>NC_081321.1:66434183-71434183 GCF_026419965.1 Kogia breviceps | reverse complement strand
TGGCCATCATCAAAAATCTACAAACAATAAATGCTGGAGAGGGTATGGAGAAAAGGGAACACTTCCCTCCCTACACTGTTGGTGGGAATGTAAATTGGTACAGCCACTATGGAGAACAGTATGGAGGTTCCTTAAGAAACTAAAAATGGAGCTACCATATGATCCAGCAATCCTACTCCTGGGCACATATCCAGAGAAAATCATAATTCAAAAATATACATGCATCCCAATGTTCACTGTAGAACTATTTACAATAGTCAAGACATGGAAGAAATCTAAATGTCCATTGACAGGAATGAATAAAGATGTAGTACATATATACAATGGAGTATTACTCAGTCATAAAAAAGAATGAAATAATGCCATTTGCAGCAACACAGATGGACCTAGAGACTATCATACTAAGTGAAGTAAGTCAGAGAAAGACAAATATTGTATGATATCACTTATATGTGGAATCTAAAAAAAATGATACAAGTGAACTTATTTACAAAACAGACTTTGAAAACAAACATATGGTTACCAAAGGGGAAAGGTGGGGGTGAGGGATAAATTAGGAGTTTGGGATTAACGTATACATAGTACTATATATAAAATAGATAATCAACAAGGACCCACTGCATAGCACAGGGAACTCTACTCAATAATCGGTAATAACCTATATCAGAAAATACTCTGAAAAAGAATGGATATATGTATAACTGAATCACTTTGCTCTACACCTGAAACTAACACAACATTGTAAATTAACTATAAAATAAAAATTAAATGAAGAAAAGAAAGAAATTACATAATAAAATGTAGAGAGATAGGAGAGTCTGACACAAGCTCCTAAACCCCTTGGAATTTCCTAGGTGATAGGAGTTTCTTTTATACTAGTGAGGTGACTCTGTGGGCTCCTGGGTCGGGGCTGGTCACCAGAAAAAACAAGCCATGATTAGAAGCTTGGAAATTTCAGCCCTACCTCCCATTCTCTGGAGAGGGGCTGGAAGTTAATAGTCAATCATACCTATGTGACGAAGCCTCCATAAAGGTACAGGGTTTAGAGATCTTCTGGGCTGGTGACCACATCCACATGGCAGGAAGGGGCACACTCCGACTCCACAAAGACAAAAGCTCCCGTGCTCAGGACTCTTCCAGACCTTGTACTGATACTATGTATCTCTTTATCTGGCTGTTTATCTGTATCCTTTAACATATCCTTTATAATAAACTGGTATTAATAAGTAAACTGTTTTATTGGGTTCTGTAAGCCACTCTAGTAAATTATTCAACTCAAGGAGTGAATCTTGGGACCCTCTGATTTGTAGCTAATTTGAGCTGAAGTTGTGGGTAACCTGGGGACATATTCCTTGCTATTGGCATCTGAAGGAGAGGCCCATCTTGTGGGTCTAAGACCTTAACCTGTGGGTTTTATGCTAACTTTGACTAATGTCAGAATTGAATTGTAGGACACCTAGCTGATGGCAGAGAATTGATTGTTGTCAGAAAATCTCCCACACATCTGGTTAAAGAAGTGTTCTGCATGAATAGTAGGGGTGACATATTTTTTCCTTTCCAATGTAAAAACGAAGAGCAGAGACCGAAAAAGTCAGGTTTGCATTTGAATCAAGGGTCCACTGTGTAACATTGTGCACATAAATTAATGTCCCTAAATTTAAATCTTTTCAATATTAGAATGAGTATATTATATTGAGAAATATGGAAGTCCTGGAATATAGTGAACATTTAGTGAATGAATCCTATCATAATTATTCACTGATACTGTTTTCTTTACACTCTGATGACAGTGGAATAAATGTAAAGTTACAACAGAAAAAAATTGTTAAAACTTTCTCTTCACCTCACACAGTTCATAAGAGTTGTAGAATATGTCTTCATGATTCTTAGCAATCTATACTTTAAAATACTGTTAAAATATCTTCTTTCAAGGCTGAAATAAATAACTATATTTAATTATGTTTGAGCAATTCAAAAACTCTTCAAAGGGCCCACTTCTGCTTAGCATTTTTCCTCCCTATCAGACAGGCTTCTATTTGGTCCTGCAATGTAGCAATGGAATCACAGACCAATCTACAGTGCTTTCAGGTTTGAGAGCTCTGTTCAGTGAATGCTCACATGGGGATTCTTGCTCAAACAGTATGAGTGTAAATGCAGCTGGCATGTCCACAAGGATATGGGATCATGAAGTTTGTGGTTTAATTATATCAGGAATAGAATTTGATCCATTCTCTAATTTATTCTAAAAACATATCACTTTAATGGGGTTTCAATGAACTGTGTGCCAACGGCATAATGTTAAAAGCAAAAATGTGCTATTCTTTTTTTTCTCTTCAAAGAAAAAGCATTGATCAGGTCCATGATTAAATGCTATGTGAAGAATACCTTCCACAAGCATAAGTCCTCATTATATTTCCCTTTGATTGCAAAGAATCTATGTGCCAAACACACAATAAATATAAGCATGGTCAGGGAGTTTCTGCAGGTGAATTGATAAATATGCAGGGTGTGTTTGTGTGTACTAGCTGTTTTCATCCAGTAATTATGCATGGTCTGATGCCTATTTTGTCTGTATCAAGTGAGTAATATGTGTACTGCATGGAGAATTTGAGAAACATTGAATCATTCATTCTTTCATTTATTCAAGTAATAGGGCCCCGGTCTTATACTAAGAGATGCAAATACAAGGGGAGCAGATGTATATGCAGGTCTGTCTTTCTAAAGCTAAAGTTTAAGGGGGAGATGTACATCAAAGGATCACACACTCAGTGTCATTTTACTACCATGATAAGTGCTTCTAAAAAGAAGAACACAGGACTGACTCTAGGAGAGTAATATTGAGGGTTTATTCAGTCAAAGAGAGTAGGAAAGGATTTCCTAGGAAAAGTAACTTTTGAGCTGAAGGAAAATAGCAGTTAACCAAATAGGAGATCACATGTGTCTACATTTTGGTGACTCCATTTTACTACTTCCTGGAAAAATCACCATTTTAGGGATGGCCATCCATGAAAAAGGGGGATTGTTCCATTATATAAGGAAGATCTTCCCTAAATTTGTCCCTCCTTGTCTTTTTTGTATCTTATTTCCCCTCATTCAAGCATTTGGATAGATGATTCACTCAAAAGAATATGGAAAATAAACTTGTGAAGCTCTTAGGAAACTACTGCAATTTAAATCCACAGGTAATAATATTAAACTTTGAAATGCTTTCCTCAGAAGCTTTAGTTTCACTTTGTGCCTCTGAACTCCTAGACAGGTAGGAATAGAGAGCACTACACTCTACTACACTATAAAGGCTCAATCTTTGTAAAGAATAAATGAAAGCAATTTTCTCCGACAGAAGTTTATAATAAAATGAAACTTCAGGAGAAAACATTTTGCCCTTACAACTTTCTCAACTGGCTTTTGGTTAAATTTTTGAATCCAGTAATTTAAGAAGATAATTTAAATGAATTTGATTATATTCTCTAGCTACATATATTTCTCCCTAAATGTTAGATTCATATAGTCTAAAGATCATGCAGATTTATAATCAGACCAAATAACATCGAAGAAAGCATACCATTTTCTTTATAATCCTCATGAATTTAGACTTGCCATTTGGGAGAACATTAGGAATAATCTGTAGTTATATCTTTTCATTAAAAAAATATTGCACGTTCCTATGCATCTCAGTCACCCTATGATTGCTTTGCATTAACAAGTTCAAAATTATGTTTTTAAGCTTTTTATGAATTTGTATGTACATTAATTCTTTTTGAATACAAATATAAATTTGGAAAGATCTCGTAAGGTTAATTGTCTCATCCTTTTAAACCCTAGAACCCAATCTAAAATTTACAATGTGGTCCCGTTTATTTTGTTTAAATTTAAGGTGTAACACATTCCATTTTAATCTATGTAGCCTATGTTTCCCTAACGCTCACCAGCCCATCACCACTAATTGATTTATAAGGAACCATATTTGACTGGTTTTGTGTGTCATTTAAAACAGCCTTCTTCAAATATCTGGTAGTTTGCTGAAGGTATCTCTCTTGTGGTCACAAATAAGTTCATTACTGTTGAGTATCAGTATTTGCCAGTGTGACAGACATCTGAGGCAACAGACAGGGTGAGGAGAACCATCCCTTATTTGTGGTGTGCTTTATAGCTTATCCAAACTGCACTGTTTGTTTCCTCATAAATTTATAGTGTTTTCAATGAAACAGCTTTTTCACATCTAACATCACATCACTCTGTAGAGATTGTCAAATATGGACCATTACATAAGACACATCTGTATGAAAGACCCAGTCTTATATTCAAAATCACCTGACTGTCTGGTGTGTTCTTTTCCTGGGTCCAGCTTACCTCACTGATTCCGCTTTCTTTAGGAAGAATCCTTCAAGGAGGCCCTTTGATCTTGAAGGTAAATAAGCTTCTGGTGAGGTCACCCACCAGTTCACTAGACATACTCAAACATGTTTAAATTCTAGTTTGGGCTACCTGAGACTTTCACTAAATGCCTACTGTTTCTTGGACATCACATTTGACCTGAGAATTCAGAAATATGAGACATAGCTCCTATCCTAAAGTAGCTTAAAATCTACCTGGAGATATAATCACATAAGTAATTTCAGTACAGTATGAAAGTCACAACAATAGAAATACTATGTGCTATGAGGGTGCATAGAAGTTGATCACTAACTTTTCCATAATTATTTTATTTTCAGCCTTAATTTGGGGGTGATTGTTTTGTCTGATATGTGATTTGCTTCATCTAGGAGTCCCACAAAATCTTAAATGATATTGAAGGACTAGTTTATTTGGAAGGAGACAGAAATAAACTGATTTATGCAACAACAATATGTGTATGAATAGATTTACTGTGTACGGTGTTAGTGTTCCCTCAAAATCCATGTCCATCTAGAACCTCAGAATGTGACCTTTTGTGGAAATGGGGGCTTTGCAGTATCAAAGAGAACCAGAGCTGTACACTAGTTAAAGTGCAAAAAATAGATTTTAGTTAGTAACTATTGTAATAGAGGGAAACAAACTTCAGTATAGAATGGAACTCAATTCTGATATATAGCCAAAGAGCATAAATGGGGATATATAGCCAAGGAGCAGGGAGAGGGGTTCAGCGGATGGAAATTTACTAAGAGGAGACATCAAAGCTAATAGGATTCTTGAAAAACCTGATTAACAGGATTCTTGCTGAAGGCAGGCCAGGGTGATCAGATATCAAGGATGATCATATACCAAGGGTGGGAAGGATAACTTAGCAAGATTCTTTGCTAAGCCTGGACTGGGCAGGCCAATGACAGGTTTTGGGCCAAGGTGGAGGCCTAGTCCAGAAAAGATTCTCAGAGGAACCTGTAAAGTTTGGTCAAAGAGAGCGTTTTGTTATCAGATGCAATTAATTAAGATGAGGTCATACTGGATTAGGGTGGGCCTTAAATCCAGTATGACTGGAATCCTCTTAAAAGAAGAGGACAGAGACAAAACCACACAGGGAAAAGCATGTGATTATGGAGGCAGAAATTAGAGTAACTCATCTACAAGCCAAGGTACTCACAAGGACTGCTGACAACCACCGGAGGCTAGGAGAAAGGCAAGGAAATGTTCTTCCCTAGAGCCTTCAGAGGAAGCATGGCCTTCTGACACCTTGATTTTGGATTTCTAGCCTCCATAACTGTAAAAGATTAAATCCTGTAGTTTTAAGGCACTCAATTTGTGGTGCCCTGTTGTGGCACCAACTAACATATGGTATTATACCTACAAGGGCACAGGGACAGGGAGGATTGAGATGGATGTAAACCACAGTACCAACAATGCTTTCTGTTTGGTGAGGAAGGGTGGAATGAAACTGGTAGTGGGGTAAAGGAGGGATTTCACACTGTACATTTTCTATAATTCTTTTACATAGTGGGATTATATAGGTACTTTATGCTTTCAGGAGTATGTAAATACAGCATTACCCAAAAAAAGAGAAAAAGAATGTATAAAATGGATATGGGAAAAGTTTAACGCTTTCTCAGAGGAAGGCTAAGGAAATGTATATATGCATCAGTTTAATGAATATCACCATGTTAGGTTATATGGCGCCTTGGTTTACCTCTTTATAATTACCCCAAACTGACCCTGAGGTATCATGAATATACAGAATTGGTGGGAAACTAGCTTTTCGTTTTCTACTTTAAAATCTTATTTGTGTTCTATATTTAAAGTGACTCCTCATGTATTGGCACTAATCTGAGAATGCACATCAGAAGGGGAAGATGACAGTTTCCTTCTTTCATTTTGTGCCTTATATCTGGTATCTTATTTACCACATACTTATCTGGGTTATGATGAAAATATATAAAATAAATATTTGAACCTTTAACTTCAGAGAAGAAAATATATAGTTACATGCTCCATGAAGGCAAGGATTATTATCCATTCTATTTACTGCTGCATGCTCAGCACTTTGAACAATAATTTGCACATAGTTGCATTCAATATCTGTCGATAAATGAATAAATATAGTAATGCATTATTTTACTTCCACTAGGAATTGTTATCTCTGCCTTTTGCCAAGAATGCGAGGGAAATTATGCAAATGGCATTGACCCAGATAGTCAAACACAAACAAAGTTCTGCATAAAAGCGTTCAGGTAAGATCCTATTTTCAGAAAACCAAATTTTAGGCTGATTACTTATTAACTGGTGTTTTACAAGTGTTTCTTATTTCATCCATCAGTTTATCTGCCTAGGTAAAATAGATTACTATACTAATAAATTAGTATAGTTTGCAGATCTCCAATTATCCTTATTAATTATTAAGGTTGTGATATTCTACAGAGGCATAATTGCACTGACAATCTCTCAGTATCCAAAAGACTGCATTTGGTGACTTACAATTTTTCAGCCTTTTAGTATACCTATTTCACTGGAAAATACTTGCTCTCTATTATATTGCTTTTACAGCTTGATTATATTTTACTAAAACTATTAAGAATGCTGACATTTATTAGATCTATGGTGCTTTGAAAGGCATTTTTTTTAGATTCACAGATGAATGTAAATGCATGTGAAAAACCCTCATTTTTAAACATTCTTCTTATATATACATGTATATATGTACACATATGTGAGGTCTTATTGATTACTGGTTTCTACAAAGAAAGCAAATATGGTATTTTTCACATAATTCTAGACTTCACAACTGGTCACTTTCTTGTACCACATTAGAAAATATAGCTATAGACATTTTGGGGTTCCACTATATATCACAAGGTCACATTAGAAAATACATCCCATCTTTAACATCACTAGAATATGTAATAGGAAAATTACAATGTTTAGAACAATTTCTGTCACTGCAGTAAAGACAGGTTCAAAGATAATTAGATAACTTTCATTCCAGTGGTTTCTGGTGAGACCTACAATGAGCTTTTCATGAGAGATCAAATATTAAAAACAAACTATAATAGAGAAGAACAAATCTGACTCCATACTGGATCTGTTTCTTTTACTTCAACCTTTATATTCTATTGCTTTTGCTATAAGTTCATCACTAAAGGGATGTTGCTTATAAGCTTAAAGTATACATAGTGGCCCATCTCCAGGAACCCTGCCTCCTGTGCCTGAGTGTTAAGCTAAACTGCCTTTGTTTAAGCTCACAGGAAACATCGTGACCAGGCCCACTTGTGAAAGGCTGCAGGAAAGAAGAAATTAACACATTCCCTCCAGAGTCTAGCCAGAACCAGGAAATATATGCAACAACTTTTCTTTTTTTTTTTTTTAACTTTACCTCCTCACCTCCCCCTCTTTGTTCCGTGAAAGAAACTAGCATCCAAACCCAGTTAAGATGGTTCTTTGGGACACTAGTCTGCCATCTTCTCTGTCTGCTGGCTTTCTAATAAAGTCACTATTCCCTGCCTCAACAACTCATCTCTTGACTTACTGGCCTTTTGTGCAGCAAGCACTATGAGCTTGGACTCAGTAGCAAAACAAACAAAAGCACTCGATGCTTATCCTGATTTTTCAAGGAGAAAACATTCATGAATTACCTGCTATATTCATAGCATATGGAAGCCTCAAGTCAAAGATCACTGAATTGTTTTGGAACTATTTCCCTTTTGACAGGGTAGAAAAACATTCTGGCTTGTGCACAACATGTGGTAGAGGAGTGTTGCCACAATCTGAGAATGAGGCTGTGAATCACAAATGCCTATTGTTGCTATTGTCCGTTAATGGTTATTGAGGTCTAAATGCAGTAGAGAACACATAATTAGGCATGGTTTCTGACCAGGATATTAACAACCAATGTTCAAGGGAAAATGTCTATGCACTAATATTATTTCTTCTCCTCATCTTCGGTAACCTTAAGGCATATCAAATTAGGTTCCCTATGAGAAATAAATCTTGTGGAAAGGTTTTAAAGAGTCCAGAGGGCTTCAGAATCAGACTTCATAGAATGACCTCAACCTCTCCTAACACCATTAAAACTAAATTATCACATTCCTTGGATTAAAGTTGATTCTATTTTAATTACAGAGTATAAATTTCTTCATTGGTCAGCCTCCATAAAAATTTCAAGCTATTCCTTGGGCATTTGTCAGTCAATATATTTGCCTTTGCCTTAATACACTGGGAAACAACTAATACATATTAGCTAATGACTGTGGACCACCTCGTATTTTTCTAGTATGGCCAAATGTAATAGAAGATAGGGTTAACAGTGAGGTAGTCAATTGTGAAAAGAGGAATTTTCTTGCCATAAAAAGAGTTACTATTTGGACATGGAGAAAAATAATGCAAAAAGATATAAACAATTTTAAAATAAAAACTATATAGTTAAAATTCCATTCCTATCTAACTTTGAGGTTACAATAAAATAATAATTCATAGAGGATTTTAACAGCCATTTTCTTCTTTACCCACTATGACAGGAAATATATGTGTGTATATATATATATATTTATGTTTTATTTAAATATATTAAAAATATAAAATATTTACTGTATATATTATGTCATCACAAAATTGCATATATATAAATTATAGAATATATTTTTTCTCAGAGGAAAT
This sequence comes from Kogia breviceps, assembly GCF_026419965.1. NCBI lineage: Eukaryota > Metazoa > Chordata > Mammalia > Artiodactyla > Physeteridae > Kogia > Kogia breviceps. The sequence goes on along the minus strand of NC_081321.1, from coordinate 71,425,126 downwards.
ATATACATATATGCTTATCTGTATTCATTTATCCATCTTCTATCATCTGTCTATCTGCTTATTTCCTAGAATAAGCTTCAGTTAATCACACCTCTATCAGCATGTACAGTGGAGGCTGAATTGCTAATATAGAAGCTATTTCAGGCAATAACTGAAGCTGAATATGATATTAAAACATGTACATCATGCAATAGTTTGGTTTTTTGAAATTAGTCTCTCGTAGTAGTCCCTTTGTACAGCTAATAAATCTTAAAGACATATCTAATTTCTTGCCTTTGTTGTCCTAGCTTGAAATTTTACTTAATACATTTTGCATTCTTTAACACAGTATATGATGTACTGATGCTAGATAACAGTTTTAATTAATTTTTAATTTAGAAATAGGAACACAAACCCCAAGAGAAATAGAGTAATAGAAATAATTTAAAGGCAATTAAATGAAAGCATGTTTTGGACACTTCAATGATAATACTTGCTTTCTGCCTGTGATTAGACTTAATTTGGTTCTTTTACTAGATCAAAATTCATTTAAAGATTCTTTAACTGCTGTTTTTTTTAAAATCGATACTAAGCTCAATTTTGACAAACCTGTACCTGCAATGGAAACACTGAATAGGGTTTTAAGTTTAAATGCTAATAACATGATCTATACTTAATTTAAGAATGACAGTTAAAGTTGAAATACTTGTAAAAAATCTGTATCAGGAAAAAATACCTATTCTTAGAAAAGGTAAGAAATGAGCAAAACAAACAGCAGAGTCATTGCAAAAGTGGATTCTTAAAAAATTTAAATAAACATACTATAAAAAGAACTTCTCACAAAGGAGAAACTATCTTATTTTAACACAAAGTTTCTCACATATCAATATGGAACCGGTGGGAAAATCTGAGATAATGTGAGACTGTTGAAGACTAGGCTATCAGAATGACATACAACTTCAGTCCAGGATTACACTATTTTTATAGTAGAATTTAAGAGAACTAATGTTCATTGAGAAAGTATTATTTGCCAGATGGTATGCTACACAATTTCTTTTGGAGTTACCATGGTGATTTTCTTTTTAAAAATGCAAGTATACCTGGTAGTGGTAACATATCTAAGTAATTATAAGATCACTTTTCCTTAGACAGGTGACTGGGTAGAGAGTAGAGTTTCCTGGGGAGGAGTATGGGCGAACTGAATAAAGAAATAAAAGGCACAGTCAGACAAATTTTCAACTTGAATGTCACAGATTCAATGGGTAATAATCTAGTATTCTCTGTCAATGCAGACAATATCAAATAAATATATGGCTTATTCTCAGTGGTATTACTAAAAGACAAGGGAAGCTTGTGAACAATGTTAATTTCTTATCACATGATAAATATTTCACTAATTTTCTTTAATCGTTCTTGAAACTATGTACATTTTTCACTTTTACCATCTTGAAATGTGTTAAAATACACAAGAATTTTGTTTTAGGTGCTAGAATCTTCCCCAGCAATATGAGACCTAATGGATGAGATTCCAAAGTAAAGTCCACTCATGTTAATGGATGGAGAAGGCAAAATAAAGGATAAAGATGGCTTGGAAATTGAAGAAACAGCCCAAAGATCTAATCCACATAGGCCGTTTATAGAGGCTAAAGAAACCAAAGCAAATAAATGTATGTCTAGTGTTGACTAATGGGAAAGATAAGTTCTGGGTAATGAATAGAAGGTGGATTTGAGCTTCTCTTTTTATAAGATGTCATTAGTTTATCTTATCTCCTGTATTGCTAAAAGCAAAATCAAAAAGGGAGTTGCCTTTGTGATACTTTTAAGTGCTAGAAATGTTTTTATGTTTATATTTTTGTTCTGATGGGTAGTAGTTATGTGTGGCCCTGGGAAAAATTTTCAGCCTTTTAAAAAATTAATCTAAAACAAGGGCATACCACTTAGTGTCCTTAAGAGAATTATATAAATGCTTATAAAGTGTTTAGCATAGTGCCTGGGACCTAGAAAAAAAAACTTGTTAAATGGTTATTGTTATCAAGTCACATTACAGATTGTTCCATTGCCTATAATCTAGTTCTATAATCAGACTTAATTTACATAACAAAATTTTATCCCAGACCTCTTAATTTCAGATAAACTGCTCATAAAGCAAGCATAGATCTCAGTGTAACTATAATTTGCTATGTCTCCAAATAACAGGTTTGATTTTTATTCCTCTTTTTAAAAAGATAATAATACATTTAAGTGAATATTTATACTAGCATTAATAAACTTAAACTGATATAGTAAAGGAAAGAAGATTGACAACAAAAATATTTCCTTGTAATATTAGTAGAAAATGTCATTAAATAATACTTGTCAAACACATGACTCCTTAAGATTTTATTTTAGACAGAATGATGCGTGAAGTTAATTGTATCTTTTGTTTCTTCCCTAAAATGAGCCATCAGGGCTCTTTGATTACAGTTCATTTTAGTGGAAACTTTGAAAATGACACTGCAGAGGTTGGATTATGAAGAGTTATGGGTCTGCAGACGGTTTATCAAAACATTGTTAAATTTTATTAGGCTTTCCTCAAGAAAACAAAATTTGGATTAATATATCATTTGTTAACTGACAAACCACTCTTGAGAGAAAAAAAAAAAAAAAAACTTCTCTGATTCATTCCAGCAAACAGATCAATAAAGAAATATAATCTTTATGCAAAGGCTGGTGGTTAGCCAGGAAACAAAGGAAACATTCTGGCTAGTTATTATGGAAACTGCTTGAAAATTGCAGATGCCTTAAATTTATAGCTTCTGCTGTTTTCTATATCACTTTGCAGTTTGCAGCTCAAGAGAAAACAGTGTTGCTTAATGACAGAGACAGTTTTGTTTGGGTTGCATTTTCTTTGTGGAGCAAAATTAGCACACTAGGAAATACGAAATTTGTCTCAAACTGGTGGCTTCAAAAACACAGGAAAAAACATACAAAATTAAAGTACAGAGGAAAGGTAACGTGGGGAAAATAACAGGTTTGTAAATAAGTAAACCTTTACAAACTTAAGATGTCTATTTAAAGACAAAGCATGTATTTTTATGTTCGTGAAGTACTTTACTTAAATAAGCTGCCTATAAAACCTTTTCACCTAGATGTCTATCACCTTAAGTTACTGAAAGGTAAAACTATCTATGTCTTTAAAAAGCAACTTCAATCTTCTGAACAGTTCATTTCTGAGCACCCATTTTAGTGTTCTTTTTAACCTGTGTGATATGTGTTTATTCGCTGACATTCATACAGAAATTTTATTAGCAATGTTATATGTACTTTTTCTCAAAAATCTGTTCCCTTTTTATTTTAGTCAATTTTAGAATGGAAGTTTTCTGCAAGACAAGTATATGTTTATTTTTCATTGCATAAAAGTTGAAGAAACAATAATAAAAATAAAATGATCTGCAAGGCTACCACTATAGTTACTGTTTTGCTCCTAAAATTTCAGAAAATATCAATAATCTATAGCAGAGGTTGGCAAACTTTTTCTGTAAATGTCAGTAATATTTAAGACTTCATGCACCATATGGTCTCTCTCAACTATTCAACACTGTAATAGCAGTGTGAAAGCAGCCACAGACAATATATAAGTAATGGGTGTGGCTGTGTTACAATAAACAATTAATTATAAAAACAGACCATACTTTTGTCTGATCTATACTATAGAATAAAGTACTTATCCCAGATATCAGAACCTGCCTCATTAATATTTGGGGTATCTCCTTCAAATAATTTTTCTGTGGAGAGTGGTAAGTAGGTATATAGGTATATAATGGATAAATGTCATTCATTTTTGTTGTCCTGCATCTGAAGTCTTTTCTATTTGGATTATTTTCCACTTTATGAGTATTGGTTGGATTCACATCCTACTGTAGAAAAGTGAGATCCTCACTTTCCCAGACTCTCTTGCACCTGAGACTCTAGTGTTTAAACTTAGGTATACCTGCCAGTGAAACTGAATATAAAATTATCAATGTAAAGAATTAAGGTTCAGGAAGAATCCATTTTAGCTGAGGGTAGTAGCAGAAACTCAATGGTACAACATTGAGTTTACAAGTAAGAAGTTATTGAAGTACAACAGTTGATTGCAGAGACCAGGGCTGCCATACTCAGCAGTATAATTTGAGGTGTGCTCTGTTAAGCCATGGAAACATCAGATTTGATTTATGCTAAATCCTTGTTTTCCAAATCTCATGCTGTCATTTTCCTTGCAAGTGTGCTCACTATCAAATTTCTCCTCAATGAAATACTTTGAGGTAATTATTCAATGGGAGATCTTGTTGTTTGAAACCAATAACTCTGATTGATACAGAAATTTATAATCTGAGAGGTTGTGGTGAGTGGAGGAATGTTAGATTGGTGAGTTGGAACCAAGGGTAGTAAAAATCACACTAATAAGCTAAGAAACTGGTCTCTGAAATCGTAGGGCTTTCAAAAATTATACATGGTCAAAGTATTACTTATTATGACCTAAAATGAATTAACAAGCAAAGATATAATTTATCAAGAACTTGTGGCTGCTGTTATAGAACAAAATGAACATAAGAATAACTTGGCATCATTGTGGTGGAGCGGTTATTGCTAATTTCCATTACATAGACAGAAGAGGAGAATGACAACTTTAAGTTTCTCATTTCAAAATGTTATCCAATAGTACAAACTTCCCCTTATTATTTTAAGCAATCTCTTATAAGTGAACCTAGAGTAGCAAAACAAAAAGTTTGATTCTGTAGGCTTCCAAAGTATAATATTCATCAAATTCACAACCTCATCACGTATCTTTTTTTTTAAGCATGACATATTTTTTTAAAAAATTTAATGAAGTATAGTTGATTTACAATGTGCCAATCTCTGCTGTACAGCAAAGTGGCTCAGTTATATACATATATACATTCATTTTTAAAATATTCTTTTCCATTATGGTTTATTATCCCAGGAGATTGGATATAGTTCCCTGTGCTCTACAGTAGGACCTTATTGTTTATCCATCTAAATGTAATAGTTTGCATCTATCAACCCCAAACTCCCAGTCCATCCCTCTCATTCTCCCCTTTCCTCTTGTCAACCACAAGTCTGATCCCTATGTCTGTGAGTCTGTTTCTGTTTTGTAGGTAGGTTCATTTGTGCCATATTTTAGATTCCACATATAAGTGATATCATATGGTATTTGTCTCTTTCTGACTTACTTCACTTAGTCTTAGAGGAAAACATAGGAAGAATACTCTGACATAAATCACAGCAAGATCTTTTGTGACCCACATCCTAGAGTAATGAAAATAAAAACAAAAATAAACAAATGGGACCTAATGAAACTTAAAAGCTTTTGCACAGCAAAGGAAACCATAAAGAAGACAAAAAGACAAGCCTCAGAATGGGATAAAATATTTGCAAACAAAGCAACTGACAAGGAATTAATCTCATCAAGTATCTTATATGAAATTTAGGGCATTGATGGAGAAAGTGTGGGACACAAAGAACAGGAATGCAAATATATGGAAGGGTCAGAGGACTCAGGTTTATCTGAATTCCTAAACCCATTAAGATTTTCTTGCCAACTGTGTAAGTTGTCATATCTGTCTAATGTGGCAGTCCCTTCTTTTCTTAAAATGCTGACTGTCCTTGTCTAACGAAGTTGTCTTATATAAATAAAGAAGCCAATGTGCCTAACGTACCTACCTAAACACACACTGTTTTAGTGCAATTTCTAACTAGAATCAGTTTCCAGCAAGTGCTTGGAAACATTTGCAAGACTGGCATTTTACCCTTGAATACTGTATTATTTAAAAAAATTATTTGTTTGTTCCTCATTGATAGTATTACACATCAACATCCTAGCCATGCTTCCTCACCTTATTGTTAGGCATGGACACATGACTTGTTTGGTCAATACAAAGTGGGAAAACCCAAAGTGTACTATAGTAGAACCATTTAATGTGTATAACTTAACTTTGCACTTTGCACTCTGTCCCCTGCCATAAGAACAGAAGCTATTGGATACTGACTTCTGCTTCAGTCTTGGTCCTGGAATGGGTTTGTACATGGAGTAGAGACACAGCTGACCCACAGTCCATGACAAACACGAATAATGCTTTTTGAACATGAATGTTGATAAATATTTTTGTTGTAAGCCATTGCGATTTGGGGATTTTTTTCTTATTGTAGCAGCATTGACAAAAATATGAGGAATAGATTTTGGTAAAAGATTCTAAGGGTGATTCCAAAGACAAAAGTATGTAATGTTAACTTGGACTGAAATTACCAATGTGTGTACAATTTCTACTTATTCTGGATTGTCTTTTCTAGAACAGCAAATAATTTGAATTATTAACCTGGTAGGTTGACAGAAAATAGTTTAGATACTAAAACTGTCTTTAAGTAAACAAGAATGTTCAAGTAAATTGATCCTGTATAACCTGTTAATCTATTTATAAATATATCTCCTGAGAGGGCCCAGAAGACAGTACTTTCTCTAAGACCTTAAATACACTGGGGAGATGATCACTAGCATTCATTACATATATATACACATATAATATATAATGTATATTATATTTAGCGAGTAACAGATGCAAAATAAAATGTGCTTCTTGACATCAATACAGATACCAGGATCTTGAGGTGACAGAATATAAGTAATGATTTAACTATGGTTGCAAGGGGGTAAGGTTACCATTACAGGTAACTTATCCAAAATTTCCCTAGTGGTACATAGATGAGCATTCCATTAATGTCTTAATGATTTGTATAAAGAAAAACACTACACCTAATTTGAGCCATTTTATGGAGAGTCAAAGAACCTTATTTACTTTCCAGTCTTGAGTCTGTTCAATACCCAAAGCTCCTTGAGAGAAGGGATATGATGTACCTAATATATAAGGAAGCATATAAGAAGCAACTGATAAAATACATCATATAAGATGATATAGGTATTTCACATTTCTGAAGGGAAAAAAACAAAGAAAAGGAGCAGGACTTATAAAAGATAAATTATTTGAGATGGGAAAAGCTTGAACACAATAGAAATGACTTGGTCTAAATACTCAAAGAAGAGTCATATCAGCAGTAATTTAAAATATCAGCTTCAAAAACAGTGAAAAATATTTTTAAAAAGGGACATATATACACTATCAAATGTAAATTAGATAGCTAGTGGGAAGCAGCCGCATAGCACAGGGAGATCACCTCTGTGCTTTGTGACCACCTAGAGGGGTGGGATAGGGAGGGTGGGAGAGAGGGTGATGCAAGAGGGAAGAGATATGGGAACATATGTATATGTATATGTATAACTGATTCACTTTGTTGTAAAGGAAAAACTAACACACTATTGTAAAACAGTTATACTCCAATAAAGATGTTTTAAAAAAATTTTTTTAAATAAAAGCTAAAATGTTATTTACATTAAGGATTTTGTCCATTTGTCTACTAGGTTTTTTGTAAATTGAAATAATTATTGGAATAGGAACGTTTTTAATTCATAATGGATGGAACTAACTTGCTTTAAATGACATAGATAATTTTAGAAATTATGGATGGTGGTGTGAATATTGAATAATTCATATTATTACATTGATTTAATTACTGTTTTAATTATTTAAATCCATAGAGCAATCACATTTTTAATCTTCTTATATTAATAAATTCCCATTTAATATAGAGAAACAATGTTTAAGATACATTTTCTGCTATGATTGAGATTTATGAGTTACTGCTTTAGGCATTTTACATTAAGAACTAGAAAAAGGGGACTTTCCTGGTGGCGCAGTGGTTAAGAATCCACCTGCCAATTCAGGGGACACGCGTTCGATCCCTGGTCTGGGAAGATCCGACATGTTGCAGAGCAACTAAGCCTGTGTGCCACAACTACTGAGCCTGCGCTCTAGAGCCTACAAGCCACAACTACTGAAGCCCACGTGCCTAGAGCCTGTGCTCTGCAACAAGAGAAGCCACCGCAATGAGAAGCCCGCGTACTGCAATGAAGAGTAGACCCCGCTCGCTGCAACTAGAGAAAGCCCACGTGTAGCAATGAAGACCCAATGCAGCCAAAAATAAATAAATAAAATTTTTAAAAAGAACTAGAAAAAGTATCTTTTTTCTGGTATCAGTATAAAAAATTATATGTTTTGCTTATCTGCATGTTATTATATATGTTTAAATCTTAAATTAAGTGAATGGTTTCAAGTGAAGGAAATCACTTTATGACTAATAGTCTTTCAAGAAATACATTAATAATCAAGTTAAGAATTTAATAATCTATTTAAAAATTGGTTTTGTTTAAACATTTCAACTTTGATTTTTTTTGTTGTTGTTAACATAAGAAAGCACTTTCCTAAAGTTGCAAGGAGACCTTTGGTTGGATAGAAACAATACTGCATCATGGGTAAGTACATTAAATCTGTCCACAGAATGTCTAGGTTTTCATTTTATACATACATATTATGCATATCTGTACATATTATGTATGTATTATAAATATTTGTAACCAAATCATTTGAAGGCTGATAAATTTTGGACAAAGTTTGTACATTTTTTATGAAAGTTACTAGTAATGTTTTACTAAGTAGCACAATGAAATTTTATTTTTAATCCCTGTACCAAATTTTGGAGTTAAGAAGGTTGTTGGTAAAAAATGTATGGTGTACACTTAAGAAAAAAAAGACCCACCTTACTCTTCCCTAATATATTTATATTTAAATCCTTCATAGTGTTGCTGTCATAATTAAATGAGCAATGCATCTAAGACGCTTATATATTTACCCACTACATATTAAAGACTATATATGTTGCAAGCTAAATCTCATTCTAGACAAGAAAGATATGTACAACTAGGATATACTTGATTAATACAGGTATTAAAGTTTACATTCAGAAATACTAAAGACTTGAGCAGCATCAAAATACCTGAATGATTTCCTGTGGTGTGTAGAAAAGTCTAGATTTGGGTTAGAAAAACTGAATTCTCATGACCTTATTATTTACATGCTATGTGATTTCAAAAAATCATAAGCCCTTCTTTACTCTAGACAAAGATGATAATAATGAGCCTAACCCATAAGATTGGGAGAATTTAAAGAAATAACTTAATGTGTTTTATAAATTTCTTGTCATCCACCCTTGAAATGGAGCCCAGGAGCCAGTTTCTGCAATGGTATTCTAATATTTAGGGCTGGATACCAGAGTGCAGGGCCTGGCCCATGCTCTTGGGACAAAAAGCCCACACAGGATGACAAGATCATTCTGAAGCCATAGGTGCAGGACAAGCAGGTGGAAAGAAAGCATAGGATCAGAAAAGATGAGTCTGCAAAAGGCAGGCAAGGTGAAATGTACAGGTTTAATGAAAGGTCTGGAGAGACAGAGAGGAAAGGCTTTTTTAAAGTCCATGAATAGAAAGAGAATGCTGAGTGTACTCAATTGGATCAGCCAGAACACTCTAAAGCACCAAGTGTAAATCGTAAGTACTAAATAGTGCCTCACCCACCCAATGATGTCTCAGGCAGACACTATTTTTCTCTTCACAGAAGGGAGGCATCTACTATCTTCCCCCATTAATTCTCTCATATGGAATACTCAATACATTTAAGGTAGAAGATTGCTTTAGGTCTGTGCTGTGGATCCCTTGTTCTTTAGTGCTGGCTCCTCTTCAAGGCACTTAGGTTGCAATACAAGTGAAGTGGTATTTGGTGCTGTTTCTCAGCTGATTCTGGGTAATTTTTCTCATCGTGGTGCAACTATCAAAATCTTCCTGGACCCACCATACTTTCAATTAACTTTCCTTCTGTGTCCTATTGCTGATCCTGATACTCTTATTTTCTCCTTTAGGCTAGGTTGCATTCACATTATTTTTATTTCCTTCAGCATCTATCTTTTCCACTTCAGAGCTTGAGGCAGATGATATTTTCTAAAGATGTGCAGACCAACCTGCATATACATATATATATATATATATATATATATATATACACACACACACACACGCACGCACACATATACATATATACACATATATATATACTTAACATTGCATGTTAACACTTTTGAGAGATGGAGGTCTATATTTTCTATTCTTGAAATAGGTAGACTTTGTAACTGCCTTAACCAATATATTATGATGAAAGTGATGCTATGTGACTTCTAAGGCTTCTGCCTGCCTCTCTTGAACAAGTGTTTGAGGAGCCATGAGTTGGAATGTAAAAAGTAAGGTTACACTGAAATCACTATACTGGAGAGACCACATGAAGAGGCCACATAGAGAGAGGGCTGCTTGAGGAAATCCAGGTGTTCTAACCCCCAGGTGTTCTTCCATGTTCTCAGCGTGCCTTCAGAGGATTCTAGCCCCATTCCCCTAGCCACCTTAGGTTATGCTGAGTACAGCAGAGATAAACTGTCATAAGCAAAATGAATGTTGTTTTAAGCCACTAAGTTACTGAGTAATTTGTTATACAGCTCTAATAACTGGGACAGGGCTCTTCAGAAATTGATGAGAGAATGTTTATATTTGTGACAGCATAATACTGTATTCTCCACTACAATTTGTTTCTCTCCTTTGGGTCACTGAGGAAAAAGACCTTACTATTAAAGCTTCTTTAACTTAAGGTCATGTTTGGATGTAAACAATATTTTTCTTATATCTAAACTTTGTTCTCTCCATTCTATGACCATTGTATGGAGAGGTGTCAACCAAGCATATTTAAATTTTTCACATGTATTTCTCACAAATCTAGAACTTTTCTAAGATATTGAATACAGTGAGCAAAAGCACTGATATATAAAACGCTTTTGTCCAAATCATTCTAACTTGAATAGGATGACAGTTTTGTCCAACTGTTAACGTAAACATAGCTAAAATAATAGCATGTATTTAACAAACTGATATATTAAACATGACCTGCATTTTTTTCTGGATTAGGTCCAGCAGTTTATCAATTGCCTCTGGCTAGCTTTGTATAGTGCAACTGAACAGCTTTGACAAAATTCCAAAACCAAATATGAAATTAATGTAATTCAGCAGCAATATGTCACTTTTATTGAAGAGTAAGATGTTAAAATTGAACTCAAAATTTTATGCTAAATATTACATTTTATTTTCTATATATTTTCATGGTTATATTAAAACATTATATAAATATATAAATAGATTTGTATATATTTTATTAGATAACATATTATATTACTAACCTCTCAAAAAGTGTGAGGTTGTTTATGCTTTGACAACTTGGCCAAATCAAATGAAGAAATAAAGATCAAGGTGACTTGTGGAAATATAATTATATATGATTTTGTCAAGGGTGAACTTTCCTTTGGTTAGTTGTATGTTATTAGTTGCTACTCAGCAAAGGGACTTAGGCTGTAAGCACTTTTACATCTGGACACAGATATGTTTCTTTGGAAGAAGAGGCCACAGAGTTTAGGGTCATACTACAAACAGTAGATAAAATCAATTCTTATCCTTATTTAAACTGATAAATCTCAACTATTGTGTTTGATTCTTAAAATTCTACTTCAAGAAAGGTATAAAGTATGTGTACATGTAGAACATTTTTGTGCTTAAAATTTTTTTTTTTTTTTTTTTGCAGTACGCGGGCCTCTCACTGTTGTGGCCTCTCCCGTTGCGGAGCACAGGCTCCGGACGCGCAGGCTCAGCGGCCATGGCTCTCGGGCCCAGCCGCTACGCGGCATGTGGGATCTTCCCGGACCAGGGCACGAACTCGTGTTCCCTGCATCGGCAGGCAGACTCTCAACCACTGCGCCACCATACTTTTCTAAGAAATGTTTGGTTTCAATGTCAGAAAAAATTGCTATATGGTCAAGTGGTAGAATGTTAGGCATACTATAATACCAGATTTCCCTTATTCTTAAAATATCTATCGTTTTATCAATCTACATATGTATGTATATAAATATGTATGCATGTGTTTATGTGTTACTTAATATGCATAAGATAAATAATTCACCGGTATAAAATGCTTTACAAATTCTGCACCATCTCAGTTTATCATTAAGTTAAATAATAAAATGAAAAATGATAAAGTAGGTATTATAAGCATTTAACACAGAAAATTGAAATTCAGAGGAATTAAATGACTTTGCCAAATTTCCACAGCTGCTGCATGCAAAATCCAGTATTTGAACAAGTGTTTTAATATTTATTTGTTCATGTATTCAATAAGTACTTATTGTGATCCTGGAGACTATATTTGCAAGACACATAATCAAAACAGATTAGTATCAAAAATATATAAAAATTATATAAATCACTAATAAAAATATAAACAGTCCAAGAAAAACTGGCATAAGTATCTCAGAAAAGACATGCACATGGCCAAGAATATATGAAGAGATATTCAATCTCATTAGTGTTCAAGGAAATAAAAATCATAGCCACAATAGGGTAATATTTTATACTCATGTTATTGGCAAAAAATAAAAGATTATAATGAAAAATAAATCTGATGATAAACATCAAGGGGAATACAGATACATTGGAACCCATTCCTAGTGGGAGTAAAAATGATATATCCACTTTGAACAAGTTTGGTGCTACTTTTTAATATGATCTCATAATTATGAACTCATACATGCCCTTCTCTCTAGCAATGTAACTGAAAGGTGTCTGTTCAAGGGAACTATTTCCCATGTGCTCCATGAGACATGTACAAGGATGTTTCTAGATCAGTACTCTCAAAAGCAAACTCCTGGGGGAAAAAAGTCAAGCATTCATAAATAAGAAAATAATTTAAAACAATAAAAATAGGTGTGCATTCATACAACTGAATATTCTATATCAAAAACAATAGAGGATTCTCCTAGAGTCTGTCATACAGAATGAAGTAAGTCAGAAAAAGAAAAATAAATACCATATGCTAACACACATATATGGAATCTAAAAAAAAAAAAAATGGTTCTTAAGAACCTAGGACAGGAATAAAGATGCAGACGTAGAGAATGGACTTGAGGACACGGGGAGGGGGAAGGGTAACCTGGGACGAAGTGAGAGAGTGGCATAGACTTATATATACTACCAAATGTAAAATAGATAGCTAGTGGGAAGCATTTGCATAGCACAGGGAGATCAGATCAGTGCTTTGTGACCACCTAGAGGGGTGGGATAGGGAGGGTGGGAGGGAAACACAAGAGGGAGGAGCTATGGGGATATATGTATATGTATAGCTGATTCACTTTGTTATAAAGCAGAAACTAACACACCATTGTAAAGCAGTTATACTCCAATAAAGATGTTAAAAAAAAGTAGAAGAAACATAGAGGATTCTTAGCAATTAAAAAATAATTCTCCAACAAATATACAGTAAATTGTCTTTTTTGTGGCATCTTCACACTTTCTTTCACTTTTGTTTTATTGTGTAGACATAATGTCTCTTGACTTAAACCTAGAATAGATTCAAGATACACTTGGAAAAAGTGTAGATTTTATTTATGTACATGAATACATGTCAAAATCCTGAAAATATAACTGCAAGAAACTAATACTCTTGCTAGCCATTCTAATTGTTTTAAACATATCCAAAGAAACTGCACATTTTACAAAGAAATGGATCCACAGATACCCATTACTTAAAGGTAAAAACTCTCAGGCATTCATGTCAGTTATTTTTTTAAAAAATTTTTAGTGTTTTAGCTTTTTTATATAGCAATAGTTTAAAGCAAATTTCAATTACCATGTTATTTCACCTCTACATAATTCATACCTAAATTTAGAAATCAAGAACAGCTTCTTATATAATCATAGTGCATTATAATAATGTATAAGATTAGTAATTTTTGGTATAAATTAATAAAATCTATTTTAATATTTCCCACTTGTCCTCAAAATATAATTATCTTTTCTCCCCAAATCAAGATCCAAATGTGTTTTATACATTGTATTTGGCTTTTATGTCATTTAATCTAAAAAAAGTGCCCCCCACTTTTTTATGCCTAGGTATAGATAGAAGAAAAATAAACCATAGGTTCATTTCAAAAGAGGCATAATGACTTATTTAATATAATTCAACAGATTTCTTATTAAAAACTGTCAGTAAACCAATAGAAGGAAAATTCCTCAAAGTGATAAAGTATCTATGAAAAACCTACTGATATCATAATATAAGGTTCATATGAAAAACAAAAATATACACTCTCACTACTTCTATTTCATATAATCTCTAGACAGTACAATAGGTAAGGAAAAGAAACTAAATCAAGTTTGGAAAAGAAGTAAAACACTATATTCATGCATTGTATAATGGGCATAATGTAAACTTTGAAAATCTGAATAAATTTAGCAAGTCTTAATAGAAAAAATAAGTGATATTAGCAAGTTGTGGGAGGAAGATCAATATAAACATATTGTATGTGTCTGGTAGGAATAAACAATTAGAAAATAACTTTAAAATTATTTAAATTGACAATTGCAACACACTGCTGAGAAAAAATGCAAGTATGCCTAAAGAAGTGGATAAAAGTACCATATTTATGAATTGGATAACTCACTATTGTTAAGATATCATGAGTTTAGATATGGATATCCATGATGAACTACACATTCAGTGCAATCCTAATCAAAATACCAGCGAGTGACTCTCCTTCTAGTAATGAAGAAAGTATCAATACCAGGTGCAAAACTTGCCATTGCTGAAAGCAGCTGTAACACTGGAGAAAACATATGAGGTAACAGTTTCCAGGCATTAAACAGGAAGAACTGGGGAACTTCTACCCTTGAAAGAAGGGAAACACACAAGGTAAGCCCAAGGTAGCATTTTGATCACTATGTCTCTTTTCAGGGACACTTCCTGGGGAACAGAGTGGGGTAAAAGGGAGTAGTGATTTAACCTTCTGATATACAAGCTTTAGTATAAGAACATCTGCTTAAGAGTGGGCTAGCCCTCTTGAATTGCTTTTATGGGATAGTAAGCAGCAAATGTGATGTCATTTCTGAGATTAGGTTAAAAAGAATGACTTCATTCACTAGCCAACTCACTCTATAGCCTTGCTGGCTTGCACAGTTTGATGAATCAATCTGCTATGTTGGAGAGACACATAGGGCAAGGAACTGATGACAGCATCTGGCCAAAACCCAGTAAGGAACACAGCCCTCAGTCTAACTGCCTGATTAGAATTTAATCCCGCCAATAACCACATGAGCTTGGACGTGGATTCTTCCCCAGCTGAGACTTCAGATAACTGCAGTGAAATGACATTTTGATTGCAGTTTGTGACAGACCGTTAGACCGAAGACCCTGATAAGCTTGGCCTGGATACCTGACCCATACAAACTATGAGAAAACAAATGTATTTTTTTTAAGTTTCATGGTAATTTGTTATGTAGCAATATATAACTAATACACTTCCTAAGTATAAATGGGACATTCACTAAGATATACAATATTCAGGGTTATAACACAAACTTCATGATATATAAACGAATAGAAATTATACCAAGTATGTTCACAGAACATAATGGAATTGAACTAGAAGTCAGTAACAGAAAGATGTATAATAATACACAAATATTTGAAAATTAAGTAACATATAGAACAAAGAAGAAATATGCAGGCAAATTAAAACATTTTGAATTAAATTAAAATTAAAATTCATTGTATAAAAACTTGTGGAAGGAGAGGACCAGCCAAGATGGTGGGGTAGAAAGACCATGAGCTCACCTCCTCTCAACAGGCACAACAAAACCACAACTACCTGCAGAAAAACCATCTAAGCAAAAGACTGAAACCTATGAGAAAAGATCTTCTACAACTAGACATAAAGAAGGGACCACAATGAGATGGGTAAGAAGGGTAGACTCTCAATATAATCAAGTCCCATGCCCTCAGGTGGGTGGCCCACAAACTGGAGAATAATTATAGTGCAGAGATTCTCCCACAGGAGTGAGAGTTCTGAGCCCCAAACTGAGTTTCCCAGCCTGGGGATCCTGCACTGGGAAGAAGAGCCCCCAGAGCATTTGAAGGCCAGCAGGACTTACTTTCGGGAGTCCCAAGAGACTGTGGGAAATAGAAACTTCACTCATAAAGGGAACACACAAAATCTCATGTGCAGTGGGACATAGGGCAAAAGTAGTAATTTGAGAGGAGTCTGGGCCAGACTTATGTGTTGGTCTTGGAGAGTCCCCCAGAGAGGTGAGGGGTGGCTACAGCTCATCCTGGGGACATAGACACTGGCAGCAACCACATTTGGGAGCTGGTTCTACAGCATGAACATGCTGCTGGCAGCTGCCTTATTGGCTCATTAGCACCAAGATCTGGCCCCACCCAACAGCCTATAAGCACCAGTACTAGGACACCTCAGGTCAGACAACTAACTGAATGGGGACACAGTACCCATCAGCAGGCACCTAAAGACTTTCTTAGCCCTGTAGACATGCCTCTTCACACAACCCTGCCCACCAGAGGGCCAAGACCCACCTTCACCCACCAGTGAGCAGGCACTGCCCTGTCCCCTAGGAAGCCTTCACTAGCTTCTAGACTAGGCTCACCCACCAGGGGGCAGACACAAGATGGAGGAAAACCACAATTCCTCAGCCTGGGACCAGACTGCTTACAGCAGGCTAGACCCTAACCTGGTTGGGCACTGGCCCTGTCCACTAGCAGGCCAACACAAGCTTTGTGAAAACCCTGACCCTACCCAACTATGTCAGGAAAAGTCCCTCTCCTCCTTAAAGATCTAATATGAGTTCTGGGATCCCAGGGCCCTGCAGCCAGACTCTAGGACCTGGCTCTGCCTTCAAGTAGGCTGTCCCTAACCCCAGGATCTGGCTTCACCTGCAAATGGTGTGTGTGTGTGGGGGGGGCAATAGCTCCAGAGTATTATGAACCCTGACTCCAACCACCAGTGAGCGAGCACTAGACTCAGAGCCACCTGGGGTTCTTCAGTCAGCAGCCTCATTACCAGACCCCACTAACTAGCAGCCAGCAGCATCTGCACAAGGCAGGGCCTGGCAACCAGTGAGGCTAAGGGTCAACCAAGCGTATCAAACTGCCCACATAAACCACCAAAACAGAAGGACCCATGCAGCCCTCTTAGAGGGAATCCCTAGAGCATATAACTTGGGTGACAAGAGAGGAGTGTGCTACAGGGACTCACAGGATGCTCCTATATACAAAAAAATACCAGTAGCAACTTAGACAAAATGAGGTGGCAAGGGAACATGTTCCAGACTAAGGAACAAGTTAAAACCCCAGAAGAAAAGCTAAGTGAAGAGAAGATAGGCAATCTACCCAAGAAAGAGTTCAGAGTCATGATTGTAAAGATGATCAAAGAACTTGGGAGAAGAATGAATGCACAGAATGAAAAGTTAGAAGTTTTCAACCAAGAGTTAGAAAATATAAAGAGCAACCAAACAGAGATGAAAAATACAATAACAAATGAAAAATACACGAGAAGGAATCAATAGTAGATTAAATGATACAGAAGAACGGATCAATGAGCTGGAAGACAGTAGTGGAAATCACTGTTGCTGAATGGAAAAAAGAATGAAAAGAAATAAAGACATCTCAAGAGATGTTTGGGACAACATTAATCACACTAATATTAGCAATATAGGGGTCCCAGAAGGAGAAGAGAGAGAAAAAAGGGTCTGAGAACATATTTGAAAACATAATAGTTGAAAACTTCCCTAACATGGGAAAGGAAACAGTCACCCAAGTCTAGGAAGCACAAAGACTACCATACAGGATGAATCCAAAGAGTAAGATACCAAGATGCATTGTAATTAAAATGACAAAAGTTAGAGACTATTAAAAGCAGCAAAGGAAAAACAACAAATAACATACAAGAAACTCCTATAAGGTTATTAGCTGATTTTTTAGCAGAAACTCTGCAGAACAGAAGGAACTGACATGATATATTCAAAGTAATGAAAGGGGAAAACCTACAACTAAGGACTCTACCCATCAAGATTCAAAGTTAATAAAAAGAAAGAAATAATAAAGATCAGAGCTGAAATTAATAAAATAGTGAATAAAAAACAATGGAAAAGAATGAATGAAACTAAAAGCTGGTTCTTTGGAAAGATAAACAAAATTGATAAGCCTTCAGCTAGACTCATCAAGAAAAAAAGAGTGTTCAAATAAATAAAATCAGAAAAGAAAAAGGGGAAGTTACAATCAACACCACAGGAATACAAAGGATCATAAGTGACTACTATGAGCAAATATATGCCAATAAAATGGACAACCTAAAAGAAATGGACAAATACTTGAAAGGTACAATCTCCCAAGACTGAACCAGGAAGAAATAGAAAACATGAACACACAAATTACCAGTACTGAAATTGAATCAGTAATTTAAAAACTCCCAGCAAACAAATGTCCAGGGCCAGATGGCTTCACAGGTGAATGTGACCAAAGGTTTAGAGAAGAGTTAATACCTATCCTTCTGAAACAATTCCAAAAAATTGCAGAGGAAGGAACACTTCCAAACTCATTCTATGAGGCCACCATCACCTTGATACCAAAACTAGACAAAGGTGTCACAAAAAAAGGTTACAGGTTAATATCACTGATGAACATAGATGCAAAAACCCTCAACAAAGTACTAGCAAACCAAATCCAACCATAATTTGAAAGGATCATACACCATGATCAACTGTGATTTATCTCAAGGATGCAAAGATATTTCAATATCTGCAAAAGAATTAATGTGATACACCATATTAACAAATTGAATAAAAACCATATGATCATCTAAATGGATGCAGAAAAAGCTTTTGATAAAATTCAACATCCATTTATGATAAAAACTCTCCAGAAAGTGGGCATAAAGGGAAACTACCTCAACATAATAAAGGCCATATATGAAAAACTCACAGCTAACATCCTACTCAATGGTGAAAAGCTGAAAGCATTCCCTCTGAGATCAGGAATGACCACTCTTGCCACTTTTATTAAATTTTGGAAGTCCAAGCAACAGCAATCAGAGAAGAAAAACAGATGAAAGGAATCTAAATTGGAAAGGAAGAAGTAAAACTGTCACTGTCTGCAGATGACATCTGTACATAGAAAATCCTAAAGATGCCACCAGAAAAATACTAGAGCTCAGCAATGCATTGAGTAAAGTTGCAGGATACAAAATAAATATACAGAAATCTGTTGCATTTCTATACACTAACAATGAAATAGCAGAAAGAGAAATTAAGGAAACAATCTCATTTACCATTGAATCAAAAAGAATAAAATGCCTAGGAATAAACCTACCTAAGGAGGCAAAAGACCTGTACCCTGAAAACTATAAGATGCTGAGGAAAGAAATTTAAGATGACAAACAGATGGAAAGGTATTCTTAGATTGGAAGAATCAATACTGTTAAAATGACCATACTACCCAAGGCAATCTACAGATTCAATGCAATCCCTATCAAATTACCAATGGCATTTTTCACATAACTAGGACAAAAAAATTTAAAATTTGTATGGAAACACAAAAGACCCTGAATAGCCAAAACTATCTTGAGAAAGAAGAACAGAGCTGAAGGAATTATGCTCCCTGACTTCAGACTATAGTACAAAGCTACAGTAATCGAAACAGTATGGCAACAGCATAAAAACAGACACATAGATCAGTGGAACAGGATAGAAAGCTCAGGAATAAACCCACACATATATGGTCAATCTATGACAAAGAGACAAGAATATACAATAGAGAAAAGACAGTCCTTTCAAAAAGTGGTTCTGGGAAAACTGGACAGCTACATGTAAAAGAATGAAATTAGAACAGTCTCGAATCCCATATATAAAAATAAACTCAAAATGGATTAAAGACCTAAATGTAAGAAGAGATACCATAAAATTAGAGGAAAACATAGGCAGGACACTCTAACATAAATCACAGCGATATTTTTGGGATCTGTCTCTTAGAATAATGGAAACAAAAGCAAAATAAACAAATGAGACCTAATTAAACTTAAAAACTTCTGCATATCAAAGGAAACCATAAACAAAGTGAAAAGATAGCCTAAGGAATGGGAAAAAATATTTTCAAACGATGCAACCACGAAGGGTCTAATTGCCAAAGTATACAAACAGCTTGTAAAATTCAATAACAAAACAAACAACCCAAACAAAAAATGGGGAGAAGATGTAAATAGACATTTCTCCAAAGAAGACATACAAATAGCCAATAGGCACATAAAAAGATGCTCAACATCACTAATTATTAGAGAAATGCAAATCAAAAGTACAGTGAGGTGTCACCTCACACCAGCAGTCTGGCCAACATTAAAAAGTCTGCAAATAATAAATGCTGGAGAGGGTGTGGAGAAAAAGGAATCCTCCTACACTCTTGTTGGGAATGTAAATTGGTTCAGCCACTGTGGATAACAGTATGGAGGCTCCTTAGAAAACTAAAAATAGAGTTGCTATATGGTCCAGCCATCCCACTCCTAGTCATATATCCAGAAAAGATGAAAACTCTAATTTAAAAAGAATCATGCATCCCATTTCATAGCAGCACTGTTTACAATAGCCAAGACATGGAAGCATCCTAAATATCCAATGACAGATGAATGGATTCACAAGATGTGGTGTGTGAATATATATATATGTGTGAGTGTGTGTGTATATATATATATATATACACACACACTCACACCTATGTATAATGGAATGTTACTAAGTCATAAAAAGAATGAACTAATGCAACAGGGATGGACCTAGAGATTATTATACCAAGTTACTGAGTGAAATAAGTCAGGCAGAGAAAGACAAATATATGATATCACTTATATGTGGAATCTAAAGAAAGATACAGGTGAACTTATTTATAAAACAGAAAGACTCAGACATGGAAAACATATTTATGGTTACCAAAGGGAAAAAGGGCTGGGAGAGACAAATTAGGAGTTTGGGATTAACAGGTCCACACTAGTATATATTAAAGATAGATAAACAACAAGGATCTCTTGTAGAGTACAGAGAACTATATTCAATATCTTGTAGTAACCTATGATGGAAAAGAATCTGAAAAAGAATATAACTACATCACTCAACACTTAAATCTAAATTAAACATTAATCTTTTTTTTTTTTTTTTTCCATTCTTCCCCTAACTAGTGCAGGTTAGAGGCAGGTCCTCTGCCTTGTAAGAAGAGCAAATAGTTGGAGCCTTTGTTCTTTCTTGCTCTCTTCATTTGCCACTCACTAGCTGCTGTTTCTGTGCCCTCTAGGATCAGAGCAAAAATAAGAAAGGTAAAGGATATATAAAATTCCTACTTGATGTCTACTTTCATGAAGAGTTTAGAAAATGTTGTGCTTTACCAATATTTAAAGCTTACTCCTTCTCTCCTTTATGCATTCTGGTCCCATCAACTAAAACATTACTGACTCGATATTGACTTGATAATTATCTTTCCCTGATAATTCTTTTCCAGAGTCTGGCTTTCCAGCAATACACCATAGAATTTCTTTGTATTCCCTGAAGACAATCCTGTTGACTTGGGCAGGACTTCACCCCATCCTGGTTATCTCCCAAATGGACTACATGTGGTCCACAAGGAACAATTACACAGTCTTTGGCCTGATTAAATATACGAATAAAAGCTGAATCCAACACAGAAGCAGCTTGCTCCATACTCCAATCATTGGAATAGCTAGTCAAAATATCTCATCCTCTTAGATTTCCTCTATGAAATTTATAATCTCAGTGAATGAAAATATCTTTATTCGTTTCCTAGGCTTGATGTAGCAAAGAACCACAAACTGAGTGACTAAGAACAATAGAAATTTATTGTCTCACTGTTCTGAAGACTAGAATTCTGAAATCAAGGTGTTGACAGGGTCATGCTCCACCTGAAAACAGGGAGAAAGGTTTTTGCATCTTTTTCTAGCTTCTGGTGGCTTGCCAGCAATCCTTGGCATTCCTAGGCTTGTGGTTGCTGAATTAAGTCTCAGACTCTGTCATCCCATTGCACTCCCTTCTTGTGTGCCTGTGTGTCCCTTTTCCTCTTCTTGTAAGGACACCAGTTATATTGAATCAGAGACCACCTTAATAACCTCATCTTAATTTGACTACATCTGCAAAGACCCTAATTCAAGTAAGGTGACATTCATAATTACCTGGGGCTAAGATGTCAATGCATCTTTTTGGAGGACACTATTCAACCCATAACAACATCTAACCAAGCTCTCCATGTGGTCCCTTTCACTTTACATTTAAAGACCTCTCCACCCATTCTCTCCTTAGTGTATGGATATGGTAGTAGGAGGGGGGTTTATAATATGGGAATAATTTTCTTTAAATAATTTTCTAATTAAAAATCCACTCGTCATTTTTTTAGTATTTTTTTCTCTTTTGGAGTGATAAAATTTTGCTTTTTAAGAGTTGGAAAACTGGTTCTTTTGAAAACATTTGATGAAATCTGGTCTCACTTTGACGTTTTATGCATATCACATTGTCTGAGTCAAATAAACCCATTTTAAGTACATGTACATTTAGAAGTGGCATATTTATATATCCAAGTAACCACCACCAAAAAAACAAAAGAATTCCATTAACCCAAATATTTAATTCTTTCTGGTCCATTTCAAGACTATGCCCCCACACTGCCACCACCACTTTGCTTCCCCACAAATTGCTTGGCCCAGGAAAGCAGCGATCTCATTTCTATTACTACAGATTAGTTTTGCTAGTTTTATATTTTCATATCAATGGACTCAACTAGTATGTATTCATCTTTATGGGCATATGTTTTCATTTCTTCTGAATAAATCTGTAGGAGTACTAGGTTTTATGGTAAGTGTATACTTAACTTTAAAAGAAATTTCCAAACTCTTTCCAAAGGATTCCTGTTACTTTATATCCTCATCAATCCTTAATATTTTCTACCTTTTTAATGTTTGCCATTCTAATGGGTTTATAGTGGTACTTCATTATAGGTTTAATTTGCATTTATCTCATGACTAGTGATATTGAATGTCTTTCTATAAACATATTACCTATCAGTATACCTATTTTTGTCAAGTATCTGTTCCAAACATTTGCCTATTTATAACTGGGTTAGTTGTGTTTTAGTATATTGTAAGATTAAAAAAATTATTCTAGATACAAGTTTGAAATATATATACATACATTGATACATATATATACACATGTATACGTACAAAGAGAATTTAAGGAGAAGGTGCTTTAAATTTTGATGATAAAATTGTTAACAATGTTTTTAATAGTTCATGTTTTTTGTGGTCTGGTTAAATATAATCTTTTCCTAACCTAATATCTCAAAAGATTTTCGTCACTATTTTCTCCTAGAAATGTTATAATTTTAGCTTTTAAATTTAGTTCTGTGATCTATTTTCAAGATAATTTTGGTATGTGGTGTAATGTGTGGTTCAAGGTTTATTTTGCCCATATGAATGTCCAGTTTTTCCAGCACAATTTGTTGAAAAGTGTAGCCTTTCCTTCATTGAATTACTTCCACATATTTGTTTAAAATCAATTGACTGTATAAGTGTGGGACTATTTCTCGACTGTATTGTGTTTCATTGATCCATATATCTATACTTATACCAATACTGCACTGTATTGATTAATTTAGTTTTACAGTACGCCAGTGAATTAGGTAGTGTTTGTTCTCTAAATCTGTTATTTGTTTTCAAAACTGTTTTGACTAAACTATGTTCTTAGAATTTCCAGAAACATTTGGAATAACTTTGTTGATTTCTACAGACTTTGCTGGGATTTTTGTTTGCATTGCAAGTAATCTATAGATTATCTAAGTGAGGGTAAATTGTATAATAACCATACTGAGTCTTCCAAACCAATAACAAGGCTTATTTCAGTATTTGTTACTTTCTGTCAACAGTATTTTGTAGTTTTCAGTTTATGGAGCTTGCACATAGATTGTTAAATTTATTCCTAAATATTTCATGTTATTAAAATTTACTTAAGTGATAGTTTTTTAAAATTCAATTTCTAATTGTATAAATAATTGCTTTTCTTATGTTGCCTTAGCATTTTATGACGTGATAAACCATATTAGAATTTATTAGATCCAGTAACTTTTTGTAGATTCCTTAGGATTTTCCACATACTTGATCATACACTCTGCAAATAAAAGAGGTTTACTCTTCTGTTCCAATCTGCATGCTCTCTCTGTCTCCCTTTCCTCTTTCCCATTTTCTCTCTCTCTCTCCCTTCCTCTCAATCTCCCTCTCTCTCCCTCTCTGGTTTGTTGCTTTGTCTAGGATCATAGTACAAAACTGACTAGAAATAGTGAAGATGTTCATCCTTGACTTGTTCATGATCTTAAGCAGAAAGCTTTTTATATTTATCATTAAGCATAATGCTAGCTCTATTTTCTTTTTTTTAAATTTTAGCTATACCTTATCAGGTTGAGGGAGTTCCTCTTATCCCAGTTTTCTGAGAATTCTTATCACATATATTGTTGAATTTTTTCAGATGATTTATCTGCATTTAGTGAAATGATTGCTTTTGTTCTGATTTATTCATATGATGGATTGCACTAATTGGTTTTCAAAGTTAAAACAACATTGAATTCCAGGAATAAATTCTGCTTGGTCATGATACAATTTTTCTGTACTGGTGGATTCTAAATACTGTTTTATGAAATATTTTATAGACATGTCCATATGTATGCATGTGCGTGCACACACACACACACACACACACACGTTCATATTGAGCTGTAGTTTCCTGGTAATGTCTATCAGTCTGGTTTTGGTCTGTCAATTAATGAAGATAGAATTATTAAATCTCCAACTATGTAGATTTTTAAAAATTCTTCTTTTAGTTTTGTCAGTTTTTACTTCATTAATTTTTAAAATTTTCCTAAAAATAATGTTTATCATGTAATATTACCACACATATTGACTTCTAACCTTAATACTTTTTACAGTTTAATGTTTATCAAAGAAATTCAGTTAAATATATGTCAAAGAGAAGCATGAAAATTTTATAATACCCTTCCCTCAAACATAAAATGTGTTTATTATAGTTATACAGAAATATGAGAATTTGTTACAACAACCCTTTAGAATATTGTCTACAATAATAAATAAGCCATTTGGTAGGTGGAAGTCACATATATTCTGGTATGGAAGTAATGGAAAAGCAGCATGGGGATGAGTTTAGGTGAAATTGAAATTAATTTTCACAGTTTAGTTGCTGGGTGGTCTCAAATGACATGGTTGTTTAATCCTAGCTAGTACAGGTGTGAAAGTCATAATATGAAAACTGACACATTCAAATAGAAAAAGAAACAATATTACAATTAGGCTTCATACTCAGAGTAAAGTGTGAAAACAAGCTTTTTACACAATTTCTCTGAGTTGTAGAGAAACTACAGAACTTTTGGGAAGATAAATATGGACATGATATAGCTTTCATTCTCTGCATCACCCATAACAAAAAGCATTGTTCGGCTGATATTTATATTGAAAAATTTTCATTTTACTAGTGCCTGAGATAAATTTTTAGAGCCGTTCCAGCAATGGAAATATGCCTAATTGCCTGGTGCCAGATCATTTTCTTTTTCCCATGGAGAGTGCTCTTTTTAAATTAGAGCACATTCTATCCCTTTTTCTATCTAATTAAGACACAAGTATGATTTGAACCACTCACCACAAAGTTGGCTGTGGATATATATCTATTAGTTACTTTTGATAAGTCTTTACAAACAAGACTGTATATATATATATGATATTTATAATAATTTATATTGAGCAGCATTATATATACTGGACATGCTATGTGTGGCTGAGTAGATTATACTGCACTTGAACATTCATAACATTATGTCATGAAGTACATATATAACTATATTGCAGTTTTCTTTATGAACAAAGTAATATTATAAAACAGAAAATATATTTTGTTCCTTGGAGACAATTACACATATAGAATTACTTTGACTAAAAGTCACATTTAAAAACTCTACTGTAGAAAAAAACCCTACTAAAATGTTTAACACTTTACTGCTGTGAAAACTACTGTTTTCATCTATCCCTAATTTATTTCTACACATACAATATACATTAAGCTTAATATTTCTCATGGCAAAAAACCCACATTATGTAATTCCCTAAACCATAAATAATTTCTTAAATTGAGGCTCTATCAGTGGTATCTCAGTATAGATTACATTTGATTTGGTAGAAGACTCACCTATTATAAGTAAATTTGTAGGCTAAAGATAACATTCAAGTATACAAAGTAACTCTGATTCTTCATTATTAATGATGTTAAACTGAAAATAGATCAAAAGTGTATCCAAGGCTACATATTATGATTTAATTAGTTTATTAAAATTATGAAAGTAAGAGGAAGTTTTATATTTACTCTATTTTATATAATCCTTAAAATGACCTCTCTTTTAGATAAAATATAAGCAGACCAGTAAACTCAATTTGTGTTATCTATGAGTTATCATACAATTGGAGAGTTATTAATCAGAGTACAATGTCTATATAGCTTGTCTATATAGAAACTATGGGTAATACTATAGTCTATATAACAGCTATGGGTAATACTATAATTATAGGATAATATGTATTTTATTGTTATAAAAATAAATAAAAATGTATTACATTAACAAAAACTAGATGTTTTTACAGTCACTAAACTTTCCTTGAAATATCATAAATTTAAAGCTCAATTTCAACTACATCTCTTAAATACACTGAATAAATTACATTCCATTACACTATATCTAAAATCTTATGTAAATTTAATGAGGTTATATGAGATTTAGGTACATATACTAGCTGTTGCATTAAAAAAAATCCAAATTCTCAGTGAATTAACACTGAAAATTGATTATTCAACTTTCAGTATTCATTCAATATCCATACAGTTGCCATAAGGAAAACATACCCTGTCCATTTGTTCATTTTGTGATGTAGATCTCCTTAACACATGGCCCAGGAGGTATCAGCAGAGAGACCAAGACAGAAAATGGAGGATTGTGTAAGGGAGAAATTATAATCCAAATTTGGCTGTTGTGAATATCCCTTCTTCTCACATTTTAGTAACTGAAATTGGTCACATATGAACACCTAACTTCATGAGAAGAAGGATGGAGGCTGGAAGATAAGTTTCCATGTGCCCACAAGGAAAACAAAATATCCTTGGAGAAAACATGGTATTTCTTTGGTCAAATATGAAAGAAGGAAGAAGTTTAAAACCATATGCATAATTCAACACCCATTTATGATAAAAACCCTCCAGAAAGTAGGCATACAGGGAACTTACCTCAACATAATAAAGGCCAGATATGACAAACCCACAGCTAGCATCGTTCTCAATGGTGAAAAACTGAAACC
The DNA here is from genome assembly GCF_026419965.1 of Kogia breviceps. Classification (NCBI taxonomy): domain Eukaryota; kingdom Metazoa; phylum Chordata; class Mammalia; order Artiodactyla; family Physeteridae; genus Kogia; species Kogia breviceps. The sequence continues at coordinate 71,397,844 of NC_081321.1, read as the reverse complement.
ATTTCCACTAAGATCAGGAACAAGACAAGGTTGACCACTCTCACCACTATTATTCACCATAGTTTTGAAAGTTTTAGCCACAGCAATCACAGAAGAAAAAGAAATAAAAGGAATCCAAATCAGAAAAGAAGAAGTAAAACTTTCACTGTTTGCAGATGACATGATACTATACATAGAGAATCCTAAAGATGCTACCAGGAAACTACTAGAGCTAATCGATGAATATGGTAAACTAGCAGGATACAAAATTAATGCACAGAAATCACTTGCATTCCTATACACTAATGATGAAAAATGTGAAAGAGAAATTAAGGGAACACTCCCATTTACCAATGCAGCAAAAAGAATAAAATACCTAGAAATAAACCTGCCTAAGGAGACAAAAGACCTGTTATACAGAAAACTATAAGACACTGATGAAAGAAATTAAAGATGATACAAACAGATGGAGGGATATACTATGTTCTTGGATTGGAAGAATCAACATTGTGAAAATCACTATACTACCCAAAGCAATCTACACATTAAATGCAATCCCTATCAAACAATCAATGGCATTTTTCACAGAACTAGAACAAAATATTTCACAATTTTTATGGAAACACAAAAGACCCTGAATATCCAAAGCAATCTTGAGAAGGAAAAATGGAGCTGGAGGAATCAGGCTCCCTGCCTTCAGACTATACTACAAAGCTACAGTAATCAAGACAGTATGGTACTGGCACAAAAACAGAAATATAGATCAATGGAACAGTATAGAAATCCCAGAGCTAAACCCATGCACATATGGTCACCTTATCTTTGATAAAGGAGGCAAGAATATACAATGGAGAAAAGACAGCTTCTTCAATAAGTGTTGCTGGGAAAACTCGACAGCTACATGTAAAAGAATGAAATTAGAACACTTCCTAACACCATACACAAAAATAAACTCAAAATGGATTAAAGACCTAAATGTAAGGCCAGACACTACAAAACTCTTAGAGGAAAACATAGGCAGAACATTCTATGACAAAAAACACAGCAAGATCCTTTTTGACCCACCTCCTCAAGAAATGGAAATAAAAACAAAAATAAACAAATGGGACCTAATGAAACTTAAAAGCATTTGCACAGCAAAGGAAACCATAAATAAGATGAAAAGACAACCCTCAGATTGGGAGAAAATATTTGCAAATGAAGCAACTGACAAAGGATTAATCTCCAGAATGTACAAGCAGCTCATGCAGCTCAATATCAATAAAACAAAAACCCAATCCAAAAATGGGCAGAAGACCTAAACAGACATTTCTCTGAAGAAGATATACAGATTGCCAACAAACACATGAAAGAATGCTCAATATCACAAATCATTAGAGAAATGTAAATCAAAACTACAATGAGGTGTCACCTCACACCAGTCAGAATGGCCATCATCAAAAAATCTACAAACAATAAATGCTGGAGAGGGTGTGGAGAAAAGGGAACCCTCTTGCACTGTTGGTGGGAATGTAAAATGATACAGGCACTATGGAGAATAGTATGGAGGTTCCTTACAAAACTAAAAATAGAACTACCATATGACCCAGCAATCCCACTAATGGAAATATACCCTGAGAAAATCATAATTCAAAAAGAGTCATGTACCACAATGTTCTTTGCAGCTCTATTTACAATAGCCAGGACATGGAAGCAACCTACATGTCCACTGACAGATGAATGGGTAAAGAAGATGTGGCACATATATACAATGGAATATTACTCAGCCATAGAATGAAATGAAATGGAGTTATTTGTAGTGAGGTGGATGGACCTAGAGACTGTCATACAGAGTGAAGTAAGTCAGAAAGAGAAAGACAAATACCGTATGCTAACACATATATATGGAATCTAAAAAAAAAAAGAAAGAAAAAAGTAAAACATTCTGAAGAACCTAGGGGCAGGACAGGAATAAAGACGCAGATGTAGAGAATGGACTTGAGGACACAGAGAGAGGGTAGTTATGCTGGGACGAAGTGAGAGAGTGGCATGGACATTTATCCACTACCAAATGTAAAACAGATGGCTAGTGGGAAGGAGCCACATAGCAAAGGGAGATCAGCTCAGTGTTTGTGTCCACCTAGAGGAGTGGGATAGGGAGGGTGGGAGGGAGACACAAGAGGGAGGAGATATGGGGATATATGTATATATAGCTGATTCACTTTGTTATACAGCAGAAACTAACACACCATTGTAAAGAAATTATACTCCAATAAAGATGTTTAAAAAAAAAAAAAAAAAAGAGCTTCAGAAGAATCTACAAAAGAAACCAAAACACAAAAAACCATGTGCATAAAGTGTATATTACACTTTTACAGGATTTCTAAGGCAGCAATGCTGTTGCAGATACAGAATATGTTTGGCAAGAACAACAAGAATAGTGCAATTGATAAACCACAAGTGCTCTATTCACTTATACTTTTCTTAGTTCAGGAAATAAAAATTAGCTTCTTAAAGAATGAGAGCTTCCTCTTCTACTTTTAAAAATGGTGTTAAATATTCATTATCACTACAAAGTAATTGTTTTTGAATTGTTTTTTCATTTTTACTGTTAGTTTCGTATTCCTTCAATGAAAAATTCTCTTTAAATTTGATATGTAATTTTCTTTTACTGTGGATAAAAATCTGGTTAAAAAAAGAACATATTTCAATCAAAAGTTGATGTGTCCTCTACAGAGAACAGTATGGAGGTTCCTTACAAAAGTACAAATAGAACTACCATACGACCCAGCAGTCCCACTACTGGGCATACACCCTGAGAAAACCATAATTCAAAAAGAGTCATGTACCAAAATATTCATTGCAGCTCTATTTACAATAGTCAGGACATGGAAGCAACCTAAGTTCCCATTAACAGATAAATGGATAAAGAAGATGTGGCACATACATAAAATGGAACTCAGCCATAAAAAGAAACGAAATTTAGTTATTTGTAGTGAGGTGGATGGACCTAGAGTCGGTCATACAGAGTGAAGGAAGTCAGAAAGAGAAAAACAAATACTGTATGCTAACAAATATATATGGAATCTAAAAAAAAAAGGTCATGAAGAACCTAGGGGCAAGACAGGAATAAAGATGCAGACCTACTAGAGAATGGACTTGAGGATACAGGGAGGGGAAAGGGTAAGCTGGGACAAAGTGAGAGAGTGGCATGGATGTATATACACTACCAAATGTAAAATAGATAGCTAGTGGGAAGCAGCCGCATAACACAGGGAGATCAGGTCGGTGTTTTGTGACCACCTAGAGGGATGGGATAGGGAGGGTGGGAGGGAGGGAGATGCAAGAGGGAAGAGATATGGGGACATATGTATATGTATAACTGATTCACTTTGTTATAAAGCAGAAACTGACACTCCATTGTCAAGCAATTATACTCCAATAAAGATGTTAAAAAAAAAGTTAATGTGTCCTAAAAAAGTGTCACTAAACAATTACAGTTACTGTGTTAAGTATCAATATACTCATACATCTTATTTAATATACATGTGAAATCACACTAAAATGGATTTTTATTATTAAAGGAAACCAAAGATCATTTTACAATTAATAGAGCCCAATTTATGAGCTTATACTGAGTCATGAACTACAAGAATAAAACAATAATCATTCTTTATTGAAAAATTATGTGTTTCTATGGAATTAATTTGCCATAATTGTTCATGGTGACATGTTATATTCTTTGTTCAGAGTAGTTGGGTCTTTCATCATGGTTGTTTAATAATCACCACAGTATTCAAAGAGTATGAAAATATTTTTTCATTTTATTTACTGCTTTAATTTTATAGAATCTGGAAACCAAAAGATACACTAAAACTTGCTATATGCAGTATAACTACTACTAGGGATATTTATACAAAATCATTTATGAGATATTTACCTGAATCATAATTTTTTTTTTTTTTTTTTTTTTTGCAGTATGCGGGCCTCTCACTGTTGTGGCCTCTCCCGTTGCGGAGCACAGGCTCTGGACGCACAGGCTCAGTGGCCACGGCTCACGGGCCTAGCCACCCCGCAGCATGTGGGATCTTCCCAGACCAGGGCACGAACCCGTATCCCCTGCTTCGGCAGGCAGACTCGCAACCACTGCACCACCAGGGAAGCCCCATAAATGTTTTTATAGTAGCACTGTACTAAAGTAGAAGTACCATTTCCATAAAAGAAATGGAAGCTAGAATGTTTTTTTTTTTTTGCGGTATGCGGGCCTCTCACTGCTGTGGCCTCTCCCCTTGCGGAGCACAGGCTCCAGACAAGCAGGCTCAGCGGCCATGGCTCACGGGCCTAGCTGCTCCGCGGCATGTGGGATCTTCCCGGACCGGGGCACGAACCCATGTCCCCTGCATCGGCAGGCAGACTCTCAACCACTGTGCCACCAGGGAAGCCCTACAAAGATTTTTGAAATGGACTTCCAAGCTACTGAAATGAGATGAAAATTAAAAATATTCAGTTGTTATAGTTTTCTTCTATAGGCAATATATGGTTACCAAAAACTTCAAATTTCTGGTCATTTTTTGATTAAGATTGCACTGCATTTCACTTGAATCAGAATATAAAAAAGAGACGTGCAAAAGACTCAGCATAACCAACACAATATTAAAGAAGAAGAATCAAATCAAAGGAATGACACTACCAGACTTTGAGACTTTCTATAAGGCTATAGTATGAAGAATCTGTGGTACTGGTGAAAGAACAGACAAATAGATCAATGGAACAGAACAGAGAGCCCCAAAATAGATCCACACAAATATAGACAACATTCTTTATTTGATTTTTGATGGAAGAGGAAAGGTGATGGAGTCTAAACAGAAAAATGGTGAAAAAACTGGACATACACATGAAGAAAAAACAATCTAGACACAAATGTTACAAATTTCACAAGAATTAACTCAAATGGATCATAAATTAAAAATGTAAAACTATAAAACTCCAAGAATATAGGAGAAAATCTAAGTGATCTTGAGTTTGAAGATGACTTTTATATACAACACCAAAAGTACTATACATGAAAGAAAAATTGATATGTTGGACTTTATTAAAAGTAAATTTTCTTCCCTACAAATACACTGTTAAGATAATTCATAGACAAGCCACTGACTGGGAAAAAATGTTTGCAAAATGTATCTGAAAAAGCACTTGCATCCAAATACGCAAAGAACCCTAAAACTCAACAATAAGAAAGCAAACAACTGAATACAAGATGGCAAAAGATAACACATACCTTGCCAAAGACGATATATCAATGTTAAATAAGCATATTAAAAGATGTCTAACATGTCATTAGGGAATTACAAATTAAAACAAATATGTGATACAACTAAACACTTATTAGAATGGCTAATCCAAAACACTGACATCAACTGCTTGCAAAATATGGAGCAACAGGAAATCTCATTTGTTGCTGGTGGGAATACAAAAAGGTACAGAAACTTTGGAATACAGACCGGCAGTTTCTTACTGTATTATCTTAAAATTGGGTTGGCCAAAAAGCTCATTCAGGTTTTCCATGTTACGAAAAATCCAAACGAAATTGTGACCAACTCAATATGTTTTCATTTTGTAATTGATTTTGGGGGAGATTCCCAGATGTACACTCAGATTATGGGCAGATAGAAATAATGCCGTTTTCCTTTCCAATTCTAATCAGGTTCTTTGTTGTCTCACCTCATTGCACTAGTTAATATCTCCAAAACCATGTATCATGAACTGTGAAAGGTCTGATATTTTACCCGACTTGCAAGCTACCAAATTAGGCTGCCACATTTCCAGAAATGCTGACAGTAGGCATGTGACTCCTGGGTCAGACACAAAGGATTTTACTACTCACAACAAAGGAGGCAGCATAAGTTTCACATATCTATTGGTTCTCCATGCCCTCCAAGTTCTACAGGGGTGATATGGAGCAGGCTAGGCAGACGCTGTGCACGCAGTGGGTTTGTGTCATGACTGATGAACTTCCAACTTAGCAAACCCACAACCACATAAGGAGGAAATAAACAAAACTATTCAACCTTTTGTCTCAGAGGAAGACATATTATCTTTATTCTCCTGGTTAGTAAACAAATCTGACCCCAGCTCTGCAAGGAGACATTATGTCTGTATTCCAAAGCTGTTTACTATACAAACACAATTGAGAATATGTTCTGGAACAAAAGTTGATACAAGACCTGCAGAAAGACCATGGGGAAAAGATAAAACATACCCTTTCTTTTTTCTGACTAAACAGAAAAACTCCTAGCATTTCTCTATTAAGTGTCTGGCTTCAGTACTGAGATATATTAATCCCAACATGTTAAATGCATAGCCATTGATGCAAAATTACTGTCTTTAAAAAAAATGGAAGTAAAATTTGGTCAAATAACTTTTAAGAGTCTACAGAGATGATCATATTCTATTTTATGTCTATTAATATATAATAATGCATAAATGAAAGGCTCAATGGAGATGTTAATGAATTTTTAACATATTTCCATTATTACATATTATAGAAAGCAGTCTATGACCCACAGTGGTCTATGCCCTGTTCAATCCCTTTGACTTGAGTATATGTGGGACCTGTAACCAACAGAATATGGCAAAGGTGACAGACTATTACTTTGTGATTGCATTCCATTATATGAAATTTTCAAAAGGGATTTTGCAGACATGATACATGATCCTAATCAGTTTAAGTTAATTAAAAGGGAGATTATCCTGGGTAGGAATGATCTAATCATGTTAGTCATTTCAAAGAATGTCTAGAGATCAGAAACAGAAGAAACTAAAAGCAACAGAGATGTTCTCTTTCTGGCCATGAAGAAGCTAACAGCCTAGTTACAAAATTGCTAATTGAGAGAGGTGGCCTCTCAGAACTAAAACCCTCAGTTTACCCTTGCAAGGAAGTAAATAATGCCAACAACCATGTGATCTTGGTGTGATACTGAGAGAGAACCCTGGAAGTCACATGAGACATTTCGATTGCAGCTATGACAGACCCTGAACAGAGGAACCAATTAACCTGTGCTTGAACTTCTAAGACATGAAAACTGTGAGATAATAAATGTACATTGTTTTAAGATGCTAAGCTTGTGATAATTTGTTGTGCCATAATGTAAATTAAGGTGGTAGATGTATTAAAGGATTTATCAATATATATAATGGATTATTATAACTCCTGAAATAAACCATATTTTAAAATATTTTTTTAAGATGTTGGCTTTGGTGTGATATTTTATTTCAGGTCTTACATAAATTTTCGTAAGTGAGTTTGGTCTATAGTACTTTGTTTTGGATAGAGAATACATATATTTGAGATAGAGGACTCAATAAATTTGATAAGCATTATATGTTTGTATTACTTATTGCCATATTTATATTTCCTTTGCAACAAGAGACAAGGGTTGCTGTCATTTGCCCAATAGTAATAGCCAGCTAGTTTTTTTTATTCATAAGAAAAACTAAGATTTGATGTTGATCTGAGAAGATCATTAAATTCTCATTCTTTTATTTTTTGGGGGTTTACATTTTTATTCATCTGAATATATATATATTCTAATAAATCTTTAAACTTAGTCTGTGGTTGATAAATCTCTTGAATCACTGAATGTTAAAGATATTTATTTTGCCCTGTCACTTGAATGCTCATTTAGCCATTGGCACTTAGGTTCAAAAATGACTGATGGTAGAGGGCAGGTAGGAACATTTTTTTCTGTTTTCTTCATAGATATATTTCAAGCACCTGATGAATGAGTGACCATTTCATCGTTGCTTTTTATGAGCATCTGTATGAGTTGGCTATGGATATCTTTATTCTTTTACCTTGTTCTCCATTTAATATGTACATATGCATGTATTTGCTTGTTTTTAGTGTAGTTTTTTTTTATTTTTCTTTAAGAAATGTTTACAGTTGTGTACCTAGGTCTTTGTCTTCTTTCTATTCAACACTTGGATGGTACTTTTCATATGAAACATATTTTCTTCACCTCTGGAAAATAATTTTTTGTTGTTTCTTTGATAACTGGCTATTTTTTCCTCATTGTTGTCATTGTTGTAGCTTATATTTGTATCTTCTATTTTAACATCTCCTTCATATTTTTCCATCTCTTTGTCCTCCATTTTACTACTTTTTCAGAAAAAAAAAAAAAAAAAAACCTCCTCAGTTTGGTCTTCTAGCTCATTATTGCTTTTTTTTAAACATCTTTATTGGAGTATAATTGCTTTACAATGGTGTGTTAGGTTCTGCTGTTTAACAAAGTAAATCAGCTATATGTATACATATATCCCCATATCTCCTCCCTCTGCGTCTCCCTCCCACCCCTCTAGGTGGACACAAAGCACCATAGCTCATTATTTCTAATGCATTCATTCTGCTATTAAGCCCATATATATTTAGTTTTATTATTATGATTGTTAGATATATTTCAAGTAACTCTAATGGTCCCATCTTATATTTGGTTTGAACTATTTTAGTTTTTAAGAAGAGATGTTCACTATACACATTGTCTGTTAACTACATATTATCTATCAACATTAATTCAACAATTATATATCAATGAACTACTACATTTCAGACTTTTCCAGCACTTAAAGTTACTGTAATCCACTAGAAAAAAAATCATTCTAGTGTTTGCATTATGCAGCTTAATTTTAGTGAGGAAAGATATTTAAAAACAATATATGTGTGTCTGTGTGTGTATAAGAGACAGAGAAAGAGAGAGAGAAAGAGACAGAGAGGCAGATGTTTGAAAGGAATATTGTTAAATAATAAGGAAAAAAGAGCAGGTAAAGGAAATAGGAACTACAGTGACTCTTAGGGTGTGTTCTCTTTTATATAGACTTGTCAGAAAAGTCTCTGATCCTTGAGGAGAGACCAGAGAAAGTGAAAAAGCAAGTCATGCAGAAATTAGACAAGAGATTTTTGGGAAGAGGAACAACATATAAAAAGGCCTTTTTGGCGTATGTAAGCATTAATGTTTATAAAACATACTCCTGTATCTTGTACAGAAAATGTTAAGAACATTTCCCCCTTGGTATACCTGTTAGCTATTTCTGAGTAACAGTTTACTCACATACATAATGGCTTAAAACAGCAATTATTTATCATGTCTCATGATTTAGATTATTCTTCTGATTTAGGTGAGGCTCAGTTTATCTTGTCTAGGCTTATGTGTTTGAGGAGAGCTAGTGGATTAGCTAGAGGCTCGCTACCTTAGGATATCTTCAACTGTGCTATTTCCCCGTGTTCTTCCTGTTCCCACTTCAGTCTAGCCTGGTTGTTTTCATGCTACTGGCAGAGTTTTAGGAGAGAAAATGAAAATAAGTATTTTTTCAAGACTCTACACGTATCAAATTTGCTACTGTCTCATTGGGCAAAGCAAGTTATATGGCTGAACCCAATGTCAGAGTGAAAACATGCTATAAAACTATACAAGAAAGGACATAAATACAGGCAAACTCCTTAATTAGGGCCAATAACACAATCAAACACAATTGTTACGTTGAGAAATAGAACTTTTTTCAACCGTCACTTACTTGGTTGTTCTAGGCTTTGTAATCATTATTGCTTCTGCTGTCTGCCCTCTGATGGATGAGGCTAAGAGGCTTGTGCAAGTTTCCTGATGGGAGAGACTGGTGGTGGGTAGAGCTGGCTGTTGCTCTGGATGGCAGAGCTCAGTAAAACTTTAATCTGCTTGTCTGTTGATGGATGGGGCTGGGTTCCCTCCCTGTTGGTTGTTTGGCCTGAGGCTACCCAACACTGGAGCCTACCTGGGCTCTTTGCTGGGGCTAATGACAGATTCTGGGGGGGCTCACGCCAAGCAGTACTTCCCAGAACTTCTGTTGCCAATGTCCTTGTCCTCACGGTGAGACACAGCCACCCCCTGCCTGCGCAAGAGCCCCTCCAACACTGGCAGGTAGGTCTGGTTCAGTCTCCTATAGAGTCACTGCTCCTTCCCCTGGGTCCCAATGTGCACACTACTTTGTGTTTGCCCTCCAAGAGTGTAGTCTCTGTTTCCCCCAGTCCTGGCAAAGTCCTGCAATCAAAACCCACTAGGCTTCAATGGGAGGAATTCCTCCTCCCGTTGCCAGATCCCCAGGTTCAGAAGCCTGACGTGGGGCTCCGAACCTTCACTCCAGTGGGTGGACTTCTGTGGCATAAGTGTTCTACAATTTGTGAGTCACCTACCCAGTGGTTACGGGATTTGATTTTATTGTGATTGCATCCCTCTTACCATCTAATTGTGGCTTCTCCTTTGTCTTTGGATGTGGGGTATCTTTTTTGGTGATATCCAGTGTCTTCCTGTTGATGATTGTTCAACAGTTAGTTGTGATTACGGTGTTCTCGCAAGAGAGAGTGAGAGCACGTCCTTCTCCACCATCTTGAACCAAGCTCCTTGAGTTAATTTTTGAAAATAATTTTCTTTCCAAAGACTTCCAGTTTTATCTGACAGATTAACTTGTATTGGACTGAATTTTTTGTTGTAAATAACCATAAATGTAGACAAAATATGTAAAATATTTTGAAAATTTTTTTCAACAGAAGGATTTGAGCATCTACAATTATTGAGAAAGTGAAGAATTTGAAGTAAGCTATAGATGCTTATGTTTTTCCCTGAGCATATTTTTTCTTAAATCATTTTGCACAGAAATAGAGTATAAGCTGAATGTAGCAGTATTACAGGTCTAAGGAGACAGATATTGGAGCTCAAAGTAGCCAAAGCTACTTTGGAAGCAGAAGGACCATGCCTAAGAAATAAGAGTCACACCCTAGGAGTTAGAACTTCACCATATAAGAGGAAAACTAAAAATAAAACAAATTCAGCAAAGCACTGAGGAAGAAAATGTTTTCACACGCTTAAGCAAAGACTGATTATTCTGTAGTTGTGGTTATAAGTAGTCATCAGAACCTGTTTTTTTAATCCATAATTGGCAACTCAGTGAACACACTTCACAAGCCAACAAATCAGTGTCAGTCTCTCACTTATGATAGTCAACTAATCAAGAACAGATAATTCCAGGGGCTTCCCTGGTGGTGCAGTGGTTACGAATCCGCCTGCCAATGCAGGGGACATGGATTCGAGACCTGGTCCAGGAAGATCCCATGTGCCACAGAGCAACTAAGCCCATGCACCACAAGTACTGAGCCTGCGCTCTAGAGCCCACGAGCCACAACTACTGAAGCCCATGTGCCCAGAGCCCATGCTCCGCAACAAGAGAAGCCACTGCAATGAGAAGCCCGCACACTACAACGAAGAGTAGCCCCTGCTCACCACAACTAGAGAAAGTCTGCGTGCAGCAATGAAGACCCAACTCAGCCAAAAATAAATAAATAAAAATAAATAAAATAAAAAGAACAGATGATTTCAGTAAATATACATTTGCTTGGTAACTAATAAATAGCCTGCTTCTGAGTAATCACACACATTTGACACTGGCCTACTCATGCTTCTGAAAGGCTACCAATCCATAAATGCTGCTCTCAGCTCTATTTGGAAAGAATGTGCCTAACAAGCAAAATTCTCCTCTAATATAGTAAGCAATAATTTCAACTTCGTCTTTTTAATTCAGATTATCAGTGGTGGCCTCATGAGCCTATGACACTCTAAAACCAAGCTGAGACAGTATCAGATATTTAGTGGATCAGAGTGATCCACTATTTACCTGGCAGAAGAGAAATTAATCTTGTATTAAAAATAATATCAGCCAGCTCTTCTAAAATGTTTTTATCCACAATAGCTAGGCTACTATTCAAAATTCAGAGGCTTGAATCAATATATGACCAGATAACTGAAAAACAATTTAAAAAATAGACTATGGAAACAGATCCTTAGGGGATTCATATATTAGAGTTATCAAACATACTTTAAAATATTGATAATATGTTCAAGAAAAGACTGAAAAAGACAAAATTTTAAGAGGTAGAGATTTTCAAGAGAATTTCAATCTATAAAAAGTATTGAAAGTGCATTAAAGAACTGAAAAAAATACAGTATGTGAAATTAAAAACTTACTAGAAGGAATTTTCAGTCTGGAAACAACATAAGATAGGATTAATAAACTTGAAAGTTACTGTAATAGAATAAGTACAAACACTTTGGTAAATTGTTTGGTAATATCTACTAAAGTTAAGCAAAGTAACTTCATTTCTAAGTATATACCCAAGAAAATGAGTGAATATATCCACCAAAATACATGCCTTAAAACCTTCATAGCAGCTTTATTTATAATTGCAAAAATACAGGAAAAAATCCAAATATTCATCAGCAGTAGAACAGTTAAATAAATTGAGGTAAATTGCAAAAGCATATTACATAAAAATGAAAAATATGGAACTACTGCTAAGTACCAAAAGGAATAAACCTCACAAACATAATACATGAAATAAAACAGTACATGCAATGTGATTTTATTTATATTACATTCAAAACCAGGCAGCATTAATGTATGATGAAAAGTGATGTGTATCAAAAAAGGAAAAAAAATGGAGTCAACATGACTGCTGCTAAATTCACACCAAAATCTGCAACAAGGGTAGAAACACATATCTAATCTTTCTTGTATGAAAAAAAAAACCAAAAACAAAAACAAGAATTCTACAGAGAAAAGGGAAAAAAATGTACCAGCAAGAAAATACCCTTTCCCCTCACTTTAGTTTTGTTTAGTGCTTAACCTCTCCTGACTTCTAGGACCAAATTAAGTGAGACTTTAAAGGTACATCGGATTATAATATTCTGGCTATGAAAAATATCTAGTTTACAATTTTATTTTACATATTTTCAGAATGTCCATAAAATACTTTGGATAATGCTGTTTTATTCATTAAAATGAGTTCCTTCCAAATGGTTGTTTAAGAACTGTGATAACAAACAGTGACCTAACTGAACAGCTGAGAAAGAGATGATGTCCCAGGTAACATCGCAAAGGGACGGAAAATGAAACAGCTGTTTGAGGTACAACAGTGACATTTCTTCACCATTCAAAGACCTAAGGCGATAATTAGATGGTATGGTCTTTCTCCTTTTGTCATAAACACCACAGGCTTTAGAGAGGACTGATTCGAACTTGTTGATTATATTACTTCTAGCTGTTAAAATGGTGAAGTATTTCTTTTCTGAAATGACTTATTACACATCTGGCTTTGGTAGATTCACTAAATATAAGCTCATTTGAATTTGTATGTATAAATTAGAAATAGTGATAGATGAGACTGTAGCCTTAAAATCATTTTACAGTTTTTTTCTATGAAAACTTAAAACAAAATCACATACTGTAAAAAAAAAATCACATACTGTAAATGGATGCCAACTTAAAATAATTGGCATTGAAATAGTTGTCATTGAAGTAAAGTCACTCTGACTATAATGATATTTAAATGAAGGTATCTGAGGTTTTATATTTTTTAAATATAAATCCAGTAAGAAAGTAATGAAAAAACAGATGAAGTATTACAGAATAATCAGTGTATTTTATTAAAAATTAAGAAAAGGAATATTTCTTTTATCTCAGTCACTTTTATATATAAAGAGAGTATAAAATCAAACTTTTCAAAAAAGTTTGAAAAAGAGTTCTAAAATTTCCCTCCAAATATATTTTATGGTTAAATATTTTGAAGCAATGAGGATGACTTTTGGGGGTGTTTTGGTTGTATTCATGCATTTGTGTATATTATACTTTAATAGACAATACAGTTGTTGGATGATTAATAAAAAGTTTACAATTGCAAATAATGACTGAATTAAAACAAAAGTACAAGATTACAACAACTAATATTTATCTAAAGTATCAATTCCCATGAGAAAAGAAATAACCTTTTGAAATAGATATTTTATATTTATGTTCCTTAAAAAGCTGAGACATTTATATCAACTGGTGATGCTTTTGTCTTTACTTAGAAAGATTTTCTTCATGTGACTTTTAAAAATCTTCAATTAAAACCTTTTTATTCTCATAGAATTTAAAATTTATATTTGGTTATGGAAGATACACTGTAAATTCAAGATTTCATCGGGCATGTTTAAGGGAATAGTCTCATCTCTTCATAGCTCTAATTTATAGGTAAAAATTCAGATAAGCACCCATTTTAGTTACTATCCAAGAGCCAGTTGTGTGATAAGTCATTTTCAAACAAAAAAAATGTTGAAAGGAAAGATAACTTCTTAAGACTGATCATCTTCTGACTGGCCTGCTAGAAAAGTGGTTTCCTTCCTCAAAATATTATAGAAACTGGCTTAGGTTCATGGCTTATGATAACTCAGTCTGGTCAATTGAAAGGCTTGGACACTAAGACTTCACTCCCACCTCTGTTATCAAAGGGAAGTTTTTTTTTTTTTTTTTTTTAACAACTTTATGGGAATCTAATTGCTTTACAATGTTGTGTTAGTTTCTGCTGTATAACAAAGTGAATCAGCTATACGTATACATATATCCCCATAACCCCTCCCTCTTGCATCTCCCTCCCACCCTCCCTATCCCACCCCTCTAGGTGGTCACAAAGCAACAAGCTGATCTCCCCATACAATGCAGCTTGAAGATTTGGGTTTTTCACCAAATAAGAAAGAATGCTGATATGGTGACTGTCACTTGATGACTCCATCATATAGATGCAACCATAAAGGATTGGACCCTAACCCCTTGATAATGCCATAGAAATGGCCGGTTCTTCCACTAAGCACTAACTCTGACCTTTCGGAATGAAGCTAGAGCCAATATTCTGACAAGTTACATTGCTAATGTATCCTGGCCCCCATCACAAGAGGGAAGGGACCAGTACTTCCTAACAGTCAGTACAAAATTCCTTAGTTCACAAGTTGGATCCAGCACTTCAAAAATCTTAGAATATAATGAGCAACCTTGCTTATTTTTCCTTTTTCATGATATATCACATATCATGACATTAACATTCATTAGAAGCTCCTCATGTAAGTAGCCTTACAAATATCATAAACTCTTAAACTTGAAAAAATATATTCATGAAAAAATAAGACCAGTTAACATAACCAGTTAACATATTTAAAGCTATTTTATCAATTTGAATTAACTATAATTTTAATAATAAAAACTGTGCTCCCTAAATTTCCTATTGTTCTGTCAGTTCATCTTAAAAAAGAAACATGTATAAATGCATATATATGTTTATATTTATATCTAATATATAGTATTTACTATTGACTCTTCTTTGTCTTCATAAACAAAGTAGACTTAGTTTCTATTGAGCGAGGTCAGATATTTCCAGAACACCTAGCTAAAGGAAGAATAAAATAGATTTTTCCAGCCAAGAGCTGTTTCATTATTCCAGACAACACTTTGTATTGATCCTCCCCTATTTATTTCTAATTTTGTTGCCACTGATTGAGTTGAGCTCTAAATCTTGTGATGGCTTACATGCTGTTAGGATGCTGCATTGCTACCAGGAGAACAGGGTGGCAATGTTCTCATTTTAAACTCTAATTTAGTCTTATTTGCAGCAAATTAAGGTGTCTGATGTAGCATTTTAGCACCAAAAATGCCTTATTACATGTCTTGCTTTACTCACCTTCACAGAAAATAGTGTACACAGTCAATACAAATTTGTGCATTACATACCCAGCACAGAAATTGTGAAGCAGATAAACACAGAAATTTGTTTGACAATCCACCAATATACATGGCAGATAATGTGT
This sequence comes from Kogia breviceps, assembly GCF_026419965.1. Lineage (NCBI taxonomy): Eukaryota > Metazoa > Chordata > Mammalia > Artiodactyla > Physeteridae > Kogia > Kogia breviceps. The sequence goes on along the minus strand of NC_081321.1, from coordinate 71,382,194 downwards.
GACTATATGGTTATATTTCAAATTTTCTATGTTTAAAACTTGCCAGAAAAGGAAAATGTGATATGAAATGGGTTGAAAGACACACCTATCTAAAAGTTTTCCTTCTATCATAGACCCTGAATTCTCTCAGTGAAAGACTGTGTATGTGGTGCATTTATTCATGTGTACACATTGAGAGGTATTGATTTTTCACATTAACAAGTTTCAGAATGTAAAGATTAAGGTAGTGAAATTTATAAAAATAATTATTATTTAATGAGGAAGAACAAGAATCTAGAAAGAAGACAGAATGTGTGCTGTTGCTATAAGCATTTAAGTAAGGCTGTCCGCATAAAAGGTAGTATAGGTATTTGCTAGGAGGATATGCTACACGAAAAGAAAAAAAGTAGATTTTTAGAATTATAGAAAATATATATTAATACAACTGGTTTTACATCTTGTCTTTTGATGTGAAATACTACAAGTCCCGCATTGACGTTTTTCTTTTAACCTCACTTCTTATTTTCCTTTTGTATAGCCTTATTAATCTTTTGTAAAGTCTTTATCAAACTACTTCATTGAGGCTAGGGGTCAAACCTTAATCATTTTATTTCATGAAAACTAGCAAAATAATTATACCAAATTTACTTCACTTGACAATCTCTCTCTGTGTGTATATATACACACACACACACATATATATATAGTCTATTGATCTTTTTTAAGGAAAAAAACAGCAAAAAACCCTAATATCAGTAAGTTTGTTAAAATTTTTCCAGTTACATTTAATAAATATCTGAAGCAAACAAAATTATTGCACAGTTATCACCCCATAATAGTGATGAGCAAATTTTTGCCACAAAAGATGACATATGACTTTCAGAAACAGGAGACTTCGTAGCATTTTTATGTGGCACTCTTATGCGGCTTTAGTCATCATGTCATATTATAGCTGTGGGAACTCAAGCCCAGAGAGGGCCAAACCTCCAAACTAATTTTTCTCTTACCCTTATTTTTATCCCCAAATCTCATATTCATTTCTACCACCACTGTGTTATCTTCAGTGCCCTACTGGCTGATTCCAATTGATAAAAACCTATGGTGAATTTGCACACCAATTAGTAAGCCCTGGGATGGGGGGTAGGTAAAATATAGAAGCTCAGACATGTTGTATGACTATTTTGGGCCATTTTCTAAACACAATTAGAAATTCAACTATAGCTATTGTCAGCAAGAGACAAGTGTCTGAAATATGTGTGAAATTCATAAGTGAAATGAGACATTGTAAATTGAGAAAAAGTTTTCCAGAATTCAGTGTAATAACTGGTTTTAAAGTATACAATATGAATTTATATTTACATTTTGCATATATCATATTTCAAATGAAGAGAAGACACAATTATCTTATTTAACATCAAAAATGTGTTCTTGGATGTAACCTTACAACATAGCTGTGTGTCCTAGTTACAGTTTCTGATAATTTAGTCAAAAAAGAAAAGTATTTAGTGTTAGAAATGAATACTCAAGCATAGGTATAAGTCTCATATCTCCTAATGAAATTGATGCATTGCTATATTCAGAACTGAGAAATATGCTTAGACCTTTAAAATTTTTTTCAGCACACATGTATTTTTAAAACAAACAACTGCTCCTGTAATTTCTTATTTCTACAATATGCACATTTACTAATACTAGAAAGATCAATTTTAGTACATATATACTACTGCCAAAAGAAGTAGAAATAAGCAGAAAACTTCAATTATATTCTGTCACTTTAAAAAAATGTTGGCTTCTATCAATCTTTGAAATATTTCTATTTTATGAATAAACATGATATTTATTGTTTTGCTTAGTATGTTGACTTCAAAATGACTCACAAGTTTAAACATAATATAGTATGTTTCATAATATGACATACCATAAAGCAGTCTAATTTTCAAGTAAGCTTTACTTTTTATGTCTTCAGAATAAAAGTTTAAAAAATTATGTAACCACCCAGCTTCTCTAGCACACATGCCAAATGTGGGCTCAGAGTACTCTTTAAGGGATGTGACAAATTCAATCACCACAGTCTTAGATGAGACACACCAATAACCAAAAGGACATGCATAATCCTTAAAGATAAATTAAGAAGTATGGTCTTAAAAGCATCTTTTCAGTGAAAAACATTTAGACTTACCTATGTTTACAACTGGACAATTAAATATTAAATGGTAGGAAGAGAACTGCTACACAAATCTAAATATTCAAAGTAAAATAAAATGATCAATTTACATCAATCAGACTTAGAAAAATTTTAAAAGCTATATGATCTCTTTGTGGCAAGAATTTACACGTCATTGTTGGTAGAAATGTGATTTATATAGCTTGTTTGGAAAGCTATTCTCATTCTCCTGTTATATCCCATCGAAAAAGAAGTAATGAAAGTTTCCAGGATGTGTTTTGAAGAATGGATTGTAGGGGTAAGATATGCAGATAGAGTGCATGCTTATAGAGAAAATGCTAAAAAAAAAAAAAATAATGGTACATCTGTACCATATATTCTCATGTGGCTATGAAAAAGGTTAAATTAGAACTATACTAGTTCTATAGTATAGAACTAGTATAGATTGATTCTATAAGGTCTTATTGAGAAAACAAGATAGCATTTAATATGATGTAATCCTATATGTGTTTGCTTATAATTAAAGAAACATGGATAAATATATTAAAAACACATTCCAGGAGTGAACAGAAGTAGACAGAGTGGTGATATTGATAGAGAAAAAGTGAAGAGGCTAATGGGGATAGGCAAACAAGAAAGGAAAATGACCAAATATACTGTACATTAAAAACTGCAAAAACCTATTCACATTTATGGAATGAATCGATTGTCAATTTATAAATGATCAAAATTTTAAAACATAATGCATCACATTTTATAACATGACATGAAATAGTTTAAATTTTCAAGTAAACTGCCTTCATACACATATTGGGAGGCAAGGGATGTTATGGATGTGTGTGTATATGGTGCGTAAAGAGTAAGGAAACCTACAAACAGTTTAAGACAGAGCAGAAAAAGAAAAATAATCCATTAACTTATTCATTAATCATACAATGAAGTCTGGCCCATGAAGAAAGTTGGAAACTTATCTGAATGCTTATTATTTTCCAGACATTTTAAGTTATTCAATATTCATTGGGCTTCTACTGTGTACTATGTGCCAAATTCAGTGAGATGTGTGGGATATAGCAGTGAACTGGAGAGGCATAATCCCTATCCTTAAGGCAAATGTAGGAGACAGGAAGTAAATAAAACAAATAGACAAAACAGTCACAAATATAAAAGAAATAAACATGATTGCTGAGATTTATAATAAGTGGACAAGTATATTATATACGGCAGTCAGAAAAGATCTACCTAGGTCTGCAGTCTTTAGGTACATGAAGAAGGAGGCAAAGTGTTCCAGGCATTGGGTTAAAGAGTTGTGATGGTCAGTTTTTGTGTTGGTTTGGTTAGGCTACTCAATCAAACACCAGTTATTTGATCAATCACTGATGTAAGTCTTGCGGTGAAGTTATTTAGTACATGTGATTAATATCTACTATCAGTTGACTTTAAGGCGAATATCCTCAATTTTCTGGGTGGGCCTGATCCAAGTAGTTGAAAGAACTTCAGAGCAAAACTGAAGTTCTTTCTGCTAGGAAGAAACTCCACCTGTGCACTATAGCTTCAGCACACACACAAGAGTTTCCAGCCCGACTTCCCTGATGACCTGTCCTACAGATTTTGGATTTGCTTAGCCAGCCCTCACAGTCCTGTAAACTAATTCTTTGCAATAAAATATATATATATTTATATATTTATCCTCCTGATTCTGTTTCCCTGATGGAACCCTAGTTGATACAGAAATGCAAAGGCGATGTTAAAAATGAATATAGTGCATTCAATGAATTGAAATCAAGTGTGTGGCTGGAGCACAGTGTGAAAACGAAGAGGGCTAAGTAGGAGATGGGCCAGTGAGTGCATCATTTTATTGAATCCACATGATGCTCTTGAAGACACGTATTACAATTTCCATTTCAAAGAGGAAGAAAGTACATTTAATGAAGTTATATAATGTTACTACAAATTATATGTCAGGTAAATGATACAGAGCTGAGATTTGAAGCCAGGTTTATTTATCTCTATAGCTCAAGATTTTCTGGTTTACTTTGCTGCCTTCTCATTCATATGTAGGGAAAATAATAATAATATGACAATGACAGACTAAAATATAACCAATGTCGTTGGTTCATACACCTAATCTAAAGTTAGTTTCCAAGCCCGTAGGTTTCTCCATGCCTATTTCTTTAAGGGTCATTTGTCACTTGACTATATTACTCCTATTATTCTTCATTTCTATATTTATCAGACTGTTTTCCTACATATTACAAACCCATAATCTTCTGTGACCTCAGCATCCAAATTAGTTTGTCCTTTACTATGTTTTCTTGACTCTCTGAACCCCAATGAACCTACCAATCTATTCCACTTCCAGCAAACCCTGAGCTTTGTCCTCACCAAGAACAATTCCACGTGTGAAATCTTAAAGTTTCCTCACTCTGAGCATGATCTTTCTAGTTTTTTCACTCTGTTATTCAGCCTCATCAAATGCCAAAGTCCTTGGCATCTCTAAGTGTTGCTAATGCATCAGTGCTTTCCAATTCTCATCTTTTTATATGCAGTCTAGGCTTTATAAGACACATTTTTGTTTTCTTTTGATTTATCATCAGTCTCCTGTTCTGCCCAGGTAAGCATAATGGCAGGCCTGGAGCCACTTAAAAGTGTTGTCTCAGCTGTTGCTCCTGGGCTGCTGAACACCACTGCAGACAATTCACCCAACTCTCTCTCTAGTCTAGACTGGTCAGGAGAATTTTTTGCAGTGTTAGCAATGTCCTGTATCTGTGCTGTCCAGTAGAGTACACACTAGTCTCTCTTAAGCAGTAGATATGTGATTAGTGCACCTAAGGAACTGAATTATTATTTTATTTAAATTTACATCTAATAGACATATATGGCTGCCAGCTACCATATTGGACAACACAGCTGTAGACGGATGTTTTACATTTGTGGTTCCAACCTTAAATGGGCTTTCAATACAGCCCAGAAATCTTGTTACTTCCTTTCTGAGCCTTCTCTCTCAATCTTCACAGCTCTAGCTCAGAGGAGGGCTTCCCTAAGTTCCTTAAATTTAACCTTCAATTTCTTCCTCGTTTTCAGTAAATGACTCCAACTTTTTAACACAATAAATATTTTATTAAGCTATTGCCACAAACACCATGAACTTACTTGACACACAGTCATTTTTATCTTTTTCTATCCAGTCACACTGGATAAAATGTCCCTAAATATTCTCAAAAATAATTATTCCATATCTAGCTTGCAGCTCTTTGAAGTTTTTTCATTATCAATTCCTTTTCCTCTGTATCTTTAACATATTCCTTTACTCTGGATCTTTTCCCTAATATTGTAATATACACAATTTTCTTGAAAATTTACTTGAAAAAAACTTTTTTCACTCCAACCCGTATTCCACTCTAACGTCCTTTTGCATTTTAAAATGCAGTAAAAATTTGCAAAATAAATAAATCATTTGCCAAAGAAATCAATACTTTTCAATATTGATTAAAATACCATGTACCTTTACATTAAATTGCCATGTACCTTTAAATTTTTGACAAAACTCGAAAACTTACCTCAAAAAAGCTCCAAAACTTCTTGTCTCCTCACTCTATGTTTCAGACTCTCCATCCTCTGCTGGTTTGTGTTTCTTCAGGGCTCTTTTATTAGCTCTCTCCTGTTCCCGCTCTTAGCTTTCTTGTGGAAGGCGGAACGTTAAATCATGATTCCCAGCTGTGGTAGAGAAATGCCCTACTTAAATCCCTTTTCAGAGGTGGATTTGTGGCCCAGCTGTGGCGAGTGCACTCATGAGGTATGCTTGAGTTCCCCACACCGTGAGGATCTGCCTCAGCTGCAGAGAATCACCTGTCCTGAGGTAATATCCTAGGCAGACCTGCAGAGCTCCCCACGAGGTAGACAGAGGCTTTGTCAGGCCTGCATCACAGTGCAGCTACTTCTTCTACCCAATTCTACTTCCTTCATACACAGTTTCCAAGATATAAATGGAAGAGAAAACCCCATTTTAAAGAGCAATAAAAATATGTGATGCCAAGGAATTAGTATTTTAAAAATATACCATGTCTGTAAGAGAAAAAGATTACTGAAAGGCTTATGAGTATACTTAAACAAATGAAAAGTCATCCTTTGTTCACAGATAAGTTTACTGAACATCTTAAAGATGTAGAGATGTATCTGATTAATTTACTGTTCTGATGCATCTAATCATTTCTGATATAGATATATCTCAACGCAGAAACAACTTAAATACAAAAATATAATTTACTTAAGAAAATGCAAGAATCTATCAAAATCAACACAATCTCAATGCAAAAATCTCTTGCTTCACTGATGAATGTATTTTTGCATGTAATTTAACCCCAATACAATTGTCAACAACTTATTTTTGGATTTTTCTATAACAATAAATATTAGTAATGAAGCTCCTATGGGAAAATAAACACTCAATAACTTAATAAATTCCCAAAAAAGAGAGCCATAGCAGGCACTAGACACTCTAGACATCAAAACATGCTATTACTATCTGTATAGGACTATGGCTATACTACTGATTTGTATCTTGGCCTATATCCTAGATTAACACATTTAAATGCATTAACTTTTCTAGATACTTTGGGATTATTTATATATTAAAAACAGATCTGTATATAGGTTTAGTATTTTCTTTACAATCTGTATTCTTTTGTTTCTTTTTTTTTCCTCATTGTGCTGGCTTGAACTTCCAGTTCAATGTTGAATAGCAGTGGTAACAGTGAAAATTCTTGCCTTCCTCCTGAACTTAGGGAAAAAGTATGTTCTTTATTATGTTAAAGTTATTCTCTTCATTGTTTGCTAAGAATATTTGTCATGAATGAGTGTGGAATTTTTTCAAATGCTTTTTCTTCATTAATTGAGCTGATCATATGACATTCTTCTTTATTAGCATGGAGACTTACTTACATTGATTTATTAAAATTAATTTTTATTGGAGTATAGTTACTTTACAATGTTGTGTTAGTTTCTACTGTACAGCAAAGTGAATCAGCTATACATATACATATATCACCTTTTTTTGGATTTCCTTCCCATTTGGGTCCCCACAGAGCATTGAGTAGAGTTCCCTGAGCTATACAGTAGGTTCTCATTAGTTATCTATTTCATATATAGTATCAATAGTGTGTATATGTCAATTCCAATCTCCCAATTCATCCCACCCTCCCTTTCCCCCTTTGGTTTCCATATGATTGTTCTTTATCTATTTCTGCTTTGCAAATAAGATCATCTATACCACTTCTCTAGATTCCACATATATGAGTTAATATATGGTATTTGTCTTTCTCTTTCTGACTTACTTCACTCTGTATGACAGACTCTAGGTCCATCCACCTCACTACAAATAACTCAATTTCGTTTCTTTTTATGGCTGAGTAACATTCCATTGTATATATGTGGCACATCTTCTTTATCCATTCATCTGTCGATGGACACTTAGGGTGCTTCCATGTCCTGGCTATTGTAAATAGTGCTGCAATGAACATTGTGGTATATGTCTCTTACTGAATTATTGTTTTCTCAGGGTATATGCCCAGTAGTGGGATTGCTGGATCATATGGTAGTTCTATTTTTAGTTTTTAAAGGATTCTCCATACTGTTCTTCACAGTGGCTGTATCAATTTACATTCCCACCAACAATGCAAGAGGGCTCCCTTCTCTCTACACCCTCTCCAGCATTCAATACCCATTTATGATAAAAACTCTCCAGAAAGTGGGCATAGAGGGAACCTACCTCAACATAGTAAATGCCATATATGAAAAACCCACAGCAAACATGATTCTCAATGTTGAAAAACTGAAAGCATTTCCTCTAAGATCAGGAACAAGACAAGGGTGTCCACTCTTGCCACTATTATTCAACAAAAAATAAATACATTAATTTTTTAAATGATGAACCCATTTTTCATTCTTGGGATGAATCCTCCTTGGTGATGATGTATTATCCCTTGTATACGTTACTGAATGTAGTATGTTAATATTTTGGTGAGGATTTTTGCATCTATTTTCATAACGTAAATTGGTCTGTAGTTTCCTTTTGTTTTAATGGTTCTGTCTGGTTTTGGTATTAAGGAAATAATGGCTTTATAGAGTGAGTTGAGAATTGTTTACTTCCCCTTCTATTTCTGGAAGATATGTTTAAAATTGGTATAAAAATTGGTATAATGTCTTCCCTTCCATCAGCTGCAGTGAGTTTCCACCAGTGCCTTAAGGCAGCAGGTTTTATTGTTTTTCTCTGCGCAGATGAAATCTTTTACTTTGATTGGGAGATAGAGGAGGTGGGATCTGGGCAAAGTTTCAGGAGTTAACACTGTTCTATTTCCCCAACCAGTACCAGGAAAAGAACTTTCTTGGATTTTCTCAGATTATTTTTCTGTGATCTCCTGATTGAGTTCAATGAGGGAGAGTCTGCAGAAGTTGTGAATCCCTCATGTCTGCAGCCCCAGTGGGCTTCCTTCCCAAGTGAGTCTAGCCCACACTTGGTCATTAGCAATTTGTTTAAAAATTTTAACTGGTATTTCTTATCCATTCCAAGTAAGCAAATGAGAGGGTTTGTTTCTTGCTGCAGGTGGCTCTCTTTCCCAAGATTTCAAATTACTTAATTGCCCTGCAAATTTAGTTCTGTGATGGGTTCAAGAAAGGTAACTAATGTGTCATTTTCCAGGTTTATCAATGTTGTATGGATGAGGGTAATTCTCTTTCAGCTCTCTACATCCCTGAGCTGAAACCAAACAGACTCTTTCTAAAGAAAATAAATCTGGCCTTTAAATTTGTGTTGACAATTTATTTAGGAAATATGTTAAGAACCCATCAAAGTCATCAATACAATCTCTATGTGAATATTTTTTACTTCTCTGATTAATCCTTTGCAAAAATCACCAAATTAAGCTTTCCAAATATTTCCTAACCTAATATTGAACTAGGTTTTTTCAATATATTAAATTTCAAGTTAAATGAAAGAATAAAACTTTAAGTACTTTTAAAAGTATTTCATTGTATTTAATACTTATATTTTAATATTTTGTAAGACATTACACACATATTGTGTACAACACAAATTCAAAAACCCTGAATGTTAAAACCTGATTATGGATATTAGAATAGGTTTTGTTTTTTAGAAACAGAAATCCTTCATTAAACATGTAATTTCCTTGTTTATGCACTTACTTTCTTAAATGTTCTTGGAAGCTCATTATTTCTACAAATTGAGAACAGCCTAATACACGTCTAAAATGTTTTCATTCACATACCTTAGTCTAGTGAGGACACTATTTTGAGACATTAATCTATTATTTATTGCTATCTATATCATATCATATTACATTATAGTGTACTATATTAGCATTTTTATTTTCTAAATTCAAGAATTTCGGTGACAAGGTAGAAAGGAAAAATAGCTTGTGATTCTTCCTGCCTTTTTGTTTCCCTAAAAGCCAAAACTTATGCCTGGGAAGAGGCATTTGAGTAGTAAAAATATCTATATCTTTATTGACATTATCTATCTATCTATCTATCATCTATCTATCTATCTATCTATCTATCTATCTATCTATCTATCTATCATTTATCTATCGCTATGAGCAGGCATAGCAAGTGTAGGTTCAATCCTGGATTAGAAGACGATTCCTCAATCTGGATTTGGAGAAAGCAAGGAAACTATGGAGCAAGCAGGGTATGAGGTGAGAAGTTGGGTGAAAAGAGAAGGAGAGAAACTGAATCATGCTTCACAGAAGTGATAAGTGAATTCAGCAATACCCTACAGTCACCTGGATGAGATGGAGTTTCACAATGCCAGTGAATTGAAAGAGTTCAAAGAGAAATGATGCATGTTTTCACACCAGACAGAACCAAAGGTGGTCTTGTGGAGTTTTCCCTGTGGTCACTTGAAACAGAGGCCTTAGACAGGTGCTGGATCTGAGCATTCATGTTGACTGTGGGATGTTTTAAATGGTATCTTCTGTAAACAAATGGTCTTTGCCCATCTCAGCTCTCTGAAATGTCTCTCTGAACTTTGACACCAGCCTGCCAGTGGAACCCTGAGACACTGAGGTTATGCAGTAGAGTAAGTGTTCAAAATAGATATTACTATGAATTTTATAAAATATAGTTTTTACATGGATATTCACCTGGTTCATATGAGGTGGCTTATTATGGACTACTAAAATCCCAATGCTTTGATTGGCTCTAGTCTGTTAAGAGACTAGGAGATATTTACAAATGACTAAAGTTATGTTTCTTAGAAGGCTGGAAAGATGGGAGCTCAAAACTAAAATTAATTTGAGTTTTAGGAAAGTGTGTTACAATTGCTCCAAATAGTATTGTTTCAATACTATTCCCTATTAAAATAAAATTTATTTTGGTTTATATTATTCACTTAACTAATTCTTCTATATTTTTCCCTACAGGCTTTCCATTTTTATTCCAAACTAACACTTTAAGAGCTGAAAGAGGATGAAAGAAAAATCAAGTATTTGTCATTTTCCCAACGGATACTGTTGAGTTTCTCATTATTCATATTATTCTGCTAAAGAATTTAAACATTTTTCTAAAATTCTTGCCCTAATTTAGATTGATAGCAATGTTTTTATTAATTTTCAAATTTTTAAAATGAGCATTATTTTTATACTTTGCAATACATGCACCTTAACTGGAAGTTTGAAATATTAATGTTAATAACTGGTGGCTGATTTGTGCTTTTTATGGCCCAATGAAACATCAGAAAAATATAGATTAGAGAATCAAATAACTTAAGTGTATTATTTTAAAATAATTTAAAAAATTTTGGTTTCCAACAAAGTAGAAATACAGACTCAGGCTCTTGGTTGAAAAGGCATTTACATTAATGTGAAATATTTTATTTCTTTTATATATTAAAAGTCTTGAAACAATTACGACAATTTGCTAATAGCTTTTTTTTTTATATTATGGTTATGGGATCATAGGGTTTTTGGTGTATTATTCCTTGAAGTGTTTGATATTTTAAAAAATTTCTTTAAAATGTTGAGGGCACCATAAACTAATGAGAAGACATAGAACTTTGGATGCTACGTGCCATGTATTTTCCCCCCAAATCCTGATTTTAACTAGTCTTTCTATCGTCTGATCATGCACCGAACTGTTTTCCCTCAATTTTTTATAATGGCTTAATTGACATATGATTCATACATCACACAATCCTTTTAAAGTGTACAATTCAGTGTTTCTTTAAAAAACTAAATTCACAGTCATGCAACCATCACCTCTATCTAATTTTAAAACATCTTTTATCACTCTCTTCCTCCAGCAACCATTTATCTACTTTCAGTCAGCACACCATATTTGACTTTCTGTGGCTGGCTTCTTTAAATTAGCCTAATGTTTTATGGGTTAATTCATGTCGTAGCAGGTATCAATACTGTACCCTTCAACCCTTGTTGCCTTAGGAATCATGGTCCAAGTATAGACACTCAAAGCAGAAACAGAAACGTAGTCACAAGGACCACCCCTTACTTGCATTGTTGGTTAAATGGTAGTTCCTCTCACAGTTTGGCACTCATCATTTACTTTAGTCCTTCTTTTTTTTTTTTTTTTTGCAGGGTGGGAACAATTGTGGTTTCTTGTATTTTTATCACTTTTATTACTTCTAATAGTTTCCTGTCCTTTCCCTCTCCCTGTTCTCTGGATATAATGGAATATGTACTTAAATGTATACAGATGTATGATCTCTACTCTATCAATGTTATAGTTGTATTTATTACCTTTTCATCTTCACTTTATATTTCTCTATCTTTAGCATCATCCATAAAATGAATCTACTCATATCAGAACCTGTTTCTATGCTACAGTGAAATGAAGTTTTCATTCATTCTTTAAACTTGTATTTTATGTCAACTATGTGCCAAGTGTGGGGTGATATGCAATACAATAGCTGGGGATATTGTGATGAATGAAATACAGTATCTGACTTCCTCAGAACCACAGTTTTCTGAAGGAGATATACATGTAAACCAGTAATGTTAACAGTGTAAGTGCCAAAATAAACAATAAACTAGCACATGATAGGAGATCATTGTCAAGGATAATATTGAATTGCATTTTGAAGGATAAGTAGAGATTTGCTAATTAAGTGTGAATGATTGGAATAAAGACAATTTGGCAAAAAAGAACACTGTACCTAGATACAATGAAATAAGAAAGGAGATATATTTTGAGAAGGTGAAGTCTCTATGTCTGAATTATGTCCCAAGATCCTAGGAGAGTGACACTATACTCAAAAAACAAAGTTAGAGAAGGAAGATAATCCTATTAAACTTGTGCTAAAACATGCCCAGGGGCACATTCATTAAATTGGTCATTTTAATTCTCCAGGGTTGACTAAATTAGAAGCAACTATCATTCTTGCCTTCTATGCTCTGGCCTCCTAATATGGACATTCTATGAATTTTTTCTTCAGAGCTATTCTTGGTATCTTTTGAGTCTATTTTCCACAATATAAACATGCTTGCTTTGCTAAATTTTAAATGCTCATATCATGCTAGGCTCCACAGTAAGTATTTTACAGTCATTATTTCAGTCAGTTGTTAGTCTGATGTTAGACTGGCCACATCAGACCTCTATGAAAGCTTTAAGAAAAACAGAAGTATTTCTTTTTAATTTTGTGCAACACACTCAACATTTCATTTATTAACCATGGTCTAGGTACCTAGATTTTCTTCATGGGATTTTATATTGAAATATTTGAAGTTAAATATAAACTAGGGAGTAGTATAGCTTGACTTAATCATAAATGCCTAATTGTAGCATTTATGTCCCTGCTAAGTATAGGCTAGTGTTCTTTGTAGGAATGAGAAGACCTAAGATTCATTGGATTGGCTCAACAGTGCCCATACACAATGTAATGTATTATTTTTTGCTCAGTCACATATTCCTGCTATATCTCTCCTCCTCCTCTCTCCTTTCCTTGTTTTTATTCCTTTTTTTTTCCCCTGAGAATAATTTGAGAGCCAAATGTGGAAATGCTGGGCTTAGAATAACTCAATCACATTCTGGGCTTAGAATAACTCAATCACATTCTAGGCATTTATAACAGAACATTATATATTCTAGTGTGAAAACTAGTATTTTTGCTTTTTTAATTTTTTCTTGCTGCTATGGAATGATTCAAATTTTTGTAGTAGCACTTCCACATACCCTCTTTACCTGCAGAATGTGTCTGAAAACTGAATATTCCTTATGTTTGAAAAATTTTTTTAAATGTTTGTTGGTTGTTTGGTTCACTTGTTAATTTTTATCTTTTTATTTTATTGCCCAAAAGTCTACAGTGGAAAAAAAAGGAAGTCTTTGTTTATAGATGGATAAAGAAGAAATGGCAAAATGAGAGGAAAAGTATCCATGATGGCTTATGAAGTGGGCTATAGAATGTGGAGACTGTAGGCTAGAAGAATTACAAAGGGCATGGTGGTGATGGGGATTTCTAGAAAGTGCTGGCTAAGTAGAACAAGACAAGCACCACTACAAATAACTAAATATTTTGAGGAGTTACATTGGGTAGAGGTCCTCTCAAGGGAACATCTGACTAGGAGCTCTCATCCCTCAACTCTTTACCCTGACTGTCAGCCAGTTTATCATGCCACCTACTTCAAAGTGAAATTCCATTGCTTTTCCACCAAAGTTGCAACTCTGCCTGCAAGAGGGATGCCCACCAGTTCACCAGAATCTTGCTCAGTACCCATCTAACTAACTACTATAGTTGTGGCCTTCCCACTACTTCTTAGGACATGTGTAAACCCCAAGGGACCCCTAAACTTCTAGCAGAATGTTGGGGAGGAACTTTTCCTGGTCTTAGAGGTTTACAATGGAACAAACTCAAGACTCCAAAGTCAGGATGAGATTTATTCCATTGTGTAATTAGTGTCAATATCACAATGCTGTCACTGACTTTGGCCACCTTGGATATCATACAACAGTAAGGGTAGAAAAGATGAGTCATCTTGTTATCTGGGGCACCTGGAGTTATGATTCAGAAAACACTAACATGACAAAGAGGCAGAAAAATATTTTTCACTAATTCACAGGCACTGAGGTTACCATTAGAGTCCAAAACATAATTTTAAAATAGCTAGAATGTTTGCACACGTTTCCCAAAGGGACAGTCTCATTCTGGAATATTAGCAGCAGTGCTTTAAACTGGAAGAAAGTTAAGGAGAGGTAGGAAATAAATGCAGCAAGGATGCTGATACTCTTAATGGAACTGAAATCTAACAAGTCTTAGGAGTTATGTTTCATGGAGGAAACGGAGCTTAGAAATGAGCAAACTGTCTTCTTGACCAAGATGGAGGAGGAGCAGGAGGACGTTCTCTCTCCACAAATGCATCAAGAATACATCTACAGATGAAACAATTCTCACAGAACTCTGGCTGAACGTTAGCAGAAGACGTTGGACACTGGAAAGGACATGAGAGATCTCCACATAAACAGATGGGATGAAAGAAAGAAGGGAAAAAGAAGAGGAGAGGAAGCAGAAAGAGATCTGTGCCCCTGGGGGAGAGCTGAAGCAGAGGAGAGACTACCACATCCGGGGGAGCCCCTTCACTGATGGGGAAATCAGTTGGAACAGAAGGGGGGCATCTGAGGCTGTCAGAGGAGGGTGAAATGGCCCAGTCTGTGGCAGACAGGACAGAGTGAGACCTACACAGATGGTCTGTGCCACAGGCCTGTGCACCCCAGACTGGGACATGTGTCCTCCAGTGGACACGGGGGCTGAAACCTGGACCATGGGGACTGAAAAGCAAACCTGGGAGGAGGACTGCTATGGGCTGCAAGGAGATAGACTGAGGGGATGGGAGGGAGGAAATCCGAAACCAGGAAAGCTCATGGAGGAAGTCCAGACTGACATAGAGGCAAGGTGCTGCTGTTGAGTGATGCACAGGGGGTGGAGTTGCCATTGCAGTGTCTCTCTCCCCACACGCCAGCCCCCTGCCCCCTCAGGCACTAGGAAAAGCCCCCACCAGGGATGGCCTTTTCACGCCTGCCACCTGGTGCTAGGAAAGACTCCCACTAGGGCCATATCTCTCATGCTCATGGCCACTGGCTTTCCTGTGAACCTGTTGCCACCGGGGCCCTGCAACCCAGGCAGTCACACCACCTCTGCACCCTATCCTAACCAGGGCATCCCTGAGTACTCCAAGGCAGCCTTGGGAGCAGACTCCTGTGGGTGGTCCACATGCAGAGGTAGAGCTAAAAGCATAGCTGAGCCTCAGGGGTGGGGCAACTAAGGAAAGGGGAAAATATCTTTCTGTGCAGCTTAACAAACTGTAGATTAAATCCCTTCAATCTGCTTGGTAAACCCTACATCTATGGAATATCTGAATGCACAATGAGTGTTCCCACAAATGAAGTTGGTCTAGCTCTAGCAGCTATACACTTTGAGGACTAGTACACTTGGGAGGTGAGCCAGGTCACAGTCTGAGCCATCCCCACAGTGCCCAGAGAGGGACCAGAGACCTACCTAGAGTTTTGGAGGGCCTCCTGAGGAAGTGGAGGTTGGCTGTGACTCAAGGTGGGGGCAAGGATGCTGACAGCTGAGACCCCAGGAAAATATAATTATTACTATTTAAAAAAATGTTTTGTTCTGTTATTTTTATTATTATATGTTTTTATTTCATTTTTTAAAAAATTAATATATTAAAAATTTTTTTATATTTCTATTTCTTTATTACTTTTTTATTGTTCTGTTTTTTTGTTTTTATTTTTCCTTTGTTCTATTTGTTCTAATTTTTTTATCATTTTAT
Organism: Kogia breviceps; assembly: GCF_026419965.1. Classification (NCBI taxonomy): domain Eukaryota; kingdom Metazoa; phylum Chordata; class Mammalia; order Artiodactyla; family Physeteridae; genus Kogia; species Kogia breviceps. The sequence continues at coordinate 71,366,252 of NC_081321.1, read as the reverse complement.
GTGTTTGTTTTGTTTTCTTTGCTTTTTCTTTCAGTTTGCATTCTGCTTTTGTTTTGTTTTTTATTATTTGTTTTTGTTAGTTTTGTTTTTAGTTGTTTGATTTCATTTTGGGATTCTTTTGTTTGGTTGTTCTCTTGTTTTTTGTTTTCTCTGTTTTTGTTTATTATTTTGTGTGTGTGTTTGTTTTGTTTTGTTTTGTTCATTTGGTTTTGCTTTTACCATTTGTCTGGGGTTTTGTTTGTCTGTTTCTTTGGTTTGTTTTTAATTGTTGCTATTGCTGTTTGCTTGTTGCTTATTTTTGTCTTAGCTATTTGTCTTGTGTTTTGTCTGTTTCTTTTCTTCCCACCCTTCTTTTTCTTTTCTTTTCTTTTTTTTTTTTCCTTTTTTGCTGAGCTGTGTGGCTTTAGGGGGCTTCATACCCAGGCCAGGGGTTGGGCCTGAGCCTCTGGAGTGGGAGCATGAAGTCCAGGATGCTGGAACACCAGAGAATTCCCGGCCCCAGGGAATATTAATCAGAGCAGAAATAAATGAAATAGAAACAAAAATAAAAACAGTAGCAAAGATCAATAAAACTAAAAGCTGGTTCTTTGAGAAGATAAACAAAATTTATAAACCTTTAGCTAGATTCATCAAGAAAAAAAGGGAAAGGACTCAAATCAATAAAGCTAAAAATGAAAATGATGTTACAACTGACACCACAGAAATACAAAGAATCATGAGAGATGACTACAAGCAACTATATGCCAATAAAATGGACAACCTAGAAGAAATGGACAAATTCTTAGAAAGGTACAACCTTCCAAGACTGAACCAGGAAGAAACAGAAAATACGAATAGACAAATCACAAGCACTGAAATTGAAACTGTGATTAAAAATCTTCCAACAAACAAAGCCCAGGGCCAGATGGCTTCACAGGAGAATTCTATCAAACATTCAGAGAAGAGCTAACACCTATCCTTCTAAAACACTGCCAAAATATTGCAGAGGGAGGAACACTTCCAAAACTCATTCTATGAGGCCACCATCACCCTGATACCAAAAGCAGACAAAGATATCACAAAAAAAGAAAATTACAGACCAATATCACTGATGAACAAATCCTCAACAAAATACTAGCAAACCGAATCCAACAGCACATTAAAAGGATCATACACCATGATCATGTGGGGTTTATACCAGCAATGCAAGGATTTTTCAATATAGGCAAATCAATCAGTGTAATATACCATATTAACAAATTGAAGAATAAAAGCCATATGATAATCTCAATAGATGCAGAAAAAGCTTTTGACAAAATTCAACATCCATTTACGATAAAAACTCTCCAGAAAGTGGACATAGAGGGAACCTACTCAACATAATAAAGGCCATTAATGAAAAACCCATTGCACACATTATTTTCAATGATGAAAAACTGAAACCATTTCCTCTAAAATCAGGAACAAAACAAGGGTGCCCACTCTTGCCACTATTATTCAAAATAGCTTTGGAACTCCTAGCCACGGCAATCAGAGAATAAAAAGAAATAAAAGGAATCTAAATTGGCAAACAAGAAGTAAAACTGTCACTGTTTGCAGATGACATGATACTATATGTAGAAAATCCTAATGATGCCACCAGAAAACTAGTAGAGTTAATCAATGAATTTAGTAAAATTGAAGGATACAAAATTGATACACAGAAATCTCTTGCATTCCTATGCACTAACAATGAAAGATCAGAAAGAGAAAATAAGGAAACAATCCCATTTACCATTGCAACAAAAAGAATAAAATACCTAGGAATAAACCTACCTAAGGAGGCAAAAGACCTGTACGCAGAAAACTATAAGATACTGATGAAAGAAATCAAACAGATGGAGAGATATACCATGTTCTTGGATTGGAAGAATCAATATTGTAAAAATGACTATACTACCCAAAGCAATCTACAGATTCAATGCAATCCATATCAAATTACCAATGGCGTTTTTCACAGAACTAGAACAAAACGTTTTACCATTTGTATGTAAACAAAAAAGACCTCAAATAGCAAAAAGCAATCTTGAAGAAAAAAAAAAAAAAAAAGCAGAGCTGGAGGAATCAGGCTACCTGACTTCAGATTATACTACAGGGCTATATTAATCAAGGCAGTACAATAGTGGCACAAAAATAGAAATATAGATCAATGGAACAGGATAGAAAGCCCAGAGATAAACTCACACACCTATGGTTACCTAATCTATGACAAAGGAGGCCAGAATATACAATGGAGCAAAGATGCCCTTTTCTACAAGTGGTGCTGGGAAAACTGGACTGCTACATGTAAAAGAATGAAATTAGAACACTTCCTAACACCATACACAAAGATAAACTCAAAATGTATTAGGGACCTAAATGTAAAGCCAGATAGTACAAAACTCTTAGAGGTAAACAGTCTTTGACATATACTGCCACAAGATCTTTGTTGAATCACCTCCTAGAGTATTGAGAGTAAAAATAAAAACAAACAAATGGCACCTAATTAAACTTAAAAGCTTTTGCAAGCAAAGGAAAACATAAACAAGATGAAAACACCATCCTCAGAATGGGAGAAAATATTTGCAAATGAAGCAACTGACAAAAGATTAATCTGCAAAATTTACAAGCAGTTCATGCAGCTCAATATCAAAAAAAGAACCCAATCCAAAAATGGGCAGAAGACCTAAATGGACATTTCTCCAAGAAGATACACAGATTGCCAATAAACACATGAAAGGATACTCAACATCACTAATCATTAGAGAAATGCAAATCCAAACTAAAATGAGGTTCTCCTCACACCAGTCAGAATGGCCATCATAAAAAAGCTACAAAGAATAAATGCTAGAGAGGGTGTGGAGAAAAGAAAACCCTCTTGCACTGTTGGTGGGAATGTAAATTGATACAGCCACTATGGAGAACACTATGGAGGTTCCTTAGAAAACTAAAAATAGAACTACCATATGACCCAGCAATCCCTTTACTGGGCATATACCCTGAGAACACCATAATTCAAAATGAGTCATGTACCACAATGTTCATTGCAGCTCTATTTACAATAGCCAGGACATGGTAGCAACCTAAGTGTCCACTGACAGATGAATGGACAAAGAAGATGTGGCACATATATACAATGGAATATTACTCAGCCATAAAAAGAAACAAAATGGAGTTTTTTGTAGTGAGGTGGATGGACCTAGAGACTGTCATAAAGAGTGAAGTGAGTTAGAAAGAGAAAGATAAATACCTTATGCTAACACATATATATGGAATCTAAAAAAGAAAAAAGAAATGAAAAGAAAAGAAAAAAGTTCTGAAGAACCTATGGGCAGGACAGGAATAAAGACACAGAGGTGGAGAATGGACTTTCGGACATGGGGAGTGGGAAGGGTAAGCTAGGACAAAGTGAGAGAGTGTCAGGGACATGTATACACTACCAAATGTAAAACAGATAGCTAGCAGGAATCAGCTGCATAGCACAGGGAGATCAGCTCACTGCTTTGTGACCACCTAGAGGGGTGGGATAGGGAGAGTGGGAGGGAGACGCAAGAGGGAGGAGCTATGGGGATATATGTATATGTATAGCTGATTAACTTTGTTATAAAGCAGAAACTAACACACTATTTTAAAGCAATTATTCTCCAATAAAGATGTTAAAAAAATGTGAATTGGGAAAGGACTATTAACAAAAATAATTTATTTCTTCACAGACCTTCCTCAAAAGAGTATCCAAGGGGAAAACCAGTTCCAAATTAAGGTTTATATCAGTTAGTAAATCTATTTTAAATCTGTGCTATATCTATCTCTTTAGGTAGCATTGACATTGAGATTCTATTTTTGCATATGTATTAGGAACAAATTGAGCTAAGTTAGTGTTCTAAGTTAAAGAGTTTACATAAGTGAGAATATAATATTTCCACTGGTAAACTGGTAAGTAAATTATTTCTGATGCTTTAATGATAACAAGTTTGTGTATTTGAGGCCTTGAGTACAGATTTTTTTAAACTAAGTTTTATTATTGCCAAGGTAGTCCATAATTTCTTCGTGAACTAAATTAATACAGACTTATGCCAATAAGAGTAAACAGTTACCATAAATTTAATTATATTATAGTGGCCAATTGCATTATGGTTCCCATGTATGCATGCCTCCCTGTAGCCACATATTTTATCATAGGAATTGTTTTCACTAAGGCGATGTTATCAGATATGATGCCAGAGGAACTTTAAGTGTGTCTGAGTAGATAAGCTTGGGCCTATCATTTCTGACTCTGCCATGAGAAGAGCTTCTCTCAAGTAGCTAAGAACCGTTTTACCCTCAGACTCAGAATGAATACTTTGGGGCCTACCTGAGCCCAATGTAGTCAAAAGCTCAGTTGGACCTACAGTTGGAAGACGAGCCACTCTGTCAAGCCTTGCCTTGATTAGCTGATTTACAACGGAATTAGAGACCCATGAATGTGGGAATAAATTCTTATTGTTGTTTTATGTAACTGAGGTTTGGAAAGGATTGTTACTAAGCATTATTGAGTCAGTAGCTGATGGATCAAGACATTGGAACCTAGAAGTAGTAGCCATAACAAAAACCTAAGGTATATGGCATGGGCTTTGGGGCTGGAGAGCAGGAGCTGTGAAAACTATTATAAGGGATTTAAAAAGGAACAGGCTAGTTTACAAATAGAATTAAGAAGGATTATGAAGAAGGTAGAAATACTGACCCACGATGGATTTGAAAATCAAATCATGGGCTTCCCTGGTGGCGCAGTGGTTGACAGTCTGCCTGCTGATGCAGGGGACACGGGTTCGCGCCCCAGTCCGGGAGGATCCCACATGCCGCGGAGCGGCTGGGCCCGTGAGCCATGGCCGCTGAGCTTGCGCGTCCGGAGTCTGTGCTCCTCAAAGGCAGAGGCCACAACAGTGAGAGGCCCACGTACCACAAAAAAAAAAAAAAAAAAAAAAAAAAAAGAAAATCAAATCATAAAACTTTTTATCTTTGGTCTCTCTAGCCAATAATTCAAAACTTAAGATACAGCCTTGGGGCAAAGTCAAAAAACTATGCATCCTTAAAATACTTCCTGTAGATAAAAGTAAACAAAACCAAGGGCTTGGCAGCTCCACCATTTGTTAAGACTTCTGATATAAATAGGGTGGAACTTACTAGATGCTTATAGCTGGGTAAACAGACTCCTAATAAGGTAAAGCATATGGTCCCACAAAAGCATGGTAAGAATAATACGTCTAAAACATATGTGGGTGAGGCTTTGGCACCTATAGTTGACTGGAATTGAATCTATTAAAAAAAAAAAACACCAAAATTTTGAGAGGTCTATATTTGTGAGAATGTCACCTGTTTGTCCACAATGTTAAAAACAAGCAAAACAAACCCAAAGCTCTGGTCCTCCACTTAACTATAGGCAGAGAATTACAGAAAATGCCAAACAGGCAAATGGAAAGATTCATAGAGAAGAGCCTTTTCCAGGAAGTGGAGCTGGGGTGTCATCAAGAAAATTTTCTACCCCAAGTTTTGGAGTACATGATAATGTCTGCCCAGCAGGATTTCAGAATTCCTAGAGATCAGTGGCTCCAGTTTATCTCCCATTTCTCCTTTTTTCATATGAGAGTGTTTATTGCAGCTTCCCTGTCACTATTCCACAATCTTATGTAGGATATGCAGGTGGAGAATAACTTGTCTTTTTAGTTAATAGGTCTCCATATAAAAATAACTGATTCCAGACCTGATGTAGATTGTGAGATCCTGAGCAACAATTAGTAAATCTTGAGGAGCAGGTGAGTGAATTTTGTGTGTGGAAGGATCATAAATAATTATGACTAAGAGAGTAGACAATGGTAGATTTAATTAATTTTTGCAATTCTTAATCCCTCTTGGCATCTATGTCCCATGCCATGTAACTTGCTTTGGCCAACTGGATATTAATATGCATAACAGAGTAAGGGGTTAAAATATGCTTACACGAATGGGCTTTCTTTCTTGCTCTACTGGTTTTCCTTCAGTTAATATTTACACATGCAAAGTCTACCTTGGCTAAACTTGTAGGGAAAAAGCCAAGCCCTATCGACCTGAGCCCAGCTTAAATGTGCTAAACTGCAGCTGCATTCAGAACCATGAATATAGGAACAGAGGCTTATTGATGTATGAATCTTTGTTTTGGAGTGGATTTTATGCAATAGTATTGTGACAATAGCTGACTGACACAGTTATAAACCATAAATAAAATTTTGTATTGGGGGCATAACTAGAGAAAGATGAACTTTTTGGACTAAAATTAAAATAGATAAAGACACTTTTTTCATGTTAATATAATCAAACATGATAATCAAAATGTTTTCCCCCAGAACTCAACACTTTGAAAAATGCATTTCTCTCTCTTGGGTTATTTCAGAAAATTAGCTTTAGGCCATGGGTGGGAAGAAAAGCTCAGAGAATCTACCTTTCCCATAAAAATAATTTGCCTCGGGCTTCCCTGGTGGCGCAGTGGTTGAGAATCCGCCTGCCGATGCAGGGGTCACGGGTTCGTGCCCTGGTCCAGGAAGATCCCACATGCCGCGGAGCACCTAAGCCCGTGAGCCATGGCCGCTGGGCCTGCGCGTCCGGAGCCTGTGCTCCGCAACGGGAGAGGCCACAGCAGTGAGAGGCCCGCATACAGCAAAAAAAAAAAAAAAAAAAAAATTTGCCTCCTCTTAGTGCTTCCAATATTAAAATTTTTTAAACGTAAAAATTTAATGATGGAAGTATATAAAGTTTATAGTATAAAATTGAGGAAATTAATATATCTTAGTTCTTTGATTTCCTTACCTGATACCACAACTTGAAATGAAGAGAAATATTTTTTGGTATAATAGGTTACTGTGGGAAGTTTAAGTTTTTCAAGTTGTCTTTGTATTCTAAATTTCATGTCCTTGAAATTACCTCAGAAATCAAATAATAATAATGATCATCTTCTTCCTCATCATATATTTTATTAAAATTTTCCATAGCTGTTATTAAATGCTTTCCATATTCATATTGACTATACCAAAGATGTAAGGGCATTTACCTTTATGGTTTGGAGATTATCTAAACATAATGCAGGTACGAAATTGAAAATGATACAAGCTGTAATCTAATTATGCTTTTATGTTTCAAGGTTTTGTTCTTTTATAGCAAATACTATCACTATTGTATAAGTTACATTGGACTATAATTTTCTAAATACTCTCTTGTTATAATTTTTCAAATTGTATTATATGGCATACACCTCTCACAATTTTGGTTATGACTTTGGTATTATTTTCTGATAATTTTGACTAGTTTTTTTTTTTTTTTTTTTTTTTTTTTTTTTTTGCGTTATGCGGGCCTCTCACTGTTGTGGCCTCTCCCGTTGCGGAGCACAGGCTCCGGACGCGCAGGCCTAGCGGCCATGGCTCACGGGCTTAGTTGCTCCGCGGCATGTGGGATCTTCCCGGACCAGGGCACGAACCCGTGTTTCCTGCATCGGCAGGCGGATTCTCAACCACTGCGCCACCAGGGAAGCCCCTTGACTAGTTTTAGAGCATTAAAATTATACAACAAAGACTTGAATAGGCATATTCATAGGGCCTCAAAACTACTTGGAAAGATAAATAAATAATAATAACAAAGATAAAACATAAGCCATCAAATATATTCTAATTTTTGTCTTACAAACACAGAGCTCAAAAACAATCTTTTAGCATTCTCTCACTGTTCATTATATTTTGTTAAGTGTTAATATTTCATTCATTGCATTTTTGTTGTTAATATTACGGTTGAAGCAACTGGATTATTTGGCCTGTAGTGTTTTCTACAGTCTGGGATTTGCCAATTATATTCTCACAGTGTACAGCAACACATTCCTCTGTGCTTAGTATTTCCTATAACTTATAATAGCATCTACAGAGCATTAGTTTCAGGTTATATGTTTTTGGCAAGACTACTTCATAGGAGAATTTACAATCTCCCATCAAGAAGGACAGAATGCCTGGATGCCATTGTTTTTTCCTAACATTGGTAGCCACTACTATTTTAATCTTGTCATTTCTTCATATTTCAAAGTGAAATATTTTCTTAAAAAATGAAAAATGTTATTTCAGATTTGGTAATAACTATTAAGAAATACAGGATGAATAGTTCAAACATTTTCTTTTTTTACTAGTTTTAAAAATGAGTTTATTCACTATCATTATTTTGTATCTATTTAATTTTTATGACCTCATGGATTTAAATGAAAGTGAAGTGTTTTAATCAATTGTAGTAATTAACCTTTGTGATATTCATTCATATTGCCCTATCTTTGGTCAGTGGTAGCCTCTTCAAGTTAGATTCTCAAGTATTTGACACAATCTTAGTAAGTATTTGTAATGTACATTCTATCTTATATAAAAATATATCACATAAGTTCCTCTTGTATGTTTCATAATTGTTGAAGCTAAATGATAATTTCATGGAATATGTTTAATTTTTTCATAACAAAATGTTAAAAGAAAGCAAACATGAAGTAAAAACTTGACATAATATCTGGAGACAACTATATGAAGAGGTTTGACTTTTAAAAGTAAAAGAGGAAATTCTGGTTTAAGCTCTAACACATAAAGAGCTTTCAAGTTGTCACCCCCCATCCTTACAAGGAAAAGGTGAATAAACTGAAAATCAATGACCTTACACAGCTCATCTGAGACTAAAGTTTCAGGGCAAATCATCAAACTAAAGTCTGGATAGGCAGACAAATATAGAAACTCACAACTGAGATCTGCTTGCCTGTAGCACAACCCACTGGAGCCATAAACTGTTAGGTACATTTAAATGGTAATTTTTATGAAATATCAGAGAGTGAGTATAAACTAGCTTAAGAGTGAGAAATTCCTGGAAGCTACAGCTTTGTGGTAAGAGGCAACGTTTCTGGTTTTTACCTCCAGGTTCCCACCTAAGCTCTCAAGGTAGAGTCAAGAAAGATCCTCTCACGATGTTGGCAGGGGTGGAGGATAAAAAAAAAAAAAAAAAAAAGTGAAATATACTCAGAGTGTTCTCCATATCAAAGGCCTGTTTCACAGAGGAAAGACTACCAGAACCTTAACCTACCAAACAAAAGGGCATTTCTCCCACTCCAGATCACCTGAGGGATAAAAATTTCTAAGACACACTTGTGAAAGTCAAAGCCCTGGGACATAAGCCCACTAAAAGATGAATATTTAATCTTACAATTGTGCAATGCTTTCCCTCCCCCACACTTAACAACTACACCAATAGGACTTCAGTATAGCCACAGAGAATTATAGCTGATAGAGCAGCAAGATGCATACTCTATCTGATGAGGAATTAAGGAACTCCAAAGACAACAGGAAAAACAAATATTAGGACACTACAGGAATTTGAGTCCTGTCATTTACAACTACAACAACATTAAATCCAGCACAACTCTTATGCAGATTAACACTAAGGTCTATATAACTAGGCTTGTGTTACCTGATACATCATGTTTCATTTTCAGCGAAAGTTCAAGTCATGATAACAGGCAAGAAAAAAAGTCTGAAGATACAAAGAAAGCATCAGAATAAAACCCAGATATGTCAGGGATATGGGAATTATCAGACCATAGATTTAAAACAACTATGATTAATATGCTGAGCTTTAATGGAAAAAACAGACAACATAACAGATAGGTAATGTAAGCAGAGAGATGGAAACTTCAAGAATCAAAAAGAAATACTGGAGATTAAAAACACTGTAACAGAAATGAAGAATGTCTTTAATGGGGTCATAAAATTATAGGAAATATATTAAAAAATAACAGTGAACTTAAAGGAGGGTCAATAGAATCTTCCTGAACCAAAACGCAAAGATAATAATAATAATAGTAATAATAACAATATAAAGACTAAGATTTGAAAGACAATGTCAAAAGTTATAACATATGCATAATTGGAATACAAGATGAAGAAGACAGATAGAACCAAGTGGAAGAAATACTTGGTAATAATGGCTGAGAACTTTCCAGAATTAATGGCAGACACCAAACCACAGATTCAAGAACCTCAGAGACCACCATTCAGGATAAATAACAAAAAAGTCTACACCAAAGTATATCATATAAAAACTGCAGAAAACCAAAGACAAAGAGATAATCTTGAAAGAAATCAGAGGAAAAAAACCCACCTTACTGATAGTGAAACAAAGATAGGAATTTGAGGGAGTTTCTTGGCAGAAATTGTGTAAGCAAAGAGTGTGGAATGAAATAGCTAAAGTGCTGAAATTAAAAACAAAACGAAAACAAACCCTCACTATCCTAAAATTTCTTATCCAGGCAAGTTATCCTTCAAAAGAAAAGGAGAAATAAAGACTATTTCCATTGCCAACAGACATACCCTGCAAGAAATGCATAAAAAAGTTCTTCAGTCAAGAAGGGAAATTATACTGGTTACTGTAGTATATTAACAGTTTCCCCAAAGGGGTATGTCTAAATGCTTACCTGTTAATCACATGCTGGTACATGTGATTGTGGTCTTATCTGAAAATAAGATCTTAGCTATGTCATTAAGTTAAGGATGTTGAGATGAGATGATTTTTGACTAAGTGTGGGGCCTATATCCAATGACTTGTATCCTTATAAGTTAAAGGTGACAAGAGACTAAAATGACACATCTACAAATGGAGGAAAATCAAGACATGCTTGCAGCCACCAGAATCAAGAAGAGAGGCATGGAACAGATTGTCCCTGAGAGTTTCCAGAAGGAATCATCCCTATTGACCTTGATTTTGGACTTATGGCCTCCAAAATTGTGAGAAGATAAATTTCTGTTGTTTTAAGCCACCAAGTATATAGTAATTTATTATGACTACCCTAGGAAACTAATACACGTTCTGGTACTGGAAAGTGAAGTGTTACCGTTAACAAATACTTATAAATTTGTAAATGGCTTTGGAATTGGATAATGAGTAGAGGCTGAGAGAATTTAGATGCCCATGATGGAAAAAGTCTAGGTTGTTCTAAAGAGATGGTTGGTAAAAATATGGATATCGAAGGTAACTGGTGAGAGTTCAGAAAGAAATGAAGAACATGTTATAGACAGGAGGAATGGCAATTCCTGTTATAAAGCAGCATTGAACTTGGTTGAATTTATTCTACTCTTGAATGGAAAGCAGAATTTGTAATAGATAAAATTAGCTGAGGAGACTTCGAAGCAAAATGTTGAAGTATCAGCCTGGTTTCTCCTTGCTGCTTACAGGAAAATGTTAGAACAAGATAAATTGAGGAAGGAATTGCTAAACAAAAATAAACAAACATCTGATGACTTGGGAAAATCTCAGTTTATCCAGATTGCAAAGGAAATGAGAAAATTTAAATTTCCTAGCTAAAACTAGGAAAATTACCCTTGGAAAAATCATGCTCTGGATAGAGGGCCAAGGGTATAGCTGGAAAATCTTTTACTGAAAGATTAAGTATGTGATGCTTGGATCTAATAAACCATCTCAGCAGAAGCCAGGACTGAAGATGTGTTTACCCAAGAAGGATCTGTTGAGAACTCTTTCCTAATGGTGTGACCCCTCTGAATTACATGGAAGACCAACAAGGTTCCTGGGAATATTATACCAGCAGAAACACTGCCGGAAAGAGACAGAGATGGGACAAAATCAAAGATTTTTGGACTCCCAAAATTTGACTTCATCTCTGTGAGAGACACTGTTAAGAGAATGAAAATTACAATCCATAGACTGGGAGAAAATATTTTCAGAATATATATTTGATAAAGGACTTTTGTCCAAGATGTACAAGAAACTCTTAAAACTCAACAATAAAAAATATTTTAATAATGGGAAAAATATTAACACAGACACCTCACCAAAAAAATACAAATGTCAAATAAACCTATGAAATACTAGTCAACATAATTTTTCATTAGAGGATTTCAAATCAAAATAACAATGAAATACCACTACATACCTATTAAAAAGACTTTAAAAAACCTGATAGTACCAACTGCTAGCAAGGATGCATAATACCAGGAACTTATTCATTGCTGGTGAGAGTGTAAAAAGTATAGACACTTTGGAAGACAGTTTGGTAACTTCTTACAGAAGTAAACATAGTTTTGTCATATGATCTAGCAATCACACTCCTAGGCATTTACCCAATTATTTTGGAAAACTTCATGTTCACACAAAAACCTGGACATGAATGTTGGTAGCAATTTTATTCATAATTGCCAAAAACTGGAAGCAACCAACACGTCCTGCAATAGGTGACTAGGTAAACTTTAGTACATCCATACAAAGGAATAATATTCAGAAATAAAAAGAAATGAGCTATCAAGTCACAAAATGACATGCATGAATATTAAATGCATATTGCGACATGAAGAAAGAAAATGTGAAGACTAAATACTGTATGACTTCAACTATATGACATCCTGGAAAAGACAAAATTATAGACATGGTAAAAATATCACTGGTCCCCAGGGCTGTAGGTAGAGAAGGGGAGGATGGTGAGTAGGTGATGTAAAGGGGATTTTCAGGGTGTTTAAACTGTTCTGTAAAGTATTGTAATGGTAGATACATGAAACTGCATTTTTCAAACCTATAGGACCTTACATTACAAAAAGCAGATCTCAGTGTATTCAAGGTTTTATATATATATATATATATATATAAATTAGTGATTTGAGGTATCCCAGGATGAAATGAAGAATGTGAAAAAAACAGTATAACTATACTGCAAATATATGAAACTACCTCACTGACCTGAGTAGCTGAAAAAAGTAGGTTTTTTTTTTTTTTTAACAATAAAAACTGCACATAGGCACTATACTCTGGTCAACAAACTTGTTTCATGCAGGGGTCTGGGGTAATGATTCTGAACTGATATACATGTTAGAGTTAAACAATTATGTATGTAAGTGATGATGATGGGAGCCAGGTGTTTCACTGTTGGAGGGGGAGATTACAGATAAGCAAGAGTGGAAGGCTAGATTTTTTCATATGTTAGCAGATTAGAATTGGCAACATTAGTATAAACTCATGTTTAGCATAGGTAGATACAAATGATAATGTGTATGTATGTGTATTTAAACAAGTTAGTATCCATTCATATATTTCCTTCCTCTTTCAGTTGAGTTGATTTAGCAGTAATGACACCCCTGTACCCATGAGCACACCTAAAACCCAGATCTTTGTTCCTAATAGAATTTTCCAACAAAAGAAACCAGGGAACTTTGGGAAAATTGCTGATTCTAGTACTAAGTAAGAAAATGCACAATATGAGTCTAGAGCATATTGTAGTGCCAGAAAGTAAGGAAGTGCACACAAAGAAAAAGACCAGAAAAGGAAAGAAAAGACCACCAAGGTGGGGCTATATCAAAGGGGCACAAGAGCCAACTGAAAGAACTACCAATGGCCAAAACTGGAAGCATTAAAACAATAAAATTAAGTAGTTTTGGATTATAACCCAAAATATAAAGTGAAAATCTAGGAGTCCAAACTGATCTCAGATATCTGCATTGAATAAAAATTCAGAATTAATCATGCATTTCAAAAAACTAATTATGATAGTAGTTATTATTTATACAGTGTTGACACCCCAATTTATATATGCTAACTAAACCTCTCCTTGGAACATCACTATCTCCACTACTAAACAACTGATCCACTTCCCCAATACCACATGCTCTCTGTCCTGCGCTTCCTGTTGCTCAGGCTAAAATACTTGGCAACATCTCTTATTTTTCACTTTTATTACACTGCATATTCATTATATCTGTAAATTTTATTGCTTGTAGCTTCAAAATATAATCAGGATATCATCATTTTTTTATCAACTGAACTAATATTACCATGCTAGAAATCACCATCTTCTTCTTTGGTTATCCTAAAACCTCCTAACTGCTCTCCTATAATATGCCCCAGTCCTCATTCAGTTTACTTTTAACAAGGAGTCAGAGTGATATTTGTACAGTCATACATGAGTTCAGATTATTTCCCCATTCAAAACCATCAAATGCAATAACTTTATAATAAAATTTGATATCCAATAGTGTAATCCCATCTTTGTTCTTCTTCAGCATTTTCTTAACTATTTTTGTCCATTTGCATCTCAGTATACATTTTAGAAAGATTTTGTCAATTTCCATTGCATATGAAATTTTATACAATCATCAGGAAGGTGGCACTTTTAGCAACTCTCAACAGTTGTTTAAGAGAATTTTGTTGGAATTGGAACAATTTTATATATTTCAGACTAGGTTTTAAAAAGCATCATTATGCAGTTACAGTCACTATGACTCTAAAGAAATGTGAATATTCTTTTATTTCTCTGGTATAGCTTAAATAATTTACTGGTTCCAAGAAATAATGTGACCTTTCCATATACTTTTTCATCGCTGTAGAAGATAATTTCTATCAAATAAAAATGAAAATAATCAGGATAAGTAAGTGTTCACTACAGGTATCTGTTCATCTTTCATCATTATGATACAGGTAAAGGATTATATGAAGATTAGTCTTTGATTTTAATTTAAATGGATTTTGCTGGTAAATTGGATTTTGTTATGCTTCATAAAGATATACTTCCTGTAGCAAACTGAATTGCCTACCTTACAAATTGATATGAATCAGGAAAGGAACTTCATTTCATGCAAACTTTTAAATATCTAGCTAGAAATGTGAAATTTACTCTTGCAATCGTATGTGGTTCTACTGCATTAAGAATTCTATTTATCTAATGGAATAGCTTGCATTTAGGCATGCACCTCTGTGCTTTCCTACAGTATTACATGTTAATATATTTAATCTATTTAACATCTTTGGATGTTTTAAACATAATCACATGCATTTATGCTAGAGTTTGGGCATACTTTTACTACTTGCAATGAATTTGACCTATCAACAAAAGCTCTATAAGCTTTTATCTAGTAATATACATAGAATTAGCATTATAAACATTGTTTTCTTGGAAATTTGCATTTTCAGCTCTAAATGATTAATCTTTTTCTTCATGTTAAATATATATAGCATTTTAAACACATAATTTTTATGGAATTTAAGTCACTATTTTATTATAAAATCTCTACCTCTTTCTTCACTTAAAATGGCAATTAGCTGTTAGAAAGTATGTTTCCACATATGATTACAATTAATATGGCATTAAAATTAGACATTAAAGTATATAATCTTAATTTACAAATAAAAGTTATACAGAAATACTTCTGATACATTTACCAAATAATTAACATTCAACTCTTCTATAGAATCTGCTCAATGCAAAAACCAATTCTTAGTGTTACTTAAAACTAACTTCTTTTAGTGTTTTAAAGTTTGGATCCCAAATAAATAAACGTAAATAACAATGACTACTATTGTGGGTAATAATAAAAATAATAGCTAACATTTATTATACAATTGTTATGGTTCTGTGTCCTTTTGCATAGTTTATTAAGTCCTGTATTTATCACAATAATCTTATACATAATCTTACTATATCTACTTTACAGATGAGGAAACGAAGGCACAGAGAGGTAGATAAAGTTAACCAAGACTGGAAATTGCAAATTTACATCCAGGCAGTCACGCCCTAGACCTCCAGCTCCTTGACAGAGAAAGCCAAATACTATATGATTTCACTTATATGTGGAATCTAAAAAAGAAAACAACTGAGCAAACATAACAAAACAGAAACAGGGTCACATATACAGAGAACAAACAGGTGGTTGTCAGTGGGGAGGGGGCGGGGTCAGTGAGTGAAACAAGTGAGGTAAATTAAGAGGTATAAACTTCCAGTTACAAAATAAATGAGTCACGGGGATGAAATGTGCAGCATAGGGAATATAGTCTATAATAAAGTAATATCTTTGTATGGTGACAGATGGTAACTAGAGTTATAGTGGTGATCGTTTTATAATATAGAGAAACACCGAATCACTATGTTGTGTACAAACTAACACAGTATTGTAGTTCATTATAATTCAAAAGACAAATCTTGTAGAAAAAAAGATAAGACTTGTGGTTTCCAGAGGTGGGGGGTTGGGGGAAGGGGAATTAGATGACAGTGGTCAAAAGGTACAAACTTCCAGTTGTAAGGTAAATAAGTACTAGGGATGTAAGGTACAACGTGATCAATATAATGCACACGTGTCCCTGTATGTTGTATTTGAAAGTTGTTAAGGGAGTAAATCCTAAGGGTTCTCATCACAAGTAAAGTATTTTTCTTTTATTTTGTATCTACATGAGATGATGGATATTCACTAAACTTACTGTGGTAATCGGTTCTTGATGTATGTAAGTCAAATGATTATGGTGTACATCTTAAACTTATATAATGTTGTATGTCAATTATATCTCATTAAAACTGGAAGGAAAAAAATTAATGCAAAATGAAGCTGGAAGGTTATATTTTATAACACATTTTCTATTACTATTATCTCTTGCAATGTATATACTAGATATTTCACTTCAGTTAACGTCGTTTAGGCATAGACTTTTAAAAAATTATTTAATGTGGCTTTTGCTTTCTTTATGTGTGTTTATGTAACTTTTATTTTTTACCCGGTATGACTTCCTTGAACAAATGATTAATCATCTGTATTATTTTTCTTTTTTTTCTCCCGGTTTCATTGAGAAATAATTGACATGCATCACTGTATAAGCTTAAGGTGTATAGCATGATGGTAGATTTACATGTATTGTGAAATGATTACCATAATAGTTTCAACTAACGTCCATCTTCTCATACAGATAAAGCAAAAAGAAAAAAAGGGAAAAATGTTTTTCCTTGTGATGAGAACTCTTAGGATTTATTCTCTTAACAACTTTCCTATTTACCATAAAACAGTGTTAGCTATAGTCATCTATTTTTATTCCATTCATGAAACATGTTAATAGGCATTAGAGAAATCTTAGAAATGCTATTTACTGAAATACTTAAGTAAACTTCAAACTGTGATTCAGCATAACTTTGGGATCCATTCCTTCAAGAAACATGTCCTAATAATGACACATTCAAAATTCGGAATTAGAAGAAATATTTACCATTGGTTAAGAAATATATAAGCCTAAATCCCTAAGCCAAATTTCATGACTTGAACTTCACAAAGAGTGGGTGAAATAAGAACAAGTTTATTTATTTCTTATTTCCCCATAGACTGGAGTCCTCCTTACCAAGACATTGTAGGAAAGAAAACATGTGGGTCACTTTTCTTATCCCTGAGAAAGTACAAAGAGCATAATGTACAGTTCATCTATATAACTGTGAGTTTTTAAATATAAACTCCCCAGATCCTGCTGCTGTAGTATGTAACTCTCAACTTTTGATCTGGTGATCTTACAACTTATCATGTAATAAACAACCTTCACTTCCTTCTCAATTTCTCCTGGAAAAATTTGTGCATCTTTCTTTTTATGGTTCTAGTCTCCCCCTCCTCAGCTAATCACATATTAATACTATACTTTTATAATAATTTTATAATATAATAATTTGTAAACAAAGAATATAGTTCCTACATAACCCTTATCATGTGATTGAGTTGTTTAAATACATATTTCTGATTGTTTTCAACATATATTAAAAGTAATGTTTTTACTGACGCCATACAAATTAACTAGACATTTCATATTTTTACTTTTAACTATAATTGTGCTGCCACAATAGTTATTGGCTGGAAAGGGATTTTGAAGTATATATAAAATTGTTTGCATAGCATACATAGCATTATCATATATACAGAATATTGTCATTTTAAAAGCATGGCTTGAAAATATGATATAATAGCTCAAAAAAGATTGGGGATATGCCTATGCTTTTTGGGAACACACAGAATTGCATTTATGGTCAACAAAAACATTTTCAGGCTGTTGCTTAGCAACTTACATGCAAGGAAAAATCTGCATCAGTGCTTAAAGAATAAGGGCTGATGATATTAAATTCTTTCATAGTCTTTGTTATTATTACTTTTCAAAGTTCACCAACAATATTAACTTGGTTGGCTTTCTAATTTCATTTGCAGGTATGAATTTAATTATTAACTTTTACATGAAAGCACAATAAGACAAATGCATATAAATTCTGGAGAAAGGAAGAGAAAGAGAGAGAAGAGGGGAGAGGGGGGAAGGAAGGAGGGAAGGAAGTGGGGAAGGGAGACAAAGGATCTCATCTTTAGATGCAGTCATTTCATCACCCCTTAGGGAAAACAAACTCTGGTTAAGTTACTGTGAAGGTACCATTCTGCCCTCTTTTTCTGGGGCTATTTTATGGTAAACACCAGTATATTCTTGTGAAATATCTCTTTAGTGAATTTCATATAAGATGATTCAAAATGGAAAGACAGGAATGGATACCTACAACCACTTCCTCATTCCACAAGGATAGGAGGTCAAAGATGAGCTATACGTTTCTACTTGCATCACACGACGAATGACACTAGCATTTTTAAGAGTCTAACAATGAATCACTTTCATTTTTATTTTCTCTTTGAGGTTTAAAGAAAATCACAGGAGCCTAACCAACTACAACATATGATATTAAGCAATATTATGAAATCATGATAGTTGTTCACTCTTTAATACTAACGGATGATTTCTTTACATAAAAATAAGATTTGCGCATTCCACTGCCTCTCCTTATCTCTATTGCTATTAATGGCACTGCTATGATGTTGGCTAAATTAGAAACCTCTTGTTATCCACAATTACGTGTTTCTGCTGCCAGTATATAACAGGCAACTGTCTTGCTTAATTCTACTACCTGTACTTTCCTTCAAATCCAAATCATTTTTTCCAAACTCACTGTACTTTTTTTCAGTTCATTCCTCCATCATCCTTGAATTGCTTCTAAATTGGTCTTTCTAGGCTAGTCTCTGCTCTCCAATGTGTAGACATTTCTCACAGAGTACTCTTTCTGCATTAATTTTCATATCATTACCTTACTTAAAACCTAGCAAAGATTTCTTATTACCTGCACAGAAAAGTAAAAACTTTTAGTATGACCTAACACATAACCTCAAGAGGTGTAGCCTCTGCTTACCTTAGCTGCATATTCACTCAGTAGTTTCTCCCCCATTACACTCAAACAATATTGAGAGAATTATAATTTTCCATAAATGTGGTGGGTTTTTAAAATCTTCTTCTCCATAACTTTAGGGATATAATCCCTATGCATATTATTTCCTTTTCCTCCTTATTTTGAAAGCAACCAGTTCTTGGCTGTCAGATTTACCATTGCCTCTCCCAAAAGCCTATTTAACTCTCCTTCCCAGTGGAGTTGAAGATTCCCCTCACGATTAAGACTCTAGTTGATACAAACATCTGTTCTACCTCATATTAAATTTGTTTACAGGTCAACAGCTCTTATATAATTAGCAGGTGTTCTTTTCTCCAACTTTTCTTTTCCTCAGGGCCTATACCAGTAGTTTTTAGGTTCTAGAACTTGATGTTCTAGAACTTGATGTTCAACTTCAGTTGTTCAAGTATGTGATGCTGACTAAATGAATTAATTCATCTATTAAATTAATGATTGAAGTGGTGGCATGAATTTTAAAAGATAATATTTATGGATACATTTGATCTCTGAAACACTTGGCATTTGTTTTTCAGTGAAAAGAACAGTTGAATGAGGTTCCCTGAATCAAAGCCACAATTGGCCATTTACCTTCTTTACTCAACAAATATTTATTGGCTACAAATTATATACCCTACACACAATTGAAATGGCTTCTACCTTAACATATTTACAATCTCACAGACAATGGTTTATAACAGAGGAGAAATAGGCTGATATTAGTCATCATGAACCTGTTTATGATATTGAAAAGAGAGCCACTTATCCTAGGCTTGCAGAATTGAAGCATGCCTCAAGGAAAAGGTACATCCTGAACTATGTTTAGATAATGAAAAAGTCTGGCCAAATGCACATTTCAAGGAGAGGAAGTAGTAGGGACAGAGGCTTGGGGGTGATAGTGAATGATATTTGAGGAAAATTACAGGTATCTAATATGTCCTTAGGCTTTTCCCATTGCAAGAAAGCCACAGACCCAGATTAATTTAGGTAACAAGAGCTTATTGTAAGAATAGATGCAGAAGCAAAGAAGTATTAATTTATTCCTTAAATGTTTATTGACAACCAATAGTGCAACAGACACTGTGCTAAGATATAGGGATATAATGTAACCCACAACAGTAATCAATCTTGAGTTTATGATCTTCTATTCCAGTGAGAGAGAGAATTATATATCTTGTAGTCCCACACATAGGTAAAAGTGCTGTGACAGAAAAGGGCAGGGTATGATTAGCACATATAATGAGGGAAATCAAAGCATAAGCAACTCATCTAGTAGTTGAAAATAGGACATCGGGAGAATGAACTGAGTTCAGGACCAGAGGTATGAGATCGAATTGCTTGTGGGGACATGCAACATGATACTCCAGAGTGAGATCTCAGCTGAAATATTTTTCAACAAGATTTAGATGGCACGTAAGTACATGAGAATGAATGAAGATAGAAGCAAAAATATCCTTAAAATACATATTGGCAAATAATATTCAATGACTGACTTTCATTGTTTCTGTTGAGAAATCATTTGTATTTTTGGTATTCTTTTGAAGATGATATTTTTTTCTTTCTCTTCCTCTTTCTCCTTTTAAAATTGCTTAGTTTCTATGTTTTTCCTACAGTTTACTGTAAGGTGCTATTGTGTGCTATTCTTTATATTTACTTATCTTGCTAGAGATCACAGTCTCCTTGAATCTATAGATTAATATTTTAATATTAACCTATAGTTTAATATTTTAATGTTTTTTTAAAAAAGCTACTAGCTTTTAAAAATATTCCTACTGCCTCATTATTATAGGACATCATATTTTATGGGGCTTCAATTAGACATAAGTTAGACCTTAATATTTATATTTTTTCTGTACTTTTTTTCCTCTGTGTGCTTTAATTTGGATATTTCCTATGAACATGATTTAAAATTTTCTAATTTTATCCTGAATTTATTCTTTTATTAAAATTAAATATTAAGTCTAATTTCATTCATTCTATTTTTCAAATCTAGAATATGTAGAATATCCATTTGATAATTTTTTTAGATTCTAGTAAAGTTTTGATCTTTTCCATTTTGTGCATTTCCATTTTATTTTCTTGAACAGTTAACCTCGCTCTTATTTTAAATTTCTTGACAGGAGTCTCCAATGTCTGGATATCCTATCATCTGTTTCTGTGGTTTGACTCTCTTCATATTGTGTCATATTCAGTGATGTTCCAGAACTGGCTCATATCCACTTGAGAGAGCAGATAATGAACATTTCTTCCTAACTATGCATTCAATAACTTTACATTGATAGTGTGAAATCGCTCATGGCACTAATGTTTAAACCACAGAAATCAGCAAAAGCCACACTCAAGACTCCTCCAACTCCCAAAGCCATGGCATATGGTCCTGTATTTCAGCATGTCTAGTGATTTTTTTAATTGAATGCCAAACTTTGTCTATAAAAATGTTAAAGTGGCACTAGCTGATTTACTTTCCTTTAGGGATGCTTCACTCTTTGCTCTGCTAGGCAGATAGAATGATGGCTGGTAACTTTAATCAAACCAGACTTCTAGCCGAGTAGGTGGTGGATTGAAACTTTGGTAAGGTTCTGTCTACCTCAAGTTACCCAGCTCCTCTGGTATAGCCCTCCAGAATTTTCAACTAGAAGATCCTCTCCTGAACTCTCAGCCTTCTTGTCTCAGCAAAATTTACATAGTGGAGAGCTTATTAACAACTTGCAAATTCTATATCTAATATTTCCCTATCCCGGTTTTTGTTTTCCTTTAAAGAGGAAGGAACAATTGGCTATATACATTTATTAAAAAAATACTAATTTTAATTTTATGTACAATCTATGGAGAAAAAAACTCCGTGAAATGGAAAGAGTAGCTGAATTTAGGATAAATGTTTCTTCTTTGAAATAAATTTTAATGTTTGAACGATTCCTATAATTTTGAGAAAAATATAAAACATTAATGGTAGAAGTGATTTTTAAAATTATAATACATGCTTTAATTTTAGACAGAATTTATTGGCCTCCTCTTATGACACATTATCCCACTTACTGTTTTAATTGTTCTAATTCTTTCTTCATTCTGGTTTTATATAAATATTTATATGTAGTAATTCTTATATTTAAAATATTGCATTTATAACAATAAAATATTCATTTCTTCAGTAAAGACTGAAGTCATATCTCATTTCAGCAGACAACCTGTTTATTTATGCTCAAACAATATACAGCAAAATGCAATTAATAATAATCTTTTCACTTGAAATTGTTCTCCAGAACTTTATTTTGGGTAGATGTTAGGTAAAAGGAATCAGAATGTACGATGACATTTATGCAGTAACTTTATCACTAAAGGCTTAAAATCTTTGGTGAAATAGGTGGGCTTACATTTCAATTCATTTTAGAGCAGTATTAAAGCAGTTTCAATGAAGGATAAAATATATCCAGTTACTTCTTGAGAAAATTATCTGATTATCCCAAATTTTTTGCTTATGATATTATATGATAGTTATTTAATAACATCATAAACATCAAATTTCTGAGTGATATTATTAGAATTTCTACATTGTGGTTACATGATCAAAGATAAACAACCTGTCACAAATATCATCATTAATCAACATTTGAATGCCCATCTTCGAATAGTCCTTAAAATATTTTGATCTTACATACTTATGTAATTTTAATGAAATCAAATGTTTAAAAAGTCTGGAATGATAAAGATATTGGAAATGATCACTCAGATATTAAAATAACTATAAATAACATCTTAGAAGGTCTAGTGAAAGAGGTAGAGAACATGCCTGAAAAAATGGTGAATTTAGTAGACATTTAAACTTAAAAAAGAAGAGTATAAAGGAAATGTCACAAGTAAAAAGACAAATTAGAGATGAGAATTTCCTTTGAAAGTTTTTTTTTTATTTATTTTATTTATTTATTTTTTTTGCGGTATGCGGGCCTCTCACTGTTGTGGCCTCTCCCGTTGCGGAGCACAGGCTCCGGACGCGCAGGCCTAGCGGCCATGGCTCACGGGCTTAGTTGCTCCGCGGCATGTGGGATCTTCCCGGACCAGGGCACGAACCCGTGTCTCCTGCATCGGCAGGCGGATTCTCAACCACTGCGCCACCAGGGAAGCCCCTTTGAAAGTTTTATCACAATATTGGACACTGCAGGGGGAGGGGGGAGCGGGGGAGCAGGAGGAGGGGGTGGAGGAGGAGATAAATTAAGATAAATCAATGAAAATTATCCAAATAAAATGTAAAGAGGAAAAAAAGGGAGATTAAAAACAGGGCAGAACTCAAAGTTTTTGGCTGAGATTCAATAACATATACTAGATTTATACTCCCTCCTTAAGCAACTAAAAATGTATAAAATATATGAAACAAGAATTTTCAGACATTGGACAAAACTCAGTACAGTACAGTGATTTCTGAGAGAGGAAGAACAAATGAGCTGAGCCCAGTAATATCCCCAGCACACTGCCTGTAGAAAATCTCTATGGCACAGAGCAAGAAGGTGGAACCAAGGTAGAGCTGAGTCATTTCCCTGAGTGGAGGGGACAGAGTTGGGATTCCAGGGAGGTCAAGGCAGCTAGAACATGCAGAACAGAGCACCAGAGAGGAGAGAATTGCATGAGAGATAGTTCTGGAGCTCTTTGCAAGGTCAGCCTTTCATCCGCAACTGAGCAAAAAACAGCACCATGTATGAAGAAACCACACAAGGCTTTTGGGGGAATGGGAGCATAAGGAACAGTCAATGGAGTTTTCAAAGGGTTCTCAATAGTTTGTTTCTACAGTGAAAGAGCCATAGTGAAAACAGCCTCTTAATTCATAGGGGATGGGGTAGTGTACTCAGAAGATACTCAAAAGTGGGACAAAGTTAGCCCTAGAATAAAGGTTGCTCTGGTCCTACCTGAGAAACACACATGAAAATGTAGATCTTTTCCTCTCACCATTACAAAAGTTAATTCAGAAAGGACCATAAACCTAAACGTAACATGAAGTGTGTTTTACAAAAGCACATATAAATTATGTAAAGAGACAAGTATTATTAGACTTTGCCCCCATAGGGAATCTATTCTGAGCAATATTTTAAACCATATGCTTAGAATAAACATAGATTTTTATTATGTCCATCAAAGTGAAGTCTTCAAAGAACAACTTGGTAATAACTAAATGGGGAGGAGTGACTTGATATCGGATTCCAGAGTAGCCTACCTTAATCCAAAGAATATTATTATATATCATACAGAGGAATGAATATAGTATATATTCATTGGGTAACCCTTAATAAATAGGTTTTATTTTTGACACAGTTTAGAACTACTAAATCTTCTGTTGTAGGCCCAGGGGATAACATTTTTCTTTTTCCCTTGAGGAACCTTCTTTCTTCATCCTTTTGTCTACAAAACTGTAAGATCCTGAGGGGCAAATTGGGGTGAAGACCTAAAGCAATGAGTCAAGGAAGCTGATTCTAGTCTACCTGATTCTAGTTTCATCCAGAGATTAAAGATACAAATTAGTCTCTGTGCTTCATGGATAGTCACTATTTCAAGCAACTACAGTGGAGTTTGAGGCCAAAGCTCAGCTTGTAATAGTTAGTGCATTTGTTTAGTCCTGTGCTGATACATCTGTCTCCCTCAGGGATTTTACAAAGTGCCTACAGGAAGCAGATGAATTTTACTTCATCTTGTACCCAACATTCTTTTTCTACTGAATATGGCTGAACAAAATCATATTATCTGCATTAAACTAATTTATATTTCTAGCCAAGTTGTTTTTCATGAAAACTAACGGTTTAGGTTTTTTTCCCTCTTTACAAACAGTTTCACTCATGACTATTTGGCACAGGAATGACATGGCTATTTTAGCATAGTTAAGATTTGAGAGTTTTTCATAAAGTGAGAGATTTAGCTCATTTTTAAATAAGCTAAATGAATCTTAGCTCTTTGTACGAAGACACTAAAATAAAGGATTCAAACTTAAGTTTTATCCTGACTGCATTTTACTTATAACCGTTTCTTGAACAGTATTCTAAAGCAATACACATTTCAGTGAAGATGTTGCTACAACTAAACCCAGAATGGATAACTTTCTTTCAAAGCAATCTACTTCCTAATTACATCATCTTAGCTGTGTTCTAAATGGGCCCGGTAGTCTTTGCAATGTTTTAAAAATACAGTTTTCCTACATCAGTTCTAAATTTACACGGAAGACTTTCAAAGTAAAGCCAAAGACATGATACATATTCTTTACAGTGAGAAAGAATAGGTGACTTTTTAATAAATAAATAAATACATTTATTTATTTATTTAATTTTTGGCTGCATTGGGTCTTCGTTGCTGTGTGTGGGCTTTCTCTAGTTGCAGCGAGCAGGGGCTACTCTGTTGCGGTGCGTATGCTTCTCATTGCGGTGGCTTCTCTTTGTTGCGGAGCACGAGCTCTAGGCACATGGGCTTCAGTAGTTGTGGCACGTGGGCTCTAGAGTGCAGGCTCAGTAGTTGTGGCGCACGGGCTTAGTTGCACTGTGGCATGTGGGATCTTCCCGGACCATGGATCGAACCTGTGTCTCCTGCATTGGCAGACGGATTCTTAACCACTACACCACCAGGGAAGTCTGAAGAGGAGGTGACTTTTTTATAAAAACTAAATAAATTATATGCTCCTTTGTGACATAACATTTTTTGTTTGTTTTGTTTTTTTTGTTTTTTTGCTGTATGCGGGCCTCTCACTGTTGTGGCCTCTCCCGTTGTGGAGCACAGGCTCCGGACGCGCAGGCCCAGCGGCCACGACTCACGGGCCCAGCCGCTCCGCGGTACGTGGGATTCTCCCGGACCGGGGCACGAACCCGCGTCCCCTGCATCGGCAGGCGGACTCTCAACCACTGCGCCACCAGGGAAGCCCTGTGACATAACATTTATACATGTACCATCTTAACTTAGAGAAGGCAAACCTACTCCCCACCACCCCCAATTTCACTTTAACCTACAGGCCAATAACTTCAAATTGAATTAACTTGCTTTTCAATAAGATTGTTGATGCAATTGAGTAATTATGCTAAGTTGCTTCATCATTATTCTTCTCAGCTCTGCATATATAACAGTGATTGAATTAAAACTCCTATTTACATATTACAGTCCGTGGTTACCTAGACTGTCATATTTTAAATTTTGAGGTAACATTAATTAAAAGACATGAAAAATTCATCTAAGATATGAGCCCAGAGAAATTTTACATTTTAATATATTTATATGCACATAAAGTACATGTATAAAATTGTTTTCTTAGGAGTCATTGAGTTGTTCAAGTAATAATAAGAAGTGTTATGCTATTTTTATAATGTTCAACACAGTATATTTTTAAGTTCCTTCAATAGGTATTTCCAATTAGCAAATAGTACACAACAAAATACCAGTTAGTTTCTAAATCTTAACCTAAATAGTTGCTCTTGCCTCCAAAACTATTCACACCCCCCAGTAAAATGTCTTGTGGTTCTGATTGTAAAATTAATATATCTGATGCAGTAGTATCCTTTGGAATCATCATCATCAAAGGTTGTTCATCCTGAACAACCTTTGATCTTGTTCTGACTCACAACTTTTATCCAGTATTTAATGCCCTTTTCTCATCAACCAACCACATATGCTTCTTTTATTAAACACATGGCTTGCAGGATACAATAAATAATTTGACCTGAATTGGAAATTTTCTGAGTGCTATTCATTGTGACACATGCTGAAGGCTCAGAGAGGAACAGGGCATAGTCTGTGCACTGACAGAACATGTTATCCAGCCATGTTCAGCTAGATAAATAAACAAATGACAGTGAAGTATAATGAATACAAAGCAGGAAAAGCAAACAGAGATTGCACAGAGAGTGAGTGATTATTGCTACTTGGAGAGTCAGGGGAGATTTGCAGAGGAAGTGATATGTGATTTGGGACTAAAGAATGAATAAAGTATTCATCAGGCGGATAAAGGGCATTTTAAATAATGGAACTTAGATGTTCAAAGAAATAGGGATTTACTATTCTTCCCTAAACAAAACACAACCACCCTTCCTAACAGAGCCCATGCTAGTATCACTAGTGGATTATTCAAACTCTCATTCAGGTTTATATTACCCGCTTCAAAGCTCCCACATGTGTTTTGTGGTAGTAGGAAGTTCATTAACATTTACATTTTGCTTCTGATACATGGTAGGATTGTACTTACTTGCCTCACTTGATGGTAATTATGAACAAATAACTTTCTTTGATCAGTGAAGTAAGAACAGAAGTTGCATGTATTATGTCTAGGCAAATGCTTTTGAGATCTGATGTATTACTTGATACATTCTCTTCCATCTGTCATGGTGAACACGGACACTCATATTGAGAAGGAGTCTGTGTGCGCCTGGGTCCTTGAGTGGCAATGATAAGCAGGTCCACAACCTGCTCCTGGATGGACATTTAATGTGAGGGAATAATGAACTTTTAGTCTTATATATTTATAAGATTTGGGGTTGTTCATTACCACAGCATAATCTAGCTTATTCTGCCTGATAATGGTTTTAAATACTTTAATATTAAGCCTTTGGTACCAAAATACAGTGGGTAGATGACTGAGAAGTTGCTTAGATATATAAAATGTACATTGTTGTGCAGTGTATCTCCATATTGTAATGATTATCCTCATAACAGGCACTGCACAGCTCATCTACTTATCCCTGGGCGTGCATAGCCATTATTAGTCTCCCTGCTTTTATATGGTTTCTTGGCATTCTGTACTGTGTCCTCATAGTACTTAATTTAATTCATAATTATGAAATTACTGGTAGAATTATTTCATTACTGTTTGCCTCCTGTGTATATATATTGTGATCCCAAGTAGATAATGCCATGTCAGTCATACCCCAGTGAATAGTAAAGACACTGAATCAGGGTGAGAATCTAAAGTAAAGTCTAAATAAATAGGTGAATAAAGGCATGAGTGTGTGAATGAATGATTTAGGATACTAAATGTATATATTAAAAAAAATATTTTTCTGCCCCTTAAAGCCTCAGACAAGGGGAAAGAGAATTAGACAAAGTTGTTATAAGTAGGTTGTACTGACTGGAATTTAAAATAATCATCAAGAATTAAAATTACTGACTTAGATAAAAGGGGTATTCATAATGATAAAATATGATTTTCTCATTTTATAGATCAGAAAACTGAAATTGGTACTGGCTTGTGACTGAACAGTGGCAACACAGAGAGTGACATTGCTTTCAATTTTATGATAATAATAATGATTTTCCTTTTCAGAATGTGGTTTCCATAATTTTTGTGAAGACTCAAAATGAATAGCTGCCATTAGATAGCCACATCACCTTGAGCAAATATTTAACTCTTTGGGACCACAATGTTCTTGTCTCTAAAAGGAGAATACCAATATTGTCTACCATATAGGCTTGTTACGTGGGCTAAAGAAATATATGTAAAATAGATTAAAAGGTTTCCTGCATATAATAATTTACATATAGACGTGCAGACATACACTATATGAAATGAATACTATATGTGCATACACACATATTTACTCTGATGGTGATGATGTTGGTGAAGATGATGAATGTACATAGCCAAATCACAAAATGTGGAATCCTAAACAAGTTTCAGAATACTAATTATTCTTCATACATTCAAAGTCTCTCAGAATAGCATGCATTTAGATGAAATATGTTAAGACTGAAGAATTTTATGATGTAGGGTGGAAATTACATGTATTATGGTTAGCTTCATAACTGCGGCACATTTTAAATTTTTATGTTTATATCTCTATGATATTATTATTTTTGAGTTATAACTTTAAACATCATACTGGTTTATATAATTACTATCATTAAGGCCACATTTTAAACAATTATTGCAGGGAAAAAGAAAGATAAGATCATTTATGGTTTGCTGATTTTACCCAAGATTCAAAATGGTACAGAGAGGTAAGTGCTAATATTTATAGAGAATACACTTTGTGTCAGAATTTTCAGGCATATATTTTTTTTCTTTATTTTTTTTTGCATTATTTAATCTTTTTGAGGTGTTTTCAGGTTTTTTTAACATCTTTATTGGAGTAAAATCCCTTTACAACGTTGTGTTAGTTTCTGCTGTATAACAAAGTGAATCAGCTATATGTATACATATATCCCCATATCCCCTCCCTCTTGTGTTTCTCTCCCACCCTCCCTATCCTACACCTCTTGGTGGCCACAAAGCACCAAGCTGATCTCCCTGTGCTATGTGGCTGCTTCCCACTAGCTATCGATTTTACACTTGGTAGTGTATATATGTCAATGCCACTCTCTCACTTCTTCCCAGCTTACCCTTCACCCTCTCCATGTCCTCAAGTTCATTCTCTACCTCTGCGTCTTTATTCCTGTCCTGCGCCTAGGTTCCTCAGAACCTTTTTTTTTTTTTTTTTTTTTTTTTAGATTCCATATATATGTGTTAGCATATGGTATTTTTTTTTCTCTTTCTGACTTTCTTCACTTTGCATGACAGACTCTATGTCCATCCACCTCACTACAAATAACTCAACTCCGTTTCTTTTTATGGCTGAGTAATATTCCATTGTATATATGAGCCACATCTTCTTTATCCATTCATCTGTCGATGGACACTTAAGTTGCTTCCATGTCCTGGCTACTGTAAATAGAGCTGCAATGAACATTGGGGTACATGACTGTTTTTGAATTTTGGTTTTCTCAGGGTATATGCCCAGTAGTGGGATTGCTGGGTCATATGGTAGTTCTATTTTTAGTTATTAAGGAACTCCATACTGTTCTCCATAGTGGTTGTATCAATTTACATTCCCACCAACAGTGTAGGAGGGTTCCCTTTTCTCCACACCCTCTCCAGCATTTATTATTTGTAGACTTTTTGATGATTGCCATTCTGACTAGTGTGAGGTGATACTTCATTGTAGTTTTGATTTGCAGTTCTCTAATGATTAATGATGTTGAGCATTTTTTTCGTGTGTTTGTTGGCAATCTATATGTCTTCTTTGCAGAAATGTCTATTTAGGTCTTCTGCCCATTTTTGGATTGGGTTGTTTGTTTTTGTGATATTGAGCTGCAAGAGCTGCTTGTGAATTTTGGAGATTAATCCTTTGTTAGTTGCTTCATTTGCAAATATTTTCTCCCATTCTGAGAGTTGTCTTTTCATCTTGTTTATGGTTTTGTTTGCTGTGCAAAAGATTTTAAGTTTCATTAGGTCCCATTTGTTTCTTTTTGTTTTTATTTCCATTTCTCTAGGAGGTGGGTCAAAAAGGATCTTGCTATCAGTTATGTCACAGAGTGTTCTATTTTTTCCTCTAAGAGTTTTATAGTGTCCGATCTTACATTTAGGTCTTTAATCCATTTTGAGTTTATTTTTGTGTATGGTGTTAGGGAGTGTCCTAATTTCATTCTTTTACATGTAGCTGTCCAGTTTTCCCAGCAACACTTATTGAAGAGGTTGTCTTTTCTCCATTGTATATGCTTGCCTCCTTTATCAAAGATAAGGTAACCATATGTGTGTGCGTTTATTTCTGGGCTTTCCATCCTGTTCCATTGATCTATATTTCTGTTTATGTGCCAGTATCATCCTGTCTTGATTACTGTAGTTTTGTAGTATAGTCTGAAATCAGGGAGCCTGATTCCTCCAGCTCCGTTTTCTTTCTCAAGATTGCTTTGGCTATTCGGGGTCTTTTGTGTTTCTACACAAATTGTGAAATTTTTTGTTCTAGTTCTGTGAAAAATGTCATTGGTAGTTCGATAGGGATTGCATTGAATCTGTAGATTGCTTTTGGGTAGTATAGTCATTTTCACAATGTTGATTCTTCCATTTCAAGAACATGGTATATCTCTCATCTGTCTGTATCTTTAATTTCTTTCATCAGTGTTTTATAGTTTTCTGCACACTGGTCTTTTGTCTCCTTAGGTAGGTTTATTCCTGGGTATTTTATTCTTTTTGTTGCAGTGGTAAATGGGAATGTTTCCTTAATTTCTCTTTCAGATTTTTCATCATTAGTATATAGGAATGCAAGAGATTTCTGTGCATTGATCAGGCATATATATTTATATATATAATATGGAATATATAATTTATAAAATAGATAACTTGTAATATTACATATAATTTCACTTCCATATGTTTCCTACTAATCTTTAGAGAAAAAAAAAGCTGAATATGTTATGATAAGCAATTTGTCAAAATCATCAACTAGAAAACTACTAATTTTAAAAAGTTTAGAAAGTAAATTTATACACTAAAATGATAAAAGCCAAACTCTCAGACTTCTTAAAACAATGTAGTTTGAAATTTTGAGGACAAATTGAGTACAATATCCAGATGTACAGAGATCAACTGTTAAACATCAACTGTTTTATTTTACTTATGCAATACTAAACCCCAAGCATGCCAAAGTGCTTGCCTAATTTGCATAGTGTTTGAGAGATAATGATGATTCTGAAACTCTACTCCTTCACCCCTGGTCTATATACAAGGATTTTGTATTATACACGTTACAATGTTTGTAATATAGATCAGTTCAAACTTTCATCAAAAATAAATGTGTGGTGTACTTGTAGATGATCACCTATCAGTGCCAGACATCATGCTCCTAGATCCTTCCTATTTAGTTTAGAGCCCATTCACACTCCATGCACTCTCCTTTCCCAGTTACTTATGTCACAATCAAAATAAGAGATCATTAAAATCTATCATAAGATTCTAAAAATGCCTTAATATTACTGTTGGAAAACTTTCAGGTAACTTGAAAAAGATGGCTTTTTCAAAGTTGTTTATACCCCAATGAGACAAATACTTACATCCATGGAAATGAATGACTATGATATGTCAATGTCTAACCCACCTCGATAGACAAACTTGGTCAAAATAGTAGCCTGTAAAAGAAACCATGTTATACTCATTCTATTTCAAAGTAAACACTTAGAGGTTTCTAAATCAGGACTTTATGAAGGTGATTAAAAGGTTTGTTCGGAATGACTGAAAAAATAATATATATTCTGTAATAAAAACATTATGTATGTATATATGAGTATATGTACATAGATATGCATATATGTACCTTAATTCATCTCTGTGTATATATGCTATATGTATGTATGTATGTGTGTGTACACACACACACATATATATACTGTATAGTTGTTATTCTTGTGGGTAACTATATGCACAGATATGTTTGTGTGTGTATACATTACTATGTAGTAAAGTTAAGCAACCTATATAAAACAATAAAGTTGAAAATTTGAAAAGACAGAATTCTAATATATAAATATAATATCCTTTATAAAGAGGATACCGGTAAAGAAAAGAAAACTTCCTCAAATAAACAAACCCTTAATGTTGGCTTAAAATATAATCTCTATTTGTAATACTTTCTGTTTTTTAACAGTTCCTTATCATTATATTTGCATCCTGTTCTTCACCTATATGATTCTTGAAACTGGTAAATTTCTCATATCAACATTATTTCTTTGGTTGAAAAACTTAAGTCTCTACTCCTTACCTTAACTTCCCTTTGAAGCAGCAACTTGTCAACAGTATGATAGAAGTCTTTATGTCTCTCTAAACAGTACTGCAAAGGTATTCTGTCTCCAATTACTGCTTATACAGGAAGAGTAGTTCTACCTGTATCTTGGTTCTGAAGAGTCCTCTATGCCTCAAAAATTTTAAGGTAAATATAAATGACAACTGCTCTTGTCCCTATACCCTTGTGATATCCACAAATTAGAGGTGGGATGTCAGTATTCTTTTTCCACAGCTGGAAGTATAACATAAGCAACATTATCTTTACTTAATTTGATATTATCTCTTTCCTAGTCTTAACTTATAAATTGAAATTTTCAATGCTTGAGAAAACAGAAAATATATTTCCAATTAAAATTTTTCTGATTATCAGAATTTTTATTCTAAAATATATTCAGTATGTCTTGATATAAAGTTCTTGACTAAGATTCATATCTACAGTATAGCATTTTCTTTTAAAAACGTGTATCTTTAAGCATAGCATATTAGTGTTCAACATTAACATTTTTTGAAATGAAAAAATACTAGAACATTCATCACATATTTTGAAATTTGCATAATTTAAGATTAATATTCCCAAGGGAATAAAGATAAATTTGAGTCAATGCAGTCTTAGATATTATAAATCTATAATGAATGCAGTTTATTTCTTTCATAATGCTGTTCTTTTTCTCACCACTATCAATATGTAATTTATTGAGAGGTCCGTATTAAATTACCAATATTCTTTATCATTGTAGTCATAAGACTGTGTAAATTTGCCCACTTTTTTTTTCTCTTTTGGTGTATTTTTTATTTAGCTCTTGATGTGAAAGCACCACTATCACATAATGGATGCTTGGTTAACATTTACTAACCTCTAGCTCAGTTACTTTGTGTTACTGCTATTTTTGTATACTGATAGCAGACTCAGGTTAAATAATGAGATGAAAGTTCCATTAAAAAGTATAAAGGAATATACATGTAAAATTTGAAAAAAATATATGCCTTTATATATATTGATACACCACATAGTTAGCCACAACCTATTTGCTTTGAAGGGATAAAGTTCATTGGTGCATGAAAGCAAAGAGAAAGGAAGAATTAATAAGAGCTTCTGAAATTCAAAAGAAAAGTCACATATAGAAGAGAGAATTCATCAGTTCCACAAAAGGGTCCCCCCTCATCTCCAATATCACAAGGGTATAAAAGACCCTGCTTCCTTTATACTTTTTCTAAACAAACTGGGGGAATAGAAAACAAACAAAATCATTGTTTAAATAATTATACAGAAATGTATGGCTTGAAATATTTTAAGGGATTAAACTTTGTGCATTTGACTAAAACTTTTCCCACTGCCATGCCACAGATAAGAACTAATGAGAAAGAAAAGAAAGTTTTATTCTCTTTGCGTATGGTCTAGTATGTTAATAATAATTGTGGAATAGTATATTCTGGTATGCTCAGAAAATAATAATCACTATGTTTCATGGTATTTTTAAGTAAATATGAGGTTAAAGCAATAGGCTTGTGCTATAACCCTCTACATGATAGAACACTAGAGAAATGCAAAAAGACATCTGTATATATTTGGCTGAAGGCATGAGAAAATTATAATAGCAAACCACAATTCTTAGAAAATATGTTTACCATAATAATTATGAAGATTGTTTCATTGCTAAGAATTTCTCAAATCAATTTATTTAATGTACACATTAAAATGTTTTATATTTAATAAATATATAAGATACAAAAACAAAAATACTGATTCCCAAGACCCAAAACCCATGATGAATATGAGTAATCATGACCCAGCATTTACCATCATTAAGGTCTGAAAATATTTGTTTCCATCTAATTGCTATTTTTGTTATTTTAAATTATTGTTCTTTTTGTTTAAAAATACACTTTATGAAATTGAAATTTAATAGAAAAATTAAACTGCAGAAATTTTTGATCTTCATATGTAGATATTACCATGTTTAGTGACATTAATAGAACCCTCAGGCTTGTGTTGAGTCCATCCTAAAACTTTTTGATGGATAGAGGTAGAATTTGAAAACCAACTCTGCTCATCCTCTCTGTTTGCTTGATAATCTTCTATCATTTTTTTCATGGTGCCCATAGTTTTCGGGTTTTTGTATATTATGTGGTGCCCTATTCAATGGTGGAGTCTGCTGGTGAGTACTTTTGCTGACATTAAATATTTCTGGGAAATTTTGATAAAATTAGTAAAAAGAAATGCCATGAGAATTTCTGAAACTTTTGAAACTATAAAGTGATATCCACTTTATAGCCATTTAATAAAAATTTCCTTCAGAAGCTAGACAGGTTTTCATTTGAGTTTTAAAACTTTCAGGATTCTAAAAAGTCCAAGATTTTTATTTTTCATTTTGTTTTATTTTATTGACATGTATCATAGACATGAAAAATAGCAACGTTTTATAGATATGAAAAGCACAGTAGAGATACTACCTTTTTCCTCTTTCAACTGATATTTTAAAAGAAAGTTTTCTAATATCCTTTTTTCCCCTCTTATATTGCCTTTTTACCTTGTTTCTATTTCCCTTTTTATAAAGGCCTTTTGAAATAATATTTTCCACAGAGTGGAAACAGTTTCTCATAGCCTGACTGACACTTCTCTAGGGGGTTCCTGTACTTGGAATATAGACTCGAGATTATTAAACCAACAAATAAAACATTTAAAGACATCCCATAAATTTTTGTCCCAAGCCCAGCAGCAGTTTCAATGTTTCTGGTCAGGCTGACTCTCTGAAGGACAGGTATGAGAATTGCTCCAAGTAGAAGGAAATTGCGACGTGGAGTCAGTTTGTTTTGTTTGTTTTGTTGTTCACTCAGCCATCAGTAGCATGAAATGTGGTCTTTTCAACACAATTTCAACCTGAATACCTCTCAGCTTGTACTAATGCTTGACCTAGAGACCGTGATGAAGCAGTTTTATTTTCTTCTCTCAGTTAGTGAAATCTCCCATTATAAGCTCTTTGTAAACAGAATAGAAAATTCTGATACACTATATATAAAGTATTTGAAAATTCAATTTCCATCATTTAAATCTCAAGCACATCCATTATATATTTTAAATAGAGAAGATGAGACAACTTTGTTTCATATCCATTAGCAAGTGAAGGACTTGGATTGTATCTCCTCAATTACCTCTGTAGATTTTTCAGAAGGTTGCACTTTTACTTTAAGCTGAAGAAAATAAAAAAAATCAGAAAACTTCTAACTTGACCTATTTTGTTTAAATTTACCTTTTTTAATTGGTAGCTCAAACATCACAGATTTTATCTAGTGTTCCCTGACGCTCCAAAAAGTGAACTGATCCTTTATCTGGCCTTCAACAGCACTTGGCTAATATCATTCCCTTTTAGCAATTATTGCATTCAGTTATAATCATCTGGAATATATTATCTTAACATTTTCTCAATCACTCTAATTATACCTTTCATCATTTTCATGAGTCCCCAAAACTGAAAAAGACAGAGATTTTGGAAAGTAAGACAAAGGATTAGTCTTATTACTAATAAGGAAAATAAAAATCATTTGACACAATGTGTATTAGTTTGGTGAGGATTAATCTTCACAACTATCCCCTTTCCTAACAGCTCTCTCAGTAGGTAGTTATTATTATCATACCATCTTATTTATGAGGAAACTGAGTCACAGAGAAGGTTCAGTAACCTGCCCAAGGCCATGCACTTGTAAAGTTAGAATTCAAAGCCAGACAAGCTTACCTCTAAAACCAGGCTTTCTGTATCAAATGTTTTGTTAGAAAGTGCCAGAGTTGACTAGAAGCATGTTTAGTCAACAGAAAAGAATGATACAGGCAACAAAATTTTCTTAACTTTTTGGTTGATTACACTAAAATCTATATAATATTCATTATATATATTTTTTCCACACATATACATGCATGTTTGAATGTGTGTACCAATGTCATATATACATGTACACATACACACATATATCAATCCATCTATCGAGAAAGAAACAGATTATTTTTTTTAAACTTGTTTTTTAATAACTTAGAAAACTGAAAGGAAGAAAAGAGCTCTTTCAAAATAACAACATAAAAAGATAAATCTCTAGAGGAAAAACTGTACCAAAAAGTGTGCAACTTCTACGTGAAGAAAACAAACAAACAATTCTACTTAGGTATATAAGAAGAATAAACAAATAGAATGCTATATGTTGATTTTGGATAGAAAGACACAATAATTTAAATATATCAAGTCTCCCTAGATTAAGTATGCTGACTCTGTTATTTATTTACCCAACAATCTGTTCACTTCTTCTTTCTTGAAAATAGAAACCCCAAAAAGCATACGAAAAGATGCTCCACATCATATGGTATCATAGAAATACAAATTTAAGCAACAATGAGATATCAATGCACATCTATTAGAATGACCAAAATCTGGAACTCTGACAACACCAAAGGCAAGGATATGGAATAATGGGAACTGTCATTCATTGCTGATGGGAGTGTAAAATGGTACAGACACTTTGGAAGACAGTTTGGCCATTTCTTACAAAACTCTTACCATACAGTCCAGCAATCCCAGTCCTTATTATTTACACAGAGGAATTGCAAACTTAAGTCAACCCCCAAATTTGGGCACATATGTTTACAGCAGCTTTATTCATACTTGCCAAAACTTGGAAGCAATCAAGATGTCCTTCAGGAGGTGAACAGATACAGACTATGGAATATTACACAGTATTAAAAAGAAATGAGTACAACTTGGAATGAAACTTGACAATATCTATCAACATTTTAAATATCTACATCCTTTGAGTCAGCCTTTCAACTTCTAGAAATTTTTCTTACAAACACATTTGCAAGTATGCCCAAGGACAAACTGAAGAAATAATGATGTTTATTCAATCTTTATTGATATGGTACAGCCCAGAATATAGCCTAGAAGATGTACTGTTATATGAACAAAACATAATGTATCTAATAGTGAGAAGATATTGTGGACTATAGTCAACAAGAAACCATAAAATTTACCAGAGGAAAAAAATATTTTAAAGGATAGCAAGAAACAAATAAAGTCTTATCAATAACCCCATGGTTTTAGGAGACATAGCAGGACAAACACCGAAAGGAGGAAAAGTACAGCTCTTCACATCATTTCTGTATTTCTTTTTCATTTATTATCTCTTAATTATCTTTTGATTTTTATGCTGACATCTGTAGCCAGAAAAGCTGCTGCAAATGACTACTCATACTCTGGAAAGAAAATTTAGGTTTAA
The DNA here is from genome assembly GCF_026419965.1 of Kogia breviceps. Taxonomy (NCBI): domain Eukaryota; kingdom Metazoa; phylum Chordata; class Mammalia; order Artiodactyla; family Physeteridae; genus Kogia; species Kogia breviceps. The sequence goes on along the minus strand of NC_081321.1, from coordinate 71,328,405 downwards.
CTTTAACACAATGTGGGGTGTGTGTGTGTGTGTTCACAGAACTCTAGGCAGAGTCCCCTGAGAAGTTAGCTGTTTATCACTAATATAATGAAGGTATCCAAATGGAACAATGAATGCTATTTATGTTTGCAACGCTGAAGAGAAAAGTTTTCAAAGAATACACTTAAGTTCTGTCTGCTTCTAACCTTCTACTTTCATTTGCCTTTGTTACAAAAGGCCCAAGAATGGCAATCTTTTAAAATTCAGCTATCTAGCCTCAGCCTCCACAAGAGTAGTTTTGATGGAATGCTGATTAAACTTTATACAGCAATCTTGTTTGAAAACTTCAGAGCAAGAAAAGCACTTTATTTTCCAGGTATCAAGAATAAACACTTTGAACTCCTTAGCACTGTAATAACTCTCTGAAAATGTCAAGTTCGGTTTTCCAAATTCTCTATGCTCCTAAAATGATGAGAAGTTACAGTGTACACAAATGACCTTCTCCCTAAGCCACATTAGTGGCTTATTCAGCACAGTGACCTCCCCCTCCACAGACGTTACTGTAAATCAGTGATGAAGATGTCAGGTCCAGGTTCAGAGTTCAGTGTCATCATTTTTTCTTCTTAATGGAAGAGCTTAAACACTGTGGTTGCTAAGCTTTCCATCAAACTGAATACCTCTGCTATGCAACACAATGAAACATGCTTTTACTCCTCTAAATTGCTATAGCTGATGCTTGCCCTCTCTTAACCATTGAGAAGTGACACAGATTCTCTCTCTCTCTCTCCCACTCCACATTAATCTGTGTTTTAAAACACAGAACACAATCAGGTGGTTGGGACAGGAGGAAGAGAAGATGGAGATTTCTAAATATGTTAAGACATTTGAGAAGAAGGTAAAAGTGTTATTTTGAATTAAATTTACCTTACTGTAGTCACTTTTTATCCATCACTGACTAATGAGTGCTGAGATTTAGAGATAACCTTAGAAGTAGAATCCAATGTTGTACTGAGGAGTGTCTAAATATTTCCAGTCTTTGTAAGAAAGAAGGTGTGCTGGTATAATTCAGCAGCCCTAATTTGCGTGGGAAGAGTTTAGTATGCAGAATACTTAAACATGCATACTTTTTGCTAAAACTATTTTAATTGTTTTTTAGTTCCTTAATTATTTGAGGGTATTTTAGTATCATACTGTAAATGTACAATTATGCTACTTTTAATTTATATTGTGAAAATCACTAATCTAAGTCTAAATGAGTGAACATGAGAAAAACTAGAGGAAGGACTTTATATAAATAAAAGTTGCATTTCCAGACACTGTGGTGCATAGAAATTATAACTCAATGAAGCACAAATTTTCTTAAATATGTTCTCTAAATGTCATAATCCTAATTAAGTTTATAACTAAATTCCTTACAATTGTAAAAGCTATCCTTTTGTGCTACAATAATTTTCCTTTCATCTTTACTTTATAAACTTCTGAAAATGTCATTATTGTAAATAGTTTTAAAAGTATAGAAATGTACATATAGGGGCTTCCCTGGTGGTGCAGTGGTTGAGAGTCCGCCTGCCGATGCAGGGGACACAGGTTCGTGCCCCGGTCCGGGAGGGTCCCTCATGCCGCGGAGCGGCTGGGCCCGTGAGCCATGGCCGCTGAGCCTGAGCGTCCGGAGCCTGTGCTCCACAACGGGAGAGGCCACAACAGTGAGAGGCCCGTGTACCGCAAAAAAAAAAAAAAAAAAAGAAATGTACATATAAAAAAACATCATGATTCTAATGCCTAAAGAAATCACTATCCACATAACTATTCCAGTATTTCTTATTACACAAACATCAGTATACTATCTTTTGCAATTAAATGTGATCAGATTTTATATAAAAATTTGTATTTGCTTTTCAATATTAACATTATATTTGATCATTTTCTATGGCATTAAGGAGTCTAGAAAACACTATTATAGTTGCCATATAATATATACCTTAATTTACCCATTCTATTTTTTATTTTGATTGTTTACAAAATATGCTCTCATAAGTATTTGAAAACCAATATTTTAATTAACAACTTATTCTTTATTTCTTATTTTCTTATTATTAATCTTGAGATGATCATTTTTATATTTAGATTGCCAATTAAATCTCTAGAAATATTAACTAATTCTCTTCCCACTAATTATGTATTAGGGTGCTTCTGTTTCATTGAAGCCTGCCAGTGTTGAACAGAATAATTTTCAAAAACCTCTATTTATTTTATAGGGTGGGAGTATGACATTTTAATATGGATCACCAGCTTTAGCTTGTGTTATTTTCACCTCTAAGATTTACACATGTGCGTATAAATTCAATGAAATGATTGGGAATACTAGTCTTTAAGAGGGCAACGTGCATGCAGAGATGATTCTGCTTAGGGAAGAAGAAAATTTAAGGGAAAAAAAGGAGATGAGAAGAAAAGTACATGCCTTTCTTTAATACTGATCTAGGGCACAGCCCAATAAATCTTTGTAAGAGGGGTAATGCTAGTACATCTTATTGATGATGTTTCAGATAAATTATTTAAAATTTGAGAGCAAGGAAGCCTTTTTGGGGGGTCTAGGAAATAAAAAGTGTCAGGTTGACACAGAAAGATATTCTTCTAACTTTTTTAAGAACATGTAAACTGTTAACTCATCATCATACCCCACAATTTGAATTCATTTATTATGTATTATCTTCCCTTGAGTTATGTATTTAATATTGTCTATTTGGGGGTTTGCTGGTAAGTTCTCTTTATTCATCTATTCTTGAAGCAATATCAGCTAGTATTAAAAAGCTTTCTGTAGGGTTTTATGAAAATAGAGAAGGAATTTTCACATTTATCCTTCCCATTGAGATATAAAAAACAATTTTATTCAAAAAGTAATATATGAGGAGGATAAAAAATCAAATAGAACAAACTGCATATATTGGCAAGTAATTTCTCTATTATTGCATATCCCAGTCCTTTCTTCCTATAACAATATTTGTTTTCACTCTTATATGTATCCTTCCTAAAATATTCTATGTATGCATAAGTAAATACATATTTATGCATATGCATATGTAAATACAAATATTGATACAGACTTTTTAACACATGAGATATTTTTCTATCTTCTTCTTCCCCTTTGTTTACTTGTACAGCATGAAATATTAAAGTCAATTTCCTTTGTGAATTTATACCTTGATTAATGTATCTAAATCTTGTTTTTTAAAAGATTTTTCTGCCAAATATATTAATTTTTTTCTTGAAAAATTCTACTATATTTTGCTAAAACACTATTCAAAGAAATGTAAACACTATAAATTCATATGGTTATACTTGAACTCTCCCTAGAGCTACAATTAGTAACAGTGAAGAAGAGATTGTAATGCTTATCTGAATTCAGTTTTCTCATTATTCTGGGTACAGAGGAGATTAAGCTCCCTTACTGCCTGTACTGAAAAGAATTAACACAACAGACCTGAGACTACTATCCTTACAATGGCTTGCTTGCAAGGTTAGACCTTTGCTGGCATCTGGCAACTTGGATCTCAGGGTGTTCCTAATCAACAATTAACAGATAAGGATGGTCTGCTGTTTTGGCTTTTAAGTAAACAATAAGATTTATGCTGAGCACCTACTTGTCTTTTATGAGTCTGGAATTTTAGTATCTTCTAAGCAGAGGGTACTCATGTTACCAACCCCAAAATAGCTCTGAACACTGAGTCTCTAATAAACTTCCCTGGTAAAAAAATACTTCACATGTGTTATCACAAGTCATTGCTGGGGGAATTAAGTGTGTCTTATGTAACTCCACTGGGGAAGGACTCTTGGAAGCTGTGCTTGGTTTCCTCTGGACTTCACCCCATGCATCTTTTCTCTTTGATGATTTTGCTTTGTATCCTTTCACTATAATGAATATTAGCCATGAATACAACTATATGCTAAGTTCTGTGCATCCTTCTAGGGAATCACCAAGGCTATGAATGATCTTGGGAAACTGAACACATTCTCCCTTCACTGGGTAGAGTCATGTAACTGGAGCTGGCCAGAACACCCCTTTGTTTCTTTCTCACTGAGATGGTAAACAACAATATCTCACAGTGAAGACTCTTTAAAGCTGAGGCTGAGAATGAAGATGATGTGGAGCAAAGCACCCAGCTGACCCAAGGTGAAATCTGCATTGTAAGAAATGAATCTTTGATTGTTTTCAGTCACTGAAACTTTAGCGTTTTATGCTATTACAGCACAAGTGGGACAGTCTTGACTGATACAAATACTAAGCAGATTTTTGTTATGCTGAAAATAAGGTTACATAGCATGAAGGGTATTTATATCACAGATTAATAGCAATAATCACTTGTCATGCATGGAAAATTGTACTACCTATCACTCATACTTAAAATTTTAATGCATAGTTTATTTTATTAGAACAGATTATTTTCTACTGCATATTTTTGTCATTTTGTTACAAATAATATTGACAGCCTGGACTAATTGTTATAAAGAATATACATAGATCAAAATATACTATAATTTATATGAAAATAGCCTTATAGAGTTTTCTAAGAGTTGAGAAAACTTTCAAAATTAGGTGTAGGCAGATATTAAGAGTCAGTCACTTAATAAAATGATCAACTGAATGAAATGGCAAATGAATGGATGGTTTTTCCCTCCTCATTTTTACTAACACTGAACTATGTATTTTTTTTTAACATCTTTATTGGAGTATAATTGCTTTACAATGGTGTGCTAGTTTCTGCTTTATAACAAAGTGAATCATCTATACATATACATATATTTAAACATCTCTAAAATATAATTTATTTAAGAGGAAATATATGGGTACAAGCTGAGTTTACCTCTCATCTTGGGGGTTTCTAATTGGAGTGTGGATATCTCTGCCTTTACAAATAGTTCATAGACCAAAAGTAAGAGCTGGATATTTTAATGATTTCGATTTTCTAATCTAATTTTTCTAATTTTTTAACCCCCAAACTCAAGTAATAAATCTTGAAGTGAAATCTTAGAAAAGTTGAAGCCTAAATATTGCTACAGAGTTTCCTGATGTTATAGCTATAATGAATTTTTAAAAAGATATAATGAACTGAAATACACTTTATAAGATTACTTGTTTGCCAAAGGCTAAATGTGTTTTTATCACTAATTTACATCTTGTTTTAAAATGTAATAAATAAAATTAAAAATTTTATATGAATATTTTTACCTTATGATATAAACGCTGGTACTTAGAATGTGTCTGCTTAGGTCATAAACATGTAGTTGATAAAGACAGCCTTTCCTAATTCTTATCTATGGAATATTGGGAAAATTTGCTGAATGTAAAGTTCTTTGTATTCTATAGTTTTATAAGTAGGTTTCATTTAAAATTAAACATGAATTTATTCACAATACCTTTATTTTATTTTATATCCTAGCAAGATTATGGTTCTGTTTATGCAATAGCTACAGAGAAATATGTTTAATTAAATTAGCAAATAATGTTTTTAAAAATAAACTTTATTTAGAATATGTCTAGATTTACAAAAAAAATTATGAAGATAGAACAGAGAATGCCTATATATCTGCACTGTTTCTCCTATTATTAACATCTTACATTAGTTTAATACATTTGTTATAATTAATGATGTTGATATATTATGATTAACTACAGTCATACTGTATTCAGGTTTCCTTAGTTTTTATCTAGTGTTCTGCACCTGGATCCCATACATGATATCGTATTTATTCATTATGTCTTCTTAGGCTCCTTAGGCAGTGATAGTACCTCAGAATTGGTGTCTTATAACCTCAAGAGTTTTGGGGACTCCCGGTCAGTAGAATGTCCCTGAATTGGGATTTCTTTGATTTTTTTGCAATTAGACTGGGATTATGGTTTATTTTTTCCAACTTTTTTTTTTGAGGGGAGGGGAGAAATATCACAGGGGTGAAGTATCAGTTTCATCACATCATATCTTCATATAAAGATACATATTATTAACATAACTTATCATTGTTTGTGTTCACAGTTGATAGAGGTAGTGTCTGTCAGGTTTCTCCACTGCAAAATTAATTTTTTCCCCTTTACATACCATATCTTTTAGAGTGAAGTCACTATGCACAGCCTACACTTAAGTGGGAGTTTGCTCCACCTCATTGATGCCAGAGTAGCTACATAAATTATTAAATAATATTTTAACTACAACAAAATATTTGGAAAAAGTATTTGCAGTCATTACGTACTCATTTCAACTACTAAAATGATTCCTTTAAGTTAATTCTAAAGAGAATAGTCTGTTAGTAACTATTCACATTTCCATTGTTGGGAATATTTTCCAGAAGCTCACTGAAATCCCACCCAGAGTTCTCTACACCAAATGTTATCAAACAAGTATGCAAAAGCATCATTAGGTCTGATGTGGTCCCATTAACATAATAGAGAATTTTGGTGCATCGAAGTTTGAGAAACAATGTATTAGATTCCTCAAACATCCAACTACTTTTTAAAATTGCCTTGGAGATATTTTATTCTAGTCTAATTAACAAACCTTATAAATTAAATAAATTTCTTATCTTATTCATACAGTTAGGGTGCAGTATAAATTAAAATACCATTTCCCTGACTCCCTGGGCAGTGAGTTCTCTAGTGTGGTATATTAACTATTTTTCCTGTCTTATGAGTGCTAACTTGATCATCAAATATGGTACAGTCACAGACTGTTAATCTTATATAAAGCCTCCCTTTTTACCATTCTTTCCTCAAGTCAGATAGATAACACCTCTTCAACATTTTACAGAGAAAGTTAAAGTTTGTATGACTTTCCTCTATTTCTCTTTTTCTCTCTGTTTACCTTAAAGCATCTCAAAGCATTATCATACCACGCATTTGTTGCATAGCAGATTTTCTGTATGATTTCTTTCTTTACTTCTGTCTACCTCAGGGATATGAGGTGTTGTTTGTATTTTCAAAATAAACTTCTTCATAATTACTTTAACAGATTTAACTTAAATATGAAATTATCGGAAAAATATCATGACTAAATATTGGCTAAACATTGGATAGAATACGAATATGAAGAAGGTATAGTCCTTACTTGAAAAGGGAAAATAAGGTCTTCTCAAGTTATCTGCAAACATTTATTAATGTGCCAACTCGACACTCCCATCTACAGTGGCATGTTCTACTCCTTCAAGTCTCCATTTTGGTGTCAATCCCTCAACAGTGCTATCCCTGATTCAACTGGACATATTTTCACAACTTCTACTTCTCTTTCATAGCACTTACAACAATTAAAACAATCAACAAGATAAAAGGCCACCTATGGAATGGAAGAAAATTTTTCCAAGTCATATGCTGGGTAAGAATATGCAAATAACTTCTACAACACAATAGCAAAGAAAAATTAAGAAATGGGCAGAAGAACTAAATAGACATTTTTCCAAAGAAGACATACAAATAGCTAACAGATACATGAAAGGGTTTTCAACATCAATGAAACGCATATCAAAACCAAAATGAGATATTACCTTACACCTGTTAGACTGGCTATTATCAGAAAGTATGGGGGTTCCTCAAACTATTAAAGAAGTTGAGGAATTTCCCAAGATAAATTCTGACCAGAAAGCTCACTACAGTTGAACAGGCCATACTATATTGAATCTTCACTACATTCTGGGTACTCTTGACACTTGAGGAACTACAACGTTTAAGGCAGAGCCAAAAGACTTCACAGAAAAACAACAACAACACACACACACAACAGGATAAGGATGCTCTCTGATGCTAAGAGAGAAGTAGAGAAACATCTGAGGTTTTAGGCTTAAGACAGAAATATTGGTGTGCTCTGAATGCATCTGATGAAAGTTCTAAGGAAGAGCCATGTTGAGCATGAGTGAATTAAGTTAATTTTGTTTCTGGAACTGGCAAAATTTTCTTATAATGTGGGATACAGAATGATGGATTTGTAACCAAACGTTTACCTAAGGTTCTGGGAACTAATACTAAGTTAAAAAAACAAATAATACACACATGCACACATGTATGTGAGAATGTGTGTATGTGCACATACATGCACACACACACACACACCCTGTCTACATATAGATTAGTCCATAACTAAGAAGGAAAATAAATTATTTCTTAAAGATTATGACAAAATTCCACAAAATTTGTCTCATGAGCCAATGAAATGTTATGACTTTTACTTTTCCAATACAAATTATTTGTACTCAAGGTTAATTTTTATTTATTGAACATAATGAATTTTATTATGTACTCTGTACTCACATGTGGATAAGAATATTTGATACCTGAAAGACAGCTGCGTATTAATATGATAGCTATGAAAATAATGGATTTCAAACATAACCCTTAACTGTTTGTTAATCTACCTCAGTGTTTTCATTATCCTTCTGTTAGGCATCCACTTTTCTGGTCGTCATTGTCCCCCATATGTTTCAAATGCTAGAATGATCACATTGGCAAGGTGTCCTCTCACCAGGATGATTTCACAGGTCACCAAATGATGAAATCTTTAGCAACCGGACTACCACCTTGTGGCAGAGATTATCCATGTCCCACATTCACTTGGAACAGGACCAACTGGGTTATGAATCAGCCACTCTTAAAATCCCTTTCTCTGAACATTCACAGAACTAGCTGTGCCATTTTGGGTTGTCTGCAAGCTGACACCAAGACAGAATAAATATGATAGATATTTTTTGTGGGAATGCCTATAAAGGATAAACTAGGACAAAAGCAGTAGTATGGAGACCCTTCAGATCACAGTATAAATATGATACTTGTGAAAAGAGAGAGGAAACAGTAGGATTGGGTAGGAAGTAATTCAGACTACAGCAAAGTTCTAAGATATGTCTCAGCCAGACCAATGTGGACTCTTTAAGCAAATCTTGCTCATTCCTGGAATCCCACATCTGGCAGAAAGGGACAAGTACTAAAGAACTTGCTGTGCTTAATCATTAGCTGGGAACAGCCCAGAGGGAAATGTGACTTTGGTAGGAACTTAATAGTAGATCCACAGGGATCTGTAGTTGTCAGCTGGAGCTGTCAAGTATATTCTACATAGACGTTTCTCTTAAGCAGTACACTGAGCAGTGCACTTATCACAACCCTCTCTCTTCACTTGGTATAATCTGCTGTTATTTTAAGATTCAGCTTAGATATGACTTCCTGAAAGGTCATCTCTAACATTTTCCACAAACAGAATCATCTAGGTTAGGAATCTTTCTTCTATTCACTCTATGCATGATCTTGTCCTAATATCTTATTTTGTTTTAAGATAGTCATTTACTTATTTGTCTTATACCACTGAAATTAAATGCTTTGAGGTTAGGAGTTATTTCCTCTTTATCTTATATTCTACAGAATCAGGCAAAGTGTATTATTGAAAGAAGGAACTAAGGCTATAAAGAGTGTAGATTTTATTTCCATTATGTAATCACTTAGAATATGCTTAAACCTGGAGATAGATGATACCCCTATTGCCAGTATTGTGGCAGCTGTGATATGAAAGGAGACCTGGTCATGGGGCCAGATGACAAATCTAGATTAGACATATACTGATAAGATGTAGTTGATTGGAACTCTATGCATCACAGTTTCCTCAAATAGGACTATTAATATGCATTTTAATCCACTGTCATGAAAATAAATAATCTTGGTTACAGATTCCAGACCAAGATAATGACGAAAACCTATAGCCAGAACTACTTAAACATGCTTGAATATATATTGATAATGTTAAAAACAAGGCAATAGGTCCTAAATGGAGTTGCTTATGCTAAGCCCCATGTCACCAAACTGAGACTTAATTATAGTTTTGGCTGTCTCAGAAATGGAACCTTAAACCGGTCAATCGGGAATCACTAGTGAGGTCATCTGCCTGACAGAACACTGCCAAAAGACATCTGCCAAAAGAAAGTAAGTTTTCAATAACCAACCAACTTTGCAATAACCAACCCACTTTTCTGCCTCCTTTATTTTCCTCTTTCCTGCTCCCTTCTGCCTATAAGTCTTTCAATTTGAACAGTTCCCAGAGCTCCTTTCTATCTGCTAGACTAGATACTGCCTGATTTGAATTGATTTTTGCTCAAATAAAGTCTTAAAATGTTTTCTACGCCTCAGTTTATCTTTTAACAGTTCTGTTAGTAACAGTAAGAAGCGGGGACCGAAGGAGACCCCCAACGGCCCCAGGAGCAATGAGCAACCAGACGTGGTACCTGCTGAGCCCTGAGCTCGCTGCCTCTCCCGCCTCAGGAGGTGCTGGGCGCGTCCCTCGCGGAGCCTCCACGGCTTTTGTCTTAGCTTTCGTCTTAGCTTTCAGGCCTTTTTGAACTTTTTTTTCCAGACCGGGTACAGAAACTGGCTGGAGTTTAACTGGGTCTGGCTTAAAAACCAGACCGGGTCTAAGGTTGGACCGGGTCCGATTTAGAAAGCGGACCGGGTAGAGGTTCCGACCACAGACGAGTTAGAAAGGGGACTGGTTCCGGGTCGGACTGGATCCGACGGAAGCTGGACTGAGCCACGGGTAAGGCGTCAGGTGAATATAATTTTGTTTTGAGGCTGAACAAGCACGTTAATCTTACCCAAGATAATCCTGAATTACTGTGGCCACAGGAGAGAACCTTTAACCTAGATTAGTTTATCCTTTTAGGAGGCGCCTCAAAGAAAAAAAGGTCTCAGCCAAGAGCTCACTACAAAGCGTAGAGGGAAAACCATTTTCCCTCCTCTTCAGCTGCTTGTGACCACCATGAGACCCGCCGGGACGCCCCGCGCGCTCAGGAGCCTGCAGAATCCTGGGGAAACTGGAAGAAGCCGGCAAAGGGTAAGAATTCTTATCAAAGTCAGCTCGCCTAGGCCTCTATCTGTGGTGCCTGGTCGCGAGAGGAGGGGAAACCTTCACGTCGTCCTTTCCTTTCAGATTGGCAGGCAAAAAGCATGTGTGAGAATTAACTCTTTGAAGCGTGACTTGTGAATTTGCTTTCGGGTACCACTGGTTGTCGACCTTTTCTCTCCCTGGGACAGCTATCGCCTTCTTGTTTGTCTCGTTTTGTGTCCTGAGAGCTTGACTTGGCTTTCTGCCTGACTGGGGCACGTGGGTTCTTGTGTGTTCAGGCAGCTTCACTGTTAGGTTGGTGGCCCCAAAAAATATGTAGACAGAGATGTGGGTTGCACTCCATTGGTGGCTAGAATCCTCCTTTTGCCAGCCGTCTGGGGAATTGTCTTTCCTTTGGTTGTCTTTGGGAGTGGCTCTGGATCTTGAGAGGGAAGTGTCGTTTGTAGCCTCTTTGGGGATGCCCCTTGTATCCATGGGGTTATTCAGTCCTGCCATGGAATATTTGTTGTTTGTCCCAGCTGAAAACTGATAAGGTATTCTTAAAACTTTTAATATTCCTCAGTTTATCTTTTAACAATAGATAGATGAGAGAGACAGGGAAAGAGAGAGGGGCAGAGAGAGAAAGAGAAAGGGAGAGGAGGGTGGGGGAGAGAGAGAGATTGATTACATCTATACATATTCTTTCAAGAAAGAAAGATAGTTGTCTAGTGTCAGAATCAAATAGGGACCTGAAAAGGATGGTGGTAGAAACATGAACAAATGTAATGACTGCCCTGTGGCTCTTATCAGAACCTGTACCCTAGAGAACTGTGTCAGATATTGTTTGTTGATACTCAGTACTTTCCCATTCATTCAGAGCACTTCATATGAGCATAAACGTTAAAAAACCTGACATTTCTCATATTCTCTTTCTAGCAGGATTCTAGATAGATCCCTACAATTAAGGGAAATAATTTGGAACATGAACACATGGAGGTTAAGTCTTCCTACCCCTTTTGGGACCCTTTCGTCGATCAGCCATTTCAGATCCTCAGAAGCAGATTCTAGCCCTTCAAACATGTGAAAACCTTCAGTTTCCTATACTAAATCTCTTTTTGTTTAAAATATCTACATTGGTGTTTGTTTTCCTAAGTCCTCATAAATTATATAGTATTTGATATAAGAAGTTAGAAAGTTAACCACAAAATAGAAATCTGAGATTATTTACTTAATTGGGTTAGATTAGGAAGCATAAGAAACATGTTGCTAACAGACAATAGGATACTGATAGTTCATGGTATGTAGCTTCTGTTATGAAACAAATTATTTAACTTATCCCCTTTCAAGGCAGCACTTTAGGAGACAAACTGCCTTTTGTATTGGAATACTATGAAGGAAATAATAAATATAAGCACAAGTTTGATGGCTGTCTTCCTGCACTATGCAGTGTACAGAAAGAAAATGAAAGGCTGAAGATTTGCAATACACAAATCAGAGACCAGAGAATTTCTTTACTAACTGGGTAGAATATCTTATCTGCTGTAATCACAGGACCAATGATCTGAAAATCAGACTCAAAGTTTGATCTTGCAGTTTACAGAATTACAACACATGTTGAATTCAAAGCATTACTGGGTCTCTTATTCAAAAAATCAGGACCAGGAATTCCCTGGCAGTCCAGTGGTTAGGACTTGGCACTCTCATTGCTGGGGCTCAGGTTCAATTCCTGGGGAACTAAGATCCTGCAAGCCACATGGCATGGCCAAAAAAACAAAAGAAAGAAAAAACAAAAAAGAAAAATCAGGACCTTCTTCTAGAGAAAGTAAGAGCCTGAAATTTGGAATGAGAGAATTTGAGAAGATTATAATGACTAAATAATTTGAACTCTCAAAAGACTCTGAGTCTTCTTGTCAACAAAAGCAAGCTTTCCTTCTCTGTGGAGATTAGCCTCTTCATAATTGAATACTCAATAAAGACTTAAGACAGCTAGTTACGTTGGAGAAGGGTGGTAAAACTTTGGGATTATGGATGAGCATGTATTGTAAGAGTGTTAGAACAGGACAGAAATATCACAACACTGGATCAAGATGAATTTATGATAGTGGCTTAGAATAAATAAAGATACAAGGCAATAATGTAAAAGAATTTATTCACAATCTTAGGAGGCTAGGAATTTGAGCATTTGTCATGTGTGACAGCCTCAGCCACACCCTACCAATATAAATTTGAGTGCTCATAAGATGTGTCTTTATCACTGATGTATTCAAAGATATATCAGTGATGAGAGCCCTAGAATTTTTGGAAAACTCTATAGTGGCTATATTATGAAAGCTAAAGATTATAGTGGTAGATGACAATATTGAAATGAGTTTTCTGAGGTTTGGGGAGAGGTGATGTTGATCTCAGAGAGGCAGCAGTGAGCGGTGGTATGAAGCAAGATCTTAATTCCCTGCCCAGGAATTGAACCTGGGTAGCCTGGATAAAAACTAGGAATCCTAGCCACCAGACCCCCTGGCTCTTACCCGCAGTGTAAAATGCATTTCTCAGGGAGGCAAAAACTGTAAAAATAGGTACAACGTTTATTATTAGTGACATAGCACAACAACAAATGGGAGAGCACACAGAGAAACAGTTTGTTTAGTTAAGATAGAAGCAAGGCAGAGGTGCACGTCTGGAGAGAATGGGTGTGGGTGTCCTCCCTAATGAGGAGTGCAGGAAAGAGGGGGTTAAGTCATCTGTACAGGACAGTTCTTCCAGGTGTTTTTTTTTACCTTTGGCCAATTATCTGGTTTCTTTTTCCACACCTGCCCTGCCCTAGGACCCTCCCCACCATGTGTGCACATCCTTTTCCCAAGATGGATACCAGCCCAGAGACCTATGGGGTGGCCTTAGCATCACATATTATGGGGTGGTTCCCCCTCCTTTTTGACCCCCAAGGAGCCTTTCTGCACATGTACAATGTTTCACTTGCCCCAAGGATGGGAAATATATGACCTCTTGATCCTGTACTCAAAACAGGGTTTAGCCCCTCTCTGCTCCTGCCATGACTGTTATCTTAAGGTGTCCACAGGAGACAAAGCCTGGCTGTTTACCCTGTTTCTATTGTTACTTCCCCTTTGGAGAGCAAACAGGAGGCTGATCGTAAATACCTAATCTGGAGCCCACCTATCTCCTGTCTCAGGAAATGCAAACAGGAGGCTAGTTGTAAGTGTCCAGGCTGAAGTCCACTTTTTTCCTGCCTCAATGTGACCCTGGAGTCACAGAGTTCAAGTAACAGCACTTACAAACGAGAGACAAAGTAGGCAAATTACAATAATAGACAGCAGAGCAAATTGAGGTATTCAATGATATAATTTGTTGACATCATTGTCAGTGAACTGTCTAGTAAAATATTGCTTCTTCTGTATACTAAAAATTCTAGATCTGGTAGAAGAGATCTAACATGAATTAACATAATGGAAAATCAGTGTCCCACATTGAATTTCCAGATGAGCCAGTTCACACATGCAGAGTCCCTTGAATGATGTAAAGACTGAATCCCCTTTAGGGACTATATTGCAGTATTGCAAAGAGTATGTGCTTTAACTATTTCTCCTCAGTTTCCTTAAAGAAATATGTAGCACTTAACATGATGACTGTGCTCGGGGGAAATCCAAAACAAAACAGGGATGTCTGGTGAGGCTATACATTTACAATAATCCCTGGATACCCCAAACACCATGGTGATCCATTGTCAGAAAGGAAAATTATGAAGGTCGAATGATCGATAGAGTTGTGAGCTGAATCCATGTTCCAATAGGTCTGGGTGATCTTTGATTTTCCCTCAGTTCCTGAATACACAGTCTTACTCTACAACTGGCTGAAGGGACAACTGGCTTTCAGACACATACAATAAAGCCAATTGTTATAGGAAAATACAAGTGGAAACCACTAGATCTTACATTACTAGCACAATACTGAACTAAAAGCAAATATTACATTCTTGGGTACTGGTTGAGAATAGTACCACCATGGTGTTATTGCAAAATGTTAATCATAAAAATAGATTTTTTTTTTTTTTTTTTGTAGCTGTACGCGAGCCTCTCACTGTTGTGGCCTCTCCCCTTGCGGAGCACAGGCTCCGGACACGCAGGCTCAGCGGCCATGGCTCACGGGCCCAGCCGCTCCGTGGCATGTGGGATCTTCCCAGACCCGGGGCACGAACCCGTGTCCCCTGCATCGGCAGGCGGACTCTCAACCACTGTGCCACCAGGGAAGCCCATAAAAATAGATTTTTAAACAATGAGGGAAAAGAGACAGATTCCATAAAAAGCAATAACAATTAGATTTATATGGACTTCTCATTAGCCACAAGCCAAAAGGTATTATTAAGGTAATAACACCTTAAAAGCACTAAGTGGAAATAAATGTCTATCTGGAATAAATATGCAGCTAAATATTCAAAAATAGAAATAAAATATGATAATTTTAAGCCAAAAATATTTAATGAGTTTATTGACAAAATGCCTTAACAAAAGCCACTTCTAAAGAATGGCATTCAGTCATAAAGAAAACAGACCAGAAGAAAGATATAGATACAGAAGGTAATGGTAAGCAAATGACTTGATGGAAGGCAATTTCAGGTAATCTCCTAAGGCTGCAAACTGGGACTTTCTCTCAGAATGCTTAAAGCTGTTACCTTGTGAACAATTGATGTAGAATGCATACATACATGTAAATAAGAGCCATATGGTGTTATTTAATACAGTATCGGACATGTAGGATTCTGTTTTGGTTTCACCCTCCACAGTTTCATTCTCTATACATTTCTCCAGTTACCACTGAATCCAACATTTTCATACCTGTGTACTTCCATTCAACCCTTCAAATTTCAAGTAAATTACTTTTATTTCCTTAAAGATCTTTCTTGATTTTTTTTCCTAAATTATCAAGGTCTAATTTTCCTTCCTTTTCTTCTAATTATGCCAGGCTTAAATGAAACTTGATATCTTTACTTTTACTATCTCTTTGTTTTGTAACGTTTTTTCCTGCAAACAAAAGAATATTTGTAAGATGCTTTGCATATTTAACAGCTTTATTTACATTATGTATTTTAATAGTCTCTCTTTTTAAATATTTATTTATTTTGGCTGTGCTGGGTCTTAGTTGCAGCATGCAGGATCTTTAGTTGCAGCATGTGAACTCCTAATTGCGGTATGCATGTGGGATCTAGTTCCCAGACCAGGGATGGAACCCCAGGCCCTCTGCTTTGAGAGCGTGGAGTCTTAGCCACTGGACCACCAGGGAACTACCCAATATGTATTTTATTTTATTTTATTTATTTTCTGTGTGTGTGTGTGGTATGCGGGCCTCTCATTGTTGTGGCCTCTCCTGTTGTGGAGCACAGGCTCCGGACGCACAGGCCCAGTGGCCATGGCTCACGGGCCCAGCCGCTCCGCGGCATGTGGGATCTTCCTGGACCAGGGCACGAATCCATGTCTCCTGCATCGGCAGGTGGATTCTCAATCACTGTGCCACCAGGGAAGCCCCCAATATGTATTTTAAATTGACCTTTTTTCTGTTCTCCCAAGTCTAACTCTCTTTGCAGGCTATTCATTTCTCATCATCTTTTTAAATTTATTTGCTAAAATTGTTTTAAGTGAAAGAAATCACAACTCAGTATTACTTAGGTCAGAACTGATATTCAGGAGAGGGAAAATATGCATGTAAGTCCTAGGGCAGGATGGAATATAGCATCACTGGAAAGAATACTGTCTGATTGATAGGGTACCTTGGGTTAAGGACAGTGGCAAAGTAGGGGTGAAGAGAGGGAATTCGATGTGAGACTTATATCTGAAAACATGTCCAGTTCTGTTATTTCAAAAATTACAAATAAGCAGTGAAAAATTGGTCACTATTCCAATAAAAGAAAGAAGGAGAAAATGTATGTTCTACTGCTAGAAGTTCAAAGTTATTGTCCTTGTAACAGAGGGATCATGAATTTGTAAACTGAAGGAGACCTTATTACATAAAGTTTTGGTTGGATACATAAACTATGAGTTTTCAGTGATTTGATACTGTAGTTGCATAATTATAATAATGTCTTGAGTTGTTGCTTTGGAAGATGGATTATGGTGTATCTAATTGAGTTGAATCCTTCAGATAAATTCCATTAATTTGACTTACTGAACACTAAAGATTGTGTAATTTAGGATTAAAAAGGCATTATTATACCAGTTATTATAGTTTATTCCAAGAGATATTTCATTTACCAGAGAGTGGAATACTAACCAGGACAAAAGGTCAAAGATACAGTAGAAGCTATTATTTTCTCTTGCACAAAAGCTAGTGAGAATATGAACATTGTTATCACACTTCATTCCGTAGCTACACTGTGTTGCAGGGCCATGGTTGTATAGCTGAAATGAAGCATTGCCAGCTATTTCACACGGTAAAGTCTTATACGACCTGATAAGTTATTAATGAAACCTCATAAACTTCTTACATGAAAGATATATTGAGCAGTCCATCTTTCATATAGAGTATTTGGAATTGAAATATCAGCATACATCCTGATCCCTGATCTCTGGACAGGCTATTAACTATATTATCCAGATAATATTTTTCCCACATGCTCCACAGCACAAGTTGTTTTTTTCTAATCAGAGATGTATTATTCAATGACAATATTTGAACAGCATATAATTAATATGCTGTTCAAATATTGAATAGCATATAATATAATAAATCTTTGTAAAATCATACCCTAGAAATGGCAGCTCTTTCTTCAATGCCATTTTCATAAAGAGACAAGAACAGATTTAATCTTGAAAGTTTAAATCAAATCTGTGGGATGTCCTTAACCAGGCTTCTTTACTTGTCAAATTATATTCCTTCTCTATTC
Organism: Kogia breviceps; assembly: GCF_026419965.1. NCBI lineage: Eukaryota > Metazoa > Chordata > Mammalia > Artiodactyla > Physeteridae > Kogia > Kogia breviceps. The sequence continues at coordinate 71,310,711 of NC_081321.1, read as the reverse complement.
CTTCTTGGAGGGCGAGGTACTTGATTCCTGTGGTTCTTAATTGTCTCTTTCCAAACTTCAAAGGAAAATTAAAGACTTTTCATATCACTTGAGAAATATAAAATGTAGGCAAGATGAACTAATAAATATTAATGCCATTAAAATAACAAACAGCAACAGGAACAAGACACTCATTTGTGCACCATTTAAATGCCATTTTTAATATATGTGCTTTAATACATTGCAAAAAGTCATATCACCTGTGAAATGTATTAAATTATCTTCATATGAGAACCATAGGCATTTTTGCAAATGCTCTAATATATTATTTTGTGAGGACTTGGCTTCCCTAAATAAAGTATTAGCTATTATATTAGCATAGTTTATGCAAATTTATATTCCAAATGCATGCATTTGGAATCTGAATATTATGAATCCAGTATTCTCTATGGTCAATGAGAATTATTAATAAGAATAACATAAGGGCAGTGCAATTAATATATAATTGGCTTTTGCCAGTTTCTTACAGATTACTTTCAATACAATATATGATAAAATCACTTTTGCTCTTTCAGTCAAGACAAATGCCATGTGGTTTTGTCAAAATAGATATATTTTATTTTTATTTTATGAACCTTTATTGTTTTTTATTCTGATATACAAAATCCATTCTTTCATACAATATTTACTTCACTGACAATGAACAAAATAGATACCATTCCTAATCTTATGAAGGTTATACTTGGGTGGATATAAGAAACAATAAACAAATAAGACATAATAAGACAGGTCATGAAATAGTATTTGAAAAGAAATAAAATAAGTGGATAGAGAAATTCAAAGGTACAATAGATGTCTCTTGGACGATAGACATGGAAGGTACCTGTTAATATTTGAGCAGAAAATTTAAAAAGAAAATGAAAAACCATACAACACAGACTATTCCAGGAAAAGGAAATGATAAGTGTAATTGCTGCAAGGTAGAAAAATACTTAGGGTGAATAAAGAAGAGCAAACAAGTCAGTATGGCTGAAAAGTAAATGAAAGATGGAGAAAAGGAAATTAGATATGGGAATAACAAAAGGCCAGATTTTCTGGGGTGCTATAGGCCACGTTAAGGAATTTGAATGTTATTCTGAATGAGATAAAGAAGCATTGGAAGTTTCTGAGCCAAAGAATAACATTATCCAACACATATTTCAATGCATATTTGCTGCCCATGGTGGGAGTAGAAGTTAAGAAAGGAATCAGGGAGAAGAATTAGAAGTCCTCTGGCATAATCTAAATCAAAAGTATGGTGGTTTATAACATGAAAGTAATGATAGAAATAATTGGGAAAGTTGAATTAAGGATATATTTTGAGTTAATAACAGTGGGATTCATTGATGTGTTGAGTATGAGGTGTGAATGAAGAATGAGAGGCATAAGATAGAAAAATAACTTGTCAAATTCACAAAACTAGTTAAATGCATAACCAGCTTTGAACACAGGTAGCCTGGCTTCAGAACAGATGATTAAATTACATTTATTTAATGACCCTGCAACAGCTCAATAACAAAAAAACAAACAACCCAATCCAAAAATGGGCGGAAGAACTAAATAGACATTTCTCCAAAGAAGATATACAGATTGCCAACAAACACATGAAAGAATGCTCAACGTCATTAATCATTAGAGAAATGCAAATCGAAACTACAATGAGATATCATCTCACATTGGTCAGATTGGCCATCATCAAAAACTCTAGAAACAATAAATGCTGGAGAGGGTGTGGAGAAAAGGGAACCCTCTTGCACTGCTGGTGGGAATGTAAATTGATACAGCCACTATGGAGAACAGTGCGGAGGTTCCTTAAAAAACTACAAATAGAACTACCATACGACCCCGCAATCCCACTACTGGGCATATACCCTGAGAAAACCATAATTCAAAAAGAGTCATGTACCAAAATACTTATTGCAGCTCTATTTACGATAGCCAGGACATGGAAGCAACCTAAGTGTCCATCAACAGATGAATGGATAAGGAAGATGTGGCACATATATACAATGGAATATTACTCAGCCATAAAAAGAAATGAAACTGAGTTATTTGTAAGGAGGTAGATAGACCTGGAGTCTGTCATACAGAGTGAAGTAAGTCAGAAGGAGAAAAACAAATACTGTATGCTAACACATATATATGGAATCTAAGGAAAAAAAAATGTCATGAAGAGATTAGTGGTAGGACGGGAATAAAACACAGACCTACTAGAGCATGGACTTGAGCATATGGGGAGGGGGAAGGGTAAGCTGTGACAAAGTGAGAGAGTGGCAGGGACATATACACACTACCAAATGTAAATTAGATAGCTAGTGGGAAGCAGCCGCATAGCACAGGGAGATCACCTCTGTGCTTTGTGACCACCTAGAGGGATGGGATAGGGAGGGTGGGAGGGAGGGTGACGCAAGAGGGAAGAGATATGGGAACATATATATATGTATAACTGATTCACTTTGTTGTAAAGGAGAAACTAACACACTATTGTAAAACAGTTATACTCAAATAAAGTTGTTAAAAAAAAAGAAAATATTTGCAAATTGAATACAACAAAGTATAAAGAGATAATAAACCATGACCAAGTTGCTCTTAATGACCCTGCGACAATAATTATTTAACTATAGCTCCTAGTTTTGTATATCAAGAATTATGGAAATTCTTACCTGAATGATTTTTCTGCATCATGTGGCATTGAATGATATCACTCAGTTCAGTTAGTGTATTATATGGTCTGAAAAGTCCAGAATGCCTCCATTCATATTCCTGGCCCCTTGTTTGTGATGACAGGAAGGCTGGGGTTGCATGAGGCTCTCTCCCTCTTCAAGTGGTCTCCAAATTTCATGGCATCACTGCAGGAATGTAGTTGGGATCTATACATGGAGATACATGGCTTCAAGAGCAGTGTTCAAGAAACATTAAGAGGAAGCTGCTGGTCCAGGCTAGACCAGGCTGGCATAGCATTATTTCTGCTGTATCTCATTGGTCAGAGAAGATACAGAGCATGCCTCAGACTCACTCTTTCAGTGAAAAAATATCAAAGGATTAGTAGACATCTTCCCATACCCACAAATATTTATAAGTATTAATTTTTTTCAGAAACAATGCTGACTACTCTGTTTCTAGATTAGTTGACTGGGTGGGTATTAATGCCTCTAATTGTAAAAGAAAATTCAGAAGGATGTAAGTTTTAGGTTGGATGGGAGAAATTACTTTAGAATTAATATAGTTTGAAACCACTTCAAGACCATTATATTCAGTACTTAAGTCCACCATTTTATAAAATATGGAGAGAAAGAAAGTGACTGTATAGGAAAAAATTGGAAATCAGGATGTTTCTTTCAGTATATCTATTCATCACAAATATAGCATTTTCGTATCTGTAAGAAAAAAAATAGTTGCACCAATTTCTTATCAGATGTTGTATGGCTAAATTAAAGCTAGAATAGTGCAGAATCAGACTGACTAGTTTAGGATCTCATTTTCACCTTTAAATAACTGTGTGACTTTGGATGATTTACTTAGCTTTCCTAAGGCTGAATTCACACTTTTATAAAAAGACAGTAATAATAGTGCCTAAAATGTAGTGTGGTAACAAAATTTAAATGAGCTAATAAATTCCAAGTATTAAATCCAGTGCTCAAAAATAATGACTATTATTATTCACACATTCACACTCTCCCTATAATCAATTGGGTATCAAGAATAAATAGTTTGACAAAACAAAGAATGAATTTGACAAATTCATTCAAAAAATGAATGAAATGATTTTGACAAAAAACTATCAAGTTCAATTCTTACCAAAAAACTCCTGTTGAAATATATATATACATATATATAAATATATGCATATATATAAAAATATATATATATCACAAACACACATTTCTAGAGCATAAAAGATTATTATTTGTTTATAGTAAGTAATCATTTTAGTTCCCCAGGCCCCAACTTCCTCATCACGTGAAGTGATGAGAGGCAGATTATGTTACTATACATGCACGGGATTTTGTACTACAGGCAAGCAACTCTTAAAAGATTAATCTGACTGGTTAAATAGAAGAGGAACAGCTGTCACTTCTTTTCTCTTGAGAAAGAGAGAAAAAGCTTTTGCTCCCTAGCGTAAACAATTTAGCTTGGGAAGGGTCCTAGGTTATTAACCTTGGAAAGATGAGACCAGTGTCTCTAGCTTTCCATCCTAGGGGATGTCCACATAGTTTCAGATCTCATACCTGCTTGAAATATAAACACTTACCTCTGGAATGGTAAATGTCTATAGAGTTCTCATGAAACAGATATTCCATCATAGCATAACTTCTAAGGGCTTCTCTCTCAGCCCAGGTCCAAAGTTTTAGTAAAATTTGTTCAGAAAAAAAGCCCTAACTGAGCAGAAGCATACAAATATTTCTTGCACAGCCCCACAATATTTTAATTCACCATGGATATTCTCCTAAATTTACAAAGAAATAACCTAGGTATTCTCAGTAAGATTTAATTCTTGCAATAACAAGTGAATATTATAAATTTTAGCTCTAACTGGTAAAATTGGTAAATTCTTTTTATTTTTTATTTTATTTGTATGTTCTAAATTTTCTTCCATGACTATGTATTGTTAATTTTGAAATAACTAAAAAAATATATTTTTTCTGGATGTTGCATAATATTTTTTTCTCCAACTTTTTTCTAGAACCTAAGAAAAAACAGTTTGTAAACTTAATTGCTAAATATAGTTTATGAAATTTCTATGCAGTTTAATAATTATTTTATAATTATTTATTATTTTATAATTATTTATTTTATAATTATTTAATAATTATTTAATAATAATAATTTGTGCATTTTCTATGCACAAATGAAACTTTTGGCATTTTTTCCAATAGCTGTTAACATTGTTATATGCAGTTTAATATTTTATCCACATCTCTTCATCTCAATATATTCAAGTTGGGTAGTAAATGACCCTGTCCTCCATTCAGGCTCAAGGCAGCAGAGTTACTACTCACTAAATACGTCAAGATTCTTTACTATTAAAAGTTGACATTGTATGCTATGTCATTGCATATGACATTGTATGTATGTAGTTTTCAGGAGACTATGAAAGGAGGAAAACTTCAATAATTCAAAGCCTCCGTGACTAAAATTGAACACTCACTTTGGAGACTTTTTAAAAATTAACTTATATTTAGACTCTTCCCATACTCCCCTCTTGGGGATTATTTCCGCATAAAGAGGTATTTCCAAATAAGATAGAATATTCAATGTTTACATACATGTGTTCTTGCCAAAAATCTTGTAGAATATAAGGATTGGAGTTTATCAACTTTAGTCCGAAAGCATCCTTCTAAAGTGTCATTTGATCCAGCCATGTACCAAATATTGGATAATAATATTCATAGCCTAAGTAATTATTCATTGTATATGGCCCATTCTTGGGGTAATGAAGCACAGTTATTGTCTATGGCTTTAGTGTACAAAGCTCTCTATATAACTTCACACTTCATCAATGATATCATGTGAAAGGTAAATCCAGTCTTTCTGCAAAAACAATCCATCAGTTATCCTTGCTTAGGAGCAGCTTTCACAATTTCTTTCATTGATTTTTACAAAATTGAGAATACCTTGTAAGTATTTGTTTTCACTGTAAATTGTGGACTTTATCCCAAACTATTTAGGCAGCAAACTCCAGATATAATCCCAATTCTGGACATAGACCCTAAAATGAGCAAAGAAACAGCCCTAAATTTGTTTTGAGTAGAGATTATGCATGCTTGACCATTATTCTTACAAATTAAAAGCAGAGCGATTTTAATTTCTTATTCCTTGACCCTTACTAATATGCATTTGAAATCATTCCGAAAACCCTCTTTAGTAAGGAACTTGGGAAGCTGTACTGTAGCTGTCAGATGACCAATTGCATGGAAAATTGAAATAGATGAGAAAAAGTGTTTCCACTGAATTATTTTGCACCAGAGTGTGGTAATCACCTTGGTAATGTTAGGCTAATGCCCTTCTTTTCTCCATTACCTTCCATCAACTTCCATCATGCTTCGCTTCCTTTCCAGGACTCAGGATGGCTCTCACTCCTCCCTATACCAATTTCATTTGGTACCAGTCCATTTCACACCATTTCAACACTTTGTTCTCATCAGTTTTTGCTCACTATCTTTTCAAATATCTTATATTACAAGTGAGCTATACCACTATTTAATTTCCTCATTCATGTATTTAAAGCATCCTCGAAATTCATGAACAAGGAAAGAGTACATAATAAAAGAGATCTTAAAATGAATAGAAAAGTTAGAAATGCCCATTAAAATAACACACCAAGTCAAAAGGAAAAATTTCACCTATCCTACTTAACACTTCAAAATCAGGTTATATTAGAGAGTAGATGGAAGCCTATTGATCATTTAGACCTGTGTTCAGACTACTCACTTTATCTTTTCTAGTCCATAGGCGATCTAATAGGGTATTCCAATCCTTAGTCCAAATCCTGCGATAGAAAACAAAAATCCTTTACCCCTAAAAGAGAAGCTAGAAGACTGTGTTAAATTTATGTTACCAATAAACAAGTCTTACGGGCTACATTGATTCATTGATCAATCAGTCATCTAATGACTACCTAAATGTGTCAGAGAAATATATTTGACTTGAGAATACAAAAATGAATAAAACATAATCATCATCCCTTTGTCTTATAGTCTAGTGTAGGATTAAAATGATATTAAAATATATTACATCTGCATTTACTTGTATTATCTGATTGTTAAATGTAATAATTTCATGTTTCCTCAACCAGATTATAAACTTCAAGAATAATTCTTTTAAATTATGTGTATGTTACTGATACCATGACATACTTCCATCTCTTCCAACTGCCAGGATAATATAGTAAGGGCAGAGAAAGCTGCAGGAGACTTTAATGGGAAACATAGAGCCAGTGAAAATGGCAGGAGTAGGTAATATGATTTTCTAAGTACTTCAGAAATTAGAATATATTCTCCATATTTACCTAGTCTAGGCTTTTCTTCATGTGGCAATAATTTCTTAGTACCTTCGTAATTCAGGATATATATTCAGGAAAAAAAATCCATGTTCTATAATCATAAATTTGGAGCTGTTTTTCAGAGTGTTTAAAAGACAAAAATCTCATTTACCTTATTAGTGATTTTTATTTCCTTGTATGTTCTTTGTATTTTGTGATCTCTAGTACAAACCGATTAGCAATGTAAGATTTTCCATGTGTTTATGGATGTTTTGGCATGTCTCAAAAACACAGTAATGCCCTCTTCAATATCCTACATATATCCTATCTATTACTAGAAGAAATTAAAATTTATATCAGTTATACACAGGTGATAGATAATAGGTGAAGGGCATACACATTTATGCCCTAATTTTAAAGGAAATTATAATATCCTCTAAAGTAAAATAAAGCCAGATATCAGTGGGAAGTTTATAACCTACTGGAAAAGACCTACCCAATAGCAAAGAGAGAGAAATAATATGGAAAATACAGAGTAAATGATAATGCAAGAGAAGTCAGAATGGCAGATCTGAGATTAAGTATTTCACTCTGGTTTTCTTTTAGTAACTCTAATTTTTAAGCTTCTTGTGCTGGATTATCATTTACCAACTCAATATCACCCCTCCCCCTTCTATATTCTCTACAAAACTGTAGAAGGAAGTGAGAAACAAAATTTTCTAGAATCTTTTTTCCTTGAATCTCGACTAGTTTCCCAAGAAGAGGAAATCCCCAGAGATTTAGAAAGCATTACAAAAGAAGGGTCCATATTGTTTTTCAGTGGCAATAGTAAGCTTACTTTTGAGCAGAGATGAGATTCACAAGAGTGACCTAAGTGAGGAATTGAGAACAGCCTGAAGTTTGCGAGAATTTCTATCAGCTCCTAGAGATTCTTTAGACTGGCAATGGCCTTTCACAAGATCTGGTGAAACACAAATCTTGGTGCTATAAACTGACTGGTGGTATCTGATTGCTTCCTTTGCTCTTCCTAGGATTGTGAAAGCACCGACTTCCTTACATTAAAATATTTAATACGTAGACTATATCAAGTGGCTTCTGTTTTCCTGAAGGAACTGTGATTGAAGGAATTGTGATTGAAGGGTAATAGACTATTATTGATGAATAACAGATGAACTATCAAGACAGAAAAAGGCATGGATGGATCTTATATGCATATTTCTAAGTGAAAGAAGCAAGGCTCAAAGCTCTACACACTATATGATTCCAACTAGAATACAGAATTTTGGAAAAAGTAAAATTATATAGGTGATGAAAAGGTCAGTGGTTTGGGATAAGGAAGGAAGGATTTGGGATAAGGAAGGAAGGTTTGAATAGGGGAAGTTCAGGGGATTATTTTTAGGGCAGTGATACTACACTTTTTGATATTCTAATAGTAGTTATATGACTATATGCATTTGTCTACACCCATAGAATTTTACAATATAAAGAGTGAACCTTAATGTAAGCAACTTAAAAAAAATCATTTTGGAGAGTGGAGGATTCCAGGATAGAATGAAGAATGTGACTCATCAATCTAACTGTATTATACATGTATGAAATAACTTCACTGAAGTAGTTAGGGGATATATACACTGGTATAGGTATTTATGAAATGAGTGGAATCTGTAAAGCTAAAGATACAAAAAAAGTCACCAATAAGAAAAACTGCGTATAATCATTGTAGTTGATATAATCATTTCCCATGGTATATGGGGTTAAGAATTCTGATAATGCTCTTCATGTACATTAGATTTGAACAATTAAGCAAGTGGATGGTGGATGGCAGAAGTAAGGTATCTCACACAGTGGAGTTTTCAGATAAGCATGGGGAAAGAGGCTAGAATGATTCACATGGTAACGAATTCGCGTTGGAGACCTCAGTATTAAATTATGTTTAGCTTAATGTAGATACAGATGGTTACATATAGAAATATTTATAGATATGTGTATATACCCTAGTTAATGTACACAGGTATATTTCCTTGCTCTGTCAGTTGAGAGGACCTAAAAACAAGAAGCCTCAGTGGCAAAAAGAGTACCCACCACCCTAATCTTGCTCTCTAATTCTATTCTCAAATAAAAAGAACAAGCCTCCTTGGAGAAATGGCTGATTCTATGTAAAGTCCGTATAGAAGATGAGCCTGGAGTATCTTGTAGTGTCAAAATATAAGAAAATGCTAAAAAACAAACAAAACATAAAATGTTGGGATTACCAAAGGGACGCAGGAGCCAAGAGAAGAGTTCCCAATGGCTAACAACTTGAGAAACACAATGAATAATACAATATTGGATTATAACCCAAAGTATAAAATAAATATCTGTAAGTTCATATTGATATAACTAAAGCAATAAAAATAATAAATGGAGGGGAAGAAACAAGTTTGTTCAGAATTTCAAGTAATTTATGAAGACACACTGCCCTTACGGAGGAGGAGCATAACTTCTCACTCTGGAAGTATGGGCTGTGCATAGTAACTTCCATACAGACTATAGCATAAATGGGTTTTAAAAGTAATCTGCAGTAACAAAACCTGACAAGCACTACCTCTGCTGGATGATCAAGGTTCGTATCAACACTAATAAGTCATTTTGATAGTATGTACCCTTTTTTTTCTCTCCCATTTTCTTTTAATCATACTCCAGTACCCATGGTTTAATTATTTTAACTTCATAATATGCTCTAATATCCAGCAGTAGTTTTTCACCCACATTCCTTTGTTTTTAAAAAAGTTCTTAACTGTATTTCCTATTTTAAAGAAACAAACCAAAAAAGTCCCATTGAAATTGTTAGCATTCCCAAGTTGATGTCATCCACATCTTCAGGGCTCCGATTGTTAAGTGACTGACCTCATATTTTATACTATTTGCTTTTTTCCAAAGAAAAAACATCAATTTGGCAAGAATTGACATATTTCAATGTGTGATGCTTTCATCCAGCACTTTAGCATTTTTGTCCATTGATTCAGCTACACCAGCACAATTATTTAACACCCACACTGCCAAGCCCTGTGCTAGGAGCCAGAAATATTCTTTTATATCACTCTATAGAGTTGTTGCTGTTGTTGTTGTTGTTTTGACCTTTAATATATGATGTGATGAAATGGCACTTTAAGTCCAGTCTAATAATGATGAAATATAGGAGACAAATTCCATTTGGGGCACATTCTATAAAATACCTGACCAATATTCCTCAAAACTTGCAAAGCCATCAAAAACAAGGAAAGTCAGAAATTGTCACAGCCAAGAGATGCCTGAGGAGTCATGATTAGTAAATGTGGATACACTGGATAAGATCCTGAAACAGATGCAGGACATTAACTCAAAAGTTTAAAAAAAAAATCTAATTATTTTCTTTAGTTTGTAATAATGTATTAATACTGGCTCATTAATTCTAACAAATGTACCATACACATATAAGACGTTAATAATAATTCTTTGTACTATCCTTGAAATTTTTCTATCTAAAACTTCTAAAATTAAAAGTTTATTTTAAAAACACAAATACTAAACTGACAAGTATGTAGTCAAAAAAAGGATTACTTCAACTAATGTGTTTTTTATACTCCTTTTCATAAGTATCTTTGGTCTCAGAATAAACATGTGACTAACATTATGCATGTCCAACAATATACACAGCCTATCACTTTACACAAAAATTTATAAATCAACTTAAACATGGGAGATGGTGAAATCCACATAAAACAAAATTGGAAATATATATCCAGGGAAGAATAATACAAAGATGAGATTAAAATACAAAACTCAAGTTTCAGATCATTGGCCTCTTAAATAACGATGCAATTTAGCATTTTCAGGTTACTTTATTATTTAGATTACCTATCATGTACAGCACATAACTTTCCAAGAGTTCTTCTAGAAGAAGCAAATGCCATGTAATGTTACATGGTTAAGTACTTTAGGGAAATAAAATTGTTACAATTCTGTATCCTACTTTTGGAAGGTCATTACATATTGGTTTAATAAAATTTTTGATAAATGTGACAATAGAGAACTGCATTGAACAGCTATGACTTTATTTTCCCAATATCTCCCAGAAATATTTGATCATGTGGATATGATTTTTTTCATAAAGCCTGTAAGTTTCTTACAAAATTAATACATCCATAAGTATATGGTAAAAATAAAAAATCCTACAATTTTCTTCATGAATAAAAGGACTTGATCATATTAAATCAAAATTCAAACATGAAACATCTCAACTCAGCATCATATGGGTTCTTCTATTTTCAATGTAAAAGAGAAAGAGTTCTAAGAAACAAACACAAAAAATAAGCATTGACCAATGTTTTAAAACCTTGAAGCAGTTCCATTTTGAATGAAAATAACATGTTATTTAGAAAATTATCTGTATTAAATCAATTTTATAATTTGTTTCCATTTTAGTGTTCTATGAAACTATTTTATTGCATTTTTAGGAAAGTGATTTCTGAAATAAATGATGGATTAGCAAGACTGTATGTCTTTTAATTATACCTATTATAACAGAACCTCAATATTAAATAATCAAGTCTACTATATTCATAGTAAGTTAGCCTAAGGCTATAAGAAAAAATTAAACTGGGCAGCAAATTGATGTGCTTTTTGTAAGATAATACATTTCACAATTTCTCTAAGAAACTATTGATCTATTACTGAAAAAGCAGAGAGGAAAAAAACCCTCAAATTCTGAAACCAATATATTAATGCAGAGTTATGTGGAACAAAAGTCAAATTTCCTTCAGGCTAGACCTAATCGCTTTGAGATGAAAAAATATATTGAAAGGTTATTCATAAAATATTTTCTTTATTATGTTTTTCCTCTGGGATTGTTCAAAATGTTTAATGCTTTTATATGTTGCTTTGAAGTTTTAATAAAACATTTTCCAAAAGTTTTCCTAACTTTACATTGTATAAGATAATACAAATTTCTACTTAATAAGTGATTTCCTGAGATTGGTCATTACTGAACATTTGAGTACCTGCTGTATTTAAACCAAATAGTTCTGCAATCCTGAAAATCCAAAGTACCATTCTGGCAAATGGTGAAGAACAAATGAGCAGTTTTTCAAACAGTGAAAAACAGATTCTTATTGAGAAATTTATATCTCTTTGGGATGGTCAAAAATGTCAAGAGAAGGATTTCATTGTCAAATTCCAAAGAAATGTGATGATACCCATTCAAGAGAACAGATCTTTCTGCCACACACTACTTATGTTATCTTAGACAATTTATTAAAATATTGTGATCAATCTGGTCCCTCGTTACTGCCTCCAGGGAAAAAAATAAAAGGAGGACTGGAAAATGCAGTAAGGGTGGAAACTGACATGATTTGTAAACATTTTAGTGACATCATTTATTCTATGCTAACCACAGGACTCATGTAATAATTAATGTGAAATTTCAGGTCAAGCTCAAGGGAGTGAATTTTAACACACATTTTAATATAAAAAAATACTAAAATGATCATATATGAGACTAGTCTCATGATATATATAATTTTAGTCCTTGATGAAGAGAGAAGGAAAGTAACTGATTAATTACTTTGGATATCTCAAATGAAGACCTTAGTAAACAATTATTTTAAAGATCGTTTATTATAAAATCTTTTTAGTTGTATAAATTTTTTATTAGTAAAAATTATGAAGTTTGACAATGCCAGATGTTGAAGAGACGGTGAATTAAAATATCCTCTTTAAGAAACAATTTGATCTTATAAGCCTAAACATTCACATAACCTATAAACCACAAATCAATTCTTAAGAACACAACAGGAGAAATTCTTGCACATCTGTAAATAAGATGGGCATAAAAGTGTTTATAATAGCACTGTTTCTAATAGGAAAAAACAAAGGAATACTCCTCCAAAAGTATTTTGAATTAAATAAGAAAATATCAGAAGTTTACATAAAGCATATCTTTTTAAAAAAGATCAAAAAATAAACAATATCATATTTAAGGAAACATGTGGTAAAATTATTTTTAAAGCAATATGAAAAATCCACTATTTTTCAAGCAATATTAAAAGTTTCTTATTAAATGTTCAGGATGTAGGGATGAGAAGGAAGTGGAGGAATAGTACAGGGGAGGAACCAATAGGTAAATAAATATAAGGTATTGTTAACATTCTAGTTCACAAACATTCATAAACAATCAACAAATAAAAAAATAAGTAAAAAGTTGGTCATCAACTGTATGATTCCAACTTTGATGTCCTGCAAAAAGCAAAACTGTGAAGGCAGTAAAAAGATCAGTGATTGCCAGCAGGGAGAAGGAAAGGAGAAGAGATGAATAGACAAAAGTACAGAGGCTTTTAGAGCAGTGAAAGTATTCTGTATGATACTATAATGGTGGATACATGGCATTACAGGTTTGTCCAAACACATAGAATGTACATCAACAAGAGTGAGCCCTGGTGTAAACTATGGACTTTGAGTGATAATGATGTGTCAGTGTAGATTCCTCAGTTGTGACAAGTGTACCACTCTGATGAGGTAGGTTGATAGGGAGGCTGTGCATGTGTGGCGGTAGGGAGTCTCATGGGAGCTCTGAAATTTCCTCTCAATTGTGCTGTGAACCTAAAACTGCTTTAAAAAATAAAGTCTATTTAAAAGGAAGGAAAAAAAATGAGTCATTCTATACCAAGAGGTGTGATAATACATATTGAACCTTGCATTAAGATTAATTCAATTTTGAGTAACCTACCTCCATTTTTAAAAAATCAGCAGAATAATTTAATAAATTATAAATTGAAAAATAAAATCATGATTATCTAAAAAATGTGGAAAAAAATTAAATCATTTTTTATGAAAGAAAAAAACAATTGGCCAACTAGGAATAGATGAGAACATCTTTTATATTGTAATTGTTATGGTATCATACAGTTTAACTCAAACTTGTTTGAAATATTTACGTCATTCCCTTTAAACTCATGAAGGAGACACTGTCACTACACCTATTAAACATTATATATCCAATTCAGTAATTTAAGACAAACAAAATAATTCAAATATATAAGGATAGGAAAGAAACATTTTATGTTTATATAAAAATATCAAATCCTCTCAAAACTATTGATAGCAAACTCTATTTTCCCAGAAATTGAATCAAAATTATGGAAATTTGATACGTGAATGAAGTGACCAAGGAATAAATAATAACTCGCTGCCCCATACCATGGACATGTAACAATTCCACTTCAATTTAATAATCTGAATTTGAAAAGAGAAACTTTAAAATATTTGGAAGAATGTAAGTACAGACCAGAGAAGGAATCTTAACCAAGGTCCAAACAGGACAGATCTAGAAAGAAAAATATGAATAAATTTAACAACATTATAATAACGTTTCTGCATAAAATGTATTATTAAACATCAAAATAAAAGCTGAAGACTTAGCAAATATATTTACAATGAATACAATAACAGAACATTAATTTCCAAAATATATAGAATAATCACTTAGATCAATAACGGCAAATGGCCAAAAAGAAAGGGAGCAAGCAATGAAGAAGTTCATAATTTTTAAAAAAGGTTATAAATATAGTAGGAAAGGAAATAAAAATCAAACCACAGTTAGATACTTAACATCTAGCAAATTGAAAAAAATAAAATAAAAGCTGACAGTTCCTGCTGCTGCCAAGAATGTTGAGTAATTGAACCTGTTTTCCACATATCTAGAGAGTATACCAGTCTGGAGAGCAATTTGGCAAGATTCAGTAAATTTTAACAATGTGCATAAAGAAATTCTTTGGAAGACGGCAATGTGACATAGGCTTTTAATCTCTTTGATTCCCTTTGTATAGAACAGACAGTGTAAAAAGGAAAACATAACCCATCCCCCCAAAATTTATGGACAACATCAAAAATAAAAACTAACTGAAAATGAATCCCCATGAACCCCAAAATACAGTGGATGGAGAGAAATTACCCACAGCTTTAAGGCATCCATTATATCAGCAGGGAGAAGAAAAGTGCATCTGCCAGAGCTGAGAACATAAGTAAAGTCAAAGGTACTCACTAAAGAGCACAGAAGGCCAATCATTGGAGAACAGTAGCTGAAGCTAGAAGAGCTTTGCACATCCACAAATAATCGAAAGGGTTCTGAAGCAAGATATGAAAGAGCTTGTATTTGTTATCTACTGCTGCATAACAAATTACCATGATCTTAGTAGGTTAAAATAACATACATTTATTATCTCACAGTTTCTGTGTGTCAGGAGCCTGGGGGATATAACTAAGATGCGTCCTTCACTTAAAGGTCTCAGAAGGCTGCTATCAAGATGTTGGCTGGTCAGTCTACATCCTCATCTGAAGCCTCTACTGGGAAAGAATCATTTCGAAGCTTACTAAAGTTGTTGACAGAATCCATTTATTTGCAGGTTTAACACTGAGTACCCTAGCTTCTTACTGGCTGTCTCTTGGAAGATACCCTAACTTCCTTGCAAAGTGGACCTCTAGGAATGGCCTCTTACTTCTTCAAAGCCAGGTAGGTCAGAGGCTCTAGAGCAAGTTGGCTAGTAAGATGGAGTTCTAAATAATGTAACATTATCACAAGGAATGGCATCTCCTTTTTTCTATAGTCTACTGATTAGAAAAAAATCACAGTTCTGGGCTTCCCTGGTGGTGCAGTGGTTAAGAATCCACCCGCCAATACAGGGGACACGGGTTCGAGCCCTGGTCCGGGAAGATCCCACATGCCACAGAGCACCTAAGTGCATGCACCACAACTACTGAGCCTGCGCTCTGGAGTGTGCGAGCCTCAACTTCTGAAACTCCTGTGCCTAGAGCCCATGCTTCACAACAAGAGAAGCCACTGAAATGAGAAGCCCACGCGCCGCAAAGAAGAGTAGTCCCCGCTCGCCACAGCTAGAGAAAGCCCACGTGTAGCAATGAAGACTCAATGCAGCTAACAATAAATAAATAAATAAATAATTTAAAAAATTAAGTTCTTCCCACACTCACAGGGAAAGGATTACACAAAGATATGACACTGTGATGGGGATTGTCGTAGGCCACATGCCCTCTCTGTCCATGACAGGGCTAAAGCAAAATAGCTGCAGCTATTTTCAGGATCAAAGCCCCATCTGAGTGATATTGATTTCAAATTTGGGACAAATAAAGAAAATAGAAATAAAGAAAAAATTGCTAGGGGTAGGGGAAAAAAGAGTCAGATGATCTCAGAGAATATGAAGCCATATGTTTTTAACCTTTATAGACACAAAAACTATTTTTAAACATTTCTCCCTTCTACCAATTCAGACAAATTAATTTTGTATAAAAATAAGCAGCAAAGTATCACAGTCAAATTTCACTTGAAGTCATTATAAGACAAAAGACCATAAGGAGCTAAATAATATCCTTACAGGAAAGTTTTTGAATTACTGAAAAATTTATGCATAAAACAGATGAAAAGTATAAACTAATATTTTAAAATTACCTAAAAGTAATTTAAAAATGATAAAATATATCAAAGAAAACATTGCATTATAATTAGATATATGGCAAACATTGATAAAACTCAGGAAAGAATAAGATATAAAATAGTAAAAAAAAATATTTTAGAGTGGAGACAAAGCTAGAAAGAAAATAAACACAATAGATGCTGATTTAAAGAGCAAAATGTTAAAAAGAGTAAATTTTTAAGAAATGATTAGAATTGAAGACATTCAAAGAGTTTGAGAAAGAAATTAGTACAGGAAAGATATATATCATAATGCAAAGGAAGAAATCTCAAAGAAATGTATCATAATCCCTAGTATGTATACACTCAGTAACATAACTTCAACTGCATAAAGCAGTAATTGACAAAACTAAAGGAGAAATTTTAAAATGTACAATTAGACTAGGAGACCTTAATATATCTATCACAGTAGCAATTAGAATATCAGACAAAAACCTCAGTAGGAATATAGATTGTAATTAACAATGTCAATAATTGATATATATAATGTAATTCAATTTACATTATTGAGATGTATAAAACTGCATATTAAAAAATAACTGATTATTTTTACTTGAATATTGAAAATTTAGCAAAATCTATATTATAGGCAATAAAGATAGCCTCCAAAATTTTCAAATTATTTAATTCAGAGTACTGTTTATGACAAAATTGAATTAAGCTAGAATACAATAACAAGATAGCTAGGGAATTTGCATTTAATTTGAAACTAAATAAAGGGATTCTAAATTTATGCATCAAAGAACTAAGACTGAAAATTTAAGTTTGAGGTGAATTTTAAGTGAAAAAAAAATAAAACTACATGTATTATAATGTGGGAAGCAGCTAAAGGCATACTTATTTAAAAAATTTAGTTACATTCACTGTTAGAAAAGGAGAAAGGCTAAATGTCAGGTATTTAAAGCTTTCACTCTGGAATAGAAATTAAAATCTAATAAATGTAAATAAAAATTAATAAAGGAGCAAAAGTAAATAAAATAGGAAAAATAAGTTTAATAGAGAAAATGAAAAATCAAATACCCCTAGCAAGGTTAAGCAAAATAAAATAAGAAAATATACAAATTGTCAATAACAGGAATGTAAAGGACATCTCACTACAGATCCTACAGACATCAGTAAGATAAGAGGATATTAAGATCAATTTTATACCAATACATTTGACAATTTGGGTGAAATAGACAAGTACCCAGAAAAATACAAGTGACAAAATCAACAGAAAATCTTGCTAGTTGTATATCTATTAAAGAAATAAAAACTGTTATTTAAAATCTTTCCCATGGAGAAATCTCCAGACTAAAATAGCTTCACCAGTGAATTAGTTCAAACATCTGTGGGAAAAATAACACTAATCTTACAGTTTTAAAATACCCTTACAGCTTTAGAAATAGAGGAAATATTTTCTCTTTTTATAAGGAAAGTACAACCTTGATTTCAAAACCATAAAAGGATCTTAAGAGAACATGATCTTAGAGAACAGTATTCCCCATGGATATAGATGTAAGAATGCTTAAGAAAATATAAATAAGTTAAATCAAGCAATATATTTAAAAAGATATATCACATAACATGATTCTAAAAATGACTAGTATCCTTAACATATAAGTATATTCTATAAACAAACAAACAAAACATATAGAAAAGTTAATAGAATATATGCCAAAGACTAGAGCAGAATATTGAATAAAAGGGTACCTCCGATAGGTCAATAAACACATGAGATACCAGTATACACCCAGCAGAATGGTTAAAATGGAAGAAAAAATACCAAGCGTTGATGAGGATGCAGAGAAATTGTAATTCTTATAAAGTAGGAGCATAATATTGGCAAAACCACTTGGAAAATTCTGTAACAGTGTTGACTAAAGCCAAATATAAACATACACTGTGATACAGCAGTTATATTTCTCAATGTATGTATAACAGAAAGGCATTCATGTGTTCACCCAAAGATGTGAATTTTCAGAACAGTATTTATAATGAGTGCCATATGCAAACTATCCAAATAGTAAATGTCTACCCAACTGTGGAACTGATAAATTATGTGAAGTATATTCACACACCAAAATAGCATAAAACAGGAAAGAACAATCTATAATTCAGCACTCAACAATATGGCTGAATCTCACAAATACAAAATGTAGGAAGACAGAAAAGAGTTTAAGCTGTATTCATCCACTTATATAAAGTAATTCAGAGTATTAGAAATCAGGGACAGTGGCTACCTTTGAGGGAGTTGTGCCTGGAAAAGAAACATAAGAGAAACTTCTGTGTTCCTGGCAATGTTTTGTTTCTTGACCTAGATGTGAAATACACTGTTCATGTTATGAATTTGAAGTGAGTTGTACACCTGTGCTAACTTCTCTGTTCTATATTATTTGTCATTAAAAAGCTAAAGAAGTGGCCAGTGTCTGCAGAGTGAATGCAGCCTGTTGGTCACCTGGCCTTTGCAAATAGAAGGAAAATACAAGCCAACGTAATTTTCAAATATCTGCTGAATTCAGAATTCTTTCAGTAAACTGAGTTCATATTATAAGTTACCCCAGTTCTGACTGACTATTCTATATTTAAGTCTCCAATATAAAACTCATGCTCATTATTAAAATTGATTAATAATTGTTGTGAAAATTACATAAGAAAACATATATAAATCCCTTAGTCCAATGTTTAGAATACGAAATATAGTGTCTGCCCCATAGATTTTATTTTATTCCCAACTTAAAGAGGTTTGCAATCATTTGTGTAAACTGAAAATCCATGGTACGTAGACAATTTTAACATACACACAATTAAATATCCGTGGAAGCCATCACAGAGCTTTGATGTCAGCTCCCTGGATGCTCCCCATATACTCCAACTTGCTCAATTCATTTTGCCCTTTAAAATTTAATGAGAATTGGCTTGAATTCTCATATATGGCCAACATTTCTGAATTCTTACTTTTACTGAGTTGTCCATGCCCACTCTGTTCATGCTTAACTTTCCTGTGTATTTTAACATACTAGATATTTCACTTCTCCCTTTGTTCCTAACATACCACTAATTCAATGATAAAAACTTCATTATACTTAGGTATGAGCAATCCAAAATTCAGAGTTTATAAGACTCTATAATGTTGTTCTGTAGTTGAAATAGAGTTTTAAATGTTAGTTAGGGCCTGATTTGATCTGGAGAGGATGGAACACTGACAAGTAGCCATAAAGCTTCCTATGAAATAATCAGGAATATTGATTCATTAAAAAACTCCTACATAGGAGCAACAAAATGAATGAAGACACAGGATTAGATGAGTTTTACTTTAGAGTTTAGAAAGATATAAAAAAATAGATATAGCTAAGTATAGACTTTGCAGGTTGTGAAAAGCCCTACAGAATATAAGTAGACAAAGATAGCCTCAAAAATTGTAGACAGAGACTTGTCTTGTGGGTCCTGAGCTTCTTCACATGTGGACCATTTCTCCTTGGTGGCACATTGTCCTCTGCCTATTTTCTGTCTCCGCCTGCTGTCAATCTCAATATTCTCAAGCTCTCATCAATGCCATCCATACAATTAGATTTTACCTCACATGCAGATAAAAACTACTTAGAGGATTAATCTCCCAGGACTATTTGCATTTTGCAATATATTAACTCTTTTAATGGGTGATACTCTAAAGGTGAAAATATTCACTTTGGACAGTGATAGAAGAAAGTGTCAGCACCCTAAAAAGTAGATAATATAATCAATAACCTATTCTGAATCCAAAGACCAGGATGGCCCTCAATAGAAAGTTTATGTAAGAACTTATGCATTAGAAATTAGTTATAAAACTTTAATAAAGAAAGCAAAGCATTATTTGTTATACATTGATTTGTGTTCTCCTCCTGCCAAATTCCTATGTTGTCTTAAGCAGCAGTTCTTCAGAATGTGAACTTATTTGGAAATAAGGTTGTTGCAGTTGTAATCTATTATCTTAAAATGAAGTCATTACATGGGTCCTGATCCAGTATGACTGGAGTCCTTGTGTAAATGACAAATTTAGACATAGAGATGACACTGACACAGAGAAAACTCTATGTGAAGACTGCAGTTATTCTGGCACAGGCATTGGGACTACCAGAAGCTGGGAGAGAGACCTGGAACAGATTCTTCCCTGGCAAATTCAAAGGGAGCAGGACCCTGCCAAACACGATCTTGGACTTCTAAGCCTCCAAAACTGTGAGACAATACATTTCTCTTGTTTAATCACTTAGTTTGTGATACAGTAGTCTCACCTTATCAACAGTTTTGCTTTCCATGTTTCACTTACATACAGCCAGTTGCAGTCCAAAATATTAAATGGAACATTTCACAAATAAACAATTTATAAGTTTTAAATTTTGTGCTGTTCTGAGTAATATGATGAAATCTCACACCATCCCACTCCTTGCTGCTCGGGATCCCCAACTGTCAGCATCTGTCTGCTTCTGACATGCAACCATCAACATCAACCATTAATCATCAACATCGTCATGGCTCGATGATCCAGAATCACCCAAAGTGGATGATCCTCCTTCTGACATGTCGTCAGAAGGTCAGTAGTAGCCTAACATTATGCATGAGGCCTAAATCATTCACCTCACTTCATCTCATTATGGAGGCATTTTATCATTTCACATCAACACAAGAAGGGTGAATATAGTACAGTGAGGTATTTTGAGAGAGTGAGAGAAAGACCACATTCATATAGCTTTTATTACAGTATATTGCTATAATTATTCTAATTTATTATTAAGTTATGTTGTTAATCTCTTAGTGTATCTAATTTATAAATTAAACATCATCATAAGTATGTACAGATAGGAAAAATTATATATATACAGGGTTCAGTACTATTTACAGTTTCAGGCATCCACTGGGATCTTGGAACTTATCCCCTGCAGATAATAAGGGACCACTATACTTTGTTACAGTAGGTTTAGCTGTAATATAGTATTTTATTTTCAAATTAACTTTTATGTAAACTTTATTCAAAGGCTAGAAGATAGGAGTACGTGTGTAAGGGATTGAGAAGACGTCCTCATATAAGACTGTTACTCTGTTCTACATGGAAAAGGGCTTCAAAATGAATGTTCTCTCTGGGAAAAGAACTAATTGTGATGTTGTCTTTTCTCACTCTTTTGATGTATGAGATATGCATCAAGAGCAAGATTGAAAAATGTCATAAGCTAATGTGTCTCTTATGGAAACAAATGATGAGTGCACGTAATTAGATAAGGAAGGATTACATATCCTCTAGTAGACTGAGAAAGGCTATCACATCAAAAGACTTCTAATCCCTACAGCAGATAAAAGCTTCAATTCTAGAGATATCTAGATAGATAGAGGCCATTGGCACAGAT
This sequence comes from Kogia breviceps, assembly GCF_026419965.1. Classification (NCBI taxonomy): domain Eukaryota; kingdom Metazoa; phylum Chordata; class Mammalia; order Artiodactyla; family Physeteridae; genus Kogia; species Kogia breviceps. The sequence goes on along the minus strand of NC_081321.1, from coordinate 71,288,855 downwards.
AGGCCTAGAGCTAACTAAAAAGTCATTAGGTTAGGTGTTTCTGTATTATCAGTGCGGGGGGGGGGGGGGGAGGGAGATGAATGGGAATATACTAAATGATAAGTAATATAACTGTAACCTTAATAGTGTTAATGACTGTTTGTCATGGAAATGCTCAGTATGTGTGGGTAAATATCAATTATAAAGCATTGGAATTAAATGATTTAAGAAGTAAGTAGCAGATTTTACCTTCAGATTAATGTTTTTAGATTTAATTTAATCTTTATAATTTGATTACATGCCATGCTACTATTAAACAGTGTGACATGATTATAGAAATTGGAAGAAGACAGGTACATACCATAAGGAGATATATTTTTAGAGAATTTTATTGGGGGAGACATTTCAAATGGATTTTTTTTTTTTTTAAAGAAAAGTGTCTGGAAAGAAAAACGTAAAGAGAAAAGAGATTGTAATCTCAAATTTTAAAAAACCTGCTAAATTGAGTGGTGCCATATAAGACTTAGAATTTAGAATACTCAGGTTCACACACAGCTTAGATGATTGCCTACTATAATGCTGAATGTAGATCACAGAGGAGTACAACATAAACATCAAAGAATAATAGCAAGGTATCACAAATGGAAAGGTTGCTCATATATTCAGTCCACATAAGATGAATCTGACATATATAAGATGAAAAAAAAAAATTTGATTGGGTATGGATAAATGGAATTTTACCAGCTTCATATGCCATGTTTAGTAAATACTATTTTTATACATTTTTATATATTTTTACATATAGGTATGAGTTTAAGAGTTCTTATTCTGCAGTTTAGTTATCCCTACAAGTACTAGGGAATGAGGAGAAATGGGATATAAGATGCTAAAATGACAAGACGCTATATGTAAATAGAAATGTTGAACAATTTGGAGTAAGAATTTTTAAATCAAAATTTTGTAATTATCATGCATTTTCTAAATAAATTTGTTTAATAAATTCTGTAATCTATAACTCTGCATGCTATATCTATAAAAAGTTAATGATGGCCTCAAATCTTGAAAAAAGAACCTAAATTCATTATGTTTTTTAATGGTGGTATAAGCTCTCCTGGGTTTAAGGGGTAGTGTGTTGGGAGTTGAAAAAATATTAAATTATTGTCTTTATGCCTAGCCCATTGTGGCGTATTTCTGTTTGTTCCCCACAAAATCCATTCTCTCCTTCTCCCATATCAAAATATTTTAAATGCATATGACTTCTGAGTTAAAAAAGATATTCCCGAGCCTTCCTCCCAACTAGGCATAGCCATGTGACTAAGTGGAATCAGTGGAATATGAATGGAGTGAGTTAGACTACTTCTCTATTATTTTGTATAGAAAATTTGTTTGTTCTCCATTTCACATTTTTTTCTATTCCAATTCACTAAAATGTTAATGTGATGATTGAGGTTAGCACCCCATTAGCTGTGAGAAAACGAGAAAGAAAGATCAAAGTAACTATAACTTAATAAATTGCTCTTAGGAGTATAATAGTGGCAAAACCGCTTTGGAGAACTCTGCAGACATTGTGGAACAGGGCCAATTCACACCTCTTATCCTCTCTCATGAAAGGCAAATGCCAAATCGCTGTAGTATACTGCAGACTCTTTCATACCAGATTAGTTTTGTACCCTAAGTCATATCACTTGTAAATTGGTTAAAATAAAAATAAATTAAAAATAATATTTCATAGGACAAAAAAATGGGCTAATTATATAATAGAAACCAAACAGCATATGACATGTTAAGCTGGACTCTATTGTCTGGGCAACAACCTCAACTCTATTATTTTTCTATGTTATTAGTAAAATGTTTGCTTAAAACATTAAATATATATGAAAATATAAAGTGTGAGGCATCAAAATTGTGAATCCTAAGAAGAAATGAAATCTCCAATGTATTGGACCTGAGAACTCAAAGCAGTAATGTGATAACAAAAATATTAAGTGCTTTAACATTGTAGACAGCAGAACTGGTCTGTAGGTCCATATCTGATTGTCTCAATTGGTGTCATTATTGGAGCTAAAAGTTGTTATGCAGTGTCTCTTTCATCCTCTTAGTTATCAGTCCAAAGTGTGCCCAGATTTCCTGGTTTGGGCCAGGTAATCATAGAAAATATTTTAAAGATATTTGATAATTTTAATCTGTAACTTCTGCAGTAATTCAGCTACTTCTGGGCATAGAGTATCTCTCATTTATGTTTAGAAGCAGCCAAATTGTATTAAGTATGCTTCATTAATGATTCATTCAACATGAGGCATTAATTAAGCACCTTATAAATTCATATTAATTGAGAAAAACCAGTAATTATAATGATAATGAGCTCTTCAAGTAGTTCAAGCCATGTCTCCAATATTTTCAGATGTATCAAATATAAGATTTATTTTGGGAATAAACTGTTTTTTCTCCTTGTTTACATCCTATCATCATACCTGGAAATATGTCAAAACATAGATTGCTTTTTCTTCACAGAAAGACTAAGTAAAGATGAATGTATTGCCCATTTCAAATGTTATGACCCCCTCCCAATCTGCACATTCACTCCTTTGTGAACTCCTATGGATGCTTTTGCATGGGGGGGATTATTTCAGATGTTATCTTTAAATAATATTTCTTCCTCTGCTGTCCCCACATTCAAATGCATTTGTGGAATCTAGCCATGCATATAAACAACAATTTTTCAAATCCCTGAATCAAAAAAAATAAAATAAAATAAAATTTTCTGGCTATTCCTTAGCACAGTGTTCAACTGAAGTGCTATTATAATCATCTAATTAAATGATAGCCAAAGCACAGAAGAAAATTATTGTCTGCTGACAACGAGAAACAAACACAAAAACAAATGTAAATACGTGAAAGAGAACAGCTGTGGAACATGTGTAAATACATGTATCTTTTTTTTTAAAGAATATAATTGCAAATCATAGAGACTCTGAATTTGAAATAGCTGTTCACTCTATTCTTCTTTAAATGCTTTTATTCTCTTGTCAAAAGGGGCAGAAAATTCTCTCAATTTTTCTCTCTCATTGCTGCTCCCTCTCCTTCTCCATCCCTGTCTCTTCTTCCCTCAACACTCGTAAGTATTGGAGTATCTCAGAACTCGTTTCTCAGACCCTTTCTTTTTTTCTTTCTTTACTTGCTCTCTATGGTTCGGGCTTGAAATGTCATCTGTACACTGATGTCTTTTAAATTAACATCTCCATCAATGACCTCTCTCCTAAATGGTAGAATCTATATCCAGCTACCTAGTTGCTATGGAGGTTCCTTGGTTGCCAATAAACAGCTCAAATTTAACATATTCCAAGCAAATTAGTAATTTCTGTCTCTTCCTTTAACCTGTTCCTGCCCTATCTTTCTTAGAACAGTAAATGGCACTTCCATTATCTCATTTTCTCAAGCCTAAAACTTTATTTTATTTTTTATTGAAGTATAATTGATATACAAGGTGTGTTCATTTCAGGTGTGCAGCAAAGGAATATATCGGAATGCATATAAGATTATTTCTAAATCAAGGCTGTGTTTTCTGATATAAGTAGTTTAGAATTTTCCATCACCTAAGAGGATTCTGGAAAATCATGAGATTTGCCCAAGTTTTTATCTAGGGGCAGCAGAGGTACCTACAGAATAATTTTAAAGAACGTCGTAGAATAAAAATGTTCAGCTATTATTACATTCCATGGGTTTTAATTGTATGTAACTCTTAGAGGCAGAGATCAAAACTTGAATAATCAGGCATTCCTTGTTTGATTGTTACATCATGATGAGATATCTTCTGAAAATAATAGACTAGCTGGTGATTTTCAACCCCATCAGTTACTTTCTCCAGAGAAATTTAGATATGAGCTGCAAAAAAGGAGACTCAGTGGTGTGGTGCTAAGAGAGACAATGGAGAAATCAAAAAATAGTTACAGTTATTAGCAAGCAGAATATGTGCAGTAGAGAGAGATGAGAGCTGGTAATAGCATTTAACAAACCTGAAAACTCTGGAATCGCTCTGTGTCTAATAGATTAAATGGCAATAGATTTCTTTAAAGTTTTGATTACCTGATTTCTTTTTGGGAAACAGTTGTCTTTGTGTTCTGGATAACAAAGAACAATAATTACTGTCAGGAGACCCAGGGTGTGTTACCAAGGAGAATATTTTTGTCTTTCTTCACCATGCTGTGTTTCCTTAATATCAGCTCTCATCTCTAGACATAATCTCCAGAGATGGCCCAGTTTTCTTAAATTTTATGTACAGAATTTAACTGCTTACTGATAGCCAATATATAACCAACATACTTATGTTGGTTATCAATTTTTTTCTACTCTCTACATACACACCTTTAGCTGATGATAGCATAATCAATATATGATCATTTATTAACAATTTACATTTTGATTTACATTTAAATTATTGCCAATTCCTGTGTCATTATCAACAATTATTCATGGATAATTTTATGTAAAGGTCTGTACCTGTCGCCTTTTTATGATGTATACCTATATATTGTATTACTCAAAAAAAGATTCTCACAGATAATTGGATCAATTTACACATACTCTAGTAGATTCTTAATCTCTAAAGACCTTTGTTTCTTGGGTGTCAACTGGGTAATGGTCAGTATAAAAATTATATAAATGATATTCTGTAATGAATGTGATGATATTTTTGGCCTAAAAATTCCAACTCAATCACTCTTTTGAGAAAATACTATATTTGTGTAAAATTTTAGGTAACTTTCATATTTCATAGTAACATTTTAAATATATATAAATGATTAGCTCATCTTTAACATATGTTTGACAGCAATAATTTAAAAGTAATTATACAGAGTAATTTGAATGAAATTTCATTTACTTTTTAGGTACTAAAAATTAGAAACTTTTGAAAGAGTATCCTTAAAAAAGTGTGCTGACTTGGAGGAATATCATATATACACACAACTGTGCAAGTAATAGTCACACGAACAGCAAACAAAGTAATAGACACATAAAGATAAATCTTTAACTGAATTCTTCAGTGACTAAGACATGTATAATATTTGCAAGTAGGCATTTTAAATACAGGCATACCTTGGAGATTTTGAGAGTTTGGCTCTAGATCACTGAAATAAAGCAAATAAAGCAAGTCACAGAACATTTTTGGTTTCCAAGTGCATATAAAAGTTATATTTATACTATGCTGTAGTCTATTAAGTGTGCGATAGCATTATGTCTAAAAAACATGCATACCTTAATTAAAAATTACTTCACTGCTAAAAAATACCAAAACAATTACAATAGCAACATCAAAGATCACTGATCACAGATCACCATAACAAATATAATCATGATGAAAAAGTTTGAAATATTGTGAGAATTACCAAATGTGACACAGAAACATGAAATGAGTAAATGCTGTTGGAAATATGGTGCTGTTATACTTGCTTGATGTGTGGGACAGACTTTCAATTTGTAAAAAGCACAATGTCTGCAAAGTGCAATAAAGAGAAGCACGATAAAATAAGGTATGCTTGTTATTAACTATATATTTCTCTTATAATTATTTATTAGCTTTTATCTTAGGAATATTTTTAGATGAGGGAAAAAACATGTTAGAAGACTGATTTGGTACATCTTAAAGTATCTATTCATAGAAAAATATATTCCAGTATGAATTATAGACAAACACACAAGTGAATACAGAGTTATGTATATGACATCCAAAAATAATCATTTTCTATTTTTTAAAGCTTTTTCTGGTAAAGTTGTAGGTTATGTAACTTAGAGAAGAGTTTAAAAGAAGTTGAGTTATTTATCTTCAGTAAGTAGAGGTTTAATTATAATGTTGTGATACTGCCTAAATAGAAACCCCCTGGATTCTTTCTTTACCTAAAGTAAATGTATGACTCCAACAGTGGGAATATTATTAGGCTATGTGGAAGAACATTCTTGAAATATTTTTAAAATGAGCTTAATAAGCAGCTATTTTTAAGAAACTAGGCTTCTAGTAGGCTTCTATTGTATTAAAATAGGTTAAGTAATCTCTCGAAGAATGTGTGGGTGAGGGTAACTGAGGAGACTAAATTGAGTCTCCTAGCTTTCTAGTTATTATGAGATCAGGGATTTTGCTCTCCTTTTACTAATCCATACAGACTAGGGTTTGTTTCCTAAATTTTGCCCAGTGACTCGTCCTTTCCTGAAGAGAGGACTTTGATGCCATCAGTCTGAATCTCTGTGTGGCATTTGTTCCTAGATCCCCATTTAGAGTCCCCCATCTCTTGTTCTACTTATTGGAAGCCTATGCATTGTAAATGTTTATTTCTTCTGGACACTAAAATCTGCATCAGTATCTCTTAATTACCTGCAAGCCCAGTGTCTAGATTCTGGGCTCAATCTTTATGTATAAACTTTGTCCAGTAACCTGGTGATGAATTATTGATAAGTATCTACGTCATGCTCATCAATATATCCAGTTTCTAGTTGACTCATCCTATTATTTACTGAGTTATAAGCCCCCTGTTCTGTTAGTTCCACTCCTTGTATTTTTGCAAGAAACTTGTAAGTAGACTGTTACTTAAGTCATATCATGTGAGGAAATGTGTTTAGATTGTGAGAGCATGGAACAGGGGAAGCTGGGACATAGATAAAAGAAAGTGAAAAAACAATTCTGACGTTAAAAAAAGGGGGGAACTAACCCATGCTTCCAGGAAAGCAGGGCACGTCAACAGGGCTTAGAGATGTGCCTACCTCATGAAGCTGAGAAAGTAGTATCACCATAGTCCAACCCAAAGTTAGAGCCCTACCAAAATTTAAAATCAAAGTTTTTAAAATCTTGATTTAAAAATCTACCTCAACCAACAATGCAGGAGTTCTAGTAACAGTGTCTCAGAGAGAGTGAGGATAGATAGACAGTGGAATTTTGACTTGTAGTTCCCATAATAAGTAGTCATGGACTGATAGAAGAGTGACCTGAGGACTTTCCTGACTACAGATAGTGCCAGCACTGGAATGATCAGAGGACCACCTCCATAACTCCAAAGCCAGAAGGTGCCTGGGAACATGGAAGAGAGAACAGTTTATAAAACATCCAAGCAATTTGCATCCTTCTCTGAAATGACAATTTTCTTGGATTTGTAATTCCTAAGCTTATGAAAGTGGATGATAATCTAAAGAAATCTAGAAAAATAAGTTTTTGATTTGCTTTGTTACCAAATTACACCCCGAACTAGGAGCCCTAGAAGCACCTGCTGCTGTGTGAACTGTGTGTTCATTCAGCCAATATGTATTGAGCATTTTCTCAGTGCATTACTTCTACATATCATAATAGGAACTAAGTACAAAGAGGACTTGGTGGTAAACCAAAATGAAGGGAAGTCTAATACTTTCTGGTAAATATAGATTTTAGATGCTTTTAATTGATTTCTCTCTTTCAATATAGAAACTTTGCCCAAAAGGTCTAGACACTAGAAAAATATGAAAGACTTAAGAAGGCCTTATTCATTTTCAAACTAGAATTTATTTTTATTATGATAAAATAAGATTCATATTTGGTAAAATTAAGCTAACTTCTTCCCTTCCTTCCTTTTTCCTTTCTTCTTGTCAAAAAGTGAGAAAAATGTAATATTAAAAAATATATATGTATAGGCATGGTCTTAGAATTAAAATAAAACTTAACATCTGTTTAAATATGATTATATTTCATATAATATAATGAAATATAATCATATGAGCAAATTTCAATTTACCGTTTCCACCAAAAAAGAAAGATAGCTACTCATCAATGTTTTAAATCATTTAATTTTATTTTGACTTCTTTTAACTAAATGAGCTGAAGTACAGAATCTTCTCCCCAGACTTCTCTAACTTTCATGCTATTTTATTTTTAATAAATTTATAAATTATTTCATTATGTGAGGAAGTCATCTACATTAAAGATTTTTTTACATGCCAGAAAATTGGGGCAGATGGTAAAGGAGAGAAGTAACAGGGTTTCCTAAGCAAACTTATGACTCTTACAAGCCAATGAGTTGCCATGTACAGTGCTGGGTAGTTATGTAAGAAAGTGCTGGCTAGAAAGGAAGATTATATTAAGTATCAATGAAAATAATTAAGTTTTCAGAGTGAGCCAATAAAATTAGAATGAATGGTGCTATAGTAAACTTTGGAGAGAGAGAAGGGAAACAGTATATAATAAGCATGATATGTTAGTCTAAATACCATATATATTTTAAAATTATTTTTTTAAAGTTTTCTCAGAAGTACCTTCATTTTAGTATATAGTAAAGCTTAACCCAAAGTAGTGAAACTTTGATGTTTAATTCCTGAATTTTTTTTAGCTTTCAGAGGTACATTGTACATGAAATAATATTCACCCTTTTTAACTGTAGAGTTCGATTCTCATCATTGTATATAATCATGTAACCTCTATGACAGACATGTTATAGAGGTTTCATTACCCTTAAAAGTTTTCCCCTGTCCCTTTGAAACTGATTCCGCCTGTAATGGGCTGAATGTTGAAGTCCTTTTTTTTTAACATCTTTATTGGAGTATAATTGCTTTACAATGGTGTGTTAGTTTCTGCTATATAATAAAGTGAATCAGCTATACATATACATATACCCCCATATCTCTTCCCTCTTGTGTCTCCCCACCACACACCCTCCCTATCCCACCCCTCTAGGTAGTGACAAAGCACCGAGCTGATCTCCCTGTGCTATGCGGCTGCTTCCCACTAGCTATCGATTTTACATTTGGTAGTGTATATATGTCCATGCCACTCTCTCACTTCATCCCAGCTTACCCTTCACCCTCGCTGTGTCCTCAAGTGCATTCTCTAGAAGGTTTGCATCTTTATTCCCGTCCTGCCCCTAGGTACTTCATGAACATTTTTTTTTTTTTTTAGATTCCATATATGTGTGTTAGCATACAGTATTTGTTTTTCTCTTTCTGACTTACTTCACTCTGTATGACAGACTCTAGGTCCATCCACCTCATTACAAGTAACTCAATTTCGTTTCTTTTTATGGCTGAGTAATATTCCATTGTAAATATGTGCCACATTTTCTTTATCCATTCATCTATTGATGGACACTTAGGTTGCTTCCATGACCTGGCTATTGTAAATAGAGCTGCAATGAACATTGGGGTACATGACTGTTTTTGAATTATGGTTTTCTCAGGGTATATGCCCAGCAGTGAGATTGCTGGGTCATATGGTAGTTCTATTTGTAGTTTTTTAAGGAACCTCCATACTGTTCTCCATAGTGGTTGTATCAATTTATATTCCCACCAACAGTGCAAGAGGGTTCCCTTTTCTCCACACCCTCTCCAGTATTTATTGTTTGTAGATTTTTTGATGACGGCCATTCTGACTGCTGTGAGGTCATACCTCATTGTAGTTTTGATTTTCAATTCTCTAATGATTAATGATGTTGAGCATTTTTTTCGTGTGTTTGTTGGCAATCTGTATATCTTCTTTGGAGAAATGTCTATTTAGGTCTTCTGCACATTTTTGGATTGGGTTGTTTCTCTTTCTGATATTGAGGTGAATGAACTGCTTGTAAATTTTGGAGATTAATCCTTTGTTAGTTGCTTCATTTGCAAGTATTTTCTCCAATTCTGAGTGTTGTCTTTTCATCTTGTTTATGGTTTCCTTTGCTGTGCAAAAGATTTTGAGTTTCATTAGGTCCCATTTGTTTATTTTTGTTTTTATTTCCATTTATCTAGGAGGTGAGCCAAAAAGGATCTCGCTGTGTTTTATGTCATAGAGTGTTCTGCCTATATTTTTCTCTAAGATTTTTATAGTGTCTGTCCTTACATTTAGTTCTTTAATCCATTTTGAGTTTTTTTTGTTTATGATGTTAGGGAGTGTTCTAATTTCAGTCTTTTACATGTAGCTGTCCAGTTTTCCCAGCACCACTTATTGAAGAGGCTGTCTTTTCTCCATTGTATAGTCTTTCCTCCTTTATCAAATATAAGGTAACCATATGTGTGTGGGTTTATCTCTGGGCTTTCTGTCCTGTTGCATTGATCTGTATATCTGTTTTTGTGCCAGTACCATACAGTCTTGATTATTGTAGCTTTGTAGTATAGACTGAATCTGGGGAGACTGATTGCTCCAGTTCATTTTTCTTTCTCAAGATTGCTTTGGCTATTCAGGGTCCATACAAATTGTGATATTTTTTGTTCTAGTTGTGTGGAAAATGCCATTGGTAGTTTGATAGTGATTGCATTGAATCTGTAGATTGCTTTGGGTGGTGTAGTCATTTTCACAATGATGATTATTCCAATCCAAGAACATGGTATATCTCTCCATCCGTTGGTTTCATCTTTAATTTTTTTCCTCAGTGTCTTATAGTTTTCTGCATACAAGCCTTTTGTCTCCTTAGGTAGGTGTATTCCTAGGTATTGTATTCTTTCTGTTGCAGTGGTAAATGGGAGTGTTTCCTTAATTTCACTTTCATATTTTTCATCATTAGTGTATAGGAATGAAAGAGATTTCTGTGCATTAATTTTGTATCCTGCTACTTTACCAAATTCATTGATTAGCTCTAGTAGTTTTCTGGTAGCATCTTTAGGATTCTCTATGTATAGTATCATGTCATCTGCAAACAGTGACAGCTTTACTTTTTATTTTCCAATTTGGTTTCCTTCTATATCTTTTTCTTCTCTGATTGCTGTGGCTAAAACTTCCAAAACAATGTTGAATAATAGTTGTGAGAGTGGGCAACCATGTCTTGTTCCTGATCTTAGTGGAAATGGTTTCAGTTTTTCAGAATTGAGGATGATGTTGGCTGTGGGCTTGTCATATATGGCCTTTATTATGTTGAGGCAAGTTCCCTGTATGCCTACATTTTGGAAGGTTTTTATCATAATTGGGTGGTGAATTTTGTTGAAAGCTTTTTCTACATCTATTGAGATGATCATATGGTTGTTATCCTTCAGTTTGTTAATATGGTGTATCACATTGTTTGATTTGCATATTTTGAAGAATCCTTGCATTCCTGGGATAAACCCCACTTAATCATGGTGTATGATCCTTTTAACGTGCTGTTGGATTCTGTTTGCTAGTATTTTGTTGAGGATTTTTACATCTATGTTCATCAGTGATATTGGCCTGTAGTTTTCTTTCTTTGTGACATCTTTGTCTGGTTTTGGAATGAGGGTGATGGTGACCTTGTACAGGGAGTTTGGGAGTGTTCCTCCCTCTTCTATATTTTGGAAGAGTTTGAGAAGGATAGGTGTTAAGCTCTTCTCTAACTGTTTGATAGAATTCACCTGTGAAGCCATCTGGTCCTTGTCTTTTGTTTGTTAGAAGATTTTTTTCATTGCAGTTTCCATATCAGTGCTTGTGATTGGTCTGTTTATATTTTCTATTACTTACTGGTTCAGTCTCAGAAGGTTGTGCTCTTCTAAGAATTTGTCCATTACTTCCAGGTTGTCCATTTTATTGGCATATAGTTGCTTGTAGTAATCTCTCATGATCCTTTGTATTTCTGCAGTGTCAGTTGTTACTTCTTTTACATTTCTAATTCTACTGATTTGAGTCTTCTCCCTTATTTTCTTGATGAGTCTGGCTAATGGTTTATCAATTTTGTTTATCTTCTGAAAGAACCACTTTCTAGTTTTATTGTTCTTTGCTGTTGTTTCCTTCATTTCTTTTTCATTTATTTCTGATCTGATTTTTATGATTTCTTTCCTGCTGCTAACTTTGGGGGTTTTTTTGGTTCTTCTTTCTCTAATTGCTTTAAGTGTAAGGTTAGTTTGCTTTTTTGAGATGTTTCTTGTTTCTTAAGGCAGGGTTGTATTGTTCTAAACTTCCTCTGAGAACTGCTTTTGCTTCTTCCTGTAGGTTTTGAGTCGTTGTGTTTTCATTGCCATTTGTTTCTCAGTATTTTTTGATTTCCTCTTTGATTTCTTCAATGATCTCTTGGTTATTGAGTAGTGTATTGTTTAGCCTCCTTGTCTTTGTGTTTTTTACAGAATTTTTCCTGTAATTGATATCTAGTCTTATAGCACTGTAGTCAAAAAAGATACTTGATATGATTTCAATTTTCTCAAGTTTACCAAGGCTTGATTTGTGACCCAAGATATGATATATCTGGGGGAATGTTACATGAGCATTTGAGAAGAAAGTATATTCTGTTGTTTTTGGATGGAATGTCCTATAAATATCAGTTAAGTCCATCTTGTTTAATGTATTATTTAAAGCTTGTGTTTCCTGTTTATTTTCATTTTGGATGATATGTCCATTGGTGAAAGTGGGGTGTTAAAGTCCCCTGCTATGATTGTGGTACTGTCGCTTTACCCTTTTATGGCTGTTAACATTTGCCTTATGTACTGAGGTGCTCCTATGTTGGCTGCATAAATATTTGCAATTGTTTTATCTTCTACTTGGATTGATGCCTTGATCATTTTATAGTGTCCTTCTTTGTCTCCTGTAGCAGTCTTTGTTTTAAAGTCTATTTTGTCTGATATGAGAATTGGTACTCCAGCTTTCTTTTAATTTCCATTTGCATGGAATATCTTTTCCATCCCCTCACTTTCAGTCTCTATGTGTCCCTAGGTCTGAAGTAGGTCTCTTGTTGACAGCATATATATGGGTCTTGTTTTTGTATCCAATCAGCCAGTCTGTGTCTTTTAGTTGGGGCATTTAATCCATTTACATTTAAGGTAATTATTGACATATATATTCCTATTACCAATTTCTTAATTGTTTTGGGTTTGTTATTGTAGGTCTTTTCTTTTCTTGTGTTTCCTGCCTAGAGAAGTTCCATTAGCATTTGTTGCAAAGCTGGTTTGGTGGTGCTGAATTCTCTTAGCTTTTCCTGTCTGTAAAGGTTTTAATTTCCCCATCAAATCTGAATGAGATCATTGCTGGGTAGAGTAATCTTGTTTGTAGATTTTTCCCTTTCATCACTTTCAGTATGTCCTGCCGCTCCCTTCTGGCTTACAGAGTTTCTGCTGAAAGATTAGCTGTTAACCTTTTGGGGATTCCCTTGTATGTTATTTGTTGTTTTTCCCTTGCTGCTTTTAATATTTTTTCTTTGTGTTTAATTTTTGATAGTTTGATTAATATGTGTCTTGGCATGTTTCTCCTTGGATTTATTCTGTATGGGACTCTCTGTGCTTCCTGGACTTGATTGACTATTTCCTTTTCCATATTAGGGAAGCTTTCAACTATAATCTCTTGGAATATTTTCTTAGTCCCTTTCTTTTTCTCTTATTCTTCTGGGACCCCTATAATTCAAATGTTGGTGCATTTAATGTTGTCCCAGAGGTCTCTGAAACTTTTCCTCAATTCTTCTCATTATTTTTTCTTTATTCTGCTCTGCAGTAGTTATTTCCACTATTTTAGCTTCCAGGTCACTTACCCGTTCTTCTGCCTCAGTCATTCTGGTATTGATTCCTTCTAGAGAATTTTTAATTTCATTTATTGTGGTGTTCATCATTGTTTGCCCTTTAGTTATTCTAGGTACTTGTTAAATGTGTCTTGTATTTTCTCCATTCTATTTCTAAGATTTTGGATCATCTTTACTATCATTAGTCTGAATTCTTTTTCAGGTAGACTGCCTATTTCCTCTTCATTTGTTTGGTCTGGTGGGTTTTTACCTTGGTCCTTCATCTGCTGTATGTTTCTCTGTCTTCTTATTTTGCTTATCTTACTGTGTTTGGGGTCTCCTTTTCACAGCCTGCAGGTTCGTAGTTCCCGTTGTTTTTGGTGCCTGCCCCCAGTGAGTAAGTTTGGTTCAGTGGGTTCTGTAAGCTTCCTGGTGGAGGGGACTAGTGCCTGTGTTCTGGTGGTTGAGGCTGGATCTTGTCTTTTGGTGGGCAGGTCCCCATCCAGTGGTGTATTTTGAGGTGTCTGTGACCTTATTATGATTTTAGGCAGCCTTTCTGCTAGTGGGTAGGGTTGTGTTCCTGTTTTGCTAGTTGTTTGTTATAGAGTGTCCAGCACTGTAGCTTGCTGGTCATTGAGTGGAGCTGGGTCTTGGTGTTGAGATGCAGATCTCTGGGGGATTTTCACTGTTTGACATTACATGGAGCTGGGAGGTCTCTGGTGGACCAATGTCCTGAACTCAGCTGTCCCACCTCAGAGGCAGAGGCCTGACACCAGGCTGGAGCACCAAGACCCTTTCATCCACACGGCTCAGAAGAAAAGGGAGAAAAAAAGAAGGAAGGGAGGAAGGAAATAATAAAATAAAATTAATTAATTAAAATAAAACATAATTATTAAAAATTAAAAAAAGAAAAGAAGAGAGCAACCAAACCAAAAATGAAATCCACCAGTGATAACAAGCACTAAAAACTATACTAAAAAAAAAAAAAAAAAAAAAAGGACAGACAGAACCCTAGGACAAATGGTAAAAGCAAAGCTATACAGAGAAAAAAAGAGAACAAGGAAAAACATACATATATCATTGCTCCCAAAGTCCACCACCTCAATTTGGGATGATTTGTTGTCTCCTCAGGTACTCCACAGATGCCGGGTACCTCAATTTGAATGTGGAAGTTTAATCCACTGCTCCTTAGGCTGCTGGGAGAGATTTCCCTTTCTCTTCTTTGTTCCCACAGCTGCTGGCGTTCAGCTTTGGATTTTGCCCCCCCTTGCGTATATGTTGCCTGAGGGCATCTGTTCTTTGCTTATACTGGATGGGGTTAAAGTAGCAGCTGATTAGGGGGCTCTGACTCACTCAGGCCGCGGGGAGGGAGGGGTACAGAATGCGGGGTGAGCCAGCAGAGGCTGGTGTGATTTTGCAACAACCTGAGGCATCCATGTGTTCTCCCGGGTAAGTTGTCCCTGTATCATGGGACCCTGGCAGTGGTGGGCTGCACAGGCTCCCGGGAGGGGAGGTGTGGATAGTGACCTGTGCGTGCACACAGCTTTCTTGTTGGCCGCAGCAGCAGCCTTAGCGTCTCATGCCCGTCTCTGTTGTCCATGCTGATAGCTGTGGCTCGCGCCCGTCTCTGGATCTCGTTTAGGTGGTGCTCTGAATCCCTTCTCCTTGCACACCGTGAAACAAAGAGGCAAGAAATATTGTCTTGCTTCTTAGGCAGGTCCAGACTTTTTCCTGGGCTCCCTCCTGGCTAGCTGTGGCGTACTAGCCCCCTTCAGGCTGCATTCACATAGCCAACCCCAGTCCTCTCCCTGCGATCTGACCTCCGAAGCTGGAGCCTCAGCTCCCAGTCCCCACCCATCCCGGTGGGTGATCAGACAAGCGTCTCAGGCTGGTGAGTGCTGGTCGGCACCCATCCTCTGTGCAGGAATCTCTCTGCTTTGCCCTCTGCACCCCTGTTGCTGCGCTCTCCTCTGTGGATCCAAAGCTTCCCCCCCCGCCACTCACTGTCTCTGCCAGTGAAGGGGCTTCCTCGTGTGCGGAAACCTTTCCTCCTTCACAGCTCCCTCCCACTGGTGCAGGTCCCATCCCTATTCTTTTGTCTCTGTTTTTTTCTTTTTTCTTCTGCTCTACCCTGGTATGTGAGGAGTTTCTTGCCTTCTGAGGTCTTCTGCCAGCGTTCAGTAGGTATTCTGTAGGAGTTGTTCTACATATAGATGTATTTCTGATGTATTTGTGGGAAGGAAGGTGATTGCCACATCTTACTCTTCTACCATGTTGGTGTCCCTGAATGTTGAAGTCTTAACAGTACCTCAGAATGTGACTGTATTGGAGATAAGGCCTTTAATTAGGTAATTAGGTTAAAATGAAGTCATATATATATTCCCTAATCAAATATGACTGGTGTGCTTAAAAGAAGAGTTGATTATGATAGAGAAACACAGAAAGAAGACCATGTGAAGATAAAGGAAGAAGGTGGACATCTATAAACCATGGTGAGAGACCTCAGAAGAAATCAACTCTTCCAGTGATGCTAGATCTCAGACTTCTAGCTTCCAGAACTGTGAGAAAATAATTTCTGTTGTTAACGCTCCCAATCTGTGTTACTTTGTTATGTTAGCCCTAGCAAACTAATATATCCACTCTCACTCTCAAGCCCAAGCAATCAATGATGTACATGGAGTCATAATTTTTACTTATCTTGATTTTTATATAAATGGAACCATACAGTATGTAACATTTAGCATTTGACTGTTTTTACTTATGATGTGTTTGAGATTCATCCATGTTGTTGCCGTATTCATATTTCATTTTTATTGGTGAAGAGTTTTTCATAGTATATCACAATGTCTTTATCCTCCAGTGGATGTGGCTATTATAAAAGAATGCCCTTCTGAACATTAATGTATACTCATGTGTAGACATATTTCACTTAGAAAAATACCTAGAAGTAGGATTGCTAGATTCTATAATAAATATACAACTAATCCTATAAGATACTGCCAATCTGTTTTCAGAAGTTGGTATCTGTGTCATTTTGTATTCTCACAGCAAGACATAAAAATTACTGTTTTTCCCCTTTCTTGTAAACACTGGGTATGTCAGTCACTTTATCTTATTATAGTGGGTGTTTTGTGATATGTGATAATTTTAATTGTAATTTTTCCGAATAGTGGTATTTACCATTATCTCGTATGCTTATTTGCCTGTTTATGTCTTTTATTGTGACGTGTCTGTATAAATTGTTTGCCCTTTTAAAATTAGGTTGTTTTCTTATTAATGAGTTCTGAAATTTCTTTGTATATTCTGTATACAAGTCCTTTATTCAGGATGTGTATTGATATTTCAATTTTTTTTTTTTTTTTTGCAAATTGGGGAGTACACAGGTGGAAGCAGTAATACAACTTAAGGGGTAAATGTAGTGTAGGGTCAAGATAAAATATCTTCTGTTTGTCTAAGAAAATGGTTTAGGAATTGAAGAGATGAATGGGTTTGAAGGATATTAATAGGCAAAATCAATAGGATTTACTGATTGTTTGGAAATGTGGGCAAAGGAGAGAAGTAATTGTTGAGGATACATTTAATGTAACAATTTAGATGGTAGCACCAGCCCGAGTCAAACACTGGAGTATGACTGAGAAGTAACTGATGGATAGAATAACTATGATTTTGGAAATATGAATTGGTTATCTTGGTGAAAATGTTAAATGAGCAATTGGCTACATATGTCTGGAGCTTAGGTGAAAAATAAGTGGGTATAGCGTTTTGAGAATTATTGATATAATGAAGAGTAAATCTTTGATGCAAAAAATACATATTTTTCTCTTTTGAATCTCTTTTGCCCTAATTAAGCTCATGTTTAAGACTCTTTTTATTCTTTTTATCCCGGCTTTATAGGACACACTTACAAAATAGATTAATTTTGTCCATAGCAGCACTTGGACCCTTTTTCCTGAATTTACTTTTTTCATTCTTGCTTTCCTTTATCCATCTGTCCCATTTCTCCACTGATTCTCTTAGTGCCTTGACTCTTGTAGGAAGCAGATTTGGCAAGCTTCTTTTGTAAAAGACCAGAGAGTAAATATTTCAGACGTTTTGTGCCATAGAATATTTCTGTTCTTTGATTTTTTTTGATAGCCTTTAAAAATGTAAAAATCAGTCTTAGTTCATGGATCAATATAAAAACTGTTCACATACTGGATTTGACCTATGGGCTATAAAAACCTTAAACAGAAACCTCAGTTAAATAGAGTTGAGATACCAGAAGGGGGAGCTCTCACACCCTGCCACAACGGGAGAATCCAGCAGGAAGATGACTTTTCTTTCCCGGCAAGGACGCAGCCAATGAAAAGCCATGCACTCTGTTTACTATAGCTCTCCCAAATTCCTTTTTCTTTCTATAAAAGTGTTCTCCTTCCCTTGCTGTATGGGGAAATTTACATGTGACTTGCCGTGGTTGCAGACCCCAAAATGCAGTTCTCTGCTGATCTTGAATAAACCCATCTTTGCTGGAGAAATAACTGTCAGTCCATTTGTTTCAGGTCATCAGGGCCATAATTGGCCAGTTCCTCCTATAAAGCATCACATTGCTCGAGGCTGCCCTCTTGGTGGCATGTTATGCTGTAATAGACTTTTGCCTATTCTTTACTCATTTCCCATAATCAGTTCTGAATACTGTTTCCTTCTGACCATATATATTTCCTACCTGAGCTTGGTTTCCCCTTCACTACCTCAAGTTTTATTTACTCTCTAATAGTGACCTTCAAAGACTTTCTTGACCCCACCCTCAAACCAAGTTGATCACTCCCTTCTCTATGCTTCCACTGTGCTTTTGGCATATTCCTTTTATTTTATTTAAAAATGTCAATGGTAAATTTTGTAAATACGAAATGAATTAAACATAATTGAATCTGTTTGAATCTCTCTACAGTTGACCCTTGAACAGTGCAAGGGTTAGGGGTGCCACCCTCCACACAGCTGAAAATCCCTAACTTATGGGCAACTATACTGCAACTAATGCTAATACATGGAGCTAATGATGTTATTAAACTGTGAGAGGCAGCATAACATACATGCAGTTGGTCTTCCTTATCCATGGGTTCCACATCTGCAGGTTGGGTTCAACCAACCTCAGATCAAAAATATTAAAAAAAAAAAAATTCCAAAAAGTAAAACTTGAATTTGTTTTACACTGGCAACTGTGTATATAGCTTTTACAGTGCATTAGGTGTTATAAGTAATCTAAAGATGATTTAAAGTCTATGGGAAGATGTGCATAGGTTACATGCAAATACTACACCATTTTATATAAGGGACTTGATCATCTGTAGATTTTGGTATTCACTGGGGACCTGGAACCAACCCCCTATAGATACCAAGGGATGTATAGCCCACTGGCCTGATGTGAACATGTTGAATATAGTTTTATTTCTTGTGTTGTATAAACTTTGGCCTTTGTTCTTTATTCTATTAAATGTAGATAGTTATATTTTCACTTTCAAGGTGCTAGTAGGGTTGGTTAAAAAGGGTATTGTAGTTACCATATAAGTCTAAAGTGTCCTCTTATCCAAAAGATATTTGCGTTTTTAACTAGGATTTTCAATGGCTTAGCTCAAATGAATTATCAAATTAAGCACCATGATTAGTCACTCACAACAATATTTTTGGTCAGAACATCTCCTCCCCTCCCCAATCTTAAAATTTGAATATTCTTGATTTTCTTAAACAACCCTTACTGTTACATTGATGGTAAACAAGTGACAGCTAAGTTTATTGTCAACTTCATAGGGAATTGATGAGTGTACAATAAAATTATAAAAATGAAATATTGCTTAGTCTAAAAATACAAGAGTAATTTAATTCACGGAGTTTTAAATTTTTAAAGAACTGTTCAATCTCTGCTGAACTACAGTACACATATACCTACTCCTTGGGGAAGGTTAGTGGTGAGAAATTATAAAAAATCTAATATCTGTAAGGTTAAATTAGATTGGAGAAAGCTACAAAATTCTCAAGTGTTTAGATGATACAATTATTCCAGAAACAAACTTGATTGTACCTAATAGCATAGAAATTTCTTTATATATGTTTCTGCCATTGGAGATATTATGTCACTATAAAAATTCTCTTTCAAACCCATCCAAATAAATTACATTAGAAAAGATTTAGTAATTGTTTAATTTAACTCATAAAAAAGCAATAAATAAATATCAGGTTACTGAGGATAAAATGTCCACAACCAATAATGACATTTAACGCAATATGAAATGTAACACCATGAAAAATGCAGTGTAATTACGTTTACTGACATGCTGCAATTTAACTAGGGCTAATTGAACTATTGGCAATTTTTGCTTATTTGCCTTATTAAAAAAAAACCCTATGATTTAAAGGTTAATTGCAGAATTTATAAGGTAATAAAATTGCTTCTCCATCAACTATTTTTCATATAAATATGGATGGTTAATTTTGTCACTCTCTGTAAATAAATTTGTGGATTTATTATTTAATATATTGCATTGAATATAACTAAAGAGCATGAATAACTTAGACTACAAATATAAAAGTTTATTTTAAACTAATGATTACTATGTTGGTGTTTCCTTTTATTCAGAGGGACAATTCTTCTTAAAGCCCAGGAGGGTGGTCTTTTATGTTTAAGGATCCTTCTTTTGGGGCTGTTCTATTAGTATCACTTATGATAACATTCTACTTGTATCTGCTTTTATTTAGCTCTAGTATGCTCTCCAATTCATTGGTTTGTTTTATAATTCTTTACCTCACTTTTTGAGATTTCGAACAAAATCCTTAAACTTCATCAAGTTTATTGGCTATTGTCTTAATTCCTTTATAATACTGCTGCTTCTGTAGTGAGCACTCTTATTCTTCACAAATTATCATCTCCACTACATACTTATATGTATCACCAGCATTTAATCACCTCTGAGCAGCAAGACCTACCCCTTGTTAAGTCACGTATTTTTCCAAAACTTCAGTAAATAGTGCTCCATTCCAACTACTATAGAGCATAAGGGTGGAAACTGCAGACTAGTTCAGGACGTCTGAGTTCAAATTGTAACTCTACCATTTACCAGATATATGACTTCGGGCAATATACTTAGCAGCTTAATCCTCACTTCCTTCAAATGTAAATGAGACTAATAATAATATTTAAATATTCAGTGAGATCATGCAACTAGACAATGCTCTAACTCATTAGCTAATGTTTGTATAACTGGCTTTGGTCTTCTACAGTTAGCTTCTCAGCCAATTCTGCATATTCATTATCATCATCATCTACCTGTCAGTTCTGTATGCAGAAACACAGGACTATAACTGAAAACTACCATAATGATGTAACATCTCAAAATCTACTTTAAATAAATGTGTTTAGTGGAGAGGGAGAAAATGTCTCTTTGGCCTGAACGGCAAGTTAGATAATTATGATACAAAGATGTATTTGCTTTTTTGCTTTCTCTGTGTTTTTCCTCCTAAGTCACAACCATTTGATTCCATGCAGTTCTAGCTCAGGCAAATAGTCAGTTAGGGTTAAAAGTACACAAGTTCAGAGCAGGGATGAAAATCAGGTAGATTTGGCACTCAGACTGTTGAATATTGAAGTAATGCTTCTCTTCAGCAAAGCCACAATGAAATCAAGTGATTTTATTTGGAGAGACTGTGCAAACCATTGTAATATGAGCTGTCTCTGGCCAGAGAGTAAGAATTTTCAAGAAATGCAATTTGATGAAATGGCTAAGGACTTTTGCAACAGAGAACCTATGTCTTAATTATGATCAGGCTTTTTTTTTTTTTTTTAATATGAATCAGATTCTAGATGTGTATCTTTTTTCTGCAGGGACAGTCAGTACATAACATACAGTAATACAGTGTATAACCTGTGCTCATATTTTCATTTTTAAGAAAACATAATACTGACAAATAGAGAGCTAAATGTTAAAAGTGCATTTTTCAATAATGATAAGACAAACTCTTATATTCCTTGTCTTGAGATTTTGTTTTACAGTCCTTTAAATTAGTGTTTTAAAAATACATTGGCAAGATTTTCACTGTGAAAAGATAATCATTTCAGTTCATATCATCTTTTAATGATGTACTTAAAATTTCTAGCATTGTAATAGATGTGTTCTAATTTATTTTAGACACTACTCGTTCACCCTGTGCTTTACAGATATGCAAATACTATTGAAATAACCACAAACATATTAAAGGTACTAAAATAATTTTTTGAAAACCATTTTCATTAAAACATTATTCTTGAGTATATATCCTTAACATAACACTGAAATAAGTTGTAACTGTTTAATATTGTCACTAATATTAATTGTGATTTTTCCTTTGCTATTTCTTTAGAAGATGTGAGTAAATTAATAATGAAAAGCAAACAATTAACAGTGTTCCAAATAGAATTTCTTCTTAAAAATCCATTTCTCCTTGGGAAAGGACATTATGATTTAGAATTTTCTCATGTGGCTTATGTGTCTGAATAATTATCCTAATAAACTTATTTTTACAATTGAACTAGATACAAAATATTTATTCATGGGTACTTATGTGTGTATCTACTTGGACAGTTGATTTAGAATGACACAAAGTGTATAAAAACATGAAAATGTTTTGCAACTTATGTTTAAATAATACAAATGTAGAAAATTACAGCTTTCCCTTCCAATGTACCATAGATATTTTAGTGCAGCTCCCAATTTTAAAATAGCATGAAGTGATTAATATTCATCAAAAGGAAGTGGGAAGAGAGGCATCACTTTATTTTCAATTAATAGAAAACATGGTGTTGTCTATTTTTAGTCACCTGCTATTTATCCATTCCCCATGGAAGTGAATGGACTGCTACACTCCTTGTCTGCTTTCTTGCTGAAAGTGCTTGCCTGTGCTGCCAAGCTCACCACGCAGTTCCCATCTGGCATTGAAGCACTATCTTTTTCAGCCATGCAAGTCTGTGTTCTGTGATAAAGTACAGTTATGGGCAGCCTTGGTTACTCTACTCTGCTGCAGAAAGAACTCTTTTGCTGCACTATTCCATTCAAAAACTCTCTTCTGATGCTTGAATTTCTTCTGAAACTGTACTTGCAATCGTAATGGTTCTTTCTTTAATATTTTAACTAACTTTACCTGTTTAGTATGAACTAGGTATTTAATTCTAAGTTGAACAGCAAGGAAATGTTTACTGCTGAAAGTAAATTTTATGAGGAATAAACCTCAATTTATATACTTGCTTTAACCCAGTGCATATCACTTAAATGTGGGGATTTATAGATTTTCCAAGCTACTGTGGAGGTAATCAGATTTGTGATATGTTGGTTTATTCATTTCAAATTCTACAAGATCTACAGTGATTATTTCAGTCTATGAGATGACATAATGCTGTATATCACTGCAAATCCTTTCAGCATGAGGAAGAATGCATTGGTTGTACTATCAACCATTTATTTAAAGTGTGTATAGGTATCACCTTGTAACATCCTTTTCTGGTATTTTGTAGGCACTGCCCTGCTTTGAACACCTAGAAATGAAGGATAGAATAAAGATAATACTCAGAGTTAAGATGTACATTAAAATTTTAAATTATCAAAAATACAGGTAACAGAAATAAAGAGCAACATCTTAGCAAATTATTGAGCCATAGTCAATAAAAAATAAAGAACATAATCAAAGGAAACAATTCTGCAGAAGTCCCACAAGTCCCAGAAATGTGCATCTTAATGGATGGATGAAAGTAAGATTTGTGTTTTGTTGACCATATATAAAAAGAAAAAAGCCTTGACAAAGAGCCTGCATATTATGAGAGAACTAGAAAAGGGATCCTCCACATTGCCAGGTTCTTCTAAAGGCTATAACCTCAAAGAAAGTGTGGATTAGAATAAAATTCAATCACCAAAGCAAGTAGATGTCTGGAAAACTTTTATAAGTTGGCCTAGCCTTTGACTAAAAATAAATAAATGAGCCACCTCATAACAATAATCCACTGTCAAGTGGTTTTAACTACTTGAATTACATAATATATTGAGTGTTTGAAAATGCAAGCTAAAATAATATGAGTATTCCCTAGCCAGTGATCTACTGAGTGCCAGAAGAAAAAAAATTTAAAGGCTTGTTGGATATTTGAACCCTAATCCAACATTACACAGCATTTCCAGAGATTAAACATAAACTGAAGTATCAATAGAATTTGCTCATGATCCAGTTTTTAAAACCACATGATTGAACATTCAGCAATTAATGAGATAATAGCAGGAAAAATATAGAAAGGAGTATCTGACCTTCATGTACTTCAACTAATAAAATTATCAAATAGAAATGATAATATAATCATAATAAAAATTAGGTAATAATAACATAGTTATAGGTAAACATAATAGGAAAGTAAACATTTTTCTTTTGGTTATAAAAACAAAATATTTTACAATAACTTGATTGTAGGAGACCATTGTTCCTGATGAGATTATTTCGATTAAAAAAAAATCTAAAACAATGTTTTTTAAGACATTGGAGAGCTGCTTTGGCAATCAGGACTTAAAGGTCGAAACCTGCAGAGAGGGAGACTTATTGAGGTCAAACTCTACCTTTCTGGGTTGGGGAGGCCATCTCCATGCTCATGGAAAGAGCATCTTTTTAGTTGCAGAAGAACTGGTATAGATACTGTAAATTTCACAGAACTTGGGATACAGAATTTAGAATTCTGATCTTCAAAGGAAGTAGGACTTGAGAGCTCAATATATAGGAAGAAAAGAAGCTCAGAGAAATGATCATGACCCTCATAACTATATACTCATTTAATTGATTAAATTGACCAGTGCACTAGCCCAGAAAGCACAAAGAGAGCCCCTTAGAGCAGAGGCATTTATTTTTTTAGCAGTTTCATGGAGCTGAGAAAAATAAAACGCGTTCAGAATTTTCAAAGGCAGTAAAGTACTAGAAAATACCTCCGGGTCTTAAATTAGACAGCAATGTATGGTTAATGGTAAAATATTGAAAGCTTTGCTCCTGAGATTGAAAAAATATGGGTGTGCTAGCTAAAACTATTTCCATTAAAAATTATATTGAAATCCCCAGAATAAGGCAAGAAAAAAAGAATAATGATTAAAACAGAAGTAAAACTGTCATTGTTATAAGACTACCGGATTAGTCTTACAAGCAAAATAAGATTCATAAGCAATATGAGCAAGATTGCATATCTATGATATGCAATCATAGATTCCATATCTATGATATACAATCATAGATTCCATATTTAAATGATTAAATTAATAAGAAAATTAAAGGTCACAGGATATAAGAGCAAATATAAAAATCAATTTTTTCCTATAAGCCACTAACAAATTGAATTTGAACACTACTATTTTGAAAAATACCAACTCTGTTAACTCTTTTGGAATATATACATCTTAAATTATGGGCAAGACCTCTAAACAGAAAACCATGAAACACTGAGAAACATTGAAGCAGGTTTATATCCCAACAGATGTGTGCCTGTGAAATGAAAAATGAAAGACTGATACTGAGTTACAGTGTTTAATGCAGTTGGTTTAATGCAAGTGTAGCCATGTAGACCAATGAAAGAGAATAGAAGAGGGGTTTCCAAACTTTATTGTACATCAGAATCACCTAAAAGGTGATTTAGTAGAACTGGGGGAGGAAGTCCCATTTTCACGATGGGCACTACAATCTGAAAAGCACTGGAAGGTAGAGAGTCCAAAAATAGGCCTATACTTATATATTTGCTAGACTTATGACAAAGATGAAGTACAAGAATAACCGTTTCAATAAATGACAGACTCAGTAATAAAATGGACAAAGAAACATGCACAGACAGTTAATGATAGAGGATAACCAAGTGACCATATGAAAAAGTTGCTGAACTTCATTAATTTTCAGGGAAATGAAAATAAGGCCATAAGATACCACTACTTACCTAAAAAAAAAATGTACGATATGATAAAGTCTGAAAATGTCAAGTATTGGTGAGGTTGTGTATAAATCCATACCTAGACACGAGATAGTGAGATTGAAGAAGAATAAAGTCATCCTTGAAGATTGTAAAAGCCTCCAGATAGAAAGCAAAAACAATAAAATTGATAGCAGACTTCTAACAGTAACAGTGAGAATATAATATAGTTTGAAAGGTTGAGAGAAAATAAAATCAGTCTAAAATGTATTCTACATAAACTATCATTCAGGATTGAAATAAGTGCATTCTCAGACAATAACTGCTCAAATTAAAATAATTGTAATAATATATTTAATAAAGAAAATAATTTAAAATGAGTGAAATAAAAAAAGAAATTTGTACACATGTATGCAGAGAAACAAGTAGCTGTGTAAGTCAGTTGTAAGCAGAGGCTCAAAGTATAAAACAAAAAGTATTAATTTGTAATCTATGTAAATAAAACCGCAGAATGAAAAGGTCCATTAGGATTCTAAATTTCTTCTGTTTCTCATGTGTATGGATAGAAGTCTTGTATGTTACTCATTCACTTAAAAATGTTAAAGATAATGATTAAATAGTAGAATATATCCAAATCACTATTGTAAAAAAAAACAGAAGGAACTAAGGGTACCTAGAAATGTCAATCAAGCCAATATAAGGCCAAAAAAAAGAGAGAGGAAAACAGTATAAAAAAGCAGGATAAATTTAAAACAGAAAATAAAGTATTAGAAATAAATACATCAGTAATTAATACATGTAAAATAATAAAGGCAATTTAAAGCTACTGTCTAAAGGTTTGTATTACATTTTCAGACTGCTTTAAAGGTTTTGAGGCATAGGATTATCAGCGAGAGAACTGCTACTTGCTGATGAAAGGAAAAAGTCTCTAGAATGATACTCTAATGCTAAAATTATATGCACTGAATAACATGGATATTTTTTGCATATTCAAATATTTCAATGCAAAAGTAAATGCATAAAATTAATCCTGTATATAATTTTTTAAAATTTACTTAATGGTATTATTTGAATGTTTCTAGGAAACTATAATTTGTATGTTAAATTTGTATTCAAGTTATTAACATAAATATAGTGTAAGAATCTAAGTTCAACTTACAAAATTTGTTTCACAGTGTTTTCATGTAGCAAATAACAAGTACTTCCAGCAAGGCCTTTGAATAATATAAATTAATTCTAATTGAACAGGATGGAATACTCTAAAAAATTCTACTTATAATTTTAAGTAACAAAGTTTCTTTAAACTATTTTACTTGCATTTATAAATTAGATATATTTAGTTTTATTTTTAGGCATCTCACAAGCATGACAGAGAAAACTCACAACTTAACAGGAAAATCTCTCCCAAAACCACTTAAAGAATTTTCATAAATCCAAACTTTTAATTGGTAAATTAAATTATCTTAACACTCTAATACTGTTAACAGAAACCCAAATTCTCTTAGACATTTTAGCTAAAAATAAAATATCAAATATACAACATTCCCCTAAATATCACAAGCACTTTCATAAAAAAAAAGACACTGATTATTCTAAACTTAATAATTGAGTATTAGCAATTTAGACTTGGCTCTCTTCATTCTATCTTATCTCTTAACTTACTAATGGGCATGCTGAGGTTACTTGGTGGAAAATTAACAACCACTGTACTATTTGCAATAGCTGGTTTGCTGTAATTATTGATATATTTGTTTATCGTTCATAAATTTGAAATCACTTTACAAGAACTGGTTCCTCCTAGGGCACTGATTAGACAGGTGGGACCATTTTTAAAGCTGCCTGATTTGGTAGATGGGATTTCCCACTTCTATTTACTACCTAATCGAATTCCCATGATCTTATCTGGCTATAATTCTAAGGACATTCTTTAGCACTGCCACAATTCTAAATATGTTTTATTGTCATTCATTGGATTTCAAAATTCTTCACATAGCTTTGTCTTCTGTAGCTATAATTCTGATGTCAGGGTAATGACATTTCAGAAACCAAAAGGAAGGAAAGTTATGATTAGCAGAAAAGAAGATGGTATTTGTTTCTTTCTTCCTCTAATACACACTTTTTCTTTCCAATCCATTGTTATCAAGTTGGTTTTCAACTCCTCTTCTTATTGAATAATAGCAAGTTCAACATGTTATTCATGTAGGAAAGGGTAATGTCAGCTAGTCTTTGACATTTAGGCAATATTGGTGGTGAATTTCAACTGAGACCCTGAATTTATAGTGTGGACTATTGGAAAGAACTTGGTTTTTAGTGTTAGATCTGAGGGCTAATCTGACTCTATTAATCACCACCTGTATGAGTTTGAACATGTTACTTAATTTTTAATATGAGTTTCCATATCTTTATATCTGGTGTAACTAAACATACCACACCAATTTGTTGTGAAAATAAAGTCACCTTACATATTTAAAGTACATTTTAAAGTGCTTTATCCATAGATAATTATTATTACACTGTAATTGCAATTAGGTAATCTATCAACATAATCTTCTACATGCTCAGGTGGAGTAGTTCATTACTAATATTAAATGTAGCTTCTAAAATAGATTTTACTTTTAAGCTCACTAGAGCAAAGATATTGCTTTTAAATCTGCCATATTTCATACCGACATCAAGATCTGTGAAGGGTCTGAGATTTTACCCTATGTGTAAGCTAATAAGTTACTCTGCCAAAAGTTCATGTATACCAGCAAAGATGCAAGACTCCTGCATGAGACAAAGGGCAGTTTATGACTCACAGCAACAGCAGTAGTCAGCCTTACATCATTTACCTAGTTACCCAAACCCTAATTCCCACATACCGACATGACAAGGTCCAGGTGATGCCTGTATATACAGTGGATTGTGTTAGAGGAAAAAACTAAGTTTAGGAAACACCAATGATTTACAAGGAGACTTCTAGCAAACCTATCCAGACTTTGCCCTAGAAAGAGACACTGTTATTATTAATGTGAACAGCAAACCAATATGCCTTCTGTTCTGGAAGATTCTCTCTAACTTCCAAGGCTATTTGCTTTATAAACAATCTTGAAAGATAATGCGAAACTAAAACTGTTAATGCCTCTGCTCAGAAGAGAGACAGAGACAAGAAATTATAGAGATTTGTCTCGCTACAGCAGAATAATGGAAACTTTGCCCTTCTAGTATAAAAGTTAGGAAAAAGTTTCATAAACACAATTTTAATACACAGTTGTTTTAAAGTATTCAAAGTTATAAATTCTACCAAAACAATGTGTTGAAAGTCATGGTAGATCAATTACTTGTAAATGTCATAATAGTGTTTCAGAGGCGGGACATAAAAAACTGGGATATTTATGAGGTTTGGGGGGTATAGTTCAAGATATGTATTTCAATGTGAGGGGCTGATTAAGGTTAGCTCATGATATAATAGTTATGGATTTGTGGATAGGGCAAAATCTAAGGTTTTGAGAAAAAGGTCCCAATGTGAGTGTATTTATTAAAAGTTAGCTATCTGATGTTCATCTTAATGAGTTTTTTATTCCTTTCATCCTGAAACAAACAGTAATGTTATTTGCATATTTTATCTTTCTGGGCAAGAGTTTTCTGGAATAGAAGAGTAAGTGTAAGATTAGTGTAGTCATGACAATGTGGAGATTAAGCTGTGAGTGTATAGATGATTTTGGTTCTCCAAAGCCAAACGACCTGCATCCAAAGCCTGTCATTGCTTGTATATGAAAATGGACTGGTGGCAGAGAGGGGTCTACTAATTTTTAGTAGATTAATTTTACATCTTGAAGACTGTGGTGGGAAAAGTGGTAAAACACAGAATACACCAAGTAGGGAAATTAAAAAAATTGACCATAGTGTCAAGAAATGACTGATTTAAGATTAAAAATGTAGGGAAAACAAATAGGGAAAAAATATTAAACGGAAAAAAATGTTAACAGAACATTGGGATCTGCTATAAGGATGAATATAAGGATGGAGTCACCTTAACACACAAAAAACGAATCTTTCTCGCATTCAGGACAATGGGGAAAATCAATTCCAATCATAATAACTGATCTAAGTATATATAGATATTTAATATTATTATAGAACATACCTGATTGCATAGTATTTTAAAGAAGGTGATTACAGTGATTCATAGTTTTAGCCAGCTGAGAATTAACTCCTCTCTCTCCATGTATTCTTATTTTTTCTTTTAGTATAGATCTGATTTTTTCTAAAATCAAAAGTTGCATAAATCCCTGTAGACAAAGGGTGATTTATAAGCAAAGAGGGGCATCAAGATTAGGATAGAGTTCAAGAGAAGCAATAAGAAAGAAACCACTTGAGAAAACAAAAGTCATTTTATGTTGCAATGACAATTCCCCGAGCCTAGCATTTTCAAAGCAGGCTGTCTAGAAAATAAAACCTTTTCTTAAAAATAAACCTTCAGATGTGAAAAATACTTTTTGTTTCATATGACAAACTTAGAGCTGTATAACCAATGGGCTTCCATTTTCCAGAGATAATTATTAAAATGAGAAAATAGGGCTTCCCTGGTGGTGCAGTGGTTGAGAATCTACCTGCCGATGCAGGGGACGTGGGTTCGTGCCCCGGTCCAGGAAGATCCCACATGCTGCAGAGAGGCTGGGCCCGTGAGCCATGGCTGCTGAGCCTGCGCGTCCAGAGCCTGTGCTCCACAACCGGAGAGGCCACAAGAGTGAGAGGCCCACGTACCACAAAAAAAAAAAAAAAAAAAAAAAGAGAGAAAATAAGGCAGAAAAAATAGATATAAATTTAATACATATAACTTTTCCCAAACAGAAAATTGGTATCTGTTCATACAGTTTAGTGGGCTGCTGCTTCTTACATTCTGGTTCATATCTCAATTTCTCTATTGATGATTTGCTCTGGTGTATTACTGGGAAACCCATTATTAAAACACGCCAAAGTTGTACCCTTCAAACTCACCAATATCTGTAATAAAGGTGTTTCATCTCCATCATTCTGACTCTCTTGTCTAGCAAACTTGTTTCTGAATTTTGACATAGTAAGAAATTCAACATCTAACAAAGGAGGACACAAGAGATGAAAGAGCTAACTGGAATGACTCCTTCAGAGGGAGCTGAGAACCAGTGGAAAATTGAGATGTAACTTCTTAATGCATCAGATTGAAAGCCAGTAACAACAGAAGTTGAGGAGCAACTATTTAAATATTGTGACAGCTGTGTTGCATTGTCACAGAAAGTCTGGGCAGACTTTAGGGTGGATGACTAAGCATATCAATGTAAAAACTTTAAAAAGTATAATATGTCTCAAGATGAACATTTATTCTAGGTAGAGGCACAGGTACTTCCTTGTTTCTGTTACTGAATGCAAGTTCCTGTGCCATGCACACAGTGAGGCCAAACAAACTGAAACTTCGGAGTGTGGAACAGAGAACAATTTATTTCAGGGCTGTGCAAGGAGAACGGGTGGCTCGTGCTCAAAAAAAACCCTGACCTCCCCAAAGTGTTTCTGCAAAGCATCTTTAAAGGCAAGGTGAGGGAGGGGTGTCCCAGGGTATGTGATCAGCTCAGGCACTATTCTCTGACTGGTTGATGTTGAGGTAACGGGATAGTTAGCATTATCAATCCTTAGGCGCCAGGAGGTCTGGGGGCCACATGCCCATAATCATCAAATAGTTAATTTCTTCCACTTGGTGGTGGTTTTTAGCATCTGAAAAACTCAGGAAATATGCATGAAATACTGTTATCTTGGTATTTCAGAGAGGAGCTACAGCAGAGGATATGAGGGAGGGCTCTGTCCCAGGAAAGCCCCATAGGGTCCTACTCGGTTATACTTCCTCATGAAATATGTCTGATAAATTAATGCAATTTATCCTCTAAGGAAAGATGCAGCCAAGATGACACATTAAATGTTCCTTAGCTGAAGTCCACCATGAAAACAGAACCTGAGTCAAAGCTTGTGTGAGGCTAGTTTATTTCAGAATGTGATACCAGGTAGGAGGTGGAATGCAGGGCAGGGAGAGTGAAACAGAAAAGGAGGAAAAGCCAATTGGAGAATGTGGTCTTGGCTTGGATGCTTTCTGGGCAACTGTTACCCATTTTCACTGGGACCTTCTCAGGAGCCTTATAAAATGAACCACACAATTATCCACCCAAAGACAAAACACGGAAATGTTTGTCCAGTACTCTTTGTCCCCATTGGTCCAGGGTGGCCATGTTAACATTGATTTCTTATACTTCTGACTACCCAGGCAATCTGACTAGATGAGAGTCCACACATGGGTCTCAGAGAAGCTCCAGGGAGAACTCACACTGCAGTATGCTCAGCTCAAGTCAAGGCTCTGTGAGTTACACCTGCAAAAGCTACTCTAGGCTTGCATGGATCTGGTTATTGCAACCAGAGGATTTTAAAATAGTGTACAAGTCACGTCCAATATAAAGAATAGCTAATTAGAAAAATAATCCTATATTGAGTCTAGACTGGGGTTAGATGTTGTCTAATAAAAGACAATTTGGGACTAGATTTAATGATTTTAATGATTCAAGAGGCAGCAGCATACTAGTGTATTTGATTCCCAGAACCAATCTCTTTTTAATACTCTTTTCCTTTATGATGAAATTATTTTCTGTAGTAATCATGAAATTAGGTAATAATGGTCTAAAAAGAACACACAGTGAATTTTTCTTTTATTGAATTTTATAATTATAATAATGCCAGTAAAATAATACAAATATTAATAATATAAAATAAATATCTCAATACAAAAAAGGGAAAACAAAAGGTGATGAATAAAACACTTTAAGAATCTATGTTTTTATAAAATATAAAAACTCAGTTTTATATCTACATACTGGTCTATCACAGTAATGAATGAAAATATTTATGTTTTAGTTTTGAGTCTTATGTTCTGCAAACTTGCCAGTGACTTTGTTAAAATCTATATTCTTTACATAGTAATGTTCAGTAAATAGCATAGCCAGGTCAATTTTAATTAATGATTGATAAAAATATTTTTATAAATTTTTAATTTTGATAAATTTCACTTGATGTGACAGTTATCCAAAAGAAAAATTCTTAAACATAATAGTTAGCTTAGCAGAGACTCATAAAAAGATAAATTTCACAATAAAATCCAGACATTCCCACAATATCCATGTCTTTATTTCTTCAGAATTGATTCCAGCAGATTTCCAGTATTTCTGTAGTCCAAAAATATCTTCACCATATAATTCATCATGCAATTATATTACCGTTGGTAAAAATATGTTTGAAGTTTTTTCTTCAGAGAAAAATCACTAAATGTTAGTGTACATTGACTTCATTTGATCCACTGATTTAAAACAGTTGTGCAGTTGTTAGTAAAAATAATGGAGGCATTCAAACACCATCTTTTTGATTTTTCTGATAACATAAGACTACTATCCTTTATCATTTCTTTTGGCATTTTTCTTCTAAATTTTATTTATTTCCCACAAAAATATTCATTTCCTTACATTTTCTTGTTGCAAAGTTAATAGCCTTTCCATATTTTTCTGTGAGCCAATCTTCAAGGATTAATTTTGAAGCTTGGTGTTTCACTATAAGTGACTCAAGTCTTATTCTGACTGTTTGCTGTACATATGTCTTTATAATATTTATATCTCAAATTTCACCTTCAATTAAAAGATAACTCAAAAAAGACACATACAGGGCTTTCCTGGTGGCACAGTGGTTGAGAGTCCGCCTGCCGATGCAGGGCACACAGGTTCGTGCCCCGGTCCGGGAATATCCCACACGCGGAGTGGCTAGGCCCGTGAGCCTTGGCCTCTAAGCCTGCACGTCTGGAGCCTGTGCTCCGCAACGGGAGAGGCCACAACAGTGAGAGGCCCGCGTACCGCAAAAAAAATAAAATAAAAGACACATACAGCAGAAAGCAACATCTGATCTGATCCTTCTGAGCCCACATTTTCCTTTGGATCATGTAGTACTTCATAGGTTGAATTAACTTTCAAAGTTTATCTTTCCTGTACACACAGCTCCATCATGAGCACTCACTCCACCGTTTAAGAAAGTCTTGAGTAATTATATCTACATTCTACAGCATTTTCTATTGATGAGATGAAACTGGAAAGGGTGGACTTACTTCTCACAATTCCAAATATATCACCTGAGGAAATCCCTCTAAAAGAGTAAATTCTGTTCAGCTTTAGAGAATAATGTGTTCAAGGAACAAATGAGAACTTAGGATCATATTTTTTAACATTGTGCTTCAATACTGTCATGCATACTGACCACAGTTATAGCATTGTCATATCCTTGAGGATTGTGTACTTGTTTCACAATTTCTCGGAAATAGAGTGAAAGCTCAAAATTAATTCTTTTATTTCATCTTGACCATCTTCAAGATTGATGTGTCTGACCAACTTATATAAATGATCAAAGTATAAAGCTTCAGGAATGCTGTTAAGAATTTCAAACTACTTTGCATTTTTAATATCTGTAATTATCTGTTCTTTGAGGTAATTTCCCAGAAGGTGAATGTAATTATTTGGATCAATCTCTCTTCAGAAAAAATAACATACTAATTCTTACAAAATGTTCTTTCAACTTTGGGTCATAATTTAAGAGTAATTCCTTCAACATCAACACAGTTTCCTTTATTTGCTGATGATACATAGTTTTTGTGATCAGGGAAAGAAAACTTATGTTTGGCTGAAAGCATAATTAAGTCTAAACAAGATGCACGAAGTCATTTTTTTCCCCATTTATATATAATTTTCAGTTCTGTTGCCAAAATCTTCTATTTTGTAAAAAGATAGATATTCAGATATCTCAAGATCAGAGATTTTAGGGTATGCTTTTATTTTTTCAATAAATTTATTTTATTTTATTATTTTGGCTGTGTTGGGTCTTCGTTGCTGTGAGTGGGCTTTTCTCTAGTTGCAGCTAGCAGGGGCTACTGTTCATTGTGGTGCGTGGGCTTCTCATTGCGGTGGCTTCTCGTTGCGGAGAGCTGGCTCTAGGTGCACAGGCTCAGAAGTTGTGGCGCATGGGCTTAGTTGCTTGAGGCATGTGGGATCTAACTGGACCAGGGCTCAAACCCATGTCCCCTGCATTGGCAGGCGGATTCTTAACCACTATGCCACCAGGGAAGCCCAGGGTATGCTTTTTAATCAGGTGTTAAAGTGATTTTTTAAGGTAGACATTCCAGCTTTTGTCTCATTATCTTCAAATGGATAAAGAAACAGTTCTTTAGGTTCAAGCAATTCATACAAACTGTTAACATTTTCCACCATATGGGAAGTACGTAAACACTACAGAAACCATGAAGTTGACAGGAGCTGACTTCTTTCTTTGTATTCTTTTCATTCTCACTCAACTGCCTAATAGTCTTTATTATGATGTGGTTCACTTCTTTTAACCAGGTTAACTCTCAATTACCTCAAAACATTATTAATCAATTAGTGACATCATAATACATCAAAATTTCATTTATCATATCTCTTCGTCAAAGTCTTAGTCTTGATCTTTGCAAGCATGTCTTTATTATTATTATCATTACTACAATATTAGTATTGACTCTTGATAATACTTCTTTTCTCTTAAACATTATCAAGGTTTAGAGAAAATGATTCATTGTCATCTTTCACCTGTATCATTTAAATAGTGTTTCTTGTATCAGTACTTTGGATGTGCAAACCTGAATTTCCTACAAATTTTCAAGAACTATATGCAGTATTTCATGTATTATACTTTGCAAAATAGATTCAGACAATGATTCAATTACCTCTATTATTTTCCCTTTGTTGTACCCAGTAGAGTGGTGTCCTTTCATATTGATAAGGGTACCTGACTCCAAAATTTTTTACAAAACTTAGAATAATTATAAACCAGTTATTGATTCCGCAGTAATATTGCAAATGAATTCAAGCTTCTCCAAATTCTTGTAGGAAATGAAAAAAAAAAAACCCAAAACAATGATGTAGTCAGTTATATATCGGATAAACATCATGAACTTTGAGCCTTTGGTTACAACTGATATAAAGATCACTTATTTAAATTATTTTTCATAAGTTACTAAATATATTTTATTATAACCAAAATATAAAATGTTTAATTTGGGTAACTACTGAATTGTTTCATTGGTATGACATTTTATTTTCATGATTTGTTTTCTGTTTTTAAACAAAATAATAACAAAATAGAAGAATACATTGCAGTTTTAAGCATATTATTAAAATCAATAAAATATAATATGTGTGAACCAGTTTGAATTACCAAAGAAAAATTGTACACTTCAGAGTTTACAGATTATTTTGCTCTATTATGTTCTAAGATAAAAACTAAAACTTCCAGTAGTCACATATAAGACAGACTCAAAATTATTTGTTTATCAATGCAATCTCTGTGCTATCACTTTACTTTGAATCTACCTTTGAAAAATAGTAATATGTAGTACCATAGTTTTTGGAGACACACTATACCCAAGGGAATTCAAATGATTACAAATCCTTACAAACTTATTTAGAAAATGACTATATCTGAGTACACTATATAACTAGAAGTTCTCCAAATTAACTTCATATAGTATACATTATTTAATAGGGGACAAATAATAAAATATATAAATTGGAAACACACATGTACATTTTTTAAGCTTGAGTGTAACCACAAACATTTTTTGAACTTAACTAAAAAGGATTTTTACAGGGAAAAGTATTTTTTTTACTGACATTATTTAAAATTGTTGGAGCATGATGATAATAAAAATATAGGATTTTAATTTAATTATTTTTATAAGTTATGTACAGTCATGCACCCCTTTACTGCC
Source organism: Kogia breviceps (assembly GCF_026419965.1). Taxonomy (NCBI): domain Eukaryota; kingdom Metazoa; phylum Chordata; class Mammalia; order Artiodactyla; family Physeteridae; genus Kogia; species Kogia breviceps. The sequence goes on along the minus strand of NC_081321.1, from coordinate 71,252,788 downwards.
TGCTCCACAGCAGAATGCCAGGTCTCCACTGTCTATCATATGATAAAATGGAAAGTGACATGGAGTAGGGTTTTCTTTAATAATCAGTGCTTTGGCAAACATATAACTGATTGACTTCATATCTCTCACTTTTTAGACTGACTTTAGAGCAAGTTAGAAAAAATAAGTATCTGGGTCAGAAAGTAATGGGAAATTCAGATCTAGCTAACATTACCAATTTAACAAGCAATTTAAGTAGACTAATTTAAGAGGCATGGTTAAGGTCATGAAATCAACTGATATTTTGTTGTATGACGAGGAAGAGGCGAAGAAAGAAATAAAATACTTGGGGGATGTTTCTTGATTACAGTAGAAAGATATAGAACAAATACGTGCTGTTTTATCCCTAGAAATTACAAAATCTATGGAAAGCCAGTGCTTTGAGATTATATGGCAGAGATATTGGTTACAAGCACAGCTTCAGGTATGAATTCGCTAGGAAACAGGAGCAGAAAGCTGTCTTCCTAGGCCTAAGCAATTCCATGGTAAGAGCTAATGATGGTAGTCCCCATTTTGCCTAAATCTGAGTAGGCAATTTTGTTTTTTCTCTTGTAACAAAAGTACTTCAAATGACAATTACCAAGTAGAATGCCTGGCATCTGCTAGGTATTCTTAATGGTAGCCATAAGTCCCACAATTATTATTACTCTTGTTAACTTTCAACAGATTCTACATCATATCAAGATGTTCAGATGATTTAATCAGCTTAAACTCCAGGATCATATAGGTCATAATACATGTTTACTGACAAGTTATTATTTTAGCTGTAGTTCTCATTTTCAAGTGTGTTGATAAATTGAACACAGATATCTGTTCAGATCTTTTTCTGTTTCCCCTTTTTTATATGCCCAGTCTTCAGTGAAATGCAGTGAGACGCATGCTTGATATATGTCTAAGTGGAGCTAGCACATTTCTGACTCTGTTCACTGAGCTTAAACAGCTCACCTAGAAACTGGGTTGCTTTTTTTGGGTAGTTGTTGACTCTGTTCTTAACTACTGTACAACTTCAAAGCCTTCTTACAATCTATGTGTCACTGATATAGAAAATGAAAGTTAAGTTACAAATTTGGGAGTTTGCCACACTTATGAGAAACAGAGAAAGGCTTCAAAAACCATTGATGGGAAGGAATGCTGTGAAAATGGTATATTTTAATAACCTGCTCTAAGATTATAACTTTTGAATAGATGACATTCATAAAAAATACTCAGAGGATAAATGAATGCCTATTATTTCACAATTATTGGCAATAATATTGTATTATTGATAATAAGCCAAGGAATTTCTCATTTGAATTACTTTTTACTCTTCCATTCTTTTTAGGATTTACTCCTGAATCTGAAGAAAATGAAAATATATGAACTTGTTCATGATAAAATTCTTCCATTGTAGTACAAGACAGCATGCTTCTGAATTATATGAACCCAGAGGAGTGTTTTAATGTCTCTAATAGCCTGGGTTTATCAGGGGGAAATTTAAATTTTTAGTTAAGCTCATAGTTGATGTTTTCTACACTGTAGACTTTATAATGTTATATTAGTTTTGTGCATGGACTGTGCTTTTTCTCCCTTCCAGACCTCAGCATTTTTGGTCTTTTTAGTTCTGTAGATTCTTCTTCCTCACTCCTGAGTTTAAAGCTCATTAGAAATAATTCTCTTGAAAGTCTTCCAGAACTCTTAGATTATAATTTCTACCTATTTTGTGCTTCTATTTTACCTTACATTTTTCTCTATTTCTTCAAATGTTTTTAAAATTGTCTGTGTCACTTCTGAGAACTTTGAAACACCACAGGGTCTCCAGTCTTGCCTCCTTACTCCTCCATTTTTTCCCACTGCCAAGAAAAGCACCTGATAATAATCTGTCAATATTTGTTGAACAAGTATTTAAATGAATGAGGGAGTAAACATGTTGAGTGTGATGACAAGGGCAGCATCCTGGGGTCCAGGTAGATTACAGAAGAAAACAGTGCTCGTACAACTAATACTAGCCGCAGATAAAACCATAATAAGAAACCAGTTTTCTCAGTTTTTAGTCCAGTTCTAATTCTACCATAGTACACTGCCTTAATTAATCATGATTCCTTTATTATGTATTATGGCAAACTAAGAACAAAAAGAAAGACTTGTTTAAGACACCATTTCTTTAAAGTCAACTTTGGGATTAATATCTATGTTCACTTTCACTGACTTTAGTAATTCAGGTGCATAAAACTTGCTCCAGAACTGTAACTCATTTGCTCTAATTGACATCTCCAAAGAGCAAGAATTCTACTATCAATAAATAATGAATCACAACAGCTGGACTTTTATAGCTGAGGAGATATATATAGTGCTATAAATAAATCAATATTTTTATTTGTGTGATATGGCCAAAGTGGTTTTTTTCTTCTTTTAAATTAAGCCTTAATGAATTTTATAAGTGATCTTGGACTTCAACAAAAAGTTCATCAGCAAGCTATAAAGGTATTCCTTTGTGAGGTATTAAAATAGAAAATATAGCAATGCTAGACGGCCTTTCTAGTAGAAGAGTACCTAGATTTTAAAGACCCAATTTGATTTTACTTTTTGATTATCCTTCCAGAAAATTTGTGAGCTAAGAATAGAATATCTCATTTTTATGGTAAAGGGATCAATGATGGGTGTGAGAAGTAGAGAAATAACACAACATCCCTTCACAGAGAGAAAAAAAGGAAAGATCTTCTCTTACATCACCTTTTTGTCACATTTATGCTGGCTAATAAGTGCTTCTATTAAATGTCCAGCTTCTCTCATAAAGAGGAAATAAAAAATAACATAGATCAGGAGAAAGAGGACAAAAAGGATATTTCTTATTTTTCCTCTCCTGAGTTCTTCCTTGCAAAGGAAATGTGTAAAAAATTTTCATAAATATATTTCTTAAAAGCTACTTAACTACTTAGCTACTTAGAAAAGATATTCATTTCTGAACGAATCACTGAATAATAGAGAATCAAATATTTTTTTTCCTCATTACCCTCTAGTTGGAATTTATTCTGTAGGTGGTACATGCTGTTTTATATCATTAGAATATCAAAAAATAAGTCCCAATGTGGTACTTTTTCATACTACTTAAATTTTCTTATAAGTCATTTAATTATATACCTGAGTTATGTTCATTTGATTATTGTACATCTGTCTTACAGACAAAATAAATGAAAACAGGATTAATATCTAATCACAGTTCCTTTTTCCTTTTATTTAAAAAACACAGAACACTTTGTTAAGAGCATCTAGGAAGAAAACAGATGTTACTTACAAAGCATCCAATATTATTGATAGTTGCATCTCAGGCTTTTTTCTGCAATTATTTTAACAAAAAGCAATGGCCTAATTTCCTCAGAATTTGTAGGAAAATGTTTGTTCTTCAATACTTATATACCCACTTCCAGTCTTGTTTGAAAGAATAGAATAGACTCAGGCTGGTAACAACCACAGAACTGATTGAATTCTAATTAAATACTATATATTTTTCAAGTCACTATGACATTTTATTTAAAATTTAATAATGACTAGATTTTTATTGAATCATTCAATTGGTTTTTTTAAAGAGGAAACTTTATTTTAATAATGACATCTTGGTTTTAATAGTGAAAGCAAATTAACTGTATTAAAATTTTCTTTTTAAAGATAATATTCCCAATAGTTAACAAGTTATCTGTTTTTAAAATTTAACCATTGGAAAACACTAACGGCATGAGTTGAGTTTGTTTCTAAAAGCTGAATTGCTTCTTGCTAAAACCCCAGGGGACTAGAGTTTTCAGTGTGACAAAGTAATAGGTGCCCTGTATACCTTAATTACATCTCCATTAACATAGGAAGAAAGAGTTACCTAAGTTAGCATGGGGAGTGGAGAGAATGCTCAGCTCTCCATTGTGTCCTGTCTACAGTGAAGGCAATGTGAGGGTTCTGACAGTTGTTTGGTTCTTTTTGTCACTCATATTTTTCTGAAGCACCATGAGCTTCTGTCAAGACCGGATCATTTAGAACACTTTACTACCTTCCTACATAATCTTTTACAGGTGAAAGGAAATATTAAAATGAATTTATTGATTTCTTCAAAATATGTTTGTGAATATCTATACTAGGCATATTGAAGTATTAATGAGAATTACTTTGCTATTTTCTAGATGGGGAAACATATCAAATAAAGAATTACATGTAGCAATTGAAAATTTTAGTAAGAGCTACCCCATAAAGGATATAAGACGGAAATGGAATTGAAAATAGCAAGGTGAAAAGGGAAGAAAGAACCTATGGGTTTGTTAACTATGTAGACACATCAAAGTTTAAAGTGAAGTAGAACAGACAAAGAAAAAAGGAAAATGTTTCTTTATTTGCCCATACCTGATAGAGAGATTGGGAAAAGCTATATTTAATTCTGCAATTTTATTGGAATTTTTAAAAACATTTGATAGCAAGGGGTGCCCAAATAAGCATAGCTTTGGGTTTAAAATTATTTGAACCCTGACCTCCTCTTATTGTATGGGACTTTTATTGTGCTATGATAATATTCTCTTTTTACACTAAAGGCAGATATGTCATTTTTGCTAAAATCCATTTATGTCAGAGTTTAATGTACCAAAAAGATTATTCATTTTATAGCATGTATTGGATCTTGACCAAAATAGCCTCAGAAGGCCTTCCTAAATTTGATAAATTAAACTGTTGTGAGTTAAATTTCTAGATGCATTAAGGACATCCAATAGTTTAATTTTTGTTTGTCTTTTTAAAAGAAATTCTACACTATATCTTCATTTGATAATTGGATATTTTTCTTTAGTATAATATATACTTGCATTCTAATCTCTCTCTCTCTCTCACTCACACACACATATACACATGCAAACCTTCCCCACATGTGCCCTAACTCAGATGAGATTATTTTGGCCATTATGTTGGATTATTCATGAAGCTGTGGTTAGAGTCACCAATTTGATTTTTCTTATTAGTTTAATCAACATCATCACAGTGTCACTATCTTCCAAGACAATGCCTTGAAGTCATTTTACACTTTGCCTACCTCAGTCATTTTTCTTTCTTTAAATATTTCTTGAGTTGGCTATATTATACTATTAATTTCATATTGTTTTTGTCACATTTATCCACCTTTTCTTTTTGGCTGATGACCAAAAAATTTCTTGATTGAAATGCACTAAGAATGTGACTAATTTTGATGGTGACTATGAAGTAAAAATACTGTTGCAAACTTGCACACATGGAAGAAGCAGTGTGGTGGAGTGAAGAGACCATGGGGTTTGCGATAAGGTCCCATGTTTTGTTTCTGATTTCTTACTTATCAGCTTATGACCTTGGACAAGTCACAGTACATACTGACTCCCACAGTATTGTGGTAAAGAGAATGTGATAAGATTATGGTGGAGCATAAGGGTTTTACAGTTCAAGGCTATTAAAATGAAAAAGTGATTTTTATCGTAAATACTCATAACAAAGTTCCTCAGAAAGTATTTTCTGATCTGGGACTAGGGCAGTGGATGGTTATGATTGGTGAAAGTCACTTATATTGCCATACTGATGGCCCTCATTAATTATAAGTTGTCCTAACCTCCATAAAAACGTTTATTTTTGAACATTAAGGATATAGCATGTATGAGTTCCTATTTCAAAAGCTGAACAGTGGTTCCGATCCCATAGAATACAATGATTAATGTCTAACACTCCAGAATCAGGCTGCCGAAGTTCGAATTCTACCTTATCACTAACAAACTTTGCAACTTTGGCCAAATTACTCCATGTAATTTGATCATAATCAGTAAAAAGCAAGATGTGGTACTTTGATAATATGTGATATGTTTTAAAATTGAAACTCTGTCGTGGAGGAGGAGTCAATACATTTTTGCTATAACAATTAGTGTTGGTTTTGTTGGTGATGTTATTATTAAAGTTTTTAAAGGACAAAAAAATGTAGACTTGAAAATGACCTTCCTTGGGACTTTAGGAAGCCATATATCTTAGTTCTACAGCTTATCAATTAATAAATCACATTAAAATTAATTAACTCATTTCAAGTAACAACTGCTTATCTCATTGAATTCTAAAGAGTAGCTTATTACTTACTATTATATGACTAAATGTGAAACATTTTCCAAGCTTCAAGTGGATAATGGAAAAAGAGAAGGTATTTAGAGTGTTTTATAGATCCTTTTGGATTTTATTTGAAGGAATAATTAATTCAGTATTCACTTTATGTCTAGAACTTAAAATACTTTGATTGTTCTTGGATTTAATGAGGGCTTATTTGGCTGTACTACATTCAACCATATTATGAAGTAGAGTATCTTTAAATTTCTAATTAGACAATAGTGCAGATAATTATTCTTTAAAAGCTTATATGAATACAGAACATGAGTATTTGATTCTAATTTGTAAGTATTCAAATCAAATTTTATTATATGTAGAATAGTCATTTATAAATAAATTAGGCACAGCATTTTTTTTCATCTAAATGTAGTCTTTCCTAGTTGATGTTTACTGTGTTTGAGACTGCTTTCTTGAAATGAGTATATAACTTTATACTCTAAGGAATGTGTGTTGGATGTCATATTCTTCTTTGTGGAAAGTTCTATACCTCTATTTCCTATGCTAGCGAAGATGATATTAGGTAAAGGGAATTGAAAATGTTAAGTTTATATGTGTGTATATATATATATATATATATACACACACACACAAATTTGTTGAAATTTGGATTCTTTAATAAATTTTGAGATTTCTTTGGGGAAGATAATTTTTTAAATGATAATTGTCTCAAAAAGGCTTTTCTCCTGGAAATGTTTACAACTTTATAAAAACTAGTGTTAATAGTTTCATATTTGTTAGTGAAAAATTACTGAGTTTCTACTATGAACAGCCTACTAAATAAAGATTAAGAGAATGAGCTTGAATATCATCATACCTAAATTAAACCGTCGAGGCCCAGGTGTACAGGGCCTACCTAAGATTGAAGTTAAAATAGGAGAATTGAAAATCCTTCTGTCATCAATAGCATTCAAGTACTAGGGATGGGGCAAGAACACGAAGAGAGATCCTCTCTATACAGGGACTGCTGAAAATAGAGCAGAAAGGCTGAGAAAAACCTTCTAGCAACCCACTCCTAATATAAAACACAAAAGTACATCAGCTATCTGCTAGAGAAATTTGGAGACTAAGGTGAACTGAAGAGCCTATATCAACCACAAAACCTCAAATCCAACTTAGCTATTGACTTAACACCCATAAGAATGTTCAAAAAGAAGCAACGGCATGCCCTTTTTAGGCATAAATTCTATTTACCTCATATGATACAATATTAAAATAATATATAGTGATAAGGAATAAATAAACAGAAATGTACAAAAACTTTATGGATAAAATTTTAAGATTTTATAAAAGATATGAAAGAGTATATTTCTGAATATAGAGATATACTATTCAGTTAAATTAAAAAACTTAATGTATAGCATATTATAATTCTCTCCCAATTGATCTATAGATTCAATGCAATTGAATTAAAATCACAAATGTATTTTGTAGTGTTTGACATGGCAGTTCTAAAATTTCAGTGCAAATGTTTAAAAATAACCAAGTGATACTTAAAAGAGTGCCTTTTGGTTGCTTGATAAGACAAAGATGGAATTGAAAAGAGAAAAAGCACCATTTCTTTTTTATTGTTGCTGTTACAATCGTCTGGTGAATGCAAAGGGAAAAAATGAAATTGGATCCTTAACTCACGCAAAATACATTTAAAATTTTAAAGAATATATGTAAATGTGTAAGTGTAATAATTGCTCAAAATAAAATACAAGAAACCATATTCATAATGTTTACAAGGATTTCTTTGTACAGGATAAAAACTAAAAGTAAAAAATATTCATAGGGTTTCCCTGGTGGTGCAGTGGTTGAGAGTCCGCCTGCCAATGCAGGGGACACCGGTTCGTGCCCCGGTCGGGGAAGATCCCACATGCCGCGGAGTGGCTGGGCCCATGAGCCATGGCCGCTGAGCCTGCGTGTCCGGAGCCTGTGCTCCACAACGGGAGAGGCCACAACAGTGAGAGGCCCGCAAACCGCAAGGAAAAAGAAAATTCATAAATCATCTAACTGACATTGCGAACATCTATTTATTAAAAAAAAAACTAAGGGAAGTGAAAAAAAATGCCATAAACTCTTCTGGAACACATTTAACTGTTGAAGGATTTGTTACTTTACAGAATATAAAAAGAACTTTTATGAATCAATACGAAAAGAAAACAAACACTAGAAAAATAATGAAAAAAATTTCAAAGAAGAGGAAGCGCAAGTCACCTATAAACTTTGAAAGATAAAGATGTGTGTGTATGTCTGCACACACATATATATATAATCATAGGTAATGTAGTATGATCAGGGTAATGTAGAGTAAAACCTGTGTTAAAAGAAGGTACTATTTTCTACTCACCAAATGAGCATCTTTTAGAAAACAGACATTGGTAACAGTGCGTGTGGAACAGCAAGCACTCTCAGTCACTGCAGGTGGAGTGTTAGTTGGTACAATTACTATGAAAAACTGAACACACGTATCTTAAAAACTAGGGAGTCCACTGCTAAATATTTGACCCAGAAAATCTCCTATACCTCTGCACCAGATATATGTATATATGTATGTGTATGTACATATGTGTGTATGTATGTATATATATATATATAAAATGAATGTAAATGTCAGCATATTTGTGGTTTGTCATAGCTCTAAACTTGAAACTATTTATCCCTTTAGAGTAGAATGAATAACTTGTCATTAATTCATACAATGGACTACTTTTTAACAATAAAAATAAATTACAGCTACATACATATGAATAAAAGAAAGAAGTCATAGAAATATACATACAGATTCCATTTACATAAGATACAAAAATATGCAAAACAAAGTAGTATATTGTTTAATGGTGCTCATATTTTAAAAGAAAAATACAATTTGCATGTATATCTTTACCTCTGCTGGATAGGAGGGAGATGAGATTTAGGAAGAACAGTAGTGTGTTTTGAGGTGTAGTAATCTGTTTCTTGGCTTGGATACAACCATAATGTTAATGTTACTTTCATAAGACTTTATTTTATCACTTTCAACAGTGTACATGAACATTTTAATATAGTCTTTGTATGTTTGGTACATTTTTTTTTTTTTAAGATTTTTATTTTTGATTCGGACCATTTTAAAAGTCTTTACTGAATTTGTCACGATATTGCCTCTGTTTTATGTTTTGGATTTTTGGCTGTGAGACATGTGGGATCTTAACACCCCAAACAAGGGATCAAACCCACACCTCCTACTTTGGAAGGTGAAGTCTTAACCACTGGACCGCCAGGGAAGTCCCACATATTATTTTTTAAAACTTTATTTACATTTGGTAATTTCTCATACAATAATATATATTTGCTTATATATTGCATGAATATATAAATTTAATAAATTATACTTATTTAATATATCTACTAACATTTTAGCTATAAATTCACATGTCAATTTTTAAATAAAATTTCAAGTATATCATTTAAAATAAATATACTTAATATTAAATAGTACTTAAATATAAAATATATGTCAAATAAAAACATATGAAGTTATATAAATATTCTCTTATAGTTAATTTATAGCTATTGAGTGTGTACTAAGTGCAAGGACTAGTGGTATATATTGGTATACAGGCACATAAGAGTTAAGCGTAAAATACAGGTGCAAACACAAAATACCTCAAAATTTAAAAATTAAAATAATTAGATATATTTAATCTATAAGAGCATCTGAGCAAAATGTACTTTTAACACTAGTTATAATTTATTCATATTAATAAAGGGAACCATATATCCATTATTTTTCTTGAGACATAGAAAGATGTCATTCTGATTTAAGAAATATTCAAGTTTTATTATAAACAAGTTTTTATTGTAACTTTGGAAATGCGTGATTATTCTTATCCATGTGTGGATACTAGCATAAAATCCTCTAACATTTTCATATTTTTTTCTTTAGTGAAATAGTCTAAAAGATAATGGTTTAGCTGAAATTGCTCTATAAAAATGAACAAATTTGGGGCTAGAAATCTGACGTGGGTTGTAAAGACATTACTAGAAATGGAAGCAGGGTAAATCAGATGGACTAACACATTGTTTGAGGAAGCTGCTATGTGAACTCACACAAAAAATATGTCATGCTGACTTTCATGAAAGAAGTGATCTGGGCTTTGTGGGTGACAGTTGTGGGGGAGGATAGAGGAAACAATTTTCAAAATATTACATGTTCTACCAGTAAAATTGTTCTACAAGTGCTAAAGAATCCTTCTGGATATGGTAATGTGATTTGCCTATAAAAAATTATTGAGTATGAGAAAAAATGTGCACACACACGCACACTGTCCTTCAGTGTTATTTCCTTAGACTGATACGTGGACAACAATTGTTAGAAAACATGTACGCTATATGCCTGCAGTGCCAAACAAGAATACTTTCAAAGGGTAAAACTATATGCCATTTTACTAGTAGAAAAAAATGTGGCTCTTACTCTATGCTGGCTCCTGTCTGTGTAGCTGTTCCCTTGCACAGTAGTAGCAGGATAGTGTTTACAACAAGCATGCATAGTATAGTCATACGATTTGGGTGATTGAATTTTTCATTTTGGTATCATTGCCAATATTTTGTGGTTGTGAAAACTTACAAAATTGCTATAAATTATGTTTAATCAGGGAGTATTTTCATGGGGTGTAACTTGTTTAAAAATGCTTTTGAACACAGCGTGTCTCCATTACTCTGTGAATCTAATTTTGTAATTTTTGTAACACCACACTTCTCACCTTGTACTCTTCGATGTTTCTCTAAGCTGTTAGAAGCCCTGCTAGCAAAAGCAACTAATTGCAGTCTGTCAACACAGACCTAGTCCAGAAAGGGCAATCCAGCCTTCTCTCATAAGTAATAAGTAGAAAAAAATGTCTCCAAAGCTCGGAATCAAGCACAAAAAGCGTCCTTCCCACCAAGACATACTTTTTAAATGGTTTTAAGTAAAGTAGTTCTAAGGGAGAAAGCTTTATAGTTTATAAAGTATGACAGTATGGAATGTAAGTATTTGGTACACCTTAACATATCCTTAAAAATTAATGCACCAGATTGTAAAAGAAATAATATTTATTTTGTAGCAGCAGAGGTATACTTAGCAAAATGCACAAGGACAAACATACACACAACAGTAACATTTGGTTTGAAAAAAGAGTAATGATTTAAAATATAAGTTAAACTTACCACAAAAATGCAACATTATATCTGATGGAAAGTTCCTTTCAGAAACAACCTGGAGTATAAGTGATAAAAATAATCTGGGTATCAATTTTACATATAGGAGGTGTTTTTTACCCACTTAAGTAAAAGAGAAACATTTTAGGATTCCTTTTTTTATTTTTTATTTTTATTTTTTTTGCGGTACATGGGCCTCTCACTGTTGTGGCCTCTCCCGTTGTGGAGCACAGGCTCCGGACGTGCAGGCTCAGCGGCCATGGCTCACGGGCCTAGCCGCACCACGGCATCTGGGGCACGAACCCGTGTTCCCTGCATCGGCAGGCGGACTCTCAACCACTGTGCCACCAGGGAAGCCCGGATTCCTTTTTTTAAATCAACTAGAGATGGATACTGAAGTCATAGGCCAAATCATAGTTAATATATGATATATTGAATTTGAGATATATATATATATATATGCATAAGTATATGTAAATGCACCCCCACATGTACACATATGATATTGATGGTTATTCTCATACAGGTAATGTACACTTCTATATAGTACAAGTTCTTTCTATGTAAAATCTAGTACTTACTAGAAATATAATTATTTCTGGTATGTGATCTTAAAATGTTTCAACAAATTTCATAATCTTGTGACCTGTGAAAATTTCCTTATGTATTTTAAATGATAATCATTTAAAGCAACCTAGATGTATTCACATATAATTATCAAAAACATCACATGCAACATATTGATTTTTAAATAAAAATCTATTTTTGAGCAGCACAATATCAGATTTTGAAAGAGGATTCTGATGAAACTGAAAAGTAATATACTTCAAAAATAAATAATGATTTTTTTCCATAAATGATGAACATTATGCTTAATGGATTGTTATTAAAAATTAAGGCATTCAGAGAAGATGTGATTTGAAAAGTGGTATGAGATATGAGATGAAAAACCTCTAATACTCAGTGATGAGTAGTGTGCTAATTAAGCTGTATAATCAAGTAATATCAAGGATTTAAAGATTATTATGCAGTTGCTTCAGAATGAGTGTGGAAAATGAGTGAGGATTAGTTACTGTTTACTCCTTTAAAACTTCCATGCATTCAGGCTGGAGGTGGTAAGCAGGAGAATAAGAAGAAAGTACTACAGACTAGCCCATCTTCTCTGCACTTGGAAACTCCTCTTTCTATCTTAATCCAGTCTTTTTATTTGGTCTATTTGAATTTGCTTTCCTTAGTACAAATCTATTATTTCACTAAATGTTGTGGTTAGCAATTACTCCTCAGTTTCAAACTCCGAAAATATGGCTATTTCAAGGCACTAGGCTTCCCATCCCATTTAGGACCTAGAAGGTCACCACAAACCCACAGCACAAAATTCCTTTACATGTGTAGAGTGCAAAAACAAATGCATGGGATACCATTTAGACTGTACTCATCTCTCTTCACTTGCATTAGAGGTTTTAGTGAACTCTCATTTTTATTTGGGGTGTGGCAATTCTTATTAGTGAAAACATTATCTTTTAAATACAAAGCAAAACTGCCTTGTTATTTGCAGCCATAAAAATAGTGGTTATATTCTGCTTTAGCCATTCAAGAATTGAACATCTTAGTTCCAAAACCTTTATTATGCACATTTATGGAAAGGTGGACTGGAGACAAGGTTGACATCCCCCTCATATTTCTTCCTGAGAATGACTGGATGCTAGAAATAGCTGTAAACAACTTTTTGCCATTTGAAAAAGGCCAATATTAGATAAGAAGAGAATTTGTGTACACTGGAGCAAGCTCTGCATGAGCAGGGGTTATTTCTGTCTTATTTAGTGCTGTAAGCTTTGTGCATAACCCATTACATGGAACAGTTGTCACTCAGTATACACATAAATAATAAAAGGTGATATTAGATAGGAACTTTATTTTAGCCACAATAACTTATTTCCTGAGATTTTTTTTGGCATAACATTCTCATTGTTAGTGATGATGGTAGCAAATAATACTAGCATCTTAGAGTATTTTAACAAATATTATGCACCAACTATGTACAGTACACTGTGCTAGTGCCTGCTGTTGCTGACTGATGACTATACCTCTGCATAGACTGTAACTTGAAGAGAAGTGTGTAAAATGTGTATGTCTGATGGTTCCATGTGTACTTCCTTAAAATGACCATGCTTTTTGCATCTTATTTAATTTGTTTAGCAGATATTTATAGTATATATGTAGAATTACATATTAATACAGTTTTTTAAACAGTCCAAAATAAAAAATGACTGAACTTTTTTTTTTTTTTTTTTGGTAATATTCTCATATCTCCTCCCTCTTGCATCTCCCTCCCATCCTCCCTATCCCACCCCTCTAGGTGGTCACTAAGCACCGAGCTGATCTCCCTGTGCTATGCGGCTGCTTCCCACTAGCTATCTGTTTTACATTTGGTAGTGTATACAAGTCCATGCTACTCTCTGAACTTCTTTTTGAAACCATTTTCTTTAATAGACGAATGTCTATTTTACTCTATAGGTTATATGTTTTATTTTAACTTGAGAAAATAAAATGAAAATAATGATTGACAGTTGAAACAGTATAACTTACAATGCATAGAAAAGTTATCATCAAATATAAGTTTATTATAAATTCAAATCACATTCTTAGAATTTGTAACCAATCTTTCTCTTATTATTTCATCTCTTATGATGAACTTGCTTCATATTCTGTCATACATTTTAAAAATCTCAGTAAAGAGAGATTTTATTCTGACATTGTGTTCTAGCAACTATTCTAAAGTCTGAAATCTAAAACACGTATTTAATGACATGACTTACAGAAAACAGAAAGAACTTCTGGTTTCAGCTTCAACATGCAAAGAGCTTAAAAGTTGTCACTCCTGTCCCTACAACAACAACAATTGAACAAAATGAAAATGAACTTTTCTTGAATCGTCAGATAAATGAGGTTGCAGGGGAAACCACTACACTGAAATCTGAAGAGAGAGTAAAGGTAGAGAATCACAGCCAAGGCGGGCTTCCCTGCACCAGAAGCCATTGGAGCTATAAGTGCTAGGAACCTGCAAATGGCAATTTTGGTGAGCTGTTGGAGGCCGAAGGTAAGCAAGCTTGAGTTGTGAGAAACTCCTGGGGACCACAGTCTTGGGAGGCAGCATTTATGGCTTTTACTCCCAGGAATGCCACCAGGTTCTCATGGTGAAGAACCCATAAAAGTCCTCTTGTGACTTTGGCAGGAGTAGAGAAACATAGAACTTGATATTAAAGGCCTGATTGCCTCAGTTCCTGTTACTCCATATATCACGTCTGTATTCTACCAAAATATTACAGGGCATGCTAAAAGGCAAGAAAAAACATAGTCTATAAGATAAAAGGTATACAGGAGAAAATCTACATGAACTTTGGTTCATTTATGAGATTTTAGCTTATAACACCAAAGCATAATCTGTGGAAGAAAAAATTGACAACTTGTTCTCTATTAATATTAAATACATATATGCTCTGAGGAAGACACTTAAAATAATAAAACAACGAAGCAAATGCTGGGAGATAGTATTTGCAAAACACATATCTGATAATTTGTAGCCAAAACATGTAAAGAACTCCGAAAAATCCACAATAAGAAAACACACAGACAGATTTTAAAATAGGCAAAAGATCTGAACAGACACGTCAGCAAAGAAGATATACAGATGGTGAACAGGCACATCAGAAGATGCTTAATATCATTTGTCATTAGGGTATTGCTAATTAAAACAGCAGTGAGAAACTACCACACACCTATTAGGATGGCTAAAATCCAAAAAACTTACAAATACTGGTGAGGATGAAAACAACAGAAACTCATTCATTCATTGCTAGTGGCCACTTTGGAAGACTGTTCTACAGTTTCTGACAAAGCTAAGCATAATTTTATTTTATAATCCATCAATCACACTTCTTGGTATTTACCCAACTGAATTGAAAAATTACATCCCAAGGAAACCATTATGTGAATCTTTATAGAAGTTTTATTCACAATCAACACAAACTGGAAGCAACCAATATGTCCTCTAACAGTTATGAATGGACAAACAGAATATGGGTGCCTCAATATAATCAAATATTATTCAGTGATAGAAAGGAATGAGCTGTTAAATGATGAAAAGACATGGGTGAATTTTAAATGCATATTGCTAATTAAAGGATGCTAGTAATAAAAGGATACATACTCTATGAGTCTAATTATTTGACATTCTGGAAAAGGCCAAATTATAGACTATAGAAACATCAGTAATTTCTTGGTTTTCAGGGTAAGTAGAGAGTTGAATAGATGAAACACAGGATTATTTTTAGGACAGTTAAGCTAAGTTTTAATAATAATTTAATGGTGAATACATGTTAGTATATATTTGCCAAAACACATAGAAATTTACTGCACAGAGTGAACCCTAATATATGCAAACATAAAATTTGTTGGGGAGGTCAGTCACCCAGGATGGAATGAGGAAGTGACAAACACTCTAACTCATTACAAATACAAATGTAATAATATTATTACAAATGTAATAATCTCACAGAAAGAGGGGTGGAGGAAAAAGATGCTGACCTAATTAACTTTGGAGGTGATTAGAATCTGTATATAAGCCCTGTACTTTAGATGATAAATTTGTTTCTGTAGGGAGTGCATGTTAACAATTCTGATACCACTACACATGTATAATGGGCGTAAACAATTAAATTAATGGGTGGCTGATTGTAGGTGCCAAGATTATCATGACTGGAGTTGGAGAGAAAGGGAAGATCTGCTTACTTGGAGCAGGTGGAAGAGGGATAGAGTAAGGTAATTGAAAGGAAGGAATCAGTATAAAGCCATCTGCAGCTAATGTAGACACAGATTGTTACATATAGAAACATTTATCAATATGTGTTTATACATGAGTTAGTAGATACACATGTATTTCCTTACTTTACCACTTCAGAGAGCTAAGAAACAAGAACACCCCAGTAACAGTGAGCAACCCTAGCGTCCAGATATTGGTTTCTTACTACCATTCTCAATAAAAAGAATGAGGAATCCTTGGGAAAATGGCTGATTGTAGGATGGGGTAGGAAATATACACATTAGTCTAGGGCATTTTACAGTCTCAGGAAATAAGTTCTCCAAGAAAAATCCACAATGGTGGGAGTATGACAGAAAGACACAGGAGCCTACTAAAATGCTCTCAGTGTCCAAAGCTGGACAGTTTGAACAACAAAATAAAGTAGTACTGGATTATAACCTGAAGTTTAAAATAAATATTTATGAGTCCATACTGATATTAATGATTAAACAGAGAAGAGACAAATCTATGCAGAAAATTTCCAGATAATTTATGTGCTCTACCTTCAAGGTGGGGAAGAATAATTCCCCATCCCCTTGGTGTGAGCTGTGCATAGTAACTTCATTCCAAAGAGTACAATATGACAAGAAACTTTATTAAAAAGTATTAACCTTATAGTGAAGAAACTTGACTAACACTACTTCTGCCAGTTGGCAAGGTTAACATCAACAGTGATAAGTCATATCTATCGTATGCACTCTTGATCTGAGAGGATAAAAATGGCACTTTCTTCCTGTGGTGTTTCATGAGAAAGCCATAAGCCAAGGATAATCATGAGAAAAAACATTAGACAAATCCCAATTAAGGGATGTTGTTCAAAATACCTGACCAATACTCCTCAAAACTGTCAAGATTATCAAAATCAAAGAAAATCTAAGAAACTGTCACAATCAAGAGCAGCCTAAAGAGACATGAATAGCATGTGAAATGTGGTATCCTAGATGGGATCCTAAAACAAGAAAAGAAAATTAGGTAAAAACTAAAGAAATGTAAATAAATTATATAATTTAGCTAATGTATCAGTATTGGTTCCTTAGTTTTGATGAGTATGCCATACTAATATAAGATTTTAGTAATAGTGAAATTAGTTGAGAGGGTATATGGGAAGTCTCTGTAAAATCTTCACAAATTTTCTGTAAATTTAAAATTGTTCTAAAATATAAAGTTTATATTATGTTATATATATACAGAATCTTCCAGTTTTTAATAAAATTAAAAAATAATTTTGCAGTTTTAATACTTTGAATGCTTTGCATACATTAGTGACAAATTAAGCAATATCCATAAGTTCTAGATATCTGTAAGGTGGCTTTTGAGTGTGGGTTACCTTCCCAGTTTTCTTACTATGGCTACATCAGTATTTATTTACCTTTCAAAAAATATCAAATATTTATTCTTTGAGAGCACATTGTTAATTAGGATGTTCCAGAAAATTTCAGCTAATGATAGGCTTGGTGTATTTTGCCAATAAAATTGAATTTGAAATTATTGGGATAATGATTAAAGCTTCATATAAGCATATTAAACCATTTAAAATGAAATCTTGGTAGTGTATTCATAGTTAAAATGAAGGATTGGTGGTGCTTAGAGCCTAACTGGAGAGCATAAACTCCTTTTTTGATAACCCTTTTTATTTCATATCTGTTGAAATTAACATGGTAATTCCAGGTTTGGCATATTTCATTCAAAGTTGATACTGTTGTGAAAACTGCGAAGTGTTTTCTAGGGTCACTGGCATATCCACTTGTATGGCTTCTAAAGATAGCTTCCACATTTGAGAACTCTTGGATTACTTTCTAAGGGCCTTTTTATATTGTTCATAGTCTGTTGAATTTTGAAAATATGCTAGAGAACTAGAAGCATTTTAAAGTTTCTTTTTTAAAATTATTATTTTTATTATTTTATTTTTGGCTGCATTGGGTCTTCATTGCTGTACATGGGCTTTCTCTAGTTGCGGAGAGTGGGAATAGTTACCATGCCCTTGTGTGTTTTGAATGGCTATTTTCAAGAGATTGAATGAGACTTTCCCTAATATACAATGATTCTTCACTCCACTGGTGCTGAAGAATAGGTTTGACCGTGCTGTTCTAAGTAGGATATAGCCAACTATCGTTATGAAGTAACTTTAGTTTCTTATCACATTTGCTCCTCCATAATATATTTGTTGACTACTGAATCCCTGCTATGAATTCTGAATTGTTCTCTCTTTATAACTCTCTTATGTCATACCATTCTTTGCCTTGTATATATTTTTTTCTCATTTGATCAATTTTACGCTTTCCTACTGACTTGTTTCTAAGATCTTATAGGAATAGTTAGTATTTTTCTTTATTATCTGGAGTGCCTAACACAGTGATTCAATATAATTATTAAAATTTTGGCTGGAAAATGCTATGTAAAGATATTGATATTCCCAGGTTTTTCCATAGATGAAGGCATAGTATGGTATGATGGAATGAGTACTAAACTAAACTAAATACTAATGAGTACTAAACTAAACTAAACTAATACTAATGAGTACTAAACTAAAAATATTTGTTCTAAATTTTCTATCACTGACTTTGGGGAAGACAACGAACTAGGAAATAAGTAGGGATTGAAGTAAATGATCTCTAAAGTTCTTTCATAAATTTAAATTTATGTGATTTTAAAATACACCCCCCAAAAGGTATCACATGTCCCAGATTTCACTGGAGCCTTAAAAAGAGGCCCCCAAATTAGAAAATACTATGAAATAATTGTGTAGAAGCTCTTCATTAAGTCATTTCGCAATAGGGAAGGATATATTGTTTTCATGATTATAACGCTCAGCTCTCTCACCAATCTGGGAGAAGATCCAATAAAGTTGGCTATTGGTGTATAATTTTAACATTTTTTCCACTCTATAGTAAAATAAACCTCTGTTTATTCCCCAAAATTTCTGCTCTATAATAACAAGAAATCATCCTGAGTGTGTCTTTTGGCCTTGAGCATGGCCTTGGCATAGTTTTATTTGAAATTGTATTATTTTTGTCTACATGAAGTTCATAGTGTTCTCTTATACATTTGTACTTTTTTAACTTTGAAAATTGGCTCAAATATTTTTTGAATCATGAACAAACATGGATCATAAAAATACTAAATTTTTAAGATTAACACTAAAATGTTCAGTGTTTTGACAACAAATCTGATAACATATGCTATAATTGTCACTTTAGAGTTAAAAATGTTGTTTAATAGCTTTCATAACTGACTTTAAAAGTTACATCTAACACAAGCCTTATTGATACATAAACTATTTCAACTACTTTATTTGTACCCAGAAATATATCAAAGTATTCCTACATGACATATATAACGGGCAGCAATTCTGAAAGCTAGAAGCAACTCAGATAATTTGGATTGGAAATTTGTCCACAATTTCCTATATATATATTTATTTTAATTGAGGAATTATGCCATTTATTTTTTATGTGGTGCTTCAATAAAACTTAGGTACCTGAAAAAGGAGTATTATTCTGACAATGGAATTTAAATGATCTCTTAAATTATGTTTACCTACCTCATAAACTACTTAACACTGATTTAAAAATACTTTTAAGTAGTTTAACAATTTTTAAAAATAGCACTTTCTGACAAAACAGTTTGTTGTTTATAATAAAATCAAACTCTCTTGAATCAAAGATGTCAGTTCTAATAGGATTAGTATTATACTTTTCTCAAGTCATTTATAAATACTCTATTTTCATGGAAATCAGTAATAATTCATGAATATATAACTGGGCTGAAGCTCTTATCTTTAGTGTTTGAATATAAAGGATAAATGAGAAACTCATTTATTTTGGAAGAACAAAGTATAGTTTGCTAATCTTATTGGATTTTTTTTTCAAAGTCAGGGTTCACATGTTTAAAGAAACTTAAGACATCTTCCATGTCTTTTGCCTTATCACTGGATCTATTGATGGAGTCTTTGAAGAATTAATATTTCAGCTTTCTTGAATACTCCAGGTACTTGAATTTATGCTCTTCAGTCCAGGTTATAATGTATAACATAAAATGCTGCCAACTTTAATATAATTATCAAGAATATTTTACTTCAAATTAAACAAATAAAAAAAGGTAATTAATTTTTACTTGGTAAAATTACTTTGAATTTACAAATAAAAGGTGTTTAGTTTTAGGAAATAACTGAATAAAATTTCTTTCCTATAGATTTTAATTTATAATATTAATATGAGTTCAAGGCCTATCATTGACTCTTGTTTTGTAAGTATATTCTCACATATTTTTGCAATGATTTTTAAAACTCATTTTCCACAGAAACCTATTTTAAAATATATTTATTATGATTTTTAAATTGTGACAACATAAAATTACCGTCTTAGTCACTTTTAGTATACCCTTCAGTAGAGTTAAATACATTCATATTGTTGTGCAATCAATCTCTAGAACTCATTTCATCTTGCAAAATTGAAATTCTGTGTGTGTATGCATATGCTCCTCGTGTATGTATATATATATATATATATATATGGAACTTATATATATGTATGTAAATTCCTTATATGTATATGCCAATTTCATACATATATTTTTCTCATAGAGAGTTTGGAGGGGGAGATATATCCTTAAGGTGTTAACAATGCTGGATTTATGCATTTTATTCTCCTTAACCTTTATATTCAGATTTTTCTACAACTCTTTTCTGTTAGAAGAAAAAGTACAATTTATGTTTGTTTAGACACCTACATTATCAACCCAAGAAACTTAATGTTTTTATCCCATTATTTTAATATAAAATAGTAGTAACTAATAATAGTAGTTATCCTATAATTCAGAAACAAGACATGTTTCTTCAGATTATTTACTATGTCATACAGAAAACAGAATATATGTTCAGTGCTTTGATTCTAACAATAATTTGGCTTACACTTAGGAAGATGTTTAGAATGTTTCACCTCTGATTTTTTTTGTCAGAGATGAATAATGATTCAACATTTACTTTCGGACTTTTTTTGTAGTAAAATATACATAACATAAAATTTATAATTTTAACCATCCTTTTTTTTTTTTTTTTTTTTTTGTGGTGCGCGGTCCTCTCCCATTGCGGAGCACAGGCTCCAGACGTGCAGGCTCAGCGGCCATGGCTCACGGGTCTAGCCGCTCTGCGGCATGTGGGATCTTCCCAGACCAGGGCATGAACCTGTGTCCCCTGCATTGGCAGGCAGACTCTCAACCACTGCGCCACCAGGGAAGCCCCAATTTTAACCATTTTAAAGTGTACAGTTCAGTGGTATTAGTATAATCATATTATTATGCAATCATTGCTGCTATTCATCTCCAGAACTTCATAATCTTTCCACACTGGAACGCCATACCCATTAAATAATAACTCCTCATTCCTACCGCCCCTAGTACCTGACAACCACCATTCTACTTTCTATCTCTATGAATTTGACTAATTTAAGTACCTTATATAAGTAGAATGATAAATAATTTTTCCTTTTGTGCCTGGCTTACTTCTTTTTTTGTATATATTATTTTTTTATTCTCATACTTATCAATCTTTCCTTTGTGTCACCATTTTTTCTTTTTCTTTTCTTTTCTTTTTTTTTTCCGTACCGCAAGGCAGTCAAACCCATGGCCCCTGCCGTGGAAGCTTCACAGTCCTAACCACCGGACCGCCAGGGAATTCCCTCTATCTGGCTTATTTCATTTAGTATAATGTATTCAAGCTTCATTCATGTTGTAGCATGTGTTAGAATTTCCTTCCTTTTTAAGTCTGAATAATATTCCATTGTATGTATATTCCACATTTTGTTTATACATTCATCTTTGTTGGGTACTTGGGGTGCTTCCACCTTCGGGCTATTGTGAGTAATGCTGCTATGAACATGAGGACACACATATCTGTTTGAGTCCCTTTCAGTTCTTTAGGGTATATATCAGAAGTGAAATTGCTAGATTATATGGTAATTGTATTTTTAATTTTTTGAGGATCTGCCATACTGTTTTTCATAGCAGTTGCCACATTTTACATTCCTAATAATATTGCACAAGAATTTTGATTTCTCCATATCCTCATTGACACTTGTTATTTTCTGTTTTGCTGATGGTAGCCACCCTAATGAGTGTGAGATGCAGTTTCATTGTAGTTTGGCTTTACATTTCCTTACTGATTATTGATATTCAGCATCTTCTCATGTATTTATTGACTGTTCATATATCTTCTTTAGAGAAATGTCTATTCAAGATCTTTGCCTATTTTTTTAGTTGGGTTGTTTGCTTTTTCATTGTTGAGCAGTAGGAGTTCATTTTACATATTCTGGATATTAACTCCTTATCAGATATATGAATTACAAATATTTTCTACCATTCCATGAGTTGCCTTTGCATTTATTGTGTCGTTTGATGCACAAAGTTTTAAATTTTGAGGTAGTCCAATTTATCTATTTTTTAAATTTTCTTGCAGCTGCTTTTAGTGTCATATACAAGAAACCACTGACTAATTCAATCTCATGAAGATTCCCCTTAAGTTTTCTTCTAAGAGTTTTACAGCTGTGCCTTTTAAATTTAGATATTTGATCTATTTTTAATTAATTTTTGTGTATGGCATAGGGTGATTGTTTATCTTCATTCTTTTGTATGTGGGCATCTAGTTTTCTCAACACCATGTGTTGAAAAGACCATCTTTTCTTTATGGAATGGTTTTGGTACCCTTGTAAAAAATCATTTGACCATATACATGGGTTTATTTCTGTGCTGTGTGTGCTGTTCTACTGTCTTTATGACAGTACCATGCTATTCTGATGAGTGTGGCTTTGCAATAAGCTTTGAAATAAGAAGGCATGAGACCTCCAGTTTTTATTTTTATTTTTAAGACTGTTTTGCCAATCAGAGGTCCCTTGAATTTTGATGTGAATTTTAGGATAGATTTTAATATTTTTGAAAGGAAATGGCATAGGGATTTTGATAGAGATTGTATAACAATCCATGTACACAGGATGTCTTTCCATTGATTTGCTTCTTTAATTTCTTTCAATAACACTTTGTAGTTTTTAATATACAAGTCTTTTAACTCATTGGTTAAATTTATTCCCAATTTAAATATTTATTATACTTTAAAATGTAAATCTGTATTTCTCTTCAAACAATGCTGTCAGTTGAAAAAGTGGTTCATAATCTTTCTAAAATATTTATCTACTAGATTTGTTTCTTTTATTTATAAGCAAGATACTGTGTCTATGTTTATTATTTCTTAATTTATTATGTTGCAACCATCCCCTGTGTTGTAAGGTCAGTCACTCTAATACATTTTTAAGGATAAATAAATTATTAAAATTTAAAAATGTATAAATGTGGAGCTGATTTTGTTATAAAATATAAGTCACATTTTTGGACTGCTACATATATTATAAAGTAAAACTAAATGAAAATGAATTATTTTAAAAAATCATGTAGAGTAGCAAAAGGAGTAAATCTCCTTTCTGATTATTGCTATTAAAAATAAATTTTGAATGATAAAATTAATTTTGCTGTACATTTAGCCTCTTTAATATTTTAATTGAAATTGTAAATTGGGAGAAAAAAGTATTTTATGATGGAGTTTGCAGAGAACCATGAATTCAACAAGCACAAAAAAACAAACAAACAAAAAATTTCTATGTAGAAATACATCACAACTATGCAATGCAAATCAGTGCAACTCCTTTCCACAGTTTAGTTTTGCATCATGTTAATTGAAGAGAATATGAAAGGTAGAGTCTATCAGTAGGAGAAAATTTTAGAATATTTCTAAAAAGTTAGTAAGATAGTTTCAAGGTCTTTTTTTTTTTTTTTTTAAGATAGCAGGATAGAGGAAAAATGGAGCAAGACCAGCAAACAGAAAGAAGCAAGAGAATAAAAATAGAAATAGAAAAATATATAATAATAAATTGGAAGGGGAAGAAAAAATAGAGAAACAGTAAAAGTGAGAAATAGAAGGGTATAAATGAAAGTATCAGGAAAAAAAATAGATGACAGGAGTAAAACTGAGAATATAATATCTACAACCAACTCAAAAGACATAGATATACACAAATATATGGAAAGCTAAAAGCAGGTAAATCATTAAGGAAGAGAAGAAGGTAGGGGAGGGGAAGGGAGGGAAGAAAGGATTCCAAAAGGGAATATGCCTTTTATCTGAGAATTGACTTCATTGAGATGGTTACCAAACCATCATATAAGAGACAAGCATTAGCTCAGAGGACAAAATTGACGGACTATGAGAGAATCAGGATGGTTTCAAAGAGAAAATATTTAACAAAAATATTCCACGATATAAGAGAGTTCTCTAGCCACATAGTTCTGATGAAAAATTCTAGGTAGAAGGGACAGCATATACAGAGGCTTTAGAGGTAAAATCAAATAATGTGATTTATTAGTCTTGTTTTCTTTAGTTTGCAATCTGGTCAGGGTAACTGTCCATTGAGAAAGCCATGTAGTCAGATCTTGCTACTCGAAAAGGTCATCTAGAGGACGTGGCCACTTGATTGACCTATGAGCTGGACCCAGGCAATCAGAGGCTCCTCACATCTTCCCGTCCTTGAAATATACCTTCTGCCCACTGTTCCCACAGTGGGAGCTGTTTTCAAGGATGCAGCCTTGAGAGAGCAATATACTGTTGAGACCATCTGGACAGTATACCTGACTGACTGAACAGAGTTAGGCTTCTATACAGACTTTTAAACTTTGGGTGGTTATAGAGATCTACTTGTCTTGCAGCCACCCAAGACAAGTCTTGTATGTAAGTTCCCTTGCTTATTAAACCTGCCCCCTACCAATCTGGACTGGTCTGCCTCTTTCTCCCACCTCTCCTTGCCCTCTCTGTGTGGGTCAGTTTCAGATTTCACCTGGGAAGCTCCCAAGTTTGTGAGCCAACACTTCCCAATCATTTTAAGAATTTGGAGCATTATTCTCCATGAACTGGCAGCTGTGTAAGAGGTATTGATGGAGAAAATTACTTGAAACAGAGAGCTCAAATAAAAGATTCTTGCCATTATGTAGGTAAGAGATGATGATAGCTAGAAACATGCCATGAAAGCTAGAAATAGCAAAAGGTATTTAAAGAAGGTAGGATCAATGGATAATAAACTGGATATTAGAAGTAAACGAAGAAGGGGTGAATTGTATGACTACTAAGTGTTTAGCTTTGCTAACTAGGTGTGCAGTAGTATTTTCTACCTGACTAGCATGATATGAAGAGTAATCTTTCTGTAATGCACTGATTATTTATCTTTCCCACTTAGGAACCCTCAGAGATGAAGTCCAAGCTCCTTTATATAGCATAAAGGACTCATTATCTCTCCATACACATCTCTTCCGTGCCCTTCATACCTCACTCTCCACTCCAGCCATACTGAACTATTTCATTTATCCAAATGTGATATGCATATTTCCCTTGGGGCTTTGTTCTCAGTACCTGGAAATAGTCCTTATCCTTTTAACCAAGGCTTACTTGGCCTTTTCTAAATGTTACTTCCTGCAAGAAACGATTCCTAATACTTCAAGAATAGTTTAGATATCACTCATACATAATTGCATATAGCCCTGAATTTATCACTGCAATATAGTGCTAGTAAAATTGGCAGTTTCTAAGTGGAGAGAGACATGTGAAATCCTTAAAGTGTGTGCCTAGTTTACTACTGTAATTATCTATTACATTATCTGGGATGCTCAATGCACATATGTGCAATGTAGTTGGATTTTCGAATCAACTGTCAGTTATTGGATATATTAACTTTTATCTTTTTTTCATTTGCTTTATGTATATTCAGCGCTAGTCTTTTTAAAAATGGCAATTGAGAGTCAGAAGTAGCCTTTTTCCCTTCCTCCCTCCCTTCCTCTCTTCCTTCTCCCCCTTGTTTTTCTTTCATGGTCTTTGAAAATCTGCTAGATAACTATAGTTCCCAACTGGGATGCTGAAGCTGCTTCTTTCCAACTCCCCTATGTTTTCCCCTCAACAATAGCTACAGAGTTGCCACTTCTGAAGAGGGAGAAGGGCTGGAGGCATTTGCTGTGCTGTGTTCTATTTTGTTTCTCCTATTTCTTCTCCCCTCCACCTTCTAGAGTAAAGTGATCAACTATAGCTACAGGGTGAATGGAGGAAAAATAAAAATATTCATTTACTTCTTCTGTTGGTTCCCAGGTGATTATATTATCATTGCCTCCCTCACAATATATATATATCCCATTTTTGTTGTGGAAGCAACAATTTTTTTATCCATCAAATAATCAGACGCAGAGCATTACAAAATGCCATGTAGAAAAGTATAGAAAGGTAAGATTGGGTATTTTAGCCAGCATTTTTAAAAACATACATATACTCATGGATTATGATACTTTTTAAATGCTCTTTCTGAAAATGTAAACACTCTTTCATATAGAGGATCCAAATAAAGAAATGGAACTGAAAACTTTGATAATCCTTCTTCCTGTGTTTTGTGTGTTGCTAATATTCCACATAAAGTGTTCTAAGTGTCAAATCCAGAATATTATTAAAATTCTGAAAGAATTTTCTAATTTAGGGGAAATTGTCATATCACAACATATTCAACTGAAACAGAATTCAGAAATGACTTGTTTTTATTTTTAATAGAAGGGAATAATTTATGTGATGGTTTTATTTGGAACATCTTATTTTCTTTAGGAGGATATTCAGAGTCAATATTTATGTCTGTGGTCACATATTAGGAATCTGCATTTCCCTTGTTTATTTTTATATAACTTCTGCGTTTTAGCTGATGTTTAAAAATGATACACTTCTAAGTGGATCTGCATTACAATCAGTAATTGTTAATAAAAATACAATTATTTATGTTCAGTTACTGTGATTTAAAACAAAACCCTCTACATATTATAAAATTCATAAAATGACTTTAGGATGTAAAGGGGAAATTTCCTGTACATAAATGATCCCTAAAACTGCAAAAAGGGATACGATTTAATATGTTAACTGAAAACTTTAAATGTTTCTCTCAGATAGAAATGTATATAGCATGATAGTATGGATTCTGGACTATAGCTTGAAAGAAAGCAACAGTGAAAATGAGTTTCATGCCAGTAGACACTTTAAAAACTAGATTTAGCAGCAGTCACATTAGCTTAGATAATGGGAGAATTTTTCTTCATTGAAAATGCTCTGTGTCTCTTAAGAAGAACTTACTGAGGCAGCCTGCCATCTAGCTTTTTCACAGAAAAACAGGCTTACAGACTGCAGATGAGAGAGTCTGGAGCAACGACAATTTTAACTTAGCCATTCCTAATTTATCTCAGCATATTCAATTCATCTTCACTGCTCTATGCACACAGGAACACCAGATTGCCTTCCCTGGGGAACAGAATGCAACCAGGGATCTAGAGAGCTGTCACATTCCAAGAAATATTTAAATTGTGCTGATTTTCTTCTGGAGAACTGAGCACAGGGAATGAAACTCTCCATCAAGTCATAGCTTTGCGGGCAATAGATCAGAGGATATTGCCAGTTTTCTAATGGATTGTTGTTATCGGGCAGGTTTTCTCTGAAGGTACGTAGTTATTTTCTCAATTCATTACCCTCTTCCTATTTATCAGGTAATGATCTAATGAGCTGGGGATCCAAACCTGTAAAAAAGAGAGATGTTAAGTAGTCGGTATTGACTAAAGAATGACACCTTATTGCTGCATGTTTATAGGTGAATAATCGGATTCCTTTACTAAAGATTAATAGGGTATAGTTTGAATTGCATTATCAGCAAAAATAGGCAAAAACAGAACCGTGCTGTAGGCTGCATTATCATAAGTTCATATTAATTCTCTTGAGGATTTTCTTTTGTAGCTGCAATATATAATGAAGGGAAATACAGACTTTAGAAACTCACTTAACCTTATACATGTTTTAATCTTTTTACATAATCATGATATTTTCTCTGTATGTTCCCAAACACAAAACTTTGTCTCAAATGCTATTATTAATTTTGGGGTCATTGATGCTTATGATATATGAATATATGAAGGACAAAAATACTTACAGGAACTCCAGTAGGAGTCTTCATGAGAATATTACATCAGTGTGCTTTGTTGGCTTTGCAGCTCTTTATTTTTGAGTTTGCAAGCATCTTACTAAAATAAATTGCTATAGTTTAAGTTAAAGGCACATACTATAAAGATGTATTATTCAACTTTGTTCTGTGAAGCGAAAAACCTCAATACATCTGTAGAAAACACAAAACTTATTTAGCAAACTAAAATGTTAAAAGGTGACAAACTTCTGAATATTAACTGAACCAATACAAACAGAGAAAGCCTTATCCTGACCTGGAATTTAGCTTATTATACCTGTGATATATTAGACAGGAAGGGGTGACTTCTGTGCGTGTTTCTTAAAAGTTAAAGATATGTTTGTAGGGCATTGTTCTGTGTCAGAGTAAGTAGGGGTGTAGGACAGAAAGCAAGCACATAGTAATCACAGTGAGTTTATGAAAACTGAATAAATATTTTAAAATATGATATGAGGGCTTTTGATGCTTCTGAGTATTTTATTATTGTGTTAATTCACTCAGTGAAACCTACCGTGGATTAATATTTTTACATGTCAGAAATAACTACTAGGATAGGTAGAACAGCCGGTGCATGTGGCCTGGAGCATGGTGTCTCTGCTGCCGTATTTGGATTGTTACACAGACTTTGTGGACCCATCAATGGGTTAATCACAGACTTGGGAGAGGAAATGGTGGCTGAGCTTCAGGAAGGCTCTTGTTAAATGTGGTCTAATTTCTTTGGAGCATTTGAGAGACTATTAGAAGAATAAAGGAGACGGAGAAGGACTGAGTCACCCAAATAGTAACTTTAAGTGCATTCTCTCTTATCCTCAGAGGGGTTGTAAAAAAGCAAAAAATGGAAGAGGAGGAGAACAGAGTCCTCAAAGAGTACTTTTAAGTGCTTCTTTTTTCATGAATCTTACAAGAATTGAGGAACAGGGGCTTAAGTTAAGGTTTCCCTATGGATTCTTCCATTTTAAAAGCTTTTTCTCTCTTTTATGGAACATTTTTCCCTCCACTCACTTAAGAAAGAAAAAAGTGAGCTAGCTCCCAGCCTGATTTCTTCCCAGTAACTTGTCGCTCTAATTTAAATCTACAGAAGTGTGCTTCTGAAACTGCATACACTCCTGAGATTCTCAGTTTCACAATTCAGTGAGTTATGAATGCCAAAGGATAAAGTGATTTAACATCCTTTTTAAGATTATTATCACAATTAGCTCTTCTGAAAATCTCAGACTATGTGTAAAAGAGGGCACAAGTAGGAAAAAAGCAATAACTTCAGGGAACATACTTTATGTTCTTTCAGAGTAAGATACTACCAGTAGATAATGAAATAATATTCACTTCATGTTTGGGCATGGGGAAGAAATGACAGCAGCTTAGAAATATATCCTTTAATTTACATTTTGGATGTTAGATGAACACAACAAATATGAAAACCAGGAGGGCCAGTTTCAATTTTCAGATTGCAATAAAATTTTTTATTGCTCTAACCTCCTATTAACTTTTTCTACCACAGTCATGTTAGTGTCTCTTAACTTCCTAGAGGATTATTCACTTACGCCGCTATCTAAATCTGCTTAGCTTCCAGATCTAGTGCTAAAACTTGTTTTACTTCATCTTATGGTGAGTTCATTGTAAAATATATTACCATAATTTCATTTTATTAGTTGCTGTTAAATATTTAATATTTATTGAGTGCAAAGCAATATGTAGGAAGAAAATACATAATGATATTTCTCCCAAATCAGCCAGTTTATTAATATTTCAAGATTTCTAATTGGTGCCCACAGAGGAAGGCAATTAAGTCTGACTCTTTAGTAGCTACTTAATGTGCATGTAAGGCATGAACAGTCCTATATTCAGTCAATAATTTGCATTCAGCTTTACTGAAGATCCCAGACTAATCATCCAGATGTTTTCAGATTCTCCCTTAACTGTTTTATATGTCAAAGTGTCATTGTAGACAGAACACTGGATTGGGGGTAAGACAAACTAGGTTTAAATCTGTTAATCAAGTTTGTGTAGGCCAATCATCTCCTCCATACCTCTATCTTGTCAGTGGTATAATTGTGATAATTCTTGTGAGTAGTAAAGATCATGCACATTAAGTAACAAACACATAGTTTGTGCACAACATATGCTCAATAAGCAGTATCTGTTTTTGAACGCATTTTATCATAGTTTCACATACAGTATATTCTATTTTGAAATCACCTTGACTCTTTCTTCAATGACATGTATATATACCTGTGTAATATCACAGATATATTTGTTTAACAGTTTTGGTAATAAAAATAATGTATTGATTATGTAGTTATTGCTTGGCACTAAAGTACTCTGTAGAATTACTAAAGCATTACTCATGCATAGATAAAATTGGAATTTAAGATTAGTTTGAGAAATCAGTTGACATACTCCCTGTGGCTTTCAAATAGCAAAATTATCAACCATAACTTACCAGGGAAAGGAGATAGAACTATATCTCATTTTTCCACTTTTCCCTTCTCCCAAAGGATATGGAAATAGAAGACAAAACAGTAAACCCTCTTGCTCATTATAATGTGCCCTTTGCCCCTTTCATTTGCATTTTATTTTGGTACAGTAACTTGTCTAGTGAGATGGCCTCAAATTCCAACTGCATAGGGCTGTTCAAGCATACAAATCCACCCCTCAAGGAACAAAGCAAATATATGAAAACTTTTATTAAAATAAAAGACAGGTTTTGCTTTGAAAAATGATAAACATTTTTTAACGAAAGTGAAACTGTCAAATGCAAATGTTAAATCCAACCGGATGTTGACCTTAATTGTGAGTTTGAATCTTTACAAAAAGAGTATGCAAATCCAAGTAGAAGCTGCTTTCTTTAGGTGACAAGACTGCTGAAAAATACTTTGAATTTCTCAGATACATTTCATATTGAGTGAAGCGTGTACAGAAAACCTACTTTAATATTCTGAGTTATATGGGGAGGGAAATTAAGCATAATACGAGTCGGTCTTATATATCTGTATATATCTGTATTTGTATTGGAATTTGGAAATAGATGTACAAAAGTCTTTTTTATAAAAGGGAACTACCAAGTAATTATTTTGAAAGGCATGACAGGAAAGTATCTTGCACATTCTAACTAGATCAAAATGTAGACACAAAAGTAAGCATCTGCTGAAAAGCTCTTCTTTTTTTGGTCAGTGCCAATCCTGTTTTAAATCTATGAATTTACCTACTCATCAATAAGGAGAAGGTGAAGGTTTGGATATCTGACTTCATTTTCCAAAATATCCTTGAAGTCCTTGTTTTATTGTTTTTTGATCCCCAACTTTGGATATTTTGGCCCAGTACTTAAGGAAATTAAAATCTATATTCTAATTCCAACTCAGTTTTCTAATTTGTACAAGTGTGTGTGTGTGTGTGTGTGTGTGTGTGTGTGTGTTGGGATAATAATAGTCATATGAATGTTGCAAAATAGCATTACAGGGGCTTGTTCATGTAAGTACAGTTGATCCTTGAATAACATGGGTTTGAACTGCACAGGCCCATTTATATGCAGAATTTTTTCAATAGTAAATACTACAGTACTACATGATCCAT
Source organism: Kogia breviceps (assembly GCF_026419965.1). Classification (NCBI taxonomy): domain Eukaryota; kingdom Metazoa; phylum Chordata; class Mammalia; order Artiodactyla; family Physeteridae; genus Kogia; species Kogia breviceps. The sequence goes on along the minus strand of NC_081321.1, from coordinate 71,220,994 downwards.
GGTTTGTTGAATCCAAGGAAGTGGAACTGAGGATATGGAGGAACCTTCCTCTATGTATTTGGAAGACTAAACTATATGTTATATGCAGATTTTTGATTGCTTAGAGGGTTGGTGCCCCTAATCCCCAAGTTATTCAAAGGTCAACTATGCTAAAAAATGTTAATAAGTATTATTGTTTTTCTTATGACATCACCTTCTCCATGCCCACTTCTGATATTAGGTTTCCTGTATTCAGTTTGGTCTTCAGACCACCTTTTGAGGGGGGTCCCAGATTTGTGCTCACCTACATATTTCTCCTACCTATGGTTTCTTCCAAGTAAATTGTCTTATTTACTAAGCCCTGCCCCTTTGACCTAACCATAAACAGCTTAGCCACAGTCTCTTGAGGTGTTCTTTTTCTCAGCAAATTCTTAGTGGGAAAGTAGATATCTTTAAGCTTAGTAATTCTCTCCTTATGTCTATTGTATATTGACAAACTAATAGGAAAGGAGACACAAAGAAAATACTGGTTAACTTGTGGCAGATATAACCTCCTCAGCCTTCTAGAGCAGAGGCTTTCTTCTATAAAAGGCCTACCAATAAGAGTTATGAGCTGAATTGTCTCTCCCTAAAATTCATATGCTGAAGTCCTAACTCCTAGTAACTCAGAATGTGACTGTATATGGAGATTGATTTTTTAGAGAGGTAATTAAGTTAAAATGAGGTCATTAGGGTGAGTCCTAATCCAATATGATTGGTGTCCTTATAAGAAGAGGAAATTTGGACATAGATATATACAAAGGGAAAACCATGTGAAGACACTGGAAAAAGACGGCCATCTATAAGCCAAGGAGAGAAGCCCCAGAAGAAAGCAACCCCCCTGACACTTGATCTCAACTTCTAACCTCCAGGACTGTGAGAGAAAAAAGATTCTGCTCTTTTAGCCACTCAATCTGTGGTACTTGTTATGGAAGCCCTAGCAAATTAATACACTTAAACATTTTAGATTTTGTGGACCCAATGAGGTTTCTGTCACATATTCTTCCTCCTCCTCCTTCCCTCCTTCTCCTTATTCACCCTTTAAAAATGTGAAACAAAACAACAACAAAAAGCAAATAAAACAAATATTCTTGGGGCCATATTTGTCCATAAGCATAGTTTTCCAACTCTTGTTCTAGAAAGGTCTTTCAAATCCTTCCAAAGTTTGGCAAAAAGATATTCCTAAACTTCCACATTCTTACATGAGAGAGTCTACTTTACAGATGGCACCACTGATTTTTAGCCTAAAAATATAACTTTGCCCTTTTTTTCCTGCTAAAATTCTTCCAAATACCTCAATTTAATGTAGAGTATTTTGATTAGAGTATTTTATGTTCACTCTGAAAGGACCCTTTCAAGTCCTAACATTAGAACAAAATCTGAAAAAAATATATAATAATAATAGCAGTTTACACTTGTTGAATACATTCTGTGGGCTAAAGATATTCTGAAAACTTAACATAAATTTTCTCATGTTACCTACCAACTACCTTGCAAAGTATCTGCTGTTATAATCATTTTCCTGGTAAGGAAATTTGAGAATAGAGAGATGAAACAACTGCCCATGGTTATTTACCATAAGTAACTTAGGTGACTTGTAAAAGTTTGGATACAGGATCTTTGGCCCAGAGTCTGGCATGTAATCAATCTACCATAATGACTCTCAGATCGTGGTAGAGTTTCATGTTTACTGTAGAAACAGGTATGAAAATGTTGGAAAGTACATATCAAGTAGCAATTCAGGTGAAAGAGAGGAGAAATGATATAGTGCTTATTTTAACCCTCCATTTTATGTGAATGAAGTAGATATGATAGTTCTCTAGTTAATTTTGTAATTTCCATTTTTTTTCTTATATAGAATATAATTTAGGACGTATTTTTCTCCTTAAAATATCGTATAGCAAGAGATTATGGATAAAGAAGGTAGTTTTATCATAGAAAACCGAAAGAACAAAATGGTATAATTTTGAAACTCACAGGAATTTCATATTTAATTTCACATATAAGCATGTTAATACTGAACTTAATAATTCCTAGTGGATGGAGAAATCCATGAAAAACCAAACTGACAACTGGGTATAAATACTCCATTATTTCTAGTCATTTTAATAGTATCAACAGGTAGTAGATTTGAATGTGCTTGTACAAGGACCTGTTTGAGTGAAAACTTTGCCAGGTGGCAATTCTGCTTTAATTCTAAGAAACATATGTTGTGTACTGTGTGAATATCTAGGTTGTCCTTTTTAATTTCATCAATACGTCTGATATGCCTTCAGTATTTTTGTAGAACTGAATCATATTTTCTAGCCAAATTTGAATTGGTAGAACATCTTTAAAAAGAAAAATAGGCCAGCACTCCCATATGATATAAGTACAGTTGACCTACTTTATAAATTATTCTTCTGTCACCTCATTTGCACAACTGAATCCTTGTGATGTTGTCAGATGTTTATATTTCTAATAAAGAAATATAATCATCATAAAGTGGAAGGTTGTCAATCACCTTCCAAAGTCAATCAATGTAAAATACCAGTCTTAGTAGTTCCAGCTTTTCATTATAATTTCCAGTAATTAAAATATATGCTTGTGTATACGAAGAACCTTAATAAAACACTATTATTGTTTAGGAATTTGTTATAATGGGCCCTTATTTTAGGCTCTGGTAGGTTACTGTGCATTGTAGAGCAAAACCAAAGTAAAATTTATTTGTATATTTTCATTGGGACTGATGGATAATATGGGCATTCTATATAGGCATTCTAAAAAATAATATTTGAATTATTTTTTAATATGAATTTAGATTTATTCTCTCTAAAAATAGTTTTATTTATCTTTAAGAAGTATTGAGTAGGCATGTGAATGTATGTATGAAGGTATTTGTGTGCATGTTTATGAGTGTCATGTGTGTGTGTTTTTTTTTTCAAGAATTACCCACAGAAGACTTGAAACACAGATCTTTAGTTCACAGGTAGAATACTATTGAGAAGCATCTTCTCACTAGTAAATGGACCCTGAAATATATAGAAATTAGAGCATTAAACCCCACCCTGGTTTATTTTTGCAACTCTCTCCCACCATACTTTTAATTAGTGTTATTCCTCACAAAATAATTCATGTGTTAGAAAATATTCTACCAGGGATTTTTTTTTTCTCCTTTGGATTATCCTTATGAAGTTAAAATTGGGAATATTCTAGGGAAAGGAAAATCTTTAGAATTGGTGGAATTTACATGAAGGAATGAAGATTAACATTGAAAAGAAGATAATGATTTCTAGGTTGTCAATGGGGGTAGGTGTGGGCTAGATCTTGAGAATAATGTTGGGAACTAGGATATACACATAACAAGAATTCTCTGAAGAGTTTAAGTTATTCTGTATTCTCCTTTGATAGTGAGAATCGTTGTATTTGTCATTAGCTTCAAGTCTTGTTTTCATTTTGTGACCCCTAATAGCTATCTCCGAACCTTTGGTAAACACCCACGTAGACCACAGGGTAGAGTGTAGACTAAATCTATACTAAAGGAAAAATCTTAATTTGCATATATGTACACATAGACAGATAGAGTCATGGATAGACAGACACATACCTACAGACCAATTCGTACAGCCCAACAGATATGCAAACAGGAATAGGCTGACAGACAAAGACATGTAGAGAAAGACTGACAGATAGGAACTGGTAATGGGACAGGGACGGTAGACCAATATACAGGAACAGGCAAACTGACAGCCAGCCAGAAATATACTGCAGAGAGATATGGATGAATAGACAGGAAGATAAGCACAGACAGGCAGATACAGACACAGAGATACTGAACAGGAGTCTGAGACTCAGGCCCATGCTCTAACATGGACAGGTAGGTCTGGCCACTGAAAAGCATAGATATAAACGTCGACATGTGTGTGTATACATACACTATACACTAGAGTGTTACCTTATACATTCATGAGGTAAAATTCAGTAATAAACCATTTCATTGCTTATTAAAGGATCATTTAAAAAATATATTCATCTATGCATTTTTTCCCACTACAAAGATGCAGTATAAAGAACCATAGATATGTATGTCAACATGCTTTGTCATTCCCTTTATCTAGTATTTCTGTCTTTGGGTAAGAGAAACAAATAAAAATAGTCAAGTTATTGTGAGGTTGCTATTGAAATGTTCCCTTAAGCTTTTTTCAAGCTTTGTAATGTAACAGACAAGTCAGAATTCAGACAAGAAAATGATCAGTTTTCTTTCTTCAGCAGAAGTGACAACAATTATAAAACAAGCAAGCAAAAATACAAAATACTTGTGCCACGAAAACATTATTAATGTCAAAAAAATGTTGCAATCTCAGTCTTTTGCTTTGGGTCACTGAAATTACTTCTAAGTTATAAATGCACTTGATAATTTTTGCAGCAATAAATTGAGAAAAGCAAGGGGAAAATATAATGTTTCTGTGATTGAATGTAATGTTAACAGCTTGAATGGACATATATCAAACTTTTAAGTCTTGTAGAAAGTTTTGATTGTTGCATTATATTTAACTGCTGATTTATTTGAAATAGTTACTCAGTTCTTCAAAATGTTTTTAAAATTGTAAGAATGTGTTTAAAGAATGGCAAAGTCTAGTAGTTATTTAAGAGCTGCTTTTAGAGGTTTGGAAGGATATATAGACTATATAATTAAATGTATTTTTTAGATTATTAACATTAGATAAGTACTTTGCATGTAGTATCTTGCTGGTACTTGTAACCTTCCTTTATCTTTAGTGGTAGGTGGGCATAATCAACCAGCTCAAAACTTTAAACAATCGTTCATATTATTTTAAAACTACTATTGTGCATCACATCTGGAACTTTTACAAATTAATAAAAACAAAATTGAGGTTTGTATTTTCCTATGAGTTTACTCTTTTTGGGGAGGGGGTATTTTCCTTTTTATTTTAATCTCTGGAAAGCACACATAGTTATATGATAAACCCTCCTTTTAAACATCTTTATTGAGGTAAATTTATATACCATAAAATTCATCGGTTTTTTTTTTTTTTTTTTTTTTTTTTTTTTGTGGTATGCGGGCCTCTCACTGTTGTGGCCTCTCCCGTTGCGGAGCGCAGGCTCCGGACGCGCAGGCTCAGCGGCCATGGCTCACGGGCCCAGCCGCTCCGCGGCACGTGGGATCTTCCCGGACCGGGGCACGAACCCGTGTCCCCTGCATCGGCAGGCGGACTCTCAACCACTGCGCCACCAGGGAAGCCCAATTCATCGGTTTTAAGTGTCTAGTTCAGTTATTTTAGCACATTTACTGTTTCTGCAACTATCACCACAATCCAGTTTTAGAACATTTCCATCACCATAAAGAGACATCTTATTTCTATGCAGAGTCACTTTCATTTCTTACATCAACCCAAGGGAACCTCTAATCTACTTTCCGCCTCTCTATATTTGCTTTTTCTGGACATTTCATATAAATGGAATCAGGCAATATGTAGTCTTCTGTGTCTGGCTTCTTTCACTTAGCATACTGTTTTTGAGGTTCATCCATGTTGCAGCTCCTTTTCATTACCAAATAATATCTTGCTCTCTGGACATACCAAATTTTGTTTATCCATTAACCAGGTAATGTGCCTATGGATTGTTTCTGAGTTTATTTTTTGGAGTTGTTCACTCTCAAAGAGTGAAGACTGTGTTTATTTTTATAGCTTCTCTATTCATAGCATGAATGTGTACTTGGAAACTAAAGTTCAAATTAATTTACACAACATTGAAGTTTACAGGACTCTTTTTCTAAAAACTATGAATGAAGCAAAGCTAACTAATTCAAAAAAAAAAGTTTGTATGTAGAAGTATATTAAGGTAATGCATAATGATATATTCTCATCTGAAAAGCTTAGGGTACTTGTTTTAAATATAAATAATTTTATTTACTTGCTTTATATAAAATGTATCTCAAAACAGCAATATAAATGACAAATACACAGACTAATTTTTTTTATTATATTGCTTGTTGTATTCCTATTGAAGATAGAAAAAAAGTTATTATAAAAGTTTTAATGTTTTCTGACTGAATAAACTATTTTAGAAATATAAAATCTACAGATAATTAGCTTTATTGAACTCTTTTGTTGGTAACAGATTTTCCATTTAAAATGCATATTTCTAGAATTTTTTAGTGCTTAATCTTAACAACTACCATGAATTATTATGTGACAGCTGTTTAAGTTTTGATATTCAGAGTTTGCTAAAGTAATGAAAACAGGTTAGGTATCAATTTCCAAATCATATGGATGACTGAGGCCACCTGTGTGTTAGCCTGATTATCTCTATGGTTCCTGTCATTCTCTAAATTTACCAATGTCCCAGGCAGCTTGCAAACCTTTCTCGGAGGCTTATACTTCATGATGATCTTTCTATTTCATTTATTTGTGACTACTTGACATGGAACCCTGTCTTTAGTCATGTCTTTTATTTTGAAATATGTAACTTGGATATGAAGCAAAATTTATTTGAGTTTAAATGGATTGTATTTCTGCTATTCACAGTCAGAAAACCAAACATGGTTTACTGCAACAATTTCTATTAGTTTAAGTGTGTGAAATGCACCTTTTTCCAAGATACTTTTCTTTTGTTCACCTTTTAAGTATAAAGTTTTATTGTTCGCCTTCCTATTTTTGTTCTGTATTATCTTTTAATTTATTACCATGAAATATTTTTGTTTTAATTCCATAAATTATGTTAATCAATTTTGCCATCTATTACAATTTGAACTGCTTTTCTAAAAAAAAATTAAGTACCATATTCTCTCAGTTATCATAGAAATATAGAGGATTAGTAACAGATAACTAAGGAGTTTCTTTGCCTGTCTTTGGAATTTTTCTTTTGAACCGAAATAGTAATTTTATTGTACCTTATATTTTAGAGAAAACAAACATTGGATAAAATTATAGAACTACAAAGTTAACATTTTACTTTAGATTTAGCAGAACATTCCCCATTCCTACTATGTTTCAATTTAACTTAGTTGCTGATTTCCAGAAACAAACTAGAACTGTTGTAATGCATCGGCCTAAGGAGAGCCCCACAAACTCTCACAGGAACTACCCCATTCTGACACATGCCCACTACCCACAAAACACTATTTCTGTGGAATTCTTTTCATTATGATCCCTATGTATCCATGGATAAAAAATGCAATGAACTGTTTTGGGTAAAAAGACATTGCCTGTTAGGTTTTACTCTGCAGTCATCATTTAAACAAAAATGATTGTGATCGGGGCTTCCCTGGTGGCGCAGTGGTTGAGAATCCGCCTGCCGATGCAGGGGATACAGGTTCGTGCCCCGGTCCGGGAAGATCCCACGTGCCGCAGAGCGGCTGGGCCCGTGAGCCGTGGCCGCTGAGCCTGTGCGTCCGGAGCCTGTGCTCCGCAACGGGAGAGGCCACAACAATGAGAGGCCCGCGTACCACAAAAAAAAAAAAAAAAAAAAATGATTGTGATGACATTATTGAAGGCATGGATCTATCAAGAAAACTTTGGGTATACTTTTTAACTTGCACTTGAGTAAATATCTTAAATTACCACATGTGCAAAATGGGAGATACTTACAGTGGACTTTTGGGGTTCCTGAATTGCAGCCATTCTTTTAGCTGATCCTGCCCGGAATCCTAGCAGATTAGTAGGGGATAACTATGACCTCATGACCTAAATTATAGCAACTAAATTCTCTTTTGCTAGAATTTAGAGTAGGGTTATACAAACTCTAATCAATCTTAATTTGGTGTATAAACTGGGTAATCAAGTACAGAAGGAATTTGTCAGCCATTTGTTGGCTATGTGCAAATGGGAAAGAACAATGCAGTTTGCAGAGAGCAACATGGGAGAATGAAGCATAGGGAAGTGGGGATGAGACACCCAATAGTAACAGTAGGAGACATAGTGATAGTCTGAATAGCTTTTCTGGGTCCTGGTTGCACTCAGTTTCTGCTCTTGGATTCTGGGAACCATCAAGTACTCCTGTATCATTCCAATTGACCTGAAGTAGGTTCTTAGCATTCTTGCCAATCATACTAACCTCCTCATTACTGCAGTCTGTTGCTCTCTCAGAAAATTATTTCAATAGTTTTTTTTTTCTTAAACCTCCAACAACCCTCATTTTCTCATTTCTTGTTTTAATCAGAAGAGAGATTTTTCATGTCCTCTTCAAGAGACACTTTAGTATCACAATATAAGATGCTGGTAAGCAGCTTAGTCTCTGGAGCCAGTGATGATGTGTTTGAGGCTCAGCTCCACCATTTATTAAAACTGTATATTTATATCTTTAAGTATTCTCTGTCCCCTTGATATGTTAAAGGTTCAGAGTTGAGATTAAATATTCTCTAATGTATTTTCTTCTCCTTGTATTCCCTATATATTTGTTTATGCATTTTGAACTGCTTGTTTGATATGTAGATGATCATAATTATTTTATCCACGGTGTTAATTGTACCCTTTAATGTCATAAAGACCCCTGATTTGTGCTGTTAATGCTTTTAGGCCTGAATTCACCCTTGTTTATTACTGGTATTGTGGACTCTGCTTCTTTATGTTTGAATTGCCTATGTCTCTGCACATTTAAAAAAATCTTTATGAATCATTTTGCTTAAGGTTTATCGTTTATATACAGCAGAGAGTTAGGATACTTTTGAAATCTAGTGTGAAAGTCTTTCAATTTTAAATATTTAGTTTAGCCAATTTAAATGTAATAATTTGAGAAATGTTTATGAGTTCCTTTTTTTTGATGTAAGCTATTATCAGAAAGGTGAAGAGCGAGCATAACTCCTGCTTTCTTTATTCTCTTTCCTCCAACTTTGGTGTTTATATCATTTCTGCATTGAGCATACCTTCTGTTCTTCACCCCAAACCCCACATTTGTTTTAATCTTACATCTATAGATAAATGTGTAAAATGCCTCCACAGTTGCTAACTCCCTAGGGTTTTTCTGATAGTCTTTTGATTGGCTAATTAGTACCTATATCAGAAATAGTTCATAGAAAAATATTTTATTGCTTTTGTTCTTGAAAGATTATTTGACTCAAATAAACTCTTTGATTCATAGTTTCTTTCCTCATTTTTATGTTTTATTCTCACAATGAAGACTCTTCAAAACAATTCTGAGATTAGCCATTTTTTTGGCTTAATCTCAATTTAAAGGAGATTTTTTTGCCTGACTGCCTATAGCACCTTTTTTATGGCATTTTTATTTTTGATGTCAAGTAATTTTACTAGGGTGCGCTTCAGTGTTGACAATTTGGGATGATTTTTTTTTTTCCTGGGATATGATACCCTCTTTTAAATATGTAGTTTCAAGCCCTCTTTTGCATTATATATTAGCTTTATTCCCTTGTTTCTATTTTTTCGATGGTGATCCACTTATACAAATATTGACTCTCTTGTGTAAAAACATCCTCTGTGTACACTATATGTGCTGGACAGCTTTGGCAGAAAGGCTAGAACTGGAGTGGGTGCAAGTCAGGGAGTATCCTGGGGCACACGGAATCGGGGCTGCATTTGTGTTATGGCTAGCGCTGGAGCAGGCATGGCCTCATGTGATTTCAGGGTGTGCTGTGCCAGGGCCACCTTTTGGGGAGTGGTTACAGCTGGTGTAGGCCAGGGGCTTCAAGGATCATTGGCAGGCCAGCTAGAGTATTTGGGCCGTATTTCTTACCTGTGCCATCAAGGTGGGGGGGGTGCATACAAAATGGCCTACACACAAAATAGTGGAGAGAGTTCCACCACTTCCCCACTTGTTTGGCAGATGCTTTAGGGTTAGCACACGGATTTCCTTCACATATTGTTTAGGTGCCCTTTAAACCACTGTTTTTTTGTTGTGCCCCATGATGGGTGAGTTTGCACACAGGCCCCCTCAGTAAAATGTCTCCCCACTGCATGTCTCCATGTCAGGAGTGGGGTCTCTGTTGATATCATGGCTTCATCTCTCCTATGCATTTTTATGTGGTCCTTCTATTGTTGTACAAAAGCTGTTCAGTCAGATCTCAGTTCTTCTTCAGAATTGGTCTATATGTAGGTATAGATTCTGTGTGTCCACAGAGGAGGTGAGTTCAAGGTCTTCCATCTTGGACTATAAGTCTAAAATGCTTGTTTTTATATTTTTTACTTTCTCCCTTACTCCAGTATAAGTTCCATGAGAACAGTAATTCTTTTCTTCTCGTTACTGTTTAATGTTCACATCTAGAACAATATCTAACATTTATAGATATATTATACATGTGTTGGGATTAAGAAATATTACTGGACCTTTTCTTAATATTTTTTGTTGATTGAAATAGATTTTTTTCCTGACATAATAAATAATTAACAATTTATTTAATAGGTACTCTTCTAAGAATGTTAAAGGTATTTATTCAATTTTAAAACACACCTGTTGGTTAAATAGTATAATTATGTTTCTTTTACAGATGAAGGAATTGTGGAAAGAGAAATTAAGTACTGCTTATAAGTGATGGAGAATGATTTAATTTAGAACTATGACTCTTAACCAGTTTGATATATATCTGTATATCTCTCTGTATAATCAGAATTACTGATTTAAACATAGCCTGCCCTTTTCAACTTTTACCTTTTTGCTCAAACTACTGGATACACCTAGAATGTCAAATTTTTGAAAAATCTCATTTCTGCAAAGATCTTTCAAAGTGCAAGTCAATGATACCTCTTCAATAAGCCATGTTAGATTCTTCTCTGTCACAAAATATATTCTTTTCCTCTGGTGCCAGTGTTGCTTCTTTTATTCATTTATTTTGAGTGATCTTCTTTTAAGCTGCATTACAAAAGCTGTATCATGATGTACAGGTTTTTAACAGTCTGCTCTAAACCTGTCCAAGATTCCATTATTTTTCTACATAAATGACATATCAACAGCATGTTGTCTTTTAAATTCATCCCACTTTTTTTCCAATTAAGTTGTTTTGTCTATGCAGATTCATTCTTTTAGATATTCTTCCATCCATCTTACCACAATTACATTCCATTTTATTGAAATATATAAACTCAGCATCCCTATATATGTGTATACACACACACACACACATATGGAATATTATTCAGCCATAAGAAAGAAGAAAATATTGACATTTGTGACAATATGGTTGTGCCTTAAGGGCGTTATGCTAAGCAAGAAAAGTCAGAGAAAGACAAACACTGCATGATATCACTTATGTGTGGCATCTTAAAAAGTTGAGTTCGCAGAAATAGAGAGTAGAATCATGGTTACCAGAGGGAATTGGGGAGCAGCTTGTCAAAGGGTACAAACTTAGAGTTGAAGGTGAATAAGTTCTGGGGATCTAATATGTATATACCTCACATCTTCTTTCTCCATTCATCTGTTGATCAATGCTTAGGCTATTTCCATATCTTGGCTTGTGAACAATGCTTCAGTAAACGTGGAGTGCAGATATCTTTTTGATATCCTATTTTCATTTTCTGTGGATATACCCAGAAGTGAGATTGCTGGATCATATGGTAAGGTCTATTTTTAATTTTTAAAGGAACCTCCATAGTATTTCTCATACTGACTGAACTATTTACATTTCCACCAACAGTGCAACAGGGTTCCCTTTCAATCCAGTTTAAAAACGGACAGAGAAACCAAACAGACATTTTTCCAAAGAAGACATACAAATGGCCAACAGGCACTTGAAAAGATGCTCAACATCACTAATCATCAGGGAAATGCAAATCAAAATCACAATAAGATATATCCTCACACTTGTTAGAATGTCTGTCATTAAAAACAAGAGATAAAAAATGTTGGCAAAGAGGTAGAGAAAAGGGAACCCTGGGTACCTACTCTTATTTGTAATAGATATCCAAATACATATGTTGCATCTGCTTAGGTACCAGAATCAGTGACAATGCTTATGTCAATAATCTGTTTTCCTTAGTGTCTTAGTCAGCTTGGGCTGCCATAAGAAAACACAATAAACTAGATGGCTTAAACAACAGAAATTTATTTCTCTCAGTTCTGGAGCCTGAAAGCCCCAAATCAGGATGTCAGTATGGTTTGGGGGTCTGGTGAGAACTTTCTACCTGACATGCAGATGGTGTCCTTCTCACAGTGTCCTCATATGGCAGAGGAAGAGAAAGAAGGGAGATGCAAGGTGGAGGGGGCTGGATCCTCTCTGGTGTCTCTTCTTATAAAGGAACTAATCCCATGATGAAGGTCCCTCCCCTACTGCCTCACCTAAACCTAATTACCTCTCAATCTCCATTTGCAAATGCCATCACATTGTGGGGTTAGGGCTTCAACATATGAATTCTGCCAAGACACAGTTCAGTACATAGCACCTAGATTTGGCCCACCCAGACACAAAAGTTTTAAGAAAGGCAGTCAAAGGATCAAAAGCTTTAATGAAAATATATTATAAGAGATTAGGTTGTATCTATGTTTCTATAAGTAGGGTAGAATTCTATAGTAGAAATTATATATAGAGAAATTCTGATTATAGTGATCCATGAATATTTATATTGTTCATACTATTTATTACTTATATGATTTATTTATTTGTTTCTTCATGTCTATTTGATAAAGGAGTTAAAAATCTTCCCAGTATGGGGTAGCTTCATATCAAGTATAGCCCAGAAAATCTTTAGAGCCCTACAGTATCCCACAACCATTCTGTAGCCCAAGTGTATTTGTAATGATTCTGATACTTATGGATCTGTGTTATGTCTTTATATTCTGTCAGCAACAATCATGCAAATCAACAAATATTTATTAAAGACTAAGTAAGAAGAATACAAAATAGTGTATAGTCCTTACACTTCTGGAAGCCTATGAAGAGTGACACATAATATACTAGATAGTAGTGCAGAAATATAAATTAGCATAGGCCCAATCGGAGAACATAGTAGGGACAAATAACTCAGCCTGGGAGAAGGTGAATAAGGGGAACCCTTCTTTTGTAAATGATGGCTGAGCTTAGGCCAGCTGTCTTTGAAATAGCAACTCCACTTCTAAGATTTTATCCTAGGAGATATCACAGAAATATGGAAAGATAAATGTCCAAGTCGCTTCCTTGCTATATTAACAGAAACTTTGGAATCAACCTAAATGTTCATTAGCATAATGGAAGTTAAGTAAATTACATACTTAACATAGCTCAAATAATATTCAGTCATTGAATGTAATACTATAAGCCTATATTAAGTGAAAAGCAATAATTTTGCTTTTAGTTGGAGGAAAAAGATCACAGAATGAATGTGAGCTGCCTTTTATGTGAAATGGAATAATAGAGTGTAGCTCCTCTGTGTGGTGTAGTTTCTGAATTTTTAAAATTTTTCTTTTGTTGTGCTTACATTGTTCAGGTTTTAGTCATTTTGGAAATCTGAAACAGTTACTTAAGATGGGGCTTCCCTGGTGGCGCAGTGGTTGAGGATCCGCCTGCCGATGCAGTGGACACGGGTTCGTGCCCTGGTCCGGGAAGATCCCACATGCCGCGGAGCGGCTGGGCCCGTGAGCCATGGCCGCTGAGCCTGCGCGTCCGGAGCCTGTGCTCCGCAATGGGAGAGGCCACAACAGTGAGAGGCCCGCGTACTGAAAAAAAGAAAAAAAAAAAAAAAAGATGTATAGCAATAATGGATCCTTTAAGAAGACACATATTATCTAACATCCATTCTAGTAACTAAAAACAGAACTTGAAAGAATTTTAAAATCTTTGCTGATTATTGCAGATAAATTCAGTAAAGAAAAACTTTATTTTAGGATTTTAATTAATATCTGTTAATAATCTATATATGAAAAATAATTATTATAATGATTCTATAAAAATAGAATTTTATTACCAACACTACCAGAATAGTAATTAATCTTGCCAAAATGATCTAAAGTACTCAATATTTAAAGAATTAAAACCTCAAATTCTAATTTTTTATTATAAGTAATTTGATTTTCATGTATTCATAAATAAGAATATCATGTCTTTTATAATCTTACGCATCATTTTGCAGTTGTGAAACTTCATGCAAATGAGTATATCAATAGATTAGTAGCTAATATATCATAGTATATTGTAATTTACTAGCATTTAAAAAATTATTTCATTAATGTTAAAATAACTAATATTAAATGCTTTGAAATTTCCTTCATGGTAAATGTTACGAAGCAACTTGGATCGATTTTTTTTTTTTTTTTTTTTTTTTTTTTTGTGATACGCGGGCCTCTCACTGTTGTGGCCTCTCCCGTTGCGGAGCACAGGCTCTGGACGCGCAGCCTCAGCGGCCATGGCTCACCAGCCCAGCCGCTCCGCGGAACGTGGGATCTTCCCGGACCCAGGCACGAACCGGTGTCCCCTGCATCGGCAGGCGGACTCTCAACCCCTGCACCACCAGGGAAACCCTGGATCAATTTTTTATCAAAGAACATTTAAGGCAAATATAAATTTTAAATGTGGCTGTGTTCAGAGCATTGACATTTCTGTGAGTTGAGTTACATTGTTAAAACTTTATATACAATAAGTTAAATTTTAAATAGGGTATTCCTTGTACACTAAGAAATATCTAATTTTGTGATACTTAGAAGCTTTTTATTTGTTTCACACAAACAGTACTATCCTCAATTTGCAAGTTGAAAACAATATATAATAGATAGTCATCTAGTTCTTTGATTCATTAATAAAAAAAGACTTTTTTCCTGTTCCTCTAGATTTGGAACTGTGGCATGAGAAATCGACAAGACTCATTTTCTCTTCTTAAGAAACTCAGTCTAAAAATGTTCTTTTTTTCTCTAGTTCCTTTGTACCTTCTTCTGCACCTCTGGATGACCTGGGTAATTTCTAATTCTCTTATAGTCTCAGCTCCAGCACCACCTTTGGTTTAAAGTGTTTCTTGATGTTCCTGCCTCGCTCCATATGTAAGACTGAGTTAGGGAATTCCAGCATGTGCAGCAAACATCAGGGGCCCCCATCTTCTATAATAGTAATCTTTTTCACTTTAAGTGTAACTTGTTGACTTATTTTACTCTACCTTCCCACTCGGCATCTGCAGTACGAAGAACATTTGGCTTAATATTAGTTGAATATTATCAAGAGCATTCTAATTCATACTAATTTGCTCAAAAAGGTCACCCATTCTTATAGATTCTAAGGGTGTCTACTTTTTTTTCTGCTGCCTTTTACTTCTCTAACTTCCCATTCTTCCTTTTTGAAATCCCCTTTATTTAACTTAAGATGGAAGTCAGTCTTTCACAAGTTAAATCCTCATTGAATCCTTGAATGGCAATGAGGGAGGTTGTAAGTAATTAGTAACTATCCCTTTTTTTCTCTTTTACTTTTGCAGAGTTTGAAAAATACAAAAATAGTAAAAATAAAAACAAGTACTCATATTCCAATTTCCCAGATTTATCCATGGTTAATATTTTGACATTTATTTCCTGTCTTTTTCCTTCGTATGCATTTATATTGCATCAGTGGAATATGAGTGTATTTCCCTTTAAAAGGTACAATATTAAGAAGCTTAATTAGCCCATGTGCATAAAGAAGTCAGATTCTCTCCCCCATTTGCAGATATAATGACTTTTATAGGTTTGAGGTGTAGACTTCTACTCCATTTTAAAATATTCATATTCATATAGGAATGACAGATCTTGTTTGGTATTACTTTGTGTGTTTTAATTTTTTTAGCTTTACTTAAATAATATTATGAGACATGAACTTTATTATATTTCTTTGTTTTCCATTTAGTATTTTCGCAGAGTCTTCTAAATTATTACACATAGATTTAGTTCCTTTAATTTCTATAGAGTATTTCAGTCAATAGATGTTCCATTATTTATTATTCCTTGCTCTGTTTATGCACATTTAGGGTGTGTCCTGTTTTTCACTATTATAAACAATGTTTTACTAAAGTTCCTTTTAACATTTTGACATGTCTTAGTTTCCAGTAATGTTTTTCTGAGGATACTTAGAATTACAATTGTGAACATAGGGAATACATGTTTTCAAATCACTATTTCCCCCAAAGTTGTATCAGTTTATATTCCTGTTCAATGCTTTAACTAGTCAGCTCTTTTTCAAAACTTTCCTTTTTTCTTTATCTCCTAAAATAATTCATAAACTATAAAGTTTCTTTTTCCTATAAAGTCACTTATATTAAATTGTAGTGCTCTTCAATTTAAGAAACTTTAAATAAGACCATATGAGAAAGGCTTTATAGAGAAGAAAATACCACAATGTTCAGTATCATTCTCAAGGAATATGTATGGGAAATTCCAGGAAGTACAAACTCTGTCTGCTTGGCAAAATGTGAGTTTACACACAAACTGCTCTATGCATTATTTTAGTAAATACTTATTCAACAAATATATTTTTATGTCTACTATAAGAAGAGCATCAGGCAGTATGAGTAGGAGGGAACAGACAAGGTGTGAGAACAGTGGAGGGAGATAGATTTTGATCATCTGGAGCTTTATTTTTCTTGCAGCTAATTCTGTTAGCAGCACCATATAATTAATACCTAGGCAGAGGTCTATCTTTTCGAGATATATTTTGATCATCTGGAGCTTTATTTATCTTGCAGCTAATTCTGTTAGCAGCACTATATAATTAATACCTAGGGGGAGGTCTGTCTTTTCTTGTGGCACCAAATATCCAGGCTAACACCTTGCCCTCTCTTTGCAGCTTAATTTGATCCTACCACAAATGTCTTATCTTACCAGGACCTTGAGCATCATCACTAAAATTTTCTGAGCCTTAAAAATAGCATTGACTGAGCCAGCGGTCCCATGGTGAAAAATAATATATAGATAATTCAATCAGGTTTGTAGATTTCAAAGCCATTTTCATTTTCCTGATTGCTTTTCTCCACACGCATTATCAAAAATAATGAGGATTTCCTCACTAGCATGTAATTCTATTTGCCTCTCTTATCTATGTATAATATATTCCATTTTGCTCTTTATGTTTATACATGACAGCTGAAATGAGTGAGAAATGAGTAAATGATATAATGACAAGAATGTATCAGTTGCCTTCTTCATTATATTTTAAAATCAAAGCGAGCAATTTAAAACTTTTTTTCAATGCTTCTTTTTAACTCACCTCTAATATTTATTAGGCACTAAGGGCTAAATTAGCCACTAGGCTAAGTGCCCAGTGACTCTAAACACTCACTCACATTGCAGTTTTCTACAACTACTGTAAACAGGAAGATAGCCTGAACCTATAATAAAATCTTCCCTACTGCATTTAAAAGTGATAGTTTATTTCATCCTCAGTGATTCACCCATTCCTTATTCATTCATCAGCACAGCCCATATACATTTACAAAGTGCCTGGTCAGGCACTTTTATACTGGCTGAAGCTACATCATTATAGAAGAACAAAGTCCAAACTCTTTGAGGGCTGATATTCTGTTGGGATTTTTCCAACCATTTAAAATTTCTTTTCATGTATTGCATATTTACTCATTTTTAATGACTAAGTTAATTATATTTTTCTTGAATGCCTTATTTGTTTATATTTAACTTCATTTAAGATTTACCAAAGAGGATACGTGGCTTAAAGACTTCCCATATGGACTGTGATTTGCTTCTTGTTTCTAATCTCCTACAGAGCTCTAATGTAATTGAGGATACTCCACCATTGGATGCTTTCCATATTTTTATTCATTGAACCAAACATTGTGGAGCTCTCATTAATGTTCTGTGAAAATATTCTAAATTAGCTCTAGGTTAGTCCTTGTAAGGTGGTTCTCCAAAACAAAAAAAAAAATGTATTCTTTGTAGTAAAATACAAATAGGATTTGATGCTTACTATATGTTGTTTTAATAGTGTGCATTAATTGGCACGAGGAAAATTTTGAAAATCTTACAATAGAGAAATATCTTTTATGCTGTTTATCTTGGCTTTTCCTAAATATATTTGAGCACAATACACTTTTTTCATATACTACCTATTGATAGCCTAAGAAACTAGTCTTTTGCATTGGACAATTTAAGAAATTTTAGTGTTATAAATTTATAGAGAAAGAATAAATTATGTATAATTTGTATTTAGTGAATTTTATGTATTTGGGTTCTCTGAAAGCTGAAAAAGTTTTGCAACTGTTGAAAATTTGATTAAATATAGAACTGTATACCAAGTCACAGGTTAAAAAAAAAAACAAAAACGAAAGGTCATATCATGTCTGTACCACTTACTTGACGTAAGGACTTGGGAGTTATTTTAGCGTAATTTTTTATTTTCTCCTTTAAATGGGTATTGCTGTTGGTAATAATACATATTATTGATACCTTGAGTTAATAAATATTTGAGGTCTTTTGTGTAGCTCTTCTACCTGGATGACTTGTAGTAAGTCTGAAATACATATGTATTTCCTCATCTGTTTAGAAAAAGATAATAACCATGTAAATCTTAGTTTGCTGTTTTCCAAAGTCATATCATTTTGCGTTCACACCTGCAGTGTGTGACTTTACAGTTCCAACACATTCTTGCCAACACTATTTTCAGATGTTTTAGTTTCAGCTTTTCTAGTGGGTGTGTAGTTGGATCCAAGTGTGGTGTTAATTTGCATTTTCTCAGTGAGCATTTATTCATATGCTTATTTG
This sequence comes from Kogia breviceps, assembly GCF_026419965.1. Taxonomy (NCBI): domain Eukaryota; kingdom Metazoa; phylum Chordata; class Mammalia; order Artiodactyla; family Physeteridae; genus Kogia; species Kogia breviceps. Next base: position 71,202,394 of record NC_081321.1, on the reverse strand, counting down.
CCATTCATATAATTATTTTGGTGTGGTGTCTGTTCAAATATTTTGTTCATTTTTAAGAGTGTTGTTTGGATTGATGTTATCATTATTGTATTGCAAGAGCTCATTATATATTATAGATTCAGGTCCTTTATCAGATCTGTGTTTTACTAATGTTTTCTTTTAGTCGTATTTTTCTCATTTTCTGCAATGATAACTTAGGTTTTAAATTCTAGAATGGGTCTTAGCTTCATTCAACTCCTTAAGATAATTATTTCATCTAGTTTGAATTTTTGTTCTAGCATTTAATATGATTTCTGAAAATCCAATATGTTCTGCTCTTTTGGATATAGCATTTTTTTTCTCTTCAGAAGCTTTAAGATTTTTTATTTGTTTGAATTTTGCCTTTTCCTATAATGTGTCTAGCTGTAGATATATTCTACTCAGGAGCTGTTGTGTTTCTTAACTTGGCAAAAATTTTATCAATTCTGGCATATTCACAGTTGTTACCTGCATTAAAATTACCTTGCCCCATTTTTTCTAATTCCTATTTTGTCAGGCCTTCTCATTCTAGTTTCCATGCATTTTAACCACTCATTTTGATTTTTCATTTTTTATCCCTCTATGCTTTTTCATAACTATTTAGTTCACTAATTATCTTTTCATGCTGTGCTAAACTGTAACTTTATCTGTAAATTATTTTTAATATGCCTTTTTAGATTTCCTTATAATACTTAAAAATTGTTAGCTTTGATTTGTTATTTTACAACTTTATTTATAAAATATTTTCTGTAGTTTTAATTGTGGTTCTTTTATCAGTCTTGGGAATTCTAATTCTCTTCTTTGTGCTTTTGAAGATAATTCATGGTGGAAATTGTATTCTTGTTTTGTGCAGTTTTGGATAAAGAATGAATTTTTGGTGGTACATTTTTCTCCTGTACAAAATTCATTCAGTCTCAGGTTTGATAATACACTTTCAAAGCATCCAACAGATGTACGGTTAAACAAACTGATACATACGTATAATAGAATAATAGAATAAAAGGGAGCAAACTGTCTGTACATAAAATGATTTGGATGAATCTTCAAGAAATTATGCTATATGAAAAAAACACATCTAAAAGATGACCAGTTGTAGGATTCCATTTAAACATTTGGAAATGACAAAATTTTAGAAACAGAGAAGAGATTAGTGCTTGACACGCGTTAGGGTTCGAAGCAGATTGAAGGGGGTGAGGTAGGGGAAGAATGGCAGGAGGGAGATGGATATAGTTATAGAAAGGCAACAGGAAAGATTATTGTTGTGATGGCACTTTTCAGTATTTTGACGGTGGTTGTGGATAAAAGAACAAGCACGTATGGCAAAATTGTGTAAAACTAAATAAATACACACACGTGTATAAGCAAGTAAAACTGGAGAATACAACTGGAGATTTATTCCACTGCTTCTGAGGCTGCAGGGTGAAATTTCCCTTTCTCTTCTTTGTTCACACATCTTCTGGGGTTCCGCTTGGATTTGGCCCCGACTTTGCATGTAGATTGCCCTCTGGCATCTTTCTTCACCCAGACAGGAGGGTGTTAACGGAGCGACTGAGCGACTGATTACGGGGCTCTCACTCATGCCAGGGTGAGGGAGTGTTACAGAATACGGGTGAGCCTGCAGCAGCAAAGGCCAGCGTGACATTGCAGCAGCCTGAGGTGTGCCGTGTGTTTTCCTGGGGAAGTTGTCCCTGGATCACAGAACCCTGGCAGTGGCGGGATCCATAGGCTTACGTGAGGGGAGGTATGGATAGTGACCTGTGCTTGCACACAGGCTTCTTGGTGGCTGCAGCAGCAGCCTTAGCATTTCATGCCTGTCTCTGGTGTCTGTGCTGATATCTGTGGCTCACGCCCATCTCTGGAGCTCATTTAGGCAGTGCTCTGAATCCCCTGTCCTCACGCACCCCGAAACAGTGATCTCTTGTCTCTTATGTAGGTTCAGACTTCTTCCCGGACTCCCTCCCGCCTAGCTGCGGTGCACTAGCCCCCTTCAGGCTGTGTTCACACAGCCAACCCCAGTCCTCTCCCTTGGATCTGACCTCCGAAGCCAGAGCCTCAGTTCCCAGCCCCCACCCGCCCCAGCGGGTGAGCAGACAAGCCTCTCAGGCTGATGAGTGCTTATCAGCACTGCTCCCCTTTGTGGGAATGTCTCCACTTTGCCCTCCGCACCCCTGTTGCTGTGCTTTCCTCTGTGGCTCCAAAGCTACCCCCGCTGCCTACCCCCTTTTTCCACCAGTGAAGGGGCTTCCAAGTGTGTAGAAACTTTTGCTCCTTCACAGCTCCCTCCCAGAGGTGCAGGTCCCATCCCTGTTCTTTTGTCTCTGCTTTTTCTTTTTTCTTTTGCCCTACCCAGGTACATGAGTAGTTTCTTGCCTTTTGGGAGGTCTGAGGTCTTCTGCCAGTGTTCAGTCGGTGTTCTGTAGGAGTTCTTCCACATGTAGATGTATTTTTGATTTATTTGCGGGGAGGGAGGTGATCTCCATGTCTTACTCCTCCACCATCTTGATGCTCTTCCAGTCACTGGTTCTTTGAATAGGTTCACAAGTTCTGCTAGGCAAATTGAATTATTTAAGCAAAGGTCTCTCCTATAAAGTGCCTCTGGTTTAATAGCTTGTGCTACTTTTGAATGAAACTTATTTTAAAAACAAGTGTTGCTAACCTTTAGCAACACTTAGATTACTTGGTTCATATACCCTAAAAAATAAAACATTTGTTATATTTAAGTTAATAAAATAACTTGACTTTTACAGAATATTCCATTTAATTCTTCAAGACTTTACATCCATAATCAATTGATAACATAATGACCAATTGATATAAAAATAAGGTATACATTTTTAAAATGCCAATGAATAGACAGTATTTTAAGCTTCCACCACTCAGCATTTATTACAATGGTATACTTCATTCATTTTTTCACTTTCTCTGAAGGAAAGCAAAACAAATTGTGCCTGATTTTCTATACACATTGCTTAGATTTAGGAGCCCTGCTTATACTGAACAACTTCTGTGTAGGAAAGAACAGAAAGATAAATAATGTTAAATCACTGCACTCAAAGGAGTTCAGAGTATACTACGAAATACTCTCATGAAATTATAAAATTTATAAGGGAATTATAAAAGAAATGCTCTTAATCCTGGGTAGTATCTAGTTTTATTTAGTCTGTGTGGCATTGGGTAGAGTGGGAGCATGGAATGGCTTCACAGGCAATGACACCTAGCCATATTTTAGTGTAGAACATTACATAGAAAGTATGCTCATCAAAGGAGGTGGGAAGAAGATTCCTGGCAGAGAAAACAATGGAAACTAACGAGAGGATGGAATACAATCAGAAGTATGAATAAAAATAAAAAAGATTAAATAATGGATGAATTATGGTTAATAAAAGCAGTTTTGTGTTTCATTATAACATGTTAGCAGGGCTGGCTTCATGGGCATGTAGTCTGTGATGGTTTTAAGTGTCATGGAAAGGATCTAGTCAGTTATTCTGACAGAGGAAGCCACTAAGTTGTTATTATATAGAGAAAGGATATTGTTATGGTCTAAATGTTTATATCCCCTCAAAATTCATATGTTGAAACTTTAATGCCCAGTGTGTTGGCATTAGTAGATGGGGCCTTTGGTAGGTGCTTAGGTCATGAGAGTGGAGCCCTCATGAATGGAACTAGTGTTCTTATAAAAGAGACCCCACAGAGATCCCTCACCCCTTCTTTCATGTGAAGATATAAGAAAAAATATCTGATATCTTAAAGAGGGTTCTCACCTGACCATGCTGGCACCCTGATCTCGGACTTCCAGTCCCAAGAACCTTGAAAAATACATTTCTGTTGTTTGTAAATCACCCAGTCCCTGATATTTTTTTAATAGCATCCCAAACAGACTAAGGTAAATATGATGTGATTTATACCTTGGCAGCAACTGGAGATATAGTTATAGTTATGGGTAAGTTATACACACATTCAGATGATAAAGAGAATATAAATAAATGCCATGGTAATAAAATGAAGAAATCTATTCAATGCTATGTAAGAGATAAATATATGTGACTTTAGCACTCAATAGCTTGTAAGATTGAATAAAGATTTCAACAGATTGAAGCATCTTGATTCCCCAAGATGCTAGCTTCAGTGACTTGGTATCAGTAACTACAATGAAGAACATCAGAGGATGAGAGGTTATACAAGGATCAAGAATCTCAAACTTGAACATTTTGCCAATAAAGTGCTTTATGTCATTGGACGATATGTTATAGGCTTATTTTCATTAATCAAAATCAAGAGAACAGTTTAAATTTTCTAAAGAATTAGAAGAGAGTTAGAGGATATATTTACATACTGTGTAATTAAAGATAAATATTCAAAGAAAAGCAGGTAGACCAGGAAGTGATAAGAGCCTGCAGACTCCATGGCAGCAATGGGTGAATGAAAAATACATTAAAAAAAACATAGCCAGTGATTCTGGAATATTTAATATGCTCAATTGAAAAGAGTATCTGTTGCATTTGGCAGTTGTTGACTTTCATATGTGTAGACATAATTATTATGATGAATATAGAAGCCAGAGGTACTGAAATGAGAATTAAATGGATTGTAAGGAAGTAGAAACAGTAAGAAAATTTCTGAGAAAAATAGAAATAAAAGATTATATAATAGTTGTTGGGGTTGCAGTATTATACGGCAGCTTTTTATTTTTGTTTTTATTTTTTTCATTATGGAGGCACTTGGGAATACTCAGGGCCTGTGGGGAGAAGCCAATAGATAAGAGGGGACAAAAAATATAGAAGAGAGGAGATAGTGCAGAGATGAGATGAATGATGGAGAAAGGGAAGCACCAGTTTCAATAGGTGTGGTTTTTCTCAAGCTACACTTTATTCACCTTGTACAAGAAGAGGGAAATAAGGCAATGATACTGATTGAGGACCAGGGTTTTCACTCACTTTATTAGTCAAAAAGAGAAGTCTCTTTTGCTTCCCAGAAGCATAACACCTCTTCATTTCCTTTCCACATTCTTCATGGTTAGGCCATGAATCCTGCTTCTGCAAACACTGTGAGGATGTGTTCCCTATTTATTTCTCACTCTACCATGACTACTAAGTCTGGCACTTAGTATGTCATCAGTAAGCATTAATGCAGAAAAGGAAGGGAAAGGAGGAAAGAAGATAATGAAAGCACAGGCTGACAGAGTTTACTAGCATATACAGCTGTAATTTAGTGTGGTTGATAGCACACCAAGTATGAGACTGCAGAGATGGAGAAAATGCAAATTGCAGATCTTAAAGGTCAGGTTAGGTACCAAACACATTTTCCTACATACATGGTTATACTCGTGACCAAATAATTCAGCTTGCAAACTTGCACATTTACTTCTTTTTTTTCCCCATGCTCAGGGTCAGCAAATACTTTTTGAGCCAGCATGTAAATGTTGTTAAAAGGTCACATGAAAATCTGTTTTTTTTCTTTTTTTAAAAATGAATTTATTTATTTTTGGCTATGTTGGGTCTTTGTTGCTGCACGTGGGCTCTCTCTAGTTGCGGTGAGTGGAGGCTACTCTTCATTGCAGTGCGCGGGCTTCTCATCGTGGTGGCTTCTCTTGTTGTGGAGCACCGGCTCTAGGTGTGCAGGCAACTCTAGGCGAGTTGTGGATCCTGGGCTCTAGAGCACAGGCTCAGTACTTGTGGCCCATGAGCTTAGTTGCTCTGCGGCATGTGGGATCTTCCCAGACCAGGGAATGAATCCGCGTCCTCTGCATTGGCAGGCGGATTCTTAACCACTGTGACACCAGGGAAGTCCCCAAAATCTCTTTCGATGCTCTTAAAAATCACAAGGTCTGGCATAATTCTGTTTTTAATTTCCCGTATGGCATTATATGATTCTGCTTTAAAACCTGATTTTGAAGAGTTTTGGAGGCTTCATGTAAAGATCTGCAAGAGACTGGGGTTTAAATGTAAGCCAGGAATACCTGTACCATTCTATATAGCCCAAATATTTAGAAGAAGCAGGCATCAAATTTTTCAAGACAAATGTAGGAATTCCTGGGAAAGGCTTGTTGGGCAGTGGAGGGATAGAAGCTGGCTTATATCAAGCAATAAGTTTAAATAATCAGGGACAACTCAGCTGTATCCAGTCTCTTTCTTCCCTCCTCCCCAACTCCCTCTATCCCTCTCTGTCTCTCACATCCTCAATTCCTAAATCCATTGACTCCCTGCTATATTTAAGCTTGGGCCCACAGATTAGACAGAAAATTTAAGTTGAATTTTAAAAATCAAATGTCAGTTGTAGGGGCTACTATAATGCTAAGGACTAGATGAAAGAAGTTTTGTTATACTGTATGTGATATTGTAGATATAAGTTGGGTTACTTTTGTGGAGAAGACACTGGAATGTCATTGAGAAGTACTGTATCAGAATTTCACAAATTTAGGTCTAGCAGAAGTTTAACTGTTCAATGGCAAACAGTCTATTTCTTCTTCATCTTTTCTTAGTTATAGCACAGGACAAATTCATTATTGTTCCTATCATTAAGTGAGAACCGTAATGAACAAATCATAATTAGAAAAAAATCAATGTGAAGTTTCTATTAGAAAATAATTCTCTAATTATAAAGGAAACACAGATTTTTAAAATTTAAGTGGTTTACGTATTTTTAAAACAGTAATATGTTAAATAATGTTATTTTATTTGCACAAAATTCTACTATAACCCTAAATAGCCAAATAAATAGTGACATTACTGTTGTAAATTTTTCACTTTATCATTTTTATGATGCCAAAGTAATGGCATAGTTATTTATCTATATAAATCTATATACATTCTTTAATGTTTGTTTGAATTTAGGGTGTTGTATTTATATGGAAATATAAACCCAAACATTCATACATCTCTCACTTGTCTATTCATTTAATTTTTTTTCACATTTTAAAATTTTAGTTACATGTGGAAGTTTTCCAACTCTGCAACATTTGCCAATTTTCATGTTTTAGTTTTCAATTCAGCTTAATCTATAAAAAATAATTGACAGCTGAAAATTATGGTGGGGGAAGTGAATTATTTACATTATTAACAAGTTAATGAGTAGATAACAGGAATTAATAAAATTATGACAATTTTTATTATATATTTATAGAAAACATTGACAGGTATATAAATGTGTACTCAGAAATGTTTGTTAACCAAAAGTAAATTAGTGTATGTATACTTTTTAATCATTATTTTATTCGTAGTTTTAAAATCATCCAAGCTTTCTTCTGGTACTATGCCTAATTTCAGTGAAAATACCCACATTCATGTTTAGTATCTTACTTTTTCTTAGAACACAAATGTAAAATTAAAACTAAAGAAAATATTTACTAAAATCTAACAGTATGAGAAGTACTAATAGCAACAAAATAAATAGTCTTTTACATTTGAAAAAGATTGCAGAGCTCAGACCAAGTTAGAATTCACATATAATTTGAATTGAGTTGGTATAGATTTAGTTTGCCTTAATTACTCAATAAATCACTTCCTTTCTGAGTAATGATATACTCCTCTGAACAGCGTAGCATCTTTAGATAGCACTGAGCAAGATTAAACTAAAAAATGAACCTCTGAATAATTATCTTTAAAACAAGTGTTAATCAAATCCAAAATTGACTAGGCAATTAAATATGTCAGATTTCAACATTTGAAGACAAATATGAGATGTTATTTTCTATCAGATAGATGATAGGTGTGTTGTAAAACCTGAAGTAACTGCAAAGTTGGAGAAATGGAATGTCTATAGAATGTCATTACTAATTAGATTTCCCAGGCAATTAAATTTTAATACTTTTTTGCCAGAAAAAAGTATTTCAACCATTTTTCTAAAATGCACAAACTAGTACTTTGTAGGAGTCTGTATATTTCCTCAATTTTTTTAAAAAAATTGGAGCTTAGTATTCTGTTAATGATTTGAATTCTAGATGTGGATATATTAGGGGTAATATGTTTATGGGGATATACCAGCAGTATACATTTACTCTTTTCTGATGAAATCCATGATAGCAGCCCATTACCAAGCAAATTTGAACGTGCTCATCTTTCTGTGCAAGCGTCTCATTCATCTCTCAAAATTGTGCTCAAGAATACATTTTATTATGTATTTAACGTTTTAAACAATCAATGGTTATTGAAGATCTTAGTGAATTTTTATTCACTAAGATAATTAGTCCATCAATTTAAAGTTATATTTTGTGTAGTAGGTATGAATAGTACCTAGTTGTATAGTAAATGGGACTTTATTTTCTTTAAATTGACCTCATTTAACTGATCCCACCAGACTGGAAGGAAATACTGCCTTGGTTGCTTATGGGAGTTTCACTAGATCTAGAGTGCCTCTTCTCAGAGGCACTTTGTAAAATTCTCTCAGTGGGTTTAGACTTCTGGCAATAATAGTGGAGAAAAGGATGGTTTATCTGCAACTTTGCTTTCTTTCTAGTTGCAAACCTATCCATAGGCAAGGAAGCATAGAAATCACTCTAACTGCTTCAATGGAGAAGAAAAGGTGAAAAATCCAGGGAGAATAAAAAAGAACCTCTAAAATTATTATAAATAGGACAAAATATGAGCACACTAACATTTAAATGTGCACAGGAAATAAAGTGATATTTCAAGCCTTGCATGCTGCCTTCAATCTTCACATTCACCTCATATGTAAAAGAGAAAAAATAATTAAAAAAATGTATTAATTTAAAGGACTATTATTTAAGCTTAAACAAATTCTCATATATGTAAATGCTCAAATTCTCAACTTTCACGACCCTCTGTTCCTTTCAAGATTGTGTTGGATCTCAAGATGTATATGATGTTCTGGATATTTGTTGCAGAGTGGCTCCTCTGCTCTTGGGCCTGGGCTGGTGACCTTGGAAGAATACTTGTCTTTTCTGGATTTTCAGAGTGATTTTTCCACACCTCTTGATGGTGTCTATCTATGGTCCTAGTCATTTTTCTTATTTATAAAACCCCCATAGTCAGGGGTCTTTTGGTCCTATCCGCCACTCTTGACTTATTCTTTAGCCCTCCCAGCACCTAACTAGAACACACAGGGGCTTCTGGTTCCTTGTAGACTGCGCTTAAGCTAGAAAGTTAGAAGAGCTTCCTTGGACTCTTCCTTGGACTCTCTCCCTGGCAACTTCCCAATAGCCCAGTAATGCTATTGCCTACATGCAATGGTAATTTGTTATGCAGTATCTTTTTTTTTTTTTTTTTTTTAGAGCAATGTTTCTCAACACTGACTTAACATTTAAAAAAAAAAACAATGTTTGAAAAATATGGATGTGTAGGACTCATTACTACTACTAAAAGATTGAATCGAATTAGTTTGTAGTAGAGTCTTTGTATTGACAGTATTGGGCTTGCCATTACCTCTTTCCCTGTGGCATGGGTTTCTCTACATCATATGTAACTTCTCCTTCTGAGTCAGCATTAATGGTGTTGGGAGTTATTGTCAGTATTCATAATATCCCTTCAAAGTTATGGGAAAAAATTAATGATTTATTCTGCAAGGATTGGCTCTTGATATGTGAATGGAAGCTGATAGAACATAAAACTTCATAACTTTTTTAGCAAGGTCCATATTTCAAGATTATTGCCTTAGTGTACATTTAAAAAGAAGCAAAACCAAAATAAAAGTACCCACTGAAACTTAAATCTAGCCAATGGCCGTTTTGTTCCAGGCAGCACTGTCCCTCTCTTATCCTTGGGTTGAGAGACTTATGATAATTCATAGACATGATTAATGGGAGAAATGAGAATTCATCAAGGTAATGCACTCCAAATTTCTGGTTACCTTAGCTATATACAAATATATTCAATAGCAGTCGTAACATGCATTTACGTATTTATGTATTTCAGTAATTGGGGCTTCCAACTCTGCCATCAGATAGATCTAGTTTGAATTTTAGCTCAACTCTTCATTGGTTAATTACTTCAGAGTAGTTATTTAATTTCTTTGTGCCTTAGTTTTCTTATCTTCTGGAAGATGTCACCTCACATTTTCTATTATGACTACTTTCATCACATGTGATTAGCAAGGGAATATCCTTGTTATCCTCCACTCAGAGGATATGAATGTACAGTACAATGAATGACTGTGTAGTACAATTGACCTTTGAGCAACACAGATTTGAATTGCACTGGTCCACTTATGAGAAGATTTTTTGAGTACTATATACTACAGTATTTAGTACTACATGATACAGGTTAGTTGAAACCATGGATGAGGAATTGAGGATATGGAGAAACAACACATATGGAGGACCATCAGTTATATGTGGATTTTAACTGTATGGAGGGTCAGCACCCTTAACCCCACATTGTTCAAGGGTCAATTGTATAATGGTTACTATGTAGGCTTTAGAGCCTGACAACATTTTATTGAAGTATAGTTGATTTACAAATTGTGTTAGTTTCAAGTGTATAGCAAAGTGATTCAGTTACATATATATATTTTTAGATGATTTTCCTTTATAGTTTATTATGAGACATTACATATTGTTCCCTGTGTTATACAGTAAATCCTTGTTGTTTATCTACTTTATATATGGTAGTATGTGTCTGTTAATCCCATACTCCTAATTTATCCCTTCACCACCTCCTTTTCCCCTTTGATAGCCATAAGTTTGTTTTCTATGTCTGTGAGTCTGTGTCTGTTTTGTAAATAGATTCATTTGTATTATTTTTTTCAGATTCCACATATAGGTGATATGATACAATATTTGTCTTTCTCTGTCTAACTTACTTCACTTAGCATGATAGTCTCTAGGTCCATACATAGCAATATTTCATTCTTTTTATGGCTGAGTAACATTCCATTGTGTATATATATATATATATATATATATATGTATATATATATATATATATATATATATATATATATATATATATATATATATGCCACATCTTCTCTAGCCATTCGTCTGTTGATGGACACTTAGGTTGCTTCCATGTCTTGGCCATTGTAAATAGTGCTGCTATGAACATTGAGGTACATGTATCTTTTCTAATTAGAGTTTTCATCTTTTCTGGATATATGCCCAGGAGTGGGATTTCTGGATCATATGGTAGCTCTAAAAATAAACTCAAAATAGTTTAAAGGCCTAAATATAAGACATGATACCATAAAACTCCTAGAAGAGAACACAGGCAGAACATTCTCTGACGTAAATCTTGGCAATATTTTCTTAGTCTCCCAAGGCAAAAGAAATAAAAGCAAAAATAAACAAGTGGGACCTAATCAAACTTGTAAGCTTTTGCGCAGCAAAGGAAACCATAAATAAAATGAAAAGACAACCTACAGACTGGAGAAAATATTTGCAAACAATGAGACTGACAAGGGCTTAATTTCCAAAATATGCAAACAGCTCATATGATTCAATAACAGAAAAACAAACAACCCAATCAAAAAATTGCCAGAAGACCTAAGTAGACATTTCTCCAAAGAAAACATGCAGATGGCCAACAGACACATGAAAAGATGGTCAACATCTCTAATTATTAGAGAAATGCAAATCAAAACAGTGAGGTATCACTTCACACCAGCAGAATGGCCATCATCAAAAAGTCTACAAATAATAAATGCTGGAGAAAGTGTGTAGAAAGGGAACCCTTCTGTATTGTTGGTGGGAATGTAAATTGGTGCAACCATTGTGGAGAACAGTAGGAAAGTTCCTTAAAGAACTAAAAATAGAGCTACCATATGATTGAGGCTGACAATTTCTAATCAAACCCCAGATCTTCTACTTGACATCTGTCTGAATATTGTAGAGTAAATTTGTAAAAATATTTATTTATCTATTTATTTATTGGCTGCGTTGGGTCTTAGTTGCAGCATGTGAGATCTTTCATTGCAGCGCGTGGACTCTTCATTGTCATGCTTGGGCTTCTCTCTAATTGTGCCACATGGGCTCGGTAGTTGCAGTTGTGTGGGTTTAGTTGCTCCATGGCATGTGGGATCTTAATTCCCCAGCCAGCGATCAAACCGGCCTCACCTGCATTGCAAGACCAATTCTTTTTGTGTGTGTGTGTGTGTGTGTGTGTGTGTGATACGTGGGCCTCTCACTGTTGTGGCCTCTCCCGTGTGGAGCACAGGCTCCGGACGCACAGGCTCAACGGCCATGGCTCACGGGCCCAGCCGCTCCGCGGCATGTGAGATCTTCCCGGACCAGGGCATGAACCCGTGTCCCCTGCATCGGCAGGCGGATTCTCAACCACTGCGCCACCAGGGAAGCCCACAAGACCAATTCTTAACCACTGGACCCCCAGGGAAGTCCCTTGTCAAATAAATTAATGTCTCTGTGCCTCAGTTTTCTCTTCAATATAATGTGGAATAGTAGTAGTGCATTATGTATTATGGTATTGTGAAGGTCTATAATCTATTCCAAGTTCTTAGAATTCTGAAAGTAAATACTATAAGTGTTCATTGCTATTATTACACTTATGATCTTTATTATTACCATACACACAATTTTTTTTTTGTTCCAAATAGTGCACAAGTCAGTCAACATATGTCTTCCTTATTGTGTCAGGAATGAGTATCATTCAGTTTAGACAATGATAATCAAGCCAAGATATTAACATGTTGAAGGATAAGAAATTTCTCTTTTCTTTGGACTTCAAGATGGTAGAGTGGCCAGTTGGACTTACATAACCATCCTATGATCATGAAGGGTTAGACAGTGACAACTAATAAGATGGGGAAGATTCAAAGTGAGAGACTGAATCTATAAATTTTGTTTATAGCTTTTAAGGCCATGAATCTGCCTTTTAAGACAAACCTCTGCCAGAAAATTCTATATATGTGAGCCAATAAATGTCCTATTTGCTTAAGCGAATGTGGGTTGTGTTATCTGTTCCTATGTGATCTGAATCCTAAGAATTATAGAGCCTGTCCTATAACAGTCTTCTTAAACTTAAATGAGGTCATTCAAATAGTGTTCAGAATAGACTCTGCCACATAGCTCTAGATACTTTTCAACTATTATTAGTAGCAGTAGGTGTTGTAGTTTAATGTTAGCAAGAGGTTTAATGTATAGCTGACATATAAATCATATAACAGTTTAATTTATGAAAATAAATTTCTTGCCTTATATTGCTTTTATCCTGAGTCTGTCCTGCTTTTGCTTTACTCTTAACCTTTTATTCTTTTACACAAAACTACCTGAAAGTGAATACATTTTTTTTTTTTGCCAGCTACACATTTTCAAGTAATTGAAAATATTTTCTTCAAGCTCTCCAAGGATAACCTAATCCTGGCTTTCTCAATATAAATCGTTGATTTTATAGACTGGGTACAATGGCATGGTAAACTTACTCTTTTCAAGAGCCCTTTCTAAGTTACAGTTACTTTGCACATGGATTTATGATATCTTTCAATAGGTAGCACAATTTTCTACATAATGATGTCTTGGAATAACATTAATACTACAAAAACTCTTTCACAGGAAAGATCTTTTGATTTTTCATACTTTCTTTGAAAACTACATATGTGAAACAAAATATGTTTTATTCAGACTCTTACCATCTATGTGAACATGTCATATAATATAATTCTGTTGGTTTCTGAATAAAGGTACTTTGCTTTTAAGTAACAGAAATCAACTCTAGCCTACTTGAGGGAAACAAGGAATTTATTGAAAGTATTCATGATACCTCAGAGGCCAAAAGGAAGAACTAAACCACCAGCCCTTGCAACAGGACACAAGGAGGTTTGCAGGAATGAGAGAATAATCTGTCCATGACACTGCAGTTGGTGTGCTTCAGCTCCTCCCATTTACTGTCCTTGTGTCATTGATTAATATTCAAATTCCTGGGATAGAGGGTTACAGTGGCCCTTTGTGAAAAGGGATATTTTCAAAAGATAATTCAGCATCATTTTACAAAATGAAAATATAAACAAGAATTAAAAAAATAAACACAGGTAAGAGATCCCAAAACAAGAGATACCCACTCTAATACCTAAGAAGTCTTCAGCCTGATACTCAAATCTCCCTCCTTCATAACCCTAATCTTTCTTTTAAGCCTCATCTCATTTTCTTTGTCTATCCATCACTCATTCTCAGGCCAAACTATAGAACTTTCTTCATTCTAAGCACAATACCACTTTCCTAACTTCATTCGGTAGCTTTTATAGGATTTTCCTCTCCCTTGAATGAGCCACATGATCTATTGAAATGATTCCTATCAATTTCCAGCTCTAATTCCTTTTTCTTCACAGTTCTTTCCCATTATTACTTAAACTTCTTGAGAGTAGGATCTATATTTACCTAAAATTTTTCATAGTAAGTAGTATTGTGCCTAGAACAAATATAGTATGGAATGAATAGTGGATCAGTGGTTGAAATAATACTTGCCACATCCTGGAAGTTCCTCCTTTACAAGCCCTCCTATATTTGTCTTCCCTGATTTTCCAGTCTTACTTTATCAGTTCACATTCTGTTATTATTTCTCCTATTAGTCTCCATGCACATAAATCTCCCCACTCTAGCCTTCATTAAATACATCAATACCCCACTCATAATTTTATCTTCCTCTTGCTTATTGATTGAGAAATTGATTTTAATCACACAAATTTCTGGAGTCTCCTGTTCTAATCACAGCCTGAATTTCTGGCCCTATTTACTCACTGACTAATTCAACGAAGTTTTCATTTATAAATCCCTTCACTCATCTCTTATCTGTTTTCTTTTATTAGGTCTACATTCCAGCATAGCAGTACTCCTTCTCTCCCCTATTATAAACCATGTTTTCCTACATTTTCAACCGCACTTTGTTGTTTCCTGTTTCTAGAAAGCTTTTGAATCAGCACATTCAAATTATACCCATGTATGTCAAGGACTTTCTTGAAAGTATATGTATTCATTTTTTAAGTCAAAGTGTAAGCATCCCTGCAAACTAACATTTAGGGATATAAAAATGAATAACTTCCAGTCTCTTTCCCCAGATTCAGATAAGAAAGTAAGGAGAGAATTACAGTATGGAATCTTAAGTGCCCTGATAGAGGTGTGTTATTAATACAGTTATATACAAACACTGAAGAGTGATATCTGATGGATGTTAGGGGATAAGGAGATTTATGGGAAGAAACAATGTCTAAATTAATTTTTGATAAACTCCTAGGAATGTATCAGACTGTTGAAAGTCAGTGTATTGAAGGCTAGGATAGGAATATGTGCCATGATGGGGGTGGGGTGGGGAAAGAGAGACACACGCAGAGACAGACAGACACTTTTTGACAGCCTTGTCGTTTGGTAGGTCTACAGTTTAGAGCTGAGAAGTATAATTCTAAGGTGAATTTACTGTTTATGAAAAAAAGAAAAATGACTTAAGTCAACTACAAAAAAAATTATTTAGAATTCTGTGCATAACATTTTACATAATATTTTAAAAATTGTCAATGCATGTACTGACTAATTAGGGAAATATGACAAGAGTAAAAGCTCAGGAGTACGTGAACAGGGTTCATACAAGTAATGCAGAGGACTACTGCTTAGAAATTCATAGAAGGAGAGAGCAATGGAGCTCAAACAAGAAGAGATGTCTTTAAAAGGGTACCAGGCCAGCATGTGTTTCTAGCCATTTTGTTTTGGATTTGAGAAAGAGTTTTTTTTAGGGATAATAAGTGGTATTTCAGAAAAAAAAAAAAAAAGTTTGTACAGAGGATTGAAGGTAAAAGAAAACCTAGTGTATTTTGTGAAAAATGAAACCCCTGACCAATCGGAACAAATGTTCTATTACACCAAAATATTTACTTCCCTGGCATCTTTGCCTTGTTCTTTTTTCCAAAAGCAAAAAAAAAGAAAAAACATAATATCAAAGCCCAGTTCTTAAGTACTTCTTTTATTAGAAGCCATTCTTAACCATACAGTGCATTCCCTACAAAATCAATCACTTCCCTATCTGTTTTCATGGCACTTTATACATTAGTTTTCATAGAATGTACCACATTGAATTTAGTCAGCCCTTTGACTGCCAGCCTTCACCTGCTGCGTTTTTAAATTTTCAGAATGCAAGGATAATGTTCTATTCATCTTTGTCCACCATAACATGTAACATTTGACTGCATATAGCAGGTATGAACGCTGAGTGATTATAAATCTTAAGGACTGTAAGGGGGAAATTATAGTGCTACAGATAGAGCAAGCAGAGAAGCAAAGTTGTGTCAGAAGTTGGAGGTCTTGGCTAAATGCTCTGAAAAGGCTGAAAAAATAAGAATTTAAGTTGCATACTGGTTCTTAAGTGTTAATACTCCTCGGTCATTTTGTAATGTACTTACAATCACCAGAGAAAAAGGGGAAAATTTGGAGTACTTCAAATATTCCAAGCTTTTTTCAATGCTATATTATATCATGGTAATATAAAATTAGATCATAATTTTCTTACATTAGTAGAAAATTTTAGTATCAAAATATTGAAGTAATAACATCTTTAGTTAATATTGTGATAATAAAGTGTTTTATTTTATATCACCTCTGTCACTTTTTATTGAATATCAGACATTATTTTCACTAAGAACATAAAAATAAATTATCTTGATGGATTTTACATTTGATAATTCATATTCCAGAAAACTGTTTGTGTGACTTACTGACCTATGTATAATTTTCGTTAACATCTATACTTTTTGCACAGAATTTGATTTTTCTCCAAGATTGGAAATTAATTCTTAAAAGTATTTATCTAATGTTCATGTATGAACTTACTGAACTTACGTTGTGTATACTCTAAATGTTGTCTTAAGCAACTTGGGTTGCTGTAACAAATATACCATAGACTGGGTGGTTTAAACAACAAACATTTATTTCTCATAGTTCTAGCATCTGGGAAGTCCAAGATCAAGGCACTAGCATATCCAGTGTCTGGTGAGGACCCTTTCCTTCATTTGCAGAAGACCATCTTCTCATTGTTTCCTCACCTGGCTGAAGGAGAGAAAGCAAGCAAGCTCTTCTCTGCCTCTTCTTACAAGGACACTAATTCCACCTTGAGGGCTCTAAACTTACGACCTAATTGCTTCCTGTAGCCCCTATCTCCAAATACTACCACAATGGGGATTAGGGTTTCAACATATGAATTTTAGGGGGACACCAACATTCAATTCATAGCAATTGTATTAATATTTTTATAGATTTTACTTTTTGAAATGCTACAATGTTTCTTATTCAATTTGGTAGTTATTTAGCAATAGAGAAAATGCACAAAAATAAAGAACAACTATTTCAGTGTCAGAGCGAGGGAATATTGCTGTTCATTATCTTGGAATGAATATACTGCATTTATTTTTCCAGCAATAGAGACAGACATTTATGATAGCTTAGTTTTCTCATATTAAGTGATAAACAATACATGAAATGGCTGTATAATTTAGCCACTGTATTTATAAAGTTATTCCTGGCAGCTAATCCTACCTTACAGGTATAGAAGAAGGGTATAAAGAATTATTTTAGCATTTAACAAACAATTATTATTCCGAATCTGTGTCATGCATTGAGCAGAAAGCCCAGATCTGAGTAATTCCAAGTGCTTAACAGCTGTTTTCCCATATCCACCAAAGTCTCCCTACACTCATTTCTCTTTCTCTGCAGCACTGCATGAATTATCTTTTCAAAATACAGATTTTATATTTCCTCTTCTCTGTTACACTTTAGAGTATACACCTTCCACTTTAAACTGTGTTGGCAGAGATGCTGACCTCCAACATCTTTCCTTTTTTCTAAGGTTAATTAGCAAGAACCTGTGTGGTAGACTCAGTCTCTGCTTCCTCTTGTAGCCTCCTGCAGGGCACTCTATTCAAACTGGACTAGCCTACTTTGAATCTCTTTTACCCACTGTTTCATTCATTCACTCATTTAAAGAAAATTTTTGCCCATGTTATTGCCTCTGTCATCATAAATGTTGTCATGGTTGCAATTTCACTTACAGTTAGAAGTACGTGATCATTTTTTCCCCTTCCTGGTTAGAATGTGAACTTCATGAAATTGTGCATGGCATCTCTTTGCTTACCAATTTTGTGTTCTTTGTGCCGAGCCCAGTTGTCAATACACAGACAACACTTAAAATATGTTTTCAAGAATAGTGAATTAATGAATAAACCCTTTGGGTTCCATGTGCTCTGGATACTGGTTGTGAGAAAATGATCTAGTCACAGAAATTCTCTCTTGTCACCTCCTATCCAAACTTCTCTAGAGACAGGTCTTGTGGTCTTTAGCTGGTAGGAAAAGTTGCTACAGAATAAGTCTCTTCCTAAAGTCCTTCTAGGTGGACTATAGCATCATTTAATTGCAATGAATATCCTGATTAGCAGTTAGGCACTATCAAGAATCTTGCAGGTAAATATGGGAAGGGAGGTAAAAGTGGGGACAAAGATCAAGACCTTCATTATACTTGTTGTCTGTCACCCTATCACCAGGTTGTCCTCAAATTTGATAAGATGCAGAATCACCTCAAGGAAAGGTTTGCAGCACTGGAATCTTCCCTCCTGCATTAGAAGGAAGTTTGATAAAGACTTTCACCCTTAGAATATCCAAAAAATCTTTATTCCCAAAAGTATTTGACAATCAGTACTACTAATTTATTCCTAGCCAGCTTGAAGACTAAATTGATTGTCTTTACATTAATATAGTATTTGTATTTCATAAGTATATCAATTTTTGTTCATGAAATGATTAAGGTGAACACAATTAGATCCTACTTTCAATAAAAAAGAAAATGAATGAAGCTTCTCAGTTCATTCTCCATAACATAGAACTTTTCAGGACCAATGGAGAAAGAGAAGTTAGGTATTTAGAATATTTTTCATTTTAACTTAAATTTTAAAAAGTTAAAAGCAGTTGGATATAACGGAAAGAGAAAAGGGAAAATAAATCTGGATCTTATTGTCTAATGGGGGAGATAGGCAATAATTTAAAAAATCACATGATTAATAATAAAATGGCAATTGTGGTAATTTTGTTGACGGAGAGATATAATAAACTCTAAGAGTACATAATAGGATATTTATGTTAATATTTTTATGACTTTCCTAGGTTTGGGGGAATAATTGAGGTAATGGATGCAAAATAACTTTTTCATTTACATTAAACTACATATGACATTCATAATAGTAATAATTTGCCTTTTGTCAATAAAACTTTCTTTATGTGCCTGCTTCTGGATTTATATTGTCTTTTAGTCTTGTGCTCTCTCTTTACATGTTTAAACTGTATTTATAACTATAACATCACAAAAGACTGGTGTCCTCAGTTTTGTGGGAAAAGCAAAGATGATCACGAAATCAGATTCCTCTGGTTAATACATTGTACTCTAAATTATTGATATATCATGAGTCTTCTTAAGATTACAATTGATATGTTAACAAGATGCATGGAATTTATTCCCAATTCACATCTAAAGTAGATCATATTAAGATAACAAATAATTTAGAAGGATATAAAAGCACAGTCCTTAGGTACTCTATTGTAGATTATATTAGTTTTCTTGGGCTAGAGATTGGGTGAGTTAAACAACAGAAATTAATTTTTTAACAGTTCTGGAAACTGGAAGTCCATTATCAAGGTGCTGGTTTCTGGTGAGACCTCTCTTCCTGGCTTTCAGACAACCATCTTCTCTCTGTGTTCTCACATGACTTTTCCTTTGTGTGCCCGCAGAGAGAGAGAAAGATATCTGGTGTCTCTTCATCTTCTAAATAGGATACCAGTCCTATCAAATTAGGGTCCCACCCTTATGATTTCATTTGACCTTAATAATCTCTTTAAAGGCTCTAGCTCCAAATGCAATCATATTGGGGGGTAGGGCTTCAGCATACAAATTTTGGGGGGATGCAATTCTGTTCATAACGTAACTCTTGCATTATTTTGAAAAATAAAGCACATTTAGACCACTAATGACAACATTTATGAGACATGGCATTTTTATGAATCCCATTTCAAGCAAATTCTAATTTCAAAATCATAATGTATCATTGGACTTTAATAAAAAAATGATTTCTTTAATTTTAAATAACAAATGGAAAAAATCTGTTTTAATTTTTGCATAAAAATTTTGATGAGTGCTAGAATAACAGTCAAATGATTCTGTATAAAATAAATAATTTTGGTATAAAAGCATCCATATATATGTGTGACTGATGAAATTATCAGTCACACGTATAATAATTTTAAAATATTTTGTGCACAACTGTAGATTTGTTATCTCATAGGAAGAGAGGAATCCGGAATGGAAAATATTGAACATTGAGAAGATAGCTGTCTAAAATTATATCATAAGAATGGGATTTCCATGAGGACAGGATTGTTGTCTGTTTTGGTGTGTGTGTGTGTGTGTGTGTGTGTGTGTGTGTGTGTGTGTGTGTGTGTGTGTGTGTTTGACCACTGTATCTCAGAGCCTGGAACAATGCCTTGCTCAAAATAAGTGCTCTCAAACTGTTTGTCAAATGAATAAGTAGCACATCATTTAGTCAAACTAACTTAATTTCCTATAAGCACTTTACAATTCTCCTGAATCCTTACCATAATATCATAAGGTAAAGAAAGATACGATTTTGCAAACCTATTCAGTTTACTGAGCAGACACTTTTGTACTGTCATGGATTTTCTTTGTTGTTGTTGTTGTTCTAGGTTAAGAATGCTGTGTTATCATCTTAATACTCTGTCCACTTTTAAAAATTTCTGATGTTGACCTAAGATTCAATATCCATGACTTCTTACTTAGAGTATTATGTTTAGAGTTAATGTATCTTAACTTCAACTTTAAAGTTAACACTGAAGTCTTAGGCAACAAAAATGAACAAATTATGGTCTAATTAACATTTACCTAAAAGTTTTGAGGCCGTATATAATCAGGTAATCACAAAATAATTGGAGAATTGACATTTGTATTGTTAATCTGTTCTGTAAGAAAACTTTAGTCATTAATTTGGGCACACAATAAAAAATAGATGTTACCCTTTATTAAAACTATCATTTCTTATTTTGATAATCTGTATTTAAGGATGGTAAGTATTATTAGTTTTCACAAAATTCCTAAGAGAATTGAGGAATGCTTCAATGGTGATTTTTTTCTTACTTTGCCTTTTATCATTTTATAATTTGTCTTCTATATTAGGTAATTAGAATGTAGAATAATGTAGGGGAAAGAGCCTTGATTGTAGAATTAAGCATAGCTACACTGTAATCCCTGACAACTAAACTGCTTCCTAGCTGTGTGTTCTCTGGAAATTTATATTCCCTTTGTTTTCCCCTCCAGGGAATATTATGTATTTAATACCAGGAGAAGTAAAAATGGCTCCCATTCTATTCTTTTAGCAGAGGTTTTGTTTGTTTTCTTTCGTTCTTGTTTTGAAGTAGTAACTGTTTTATATTGAACTGGTTATTTAAACATTTAAATATTTGTCTTTGTATTTTATTAAAATCAATTTAGTTTTCTTGATTGGCAAGCTAGAAGTATGAGTGTATGTCTCTGTAAATAATACAATCAGTTGCATACTATGCAGGAGAATTTTAAAACTTTTGAAAATGTAAAAATAAAAGTTTTATCTTTGGTAGGAAAGCCACCTCTTAGAGACCCTGTACTCAACATTGGTAAATGTGTAATTTCAAAACCAGGCTGACTCAAATCACATAAGGCTGTGACCTTTTCCTTGTTATTTGTCACTAACAAGCTTAGCATCAGTGAGGATGTTAGTGACAAACATAAGAAAATAGGTCATCTTTGCTCATTTTGAATATAGAAGGTACCTCTTTTCTTATCTGGTTGTCAGATTAACCCTGGGAATACTTTTCAGATTGTCAGGTCTACATTGTTAAATTTCGATGTATGCATGTTTGGCTTTATTTTGATGCCAACAAAGTTAGTACTAGAATAGAATAAATTTTTTGTTGCTTAAATTCGTTCAAGTCTCTGTTCCACCAGCTTATATTCTTCAATTAAATTTTAGAAAAGAGACATTTATTGAAGAAGAACATACCTGTATTCTTTGGTGTCTTTTGTAAAATACCTGCAAATGTGTTTTGTAAAATACGCATCTTTTCTGTCTTTATACAGATTATCTTTTTTTTTTTTACCATCTCAGCCTCTCTCATTGTCTCTCTCACACACACGTGCATGCACGCGCACACACACGCACACACACTCAGACTTGAGTGAAGATAGAAAATTGCAAATACTTTTCAACATTAGGACCTTTGAAATTGATCTTGATGCTGTACATACATTTTCTTTATCCTTCAACACTTCTGTGAGGATGGGATTATCCTCATTTTAATATAAAGAAAGATATTTTGAGAGAGAGAGGGGTTTGATGCAAGCCTCTTGATGAGTAAGTTTTGGAGCTGAGATTTGAATCTTGGTTCATCAGGCCACGTTCATCTCATCTTCCTCCCTTTAGAGGGAAAGGAATAAGAAAAATATAATGAGATGATTTTAAAAGAAATTATTACTAGAGAGGCTGGTTGATAAGTATTATTCAAAATTTTGACTTATACATAGAGAATTTATTTAAAATATATTGGAGACTAACATCCCCATATAGCTATTGTTTCTGAATTTTATCAGTGTTTCTTTTATGACTTAAGGTAGTTCTTCTATTCCAAATACACAGAAAGCATTTGAAGGTATATTTCAAAGAACCTCTGGAGGGTACCAGTAATAGGGAGTCAACTCAAATTCTTGTATTTCCTCTTAGACTGAAAGGCACAAGCTTCCTTCATTATATATTTCTCTTCCCATGATCCCCAATCACAGCTCCCTAGTCTTCCAAAACTAACACCCTTAATTAAGAGGACATCTGTGCAAAAGACTGACTGGAACCTTTCCAACCACAAGATTCACAGGCTCTGGGTGCTTTTAATTCATTATCTCCTACATATCCATCAGTGACTCAAGCCAGACACCAACCAGGCCAGGACACTTTTTGATCTGCCAAAGCAACCTGTGAAAGAGGTAAACCAGTCCAATCTGATAAATTATCTGTGAGCAAATAAGATATTCTTCTAGGAAGCGTCAACACTGTAACCAAGCAGAGATGACAGAATTCACAGGCTCATCATTGGCATATATCAGTGAGAACATTTTTGTAACCATGGTAAATGTACTAACAGTTTTTCCAGCATCATGCTAACCTTATATTTGGATTTGATAAGAATGACTGGGCCACATCACTAAACACAAAGCAATATTGTGATTTGGCAACTTGCCATTGAATTTCACATATTAATCTTACTGAACTAGTTAAGTTCGTACTCTAAAATTATTTATGTGAAGACCCAGATAGCCTCTAATTATAATTTTAGTTGGCTACATTTTTTAGTTAGCCATACAGGCAATTTTAAAATATAATTTTGTGTTATGTGGATAATGACCTGTCAGAAATAAACTGAATCTTTTCATAATTGATAGTCTTATATGTTTCTTAATAATAATCTTTTTAAAAAGATATTCATGGGTCTCTCTTGATTTAGATACAAAAGAGTAATGGGAGGGAAGTAATGTAAAATGTTAAAACACTGTACTAGGAAGTCCATATATTTTTAGCTATTTAGTTCTTAAAACAACTAGAAAATAATTATTATTCATATTGTATAGATGGTAAAACTGAGGCTTATAAAAGTATAAGGTCACAAATTAGCAAATAGATATTATTCTATTCAGTAGTTTGAATTCACTACCAGCTCATATAAGGCTCTTTTAAAGATACTGATAAATGACTCTTTAGAAAACTTATTTAGTTACTTTTGAAAAAGTTTTACTTCCCCTGTTAAGCTACAGACCACTTAGGGGAGGCGGGTGAGATGATATCTTAAATAAATATATCCTCCACATCAGCATACCTGGAAATAGTTATCTGAATGTAAACTAAAAATAAAAATAAATTATAAGTGTTCTTACACATCCATAACTTTTAGTAACATTAAATTAGTATTATGTTTTATAAATAGCCACTTAAATGCAATATATCCAAAACTGAATTTTTTTTTATGTTCTCTATTTCTGTCCTCTGAAACTGACTCTTCCCAATATTTCCAACTGTGGTGACTATTTTTATTGTCTACTTGATCCCTGTGCTAAAAAAACTTTAATTATACTACACTTACTCCTTTTGCTCAACTCCTGTATGTAATCAGTCATCAAATTCTATAGATTCTACCCTGTTAATATTTCCCAAATCTGTCTTGCATTCTCGTGTTTATAGCAGACACTCAACAAATATAATTTTTATTAAATTGTTAAATAAATATATATGCTAATTTTTGGATATATATAGATCGATTTTATGTCATATATTGCTATATCTCATATATGAATTACTTATATAATATGAATAATTGTTGTATATGTTAATTATACGTATGAATGAGAAAAACAAATAGATGCATTTACCTTTTATGCATATGGCTTTGTGTTAAATTACATAGTTTTTGCTATGTTTGGTAGGTTAGTAAATTCATTCCAAACACTTCCCCATTAGGGAAACAGAGACATGACTCACCAGTTTACTAATCCACAGGAGGAAATTTTGTCTGTGAAAACCATTGTAGAGAGTCATTTGCAACTCTTCACTAAATAGAAACATCTATTTATGCTAAAGGCCTGCTGCCTTTCATAATAAAATGTATGAATTTTTATAAGTTAAGGTTTTGGTATATTCATAAAATTAACTACTAAACAATTATTTCTGCTTAAGTTTACTTGACTCTCTTATTTCCCAGAACTGGTTGTCCTTTGGGTGTTACTTTATTACATAGTAATGTACTCATGAGACCTCATTATATACCCAACTCTATTTTCAATCATCAAATTAGTGTTCTTATTAAGATAAAGCATGAAACTGCCTGAATAGTTGCTTTCTTTAAAATGTTTCTTGAAATATTTAAAACCTTTAGAATAAAAATGAAACTTTTTTGTAATAATAAAGAATGATATTTTTAGGTTAAGGAAAGCTAATTGGAATTAAATTGATATATGTAGTGAATTATTTTATATACAAACTGAATTGATGCAAACATGATTTCTTTTCAAAGGAGAAAAATATAATAGCATAATTATAATCATTTGACAATATAGTCAGGCCCAACTGTGAGACATAACATTTCAAGGAAATATATCAAATGCCTCTGTATTTGCTTGTTTCCCTTCACTTATGTTATTTGCATGAATAACAGTTTAAAGAAAAAGCACTTTAGAAGTTACTTTTATTTAACTTGGACATGTTGAACAGTTATGTTTTGGCCAAATAGAGTTAACCATCTAATGTAAATTAAATAATATATATTTAATTTGTTATTTTATTCAAACATGAAATACCATATATGCATATTATTGTAATATGCTATATTATGTATAAATACAAAATCTTTCCCTGAAGGAGCTCAAAATCTATTTGTAAGGATAGATAGATAGATAGATATGGAGCTATGTATATACCATTTCCATTGTAAACAAGTAGTTAAAAGATATGAATAAAAATGATTAGATTTATTATACAATAGAATCAAAAGGCCCACAGTGCCAATAAATGACCAAATTTTCTATTTCTTTTTCCTACTCAATAATAGGGAAAATTTTAATAAGTGTTTTAGTCAGTTGTCTTATCCGTTTTCTGGTGCTGCCATAATAAAGTATAATAGACTGAGTGGATTAAACAACAGAAATTTATTTTATTATAGTTCCAGAGGTTCAAATACAAGATCAAAGTGTCAGCTGGGTTGGTTCTTTCTGAGGGGCAAAAGGGAAGGCTTGTATTCCAGGCATCTCTCCTTGTCTTATAGATGGCTGTCTTCTCCCTGTGTCTTCACATCATCTTCCCTCTGTACATGTCTGTGTTCAAATTTCCTCTTCCTATAAGGACACCAGTCATACTGAATTAAGGCTCACCAAAATGACCGCATTTTAACTTAACTACCTCTGTAAAGTTTCTTCAAATATGGTCACATTCTGAGGCATTAGAAGTTAGAACTTCAACATAGGAATTTTGGAGGGACACAATTAAGCCCACAGTACTCCACTGTTTGGCACCCTGAATGTTATGTCTTTCTCATATGCCAAACACATTTACCTCATCCCAACAGACCCCAAAGTATTAACCTATTCCAGCAACAAATCTAAGTCCAGAATCTCCTCTAAATATCATGTACGTCAGGTATGGGTGAGACTTGAGGTATGATTCATCCCGAAGGAAAATTTCTCTTCAGCTATGATCCTGTGAAAACAGATAAGGTCTATATTATTAAAATACAATGGTGAGACAGGCACAAGATAGACATTTTAACTTCAACTTGGAGAAATCGGAAAGAAAAAAAGGGTTAAGGATGCCACGTAAGTCCTAAACTATCAGGGAAAATGCCACTAGATGTTAAGGTTCTGGAATAACCTTCTCTGGCTCAACACTATGTCCCCTCAGCCCACTGGGGTGGCAGTCATGTCTTTTAGCCCACCGGGGTGGTGGCCTCACCCCCTTGGCCTTGGGTGGCCATGGCCTGGACTTCTGAAACTGAGGCAATAGGCACACCCTCTGGATCTGATAAAGAGGCCTCACACTTTGGAACTGATGAGGTCACAGACCTACTCTTCCCCTTCTCCCCCTGGGCCTGTTCCCTCTGGACCTGGGTGGCAGGAATGGCCCTGCTGACCTCTGAACTCCCTTTAGGGTCATTCTTCCCTTTTATTGAAGGATAACACACATTCACAGCCAGATAGCTCTTTGGGTCCATCCTTTAGAATTCTAGAAATGAGCCTTCCCTCATTTCTCATTTTGTCCTATCTCTGCCCAGTTCAGTCTAAGTTTGCAGTGTTTCATCTGGTATAAAATTCTCAACTTTGTTGGCCTCCTATGCAATTCATGAAGGTCCAATCCGTCAGACAAGAGGATCTTCCACAGAACTTTCCTGAAAACCCAGATCTTTATTTCTAGTTTCTGTTGAGGTGGTTGAATGCATCCATAAGTCACATGTATAATCTTTTTAGCAAATGGTTATTCTGCACGTTCTCGATGTTCTCTCCCGAATGCACTTCCTCATTTTTGTGGTGTGGATCAGCTGAGAATTTTCCAAATATATCTTCAATTCTAGTTCCTTTTTGCTTAATGATGTCTCCTTAAGTTTCTCTCTCCCCTCTCACATTTTACTATAAGCAGCAAGGAGAAACAAGGCCACACCTTCAGCACCTTCCATAGACATTTCTGCAGCTAAATATCCAAGTTCATCATGTACAATTTCTACTTCCCACAAAATACTACAACACCTTTCACCCACGTTCTCCACCACTTTATAGGAAGGATCACCTTTCCTCCAGTTCCCAATAATCTGTTCCTCATTTCCATCAGAAACCTCATCAGAAGAATTTTTAACATTAATATATCTAATAATATCTTATTCATGATGCTATATGTATTCTCTAGATGATAGAAGCTTTCTCTATAGCACTCCTCTTTCTCTGTAAACTGTCCCTAGGATTGCCTGTAACATTCATATTTCCATCAGAAATCTTTTTTTTTTTTTTTTTTTTTTTTTTGGTGATACGCGGGCCTCTCACTGCTGTGGCCTCTCCCGTTGCGGAGCATAGGCTCCGGACGCGCAGGCTCAGCGGCCATGGCTCACGGGCCTAGCCGCTCCGCGGCCTGTGGGATCTTCCCGGACCGGGGCACGAACCCGTGTCCCCCTGCATCGGCAGGCGGATTCTCAACCACTGCGCCACCAGGGAAGCCCTCCATATTTTTAGATATTTGTTAGAGCAACAACCCACTTCCCAATACCAAATCTGTATTAGTTTGCTAAGGCTGTTATAACAAGTTACCACACACTAGGTGGCTTAAATAATAGAAATTTATTTCCTTACAGTTTTAGAGGATAGAAGTCCAATGACAAGGTGTTAGTAGAATTGGAGAGTTGATTTCTTCTGAGAACTCTCTCCTTGGCTTATAGAAGGCCACCATTTTCCTCCTGTGTCTTCGCATCATCTTCTCTCTGTACATATCTATGTCCAAATTTCACCTTCTTATAAGAATGCCAGTCATATTGGATTAAGACCCATGCTGATAACCTAATTTTAATTTAATTGCCCCTATAAAGACCCTATCTCCAAATATGGTCAATTTTGAGGTACTGAGGTTAACATTTCAATGTATAAATTTGGAGGCAGGTCTAATTCAGTCCATAATATTTCCTTTAAACTAATGTCATATTTATAATACTATATCTTATAACTAAAGATTTCTAGAGAAGCCACTAAATATTTTTACTCTTAAATAATTTTCTTTTTCTGATTTAGGACATAACTTGTTAACAGTGCAGATTAAGGCCATTAACTATTTTCAAGACTGAATCTTTGGTCTTAATGTTGACAGCATTCATATACAAATTGATGCCTCAGGTGTTTACCATATGTTACTGAATTATCTGGAAT
Organism: Kogia breviceps; assembly: GCF_026419965.1. Lineage (NCBI taxonomy): Eukaryota > Metazoa > Chordata > Mammalia > Artiodactyla > Physeteridae > Kogia > Kogia breviceps. The sequence continues at coordinate 71,173,973 of NC_081321.1, read as the reverse complement.
TTATTTTCACAATCTATAACAAGCACATGATCTATATAAAAATAAAACTGACAATTATTATTAATTGTTTTTTAGCTGTCTTCTGCAATCCCAGTCCCATGCATCATATGCAATTTTTGACATGGTTTTGAGAAGCCTAAAAATAAATATAAATATAAAGCAAAGTGTAAATTATTTATAATTTTAAATATAAATGCACTATTATATTTATGACATATAAATATTTTTAAATATCATATAAATTAAATATAAACTATAAACTACTGTATTTATAATTTTAAGAAAATATAAAGCAAAAAATGGTAGGGAACCATTATAGATCATTTCTTCAAGAACTTGAATAGTCAACAAATAACAATGAAACATTAACTAGATATAAGTATATAACAGACACTATTTTTCAGAATTGAACTAATACTAGGAAATAAAATATTTAATTATTGTGAATCATACATATTTTCTCAGAGTTTAAAATTTGTATCAATAGATATTTGTCGTAAAGGTACATAAATGCAGTTAACTTTTCAATGCACACACTATTGTTATCACCATAAGTTGCAATTTATAATGAAACTGCTTTTTTCTTTTCTCTACTCACAAAAGACCAATGTTCTATGAAAACTTTGCTGTGTTCAGGAATACAGGTTAAATTATTCTCTTTAGATCATAAACATTAACACCAACTGCTGAACACAATTTCTAATAGGATGGAGTGAATAATGCCATTATTCTTACTATGTTCTAGATATAGAAAGCTAGGTGAGTTGATCTATAAGTGTAGTTATAGTTGCCAGTTATACAGCAATTACTGTGTGTCAGGCATTTTGCAGGTACACCATATACAACATGTATACACACATACAAACATATTTATGTGTATTATTGAGTACAAGTTGGTATCTGTCCCTCTATCAATGAAAATATATGCCTAGATTACAGGATGCTTAAAATTGTGAGAAATAATGTAATCAACTTTATTGAAATCATCTACAGACTCATTATAAATTATTTTTGGTAATATTCAAAGCATATATATGGACACTAGTGAAAAAACAAATATAAAATAATTTCTGCCCTTTAGATCATAATTTACTTTGACATGTAATATATATGCAAAATAATAATTAAAATCAAGTAGGGCATATTAATGAGATGTCAAATAAGAACTATACTCAATCAGTTTAGATTTAGATATGGTTGTGATAAAATAATTCTATATATGAATGTAATTCTGAAAGGAGTGTAGAGTTATTATCCTATTTAGCTTCCAATAAACCCTTGTAAAGGCAAAACTTAATTTAAAATGGTAGAATATATTCATCATTTTGTTTAGCAGCCAGAGAGATATCACTTTTGTTTTTTTCTCCCTTGTTATTTATATACAAGTGTATGTTTTGAATCACATTTAATGTTTTTTCTCTTGATAATTTCTCATTGTAGTTTTACTTAAATCAAACATGAACATGAGGTTGTATTTCATTATGTTCTTTTTAAACCAATGACAAAGACCTATGATATATTATTTTATTATATTTTTTTCCATTCTTCTCAAAGTATTAGAAAAGTCAATAATGTACATTTTGTAACAAAATGTCTTAAGAAGAATAAATTCTAGAAACAGCAGAGACATATGTCATAACTCAGTATCTGATTTATATTGAACACCTGCAGACTAGAATTTTTCTATTTGCTTTTCATTTGGAAATGGGAGAAAAGAGCACTGAGCATCATCAATGTGACTCTTGTTTGTCTGATTTGAACCGGCTACTGCTTTATGCTGACATGCTTTTCTACTTTGGAAATATTTTCATTTTTTATTACTGTATGTGTTAGGTGGAGACTTTAAACAAGATAAAACATATTTAAATGTCAAAAGTACCTTACAAAAGGCTTCCGATTTTTCCTAAGATATATAATGAAAATATTCAAAGGGTTTTTCATAACTTACTTAACTGAGGGAAAATGCTGAGTACCACAGAGCTAAGTTTATGTAAGTCATCAACCATCATAATAACAGGACAAGTTTTCTCTTGCTGGTTTCAAAAAGTGAACTGCACGATGTGAGAGGGTCATGCCACTAGGTCATGAGGATGGCCACTAGCCACTGAAGGTGACTTCCTCAGCTGGAAGCCAGTAAGAAATCCTAGTCTTAATTTTGTCAACAACCTGAATGAGGTTGGAACAAGACCTCTGACCTAGTAGAAGAGTGAAGCCCTAGCCATCACCATGATTTCAGCCTGTTCAGGCCTGTGCACAGGACCCAGGAACTCCATCGTGGTAGGCTGAGTGATATCCCTGGTGGTAGGCTCCCCAAAGATATCCATGCGTTAATCCCTAGAATGTGTGATATTACCTTAAACGCAAAGAGACTTCGCAGGAGTAATTCAGTTAAGGATCTTAAGAGGAGAGATTAGCCTAAATTATCCAAGTGGGAGCTATCTATTGTCAGATGCATGGCTGAATAAAACAAATCAATGATGAAATGGTCTCATATCATACAAAAACATTTTCACATGGGTGAGTTAAGAGTCCCAAATGCCTCGTTTAGTTGAAACTCTGTAGTAGGGGAAAAAATTGAAAAACAATAAAGAACACCATAAGGTAAGTTAACTATCAGAAGCATATGAGCAGAAGCTCTGAAAGAGCAGTAGAAATAGGCAGCAGTCTCAGCGTTGGTAAGTGATGACTTCTTCTATCAGCAAGAAACAGTCAGCAGCCCCAGGGGCAGACAGTGTGTCCTGTGTGAAATCTTTTCACAATATTCTACTGACTTCAAATTTATTTTGCATTTTGGAGAGAGAGTGATATTCTCTAAATACTCAATAAACAAGGAAAAATGTTTAAAAAAATTATCCCAGTGGGCATTCGATACAAAGGTTCTTAGCAGACAGAGGCAAGAAAATCAAGAGATTAGAAGACAATGTGAAAGTGTAAACAGAGAATGGAGTGATACAGTTTGAAAATGGAGGAAGGGGCCAGAAACCAAGGAATACAGGAGGCCAGTAGAAGCTGAAAAAGGAAAGGTAATGGAATATCCCCTGAGAGCATCCTGAAGGAAACAGCATTGCCGACACCTGACACCTCAGCTTTAGTTCAGTTGAAATTGATTTCAGATTTTTGATCAGAAATATAACAAATATAAATTTGTATTATTTGAAGCAAATGAGTTAGCAGTAATAGGAAACTAATACACTCATGCTGATTCCTGACCCGTGGAAACTGTGAAATAATAAATCTGCATCGTTTTAAGCACTAGATTTTTGGTAATTTGTATGCAGCAATAGAAAACACAATGTCCGTAGATAATTGCAGTTATCCCACAACAATATTTAATCTCAAACTCCTTCTGTTCTCTCTCTCTCATATGACCCAAATTAACTAATATTCAAGCCAAATTATTCAAGTTACAGACCTCTAAAACCAATATACTGTTGCTCTGCTTGCACCCTTCACCAAACAGAGCATATCCTTTCCTTTTATTTTCATTTAATGCCATTTCATTTAAATGCCATCATTCAACGAAGACTGTCTTAATCAGTTTAGATCGCTATAACAAATTACCATAGATTGAATGAATTAAACAACAAACAGTTATTTCTCACTGTTCTGGAGGCTGGAGGTTCAAGATCGGCATGCCAGCATGGTCAATTCTGGTGAAGGCTCTCCTCATTTATAGGTGGCTGTCTTCTGGCTGTATCCTCACATGGAGATGAAAGAGAGAGGCAAAACTTTTTTTTTTCTTATAAGGACACTAACCTCATAATGGAGCTTCATCCTCATAATCTAATTACTTCCCAAAGGTTCCATTTTCCTATTAGGGGTTAGGATTTCAACACATGAATTTTGAGGGGACACAAACACGTCCTTAGCAAGGACCACTTCTAAAATCCAACTTTCCTTAAACATTATGCTCACACCAGAAATTTTTTCATAGTTTTCCTGGGGTATAGTTGAATACACTAAATTGCACATATTTCGAGTATACAATTTGATAAGTTGTGGCATATTTATACACCTGTGAAAACATCACTAAAATTAAGATAGTGAATATATCTATCACCCCCAAAAGTTTCCTCATGCTGTTGTGTAATCCTTCCCTATAAATCTCTTTGCACTGAACCTCCCCAGGTAATCACTGGTCTGCTGTCAAAATGTTTGCATATTCCAGAATTTTATATAAGTAAAATTATATACTATGCTCTTTTGTCTGGCTTCCTTCACTCCATATAATTATTTCGAGATTCATTCCATGCTGTTGTATTGCAGTTCTGTCCCCTAAACTGAGAACTTTCAGCAAAATGTCCCCAATTCAGGTAAACTTTGCAGCTCCAACTGGATCCCCTTTCCTTTGCTATGGCCTGGCATACTCTCAATAAGCTGGGGCAGTGTGGGACTCAGCACTTTGTTTCTTATTTCCAGTGTGAAACTCACCATTTTGTCCCTTTTTTCTCAGGGATCACTCTCCTTCCTTGCCTGATGTCTTGAAAACTGTGTGTCATATATTTTGTGTAGGATTTTTTTTTCCTTTGATTGTTTCAGGCAAGAGAATCATTGTTACTCCATCTTGGATGGAAGTGGAAGCCCCAAAAAGTTCTGAATTCTCATAGAATTTATTACCATAATCACTCATTTTATGTTTGCCAGTTGCTTTTTTGAAAAGATGCTTACCTTTTCATCTATAAGCTAAGAAATATAAATAAGTTCTTATATTTTATTCTAAATCTGTCACCAGTTTTGTGACAGGTTTGTGTTCAGGAAAACTCAGACCATGGTATCAGAAACATAAAGGCAGTGCAAGGAAAATGAGCTCTTGTGGAGATTTATGATGTGGTTCTTAGAGTTACCAATTTTGGATAATAAAATATCTACCATTTATGATTCATTTGAATTTGAAAGTTACAGCAGCATGTAAATGTGATTACATGGAGAAATCTCCAGAACTAGAGGGCCTCTATTTGAATTTTGATTTTGTCACTTACCATCTGAATAAATTTTAAAATTTTACTAAGTGTGTCTGTGCCTCAGTTTCCTTATCTGATGCAGAGATGGTTAATAAATGAACTTAACTTAAAAAGTTATGCAATGATTTGATGAGTTAACAAAAAAGTGAATGAAGTAATAACAATTGTACCTAAGAGTTGTGCTAAGTAAAAGTTAGTTATTTTTTTAAAAAGCACTTAGAGGGCTTCCCTGGTGGCACAGTGGTTGAGAATCTGCCTGCCGATGCAGGGGACACGGGTTCGTGCCCCGGTCTGGGAAGATCCCACATGCCATGGAGCGGCGGGGCCCGTGAGCCATGGCCGCTGATCCTGTGCGTCCGAAGCCTGTGCTCCGCAACGGGAGAGGCCACAACAGTGAGAGGCCCGCATACCAAAAAAAAAAAAAAAAAAAAAAAAGCACTTAGAAATGAAAAAGTGCACTAGCTTCACTAGCTTTGTTTTCTAAGGGTTTGTGGCATATCAAAATTTCTCTGATTCATCTTTATCCAAATGTGTTTCTGTGATAACCTGCCAACTTGGTCTAGCAAAACCTTTAGTATTATATGATTGCAAAGTTTTATAGTAATTTATTTTGTGACACCAATGTAAGAACCAAAGGAACCTTGGGTAATTAAAATGCAGTTTGTTGAACATCAGTAGAAACTCACAATGTAAGATCTCAATCAACAGCTCTGCCACCTATCATAAGAAAAATGTAAAGTCTCATAAATTGTGCTCAATATAAAATGTTCTTTGGAAATTTTGAAAAGAAGACTTTTGAGGAAGGTATTTTCTCACTCACTTTTCAGTTCACCCTGGGGGTCCTATATGTGATATCTATTGGTTCCACAGTAACTGAATTTAAAAGGTTTTAAAAGTGACCAGATATGACCCATACAGGACATAAGAATTTCAGCTGTTAAAATTGAGGTGAAGCTATGGTTTTAGTTGAATTGGAAACTGAATTACTACTTACTGTTAGAACAGTTATTTTTAGTGCCTTGGGGTTAAAGTCATTGGGAAGACAAGAATCAGGGGGTTGTATTCTATCGTAGGGAGCTGCCTTGATTGTAGCAAGTGTACAATTCAATTTGTGACTATCCTTTACATTTTTAAAGCAAAATACATACTCTAAGAAGAACAATAATCCTGATATTAAAAATGTTAAACTGTATGCAGGTATCAAATCTGTAGGCAGCATTTTCAAATCATTCTAATAGCATGGGGCAACACAGGGTTCCAATGATATACTCTGAGTAGAAGTGGATGGAATAGATTCAAATCCAGATCTCTGCACTTACACACATGCATACCACTTAAATTAGAGGCACCTCTTCAGTATATGTAGCCCATTGGATTTCATTGCATGCATTTATTTAAAAAATAATTTTATTGTTTAAGTTTCAAATTCTCTGCATTACAACATTTCTTTCTCCCTTACCTGGGGAAAATATGTATTAGTACAATGTACAAAATACATTTTATGGTATTTTTGCATGTATTTCATACAGATTTTTTGAGAACTATTCCAGTCATAACTTTTAGATAAATAGATCAACATCAATTTTAATATAATTTATTTCAGCTTGGCAAAGTCTTATTACCATTACTTTAGTATAAAATTGAAGTGAAGCTAACACTGGTTCACTGGTAACCTAATTACTGCTGAGTTGTTATAACAACTATCTTTCAGTGCTTTGAGGGTAAATCAGTAGAAATGCCAGAACTAAAGGGTTTTTATTGCAGCTGTCCGTATTCTCTGAATTCCATATCAATATATAGCTCTTTCTTTCATGGATTTGAAAATATGTTGTAGCAATATGGTATAACAAAATTATAATGGTGTGATAAATTATAGGAAATAGTTTTTGTATCTGCTGACAGTATTTGATGAGAAGCATTTACCTTTTTTTAGTTTTAGTTTTTTTTTTTTAATTTCTTCCTATGAAAAACAGTGGTACAGTACTTAGTCTATATACTTGAAATAATGGCTGTTAAAATCAAATGAAACAAAATATGTGATAATATTTAAAGGGGTATAGAATTCCAAGGAAGATAGGTAATTAGTATGATTTGGAGTAGGGGGTGTTTATTTATTACTCCGAACTGAATTGTCTCCTCCCGCAAATTCATATGTTGAAGCTCTAACCCCCAATGTGATGGTGTTTGGAGATGGGGCATTTGGGAGGTAATTGGGTTTAAATGAGGTCTTGAGGTTGGGTCCCTCATGATGGGATTATCACTAGTGCCCTTGCTTATAAGAAGAGACCAGAGAGCTTACTATTGTTCCCTCTCTGACTGCACATGTCAAGGAAAGACCATGTGTGCTGTGTCAAGAAGGCAGCCTTCTGCAAGGCAGAAAGAGGGCTCTCATCAGAAACCTAATCTTGATCTTGGACTTCTTAGCTTCCAGAACTATGAGAAATAATTTTAATAAAAAATAATTTTCATCACCTAGACTTTTGATGGTGAGCATGCTCTAGTGTATTCAGAAGTCAAACTGTAATGTTGTACACATGAAACTTATATAATGTTATGAACCAATGTTACCTCAATTTAAAAAAAGAAGAAAATAATTTTAATAAGATGCCCAGTCTTATGGGCTGAGGTAGCCTTATTGAGACTGGGACCTCTATGATAAAAGTGATCTGCAGTTATAGCTTTTTCAATTGAGCTGTTACTTTCTTGAGACATATGTTCCTTTTCTATGAGGCTCTACTTCAACTCTTGTATAAGGATTGACTGTATTTGTATAGAGTTACTAGAACCTTACTTTTACAAAATTATTATTCCTATTTCTGAATAGATGCTTCTCAAAGAGGCTACTTCTCATTTTATCAAGTTTTGACAATATACACTTCATCTCAATTTACGTGAGAACCAAGGGTATAAAATCAAAAATCCAACAAATATGGTGATTCCTACTATGCTCAAACTGTATGTTAGAAACTTTGTGGGGTTCAAGATGACCAAACTGTTCCTATAATTGAACTGAATAAACCTTGATCATCGATATTAAACCCAGATAAATTTATATTCTCAGTGGCTCTTAACATACATGTGGTACAATGGTACTGACTTCATTTTGAATCCTGCTCCAGTTAAATGGGGCTCTCATTACTGAAGGAAAATCTTTCCTCACATGGGTAGATGTCTTTAGATTTTATGCCAGGAGAGTTATGGGTTTTGAGTTTCACACTGTGTAACCTCCGAAAGTGACATGACAGTCTACCGTGCAACACAGTGTTTCCCCAGCCTACTTAACCAAGGTTTCTGATATAGAAAGAAGCCATGTTTGTTTTGCATTATTTAGTTGATTTTAAAAGACTTAAGGATGCCACTTTTTAAAACTCAGGAAACATTTTTGAAATCTGATACATTGAACTATTTTTGCTTCATTCTTTTTCTTACTAATTTTATGATCCTTGGAGGATCAAACAATTAGGTTTGTCTTTAAAAAGGAAAAATCACATCAGAGGAAAGCTAGTACTTTGCATTCAATGACAACTACTGTTTTTTTATATAAAATAATTGAATGAAGATATAGGTTTTACGCTAGAAAACTTACCAAAGTGAAAGTATCTATATATTTTGTGCTAATATAATAAAAATTATAATTAACCAGACAAAAGTCAGATTGTTAAAGTGCTTAAGAGGTTGTATGTTGTCATAGGGTATTGCAAGTCTATTACTTAGAATAGAGGATAAGGAGAGAAGTATCTAAATATTGAGAAAAGCTGCCATCCAAAGATATCTGATTGCTCTTAACATTACTCTAAACATGTTTGTTTGCAGCTAATTTTGATGACTAGCTCATCTAAACTGAGAGAAGAGAGTTGAGGCAGTGTTATTATGTATAAACCAGATTGAATGAGTTCCATAATGAGAGGGTAGCAGAAAAAGAAAACAGTGTCAGTAACTTTTTCAAGAAATTTGTTGTAATCAAAGAAGAGAAGGTTGAAGGAAAATGCATATTCCTTCAACGTAAAATTTATAATTAAATGCTCAAAACTTTAAATTATTAATAAATGAATGTGAACAACTGATAGCTTGCTTTGGCTGAATTTTTTACTGATAGCGTTAAAAATTTTAATTTCCTCCATTTCTTAATCATTTTGTAAGATATGGCTTTGTTAATGTTAAGAAAAATATTCTGACCCTAGCAACACATTAAAATTCACATTTTACACCCCTTGGAGTCTCTGCAGATACTCAATGATTGATTACTGTTTCCTTTGATATTCTTCTTTGGTATACATGTAATTATACAATATATTTCTGACCCTGATTATGCCTTCCCCTACTCTGACTTCCATTCTTTCTCAGAACCCCTCTCTCTTCTCTCTATACATTACTCCTCAGTACTCACATTTAGTCATAGCTTCATTTAGTATCTTCACTCATGTGATTCCCAAATCTTAAAGTCAATTAACCTTGAAAAGATTGGCATGTTAGGAACATGAACCAAAATCCCCAGTGATTCAGCTTTCACTGAAGAATATAGACCTGAAAATAAATGTTAAATTCCTGGCTCTTTGTTATTCTTCTGGTTTCCATAATGATAAATTCTTGATATTATGCAGAGGCCATAGACCCTGTTCAAGGCAATTCTACAATTAGAACTATTTGTAACATTTCTAACTGCCTGTATTATCTGAAAATTAGCTGATGACAATGTCTAGATGAAGGTGCTGGATAGTCATCCATTTAATATTACTATTTAGCATATTAATAAATCAAAGTAACACTCTTTTATAAGCTACAAAATGCATGGTGAAAGGAATTTTGTTTGTGTTTATATCTCCTTAACCAAATATCCACTGTTAAATTGATAAATAGCAGTGAGTAATATAGGATGTGGGTCCTGTTTTTTGTTAAATCTACATAAGAATTGATGCTAATCAAATTAAAAATCTTGGCCTTAATTATGATGAGTAACGTATGTGTTACAGAGCTTATTATTAAAGATTTCAGAATTCCCAATTCATTGTGGGGATAGGAGTTTTCTTCCAGATTGTCACAGTGTTTTGTGCCATACCTTCACCATGTAAGTGACCCATGTCTGTGATCTTTCAAATTGAACATATCAGCCATTTATTATCAGCTCCATTTTAATTTCCTTTCCAGCTACCACTGAAAGTAAAAGACTGCTGGTGGTTTTTTATTTCACTTTAGACAACAAAAGACATATCTGCATGATTAAAATGCCAGATTTCTCTGTAACTGTTATCAATTATATTAATTAAAAGAAAATTGTAGCAAAATTTGTTCTGAGGAAGAAAAAATATATTGCCCTAAAACCTTTCTTAATGCACAGCTGTCCACAGGCTATTGTGTTTCTCATAGTCTAGCCATGTTTTGTCCAATTTTAAAGCAAAAATGTTAGAAGACTTGGAAAAAATGTAGTCTTAAGGAGAAATAATTGTGAAATTGGCACCTGTGAGCATCATGAGTAACTAATGTGAATTAAAACAACCTCCACACAAGTACAGGCTGATTAAATAGTTGAAATGACTAATTATTTAAAAATATATGACTAGTTGGACAGCCATTTAAATACTCTAACAAGCTCCATAGTTCAGAAAGTTTTTAAGCCATTTAGGAAAATGAACCTTATGGTTCAATAGCATTTCTACTAACATTTAAAAAATTATAGCTTGAATTTAAAATATTCATAGCTGTAGATCAGCATTTAAAGAAATTTTACATACATTTCCTCACCTAACCCTCACTGAAGTCCTGCAAGGTAGGGAATATCAGAGGATGCTATGAAATAAAGGCAGCTTGTCTATGATCACACAAATGGTATTGGAGTACAGATTCAAAATCAGGTCATCTAGTTCCAAGTTCAGTGCCACCCTCATCAATTCACTTACGTTTAACTACCTAGTATGTGCCAGTACCTGGTAAGTACATCATAGCTTGGGAATGGAGGGTACAATTCTGAATAGGTCAATTTCTTTTTTTTGCTTTCAAGTAGCTTTGAATGTAGCAGATGAAACAAATAATTCGGTCATGTGATATTTTTAAAGTGTCATATTCAGGATAAGTATAAGGTGTTTTGATAGAACATAGAAAGGATATCTGCATTTTGAAGGGGACACAGAGAAGAAGATATCTAAAGTGTTATTTGTTGGTCCTCCTGAAATTAGATCTATGGAGATAAAAGACAGTTCCAGAAGAATGAGGGGCATGTAGATGTATCTGAGGTAAGAGAAAATGTTGCTTACTAAGTGAACTGTGAGTAATTCACTGTTGATGGGAGTTTAGTACTTCAAGTGAGAAGTAGTCTAAACTGAAGAGGTTTTCCAGCCTTCCCATGGACATTTGCACATCTGTGGAAATATTTTTGTATGTCAAAATGACTGAAGAGCAGCATTACCAAGATCTAGTGGGTGTGGGACAGGATTTCATGACAGGGAGAGTCCAGTACAGTAGGTAATTTTCTCACCTTAACATGATAATTGTGGTCTCCTGAGAAACACGGAGGACAGATCAACAGCCTTGTAGGATGTACTGAGACATTTGGGCTCTCTTCTGAGGCACTATTCTGGCCCACTAAAGGATTTTAAACAAAGGGTGTACATGGTAAGATTTTTTTTCTTCAAAAAAATCCCTCTGGTTGCCTTGTGGAAAGTGAGTTAGAGGGTGCACAAGTAGACACTAACACAGTAAGTGCATGTTCCACCTTGGAATGGGCAAGTCTAAGGGATCAAGAAAAATTTGGTCAGCACTGAGAGAATTTTACTGCCTTGACTCTTACCACTGGAAAATGTAGATATTAGCTTCCCTTGAGCAGAGTGAATGAGAAAGGGGGAAGTGAACTAGAAGTAACTCCAATAATAATCCCTATAGAAGGCTAGAGCAAATGCCACTCTGGAGAACAGTGAGTGGTATTCTCTTCCTCAGGAATAGACAGCTGTGCAATTCTGCCTCATTAAAATAAATTACAAAATAAAAGATACCTCAAATCTTTGTTTAGTTTAACTTCCTGAAGTTGGATTTCTGTTTCTGCAATGGAAAAAAAAGTCCCTGTTGATTCACATGGGGATAATCAATCATGGCATAACTTGATTCTGAAACATTACCAGAGACAGTGGCTCTCAGCTTATATTTTAGTATTTTTATGAAAAAGAAGATGTTTTTTATGGAGCCAAATTTATTAATTAGTTCATTAGTTCATCCATGCATGCAGGCATCCATCCATCCATCCATCCATCCATCCATCCATCATCATTCCAAACATACGTGTTGTAGGCATTGTTTAAGCCCTGGAGAGAAACAAACGCTGTTCAAAGTTTGGTCTTATAGACAAATATCTCAGGAATTCACCTATTTTTCTTCATATTTCCAAGGATAATGTATCAATGTGTTGCTCCTACTTCCTTTGCAACTTATCCACACTGTAAGAACTCATGTCTACTATGTTGTGAAGTTTGGACACCAAAATCAGAAGTAGAAATTCTTATTCTGAATTTCTATGTGAAGTTTGTGAATATCTTCTGTAGTTGGTACTTCATTTCTATCAAATATCTCTTTAGTTCTTCAAAATACTTTGGTTCCACAGAAATAGGAAATTTCTTCATTCTCCAGATGTAAACTGCTTCATTTGCATGACTTTGAATATGAATATATATATGCTTTTCTTTGTACAATTTAGTTATTCTGGACCTTCTGTGCTATTTTAAAAGATGGAATGTCTTCAATAGTTGGTGAAGAGCTTGTTAAAAACATTTTTATTTTACACAGGTGTAACACAGGTGGTACGCCCTTTCCTCTCTGCCCCATAGGGTGTAGCTCTAACTACCCTCTAGGGAAGAGAAGGTTGGGTGAACAGCCTTACTATTTCTCCAGCTCAGTAATTACCTGCAGGTACATTCTCTTCACTGCCCTGGAGTTCTTAAGGAAAGTGCAGTCTGGTGCATACAGAATGCACTTGCATCACGGTTGAGTATGAGTAACTTCAGCCCCTTCCCCAAATCTTATACGTATTTATGGATGATTGTTTCCTATCTTTTTTATTTTAATTGAAGGATTCATGTCACTGTCATGAAATTGTTCATATTCTGGTGGAGGGGCCTCAGATGTGGTGCTCTGACTTTGTTCTGAAAGACACATGTGGAGGCAGATTTTCACACATAGAAGCTCAGAGCGTTCCTGCAAAGATATACCATCATCCATAATACAGATTAATAACTGGTTTTGTTATGCTCAGAAAGTCCTAGGTTTCATAATAGAGCAACCTCAAAATAGTCAAAAATAAATGATAAGATGTCTAAATCACTTCTGATTTTTCACCTCATTTTAAGAAACAGTGGTAGCTCTTGGGTAATTCACCACCAGTGGTTACTTCAGTCCATTGTACCACCCCATGAAGAGGCAGAATTCCTTTTGAGTTTTTTTTTTTTTTTTTCCCGGTACGCGGGCCTCTCACTGTTGTGGCCTCTCCCGTTGCGGAGCACAGGCTCCGGATGCGCAGGCTCAGCGGCCATGGCGCCCAGCAGCTCCGTGGCATGTGGGATCTTCCCGGGCTGGGGCACGAACCCGTGTCCCCTGCATCGACAGGCGGACTCTTAACCACTGTGCCACCAGGGAAGCCTCCTTTTGAGTTTTAAATGAAATGTCTTTTTAATCTGGATGGGATTAAAAAGAGGGAGAGATTTAGAAAGATTCTCTTGTTTCTGTCTTGAAACTCTGGATTAATGTGTTAGGGACACGTTGTCCCTCCAGGTCTACTTTTCACCATCACCACCCAACTCTGTTGCCAGAAGACCAACTTTTATTAACTTAATCAATGGCCTTTTCTTTTCTCCAGGCTTCCTGTGGAGTATCGTTAATGGAAGCCATCATGGGAAAGGGTATGTCAGGTGGACAGTGAAGTAGGGGTACTTAGTTCTGTGGTTCTCTCCCTACCTAGTCGTGGATTGCCCTTTTATGAGTTTCTCTACAAAAGTCCACAGTTTGTCTGTTGAGCAATACTCTCTTGTAGTAGCTATAGCCCTCTCTGTTTCATAAGTTCTCCCTTCCCTTGCCTCTTTAGGCCAAGTAATGTTGAGGACTTCCTGTTTTTGCTCAACTCGGGGTGCTTCAGTATGCCTTGTTGACTTTCTTTGACTCTGTCCTCATATTTATTAACTGTCCTTGCATTAAAGTCTCTTAAACTACTACATTTGAATGTGCCATCATTTCCTGTTGTGATACTTGCTGATACTGATGTTCATACTACTTAATATTTAACCACTATTTAATAGAGCAAAAATTAAAAGAGTTCCACACTTAGCTGGGGGAAGGTAGAGGTGAATTCACTTTTAGACCTGTCAAATTTTGTATTTCTGACAAGTATCCCAGAAGTCACATGTCTGACTAGTATTTCTGTAGATATGGAAGTGAAAAGAAGTATTTGGGATGGATATTTGATTTGGAGACATAATGAACTTTATGAACTTGGAAGAATCTGAGCTACATTTAACAATCCATAAAATTAAAGAAATGTATTGGTTATTTTCTTTGTGCTTCTATCCTTGTGACCCTTTATTTTTTATTCTATAGAGGTAACTAGAAAAACAGGAATTTAAGAGACCCAGAAATCTATCAAAGCCAGAAAACTTATGTGAAAGCTGCAATGTTTTATTTGTGCTAAAACTACCATTTACATCAAGGGTGTAAAATAATCTCTTCAAGGGAAAGCTCATCTTCCCCTGAGACATATTAACTCTTCAAACATGGAATGTATACACTCCATAAATTATTAAATCACTGAAATATGTGATACATTTTAGGCAGTATATAATTGAGTAATACATTTTCTTTATTTATAACACATTTCTAATATTAAAATTTAAAAAACTTATAATATGACTATTTCTCGGTTTCTTTGTGTATTAAATCTATAGTGCTCAATGGTATCTGAATGGAAACCAGAGAGTGATCTGAAAATGACACCTAAATGAAATACACACATGCACACATACGTATGTATGTATGTGTGTATGCACATATTATGTGTGTGTGAGTATATATATATTTTTTTGTATAATTGAGCTTTTCCCTTAGGTGATTAACTACCTACAGGTAAAATGTTATACCTAGCAATCTTTGAGATATTCTTAAAATATCTTAAAGATTCACAGCCTTGACTTCGATAATAACTCATCATCTATGCACACTATTTAGTCAAGATGGAAGATTTACAATATGATGCTATTTTTATTAATAACATTCTAGAGTGGTTACTATCTTTCTGTATTTGTTTTTACAGTTTTATAAAAGGCTCTGAATAAGTCTCCATTTTCTATGCTAGGGAGTATTAGTCCTTTTTCTGCTGGAATAATCCTGCGTAACAAACAGCTGCTCCAGAAACTCAATGGCTTAGTTATTTAAATCTCATTGGACTGCAGGTCAACTAATCTCAACTGGGATATGCTGTGCTAAACTGGACCACAGGTTTTTGGTCCAGGTGTTTTCATTCTGGTATTCTGGCTGAAGCAACGAAGGATAATTATGGCATGGCATTTTCAAGGAACAAGGTGGAAGCAGAAATGCATACTGCTACTCTCTTAAGGTGTCAACTCAGTAATGACAGCCTGTCACTTTTCCATTGATTAAATCAAGTCACATGGTTATGCCTAACGTTAATTATTTATGGAAGTTGTTAACCTAAAACAAGCAGACTGCCAGATATTTCTCCAGCAAAGATGATTAGCAGAGAGTTGTAGTTCAGGGTCTGCAACTATGGAAAGCCACATGCCAGTGGCCAGGGAAGGAGAACACTTTTAGAAAGGGGAAAAGGAAGTCGGGAGGGCTAAGGTGAACAAAGAGTCTATGGCTTTTCCTTGGTTGAGTCCTTGCCAGGAAAGAAGAGGAGTCTTTTCCCTGTTGGTTTCTGCTCTCATGGTAGGTTGTGAGAGCTCTGCCTTCTGGTCTCCTGGCTTTATTTAATTGAGGTTTCTGTTTATTAATTGTTTTGAATAAAGTACACTATAAATACTAAGCCTTGGCAGTCACTTGGGAAAAAGGAAGAATTTATTGGCGAATAATACAATCTGGCAATAAGGTTTTCAAAGAGGTTTGTGTTCTCAGTTTTAGCTAATCAATCAGTATTTATTATGCTTTTTTTAGTCTTCTGAAAATTTGTACAAGGGATTGTACAGTTTGAGGTAACTAGTGTGTGAATTCTTAATAACCTTAAGCCTAAAAGGAGACACAAGAACACAACACAGATAAGAATAAATTCAGGATAAGTAAATGGAATGAATAAAGAGAAGAATAGAGTAACTTCACTGATTAATTACCATAATAAATAAATGGATAAATCTTAGAAAAGAT
The DNA here is from genome assembly GCF_026419965.1 of Kogia breviceps. NCBI lineage: Eukaryota > Metazoa > Chordata > Mammalia > Artiodactyla > Physeteridae > Kogia > Kogia breviceps. The sequence continues at coordinate 71,157,669 of NC_081321.1, read as the reverse complement.
AAATATTCAAAGATGTGGAGAATATTTTGTTGAAATTAAACATAGTAAAAAAATTTGGAAGCTATTATACTGGTTTACTTTTAAATATATAGTTGAAACACTATGAAAGAATAAATCAACTCTTTGGTTCATGATTGGTTCCCTATTTAGTAATCTGATGGGGCTTTTTATTGAAAAGTCAAATCTCAGGATTTTAAGAGTCCTTAAAGAACATGAGAACATCAGGAGGTTGTGTAGAAATAAAGCAACATGATTCATTGTGTATAAGTAAAGCCATTCTTGTGAATGTAAAATTTCTGAAATATTCAGGGATACTTTCTCTGCCTGGGTTCAGGGACTGTTTCTGGGTGGTCATGTTGTATTCTGAGTTAAAAGTAAGTTTTATATTGCCTTTTGCCAATTGTATAACAGAATGTTCAAACATCGTTTACTCTTTAGATATTCTAAATGGCACCAAATAAAGCACACTGGTTTCCCAGTTTTTAACTCAGCATTTCTAAGACATCACTTTAGAAGAAGAAGAGAAATTTGACACTTAAATCCTTGGGAAACCCATTGAGGGAAAGGGTTTTTTTATTTAATCTATTCAATATTAGTTTTCTTTAGTTACTGCTGTGTAAAAAGGGAGCAAATTATTGCATTCAATGTATTTTTATCATAAAAAGGAATATGTCTATAAGTTCAAAAGACAAAAGAAGATCATACAACACTTTTATAATATTTTATGTATGATAACTTAGAAAAACCTAAAATAAAATCAAATATTAAAATATGTTATGAAACAATTTTAAAAATCACTTATATTAAATGGTTTTTGGAGGCAGTAACCTTGGATTAAAAAATCTTGGATCCAAATAACAAATCCCAAGTATATGTGTCAAAGTTACTTGTTTTGACTTAATTGTAATTAAGAATAAAGTCAGATTGATATTTACTTTCAAGAGAAAATTGCATTATGGAAGACCATCAAGACATTGAGGTTTTTCAGAAAACTTCCAAAAGCTAAGAAGCCTAATATATAGAGTTAATAAAACATTCATTGGCATTTCATTGTAAAGACAAAATAGGAGATATACTGTACAGATATACTTATGTACACAAGGAAATTAGGGTAGAAGTTACTCCAATTTTAAAATATAGTTTTTTTTTTACTTTGTTTTAATTTGAATCTAATAAGTACATCATCTATTTTCTCCCTGACTAATAAAAGCTTCCATGTGGTCTTTCATTATTTTTCAGTGTTATAAAGTCATTTTTACAGAATCTCTTTCTTCAATTTGGCTTTAAAATTTTATACTGGAAGTTTAAATTATCTTCCCAGTCTGTCCTCATTTCCCCACTCCCCAGTCCCTGGTAATCAGGTAACCAGCATTCTATTCTCTGCTTCTATGAGCTGGACTTTTTTTTTTTTTTTTTTAAGGATTCCACATGTAAGTGATACCATGCAATATATTTCTTTCTCTGTTTTATTTCACTCACCATAATGTCCTCCAGCTTCACTCATGTTGTCAGAAATGACAGGATTTACTTCTTATTAAAGGATGAATAATATTCCATTATATATATATATATATACCACATATTCTTTACCTATTCATTCATCCATTGACACTTAGGTTATTTGAATCCTATAATCATGGATCATGATGATTTTACAGCTTTTGAAATACCACAAAAGTAGTATTTCTTTCCTCAAAGGAAAAGAAATAAGATTTTAAAAATCCAGGGGATCAAGATGGCAGTGGAGTAGGAAACAGAGTTCACCTCCCTACACAGAAACATTGAAAATACACCTACAAATGGAACGATCCACACAGAACAGCTACTGAGTGCCAACAGAAGACCTCAGACACCCCCAAAGACAAGAAAACTTCCACATAACCTTAGGACAAAAGGAAAAAGTAAAAGAAGGAATCAGGATGGGCCCTGAGCTCCAGAGAGGGAGCTATGAAAGAGGAAAGGTTCCTGCACCTTGGGAAGGCTCCTTGCCAGCAGAGAAATTAGACTGGACTAAAGGGAAGTTTTGGAGCCTAAGAGGGGAGAGAGCAACTGGTTTGTGGAAGGCAAAATGGAGAGTAACCTGCACAGAGGGTCAGCACCACAACCCTGCACATCCCAACCTGAGATACTCCTCTGTCAGTGAGGGTGGGGGTCGGGTGCTCAGTCCTAGGGAGAGGACCAGGGTTAGGTGAGGAAACAGCCTGAAGAGATCAGCCATGGCAACTGAGGATATACTAGGAAGGAGCCTGGGCCCACCAGAGAGACAAGGCACCAATATTGGGAGGCAAATGAGGAGAGGGGCGGGACCACCATAACAACTTCTATCCCTGTGAACACTCCCAGGCAACAGGACACTGCCTACAGGAGTTCTGGGGACAAGAGTGAGTCACCACCACCATCTTGGGCTCCAGAGGCTGGAGCCCACTGGCTGCCTCTTCCAGACCTGTGGGCAGATGCCAAGTCCCACCCCTGCTGACCCAGAAGGACACAGACAGATCCAGCTACTAGTAATTCTGCCAGCAGGCCTCAGGACCTGCCCATGTTATTCTAGGAAGGCACAGATAATTTCTGCAACTAGGAAATCTGTCAGTGGATGCTGGAACCTGCCATGCTATTCTAGGAGCATGCGGATAGCTCTCACTACTAGTAAATCTACCAGTGTGTGCTGAGACCTGCTCCACTGTCCTAGGAGGGTACAGATAACTCACTCCACTAGGAAATATGCCCAGAAGGGGGGCTGAAATCACAGCTGAGCCCCAGGGGCTATGTGATTAAGGAAGAAGGGCTGAAATCTCTCCTCGTAGCTGCACAAACTGTGGAGTTACACCTCTACTGGTGGCTTCTTAAATTCAGTGCCTGTAAAATATCCAAAAGGGCAACAAGTGCTCTTGCATCTGTGATGGGTCTAGCTTTAGCAGCTGTGGTCTCTGTGGACATGTACAGATGGGTATTGGGCCAGACCAGAGTTTGAGCTGTCTCCATAGCTCCCCCAGGTGCATGACTACTGCACGACTACTACAGTCCTGGACCTGACATCAGTACACCTGTGCCAGTGGCTGGGTGAAAACAACGTATGAGAGTCACCAAGGCCAATTGCCAGAATACCCACAGTTAAGGCAGGATGAAGAGCAGTGCCAACAACAGTATACTCTGTGAGCCTGCACAGTGGTTGAAAGGGGACACAATAGAGCACATGCACAGGTGAACAGCTCCAGAACACGAATACTCAGTGGCTTCTCTCCAAGTGGAAGTGCTCCAATCCCATCTACCTTGTGCCACAAATCAGAGTCACAGCTAAGAAACAGATCTGGGGACCTCTACTCCAAAAACTAGGGAGCAGACCCTGCCCTGGACAGGGCAGTGACAACCACAGAGCAAAGGGGAGGCCCCACTCAATAACTAGGGCAGGCTCTGATAACCACAACTCCAGTCAAACCCCCTATCAAGGGGATAATGGCACAAGCCTCTGGACCAACGTCACCCACAAGGGGGCAGACACCAGAGCAGGAGGAACTATAATCCTGCAGCGTGCGGAAAGGAGATGACAAACACAGTAAGATTGATAAAATGAGATGACAAAGAAATATGTTGCAGATGAAGGAGCAAGATAAAAACCTACAAGAACAAATAAATGAAAAGGAGATAAGTAATGTATCAGAGAAAGAATTCAGAGTAATAATAGTAAAAATGATCCAAGATCTGAGAAAAACAATGGAGGCACGGATTGAGAATATACAAGAAAAGTTTAACAAAGACTTAGAAGAACTAAAGAACAAACAGAGATGAACAAGACAATAACTGAAATGAAAAAATACACTAAAAGGAATCAATTGCAGAATAACTGAGACAGAAGAATAGATAAGTGACTGGAAGACAGAATGGTGGAAATCTCTGCTTCAGAACAGAAAAATAATAAAGAATGAAAAGAAATGAGGACAGTCTCAGAGACCTCTGGAACAATATTAAATGCACCAACATTCAAATTATAGGGGTCCCAGAAGAAGAAGAAAAAGAAAAAGGACCTGAGAAAATATTTGAAGAGATTATAGACAAAAGCTTCCCTAACAAGAGAAAGGAAACTGTCACCCAAGTCCGGGAAGCATAGAGAGTCCCATACAAGATAAAACCAAGGAGGAACATGCTGAGACACATTTTAATCAAACTAACAAAAATTAAATACAAAGAAAAAGTATTAAAAGCAACAAGGGAAAAGCAACAAATAACATACAAGGGAATCCCTATAAGGTTATCAGCTTATTTTTCAGCAGAAACTCTGCAGGCCAGAAGGGAGTGGTAGGATATATTTAAAGTGATGAAAGGGAAAAACCTACAACCAAGAATACTCTACCCAGCAAGGCTGTCATTCAGAGTCGATGGAACATCGAAGGACATCAAGGACACTGTGTCCTGGCCCCCACCTCCCACTTCAGGCTGAGATATGTTGTGGTGCTGGGTGTTCTGCCCACCGGCCAGCAGTGCCATCTCTGCCCATCTCTGCCCACCCTGAAGGCTCCCCTGGCCCAAGTCCCTGCAGGGCCAGCCTAGAAGTCCTATGCTAGTGGAGTTTAGGGGCTAGGGGTCAAGTTGCCTTCTCTCTCTGTCTCCCCTGGTACTATTTGCTGTCTGGATGGTGCTTCCCTCCCCAATCCCATGTCTTTGGGGTCCATTTGTCTGTCTTTGTTGTTGTTTTATATTAACATGCCTGGACCAGTCCCTTACCCTCTATCTACCCACTGCAGTTAATTTATCTGTCATTAAATGTGGCTGCACTGCTTCCAGCCTCTGCTTCTGCCATATCCCTAATAAAATGTGGTGCCCCCCTCACAAAAAAAAGAATAGACTCTTTAAATTCAAATACAGTAAGTCCCCTACGTACGAACATTCAAGTTGTGAACTTTCAAAGATGCAAATGTACATCCACATGTCCAGTCGCATGTCCAGTCACCTAAGTTAGTTCACGTGTCTGGAGTACATTGTCAAGTGCATGCGTCCTCTACAAGTCATTGTGCTTTTGTGTACTTTACAGTACTATGTAGAGTACAGTAGTACAGTATCTTTATTTCAGTATGTAGGGGACTTACTGTATATATACTTCATACAATTTGAATGTTATTGAAAACATAATTGTTTTAAAAGTTTCATGTCTGAAAATATAATTTTTAATTCAAAGTTTGGTACAAAAATATTTATTTGAATTTGGAAGTTTACTCTTTAGCCATGGATAAAATATATACTTGTAGTTATGCTATCATATTCTGAAAAAGTGTATGACAATTTGCAAATGTTTGCTTTGTACTTAGGTTTATCTCATTTACAGGTTTTGTTTGTTTTCCAAAAGATTTTTGTCTTGATCATAACATAAGATTTTCTTTTTACACAGAGGGCATAGCTGAATTAAAAATTATTTTTATCCATCTTAAGAAGCATAACAGGACAGATGACAATAAATGAAAGTGACTACCCTAATGACAATAATAACTGACATTTATTTAACATTTATTAGGTACCAAGTATCTCCTTTGACAATTTATACATATAAGCTTTTATTTAGTACAAAATTGAGCACAATTTTTTAATTTTCTCTTTTCCCCTGTGCTTTAGATATGGATAGACATTTAATAGAATTTTGTGATGAAAGAGCTTCCACAGTTGTTTATATTAACCTCTTCACTTTTAGAGGCAAGAACTCTAAGGATCAGCTAATTTTGTGGTAGGCTGGAAATTCAACTCCAAAGTCCTAATGAATAAGTTCAGCCTTGTATCACTAATTTGTTTTACAAATGAGATGCATAAAAGTAGATATCATATTCTTAACACTAGTTCTGTTAGTAATCAAAACTGAAATTTTATTGGTACTTTTAAAAGCAATAACATAGTTGAAAAATACATAATATACTTTTTGTAGGAGTTTGATTAATGTAAACTAAATTTCATATTTGAGACTGATTATAAAATGGAACAAGTGGCATTATTCATTCATTTATTCATTCAACAGATATTTATTGAGCATCTGCCATATGTATAGGCTCTATGATCCATGAGTGAACAAGACAAGCAAAAGTCTCTGCCTTCATGAAGACATTTACTCTAGTGGGGAAACCGAAAATAAACAAGCAGTGTAAACTATGCCTCATATTAAAATGTGATAAGTGCTTTAAAAAGAGGGGCAGGGTAGAGTGATATTAAATGTAAGAGAGGGGGTAATTTCTAGTTAGGTAGGCTGGACTGTCTCACTGAAAATGAGATTTTTAAAAATAAAAATCTGCAGGAAATTCAGATGTGTGTGGGTAGGGCATCCCAGGCAAAGGGAGCAGTACGGACAAAGACCTGATGTTGGGTGTGTAGTGGGCAGGTTTGAAAATTATGGAGGAGGAATAAAGGAAGACTGAAGAGAAGTGTTGTGGTAGCTGAGGTCTGTGAGGGAGCCAGGAATTAGGTCAGACATGGTTTTACAGATCATATTAAAGATTTCAACATTCAATTTGAGAGGTAAAACAATGATCAATTCAAGGCTTTTAGGTAAAGTGGAGTACAAATCTAACAAGTTTTTCTGGGATCACTCTGGCTTCTCGCTTAAAATGGACTGAAAGGTCGGGGAGGAGAAAGGCAGAAGCAAGGAAATAGGAAGCAGGTTTTTCCAGAATATAGGCATGAAATGATGGTAGCTTGTACTAGGATGAAGCAAGAATTGCTGAGAAACATTTTGAAAGAAGTGCAGATAGGAGTTGCTAATGACAGGGGTGTTTTGTCAGAGAAATAAAAAGACTAAATGAAGGCTCCTTGGAAGTCATTGACTGTTGGGTGAAGATACAGGAGGAGCAGATTTAAGGGAGAATGTAAGGCGCTCAGTTTTTGACGTGTTAAATTTGATATGCATAGATTTTGCAGCTGGATAAATAAATCTGAAGTTTAGGAAGAGTTACAACTTTGGAAGCCATCAAAATTGACATGGGATTTAAGTCTTTGAAAACAAATGAAATCATTTCGGGGAATCAATATAGTGATATTGTTCAAAGACTGAATCTTAGGGTAACTTACTATTTAGGTGTTTGTTAGATAATTAAAACAAAAAGGAGTAGATTGAGGAAAAAGAGCCAGGAAAGTAGAAGGAAAATCAGGTGTGTGTGTAAATAGGAGAGAGGCCAAGTGAAGAAAGTATTTTAAGTTGGAGGGAATGATCAATGGTACCAATTGCTTCTAAAGGTCAAAAGAAAAAAAAAAATGTGAGGGCAGAGAAATGACCATTAGACTTAGTAATATGGAGATCAATAGTGACAACAAAATGAGCAGTTTTCAGGAGTTGTGGTGATAAAAATTTGATGATGGTGTGCTTGACAGAAAATGGGAGCAAGACGTTCAAAGAATCAAGCATAGAGAGATATTTCAAGGAGTTTTTTACGTTATAGTTGGAAGAAAAATAAGGTGATAGCTTGAAGGGGAAGCAGGTCAAGATATTTTATAAGACGGGCAACATAACTGCATATTATTTTGATGCTGATGGGTATGATTCATTTGATGGGGAATATCTGATAGAAAAGGGAAAATTGCTAGAGCAGTGTCCTTAAGAAAGAAAAAGGGGATGGGATTGAGTACACAGTGGAAAAACTGTATTTACTTGGAGTGTGGTCCATCCTGATAACAGATGTGGAAATATTCAAGCACAAATGCAAGAAAATAGGTGTGAAGGGGCAGGTGGTAAATGGATTTTCTTTTTTTTTACTGTTTTATTTTCTTTAGTGACATAGGAAGAATGATCACAAGCTAAGAGTGGGAGAAGAGAAGTTTGAGGCAAAATGACATAGTATAAAATAGTCCTAGAGCACAGAAAAGAGTGAAGGGACTAGGGAAGTACAGTATGAATTACTGCTCATGAATATAAATTGATGCCCATGTAGATGATTTGGAATTTCCTTTAGGCTGGTACAGTGGGGCAGGTGCAGGTGTGCAGAAGATGGAGAGTTGGATTTAACGATGGTTGTGGTTTAGCCTAGAAAGTAAATGAATATGATAGGAAAAAAAGAGTTGATGCTGCATTTAAGTGAGTGATTTTGTAATGATTAGCAATGAAATTTAAGCTTGATAATAAGAGAAGTGCAGGTGTTGGTTGAGGGATAAGAGATAAGAAAAAATGGTAATGTCTCACTGGCTACAAACTATTGTTGGAATTTGACTGTTTGAGGTGGTGAGCTGGAAAGATAGAAAATTGTAGTAAGACATGTTTGAAATTGAGGTTTGGGGAGAGTGGTAGTGATTAGTAACAACAAAGTCATAGGTGCGATCATAGAAGGGAGTTCTGCAATTAGGTTGGGAACCAAGATGATTGTGAAGAATGGAGAGGCTAGGCCTTGGAGTTTGAATTCACCACTACAGAAGTGGTGTTGGAGATAGTTGAAGTGAGCCAGGAGCTATCTTCAGTAAAGAAAAAAAAAATGAGATGACATAGGGGATTTTTAGATGATAGCAGCAAAGGGAGCTGTTTTATAGAGGAAGGATATATAATTGTCTAGAATAGGATGATGAATACAAAAAGGACACTTACCCTACTTTAAGGCCCAGACTTACAACGTCTATAGAAGAAGCAGTATCATCAGGAAAGAATCAGTTTAAGTTAGAACTTAAACATGCTAGGAAGAAACATTCTAGGAAGATTTTGAGGATATAGTCAATTTTGCTAATGACTGAACTTGAGAGAAAAAGAAAATATGAATGGCAGATGGATAAACATTCAGATTCAGAAGAGATCTTGGAGTAGGAAGAAATTTCAGAAATGATATAATCTAAATATTGAAGCCTCTTCACAATGTAACTAATATTCAACCAATCTCTATTTGAATATTTCCTGTGACTGGCTCCTTACAGGCAGCCCATTCCAAAAATGAGATATTTTTTAATGTTCAAAGATACTTCCATTTGCTTGAAACTTAAATAAAATTTATACAGCATAGGTTTCTTATAATTAGGACTCTTGCTGCCTGTTGCTGCTCCCAGACTATTATCTCTGCTCACTATTTTGATCATCCCATTTGAACTCTCTGGTTTGCCTGTTCTTTTCCCTTTTCCCTTTCTGAGGCTGGGCATTTACAGACCTCCTAGTTACTTGTTTAAAATCACTGATAATTTCGTCAGCTGACCACCTTAACAGTTACCACCATTGCAAGCAACTTTAATGAGGAGGTGCCCAATTCACTGATCTCCAATTGTTCTCACTACTGTTCAGTTGCCTTCTACTTTCACATTATTCTTCCACACCTGGATTCTCTTTATAGCTGTATCATATTTACTTCTTGACTCCCTTGCTCTAATTTCATACATACCTGTCAAGACTGTAACTATGGACAAATCCATCTCTGTGCCTATACCCCAATAACGAAACATCAAACAGCATATTGGAGGCACTATAGTTTCATGTTCACCAAACTCAAATGGACTTTCCACAATTCAGTCAAGAAACAATGTAAATATCTTCAGAAAGTTTACCCTGCTTATTTTCACATAGAAATCTCATTTATCCACTCTACTTAAATCTTTAACTACTTCTTTTTTCCCTCCACTAATCACAGCATATGGTTCACGTTTTTCCAGAGAGAAAGCTTCAGACAGCAGCTACTTAATATTTTTGCTACCATATCTAAAAACTGACCTGCTGCCTCCTGTTCCCATTACAATGAAGAAAACATTGCTCCAATATAAATCCAGTCATGTGCTTCTTTGCTTCTTTGCTCCCATTGAACTCTTAGCTCTGTCTGCTGCATCTTCAACATCTTGATTTTTACCACGTATTCCCTCTGATCAATCAAACATGATCTAATATCTGTAATCTTAAATAGAGCAAAACAAGCCTTGCCTTGACCTCATATACCCTTTTAGATATTACTTTTATTTGTTTTTTGTTTCCTATTTCCCTTCATAACCAGTTTTTCAAGAGTTTGTGTTTATGTGTGTGTGAGTGCGTGTGCATGTGTGTGTGTGTGTGTGTTTTTCATATATCACTTCAATTTTTTTTTTTTTTTTTACATTCCAGCTATTTTTCTACCCTTGTCATTCTATGGTTCTTCTTGAAGGGTCACCAGTTAGTAACTTATTGCTAAATTCGACATGTTTCCATCCTAGTTTAGTTGTCAGCAGTATTTTACACAATGGACCACTTCTTTCTTCCTGAGAGATCTTTGTGGAGATCAAGAGGATGTGTTGTGGATACATATTCTCAGACTCTAAAATTCAAGTGATGATAGTATGTAATTATTTTAATTTTAATTTTTTTTATCATAACCAGAGTTAGCTTTAGTTCCCATCCTGCTTGGTAGGAAAAAAAAAAAAAAAACAGCTGAATTAATTCTAAGTAAATTTAATTGCTTCAAATTATTCTCAGAGTCAGGTTTTAATTCCATCAAATCAGAATTGCCCCTCCCTTTCCTTCCTTTCTTCCTGAATTGGTTTAATTTCTGAAAAGTTTATACAATACAATATCAGATGGTGAGGCATCTGGGCTTCAGCCTTCCTTTGTCCTACACTGACATCTGTTGCAATGTACAATCATATCCGCTGTCCCCACCACACTGGCATCTGCTGAGGTTTCTGTATACCCACCTGGTTTTTTGACATACATCCTAAAGTACTCTTTGTTATAATTTACTCTCATCATGACTACAAATCCCTTTAACATCTGCCAGTTTTCTCATTCTCAGCCAAGTGTCTTGTTATCAGAGGTAAAGGAAATCCTTTTTCTTTCTCTTGTCACCCAGGGACCACAGGAGACTTGCTGTGGCTGCCTTGTGTCTTCTTTAGCAGCAAAGAGACATCTCAACCCTCTTACTCCTATTTTCATTGGGTTACTAGGAAATACTAAAAGTGTGTTTTTCTCACATCATTTCAGAAAAGCTTAAGGGCAAATGCATCCTTTATTCCTGGAATTTCAAACTGTTTAGTACTTTCTCTAAATATCCCTTTTACTTTTTACTGACTTAAGAGCAGATAAGATAGTCATAAAATTCACCTTAGGCCTAAACCAGGGTGTAAATGCTTCCCTCTAACACATTGTTCAACCTTTCTCTGTACCAAGGGAGCAATTGTTCTCTTTATTCTAATCTAATAAAGAGGAAGAGGGATTTAATGTTTCTATTCTTCTCTTCATCTATTATATCAGTAAGATAGCTTTCATTAAAATAAAACCCAAGGATTTAGCATCTCTGCTTTTAGGTCTTTCTTTTCACTTCATCCCATCTGGTTGTGCTGAGAAAAAAAGGACCACATGTTAAAGGTCAAGATATTTGATAGAGATTAGAGGAAGAGACTTGCATTTCTGTAGTATGGCAGAATGGGTAATCTGCCTATCTTTGGTTTGGGGTAAATATTGTAAATGCTGAATAGATTAACACATTTAAATGCATTGATGAGCTGAGTGGAAAGTAAAGAATACTCTCAGGCAAAACTAAATGAAAAGAGAAAAAGTGGTAAGTAGAATGCTAGCTCCCACTTTGAGAACAACTGCAAATTTTAGTGAATTTGAGTTCTAACATAGAAAACAGAAAGATAAGTCCAATCGTTGCTTAAATTAGGAAGGCTAAAAGAATATAATCCCATCATAAAGCTGGGTCCACCAAATTGGCCAGTCCGTTGATGTAAGTGTAAAATAGATATAAATGTACATTTCTGGAAGGTGTTACAAGAAGACATTTCTGTCTTGAATTCTAGTGCCGAATGACTGGGAAAAATAATCATTCTAGCTAAAAATAACCCAAGTATTGGATTGTAGCCTGAATTATGTGATGTGAAAAACTTTAATGCAATACTATAGTTTAAAGCGGTCCTAGGTTGGTATAGCCCCCAGTCACCTGGCAGAAACAATTGTGAATTTTCTTTGGAAGAATCTGTTTTCAGTCCAGGCCACAAATAATGACCACAAATAAAATTTTAAGAAACATCAATTTATAATAAAAAAACATAAAACACCCAAAGAAACAAGGTACTACAAGCTTGAGTCTCCAGAAATTAGAGACAGGATATCAAAACTGAACAGTATAAAATAAATATGCTTTATGGGATGTATAAATAGAGTACTGAGAAAAAGAAATCAACAAGAAAATGTTAAAAAGACTGAGAAGATTTAACAAAAGACTCAAGAGAATGGTTTGATATTGAAACTATTGTTTTAGATCAGGGTCCCTAGAATCAGTTTCTGAGATATACACTTGAATGCAGGAGGTTTAATTGGGTGTGTTCTTCAAGGAGTGGACACCTGTAGGGCAGTACAAAAAAGCCTGACTGAGTGATGCAGTTGCAACAGGAGTCTTAACTGATTTTATAAACTCTGGATCCAATCACTCCTAAAATTACTATTTAAAAACAGACATATTTTAGTGTTTCTGTCTATTATACAGAACAGTGACCATCCCCCAGATTGAACATAATGGTCATAAGCAGGAAATTAGATCATAATCATCAAAATTCTTTAAGGACTCTAAAAGTTCTATGCAAATGGGTTATCATGACCATCTATCCAGGAATCAAAAGCACAGCCACTGTAGTCAGGTAATCTCAATTCACTTCTGACTCTGACACTCACTAGCTAGTGAACCAAAAGCAAATTACTTTCTCTCTATGCCTTAGTTTTCTCACATCTAGAGTACAATAAATAAAAATTACTTTGTAGCATTGCTGTGGAGGACTAAATAAGATGAACTTACCTGGAGAATAAGTATAGCACCTATTATATAACTATAGTTTATTAAATATTATCTGATATAGCAAAAGTACTTTTATTATTTATTTTTGGTTATGGTGGGTCTTTGTTGCTGCACGCGGGCTTTTTCTGTTTATGGCAAGCCAGGGCTACTCTTTGTTGTGGTGCGTGGGCTTCTCACTGTGGTGGCTTCTCTTGTTGTGGAGCACGGGGTCTAGGCGCGCAGGCTTCAGTAGTTGCAGCACACGGGCTCAATAGTTGCAGCAAGTGGGCCCTAGAAAGGCAGTCCCTAACTTTTTTGACACTAGGTACCAGCTTCGTGTAAGACAATTTTTCCACGGACTGGGGGGTTGTGGGGGTGGGAGTAGGGTTCTTTCAGGCGGTAATGCGAGCGATGGTTCAGGTGGTAATGTGAGTGATGGGGGGAATGTTTCAGGTGGTAATGTGAGCGATGGGGAGCGATGGGAAGCAGCAGATGAAGCTTCGATCACCTGCTGCTCACCTCCTGCTGTGCAGCCCGGTTCCTAACAGGCCTTGGACCCATACTGGTCTGAGACCCGGTGGTTGGGGACCCCTGCCCTAGAGCGTGAGGGCTTCAGTAGTTGCGGCGTGTAGGTTCTAGGGTGTGCAGGCTTTAGTAGTTATGGTGCACAGGCTCATTAGTTGTGGCTCACGGGCTCTAGAACACAGGCTCAGTAGTTGTGGTGCAGGGGCTTAGTTGCTCTGCGACCTGTGGGATCTTCCCAGACCAGGGATTGAAACTGTGTCCCTTGCAATGGCAGGAGGATTTCCAACCACTGTGCCACCAAGGAAGTCCCCAAAGTACTTTTAAAAAGAAAGAGGAGTATCATAATCATAATCCCTAACTTAGCATCTGCCTCACTTTTCCTATATTTATGATATGCTATTTAATCCCCTGTCCCCAAGACATTTTCTGACCATGGCACATGCAGAGCCTAACTCCCATGCCAGAAGCAAAATAATATTTTACTGAAGTTTGCCTTTACTGGAATATATGTATTCTGCAACAGCAAGAGGTCCTTGACTTTTTCTCTGACTCTTTATATACATTTATAGGAGAATATAAATGCCCATCCTACCCTTGTTATGGCAGCATATCACATATTTGCATGGTGATACTATTCCTTAGACTAAGTGTTTCAGGATATGTTTGGGTTGATTCCTTTCACTTTACTACTACATTTACAAAGCAAGTATAATTATAGTATTGAGATTTTTATTGGTAGAAGCATTTACTGTTAATCAAATAACATTTAAAAATATGTTTTGTATCTGTGCCTGAAAAGACTATATATGACTTTCTTCTTGTGTGTGTTTGTTTTCCTACACTTAGAACAAGCCAAGGTGCGATTGTTTCTTTGAATAAAGTCACTTTATCCTGGCCCCTTGAAAAGAGCAAAATTACTGCTAATTTTTATGGTTCAACTTTTCAACCTATCCAGTTGCAGTTGAAATAAATCCCATATAGAATCTGATCCACAAGTTGATTCCTTTACATCAATAAACAAGTTTTTGTTTCATTCTCTATGTTTGACCAGATTTAACCTGTTCTTCTTTAAAGAAAAAAATCTGGGGCAACTTGACCCCTACCATAAGCTGTCAAGATGAAAAATCCACACTGTAATGTCAATTTGCAATGCTTGTGGTTCAAAGAAGATTTGCGGCACATGTGATTTATTTTTCAATCACCTAAGATTTAACAAAGAAACTACTGTGATTAATCTCAAAAAAATCGAGAGGTAATTTATTTTTACAAATTTTCGTTGAACAGCAAATGCATGTCATTTCTAAAGGTGGTATTAGGAAAAACAATAACACAACAGCTATTGAAGTGTGTATAGAGTGAATATTTTTAAATCATAAAGAAGAAAAGCAACACCTGAGGAAAAACTAATACAGCTCTCTACTGACATTTTGGTATGATGATTTCATGATGTTAAATAAAATGATTTAACATCACTTTAAAATGATTTTAAATGATTTAATGGATGTTAAATAGATGGAAGTGATGTATAATATCTTCTCAGGGCTTTTATTATGAGATTAAACTCCTCTTTTTCAAATGCATATCATCCTATTGAGTCCTTCTAACAGAGGATAATTTTAATGCAGATTTTGGTTATCTCAGTAATGAACTTAACAAAAATAAATTAGTTGAAATGAAAATTCAGCAATGTTGGGATGACTCCTATGTTTCAAATGCTCTGACACTTGCTCAACTTCGGCAAGTGATTTCTTGCAATTTTCAGCATCTTTAGGAAAATCTACTTTAGAATTAATCTCCTAATATTCACTTTTCAGCTGTATTCTATTCAGAATCAAACCTGTTAGACCTGCCTTCTGCTGAGTAAGTCCTTTGCTTCCTTACTTACACAATTTTATTTTCTTAATGATAACATCTATGATTGCAAATTGCGCCTGACAAATTCTTCTTAAGGTCTTCTCCCTTGTTTTTCTGCAAAACCAATTTAGTCTTGTTTTAACTATAAAACCTAACTTAATAATCAACAATTCTTGTTAAGTGCAGAAATACTTTACTACCAAAAATCCATGTATGAATTAATCATTTTTACTCTTTTATTACAAGTATATAATCATTAAATAGTTGGATATGTTTTAACTGATATTGAAAGATATCTAAGATACAATGTTAAGACAAAAAGTGAGCTAGAAAATAGTGTTTTTATACTTACAGCCATACGTATAAATATATTTGAACATGAGCAAATAATGTTAAAATATGTTAGTACATACATGGAAAAAAATCTGCCATAAAATGCAGAAAACTTAATATTATTCCTTTCTTAAGTGGGATCATAGTGATCATAGTGATTCATTTCTTATATCTGTATGTTATTTTTGGCAAACAAGGTTTTGTTTTGTTTTGATTTCTTACAATAAAACATGGGAAAAAACCAGAAGCATGTAAACCCACATATTAACAATGACTATCTTCAGGAGATATGATTATAGGCAATCTTAATTTTCTTCTTGGCTGTGTTTAATATACATGTTAATGAATAAGAGTTATCAGTTTAGGCAATGCAAAGTAGAATCATATTAATGGACTAAAATTTAAAAACTCCTTCATTTATGGTACTTATAAAAACATCTCATTCTTTATACACTTTTTCTTTGTAAATATGATTTTACATATATGGTTAATGAAATTTATTTATTAATAAACTGCCTTAAATGTGTGAACATTGTTAAATCACCAAACCAAAGGTAATACACCACAGCTAAGTTATTGCTTGACTTTCTCAAAAACTTCTCTGGTTGATTGCCTGGAGATTGGCAATTAAGTAAGATTTTTTTTTAAATTATATTTTGGTTCTTTATTTTCCTTACCTTTTGTCCTTGTGGTTATGCCATTTTGTTTTTATATAGGGTCACAGGTAATGACAGTAAAGTAACAATATACTGCCTTTCATATACAACAGGGAAAAGACATTAGGAAGATTAGTTTCTATTTATAAGAAACATGGAAACCATAAAGAGTAAAAAATCATATTCAGTAAGCCCTTGTTTTAGATATGTCTTTCCCCTACATTGCAATGTGCTGAATCACTCTTTCTTATGAACCACATGAACATTTAGGTTTCATTAATTTATTTTAAAATTCTTATGTCATAAAGTATGCCTGTTTTTTTCCTAATTATCCTCTCTATGTTTCTTCCTATTATTGTCTTTTTTTGCTTCTTCAGTCATTGCCAGCAATATTTAAGGTCTCTGATAGTTAATGGCAATGTCAGAGGACAATTTCTGGATCCAAGCCAATCATAACATCTTTCAGTAATGTTTATATATACCAAGCTTGCCAGCTACTTACCAGTGCATAAGAGAAGATAAATGTACACTACTCTACTACCAAGGATAAAAGAATCCAAGCCATCTGACTGCTAGCAGCCTAATTTTTACATAGCTGTTTACAATTCTGATCATCATGTTATAGCAATAGGATTTATTAATCCTTCTGACATTTTTCTCTTTGACAGCTTCTCAGCTTCTTTTATATCCTTCTTGGATGGGTAAGTACTATATGCTATGCTGAAACTGTGAGTCAAGTTTTGTATGTTGAGACTGTTTTAGACACTTAGTCTACTAAAATGTAACAACTTGGATTTAACCCTATCAAAGACAAAAAGGCCTCAAGGGTTCAAGAAAAGTGAAATGAAGAAAAGTGAATTCAGAAATGTCATTGCAATGGAGACTTTCAATATCTTTAACTCAGAGTGGGTTAAACTATAACTTACATTATAGTTTCTACGGGCAGGCCTTAGCATTTTACTCCAAATGGAAAACATACTTTTAAGACAGCTACATTCTTTCAAGACTATTCAAATGGTTTGATTTAGTAATATTTTTGCTATAATATTTTGAATTTTACATCTTTTTAACTCTACATTTTCAAATTAATTTCAAATCATTAATAATTAGTTATAACCACCAATTCAAGGTGGTATTTGACTCTTCATTGTGTATTACATTTTATTTAATTACTATTAAATAAGATTTGATAATAGATATTATATACATTAAATACAAACAGTAAAAACAGAACAAAATTATTCAAAGGGTGTGTGTGTGTGTAGATCCATATCCTAACAATGACTAACTTGAGGAGATAGAATTATAAGCCATCTTCATTTTCTTACTTCTTATATATATACTTTTATTTATATATACAAACACCTGAATTTATCATTTATTACAGCCAAGCTCTAAACAAGATTATGCTTCTAGAATCTATAGCAAAAAGGAGAGGAAATATTTAAATTCTGTTATTCCCTTTGTCCAGTAAAAGAAATCAAATATTTTGTTTAATGTGGACAGATACATTTCTTTATGCCAGTGAATCAAGAAGCAATTCAGGCATATAAAATATATTAGTTAGATTCATGTTGTCAACCATAAATTTACACGGAAATTTTATTCAGATGGGTAATTTATATTTTTGGATCTTTGTCCGATCTGTTGTTTGAAAATTGAAATCCTTTCTTAAGTTTTGTCTTAAGTTAGCTCTTAAGTTAATGAAAATTTTGCTATAGAAAATAAAGATGATATGGTTTCATGTTACTTCTTCATGATCTAATTTGATACATTTAGTTTAAAATTTTAAAAGGAAAATATAGTTATATCATGAGATGATCTCACTCAAATTTCAGGTGTTTCAAACTGTCTTTTGTCAAGTGATAAATGCTGTTTCTGTTACGATTATTTAAAATTTTGAGATGAACAACTAAAGCAATATACTCTCTTGTATTATTAGAGAAGGATCCATGATCTTTAGACATTGACATTCTTCTGTGAAAGTTTTGGAGTATGATTACATGTTTCCTCAACTATTCAGATGTTTTCTGTCATATTTCTTCATAGATATAAAACAAAGTGTTAATTCCTACATATGTAGGAAAAATTCAAACATTTTATGCATTTTGTACATTTGATGCAACTTAGAATCTGTTTTAACCTTAGAAAGAAACTTGTTTGAGATAGCATAATTCTTCACCATCTTATTAGAGAGTCATAGTATTTGTCTAAAGTATTTTGAACACAGGTGTGGCAATTTCACAGGGTTACACAGGATAAGAAGGGACTGTTGGTGATTTTCATCTCTGTGTCTATCCGATTTCTTGTGGAGTCTTTTGTCTGATGTAGTTTAACTCGAAATCATTGCTATATATAGCCAAATTGTGTAATTTCCCAGAGATTCAGAAAACTGGTAAGTAACCAGTGGAGAACCAATTAAGTAATGATTAATTTTCACATACGTTCTTATTTATTTAAAACATGGGGGAAGAAAAGAAAAATATGGTATACTCTAGATTCATCAGTTTCAATCTCTTTTCATGGTATACAGTAAAGTTCTAGAAAATGTCACAAGGTTAAAAAAATTTGACTTTTATGTCACTAGTCTTTATTAATGACTATCAGAGATCCTTTTAAAGTCAGTGTTTATTTTAAATTTTCAGTAATATACAAAATAATTTTTATATTCATGTTATTAAAATGACATTTCACCAAGAGCAACTCTATTTCCCCAAATTAGCACATCCTCATATTTTCTTTCTGAAGTCACATAAATGAATTAAATATTTTGTAACTGTTGTTATTGCATGCATGGTAGAAAAGTTTGGACCATTACTAATAATAATTATTAGTAATTTTATATACATATATAAATCTATGTATAAAATTTATGTAAAAAATTACTGCTTGATCACTCCTCATAAGATGTTAGACCAGAGAAAGTACAGGCCGCAAAAGATAGCTCTGGATGTGACAGTAACAGATTTGAAGCATTGGATTACCTGGTTTTGTAACACTTATTAATAAATAAAGATTAATTTCAGAATATTATTAGGATATCTATAATTCTTTCAAAATTCAACTACATAGAGCTTCACAGTTTGAGGAGGGTCAGTGGTATCAAAGAGGTCATAAAAATGTTGCATCTCACACTTCACACATCACGAATTCATGATTTTAAGAGAATGATTAATTGTTGGGTGCTAATTTTCCATTAACTATTTTACATTGTAATTAATGACAGTGTATATTTTGAATCATAATGGAAATTTTTCATATTTAAAAAAAATCCTATATATGATGAAAATCTATGAAAATTTATTTTTATTGAGGTTTGGAGTTTTTCAGCATCTTATAAAAGTCAAATTTACAATGTATGGGTATTTTGTAGAACAAGTACATCTCCAGATAAAGGAAAAACTTACATATACTTACACAGAGGCCTCACTTCCCTAAAACCCCAAAGCGTCTTGACTCTCTTTTGTATTACTCTTTTAATTTTTACCTAGATCATTTAAGATATACACATACACAATTTGCAGATATGCAATTTCATAAATACTTTCAGAGATGAGAAATTGAATTACATGCTGTTTACATATTTACCAGGGAACTTTATTGCAGTCGTTATATTTTATTTTTTTATTCTCTGGAGGATTTTAAAAGATTCTAATAGCATTTTTAAGTATTTAATTGTGAATTTCTAAAGAACAGTGATAAACATGGTAACATTAGTTTTCTGATATTCTCAAAATTCAAAGAATAATAAAAGCCAATTTCCTTAATCAATTGTTATATAAATTACTGAATAAATATTGTCTGATGAGTCTATCAGTGTATAAAATTGTTCTAAAGACCTGGAACATGAATTCAACCTCAATGCAGTACATATGTCTCCATATTCTTCTCAAGAAGCAGAACCTGCCTATTAGCATATACAGAATATGGTGGACATATGTTTTTCATATGAATACCATATCTCTTCCACTAAAATAACCCAGTTCATTCCACATATGTCAATAAGCAGGGGCCCAGATTGCATCCCTTCATAACCCCCCACACCATAATGAGAGACATATATAATTCAGATCTCATATATAATTAAAGCTCACTGTACTGTTGGTCAGACAGATTGGTTTAGGGATGTGTGAATAATCTGAGTTAGGTTACTGCCTTTGTCCCTATTTGCTACTCTGAAGGAACAAAGTAAAGGAAAGCTGAGATATGAATAGAAACAAAGTCACTATGTCATTGTTTGTGACCTAAAATCTTTTCAGTAACACCTGCCAGTATATCCACCTTTATAAAAAACGCATTCTTATTTTGAGATTGATTCTTGATAAATGCATTAAGAAATATTGACTTAGTGGGATATATTTTGGGATTTCCAGGTCATTCATTCTCTGCGATGGCCTTGATAATAGTATGTTGGCTGAATCCAAATTTTGTTGTGTGACCAGGATCTAGGCTTTCCACAAAATTTGTTAAATTAGGGGAAAACGAGGTATTTACATACATATTTTTTACAGTGTGAGTGTGTATTTGTGTGTGTTCACACGTGTATAATTTTTCAGGAGATAAGTTAATTACTAAGAAAAGACTCTATAGCAGAATTATAAGTTTTCAATCTTTTATTGACATCTAGAGAATAGACCTCAGCTTCAGATATTTAACTATTCTAAGGACTCTGGATCTGTTTTTCATTGTCTTTTAGGATCTTTGGAGAAGCTGCATGCATAGAGTCTTATATGACCTGCAGCAGTGCTCCTTTCCCCAATGAAAATGAATAGTTTTCATTCTATATACTGCTCATTTCCTGGTATGCATAGCTAACTATGCCCTGTCTCCTGCTGCCATCCTTATTTCTTCAGTTCTTGAGATCACTGATGGGAGAAAAGGACAATTACTAAATGATATCTACAAAATGTTAAAGTGCTCACCCGTCCATAAGATTCTTCTATTTACTGTCCTTATTATTTACGTTGATATTTACTTAATCTAGGATGTACACTCTTAACATATGCGGTGATTTAATAAGACCATGGAAATAAATATTATCCACTGTTCTTTCTTTCATTGAATTACATGACATTAAGAATATCTGGGCTAATGTTTCCACATAAAATGCTATAACATCTTTCGATGTACTCTTTTAAAATATACAGTAGAAAATGCCGCTGAAGCATGGTATGCTGTATATTACCAGTGGAATGGACTTGCACAATTGAGGATATGATTTGGACCCTCTGGAAAGCACCATGCTTTTTTTTTCAATCAATTTTATGTTATCAAATGTCTTGTGGTCACTTTAAGACAAAAACACAATCCAGATATGGTAAAATTTAAATGACTAACCCCATGTTAAGGTCAAATGCTGAACCTAATTTAACATTATTTCCCCTTCCTTCTTAGGGAACTTGAAATGAAAGGCAGAGCAGTGATTCTTCACCTTTTCCAGCTAGCAGTCCCTCAACTTTTTATCCAAGAACTCTTGAGCCTCCATGATCAAAGTAGAAGGATAAGGAGAGAAAAGCAGATAAGAGCATTTTAATGATGAATTCAGTCCTTCTGGGCCAGATTCATTGCTCTTATCAAACTTTTTTTTTCTTATGGACCATTTCTGTGGCTCTCATTGCTTGCCCCCACTCCTTGGTATGGTCAGGGTGTCTCTTCATTTGTTTGTTCTAAGTCACCCTCCAATGCTGACATAATGCATATTGGCAGCTTTGGCTAAGGCCCTAGAAGGTCATCCTTTTGGACAAGGTGCCTTATTATGTGAGTACAGGCCAGTCCTCCTATTGCTAGATCCACACTTAGTACATCAGCTTCTTACATTTTTGACCCACCATCAGGGCACATGATGTGATTTTGTACCTGCGACCTTCTGCTATTTCCCCTTTAGCTTTCTCAAGCATGGGTCAAGAACCATTCTGAGTGTCACACCCCCTTCTGTGACACATGTAAGATTCCTTGACTGGTCTGTTGAAGTTTCTCTCACCAACTCAGGATTAGTTTTACCCTCCACTTTTTGAAGTATGGGTGTAGGAGGGATTATGAGAGAGGACAGAGTGTACGATTCAGTATTCTACTCTCTCCAAAGAAATCTTCTTCAAATATTCTGTCTTTATTTTCCAACTCTCAACCATTTGCATCCTTGATGTAACTGAGGGGATTCATTTTAATTATCAACTTGAATTTCTATAAATGATCCATCTATTTTGTATTGGTGACTAGGCAAAAATTTTATTTTTAACATGCTGTTATATTAATTTATATTCTAGAATTTTGTTTCATATTTTAGAATTTCCTTCCACTAACTAATGAGTGTCCTAAGGTCATGAACCATGACCTTTATTCCTTTTGTTTTTCATATTGGTCCTGACACAGATAAGTCATCATTAACTCTTTTTGGATGGATAATTGAATCAGACTTTAAAAAGAGAAAAGAAAGTTGGGAGCCAGATCCTGAATGGGAAAAACCTAAATCATAGATAGAAGATACAAATGTTGATATCAATAGGGCCTAATTGGAGTAGTACTTCAGAGGAAAGATAATATATAAAGCACTTTCATACTTTAAAACATGTCACAAATTCTTCGACACACCTCCCATCAGGTCAAGTCTATGTCCACTCCCCTTGAGCCTAGAGATGGTCTTTGTGATCACCTCAATGAATACACTACAGAAGTGATAGTGCCTTGCTCTGTCTGAGGCTTGATTTTAAAAGTTCATGTAGCTTTTGTAGATCTCTCTTGGGACACTTGCTTTGGGAGGCTTTACCAACCAAAAAATCTAGCAATTCTGAGGACACCAGGTAGAGAGAGAAATCAAGACAGTTGGAATGGAAATATTTCATTTTAAGCCAAATTTGGAGGAAATATGAAGCAGTTGGGATTTGCTTTGTTCACCAAAAAAAAAAAAAAAAAAATGTATCTCATTACAGACTCTCTACACTGCAAAGTATTTTCAAATAAGGTTACAGATTCCAGTCAAAGATAAAATTCAAGATCGGCCTTTGTTAAGAATCAAGAAAGATCTAAGGTCATGTTTTATAAGCCCTCTTAAAGAGACAAAAAGCCTTCTAAGCATGCTAAGACTGTGCCTCACAGATACTGTCTGTAAACAATAGGACATCGAAGAATTTTAAGTATTTTCCCCACGGCAGCTTTCAAAGGATCCCAAGATAGAAAAGAGCTTTCCCAAAAGATATTTCTGATAGTGTACTTTCTGTAATAGGAAGAATTATAAATCAATTCACATAATACCCACATAATTTTAAAGAAATTTTATCAGATGAGACTAAAAGGACAGAGACAATATAAAATTAAAAGAAGACTTAGACTCGAAAATTTCCATGGGCTGGAATCAGGCTGAGAAAATCTTCAGATTCAAATACCAGTTATTTCTCTAAAAACAGAAGGATGACTCAGAAACCAAAATCAGGACCCAGAAGGCAGAGTTGTAGAAAAAACATTTCTAGGCAATAAAACTAAGCCATTATTAAGAAACTGGCAACAGATACCCAGCTGGATTTCAGAACTACTATGAATCAGTGACTCTGTTTGTCTCCCATTTGATATGTTTTGAACGCGAGTATATAGAGCGGTCATCCCATACCTGAGCCACCAGTATATGTTGGCTTTATGGTGGGGAGATAACTTGTCTCTTCAGTTCACAGGTCTTAAGACTGAGAGGAAACAGTAATGAAGAATCTGTACTGAAAGAACAACAACCAGAGAGCCTCATATGTGCCCAAATCTGATTTAGACAAGTTGCTGCAACTTGGACCTGAGTCTGATGCTATAGTATATGAGATATGTGGGGGTCTTGGGAGTGAGTGGGTGTGTTTTACATGTAAAAAGTGTAAATACTTTGTGGAAAGAAGGTGGACTGTGCCTCCAAGTTCTTTGACACTCAACAGTTCAAGAAGTGGGGGTCTGTATGCCAGTTCTCCTGGAACCTGGACAGGATGTTGTAACTGCCTCGTAAAATAGAATGTAGTAGAAGGAATGCTGTGTGACTTTGCATAAAAATCCATGCAGCTTCTGCCAGTTTTTCTAGGGACATTTGCTGCAGAAGACCATCAGCCACAATATAAAAAACCCAGCTACCTGGAGGCTACCACGTGGAGATATCAGGTGGAGAAACCATATTTAAAGAGAAGTGATGACCAACCAGCAACCCCAGTTGTCTGGCACTCACTGTTTGAGTCTTTCAAGATACTCAAGTGTTGAAGTCTTCAAGATAACCCCATTCCTGACACGAGACGCTGTGCAACTACTGCATGGGAAACCCAAGTCAGGGGAGAACTGACTGAGCCCACTGAAGTGCTGGATTCATGAACAAAATAAATGATGCTGTTGTTTTCGGCCACTATCTTGGGCTGTTACACAGCAACAGATAGTCAGAACAAGAACTATAAAATACTGAGAACTCTTTTTACTTTAGAAGATACATGAAAAATGAACTAGTTGTAGACTTTGTTTTACCAATATGGTTTAGATCAAGATTCCTGATAGCAGCACTATGGACATTTGAGGCCAAATAATTTTTGTTACTGGGTGCTTCCCTGTTTTTTATTGAATGTTTAGCAACATCTCTGCCCTGTTCTCACTAGATGCCAATGGCACATAATCTTTCTAGTTGTGACTGCTAAAAATGTCTCCAGACATTTCCAGGAGAGACAAAATCACTCTTGGTTGAGAATCACTAGTTTAGATAAATTTAAGGGAAGAATGGTAGTAGAAAAATAAATCCTGGGAAAGAAAAGAGTATGGAAAGAAAAGAGTATGAAACTTTCTAGCCTAAATAGCAAATAATTTATATCAAGTCCTCTAATAATAAACCATAAATTAGAGACACTGTTGAAACAAGCGTATTCTAGAATCAGATGTTCTGTTTGCAAAATCTTCAAAATGTCCATGCTGTCCATACTTTTGTAAATACATAAGATTAGAGGCCCATTAAGTTATGGGGTTATTGAGGTTCACCTTGACTAACTGTTTTATTCGTTTCTGGCAATTTTGTATCTCTTATTTCAGGCTTCAGCTGATTTTTCATGTTATTTTTTTATTGTTTCAGTAGAAAAGTACTTTATTTATTTATTTATTTTTTTGGTGGTACGCGGGCCTCTCACTGCTGTGGCCTCTCCCGTTGCGGAGCACAGGCTCCAGACGCACAGGCTCAGCGGCCATGGCTCACGGGCCCAGCCGCTCCGCGGCATGTGGGATCTTCCCGGACCGGGGCACGAACCCGTGTCCCCTGCAGCGGCAGGTGGACTCCCAACCACTGCGCCACCAGGGAAGCCCGGTAAAAAAGTACTTTTAGAAACTAATGGCTTTCCAAGAGATGAGTTTTGTCCCTCAGATAACCCCATAATTTAGCATTTCAAGCTTTTAAAATACTTATCAAGAAACAATTGCTAATTGAAACCAATGAGCTATGCTGTACATTTCTGACAGCATAATGTACCTCTTCAAATTTTGATAATAATAATTGCATGGCAACTTACAATTCAGAAAGGAAACATTATCAGAATTTTTAGCCATGAAAAAAAAAAGGGTTAAGGTTTGGAGTGAGGGGACATTAGATTTTAGTAAGAACCCTTGTTTTCTCCTGTAGTGTGAATATTTTAAACTATTAACAAATTTCTGGTTTTTCACTTTTATAGAATCCATATTCTTATATAAGCCATTTAAGAATGGGTGTTATAGGGCTTCCCTGGTGGTGCAGTGGTTGAGAGTCTACCTGCCGATGCAGGGGACACGGGTTCGTGCCCCGGTCCGGGAAGATCCCACCTGCCATGGAGCGGCTGGGCCCGTGAGCCATGGCCACTGAGTCTGCGCGTCCGGACCCTGTGATCCTCAACCGGAGAGGCCACAACAGTGAGAGGCCTGCGTACCGCAAAAAAAAAAGAATGAGCTCTGTGTAGTTTGTCGTAATTTATTAGATTTGTTTCAAACTTTTCTTTCTGAACTAGGGTTATTATGATAATTATAATTTCTAGTTTTCCTTTTTTTTCTAATTGTTTAATCATCCAGAAGGAGGTTGGTTGGCCAAGAAGAGAGTGAATGGGTTCATTTTGTTTCCATCTTGGGACCAATAATACTGCCATTGTTTCCTAACAATTCTGTTTCTAGTGTAGATTGTCATAAGCAGTAAGAAACCATGAGAAAATTAATGCAAATTCAGTTTTACAATTGGACAGTATATAGTGCTAGGAGGTGAGAAGCATTAACTACATGTTTAATGGGCAAGGGATTCTCCTATGCTCCCAATGTAGCATCATGTTTCTACTGGAAGTCTAAGCAAGCTAGTGCCTCATAATATTCTGGACTTAACTTTCAAATATACAAGACAT
This sequence comes from Kogia breviceps, assembly GCF_026419965.1. Lineage (NCBI taxonomy): Eukaryota > Metazoa > Chordata > Mammalia > Artiodactyla > Physeteridae > Kogia > Kogia breviceps. The sequence goes on along the minus strand of NC_081321.1, from coordinate 71,131,296 downwards.
TATCTTTTTCTTGGTAATTGGCATGTCACTATTATAAGACATATGTCTGTCATCACTTGACAGCTACCACTTATCAGAGGGATAGGACATTCATTGCACAGAGCATTCAAACAGATTAAGTAAATTTTCTTCTTTTTACAAACTTTACATGGTGTGATAACATATAAATTGATTTGTAAACTATTCATAACTTCTAGATGGGTTTACCTCTTTCATTTTTCAGGAAGGAAGGAATTGTCAAGTTGGATTGATCTGGCATGCCAGTACATTAGCCCTTCTGTAACTGATTTTCATTTTAAAGTTAATCTTTTTTGCAACGGCAAGATGCTAAATGAGATGAGATAATTTACATTTTGTCACATTTGCTTCAAAGATTAATGTACACCAACAAGAGGAATCAAAAAGATAATATTAGGTAGAGCAAAGTTATGAAGCAAAGGCAGTAAGTTACTATTTAAAAGCAAAATTAGATGGCATGTTGTTTATTAAAATGGTTTCTTATCATTTATTCAAAATAAGTGAACAGAGCAGTAATACCTAGAAGCTTACATTTTAAAATGTGGCAGTTTTGAGAATGAAACCTAGATCTTCAGTCTTATGGTCCTGTGATATTCATTTACTTCTCCAGTGCTTTTATGTTCACACATACACCAAAAGGAACAAGGGCAACTCTTTAAAAGGTTTTGTGTATGAATGAACATCCCTAAATCAATTTAAATATTATTATTAATATTATTGTTATACTTTTTAAAATAACGGGACAATTTATATATTGATTATATAATCGATAAGGTTCAACTCATATAATGACATAAATTATCATGTGACTTATGGTGGAATTCTTACAACTTCACGGTTATTTCTCAAATCTGTCATATGATCGGAAGCGATACTGATAATTTTTTGTTCACTTTTGCATGCAGCTGTCTTATTCCGACTCATAACATACCTATATTATTTTAATAGATTCTCAAATGATGCCTTTCTATTTCTCCTTCCTTTTCTTCTCTCCCTCCTTCCATTCTTCCTTTCTTCCTTTCTCCCTCTCTCACTCCCTCCCTTACTCCTTCCCATTCACCCTGTATATTTACTGAAGATTTAATATGTGTCAGATACAGAGATAGACACTACAAACATAACACTGAGAACACTGGAGCATTTTTTCCCAAGGTAAAACCCCTCTAATAGAAGCAGAAAAGTCATGACAAATAAGAAGAATTAAATATTAACCTGTGTTATGGCAAATGGACAAAAAAATATCACAAAGGAACAAGACATTGATTATGTTTTCTTTCTGTGTTTACTTCATTCTCCAACTTGTCCATACCTGGAATATATACTGTTGCACCGTTTAATGGATGTCTATAAGGTGTTCTTTCTAACAGAAATTTAGTTCTGTTGTTCCAAATATGAAATTTCTATAATGGTTATGATGACTCACAGATACAGTACAACTTAGTCACTATGTGTACTCACTACGTGTATCTTCCATAGTCTGCTTCTACTGTAACTGTCTAAAGTTATTTTGTAAGCAAAATATCAAAAAATCTTTATTTTTATTTAATTCTGTTTGGCTTATATTTTGTTCTCACCTCCTGTCATAGATCACAGTAGATCACAGTACTTTTGACAAAGTAGGGCTCAATACCTTAATAGATCAGTCAGTAAATGATGAAATGAATGAATAAACACATGATTGATGAACTGAATGATTGGCTGACTGAATGAGAACCATATGGCATATTTTTCTTGGTGTTCTCTCTGCCTAGAATATCTTTTCTTTATGTATGTACATAACCCAGGCTTCAGTTTCCTGCTATTTCATTCTCCTTTGATCAAATCAGTTGATAATGCCATCCTAATAAGTTATTGTTTATGTTAAACATTTTTTTATTAAATCCTTTTTGACATACCTTATGACGATGTTTTCTTGTTTAATTTCCATGCCTTCTCAGATAACTAACATGTAGAGAATTATCCATTGCATGCCTTCATCAATATTTTGATAAAACTATCTTTTTCTAAAGCCTAGAGTATTCCAAAATTTACATATATATATATACAAAATATATAGATATATATATTTATCTCTCTCTCTATATATACATGTATGTGTGTGTATATATATATATATATATATATATATATCTACAAAAGCTTGTGTGTTTGTGTTTTTGTATACACGCATCCCTTTATAGTGGAGGTACATGATCTTAAAATCCCATAAATATTAATATATTTAATAGGTGTTACCCCTTATAAGCCTGTGGCTGTAACAAATGTATGTTTTATTATGTGACAACCTAAGAATATGAATTAAAATTTTCAGAATAAGATGATATATCCTCAGAGAGTAGGGTTGACCTAATGCTTGTTGGTTTAAATATCTGACAGCTGTTTGAACATACTGTCATTTAGAAGGGGAAAAATGAACCAATTCATCAAAATCAACAATATTCACAGAGGGAGTTGTATAGTGTCAGAGCTACCTTTAAATTAAATGTAGCCTTAAAGAAAAAAAATCATTTAAACCATCTGTTGTACAAAAGAAGACACTAGTGAATGGCAACACACTTATCTTCACCAGAAGCAGAATTGCTGAATGTAATACCATGCATGTCATTTTGTATGTGTGTGTGTGTGTGTGTGTGTGTATGTGTGTGTGTATTGTGTAGCCTTATATATTTGAATGGAGCATTTCACAGTAATTAACTCGAATGAAAACTTGTTCTACACAGATTTTCAGAATAAATAGTTGGCAATTTACATATGGACTAAACTGTTGCACTGCTAACCTTTTAACAAAATCTCTTTCCATGAAACAATTTTATTAATGATCATTATTACTCTCATGGTGGGACGGTGCCTTTTCATTTTTTGATTTAATGACTGTAGATCAATATGTATTGGTTCATGGAAACATACAGACTCTGTTGGGGATGGGAATCAAGGTAGGAAAATACTGTCTACAGCTGGCAGCTACCATTTATGTGAAAACTCAAGGGAGTTTTTCCTTCTTGATACCTGGATAGAACCGGTATACTCCATCCACATTTCTTTCAAAATTAATTTTGTTTAAGTTGTGGCTAAAAGGTGAAAATCTGAAAAACACTATGTTCCATTTCCAGTTTTAATGATTAATGCTCAAAGGAAAATACAATTGTCAAAAATAATTTTGCCATGAGTCACAGTGACACCAGATGACAAAAAAAGCTTTATCAAACTGGAATTTTAACTCATGAAGTGTTGGACACAACTGCATCCTCCAAATGGCTCATTTATTCTGTACTGTTAATATATAGCCTACAACATTGAACTCACTCAGGTTTAATGAGTTTTTGCTTTTGACATACACACTATGAAGATTTTTTTAATTTATTGTGGTCAAGTATTGATTGCATTTTTCATGGATCAGGAACTGGTAAACATCTTAATTTTGAGAAACACTGTTTTGTTTTTCCTCTGCTGTAATTTTATTTTTTTCTTGAATTAGGGTATTATATTTTATTGATACAAGGTGAATAAGAATAAATTTTATATTTATACATTTCAAAAATATTTAAACTTTAAAAAACTTTGGATATCTTTTCAATATATGATGCATTTTTAATTTTTTATTCTCCAAACGTTTTTTCCTACTAAAATCTCAAATCTGTTTTTTTAAAAATTTTATAAATGGATGAAGTAGGGAACTGCCACAAATTTGCAGTCTAAAGAACTTTATTTTATAAATGGGTACCTATACAATATGAGAAGCTACCTCTAGTTTATGACAATATATCAAAATAGAAAACTTCTTCATTTAAAACTGTAGTATCCATTCCCAGGGCTGGGCAGGCTTCATGGGCATGTGACCTATGAAGTTGAACAGAGTCCCACACTTAGAAGGACACCATTCTTGGTTTATGCCTCTGCTGTTGCTATCTCGAAATTCTTAAAAATTTTTAACAAGGAGCCCCATATTTTCATTTTGCGCTGGGCCATTGAAATTATTCATTGTGCCCCCACACAGAGTAACACGGAAAATAACAAACTATCCACGTTTGTATAATTTGATATATTAGCAATTTTAATATGAAAATACTAATTTAAATAACTAAATTTGTGAGGTGAAAGACTAGTTTCCATTTTTTGCCTCCACCTGTTCTTTATTCCAAATTAAAAGGTATCTTCTACAATTGGACAAAAATTTGTACTACTGAAATGAAAAGTAATAGCCAATAACCGTATTTTCATGAGTATGACAGTGCAGTGACCATCTATGCACAAAATTTTGAGTTCACAGTTTTGACTACAGTTGACCCTTGAACAATGTGGGGTTGAACTGTCTGGGTCCACTTACACACCAATTTTTCTCAATGATAAATATTACAGTATTTACCAAGGTTGGCTGAATCTGAGGATGCTGAACCAAGGTTGGTTGAATCTGAGGCTCTGATGAAGCTGCAGATACAGAGAAACCTTGGATAAAGAGAGCTGAGGACCAACTAACTATAAGTTATGTTTGACCCTGGAGGGTTGGTGCCCCTAACCCTCTTGTTGTTCAAGCATTAGCAGTATTTCCAAATTCTGTGATAGACCTGCTTTGGTACCTTTCCCATTTTCTCTTTATTAGGCCAGTATTTCTATCTTCCAGTTATTTTGAGTGGTGAATCAAGCTGATTTAAAACAGAACGCTCTTCCTGGAAGTGGAGCCAGAGACAATGATTATGAATACGTTTTGAGAAATTGCTTTCTAGAAAGATTACATAATGTCGTATTGTCCATAGTAGATGTACAAGATTGTTTACCACAACTTTATCAGCAGAGAGTTAATGTGAAAAGGAGGATCCAATCACTGGTGTCCAATTTGATTGTGAAAAGCAGCAGCTCATTTTTAATTTAATTTACTGTATCAGCGATTAATGAAGTTGCAAGTTTTTTGGTTTATATTTTGGCTGTTCTTATGCCTGTTTTGCTTTTTCCATTGTAGTGTAAGTTTTGTTTATTCTATAAAAAACAATGATATCATAACCATAACCTTTATTTGAAATAAAGTTTTACCAAGGTCAGTGATTAATAATTCTCAGTTGTCACTAAGATCAGAAAAAAAGAAAATTGGACTCAACTTGCAGAATTAGGACTTTTGTGTGCATACGTATAAGAACTTTACACCAAATGAGAATATTAACACAGAAATAGATAAAGTGAGATTCTAAAATTTCTGTCTCTACTGATGTGTATATATGTATACACACACACACACACACACACACACACACACACACACACACACACACACACACATATACATACGTACCTGTCTCTTTGACGGTGTTTTTAGGTAGATCTGTGAAACTCTCAAAGTCTCTTTAAAGATCCAGGACCTGTAATTATGAATAACTCTTAAAAATATTCAGAATGTAGTTTAATCATAAATCTTCTATGGCTGCTTGTGATAAAATAACCATCTCTTAGGGTTTATAAATATCAAGCTTTTTTAGTATCTCTGCCTGCAGGTATAAAAGTGACCCAATTCTCATACTTATTATTATCAATATGTACATATGCCAGATATGTAAAGTATAATGACCAAAGAGATTTCTGTCAAACAGAGACTTCAAAAGAAAAATATGGTCTGGTGCTTTTTTCTTCCCACTTGTCATTTGGAGAGTCCAGTATGTTTCATGCTTTGGGAAATAAATGTGCCAGTCCCTGAAACAGGAGACATATTGAGGTCCTTGCCTTATTTACCTAGTTGCTATAGAATATACTATAAATGGAAAATTCATATCTTATTAGAAATAGCATAAAATAATCAAAGTTATTTTCTTAAGTGCTGAACAGTTCCCCATAGAAAACTCTCCAAAACCCAATCTGTAAAACCCTACCCATCTTTCAGAAGTCCAATAGGTTTCCAATTCCCTTATCAAAACATCCTTACTTCTCACTTTCCTTTGAGGTATGACAATTCTTAATAGTATACATCATAAAGTATAGCATTTAATTATGTACCATCATTTGACTAATACAGCTACTTAGTGGCAAATAAAACAATGCACTGTAGCTAGTTTAAGCAGAAACTAAGAGAGAGAGAGAGATTATATAGTTTACACAATCTTACAAGGCACAAATATTGGTGTTGGAAGTCTATGCTGGCAGGAACAATGCTTCAAAAACAGACAGTTCTGGAAAAGGCAACATTTTCCTTCCTCAGCCTCCAACAAATCCCAGAACCAAATTAAAATTCTCTCTGTTTGAATATGATTAGATGGGTCTGGAGGACATGCCAGCACTTTTCTATAAGAAAGGTTTCAAATTCTAATTCTGCTTAAAATTTGAGAAAGTGAGGCAATAACACAGGAAGTTATCTAAAACAAGAGGCTGCTCAGTGTAAATGAGGGAACACAAAATATGAAACATACTATCTCCCATGATATGATTGTTACAGCGTGTGTTTTTTGTTGTTGTTGTTATTCCTAAAAGCATTTAAGTCTTAGAAGTATTAAATCATGTGCCATGCTTCTTCATACAGACCTGGTGTCCTCTTTACCTGGATTCAAAACTCTGTTCCATTAGTGTGACTTTGAAAGAAAGAAAATTGATTTCATTATCACCAATCAAATTAACTCATCAACAAATTTTGGATAATAAAATCTGTCTCATAGTGTGATTGTTAGAACTACAACTGAAGGAAACAGCTTAAGTTCCCAGGACAAATACTAGGTACTTTATAACCTTTGTTTCTTGTCTTTCTCCCTTATACATTATTCTATAAACATTTATCAATACAGTGATGAGCACATAAAATTTACTAAAACAATTGCTCTATTTTCTGCTATGTAGGCTCATTAATAAAAATTATAGAAGAATTTGGAACTTAGTTGTAGTAAACATGTTTTATCACCCATCATACAAAAACTCATTTCTACTGGTATTCAGCCTTCCCAATTCGTGTGTCACATAATAGGAACCAAAGGGGTCATTCCTACCTTTTTAGCCCAGCACAGCCAGAGGGCTGACCCATAACAAGTTGGGAAAGATGTTTTCTCCCAACAGGGTGACACTTGTTCTCTAGGAATACAGAAAAGTCATTCAAGGGGAGAATAACAATAATAACTTTTTAATAGTTTCTCTAAAAAAGTGAAGTAATTCAAGCAGAGCAGTTATAAAAAAGCCTTGAATCCACTCAAAAATCAATAAAACTTAACTCTTATCATTGTCATTGTTACTTATGGAAGGCCATATTTACTGTAAAAGTCATACTGACCTTGGGGTGGTTTGACCAAACCATTATCTCAAACATTTGCTTCTAGAGCTTCCTTTCTACTTGTTTTTTCTAAGTCTGTCATAAATTCTGAGAACTCTTGATATCCTTGCAATACTTAAATCCTTCATCTTAAATTAGAGTCTGTTGCTTAAAAACCAACAACTGTGACTGATAAATATACCAAAAAAATTGCCTTTGAAATTTTAGTAATGAAGAGGCTTGAATTTCTTAATTAACTAGTTGAACTGTTTGGATTTTGTCTTTTAAAACAGTTAATCTGTCCATGACCAAAATGGAGAGAAGACACTGAAGAATGTAATAGCAAAGCCTGGCCTCTATTTAAAATCCTGAAACAATAGAAACAATATATCATATTGAAATTCCTTACTTTATTTAAATTTTATTAAATCCCTTGAAAGACTTTCAATTGTTTATTAATAAATTTAGTTTTGTTATTTTCTAGTTGTACATTACTGAGGACGTTTCCTAATAAAGCTAAATTTTCTGACTTGTCAAAAAGGAAAATAATACTATTTTTATAAGATTTTTTTATAAGGATTGCATTAAATATTATATACAGTGCACTAAGTAATATTAATTTTTTTAACCAAAATGTTGAATGAACAACATTTACAATAACAAGGAAAGTCTTAGCTTTTTTATTTATTGAATCAGGCCAAACTAAAGTTGTAGTCATATAGTTTCTAGTTTAATCAAAACATCCCTTTCACTTCTGTCACTGTGGATGTAGATGTAGCTCTCTCCATATTAATGTTACTGAACCAAACTTGGGTCCACTTGCCCACATCAGTAAAGCCAGTCTACTGACACTGTGTTGTAAAGAAAAGTGCAGCGTTTATCGTAAGGCACCAGACAAGGCGTCTGGAGCAGCTAATGCTCATAAAGCCCAAACTCCCTCCTGGGTCTCCAGGAAGCACTTTGAAAAGCAAAGTGAGGGAGGGATGGTTGCAGGGTGTGTGATCAGCGTGTGCACAGTTCTCTGGTGGTGTCACAGGGGTTAACATTATCAATGCTCAGGCTTCAGTAGACCTGGAGGCAATGCGCTCATGGTCATCAAGTACTTAAATTCTTCCACTTGGTGGCGGTTTTAGCATCTGTAAAATAACTCAGGAAAAGTGCATCAGATACTGTTATCTAGGTACAGTAAGTCCCCTACATATGAAAGAGTTCCTTTCCAAGAGCACGTTTGTTAAGTCCTATTTGTTCGTTAAATCCAACAAAGTTAGCCTAGGTACCCAACTAACAAAATCGGCTATGTAGTACTGTACCACAATAGGTTTATAATACTTTTCACACAAATAATACATAAAAACCAAGCAAACAAAATATAAGGAAAACATTTTTAATCTTACAGTACAGTAACTTTGCAGACCCGTGAACTAACTTATGTGGTTGGACATGCGAATATACATTCTCATCTTTGAAAGTTCACCTCTTGAGGTTCATATGTAGGGGACTTACTGTACTTCAGAGAGGAGCTAAATATTTCGTGACTACCATATGGCTGATTCATTGTTTAAATTCTTACCAGTCCACCAGGCTCAACTGCTATTTTTGTCACTACATGTTTACATCTTTTCAATCATTAATTTTTGAGCCAGGCTTTTGTGATGCAGGGGAGGCCTGGGAAACTTGTTTGTTCTACAAACAAGAGACAGGTAGAGGACATGGGAGGAGGGGTCTGTCCTGGGAAGGCCCCATAGGGTCCTGCTCTGTTACCTTAACCTACTTTTATGCCTTTGTCAGTGTTTATTTTAAATTCTACCTAGGAACAATAATATTAGAATGCCATCTCACTTAAATACTGTCAATTATTTTCTTTGAGAGGTGTGAGGTTAAGGCATAGTGACATGGTTGTGAAAAGCTTCATTTTTCTTTACCTGACGTCTCTATGTATATATTTACCTTACATTTAGTGGCCCAATATGCAAAGAATAATATTTGTCAATAATTTAACTTCTATATGTTTAGGTTTGTTTGTTGTTGCTTTGGAAATTGTTGCTTTGATTGTTGTTCTTTTTTTTTTTTTAATTTGGGAGAATTGTAAGAGTGGTTTGGCTATTTATCATAAAAAAATTTGACTCTTCCAGAAACAATTTGCTTTTAACTTGAGAAGAAATTTTGATGTGCTCTAATACTTTATACACCTGCACCAGATACGTGTATAAATATTTATATGATGCACAGTTTTCTAAATAATAAATTGACTTTACGTAGTTACATGCCTGTCAGATACTACTCATCTGGCACCAATATGGGCACATTTATACAGGCGTACTTTAACTTTGCATTTTGTGTTTTTCACCGTTGCGGCCTCCCCCCTTGCGGAGCACAGGCTCCGGACGCGCAGGCTCAGCGGCCACGGCTCACGGCCCAGCCGCTCCACGGCATGTGGGATCCTCCCAGACCGGGGCACAAACCCGTGTCCCCTGCATCCGCAGGCGGACTCTCAACCACTGCGCCACCAGGGAAGCCCTGCATTTTGTGTTTTTTATCTGTTTTTTGGCTCTCTTCAGTGTTTCTTCACAGTTATTAGTAGACATAAGAGAAAAATAGTGGTTCTGATCATGAATAAATAGCGAAGCAGAAAGCATATACATGGAACATATATATTAGTATACATATACAATGAACTCTGCATTGGTAAATGTAATATGTTTAGTGACTTCAAACATATATATATATATATATATATATATATATATATATATATATATATATACACACACTCTGATGATCCAAGTTGATATATAAATTATATACCCATTTATGGTGAAAATCTAATCAGAAATAGAGTGAATAGATGGAAAAATACATTTTCTTTTCCTTCTTGAAAGACATGGAAATAATACTCTCTGGTACACAAGAAACAATCTAAGTGCTTCTATTACTGCAGCATATTGATTTTCTGACTGTAGGATCCATCATAATTGAACAGTAAACTATCATATTTCATTTGTGGCAGTGTTGTCTGAAGTATATAATTTAGAATTATGTATTAAATGAATTTAAATGTCCCTTGGATTTATTTATTTATCTACCTTATTTGAATTAAATTGGCCTTCTGTATGCTAATGAGAAGATATAGAATCCCTACTTAATGTTGAAGAATGATTAGAATTTTAACATTTTTTGGGGAATATAAATTAATCCTCTAGTTAGTAAAAATGGAGAAGAATGTGCCTTCTCTGAAGAACTTAACAAAGAATGCTATCTTGCCCATTAACTATGAGCTTACTGCCTCTTTTTCCTTGCATGTTTTTCTAATCAAGGACATACTTTCTCCCCTGAGGCACTTGGGAGTTTAGCATTACTTGCAGCTCTAACACTAGGCAATTTCTTCTGGGACTGCAATCTGTTAGAGTTCAATTTTCTCAACCACAGACAAAATGATGAGAATGAATTCATTCCTTCAGAATGAAACCAAGTGAATAAACTAAATGTGATTGAAATGAGCTTAGGTGGCACTCATACATAAATCAACAGACAACCCTGGCACATAACCCAACTGTACATATTTACGGCATGTGTTTCATGTTCCAGCAATTTTTTAAAGTTTTTTTTTTAATCTTCCAAAGAACATTTTTTAAAGTCCCAGTAAAGTTCAATATAAATGTATAATTGTAATTATGTATAGATATCCCCATATCACTCTGCAAAGAGGTTGTATTACATTATGTGTGCTTCAACACTATAAGAGAGCCACTGTAATCACATGACTTCACCGATACTCAGTGATAACAAATGTTTTTGTCTTTGTCAATCCGTTAGGTAAAAAAGCAAAAAAAAAAAAAAAAAAAAAAACCAACAAAAAACACGGATTTCAGGATGAGTGAGGTTAAATAATTTTCACAGTTTTATTAGCCATTTACTTATGAATTTTTATGAATCTATTCATACTAGTTTTACATTTTTCAAGTGGATTCTTTTCCTTTTTTCTTTGTAAAAACTCATCTCCATGTAAAGAATTGTCTTTTGCCACATGTGTTGCAGATTTTTTCCACCAGGTTTAACTATTACACACACATATCACTCATAGGAATTTATCCAATAAACATATTGGACAAATTTATAAAGATATATTTATTGTTGTACTATTGGTAAAGAACTGAGGCTGGAATTCACATAAATATGGTAAAGTATGGATTTGTATAACTATTGATACATCCCTTCAATAGAATATAAAGTTAAAGAATCAAACAGACCTATTTGTGATATCTAAGGTTTACCATGGGAGAAAGGCAATACAGAAAAGTGATTTTAGTTAACAAATAGAATTTAGAGGCAGGGTTGAGAGTTTTATATCATATATAACCTTTTTTATTAATTTAAGTTATTGTCATGAATTTGCTGTATCTTTATCATCACCATCATCATTGTAGTTGTCATTGTCATCATAATCATTCGAGTACAGAATCATTCTTGTTCAGCTTTTAGTAACCAATTTATATTTACATGAAATTTATCATGTAAAATTTTTATTTTTTTTTGGTGGGGGGGTGGGTTGTTTATTTTTTGTTTTTATAGAGGAAAATATCTGCATTGGCAGTAAGTATAGAAAGGTAAGGATAGGTGGGAGACAATTTGGATGATGACATCTAATTTGTGTAGCTCCTTGGAGGATATAATCTCATTCTGGTTTTTCTAGGTGCAGCTTTATCTCATGCCACAGGAATCTGGAAATATGATTTATATTCCCAAGGTTCCCAATCATACTACAGCTATAAAATGAGAAGTTTGGAGTTAGTAAACTTTAGGTTACCATTCTTTCCAACTATCTACGATTCCTGGCTCTTCCACTTTAATATCATCATATTGTCAAGACTGTAGAAACACTCAGCATATATGAATGGTAAAATGCCAAGATCACAAAGGTAAACTGCATGATGAGATCATGAGACTACACACAGGGGGAAAAGTTGCTGATAGTCTCTGGTTAATACATGTGGGAAATTCTAACCCATACTGCACATCAGGTCATGATCTTTATGTTACTAGTGACTTGTGTAGAGTGCATGGAACTTCCCAGAAGACTGGCTGAATTGCCAACAAAAGGATACTCTGTTTTGTATATAGGAATTACTACATTAATCCTTGTACTATTTTAATTCAGTACAATAAGGGTTTATCAACTACCTTCTGTAAAATCTGGAGAAATTAAATAATGAACCAGAGAGAAAGAGTGAGAAAGTTAGTTATAAGTTGTCTCCTAACATTTGTTTGATGACTATATCACAGTTCAGAATTTAGTCTTTTCCTTAGTCTCAAAATCTGATTTGTTCTGCACAGTGAAAAAAGCTTTCTCTTTGTATAATGCATGCATGCATGATGTTATTTAATCAGAACACCACATGACCAGTCGTATTTTGATCTCAGCAGACCCATAGGGGAAGCCAAATAAAAATTGGAAGGTTGTATGGAGACTACAGCTTTGGAATATAGAAAGTGAATTTAGGTTTAATGCATTAACTAAAATGCCCTGTTGCATTCCTTTCTCACAAATGGTATGGTTGTACAGATCGCACCGGAATTAGCAAAGTCCTTTCACTGATTCTTTTGTATCCACCTTCAAAAAAGGATGACTTGCTACCAGAATACTGTTTCCAAAGATCTTTGCTTAAAAAAACTTACTTATGGTAGATTAGTACTTGAGAGGGCCACTCTGGATTTTACTTAATCACTCTAATTATCTTACAGAATTTTGGTCAACCAAATCTCATATTTTGATTAACAACTTTTTGATATGTAAATACTCTTAAGAATTCAAATCTTACTGGATTGGGAACACTGCAATCACTTCTGAAAGTGACCCTGGCTTTACATACTTTGATTGCTTATGTACTGATATTAAAAGTAAATACTGAAAGAGGTATCTTGTTTGATTTATCATCAATGTACAAAAAAATCATCAAACCATTCAAATACTGGTAAGGTACTATCAGGGAAGCAGCAGCATAGCACAGGGAGATTGTCTTGGCGCTTTGCAAAGACCTAGATGGGTGGGATGGGAGGATGGGAGAGATGCTCAAGAGGAAGGGGATATGGAACATGTGTATGCATATGGCTCATTTGCTTTGTTGTGCAACAGAAACTAACACAGTATTGTGAATCAATTATACTCCAATAAAGATCTCTTAAAAAAATAAGATGTGATTCCCATTTTCTAATAACTCATTCTAAATATTTTTGCAGCTCTGATTACCTCATGTTGAGACAAGCGTACGCATTTGAAAATTCCAAAGGAAAGTATGTTAAGGAATCTAGAGTTTTAATGATATTCTTCCATTTTTGTCATGTTCAAAATCTATTTTAAACGTGTAAGAAAAGCCATTTATAAGAAGTACGACAGAAGCAGAGAAAATGACTAGCTTGCAAAGAATAATTGAAGTAGAGGTAATACCTAAGATCAGGGAAAAGGAAATTGAAATATCTGATTTAACATTCACTAAGAAACAGATGGAAAGGTAGAACAACAGAGAGATCTTCAGTCAATTTATTTGGAAATTCAGAAACACTAAATTTGGGCAGAAGAATATAGAAGCTACATGTTAAAAGTGTTCTCCTCCCTCTTAAAAACTGTGCCCAGAAAAAAAGCATATTTTTTTAAATTCTAAGTTTCAGAAAAGAAGCAGAAGATAATGGATGCCATTACTAGCTAAGGCTGTCAGACATCAGCATTTATTGGCAAACGAGAAACTAACTGAAGAGTTTTCAAAACAAAATGAACAGGACTTCCCAGGACTTCATGTCAGACACAAGATTCCTGGATGAGACAGGACTAAAAGTATCTTATGGTAGAAATAAGCCAAAATCTAAAATATCTCCCCATATTTAGAATGTGAGATTAAATATGATCAATTAGGGATTGATGGCAGAATACAATTATTTTCTTTAATATTAATTGTAACATTTTCTTTGCTGCTAATAATTATAACTATTATGTAAATGTTTTACAAGGATACTTTATTTTTTTATCTCTACACCAAATCAAGTATTTTCACGAAAGAGATGATCTATGGGCCCAAAGTCAATTAGCTAATAAGATCAACCCTTGAATAACATAGGTGTGAACTGAGCAGATCCACTTACACATGGATTTTTTCCAGTAGTCAATACTACAATACTACACAATCTGAGGTTGGTTGGCGCCCCTAACACCTGGGTTGTTTAAGGGTCAATTGTACATATCAGAACTGGAGATTAAATCTAAGTCAGCCAGAAATCAAAGAGGGCAGAATTAGATACAACATATTTTTTAACAATACTTATATATCATAGCTTGGTCTCTAATTTTTCAGCCTCATTCATCATCTAAAAAATGTTTATCGAGCACCAGTTTTTGACACAGTTCTTATTATTAGAGAGTGACCAAGAGATGAATTCCTTGCCCTCATTAAGTTAATCAATCAGTGACTCAATCAATGTATAAATGACAGATACTAACAAATCATATGGAAAAATAAAGCATATTGAAGTAGACCCTGTGAAAAAACTGCCGGGTCTCTCTGCTGGACATATTTCATCTGCTAGGAACATGATCACAGAAGCCTTCAGATGTCAGTTCCTTCAGGGATTAGCTCAACTGCAGAGTTCCGCCACACACTAAATTACACCTCTGCTTGGATTACAGGTCCAAACAGTGTAAAGACTCAGCCACCTTGGCATAATGGAGGTTCACTCTAAAGGTACTATAGAATGTCATGGAATAGGGTCATTTGAGGTTGTTATTGGATCTACATCATGGTTTCACTTTTCTCTTTGAACAATCCTGTTTCATGTCCTTCCCTGCCTTACATGTTGGTTTCAAGCACACTCCTTAACAAATACTTTGCATACTGTACCTGTTCTCAGATAAAAAATTAATCCAGAACTCTTTTTCTTTCCCACACCTTTAATTTTAACATCTTTATTGGAATATAACTACTTTACATTGTTGTGTTAGTTTCTACTGTATAACAAAGTGAATCAGCTCTACCTATACTTATATCTCCATATCCCCTCCCTCTTGCATGCCCCTCCCAACCTCCCTACCCACGAATCTAGGTGCTCACAAAGCACCGAGCTGATCTCCCTGTGCTATGTGGCTGCTTCCCATTAGCTATCTATTTTACATTTGGTAGTGTATATATGTCAATGGCACTCTCTCACTTCATCCCAGCTTACCCTTCCCGCTCCCCATGTCCTTAAGTCCACTCTCTAAGTCTGTGTCATTATTCCTGTCCTGCTCATAGGTACTTAAGAACCTTTTTAAAAAATTATTCCAGGGCTTCCCTGGTGGCGCAGTGGTTGAGAGTCCGCCTGCCTTGCAGGGGACACGGGTTCGTGCCCCGGTCCGGGAAGATCCCACGTGCCGCGGAGCGGCTGGGCCCATGAGCCATGGCCGCTGAGCCTGTGCTCCGCAACGGGAGAGGCCACAACAGTGAGAGGCCCTCGTACCGCAAAAAAAAAAAAAAAAAAAAAAAAAAAAAATTATTCCATATATATGTGTTAGCATATGGTATTTGTTTTTCCCTTTCTGACTTCACTCTGTATGACAGATTCTAGGTCCATCCACCTCACTACAAATAACTCAATTTCATTTCTTTTTATGGCTGAGTAATATTCCATTGTATATATGTGCGACATTTTCTTTATCCATTCATCTGTTGATGGACACTTAGGTTGTTTCCATGTCCTGGCTATTGTAAATACTGCTGCAGTGAACATTGTGGTACATGACTCTTTCTGAGTTATGGTCTTCTCAGAGTATATGCCCAGGAGTGGGATTGCTGGGTCATATGGTAGTTCTATTTTTAGTTTGTTAAGGAACCTCCATACTGTTCCCAATAATGGCTGTATCCATTTACATTCCCACCAACAGTGCAAGACGGTTCCATTTTCCCCACACCCTCTCCAGCATTCATTGTTTGTAGATTATTTGATGATGGCCATTCTGACAGGTGTGATGTGATACCTCATTGTAGTTTTGATTTGCATTTCTATAATGATTAGTGATGATGAGCATCCTTTCAGGTGTTTGTTGGCAATCTGTATATCTTCTTTGTAGAAATCTCTATTTAGGTCTTCTGCCCATTTTCGATTGGGTAGTTTGTTTTTTTTGATATTGAGCTGCATGAGCTGCTTGTATATTTTGGAGATTAATCCTTTGTCCGTTGCTTCATTTGCAACTATTTTCTCCCATTCTGAGGGTTGTCTTTTCTTGTTTTTTATGGTTTCCTTTGCTGTGCAAAAACTTTTAAATTTCACTAGGTTCCATTTGCTTATTTTTGTTTTTATTTTCATTTCTCTAGGAGGTGGGTCAA
Organism: Kogia breviceps; assembly: GCF_026419965.1. Classification (NCBI taxonomy): domain Eukaryota; kingdom Metazoa; phylum Chordata; class Mammalia; order Artiodactyla; family Physeteridae; genus Kogia; species Kogia breviceps. The sequence continues at coordinate 71,114,724 of NC_081321.1, read as the reverse complement.
AAACGATCTTGCTGTGATTTCTGTCATAGAGTGTTCTGCATATGTTTTCCTCTAAGAGTTTTATAATATCTGGCCTTAAATTTAGGTCTTTAATCCATTTTGAGTTTATTTTTGTGTATGGTGTTAGGGAGTGTTCTAATTTCATTCTTTAACATGTAGCTGTCCAATTTCCCCAGCACCACTTGTTGAAGAGGCTGTCTTTTCTCCGTTGTATATTCTTGCCTCCTTTATCAAAGAAAAAGTGACCATATGTGTGTGGGTTAATCTCTGGACTTTCTATCCTGTTCCATTGATCTATATTTCTGTTTTTGTGCCATTACCATACGGTCTTGATTACTGTAGCTTTGTAGTATAGTCTGAAGTCAGGATGCCTCATTCCTCCAGCTCTGTTTTTCTTTCTCAAGATTTCTTTAGCTATTCAGAGTCTTTTGTGTTTCCATAAAAATTGTGAAATTTTTTATTCTAGTTCTGTGAAAAATGCCATTGGTAGTTTGACAGGGATTGCATTAAATCTGTAGATTGCTTTGGGTAGTATAGTCATTTTCACAGTGTTGATTCTTCCAATCCAAGAACATGGTATATCTCTCCATCTGCTTGTTTCATCTTTAGTTTCTTTCATTAGTGTCTTATAGTTTCTGCATATAGAAACTTTTGCTGAATAATAGTGGTGAGAGTGAGCAACCTAGTCTTCTTCCTGATCTTAGGGGAAATGTTTTCAGTTTTTTACCATTGAGAACAATGTTGGCTGTAGGTTTGTCTTACATGGCCTTTATTATGTTGAGGTAAGTTCCCTGTAGACCCACTTTCTGCAGATTTTTTTGTCAAATGCATGTTGAATTTTGTCAAAAGCTTTTTCCTGCATCTATTGAGATGATTATATGGTTTTTATCCTTCAATTTGTTAATATGGTGTATCACATTGATTGATTTGCATATATTAAAGAATCCTTGCATTCCTGGGATAAACCCCACTTAATCATGGTGTATGATCCTTTTAATGTGCTGTTGGATTTTGTTTGGTAGTATTTTTTTGAGGATTTTTGCGTCTATATTCATCAGTGATATTGGCTTATAGTTTTCTTTTCTTGTGACATCTTTTTCTGGTTTTTGTATCAGGATGATGGTGGCCCATAGAATGAGTTTGGGAGTGTTCCTCCCTCGGTTATATTTTGGAATAGTTTGAGAAGGATGGGTGTTACCTCTTCTCTAAATATTTGCTAGAATTCGCCTGTGAAGCCATCCAGTCCTGGGCTTTTGTTAGTTGGAAGAGTTTTCATCACAGTTTCAATTTCAGTGCTTGTGATTGGTCTGTTTATATTTTCTAATTCTTCCTGATTCAATCTTTGAAGGTTGTGCTTTTCTAAGAATGTGTCCATTTCTTCCAGGTTGTGCATTTTATTGGCATATAGTTTCTTGTAGTAATCTCTCATGATCCTTTGTATTTCTGCAGTGTCAGTTGTTCTCCTTTTTCATTTCTAATTCTGTTGGTTTGAGTCTTTTCCCTGTTTTTCTTGATGAGTCTGGCTAATGGTTTATCAATTTTGTTTATCTTCTCAAAGAACCAGCTTTTAGTTTTATTGATCTTTGCTATCATTTCCTTCATTTCTTTTTCATTTATTTCTGATGTGATCTTTATGATTTCTTTCCTTTTGCTAACTTTGGGGTGTTTTGTTCTTCTTTCTGTAATTGCTTTAGATGTAGGTTAGGTTGTTTATTTGAGTTTTTTTTTGTTTCTTAAGGTAGGATTGTATTGCTATAAACTTCCCTCTTAAAACTGCTTTTGCTGTATCCCATAGGTTTTGGGTCATCGTGTCTCCATTGTCATTTGTTTCTAAGTATTTTTTTATTTCCTCTTTGATTTCTTCAGTGATCTCTTAGTTATTAAGTAGTGTATTGTTTAGCCTTCATGTGTTTTTATTTTTTACAGATTTTTTCCTGTAATTGATATCAAGTTTCATAGCTTTGTGGTCAGAAAAGATACTTGATATGATTTCAATTTTCTTAAATTTACCAAGGCTTGATTTGTGACCCTAGATGTTACCTATCCCACAGAATGTTCCATGAGCACTCAAGAAGAAAGTATTCTGTTTTGGATGGAATGTACTTTAAATATCAATTAAATCTATCTTGTTTAATGTGTCATTTAAAGCTTGTATTTCCTTATTTATTTTCATTTTGGTTGTTCTGGCCATTGGTGAAAGTGGAGTTTTAAAGTCCCCTATTATTGTGTTACTGTCGATTTCCCCTTTTATGGCTGTTAGCATTTGTCTTTTGTATTGATGTGCTCCTATGTTGGGTGCATAAATAATTACAATTGTTATATCTTCTTCTTGGATAATCTCTTTATCATTATGTAGTTTTCTTCTTTGTCTCTTGTAATCATCTTTTTTTTAAAGTCTGTTTTGTCTGATATGAGAATTGCTACTTCAGCATTCTTTTGATTTTCATTTGCATGGAATATGGTTTTTCCATCCCCTCACTTTCAGTCTGTTGTGTCCCTAGGTCTGAAGTGGGTCTCTGTAGGCAGCATATGTATGGGTCTTGTTTTTGTATCCATTCAGGCAGTCTATGTCTTGTTTGGAGCATTTAATCCATTTACGTTTAATGTAAATGTTGATATATATGTTCCTATTACCATTTTCTTAATTGTTTGGCATTTGTTAATGTAGGTCTTTTCCATCTCTTGTGTTCCCTGCCTAGAGAAATTTTTTTAGCATTTATTGTAAAGCTGGTTTGGTGGTCCTTAATTCTCTTAGCTGTTGCTTGTGTGTAAAGGTTTTAATTTCTCCGTCGAATCTGAATCATATCCTTGCTCGGTAGAGTAACCTTGGTTGTAGGTTTTTCCCTTTCCTCACTTTAAATATGTCCTGCCACTCCCTTCTGGCTTGCAGAGTTTCTGCTGAAAGATCAGCTGTTACCCTTATGGGGATTCCCATGTATGTTATTTCTTATTTCTTGCTTTTCCCTTGCTGTTTTTAATATTTTTTCTTTATTTAATTTTTGATAGTTTGATTACTATGTGTCTTGACGTGTTTCTCCTTGGATTTATCCTGTATGGCACTCTCTGTGCTTCCTGGACTTGATTGACTATTTCCTTTCCCATATTAGGGAAGTTTTCAACTATAATCTCTTCAAATATTTTCTCAGTCTCTTTCTTTCTCTTTTCTTCTTCTGGGACCCCTATAATTCGAATGCTGGTGTGTTTAATGTTGTCCCAGACGTCTGTGAGTCTGTCCTCAATTCTTTTCATTCTCTTTTCTTTATTCTACTCTGTGGTAGTTATTTCCACTAATTTATCTTCCAGGTCACTTATCCTTTCTTCTGTCTCAGTTATTCTGCTATTGATTCCTTCTGGAGAATTTTTAATTTCATTTTTTGTGCTGTTCATCATCATTTGGTCATTAGATCTTCTAGGTCCTTATTAAACGTTTCTTGTATTTCTCCATTCTATTTTCAAGATTTTGGATCACCTTTACTATCAGTACTTTGAATTCTTTTTCACGTAGACTGCCTATTTCCTGTTGTTTTGTTTGGTGTGGTGGGTTTTTACCTTGCTCCTTCATCTGCTGTGTATTTCTCTGTCTTCTTATTTTGCTTAACTTACTGTGTTTGGGGTCTCCTTTTTGCAGCCTGCAAGGTCGAAGTTTCTGTTTTTTATGGTGTCTGCCTCCAGTGGGCAAGGTTGGTTCTGTGGGTTGTGTAGGCTTCGTATTGGAGGGGACTGGTATCTGTGTTCTGGTGGATGAGGCTGGATCTTGACTTTCTGGTGGGCAGGACTGCATCCTGGGTGTGTTTTGGGGTGTCTGTGAACTTATTATGATGTTAGGTAGCCTCTCTGCTAGTGGGTGGGTTTGTGTTCCTGTCTTGCTAGTTGTTTGTCATGGGGTGTCCAGTACTGGAGCTTGCTGGTCATTGCATGGAGCTGGCTCTTAGCGTTGTAGCAGAGATCTCTCGGAGAGCTCTCGCCTGTTGATATCACATAGGGCCTGGCAGTCTGTGGTGGTCCAGTGTCCTGAACTGAGCTCTCCCACCTCAGAGGCTCAGGCCTGACAGCTGTCTGGAGCACCAAAACCCTCTCAGACACATGGCTTTTCTGAGGTCTTCTGCCAGCATTCAGTAGGTGTTCTGTAGGAGTTGTTCCACATGTAGATGTATTTTTGATGTAATTGTGGAGAGAAAGGTGATCTCCACATCTTACTCCTCTGCCATCTTGAAGGTCCTCTCTGTTCACACTTCCTGTTGCTAGAGGATCCACATTTCATCTGGATAGGACATAAATCTGGCAATCTCACTTCAGGCCTAGCCCATCCACCTTTTTTCCCTTTGTACTTAGTCTGTTTCACTTGCTCATAGTGGGCCCTGTGCAGAAGCCTTACCCCCAGCCCTTCAGATCAGAGTTCCTCGTGAAATGGCTGAGCCAACACATCAGCTCCAGATGTGTGCTGAAGCTCCTCACAGGACACTCCAGAACTCTTTTTGAGAAGACCCTCCTTTCTCCTACAGCCCTGCAGTTTTACCTTTTTGCAAATCAAAAGCCTATACTTTGGTAGGTCTGATTCTGGGGGCTCTATTCTAAGTTTAAGAATCCTTGTGCCAATTTCATTCCCTCTTAGTTACTGCAAGTTAATAATAAACGTTTTTTAAAATTTTTTTAAAAATTAATTTATTTTTTAAGATGTTGGGGGTAGGAGTCTATTAATTTATTAATTTATTTTTGCTGTGTTGGGTCTTAGTTTCTCTGCGAGGGCTTTCTCTAGTTGTGGCAAGCAGGGGCCACTCTTCTTCGCTGTGTGTGGGCCTCTCACTATTGCGGCCTCTCTTATTGTGGAGCACAGGCTCCAGACACGCAGGCTCAGTAGTTGTGTCTCACGGGACTAGTTGCTCTGCAGCATGTGGGATCCTCCCAGACCAGGGCTCGAACCTGTGTCCCCTGCATTAGCATGCAGATTCTCAACCTCTGCACCACCAGGGAAGCCCCCATTTTTTATTTTTAAATTGTGGTAATATCACTTAACATGAGATCTACCCTCTTAATTTTTTTTTTTTCCTCTTAAATTTTTAAGTATACAATACAGTATTGTTAACTATAGCCACGATAGTGTATGGCAGACCTATAACTTATTGCTTCTGCATAACCAAAACTTACATAGAGTGAATAGCTACTACCCATTTACCCCTCCCCCAGCTCCTGGCAACCACCATTCTACTCACTTCTTCTATGAGTTTGATATATTAGATACCTCATGTAAGTGGAATTATGCAGTATTTGTCCTGTGACTGGGGCTTGTCTCACTTAGCATAAGGTCCTCAAGGTTCATCCATGTTGTTACATATGGCAGGATTTCCTTCTTTTTTAAGGTTGAATTGAACTTATGTACAATTGAGTGAATTCCATTATATGTGTATACCACATTTTCCTTATCCATTCATTGCTCTGTGAACATTTAGATTGTTTTCACATCTTGACTATTATGAATAATGCTGTAATGAACATGGTAGTACAACTATCTCTTTGAGATCCTGATTTCAGTTGTTTTGGATGAATATCCAGAAATGGGATTTCTAGATCTTATGGTAGTTTTATTTTTAAGTTTCTGAGTAAACTTCTTACTGTTTTCCATAGAGGCTGTACCCCTTTTTCCAAGCTTCATCAGTCTACCCAGACAGAGATTTTGGTGTCTCTCAAATCTTCTTTGTGTATATGTCTTCTCTGGACTTGTGTGTGTAAAATCCCAGCTAGAGAGATTTTTCAGTTTCTTATCCTTTGTTGGGGAGCTTGTCCTCTCTGCTCTCTTGGTATCTGCTGTACCACAGGTCTTCTTGGGCAGCAGCATACCTTGACCTAATGTTTCTGTTCTCAGGAGACTTCAGATTTCTAAAATTTGCCAGGTCCCCTCCATAGTCTTAAGACTGGCCTCAGAAAAATCTGAATGCTATGTGTATATTATAATCTCTCTCCTTCCCAGGAATTACCCAAGAATAGGGTATCTTGCTGATCTGGGGGAAGAAGTTCTGCTGGGTGATTGCATCTGGTCTGAACCACCATGTGTTTTGTTGGCCCTCAGGTGTCTAGAGTATCTTGGGTCTCTTCAGTACACTGAGACTGGCAAGACTAAAGCCTTCCCCTTGGGATCTCTCCTTCCCCACAAAATACCCTAGAATTTTGGAGGTATAGTCCAATCCTTCCTTCTCTCCCCAGGAAGGAGCAGGGAGTTTCCTTTCAGTCTCATGCTACCATACTGGAAGAAAAGGATTATGGCAAGATGGTGTCTTGGATTTTTCTACCAGCATCAGTATGCTTGTCTTTGTGTTCATCCAGAGTATAGGAGTCTCTCAACTCATTTCTGGATTTCTCACAAAGGGAATTGGTCTGTGGATTGTTGTTGAATCCATGTGTCCTTGGGGAGAAGGAGAGTCCAAGATTTCCTATTTTGCCATCTTGCTTATGTCCCAATGAATCTTGATATCCAGACTGGTAATCTTCTGATTTTATTTTTTTCTTCATGATGGTCTTAGCTATTTGCAGCACTTCTTATTTCTATAAGTATTCAGTTTTCCTCCAGGTTATGCTGGGATTTTATTAGTATTGCATTTAAATTTAAATTTAACTGGTAAGAAATAAACTCTTTACAATATTGGGCCTTTTAATCTATAACATGATATGTCTTTCCATGTATTTACATTTCATTTGTGTGTGTGTAGTCTTTTTTTTTTTTTTTTTTTGGTTTTTGGTTTGTTTGTTTTTGTTTTGTTTTTTTTGGCTGTACTGCATGGCTTGCAGGATCTTAGTTCCCTGACCAGGGATAGAGCCCAGGCCCCAGCAGCAGAAGCACATAGTCCTACATACTGGACCACCAGGGAATTACCTCCATGAATTTACATTTCTAATAATTCTCAATAGTGATTTAATTTTTGTGTATTGTATAGGTCTTATACATTTTTCATTAGATTTATTTCTAAGCAGTTAATATATTTTTGATAATTCTTTTATATATATACATATAAAAACAATTTTATAATATACCTGATATAGTTTTCTTTGTAGTTATGCCATTTGCATCACTGACTTAATGTGTTTTTCACATTTAAAAATTCTGAAATATTCTTTCTTCAAATATTGTTTTTGTCATTTTATCTTTCTTCTCTTTTTACTAGGACTATAGTTACAAATATGTTTGACCATTCTACTCTGCCCACGTATCTCTTATAGTCTTCTCTGTATATTCTATCCTTTTTTCTTTTCTTTTCATTCTTCGATCAGGATATTTCTGACTTTGTTTTCAATATAATGTAGTTGAACCTTGAATAACATGGGTATGAACTGTGCAAGTCCATTTACAGGCCATTTTTTTCAGTAAATACTACAGTACTGCATGATCCAAGGTTGGTTGAATCCACAGATGCGGAATTGTGGATATGAAGGATTCACATATATAGGAGGGCCAACCATAAGTTATACACAGATTTTCAACTGCACAGGGATTGACACCTTTAACCCATGTCTTGTTCAAAGGTCAACTGTAATTCTCCCCTCAACTGTGACAAATATGGTAAACCAATCCACTGATATCTTAAATTATTATATTTTTTCAGTTCTTAAATTGCCATTGAATTCTTTGTATATACTAAGTGGAATTTTCTATTGAAATTCTACTTTGTCTTTTAACTGTTTAATGTAGATATTTTAAAGTCTCTCTCTATGATAACTCTAGTATCCCTCTTTTCTATTAATTATGTTTCTATTGTAATTATTTTTTTAAAAAATATGTTGTATGACTTATGCCATTTAATTTTGTATTGAATGTCAGATATAATATATGAAAAGTGTGGAGATAATTTGAGACTCTAGTTAATGGTATATTTCCTTAAAGTTGGTCTATTTTGCTATGGGAGACAGCTAGAACATGAAAAGATCACCTCAATCCAATTAAGAATTGAGTTAATTGGTAGTTCTATTTAATGTTAACTGTTCCAGTTAACATTAAACATGGCTATTCCTAAGGTATAGCCATCTGTGGTTCTAACCCAAACCTTGAAGCGTTTACTGGGTGTCTCTTTCTTGGCTCTACCTCAATGACAGTTTTTACGCCTTCAATATATTGATACCACAGAAGCTCTGCTCATGTGTCTCAACATCTCATCTGCCACTTTCAGAATCCACAGTTCAAAGGGAAGGGCTTCCTTCACTTGGCTTTTCTCCTCTCCCTGATCATGACCCTGCTAATTCTCACTGCCACAGTAGCTCCACTATGCCTTGCTCTCAAGAGGATTGTTACAAAAAATGCTAGTCCTTCATTGCTAGTGTATGGGTGAAAAAAAAAAAAAAAGAAAACTTTTTAATTCTCTCCTTCTAGGTCATTTGGCTGGTCTAATAATTAAATTGACATAAAACAGATTCACAGGAGAAAAACAAATTTTGTATGTAGGGAAGCCCCATAAAATTTGAGACTCAGAGAAGTGACCAAAGCAGGCAGCTTTTATACCTTTTAGACAAGGAAACAATAAATTTATAAAGAATTGACAAAACAAAGGGGTTTGGGGTAGTAAAATAGTGAAGAAGTAATAATGTTTGTACATACAGCTTTCTCAGCCCTAAATTTCCTGTTTCTGGTGATAAGAGTGCCTTCTGTTCTCCTGGTACAGGAAGGATATCTTTCACATGGTACATTTATTTCCTGTTTTCAGGGGGCATGAAGGAGGGTGAGAGTTTCCTACTGGTACCAGCTGTTTCTAAGTAACTTTAATTCAAAATAATCAATATGCTAAAATAGCATATTTTGGATTGGCATAGTCTGTTCTCTTTCACCAGTAAATGGAGCTAGTTATACCAGCAGATGAACTGAATATGGAGTGGAAGAGTAGGTAAAGTGATCAAGAGGACTCTAAGGTTTAGGGCTTGAATGACTGTGGAAGAATTTTGTCATTTATTACAGTAAAAATACTGAATGAAAAATGGGTTTAGAAGTTGTCAAAGATCAAAGTATTTTGTGAATATATTAAACTTTAAATACAGTGTAGATACCTGAATATAGAAGTCTAGAATTTATGAGAATTACATGGGTTAAAATATATTTCAGAATTATTAATATAAATGATAATAAAAAGCCAGTAAACTAGATGAGACCAAGGACTGTTACAGGTAGAAAAAGGAAGTGATTACAAGATTGAGGTCTGGGAACTCCAGTGTTTAGAGGTTGAGATCAAATCAAAAACAAGAAAAGAGAATGAAAAGCCATGTCCAGAGATGTAAGTGGATGAGTAAAAGTGTGGGATGTCTCAGAAACCATTTAGAGTGTCAATAAGAAATTAATATGGAAATATCAAGTAATGATCTGTTTTAAATTGTAAAGTGTATAGATTGAGAAATGTTTATTGGATTTGGTGATGTGTTAATCATAGGGGACCTTGAAAAAGTATTTACAGACAAGGGATGGGAAGGAAATCATGAATAAAAAATTTCAAGAAAGAAGGGAAAAGAAGAAATGTGGACAAATTGATACAACCACTATGGGAACAGTATGGAGGTTCCTTAAAAAACTAAAAATAGAACTACCATATGACCCAGCAAACCCACTACTGAGCATATATCCAGAGAAAACCATAATTCAAAAAGAGTCATGTACCCCAATGTTCATTGCGGCACTATTTACAATAGCCAGGTCATGGATGCAACCTAAATGCCCATCGACAGATGAATGGATAAAGATGATGTGGTACATGTATACAATGGAATATTACTCAGCCATAAAAAGGAATGAAATTGGGTCATTTGTAGCGATGTGGATGTACCTAGCAACTGTCATACAGAGTGAAGTAAGTCAGAAAGAGAAAAACAAATATCATATACTAATGTATATATGTGGAATCTAGAAAAATGGTACAGATTAACCAGTTTGCAAGGCAGAAATGGAGACACAGATGTAGAGAACAAATGTGTGGACACCAAGGGGGAGAAAGCAGGGAATGGTGGTGGGATGAATTGGGAGATTGGGATTGACATATATACACTGATATGTATAAAATGGATAACTAATAAAAGCCTGCTGTATAAAAAAATAATAAAATTTTTTTTAAAAAGAAATGCAGGGCTTCCCTGGTGCGCAGTGGTTGAGAATCCGCCTGCCAATGCAGGGGACACGGGTTCGTGCCCTGGTCCGGGAAGATCCCACATGCCACGGAGCGGCTGGGCCCGTGAGCTATGGCCACTGAGCCTGTGCTTCCGGAGCCTGTGCTTCCGGAGCCTGCGCTCCGCAATGGGAGAGGCCACAACAGTGTGAGGCCCGCATACCAAAATAAATAAATAAATAAATAAATAAATAAATAAAAATAAAAATAAATAAAATAAAAAGAAATGCAGGCAGCAAAATACAGACAATGTAGTTGAGCCATTTGCTATAATGGAGCAGACAACTGGGGAGTAGCTGGAAGGATATAAAGAGTTTTCTTTTTAATTAAGTTGGGAAATTTTTAAAAAATAATTCTGCTCAGAGCGAAAATCTGATAATGTCAGAAAGAAAGGGGAAATTTTACAGAAGAATATTCCATGACTAAAAATAGGATACAAAATGCAGGGCACAAGTGGAGCCTGGCATTAGATAAGATAGTGGACAAGTCACCAGCTGCAACAAGAAGAAGGGGAGCATCTTGGTACAGATGCAGGAGTTATTGGTGCTGTGGTTTTGTGAGGTTTTAAGGACACAAAACTTTATTACTTTTGGTTTTTCCCTTAATCACCAAAGAAGCAAGGTTATCAGAGCATGAGAAAAAGGGATGATTATAAGTTTGAAGAAAAGAGAATGTGTGGAAAAGTACTCAAATGAACGGAAGAGGGGGTAACTAGGAAAATGTGTTGGGAAAAATCATAGCAGGGCGAGGGTCTCACTCCACATCTGTGATCATAGATTTAACATGAGGCAAGTTAGCATAGTGGTGAGCATTTCTCCAGCCTCATTCATCTTCTCAGAGGCACAGGATTCAGCTTGGATTTAACAAGTGTTGAGTTTTTGATAGAAGAGTAGGCACAATAGGTAGTGGAGGTGGGAAGAAGTACGTAAAAGGATGGATAATATGATTTAAACTAAGCAAGTATACAATTGAAGATGTGAGGATACTGATAGACTATGTAAATGTCAGAATCTCTGGAAAATTTCCTGGAACTTGCTTTATGATTTGGAAAACTTAAAGATAATTTCACATAGATGAACAAATAAACAAGTATTTTTTATTGGATATTTTCTCTGTGCTAGCACAGAGCTCTAAGTGGGTTTTTTTTTCATATTTTTAATTCATTTAATCCTTTCAACTCTATGAAGTATAGATATTATCAAATTTACCCTAAGTTACACAGCCAGTATTTCCAGAGTCAAGTGTCAAATCCAGCCTGTCATGATCCTGGAGTCTACTTTCTTAAATTTCACGCTGTTCTTCCAACCCAGCAAAATGGGAAACATTGGAGCAATCTCTCTAAGTTGCTAGACCTACATAATAAAGAGTATTGGTTAAATGTCAGTGTTTTAAATGTGGGAGGTGCTGGTAGTGGAGTTCAGACAAGCTCGTTCTTCCTGGTATCTCTTAAATTTGTAACCAGAGAGAAAATTTGATCCAAGTCCAACCTTCTTTAACTGGAAATAACTGTTGTAAGTTGTTTGATAATCTTTCTCTTTGCCAGCCATGGGCCATGGGCTCATTCTCTATGATGTGTGCAAATGCATTTTATACTAATTCATTTCATATTGAGCTCAGAAATTTTGAATTTGTTGAAATGGAAGCATAGCATTTCACATTGTAATGTGACCAGCAACCATTTTTTTTGGCCTCCCACATCTAGTTGTTGTAATAGTAGCTGATGAAGACAGCTTGAATTACCACTGTTCAATTATGAAAAACATAGCTAGAGCCAAATATATAACCCATCAGTGAAAAGGTTCAAGATTGCTTTTAAATATAGATCTTATTTAATGGCTCAGAAAAGAAAATAATAATTTTATAGCTTTCTCATTGTTATAGCTTGAATGTTTGTTTATAGATTTTACACAAAATCCACATTTTGAAATACCCCCAATATGATAGTATTAAGCAGTGGAACCTTTGGGTTGGTGATTAGCTCATGAGGATGGAACCCTCATGAGTGGGTTTAGTGACCTTATAAAAGAGACCCCAAGAGCTCTCTTGCCCCTTCCGCCATGTGAGAATGCAGGGAGATGATGACCATCTATGAACTGAGAAGTAGATTTTCTCTAGACACCGAATATGCCAGAGCCTTGATCTTGGGCTTCTCAGACTCCAGAACTGTGAGAAATAAATTTATGTTGTTTATAAGCCACCCAGTTTATGATCATTTATTATAGAAGCACGAACTAAGATGTCCATTAATTATCTAAGATGTATACTGTGGCTAAAACAAGTACATTTTCTTGAACTGCCCTGAAAATATTCCTGAACCTCCCTAAAATGCAAGGTCTTGAGTCATAGAAAGTATTGGGCAAAATGTTTTGTCCTGTTATGATGATTTTCCTAAGTATATATTAAGGCTGCTGCTTGCTTCTACATAAGATCAATGGATATCTATTTAAGAACTTTGACGTTAGAAAGATATCATTGTTGTAAGTTAATTATCTCTGTAACCTCAGAAATTTATCATTCAAATATTTATATTTAAGTTGGTCTACAAGGCACTGGAAATACAAAGAAAAGGAAGAACCAGGTCTTTCTCTCATTGATCTTATTATATCAATAAATAAAAGGTTGGACTTCCCTGGCGGTCCAGTGGTTAAGACTCCACGCTTCCAGTGCACGGGGTGCGGGTTCGATCCCTGGTTGGGAAACTAAAACCCTACATGCCACGTGGTGTGGCCAAAAAAAAAAAAAAATTAAATTAAAATAAATGGTGAATCTCTTAGCTTTTTTTTCTTGAACAAATTTCCTCTTTATTCTAAGCCTCAACTAATAGTTTTTAAGATTAAATGAAATAGTGCATTTAAAATAAAAATCAAATTCTATGCCATTTAACAATGCTACTTCCTTTCTATTGCCAGGTTTTACCCCTAATAAAATTTAATCATTAGAACTATATTTCCAACAACTAATATTTTTCATTCTCTTTTTCATGCACACTTAAATGTAAAAATTTGAAATCTGTGTTTACAATCTACTCAGGATTATTTTGCGGTACTCTACCATTTGTGCACTCTCCCATTTTGAACTATATCATATATACATGTTGACTGTGCTCCTTAAAGAAGGTGAGGTGGAATAACAGCATTAGCAGGGAAAATTGCCTGGATTTTAAGAGTCATCTTTCTTCAGTAGATTTCCACTTTCCATGTTCTAGAACTCAAGTGTGAAAGGTCAGGAGTTTGATTTTTTTTCTTTAAACTAAGAGGGAATCAGTCTTTCATGCTTGAGTCATGTTAACTTTAAAACATTTTTATAGATCAGATTTCTAAAGTATTATAAAAACTATAATTGTTTAATGAACCAGAATATACCTGTATTCTCAACAGGTATGGAAAACCATACCACATGAAAATTGTTGATTTCTTTGTCCTATTAGGCTATAGTTTTCATTACAGAATTGATCATTTACTATTCATCTTTTGATTCCTAGCAACTAGCATAGTATTAAGTAAGCATGCAAGTGTTGATGAATGAGTGGATGAGTGAGTTTTGATGGTATCTTCAACCATCATTTACAATTAAAAGAAAACCTAACTAACTGAATTCTCAGGGCACAATATAGGTAAGATTTCAATGTAAATATACTATGCAGAAAGGAAAATCTCATATAACAAGATTGAAAATATCATAGCCTGTAAAGTAATTGTCATAAGAGATCTGCCTTCTTTAAATCAAACTATAATTCACACCTTTCCTGATATATAGTGCATATTTTAAAATCACATCAATGGCAATCTAGTTAGTCCTGACATGGTTATTATAGAGGCTGTTACTGTTGAATTCACAATGAAATCTAAATTTTAAAAGATATGATGCTAGGATATTGCATGGATAATAAGTACACTGTCTGTACATAGAGAGAACCACATATGTTACAGGACTTTCTAAGTAGTATATATTTTCTTCTTGATAAGAAATAGGTCCTTTCTCATAATTTTTATTTAAATAAGTATGCTAAAGAGATCTGATACCAACATTTTGGAAACAGAATGCACAAATAATCCCATGAGCATGATGTATCACACACCAGAAAAACAGTGCTTACAGATGTATAACAAATAAGGTTGCTTTCTTTTCCTGTTTCTTCCTGAAGTCTTAGATTCAAACAGCTCTAAATTCACAGCCATTGAAAGAAGAAATGAAAAGAAACATAATACAGATTCTTAAAATTCATGTTATACATAATGATTTTCCTACCACATTCAGTAATATCAATCTCATTCTAGCTCAGATGCATGGTCATTAATTTACTTTCAGCAGACCCTAGAAATGGATATAACTTTTCCTCTACACCAGGAAAATTAGGTAAGCTAATTGCTATTTTGTCTCTGAATCATTGTTTGCTTAGAGGGTAAGTTATTTGAAGAACTTGCTTTTAAAAAATGCAGTTTTGTCTGGGAAACTATTTAACCATATGGCTAAGAATTACACTCTATGTTTCTTTTATATTGCAATGAACACGAAACATTTATATTAGTCTGGAGGCTCAGCTAGATAGGAGGTAGTATTACATCAAGAAATCCATTGGATCTGGGATTCCTCCTCCCTGGCCCCAACAACTGACTAGATGTGGGTCCTGGGAAAAGTTCCTTTACCTCTTTTAGCCCCATTCTCCTCATTTGTGAAATGAGGATACTTAAATCTATTTAAACTATGGACGAGCATATGAGATAACCTGTGAAAATACTTTGTGAAATGCAATGCATTATACAATTTCCAGTTGTTAATTTTAGGTACTGTAATCCAACCCCCTAGATGTTATTAAGAGTAGATTAGCAACTTTCAAATGCAGTGTGCCTGCATGAACTCATTCTTCCAACAATCTTTACAGATCCCCTATAGCATGTCAAATAATTTTCAGCATACTAGGTATTTGGTCAAATTCTCTGCCTTTATGAAGCTTTATGTTTAGAAGGGGAGATGGTCAAGAACAAGAACAATATATATAATTGAAGAGTCAGTATATAGCAAGAGACAGCAAGAGCTAGCGAGAAGGAAGAACCATCTAAATCAGTAATATTTTATCAAATCCCTGAATGAGGTGAGGATATTCTACACAAAAAAAGCATTCATTTCAAAGGCCCAAAGAAGGAATAATCTTGTCATATTTTAAGAACTGTGAAAAGGTCATAGAGTCCAGCCTTGTAGGTCAAAGTTGAGTGTTTAGAGTTTATGCTAAGTACTTTTGGAAGCAACTGGATAATTTTGAATAAGAAGACATGATATGTTTTGTGTTAGAAAAGATCATGCTGGCTACTATGCTTAGAAAAGCCTTAAGGGAAGCAAAAGAGGAATCAGGGAGTCTTGGGGGTTGTTGAATTAGGTAGATGATAAATGACGCCACCGGAACCAGGTAATGGTGGTAGAAGTGATGACCAATAGGCTCAGAGAGCCATTGCATGTGGGTGCAGAGTAAGTAAACCGAGGAGTAAAGCAGAGTCTGATGATTTTGGCCAAGCATTTGTGAGGATGGCGGTACCATTTACTGATATGGATAAACTAAAGGGAGGAATAGGTTGTTTCACTTTGTTTCTTCTTCTGTATGGGGTAGAAATCAAGGGTTCTGTTTTTGATTTTTGAGATTTTCATCAGGTATCTAAACAGAACAGTCAAGTGCGCTGAAGTACAAGCAATTCTGGAACTCGATGAGTTCAGAACTGGTGATATAAATTTGAGAGTCATCAGCATACATTTAGTATTTAAAGCCATGGGACAGGATTCTGCTTCTGAGAAAGAGAATGCAAAGACAGAAGAAAAAGGTCCAAGAGCTGAACAATGGAGAGCTGCAATATTTAGACATTGGGGAGAAGAGGACCAATTTTCTTATGTTTAATAGTTCTAATCATTTACTTCCTAAAGCATGAGGAGGGGCTTATTGGAAATTAACATGAATAAATTGATAGCTGCATTGGCATTGCACCTCCCCTATTTAGTATTTTTACTTTTGACCAATATGCACATCAGCTATTTAATCACAAGAAAATTAAATTTATGTGAAATCCATTAACTTGTACCCCAGTATATTTACAGTAGTTTAAGAATACTTCAAGGATTTTTATTCTTTAATCTTTTAAATACTGAGAATAGTGTATTAAATTTTCAATATTTCTAAGTAAATTCTCTACAAACAAAATATATTCCTACATTTAGGAAGTTGCACAGTGTTTCCAAAGGCTTACAATATCAATGATTTTAAAAACTGTTGTTCCAAATGGCATGGAATCAGGAGAATTTGACATCACTCTTGACTCCTTAACTAAACAGAAGAGTAAATCTAACAAGAATTTCTTTAGTAGCCATTTTGTAAAAGCTCTACAGCTATTGATTGGGATTTTACAAAGAAAATGAGAGAAGTAGTTAGTACTAACTCCCAAAGTGGGTATTTGCAATCCAATAACAAGCAGGATATTGGTGACTTAACAGGAGGTATATTGAAATTTCCTTGAGATAGGTGGGGTTAAATGATATCAAAGATTCATGGAAGCAGAAAGTAACTGTTTTTATTTAATTCAAGAAGACCATTACAGTGACTACATAGTTTCTCAAATAATAAATTATGTAATTAAGTATCAGCCAAACAACCTATGACTAAGTACATGTAGAACATTTCTTTTAAAAAAGAAAAAACACTACCTCACTTGCTGTTTATTCCTCAACTCTCAACATACTGGCTGCTAACCTCAGCCATGTCACTATAAACAGTCCCTCCACTGTTCTACAACATTTGACATTCCTCACTATACACAATCTGGAAACATTATCCTATTGGAGATTACCTAATATTGGTCTCCCTTGGTTTTTGTCTTACCTTTCTAGTTATTTCTTCTCCACCTCCTTATAGAGCCCTATTCCTTCACCTGCCTATTAAATGTTTATGCTTCTGAGAGTTATGTTCCTTAATCTCAATCTCTATGTTCACTTTATAAAACTATAGTATCAAATATCCTGTAGACTTGTTTCTCTATGTTTATATGTTCTCTTTCTCTCTTGGGTTCAGGTCCTTCATATATACATATGGAATGTGTTTAATTGACTATCTCATTATCAACATTGACAAGTTGAAATGAAAGTTATCTTTTTCATCCTCACTTTGATTCCTCTACTCCATGCCTCAGTGATCATAAATGACAAATCTGTCTACATAGATTGTCCAAAAAGATAATTGCTTATTGATTATTAATGATTATTACCTTGACTTCTAAACTATCAATCTCTAACCAGGGTATATCATTATTTTCTTCAAATTCATAAATAGCAATAGTGCTAAATGATAATCACATTTTAATGTTTTAGTCATGAACATGAAATGTGGATTACTTATATGTTTGGTTTGCACATTAAGATTCTTCAATGCTTTCCTATTGTGATTATAGTAAAAATGTGACATCTTTGGCAGGACATTTAGGTTCCTCCATAAACTACCTCCAAGCTGATTACTTGACTCAGCTTTCTATACTTTCTTCTATTTTTTCCTACCTAACACTCATATTAAACTCATACTTGAAATCTCCCAGAGTATTCTACACTGTTAAATCTTTTTAAAGAGGCTCATATTTTTCTCCTGATAGTGTCTTTCCTCTGACCCTTTCCTTCTTTACTTAGGTGAGTTTTTCAAGATTAAATTGAACCTTAACTTCCTCTAGGAATCCTATCCTCCCCAGGTTGGTTTAGTTGCACCCAATCTGCACTATTACAGGAATCTACAATATCTCTAGCACATAGATTACAACTGTCTGCTCACTTGTTAGCTTTTCCACATTCACCTATGAACTCCATTGAAGTGGAGGGTTTTTTGTTTTGTTTTGTTTTCCTGTCTTTGTCAATAGCAAACACATAGTAATAGAAATAAAAGTTGCAGAAGGAAGGAAGGAAGCAAAGATAATAATAATTTGTTACAATGTTAAAGATATAAAATTATATATATGGGGTCATTTTCAAAATTCTAGATTGCTACATTCATTATTTAAGTTTTTGCAACCTAATCTAAGAATTTAGCTGGAGAATTGTACAGGGGAATTTAAAAAATTAGAGAGGAAATACCGATTAGGTTTGATGAAAATAGGAAGCCTTTACCTTACTATGCAAAACTGTACACTAGTTTCAAATGATGACTTGAGGAAGAATATGTGTGTGTGTGTGTGTGTGTGTGTGTGTATTTGTATGTATGCAGATATATATATGTGTATATATATATATATATATATATATTCTACTTAGCTAGAAACTAGAGTATAGAATTTAGACCTTCATTTAGAGATTTACTGATTCTTTTAACTGTGAAAACAATATATTTCAGATTTAAAGATATTTTATACATCATCTAATACTATCACAAATCTGGTTGAAAAACAAAATAAAGCAAAACACACTTTAGGAGCATTCTGAAGATACCAATGGTGAAGCTCCATTTCAGACCAATTAAACTAGAATCTGCAGGGGAACCTGAGCAATATTTGTTTAAAAAAGAAAACCAAAAGCAGTCCCCAAGTAATTCAGATATGCAGCCAGGATTGAGAACTATGGATCTGGTATAGCAATCTCATTTTATAGTTAAGGAAACTTAGGGTCTTTACCTATAATCTTTAAAGGGCTTCGTTGTCTGGTTCCCTGACCCAGAGTCACTGAGAGGAATTGGAGCGTTAGAGGCAACTAGGATGATGGCAGACCATGACAGCTGACAGCTTGACAGGCAAGGCATTACCACAGGGTATGGTAATGGATGTTCAAGATGGAGGCTGTGAATGATGAAGATAAGAGCAAATTCCCTTCAGTGGCCTCTTTTTAAGAACACAGGGACGTATTAATAGTTTTTCAGAAGTTTTCTATCAAAAAATGATTAAAATAAATGTTTCTCTGGGACCCAAAAGTCAATTTCTACTTCTGAAAAATTCAGTACATGTATTCCCCAATCATGTCAGAAAAAAATGGCATCATCAGATTATGCTGTGGTGTAATTTAATATATGTCATCTCTTGTGTAGTGTGGGAAGAGACTTGGACTAGTAATTAAAATCTTGTATTCAAATTCTAACTACGACCTGTATTTGAAACACAATCTTAAAGACACAGAATAAGCTTTAAGTTCTTTTAAATCTTTTAAGTTCTTTTAAATAAGTTCTGTCACTTAAGGACAGGAAGAGTAACAGATACCTAATAGGTTACAATAAAGATAAAATTAGGTTAAGTATGTTTTGTGTAAATATTTATAATTGTTCCTGTCCTGAAAAGGATATAAGGAAGCTAGACAAAATAATGTGCATCATATATATATAATATATATATATATATATATATATATACACACACACACACACACACACACACATATATATTTGCATTTTACAGATTATCTGGAGTTTTAAAAGCATTTTGTTTTTGTGGTTGCTTCATTGGTTTCTCAAAAATTGCGTTTTGTATGATGTTAAACTTGTAAGCATTCATTTTAGAATTTATTTTTAAAAAGGTCATGAAGGCAAGGTGATAGAATGTTTTATACTTTAGTGGTAATGCTGTCAATTACCATATATAAATATTTTAATGTGAAAACTATGACCAGATTGTTGAAATACCTTACCATAAGACTAATTCATAAGTATGGAAGTTAGGGAGCCATTGCTTGTATTCATAACCTCTCACTGAATTTCAATGTAGAATGAATACAAATATTGTGCTAAAATTAGAAATGCACATACAATGTTCAATTAGACTATTGAGTCATTTAAATAAGAGGAAGAGTAACCTGTCAATGGGATAAAATTATCCTAATCCTTTCAGGCAAAGTTTTCAGTACAATTAAAGGTAACTGATAATGTTCTTTTTGCTCAAATCCATATACTTGAACTAACCATTTAACTGTCTATTTAGTGTAAGATATGACTTTCATCTCTTCTTATACCTTCTAAAGATGAAATATTCTTTTATATTTTAAAATAAGTTCATATTGAAATGAAGAGTCTAACTAGGAAATTACTGTTATAGTGAAAGTTGGTCAAGATAAGTATTAAATTTCACCTAAAGGAAGTTTATCTGTATCACCTAATTTTTCATGCCAACCAAAATTATGTGAGTCTGTGTGTGTGTTGGGGGCGCATATTATTTGATTACTCAAAAGGAGTTTCTAAGAATGAGGAAATAAGACATGAGAGGGTGCTTCTGATAATGATAACAAACCAAACAACTTTATAAGTCTTACTTTGTGTCAGTCCCTTTTCTAAGTAGTTTATATAGATTAACTCAAAACAACCCTATGGAATCTCTCCATTTTGTAGGTGAATAAACCGAGGCACAAAGTTTATGAAAGTAACCTGTTCGAAGTCATACAGTAATAAGTGATAGAACTTTGATTTATGTCCAGGCAGTCTGTTTCTATAAAACATTCCCTTAACCACTGTACATACTACCTTAAAAGTGTAAATGTCCTCTTTAAAGTTAGATATGCTACTTTCATCTTGGCACTACAGCCTGAGATTCAAGTAACTACCATATGATAAGATACATAGTTTTCCATATATTTAGACAAACATTATATCTTTGTGTATTTCATAGAAAAAGACGTAGCTAATTATTTAACAATATCCATCTATTCTCTAAGATAGTTTTATAATTGTAGTTATAGTAGTTGGAGCAAGATACAAAGAAATAAAAATAGTGCTAGGCACAATCAGCCAAATTTATTTAAGTTCTTTTTTTTTTTTTTTTGTCACTAAATTAAGTCATAAGGTTCTTGAGTCAGAAAAGCTGAATTAGACTACTTCACGTTGCTGATGATATTAATTCTTGGAAATAGATTTCAGAGTAGAAAATTCCTACAAAAACAACTCAGATTTTGTATATTCCCAGCATTCAACATGCTCACTTATTACATAGGTTTTATTTCTCTAGATTATGAGCCAGCAAACTACAGCCCACAGATCAAAGCTGGCCAGTGCCTGCCTTTGTGCATTCTGAGAACTAAAAAAAAGTTTTTAACGTGGTTTTAAATGGTTGAAAAATAATAAAAAGAATATTTTGTATCATATGAATATTCAAATTTGTGCCTATAAATAAATTTTAGTGGAACACAGACATGTTCATTTGTTTATGTATTGTCTATGGTTGTATTCACACTGCAAGGACAAATATTTGAGTAGTAGTAATAGAAACCGAAAGGCCTATAAAGCCTAAAATATTTATTATCTGAAACTTTATGGAAAACATCTACTGACACCTGCTTTAGACATTGAAATCTTTCTTTAGGTTAAGCTGTGATCAGGTTTGCTTGATTATTCAAAAAGAAAAGAGTATTAATTCTAGTGATTTGCAAGATTTTTCAATCTAGGTCTTTGTATTCTAACCAGTTGTCCTATTGGATCAAAATTAAAGCTCAGTCATTTACACAGTGGCCTGGTTTTTCCCTTGGCTACTGTGTTGATTCTACACATTTAGCTTTTCTGCTACGTGACAGATGTGTTCCATTATCCCATTCTCCTACTACAAGCCTTTCCTGTGATTTCACAGTGATTCTGCTCTTAGCTCTTAAACCTTATTTTGCTCTTAGGTCATACACTCCTTTCCCTCTTAAGATTTTCCTTTGTATTCCGAAAAACAAAAAAACACTCTGCTGTGTGCATTTTATAGACTATACTTAAATGGCTATACTTGATCTCTTTTGTACTATGGAAGTTTAATAAAATATGAGAAGTAGACATCAAGTAGTGCCGTAGATCAATTTCCACATTTTTCATGATCAAAATGCTTCCCAAATGCATATAGCGTATATTGCTTTACCACTAGGTAACCGATCATTCAGTACAAGCTACTGTTGATTCTGATGACAGCTGTGTCTAGTAGGAGAAATGGACTTCAGCTCTGTGAAAGTGACTTTGAATGGAGATAATATAATTTTAATAGCTGGGTTTTCTTCAACTCATATGATCTGGTTAATGTTTATTAGATTGATAAATGCTTACCAAATGTCAGTTTTGGGAAAAAACTGCTGCTTCGCTGCTTAGGGATATCTGATTCAAAGTATGTCAGGAAGACTGGTCGGTGTGCTAAAAGTCATGACAGCTCAGAAAAAATACTTGAAACATTTTCCTCAGAAGTATTTTTAGAGAACAAAGCTGTCTTCATGTTTCTAATTACCAAAACACTTGTGGAGAAACAAAGGTTTTTCTTGTTATGATTCTTGTTCCTTTTCATAAAATAATAATTTTCTTGGTGAATCATGTCAGAGAAGATGAGAGACTCTGGAAAATGAAGATTTATAAAGTAATAATTCTCAATAAAGTTAGATCCTATTTTTCTGCAATTTTTCTTTTGAAAAAGAGCAAGGAACGAAATGCCAGAAGATATTAAGGAAAGAAAAGTATGTCACATCAATAGTATTTTAAGGCTGAATGGATTACCTGCTTGCTTTAGAAGAGGATTTATGTGGTTGAAGATTTGAGGATTTAACAAAGGTTCATTCTTATTTATGAGGCTTTTTGAGGATAAATACTATTATATTTGTGTGTTATTTTAATTGAAATGACACTGCTGATCTTGGAGCTGTAAGAAGGAATTAGGCTAATGGTGCCAGAGTGCAGGTTTTCATTAGAAGAGATAAAAATTGGAGCTTTGTAACTGGTTGTGATCTAATGGTCTGCTTTAGAGGTCTTCTTTGATGTGCAGTACCTTTGTGACATTGTCAGCAAAAGCAGAAGCACAAAGTGAGAAAGTAAGTCTGATTTTTTTTTCCTAATGCTTGAATCCAAAATTGCCTCAAGCTTGTCTGAAGAGCCACAGTTTTGATTGTCACTTCTCCAGTTTTATTGGTCAAGTAAAAAAAGAAGGAAATTTTGTATAACATGCTTTTAAAAATGTATTTGTTTCTTTGAATGTGAAGACTGCAGAAGACTAAAGAAAATAAGCAGAGAAATAAAGAATTATTACTCTTTTTGAACCACTTCCTTTTGGAACTACTCCTAATACTTTGTTTTTAAATAAAGATATAAGTACAAATAAATTCAACCTTAGGCAATATAATTAATAATCTTCAATTTTGCTTGAGGAAAATCAGTTCTTTGAGCATCACTCTTTGACACTCTCTTATCCTTCCCCCACCATGATTCCAAACAGAAAAATCAAGCTCGTATAAAATTTCTGACATAACCATCTCTCTATAATAGGTTTCAAGTTGTTTCACCTTTTCCCCAGACTTAGGCAGAAGGAAGTTGTAGAGGAACAGTCCATTAAAATTTTGTCATCTCCCCTGAGGCGGGCCTCCCACTGACTACTGTATTCCACAGACAACTACTACTTGTACTGGAAGCTGATCTCATTGCCTAACTTTGCTACTTACCTCTTACTTAAAATAAACCAATTCTGTATACTGTCTTCTTGAAGACAGTATATACAATTAAAAAAAAATTAAAGGACAACACAGACTGATAGAGGAAAGGAACTAGATTATGCCTGTTTGACCAGAGCATTTACATTGTCTCAATGATCATCAAGCATAAAATGAGGGCTACTATACAACTACTTAAATGGCCAAACAATATTTGAATAATAGGTGTCTGATTCTATGCAAAACATCAGTTTGTATAAATGATACTATTTAGTTAACTAAAATGTTAGTGCAGAAACCTGGGATTTTTCTTCTATAGGAATATATTTTATGGGATTCTTTAAACCTCATAGTTAAAAATTTTTAATATTATGAATGATAATAAATTCAATGCTCTATAGGTTAATAACTTGTCCAGTTATTAGGTGCTTTTTTGTTCTTGTAACCTTTTCCTCTTTCAGGCAGTAATCAATGTCTGGGAAAAAAATCAATGTAGCACTCTTAACTAAAAGACTCTAAATGAATCTGACAATTCCTAAAGCACTTAAGTGGATTTGCTTAACAAGTGATTGTTTCATGGTGCAAAAACTAAAATCATAAACTGTTGAGATAAAGGGTAGTATCTATTATCATGTTAATGGTTGTCTTCTTTGCAATTTCATTCTATTCTGTTCAAAATCTGGTACAAATAATAAACTTTGTTTCTCGAAAACCCCTTTTCACAAATACCGAACTTTTTTAAGTAAATTATTTCTTTGGAGCTTTCAAATTTGAATGAAAAAAGACAGAAGAAACTCAGAAAAGAGGAAGGAAATAAGGGAGAAAAGAGAGGACAGAGCAACAGAGAAGGAAGAAAGGAAAGGAAGGAGAGAGTAGAGAAAGAGAGGTAAGAAAGAAAAGTAAGAAAGATGCACTGAGAAAGGAAATAAAAAAGAAAATAAAGTCTACAGAGGCTACTCCTGGGTAGCCCTGTAGAAGTAGGTTCTTTGAAGCACAAAGAATATTGACTGTGCAATGCCAGATGATAAGCAATGTTCTTCAGAATTCCAGCAGTTTTGTTGTTGTTTCTTACACAGACTGAATAAATACATTTCCAAATGCTTGAATGCCAAGTCTCAAAAGGTAATAAAATAGAACCAACTAAAGACAGCTGGGAGAAAAAATCCTGATTAAAAGAAATGCAGAAATTCAAACAACCAACTCCTCCAAATAATTGAACTTTATTTTTGGCAGAAACCCAGGAATTCTTTACCCAAAAGCATAGATGCTTTGAAACAGCAAATTCAGTTGCTTACTTTTTAAACTCGCCACATGGTTTCAAAAAGCTAAGAAATTCGTTTTCCACTTCAGAAGTAAGTAGTGCTTTGAAGTACAATCACGTGTGTGTTTGTGTGTGTGTGTGTGTGTGTGTGTGTGTGTGTGTGTGTGTGTGTGTGTGTGTGTGTCGGAGGGAGCTCTTTTAGGTAGTTTTTCTTAAAACCTCATTTTACCGTTTCCCTGCCTGAATCATCCCATTTTTGCTCTTGATTTTCCATTGGTCGTCATTATAGACAAGAATGGTGCATTAAAGCCATAGTTACAGGTCTAGATGGAAAAATCAATAGGACACATTTTCCAAGTAAAAATCAATAATACTTAAAACAACTTTTCTTACCTTAAAGGCAAATCCTATTGTGCTAAATAACTAAGTTCCACATGTGCTATGACCCTGTTCTGTCTGACTTACCATGTCTCCTTATCTTTTTATGAATGGTCATCTGACCAATTTTATGACAACACTAGCTACTAAATAAGAATGCACTAATGTGAAAGACACTTGGATAAATGAATTAGTACAGAAATGATTTTAATGGCAATGATCAATTATGTATTTTGTTATACGACTACAATATAAAAGGAAAGTCACTGGAATTTTTTAAAAGCAGTGTTTATTTGTGACACCAATTAATGAAGTTAATTGGCTTGCTTGTGACCTTTCAAAACCTTGTTAGTGATCAAGTTAGTTTATGATTGAAGATTAATGCTGATTCAGAGCAGTGCTAACTCACTAGCTGTAAGTCTAACAACACAAATGAGGGGTACAATTCACTCTCTGCCATACATTGTGCTAGATGTTTGTTTGCATTATTTTTAATCTTCAACATAACCCTACAAGATGCATTCTACCCTCATTTACACATTGAATCCTATGGGATCTGATATATTAGGGGGTAAAACTCATAAACAGCTTAAAGCAGAATTAAGATTCAACCCCACAAATTTATAATGTCAAAACGTTTTGTTTCACTCTACATTGCAAATACGCTTGTGATTTATTAAATCATGGCAGAAGCATGAGCCAAGAATTGAAATTGCACATTGCCTAAAGTACTCTGCTTATAATTTTCATAGGGAAATTACCCTTCAAGTCATTCTGAGGTAAGTATGTAATACACAGACAGGAATTTTCCACCATAAGCTATGTCATGACTATCTGCCAAGTTTTCATTTTTTTTCATTCTTTGTTTTCATTTTTCTTTTCCACAAATATAATGCTGTGATTATGCTTAATATACACTAATGACTTATGGTATGTATGAGTAAATCTCCTGTTTTTCTGATTTTCTGAGACTGTTGGGGTTTCTGAGAGCACTGAATTCATCAATGTCTGGGTCTTCATTGGTGATTGTGGGTCGTCATGTTTCTCTGATTTGAAATGAAGGCTGAAGGAAAAGCAAGATCATATGCCTGCAGGCCATTTTTCAGAGTGATTAGGCCAGGTTAGTTCAAGGTGGTGGACCATATAACAGAAATTAGAAACATAGAAGACATTAAGAATTCAAAGAATTCAAATCTCTGCCCTACTTATGTTTGATTTCATCATTTCTACCCTGTCAACCTCCCATTCAAACATACTTCATTAACTCACCTTGAACTTTCCTCTATATCTTTAGTATTATATTTATTTCATCAACTAGCATTTTCCCCTTTTTAAAAAATATATTTTTTAATTTTCCTAACTTTAAAGACATATAGTTTTATACTTTATAATTATTAAGTTATTAATTTTGTTCATTCATATTAATATTTTGCCTGAGGATTTAAAAATTTTTCATTTCTTTTGCACTGTAACATGAGCATCACTTTTGTTATAATCCTTATTAAAACTCATTGCTTTAACTTTTAACTGATTATGTATTTTATTTTTTATTTATGCTTACTTGTTTACCATTAATTCTTAATATTTTTCTTGTATTTTACTCTGAAAAATCAGTATTACTTTTATCTAATTTTTAAACTAATTTTCATTTGGCATTTCTCCTATTCCTTTTTTTTTTTTTTTTTTTTTTTTTACAATTTTTGTTTTTATAATTACTGACAGGACTGTGACTACAGTGATGGTAATAAGGAAGGAGTGCAAACCATCAAGGGGAAGCCATGGGCCGGCTTGCCCATAGGCTTTCCAACAACATCACTGACTTCCCCAGGGGATCTTCTAACTCATTTAGGAATGGTTCCCCAAGAAACTTCACCGTGGGAGAGCTAGTTAATTCTACCCAGGGCTATAAATCACTCTGCATGTATCACTCTTGATTTATTAAGATGATGTTGCTTCCTGATAGCTCACATCATTCAGTCATTGTATGAGAAATTGTTGTAAATGTCCATTGTCTAGAATGTGGATAACTATTGGATTTAGGTGCCGGAGCACACATTATAGTTTGCCATATTTAGAAAAAAAAAGATATAAAAATATATGGAATGTCTCAATTGGGATAAACTCTCCATGTGCTACACAGGGCCTGACATTGTAAAGAAAATACTTGGTACTGAACATCCTAAATGGCAGAAGCCAAAAGAACCAAAGGGCATTAAATACTAGTGTTTTTTAGGGTCCCTGTCTTTGGCAGCCTTCTTTTTTCATTCTTTTCACTCTCGGTTGCTATAATCCAATTCGTACTATATTACCTACCAACTCTCTGTGATATCTATATCAAGTATTTAATAATTATTTTATATAGGAAATGTAAAATCTATTTATGTTTGTATTTTTCTCCTAAGCTCCAGATCTTTGTATTCAATTACCCATAGGCCACTTCCATCTAGATATTTAATACATATCTTTAATTCAATGTGTCTATAACTTTACTTACTTACTTCCCAACCAGTCTTCTTGATGAATCTCCAAGGGTCATTTCTTCTTGAATTACACATCTCCGGGAACCAATCATCCCTGATGGAATTGGAGGATTCTTTATTTCTCCTTCTTCTTCAAATCCACATTTAACCTATTAATCAAATCCTGTTAAATCTACTTTGTTAATGGCTCTATACCTGTCAAGGATACTATACCCTCTTTTCCATTCTCTTGGCATTATCACCAAAATCTCTTACCTGACATGTCAGTTATCAATTTATTGCCTCTCAACTCCAAATTCATCCTGCATTGTCTGATCTGTGAAAATTATCCAAGGCCTTTAATTATTTTTTCAAGTTGGAATGATTTTAAGCTTTGCCAGTGGAGGATGTTGGACAGATATTGCAAGAGGAAAGGAGTTTTGCTTCCTTGTTCTGATGTGCTAACGTAGATGGCTTCTTCATCACCCAGTCTTGCAGTTCATCGCAACCAGAATTTCCCTTGGCACACTTCCTTAGGTATTTTTGTAGCAGAGTGCCTCAGTAAGACACTGCCAAGCCAACAGCTTTCTCAGCATCTTAGAGAACATATTTCCAGCAAGTTCCACAGGTGCGGTACCATAGCAACTTCTCTGCCGTACAATGAGTCAGAACCATAGCCACAAATGAAGTCTATGTCTCAGCCCAGGATGCAAGGTGGGAGAGTGGGGGCGAAGGAGCTGGGTCTCTTCCTTGGGACTGTTATGTTAGTGCTGGTGCTATTTTTTATATTTGTAGCTGCTCCTTATATCTGCTATTTTATATTCTTAACAGTGTTCTTTAAATTTTACTAGCTTATTTCCTGTCACTCCACTCCTATACTACAATTAATACTTCTGTATATTACATTAAACTTCCCCTGTTCAAATTGCTGTATGATTTTACTCTCCTGATTATGTCCAGACTTCATGGATAATCATAATAACCTAGTCCTCCAATTTCCTTTCCTCCCCACTTTGATTCATTTTCTCCTTCCAGCTGGAAAATCTAAGTGAAGTTGATACAACTCAGCAGCTTTTATCTCTCCTCTGACATTTTGGGAAGAGTCCCACCTGAGCTTGAAATGCCCTTCCTCCTTTCATGTACCTTCCATCTGACTAATAATTACCACAGCCACTAAACAAGGTGCTGAGATTCAACAATGAAAACAATAAAGTCCCTGCCCTCATGAAGCTTGTATTCTTATAGATGAAAACAGACAATAAACAAATATGGACTTATATGTTGAAGGGCAAAAAAATGCTATGGAAAAAAATGAAACAGACTGGAGGAGGTGTACCTGCTGCTTTTATGAGGTTAGTGTGTCCCTGAAAACAGGGTAAGTTATACTGTGATACCAATCAACCTGCAAATTTCCGAGGTTTACTACACTAACAGTTTAATTATAGCCAGTGCTGCATGTCAGTCACGGCTCTTTTCCATATTGTCTTTCCTCTGGGGCCCAGGTTGACAGAGCAGCTCCTAGAAAGATCATTGCAGTCATCAAGGCAGAGATAAAATGAGATGGGAACAACAATGTGAAGATGCCTAAAACTTCTGCCTAGAAAAACATGTGTCACTTATCTTCACATGTTATTGGACAAAGCAAGTCATATGACCAAACCTGAAACCAACTGGGCAAGAATGTCTAATCCTCCTGGGAGAGTAGGTAGTTGTAAACAAAAATGCAGCCTAACACAGGTGAAAAAGAAAATATTTTTTGAGAAAGTGATATTTGATTAGCAAGAACTGAAAGAAGTAAAAGAGGGAGCTGTGAAGATATTTAGGGGCAGATCACTCCATAACAGGCACATAATGACTACTTTTATTCTTTTTGTTTTAAGTGAAAACACTTTAAGTACAAGGAAAATGATTCTTTTAATAGTAATTCTCTTGGGCTTCCCTGGTGGCGCAGTGGTTGAGAGTACGCCTGCCGATGCAGGGGACATGGGTTCGTGCCCCGGTCCAGGAAGATCCCACATGCCGCGGAGCGGCTGGGCCCGTGAGCCGTGGCTGCTGAGCCTGCGTGTCCGGAGCCTGTGCTCCGCAACGGGAGAGGCCACAACAGTGAGAGGCCCGTGTACCACAAAAAAAAAAAAAAAAAAAAAAAAAAACTAATTCTCTTGACAGTAATTGCTGTGGTATGCCATGCCATGTACAGTTAGCATGTGAAGAAAATGAATCAGGCATATTTCCTAATAGTAATTATTCTAGTGAATGATGATTCCAGTAGACAAAAGGATAGCAGCTTCCTTAAGTGATTCTCTCTCTTGAAACTTAATGAAAGTTTTGTGTTTTAAACAAAATATCCTCAAGGTAGGTTTTTTGGGGAAACACTTTTTTCAGATCTGATTTTGCCACTAAGAAAGTCTTATTCAAACCCTTGTTATTTAATTGATCCCTTTGTAAAATGATTTCTTCTGATTATGTAGAGACGGAATTTATGAATCAATATAAATTGAATTTGATATTATGCAAACATTAAACTTTGTATAAATACTTTAATGAATAATGTGTAGCTACATAATCGCATGTTGGACATATTAATATTCTGCTTTGTTTATGTGAGTAAATGTGATCTTTCATTAATCTAAATATTCTACCTTCCAAGCTTTTCCATGGCAGAAATTAATGTTTTATTCCTGATTCTAAAAGTAGGCTATATATTTTATAGAATATTTTGAAAGCAATGAATAGCTTATACGAGATCACCTGCAGCAATCTACAGCAATTTGTAGCAATCTACAAATCTGGAGAACCACTGTTTTTAAGTTATTAAGTGCTCTTATTTTTATGAAAATCTTGATCATGGTGCTCTTTTAGTGATAACATTTCACTACATTTTAATTTTCTTTGTTGTATTAGAATTTTTATAAAACTATGCTTTTCAGCTGTATTTTCCTATAAAATCATCCAGTAAATTTACTAAGTGTAGCATTGTTCATAACATTCTTATATTTTTTAATTGCTCCCATTCTGATTATAATTGCTTTCACTCCAAATTTCATAAATATGTTTTCTCTCTTGATTAGAGTTGTCAGCAACTTATCAATTCAATAGATTTAAAAGAACAAAACCTTGGTTTTATTTGTCAATTTGATAGTTATCCAGGTTTCTGAGGACTTAATTTCTGCTTTAACTTATTCCCAATTTTCTGGTTCATTTATTTCTTTTCTATATCCTCAGGTTAGATGCTTGGGAGTGCTACCTGAGGCTTGCAAGGACTCTTCATTACCCCTTCCTTCCTTTTACTATTTTATCCCTTTCTATATATTGTATTGAGAAGGTAGTATTTATTCTTTGAACTCAAAATTTCATCTCCTTGTTTCATACAGATTCCTTCTAGTCTTGTTCATTGCATTGACTTGTATGCCCAGATTTCCTCTTTGCTTAATCTTTGCCCCCCTTTAGTTCATGAATTCTCAAAATGAAAATATAGCAGAAGATAAAGGAAGTGTTCTAGCTGTCCATACCTCAATTTCCATAAAGAGTCGGTAGATGGTATTATGGGATTTTACTTTGAAGCCTCTCTCTTTTCACACACACACAGAGACATATGCATCTATACATATATTTTCAGAATACTAAAATCAATAGGGATTTCTGGTGTTAATCTGGTTCCAAACTGGTTAAAATAGAAATGCTTAAAAATATTTTCAGGTAGTAAAATTAAACAGAAAAAAAAACATAATTTTAAATGTGATCCTAAATTTTTAATAAAGCTTTATTTATGTGGAAGTCAATTAGGAAGGTGTTAATGAAACTCTCAGGTATTGAATTTGAAAAGCAAAGGCACCCTTGGCTAATAGCATACTTACCTGAGTATCAAAAGATGTGCTTGCTCCATTACTACACAAAAAAAGAGAAGATTTCAGTCTAGTCTCAACTTGCAAAGCATTTTTCACACTCAACTGTATTCCTGAAATGTTTTCTGAAATTGTTACATCAATTTTGAATATTAAATTAAGGAAACGGTAAAATGTTGTAAAAAGTTCCAGTACACATGTCTGAAATATTCCAGTTTAGGAACATAATCTTCATGTGGCTTTTTTTAATGCTTTTTCTGAGTCAGCCAAGAACACTGATTCAGAAGTAAAGCACTGGGGTTTAGGAAGACACACAGTCACAGATTTGCCAGCATCTCAGATCTCCAGTATCTCTCCTTTGTTGACAGCTGATTTTCCCTTTTTCAGCATTTATTTATCTTAGAGCTTCCAAATATGCAAATTACACATAAGATGTTGCTTTTGTTAAAATGCTTTTAGAGTTAAATATACTCACTTTTTTCATGTTGAAATACTCTTCTGACTTATTTTCAAAAGTATATATGTTGATAAGCTTATCAGTAATATATTATGATTGACAAAAAAAGGTTATTTATTATTTTTTATTATGCCTCTATGTAGTTCTAATGATTTGTCTGATAAGATTATCTAAAATCTGTATTAATGGGAAGACAGTATTCCCCTTTATCTCTTTTCCAGATTGCTTCTGTAAGCAATGAAAGGCCTCTACACTTTTTATTTTACATTTTTTTAGACTACTCCCAGAGAACACAGAGAATAAGCTGAATAAGAGTAAAGGACAATGTTTGATGTTGCTCATGGTCTAATGCTCAGCTTTTTGCCTGGACCATAATAGGGGAACAGAAAATATTTGTTAAATAAATGTTGACTCTTAACCTCCTTGCATTTTTTGTGCTAAATGTAACTTATTTTTTTTTACATCTCCCTCTCCCCTTATTTTTTCATCCTTAGTACATACTAAAGACAGTAGTAACTATGATTTATTTAGTGGTGTGTGTGTGTGTCTGTGTGTGCAGTCACCAGTCCTTACAAGGTTTATATTTCTCCAAGTTTCCTTGCTAGGTTTACATTTTCCCACATTCTCTTAGGAAGAAACCTTCAGTGATAGCAAGTGATTTTTCCCAAGTCACACAACTAATGAGAATCAGAGCCAGAATTAAAACTCAGGTCTACTTGACTGAGTTTTTCCACTGTTCTCTGCTTCAGCTATTCAACTCAAGTACCAGTCATAACAGAGGACACTTATACGTTACCTCACTATGTAATAATAAATGGAAGAGTTAGGATTTTAAACCAAGCAATGTGACTTGAGAATTTGTTCTCTTAACCATTTCTCCTCAAATTCAGAGGGTAAATGTGAGCTTCCATAGTCCAGTGAAAGTAGGTTGTTTAATATGCTACCTATGATACAATGAACCGAGTCACACATTCTTTCACTTCTACCACGGAAGCAGGTTTGAGAAATATTAGACAAAATACGTTTGGCTGAACAAAGACTTGTAGCATAGAATGTGGGATTCACGTTGTGGGAATGAAGTTATATTGTGGCGCATAATAACTGTGTGAAGGGAGGAATGAGAAGAAAGCCTGGGTACTGAGTTCTGGGGAGGTGCATTGAAGAGAGAAAGATTTAGAAGGCAAAGAAAGATACCAAAGGATTTGCAGTGTGCAGTGTCTTTGGTCTCTATATGAAATGTGTGGTAAAAATTACCTTATTCACTAGAGCTTTTGAAGTTGAAAGAGGCTGGCAGGGGAAAAGGAAGAACATCAATTAAGAACTGAGTAGCATTACAAGACATGTGCAGGTCAAGAGCAAAAGCTGCCAAAATGGGTACAGTCACAGACCTATTACCTTTTCTTATACTTAATGCAAAATTTTACTTACTTTACATAATTTATCCTGCCTTCCATAAAAACTTCAAGTAATTGGTGACCTTAAAAAAATGTTTCCTCTTTGGCTGAGGGTTTTTCTATCTCCATTGCAAAATTTGTCCACAATATGATGCATCATTTTTAATAAATATGCCAGAGAGAAAACCAGAGAACATATCAATATCATTTTAAGGGTAAAAAAAAATTGATACAGGGAAATAAGGCCTTGCTCCAAAATAGGTAGCTATAATGATATTTGTGGATGAGAATCCAGGATTCTAAACCCATGTTCTTATCGCTAAAAGGAAGAAAGCTTCCACAAAGAGGCCAGGTAGAAGGATATGTAACTACACTGATTTGAAAAGCTAATCTGCTTGATACTGATGCCAAAGTCCAAATGGAGAATTTTGTTTTCCTTTTAAACATCTTAAGCTTAGAACTAAAACCTTCTCTTGAACTGAAATGAGACATATGGATGCTGGTACATAGATCATGCATATTTTCCTATTTTAATGAGTTTTATATCATTCTGCTTTTCTACCACTTTGAAAAAAGAAAACTGATTTCCATTGATTAAAAAAAAAAAAACTTAAACTTACTTTCCATTTGTTTCTAATTTCTACATTAGGGTTTTTTTTCCCTATCTTTCTCACATCAGCCACAATTTGTAGACTTTACTCTCCTTGTCTGATGCAATCAGTGTAAATGGAATGGAGAATCGAAAGGTCAATACCTTTCTAATCCAGGAAACACCATCATTTTTCCTTTCTCCAATTTATCCAAAGTCGTAAGTCTTTGTTCATCAGTGATTAAAAATTTGGAACTGTAATGATTTTAAAAGTATAGACATTTTCCTCTTTAATGTTCTCTAACATCAAAATTTTCTTAGAACATTATGGCAAAAATGGCAGCTCACCCTAATTTGTATGATATTTGTTTGGTTTTATTTTTCATTTTAAAACTTACATTTATTATTCAAACAGAAAATTACAGTAGTGTTATAATTCCAAATAAACCTGTGTAATGAGAAAGATTGGTCTTTAAAATTAATGAAACATTTTATTTCATAATTTACTGTATTAAAATATATTCTAACTAAGTTTTATGCTTGCTAATACATATAATCTGAATACAATATATTTAAATGAGGGGAAAATATTTAATTAAATATTGATAAAATCTCTGGTATGATTGCTTCTGCCAACCTATAGTTTCTAACTCTTTTTCTTATAAAGAAAAGATATGTACAAAAGGATTACAACAGATTATTCCCTGGCAGAGATTCTAATTTCTTACCAATTGTTATCTCCTTCTTCCTTGTAGTAATATAATTCTCCACTCCAAAGATTTAGCAGGTCTTATGGCTAAAGCTAAAAGACTTCCCATACAGTTTGGTACAGCCACGTGATGAAACCCCTGCTATAGAAATGTGAGCACATGTAATGTGTGCAACGTTCATGTCATTTCCATAAAATGAAACTGCTTGTCATTCATTTTACCCTTAATCCCTTTCCACTGGCTGTGGAGTGGAGACTCCTATAACTGCTAACTTAGACCCAGAGTAGAAAACCACTTTTTGAGGAGAGAAGTTACTGCCAACTTGAATCCCTGAATTAAAACATGAAGTGTAGCTGCTCTTGATGACTTGCCTACCTAGAAAATTGTGTGAAAAAGAGATAAACTTCTATATTACTTAAGCCACATACACTAAAAATTCAGTATTACAAATGAAAATGATCACATTGCAAATGACAAAGTTAAGCATTATAAATTCTTTTGTCTCTAAAATAATTCTACTGTACACTTTACAAGCAAAATATCAAGAACTTCCAATTTAAAATATCAGCAGTCAAAAGTAGAAGTCCATATAACTTTTATCTCTCTTGAAAAGAGTTAATTAGTTGTGAGTACTCAAAAATGACACAAACTTAGGTATGATTATCTTTGTTAGTACAGGGTTATAATCACTGATATATTTATTATAAAGTAATAGATACCCATTCAAATGAGTTTAAGATTACAAATGTACTATAATATGGAAAATATAAAAGAATTAATTGAAAGAAATACAACGTGGCCACAATGTAAGTGTAAGTTTGCAGTCTCTTCATCTATTTATGGGGCTGCAAGTCTTTTCATCTCATCTCTATATACATTTGTTTGATTTTTCTCTCTGAAGACTGGCTTCTTAGGCAGGATGTTTCATTTTTGTTTTCCAAAATTTTTACTTAACCATTCATTGCTTTAGCCATCATCAGTACCGACAGTAGTGTCAATAATATGAACACTCAACACTGATCTTCACATCTAACTACTTCATTCTCTATTAACGTTCCAAACTCCAAGAAGAAAAACATAATGATTTGCCCAGATTGGATCAAGTGTTTGTTCTCAGGCTTCCCAATCCTCTCCCTTGACTAAAGCTATATTAGAGGTTAGGTGTGGGTTTGTTTATTCAGGGAGAGAGCAACTGGGATCTCCAGCAAGAAACTTGGAAATAAAAATCATATGGGATCCAGGCAATTATGTTATAGTTAACTTTTAGGTATTCTGAAGCATAAAATGTGTCTATGGGCCAAAGGAGTACATATGTTAGTTTAATTATTTCTATCCACCATCATTATTTAAAATAAGAATTTGGTTTGCATTTCTCCTATATTCATTGTCATTGTACTAATTATGATCAACTGAAGTTTGAAAGAAAATGTCTGGAGCAGGAGGTAATGATTACCATAAAGGTGAACACTACCAATGATTTGCAAGAAAAGTATTTATTAAGGAGTTACAACTATCTGAAAATATTTCACTAGTGATCGTATGTGTCTTGAAACAACTGGCCTGGCTTGACCTCTCTGATAAACTCCTCTTCACTCACTTTCATTCAGTCACTAAGTCACAGTTTCAAATAGATATTTTTGTAGAGTTTTACTTGATCTACTTTATCTGCTTTAAAAAATAGCCTTAACAAATTTTCTATAATTCATATTATTTTTCTATGAATCTAAATTACTCACCTGTTATAATATGCTATTCCATAACTAAACATTCATCCACTCATTGACTGCAGTGTTAATCTAAATGAAATCTAGTGATTTTTATTTAACACCCATTTACCATCTAAGAAAAAGTGGGATCATTAAATAAAGTTTCTAGTTTCTGGACTTGAAAGATGTATTTGTGGGACTATTTTTTTTTAACAATGAATTATGCATCTTGTGGGGAGGGAAATAAATCAAGTAATATCAGGGGTTTTTTTCATAGTTATTGGACCTACTTGTAAGTAATAAGCCAGCCCATACTTGAGATGAATTTTAAATTGTCAATTAAAAAAATAATATTCCATATTATAATGGAGTTATGTATCATATGGATCTTTGAACTAAACAATTCCGTGAGGACATTAATGACTAAACTACTATATATGAAACTAAATGACTGGTTTGTTTTTTTATTCATCTGACTTGCTAAATATGTGGTTACATGTGACATTCAGTTCTTTGTTGATACTGGATCTACCAATGATCTTTTTTTTAGATAAACATATCTATAGTTATTCTGGCCTCAATTACCCTAACATTCCGTTTGGTTAATATACCATGAAGAAGAATCTTGTGCTTGTCCAATAGATCATTGTAATACAGATAGGTTGGAACTTTTTTCTTAGGCAGATGGCACACAAAATATGTTACCTCTTAACACATCTTAATATTACATATAATTAGAATGTTAAATGCCACCAACTACACTTTATAAATTACAGCTAATGTAGCTCTCACCAAAGAGTTGCTCACCTGCAGAGAAACCGTCATATGTAAAGCCCATTTCCAAGTCTTCTTATGCCCTCAAGGATAAGACAGACTACAGTAATGATACTATTGGAACTGCACATAATCACCTCCTATAAAAAACATGTAGTCCTGATTCCAGTTATGTTAATTCATTGCAGCAGGACTGTACAATTCATTCACCAAAAGGCTCAGTGCCTTTCGGAAATCCCTTGGCAGCACACAGGTGGTCCCCATGAAAGTATTTAGCAAATCCTTTTGTGAAGCATGAGGGATTTAAAGCAGTAATAAACCAATCCCTTTACATTGATAAATTCCTCTTAAAAGTCAGTGAGGGCTTTGCTGGGGCTGAAAACTGAGGATTTTTCTTTTCCAGTTCACTCTTTGGAAGAATCTTGGATAATGTGTAGTAGTACAGACATCCACTTTCAAGGTCTGGAGCCACTAGAGGGCAAGAGGATCATAATTCACAGTGAAGCAACAGTTTAAATCAGAGCCATCCAATTTTAGTTCCTTAGAAATGCTAGTGGTACTTTTTCTGCAGCATTTTGCATTGAAATGTGTCACTTCTGCATTTCTGCACACCTAATAGACCATTCAAGATACATTTGTTTTGGTATTATGGAAAGGGGTACCTTGTAATATTTTTGCTTTATCAATGAAGCTCCTTTTGTAAGAGGTTGATTTTCAAGTCCTTAGTAGAGTCTGTAGCATAGAATTCTACTGAAGCAGAAGTACAATTACATTTGGACACCAGAAAAAATAAACTTTGTAGAACAACAAATGGAACTACCATACGACCCAGCAATCCCACTACTGGGCATATACCCTGAGAAAACTATAATTCAAAAAGAATCATGTACCAAAATGTTCATTGCAGCTCTATTTACAATAGCCAGGACATGCAAGCAACCTAAGTGTCCCTCAACAGATGAATGGATAAAGAAGTTGTGGAACATATATACAGTGGACTATTACTCAGCCATAAAAAGGAATGAAACAGTTATTTGTAGTGAGGTGGTTGGACCTAGTGACTGTCATTCAGAGGGAAGTAAGTCAGAAAGACAAAAACAAATATCGTATCCTAACACATATATATGGAATCTAAAAAAAAAATGGTCGTGAAGAACCTAGGGGCAAGATGGGAATAAAGATGCAGACCTACTACTGTAAGGACTAGAGGATATGGGGAGGGGGAAGGGTAAGCTGGACAAAGTGAGAGAGTGGCATGAACATATATACACAACCAAACATAAAATGGGTAGCTAGTTGGAAGCCGCCGCATAGCACAGGGAGATCAGCTTGGTGCTTTGTTACCACTTAGAGGGGTGGGATAGGGAGGGTGGGAGGGAGGGAGATGCAAGAGGGAAGAGATATGGGGACATATGTATATGTATAACTGATTCACTTTGTTATAAAGCAGAAACTAATGTACCATTGTAAAGCAATTATACTCCAATAAAGATGTTATAAAAAAAAAAAGGACAGAAAGAAAGTTGAGCAAAGAGAAAGTAAGTCTGCTTAAAAGGTCAAACTAGTTGCTGTCTGTTTGGCTATGTTTGTTCACTGAAATTAATCATCCGGAAATGGTATGACTTCTTAGTCACTTGGTCAGAAAAAAAACTGAACACAGAAAGAAGGGATTATCCAAAGTCCTATGACATAGCGACAGGAATTGTGAAAGTTTTTGTAGTCCTATCGGACCAAGGTTTACATAGACAATGTGGATGAGATCTGTCTACTCCTATGGGAAGAAGTGCTAGTGATTGAAATAGTTTTGGTAGGTTCTGAGTTAATATGATTTATGGTAAAAACACTTATTAAGATATAAAAATCATTGATCAGGTGATCATAGGAAATAAAATGTGGATGTCATTTTAACTGGCCTGGGTAATCTCGACAAGTTATATATAATATATCTGAAAATAAAGTAGTGGGTAGGAGAAAAATGTTATAAAGCAAAGATAGGCTTGAGAAGATTTTCTATTTTAGAAATCGAGTTCCATGATGAGGAGAGGGAGGTTTATAAGTCTAGTCTAATCATAACCTCAAAATTTGGTGCTACTTGGCTAGAACTCAAACATTAAATTAATGATGGTTGGGGACTTCCCTGGCAGTCCAGTGGTTAAGACTCCACGCTTCCAATGCAGGGACTCAGGTTTGATCCCTGGTTGGGGAACTAAGATCCCACATGCTGCACAGCAGGGCCTTAAAAACAAAATCATGGTTATTCACTTAGGGAGGGATTTTCATTATGTTAACAGAAATGGAATCAGAATTGTGTACTATGAAATCCTAGAATACAAAGCTAAAAGAAAAAATTATGAAAAAGGTATGGAGTTCAGCATATTTGAAAATATAAAAAGAAAGTGTAGCTTACTGTACAGCTTCCTTGCAGTTTCAATAGCCTGAATAAATATTTATGTTCAATATTCAATTAGTAGGAATAATACAGATTATAGAAGATCAGAGGCTAATGCCTTTGGGCAATGAGTGATCTGTAAACAATGAATGCTACTTTGCAACTAATTTCTTTACAGAAATCAGTCAGTGGTTATGACCCCAGAAATTTTTTTGGAATATAATCACTGAAACTTGGTCCCTTTTCTATAATCCTCTTTCTACCTGGTACAGGGGTCAAAAAAGTGGATATTTCTGGGAAGGAAATATCTTTAATAATGACCAACTCTTGGTGTGAACAAATTACTTATATGTTGAAATATACTGACAGTGTTATAATTATGGGTGCATTATAGGGCATGAGTACATGTGAAATAACTATTTTGATAATATTGACTGTGTAACTGGTTTGCATCAATAACTTGAAATGATAAACCCTAGCTTTCCAAAATATAGAAAACAACTGTCCCAGTTGCACATGATTGAAGATCGTCACCAATCAGCAAATCAATCTACTTGCTAAAAACAATACATGTTCTTACAAAAAGGTGAACAACAAATTATTCAGTTTATTCTCCTCTCTCTCAAAGAGAATAGAAAATTACAGTTCATTTATCTAGTACTGTTTTTTTCCAAACTAATTACCCCATTGGATATTTCATGTAGGTATTGACATAGTAATACAAAGTGTTTGGGACGTTATCAGGGTTAATGTCATTATTGTAAAAGGCTTATAAAGAAAAAAGCTGATGAATTAATATGGTGACTATAGGAAATTGCAAGCCAATAGATGTATTTGAGTGTTGGATTTCAGGGGAACATGAGACTTAATCCTAATTATGAAGACACCTCAGGGAAAACCACTGGGCCAGTCACGTACAATCCAATATAGCCTAAAATACTTGCTTAGAATAGTACCAGTACTTGCACAGACAAGTAACCACACTGATAAGGGTGATGGATATAAATATTCCTAGAGAAAGATATATTGACATTGAACTATTATAATTGATGTATGACTGAGCAGGCAGACATTGGCTGGAATTGCTCTATACCCTTACTCGTCTGGAAGTGGCCACAGAGGTTTTTTTGTTTGTTTGTTTGTTTGCGGTACACGGGCCTCTCACTGCTGTGGCCTCTTCCGTTGCGGAGCACAGGCTCCGGACGCGCAGGCTCAGTGGCCATGGCTCACGGGCCCAGCCGCTCCGCGGCATGTGGGATCTTCCCGGACCGGGGCACGAACCCGTGTCCCCTGCATCGGCAGGCGGACGCTCAACCACTGCGCCGCCAGGGAAGCCCGGCCACGGAGGTTTTACCCTCTCTTTTCACTCCACCAGTCAAAGGACCTGACTAGGTGTTCACTTTTATGAACTTGTAAAATTGACATTTTACTTCTGGAGGGATGCATGACATCATGAGAGAATGACATCATAAGCTGGGAGTGTGCTGTTGTGTTCACTGTACTGTACAGTCTCCCTGTTAATAAGATAAATTATTGTACATTTTACTCCTATTAAAGACACTTGTTTAATTTATCTCTCAGTTGGTGTCTCTTCATCAGTCATCATCACTTTGTGATAACAGTTTAGATGCATAAAGAAAGAGCCAGCGACCACTGGCCCAGAAAACGAGAAACTCTTAGAGCGAAGACCATAAGGAAACTTTTAAGGCAGCCTAACAGTTGAAGCAACTGAATTCATAAAGCGATCAGAGGCATATTACAGAGAGTAGAAAATTTTACTAGTTAACAACAGCAGTAGTAGCTAAGAGCTAGAATTATTGAGAGCATGCTTTTGCCAAACAGGATTATAAGCTTTTACCTGTATTAGTTAATCCACATATGTTAGACACACTCTAAGGTGATCCCTCAGTGAGTCAATGTTTATATAGTCTCCTTCCCTTTATGATGGGCAGATCCTGTGATTTACAACTAGCCAATAGAATATGGCAAAAGTGATGGAATAGCACTCCTGTGATTATTTTAACTTGGATAAGATTCCATCTTAGCAGTCAGGAATAAAAGATTCTTCAGCTAGCCTTGAAGAAGTAAGTTATCATATTATCAGAGGGCCTGTGAGAGAGCTTCCAATAACTGAGAACAGTTCTAGGATGACAGTCAGCAAGAAAGCAAGGACTTCAGTCTTACAAACATAAGGCAGTGAATTCAACTAACCATCACATGAGCTTTGAAGAGGGCATCAAACTCCAGAAATGAATGCAGCCAGGCCAAAATCTTGACTGTAGCCTATGTGATCCTAAAATAAGATCTATGTCCAGACTCCTGACTTACAGAAACTACCAGATAATAAATATATGTTGTTTTAATATGCTAAGTTTATAGTAATTTATTACAAAGCAATAGATAATTAATACATTTTAAATGAATCCCATGAACTCAGTGTTATTTCTTATTATTCCAGATACCACTAAAGTATAGCTTAAATAACTTCATCAAGCTTACATAGCTAGTAAGTGGTGGAACTAGGATCTGAACCCAGGTAACATCTAGTACAAAGAAAAGATGAGAATGGATGTCTAGAATCTTGACTTAACATATAGAAAACTATAAAATTCACCATTAAATAACCAGAACTGCTGTTAGGCTACAAATCTATTATGTCCTCTGAATGACTGTGAATTATTTCCTAATTCTCAACAAGGCTATTGAGAATATTTCCTTATTTTTTAATATCGCCATATATACTTACAATAAGCTCCTTTTAATCAGGTTAACCAGAAAATGTTTGTTTGTTTGTTTTTCCCTTGTTCTTTTTTCCACCTCAGTGAGTTAGGAACATCTGTGGGAAAGTACATTTATATGTTGCCTATTATTCATTACAACAGTAAGAAACACCTTGGATAAAGTGAAGGAATTCACACATAATATATACAATTACAGGGCATCTTAATGATGTAGGAATTTTATTTCATCCCTAAACTTCTAAGGTACACTCCTAGTATTATGGCTAAATAACACAATATGATTTAATTTTAAGGCCTGGTTTACCCATTGGGTTTTAGGTGAACCTAACATTTTAAGATAAGCACAATAAGAGTAAAACCAAATTACTTCAGATTTAAATATCCACTTAACACTTTTCAAATGGAACTAAACTGACACAATATTCTATAGTCACAAAGCTAAAATCTTGACAGGAACTTTGCATTAATTCACTATATCTAATTATAATTGAGATCACTAGCAGTTTTAATTGCATCCTAAAGGGGAAAATTCAGAATAAATTGTATTATTTTCTTAATAATGAGTATTTGAGAGGATTGTTGTCATAGTATCTTGCTATTCACTTCAAAATGTGCCATCAACTTTGAGATTTATAAGATGCTAAGAGGATAATATTTAACTATTCCTACAAGTCTATAAAGGACAGGCAGTTCCTATGGTTAATTTTTAAATCATCTATGGTTCTTTAAATGACTGGAAACAAAGAGATAGCACATACAGCCTAATTATATGTTTTAGAATTAGCTAATTTAGCATTTTTATGGTCATAGAATTAAAAATATTTAAAATAATAATATAGGTGATAAGAGAAATAATCATATGATTCATTGCCAATATTCCATTATGCCTTCAGCCCTCTTAGCTAAAAACCTGCAATAATAGATTTTTTAAAAGATATTTATTACCTTCTGTTATAATCATGTATGACAGAATACAAAATAATTCACTTCATAAAATGTGATGTTTATTGAACTATCTCTTTAAAGCTTATTAATAAATGCTTGATATTTATGTATAAAAAAGGAAAATACATTTACAGTATGCAATACAGTAATAAAGCTCTTTTTGTGTGCAGGTATTATACCTTAGACATTAAATCCCAATTTTCTAATGCTTTATAATATAATACTAGTTACTATTCATTTATTCGAACAATTTCCCAAATGTTTTGCTAATTATTTAGTATCTATAATCCTCACTATAATACTAGGAAGTATCAGAAGGGTTTAGTAATCTGCCTAAACAAGTACATTGTATAGCCGGAATTAAAACTCTGGCCTGGATTACTTCAGATCCAGGCCTTTGCTCTGAATGCATACTGCCTTTTAATTTTCTCTTCACTAGAGTGAAAATAGCCACAAGCACAACACAAGTTGTGTTATAAAGTTAGAACATATTGGACATCCCTGGTGGCACAGTGGTTAAGAATCCACCTGCTAATGCAGGGGACATGGGTTCGAGCCCTCGTCGGGGAAGATACCACATGCCATGGAGCAACTAAGCCCGTGCACCACAACTAGTGAGCTGGAGCTCTAGAGCCTGTGAGCTACAACTACTGAGACTGTGTGCCACAAATACTGAAGCCTGCGCACCTAGAGCCTGTGCTTCGCAACAAGAGAAGCCACTGCAATGCGAAGCCCACTCACCGCAATGAAGAGTAGCCCCTGTTCACCACAACTAGAGAAAGCTTGTGTGCAGCAATGCAGACCCAACGCAGCCAAAAATAAATAAATAAACAAATTAGAACATATTAAGGTTGTTTGCTTTGGAGAGAGTGAGAAGTAATT
This sequence comes from Kogia breviceps, assembly GCF_026419965.1. NCBI lineage: Eukaryota > Metazoa > Chordata > Mammalia > Artiodactyla > Physeteridae > Kogia > Kogia breviceps. The sequence goes on along the minus strand of NC_081321.1, from coordinate 71,070,714 downwards.
TACTCAAGTTCATTTTGTCTATTGGGGCATAATTCTTTTCAAGAAAGTACTCTTAAGATTTCGCTGTGGGCTTCCCAGGTGGCGCAGTGGTTGAGAATCTGCCTGCTAATGCAGGGGACACGAGTTCAAGCTCTGGTCTGGGAAGATCCCACATGCCACGGAGCAACTGGGCCCGTGAGCCACAACTACTGAGCCTATGCATCTGGAGCCTGTGCTCCGCAATGAGAGGCCGCAACAGTGAGAGGCCCTCACACCACGATGAAGAGTGGCCCCTGCTTGCCACAACTAGAGAAAGCCCTCGCACAGAAACGAAGACCCAACACAGCCAAAAATAAATTAATTAATAAACTCCTACCCCCAACATCAAAAAGAAAAAAAAAAATCTTAAAAAAAAAGATTTCGCTGTTTATTTTAAATATAAGAAATACTTTAGGAAGAGAATTAGGTTACTTACTTTTCATGTACACACTGAATATGATTTTGTTTTCTATTTATGACTCTTTTATATGTATTTGATTCTTATAGCCCTGGGTAGAATAAAGCCTCTTTTAAAACAAGAATTTTGTTGTGTAACAATTTTAATTCATTACTTTATCTGCTGTAATGTCTGGCTTGCTTTAATATAGACATTTCTGCTTTCTTTTAATTCATTTTTGCATTTTTTCCATCCTTTTGCTTTTAACTATCTGTATCTTTGTATTTAAAATATATTTCTTGAAGAAAGCATATAGTTAGGTCTTGCCTTTTTAAATTTATTTTCTATTGAGGTAACATTGGTTTATAACATTATATAAGTTTCATGTATATAAAATTATATTTCTACTTCTATATCCACTATACTATGCTCACCACCAAAAATTTAATTCTCATCTGTCATCAACATACAGTTGATCCCATTTAACCACACACCCTGCTTTCCCCTCTGATAGCCACTACTCTGTTCTCTGTGTTTGTTTTTGTTTAGTTTGGTTTGTTAATTTATTTTGTTTGTTTTTTATATTCCATTTATGAGTGAAATCATACAGTGTTTGTCTTTCTCCATCTGACTTATTTCACTTAGCATAATACCCTCAAGGTCCATCCCTGTTGTCACAAATGGCAAGATTTCATCTTTATTCAAGGCTGAGTAGTAGGGTCTTGCTTTTTTTTATACAATCAGACACTTTTCCTTTAAATTGGGACATTTAGTCCATTTAAACTTAATGTCATTATTTATATGGGTATATTTATATTTAGCACCTTTCGATTAGTTTTACTTTTTTCTCATCTGTTTCATTCTCCTTTTCCTATTGTTTATGCATTTTTGATTAATTGAGGATTTTTATAATTCTATTTTGCTTTCAATATTGGCTTAATAGACATAATTTCTGTTGTATTATTTTGGGTAATTGCTTTAGGATTTCAGATACAGTACACGAACCTTAAAATATCTTTATTTATCTACCTTGCCAGACTTTGCACTATTGTTGTGTAATTTATTTCTCTATATATTGTGAACCATACAACACATTCATTTTTTTTGTCTGCTTTGAACCTTTAAAAGATAATTTTAGAATTTAAAAAAATATTCTCTATTTACTCACATATTTACTACTGGTGGTGTTCTTTATTTCTTTGTATAAATCCAGATTTCCATATGGTGTCATTTTTCTTCTCCCTGAATGATATAATTTAATATTCATTTATATATGCAGGTCTGCTTGTGGTAAATTCTTTCAGCTTTTGAATATCTGGAAAATCCTTTATTTCACATTTTTTGGGGGGAATGGAGAGGATTTTTATGACAGTTTTATTTTACTTTATTTATTTATTTATTTTGCGGTACGCGGGCCTCTCACTGTTGTGGCCTCTCCCGTTGCGGAGCGCAGGCTCCGGACGCGCAGGCACAGCGGCCATGGCTCACGGGCCTAGCCACTCCGCAGCATGTGGGATCTTCCCGGACCGGGGCATGAACCCACATCACCTGCATAGGCAGGCAGACTCTCAACCACTGCGCCACCAGGGAAGCCCTTATTTTATTTTTAATTTTATCTTTTCTGGCTGCGTTGGGTCCTCATTGCTGTACAAGGGGTTTCTCTAGTTGAGGTGAGTGGGGGCTACTCTTTGTTGTGGTGCGTGAGCTTCTCATTGCGGTGGATTTTCTTGTGGAGCGCGGGCTCTAGGCACGTGGGCTTCATTAGTTGTGGTGCGTGGTCTCAGCAGTTGTGGCACACAGGCTCTAGGGTGCGTAGGCTTCAGTAGTTGTGGTGCATGGGCTTAGTTGCTCCGCGGCATGTGGGATCTTCCCGGACGAGGGGTCAAACCTGTGTCCCCTGCATTGGCAGGTGGATTCTTAACCACTGTGCCACCAGGTAAGTCCCTATGATAGTTTTATTGAGGTATGATTCAAATACGATAAAATTGACCCTTTTAAAGTGTACAGTTCATTAGTTTTTAGGATATTGAGTTGTGCATCACAACTGATGTTAGAATATTTTCATTACTGCAGAAAGAAACTCCATACTCAAGCAGTCAGAACAGAGACTCTTCTCACTCTAACCCATGACAACCACTAATCTACTTTTTGTCTCTATAGGCTTCCTTATTAAGGATACATTGTGTAAATGGTATCACGTGTGGTCTTTTGCGATTGGCTTCTTTCAGTGGGCATAACGTTTTTAAGCTTCATACATGTTACAGTATTTATCACTATGTTACTCCTTTTAGTTAAAAATAATATCCTATTTTATGGATATGCTCCATTTTGTTTATCCATTCACCTATTGATGAATATTTAGGTTATGTCCTAGTTTTGGCTACTATGAATAATATCGCTATGAATAGCCACATACAAGTTTTTCTGTGGACATATGGATTCTCTCTTTTTTTTTTCGTTTATCTGGAAATGCCTAATTTCCCGTTTATGTTAGTATGATAGTTTGGCTGAATTAAGATCTCAGTTGAAAATCTTTTTCCTTCAGTACTTTGAATATCTCATCTTTCTGTCTGTGTGGCTTCTGATAAGAGACCAGCAGTTAATCTTACTGAGGATTCATTCTATGTGGTTGTTTCTCTGTTGCTATTTTTAAGACTCTATTTTTGACTTAGGCTTTCCACTATGATATGTGACTTTCTTGGAGTTTCCTAAGCTTGCTGGATGTGAAGATAATGTTTATCATCGAATTTAGAAAGTGTTCAGCCATTATATCTTTTCCATGGACTGAATGTGTCCCCCAAAATTCATGTGTTGAAACCTAATCCCCAATGTGATGGTATTTTGAGGTGGGGGTCTTTGGAAGGTGATTAGATCATGAGGACAGAGCCCTCAAGAATGGGATTAGTGCCCTTATAAGAGACCCCAGATAGCCCACTTGTCCATTCTACCAGTTGAAGGTACAGTGAGAAGATGAATGTCTATGTACTAGGAAAAATTCTCACCAGACATGGAATCTGCCAGTGCCTTGACCTTGAAGTTTTCAGCCTCCAGAACTGTGAGAAAATACATTTCTGTTGCTTATAAGCCACCCAGTCTATGGTATTTTGTTATAGCAGACCAGACTAAGACAATTTTTATATATTTTTATTTCTCCTTTCTCTCTTCTCCTTCACGGACCCTCATTATGTCTATATTGGTATGTTTATAGTGTTCCACAGGTTTCATGCTCTGTTCATTTTTCTTCTTTTTGATTTCTGTTCCTCAGTCTGAGTTACCTCAATTGGCCTATCTTCAAGTTTGCTGATCTTTTTTTCTGCCAGTTCATGCCTGTACTTGAACTCCTACTGAACTTTTAAAAAATTTCTATAGTTTTCCTTCTTAACTGCAGAATTTTTACCTGGTTTATTTTTGTAATTTTTATCTCTTTATGGATATTTTCTATTTAGTACAATATTGTTTTCATACATTCCTTTAATTCTTTAGATATGGTCTCCTTTCATTCTTTGAACATATTTATAATACTTGATTTACATCATTTTAAAAAATTAAATCTAACATATGTGCTTCTCTTTATGGGCAGCTTCTATGGAGTGTTTTTCTTTTTTTCACTGTGTATAAGTCATATTTTCCTCTTCCTATGTATGACTCATAACTTTGCTTATTGTTGAAAACTGGAAATTTAAAAAGTAAAATGTGGTAACTCTGGAACTTAGCTTCTCCCCACCTCCCTTCTTCCCCATCAATGTCCTTATTAGTTTTATTGTTTTGTTTTCTGTGTGTTGCTGCTATTTGATTATTTGGTGACCTTTCCAGCCTAATTCTTTAAAAGTCTGTATTCTTTTGTTGCCCGTGGCCACCAAAATCTCACCTTGATTTGCCCTAGTGGTCAGGTAATGATTTTTTGAGATTTTATTAAATGCCTTAAACCAAAGGGTCTCCCACTGTTTGCCAAGAGGCTCTGATTGTTTGTTAGGGAATGCTTTCAGTAGTCTGGTAGTTTACATCTCTGCCTTAGCCTTCACTTTCTGCTCGTACAGAACCTCGGGATCAGCCCGAGGTGTGGGGATAGGGCTCCTTGGGTCTTCTTTAGATACAAACACAGCCCTGCTCCATGTGTTTAGCCTTTAGATCCTCCGCGATATTTTGGAGTACTCAAAGCCACCAATGAATGTCTCATTTTTCAAGTCATAATTTTAAGTTTGTGACCAGGCGGTCGTTTGCATCAGCTTGTATCACTGCCTCAGAGAGCTGCTATTTTAAACAGTTATCACAGATTATTTTCAACATATGCCAAGGTTTAGTGCTCTTAACCCTAAGTGAGCTCTGAGCCAAGTTAAATGAAGACAAGTCCTAAAAATGGGACTTTTATAGGGAGCTGCCAGACAGGTCAAATAGGGAAAATTCTCTGATGATGAAATTTTGGGGAGAGGTGTAAACTCAGTTTGGTGCCTTCATCAGCTGCTAGGTTGCTTGTATTCACAGTTACCATGAATGCAAGGCTGCTGGTTTTCAAGGTTTCACAGAGGTTTGGAAAGAGAGGGATGAGGAGGGACTCAATCAAGACACCACAAACCTCAGTGTGCTTATCAATCTTATCTAATCCTGGATTACTGTGTTAGCAATGTCATTATTGATAGTCAGGACATTAAGAAAATTTAAAAGGGAACAATCAAGAGTTTCGTTACAGTGAAAACAAGATATAGATATGGCAATAATGAGTAGCTAGTAAGAAGATTATATTAGATTATTAAAATAATTGTGTAAGTACTAAATCTACCTAAACAATGATGCAAAGCTTTTAAACAACTGACCAAGATTGAGGCAGACTGTGGGGGGAAAATGATTAATACTAACGTTCTTTCAGAGTTTGCTTGGACCTCAGATTTACTATCAGGTGTTAACCAACTAAGCCAATCTGGTTCAGTCCATGAGGAGAAGCAGGTTCTTTAAGTTAAATGGTTATTAAATATTTTAAAATATGGTCCATCAGTATAGTTATTTAATCAATGAATTTTGTTTTTTGCTAAAATTATTATTTCTTGCTGGATTATATTTTCTCCAGTGACATATTGCTAATAGTTGAGTACAACGTTGCATGTTGGAAGTAAGCTTTGTACAGGTGACCTAGAAGTGAAACACTAGTGTCTCTCTGCTAGTCTTCTAAACAACTATTCCCCTGCCTGAATGGTTTGTAATATCAAAAGATTGATAGATGTGTATATACCTATGTTTACTTTTCTCTCCCTGGGGTTTTGTATGTCCAAAGGTTGTGACAAACATTTTGAGAGAAAACTGTTTTCATTGAACTTGAGCCCTGTCAACTTACAAAGCCCGTTCACACAAATGGCATACAGCAATAAAAGAGTCGATGTTCGGTATAAAATCTCATTTTTGAACAGCATTTTTACGGTTTTTAGTATTCCAACAGGATCAAAACTGAAATAGTACATTTTCTGATCATCAAACTGTAACTCATATATGAAATAAATTTGTGAAATGTCCACACAAATGTCAAAAGTTGCTCTTTCCCATTCTCCTTGCTCTCATTGTTACAAGGATTTTAATTCGGTAGTTATCTATGTTTATAGATGTTTAATATATTGATGCTGCTTTTACTTTTAACAAAAGTTTTATTATAAGAAATGTTCTAATAAAGTATGGATTTTTATCATTCAGAATCATTCTTTTGCGAAGGACAGATATCTACTCAACAATCCCCAATATAAATGAAAGGTAGCAATTTGTTTCAAGTACGGCAGGAGTTCTTTTTTTTTTTTTTTTTTTTCGGTACCCGGGCCTCTCACTGTTGTGGAGCACAGGCTCCAGATGCACAAGCTCACGGGCCCAGGCTCCGCGGCATGTGGGATCTTCCCAGACCAGGGCACAAACCCGTGTCCCCTGCATCGGCAGACGGATTCTCAACCACTGCGCCACCAGGGAAGCCCTTCAAGTATGGCAGGAGTTCTTAAGACTAGACCTAGAAATTATAAATCAGGCACCTAAGTCTCCCAAGCTGGTAGTAACAAACACTGATACTCTAAATTATATCAAATCGTTACCCTAGTCCTCTATGAATACTAGTTTTGGGTCTACATTATTACCAGCTAAGGTATTTTGTGCATATCTTTATTCATGAAGTACATAAGGACTATGAGCTTAAATGATATAACTAGTCAGAATTTTGTAAACATTTTACAAGTTTCTTACTGGAAAATGGCTTAAAATATCAAGCTAAATAAAATATTTCAGGCATCTTTTATACTTCTAGAATTGTGCAAGAATCTCTCTCAATAGTGCATTTTATCATTCACTATTTTTTATGTTTATTCATTCTCCAGCTGTGTTTCTCTCTAACCACACTGAGTCTGATCTATTCTAGTTTTAACGATAGTGTTTTGCATGGATTTTTAAAAATACTGAGGTTATATATTGATACATTTGGAAAAATACTAAAATTTCATTCCTCCAGTAATTTCACAGAGCCATGGATTTGATAATGTGACTTGTGATTCTCCAGTTTTTCATGTCTCACAACTGCATAATATCTCATAGGATTAGTGTTCTTTGAAACATGGTTTGGTCTATGATGCTCCATTTCTGTTTAAAACAGTCAACTTTTTTCTTCCAAATCCTAATGTTAGTTTATTGAACATCCCTTCAACACTCAGAAATGTCAAGCTAATTTCCTCTTAAAAAATGCAAAGCTGGGCTTCTTAGGAAAACATGAGACGAGACGAGCAATTGGGCTCTAGTACTCTTTTTCCACTGTTAGTTCTCCTTATCTTCTCAAGGAAATGGTGCAAGATGACAAAGTTTTCAGTGATATCTGTTCAGAACTAGACTTAGAAAAAGGAATTGTTTGTGGACTAAATGGCACTAGTCCATTATAAACACCTCATCTATTGATAGTTTTATAAATGCACATTAATTTATCATTATTATTATATGTAAATAGTTCTTTCACAAATTGGATACTATTCAAGGTGGTAAAACAGGAAAATTTTAGACTCCCTTCTTTTATTTTTTTTGTTACTCCCTTTTTACTTTGATTCCATCTTAGAGGATCCTTACCACAACAGTGCCCTTTTAGGTATGCTCTAGAAGATTTATCCACCCATTACAGAATGCCTAACATAATAACCCACTGGAATTGTTTCTGTGAGAATTTAGGAAATATTGCCTGGCTTCTAGCAATCTGGTCTAGATTTTACATCATGGGCAATGTAAATATTTGATCTAATTATTCTTCTCTCTGTTGTCTATTAGGAAGTTCAAAGCTTAATTTGCAGTTGTTTTTAGTAATTAGAGAGGATGTTGTGGCGTACATTTTGTGTACTAAAGTCAGTTTGATTTCTATTATTATTGTACTCATTTATCCATTTGCACCAATCTCTTCATGTGTCTTTGTGTGTGTGTGTGTGTGTCTGTGTGTGGTACGCGGGCCTCTCACTGTTGTGGCCTCTCCCGTTGCGGAGCACAGGCTCCGGACGCGCAGGCTCATGGGCCCAGCCGCTCCTCGGCATGTGGGATCCTCCCAGACCGGGGCACGAACCCGTGTCCTCTGCATCGGCAGGCGGACTCTCAACCACTGCGCCACCAGGGAAGCCCTTCATGTGTCTTTTTATGTTGTATTGCTATATGTCTTTCACTTTACGTCTAAACTATAGGTGACGGTTATGAAAGAAGGTTTAAGAAATAAACATTCCTATGTTTTAAATTTCTTTTTTTGATTGATCCTTAGTTTTTTCTTTGTTAGACTGCATATCTATAAATTTGTAAGCTTGCTTTATATGCTTTGTTTTATATACATACATACACATAAGACTGTGTAATACCCACTGAATCTAGAATACAGAATTTTTTCTTCTACTGAAAGTCATATAAAAGGTTTTATTGGCTAATTTCCTCTTTAAGGTGCTTCTAGTTATAATATTTGTAGGATCTCTGAAATATTCTTAGTTAAAATGTTGAAAACGTTTTTTAAGTACATACTTTAAAAAGTCACATTTCACGACTATGCTTTTTGACAGCTGTGAAATAACAGTGTAATTGCATCATAACTGTGAAATACAACTTTTTATTGCTTGTAGAAAGTGGATATTTTGCCAATTCTGACACATATACAACAGCTTCAGGGCATCTCATATTGCCTGATTAATTAAGTACCACTATCCACCTTGTGAGATTCATTGCCACCTTATCCAAAAATTGAGATAAGCAGATTAAATACATAAAATAAAAGTACGTGGTTTTAAAAATACAAGTGCAATTTCTTTTGTAATTACACATTTGGAGACACCATATGTATAAAAATGTACATTAAATTTTATAGTAAGCCATTTTAATAATTTTTTTCTTTTTTCATCAACAATTGTAATAGCAGAGATTTCATATGAATTGGTAGAATCATCCTCAAATATTAGTTTAAAAGTATTCAATTATCCCAACGTGACTCTTAATTTAGAAATATTACTGTGGAGGTTCACATCATTAACTTATATATCAGTTACAGGGAAAAAGATTATATAATTAATCCTTTTAGAGAAAAATGAACTTTAGTTGCAAATCATGCAGTAATGTTTGGTCATGTTATCATGAAAGAAATATAAATGCATTGATTCATAAACTAATTCATTTGATAAGCACTTTAGATTGAAAAGAGAACATTAGTTACAGAACATTTTATAGTTACATAAGATATTTGTAGAACTGTAACACAATAAGAGATAGTGATTTTTGTGAGCAGAATTTATTTTATAATTAAACTTCTCTTCTCAAAAAAAAGTTTGATTTTTTTTCTGATGTGGCACATCTACCTTTTTGATTCAGTCTTTGTTTTCTTTAGAACATAAGTCTTTGTTCTTGACTTCCAAAGCCAAGGAATAAGATAAATATATAGCGGTCATCCCTAGAGCATGAAGAACAGAGGAGAATATGCAGCCAACTAGGAGAAATGATAGTAGAGCCAAGGGTTTGAGTATGTGTGTGATTTAACCAGGTTGAGGAAGATGAGGCTAATGGGAGCATTCTAGTCATGGAGACCAGCATAACTAAAGAAATGCAAATCTGAAGTATAATAAGGCATTCAGGTAACTGCAAGCTCTTCAGTATTACTACGGGATAAAATATGAGATATGAAATAGTAATTCAGGTTAATTGGAGAAGTGGATATAGGCTTTAAGATGAGCTGTTCAGGAGTTTGAAATATATCCTGAAGTCAAAAGTCCCTGAAACCTAAGAGATACTACAAGTTGCCTAAGACCTTTAAACAAATAATAACAGCATTTTTTTTCCTGACAATTTCCCATGTAAGTCCAAAATACCAAATTATTTTTTCTTTAATTAAAAATATGTATATATGTATCAAACTATCAAAATAAGACAAAGAACTTAAAATATTGCTTTCTGATTACTGAATAATTAATATGGTCATTAAAATTTACATTCAAAATACTACAACTTACACATGATGCTGTAATATAAAATTTACATTTAAAATAAATACCATAAATAGAACATAACAATAAGTAAATTTATTGAGAGGATTCAGAAAATAAAATTGAAAGCAATTTCCTGTATTGAACCATTATTAGTTGAGATTGATAGTGAAGAAAAATGTGGTAGAAAGAGACAAGGAATGTTGAAGCAGTCAGTAGATGGATTGCTGAAAGTGACATGCAGAGGGGGTAGGCAATGGAGGAGAAACTTTAGGTAAATATCAAACCCAGAAGAACTGACATAGTTCCCCTATATATGTTACTGCTATGGAGATACCAGAACAGCAAGCCTCATGCTGCTTCTCACCCATGAGTGTGCACAGCAAGGGTTCTTACCAGAGTCAGCCATTTCTGACCCATATCTAATGCCTCCAACAGAAAATCCCTGCTCTGGGTCTCCTCTCCCCATCAGCTGCCCAGACCTTTCTCAGAGTCTGAGATTCTTCCTACACAATCTTTCTTCTCTTCCTTTTTCCTCCTCATCACACATATCAGACCTGCATTGTGGTCTCAAAGTAATAACCGTCTAATCATACTTCCTTGTCCCTTTACTTTCATAGGTGTTTCAATAAATCTGTTTCCATTTTAATTATTCCCTGGTGTTTGCTTCCTGGAAAATGTGAACTATCATGGTGAGACATACAATATTTAAAAGAGAACTTTTCATTATTTAGCTGACATATTGAAGGGTATTGTTTACTATTATATTTGTATGACCCACATATTTCTTCAAAGTACAAATATGGCACCTGTGATTTGACTGTGTGACTCTTAAAGTTGTCATCATCTCCATCTTCTTCAAACGAGTATCATATACCTTCCTAAACAAGCGTGATTATTAATTTCCCTGCATGAGATTTCAAGAGCTATCTAGCATCATTTTCATCAACTTCTTCAAAGTTAACATCCCTCTTCAGGAACAATAATTTTCACTCTATCCTCAACCACCTTTACAAAACCTTTTAAATCAACCACAAATTGTGGAGTTAGTTTTTTATTATATCTCTTCGTGTTGATGTAGAAAAAAATTTTTTTTGCCATACCTGGTTGGTAAATTCTAAAGCCTTTGTTGTGTGTCAAAATATTTCCAAAAAATTTTAGTAAAGATTCTTGTTTGACGTCTGCACCCTGGACCATGTTTTGCATAAATTATTGAGAATAATACATTTTGATAATTGTGATAACCTCATGGATAATAAACATATGGTCCATGGGTTACAAATGCAATGTCATATTTGGAGGGGAGATAATCATGTGGATGGTAGGGCTGCATTCCACATTCCTGGCTGAATGGTAAGAGGTCAAAAATGTTTAGAGCTTTATTTGCAAGATTTTTTAAAAATTAAGGGTCAGAGATAAGATTGTACATAATTCTCAAAGACCCTCCCTTGTCAAGTAGGCATTGAGAATTTACAAACGACTTGCAATTTTCCTTTGGTCATTCCTTTGACTAAATGTATTTTTCAAAATATATTATAGACTGATTTAGATTTAACATAACATTAGTAGCACAAGTACCTGGATAAGTAGTGTCAGCCAGCTAGAAGACTTCATAACTTTATGAAGATGGTTACCTTCTCCTGAAAGATAAACCTACCAGAGAATACTGCTTCCAAAACAATTCTGTCTCATCAACAACAAAATTTTCTTTGGCAGTATAGCCATCTTTGATTTTTCTTTTCTTTTATAGTTAGGGCAGGAAAATAACAATTTCTTCACAGAGAGTTATCGTAGCTTCCACAATTATTTTGATGATATGAGCCACCTTAGTCTACTCAGGCAGCTATAACACAATACCATAGACTGGATGGCTTAAACGAGACATTTATTTCTCACAAATCTGGAGGATGCAAAGTCCAAGTCCAAGAACAAAATCCCAGCAGATTTGGTTTTTGCTTATGGCCTTCTTCCTGGCTTACAGATAGCCTACATCTCACATGACCTCCTCTTCGTACATAAGGAGAGGGAAAGAGAATTCTGATCTCTCATCCTCTTCTTATAAGGGAACAAATCCCATCATGAAGTCACCACCCTCATGTCCTCATCTAAACCTAATTACCTCCCAAAGTCTCCAACTCCAAAAAGTATCACGTTGGGGCTTAAGCCTTCAACTTATGAAATTTGGGCAGATACAAAGAGTCCATCCATAACGTGAGTATAGCATCTTGATTCTGTGGAACTTCTCAGGCTTGCTTTGAATGACAACATTTTTTGCCAACTCATTTTCTCAGGCATTTCCTTCATCTTGAACTTCTCTGACATTGTTATTGTCATCTGAGTCAACAATGGTAAAGAATCTGAGCCCTTGAGTAATCTGTCTCTCTATCAATTTTGCCAGTTATTTTGCATGCTTTTCCAATGAAGAATGCTGTATTCTTGTCACTTCATACATGAATGCTAATTCATAAATTTTGTTGTATTAGTTTATTATTATAATTATAGTGCAAACCCTGATAATGTGTTTCTAAAGCATGCATGCAATTTCTTTAGCATGCTCTTCTTTGTCAAAACATCTTAGCTTTATTTCATCGAAATAAAACTTTCTCACTTGCTTTGATTTCATTTCCACATTTTTCTTCATAACATTTTCAACTGGTTTATGATTCATCGTGTAACAGTAGACAAAAACAAAAGCTAAAAATAGAAGACACTGTGGAAAAGTGTTTGAGACGAGTGCAGAAAGGCCAGGGAAGTCTCATACCAAGGGCAACATTGTGATGACTTTCTTATTTCCTTCAACATCAGAACAATTAAAGCACATTTCAAATAATCTCCAGTTAATTCTGAAATTCTTCCAAATGTACTGAGAATATAACGCAAGTTGGTTTTCTTTTTCCACAAATTATTTTATTAAAAATATTGCGTTGGGCTTCCCTGGTGGCGCAGTGGTTGAGAGTCCGCCTGCCGATGCAGGGGACACGGGTTCGTGCCCCGGTCCGGGAGGATCCCACATGCCGCGGAGCGGCTGGGCCCGTGAGCCATGGCCTCTGAGCCTGCGCGTCCGGAGCCTGTGCTCCGCAACGGGAGAGGCCGCAGCGGTGAGAGGCCCGCGTATCGCTAAAAAAAAAAAAAAAAAAAAAAAAAAAAAAAAAAAAAAAAAAAAAAAAAATATTGCGTTGAGTTTAGAGAAAGTAAAATTTTTTCTTATATGAAGTTTAGCAAGAGTTTTGAGAGAGATGTATGTTCTGTAAAATACAAGCACATTTTGATAGATTAAAAGTTCAATCTTATTTATTCTTTTAATATTTCCTGTAATATTAGATTAGATATTACAGAATTCCCTTACCTCATACATCCCTTTTGCATCTCTTTCCATTATTGACTTCATCATATGACATAATAATTAGGTTCCCATATTGGTCTTTTCATCAATTATTAACAAATTGAAGGCAGGGTCTATATTATTTTTCATTGTATTCTCAATTTTCATCATAGAAAATCATGGAAGACATATTAATGTCTTCTGAACTGAATGTAGAATGCACAGTAAAGTATTGATGGTTTATGGGTATAGAATAGGTGCCACGACTCTTAATCTACTTTAGTAAGCTTTGATATCAGGCAAAATTCACAAACTGAGAAAGAGTACTTAAGGAGAAGCTAGAATTATGGGTCCTGTCAAATAAAAATAACCCCTCTTACTTAAGTAGATTTTTAAAAGCTAGCCCTTTCTCTAGTTTAACCCTTATGGTTTTTTCTCTCTAAATGTATCATTTGCGTAGTAGAGGATACAGATGTCGATGAATTTCATTTAGCATAACTCAAGGCACCACCGTTCACATTGTTTTCTGAACGTGAAGTAAAATTGTGCAAAGAAGAAGCCCTATGTGGTTAAGAATAATGTCTCTCTAGTGTACATTTTGTTACTGACATGACAAAGGGAGGCACAAACACCAAAGAGAGGCAAGAGATATTTGCCATATTTTTGAAAACAAGGCTGAATTTAATTCAGTATGTCATATATACTTTAAAAGGAATTTTTAATGATAAGAGGTAATTCAACTTCAAACACTTAACAGTGTTTTAGTGTTTATTTTTATAATCATTGCCTAATATTTACTGGGCCAAAATTAGTTCAAAAAAGTAATGAAGAAAACAGTTAAAAAATACTAGCTGCTGAGGGGTGGGGAGGAGCATGAATAGGTGGAGCACAGAGCAGTGAAAATATATCAAGTATGTTAGTACAGTGATAAAAGCATGTCATTATACATTTGTCCAAACTCAGACTATACAAAGGCAAGAGTGAACCCTAATGTAAACTATGGCCTTTGTGTATCAATGTAGGTTCATACTTGATAAAAAATGTATAATTCGGAAAAGGGATACTGGCTATGCATGTGTGGGGGCAGGAGGTATATGAAAAATCTCAGTATCTTTCTCTCAGTTTTGTTGTGAACTTCTTTATCTGCTCTAAAAAGAAATAAAGACTTTAAAAAAACAACAACAAAACATTGTATAACTGGTAGAAGAAAATACGAGAATATTTTTATAATCTTGTGGTGCAGAAGATCTTCTTAACCAAGTAGGTCAGGAGCTACAAATGAAAAGACTAACAGAATTGAGTATAAAAATTTCAAACTTCTGAAATGGCAAAAATCCAGACTGGCAAAGCAAAGAAAATCGAAAAGAAAAAAACTGCTAAACATTATTGCACATACAATATGTCTACATAACTTAAAGAACAATCTAAAATAATAAAAATAACCATAAATATTAATAATTAAATAGCCCTGTGTATCCATAATTCAGTTTATGTAATAGCAGTCCTAAGACTTTTAAGATTCCTGTATATTCCACCCCAAACTTATCTACTTTTCGCCCCTACAAAGATAACTATTATCCTGAATTTCTTTATTTTTGTTATAGTGTTACCAAAATGAATTTTCCCCAAGAAAAATTTTTATCATTTAAAACTATAAAATTTAAAAATCATTTCTATGTAAAAAATAATATCATTTTTCATAAAGCTGTATAGACACCATAAGTGAGGAAATCTGTATAGAAACCATGTGTCAGAGTGATCTTCAAGTGAGTAGAGATTCAAGGCCAAAAGATTTGCTTTATGTAAGTAATAGTGTAATATTTTTCTTTCTGGCAATCCTGGTAGTTGTTTGCTTTTATCATGTTAACACTGAATTCCAGTGAGCACAGTGACTTAAAAAATGCATCTTTTTTGATGCAGTTTAAAAATGCACCTTTTTTGAGGTGGGCATTCAGAGGTAACATGCACAGCTGTGTTTTCTGAGTGAGTTAACAGGTACTGAGCTATGAAATTCTCCATCAGTGGGGCAAGCTGCTTATGCTCTGCTCTAGCTCATTAGGGAGCCACACAAGCCAAATGAAGTCCCAGATACCTGGTACTCTACGTAGTAGTTCATTGCTAATTACAAAGGAGTGACAGAAGAGTATGGGAATCTATATTTTTGTTATTTTACAGATTTGCATACCATATGGCATTTAAGATGATATGAAAACAAAATAATGACTTAAAGCTTAAAAAAATGGAAGTATGGGGCTTCCCTGGTGGCGCAGTGGTTGAGAGTCCACCTGCCGATGCAGGGGACACGGGTTCGTGCCCTGGTCTGGGAAGATCCCACATGCCGCGGAGCGGCTGGGCCCGTGAGCCATGGCCGCTGAGCCTGCGCGTCCGGAGCCTGTGCTCCGCAAAGGGAGAGGCCACAACAGTGAGAGACCCGCGTACTGAAAAAAAAAAAAAAGAAAAAAAAAAAAAGGAAGTATGTTTTCTCTGTGCCACAGTGTACTAATTTCAGTGGTGCAGAAATGCAAGAGATTAGAGACACAATAAATATTCAAGGTTCATATTTCACTAGTGTCTACATGAACTATGTAGTTGCCTTTCTTTCACTCACAAGGACTTTCTTCAAGCAGTCAGAACTTCCAGAGGTACTTATCATTGTCCAGTTTTCCTGCATGGGTAGGCCCTAATGCAAGAACTACATTACATTCAGGATAACAATTATGAAATATGAATGACTTGTTAGTGAGATAGTTCAAATTAAAAATTAAGAGACAGCTCTGGAAATGGACTTCTCAGAAAAACCCAGACACTATAAATATTTTTGATTGATTCAGAATATTTTTGAAGATTATCATTAATATCAACAATCTTATGGTCAGGATAATCTATTCAGTAAATGCCTGTGATCATGTATAATTATCAAAAAATTAAGTACTTATTAAATGGGTGAAAAATATTGATCATAATTTTAGAGATGAAGGAAAATTGCAGTTTTAATAGCACAGAACTCCCATCCCTAAAACTGACCAAGATATGTGACTGTAAAAAAATGAGGAACAAGCTACATAAGTACCCACTATTCCTACCAACCACATTTAATCCAGAAGCATCTGACCTTATATAAGAATAGAATGACATATTGAAATTTCAGCTAAATGGTCAGTTAAAAGCAAACCACACCTTCTGAGGATTGGCGGGTAGTTTTCAGGATTCAGAATATTCTCTGTCCCTTAATCAAAATAAATGGACCAGAATCCATGTAGTAACATTTCTTAGCATCACACTTAATAGTCCATAAACTTTAATTCTTATTCTGATACTATACACTTAACTAGTGGTCTTAGAAAGGAACCCTCAAAAGAGAAATGCTTCTACCCCAGTCAGCTAGAATAAGAACTGAAGGCAAAGAAATTGAGAAGAGAAGAGATATATGCTCTTAGAGTTTTGTGGCAGCACTTGCAAATATTAGGACCGAAATGTTTCTTGTTTGCTCAATGGAATAATTTTCCCATTTTTAAAATTTTGAATAAAAGAATATGTATTTTATGCATTTCTTCTTTTTTATTATATAATATAGGAAAAGTGTTAAATTTTCATTTCTAAAGGTTTTTTTTTTTTTTTTTTTTTTGTGCTAGGCGGGCCTCTCACTGTTGTGGCCTCTCCGGTTGCGGAGCACAGGCTCCGGATGCGCAGGCTCAGCAGCCATGGCTCACGGGCCCAGCCACCCCACGGCATGTGGCATCTTCCCAGACCGGGGCACGAACCCGTGTCCCCTGCATCGGCAGGCGGATTCTCAACCACTGAGCCACCAGGGAAGCCCTTTTTTTTTTTTTTTTTTTTTTTTTTTGATTTCTAAAGTTTTTTAATGTTGCAATGGAATTTGAGGACAATTGATTCTACTGGACACTTTAAGGATGCATTATGTCATCTCTAAATAGATTAGCTGGCTGTTGACTTCCAGTTACCTCCTCTGGGGAAGAAGAGTGCCTATGTAGTATGGCTGGACTGTGTTAGGCAGGTACATTTTGGATAGAGGAGAATAACATGGGATGTGTGTGTGTGTGTGTGTGTGTGTGCGCGCGCGCGCACGTGCACATGTGTGAACAACATCTATATGGTAGAATGTAGGAGATGCCAATTGGGTTGAACTTCTGGCCTGTAGAAACTCCCCATTCCCTGAAAAGGACAGTTCAAAGACTTAGGCCCTTTTTGGAGTCTTACATTTGCAGCCCTAGCTGAATGATCCAGGGTTAGACCAAAGCCACGCCGTTAGATCATCTCTCCTGAGAATTTTAAACCTTGAATGGAGAGACCTAGAAACTGGAAATAATTAGAATTGAGCTTCGATAAAGGCAGCACTGAAGGGAGAAGGTTTCCCACCCCCAGCTCCTGGTTCCTTCAGCTACTCATCATTTCTACTCAACCACCTGGAGTGTATTTTCTTAGTTGTTCCTGGGATTCTGTGAATAGCCAGGCTATTTTTCCAATAAAGTCCCCTTTTTCATTAAGTTGCACAGAGTCAGGTTCCGTTGCTTATAACTACTGCAATCTTAATTAAATCAATTCATTACAAGTAGTAAAACAATACCAAAGAACCATTTCTCTTGAGTAAGAACTCTAAGAGGTTTTTCTGGTACTGAAAACCACATTTGCTGCCCACAAATGTGAGTAGGAGGATTGTTAGGGTGACCTAAGATTAGAGGTTCAAAAGATAAGAAAAAATATGTCCAGTAGAATTTGAATTATTTGGGGGGCTGGACGGTGCCCTTGAGATTTTTTTAAAACAAAATATTTACTGACATATTGATGATTTTCTTATGTCAGACTTATGGTTTCATCAAGCCAGGTGTCTATCCTTAGATGTAAAACAAGATCATTTGTAAGGATGACATTTTGCTCTTTGTTATGATATCCAGTGCTTAGAAGCACACCTCAGAGTGTGCAGACCATATTCTTTGTGTGTATTTTCTAACACTTTAGGAGGGTAATTTTCATTTTTAAATAAGAAGCAACACCTTATGATAAAAATAATTCCTGTGAGGGGCCATAATATTTAATGGTTAAGAGTTCAGGGGCCAGGGCTTCCCTGGTGGCGCAGTGGTTGAGAGTCCGCCTGCCGATGCAGGGGACGCAGGTTCGTGCCCTGGTCCGGGAAGATCCCACATGGCGCGGAGCGGCTGGGCCCGTGAGCCATGGCCGCTGAGCCTGCGCGTCCGGAGCCTGTGCTCCGCAGCGGGAGAGGCCACAACAGTGAGAGGCCCGCATACCGCAAAAAAAAAAAAAGAGTTCAGGGGCCAGAGATGGGCTACTGGAGATAGCTTCACTAGCTTTTGACCTGTGCAAGTTACTTTATTTCTCTTCCCCAGTATTCTCGTCTGCAAAATGTCTTTAAAAACAATGACATTTAGGGCGAAATGTATCAATGAATATTTAAATAAAGTATGATCTTGGCATGACGTGCTTCATCGTTATTGGCTATTATTCTTTCTTTTCACCTATTTATATTACTTATCTCTAGGATGACAATCCTAGTTTGTGCCAATTGTCCTGCAGTAGTTATTGAAAGCCCCTTCTATCACTCTCAAAAGTATGCCTGTTTAGATGATAAATTATATATGGCCTTTGCCATCTCAGTTTAAGTCCTCTTCATGCCATGAATCTGTTTTTTAACCATCTGCCCCAATCAATAAGTGGCATTATCTTCAAATTTTAGAAAGTAGTAGTCATCATTCATTCTTCCCCTTTCCTTATTCCATAACTCCAATCCATGGAGATAGTCTGTTAATTTTTCCTCCTAACTATATGTCTGTTTTGTTTACTTCTTTCCACTGTATCTCACCTCACCCCCAATCCCAGTCCAGGCCAGATAAGAATCTAACCCTCAAATAACTACAAAAGCCTCCTAAATTAATTTCCCCGCTAACATTCTTTTATAGCTCAAGTAGCTTCTCTTCAAAAGAGGGAGGGGGTCTATGGGGTCTATGTATACATATAGCTGATTCACTTCATTGTACAGCAGAAACTAACACAACATTGTAAAGCAACTATAATTTTAAAAATGACCTTTTATAATGTAAATGAGATCATGCCATTGTCCTGTTTAAAACCATTAACTGACCTCCATCAAATTGAAAATAAAATCTAAATTTCTCACTGTGATTGACCTGCTACACCTCCAACCTGCTCCCGAGGCTTAACTTGGGCCCCTCTCTCCAGTCTCATATGTTCCAGCCATGCTAACAGGCTTTCAGTTGTTCAAATCTGGCCAGTATATATCCCAACACAAAGCACTTGTCATAACTGTCTGTCTTTGTCTGAAATGTTCTCCATGCTTGTCCTTCTTTGTCGCCTTCTCATCCTTCATATCTTAGCTTAAATTTCACCTCTAGCAGGTAACATTCCCTTATAGTCCTTTCTAGAGTAACTTCCACTCACCACAACTGTGCTGCTTTTCTCTTGGCAACCTGTTTGCTGCTTTGTTTAAACCTATCACATGCAGAATCAATTTATTTTTTGTTTTATTTTCTATCTCCTGCACTACTGTAAGCTCAGAGAGGAAAGAAACCCTGTCTGTGTTGTTCACAGAGAGAGCTGAGTCTGTGGGAAAGTGTCCAGGCTTTGATAAATATTTTCGAATGAATATATTTAGTAGACATTATATGACTATTCATTTTTCTTTATTTCTTTTCAAAGTTACCTTCTGATATTTTAAATTCTATTTTTCCAAGATTGTTTAACAATATTCTATTATAGAAAGAACCAGTTTCTATCTCTGTGAACTTAGAAAGTAATATAACTTCTTTTTGTCCCAATTTCCTCAGTTTTAAAATGAGAAAATATCCACCCCATCCACCCTGCCTTGAGCTGAGTATGACACTAAACTTTAATAAAGCACTATAACAATATAAGTTTGCACAATTTGGCAAATAGCAACAATTAGCAATTAGCCTTATTTCTTACTGATCATTATTAGTTTTTCAAGCACACTCAAGTTAAGTACAATATTCATAATGTTTTAAAATATTTGAAAAGTTTGATCTCAGTTTGATTGGGTTATTGTACATTTGTAGACAGGTGTTTATTTCTGCAAATGAGTTACTTTTCCATTGAAGAGCTAGAACTGAAATTATATATAATGATCACATATAGCAAAATGAAAATCATAATAATAGTTGGCATTTTTGAATGTACATGATGTGCTGGGCACTATGTGAATAAATTTACATATCTTACTGTCTTTAATCAACTACCTGAGAAATACATACTTTTATTATTCATATCTTAAGGTGAGAAAATAGGTTTACAGAATCTATGGGTCTTGCCCAGGTTTCCGAGGCTAGAAAGTATAAGAACTTGATTTCAAGTCTAGGTATATTCACAAAAATAAAGAGATGACACTCTCCCCTTGCTACTTTTAACTGTTTATATGCAGTAAAGAAGGAGACGTATATTTATACTATCTTTATACATTGTATATTCTTCAAGGGAAACATATCTGCTTTCTCCTCCATTCATAGATTCTTTCATCTTTCAGAAAGTATTTACTTAGTTCAGTGTGTCTAGTATTCCTTGGCTAAACAAAATTCTGTACACAAAATATATAGCATTTATTTTATTGTGTGAATATATTTGAACATCACAACAAAAAGAAGAAATAATCAGTAGGCCCTTCCCCACAGGGAATTTAAGCTTTATCCACTACACACCATGGAGGCATTGAATTAAACAAGGCATTAAACAAGAGTTTTAGTCTTACTAGGAACGCTGTTAAATTTGTATTTTGGAAAAATCACTATAGTAATACTATATATGGTGGTTTGGGGAGAATTAAAGAAAATTAATTTTCTTGATAAACTTATATGATAATCATGGCAACATACATGTAAATAATTATAATACAACCTGTTTAAATTTTGTGAAAGAAATAATTTGGTGGCAATTTTTTACCTGCATAATTAAAAAGAGGAGTAGCTTTTTTTTTTTTTTTTTTTTTTTTTAGTCTTAAAGACTAGATCTTTCTAGTTTTATCAGGATGTAAGGAACTACAATTCATGACTAATTTATAACAAATATACTTTGTATTTATACATTATCTACCTGAAATGAATAGACTGCCAGTTATTTCTCTGGCATAGGTGGCTTTATTTGGGATAAGCACAGAATTGCCATTTGGGGTCTGTAATCATGGCAAGCCATGTGCAAGTTCTCAAGCAGCAAGGGAAGGAGAACACTTTATTTTTCTTTTTTTAAATTTTATTTTTATTTATTTATTTTTGGCTGCATTGGATCTTTGTAGCTGCGCTTGGGCTTTCTCTAGTTGCAGTGAGCAGGGGCTACTCTTCAATGCAGTGTGCTGGCTACTCATTGCAGTGGCTTCTCTTGTTGTGGAGCGTGGACTCTAGACATGTGGACTTCAGTAGTTGTGGCACACGGGCTCAGTAGTTGTGGCTCACGAGCTCTAGAGTGCAGGCTCAGTAGTTGTGGTGCATTGGCTTAGTTGCTCCACGGCATGTGGGATCTTCCTGGACCAGGGATCGAACCCATGTCCCCTGCATTAGCAGGCAAA
Source organism: Kogia breviceps (assembly GCF_026419965.1). NCBI lineage: Eukaryota > Metazoa > Chordata > Mammalia > Artiodactyla > Physeteridae > Kogia > Kogia breviceps. Next base: position 71,048,977 of record NC_081321.1, on the reverse strand, counting down.
TTCTTAACCACTGTGCCACCAAGGAAGTCCCAGAGAACACTTTTATAGAGAAAAAAATGAAGTTAGGAGGGCTGTAGCAAACAAATAGTTTATGGCTTTTCATTGGCTGATTCCTTGCCAGGAAAGAAAAAAACACTTTCTTCTTCCTGTTGGGCTCTTCTATTATGGCAGGGTATGAGAATTCCCTGTTCTAGTCTCCCAACTCTATATAATTGAGCTTTCTGTTTATTAATTTTTATAATATATATACTTACATGTATATGGTATTAAATATTTTCCCAGTGAGTAAATATACCTTGAATTCTTTTTATGATTTTCTAAAAATAATATATAAATTATACATTGTTAATCACTATTAAAGAACATATAGAACACTTTTAAAATAACTTGTATAGAAATAAGTAAAAAATATTAAGGAAAATAATTATCAACAACCACGTATAAATACATAATTATCATGAGGACTCAGAATTATCATAGTTACTTGACTTTATATCAAATAATTGCATGTAGAAATTTTCTTTAAAATATTAAAGTCCTTTGGAATTACATAACCATTTAGATTACATATGCTTTTAAAATGCATAATGCAGAACATTTGGAAGCAAAAGAAATACTCAGTTCCTTTAGAGTCCATGCATTGAAAGAATTTCTTTTTGATATTATTGTAAATGGCATTATTTTCTTAATTTCTCTTTCAGATAGTTCACTGTTAGTGTATAGAAATGCAACTGATTTTTGTATGTTGATTTTGTATCCTGTAACTATACTGAATTTGTTTATTAGTTCTATCAGTTGTATTTTGTTTTGGTTTGTTTTGGTGGAGTCTCTAAGGTTTTCTATATGTAAAATAACAGTTGTCTGCAAATAGACAATTTAACTTATTTTCTAATTTGAATGTCTTTTATATCTTTTCCTTGCCTAATTACTCCGATAAGGACTTCTAGTACTGTGTTGAATAGGAGTGGCTACAGTGTGTATCCTTGTCTTCTTCCTAACGTTAGAGGAAAATTTTAGCATTTCACCATTGAGTATGATGTTAGCTGTGAGCTTGCTATATACAACATTTGTTATGTTGAGGTATATTTATTCTATATCTAATTTGTTGAGAGATTTATCATGAAAGGATGCTGAATTTTGTTAAATGTTTTTTTTACATATCTATTGAGATGACCATATGATTTATATCCTTTATTCTGTTAAAATGGCCCATCACATTAACTGACTTGGGTCTTTTGAACCATCTTTGCATCTCATGGATAAACCTCACTTGGTCACGATGTATGATCTTTTTAATGTGTTGTTGAATTCAGTTTGCTGGTATTTGGTTGAGGATTTTTGCATCTATGTTAATCAGGTATATTGCCCTGTAATTTTCTTTTCTTTTAGTGTTTTGTGATTTTTTTTTTTTTTTTGTAGCATCTTCTCTGGTTTTGTTATTATTGTAATTCTGACCTTCTAAATGAAGTTGGAAGTATTTTTTTCCTTTTCAGTGTTTTTGTACACTTTAGAAAGGATTGACATTAATTCTTCTTTAAATGTTTGGTAGAATTCACCAGTGAAGCCAACTGGTCCTGGGCTTTTCTTTGTTGGGAGAATTTTTTAAATTACTGATTCAATCATCTTACCATTTATAGGTCTATTTAGATTTTCTATTTCTTTATGATTCAGTTTTAGTGGGTTGTATGTTTCTAGGAATGTAAACATTTTTTCTGTGTTGTCCTGTTTGTTGGTATATAATTGTTCATAGTAATCTTTTATGGAACTTTTTCTGTCTGTGCCATCAGTTGTAGTGTCTCTTTTATTTCTGATTTGATTTATTTGAACCCTCTATTTTCTTTCTTAGTCAAACTAATAGTTTGTCAATTTTGTTTATCTTTTCAAAAAACATCCTTTAAAAATTTTTTTAAACATCTTTAATGGAGTATAATTGCTTCACAATGGTGTGTTCCTGCTTTGTAACAAAGTGAATCAGCTATACATATACATATATCCCCATATCTCCTCCCTCTTGCATCTCCCTCCCCCCATCCCTATCCCACCCCTCTAGGTGGTCACAAAACACCAAGCTGATTTCCCTGTGCTATGTGGCTGCTTCCCACTAGCTATCTATTTTACATTGGGTAGTATATATTAGTTCATCCCACTCTCTCACTTTGTCCCAGCTTACCCTCCCCCTACCCTGTATCCTCAAGTCCATACTCTACATCTGCATCTTTATTCCTGTCCTGTCCCTAGGTTCTTCATAACCATTTTTTAAAATTCCATATATATGTGTTAGCATATGGTATTTGTTTTTCTCTTTCTGACTTCCTTCACTCTGTATGACAGACTCTAGGTCCATCAACCTCTCTACAAATAACTCAATTTCGTTTCCTTTTATGGCTGAGTAATATTCCATTGTATATATGGGCCACATCTTCTTTATCCATTCATCTGTCAATGGGCATTTAGGTTGATTCCATGACCTGGCTGTTGTAAATAGAGCTGCAATGAACATTGTGGTACATGACTCTTTTTGAATTCTGGTTTTGCCAGGGTATATGCCCAGTAGTGGGATTGCTGGGTCATATGGTAGTTCTATTTTTAGTTTTTTAAGGAAGCTCTATACAGTTTAACATAGTGGCTGTATCAATTTACACTCCCACCAACAGTGCTAGAGGGTTCCCTTTTCTCCACACCCTATCCAGCATTTATTGTTTGTAAATTTTTTGATGATGGCCATTCTGACTAGTGTGAGGTGATACCTCATTGTAGTTTTGATTTTCATTTCTCTAATGATTAGTGATATTGAGTATTGTTTCATGTGTTTGTTGGCTATCTGTATATCTTCTTTGGAGAAATGTCTATTTAGGTCTTCTGCCCATTTTTGGATTGGGTTGTTTGCTTCTTTGATATTGAGCTGCATGAGCTGCTTGTAAATATTGGAGAATAATCCTTTGTTAGTTGCTTCATTTGCAAATATTTTCTCCCATTCTTAGGGTTGTCTTTTCATCCTGTTTATGGTTTCCTTTGCTGTGCAAAAGCTTTTAAGTTTCATTAGGTCCCATTTGTTTATTTTTGTTTTTATTTCCATATATCTAGGAGGTGGGTCAAAAAGGATCTTGCTTTTACATCAGAGAGTGTTCTGCCTATGTTTTCCTCAAAGAGTTTTATAATGTCTGGCCTTACATTTAGGTCTTTAATCCATTTTAAGTTTATTTTTGTGTATGGTGTTATGGAGTGTTCTAATTTCATTCTTTTACATGTGGCTGTCCAGTTTTCCCAACACCACTTATTGAAGAGGCTGTCTTTTCTCCATTGTATATTCTTGCCTCCTTTATCAATAATAAAATGACCATATGTTCATGGGTTTATCTCTGGGCTTTCTATCCTGTTCCATTGATCTATATTTCTGTTTTTGTGTCAGTACCATGCTATCTTGATTACTGTAGCTTTGTAGTATAGTATGAAGTCTGGGACCTGATTCCTCCAGCTCCGTTTTTCTTTCTCAAGATTGCTTTGGCTATTTGGGGTCTTTTGTGTTTCCATACAAATTGTGAAACTTTTTTTTCTAGTTCTGTGAAAAATGCCATTGGTAGTTTGAAAGGAATTGCAGTGAATCTGTAGATTGCTTTGGATAGTATAGTCATTTTCACAATGTTGATTCTTCCAATCTAAGAACATGGTATATCTCTCCATCTGCTTCTTTCATCTTTAGTTTCTTTCATTAGTGTCTTATAGTTTCTGCATACAGAAACTTTTGTCCCCTTAGGTGGGTTTATTCCTAGGTATTTTATTCTATTTGTTGCAGTGGTAAATGGGAGTGTTTCCTTAATTTCTCTTTCAGATTTTTCAACATTAGTGTGTAGGAATGCAAGAGATTTCTGTGCATTAATTTTGTATCCTGCTACTCTACCAAATTCATTGATTAGCTCTAGTAGTTTTCTGGTAGCATCTTTAGGATTCTCTATGTATAGTATCATGTCATCTGCAAACAGTGACAGCTTTACTTCTTTTCCATTTGGGTTCCTTTTATTTCTTTTTCTTCTCTGATTGCTGTGGTTAAAACTTCCAAAACTATGCTGAATAATAGTGGTGAGAGTGAGCAACCTAGTCTTCTTCCTGATCTTAGTGGAAATGTTTTCAGTTTTTTACCATTGAGAATGATGTTGGCTGTGGGTTTGTCATATATGGCCTTTATTATGTTGAGGTAATTTCCCTCTATGCCTACTTTCTGCAGTGTTTTTATCATAAATGGGAGTTGAATTTTGTCAAAAGCGTTTTCTGTATCTATTGAGATTATCATATGCTCTTTATCCTTTTTTTGTTAATATGGTGTATCACATTGATTGATTTGTGTATATTGAAGAATCCTTGCATTCCTGGGATAAACCCCACTTGATCATGGTGTATGATCCTTTTAATGTGCTGTTGGATTCTGTTTGCTAGTATTTTTTGAGAATTTTTGCATCTATATTCATCAGTGACATTGGCTTGTAGTTTTCTTTTTTTGTGACATCTTTGTCTGATTTTGGTATCAGGATGATGCTGGCCTCGTAGAATGTGTTTGGGAGTCTTCTTCCCTCTGCTATAGTTTGGAAGAGTTTGAGAATGATAGGTGTTAGCTTTTTTCTAAATGTTTGATAGAATTCGGCTGTGAATCCATCTGGTCCTGGGCTTTTGTTTGTTGGAAGATTTTTCATCACAGTTTCAATTTCAGGGCTTGTGTTTGGTCTGTTTATATTTTCTACTTCTTCCTGGTTCAGTCTTGGAAGGTTGCACTTTCCTAAGAATGTGTCCATTTCTTCCAGATTGTGCATTTTATTGGCATATAGTTGCTTGTAGTAATCTCTCATGATCCTTTGTATTTCTGCAGTGTCAGTTGTTACTTCTCCTTTTTTATTTCTAATTCTATTGATTTGAGTCTTCTCGCTTTTTTTTTTTAATGAGTTGGGCTAATGGTTTATCAATTTTGTTTATCTTTTCAAAGAACCATCTTTTAGTTTTATTTAGCTTTGCTATTGTTTCCTTCACTTCTTTTTCATTTGTTTCTGACTTGATCTTTATGGTTTCTTGCCTTCTGCTAACTTTGCGGTTTTTTTTTTTTTCTTTCTCTAATTGCTTTAGGTGTAAAGTTAGGTTGTTTATTTGAGATGTTTCTTGTTTCTTGTGGTAGGATTGTATTGCTATAAACTTCCCTCTTAGCGCTGCTTTTGCTGCATCCCATAGGTTTGGGTTCATTTTGTTTTCATTGTCATTCATTTCGAGGTTTCTTTTGATTTCTTCAGTGATCTCTTCATTATTAAGTCTTGTATTGTTTAGCCTCTATGTATTTGTATTTTTTAGAGATTTTTTTCCTGTAATTGATATCTAGTCTCATAGCATTGTGTTCTGAAAAGATACTTGATACAATTTCAATTTTCTTAAATTTACCAAGGCTTGATATGTGACCAAAGATATCATCTATCCTGGAGAATGTTCCATGAGCACTTGAGAAGAAAGTTTATTCTGTTGTTTTTGGATAGAATGTCCTATAAATATCAATTAAGTCCATCTTGTTTAATGTGTCATTTAAAGCTGTGTTTCCTTATTTATTTTCATTTTGGATGATGTGACCATTGGTGAAAGTGGGGTGTTAAAGTCCCCTACTATGATTGTGTTACTGTTGATTTCCCCTTTTATGGCTGTTAAGCATTTGCCTTATGTATTGAGGTGCTCCTGTTTTGGGTGCACAAATATTTATAATTGTTATATCTTCTTCTTGGATCGATCCCTTGATCATTATGTAGTGTCCTTCCTTGTCTCTTGTAATAGTCTTTATTTTAAAGTCTATTTTGTCTGATATGAGAATTGCTACTCCAGCTTTCTTTTGATTTCCATTTGCATGGAATATCTTTTTCCATCCCCTCACTTTCAGTCTGTATGTATCCCTAGGTCTGAAGTGGGTCTCTTTTAGATAGCATATATATGTATCTTGTTTTTGTATCCATTCAGCCAGTCTATGTCTTTTTAAACTGTCTTATTTTTATTGTTCTTTTCTACTGTTTTTCTAGTCTCTGTTTCATCTATTTCTGCTCTGATTTTTATTTTGTCTACTGATACCATATAGGGATTATGTTGTATGGAATAAGGTCTTTGTTTCTTTTTTTCTCTTGCTGAATTCAAAATTCTCTCTTTGTCTTTGATTTTGAACTATTTTATTATGTGTCTCAGAGAAGTCCTCTTTTGGTCAAACCTGTATGGAGTGCTATGTTTTTATGTACTTGAAAATCCATATCGCTCCCCAGCTTTGTGAAGTATTTGGCTGTTGTTTCTTTAAATAAGTTGCCTGCCATTTTCTTTATGCCCTTTATGTTGGGATCCTATAATAAGAATATTGTTTCTTGTGATGGTGTAACTCACTTGTTTAATTTTTTTCACTTGTTTTTATTTTTTAGTCTCTTCTTCTCTAAATGAATAATTTCAAATATCCTATCTTCAAGTTTACAGATTCTCTCTACTGCTTGTCCAAATCTGCTGCTGATGCTCTCTACTGCATTTTTCAGTTCATAAATTGTATTTTTATGTGTAGAAGTGTTGTTTTTTATTATTTCTTTGTCTCTGTTGAATCTCATTTTGCTTATGTAATGTTTTCTTTATATTGTTGCTGTCTGTCTGTGTGCTCTTGTAGCTTGCTGTGCTTCCTTAAAGCAATCATTTTAAACTTTTGTCATTTGATTCATAAATCTCCACTTCTTTGGGGTCAGGTATTGTACATATATAATATTCATTTGGTAGTGTCATGTTTCCTTGACTTTTTGTGTTCCTTGAATTCTTGAATTTGCTGTCTTCACATTTGAAGAAGTGGTTACCTCCTCCAGTCTTTACTGACTGGCTTCAGAAGAGAGTTACCTTCAGCTGTTACTCCAGCTAGGGATTATGAATCTTCTACAGACCTTTTCCAAGGATATGCCTGCCCCACACTTCTTTTTCCCTCTTGAGGCAGAGATGGTGGCAATGGTGGTGGTGGAGGAATTCTTAAGGTTGTATGCCTTCTCTCAATCTCACAAATCCAGGCCAGGTGTTATGATCCTGTTGTTTGTTTTTTCCTAGGCAGTGCTCTAAAAAGCTCAAGTCTGTTTGTCTTCTCCCAATCCCAGAGAGCTGGGCTGGCTTTCTGCACTTGCTTACTAGCCATCTGCAAAGGCTCACTCTTGCTGTCCACAGGAAGCACATGCTGGAAGCCAGCCATAAAGGGGTAGATGAGGTGTGTAGAATGTCGGTATGCCCAAGGGCCATTTGGGGGGTCCACAGGCGAGTTGTCCCCAGTTGCCTATGGGCAGGCTCCCTAATGGAGTCTGTGAATTGGTAATAGGAAGAACCACACTCTTTAGTAGTGTCCCAAAGTTTTTTTTTTTCAATTCAGTCATTTGAAACTCAGTATTTAAAAATGGGATTTGTGTTTTAATCCCTGATAATATTATCATTATTATTGATCATAATTTAGATTGTGCCTCCCAATATAAAAATTTGAAATAGAATTAAAAGACAAGGCTCTTTTCCAATGATAGTGTCACACTACTGGAAAAAAAGAAGATGAGAATGTGTAAAATACAAATTTTTTTAAAAATGTTATGTTCTCTGGCAGTGACTCTATGGGTATGCAGCAGATGAAGAAACACTTATTTAAGGAAATTTAAAGTTTGGTAGGGACTGTGATTCTGTGGTATTTGAACTAAGACCCATGCCATCTCTATTCCTCACAGCTTAGTGAGATGTAACTCCACTCCAAGTTAAAATAATCAAAAACACAGGACTCCCTCTCCCCCCAGCTCCTAGTTAGTAAAACTATTCTCTCAGGAAAGCAGGACATAATAATTTCTCATCCTTCACTGAGCTACCTATTACTGAGCCTAAGTTCTAGATGAATACAGCTGAGAGGTGGGGACTACCTTCTTTTGCTCAATCCTTACTCATGGGACAGAAGTTCTACATTGGGTGTGGCACTGCTGAATAATCTGGGGCCCCACTACCCTTGTTCCATGTTTTGTGGTGAAGGATCCATGATGAAAAAGGCAAACCTAGACCTGTAGTTGCTGCCTCTGCATGTACCAAGCTCTCAGCTCTTAGAGTGAAAGTGTTCCTCAGAGAGAAGCAGGACATTGTCCCCACTTTCACCCACCCCAGCATCAGAGGTATGGTTCACAGATTTTGTCCCATGGAGAGAAGCAGGATGTAGAACAGAGTTCAAATTCCTACCAAATAGACCTAATAAAAATTTATAGAACATGCTACACAACTAGAGCTGAATATACATTCTTCTTAATAACACATGGAACGTTCAGCAGGAGAGACCATGTACACAGCCAAAAAAACACACTTTAATACATTTAAAAGGACATAAATTATTTAAAAACTATGTTGTCTGACAATAATGGTATAAAATTAAAACTAAATTATTAGAAATACATTTGGGAACCTTACAAATATGTGGAAATTGAACAACATACTCCCGAATAGCAGATGGATCAAAGAAGAAATCACAAGTGAAATTAGAAAATATTTTGAGATTGATGAAAATGAAGACACAGTACATAACTACTTCTGGGATGCAGTTAAAGCAGTGCTTAGAGGGAAATTTATAGCTGTAAATGCCTATATTGGAAAAGAAGGAAGATATCAAATCAAAAACCTAAACTGCAACCTGACACTAAAAAGAAGATAAAGTTAAACCTAAAGCTAGCAGAAGGATGAGAAAGAATAAGATTAGAGTTACCTTAATGAAATAGAAAATAGAAAAAACAATAGAGAAAAATCAGTAAAACTAAAAGCTGGTTTTTGAAAAGATTTTTTTTTTTTAATTGACAAAGCTGTAGTTAGACTGATCAAGAAACAAAGGAGACGACTTAAATTCCTAGAACCAGAAACAAAAGAGGAAACATTACTCTGACTTTGCTGAAATAAAAAGGATTATAAAAGAATACTATGAACAGTTGTGTGCCAATAAGTTAGACAACTTAGATGAAATGGAAAAATTTCTAGAAAACCAAGGAAAATGGTACACACACACACACAAAAGAACAGATACTGAGAATTAAAAGAGGACAGGAGAAGTTAACTTCACTGTGGAAAGTTTATGAACAGGGCCAAGAGTTACTTAAGTGTTGTATTATATAAATAAAACCCTCTTGATATTACTGGTTACTTTGTGTTCACAAATGACTACTATGCATCCCCCAAGTCACCAATACTTGATATGGACAAAAAGAGTAAATGTTGATATATCATTCATTGTTTGGCCAGAAGAGAAGTCATTCAACTTATTTTAGATGAAGTTATTTAACATTGAATAAAACACAATCTTTGGAAGAACTGAGAGGTCAGAAATTGTGATGGAATCAGTGAAGTATGGGAGAGTTAAGAAATAAGATCTCAGCCATTAATGTCATCTCCTCCACTTTCCAAATCTTGATCATGTGTCTCCCACAGACAAATCTGAGTAGGAATCTATAGTAAGTGGATCCAGATAACTCTACAGAAGACTTTAGAATGTGGTGGTAGTGATGCCCTCAAAAATAAAGGGGGGGGGGAGAAACTGATGTAATACATAACATTTTAATCTAAATGAACAGTTTATTAGAGTAAAACATACTTTAAATTATTTTATTAAATTGGATGCCAAATTTAACTCCTTTTAGAACAGGAGTTAAATCCTAATAAAAATGATTTTGGAGTATGAAACTACCTCTCCCTCCTTATTTTGAAAGGATTATGGACAGCTTTTAATAAAACTGCTGACACCTCTATCCCTGTAACATCTTATACTCAAGACAAATAGATACAAAGTAAAAATGTGCAACATATTTTACTCTATTGGCTATAAACTCTCTGATGCATTTCCAGGTGCTGAAAATAGGCTTCCTTCATGCATTTCAGGAATAAATCCTTCGTATCTGATTAAAATGCAGATGAGCATCATAAACTATTGTAATTTGAAAGGACTGAACTCATGATGCAGTCTGCCTCCATCTGCTTTCAGGTGTAAAGCAGGATGGAGTTTTGCTGAAATTATCACTGAATCCAATTTAGGTTAAAATTCAGGGAATTAAACATGCCAGTCTGATCCCCTCTATTTTTTTGTGTGTGTGTTTCGTTTATGTCATTTTGTGGTGTGCCTGTGTAGGTTTAGGCCATCTGCATAATCATATTACTGTTAATTATGACAAAGATTGTTTAAAATTTTTTTTCACAAATACATAAGGGGGAAAAACAGCTAAAATTATTGGCAGGATTTTGAAAGAGCTTTGGAATTAAATTGAATGCCATAGGCTCATTTCTTCAGTAAGGTGTTTCCCCCTTCTAACATTTTTCAGCAAATATGACAGCAGTGAAATGAAGCCATATGTAGTGAGCAGGAACAGTTAAATAGCAGACACTCACCTGAAAGTCATTGCTGCAGGGGTGGGAGCAGAAACACAGGGGCTTTGGAAAAGATGCACTTAGGTATGAAACCTAAGCCTCCAGCCTAATAATTATGTAGTTCATGGGAATTTTTAATATTTCTCTGAGCTTTAATTTCATCTTGGGTAAATGGTCATGATTAATGTGCATCTGTAGGGTTTAAGAGAGGATCGTGGTTAGAGATCACCTAGTGGAGCGTCTGCATATTGCTGTGTAGTATGCATGCTGTCCTGTTTTCACTCTGTTTTTTATCTGTGCAGCTGTACTGTAGACCTTTGTTAAAGGTAATGAGAAAGAGGCCCATACATCAGTGTTCTACAGTGTTCCCTGAGCATATTCCCATGCTTCTAGAAGTTCTCTACAATAATTTTCACATTTTGTATCTTTTGTTTTAATATGAGTAATAAAATATAGAAGCATATTCTGAATTTTTGAATAACTATCTAATTTTGGACTTAGTTTGTGCTTGGAAACATCTTACTTCCAAGTAGTGTTATTTTAAAGCATGCAGGCTGTTGAAAAATTATGGAGACAGTCTTCATGATGCCATATAGACAAATTACAGTGATAGCACAGTATGCTGTAGATTAAGGAAAGGTTTCATAAGCCAAAGAGCTTGAGAATAGGGCCATCACATGATCCACTAAAGTATGAAGAGGCCAGTCCCATAAAAAAAGGAGCCATAGCCATCAGTACCATTTTCCCACTGCAAATGGTATTTTAACCTCAAGCCAGCTCCTCATTTAGCAGATTTAATTAATGTGATTTGTGCTAATATTATGGTATTATAAAATTTAAATTTAATCAGTGATCACTTTGCATTTCACATTATATAGAAGCTATAATAAGAAAGTAAAACACCTAGTTTTATGCATTATACATATTTAAATAATTTTATTTAAATAATGTTAACTTTAAAAGCATGAAAGAATTATGGATTAGAATTATTTTTCCAGTTCTTCAGATAAATGTAAATTTATTAATAATGAATTAACTTCAAAGAACTAAAAACAGCTATCTCTTTGAAAGAAAGAAAAAAGTCCCATTTTATACTATATATGAGACTTAAAAATCTATAATAATATTAAAATACAGATAATATATATGTATAGTACAGATTACATAATATTACATTTTTATGTAGTAAAGAAACTATAAGCAAAGACAAGTGACAAATGACAGACTAAAATAAAATATTTGAGTAAATTATACTTAATTGCCATTTGGTAGATCAAAAATTGTCACAAATTGACAATTACATATGGTTTGACTTAATATTTGTGATATTTAATACATAAGAATTTAATATTTCTACTTTACTCCAAAACCTACACATGCTAATTAAATAAAGAAAACAGCCACAAGAAAAGCCAGCAAGGAATACAGTCAGGAAATTCACAGAAGAGAAAATGCAAATGGCCTTCTAATGAAAATAGGTTCCACTTCACTAGTCATAAAGGACAAGATGATTGAAACACTGAGATCTTAAAAAAAAAAAAAAAATTAGGTTGACAGAAATCTGAAGGACTTATCATATTCAGTGCAGCCAAAGATATGGCACAACTATTACCTCCCTCCAGTGGAATTGGATATCACTCCAAACTGTGGAATTTGTCTAGCAGCATTTTTAAACATTAAAGTGCACATATCCATTGAACCAGTACCTCATCTGGGCCTATCCAATAGAAGTTAAAGTGCCATCACATAGAAATAATGAGCTACAAGGATTTTTATTATACTTTAATTTTAAATATTATTATTTGAAATTAATAAAAGCAATCCCAATATCCATCAGTAGGGAACATTGACTAAATTATGATGAATCAATCTCAGGGGTCAATTTTTATATATTTATTTTGAGAAAAATGCATTGCTAAGTGAGAAAAAGAAAGTATAGAATAATGTTTTTCCACAGTAATATTTTCTTTAAAAATGTGTGTGCTTCTATAAAAACCTTGAAAAACATATCTTCCAAATTGTTACTCTGCTTTTAGTAAGAAATGGGACTTCAGTAGAAGAAGTTGAGAATTTTAATAGACCTCATTCTCCTGTATTGTTGATATTGGTACAGTGTACAAGTATTACAGAAAGTAAATGTATAGATAAATCAATTTAAGAATATGAAAGAAAAATTGGAAAGAACTCCCTAATTTTACCTGTCTTTACAAAATTGTGTAATTTATCTTCATTGAAAAATTTCTAAGATTGTGAATGGTGAGTCAAAAAAGACACAATTATGGCCACATTCCATTAAAATTTTGTACCATTTTATACTGTAATTCCTATTGAGATTTCCAAATTCCCTATTGCAATGATGTCTTAATTTTTTTTCCTAATCTAATAAGCAACACTTTATTCCTCTGTGTCTTGTCTTTCATGTGCTTGACAAATACATAGCACTCAATCCATGAATGGATATCTATTGGATTATTAGAGAATTTTAAAGTATTTCATAAAATATTTGAGTTGAATATTTCTTCCTTTAATTATTTATCTATGACATGAACCAAGTTATCTACTGAGAATGCTTGACTTGTATTTTTAAAATATCTCAAAATAATACATATTAAACCTGTACTGTTATTTTGTTGGTAGTATAAGGTAAAGAAAGAGATTATCTGAAATCTAGCTGCTAAATAATTTCAAATGATTTCTGAATATTGAAGACTGGATAGCATTAAGAAACTTTGAGACTTTTTCTAGGAATATAATAAATGTATTTTAAAACATATTTTCCATATTGGAGAACAGTAAACAATTTTATGCATTAATTTTATGTTAATTTTAATTCTTGATATTTTGAACTATTCATGAAGGATAATTGAACTCATGTACAGAATATATTTTCACAGAAAGACTGCTTAAATAAGCTAAAACTACTTATAAAATGAAATAATGTTTTTTAATAATGTTTAAGTACAATATTAAACTTGCAAATGCAAAGCTTGAGAGCTGATGTTAGTATTTATTAGCAGATGTGTTGACCCTGATAAGTAGAGTTCAGTTATTCAATGCCAGATACCATCACTGAAATGAAGAGAGAGGAAAAATAAAGAGCTCAGCCTGAAAGGAGTTTTGTCTTTAAAATGGGTTACTACTGCCAGTGGTTTTCTTTATTACTTTTGTTATTGAATGAAAAGTCATTGAATATTTCATTTGCTTTCTTTTCAGCAGATATTTTGACAGCCCGAGTGTCCCTTTATGGGAAACTCATTTCCTCCAAAAACATTTTAAAGTAAATTTATGAGATGTGAAGTCCCCAGGGGTCTTTTACTTTGTTCTCTAGTTTCTTGGTATTATTTCATGTGAAGTATGTAGTTCTGAAGGCATAATGCTATGTAAAACACAAACTTTCTGAAAAGTTCTTAGAGAGGAAATATTCTGATTTTGGTCTTCTAAAATTTTATATGAAAGAGACCATTGCATCTTTGAAATAGTTTGTGTAAGCCAGAGGCAACTGAATGCAATTGTAATATCTTTATTTTCCCTTTCATATTCTTTCCCAGTTTGTGCCATTTTCTTATCTGTGTTTATATGCCAAGAGAAATAGTATGTTATTATTTACATAGTTTTTAACTGTAAAAAAGTTCTAAGTTTGAAATGCCTCATTTTAATTGATTTGCTCGGTTAACCTTAAAGAATTGGACTGCTGTTAGGGTTGCATTCGTTAGTTCTGCCATCACCAGGTGCAGTCAGGGAACCATTTGGTCTGTATCCTTGGGACTTCATTTCTCCATTCATAAGCATAATTGAATCAGTCCTTTAGATATCATGAGGATAGAGAATACCTGAGTAGACTGTCTATGTCAGATAGTTGCTTTAGTATTTAGTAACTATTTAGTAAATAGTATTTAGTAAATATTTAGTATTTAGTAACATCCTAGAGAAAAACACGAATGAACTTTTTGGTCAAGCAAATGCATAGCAAATACTCAGATATCAGTTACTTTCTGGGATGAAAGATTAGAGAGAAGTTTAATTCACTATACTTTTTATTGGCGTTTATCATACCAATAACTAACTTGAAAACAAAATTAAAACATTCCAAATCCTACCATTCTATCAAATCAACTACAGTGACATTTCTGTTCCCTTCCAACTGTTATCCATTTGAATTCATTAATTTTACATATTTGTAATCAGAGTATAGGCACCATTGGATTTCATTCAATCTTGAAGCCAAACAAATTGGCCCAAAACAGCTTTGTTCTCCTGACTCTGGAGTCTTAACATAAACTGTAATAAGTTCTCATTCACTCAGCTTCACTTAAGGCTAAAATATTTTATTGAAATATTGAATTGTTAAAAAGTTTTGCTCACATTTCACACTGAATTTTAAGATTCACAAAAATATAAACTGTTTCATGAAGACTCATTTTTATCCACAGATGCAACATTTGTCTCACCCATGAAAATCTGGAAATATAGCATATGATCTTTCTATACTTTAATCTTATAATATAATTAACAAATAAGTCTCTCTGAGCACCTCTTGGATAAACAAAGCAAATACATATACATTGGCTTATGGAAAGACCTTAATTAATGTGCGTTACAATGACCTAAGAACTTGAGGAGGTGAGCAAAAACTCCTATTTAATCATAGATACTTATCCCAGAAAACCTGTTAAGACATTGATCATATCTTTTCCTATTAATGAAAGGTGTAGCCTGAGTTAACTACTAATTAAAGATTGTTCTTGTGGTTATATAATATTATGCTGACTTTCTAGAAGGTGAGCATAGTTTTGTCTAGGCAACACAGCACATCCACATTAATTGCTAGCAACTTGGCTTAATTTGTGGTTACATATTTTGTACATCAGAAAAATGTGAATGATCCTGTGTGGCTTTTCCATGTAATTCGACAGGTAGTGTATTTCTCCAGAAATATTTATTTGTAACAGACATATTTGAAGTAAAACCTCCTGAGGGGCCACCAGTTGGAGAGAGTGATAATTCTTCTAGATTTATGACTGAAGTGAAGACATATTTCAACATCCATTAGAATAGTATTTAAGCAGATCAACTAAGACCACTAATGAAAAGATTATATTAGCATTAAGGAGAGAAGCAGCACTGGGCATCAGGAGGCTCTGTGGTACCTCTTGGTTTGTTAGCTTTCAGTTGCAGGAAACAACTGCCTAAGCAATTACTGGCTGAAAGAGATTTTATGAGAAGTTAGATGCTTACCCATCACTTAAAGGGTCTCTAGGCCTAACACTCAGAACTACTCCATGCAGAACTAGCTTACCAGAGAGCTGTTATCTCTGTCTGACTTTAAGAAAATACTACTATGGCTGGAATCCAGGGGCCTGGAAGCCACCAGTGTAACACCTTCCTCCCAAGAACTACAGAGTGAGTAGACACAGGCCTCTTGCAGAAAATCTCAACAATTCTGTGCTTATCTGCAGCAATAGCTAAAACAAAGGAGGCAAGAACTCTCCTGTACTTCTGCCTTCTAGATCTCACACTATACATTTAACTGGCAAAATCTAATGCATGCTCAGAAAGGTAAGCGCGAGAGAGTCTTGGGAAATGTTTTTAGTTTTCCAGCCTCTGGAAACAATGCAAATGGTGCTAAGTGCTAATCCACTAACCCCAGGACACCTGATGTGCTTTTCATTTATTTTGATATCTGAATATATGTCTTCCTATTAGGTAGGTTAATGATATGTTCTGGTTTGCTTGGAGCCATACTGATATGTATCTGTCATCCCACTATAATATTAAACAGTGCCCCCTATTACTCTCTTTTTTTTAACATCTATTAGATTATAATTGCCTTACAATGGTGTGTCAGTTTCTGCTTTATAACAAAGTGAATCAGTTATACATACAGATATGTCCCCATATCTCTTCTCTCTTGCATCTCCCTCCCTCCCCCACTCCCTATCCCACCCCTCTAGGTGGTCACAAAGCACCGAGCTGATCTCCCTGTGCTATGTGGCTGATTCCCACTAGCTATCTATTTAACGTTTGGTAGTATATATATGTCCATGCCCCCTATTACTCTTAATGAGGTCTAGTTTGGAAGATAAATTCCATATCCACTTTACTTTTACACATGTGTATCTTACCCTACAGGGTATAGGAAAGAAAGAGGGAAATGCCACTAACTGGTCTCCATCTTCTTCAGTGCCCAAAATAAGGCTGTGAAGGAATTATTAGCATTTTAGCTTGGCAGATATAAGGCTTGAAGATCGTACTAACTAACCCACCATGGTCACATAGAATATAGGAGATAAAGCAGGAGTGATTTTAAATTTAAGCCTGTCTGACTTTCAAGGTCATGATTATTGGTTAATCATGTAGCTGTTAACTATAATCATATCTGTGCTGATAACTATTGTTTCTGTCAAATTTATTATGGACTTTAAGCATTTTATTTGTACTCATTATTCATTAATTAATTCTCAAGTATTATTTGAGCACCTACTCTGAGCCAAACATTGATCTTGCCCTAGGAATATAGTGGTAGCCCAAATAGAAAAAATTTTTACCCATATGAAGCTACATTCTAGAGAGAGGACATTTTAAAAAAAAAAAAAAGACTAAACGTATCAGATGATAAAAAGTGCTATAAGGGAAAATACAGCAGATAAGCATGATAGGGAAAGCTGAAAGTGGGGTTGCAATTTAAATGGAGACAGTCACTGACACTGATAAAGTTTCATTAGATAGTAAAATAGGTCAAATTATCATGAAGATATCTATATAAGAGTAATTAAGGCTAAAATAACCTGTAAACCATGTGGCAAGAGTGAGTTTGGAGAATTTGAAGAAGGACAAGGAGGCTGTTGATGAATAGGGTACCGTGGATGAATAGGGCATGAGTAGGAGGAGATAAAGTCAGATAGAGTGTGTGTGTGTGTGTGTGTGTGTGTGTGTGTGTGTGTGTGTCTGTGGCTGAGAGGAAGATAAGAGCCCTGGGTAACCTAAAGCTTTGACTTTGAAGTCAGCTAGATAGCCAGTTTAATGATTTAGCACACTGGAATATTTCAACCACCTGTAATCACTTTACCACCTTGGTAAAAGAGTATTTTTCAAAGATTGAGCTGTAGGAAAAAATGGGTAATATTATGAATATTTTCTAACTTATTTAATACTCAACTCCCTCACCAATAAAAATAGGATAATAGTAGAAATGTGGCAATTATAAATACACTTGCCTACTACACACTAATTGCTCAATCAATGAAGTCAGTTATTATTAACAAATTAGGAACAATTTTTAATCAAATAAGCAGTATATATTGTTAATTGCATTCACTTTGCTATTTATGAACCAAATAATATGATTATTAAATCCTATGCAAGATTTAATCATGCATCTGCATATGTACATCCCTGGCCTTAATCATTTTAACGTGCACAGCAGAGGAATCCAGCTGGTTTCAAACATATGGCTGAAGATATTATTATAAGATTAAGAGGATAATTTAATTGAAAAATAAGTTAGAGGATTGTTGTTTGGGATTAGAAAATGTATGCTGGAGTTTAGATCCAGCAGTAACTTTGAGTATCTGTGATAACTGAGGCCCTGTGCCAGGTGCTGACACTACAAAAATCAATAAGTGTATGGCAATCAATAATATCAATAATAATCATTTGTTAATATGGTAGGTGAAAAACTTGGAGTTCTCATTGGGTACTTTGGGAATCAAAGGAAATATCTTCCCCAGCTTTATCTGAAATGGAAGGCTTATGAACGGAGGTTTTCTGAGGAGGTGGATCTCTATCTATCTATCTATCTATCTATAGACATCCTAATACATAGATAGCCATATCCTAATTATGGCTGGGAGGTATGAGAAAAAAAAGTAGGGGTGGGGGGAAAAGGAGATATGCTAATATATATACAAATGACTTTTTAGAAAAAACTCTGAAGAGAGTTTCTAGGAAAAAATGATTCAAGATACTCTATGAGAACGTGTATTGGGTCGAGTCTCAGTGTGGTTTCTAAATAGTATCATGTGAGAGGGATTTCTTGGTTCTTCATAGATGTGGTAACATTTAGAGTAATTTAAGGCATCTATCTGAGAAACTTAAGAAAGAAAGGTACAGGTAAAATGTATCATGTGAAATATAATTTTACAGGAACATGCAATCAATGAGTTCTAGATATTGAAGACGATAGCCAGCATTCTGAGAGATAAATTATGTTAAAGTCAAGCTATTAGAAAAGTAAATAATAAATCCTAAGAAGCCAATTTAGATGTGCATATGAGGAATTATTTTCTAGAACACTGAAGTGAATATAGATATTGCTTCTACCATATTTACTGAACACATACTAATTGCCAAGGGACTCTTTAGAGAGTGATCAAGAAAGCACACTTTGTATCTTCATGAAGCTCTTCTAGGATGGTGATGGAGGTGGTGGTGGTAGTAGTGATAAGGAAGTCCTATAAGTATATATTAATGGTGAAAATATATGAAAGCATCTAAATTACTTCAATAAGCATATATATATATTTTTTAATTTTTAAATTTAATTTTATTTATATTTTTATACAGCAGGTTCTTATTAGTCATCCATTTTATACACATCAGTGCATACATGTCATTCCTAATCTCCCAATTCATCCCACTACCACCCCCACCACCCTGCGGCTCCCCCACCTTGGTGTCCATATGTTTGTTCTCTACATCTGTGTCTCAATTTCTGCCCTGTACACCAGTTCATCTGTATCATTTTTCTAGGTTCCACATATATGAGTTAATATGCGATATTTGTTTTTCTGTTTCTGACTTACTTCACTCTGTATGACAGTCTCTAGATTCATCCATGTCTGTACAAATGACTCAATTTTGTTCCTTTTTATGGCTGACTAATACTCCATTGTATATATGTACCACATCGTCTTTATCCATTTGTCTATTGATGGGCATTTAGGTTGCTTCCATGACCTGGCTATTGTAAATAGTGCTGCAATGAATGTTGGGGGTGCATGTGTCTTTTTGAATTATGGTTTTCTCTGGGTACGTGCCCAGTAGTAGGATTGCTGGGTTATATGATCCTTCTATTTTTAGATTTAAGGAACATCCATACCGTTCTCCATAGTGGCTGTATCAATTTATATTCCCACCAACAGTGCAAGAGGGTTCCCTTTTCTCCACACCCTCTCCAGCATTTGTTGTTTGTAGATTTTCTGACAATGCCCATTCTAAGTGCTGTGAGGTGATACCTCATTGTAGTTTTGATTTGCAGTTCTCTAATAATTAGTGATGGTGAGCAGGTTTTCATGTACTTCTTGGCCATCTGTATGTCCTCTTTGGAGAAATGTCTGTTTAGGTCTTCTACCCATTTTTTTATTGGGTTGTTTGGTTTTTTAATATTGAGCTGCATGAGCTGTTTATATGTTTTGGAGATTAATCCTTTGTCCGTTGATTCATTTGTAAATATTTTCTCCCATTCTGAAGGTTGTCTTTTTGTCTTGTTTGTAGTTACCTTTGCTTTGAAAAAGCTTTTAAGTTTCATTAGGTCCCATTAGTTTATTTTTGTTTTTACTTCCATTACTCTAAGAGACAGATCAAAAAAGATCTTGTTGTGATTTATGTCAAAGAGTGTTCTTCCTATGATTTCCTCTAAGAGTTTTACAGTGTCTCATCTTATATTTAGGTCTCTAATCGATTTTGAGTTTATTTTTGTTTATGGTGTTAGGGAGTGTTCTAATTTCGTTCTTTTACATGTAGCTCTCCAGTTTTCCCAGCACCACTTATTGAAGAGACTGTCTTTTTTCGATTGTATATCCTTCCCTCCTTTATCATAGATTAGTAGACCATAGGTGCATGGGTTTATTGCTGGGCTTTCTATCCTGTTCCACTGATCTATATTTCTGTTTTTGTGCCAGTACCATATTGTCTTGATTACTGTAGCTTTGGAGTATAGTCTGAATTCAGGGAGTCTGATTACTCCAGCTCCACTGTTTTCCCTGAAGACTGCTTTGGCTCTTTGGGGTCTTTTGTGTCTCCATACAAATTTAAAAATTTTTTGTTCTAGTTCTGTAAAAAATGTCATTGGTAATTTGATAGGGATTGCATTGAATCTGTAGATTGCTTTGGGTAGTTTAGTCATTTTCACAATATTGAATTTTCCGATCCAAGAACATGGTATATCTCTCCATCTGTTGGTATCATCTTTAATTTCTTTCAACAGTGTCTTACAGTTTTCTGCATTCAGGTCTTTTGTCTCCCTAGGTAGGTTTATTCCTAGGTATTTTATTCTTTTTGTTGCAGTGGTCAATGGGAGTGTTTTCTTAATTTCACTTTCAGATTTTTCATCATTAGTGTATAGGACTGCAAGAGATTTCTGTGCATTAATTTTGTATCCTTCAACTTTACCAAATTCATTGATTAGCTCTAGTAGTTTTCTGGTGGCATCTTTAGGATTCTCTGTGTATAGTATCATGTCATCTGCAAACAGTGCAAGTTTTACTTCTTCTGTTCAAATTCATATTCCTTTTATTTCTTTATCTTTGCTGATTGCTGTGGCTAGGACTTCCAAAACTATGTTGAATAATAGTGGCGAGAGTGAACATCCTTGTCTTGTTCCTGATGTTAGAGGAAATGCTTTCAGTTTTTCACCATTGAGAATGATGTTTGCTGTTGCTTTGTCTTATATAGCCTTTACTGTGCTGAGGTTGGTTCCCTCTATGCCCACTTTCTGGAGAGTTTTTATCATAAATGGGTGTTTAATTTTGTGAAAAGCTTTTTCTGCATCTATTGAGATGATCATATGGTTTTTATCCTTCAATTTGTTAATATGGTATAGCACATTGATTGATTTGTGTATATTGAAGAATCCTTGTGTCCCTGGGATAAATGCACTTGATCATGGTGTATGATCCTTTTAACCTGTTGTTGGATTCTGTTTGCTAAGATCTGGTTGAGGATTTTTGCATCTATATTCATCAGTGATATTGGTCTGTAATTTTCTTTTTTTGTAGTATCTTTATCTGGTTTTGGTGTCAGGGTGACGGTGGCCTCATAGAATGAGTTTCGTAGTGTTTTTTCCTCTGCACATGTTTGGAAGAGTTTAAGAAGGATGGTGTTAGCTCTTCTCTTAATTTTTTATAGAATTCCCCTGTGAAGCCATCTGGTCCTGGACTTTCATTTGTTGGAAGATTTTTAATCACAGTTTCAATTTCATTACTTGTGATTGGTCTGTTCATATTTTCTATTTCTTCCTGGTTCAGTCTTGGAAGGTTATACCTTTCTAAGAATTTGTCCATTTCTTCCAGGTTGTCCATTTTATTTGCATAGAGTTGCTTGTAGTAGTCTCTTACGATGCTTTGGATTTCTGCAGTGTCTGTTGTAACTTTTCCCTTTTCATTTCTAATTTTATTGATTTGAGTCCTCCCTCTTTTCATGATGAGTCTGGCTAATGGTTTATCAATTGTTTTATCTTCTCAAAGAACCAGCTTTTAGTTTTATTGATCTTCATTATTGTTTTCTTTGTTTCTATTTCATTTGTTTCTGATCTGATCTTTATGATTTCTTTCCTTCTCCTAACTTTGGGTTTTGTTTGTTCTTTCTCTAGCTCCTTTAGGTGTAAGATTAGGTGGTTTATTTGAGATTTTTCTTGTTTCTTGAGGTTGGCTTGTATAGTTACAAACTTACCTCTTAGAACTGCTTTTGCGGCAGCCCATAGGTTTTGGATCATTGTGTTTTCATTATCATTTGTCTCTAGGTATTTTTTTGATTTTCTCTTTGTTTTCTTCAGTGATCTCTTGGTTATTTAGTAATGTATTGTTTAGCCTACATGGGTTTTTAACATTTTTTTCCCTGTAATTGATTTCTAATCTCATAGGATTGTGGTCAGAAAACATGCTTGATATGATTTCAATTTTATGAAATTTACTGAGGCTTGATTTGTAACCCAAGATGTGATCTATCCTGGAGAATGTTCCATGCACACTTGAGAAGAAAGTGTAATCTGCTGTTTTGGGATGGAATGTCCTATAAATATCAATTAAATCTATCTGGTCTGTTGTGTCATTTAAAACTTGTGTTTCCTTATTAATTTTCTCTTTGGATGATCTGTCCATTGGTGTAAGTGAGGTGTTAAAGTCCCCCACTATTATTATGTTATTGTCGATTTCCTCTTTTATAGCTGTTAGCAGTTGCCTTATGTATTGAGGCACTCCTATGTTTGGTGCATATATATTTATAATTGTTAAATCTTCTTCTTGGATTGATCACTTGATCATTATGTAGTGTCCTTCCTTGTCTCTTGTAACATTCTTTATTTTAACGTCTATTTTATCTGATATGAGTATTGCTACTTGAGCTTTCTTTTTATTTCCATTTGTATGGAATATCTTTTTCCATTCCCTCACTTTCAGTCTGAATGTGTCCCTAGGTCTGAAGTGGGTCTCTTTTAGACAGCTATCCATTTAGCAAGCCTGTGTCTTTTGGGTGGAGCATTTAATCCATTCATGTTTAAGGTAATTATCGATATGTATGTTTCTATTACCATTTTCTTAATTGTTTTGGGTTTGTTTTTGTAGATCCTTTTCTTCTTTTGTGTTTCCCACTTAGAGAAGTTCCTTTAGCATTTGTTGTAGAGCTGGTTTGGTGGTGCTGAATTCTCTTAGCTTTTGCTTCTCTGTAAAGCTTTTGGTTTCTCCATCAAATCTGAATGAGATCCTTGCCAGTAGAGTAATCTTGGTGGTAAGTTCTTCCGTTTCATCACTTTAAGTATATCATGCCACTCCCTTCTGACTTGTAGAGTTTCTGCTGAGAAATCAGCTGTTAACCTTATGGGTGTTCCCTTGTATGTTATTTGTCATTTTTCCCTTGCTACTTTCAATAATTTTTCTTTGTCTTTAATTTTTGCCAATTTGATTACTATGTGTCTCAACATGTTTCTCCTTGGGTTTATCCTGTATGGGACTCTCTGCACCTCCTGGACTTGGGTGGCTATTTCCTTTCCCATGTTAGGGAAGTTTTCAACTATAATCTCTTCAAATATTTTCTCAGGTCCTTTTTCTCTCTCTTCTCCTTCTGGGACCCCTATAATGCGAATGTTGTTGCATTTAATGTTGTCCCAGAGGTCTCTTGGTCTGTCTTCATTTCTTTCCATTCGTTTTTCTTTATTCTCTTCTGCAGTAGTGAATTCCACCATTCTGTCTTCCAGGTCACTTATCCGTTCTTCTGCCTCAGTTATTCTGCTATTGATTCCTTCTAGTGTGTTTTTCATTTCAGTTATTGTGTTGTTCATCTCTGTTTGTTCTTTAATTTTTCTAGATCTTTGTTAAACATTTCTTTCATCTTCTCAATCATTGCCTCCATTCTTTCTCCAGTGTCCTGGGTCGTCTTCACTATCATTATTCTGAATTCTTTTTCTGGAAGGTTTCCTATCTCCACTTCATTTTGTTCTTTTTCTGGGGTTTTATCTTGTTCCTTCATCTGGTACCTAACCCTTTGCCTTTTCATCTTGTCTATCTTTCTGTGAATGTGGTTTTTGTTCCACAGGCTGCAGGATTGTAGTTCTTCTTGCTTCTGATGCCTTCTGGTGGATGAGGCTATCTAAGAGGCTTGTGCAAGTTTCCTGTTGGGAGTGATTGGTGGTGGGTCAAGATGACTGTTGCTTTGGTGGGCAGAGCTCAGTAAAACTTTAATCCACTTGTGTGCTGATCAGTGGGACTGGGTTCCCTCCCTGTTGGTTGTTTGGCCTGAGGCTACCCAACCATGGAGCCTACCCAGGCTTTTTGGTGGGGCTAATGGCGGACTCTGGGACGTCTCATGCCAAGGAGTACTTCCCAGAGCTTCTGCTGCCAGTGTCCTTGTCCTCACAGTGAGACACAGCCACCCTTGCCTCTGCAGGAGACCCTCTAACACTAGCAGGTAGGTCTGGTTCAGTCTCCTATGGCATCACTGCTCCTTCCCCTGGGTCCCAATGCACACACTACTTTGTGTGTGCCCTCCAAGAGTGGAGTCTCTGTTTCCCCCAGTCCTGTCAAAGTCCTGCAATCAAATTCCGCTAGCCTTCAAAGTCTGATTCTCTAGGAATTCCTGCTCCCATTGCTAGACCCCCAGATTGGGAAGCCTGACGTGGGGCTCAGAACTTTCACTCCAGTGGGTGGACTTCTGTGGTATAAGTGTTCTTCAGTTTTTGTCACCCACCCAGCAGTTATGGCATTTGATTTTATTGTGATTGCACCCCTCCTACCATCTCATTGTGGCTTCTCCTTTGTCTTTGGATGTGGGGTATCTTTTTTGGTGTGTTCCAGTGTCTTCCTGTTGATGATTGTTCAGCAGTTAGTTGTGATTCTGGTGTTCTTGCAATAGGGAGTGAGAGCACGTCCTTGTACTCCACCATCTTGAACCAATCCCCATTTGTAGTGCTCTTCTTCCATTCCTGTACTGTGAATATTGAGCTGGTTATGTTTTACCTTTAGCCTGAAGAAATATCTTTTTGTAGTGAAGGTCTGCTGGAAGTGACTCTTCTTAGGTTTTGTCTCTCTACAGATGTGTTTGTTTTCACCCTTAATTTTGAAGGATATATTCACTAGGCAGTAAGTACATTTTGAATGTGTGAGAGTGCATAGAAACCAAAGATTACTAAATAAAATGGACTCTAGTTCTCATTCTTTCATAACCCTGAACTACAGGCTCATAGGCGTTACTTAAGTCCACTGTGCCTCAGTTTTCTTATAGATAAAATGAAATAAATGCACAATTTCAGATAACACCATTAGTTCCTTTTATTTTCCATGTTCTCTAATTGTATTTTGTGTATAAAAAATACATGTGGTATTATGACTACATAATAAAATAGGATTTCTTTCACTTTTACCATGTACCAAACTCTGTGATGTTTTATTTATTTATTCTAACAGTCTGACGAGTTAGGTATTACTAGGTACTAATAAAGAAACATATGTGTGTACGTTAAGTAACAAATAAACGCCTCTGCTCTTATAAGGTTACAGAGTACGTTTGGGGGAAGATAAACAGACATGTTCTATCTATCAAAAATGAACGTTCTTGTTTGGATGCAAACAGGTATCTATATATCTGTATTTCTCATGATTTTGATGGTTAAATTAGGAAATACATAAGATCCTTTTCCTCAAGGTGTCCACTATTCTTAGGAGACAGGAAGGAGGGTAGAGAGAGAGAGGGACAGAGACAAAGGGATTGAGATTGAGATATGATTTGTTAATACACACGAGGAAGAGCACAGAACACTGGTTAACTATGCATGGGAGGGCCACTGTCAGCTTAAGAGAGGAGTTGATGTTGAGCTGGTTTGTGTAATAATTAGTTTATTCAAGCAAACAAAACAAGCTGGGGAAAAGACATTATAAATCAAGAGGACTGTCTATAGAAAGATAGGACCACATGAGTGAGCAGGGCCCATTGGAGGAGAGAAAGTAATTCATGATGTCTGCATAGTACACATATGGGCAAGTTGTGGGAGATGCAGATATAAAGGTGGGCAGATGGAATAGTAAAAAAATGTGTCCTTCAGTGGCATCCTTAAAAGGTTTTGAGCAATGGAGTGATACAATCAGGATTATACATTAATAAGAAAAACTATAAAGGAGTAAAGCAGAATTGGGGGGATATAATGCTTATAGAAACCACAGAATTTCATGACTGATTCAAGACAAAAGGGATGGGATGTGAGGGAAAGGAAGGAGATAAAGATTATTCCCATAATGTGTGAAAATATTTACTAGAGAGGAATTGACTAAGTTGATTTATGATTTTATTCTGAACTAAGAATATGTATATTATTTTAAAATAAGTCTCCCTGACATTATTTTAATCTCACACATTATTCAAGCAGTAGAAACTAATCTTTAAAGTAAAAACATTCTTTTAGTTCATAAAGTCTCTGGCTAGTTTGATGTGGAGAATGTGGGAAAAGTATCCTTTCTTGCCCTATGCAGTAAGGTATGGTTGAAATGGCATCATAAAATACCACAAATTATCACTATTAGTTTTTGAAAGGGCCATGATTTTGGTGATAAAAGTTTTAAAAAATCTACAGATAAAATAAAACTTAAGGTGAGTTATTTTAAATAGGATTTATAACCATGCATTTAATGACAACTGTCTTCTTAAAAGGGCTTCTGAAAATCTAGGCAGAAATATAAGTGCCTAATCTATATTTTATCTCTTTGACCTTAAACTTACAGAAGAACATTTAACATTCTAGCAGCAATGTGGAGATAATCTTTGAGTTTCTTATTCAGCTGAAATTAAAGTGTTTTATAGTTAACTATGCATTTTTTTCATTCTAATGTAGGATTAAAGCTGTAACACAGATGAAACGTGTACACACATTCTTATGCACAAACACACACACACACACTCTATTCAGGAATAATTTGCCACATATTCCTAATGCATTCAAGGATTTATTCAGAGTATATAGAGCAACACTATATCACTAGTTCCATTACTTTGAATTCCAATTTTGGCACCTATTCAAGTCTTTATTTAATGCATGTTTTAGTATATATATATCTTTCTTGTACATAGTACACTGTTGGCAAAAGGGCTGTGAATCATAAATATAAAATGTATTTTTCAGTTAAAAAGTATTTTTATTTTCAAATACATTGAAAAATATAACTAGAAATCAAATGGATGAATCAGTGAATATTATTATTAAAATGAAGATAGAAAAGAGTGATTCAAATTAAAGGAAAATATTAAGTGAATAACATTGAAGAAATATATGGATTTGGCTAAAATTGAAGCTGTTATATATGGATTAAAGTTTATATTGTATTTAAACAAGTCCTATTAGTTGGAAAAGATGTGTTTTGATATAGAGATTTGAAGGTGTTTACATCTTCCTGCTAAAACATGCCTATAATGTGAAGAAATTTTTATTCTGTAAAACCTTACTTGAAAAATACTTTATTATGTTAGTCAATAAGAATTCAAGTATCAAAATTATTATTTTTTTTCCTGTGGGAAATTTGTCTGCTTTTAGGGAAACAATGTTTATTACAAGGTACTCTAACTCCTGAAACTTTAACTTAAAATTATTTTCTGAGAAATATTCAGGAAACAGAGTAGACATGTATTTTGTTAAGATGTTTATAAGTTATTCTAAGGAAAATCATAATGTGAAGAAATTGCTTTAAAACTTAATGGAAATATTCTTTCATAATTAATATCTTAAACTGCTTTCTCTCCCTCTTTCCTCTTTCTTTTGCTCTGCTTTTATCTCCATTGGTCTTCCTCTTGTTTTCTCTTTATCGTCTCTAAAGTGGTTTTCTTTTTAGGAGAATACTTACTATAATAAAACTAATTGAAGAATTGGAATATGAAGTTTTATTAGCACAACTTGAGATATTTATTCTTGGATAGTTGAACTTTATTTATTATTTCCCTGAACTCATTTGTTTATTCATTCACTGGGAAACAGCAAGGTACATCAGGAATACCACCTTAATTAAGAATATAAGCATTGCTCTTAGTCTGTGCAATGGCTTAAAATAAATACAGTAGGGTTATTAATATTTTAAAATCATGATAAACTGAAAAAAATATTTAAACGTTGTCAAAGAAACAATGTTAGCCATGATTAATGTGTACTTTATGACTATTTTGACAATTTAATATCATTTTTGTCAACTTTGTCTACTTGACAGTAACTTATACTAAAGGGAAGGTCAATATCCAGTTCAGTCACCACAGATAGTATGAACCAGTAGAGATACTGAAACAGTAGAGTGTGATTGGGTTTAGAATTTTTCCTTTGGTTTCAAAATCTCTACTTTTTCTAAGTTTACAGAGAAATATGCATAACCTCTAAAGCACAGTAAACCTAAAGGGGACAGTGCTTGTAAAACAACATACCCACTTATAGTCCAGGTATAGAACAAGAAAAGTATCATTAATATTCTATCACAACATCTACTATGAACCAGTGAACAAAAGTAAGTTCTAAGGAGTTGATAGACTGAACACTGGGACCAAGGAGAGTTTAGGAAAAGCAACAGCTGAGTGAGATCTACAGGACAATTCAGAACTAAAGATAAAGGAGACTGTAGTGAAGTTAGGAAAAGTGCTTAGAAGACTATTGTAATAATGCAGGTGAGGAGAAAAGAAAGAACCAGTGGTAAAGAGGAAAGAGATAGGAATGGCAGCATCTGGTGACCATTGAGTGTAGTAGGGAAGAGTTAAGATGAATTTCTAGGTTCCTAAGTTAGAACTGGGTAGATGCTGATTCATTTCACTGACTTATGGAACAGAAGGAAAGAAAGAGGCTTAAGGTAGTGACTCTCAGCTTGGGACGATTTTGTCCCAGGATATATTTGGTAATATCTGAAAACATCTTTGGTTGTCATAGCTAGGGAAAGGTGCTACTGACATTTTAAATAGGAGTCAGGGATGCTGTTAAACATTCTATAATGCACAAAACACCCCCTTATCCCCAGCCCCATGACAAAGAATTATCAGCCAAGATACCTCTAGGAGGTTGAGAAACACAGGTATATGGTACAATTTTTAAAAAAATAATATAAATAAATAAATATTTAAGTTTATGTTTTGGATATTGTGGCAGGCAGAATAATGGCTCCATAATATCCTTCATCCTAATCCCTGGACCTGTGAATATGTTACTTTACATGGCAAAAGGGACTTTGCATATGTGATTAAATTAAGGATCCTGAAATGAGGGTACTGGATTATCCAGGTGGATCTAATGTAATCATAAGGGCATTTAGAAGGGGAAAAGGAAGGCAGGAAAGTCAAATAAAAATATGACAATAGAAGCAGAGGTCAGAGAAAGACAGAAATTTAAATATGTTACACTTCTAGCTTTGAAGATAGAGCAAGGGGCCATAAATCAAGGAATTCAGGTGGCCTCTAGAAGTGGGAAAAAGGCAAGGAAATAAATTCTCTGCCAATACCTCCAAAAGAAATACAGACATGTTGACACCTTGATTTTGTGAGACCAATTTTAACCTTCTGATCTCTAGAATGTAAAGAGAAATATAATTTGTTTGTTTGAAGCACTAAATCTGTGACAATTTATTACAACAGCAATAGGAAACTAATATAGAAATGTTGAGTTTGAGTTGAACACTAAGTAGAGATGTCTAGTAGTGAGAAAGAGAATTTGGCTAGCAATATTGTTTGGGAGTCCCCAGTACATGTGATGAAACTACACATATTAATAAGATCTTCACCATGAGTAATGTGAAAGTTGAAAAGAAAAGAAAATCAAGTAGAAGTCCTGGAAATATCAATGATTATTGTGAGGTAACAGAAGAGGGTATCATGAAAAAGGATAGACATAAAGAAAGATAAGGTAGTGAAAGGTAGGGGAGAGAGACATTATGGCAGGCAAAGGAGGAGAGAATATCAAACAGGAAGAAGTAGTGCATAATAACAAATGTGCCTAAAAGTACAATAAGGATTCTGAAGGGTTTGTTGAATTTAACAGGTAGGTGATCACTTGAGACCTCATTCAAAGCAATTTCAGTGGCATATCAGATACAGAGAGAATGCAGCTGTGGCTCAAGAGATGAGCTAAAGATCAGCAGTGGAGACAACAATAGTTTTACTTTTAAAAAGTATAAGACAGAAATATTTAATAGGGAGGGTCACTGAGTTGCCTGAACATTTGTTATTTGTGTATATGTGTGTATGGGTTTATGTGCTATAGGTTTTTAAGACACAAGAACTTTGGATATGTTGAAGGTAGAGAGTAAAAGTTTGAAAAACATGAAAATTAGGGAAGAAACAAATAGAAGGTCCTTGAGGTGTGAATTACATTAAGTGGAAGGGGCACTTCTCTACTGAGATGGAAGGAAAGGATGAAAGCATGAGTATGAATTGAAAGTGCTCTATGAACGAGTAGGGGACCAAGAAGTTCTGGATATTTGTGACTGGTTGTCTTCATTTTCTTGTTAACTTGGAGGTAGGTGTTCTTTGATAAATTTATGTTTAGATGAGTGAAGTTATGAAGGATGACACAACTGGAAGACAAGCTTCAAATTAACATTTCTGCAAATGAACTTGTTAAGCAGTAATGCTTTAGTTTCAGAGAGCTAGAATTGTGCAACTGTATTATCAAAGTCAGTTCAGTAAAAATATATAGTCATCTTTTCAAGTGAGATACAGGCAGACTGATATTATCAGGAAGAAGTAGCTTTTCAGATAAAGTGAAGAATGTTTTTAAATAGCAGTATTTAAAATACAATTTTAAAAGATAGAGGGTTGGAGACCTTCAAAATGGCAGAGGAATAAGACATGGAGATCACCTTCCTCCCCGCAAATACATCAACAATACATCTACACGTGGAACAGCTCCTATAGAACACCTACTGAATGCTTGCAGAAGCCATCAGACTTCCCAAAATGCAAGAAACTCCCCACATACCTGGGTAGGGCAACAGAAAAAAGAAAAAACAGACAAAAGAATAGGGACAGGACCTGCACCTCTGGGAGGGAGCTGTGAAGGAGGAAAGGTTTCCACACATTAGGAAGCTCCTTCACTGGTGGAGATGGGGTGGGAAGGGTGGAAGTTTTGGAGCCACCAAGGAGAGTGCAGCAACAGGGGTGCAGAGGGCAAAGTGGAGAGATTCCTGCACAGAGGATCAGTGCCAACCAGCACTCAGCCTGAGAGACTTGTCTGCTCACCAGCCAGGGCGTGTGGGGGCTGAGGCTCCAGCTTTGGACGTCAGATCCCAGGGAGAGGACTGGGTTTGGCTGCAAGAACACAGCCTGAAGGGGACTAGTGAGCCACAGCTAGCCAGGAAGGAGTCTGGGAAAAAGCCTGGAACTACCTAAAAGGCAAGAGACCATTGTGTCAGAGTGCGTGAGGAGAGGGGATTCAGATCATTGCCTTAACGAGCTCCAGAGATGGGCATGAGCTGCATCTATCAATGTGGACACCAGAGACGGGCATGAAATGCTAAGGCTTCTGCTGCAGGCACCAAGAATCCTGTGTGCAAGCACAGGTCACTATCCACACCACACCTCCCAGGAGCCTGTGCAGCCCGCCACTGCCAAGGTCCTGTGATTCAGGGGCAACTTCCCCAGGAGAACACACGGCACACCTCAGGCTGTTGCAACATCACGACAGCCTCTGCTGCCACAGGCTCACCCCGCATTCCCCTGAGGGAGGCCTGAGTGAGCCAGAGCCCCTGTATCATGCTACTTTAACCATGTCCTGTCTGGATGGGAAACAGATGTCCTGCAGTGACCTACACTCACAGGCGGGGCCAAATCCAAAGCTGAACCCCAGGAGCTGTGCAAACAAAGAAGAAAAAGGGAAATCTCTCCCAGCAGCCTCAAGAGCAGTGGATTAAAGCTCCACAATCAACTTGATGTACCCTGCATATCTGTAATACCTGAATAGATGATGAATCATCTGAAAATTGAGGTAGTGGACTTTAGGAGCAACTGTAGACTTTTGGATTGCTTTCTGCATCTAATTTGTTTCTGGTTTTATATTTATCTTAGTTTAGTCTTTAGAGCTTATTATCATTGGTAAATTTTTTATTGATTTCGTTGCTCTCTTCCTTTTTTTAAAAAAAATATATGTATATTTTTTCCTTTTATCTTTTTGTGAATGTCTATGTGTATGCTTCTTTGTGTGATTTTGCCCTATAGCTTTGCTTTTACCATTTGTCCTAGGGTCCTGTCTGTCCGTTTTTTTGTTGTTTGGGGTTTTTCTTAGTAGAGTGTTTAGCGCTTATGATGATTGGTTCAATTGGTGGATTTGTTTACCAGTTTGGTTGTTCTCTTCTTTCTTTTTTAGTTACTTATTAATATTTTTATTTTTAGTATTTTTTTATCTTTTACTTTAATTATTTTATTTTATTTTTCTTTCTCTCCCTTTTCTTCTTTTTTTTAACATCTTCAATGGAGTATAATTGCTTTACAATGATGTGTGAGTTTCTGCTTTATAACAAAGTGAATCAGTTATACATATACATATGTTCCCATATCTCTTCCCTCTTGTGTCTCCTTCCCTCCCACCCTCCCTATCACACCCCTCTAGGTGATCACAAACCACCTAGCTGATCTTCCTGTGCTATGCGGCTGCTTTCCACTAGATAACTATTTTACGTTTGGTAGTGTATATATGTCCATGCCACTCTCTAACTTTGTCAAAGTTTCCCCTTCCCCTTCCCCATATCCTCAAGTCCATGCTCTAGTAGGTCTGTGTCTTTATTCCCGTCTTACCCCTAGGTTCTTCATGAACTTTTGTTTTTCTTAGATTCCATATATATGTGTTAGCATACGGTATTTGTTTTTCTCTTTCTGACTTACTTCACTCTGTATGACAGATTCTAGGTCCATCCACCTCACTACAAATAACTCAATTTTGTTTCTTTTTATGGCTGAGTAATATTCCATTGTATGTATGTGCCACATCTTCTTTATCAATTCATCTGTCAATGGACACTTAGGTTGCTTTCATGTCCTGGCTATTGTAAATAGAGCTGCAGTGAATATTTTGGTACATGACTCTTTTGAATTATGGTTTTCTCAGGGTATATGCCCAGTAGTGGGATTGCTGGGTTGTATGTTACTTCTATTTGTAGTTTTTAAGGAACCTCCATACTGTTCTCCATAGTAGCTGTATCAATTTACATACCCACCAACAGTGCAAGAGTGTTCCTGTTTCTCCACAACCTCTCCAGCATTTATTGTTTACAGATTTTTTGATGATAGCTATTCTGACCAGTGTGAGATGATATCTCATTGTAGTATTGATTTGCATTTATCTAATGATTAATGATGTTGAGCATCCTTTCATGTGTTTGTTGGCAATCTGTATATCTTCTTTAGAGAAATGTCTATTTAGGTCTTCTGCCCATTTGTGGATTGGTTTGTTTGCTTTTTTGTTATTGAGCTGCATGAGCTGCTTTTAAATTTTGGAGATTAATCCTTTGTCAGTTACTTCATTTGCAACTATTTTCTCCCATTCTGAGGGTTGTCTTTTGGTCTTGATAATGGTTTTCTTTGCTGTGCAAAAGCTTTTAAGTTTCATTAGGTCCCATTAGTTTATTTTTGGTTTTATTTCCATTTCTCTAGGAGGTGGGTCAAAAAGCATCTTACTGTGATTTATGTCATAGAGAGTTCTTCCTATGTTTTCTGCTAAGAGTTTGATAGTGTCTGCCCTTACATTTAGGTCTTTAATCCATTTTGAGTTTATTCTTGTGTATGGTGTTAGGGAGTGTTCTAATTTCATACTTTTACATGTACCTGTCCAGTTTTCCCAGCACCACTTATTGAAGAGGCTGTCTTTTCTCCATTGTATATTCCTGCCTCCTTTATCAAAGATAAGGTGACCATATGTGCATGGGTTTATCTCTGGACTTTCCATCCTGTTCCATTGATCTATATTTCTGTTTTTGTGCCAGTAACATTCTTTCTTGATTAGGTAACTTTGTAGTATAGTCTGAAGTCAGGGGGCCTGATTCCTCCAACTCCGTTTTTCTTTCTCAAGATTTCTTTGACTATTCAGGGTCTTTTGTGTTTCCATTCAAATTGTGTAATTTTTTTTTCTAGTTCTGTGAAAAATGGCAGTGGTAGTTTGATACGGAGTGCATTGAATCTGTAGATTGCTTTGGATAGTAGAGTCATTTTCACAATGTTGATTCTTCCAATCAAAGAACATGGTATATCTCTCCACCTATTTGTATCATCTTGAATTTCTTTCATCGGTACCTTATAATTGCCTGCATACAGTTCTTTTGTCTCCTTAGGTAGGTTTATTCCTAGATATTTTATTTCTTTTGTTGCAATGATAAATGGGAGTGTTTTCTTAATTTCACTTTCAAATTTTTCATCATTAGTATATAAGAATACCAGAGATTCCTGTGCTTAATTTTGTATCCTGCTACTTTACCAAATTAATTGATTAGCTCTAGTAGTTTTCTGGTAGCAGCTTTAGGATTCTCTATGTTTAGTATCATTTCATCTGCAAACTGTGACTGCTTTACTTCTTTTCTGATTTGGATTCCTTTTATTTATTTTACTTCTCTGATTGCTGTGGCTAGACCTTCCAAAACTATGTTGAGTAAGAGTGGTGAGTGTGGGCAACTTTGTCTTGTTCCTTATCTTACTGGAAATGGTTTCTGTTTTTCACCATTGAGGATGATGTTGACTGTGGGTTTGTGATATATGGCCTTTATTATGTTGAGGAAAGTTCCCTCTATGCCTACTTTCTGCAGGGTTTTTATCATAAATGGGTATTGAATTTTGTCGAAAGCTTTCTTTCCATCTATTGAGATGAGCATATGGTTTTTCTCCTTCAAATTGTTTATATGGTGAATCACGTTGATTGATTTGTGTATATTGAAAAATCCTTGCATTCCTGGAATAAACCCCACTTGATCATGGTGTATGGTCCTTTTAATGTGCTGTTGGATTCTGTTTGCTAGTAATTTGTTGAGGATCTCTGCATCTATGTTCATCAGTGATATTGGCCTGTACTTTTCTTTCTTGTGACATCTTTGTCTGGTTTTGGTATCAGGTGATGGTGACCTCGAAAAATGAGTTTGGGAGTGTTCCTCCCTCTGCTATCTTTTGGAAGAGTTTGAGAAGGATAGGTGTTAGCTCTTCTCTAAATGTTTGATAGAATTTGCCTGTGAAGCCATGTGGTCCTGGGCTTTTGTTTGTTGGAAGATTTTAATCACAGTTTCAATTTGAGTGCTTGTGATTGGTCTGTTCATATTTTCTATTTCTTCCTGGTTCAGTATTGGCAGTTTATGCGTTTCTAAGAACTTGTCGATTTCTTCCAGGTTGTCCATTTTATTGACATAGAGATGCTTGTAGTAATCTCTCATGATCTTTTGTATTTCTTCAGTGTCAGTTTTTACTTCTCCTTTTTCATTTCTAATTCTATTGATTTGAGTCTTCTCCCTTTTTTTCATGATGAGTCTGGCTAATGGTTTATCAATCTTGTTTATCTTCTCAAAGAACCAACTTTTAGTTTTATTGATATTTTCTATTGCTTCCTTCATTTCTTTTTCATTTATTTCTGATCTGATCTTTATGATTTCTTTCCTTCTGCTATCTTTGGGGTTTTTTTGTTCTTCTTTCTCTAATTGCTTTAGGTGCAAGGTTAGGTTGTTTATTTGAGATGTTTCCTGTTTCTTAAGGTAGGATTGTATTGCTATAATCTTCCCTCTTAGAACTGCTTTTGCTGCATCCCATAGGTTTTGGGTTGTAACGTGTCTCCATTGTCATTTCTTTCTACATTAGTTTTTGATTTCCTCTTTGATTTCTTCAGTGATCACTGCGTTGTTAAGTAGTGTATTGTTTAGCCTCCATGTGTTTGTATTTTTTACAGATCTTTTCCTGTAATTGACATCTAGCCTCATAACGTTGTGGTTGTAAAACATACTTGATATGATTTCAATTTTCTTAAATTTACCAAGGCTAGATTTGTGACCTAAGATATGATCTATCCTGGAGAATGTTCCATGAGCACTTGAGAAAAATGTGTATTCTGTTGTTTTTGGATGGAATGTCGTATAAATATCAATTAAGTCCATATTGTTTAATGTATCATTTAACGCTTGTGTTTCCTTATTTATTTTCATTTTGGATTATCTGTCCATTGGTGAAAGTGGTGTGTTAAAGTCCCGTACTATGGTTGTGTTACTGTCGATGTCCCCTTTTATTGCTGTTAGTATTTGCCATTTGTATTGAGGTGCTTCTATGTTGGGTGCATAAATATTTACAATTATTATATCTTCTTCTTGGATTGATCCCTTGATCATTATGTAGTGTCCTTCTTTGTCTCTTTTAATAGTCTTTGTTTTAACGTCTATTTTGTCTGAAATCAGAATTGCTACCTCAGCTTTCTTTTTATTTCCATTTGCAGGGAATATCTTTTTCCATCCCCTCACTTTCAGTCTCTATGTGTCCCTAGGTCTGAAGTGGGTCTCTTGTTGACAGCGTATATATGGGTCTTGTTTTTGTATCCATTCAGCCAGTCTGCGTCTTTTGGTGGTAACATTTAATCCATTTACATTTAAGGTAATTATCGATATGTGTGTTCCTATTCCCATTTTCTTAATTGTTTTGGGTTTGTTATTGTACGTCTTTTCCTTCTCTTCTGCTTCTTGCCTAGAGAAGTTCCTTTAGAATTTGTTGTAAAGCTGGTTTGGTGGTGCTGAACTCTTTCAGCTTTTGCTTGTCTGTAAAGGTTTTAATTTCTCCATCACATCTGAATGAGATCCTTGCTGGGTAGAGTAATCTTGGTTGTAGGTTTTTCTCCTTCATCACTTTAAATATGTCCTGCCACTCCCTTCTGGCTTGCAGAGTTTCTGCTGAAAGATCAGATGTTAACCTTATGGGGATTCCCTTGTGTGTTATTTGTTGTTTTTCCCTTGCTGCTTTTAATATGTTTCCTTTGTATTTAATTTTTTATAGTTTGATTAGTATGTGTCATGGCCTGTTTCTCCTTGGATTTATCCTGTATGGGACTCTCTGGCTTCCTGGACTTGATTAACTATTTCCTTTCCCATATTAGGCAAGTTTTCAAATATAATCTCTTCAAATATTTTCTCAGTCCATTTATTTTTCTCTTCTTCTTCTTGGACCCCTATAATTCGAATGTTGGTGTGTTTAATGTTGTTGC
Organism: Kogia breviceps; assembly: GCF_026419965.1. Lineage (NCBI taxonomy): Eukaryota > Metazoa > Chordata > Mammalia > Artiodactyla > Physeteridae > Kogia > Kogia breviceps. The sequence goes on along the minus strand of NC_081321.1, from coordinate 71,011,962 downwards.
AGAGGTCTCTGAGACTGCCCTCAATTCTTTTCATTCTTTTTTCTTTATTCTGCTCTGCAGTAGTTATTTCCAATACTTTATCTTCCAGGTCACTTATCCGTTCTTATGCCTCACTTATTCTGCTATTGATCCCTTCTAGAGTATTTGTAATTTCATTTATTGTGTTTTCATCATTGCTTGTTTCCTCTGTATTTCTTCTTGTCCATGGATCACAGCACCTTGGTGGTGGTGGGCTGCACAGACTCCCTGGAGGGGAGGTGTGGAGAGTGACCTGTGCTTGCACACAGGCTTCTTGGTGGTGTCAGGAGCAGCCTTAGTGTCTCATGACCGTCTCTGGGGTCCACGCTGATAGCCGTGCCTTGTGCCCGTCTCTGGAGCTCTTTTAAGTAGTGCTTTTAATCCCCTCTCCTCGTGCACCAGGAAGCAAAGAGGCAAGAAAAAGTCTCTTGTCTCTTCAGCAGGTCCAGACTTTTTCCTGGACTCCCTTCTGGCTAGCCATGGTGCACTATCCCCCTTCCGACTGTGTTCACACAGCCAACCCCAATCCTCTCCCTGGGTTCTGACCTCCAAAGCCCAAGCCTCAGCTCCCAGCCCCCGCCCGCCCCGGCGGGTGAGCAGACAAGCCTCTCGGGCTGGTGAGTGCCGGTCGGCACCGATCCTCTGTGCGGGAATCTCTCCGCTTTGCCCTCCGCACCCTGTTGCTGCACTCTCCTCCGTGGCTCTGAAGCTTCCCGCTCTGCCACCCATAATCTCCACCCGTGAAGGGGCTTATAGTGTGTGGAAACCTTTCCTCCTTCACGGCTCCCTCCCACTGGTGCAGGTCCCATCCCTATTACTTTGTCTCTGTTTTTTTTTTTTTTTTTCTTTTGCCCTACCCAAGTCTGTGGGGAGTTTCTTGCCTTTTGGGAGGTCAGAGGTCTTCTCCCAGCGCAGTTCCACTTGTAGATGCATTTCTTATGTTTCTGTGGGGAGGAAGGTCATCTCTGCATCTTACTCTTCTGCCATCTTCTCCAGCCTCTCCTCCCTTTTCTTCTGAGCCATGTAGCTGATAGGGTCTTGGTGCTCCAGCCGGGTGTCTGGCCTGAGCCTCTTAGTTGGGAAAGCCCAGTCCAGGACATTCTTCCACCAGGGACCTCCAGGGCCCACATAATATCAAATGGCAAAACCTCTCCCAGAGATCTCCATCTCAATGCTAAGACCCAGCTCCACTCAACGACCAGCAAGCTACAGTGCTGGAAACACCATGCCAAACAACTAGCAAGACAGGAACACAACCACACCCATTAGCAGAGAGGCTGCCTAAAATCATAAAAGTACACAGACACCCCAAACCACACCACCAGATGCAGTCCTGCCCACCAGAAAGACAAGATCCAGACTCATCCACCAGAACACAGGCATCAATCCCCTCCACCAGGAAGCCTACACAAGCCATTAAACCAACCTTACCCACTGGATTCAGACACTAAAAACAACGGGAACTACAATCCTGCAAACTGCGAAAAGGAGACCCCAAACACAGTATGTTAATCAAAATTAGAAGACACTGAAATACGCAGCAGATGAAGGAACAAAGAAAAAACCCAACAGACCAAACAAATGAAGAGGAAATAAGCAGTCTACGTGAAAAAGATTTAAGAGTAATGATAGTAAAGATGATCCAAAATCTTCGAAATACAATGGAGAAAATACAAGAAGTGTTTAACAAGGACCTAGGAGAATTAAAGAGTAAAGAAACAATAATGAACAACACAATAAATGAAAGTTAAAATTCTCTAGAAGGAATCAATAGCAGAATAACTGAGGCAGAAGGACGGGTAAGTGACCTGGAAGTTAAAATAGCGGAAATAACTACCACAAAGCAGAATAAAGAAAAAAAGAATGAAACCAATTGAGGACAGTCTCTGATACCTCTGGGACAACATTAAACACACCAACGTTCGAATTATAGGGGTCCCAGACAAAGATGAGAAAAAGAAAGAGACTGAGAAAATATTTGAAGAGATTATAGTCGAAAACTTCCCTAATATGGGAAAGGAAATAGTCCACCAATTTAGGAAGCACAGAGAGTCCGATACAGGATAAATCTAAGGAGAAACATGCCAAGAGACATATTAATCAAACTATCAAAAATTAAATACAAAGAAAAGATATTAAACGTGGCAAGGGAATAGCAACAAATAGCATACAAGGGAATTCCCATAAGGTTAACAGATGATCTTTCAGCAGAAATTCTGCAAGCCAGAGGGAGTGGCAGGACATATTTAAAGTGATGAAAGGGAAACACCTACAACCAATATTACTCCACCCTGCAAGGATCTCATTCAGATTCAAAGGAGAAATTAAAACCTTTACAGACAAGCAAAAGCTGAGAGAATTCCGCACCACCAGAATTTTATTCTTTATTGGAAAAATAATTTAAAAAATTTCTTTAGGCAGGAAACACAAGAGAAAAAAAAAAAAAGACCAAAAAAAAAAGCCCAAAACAATAAGAAAATGGTAATAGGAACGTACGTATTGAAAATTACCTTAATGTAAAAGGATTAAATGCTCCCACCAAAAGGCATAGCCTAGCTGAATGGATACAAAAACAAGACCCTTATATGTGTTGTCTACCAGAGAACCACCTCACACCTAGAGACACATATAGAATGAAAGTGAGGGGATGGAAAAAGATATTCCATGCAAAGGGAAATCAAAAGAAAGCTGGAGTAGCAATTCTCATATCAGACAAAATAGACGTTCAAATAAAGACTATTACAAGAGACAAAGAAGAAAACTACATAATAATAAAGGGATTAATCCTAGAAGAAGATATAACAATTGTAAATATTTATGCACCTAACATAGGAACACCTCAATACATGAGGCAAACTCTCACAGTCATAAAAGGGGAAATCAACAGTAACACAATTATAACAGGGGACTTTAACACCCCACTTTCACCAATGGACCAATAATCCAAAATGAAAATAAATAAGGAAACACAAGCTTTAAATGACACATAAAAGAAGATGGAGTTAATTGATATTTATAGAATATTCCATCGAAAAACAACAGAATACACTTTCTTCTCGAGTGTTTATGGAACATTCTACAGGATAGATCACAAGTCAAGCCTTGGTAAATTTTGGAAAATTGAAATCATATCAAGTATATTTTCCAAACACAATGTTATGAGACTAGATATCAATTACAGGAAAAAAATCTGTAAAAATACAAACACATGGAGGCTAAACAGTACACTACAAAATATCCATGAGATTACTGAAGAAATCAAAGCGGAAATTTAAAAAACCTAGAAACAAATGACAATGAAAACATGACAACCCAAAACATATGGTATTCAGCAAAAGCAGTTCTAAGGGAGAAATTTATAGGAATACAATCCTACCTCAAGAGACAAGAAACATCTCAAATAAACAACCTAACATTACAAATATATCAATTAGAGGAAGAAGAACAAAAAACCCCCAAAGTTAGCAGAAGGAAAGAAATCATAAAGATCAGATCAGAAATAAATGAAAAAAAAAAAAATGAAGGAAACAATCCAAGGGTCAGTGAACTTAAAAACTCATTTTTTGAGAAGATAAACAAAATTGATAAACCATTACCCAGTCTCATCAAGAAAAAAAAGGGAGAAGAGTCAAATCAATAGAATTAGAAATGAAAAAAGAGAAGTAACAACTTACACTGCAGAAATACAAAGGACCATGGGTAATTACACCAAGCAACTGTATGCCAATAAAATGGACAACCTGGAAGAAATGGACAAATTCTTAGAAAAGCACAACCTTCTGAGACTGAACTAGGAGGAAATAGACAAATATAAACAGACCAGTCACAAGCACTGAAATTGAAACTGTGATTAAAAATCTTCCAACAAACAAAAGCCCAGGACCAGATGGCTTCACGGGTGAATTCTATCAAACGTTTAGAGAAGAGCTAACACCTATGTTTCTAAAACTCTTCCAAAATACAGCAGACGGATGAACACTCCCAAACACATTCTACAAGGCCACCATCACCCTCACCCTGATGCCAAAACCAAACAAAGATGTCACAAAGAAAGAAAACTGTAGGCCAATATCAGTCATTAACATAGATGCAAAAATCCTCAACAAAATACTAGCAAACAGAATCCAACAGCACATTAAAAGGATCATACACCATGATCAAGTGGAGTTTATCCCAGGAATGCAAGGAATCTTCAGTACACACATATCAATCAATGTGATAAAACATATTAAATAATTGAAGAAGAAAAACCATATGATCATCTCAATAGATGCAGAAAAAGCTTTTGACAAAATTCAGCACCCATTTATGATAAAAACCCTGCAGAAAGTAGGCATAGAGGGAACTTACCTCAACATAATAAAGGCCATATATCACAAACCCACAGCCAACATCGTTGTCAATTGTGAAAAACTGAAACCATTTCCTCTAAGATCAGGAACAAGACAAGGTTGTCCAGTCTCACCACTATTATTCAACATAGTATTGGAAGTTTTAGCCACAGCTATCAGAGAAGAAAAAGAAATAAAAGGAATACAAATTGGAAAACAAGTAAATCTGTCACTGTTTGCAGATGACATGATACTATACGTAGAGGATCCTAAAGATGCTACCAGAAAACTACTAGAGCTAATCAATGAATTTGGTAAAGTAGCAGGATACAAAATTAATGCACAGGATTTTCTTGCATTCCTATACACTGATGATGAAAAATCTGAAAGAGAAATTAAGGAAACACTACCATTTACCATTGCAACAAAAAGAATAAAATACCTAGGAATAAACTTACCTAAGGAGACAAAAACCTGTATGCAGAAAACTATAACACACTGATGAAAGAAATTAAAGATGATACAAACAGATGGAGAGATATTCCATGTTCTTGGATTGGAAGACTCAACATTGTGAAAATGACTAAACTACCAAAAGCAATCTACAGATTCAATGCAATCCCCATCAAACTACCAATGGCATTTTTCACAGAACTAGGACAAAAAGTTTCACAGATTGTATGGAAACACAAAACACCCAGAAAGGCCAAAGTGATCATGAGAAAGGAAAACAGAGCTGGAGGAATCAAGCTCCTGGACTTCAGACTATACTACAAAGCTACAGTTATCAAGAAAGTATGGTATTGACACAAAAACAGAAATATAGTTCAATGGAACAGGATAGAAACCCATGCCAAGAGATAAACCCACCCACATATGGTTACCTTATCTTTGATAAAGGAGCCAAGAATATACAATGGAGAAAAGACAGCCTCTTTAATAAATGGTGCTGGGAAAACTGGACAGCTATATGTAAAAGAATGAAATTAGAACACCCCCTAACACAAAAATAAACTCAAAATGAATTAAAGAACTAATTTTAAGGCCAAGCACTATAAAACTCTTAAAGGAAAACAGGCAGAACACTCTATGACAGAACTCACAGCAAGATCCCTTTTGACCCACCTCCTAGAGAAATGGAAATAAAAACAAAAATAAACAAATGGGACCCTATGAATCTTAAAAGCTTTTGCACAGAAAAGGAAAGCATAAACAAGATGAAAAGACAGCCCTCAGAATGGGAGAAAATATTTGCAAACTAAGCAAGTGATGGGATTAATCTCCAAAATTTACAAGCAGTTTATGCTTCTCAATATAAAAAATACAAACAACCCCATCCAAAAATGAGCAGAAGACCTAAATAGACATTTCTCCGAAGAAGATATACAGATTGCCACAAACACATGAAAAGATGCTCAACATCACTAATTTTTAGAGCGGATCAAAACTGCAATGAGATATCACCTCACACTGGTCAGAATGGCCATCATCAAAAAATCTACAAACAATAAATGCTGGAGAGAGTGTGTAGAAAAGGGAAACCTCTTGCACTGTTAGTGGGAATGTAAATTGATACAGCCACTATGGAGAACAGTATGGAGGTTCCTTAAAAAACTGAAAATAGAACTATTATATGACCCAGCAATTCCACTACTAGGCATATACCCTGAGAGCACGATTATTCAAAAAGACACCTACACCTCAATGTTCATTGCAGCATTATTTACTATAGCCAGGACATGGAAGCAACCTAAATGTGTTATGAATGCATAAAGAAGATACGGTACATATACAGAATGGAATATTACTCAGCCAGAAAAATATATGAAATTGAGTTATTTGTAGTGAGTTGGATGGACCTAGAGTCTGTCAAACAGAATGATGTAAGTCAGAAATAGAAAAAAAAAATACCGTATGCTAACACATATATATGGAATTTTTCAAAAATGGCTCTGAAGAACCTGGGGGCAGAACAGGAATAAAGACACAGATGTAGAGAATGGACTTGAGGACACGGGGAGTGGAAAGGGTAAGCTGGTATGAAGTGACAGAGTGGCATGGACATATATATACTACCAATTGTAAAATGGCTAGTGGGAAGCAGCTGCATAGCACAGCAAGGTCAGGTCAGTGCTTTGTGTCCACCTTGTGGGGTGGGATAGGGAGGGTTGGAGGGAGACACAAGAGGGAGGAGATATGGGGATATATGTATATGTATAGCTGATTCATTTTGTTATAAAGCCAAAAGTAACACACCACTGTAAAGCAATTATACTCCAATAAAGATGTTAAAAATAATTAAATAAATAAATAAAAAATAAAGAGGGTAATGAGCAAGGTTATAAGAAATTGTGAAGCTAATTCTATAGGAATAATCACAGAGTAGTGAGGAGGGTGGGCACAGACAATTTACGAACAGGATGGGATTTAGTTATTTAGTTATATGCTTTCGATGTTTGTTACAGTTCTTATAAAACTTTATTCATACAGGATAATTTAATTTTAATTTTTCTTTTGCTTAGAATTTAGGGTATGTGTGAGTTTAAGTATTTAGAGTCAAAATGACTCATATACCTTTACTGGTCACATGGCCACCCCTTAAAGGAAATGACCCAAGGTCAGTTAGAGAATATTAAATCACACTTTCATTAAGTCTGCAACAATTAGAATTAATGGAATTTTCTGAATGGAATAAAGGTTATGCCAAGGTTTTGCTGGCTGGGCTGCAATTTTATTGCCATGGATTAGATATAAAAATGACCTTAAGTAATTTTCTTGATAATTATGTGCTGGTACACAAGCTTTTAATTTACTTTACAGAAGTGCTTATCTAGATAATATGATTATATCTAAAAAAGCAAATGTTTATTATTTCAGAATTCTTTATCACTAAGAAAAAAGATTGTGGCTAATATCAAATGAGAATATGCCTTGTACTTGTACATATTTTTGAAGCAACTTATTAAAATCTGGAGAAGTGTTTATGCAATTTACTCCACAATAGTTGCCTAGGACCCTTCCAGAAATCAATAGCTTATTTTACAAAGACTTTAATTTATATCTCCCTTCTTATTCTTTTTTTCATTTTTTATACCTACCCTATTTTAGCTTGATGTTGCCATTCATCATTTAAATCTCTAACTAAAAGTAATACTAAAACCTTTGGTGATGAGAAAAAAGAAAAAAAAAACAGTTTTTCCCTTAGGGAAATAAAGCATCATCAAACCTAAAACTATATCAAAGTTCCTTTAAATTAACCTCTTCAGATTAACAAGAAAGTCACATCATACTTCTAATCATAAGCCAACAGGTGCAAATGGCAATTGAACTTAATGATTAAATGCATTTGACAGGAATCTAGTAAGATGCATTGATGAATAACTGTATGACCCTTTCTGATGAAACACTGGCAGCCAGAAAATTTCATGTACAAACAACACTAATATTTCCTTTTTTATCCAGAAAAAAATGTTTTATAAACAGTATAAGTACACAGAAAGTAGAAAATAAAAGTCACCGGTAACCTTACCACACTACACTTAAAATTTTGCCACATATTTTGGATACCTTTCTAGGATGATCACCATCAGCAGCAGCATCAATATCAAAATAGTTAACTTTTTAAGAGTGTTACTATGTACCTGGCACTGTTTTAAGCACCTTCCATATTGTAATTCATAAAATCTCTCTGAGGTAGGCAGTATTACTATAACACCAATTTTATAAATAAGCTAATTAAGATAAAGAGAAGTTAAATAACTTGAAAATGTTATTAACTTATAAATAACATGGAAGAGCCAGACTATAAGATGATCAGACTTCTTCTTCAAAGTTAGCCTCCTCCAATCCTTTTCTAGAAATTTCCTTCTTACAGTATATATATATATTTTTTTTTTTTTTTTTTTTTTTTTTTCGTTATGCGGGCCTCTCACTGTTGTGGCCTCTCCCGTTGCGGAGCACAGGCTCCGGACGCGCAGGCGCAGCGGCCATGGCTCACGGGCTTAGTTGCTCCGCGGCATGTGGGATCTTCCCGGACCAGGGCACGAACCCGTGTCTCCTGCATCGGCAGGCGGATTCTCAACCACTGCGCCACCAGGGAAGCCCCTACAGTATATATTTTAAAGTAATAGATAATATTCATATTGTTTATAACATGCTACACACAGTTCTAAGTTTTTTTACATAAATTGAGTTGTTTAATCTTCACAAAATATGTATGAGTAGCTTCTATAATATTTTACAGATAAAGAGACTCTGGCACAACTAGTGACCAAGTTAAGTTGCTCCAAATCACATACCTAATGATGGGAAGAACTGGGATTTGAATTAAACTCAATGTAACTGCAGAATCTATGCTTTTAACCAATACTCTATACTTTATCTTAGGTCTTGGCTGAGATTTTCAACTGGCTGATGCCCTTTGTTTCACATTCTCCACATTGGGCCATTAACATAGGCCACAATGAATTCCATGAATCCAAAAATAATCATATGGGAGTTTGCTATAGCATTAGGGAATTGCAGGCCAACTGAAGGGAATTATGAGAAAGAGGGAGAAACTTTTAAGCAGGAAGTTATTATATTTTTACCCAAGGGAAAGATACCAAAGAAATGGACCCCTTAAGAGATGAACCTATGTGGACATCTTGATTTAAATCTATAAATATTAGTTGAGTACCTTCTACATCCCTGGCATCAAAAAAAGAAAAAAAAAAGAGAGAAAAACTCAATAAAAGACAACCTTGCCGGTGTGGAGCTTAAGTTTCAACACAGTGAGGTATTTCCACTTTCTTACCACAATTTCCTTTTACCATCCACTGTGTAGATCCTGAGGATACAATTGGAATAGGCAGAAGATGATTCTATAAGCAGTCTTTCATGAATTTAACTTCTAGTGTGGAAGACTGATCACTGTAAACTAAACATGCACATGCATGTATGTATGAGTATGTGTGCCTGCATATATAATAGTTTGAAGACACTAAGTGATAGAGAATAACAGGGAGGTGGGGAAGGTTCTTTATGTGGGATCATGGAAATAGAATTCTCTCAAAACTGACATTTGAACTGAGATCTGAAATACAAGAAGAAGCCAACCAAAGCATTGGATAGGGAACATTTCCAGCAGAGAAACTGGCCTGTACTATGAAATACATTAATGTATTCTGAAAAATGTGAGAAATACATCCTTCCCGCAGCAAACAGGGAACATCATTTAGCCGTCTCTTTTTGTGGTTGGACTGGCCTATTCAGACAAGACTTGGTAAAACTCAGGATGTTTTGACCCCAATGATTTGAATCTACCACTTCGATTATGGTGTTTTGACTGTACCTTGTTTTCAGATCCTTTAACTCTGCTCTAAAACATAATTTTAAATGATCAGATATTTATTTAATTTTATGAGGAAATAGCATGAAACTGACACAAGTTTAAGCTGTACATTGTCATATGCAATATTTAACTGAAATTTGTCTGAATATTTTTGAGTGCTTCCCATGACTCAGACATTTGTAGAATCACAGGCAATATAGCAATGAGCAAAGTGGTCAGAAATTCCTACTCTCATGGAGATTATAGTTTCGTGGAATATATATATATTTCTTAGAAATGATTCAGGAATATTGGATTTGATAAGGCTAAAAGAGGAGAGGGAGGGGAGAATAGGGAGAGAATGAAGAGGAAGTAGAAGGAAAAACAACTTCACTTTGGCAAAGGCTATGATTATTGAAATTTGACATAGCCAGAAAAAAATACTGATACATTAAATTTTATACTAAAATTGACAGAGAAAGATATCAAACCTGATGAATTTAGAATAATTATAGTAAACTAAAAATAAAATGAGGAAAAGTAGAAAATTGTGGTCTATGGGAAATCAATCAAAAATTGTATTTTCTTGTTTAATATCCTTGGGTAAAATTAATTTTTAACAAAATAAATTAATGATGACTAAATGCCTTTTATTTATTGAAATGTGCTTACATTTTCCTTGAAGTTAAAATTGTAGAAATAATGCCATGGACCCAGTCTACCCTGTTTTCCTCATGCCTTTTCTCCAGCATTTCTGGTTTTTATTTTTTTTTAATTTTTAAATTAATTTTTATTGGAGTATAGTTGATTTACAATGTTGTGTTAGATTCTGCTGTACAGCAAAGTGAATCATTTATACATATACATCCATTGACGGATGAATGGATGAAAATGTGTTCCATATATACAATGGAATATTACTCAGCCATAAAAAGACCGAAAACATGGATGGACCTAGAGATTGTCATACTGAGTGAAGTAAGACAGAGAAAGACAAATATCATATGATATCGCTTATATGTGGAATATTAAAAAATGATACAAATGAACTAATACACAAAACCGAAATAGAGTCACAGATGTAGAAAACAAACTTATGGCTACCAAGGGGGAAAGGGTGGGGAGGGATAAATTGGGAAATTGGGATTTACATATACATACTACTATATATAAAATAGCATTTCTGTTCTTAGCATATCACTTTCATGTGGCATCTAGACACTGGCTTTTTAGGGATGCCTTCTTAGCTATGACTATCTCCACACATTATTTTGGATGACTTCCATGACATTTCAGCTTCCAAATTCAGTATGTTTTTTCAGATAAATGTACGTGTGTCCGTGTATCTACAACTTAGAAAAAGAACAATTTTTAAAGTGTTCTAGTAAATACACTTTGACAGCAGGTAGTCTTTAATCATATAAATCATTTTTTAAAAACGTATTTTTTATTTGTCTCTGCTTAATTTTCTGACCTTTAAGTCAAAGGCTAGTGTAACTTGAAGACTATAAAAGAAGCATTTTGTAAATTCAAGAATGTTTCAAAAAATGTGGTTCCATTTTTCCTTCAGCAATCAATAAAAAAATTTTCTTCTACTAAGTTAAGTGCCCTTGCAGAGATGCAATAGAGAAAACTAAGCATTTTCTCCCCAGTATCCCATATCTATGACTATTCAATATATGACATAATATATGAATATCTAATCATTTGTTCTTTTCCACTTTAAGATACAGTGATAAATGGTGATAAAGCTATTTTACAATTTTAGAAGAGAAAAAAATGTAAGGACTTCTTTTTAAAGAACAATGATGAAAACTGTTGAGTGTTAGATACAACAATATGGAAGAAGAAAGCAAAGTACATAAACAAGCTTCAAATTGAAATTCAGTTATACAGATTTATACTATTCTGGAAATCTGTACTTCAGATATGATCAAAATAGGAATATAATCCTGATTCAAAGAAGCCAGTGTCATGAGCATTGGGATCTATTCCTTCAATTAATTTCATTGTAGAAAACATGGCACATAATTTAAGAAGGTATCTCTGACAATTTAATATTATGCTTTGAGAAAAAAGAGAGCCCTCTGAAAACCATTTCGTTAATGAAAGCAGTTTCAAGCTTCCAGTATTGTTGCTATTCACTGACACTTTCATAAAAGAAACAGAAATGTGCTTTGTGACAGTGTTCTTACTGTGTTTATTTTTTGGTATTAGTTGTGTGTGTGAATGGTCTTTCAAGTAAATTTCAGTTTTTTTCTAGGTCAAAATACTATAATTATATTCTATCAAGCTGAGATTTAAAAGATCATTTTTCATCTACTTTCCAGCATTTATGCTTTCAAATATTATCAAAATAAAGGTTTATTTTATTTGATTGCTTGCAGGAAGAGGCCACACTATTTCTAAAATCCCAAATAAACATTTAGAAACATATGATAATTGAAAAGTTATAATCTGGCACTACAGTAACTGCCTGTTTATACAAAAGGATTTTGTGATTTGAATATTGCTTGTCATCTAATCTGGAAAGAAGATGTACTATCAAATATGTGCTTTATTTAGAAGAGATACAGCCTGTGCTTCTGTAAAATTATTCAACCTATATTGAACTATAGACTAAGTTCTAGCTGAAATAAATATTTTGTGATGTAGCATCTACCTGAGGCTATCAAAGTGACCATTCCATATAAACCATTTTAGAAAAAACATCATAATGTATTATCCAATTTCTATTGAATCTATTTTAGAAATTGGATTCATATTTAATGAGTTTTATAATGCAGTCTTCATGTCAATAAGTTGTATTACTCTCCAGGCAAATGTGTAAATCATCATTTATAAATCAATTCATATTTTAATATGACAGAAGGTGGCTATTGAAAGGAATACTGTGACAAATCGTTATATAAATTAAATGATCATTACCTAATTTATCCCTTTAGATCCAGATAGGAAAATGTTTATTAATCTTTCTAAGTTCAAAGCACATTTAGATCTAGAATTTTTGGAGGCTCAGTAGAACGAATTAAAAGGCTGAAAATGAGATGAAACAAGTTAACAGTGATTATAAAGCAGTCACTATTAAATTTAAAAAGGGTTGCATGGTGAATATGAAAATAGAAACAGATAATAGAGCTGTGTGAATATAACAGTTATCTGACCACATGCTGCTTTTCACTAATAAGGCGATATATATTTCCAAATTTCAGTAAATAAGCATTTGTCTTTCTTCCTATTGCCATGCTAAGACTTTTATTTCTTATTCATAGCAAGCTATGTCCTGCTTCAAAACATCGATTTGACTGCCAAATGATGCTCTATTTAATAGACAGTGTTCTAACTCTATACTGTACTTGGTTGTAGCAAAGACACATGGTATACATTGGAGACAAAGCACTCAAGGGTTTCCATGTTACACCATGTGCTCGCATACTGATTGACCACTAACCAAAATGTTTGTATAGGGGATGCATTTTAATCAACAACTCTTTTGACTATAGAATGGTTCTCACTCTCATTTACTATCTTTCATAAGCTTTCAGAAATATAAGACAATCCTTATGGAAATAAAGTATGCAATGTTATAGAAAAATAGAGTTCAAATCATTCCACCTAGAAAATATATCAGCATAAGTTTTGTAAACTATTATTAAAATATGAATGAATAGGCTAAACATATTTCTGAGTAATTATGTATGTCTCCAAACAACTAATTATCAAAATTTGGTCTCCTGCCTTGAGAATATTGAATGCCTTCTCAGTTTTACATCCAGGAATTTACTTGTATCTTGAGTATATGCAATTGAGATTATTTGGATAAAAACACAATTCAGACCTTGTTCTAAAAACTGTATAGGAAGAAGTTTCTCCTTTGAATCTAGGCTTGGCCATGTGACTTCTTTACATTCATCTGAGTTCAATGTGCGCTCTGGCAATGAGATATTAGTAAATATGATGCAAGCAGAGGCTGAAAAGTATTTATGTAACGGGGCTTGCTCTCATCCCATGAACAGCCTGAGCCAGCCTGATGGAAATTCCATGTAAGGAAGAACTGAGGCACTGTGGTTGATGGCCAGCTGCTGGGTCTGTGAGTGAGGCCATCCTACACTATCTAGGTCCAGTCAAGCCACAGCTGACAATAAGATCAGCTAATCCAGCCTAGACTCAAAGAACCATAAGCAACACATCGAATTGTAGAAAGTAATGAAGTTCGGTTGTTTTAAGCCACTAAATTTGGGGTTATTTGTTACACAAGAGATAACTCATCTATTAGAAGAATCAAATAGACTTACGTATAATTTTTAGATGTAAAACACACTGATGAGTTCACCTTAGACAAATTAATTATTTTTTCTGACAGTTTCCTAGTCTATAAAACAGAGGGGCTAAAAATTATTTTTGAAATTTTGTATATAAATTGATACAGTAATGTAGATGAAGTACTATGCCTGGCAAATAGAACATACATTTTATTTCCATTACCTTATTTTTAAAATCCTATAAATTGGATAACATGTCTTTTAAAATAAAAGAGAAAATAATCTAAGGATACATTTTAAATTTTATGATAATTTCTCTTTCATCTATGTTTGCTGTCAGAGACTCCTGCTCTGGGAGTTAATCAGGGATACTTCAAGGCTTATAAAAAAGCAGAAATGTGAAACATGTTAGTGTCAGGTCAGAATTATGGCAAGAAATCACATAAAGGGGAAAAACTTTATTTGAATACATATAAATAATAAAATATCTGTAACTTTAACTTTTTAATTTAAAGGCAAAGCTAAGGCTGGGAAAAGTAGTTTCAATAAATTAGCAACTTTTTAATTGAGCAAATATTTGTTACATGCCCACCATGTGTCTGATACAACAATGGTTCAGAAGAACCCAATGAAAAATGAGACAGACAGCCAAGCATTTATCCACTCCATTTATTCCTTCATTCCACCCATATTTGTTGTGTCTACAACATCTCAGGCACTAATCTAGTTTCTAGACATTCGATGTAAAGAAAAAGGACATGGCCACTGTTCTGAAGAAACTATGGGAGGAAAATATACATATTAAATAATAAAACACATAAAAATGAATATCACACTCTTTTAAGTGTTGTGAAAGAAAATAGAGATAACGAAATGGCCAAAAACAAAATGTGGTAAGGGAAAGACCCCTTTATAGGAACACAGGGAAGGGGCCTTGAAGATTTTGGGGGGTATTGAGAATAAAGATAGTGAGGTGTCCAGTTGGATGTACTTGCAGGAAAAATCAGGTTAAGGTTGAAAAACTAAAATTTGATTAATTTTGTTAGATTGTTTCATGGTGTAACAGAGAGCTTTGTTCTGTTTTAAGAAAATTTTCTTCAGCTTGTTTGAGCCTTTGGAGTGTAAGAGATTAGATTGGCCTCTACTCTTACTACCACATTTTTAGACTGTGAGGAAGTCACAGTATTAATTCCATATTATTAGTTGTTGTTCCCAAATGAACACAAACAAAAACTACCATTATCAGGCTCTATTACTCCCAGAGTTATTGGCATCAATATATGTCTATAATATATTGCAGTAACACTGTGTTAATAATTTACTCTCTGAATGCTTATAATAAGAAACATAATTTTTGGAGACATGTGAGGACAGAATTTTGGCAGTGTCAGATGGTAGTGTCATGTAGTAGAAGAGTAGATACCATTTTTGTTTTTGTTTTGATTGTGGTTGGAGTAACAGAGTCTGTATTTCTGAATTAGGAGTGGTTAGTGGATCTGAGCCAAAACCTCTTCCTACTTATTTTTTGAATGTGAGTTGTTGTCTTTGCCAATAAGCATGCGTAGTTCTGATTGTGTTTATTATTAGTCCAGTTTCTTCTACTTTCTAATTGGTCCTCAATCTTTACCATGCATCTGAATCCCATGGAGGACTTATTAAAAGAAAAATTGCTGAGCCCTACCTACAAAGTTTCACATTCTGTATGTCTAAATTGGGGTTCAGCAGTTTACATTGATAACAGATGCCCAGATGATGCTTGTGCTGCTGGTTCAGAGACCACACATTGAGAACCGCGTTTTAGTTAGTGAAAATTCTTCTCAGACACTTGCAAAGTTCATTTAAATGTCATGTTTTTATTAAAGAGTATTGATTTTGTTTTTTTAATCTACATCATTGGGGATATTTCAATAAAAATTTGCTACCTACAAAGTAATGTTACCTCACAAAAACTTAAACCAGAAATGAGTACAGTAATTGCATCTGCCTGAAAGGCCCATACTGATTTGTCTTTAAAGAGCTAAAGATGTCATAACACTTAAGATGGGAGTGAAAATCTGGTTGGGGAATGAACGAATTGGCATCCACTGTTGGCATCCCTTGTCGAAATATATTTTTAAATCATTACAAATAAATGCCTTTCAAAGGTTATCATTACGTTACCATCATTTATAATAGCTGTAGACAAAGTGACGTATAGCTTAAAATATAATTTGACTTCTAAAATTACATAAGTGTATAGTTTCACTGGGTTTGTTATAACTCTTTCATAAAACTTAGACTTCTTGAGCAATTGATCAGTGTACTTTAATTTTTCATTTTAACCTGCTTATTTTATAAGTTGCAAATACAGTAGTGTTTACATATGGACTGCTTCAGGTTAAATCAATAGCAATAAAGTCAATGCCTTCCTTTGGGAAATCATTTTGAACTTTTTAATCAGTTTTTGAACTCTTGCATAATACCCCATCTAGTGTTTACTAGCCATCAATAGGTTCAATTGATTGTAGTACACAAATTACGTGATGCTCTGAATTCTGGCTGACTTTTATAGATTTAGTCTAGTTTTATGTGAACGAATTTTGATGTTCAAGCATATTTAGACTAGCTAAAAGGCATTGTAGAATTTTCCAATTGGAGAATTTTTTTGGAAGCATTTTTCCCACACACTCTAATGGTTTGTCTCACTATTGAGAACAGCATGAAGGACTGGGGAGGTTTAGTATATTTATTTTATTTTCAAATATATTATGTCAATCATTTCCTATATTTGGGCTCCTTTAACTTATACCCTTAGTGGAATCATACATAGGTTCAATGAAAAATGCTTTAGAAATCAACTCTGTGGTAGCCTTTGTGTTTCAATCTTGAAATCTTAGTTTGCATATTTATGGTGAAGATAGACCAAGTAAAAATATGACTACTTAAATATTTTCGATGTCTCTCTCTATCCTAGCCTACTTCTAAATGGATGTTCTATTTATTTATCGCTGCCTAACAAATTATTATACCTCAAAATTTAGTAATTTAAAAGAACAATAAATATTTATCATTTCACAGTTTCTCAGTGTCACAAATTTAAGAATAGTTTAGCTAAGTAGTTCTAGCTCAGAGTTTCTCATGAGGGTTCAGTCAAGATGTTGGCATGACTGCAGTCATATGAAGGCTTAACCTGAGATGGTGTATCTGCTTCCTGTATGGCTCACTTACTTGCCTGGCAAATTAGTGCTAACTGTTGGAAGGAAACCTCAAATTCCTCATTATGTTGATGTTTCCTTAGTGTAGCTGGCTTCCTCAGTGAGTCATCCAACAGAAGCCATGGAGGAAGGCACAGTCACCTTAAAGACCTAGATTCAGAAGTCATACTCTGTTATTCCTGGAATATCCTGTTTGTTCCACAAGTCAATTCTATTCAGTGTGGGAAAGAACTACACAAGAAAATGGCAAAAGTAACTGAAAATCATCTTAGAGGAGAGTTACCACAGATTATAAGCAAAACCCTAGACAGTTCTCTTATTTATCCTAATTTTGTGGGAATAAGCCAGGATATTACAAAATCATAGAATCTCATCCATTTTACTTACTTTTGTTTAGAATGGAGATAGCTTGTTTTATGCTTACCTTTTTGTCTCCCCAGAACAGCTTATCCTATGTTTATTACGCACATCTAAATTTACTTATTTCATATTCTTTTCATCTCAAACCTCTGTTTTTTATTAGGTAATATTTTATTAGTCCAACATATTAATTTGTGGTCATGTGTTAATAAATTTTAACACACACATAAACACACATGCCTTCCAGAAGAAATAATTTTATTGTGAATATTTCACAGTAGAAGGGGAAGAAGTCTCTTGAGAAGAGACTCAATGACTCATAAATATCACCACAATGATGTTTTCATTCAGCTCAATTAGGTTGGCTTATATGGACCACCAAATCCGTGGGGAATTATAAGAGTCCATATTTTCCCTCAGAAAGTATTCCTTCCTCTTGAGGCTAATAATTATATTGCTTCTCCTAAGTGAATGAAATTTATCTTCCACAACTATGGATTCAACTATTTTCTGTATGCTATATTGACTCGTAACCTAATTTCGTGGCCAGTCTGTCTCTTGAGCTTCCAGTTCAGCTTTCAACTGCCAGTTGGATAGCCTGAAGTACTAAAAATAGAATGCAGTCTGGAGTCAGACGGACATGAATTTAAATACTGGTTTCATAACTGTATTAGCTTTGTGACATTAGGCACAAAGAGATGCTGCTAAACATCCTCCAATGCACAAGACTAGTTTCTGCAATGTGATGGTTAATATTATGTGTCAACTTGACTGGGCCCCAGGGTACCCAGATATTTGGTCAAATATTAATCTGTGATGTGTTTTGGGATGAGATTAACATTTAAATTGGTGAACTAAGTAAAAGCCTCCCTAAGATGTGTGGCTTTAATCCAGTCAGTTAAAGGCCAAACTAGAACCTCTAGGCCTGATCCTCCTCCAGTAAGAGAGAATCCCTCGTGCCTGCCTGCCTGCCTTCAGACTGGGCCACTAGCTTTCTCCTGCCTTTGAGCTTGCACTAAAACGTGGATTCTTCTTGCCATCCTTTGGTCTGAAAATACACACTATCAGCTCTCCTGGGTCTCCAGCTTGTCAACTCACCCTGCAGATTTCATGCACACACACACACACACACACACACACACACACACACACACACACACACACACACACACACCTCTTCATACTGTTAGTTTCTGGAGAATCCTAACTAATACACACAACAAAGAATTAAAGAATTATCAGGCCCCAGATGTCCATAATGCCCAACTTAAGAACCCTGATATATATGAGCATCTAGTACAATACCTTATACAAGAAAGGCAATCAATAAATGTTAAATGAGTCAACTATACCTCAACAAATTTTTTTAATTAAAAAAATTTAAAAATGTCAATGAATGAAAGTATCTGTACTCTTTTGGACTGGAAAATCAAGTGAACTGCTTAATTAAAAACAATATTATTTAATACAAATCTATGTTTCAACACAATGCCCAAGATTATGGTGAAACTGGTAAATCCACTATAAAATGACATTTATCATAATTTACAGTTGCCATCAAATGCATATGTAGATTTTTGTAAATACATGAGTTATATAAAATTTTGATTTACCAATGATTTAGTTGTCCTAATCTTCACTTTTGTGATTTTCTAGTTTTTTTTTGTTTGTTGGTTAGTTGGTTTATTTGTTGTTTACTATTATTATTTATGTCTGTGTTTGATGATATGAGAAAAGTATTCCTTCACATCTACTTTCTCAGTTGATTTTGCTATCTTGAACTTGTTACAACATTTCCAACTGAATGCAGAATAAAATTCTAAATTCCAAATTTGATTTGTTTGGATAATGAGTATTGCTAATCTCTTGAAGGAAACATATTTTTACAGGTGTTACCAAGCACATTCTGTTAATATTTCTAATCAAAATGAAGTAGTGCTTTCTAAAATTTACTCCCAATATTTAATTATTTGGGTTTGGTTATTTTAGTAGCAGGTCTTTTAGATTAATACCAAGAATAAGTATACATGTGTGACAGTGTTGTACTTTAGGCCATGTTAGAGATATTTTAACTTAAATTTTACAAGAAAATGGATATGGGACATTGGGGATAGCTGTCTTATGTTACTCAGAAAAAGAGAAGGAGGAAAGGAAAGGAAGAGAGAAAAGATAAGAGAAAGAAAGAAAGAGATGGGGAAGGAGGGAGGGAGAAAGAGTGAGAGAGAGAGAACGAACACCAAAGAGGCAGAGAAAACTTGAACGAGTAAATATTCTCTATTCAAAACACATAGTATTTCAACAAATATTATAACCTTTCCTCCAACTTTATTATAGCACAAATACTTCCATATTTTGTAATTTTTAGATATGATGGAAATTAAACAAGAAAATAAAAATATTTATTGTAATTGAATACGTTTCATAATGTTTTTAGAATATAAGAAAAATGTAAATAAAAATGCAATGATCTATAATATTGTGCATGCACAGTGGTTATAAGCACAGAAACATTTATTTATATGTCTATTCCACTTTGAGTGCCCACTCTCTAAGATTGGTATAAAATATTTTACCAATAAAAATAATGTGTAAAGCCCTAGTTTATAGCTTCTGGTAATTGCAGGCACAAGAACTTCTTACACAGTCCAAAACAGATATATTTAAGGTCATCAGACACTATTGGGAGTTCCAGTTTCTCCATGACAATTCCATCCTGAAGTCCTCTGGACTATGGTGCCTGGTGTCCAGCCCTTGCAGTTCTCACAGCCACTCATGCAGTCATTCTTTTCAGAGAGAGACCTCGGCCATCTCAATCACAGTGTATTTCAGGAGGTTCAGGTTTCCCCCATGGAATCCTTTCCTTCTCTTTTCTCCTTAATTCTGGAAAACTAACAAGATCCTGGCTGTTTAAACAGTATTTTTGTCAGTGCCCTAATCATAGCACCTCAAGCCTTGCCTCATCTCAGACTTCTAATTAAGAGTATCTTAAAATGAAGCTTGCAAAAACAAAGGGTTATTCTGATCCACCATAATATGTACCTTTAAGTATTATGTATATTCATATCCATATTTCCAGAATTATCAATGTCAAGAATGAAGCAGTATTAACTCCTTATCTCTCACACCAGGGTGATTTACTCAGCAGATACAGCTTAAGAGTCTACTCTGTGCCAGCTATTACACTGGATAGTGGAAACGCAAGGACAATCCAGTGAGAAAAGACTCATGCCCTCACTGGGCATAGAAAGCAGAAATTGAGCACCATTATTACTGTTTATTTTTTTCCCTCCATTTTCTATATTTTTATTGACAAAATTTGTGGTTGTTAATCTCCTGATGAGTACTATCAATATACTATGTATCATTTATTATTAAAGAAACATTTATTATCTTAACCATGATAAAATTAAGAAAGCCTTCACTGTTGATTTCCTTTTATCTTGTTTTTTTTTTTATATTTGAGTTTTTGATTTTACTCTCAAGAAAAGGCACATGGGTGGTATATTTTCTATAAATTTGTTTGTGAATGGAAGCCCTGTTGGGTAGGAAATTATTGAATCACAATCTTTTCAGCTTGAAACTCTCTAGAGATTGTCCTATTGTCATCAGCTCGATTTTTGTTTCTCTAATAGTAACCTGTTTTTCACTGCCTGAATATTTAAAGGAGTTTTCTCATTTTATTTATATACATGGCTCATCATTCTTTGTTTGCGTTTTTTTTTTTATGGAAGTATAGTTGATTTACAATGTTGTGTTAGTTTCAGGTATATAGCAAAGTGATTCAGTTATACATAAACATCTATCTATTCTTTTTCAGATTCTTTACTCTTATAGGTTATTACAAAATATCAAATATAGTTCTCTGTCCCATACAGTCGGTCCTTGTTGGTTATTTATTTTATATATAGTCGTGTGTATATGTTAATCCCAAACTCCTAATTTATCCCCTGCCCCCATTTCCCCTATGGTAACCATGACTTTGTTTTCTATGTCTGTGGGTCTATTTCTGTTTTGTACGTTAAGTTCATTTGTATCATTTTTTTAGATTTCACATGTAAGCAATGTCATATGATATTTGTCTTCCTCTGTCTGGCTTACTTCACTTAGTATGATAATCTCTAGGTCCATCCATGTTGCTGCAGATGGAATTATTTCCTTCCTTTTTATGACTGAGTAATATTCCATTGTGGATTTTTAATATATATATATCAGATCTTCTTTATCCATTCATTTGTCAATGGACATTTAGGTTGATTCCATGTCTTGGCTATTGTAAATAGTGCTGCTATGAACATTGAGGTGTATGTATCTTTTCAAATTATGGTTTTCTCTGGATATATGCCCAGGAGTGGGATTGCAGGATCATATGGTAGCTCTATTCTTATTTTTGTTTAATACACAGTAAGTCCTCTTAACTAAAGACTCACTTCCAATTGAATAATTTTTTATGCTATCATAACTTATAAAATATTTTATTTCTTTCTTTCAAAATAGGTATTGAGAACATATCTATGATTAGGTTATTATGCTTCCACTAAGGATCCATGTTTTAACAAGAATACATGACACTTGTACTTCCAAAGTTTAGACTCAAGAACTACGTCCTTTATGAACTTGGGAATTTATATTAGGTGTATAATGAATACTGTAACATTCATATCTGTTGCAGTATCTAGTAATGTGTTTTCATTTTTCTTTGCCTAACAGTTTCCTCACTGTAAGGCAGCATTGGGGGTTATTTAATGGTACATTCTTAACATGGTGAATAAATTAAAGGTCAGCTGGGAGTATAACTTGCCATTTCCATGAGGTTGTGTATACTTATCATGGATGGTCCTTTTAATGTAGTCATAGTACTTTTGATTTTCATGTGCATTGTACTCATTATTGTTTTTTAGGTTTCAAATATTTACTTGTAGTTGTATATCTATAAATTCCATTTTTATTAAGAATATGACATCTTAGGCATTTCCTCAAAGAAAAATTCTAAGAAGATTAAGAAAACACTCAATGAAATATATAAAATAACTTTATATTTATTTTCTTAACATGTGCAATATGATTTTATTTTACACGTCTTTCAAATCCACACTTTAATTTAAATAAAGGCTTAAAGGAATGTAATTACTACTGAAACTAACTGTTCTTAAGGGTGGAGAAAAAAAAATATGGCAATCCCAAGCTTGAATTCACAAAAGAATAATTTATGTGTGTATTTCCTTCCTGGGTGCCTTATTAGTGATTTCAGTGGAATGCTTCAGAAGAATTAATTGCTTGGATTTGCATAAGTTCTTTATTTATCATCATTGAAAGGCCTATTGAAGGAGGATTTTTATGGTGTAGTGTATCACTTACTAAAATTCTTTTTTAGAAAACTGACAAAAAAGTATCTTAGATGTTATGCTGTCTAATTACATGGCTTGAATCTAACAATTATTTCTAATTTTTTGGCCTCAAGATATGTGGATGGAGAATCTGAGTGAATCAGATGTTATATCTCCTTGCATGAAAGCTATACCTACATGTTGTGAGAAAAGGATTTTAAAAACTTTAACATGTAATGTGTTGATGCCGATGCCAAAAATCAGATTACGTTACCCTTTTCTGAAACAAGATTTTGATAAAGGAAATTATGAACGAATATAAACATTTTATCTAAGTTAGCTCACATTTAAGAATTGTAAAATAATTATAATGCATAAAATTAATATTGGTTAAAATTTCATAATGTATCATGTTTCTTTTTTTGAGTTAAAATAGGTTATTCCCCTATGCATAAAATATATACATGGGCAATTGACAAATGATATTAGTTTAAATAAGCAGGTTAAAGATGTTTCCAAGGCAACATAATTACTATGATATAAATAGTTAGACTGAAAATATTTCTCCTCTAAATTATGTACTTAAAATGTTTCCTCATTTGATGTTTGCTTTGTCTTCACAGTGTCCTTCTAGTTCAGGGTGAATATATCATATTTAGAGGTTATTCTGCATAAATCTTTTCCTAGTTATTCCCTTAGTATGGGTTTTACTTTTGAAGATAAGAAAGAGAGAAATCAATTTGACTGGAGAATTTATTTGAATGGTCATATTTCAGTCTAGGAGTAAGGGCTAGCTTAAGTTATTTGCAAACATAAAGCAGAATATAAAGCCAAGTTGGTAGAACAAGGAAAATATCTGAGTTCCTAAAATTAATACTAAAACATAGCAGAATATAGAAATAGAAAATGAATGGGAGTTATAATTACACCTATTGTGAATCAAAATTTATTAAGTTATAAATTTGTAAGAATGATTCTCTAGGGTAAAATTAATTTGGAGTCAGAAGACACAGGTACTCTCTGAGGTCCACCATTTATTTGTTCTACAACTATTGGCCAATTATTCAATTGGCCTTTTTAAAGAAAAAAATATTTGCTTCATACAGTTATGGTTAGGAATAAATGAGGTAACATATATTTAATAAAACACTTACCTAGTGCATTGCAAGTATTCAATGAATGTTGAGTCTGAGATGAGAGAAGCCCTGACTCAGAGTTGAAGGAGGGGAACTAAAATACTTTGAAGAGACATACAAGTAGGCCAAAAACACAATATGAGAAATAACTTTCAAGCAGTTCAACTATTTCTCCACTGAATGGGCCACACTTGGAGCCAGTGAGGCCTTTGGTGGAAAGTTGTTTGAGAGTTGGGTGACAACATTGTGATCACAAAGAAAGTTAATTAGACATTAGATTGGAGGATCTTCAAGGTCCTCTCCAATCCTGAGATTCAATGGTTTGTGAAAATGTTAGTCTGACTACTTTGCAAATAAATATTTATTCTACCAGAACTAGGAGCAATTGTGCAGAATGTTTAAAAGTTGGGACTCTGGTATCTAAACTGGCTGTGTTAACATTCTGACACAGTCTTTTCATGATTGTATGAATTTAGGACAATTATACGACCCCTCTGAGGTTCAGCTTTCTTATCTTATACATGATGGTAATAATTTCTATTTGATATGAAGATAAAATGAAATAGTGAATGTTAAAGGCTTAGCAGAGTGCCTATGACATAGTAACTGATCTCCATAATTACCAGTGTTTTATCATTATTAATCTTTCAACTTGGTAGAACTGATAGACCAAGACCAACTCTATCTAAATTATTATGTAAGGAAACTTGAGAAAGCAAAGTATAGAAATATAACTACTATTTGAATAATGGGGCAGGATCAAGCAGTAAGTTGTTTATAAAAAATAAGTGCATAAAATATTATCCATATTAAACACAATATAGTAATCCAGAGATAGCCAGCCTTTATGATACAGCTTTAGTAGGGGCATGCCCATTGTGTAGTTCCCAAATCCGTACTATTGCCTAAATTTACAAATATTTACATTGCTGAGCTCTAAAAGTCACAAGTATTTTGGTGTATGAATGAATATACAGGTTGTCTGATAAATGTACAATCAATTATTATTGCTGGTTATTGCAAACTATATTTAGTTCCTTTAAATATGGCTTGTAGCTTCTTTTCCTCCTTAGCCCCATCTAAAGTATAGAAACTTCAGTCATTTATTCTAATCACTAAAATTGTATCATATTCTAAGTTAAGGAACCCATAAAAATAACTGTTACTATGTTATTTTGTTGACTGACATTATTATTTTTAAATAGAAGTTCGGGTATTAAGAAAATTAGATTGAATTGGCCATTTCCCAATTAGATGATTCCATAGAGTTGAATAATCCATCAGCCAATGTATAAAGCCAGTTGTCCAAGTTCCAATAACTAGTATGCCAGTGCACTGTGAATTTCATGTTTATCAGAAAATTTATTATTTTTCTTAATTCCAATGTTTGAGATAGTAACAAAAGCTGTAAGAGCAAAACTCAATAAGTATTAACTGAAACATTTAATTTCAGAAATAATTAAAATGAAAAGTTAAATGATGTGAATAAAATGGAGAGTATTTCTCCCATTATGCTACCTGAAGGAAGAAATTTGTGTAAAAGAAAGAAAAGAAGAAAAAGTCTGTTCTGAGTTCTACAATTCTATAACTGAATGGGTAGAATATCTGAAAGAAAAGTGTCTTGAATGTAAAAATCTTAAACTTGAGAACTTTGAGAGTTAAATTTTAAACCTGCAATTGTTTGTCTTCCTTGTCTTAATTGTGAATGAAGGAAAGGGCAATCAGTAAACAGTGAAGCCCTTTAGCAAATATGGCTTTAATGACCACAGGCAATACCTAGCATCACACTGGGAAACTAATTGGTAGTCATTGGAGACTGCTGTGCCTTGGTGAGATATTCCCTGAGGCTAAGACCAATCAGCAGCCAGGCTATTCTATACCCAGTGAAGCCTAAGAGTGGTTTCCAGGGGTAACCTCTTTGAGAGCACATTTGAATAATCTAATTTGTAGTTTTAAAAGTGGGGGAAATGGTGAAAAAAATCACATGCTAACTGGCACCATTCCTTAAATTGGGATAGAAGGATTCTATGATGCATGTTTTTTTAAAAACTCAATGTTGCATAAACTGTTTGATAATGCACAAATACAAAATTCATTTTCAGTGCTCTGCTCTTTTCACTGAAGATGAGTTTACTTCTTTCCTAAGGACTTGAAAGGTCACCCTTTCTTTTTGAAAATAATAAAGGGGGTGGCTGTAGTTATCCTTAATAGCATTCAAGAGATTTCAGAAATTAAATGACTGAAAATTTACAAACTCTCATGCATTAATTATATTAGGAGTTGGCTGTTTCTATTTGTGTAAAAAATATTTACGAAACACATATTAGGTGCTACATATTGTGCCTAATAAGCATAGTCTTATCCCTCATAAGTGCATATTTGTCCCCTCTTTCGGAGGATTCATCCTTGAAAGGGAAAAAGTGATCAAAATGTTTATGTTACGTTAACCTGTTCAGGCTATTAAATTGCCTTTTGAAAGATGATTGCTTTTTTGAACTAGTGTATGCTCAAATAAATGCCTTGAAATGAAGTACTACAACATAAACTTAAATACTTATTAACCTTCTAGAGAAGTAGAATTTCGGAAACTAAAGGCTACAACAAATAAGGTATTATTTAGTTCACTGAGCTTCCTGAAAGAGTCAGTGTTCTTTCTAAAAGCGTACTATTTATTCCTAGGCAGTATATTTATTTATTCCTAAGAAACACATAGTATATCTTTGATCTATCATTAATGATATAAGAATTTGGACAGGGGCACATCTACTGGGGCAGAGGTGGAACAGAAACAAGAGACTATGCAGGTCCTGAGGTTTATGAGGAACTATCCAAAAAAGGACAGTATAGAAAAAAATCTAGATTCTTAGGTAAACATGAGAGTTGGTTGCTAATACCAGGGATTAAAAAGGGGTTTAGGTTTCAGGACAGGTCTCTAGACTTAAAAAAACAATGGAGACAGCACAACAATGAGAATTTCTAAAGAAAAGGCTGTATTTCAGTAGACAGCTATGTAGTTCAATATGTATTCCGAAGATAATGCTAGGCATTATGTGCAAAGAGAAAAACTAAAATAAATATATATGACCTTTAATTTGGCAGGGTCTGCCATAGAAGCATACATAAAGAACGAAGTTACTGGACCTCAGAGGCAAGGTGGTGGAATGATAACAGACAACAAAATACATGTTGGGCATTAGGACTGAGGTACCATTTAAGAGAAGGTTGACACTACAACTGACTTGATGCTGAGGTAATAAGTCATTGCCTCGTAGTCCTTAAGTCTTCTCCTAAAGGAAGATGATTTTTACCAGATATTGGAGCAGGTCTGATGTCTGACAATATGCACTAAATAGACAAGAGACTCATTGCCAAAGAGTGTGTTACATTACCTATCATGTCCCCAGGGGAAAGGAGAAGGTGGACTGCCCACACTGGCGCTCATGCGTCTCTCTAATAATGGTATGATCTTTAGATACAGCAAATTGCTTTCTATCCAAACAGAACAATGGCACTTATCCCCAAAGTAGACTTTATTCAACTGCACACAAGCTTCACTGAGGGGAGACATTTCTCACAAAGCACATAATCTAGAATTGAAAACGGCATTTTATGGAGCCAAGTGCAAGTTGGTATATCTAATGCACTTGTCCCTTTGGGTCATGATCAAGCCTGGAAAACCAAAGAAGGAGAAGAAAAACAATGTGTTTCCTACTCTAACACTGGTCTGTTTGTCTCTATCAAACTGGAAGAGAGTTTTGTCTTTTACTTTGAGTTTGCTTTTAGTATTAATTAATGCTGCTCACATTGCTTTGATGTAATAGCTTACATTATTAACTGTCAAAAGCAGAATCACTGCCAAAAGTTAGTAAAGAGTTAGGTGGGTAGTAAAAAGGAAAATAAATATATGAATACAAAGGCTGCAGGATGCACCAAAGTCTTAGATCTTTGAGACTATCTTAGAGACCAGGAATGGACGATTGATGATTGTATTTCTCTAAGAATGATAAGCATACTTCCCACAGTAATACTTATGTTTTGTTTAATTTTTGTATAAGTTTGTTATTAGTGAAATTAATTTCCTACCAGTCGTCAGCAAAATGAAGAACAATTTAATACCAGCAGGATGCACAATAAAATAGCTGTATTTTCAACAAACTTTCTAAGCTAAAGAGAAATTACATTTTAATTCTGTGTATTTTTATTTGGCATAAAAACCTAGAAAGAAACAGATGATAATGTTTAAATCTGTCTTCAAGCATTTATATTTCCCAGAAAGGCAAATATTACATATAATAGAATTATTAAATACTTAAGATATAAAATTTCCTGTTTCTGAGAAACAGCATGAAATTGTCAGTACAATGAAGCCACCTCTGTTACAAATTAAGGATTGTTTTGTTGGCAATGCATTCTTCAGGTGGACACTATAATTACCTCATTCACAATAGTAATCTTGCTTTACTTTTGATTTTGCTATTATAAAGTATTTTCAAATTCATTTATTTAGTATTATTCTCTTAGTATTAACAGTAATATTTTATAGAAAATAAAAGAAAATTGTGTTATGCAGGTTCATGTTATCTTTAATAACTTTAATGAGGTATAATTTATATGTGGTCAAATACATTTTCAGTAAATATTTTGATGAGGTATAACCAATTCATGCACCTGAGTAACCACCACATTTCATCTCATCGAAAAGTTTTTTGGTATCCTCTCACGGACAATACTTACCTTCTCTCCTATCCTAGGACAAGGCAACTATCTATTTACTCTCATTCTGTATTAGATTTGTATTTTCTAAAATGTCAGACAAGCTGGAACCATTCAGTATGTACTCTTATATCTGGAATCATTCAGTATGTACTCTTATATCTGGAATCATTCAGTATGTACTCTTTTATACCTGCTTATTTTGAGCAGCATGTTTCTTGATTCATCCATTTTGTAGTGTGTGTCAATAGTTTATTTTTATTACTGAATAGTATTCCATTGAATGAATAAACCACACTGAGTTGCAGATTCACCTCTTGATGGACATTTGTTTCCAAAGGGGATTATACTGAATGAACTTAATATAAACATTATTATGCAAGTCTCTGTGAGCAAATATGATTTAATTTCTCTTGGGTAAAGTCTAAGATGGGTCATACTATAGGTATATGTTTAATTTTATTAGGAACTCCCAAACAGTTTGCCAAAGTGGCTGTGTCATTTCACATCCCTTTCAGCAATGTTTGAGACTACTGGTACCTCCCCATCCTCTTCAATACTCACTATTGAGTTTTTCTGATTTTAGCCATTATAAAGGATGCATAAAGTTATCTCATTGTGTTAATTTTCATTTCACTCATGAGAAATGAGGTTGAGTATATTTTCCTATGATTACTAACAATTTGTATAGCTTCCTCTGTGAAGTGATCATTTAAAACTTTGACTGATTTCTTTACTTTTTTATGTCTCGTTATTGATTTATAAAAGGTATTTATTTTGGATTCAGGTCTACTAAGTATATATAGGACTCCTAGTTTGTGACTTGACTTTTCATTTTCTTAGAAGTTTCTTTTGAAGAGCAAAAGTGTTTAAGCTTGAAGTCAACTCTATCAATTTTTGTTCTTTTATTGAACACACAGTTTGTGATCTAAGAAGTTTTTAACTATTGCAAGTGTATTAAAGAGTCTGACTCCATCATTTTATGTGTGTTGACAGTTTTTAGGTCTCACTTCTCTGGCCTCCCATTTTGCTTCATGTCTGAGCAAGTTGATAAGAAAGCCCAGATGTGGTCTCCTTTAGCACCAGTGGGAAGTTCAAACCCCACATGTAAGGGAACCCTGCCTTTGGCCCAAATCTCTCTACCATAAAAACTCCAAGTCAATCTCCTTTCCTGAGTTTCTCAAGCTATTTTTGGACTGGATTAGTTAAACCTGTCCTTCTCTCCCCAAAAGTCTCATCATATGATTAATAAACTGTTTACTTTCAAGTTTACTGATTCTTTTTTCTGCCACTTCAAATTAGCTATTGGACCTCTCTAGTGAATTTTGCATTTCTGTTTTTGTACTTTTAAACTCTATAATTTCTATTTTTTAAATAATATTATCTCTTTATTGATATTCTTTCATTTGATAGATATTATCTTCATACTTTCCTTTAGTATCCTAAATATGATCTCCTTTTATTAAACATATCTAAAATAGCTTACATAAAATCTTTTCTAGTAAGTCTGAAGTCTGGTTTTCTCAGGGATTGTTTGTATTGACTGCTTTTTACAACTGTGTGTGCTATACTTTCCTATTTCTTTGTATGTATCAAACATTTTTAATTGAGAACTAGACTTTAATAATAATATAATGTGGCAACTCTGGAAATTAGATTTCTCCTCCCCATTTTTTTGTTGTTGCTATTTATTAATGACTTTACTGAACTAATTCTGTTAAGTCTGTATTTTTTTTGTCCTGTGTGCCCACAGAAGTCTCTGCTCAATTAGCTTAGTGGTCAACTAACAATTAGAGATTTCCTTCAATGCCTTGAACTAGTAATTCTCCTGTTACTACAGTGCTCTGTGTGTATGTGTTGTGCCTGCCTTTAGCACTCAGACAGGAGTTGACAACTCTGCCTTAGCTTTTATTCTTGCTTGCACTTCCTACTTGTCAGATAATGATAGTTTTCTAGGAATTTGGTTTTTTGGAGACTCAAACCCTTTATATTCCCTCTAGAGATTGCTAGGCCACTGGTTTCCACAGCTACCATGATTGTAAAACTGTTGGTTTCCAAAGCTACTGTGAAGCTGGAGAGAGGGAGACAGGAATAGCACTAATTAAAATGCCATAGAGCTCACCTTTCTTATGAGTATTCTGCTATTTTTCTTGATTAAACACTCCAAGAATCTAGTTCATTTCCAGAGTTCTGAAAAATAGTTGATTTTGACCTTTTTTTCCCTAGTGTTTTCCCTGTTCTGAAGGAGCAGATTTGGATGTCCTTACTCTCTTTCCCACTGACACCACTCTAGGTTTATTTTTTCTCTGAATAAAGACATTCAGTTGTTATGGCACAGTTTGTTCAAATATCTGTTTTTTATCCATTGCTCAGCACTGTGGTTGAAAATCAGTTGATCATATATGTGTGACTTTATGTCTGGACTCTCTATTCTGTTCCATAAATCTGTATCCTAATGCCAATACCACACTAATCCAGGAGTCTCATGTTTTCTGCCAACATCCATGAAACTGTGACACACTAACTTGTTAACTTGCAAGTAGGGAAAAATGTCAGACCATTTACAGTTCTTGACACGAAGAAGACATTCTGAGTATATCACTTGGGTGTCTCCCTTGCATACAATCTACCTTTACCCTTATATTCAGCATGAATTTGAGTCATATGGTATGAAACAGTGGTTAACTACGTGTTGCTGCTTGCCATATTTGAAAACCAGATACTTTCAAATGGCTATTTCAAGATTTTTAAATAAAATACTTGCTATTTTACTTCTCAGTTTTATAGTTAATCTTATTATATATTACAATTTTTAAGAATAATTAAGGATTGTGGGGGATTCAGATATGTATAATGTATATAATAGGCCATACCCAATCTCAGTAGCAGAATCTTTACTGTATTTGTCAGACAACGTTTACTGGATCACAAAGTTTTCCTGCCAAAACTTAGAGATTCCTTAATCTCAGTATTTTATAAAAACAAAAAAGATTTTGTTGAAAAATAAATGTAAATATGTAGTTTGCTTACAGGCATCACCTACTTTTTGAAAGTTCACTTTATGCCACTTAACTTCTAGGAAAGATCTACATTAGTACTGGTTTTGGGGGACGAAAAGAAATGTGAAGAGGGTTTCCACTTTTAAGAAAAAAAGTGAAAAGCCAAAATAATGGTCAGTGTTTGTTTTGTAGCAAGTTTTATAGTTATTATGGAGGCAGCGGGCACCTCCACCAATGAGAGTGAGACTGCCAAGCTCTCGCTCAGACCTACACTCAGCATCTCAGCATCAAGCTACCATACCTTTGAACTGTGTCTCTGAGCATCTGTGCTTTATTTTGACTTATGTTGTATATCCGTTAGCAAGGTGTGTCTTAAGGTAATTGCTTCTTCATTTTAAGCTTTGGTTTAGGAAAGCTTTCATAGGAGCACTCTACTTTTGGATAGCAGAGGAAACCTGTACTTGTAATGTTACAGACATTGTATATTGGCCACCCAACATCCAAGACAGTCTCATTTTCTTTGTTTTCCTCTAATTTTCAGTCTCTCAAACTTCCTTTTTGCTAGCATGTCCATAGTATACAATTCTGGTCAGTAGATTTTAACTGACCCATTTGGAATAATAACAAACAAAAAACCTAACAAGGAAGCTTCACCCTTTTTCTTTAGCCATACCTCTTCTTTCTGCCTTCATCTAAGTCAAATGTTACACTTGAGAAATCAATAGCCATCTTTTAACCAGGAAGTTGAAAGCTGCATGCCAAAGACGATTGATCTAAAATAAAAAGAATCTGAATATTAATGACATGTTGGAGTTAATAGACTAACTCTGGACTTCTTGATACACAAGAAACACATATATATATGTGATTAAGCCATTGGAAATTGGGCTTTCTATTACTTATAGCCTAATGTAGTTGTAAGTAGTAAACTACGAGTTAAAACCAGAGGTTTCCATTATAATGTCTAATTATCTTTGAGAAATAATAGGTGTGAGGTTGTGGTAATATCTACTTCTCTTTCCTAAGTGATTTTTTTGAAGTGCTCTAATTTTTGAATTCAGTTTCTGCTGATCCTGCTCTGAGAGTTGCAGTACACTCTTTACTTCAATCAAACCTTTCAGAAATTCTCAATCTCTGCCAATAATTGCTTGTTTTCTTTAATTTGCAAGTCTTTTGTTCATATACATATTCAAAAACAAAAATAGCAAAACTGCAATTTACCTCTTTCTTGTGATGATCATCTGTTTATACTTACCACATGGTAGCACACGTCTCTTGACAGGAAGAATGACTCCATTTGAGGTGTGAGTTAAAAATGGATTCTCACTGATTCACATCATGACATCAATAACAAAGGCTGTTATCCCATAGTGACTGTTTATCTCTTTTTTTTTTAACATAATAATACTCGATTTTTTACTGAATGCATGGTCATCCAGAATGAAGATTACATTTACCAAATTTCCTTGAAGTTAGATGTCACTAATTTCTGGCCAGTATCCAGGGGTAAGTGACTTTTATAATATCCTGGATATGTCATTGATACAAACTGACATGACATTTTAATTTTCCTTTTTCTGCCTTCTTTTGCTTGATGTCTGGATTTTTGCCCAGAGCCCCACCTTGGATAATTTGTACAATTATTTCTCCCTAAGAATAATGAAAGAGAAAGCTGAAAGGGGCCTGAATCTGAAAAGATTTCAGACTGCTTTACTAGGCCTGAATTACGTACATGTGAAATTTAACATGATAGAGAAATAAATTTCTTTTTTGCCTGATCCAAGGTTATCTCTAGTACAGTCAAATGAACCTATGTTGTAATTAAGACAAAGACCTTTACTAATCTTCCTTAACATTATTAAATATATTAATAACTTACATAGCTATAGAACTTATGAGGTATGTTTAATCATTTAACATCCCCTGTTCTCTGCTTTATGATTGCTGTTATAAATATTCAGTGGGGAAAAATAAATTTATAAAAGAAAATTTTCGGGGAAAGAGGAGTGCTGATTCTGGAAAAATGACATTAGTGCTGGCTCTGGTTTACGTAAGTGTAGAATTTCAGATAGGCCTGAGACCTGGTCTTTCTTAGGTGGACATATTCTAATCACATTTGGAAATTGGATATTAAATTCAACCTGGTCTATGGAGTTTTCTTGGTAATGGGTTAGGGCTTTATTTAACTTCTCCTGTATTGACAAAGGCAACAGGTGTGAAAGGTTCTAGTGCCAGCAAACTATTTTACATAATTTATCATGCCCTTATCTGTTTGTATTGGGCCAGCATTTTGTTTCTCCAAACAAAATTGAGAGTAGCTATGGGACCATGAATATAGTCCATGAGGAGGACACAGAATTAGTTTCTCTAAGGACTTGACATAATCCCCATTCGCAGTTAGGCACAACCAGTGGCAGATAATTGACCCATAGTGAGAACTTGGAGGCTAAGGGGGTCATGCATTAAATTGGGACTGTGCTACTTATCCACTCTTCTGTGTAGCTATAAATATACAGATAAGATGTTGTGTCTTTTAACTAATGAATAAAAAAATCAGATTATTCACCTATGTATGCACCTATGTCCTTTTATTAAACATTTCTTAGTATGGGGGAAGACAATGCATTCTAATGAGTAAGACTTTGGATTTTTATCCTGGCTTGCCCACCTATTAGCCTTATGAAAGGCACCCACCATCCGGATGCCTCAGTTTTCTTATTGATAAAACAAGAGAACATTTGTACCTCTCTTAAGATTGTTGTAAGGATTAAATTAATTTATATATGTAAGATAACTTATAGTAAGCGCGATGTATAAGCTATTATCATTTTTATCACCATTATTTTAATTTTTTATTATTATTTTATCAGTTTTTAACACAATTTTAAAGTGACAGAAAACCCAGTTTAAGGTGCCCTCATTGATCGATTCATTCATTCATTCATTCAGCTTATATCAATACTTACTGAAAGCCAAATGTGTACTGTTCACCCTTCAGAAAGCTAGAGAGTAAAGCAGTGAACAAAATTATATAAAATATGCCAAGAAGTAGTAAGAACTACAAAATAAAATAAAGCAAATAAGGAGATACAAATTTAGAGTGGGAGACAATTTTTAAAGGGATGGTTAAAGTCCATTATGAGTTGATAATGTATAAGAAGAAGCTTGAAAGAAGCAAGAAGTAGGCTCTGCAGGTATTTATGGGACGGACATTCTAGAAGAGGGAACAGTAAATACTAAAGACCTTAGAGAAGAATGTTCTTGGTATGTTACAAGAAGAGCAAATGAAGCCTGGGTGGCTGGAACAGGATGATCCAAAGCATAAACAGGTAGAAGAATCCTCAAGCTTGTGTTCTGTGGGGCTTTCTAAGCCATTGTAAAGAACTGGTATTTCATTTGAGGGTTTTGAACACAGAAATGATCTGCTCTGAATTAGTTTTGTTTTTAAGTAAACATTTTATGAAGTGTTTATACATATGCAGTAAGTAGCTTATTCACTTTTCATTACTGCATAAAGTATTTCATCACATAATTATACCTAAACTTATGTATACATTCTACTGTAGATGGACCTTTAGTTTGATTCCAGTTTTTATCTGTTATGAATAATGCTGCTGTGGATATCTTGCAGATTTCTTTTGGCATACATCGGTACCCATTTCTATTGTTACATAGCCAGGTATGGAATTTCATGGTTATAGGGCAATGCGTGTTCAATTTCAATAGATAATGACAGCTTTCAAACATACCAACAAGGTATGAGAGTGACAATTATTCTATATACTATACTCACTAGTTATTGTTTTGTTAATTTTAGCCATTTTGATGATAAGTTGTGGTATGTCTTTTTTTTTTTTTTTTTTTTTTTTTTGCCGTATGCGGGCCTCTCACTGTCGTGGCCTCTCCCGTTGCGGAGCACAGGCTCCGGACGCGCAGGCTCAGCGGCCATGGCTCACGGGCCCAGCCGCTCCGTGGCACGTGGGATCCTCCCGGACAGGGGCACAAACCCGTGTTCCCTGTATCGGCAGGCGGATTCTCAACCACTGCACCAGCAGGGAAGCCCTATGGTATGACTTTGTGCTTTAAATTTGATTGACCTTACTGCTAATGAATTTGAACAGCTTTTTCATATTTATTGACCATTTGGATAGCCTAGATTTGAAATGCCTTTTCACATTTCTTCTCTGTGTTGAATTATTTACACTTTTCTTACTAATTTGTATAAGATTTTTGATGAGAATTCTTTGCTGAATATATACATTGCAAATATGTTTTCCTACTGTCAATTTTTTAAAAATAATAAACTTTATTTTTTTTTTTTTATTTTTTTTTTTTTTTTTTGCGGTATGCGGGCCTCTCACTGCTGTGGCCTCTCCCGTTGCGGGGCACAGGCTCCGGACACACAGGCTCAGCGGCCATGGCTCACGGGCTTAGTTGCTCCGCGGCATGTGGGATCTTCCCGGACCAGGGCACGAACCCGTGTCTCCTGCATCGGCAGGCGGATTCTCAACCACTGCGCCACCAGGGAAGCCCTAAACTTTATTTTTTAGAGCAGTTTTAGGTTTACAGGAAAATTACTCTGAACCAACAGAGTTCCCATTACACCCCTCCCTGCACCAAACACAGTTTTCCCTTCTTGTATTACTGAAATGGGGGTCGGGGGTGGAGTGGGCAGGGCACAACGTTTAAAAGAGTGACATAGCCATAGGGCATCGTAAAAACTGGTTAGAACCAACTAGATCCAAGATGGCAGAAGTTTCGACTTCCAGTGGACCTTGAGCCTTATTATACGCTCATTGTAATACATTAGCATATGCTAAATGATATACCCACCTGCACCATGACAGTTGAGGCCAACCATAAAAGGTCAAAAAGTGGGCGGTGGCCTAATTCCTGGAAATCCCTGCTCCTTCCCCCAAAGAACTGGAATAATCCTCTCACTCATTAGCCTATGAACTTACCCAGCCCATAAAAATTAACCATTCCATTTTTCGGGGTCTCTCACCTTCTGAGATGGCCCACACTCCTTCTGTGGAGTGTGTTTCTCTCTAAATAAATGCACTTCTTACCTATCACTTTGTTTCTCACTGAATTCTTTCTGTGAAGACACATCAAGAACCTGAGCTTCATTAAGTCCTGAGACCAGGTGTGTGAACTCAATGAAAAGACCATGGGTTCAAGTCCCAACATGGGTTTTGGCCGGGTTCAAGTCCTGACACATGGGTTCAAGTCCCAATCTGAGTTGCATGGTTTCATTACTGTGATACAATTTTTACAATTGATGAACCAATATTGATATACTATTATTAACTAAAGTTCATAGTTTACAAGAAGGTTCACTTTTTGTGTTGTACGGTTTCATGGATTTTGTCAAATGTATAATGTCATATATCTGCCATTACAGTATCATACAGAATAGATTCACTGTCCTAAAAATCCCCTGTGTTCCACCTATTGACCCTTCCTTCCCATCCTCCTGGCAACCACTGATCTTTTACTATCTCTATAGTTTTTCCTTGGAATTCCATATGCCATATATTTAGAATCACACAGTATTTAGCCTTTTCAGACTGGCTTCTTTCACTGAACAATAAGCACTTAAGATTCCTCTTAGTCTTTCTGTGGTTTAGTAGCTGATTTACTTTTATTGCTGAACAATATTCCATTCCAAAAAAAATTCTATATCCATCAAGTGATAAACAGCTTGTTGATCCATTCACCTATTGAAGGGTATCGTACATGGATTATTTTTCATTATTTTAGTGGGTTTTTTTTAACATCTTTATTGGAGTATAATTACTTTACAATAGTGTGTTAGTTTCTGCTTTATAACAAAGTGAATCAGCTATACGTATACATATATCCCCATATCCCCTCCCTCTTGCGTCTCCCTCCCACCTTCCCTATCAAACCCCTCTAGGTGAACACAAAGCACCAAGCTGATCTCCCTGTGCTGTGCGGCAGCTTCCCACTAGCTATCGATTTTACATTTGGTAGTGTATATATGTTCATGCCACTCTCTCACTTCGTCCCAGCTTACCCTTCCCCCTCCCTTAGTGGTATTTTTGATCAATCAGTTTTATTGAACTCCAATTTGTCAGTTCTTTGTATAATTAATGTGTTTTGTTTCCTGATTATGACTTTTTTTCCTTCTATAGCAATGTAATGAAGATATTTTTCTATGTTACAGAAGTTTTTTTCCCTCTCTTTAAAAAAAAATTCTTTCACATACCATATAACTAGAATTTATCTTTATGTGATGATGTAGAGATCAAGTTTTTTTACTATTTCTATGTGAATATACAATTAAATATACTTCATTTTTGAAGAGACCATCCTTTCCTCCACTGCACTATAAGGAAACCTTTCCACATATCTGGTGAATGTATAGGCCAGCTTCTGAACTCTCTTCAAGGCTGTGTGCAATACAGACAAACATAAGAAATTAGTCCTGAAAAGCCATGCAGAGAATTGTCTCTCAACCTTGACATCATTTTCACATTCCTGATGTTATAGAAAAAGTATTCAATAGTACATCATTAAGTATGATGTTTCCTTAAAGCTTATTTTTTTATAAATAGACTTTTATATTAAGAAAGTACCTTCTATTTTCAATCTGCTAAAGTTATTTTTAAATTATTTTATTATAATAGGGATTTGAATTTTTATCAAAAGACTTTTCTTCATCCATTGTATTATTTGTCTCTTTTATTCTTTCAATTTGATGACTTGCTTTGGCTCATTTTTAAATGATAAACTAAATTTGCATTGCAGGAATAAATCTAATTTGATTGTAACGTATTAGTTTTACATTTTGCTGAATTCAATTTACTAGTATTTGTTTGAGATTTTAATGTTTATATTCATACAGGATTCTGGCTTATAATTTTAATTTGCTGTAATGGCTATATTTATTTTTGGTAAGTAGGTTATACTGGCACCACTGAATGAAAAAAGACAGTGTGTCTTATTTTCCTCATGTCTTAAAGAGTTTATATGGTATTAATGGGTTCTTTCTTCCTCAAATGTTTGAGAAAATTAACTATAAATCAATGTAGGCTTACCATTTTCTTTGTGGAATTATTTGTATTTATGGATTAATTTCTTTAAAGATCCATTCATATCTTCTCTATTTTCTTGTGTCAGTTTTATTATGTTTTGTTTTTTAAAGGAATTTTTCCATTTCATGTAAAATTTAAATTATTGGACTAATTTTTCATTATCTCTCATATATTTAGGCTCTAGGACATTTATTTATGTGTTCTCTTTATTCCTAATTTTTATAATTTTTTCCCTCTCTCTTTGATTCATCTTGCTAGGAGTTTATTAATTATATAAATAAATCTTATCTTCAGTATTTTTTTCCTTCTACATTTTTGGATTTAGTTTGCTTTGCTCATTCTAACTACTTGGACACCCACCCCCCCCCCCCCCACACACACACATACACACACACATATTTAAGACTGTAAAATTGCCTCTAAGCTTTAGAAGCACTCTACAAGTTTTGATATGTCAATAAAAAGCAGAATGTTTTTTACTTGGTCTCTGGGCCTTAGAAATTGGAAAGCCCTGATGAGAAGAAGAAGAAGAAAATACCCCACTTACTTTTATGTATTGGCAAAAGATGCTCGTTGGTGCATTCAGATAATTTTTTAGTCTATTTATTATCTTCTCTAGTTGTGCATAGAAGAAGGTTATTTTAATCTAAGCTATTGCATCATAGTCAGAAGCAGACATTCTGATTTATGGTTACTGTGTGAAAATAGATTATTCTAGGAATAGAAAAATGAGAATTATTAGGAGGCTCTTACACTGGTTAAGACAAACATGAGGTAGCATTGACTGACTACTTAAATGCTTACTTTTGGTATATCTTTTAAAATAAGTCTGGCAATATTTTCCAGGGTATTAAAAAAGAGAAGATTGAGAATGGCTTCAAATATTTTTGTCTCAAGGGCAAGAGAGATTGTTTTTTCTCACTTTGGCTCGGTTTGAGACAGATTCTCCTATCATAGAGGCAATATGACTGTAGTTGTTTGACTTTCTGTGTTTCCTGTGTTGAAAAAAAAAGTGTGTGTGTGTGTATATACATATATATGTATGTATATATATATATACATATATATAAAAATAATATACCTCTGATTAGATTGACTGTCTATCCTGAGGTAATCACTATGATCAGGAATTTTTAAAATTTTCAACCTGTTTATATACAATAGACAAAGAGAAAAGACATGCCCCAAAGAAAGTTATGGTGTTCTTGTACTAAGAAAAAGGAATGAACACTTACAATGAAAATGCAAAAAGAAAAAAAAAGTTCTACTAGCATAATGATGAATAAGACAATCATAAGCCAAGATAGAAATAGGTTATTCAAAAACAGAAAAGGATTTGATGTTTACATGCTGAGGATTTCATAAGAAAATTAAAACTTGGTAATGATGAAAAGGCTCGTTTTCTAAGGTAGAGAATGTATATCAGAGAAATGCAGGAGTTAAAGTTGAAAAATTAACATCATCATGCTGATTAAGAATAGTGGGTCACTATCAGATTAAACTTCATGAAAAGGTATTTTGTGGAAAGAACATGCATTTTTACAGAAGAAACATAATAACTTGAGTCATGTGCATCCTGGAATCTCTATGAAGTTATCTGTTATGAGAAGGCTTCTAGCATATTCTGGGAGTGTCATGAAACTTATTGATATCTTATAGCTTCTAGTGTTACCATCTAGAGATAAAGGTGTTCAATGTGGTTTAGAACGGAGCAACAGAGTCTATTCCTGGAAAAGAGGATTTTGAGTAGGTCTCTGTGCACTGGCACTAAATATTGCAAATCAATTTAACAATGAAAATAATAAATATATCCATTTAGATCTTCCAAACATTATTCGATTACTATTATATAAAATATTGATAAAGACTGTTTTTATGTTCAATGTCTCCTTTCCTGGTCAAAGAAACAAAATAGCTGCTTTAATTTTGAAATGACGTGGTTCATAGGTATATATTCCTAAGAGGCAAATTTATCAATGCTTAATTCTTTGGATTATTTTCTTAGTGGCAAGTTGGTTTTGTTAATGACATAAATAATGCAGGAAGGAATCAAGTAATTTAAAATCAATTACAAGGAAGTGCACATTTTGAATTCAAGGTAATTGCAATTAACTAAATCCTTAGCAATAATAGCCATCTGGAAATATTTCAATTTTGATAATACCTGATATTTAAAAAGCTATGCAATATATGTTTTAATTTTTAGTGCCTTTAATTTGAGACTGTAAAAGGAGGAGATAAAGTTTGATAATTTTTTCACTTTGAAAATAAACCTACTGTTATCTACTCAAATTAGATCTGTCTGCTAAGATTACTTTAAAAGCGTCATAAATATGATTTTATGAGAGACCCATACGGTAGCAGATACATTTTCTAGCATGAACTACATTGCTTACAAAAATAGAGCAATTACATGATTCATAAAATATTTAAAAGCATTTAGTGATGAAAGTTTTTAAATGGCTAAATGGCGATCTCAATTACACTGAGCCAATTAGCTAAAGAAGTGTTTTTCCATAATCAGTGTTTACCTTTAAATAGAACTTCATATATATACAAATATTTATTGCATGATTTTCTATGCAGTCAAGTTTGTTGACAATTTTTCAAATCTGTAGCTTCCATTTCTTTCTTTCTTTTTTTTTTTTTTTTTTTTTTTTTTGTGGTATGCGGGCCTCTCACTGTTGTGGCCTCTCCCATTGCGGAGCACAGGCTCAGCGGCCATGGCTCACGGGCCCAGCCACTCCGCTGCATGTGGGATCTTCCCGGACCGGGGCACGAACCCGTGTCCCCTGCATCAGCAGGCAGATTCTCAACCACTGTGCCACCAGGGAAGACCTTTTTTTTTTTTAAGGTCAGGCTGTTTATGCAATTCTTTTTTAAAACATTTATTTATTTATTTTTGGCTGCGTTGGGTCTGTTGGCTGCGTTGCTGTGCAGGGGCTTTTCTCTCTAGTTGCAGCGAGCGGGGGCTACTCTTCGTTGCGGTGCACGGGCTTCTCATTGCGGTGGCTTCTCTTGTTGTGGAGCACGGGTTCTAGGCACGTGGGCTACAGTAGTTGTGGCATGCGGGCTCAGTAGTTGTGGCTCACAAGCTCTAGAGTGCAGGCTCAGTAGTTGTGGTGCACGGGCTTAGTTGCTCCACGGCATGTGGGATCTTCCCGGACCAGGGCTCGAACCCGTGTCCCCTGAATTGGCAGGCAGATTCTTAACCACTGCTCCACCAGGGAATTCCAGCTTCCATTTCTTGAAAACACAGTTTTAATGGATTAATCACAAAAACACATTTATCTTATTTTCATAGGCAATTTTTTTAAATCCTGAAAAAATAATATTAAATTTATTACCAGATAATTTAGTGTATTGACACTCATATCTCTGTATAATGTACCTTACTCTAAAAACATTGAGAAAGTAAATCTCAGTATTTTGCCCAGAGAGCTCATTTTTTCTTTCAGGTATAATGCCAGTAATCAATCTAATTATTTTTTATTCTATGCATTCAATTATTGAATGGCTTCTACAAGATAATTGTAGGCTAGATCTATTAGGCAGGTAGGATAAGTAACATAGAAAATGGGCTTGAATATCTGAGAGATCAAGTTAATCAAAATTTTTCTTATTTGTGTGGTAGTTAGCAGAAGAGCTTTCAAGCTCCTTCCACTCTTGCCTTCCTTCACTACTCATCATCAGATGCATCCAGCCAGAGGAAGAACAATTAGGAAGTTTTTAAGAACACAGTTTGGAAGTGGCTCACATAATTTTTACTCACTTTCTAAAACTCAGTTACATAGCCACATTTACATGCAAGCAATGTCGGGAAACTTGACTTATTTACTTGTATGCCTAAAATAAAGAAGGGATCTATGTCTGTGAAGAATTAGTAAGCTTTACCATCCTAGGTAATATATTCAACTATATATTTATATATAGGAACTACTTTCTGCTATCAAGGAACTTAGTATTAGGAGACTGTTGAATTATTAAATTACTAGAACAAGTGTGGTGAGTGCTAAAATAGAAATAAAGTACATACAGAGTTCTTTAAAAATAACAAGGGAATGGTTCACTGACCACAATGGAAAAGAGAAAATGCAGTTTCACAGAGAAGGTGACAGTTCAGTTTTGTTTTAAAGTATTAATATAAATGCATCAGGTAGACAATGGGACAGCGAACCTGTAGAAAAATAAGTGTATAAAATTACAAAAGATACTGCAGCTTAATTATAACTAACTATACTGTAGTTAATCTTAAAATTTAGAAGTAGTTTTAAAATACAGAAAAAACAAAGGAAGAGTAATATGGGCCCCAATACACCCAAAACCAGGATGAACAAATATTGACATTTCTCACATTTGCTTCAGGTGTGGTAGATTAAATTATTGACTTCTATTCTTCACTTCTCCTTCTAACTTTACCTTATTCCATGGTAGATCTTCCCACAGAGGCAAAGTATGATCACCTCCTTCTACCCCCACATACCTCTTGACTTTGGACTGGGCCATGTGAATTGCTTTGACAAAAGGGATGTTATCAGGATGATGCTAGCAAGGGACTTAAAATGTGCAGGTGTGGTTGGACCTGCTTCTGTCATCCCCTCAAGAATTTCTTCTCGGTACCTCCTTTGGGTTCCATTTCTTTTTCTTTTCCCAGAAAAAATTGGTATGCAGATAATGGGGCCTTCATTTATATTTTCTAGTATTTTATTAAGTTCAATTTAAGAATGTGGCATACTTCATATTTTCCTCTTAAGAGAATATCTATGGTCTATACATGCCGATATGTAAATATACAGTTTTTAAAGAAATCCTAATGTTTAGGCTGAACATTTTTCAAAAGTAACTCTAGTGCATATTCTTAGCAGTAGAATCACTAAATCATTAGATGTGCACATACTCTAATTTATTAGAAACAGCTTATATTTCCAACTTCATTCTCTCCAACTCTTGGTAGTATTCGGCATTTCAACTTTTGTCATCAGATGGTTATGCAATCATTGTCTCATTATTGTTTCCAGTTAAATATCCCTGATTAACATAAAGTTGAGCATAGTTTATACTTTCAAGAAATTCAATATTTTCCTTCTATGAATGGCCTGTTTTTCTTTCTAACCATGTATTTAATTTCAATTCTCTTTTTGTTAGTCCTATTGCAAAATACTTTATATTCTCTGAAACTAAAACTTTATGTTAAAATACTTTCTTCTTATCTTTACTTCTGTTTTAGTTTTCTGTTATAGTTTTTCTTACTATAGAAAATTTTAATTTTAAAATATTTGTTTTTGCTGTTGTCTTTTCTGATTTGTGCTATTTGTGTGTTCTTTATAAAATATTTTCTATCCTCAGATGCCAAAAGTTTTTAAAATATTTTTCTCTAATATTCTAATTTTTAAAATTATCAGTCTTTTGAAATTATTTTGATTTAATGTATAAGTAATAAATTTAGTTTAATAAAACTAGAGATTGTGTGCATGTTAAAAGAGGAAGAGATAGGACTGAAAAGACAGAAATGAATCAAAATCTGAAAGGGTCTTATTTTCCATACTAGGTACTTGGATTTTATTTTGTAGATCAGTGCTTCCAAACATATGGGTGAAGATCTCTAGAGGATGGTATTAGTTTAGGCAAAGTTTTTGTTTTTTTGTTTGTTTTAATAATGACACAGACAGCACAAATTATTAAAGAAGAAATGGATAACTGCACTTCATTAAAGTTACAGCTTTTGATCTTCAGAAGATGCAGTTAACCAAAAAAGCGAGCCTTTTGAAATAAAATATTTGCAAAACATACCTGGTTTAGAAGGGATTAGAGGATGTCAATGACTGCAAAGAGGCACAAAGGAACTTTTTAAGGTGAATTAAATGTTCTATGTTTCTATGTAGTGGTGGTTACCACGGCTGTATAAAATTAGCAAAATGTGCCAATTTTATACTTACAGTGAGTAAATTTTATTGTATGTCAAACACAACTCAATAAAGCAGTATTAAGACAAACTAAGTTTTCTGTGCCTAAACAAATTTTGTTCCATATGTAGAGGCTGCTAATTTACAAATATATATTTATATTAATTGTTGCTA
This sequence comes from Kogia breviceps, assembly GCF_026419965.1. Lineage (NCBI taxonomy): Eukaryota > Metazoa > Chordata > Mammalia > Artiodactyla > Physeteridae > Kogia > Kogia breviceps. Next base: position 70,967,176 of record NC_081321.1, on the reverse strand, counting down.
AAATATCAATACAATAAAAGCATCTTATAATATTACTAATTTTAAAATATTAAAAACTTCTATACTTTTAATACCATGAAGGTATTTTAGAGTATTCATAATTTAAAGTATTTTAGAGAGCATCCATTTTAAAGTATTACTAATTTTGTTCTAATATTTACAGCAGTTAGTATAGCTACATTAGTGTGGTGTGGTGGACCTTGATATTTCTTAATGTTAAAAAGGGTTCTCAAATTTGCAAAAAGTGTGGAAGCAATGTTGTTGTAACATGCAAATGAGAGGTGACATGATTCCTCATGGATAGAATGATGATTCTGAGTAGGAGAAAAACCAAAGGACTGGAAACTATTGTAACTTTCCAAGCCATGTCGCTTGGAAACGAAATGTTTAAAAAGTTAGAATAAATAAAATTTGCTTACCTATTGGGTATCTTGAGAGAAAAAAGCTAGGAATTTGTAGAATTATTACATTTACATCATTCTAAAGTTACCACTGATTTCAATTAATTAATTCCATCTTTCTTAACCTGTAGCCTATGAATTATGAATTAAAGCAGGCATTATATTGTTTCAAATGAGTTCACTCCTAATGGATTTCACTAGTTTACAAATAATTTTAATATTCAAAATATACTTGTTTTTGTCCCAGGTCACAAAGCAAAGTATTGCACTGGATCTGAACCCAGGCATTTGGATTCCAGAGCCTGCACTCTTAGGCGCTAGTCCATACAATATTAATAAACCCCTCATTAAGATAACGCAGTAGCAAAACCAAGAAATTAATCACATTTTATTTCTCATTTGAATTTCTGGTGTCTTAAACTCATGACAATACACTTCCATATTCAGTAAGTAATTATTAAGAATCTACTAGATATCAGGCACTGTGCTATGGGACAAAGAATTAAGGGGAAAAAAGAGAAAAGAAATAAAAATGTTTGTCTAAGGTATTTTATCGTAAAAAAGTCATAATCAAAAGAAAAATATATACATATTTTTATTTTTCTATAAATGAAGTTGGTGATTTTAAACAAGTAAAGTTTAGTCTTAATGCTTATGTAAACACACTGATCTCTATCTATCTAGTAAAATTAGAGAAGTTTGACTTAGCTAAAGTTAATCTCAAAGGGAACTACTCAGGAAAGGATAATACTTAAAATAATACAGGAGGGCTTCCCTGGTGGCGCAGTGGTTGAGAGTCCGCCTGCCAATGCAGGGGACACGGGTTCGTGCCCCGGTCTGGGAAGATACCACATGCCGCTGAGCAGCTGGGCCCGTGAGCCATGGCCACTGAGCCTGTGCGTCCGGTGCCTGTGCTCCGCAACGGGAGAGGCCACAGCAGTGAGAGGCCCGAGTACCACACAAAAAATAAATAAATAAAATAAAATAATACAGGAATCTTGATTTTCTTTGTTGTTTTGTTTATAATTGTATTTGTAATTTCAACTGCCATAAAAATCAAATTACCTGAAAAATGACAAAACATGTTCATTAATTGAAATTTACCCTTTGATAGTTTGAAACTAGAAAATCCTAAGATATTTCTCAGTCACATATTAATGTAGTCAGCTCTAGGAATATACAGAACCTCTAGAAGAATATAATTCTGGATATCAAAATTCAAAAATAATTGTTTTGTAAATTTGATAAGTTCATGAGAGCAAAGGTGAATAACCACTTCAAAACTTAAGAATAAGATATAAAGACCACCTCTTGAGAGTTCAAGCTATGTAGAGGATGAAATCTCTACAAATGCAGTCACCTTTTGGGAAAAAATAATTTCCAAGCCTGAATAAGACCTAACTGGATCTATTTAAGGGAAGAATACATCTATAAGAATGTGCAGTTGAAAATAAATGGAAGAATTGTGTGTCAGTATCTAACAATACACTACTTAGGAGCAAGAGTGCTCTGGTCCCTGTGATAACAGATCCCTTTTACAAAGAAAAATGATCCCTTAAACCCTGGAACCAACCAGCCGACACCAACTATTTTTCAAGAAATCATTATCTGATCATCTTACAGGGAGAGAAATGCCTGGCTGTGACATATAAGTATTCCCATCCTTCTGTCATAGTTCTTGTTATAAATTATTTACCAAGTAAGAATAGGAAGCAATATTCTCAGTTCTAGACACTATCCTAGGAAATTTAAATAATTAATCTGATGTTTAATGTTTGAAAAATTAATGTTTTAAGAAAATTCCAAGCAATGAGTCTTCAGTGATTATGTTAATGATTTACTTTTTTGCTTCAAATATTTTACTGCAAACTACTTGACACTTACAGACATGTAAATGTCTGTAAATTTAACACATATTAAATGTTAAATTTCCAGTGGCTGTCATATCCAGGCCCTTACTGTGTTTTATGAATGAATGAATGAATGAATGAATGAAGTATTTATATCCTATGAGTAGACTTCAGCATGGCATGACACAGATTTTAAATTGGGTCATTTGTTCTTTAATATATTTTAGTCAATCTTGTTCTCAAAACAAGAGATTTTTTTGAGATTCTCAAAATGCAGGGCTTTGTGTTGGGGCAACATTAGCAATGTCATTTAAACCAGTTAGTGTAATGCTGAAGAACGTTTTGGAAAGATAGGATTAGATGGATGCCATCATGAAGTAATAACCAAAGTTAATTCACAATAAGAGTGAAAACAATATTCTAGGCAAAGCAATAGAGTGAGAAAAAAGTCCTTTGAAAGAAGAAAATCAGGGTAGGAAAATGGAAGATAAGTCAGTGTGGCTACCATTTTGTAAGTAATCCCTCTGTCTCATCAATTTCATATCAAATTCTATCATTAAAAGCTTCTAGCAATTATATTTTATTCTATCTTTTTTATTCATTCATTCAACATTTATTGAGCGTTTACTATCTAGAAACTGTAAAAATTACTGGGGAGTACAGTAACAGTCAAGACAAAAATCAGCAGTCCTGTATGGGAAACAGACAAGTAAATGACCAATTAAATGACAAATTTTACTTTTGAAGTGTAAAGAAAGTACTGAGGTAATATATGTAAATGAGTTGCTAATTATTCTTAAATGAGGAGAAAGTTTAGAAAAGGTTTTTCAGAAAAAATATAGTTTTAACCAAACCTTGAAAGAAGAATTATAGGTAAATGATCAAGTAGAGTGGAAAGGCTTTTTAAGTGTTTGAAGACAGACTTATTGAGGAATACTGATACGGTGTGTTTATGAAACCATGGTGTCTGATTTGTTTATAAGTATAGAGTGCATGGCAATGAGAGGTGAGCTGAGAAGAACAGACAGGACCACACACAGTGGATTGTATTCTGTGTGCAGGGAAAGACTATTTAGAATTTTAAGCACAGAAATGAATTAATTAGATTTACATTCCATAGAGATCACTCATGATACCATGGAGAATGGCCAGAAAGGTGTGGATGAGCAAGACAAAAATGAAACCAAGCAGGAGACTTACAGCATCTGCTAAAGATTAAAGTCCCTAAAATAAAGAAGTTCCATATGAGAATGGAGGAGTGGAATGATTTAGAAAATAATATAGAATCACTATGAAACTGCAAATGAGTCCTTGTTGTCTAATGAATAAAGTATATTGTCCTTACTTTCACACTTGAAACCCTTAGTTTTCTTCTCCCAACATATCGTTCTAGCTAAACTGTACTTCTAATAATACTTGGCCTCCAAAACTCCTATTGATTCTTCCCTGAAGAATCTTCATTTTTTATTTAGAATATGAATACCACACAGTAATCAAATGATGCTTTTAACAGTTTTGTTTTGTTTTGTTTTGTTTTTTGTGGTACGCGGGCCTCTCACTGTTGTGGCCTCTCCCGCTGTGGAGCACAGGCTCCCGACGCGCAGGCTCAGCGGCCATGGCTCACGGGACCAGCCGCTCCGCGGCATGTGGGATCTTCCCGGACCGGGGCACGAACCCATGTCCCCTGCATCGGCAGGCGGACCCTCAACCACTGCGCCACCAGGGAAGCCCCTTAACAGTATTTTTTAGTATAAAATCTTCTTTATTAAAATTTAGCCTCTGTTAATGAGGAATCATATTCTAATTTCTTGTTCCATCTTACTCAAAGTAGACATAATGCCTTAAACTTTTATGTATCAATATACGTATGAATGAATACATGAAAGAAATGTTAGTATTTGGCCCAGTTTTTCTCCTTTGAAATTCCTAAACAAGTATAATTAGCAAAATAAATAAGCATCACAAATGTACATGTTCTGGTAAATAAATATAAGCTAAGATTATAAATTCTGTGGAGATAACCAAAATATGGATTTCATAGGTGACTATGATTTTACCAAACCTCTTCATTAATCTCTACAGTCCTTTACAACTAAATCAGTATAAAGCTATAGACTCTAAGAATCTGAGAAAATGAGTTTTGAAAATCGGATCCCTACTGAATAAAAAAAGCACTCTGAAAAATCCTATGTTTGCAAACAATGCATTTCTTCCTCAATACTTTCTTGAGAATAAATAAGTTTGGAATTCTTCTGAACAGATACAAATCAAGAAGGTAGAAAATGGAAATTATTATTATCATACTTATGTAAATTCCAATCCTTTGACTATTTCATCATTTTTATGAGATTATGCTTATCCCAAGAGTTTATTTGAAATTAAAAAAAAGAGATTCATTCACTTTTTCAGGTCAATTATTGTAGAAAATATTGTAACTCTGACTATCTGCTGAGGATTAAATAGTGAATTTATAGAATCATTTGGATTCTCTTTTTGAAGGGTTTTTACTGGAATGTGATAACATCTATAAATATTCTCTCAAGCATATTTGCAGACTGCTATTTTCATGAAGCTGATTAAAATTTTATATAAAATCAGAATAGTTTTGCTCTAATGCTTATAAGTAGGAATAGAAATATCCTTATCAAATCTGGTAATGTCTTATCAATACTTTTGGAGTGAAAATACAACTTTATGTTGTTTTATTTTGTTCTCTAAAGAGAAGATGTGTGTGTGTGTGTGTGTGTGTGTGTGTGTGTGTGTGTATGTATGTGTAATAAGAAACTTAAAAAAAATACAAATAATAAAAATCATTTCACTTACTCAGGGTGCCATTAACTGCTTGGAGGTTTCTCATGACTGACTATGAATATACTGTATCACTATAGTCGTTCACTAATCTTTCCTTTTATCATCTAAATCAGATGTGGTAATAGTTGCTATTGCCCAAAATATTTAAAGTATAGAAAAAAAACTAAGGTTAACATAGTATGTGACCTTTTAGAAGATAATCAAATCAATGTGAATTTCATTAGAATTTGGCTGCTATAACTCTTCTATATAGCAATACGTAGTTAAAGCACACACAGACATACACCTTACATACACATACATACACACCAGCCCTACTCTCTTCCCCCAGAGGAGGATCATGATTATTTTTTAAAGACTTAAACATATTAGGTAGTATTAAAAATACTTACCTTGCTCTGCTCTTTCTTTATGACATTTATTAATTTCTCATATGCCTCAAAATTAACTTCTTATGTTAATTGTTTAGTGACTGGCTCTCATTCTCTACATAAGCTCTTACGGACAGGGATTTTTGTTTTCATATACTGCTGTATCTAAGTGTATGGAATAGGTGCTGATATAGAGTAGGTTTGTTGAATGATGAATGGTAAATTTTTCATAATTTTGTAGGTTTTTGTAGAATTAGATTTTTCGAGATAAAAAAGTGTTGGCTATTTGATTTTACTATAGATTTGTTTAAAATACCTTTGTTCATTCATTCAGACAGAATTATACTTTTTAAACTAGGATACTGTGCAGATATTGTATATAGTACACCCATGCCCTTCAAATATATGAGATTTCAAAACTTTAAAATTTTAGTTTTAGGGTAAGATTTGAAAATAATTTATTATGGAATAATTCAGCATTCTATTTTAAATTAAAATTAATTAAATCAGACACCATGGGTTTAATTCTTTTTCTCATTACTTGGTAGCTGGATAACTTTGGGAAATTACTTCAATACCTGTTCCTCAGTTTCTTTAAAATGAGTGTAAAAAAAACATAATACTTTGTGAGAATTGAATTTGTTGACACATTGAAAATAATTTAAAATGCTTGGTATATAGATACTATCCAAAAATTTTTGTAGATGATGATGGTTCAATAGTGTAAAAATCATGACAGTAACTTTACCATAGTTATTTTTGTCAATTTGTATTTATAGCATACCTACTGAAGAGAGATTCCCATGAAAGTTGTACCCAAAATATCAGTTCTCCCATTGTCCTATCTGCTGCTTTTCTGCTGAAATAGAATATTTATTGGGATATTGAGCAATATATTATGGAAAACATTTTATAATGTTTATTATTTAAATAAATATATGATATGACCAGAGATGAATTGAAAAAAAATGGCATTCTTTTTAATGATATATAGACTTTGTCTCACACAATTATGCCTTCTTTCCATAAAATCTTTTCAAATTAATGAAAAGCAATTTATTATATATATAATATATAAAGTATATGACATGATATATCCTATATATTAATAAAAATTTAATAATAAAAAGTAAATTATATATACATTTATTTTTATATATTATATATTTGAAATCACACTTCCAAATAGTCTAGTGATAATAGTGGTAAGACATCAATTTTATTTATTTATTTATTGTTTAAATCTTTTAAAAATTGAAGTAACATTGATTTATAGCGTAAGTTTCATGCATACAACATTACATTTCTATTTTTGTATACCCTATAATGTGCTCACCACCAAAAACTTATTTTTCATTCATCACCATATAGTTGATCCCCTTTCCTCATTTTGCCCTCTCCACCACCCCACCCCCACCCCCTACCCTCTAGTAACCACTCTTCTGTTCTCTGTATCTATGTGTTTGTTTTTGTTTCATTTGGTTTGTTCATTTATTTTGCTTTTGTTTGTTTCTTAATTAGTTGTTTTATGTTCTACCTATGAGTGAAATCATATGTATTTGTCTTTCTGCATCTGACTCATTTCACTTAGTATAATACCCTCATGGTCCATCCATGTTGTTGCAAATGCAAGATTTCAAGACATCAATGTTATAATGCAAAATTACTATCTGTGTGCCTTAAACTGGAATCCACTTTGAAGGAATATATAAATTCCTTGTCAATTATTATGTTTCCAGTACTCCAAACAATTATTTTTAAGTGATCATTCTGTATCCAAGTTCCATTTAGCAATGATTTATAGAATGCATACTGTGCCCTGAGGATTATACTAAGCACTAAAAAACCTTTGAGTCAGTGAATCTTTTATTCCTATTTTTCAGTTGAGGAAGCTAAGTTTTTTTTTTAACATCTTTATTGGAGTATAATTGCTTTACAATGGTGTGTTAGTTTCTGCTTTATAACAAAGTGAATCAGTTATACATATACATATACATATTCCATTGTATATATGTACCACATCTTCTTTATCCATTCATCTGTTGATGGACACTTAGGTTGCTTCCATGTCCTGGTTATTGTAAATAGAACTGCAATGAACATTTTGGTACATGACTCTTTTTGAATTATGCTTTTCTTAGGGTATATGCCCAGTAGTGGGATTGCGGGGTGGTATGGTAGTTCTATTTGTAGTTTTCTAAGGAACCTCCATACTGTTCTCCAAACTGGCTGTATCAATTTACATTCCCACCAACAGTGCAAGAGTGTTCCCTTTTCTCCACACCCTCTCCAGCATTTATTGTTTCTAGATTTTTTGATGATGGCCATTCTGACCGGTATGAGACGATATCTCATTTTAGTATTGATTTGCATTTCTCTAATGATTAATGATGTTGAGCATCCTAGCAGTTTATCAATGGTTACACAGCAAGTAAGTAGGATTACTAGGATTTGAAAACAAGCATTCTGACTTTGAGTTTCATTTTAATTTTCAAGTTATTCTATCCCTTTCATATGGTTTATTATTTTCAAAATGCATAGTAACATATATGCAATTAAAAGCTGAATCTCTAACTTTTAATTTATATTTTTAATGTTCTTTTCAGATGTTTGATCAGTTAACTTGTGTTTGAGCACATTATTTTTATGTTGTATTTTAATTATTGACTAGTTAGAAATTAAAGAACCAACTTTTTATTTACTTTCTACAGTACAAGAAAAGACAACCACAGTAATGAAGTAGTTCACATCTGGTAAAAGTGCAGAGATAAGGTACAAAATGTGCATAATTTTGAATTCAACATTAATCTGACCATATCTGCATATGCCTCAGTGGGAAACCTCTGTTTACTATTAAACAATGGGCTTTCATAAAAGAAAAAAAATTCTGTTTAACCAGAGTGTGAATCTTCGTCAGTAAAATGGTGAGCTTTTGTCATTTGTGTAGTTCATAAAAGCAGTTCAACCTCCCCAGACATGAATGTGTATTTATAATTTGGATACTTAATTACCTCCAGTCAAGAGGGAGGCTTAAACATTTCTGTCCCTGACTTTCTGTTTGCTAAAGAAAGAGATCTCATTATTAAAATCTATCCTGGGGAGACTTTGGGAGAAGATCAGGAGAGAGTATGGAATTGTATAGCAGCAAAGGAAAAAAAAGAAAAACTATAGCACAATCTTGTTTTTCAGTTTACCCACTGATAGAAATTTCTGGTTTCTGTTGCACAGTAGATCCTATAATATGAATTCTCCATAGTCTGAAACAGATTTTGTGAACTATCATGCTTTGAGTACACTTGGTATGAAAAGGCCCAGTGTCACATCTGAAATGTCTAGTATTTCCTCTCACTTGTAATTACTTGTTAAAAGTAAACTTTATTCATTAAATCAGAAACATATTTAGAAGTTCTTAATATGGAGTTCAATAATAAATGATGTAGTGAGCAGAATTTCTAATCTTTTAAAAATAATATTGTTAAGGACCATTCTGTTATTTTAATTAATCCTCCTAACACTGCTTTACACAATTTCTCAGTGCTTCTGAAGCTGGTAAATGGAAGATTTTTGGACTTCATTCCTACTTAAATGAAAAATTTATTAATATCTAGCATCTTCCTCTTTCCCTCTCTTTATCCCTGTTATAGCTACTTATCTACTCTCCAATAGTATGATTTGTTTCATTTGAAAGGTCTTCCTCCAGTTATTACTTTTTCTCTGTTTTTAATTGGAACCTTAATTGAGTATTTTGTGACTGAAAGTTTACATTTGTGGGTCCCCTAAGCAATGGTTATTTTACAGGACTATACAAGGGACTTCCTTGGTGACGCAGTGGTTAAAAATCCGCCCGCCAATGCAGGGGACATGGGTTCAAACCCTAGTTTGGGATGATCCCACATGCTGTGGAGCATCTAAGCCCATGCGCCACAACTACTGAGCCTACGCTCTAGAGCTCACAAACCACAACTACTGAGCCCGCGCGCCACAACTACTGAAGCCTGAGCACCTAGAGCTCCTTCTCCACAAGAGAAGCCACCGCAATGAGAAGCCCGCGCACTGCAACGAAGAGTAGCCCCCTCTCGCCACAACTAGAGAAAGCCTGGGCACAGCAATGAATACCCAACACCGCCAAAAATAAATACATAAAAATAAATAAATTTTTAAAAGGCTGTACAAAAAATTACTTCTAATATAGAACTTGAAATTGCAAAAATCTTAATCTATACTAAAATTATTTGTTACAAAGTCCATGTCCTCCAGAGTATATCATGTTAAAATTACTATAATAGGGCACTTAGAACTTGTAACCTGGAAGAAAAATATTTTTATTACAATTAGATTTAGCTATATAATAAAACATGACAATAATTAACATATTGATGGATGAAAGAAGTTAAAACTTCATTTTCCTTATGCAAGTTTCCATGAATGAATATAGAATTTTAATTGAGTTTAATACCATGGTTACCTGAAGGTGAGACTTCCACAACCTTTGGTGTCTGAGAAACAACGGTGAACCCAGAAGTAAAGCAAAAAAGTCCTCTGACCACCCATGAACATAGTTGCTAAGGACCCTACATTTCCTTAGGCACTTGCCTTAAGCCAATTTACTGAAAATTCTATATAAACAGTGTTAAGTCATTTCATAGGCCTGATGATCTAATTTGCTAGGAAGCTAGAATACTATAGTTCAAGATGCCTATAACTGCTGAAGGTAGATACACAGAAGGAAGAGAAAGTAAAAAGCAAAACCTCCTGAGATCATCACTTTATTCCAGCCCATTCCTATAATTAGTTTCACAAATGGAATTTTTTAAAAAAATTAGAACATTAAATAAACTTTACCCAGAAGTAGAGTATGTTTTATAACAATTTCTGCTACATGCTGTTAAAACACCAAAAAACTCCTGTAACTTAAAAGAAATATGTAGAATACTATATTAAAAATTGGCTAATTTCATAAATAGTCATTCTAAATATCACAATTATGTTATTAGTTAATCTAGTGTCTGGAAAAAGCATTTCTATGGTTTATAGCATTTTTAGAAATAAATAAATAGATAAATTACAATACTTATGAATAACAGTAAATAAAAGGTAGTAACCTGTTTGCTCACTATAATTTACCATCTACCCAACTCAGATTCTGTCTTCTACATCACATTAAGGGCTCACTTATCTGCACTGAGCCTTCCATTCTGCGGCTCTCTTCATTTCCTCCAAAATTTTCTCACTTCACTTACTTATCTTAAGGGCCTAGACTTTATGGTGCATTATTTCAAATACTACATTTTGTACAGTACATATTCTAATTTTATCCCTCTGTTTGCCTTTCTTCTTTTCTTATTTGAATATATTTAATATATTATTTAAACGAATTTATTGTTTTTTTAGCTATAAACCTTTGTATTTTTTTTCAGTGTTTCCTCTAGAAATTACAATATGCATACCTAAATTATCACAGTTTATCTAGAGTTAATAATGTACTACTTCAAGTAAAATGTAGAAGACTTACAACCTTAGAGGTCACATTACCCTCCCCTATCAACTTCTGTGTTTTAGTGGTCATAAATATGACATGTGCATACATTGAAAATTCTGACAGATTTTTCCTTTCACCAGTTAAATATATTTTAAAGAACCTAGTAGTAGAAGAATAGTTTTTATTTTTATCCAGATGTTTACCATTTCTGTTGCTCTTCCTTCTTTCCTGAAGATTCAAATTTCTCTCTGGTATTACTTTCCTTTAGCCTGAGGAATTTCCTTTAGCATCTCTTTTAGATTAGGTTTGCTGGTAATAAATACTTCTCGTTTTTCTTTATCTGAGATTGTCCTTATTTTTGCTTCATTTCTAAAAGATATTTTTGTTGGATGTAGAGCAAAAATGGTTCTTTTCCTTCAGAACTCTAAGGATGCTGTTTCATTGTTTTCTGGCTGTCTTTAGTGTCTTGTGAGAAATCCATGTCATTTTAATAATTTTTCCCTTCCTAAGAATTTAAGAATAATACAAATGAAATATGTGTATGTATGTGTATATCTATGTAGGGAGAGAAGTGGAGAAAGAAAAGTGAAATAAATTTATGTTATTATTTTGGTATGAATATATGGATGAAAATTATATAAAGTTGTTTTTAATACATCATTATTCCAATAACTATGATAGTACATCTGTCATAAAAGCAAAAACTATAAAATTGCAAACATTTATAACATGATATAAATTATGCACTTTGACTATTGAATTAGGTCTAAATAGTCTGTGTATTTTCTACATTGGACACCAAGGTATTTAAAGTAGATAGAGATACTGTATCAGTTTAAAATAGGTTCAGTTCATAAAAAGAGAAAGCAAGAAAATGACATGAACAACTTAGAGATTCATTTCTCTCTCACTTATAAAAACTTGGCCATGGCTGATAGGTCCACATTTAGTAGGGGTGGAGGATAGGCTATCTTACTTCTCTATCATCCTTAGCATGAAATTCCTTCCTCCTCAAGTTCAGCTGTCACCCAAGATAAAGTCCTGTTGTCATATCTGAATTTCAGAGAAGTAAAAAGAAAGAGAAGACCCAAAGAGTTCAATTCCTACATGAGCCAATTAAATATTTAAGTACCTTTCCTGGGAGACACCTACTGGTCCTCTTTAGATGTAAAAAAGACTGGAAATTATAGTCCTTTAGGTAGGCATGTAACTTTTTGAAGAAATTCAACTGGAGTTTAATTAGTAAGAAAGCAGGGCAAAATGGAGATAGGGCAAGTAACGAGTAGTTATTTTTAATTTAGATATGTTGAACATTAGAAAAAGCATTGAGAAATTTTCCATGTACTCTAGAATTTCACAACCTACAGAGGTGTTAGTTCTAAACATAGTTGCATTGTTTTATAAAACCATAGGACTAGTATTAGGAAGGACAGCAAAGTGTATGGAAACCAGATGTTCCTTGATTTGATGAGGGACTAGAGGTACACAAAGATTTTGGATTGGCTAATCTCTCAGTGTCAGAGCAGGAAACAGAACAACATCTCTTTATTCAAGTTTAGTTCTATATCTGGAATACCATATTTAATTGAAAAATCACTGCATTTTCTAAGAATATAAATGTACTTTATGAGGTAGGTTATAATTTAGATAATGTTATTCTTATTAAATTGTTGTTCAGAAGTTTTATCTGAAGTATTTTTCCTTTGTAAAAATTTTGTTATATGATAAAGAGACATCGAAAGTCAATTAGTTGATCTGAATGGCAGACGTAAACAGAGAATATAATTTTAAAATAAGGAGTGGTGGAGCATGCTTGCATATGGTTACATATGTTAAGTGTTTTACCACTAATGAAAAGCATCATTAGAATTTTTAAAGGACTATGAAAAGAGGGAAGTAATAGAACTTAGCATTTAAGGTTTAAGTAGTATTTTATATTTTATATAATTTATATATGTGGTCAAGTATGAGAAAATTAATAGAACACTAAAAAATTTAAACCATATATTTAACTTTTATGATTTATGTTTAGGACTGATTAGCAGAAAAATATAAGACATTATTGATGTGAGTCGGCATTATACTGATGTGGGTTAAAAGCCGAGGTATGCCTTCACTAGATGAAAATTTTACATTGGAAGAAAAACTAAACACTCTGTTTCCACAGTTCCTGTAGGAGGATTTGGTCTTTATACAAACACATGGTTTCATGTTGAGGGCTATTTCAGTAATCTACTCTTGTGTAACAATTAATCTCAAAGATTAGTAGTTTATAAAAACATGTATTATCTCACAGTGTCTATGGGTCAGGAATCCAGGTGCTGCTCAGGTGGGCCACTTCATTCTCATGAGGCTGCTGTCATCTCAAGGCTCAACTGGAAAAAATAGTTTCTTACCTCATTCACATGAGTGTTGGCAGGATTCAGTTCCTTGCTGACTGTTCTGAGGTTTTAGTTACTGATTGTTGGCCGGAGGACTCCTTCAGTTTCTTGCCATGGGTACCTCTCCACAAAGTATCACATAACAGGGAAGCTTAATGCATCAAGGAAAGTAAGGGAGAGAACAAAAGAGAGAGCCAACAAGATAGAGAAAGCTAGCAAAACAGAAAGCACAATCTTCTGTACCTTAATAATAGAGGTGACAGCTCAGCACTTTGACCTTTTTCTATTCATCAAAAATAAGTCTCTAGTCCACTCTACACTTCAGGAGGAGGATTACACAGGATGTAAATATCAGGAAGCAGGTATCACTGGACAGCGTCTCCGAAGCTGCCCACCACAGTATTAACTGATATTATATACTTTAAATGTATAGTACTATGACTCAAGTACATCAGGTATTTAGTATTTCAATAAATATATTTTTGACAGATCCCATGTGTCCGAGGCACATGAGAAGCATCAGGCAAAAACTAAACAAATCCCCTGACCATAAGGGAGAGAAAGGAGAGAGACAATAAATGATAAAATAAATAATTTAATGTATGCAAGAAGAGGGTATTTGTTACGGAAATAATCATAGGCAGAAGAAACTAAGGAAGATGGGGAGGGTCTGGAATGCAGATGGGAAGCTGGGGATGAATTATGGTATTAAGAATGCTATTTATTGAAAGCATAAGGTTCAAGCAAATACTTGGCAAGGTGGAGCAGGTAATGAAATGGATATCTGGGGAAAAAGCACACCAGACAGAGAAAAAGCCGGGGTAAAGGCACTAAGATGGGAATGTGCCTTGAGTGTCCATGAAACAACAAGGAAACCAGTGTGGCCAGAACTGAGGGCAGGGAAGATTTGTAGAAGAGGATATTGGAAAAATAGCAGGGGTTATACTCATATAAAGGATGCAGATAAGATATTTAAAGGACTTGGACTTTTATTTTAAAGGAGAAGCAATAGTAGAGTTTTGAACAGAGGAAATTGACCTAATGCAACCTACATTTTTGAAAGACATCACAGGCCCCTGAATTTTTATATATATAAAATTTTATATATATGTAAACTATGCATATATATGGGTGTGGGGACAGTTGGAGCAGAGAGATAAGTTATGAGACTATGATACTATAGAAGAAATTTAAGAAGATGTGACAGCTTATTGAGCACAATGCTAGAAATGAAAATTCAATGGTTGTATTCTGGAAAAGCATTTGAAATAGAGATAAGACAGGGGTATGGGATTAAGAGATACAAACTACTATGTATAAAATAGATAAGCAAGAAGATATATAGTACAGCACAGTGAAATATGCCTTTATTTATTTAGTAATAACTTTAAACTGGGTATAATCTATAAAATATTGAATCACTATTTATATACTTTAAACTAACATAATATTATAAATCAACTATTCTTCAATTTAAAAATAGAGTTAAGGGGATTTTATGGTAGACAAAATGTTCAATATGAAGGAAAAAGGGGGTAAAATATAATTCCAACGTTTTTGGCCTGCTTGTTTCTTGGACAGTAAAACTACAAGGATGAAGTAACCATCAGCTGCCATGAGGAAGGTTGTATTTGTAGTAGGTTTCATTTGGGGGGGAGGGATTCAGTAGTTTAGTTTTTAATATGTTTAGAGGAAGTGCCAAGTAAGCAATAGGGTATATTAATTTTGAGTTAATGAAATAATTTTTGGCTGTACATATATATTTGAGATATGTCACTGTATAGCTAGAAAATAGAAGTGAAGATAGCTAGTGAATAAAAGAACTACAAGTATAGAACCATTGGTCATTCCAACGTTTAAAAAAGTGGAGAAAGACAATAGCTAATTCCAAATAAATAACAAACTAAGATATGTTTTATGTAACTTAAATTAATTTGAGCTTTGCTAATTTTATATGTAACTGGTTTTGGCTCAAGAGCTATGGTACATTTAGATTTCTCTGTATTAAGAGACACTATATCCTTTTTCTCAAATGCTACAAAGAAGCCTGGAAACATTATTTAAGCTGATAGTAGAAAAGATAAACATTTCTCTGTTAAATAGAAAGCTAGTTTCAGTTATTTATCATTAAATTATCTATCTGAAAATACATATTTATTTTTAAAAATATATATTTAACTTATATAAATGATACAAGAAACTTATATAAAAATAAAATTATGAATTAACTCTATCTTTGAATTATTACATGCATGTGTGTATGTATATGTATAATTTAAATTACAGACTCAGAATGTTATTACAAAGGTCAAATATAACATTGATTATAACATGCAAGAATTATTTTATGGTGTGAAAGTATACAGTACAAAACTCTTCCCAAAGGCTCACGTGATACCACTTCATTGTGTCCTGTTGTATTGTCATCCTCAGTACGTAACTTCCTTCTCTGTGTCTGAGACAGCTACTGTGACGCTCACAACAGGGACACACTAAGTCTTTGGGGAGGAGGAAATGAATGTCTCTTTTCTTTTAAGGACTTAGATGGGGAGTTGAACATATTCTTTCATTTACTTTCACTGGCCCTAAGCTAGTCTTTAGTCATGTGGGGCTTCAAGGAATGATGAGAAATATAATCTGTAGTTGCATTAATGAATTTAGGGGGAATTGAGCAGTTTTCTATATCAGCTCGAAAAGCATTAGCCAGAGCAAAGCTTTGTTGTCCTTATATGTGAATAAAATATATGAAAAATATTGATGCCTTTTATTCAATTTAGCAAATTTACATAAATTTCTGCAGATTAGTGAAAATTATACAACTTGGAATTTTATAGAAATAAGTAGAAATTATGTCAGTTTCCAAATACTTAACATCATATAGAAATGAAAGTATGTTTTCAGTAGAAGGAGCCTAGGTCGTTGATACAGAAAACCCAGAGCTGATCCTTGACTCCATCATTCACTAGCTATGACTTATGGTAAATTATTTTACTGTTATGGACCTCAATTTGCTCACCTACAATAAGGGGTAAACAGTAATTCCACTGCCTATCTCAAAGAGTTGCTAGATGATCCAACAAAATATTGTGGATATCAAAGCATTTTATATAGTACAATATATTGTGTAAATAAAGTGTATTATTCGTGTATGAATAGTAAGCTGACTCTTATATCAAGGTCATAAATTTGTTTGCCAAAAGTGAGTGAAATGGTATTAGTACTCAATAAATAATTCTTACTTTTAGATAAAGGGAGCAGTACTATTCTTTATATGAATGTTAATTCCATATTAAAAACTTTATAGGATACATTCTCTTTGTGGAGAAATGAATTGAGTAAACAAATAAGAAGTACTTATTTGGAAAAAACTGAATATATTTGGATAGATAGGCTCAGCTCACTTTGCTTTTATAAATTTTGAAGGGTAAGATCTTGAGGAGCTAATTTTCGTAAACATTTTCTCTAAGAACATCTGCAGAAATTTGAATGTACAATCATCAAAGTAAAATTTTAGTGCAAATGCATTAGGTGTATATTGAGAGTATAGATGGTTATTTGAAAGGCTGATATTACAATCAAATATAAGCAGGTGCACATATTTGAATGATCACGACTTCCATATTCAGTGTTTTCAGTATAAAATCATTTTAAGAAGTACAGATGCAGTTTTCTCTATTCCCACTGCTTATTTGTCCTAAGTAAATACTGCAAATGATTCTTTGCCTCTAACTTTAGAGAGTTTCATTAAATTAGCAGACCAAGCAGCGGCCCTGCATGATATTCTATGTGGTTAAACTGCCCCATATTCTACAAATTACCTAGTAAACTTTGTTCAAAGTCATCAATGACGTATCAAGGAAAAAATAATGTAAAGCTACTTACCAGTCATACCATACAGTATGGCAACACCTGTGAATAAACTAGATGATGAACCAAGTTTAAAAAGTGCCCAGAGAGGAGATTGGGCTAAATTAAAAACTCATTAACTCTGTGGTGCTGATTTCTTAAGTAACAAAAACATTTCTGAAATAGCATAAAGAACTGGATATAATTAGTCAATTATAAGAAAGATTATAGTGTATTTATTTAAATAAAGTATTTTATTATGCATTTTAAACCTTATGTTTTTGCATTCATTTCTACCTATCAATGTCTGCAGACCATAGTCACAGCAGATACAGATACAAGAGAAAATTAGCCAAATAAGGTAGTATTTTACTTAATGTAAGATGGAGAGTATATGGTCATTTTCTTTTTCGCTATATTCATTAAGCACATAATTATTATGTTTGTCTTCTTGTTACACATGGTGGATATTAAACAAGGAATTAAAACAAAATAAGATGAGCATTCTTAAAAGAAAAAAGTTCAAGATGAAGATGTTTCAGGTGAATCGAAATTTATGGGTCAGGGAAGATATGCCTGAGAAATTGATCTTTAAGTCCTGATGGGTAAATAGGAGCTTGCAAAGACAAAGTCCAAAAAGGATATTAGGGATGGACTGTCCTTGGCAAGGGCAATAGCATATTGAAAAGCCTAGAGCCAAAGGAAATTCCAGATGTATGTCAGGCACTATAGAAAATTGAACAAAACTTAGACCTAGTGTAAAACCGTTGAAAGATATGACAGAAATCATCTACTCCAAGCAAGATAACATGTAAGATAAGATCCGAAGCAAAATGCTAACATAGATTTCCATTATGTGAAAAGTTTTTCTTATTTTTTAGAAGAATGCTTAGTGTTGTATATTTTAACTTATTTTTTATGTATTTTGATGAAAACTACTTAGTGTATGCATGACTATTAATTTCTTCTCAGTTATCACTTTCTACAAAAAAGGGCAAAATATCTCAGCTGAACTCCTGACCTAACAGAGTTGGCTTTATGGCCAGTTTGTTGCAACTATTGGAATTGCAGGTCTAGATCCCGGAGGGTATGAAAATGCCACAGACCCAAGTCACTGCAAATAGGGGTGCTCCAAATGCTTCATTTCTTGTCAGTGCTTTCTATCATCTGTCTCCATCTTCTCTACCAGATCATGGTCTCATCTTGAAGGCAGGGACCATGTCTTATTCATCTTTATAAGCAATTCATTACTAAGCACAGTGCCTGAAAATAACAGGTGCTCAGTAAATATTTATGGAATGAATGGCTACATTTTTTTAGGTTTGAAAATTCTTATGAGTAAATTCTAAGTGTATTTCCTCATGCAGAACTATTGCTAAAGACACATTATGTTTAATATATCCCAGAAAGTCACAAGCCCATTTTATAGAACTAAACTTCTGTTATATCAAGGAATTCATGCAATATCAGTTATTTTAATGCCCATATTAGTTTAAACTGAGCCTTTCACCATCTGTTTCAACTCTTAAACCGTGGATGCATAAGAGCGCATTTCCCTATTACATTTGTAAAATGTAATATATAAATGATTTAAATACAGTTATATACCCATGAAGTAATGCTGCATGCAGCTGGTATGGGGCTCCCTTATGTTACAGAAAGAAATAATAAAGGAGAAAGCCTGCTTATCCATGACACAGAGAGTTTCATGTTGTATGACTTTTTGTAATGGCACTGGAAGGTCATGTCTTTACTATAGGCAAAACTGATTATTCTCAGTAATGTATTTCATTTATAAACTATAATTTCTCCCATCCCCATTTTGTTAAACCATCTGTTTGTTCTTAAGTGCATTTTAATTTCTCTAAGTCACAAAATTGTATGAAGTCCTCAAATAATGAACATTTCTGTTGCTATTGGAATTCTGAGTGCACTTCATGAGCCTTTACTGATTTTGCTGTGGATTCTTTGCATTGAGGCATAAAGTCCTATCAACATGGTTGTTTACTGAGCCTGATTATAGTCATCCATATAATTATCGGCAAGAAGACACTTTAAAATTTAACAAACATGCTTTATTTGACCTACCTGCATTGGGAAGTTACCGCAAAAATAATCAAAAAGAAAAATAAAATGTGTGCTTTAGTGCTGTTTGTCATATCTATATCCATTCACCATAAAAAACACGTGAATGGGTTTGAGACCTACAACCTTCCAGAGAGCTATATTCATGGAAAGGAGACGAAGCATAATAAATATGTAAGTTTTATATTTTAAGGGGTATAGGAAATGAGAACTGACAGGAAAAAGTGTTCCTTTTGCATTGTGTTAAGACAACATGTTTTTCCTCATGCCATGACTAAAATGAAACATAATTCTCATGAGAGTGCAATTGGTAATGTATGCTATTTCTGCCATGGCCTAGTTTATGACTGACATTAGTGACAATATTTTCAAAAAACAGCAGGGATAAAAAATTGAACAGTTTAATTTCCTTGAATTAAACTGGTGGCTCTCAAACTCTTTTTTCACAAAATATATTCCTCATGGAATAAAAACCTATCAGATTATATTTTACTTACACCTGAGTTAGCTTCAGATTTATAGAGTATCTTTAATGTGCTATTTTCTATTATTAAAGGTAAACCCTGCACATATAAACACAGACAGACACACACACACACACACACACACACACACACACACACACACACACACACACACACACACACACACACACCCTATATCCTGCAATGTGGCAAAAATATTGCAAGACCACAGAAGTAGTTCCGAAAAGGGCCATATAAAATCTACTAGAAAAACTGCTAAATATTAGGTTTTAAATGTGTTATTTGCAAGGTATTGTCTTCTATTTAAGTTTTAAACATGACGATTTAACCACCTATACAATGGTGATATACTTTTGCATTTTCTAGATTCCATAGCATAACCCTAAAAATGTTGATCTCTTGAATTAGGCAGCATAAACTCAATATAGGACACAGAACAGAGTTTGCCTGTTTCTCCTGCTGTAACTCCCACCCAGGAGGTTGAAGTATTTAGGGAACAGGTGTATTTCATACAAACTCAGCTGCTTTACCACTCAAGATGTTTCTAGGATTGAAGAACTTAAATTATAAGTCTTCAAAGCACCATGTCAATATCTATTTAGTTAGACATCTTTATTTAAAGATGTCTGAAAACATAAAATATAAAGAATAAACATTTTAAAATAGGAAGCTACTGAAGAGTACGTTCTTTATATAATAGTTGGTGTTATGTATTCTTTATTCAGTAAATTATTAATCTCTCTAAGCCTCAGTTTCCTTCCTGTCCTGGGGTAAGAGTAGAGGAAGGGAGGACAAGGAAATGGGGTTTGTTTCCGTGGTTAAAGTTGTAGATACTTCTCCATAACTCAGGTTAGATTTACTTAGAACCAGGAACCATGTGGGTCTATCTACATGTATGTAGGCTCCTCTGCGCAGCTGTTTCCAGGCTGACATGAAGGTCTCAAGGTGCAATTCTTATCTGGGGGCTTGGGATCGTCTTGGATGATAACTGATTGTTGGCAGATTTCGTTTCCTTGTGACTGCATGAATGAGGTCCTCATTTTCATGCTAGCTGTTGGACAAAGACTGTTTTTAGTTCCTAGAGATCGCCTGCAGGTCTTTTCCATGGGGCCCATAGACAGTTTACGATATGGCAATTTGCTTTCTCCAAACAACCAGGAGAGTCTCCATGACAGTTTTCTTTTAAAGTATCATCTGATTAAGCCAGTCCCACCCAGGATAATCTCCCTTTTCGTTAAAGTGAACTGATTTGTAACCTAATCACTGCAGTGATATTTCTGTCATAGTCACAGATTCTGCCTACACTTAAGGGAAGGGTCCAGTGGTTAAGATTCTGCCCTTCCACTGAAGGGGACAAGGGTTCGATCCCTGGTCGGGGAACTAGGATCCCTCGTGTTGCATGGTGCAGTCAAAATTTAAAAAGGGAAGGGGACCGTACAGTATGTCAGATCAGGTACAGAAAACTTGGGGGCGACTTTAGAAACCTGCCTATCACATTAATGATAACATGAAGTCACCTTTATTAATATTTTGTCTTTAAACTTCATCTTATTCTTTTAAAAGTTCTAGTTTGTGTATGACAATGTACTTATTCTACTAGTGTAGTAATACTTTTATGATTCATAAATGTATGTATATGTTGGGATATGTTCTCAAAATGTCTATTTGACTACTTCTCTAAGAATTGAATGTGGTGATGAGGCTGTGGTGATGTCAGAATATTATTTTTAGAAAAAAAAAACTCATTGGAAATGGAATCTGAAAACTTGCCTCACTCTTTGCATTGCACTCTCTAAAATTGAAGCCAAAATTGAATAGCCTGGCTTTTTTGTTTGTACATTCCAAAAGTATTCTACACATTATTAAAAATATTTTCATATATAGCTTTCATAAAAAGATGGAAAATTTGCCTGCTGAAATTAATATTGTGAGATGATTACAATTTTCTCACTTTTTACATTTCTTCTTAATCCGAAAGGTCTCTGTGATATTCATTCCACATGTATAGATCATACCTCTTTATAGTTTTTCCACACTCTTAGGTATGGCCTTCCTGAGTTGTGAAGTGTAGACTGAATGTGTGTGAAATCACCTCATAGACTGACGAGCACACATCATGCACCCAGTGAGTAACTGGTTTCTTCCTTCCTGTTCCATACCTCCAAGTGGAGATTTATGACTGTCTTCATATATATAAATACTAAATGCAAATGAGGCCTAACAACAAGGTTAAGATAGATTCAGAATGATACCATACTGAGAGCTGGGAAACTGTGGGAATCTGACATTACTAAGAAAAATGCTGGTTGCACTTTTAAGAGCTTTTAGGGGAGGAATGGCAAGAATTATGGGGCCTTCTCAGGCAATCAAGGCAGTGAAGACTAAAAATCTGGATGGGGATGTGGAATAAAATAAACACAAAAATGGGGCATGTTTTAGTTTCACAATCTCTAATGATCGTTAGTATTTTTTTCTTTTCTTTTCTTTTTTGTGTGTGCTGTACGCGGGCCTCTCTCTCACTGCTGTGGCCTCTCCCGCTGCGGAGCACAGGCTCCAAACGCGCAGGCCCAGCGGCCATGGCTCACGGGCCCAGCCGCTCCGCAGCATGTGGGATCTTCCCGGACCGGGGCACGAACCCGTATCCCCTGCCTCGGCAGGCGGACTCTCAACCACTGCGCCACCAGGGAAGCCCGGGCATTAGTATTTTTAAAGGTGTTCTAAAATGAATCTAAGGTAGCTGCTAAAATACTTTAGGTAGCTAATAACAGATTGCTTACCTTTAAAGGTAATATTCGATTCAGAGCTTTATGAGTTCTTTTCTGTGCTTGCTATTAGTAACGTTTTTTCTTTTAATTTTGCTATTTGGATTATATTGACAATAAAAAATCTAGTCTACAATTTTCTGACTTTAAACATCTAGCTCTTTAAAATTAATCTTAAAATAATTTTAAAATATTTTTAAAGTATTTTATGGCAATAGATATTCACATGGGTTATTGCTGAATCTGTGATTTTCTTTAATATTATTATATTTTTGGTTTTTTTAACAAGGTTCTGCTAAAACAGTATGCTTAGATTTTCCTAGAGATACCATCATTCCTTTAGCAGACGGGAATCAGAGCAATGACTGACAGAATCATCATCAGCCATAGCCCCTACAGTCCAAAATCTGTGACCAGAATTCTCTCTGGCTGAATAAATTAACATGCTATTTTCTTTTCCTTTAAAGCTAAGATGACATTTCAACTAAACTATATGGAAAATAACTTTCCAAATCGAAAAATCTCCCATATATATATATACTCCTTTTATCATGACCTGAAAGTAACTGGATAGCAGTAAATCAGAAATAACATTACTTTTCTACCAGGTTATGGCATGGCTTAGCTGAAATAAATGTATTCGAGAGTAAAATCAAGCACTTCACTGAGACAATCAGAAAAATCTATTATTTTTAAAATGATCATTTTAATCCTGGCTTTTATTTGTTTTTCAAACAGGTCAGTAGGATTGAGTATTAATTTGCATGTTTTCTTCCATTAATTCTCTGTTATGTACTTTGAAAAAGTAAGTAATGAAAGTTAAATAATAAAAACTGATATGCTTAAATTGGGCAACAAAGTACTACCACACTGTAAGTAGTATGCCAGGTATGAAATTGTTTCATTCTAAAAATTTAAATGAAATGATGATCTATTAAATCCAATAATTCAAAGGAAAAAAAATTGAATTGAATCTTTTCTAAAATTATAATCTTCTCATAGGTAGTTTTCTATTGTGTGTGTGTATGTATGTACGTGTGTGTGTGTGTGTGTGTGTGTGTGTGTGTGTGTGTGTGTGTGTATATATATATATATATATATATATATATATATCCTAAAGGAGTGGATTCTACAACGGATGACTGTCACAGTCACTTAAGTTGACTGAAATAGGGGTTTCCTGAGGTATTATATCTACCTGAGATTCCAATACAATCATTCTGCAATGGGACCCAGGAATCTGTATTTTGAAAATGCTCCCCAGGTGTTTCTTATGAAGGTGGTTGAATGTCTATCAGAAGACTAATAGTGGAACCACTATTCTACCAGATAGGGGTTAAGTTTCTAACAGACATTCCTGATCGGACATAAGATAAAGAGCTAAGATAATAGAGGATTCCTATGAGATTTTATATCATGAAACTTTTTAAATGTGCATTTTTAGCTTGGTCTACTTAACTTTCCTCAAGTGTCATATCAGAATCCTCTGCCTCTGCAAGTAAATTTGCCTGCTCCCCAGGTTTTCCTAAGTAAAAAAGTTAAAGAGAAGTTGGTTGAAGTAGACATAATCTGGGTCAAAACTTTCAAACAAATTAAACTCTACCTCTGCTTTGTGAACCTCTTAATTTATCAGGATGATATTACACAATCAAAACTCTCTTAAAATGTAGAACTCAAATTATTATAAACCTTAGCCATTCTTGAAAATTTTCCTTTCTGGCAGGATGCTGAATAAAAGAACAATGCCAGACCTTGCCAGTAAGGATAGGAACATGCCTGGGTGTCTGGAAACTATATACCATTAATTTTAGGAATTGAAAACACCACTTTCAAGATAATTTAATATATAAAGTTGTCCTTCATTTTCCCCTGCAAACGTGGACATGTGACTTTATTTGCATATTTACCAATTTTAAAACTATATTGTTTTTGTGATTTTATATGGACACATATTCAGAGTCCTTTCAAAGGTAAGAGTGGGAAATTCTATGTGATGCTTTTCATCAGGTTCTTTTCCTAAAATCTGACTTTCAGAGAATTCTTTTTAGAAAGACTTCTTTAAAAAAAAAAAAAAAAGAAAGAAAGACTTCTTTGTCTCTATGAAGGGAGAGCCTTCTTTTTGTATTATTTTTCATTTTTTTTAAATTTCAGAAATAGTAATAGTGACTTAAAAAGTCACATTTTCCCAGTAAAATATTATGAAAGAAATAAAACTTTCAGTTATTTAACAGGGAAACATATTTGGTAAAAGGAATTGAACCAGGGTCAACCTCATCCAGAGGAGCAAAAACTTTTCTCAAATAGATATTCCTCCCACAAAGAGTGATTCAATTACTGTATTAGTATATATACACCTGGGCTGTTGGACAGAGAGAGAATTGTGCTTAATAGTTAGGGCATGACTTTGAAGGATGTCCTCCTTATATGGCTGCATTATTTGATACTGGAATATATCAGAAATTAATCCCTTTTCATTCAAACATATTTACTACCCCTTATTTTATTATTTTTTCTTTATTTTATTTTTTTAACATCTTTATTGGAGTATAATTGCTTTACAATGGTGTGTTAGTTTCTGCTTTATAACAAAGTGAATCAGTTATACATATACATATGTTCCCATATCTCTTTCCTCTTGCGTCTCCCTCCCTCCCACCCTCCCTATCCCACCCCTATAGGTGGTCACAAACCACCGAGCTGATCTCCCTGTGCTATGCGGCTGCTTCCCACTAGCTATCTATTTTACATTTGGTAGTGTATATATGACCACGCCACTCGCTCACTTTGTCACAGCTTACCCTTCCCCCTCCCCATATCCTCAAGTCCATGCTCTAGTAGGTCTGTGTCTTTATTCCTGTCTTACACCTAGGTACATCATGAACTTTTCTTTTTGTTTTTTTATTTTTTCGTAGATTCCATATATATGTGTTAGCATACGGTATTTGTTATTCTCTTTCTGACTTACTTCACTCTGTATGACAGACTCTAGGTCCATCCACCTCACTACAAATAACTCAATTTCGTTTCTTTTTATGGCTGAGTAATATTCCATTGTATATATGTGCCACATCTTCTTTATCCATTCATCTGTTGATGGACACTTAGGTTGCTTCCATGTCCTGGCTATTGTAAATAGAGCTGCAATGAACATTTTGGTACATGACTCTTTTTGAATTATGGTTTTCTCAGGGTATATGCCCAGTAGTGGGATTGCTGGGTCGTATGGTAGTTCTATTTGTAGATTTTTAAGGAATCTCCATACTGTTCTCCATAGTAGCTGTATCAATTTACATTCCCACCAACAGTGCAAGCGGGTTCCCTTTTCTCCACACCCTCTCCAGCACTGAATGTTTGTAGATTTTTTGATGATAGCCATTCTGACCAGTGTGAGATGATATCTCATTGTAGAATTGATTTGCATTTCTCTAATGATTAATGATTTTGAGCATTCTTTCATGTGTTTGTTGGCAATCTGTATATCTTCTTTGGAGAAATGTCTATTTAGGTCTTCTGCCTATTTGTGGATTGGGTTGTTTGTTTTTTTGTTATTGAGCTGCATGAGCTGCTTTAAGATTTTGGAGATTAATCCTTTGTCAGTTGCTTCATTTGCAACTATTTTCTCCCATTCTGAGGGTTGTCTTTTGGTCTTGTTTATGGTTTTCTTTGCTGTGCAAAAGCTTTTAAGTTTCATTAGGTCCCATTAGTTTATTTTTGTTTTTATTTCCATTTCTCTAGGAGGTGGGTCAAAAAGCATCTTGCTGTGATTTAGGTCATAGAGCATTCTTCCTATGTTTTCCTCTAAGAGTTTGATAGTGTCTTGCCTTACATTTAGGTCTTTAACCCATTTTGAGTTTATTTTTGTGTATGGTGTTAGGGAATGTTCTAATTTCATATTTTTACTTGTACCTGCCCAGTTTTCCCAGCACAACTTATTGAAGAGGCTGTCTTTTCTCCACTGTATATTCTTGCCTCCTTTATCAAAGATAAGGTGACCTTATGTGCATGGGTTTATCCCTGAGCTTTCTATCCTGTTCCATTGATCTATATTTCTGTTTTTGTGCCAGTACCATACTGCCTTGATTACTATAGCTTTGTAGTATAGTCTGAAGTCCGGGAGCCTGATTCCTCCAGCTCCGTTTTTCTTTCTGAAGATTGCTCTGGTTATTTGGGGTCTTTTGTGTTTCCATACAAATTGTGAAATTTTTTGTTCTAATTCTGTAAGAAATGCCAGTGGTAGTTTGATAGGGATTGCATCGAATCTGTAGATTTCTTTGGGTAGTAAAGTCATTTTCACAATGTTGATTCTTCCAATCCAAGAACATGGTATATCTCTCCATGTATTTGTATCATCTTTAATTTCTTTCATCAGTGTCTTTTAATTTTCTGCATACAAGTCTTTTGTCCCCTTAGGTAGATGTATTCCTAGGTATTGTATTCTTTTTGTTGCAATGGTAAAAGGGAGTGTTTTCTTAAATTCACTTTCAGATTTTTCATCATTAGTGTATAAGAATGCCAGATATTTCTGTGCATTAATTTTGTATCCTGCTACTTTACCAAATTCATTGATTAGCTCTAGTAGTTTTCTAGTAGCATCTTTAGAATTCTCTATGTATAGTATCACGTCATCTGCAAACAGTGACAGCTTTACTTTTTCTTTTTCAATTTGGATTCCTTTTTTTTTCTTTTTCTTCTCTGATTGCTGTGGCTAAAACTTCCAAAACTATGTTGAATAACAGTGGTGAGAATGGGCAACTTGTCTTGTTCCTGATCTTAGTGGAAATAGTTTCATCTTTTCTCCATTGAGAACAATGTTGATTGTGGGTTTGTCATATATGGCCTTTATTTTGTTGAGGAAAGTTTCCTCTATGCATAATTTCTGGAGGGTTTTATCATAGATAGGTGTTGAATTTTGTTGAAAGCTTTCGCTGCATCTATTGAGATAATCATATGGTTTTTCTCCTTCAATTTGTTCATACGGTGCATCACTTGGATTGATATGCATATATTGAGGAATCCTTGCATTCCTGGGACAAACTCCACTTGATCATAATGTATGATACTTTTAATGTGCTGTTGGATTCTTTTTGCTAGTACTTTGTTGAGGATTTTTGCATCTATGTTCATTAGTGATACTGGCCTGTAGTTTTCTTTCTTGTGACATCTTTGTCTGGTTTTGGTATCAGAGTGATGGTTGCCTCATAGAATTAGTTTGGGAATGTTCCTCCCTCTGCTAAATTTTGGAAGAGTTTGAGAAGGATGGGTGTTAGCTGTTCTCTAAATGTTGGATAGAATTTGCCTGTGAAGCCATCTGGTCCTGGGCTTTTGTTTGTTGGAAGATTTTAAATCACAGTTTCAGATTCAGTGCTTGTGATTGGTCTGTTCATATTTTCTGTGTCTTCCTGGTTCAGTCTAGGAAGGATGTGCACTTCTAAGAATTTGTCCATTTCTTCCAGGTTGTGCATTTTATTGGCATATAGTTGCTTGTAGTAATCTCTCATGATCCTTTGTATTTCTGCAGTGTCAGTTGTTACTTCTCCTTTTTCATTTCTAATTCTATTGATTTGAGTCTTCTCCCTTTTTTTCATGATGAGTCTGGCTAATGGTTTATCAATTTTGTTTATCTTCTCAAAGAACCAGCTTTTAGTTTTATTGATCTTTGCTATCGTTTCCTTCATTTCTTTTCCATTTATTTCTGATCTGATCTTTATGATTTCTTTCCTTCTGCTAACCTTGGAGTGTTTTTGTTCTTCTCTCTCTAATTGATTTAGGTGCAAGGTTAGGTTGTTTATTTAAGATGTTTCCTGTTTCTTGAGGTAGGATTGTATTGCTATAAACTTCCCTCTTAGAACTGGTTTTGCTGCATCCCATAGGTTGTGGGTCGTAGTGTCTCCATTGTCATTTGTTTCTAGGTATTTTTTGATTTCCTCTTTGATTTCTTCAGTGATCACTTCGTTATTAAGTTGTGTATTGTTTAGCCTTCATGTGTTTGTATTTTTTAGGGATCTTTTCCTGTAATTGATATCCAGTCTCATAGCATTGTGGTCGGAAAACATACTTGATACGATTTCAATTTTCTTAAATTTATTAAGGCTTGATTTGTATCCCAAGATATGATCTATCCTGGAGAATGTTCCATGAGCACTTGAGAAAAATGTGTATTCTGTTGTTTTTGGATGGAATGTCCTATAAATATCAATTAAGTCCATCTTGTTTAATGTATCATTTAAAGCTTATGTTTCCTTATTTATTTTCATTTTGGATGATGTGTCCATTGCTGAAAGTGGAGTGTTAAAGTCCCCTACTATGATTGTGTTACTGTCGATTTCCCCTTTTATGGCTGTTCGTATTTGCCTTATGTATTGAGGTGCTCCTATGTTGGGTGCATAAATATTTACAATTGTTATATCTTCTTCTTGGATTGATCCCTTGATCATTATGTAGTGTCCTTCTTTGTCTCTTGTAATAGTTTTTATTTTAAAGTCTATTTTGTCTGATATGAGAATTGCTTCTCCAGCTTTCTTTTGATTTCCATTTGCATGGAATATCTTTTTCCATCCCCTCACTTTCAGTCTGTATGTGTCCCTAGGTCTGAAGTGGGTCTCTTGTAGACAGCATATATACGGGTCTTCCTTTTTGTATCCATTCAGCCAGTTTGTGTCTTTTGGTGGGAGCATTTAATCCATTTATATTTAAGGTAATTATCCATATGTATGTTCCTTTTCCCATTTTCTTAATTGTTTTGGGTTTGTTATTGTAGGTCTTTTTTTCCTTCTCTTGTGTTTCTTGCCTAGAGAAATTCCTTTAGCATTTGTTGTAAAGCTGGTTTGGTGTTGCTGAACTCTCTCAGATTTTGCTTGTCTGTAAAGGTTTTAATTTCTCCATCAAATCTGAATGAGATCCTTGCTGGGTAGAGTAATCTTGGTTGTAGGTTTTTCTCCTTCATCAATTTAAATATGTCCTGCCACTCCCTTCTGGTTTGCAGAGTTTCTGCTGAAAGATCAGCTGTTAACGTTATGGGGATTCCTTTGTGTGTTATTTGTTGTTTTTCCCTTGCTGCTTTTAATATGTTTTCTTTGTATTTAATTTTTGATAATTTGATTAATATGTTTCTTGGCATGTTTATCCTTGGATTTATCCTGTATGGGACTCTCTGTGCTTCCTGGACTTGATTAACTATTTCCTTTCCCATATTAGGGAAGTCTTCAACTATAATCTCTTCAAGCATTTTCTCAGTCCCTTTCTTTCTCTCTTCTTCTTCTGAGACCCCTATAATTCGAATGTTGAGTGCATTTAATGTTGTCCCAGAGGTCTCTGAGACTGTCCTCAGTTCTTTTCATTCTTTTTTCTTTATTCTGCTCTGCAGTAGTTATTTCCACTATTTTATATTCCAGGTCACTTATCCGTTCTTCTGCCTAAGTTATTCTGCTATTGATCCCATCTAGAGTATTTTTAATTTCATTTATTGTGTTGTTCACCGTTGCTTGCTTCGTCTTTAGTTCTTCTAGGTCCTTGTTAAATGTTTCTTGCATTTTGTCTATTCTATTTCCAAGATTTTGGATCATCTTTCCTATCATTATTCTGCATTCCTTTTCAGGTAGACTGCCTATTTCCTCTTCCTTTGTTATGTCTGGTGGGTTTTTACCTTGCTCCTTCATTTGCTGTGTGTTTTTCTGTCTTCTCATTTTGCTTATCTTACTGTGTTTGGGGTCTCCTTTTTGCAGGCTGCAGGTTCATAATTCCCATTGTTTTTGATGTCTGTCCCCAGTGGCTAAATTTGGTTCAGTGGGTTGTGTAGGCTTCCTGGTGGAGAGGACTAGCACCTGTGTTCTGGTGGATGAGGCTGGATCTTGTCTTTCTGGTGGGCAGGTCTATGTCTGGTGGTGTGTTTGGGGTGTCTGTGGCCTTATTATGATTTTAGGCAGCCTCTCTGCTAATGGGTGGGGTTGTGTTCCTGTCTTGCTAGTTGTTTGGCATAGGGTGTCCAGCACTGTAGCTTGCTTGTCGCTGAGTGAAGCTGGGTTTGGTGTTAAGATGGAGATCTCTGGGAGATTTTCCCCATTTGATATTATGTGCAGCTGGGAGGACTCTTGTGGACCAGTGTCCTGAAGTTGGCTCTCCCACCTCAGAGGCACAGCACTGACTCCTGGCTGGAGCACCAATAGCCTTTCATCCACATGGCTCAGAATAAAAGGGAGAAAAAGAAAAGAAAAGAAAGGAAGGAAGGAAGGAAGGAAGGAAAGAAGGAAGGAAGGAAGGAAGGAAAGAAGGAAAGAAGGAAGGAAGGAAGGAAGGAAGGAAAAATAAAATAGTTATTAAAATAAATAGTAATTATTAAGAAAAAAAAATTTTTTTAATAATTTAAAAAAAAAAAAAAACATGGGCGGACAGAACCCTAGGACAAATGGTGAAAGCAAAGCTTTACAGACAAAATCTCACACAGAAGCATACACATACACACTCACAAAAAGAGGAAAAGGGGAAACAATTATATATCTTGCTCTGAAAGTCCACCTCCTCAATTTCGATGATTAGTTGTCTATTCACGTATTCCACAGATGCAGGGTACATCAAGTTGATTGTGGAGCTTTAATACGCTGCTCCTGAGGTTGCTGGGAGAGATTTCCCTTTCTCTTCTTTGTTCACACAGCTCCCGGGGTTCAGCTTTGGATTTGGACCCACCTCTGCGTGTGGGTCACCTTAGGCCATGTGTTCTTCCCTCAGACAGGACGGGGTTAAAGAAGCAGCTGATTTGGGGGCTGTGGCTCGCTCAGGCCACGGGGAGGGAGGGGTACGGAGGCGGGGCGAGCCTGCGGCAGCAGAGGCCGGCGTGACGTTGCACCAGCGTGAGGCGCGCGTGTGTTCTCCCGGGGAAGTTGTCCCTGGATCCCGGAACTCCGGCAGTGGCGGGCTACACAGTCTCCCCGGAGGGGAGGTGTGGAGAGTGACCTGTGCTCTCACACAGGCTTCTTGGTGGCGGCGGCAGCAGCCCTAGCGTCCCACGCCCGTCTCTGGTGTCCGCGCTGACAGCCGCGGCTCGCGCCCGTCTCTGGAGCTCCTTTAAGCGGCGCTCTTAATCCCCTCTCCTCTCGCACCAGGAAACAAAGAGGGAAGAAAAAGTCTCTTGCCTCTTTGGCAGCTCCAGACTTTTTCCCGGACTCCCTCCCGGCTAGCCGTGGTGCACTAACCCCTTCAGACTGTGTTCACGCCGCCAGTCCTCTTCCTGGGATCTGATCTCAGAAGCCTAATCCTCAGCTCCCAGCTCCCGCCCGCCCCAGCGTGTGAGGAGACAAGCCTCTCGGCCTGGTGAGTGCTTGTCGGCACCGATCCTCTGTGCGGGAATCTCTCCGCTTTGCCCTCTGCACCCCTGTTGTGCTCTTCGAAGCTTCCCCCCTTTGCCACCTGCAGTCTTCGCCCATGAAGGGGCTTCTAGTGTGTGGAAACCTTTCCTCCTTCACAGCTCCCTCCCACTGGTGCGGGTCCCGTCCCTATTCTTTTGTTTCTGTTTTTTCTTTTTTCTTTTGCCCTGCCCAGGTACGTGGGGAGTTTCTTGCCTTTGGGGAGGTCTGAGCTCTTCTGCCAGCATTTAGTAGGTGTTCTGTAGGAGTTGTTCCATGTGTAGATGTATTTCTGATGTATGTGGGGAGCAAGGTGATCTCCGCATCTTACTCTTCCGCCATCTTCCTCAACCTCCACTACCCCTTATTAAAAAAATTTTTTTTTCTAAAGCTGTAGACTTAAGAAATGATGAAAGGGTTGGTTTTTTTTTTTCAGTTAAATAATGGATAAGAGGATTCATAATCAGCCAAGCAAGTAATCTGAAAATGGCAGTAAAACCAGTGTAATAAAATAACTCAGTTATCAACTCAAAGTCAGTACCAGTCTGTTTGCAGTGTTTATTGGTCTAGAAATATATATGAAGAGATGTATTAAGAGAGAAGAGGGAATAGACAAAATAATGTTTAGAGACAGAAACAACATAAAATGTACTGGATAAAATACCCTCAATGTTAGAACTTGAAGTTCCTTATAATATATTTAACATGAATGCCTTCAAACTTTGGAAAGTTCATTCCTTTTATGAATTTGTGATTTTAGAAAACCAAACCACTATGGCTATTTTAAAATTATTCTTCATGTCATTGAATTTCCTCTTTGCTTACTGCCCCAGTGTTGAAAACACTAGTTTTTCAATGAATGTTTTATTCATTGCATTGCTGATATATAAAATTTATGTTCAAATTAATGAGCAAATACAACCTATGTGACTTTTGTATAGCAATGTTTATCATCTCTCTCTATGTTTATATATAGTTACATAAATAAATACTTATATAATTATATATAAACTATGATATAGTTTCCCACAATGTCTCCTAAAGAGTGGTAGCCCTCTGTATTTATAGTATCTTACCAAAAATAAGTATATTTTCTAAAAAATTTGTGAGAAAATAATGAGTGATTTTTGCAACAATTTTCTGACCATTTTATCAGCTTTTTAAAAGCATTGTCAGGCAAGATAATTCCTAAAAGTACTGGGTCATGCAGTGCCCCCTATCTACTCCACCATGACTCATCATAATTTGTAAAACAATAGATAGTAAGAATTTAATGATGTGCTTGGTAAGTGTGAGTAAATTTGTGGGACAAATTTGGTTTGGGCAGACTATACACCTAGTTAAAAAGGTACACTTTCCAACGGTTTTACAGTTATGTATAAAGTTCTGGTAAGAATGCCATGAGCAGAAGTCTGTTTATTATTTCTGGGTAAGTTAGCTTCCCTGACATAGGAATGACCATCTCATTGTTGCAGCCAACTTCCCTTTACTGCCTATAATGCATGCAGGGAGCTGGAGGGGAATGGCCTCTGTGCCAGGAGAAGGCCAACTTGACAAGATAATATAAAAGCCAAGACTATAAATGTCAGAATTGAAAGATTGAGGGAGTCAAGTTTCCATTGTGATCTTTGAGACACTACATCAGTCTAGCTTGCCTGCCTAATATTGTGGTGGTGGTAAGTTGTTATTATTATTTTTTAATGAACAAAACTAGCAATCATAACCTTTGCCCTTTATTAATCATTTACAATGTGCTCAGCAATGCCCTTTACATGAGAAATCATACAAGTTATTTAATATATCCTCTGAATGGTTATATTCATTCCCGTTTAAGACAAGGAAGCCAAGAATTATAGAGTTAAAATAACTTGCTCAAACTTTCATTTCAGAATAGAAAGGGCAGAAAGCAGTCTTAATCTTTCATAGAGCAACAATAAGAATTCAAGCTACATTAAGAGAAACCAAGCAGAAAACAGCTGCTCAGGGCTTCAAAACAAATCATAGAACCTGGCAGTCACACAGAACTAGGACGTCAACAACTGGAATTCAGGACTAATAAGGAAGAGTGACTGGTTAATACCCCATACTTTCAGTGGAGACCCCATAAGAGTTCAACTTAACACAAATACAAACAAAAATTAGATCAGCTTCAAATAAATCAAGTGATTTGTCCATGAATTTCTGCCTGCTATCAATTAAATAAAAATAATTGGTCCCACTAGAAAAATAGGACCAAATGACTGAAAACCAAGAGAAAAATTAAGCAACAGAATAGATCCACAGGTTATGAAGCATTAGAATTATTAGACACAACATTAAAATTATTATAATTATCACATCCAAAAATGAAGAAAATACAGAAACTTCAACAAAGTATTGGAATTAAAAATGTGTATGTGTATAATGTGAAAAAAATCCTAGAACTGAAAATATTGATAGCTGAATAAAGAATTCAATCAGTGGGTATAAAAGAAAATTGACGTTGCCGAAGGGAGGATTACTGTCTAATCTTCTTTGAAAGCAATCTATTTCTTTAAATATTTATTTATATATTTGGCTGCATCGGATCTTGGTTGCAGTATGCAGGATCTTCGTTGAGGTGTACGGGATCTTTCGTTGAGGTGCAGGTTCTACGTTGCTGTGCACAGGCTTCTCTCTAGTTGTGGCATGCAGGTTTTCCTCTCTCTAGTTGTGGCACATGGGCTCCAGAGAGTGTGGGCTCTGTAGTTTGCGGCACACGGGCTCTCTAGCTGAGGTGCGTGAGCTCAGTAGTTGTGGCACTCGGGCTTAGTTGCCCCACAGCATGTGGGATCTTAGTTCCCTGACCAGGGATCAAACCTGCATCCCCTGCATTGGAAGGTGGATTCTTTACCACTGGATCACCAGGGAAGTCCTTAAAGCAGTCTATTGAATTAAGCAAAGAACATCCATCTCAAAGAATGGAGACCAAAAAAATGAGAGGTACATTTAATTAGAATCATAGAAAGAGAGAAAAGAACAGGCAGAAGCAAAATTCAAAAGATACTCACAAATAATATTCCAAATCTGACAGAAGATTTAATACCAAAGATCAGAGAAGCTGTAAAAATCTCAAATGCAGAGAAACTCTAGCTACTTCATATAAAAACTGCTGAAAACCAAACACAGAGAGAAAATCTTTATAAGGAGCCCAAGGGAAAAGCATCTTGCCTGCAAAGGAAGGAAATAAGACTGACAGCTGCCCCACCTTCTTTATATGATAATCAGGTATACAAAAAATATAACCTCAATGTATAAAAAAAAGATTGTGTTTTCAGTATCTGCCACATTTTATGTAAATACACATAATACATATATAACATGTGTGGTGTTATTTCAGTATTAAAAATTTCAAAAGCCAACACAATTAGCCTATGGTAACAGAAGTGAGATAAGTGGTTACTGCAGGGTGGTGGGGAAGAGTGATGACTTAAAGGGACCATAAGGCAAGATTTCATGCTCCTGGAAATATTCTATAATTCAGTTTGTTAAAAAAACTGTATCAGTAAATATGTTAACTTTGTAAAAATTCATCAAGCTATACAATTTAGAATTGTGCACATTCTTACGTGGGTTTTGTTGTTGTTGTTTTTAATTATCTTTTTCAAATTAAGATTTTATTTTTATAACACTTTTAGGTTCACAGCAACATTGAGGGGAAAGTACAGAGATTTTCCATATATACCATATCCCCACATTTACATAGCCTCCTCCATTATCAGCGTCTCCTGCCGGACTTGTACATTTGTTACAATTGATAAATCTACAATGACATCATTGGCACCCCCAAATCTATAGTTTACATTATAGTCACTCTTGGTGTTACACATCCTGTGGGTTTGGACAAATGTATAATGGCATGTATCCATCATTATGGTATCATACAGAATATCTTCACTGCCCTAAAAATCCTTTGTGCTCCATTTGTTCACCCTTTGTCCCTTCCCCTAAACACTGATCTTTTTCCTGTTTCTATAGTTTTACTGTCTCAATGAATTTTCCAGAATGTAATATAGTCGGAATCATATAGTACGTAGTCTTTTCAAATCTACTTCTTTCGCTTAGTAATATGTATTTAAAGTTATGGTTTTTCATGGCTTAATAGTTTATTTTAGCACCGAATAATATTCCATTGTCTAGATGTACCACCGTTTCTTTATCCATTCACTTACTGAAGGAAATTTTGGTTGCTTCCAAGGTTTAGCAATTATACTTAAAGTTGCTATAAATGTCTGTGTGCAGGTTTTTGTGTGGGCATAAGTTTTCAAGTCCTTTAGATGAATACCAAGGAATATTGCTGGATTATATTCCAAGGGAATGTTTAGTTTTATAAGATACCATCTAACTTTCTTCCAAGGTTGCTGTACCATTTTGCATTCCTATCAATATAGCAAAACATGAGAATTTCTGTTGCTCCACATCCTTGCCAGTCTTCTTTTAATTTGCATTTCCCCATGACAAATAAGCATCTTTTCCTATGCTTATTTGCCATCTATCTTCTTTGTTGAGGCATCTGTTAATGTTTTTAGCCTACTTTTTAATCCAGTTGGTGCTTTCTTGTAGAATTTTAAGAGTTCTTTGTATATTTTGGATAGTAGTCATTTATCAGATGTGTCTTTTACAAATATTTTCTCCCTATTTATAGATCTTCTTCTCATTGTCTTGACATTGTCTTCTAAAGAGTTTATTTGTTAGATGTTACACATGAATGTTTATTTGTACCCTAAAGTGGAACTGAAACTAAGGGAGACAATTTGCTTTGAAAGTGAACGCTGAAGGACCTAATAAAGAAGATATGCAGATAAAAGAAAGAAAATAACTTATGTAATATGTAAAACACTCAAGCTAGCACCTGACACATAGGAAGGATTCAATAAATATTAGCTGCTATAGTAATGAAAAAAAGTGGACAGAAGAAAGAAGAAAATGGGGCAAGGAGGAGAGCATGATTGAGAGAGGAGAAAAGTCAGAAGGAAAAAAAAGGAAAAAAGAAGTAGTTTTAACTGTGACTATTGCTATTCAAATTCAATTTTCATTTAACTAACATTTATTTTTTGCTTGCCATTTTTTAATGTTTTATTTTATAGTGATAATAAATGTTGTTATATACTATTTACATATGTTTGTTTAAAATCTTTAGAAACTAATATGAAGACCAGCCTATTTCAAAGTTTATTGTATCCCATTAAAAGTTCATTATCATAAGTTAAAAGTGTAGTTTTGTACATACTTCATTTAATTAAGTTTGAAATCTATGCAGATGAGATAAATGGAAGAATGTGCATTTGACAAATGCTTCACAGAGAAGATGAAGTTCTAAATGATATGAAAGAATAAGGTATAGCATGAAGGACCATCTTTGTTGCATAGCTCCAAGGGAACCATTTACATTTGTAAATAGTAATTTTTTGGAGTTGTGCACTGTTATGCTCCATCTGAAATCCAAATTCTCTTACTTTTTTTGGCCTAACCCTTGTGATTCTTCTTAGTATTAATTTTTATTGAGAGATGGTTTAAAAACAATAAAATACATCCATCTCAAGTGCATATTTTGACGAATTTTGATAAATGTATATAGCCCTATAACTACCACCACATCATGATATGGAAGAGTTTCCTTATTTTAAACAGTGCCCTTTTCAGTCAACATCTCTGTTCCTACTACCATTGCCAGCATATCATTGATCTACCACTTTCTGACAGAATCCAGATATTTTTTAAAATTATGTTAAAAATTACAGAAATTATTTTGTTCTTAGGAAGAGGCAAAGCAATGTTAAATGACTCAAATTTGAAATGATTAGTCATATACATACACTCATATTCTAGGTTAGTTGACGTAATAAAATGTCATGGCATATGCATGTCATGGCAAAAAAATGACTAAAGACACCCTCAATAAGATTTTATTTATATCTTTTTGTATTTTCTTTTCTTACTCTTCATTATTTTTATTTTTCTTATGTCTTTCTCCTTTCTCTCTTTTGTTTATACTTGCTCTCTCTATTTAAAGAGACCCCATTTTTTTCTAAGGCAATACTGAGGGTGACTATAAACCAAGTCTAAATGAAGCAATAAGAGTTACAATGAGATCAGACTCTGTTCAATCCATGGGCTTATTATTGAAAGCAATTCCATTCAGCTGGTTTCTTTTTAAACTATAACTGTTGTTTGTGCAATGCAATGACTTGATGCTTTTATTTAGTAATAAATAATAATCTCTAAACTTTTATAAGTCTATTGACACAGTTCTTGTTTACTTTAAGTTATGGCCAAGGTGTTTCCAGTCATTCTTTTTCACTCAGACCGAAGTGTTCAGTCACAGTTGTATAAACAGAATTCTGTTCATTCAGAGGAAGAATGAATACTTTTAGAATACTGTTTCTGCTTTAGGGCCAATATTCTACACTATCTGTTCTCCTTGGTATTTTTAATCTTTTTATTCATTTTGTATCATTATATTTCAAGCTTTTGTATTACATAAAACACTAGTGATACATGGTCAAACTAGCCATCTTACTAGTGCATGATGTGCTAATGGTCAGTGTTTAGATTAGAATGTATTTTGTAGCTTTGCATATAATGCTTTCGTTTCCAATATGTAAAGTCTGTTCTAGGCACTTCACATTTGTTATCTTACTGCCTCCTCACAATCAGTCAAGAAGATGAGTATTACCATCTCCTTTTCACAGATGAGGAAAATGAGGCATAGCAACAATATACAACTTATAAAAATTTATATATCTTCAAACCTGTTTTTGTATCACTGTGATAAACACTTTTTTCCACCACAGCTAATCACATTCATATAAGAATGTTATGTGATTAACTTTAAGCCATGATAGCAGTTTTCATATTATGAGAACAGTAAATAATATAGAAAACAATACATAAAATTCAAATTAATAATGTGAGGAAAAAAGCAACAAGATAATATAAATGATAAGGTACTATTTTATGTTTCTCCGTTTGTTCTAAAAGATTGATTTTGTAAATTTGCCCCCCAAAGCAAGATTTTTTTCTCTGTCAGAACCTCAAGAAGTTTCATAAAGAGGTAATATAAAATAAATACAGAGTAATATCTGTGCTATCATGGTGTATTATTTTGAGAAAATAAATGCATTATTTACCTTGACAATGTCATCTGGAGCAGCCTTCCAGGGATAAATAATTATTCACATGGCTGTTTTCCTCCTGGAACATTTTAACCCTATCTGTGTGATTTGTTTTCATTATTCATAGTCCATTATCAAAATGGACTATTGACTTAGCAATGTGTTTTCACAAACATTTCAAATTCTTTTCTTAGGAACATATATGATTTTATTATATATTTTTTTTTGTGTATATATATATATATATATACACAAACACACATATAGATATAAACATATATATATTGAAAACCTTTTTTGAAACATACATATCTAGAAAATCACAAACTCTTAAGTGAATGACAGTAAATTTTTACAGTGAACATGTCTCTCTAAGTAAGTGTGAACATAATAGGAAAGAAAATATTCCCAATATTTTAGGAAACTCTTTCATACCTCTTCCTAGTTATCCTCAGTTTAACCCCCAAATAACAACTGGCTGACTTCTATTACCATAAATTAATTTTGCCCATTTCTGAAGTCTGTATAAATGGTATCATGCACGATATACTCTTTGTGTGTGACATCTTTTCTCAACATTATGCTAAAGAGACTCACCCATGTTGTCATGTATAATAATAGTTAATTCTCATTGACATATTTTATTATATTACATGAATATTCTGAAATACATTTGTCCATTTTACTGCTGATGGACATTTGTATAGTTTTCAACTTTTGGCTATTGCAAAGTGAGCTCCTATAAACAATATAATGTATACCTTTTGTTGCCACATTCATATATTTTTTTAGTATGAAATTAGGAGTGTAGTGTTGGGTCATAAGGTAATCATAGGGTAAGTATATATTCAGCTTCAGTTTATACCGACAGTTTTCAAAGTGCTTGTGCCAATTTGCTAAACATTAAGTGTTATGTACGAGTTGTACTTGTTCTGCATTCTTCCCAAATCTTGAAATAATGTTTTAGACCTTTTATTCAATATGGTGATCATGCATTTGCCTGATAAGAAGTACTGTTGATCACTGTTTCATATGGTATTGGTCATGTGGACATCCTTTTGTGTGGAATGGCTGTACAAATATTTTTGCCCTTAAATATTAGATTGAATATCATTTTCTTGTTAATTTCAAGAGTTTTATGAACACGTTTACTGTAAATGTTATTGCAGCATAATTGACACAAATTGATCTATACATATTTAAAGTGTGCAAGTTGATTAGTTTTGACATACGTATATACTCATGAAACCATCAAGACAATCAAGATAATGAACTCATCTGTTACCCACAAAAGGTTCCTTATGACCCTTGGCTATTCCTAAGCTTTACCACCCCTTTTTCTAGTCCCCAGGTCACTATAAATTAATTTATATTTTTAGAATTTTATATGAACTAAATCATACAGGAAAAAAGAAGCAGATGTAGAGAATGGACTTGAGGACACGGGGAGTGGGAAGGGTAAGCTGGAATGAAGAGCGTGGCATGAACATCTGTACACTACCAAAAGTAAAATAGATAGCTAGTGGGAAGCAGCCGCATAGCACAGGGAGATCAGGTCGGTGCTTTGTGACCACCTAGAGGGGTGGGATAGGGAGGGTAGGAGGGAGGTAGATGCAAGAGGGAGGAGATATGAGGATATATGTATATGTATAGCTGATTCACCTTGTTATAAAGCAGAAACTAACACACCATTGTAAAGCAATTATACTCCAATACAGATGTTAAAAAAAGTCATACAGTTTGGACTCATTCTGTTTTTCTTCTTTCATTCAGCATTATTACTTAGAGATTGCTCTATATCATTGTATATATCAATAGGTCATTGCTGTTGGGGAGCTGTTGTTTATTGAATATAGAAGTTTGGTTTTGCAAGTTGAAAAAGTTCTGGAGACGGTTGTACAATAGTGTGAATATACTTAATGCTTTCAAACTGTACACTTAGAAATGGTTAAGATAGTAAATTTTATGTTATGCATTTTAACATAATAAAAAATTTAAAAACCCTTTTGTTTTTAGCTTAAACAATGGGTGTATTTTACTACTACTACTAATAAAAAAAAACTAGAGAAAGGCAAGAATTGCAAAGACATGGTAGAATCAATGTTCTGGCCATGTTTGAATTTTAAAATGCCTGTTAGACAGTCAAGAATTGAGATCCATAAGCAGATGGAGAGTCACATTTGGAGTACAGTGGAAAGGTCAGGCTGCAGAAATAAATTTGGTAGTCAAAAGGATATAGATAATAATTAAAGCCATGGACCTGAATGAGAACACCTACAGGAAAAGTATAGACTGAGAAGAGAACAGAGTTCAGGACCAACCAAATAGTATTATTCAGGCAAAGGAGGAGAAGCCAGCAAATGAACCTAAATTGGAAGGCGTGCAAGCAATGATAAACATCACAAGCATATGGCATCACTGAAGCCAAGAGAAAACAATGTTTCAGGAAGGAATTAGTTAATTGAGTTCAGAAACTATTGCGTGATCACATAAGATGAAATTTATTTTAGTGACTTGAGAGTATGGGCTAAGTGTTAGCTGAGGAGGAACTGAAAAGTGAGAAAGATCTTTTGAGATATTTTCAAATGAAGAAATATATTGACATGAGAGAGTTCAATTCAAATATATTGAATTGAAGAGATACATTGTTGGTGGGAGGGTTTTATCCTTAAATACAGGGAAATGTTAAAACAGGATTTTAAATTATGAGAATGATTTAGTGCAGAGGGGTAAATGATGTGAATGAGAGAGATTAGCATGAGAAAATTTTTTGAACATCTACAAGGGTTCATGGGTAAAGTTCAAAGGAGTTTGGTAGATCGGTAGGGTGGATTAGGAGAGTTGGGAACTTCTATATAGTGGCTACTATTTTCTCAGTGAGGAAAATTTAAAGCAATCCCATCCACTGTAATTAAGATTGAAAATAACATAAAGGGAAAATACTTATCTTGTTCACTATTGTATCCTAAGAACTTAAATAATCTTTTACCTAGTAGATATTTAATAGGTAATTCTTAAATTTAAAAAAATGTTTAAAGTTAAATCACAAGGAATTATCTTTTCAAAGTTCATTTGCTAATCATTTCCAAAATCATTAGGCCTAGGAAGAGACCTTTTGTTTCCTCAGTGTATTACAGCTGCAAATACATTATAATAATTCTCTAAATGTTTATTCCCTCTTTCAAATCAACAAACTAAAGCACATAAACTTTTTTTGTCTCATTAAATTATTTTTTTAGATTGAAGTATATTAAACTTATATTAGTTTCAGGTGTACAACATAGTGATTTGATATTTTTATAGACTGTACTCCATATAAAGTTATTATAAAATATTGGCTATTTTCCCTGTGCTGTACATTACATCTTTGTAACATTTATATTATACCTAGTAGTTTGTACCTCTTGTTCCCCTTCACCTATTTTCCCCCTTCTCGCACACTTCTCCCCTCCGGTAACCACTAGTTTGTTCTCTGTATCTGTGAGTCTGTTTCTGTTTTGTCGTATTTGTTCTTCCGTTTTATTTTTTAGATTCCACACGTAAGTGAAAGCATACAATATTTGTCTTTCTCTGATTTATTTCACTAAGTATAATACTATTCAGGTCCATCTATTTTGTTTCACAATGCAAAATTTCATTCTTTTTATGGCGAGTAGTATTCCATTGTGTATATACACATCTTCCTTATTCATTCATCTGTTTCTTTAGATTGCTTTCAATCTTAGCTATTTTAAATAATGCTACTATGAACATTGGCGTGCATATAACTTTTTGAATAGTGTCACCTCACACCTGTCAGAAAGGCTATTGTCAGAAAGACAAGAAATAGCAAGTGTTGGCAGGGATATGGAGAAAAGAGAACCCTTGTAATACTGTTTGTGGGAATGTAAATTGGTTCAACCACTGTGAAAAATAGTATGGGGATTCCTCAAAAAATTGAAAAGAGGACTACTATATGATTCAGGAATTCCACTCGAAAGAAATTGAAAGCACAAACTTTTCTTTTAATCTTGGAAATACTGTTTTAGAAGAAGTGATTTAAGACTTCGTTGAACAACATCAGAAGAGCCTACCGTTAAGTATTTACTACAGTAATTTGTCAAATCATTTCTCTTTTTTTTTTTTTTTTTTTTTTTTTGCGGTATGCGGGCCTCTCACTGTTGTGGCCTCTCCCATTGCGGAGCACAGGCTCCGGACGCGCAGGCCTAGTGGCCATGGCTCACGGGCTTAGTTGCTCCACGGCATGTGGGATCTTCCCGGACCAGGGCACGAACCCGTGTCTCCTGCATCGGCAGGTGGATTCTCAACCACTGCGCCACCAGGGAAGCCCCATTTCTCTTTTATGAACCTTATTTTTCTCATGTGTAAAATGGAGAGCCTTAACGCCCGCTGCACTATTTTGATGAAAGAATTAGATAAGAATGTGTTAGTGGGAAATTTTATAAAGGCAAATGTTATATAATAAGGGAGACAACAGTTCACTG
Source organism: Kogia breviceps (assembly GCF_026419965.1). NCBI lineage: Eukaryota > Metazoa > Chordata > Mammalia > Artiodactyla > Physeteridae > Kogia > Kogia breviceps. The sequence goes on along the minus strand of NC_081321.1, from coordinate 70,923,753 downwards.
ATACTAACCTTAAAAAAAAAAAAAAAAGAAAAAACAACACAACAGTGTGAAGGGCTTCCTCCTCCACACTCTGTCTCTCTAAATAACATAATGAGAATATGAGTCATCTGTGTTCTTGGAAGAGTACTATATGTATATCCGTCTGTAGTATTTGGAATCATAATTAAAATTTTTAAATGGCACTGATATCTACAGATAAAAATAAGGAATATTCTGCTTTCAAGGCTTTAAGTTCTTTAAATTTAAAGATGTTACTTTTAGGGCATCCCTGGTGGCGCAGTGGTTGAGAATCCACCTTACGATGCAGGGGACACGGGTTCGTGCCCCGGTCCGGGAAGATCCCACATGCCGCGGAGCGGCTGGGCCCATGAGCCATGGCCACTGAGCCTGTGCGTCTGGAGCCTGCGCTCTGCAACGGGAGAGGCCACAACAGTGAGAGGCCCGCATACCGCAAAAAAAAAAAAAAAAAGATGTTACTTTAAAGGCTCAGCAATACATAGAATTTTACACTTGTAGAATATCTAGATTTTTACTTCTAGGAAACATAAATTGTCATAATTTATATTTTTAGAGATTTATACAATCATAATTTGTATAGTCATAAATTGTTTTGATATACTTGTATAATTTGTGTGATGAAAGCTAAACTATCAAATATAAAAATGCAAAATAGCCCCATAACCTTCTATGTAGTTAATTCATATTTTTCAAATGGTGGCACTGCTAACTATTAACCAGGCTTCATACACTTGGGAAGCAAGGCAAAGATCACATACTCATGTGGTTGGTTGTAAGATGAATGTATTGCTCAGATCATTGTTAGAAATAATACAGTTTGAGATTGTTCTTCATTGAAGCTTAGTTTTTGATCTAGTGTTCACTTTTTCTTGGTAATAAATATGCCTCTCACAGTTATAATCAATCAATGCTCTCATGAATATTATATGTTTAAAAATAAGAAAAAAATCCAGCTGTGTAACCCTTCATTTCTCCCATAAAAATTAAAGGATATGATTGTGTTTGGACCCCTCTGAAGGTTTGGGAAGAAGAACAGTGGAATACAAGACTTAGAAATCCAACATAGTTGGTCTCAGACTCTAGGGTATGTTGTAGACATTACTGATGCAGTTTCTGTGCAAAGTAGAGATGTAGAGTGGTCACTTGACTTTTATCAAATAGGAATGAAAGAGACCTAATAATACTGATCTCTCATTAGCATATAAATAAGGGACTGAATATTGTCAAATCTCAAAATGAAGACATAACAGATGCCAAGTAAATGTATTTATCTATGTCATCTTATTTAAAATGCTTTTTAAAAAGCCTTGACCCACCCTTTCAGAACCCAAATGTATTGACATAGTAGTAGAACTGACACTCAAAAATTCATGGTTTCTTTAAAGATACTAATCTCAGCAATGAATAGAGAAAATCAAACAGCAAGTATTGAAACGTAATTGGCCTGTTTGGAAAAAGTTTACTAGGGTAACAGTGGCTAGATTCAACATGCAAGTGCCATCATGATGAATGTTTACAACACTTTTTTGAGAGCCAATTATACTGTTTTTTGTGCAGGGACTGGAGATCAGCCAGATCAGTTGTTTGCACAAAGCCGCTTTGGGTCTGTCTTTTCAAACAAAAGCTGCAGAAAATGTTATAGCAAGGTTGAAGCCTTATTCCACTCTGGTAAGAGAAGCTTTCTTTTTCTTTGCTATAGTGAGAGTTTGGTAAGAAATCCTTTTAAACCATAATGCGGTCAGGGAGAAGAGAAGCTGTTCTGTGTAACAAGTCATAAAATGCTTTCTTTTCTTTTGAACTGTTTTTTCATGATGCTTTTTGCCTGTACGTTATAGTGAAATAAAACTGAAACACTAAGTCATACTGTACATGTTAAATTTGTAGTGGAGGTAGGGGAGTCTTAATGTACTCTTCTGGAGAATGAAATGTGGTGTTATTTTATGTTTTATACTCTAGATCTCCTGGTCAGGACAAAAGGAAAAAAGTCAGTATTCTGACACCATGGCTGAGAGTGAATCCATGTGTTTAAGTTTTCCCCTGACCAGTGATGTTATTAATGCCCAGCAGCTCACCACCATAAAGCTTCAAGAACCCAACCAAATTTGCCCTCTGGGTTTACTTGCAGGCATTTCAGACCACTCTAGCTTCCTTTCATTTTAAAAATTGGAAAAGCTGGGGATAGTAATTCTGGGTGAGTTTGTCTGCAGGCAGCTCTCAATAATGTAACTTTACGTATATATACAAAATGCAAGATTTTGTTTTTCCACAATAATTTCTTCTATCTGTAATATGCTTCAGTATTTCCATAAAAATCTCTCCTTGTTATAAACTCTAACTGAATTCATATCTGTCTAAAATGACAGGAAATAGTTAAGAATATAAATATATGCCTATGTATATATACACATAAATATATACAAATATTTGACATGTGCACAATTAATTTTAGATAATGGCAGATTTATACATTACAGTTATGTAATCCCTACAGAAGCTTATCATTTTAAGTTTGCATTTTATTAACTCTTCATTTTCCTGGTAAACATTTGTTCAGAAAATGATTTTGTAAATATCAAAAAGACTTTATAACCAATCACTTGCCTTGAACGCTAAATCTATGTTTTGAGGTGAACTTGTCTGTAGTTTTCAGTAGCTGAATTACATGTGTGATTTTATATATACATAATCCATGAAATTTTAATATGAATCTTTTTAGGAATTTATCCCAGAGTAGTATTCCCAGCTTCAAAGGTATAAGCAGCTGGCAATGTCACTCTAATAAGTCACTAATAAATATTCATGTTCATTTGATCATTTTAATAAGCATTTATTGACTCTATCTTGCTAGATATTTCACTGAGAAGAAATATGCAGCTTATAAAAGAAATGTAATGTTTAATATCTGCATAGATTTAAAGATGATTCAACACATGTACTTGAAAATATTTTGTATTGAGGTTGTAGCTAAGGAAAAATAGGTAAAAGTGTCTTACACACAGTCAGGAACAGTCAGGTACAACAATAAATGCAATGAGAATTAATTTTTCAGATTAAAAAATAATTCCACCCTTTAATACATGAGCCTGAAAAACCATTGCAATGCCATTTTTCCCTTTTGTCCTCTTTTAAATTATGCATACATTTAATACAACCCATTTTAAGTACTTGAGCTGTGTACGTTGTACTGAAAGAAATATGAAGACAGCCCTGCCACTGAAAGAGAGTCTGGTCTGAAGGTGAGCTCAGCCAAAAAAAAAAAGATATTATATCACCATGAGTCCTTATAGTTAAAATAATAATGATAACAATAACAATAATTCAGTTAACATTCTGTGGTTTCTTCCCTGTTAAAGATTGTATGTTGCCCTTAGGCACCTGCAGCAGGCAACAACAACAGCAGTAAGTCCCAATTCATTTAGTTTCCTCCTTTCCCAATTTTGAAATAAATTTCAGATGGACAAGAGTTTCCTTCTAGGGAAAGAATCATGTTTAATGGTATATATGTATATATATATATATTTTTTTTTAATTTTCATTGTCACCTTTACCTTTAGGAAGTTGACTTTGTCATCACACACACACACACGCACACACACACTATTTCATGAGGAGGAAAGAAAAGCAAGTAGAGCACATTTGCCCCCTGATGAGTATGGCACAGCAGGATCCCCCCAATTTTTTTACCTTCAAGCCTTTACTTTTGCTATTTAGGCCAAGAACATGGTTTTTCTATTGTCTGGTATCCACGTTTTGTCTGTCCTTTATGGCTTAGAGTAGAGGCCACTTTGTATCATGATGTCTTCCCAGCATGCCTCATGCCCAGTCCAGGTAAAATTATCTCTTCCGGCATTAAACATTCTTATCACTTTGTCATTGTGTGGAGAAAAGGCTGAAGTTTATGAACAGCATGCAAATGCCTGATTTCATAATCACAAAGACAATGAGACACTTTGTCACACATTCCCTCCTTCCAGACAATGTTTTCAAAGTCTGCTTTTTAAAATGTTACTTGTTAGAAAATTAATTTTTTAATTGCCTTTCAAATTTCCTTTGCTTTCTTTGCCCACCTGCTTTTCTAACAGCTGATAATCTTGCCTTCTGTTTCACTGAGAAAGTAGAAATCATCTGATGGGGTCCCCCCATGTTCTTTTGCCTCCAAATCTAAAAAGCTTACTTCAGTCTACACCCATCCCTCTCTTCCCACCTTTTATAGTGGGAGGAAACACTCAAATTTGTATCAGGGTTCAAACACTCCTCTACTTCTGACTTCTCAGGTATTCACCTCAGTCTGCCAAATCTTTTCTCCTAATCATCAGTTTTATTTTCTCCATAAACTCCTTCCCACTGGAAGTTTATGTGAACCATACATACCTAACAATCCGTGGCTGGGATGACACATTCCCCTGTAGATGCCATCTGTATTCTGCTATTGTCCACACACTTCTCAAAGAGTTTTTTGTTTTTTTGTTTTCTAGACACCATTTCCATGACCCCGTCTACCTCCACTTCTCTCCAATCTTACTCTACCTTCATGACTCTTCCAAACCTTCTCAAGTAGCTATTTGACTTTCTTGTTGATAAATCCACTGGACACTTTTCAGTTCTCATCTTGTTTTCCCACCAGTATATAAAGGTTGACTATTCAGTCCTTTTGAAACACTTTAACCTTTACTTCCCTGATACCACATTCTCATGAATTTATTTGGTTTCTTTGATTTTCCTACTTTTCGGTAGTTTCTTTCCTATTCTTTCTCTTTTACTGGACCATTTGTTTAAGAGTTCTACAAAACTCACGTAAAAGAATGAAATTAGAACAGGCCCTAACACCATACACAAAAATAAACTCAAAATGGATTAAAGACCTAAATGTATGGCTAGACACTATAAGAGGAAAACATAGGCAGAACACTCTATGACATAAATCACAGCAAGATCCTTTTTGACCCACCTCCTAGAGAAATGGAAATAAAAACAAAAATAAACTAATGGGACCTAATGAAACTTAAAAGCTTTTGCACAGCAAAGGAAAACATAAACAAAATGAAAATACCACCCTCAGAATGGGAGAAAATATTTGCAAACGAAGCAACTGACAAGGGATTAATCTCCAAAATATACATGCAGCTTATGCAGCTCAATATCAAAAAAACTAACAACCCAATCCACAAATGGGCAGAAGACCTAAACAGACATTTCTCCAAAGAAGATATACAGATTGCCAACAAACACATGAAAGGATGCTCAACATCATTAATCATTACAGAAATGCAAATCAAAACTACAATGAGGTATCACCTCACACCGGTCAGAATGGCCATCATCAAAAAATCTACAAACATTCAATGCTGGAGAGGGTGTGGAGAAAGGGGAAACCTCTTGCACTGTTGATGGGAATGTAAATTGGTACAGCCACTATGGAGAACAGTATGGAGGTCCCTTAAAAAACTACAAATAGAACTACAATATAACCCAGCAATCCCACTACTGGGCACATACCCTGAGAAAACCATAATTCGAAAAGAGTCATGTACCACAATGTTCGTTGCAGCACTATTTACAATAGCCAGGACGTGGAAGCAACCTAAGTGGCCATCGACAGATGAATGGATAAAGAAGATGTGGCACATATATACAATGGAATATTGCTCAGCCATAAAAAGAAATGAAATTAAGTTATTTGTAGTGAGGTAGGTGGACTTAGAGTCTGTCATACAGCGTGAAGTAAGTCAGAAAGAGAAAAACAAATACCGTATGTTAACACATATATATGGAATCTAAAAAAAAAAAAAAAAAAGGTTCTGAAGAACCTAGGGGCAGGACAGGAATAAAGACACAGATGTAGAGAATAGACTTGAGGACACGGGGAGGGGGAAGGGGAAGGGGAAGCTGGGACGAAGTGAGAGAGTGGCATGGACATATATACTCTACCAAATGTAAAACAGATAGCTAGTAGGAAGCAGCCCCATAGCACAGGGAGATCAGCTCAGTGCTTTGTGACCACCTAGAGGGGTGTGACAGGGAGGGTGGGAAGGAGACACAAGAGGGAGGGGATATGGGGATATATGTATACATATAGCTGATTCACTTTGTTATACAGCAGAAACTAACACAACATTATAAAGCAATTATACTCCAATAAAGATGTTAAAAAAAAAAGAATGGCACTTCTAAATTTTAAAAACTTATGTATATCTATTATGACAACAAAAGGGGTATAATTTGTGCCATGGAGAAGCTTACTGGTGCAAGATTCTAAAAACAGAATATACCCACCACCTCCATGTTAGCTGATTTTTCTTTTCACTGTGACTTGCAGGAATAAACTATGGTCCACCATTAAAAAAAAAAAAGGAGTTCGGGGCTTCCCTGGTGGCGCAGTGGTTGAGAATCCGCCTGCCGATGCAGGGGATACGGGTTCGTGCCCCGGTCCGGGAAGATCCCACATGCCGCGGAGCGGCTGGGCCCGTGAGCCATGGCCGCTGAGCCTGGGCGTCCGGAGCCTGTGCTCCGCAACGGGAGAGGCCACAACAGTGAGAGGCCTGCGTACCACAAAAAAAAAAAAAAAAAAAAAAAAAGGAGTTCTACAAAACTCAGTATGGGCCTAATAATCCTCTCCCTATTTTCTCTCTCCCTCCCTCCCTTTCTGTATGATCTTCATTACTAACATTTAAACACATTTTTAAATATCAGCAGTCTTACAACGAAGTGTACCAATAGCTAGGTTCATCCTCTGATAAAATAGGGATATACTTGACAAGCATATTAGATTTTGGATCAGCTAACAAAATACCCTCTACCCTAAACAATATTTGATGAGATTCTACCATGTTTCTATTTTGATTTTTTCTATTTTACTACTGAATGTCACTGTCTTGTTTCATATATTCACTCTTTCTTTACCTATACAAATAAATGGAAATGGAAAAAGAGGAAATCAAGTGAAGGGCATAGAAGAAACAGATTTTTGTTATACTAAGATATTCTTACCTTTTGACAAAATAAGCAATAAACAATAAGAGTCAACATATGACAAATGGTGCAAATGTTGATGTAGTTATCTTTATTTTGAGGTCTGTGAGATTCAAACAAAGATTCACAGTAGAGAGTTTTTAATCAAATTGAAAAAAATGTGTCTGAGAAAAAGGTTTAAATATGGAAGTTATACCAATTAAACTGTTTTGGGTTACAATAAATAAGGAGAAAAGTAAATTGCTTCACCCATTATTCTGGAGAATATATTTCAAAATAGAGTTCACTTAAAAGCAAATATCACTTGCTTTTTAATATTAGTAATTATATAGTGGACCCCTTCAGATAGTATTTGAACATTTATCCAGGATTAAAAAATTAGAGAGAAATAAGACTAGAGATAATGCAGAAATGTTGAGAAATTATTGGAGAGGAGGATAATGACTTGTATTAGGTATCAAGTATAATACATATGTATGTATGACAAAGTATCAGTGAAAAAAGGTTAATGTGCCTGGTGTGTGTATAAAATATACTTTGGTGTATAGATTGATATCTATCCATCATAGACATGCTTCATTTTGCTTTGCTTTGACTTTTCTAGGTGTACTATCTCTGGTGTTAATTCAAATATGATAATTCTAACTTGCCCTGTCTCTTTAAAATCCAGATTATATTCTGGGAATTATAAAGAGGTTTTTTTTCTATATTTCTTTCAAATGTGCTTAGCCCCATATAACAGATTCTTAGCAGACAAATTGGTTATTATGTGCGATCCACTGGTAGATAAATTGAAAAGTTTGTTAGCACTTTTTATAGAGTCAGATGAGTACTATTCAGGAAGACACAACATAACTGATTTCTGTTCAGTTGAGCTAAGCTGGGTCATGGAGACTGAGAGAGATATTCTAACGTCTGAGAAGCAGCCGCATAGCACAGGTAAATCAGCTTGGTGCTTTGTGACCACCTAGAGGGTTGGGATAGGGAGGGTAGGAGGGAGGGAGACGCAAGAGGGAAGAGATATGGGAACATATGTACATGTATAACTGATTCACTTTGTTATAAAGCAGAAACTAACAATTATACTCTAATAAAGATGTTAAAAAAAACATTTCAAATGCCCATCAATAGGTGAATGAATAAACAAATTGTTTAAAAAAGAGGGGGGGATTGCTGTTTTACACCACCAAGCTTCAGGTGGGCTAAAAAAAAAAAAAAGAAAAATCTCTGATAGCAAGGAACATGGGATGATTTTTTAAGAACACTTATAAGCTAACAAAAGGTCTCTAGGTGTGCATAAGTAGGCTTGGCTTAAAAAAATTTAAAGCAGATATACTCATTGATAACTCCCTCATTTCATTCATCTCTAATACCACCTCCTCAGAAAGATTGCTGTGGCTCCCCACTCCTACGCTATGGTCACTCTGTATAAACTTACCACACTTTCTCTTCATATAATTTATAATTACCTGATATTTTATTATTTACTTGTTTCTTTTTGTCTCTTAGACTAAGGGAGACTAGATTTAACACTGTGGGAAGTGTGTGGTATCATCAGGAAAAAAGTCATGATTACTCTAGGCTGATACATTTTTTTGGGTGTGGCTACACTTTTTTGGGGGTGGTCTGTTACGTAATTATCGTGACATGTAAAAAACACCCATAACATTATTTAGTTAACACTAATACTTTATGGCCAACACTAACGCATGCACATACACACACAAACACATGTACAAACACACAGAGTATATTAAGGAAACCAATGACATTTACTTAGAAAAGTAAAAAAAAAAAAAAGGAGAATTTGTTTTTTGTTTTCTTCTCATTAATTCAGATATCTTTTTGTGAGAAAATACTCTAATTCGTGACAAGAATAAATAAACAATCCCTACAACTAACTTATGGAAATTGTTCTCATTCATTACTTTTAATTCTTTAGGCAAGGCTAATTGTTAGGGCTACAAGATCCTGTGTTTGTCAACCTTTGTTTTAATTCTTCCACCACTGTCTGTGAATTTAGGCAAGGAGTATAAACTCCCTCATCATTGTAATGAACATAACAACATTTCCATCTCTACAAAATGATTAAGATTAAATAAGAAAAAATATATAAAACAATTATAAGAATGCAGGGCACACATTACTACAAACAGGTTAGCCATTACTCTTTTGAGGTATTTTGATACTTCAGATATCCCTTAACAATTGTCTTTACATGATAATGCTCAGAAGGCAACCATACTTTCTTCTATTTCTTATATTTTTGTTAGGTTACCATTGCAGTAACTATTTTACTCCCCCAATTTTAATAACCATCATTCCCACTGTCAATCTGTCCCTAAACATTAGTATGTTCTTTTCCTCTGTCCCATTTGACTGACACCATGCCCTATAATCAAATGTTAAGTCCTATAATTTCTTGTTCTCAAGTCTCTCACACCTGATTCATCTTTTCCATTTCCATTAACATACCCTTGATTAGAAATAAATTTGGAAAATATTTTCAAAGAGGTTATTGTAGAGAAGCAAGGGAGGCTTTTATATTTATAAAAGATCGTTTGCCTTAGGGAGTTTTGTATTAGATAATGAAAAATGCAAACCACAACCTAAGTAACCTGAAATAGAACAAGAATCGTTGGTGTCAGATCCTCCATCAGAAATTGGACAGTGACACTCTGAAATCTATAGAAGTGACATGAAGTGGTATCAGTAGTGTGTGGACTATCATTTTCACAATATACAATGTTTGAAGTCCCCCAGGGTAAACACAACATTACAAAAGAACCATGTCTGGTTTTTTAAAAGATATTTTCTCCTTAAAATACCTAAATTGTGCTGGCATAAAATAATTTTGGACTCATTAGTTTGTTGTTTGGGGATGAGAAAAACTTAAAAATATTTGACACAGGATGAAATTTGTATTTGTAAATATTTAGGGTAATATTCAAATTTTTAAAATACAACTTTTACTTTCAAATGTAACTGTAGTACAATCCAAATATAACCCCAAAGCTCCATGGAACACTGTTTGAAAATCCCTACAGCTCTGGTATGCAAAACAGAATGTGTTTTTTAATGACCAAGTAGAGAAGCAGCCAAAACAGCAACTAGAAGTCAGGCTGGAAGTAGCATTTGGTGAGGGCTGAAGCTGGCAATCCTGCTGTGATTCATTTTGGACACTGAAGTAAAGACTGCAAAGGGTTCCATGCTTTAGTCAACACGTCTTGGAAGTAGAGATGGGAAGATATTAGTTTTTCTACTAGACTCCATCTTTCACTCTTACTGATTTTGTAATCTTGATAAAATTACTTAAACTCATTGATCCTCAGTTAATTCAAATAGACAAATATGAAGAATAATTACTCTCTCATAGGTTACAACAAGGATGGTGTACAAAGTTTTGGAGTACACGTAGATTTTTAATAGCTGTTAAAAATGTTGGTAGAATCTTGAATGGAACTATATAGAAAGTCAGAGAAATCATTTGCAGATATTTAGAACTACAAATATTGCAGCTGCAAGGGAATTAAGACTTTCTTTCAATTGACAGTTAAACCTTAAATTTTATTGACTGCTAAATATCTCAGATCATCTCTTCTTCGACCTAGTTTAACCTGAAAAACCACATGTAAATGTATGGATGAGGGCTCGAGATGACCAAGAAAAATTGGTCCAAAATGAATTATACCTAAAAAAGGTAAAGACAGATAGTTGCATGTAGGTTTTAAAATCTCATGTCCTATTTACCTTTCAATGATACATTTAAAAAATTCTAAATTTAACCTGGTAATGAGCTCAATTATATAGTTAACTGGTTGGAGCAGAAAAAACATATACCAAACATAGTATTTTACACTATGTTTAACTTTTAATTTATTTTATGATTGCTGATTACTTTTTAAGATTTGAAATAAAATGTACCAATTATTTAATTATACAAATACATATATAATAAACAGATCGCTGATAGATGGAGTCTCTTATATTAGATATAGTTTTGATAAAATATTACTGATTTTATACTCTGAAAAGTAAATGACTGTGTGAAGAATATTACTTCCTTTATTGCTCTATTACATTTGCCACTAAAAAAAAAAAAATCAGAATGTTTTAGTATCAGGATCTTGATGCTTAGTTCTTTACTGTACCAAGCTAAAAGAAACTGGACTTTCCAGCATACTTTTGTGAGTGAGCAATGATGAAACTGAGGCACCTTCAGAAATTCTTTTCTGTTATGCTCCCTGACTTGCTCTCTGTAGATGCACAGTTGAAAACAAGTACTTGAGGAACAGATAGCCTTAGTTCAAATCCTAGTTTCATCACCCACCAGTTGTAAGAACGTGAGTACTTAACCTAAACCCTTTACAACTGCATTTCCTCATCTCTAACATAGAGATAATAGCATCTATTTTATAGAATTAAATGAGATAATCTAGATAAAGATTTCAGTCATGAATTATATATAATACATATGTTTCCTATTTCTGTAACCTAATATAAAGTAATTTGACCCAGAGATTTTATACTATATTAGAAGTAAATACTCTATGTGAGTGAAAAGGTTTACCTTTTGTGATATTTTAGAACACGTATGGGGATCATGTATTTCACTTCCACCAATAATAAATATAAATGCAACAGAATTTCCTATTATTGGACAACTAAAAATATGACTGCTAAGGATATGAACACTTCCCTTCCTGAGTATGTGTGGGGGGGAGTCTGCACATATACGTGTGTGTGTGTGTGTGTGTGTGTGTGTGTGTGTGTGTGTGTGTGTGTGGAGACTGAGAGAACCAAATTTTTCTATAATTTAATCAAAAGAATACTTCAGTTGGCCAAATACAGGCTCTATGATGTTAGAAACTCTTCATTTTGAAGGGATGGAAAGTGAAAAGAAAATTATTTTAATATCAAAACATTGTAACTGTACTGATGTAGCATTGTAATGATGCTGTGTATAGTAGTCCCTACCTTTGCAGTAAGTAGATGATTCAAATCATGGCTATAGTGTGTAGTACATGTCAATTTATGCTGCACATCATTCCACAAGGAAATCTAGAAAGGGAGCATCAAACCTGCCCATTAGAGGGATAAGGTGGCCCCCTCCTTAGGAAACAACCCTCTTCTTTCCTAAAGTACATAGAACAAAGTTATAAGAGTAGTATCCCAAATGTGTGATTTCTTTTCTTTCCCAATACCTCCGGCCCCTGTCAGCTGACATTAACAAGGCACGGACCCGTTAAATATGTGCAATTCTTTGCATATCAATTATTCTCAATAAAGCTGTTCAAAAAAATGAGGCATGGACACTGGAACAGGACAATTCTGTAAGAAGGAGGAGAAACATATTTAGATGTGATTTTTCTTTATACCTTACAACTGTAGACATGTCTCCATATAGCAGTGAAGGAAGTATTCATTAGGAGCAGAGGCTTGATCCCAGAACCGTTTCTGCCACAAGTTAGCTGTAGAACCTTGGGCAGGTTGCCTAACATTCCTAAGCCTTTGTTTCTTTAACTGCGTAAGGTCAATGATACTTGTTAATTCTACATATGATTTTTATACTTTATATGTGAACATTACCTGAAATGATATGCATATTTAGTGTAGTGTCTGGCACCTTACAAATGATCAATAAATAATAATTATTAAAATTTTTTTATGATGATATGTTTCCTCTTCTACTGTTCTCATTGTCTAGTAATAAGGAAGCAGGCTTTGAGTCAAAGGGTGAAGGAATGGCAGCATAAGATTCTCCATTTTCTTCAGATGAAAACACACTAACGCTCAAAGGACATTGCTGAAATAGAAGATACCCAGAAAATCATTGGCAATGATGGATCACACATTCAGAGTAGTGAAGAGGCAGATGCCATAACATATTGCCTGTCTAGATGAGCATTAAATAGGTGGTATCCCTCTAATATTGAGAATATAGTTTCAAAGTGAAAGGTCCTCATTAGATTTTAAGCATGTGTATTGTGTTTATATAGCTTGCTTCTATTGTGGAAAGAGGAAAGGGTTTACCATGAAATAGGATATATAGTTATTGATATAGGTATAGATTTTTATTATTACTATCATTAATGAGTATACCTTGAAATAGAGTATATAGTTATTGATATAGGTATAGATTACTATTACTATCATTAATTTTATTAGCACTCTATTTAAATGATGCAGAGACAGAGAATCATTTGTAAGGTCCCTCTATAATCAGAAGTAAACTTTGTTAAACAAATGCAAGTTTAATACCCTTCCATTGACCTTACAAAACCCCAAGGTATTGGTGAAGTTATTATATGCATGCAGTACTTTCAGATTCTCATCGGAAAACAATCATCATGTAATTTTCTTTGGTGTTTGGTGCAAGACACTACAGATCTTGGAGCTGAAGCGTAAGAGAATGGATTCAGTGCTAACTAGAACTTGCCACTGTCAGGATCCAAATCACCAAATACAGATGTAATATGTATAACAGTTTTGAAAATACCAGGCCACTGCATATCTCATTCTTCTTAAATTACAATGAAAGTCAGCTTGGTGTAATGTTCAGGCCAAGAGATCTGGAGCCACTGCTTTGCTACCTGAGCTTGAATTCAGGGTCTATCATTTAACAGTTGTGTGGCTTTGAATAAGTTACCTTATCTCTGTGTGCCTCAGATTTATCATCTATGCATTGGATATAATAAGATGTGTTCCACAGAGTTATAAGAATTAAAAGATTTAATAAATATGGTCTCTAGAATAGTGCCTGGCACAAGAGACTATACTCTATACAACTGTTTGTAATGATGATGATGGTGTTCAAACCTAGCCAGTCTCACTCATGCATCAGTGGATTTCAATGCTTTAGGAACTGAACAGATATCACTTAGAACACTCAGCAATTTCTTAGTTATGACTGTATAATTAATTTGGTAAGTCAATCAGAGTAAAGGCAAGCTTGAAAGCTAATTGTTAAATCTAACAACAACAACAACAACAAAACACTATAGTCCAAAACTCTCTTTATATATCAAAAGAAAGGTACTAAATTTTACTCGAAGATAAAGACAGAACACTGTATGCAACATAAGAGAAGTTCTAACCATCCGGAGAAAGCACAGTACACTTCCAGTGATTGCTGGAGAAATAGGTGGGTAGAATTTAAAGAGAAGGGTTAAACCTCTTAACAACCATAAGAAGCACTATTATTATTCCCCTTTTACACCTGAAGAAATATAGGATTAACAATGCTAACATGTAGATGAAATGGTTCTGGAACCTAGGTTTTTCTGACCTAAACCCAGTGTTCCTAATACGTATTTCCTTCTATTATATGTTTTATTATGTATGTCAGTTAACCAGTAAGTCTAAACTGTGAAGAGAAATCTCACTTTAATTTTTATTTCTTGCATGCTATCAAAAATACTCAGGGCAATTTTTCTGATTTGCTAATCTACACTAATAATTTTGATTTCTATATAATTATAGTGAAAATGGAAGATTATATATCCAGAAAATATAGGCCCCCTTAATTCCCCTTTGCTTTGCATCTTTGACACTTTTCTAAATATCTAGCTTGTATGGTTTATGGACCTAAATGGACACATGTTTACAACAAACGTCCTCACTTTGACTTTCTCCTTATTGAGAATGTGAAGAGTCTTGCTAATAATTTTCAATGTATTTAGGAATAGATATTTTTAGGAATATATATTTATATATTTATATATATAAATATATAAAATATATATAAATATATAAAAATATATATATAAATATATAAATATATATATTTATATATTTAGGAATGTATTTAGGAATAGATATTTTAACACATCAATATTTGTATTTCCCTAGTTTTTACTTTTAATCTCTTCTACTATGAGGCACTTCCAGAATTTTTGACCATGTATTTATAGGACAATATTTGTCCTATAAATACACACCCATTTATGCATGTATTTATATATATATATACACACACACACATGTGCATGCATGCATTCGATAAGAGAAGGTATCATACAATTGATAGTCAAATTCTTAGTTGTCCCATTATAGAAAATTTCATTCATGTTGATAGAATTAAAAACAAATTTGGTAATCATATGGTTTTTGAAACTTCCTAAAGACAATTTTTTAATTTAAATACAGTATTTATAGACTGATATAATATTAACACTGGCTTAAATAATTTTATTTTAGGTTAAATGACAATAATAATAATATTGCTTTAAACTTTAAAAGTATTTTACTTTTAACATTATTTTATTTACTCCACTATGACTGCATAATGCAGTGAAATGCATATTTTGACACTAATAGAAAAGATTTGTGTAGTCTTAAAATGTTCATTAACTTACTAAAATAGTAAAGTTAGGAATAATTTACATTCAAGCAAACAGTATAGGCAAAGAGAGAGTTGCAAAAAAAAACCTCATAAAATACAGATTTTCTAATTTTTCTTGCGTTTTTCTTGTAACTGTTCTCAAAAAGACCATTTATTTTGATGTTTGTGCAGATTACTTTCTGCCCATTTTCCATCTTTCTCTCTACACTGCACAACAAAATGTATAGGTGATAGCTCTCAGTGTTTGACATCGGTGGAAGAGATTAGCAGCAGTGGTGACTTTGACAAATCAGATATATTAAGGCTTTGCTGGCAGGATCCACTGCTGAAAAGCTGGCTTATCATAGTAACCAAGATACTTTTTACTTTTTTCCAAAAAAAAAAAAAAAAAAAAGAAAAGCAACATTTTTCAGAATAGTGTATTGAAATGGAACCTAATTGCCTGTACATCAAAATTTTAAATTATTTTGCAATATCCTTGTTGAGTTTTGTAACATTAGCCAAATATTGACCCGTATCATTTTATAAAGAGAAAATACAGATTTTATGTTTCATTTCAAAATGGGAGTTACCATGGGCATAGAAATTTATTTTAAAATACTACTTCCTGGACACAGAAGATGCTTGTTGGCCAGAAGATTTAGGCCATTGCACTCTCATGACCAGAGCTATTGGTATGTTTGTGTTTTTATATGCTACAGCAATTTTTAAGACTGCCAAGAGTTGAAAAATGATGTTTTTCCAAATGCATGACTCCTTCAGAGATATTGATGTTTTTTTAACTTATCTGTGGGTAAATTTTGAAAAGAAATTGGTTTCTTTTCAATTCCATTTTTAGGAGCTAAGGCAGCTCCCCAGGGCTTCTCACAGTTCCAAGGTTTTGAACATTAGCTATATATCTTCTGATAGAATTTTGTACTTCAGTTAACTGTGTTTAAGCCAGCATGAGAGTAGCAGAAAAGAGGGATAAGGATGGTGGAAAAGCAGATTTGAGAAGAGTGTTTAAGTGGTAGAATGTTTACTATAAGCTCTATCTCCATTTATCATAGTTCTGAGTCCTTGATTGCCATCGTTCTGTCATTTTGTATCATTCTATCTCTGACAGAAACCCCAATTCTAAGCCTTCATTCAAGAAAAATCATATTTTGTACCAAACCATTAGTAACCTTAGTTTCTTTCCCTGCACTAATCTTGTCCATACCCTGAATTATTTGAGAGTGACTCTTGTGAATGATTTACAGATTACAACTCATGACTTCTGCACATGCTCCATATTTACATATTTCCTTAAAACTATGCCAAATATATTTGACATTATGGGATGTTGTATGGGACATGTATGGGATTTAAAGTTTTTTCTCCTTAATTTTAGATTTGAACCTAAGTTCTTTTTAAAAGTGTAAGGCACCTTGGCAAATTGTGAAATATGGTTTTTGGAATAAAATCTTTCTAAAAGGCTATTCATAATAAAATTACTATATGCAGAAGATAAGTTTTGAGAACCAAAGTAATAAGCCTCAGGTGAATTCAAAATTTAAAGATTAATGATAGGGCTTCCCTGGTGGCGCAGTGGTTGGGAGTCCGCCTGCCGGTGCAGGGGACGCGGGTTCGTGCCCCGGTCCGGGAGGATCCTGCGTGCCGCGGAGCGGCTGGGCCCGTGAGCCATGGCCGCTGAGCCTGCGCGTCCGGAGCCTGTGCTCCGCAGCGGGAGAGGCCACAGCAGTGAGAGGCCCGCGTAACGCAAAAAAAAAAAAAAAAAAAGATTAATGATAGATTTGATAAATGTATTAAAGGCCCAATTTCTGGACATCAAAATGTCATAGTCACTCTATCAGCAAGGGTTAGAGTGATACTCTAAACATTGATGTGTCCTAAACTCTTTTTACTAGAATTGAGCATCTGGTCATTAACACTATTACATAAAAATGCTTTCTTTTATTTCTGCTGTGTAGAGACACTTAAAATAAAAGAAGGACAAAAAAGACCCAAGTTTAAGATATGTTTTATCCAAAGAAGCTGTTCAGATTCTGACCCAAATTACATTTTGTTTGGTTCACTTGCTATGAAAAAAAAAAATTGAAATGTCTACCAATTTGAAGGGATATTCAGAGCTTTAACTAACGCTGAGTTGGCTGTGATTCAGATTTTACCAGAAACATTTACTAAGGAAAGATTTATCCATGGCTTTTCTGGCTAAATTGTTCAAATGGTAGGCCATGTGGGATTGCATCATATTCCTAAACTAGAGTTGTTACAAACAATAGGTGATTTGAATGCAAGCTGTTATACACCTCAAAGTACAATGTGGTTTGTAGGGAACTGTGGATTTTTCTATGGTTTATTTTCAGAGACAGAGAGATGTAATGTTTGGAATTCACCTAGAGAGTGATTTCATATTACAAGCTGCTAAAACTTGGCCCAGACAAGTTAAAGGACTATAAATTTTGCTTAAATTTAGAGAATTTATTAATAGACTTAATATCTATTAATTAACTTAAACAGTAAACTCTGCAAAAGGTGTTTTTTTTTTTTTTTTTTTTTTTTTTTTTTTTTTGCGGTTTGCGGGCCTCTCACTGTTGTGGCCTCTCCCGTTGCGGGGCACAGGCTCCGGACGCACAGGCCTAGCAGCCATGGCTCACGGGCTTAGTTGCTCCGCGGCATGTGGGATCCTCCCGGACCAGGGCACGAACCCGTGTCTCCTGCATCGGCAGGCGGATTCTCAACCACTGCGCCACCAGGGAAGCCCAAAAGGTGTTTTTTATAAAGGCTACATGAATAATCCAGAGTTTCACAACCAAACTTAAAACAGTTAACTTTTTAAAAAAAAATCATGGCTTTATTGGTAATTCCTTCACTAAAGGGAACATAGTCATATTTATGCTAAGTATGGGCAAGTTTTTTCTGTCACTTTTTTCCTCACATTTGCCTCTCCACTCAACACACACGTGCAAAATGAACTCCACCCTTGGTTTTACCATGTCCCACCAGAACTCCTTTAATAAGTAGAGTGAAAATTAACCTTCCTTCTCCCAATACCACTACACACTGTCTTAAGCTAACACAACCACATTGATTCTACCGACTACTACGAGGCAACTTGGTGAACTAAAATGGCTTTGTCCATTCATCTCCACTTAAGTTTCTAAGTATTACTATACATTGCTATGTGTACTCTGACTTTCCTGCTGCCTGTGGTACATTTCCTAAGACTAAAATGTCACTCTTTTCCTCTTCTAGTCTCCTTTCGAAACTTAGAATAAGCCTCTAACTTCATTCTTTGATATAGGAAGCTGGAAAACTGGCTGAGCTGCAAAAGTGTTGATGTAAATTTATAATTGTATAGTTTATATATTTAAATGTATTTACATTTATATTACATATGTAGACACACACATACACACACACACACAAGGAAGCTGAAAGAAAACCAGGTTTCTTTTGCTCCTTTATAATATTACTGAGTTTAAGCCCTTGGGTTTGGGATGGAGGACTTTCAGCAGGAAATTGTAACAGACCTGTAAGGTTAAAGAAATCTTAATTTAGGTATAAGAAATCCTATGATTTAATAAAATTCTACATTAATTCCCCATATTTACATAGTAATTATATAACAGATCATGAAGTTTTGAGATATGAAAAAAGAAATAATTTTTGTTTCCCTCATGATTTCTATGAATATACTTGATTGAAATAAACAACCTAGTAGATGGAATATTTTGAAAAAATATTTTTTACTGTTCTCTAATATAAACTTTTTTGCAATAATCATATTAACTCCCAAAGCTAGAGAGATCTGAAAATTGTTCTGGGTGGGGAAAAAATTTGGATTTTTCTAAAAAGTCATTTTAGCAGAAGATTTGGCCTCACCTTTCTACCAGCATTATTTTACAGTCATAAATGGTTTCTTGGCAAAATCCAATCAACTTTCTTCAATTTTCTTCCTTTTCCCAGTTGTATTTGCAGTCTTTTTAATACTTTTTTCTTCTTTATCTTACCTGAAGCTTTACTGGTTTTTTAACTTTGTTTCTCTTTACAAACTCTTCTTTTTATAATCAGTTGCTGATGATCTCAGTTCCTTGCAGAATTCTCTAAGCATAATTTATACATTTACTAATTCATTTTTTCTACAAAAGTGAATAATTACTCATTGTCTGTTTTGTGTTATATACTTAGGCAGTCCATCAACCACTCTGGCATAACCCAGCCTTATATTTATATGTCTGACTCATACATCATATGTTCTGACCATTCATTCTATCTCTAATTAGTTATAAGTAGATATGAAATGAAAAAATTTAAGATCATAGAATATTTTATCATAGTCCCTTGAAATGGCTTCTTCTATCAAAAAAAGACAAGAGAGTTAGTTCAATGAATGTTTACTCTTTGAATGAATAATTATGCAATTTACTCAAGCAGTATAGAGATTGACAGTAAAAGTTCTGGGTTGTGATGCGGCTGCATAATAATTGCAGCTACTTCGTTGTTTGTTTTTGTTTTTCAGAAATAGATGAGATAGATCCTGTAAATTCTGTGATATAGTAAGCACTTTTTAAAGCCTAGGTCTTATTATCATCATCACAATTGCCATTATAAGTGTTACAAAAATAAATCAATTTCTCTTCCTCTCTGCACTATACATACTCTGTGTCAATAAAATTCCCAATTGCAAATACTGTCTATAAATATATCCCATTCAAATTATATAATCTTATAAATAAATACTTTTTAGAGTCAAGCGTTTATTAGTCAAAAAATATGTACAAATGCCCACATTCAACGTGAGGATAAATGTTCCATCACACAATATTTTTGTGTCATTCAATTTATATAAATTATAGTTTAATTAAATAAGTGTTATATAAAAGCAGGTAAATAGAATCATTAGTTACATGTGTTTTGTGTGGGATAATAAATGCAGATAAACCATTCCAACCAACAGATTTTGCAACACTTAAATATATAAAATGTTTACATTTAAATTTTACTTTATTTTAACAAAGGCTAGTTTAGCCTGAAAGAGCACTGAAAAGTCAGGCTCTTTCAACATTTGAGAACACTATAGTCATTGGGTGGTTTAATGAAAAGCATTCAAAGATTTTTAAGATTGAGATATGAGTTTTCCAA
The DNA here is from genome assembly GCF_026419965.1 of Kogia breviceps. Classification (NCBI taxonomy): domain Eukaryota; kingdom Metazoa; phylum Chordata; class Mammalia; order Artiodactyla; family Physeteridae; genus Kogia; species Kogia breviceps. Next base: position 70,903,295 of record NC_081321.1, on the reverse strand, counting down.
TTCATATTATTCATATTCTTGTCATATATATCATAAACCAATAAATTATGAAAAACATAAAATGAACAGCATTTTATGGATATGTAACTGACTAGTTTTCTCCACATTCTAAAAATTAATTGATCCATACTGATTTTTGATGATAGGTATCAAACAAAATAACAAAAGCATATTAACATTCTAATGCTATTGTAACAATACCACAAATTCTGTAGCTTAAAATAACAGAAATCTATTGTCTCACACTTCTGAGGGCTAAAAGTCTGAAATCAAGACATTGGCAGGGCCATGCCTCTTCTGAAACCTGTAGGGGAGAAAATCTTCCTTGCTCCTTCTGGCTTTCTAGAGTTTGCCTGCAGTTCTTGGTACTCCGGGCTTGTAGATGCATTGCTCCAATCTTAGCCTACATTATCATATGACCATCTTCTCCCTGTACGTCTCTGTCTTCACAGTCTTCCCAGTGTGGTTGTCTCTGTCTGAATTTTTCCTTCTTATAACGACACCAGTGTCATTGGATTAGGACCCACCCTAATGACCTTGATTACATCTGCAAAAACCCCAGGTGAGGTCGCACTCACAGGTACCAGAGGGTAGCATTTTAACATATCTTTTTGGGAGACACAATTCAACCTGTAACACTGAACATGTTTCTTGTTCCTTCCTTCTCCTAGTCTTTCACAGCCATTCCCTGGCTACACTTTCTTGTCTTTTCATCAAGCACTGTGTCAACAATGCCCATAGTTTTGTTCTTGTTATTTTACAAGGTCCAATTTAGTACACTCCCTGCCCGCAAACCTGGCAAAATGCTTTCTTTTCTTCTGCACATATGTGACTGTATAGTTCTGGAGGCAATTTTGAAACTGTTACGACTGCTGCCACTACCCAAGTGTAGTGTCAGTCCTCAACTGGATAATCAGTGTCATTTGTCAATAATTCTTAATATTATAGTTAGCCCTTCTTCTAGTCTCTGTGATAGTCCTTTAAAAACCTTCAGCATTCTTTTTCACAGAACTAGAACAAAAAAATCTTAAAATTTTTATGGAGGCACAAAAAGCCCCAAATAGCCAAAGCAATCTTGAGAAAGAAAAACAGAGCTGGAGGAATCAGGCTGCCTGACTTCAGACTATAATACAAAGCTATAGTCATCGAAACAGTATAGTACTAGGGGAGTCTGGGGAGAATGGATACATGTATATGTATGGCTGAGTCACTTTGCTGTGCACCTGAAACTATCACAACATTGTTAATTGGCTATACTCCAGTATAAAATAAAAAGTTTTTAAAAAAAGTATAGTACTGGCACAAAAATAGAAATATAGATCAATGGAACAGGACAGAAAGCCCAGAAATAAATCCACACACCTATGGCCAATTAATCTATGACAAGGAGGCAAGACTATACAATGGAGGAAAGACAGTCTAATAAATGGTGCTGGGGAAACTGGACATCTACATGTAAGAAAATGAAATTAGAACATTCTTTAACAGCATACACAAAAATAAACTCAAAATGGATTAAAGACCTAAATGTGACACTGGACACTATAAAACTCTCAGAGGAAAACATAGGCAGAACAGTCTCTGACATAATTCACAGCAAGATCCCTTTCGACCTACCTCCTAGAGAAATGGAAGTAAAAACAAATGGGACCTAATTAAACTCATAATATTCTGCACAACAAAGGGAACCATAAACAAAATGAAAAGACAAGCCACAAAGTGAAAGAAAATATTTGCAAATGATGCGACCAACAAGGGATTAGTCTCCAAAATTTACAAACGGCTCATGCAGCTTAATATCATCAAGACAAGCTACCCAGTCAAAAAATGGACAGAAGACCTAAATAGACATTTCTCTAAAGAAGACATATAGATGGCCAAGAGGCACATGAAAAGATGTTCAACATCACTAATTATTAGAGAAATGCAAATCAAAAATTACAATGAGATATCACCTCACACCAGTCAGAATGGCTATCATCAAAAACTCCACAAACAATAAATGCTGGAGAGGGTGTGGAGAGGAGGAAACCCTCCTGCACCGTTGGTGAAAATGTAAATTGGTGCAGCCACTATGGAAAACAGCATGAAGGTTTCTTAAGAAATTAAAAATAGAGCTACCATATGATCCTGCAATCCCACTCCTAGGCATGTATCTGGAGAAAAACATGGTCCAAAAGGATACATATACCCCATTGTTCATTGCAGTGCTGTTTACAATAGCCAAGACATGGAAGCGACCTAAATGTCCATCAACAGAATAATGGATAAAGAAGATGTGGTACATATATACAATGGAATATTACTCAGCCATTAAAAAGAATGAAATAATGCCATTTGCAACAACATGGATGGGCCTAGAGATTGTCATACTGAGTAAAGTTTAGTCAGACTGAGGAAGAGAAATATCATATGATATCACTTATATGTGGAATCTAAAAAAAAATGTTACAAACGAACTTACTTACAAAACAGAAACAGACTCACAGACTTAGAGAACAACTTATGGTTACCAGGGAAGAAGGGGTGTGGGGAGGAATAGTTAGGGAGTTTGGGATTGACATATACACGCTGCTATATTTAAAATGGATAACCAACAAGGACCTACTGTATAGCACAGGGAACTCTGCTCAATATTATATAACAACCTAAATGGGAAAAGAATTTGAAAAAGAATAGATACATGTATATGTATAACTGAACCACTTTGCTTTACACCTGAAACTAGCACAACATTGTTAATCAACTATACTGCCGTATAAAATAAGTTAAGAAAAAAAAAAAGCTTCAGCATTCTCTCTTAGCCCTCTACCATTTCAAAATAAACTTTATTCATAATGAAATCAACTACTGATTCATAAAGAAAAAATTGACCCTCGGAAGGTAAATTCATCTATGCCAAAGGTAATTTATCCTGAAAAGTTATAACACATTTCTTTCTACTCAGCAGAAGACCTGTTTTTTTCTCCTAATAAGATATACTTCTAACTGGTTTTGCATCTGTCTAACTTTGATTAGCAATCTTGATTCAATTAATATTTTCTCTTAGTCCATTATCAATCTCTGTCTCTTTTGGATTTTTTGCCCTTAGCATGCACATTTGTACACATATCCCTCAATACCAAAAAAAAAAAAGTAAAAATGCCTTTCCTATGGGATCCTAATTTGCCACTCTAAATAGTATTCTGTTTCATTCTCTTTCCTAGGCTTAGCATTTTTTAAGAGTGACCCTCACCTGATTATATTTTCTCAAATCCTATTTGTGCAATTGGGGTTTTACCTCCAATACTCCACTGAAACTGCTATGACAAAGATTACTAATGATTGGCATTTGCTACATTTCAGTACACATTTGAGTAGGATTTTAAATATTTGCCATACTGACACCTTCATTCTTTTGTTAGTTTCTCTTTTGCATCTCTGGATATTCTTTCCAAATTCTAAATTCTCTTCTGAATTCCTTTTAAATGTTAGGGTACAGTCAAGTTATAATCCTTAGTCCTCTTCTTCCAACATTTATATTTTTTACTTAACGAGTCATATCCACTTCCAGAGTTTTCTTCATTCCCAAACTGTAATCTTAACATCAGATTATTTGTATGAATTCCTATAACACGTTATTTATACTTCTAAGTGTCTCTCAAATTTATCTCCTCTTCTCTATCATCTCTATCATCACAATTTAATTCATTCTACCCCCCAACTCCTTCTCTCCCATTTTTCTTTCCTCTTATTCTTTATTAAGTACTGTAATAGATTGCCTGCCTCAAAGTTGTGTTATATTCACCAATCCTCTCACAGTCTTGCCAGGATGATTTTTCTAAAATTCAAATATTAGGATATCATTCCTTGTCTATAAAAATCTTAAGTTATTTATGATCTCACCATTGTCTATTGGGAACAAAATCTAACCTTAGATTGTCATCAAGGTCTTAAATATCATGGAACTTGCCTACCACTCCAAACTCATATTCTCTTACTTTTCTCACGCTCCGGACTCGCAGGCTCAGTGGCCATGGCTCACGGGCCCAGCCGCTCCGCAGCATGTGGGATCTTCCCAGACCGGGGCATGAACCCATGTCCCCTGCATCGGCAGGTGGACTCTCAACCACTACACCACCAGGGAAGCCCAGCCCTTACTTTTAAATATGCTGTATTCATATGTGTTTATATGCCCTCAACCTAATTATCACCTCTCTCTACTCGCAACCCACTGCAGACATAATGTTGTACTTTTCTTTCTATATGTAGTTATTAGCGTAATATCTAGTATACTGTGGATATCCATAAATGTAGAATGAGTGATAATTGAGGAAAAGCAGTCTGATATCCATGTCATTCAAGGATCCGTTCCAAATTTGCCCCAATTAGAACACCTTACAGTCACTGAGTTCTCTTTTATAATTCAGACTTGCTGATGTAGTGACATAATTCATTTTTGCTGATTTGAAGAATAAACAATTCACTGGGGTCCCAGTGTCGCCTTGCCTCTCATCCATTTCTTTTCCTCCTTACAATTTTCACATGGATTACTCGTCCATTACTGTTGCTGGGGTAGGGGTAGAAGGTGAAGAAAGCTGAGCTTTGTCTAGCGTCGCCAATAGAAACTCAAGATGCATCTTGCCATAGATAATTGTTATAAATTCCTGTGTGATGCAGTACAAATAGAACTCAGTCACATTATGGGTTAAATTTGCTTTGCAGAGAGAAGGGGCATTTGGCCTATAAAATGAACAATCATTTATTACACTGAATTCAGCTTCAAATAGCTACTACTTCTACTGATTAAATTAGGGAAATGTCAGTTTGGGAAAAGTGGCTTGAATTAATAAGCAGTTCTCCCCATCTGGTTCAAAGTGAAACAGCCCTATAACAAGTACACTTGTAGCGGGACATGTAATCTCCTATTGAGCAGTCGGCCATTATGGTACATAGTTAGAAAAACCAGAAAAAACACCATGATTAGGATTATAGATCTTCAACATGGACTAAATTCATTTTGGCTCAAAAAAGTGACTAATGATTGTTTTAAAACATCTACAATTAAGGAAATCTTGTTACAGCTCTAAAAAGTGGGATTTTTCTGACAACTCATATATTGTCTAAATCAATAAAAAGTAGCTAATATGTGCCTAGCATTTTATAAAGGAGGCTCTTGAGTTTGAAATTATTCTTATGAGAATAGTATTAACTTTCTACATTTTGCTGAACAACTATAATATTGTAAACACTATGTTCGTGAGGGGAATAATGAAAAGCAAGAATCTATCTTTCGGTGCAGCCTATCGATTGATGCTTATGATTTCCTGGTCTGAGAATTTATCTAATGCTAATTAAAATCCATTCTTAGAATCTCCAGGTTTATTTCACACAACAGTCAATTTAGTTCAAGGTCTTGATTCTTAAAATTAATTTAGATGCACGAAACTGTCTAACAAATTATTCATCTTCCTTTTTCTATCTCTCTTCTCAGTACTTTATTCAAATTTTTCCTTAAATACTTGTAAAAGAAATTAAACAAAAAGAACTTCGAGTAAACTTGAGTATTTTCTTTAAAAGTTTCCTCCTTGAAATGCTTTCTTATTTGAGACAGTTAAGCCTGCTATTAACTGTGTATTATATGCAGTTCTGGTTAGTATAAAAGTTACTGAACAAAACAGTTTCTCTCTCTTGTTTCTTTCTCTCCTACCATCCTTCTCCCGTCTCCCTTGCTGACTGGTTTCATGGTCAATTCATGCGCATTAACTTAGGTGGGCCCCTTGGTGTGACATTACAGGCTTACTGCATTTCCATGAAAAATTAATCTTATAAATCACTTATTTTATAACATCTCTGATCTGCTCAAATGTCCCACATCTCACCTGTCTCCTACCTTTCAGCAGCCTCCTCTTTTTCCATTGACAAAAACTTTCAGAAGAGAACTTCCACACCGTCTCAGTCTGCTATCCATACCTCTCAGGCAATAGATCTCATCCCTTCTCACCTAATTTAGAACATAATTCTAGCAATTTGTCATTTGCAAACTGTTGTTTCTAGCTATGTATGCTCTCCTGAGTTTCAAAGGTTTGTATTAAATATATTAGGCATTCTATCTTCAGGACCGACATTTCATTTTATTCATTTTCCTCTGAATAATCTTCTTTGCCTCTTGTTATTACCTTTTCACTTGGTGTTTTGGCCAGTGTTTTATACTAGAAAAGTCAAGCTATCCTTCACTGTTTCCTCTTCCTCAACAGCACCTCCCACTTTAATTTTAGTTCTATCTGTGAAATTACTGCAGTTGATCCACAATCCCCCTATTCTTATTTAAAGTACTTGTTTAATACCCTAACTTATATCTGGGCTATTACAATGGCTTCACAGCCCATCTCTTTGCCTCTATTCTAGATCTTCAGTACATCTTGCACACCACTGTAAACAGTTATCAATCTAAACACAAATACGAACAGGTATATTTCATGACTAAAATGTTTTATACTATTTCATTTTAAAAATTCATTGCCTAATAGGATATGCTCTAAAGTAAAATAAATTTATGCAATAGTTCTGCCATTCTGGGGTATTGTTTAAAATTTAAAATTTTTATGCCCCTGTTTTCTTGCCTGTAAATTAGGAATAATAAGAGTAACTTTTAAAAGGTTTTCTTAACGATGAAATAATATGATGCATATAAAGATCTTAAGTGCTTAGAACACACAAAAATTCTATAAATGCTAATTTGCATTATTATTATTACTCTCTTGACTTTGGATTCTTTAGTTGCTTCTATCATGGCACATTATTATTGTTGTTGTCATTGGTATTTCTCGTATCTAGCACAATTGATAGAACATAGTATTTCTTAGATAAATTTGGTTGATCCAATGAATAAACTTATAGTTATTCTTCATTAATATTTGTATTAACTAATTTCCAGAAAAAAATGACTTAATGGAAACTATTATAGAATTTAGAGTTCATTACAAAGCAGTGTGATGGAAGTGGAATCCTTTGCTCTCACTTGCTTTCTTACATGTTTACTGTATCTATTCATAAGCTTAGTCCTGCTATCTCTACTACACTGCTGCAGCCCAACCAGCAAACACATTTGTAGGCATCAAAGGAAAATATATTAGAATGAAAATGTCTGAAATCTTTTCCTGATCTTTGCAAAAGTCATTAAATGGCTGAGCCTAGATAACTATAAACCATTCTGGAAGAAGTTTCTGAAACTTTGAAAAAAAATAGCTAGATAATGTTTAGAAGACAGCAGAAATAATCAGGGGTCTAAGATGGGCATTTTGCTCTGGAAGAATGGGGACTGCAGTTCTTTCTTTTTGAATAACAATGTAAAGAGTGAGTTCAATCTAGATGCTTCTTCAAAGAGGAAAAAAGAAAAAATAGTTTAATAAGCTTGATATTTCTGAGTCAAACATTACAGAATTTACTTCTGATATATCCCTTCCTACCAAAATTTGTTATAATTCTTCTTTCAGTGATAGTCTGTATATGTGAATCTCAGAAAGAGAATCTAGAGATGATAGACCAATTAGGAAAGCAAAAAATAAATATGTAAAATAAAATTTAAAAAATTTAAATTTCAAATATACAAGAAGATATGTGTATACTGTTTACTGTGTAATAGCATTACATTTATTCCAGTTATATGAAAGATTAAAAAGTTATTTCATTTTGTTCTAGTTAATATTTGCTCTACTAAAATCTCCTCAAACAGTGATATAAACCCCTAAGAACATTGACTTTATCCCAGAAAATAAATGGTTTCACTCTTTAAATGTATTGTGAGTGATTGAAAGTCTATGATAGGTCATACTTCTATTAAAGGCTCACTCAAAGAAGCATACATTTTATAAAACAATTTCATTTTGATGTCACCCATGTATGATTCAAATATATTTTATGGTCACACTACTTTTTAAAACACAATAGCTTTGGTTATTCCTGCAAGTGTGTGTGTGTGTGTGTGTGAGTGCATTTGTATGTGTGTTTCTTGTTACCATCAAATTACAGGAAGTATTTTTAATCTATCTTGGGAAGTTACCTGGCAACAACATTAGAGTCAATTGCATGGCAGGGTGCAATATGTACCCATGTTTAGGTTGCTATTTATCTTCATTATAACTGAGTAATTTAAGTTGTCAAGTCTCTTGTGACTATTGGATATCTGTTAACTATACATTTAATGCTTGACTACACTGAGCTTCCAAAAAAGAAAAAAAGCAGCTGTAAATTTATGTGTTGGGTTTAAACCTTATGGCAGACATAAGGCTACAATACGTCTTCATCTTCTTGGAACAACATTGTCTTTCTACCAAGTGTGTACTAAATGGACCTTACAGAATAGTGAGGGGGGTGATTTTTTCACAAATTCATACAGGATAAACAGTTTTATAACACTGAATCCAATTGCACCTTAGGGGATTGTTAAACCAAATGGCAACTGATTAAACTTAAAAAAAAAAAAAAAAGCAATATCCAAGTCTAGTAACCTCCACTTTAAAATGATATTAATCCAACTGAACCAGAATAGAGTATGCATTTTTAAGCAAATAAAAACTTTAGCCAAACTTTCTTTTCTTCTTCCTAAATAATGGACTCTGCATACTCAATATTCTCATAATTTTTTAGAATAAATAAAAATAGTCAAATGTGATATAATTATTTCCTCTTTACACCATTTAGTTATATCCTAACAACATTTATGATCTTAGCATCTTCAGTTATAATTTGGTATATAACACCTGAGATTATAATACTGAGAAAAGATGCTTTATTATATACCCTATAAAAATGTTTTAATAAAGATATTAAATTCTGTCACATATTTTAAAGCACAATATTAAGTAAATTAGAACTAAATTTGTTCTTTTTTAAAATTTTATTTTATTTTTTTATACAGCAGGTTCTTATTAGTTATCCATTTTATACATATTAGTGTATATATGTCAATCCCAATCTCCCAATTCATCACACCACCACCACCACCAGACACTTTTCCCCCTTGGTGTCCATACATTTGTTCTGTACATCTGTGTCTCTGTCATGTTAAGAATGTTGTATAAACTGAATAATGCAGTATTTTTCCTTTTGGACTTGGCTTTTTTCATTTAGCATTAAAATCCTGGGAGATTCAACAAGGTTGCTCCATGTATCAATAGTTTATTCTTCTTTATTGCTAAGTATCCACATTAAAGCTGTACCTTGTTTGTTTACTCGCTCATTTATGGACCCTGGGTTAAACTATTATAAATAAAGCTGATATAGCATTCATGTAGAACTTGTTTGTTATTTTTATAAACTTAGGTCTTAATTTCTCTGATTAAATGCCTAAGATTTAATTGCTTGGTTGTATGGTATTTGCATGTCTAGTTTTTAAAGTAACTGCCGAACATTTCCAGACAGCCTGTACCATTTTACATTCCCACCTACAATGTATGAATGACTAATTTTGCTGTATACTCACCAGCATTTAGTTCTGTCACTGTTTTACATTTTAGCCATTCTGATAAGAGTGTAGTAATATAATTTGCATTTCTCTAATTGCTAATGATGTTGAGCATCTTTTTATGTGCTTATTTGCCATTTGTGTATAACTTTCAGTGAAATGTCTGTTAATGTCTTTGGTTCATGTTTTAATTGGATTGCTTGCTTTTTACTGCTGAGTTTTGAGAGTCCTTTATATATTTTAGAAACTACCTCTTTGTCAGATAAGCGCTTTGCACATATTTTCTTTCACTTTCAAACTTCTCTTCCTCTTAATAGGTAATTTCACAGAGCAAAGGTTTTTACTTTGGGTTAAGTCCAGTTTATCAATATTTTCTTTTATGGATCATCCTTTTAGTGTCAAATCTAAGAACTTTTTGAGTAGTTCTCGATTCCAAATATGTTCATCTATATTTTTTTCTAAAAGTTTCATATAGTTTCATATTTTACATTTAAGTCTATGATCCATTTAGAGTTAATTTTTGTTTAAGATATAAGACTTAAGTCAGAGTTATTTTTTTTGCGGGGGGTATTATGTACATCCAATTGTTCAACCATTTGTTGAAAACCACTTTCTCCTCCATTTAATTGTTTGTACAACTTTGTAAAAAATTGGTAAGATATATCTATGTGGATTATTTCTGGGCTCTCTCTTCTATTCCATCGATCTATATGTCTATCCCTCTGCCAGTATACCACAACTTTGATATTAAATACCTATATATTAAATCTTGAAATCAGTGGACTGCTTTTTCCCACCTAATTGTTCTTTTTTCAAAATTGTTTTAGGCATTCTGGCTCTTTTGCCTTTCCTAATCAATTTTGGAATAGTATTATAGTAGTTCTCTCCACTTTTTTACATCTTTTTTTATTTCTTTCAATAGTCTTGTATAATTTTTATTATATAAATTCTGTGCATATCTTGTTGCACTTATACCTAAATATTTTTGAACAGTTATAAGTGGTATTTTTTTTGTAACTAAAGACTATTTTTTTAGAAAAATGTAAGGCTCTCAAAATTGAGTGGAAGGTATAAAGATTTCTCATATATCTATTGCTCCCCCACACACATAACCTCCCCTATTGTCAACGGTGTTGTATTTTTAACTTTAGTGTCCACATGCAAGTATATAGAAACATAATTTATTTCTGTATGTTTATCTCACATCATCAGAACTCACTTTTTAGTTCTACATTTTGTAGATTTCTCGGTATTTTCTACATAAATAATCATATCATCTACAAATATAGTTTTATTTCATCCTTTATGTGCTTGCTAGTAGAAATAAAATAGGCACCAGATATAGGGATTAGTTTGACTTGGTCCATGGGCTGCTTTATGAACTTTTAATCAGTGACTCACTATCCAGGGGGAATAATCCAAGAGATAGGTGGGTATGAGACAAAAGCATATAAACTGGGGAAAACAGGAAATATAAAGATGGTTTAAAACAGAATTTTGGATGCAAACGTATTGACTTATCTTTTGAGCTAAATGAGCATGAAGGTGATTGTTTTATTGAGCCATTCCTTTATTCCGTACACGTATGGTAATATGAACAAAGTACCATGCTAGTTGCTGGGGATATAGAGGAAAGAGCGCATTTCTTGCTCCCCATGAAATTCTTCTGTATTTTGAATAAGTTCAATAGAATATGAAAAGTGCTATAATGAGTAAAGCAGAAGTGACAGCGAGCGATTTGATACTGCTAAAGCAAATAGTGTGTTAAAAGATTAACGAGTATAATAATCAATATAATAACAATAATTTTAAAACAGCCATCAATCCTTGAGGATTTTTATTCATTACGTCTGATTGAAGCTTTTAAATATGTAGGTTTCGGTATTTTGGTTACAAGTGGTCTTCAAACTGCACTTTGAAAAATGCTTCTGAAGAGCAAGTTAATGAGTACATGCCAAGGAACATCTGTGTGTAAAAAAAAAAGAGAGGAAAGACTAGCCAGAAATGACACAAATAAGTAGGCAAAGATACTGCTGGAAAACCACAGAATACAATGTCACAGAGATATTTTTATTATAATAGTGAAGGCTGGTATAAATTGCTACAGATATACTTTAATCTTTCATGAGTAGAGCCAATTAATTCTAGTTTCCTTTACACTAAAGGGATAATTAATTACATAGTAGCAGAGTATGTAGCATGATACTGTAGCTTTGTTTCTCTCTGCCCCATCTGCCACCTTTTGCTTTCCTGCATGCTACATATTCCAATGAAACAAACAGCTATGGTGTTCTCTTTTGAGGAAAAGCTTAAAATATGGGTAACACACACCAAAAAAATAAAAATAAAATAAAATATGGATAACATTTTCTGTAAAAATATGAGTGTGAGCTAAATAATGGGTGGGCATCTAGATAATTGCCAATAGAGTCAATTTCCTGCTGGTGGTCAAATGCAGCAGTGTCCTTTCACCAAAATATGCAATGGAAAATCAGTCTTTTAAGATGTGTGAAATTTGATATTCTTCAAGTCTTTATGCTACAAATTCTTTTTTTTTTTTTTTACAAATTCTTTGATTCTAAGCATTTATTTATAAAAGTGAATGATTATAAATGAATAGGTTTTTGGTCAAAGGTTCTGAATTTGGCAATGCATAAGAATCACCTGGAATACTTTTAAAAAGTAATGACAGACATCTCCAGTCTGGAACGGTTAATTAGAATTTTTTGGAATGGGAGCTAGCCATCAATATCTAAAAATATGTCCCAAATGAGTCTAAAATGCATCCATTTTTTAGATCCAAGAGTTGAAAATAAAGATTTACATTTTGGTCTTTTATTCTTTTACTCATTTCACATTTACTCTTCATTTTACTATATCAGGCATCATAGAATCAAAAACATTGTTGTTTAATACTAAATATTATCTGGATAAATTATTCTATAGAAAAAAACAGCAAAATAAACAAACACAACCCAATAATTTACTTTACATTTAAATCTGGGCTAAGAAAATTAGTAGAGGGGAAATTATACTAACTAAATAAAAGTGTCCAGCTTAGAATATGTAAAGCTACAATTAGACTATATTTCTACATAATATTTTTCTGTAGCATTTTTGGTTAACTATCTACTCATGATACCAATTTAATTATTTTTGTGAAACTTTGAGACATATTGCTAGCACACTCCAGAAGCATATATCACTACCAACAAGCACACAGAGAAAAAAACAGATGGGTCTGTTTTGTGAAGGCACTCACCTTAAAACTGTGTTGTCAAGGGGAAGAAAACCAAGCATTTATTATGGTATTATAGTTACTGTGCACTGAATAGTAAATCCAAAAGGCCACTACACTTTAAAATACAAGAGCTCAGTGCTACTTTGGTTGACTGTGCATAACAAGGCACAAATTTTACTGGAGGAACTTTCCTTGAATATAGTTTTGGAATGTGTAACCTAAGCTTAATAATTCAGCTCAATACTCTTATTTTGGGGGAAATATACAGTTCTTAGGTGCATGGAGTAGTTTCCATTTTTCTGTGTTTACTTTAAAGCATGATTTTAAAATGTGTTGAATGTGCATTGGCTTAACTATTAAGACATTTTTCCTTATGAATGCTTAAATTGATTGGGAAAGATAAGTAAACCATGAATTGTATGATAGTAATAAAAATATTGTTAAAAATAAGCCAAAATGATCTTATTTTTCAGCTCTAAAATTTAGCAAGATTTTCTAATATGTGGGAAAGAAACTGTTTACAACTCAGATTATAAATTTTATTAACTAACTTAGTTGGAGTCTCTGTTTTCTGGAAGCCATTATTATGTTCTATTTTTTTTTTCTAATCTTACATCACTTTACTAAATTACTTAATGTCCCTATTTATCATCCAAAGATTATATTTTTTACTTCTTTTTTTTAAGCTCTTAGACATACTGTTTCTTGGCAAGAGAACACTGATAAAAGTGAGGAGGGGGCTTCCCTGGTGGCGCAGTGGTTGAGAGTCCGCCTGCCGATGCGGGGGACGCGGGTTCGTGCCCCGGTCCGGGAAGATCCCACATGCCGCGGAGAGGCTGGGCCCGTGAGCCATGGCCGCTGAGCCTGCGCGTCCGGAGCCTGTGCTCCGCAATGGGAGAGGCCACAACGGTGAGAGGCCCGCGTACAGCAAAAAAAAAAAAAAAAAAAAAAGTGAGGAGGAAGGGACTCATGAATGTACTCCCACATTATCCTTTAAATAGTGATACAGTATTTTCTCTCATTACATATAATATTCCTTAAAAAATAAAATAACACTCAGATATCTAATAATATTTAAGAGCCAGGAAAATATTCAGTGGCCTGATATCAATGAAGTACACAGCTTCTTTAAAGCAAGCAATAACACTAGAATGGATTAACAGTAGCTAAACAATGTTTACATATCTTATTTCCAAACACCAAATTTATCCAAGATATCTATTGTATCAGCATGCCTTGACGAGCAAATGACAGATACCTGGACCAACAGTATATAACCAAATGGCTATGTATTCTTTGTTAATTGAGAAGTACGGAGGTATGCTTTGATTGATTGATTCAGTGACTTTTTCATCCTTTTCTGTCATCCTGTTACTTTCATTATCACGTTAGTGACCTCATCATCACATGGTGGTTGCTCAGCTCCAACTACTGAATGCTGTGAGGAGAGTGCACACAGCAGTGAGGAAGAGTCTGAGAGCAAAGATGAGTTCTCTTCACAGGACTACCTCTTTCTTTATTCCAGGGAGGAAAATCACTAAAATCTACAACGGACTTCATTTTATGTTTCATTTGGCCTCAACTGGGTAACATGCCCATCCCTATGCTCATTCCTGGCACAGTGGGACAAGATCACCATGATTAGTTTAGCCATTGTTTCAGTTGGCAACACAGGCATTTTTGCATGAGGCAATTCTTTATAGTGTAAGATCCCAGGATCCCTAAGCACTAAATGCTTGTACCTAATCATGACAGCCAGCATCATTCTTCATACTTCCTGGAAGAACATTACTGCCATCTGTTGAGAACCAATAATTAGAACATCCAGAGAATAAATGAATTTATTGTCTTGTTACCAAGAGAATAAACTCATTTATTGTTTATCATGGGAAAGGGAAGATTGTTCTTGGGTAGGTAACCAACAGTATCTGCCATACCCTGGAAGGAAATAAATTAATGATTTGATTATGTCATATTGACTCATATATTTCCCCTTTAACAGATAACACAGAAGAAAATATGTTAGTCCCAACTTCCACTTGCTAATTGTGGTTTATTGTTTCATCTCTCCAAACTTTAATTTTCTCATCTCTGAAATGATGGTTTTAGACTACATGATCTCTTGCATTGCTTCCAATCCTAAAGAACCTCAGGTGTTAGATATATTGTAATTGAGAGGTGATGCATATAATAATTTAGAGTTTTTCTATGAGATTCTGTAGTTTTCCACAAAGGGACACTTGGCAAAGCAATCTCTGAAGAGTAAATAAGAACATTTATTTATCCCTTTGTACCAAACAAATTTAGAAAATACTTACCATGTGATTGTAATTATAAGAAAAACAAGGTTAAATAAATGTTTTTTGTTTAAATTTACAGAAAGCTGGAAAGATAATAATGCTTTCCTGGGAAATTTGACCTTCTAAATTTTGTTAAACTCACGTTTGTGTATATGCCTGAATACTTTAAATAAGCTAATATTTTTTCTCAGTTGATTGTGGATTGAAGTACTTCACAATAGCAGTGAAACTTTAAAAACTTAAATCATCTATGTATCAAATTTATTTAGATTTTTAGTAATAGGATTATTTATACTATACAGGTTGTTTTCCCAGCAATGATAATTTTCTTCCAACAATTATCATAGGAAAAAGAAATTTTGTCAACAGGTAAAATGTTCATTCACTCACATATTTATTATATTTATATTTATAATATATTTATCAATCAAACATTTACTGAATACTTTGGCATATGCCAAAGACTGTGAGCCATTTGACTTCCCAACATCAACTGTTTTGCATGTCTAGCTCCTATACATTCT
This sequence comes from Kogia breviceps, assembly GCF_026419965.1. Taxonomy (NCBI): domain Eukaryota; kingdom Metazoa; phylum Chordata; class Mammalia; order Artiodactyla; family Physeteridae; genus Kogia; species Kogia breviceps. The sequence goes on along the minus strand of NC_081321.1, from coordinate 70,887,785 downwards.
TTAAGACTCAGGTAAAGTGTCATTTGCTCTAAAAGCCTTCCCTCAATACCTTGCCTTTATTAAATATTCTCCTTTGTGGTTTTTGTTGCACTCTGTGCTCCTTAGGCTGTTAGGGTACTTACCACTTACTGAAATTACCTAATTACTTGCTCTTCCTCTATAAGACCATAACTTTTGTCTTGGTATCTCCAGTACCAAACCCTGTGCTTACCTTTTAGATACATCTTATTTAATAATCACCACAATCCTATAAGACAGGGTATTATTATCCTCAATTTATTGGTAAGAAAACCAGGATATAAAGAGGATAGATCACTTATTCGTTATACACTAACATGTAGCAGAACTTAGAGTAGAACCCAAATAAGCTTTGTTCCACAGCTGCTTTATAAATACCAACTTTTTGACTGAATAAACTCATCTACCAACTTGCTCAGTGAATATTGCTACTAGACCTTATCAGCTACGCACACAACTTTCTTTCATACAGAAATCAATGACATTTCTTCTCTCTAAAGAGATTAGAGAGAAGAATATTTTATTGTTCACATTCTGATTAGACACTTACTGTTAAAGCAGCAAGAAAAGCTTGGCATTATTATTATCCCGAGTTTCATGCTCAGTACCAATAAGATAAGCAGCAAATTTTTACTCTGCAAGTAAAAGTTTACTAGTGGTTTCTCATATGTAGAAATTTCTTTCTTTGGATTGAAATATTTTCAGACTGTAGTTATTTCACCCTCTTCAGCTGTCTTTCATGTCATCCAAAAAGGCTCTTAAATAAAGCTCCTGAAAACTCAAGATTGTCTTTGCTGACAGTTACCCAATTATAAGACATTTTACAGAGAAAACAAATTTTGAATATCCTGTCTCATAAAATGAGAAAGAAGAAAAAATTATTAAGTGATTTAACAACCCCACATTCTGTAACTTCTAAATTATTCCTGGAAAATAGATATGCTTATTTATAAAAAAAAAAAAATTCCATGTGGTTAGTGCATGGATAGTATAGCTGTCATGGAATCAGAAGAACTGGGGTCACCTCTTTGTTTTACCACGTGAAAGTTCTACATCTTTGTGTTTGATGTCAGTCTTTCTGAGCTTGATTTCCTTATATGAAGTTCTAATCTCTTGTTCTATAACTAATTTTTGTTACTTATAACTAAAACTCTTAAGGTGCAGAACTGGTTTCATTTACCTGTTTATCAGTTAAGAAATACATATAAGGAAAATGTTGTGTATATTGGTCCCAAATTTGTTTTGGACGTATATATTGGGCGGTGATTCAAAGTTTATGTTGAAACTGGCATTCCAGAACATTTGCTATTTTTGTATTGATGCGATCTTAAGTGTGTCCTCAGATGTATTTTTCTTTGCAGACTGAATTGATAAAATACACATATGTTATCTTATTTAGAAATGTTAAATGGATTTTATACATCACAATATAAAGCATTTCTGCTATTGTTATTTATTTCCCATAAATATTTGCCTAAATTAGACTATAATTACTAGCACACTACCCAACAATAAAATATAAAATATTAGACCTTAAACATATGAATTTAATTAACTTAAAAATAAATCTGTTTCTTAACTATAGTACTTAAGAAAATGTAAAAGTTTCTTAACAATAATACTCCAAAAAGTCATATGTGTATTTCTAAACTATGCAACAATAATGCTGTATTTAAAAAAACAAAAAACAAAACAAAACAATTCTGGCTTACAATGAAACTCACAAATCTATGAGTCAACTGTGGCTCTGCTGGATTCTGCTGGAATCAGTTCAGTGACTCTACATCATTCTGTGGTTCATCTGAGCATGGTTCCAGGATCTCAGCTGTATCCAAGTCTGTTTCATTGAGTCTGCTTCACAAGTCTGGAGCCTGGATGAATGTTCAACTGTTAATGGAGTGAATGCTCTCTCACAGAGGATCCCAGGAGGACATAAGCCAAATCAAATTGCACAAGCACATTGAAGACTTCTATGTTCTTGTGTTCTTTCATGTGGCCAAAGCAAGTCACCATGACCACACCCAACATCATTGTTATGAGGAAGTATACTGTACCTTAAGAGAGAAAAGAGAAAAAGTGAATATTTACTAAATAATAATTCAATTAATCACATGCAACATTCATTTGGAAATAATATAGAATTTTGACAACCATATTTTGGGAGAAAAAACCCTCAGCATTAGACATAACAAGTTGTGAAACATAATAATTTTATATTTAGATTCAATAGCTCCAGTGAGATTCACCTTATAAGTTTCATGTTCTTTCCACATACTGGAGGGAAAAAATAAATCTTATGTTTAGAAATGAAGCCAAAGAGTTTATTAGTCATCAAGTTTCAATGATAGTGTGTTTCAATGGAAAGATCTCTTAACTGGGAGGCAGTTCTTATTTATTATCTCCTTCTCTGATAAATCTAGGAGGCACGTGTGTAAAGTTAGTTTCATGATTTGATGTCTAGGAACTGCTTTAAAAAATTATATTCATGCTTTAAAATACTGCTTCATTGCCACCAATACTGCTTTTCATATGAAAAGAAAGAATCCTAATGAGCTAACTTCTCATTCCAAATCTTTAAAAAATATATGCAAAATGAAGTAATTGTTCTCCTGTTGGAAATCATAGTACATTTCCTTTCCTAGAAGGATGATAAAATTAAAAATTATGCAGTAGGTATTGGTTTCTTTATCACAGTTATGTTTTCTCTCCAAAGTATATAGTCAAATCTAATTAAATACAAACTCATAAATAACATGGTGAAAGCTTCTGATTTTTTTCACATTTTTATGATAGAATAAGAACTCTAATATTTTAATGATATATTATTATTAGTCTTCCTGCTACATTTATAAAAATGCTTTGCAAAAATCATTTAAGATAGATGTCTTGAATGTTTATATTACTGAAGGAGAAGGAAATTTCAGCAACCATGTCTGAATTATAAGCATCTATTCTGTCTTGCACCTAAGTTCCTTAACATTAATATCTTGAAACTACACTCTTACTGAATTTCATGATGCTAGTTCATGTTCCTACTTCATAAAACAATAGGGCATTTTGTTATAGTGCATTTACAATATACACATTCATTAAACTTGATTAACTAAGGTCAAGCTTGCAGCTACAAATAACATCCACAGTATTTGATAAATAATGCAATAAATATCATTAACTGCTCAATGTAATGGATGATCTACTTCTTTCCCCTTCTCTTGCTCAGCTAAAATCTTTTGGGCTGCAGAAGTCACACTACAGCTCCAGTAATAATGGGCTTGTTATTGAATCCATTAACTTAGTATTTTCCCATTTTATTGCACATTTTATATAAAATAACCAAATGACAACGTTTATAAATAATGTCATTGAACGTTTGTTAAATAGATTTTTACTATGCTTCCTCCCTCAATTGCCTCTCTGTATGTAGCTCATGGATTTATTTATAAATATAAATAATTATAAATGCATAATATATAAATACATAACCTAAACATAAATATTTTCACAATTCCTTGAACTAAAAAAGTCAATATGATGTGTTTATAAATATTATATATTTCATTCTAAATTGATAATAATGATATAGATATTACACATATGTGAAATATATATTTCTAACTAATATTGCAATCCATATATGAGTGTGTACATATATATATATATATATACACTCATATATATAGTAATATATATGTACACACTCATGCATGGATTGCAATAGTAGTAAGAAAAAGGAGGATGCCCTGAATATTAACTTATGTGAATCTTGAATTCTAAAGATGCACAATCATTAACTCTGGGGTGACTAGGACTAGCAAGTAAGTAGGCAGTAACTTTTTTATTGCTATGGACTCATAATCATTTGGAAATTCACCAAGACATGAAAGAATTAATTCAGGCAACTATTTATATTTTGTTTTTGGAGTCTGTTAGAAGGGAGAGAAGCTCACTATAGTGCCTGAAATATTGACATTAGATATGTAATATTCATAAAATTGTACCAATATTTAAGCCAATTTATATAAAATGAGGAAAAAATATGACAAATTATATCCATGCAACTCGTTTAAAATTTTAATCATTTAGTAGTTTAGACTTCTGAGATGAATATTATGTGAAGCGATACGTTTAATTAGTCAGCTATGCAAACGCAATAGCTAAATTGAGCATTTTATGAATATATTTGTACTATGTATTTAAAAGTTCAGTAGAAGAAGAGACAATTCCTATCAACACTTTGCATATACAATGATGTAATCCAATTTTTAGTAATATTTTGCTGAGGTCCACCGAGATCTTTTAATAATTATCAACTGTATTCCGTAGTGATTTTTTCCTTTGAGAATAGTAGTCCAAAATATTAAGTTGTTTGAGTTTAAGCAATTTCTTATAATTTTTTGCCCTTAGTCACCACATGGAACAAACTTTGAAATAAGCAAAAACAATGTAATTGCAAAGGAGACAAATAAGCTACGTATACAATTCTGTTTCACTATGTGCACCTGAGGTAATCCTTCAAAATAAAATGTTTCACTGTGATGGTGAAGTCCTGAGAATGAACAGACGGAGACTTCTCCACACAGGACCAGGAAGCTCATTCATCAGTGAGCACTATCTCTAGCTGGCAGTGACTAGAAACATTGGGATCAAAGGCAGGTCCCGTATCTTCGGGAGTGTACTGCATACTGGAAGGAAATAGGCAAATGCAATATTCTTCCTAGCTACACTCCGTTCTGTGAGGACAGGCCATGCAGCCATCTGTTTTGTTTTCCACCGTATCCCTTGCATTCCCTGGAACTAGCACAATACTTTGTACATAGCTGATTCTCCAAAATAAGTATTGATGGATAAGAGTGATGATATTGTTAGTACACAGTTGAGAGAGAGCACATAGGATGCACACTTAGGCCATAGTGGAAGATAGAAAAAGATACTGTGAGGAGGTGCCATCTCGATTTAATTTTCAGCCATGTGGAAGAACTAGCCAAGTGAACGAAAGGAGCTGGCCAAGACAGGTATGAGTAGGGAGGACATGGCATACAGGCAGGAGGGGCAGCAGATGAACAGGTCCAACCCCACAAAGTTCATGGTACATTTCAAGTAATGTCCTGCGGCTGGAGTGTACTGGGCCTAGTGGTGAGCAGCAGGATGTGAGACAGGCAATATGTGATGGCTCTGATCACGAAGACTCATACATGCCATGCATGAGCCATTCAATTTTAACTTACATGATGAGGCATCCATGCAAGACTTTAAGGAAGAGAGCTTCAGACGAATATTCTCTTTTTATAAAATCACTCTGATCCAATTGGAGGGGAGGAGTTGAGATAAGCAACTAGTTAGGAGTCTGTTGTACTAATTGTGACATGAACGTGACATGCCAAGACCAGGGCTCACAATAAAGGACAGATAAGGAGTATAGAGATGGATTTGAAAGTTATAATTTAAGAGGTGGAAGGAATAGAATTTACTCTCAAGAAAAACATTTCAGTATGAAAAAGGCCCAAGAGAACTGAAACATATATATTACTTTATTATTATTTATTTCATTTCATTCTTATTTTAATTGTTTAGATCATCATGCCAATTGCCAGTTAAAAATTATGTAACTCTCTGCCAGATCCATTGCTTCAGCACCTACTGTGTAAGACATGTTGTGCCATGCTGTGGGATACTGTAGGAAACTTCACAGAAAACATTAAAACATTTTCTCTAGTTGTATTTTAAATGGTAACATACAATTTTCAAAATATTTTTCTTACTAGACATGGGGAAAGACTAGTGTGGGGGTACCTGGGAAAAAGAACAGGCAGTTAAGAGAAATTAAGTGGATAAAAAACTGTTAAAAATTGACAGTACGAATCAACCATCTAAAAGAGAGCAGATTACTGAGTAGAGCCATTAACAGGTATCTATACTGGCAGGGGTGCAGGTTGTGAGAAGCAGCAAGGAAGAGGCCATAGGAAAAGGACATAGCAGCTATAAATGTACACGGAGGCTGAGATTCTGTCCTACCCAGAGTGCTGGTCATTAAACAGGAAGCCAGTTCTATGCTAATCTAATTAATGTGGCTGACATCTTGATTATGCTGATATAGAAGGAAAATGAGAATCTGTAAATATTTGTTACACTTCCCTGTAAGTAAATCTTATTCTCTTATATTTGATTGCTTGCCCCTTCACATACTAGCTTGTAAATCTGGGCAAGATGTTTGATCTCCTTTAAGCTTCATCCTAGAATAATAATGATAGGGCAGACCTTATTTTGTTCTCATGAGGATTAAATGAAATAATACATATACATGGCTTAGCACTTAGTGTTGATATAGTGTTAGATTTAGTCTCATCAAAATTTTTCATCCATTTACTATTTTAGGTGCTGAAGAGACAGCCTTGATTAAGACAAAAATCATTGCCCTCATGGAACTTATCTTCTGCTGAATAAAATCATCATAACCATTACCTTATTTTAGCATTCATAACAATTTTCATCTCTGAAATTCTATATACAGTATTCCAAAGGACATAGAATTATTGCTTAGGCAGTAATTCCACAAAGCAGAACAGTTCTTTCTGTTAAAACTGTTAAAACAGTAAGTCTTTTTAACTAAGAGAAAGAGAAGTTAGATAAAACAGCATTTCAGAAAATTAGTGAATTTCTTCCATTTCTTTCAATGTATCCAATATCAGTGTAACCTTCTGCAGTGGCTCTATTTCTTAGCATTTTCTACTTTACAGGAATGATGTAGATCAAGAATTATTAAACAGAACAAGCAAACATATTCTGGTGTTATAGCACATTAGTCAGTGTTATCACAAAAAAGGAAGAAAAATGAATCATGTAAGAAATAGTTGTACTAGGTCTATTCACTTCTAGTCTTTGACCCATTCAACAATACCTAGGAAACCAACACATTTAGAAGTCACTGAGTAAAAGATTAGAATAATACCTGACTGCACTATTCCCTCCTACAAAATTCCGACTTTGAGCCCTCACACATTTTTACATGCAATGAATCAGTCATTTGTTTATAAATTTGCCTTGGGATGTTAAAGGAGTACATTTAATAAGAACTCCTTTGCTATATCAGGGAAAATGAAGTTCTGTATTAGAGAATGCCAGAATGGGAAAAAGATACAATGACAGAGATAAGATCATTGAAAATTGTAGTAGGAATGAGCAAGCTTTAAATCATGGTGGTTGAAAGTATAATTTTAATTAATTTTACCTATAAACAAAAGGAAGCCCATTATTTCATATAGATTATATAGGTTACCCCTAGAATGTTTAAAGCAAACAATTTTTTCCTTCCTTCATTCAGTGAATCTTTAATGCTAACTAGGTGCCATGTACCATTCTAAGCAATCTTGCTTTTGAGTCACAAGATACCTGCTGATATTATTTACTACCGTTTATCTTAAAATGATGGGAGGATAAATCTGGTAAGAATATAGATATCTAAAAACAGTAAATTATGTTTATTGTTTCTTTTAACAAAAACATTACATATTCATTGTAGAAAACTCTGAAAGTAAAGGCTAAATAGTAGAGGGAAATATATGAATTCTACCAATGTCAGTACCTTAAGGTTATATCCCTCCCTCCAGTTTCTCTCTACGTAGATAGATACACACAATTATCTATCTATCTATATACACGATTTTATATATATATATATATATATATATATATATACACACACACACAATTATGTATAGGTATAATGAGATCATATGGAAGATGTATGTAATTTGCTTTCTCATTAAAGATCGATGCTATAGCTAATCCATGCTGAATGTAAATATTCATGCAACTCTTTTTGGGCAAATGTGCCAAAAAAATGTTACTTCTCTAATTTAACTAACCTCTGCATTGTAGGGTTATAAAGTTTTTCCAGGTTTTCTGCAGTTTTAACAGTGCAGCAGTGAATATTCTTGTAGAAAAGCTTTGCTCAAATTCTTAATTAGCCTCTCAGGATGTTCACTTAGAAATAGAATTAATGAGTCAAATGGTACATACAAGTTTAAGACATTGGTTCAAATTGTTAATTTATATCCAGAAGATAAAATATAAATAATAAAAAAAGAGTATTTCCCAGAAATTTTGTCAACATTGTAAAATACCATTGTCAATCTGACAGTGGAAGTGATCTTGGACATGTGTGCTAATTTGCAACTTTTGAATCACTCTCAATAGATCATCCTTTCATATTTGATGGGGTTGGTATCTCTCGCATCTGAAATACATGTGTGTGTGGGCCGCAGATCGATAATCACATTAACTATTCATGCCCTATTTATCCTTTTCCTGTTGGGTTAGTAAAGAGTTTCGTAAAGGCTCATAAGCTATCTTATAGTTCTATATTTGTGGTTATTTCCCCCATTTTTCTTATGACCCATTTTTGTTTCTATTTACTACGTGTAGTATGGCCTCTCCCATTTAGTCATTCTACAAATATTTATTTAGATCCTAGTATATTTTGCAAATTGTTCTAGTCACAGGGAAATATGGCAGTATACAGAAATGTCTTTTTTCTAACTCAAAAATTACATTAATATGAAATACTATTCTGATTTATTTTTTAAATTATCATATGCAAATTTAGGGGTAGAGGAATAATATAATATGGAGATATAATTTTACTTTTCAAATTAATTTCATAGTCATCTCAGAACAATTTCCTTTAAGTTTAAATTTATTTGCAGTCATTTAATGAAAACTTTATAATAAATGAGGGTGTTCATTCACTTTCATATTTTCCATTGATCTGCATTTATATCTCTCACTTCAAAACATCATACATTTTGTCTTTTTTTTAAAGTAACACTGCTAGAAGTATATTTATTTTTCTATCAGTAGAACATATTCCAGAAATTTTTTTAAAAATAAAATTTGAAAATAGAAATATAAATAACTTTATAAAGTTATACAAATATTCTGATTCTGTAGAGTGCCAAAATGATAGTTCAACAGAAATCTGTCAAATGTTAACTTATGTTTGTGCAAATTTCTCTTCCATCTCTGAAAATTCTAAAACTTTAGGAAATAGATTTACCAGGATAACTATAATGAAAAAAGAGAAACCAACTTGGACTATTAAGACCAATTATAGTCAACCTAATACCAGTAGGCACCACACCTACTCAAATCTTGTTTTTCTGTCATGTTTTTATATTTTTGAGGTGGTATAAAAGGAGTTTCCCTGAAGCTCAGTAAATGACAAAACAGCAGTTTTGCATAGAATCTCCATGAAATTTCCCCATTCTGTCTCTATTATTAACTGTAATAGTGAATGCAACACACCGAATGCACTAGTCTTTTGTATTTCCTATTTCTGTGTCTCCATATGCAAGACACTTGAAAAGGGGGCTTAGAAATATTAGTTTATTCTATGAAATAAGACAGCACTCTCCTCCTTATACTACTCATGAGAAAGCATAATTGAATGACAAAAACAACACTTAAAAGAATTTATTTTAGCTGTAAGGGAGATATTCTGGCAGTAGAGAATTCTAAACATAGGAAACTATATTGTCAAGATAAGTGGATTATAATTCCTAGCACTGAAAAATACAGTTGTTGTCCCCTTAGTTATCGTGTCCTAGAGATATTTGTTTACAAGTTCCAGTGCATCCTTCTGAAGGTCTATGTTCAAAATGTTACTACACATAACACCAACAATGTCTTTGAATATCTATGCTTATGCAAATATCTTATGTATATATCTTTTGTGTGTGTTTATTTATGAATGCTTATATATAAGTGAAAAGAATGACAGCAATTATACAAGGGGTGAGACTGATAAATTAGGATTAGTTTTTTATTATAAGATACTCACTCTACCCATGAATGGTATAGTTTAGAAGTGGTTATTTGAAAGTGAACTTGGATTAGCTATAAATGTATATTGCAAATTCTAAGGCAACCACTTAAAAAAAAAAGTAAAAAAGAGACATATAGCCAATTTGCTAAGAAAGGAATAGAATCATATAAAATGCTCAGCTAGAATCACAAAAGGCAGAAAAAGAGTGGGAGACAATAATAGGAACAAAGACAAGGGCAAAACCAGAAAATGATAAAGAATATGGTAGATATTAATCCAACTATATCAATAATCACTTCAGCCAATGGTCTAAATGCACCAATTAAAAGACCAAGATTGTCAGAATGAATCAAAAATAAGACCCAACCATATTTGTCAATAAGAAACCCACTTGAAATATAAAGACAAATATAGAGTAAAAGTAAATGGGTGGACGGTAAGAATGGCCATCATCAAAAAATCTACAAACAGCAAATGCTGGAGAGGGTGTGCAAGGAAAGGGAACCCTCTTGCACTGTTGGTGGGAATGTAAATTGATACCGCCACTATGGGGAACAGTGTGGAGGTTCCTTAAAAAACTAAAAATATAATTACCATATGACCCAGCAATCCCACTACTGGGCATATACCCTGAGAAAACCATAATTCAGAAAGAGTCATGTACCAAAATAAAGTATTTTTAAATTAAATTATGTACATTGTTTCTTATACATAATTCTGTTGCACACTTAATAGGCTACATTATAGTACAAACATAACTTTTTTATGCACTGGGAAACCAAAAAATTCATATCACTCACTTCATTGTAATATTTGCCTTATTGTGGTGGTCTGCAATAGAACCTACAATATCCCTGAGGTATAATTGTACACAATTATTGGAATGGCCAAAATCTAGAACACTGACAACACCAAATGCTATCAAGGATGTGGAGCAATAGGAACGTTCATTCATTGCTGATGGGGATGTAAAATGGTAGTCACTTTGGAAGACTGTCTGGTGGTTTCTTACAAACTACACATACTTTTGCCATGCAATCTGGCAAATACCCAGTAAATACTCATTGGTATTTACTCAAATGAGCTGAAAATGTATGTTCACACAAAAGCATGTACATGGTTATTTATAGCAGCTTTATGCACAATTGCCAAAAACTTGGAAGCAACCAAAATGTCCTTCAGTAGATGAATGATAAACTGTGTTACATCCAGACAATAGATTACTCAGCACTAAAAAAGAAATGAGCTATCAAGCCATGAAAAGATATAGAGGAATCTTAAATGCATATTACTAAGTGAAAGAAGGTAATCTGAAAGGATTATATACTGTATGATTCCAACCATATGACATTGTGCAAAAGGCAAAATTATAGAGACAGTAAAAGATCAGTGGTCCTCAGGAATTGGGATGGTGTGGAATGAATAGGTGAAGTACAGAGGATTTGGGGGGCAGTGAAAATACTCTGCATGATACCATAATGATAAATATGTATCTACAACATATCTATCAACACGAAGAGTGAATCCTAATAAACTGTGGACTTGGTGATGAACTGTGTCAGTGTAAATTCATCAATTGTAGCAAACATACCACTCTGGTCAGGGATGTTGATAATAGGGGAGGCTATAAATGTGGGGGGTCAGGAGGCATATGGGAAATCTCTGTACCTTCCCTTCAGTTTTGCTATGAATCTAAAAATGCCTTAAAACAATAGTCTTAATTTTAAAAATGTTATCACATCTGCAGTGGAGGCTTTATTAATTCATGCCTATAATACTAAACTAGTTTTATTTTTAATATCCTTAATAATTATAGTTTCTACTGTTTTGAGTAATTAGCCTTCACTAGTGTACCATGAAAAGAAAACTTCTCTACAAAATCTGAATGTGTGCTCCGTTTTCTTTTTGAAGGGCATGTGCATGGTGAAAAATGAGCTGTAGAGCCAGAAATGCCTCATTTCTATTCTCAGCTTGGTAACTTGCTTAACTGGGGTTAATTTCCTCATATATAAAAAATGGAATAAATAGTAAGATATCTGTAAAGAATGTAATACATATAAAGCCAACCAAATATCTTCTTGCTAATAGTAAGTATATAATAAATGGCAACTGCTGTTGTTGCTGTTATTATTTAAACTCATCAGAGAATATAATCCCCTTTAAGTGACTGTGGAATCTCTGTTCTCTTTACAGTGCTGTGGCTGGCACCTATTAGATATACAATAAAATCACGTGAGTGCTAGATATTTTATATTATGTGTGGTTACAAAATTATCCTTACCACATCATTATTTTCAGCTCACTCTTCCAGAGATCAAGTTCCTTCATCTGTGAGTTAAATTCAAATCGTTTGCATGAAATTTAAGCACTCTGTAATCCGGCTTCAACACACTATTTATTCTTACTTTAAATCACTGAAACCTGCACTAGATCCTAATGCAGCTCTCATTTTTTTCATATGTATTCTTTGCCATATCTTTTCTACCTTTTCCACAAAAAGCAGAATAATCTTGACATAGTTCCTCAATGGTAGGGTGATAAGAGTTTTTTATTTTTATGTCATCACAACCTAACACAATGAAACCTACTAAAAACTCAAACTGAATTTGTTGAATGCATGAATAAAATTTACAACTATATAAACAAGTAGTTGTCAATAGAAGACTTCACTGAATAAATTAATAACAAGATTTTTAAAAGAAGGTGAGTGGAAGTGGGGCAGAAGGGAAGCAGAATAAGTAACTTTAATAGCTTTGATGTTGTTGAATAGTTATTATCCGTAAAAGGAGTTTATTTATTGACTCCCTCACTATGATTTTTCTCATCTATTCAAATCTGCTCTACTATAGTTCATTAACTCCACGCACAATAGAGAACTCTTATCACTTCCAAAAATACTATTTTCTTTTGTGATGGTATTTCCACCTATAATCAATATTTAGTCTGAAAATGCACAGAATCATTATACATTTGTTCTTTGATCTATATATGGGGAAGAAATAAAATAAAAATTCAACATGAAGTATATATAATCAGAATGGTATAGATTTAGTCTGGTCTGTTACATTTTCATGGTCTCCAGCACTGTACAATTATGATAAATACTCACAATAGGATCAGTCCCAGACTGATGTTTGAATCCTTAAAGCTGAGTCAAATTTGTTAAACAAAGCTTAAAGAGTTGAACACATTTAGCTTAGAAATGTTATACTGTAAATAAAAATGGTGTTGTAATCACACAAATTCCAGATCTGCTTCCTCTTCTATCTTAGTACTGTTAGTTACTAACATGAACAATGTTCTTAATATCTCTTGGCCTCAGGCTTCTCATCATTTATAAAGGTATAATAATGCATAGTGTTTAGTTTTACTGTGAATGTTAAATTAGCTAACATATGAAAATACTGTTGACAACCAGAAGTTATATAAATAATCATTGCCTTCCCTTGCCTTTTATGGTAATTTTATTATGATAATTGGTTATTCATATCACATATATGTGTATTTAATTTCATTTATAATTCAATAACTTCCAAAATGTAGTATTAGTTTGTTTAGTAATATAACTATTCCATCACTTAAACTGCATGTTTGTTGAGAATCTACAACATGCAAATTGATGTGTTGGGTGTGATAACTCTAGTAACAGGAGAAAAATTTGGTACTAAACACAAGGCAGAGGAAAAGCTATAATAAGAAATTGCAGTTAATGCAAGCTATTGTAATTGAATGTAAAATCATCTGAAATAAATGGCAAGTCACAGTTTATCAGACATAATTGATTAAATGCAACACTCCATTGTCTAGCTCCTTTGTTTTGGATTGCCACTACGTAAGGAATTACCATTTACAAATATAAAATACTTCATGTAGACTTGGGCTGTGTATCATAGAAACTTTTAGAGCAGAAATATGTGCTATTCTTTCAGTAGATGGACTGCATAATTCATCATTTCTCCAATAATATACTAACAAGAAACTGCCATTGTTTTTTGTTTATACCCTATGTATAATAGGTAAGAGTAGAATATGTGATTTTAAAGTATTAGTTTTGTTAGATATTAATTGCTTTTTTTCCCTTTAATAAGAAGTAGGAGACATATTATAGGATTAAGATACTCCAGGGTGTGTTTTATTGATCCACTAATACATGATTTGGGTGGTTAAAGCACTTAGCCTTTAGGTTTGTAGCTCATAATATACCCTAGGCATGAATAAATGGAATAATAAAATGTACCCTGGAGTGCCTTGATGTCATATTAAAAATAATAAAACACATGAACTGATATATTCTGAATTCAAAAAAAGAAGAGGTTAGCTATGCAAACATTCAGTACTCTGAATTGAACTGACACTTTGTAAAAGTCTAACAATATGGTTACTGTACATAAAATTTTATTCTACTCATTATATTTTGGTAAATTTGTTTCTAAAAATCATTTAATGGACTTGAAACAAAATCTTATGTATCTTTGAAAAGCCCAAAGGCAAACGTTGAATACTTAAGTGCAGAGGTATTCTACAGAAACATTCTTAACATCTCTGCTTTCCAAAAGAATGTTTCTTTCATGATTTATTATATTAAGTTCTAGGTCTTGTTCTCAACTCTGGGTTAATTTATTTTTATTTAATTCACTTTAAACTGTATTGCATACTTTCAACATGACAAAAAGTAGGCCAGGAACTGTGCCAAGTACCGAGGATGTAAAGATGAATAAAATACATTCCTCACCTTTAATTATTCACAGTCAAGTAGAGGAAAACGATGTGTAAGTAATTTCATACAAAGAGAAAAGTGCTATAATTCAGAGTCCTGTCTAATTCTACCTTCAGAATAGAGAGGAAGGCTTCATGAACAACACATTATAAAAACAAACTTAAAGGATTTAAAAACAAGGGAAAATGCAGCAGGAACGCTGATTAGGTGTCAGCATCACCAAATGAGAAATGTTCTGTGACCTGCTCAGAGTTTTGGACTTCTCCCTAAAGGCAACAGAAGACTATCAAATGCTTCTGTTGTTGTTATATTTTTTTTTTTTTTACCAAGGGAATCATAAGAGCAAATTTATCTTTCAGAAACCTCCCTCCAGCAGCAGTATGGAAGATTGACTGTCCTGGAGTGAGGTAATTACCAAAGTTTAAGTGAGAGATGGTGAGGGACCAGAGAGAGTGGGAAGGAAATGAAA
The DNA here is from genome assembly GCF_026419965.1 of Kogia breviceps. Classification (NCBI taxonomy): domain Eukaryota; kingdom Metazoa; phylum Chordata; class Mammalia; order Artiodactyla; family Physeteridae; genus Kogia; species Kogia breviceps. The sequence continues at coordinate 70,872,761 of NC_081321.1, read as the reverse complement.
AGCAGAATGTGAGAGAAACGTCTGAGTTAAAGCTCTCCCCCTTCATAATGACATGAGTGGACAGGGAGTCTTAGTGACTACAAAGATTTAGGATGTGGAGGTAAAGGGCAGGAAGGAAAGGAAGCAGACTTCTGGAACATTTATTCCTCTTTAACTGGAGCAGTAACTAATACTAGCCCAAGGCGTGTAAGCACCTTTAGAAATTTTATTAATCTTGCAAGTCTCAGTGTAAATTTTATTTCCTACAGGAAATGTTTCCTAAGACAGCTGCTCTAAGATCATAGTGTGTGTGTGTGTGTGTGTGTGTGTGTGTGTGTGTGTGTGTGTGTGTGTGTTTCTTTCTCTCTCACTCACACAACTTTGCATAATTTTGTGAAGGCAGTTTGACATGCTATTGAAGGGACTGCCCTCCCGGAATAAAGTAGTAAAGTTTGAGAAAACAGGAAACCTGTCTTATTTATCTTAGTATTTCTAGGACTTAGCACAATGCATTTAGTGCTAGGATATAGTCATAGGATATAGTCAATACTACTGAAATAAATGTACCTGGGGAATTATGCATGCATATTGACTCAGAGAACTTGTGGAGATTAAACAGAAAAAACAAAACGAAACAAAACCAAGCAGCAAAACAAATACTGAGGAGCAGTAGAGCTTCTTTACTGAGTGATGAGAATCATAGATGGTTTGCCCTCAGTACTCTACGCTGCCTGTATATCTAGTCAAGTTGCTTCCTTTGTTAGCACCCATCTATTCTTTTCCATTACTTTCTAAAGAAGATTCCACTCCTTTAGTAGAAACAAAGTCATTCAAGGTCTGGTAACTGCTTACATCTGGAAGCTCAGTGAAACTCATCACCAGACAAGTTTTCACATATAACATATGGTTTAATTATACTATATGCTTGCATTTTTCTTACCCATCATGATTACTCACTCCTTGATGTTTTGTACATGTTGCTTTCTCAAGTTGAAAATTTCTATTTATCTTTCAAGTCTGATTTCAAGTTATCACCCCCTGGTGGAAGACTTCCCTGTTACTACCTGTCTGAAAGAAGTGTCCTGCTTTTTGTTCTTTTTGTTTTGTGTCATTATTCTAACATCTAATACACTATATCATTACCCCCTCACTTTTGACTGTACAGTGCACCTCACTTTTAGCTCAGTAAATGTTACAAAGTTGACACTCAATAATCACTTTTGAATAAATGGGAAACTTTCTTATTGATGCCCTGATTCAACTGATTTTTAATAAAGCTGTAATTTATGCTACTCCTGTTTTCTAAAAATGAAATAGTAAATACAAAAGAATAATGCACTAAAAAAAATTTGAGTTAGAACACAAAAATTAGAAGAGGAAGAAGAAGCTATTAAGGATCCAGAATGATACTGATTAGCAATCTAGTCCAGCCAAGATCAGAGAAAATAGTACTAAATCTATGTTCACAAAGTGAATTAAATACCATAAAAGAATCTAAAAGATGAAAAGTCTATTAAAATTTAAAAAGAGGTAGCTCTTTAAATTCAACAGCAGGCATTTGTATTTATTTTTCAAATCAGCAAGAAAAAATGCATTACATAAGATGAGACTACAGAAATTCATAAAACACTCTATTTTATACTTTGTCAGTGTTCTGGGAAAGGGTAATATGTGACTTTATGTTATGTAAGGTGAATTCCAAAGGAACATGGAAATCACCAACTTTTAATTATAGCAGAAAGGAGAAAGGAAGTGTTTGTTCTTAGAACCATATGTCATTCTTGTCCTGTTAACATGTTTCTCTGATTCAATATGTATTGTACCACCCACTGTTGCCACAAATACTTGATAATATTGGACAAACTACCTTAAACTAAATAGTAAATTGTTGAGTGTAAAAGAAAAAATGAAAGGGAAATTCACAGGTGTCATAAACAGAGAAGGAACTTGTAGCTAGTACAGTAACCTTTTGAACTGATACAGTTGAAGCTGGTAGCCAGGTATGATACCATAGTCAGATGTACTTCCTGAATGAGTTGGGCTTTTAAAGTCCAGAATAGAATGGAGAAAAGGGCTTGTGATGGAGAGGATCATGTAAGTGTACGGAAGGAAAGAAGCAAGAAAGTTTAACTCTCCTCAGGGATCTTTCTAAGTTCGGAACATTTTCTGGGCACAGAGTTTTAATTTACATATATATATATATATATATATACATATTCATATATACACACACACACATATATATATACACACACACACATAAATTACATACATATACCATAGCCAACAGATCAACAGCAAAAATAACAATGAAATGAATAACAACGATGACAAACTGGTCTTCATTTAGTGAAACCCCTGAAATTCAGGAGCAAAACAAATGCAAAATGAATCTGAAGAGGACCACTCCTGTATCCCCCAAGTTCATGTGACTATACAACACTATGAAAGATTCACAACAAAAATGTCCAAATCAAAAGGTAGAATGAGATTAAAGCATAAGTGAAGAAGGACTATACCCTCTAAAATCATAGACCAGTTTGAAAGAGACTATGAAATCAGGAAACATAAAGTGGTTAAAGGAATAAAAGGAAAACTAAAACCCACATATAATGACAGAACAATTTGGTTTGGAGAGAAAGGAACACATCTGAAAAACAATCAACTAGAACTTTCAGCAAAGACATATATAGTCAATAAAATAAAACCTTAGTTGATATGTTAAACAGCAGATTAGACACATCTGAACAGAATATTTAAATGTAATTCAGATTTTAGAGAATTTAAAAAATTTGGCATAGAGGACAGAAAAATATGGGGAAAAACGGTTAGCAAATACAGAAAATAGAAGTGCCAACATATAAGTAAAGGAATTTCCAAAAAGAGATAATTTGTGAGAAGCAATATTTAACGTTATAATTACAGAGTTCCCCAGGATAGATAAGAGTCATAAATTCTCAGGTTGAAGAATCAAATATTATCCTGACCAGAAAACAAAGACAATAGAGCCACATCTAAACAAATTATAATAAAACTGAAAACCATGTAAAATAAGAGAAAATTAAAGAGAAATTATATATTATTTTAAAAGGTATTCGAATTTTAACAACAGCTGACTTCTCATTAAATAGAATCCTTAAAACCCAGTATCTCCAAATGTCTGAAGGAAAGTGACTATCAACCTGGAATTCTGTATCAAGAAGACAGTGGAGAGGAGAGAAGTTCTCTTTCCTTCGGTAGTTTACTGACTAGTGGAAGGGAGTTAAGAGCACACAATGTTCTTCCCAGCTAAAGCTAAGCTCAGTGAAGACGGGAATATATTTGTCTATTTTTTGTGCCCTTGTATCCACTGCAAGCTGTGGAACTAACATGTGCCTTATTGGTAGTTGATTCTCAGAAATAAGTATTGAAGAGAAGAAGAGGAAAAAAGAAGAGAGTGAAGTCAAAATAAAGATATTTTCAAGAAAAGGTATAAAAAATGTAACAAGATCTTCATTTAAAAGCCATGTAAATTTGTACTTTACTTGGAAATAATTAACCCAGAAAGACAAAGATGAACACAAAGCAATGGTAAGCAAATAAATTAGTAAACACTTTACTAAATAAATTAGTAAACACAAAATAAGAAAAAAGCAGCAACCAAAACAACCATACTGATTAATAGTAGGACATTTATAAGCATGGTGTCACTTTAATACCAACCTATATGAAAGATGTGGTTCTTCTGGTTCTTTGGTTCTTGGAATGTGCTAGAGCAGGGAGAGATACCGAAGTAACTTTAGATTTAGTTGAATACAATTTGCAAATTGCCATTTACTAATCACTAAAGTAATAGAGAATATATAACTCCCCAGTCAACAAAGAGAAAACAAAATGTGGAGATGGGGGATGGTGACTACATGGTGACCACACACAAGTAGACCCCAGATTGGTTGGGACCAGAAGGTTGAGATTCTGGAGATATCACCATGATACCTCACCACTAACCAATCAGAAGAAAGTCACACACCCTGCAGCCCTCAAGACCTCACCGTAAATTTTGCCTTTAAAAACTCTTCTCTGGAAGCCATCAAGGAGTTTGGGTCTTTTGAGCATGAGCTACCCTTATTCCTTGCTTGATGTCCTGCAATAAAACTTTCTGTGCCCCAAACTCTGATGTTTCAGTTTGTTTGTCCTCACTGTGCGTCAGGCACACAAACTTGGGTTTGACAACAAGATGGCTATTATCAAAAAGTCAAAAGATAATAAGTGTTGGCAAGGTAAGGAAAAAAGGAAATCTTTGTGCACTGTTGGTGGGAATGTAAATTGGTATAGTCATTATGAAAAACAGTATGAAAATTCCTTAAGAAATTAAAAATAGAGCTAGCATATGATTCAGAAATTCTACTTCTGAGTATATATCCCAAAGATACAAAACCATTCTCTTGAAAAGATAACTATACTTCCATGTTGATTGTAGTAGGATTCACAATATCCAGTACATGGAAACAATCTAAGTGTCCATCAACAAATGAATAAAGAAAAATAGGATATGTGTGTGCATGTGTGCATGCACACACGCAATGAAATGGGACATAATATACAATAAAATATTATTCAGCCTTTAAAAAGTAGGAAATCCTGTCATTTGCAGCAACATATATAAACCTGGAGGACATTTTGACAAGTAAAATAAGCTAGGCACAAAAAGACAAATACTATAATTTCACTTATATGTGGAAGCTTAAAACATCAAACTCATACAAGTAGAAAGTAGAATGGTGGTTACAAGGAAATGGGGATCATAGGGAGATATTAGTCAAAAGGTACAAATTTTCCATTAAGCAGCATGAATAAGTTCTGGAGATCTAACGTACCAAGTGGTAACCACAGTTAAAAATACTGTTTTTGTTTGCCTAAAATTTGCTAAGAGAGTAGATCTTAAATGTTCTCATCACAAAAAGAAAAAATAACTATGTGAGTTTATGGATATGTTAATTAGCTTGATTGTGGTAATCATTTAACAATGCATATGTACATCAAAACATCACATTGGAAATCTTAAATATATGCTGCCTTTTTGTCAGTTATACCTCAATAAAGCAGGGGGGGATAAAGGAAACTTATGGTTAGTCACAAACTTAAGGTCTGTTCTTAACGTTTTTTTAAAAATGAGTATATTACATTACCTTGAATGTATGTGTGAGAATTATATTAGTATGTCTGAAATATTTTGTGTTAAAATTTTCAAAAGAAAAAATGAATGCCTGAGGTTATGATGCATAAGTAATGGAATATTTCTTCAATGATTTCATTTGTATTCTCCTTAGGAATTTTTATAGGACATACACAAGCTGAAAGAGAGGTATGCACCTGTAAATAGTTATCCCAATAGTCACAAACTAAATAGAAGCAAGCTGTTATTTGATAGCCAAAAATGTCACATAACTAATCCAGGGGACAGCAGCCTTCTCTGGGGAAATCTTACGTTTGGTACTTTAGAACTCATCCCACCATCACCCTTACACAGACACACACTGAGGAAAGAGACAGCTTTATTGCTGGCTATTTAACACTTAAAAGAGGTGACATTTTTCTAAATTAAGTCCTTTGTTTTTAGGGATTTTTAAACACACCTGTGTAGTCTCTATTCAATGTATATAAGGTACAATCAATTGGAACCTGTCTGATATTTCTAAAGTGCTAACAAGAAATAGTAGAGAAAAATGAATTTAATTTTATTTAACTCTATATTTTAAAAATGTTTGGCAAAAAATTTTTAAGTCTACTTTTCAGAAGTCAGTTCATTTTGGGGTTGTGGGGGCAGGCACAGGTAAGCTTTTTTCTTCAGAATAGCAAAACTCTCAAGGAGTAAAAAAAAAAAAAAAAAAAAGTAGTCTTTTAGTTCTTCAGGACCTTACCTAATCAATTAAAAACATTCTCTTTTGAGAATCAGAATAAGTTTAAAATAAAACTCTAAAATGAGTTTAAAAGTAACAGTACAAATATAATTTCATTTCAAATTATATTCACTTCTATTCTTTGAACAGTACAACTTCTTCTCAAGTTTAGTGAGAGAACCTGTATCCTTAAATGGTTATTTCCTTGACTTTTTTACCCTATCTATTTGATTTTCATGAAGAGATTGTCTTTGAAATTCAGGCTATCTTTGGGGAAAAGAAGGAATAGGGGATAAATTAGGGAATCTGTAATCCTCATTTTATTCTGGCAGATAATTCTGTTTTCAGCATAGAACAAGTAACAGGAAAGTTTAGCAAAGGAGCAGAATGAAGAAATGGTAGAGCTGCCAAACTTCTCCCAATTCAGGTCATCACTGCATGGATTCCTTGTTTGGTGTAAAAAGAAGAGGACGTGTGGAAATGGGGGGCGGGGGGAGGGAGGGTGGGATGAATTGGGAGGTTAGGACTGACATACATACACTACCTTGTGTAAAATAGATAGCTAGCGGGAACCTGCTGTATAGCGCAGGGAGCTGAGCTCGGTGCTCTGTGATGACTTAGATGGGTAATATGGGGGAGAGTGGGGGTTTGGTCCAAGAGGGAGGGGATATATGTATACATATAGCTGATTCACTTCATTGTACAGCAGAAACTAATACACATTGTAAAGCAACTGTACTCCAATTAAAAAAAAAAAAAAGAATAACCAAAACAGCAAGCATTCAACTCAAATGTAAGCACACAGACACATAAAAAACATTCAAAAGACAAAGAAGAATGCCTTCCTTCAGCTATGGCTTAGCTTCAGTAGCTTTAACATTAAGAAATGATGGAATGAAGCTTTATTCGAGTTGAAAAGAGGGTAGTGAAGGACTGGAGATAAGATGTTGAAGTTTCATCAGGTTGCTGATAGGGATGTATTTGAAAGTAGACAGATTATAAGAGAAAATCTTGCATCTTCATGTATATATCTGGAATGCACTTGAAGTTTGTCTTTGTGCTTGCCATTATAAATTCACAGTTCTTAATATTTCAAACCGTGAGTCCAGTTTTAATCCTGAGATTCCCTTTTTTACTGTTTTGGCTCAGTATGTTTAAAGGAAAATATGTAATAAAAATTATTTTGCCAAGACTTACTTCCTTCAGTAAAAACAAACCAAAACAAACACAGTTTTATGATGCAAAATGCTTAAAAAGTTAAAAATGGATACTTTTCATAAGAGAAAAGAAAAATTGTTTATGTTTCTTTCATTTACCTTACTAATGGATCATTTCATTGTTTAAGGTGGCAATAGAATTATCTGTATATCTGCATTTCAGTTTCAGTTTTGAAAGGTGTTTCCAATAAGATATAAGCTGAAGTTTAGGTCAGTATCTAGAATAGCTCTTTTTAAGAGTCCTACTAAAGCTAGTATATGTGTCTTTTTGCATTCTTCCCTCCCCATTTTCTGCTTCCTGAAACTTGTAAAGGCTGGGATTGAGGTAACAAGACCTTCCACCTTAAAGGTGGAAGTCATGTGCTTAGAGTGGAAAATCAGAAGGGCTCCTGGGTCTATGATGACCACAAAGCTGCCAAAGCAGCCCTGGACTTCTCATCTCAATCTCATTCGAGCCATCTATCTGTCTGTCTATCTATCTATCTATCTATCTATCTATCTATCTATCTATCTATCTACATATCATCTATGTATCTATCTGTCTGTCTGTATTTGTTATTATTATTTGTGCTGTTTACATTTGGACCTCATCTAACTTCTGGAAACAGTCATGATGATAAGGACAGCACTGAACATGGTACACTCTGTTTGCATCAACCTTTCTTTGGTAATTTCAGTTGGTAGTTTTCATTTGCTGATTCCTATGAATCACACGCTCCAAGTACATGGTTTCCTGTCCATTCCCCATCATTTATTCATCAAGTATTTATTGAGTCTGGCATTGCTTTAAGTGCTGCGGATAGTAGCAGAAGAAAAAATTTTCCTCTACTCTCTAAGGTGTAGTACTGGGACTTTTGAATTGAACTGACAAAAATACAGATTTAAAGGATAAAAGGCATATGTTCATTTATTTTATTTTTACATGCATGTAGGCTCCATAGAAAAGAATTGAACCCCCAAGAAGTGGTTAGACTTGGAAGCTTCTATTTTTAACAAAGGGCAATAAATTGTGGACTAGACAAAGAAAGGGAAATTTGGGCTTCTAGGAGGGTAAATATATGGGGAAACTAATGGAAAGTGAAGACTATTTTAGTAAGCGTTTTTGTTTGTTTTGTGTGTTTGTGTTTGTTTGTTTTGGTGAAGACTTAATGTTGATTCTCCATCTTCTTTAAGGCCATAAAATCTCCCAGAGAAAGGATTTAGGGCAGTCCTCATTTCTCTGAAGTTTCTGCTTTTAGTCACATAAGGGAAGTCCTGAGAAGCCTTCTTTCTGGAATCTGTTGATTCTCAATTACCTTCAGCTCAAAGTAATCCATATTCAAAAGTGGCATATGTTGGGGTGGTATATTCTGATTTCCTACAGGATATATAATAATATAAAAGCAAACAGGGCCTCTGCTCTTTGTGGGACCTAAAACTGGTAATCATTTTACCAACAATAATAGAAATACATGTAAAATGGAATCTGTGACACTTGCTAGGAAAGAGAGATACTCATTACCATCAGAGTGTCAAAGGAGGTGGGGAGTGTAGCAGGGTCAGGAGTGAGACAGCAGGTACAGTTCTCTCAACCAAAAAAGAAATGTCTTTAGCAAAGAATAATTATCATCCCTAAAAGAAGGCACCATATATCTCTTAAAGGATATTCTAAAATGGGGTAGAAGGTGAACAAACAAACATGTGAGATAGATCTGGTAATGTAAGATTTGGGTGAAGATTATACCAGCAAAGAAACAGTGGAACCCCTGTGTGTTTGAGGAAAACAAAAACTATTATGCCAGGAGTATCTTGGATAATGGCATGTATTGTATGTGGGGTGTGTGTGTGTGTGTATACACAGCAGGAAAGAATATAATCAGAGAGGCCATGGGAAGGAGTCTGAATTTTAGATTTTTATTTAAGTATAATGGAAATCCATCAGAATGTTGCTGATTGCAGATTTATTTGAGATGGTTAAACATATTTTTATATATGTTTAGCAAATACAAGGGCATTTAGGAAATGGAGTAATCATATCTAGTTAATTATATCTAGTTGGGAGGAAAGGGAAAAATAAGTACAGATTAAAATAAGTTAATAAAATAAAGTTTAATAAAATAATAATAAAATAAATAATAATAAATAAAAATAATAAAATAAAGTTTAATAAAATTAAAATAAGTACTTTACAGATTTTTCTGTAAAGTAGTCTATGTTTGGTTATGAAGGAGACAAATATGCAGTTCATTCATTAAAATCTATATGATATATCCTTTCCTTTTTAAAGTTACACTAATTTTATCCTCTTTGTGCTTTCTACTTTGTTAAAATAGTGTTCTATCCTATTGCCCCAAAGTTCTTTGTTTGATTCCTTAATATCCTCTTAGATTATAGTACCGCTCACTAAGCTCCAGGTACTCTAAAAACTATTCTATTATAGCACTTTTCACGCAGGGGTTAAGGATACAAGTTTTGGATCCAGACTATCTGGTTTGAATCTGTGCTTCTCCATATGCTGTGTGAATTGGGCAAATTTCTGAACTTCTATGTGCTCCAATTTTCCCATGTGTAAAATGAGAATAATAATACTGTCTATAAGGTTGTTGTTAGGATTAAATGAGTTAATACATGTAAGTAGCAAAAAGCAGCATCTGACAAATATGCTAAAATACATATTAACTCTTATGATTACTATTGCATTATATATTGGAGATGACATCCATTCAACTGATTTGTGTGATTAAACAAAACTCCCCTTATAAAACATACCAACTGATGATGACAAAGACATCTACTACATAGTTTATCATCCGAACAGAGATTACAGCATTCACTTTTCAACTTTAAAAGCATTCTTCTAACTAATCAGAATGCTATTTCAAAATGTAAACTTGATAATAGTCCTCCATTTTTAATGAAGTCAGTTTTATTATCTTACTGGCCCACTGTTTTTCTTTCTAGTGTAATGTAGCTCTTGTTTTAAACTTGGTTCAGGCATACAGATGGCCAACAGGCACATGAAAAGATTCTCCACATTGCTAATTATTAGGGAATTGCAAATCAAAACTACAATCAGGTATTACCTCACATCAGTCAGAATGGCCATCATCAAAAAATCCACAAACAATAAATGCTGGAGAGGGTGTGGAGAAAAGGGCACCCTCATGCATTGTTGGTGGGAATGTAAATTGATACATCCACTATGGAGAGTAGTATGGAGGTTCCTTAAAAAACTAAAAATAGAACTACCATATGACCCAGAAATCCCACTACTGGGCATATACCCAGAGGAAACCATAATTCAAAAAGACACATGCACCCCAATGTTCATTGCAGCACTGTTTACAGTAGCCAGGACGAGGAAGCAACCAAAATGTCCATCAACAGAGGAATGGATAATGAAGATGTGGTACATATATACAATGGAATATTACTCAGCCATAAAAAGGAACGAAATTGGGTCATTTGTAGAGACGTGGATGGACCTAGAGACTGTCACACAGAGTGAAGTAAGTCAGAAAGAGAAAAATAAATATCGTGTATTAATGCATACATGTGGAATCTGAAAAAAATGGTATAGATGATCATATTTACAAAGCAGAGATAGAGACACAGATGTAGAGAACAAACATATGGATACCAAGGGGGAATGGGGGGCTGGGATGAATTAGAAGATTGAGATTGACATGTATACACTACTGTGTATACACATATATACACTATGTATAAAATAGATAACTAATGAGAACCTACTGTATAGCACAGGGAACTCTACTCAATACTCTGTGGTGACCTAAATGGGAAGGAAATCCATAAAAGAGGGGATATATGTAAACATATTGCTGATTCACTTTGCTGTACAGTAGAAACTAACAAAATATTGTAAAGCAACTATATTCCAGTAAAAAAAATTTTTTAAATGCTTCAGCAGTTTCTCTTTTCTTCAGAAAATTCACTGTGACCCTTGTGTGACCCCCCATCATTGATGTCATCATAGATTACTTTCTATCATTGTCTCTGTCATCATCATATTCATCACCATCATCACCATCAATCATTTTCATGTCCTAAGGCTTGTGCTGAATATTTTATGTGGAATTTTCCTTTTAATGCTCACAAAACCTCATGAAGTGAGTATTTTTATTCTCCTCATTTATGAAATGGGGAAACTGAGGCTAAGAGAGTTTAAACTACTTTCCTAATTCATACAACTTGTGAGAGATAGAGCCAGTCAAAGCCTGATTGTCTGACACCAGAGCCCTTGGCATTGAACTTAAGTTATACCACCTCCCCTGTAAACACAGTAGTGTATACATGTCAATCTCAATCTTCTAATTCATCCCAGCCCCCCATTCCCCCTTGGTATCCATATGTTTGTTCTCTACATCTGTGTCTCTATCTCTGCTTTGTAAATACGATCATCTATACCTTTTTTTTTCAGATTCCACATGTATGCATTAATACACGATATTTGTTTTTCTCTTTCTGACTTACTTCACTCTGTGTGACAGTTTCTAGGTCCATCCATGTCTCTACAAATGACCCAATTTCATTCCTTTTTATGGCTGAGTAATATTCCATTGTATATATGTACCACATCTTCATTATCCATTAAAAGAAAAGTGTACAACTATCTGATTAAGTGCCTTTTCTTATCTCCTTTCTTTTACATCTCAGCCTCATTTCCTGCCACTCCCCCACATCACTGTATACAGTCCAGCCATTTCGATCTTATTTTCTTTGCACTGAAATGTTTATTTTGTCTCTAAGCTTTCACAAATGCTGAACCCTCTTCCTGGAGCATTTTCCCTTGTCCACCTTCTCTGGATGATACCTCATCATGTGAAGTGATAGATTCAATCACACTTATTCTTTTATACTTTTTATCATCTGCTCCACTTTTATTTGGTACCCTATTCTGTTCTTACAGTCATAGTATTGATCACCTTCTATTTTAAATGTCAATTTACATGTCTCTCTCTCCCAACTAGACCATAGGTTCTCTTAAGGCAAGTACAGTGTCTACCTTCTCTACCACTGAATTACTAGTGTGTTGGCACATAATGAACACTCGAGAACATAAAGGAACCTTGCATCAGATGGAGTTAAACAGTCAAGGAAGACTTTATTCAAGACTATTGCAAAAGGGGGGAGATATTGAACTTAACTCTGCTGAAATATATGGTGGGAAATTTTTAAGAGCTGACCTGATCTGGTAAAAAAATACTAGAAGATGAGGACTTCCCTGGTGGTGCAGTGGTTAAGAATCCGCCTGCCAATGCAGGGGACAGAGGTTCAAGCCCTGGTACAGGAAGATCCCACATGCCGCGGAGCAACTAAGCCCGTGCGCCACAACTACTGAGACTGCGCTGTAAAACCCACGAGCCACAACTACTGAATCCCACATGCCTAGAGCCCATGCTCCACAACAAGAGAAGCCACCGCAATGAGAAGCCTGTGCATCACAATAGAGAGTGGCCCCAACTCGCCAAAGCAATGCGTGCAGCAATGAAGACCCAATGTGGCTAAAAATAACTAACTAAATAAAAAATAATACTAGAAGATGTTAGGGGGAAGTTAGTCAATATGATGAGGTCATTTGGGTTTGTTAATAGTGCCTATTATTAGGCTTGGACCCTCACCTAGAGGCTAGGAGATAGAGCCACTATATTTCTTGATGATTACATCTCAAAAGGGTGGCTCCCAAGTCCTTGAGAAAGACATTCTGTACTGTGAAACTGGCAAGAGGTTGGGAAAAGATTTATATATCAAAGGGACAGAAAAATAATTAATAATTGCAAGTTTAAAGTAAATGCTCTGAGAAAAGGGATGTCAGGGGCCTAAAATCAGGAAGAAACCTATGTAAAGTTTAGTCAAGCCTAGGGGAATTGTAAAGCCATCTTAGACAAGATCTATTTGTTAAATAAATGGATAATTAACCAGAAAATTTGAACAATCCATTATACAGTGAACAAAGTTTGACATGTAGTAATTAAAGACTTATTTACGTGACTTTGTATTTATAGAATTTAAATACACACATGACATTTGGCTTTTTAAATATTCAAACTAATTGTTCTAATTACATTTGCATATTTTTTCTAATTCATGAAAATAAACTAACATTATTATAATATGGTACTTCACAAGTAGGTTAATGTTTTAATTGAACATTTTAGTTCTCAAATACTGAAGCTTCCAAGAAATTATTGATGATGTTAAAGTGCATTGTAAATAATAACTCAATATAAACATAGTAACTGGATAGAGCAAAAATAATTTTATTGCATGCTAACTGAAGTTCTTGCATATTTTAAATGGTGTTTAATATTGCTTAAATTATTGGGGCTGTAGAGGACATACATCTAATTAAACCTGTGTAATTTCAAAGAAGGTAAACTTAGTAGCTACATTAATATTACATTAATATTCCCCAAAGTGTCATTGAATATGGTATTGATAATGTTTTCAAAGTACTTTTGCTTTCATTTTTTGTACATTACGAATTTTATGAATCACCTCAAATATAGGACAGCAGTTAATTTAGCTAAATCTATCGTAAGAATTTATCATCCTTTAAATTATATGGTTTACTTTTTTTTCCTTTCCAGTATCACCCTTGTCTCTCCCAATTCCAGAAGCCCAACTATGTACATGTTTATGGAGGTTAATCCCAGACCTGAATTTCATTAACAGACCATAGCCATAGTTGAGTTTCTACAGTAATGAGTTCATTGGGAAGAAATTTTGCAAAGATATGGGGGAAAGAGGAGGGGTAAATATATCTACATTTGAAAGGACCAAATTTACAAATCAGTACTCTTTAACACAATTTTTTTCTCCTTGACTAACTGGGAGTTTATTTGCATGCATTCTAAGTGGCAGTGCATGGGAAACTAAGACTTTTGTCATTTTGATTTAACACAGACTCACCCAGAAAGCACAAACCTGATTTTGCATGAGAAGGACCATCTATGGAACCTAAAACGTGAGTACTATTGATTTTGTGCTACTGAATTCTGCTATGCTATATAACTGACCTTGTGATAAGACATGGCCTTTATTAAGATATATAATGAAAGTCTTGATTAAGTTTAAGTGTAGACCATAAGAAGTGCAGAAAGTAACAATTGATATTTTCTGTTCTATTGTTCAGTTTAAAGAATTCTAGTAGTTAGTAGATACTTAACTTTGAAGAAGATAATATATCCGTGCTATTCACTGATACTTAGTTTAAAGCAGATAGCTTTATATACTTTTGATATTCCAATTTATGGTTGATAAAATTTATAAAATAATCCCTTACAAATAAATATTTCCTATGCTATTTTATGCATAATTTATTTTTTCATCTTTTCTATGATCAATATCCCTGAGTACTTAGAGCCTATATTTATTGTCTCAGTTTTTCTCTGAGTTTTTTTTCAAAAGGAATAAGTAGTCGGTTAAAGATAAAAGATTGGTGCACCTTTCTTCCTTGTTCTGTCACAGATCTGTCTTTCCATTACTTAATAATTGTTGGCATCTCTTCTCCCTGTTTGGCTTCTGATAAGTTGTCTTTGATAACCTGCTGTTTTGTTCTTGAACTTTGCCATGGCTACAACTGTGGGGTATCAGAACTGTCAAAAATAAAAGTAAAAGAGCAAGAGGCACAGAGCTTATGAAAGTTAGAGAAGACATAAAGCCTGCTATCGACTGATGAATTTTCCACTGGCAGGTAGTTTTCACTTTATCCCATTTGTTGTCACAGTACACAGTACCTGAAATAATAAAGGAATTTTTTCCCCCAATAATGGACAACCTGGGCTGTTTGCTTTGTGAGAATCTGCCAAGGCCACATACCATGTGGCTTTATCTTTGAAAGTGAGGATGAAACAAGCTTGCCTCGCTGCAGATAAGCGACTTAGAAGGAATCCTATTCAGATGTACCTGTCACTAATTTATCTGGAGGTTTTGTGATTCATACATACTACTCTGTGTGCGATGAAGCATTAAATTGGTTTCCTCTGGGAGCAGGTCACATTCAGGGGTCGTCAGACCTATGCTATAGGATGGTGCATGCTTGATTCATATAGCCTCTCATTACTGAATTTTTATCTGTTAGAGGACTGGTAACGTGAACATATGTTAGATGATCTCTTGGAACATTTCAATAGCAAAGGGATTGACAAAAATGTGTCTATTAATATGCAGGTGTATGTAACAAAAAATTAATCAACCTTTATGCTGTTAGTATAGTCATTTATCCTAATAATTAAGTAGTTATACATATGTTTCCCAATAATGGCCTAGCCCTTGATGAATGCATTTCTATGACTCCTTTATTTATTGAAACAAAGGGATATGTACTTAAGTGCATTACTTTATAGTGGGAAAAAAATGCAGAGCTGATTTGAAACAGGTCTCCTGAAAGAAAAACTTTAGAAAACAAAGAGTTTTCCCATTTATAATATAGTTTTCTACTGTGGCACTTCTACTTTATTACTCTATATATTTTGAAAGAAAATGGCATACCTTGGAAAATGAGACAGATACTGGTTCAAATTTGAAAGGAACATAAAAGAAAGAGATGCCTATTTATATGTTAACATTGTGCTGAGAGACTTTCATATGGATTTTTTTTTTTTGATGTGGGATATTTAACAAATGCAAAAACAAAAAAACCCTATTCTTCATTTTATTATTTCCATGATGGGGTATATAAAACTAAAAGCTAATATCATCCCTTGGGTTTTTAACTGTGCTCTATTTTGTATAAAATAAGCCAATAAATGGCAAAGAGGTAGTTAAATGAAAGCAGTCAGTGAAATCTTTCTAAAGTGTCTTTAGCATGCATGACAGCAGTTTTAACTGTGGGTAAATTAGCAATATAAACTGATAGGTTTTCCCTATTTTTTAAATTTAAGATTGCTTCTTATATTCTGTATTGCAATACAAAACAACTTGATTATTTCATGAAGCAGCAAAATGAAAACTCTTACAACTGGATGAAAATGACTATTCTATGCTGCATTTTTTTTTTTTTTTTTTTTTTTTTTAATGTGGCACGCGGGCCTCTCCCGTTGCGGAGCACAGGCTCCGGACGCGCAGGCTCAGCGGCCATGGCTCATGGGCCCAGCCGCTCCGCGGCATGTGGGATCTTCCCGAACCGGGGCACGAACCCGTGTCCCCTGCATCGGCAGGCGGACTCTCAACCACTGCTCCACCAGGAAAGCCCTATGCTGCATTTTTATACAGTGTAAGTCTTCAGATTTTATCCTAGGTGTGAAAATGTGGAACATTTAACATAAAATGGAATTTTCCTATTAATGAGTTATAGCATAATTAGGGCATTACTATAGGAACCTACTAAGTCATTTATGCATGATTCACAGTATTTAAATAAGATGTTCTTCACATTTCACAATCCTTAAACTGTGGTCTTAAAACCTTGCAAGGCCTCCTAATAAACAGGAATGTGAAATAAATATATTTAATAATATTACTTTAATATTTCAAAATATTCTAGTAAGCATGTTTCTGAAAAGAAAAGAAAGAAAAACAGTTCATGAAACTAGGAAAAAAATACTGTTATACTATATGCAAAGTACACATGATTAGACATATTTCTTCTCTCTTCTCTCCATTCCAATTTTGTTTTTTGCTATAGACAATAAAAAATGCATAAACTTTGAATTTTCCATATCTTTTAAAACCTATTATATACCTCACTACAAGGTATTTTCTTAATTTCTTTTTTTTTTAAGAAAAATCTTTTATAAATACAGACTAAATTCATGTTATTTTCAGAACGAAAATAACATGAACCATCTATGGAATAAAATGAAATAAAATGAACGATTTTGTTAGAGACATTTAAAGAATTTAACACGTATTTTGTTGCTTAGATTATAATGGTACTTTTAAACAGTTTTTTATATCTGTCATGAATTTTTCCTCTGTTCTTTTATAAGTTTAAGGTGTACAGCATTATAATTTAACATCTGTATACACCAAAGAGAGATTACCACCACAAGTCTAATTACCATCCAACTGCATACAGTTGACCCCCTTCACTTATTTTGCCCACTCCCAAATCCCTTCTACTTAAGTAATCACTAATTTTATCTCTATCAATAAGTTTATTTTTATTGGTTAGTTTTGTTTTTTTAGATTTTACGTATGAGTGAAATCTTAAGGTATTTGTATTTTTCCATTTGACTTATTTCACTTAGAATTATTCTTTTAAGGTCCATCCATGTTGTCACAAATGGCAGGATTTCATTCTTTTTATGGCTGAGTAGTATTCCATTGCATACACACACCACATCTTTATCCATTCTTTTATTGATGGACCCTTAGGTTGTTCTCACATCTTGGCTATTGTAAATAATGCTGCAGTGAACATAGGGGTACATATATCTTTTTGAGTTAGTATTCTCATGTTCTTCAGATAAATACCCAGAAGTTTAATAGCTGGGTCATATTGTGGTTCTATTCATAATTTTTTGAGGGATCTCCATAACTATTTTCCATAGTGGCTACACCATTTTACAGTCCCATCAACAGTGTATGAGGGTTCCCTTTTTCCACATCCTCTACAACATTTTTTATTTCTTGTCTTTTCAATAACAGCCATTCTTTTTCTCTTTTCTTTACACGGTGAGTAAATCCCCACATTTCAGACTCTGCTTAAATAGATTAAATATCGCCTCTTCTAAAAAGTATTTTCTAGTTGTCTAATCTAGTCTTGATCTCTCACAGACTTCTGTGATCTCATAGCATTTGCCATAATATTTAAGTATTTTACCTGTATTTTATAAACATTAATTATATAAATAATATACTATATATATAGAGAGAAAGAATATTATTTACCTGTTTATATTTTGTCTGTTATACAAAACTTAAGCACAATTTCAGTGCCTAATAAATAGTCAATAAAATTTGTTGAGTGCATGAAATCAGATAATTAAAACAAAATAATTCTATAACTAAGAGTATAAGAAATATAAAGTATATATTAAATATACAGTACAAAAAGTTATATAATTACTGGTTAATTTAACAAAATAATTACAAATATCATATACAAACAGAGAAATCAGCAAGCTTCACACAGTAGCTTCTCCACAAAACAACTGAACCCTACCAATACCTATTAGATATTAAGTGCCATGGAATCTGTAAGTAGTATTGTCTTAGAGTAATTATGAAATTTTTCATGGATATCTTTTGAAATAGTTTAAAGAAAAACAAAAATATCTATGATTTTTAAAAACAACCAGTTATTTTACAAGTGTTTATTGAGAGCTGACTATGTATGAAACTGTGCAAAAGTCTAGGAGATTTATTATTGTAAATGGTTAACTTCCACCTCATGGGATCAATACATAGTAAGAAAATTCAATGTATACTTTAAAAAAGTTAAAGTAGAACTTTAACTATACAGCAGAAGTTGAAAATGTTAATGGCATTTAGCAGAACTAGAGTTCATTTTTAGCTGAGGGAAATAGCAACGGCATACTGCAGAGGTTAATTTGACACTAATCTTTGAAGAAAGCTGAAGGAATTCTTGGCAGAAGGAATAGCGTAAGAAAAGGCATGAAGAAGGTGTTTAGTAAGAATTAGTTGCTCATTTCAACAGGTATATCAAATAAATGTAGGAGGATATATTATGTTATATTTGGCAGCTGCTTTGGATGGAAGTTATATTTGAATATAGATTAGGACAAGATTGTGGAAGATTTCATTCTAGTTTAAGAAATAGGGATTTTGTTGGCATGTAGCTAAGTCCCTAGAATATGTTCAATCTCTTCTTATTTTAGAAGCCTATAAAAGAAGAATGTGGTTATTTTGAATGATGGTTTACACAGAAAAATCTGGCATTACGTATTATAAGATCTCCCCTTTGTATGTGCTATATATTTGCATACATGTATACATGCCACACACACATGTGTTGGTGTGTGTGTGTATATGTGTGTGTGCATGTGTGCATAGTAAATGTGTATCACTTAATCTGGCTTTATTTTAAAAATAGATTAGAGGAGGAGTCAGTGTCATTATGTATGGAAACTACTGGTCACTTCAGCAAATAATAAACTGATAAAGCAAGGAAACATGAAATAAAATTTCAGATGAAGGGCATATCTTTCAGAGACACACTTGAGGAAAAACTCATAAGAATGATGACTTGTGAACCCATTATACATATACATATATCCACTCTTTTTTTAGATTCTTTTGCCATTTAGGCCATTACAGAGTATTGAGTAGAGTTCCCTGTTCTATACAGTAGGTCATTATTTGTCTATTTTATATTTAGTACTGTCTATATATCCATCCCCGTCTCCCAATTTATCCCTCCCCCCTTACTCCCTGGTAACCATAAGTTTGTTTTCTACATCTGTGACTCTACTTCCATTTTGTAAATAAGTTCATTTTTCAAAAAAAAAAAAAAAAATGTTTAATTAGACCTTGAAGACCAAAAAGCCAAGATATCTGTAACCTGTTACTTCCCTAAACATATTCTTTATAGCACATACAATGCAAGATGTAAATAGGAATTTTGTGAGAATTTTTTTTGTAATTAATAATTTCAAAGAAATTTGGGAAATATCGTATACAATACCTGTTTTAGATATGAAAAAACACAACAACCTATTAAAAATATGAAACATTACACTAATAAATTTGTTGCTGTTTAACCCAGTATTTACCAAACTAATTTAGCTACTGCGTAACACTTATTTTAAGGCCATGATATTTCCATGATTCTATGTTGCCTCAATGCAGATTTACAGTATCATTTTCTGAAAGCATTTGCAGTAAGAAAAATAAATGCAAACTTTTATTGTTTGGTATTTTATGAACTATTTAAGAATCTTCGCATATTTCTAGATTGCAAAGTTATTCTCCTATATTTTCTCTTTTTTTTAACAACTTTATTGGAGTATAATTGCTTTACAATGATGTGTTACTTTGTACTGTATAACAAAATGAATCAGTTATATGTATACATATATCCCCATATACCCTCCCTCTTGCAACTCTCTCCCACCCTCCCTATCCCACCCCTCTAGGGGAACACAAAGCACCAAGCTAATCTCCATGTGCTATGCAGCTTCTTCCCACTAGCTATCTATTTTACATTTGGTAGTGTATATATGTCAATGCTACTCTCTCACTTCGTCCCAGATTACACTTCCCCCTCCCCGTGTCCTCAAGTCCATTCTTGATGTCAGCGTCTTTAATCCTGTCCTGCCCCTACATTCTCCAGAAACATTTTTGTTTGTTTATTTAGATTCCATATATAAGTGTTAGCATATGTATTTGTTTTTCTCTTTCTGACTTCCTTCATTCTGTATGACAGTCTCTAGGTCCAGCCACCTCATTGCAAATAACTCAATTTCATTTCTTTTTATAGCTGAGTAATATTCCATTGTATATATGTACCATATCTTATCCATTCATCTGTCGATGGACATTTAGGTTGCTTCCAGGTACTGCCTACTGTAAATAGTGCTGCAATGAACATTGTGGTACATGATACTTTTTGAATTATGGTTTTCTCAGGGTATGTGCCAAGTACTGGAATTGCTGGGTCACATAGTAGTTCTGTTTTTAGTTTTATAAGGAACCTCCATACTGCTCTCCATAGTGGCTGCATCAATGTACATTCCCACAAACAGTGCAAGAGAGTTCCCTTTCTCCACACCCTCTCCAGCATTTGCTGTTTGTAGATTTTTTGATGATGGCCATTCTGACTGGTGTGAGGTGATATCTCATTTTAGGTTTGATTTGCAGTTCTCTAATGATTAATGATGTTGAGCATTTTTGTCGTGTGTTTGTTGGCAATCCATATGTCTTCTTTGCAGAATGTCTATTTAGGTCTTCTGCCCATTTTTGCATTGGGTTGTTTGTTTTTTTGATATTGAGCTGCATAAGCTTCATGTATATTTTGGAGATTAATCCTTTGCCAGTTGTTTCATTTGCAAATATTTTCTCCCATTCTGAGGGTGGTATTTTCGTTTTGTTTATGTTTTCCTTTGCTGTGCAAAAGCTTTTAAGTTTCATTAGGTCCCATTTGTTTATTTTTATTTCCATTTCTCTAGGAGGTGGGTCAAAAAGGATCTTGCTGTGATTTGTGTCATAGAGAGTTCTGCCTACATTTTCCTCTAAGAATTTTATAGTGTCTGGCCTTACATTTAGGTCTTTAATCCATTTTGAGTTTATTTTTGTGTATGGTGTTAGGGAGTGTTCTGATTTCATTCTTTTACATGTAGCTGTCCAGTTTTCCCAGCACCACTTACTGAAGAGGCTGTCTTTTCTCCATTTGTATATTCTTGCTGTATCAGAGATAAGGTGACCATATGTTCATGGGTTTATCTCTGGGCTTTCTATCCTGTTCCATTGATCTATATTTCTGTTTATGTGCCAGTACCATACTGATTTGATTACTTAGCTTTCTAATATAGTCTGAAGTCTGGGAGCCTGATTCCTCCAGCTCCATTTTTCTTGCTCAAGATTGCTTTGGCTATTCGGGGTCTTTTGTGTTTCCATACAAATTGTAAAAACTTTTGTTCAAACTTTGTGAAAAATGCCATTGGTAATTTGATAGGAATTGCATTGAATCTGTAGATTGCTTTGGGTAGTATAGTCATTTTCACGATGTTGATTCTTCCAATCCAAGAACATGGTATATCTCTCCATCTGTTTGCATCATCTTTCATTTTTTCATTAGTGTCTTATACTTTTCTGCATACAGGTCTTTTGTCTCCTTAGGTAGGTTTATTCCTAGGTATTCTATTCTTTTTGTTACAATGGTAAATGGGAGTAACTCCTTAAATTCTCTTTCAGAGTTTTAATCATTAGTGTATAGGAATGCAAAAGATTTCTGTGCATTAGTATTGTATCCTGCTAGATTACCAAATTTATTGATTAGCTCTAATAGTTTTCTGGTAGCATCTTTAGGATTCTCTACATATACTATCACGTCATCTGCAGACAGTGACAGCTTTACTTCTTTTCCAACTTGGATTCCTTCTATTTCTTTTTCTTCTCTGATTGCTGTGGCTAAAAATTCGAAAACTATGTTGAATAACAGAGGTGAAAGTGGGAAACCTTTTCTTGTTCCTGATCTTAGTGGAAGTGGTTTCAGTTTTTCACCATTGATAATGATGTTGGCTGTGGGTTTGTCATATATGGCGTTTATTCTGTTTAGGTAAGTTCCCTCTGTGCCTACTTTCTGGAGGGTTCTTATCATAAATTGGTGCTGAATTTTGTCAAAAGCTTTTTCTGCATCTATTGAGATGATCATATGGATTTTATTCTTCAATTTTTTAATATGGTGTATCACATCAATTGATTTGCATATATTAAAGAATCCTTGATTTCCTGGGATAAACCCACTTTATCATGGTGTATCATCTTTTTAATGTGCTGTTGGATTCTGTTTGCTAGAATTTTGTTGAGGATTTTTGCATGTATGTTCAACAGTGATATTGGCCTGTAGTTTTCTTTCTTTGTGACATCTTTGTCTGGTTTTGGTATCAGGGTGATGGTGGTCTTGTAGAATGAATTTGGGAGTGTTCCTTTTTCTGCTATATTTTGTATGAGTTTGAGAAGGATAGGTGTTAGCTCTTCTCTGAATATTTGATAGAATTCACCTGTGATGCCATCTGGTCCTGGGCTTTTATTTGTTGGAAGATATTTCATCACAGTTTCCATTTCAGTGCTTGTGATTGGTCTTTTTATATCTTCTGTTTCTCCTTGGTTCAGTCTAGGAAGGTTGAACTTTTCTAAAAATTTGTCCATCCAAGTTGTCCATTGTATTGGCATATAGTTGCTTGTTGTAATCTCTCAGGATCCTTTGTATTTCTGCATGTCAGTTGTTACTTCTTTTTCATTTCTAATTCTATTGATTTGAGTCTTCTCCCTTTTTTTCTTGAGTCTGACTAATGGTTTATCACTTTTGTTTATCTTCTCAAAAAACCAGCTTTTGGTTTTATTGATCTTTGCTATCATTTCCTTAATTTCTTTTTCCTTTATATCTGATCTGATCTTTATGATTTCTTTCCTTATGCCAACTTTATGGGTTTTTTGTTCTTTCACTAATTGTTCTAGGGGTACGGTTAGGTTGTTTATTTAAGATGTTTCTTTTTTCATAAGGTAAGGCTGTATTGCTATAAACTTCCCTCTTAGAACTGCTTTTGCTGCAACCCATAAGTTTTGGGTTGTCATGTTTTCACTGTCATTTTTTTCTGGGTATTTATTGATTTCCTCTTTGATTTCTTCAGTGATCTCTTGGTTATTTAGTAGTGTATTGTTTAGCCTCCATGCATTTGTATTTTTTACAGTTTTTTATTCCTATAATTGATATCTAGTCTCATAGCATTGTGGTTGGAAAATATACTTCATATGATTTCAATTTTCTTACAATTTACCTATAGTATTAATACTACTATGCAGACACAAAGACACAATGTGTGAAAAGCATAGTGTTTTGTACATGCTAAGTTTTCAATAAATTTTACTTATCATTATTATTTTTGTTACCATGAAAACATTGACTATTAAGAAACTAATAGTATTCAAAGGAAATGTGTTTTAGTAAATATTTTTTTCCTTAGATTGGTTAATCTCGATCATCTTTATGCAGTCTTTTTACATAGTATAGTTTGAGGAAGGAAAGATAACATCTCTCCTTACTAGAATTCCAACCACAATCTTGGGTTATTTATTCATTCCTTTGGATTAATGGTGGTTGTTTAAAACAAATACAAACCTCTGAAAAAGACATTAACATTTTTGTTAAAATGGGATTATCAGATTAGTTTCCTTCACTGAGCTGCGAGTAAGGGAAAGAGACACAAGAGTAAGTGGATTTAGAGGAAGATGTGATGAAAGACAACTTGTAAAGGCAGAAAGGAGAGCTGGGTCAGAGGTTTCCAGTGTAGAGCTGCAGGTGTTGGTCTGTGTTTCCTGAGTTTTACAGTATTCCATGGCCAAAAGAGAAACATTAAGGACCATGAAGCAGGCTTTGCATAAATCTAAATTCATGCAATATATTGTGAAGTTATGTCCTTACTACTTTATGGGAATCGAAATTTCATTTCTTTTTTGAAATTACAGTGGATGATTTTGTTTTAAAATTTATTACTCATTGAATCCTAAAATATTGGGCACTTTTGGAGAGAAGACCATTGAGTCTCTTCCAATTTTCAGATACTTGATGTGAAGAAGGGGAAGTACAAGTTGCTGACTCAATAATGAGTTTCCTAGGTAAATAACAAACTTATTCATTCATTCACTAAATAAACATTCATTAATTCACTCATTTAAAAAACACACTGTTTTAGGTGTTAGGAACAGAGCAGGAAACAAGAAAAAAATTCCTACTATCGTTAAATTTTAGTGGAAGTTAAATTATTATATCAGAAGTTAAATTACTATAATGGAAGAAGCCAGGGGGAAAAAAAGCATTACTATTCTTGACTGTAATAAATGCTAAGTGAATATAAAACAGGAAAAATAGAGTGGTGGGGAAAGCCATTTTATATAGGGGTCAATAAATGCCTCTCTGAAGAGATGATATTTAAGCTTAGATCTTAAAGATATGAAAGAATCATCCATTGCCACTTTAAGAGACTAAGTGAAAAAAATTGGTTTGTTGCTGGGGCAATATGAGAGAGTATGTAGGATATATATGTGACATCAAGAAATTTACTATCAGTTAAAAATATTGAGCTAGTGGGGAGGTGACTGCAGGAAAACAGCTAAAACAAAATAGCTGCAATCAAATCATGAGCCTATATTCCATTCTAAATGTGATAAATCCTTTTTATTTTATCCTACAAAGAATGGGAAGGAATTATGAAGAGAAATCATGCAATCAGAATTGCACTGTAGTCAGGTAAGTCCAGTATCATGGAGAATGATATGGTATGTGCAGGAGTTAGGAAAGTCATGTAGGGGTCTGTAATAGGTTTTCCCTTGACAGATATCTGTGTGAGCTTCAATGGGAGCACAAAGGAGTGAATTATATTGGGATGGGTCAGAAAATACTCCCTTGCAGGAAACATTTAACCTGAGTTTTTTTAAGAGGAGTAGGTGTTACATCTTGAAAAACAGGTGTTGGGTGATAGAAGTTGAAATCCTAGGCAAAATGGGAAGATTAGCAAAAAGCACATGGAAATCATGTCTTGATCACTAACTAAAGCTTTATGGCTACGGTGTAAGACCATAGAGGTAAAGGTCAGAGATAAAACTGGCAGTTTCATCACTTGAGAGTGAAAAACAATAGCAGCCTAAAAGCCATTAATAACAGGAACCTGGAATGATTCTGAACAATTAATGTAACAGTGGAATTTTGTATTACTTATGAAGAAGGTGTGCCATTATGATGTAGTGATGGATGTGAGAGGAAATACATTGCATTTTACATAAAATATAATAATTTACTATACTACAGTATAATATAGTGAATAATTTTTTGTTGGTGTCTTAGACACAGAAGCTCACACTTAATCCAATTATACAGTAAACTCATGGTACAAAAGAATATCATCATATTAGAAAGAAAAGCCATATACTTAATTTATATAGTCTAGAAATTGAGCTCAATATGAGGAAGCATGTTTCAACAATTCACGGGGTTCAAGAGTGAAGTGAGCTGGCTGGTGCCAGCACCATCCAGTCTAAAGAGCCAACTTGCATACTAGATGGTATGAGACATCAGGGGCAGTGATGGGTCATCCAGCTGTGTTATGGCTGCTCCCTCAAGCATAGGCAGTGCGGTTTAGTACTAATATTTCATTCTGTGAAAAGTATTGGAAAAGAAAGTTCAGGCTAACCAGGAAGAATCAACATTATCTTTATCTCCGAGGGGTGAATTTGAACTGAGTATGGACAGTAAGAAAATTCTCATAAAATACATTATATATTTCATATTAGTCAGGGAAAGCTAAACCAAATAAATCTATCCTCACAGAACCAATTTCTCCTTCATAACTTGTTTATGCAGTTCTAGCTTCTTTTTCCTTTGATTTCTCTAAGAGGTTTTCAGCAGAATATCTTGAATAGAAATTTAATATAAGGCTTTATTTTCCCTTGAGTTAAGTTAAATTTGTTGTTTTATTTCTAAAAGCTGAACATAAGATGTTCATGGAGAAGGAAAAGGGCAATTATGAGATCTCTTATTGCAAAAATGCAGTTAAATATTATATTTTAAAAAATAATTTAGTTTTGGCATTTAGTAACAGTTATTTGAAACTATTTCTGTTTAAAGGCACAGTGAACCGTAGAATGTCAAATTGGAATGTCTCTTTTTTTTTTTTTTGCGGTATGCGGGCCTCTCACTGTTGTGGCCTCTCCCGTTGCGGAGCACAGGCTCCGGACGCGCAGGCCCAGCAGCCATGGCTCATGGGCCAAACTGCTCCGCGGCATGTGGGATCCTCCCGGACCGGGGCACGAACCGTGTCCCCTGCATCGGCAGGCGGACTCTCAACCACTGCGCCACCAGGGAAGCCCCTGGAATGTCTCTTACATGAATGTAGCACCCCTCAATTATCTTACTGAAAACTCACTCCTTTACAAGGTGGTTTATTCCAGTGTTATTCATTGGAAAAGACTTCCACATTTTCAGCCAAAGTTGACTCATATCACACCCACACTCCAACTTCTCATATCCTAATTCCTCAGAAAAAAAAGTTTGTATTGTTATCAACATAACATATGCCTAACATCAAAACTACCATCCCAGGCAAACTTCCTTCCTGCTCTCAATCCCATTCCCCAGAAGAAAACACTCTGCCTTACACTTGTGTGTTATTTTTTTCCTGACATAGTCAAATCCTTTAATAAAATGCCTATATTGTATCTGTATTTACATTTTTTGGATAACACCTGCCTTTCCTTTACCAGGAATTTATATCCATCCCAGAAATTTAGATCCCCATTTTTTAACCCCAAACTTGCATTCCTTATTTCTTCAACTGTTGATATGGTCTTTTGACTTTCCTGTTTACAATGATCCCCTTCCTTCCTTCAGCTCTCCCTTCCCTTCTGTCTCACAACCTCTGCCATCTGTAGTAACATTTTTGCTTTGTTAATGTTAATAGCATTTAAACACTCTTCTGACACTCTTCTTGTCTACCATTCCTTGCAAACAGATTGATTATAACAGTTGAAAATTAGTACATAAATTAGCTTTATGTGAGTGTATTCACTGTAGTCAATGACCATTTCATTTTTCTTCCTGTACAGCTGAATTTTGAATATTCTTTCATTTTTCTTTTTTTTTTTTCCTTAAACATTGTCTTACATTTGTTCAGTGTTTCAGCTCAAACTTTTTAAAAAAAAATTCCATCTGCTTTTGCTTTAGGGCCCCTCATTTTCCTGTTGCAATCCAGAATAGATATTTCTATGCCTGATGCACAAGTGATAATGTATAAATTCCCTTTCTTTATTTTCTATTTTTAAAGCTACTTTCCCCCAGGTTACTTAACATTCTCTTTTTATGATGTACCCTTTACCCAGGCTGGGTGCCCTGGAAGGCAAATTCTGAGATATAGATTCGAATGTAGGATATTTTTAGAGTGTGTTCAACACGTACAAAATAGAAGGAAACAGGGGAGAGAAGTTGCATGGAGATACAGTCTTATTGAAGGTTTCAGCTGGGATGATCTTTCAGGAACTTTTACCTCTGAATCCTACTTCCATTTGGCTCTTTCCTGTTGTTTTCAACTGTCTGATGAGTTTTTTC
This sequence comes from Kogia breviceps, assembly GCF_026419965.1. Lineage (NCBI taxonomy): Eukaryota > Metazoa > Chordata > Mammalia > Artiodactyla > Physeteridae > Kogia > Kogia breviceps. Next base: position 70,844,961 of record NC_081321.1, on the reverse strand, counting down.
ATCTACTTATTCACATTGTTCTCTTTTTCCACTAGAACCTTTAACATATTTATCACTATGAATTATCTAAGTATGTTTTTTGTGTTTATTCTAAGTATTTGTTTAAGCATTTTTTGTGCCTTTTGCGTGTTAATTTGGGGTGCTCTGAGCTTTTCAATCTGTGGATTGATTTTTATTTTAACTTTGGAAAACATTTCTTTAATTTTTGCCCTGTCCCCCTTCTGGGATTCTAATTATATCAATGTTACATGGTTGGATTTTATCCCATAGGTCACTGAATATTGGTTTAACTCTCTGTTTTTCAGTTGGGATAGTTTCCATTTCCAGGTCTTGTGTACACTGACTTTCTTCTATGTGGTTTCTAATCTGATGTTAAATCTACCATATCTATATATGTATTGAACATGTATTGAATGTTAAATTGATTATTCCTGTCATTTTGCAGTCTGTCTCTAATAATTGAGTTTTCTATTCTGAGTTATATTTTCCTGATTCTTCTAGTAATTTCATGTTTTCATGATACACATTGTGACTCACTACATTTTTCTTTCTTATTTTTTCTTAAAGGTTTTGAAGTTTGTGGCAGGGAGTTAATTTGTTTTCAAATCAGCTTGATTCTTTCAAAGCCTGTTTTTAAAATTTGCTAGTGTGGCTAAACAGTAGTCTTTACTTTAGGAATAATGTAACCCCTTTCTGAACATTCAGTGTTTCTGGTATCTTTACAAAACGTTCTAATAGTCAGTGAAATCTTTTCACTATGGTTGATTGGATCCCAAACATCTCCCAGTCCTTTGTCACCTAAGAGAGCTGTTCAGTTTACTGTCCCCTGTTGTTTGTCTTTTCACAGTGGTTGTTCTTTACCTCTGAGCATCTCAAGTGCAGAATTCTAGAGCTTTTTAACTACATAGATCTTTTATGTGTGATAATTTATCTTCAGCTTCCCTGAATTCTGATTTCAGTTTTCTCAGCTTAACAAGGCTGCTTGTTTTTCTTATTCTACAGCCTTGGTTGGCCTTCCTGGCATAAAGACTCAGCATGCATGAGGGTCAACTCATTTATTTTTCAGGGATCAAAGTCCTGAACTCCATTAGTCAAATGTCTGAAAACTATTCTTTTAAATGCTATGTGCTGTTTTATAGCTATTTACAGAGGAGGGCTAGATCAGTAGCTGGAGTTAGTGAACATTTAGCTTACTTCCAGTTATTGCCTATTTCAAATAAAAATGTTATGAACATTCATGTACAAGTCTTTGCACAGACATATACTTTCATTTTTTTTAAGTAAATTCCTAGAAATAGAATGGCTGAATTAAGAGCCAGTTATATGTTTAAAATTTTAAGAAACTTCCAAATAGTTGCACAAACTGTGAGAGTGTTCCAGTGTCTCCATATCATCACCAGCACCTGGTATGATCTTTCCTTTCCTTTCCTTTCCTTTCCTTTCCTTTCCTTTCCTTTCCTTCCCTTCCCTTCCCTTCCCTTTCCTTACCTTTCCTTTCCTTTCCTTTCCTCTTTCTTTTCTTTCCTTCCTCCCTCCCTCCCTCTTCCCTTCTTTCCTTCCTTGCTTTTTTTCTTTCTTCCCTTCTTTCTTTCTTGATAAAAAACACCTAATATGAGGTCTACCCTCTTGACAAAATTTTAAGTGTACAGTACAATATTTTTAACTATAAGGACAATATTTTACAGCAGATCTCTTGAACATTTTCATTTTGCATGACTGAAACAATGATGTAAAGTTTCAGTCCTGCAAGATGGCCTTTCTTTTTAAATTTAGAAATTTATTAACTGTGTAGTTCCTATGGACTGAATTGTGTTCGCTCAAAATGTACATGTTGTTTTAACCCTAATCCCAACATGATGCTCTTTGAAGATGGATCCTTTGGGAAATAATTATGTTCAGATGGAGTCCTGAGGGTGGGGCCCTCATGATGGCATTAGGGTCCTTATCAGAAAAGATATCAGAGAGCCCTTTCTCTCTCTCTCTCTCTCCCTCTCTTTGCTATGTGAAGTTACAGAGAAAAGGCAGCTTTCTACAAGCCAGAAAGTAGCCCTGCCAGAAGCCAACCATGTTGACATCTTGATCTTGAACCTCTACCCTCCAGAAATGAGAGAAAATAAATTTCTATTCTTTAAGCCACTTAGTCTATGGGATATTGTTCTGGCAGTCTGAGCTAATGCAATAATGGTATCTTATTGTGGTTTTAATTTGCATTTCTCTATTTTTTTAAAATCAGATTTTCATGTTCAATGAAAGTATGTTTGTATTTGATCAGAATTGCATTGAATCTATAGATCTACTTCAGATGACTAGATATCTTTATAATACTGTGCCTTCCTAATCTCATGAAAGTGGGGATTTTTAAAATTTTTATTTAGATATTTTATAAATTGTTTCAGTAATATTTTGTATTTATCTGGACACTTTAAAAAATCTCTTTTGTTAATTAAGTATGGTTACCTTATAGTTTTTCTGTTGCTATTGTAAATGGAGTTTGATAAATGGGTTTATAATATTTTAAATATATTTTTTGATATCAACTCAGAAATTTTTTCTTGAAAGTTTTCCAGTCATCTTTACTTATCATTTCTTTAAAGTGCTATTCAATGGTATCAATGAAATGCTTGTATTTTTATGGGAATGTTTGAAAATTGCCTCCTTAAATATTGAAGTCTGATGCTGTTTAAGCTGCCTTGTTGACTATCATGGATTCTAGAAGACAAGCCTTAATCTTTCCCAACCTTTTTCAAAGTTTTAAATCTTACCATCTCTCTGTTGAATGTTTACCTTATACTTCCCAACAATATCACATCATTATTGGATAGCACATGTTGCTGGTGGGAGAAGAGAGAGTAAAGAGAGAAAAAAATTTAAGGTATTCATTAAAATTCTTTATAAACCAAAGCCCTGTAAACAAAGTAAACTAACTATACTTTTTCTTATTTTTTAAACCAGGCAGATTTTAGAAGAATTTTGTGAATTCAAACACAATGGTTTTCACATAATAGAGATCAAATGACTTTAGATTCAGTATTTTTCATTGATTTCACCTATAGTTTTCATTGGTGTCTCTTACTCTATTTCTTATCTGTCTCTCTTCTCTATTTTCTATTTTTATCACCCCTACTCCGTGCTGTTAAAGGCATCCTACAAACTTCATTCTATTGTGCTAAGCTTTTAATGATCTCTACAAGAAAGTGGAGAGTGAATAGGATCAAAAGATTGAAAAAGATATGTGAGAAAGCTGAGGGGGGGTGGTAGTTTATTGCTTCCTGAAATAATTAGGAAATATTCGTCCATTTCCATTGAATATAGAACAAGAAAACCTAGACCTAACTTAGAGCAAATATGGTTTGGTTTAATTCATTGAAGCAGAAGTGATTTATCTAGTTATTTCAACTGGAATTAATTTCAGTTACTACTTTGGTCCCTACAATTTCAACAATGACTTAAACTTGATTCACATTTGTGCATCCTATTTCATGGTGCTAGCTCTCCTTCCATAGATATTGTAGATCATTTGGAAAATGTTTTTAGAAATATATAAGCTTTCACTATTTCTTTCTAGTATTTATCACCAACCAAATTATTATTTCTAATAATCCTGGTAATTAGAACCTAGTTATCTTTATCATATTAGTTTCCTTACTAAGATGTAATTTAGTTAACCTAGTCACATGCAAATATTGAGCAAATTATATTAACAAAACCATTTTGCCCCATCTTTCCAAATAAGCTCTATTTCTTATTGACTGCATAGTTTTTCATAAGCTCATTAGGGAGTAATTAAAAATTTTTCTCCTAGCTTTTCTTATTCGTAAGACTGTGATTTGTTCTGCTTTTAGTTAATTGCATTAGAGGTCTTTTGCTGACTTCTATTAATCATTACTTGTCTATACTTGAATGAGAGTATACACTGCACCTGTTATAAACTGATTACACAATATCTTTTAGTAAGCAGTTTGTATTACTTAAGGCTAAAGGCACAGATTTCATGATCTTGAAAAGAGGACATTAATTTTATTTTTAACATCTTTATTGGAGTATAATAGCTTTACAATTGTGTTAGTTTCTGCTTTATAACAAAGTGAATCAGCTATATATATATACATATATCCCCATATCTCCTCCCTCTTGAGTCTCCCTCCCACCCTCCCTATCCTACCCTTCTATGTGGACACAAAACACAGAGCTGATCTCCCTGTGCTGTGTGGCTTCTTCCCACAAGCAATCTATTTTACATTTGGTGGTATATATATGTCCATGCCACTCCCTCACTTTGTCCCAACTTACCCTTACGCCTCCCAATGTCCTCAAGTACATTATCGATGTCTGTGTCTTTATTGCTGTCCTGCACCTATGTTCTTCAAAACCATTTTTTTAAAGATTCCATATATATGTGTTAGCATATGGTATTTGTTTTTCTTCTTCTGACTTACTTCACTCTGTATGACAGTCTCTAGGTCCATCCACCTCATTACAAATAATTCAATTTCATTTCTTTTTAAGGCTGAGTAATAATCCATTGTATATATGTGCCATATCTTCTTTATCTATTCATCTGTCGACAGACACTTAGGTGGCTTCCATGTCCTGGCTATTGTAAATAGAGCTGCAATGAACATAGGGATACATGACTCTTTTTGAATTATGGTTTTCTCAGGGTACATGCCCAGTAGTGGGATTGCTGGGTCGTATGGTAGTTCTATTGTTAGTTTTTTAAGGAACCTCTATACTGCTCTCCATAGTAGCTGTATCAATTTACATTGATAGTGCAAGAGGGTTCCTTTTTCTGCACACCCTCTCCAGCATTTGCTGTTTGTAGATTTTTTGATGATTGCTATTCTGACCAGTGTGAGGTGATACCTCATTGTAGTTTTGATTTGCATTTCTCTAATGATTAATGATGTTGAGAATCCTTCATGTGTTTGTTGGCAATCTGTATATCTTCTTTGGAGAAATATCTATTTAGGTTTTCTGCCCATTTTTGGATTGGATTGTTTGGTTTTTTGGTATTGAGCTGCATGAGCTGCTTGTAAATTTTGGAGATTAATCCTTTGTCAGTTGCTTCATTTGCAAATATTTTCTCCCATTCTGAGGGTTGTCTTTTTGTCTTGTTTATGGTTTCCTTTGCTGTGCAAAAGCTTTTAAGTTTCATTAGGTCCGATTTGTTTATTTTTGCTTTTATTTCCATTTATCTAGGAGGTGGGTCAAAAAGGATCTTGCTGTGATTTATGTCATAGAGTGTTCTGCCTATGTTTTCCTCTAAGAGTTTGATGGTGTCTGGCCTTACATTTAGGTCTTTAATCCATTTTGAGTTTATTTTTGTGTATGGTGTTAGGGAGTGTTCTAATTTCATTCTTTTACATGTAGCTGTCCAGTTTTCCCAGCTCCACTTATTGAAGAGGCTGTCTTCTCTCCATTGTATATTCTAGCCTCCTTTATGAAAAATAAGGTGAACATATGTGTGTGAGTTTATCTCTGGCTTTCTATCCTGTTCCATGGATGTATATTTCTGTTTTTGTGCCAGTACCATACTGTCTTGATTACTGTAGCTTTGTAGCATAGGCTGAAGTCAGGGAGCCTGATTTCTCCAGCTCCATTTTTATTTTTCAAGATTGCTTTGGCTATTCGGCATCTTTTGTGTTTCCGTACAAATTGTGAAGTTTTTTGTTCTAGTTCTGTGAAAAATGCCAATGGTAGTTTGTTAGGGATTGCATTGAATCTGTAGAATGCTTTGGGTAGTACAGTCATTTTCACAATGTTGATTCTTCCAATCCAAGAACATGGTATATTTCTCCATCTGTTTGTATCATCTTTAATTTCTTTCATCAGTGTCTTATAGTTTTCTGCATACAGGTCTTTTGTCTCCTTAGGTAAGTTTATTCCTAGGTATTTTATTCTTTTTGTTACAATGGTAAATGGGAGTGTTTCCTTAATTTCTCTTTCAGATTTTTCATCATTAGTGTATAGGAATGCAAAAGATTTCTGTGCATTAAATTTGTATCCTGCTACTTTACCAAATTCATTGATTAGCTCTAGTAGTGTTCTGGTAGCATCTTTAGGATTCTCTATGTATAGTATCATGTCATCTGCAAATAGTGACCATTTTACTCCTTCCTTTCTGATTTGGATTCCTTTTATTTCTTTTTCTTCTCTGATTGCTGTGGCTAAAACTTCCAAAACTATGTTGAATAATAATGGCAAGAGTGGTCAACCTTGTCTTGTTCCTGATCTTAGTGGAAATGGTTTCAGTTATTCACCATTGAGAATGACCATGAAATTTTAATAGCAGTGAATTTTGTCTCTGCACAACTTCTTTTTCCATAGCTGTGACCTAAGTTTTGAGATTCCATTGTAATACTGAATGAATTAGATGCTACATCTGTCAGTACCCTCCATAATTTCTCAGAGACTATTTAAAGCAACCCAATAAGAAATTATAGCTTATTTGGAACTTAATTTTATTATATTTCAAACTGCTGTAATTTCACAAGTATTGTTTACTCCATATTAAAAGTGAAGATGATATCTAGCACTATGTTTTTAGTAATTGTGGATTATCATAAACATTAGCCATTACTTTAACTCTATTAAATCATGCTGATTGACTTAATATAGAACCACACTCTCACATATCAAAAACAATCAAGGAAATTCTCAATATCTAAGAAAAAAATTTTTTGGCATGTGAAAGGTTCTGAACACTTTGTTTGGGGCTCAGAGGTTCGAAAGCCCTTGAATTAACTTTACGCTTGCCACTGAAGGACACTCTTTGCCATCTCAACTCTTCCACATAATAACAGTTGATGGTCATACCCAGGTTCAGTGGACACAGCCTTAGAAACACTATATAATGACTGTGATCATTCCCACTAAAATTACAGATTCTTTTTTATTTCACACAAAATGAGTTTACCATGTATGAATTGAAATATTAAAATATAAAATAGTCTTTAAATTGTATATGTATATTTTTTAGAAGAATGTTCCTGTACCATATGCTAGGCATTGCACAATTTATTTGTTTCATGTTACACCGTTCAACCAGAACAACACAGCAAGGCCATTATTATAATCATTTTATAGAAGAGTGAAACGGGCTAGGAAAGGTTAAGTAACTTGCCCAAGTGGCAGAATTGGAATTTGAATGAGATTTGTCTGAGTACATCACAGCTCTGCTTTATACACACTATTTGCCTGAAAAAACTAAAATGAACAAGCAAGTATGTTACAGAAAAAAAAAAGTGATAACATTACACAGGCACTTGCTTTTCACACTCTCCAGATTTGGGGTGTAGAGTCATTCCTGATTCTAAAAGGAGTCGCCTCCCATTTCTCTTAACACAACTTTTTAAAATGCTCCGGTTTTGCTGGACTTTTTGTTTGATATTGCATGTTTTAGGAAGAGGAGAAGAGGTTTGCAAGGTGCAAGGGAAAGAGTACGTAAGCAGGAATAAAATATCTTGGTAATAAAATATACGGAACTGGCTACATAATTTTCAGGAACTAGTATAAAATGAAAATGTGGGACTCGTTCAAAAGGCAGAAAAAAGTCTTCTCTTCTGTGGTTTCTCTTGAATTGTCATAGAGCTTTTTACTTTCTACTTAATGCCATGCCTCTCAAGCATGAGGATACTTTCCACGTGAGCATAGTGCCTCATAGGTACTTGGAGTCAGCCTCCTGATACAGCCCTAGGATTCACGTGACTAACCCTAACTCTCACCTTGCCTGTGTCCAGGCCCCTGCTGGAGTGGAGGGTGGCAGTGGTAACTGGACAGGAGCAGCTAAGAGCCCAGTTCTGGAAGGGAGGGAGATGGGGGGAGGCAGGGAGATTGGGGGAGGCCAAGAAAGACAGGGTGGCATGTAAGCAAAGGCTCAAAACCCCTGACTCATGATCCATTGTTCCATTAAACTTCACTTACAAAGCACATATCCAAACATAAAATTATTAATAATTTCAAGACTGCAGCCATAGAACATTCGTTAAACTCTGTGTCACCTTCTGATTGGAGAACCTCTGTAACTCTTGTGATTGCAGAGCCATGAAGGTAACCCTGCTTCTGGGACATATTCCTTGAACTAGGCAATAGCTGCCCTCATTCCTTCAGTTCACTTGCTTGGTCTCAGATAATAGATGACAACAAATAAGCCAGAATTGGACACTGTGAGTCTCTAGTTAGAAAATGAATTTAGACCAAAGCAAAAGGCTAAACCTCTTTTAGAAACCAAATAATTGATGAAAACAGAAAATGGGTGATACCATGAGACTACCCCTTATAAACTGTGCGTAGAGAACTATGCATTCATCTCACAAATAGGACAGTGTTCTAGAGAAGAGCACAGTAAACAGCAGGGTTCATCAGGCTTTGAGAATAGCTGGAGGTAAATCCTCCCCTGCCCCTTATCTTTTTACTAGTGAGCATATAATCAGGTACCCCGGACCAACCTCCCAACTGGTAGAGGTGGAGTCAGTAAGGGGTGATGAGAGTGTTCACATAGGTTTAAACATTTTTTGAATGAGTTGTTGAAATTTCAGATTCCTCATAAAATTTGGATTTCAGCTTATCCGTAAAAAATCAGGAGTTTTGTCAATATTGGCCACAGTCAGAGTACCTACTTCTCATTCTCTTCTGGAGCCAGTGTGAACACTGGTTTGCCACACAATTCCCTTTTCTCAGGGCTAAGGATGACGATGCTCTTAATCACTGCATTCCACTGCTTTTTAAAAAAGAGAAATATTAATTTTCATTTCTCTATCAAATGTGGGGAGAAGAAAGTCATAAAGAGAAGAACATGATTTTCTTACGGCCCCTCCAATTTGCATATTTGCATTACCTCTCTGGCCTCAGAACAGAAAATTGATTTTGAGAACTTAGCTTTGCACTTCACTCACCTCATTTTACCCTTTGCTCATAGGTTCTCTACTTCATACTATCCTTTTTCCGTTCTTTTCCTATTATATTTATTCTTCTAACTGAGGCTTCTCCTTCCTCTCTCTGTTCCTATACCCTTTCTTCCTTTTCTCTTTCTTCCCATTTTCTCACCCATTCCTCTTCCTCGAGGATCTTATACTACCTCATTTATATATAGATAGATAGGTATAGATATAGATATTATATATTTATATATGTGTGTATATATATATTAATACAAGCTGTGTAGCTGTGTAAGAGAAAGAGTAAGAAAGGTAAAACTATTCTTAATATTTTGGCATCTTCTGGAGTCTATTGGAATCTGAGCAGTTTACTGAAGAACAATAAAATCATCAAGAAAAAAGATAAATGACACAGTCATTTCTTAATATTTTGCCCCTAAGTTTTATTGTTTCTAAGAAAGTTTCAAACACTGTAGCCACTGATTTAGAAAACTCTCTTTTTTCATTTACTGACTTGTATCTAGAGATTGAATTACTAAGTATCAGTGAGCTAGCTGGGTATGCTTCACTGATCCTGGTTGTTGTTCAATCCTGTACACATTAGCAGATCCACGCCATAAATAAATGTCAAAATACTTATTTGATTCTATTTTGGATCAGCAGGCAATTTAAAGATTAGAGGATTGGAATAATGTGGTAGTTGCCTGAATACTATGCTAGCAGCTGACTAAATGAAAACTTTTTGATAGAACTAGATCTAATAGTATTATGGAAGCACAATGGATATTAATAAATAATAGATTTTATTTTTTTTATTATTAAGTCAAATACCCACACTAAACAGTGTCTTCAAAAGCATATAGCATTCTACTTACAGAATTAGTTCAAAACTCCACTGTGAGTTTAGATAAGTCCTTTCTCCTTGAAGTCCTCTTTAAAAATGTGTATATAAAATGAGGATAAAAATCCAATATCACAAAGTTATTATGAATATGAAATAAGATAATGACTATAAAAATACTTAGCACAGTGCATCAACAGTAATAAGTTCATACTAAACATTAGTACAGAATAAAATAAAATGTCATTATCCCCTGAAGACATCTGTATTTGATTGAGGCAGGAAAAAAAATGCCTCTGTGTTTACTTCTCAGATTTTTTGTATTTTGCCATCCTTCTTGTTTTTTAAATGGTTTATTTATTGAAATCACTACCATCATCATTAAGCTGATGACCAAGCAAACAATCAAGCTTTTCTTAAAACAACAAATACTTTCATAAGTCCTTATGTGATTTTTCTTTTTGCACACACACACACACACACACACACACACACACACAGAGAAAATCACTTTTATCCCTCTTCCCCAGATCTCTAGCGAAAGTGAAGTTGCTATTTGTTTCATAAGCTTTTAGAGATTTATATAGATTCAAAGATTTATATAGATTCAGCAATTATGTTTAGAGAGAAATTAGATATGAAAACTCTGAACACACTAAGGGTAAATTTGCTATTTTATTTATATTTTTCTCTCTAATATGTGTCTGGCACAAAATAGGAATTTAGACATTTTTTGAATCAATAAAATAAACAATTAATAAAAGGTATCACACTTTTAAAAAAGTAAGGTATTGAAAAGTAAGTTATCCAAGTATAAAAAGTGTTCAAAGGCCCTGTGTATGCATTATCTGTGTGTGTGTCTACATACACATAATTTATTTTTAAAATGCCTTTTTAGGTATCACTCATTTAAAAAAATAAATAATACCCAAACAAGCAGCTGAAAATATTGCCTTTAAAATATCTCAAAACAAAATAAGTGTGGAAAAAATTTCCCTATAGGGGAAAAAAAATCTCAAAAACCTGTGTGCTCCCATGATTTAATGTAAAATTATTTCTGAAAAGCAGCTGTCTAGCATCATTCCTCAGCCCCATATGATCTAGGTGGAAGTTTTTCACTAGTTCTAGCTGATGCCTAAATGTGAATGGCTCTTATTATCATTTTGAATGGAATGCATTTATACATTCTTTCCTTCCACAAACATTTGTTTAAAATCCACTATGTGATACCTAGTATATTAAATAAGGTTACAATAAGATTATAAGCAATATAGAAATATATAATTTGTCTCTTATGCAATATACCCCAGTGCCTTCAGTTAATAACTGCAAATGTACTGCAATATTGTATCAATTTCTTATGATCAGTATGAGAAAACTGTAAATGTAAAGCATTGCATTCAATAGTATACAATATACAGTTGTGATAAATACAGGCATCCTAATAGAATTTGTTAGTGACAAAATTTTATCTCAGGTGATGGTTTTCTGGTTTGAATTCAATGGATACCTTATATGTTAAACAATCATGATAAGTGGCTCAGAAACTAATATGACTGAAAGACTCTAAACAGAGAAGTAACACGTTTTCATTATAGCTATTAGGAAAACACTCTGGAGATTATGCATTTATGTGTATGAGTTTTTCTCATCAAAATTTTCTAAAATTTCATTATGAAAATTTTCAAACATCCTGAAAAAAGGAATGAATTTTATAGTACACCTATACCCATATTTACATATACCCACTATTAATATTTTACTATACTTGCTTTATTATTTATCCTTCCATCTACGTATAGTTCAATCCTTCCTTTTATATCAGTATATTTCAAAACATATTTGTAGACATCGAGTACACTTCCTCGTAAAAACTTTAACATGTATATAATCACTTAAAGGTCAATATTTCTTAACAATTTATTTTAAAATAAAATGTCCATATAATAAACTACACAAATCTTAAGTGTATTACTTAATGAATTTTGACACCTGTGCAATCCCTATCCCACCCCTCTAAATGCTCACAAAGCACCGAGCTGATCTCCCTGTGCTATATGGCTGCTTCCCACTAGCTATCTATTTTATGTTTGGAAGTGTATATGTGTCCATGCCACTCTCTCACTTTGTCCCAACTTACCCTTCCCCCTCCCCATATCCTCAAGTCCATTCTCTAGTAGGTCTGCATCTTTATTCCTGTCTTGCCCCTAGGTTCTTCATGAACTCTTTTTTTTCTTTTTAGATTCCATATATATGTGTGAGCGTACATTTTTTTTCTCTTTCTGACTTACTTCACTCTGAATGACAGTCTCTAGGTCCATCCACCTCACTACAAATAACTCAGTTTCGTTCCTTTTTATGGCTGAGTAATATTCCATTGTATATATGTGCCACATCTTCTTTATCCATTCATCTGTTGATGGACACTTAGGTTGCTTCCATGTCCTGGCTATTGTAAATAGAGCTGCAATGAACATTTTGGTACATGACTCTTCTTGAATTATGGTTTTCTCAGGGTATATGCCCAGTAGGGGGATTGCGGGATTGTGTGGTAGTTCTATTTGTAGTTTTTTAAGGAACCTCCATACTGTTCTCCATAGTGGCTGTATCAATTTACATTCCCACCAGCAGTGCAAGAGTGTTCCCTTTTGTATTGCTACAAACTTCCCTCTTAGAACTGCTTTTGCTGCATCCCATAGGTTTGGGGTCATCATCGTGTTTTCATTTTCATTTGTTTCTAGGTATTTTTTTATTTCCTCTTTGATTTCTTCAGTGATCTCTTGGTTATTAAATAGTGTGTTATTTAGCCTCCATGTGGTTGTATTTCTTACAGATTCTTTCCTGTAATTGATATCTAGTTTCATAGTGTTTTGGTTGGAAAAGATACTTGATACAATTTCAATTTGCTGAAATTTACCAAGGCTTGATTTGTGACCCAAGATATGATCTATCCTGGAGGATGTTCCATGAGCACTTGAGAAGAATGAGTATTATGTTGTTTTGGATGGAATGTACTTTAAATATCAATTAAGTCCATCTTAATGGACTTAATACATCTTTAATGTATCATTTAAAGCTTGTGTTTCCTTATTTATTTTCCTTTTGGATGATCTGTCAATTGGTGAAAGTGGGGTGTTAAAATCCCCTACTATGATTGTGTTACTGTCAATTTCCCCTTTTATGGCTGTTCGTATTTGCCTTATGTATTGAAATGCTCCTATGTTGGGTGCATAAATATTTATAATTGTTATATCTTCTTCTTGGATTGATCCCTTGATCATTATGTAGTGTCCTTCTTTGTCTCTTGTAATAGTCTTTGTTTTAAGTCTATTTTGTCTGATATGAGAATTGCTACTGCAGCTTTCTTTTGATTTCCATTTGCATGGAATATCTTTTTCCATCCTCTCACTTTCAGTCTATATGTGTCCCTAGGTCTGAAGTGAGTCTCTTGTAGACAGCATGTATACGGGTCTTGTTTTTGTATCCATTCAGCCAATATATGTCTTTTGGTTGGAGCATTTTATCCATTTACATTTAAGGTAATTATTGATTTATATGTTCCTATTACCATTTTCTTAATTGTTTTGGGTTTGTTTTTGTAGGTCTTTTCCTTCTCTTTTCTTTCCTGCCTAGAAAATTTCATTTAGCATTTGTTGTAGAGCTGGTTTGGTGGTGCTGAATTCTCTTAGCTTTTGCTTGTCTGTGAAGCTCTCTATTTCTCTGTCAAATCTGAATGAGGTCCTTGCTGGGTAGAATAATCTTTGTTGTAGGTTTTTCTCCTTCATCACTTTGAATATGTCCTGCCACTCCCTTCTGGCTTGCAGAGTTTCTGCTAAAAGATCATCTGTTAACCTTATCGGAATTCCCTTACATGTTATTTGTTGTTTTTCCCTTGCTGCTTTTAATATTTGTTCTTTGTATTTAATTTTTGATATTTTGATTAATATGTGTCTTGGTGTGTTTCTCCTTGGATTTATCCTGTATGAACTCTCTGTGCTTCCTGGACTTGATTAACTATTTCCTTTCCCGTATTAGGGAAGTTTTCAACTATAATCTCTTCAAATATTTTTTCAGTCCCTTTCCTTTTCTCTTCTTCTTCTGGGACCCCTATAATTCAAATGTTGTTGTGTTTAATGTTGTCCCAGAGGTCTCTGAGACTGTTCTCAGTTCTTTTCATTCTTTTTTCTTTATTCTACTCTGCAGTAGTTATTTCCACTATTTTATCTTCCAGGTCACTTATCCATTCTTCTGCCTCAGTTATTCTGCTATTGATCCCTTCTAGAGTATTTTAAATTTCATTTATTTTGTTGTTCATCATTTCTTGTTTCCTCTTTATTTCTTCTAGGTCCTTGTTAAATGTTTCTTGCATTTTGTCTCTTCTATTTCCAAGATTTTGGATCATCTTTACTATCATTATTCTGAATTCTTTTAAAGGTAGACTGCCTATTTCCTCTTCATTTGTTAGGTCTAGTGGGTTTTTGCCTTGCTCCTTCATCTGCTGTGTGTTTTTCTGTCTTCTCATTTTGCTTAACTTACTGTGTTTGGGGTCTCCTTTTCATAGGCTGCAGGTTTGTAGTTCCTGTTGTTTTTGGTGTCTGTCTCCAGTGGCTAAGGTTGGTTCAGTGTGTTGTGTAGGCTTCCTGGTAGAGGGGACTAGTGCCTGTGTTCTGGTGGATGAGGCTGGATCTTGTCTTTCTGGTGGGAAGGTTCATGTTTGGTGGTGTGTTTTGGAGTCTCTGTGGCCTTATTATGATTTTAGGCAGCCTCTGTGCTAATGGATGGTGTTGTGTTCCTGTCTTGCTAGTTGTTTGGCATACGGTGTCCAGCACTGTAGCTTGCTGGTCGTTGAGTGGAAGTGGGTTTTGGCATTGAGATGGAGATCTCTGGGAGATTTTCGCCATTTGATATTACATGGCGCTGGGAGGTTTCTTGTGGACCAGTGTCCTGAACTTGCGTCTCCCACCTCAGTGGCACAGCCCTGATGCCTAGCTGGAGCACCAAGAGCCTGTCCTCCACACAGCTCAGAATAAAAGGGAGGGAGGGAGAGAGGGAGGGAGGAAGGAAGGAAGGAAGGAAGGGAGGGAGGAAGGAAGGGAGGAAGGAAAGAAGAAAATAAAATAATTTAAAAAATAATTATTAAGAAAAAAAATTTAAGTAATTTAAAAAAAAGATGGATAGACAAAACCCTAGGACAAATGGTAAAAGCAAAGCTATACAGACAAAATCAAACACAGAATCATACATACACACACACACACTCACAAAAAGAGAAAAAGGGAAAAATATATACATATCGTTGCTCCCAAAGTCCACCTACTCAATTTGGGATGATTCATTGTCTATTCAGTTATTCCACAGATGCAGGGTACACCAGGATGATTGTGGAGATTTAATCTGCTGCTCCTGAGGCTGCTGGGAGAGATTTCCCTTTCTCTTTGTTCGCTCAGCTCCCTCGGGGTTCAGCTTTGGATTTGGACCCGCCTCTGCCTGTAGGTCGCCTGAGGGCACCTGTTCTTCGCTCAGATTCAACAGGGTTAAAGGAGCAGCTGATTCGGGGGCTGTGGCTCATTCAGGCCGGGGAGAGGGAGGGGTACAGACGGGGGGTGAGCCTGCGGCGGCAGAGGCCAGCATGACATTGCACCAGCCTGAGGCGTGCTGTGCGTTCTCCCGGGGAAGTTGTCCCTGGATCACGGGACCCTGGCAGTGGCAGGCGTCACAGGCTCCCAGGAGGGATGGTGTGGATAGTGACCTGTGCTTGCACACAGGCTTCTTGGTGGCTCCTGCAGCAGCCTTAGCGTCTCATGCCCGTCTCTGGGGTCCGCGGTGATAGCCGGGGCTCGCGCCTGTCTCTGGAGCTTCTTTAAGTGGTGCTCTTAATCCCCTCTCCTCGCGCACCAGGAAACAAAGAGGCAAGAAAAAGTCTCTTGCCTCTTTGGCAGCTCCATACATTTTCCCAGACTTCCTCACGGCTAGCCGTGGCGCACTAGCCCCCTTCATGCTGTGTTCACGCCACCAACCCCCGTCCTCTCCCTGGGATCCGACCTCCGAAGCCCGAGCCTCGGCTCCCAGTCCCCGCCCGCCCCAGCAGGTGCGCGGATAAGACTCTTGGGCTCGTGAGTGCCGGTCAGCACTGCTCCTCTGTGTGGGAATCTCTCCGCTTTGCCCTCCGCACCCCTGTTGCTGTGCTCTCCTCCATGGCTCCGAAGCTTCCCCCCTCGGCCACCGCAGTCTCTGCCCGCAAAGGGGCTTCCTACTGTGTGGAAACCTTTCCTCCTTCACAGCTCCCTCCCACTGGTGAGGGTCCGGTCCCTATTATTTTGTCTCTGTTTTTCCTTTTTTCTTTTGCCCTTCCCAGGTATGTGGGGAGTTTCATGCCTTTTGGGAGGTCTGAGCTCTTCTGCCAGCGTTCAGTGAGTGTTCTGTAGGAGTTGTTCCACGTGTAGATATATTTCTGATGTATCTGTGGGGAGGAAGGTGATCTCCGCGTCTTACTCTTCCACCATCTTGAAGCTCCTGTCCCCTCATAACTTTTTTATAGTCAGTTTCCTCCCCCATCAAACCCCAGATACCACCACAATCCTGATTAATGTCACCTCTTTTAGAACTCCATATAAATGAAACCAGACTACAGGTACTCTTTTGTGTAACCTTTCATTTAGCATGGTTTCTTGAAATATATACATGCTATTGTGTTTATTGATAATATCTTCATTTTTATTGCTGAACAGTTTTCCATCATATGAATATGCCTTACTTTTTTAATCCATTCTGTTGATGGCAACTTGGGAAGTTTTCAGTTTTTACCAGTTTTGCTTAAATCTGCTATGAGCTTTCTTGACAGTTGGTGCATACATATGTTTTTACTGCTCTTGTGTAGATACCTAGGATTGCAATTGTGGGGTCGTATGACAGAAGTATCTTCAAGTTTATAAGACACTGCCAGATCTTTTTGTCAAAATGATTATAACTTCTAGTTTTATTTTCTTGTTAAGTTCTAATTTAGAAATTAAATTTTCCTACTTATTCCCTGGTAAAGGAGAGGTCCACAGTAAAAATAAGGCATTACACAACAGGATGACTCTGGCAGTAAAGCCAGTCCTTTTAAACCAAGAGGGAGGTGATATGGGGATATATGTATACATATAGCTGATTCACTTTGTTATACAGCAGAAACTAACACAACATTGTAAAGCAATTATACTCCAATAAAGATGTTAAAAAAAAAAAAAAACAACAGCCAGCCAGGACATTAAGAAATATACCTCCACTGATGATGCCTGAGATTTTGCCTTTCACAGTTTGAACAGTGGGCATCATTTACTTGGTGAGATTGGGAAGACAGGTTTGACATGGGAGTAATCAAAACAAAAAAAGTCAACTTCATAGAAACAGTAGAATGGTGGTTGCCATGGGCTGGGGGTAACGGAAATGGGAAGATGTTGGTTGAAGGGTACAAACTTTCAGTTATAACATGAATATATTATGCAGATCTCATGTATAGCATGGTGACTATAGTTAATATACTATTATATTGTATACTTCAAATTTACTAAAAAAGTAGATCTTAAGCATTCTCACTACCAAAAAAAGGTAACTGTATGAGGTGATGGATGTGTTAATTAACTTGATTGTGGTAAATATTTCACAATGCATCTGTATATCAAATTATCTTGTACACTCTAAATATATATAATTTTCATTTGTCAAGTATACCTCAATAAAGTTGGAGGGAAAAAAGTTTAAAAAAAAAGACGTACAAAGACTGAAAGCAAACAATTTTATACAAAAGTAAGTACATGTTATTTTTAAGAGGTATTTAATTTGAAATCACTATGTAGAATACTCTAGAATCTTATTAAAAATAATATAGTCTTTATTCTTATAAAGACAAATAAAAGCATAACAGCATTTCTTTAATTACATTTACTTAAGTGTTGGACATCATTATGTACTCTTTTGAACCAAACCTAATTTAAACCATAATTAAAATGAAATTTATTTTTAATATAGACCCAATGGCATATATCAGTTTCCTAAGGTTGCCCTACCAAACTACTAGATTATGTAACTTAAAACAACAGAAATGTATTGTCTCACAGTTCTGAAGGCTTAGAAATCTGAAGTCAAGGAAATGGCAGGACCATGCTGTTTCTGAAACCTGTAAGGGAAAATTTTTCCTGGCCTCTCTCCTACTTTCTGGTGGTTTGCCAACAATCCTCAGCATCCCTTGGCAGCTTTAGCACTTCAATCTCTGCCCCTATTTCACATGGTAGTCTCTCCTAATGCATTTGTGTCTTTTCTCTTCTTATAAGAACACCAGTCCTATTGTGTTATGGCTCACCTAATGACTTCTTCTTAACTTGATTACATCTGCAAAAACTTTATTTCAAAATAAGGTCACTTTCATGGTTACTAGTGGTTAAGACTTTTCCATATCTGTTTAGGGGTCACAATTCACCTCATAACATAGACCATATGATATTTGATTTATTTCCCATTGTGGATAGATGTGATATGGTAACAATATTTAAATTTTAGTCATTTCCTTCTTAAATATCTCAGGATGTTTGATGATACAGAAATGATTTGACTCTTGGAATAAGTATATATTTTGTACTTTGATAGAAGATTTTTTTTAATCTTCTTAGTCTAATAGCTTTAGAAGCAATCATATAGAAAGTAGATTACAGAAATGACTGTTTCCTTCAAACTCTTACATAAAAACACCAAAACCAATAACAACTCATTTCACAAAATCAGCAAAACATTACTCACTGAAAAAGATCAGCTTAAAGAGTGAACTTGTACAACTCTGCATCAAGAAAGCCTATTTGCCAACAAAAAATATTTGGGATAGCTGAAAAACAACTTTTTTAAAAATATGATACACTCAAAGATTGTGCTTATTAGCTATAGTTCTAGAAAAGCCATTCATTTTCTCTCTTGCTTCAGACTAATGGAAGTTTCACATCAAGAAGATATGAAAGCTCCTAAAAGTACTTAAATTCCATAAGGAAATAGAACTTCTTCACCTTGTGTCATTTTCAGACATTAACCTATTATCAACTCAAGTTTTGCTTGCAATGCTCACCATCTGTTCTAGTGGATAGAAAAGACATGACAGACATACAGAAATCAAGAGAGAAAGAGAAAGAAAGAAGATGTTGGCTTCAAGCAATGTAACAAAGCATAAACTACAAAATTATAAAGTAATTAATCCTTTGAAAATAAATGTGTTTTAGCAAAAGTGAAAAAGAAAATATACTAGTTACCTGTGAATCTTGGGCAACATTATAAGTTCAAGACAGAATATGTTTTTTTTGTTCTGTATACAGAGGGTAAAAATGTAATTGCCTGCATTACAATATGCAGAAACTGAGGGTCAGTGTTATCTAAGGTGACATAGCTAGATAAGGCCAGAGACTTGAATTTGATTGATTTCTTTTAAAACTCTGAAGGTTAGTAATTTTACTTTAAAAAAAAATTCATACTTTAACCATTCTCCAGAGTTTATCTACAGGGTTTAGTTTTAAGTCCCAGCTGTATAAAAGATGGAGTCAAAGTAGAGAGAAATATTAATAATATCTTCAAATGCAATTCTATCATAAGATTCTGATTTTATCTAATCCTATGGGCACAGTGCAGCTAGTGGTATCCTTTAAAGAATTAACAGTTTATAAGTGTGTGTAAGTAATTCCATTAGAGTCTAAGTCTTATATTCCAATTAGGAAATTCAGAGAAGCCAGCATGGTTTGTAGGCTGAAAGGTCAGAATACAGATGTAATCAATAAATAATAATAACAACTTAGAACAATTACCTCAAAAGAATAGGTATGCCGCATAGCCAAAGCAATCTTGAGAAAGAAAAACGGAGCTGGAGGAATCAGGCCCCCTGACTCCAGACTATACTACAAAGCTATAGTAATCAAGGTAGTATGGTACTGGAACAAAAACAGAAATATAGATCAATGGAACAGGATACAAAGCCCAGAGGTAAACCCATGCACATATGGTCACCTTATCTTTGATAAAGGAGGCAAGAATATACAATGGAGAAAAGACAGCCTCTTCAATAAGTGGAGCTGGGAAAACTGGACAGCTACATGTAAAAGAATGTAATTATAACACTTCCTAACACCATACACAAAAATAAACTCAAAATGCATTAAAGACCTAAATGGAAGGCCAGACACTATAAAACTCTTAGAGGAAAACATAGGCAGAACACTCTATGACAGAAAACACAGCAAGATCCTTTTTGAACCACCTCCTAAAGAAATGGAAATAAAAACAAAAATAAGAAAATGGGACCTAATGAAACTTAAAAGCTTTTGCACAGCAAAGGAAACTATAACAAGACCAAAAGACAACCCTCAGAAAGGGAGAAAATATTTGCAAATGAAGCAACTGACAAAGGATTAGTCTCCAAAATTTACAAGCAGCTCATGCAGCTCAGTATCAAAAACACAAATGACCCAATCCAAAAATGGGTAGAAGACCTAAATAGACATGTCTCCAAAGAAGATATACAGATTGCCAACACACATGAAAGAATGCTTAACATCATTAATCATTAGAGAAATGCAAATCAAAACTACAATGAGATATCACCTCACACCAGTCAGAATGGCCATCATCAAAAAATCTATAAACAATAAATGCTGGATAGGGTGTGGAGAAAAGGGAACCCTCTTGCACTTTGGTGGGAATGTAAGTTGATACAGCCACTATGGAGAGCAGTATGGAGGTTCCTTAAAAAACTAACAGTAGAACTACCATACAACCCAGCAATCCCACTGCTGGGCATATACCCTGAGAAAACCATAATTCAAAAAGAGTCGTGTACCCCAATGTTCATTGCAGCACTATTTACAGTAGCCAGGACATGGAAGCAACCTAAGTGTCCATCGACAGATGAATGGATAAAGATGTTGTGGCACATATATACAGTGGAATATTACTCAGCCATAAAATGAAACAAAATTGAGTTATTTGTAGTGAGGTGGTTGGACCTAGATACTGTCATACAGAGTGAAGTAAGTCAGAAAGAGAAAAACAAATACCGTATGCTAACACATATATATGGAATGTAAAAAAAAAAAAAAAAAAAGGTTCTGATGAACCTAGGGGGCAGGAAAGGAATAAAGACACAGATGTAGAGAATGGACTTGAGGACACAGGGAGGGGGAAAGCTAAGCTGGGATGAAGTGAGAGAGTGGCATGAACATATATACACTACCAAATGTAAAATAGATAGCTAGTGGGAAGCAGCCCCATAGCACAGGGAGATCAGCTCAGTGCTTTGTGACCACCTAGAGGGGTGGGATAGGGAGGATGGGAGGGAGGGAGATTCAAGAGGGAGGAGATATGGGGATATATGTATATGTATAGCTGATTCACTTTGTTATAAAGCGGAAACTAACACACCATTGTAAAGCAATTATACTCCAATAAAGATGTTAACAAAAAAAATAGAATAGTTATGTACTTTTAAATTAAATTGTAAATTCTCCTGCCTTCATTTCTTATTAGAGCAATGTAACTGAAATTAGTTCCACAAAGCAAGAGAATTAAAATGTTAGGAGTTACAATGAGAGTACTTGAAAAAGATGTGAGCAAAAAACTGGAAGTAAAATTATTATCAGAAAACTAAGGAAAAAAGTTTGAAGCTCTGCTCTATGAGCTGATGACAAAAGCTTGCAGCTTCACAAAGTGAGAGGAGTTAAGCCCTCAACTCCTTTCCTCAGGGTAAAACTTGTCATTGTTTCTTGGAATCTTGATCTCTTAGCTTTCATTCCCCATACCACCATCCCTCAAAACAAACAGAGGTAGCAAAACTGTGTCAACTTTTGAGATCACTGGTTGGCTTGGAGTCTTGGATTTCCTAATCTTCTGAAAGCATAGAATAGATCAGGCTAGAAAAATAAATAAATAGCTAAACAAACAAAAAGACTGTCCCTGTTGCCTCTGTCCCATTGGCAATTTCCTAGAAAACATAGATCCTTGTACAACAGAGGCAATAAAATTCTCCTAAAGTTTATTTACAGCTTGACTTTTTAAAAAAATGTTCAACTGTTTATGTGAACAGATGTGTCAAAGCTTATATTTATTTGAAGCATTTTAGAAAACCTGCATTTATTAACTTATTTCTATTACCAGAAAGTTTAAATCCATGTGTATTTACAGATTGGAACAAAATATTGATTCAGGAAAGAATAATTGCAATGAATATTAATGCTACATTGGGATTGAGATAAGAAACAGTTTTTATTCAGATATGGATTAACCCTAAAGTTTCATAAGTGAATAAAAAAATTAATGAAATATTGTAATAATACAGAGCATAAATCATTTTCTCTTTGGAAGTTGACAGGAGTTCATGTTGCTTATTCACCTATTGGTAAATAGGTAAATATTCTAATAAATGCTGTATTTTTAATCAAATCTAAGATTCTATCCATCATAAACCTCGATAGTACCTTTTTGTGGAAAGTGGCACCAATGCACACAGCAATTTAGAATGAGGCTTGATTGGAGAAATATTAAAATGAGAAAAAACTTATTTTGACAAGAAAAGAAATATGATGTGACATTTTAGAATACATTTCTTTATTTTTTATGTATTAAAGTGGAAACCCTTTGCAGCAGGATGGTAGTCATCATCCTGTGGTATAGCACTCCATCCATCAATATAGAAAAAGCAAATGAGGGCTTCCCTGGTGGCGCAGTGGTTGAGAATCTTCCTTCTAATTCAGGGGACATGGGTTCGAGCCCTGGTCTGGGAAGATCCCACATGCCACGGAGCAACTAGGCCCGTGAGCCACAACTACTGAGCCTGCGTGTCTGGAGCCTGTGCTCTGCAACAAGAGAGACCGCGAGATAGTGAGAGGCCCACGTGCCGCGATGAAGAGTGCCCCGCTTGCCACAACTAGAGAAAGCCCTCGCACAGAAGCGAAGACCCAACACAGATAAAAATAAATAAATTAATTAATTTAAAAAAAATTTAGAAAGATATAGCACATTATTTAAAAAAATAAGCAAGTGAAATTAGAGAAAGTTATGTCTTTCAAAAAAATGAAAGAAACAGCCATGCAAATACTGTACCATACATTTGGTGAGACAGGACACAAACATAAAAGCAAAAAAACTTCTGTACGAAGAAACACATCACTCATTAAATACAATGTATCCTAAAGTGGTACTAATTTGTAATTCATAATAATCTCAGTATGCTGACTGGAACTTACTTTCTACACTCTAAAAGATAAAAAAAAAAGGTTTTCCAAGCAAGTTGATAATGTAAACAAGGAAATCATTCATCCTACTTAAGAGTGAAGATCAGCAAACTTTTCAAGGTTTGGCAACAGTATTTTTTAAAAACAAAGGAGCTAGTGATAAATGATTCCTATCTTGAAAAGTACTGAAAAGACTCCCGGAGATACAAAGGCCAGCTTAACATGACCTGTTTCCTTCGCTAAAGCTTTGAGATGGTCAGACTTCTCACTTGTTAGTGAGGCCCCGAGTGGAGTGTGGATGAGTTAATGAGGACCTAACATTTACTGCTTGATAAAATGTAAAGGGTAGAGGAGTAGAATTAAAGAGTTACTGTCTTTCAGGGCTCCCTCTTGACCTCACCAGATTAGATTTGGTGTCTCTGAGTCCCAGTATCACACAGCAAATATTTCATTTAGAGCAATTGGCCCATTGTTTTGAATTGATTTAATTGTTCTTAGAGCTCCCTTTTTAGACTGTTAACTTCCCTATTTTAGGATCATATTTAATATAACTTTTATATCTCAGTGGCTAGTGACTGCCTAGAGTATTGTGGGTGCTTAAAAAGTGTTGAAATGACTTAAATAATTGTTATTTTGGGTTATTTATGAAAATAAGCTTCATGGGAAGTTTTGAGTTGTTTTTGGCAAAAAAAAAAAAAAGAGGTGACTTTCATTTGAAGTTCATGCTAGTGGCATTAATTTGAAATTATGAAATAAAATGAACAAAGAATAGTAATGCTTTTAAATATCAGGTCTTTTTCTTGAATTGGAAGAATACATTCAATTTTATATTATTAAAACAATATATGTGTTTTAAAATAACACAAATTTTTGTATCTACTTCTGTCTTTCTCATATAGAAGCAGATAGTAGCTCTGTTCAGTCCTGGACATGGAGGGGAAGTAAATTCTTCTGCATCCTGTATCTATATTCCTCTGCTTGAAATTTCTAACTTTGCCTAGAGGGACCTCAAGTATCATTTGTTTCTGGGTTTTACTGAGATCTCAATGTTATGGATGGAGATAGTATAATCTCCACTTGATTTGATAGTGTTATGCAGTGCAACTTTATTTTATACTCAGTCCATGAAATGCAAGTACAACTGAGTTTTCACAGGAATTCAGAGAGGGAGAGAGAGAGGGCCAGTGCTCCATGGCAGGTAATACTAAATAAAACCATAAAATGCAATCTAATGTTTTTCAATAACAGGAGGTTGACAAGCTGCCTGTGTATGGAATTTGAGGATGCGCAGTAGTTCTATCACTTCTTGTATAAAACAATCACTTCAAATCTGTTCTTACCATAAAAGAATAACTCTTTTTCTTTCCCACCTCATTTCTAAATTCACACTTTGTATATTTAGACAGGTTTTGATCAATTTCTGGTCAACTGGTTTAAATAGCCTCATTCAATTTCATTATTTTAACTTAAGAGATGGTGGAGTTTCTGAAATATATGTATTTTTAAAATCTCAGGACCATATCTTGATGGTTAGGAGCAGACAAGTAGTTTCTGCTATAATTTACTTTCTAATAGAATACAGTATGTTTTCCTTCCATGATAGGTATTCTTGATGACTTTCATCTCAGTGTGAAGCTCCTGTCAATTCCTAACTAACAACAAAGGAAAAGAATAGAAAAAAAAAAAAAAGAATGAATGCACAGGAAGTAAAATGCCATTTCACACTGGGTGCTTTGTAAATGTGAGCCAACTTACACAAATCCTTTAGGCATCAGTAGAAATGGAGCTGAGCCAGAAGAGAAGAAAACATGTCCAAATAGAGAAAGTTTGCTCAGCAAATTGAAATTCAAGCCTGAAATTGAAAAGTTTGAGTTAAACCTACTGCAAAGGGCACAATTCATCCTTTACTCATTTTTTTCCTAAAATGCAAAGTTTATTAAATATTGATTTTTGTTGCAGATTCTTTGCATATTTTCAGTCTCTCCTTCCACTTAACCTTCTGACATAGTAATTGTCACTCAGGTAAGTGGGAATAAAAACATAATGCTAAATATCTGAACAATTTCATCTGAGTTTACACACAAAAGAAGTAAAATATACTCTTCTGTGTAATTACAGCTCAATATGTAAAATATAATTTGGCCTTATTGTCCCAAAGCAAAACCCTTTTATATTATTGCATAATATGTTTAATGAAAAACAGTTTAGGTATAATTTGGAAAACTTTTACATTAACTACTATGTGATTTCATTATTTGAGCTATGACTATCAAGCTCATGAATGTGAAAGTATTTTGTAATCTGAAAGTTAGATTTGATATAGAAGGAAAGATTAAATTTTATCAAAAGGAGAAGTAGAGTTAATAATACATTAAAAATTATTTGTCCCTTGTGACCCAACTTGAAGCACAAATATAGCTCTCTCCATTTCTAAATTTTGACTGACATTGTCATTTCCTAACATTGGTGAGATACTTTTTCAGGTAGAACTTTACTGGCAAAACTCAGCATACTCTGTGTAGATATATGTTTTTGTATCTCTATTACATTTTTGTTCTTCATGACTAATTAAATGGAATATTTTATAGTTAGTAACCATTTGGATTTTTGTCTCACTGAAAGTCAACTATAACATAGTGATTTTAGAGTTTGCACTTTGAAACCAAATCTCACCAGGCTACACACTAACTAGTAATGTATGAAAATTCCTTTTCTTCATATCCTCACAATATTTGATTCTATTGAACTTTCTAATACCAGTGAGTTTGTCTTCAAAGTTACTTCTCGGATTTCTTTTTTATAGCCTTTGTCCATTTTTATTAGTTTCTTTCTCTTTTTTTGCTTTATTTACTAGAGATAGTCTAATGTTCTAAATATTAAGTTCTTATCAGCTTTTGTGTTGCAAATGTATCTTTACATAAATTTGTCCCTCAGTGAATAGAAATCATTGTTTTGAAATAGTTACCCCCATCTGTTTTTTGTCTTTAATGTTTTTCACTCTTTTCGGGCTCTATAACACTTTTCTCTAAGCCATGACCATTAACATGCCGCCCTGCATTCTCTTCTATTAGTTGTATTATGTATTTATATATTTATGCATGTATTTATCTATTTATCTATCACTTACATCATTTATCTATCTTTACCTTTATATTTTTCTCCACATAGTGAACCATTGTTTTCTAACATCATTTACTTTAAAAGTCATTAGTCTCCACTGAATTTTGGTGCTACATTTATCATATATCAAGTTCTTATATTTACATGACCTCCCTCTCTATTCTGTTTCATTTATCTACATTAGTAACATAATGTTTGTATTAATAAGGCTTTATAGTGTGTCTAAATAGATAGGATGAGCAATCCCAACTCTTTATTCTTCTTTTCTCAAGGTTGAGTTAGATTTTCCTAAATCTCCTAAGTTTAAAAACATAATCAAAGGAACAGCACACTTGCATATCTCATCAGGATCAATTCTATCTTTTAAAAATAGACCCTTCTTCTGGTTTCTCAGTGATTTTCTATAGACATCTCATCAGTCCCACACACATAGGTAGCATTATCAGCCAGGGATTTGGAAAGAGTTTACACTCAGACTTTTGTTCTTAACCCTTCAGCAACTAGCTTGATTCCCCAATTTTCTCCTAAGTAATATTCATAGATTCAAATGTAGTTTAAATAAAACATCAGCAGATAGATGGGATAAAATTCCAAATACAATTAATTTTTAAAAATTTCTTTTGGTAAAGATTTGTATCTATATGTTTGTATGTAGACATATATATATATATATATATACACATATTTACTGTCAACTGAAAAATTACAATATTACTATGCTTCAGAGATTGAGCTATATACACCCCTACTTACCTTTTTTTTACAGGAATAAGCTCCAGGACACAATCATCACAATTGTTAAATATTCACAAGTTAGTGTCATCACTCTTACATATTGATAACTCAGAGATTTTGTGAAGTATTCAAAAGCCCAGGTCACCTTGTCAATGGGGAAAATAGAGTATTACTTTGCCTCCCTGTGGATATCTTTTCTATTCATTTCATTGGGGTTATATCTTCTGTCAAGTTTTTCACTGTAGATTTGACCTTTCTTTTTTTCACTTGGGAAATATTTTCTTTTCTGGAGAAAAGGGAAATTTATGATTTCAATTTGTCTTCATCTGGCTTCTTTAAAGGAAAATATTTTAACCCTTGACTATTATACTTTCATAAAATGGTACAAAATAAAAGTTATCAGAAATATCTTTATAATTTTAGAAATTGAGTTTTAAAAGAATATTCAGGTTAGGAAAAATGTCCATGTATCACAGTGAAATTTATATATATAATATTTTTAATAAATTATTTATAATTATTTTCAGGGAACTGTAGTACCTTGAGTATGACTAGATCTTTGGAATTAAGGAATATAGAGATAAGCAGGATGAAAGCATGAACAGCAAGTAGTTAAGGAATTTTGTACAAGGTTATTATTATAGGATCATATTATGTTTTCAAAGGATCATTCTAACAATGTGGTGAGTTGGTTGGAAGTGAACAATGCCAACTGAGCAATTTTGAAGTGATCGAAGGAAGAGATTTTGTGACAAGTGTTGTTGCAGTGGGAATTAGATTGATAAGTAGACAAAGATATCTAGGAAGTGTCATTGATAACACTTATGGTTCATTTAGTATTGGGAGGGATGGGTGAGAAAGAAGTAGGAATAAATGATGGAAGACTCACAAGTTTGTGGCTTAGACAGCGAAGTGCTTTGAGGTTCCATGTTCTAAGATAGGGAAGATGGAAAGCAGCATGTTTAGGGGTTAAGCTGATGAGTTCAGTTTCTGACTCTTTTACTTCATCTGAACACTACTCAAATGAGATAGCCACTAAGGAGTTGGAAATATGAACCATAAAATAAGTCTGGCATAAAGCTAGAAATATTTGGGCAGTAAAATCACCATTGCTCCTTACCTAGAGTTCTGCAAAACCCTTCTCCGTGATCTAACATCTGTCTAGATATCCTACGTCATCTCATACTGTTCTTTCTGTCTCTAGGGTCAAACTACTCCAGGTTTTTTGTTTTTTTTTTTTTTTTTTCCTAAGAATATACCAAGCTTTTATCCTTCTCAGGGTTTTTGCCCTAGCTGCTCCCTCAATATAGATCTTCCTTACAGAAGATAATTTCTGCCTCTCTTCCTGTGCATTTCACCACCTATATTTACTATGGTTTGTTTACTTCATATCATATCACTAGTGCTTAGAGAAGTACCTGGACTCAATACACATTTGTTGAATGAAAAAAATCTACATTTGGATGTAGGAGTGGACAAGATTAACCAGGGAATGTTGTCAGAGGAAAGAAGTGTACTCCTGGTAGAACATGAATAACACCGTCTGTAGGTAGATAGGCAGAAGAAAAGCCTGTGAAAGATTGAAAAGAAGAACCCTAAATGGAGGAGAAAACCCATAAATAGGAAAAAAAATCTAAGTTGAAATGTGCATATATATTAATCTCATAAAAATTTATCATATGAAAGGAAATGAGGGATAAAAATGTGGTATCTGGAGAGAGGCTTCTCTTTGCTTGCTTGTTTGTTTGTTTTACTTATTTTTGTTTGTTTTAAGTATAGTACAGTCTAGAGTTTATTAAAATCCTGCCTAAGATGAATTGGTAGAGTATAGAGAATCGGGGAGATAAGGACTCTAAGTCCAGGTGTAAACATTTACCTTAGTCTTGAGAAAATATTGTTATATCTTCCATTGTAATAGAAAAGGAGGAGAAAAGAATGGGAGCAGATGCAGGTAAATTTGCAATCTTGGAGGCAATAAGTTAAGGGAGTTCTTATAAATAAGTATTTTTTATCTGTAAAATAACAATCAAAATGATCTGCTCAGGTTGATACTAAAGGTGAAAGAGTCATAGCCTTTAGAAAAGTGGAGGATAGAAAGTATATTACTAACCATTTTCCCCAGCATGTAATTAACTGTAAATCAGAGATAATAAAACTTTACTAAAATATTTCCCATTGCCTTACAAAGACTAATGCATTCAGATCATCACAGTGTCTGCCTGAAACCACTTTTTGCATCCAAGATATTATATCTATCTTTTGGGGTGGGGTAGGGTCTTCTAGTTCTGCTTTCAGTCCCATACTGGGCCTGTTTCTCAGCTACCCTAACCCAACAGAAATATTTTAAGTAAAAATTTGAAAATTTGTCATCTTGCCCAATATGGTAAAGAAAGAATGAGTTAAAACACTTTTGAGCCTGGGAAATGATTATCATGATGGTATAAATAAGTGTGAGGGGAAAGTTATATCTATATTTTGGAAATGTGTCATCTGTAGAAAGGACAATTGGATTAGAAGTTGGCAAAATGTCTCTACTGCTCTGATGAGAGAACAGAAATAATGATAGATGTGTTGAAGTATACTTACTTGAAACCAAAATAATCCATGAATTCTTGGAAAGAGGAATATAAAATTAGAAGTGTAATAGCAAAAGACCAAAACAATGTTTTCTTTCTTTTTTTTTGCCACGTAAATGTATTATTTATTCCAAAAATAAATAAAATTCACATTTTAAAGACTCAGGTCTCTCTAACATCAACTCTTTATCATATCAACACTAGCTGAATCAAATATCACAAAGTAAACACCAGAGGCTCCTCAAAAATCATATTTACACAATGTTTTACAATATCTGGAAATGCTTATTCTACAGTAAGTTTTTAAATACTAAATTTGATCTAATGTCATATGTAAAAAAGTATGCATAGAAAAAGATTTTTAACATATGTATATATGTGCATAGAAAAAAACAGAAGGAAATACACCAAAAAGCTAGCAGTGGTTGTCTGGGTGGTGGGATACCACCAGGCAGGCAGGCAGCCTCTTCATCTGGGAGCTGCATGGTGAGGGCCCTGCCACATCCTGCCCTGGATTTCTCTGCACTGTCCAAGTGTTCTACCATGAGCATGCATTCTATCAGCAGAAATTATTTTTAAAAATCACTGAGGATATGGGAATTCCCTGGTGGTCCAGCGGTTAGGACTCCTCACTTTCACTGCCCGGGACCTGGGTTCAATCCCTGGTTGGGGAACTAAGATTCCACAAGCTGCACAGTGAGGCCGGAAAAAAAAAAAAAAAAAAAAAAAAACACTGAAGATAGAAATCTCTTATCTTTACCTCTGCCTTGGTTGGGATGGTTACAGGTGTGTTGACATTGGTCATGACCCCTCAAACCATACACTTAAAGTCTGCACATTTATTATGTCAAGTATGCCTCCATTTTAAACTGTAGCAGGACAAAAGCAGTCACTGGGGAGCAGGGCTGTTTCACATCCACTCACTTCTGGAGCAGAAGCCTTCCCCAACTGCGCCTGTTTCCCCTCCATCCCAACTTCGGGAAGCATCCTTGTTCTGAACAGGATTTGGGGTAACTTAGGAAATTGCTCTCAATACAGTATTTTAAAGTTGAGGAAATTGACAGGAAAGGAAATCAGTGGGAATATCGAGGTAGTAATGGGATAAGTTAGAACACAAAGGAGGCACAGTCGTGTCACCACGGACAAAGTGGGGGCAGAGCGGAGGGCCTTGTGGCCACAGGCCATCACAGGGCTGTGTGTCCCTTTCGGGCTCCAGGCACAGGGTCACAATACCCTGGGGAGGAACAGCCCATCCTTCTCTGTCCTACCCGACAGGTGTCTGGGGTGCAGAGATTCTGGCCCCGAGCTCTCCGGAGTTGGAAGTTCACTGGGCCCCTGGGTGGGCATGGCAGGGGCAGTACTGTCTGGAGTGGGGTTTTCCTTAGGCAAGGTTCATGGAATGAAGGAAGTGAACAGATGAACCAAGGCGCTTTGCCCCAGACACGTGGGCCTCGTTCCAGGCAGAGCCATTGCCTTTGATAAGCCATCAAGGCCACCTGCCAACAGCCAAGAGCTGAGTCTCCTGGCTGGCTGGCTCTGGCCCTCCCCGGGCCTCCCTGCTCATTGCCAGGGTGATAGTGGTGATGGGGGTTGGTGCTGGAGGGCCCAGGGGAGCGATAAGGCCAGCACTGAGGCCCACCCATCCACCCTCGTTCCGCCCAGCAGCAGCGGCCAGATTACACCGAGGCTTCTCTTCCCTGCACTGTTGCTCTGGGTTCTCTGGTCCCACTGACGCCTGGGGTGCCCTGAGCCAGGCGCCCCCAGTGAGACTCAGTGGGAGCTGTGCCAGGAATCAGGCCCCACTCTACTGCCACAGGGCTTCCTCAGCCTTCCCTGTGACTCTCTGTCCCCCCCGTCCCACCCAGCCACGGCCAGGACACCAGGGGCTGATGCCCTCGCTGCCCTCCTGCCCTGCACCCCTCCAAGCTATGAAGGTGTGTTCCGGCTGGGCCCCCAGCTGTGGTGCCCATAACAACTCCTGCCCGGATCCTGCCCTGCATGCCAGGACCAGCCAGGGGCCGCCTCCTTCTCACCGGACAGTGGGTTCTGTGGGGTTCCCACCAGGGAGCCCCCCAACCTTGCATCACCCCATCCCCAGCCCAGGGGCTCAAAGGAGTTTGTCACCAAAGGGGCAGCTGTACGTCTAGCAGGGACGCAGATGGGGGCCTAGCACTGGGCCTTGGGCCAGGAGGGCTGACCCCACAGAGGACAGAGCTGGGACCAGGGAGACATGAAAGGAAGTCCGCACGCCCAGGTCCCCCATCAGGTGCCCAGGCTCTTCCCAGGCAGAAGCTGCTGGGGCACGAGGGCGCCAAGAGTTGTCAACATCTCCCCGAGCCCAATCCCCAGAAGCCATAGTGATCTGCTGCTCTGGTCTGCACTTTCCACCTCCTCCAAAGGAATGCACCATCCCCCAGCAACACATCCCTGGTAAGAAGGAAGACCAGGGGACTCTTAATGTCTAAAGATTTAAGCTAGAAGAGATGCTAGTATCCACTGCCCCCAAGTGTCAAGTTTCAGAAAGGCTATTTAACTGGGCCAGGACACACAGCAGGAGGGGAGAAACCCTCTCTCCCACCCAGAATCTAGGATCAGCATTGGGCTGTACACCCCTCCATTCCCCACTCCTCCCCACCAGGGCTGTGTGCCCACCCACCCTACGCTTCCCAGGAACAGGGGTCACATCCTTTCCAGGTCAGGTAGGGAGCTTGGAGATGCTCCAAAACCCCTTTGAAAACAGCTGGGGACACTGAAGCCCAAAGCAGGGCAAAACAATGTTTTCTGAGATCAAAGTGAAATGGATGAAAAAGGAACCAGCAAAGGAGGACACAGACGAAAGAAAATGTTAAGACAAAGGTAGGGCACACCTATAGCATGAGAGTGGGTTTCAATAAGTAGGTGAAGATTAAAAAAAAAAAAATCAAATCCAGTAGTACGTCTTACAAAATGAGGATACAGAAATGACCATGGGATTTTATAATTAAGAAAGCACTAGAAACTTTGAGAGGGTAATTTCATTAGAGTGATGGGTTTGGGAGTCAGTATATATAGTTGAGCAAGGAAGGGCTAGAAATAATATGACGGTGGACATGGTTGCTAAGTATTCTACATAAAGGTTTTGTACCATTGCACAAAGGAGAGAAGCAGATTGGGAGGAAGTACAGTAGGTTAAAATTAAATTAAATACCTTTTGCTCCTTTGGTTTTGTTTTTCAGAATATTCAAACCCTGTGAATATTTGCAAGCAGAGGAGAATGAGTGCAGAGACAGGGTGTGCCAGACAGGAAGAGAATAAATTTGGCAGCAAAATTCTGGAATGGGAAAATGATAAAAACAAGGATTTAGGAAGAAAAAGCAGCTTTAATGAGTGTGGACAACACTTTTTCCCCCCTTTTGATAAAGGAAAGAAGATAGGAAAGTACAAATAAAGCTTCATTTGAGATTTGAATTAGAGAAAGCCACGGGAGGAGTGGCATAGGAGACCTGAGGAAGATATCACTTACAGTAGGGCTTTGACTTGCTATTGGTTAACTAAGTAAAAGAGCTTCCAGAAGAGTCTCAGATACAGTTGGGCTGCATAGTAATTATTTTTATTTTTTTAGTTTCTGAAGTACCACATGCCAGGTATACTCCTAGGTCCTGTAGTGTTTGTCTTGGTCTCTGTCTACCTTGGTAGAGTTAACACTACATAGTGGGAGATGCTGTTACCAGGAGTTAGGGCCAAAGAATTAAAGAAGAAAAGTGAGACAGTACCAGGTTGTGGATTACTTACCCTTTTTTGCACTGAACTACAAATAATGAAAAGTGACCCATAAAAATTTGGTTTACAGAGTAAGACTGTTTCCCAAATTAAAAAAAAAAAAAAAAGTAGCAAAAACCAATGAAACAAGGGATAGGAAATGCCACAGTATCCAGAATTCAAAATTCCTCAATGGAAAGAGAGAGTAAACATTCCTCAATTCCCAAAGAAAGTAAAAATCCTGAGTTTCCATAATTGCAATGAACAGGCCAAAGTATGGTGATAAAGGTGAAAGGCAAAATGCTTTTTTAGAATAACCAGCTCATTATCTCATAATAATTAAATGATACTAAATATTAAGTTAGCGATATCTATTTATTTTCTTTTCGGCATCCAACCCCTTCTGGCACCTCCCACACATACACTTGAACAACCCATTCAAATCCATGAGAACTGAAGTAATCACATTTATAACTAAGATCATTTTCAGTCTTTACCTCAAACTAAATATCCAAATAATAAGAGCTCAACAGCTTGCCATGAAAATCTTATTTACTAGGGGTCGCACGAATGTTTAGAATATTTTCAAACATGCTCTTCTTCTTGAATCATTTGCGTGTATCTCTAACCTGTATCCAACTAATTTTCTCACTTTTTCCTTTATGTTAAATTACACACCAGTTAGCTTTCATTAATTGTTTGGAGATTAGCCCAAACTCTTTAAAATAATTAACAAATTGCCAGTTATGATCTAGAAGTCCCTAAGTCTCAGGTTAAAATAACAGTCATTTATTTTACCTTTCTGTCTCCCCAGTAATAATAGGTAATTCACAGCAGCTATTTTATTTTCTTCTGTCAGGAAGGCTGTACCTACATGATTAAAATCACACTCCAAGCTCTGTTATCAATTATACCAATTAAGGTCAAATAGAATGGAACAGCAGCCTTTGGGGAAAAAAATATGAGCAATATAAACTGTTATTAATTTAAAGACATCATATGTACTGATGACAGCTTCTTCCAAAGTTATCATTAATTATTTCTAGACAGTCACCTATAAGCACATGTCCAAAATCCACGTGTTACTGTGTGTTCCTTGAATTTCAGGGAAAATTAGACCCCAGTGAAAATCAGTGTTTGCCAAATGGACTAGCTCTCCTGATGTCTTTGCTGAAACAGGAGCAGTAGTTGTTGTTTTTGTTTTTTTTGAAATAATAGACACAATAATTATGAATGTTGATGTCTTTCCAAAAACAAAAAATTACCAAGGTTCAACCTCTTTGTAGTAAGTTAAAATAATTGTTATATTTATATCTCCTATATAAATATTTAATATTTATATTGTTATATTTGTATATCTAAAATATACTATATATTTTTCTTTAAAATAATATTTTAATTTTGTTATAAGATGAAATTGTTCTTAATAAAAAGTGTTTCTATAGTCAGGGTCATTAATGCTAACTTATGCAACAACAACAAAACAATAACAATAATCCAGAAGTACCAGTGGCTTAATCCAATTAAAGTTTATCTAGTGCTCATCCCTCCCCGAGTGGTTTGCCTATAAACAGGTTCCTACCATCTTTTAATGCCTCCATCTTCATCTTAAAGAAGTAAGTGTGAGGCTCAAGGAGGAGATTTTATGGACCAAAGTTAGTCATAAGATCTCAAACTAATTGAAATTCTGACTGAAAAATGTAGCTTTAGCTATGCATCCAGGATAAAATGGAAACTGTTTGATAATTTTATAGCAGTATCTTTTTTTAACAATCTACCCTTCTGATCAACAAATATTCCTTTTACACTGTCTTCCATATTCTCAACTTCCCCAAATGAATAACCCCAAATCTTATCTAGTCACAGCATCTGGTTTATGTTCTGTGATCTTTGAATGATGACAGTTGTCTTCATCATGTCCATGTATAGAACCACAAATGTGGTTCTGAAATCTGAAAATTAAAAAATCATGTTTTCTGCCCCCTGATCCTCCGTGTACACCTACTAACAGACAGAGACAAAATTATCTCAACAACTCTCATCTGGAAAATGGGAGAATAAAAGGTACACAGAAGTTATTTATGGAATACAACTAGGCAGATATTGTAAAGTCCCACTTCCTGGAGAAAAAAGAAGGATCGTCAGTTAGGCCTGATTATCTTCCCTCGGAAGAACTCCTGTGTTAAGAAAACCAAATTCAGTGAAGGTTGTTTCGTCTTATCCTTTGGGGCCATATCTGAAGTGGGTATTGAAGAATGTATCTTTCTTGGCTGGCTGCCCAGCATACAGAACCCACCTCATGCTCATGGAAAGATGGGTGTCTAAAAGTTGTTTTAAGCATTGCAGAGTCAAAGACTTTTTAATATGGACTTGTGGCTATTTGGCAATATAATTATTTTAAAAACTTGAAAACTATTTGCTTCCAGTCAGTTTCATGTAAAAGAAGCCGAAACTTCCAGACTTTGTTCTCAAATACGTTCCATTTCTTTGCTACCTTGATATCATCCTTCTCTCTGTCTCAACTTAAAGTCAGATAATCTTGAGTCTGTCAAGCTTGAATTGACAGAATATGTCCTTCATTTGATCTTTGGCACAAATCTGAGGCACTCTGTGCAGCTGAGAAATCTCACTGGGTCTTGGTTCTTCAGAGTCCTTCAAATACCACCTCTTACTTCTTTTTCTAAACTTTTCTGTTCCCTTTCAATTCTACTTTAAACCTGCCAATTATTTTCTGTTTATATCTTTCTTGTAATACTTTGCTGAAGCCATCAATAATAATAATACTAACAGCTGTTTTCCAAACATCTCTAGATCTTCAAGCTCAGTAAGCTTTGGACTGCCTTCCAAACTACCATAAGTGACAGTTTTTAAATGCCTTTTCATTGTAATCACCCATTAACCAACCGGCTTTATTCTATTACTGAATAGATCTGTCTACTCCAAAGCTAATGTCACATATTCTAATTTTTGTTATATCAGCATCTCACTTCAAGGTACTGGATTTTGTATTGGTTGGTGTAATTAATGCTAGCTGCTGCAGTAAGTAATCTCAGTCCTTTTGTGTTACTCTCACTCATGCAAAGTGCAAAGTCCAATGTTCCTGATTGCACAGGTTTCCTGAGAAGTTCTTATACAAAAATGATTTAGAGATTCAGCATCCTTGAATCTAGTAACCCCATTATATTTAAACATGTCCTACAATGATTCCTTTTAAGGAGACAAAAAGATAATGGAGAAGTTGCTACAGAGAGAGTGTTTATAGGTGGGCCTGGAAGCTTACTTGTCATTTTCCAGCCATATGTTCTCAATATACATGCAGAGAAGGCTATGAAATATAGGTTAGGTATGAACCCAGGAAAACAAGTGCCTTAACAGGGAATACCTCAAATAAAAAAATAATAAAGCAAAGAAAACTTTAATAAGCCAGTGGAAAAAGTTCTTATTTATTTTATTTTTCTGTAATCTAACTTCCTCTGGATAAAATCATTTTCCCCTTGGAAACTATTGTCAAACTGTCATGACTAGTCAATTTATAAGGTATTCATGCCTAATAAATATTCAGTTTACTGCCACATTTTAAAATGTAAATGCTTGTTAGAGTAAAGAATTTTGGCCCATTAGATGTATTATTTTCTACATTCTAGTTCTTGTTTCCCAGACAAGAACAAGTACGTGCCAATTTTGAAAAACACTTTCATGGAAAACTTAATGTGGAAATAGTGCATGAACACTTACTGCTAAAGATGGAGGTTTAATTAGGGCATCTCTAATGTTCTTTTTACTACTAACATTTTATCAAATGTGACACCCTTGAATATAAGCAAAAGTCATGCTAGGCTAGCATTTTAATGTGTAAAGAACTTCACAGCCTCTCTCCAGTTCACTAAATATAATAATCAAAATTCGTTTTCTGATGATATTTTGAAAGAACGAAAAATTGATACAGGAATTAAAATGAAAAGGCTTTTAAAGTAATCTTTGTCCTGATTTGTAAACAGTATGCTCATTACAGAAAAAAATAAGAAATAAAAGCAAGAATAAAAAAGAAAACAAAAAATTCCAAAGACCTCATCACCCCGCAAATAGATGTTCTTTCTATTTTGTTGTTTCTTCCATGTGTATGTGT
Source organism: Kogia breviceps (assembly GCF_026419965.1). Taxonomy (NCBI): domain Eukaryota; kingdom Metazoa; phylum Chordata; class Mammalia; order Artiodactyla; family Physeteridae; genus Kogia; species Kogia breviceps. The sequence goes on along the minus strand of NC_081321.1, from coordinate 70,807,714 downwards.
TTTATAATAAACATGATTTTCTAAATATGCAGTTTTCCATTTCCATTAAATAATTCCATTACATTAAATAGTTAAAAATACATGATTTAACTGCTTGCATAATATTTCATCATGTATATGTCACATTACTTAATCTTCTGTTAGATATTTAGGCAATTTGTAATTTTTTTTTTTTTTTTTTTTTTTTTTTTTGCGGTATGCGGGCCTCTCACTGTTGTGGCCTCTCCCATTGCGGAGCACAGGCTCCGGACGCGCAGGCTCAGCGGCCGTGGCTCACGGGCTTAGTTGCTCCGCGGCATGTGGGATCTTCCCGGACCAGGGCACGAACCCGTGTCTCCTGCATCGGCAGGCGGACTCTCAACCGCTGCGCCACCAGGGAAGCCCTGTAATTTTTTTATAGACAACTATATCTGTAAAAAATATCTCTATACCTAAATCTTCATATATGTCTCTGAAGAATTTAGAATATATTAATGTTTTTGAGGCTTTTAAGCACAAACTGTAAAATCGTTTCCTCTGAATCAACGTATCAATCTGTGCTTCTTCCAACAATGTACAAGAGTGCTTATTCCATCATTCTTGTTTCAGTTATTGTTATTTTCTATATTGTCAACTTAATAGTTGGATAGTTTTTTAAATGGTTATTTGATTTCCTGTGATGTTGGGTATTTTGTATGTTGTCTACATTCTGTGTGTAGATGTGTTGTATAAATGACTTGCTTGATCATGGCTTTTCTTCATTACACCTATGCTGATTTTTCGCTAGTTACAAGGCACAGTGCTATGCACTGGAGATGCAGTGGCAAACAAGACAGACAAGATATCTACCCTTATAAAGCTTACAATTAACGGGATAAATGACATTAAATGTGTTTTAAAAAAACTCTCTTAACACACCTCCACATAAACGACTCTCCAACTTAATCAGCACCTTCATTCCTTCAGCAAAGTATAGCAATTATATATCCTTATATCTATAGGAGGCTGAACACTTGTGGTTATTAGGCTGGTGTCTGGCAAGAATGTACATTTCTGCTCCATCACTCGGGTTATATGACTACCAAGACTCAAATGAGTGTGACCACAAATTTGTTTTTCCAAGACGGTCTGGTTATGGTAATTTTGTACTTTCATGAATATACTTAAACTAAGAAAATATGAGTACAAAAGAAGTATGGTTTTGTTTCTATGAAATTTTGGTCAAATATTTAGAAAAACTTAAAACTTAATTGCTAAAATTATTAATATTACATTATGTGAAAATGACTTAAAAACAGTGAATGTTTAGAAAATATATGCACTTAGAGGCTTCCCTGGTGCCTCAGTGGTTGAGAGTCCGCCTGCCAATGCAGGGGACGCGGGTTCGTGCCCCGGTCCGGGAAGATCCCACATGCCGCGGAGCGGCTGGGCCCGTGAGCCATGGCCGCTGAGCCTGCACGTCCGGAGCCTGTGCTCCGCAACGGGAGAGGCCACAACAGTGAGAGGCCCGCGTACCGCAAAAAAAAAAAAAAAAAAAGAAAATATATGCACTTAGGACTTTCTGATTAAATTTTTCTTCCACCTAAAATGAAAAGAAATTGGAAGTTATAGTATATTTACAATGTATGTTTTTAGTTGGTAGAGACTGTATGGAACTCTAATCAGCAGAGTTTTGCCAAAAGAAAAAGCCTTAGCTATAAACTGAAGAAAAAAAAACTGTAATGTACATTTATATGGTTTCGGTCAAAACAAATGCCTAATACATGCATATATGATTGTTCATGGTTTTGTCTTATTCTACTGTTTACTTGTAGTTAATCAAAGTGTTTGATAATAATAAGATTTCTGTTGTAATTAAGCAATGATAAGCATGAGAAATAAGAGAGAATTATGAAGTATTTTCACCTGGGAAATATGATTTGTTTTCTGGTATGATTTTTGGCAGATTTCCTCAGGCTAGTTTAAATTTCAGCCTTTAATAAATAGGAAGATCCTGAACTAGATTTTAGAAATAGGTGAAATCCCCACTACTTAAACAAGTGCTTTGCAAGGACCACATTAATTATTTTTTATCTTCTCTAAATAAAGAGAAATATGTATATATATGTATATATTGTATATGTTTCCAAATCAGGAAACTAATAGGCATTTTTATTTTTAATTATTACTATTTATCTCTCTTCTATATTTTAAAAAGAGTTTTTATAAAGAACAATCTATTGTATAATTATTGGTTTGTTTCCAACTCTGGATAAAGTATTTGTATGTATCTATGTTGTATTTTACTTATTAATATAAACAGTTTTGGGCCCTTTAGTCACAGCATTTTACTTAGATGATACAAATACATTTATGTTTGAGCCCACTTAAGAACACTTTGTGTTTGCTTTTAATTCAATCATATGGTTCAGTGCAACATGTAATGTTTGTTATATAGTAGATTTAGTAGGTACAGAGAGGATCAAATTGTAAACATTTTGAAGCAGCAATACCTTAGCCCAAAATGTTGAACATGCTTTGAATTCTGTACAGTTTTATACTATATCTCTACAGAACTGTCAGGGTGAAGAAAAGGAGTATTGCAAACATATCACATACAGGCATTTATTCAGACAAATAGAGATGTAGCTAGGTGTGATTTTAAAGCTGAACTATTTATGCTTTTGGCAAATAGTTGAAAACAGAATGCATCTGTAGCTTGGAAATGTAAAAACAACCAACAGTACATTGCCAATGGCCAGTGTATCAGGATTAGCATAAGCATGTAAAATACTATTATTTTTTTTATTTCATATTTAATCATTATTCATAAAAGTTAGAGCAGCTAAGAAGAAACTAAGCTTCTTTCATTGTGAAGGTTTTTTTTAATCTTTTTTTTTATTCTCTTATCTTCTGTCTTACTCTTATAGGAAATATAATCATTTCTTTTTAAACTACCAAATTTGCATAGTGTGTTTCAGAGAAGAAAGAATAATAATTTCCTAAGAGGATAATGGAAATTGACTATATATATTAATATTGATATGTACAATCAATATATCATGTATATACATATAGATATGTGAGAACTGTGAGAAACACAGGACAAACTTCACAATAGTGTCAGTTTTGTGCCTGGAGTAGCTTCCTTGATCGTGGAACAGGATAGGAAGGTGAAGTCCAAGTAAAGTACCTCTCCTTAATGAAGAGGCAGAGACAAGAGTTTGACAATGATAAGGTGGTTGGAATTGGTCTTGCAGGCTAAAGAAACAAAAAGCTCCAGGACTTTGCCTAGGGGTTCTAATTATGTCTTTTGCCAAAGACTGAGTTGTTCTGCACTTGCCCCGGGTAATATTCTGCAAAGTTCTGCCCTGAAAAAAAAAAAAAGGAAAGAACAGCTGGAGAACACATCAGGTATTTCAAACCACATTTCATCTGAACACCCCAATCATTTCTTTGAGAATTCAGAAAAAACACACAATCCAGAAGAGCTTTTGTAGGAGGGTTCCTATTATCCTAGAATAAAGGTTACTCAGTCTAGAATAAAGGTTACTCATTCTAGAACCACATTTTAAAAAGCTGAAAAACAAAGAATGGAGATAATCATGGTGATGTATCAGTAGACTGCTTGCCAGAACAACACTCAGTACATTAAAGGAACACACAAAAAATCAGATTTTCAACAATACAATATTCACAATGTACAACATATAATAAATACTAGATATCTGAAGAAACAGGAAAATGTGATTCAAAACTAAAAAAGAAAAAAATCATTAGAGGGGCTTCCCTGGTGCACAGTGGTTGAGAGTCCGCCTGCTGATGCAGGGGACACGGGTTCGTGCCCTGGTCTGGGAAGATCCCACATGCCGCGGAGTGGTTAGGCCCGTGAGCCATGGCCGCTGAGCCTGCGCGTCCGGAGCCTGTGCTCCGCAATGGGAGAGGCCACAACAGTGAGAGGCCGGCGTACTGCAAAAAAAAAAAAAAAAAAAAAAAAAAAAAATCATTAGAAACAAACACAGAGATGACAGATCAGAAATAATTGCTTCAGTATCTTAGATTGCTATTATAAATGAAGATGTAGAGAAAACTTTAAATATAATAATTGAATAGAAGGGAAATCTCAGTAGAGAAATGGTAACTATGAAAAAAAAGCACTAAATAAAAATTCCAAAACTGAAAACTATAATATATCCAAAATGAAAAAAAAAAAAAAAAGCAAGCACTAGATGAACTGAAGACTGGATATTGTAAAATATATTATCAGTCATCTGGAAGATAGGAAAATAGAAATCATTGAAACCAATACACACAGAAAATAAATTTTTAAAAATTTAAGAGACAGTCATTGACCTGTGGGACAATATCAAGCAGTCTAATATAGGTGTCATTAGAATCCCAGAAAGGGAAGAAAATTATATGGGGCAAATAAATAAATAGTGGCTGAGCATTTTTTTGAATTTGAGAAAAAGAACATCAACCTATACATTAAAGAATCACAACAAACCCCAAGCAAGATAAAGTTAAAAAAAAAAAAGCCACACATATACACAATAGAGTCAAACTGCTGAAAGCCAAATATAAAGAATATTTTAAAAGCAGACAGAAGGGAAAAACATACTGCCTACTTGGGGAACAGTGATAACTAGGCCTCATACCTTTCATTAAAAAAAACCTAACTATTAAATAACATCATCAAGGCTAAAGAATGAAAAAAAAATTAAAATATAATTAAAAGTCCAGAAATGTCTTTCAAATATCATCCAAAAACAAAGGCAACATAAAGATACTTTCTCATGAATAAAAGCTCAGAGAATTTACCACTAGCAGATGTGCACTATATGAATGTTGGAGCAGGTTAATTAGGCTAATTGATAATGATACCAGATGGAAATTAGAATCTATATTAAAAAGGGGGGTGGCTGAATATGGTAAACATGTGGCAAGTATGAAAGTCTTTTTAAAATCAATTTTTTAATTTCTCCAAAAGATAATCGATTGTGTAAAATAATGATAATCTGTGAGCCATAATTGATAGATGATAGGTAGATAGATAGATAGGTAGATAGATAGAGGGATTGGCAGGAGGAAGGAATGAAATGTATAACAATTGCATAAAGGACTAGAAGGAAAATTGAAGTATACCTATATAAGTTTCTTAAATTGTGCATAAAATAGCATTCAAGATAGGCTACTATTTTAAATAGAAGATGCATATTGTAATTCATATAGAAACCACAAAAAGCATGGAAGGACAGAATGAAAAAAGCAAAGGAAAAGATAAAATGGAATAATAAAATGTACTCAACCCAAATGAATACAGGAAAGGAGGAAAGAAAAAGAAACAAACAAAAGATAAATAGTAAGTTAGTAGACATAAAGTTATGTCAATGATTATGTTAAATGTAAAAGAACAAAATATCTAATTAAAAGACAAAGATTGCCATAGAGGTTAAACAAAGAATGACCCAACCACATGCTGTTTATAAGAGACACACATTAAACATAAAGGAATAGAAAAGTTAAAAGTAATAATATGGAAAAAGATGTCTTTTGTAAACACAAGCTATAACAAAGCTTGAGTCATTTTAATAATTTCAGACAAGTTTAACTCTACAATTACTTTATTGTAACTCTATAATAAAGAATATTAACAAAGATTTGTTAAAAGTCGTTTCACAATGATAAAGGGTCAATATATCATTAAAGGTTTAGAAATCCCAAATGTGTAAAATAGTAACAGGTTCAAAACGTAAGTAGCAATAGTAGACAAAATAGCAAGAGAGAAATAGACAAATTTAAAATAAAAAAATCTAAAAGCCATATGATATCATATATGTGGAATCTAAAATATGGCACAAATGAACCTATCTATATACAAAACAGAAACAAACTCACAGACATAGAGATCAGACTTGTGGTTGCCAAGGGAGAGGTGGAGGGAGAACTATGGACTGGGAATTTGGGGTTGGTAGAGGCAAACTATTACATTTAGAATAGATAAACAACAAGGTCCTAGTGTATAGCTCAGGGAACTATACTCAGTCTCCTAGGATATACCATAATGGAAAACAATATTTTAAAAAAGGATGTATGTATGTGTAAAACTGAGTCACTTTGCTATCTATACAGCAGAGAGTGGCACAACACTGTAAATTAACTATACTTCCATAAAAAAGATGAGCATATTTTTATTTAAAAAATAAAATAAAGCCATAAATTGGAAAAAATGGCTCTAAGTATTTTATATTAAAACATTTTGAAGGAACATACAGGAATATGTTAATAAAACTTTATTTCTGGAATGGAGGCCATGGATCCTGAATGGAAAGAACAGTTTTAATTTTCATTATATATAATTTTATATTTTTCAAATATTTTATAACATGCAGCGTTTTGTGTAATATAAATATAGTTAAAAATAAAAACAAGGGCTTCCCTGGTGGCACAGTGGTTGAGAGTCCACCTGCCGATGCAGGGGACGCGGGTTCGTGCCCCGGTCCGGGAAGATCCCACATGCCGCGGAGCGGCTGGGCCCGTGAGCCATGGCCGCTGAGCCTGCGCGACCGGAGCCTGTGCTCCGCAACGGGAGAGGCCACAACAGTGAGAGGCCCGCGTACCGCAAAAACTAAATAAATAAATAAATAAATAATTTTTAAAAAGTAATAAAAATAATTCCTTCCCCTAAAAAAAATAGACCCCTGTATAGCACTGACCATGTTTTTTAAAAATTATTTTTCAATAATAGTATCCACTGATATTTATTATAGAATAAGTGCTGGTGTATTTGTTTCCTATTGCTATCTGAATTGAAAGGTCTCCTCCTCAACCTTTCAAGTTTTTAAGTTTCCTCACAAACTTAATGGCTTAAAACAACACAAATTTTTTATTTTATAGTTCTGTATGTCAGAAGTTTAAAATAGGTCAGTACAGCTGTTTTTCTTCTGGATATTCTAGGGGAGAACCCTTGCCTTTTCTAGCTGCCAGAGGTTGCCTCATTGTACGGCTAATGGCCCTATGTTACTTCAACCTCTGCTTCCATCCTGACCCTTCTTGTCTGGCCGTGACCCTTGTCCATTCCTCTCCTCAGCACCTTTGTCATTACATTGGGCCGATCAACATAATCCAGAATAATCTCTCCATTTCAAGAACTTTGATTTAATCACATTTGTAAAGTTCCTTTTGCCACGCAAGGTAACATTCACAGGTTCCGGCAATTAGGACATAGTTGTCTTTGGGGGCCATTATCTGACTACTGCTAAGCATTGTGCTAATTGCTTTTCATTCTTTATTTCATTTAAACCTTCTACAATTTTATCAGCTGGGCTTTATTCAATCAAGGAAACAATTTTAGGGAGGTGAAGAAGCTCTCATGGGGTTGCACAGAGATTGAGTTGAGAAAACTGGAAAATGGAAACTTTATCTGAATGGCTCCTGAACCTTTACTCTAAACCATTGTACTATATACTCTCATGAATATCATCATATTGTTTTTAGGCATATATATATAAATAGCTTAGCTATTGACTATCATTTTAATTTTCAAGTGACACTTATTACTTGTTCTGAATAATACATGTGATATTATATTAAGCTAAGCCAAGATGGATGAACTGTTGACTACAGGTTAGCTTTGTTTTCCTTGAACCAGCTAATCAACTCCTTGAAACAGCTTTACTTCCCCAAGATCCAAGTGGCCACATCAAAATGTCTGTGAGCCCCTTGCCACGATAAGCTACACTTCAGCCAATCTTTGCTATCTGATGACCCAAGCCTTTTCTGTTAAGAGGAATTCTTATAATTCTGTAACAGTTAACTTTTCTCACATTCTCCTTTACAGAGAATGGTGTTAACTCTTGGGCAGAGATTGATTTTCAGGCCCACTTATATATTCTGACCTGGCATGTTTGGAGGCAAACTGACCCCAATGTGATTTATCACCTTAATGTAATAAGATGACTCCAGCAAGTCTGGGTATGTAATATGGACAGAGGATAGCTAAGCATTCTTATATAAATACAGGTTTTGCTTCTCATTCAGTCCCTGAAAACTCACTTTTGAAATATGCCATTTGTTAATCTGCCAAGGACTTCTTGTTTATAATTGGGTAGACTTTTTACATCATTATTTGGTGTAAAACCTCAGTAGCCAAAAAGCTTTAAAGGGTTAATCTATGACAGTGATGTGGGCTAAGGGAAAAGGATATGGAGAATTATTGTTTAATGGGTACAGAGTTTTAGTTTGGGAAGATGAACAAATTCTGGAGAGGGATAATTGTGATGGTTTTATAACAATGGGAATGTACGTAATGTCACTGAACTGTTTAACAAAAAAAATCGTTAAAATAATAAATTTTATGTTATGTGTATTTTACCACAATAAAAACAATAAAATTTTTATGGAACTATAAGAATAGTTGAATAACACTTTTAAGAAGGATGGAAACAAAAGAGCTTCAAAAACATGAACAGCAGAACTTTACTGACTCTCAGTTGCAGTCCTTTTCCCATCAATATAATCTAGATCCCATCATCGCTTATTTCAGATATTCAAGTTTTCATCTGGAGGCAATGAGTATTCCAGAAGGTGAGGTCATTTAGCATGAAGGAGGCAGAGCCGTTTGCAAAACAGTTCCTCTGAGAAATGAGGGGATAAGCAAAAATTAATGGAGATCTCTAACACAATTGGCAACCAGGCCAAAACAAACAAACAAAAAAAAGGAAAACTGAATTGGAGAGTTTATAATTGACTTAATACTGAGAAACTGCCTTTGTCCTAAGTAGCACTGACTAAAATGTAGTAACAGTTACATTTTATTTACTAACAGTTAAATGTACTAACAGTTACATTTTATGATTGTAGTTAATTGGGATTTTTTGGACTACTGGCAAGAAATGTCAGTTATCAAAAAAGTAGATCTTAGGGAACAGAGCTAAACTGTAGTGACGCTCAGGAAAAAAAACTAAGAGTAAATCTTATTTAAATATTTTTGTAAATAAATATAAATAAATCCTATATCTCAATATTAAAATAAAGACAAATATGTAGATTAGATAAGACCTATTCAAAGATATTTTAAGTCACTTAATGATGTAAAAATATTATGCATGTTCTTTCCAAACAGATACAGTATAAGAACTTTGTGCTCTTCTTTATAATTTTTTTTAAGTAATCTTTTTAAGAGCTTATGATTATCTGCTAAAGGCTCACAACAATTAAATAAAACGGCACGGAGTGAATAAAAACTTAGCATGCTGTGAGAATGAAAAAACACATATATATACATATATGACAGAATATATACAAAAGGCAAGTGTGGTGTGCATGTTTGTGGGGAGATGTAGTTAAGTGGGGGTCCATAGTGTTTTCTCCACTTGTGTAGGCAAAACAAACAAGCAAACTACGTAAACACACACATACAAAACTTGCTTTTTGTTTTCAGTTTGTAGGCATATATATATATATATATATATATTTGAAATACAATAATAAGTAAAGCATTTTTGCAAATGTTATAAATATATTAAAATGGCTTATCTTTCCTCTAATTCTGACATAAGGTGGAAATTACTTCCCCAAAAGATTACAAAATGGAAATTATACCAAAAATTAGGAAATTAAATATAAATAGCTATATCATACCAAAGACTTTAATCTTGTATGTATATTTGTGTAGTATACTGAAATGGCTAGACATTTGTTTAGTTTACAAAATCATCTTGAATAGCTAACCTAGTAAGCAAAAGCAGATGGATTGTCTTTTTTCAAGGACTTTATATTCCAGTGGAAGATTCACACATTCAAAAAGTCAGAGAAATAAAAATATTTATTGCAATGATAAATGCAATGAAAGAAATGTACCTGGAATCAGAGCATATAATAGGGATTTGATTTAATTAAGGAAATCAGGGAAGACTTCTTTGAATAGGGGATGGCTGATAGGGATGAATAGAGGCATCTAGTAAAAAAGAAATATGGGGTGGATAGAGAGTATTTAGACAGAATACAAAGGATATGTAAAGACCTAAAGCCAAAATATGTTAACATGACTATAATAGAAGGTTCAGATGGCATTTAGTGTGATAACAAGGAGTAATATGAAAAGAAGAATGGGAAAAGGACATTTGAGTCGGAAAAAACTGTCTGAGTTTAGAAGCAGGTCCTGTAGCAAAAGGTATTATGGCAGAAAATGGGACTAAAATCTGTCATTTGAGATGGAGAAGAAAGATAACAAGAGTGAGGTCAAGAAGGCTAGTAGGTAGTAAGTGAGGCTAGAGAGTTTGGGGCCAGATCAGACAGGACAATGTAAATCTTCCTAGGAAGAGTCCCCCTACTCTTATTTTAAATATAGCAAGAATGCCTGAAGGGTTTTAAACAAGGCATGGAGGTGGTAGGAGTGGAAGTTAAGGGTTTGATACACTGACATTACAGGTCCCACTCACTGTGATTCTTACTTCCCTCCAGTGCAGATCCAACACTAAAGTACAGCACACTTTTGGTATGCCTCTCAATTAATCATGAACTCTGTTACATCTGATCAATCCAAAATGATTCAGAAGGTGTTTGAGTGTCTTGATATGCTTCTTGGTCTTTGTTGTGCATATCGAAAATCAATACAGTACTATACATACAGGTTGCAAAATATTACTTTTAATCAGTCACAGCATTATTATATATCTTAAAAGTTGCTTTTCTCAGGAAATTGCTTCTAGTAGTGTGCTGATTTGTTTTTGTTTGTTTTTTCTATTAGTACAAGTACAATACAAACATTTGACATATCAGCCTTCTAGGTAAACATGCTTATCTTCACTGACCAATAAGAAAATTGGTCTGCTATATTTTATTTAATGTTGCAAACACTTGCTTGCCTGAGATTTCCTTGAGACCAGAGTATGGATCATATTCATGTTTGTATCACAGCAATTCACACAATGTCAGGCTATCAATATTTGTTGATTGAATGAATGGAAAGGAAATTGATACACTTTCTTTTATATATAATCTCCTACAATATTTTGCTAATTCTTAAAATGTCAAATCAGTTCAATAAATATTTAATGAGCATATGGTCTGCGCAAGAAAGTGTTAGGCAAGTTTTTTTAAGTCCCTCACAAACTGTTTTCAGACGTTTCTTCTATAGATAGTTTTGTTGAGAACTATCATTGTATTACCACATGCCCTATAGACCCTCCTGGTTCTGTTGAATATTTACAAGTATTTATAAATGCTGTTTAATGAATAAGCTTTCCTCTTTAATTAAAACAGAAAAAAATATGTGTAGTTGTCCCTTGAAAAACATGGGTTTGAACTGCATGGGTCCACTTACACATTGAATTTTTTCAGTAGTGAACATTACAGACTACAAGATCTGAGACTGGTTCAACCTAAAGATACAGAGGAATCACATATATGGAGTGCTGATTATAAACTATATGCAAATTTTCATTTGTGCCAAGGGTTGTACCCCAACACCTGAGTGGTTCGAGGGTCAACTGTGTATACATATGAGGTCTATAATTTTTTTCTGTTTCAAGGATCATTTATTATATAGAAATATAATGTGATTTGGAGTAAAGAAACTATCTTTTCCTTGAGCAATTAGCAAGTGCTAAGTAATCTCTTAAATAATGTACAAAACCTATTTCTCCTTTTAATAACTTTAAAAACCTTTGGAGATAAATTACAATTATGACTTCATCTTAGAGTAAGTTAGAAAACACTGTTCAGAGAAGGTAAATAACTTGCTGCTTTCCAAGATGATATAATTATTAAGTATAAAACCAGTAATTGAGCCCAAGGATCTCTGATATACCCTCTTTGCTCTAATTTGATTCTATTATTAGATGAAACCAGGGAAAGTAAGTAGATCATACCTAAATCTACTTTATCATTTCCTGTGGAAACACACACTGCTATAAAAATCATTTGTGAGTCAGATATTTCCATCAGGAAATTGGCACTTCATGGATTACTGAATGTTAGCTTTTATAATTTTTTTTAAAGTAGTAGGTGTCATGCTATTAGGGTATGGTCATTCCTATTTTACATTCCAATTAAAAAGGCCCTAATTAGCCACACAGCAATCTACTCTGACAATCTCTGTCTTTTAATTGGTACATTTTGACCATTAACATTTAAAGTGATTATTGATGTACTTTGTTTATTTGTTGCTATTTTGCCTGTGTTGACCTTTTTCTTTGTTTCTATTTTTGTCTTCTACTTTTTTTGTGTCTTTTGTGGTTAACTGAGCATTTTATAGTTCAATTTTCTCTCCTTTCTTAGCATATTAGTTACTGTTTTATTTTTAGTCATTGCTCTGAGTTTACAATATATATGTACAATTAATCCAAGTCCACTTTCAAATAACATTATACCACTTCATAGATAGTGTAAGTACTTTATAATAACGAAATAATACTAAAACCTTCCTCCCATCCTTTGTATTATTGCTGTCATTCATTTCACTTATACATAAGTATACATATTCTATCTGTTCATCTATCACATATATGAGCATATGTAATCAGAAACATTATTATTTTGAACTGTTATCTGTTAGATCAATTAAGAATAAGACAAGTAAAAGTATTTATTTTACCTTCATTTATTCCTTCTCTAGTGCTTTCCTTTCTTCATGTAGATCTGAGTTTCTGACCTATATGATTTTCCTTCTCTCCAAAAAATTACTTTTAACATTTCTTGGAAGGAAGATCTACTGGCAACAAATTCCCTTAATTTTTGTTTGTGTGAGCATGTCTTTATTTCTCCTTCACTTTTGAAGGATAAGTGCACCGGGCATAGAATTATAAGTTGTTGTTTTGTTTGTTTTGTTTTGTTTCCCTCTCAGCATTTTAAATATTTCACTTTACACTCTTTTTGCTTGCATGGTTTCTGAGAACAAGTCAGATATAATTCTTATCTTTGTTCCTTTACAGGTAAGTTTCCCCCCAACTTCTTATAGGACTTTTTCTTTATTTTTGATATTCTGTAGTTTGAAAATGATGCCCAGATGTTGGCTTGTGGAGGGTGGGAGGAGGGCATTCATCTTGCTTGGTGTTCTCTGAGCTTCCTGGACCTATGATTTGGTATGTGACATTAATTTTGGGGAAATTCTCAGTTATTATTGCTTCAAATATTTCTTCTGTCTTTCTTTCTTCTTCTTCTGTCATTCCCATATGCATACGTTTATGTTGTCCCACAGTCATTAGATATTCTATGCCTTCTTTTTATTTCCCCATTCTTTTTTCCTGTTTGCTTTTTCCTTTTGAAGGTTTCTATTAAAATATCTTCAAGTTCAGAGATTCTTTCCTCAGCCACATCCAGTCTAATAATAAGTCCATCAAAAACATTTCTTATTTCAGTTACAGTGTTTTTTATTTCCTTTTGGTTCTTTCTTAGAATTACCAGCTCTTTGCTAATATTGGCATCTATTCTTGCATGCTGTCTACTTATCTATTAGAGCCCTTAGTGTATTAATCATAGCTGTTTTAAATTCCTGGTCTGATAATTCAAACATCCCTGCTATATCTGAGTATGGTTTTGATGCTTGCTCTTTCTCTTCAAAATGTGGGGGGTTTATTTAATTAATTTATTTATTTTTACCTTTTAGTATGCCTTGTAATTTTCTTGAAAGCCAGATATAATATACTGGTTAAAAATAACTACTATAAATTATCCTTTAGTAATGTGACTGTATGTTATGTAGGCAAGGGGACCATTCTGTAATCTTATGATTAAGTCTCTGTCTTTTAGTGAACCTGTGCCTCTTGACTGTGACCTTCACATGTGTTTCTCAGTCCTGCGCTACCCCCACCCCCTGTCAGTGGGATGACATGGCTAGAGGGGGCTGGAGCTGAGTATTTCCCTTCCCCCAGATCAGTTAGGCTCTGACAAAACCACTGCAGGCTAGGCCCTGGAGTAACTATTTTCTCCAGAAGGCTGACCTTGTTAAGAAGAACAGAATGTTCTGATTTGTTTCAGAATGGTTCCTTTTCCCTCCCCCCTGTCAGAAATACAAGCAAAAAAAAATTTTAAGTGATATTCCCTGTGAGAACCTGGCAGAAATCCAGGAAGTAAAAGTCACAAATGTATGTCATCCTCCCACCATCAGTGACGAGTCCTACTGTAGTTTTTGTCTCTCAGACTTATCCATGCTGAGCCTCTGGCAATTCCTCAGTTACAGTGCAGGTTTTCCTGCCCTGGCAGTGATTCCTGTGGTTATGTCACTTTGTGGATTTCTGCTCTGGTAATTTGTGAGTCTCTGTATCTGCCTAGCAGTCTCTCCAATTTTGGAAACAGCAGTTGGCCCTAAGGCCTCATTTGTCTGATGGATCTAAGAAGAAATATTGATTTTTCGGTTTGTTTGGTTTTTCACTTGTTAGGATGGAGTGGCTACTTCCAAGGTTCTTACAGGCTGGACTGGAAACCAGAAGTCCCCTCAGTTATTTTTAGAAGCCTGAATGCAGTAATTTTGCCTTTGATGTTTCCTACCATTCCAATATAGTTATATCACATTGAAAACTTGAGATTTGTATTATTTATTGGTAGACTATGAGGAGGAGGCATAAATTCCCTTTCTTTAAATAACTTTTAGTTTTCCTTGCCTTTTAAGTGCCTCATCTCCCATTGATGTCCTTAGTTTTCTCTTACTTCTCTCTAATTCAGGCTTAAAGGTCTCACAGAAAAATACACCCCTTTCCAATATACTAAAACAAATCAAATACTATTTTAGTTTTCTTTCATTGTAGTTAATTTTTATTAAAATATCCTTCCTGGAGATTGCTGTCTTTCTTTTCTAATTTGTACATGATTAGTCTAGGCCTGCTATCTAGCTGTCATCCTAAGATTACTTTTCATCATCATCAACTGGAAATTTCTCATGACCTCTCTCAAGTCTTAGATCATCTATTTCCTGAACTCAGAGTTTTCTTTCTTGCTTTACCCATTGCTCTGATAGAGCACATCCTGCAGCAGCTTCCTGAGAAAGGGTGTGGAAGGTGATATTTTTATGAGTTTGTGTATCTGAAGATGTCCTGACTTATTGCCTCAGACTTAATTGGTAATGTTGAGGAGTACAAATTTGTGTTGAAACTCACTTAGCAAGCATCTATTGTTTCCTTTCTCAGTTTGGTGGTAGAGAAGTCTGGTGCTGGTATGATTCCTGAAATTTTTTATGTGACTAGTTTTTTTCTTACTTCAGACTTGGAAGATCTGTTTACTCCCAATGATTTTAAATTTCATAATTGTGTGTTTTGATGTGGGTCCTTTTCATTCAGTTTTGGGGGGCCTCTAAAGGTCCTTTCAATATAGAAATATGTGTTCTTCCAGGACTTTCATTCCATTAACTACATAAGGCAGAAAAAATGACTCTGTCTCCATTTTGGAAGAATCATTGTGCAAGGGCCTGGAATACCAAGGGGATTTTTTGCTAGTTTTTTGCCCAAACATGCCAAATAGGGAGTTTTCATCTTCTACTAGTCACAGCCAAAAACAAATATATCAGGAGCAGGTAGCCTCTGGCAGAAAAAAAAACAATTTCTTGTTATTGCCTATATTTTCACACTGTCCACTTAGTGATTTTTCTTCCGATTTAATGTGAAAAGAGGTAATATTTTTTCTAGGTCTATAATTTCAAAGATGCACTGATAGAGATGATCGATAAATATGCCAGTTATATCACAGATACATCACACCCACGCATCATTTATCTTGACAAAGCTTAAGGTTCCTATAGCCGTTATAGCGATCATTTACCTTTGGTTAGTTCATGGATTAAGTTGAATAATGAGTTCCCGGACAATGATCAACCAAGATTTGCTCGAAGGTCATTAATTCACATTGCCTCTCTATAGTGTCCTGAAACAATGGCTGTAATTTAACCCCTTTAAAAAAAATTAGCTACAAAGAACACTCTGGCATTTCCTATTGTGTTGACCATGGTTGTGTGAGTACACTGTTACTGAATCACTTCATGTAAAGTGTAGCGGAGAATACATTTCCTAATAGTAGCTAACAGCAAAAAAAGTAAAATGTACATAAATACAAAGGAGGTTATTTAACAAAGCTTGAAAAAATAACAAATTCAAAGGAAGTTATTTTAGTGCTACACTGCTGAAGACAAGAGGGTTCTGAAAAAAGCCCGAAATAATGTCAGATTTATATGAGTAGCTGAAAAATAACTGCTGCTTACAGATCATTATGAAATAAAGATAAGAGAATTGATTTTGAAGTGTAGATATTGTAATAAATTTAAATGTAAAGAGAAAGAAACTGATCGTATATTATATATATGTATTTATATAGGTATACATAGTACTAAATTAAACACTTAAAATAATCCTTAAAATTCTTTAGAGGGTCTATAAGTAGCTTCCTACTAACTGTCAAACAATTATTTAAAACGTTTTATTACATTTACCTAATTGTATATTAGGTAAATGTAATAAAAAGAGATAAATATAGGGCTTCTCTGGTGGCGCAGTGGTTGAGAGTCCGCCTGCCGATGCAGGGGACACGGGTTCGTGCCCCGGTCCGGGAAGATCCCACATGCCGTGGAGCGGCTGGGCCCGTGAGCCATGGCCGCTGAGCCTGCGCGTCCGGAGCCTGTGCTCCGCAACAGGAGAGGCCACAACATTGAGAGGCCCGCGTACCGCCAAAAAAAAAAAAAAAAAAAAAAAGAGATAAATATATGCACTTCATTATAGAGACTATAACAAAGGATACTATTCTCACTTGTATCTTCAGAAATGTATTATATTCCAGCTTTATTACAGATGACATAATGATTAATTCTGAAGACATGAGTTCTGCTATACATTTGAGCATGAATAATTAAAATAATGCATAGCTCATACACAAAGCTTGGTTTATGAATATAATTCAATGAAATCATAGAGGGCTATAGAAATATTAGTTAATTTTTTCTGTCATAAGGTTTGTTTTCACAGAGTCTATTCCCTCCTAAATACAGACACTGGGATTCTTCCATACAACCACTAACCATTTAGGTACCATTCTCTGAGTCAATGGGCTTGTATGCATCCTGGATCTTTGAAAAAGGAAGTATCAATATAGGGCATTTAGGGTGAAGCTCAGTATTGTCTTGTGTCAAGAGAGGACATCACTTGTGCCAGATTGTATGCAGAAGGAATCTTGTCTCAGCAGAGCACTGTCTGTAGGTGTTGTCCTGGCAGTTCAGGGCACTTTAGGACTAGCTTCCAATGTTGCTGGGCAGTCTCTGAAGGCTGAATCTGCTCCTCTTCCCATCTCTCCCCTATTTCTTATCCTTTTGTCTTCCTCAGCTACCATGGATCATGCTGCATCACAATTACTTCCTCAAACTTACCAAACAGGTGATGTTCATCACTTTACCTTAGTGATGCAGAGTAAACTGGATTTTTCCTTATTCATTCTCCAAAGTATTGTTTGACATATAAACTATGCCCTGTTTCCTTCACAGATTTCACTTAAAATTTTTAGAACACTTTTTATTTATTTCAATAAAATCTGATATTATATATTAAAACCTTTGACTCACGTATGCAAAGATTTTGGCAACAATTTTTAAGCCTGGCGACAGAGACAATCATTTAGGGAAGAACATACACCAGTGCTTCCCATCTCCCATACTTAGAGACTCTTATGCAGGTAGTTTGGCTGGGGCCTGTCTTAGTCTGTTTGGGCTGCTATAACAAAATATCATAAACTAGGCAACTTATAAACAACAGAAATATATGTTTCACAGTTCTGGAGATGAGGAAGGCCAAGATGAATTCAGTGTTTTGTGAGAGCAAGCTTCCTGGTTCATAGATGACCTCACATGGGAGAAAGGACTAGGTAGCTCTCTGGGGTCTCCCTTATTTTAAGGGTGCTAATCCCAATCATAAGGCCCTACCCTCATAACCTAACACCTCTCAAAGGCCCCACCTCCTAATACCATCACACTGGGCATTAGGTTTCAACATATGATTTGGGGTGGGGGGAGGCACAAATATTCAGTTCATAGTAAGACCCTATATTTTGGCATTTCCCAGTTGAGATTGAATTAAGCAGTTTTGATTGAAAAGTAAAACTAAAAATAGAACTACCATACGACCCAGCAATCCCACTACTGGGCATATACCCTGAGAAAACCATAATTCAAAAAGAGTCATGTACCACAATGTTCATTGCAGCACTATTTACAATAGCCAGGACATGGAAGCAACCTAAGTGCCATCGACAGATGAATGTATAAAGAAGATGTGGCGGGCTTCCCTGGTGGCGCAGTGGTTGAGAGTCCGCCTGCCGATGCAGGGGACGCGGGTTCGTGCCCCGGTCCGGGAAGATCCCACATGCCGCGGAGTTGCTGGGCCCGTGAGCCATGGCCGCTGAGCCTGCGCATCCGGAGCCTGTGCCCCGCAACGGGAGAGGCCACAACAGTGAGAGGCCCGCGTACTACAAAAAAAAAAAAAAAAAAAAAAAAAAAAAAGAAGATGTGGCACATATATACAGTGGAATATTACTCAGCCCTAAAAAGAAACAAAATTGAGTTATTTGTAGTAAGGTGGATGGACCTAGAGTCTGTCATACAGAGTGAAGTAAGTCAGAAAGAGAAAAACAAATACCATATGCTAACACATATATATGGAATCTAAAAAAAAAAAAGGTTCTGATGAACCTAGGGGCAGGAAAGGAATAAAGATGCAGACGTAGAGAATGGACTTGAGGACACGGGGAGGGGGAAGGGTAAGCTGGGATGAAGTGAGAGAGTGGCAGGGACATATATACACTACCAAATGTAAAATAGATAGCTAGTGGGAAGCAGCTGCATAGCACAGGGAGATCAGCTCGGTGCTTTGTGACCACCTAGAGGGTTGGGATAGGGAGGGTAGGAGGGAGATTCAAGAGGGAGGAGATATGGGGATATATGTATATGTATAGCTGATTCACTTTGTTATAAAGCAGAAACTAACACACCATTGTAAAGCAATTATACTCCAAAAATTATATGAAAAAAATAAATTTAAAAAAATATGGGGGCTTCCCTGGTGGCGCAGTGGTTGAGAATCCGCCTGCCGATGCAGGGGACACGGGTTCGTGCCCTGGTCCGGGAAGATCCCACATGCCGCGGAGCGGCTGGGCCCGTGAGCCATGGCCGCTGAGCCTGCGCATCCGGAGCCTGTGCTCCGCAGCGGGAGAGGCCACAAGAGTGAGAGGCCCGCGTACCACATTAAAAAAAAAAAAAAAATGGTACTGGTTTATAGTGTATATTTAAGAGCCCTTTTGAAAGTCTTTACATTAACCTCTCTTGGGGACCTGTTGCAGAAAACAAAACAAAACAAAAAGAACAAATTAAATGATCAATGAATAATGTGTACCATAGTGTCTAGTACAAACTAATCACTCAAATTATTGATGATGATTATGATATTTTCCTATCTTCTACTATTACAATAATCCTAATCCCCCTTATAGTAATGTGGATTCCTATGAATGATTTGAAGAATCTCTATCACAAAGTTATGGCATGGTAAAATACTGTACAATGATTAGTAATCTGTTTCCCATTATCTTTCATATATAAACATCCATGCATGTGGAGCAATGTTTTGAGCACAATGGGTTCTCCATAAATAGCTGCCTTCTCTTGTCAAATATGAGGTGGTTGTATTCAAATGCTCCTCATCAAGATCTAAATTCAGTACTAAGTTCCTATGAGATTAATGTTGTTCCATATTTGTCAAGATAGTGGTAGACAGCCTTGATTTGATCAATTTGGGTAACAGGAGACAAAGGCAAGGAAATTGAGATGAAAGGAAAAAGTCACGAGTGAAGTTGTAAAATTTTATATCGGGAACAAAGCAAAATGTTTATAAGAAAACAAGTGAAGTACCCTTAATTGAGGAGCAGTATGAAAACAGAGAAAATACAGTTATTCAGAGAACATGGTGAAAAACAAATCCTTTTGCCCACTGATTTTTAGGTCCCTTACAGAGATTAATCTGTTCAAAGGAAATATGGAAAACTAAATTAGAGTATATATTCACTTTAGATATCTTCCATAGTAAGTTAATGTTTTCAGTTTGCATTTTAAAAGTGTTCTGAATCACTAAAACAGCATGGGCTTCTTATCTTCATTTCTAAGAATTCATATTTCTTTAACATACAAGAGGGGAGACCTTTCTTTACTTTTATTTAGTCATTTTCTTCTCTAGAGTAAAATTTACTGAAACATAACCATAGTTAAATATCTTGGGGATATTTATTCTCAGAAGAGAAGGTGATATAGCCTAATAATTCTAAGTATTTTCGAAATTTTACCTACTCAGGAAACAGAAATAAAGATAATGCACTAAAGCTGCCACACAATAGATTTAAGGTAGACATAAAGAAAAAAATAACAGTGAAGACAACTAAGTATAAAAAAGGAATATAATCAAGGTCAATAAATAGATATTCTTATTGGAGTTGGTTATGCCTAGAATTTAGTAGATGGAAAAATTTACTTCTCAGATATCTCGTACCGCACCACTGAGTTATCATTGATTCAAAAAGTTATTGTGAACATTGTTTGCATTTTTTAAAAGCAATATAGAAGTCTACGAAACAAAATAAGATGATTTTTTATACATAGATTAACCTCTGAGATATGTTTGAGATGAAGAATTTGGATATTGTGTTAGCAAAAACTGTGTTTTGAAGTGACACATTTTATGATGATTTAAATAATTCCTGCTTTTCAATGGTTTTAACAAATTTTAACCACTTATTCCTCTTAAACTGAAAAGTTACCTAATGTAAACATTCACACATGTAAGTTTTTTTATATACTTTATATATTATTTTTCTCTAAATAATAATAATAACAACAAGATGAACTAGTGTATTAAGAGTGTTAGTGGCCACATAAACTGAGCTGCCATCTTGTGGATAACTCAGCAATAGGCCTTTTATTGATGCTGTAAGATATAGTAAAATGCTATACTCTAATATTCCTAACTGCTCAGAGTAAGTAATCACATTCACAAGAATTTAAAACCTGTTTAAATTTCTGAGTCCTGCCTATAAAATTATCACATGAAGGACGTGTTCATTTCTTCTAAAGTTAGCATTAACTTAAACCTTATTAATATGTAGGTTGGGAAACATTGGAGGATGGTTTCTCCAGTTTAATTAGCCTCTAGTGCTGATTTGTTTTGATAATATAAATAATTAGTTTAACCACAAAATTGATGTAACAGAAATAATTGTCAGGCAATTAAATACTGCAATGATTTCAACTCCTGGGAAATATATACTAGTATGTAAGTATAGTAATAAAATTGAGATATGCTTGGGCTGAAGTACAAAACATCTTCTACTTGATTTATCAAAAATATTTTTATAGATTCCATGTTTTTCATATCAGAAAGCATTCACTAATATAACTTTACTCAAAACAAAGCCTAGATTAATTCCTGTGGGTTTTTTCCCCCTTTATATTAAAGTTTTACATGGTTGTTAATGTTAAAAAAATTGTCTTTTCTCTGGAGCTCACAAGTGTTAGCAGGCCATTTTAGTGGGAGTAATGTAATAAATAATGAAACAATGTTGGTAAATTCAATATAAAATGTGGTGTTTGTTATTTTCCCTTTTTATGAAATTGGAGATCTTTTTTAATTCTGGAAAAAAGTATATTTTACTTTTCTACATGTATGTAATAAACAGTATATTCAAAAAAAGACACCATTCTGTTTTTTTTTTTTTTTTTTTGCAGGCCCTTAATGTTTTAGCATATTTATGTTTAGGATTTTTTTTTTACATTATGTAATCAGGTTATATTTTTTACTAACATTATTTTATGATAGTAGTAAGAATTTTTATGTATTATCATCAATGTTCACATTAAATATTCACTATCTTATCTTTGGCTTTAACCCAGTTGTATGTGCACACTGATGTTCAAGTATCATTAGACTTTCTAAAAGGACATACTGCAAATAAATCACTGAAAGGCCCTGACCTTTAATACCTCTGCTTTTCCTAAAAAGCACTATCAGAGAATTACTAAAAACTTCATAACTTCCACTCATCATTAATTTCAGATGATTACTGCCCTCCATAAGGAAATATACCTTTTCTGTTCTTATGTGTAATATACTATACTAATCTCACTGATTTCTATATATGATATATCATATTGTATATTTATCTGAAACTTCCTTGAGTGTAGATATAATTATTTGAAACTAAAGTATACATTCTGTCCTAGTGAATTGCACTAAAATTTAAAATGACTTAATGTATGGAGTAAAGGTTCATTCATTATTGTAAGCCAACATTATTTTAAAATATTTCTGCTACATTTTCTTTATCTCCTATTCATTGTCCAAGGGATTAAGTTATATCCCATTCATTTTTCTATTTTGTACACAATTCAAACATTTATGCTTTCACATTTAATAAGTGAACTCCCTTAAAATTTTACAGATGCATTAATTAGTCTTGATCTTGTATAATATGTAAGTACAGAAATCTATATTCTTAAAACTCTTATTTTATTAACAGAAAACTAGAGCCCTTTTCCAAGGCATTAACTTATCAATGAATCGTGTGAAGGATGTGGGTATTTGATACAAAGTGTTTTCAAAGAACTGGGAGTATTTCTATTTCTCAGTCTTCATTGTGTCCTATGTCTATGTGGCATGGCAGCGCTCAAACAAGTGCAAAACAAAATAAGAAACATTATAACCTGAGTTTACTCAAATCACCAGAATATACATTTATCTTAAAAATTAACCGGATGGTGTATATATCAGCATGCTTTCTACCTGCAACAAGATATCTAATTTTGCTAGTTATTCTTCTCTGCCATTAAATATTTATACCATTAAAATTTTATATAAATATAAAATGGAGGAGCATATTTTATTTCATAACTAATTATTTTCTCCATGACATATCTTCTTAGCAGTTACAATGTCTTAGTGTTATCATTTGTCTACCAGAAATACAGTTGACATTCCCATTGTCCAAATTCATCTTTCTGATCTGTAATTCAATTTTATGTCACTTTGCATGGCAATGAATATTTTTTAATGCACATTTCTATCTGAATTCCCACGTTTTGGGGCAGAAATAAATGAACAGTGTCTTTCACGTCGGCCCAAAGTACAGTTTGACAAATCATCTTCTTGAATCTAGATGCTTGAAATTGACTAATATGATTAAATTCTGAATAATACCAGGAGGGGCAACAAGTTCAAAAAGAGACCACTGAGTGAATCAGGGTTATAAATCAAGTTAATTTGCAACATTATTTTCTAGTTGAAATTTTAAGAGTTTAGGATAATCATATTTCTTCCTTGATTATTTTGAAGGCACTGACTTGACTCTTCATTTTATTTTTTTTTTTTTTTATTTTTTTTTTTTTTTTTTTTTTTTTGCGGTATGCGGGCCTCTCACTGTTGTGGCCTCTCCCGTTGCGGAGCACAGGCTCCGGACGCACAGGCCCAGCGGCCATGGCTCACGGGCCCAGCCGCTCCGCGGCACGTGGGATCCTCCCGGACCAGGGCACGAACCCGCGTCCCCTGCATCGGCAGGCGGACTCTCAACCACTGCGCCACCAGGGAAGCCCAACTCTTCATTTTAAATTACCCAAATGCCTTTAAAATGAACACATTTGATCTTTTGCATAACAACAATAATGTTAATTGCATCTTATATTTATGTAATAGTTTTTATTTTACATGATATATTTTATATATTACCTCATTTAATCCCTATATCAACTTTTTTTGGTGTAATTAGCATTGTCATTCTCATACTATACATGAAAGTTATTAATGTTCTGAAGTTCTTACAGATAATAGGTGCTAGAGCAAGGATTGGAGGCTGGGGCTTTTGAACCCAAATCTAAAACTCTTACCCCTGTATCACATACTAACTTGCTACTAAGAGTAATCAAATAATCAAGCCAATGGTCATGAAAGTCAGGACTCGGAGGGGAATTTTGAATGTGTGGCCTATGAAAATATCTTTTCATATATTTTCAACTTTTAGAAATCTCATTGTATGATACAATAAAAATAATTTTCTGTCATTGGAAATGTGGAGGGATTATAACAACTTTGCCCTGAATCCATTATTCAGAAGGACATGAACCAGCATAATGGCACACAAGGGCACTGTTGGTGACCTTCCTTTCCCTAAAGATGGGGGTGGATGCAGAGAATTTCTCTCACTCTCTCTCCAGGTGGGTGTACTATTTGCATGCTGAGCTGCACAATTTTCAAAGGGCTTGCCCTGGGATATGACTGGGCTGGATTTAGAAGGAGCTGGTCACTGAATAGCTCTGGTAATTCTTGCATCTCACAGTTATGTGGCTGACAGCTCCTTTTGGTGGGGAAAGCTTGGATATATTTCAAGGTGATTGTAGTTTTGTCCCTCTGGCAGTAACCTGCTGCAACCAGCTTTAGCCCATTATCTTCCTCTCCCACTGGATTTAAGCCTGGAGAGAAGTCTGGGGCTTTTGTCAGGATAGAGGGTAAGGGATAGATAATTATTCCCCATTTGTGCTCAAGGAGAACAGCACTATAAAGGCTACTATAAAGTAGCCTTCAGTTACTGAAATGGGCTTGTCTGCAGTTTCAGTGACTTATAAATTACTCTTTGTAAAAACCCAAATTTAACATTATTATTTTAGTGATGTTATGCTTTTAATATATCATACTTTAAGCTTTATTACACAGAACTTTGAGGATACTATTTAACATTCAGAGAGTAAAATGCATTTTCATTTTAAAATTTTTATTAGATTTTACAGTACATGTGGCTGCTGCGACCAAATTGATTAAAAGCTCCACTGTACAGTTGTCTACACTGTAATTTTTCTCAACTCTACTTGCTTAATCTCATGGGGTAGTTCTGTAAAATCAATGCAAAGTAATTAGAAAATTTTAAATTCCAGATGTTGTGATTATATTAATCTTTTCCTTTAATATCCATTCTGTGGAATACCTTGTATAAATACTGCTATTTATTAAACATATCTGGAGAATAAAATTCCCATAGATCCTAATTAATTAATTATGTAAGTTTGTCTTAACATATTTGGGGGAAAGTATTTTCAGTTTTCTATCCTCCCGTAGCTCAGCATCACTTTCACTCCACTTTTCAGCAAAAATTATAGTCAGAGATGAGCGTTTCAATTTGCAGCTGACAGTTTAGGGTTAAGATATGATTCCAGGTAACAGAAGCCAATGAGAGTACACCCAGATGATGTTTGTGACATCATCTTCCAGTCGGAGTACATAGAGGAGCTGAGGTAGCGTTCAGTTTCAGCCCCAGTGCCATTATGATGGATGTTTACATCTCTTCATTGAGAGCCAATTATCTCTCTTTTGTGTGAGGCCCAAGGATCACTCATGCTGCCAGGCTGCACAGAGCACTGTTGGATGTAGCTGAACGAATTGTTTTCCTGTCTCTGGTAAGAGCCTCTTCTGTTTTACCTTCTCTTTCAAAATAAAGGTAGATGTGTCTAACAGGGGAAACAGTATAAGAAACTGGTGTCAGGGTTGAACAGGATTACTATTTGGTAAGCTTTTAATCAGAGCAGTGTTTAGCACTATTAAAAGGAAGTGTGGATTTAGCAAAATGAATTTAAAAAAAGATTGCTAATGTGGACCTGGCAAACTAATTTGCAGTAGAAAATGAATGGCAGGTAAATTTAGCTTTTCTTTAGCAAAAGGAAAGTAACTTCTATTATGAGATCATTATTTTGAATGTGTTTTTAAATATGTATGGATATGTATACACTCTGCTCCACTTCTTTATAATTTACTATTAGTAGCGAAGAGTAGAAGTAGAAATGGTCAAGTAGGTAGTGTTGCTAATAAATTTAAAAATGAGTCAAAGTTTCTAATTGTTAAATGATAGTTCTTTGGGACAGTTTTCCAAAGTTGTATCTATATGGGAAAACAGAATTTACCAAGTAAGCAAAGTCTTTAGCTTCTGAAATGAAGTTGTAGTATTTTGTATTCATATTTATCATTTTTAACCTAAGAAAATAATAATGGCAAATAGTTTTAAAGAACAGTGTTTTTTTTTTTTACTGGAATTGAGAGATGTTAAAATCATTTATTGTATTAAGTGCTTTTGAATGCATAACAAAATTCTATTTTATGTTATCTGCAGAATATTTAAGCCCTGAAATTAAAGCTTTCAATTATTTAATCATTTATTAATAGTGATATTTACACCTGAGGATCCTTACAGAATTGCAGCACAACCAATATGTTTACAGCTCTTGAATTACTGTGGACATAGATGATTAAATCTGACGGGAATTTAATTTAATGAAAAATCAGATACAATAAAAGCTTTTAATTGACTGAGAATGTTCACGTGCTACCAAACGAAGAATTCAAAAACACTTTTAACTCCTCAAATATTGTCTATTATCATAGTAAAAAGCAGCAGACTATTGTTATCTCAAAGTCGAGTGCAGATATTTATGAAATGAAGACACAGAAAAGTGTAAATAGCTATTATTTAATAGAACGAGTTTTATTTTAATAGCATCTGCACCTCTTCTAGGGTAATAAAACTTTTGAATAATGGCTTGCCATCAGGCTATGATATGCTCATGCTTTTCAGATGTATTTTTACTGTGTTTTAACACAGAATATTTCTGCCTGTGAGAACCAGTAATTTGCATAATTAGAAATCAGGGTTTGGAGGTGCTCAAGTTGTGCTCAGGGACAGCAGGGGCATCTCAGCTATGCCACGCTTCTCTGTCTTCTACCAGCCCAGTCCTGTTTGGCAGTGCTTGACACTACTGTTGTTCAATTTGTCTCCTTCAGTCAATTCAGGTCTGAACAAAACTGAGTTCATAAAAAGTGTCAGATGTGTATTAATGGAATCCAAAGAACTGAGCTTGTTGTCTCAGCCAAGACAATATATAATCAACCAAACCTCAAAAGCTTACAAACAAGCATCTGGAGTTAATTTTTTACAGGGAGATTTATGTTGGTGTATTCTGTAAATTCAAAAAATCTAAAAGTGGGAATTCAAAAGTTTTAATATATGAGCTTGAAAGCATAATGATCCACGGCTTTGAAATGATTTTTTTTTCCATTAAGTACTTCAAAGTGGAGTTGAATAACCCAAAGGTATTGACTCTGTCATTTTCACAGGTGATCAATCTTGACCAAGGGAAAGCATTTGTTTCCCAACAATTAATTCTCTAAAAATCTGTTTATATCATTCTGTCAATAATGAAGAAACTCTTACTCAGTCAATTAACATTTTAAACATTTAAAATTGTATTTTCTGCTGTGTATAAATGCTTTTCTCAGTATTATAGCCTCTAATCACAAATGCACTGCTTTGGTAGTGATTACAGTGTTAAAATTGTTTATCACCTTGTTTTCCTTTGAATAACTTGGAACAACATGAATATACCTGATATGATATCTGGATGGTAGACTTGACAGAAAGTTTTTGCTTTTAATTTAATTTTTTTAAAGAGAGGACAGCAATGGGATCATAGCAATTTTCCATGCCACAAAGTCCATAGGAAGAATTCTTAGTGCAGGGCACCATAGGTGAAAGATGCATGATGCTACATGTATGGCTATGTTACTTGCCTCCTTTCTAATACATATGTCCTTTGTCTAATTTATCATCTTTTTTTTTTTGCATTTTTCTTCTTCATATTATCTTATCCAGTTCTTTGTAACTGGTGTGCAAAGTTAATGTTACTAAGTGACAGGTTTTACTGGTCTTAAGAAGAGATGGAAAAAGTACACAATGATAAAAAGATTCCTATTATCCCTTCTGAAGTTCTTTGCATTTCCCACAGGCTGAGGGTGACATATTGTTTTCTTTTGAAAATTGTTCCTCATATTATGTTATTACTTATTCCAAAATAACACTCTTTTTTTCCCTCTTAGATATCTTAATCTTCTCCTAGAACTTAGTTTATGTAAGCACCTTCATTGGTGTCTTTTAATTATTGAATGCATGATTCCATTTAGTTTTCAACTTTCTCCGTTGAAGTTACTTGGATGTGTGATGAATTCTACATTTGCCTTAACAGTGTGAATTCTGGACTTGCATGACCAACGTTTTAGTTAAGCCCATAATATAGTAACCACAATGTCATCTTAGTGTAGGCCTATATTAGTATGTGAATGCATGGTTATTCAGGTGTATATATTATATGCATAAACATAA
The DNA here is from genome assembly GCF_026419965.1 of Kogia breviceps. Lineage (NCBI taxonomy): Eukaryota > Metazoa > Chordata > Mammalia > Artiodactyla > Physeteridae > Kogia > Kogia breviceps. The sequence goes on along the minus strand of NC_081321.1, from coordinate 70,779,559 downwards.
TGCTTAAAAGTACTTTACAATTTTAACAGTTGTTTTCATGGACATAATATCATTCATTCTTAACTTTTGATATGTGATAAGGTAATTGATATTATGCTGCTAAGAAAACAGAGACTAATGGGTTTTAACTTGTTGCCAAAGATCACCCAGTCACTAAATCAGTAAGTGGACAAGACTCAGAAATAGGTTTTTCAATTTTTAATGCCCCCAATCAATCAATATCTTTCTCTCTCTCTCTCTCCCCCTCTTTCCCTTCCTCTCTCTCTCCCTCCCTCCATATATCTGGCTATCTAACTAGTCTACTACTAGTTTTATTTTATTGTCTACTCTGTGTCATGTACTCTTTAGGTGCTTGGGATTTATTTATACCTGAACACAATAAAAGATCCTTGCTCTTGTACATGTTATATGTTTTTCTATCTGGTAAGCTCTCCTCTCTTAAATTACAAAAAATATAGAGAGTATTTCAAGGTGTGGCTGAATAAATCAAAGAACTTGCTAGGAAACAGGAAACATGAGTTAAGGGGTAGACTTATTTGCATTTCTTGTGTTTCTATGTATCTTTAAGCTGTCATACCTAGAGTCTCAGGTATGTTCTAATCTAAAACAGATTTGTAAAACTTTACATTTGGATATTGTGAAAATGTCTATCCATTATTTTATAATTTATATTTTATTCTGAATGTGATCAATGCAACTTTACAAAAATAAAATGCTTAAATTACAATGGATTCCAAAAAAAGCATTTTTGGACCATGTTATCTTGTAGTGTAGAATATATTCAAGCAATCTAGCTTTATATTTATCCTCTATAATAGAGTTCCTGATGGTCATAATGCATTGAGTTTACAGTTGTTTGGCTTTAGATAGAGTTTAGATAGTATAAATAGGAGAGTGAGAAATGGATGAATTTTGTCTTTCTTTTAATTAAAAAAAAGTTAACAATATCTTCCAAATGATAGTAGTCTATGTTTCAATAAAGCAAAGTAGAGAGACTCAGAATTTTTTTGTTTTTTGCGGTATGCGCGCCTCTCACTGTTGTGGCCTCTCCCGTTGCGGAGCGCAGGCTCCGAACGCACAGGCTCAGCGGCCATGGCTCACGGGATGTGGGATCCTCCCTGACCAGGGCACGAACCCATGTCCCCTGCATCGGCAGGCAGACTCTCAACCACTGCGCCACCAGGGAAACCTGAGGCTCAGAAATTTAACACCCATTTTTCAGTAGTTTAGCATATATTAATCCTAGTTCCTAGGACAGTTGACCTGAAAGTAAGTTTTACTACCCTTTGAATTTTTTACAGATGCCCAGTGATTTAAAAGAAAAAAAAGAAGCCTGAACTCTAACCTCCTCAGAGAAAATCAATCTGTACACAGAACCTATCAATTAAAGATAAACCATTTTTAGATGGTATCATTTAATTAGCCACTGAAGAGTCTATGTAGTGACATACACATAAATTGTAAAACAGCTCAAAGTTGCCTGCACAAACTTGATTTAGCACAAAATATTTTACTCTTGTTAATATTGGATAATAATAAAATTATATCCCTGAACTTAGTCCTTTTGCTAATGTGCATTTGAAATGTGCAGAATGAGGGAGTAAAATTAGAGTGTAATAATTATGAGTATGAATTAACTAAATTCAAGAGATATTAAGCCATGGATGTTTTGCCAAAATGTTTTACAAGACACTAGGCCTTGAATTTAGCTAATTTTACCTAATAATATTCCAGAATTAATTTTGATAATGTTTATGATATATAAAATATAAACTGATATAAAAGTGGGTATTTTAAATGGAAGGTTCTACTAAAATCAGAGGATTGTTTGTTTTGTAATACTGATTTTAGCAGCAAGGAACTGAGTATGAGGACAGTCTCGGTCACCATCTTCATTCAGAAGTGACCCTCTGCCTTTATGCCATGGCACACTGTAACCCTCAGAGGTGTACCATAGCATTTGAATTAGCATCTGAAAAAATGTATTTTTGCTAAAACAGAGTATACATATTGGTACTGCCAAGTCAGAGCTGGGTGAAATTTATAATGTGGAGTATAGCATGATAAAATCTGCTGTGATTGATCAAGAGGCATGATGGAAGGTTCAGTACCAGCAACTGTTCTCAATTTTAAGTGCATGAGAGACCTTGAATGGGTGAACAAATAGCAGAGCAACAAATAGCAGATGCTTTCAAAGACAATTTTTGTTTGCTTCTTTATTGGTTTTGCATGCACTGTGGTGAGAGTACGGTTTCTGGGACCAGACTACCAGAGTACAATGTCTTGCTCCACCCCTATTCAGGCCTTGATTTCTTCATATAAAACCTGGGGAGGGCTTCCCTGGTGGCACAGTGGTTGAGAGTCCGCCTGCCGATGTAGGGGACGAGGGTTTGTGCCCCGGTCCGGGAGGATCCCACATGCCGCGAAGCGGCTGGGCCCGTGAGCCGTGGCCGCTGTCCTGCGCGTCTGGAGCCTATGCTCCGCAGTGGGAGAGGCCACAGCAGTGAGAGACCCGCGTACCACAAAAGAAAAGAACACAAAAAAAACAAAAAACCTGGGGGAAATAAAAGTACCTACCTCATAGGGTTGTTAAGAAAATTTTGTGAGCAATTCTTATGAACACTGGGAACAGTAGCTGGCATATAGTATGTGTTCAATCAGTGTTGCCTCCTTTTAGTATTTTTATTGTTACTGACTTGCTTAGTATTGTGTGTGTGTGTGTGTGTGTGTGTGTGTGTGTCTTAATTAATTCAGGAGTTTCATTATAAACCAGTTTTACAAACACTAAAATTCAGGTATAGCACAAACACAAAAACTTTGGGAACTAATCATACTAATGACCCTTTAAAACTTGGTACTGATCTCAGGAGATTTTAGTATTAGATATAGCCTTATCACTTACTATGATACATATAAGATTTCTGATATGTGTTAGATTTCACATTTTTAATATAAAGATGAATTAAGTAAAAATGCATTAAATAACTTTTAAGAGCTTTTTCTAGCTTTAAAATTACATGATATGGAATATCGTGTGTGTGTGTGTATGTATATACACACACATACATGTATAAACATACCTATATGTGTATAACACAAATGGAAAATCCTATACATTTACCTTTTAAATTTTACTATATTTGTCTTTGACTTGTTATTCCATTATTTGTTGTGAGTTGTTTGGAGTTTGAAACCTATAGTTATAAAAGGTTTTATTTATTCTGATATATAGGTAGGTCAGCACTATCCTACTTCACAACAGCTCGTTCTCTCACATGAGTGATGAAGTGGTGATAGAATTAGGCTAAAGTCCTTTTCTATATCATGCTGTTCTGAATCCCTAACACACCCTGTAGGCTAAAGTCCTTTTCTATATCATGCTGTTCTGAATCCCTAACACACCCTGAAAGGCAAAATAAGTGTGTTTTGATTTTTAAAATGTGTGTGTGTTGTGTATATGTAGTTTGTTTTGCTTTGTTTTAGTGGAGTGTCTACCATGTGCCTAAACTTACATTGAGAGGTATAAACAGAAAAGGATAAAAATATTAATTTCACCACAGTTCACAATCTTGTAGAATCAAGGTGTTAATATATGTGTAAAACATTGAATAATCCAGTCATTTCACTAAGGTATTATTTTTTTCTTTACTTCTAAATGCTCTGATTTATTTCACAAATTCTTTAAAGCATAGGCACACAATTATTGAGCACCTATGACATGCCAACAATGAACAAACCACTACCACTGTTCTCAAAGGGCTCATGGTCTAGAGGTCAACACACAGTTGAATATAAATAATTATAATATATTGTGATAAGTTACATTAGAGGCATGCATGGAGTGCTGAGGGAACATAGACAAGAAGTGACTCATTCTGCCTGGAAAATTCAGAAAAGTTTTCCAAAAGAAGCTATCATTTAGCTGACTTTTAAAAAATGAGTAAAGAATTTTCCAGGCGGAGATCATCAAAGGCTATTTCAGACAGAGGGGGCTCTAGTAAGGACGACATCAGAACAGGAGGAGAAAGCACAGTGTGTTCAGATAAGGACCAGTGTTTGGAATGACTGGAGGCAGGGAGGAGGAGAAGCTAATTAGCAACTAATTATCAGAACAAACACTAGTTGCAAAAACCCAGTAGGAACAACCTGGTCATAACTGCATAAGTATAAGCTTTGGCCAGAAGGTTAAATTGAGTTTTTCTAAATTTAAATACTGTAGAAAGTCCATGATGAGATAGATCGCTGTAGTTTTGAGTAAATGTGGAATGTTTTCTAAAAGATACTGGAAGCAAGATTACCTTGGAATTATATAAAGCAGTCTGACCCATCAAAGGAGAAGAAAGGCTAAGAGTATCTACTTCATTAAGTTTCAAAGAGCGTTATTAGAGTCCCCATTCTATTAATTTATTTTAAAGTATGAGTGATATCCAGTAGGTTGACTAATTACTCAAGAATACTGAGGAGGGTCACACATAACAACAGTGAGGAGAGTGTCAGAGTTTGGTAAAGAGTCCGAATTACTTTTTTCTTTTTTCTTTTAAAACAACTGTATTGGAGTATAATTGCTTTACAATGGTGTGTTAGTTTCTGCTGTGTAACAAAGTGAATCAGCTATACGTGTACATATATCCCCATATCTCCTCCCTCTTGCGTCTCCCTCCCACCCTCCCAATCAACCCCTCCAGGTGGACACAAACCCATGAGCTGATCTCCCTGTGCTATGCAGCTGCTTCCTGCTAGCTATCTGTTTTACATTTGGTATTTATGTCAGTGCTACTCTCTCACTTCGTCTCAGCTTGCCCTTCCCCTTCCCTGTGTCCTCAAGTCCATTCTCTATGTCTGCGTCTTTATTCCTATCCTGCCCCATTTTTTTTTAGATGCCATATATATGTGTTAGCATACAGTATTTGTCTTTCTCTTTCAGACTCTAGGTCCATCCACCTCACTACAAATAACTCAATTTTGTTACATTTTATAGCTAATATTCCATTGTATATATGTGCCACATCTTCTTTATCCATTCATCGGTCGACGGACACTTAGGTTGCTTCCATGTTCTGGCTATTGTAAACAGAGCTGCAATGAACATTGGGGTACATGATTCTTTTTGAATTATGGTTTTCTCAGAGTATATACCCAGTAGTGGCATTGCTGGGTTATAGGGTAGTTCTATTTTTAGTTTTTTAAGAAACCACCATACTGTTCTCCATAGTGGCTGTATCAATTTACATTCTCACCAACAGTGCAAGAGGGTTCCCTTTTCTCCACACCCTCTCCAGCAGTTATTGTTTGTAGATTTTTTGATGATGGCTATTCTGACTGGTGTGAGGTGTTACCTCACTGTGGTTTTGATTTGCATTTCTCCAATGATTAGTGATGCTGAGCATCCTTTCATGTGTTTGTTGGCAATCTGTATATCTTCTTTGGAGAAATGTCTATTTAGGTCTTCTTCTCATTTTTGGATTGGGTTGTTTGTTTTTTAGATATCAAGCTGCACGAGCTACTTGTAAATTTTGGAGATTAATCCTTTGTCAGTTACTTCACTTGCAAATATTTTCTCCCATCCTGAGGGTTTTCTTTTGGTCTTGTTTATGGTTTCCTTTGCTATGCAAAAGCTTTTAAATCTCATTAGGTCCCATTTGCTTATTTTTGTTTTTATTTCCATTTCTCTAGGAGGTAGGTCAAAAAGGATCTTGCTGTGACTTTTGTCATAAAGTGTTCTGCCTATGTTTTCCTCTAAGATTTTATATTGTCTGGCCTTACATTTAGGTCTTTAATCCATTTTGAGTTTACTTTTGTGTAAGGTGTTAGGGAGTGTTCTAATTTCATTCTTTTACATGTAGCTCAGTTTTCCCAGCACTACTTATTGAAGAGGCTGTCTTTTCTCCATTGTATATTCTTGCCTCCTTTATCAAAAATAAGGTGACCGTATGTGCATGGCTTTATCTCTGGGCTTTCTATCCTGTTTCATTGATTTATGTTTCTGTTTTTGTGCCAGTACCATACTGTCTTGATTATTGTAGATTGTAGTAGAGCCTGAAGTCAGGGAGCCTGATTCCTCCAGCTCCATTTTTCTTTCTCAAAATTGCTTTGGCTATTCGGCGTCTTTTGTGTTTCCATACAAATTGTGAAATTATTTGCTCTAGTTCTGTGAAAAATGCCATTGGTAGTTTGATAGAGATTGCATTGCATTGAATCTGTAGATTGCTTTGGGTAGTATAGTCATTTTCAAAGTGTTCATTCTACCAATCCAAGAACATGGTATATATCTCTCCATCTGTTGGTATCATCTTTAATTTCTTTCATCAGTGTCTTATAGTTTTCTGCATACAGATCTTTTGTCTCTGTAGGTAGGTTTATTCCTAGGAATTTTATTCTTCTTGTTGCAGTGGTAAATGGGAGTGTTTCCTTAATTTCTCTTTCAGATTTTTCATCATTAGTGTATAGGAATGCAAAAGATTTCTGTGCATTAATTTTGTATCCTGCTATTTTACCAAATTCATTGATTAGCTCTAGTAGTTTTCTGGTAAAGTCTTTAGGATTCTCTATGTATCGTATCATGTCATCTGTAAACAGTGACAGTTTTATTTCTTCTTTTCCGATTTGGATTCCTTTTATTTCTTTTTCTTCTGCGATTGCCGTGGCTAAAACTTCCAAAACTATGTTGAATAATAGTGATGGGAATAGACAACCTTGTCTTGTTCCTGATCCTAGAGGAAATGGTTTCAGTTTTTCACCATTGAGAATGATGTTGGCTGTGGGTTTGTCATATATTGCCTTTATTATGTTGAGGTAAGTTCCCTCTGTGCCTACTTTCTGGAGGATTTTTATCATAAATGGGTGTTGAATTTTGTCAAAAGCTTTTTCTGCATCTATTGAGATGATCATATGGTTTTTCTCCTTCAGTTTTTTAGTATGTTTTATCACATTGATTGATATGTGTCTATTGAAGATTCCTTGCATTCCTGTGATAAACCCCACTTGATCATGCTCTATGATCCTTTTAATGTGCTGTTGGATTCTGTTTGCTAGTATTTTGTTGAGGATTTTTGTGTCTATGTTCATCAGTGATATTTGTCTATAGTTTTCTTTTTTTGTGACATCTTTGTCTGGATTTGGTATCAGGGTGATGGTGGCCTCAGAGAATGAGTTTGGGAGTGTTCCTCCCCCTGCTATGTTTTGGAAGAATCTGAGAAGGATTGGTGTTAACTTCTCTCTAAATATTTGATAGAATTCAGTTGTGAAGTCATCTGGTCCTGGGCTTTTGTTTGTTGGAAGATTTTTCATTACAGTTTCAATTTCAGTGCTTGTGATTGGTCTCTTTATATTTGTCTATATCTTCCTGGTTCAGTCTCAGAAGGTTGTGTTTTTCTAAGAATTTGTCCATTTCTTCCAGGTTGTCCATTTTATTGGCCTATAGTTGCTTAGTTTAATCTCTCATGATCCTTTGTATTTCTGCAGTGTCAGTTGTTACTTCTCCTTTTTCATTTCTAAATCTATTGATTTGAGTCTTCTCCCTTTTCCTCTTGATGAGTCTGGCTAAAGGTTTATCAATTTTGTTAATCTTCTCAAAGAACCAGCTTTTGGTTTTATTGATCTTTGCTATCATTTCTTTCATTTTTTTTCATTTATTTCTCATCTGATCTTTATGATTTCTTTCCTTCTGCTAACTTTGGGGTTTTTTTTGTTCTTCTTTCTCTAATTGCTTTAGGTGTAAGGTTAGGTTATTTATTTGAGATTTTTCTTGTTTCTTGAGGTAGGATTGTATTGTTATAAACTTCCCTCTTAGAACTGCTTTTGCTGCATCCCATGGGTGTTGGGTCATTATGTGTTCATTGTCCTTTGTTGCCAGGTATATTTTGATTTCCTTGTTTATTTCTTCAGTGATCTCTTTGTTATTTAGTAGTGTATTGTTTAGCCTCCATGTGTCTGTGTGTCTTACAGATTTTTTCCTGTAATTGAAATCTTGTCTCATAGCGTTGTAGTCAGAAAAGATACTTGATATGATTTCAATTTTCTTAAATTTCATTTGTGACCCAAGATATGATCTATCCTGGAGGGTATTCCATGAGCACTTGAAAAGAAAGTGTATTCTGTTGTTTTTTTAATGGAATGTCCTATAAATACCAATTAAGTAAATCTCATTTAATGTATCATTTAAAACTTGTGTTTCCTTATTTATTTTTATTTGGATGATCTGTCCATTGGTGAACATGGGATGTAAATCTGCTACTATTGTTGTGTTACTGTCGATTTCCCCTTTTATGGCTGCTACCATTTGCCTTATGTATTGGGGTGCTCCTATGTTGGGTGCATACATATTTACAATTGTTATATCTTCTTCTTGGATTGATCCCTTGATCATTATGTAGTGTCCTTTGTCTCTTGTAATAGTCTTTATTTTAAAGTCTATTTTGTCTGATATGAGAATTGCTCTTCCAGCTTTCTTTTGATTTCCATTTGCATGGAATAATATTTTCCATCCCCTCACTTTTAGTCTGTATGTGTCCCTAGGTCTGAAGTGGGTCTCTTGTAGATAGCATACATTCAGGGTGTGTTTTGTTATCCATTCAGCCTGTCTGTGTCTTTTGGTTGGAGCATTTAATCCATTTACATTTAAAGTAGTTATCAATATGTGTGTTCCTAATACCATTTTCTTAATTGTTTTGGGTTTGTTATTGTAGATCTTTTCCTTCTCTTGTGTTTCCTGCCTAGAGAAGTTCTTTTAACGTTTGTTGTAAAGCTGGTTTGGTGGTGCTTAATTCTCTTACCTTTTGCTTGTCCTTAAAAGTTTTAATTTCTCCGTCAAATCTGAATGAGATCCTTGCTGGGTAGAGTAATCTTGGTTATAGGTTTTTCCCTTTCATCACTTTAAATATATCCTGCCACTCCCCTCTGGCTTGCAGAGTTTCTGCTGAGAGATCAGCTGTTACCCTTATGGAGATTCCCTTGAATGTTATTTGTTGCTTTTCCCTTGCTGCTTTTAATATGTTTTCTTTGTATTTAATTTTTGATAGTTTGATTAGTATGTGTCTTGGCATGTTTCTCCTTGGATTTATCCTGTATGGGATTCTCTGTGCCCCCTGGACTTGATTGACTATCTCCTTTCCCATATTAAGGAAGTCTTCAACTATAATCTCTTTAAATATTTTCTCAGTCCCTTTCTTTTTCTCTTCTTATGGGACCTCTATAATTCGAATGTTGGTGCATTTGATGTTGTTCCAGAAGTCTCTGAGACTGTCCTCAATTCTTTTCATTCTTTTTTCTTTATTCTGCTCTGCAGTAGTTATTTCCACTATTTTAGCTTCCAGATCACCTATCTGTTCTTCTGCCTCAGTTATCCTGTTACTGATTCCTTCTAGAGAATTTTTAATGTCATTTATTGTGTTGTTCTTCATTGTTTGTTTGCTCTTCAGGTTTCTAGGTCCTTGTTAAATGTTTCTTTTTTTTCACCATTCTGTTTCCAAGATTTTGGATCATCTTTACTCTCATTATTCTGAATTCTTTTTCAGGTAGACTGCCTATTTCCTCTTCATTAGTTTGGTCTGGTGGGTTTTTACCTTGCTCCTTCATGTGCTGTTTATTTCTCTTCTCATTTTCCTTAACTTACTGTGTTTGGGGTCTCCTTTTTGCAGGCTACAGGTTCGTGGTTCCCATTGTTTTTGGTGTCTGCCACCAGTGGGTAAGATTGGTTCAGTGGGTTGTGTAGGCTTCCTGGTGGAGGGGACCATTACCTGTGTTCTGGTGTATAAGACTGGATTTTGTCTTTCTAGTGGGCAGGACCACGTTCGGTGGTGTGTCTGTGAACTTATTATGATTTTAGACAGCCTTTCTGTTAGTGGGTGGGATTGTGTTCCTGTCTTGCTTGTTGTGTGGCATAGGGTGTCCAGTACTGTAGCTTGCTGGTCATTGAGTGTAGCTGGGTCCTAGCTTTGAGATGGAGATCTCTGGGAGAGCTTTCGCCATTTGATATTCTGTTGGGCTGGGAGGTCTCTGGTGGACCAGTGTCCTGAACTCGGCTCTCCCACCTCAGAGGCTCAGGCCTGACACCCAGCTGGAGCACAAAACCCTGTCAGCCACATGGCTTTTGGGAAGTCTGAGATCTTCTACCAGCATTCTGTAGTTGTTGTGTAGGAGTTGTTCCACATGTAGATTTATTTCTGATGTATTTGTGGGGAGGAGGGTGATCTCCACGTCTTACTTCTCCGCTATCTTGAAGGTCTCTCCTGTTCCTGAGGTACTCCTGTTGGTCTTGATCAGACATCAGCTAAAGATAGGAAATGTCTGATCCTAAATGACCTAATGTTTCCATAATTGGCTAAGGTCAGCTCAAAGATGCAAGGGAATGGACTCCCCTCTAAGCAGATGATTCAATTCACTGTAGTTATTTTTTTAATTACTTAAATGGCATTATATAATGGCTATTTATTTTTCAATTATTTTAAAAGAAAAATGAAGCATGATCTCATTCACTACTTGCTATGATTTAGGTGGCATGTAATTTATGGTAAACACAAATTAGTACTAGGAGATGAGGGAGAGAAAGAGGTACTGAGCATTAGAGAAGTCCATACACTAGTTTCATAGTTGTCTCATACTATTGTCCCCAAAACTGTTATTCCAAGTTTACTCACTTATACAATAATGGTGAGTTTCCAATATGGAGAAAGAGATGGCTTCCAATGGGGGCATAATCAATTAGGCTTTGTCTACAGCCTCCCACACCTACAGTGCTCTAGGTTTTCTGGTAGGTGGTGGAGATACAGAGATAAGTGTGGTGTTGACATTGCATCAAGAATCTGGGTGTTGGGGCTTCCCTGGCAGTCCAGTGGTAAGACTCCAAACTTTCAATGCAGGGGGCACGGGTTCAATCCCTGGTCAGGGAACTAAGATCCCCCATGCCAAAAAATTAAAAATTAAAAAAAAAAAAAGAATTTGGGTTTTTTGGGTCTTCATGGCAGGGTGCACAAGAGACAATAAGACAGGTCACTTCAGGAAATGCAAGACAACTGCCTGTTTCTTCAGAGTTCCTTCCTACTTGGCTAGATCTTTAGTATTAACTCCCAGGGCAGTATCACATAATGGGTGCAAGTGATAACTTTAGGAGAGAGAAATAGTCTTGAGGGTAGGAAATGAACAGGAACTATGAAGCATTAGAGAGGTGGTGGTCCAGAAAGGAAAACGTTTTAGGGAAAGCAAAAAAAAAAGGTATAACAGAAGGATCCACTAGCATACAGGATTGTGATAGTTAATCATAGGGAATATGATAACTAATTGCAGAGAATATTTTGTTCCCTTAAAGTCAAGGATTCTACCTAATTCTTCTTTGAATACCCATGGCATGGAAAAGGGTTTAGCAGATTTTTGTTAAGTGAATGCCTGACTATCTGAGGGGAGGACAGAAACTGGTTTCCTTTCTCTTTGTGTACTTTAGATTTGCTATGTTTGAGTTGCCTGTTAAAAATCTACGAATATACCTTTGTAGCTATTGGATATACAAGACTGGAGTTCAGATATTTAATAACCATCTTTAAATTATTGACATGTAAAACCAATGTGACAAAAGATATCAACTAGAGAGGAAGCTTTAGGGAATTCCACTGTTTAGAGGTTGTGAAGAGGAGGCCAAACAAACTAAGGAGACTCAGAATGAAAGGCCTTTGATTCAGACAAAGAAATAAATCTAAACTATTAGAACAGCCTCCTAACTTTAGATCAGGAAGGAAAAGATAGTACTTAGTGTAGGGAACCCACACAAATCTTTAGGCAGGAAAAATAAATTTGAACATGACAGTCCTTTTCCCCCCCTCTCCCCATAGCCCCTCTTTATCCCCTGTCATCTAAAATTATTTGATAGCTTTCCATCACTTGCAGGATAATGACAAAACTAATATAGTTTACAAGGTCCAGCATGGTTACTCTGTGCATTCCACACCATTTGCCTTCTTTTTGCTTCTCTTATAATCTCTTCTTTGCCCCACCACTGAGACTTATCTCATGCCAGTCCTTCTGCTTAGCAGGTTCCTCTTCACATACTGAATTCCTACTTGTCATTCAAATCTCAGTTAATGAGGTACACCCTTAAGGTAGTCCTCCTTGAGTTCCTTGACCAGGTCAAATTTTCCTATTATAAGCTTTTAGAACAATGTTTAACACTTGCAAGGGTTGCAGTTGCAAGATTTTTTGGTTAATAAAAATGTTTAATTCCAGTCTTTCCAACTAGACTTTAAGTTTCATGAAAATAATGGCCGAGTCTGTATTGAGTCATCACTGAATCTCCAGCATCTGGCATAATGTCTAGGGTAAGGATAGCAGCTAAATAAATGGTATAGGCATGTAGAAGCTGGCAAAATTTGTATTTTCCCCAGAGAAAAACGAAGGCACTGAGATGCTAGTGAATCTTAATTACAGAAAGGAAAGTTGAATGGACTTTCCTAGAGTATTAAAATACTTGCCCATCTCTGCAGCCTCCTTGTCACTAATATGTGGATGACTCATAGGTTGTGGACTTTGAGTTACATGCCAAGCAACAAAAATATTATCAATATTTACTTGTAAATTGTGATATAAATATAGCAAAGCTCCTTTGGAATATACAGATATTTGATGGATATGAAGAAGTGTAGACCCTGCAAAGGGTATAGAAATTGAGTAACCACATGTACAACTTATACCAGGTGTAAGTGGTGTTAGTGAAACTAGAAAAAACTGTAACTGAGAGTGCAGTGGCCAACATATGAAAGGCAGCAGAAAGGCTCAAAATATAGAAAAAAAGGAAACTGTACTTTAAATTGAAGAGAAGGTTACCAGTGGCCTTAAAGAAAGTAGTTTGAGATGCTAGACAGAAAGGAATCCAGCAAGAAATTGATTGTTAGGAATTGAAGTCATGTTCAAACAATTTAGAACTGGAAAGGAATAAAGACCTGCTGAACAGAACTGTCAAATAATGACTCCTTCATAAATGGAAAAACTTTATTCCATGGATGGATATGTGAAATGTTAATTAACATTTACCCTTTTAAATTGGTCTTCATAACTTGTACCAAACATATTCATAATAAATAACTAGATATTGTACACCTAGTTATTATGTTTAAAACATCATCATGGTTTAAAAAAAGGACAATAATATATACAAAAATATAGAAAATTGTGGGGATTATTTACTCAGCAGTTAATTTTTCTCATAAAAATTATTGTTTCAATTGAAGCTATAATATTTATAAGCATCTTTATAGACAATAAGCAGCTCTTGCTTTGTAAACAAATAAACAAATAAACCCCTTGACATTAAGACTTGGGCCCTCCAGAAAGCCAAATACTATTCAAAAAGAAGCAATGCTGTACCAAGAAGTATCCACAGCCTGCTAAATAGGGGATCTCCCATACCTTAAGAAGTTGGAGAAATTAGCTGAAACCCAAAGAGAGAATATGCAGTGGATATGGGTTAAAAATCTGAATGATTAGAGAGACTACTATACTATAATATGCAAATATGAGTGTAAAATAAATGTATATACATACAAAAATATGTATATTTGCATATACAAAAATATACATTTAGTGTTAGAAAATTTTGTTTTCAAAATTGGCTACACATTGAGCTATTTATTCTGGTAGCTTTACCGTGATTAGAGAATTCTTCTTAAGAAGGGATTTCTGATGTGCCTAGAAAACAACACTTTGCTTAGTTTACTTGTTCTTGTGGTTTTGGGAAAGGGCAAGGTGTCTTTAAATATTCTAGTTAGGAGAGAAATGATATCCTTCTTCTTTCCAAAATTGTCTGAAAAACAAAGCAACAGAATATGACCACTAACTCCAGCAACCTACAGGGAAGGAGGAGTGTGATGCACCATAGATTCAGAGATCAGTGCAGTCAGAAGGGGATTTTGAAATTAGAAAAGATGTCTACAATACTATGCCTAGGGAAATCCATGGCCACCTCCATGTAATAAAGGGGATCTTTCAGCAATGTTTTGGAGTCAGACTACATTGAGGGAGACTAGACTCCACAAAGAACCTAAAAGCAATGTGAGGATATTCAGGAAATCAAAAATAGGAAAAAGTCCCCCCCCAAAAAAAGGCAAAGCATGGTGTCTGCAGTCTTAAGAAGTGGGAATCTATGTAAGGGGACTGATTTCAGAGACAAGATTCCAGTTTTCAAAAAGCCTAAGGAAGCAGAGCTTCAATGTGGAAACCTGGTTTGCTAACAAGGGACCTGATAACTGGGAGAGGGCTGCCTTGTCCCCACTTTTGAGCAAGAACTCATGGATTGGACAGAGTTTCTGAGGTCAGAGAAGTTCCAGAATCTGAGGTGGATTTGGACTTATATGTTGGGTTAGTGACTCCGTTAGTGAAGAATTAGAAGCCTGACCTGAAAGCTCACAATTTGGTTTATTCATTTAAGCTACAGACTAGGGTATGAGAGTTGGGGGTTAAGGCTGTAGACTGTGAAGCCAGTCAGCTACACATTAATCCCTGGCTTCACCATTTACCAACGGTACAATCATGGGCAAAGCACATAACCTTTCTTCATCTCAGTTGTCTCATCTGAGGGATGCTGTGAGAATCAAATGAGAGATATATACCATTCATTTAGCATAACAATAGTATCCAGTACGTGCTGGATAGCTGCTGTACCTTATTATTATGACTAACCTACAAACTCTGTGCTTCAGTTCCCCTGCTCCGCAAACTCACCTCTGGGTGTTAGTTACATATTCCCTCTGCTTGGAGCACTCTGTGTTGTCAATTGCTCTTCATCCCTCACGTCTCAGTTCAGATGTCATTGCTGGTGACGTATAGGGATTCCTTAAGACCATTTTGCAGTGGGGGGGCGTACCTCTTTTGTGCTCAGACAACACCTGTACTATCCCTATCGTATAGTTTAATTGCCATTTTCTTCTCTGTATCTCCCTTTAGACTCAAAACTCCATATGTTTGGGGACTTCATATGTTTGGGGATTTCATATGTTTTATCCACTGCTGTATCAGCAGTGCTGGCATAGAGTAGAAGATCATTAAATGGTGATTCAATGAATAGATGGTGAGAGACCCTAGATGTCGATCCCTCTGGAGAGCCATAATCTGAAAGGACTTTTCTGTTACAGCTTAATTTGGGGGCTGGTAATTGGAGAGCAGAACTAGAAAGTCTGAGGTCCTTCAGAGGGTGGTCGTGGGACTCACTTCTCTATGAATCCCTGGCCCTCTTCTTCCACACAGCATCAATAGGAACAGATTTCATCTTGAGATATTGTGCACAGCCCGAAAGCTGCTGTATCGGTCACCATCTTCCCCTTTCTGGTTGGTGTAAACATGCCTGAAGACCGGTCAGTGAAGGACAGCCCAGCGCCAGGCAAAGCAAAGTATTCTGGGAGGTACCCTATGGGTGCTTTTGCTTGTGGTCATGTGGGCACGCTTTATGCAACCCACTGCTCTCCTGAATATTCAGAAGCTCTTCTCTTACATTTATTTTTATTGACTTAATTTGTCTCTGTGATTAAAATGATAAATAAACTCCACCAGCAGTGCTACCTGCTGGAACCAGTTTGGGAACTTGAAGAATGCAGGGGCCTGAAGAGCTGCAAATAGAATCACAGGGGCTCAGCTAGACTATGGTCCCTCTTTTCTTCTCCTTGGGATATGTTCTTACTGCCCTGGGGAATATATTAGTTTTCTATTGCTGTGTGACAAATTACCACAAACTTAGATGCTTAAAACAATAGACATTATTGCACAGTTTCAATGGGTCAGTGATACAGGCACTGCTTAGAAAGATCTTTTTCTCAGAGTCTCAAGAGGCTGCAGTAAAGGTGCAGCCATGTGCCTTTCTGGAGTTTGGGTTCTCTTTCAGGCCCATGTAATTGTTGGCAGAATTCTGTTCCTTGTGGCTGTAGAACTGAGGTCCCTATTTTCTTGCTGGCTGTCAGCTGGGGGCTGCTCTCAGTTCCTACAGCTGCCTCAGTTCCTTGCCAGGGGGCTCTCTCAACATGGCTGCTTAGTTTTCCAAAGCCGGCAGGGGAGTCTTTGCTCGAGTCAGCCGAGATGGGGTCTTAAGTGACAGTGTAATTGTGGGAGTAACTTCCCATCACTTTTGCCGTATTCTTTTGGCTATGAGTCAGTCACAGGTTATCTCCATACTCAAGGGGAGGGAATTACAGAAGGATCGGACTCACTGAGGGTCGCCTTAGGATGTGCCTACCACAGGGAGCAATAACAGAATATTCTGAGACCTCTATGTGACTGTTCAGATGACACTGCCTAACCATTTGTAAAGACTGCAAAACTCTCTAAACTTGCAAGTGGCAGAGCTCCCAGGGAAGAGCTAATTTTGAGTGAGGAGGGTGGATCAGTAACCAAGGGAAAGTGATCACTGGAGCCAGAAATATGGCCAGTTGCCTCCTCCTAACTTCTCAACAAGGAACAACTGTAGCCATGTGTACTTATTGTGGGTTTGGGAAGCTGGGGCAAGGGTTGTGGTTCTTGACTGTCATTAGACATTTTGAATTAGGGACTCCTAGTTTCAACCCATTATCAAGAGGAGAGCAATTGAGAGTCACATTGCCGATATCATCGCTTGGGGCCACCATTGTTGTTCTGCTTAATAAGGCAAAGTACCTGAGAGGCTTCTCATTCCTGGGCCCCTTTAGCAGCTAGAATCAGTCCATACACACCGCCACCCCCACCCCCGTATTGCTGAAAGTTCTGAGAGGCCAGCAAAAACCCTAAGGAGCTGGGAAGGGTGTGTGTATGTGTGTGTGTGTGTGTGTGTGTGTGTGTAAGTGGTGAGCGGGGTTTACTGCCTTTCACAAGCCGTTGCTAAGGGGCTGTTTTACAGATGGGATTTGTTGACACAGCTAGATTTTCAGCAGCTCCCCCCCTGCCACTTTTCCTCTTCTTTTATCCTTTCTATATGCCTCAAAATACCCTAATATTTTATTCTAAAGTTCTTTCCCTGACAATCAAACCAAATCAGTAGAGGCTCTTGAAACTTCTAGTCCAAAGTCAAGTGTCCTGATATACAGAAACTACAGGATTAAAAAACAAGTCAGGGGCTTCCCTGGTGGCGCAGCGGTTGAGAGTCCGCCTGCCGATGCAGGGGATGCGGGATCGTGCCCTGGGCCGGGAAGATCCCACACGCCGCGGAGCAGCTGGGCCCGTGAGCCGTGGCCACTGAGCCTGCACGTCCGGAGCCTGTGCTCCGCAACGGGAGAGGCCACAACAGTGAGAGGCCCGCATACCGCAAAAAAAAAAAAAAAAAAAAAAAAAAAAAGTCAGTACATGTGGAACACGCAGGAGAAACAGTGAAAAAGGTACCAACATTTGAGAATCTGAGAGGACCATGAGGGCTTCACTCAATCACTTAAATGAGAGAAGTGATGCAATTTCAGGTGAAAAGAGAGACTGAACCTGAAGTAGCATCAGTGGTCGGCAAAGACAGCTTTGGGGCCAGTGAGCTGGAAGGGACTGCTGTGTTCTTTGCATTTGTCTTGCAGGCTCCTGCAACTAGAGGGGTTTTGCCACATGTTCTCTGAAGTTCAACTGAATGGGTGCACTGCTATGACCACCTTGGACTATTCACAGCGTAAAGGGGAACAGGCCCGAATGCAGCTGAAGCCCTGGGGAAAACTCAAATTTCAATCAGTGGCCCTTAAATGCTCTTCCTAGCGTCTCAGGAAGCTGTAAAAGACTCAGTCAAAGGGAGATACCTGGGTGATTTGATGGGCTAGTAAAAAAGAAGAGGGTGGGTAGTGGAGTGGGGATAACTTCTGAGACACTGGGAGGCCACCATCAGTAACATGAGTAAACTCTTCTCAGTTTCCTCCTGTCCCTCAGTCTCTGATGATAGGAGGGCTGGCTTGACCAAGCAGGTTCAGATAGGACCCAGCCAGACAATTAGTCAGACTGAAGCGAAAGGCTTGTCAGCACTGTCAGAACAGGCTGGATGGCCATGTGGTGAACCACCTGCAGTTAGGACTGGGGGAGATTCACTTGGCATTTGGTTGACACTTTGTAGAACGAGCAATCAAGTAGGTCTAGGATCTGAGGCCAGCCCTGGTTCAACTGCCACTGAAGCTTCATTGGCTGATTTTGGTTGCCTCGTCCTCTTGGAAGGACAGCTCTGCTCTTGAGCGGGGGTAGTGGGGGTGGTCTTCCTAGACTTTCAAGAGTAAAATCTTGACTCAGTCTGGGAAAATGTGAGGACCAAAATAACTAAGCACAGTAATAAATCATAAGCTATTGAACAAAGTAGTAATTCATGAGTCCACATCAGTAATAAATAGATAATAAATAAATAAATAAATGGGGGAGAAGGTATAGTTCTTATTTATGTTAGAATGCAGAGGACCAACTGGTAAATGGAGAGAGAGAGTGAAAGTTGGAAAATTGTCATTTTGCTTCCAAAATAGTAAAGATTGGATCAAGCAAGTCACAAATAGATGCTGCATCTAAGGGGGAATTTTTGATGTGGAGCAGGACATCTGTATAGTTGTAAAATCGCTCCAAGAGACTGCTTATTAGTTGCAAGGGAGAACAAAAAGAATCATTACAGTGGAAAATCAGGCAACACCTTGACTGTTGTTTTAATTTTCAAAATTATCATCACCAGTGAAAGACAGATGGCTATTATGCATCCCCAGATTTGATTCCCAGAGAAGAATAAATTTACCTGTGTATTATTTTTGCCTGGGATCATTAATCTAAAACTAACCAGGAAACAACAGACAAATCCAAAATGAGGAACATTCAATTAAAGAAGGGACAAGGAGGTTTTTATTCCTCAAAATTACTAATGTCATCAGAGTCAAAGA
Organism: Kogia breviceps; assembly: GCF_026419965.1. NCBI lineage: Eukaryota > Metazoa > Chordata > Mammalia > Artiodactyla > Physeteridae > Kogia > Kogia breviceps. The sequence continues at coordinate 70,760,747 of NC_081321.1, read as the reverse complement.
AAGGCTCTGATATGACTCAGATTAAAAGAAGCAGAAGTATAAAAAAGAACGAATTGGGTCATTTGTAGAGACGTGGATGGATATAGAGATTGTCACACAGAGTGAAGTAAGTCAGAAAGAGAAAAACAAATATCACATATTAACGTATATATGTGGAACCTAGAAAAATGGTACAGATGAACCGGTTTGCAGGGCAGAAATAGAGACACAGATGTAGAGAACAAACATATGGACACCAAGGGGGCAAAGCGGTGGTGGGGGGGGATGAATTGGGAGATTGGGATTGACATATATACACTAATACGTATAAAATGAATAACTAATAAGAACCTGCTATATAAAAACATAAATAAAATAAAATTTAAAAATTTAAAAAATAAAAGCAGCAGAAGAGATAAAATAACTAAATGATCAATACCTCATCCTAGACTCGGTGCTATATTGTAGAAGTAAAAATTCTCTAAATAATACTTTTTGGTCAATGGACAAAATTGGAATGTGGACACGTATTATTATAAAATATTATATCAATATTAAATTGACTTAATTTGAGAGTTGTACTGTGGTTATGTAAGAGAATATCATTATTCTTAGGAATTAAAGATCAACATTTTTAGGAGTAAAAGGCCATGGTATGTGCAACTTCCTTCAAATGATGAGAGGGAGAAAGAGGGAGAGAAAGAGTGGGAGAAAGGGAAATGGAGGGAGAAAGCAATATTAAACAAATGATAATCAGGGTAAAATGTTAGTAATATTTGAATTTAGGTTAAGAGTATATTGATGTTCTTTATACTATTTTTATTCCTGCTAGTTTTTTGTTTGTTTGTTTGCGGTATGTGGGCCTCTCCCTGTTGTGGCCTCTCCCGTTGCGGAGCACAGGCTCCGGACGCTCAGGCTCAGCGGCCATGGCCCATGAGCCCAGCCGCTCTGCGGCATGTGGGATCTTCCCGGACCGCGGCATGTGGGATCTTCCCGGCCCGGGGCATGAATCCGTGTCCCCTGCATTGGCAGGCAGACTCTCAACCACTGCGCCACCAGGGGAGCCCCCTGCTACTTTTAAAAAATACAAATTTGAAGTGATTTCCAAATGAAAAGTTTACAGAAAGAGTTATCCAATATATATTGTTAAGTTAAAAAAAACCTCTAGTATGCTGTATTTATTTGCTCTCTCACTTGTTCAAACATGAATACAAACACTAAGACACACATTCATTAATATGCATGAAAGTGTCTGGAAAGATACATACGACAAGAAAATGTTATTGGCATTTGCTTCTGTGTCAGGGAATGTGTATCTGCATGGGAGAGACCTACATTTAACTGTATAACCCTTTTGTAATGTTTGAATTTAAAAATGCATGTACCTTTAAAATGAAAAACAATGATAGTTTAATTTAATTCAATTTAATACATCTTAATTTCTATGTACATAAGTCTAGGCCCTAGAAATATAATGAAAAAGCTGTATTTTGAATTTCATGCCCTCAAGTAACTCATGTTCTACTTGGAGAGAGAGGGACAAGGTATTTTAATCAGTGAAGAAAGGTAAGAGAACTAAGATGCTATTATTAAAATGAAATAAGGGGGAAAGAAGTACAAAACCTTAGTAGTACACCTGGATCTCCCACTGTTTTAACTGCACCTCTGCTGAAGCATTTATACTTTATTTTTCTCACTTTGTAAGAGATTAAGTAACATTTTCTCCACTGCTTTCCACATAAGGGTGTTCTAATGATTAATTAGATCATTTTTATGGAGATTCATGAACTTCGATTGGAAAGGGGATGAAATAAATGCAAACAGATAATATTATTAATGTCAGTTGTAAAACATAGTTCTTTGAAACATGCTCAAGTGTGGAGGAAGGAAAGAAGAAAGAAAGAAATGGAAGAGAAAAAGGAAAGAAAAGACATATAAGCCTTCTTATATTAACTTCTGAAGACTGTCACCTGCTCTCTGAAGTTTCTGTGTAATTTGGCATTTTACAGCAAATGTAGTCATGTTCCTTCCTACACAGACTCCCAAGAAGGCAAATTTTCATGTTATCAAGGCCAGATTTATTGAGACATCCAGAAAGTGATGACTTTGGGACAATTACCTTGCAGTTATTCCACTGAAATTGAATCAAAGTTTGCCATGGTCTCTGACAATTCTTTTGGAATACGTCCAGTTTTAATAACGCAGTTACTGTGGGACATTTCCTAAAAGAAAAAGACAAGAACATCGGCAGAATACCACTACATAAAGACAAAGTTAAAGGACTGTGTAGAAAGGATATTAAGGGTCAACCATTAAGATCACAAAAGCAATAAATTCCAAGTTTGAAGTTGAAATCTGGGATTTAGTGTTTCCCACGGTACCATATATTACTGCCTGTATTGAACACTTTTTGAATGTTATCCCGATAGCCCCAGAACACATGAGGTCTGCTAGAAATGAACATTTTAGATTTTTAGTACTAATACTATGTTTGCATAATACTTTATCTTTCTTCAAAGGCTTTCACATTTATTATCTTACTTGAGAGCCTTTCCTTCTTGTTCAATGGCCTTTTCATTAAATTACATCACCTCTCCAGTAACCTTTTCATTTTTTTTGTAACTGAAAAGTACACCTTAATTGTAACCATAAAAAATTCTATGATTTATTATTGTGCTGGATGGAATATTGATTATTAAGTATAAAGGCTTAACAATTTGAGGATGGCATATGATACAAATTTAGATCCGCCACAAAGCTATACCTATGCTGCCCATGTTTTCTGGCACAATTAGAACTGTCCCTTCAGCAGCAGCTTTGTAACTGCTGACCCTGAAACAATGTAAGCTGAATTCAAATAAACTCTCTAACAGTGTAGAATGCATGTGCCCACATTTGCATGGTAATGCCTTTTTTATGTTTTGGTAAATTTGAAGATTATAATAGAAAGCATCAAATATTGTAGCAAAATAAACAAGGAAATTAATGAAAATGTATAAAATAGAACAAAGCAACACTCAAGACAATTAAACTTCCTTCGATCATGGATTATTCTTTTCAAATAGCTCAACACATCTCCTATATGTTCAGACTTTTGTATTACTTCACTATGCAATGTACTGGTAGGAGACCATCTCAAATTCAGCTTCAAAGAATGTGAAAGTTGATTGCTAGAAGTAACAGAAGTGGGTAGTTTAATTTTAGCAAATCAATTCTGTAGCCATGAGTCTAAGAAGCTCTGGTTATCTTGATAAATAATTGCTAGAGATGGTTTACCAACTAAGAAGTTTGCTTGTCTTCTGCCAGAACATTGTATATATGTTCAGCTCCAGAGGCTGGGAGCAAGGGGGCAGGGGAAAAGTGAGGTTGGAGAAGTTGGCAAGGAGGAGAGGAAATATTACAAAAATGAACCTTGTAAAGCCTTGTGTGAACTTTGTGTTGTTACCCATATGAAGGAGGCAGTCGCCAGAGAGTTTCCGTTTTATTAGAGGATTGACAGACATATGTTTATATTTTAGGGAAAAAAATCCTTGGTTTGATTTTCTATTGATGAAATGGAAGTAGACAACTTTCGAACATAGATGTCAGTCAAGTGTATGTTAAGAGTTATGGAGGAGACATAATATGGCTTGAACCTCTGTGGCTTGTGGCTCGTGGCATGGGGAAGAAGAGCAGTAGATGAATTTGAGCAAGAAGGGTCAAAAGAATATGCATTATTCCAGTGAACTGAAATTCATGAGAAAGAGCTGTCTTGGGAATTAAGGTTATAAATAAACCTATGGAAATGGAGGAAATATCACAGCAATGTGAGAAGAGGCCTTTTTTAAGCAGAAAAGAACTAAGGACTGATCTTTGGAAAATATCAACACTTAGGAAAAGCAGAAGGCGATATCAAGAGCCCAAAGAAGGAGACGAAGAGCTAAGAGAAAAGTAATCTAAAAAGAGTTAAGAGAAAGAAATATTTCATGAAGGTGGGAGGAGGCAATAGTGTCAATGTAGTACCAGTTCATGTGAGGGAAAAAATAACAAACAAACATACTGGGAAGTGTCCATCAGTTTTAGCCAAAAAGAGGTCACTGGTGACCTTGGGAATAACAGATTCAGTGGAGTAGTGTGGGAAGAATACAAATTAGCATGGGTTTAGGAATGAATTAGAAGTAAACTAGGGGAGACAAAACTCAAGCAACTAATGTGAAGGGAGAAAGAGAGGGCACTAAGTAGGCGGACAGCTGGTGTTGGCCAAGAGCTCTGGACTGATGTTTGTGTTGTTAAGAATTCTGACTTATGTACCCAAGAACTGTCAGCGCAAACTGGGACTTTACATATACTGTTTATCAGACACAGACTGGTACCTATTTTGCATTTAGAATGATACTTAAACCACAGCATCATGCTGACTCAGCAGAGTGATTCGTACTTGATGGAAAGTTTCCCTCAAGTGTGCATGCAAAGTGCAACGTTAGGCATGCAGTCATTCTTCAATAAACATCCACATGACGCAGTAAAAGGACTGGGTCTATTAATCTTGGGTTGCCTATCACTTTGTGAAAATCAATTCACATCCTTAGTTTTCTTTGCTTGTAATTTTTTCCCCAAAATGATGTTTCTATATCAGTGTAAGTGTTGGCTTGTAAATTGGCCCTGGTACACAGAGGGCAAGGAGAGACTGAAGAAGGAGGCAGACCACTCCAGATTGCAGGTGGCAGCTTTAATAAGCAAGGGTGCTTACTTACAAGGCTTGTCTTGGGCAGCCATCAGACAAATGGATCTGCTAATATCTCACCTACATGCTAATGTCTTAAAAGTTTATATAGAAGTCCTTAACTGGGTTCAGTCCATCCGAATGGTCTCAATGCACAGTACAGTACTCTCAAGACTGCATCTTGGGCAGCTTCTAGTGTGGGGAAGGAAAGTGAATGCACACTCCAAGGCTGGGTGGGGGATGGGGAGCCTCTGATTGTCTGGGTCCAGCTTGAGAGCCAACTGGCAGTCACGTCCTCTTGATTACCTCCTACAATACTTTACCCCTCGCGACCAGCTTTTACAATTTCATATGGCCTCTCTTCTGCAGTGTGCCCTGAGCTGCCAGCAAGGGCTTTTACTAGTATGGAGGTGGCTTAGTTTGGACATCTATCTGGCTGTATTGGGGGCAGATGCCACAGCAACAGCATAGACACATGTAAGAGAAAACCTATTAAGATAATGATTTTCAAAATCAGTAACAATTTGTTTTTCACCAAAAGCCCCATGACCCAAACCACTGATTTACTAAGTCCTTTAGGTGGTGGTCAGATCACTCAGGGCGTTTACTTGTGTTTTTATGTGATTTAATAAAGATGACACATTGGCTGACTTATTAGGTATGAACATACAACGTTCTCTTTGAATAATGGCACGGGCGCCTCCTTGTCGGGTAGTAATAATGTCCAAGGCCATTTTATTTTGGAGGAAAGATTTTTTTTTTTAGATGTTGGGGGTAGGAGTTTATTAATTAATTTATTTATTTTTTCTGTGTTGGGTCTTTGTTTCTGTGCGAGGGCTTTCTCTAGTTGTGGCAAGTGGGGGCCACTCTTCATCGCGGTGTGCGGGCCTCTCACTGTCGCGGCCTCTTGTGGCGGAGCACAGGCTCCAGACGCGCAGGCTCAGTAGTTGTGGCTCACGGGCCTAGTTGCTCCGCGGCATGTGGGATCCTCCCAGACCAGGGCTTGAACCCGTGTCCCCTGCACTAGCAGGCAGACTCTTAACCACTGCGCCCACCAGGGAAGCCCGGAAAGCTTTTTTTATTAGAGATATTTTAGTATTCAGTATGAAAAGGCTTTGTTGGCTATCACTTGAGGCTTGTTGGGGGAATTTAGTAAAGGCTTCCATGTGTGCTGTAATATCCTCCAGGCCAGTAGAGGGGACAAAGATAGTGGCCAAATGATTGTACCAGTGGAAAACAGAATGTGTCCACCTGGCCTTGAAGAAAAGGAGGTTGGCAGCTTTAGGAACTTGACCTCATTTGCATGTTATACATGTTGGCTGGTGGAGGCAGTACTGTTGGTGTGAGATGATGGAATGGGGGTGGGATATGCCAGACCAGGACCCCCATTTTCTCCCCTCCTTCAATAGCTCATGTTCCATTTCAAGTATAATGCATTTTAACAGGTCTGGCTTGCAGCAGTGGATATTGAGTAGTTTCGTCTTACCCAGGGGTGCAAAGTAACTCACCTATTTTGGTGCGACATCTCGTAAATTTCAGTGGATAATTCTCTCTCAGGCATGATGGGGCTTGGTGTTCTCAACAACATAACACATTGATCCATGGTAAGAGTCAGGACAGTGGCTATTTTTTTGTGATTTCTATACCTTTATGGTATTGGATGTTTCGGCCAGGGTCCCCAATCTGGTATATGGGGCAATAGGTCCACTGGTTGATCATTCAAATGTATTAAAGGCTGGGGCAGTACTTTAGTCCACCCAGCCAAGGTGGTTTTACCTGTTAGTAATTTAATCTGCTGCTTTAATATTCCATTTTTTCTTTCCATTAACCCCGCTGCTTGAAAATTATAGGGGAGATGGAACCTCCATGTCATGTTGTTCTGCCCAGTTTTGCATATTATGAGCTCTGAAATGTGACCCCAGATTACTGTCTATTTGATGAAGCTTTCTGTACATGGAACTCAGTTCTTCTAGTCTCCTAATGGTGGTAGCCTGGTTTGTGTGGCAACAGGGGTAAGTTTGGGTTAGGCTAGATACAGTGTCTACACAAACCAGAGCATGTTTAGAACACTCAGTCAGAGGAAAGAGGCAAATATATTCAATTTGCCGATCCCTCATCTGTTGGGACTTCAGTGGATGGCACCAGACTCCTTTGACAGTTATCTTGGGTGGTATTTAGAACACATAGGATGTGCTGATACTGCATTAACCAAGATACTGTATCTTAAGGGCAATCTGGCATTCTTGGCAACATACCATCCTATGGAGGCACTACAGTGGACACTCCTCCTATGCTCTCAATCTGCTGTATCTACTGATGTGTCAGTTGCTAAAGTTCATAGCCAGGCTAGGACGTCAGCTTCCTGATTGCCAGGGGGTGTCAATGCTTCATGAGCCGGAATGTGGACGACAGTGAGGACTGCGTTGGGCTCTTGCAGGTGAACCCAGATGTCTTTCCGCATATCTTGACCCCACAAGGGCTTATTCATGATCACCTACCCCTCAGCTTTCCATCATCTGAGCCATAGGGTTAACCCTTTTAGAACAGCTCAACTGTCAGTACAAAGGGTTAACAGCCAGAGCTCATTAGTGATTACTAGCCAACCTGCTCTGAGTTCAGCCCATTGGCTCCGGTGGCTCCTTTTTTTTCCAGGCATCTGTATACCAAGCATCAGAGGGACTTTCCCCCACTCCCTCTCTACAGGCCACAGGGGCTGCCATAGGAATAGGGGTGGGAGTATTTGGAGGATCTGCATATTCTTCAGGGCATAGTAGCACCTGCAGTTTTAGAGACAGTGGGCTGGTGGACAAAGTGCTCCTGTGCTGCAAGTAGGCCACTTAGTCAATGTGGTAGTTTGAGCCATGGCAGAGGTGAGTCAATGGAACATATACTTAACTCACCCCTTGATAGGAAGGAAAGTTCTTACCATGCTAGGCTGTTCCTTTGTGAGAGGCTCAATGGAGGAATTCTGTGTCCACTGCTAGGAGCTGTTGCTCTATGGGGATATACTGGGTTGTGTCCCCTACCAGACCTGAGACCAAAATCTTAGGTGTACTCACCCCTTTTGTTGTCTCTGTCACAGTGTCCAACCCATACCATCTGGAGTCACGGACATATCTAATTCAAATGGTAGTGCTGCATGGGAGATGCTCAGAGCTTCACTAGTATTTTTGCCAGAGGCAGTTTGTTTTGATCCCCAGTCCCATGTGTGCCCTTTCTTTACCAGTTGGTATAAGGAATGGAGGCACTGTGCCAAATGGAATATAAAAGTCCTTCAGAACCCCAAAATCTCTACAAACTCTTGTACCTCTGTCACATATTTAGGGGTTAGATAGACTTGAATCTTATCAATTACAGATTCTGGGACACAGTGTGTCTTATCCAACTAAACAACTCCCCAAACTTCTGGCTATGCCTGGGCCTTGAATTTTCTGTGGGTTCACCACCCATCCTCTCCCTCTCAGATGTTTTAGCAAAGTCTGCAAAGTGACCTGCTGCAGAGGCAAGTCTTCACTTGTTAGCGTTATATCATCAATGTCCTAGGCCTATTGTATTGATGTGGGGAGGGAGAACAGGGACAGATCTTGAGTAACCATCCCACAACATACTGTAGGTAGCCCTGGGGAAGCAAATGAAAGCAAATGAAAGGCCCACAATGTTGACCCTTTCATGTGATCTCAGTTTTTAGAAACTTATCAGGGTCTTTTCCAGGAATCTTCTCAAAGATGAAGCACTCTTGTAGGAACACATTATCAGAGTAAAACAATAATTGTCTGTAAATGATAAAAGACTTAAAAATAGCCATGGTTAAAGATCTCGTGAGAGTTCATTATAACACAGTTGACAAGGAAATTTGGTTATTTCTATGACCCACACTTTAAAATTATGACTGTAACATTATGCCAGGACATACTAGATTTTTTTGGATGTCCTATAAATATATTATAAAGAAAGTTTGGCATTATTCTTATTTGGCAATGTTTACCTTATAATTTAACATATTAAATAAGCCTACTTAGTTTGATATCTCTCTTTTATAAGGAGAGAGAGCACATCTTTTGAGATGCTCCAGGGACCTGCTGCAAAATCCCAAAGTGAGTTCAAGGTCAATAAGACTTCATTTAGAATTTTATTTTGGGGAAGTTTGTTAAAAATATTAAATGATTAAAAATACTTGATTAAGTAGGATCATAGATTATTAGGAAACAATATTTAGTTATCCATTTAACCAAAAAGACAATTGAAGACTTTAAAGGCAAATATAGAGAGTTATATAGTTGTAAAAAAAGCTTAGCTCTTTTACTAGAGAAGACTGTTTTCTTTTTTTTTTTTTTTTTTTTGCGGTATGCGGGCCTCTCACTGTTGTGGCCTCTCCCGTTGCGGAGCACAGGCTCCGGACGCGCAGGCGCAGCGGCCATGGCTCACGGGCTTAGTTGCTCCGCGGCATGTGGGATCTTCCCGGACCAGGGCACGAACCCGTGTCTCCTGCATCGGCAGGCGGATTCTCAACCACTGCGCCACCAGGGAAGCCCAAGACTGTTTTCTTAAGTAATAAAGACCTGATAAAGACAATATGAAACATAGGAAATTATTTTGACAAAACACAGAACTTTATAACAGTCTGTATTTTAAAAAACCTATCCGCCCCGCCCTTTTTTTTTCAATCTCAAGTAATCGTAGGCGGTGTGTACAATTCACAGATATGATAAGATTTACAACCTCAAGGGACAGAGAAAGAATGCAAGTTTTCTTGTAGGAGTTTTGGGGTATATTTTTTTTATTATCAGAAATCTAGGGTAATCACAGTTTAAAATTTTTCTTTGTATTAAGGGTTGGATGGAATGGGCCATTCTGTTTATTTCATTATCAATCACCACAACCTCCTCCCCTTCACTCTCCTTACTTCTCCAGGGATTCTACATTTTAATGTCCTACTTTGGACATAAGTGCTTGAATCTTAAACTTCGGCAGTGTGTAAATTTCCAGGTCTCCAACTTATTATTCTGCTCTCCTGTCTCGTCTGCTAGCCCTGAAGCTAACAGAGTAGAGGACACCTGCATGTCCTTCTATAACTTCATTTTTTATTCCAACTTTCCAATTCAAGCTTCAGCCTCTAGTTGGGCATTGGTGGCTGGCCGAACTACCTGCAATGAAGGCCATCCCCCTGCAACAGTCATTTGTTTTCCTTTTTTGCCACAGTGCACAGTGTACAGTTTCTCAAGAAAGCACATTAAAGCAGCTAGTTTTGGGGGCATCCTGTACTCATGCAGTGGTCCACAAGCATCTAGTATATGGGCCACCCCCCATAACAGAGAGGTCAGTGGCCAACTCAAGATTTCCCCTGTGGCTGCCTCTTTCCTAATACTCATTCCTTTGTTCTCCTGGGTGGCTCCACGATTGCTGGTTTGCAAATTGCCCCTGTACAGAGAGGGCAGGGAGAGACTGAAGAAAGAGGCGAACAATTCTAGATTGGTAGATGGCAGTTTTAATAAGCAAGGCAACTTACTTGCAAGGCTTATCTTGGGCAGCCCCAAGATGAGTAGATCTCCATGCCCACCCACCAGAAAGTTAAAGTTTATATAGAGGCCCTAACTGGGTTCAGTCATGTATACCACCCAGGTGGTCTCAAAACCACATTGCTATCTCAAGGCTATGTCCTGGGGCCGTTTCTAGTAAGGGGAATGCAAGAAGAACACACATTCCAGGGGCGGGGCTGGGGGTGAGGAGCCTCTGATTGTCTGGGTCCAGCTCATGGGTCAACCAGCAGACACATCCTGTTGATTACCTCACCCAACAGTAGGATGAGGTTATATCACTTTCTATTTAAAATAATTCTATTTAAATATATTATTTTCAGATTATCTTTAGAATTCATATATATACATATATGTACATGTTTCATAGGTACATAATTCATAACTGTACAGATTTTTATAACAAACTAAACTAGATGATTTTTCAAAGTGAATTGAATGTATTATATACGAAATTTTCATCTTAGTCGACATTCATGCATTTTTATTGTTTTTACGATTCCTACCATGATGACATATATTACTTTTGATACAGCAAATAAATGATTATTAAGTATCAGGTGACAGTAGCATATCCAGTTTCAGATAAGAGTGCTTAATGAATTACAAAATACTTCTGATAAACCTATATATATTAGAAAATAAATCATAAATTCTTGAAGTCATAATGGAATAAAAAGAACATAGCTGAGTTGTCCTTAACTGATTTTGATAGTAAAAAATGCTAGAAATATAATTTATACATATACTTACTGTAATTTCATTTCACAGAGAAAACTTGTTATGAAAGATTGTATATAGTTCCAAAGGAAAAAAATCAGTTATTTTTTTGAGTTATTTAAACAAAATTTATAAATATTGTTAGATTCTCATACCATACATGCTTAGAAAGGGAATTTCTAATCATAATAAAAAGAAGAAACTATAAAATAAATGAAATTACAATTCTTCTGCTTTACCATTATCAAGGATGCTTAATTCACCCTTCATTCTAGTCATAGCACAAAGAAATTGTCCTGGAATTCACCAACAAACCTTCAAGGGCTTGGTGATACAACTGTGAAACCTAACAGCTCAGAGAGAGATTAAAGGTTCCACTCCTCAAAACACAGCAAGACTGTCAGCTGTCAAAGGCTGCACCTTTGGAGTCCTTGTAATAAAAGTCTGAGGCCTAATCTAATGTGCCATTAACATCAAAGTGTCTGCCAGCCCACAATATTGGTTTTGCTTTAAATGTGTTGAGTACTAACCACCTGGCTTGCTTCCAGATTCCTAGCTGCTTACGGGGTAAGCACTGAAACTTTATCAGAGAAACTTAGCTCTTTGAAAACAGACTTGCATATCAGTGGCTTACAGAGAAAACTGTTTCCTGCAACATAGCACTTTCTTTCTAAAACATGTTTAATTCACATTGAGCATCAAAGGCATTCGTTTTGTAAAATTCCTAAGATTACACCACATATGATACAACAGAGTAAATCTAGATCTAAAAATGTATGAGAGTATAACTGAGATCCCTCAGTTGTATCACTGAGTCCCTACTCCACTGCTGGCAGATTACAGCTGTTTTTCTAGAGCTTATTAGATATTTAACCATCATTATAGGTAATGCCACATATAGACTGCTGTGTAGCATCAGGGAGTGTTTCTCTACATAACATCAAAGAACGTCCAACAGGAGTCAGTCATAGGTGTTCTGTATTAGTGAATGGTGACATTCCAAAAAAATTCTCACCTTCTCACATTGAAACTCATTGTCTCCCCTTATCCAGATGCCAATTATTAATTCTGTTTTTTCTCCTTGATAGACATAAATATGTACACACATATTCACTGACTGAATACCATAAGTAGGGTACTACTCTTTATTTGGCTTTTCACTAGATTAAAATATCAAATAGGTAGACACTCTTCTAAACTTTTTACATGTTTCACTACATTCATTCACACCACAGCCCCTGGAATAGGTGTAATTTTTATCAGATTCATATGAAAAAAAGAAAACCTGAAGAGCAGAGAAAATAAATAGTCCAAGGACATACAGTCAGCAGCCTAGTCAGGGTTCAAACCAAGACTCAGACTCTGTGTGCTCAAATACTCTGCCTTACTGCCTTTCTTTCCAGATCTGACCATGGGTAAGGCATTTGGTGATACATCTTATGTTAACTTATGTTTAATTTATTTAAGAAACTTTTTGAACCTATTTGTGAATTTTGTCTTAGTCAAGCCCCAGAAAAAGAGTGAATATTGAGCTAATATTGATTTGTTAAATAAACATGTAGAATTCTTAACTTTAAATTTTTCCACAAAGAGAAATAATCAGAGAAGTGAGACCATCTTGTTGAAATTGGCAAACTTTAGCTAGTCACTTACCCCCTTTAAGCTTTAATTTCCTAACTTCCTATAACTTTTGTCTTTGTTAGAAGGTTTTTGTTTGGGATTAAATAACATAATTGATGTGCATATTCACTGTCAACTAAAAATTCCCACAAATGCAAAATAATACTATTATAATGTTACTAAAATGAAAATAACAAATTCCACAGTTTATGTGAGTTGGGAAAATCTAATACAATTTCAAATAAGAAATATATAAATACCCTTTCAATCATGTATCACATGTTCAGAAGTCAAATATATAGATTCTGAGGTTTTTCAGTAACTTAGTAACATAAAGGCATTATTTTTTTTTAATTGGAGTATAATTGCTTTACAATGTTGTGTTAGTTTCTACTGTACAGTGAAGTGAATCAACTCTATGTATACATATATCCCCTCCCTCTTGGACCTTCCTCCCACCCTGCCCCCATCCCACTCAGCTGGATCATCACAGAGCACCAAGCTGAGCTTCCTGTGCTTTATAGCAGGTTCCCACTAGCTATCTATTTTACACATCTTAGTGTATATATGTCAATCCTAATCACCCAATTTGTCCCACCCTCCCCTTCCCCACCCCATGTCCACATGTCCATTCTCTACATCTGTGGCTTTATTCCTGCCCTGGAAATAGGTTCATCTGTACCATTTTTCTAGATTCCACATATATGCGTTAATGTACGATATTCGTTTTTCTCTTTCTGACTTACTTTACTCTGTATGACAGACTCTAGGTCCATCCACATCTCTACAAATGACCCAATTTTGTTCCTCTTTATGGCTGAGTAATATTCCATTGTATATATGTACCACATCTTCTTTATCCATTCATGTGTCTTTGGACATTTAGGTTGTTTCCATGTCCTGGCTATTGTAAATAGTGCTGCAATGAATATTGGGGTACATGTGTCCTTTCGAATTGTGGTTTTCTCAGCGTATATGCCCAGTAGTGGGATTGCTGTGTCAAGTGGTAGTTCTATTTTTAGGTTTTTAAGGAACCTCCATACTATTCTTCACAGTGGCTGTATCAATTTACATTCCCACCAACAGTGCAAGAGGGTTCCCTTTTCTCCACACCCTCTCCAGTACTTACTGTTTGTAGATTTTTTGATGATGGCCTTTCTGACTGGTGTGAGGTGATATCTCATTGTAGTTTTGATTTGCATTTCTCTAATAATTACTGATGTTGAGCATCTTTTCATGTGCCTCTTGTCCACCTATATGTCTTCTTTGGAGAGATGTCTATTTAGATCTTCTGCCCATTTTTTGATTGGGTTGTTTGTTTTTTTGTTATTGAGCTCCATGAGCTGTTTGTGTATTTTGGAGATTAATTCTTTGTCCATTGCTTTGCTTGCAAATATTTTCTCCCATTCCGAGGGTTGTCTTTTCATCTCACTTATGGTTTTCTTTGCTGTGCAAAAGCTTTTAAGTTTCATTAGGTCCCATTTGTTTATTTTTGTTTTTATTTTCATTACTCTAGGGGGTGGGTCAAAAAAGATCTTGCTGTGGTGTATGTCAAAGACTGTTTTTCCTCTGAGAGATTTATAGTGTCCGGTCTTATGTTTAGGTCTTTAATCCATTTTAAGTTTATTTTTGTGTATGATGTTAGGGAGTGTTCTAATTTCATTCTTTTACATGTGGCTGTCCAGTTTTCTCAGGACAATTTGTTGAAGAGGGTGTCTTTTCTCTATTTTATATTCTTGCCTCCTTTGTCATAGACTAGGTGACCATAGGTGTATGGGTTTATCTCTGGGCTTTCTATCCTGTTCCATTAATCTATATTTCTGTTTTGTGCCAGTACTATACTGTCTTGATTACTATAGATTTGTAGTATAATTTGAAGTCAGGACACACGACTCCTTCAGCTCCATTTTTTCTTTCTCAAGATTGCTTTGGCTATTCGGGGTCTTTTGTGTTTCCATACAAATTGTAAAATCTTTTGTTCTAATTTTGTGAAAAATGTCATTGGTAATTTGACAGGGATTGCACTGAATCTGTGGATTGCTTTGGGTAGCATAGTCATTTTCACAAAGTTGATTCTTCCAATCCAAGAACATGGTATATCTCTCCATCTGTTTGTGTCATCTTTGATTTCTTTCATTAGTGTTTTATAGTTTTCTGAATATAGGTCTTTCACCTAGATTTGTTCCTAGGTATTTTATTCTTTTTGTTGTGATGGTAAATGGCATTGTTTTCTTAATTTCTCTTTCTGACCTTTCATTGTTACTGTATTAACATTAACATTAACTAATTAATTAATGCAAGAGATTTCTGTGTATTAATTTTTGTATCCTGCAACTTTACTAAATTCATTGATTAGCTCTAGTAGTTTTCTGGTGGCATCTTCAGGATGTTCTGTGTATAGTATCATGTCATCTGGAAACAGTGACAGTTTCACTTCTTCTTTTCCAATTTTTATTCCTTTTATTTCTTTTTCTTCTCTGATTGCTGTGGCTAGGACTTCCAAAACTGTGTTGAGTAAGAGTGGCAAGAGTAGACATCCTTGTCTTGTTCCAAATCTTAGTGGAAATGTTTTCAGTTTTTCACCATTGAGAATGATGTTTGCTGTGATTTTGTCATATATGGTCTTTATTATGTTGAGGTAGGTCCCTCTATGCCCATTTTCTGAAGAGTTTTAATCATAAATTGGTGTTGAATTTTGTCAAAAGCTTTTTCTGTATCTATTGAGATGATCATTTGGTTTTTATTCTTTAATTTGTTAATATGGTATATCACATTGATTGATTTGCATATATGAAGAATCTTTGCATCCTTGGCTAAATCCCACTTGATCATGATGTATGATCCTTTTAATGTGTTGTTGGATTCTGTTTGCTACTATTTTGTTGAGGAATTTTGCATCTATGTTCATCAGTGATATTGGTCTGTAATTTTCTTTTTTTGTGATATCTTTGGTTTGGGTATCAGGGTGATGGTGGTCTCATAGAACAAATTTGGGCGTGTTCCTCCCTCTGCAATTTTTTGGAAGAGTTTGAGAAGGATGGGTGTTAGTTCTTCTCTAAATGTTGGATAGAATGTGCCTGTGAAGCCATCTGGCCCTGGGCTTTTGTTTGTTGGAAGATTTTTCATCACAGTTTCAATTACATTACTTGTGATTGGCCTGTTTATATTTTCTAATTCTTCCTGATTCAGTATTGGAAAATTGTTCCTTTCCAAGATTTTGTCCATTTCTTCCAGGTTGTCCATTTTATTGGCATATAGTTGCTTGTAGTGGTCTCTTATGATCCTTTGTATTTCTGCAGTGTCAGTTGTAATTTCTCCTTTTCATTTCCAATTTTATTGATTTGTGTCCTCTCCTTTTTTTTCTTGATGAGTCTGGCTAAAGATTTCTCAATTTTATCTTCTCAAAGAACCAACTTGTAGTTATATTTATCTTTGCTATTCTTTTCTTCATTTCTATTTCATTTATTTCTACTCTGATCTTTATGTTTTCTTTCCTTCTACTGACTTTGGGTTTTCTTTGTTCTTTTTTCTCTAGTTGCTTTAGGTGTGAGGTTAGATTGTTTATTTGAGACTTTTTTGTTTGTTTGTTGAGGTGAGATTGAATTGCTATAAACTTCCCTCTTAGAACTGCTTCTGCTGCATCCCATAGGTTTTGGGTCATTGTGTTTTTGTTGTCATTTGTTTCTCGATATTTTTTAAAATTTCCTCTTTGATTTCTTCAGTTATCTCTTGGTTATTTAGCAGTGAATATTTAGCTTCTATGTGTTTGTGGTTTTTACAGGTTTTTTTTTTTTCCTGTAATTGATTTCTAATCTCATAGCATCATGGTAGGAAAAGATGCTTGATTTTCAATTTTCTTATGTTTCTGATGCTTGATTTGTGACCCAAGATGTGATCTATCCTGGAGAATGTTCCATGTGCACTTGAGAAGAAAGTGTATTCTGCTGCTTTTGGGTGGAATGTCCTATAAATGTCAATTAAATCTATCAGTCTATTGTGTCATTTAAAGCTTGTGTTTCCTTGTTTATTTTCTGTCTGGAAGATCTGTCCTTTGGTGTAAGTGTGGTGTTAAAGTCCCCTACTGTTATTGTGTTACTGTCTATTTCCCCTTTTATGGCTGTTAGCATTTGCCTTATGTACTGAGGTGCTACTATGTTGGGTGCATAAATCTTTATAATTGTTATATCTTCTTCTTGGATTGATCCTTTGATCATTATGTAGTGTCCTTCCTTATCTCTAGTAACAGTCTTTATTTTAAAGTCTATTTTATCTGGTATTAGTGTTGCTACTCCAGCTTTCTTTTGATTTCCATTTGCATGGAATATCTTTTTCCATCCCCTCACTTTCAGTCTGTATGTGTCCCTAGGTCTGAAGTGGGTCTCTTGTAGACAGCATATATATGGGTCTTGTTTTTGTATCCATTCAGCCAGTCTATGTCTTTTGGTTGGAACACTTAATCCATTTACATTTAAGGTAGTTATCGATATGTATGTTCCTATTACCATTTTCTTAATTGTTCTGGGTTTGTTTTTGTAGGTGTTTTTCTTCTCTTGTGTTTCCTGCCTAAAGAAATTATTTAGCATTTGTTGCAAAGCTGGTCTGGTCTGGTGCTGCTGAATTCTTTTAGCTTTTGCTTGTCTGTAAAGCTTTTTATTTCTCCATCAAATCTGAATGAGATCCTTGCTGGTAGAGTAATCTCGATTGTAGGTTCTTCCCTTTCATCACTTTAAATATGTCCTGCCACTCCCTTCTGGCCTGCAGAGTTCTGCTGAGAAATCAGCTGATAACCTTATGGGGATTCCTTATATGTTATTTGTTGCTTTTCCCTTGCTGCTTTTAATATTTTTTCTTTGAATTTAATTTTTGTCAGTTTGATTACTATGTGTCTTGGTGTGTTTCTCCAGGGTTTATCCTGTATGGTATTCTCTGTGCTTACAGGACTTGGAGGGTTATTTCCTTTCCCATGTTAGGGAAGTTTTCAACTATTATCTCTTCGAATATTTTCTCAGACCCTTTCTTTTTCTCTTCTTCTTCTGGGACCCCTATAATTCAAATGTTGGTGTATTTAGTGTTGTTCCAGAGGTCTCTGAGACTGTCCTCAATTCTTTTCATTCTTTTTTTCTTATTCTGCTCCTTGGCAGTTATTTCCACCATTGAATAAGCTCACTTATTCGTTATTCTGCCTCAGTTATTCTGCTATTGATTCCTTCTAGTGTATTTTTCATTTCAGTTATTGTGTTGTTCATCTCTGTTTGTTTGTTCTTTAGTTCTTCTAGGTCTTTGTTAAACATTTCCTGTATTTTCTCGATCCATGCCTCCATTCTATTTCCGAGATTTTGGATCATCTTTACTATCATTACTCTGAATTCTTTTTCAGGTAGGTTGCCTATTTTCTCTTCATTTATTTTGTCTTGTAGTATTTTACCTTGCTCCTTCATCTGTAACACATTTTATGTCATCTTATTATTATTATTTTTTTTAATGGGTGGGACAGAGTTCCTGTCTTACTGGTTGTTTTGCCAGCGGCTTTCAGCACTGGAGTTTGCATGCAGTTGGGTAGAACTGGGTCTTGGTGCCGAGATGAGGACCTCCGGGAGACTTCATTCTGATAATATTCCCTGGGTTCTCTGTTAGTCCCGTGGTTCAGATTCAGTGCTCCCACCACAGGAGCTCAGGCCTGACCCCTGGCCCATGAACCAAGATCGTGCAAGCCATGTAGCATGAAAATATCATCTTGCCACTTATGCAAATAATTTGCTTAAAGGAGATGTTTTAGAAAATTTCTATTAGTGGGGAATATCTGATTTGTAATCTCTGTAGCTTTCTACCACATTATATCTGATTACCAGAACCATCAATGATACTAAACTTCAGGCATAAATTTTAAGATAGAGTTTTATTTCAATTTGAGCAGGTCCTTCTACAACCTCAACAATAACAGGTATCCATTACTGCTCAAGATTGTGTTGACCCTGAGAAAATCCAGTAAGGGTGGGGATGACCAGTTCATAATGTAATGGAAATTACTTTTCCTGTTTGGCATGTAAATTCAGAAGAAAGTAAGAAAAGGAGAGTGCTTGAAGTAGATAGTCATCTGTTAAAGGTCAAATTTCCAGAGATATCTTTGCTACAAATCTGGAGAAAGAAATTCTTCAAAATCCTTTGCTTCATCCTATAAATGCAAAGGTGAAATTCCTTTTGTGTTGCTTAGATTTTTTTTCTTTTGGAGTGTTCCCAAATAAACACATGGAAGTGCAACTTATTGTGTTTTCAAGTCTTTTCCTGCAATAGCAAAAGCAATAGGTTGTCATCATCAGCTTCTCCTTTGTGACAAATTCTTATTTTCTACCACATAGTTAGATCAACTGACACTGGATACATTTTGTTTTCTCACAAAGATAACTAGTTCCACTGAAATTCATTTATACAAGCATTGTAATTTAAGTCTAATAATGCCTTTGGGTTAAAGGATGGATGAAACTGAAAAGGTCAAAACCTATTTGACTTCCTTTAAATGTTTGATAGCTTGTTTACTTAAATTTATTCTATTTGAAATGCCAAGACATTTGCCCTTTTCATGTAGCTTGTGGGGCTCCTCATTAATATTTTTTCTGACATCCAATCATTCCAAAGCATTAAACATTTCTCAACACATCTATATGTTTATAAAAGTCAAATAAGTAGTTCCTACCTTCAAAGAGCACACAGTGTGATAGATGTAAACAACCACTTAAAAATGCATCATAGACACCATTGTCAGTGCCTTTTCATTCATTCAGTACATATTTATAAGTACCTATTATATACCAGGCACTGTTCTAGGGTTTAAAGACATATCAGTAAATACAACCTACTAAAATCCCTGCCCTCATCAGGAGCTTTCATTCTAATGAGGAGCAATTAAAATGTTTTACTTTCTGATCAATAAGATTAACATCTTCTCTCCCCATGGGAACTTGCCAGGGCATGGATAGGCAGAGATGGAGGTAAAAGAGTGGAAGCATTCTCTCCTCTCTTTAATAAGGACAATATTTTGTATTGTTCATCTTGAAAATGCTTCTACAAAACCATATTATGCTTTTTTAATACTGTGCTTTCTTACAAATTTTACATAAACTGATAATTTGCTTATAGAAGTTAAGTCTAATACTATTTCCTACTGTATAAACTAAATTGTCCTTCATCACTTTCACCATGAAGCTTTTCCTGACTGTTCCTGACAGAAGTCTATTCCACTGTACCCTGGAAAATTCAACTCTTTTAAAAAATCTTTTATGATGCTCATTTTGTTTTTACTTTTCCAGTCAGACCTTTCTATTCTGTTTCAGCATCCTCCATGATTCAATCAACTACAGATCAAAGATATTTGGAAAAAAATTACAGAAAGTTCCCAAAAGCAAAACTTGGATTTGCCATTCACCAGCATATATTTACATAACATTTACATTGTATTAGGTATTATAAGTAATCTAGAGATGATTTAAAGTACACAGGAGGATGTGCATAACTCATACGCAAATATTACACCATTTTATATAAAGGATTTTAGCATTGGCAGATTTTGGTATCTGTGGAGGTGTGGGGGGGAGTACCTGGAACCAGTCCCCCTCAGATACTAGATGCCAAGAGATAACTGTATATGATTATGTGCTTCTTTGTACCATTACTAGATTGCAAGCTACTTACAGGCAAAAACTATGTGGTAGTCATTCCATTATCCCTGAGACCTAACCCACACCATGGCTCCTGCTGAAAAATATTTGCTGTATTAATTTGAAATATAACCAAGCTAAATTAACAATTAGAACAAAGAACACACAAATGCACACATAGTATTCTCCATTCTTAGTCTCTAATTCCCAATTTGAATTTTGGCGTAATTTTGAATTACATGTGTTTACATCCACAGAAATATCTTCATGCTCCCCATATTCTCCCAATACATTAGGCACAAAACTATAATTTCTGATTTCTATAACTGAGCTATTTTCCCCAAGAAGAAAAAAAATCTAATTAAAATAAATTATTTTTATATGAATATAAATATTTGTTTTTACTCATTATTCTTATAATTCATGTTTTAAGAAATAGACATCTAGATTGTATTTTGTGAACACATGTGCCTGTATCATTATGTGAGAGGTTACAACTATAATATTCAATATTTATAACTATTTTTCATTTGCTTTCTAATATATTTGGACATCGATGGTCATTAATATTCAGGTTGCTCATTGATTTATAGATAATTCTAGTTATAGTATATGAAGCAAAATTAGGAAAAGCATCAACTAATTATTTTCTCTTTCCTAATCTTTATACATTTCATGATCCCTCTGGACATAAGAAAGCACAAGTTCACACTTTCTCAACAATAGTTTTGATAATCCCTGAAACATTCACTATCAAGTGGAAATTGCTTCCCTGAGGAGTTAGTCAGTTGACAGGCTCTGTATGTTTAGTTTGACTTTGCTGATCCTAACGAGAATTCTCCAAGCTGTGGTGAATATATATATTGTAATGACATACATCTATCTAACTGTTCCTTGCTGACTAAATGTTTTTGTTGTTTTGAATAAGAGTCTTACATACATAAACAGAAAACATTAGGATTTATTGTCATGAGGAATCAGTGTCAAAAATGCAAATCCTTATTCCTTCTGTTTCAAAGGGAAAATTCAGTATTCCCTCTACTAGAGTGCAGGCAAATCCTATGAATGTGAGCTTACTCTTGTCTCCCCCCGACCCGGCCTCCACCAATACTGGCTTTAAATGCTTCCGCTGATTAATAGAAAGCTCCAAAAACTCTCTTTGATAGTTCAAAAAACTCTTCTTACTTCAAGTCAAAGATATTTATTCCATTGGTTTAAATAGATATTTTTAAAAAAGCATTTATTGCATGCATTTTAGATTTGATATAAAATAGACAGAAAAAGGCATCTTAAATTAAAATCATCTATTGATAAATAGCAGTGCACTCAGGTAAAATTTCAAGCTATTGATCTTTTTTGATCTTCATCTTTTTTCTATTCTAATAAGTTTCCCTGAGGAATATTTAATTGATTCCTTCTGGTTTTATTCTCCTTTTCTATTAGATTTTTTCCCTTATCTGCAAAAAACGTCAGTAGATAGGAGTGATGGATGTGGATATACAGTTTCTGGAGAAAACAAGCCATGTGGCTCAGAGCAGGAGCCCTATCTTATTGTTCCTTTGTACCCGCAACATTTAACACAGTGTTCAACACATAATGTAGTTCAATAAATATTTGTTGAAATGAACAAACTGTACAAGGAGGTCGTGTGTAAGATTTACTGAAACAACATGTTATTGTACTTGAAGAGAGAGGTACATGGAGAATATTAAAGTCATGAGTCAGAAACTCAGAACATGAAGTTCTAGTCTAATATTAAGATAAGGAAAGATTCTGGCTCATGTTTCTAGCTGTACTACTACATTATTTAACTCCATTATGGAATAGTAACACCAAAACATTTATTATTTTATTTCTTTTCCTCTACCATACACACAAAATAATGTTAACACGCAAGGAGAAAGGATTATTTGGATCAGATACCCCTATTTTTGCACTGAATTCTCTCAAACACATACACTAAACTATAAAAATTATGAACATTACATTAAAATACAGACTCATGAAAGACGCTAATTATGTAATGTTAAGTAAAAACAATCAGGCTAATATACTATAATCATAACTATATTTAGCAAGGACCTAAATTTGAAAATCTATTCATATTACATGTTAAAATACTGAAAATATAATAAAAATTATACACAGGTATAATCCACAGTATTAAAACCAAAGATATAAGCTGTCTGAGAAAGGAAAATAAGAAACCTAAAACACATTTCTCCTTTTAAAAAGAGAATCAGCTTTAATTTAAGTAAAACTGTAATGCAGATCATAGAGAATTGAAAATATATTTAAAAATCAGGTGTGGTACTTCAAATGTATCCCTTTATGCAGATAAGACAGCCAAATTTATAAGCTTTTAAACTAAACAATGAGCATTGGTTAACTGCAAATCAAATTGAAACAAAGTTCTCAAGTAGAACTAAATTTACTTACACTCTGTTCTCCATCAAAAGTGACAGATTTTTCTATTATATTTTCCTGACATTGAATAAAATAAGAAAAAAATGGCTTTTACTGTCACATTGTTTTATTGCAAAGCCTCTTTCTATCCATCTAAATTATACTTTTATATTTGTATGGAAGTCAAAGTTTGAATAACATGTTTAATTATGGAAAACTAATAAAAAAAAAACTCAGCTAGCTGAGATTATACTTAATTTTAATCTCTTCAGAGATAATTAAACCCAAAATGCACTTTTAAGATTTTGGAATTATATTAACATTATTACTCCTTTCTTACCTCCTAGTTTCTGTTGTTATTATTATTGTTTTCTAAAATCCACACATACCATGGTGGAGATTTGCATTTTGGAACTGGCTATTTCAATTTGCAGTCTCCTTTGTGCAAATGTTACCATGAAGTTGAAATAAAAGTGCTTCCAATAGTTTCCAATTTTAAATACAACATATAATTATAAATACATATTTACTATGCAAATTTGTAGGTACTCACTGAATTAAATTTTGGTGTGAGGGAGAAAATTAAAAAAACAAAACCACCTGCATGTAATAACAGATCTATGTAATTTTATAATGTGCAATATTTTCTGCATAGCTACTGGAGATGTAATACCATCATATGAGGAATACACAGTCTGTTGGCAGAAAGGAAAGAAGTACATGATATGATAAGGGCTATGGTAGGAGCAAGTTTAAGGTTTGTACTAGGAGGACTTGCTGGAATTTAAATTGAAGTTTAAAGAATGGTTAAAAGTTATATAGTTCTTGGGACTTCCCTGGCGGTCCAGTGGTTAAGACTCCGTGATCCCAGTGCAGGGGGCATGGGTTCAATCCCTGGTCGGGAAACTGAGATTCTGAAAGCCACATGGCACAACCAAAAAACCCCCCCAAAAGACAAAATAATAATAATAAATAACAATTAAAAAGGTATATAGTTCTCATATCAGAACAACAGAACTTTCAAAGACCTCGATGTGAGGTATACTTGAAGAGTAAGAAAAAATTCCATATGACTGGAATAAAGTATGAATAGGCCTTTCTGGGGATCTGTATGTACTGGTGAGGAACTATCAACTCCTTTCCTCTTCTCCCTTCCTTCCCAATACCTGGAAATGACTCAATTCTGGTAAAAGTTTTTTCTCTATCTCCTTAAGCCTCCAACATTTCCTCTCTCCTCTCAGACTCACCTGATATCTTTGTTCTTTATTTCATTGAGAAAATAGGAGAAATCAGATGAGAACTTTTTAGATTACTGCCCTACCACCTCAATGCAAATCACCAAGTCAACCAACCTACCTACATACTCAACCACATATCTGTCCTTCTTCCTGTTAAAAATGAAAGGGTCACGTGCCTAAGACCAATTCCTCTACTTAATGGCCTGGGTTTCAGCCCCTTACACATATTCCTGGACATCCATTTTGCAGTTGGCTTCACTCTTTCTCTCTGTGGTGGGTGTTTTTTTTTTTTTTCTTCTCTACTGTACTGTTCACATCAGAATATAAATATTATGTGATGTCTCCCACCTCAAAAAAGAACGTCTTCTGACCCCACAATACACTGTAATCCACTCTAGTGCTCCATTTGTCTGATCCCATTTACAGACACACACACTTACATACATATACACATATGCATACATTATCTCAAGGGTGGTCTATATTCATTATTTCACTTCATCTTCTCCCACGCTTTTTAAAACTCTCCCTAAATAAGCTTTGCTCCCATTACTCTGTGAAAATTCTTTTGTCAAAGCCATTAATGGACTCCATGTTGCCAAATTCAATGGTGTTTTATCCAGTCCTTAATAAACTCTTCAGCTTTTGATACATTTCATCACTACCTCCTTCTTGTTTTCTTTACTCAGCATCAAAGATATAATCTTTTTCTTCCTTTTTCAATGAATACTACTGTTTTGTCTCCTTTTCTGGTTCTTCCTCATTTTTCCAACCTCCAGATAATGGAGTGGCCCATTACTGAGTCTTCAGCTAGAATCTGTACCTACGTACTGCATCTAGAATTCAAGTCCTTCACTTCATTTCCATTTCTATAATCTTAGTCCAAACCACCATCACCTCTCACCTGATCTACTACTTTTGCTCTTGCTCTTTTCACTACATCCACAATGGATTTCTTCTATTTCAGCATGTGCCTACTTCCAGGCATTAGCTCTCTGTGTCTAAAATATTCTTACCTTGGTGTTTGGATATCACTTCTTTCACATGTCTGATTAAAAATCACCATGTTAGAGAGATCATGATATAACACACTACCTAAAATCACAATTTTCTCCCCTCCCCTTTTCCTGCTTTATTTTCTTTCTAGCCCTTGTCTTGACTTGATTTTATTATTTGTATGTTATTTTCCACCTTTCACTAGATTACAAAGCACCAAAAGAGCAGTCTTGGTTTTGTTTTCTCCTATATTCCCAGCGATTAGAATTCTGCCTGTGTGATGTGCGTGAGAGCAGTTTCTTTGAAAATTCCTATTTCTGACTTATGTGTGTGTATGTGTATATTGTTGAACAAGATGGAGGATGCAAAGATACCCCATTTGTTGTTGAAGGATCTTGCTTTTTTCATTACGATACAACCATAGAAAGTGCCAGAAATTGAGAAAAAAAAGAAACCTAGAAATAAAGTCATACAAACTTACATATACAAAACGCACAGCTTGTGGGAAAAGGGATGCCAGGAATGGCATCCATATATCTACTTTTAATTTGAAATACATCTATACCCTCACTTACTCCAGAATGCATTGCAGGGGGGATCTTGTAAATCATAGCATTCTCATAGAAAACAATCCCTACTCCATAATAAAATCTAGTGTGGAGTTCTTCCAGGCTTAGGAAATAAAGGTAAATCATGAAAACCCTCTGAGGTCACAGAATCTGAGGGTAGAATCCACATGAAACATATTGAAACTGCTAGGTGAGGCTTCAGGGACTCCAAGGAGCTCCAGTTCTTTATGTCTCAGCACAGAAAAGAATTCAGTGAGAAGCAAAGTGATAGAAGTGGTTTATTAGAATAGGATACTTGTGAGGTTTACAAGTGGGCAGGAGAGTGTTGCACTGCCTCAGGTACTTAGTGGGTTACATTTTTATAATCAAAGGAAAAGAGGGAAGGAAGAGAAGACCACTTTCTTCCTCGTTCTTCCAGTCTTCCATCATTAACTCCTCCTACATGTCGGGCAGGGGAGTTTTTGACCCTATATTAGTGCATCCGGACTGTCATGGCACTCTGAAAAAAATATTTCAGGTCTCAGTATAATGAGGGTCTTTCACTTTGAAATGTCACCTTTCCCTAAATTACTGTTTTTGTCCAGAGAGCATGTCCCAGGGGTCATTGACTTGTTGACATCACTGAGCAGGATGCAGGCTTTATTTTTCCACTGTTGTTTTTATTGTCTTGAGGCATGACTCGTGGCTCCATTGCATGGTTTTGTTGCTGAGCAAGTTAGCTTCGTTTTGTTATTAAGCAAGCCCGTCTGGCTTTGATGCTAAGTGACTTGCTCTGCTTTATGAGTCAAGCAAGCCCACATTGTTTCAGGATTTTCCCATTGCTTTCTTGAGTGATCATTAACTTACTGCAGTTTCCCAAAGCCCCTTGAAGTTCCCTCTCTATCTACAATGCCCTAGTGGGATTTCTGAACTAACTATTTGATTATCCTACTCTACCTCTATCAATATGATACAATTTGACCTAAAGTTAGAATCAGACTATTGGGTCCAAATGAAAGAAACTTAACATTTATCATTCATCACATATTCATTGTGCATATACTATGTTTCAGATATTGTTCTAGACATTGGGAATAAAGCAATGAATAAGACAGACAATGTTTCCACCCTCATGAAACATCCAAAAGGTGGGTGGAGGTGGACTAGAAATAAAAATCAGATAGTAACAAGTATTCTGAAGAAAATAATACAGGATAATATAATAAGAACTGATTAAACTAGGAGACCTAAATGGGGGTTGCTGGGGGAGGGCCTCTCTGGTGATTTGATCTTAACAGAATGAAAAACAATCCAGAAGGAAAAGGGTCTATGGCAAAGAATACAGGGAATGTAAAGACACAGAAATGAGAGACAGCTTGAACGGTTACAGAAACAGAGAGAAATTCAGTATACCTGAATTATAAAGAGTAATTGGAAGAGTAGTCAGAAATGGCATCACACAGGTGGGGACCAAGAGAAGATGATGTAGAGCTAGGAGCCTATGGAAGAGGGACATACTCTGTAAAAGGCAACCGGAACTTAAGAAGGGATGCAACGTAACCTGATTAATTTTTGCAAAGATCACTCAGACCCACAGGAGGGGAATGGATTACATGGGCACATAATGCAAGCAGAAAAACTACTTAGAATAGTCCAGTAATGGGGTGATGGAAATTTGATTTTAGGCAGTCACATAGAGATGAAGAAACTTGGAACTTCTCTAAAAATTTTCTTTATCACCACATAATCTTATTTCTCTCATTTTCAAACTGCTTTGGTGGGTCTATCACCTTCACTTTTAACTTTGGTTTGGATGGACAAAAGCCATTGTCAAGCACATACTATACAATCCCATTCCATACATGGAATATGTGAATATTGGATGCATGTAATTTTTGAATAGAAATGGTTAGTGTCTCAGTGCATTTTCAGATTGTTATGCTAGTTTCTTTTAATTAATCTGTGCTGGAGGGCCATTAAACATAAACTCTTATGATGGTTGTTCTTTTGAGTTTGGAGAAGATGACATAACTGTTACATATAACAGTGAAATAACACAGTGTGGTAATATCCACCATTTCTATTCACTGTGAGATTTAAAACTACTCTAGTAAGTAACAAAATTCTATTTATTTCCTTGACTTACCATATAGTACTGCCATGACTTTACCACTAAGCAGTCATTTTGTCTGCATCTGAACCCATCAGTCTATTGCAGCCATTTCCAGTAGGGGTGGCCTTGAATAGGCAGAGCAGCAGCTGTTCTTGGGAAGCAGCATTAGGTCTCAGACTCACTTTTGGAAAGAACCTGACAAGTGCCTGTTTCTGCCCCCAAATGATGTCAATTTAGATCACTGATGCCAAAAACCAGAAAGGCAAAATTGTCAGAAAATCTCGAGTAAATTAGAAAGCTATCCTCCAGCCACAAATTCTCTTCTCCTTCAGCACACAAATCCAATATTCCAGGAGTTCAACTATTGAGCTGGTAAAGGAGATGTCACCCCCTGAAGTCCAGGGGGAACCATGTCAAGCTGAATCCCCAGAACATATTATTTAATGCTTACTTTTAAAGACACAGTCCATGAGAGGAACTTTTGTTGAAATTGACAAAAACAATCTCACTAACAAGCAATAAGTGCCTTTCTGTTTCTTTATTTGCAACTATTTAAAGCTTTCATATAACTATCTGCAGTATGAGTTGATACTAAATTAGGTGATCATCAGTTAGGTGATGAAATTAAAATCCAACAAGCAAATATAATCATTAAAATTTCTGCTGTACCCATTTTTAAAAATCTTGGTTCTGATAAAATAATGTCACAGTGATTTTTTTTCTCCTGTCAGAGAATGGCTATACTTGCTTTTCAATGCTTCTGCTTTGTTCAAACATAGATATCCTCTGTATTCAAAAACTGTGATAACAAAAGAACTATTTTGTAAAAAATTTAACATAATACCCTCTATCCTTGGGTAGAGTACATTAGAATGTTTGTACAGTTATTTCATAGGTAGTTTGATGAAACAGTATTTCATTCGAGGAAAATCTGTACTTATCAGAAAAGGATGATTCAGTGGATATGCAAATGAGATGAGTCTTCCTTTTATTTTTCTCACCTCCAGAATAGCCATAAAGGAATGAGAATTCTAGGGCTACAGTCTTTAAATTTATAAAGGCAGTTAGCAGCTTTCTTTGATGGAACATTAGATCATAGCATAAGATTTTTTTTCCTCTTTTGAGAAGACCAAAGCTCTGAAAAGGTACCTGGATTATTAACACCTAAGTCACAGCAGTTCAAAAGTTCAAGGATAAATGTGGATCTGGAGATAATCCTTGAAAGAATTCCACCTTAGTACACAAAGAAAATGGCTGAGATCACATCAACAGGACTCCCTTTAACAGATGCAAAAATAAAGTCACGTAAGAAAAGAAGAAACTCTTGTCAGCTCCTCTGGAGGGAGGGTATGAATAGCAAAAGAAATTAGTAGGAGTGGGAAAAACGTTGAAGAGACAAGCAGTTAAAGACCAAGTTAAGACCAGAAATAGCTACGAAACTTTTTCTTGCAAAGACAATGGAAGCAAAGAGGCATACTGCCACATGTTAATTCCAGTCTCTTCTCATTCTGAGTCCTGTCTGTTCTCTGTGTTCTAATAAAGCTATGTTGATATACTTATCACTTCACATTGTATTATTGGCTTACCTCCCTCTCCAGTCACATTAGGAATAGACTGAAAGCAGCATGAAGTCTCTTATTTCTTTATCCTCAGTGCCTAGCACAAGACCTGGAATATACTGTTTATCAACTGTCTGTCAAACGAATGAGCCAGGTTCAACACTATATGATCTTGAGAGAGACAAAGTAATCAAGTAAACATCCAAAACCAAAATAAATATTACTCTAGAGTAAACTCTGAGATAATATGGAAGTACACACCTTCGATATAATTCCAATTAAGTGCAAAGACATTTCACACTATTTCGCCTATATGTAAATGATGCTTTATAGACCAATGATAATTTTGCATTAGGTATTTTGAAATATTGAAAATAGTTCATTAATGCTTCTAGGTAACTTTATTGATTCCTAGTTGGACGCTAGTGAGCTAGAACTCAAGAAATCCATGAGATCGAAGGTCTGGAGTGTTCCTGGACCTGGGCTAAAGCTGAGTTTATAGGTGAGTGTCAGATGATGCCACTCTCAGGATAGGAAAGCTGCCAACATTGGGAAACAAGACAGAGCCTGGTATCTCACATCACAGTTCTTTAGAGTTAATTGATTTATTACTGACAGTTCTGTTTACTGTGGTTCTGAACATTGTTGCCAGGGAGAGCACTAAGGAGAGTTGCTGAACATCGAACCTGCAAATCAGCGCTTGCCCCAGGGTGAATCCAGACATTTAAAAGAGACTTATATTGAAGATAAAGATTAGCATCACAACTTGATTAGGAAATATCCATTGAAGAAAAGTAGAGACACCTAAGTTAAACCAACTGCTATACTTATCTGAGTGTATTTATCTGTATATAAAATCCTTGATTCAGATAGAATATTCTGAAATGTATAGAACATGGTGATTGATGGGCAGGTAAGTGGGGAGGTAAAAGAGTTTCAAGAAAAAGGAAAGTGAGAGAGTTGAGCCTAAGTTCTCAGGCTTCACCTTTGAGAGAATAACAGAATCATGATCTGTGTTACTATTAAAAGGCAAGGTAGAAGGCAGATGAGTGAGAGTATTAGAACTTCTATCTTAACACAGAAATGATATTCTAAAATTTTTACCCAAGAGGATTTTTGTGTTGTTTATAGAATAATAAATCTCTTTCTCACCGTCATCTTTGGTGACTATGGGATAGAGAACTGAGAACTGGTGGGAGCTATGGAACAGTGAAAAACAAGATTCATCTTCTCATTTGTGTCAGGTCAGATTCCTTATTCTCATGCCTCTCTCCCTTCTAATGTCTAGCCTTGCTTTTGACTTGTCTGTCCACAGGAAGATGGAAAATATAGACTGTTTTTATTATAGTCAAACTGAGAAATAAAGATTGATTTGCTTAAGATCGATTAAATTAAACCTTGATGCTGATGCTAAGCGTATTAAGAATGTTGAAAGTTGCTAAAATTATCGCAGTTTAGAACTAAATATAACAATCATATGAAAAATGGTCAGAAGTTATAATATCATTTAATTAATATTTTCCTTAGAAGAAAATAATTCCAAAGGCTAAGGAATATGATAAGTTTATGGCTTTGACAGCATTACTACTAATAAATCACAATGTAGATTTATCTTCATTAAGCTTTACAGATTTGTTTTTTTCTGAAGGATACCTGACCATAACACACTATAATTTTTAATTATATAATTCTTGAAACTTCAATTAAATGTTATCTATATTCAGAGAAAAAATAATATATATGCTGTTAATATTGTACAATATTGGGGGGTATGAAATATGAACTCACCTAAGAATTACGTGCACAAAATATCATCAGCTTTTGTGAAGCTATTTTCTTTAATTATAGGTAGGATCTACTAAAAAATCTATTAATGCAAAGTTTTTAGGCATACTGATAGTAATACTCTCATTGGAATAATGTAATGTCATTTTAATGCAAGATTTAGATTAAAAAGATATATACAAAGGAAAAATGGAAAGTAATTTTTGAGGTTAAAACATCAAGTTGTTAAAGAAGCAAATGGTGAATTTATAGGTTCTTACCAAATTTATTTCTATTTGCATAGCCTCTTTTTAGCCACATGAATAGACCTAGTTTGGTGATAATCTACTACTCAAGAGCATTAACTACATAGTTGAAATTTGGATTTGGGATTAAATTGAATCTAGAGGTTTAGTCTCCAAAATGTTACTACCTTCAGAGTTTGAGGGATTATAATTATGCCAAAGCAAAAATTGCAGTGGTAAAGTTAAATAGGGAAGGAAGACTTTATTCTAGGCTATTATAATGGGAGATAGATTTCTGACAGCAGTCTGAATTCAACTCTGCTGAAGTAAAAGGCTAGAGAATTTTAAGTGATGCAGGGGATAAAGGCCAACTGTGTTTGCTAATTGGACCTTCCTGAATGAAAAGTAAACTTTTTCCTATCTTCATGACAGAAGGTAGTTTCACATTTTCAAGTGAGGCTCTGGCCCAATGAAATCCATTTGGCTCTTACCTTCCCAGAGACTGGGGGTTGGTTAGGAGCCCATCTTCTTGATTCCATATCAAAGGGATGCCTCCCAGGTCCTTGAGAAATCAATCTTAGGGTATAAACTTGACAAGAGGCTTTTAAAAAAGATTTACATCTCAAAAGGGCAGAGAAAAACTTTTTAACTACAAATTTTCTAAAGTAAATTCCCTAAGAAAAGAGAAGATATCTGTATTTAAGCCACCTGGATTCTGTTAGGGTGGGGGAGAGAGAGAGAGAGAGAGAGAGGTCAAGTGAGGAACAAAAAGAAGCCTTTCTAAAAGTTTCATCAAACTGAGGGAAACATTACGGTCATCTTGGTCAAGTATAAGATTTGTAGGAAAAGCTCAGAATGAACTGCATCATTGATTTGATTTTAGGTAGTTCAATTTTTTTAGGTATCAATTGAGAATATACTTTATTAACTTGAATAATATGATTCTTACCATGCACAGGTTTTCTTGTAATTCCATATAAATATTGTATCATCAGTATTTATTTAAATTTACTCACATATCACTCTCTTTTGTCATTCTTTTTTCATTTTTCTTCTCTCAGGCTTTCTAGTAAAATTTTCCTTCTAACTAAATATCTCATTGTATCAAAATTTCCTGTAGTGAGAGTCTGCTGGTGGAAAAAAAATTCTCAATTTTTGTTTGTTTGGACATTTTTTATTTGAATCTATTTCTTGAAATATATTTTTGTTCAGGCGTATGCTACTATGTCTTGGTCCTTTGAATTGTTTGTCTCTCTGTCTTTATGATTCTATGATCTTTATCTCTGTTAGTCTAGAGGTTAACTATAATGCATTAAGGAATTTGTTTATATGTATTCCTTCTATTTTGGACAATAGTCTTGAAAGAAGTAAACTAAAGGCAAGTTCCTTATTCAACCTAGCATTCTGCCTGACTACTGGTTTGCAGAGATGTTGAGGCAGAAATCAGAGTTTGGAACTGCTGAAGCAGCTAGAATTTGATCAGAGTAATAGAGGGGACATAACTCTTCAAAGAAAGGATACCAAAATTCTGCCTAGAGGTATTTGAGAGTCTTCAACTGAGAACTGGGCTTCATATGTTCATGGCGATTCTCTTCTAGACCTAGAAGAGTGTAGCTGCTGGTCAGCTCAGATCTGAAAGGGAATACTACAGGTCATACAGTACTGATGTCACTGGAGTTCCAGCTTAGTCTTGGGAACTCGCTGGAGAACCCAGAATATTCTGTAGGAATAAGGACATCACTTTAACCAGAACGTAACCCTTGAATTAAGGAGACAACAGAAATAGACCCATCCTAACTAAGCATAGATTGTGGTGATGGTTTCAGAGATGTGTATTTCTCTCCAAACTCATCAAGTTGTATACATTAAACATGTATAGCTTTTTGTATGTCAATCATACTTCAGTAAAGTGGTTTTAAAAAAAGAAGCCTAACAAAGTTAGGAAGATCTGCCAGAAATGTTACTGCCTATCAGGGAAGAAATATCAGTGCCATTGAAAGAAAAAAAAAAGATCTCTCCAGTCAAAGTAACATTCACAATACAGAGCATTAAAAAGAAATATCCTAGCTCTGTAAGGAAACAGAAACTTGTATTACATAGTTAGCAGGAAAAGCAGTGTTTAAAAACAGATTGCTAGATGAGATAGGTTTTGAATTAGCAAAAGTGATTTAGTACAACTATTACAATATGTTTAAGGAGTTAAAATATAGCTATATTATGGAACAGTTGGTGAAACTGCAAAGAAATAGGTATTAAAAAAGCAAACAGAAATACTGAAACAGAAATGCAATATATGAAGAAAGTTCATTAGATGGCTAAATGGCATTTTCGACATGGGATAAAAAACAATCAGTAAAATTAATGACAGATCAATAGAAATTATCTAAATTGAACATTTTTTTAATTTAAAAATTAAATGGAGATTCAGTGATATGTGGGAAAATATCAAGTAAGATAACTGAATAATTTTGGTTCTTGAAGGAGAAGAGAGAAAAAAACAGGGCAAAAAATATTCTAAGAAAAAAATGGATCAAAATTTGACAACTTTTGTGAAATGTATTAACCTGTATATCTAGAAATTCAGTGAAACACAAGCAAAGATTTTTTTAAATTCTGAGAAAATGTTAGCAAATTGAATTCAGTAATGATTAAAAAGCATAATTCATCATGACTAATTGGATCTTATCCATGGAATGCAGGGTTGGTTTAATATTTAAAGAGTAATTAATCTAAGTTGCAACATTGATATAGGAACAATATATGAATACAGTCTTTATGAATATATCACTCAGCAATCTTGAATAGTTATGTAATAAATATTAATAACTCATAATAAAATGAGAATAGATGAAGAACTCAATCTGATGAAGTATATTTCTGAAAAAACTATAACTAACATCATACTTAATGACAAAATATTGATGCTTTTCCTCTAAGATTTAAACACGACATGGATGTGAGTGCTCACGATTTTATTTAACATTGTACTTGAGGTCTTTCCAGTGCAATCAGGCAAGAATATAAAGGGAAAATTCAATACAATAACTGAAAAGAAAGGAGTAAAACATTCTTTATTCACACATGACATAATTGGATATGTGAAAAATCCTGAAAGATGTAAAAAAACTATGATAAATATTAAATATTTAAAATTCACAGTATACACAGTCAATATATAACAAAGCAATAGTACATAATAGTAACAAGCAATTAGAATATTAAATTAAAACAAAATACCATCTTCATAACATTGAAATCATAAATGCAATATATCTACACTGAAAATTAAGACATTTCTGAGAGAAATTAAGGAAAATCTATGGCAAGATAAATCATGTTCATGGTTTGGAAGGTCAATATTGTTAAAATGTTTGTTCTTCTGAAATTATTCTACAGATTCAAAGCAACCCTTATAAAAATCCCAACAGCCACTTTGATACAAATTGACTGACCGATTCTCAAATTACTCCAGAATTGGAAATGACCTAGAATAGTCAGAACAATGCTAAAAGCAATCATAAATTTGGATGACCTACACTGTCTGATCTCATGATTTTTATATGCCTTTATTAATCAACACAGCATGTTATTGACATAAGGATTAGCAAATAAAACAATGGAACAGAGTCAAGTCTACACATAGTAGACTATAGTAGATACACACATATATAGTCAATTTTTTTCAACAAAGGCACCAAGACAGTTTAATGGGACACATAAATTCGTACTTCATGTACAAAAATTATTTTAAGATGAATTACATGTGAGTTTAAAGCTTTTAAAATCATAAAGTTGGAAAAAAACATAGAAAAAATAACTTTACCTTCTTGAAAATACAAGCCACACCTAGGAGAAAATATTTGATATGCATCTCTCTGACAAAGAGGATTGTATCTAAAATTCATAAAGAAAAGTCAAATGTGGTGAAAATGGGCAAATGCTACAGAAATATTGAATAAGAATATGGAAAGATGCTCAACTTTTTCAGTCACTAGAAAATTAAAATTACAATGAGATATGATGTTATAACTACCAGAATGTCTATAATTAAAATGACTGACAATAGGCAAAACTGTGGATAGAAACTCTCATAATTTATTGGTGGCATAAAATATTTTCAACAATTTTAGTAAAGTATTTAGTAGTTTCTTATAAAGTTAAGCCATACACCTACACCATGATGTAGCTAGATTTTTACCAAAGAGAAATGAAAAAGATGTGTATAAATTTACTTGTACAAGGATGTTCAGAGAGCTATATAGTTAATAACCAAAGACTGGAAACTACCAAATGCCCATTAACAGGATAATTGATAAATTGTAATGTATTTATGAAATTTAACACCGTAGTACATATAGCAATGAATTATGGATACAATGACAACATGGGTGGATCTCAATAATATTACAGTGAGCATAGGAAGCCAGACACAAAAGAGTATATACTGTATAATACCATTTTTATGAGGTTAAGAAACAGGCCAGATTGATCTATGAGATAGAAATAAAAACATAGATT
Organism: Kogia breviceps; assembly: GCF_026419965.1. Taxonomy (NCBI): domain Eukaryota; kingdom Metazoa; phylum Chordata; class Mammalia; order Artiodactyla; family Physeteridae; genus Kogia; species Kogia breviceps. Next base: position 70,725,153 of record NC_081321.1, on the reverse strand, counting down.
GCCTATGCAAAGAAGAGTTTGATAGGAAGGGGTCATAAGGAAACTCTCTGGTGATGGAAATTTTCTGTATCCTGATTTGGTGATTAGTTGCATGGTGTATACATGTGCCAAATGCATTTTAATAAACATTTAAGAGCTATACATTTTATTTTATATAAACTTTTAAATTAAATGATTCTTTAAATTCTATAGTACTTTACAGTTTTCAAAAGTTTGATACACATGATTTCATATAATCCCATAATAACTCATTTTTCCCCCTACCCCTATATTGTTCCTCCCCCCCTTCCCTGTCCCCACTGGTAATCACTAGTTTGTTCTCTATATCTGTGAGTCTGTTTCTTTTTTGTTTTATTTATAATGTGGTGTAATTTTTAGATTCTATGTATAAGTGATATCATACAGTATTTTTCTTTCTCTGACTTATTTCACTTAGCATAATGCTCTCCAAGTTCATCCATGTTGCTGCAAATGACAAAATTCTGTTCTTTTTTATGGCTGAGTAGTATACCACTGTGTGTGTGGTGGTGTGTGTGTGTGTGTAGACATACAGTGTCATCAGATGATGGACACTTAAGTCGCTTCCATACCTTGGCAATTGTAAATAATGCTGCTATGAACATTGGGATACATGTATCTTTTCAAATTAGTGTTTTTGGTTTTTTGGGCTATATGCCCAGGAGTGGAATTGCTGGGTCATATACTAGTTCTATTTTCAGTTTTTTGAGAAATGTTTCTACTGTTTTCCACAATGGCTTGCACCAATTTACAGTCCCACCAACAGTGTATGAGGGTTCCTTTTTCTCCACATTTGCTATTGTATGTAAACTTTAACTTCAATTTTAAAACAATTTTAAAAATATTAAGTGGAAAGTTTTATCAGGTGGTTGTGTGTTTAAGTCTGTAGCTTTCTGATGTAGTACTAATAGTACCCACTCTCCAAAAATAACAATGTTACATTTATTTAGAAATAAACATTTACATGTTTTGTACTTTACTGAGTATTTTGCATGCATCATATTAGTAATTATGACAAATCTGATACCTATTCTACCACATACCAATTTACAGACCAGAATGCAAACTCCATAAAGAAAGATATTTGGTTTAAGTACATTTTGTTTTTACCAATGTATCTCTAATGTCTATAACAGACCCAGGTGACATAATATTTAAATACATGTTAACTATATACTGAATGAATGAATGACAGAATGAATGATGAAATATGACTTGGAAAATATTTTTTTAAAAACCTTTTTTCCAAAATTATAATGACCTCTGCACTGAATTCAGAGCATGCAGCTTATACAAGGAATAAAATTCCAACTTCCTCTCTTAAATTGTCTCTTAACAACATCATCTCTACCACTGATCCTTCCTTTTTCTCTCTGCTTCCACTACCTGCTGCCTCTGTCATAAACCTTGATGCTGCAACTTCTACTCACTGCTCCTTTATCCCTGAGGTTCTCATGAGCGTTCAAACTCTTCTGTTAACAATACAGTTTCTATTGGCATATCCAAAGTAATAGCCACATGAAGAAAAATCTGGAAATGCAGCAACAGCAGTAGTCTCTCAGGATGTTTTAAGCCTGAGTAAATTTTGGAACAGATCAATTTGGAATGATCATCAAGATATAACCATTACGAATTATGCTATTAAATCCTTCAATAGTGCTTTATTTCACACAGATGGCATTTGTTCTTTGAAAGTCCTAGTGAAGTAAAATGAGCAGATTCTGGCACAGAATAGAGAATTTGCTACACATTTGTGATAGCCAAGCTTACAAAAGTCCAATATTCTTTGTGGCATACTCTGTTGTATACCCATGATGCCTTAGAAACAGGAAATTTCAGCCTGAGAATGGAGATGTGCTGAAGCTTGAGCATTACAGAGGGACAAATGGGTGGAGTTAAAGCTAATACTCAGAGAAATGCTGTCAAATCATAACTATAAGAGCACCATAAAAGCATCAGTCCATTGCAAACCACCATTTATAGTCAAAGAAAAAATTCTACCCACAAGAGTGTCACAATTAATATAAAGAAAAGTTTATAAACTACTACTCAAACTGCCTCTAAAATATCATAGTAAAATGAGAAGACTTGATAGAATAGGAAGAAACTTCTGTGTACATGAACAATGAAAATGTGAGAAAACTATATCATACAAACTCATCAAAATAATTTTCATAATAAACTCATCTAAAAAGACATAATGCTTTATAACTGTAGAGAAGGTTATGACAAAAATAATGAAAAAGACAAATCAGAATGTCAAACACCATAATCATTGTAAACAGAAAATTAGATCATGGAAAATATTTATTTGGGGTTTTGTAATAAAGTAGATACTGGAAAAAAAAAAAAGTATCCCAATAGCCTTTAGACCCTACTGACAAAAGGAAACAACTTTGGTTGCAGAATTTTGTGATTGGTGATGTATTTATACATCCACTTAGACTGTATAATCCAATTAAATGCTTGTTGATTGGTTTTGAATGTATCACGGTGACAACATGTTGGGAACTTCATGTTTAAAATATTTTACTAAACTTAATTGCATTAGCTACTGTTTTGAATATGCATCATTTGAAATATAGTTTCCTATAAAATTCTGACTCTATTTGAATGAAACATGGATCCATGCTCTGAGCTTCACAATTCGCATTCACTGAACTACGTATTCTAACATATTTAAATTTACCTATTTTTGACCTTTGTTTCTGGTCAGCTGTCAAGCAATAAAAAGTATATATTTCTCAAACAATAAATTATTTTTAATGTTTATCAGATTTCACTCTTACACTTAGACATTTCAATTGATACAGCAAGGTGTCCTGTCTACACTTAACAGTAATTCTAAGACTCCATCATCTTTTGTCAGTCAAAATAGATTACAGTATTTCCACTTAAAAATGTAATATTATCTATTTATCTAACTGTCATCTCTACTTTAAAAAAAGAGAAAAGTTTATAAACTACTACAAAAATCCCATCCAAAGTATATTTTATATTTACATAGGTATTGTGAATATATACACATTATATATCTTGGGAAAGAAAACCACTCTTGCCCTTTGCAAAGTAAAGAGTTATAAAATAATAACAAATATAATACAATTATCTGTATGTAGTATACACATATTTGTGCAATTAATTAAAAATATGGGGTGCTTTTTATGAGTGTGTGTGTGTGTGTGTGTGTGTGTGTGTGTGTGTGAATGTTGTATCTCAGAATAATTTGGCTGACTTCACAGAAAACTTTCAATTACCAAAGAAAGATTATTGTCACTATTGGTGAAAGGTACAAGTCACAACTTTAAAATTTAGAAAAAAATCCACAAAATATTCACTCTTTAGGTCCTAGATCATCTTAATAACTGAATTAAACACACTGATTTTCTATGTAATAGATTTCGTTTCAAGTTATATCAGTTCACAGTTGTTTGAATGATGACAGCATTCGTAATTGACAATTTCCTTAATTTAAACAGCAATTTGTACTGACAAAACTCTTTAAAGCTACTTTATTGAATGTTTTGATTAGACAGCTTATTCAAATCTTCATTTATTATTTTGCTTTTTACTAAACATTCGTGTGTACAAAGTGCTAAAGTTTGGACATCTTGAGTCATTATGTTAAAAATCAACCAACTGTTCAGTGAATTGAAATAATTAGAAACAATTGCATAGATAGAACAACTAATTTATCAGAAACTGTCTATAATCTGTCAGACAACTTGCCTAATAAAATAATTGGTAGACTTTGTCACTGCACTTTTCACTGAATTGTATATAACTTAGTCAATATATTATCTTCAGATTTCTTCCAATTCCTGTGTTAGTCAAGATCATGGTCAATAAAGACATATGATCAGATTTGCATGCCAAAACTATTTATTTAAACACCTAAAGCTATTTTTGTATCTTCCCAAAAGCCCATATATTTGAAAATGTTATTTATTTCCAAATATATTCTCAGAATTTCATTTTTATCTTTTGGCTTCCCTGAGCTTATAGAATATTTTAGGTCATAGAAATAGAGTTAACAATAAAGCCATTTAAATAATATGAAATTAAGGTGCTTGATGATATAGGTAAAATCAATGTACAATATCAAAACACAAAGTATAAGAACCTGGCATTAGGCACTCAAAGAAAAATTCCTCAAATTAAGCAGGAAAAGAACAGTCAATATTGGTTTGAGGAGCCATTACAAAAATGTTCTTTATTCAGATGAAAAAGTTTGTTGTAAGCAACTGCTTTTTTATCCTTTATATGTTTCTTGTTGGTAATGTGTGTATGTGTATTTGTGTGTGTGTGTATAGTTGGTATACACACACATATGCTATTGTTATATATGGGTGTTTGTATATGTGTGTATGTGTATATATATAGATAGAGAGAGAGAGAGAGATGAGTGAGAGATAGGAGGCAGGTGAAATAGAAAAAGATTTGCACCTAGTTATAGTAAAATAGCTTTCTAATTCCTGTAAGCATTAGACAAAAATTACAGCAGTTTCAGATATTTGTTTTCTGTTATTTTTGTCAACTTTCTCATATATCAATGAAGATAGATACTTATATCTATGTATGGTAGAATAGATACCTTTTCAGAAGATAGAACCAATAAATCTTAAATATTTTAGTATTTTCATTTTTAAAATACATATTATCATATTATAAGATGATTATTGAGCTAAGAATTGAAATATATTAACCCATAAGAAATTACTCAAAAGTTTCTTTTATAATTTATAGTGTCCAATATTACCTTTATAAAACACTTTGCTTTATAAATATCCTAAATACAATCATTATAATATAATAAGGAAAAACTATCTTACATGAGAACAGATTATAAAGAACAACTATGAAAGCTAATTTAAAAAAAAAATCTCTACATCTATTTTTAAATATTGGAGAACTCCGTTGGCAGCCAGCACTTAAACTAAGATTCTGCAGAAAAGGGAACTGTACTGAGCAGAGACCAAATTCCTATGCCACTTTTTCCTTAATGATTTGTGCAAAAATCAAGGTGCTGAAAAATTGATCAGAGCTTTGTACGGTCTCTTGAGACTAGTAAAGTGAAAATCAGGATTGATGTCTCCCAGGGCAGCGAGAACTTGAGGCCCAAGACCACAGAAAGAAAAGAGGAATACAGAGAGAGAAGCCTAATACTTGGCACCTTCCTAAGCATTTGCTGATTTTTAAACTTTAGCCAAAATTTGAGGAAGCTGAAGAGAGCTTTTGCCTATTTCACAGCAGGGGAGACAAGTATTTAGTTCAGGACCTGCCAAAAAAGATGGGCTCTGGTAAATACTTCAGCTTCAGTTGGGGTCAGAGCAAACTCAAATAAATCCTCTCCTGAAGGCAGAAACCAGCTTTAAATCAGTTCTATCCCAGACTGATTAAATTGGTCTGCCCTTATTGTACTGCCTGTGGGAAATTTTTTGTTTTGTTTTGTTTTGTTTTGTTTGTTTTTTGTGGTATGCGGGCCTCTCACTGTTGTGGCCTCTCCCGTTGCGGAGCACAGGCTCCGGACGCGCAGGCTCAGCGGCCATGGCTCACGGGCCCAGCCGCTCTGCAGCATGTGGGATCTTCCTGGACCAGGGCCCGAACCCGTGTCTCCTGGATCGGCAGGCGGATTCTCAACCACTGCACCACCAGGGAAGCCCCCAGAAATTTAAAACAACAAAAAAATTTTCTCTTACTGAAAATAACCACATGCAGAACTTCAAATTATCTATATAATTTTGCATACACAGTGTTCAACATTCTATCAAAAATTAGCAAATTTATAGGAAGCAGAACTAAATGTTGAAAACCAAGAGGTTAAATGGCAATCATCATTGGAATTATTACATGTGGGTATTTAAATAATGATTAATATGCACAAGAAAATATTATAAGTTAGATAATGTCAGCAGAAAATTGGAATTTATAAAATGAATCTTGTAGTAATTCTAAAACTAACATTAAGAACATGTTTAAGATATAGCTAGAGTAGGGGTTAGTGAGTAGGAAGACAGGTCATTAGGAAATAGAGTGAACCACAGAGAGAAAGATATATTGAAAATACAGTAAAGAGCATATAAGATGCATCTATAATGAAAAATTTTAGCATATCTTCTAGATCCTCAGAATGAAAGGAAAGAGATTGAGAGAAAGGAGGTAAGAAAATGTGAGGTCAGGTGAGGTGAAATGAGGCAATATGAGGGAAGAGAAGAGAAGAAAAGAAACTAATAAAAGCTACAATGGCTGAGAATTTCCCCAAATGAACGAAAAGAAACTCCAGAGTTAAGAAAAGCTATGTACCTCAAGTAGAATATATACAAATAAAACCTCAAATTGCTAAAAACCAAAGACAGAGAGAATGTCTCAATTTTTAAAGTATGTGGGATTTACATGTTTGCATATGAAGGTGTTTTGAAGCGTGATGAGTTTTCAAGAAACAAAAAATTTTTCATTTGGCAGGAGCTCTTAGAAAAGACTATTCTCCTTACTTTTTAACAAGAAATCAGTGACTTTAATTTCTACTAATGCTAAGAAGTGCTAAAAAGAGGAAAACCTTTAAATTAATAAAACACATTTAGTATTTTTGAGCATCTTTTGATTTCTTGTTTTTCCTAATATTCCTTGTTCAACAATACAAACTTTTATTTGTCCTTTCTGTAGAGCTTATTGTGATATTTTTTCAGGTGGGTGGCTACTGTAATATGTTATTATTGCATATGAAAAGCTGCAGGTTGGAAATAAATATATTACACTCTTGGAAATTTCAGTTAACTTAATACATTATTTATATTTAAAATGTGCTTAATGAGATTCCAACAGTAACAAAATGTAAAAAATAATTTTATGAGAGACCAAACAATTTTGCCATACCTATTCACCTCTCTAAAATGGGTTGAAAAGTTGGAAGTTCTCGTTGGAGTGTTATTTTCTGAATAGAAAAGACAGCTAAAATCATCCCTAATTCTATAATAATAGGTCAACAAAAAATACATGAAAAAAATAAAAAACTTTTCTAAAATTATGCTTAGATTATATGTGATAAAAAACACATAACCCGAGCTTCCCTGGTGGTGCAGTGGTTGAGAATCCACCTGCCAATGCAGGGGACACGGCTTCGTGCCCCAGGTCCGGAAAGATCCCACATGCCGCGGAGAGGCTGGGCCCGTGAGCCATGGCTACTGAGCCTGCGCGTCCGGAGCCTGTGCTCTGCAACGGGAGAGGCCACAACAGTGAGAGGCCCGCGTACCACAAAAAAAAAAAAAGTCAAGATAGGAAGTTTAATTTCTACATTTGCTGGAAATCTGAGTAGACTATCCCACAAATTATGAAGATGTAGGACTGGTAATTATTTTTATTGTGAAAAAAGCCATTTAGACAAATAATTAATTTAACTTGAGGTCATGTACTTCTTGGATTTACAGCTGTTTGTATTGAGAGAGGGCAATTCATTTTGTTTTAATTTTTTTAATTTTTTTGTTTTTAATGTCAGGGAGGCTATGACCCTATGGCATTTTCCACATTTAGGGGCATGCAGGGGCAAAGAATATTAGTTCTACAACCAGTGGTACAGATTAGAATTTGTGGGTTGGAAACTATAACAGGATCAGGGTATAGTACCTTTAGCAGGATTGAAAAGTGATCTGAGCTGGATTGGACACATTAACAAAGAACAAAAAGACCCATGGGGGACTATGAAAAGAAAGGAGAATGATGACAAGGGGCTAATTGGCAAGTCAGTTCTACATACTGCTCTTTTTTTGTTTATTAAAAAAAAGACTGGGACCTTATATGTGTGGTGTATATGTGTAATGCAAATGCATATGTCAACATAGACATTCAATTGCTGAAACTATATATTCACATATTTCCTGGCACTAGAAGAGTGCCTGGTATTTAATGGCCACTCACTAAATCCCCAAATACTTGTTGAATGCATGTTATGTGACAAAGAGATGAATTTCTTTCTAAATGGTATAGCCCTGTGAGAGCTACTATGAGAGAAGAGGAAGCCATGTAAAGACCAGGAAACAGAGTAAGTTTACTTATCACTGTAAGGTCAATCCTTCAGGGAAAGCTACAGGGAATTGAAAAGAAGTCCCATCCAACCTGGCAGGAGTTGGAGAGGCCGAAGGTAGAGAGGCACTTCAGGCGGGCGCTCAGGGAGGTCAAACAGGAGGTCAGTGTTAGCAGGATTGCTGAACCTGACAGGTTTGAACCTGGTGGTAGGTGTGAGCCTGGAAAACAGGCTGGACCATGTTAGTCAGGGCACAGAACTGGGCAGTCTGGCCATAGGACCTAGAATTTTCATGCTGGAATTTGGAGGAAACAAGGTTATAGAATAACCTTAGTGGTAGGAACAAGGTGAGGCTCTATTTAAGGAACCAGAGCATGAGACATGAGCCAGGGCATAAGCTACAACTATCAGTTATGCCTACTACTGAATGGTGTGCCTGAGTTATGGAAACTGGTCAATTAAGCAGAAAGTAGTTTGAGATAGGATATTATTTTTAAAGTTATAATTAAGTAACATGATTTCCTTTTAATAAAATACATAGATGTGTTCATTCATGGATCTTTTCATATAGTGCCAAGATTTTTTTTTTTCTCTGCATGCTGGTTCACTGATTAGAATTCCATTTTATATTTCAGGGCAGAAAAGGGTTAACTCAGCAAGCCTGAATTGCCGTACATTCCAAAGAGAGTTTTATCTTCAGTATTGGCCTTTGGCTGGCTCTTGAGAGAAAACCCTGAACCCTTGGAATATTGTACTTGATAAGAGTATTTCATATGTCTGACGCCTTGGGCCAGTCTGTTTTAGTCCTGTGGGCAATACATTCCTGTGTTAATGCCCCCAATGAAACTCTGGATACCAACACCCGGCTGAGATTCCCACATTGGTAGTATTTTGTGTGTGTTGTCACACATCACTGATAGGAGAATTAAGTGGGTCCCCATGTGACTGCACTGGGAGGGGACACCTGGAGGTACCATCTAGTTTCTCCTAGACTTTGCCCCATCTACCTTTTCTCTTTGTTGATTTTAAACTGTATCCTTTCTCTGTAATAAATCATAACCATGAGAATAACAGCTTTTAATAGTCCTGTGAGTCCTTCTAGGCAATTATTGAGCCTTTAGATTGTCTTAGGGACCTCCGACACAATCTATATAAGCCACAGCCATAAGCATTATCTATGATTTCTGGGGTTTATTTATTTACTTATTTTGAATTTTATTTTTTTTTTTTTAATACAGCATGTTCTTATTAGTTATCTATTTTATACATATTAGTGTATATATGTGTCTATCCCAATCTCCCGATTCATCCAACCCACCCCCCCCATCACTTTCCCCCCTTGGTGTCCATATGTTTGTTTATTTATTTATTTATCTACTGGCCACATGGAGGGGTTTGTGGGATCCTAGTTCCCTGACCAGGGATTGAACCCATGCCCCCTGCAATGGAAGTGCGGAGTCCCAATCACTGGACCACCAGGGAATTCCCGTGGGGTTTATTTATTTTTATTTTTTTTGAAGAAAGGGAACTTAATAGCACATTCTTACCAAATTTTATGATTTTTGAATTAAAGGAAAAATTCCTCGTGGAAAAACATGCATGAGAAGTAACACATTGACTCTTGGTGGGCAAGAAGGAGTTGAAGTGCGGGTACACTTCTTGAGTAATAACTAGCACTTACTGAACTTGTATTATTTGCCAGGCCTTCTTGTATACACATTATGTTTGAACTTACTTAATCCTCAATTTTGTCATTTAGGAGGTGTCTGAATGGATACAATAAGATGAATATCTGTTAGTAAGTAAGGTGATTCAAGAAAGAAAGTTTGAGTTTTTAACTTAGCTTACTAACTAAATACTTTTCCTAAATACCCTCTTAATTTTTGGATGGCTTAAATCTCCATTTTATTAGGAACTATGGTAGTTCTTACTAATTTTACTTTTGGAGATAAAATTTGATACTGATGTTATAAATAATCACAAGTTATTTATTGAGGGAATGTAATATAACTTGAGGCCTTTGTTTAAGAATTATGGTCTAAGATATCATCCCACAAAGAGTTTCTACTTTAGTGTCTTTGTAATTTTCTTTCCCAGTATAGGTTTGAGGTGGAAATTAAGATTTTGTGCTTTTTGACTCTTTCATAGCTATGGAATGCTAAATGTTACTAGACTTTGTATGAAATGTTCAGGGAAGAGGGCACTGTCTTACCTTGAGATGCTTACAATCTGTTTTAAGTAAATCCTGTAACAGTTAATTCACTTCAAAAGACATATAAGGAAATGACTTACTTTGGAATTTAAAATTTTGAATGTAAACTTTAGTCAGTAAATGAAAATCAAGTATTGCTATTTTGTCTGATCTTGAAAGGACATATCTATAATAAATTTATCTCCTTTAATATCATAATTTTAAAATTGGAATTTGAGGGAATATCAAATTTTCAGAAAAATCCAGTTAAATCTATGAATATCAATAATTTAACATTAGCATGCTATTATTATTACTTTGGAATGTGAAAATATGCTTTAAAATATAAACATTTTTATATTAATGTAAAATCTTGAAAATATCTCTCTCATTGTATTTAATTTTTTAATTTTTTTTTTATTTATTTTTTTTTTTTAAATTTTTTTGTGGTACGCGGGCCTCTCACTGCTGTGGCCTCTCCCCCCGCGGGGCACAGGCTCCGGACGTGCAGGCTCAGCGGCCATGGCTCACGGATCCAGCCGCTCCGCGGCATGTGGGATCCTCCCGGACCGGGGCACAAACCCGCGTCCCCCGCATCGGCAGGCGGACCCTCAACCACTGCGCCACCAGGGAAGCCCTCTCTCATTGTATTTAGCATCCAGAACTCATTCTTTGTTTTTTCTAATATACAAGAAATCTTACATTGAGCCCCAGAAATAAGCGCTTAAAATATCATGTATTATAGACCCTCCCACTGATAAATCATATCATGGCTAAACTTTTATTTTCCTTTCTATAATTGTTCATAAAATAAAAAGGGGGTTCAGCAGTGCTAGAGGAGAGATATAAAAATCAAACATTAATTTTATTCAGATGAGATGATTTGTATGCAAGCCGATCAGGCTACAAGCTTATCTCATCACAAGCTCAAGGCTATGAGCGTTTCCTCATTTCTTGGATGCCATTAAGTTTAATAATATGACTGCCTGCATCGCGTATTAAAAATGTGTGGCTGTTCTGCGATTTTGTATAATGATGAAGTGTTTGTGAATATTTATTACTTCAGTCTTTAGTGCTCTCAACTTTATACTAAATAGCAAAATTAATCGCCTATAATTCTCTAATTGCATTGCTTAGAGAATACTACCCTTTTCCTCTTCAGTTGCAGAGATATTAGTAATATGCAGATTTTTTGAAGTGCAATAATTGGCATGCGAAAACTTGCACAGATATATAATTACACCCCAAATTGAAACACAGTAGGTCTACTTAGTCTCTGGCCGGGCCAAGTAGCTCCATGCCCTTCTCTCTGGGAATGCAAGTGGTCAGTCCTGCTGATCTGAAGCAGGTACCGAGACACACATTTGCATATACAATTTGTTTCAAGAAATTTTGATAAAAGCACAATTTTTTTTAGGGCCAAAAAAGGAGTGTTTGCAAGAAGCCTTTAAAAAACTTACTGTTTAATTAGTCATTCACTTTACTATTCTCTTCAAAATTGGTATTTCTACATGAAATGCTTCAACATGCATTTGTTGTCATTGTTTACTGTTATTTTTTTTTTTTTTTGCTTTGGTTCTTCAAGTATTTCTCTTTCCTTGTTTTACTCTCACTGGAACCCAGTAACTATTCTGTTTGGAAATAAAGCTCTGAAATCTGGAGACTTGAAATTTAGCCTTAGTTTTATGTCTCAAATGTTGTCATATAGAGACCATTTTAGTTTTATATATGTGCTTCTACACTGTCCAAATAATGGGTACCCCACCTATATGTTACAATCCACACTGCTTTCTCCCTAAATCACTAATTTCAGTGCAGTCATAGGTAGTTGTACTGCTTATGTAAGCCCTTAAATATGAACAATTTTACTCCATATGATCTGCATCTTTTCCCCTTCTCTGGTGACTCACTGTGGTTTAGCAATTGCTCTAACTTTGAAGGAGTTTCCTTATGTAAACGTCTTTGATGCTGCACTCAAAAGAGACATACTTAATGCAGGTATATGTTATTTAGGAGGAAAACACTATCCTAAACAGGAATTGTAGTACTTGAAATTTTTTTGTGTATTTCTTCTATCCTGCTTCTTCTCTTCACCTTCACTTCACCTAGCCTCAGACACCTTGATATTTAGACCCACCTTTCTCTGGATCCAAGACACATATGGACTTCAAGTTGAAAACAAATCAATAAAAATTACACAAACACACACATTTCATAATTCCCAATATGCCAAAACCTTTTTTTCTAGGCACTATAAGGACAAAGAATCCATCCCCTGTTGTTTAGATGGGCCAGTGGCTTAGTCTGTCTGCTGAGTGGTGTGCAGTAGGTATGTGGTAGATTTTACAGAGCAGGTAAAGTTTAAGATATCACCACGTGTAGAAACAGCAGGGATAAAGGCAAATGGATATAAAAGTGCATGCTACAATCTGGATAAAAGATTAGAATGTACAAAGACAGTATCAAGTAAGGTAGATTGTTGTCAAATTTAAAGGCTCTGAATCTTAATGATAATAACGTTTAAGTTATGCTGATAACTATTGATAAGCCACCAAATTTTTATCCAATGAATAAAATAGTGTTGTGAAATTCATGGGAAGAGAAGCTTTCACAGACTAGGAAGTGCTAACAAATATCTAATGCTATATTGTCTAGGATGAGAACTCACAAGGTGACATTAGGTTGTATAACTTGCAAGTTCTGTGAGAGATTTAAACAGAGTGAAAGAACATGGAGCAGAAGTCCTAAAATAATATTAGACTTAAAATACTTTAAAAATAGCTTCAATAAATAGACAAATAGATGATAGATAGGTAGATAGATAGATGATAGATAGATATAACTTCTAATTATCAATACAGAAGAGTGAGTGTGAGGTGAGGTGTAGAAATCAGGAGGACTCATGTAAAAACAACAACAAAAAATGTGTGTCTTATTTCCCTCAGAGAATAGAGTCCACACTCCCTAGGTAATTGAACAAATTGATATGCATTAAAGTGAAAAATAAGATAGAACAGGTGGGTTCCTTCAAGCAAGCATAGATGTTCATTTTACCTGTGGTCTTCTGCACAGAGTAACCTGTAGTCACAGGTAGTTAGACTCTACACCAGTAGAACAGGTGGACTGTACCATGACTAGCTGGTAGGAGAACTCAGATCACTGTCTCAGGTCTTCAGTTCATAGGAATAAGATAAGGAAATGTTGATTCAAATATTGCTAAGCTGTTGAAATGTGCATATATTCTTCAGCTATGTTCTGATCAGAAGGAACATCTGTAACATATTCTCATGTCTCAAAGGGATGCTGTGGACTTTTTTCATTAATAATTATAATGAAATATTTCTTGTGCTAAAATGTTTTTCATATGAATACTTTTTCATGCCCCACCCGCTAGCACAAACCTATTATCAAGGCTGTGGCTGGCAGTGTGCTGTGACAGTTCTCCCCTGGAGTCTAATATTAGATGGAGTTCGTTTGTTATAGTGGAAGGTACTTATTGAACTTTTTCTCCTGTCTCTTGCTGTTCCTCTCTCTTTAATATATTCATCAATGAGACTTTATTTGATTTATATACATTTCTTTGTGTACCAGTCTTTTAATGCGATCAAATAAAAATAGGTAATATAGATAAATTACTACTAAATTAACATGAATGCCACCTCACTAATTTTTCTGTAATTATTAGATCATTGTCAAATATAAACATATTTAATTTCCTGACATGATAATCCTTTATGAAATACAAAATCTATAGGAAGCACCTTCTGAACACTTGATTATCTCAGGAACATGGATGTTTTCACAGCATCAAAATATAATTAGGTCTAGATTTGGCCAAATTCAGAAGGGTTTGGGAATCTGCTACCCCCTAATTAATGTCTAATTGTTGGTAATTATGTTGTTTAGTTTTGTGCACAATCCAATTTATTTTTTTTGCACCAGGGCCCATGCCAGTTATACTTTGGTCATGACTGTCAAGGCTATCAACAAATTAAACACTGATTGCCAGGGCTGCTTGATAATGCTCTCCTGACAATTTGCATAAAGTAACTAGGCTCTTAAACCAGAAAAATCAAGTCTGTGTTGAATGTTGGATCTCTCATGTCACTTCTAATTAACCACTAATGGCTAGCCAGGCCAGAATTTAACTCAGAAGCTAGAGGTGGGTATCCATATAAGTTATAGATAGCTATTTCTTACTATGTTTAAAATATTTAGACATCATTTAAATGTTGTAGGGCCTGACAGAGGATTTAGCAAGACTTCTGCATTTAAACAACTTTGTATCTGCATTTGCTTATGGTTACTTCAGTGGAGCAAAATGGAGAAAATAAGATTTTTCTTTCCTTTATTTTGTTTTCCTGTTAAACAGCCACTTGTCACAAGCTGGAGCAATGTAAAATGAAGAGCATGCTTTGAAAGTTTTTTCTGTTTTACTGATGATTTCTTTTCTCATAAAAAACCTCTTAAAAATTGAAAATAATTTAAAATCCCTAAGGACTGACTTTAAAATATAACCTAAGAGCATTTTTAACATTCTTGTTACAGAGACAACTTAGATAACTTTGAACATAGGAATTAAAACGTAAAATCTCTTGTAAAAACCTTCTTATAATGATAATTACTCTACTTTAGCCTATAGCATCCCATCAAGATATGTCACTGAAAATATGTTACACATTACAGTGGTGATGTATAATACCAAGTTCCTTGATAAAATGAATCTTCAGAGTGAAGGTATTTGGGGTTATAATTCATGGGAACAATAGCTTTTAGTACTCTACAGTATATCACAAGAGCGACAACTTTGTAATGATGTGTAATACATAATCTTCTTGGTCATATACGCCAATTTTTTCTGATCTGAAGAATATTTTGTCTCTATTTAATAATAGTGTCATGATTCTTAGCATCGTAGAAAAAAGTAGTTATAAGACTTGTACTTGAGGGTATATAACCAGTAATGTAGTTTCAATTAGAGGAAGCTATCAACATTTTCACTGCATATAGCTTTCCTGGTAAAAGAAATATTTCACTTGCTGAAGTAAAAGAACATTCATTTGCATGCCCTACAATGATCATATATTAAACCTGAAATGAAAAATTTGAATTCTAAGCATAATATGGCCCAGGTCATCAATACTATGTAGAAAGTCTAAAGTACATGCAAGGTTGTCCCTATTTACATTCCCCTAATGGTCTCACCTGGATGCCATAAATTATAGAAACTTACAAGTTGCTTTGTTATCCAGCTTCACTGTGAATTCTGGGACTCGCAGGTAGACATAGGCCCCCTTTACACATGGAGTTTGTTAAATATCTGGATTAGTTAGCTTGGGATGCCACAACAAAATACCATAGAGTGGGTGACTTAAACGACAGAAATTTATTTTCTCACAATTCTGGAGGTTGGAATGTCCATAATCAAGGAGACTACAAATTTGGTTTCTGATGAGAGAGCTGTCTTCCTGGGTTTTAGACAGTCACCTTCTTGCTTGTGTCTTCACACGGCCTTTCCTCTGTGGGTATGTGGAGAGAGAGAGAGAGCTTCCTGGTGTCTTTTGTTATAAGGACACTAATTCTCTGGGATCAGTGCCCTGCCCATATGTTCTCCTATAGGCCCTATCTCCTTGATTACCTCCTGATAGGCTCTATTTCCAAACACAGTTACTTCGGGGGTTAGAGCTTCAATATATGAATTGGGTGAGTAGAAGAAGGACACAACTCAGTCCATAGCAGTATCCTTTGGTTATAAAAAAGAAAAAAAACAACTTAAATTTTAATAATCTCAACACCCCCTCCTCCCACACAGACAAACAGAATGTACTACAATGTTTCCCTCCATCACTGCTAACATAGTTACAACCATCAATATATACAGTCTCCTAGCATACATTCAGCTGAGAAAGGTTAGATTTTGCATGGGAACTTCAGCCTGGAGAAAAGAGAAAGCAAAATTGGAATATGTGGAGGCATTTTCTACCAGACTGTTGTTGAGATTACAGAAGTTAGATTTTTATGTGAACTATCTCATTCGATCACAGGTAAATTTGACAGGCAAATGGACAACCTAGAATTGGAGTCTTTCCTCCTTACAGGTACATGAAAAGAAATATGTGTACATAGGCCTCTTGGTAAAGGGCTAAACGGAACTGAAAAGCTCTTTGGAAACCAGATGGGAAGCTCCATCTGCAATCTCTGCGTATCTGCTGTATTGGCTTGATTTTCTTCTATGCACATGGCCTTGTTTCCTGCCTTCAGCATCCACGTGGCCACCGTAAAGTGCTCATGTTCATATCATTTGACTTCTAGGTGTAGACAGTAGATCTAATTATTAACCCTGAATTCTAATCCTAAATTTTCAGAGAGAGAATCAGCCTGGCGTGAGTCAGAAGTTTATCCCTAGAAGGACTGACTATAGCCAGGGAGACAGGTCATAATGTTTATGGGGTTTCCTTAGAATCCCTGCTTCTGCATGTGAGTCTTGTCTGGATCCTAGCATAAGACCACCACCTTGTAAAAAGGGGGTGCTGACTCTCATGATGAAGAAGGCAAATTCTGCTATAAACCTTATATTGTGGTATAGTAGAAAGACTTTGTTTCTAGTTTCACTCTCCCTGGTCTAGGAGTTTGGAGATAACTTCCAGATTGCAGAAGCTACTTTAACCAGCAGATATATCTTGCACTTGAATTGTGTTATCTGCATGACTTAAATAATATGCTTTTAGTTATGATATACTCACTACCTCTGACACTTAAATGGCTCTTTCCCTTTATGACTAAAATGCTAAACTTGGACATTAGGAATATGGGGTAATTGGTTAAGAGTATTTTATATTTCAGCTTTGAAAAGTAGGGGTCATCACAGAAAAGGATTATAAAACCTTTTCTATACATCTAATGGAAAATGTTCAGTTTAAAGCTGGCCCTTAAAATGTTAAGAGAAATTGTCAGTGATAGCTCATAATGGCCATGGCCCTTATTGAAGACACATGAAAGGATTTATGAGTTAAAAGGCTTATAATCAGAGTCTAAAATAAAGAAGTCCACCACTTAAAGTTTCCAATGTTTAAATTTATATTTTATTCTCATCTAAGTTATTTTGAAAAAGTATCTGAGCAGCTATTTATATTTCAAACTAAATTGGATTC
Source organism: Kogia breviceps (assembly GCF_026419965.1). NCBI lineage: Eukaryota > Metazoa > Chordata > Mammalia > Artiodactyla > Physeteridae > Kogia > Kogia breviceps. The sequence goes on along the minus strand of NC_081321.1, from coordinate 70,707,776 downwards.
ATTTTACGTTACTGATAATTATTTGAGAAAACTTACCTCTGTTAATTTTGTGTCTGTTGGGCTGCACCTCACAAGCCTACAAGGCCCATACTTGCCCAGCTTCAGGACTGAAGAAAGAGCCTGGAGTCAGCAAGAGAGACATCAATAGTTTAATGGATAGGGGAAGCTTACTTGTCTGCAACAAGGTCCTGGAGGGACACCCCACTGTATTTAGCTGACTGCAATGAAGGACAGGGTGGCAGTTTTCATGCTGGGGGAGGGAAAGTTACCAGTTATAGGGGGAATTGATGTCAGGTTGGCTCATCGGTTACCAGGGAAACCAGCAGATGGGCACATCCCTCACTGCCCCTGTGATAAGTTATCTAGGTGGCTAAAGTTATACCAATCATCAGCTGGGTCCTGGGGCAACTATGTAAGGTCAGTCAGGTGAGTAGCATGTAGGTGCTAAGTAGGCATTGGTCAAACAGAGGATGTACAGAGACCAAGAGAACAACCATCTTGGTTGGCCTGACAGTGTCTTTTTAAAAGTTTCATCTCTTTTAAGAATTTAGTGTGCCTTGCTACCTGCAATTAACCACCAAATCTCAAAAAGCTTACAAAAAGAATCACTTATATCTCAGTCTATGGATCAGATGGTATTTGCCGATCTATACTTGCCTCAGTTCTCCCTCATGTGACTCCCATATTCTGAAGGGACTAGCAAGCTGGCTAAAGCATATATTTCATATGGTGATGGTAGAAGGCAAGACAGCATGCCTAGAAGGGCAGGCACATTCCATGTTTCAGCTTTCATCATACCTTCCACATTCCATTGGTCAAAGTGGTTCATGACTAAGATGAATATCAATGGCACAGAAGAATATCCTCCTCATTTAGAAGCTGGGGAAATTGGGAATGTAGGGAGGACATGAATATTTGCTGAATAACAACCTACCACTTCTAGAATGAAAATTAATATAAAGTATAATGCGTGCATGTGTGTGTGTGTATATAGGGATTAGCCATTCCCACTCAACATATATAATGAGCATTGTCTATTGAAAATATTTGCTAGTTGTTCCAAATAATTTTGTGAACAGGAGACTGTAATTGAGCTCATTTGAAATTGAAGGTTAAGGCTTCCCTGGTGGCGCAGTGTTTGAGAGTCCGCCTGCCGACGCAGGGGACACGGGTTTGTGCCCCGGTTCGGGAAGATCCCACATGCCGCGGAGCAGCTGGGCCCGTGAGCCATGGCTGCTGAGCCTGCACGTCGGGAGCCTGTGCTCCGCAATGGGAGAGGCCACGACGGTGAGAGGCCCGCGTACCACACACACACACACACACACACACACACACACACACACACACAAAGAAATTTAAGGTTATTAGCAGGCACATTAAAAAATACATGTAACATTTCTTAATTATTTTTGTGATAAATGCTGTATTTAGAAAAAAGAGTATATAATAATGACAGTTAATGAAAGGGCCTAATAAACTTTAAGGAGTCAAAAAAAGCTTCCTTGGGGAAGTGACATTTAATATGACACTAAAGGAGCAAATTAATCAGGAAAAGATGTAGAAAAAAAGAGTTCCAGGAAAAAGTGTCATGTATGAAGGTCCTGGCGCAGAAAAAAGAAAAAAGAAACTTAAGGCCAGTGTGGAGATAGAGGGTTATAAAACATTAAATGATGGAGTGGTCAGAGCAAAAAGAATCCTTTGACAATGTTAAACTTTTAGAATTTATTCTAGAATCAATGAGAAACCATTAAAGGATTTTAGGCAGGGTTTGGGTGACAATCAGATTTGCATTTGTAAAAGGTCATAGTAGTTTCAGGATGAGGAATGGATTAGATGACACTATAAAATTTGAAGAAAATGAGAGCAGCTGAATTTCTTATACACTATTGCTAGGATTATAAATATGAAATTGGTACAAATCCTTTGGAAAAATATTTGGCACCCTTTAGTAAAGCCCAAGACTTATATCTCCAAAGACCTAGTGCTTCAACTCAAGTATTTGAAGAAACCCTTATAATGTGTACATCAGAAGACATATATAGAAATGTTCACTGAAATGACATTTATAAATATTAATTCATTAATTTATTAATTTTTTAAAAGGAGCAACCTCCAAAAGTCTGCCAACATTACAATGTTTAATTTGTGTTTTATTTATATACAATGGATTATTATATAACAGTTTTACATAATATTTATGCATATCAGGAATATAATGTCAGTTGAAAAAGGCAAATCATAGAATAATACTTACAGTATTATTTTATATTTAAGCACAGGAAAAATAAACAATATATTTTAGAGATACAGACAGAAATGATGACCTTTTAAGGACAGCATGAGAACAAATGTTAAAGCTAAAAGTTGGGTAAGTGGTCATGGCTGAGTGAAGACAAAATTGAATAGGATCAGGGAGAAGCATATAGAGGTTTTCTTAAACCAGCTGATGGAGAAATGAGCAATTTAGTATTTTAGCTTTATACATTTTATAGCCTTTTGTATTATCTTATAATTACTAAATATTTAATAAAGCATTATAAAATAGATTATAGAAGGTTCACAATATATAGAGACCATTTAATAATCAGGAAAAATATAGTGAATTGCTCTTGGGTGAAGCAAATGAGATAGAGGAAAGTCATGAAGACCTAGGAGAAGGATGCTGTGAGACATGGAAAAACTGAGAATTTTCCATTGTGACTTTTGCATATACTTGATGTTTCAGCTCTTCCTCCCATGTCCTCTTCCACATAAATTATCTGCTGTCTCTTCACCCCTCTTGATACAAAGCAGATTGTTCAATGGCTGCTAATCCATATGAAAAGTTTATCTATTCCTGAAACTAGCCCAGTAAAATTTTCCACCCTCTTCCCCCAAGTTTGAATGCCCCTTTGAAGCCTTCTCATACCTAGCATTTTTGTTGATAGGTTCTGATGCTAAAAATTCTTGGTTGATTTTCTTCCACAATGTGATCACCCGATATATGGAATGGGAGTTGAGATAGATTATTTTTTTCATTCTGAGATATATTGAGTTTGAGTTGCCTGTGAGACATCCAGATGGGAATATTGAGGAGAGTATTAGATATATTGTCTAAAGCTCAGAGGAAAGTCTAAGTTGAAAGGAAAAAAATTGCTTCTAGCATTAGCCATCAGAATAGATGAAACTGCATAGGGAGGGGACAGTGAGAAATGCATCTGAGATTAAGTGCTGATGAACTCAGCATTTATATGTTGGAGGGAGAAGGAAAAGCTGGCAACAGAGAGCAGTGAAGAGGAGCCAGGGGCTTCCCTGGTGGCGCAGTGGTTGAGAGTCCGCCTGCCGATGCAGGGGACGCGGGTTCGTGCCCCGGTCCGGGAAGACCCCACATGCCGCGGAGCGGCTGGGCCCGTGAGCCGTGGCCGCTGAGCCTGTGCGTCCGGAGCCTGTGCTCTGCAATGGGAGAGGCCACAGCAGTGAGAGGCCCGCGTACCGCAAAAAAAAAAAAAAAAAGGTACGAGGGAAAATAGGAGAGGGTGGTGTCTTAAGTCATACCTTTAGAAGCTGACCTTAAGATGTCCTAGTGATTTATTAGAAAAGTGATCCTGGAGAAATTGATGAGGAAGTAGGAGCAAGTGTACAATTTCAGGCAGTCTCACTATAGCCTGAATCCTTAGGAAAGATCTGAAGGTAAATTGCTCCTCAGAATTTTTCCCTACTCAATGCAAATAAGTTGGGCTTTTATACTTCCACAGGGTTATTTGCCAAACTCTGTTCCCTGAGGTCATTAACTCCCAGGTACTTCCTGTTCTTTGCAAAAGAGCCCTAATTGCCTGCAAGTGGCCTCAAATTATAATTGCATGTGAAGGAAGTTAGAAACAAGAATAATAGGAAAGGAGAGATGTATACAGAAATGATAAAAGCCAGCAAAAGGAATCTGGGTGTAGCACTTACATGTGTTTACTAAATATGAAATCATAGAATCCAAAAGGAGAGTTTCAAGACATGGCAGATTTTCCTAAAAGCTCTTGCAAGTTTAAGGTAAACTCTGAAAAACTAGTATTTATTAGATTTAGTCACAAGACCATGCTTAAAATTAGGCTTGATTATATGAAAATGTCATATAAGGAGCTTAGACTTTGTCCTTTAGGCAGTATGAAGCCACTGAATGGTTTTGAGAAGGAACATAACAAAGTCCTATAGATAATTATCTCAATAAGGGCAGTGTAAGAACAGATTTGAGGATGTTCAATTGAAGGCTAGGTAACCATTTTAAAAGCTGTTGCAAAAGTTCAAGTAAGAGATTATAGAGGTTTAGGGAAAGTAGTAATGGACAGAAGTTGCTTTTTTTATTTAAGAAATATTCAAGAGTAAATAGAGACTTATAGCTCCATGACGAAAACCTGTCATGGATCGCTACAGGTTTCTGTATTTGGTTACTGAGTTAATATAGGAATATGAGGATGCTGAAAATAGTCCCTTTTCAGCATTAATAGGTTGTATAACAGGTGTCTCTGGAACATTCCTACTGAGCTATCTATCAGGCAGTTGAATATAAAAGTCTGAAGTTTGGAAGGAACATCAGGATACCACATAGGAATTTGTACATTGTTATCGTATTTATCATAGTTAATACGAGTGGATAAGAAGTTCCAGGAAAAGTTTGTAGGATAAGAAAAGAAATAAGGCAATGGAATCCTGGGTAATGGAATGCTTAAAGAATAACGAAGCCATATTAGATGTTAATTGACCAACTCTTTCAGTTTAGATAATATCTTTGTGATTTAACTGCTTGTCTGGTCTCTTTATTGTCATCTCTATTCAGATAATAGTTAGAGATGCCTTTCTTAATCATTCCATCTAAAATATCTCTCCTCCACATTACCTCCAACCCTATTTTATTCTATCTCCTTACCTGCTTTTTATTTCATGGTACATGCAACTAGCTGGCATTATATCATAACTTCATGGGGATATTTATTTTGTATCTTCTCCAGTAGAATTAAAGTTCCATGAAGAAAGAGTCCCCTCCCACCACCACTACCAAATATACTCCATGTTTTTATTTATTTATTTATTTATTTTTGGCTGCCTTGGGTCTTCATTGCTGCGTGCGGGCTTTCTCTAGTTGCTGCAAGTGGGGGCTACTCTTCGTTGTGTTGTGCGGGCTTCTCATTGTGGTGGCTTCTCTTGTTGAGGAGCACAGGCTCTAGGCACACAGGCTTCAGTAGTTGTGGCATTTGGCTCAGTAGTTGTGGCACACAGGCTTAGTTGCTCCGCAGTATATGGAATCTTCCCAGACCAGGGCTCGAACCCATGTCCCCTGCATTGGCAGGCGGATAACCACTGTGCCATCCAGGGAAGCCCCTCCCCTGGTTTTAGAACACTACTAGGAGCATGAAAAAGACTCATTCATTTTTAAATGAATAGATGAATGACTGATACCTACAACAGGCTTAAGGGGTGATTATTTTATCGACTCTTATTTTCATTTTCTTTTTTAGTTAATTAATTAATTATTTTGGCTGCACCCTGTGGCTTGCAGGATCCTAATTCCATGACCAGGGATCAAACCTGCACCCTCAGCAGTGAAAGTACGAGTCCTAACCACTAGACGGCCAGGGAGTTCCCTATTTTCATTTTAAGAAATACTGTTTGCAGAATCTAATTCTCTTTGTATATTGCAAATCTATTAAAAAATTAAGCAAAATTGATTCTCCAATTATAATACAAACTCTTGAATTATTCTAAAGAAGCCAGAACTGCTATTTTACTCCCAGTGAACAAAATTGCTTTCTTAAAAAAGCCAGAACTACTCTTTTAGTCCCAGTGAACAAAATTGCTTTCTTCTATAATCTTTCTTTAGTTAGACTGTATCCCTAAGCCAAGCTAGTCACAGCAGTGATTCCTCAAACATTTACTTGGTAATTAATCTGTGTCCAGATTCCATGCTCATTTTAGCTTAGCAATGATATGCTTGGGATTAACTTATTGAAACGTCATCTCAATCTGAAAATCATTCACTCTATTCTGGTAAATTAGTATATTTCTCCATGATATTAAGGTGCTGCTAGATCAAAGACAGTACAGACATTCTATAAGGGCCAAATTCTAATCAGTCTTACTTTGAGGCACATAGCTTAGGGACAATATGTAACTAGTCAGTGTGCTTTTGTAATTATGGCACACACACTCAAATAGGCCTGAAGTATGTTAAGAGTCCAGGTATAGTTCATAATTTTCTGTTTATCTTCCCAGCATTCATTTCCTTTTAAAAAAAAATACTATCTCAATATTCCCCCTTGGGTAATTAAACCTGTCAACCTTTTCATGCAACCTTACAAATAAGGTCATGCGCACACTCTTCTCTGATGATCACATAGCTGTCTCTCTCCAGAACTTGAATTGTGAACTGAAAAACATTTAAACAAAAATATCGGGAACAATGGAATTATACTGATGAGATTGCCCATTAGTTCCTCCCATCATGATACCAGAAACTTTTGGGGATCTTGTCCTTCTTGATCGTCAGTCTTTCCTGGGATTCTGGAAGCTATTCCATGTCCTTGTAATAAACTCGTTATGTTTTATTAACATAGCTTGTTTCCTTTGCTTATAGTCAGAGAACAACAACAAATGCAGAGGCCCTATTTATGATTCTTTTAGTGCCCACAACTTGAGTAACATGTATGTGATCTGGTAGCAGAAAGGAAATAAAAGTGTAGTTTCGTGGCATTACCTAAGTCCTTTTTTTTTTTTGGCTACGCCAGGTCTTAATTGCGGCTTGTGGAATTTTCATTGCAATATGCAGGATCTTCTAGTTGAGTGTGTGGACTTCTTAGCTGCAGCATGTAGACTCTTAGTTGCGGCATGCATGCAGGATCTAGTTCCCTAACCAGGGATTGAACCTGGGTCCCCTGTGTTGGGAGAACAGAGTCTTAGCCACTGGACCACCAGGGAAATCCCCGTAAGTCCTATTTATTACTTTCTGGAATTTGTATTGTTAATGAGCTTTAAAAATATTCAGTTATACAAAGGTATCCAGCAGATTTGCCCTTGGTGATTTGAGATGCCATGAATGATAACCTCACATGTAATAAAAGTTTCTTTTTCTAAATTCAGCTGAAATACCTCATTATAGGCAAGCCTGTTATTAGAGCTTCACATATGACAAACAGCTTTCTCTTAGCCTCTCTTTCCCTTTCCACTGTCCATCATCCTAGCCTTGGAGATCAGCGCTCTACTCCTTTGAATGCATTAGTAATTCATGAATAATGACATAAAAGCTCTCGAAAGAGAGTCTTTTATTATACTTTTCTAACAACCATTAATATCTGTAACACTTAGTGGTTTTATAATTTTCTTTTATAAAAAGACAAGATGTAACTACATGAAAAAATGGCATGGGGTCCAAAACTATTACCAGTTTCATTAGTGAGGGTAAGAAAGGAAAAAATAGAAAAATGAGCTATACTGTTATCAGACATAAGAAATCTTTGATAAAAAAAATATAAAACAACTTTTTGGAGGTGAGAAGGTCATTGAATTTATAAAACATTAATTACAACAAAAAACACATCATATCAAAAAAGGATTTCTTTTTCCATCTAAATCTTGTGGGGATTCTGCAAGAAATTTAAAACTTTAAATTTATCTTAGCTAAAATTTTGAAGTTAGTGTAAGTATTAACAAAGTTATATATTTTCATAATATTCTTGACAAAGTATTGTCCAGGAAAAAATATGGAATAAAAATTACTAGTTAATCAAAAAAATTTTTGGAATTATATTTATGAATAATTTCAGCAAGAATATTAAGAAAAAAATATTATTTGAGTCTAAATGAGAGGCTATCATGATTGAAAACAAAAATGATCACAAATGTGAGAGTTATATAGAGTCATATATAACATAATTAGGATTATTTTACCTGTTTATATGTTGCTTTCTTTTCTTGAATTTAAGAAAAATAGAAAATTCAAACACAGCACTTAAACTTTTTTGTGTGTCTCTTAGATATTTTATAGTAAAGTTAAACTGAGAATAAAATCTGTTTAGTTTGGAATAAAATCTAGATTTAAGAGCTAAATTGCATACCATTAAGTTCTCCACCATATAAGATGTTTTACTTTGTTTTTGTTTTTGTTTTTGTTTTTTTTTCCTAATGAATATGAATCTTACAAAAGAGCCAGGGCAATACCATTAATACATTTCTTTCAGGTTTTTTCCACTGAGGTAGACTTCATCTCCTTTACTTACCTGAGTGTTTACTAAAGAAGATTTATTAAAACCCAAACTTTGTTTTTTATTGTGAATACCAGCTTCTTTTTGGATCTTCACATAAAAGAATCATAAATCCATTTACAAGGGGAGAAGGCAACATAAGTAGTTACAGAATGACCTGCATTATAATAAGTATAATAAGTCAATGTAATAAGCACTGACTTAATTCTGTTTATGACTCCAATAGAGTAGCCCTGAGTATGCTTAGAGAATGCAAAAGCATATGAGGAAAAGGATTTGTCCATCTAGACTATTGCACCTTTCCAATGAGGGAAAGATCTTCAGATACTCTATCACATAAACTCATTTATTTCCAAATGCCTCCAAAATTTAGAAGGCAGGACAGGTAGGAATGTCCTCATTTACAAATAAGAAATCCAGAGGTTTAAAAGGTGACTTGATTTTGATGGGTGACAGACTACTATAATACCAAATATATATCCCCAATCTCTCTGCTCTAAACTCTCTCAGATACAATTAAAGAGCAATCTAATCAAATGAAAATGAGCAAATCAATCAATCTGTATTTTCTAAATGCATATTGTCTGCTATTTGTTACAATAGATGATAATTGTAGAAGAGATTTTGCATTGTGTTTGTATCATAACCTACTGGAGATATATTTTATCATTAGCAGACTTAAATGGGGGAAAAAAAAAGAAGGAAGAGGATATATGGGGTGTATGGAGTAATAGGTTAATGGTTGAAATATGTGAATCTCCTTGAAAGAGTGTAGAGTGTAGAATAGCTATCATAACATCCATGAATGTATATACAGATAATGTAAACAAATTTAATGTTTATGCCAAACATATTCTTGCCTCCTTTGTCATAGATTAGGTCACCATAGGTGTGTGGGTTTATCTCTGGACTTTCTATCCTGTTCCTTTGATCTGTATTTCTGTTTTTGTGCAAGTACCATACTGTTTTGATTACTGTAGCTTTGTAGTATAGTCTGAAGTCAGGGAGTCTGATTCCTCCAGCTCCGTTTTTCTTGCCTTGGCTATTCATGGTCTTTTGTATTTCCATACAAATTGTAAAATATTTTGTTCTAATTCTGTGAAAAATGTCATTGGTAATTTGATAGGGTTTGCATTGAATCTGCAGATTGCTTTGTGTATTATAGTCATTTTCACAATATTGATTCTTCCGATCCAAGAATATGGTATATCTCTCCATCTGTTTCTGTCATCTTTTGTTTCTTTCAATATGCCCAATAACCTAAGGTTTAAAATAAATTTCCTATCATAGCATATTTTTTAAGAAGCAGTGGTTATTATGAACCTTATGATTAAAGGCTGTTTTCTGAGAGATTATAAAAAGAAAGACATGTCGTTTAAATAGTTGTAAACCTCCGGGTCCTCCTGGCTTTTGATAACTATGAAAGAGCACACAAGTATGATAACAACAATGAAGAATGTATAGTTTTCACATAAAAGACTTGTCTGCCCCATCTACTTAGCTCATTATGTTCTAATCTTCACTGTATACACAATCATTACCTTCTCTTCCAAACCTTTCTGGGCATTGCAATAACCAGCACAGCACTTTGAATTCTCAAAACTTATGTTAAAAAATTTTGTCCTCTCCTGGGTTTTCATCAAATACCATATTTGATAGTTGCTTTATGTATTTAATTTTTTTCCAGGGACAAGAGTTAGGTTAATCTTTGTGAGTTTAAGGCACTTCATTATTTGTACATGCAAGGCTTCCTTATTCTATACTGTGTCACACATGTGCTGTCCTATTGAGCTAACCCCAATACTTTATTTTCCTTCTCTTTCTAAGAATCCACTTAAAAGTAGTTGCTAATATGTTAGATATATTGGAATCTCGTATATATGTACATATTTGCCTTTGTATATATATTTGCAAAGACAAATAGTACTGTGTTATAATTTGTCTTTAAAATTCCATATTTTACCAACCTTATTACATGCCATAAAATTCACCTATTCTCACTGTGCAATTCAGTGAATTTTAGTGTATTAATTGTTATGCACCCATTACCACAATTTAATTTTAGAACATTTCTTTCAGACCTCAAAGAAATGGTGTGATCATTTACAGTCACTCCTCATTTCTACCCCCAGCCCTCAGCAACCACTGATTTAATTTCTGTCTCTATGTGTTTACATATTGGGGGCTTTTTATAGAAATAAATTCTGTGATATGATTTTAAGGAACAATTTTGCTACATAGCATGCATGCATTTATAACATTTATTAGTTATCTTATATATGGACACCGAAGCTACCTCTAATCCAGTGCCTTCTACCCAAAACATTGCTACATAAAAACTTATTCAGGAGCCTAAGCTCAAGCATTTCTGAAGAACACACAGGTTTCTTGATCATGAGGTGTATGTATATGTAATTTTACTAAAGATCAGCAAATTTTGTACAAAAAAAAACTACATCAGTATGCATATCAGCGAGCAGTTTATGATGCTAACTGGTTTCAAACATTACCAAAATTTGGTAGTACTGGATTTTAAAAAATTATTGGTGATTTCATCAGATAATATTATTGTTTTAGTTCTCAGTTGTTTCGTTATTGGTGGACTGAATATCCCTTTGTACGCTTATTAGCCATTCAGTTTTCTCCTTTAGTGAATTTCATAATAACACTTTTCTTCCATTTTGCTATTGCATTTTCTATCCCTAAATGCTATTGCATTTCTATTATGTTGCAAAAGTACCTTGTATATTCTAGTATTCATTCATGCTTTGTCTAATAGCTTCTCCCAGCTTATCACTATTAATATTATTTACCACAAGTATAATTGAACAAAAATAATTAGTATTCATGTCTTTCTATATGTCTTTTACACAAAATTGTATAAGCATGGCTATAAGCAAACAATTAACAAAGGCACTTCTTTTACACACTTAGAAAAATACTTAAATCTCAAAGAGTCAGCAGATAATTCTCCCAAGTGGAGAATTGTAGAGAACGGGTCACTTTGTTCCAGAACTAAGAAAATATGTAGACTGAGTAAAGAAACAGAGTCGATCAAGATAATAAAAAAAGTGAATGGTGCTATAAGTAGGGATAAATGCATAATTTTACTTAATTTGACGTAGCAATTTGGAATTCTTTTGAAAGTGGAAATAATAGCAGTTAATGCTGTCAATTTTTCATTTATGTTTTACCTACAAGACAATTTCTGCAAATAGTATAATTGTTTCATGTATTTCCTTGAATTAGGGAAGAACTGGAAAGAAGAGTGATTCTAGGACAAAAGTTCAATAGAAAACTTCTGGGCAAAAGAAAAGTCCAAACATTATTGAACTTTAGAATCAATTTATATTGACAAAAGGAAAGTTCATATTCTACTTAGCATGAAGCTGCTCATTCCATCCGATTAAAATCTACCTATTATATTTGCCACCAAATAAAGCAACGATTTCAGATGTTCCAGCCAGTCAATCATAAAATATTTATTGAGTACTCATTAAATACATTGATGTTAGTTTCAGGATAAAAAGATCTTTTTTTAAACTTCAGCATTTCAGTAAAAAATTCATGAGCCTACACAGACTGACAATTCCTGAAATAGTTTGGTGTTGAAAGCTATCCAGAGATAGATCAAATTCTTTTAATAAAATAAATTATACAATTATTCCTTTTAATCATTTGTGCTACATACAGTTTTACTGCCTTTAGTATTATCCTGACTTGAAATTATACTAGATTGTTTGATTTTTATAATTGAATTAAACAGGCTACATGATAGTTGATGTTTGAAGAATACTATTAATTATAGCTACAATATTAATGTATCAAAAATTCTATGTATATAATATACAGCCCACATTGTTTATTCTTTTTTAATTAAATTGAATGTTTTCTTAATAGCTGTGTTGTAGAGACTGAAAAAAAAATTATGTTATACGTATCGCCTCTTTACTTTAGTACTACTGTCTTGCTTATCAGTAAATTACCTTAAAAAGTTAGGAGTCTAGGAAGATAAACCTCAAAATCTGACTAGTGACATGAAGCCAATAAAAATTCACTAATATACAGTTCAGCACATTTTGTCTGGAGAATATTTAAAATGATTTCTATTGAAAGAGGATTTATATATAACAAAAGAATAAATGCTAAATTAATAATAACTTTGAATTGTTGCAAAATGTCCTACCATTGATGAATATATATCATATCAGCTATTTTCAGATTCTTTGTTTCAAAGAAAATGAATGGATCTAGAGAATACCCAAATGTGGGTACACAAAATTATGAAAGAAATGGAAAATCACCATATCAAGAACATCTTAAAATAGGGACAGGAAGATAAGAATCAGCTGCCTGGATAAGAAAAAAATAAAGTAATATTTATTGATCTTCAAGCATAATATATACATTATCACTTCCTAGATCTAGGTATTCCATATACATTATCCTACTATTTTTCATCAAACTAAAACATAAATATTATTATTACATTTTAAATATGTAGGAACAAATGGAGGCTTAGAGAAAATTCAGTACTAAAACAAAGCTAAATATGTTGTAACCGGCCAAAATCTGTGTGTTTCTAACACTGCTTTTTCCTCTACACCCAGGTGTATAAAAGGATGAATGGTGAGATCTGGAAAGCTTGAGAGAAATCACTGCAATACTAATGAAAAATATAAATTATTTAGTGAATAACCACAGTTTTAATACTTGCAGCAGAAGTAGTGACTATTATAGCAGTAGTAGTACTAGTAATAGCAATAATAGTAAAGATGTATGATTGCAGTGGTGGTAAAAATAATCATAATAGGTAGTATGGATTGTATTCAGATTAATACGTATTCAGATTAAATATGAATACATATATCCAGATTAAATAAGAATACATATATCCAGATTAAATAAAATGCATCAACATGTATTCAGATTAAATAAAATGCAGTTTTATTTGGTGGTAAGTTTAATTCACGCAGGGGATATTTTGACTAATTTTCCTGGAGTTTTGTAAGTTTAAAATGAACATTATATCCAGATATTAATATAAATTTTAATATTAGTTAATGAATGTATTATTATATATTCAATATCTATTTCAAAGAAAAAATAATGAAGAGCATTACTTCTGCTAGAGTCTATATTAAAATGATAGTCTTGTATTTACTTTTTTTAGTATATATATGAATTTCTATCAGCTTTCTTTTTCTTTTTTTTTTTGCGATACGCGGGCCTCTCACTGTTGTGGCCTCTCCTGTTGCGGAGCACAGGCTCCGGACGCGCAGGCTCAGAGGCCATGACTCACGGGCCAAGCCGCTGCGCGGCATTTGGGATCTTCCCGGACCGGGGCACGAACCTGCGTCCCCCTCATTGGCAGGAGGAGTCTCAACCACTGCGCCACCAGGGAAGCCCTATCAGCTTTCTTAATAAAGAAGAAGGCAACCTGAATTTCCTTATCTCAGGAAACTATGTTCAAATAAGCAATTTGTATTGAATGAGGAATGCACTGCCTTGTATTTCCCATTTTTATAATATAGAGATATTACTTTTTATATAGTTACCCTGAGAAACACAGAGTTCCAGAATAAATCTTTGAATATAAAATATAGTTTTGTCCTTGTAAAATTTCATAGTAGCATTTTATTATATTCGGCCTGGAAATTATCATTCTCAACATTTGTATACTTCATATTCAACATATATTTATGTAGGGGTTTCTTCTTTATTTTTGTTATCACCATCTCTAATGTTTATTCACCAGAACAAAGTCAAGGAAATTAATCTTATTGAAGACTAATTTTAAGTGCTTGACAAATTTTGATAATGAGTATTCATTAAGGAAACATACAAGATAGGAGATCAGCTATCCCCTGGGCTGTAGGAATAAAATTTAATATCTCTCTGCTTTGGGGGAACTATAATTGTGTCATTACAGGTAATTGATTAAAGTCACTTAGTGGCTTTAACTTAAATATAGCATACATCACTGATTTTCATAACCCCTCAGTTTAACATCCCCTTTCTTGCAAAAAAAAAAAAAAAAGTACTCTGATTCCAGAGCGCTCGACCCTTTTTCAACATAGCGCATGTGCTTTCAGTTCTACCAGTAGACTCCATCTTTCTTAAACCACGCAGCACATTCCATCCGATCTGATATAAGGATTTGTCCAGAAACCCTCTCATGAGCATGCTGATGAAGCAATATTTGTAGAAAACTTCTGGAATCATTCTGGAGATACGCTTTCTCTCTCTAGATGGCAGAAATGTAGTTGTGAGGTCTGAAATCACTACAGCCATTTAACTGGAATTGTGAGTGTCATTGGTGACCCTGACAAGCAGTTTAAGTAATTATGGTGGCAAAATCTTCATCAGCAGAAAAGAGTAAGAAAAATGTAGAGATATTTCCAACTGCCTTCCAAATATCTAATATATTTTAGGTTAATTCTTTTGGATTTTCCCAGTTTAACGTGTAGTGTAAAAATAGTGGGTTGTGCTCTCTCTTATTTATGTTTCTTGATCCATACTGCATTGGTTATAATTTTCAGACAAATGATAAATTTAGTGGTAAATGGGACATCTTTAGCTAGCTTCTGAAATTAAAGTGGATGCCTCTTCTGTGTCAGTATTCCTTAATACATTAGTTTTTATTTTAAGATTAATAGTCTTTATCATATAAAGGAAGAATTCTAATATTCTAGCTTATTAAGTCTTTATTGGTAATACTGAATTTAATTCTAATATCTTTTCAGTTTTTAAACTTCCCATAAGGCTTTTCTCCTTTAATGTATCCATGCATTGTTGTGATGTTATGTTAATAGATTTCCTAATATTAAGCTCTCTTTTTACTTATTCACTTATTCACGTGAACAACCTAAAGCACTTGGCCTCATGGAGCTTACAATATAGTGGTGAAGAGGCCATATAAATAAGTAATGAATATGCCAGGTGATAATTGCTATGGAGAAAAACAAGGCATAATAAGAGAAATATAAAGAAAATCGTAGCTATTTCATACAAGGTGACTAGAGATATGAACAAAGAGAAGGAGTAAGAAATGTGGATAGATGGTGCAAGAAAATTCAAGACAGAGAGAGAAGCAAGTTGAAATGTCCTAACAAAGGCACATGCATGGCTTGTTAGTGAAACAGAAGTGAGAACAGAGTTACTGCAGCCTGCTCAGCAAGGGAGTGGGGCAGGAGAAGAGGTCTGGGAGATGGAATGGAGTGGTCCAGGTCACATAGGTCCTTGTGAGCCACTGGAGAATTTCTACTTTTATTCTAAATGAGTTAGAAACCATTGAATTGATGAATGACAATCTAAACTATATTTAGATTATTCTGACTGTTGTACATGCTTCAGAGGCAAGGGATGAAGCATGAGGGCCAGTTAATAAAAAATAATAGGGGTGAGGGCTTCCCTGGTGGCTAAGTGGTTGTGGGTCCGCCTGCCGATGCGGGGGATGCGGGTTAGTGCCCCGGTCCGGGAAGATCCCACATGCCGCGGAGCGGCTGGGCCCGTGAGCCATGGCCGCTGGGCCTGCGTGTCTGGAGCCTGTGTTCCGCAGCGGGAGGGGCCACAGAAGTGAGAGGCCTGCGTACCGCAAAAAAAAAAAAAATAATAATAGGGGTGAGAGATGGGAGTATCTTGGAACAGAGTGGTGATTGAAGAGCTATGAGAAAGGGTCAGAATTCAGATGCATTTTGTAGACCAGACATGACCTTTTGATAAATATGAGATGTGAGAGAACTAGAAGAGTCAAAGATGACACTATCATTTTTGCTTGAGCAATTGATGGAATGGAGATTAACCAACAAAGAAGGGGAAAACTTGAAGGAGGAGCAGATATATGGAGAAAAATAAGAGCTTCGTTATGGACATTATTAGTTTAAGATGACCCAGAAATATGAGAGGAGTTGTCAATTAAATATTTACATATATGATACAAAAATAACCCTGGAATAAACTCCACTTACTGATTGCTCATAACTGTTTTACTTAGTGCCTTATTTAATGTAGTGGTATTTTATTTAGAATTTCAAATTCTGTATTCCTAAATACAGATATTATTTCATATGTGTTTTATCAGGCAGAATATTATTTTGTTTCTTTTTACCTCATTTGCTATTTAGGGTATACCAAGGACCTGTAACAATGACAGATCCAAATATGTACTAGCCCAATATTACAGAAGATTTTGGAGTTTAATTGGTTATTAAACTAGGCAGAGTGGCAGTCCTATGAGCTTTATTTAGGGACCTAAGCTCCTTCTATCTTGTGGCTGCATGAGTCATCATTCAGTCCTTATCAAACTTCACAAACTAGATGAGGAAGGGAAAAGCAAATTGAGGAGGCCCATAGATACTTTCATGGGCCAAGCCTAGGTAGAACTCAATTACATGGCCACACCTAACACCAAGTGAGAAAATTAGTTTATCACTTTAATGATCAGAAGTGAAAGAAATGTTAGGTCATTCTCCTGGTTTCCTTAACAATAAAATATCTTCACAAATCAGTAGGTTTCTGATCCACTTGCTTTTGATGAGTTTAATATGCAGTCGCATTCAAAGTTCTTCATGTTCTTTTCTTGCAATCCAGCACAGGCAGTAAACTCTGGGTCATATGTAAAATAAAATATTGTGTTGATTTGGTTTCCTGTGGCTTATTGAGTTGAGTTTTTTTTCTTAATCTTTGAATATAGCTCCATGTGTTTTGATATGTTTGTCTCTGCCATTATTTCTAAGTAGTGTGCAGTTGTAGCTTTGAGCTTCTCTTTGACCTGAGTTATTTCAGATAGTTCCTCTCTATGTATATATCTATATCTATACATATACCTATATTGATACTAGTATAAATATAGGTATAGATGTATATATATCAGTATTTGCCATTTTGATTGTTTAAAATTGCTCTAAATTTCTTGGTATAGTGTTCTCTCCAATCATGTTTTCAAAAACAATTGGGTGTTTTCCTAAAATGCCCTTCTGTTTTCTGCAGTAATTCAATTTCATAGGAAAAAATTGATTCACCTTCCACAGATAGCCCTTGTGTTATATAACTGGTAATTTTACCATTTGCTTATCCTTCTTTGTTGCATATCCTTATCCTTGCATATTGCATAATCTAATGTATTGAGCTGCTCTATAACACATTATATAGGTCAAGAAAGGAAGAGTGGGAATGGTTACTTTATTGGATGAACTTCATTAATTCAAGGATGCAGCAACATGAGAATGAATGAGACCCAAAGGCACCAGGAACAGGGAGGTTTTTCTTTTGCTATCAAATTCTTCCCTGGGTATGATGTGACAGCCTAAAACTATCACATGCAAAATGCTATTTATTTTTTAATAGATACAGTTGCCTATGTCTAATGCACACAGGGGTAATCCTGCTTGTTAAAAAAAAAGGTTCTGAAGAACCTAGGGGCAGGACAGGAATAAAGACGCAGACGTAGAGAAGGGACTTGAGGACATGGGGAGGGGGAGGGGTAAGCTGGGATGAAATAAGAGAGTGGCATGGACATATATACAATACCATATGTTAAAACAGATAGCTAGTGGGAACCAGCCGCATAGCACAGGGAGATCAGCTCAGTGCTTTGTGACCACCTAGAGGGGTGGTATAGGGAGGGTGGGAGGGAGACACAAGAAGGAGGAGATATGGGGATATATGTATACGTATAGCTGATTCACTTTGTTATAAAGCAGAAACTAACACACCATTGTAAAGCAATTATACTCCAATAACGATGTAAAAAAAAAAGAAAAGCCGGTATCCGATGTATTTTCCAGAGGTGCTTATGATCTTCAGATTTGTTATTCACCCTTCTCTTACATACATAAAGAACACTATCGTTCCCAGCCTTCATCCTTCCAACTAAGGTAGTTAGTGAGTTTTAATTAGAATCCAGCCCACCACCTTCCCAGTAAGAATATTTGCCATACCAATAGAGAGTTGTTGTGTTGTGTGTAAGTCTATACCTTATTCTAGTCACATCTATACTCTCTTTCACAGAAATTTCTTCAAGTATATAGCATATGGATATCATCTTTTCCCAGTTTGTAGAGAGAATACAATTTTTTTCCAAAAACTAAAAGAGAATAAATAAAAATGGTCCCAAGGATGGCCCCTCTCAAAGATGTACCATAAAAATGGTCCTGCACTCCCAAAGGGAAATTTGTTTCAGCATTATGTCTTCTCCATGTCTGGTAAAGATATTCCACTAGGGGGAATATATTTGATTTACTGTATGGTCCTGTCTCTATGCCAGGTAAAAACTGTAACTTTTCCAAAATTTCATCCTAGTGCCTAGTAACTTCTTTCAGCTTTCTGAATAGTGTATCTGCTATAAGACCACAGAGGCTACTGTTTTCAGTAAGTAACAGTGATATGCAGCCCAAATTTTATGAGCCACATCTGTTTCACTAGCCATTAGCACTTCCCCTACAAATTAGGTTTGTTTGTGAGCTTTGCCAGAATAGGACTTATTTCTTAGTCCTATTCAAGACACTGTTGCTTCTTGAGATAGCAAAATCCTTTTATACTTCACATTTCTTTCATTATTTTAACTTTCATCAATAGTTCCTCAAATTTTCTAGAATGTGAAATATATCATTCATTAATTTACAGTGCTTTTATGGGTTTCCCACTTTCCTAGTTTAGGTAGTGACTCAAAGTGGAATTTAAGGGAAATAATGGGACTTTTATTTCACTTTATCTCAGTTATCGTTGGGTTAAATAAGTAAAATCCACCTAACAGTGGACTATCTAGTAATTTTGTAATGCATAGTATGACTATCCTTT
Organism: Kogia breviceps; assembly: GCF_026419965.1. Taxonomy (NCBI): domain Eukaryota; kingdom Metazoa; phylum Chordata; class Mammalia; order Artiodactyla; family Physeteridae; genus Kogia; species Kogia breviceps. The sequence continues at coordinate 70,688,754 of NC_081321.1, read as the reverse complement.
CCCTGCAATTTTAAAAAACAAACTGATTGAAGTATTTCAAAAATTTCTTAAATGCCTCACGGATTTAACAAGATAACTTAACAAAGAATTACTTATATGGGCTGCCTTGTTACAGCCCATATAACTGAGCCTAGCATAGAGTAGCAGTTGTCATTAAATATTTGTACAATAGAATGAATGGCTTAATCACACCAGAATACTGACTTACCTAAATATAGCTAAAGTGAGATCTTACTGGATACTTTTCCCCAAAATATATTTTAATGCAACTATCAAGTCATTATGAATCTCTCACTTCCTTTTTGCAATTAGCTTGAAATGTGTAAAAATAAAAATTGTGTTGACACAAATTATACAACTTTTGATGCTGTATTGTGTCTGAATACTTTACCTTGGGCTGATTTAATCTAAAAGTTTCACAGAAAGTCACTAGGTTTTCCTCCTGACAAAGTTAGAATATAAGCTCATACCAGGGTATTTTGCCATCTCTTCAGGTACTTTAAGACATCAGAGATGAAAAATCAGGGTTTTCTCATTATTAAATATTACCAAAATTCATTCAAACAGAATAATGTTTAGAGGATGCTAAAGACAATATATACTTTTGGGTATATGTTATTGTTTGAGAGATATAAGCTGAAGACTGATTTTCTTTTCAGTGTTGTATTACCTATGTCATGCTAAGGATTGACATATCGGGTGGGTGACTTACCTTCTCAGTAACTGGACACATATATCTATCTGTTTTAGTACTACAATTATGATGAAGAAATTATTTCAAAATACGAGTACTATCATTTTGTGCAAAATTTACACACAAACATGCACATGCATGCACACACACACTCTAAAAGAACTTTCAACGTTTTTGTTTATTCCTGTTTATTGTTCTGTTTATTCCTCTTTTATACACTTTATAGCATCTCCTGGCAGATTGATTGGAAGCTTAATGGAACCACTTCCATCTGACTAGATTAGCTTGCAGTGTTTATATTTCTGTAGTGTAATGTTTACTTTCTTAATTTATGTAATTAACTTAGATGAAATGCTTGCATACTACTTTAGAGATGTTATGGATTAATTACTTATTTAATTAGTTATAACTCAGATAAGATGAAAAGTGCCATAAAAATTTTAAACACTTCTATTATAAAAACATCTTGTGTAGCTGTAATTATTTAAAAAGGTACAAGAAAATATGAAATTGTCACATAAAAAATATAGAAAATAGAGGACAATAATAGCAATGACACAAGTATATTAAATTTTACATCTTAGGATGTTGAAAGAAAAATGACAGGAAAAAAAGTGATTGTATTTCTATTGTTCCTGATTAAATTCCTAAGTTTTTCCTGTATTTTTACATGAAAAAAACAGTAAAATGTGTATTTTGGCTAATAAAAATCATTCATTTAAAAAATGAATGCATTTAATTAACTCTTTATGATTCATAACTTATAAACTTGAGTTTCCAAATTATTACAACTATATTGCCTCTTGTGAAGCATGGTATTGATTTTCTAATAGGTATGAATAATGACATGGTACCTCAACATTTTATAATTATAATAGCAACTGCAGTTTGAAGATTGTAGCTATTTTGCCAAATTTTTAATTATTTCTGAGCAATTTCAATAAAATCTGCCAACAAAGAATTCAAAAATAATATATTCACTTTACTGTCTTACACGCCTCAATGCATTATTCATTTGTTTTTGAACATGAAGTTTATAATCACAATTGTAAGATATTGTTAAAATGAATAATTTGCATAACCCTTGAGGGAAAATTCTGTTTCAAAGATATACGTGGCTTTATTAATTAAGTGGGATCAGTTGTTTACAGATACATAGAAGGTTAAAATGTGATCTACTTTTAACAAAGAATTTTTTCTTGTTACAAACATGTAGTCTACTGTCTCTTATCTACACAATTGGGGGCTTCCCTGGTGGCGCAGTGGTTGAGAATCCGCCTGCCGATGCAGGGGACACGGGTTCGTGCCCTGGTCTGGGAAGATCCCACATGCCGCGGAGCGGCTGGACCCGTGAGCCATGGCCATTGAGCCTGCGCGTCCGGAGCCTGTGCTCCGCAACGGGAGAGGCCACAGCAGTGAGAGGCCCGCGTACCACAAAAAAAAAAAAAAAAAAAAAAAGAAAAGAAAACAATTGGGTGTTTTTCTAAAATGCCCTCCTGTTCGCTATAATGTCTATTTCATATTATAGAATATTCCACCAGGTAGCACCTTCATTGTATACCTGGTAATTTTACCCTGGTGAAGGATTGCAACTTTCCATTCTGGTGGCTGTAGTTTGCCTTCTGCTTGCCAGTTTGTAATTTTCAGTTACATAAGTCAAAATCACTCTCGATAGCTGTTTATCGTTCTCCCCACTAGGAACATTATGATCTATTAACCGTCACCATAGATTCCTGTAGTTAAAAGCACTTTGATTGCCGTTCTGCCCATCATGCGCATTAGGGTAATTAAGTCTACCTATATCTGATAGATAAGTAGCACCACATGGTCACTAGGGAGACCAAAACAGAGGGGGAAAAGCCAGTGCAAAGATAACATTTATTAAGTCGACTGCCACACTAGGTAACTGGGATGAGTTCCACGGGGACCTTCTGATGAGCCAAATATAATGAAATCGCAAAAGGTAGTAAAAAATTGCATTCTGGGTTTCTATATTTATGCCCCGGGGAGAAATTAACTGTTCAAATACTCCCTGATGTCGTCTATAGGGTTTCCTATATTTCTATTGTGCTTGATAAGGAGACTCCACTATGGTCCTACGAAGTCGTTTTATGATGGTTGCTCCAAGCAGCCCCATCTAGTCTTGAATTTCCAGTACTAATGAAACTAGCATTCCACTCTGGGCCACAATGAAGCTTTAGTCTCTCAGCCAGCTTCGTTAATTAATGGCACCAGATACATGGCACAGTGCAAGTATTTAATAGTGAATAAAGTGAGACAATGATAGAGCCTCAGAGTTCTCAATGAATAATTTACCATTAATATTACTTTGATAAATAAACTTACTCTCCTTACACTGAAAGAATATACAAATTCCCTTACTCAATAGTGGCTTAATTGAAAGTTTTCCATGATATATTTTAGAAATTAAAATTTTGATCTTCTGAAATGTAATTGCATGGATGATACTCATCCATTGTAATTTGTTCCCCAAAGCACTGTTATCAATAGTTTGTGATAGTTAAATCACAACAAATGTTTATATCCATAAGCCTATAAGCCATCTCTAATATTATCTCTAATAACATTAGAAAGATTTATTTCAATCATACAGCCTTAAAATCAGAAAGGATTAGATTTCCTCTTATATCCCACCCTAGTCACTTGCTCAGTTCAACTGACAGATACTTATTTTCCTATAAGACAACCCATTGTGATGTTGGACAATTCTAGTTGAAAAAACTTTTCCTAAACTCCTATTACATCTACTTCTATACAGTTTTCACACTCCTTATTAATTTTTTTACAGTAATCCAGAATGTCACTTCTGTCTTAAAAGCTGAGACAAAACTGAATGACTACTTTTAATTTCTCCATTTTCTTCCAATCCAACATCTAATCTGTCAAATATTCCATTGGCTATACCTCCAAAAAATTTTTAAATGCATAATATGACAACTTCTCACAAAGTTTACAGCTGCCTAGTCCAAGACACCATATTCTTTTATCTGGACCACTTACCATAGCAGCTCCTAAATGATCTCCTTCCTTTTTTGTTGCCCTATACTCCACTGCTCACAGGAAAGCCCAGAGGGCACATTAATGCATAATTCAGATTATGTCCTGCTTCTACTCCTACACTTGCTTTCCACTGTAAATAAGGTAAAAATGCGAACTCTTTATCGTGCCGTCTAAGATCCTATGTGATTGGGCCCCTGGCTGCCAATTCAGTCCCATCATCTGCCTTCTTCTTGCTATGCTCTGGTCATGACAGCCCTCTTGATATTCCTTTGGCATATTAAGTATGTTCCTTCCTCAGAGATGTTTTTACTGCTTGGAATATTGTAGCCCAGTTTTTCATAGGTTATTGTTATAGGCTGATATGTGTCCCTCCAGAATTCATATGTTGAAGCCCTATCCCCCAGTACCACAGAATGTGACTGTATTTGAAGATAGGGCTTGTAAAGGGGTAATTGAAGTTAATGAGGTAGACCTTATCCAATAAGACTGGTGTCCTTTTTAGGGGAAATCTGGACACAGACACAGAGGAAAGACCATGTGAGGACACAAGGAAAAGACAGCCATTTACAAGTCAACAAAAGAGGCCTCAAAAGAAGCCAACCTTACTGACATCTTACTTTTAAACTTCCAGCCTCCAGAGCTGTGAGGAGATAGAATTTTGTGTTTAAGCCACCCAGTCTTTTCTACTTTGTTATGGCAGCCCTAGAAAGCTAACAGCTACCTTCTCATTACTTTAGTGTCATCCCAAATAGCACCTCCTCAGAAAGACTTTAAGTACAATAGCCAATGTAGCCATATACCCTAGTCACTCATTTCTCATTACCCTGTTTCTTTGATAACATGTTAATAAAATTAAAAAAAAATTTTTTTGCTGTTGTTAATGTGTTTATGAATCACTCTAAGATCCTCAAGGGTAAGACTTTGTCTTGTTCACTAAATCCTCTCACTCAGGTGCCCAAGAAATCATTGTTGAATAAATACCATGTTAGAAACCATTGCGCTATCCTTCTAACATATCACTTGTCTTCTTCCCCATAGTAAATATCTTCAATTTAATCTTCCTTCTAATGTCATTCTATCCAGAAGTCTTGGCATCTTATTTACATTCCTGTTTGAAATAATAGTTTTAAAATGAATTATCCTAAGTTGACTTTGACTATCACTGAGAATATCAGAGCTATTCTTTTTACAGTGACCTAGATTAATTAACACTTACTCAGAGCTTTGTTTACCCTTTTTAAAATAACTGTTAGTGCTCTTTATAATCAATTGAAACCCTAGCATTTTATTTCCACACACTTTATTGTCACAAACTTAAAAACAAACATTCTTCTAGCCTATTTTACTATTTTTCTAAATATCTAGAGGCAAGGCATATTTGTATCATTAAACTAAACTTCGTTTTATCCCATATCTGTAGTATATGATGTAACTGATTAATGATTCTTCTTGAAATTTGCTGCTCTCACTTTTCCCATTCCTGAATAACATTATTCTTAATCTCATGGTACTGCTTCATTATCCATTAAATACAGATGTCTCTAAGTTGCCATTCTCAGCCTTCCCTCTCTTAATTATGGTATATTTTCGGGTAGATTCACTAACTGCCTTGTCTTTAACTATCTTAGAAATTTGGCAGATACATGCTAAATTTATATCTCACCCTTCTATTGAATGCTGGTATCCAGAACATTTTACTGAAATGTCACTTATTCCCCATATCCTTAAGATTGCTACCATGGACATACCTGATTTTTTTTCTGGTTATATCATTTTCTCCATAGAACAGGAGTGTTAGCAAATGCTAAAATGGATGAATTCTGTGAGGTTATCTACTATCTCCTGGAGTGGTCTCAAAGAGATTTATAATGTCTGGTTATCCCCAGCTACTCTCATAAATCTCAGTAGCTTTCTTGTCAGCAACATCACAATATTCCCTTAGGGTAGATAATAGACTTCATAACTTCTACTAGTGTCTTTAAAACCATGATAAAGGAAGGTGAAGAAGGGAGTGGGGTGGGAAGGAGAGAGAAATTGAAAAGTACGCCTTTAAGTTCAGAAAGATAGGGGTTCAAATCTTAGCTCTGTATAATAACAGCTCTTTTGCCTTGGGCACCTAAGAGAACAATTATAAAATTATTTCTAATATTCCAAAAATAAAATAAACTGGATAGGAATTACTATGAAAATTACAGATCATATATTTGAAGCATTTAACATAGTGTCTGAAAAAATTATAGATACAGGAAAGGGGGAGGCACAGTAAGAAGTATTCATAAAAAATAGGGGCTTCCCTGGTGGCGCAGTGGTTGAGAGTCCGCCTTCCAATGCAGGGGACGCGGGTTCGTGCCCCGGTCCGGGAGGATCCCACATGCCACGGAGCGGCTGGGCCCGTGAGCCATGGCTGTTGCGCCTGCGCGTCCGGAGCCTGTTTTCTGCAGCGGGAGAGGCCACAGCAGTGATAGGCCCGCGTACCGCAAAAAAAAAAAAAAAAATTAAAAATTAAAAAAAATAAAAAATAAATCATGAGGAAACTGAATCCATAAAGAGAGTTGAAGACATAATTAGGCAGAGTTCCCCACCTCAAAAAAAGACTTGGAGAAAAACAAGTGGACATAGAGCCAATAGGGAAAATCTAACTCACTAGCTTAGCAACCCACAGGCATGTTTAAGAGTCAAGAGCAGGCTTTGGACTACTAAAATTCCTGTTGTAATTTGAATGGAGGAATGCTTATTCATTTTCTCTTGAGATTCAGCTATGAGTTTGCTGAGATTGTTCACCTGCCTCTTACTTCTCTGGGCATTTTTTTAACCCATTACTGAACTAACATGGATGCATTTCTGTTTCTTGAAGTGTGATAGATAGATCTTAATAAAAACAGGACAATTAGAAATCAGCTAATCTAGGTTTCTTAGTTTATGATGAGAAGTTGCTTTTACCCCTGGACACAAACAAGATGAAACCTGAAACTTGGTTTCAGTTCTAGTTCAGTGTTCTTTCTGCTCTATCTATCTTCTTGCCTCCTTTATCTTTTCACAATACCCAGAGCCTCCAGACCTAGGTGAAATCTCCCTTGCTCTCTTGGCTTTCGTGCTCTACTTCTCATTGTTTAAGTTTTGAGTTCCCTTTTTCACTTTTATACTTTTTTTTTCCATATTATTTCTTCCATCTTATCTAAAGAGTTCCCATCCTCAAATGTAAATATTAGCGTGGAAAATAAAAGCCTATAAGCCTACAAGTCTCCTCTAGTCAAAAGAACAACTTTCTTTTGAGTACTTGTGATTAATAATCAACTCAGACAGCAAAGGAAATATTGCACAGTACCCAGAGTTTGTGGCAATATTACCTCTATGTCAATATTGCTTAAGTCACTCTAGAATAATAATAACCCTTAAGAGTTCTTTCTTGAAACTTCTTTTGAAAACTCTTAGGAATTTATTTTACCATGTTTCTGAATTTAAATTTAAAAAAATTTTAATTAGTTTATTTTACTGAATAATACCTAAATAAGTAGGTAAAAAATTTGATTAGCAGCTAGTCAAGGGTATATATTTACCACACTTTGGCAATTACCATTAATTTCACCCGAGGACAGGATCTGACTGTATCACATCCATATTATTACAATGGTCTTAATTTTCTTGTTTCCAGCCTCACCCTACTCAATTCTATTTGTTCTTATACATCTGGATGAATGACTATAAAACAAAATATAATGTGTTTCCATTGGCTCCTTATTTCCTCCCCAATACCTCTGCATTTCAAACCCCTTCGTAATCATTTCTATCTTTACGTTTCTCTTTATATATCACCATATGATGTTGCATAATAAATGCTTTGTTCCAGAAAAAAGATTCATCTATTTTCACTCACACATGCCATGTTCATTGCTTTCTCACACCATTACTGTTTCCTCCCATTTGGGGAGCCCTATCTAGTTCATGAATTATTTAATGGCTACTACAGCCCACAGTCATCTCCCTAATTATTAAACTTCTGTTGCTTTTATCACCTTTATGACTCAGCTTTAATCCTTAGTTGGTCTTTATTTCATGTATGTTCATTTGCTATGAATAAACAATATATAGCAGAAACCATGTAATAAAAGCTATCTTTTTGTGTGTATTGCCTTCAGTGGCTAGCATAGCAAGAGGCATCAATAGATGTTTAATAAATAAGTTTTGGCTAGCTAATCAATTTCATTCTTCCCTGCAAATGTGAGCAAGGACAGGGACAGCACTGTCACTGCTGATCTTTCTCAAGATGGTCATGGTATTTTTTAGCTATTCCTATAGAGAAAAAGTGACTCGACAAGGACATTAAGTACACCAATAGCCTTAAATGTAACAAAAACAATAAAATGCTGGAAATTAGGAAGAACGAGGAAAGAGGAAAGATTACATAGCACCACTTAGGGAATATTGAAATGTCATCTACCTGTTCAAGGTGATAGAGATTTTAGCTAGAGAACTACATGTTGCTGTAAACCTGAAGCTCACTACACTTTTAGCCCTAATTACAAGATTTTCCATATGTGAATAATGTGTAGATGATATGCACTGCAGTCTTCATCTATTTTTTGTATTTAGACTATATGCTTGAAAGTGTGAATTCTATTTATATGCATATGTATACTTGTACAGTATATATATTTGGTATTTTGTGGCTACAGCATTTTTCCAGTAGTTATATTTTTCAAATAATTGAATTACTAAAATGACTGGTAATACACTTTCAGCCCCAGGTGGCTTTGTTTCCCATTTAGAAGTGATTACAGAAAGATTGAAAAGATATTTTGCATTCCATTTGTGGTTGTCTTCTATTGAACTTGGTTAATGTAACATGCTTCTGTGATTTTAGGTTTTTAAAGTAAGTGCAGTTCCTTTGGAAGTGTTTGCCCATAAGTGTATGTGAAAAATATGTAGCCACTCTAGCTAAGCTCTCAAAAAGTGTTTTTAGGAAATGTTTGAAATAGAGGCTTAGGTTATAGTCTTTTCTAAATGTGCACACATAACTCCCACTAATCTTAAAGGAATTAGACACATATATACAAGGAAGAGTAATCTTTAGTTGTTTTGGTTCAAAGATTTTTGAAAATCCCTCTTTCTAAAATAATTAAATAGAAGAGTGTTAAAAAGCATTTGTCATCTCTGTGGAAAATCTAGAAATTAAATCTGAGTTTCTATATCTTCAAATATAAAGGGCCAAATTCTTGTTCTAGAGTCTTGTGCTGCATATACAGATTAACACTGATATTATTTTGCAAATACACAAGAAGAGTGAGATTTGATTTCAATTGCAGAGCCACAAATAACAACCTTTCTTATATGATTACAGAATCCTGAAAAACGTTTGATAGACTTTCTAAAGATTTCTGTCCTCATTTTCTTCAGTCCTAATGCCATTAACTTCTGGGTTAGTATACTGATACATTATATTTTTATACCTGCATAATAAAGTTTCCTTTTCATACATGGAGAAAATCAGTCTCCCTAAAATGACAGAAACTTTCTATAGTTTAAAAATTATAACAGTTACTCTGACATTTTATCATATTTATAGAATAAATTTGTATTTCTTAAAGCAAACCGTTATGATGCTAATATTTTTAAATGAAATAAAAATATTGCATTTCAAATACACGAAAAATAACTATCTTTAGTATCTTTAAACTTTAAAGAGGGTGTGGATTAAAAAAATAATCTCACTACAGAAAGACTGTATTTATTTTCAAAACAAATATCATGAAAGATTTCCAGCTTTTTTTTTTTTTTTTTTTGCGGTATGCGGGCCTCTCACTGTTGTGGCCTCTCCCGTTGCGGAGCACAGGCTCCGGACGCGCAGGCCTGGCGGCCATGGCTCACGGGCTTAGTTGCTCCGCGGCATGTGGGATCTTCCCGGACCAGGGCACGAACCCGTGTCTCCTGCATCGGCAGGCGGATTCTCAACCACTGCGCCACCAGGGAAGCCCAGATTTCCAGCTTTTGAAGCTGCATGTTTGACTGATTCAAATCTCTGTCCACTTTCTGAAGGAGACCCAACTGTGTGCCTAGAACTCCCACCCTCTGGTGATGTGTACCTTCTGGGCATTTATTCCAAAGTGGGATCAACTGTGCATGCTTGGTATCTGGGCAGAAAGTCTTTTGCTCAGCTGATATTTGGGTGATGTCTTTACATGGAAATATAATAAAAATAAACATCTAGTTTAGTACCGCATTATTTATTTTCCTAAGGCTAAAGAGGAACAGTCCTATGATTTTTATCCAGCGTCTTTTATCTGTGAATTTGTGCTGTGATAACTGCCTTTCCTTCCTTCCATGCCTTTAAATGAAAATTTCAGCTCTGCACAAGTGAAACATTAAAAATTGCCAATGCATATTGAAAAAAAAAAAACTAGAAAGAATGTAATACTAAAAAAGTTTTCTGGAAATGATGTTATAGACTACAGTTATCATTTTCCACTTAGATTCAGAGTACTTTTTTTTGTCACTTCCCGAACCCACTGCAGTGTAGGCTCTCAATAAATATTTTTTAAATTAATGAGAAAATATATTTGCAAACTAAGTACACAATTAATTATTTTGGTGAACGTTTGGGCAGGATTCTTATGTTGAAAGAATATTCTACCATATTTTACATTATCTGCCGACCATTCTCCTGGCACAGTAGAAATATATTATTACTATATATAGTAAATATTCACTAAAGTTTGCTTATTGAATTAAATAATAAGTAAAAAGTCACTAATATGGAGGATAAAAACATGAGTTGTATGTGGCTGACAATTTTTCCTTTCTTTTTATTTGCATTAATAGAAAATAAAGTTAGAACTGTGTATGTTTTCTAATATATCTCTAACAATAGCAAATGTCAGATAGATGCTTCATTATGTATGTGACTCAGTCAATATATGTTATTTGGAGTAGAAAATATTACTCATTGATTTATTGTTTCCAATAATATGTATGCTAATGAGGTCTATGTGAAAGTTGAAAAATGATGCATATAATGCTTTTCCTATACAATCATATACTGAATATGATTTTGGAAGCTCTTTGTTGTTTTCGGTTTTGTTGTTGGGATGCTTTGTTCTTTAAGATATTCTCTGCTATTAGGAAAACTCTATCAGAGTTTATAAAGTTAAATCTTATTCGAGAAAGAAAAAATTTTCCAAAAATCCAAAATATCACTCATCTAATATATAAAACAATCTACTTTAAGTCAAACATGGAATTCTTGGGAAAAACACAGATTTTAGAAATAAAATTATCCAGTCAGTGCAAACCATTATCCTTCAAGATTGATGTTACTTAACCATTTGCCTTAATGTGATTTTTTTTCAGTACAGCACACTTTGTCTGCATTTACATAGGAATTTTTCATGAGAAGGGAATGTAAATTAAAATAACATGTCAGTACCTTGGTAATGGAGTCCATCTCTATTCTTCTATTTCTGTCAATGATATATAAGTAGCATGTTATTGATAGATGAGATGAGGGGATATATCACTGTCTAAAACTGAGTCAGGGTAGAATAATTTCCGTTAAGTTGGGATCAACCCAGAAACAATTAAGAAATATCAGGTTGTACAGGTAATTTTGAATTTAACACACTGTATATTTTTGTAACCAATGTCCATATATTTTTTTTTCTTTTTTTTTTTTTTTGCAGTACGCGGGCCTCTTAGTGTTGTGGCCTCTCCCGTTGCGGAGCACAGGCTCCAGACGCGCAGGCTCAGCAGCCATGGCTCACGGGCCCAGCCGCTCCACAGCATGTGGGATCTTCCCGGACTGGGGCACGAACCCGTGACCCCTGCATCGGCCCGTGGATTCTCAACCACTGCGCCACCAGGGAAGCCCTGTCCGTATTTTTAAAACAAAAAATCTGCCTTAATGGCAGGATTGTTTTCAGTTCAGAAAACATACTTCATTATCATATGAACTCCCATTCAACAAACACTTATGGCTCATTTCAGTTTTCTATAAAATTACAATTTAGTATTGCAAAAGGGTAAACATGGATATCTAAGTGTGAGGGTATTGGAGAACTAAACACTGGAGGTTCTAAGATCGAAAACAAAAGCTACCTTTGCCTTCTAGCTTGTTATTTCTTATTTCTCTTAACCATCTGCAGCTCCTCACAGGTCAACTTACTTGAGACTTTTAGGAAAATAATATTAAAAATTATAATTAAAAATTTTTTTGAAATGCATTCTATCCCAACTTCCAAATTTGGATTAGTGGCTCCTGCTTTGTCCAAAAATATTGATAAAAAATAGTTCCCAGAAAAAAAAAGTCTGACCTCTGCACTTGGGATTGCCCTAAATATCTGTCTGCTGTTAGAATTTTCCATGTCTTTTTAAAGGCTTTCCAGTAATCAGGCAAAGTTAGCATTCACATGGACGAAAAACTGATTTAAACAGACAGTTTGCTCATGAAATATTTATTAAATACCTACTATATGATTGACATGACTACATTCTCAAGATGCAAAGATGAATCAAAGATGAATAATTTAAGAATTTGTACCGGAGGCTCTTTGATCCAGGGCACTGTAGGTATCCACTATTGTAGTCTATTCATCTGGACTCATCCATGAATTAAATCTAAAAATATAGTCACCAGAAGCTCCCAGGCTCACATTTACAACATTTGCCACCAGGAGAGGATGACACCAAAAGGTTCTAAATTAAGAAGGGAAAAAGAAGCCGCTCAGAGAAATATTCTAATTATCTCAGGTTTCGGCAGGTTTGTAGCCTGACTAATCAACTAAAGCTACATGGGTGAGGAAGGAAAAGATATTAATGGCACAGCCTGGGTCATGTGTCACCTCCTTGTCCCATCTTTGGTCTATAAGAAGATGGCAGCTCACATTCAAAACAGGGCACAAAGGGATGTTATTTTAGATAGACCAAAAAAAAAAAAAAAAAAAAAGGACCTAGATTAGTGCCTGTGGCTGCTATAACAAATTACCACAAACTTGGTGGTTTAAAAACAATAGAAATTTATATAAATTTATTCTCTCACAGTTCTGGAGGCCAGAAGTTCAAAATCAAGGCATCAGTGAGGTCGCATTTCCTACAGAAGCTCTAGGAGAGAATCCGTTCTTTGCCCATTCCAGCTTCCCATAGTTGGCATTCCTTGACTGCGGTTGTATTACTCCATTCTCTGCCTCTGCGGTTACAGTGCCTTTTCCTCTTCTGTCTGTGCTGTGTTCTCATCTGTGTGCTTGTTTTAAAACTCACTCAACCTCTCTCTTAAAAGAATACATGTGATTGCATTTAGGACCCACTTGGTAATTCATGATAAATTTCCCTTTTCAAGATCCTTAACTTAATCAGTCTTTTACCATATAAAGTAATGTTCCCAGGTTCCAGAGATTAGAATGTGGACATCTCTTTGGGACCACCATTCTGCACACTACAGGATTCATCCTTTTAGCTGATGTATATTATCCAGGCTAGTCAAAATACCAACTGTAATTTGTACACCTTAAGCACAATAGGAAGCCAGTGCTTCAAAGTACTAAATATACCTGAAATGCAGCTCTTCTTCTGAAAATAAATATAGATTATATCAAGAGCTGAAAAATTGACATTTACTTCTTTTTATCAACATATTAGTTTCAATATAGAGATTTACCTTTCTTAGCTAGAGTAAGCAAATGCAAAAATCTCACACATTTGTACTAACTTTCCTGTTTGTCCATTGCAAGTTTTGGAAAAAATACTAAATATTATTAAATTTAAAGGGCTAATCTAGAGAAAAAAATGGTAAACAATAAATCTATAAGAATTGTAATGGAGTTTTCAAAGTGAAAAAAATACCATTTTGCTTTAAAACAGATTAGTGTTGAGTAAGACTACTAAGAATACCCATATTATCATCTGTCATTTCCTTCTCCATTTTGAAGATCATTTGTTTTTTTTAGGTTAGATAATGCTGTCTTAAAGACCTCTCTCTTCAGCTATTCAAATATTTGTCAAATAAATGGATTCAGAGAACTGAAAATACTACTTCATTTCCAACCACTTTGATGGCCTAATACGAACTCATTAGCTTTTTGCAATGTTTCATACATCAATTTTTAATTTTAATAGTTATTACTTCTAAATTGCTTCCAAAATTACTCACAAAAGTAAATCAATTTTTCTGTGGTTTTATATTTGTAACCAAATTAGTAATTTGTAACCAGATTAGTCATTTATATTTGTAACCAGATTAGTAATTAGTAACTTCTATTACAGCAGGTTAACATAATATTTGTTAGGTAAAAAGAAGTGCTTGACATAACTAGGAAGTAGCAAATGCCACCTTTGCTGCATATCTGGCTCTTTCATCTCCCTTAAACGTTAAAGAAGTTTTAATTTGTTGTTACAACGAGAGCATACATTCTATTCCATTTCTGCACCAATAAGCATGGTCCTTTATTTCCCATATTTAGTATTCAAACTTTCATCAGTATTTGTCTCCTCTTCCACTAATTGTTTTTATTCCAATGAAGTGTGATGGTTAAATCTTTTAAATGAGATATAAATGGCATTAAATAGTCATAATTCTTTTGTTTCTTTTCTCTACCATTTTATTATTAATTAGGCTGCTTGATGGTACATATTGTAAGTAAGAAACATTATTTTTTCCAAAGATGTTTCTATCAGGAAAAGGCTTTTGGAAAAGTATTGTTTGATATATGAAATTCAGTAGGAGGTTTTCAACTTGGGGATTTAAGATGTTGATTCCATTAACTTTAGTGCAAAAAGTCTAAAACTCAGTGTACATGCAACCTTTGAAATTCATAGTCAGTTGGTAGAGTCCATTTATTTTCCTATGATTTAATCTCAAGCACAACTCTGTTACACCTCTCTCACAACAGCATCACCCTAAACTAAACGCAACGTTACTGTACTGCAATTTTGGGTACCTGTTAATAGATGGTTTTGAAATACCTGCTGTGCTTTACCCTGACTGGAGCAGTCAGGTTGACACTAAGTGTCTCAAAGGAGAGCTATGCATAATTATCTATCTCCAAATTTAGAAAGGTATCACTTTAAAAGATAATTTTACACTGGAAATTATGGAGGATTACTTTCTGTCTCTGAACTGTTTTCTATCTCTTTACTTTTGCTCTGTCAATTCATCCACATAGAAAGACCTTCTGTCCTCTACTTACTGTATTTCAATGTACAGTTAGATTTTGCTTCCAGCAGTCTTTATTCTCTGGGAGGAAATGGTCTTTCCCGCTTTTGAACTCCACTAATAGTCCATGCTCGGTGACAGTAAGTTATCTGTGTTCATATGGATTTTTTCATTGATATTCTACGCTATTACTTAAGCCACTATTTATTAACTTTTCGATCTTATCTCTTATCTTACTAACTATATTTATTCTAAGCACTTTGAAAGTTGCAACCATGTCTTACAGAATAATAATGAATGTTGCAATACTCAGCATTTATTTTTAATGAATTGCTGAAGAAAACAACAAACAGCTGTCTTAATAAAGAATAAAAATCAATATGAAATATATTTCTACTTCATAGTTGACAAGTGAATGGGAAAAAATAGAAATAATATACCTCCATGTCATTACTTTAGTAGTTATTATTTTAGCAACAATAACTTAATTTTTATTCAGTAGTTTACAGTTTGATGCAGAAATCTTTGGAACCACCCAGCTATTAATATTTAAGTCAGAAAAGAAAGAAGCAGAAAAAAAATTCCAAAATTTTATTTGACCAAGTTTACTTGGAAGTGACTAAATTATTTCTTACCTTGCTTAGAATGGGTGACTTAAATAAAAAATGAATCTAGTTATAAAAAACTTTACATTTATACACATTTGAGTTTATCATTTATAAATAATATACACTCCACACAAGGAATAGTTGGGAGCAATGAAAGTAGCAAATTACCAGTATATGTCAAAGTAATAGTTGTGACATTATATTTTTAAAATTAACAAATTTATAGATGATCTCTGCATGGCAATGGGTGGCAGGTCTTAGGGAGCAGGGAGCAGGGGAGGTTTTTGTCTTCTTTGGAAATAGTCTATAGATACTCATTAACCTTGAACAGTCATGAGAAATCTATTTTTTTAACATTTTATGTTTAATAGTTTAATGATGACTCTCAGAAAAATAGAAATTATTTTGTTTAAATTCTAAATTATTCAAGTAAGAGGAAATATTACCTCAAAATCCTCAATCAATCCAACAAAATTAGGAAAGAAAAAAGTGGCAAAGGAGAACAAATAAATTACAGAAAATAAGATACCATTGCCAAGTCCATCAGATCGTAATAATAATAAATGTGAATATGGATAAGTTCCCTTAATAAGGAATATCATATTATGATTTTTAAAATTCTGGTTTGGGATTTCCCTGGTGGCACTGTGGTCATGAATCTACCTGCCAATGCAGGGGTCACAGGTTCGATCCCTGGTTGAGGAAGATCCCACATGCTGCGGAACAACTAAGCCCTGCGCCACAACTGCTGAGCCTGCACTCTAGAGCCCGCACTGCGAGCCACAACTCGCTCAGCGACAGCTCTGAGCCCACATGCCACAGCTACTGAAACCCATGTGCCTAGAGCCCGTGCTCTGCAACAAGAGAAGCCCCTGCAATGAGAAGCCCACTCACCAAAACGAACAGTATCCCCTGCTCGCCACAACTAGAGAAAGCCCGTGTAGCAATGAAGACCCAATGCAGCCATAAATAAATTTAAAAGAAAAAAATCTGGTTTACACTATTTTTCTAGAGGAATGAATGAAATAAAGTAACCCAAAGAAAAAGATGTAACAATAACATATGATAGAATGAAAGATACAAGAAGCTAAAGTAACTTTTATGCACTTAAAAATGAGTTTCAAAAAGGAGAGCAAACTCTAATAGAAATGAAAGGAGAAATTGGTAAATAATAAACTGTATTTAATAGAAAAACAACACACTTCTCACAAATCAGTGGAGCAAGAAGACAAAAAGAGAAAAAATTAAATAACAGAAAATATACATTTTAAAATGTCGTGAAATGTTCATGAAAATTAACTATGTATCAGGCCACAAGATTATTGCAACATACCTGAAGTATAGAAAACACACCTTTCATATTTTCTGGCAAAAACCCAATAAAAAATTTAGAAGTTGATGTAAGAAAAAATAACCAAAAAACATATACACAAAAAATATTTAAAGTGAAATTCTCTTCTAAATAAAATCTTAATTTGAATAGAATGGAAAAACAAAGATAACAAAATCTTTAGAAATGAATGATGAAAATCTTCAAACAAAAGACTCACAGAATTCATCCAAACCATGAAATAGTTAATAATAAGTTTCAAAAGAAAGATGCAAGCCCTATATGAAAAAAAATAAAATTAAAATGTTGCTCTTTATTGACAGACATGAAACAATCTTAAAATGGTAAAGCATCACTCTTGTGGAACATGGCAAATTGTATAAACTTTAAGCACAAACTATAAAAATATGCTTATATCATAAAACTAATGAATATGTTATTGACACAAGTATAGAAAAAAATTTTAAGTAATTAGAGAATTCAGATATAAACTCTCATATAAAGTACAATCTAATTTATTTTAAAAGGGTAGAATTTCAATAAACGCTCGACTATTCTATGAATAGCTTTAAGTGAGATGGAAAGTTTTCTGTCATTGAACAATATTTTGGCACTTGAGTTTTTCATAGCATCGGTATGCATAATTTTTTCTGTAAAATATAATTTATGGAAAATTGCCATTTACTTGCAAAAAGTAAAATTAGTCCCCTAGTATATATACAGTTCAAACATCATGTGAAATAATTTGCAGCCATTTCAGAGTAAATGAAATATATAAGGTTAAAAATAGCAAAAAAAATATATAGAAATATATTTATGTACATATGTGTGTGTAAAATATATATACATATCCCATTTTTATTTTATAAGCTCTATGTTTGCAAATATTAGACGTGTATAAGAAAAGAATTAGAAGGATTAGCTGTGGAGAGATTAGTGATCAAGGAGAAGAAGGGAAGGAGGGTTGATTATCTTATATGTCACCTAAAACTGTGGTAGAAACAGTGAGATTACATAAAGCATCTACTATATAGTCTCTGCCTTCTGGCCATTCACACACTGTGGTGGCAGAGCAAACCTAAATAAAACAATGCATGAAATGAAGACAATATATGACTGTGCCAGAACCTGTCCCACTGGCACTCAATCACACATGCCTTAATGGTTCCAACTTGATATAAACTCTCAGGTAGTTGCATCAAAACTTTTCTCATAACAGGGGATCAAATTATTTTGGGCCGTTTCTTAAGTGATAGCAAGGAAGGAACAAAATAAAAAATTACCTTGCAAATACAATACCATGATATTCATGCCCCACGATTGAAATTTAGAAAAGGAAAAAAAAAAAAGATGAAGGGCCGTTGTAAAAGGGGAATGGAGGGTGATAAAGTGTAATTATTTTAACTGTTTTATAAGAATATATACATATAATATGACTTAAGTACAGAAAATGCTTCTCCTAGGAAATGGTTTTCTAAACACAGAGTCATTTGAAAAGTGTAGAAAAAGAGTCTATTAACTGATACTAAATTTAATTCAAGCAGGTGTTTCTTCCATTAATGTAAGTGTCAAATAACAGATTGCTGCCCTCTATTTTACTAAAATTCTAATTAGAAATAGCTTGAAAATGAAACATTCGATGGTTGAAAAGCAAAAAGATCTTTTCAGGGGAAGATGCAGTAATAGCATGTAGTACAAGCAGTTCAAGGTAGATAATATTTTTTACTTAATAGGTATCTGGGGTGTTCCATTGTTGTGGAAACTAGTTTGAATAAAACTTCTCATGAAATTACTCCTAATAATGAAAATAATAGGCTAATTTTAAGTGAATTAAAGGTACTGAAACACACTTATCCAGTCTCTTTCCTTATTAAATACCATCTCTGCTAAGTTACATACAGAAGTATAATGAAATTTCTGGATCCATGGCAAGTAAAATGTCAAAGACATACACTCTTTATTCCTATTGTAACTTTCAGTATGCATTTCTGTAGACATCTTTCCCCAAATTTGCAAATGCAGTATCTCCGTGTCACAGCTATTTCTATTAAACGAACTAAAAAACGTAACAAAATTCTGTGCACTATGTTATTGAAAAGAGTAAGATCTAGAAGGGATATGGGAAACAGTAAATAATTCACATATTATGTTAGTACCCAATATTGCAGCATGGTGTCAATTGCATTGTTATTCTAAAGTTGATGTGAAGATTTTCTGTCAGAGAAATGACCAATTTGAGCCAAATTATTTTCTATAAAATTTACATATGTTCTACTTCTCCTTACCACTTTCCAATATCCACATAATAAACTGCAACACTCTGTGTGTGGGTGGGGAGGTGCTGGGGGGTATAAGAAAAATAGAATAAGCTTAATGCTTGACTTACAGGAATTAACTAGAAGTAGTTAAAATTCCATAGTATAGAGATGGAGAGAAGGGGAAAAGAGATTACTAGCTAATTTCAATATTGTTCATAGGCAGGAAAAAATAGGAAATAGTCTTCCCTTCCCCTCCCCCCAAAAAACAAAGAAGAAACTAGAAGTCTTCATAAAAGCATTAGTGTATAGATAATATCTAGGACAAAATATAACCATTCTTAAATATTTGCTTATATATAAACTTCTAAAAATGGTCGTGAATAAGAGGAAATAGGTTTAAAGGACTAGGATAGTCACCTAAGACTTTGAAACCAGATAAATATTGTACATTATTATAAAAAGTAATTTAAAAGCATTCTTTCAAAATCGAAAGTAAGGTGACAAAAATTAAATATATATTCAGAAACACACCAGCAGAAATTATTTCAAGTGATTTTAAATATTCCTAGGAGTACATTCAAAAAGGGAATATCCAGTTAGGATATATTGTAGGATATCTTAATAGAGTTGAAAATATGTCCTGTGTGAAATGATGATAGAGATATCCATAGATGATAGACATGGAGCTAGAGAAATCATCTACATCTAGATGCTAGATGATGCAACATAGAGTGACACAGCATAAGGAGAGCAGGGAAAAGCACAAGATCTAGAATCATTTACCAGCCAAAATGAAGGGGCAGAGGATGGAGAGAAGTTACTAAAATAAAGAAAGAGGTAATAAAATAATAGGAGTATCAAGAAGAGAACAGTGTTTTGGAAATGTGGGAGGAATAAATTTAGGAGGTAGATGGTATTCAAGAGCATCCAGTGCTACTGGAGATCTGTGCTTAGTACAGTCTCTTAAACCAAGAATTATTTGCAGTATAATATAAGCAATGCCCTTTATTAGATATTAACCACATCCTGTAACTTCCTTGTTATTAAGGACTATGTATAATTTATATTACATGATTTCATATATTAAACTCCAGAGAAATAATTAATGGGAAGCAATGAGAATTCTAAATAGATCTTTGTGTTTTCTGTGTGGTCAGTTCTACCAAATGGATATTGAGAAAGTATTGTCTATTAAAAACTTCAGGAGCCAGTTGCAGAGGAAAGGGGATTGTGGAAACATACTGTCAAATGATTTAATAGAATGCTGTGTGAAGAGAGAAAGTGTTGCTTGTGTAAAATCAAGAAAGCCAAAGGAAGGTTTGAAAAACAGAAGAACTGTAGTTTTGCTATTACAGAGTATAAAGAGGCAGTAGAAAGGGACATACTAATAAGATTTTAAGATATTTAATGATAGAAAAAGTGAGGTAATGAAAGAAAGGGCAGAAGAACTCAGGGTTAGCTTTGAAAGAAGATAAGCACATTTTCCTCTGACATTATGTGGTAGATGAGAACATACAGACAAAGGTTTGATGGGGTGTAGAGGGTGACAGGAGGGATAGCTTTATATGTTGAGTTAAAGGAGCGATAACATGTATCTTAGATGATGTGCTCCTGTTACAGTTCTGTGGAAGTCTACACACTGGAGACACTAAAGATTCAGTTAAACTAAGTATAATGATAAAGAGAGGATGGATCTCATCTTGAGAAGAATGGTTAAGGTGAAGGTTAAGATGGAGAGTCTACCTGAAACTTAAAAAACAGAATTAACTGAGAATTTAGTTGAAATGAATCTATATGAATTAGTGCCACATTTTTCCTCAAGCACACATGGTCCACATATACAAATCCCCAATGTTAATGATATAATATTTTCACATCCCTTTTTAGCATTTTTGATCACTAGTTATAATGATGATCTTGGGAAATTAAATCACATAGACTCTCTGGGTCTCGGTTTTAATACAAATAAAAGAATAAGGTATGATAACTTATCTCCATCTTACTTCCAAGTTGTATGAGCATTATTACCTAATCAAACATGTTGATAGTGGAGTGTGCAATAATATGATATTTGCTCTTGCACACCAAAAGACAAGTGTTAAATTCTTTTTCATAACCTGTGATCACTGATTTTTTACATGAGCAGGAGGTGATTATGTGGTTATCTGAGAGAAATATGATCTGCAATGAAAAAAGAAACAAAGGTCCCTTTTCATTTTGGTAAATATTTTCATCTTGTCATAAATCAGAGAAGACTAGAGAGCCAAGTGTTATTGCAGGGCAACGAGAAAAAACTACTTACTTCTTGCTACAGAGGATGGAGTTAAAAAAGAAAAGGAAAAACAATTTCTAGTTCTTCCTGTGAATCTAGTGAGCATGGCTTAGTGCCTTTGGGATCCTCTCTGGGGAGCTGTTATTAGATAAAGGAAAGACTAGCTTCCTTCTCATAATGTCTTTGTGTGTCTGGTGAATGCCAGAGGCGGGCACTTTCAGGTTATGTGAAATTCCTGTGGCAGCCTCAAGATATGATATTCTTTAAGGCTCCTTATTGAGTTATCAGGTACCCAGAAACATACCTTGTGTCAAGGAACATCTCTTTATTTTTCTGAAATTCTATATTTAAGTCGCTTTTCAGTGGAATCACATAAAATGAGAGGAATTGTAAAGCTATGAGTTTCAAGCTCAAGTTTCTTTGGTTTGCTGTTTATTATTTGCCTAAGACTTCCAGCCATTTCAGGACAAGGACAATGTCTACTAGTCTGTAGATATTGTCATTCATACTTAAATTCCTCCTGCCTGATTAGCCATTTTATGCTCTGCTTTCTTTTGCATTTGGCTAGGGATTTTGAAATGCATTAATACTTCACATGAAACAAAATATCCTGAGGATTCTCATAGTAATGTTAATATCCGGAGCCAGTGGGGGGAAAATGGTTAACAACTCATCACTATATTCATGTTAAGAAATTTTGACAATTATACATCAAGGTTTTGTGTTTCCACCTCATTTATTCAACTCTTAGGAAATAGCTGTTATTCAAGGCTACTGCTTTTGTTCCTTCCTTCCTAATAAATCTCTTTTTTAAAAACATCTGAGGCAACTTTTTTTCTTATAAGATATTCCTACTTAAGCAACAAGAACTAGAATAGCCCCTGATCTCAGCACTTCAACTTATTTTAAATCCTTTTCTTTTGGTTTTTTTATATTTTTATTGTGTGTTTCTTTGGTTTGGTACTTTATGTGACATTTTATAGGAAAGAGAAAAGTGGGGAATACATTTTTAACTTTTTAGATAAATCACTGCAACAAGAAAACAAAATGAATTTGTTTTCCTCTGAATTTTTGTTCTCCAGTAGTAAAGTAAACAATCATTTGTGGCTATGGGATTAGGAAAATATAGTTTAGGAAGACTAGGAAGGCAGCCCAAACATATGCTAATTTTTTCTTCTGCCCACCTTTCTCAAAAAGCAAGGTTAAACATGATCTAACTAATGGATCTGGAAGAAGAGTCTAAAGACATTGATGGCTTTGGGTTTTTAAGAGGCTCTAAGTTGTCGTTATTAAAAGGTCTAGAAGGGCAGCAAGGACTTGTTAGCTTTGAAATAAACCTTTTCCTCTGGAAGATAATAAAAAAGGCTGGTATTAGAATTATCATCACAATATTAGAATCTAGAAAAGAATGAAGAATATTTACAGACATTTGAGAAGAAAGTACTAGAAAACTAGAACCTACGCTCAACCAATACATCATTTATATTTATGGGCACGAATGAGCACAATATAACGTTCAAGAATTCAGATAGTATACATGATTCATTAATCTCCTGTGTGATAATTAGTTGAACATCTGCTCTACTCAAATAAAAATTAAATAAGAAAAAGCATTTCAAGGTAGAAAATAATGTGTATGAGAAATAGTGCTGATCAGTGAATATATTCAAAATGTTGGTCAATCCCAAATAGTTGATAATATTGTGGCTGTGAACAGTAATATTTTAAAAAATTTATTTATTTTTTATTTATTTTTGGCAGCATTGGGTCTTTGTTGCTGCACACGGGCTTTCTCTAGTTGCGGCCAGCGCGGGCTACTCTTCATTGTGGAGCACTGGCTTCTTCTCCCTGAGGTGGCTTCTCTTGTTGTGGAGCACGGGCTCTAGGCGTGGACTTCAGTAGTTGTGGCACCCAGGCTCAATAGTTGCGGCTCGCGGGCTCTAGAATGCAGGCTGAGTAGTTGTGGTGCACGGACTTAGTTGCTCCACGGCTTGTGGGATCTTCCCGGACCAGGGCTCGAACCCGTGTCCCCTGCATTGACAGGCGGATTCTTAACCACTGCACCACCAGGGAAGCCCAGTAATATTTTTAAAGATAAATAAAACTTTAGAAAACTTGATAAACCATACAATATTTTCTTAAGAAAGAAAAAAACAGTAAATTCATAGTACATTTTAAATATGGGATAAAATGTATGTTATCAAAGAAATGAGATCAAATATGTCAATTATGAAAAGGAATGGGTTGAGTAATATGATATTCAATAATAAAGACTCTCAATTTTGAATAAATAAATAAAAACAGTAAAACTTGCTGAGAAACATACCTAAAGTGAATAGCAAAAAGTAATTTAAAATTAAGTGATAGGCAAATAAGTGGTAACAAGTTTTAATTAGATATGATGGCATTTAAAGACCACAACTTGTAAATCAAAAAGTAATTTAAAATTAAGTGATAGGCAAATAAGTGGTAACAAGTTTTAATTAGATATGATGGCATTTAAAGACCACAACTTGTAAATCAACTACAAAAAAATTCCCACAACTTAAACAGTAAAAAGATGGATAATTTTAATGATACATGGTGCAACCCACCAAGATGATCGGTAGGACAAGAAATGTGTAAACCAAAGTACTTTGGGAAGGCACAGAAAAAAAAAAAATGTTAAATCGACAAACAACTTCCTTAGAAATTGGATTTTAGAAACATTTTTCTGAGAAAATTGACAATCTAATGACCTGGTGTGGATAGGGGGAGGAAGGACATCAGAGATTTTAATTAAAAAAAAAAAGTTCAATCTAATACAGACAAATGCACATACCATGTTTGATTGATCCTACATTTAGTTTAAATCCACAACTGTGTCTATATGTTATTGTGTTATGCCTTTGGAACATACACAAGAAGCTGGCTACAAATAAAACTTAATGTATTGCAAATACAGACATGCTAGAGTATATGTCTTTGGATGAAAATGCAATAAAACAACAAAAAGTATTTCAGGAATTTTTTCAACAATTCCTCAGACTATAAATAAAAAAGGAAGAGTCTAAGTATATTTCACATCCTTTTAAATAATCTGATACTTATGTTAGGCTCTCTGAGAATTGTGTACTGAATCTTACAATTTAACATTTATAACATTTTTTTCTCTTTTTCCTGAAGATGCCTAAGCTGTGGTTTATATATATTAGTACTAAATTTCTTTTGACATAATCAAGATTTTTCATTAGATATCATCAGCAAACACTACGTGAAATGGCAAAAATCTAAATAGTCCCTCAATAAAATTAGGAATAAGACAAAGTTACCCATAATAGCTACTAATATTCTGTATTAATTTTAAGGCTTTAAGTCAGAGAAGACAAAGAAATATAAGCGATAATTCAGATGAAGAAGAGACTAATTTATTATTAGTTACAGGCGATATACTGGGATCCATAAAGTCTAGACGTGACTGCGAAGGCCACGGGGTCCTAAGTGGTACCTCTGGGTTCAGTGGCAAGGTGGCATTGGTGCTGGAGCCAACGGTATGCACATGCTTGGCTGCAGGTGCCTGCATGGTGGCAGGGGTTGGTTGCATGGTGACCCTGACAGTGGCCAATGTGCATACATGAAGAGTTGCTGGTGCCTGGGCTGTCTGCCAGGCATGCACTTGTGTGGCTGCAGGGGCGAGCTGCAGGCTCAAGTACAGTAGTGCAGGCTGGTGACAGGAGTCAGAGCCAGCAGCATACAGGTGCACACACAGCCACTGAGGTCCCCCTTTCCCCCCACAGCTCTCACCACCAAGGCTCATGCAGTTGTGATGTCATGGGCCCCAACGGCTTGAGCCAAGGAGATATCATCTCCCCCCGAGACCGAGAGCTGCCACATACCCCTGCACTTGGCATGCCACACCACTAGACCCAGGTTCACAGCACACTCCAGTGTGTCCCCATCCACAGGTGAAGTCTTTTCTTATCAAAGTCAGTCCTCAAAGTCTGGAAGAAGTGACTGCTTCCTCAAATGCGCAGACACATGCACAAGGCTGTAGAGATCATAAAATCAGGGAACCATGACACCACCAAAGGAACACAATAGAGGTCCAGTAACTGACATCGAAGAAATGGAGTTCTTTGAATTTACCACATCTTTAAGTTCTGCTTCCTTTTATATCCACAACTGGATCTTTAAGTCATTTCTTTCTCCTCACAATTTACTACAGGTAGTCAGGAGGAACCAGTCTACTCGTCTTCGACATTTTGCTTAGAAATTTCCTCAGCTGAATATCCAATGTTATTGCTCCCAAGTTTTACCTTCCACAAAACATTAGGAAACAAACACAATTCAGCCAAGTTCTTTGCCACTTTATAACAAGGATTGCCTTTCCTCCAGTGTCCAATATATGTTTCTCATTTCCATCTGAGACCTCATCAAAATGGCCTTTACTCTCCACATTTCCATCAACATTCTATTCACAAGTACTTTGCTAGTCTCTAAGAAGACTGAGGCTTTCACTTCAGCTCCCCACTTTTCCTTCTGAGGTCTCACCAGAATCACCTGTAAAGGTCTATTCACAGCAGTGTAGGCTTTTTTTCCCTAACACGCACCTCAAAACTCTTTCAGGCTCTGCCTATTACACAGTTCCAAAGTCACTTCCGTATTTTTAGGTCTTTGTTACAGCAGCACCCCTACTTCTAGGTACCAATTTCTGTCCCAGTTGAGGCTGCTATAACAAGATACTATAGACTGAGTGGCTTAAGCAGCAAACATTTATTACTCACAGCTCTGGAGGCTGGGAATTCAAGATCAAAGTGCCAGCATATTTGGTGACCCATGAAAGCCTGCTTCCTGGTTCACAGAAGTCAATCTTCTCACTGTTCTCACGTGGCAGAAGGGGCCAGGGAGGTCCCTGGCAGTATCTTTTTAACGGCACTAATCCCATCCATGAGGGCTCCATTCTCAGTACCCAATCATCTCCCAAAGGCCCCATCTCCAAATATCATCACATTGGGAGTTAGGTTTCAACGTACGAATTTTGAGGGGACACAAACAGTCTATAGAAGATTAGAATGCAAAAAACAAACAAATAAGAAAAAATAGGAGAGTAAAGTCAATAAAACATATTATTTTGCTATTGAAAGATTCAAATTAACTTTGGGTTTGTAAACACCCTCCCATTTTTTTCCCACACCATTGATTGTTTATAATGAACAAACCCCCCCGAAAAGGGTATTTTATGGAAGGAGAAGAATTTCAGATATATTTCATATCATTTGTAATAGTTTGATCCTTATATTAAACTTGCCTTTTGATAATTTTGTAGTGAAACTTACAATTTACCATTTACGACTGTGCTGGGTTTTTTTCTCTTTGTTTCAGAAGATGCTTAAACTGTGGTTGATATGTGTTAGTATGAAATCTCTCTTAAGAAAACCTCGTGTTTGACAGAAACACATGCTTCAGAATGTCTCTGAAGAAATATAGTAAGACAAATGAGTTGTTGCCTACCAATTCCCTTTTTCAGTATGAACTTTTACTTTTATTTCCAGTTAGTCAAATGAATCATCCCACTGGGAAAATAAAGACACATAATAATGCTGAGAAGAATCATAGGATTTCAGAGATGAAAAGACCTTAGGGATGGTTTAGTCCAAAGTCCTCATTTGCAGATTATGGCGAGCTGCGTCTGACCAGCAGAATAACAGTCGCCACACGCTAGACTCTTCTCGTATCACACTTTATTGGAGTACAGCTTGGTTAAAGAAAGATGGAAGGAAGACCCCGCAGCCTTAACGGCAGCTGCCTATATAAGATTCGGGGTACTGTGCAAGTCTCTGACTGGTTCATATCGAAGGCATAACTACACGTCGCCTTCGGACTGGTTACTGCTCTAAAACCTTGTTAGCATATCTCAACGCATGCGCACTGGCTACAGGATGGATGACTCAGCTTTTTCTATCCTGCTTTGCGGCAACGCTTTGCCGCGCCCCACAGCAGATGAGGAAACTGAGGCCAGCCTAAGGTTGCATGGCTGGTTTAATGGCATTGCCAGAATTAGAAATACCTTTTTCTGGTTCTCATCCAGTGCTCTTTTTATTATTGTGTGCTGTGGCCCACTTCGTGACACCTCTGAAAGAGGGTTCTCCTAAAGCATCTATGCATGACTCACAGCATATCTAAACAGAAATACTTTCTCTGCCAAAAACTGCCTGTGAAGGATTCTGCTACTGAGAGCTCCAACTGGGCATGGAGTCCCTAGACAGCATACTGCATAAACTGTAATGAGCTATATAATGTCTCCATTCTCTAGTGACATGGAGCCTTCACAGTATAGAATTTTTTTTTTTAATGAAGATTTTAAGCCAGCATCTCAGTTGTCTAACCTTCTTTACCACGTCCCATGAGACAGAGCCTATATAGCCTCCCACACTCAGTGATGTTATGTTTTAGGGCAACAGGAGGTATTTCAAGATAGTTGGCCTTGTCTGTGTAGATCCCTTTTTTTTTTTCTTTTTCCTTTTGGAAATCAGCATGATCTCTCTGGCCCTTTCTGTAACTGAACAATTGAGCAAGGCCTCAATGTAAAAGCTATATTCATAGCAATAGTGCAAAATGTCACTGAGATGCCACCCCAGATTTCATTCAATTCCTGTAACAGATATTACACATTCTGTGCTCCAAGAGCTGTAACAGGCCTTGTTCCTGAGTGTTATCAGTTGTGCTAGATGAACACTATTCTCTTGAATATTACATAAAGCTGGATTCACGGTGAATTTGTAAATTTATGTGGACAAAAAACAGAGCTATCAAAATAAATGTAATGCTATGATAAATAGAATGTTGGGAGATTAAAATGAGGCCCCTGATTTCTGTCCAATGACCACTTATCTCTGGTTTGGATCACAGACTCTCAAATTTAAATCACTTTGACTATGTTGCCTTCCCATCATCGCGAAAAGTCACCATGGCCACAAATCAATGGCAATGAAAACCATTTCATTACATATTGTTCTTTAACATCTATAGGTTACTAGGATGTGTTTTGGAACATAATCCATTATCTAGGAACTTTTCAAAAAAGTTTTTAATTCATATTTCACTATTATTGCTTTCTTACCAACAATAACCACATATATTTTCCCCAATGTAGAGTACTAAAACTATCTTGCATTACAAAACACACTCCTGTCCACATTCCCTTGAATAACAGAGAAACAATTTAGATCAACTAAATGTCATTTACTTTTAATTTTTTTATTTACCTTAAGTTGAATGCCTAGAATATATCTACACAATTTACAGCTTTATTTCATACGTAATTTATTTTAAAAATACACAGATATGTCCATGCTGAGAGCATGAGCCTATTCTAAAAATTAAACACTTTAATTTTGTTACCCAAAAATTTTTACAGTAATGGAAAACCATAATTATGTTTTAAATCACACTCGCACTGGGGCATTTTATTGGGCAACGTATTTATTTGAATATGTCCTCCCTCCAGTTAATAAACGTCTCTTTTTCTCCACACCTACTAATTTTGAGTAGAATATACAACTACAACCATCTGCCATTATTACAGCAGTAACATGAGCTCTGGTTGCAATGTCTTGATTCCGATTGAATGCATGGTACATTTGAAGTGTGTGTGCATATGTGTGTTCACTGACTGGTTTTTTTTTTTTTTTTTTTTTTTTTTTTTTTTTTTTTTTTTTTTTCGGTATGCGGGCCTCTCACTGTTGTGGCCTCTCCCATTGCGGAGCACAGGCTCCGGACGCACAGGCCCAGCGGCCATGTCTCACGGGCTTAGTTGCTCCGCGGCATGTGGGATCTTCCCGGACCAGGGCACGAACCCGTGTCCCCTGCATCGGCAGGCGGATTCTCAACCACTGCGCCACCAGGGAAGCCCCACTGACTGGTTTTTATAACCAGATTGAGGCATAGTCAGATGGGATCATCTTTAAGCTCTTTCTGCTGCTGCTTTAATAGCACTTCATATATTTCCAAATATTTTTAAATGTTCTATTTGATCAGGCAAATATATGTTGCCTATATCCCCTGGTAATCAAAGTAAAATAAAAAGCAAAAAATATAAAGGAAACAAACCAACCAACAAACAAAACATGAATGTGTGATAAAAGCCTGAGTCAGTTACTAGGGGGTAAATTAACCCAAATGAATTACCCATAACAGTGAGTAAAACTGCTCTCCCAGCCTAAGGAAAGGAGTAGGATTGAACAAGACAAAGCAGTCACTTCAGTTAAAACCAGAATACTTAAATGTAGCAGGTGGCAAAAGGACAAAAAAAAAATGCGGATAAAAAGATTAGAGAGTAGAGAGAGGAGAAATGCAGGTCACACTCTGATAAAGAAGATATGCCTTGTCAATAGCATCTGACAAGACAGGACTCAAACAGTGGCACGGTATTGGCACTGCGAGTCACTCCTGGTAAAGACGCATCTGGAAGGTTAGAGGAGAAGCCTTATCTAAGGCTCAAGGCATGGAGGGCCTTAGCTATGCCCACCCAGTGTAACAGAACTGACAGCATAGCAGGAAGAACTGTGGGAAAGGGGTAGATCAACTAGAAATTTAAGAAGGAAAATGGAGAGAAAGAAAGGGGGAGGAGAGGAGAGTGTGCGTGCAAACCAGCTAATGGCTTAGCCATTTCATTCAATGAACACACGCGCAAAGGGAGAACCTGCCCTCAATAATCACCATTTCACTTTATGTGAAATGTTTAAGCCTTTCTAGTGTTTAAAGATACAAAAGGGGGGCTTCCCTGGTGGCGCACTGGTTGAGAATCCGCCTGCCGATGCGGGGGACATGGGTTCGTGCCCCGGTCCGGAAAGATCCCACATGCCGCGGAGCGGCTGGGCCCGTGAGCCATGACTGCTGAGCCTGCGCGACCGGAGCCTGTGCTCCACAAAGGGAGAGGCCACAACAGTGAGAGGCCCGCGTACCACAAAAAAAAAAAAAAAGATACAAAAGTGTGATTGTAATTATAGCACACATTATATATATATATATATATATATATATCTTTACATGTTTTGCATATGTACATTGTCCATTTCCCATGCATGTTATTGTAACATACAATATATATGTAACATATGAGTAAATATGAATATTTTTTCAGGGTAAATTTTCTAGGGAAATTTCATTTTTCTTGCTGCCTTTATATTCTAACACTCATTTCAAACCCTGTCCTCCCATCAGACAAGACCATGCTATATAGTGATATCTAAAGATGACCATTGGGTATCCTTAGGTATTTTCAAGAGGCGACTGCTGAATGTACCAGTCTTTAGTCAGGGTTTAACCTTTTCCTTTTGCTTTTGTATTCTAGCATTTGAAACAGCTACCTGACCTCTCAGCAAGTTAGCTATGATTTCCTCACCTTTTCCTTGTTGTTGGTTATACTTAGGCAAAATTCTTAAATGGAGTAATAGGAGAGATAGTCTCTTGGGTCCTTTACAATTATGAGACAATAAGGTTGCATCTGTGCTCTTTTATTACCTTGAGTGAATCCCTCCTAATCCCATTCATTTGAGAAAATATTTAAATATTTATCAAGTACCACCTCCATGCCAGGATTTGACTAGATATCAGTATACAGTTGCTATTCTTGTCAGCCAAAGAGTTGCACCTATTCACGTCACTGGAGTGACATGAATCTCCTCTTCTCCGAAAAAAAACAGTGCTACTCCATCCTATATTTTTCAGATTAAACCTCTTCTGTCTTGTGAGGTCTTCCTCTGAGCCCTGGTTTCCTGTAGGACTATAGAAGATGGTCTATATATATAGACCTCTCTCTATAAAGGTTATAGAGAGGGCACTATAACCTTTAAAAACTATATTGCTATTTTTACAAATAAATATTATTAAGGGAATTTTAACTAAAAACCTTCAACTTAAACTAAAGTTGATATTTGGGGAAAAAATATCTGTTGGTAAATATTTTGATTGAACCTATGCACAACAAATAGACTGGTTGACTAGCTTTTTCCCTCATTTGGAGTCATCCTTTCAACATATATTTACTATATCTATTATTTATCAAATACTTTCAAACTATCGGAGAAAAAATTCTGTTTTTGTAAAGTTTGCAATCTCGTCTGAGAAGACATATAATAAAAAATAAACAAGGAAGTTATATAGTATATTAGAAAGTCATAAATGCTATAGAATATTTTTAAAATATAGGACAAGGTGACGGGTTTTAGAATGCCTGTTTGGAGGAAGAAACTTGGAGTTTAATGGTTAGGATAGACCTCATTGAGTAGGCTATGTCTGAACAGTGACTTGAAGGAGGGTAAGTGTTAGACCTATGGGAATATTTAGGGGGAGAGATTTTAAAAAGAAAATTGGAACATTGAGTGCGAAGTCCCCCTATATCAGGAGGCTCACAGCGTGTGCGAAGAACAAGGAAGGCAGGATGGCTGTTGCTGAAAGAAGAGGGCAGGAATAGGAAACCAGTGAGGACCTTTTTAGATCATTGTAACTGGCATGCATTTCAAAAGAAATGAGGAGAGAGTGTAAGGTTTGTGTAGAGAAATGAGGTTATCTGATTTTGATTTTAATAAGGTTCCTCTAGTTAGTCTAGTTAGAGTAGGTTGGGGGTGGGCAAGGAGGCAAGGTTGCAAGAGTGGAAGAATGGAGATGAGTTAAAACCATATTAGTTAAATCCCGGTAAGAAATCGTAGTAACTTGAACCAAGGTGATAGCAGTAGTTTTAGTGAGTCATGGTTATATTATGGATAAATATTAAAGATGGGGCCAGCAGGATTTCCTTATAAATTGGATATTGATTGTAAGATGAAGTTGAAATCTAAGTGGCCTCGAGGACTGGAAAAATAGAGTAGACATCAGTTAATAATGAGAATATGGTATAGATTCATCTGTTTACTCAATCTTCCATAGCTTACACGGTTCACTTTCCCCTCAGTGCTATATTATATGTGGAATATTAAGATTGGAGACTTTTCCACTTTACAGGTATTAGGTTTTAGATAAATAGACTAAGTAAAATCTAAGACTCATACATATGCTCTGATTATTTAATAATTTGGAGTGCTGTTATTGACCCAGTCACTTGTGGAAGGATCAGCATTGATGGTGGTTTAAGTATTTGAGAAGTAAATCTATATTATCTCATCTTTGACTTGAATCAATATTTTTGTAGGTAGAGTTGTACTAATCAAGAAAAAGAGTTTCTGAGGAGATGTTTATTAAAAGAATACTTGAGGATAAGCCAGATAAGCTAAAAAGTATTTTTTTGGGGGGGGAGGGGGTACGCAGGCCTCTCACTGTTGTGGCCTCTCCCGTTGCGGAGCACAGGCTCCGGACGCGCAGGCTCAGTGGCCATGGCTCACGGGCCCAGCCGCTCCGCGGCCTGTGGGATCTTCCCGGACCGGGGCACGAACCCGTGTCCCCTGCATCGGCAGGTGGATTCTCAACCACTGCGCCACCAGAGAAGCCCATGTCATATATTTTTAACTCCTCAGAGAACTGAAGATACAAAATTAAATGACCAAATTCCAGAAAAGGAAGGGCCTTTCCTAGAGCAAAAGAATCTCATGATTTTTTTTATCCCTAAGGGTACTGCAGCAGAAGGAAACTGTCTGCCTTAGACAAGAATAAGGAGGAACTAGCACAATTTTTAACAAGCTATTAATGGTCACAGGTGGGTTGGAGCAATGAATTAGAATTCCAGAGCATCTCCATCACAAATCAGTTCTGTAGCATTGACCACAGAGGAGCTTCACCAACTGCAAGGCCATGGCCTAACAAAGATTGGGGCAAGGGAGGAGAGCTAAGAAAGCTCACACAAGGCCTACAGGCCTTTCATCCACTGTACTGCTATAACTGGTTGGGGGCGGAGAGAGATTGTCAGAGGCATGGAAAGCTAAAATAGTAAGAAGAATACCTCAATAATCCACAAATCCCAGATACCCAGCTCAACTACAGATTAGATTGGCTCAGGCCAAACAGACAGAAGAAGGAGCAGGCTTTTCCTGGGAGTGTTGTGTGTGTGTATAAATTTATATGTGTGTATATATATATATATATATATATATATATATATATATATATATATATATATACACACACATATATATATATAAACTAGAGGAGATAAAAGAAATAATTATGGTTTATGTCACAACTCTGCAAAACAAGAATGAATCCTTGGAATCAGAAAATGCAGAGATTGAAAGTGAGGTTCAAAAGCTTCATCAGAAATTTATATTAACGACTGAACTATATCAATAAATGAAAAAAACAAACTAACTAACACACAACAACAACAGCAGAAATGACTTCCCCGGTAAACTAACTATAGTGGGAAAGAATGGCTTAGAGAGAGGAATAATGATGTTGCAAAGCAGACAGAAACAGGAACCATAATCCCAAAGAGTAGAATACCTACCAAAAAAATCAAACTAAAACTTAAAGAAAAGAACAAAGAATAATTTGTTTCTTAAAAATCTGCATTGTAATAAAACAAACAATGACTATAATACAACAGAAACAGACTCATAGATACAGAAAACAAACTAGTGGTTGCCAGTGGGGAGAGGGAAGTGAGGAGGGACAAAATAGGAGTAGGGAATTAAGAGATACAAACTCCTAGCCATAAAATAAATAAGCTACAAGTGTATTGTTCAGCACAGAGAATATAGCCAATATTTTATAATAACTTTAAATGGAGTATACTCTGTACAAATATTGAATCACTATGTTGTACACCTGAAACTAATATGATATTGTAAATCAACTATACTTCAATAAAAGGACAA
Organism: Kogia breviceps; assembly: GCF_026419965.1. Taxonomy (NCBI): domain Eukaryota; kingdom Metazoa; phylum Chordata; class Mammalia; order Artiodactyla; family Physeteridae; genus Kogia; species Kogia breviceps. The sequence goes on along the minus strand of NC_081321.1, from coordinate 70,654,649 downwards.
TTATAGTGAGGTGGATGCACCTAGAGTCTGCCATACAGAGTGAAGGAAGTCAGAAAGAGAAAAACAAATACCGTATGCTAACACATATATATGGAATCAAAAAAAGATGGTTCTGAAGGACCTAGGGCCAGGACAGGAATAAAGATGCAGACATAGAGAATGGACTTGAGGACACAGGGAGGGGGAAGGGTAAGCTGGGACGAAGTGAGAGAGTAGCATGGACATATATACACTACCAAACGTAAAAATAGATAACTAGTGGGAAGCAGCTGCATAGCACAGGGAGATCAGCTCGGTGCTTTGTGTCCACCTAGAGGGGTGGGAGGGAGATGCAAGAGGGAGATGATATGGGGATATATGTATATGTATAGCTGATTCACTTTGTTATAAAGCAGAAACTAGCACACCATTGTTAAGCAATTATACTCCAATAAAGATGTTGAGAAAATAAAAAAATAAAGGGTACATTATAAAAAAGAATTTAAGATACATTATTTTACTTAATAGTTATTAAACTTGACACATTCAGCCCCCCAAAATTAAAAAAAATAATAAAACAAAAAGACAATTAAAAAATAAAAAATCTGCATTGTTGCCCCTTTTAAGAAAATATATGATATGTGGTCAATAGCACAGGCTGGTCTGAGAAATGCCAGTGACTTCCAAGAACACACAGAGTAGACCAAAATTAACTGAAGTGGATGTTAAATTTGAAATTTTAGAAAGGCAATCCACTTTTGGTGTTTGGCGGAAGCCCAAAGGACCAGGGAATCCTCTGAGTTGCTAGTAAGAGACATTAGCTGAGAGGACTTGTGGATCTAGGATCTACGTCCACTGTTGACCAGCTAGCACTTCCACTTCTCCTGCTCTTACTCTGTATGGCAAGAAAGTTTACTCCTGCTTTTGGCTCTGATCGTCAACCTGGACTAGCAGGACTCATAATCTATTACATGCCTTCTGCCCATGGAACAGATGATCCAGTATCCTTAAAAACGAAGTCCAGTGGAACTTTAGCATACTAAAGATGCTTTTGGCAATTTGCATTTTCACTATGTATTTCTTTACTTGAAAGCAAAGCACCTGGCCCAAGCTCTCTTGCTCTACACCATCACAAAGTTGGAAGCCCATAGCAGGAATGAACAACAGGGGAAACTGATGAGAGGAGGTCCTCCTCCCCACCCCCCACCTTCCTCCAGGAAGTATATGAAGACTGCTCTCCACCTCTGATTACTTTCTACAGGGGGATTTTGCTGGCCAGCCCCATGCCCCACCAGCAGTGGTAAAAGTTTGTCCACTAAGACATTCCCTTGTCAGCCTTGTTCAAACCCAGAATTCACTACCTACAGTCATTTCCTCAAAGGAGTCCCCTGTTGGACGGAATTCTTCACATGAATTTTCCGAAGATCCAGAATCTGAGGAAGAAATGTTTCTATCATTTTGCATCTTCTTTTTTTGCTTTACTGGCTATGAATTAAGTGTTTTTAGATAATAGGTCAATTTGAGGCTTGATAAAAATTATAATTGTTAGAATATAATTTCATAGTTAAAAGTGATGTCTTAAATTATTTGAACAAATTATTTCCAATTTAATGGACTGTCTAGATTGGTAAATTTTGTATTCTGATATGATTAAATAGCCAATCATAAGAAAAGCTATAATAGACATTTTACATGAGGAGTTAAACAACTACTATAGATCATTTTGAAACTTCAATAAGCCATATATGTTTCCTAAAAATTTATAAGACAATTGTGAAAGTTTCCTGAACTTTACCTAAATAATTTTTATTCATTAAAAAAAAAAAAAGATGTAGAGCCTCTGGGAAAATACTATTAGGGAAAAAACAATTCTTTATTCTTTGAGTGACATGGCAACCTCAAAGAGGGCTATCTATCTACAGGCCTCCCCCAGTGCATCAAAAAAAGAGGATTAGAAGCCTTGAGGCTCAGATATGTTTGTCATCTCCAGAGATCTCTACTTCCTTTGGAAAAACTGAAGCTGTAGGTCTTGTTTTAGTTGACAGCCATATTTGCATGTTTCCCTCTCTACCTCTAGGAAATTGAGAACAAAGAAGTTTTCAAAAGACAATGCTTTGTGTCCATTCTCTTGCTTCCTGCTTTATTTCTGTTTCCACTCTGAGTAAGACTGCTGTCTCCCACTTCTCTGATCAGTTTCAGTATGCTGATATGCATCATAAGGTGGATGGTGTGGGAGTGATGGCTTACTCCACAAGTGTTAGACTCCATTCAGAGGTTGATGCTCTGGTACTCTTAAGACGTAGCGCTTGTCAAGTGAGAGAGGCAAGAACCAAAAGGTCAGAATCTTTGTCATTTTAGTTCATGGTAATCAGAACCACAGTGTTCTGACATTGGTTTTGTGTCAGAAAAGTAAACGTATCTGGCTACCACAGTCCAGGTAGAATAGCCTTTATCAGATATACAGGCCACATCCCACTGGCGCTTGAACTATCCTGTGTCTGCCCTTCCAGAATGGATATATCCCCGCGGGAGGGTTTGGGTGGGCAGGGACTGTCTGCAGTCACAAGAGAACAGAGGAGACAGCTGTTTCCAACCAGCGGAATGGAAACTAGAAACACTGGTTTTAGCCCAGCTGGTTAGTAGAACTATGGTTCCTTCTGAAGGCAGAAGAAATCAGCAAAGGAGTGAACAAATGTGAACAAAGGGATGAATAGAACACAAAGGAGGCACTAGTGTGCACATTAAGGGGAGATGTTCGATCTTCCAGGAAAATGGAATGCTCTGGCATATGAATTGAATGAAATGTTTGTGTAAAATATTATATTCTTTAAATTCAATGCTTTTCCTAGAAATGTGGATATCTCTCTAAATGCTTTGTATAAACTTAAGACTGTCCACTAATGAAATTGGAATTGGGAAGAATTCGAGGGCAAACTTGGAAATTGAATATGTTTTTTACATCTAAAAGATAAATAAAATATTACATTAGACATTTAGATATATCTGTTAGAGTTGAATAAACTCTTACCTTTTTATTAAAATCATGGACAGACCAAGTAAAAAATGTCAGAGAGACATTTATCCCCATAATATATTATGGATTAATTTTAGTTTGAACCTAGAAGACCTGTTGTATATGTTGCCTTGAGGAAGTTACCAAATCTCTCATGGTCTCAGTTTTCTAATATAAAAGGTAAAGATAATACCAAAAATTGTCGAGCTTACTTTATAAGACTGTTTTAAGAATCCATGACAGTAATATATTTGAAGCATTTTCAAATTTAAAACACTGTACATTTTTAAGTATAATTTAATTGTAAGCCTTATTGAGTAAACTACTGGGGAAAATATTTATCACTATTAGTAGACTGTTAAGTTTATTTTTCTTGCTAAAAGAGGTTATGAGAATAGTTTGAATATTTTATTTGTCATGATACAAAATATTTTTATAGATATTGGGGGCATTCATACTCTTTACACAAACTACTCAAAACAACTATTCGAAAGAGAGCTGTCATCTTTCTGAGGAAACTTTTTATTTTGTACTATTTTTCTAGCAGATTTATTATAGCATTTATATGTGTCAGTTAATTTGAAGGAATATTATTTTCTAGATAATTTAGGCCCCAACATCATACTAATAACTAAAATGTATAGATATAAAAAATACCCATTGTTAATTAAGTGTGGATTTTCATTTATAACCTTTTTTTCTCTTATAAAAATATCTATCTAAGGAAAGGTTTAGTTAATGACTAAGCAAAGAAGTGAGGCAAGGTAGGTTAAAATCAGATTTTAAAAGCCCTTAAATTTAAGTAAATCTATGATAATCTATTATTATGAGGTCCAGAAAGAACTGCCAAATCAAAAATACCTCCTCAAATAGCAGTACATAGAATTCAAAATTCTGTCTGCTAGAGAAACCTTGTGTTATTTTCCCTGAAAAACTCCAGTTAGTGGGAAAATGTTATATACATTCATTATATTAGTCATTTAGCCATTATTCAATATCTATTATATTCCAAACACAAAGATGACATAATATAATTTCTGTCATTGAGTTTACAGCATTGGGAAGATACAAACATTCACAGAAAGACTGCAGTAAGATGTAGTTCATCCTCTAATTATAGTCTCAAGAAAAGGATGCCCAACATTGCTGCAGAGGTTACAGACCTAAAAAAAAGTGACATTTGATCAGGATTTTATTCTAGGAAGATGGAATATATGTTCAAAAGCACTGAAGCTTGAAACTTCATATGAAATGTGTTTGAAAAACGGCAGGTAGTCCACTGTGGCTGAGGCATAAGATGCTTGGTGTGAATAAAATATATGGCAAAGAAATTTATTTAACCAAACAGACAATGAGAAAACAATAAAGGGATCAAAGTGTAGAGTGGTCTGACTGCAGCTGCATTTAAGACATTATTTTGGCCGCAGAATTATCTGATTCACTTATCTAATTGGCTGGAAGAGACAATAGACACCATTTAGTTAGGGATATACTGAAACTCCAGAGGGTAGCTGCCGTGCAAACAGGAACACTACTTGGAGCCTGAATGCTTGGGAAAAGAGAGCTCCAAAAGTTTCAGTGAGAAAATGTTTTCCTTAATCCACAACTTTTCCCCAATGTCATTGTTATGTGCCATTGCGTCACAAAAGAATGGTGAACAGACGTTATTCCCCTTTCCTCCAACCCAGATTCACCAATGAACTCCCTGCCCTTCTCCTGAACTTGACTATATGATTACTCTTTGGCATTTGTGAATTTAACATTCCTGGTTTTTCAGTAGAAATTGAAAAACTGTGAAAGTCCGCATCATGTTGTGATTTTTTACAGACATTTGAAAGGCTTTAAGATGATACACACAAAGGAGTCACTAGGGGAATACACGCAGCCAAACCACCGGTTTTTATACTTCAACTTATCTTTTAAATAAAGTTCCACTAGTCTTTAAAGGAGATGTAATTATTGTGAAGTGGTTAAAAAACAAGAAAAAGGAATCAATAAGCAAGAAACAAAAGAATTCTGTTATGTAGTAAAATGTGACCCTGAAAAAAAGCCATGTATTAGTGTAAATGATAGAGATGATAAAGGAAACAAGGTGAGGAAGTTTAAAAACTAAATCGAGATAACTGATGCTTTGAATAAAAGAAGAGTAGAATGTGGGAATTACCAGTGGGTTATATCTATACAAAGGCCATCAAATAATATTCATGGATATGAACAAAGTTTACATAGTTTCAGAAATATGTTACTACGAAATTAGCAAATTTAGAGAATTTTCAAGGTTTAGGGAATGTAAACGACATTCCCTTTTCTTAATTTAATTTTTATTTTATATTGGAGTACAGTTGATTTACAATGTTGTGTTATCTTCAGGTGTACAGCAATGTGATTCAGTTATACATAAACATATATACATTCTTTCTTAGATTCTTTTCCCATATAGGTTATTACAGAATATTGAGTAGAGTTCCCTGTGCTATGCAGTAGGTCCTTGTTGATTATCTATTTTATAAATATATAGTATCATGTAAATGTTCATCCCAAACTCCTAACTCCTAATTTATCCCACCCGCCCCACCACGTTTCCCCTCTGGTAACCATACGTTTGTTTTTGAATTCTGTGGTCTCGTTCTGTTTTGTAAATAACTTCATTTGTATCTTTTTTTTTTTTTTTTTAGATTCCACATATGAGTGATATCATAGGATATTTCTCTTTCTTTGTCTGACTTACTTCACGTAGTATGATAATGTCTAGGTCCATCCATGTTGATGCAAATGGCACTATTCCATTCTTTTTTTTTTTTTAACATCTTTATTGGAGTGTAATTGCTTTACAGTGGTGTGTTAGTTTATGCTTTATAACAAAGTGAATCAGCTATACATATACATATATCCCCATATCTCCTCCCTCTTGCATCTCCCTCCCTCCCTTCCTATCCCACCCCTCTAGGTGGACACGAAGCACCGAGCTGATCTCCCTGTGCTATGCAGCTACTTCCCACTAGCTATCTATTTTACGTTTGGTAGTGTATAAATGTCCATGCCACTCTCTCACTTTGTCCCAGCTTACCCTTCCGCCTCCCCATATCCTCAAGTCCATTCTCTAGTAGGTCTGTGTATTTATTCCCATCTTGCCCCTAGGTTCTTCATGACCTTTTTTTTTTTCTTAGATTCCATGTATATGTGTTAGCATACGGTATTTGTTTTTCTCTTTCTGACTTACTTCACTCTGTATGACAGACTCTAGGTCCGTCCACCTCACTACAAATAACTCAATTTCGTTTCTTTTTATGGCTGAGTAATATTCCATTGTATATACATGTGCCACATCTTCTTTATCCATTCATCTGTCAATGGACACTTAGGTTACTTCCATGTCCCAGCTATTGTAAATAGAGCTGCAATTCACATTGTGGTACATGACTCTTTTTGAATTATGGTTTTCTCAGGGTATGTAACATGTTGTATTTTCTTATTTAACTTTGAATTTTTATATTTTTTTTTTTTTTTTTTTTTTTTTTTTTTTTTTTTTTTTTTTTGATACGCGAGCCTCTCACTGTTGTGGCCTCTCCCCGTTGCGGAGCACAGGCTCCGGACGCGCAGGCTCAGCGGCCATGGCTCACGGGCTTAGTTGCTCCGCGGCATGTGGGATCTTCCCGGACCAGGGCACGAACCCGTGTCTCCTGCATCGGCAGGCGGACTCTCAACCACTGCGCCACCAGGGAAGCCCCTTTATATTATTTTTTAAATAGATTACTCATTTCATATACTGTATACTTTTTTGGTTAAAGTAATATTTTTCACAAATTGACATCAATTTTAAGAATAGATATAGAATAACAGAGCTAGTGAGTTATTGCCAAAACAAAGGCTTAAATGAGTTCTGAATTAATTTAAAATTTCCAGAAGTATGCCTGAGAAAATTTTAAAGAAAAAGAAAATATTTGTTGAAACTAGTGACTAGTGATTAGTATAGCAAAGCCATTGATAAGCAATAACTAACAACCATTTTGCTTAGTAGGAAATATCTACAAATGGCTACTTTTCTCTAAAAATTATTATCTACTTCACTCCATTTGTCTAGCCTCGGTGAGCATGCCCAGAATTTAGGCAAACAAATTGGAGAAAGAGGAATGAGAAAAGCACTGATATTTAGAGATGAAAGAATAAAGATATGAAAAGATACATAAATTCCAAGTAAAGATCAATGAAAACAAGAGGCCATTCCCCCTCTACCCCCAAACATTTTAAGTTGGCAAAGATTTTAAAAGTTTGAAAGGATACAGCAGCCAGCTGGAGTGTGAGAAAAGAAATGTTCATGTAGTTCTGGTAATATTATATTAGTGAGTGTTGAATGTAGATCCTTTCAGTTCATGGGAATCATGTGTGTTTCTACTACAAAAATTAAATACACAAATCAATGAAAGAACTGGGTTTAGATGGTTCTTATAGACAGGGGTGGTGTTCTCTTTTCAGTTGTTCTAAGCTATATTATTCTAAGCAACATAATTTATGGTTTGTGATTTATATTCCTTTGATTCCAATGTATTTACTCATGTAGTTCTCCTTATCAAGATGTCCTTTCATTTCTGTTTATCTAATACCTATGTACAATTACAACTAATATGTTCTCTTGTCACTTAATATTTCACATTTTGTATAATCTCTACACATATGCTTATTCTCTCAACTAGATGGTCAACTCTTTGAGGCCCAGGAATTAATCTTAAACATTCTAGTATCACCCCATTTCTAACACAGTGCTTTATGTAAATTTATGATCAGTAGCTGTAGTTTGAATAAATCATCACTCTTACCACAAACATTATTATTATATAGAACATGCTAGTAGACATTGATAAAAATTTAAAATATGAACATTTTTTACCAAAAACTGGTTGAATACCTACTGCTTGCCAATGGTGTACAAGACTCTGGGGATACAACTGTGCGCCAAAATAAACAGGGTCCAATTTATGTTCTAAGACATTAGAAAGATGTTAAATAATTAAACTAGTTAATATATAATTAAAAATTGAGATAACAACTCTGAAGAAAAGAAACAATTTTTTCATATAGTTTTGAATTCTATGTTCTCTAGCAAAGAAAAATACTCATTTGAAACCAGAATTTCTTTTTCTGATTTTACACTAAATACCTTTATCCAGAAGTTATCTTTTCAACCACATGTGGGAATCACACTCTACTTCCTGTGCAACTAGATGCACCTGTGGTCTAGGTATGATACTGACCAAGGTTCTTGGCCTTCCCCAACCAATAGAAATTTACTAGAGGCCAGACAAGAAATTCAAGCAAGGCTTTATTGGGGCCTCTGCTGCAGCAGGAGGGTGAGCAAGAACAAGTAATAGGTTCCCTTGCTCTTTTGCTCCCTGAGGGGGACAAGCTGGTTCCTTATATGGGGTGAGGGTAGGGGTGTGTCCAGTGGTCAGGCCAGAGGGGTGGCTTAGGTGTTTTGCTCACCCCTCTGGTGGTGTTGAGTTCAGGGGGTGTGAGCAGTACCCTGTTTTTGCTCCCAGCTCTTCAGAAGTGGCAGTTGGGGGTTTTTTGGTCTTTTTGTATCTCTTGTCCAGAATTTGCCCCAACTGCACATGCACGCAGTTATTTTTAGTCCCATATAGTTTCTTTGTATTTTGTTGCTCAAGGAGAGGTGTGTCCAGGTACAAGCATTGCAGCACTGCAGCAAAGGGTCCCATGTCCCAGCCTATCTCAGGTGGACTTAATAAATGGGCACCCAATATCTTTTTGACTGTGAAAGGGGATCCTGGACCCTCTTCCTCTACTTCACTTTTCTGTGGATGAACACTGCCCAGGGAATAGTCAGCTCTGGTGTCACAGATGACTCTACTTAGTTGGCTTCTTAGCCTACTTAAATGGCCTCCTTAGTTCAGCTAAGGCAAGCCATGCTCAACCAAGGGGCAAAGTATACTACTTTTTCAGTTTGAAGTGTTCAAAGACCATTAATTTGCCTTTTTGTCACTTCATCTACAATGAAGGAAATTTTCAAGGTTGAGCTAGTGATTTTCCAACATTGTAGGCACCAAACTTACTTGTAAATATTTAAGTTAAAAAAAGTCACTGTAGCTAATCATCTCATTTACAAGTCAGGTTAAACATGTGGGCAATAACATGTGTAGGCCATAGTATGTTAGAACGGAAATGACACTTCCTAGTTCCGCAAGGATCTTTCACTTTGCTTGGCTGACTCTGCAACTCCAGAAAAGTGCAGCCAGACTCCAGTAAAAGAACAATTTGCCTCTTCTTACCTTTGCTGCCGTTTGCATTTCACCACTCAATTTACAGAGAAGAAATCTATTACTCAGCAGGTAGTGCTTGCACAAATGAAAGATAAATTTTTCTTCTAGATAGGACAGATCAGTGAGACTCATAAAATATTAATGATGAAAGCTTTAGGAATTAGGTATATCCCTGACCATAGTTTCTCCTGACAGTGAAGCACAGTCAGTTTAATCCCCCCTTTTTTTTTCTGCAAGAGTCCCATCAAGAATGATATGAAGGGAAAAGAATACATGATTTAAGATTCAGATGAGCATAGATTTTTTTTTGAGAAAGGTAATTTTTCTCTCTTTCATTTTCTCTCACGTTTTGTGTTCCTTATCTGCTGTAAATTTCACTGAGTGATGTGGTGTGGTTGATTTGATTCTTGAAGTTTCTCATGTGCTCATGAAGGAAATTGCTTGAGAATAATACAGAAAGTACACATTTCTTATTATTTAATATACAATATAATAATAGCTGGCATTTATGTGATTAAAGCAATTCATTTATCCAAAAATTAGGGATCTAGTGAATGTGTATTCAAATATACATCATCAAAGAATGGCTCTGTATTCTTCAGAAAGTAATTGTTACAGATATTTTTCACTTGCTGAGATTTATTATCTTGAAAATCCTTCCATGATCATTAAAAATGTATAATTATTTTTAGGTTTACTATTTCTTTGTAGAATGCTTAGTCAATTACCATCACGCTGAGATTTTTTTCAACATATATTTTCATTTTATACAGAAACAAAGTTTACGTTTATAAAATTTAAGGATCATAGGAATTTATCATTCTCTTATTATGGCAACCTGAATAATTATATGTATTTATAAACATATATTTATATAATATAAATTTAAGTATCTATAATGTTAAATATTTGAATATTTAAAGTTTAGATATTGGAAATTTGCTGAAAATAATAAAATAATTTTATTAACCAATTACTTTTAAAATTCTTTAATATTTTTTATGCTAACACTATTTGTAGCATAATTCACAATGTTTTTACTCATGCTAAAGAACAGATGGATATTAAACTAACGATTGTTCATAGTAATGCCTCAAAAGGAACACACCCAAAAATGAAACTAAATACATCTAAATCATATCTATTAGAATTTAAGACATATTGAAAATGCCATTTAACATGCTAAATATTAATAACTAGAAAAATAAAACATCCTTTTTTATATACTTTATTTCTCTATTAAATAAAATAAATTCTTATACTAAAAAATTTGTTTTTATATCAAAATAATGTTTATTAAAAGGAAGTATATGACTATACAATCAGATAAATTTATTTTTGCTTAATTACCCTTTAGTTAATTGAATATCTTGTTTCATGCATCTCTTCTCAGGTACACCCCTGATATTTTTCTTCAGTATATATGCACAATTATACAAAATCCAAATGCAATCCTTATAAACCACTAATTGGTTCCTAAGATCCTGTGTTTACAGTGTATGTTGAAGTCTCCAGTTGATGATATACATACAAGGACAAATCAGCAGATTCCATTTTGTTAACCAGACTTTTAGAAAATTCATCAACACACTGTAAAAGAATCAGATCTTTTGTTAAAACATATCTTGAAGTATGTTTAAGGTCATATCACTAGTAAGTAAAAAGACTCAAGACTTAGGTCCATTATGAAGCACCTCGTCTTGAAGGATATTATTATATTCTCAAACCCAATGGTTGCCTGATCATCTGAACACCACCTCTAGTGTCTGGAATGCCTTTATCAATACATTATATTCATAAGTTTGAAAACAAACTCCATAGCCCAAATGCCCTGCAGTAGCTAAGTACCAGCTTGCACAGAATTAATCTCATTGTTACTACAGCCTTCTGCATACCAAATTTTTTGGAATCTGTAGCTAGACCCTCTTAAGTCCTACCTCCTTTCTGCCCCACTCTAATAATTGTAGGTGCCACCCTCTCCGTACAAAAGTATAACCAATTAGCTGTAATAATAATAGCTCCATACTGAGAAATGAATTTATTTGAAATGAAAATTCTAAAATGACTCCTACCAGTTTAAAATATCAATCTCCCATTGCAACTGTCCTTGCTATATCTGGAAGCTACAAAAGAAAGAAAAAAATAGAAAAAAATTACAGAAATCCTAGTGAGAGTCTTTTTAACCACAGAAGCTGACCACAGCACATCTAAGTGGAGATGAAAAAAGCTGATGAAGGTGTCCGGAGAGGCCAAGAAATCTGTGCCTCAAGAGCATATGAATTTTCACAGTTAACCATTGTGTAAAACAATAAATCTTTATATAGCATTAAACTTCAGAAAATAACATTATTCGTTCCTCAGAAGTACCTAAATAGCCCAGAGAAGCACTACATGTTTAAAATATAAATAGTACTTTTAAGCCTAGTGGAGACAAATAATGCAAAATAGAAATGCATTTATTCCTCAAACTATCTTTGCTTAAAGAATATGCACATGACTTTAAAGACATTATTAGAGACTTCATGTATTCATTGTGTTATAGCTGCAGTTTTCTTCTGAATACCATACCTTTGTTAACAAAATCTGGTAGACATTCAATAGCAAACTGTGTTCCAAGCAATGAATTCATAATGTTGTAGCAGGAACAATCTCTTTAATGTTGTAAGACTTTATATATGATGGAAAAATCAATAACTTGGATAAACATGGAACAAACTAGCCCATGCACTTTTTGGCGACATCCCATTTGATTGGAAACATTTTTCCCCTGCCCATTTGGAGTTCACACATGATCACAGCCAAATAGGATTTTGCTTTTGTTCTTCACCTTAAGATCTGGTACATATATAATGGGTAAATACTAAATCATTCTTACTTGTAAAACCCTGAATCAAAGACACAGGATTTTTAAGAAATCCTCTCCTCTCAAAAAGAAAAATAAAAGAGGCAAAATGGTAAATATCAGTCATCCAGAAATCCCAGGAATTATGCCAGGACTCATTTTTCCTACTTTAGCTAGACTCATTATTAGTACATTAAAAAAATTTCGAGACAAAATAGTGAATGATTTCCATTGCATTCATGGCATCCTTCTCCCATCCCCGTTTCTGTTACACCAGACTTTAGTTTGGGGATCCATATGGTTTTGTGGAGACTGACTCCTCTTCTGGCTTCAGGGGTGGGATTTATATAACACAGCTAAGCCAGTGTTATGGGCTGAATTTTGCAAGTCCAGAGTATATCTCAGGATTTTTTGGGGGGGAATATTGTTAAGTAAATATCCCCTCTTTCTACCTGAGAAAAAGGAGGAAGGATGTAGTCCTAAGTGCTGGTTGCATTTATCTTAATATCACAAGGGGAGCCTTAGGATGAAACCAACCTCATAAGGGCAGAATGTTGAAAACATGCCAGGTCTACCTGTAGATTTTTAAGTTGTGTGAACCAGTTAATTACGTACACTTGAGCCATATGGAATTACTAATTTGATCATTTTTTATCATAAAAAAGACAAGCTCATGTTGGTCAACCCAATGTACTGCTTAATCCAGAACTTCTGTTACAAGCTAATAAAACTTTCTAAATTGAAGAGATGGACACATAAAATTCTATGCCTTTGAGAATTTTTAACTTGTTAAACTACTGCCAAAACATAAATTTATAAATTAAAAATAAAATTATAAATTTAATTGTTATAAATTAAAGTAAAAAATATTAATTATTCAAGGAGTATATTGATACCAGTAGAGTTTCTAATGAAAGATTTCAAAAGGAATTTTTTGGATATAGAGATACAAAGAAAGTTATAGGAATATGATAATGTTAAAATATATGTGTATATCTTTATATTATATAATATATACTTCAAACAGTTAATTTGACTACTTTTAATGAATAATTTAATATAAAGAATTGTTCTGTGCGATATATATATTAAAGCATTATGTTAAAATGTTTATTCTACATTTTTCTCTCAATTTAGAAAACTAGTAAATATGAATATAATATGATTACATGGGAATAACAAATTATCTAGAATAATTTTTTAAATTTTAATAAATAATAAACAAGAGGATTGTATTAGTAATATTGGGCTTTCTTTTTTCCAGTGTATCAACATTTTCTGCACAGGACAGATTGTGAACAACTTCTTTCTTAAGGTGAGATTGAGTGTCATTCACAGTAGAAGTTTGAGAGGCTATAAATTTTTTAATATATTATCAAAGATATTCATAAGTCAAATTGTCTTAGGGTAGTTGTGCATGCCTAAATTGAGGGTATTTGCTCATTAGTTTTATATGCATACATTCTATTTGTTCAACAGTACTACTTTTACTGTAAACTCTAGAGGATGTTTATTGGAAATTTCTGAGTTTATTAAAGCATGTAACTTGATATTTTTATTAAAACTTGGAAATTTTATTGATGCTAACAGAAAAATACAAGCCACAGAACAAAAATAAAATATACTATTACAACTAATACAACTAAGATATCTCTCAGAGCAAATGAGTATACACACACACACACACACATACACACACACACAGAGGCATGTTAATATTTTTAACTTCCTCCTAAAATACAAGTATATTAGATTATTTTAATTACCATGAGCCATCAGATTTTTTAATCAATGCTATGGGTATTTTTGCTCTATTATTCCAAGAATTAGATAGTGTTATTACTGTATTATAAATTAATATTATATTAGATTTACCACTATTTTTTCACTGTTCCTTCTTATTAGAACTTCCACCTTATCTATTTATTTGAAGTATATTTTTTAGACTTTCCTTTAGTGAAGATTTCTCAGTTTTTCTTTGTCTGAAAGTATTTGTATTTTGCTCTTGTCCTTGGAAAATAGTTTATCTGAACTGTGAGTCTACATTGTCAAAGATTTTTCTGACACCATTGAAGATTTTATTCTGTTATTTTCTGGATTCCATTTATTAATGGCAAGTCAACTGTCTGTCTAATTGTTATACCTGCATAGGTAATTTGCTATTTCTCTTTGGCTGCTTTTAAAATCTTCCTTTGTTGTTCTGAAGCTGGTAATGATGTATATAATTTTTATGTATCCCACACTTCAGACTTGTTGGCCTTCCAGAATCTGAGGAGAGATGTCTTTCAGCAATTCTGGAACTCCTTGGTCATTACCTCATTTAGTGTGACTTTTTCCATTTTTCTCTATCTTTTATGTCTCTTAATTTTTTCCAAATCATTTCATATTTTCTTAGTATCACATTCTTTGAGTCTATATCCTATTCACTGATTTGATCTGTATTTGTGATTTATTTTAAATTAATCTCTTTTTATTCTTTTAATTTTATAATTTTTGATACAAAATTCCACTTGAGTGTTTTACAAATTTAATAGTCTCTTTTTCTTGTTCTTATTTTCAGTTGAACCTCTATTTTAATTTTCATGGTTCTAATTGCACTTCCAGTTCCTTCTTGTTCTCACATGTGAAATCTTATTTTCCTTGTGTGTTTTGATTTTGACTATAATCTCACACATGTGGAATGTTATTGATGAAAATTCTTTAAGGCCAGACTGGAAGTTCCATTTTTAAAGTATTTGCTTCTACTAGTCACTCAAGGGCACTATTAATCCAGGACAATTTTTAAACTAAATGCTTTGCTTTTAAACTAAATGCTTTCAAATAGCATGGATGTAGATTTCAGGTCTGTGATGAGGACCAACTTGTTAATATGAAATCTTTTTTTTTTTTTTTTTCTCTAACCAGCACTAAGGACAAGACTGTATATTGCCTTTCAGACCCTTTTTCCCCATGAGATTTCTTTCTCATTTTATTGAAGAAGTCTTCTACCATACTTTTCCCTTTATCCTCATGAAGCTGTCAAAAGGGAAGCTCAAGCTTTCCGAGGATCTATAGAAGTTCTCATGTTGTACACTGGCTTTGGTGATACCTCTTAGGATTCCTGCTTTTACTTTGAACTTAGTCTTTGCAGATTTCTTTCATGTCAGATCCAAGATTCTTTAAAAGTATGCACATATATTTGTATACATAATTTTATTCAGTTGCTTTCATCAGGAATTTACGCTGGCTATATAGATCCAGTATACTGGCTTGAAGCAGATAATAAAGTGTTTAGCATCTACTAAAAATGCTAATACTTAATTCTTTATATTTCACAGATGGTGTATGCAGTGAGATTTTTCTCTTTTGACTCAACTTAAATAGTTGACCTATGCTAAAACTTCAATTCAAACTAATTTTCTACCTCTACAAGTCTCCAACCTTTTTCTTCATAATTCTGATATGGTTCTGTTACTTCTTTCTCTTCCCTGAAGCAAGGACTTTATCACATTAATATTGCTAAACTACAATATTAAGCCCTGTCAAGAGTGAAAAGGAGAATAGTCTTTGTTTGATTCTGCTTTTGAAGAAAACAACAACACATAATTTTGGTTCCTCTTCTAATCTTTTAGACTCCCAAATCACATGGTATTAATTTTATTGCTTTTGAGATTCTCATAATTACCATTAATGCTTACTATTTAACTAAGAGGGCAATTCATAAGATGCCTATGCAGGCTCTCTAATGAAATTACCCGTATGGTAGTTGGAAAAGGTGGCTAAAATTGGAGAGGACACATACACAAGTTTTTTCTTCTCTTTACTCACGTAAAAGATGTGTGTATATAAAGCAGCTGTTGTTGTCATTTTCCAGCGTAAACATTTGAAACATTTCTGTTTATTCCCTTTGGAGGCTGGCACTTTCACACTGGTTTAAATCAGCCAGATTTATTTGTAGAAAATAGTATTAAAATGTCCATGTGCTATGTTTTTTAATATAAAATCCATTATTTTTTTTACTTTAAAATACAACACATGCTATTTTTCTGGAGTTTTTAAGATAATGTGAAAATACCAGTACAAAATCATTCAGTTTATAACAAGCTGTTTTTTGAGGGAGGGAGGAAATTTTCAAACATAAATTTCAATCAATCAGTACCGAGTTCATTTTCATAAGCTGTTTTACTTTTTAAATTTTATTTTTAAATGGTGTCTAGTAGCAATTAAAATTCACAGTAATTTGTTTTGTCCCAAATATTTGTAGTGTATGTAGTTCATTTTTCCTTTCAATGCATTGAGGGGTAGGGCTTTTTAATTACATTTTCTACTTCCTGCATTTTGACTACTCAACTACCTACAGCTAAATCAAAGAGTTAATAACAAAATACTAAGCAAAAGAAGCTATTTTATTCAAATACAGCTGAATTATCCAGCTTCATATGAGATATTGTAGTGGGCTGTTTTGCATTTCAGTATGCAGTATTAGCCCGCAGAAAATTTTAACTTTTTATAATCCTTTCATCACAGCAGATATGTGATCCCATATTACCTATCTGTCATTTTTTATAAATATGGACTTCTCAGGAATTGAGTAGTCATCTCTCACTTTTTATTTCATTTCTTTACATAATGTTAGAGCAGTGAAGCATATCCAGTGCAAAATCCTTAGTTTTGATCTTCATAGAATAAAATTTATGAGCAACTTAACCTCCCCAAGTGCATCATTATTACAACTCCACTGGGATTCTTTAACCTTCAACCCCAAGCTAAATTTGGCAAAACCTTGAATGGGTACTCTCTTAGTTAAAATTCTCAGCTTCTGTATTTCTACGTTCCATGGAAATTATTGCTTTGTATAAAATCAGCAAGCAAATATTTGCTTACAAATTAGATAGTCTGATATTGATCTGCATGTGTTTTAGAAAGGGAATAAGTCCCATTTTTAAAATATAAAATGATAAGACTGAAAATGACTCAATATTACTCTAGAAATGAAAGTACATATATCCACAGTCTATGGATTGTAAGGCTTTAGAATTGCACGGTGTGCTAGGGAAATTATGACATGAGGGGCAAAGCATAGTGAATTTTACTTGAGGAACAAACTGCTATTCTCATAATGTAGAAATGCTAAATAAATAAGAAATGTGTAACGGTTCTCAGATTTTTTGTCCTCAGGATCCTTTCTTAAAAATTATTGAGGACTCCAAAGAGGTTTGTTTACGTGCATGTTACATTGATATTTACTGTATTAGAAACTAAAATATAAAATTTAAGATATTTATCATTTCCTTTAACATTAACAATATACCTATTACTTATAAATCATGTATTTTTATGAAAAATAGCTGCATTTTCTAAGCAAAGCAAAATTTAGTGAGAAGGGTAACATTGGTTTTCATTTTTGCTAATCTCTTTAATATGTGGCTCAGTAGGAGACTGTTGGGTTCTCATTTCTGCTACTGTATTCACTGTTTTGATATAAAACATTATGAAGACTTTGGAAAACTCCACTGTAGACTCTTGACAGAATGAGAATTAAAAGACAAATAAAGTCTTAATATAATTATCAAAGTAGTTTTGACCTTGCACCTCCACAGAAAAAGGTGGTGACGATCCCAGGTAACCCTAGATGACACTTTGAAAATTACTGACTTAGTGGCTTCAAATAGCAATGTACTTTCCTTCTGAGTCTATAGGTCACCTAGACAATTCTGCCAGTCTGGGCTGGGCTTGACTGAGCTCCCTTGGCTTACTCAGGTGTTGCACTCATCTACTGGGTTGTCTGGAAGCTGGCTGCTCTAGGACAGCCTTGGCTGAGATGATGGCCTTTGTACCTCTAGCAAGCTAGCCTGGCCTATTCCCATGGCAATGAGTGTTCCAGGAGGGAGAGTTGAAGCATGAAAGGCCTTTTGAGTTCTAGGCTTAGAATTTCACACTATTAATTCTACAGCATTCTTTTGGCCGAATGTATAGAAAAGTCAACCTACATTCATGTGTGGAAAACAGGCTCTACCTCTCCATGAGAGAAGTTATTAGTCATATTGAAAAGGGGGTACATACAAGGAAGAATTTGGGGCATTTTGTCAATTAACCATAGCATCCTAGATCCGCCCCCCCCCAAAAAATAGGTAAAAGTAATTCTTTGCCTCATTTTCAATAGATTTGACTCTGTTGTATGTGCTGTAGGAATCTGTTAGGACATATTTAGAAGTAATAGTGCTATCATTTAAAATTCATTAGTTTGGACCCTACACTGTAAATGCTTACCTGTAACCAGGGCTTCAGATATAACCAGGTCCTGACACAAGGACTCACACTAAAAAGAATACATAAGACATTGAAATGGATGGCAACTTTGCCAATTTTTAAATTTACAACAATATATATATTATTTGAGTTGGACATATGTGTATGCATAATCAGCAAAATCTTATTATAGTCAAATAATACTATATATCATCAAAATTCAGTTTCACAGAGACCAGAAATAGCCCCAAATTATAATTTGAACACATTTTCTCCTTATAAGGAGACAAATACAATAAAGACCACAATGTTTTTCTCTGATTATCAAAATACGAAGTATGAGGTCAGATGAGTAAGGATCTAGTGAAATCAAGCTAAGAGAGTCACATCTAATGACAAGATTTTTTGTTTTCTGTTTTTTCCTTTTCTAACAGGGTGGAAAATGCTTAAAGTATGTATATGGCATCTCTCTCCACCTCAAGGGTAACCATACCATTAGGAACAAAAATATCAAAACCTTTTACAGCTTGGTTCACTTTCCTCTGGATCAGACGTTACATACTCAACTGTCTAGAATCATACATGTAATATAAATGAGTAATGCACTTCAGTAGTAAAATATTAAGAAATTGGAAGTGGGGAGATTGTATGAAACTGGAAAATGCCCTCCCCATCTAAATGGGATTAGCTAATACTTAGGTCCAGCCAGTTGTTGCAGTGTGGGAATGAAAGCCCATTATTACTATACACTCTAATTTTAAAAGAAATCTAGATATTTATTTGAAATTCTTCCTTTTTCACACATTGCATCGACCAAGCCAATTCTGTTAGAACCTAGAATCTCCCTCACCTGGCTATTTTTTGTGAAACCTACATCATTGGAATGTTGCAGATGTTGTCATGAAATTCCTGTTCTTTAGGCCTTGTTCCAATTAATACATTGCTTTGTTTTTGATGTTCATTCATGTTGATATTTATGTATGAATATTGATATCACACATACTCATAATCTAGTCTTGCTCTGTCTTTTAAAATTTATTAAATTCTTTGCTCTCATGCATTAAAGTGCATGAGAGCAAAATTAAATTTGTTTAGCATGCTAAACAAATTTAACTCAAATAAATAAAACTGTAAAAGGTGAGCAAAACCAGAGAGAATGGGAGAGGAACAGAAATAAACAGAAATAACAATTTATATAAATTTGCATTAGGCAGTTTTACCTACCATTTCACTTGGTATACCCCACTGTGCCTTTGTCCTATTGATAAGTTACATCAGTCACTTGGACTCTCTAGCATTTATTTATTTATTTTTTCTGCTGCATAAATTAGTGGTTGGACTAATGATCTTTTTTTTTTTTTTTTTTTTTTTTTTTTTTTTGTGGTACGCGGGCCTCTCACTGCTGTGGCCTCTCCCGTTGCGGAGCACAGGCTCCGGACGCGCAGGCCCATGGGCCCAGCCACTCTGTGGCATGTGGGATCTTCCCGGACTGGGGCACAAACCCACGTCCCCTGCATCGGCAGGCGGGTTCTCAACCACTGCGCCACCAGGGAAACCCTGGACTAATGATCTTTGCATTCCTTTTTAGATTGATATCTTATGATTATCAGTCTGACTTTTAAGTCATTAAAAAAATATTTTAATATAAACTAAAATTTACTCAGTGGCTCAGTGCCACTGAGTAAATTATAAACATTCTCTTCCAGATTATGATATAACTAATATTCTCTCAGAAACAATGCATAAATATGTATTGCAGCTAATCAGTTTTTAGTCTTGCCTCTTTAACCTTCTTTAAAAAACTCAGTGCTTTGTGCATAATAGATTTCTCAACAGGTGTTTGTTACTCATTGATACAGGTGGGTGAACTTTTCCATTTCATGTGCTTTTTCTTATGTAGTACCAGGTTCAGGTAGTAACACTCACTAATATTAAGACACATTACAAGCTTCATGTCATAAATGCATAGTGAGGATCTCTAGCATAGACTATATTCTTTTTTATTCCACAATCATACTGATTTCAACTTCAGTATCAATCAATAGAAACAGTGTCTTAGCCTTTTCAAGCTGCTATAACAAAATATCACAGCCTGGATAGTTTATCAACAACAGACATTTATTTCTCACAATTCTGGAGGCTAAAGTCTGAGATCAGAGTGCCAGCATGAGTGAGGGACCTTTTTAGAGTTGCAGACTTCTGGTCTGGTCGTATCCTCACATGGCAGATGGAACAAGCTAGTTCTCAGGGGCCTTATTTATAAGGGCTCTTATCCCATTCATAAGGGTTCCACTCTCATCACCTAATCACCCCCCAAAGGTCCCACCTTGGGCCCCACCTAATACCATCAACTTGGGCATTAGGTTTTTCAGCATATGAGCCTGAAGAGGGACACAAACATCAGACCATATATAGCTCACAAATTTCCTACAGACTACTTGCAAGCAGTTTTTATTTTCACCAGTTAGCATGGCATTTCAAAATGTACAAAACTAAGTATGGATTTTTATTTTGTAATTTAATTGTTATGTGAATGCAGGCAAGTTATTTAATCTCTGAGCCTCCTTTGCCTTTTCTATAAAACAGTGCATGACAATATATATGACCATTTCTTTCTTTCCTTCCTTTACAAGTCATTGTCATGAAAAATGATATTTCCAATGCAGGAAAAAAACAAAACAAAACACTTGGATTTCCAAAGTGCTCCTTTTAATAGGATTATAGACACAACAAATGTCTGTCCAAGTCAATTGCTACTTGTAATTAAGAAATTTGCTTAAGTGGTTTTCTCTAAGCTGTCCATCCAAATACAGTTATATGCAATTAAAATTAAACCTCAGGGCTTCCGTGGTGGCGCACTGGTTAAGAGTCCGCTTGCCGGTGCGGGGGATATGGGTTCGTGCCCCGGTCCGGGAGGATCCCACATGCCCCGGAGCAGCTGGGCCCGGAAGCCATGGACGCTGAGCCTGCGCGTCCGGAGCCTGTGCTCCGCAACGGGAGAGGCCACAACAGTGAGAGGCCCGCGAACCGCAAAAAAAAAAAAAAAATTAAACCTTAGACACATTCTATTCTGTAACCGTTACACTTTCACAGTTCTTTTTAATGTTGCATACATTCATCAATGAATAAAAGGAAAACTCTGAGCCAGGATCTAATTGTAATATAGCTATCTTGTAAAGTTTCTTATTAGGTGTAAATATAAAGTGTAATCACTAATATCATGGGCAGTGGTTTTATTTTTTTTTTTATTTTTTCTGCGGTACGCGGACCTCTCACTGTTGTGGCCTCTCCTTTTGCGGAGCACAGGCTCCGGACGCGCAGGCTCAGCGGCCGTGGCTCATGGGCCCAGCCGTTCCGCGGCATGCGGGATCCTCCCGGACCGGGACACGAACCCGTGTCCCCTGCATCAGCAGGCGAACTCTCAACCACTGCGCCACCAGGGAAGCCCCTGGGCAGTGGTTTTAAATTAGGTAAGTGGCCCCCTCCTCGCTGAAGAAAATGAATATAAGAAAACAATAAATTAATTTCTAATCTCCAAGAAAAATTTCTGCAAGTTCTCCCCTCCCCCCTTTTTTGGGGACCCAGCCTCCTGACACTTTGCAAATCAGGAAACGATAACTGCCACAAGAAGCAGAAGGGAAATTTGGGGTTATCACACTGGGAGAAGACTCTACTAGTTTTTACCAGGCCGTACCTCTGCCCAAGGAGTTGAAAAGCAGTTTGTATGTATTTAAGTAAACTATTTACAAAGCATACTAAAATCAGCACTGGATCAGCAATGTTTCCATTATAGCTTTTCTCATGTGTGATAGCAGATCCAGTCCCGCCCTCCAATTGGCTGTGCATTGCCTTTCTTTCCCATGACTCACCCTAATATTCAACTCTACCTTTTCTGACCTGACACTGACATTTACATTTGCCTTAAACTATGACAAGGCTTGATAGGGCTGGAGACCTTTTCTAACCTGAGTCATTCTATTTAATTCCTTGTTTGATTCTAATGCTGAATAGATAAAACTGCGTGGGATTATTGATGTAAAAGGTGTAGAAAGCTTATGTAAGCACAGAATCCATCACCTCTTTATTACTAGCAGTAAAGAATAATAAAAACAACCTCCACAAATTTGGCTTAAGAAAGTATAGTATACTTTGATTACATGTGATTATATCTCAGTCAGCAATAAATTCAACATTTATTTATTTACAGTCTACTTGGTGACTGGAAGATGGTTAGACTTGGAAATTTAAACAGATATAATTGCTCCAAGTTTTGAAATAGAAATGTGAACTAAATGGGAGCAGTTTATTCAACTGATGATGTTGGGATACAGAATTGATCTGGTAGACTTTTTGGGAGGTGCGTACCAAGCTCTAGTTGCTTTGTTATCTCCTGTAGTCAAAGAAATAACCCTTGAAGTCAGGTGTTAATGTGCCAGTTTTTAAAATGAAGAACCTGAGGATTAAGGCCTTGCCTAAAATCACACAATCAGTAAGTAAGAAATCCAGGATGCAAATTCCAATGTATCTAGCTGCCATGTTATCTCTTTCAAGCAAATGAGGATGAGATATGAAGCTGAGTTTTAAGGGTGGATTGGAGTTAATTAAGCAGACAAGGAGAAAGTAATTCGAGGCACAGAAAACCATAGAAACAAACACACACATGATAAGGTAAATGGCATAATTTAGGAAGTGAGTAGGCCCTCATAGCTATAACATTAATTGTTAGAAAGGAATCCCTGAAAAATAGACTAGACCTGCAGGCTGAAGTCAAGTTACAATGCACCTAACATGGAATGATAAGGATGTATAAATCATTGAAAGGTTTTAAATAAGAAATCAGAATTGTAATGAATCTTTAGAGAGATAATGCTAATAACATGGTAGATGAACTGTAGAAATGAGTAGATTTGGGTAAGTCTTTTAGATTCCTGGACCCAACTCCAAAGTTTGTGTTGGGGGGAAGGGTAGGCTAGGGGCGTGCTTTCCACACAATATCAAGCAATTCACAGATACCAGCAGAGTGTCAAGAATTCAACTCAATTCTGACACTGTCTTCTGGGAGGTAGCATCAGATCCCACAGGTTAAGGACTCAGTCCTACAAGACTGCCCCGCCACCCCCCTTCCCCCCGCCCACTTCAGAGGCCAGTCGCAAGCCCAGGTTGTTACCTGTGCTTCTAACCGATTGGCTTTAAATCAAAGGTTCCCAAGACCCCTTCCCAGGATTGATTAATCTGCTAAAGTGGCTCACAGTACTCAGAAAAACATCATACTTAGTAAATAAGTTTATTAAAAAGGGATATAACTCAGGAACAGCCAGATGGAAGAGATACATAGAGCAAGGTATGAGGAAAGGACACAGAGTTTCCATGCCCTCTCCAGGTGTGCTGTTCTCCCAGCACGTTCACCAGCCTGGAAGCTCTCTGAACGCCATCCTTTTTGGTTATTATGAAGGCTTCATTACAAAGGCTTGATTGATTAAATCATTGGCCATTGGCAACTGATTCAACCTCCAGCCCCTCTCATCTCCCAGGAGGTCTGGGGGGTAAGACTGAAATTTCCAACTTTCTAATCACATGGCTGGTTCTCCTGGCAACCAGCCCCCATCCTTAGTGCATTCCCAAGTCACCTTATTAATATAAATAAGAGACACCTTTAAGCTTTCAGCACTTAGGAAACGCCAAATGTTTTGGGAGCTTTGAGCCTGGAACTGTGAACAAAGACCAAATATATGTTTCTTATAAATCATAATATTGTAGTAGGGCAACTGAGTAAAACCCTGTAGCTACCAACATGGGCCTCTGAGTCCAACCAACCTTGTTATGCCAATCTATTCTAATTTTGAGGATTAAATATAAAATTTTTACAAAGCACTGTCCCTGTGCCTGGCAGATAGTGATCCTCCAAAAATATTAGTTGTTGTTATGTTATTTTGGAATTAGGACTTAATTTGATCATTTAACAAACATTTGAGGGCTTGCTATGTGCCAGGAACTCTTCTAGAACTAGGGATACTGTAGTGAATAACACAGTTAAAGTCCTTGCTCTCAAGGGACTTACATTCTAGAGGGGGCAGGAGAGTCAGGAAAAAAAATGGTGAAAAAGATTAGCAAAAAATATCAGAGACATTTCTGAGATAGAATTGACAGACTTGATTACTTACTACATGTGGGTTGGTGTGTGTCATAAGTGAGGGCAACAGAGGAAGAGTTAGGAATGATGCTGAGATTTTTTTTCCCCCTGCAGCAGTGCAGAGGCATTGTGTTTTCATTAGCCAAAATAAGACAGCAGGCCCAAGAACACATGTAAGGAGAGTTGAGGAGAAGGGCAGAAAATGGATTTGATTTAGAACACGTAGAGTTACGAATGTCTGTATATCCAGGTAGAGAAGGTAGGCTCTGGAAATTGGCTTCTATAGAATGGTATGCTGCAGTAGGATAGAAAAAAATTTGTCTCGGTTATGCAACTATCTGTCTCCAACCCCCTGCAGAATGCTGACACCTACTGAACATGTGCATGACAATTTTGTTGTAGAAAATAATATATATTTTGAAGAAAATACTATCTGTAACTCCATGACTAACTCACAGTAAGATTATGACAAGGAAATCCCCTTCTGCTTCCCATCTTTACTGTTATTTGACTGTATCACCTCTCAGATGCAAGTAGCAAACCTTGAGTGGTTTGGCTAACTTGTATTTACAGGTTCCCTTGGGTAGGAGCAGTGTTCTTCCTTTCTAGCTCTGCTAAAAAGAGGTACTTATTAAGCCGAGTGTAATTTGATATTCAATTAGAAGTTAAAAGACTCTTCATTAAGGGACACTAAGCTTTTTAAGGGGAAATATTATATTCATATTTGCATCTTCATGGTTTATCCATGTGACAAATTAATACATGAAAAATTTTAAAAGAATGTGATGTAACACACAAGGGAATGGATACACAAAACACAGATCATTGTAATTCTTCACCTAACCTTATCAAATAAAAATACTCCGTGGACTGAAGAGCAATCTCCCATGCTCAGATGTTGTTGGACTTAATAAAAGACAAAATTACTTAAATTGGGGGATAGGGAGTCTGAGAACAGTGGACTGTAACAAGAAAGGAGACAGAGGAAATATATTTATGTTTCTAAGACTTCAAAGTGAAATTTTAAACTGGTTTTCAATTTTTTTAGGTATATTTCCTTTGGGTCACTTATTTATAAGGCAATTCTTTCCCTGCTGACTGGTGTTTCAGCTTTCATTTAGTAGGTACCACTCGAAAGAAGACCATTACCTAGAAGCCTGTAAATATGAGTACTATATTAAATCATCTTTCTTTTTCAAAAAAAATACTCAACTATATGATTCCTAAGATCACTTTCTAGAAATATACTTCTGATATTAAAATTTGACTATATTGCAAATAAGTGAGTATATTGTAAAAGAGGTCTTACATTTAGAGAGATTTTATGTGTATAACAATGAACATTTTCAAATTAAATTACAAAAAAAGCAATGATTTTAAAGAAATACCATACAGCAGAGTCTAAGTCATAAAAAAAAAAATCTATGGATATAGAACAAAATAATATACTGAAGGTTTGGATTGTTCAAACTGGTTTTATAATGTTTTAAAATTCTCTGAAAATAAAAAAAAATTTGTACTGGAACTTTGATTTTTTTTTAAATCCAATTGATCTGTTCCCTTGTGTATTTACAAACTTACTCTAGAGACATATAGTTATTCCAATAAAAATAGAGATAATCTTCAAGAACTAATAGACCTTACTTTCCCATTTACGTAATTTGATTTCAAAAGGCATATCCTTATGTAAAGTGGTTGCTCCATTACTAATCCATTGTCAAGATTCCATTTAGAGTGATTTCCCTGTGTCTCTGCATTTAGGGACTAACTTATTAAACCTATTTTCTGATTTTAACTCACTTGTCCTTTTCTAAATTAATCTTCGATCTCAAAAATGTACAAAATAAAACTTTTATTATATGGTATTCTATGCTGAAATAACCAGAAAACTCTTCTCATCCCAAGTTCAAAGTAGAGAGAATGCATGTGGTTATGACTGTGGGCTCTGAAATCAACTTCCTCTGAGCTGAGTCCTTCCTACCTTTATCACTTCTAGGTGATATATCTTTAAGAAAGTCATTTAGTCTCAATAAACTTGTTTCCACATGTGTAAAATGACAAAATAATGGTGCGTATCTTACAAGTTTATTGTGAAGATTAGATGAATTACAGCACATAAAATTCTTAACACAGAGCCTGGCCCTTACTAAAAGCTCGATGTGCTGGTTATATATAAAGCTGGATATTATCTGCCCCTACTGTTTATATCACTGTCTATTAAAAAGCATCAGGCATTTTACTACTTCTTTCAGTCTTTCAAAGGTCTTTTGTAAGTGCCAATCATATGACTATCACTATGTTAAATGCTAAAGACAATAATTAGAAAATTGAAAATATAGTGTTTGGTACACCATCGTGAATGATCAAAGGTATTATAATAGTAAAAGTTCACTATAATTACATGTTAAGTGAAAATATAGATAAATTTGCAATAAGAAATCTTTGGTTATTTTTTAGCTATAATATGGATTTTTCCTTCTTATTTCCTTCACCACAGCTTTTGTTTTAATGCAGTGATCTTAACTCCCAACCCCCAGAATCTCCCAGCAGGATCAAACTCTCCCACCCACACTTTTGCATACAAAATAGCAAAAAGAACAGTAAAATAGTGTCTTATAGTTAGGAACATACTCCTTGGAGTTCTACTAAGAGTTTCTCAAATTTTAATTAGCGATGTTTTAGTCTGCATCCTCAAATAGTAAATTCATCAATTAATAATCCATCAAAAATGTCGGGGAATGTTTCTGAGGTATGCATTTTTCTAAATACTAAAGTAAATATAAAGACAATTTCCTTGACTTGAAGGAACCCACAGTTTGTTAGAAAAAATATATCATATAAAGAAATCCTTGCAATGAAGTGTTAAAGGTGATATGATGGATAAGTTACATCAGTTGTACAGATGACCCAAAGATAGTACTGACTACTTCTACCTAAAGGAGGGAAAAATCAGGTAATGTTTCATAGGGGGAGCATCACTTGTGCTGCTGAGGTGGGGAGTGGGGAATATTTGAATAGATGTAGCACATGATGTTAAGATGGAATGCTGTCAACTACTAGGGCCAGAGAAGGTGACAGGAACTTTCAATGACATGCAAAAGAATTTGAACTCTGTTCCATCAGCAAATGGAATAATGGAGTGTCTCATGCTTGGGAGTGACCTGGCCAAATTTGTTTTAAGAAAAGACTATAAAAAGGAGTGTGGAAAAGGGCTATGAAAATTGCAAGATGTTCTTTAGAGATGACTGTTGATGGAACAGTTTTAACAGCATGTGTTTAATGCTTTCTGGACTAGATACACTAGCTTTTGAAGGCTGGAAAATTTAAATATCTTAGGTCAATGGATAATGTATAAAATCAAATATATTGATTATAAGCCATTAGTATCTACAATATTTTATATTGATGAGTTATTACTGCACATGTATAATATTTTTCTAGGAAAAATGAATAAGTGCATTAAAGACTAAGCTATTATTTCAAAGATAAGCTTAGCAAAGTGAGGTGAACGTTAGAATTAGTCAAACCTCTGAAAAATTATAGTAAAAACTATAATGATGGTTGGGGCATTGAAAGATCCTGAACTATTTTATGAATTATGAAATATTGTTATGTTTAACATAGTTTCAGTGTTACATGTATTCACATAAATTCCAAATTTTTCACTAATAGTTGAAATGGTTAATTTTTCATTAACCATTTTAATTTTAATTAAATATTTTAATATGATACCAGAATTCTTTTTCTTTTAATGTAAGTTTTCTTTCAATTTGACTTAGCTATAATTGACATACATCACTATATAAGTTTAAGGTGTACAACATAATGGTTTGACTTACATATACTGTGAAATGACTACAGCTATTAGTTTAATTAGAATCCATCATATATATATATATATATACAATAAAAAGAAAACAAAATAAGAAAATTTTTTTCCTTATTTTGAGAACTTTTAGGATTACTCTTAACAGCTTTCCTGTATATCATACAGCAGTGTTAACTATAGTTATCATGCTGTACATTACTTCCCTAGTACTTATTGCTCTTGTAAGTGGAAGTTTGTACCTTTTAACCACCTTTATCCTATTCTCCATCTCCCCACCCCTTGCCCCCGGTAACCATAAATCTGATCCCTTTTTCTATGAGCGTGTGCTTTTCGTCTTGTTTTGGATTTTATTTGTTTGTGTTTTTGTGGTTTGGGGGTTTTTTCTTTATTGCGGTACACAGGCCCCTCACTGCTGTGGCCTCTCCCGTTGCGGAGCACAGGCTCTGGACGCTCAGGCTCAGCGGCCATGGCTCACGGGCCCAGCCTCTTCGCGGCATGTGGGATCTTCCCGGACTGGGGCACGAACCCGCGTCCCCTGCATCGGCAGGCGGACTCTCAACCACTGGGCCACCAGGGAAGCCCTGTTTGTGTTTTTAGATACAGTATTTATCTTTCTCTGTTTGATTCATTTTACTTAGCATAATGCCTTAAATACCCATTCATGTTGTCGCAAATGACCAAAGTTCTTCATATTTTATGACTGAATAACATTCCCTTATATCCACAACTTCTTTATCCATTCATCTGTTGATGGACACTAGTTGCTTCCATTGGACGAGAATTCTTTTTTATTTTTGTATATTAATATCAATGTTTATTTGTACCTAAGAGTCTTTCTCTTCTTATTACCATTTTAAAATTACTTTATACACATTATTGAAACTCCCAATCCATCCCTTCCTTACTCCCCTCCCCCTTAAAACCACAAGTCTTTTCTCTACGTCTGTGAGTCTATTTCTGTTTCGTAGATGAGTTCATTTGTACCATATTTTAGATTCCACATATAAGTGATATCATATGGTGTTTGTCTTTCTCCTTCTGACTTCCTTCACTTAGTATGATAGTCTCTAGTTCCTTCCATGTTGTTACAAATGGCATTATTTCATTTTTTATGTCTGTTTAGTATTCCATTATATATTTTATATATATATCATATGTGATATATATATACATATATATCACATCTTTTCCATTAAAAAAAAACCTAAAAATAGAATTACCGTATGGTCCAGCAGTCTCGCTCCTGGGCATATATCTGGACAAAACTATAATTCAAAAAGACACATGCACCCCTATGTTCATAGCAGCACTATTTACAATAGCCAAGACATGGACCAGAATTCTTAACCAGATAGAAAACAGTTAAAATGTGTAGTCTGGGGCTTCCCTGGTGACGCAGTGGTTAAGAATCCGCCTGCCGATGCAGGGGACACGGGTTCGAGCCCTGGTCCGGGAGGATCCCACATGCCGCCGAGCAACTAAGCCCATGCGCCACAACTACTGAGCCTGCGCTCTAAAGCCCGCGAGCCACAACTACTGAATCCTGCGTGCCTAGAGCCCATGCTCCACAACAAGAGAAGCCACTGCAATGAGAAGGCTGCACACCACAATGAAGAGTAGCCCCCGCTCACCGCAACTAGAGAAAGCCCACGCACAGCAACAAAGACTCAACACAGCCAAAAATAAATAAATAAATATATTTATTTTAAAAATGTGTAGTCTGTAATGACATATATTCTCAGTTAATGCTTTTCATCATATGAATTTCATGGAAAACCTATACACTAGAAAATTGGACTTAAGTAATTAATTAAATAGTAAATATCAGAATAACCAATGAGGAACAAATTAAAAAGTAGTGATTTTCAACATAAAAATATAATAAAAAGAAAATTTTGGGAAAATACAAACATTTCCAATGATCTTTAATGCTTCTTGCTAGGATATTTTAACTTAGTCATTGGCCATTGTTTTTGAGGATACAAGGAAGACAGAAAAAGTCTTCTTTTAATACTTAGCTATCAAAGGGAACATAAGCCAGAAAAATACCCATGAAAATGCTTCTGCGGGGTTTCTTTGCAGCCCTTTTCACCTTCTGGTGTGATGTTATATGGTCAGTTTGTGTGTGAGGTGTAACGTCAAAGTTAAAATCCTCTTTTTCCTGAAGGTTTCCTACCAATGTTTCATTACGTCTCTATTTTGTTGCTATTTTTCTTTTAAGAATGTGAACGTATTTTTGCATAATATACTGAGAGCAGGTTAATAATTTTAGAAACCAAATCCAATGCAGATTGAAGTAGGCACATTTTCTGTGGAAATCACTGTATACTTAGCAAATGGTACTATACACAAATGCATTGTTGTTGCTACCTTAATTAAAAAGGACCCCTTTCGGTAATGTCTCTGGCTCTGGAGGAATTATAATCACACAGATGGGAAGAGCTAAGAAAGTTTATTTAACTAAGCTGTCAACAGCAATCTCTCAGATCTGCTTAAATTTATTGGGAGGTGGGGAGATCTATTTGAAATGCTGACAATAAACACAGAACCGGTTCTAATTATGTTACATTTAACACACAGGAATATATTACAAGGTTAAAGGAAGTTGGCAGTATCTACCATAAACGCACCTACCCTTTGACCCAGAAATTTGACTTATAAGATTATTACCAAAAATTATGCACAAAAATGTATGACAAGAATTTTTACTGTACCATTTTTTGTAATAGAGAATATTTGGAAACAACTAGCATATATATTTACAAGGCAAGGGTCAAATAATTAGGTGTTTCAACTAGACTGTTCAGCTATTTAAAAGAATAAAGTACCCTATTTGTACTGACATGGAAAAATTTCCAACATACATGAAGAGAAAAAAGGACATAATACATACAACATGACTCAATGTATGTGTGTGTGTCTCTGTGTGTGTGTGTGTATAGAAAAGGCCCTGGAAAATTAAGTTATGGAGGGAACTGGTTATCTCTAATAGGAATTTAGGGGTGTGGTGGAGGAGGACATTCACTGTTTCTAATTGTATGTATCCTTGCATTACTTGTGTCATTTAAAAATGAAAGTACTCGGGCTTCCCTGGTGGCGCAGTGGTTGAGAGTCCGCCTGCCGATGCAGGGGACATGGGTTCGTGCCCCGGTCCGGGAGGATCCCACATACCGCGGAGCGGCTGGGCCCGTGAGCCATGGCCGCTGAGCCTGCGCGTCTGGAGCCTGTGCTCCGCAACGGGAGAGGCCACAGCAGTGAGGGGCCCGGGTACAGCAAAAAAAAAAAAAAAAGAAAGTACTATAGGTCCTCTTTCTGTCCCCACTCCTTATGAATAAGACTTGGACCCTTCCTTTGTTTATTACAACAAAATTGTTTTTATTTTTATATTAGCAAAAACATGAGATTTCAGGACCGGTTACATAAACATGCCATCATAACTGCAGAACAGTATTCCTCCTAATTTATCATTGTTATTCACTACCATGGGCCAGTTTGGCAGGTGAAATATATATATATGGATATAATTTTTTCATATGAATATATACTTTTTTTGTACAGGAGGCTAAGCATTAGAATTGAGTTGATAATTACTTTCATTATATGAAGAGAGACAAGATAGTATAATATTTAAGAGCATAGTATATAAAGTCAGGCCTTTGGCTTGCATCTCAACAACGATGTGACCCTGGACAAGTTTATTAAGTGTTCCCCAAAGCCTCATTTTTTCTTGATTGAAAAATGATACCGTGGTATCCACTTACTGGAGTCTTAGGAGGATTAAAATAGATAATGCATGTAGAAAATCCTGTAGCACAGTGCCTATCATATAATAAGTTCCCCTGAAATTTAGAATTTTCTTAGTGCTTTTTCATAGGTTTGTATTAATAGCCTGTTTCCTTAATAAATTATATGATTCCTAAAACAACATATGAAAATATTATTGTATGAATTTTTCAATAATGAATACATTTTCAAAACTGTTTAATCTCTAATAATATCTTTAGCTTCTGAATATAGAAATATAACTATTTTAGTATGAGAGAGCTAGATATTAGCCTTGAAGAAACATATTTTATGTAATTCTTGGGCTTCCCTGGTGGCGCATCATTTTATTTGATTATCTGCACAGTTCCATGATCAGTGATTTTGGGGTGCACATGGGAAATAATGCAAAGTAGATGACAAGATTGAACACAGGAAAATTGGTTTTCACTGTTGAAATTATTAATTTCTTTCTAAAATGAGTTTTCATTGTGGATTTTCATTATGCATTCAGGCCATAGCTTCCTAATTAATAAAGTAATTCATACCATGGGAGAATGAAAAAGAGGAGAGACTGAAAGGTTGGTATAAAAATTATGTTTAAGGAACTGATAATGAATCTAGGTTAATATGTCTTTTTAAAAATTTTTATTTATTTATTTATTTATTTTTAGCTGCGTTGGGTGTTCGTTGCTGTATGTGGGCTTCCTTCAGTTGCGGCCAGCAGTGGCCACTTCGTTGCAGTGCATGGGCCTCTCATTGTGGGGGCCTCTCCCACTGCAGAGCACAGGCTCTAGGCGCATGGGCTTCAGTAGTTGTGGCACGTGGGCTTCAGTAGTTGTGGTGTGCGGGCTCCAGAGCGCAGGCTCAGCAGTTGTGGCGCACAGGCTTAATTGTTCCGCGGCATGTGGGATCTTCCCGGACCAGGACTCGAACCTGTGTCCCCTGCACTGGCAGGAGGATTCCCAACCACTGCGCCACCAGGGAAGTCCCAATATATCTATTTTTAAATTCATTTACTTCTTTAAAAAAAAATCACTTGATGATCTACTTTAAGAAATCAGTAACCAATGGGAAAAGACAAAGTCTTGATTCTGTTTCTATGTGCAAGTAAACCAAATGAACGAAGATTGTCATACAACTGTTAATATTATTAGGCTTAATCCTAACCTTAAGAGCCTGGGAATTGAAAAAAAAATAAACTGATATATTAGAAATTTTTAAGACTCTGACAACAAGGTGAATAAAGGGAATTGAGACTTTAAAAATACAATTTTTAAATGTCCATTATACTATAGCTAGAAATATTCCTAGGCCATAGATACTTAGAGGCTTCCCATTAGAGCATTTAACTGTGGAAATGACTATTTCAATTTCACCAAGAGCAGGTTGTAGGATAGTTAGTGATATTTATCTTCTTGTATCTGAATTATCACCTTTAGTCAACCTGAAATTATTTGTCAATCTGTATGATATAGAAATTTATGGCCTAAGTTGTCCATGTAGGTATTGGACTACAGTTATGAGTCTTTTTAAAAATGAAAATTATACTGTCCATAAAATCCATATATGAGCAGTAATATATAACATATGAAAAGGGAAAGAAGAATTGAAACACTCCTAGGCTCAGAACACATACAACCTTTACCTTTAGAACTAATTCTTTCTCATATCCTTGATTCACACTTTTTTGCATAATTTTAAAAATATATGTAGAATTTTAGGTGCTTTTTTTTTTACAAATATATTGTTTGAAATATATGCCTACTAACAAAACTGGGAAATACAGAAGAATATAAAGAAAGTAACAACCATCCATACTTGTATGAAGTGCATACAACTAATATTAATATTTCATTGTAGTTCTTTAATCTTTTTCTCTATGCATTTTTACATAGTTAAAATTTTATGTGTATTTAAGAATAGTAAATATATAAGAATATTTACAGATCTTAGATGCAAGATAATATCATACAAGATAAGAGGTGATTTACTGACACATGATATAGGACATTTTCATTCAGGAAGAGTTTTTAAGGTACAGAAAAAAATTCACTCCTGAAGT
Organism: Kogia breviceps; assembly: GCF_026419965.1. Taxonomy (NCBI): domain Eukaryota; kingdom Metazoa; phylum Chordata; class Mammalia; order Artiodactyla; family Physeteridae; genus Kogia; species Kogia breviceps. The sequence continues at coordinate 70,620,529 of NC_081321.1, read as the reverse complement.
TTCTTGACATGGAAGTGACTTTTAAGTTACCCAGTACAACTACCTTTCTGATGGGAACAAACCAAAACCAAAATTTGTTGGCAATTACCCTTGTAAACTCCAAACTATGTTAATGTTATAGCCATCATAAGCAAGTTCATGAACTGAAAAAAATCCAGTTACTGCTTCAAGTGGCTATAAACAATGAGTAATGTATTCTATTTGAACATTGGGTACAGTTTTATAAACATATTTCTTGATTCTAGAAAATTCAGAGGTACAAAAGAGGAACTGAGCTTTGTAGTACTTAACATAAAATTCAACTTCACTGCTTAGATTCAAAATCAACATGAGTATACCTAAGTCCTATTGGTTTCTTGAATTTGGAACCAAAATTAAGTAAAAGAAGAACTGCAGTCGTTTTTCAACATATCTCTCCATTCTTGGTTCTTCATTTATCTCTAAAATGACTTAGTGGATATATTTAAGGATTTTTAAAACATCTTTATTGGAGTATAATTGCTTTACAATGGTGTGTTAGTTTCTGCTTTATAACAAAGTGAATCAGTTATACATATACATATATCCCCATATCTCTTCCCTCTTGCGTCTCCTTCCCTCCCACCCTCCCTATCCCACCCCTCTAGGTGGTCACAAAGCACCGAGCTGATCTCCCTGTGCTATGTGCTATGCTAGATATTCCCACAATCTATTTTACATTTGATAGAGTATATATGTCCATGCCACTCTCTCACTTTGTCCCAGCTTACCCTTTCCCCTCCCCATATCCTCAAGTCCATTCTCTAGTAGGTCTGCGTCTTTATTCCCGCGTTGCCCCTAGGTTCTTCATGACCTTTTTTTTTTTTCAGATTCCATATATATGTGTTAGCATACGGCATTTGTTTTTCTCTTTCTGACTTACTTCACTCTGTATGACAGACTCTAGGCCCATCCACCTCACTACAAATAACTCAATTTCGTTTCTTTTTATGGCTGAGTAATATTTAAGGATTTTTTAAAAGAAAAATACTTAAGTGTTTCATTTTCTAAGACCTTACGTATCAGAATAAAATAGTGTATTTCACCCCTGGAAAACAAAGATAACTTTTGTGAACTGCAGTTACAGGAAAATAGCATTTTTCTTCAAAAGTCCCAAGATATTTTCTCATTATCTTCCTTTTTAATAAAATTATTATGGAATAAAATTATTATGCTCATTTTATTTGTCAAGATCTTTGTAGTGTATTAATTTGTACTATTTCTGCTTAGATGGTAGTAAGATTTTAAGAAAATAAGAAAACTTCATAAAACAGAAATGTTACACTCTACAAGCTGCTTTCTGCTGTACCCTTTTCTGGAATCTTCCCCACCCTTATCTTGCTCCCTGTCTCTGTCAGTTCTTCTATGGGATATTTCCTGAAGACATCCACTCCCAAGTAAACAGCACAACTCCCTTCTTTCCCTATTTTGTGTTTCTACTGAAACTTGTGCACATTTCTGAAGTTGTACGTGTAACACTTTTTGGATCGAATTTTGGCACATCTACCTTCATTTGCACTAAACAGCAGTGCAAAAACATGGGCATATTAATCTTTTCTTTTTAGAACAATGTCATGTGCATAGTGAAGCTTCAATAAATGCTGAAAGAACAAAAGCAATATTTAACATCTAGGGCAACACAGACTAAATAATCACTTAATGATGTTTCTAAAAATTCCTGATAACAGCTATTAGGAAAGTATTTCTAACCACATTGTATGTTTTTATTGTACTTCCCTCTGTAAGGTTTTAGTTTGTTTTGTTTTTTTCTGTTCCAGTTAAGCTGGATATGAAATTACAGTCATTGTGCCTAGCACAGATCTCTGATACTTACTGTGAACTCTATCTGTGTTTGAAAAAAGGATAAATAAATAGGTAATGAATTATGTATAATGGACTTATTCATTATGATTTTAGAATTTAATAACAAGCTTAATAAAAACAATTCTTACTTAAAGAGAAAGGCAATCACTATTCTAATACAGCATATTATTTAAATAAAAAATATATATGCATATATCATATGTATCTACTCAAATCGGTATTTTGTATTACTGAATTCAAGTTAAAGTTTACCTGATCCATTAGCGTACAAAAATGTGTGGCAATTTTATTGAGACAACATCTTATAGTCTTTTATACTATGCCAGTAATTGTGCATAAATGTTTGCACAATTCCTTTGGGGAAAAATAGTCATCTTATGTATTAGTGACAGAAATATGATCATTAATGTTTTTCAATAGTATTGCTTTAACCAAATTTTAACTTGATTTGGAAGCACCTAATTTTTACATCTCTTAGATACTCTTTGAGTAGACTGGAATGCATAAAAAGGTAGAGATTTAGAAAGAAAACCTGTCGTTTAACCTATCTACATAGCATAATTGCTCAATACTGTACCTGGACACACCACTTAATCTATCTAATCTTCAGTTCCCTTACTTGTAATGTGAGAATAATCGTAAATATATTCTTATCTCCCTCATGTGTTTTGTGGAAGATTAAATAAAATATATTTCACAGCCCTCTGAATGAGTTAGTTATCACCATCATTATCCTTATTTCTTTCTTCCTCACTGCAGCTTAAAACAGCTTTCATGACTATACCTTTCCTTAGCACTCCTGCATTCTCTCTGAAGTAGTTAGTTCAATGTTTGCTTTTATTGGTTCTACTCTAGCCAGGTCTTTTTCAGCTCATTGGCAAGAAATTAGAAATCTGTAAGAGAATGATATTCTAAAACAGAAGTTGGTAAATAAAGTACATGTCTTGTCTTAGCTTCAGTGTTGAAAAAGACTACTTTCTTCCCAATCCTCATCTCAAGTTTTCCTATTTTTATAGTCAGTGGCAGAAAACCTTCAGCCTATCAATGCTACACATTGTCTATCTGAATTGAAGCTTAAAGGCACCAGAAAATAAATCTCGCTCATCATCATTGTGAACCCTATGGAATAGTCTAGCCTCTATAATTTTCCACTTCGCTACCACCTATAGCCACAAATGGACAGTACAACTTGGGACTGTTAAAAAAAAAAATCTTAAATGTAAAAAGCAATTACATTTGTTCCTATCAATATGTGAATGTCTGAGCCTTTTGTACAAAACGTAATGATAATCATGTTTTACAAGACAATTTTCATTTTCGTGGCATCCTGAAGCTTTTGCTATGTCAGCAACATTCTTTCTGTTCATTGGAAAGTATTGAATACTGCCCCGAGGGCATGTGCAGCCTTCCACAAAGCAATGTAGAAAAACAAATTGGGCACACATTAAAAAAGGCAAGCCAAGCAAGTCAGATGCATATAGTGGCACATGTCAGACAGATGAACTGTTGACTGCAAGACTTCTTTCACGTTTTCCCTGATGCGAGGTTAAGTATTGGATACCAGCCCATGTGATGTGGAGAATATAATTTACTTTTGCATTCTGACTGTTGATTTAAAAATAGACTATTAAATATAAGTTACAGCTTAGAGCCTTGGGGGAGATTACCGTAGCCACATTTATTCAGGTAGGTAGGAATATGGTTTTCCTTTCTTCCATCCTTTCATATGGGGAATGGAATAGTTTGCATTGGGAAGTGCAAGTGATTTTACCCTAAAGAGCTGGAGGGAGAGAACTGAGCTCATTAACATTTGGTGGTTTGTCGCATATAATCCAAGTAACATTCCAGAAACATGATAACATGCACAAGCATATGCACCCTAAGCAAGCGCCTCTACTGTGTAATAATCCACTTGTCACTTTATATCAGCATCAATCCTTTAATAAATGAGCATGTTTCTTGAGTTGATGAAAACTAGCATACAGATTTCCCCACAGTGTCTTCCCACGAAGAAATGTAAAGAAGTTTGTACAACCAACACTTTATCTGCCTCCATGAGCAATGATTTGAGGTCAATAATAGATATTCATAGTGTTACAAAGACAGAATCTTTATTCCTATACATATGTATGCAGATATGTGAGGCAGTAAAGATAAGTAAGTAGTTCCATAGGTCCAAAGAATATGTCTCCAAATTGCATGGCTGGTAAAACTTTGTACCATATCTGAATTCTGATATTAAATAGACCACATTACAGCTGTTGGAGGCTCCCTAGCACAAACCGGTCATTTTGCTCCTGGTCTTCTAAGTGTCTACAGTGTCAACATTAATTTTTTCTGCTGCATTTCTTAAATGTCCCCAAAGACTTTGATTTATCTTGGGTATAAAATATTTCAATCCATTAAATAATAAAATAACAAGTGACATTATCCTCACTTTTCACTTAAATAAATTGTAAGGCAAACAAACATTGAAGAGTCCATGGTGCTTTGATAATGTACAAAGTTAAGTTTGGTATGCTCAGTTGCATTTTTGCAACCAAAGAGCCCAGAGATTACACTGTAGGTCTGGGTCATGGCAGGGAAGCTCTTAGGCAAGCTTTTACAAGTGCTGTGCTGTGGGAAAGAGATGCTAATATTCACAGGTTGGTAGTTTTTTTCCACAGCTCCAAGTCCAAGATGTCTAAAGGGCAAAAGTGCACACACACAAAAAAAAACCCAGGGTAGTAGTTGTTTGCTATCTTTTTAAAAAAACACCCCACTAAGTATTCAAGTAATATGATAAGTTTTTTAAAAAATGTTTTACATATAAGAAGCTCAGAACCCAAAGGAAAATAAGACATATGAATACAATATCAAGAAGCAGAAAGAATTAAGTAAATTAAGAGTTGTATAGATAAAATGGTAAGAGTTCAAAAAATTGAAGAACAATTTTTGACTGAAAATGAGGTTCAGAGAAATCTTCATCAAGAAAGTAATATTGAGGGCTTCCCTGGTGGCACAGTGGTTGAGAGCCCACCTGCCGATGCAGGGGACATGGGTTCGTGCCCCGGTCCGGGAAGATCCCACATGCCGCGGAGTGGCTGGGCCCATGAGCCATGGCCGCTGAGCCTGCGCGTCCAGAGCCTGTGCTCCGCAAAGGGAGAGGCCACAACAGTGAGAGGCTCGCGTAACGCAAAAAAAAAAAAAAAAAAAAAAGTAATATTTTGGTGACCTAAAAATTAAATTCCAAAATCTGAGCATTGGTAAGAGAAGAGAACAAATCCATAAAGATTAAATGTGAAGCAAATGTGGAGAACAGTACTTTTCTCAAGCTGATGCCAAGAATACACTGTGCTTAAGGAGGAAAAAGGAATTATGTAGGAAAGCACAACCACATACATAACAATTTATAGTTAGTTAGGTCTTTGAGAAGTAAACTGTGCTGCACCAAACAATATCCTCCTTGGCCCTATGTATTTCTAAATAGTTCGATCCCTAAATTTCTCTAACCAGGAGTAAGGATTCCAGAACTAACACACAGATTGGTTTTCACTTCTATGTGTCTCACCTTTACCTGTGATACAGGACTGATGCCACTCAATGCTGAGTTCCAAAGGAGAGTGTCTAACAGCCCTTTCAGGAAGATCTGCTGTATTTCCCCAGGAGCTGTCTTCAGGCACATGGATGTTGCTTTTGGTGCTGGGAAATTGTATAGTTTCCCTGGAACTATCCTATCTGCACACAATGTTATTTTCAATAGCTTGGGTCTGGTCTCAACCAGAGGTTTTGACAAGGAAGTCCAAGTCCTGGTATGAACAGGCCATCTTCCTATGGTTTGACCAGGACTTTCAAAAATCCTGCTGGCTCTGAAATTTTTCAGAGGTGATTTCAAACCTGTGACCAAACTCGAAGACACAGGAGCATCAAGCTTGTAGGATAGAAAGTTCTAATAAATGTATGAACATTTCTTTTCTAAAAAAGGTATTGTCCTATTTGACTGACTGTTCTTCATTTCATTGATTTGTGCATGGCAGTTCATCAAAGATTTTGGACCTCAATCCAGAAAGGGTTATTATCCTTAAGTTTTACCTGGTCCTTTGTTTTCACCTGTCCATCTTCCAAGGAAATTTAATTCCTTGGCTATTTTTTCTGGACGATCTGGAAGACTGGCAACCATTCCACTGGTACTCAGTGTAGAGTTACAGTAGTTTAAGGGTTGTATGAGAAAGTGATGTAGCCATTTCTGTGGAGCTGTGTTCCCACAATCACTCATACATTGATCTACCCAAATAGATATCTGTCCATCTTGGTCAACCTTGTAGAACTTCAAAGTGATCAAGTTAGTTGGGCAATAGACTTTGTGATCACTTGCTTTGCATTTTAAAAGATGTGAATTGTATCAAGTGAAACATTAGGAGAAAGCACTTTAACATCATTAAAGGTCAGAGGGAGGACATTGGAGTTGGCAGCCTAGATACTCTGAGTTGCCATCTTGAAACTCTCTGGATAAAGCTACTAAGGTTTCAAAGTATTTCTTCCTCTGGTTATTGTAGCAATTGCTGAAGCTCCAATTTCAAGCAATCCAAACTTCACTGTGTTGGCAAATTTGCAATGTGCTTCTTCCAGTTAGGTGGCTTTGAACAAAGTCACAACCTGTAGAAATTTCAATGTCCTCAAGCAAAAGATGCCAGGCCTCTGCCTTCCATACAGTCCGCAGAGATTCTCTGCTGGTCCTTTGGCTTCTCTTTGGGCTCTTGGTGACTGACAGGGCCCCAGCATACACAGCTTGTAGGGAGGCAGCAAAGGGAGAGAGAGAGAGCGCCTGAAGCACTGGGGCTCCTACCACAGTGGACCCCAGTTCTTTTATTATTTCCTGTAGAAAAAGAATTGTTTTCAATTTCATATAAAATTACTCTTGTTACAAAACAGAACAAGCTTTGGTTATTTTACCTCAGGAATGGGAAGTAGAAGTCAGACAGGATGGATGTTGAAATTGGAGTTTTGACTCAAAAGAACTGTCCAGGTCCTGTGCCTCCTCTACTTGTCCAAGAGCTCCTTGGCTCTCTTCCTCGTGTCTCTTTCTTATGAAAGGCAGAGTAAAAATTAAAGTGCAGCTAATTAGGAACTTGAAAAATAAATACATAAAATAGTTTTGAAGAGGCATTAGGTTCCTCTTCCCTCATTTTTCCAAAAAACATTACTGAAAAGGATCAAGTGAATTTGTGTTCTGTAGAGTTGTCACTGCATAAACCTTGGCGTTCGAGTAGTAGGGGAAACCGGGGTCTGAATGCACAGACTGGCTGAGCTCTGTGCAGGGCTGACTGTGCCTCTTTACTAACGCGAGGTTTACCGTGGGGCATTGTTTTATCATTGTGATGACTGAGGTGATTTGCAGGCAGCTCTCTTGATTTCTGCCCGGGAGCACAGCAGGACCCTGCTGTTACGTTTTCTCTACTAACCTCACCAAGCAGGCATCTTCTGAGCACCCCTGGGCTGGAAACGCATCCAGACGTCTCCTCTAGGGCGTATCTTCCCACTTCCGGTTTAGGAGTCGAAACGTCCAAACCCGCTTCCAGTTTAGGTTCTGATAACTTTAGAAACATGATAAACAGCGGACAGGTAGGAAAAGCCGTCAGGAATCTATTGCTGTTGCCAAAGTTAACGGAAGTGTTAACCTGAACTCCGATAATGACAGTGCGAACTGGATGGGAGAAATTGTGGCAGGTGAGAGAGAAATTGAGGACCCAAGACAAGGTTCTATGACTGTGGGACAGCAGGAGGCTTTTTTTTTTCAGTTGATTTGACTAGGAGATTAGAAAGCTAGGTCTACCAAAAATGAGACTCTGAAAGAAGGAGGAGAATGGAAGGGAAAACTCTTCCTGTAGTTTTAGATTCCTTGTGTTTGAGTAGCCAGAGGGAAATCTACATAGAGATAACAGTAATTATTCAAAAATTGGAAGTAGGCTCAGGAAGAAGTCCTAGCAGAATATCTAAATTTTGAATTTTGCTCAAAAAGTGTTTGTAGGAGAGGTCGTGTAATGCCAAAAGGTTGTAAAGAGAAAAGAAGAGAAGGTTGGAAGGAGCAGTGGAAAAGAACAATATTACAGAAGGGAAAGAAGATTACTAAGAGGGTCTTGTATCCCCTTGGTGATGGTTTGTAAATTGAGAAGACAAAATTCAGGTAACATCAGTATTAAATAGTGAGAAAGAATAGTACCGTCTCAGTGCTTTACCTGTTTCCTTGTCAGTGAATACAGCTTTATTTATATATGTATAATTATGTGTATATAAATGTATAGGAATATATGCTACACTTTATAATTTCAAAATTGGATGTGGGATAGATGAATATATAATATACATTTTGTATGAGTATATCCATTTATTCATATATAATTTTATGATGGGAATTATAGAATGAAAATTATTGCTTTCCATTTAAAAAATGAGTTATTTGATATGGTATCACATCAAAATGATTTTATATAGTTGTGTATTTGACGTTTGGTTATAGTAGTTTAATATATATGAACATTTAGCACTTGGGTCTTCCAAAGAGAATGTGATTCTTCCATAAACAAAAACTGATGAAGCCTTATTGAACTAGATGTGCCAACTTTGCATACATTTGGGGTGGAGGGTAGGGTTATTATATATTCTTATTTCCATAACTGTATTCAAAATCAAGTGTTGTATTATAAACTTGTGACAAAGAAACTGTTTCTGAAAACACTTGAGCAGTAAAACTGCTGAACAAAACATGTTCAGGGCTTCCCTGGTGGCGCAGTGGTTGAGAGTCCGCCTGCCGATGCAGGGGACACGGGTTCATGCCCCGGTCCGGGAAGATCCCACATGCCGCGGAGCGTCTGGGCCCGTGAGCCATGGCCGCTGAGCCTGTGCGTCCGGAGCCTGTGCTCCGCAATGGGAGAGGCCACAACAGTGAGAGGCCTGCGTATCGCAAAAAAAAAAAAAAACAAAACAAAAAAAACCACGTTCAATGCTTCTCATCGTGCGTGCTAGAGATAAAGCATACTGTAGCATATGTTGTTAGATGACTCTCTGGTGACATTTAGGGTATATAAAGATGTATCAACTTGAGAAAATAATTTACTCAAACCACGATAATAAAAGTTATCATTTTTATAAATAAAACTAATCTGTAATTATCAACCTATTACATTTGAATAACACTTGTAGCCATTTCTGAAATTTTTTAAGACTAAGTAGAAAATTTCTAACAAATAAGACACTGTCTGAACATGGAACTAAATACCGTTCAAGTAACTTGTCCTCATTTGTGAGACTAATATTTTCAAGTAGGAACATTTTATGTGAAATTTCTATTATCAGGATATGCTCACCTGTTTAAAAATTTGAAACCAAATTTTTACTTTCTTTTAATAATTGCAGTTTAAAGGATGGTGAACTTGTTTATGCCTTGTTTGACTTAGTGGTTTTCTATAGATAATCAGTATTATTTTATCAACATGCTCTCTTTTTACATTGGGACCTGAGAAACTAATGTTTTTCCAATGTCTGTGGATTAAAATCTGAGTTTAGATGGCTACCCGGGAACTCTATCTTGCTAACTGGGTGTTATCTTCTACTCCACCGTATCTCTTTCAAGGAATATGGCTCTATCTTCCTTTGTTGGATTATTTTGAATTATATTGGCTTATGATTAGGCATGAAACATTCTTTAAAATCCTACGTATCATACATACTTTGTTGACCAAAACACACCAACATTTTTTTGATATTAAGAGAGAACTTTGGATTACTCAGATTCTCTTTCCTTGCTAATATTTTGACTATTTAAACTGTCAGATTCTGAGAGAAGAATATTAATATTCCACACTGTGTTTGCAGGTCCATAAACGTGTGCTTCTGTTTCTAAGAGTTCTTGATTTATGCATTTTTCTGCTGTGATATTAGACAAATTTTGGCCTCTTGATCTAAGACTGTGTTAAAGACTCCTAACATTAGGAGTTTTGACTTAAATCTTCTGTTGTTTCAGATTTAAGAAGTTGCTCATTGTGTTATTTGGTCATATTTTGTTGAGAATTGTGGCATTTAGCATTATAAAGTAACCTTAATTATGTAATTTTATGCTTTTATGGCCTGTATGCACCCACATTTTATATCAGGATTGCAAACCATGGTATCTCATTGTATTTGCTAAAAATGCTTTGCTCATTCCTTTATCATTAGCCTTTATGAATTACTTTATTTTATGTATGTTTCTTTTACACAGTTTAGAGTTTGGGTTTCTGTGTGTGTGTGTGTGCATGTGAGCACATATACACACGAACACTAATTTGAAAATCGTTTTCTTTAAAAAAAAAGAGTTAAGCCCATTTACATTTATTGATATTACTAATGTGTTTGATTTAAACTCAATTGTCTTATGGTATGCTTATGCTGTGTATTATGGGATACTTAATATATTTCTCCATGTGATCAATTTTTACAGATATTTTTTTCTATTATCTCTTTTAGTGTTTTTAGGAATTTTTGTATTTTTGTTTTGAGTATTAATATTAATTCTTCTGATCCATTGACAAAGATATCTTTCTATTTGTTTGTGTGTTCTTCGATTTCTTTCATCAATATCCCACCTTGCCTTTTTTTTTTTAAGGGAATTTATTTATTTATTTATTTATTTGTGTCTTGTTCGGTCTTCGTTGCTGCACGCGGGATTTCTTTAGTTGCAGCGAGCGGACTTATTTTTTTTCATATTTTATTTTACTTTATTTTATTTTTTTGATTCCCAAAGCAAAGACACTGATAAAGCAAATACAACCTGCAATGATAAATACATCTGCAATAGATGCTAAATATCATTAAATTATTATATAATTTAGACAGTAAATATGGTCTATTTTTTCTTCTTTCCAATAGAATACATTTGACCACATTTTTTTTATACAGCAGGTTCTTATCAGTCATCACTTTTATACACATCAGTGTATACATGTCAATCCCAATCGTCCAATTCATCCCACTACCACCCCCACCACCCCACGGCTCCCCCACGTTGGTGTCCATACATTTGTTCTCTACATCTGTGTCTCAGTTTCTGCCCTGAAAACCAATTTATCTGTACCATTTTTCTATGTTCCACATATATGCGTTAATATACGATATTTGTTTTTCTGTTTCTGACTTGCTTCACTCTGTATGACAGTCTCTAGATCCATCCACGTATCAACAAATGACCCAATTTCATTACTTTTTATGGCTGAGTAATATTCCATTGTATATATGTGCCACATCTTCCGTATCCATTCATCTGTTGATGGGCACTTAGGTTGCTTCCATGTCCTAGCTATTGTAAATAGTGCTGCAATGAACATTGGGGTGCATGTGTCTTTTTGAATTGTGGTTTCCTTTGGGTATATGCCCAATAGTGGGATTGCTGGATCATATGGTAATTATGTTTTTAGTTTTTTAAGGACCTCCATACTGTTCTCCATAGTGGCTGTATCAATTTACATTCCCACCAACAGTGCAAGAGGGTTCCCTTTTCTCCACACCCTCTCCAGAATTTGTTGTTTGTAGATTTTCTGATGATGCCCATTCTAACTGGTGTGAGGTGATACCTCCTTGTAGTTTTGATTTGCATTTCTCTAATAATTAGTGATGTTGAGCAGCTTTTCATGTGCTTCTTGGCTATCTGTATGTCTTCTTTGGAGAAATGTCTATTTAGGTCTTTTGCCCATTTTTGGGTTGGGTTGTTTGATTTTTTAATATTGAGCTGCATGAGCTGTTTATATATTTTGGAGATTAATCCTTTGTCCATTGATTCTTTTGCAAATATTTTCTCCCATTCTGACGGTTGTCTTTTGGTCTTGTTTATGGTATCCTTTGCTGTGCAAAAGCTTTTAAGTATCATAGGTCCCATTTTTTTATTTTTCTTTTTATTTGTTTTACTCTAGGAGGTGGATCAAAAAAGATCTTGCTGTGATTTATGTCAAAGAGTGTTCTTCCTATGTTTTCCTCTAAGAGTTTTATAGTGTCTGGTCTTACATTTAGTTCTCTAATCCATTTTGAGTTTATTTTTGTGTATGGTGTTAGGGAGTTTTCTAATTTCATTCTTTTACATGTAGCTGTCCAGTTTTCCCAGCACCACTTATTGAAGAGATTGTCTTTTCTCCATTCTATATCCTTGCCTCCTTTGTCATAGATTAGTTGACCATAGGTGTGTGGGTTTACCTCTGGGCTTTCTGTCTTGTTCCATTGATCAATATTTCTGTTTTTGTGCCAGTACCATATTGTCTCGATTACTGTAGCTTTGTAGTGTAGCCTGAATTCAGGGAGTCTGATTCCTCCAGCTCTGTTTTTGTCCTTCAAGACTGCTTTGGCTATTTGGGGTCTTTTGTGTCTCCATACAAATTTTAAGATTTTTTGTTCTAGTTCCATAAAAAATGCCATTGGTAATTTGATAGGGATTGCATTGAATCTGTAGATTGCTTTGGGTAGTTTAGTCATTTTCACAATATTGATTCTTCCAATCCAAGGACATGGTATATCTCTCCATCTGTTGGTATCATCTTTAATTTCTTTCATCAGTGTCTTACAGTTTTCTGCATACAGGTCTTTTGTCTCCCTGGGTAGGTTTATTCCTAGGTATTTTATTCTTTTTGTTGCAATGCTAAATGGTAGTGTTTCCTTAATTTCTCTTTCAGATTTTTCATCTTTAATGTATAGGAATGCAAGAGACTTCTGTGCATTAATTTTGTATCCTGCAACTTTACCAAATTCATTGATTAGCTCTAGTGGTTTTCTGGTGGCATCTTTAGGATTCTCTATGTATAGTATCATGTCATATGCAAACAGTGAGAGTTTTACTTCTTTTCCAATTTGTATTCATTTTATTTCTTTTTCTTCTCTGATTGCCAAGACTAGGCCTTCCAAAACTTTGTTGAATAATAGCAGTGAGAGTGGATATCCTTGTCTTATTCCTGATCTTAGAGGGAATACTTTCAGTTTTTCACCATTGAGAATGATGTTTGCTGTGAGTTTGTTGTATATGGCCTTTATTATGTTGAGGTAGGTTCCCTCTATGCCCACTTTCTGGAGAGTTTTTATCATAAATGGGTATTGAATTTTGTCCAAAGCTTTTTCTGCATCTGTTGAGATGATCATATGGTTTTTATTCTTCAATTTGTTAATATGGTGTATCAATTTGATTGATTTGCATATATTGAAGAATCCTTGCATTCCTGGGATAAATACCACTTGATCATGGTATATGATCCTTTTAATGTGTTGTTGGATTCTGTTTGCTAGTATTTTTTGAGGATTTTTGCATCTATATTCATCAGTGATATTGGTCTGTAATTTTCTTTTTTTGTAGTATCTTTGTCTGGTTTTGGTATCAGGGTGATGGTGGCCTCATGGAATGAGTTTGGGAGTGTTCCTTCCTCTACAATTTTTTGGAAGAGTTTGAGAAGGATGGGTGTTAGCTCTTCTCTAAATGTTTGACAGAATTCACCTGTGAAGCCCTCTGGTCCTGGACTTTTGTTTGTTGGAAGATTTTTAATCACAGCTTCAATTTCATTACTTGTGATTGCTCTGTTCATATTTTCTACTTCTTCCTGGTTCCGTCTTGGAAGGTTATACCTTTTTAAGGATTTGTCCATTTCTTCCAGGTTGTCCATTTTATTGGCATAGAGTTGCTTGTAGTAGTCTCTTAGGATGCTTTGTATTTCTGTGGTGTCTATTGTAACCTATCCTTTTTCATTTCTAATTTTATTGATTTGAGTCCTCTTTCTCTTTTTCTTGATGAGCCTGGCTAATGGTTTATCAATCTTGTTTATCTTCTCAAAGAACCAGCTTTTAGTTTTATTTGATCTTTGCTATTGTTTTCTTTGTTTCTAATTCAGTTATGTCTGCTCTGATCTTTATGATTTCTTTCCTTCTGCTAACTTTGGATTTTGTTTCTTCTTCTTTCTCTAGCTCCTTTAGGTGTAAGGTTAGATTATTTATTTGAGATTTTTCTTGTTTCTTGAGGTAGGCTTGTATAGCTATAAACTTCCTTCTTAGAACTGCTTTTGCTGTATCGCATAGGTTTTGGATTGTCGTGTTTGCACACGACAGATTTTATAAAGGCCTGGATTTGACTGATATGATGAAGAAATATTTGCATACAAAATTAACTGTTAATAATTTTGTGCCTCTTTTCCACAGGAGAGAATGTTTAAATTTCACCAAGTGAAACATATTTTTGATACACTAGATAAAATGCGATGCCTGAGAAAACGTTCTACGGTCTCATTCTTGGGAGTTCTTGTCATTTTCCTTCTGTTTATGAACTTGTACATTGAAGATAGCTATGTTATGGTAAGTCTTGGAGGTTGATTATTTTTTTGTTCAGAATAAGGCCTAAGTCTAACCAGACAGTCCACTTGTAACCTAACTACTAACTTCAGTCCCAGGCTATTGAAATAGCCTAGTTTAAGCAAAATTCTAACATGTGTATTTCCTATCTAGCTACTTTTTATATTAATTATATATTACCAACATTACAATTGTTTTGGTTTATGTTGCAGTGTTTTCTTTAATGCCATATATGTGTATATATATATATATATATATATAGTGGTTCAAATATCTATCTCTAATTTCAAATGAGTTAGCTATCATCCCTATCTGAATTAATATTGCGTAAATTCATTGTAATTTGTGAGCTTTAATTTGAAATACAGTTGACTGTTTAACAATGTGGGTTTTAGGGGCACTGACCCTCCAGGCACTCAAAAAACTCTGGGTATAACTTTACAGTTGGCTCTGCATATCCACACTTCTGCATCAGCAGATTCAGCCAACCTCAGGTCGTGTAGTGTATTACGTATTTACTGGAAAAAAATCCACTTATAAGTGGAACTGTGCAGTTAAAACCTGTGTTGTTCAAGAGTCTGCTGTAAATAGAATAAACAAAATTTGCTTAAAGGTGTTACTCCTTACTTTCTCTACTTTTCTATATTATCAAAAATTTTTTAATCCCATTGTCTAATTAGTGATACTAATTGTGCTATTTTGTTAAGAAGGAACATTTTATTACAATGTGTGACATCTCATTTGGATTTTGAATAACCCTAAACGACCACCATGTTATAGAACTAAAGATAATATTATGTGAAAGTTATTCAATAGTTTAAAAATGGTAAAATTAGTAGATAATTTATGAATGAATTTTAAGTGAATTATGAAAGTATGCAAAAGGACACATTCTGACTGTGAGAACTCAAATTGTTTCTATTATTCATTTTTGTTATAATTATATAATTTCACATCTGATGAGAGTAATATGTCTGATGAGAGTAATATGAAAGTAATATGGAGAGTAATTCACTTTTTCTATCTGAATTGAGCTTAAGATATCTGGGAAAATTCTAATCTTTATGCAATTATTCCTGTTCACATATTTCAGAAAATCAAAGCTTTGGACAAATAGAGCACCTGAAAATACATTCTATCATACAAGCATGCTAAAAGTTTCAATTAATATCTTATCTAGAGAGAATCTGACAATAACTACAAAGAGCATTTCCTAGTAAAATGTTTTATTAATTGAACATGATTTGGTAACTACCTACAATTTGCCAGATACTATTCTAAATATATCCTATGAGCCAATTACATGATCCAAGTTTGTGCAGATCCTCTTAGGAAGTCTTCTGTAAAGCATCTTGCTTCCGTTAGCATTGTTCTTTGATGGCGAAATTCTGTCAGATTCCTAGCTCTTGACTCTGCCTAAGCCCTTACTTTCAAGTATAGCTCTTAATCTTGTGGACTCTTCATTCTATCTTCCTTAGTCAATTCATAATGCTAAAGTTACCACAGTTAATAGAATTTGACTAGGCATGATTTAGGTAAACATAGCAAACTGGAGAAACTTACTAATGATATGCATTTTAGATTTTTTTAAACTGGTTGTTAGGTTTATGAAATTTAAGGACAGTAGAGCAAGGCCCAGGTGATCCAGCTATTTTTTTAAAAATAAATTTATTTATTTATTTTTGGCAGAGTTGGGTCTTCGTTTCTGTGAGAGGGCTTTCTCTAGTTGCGGCGAGCGGGGTCCACTCTTCATCGCGGTGCACGGGCCTCTCACTATCGCGACCTCTCTTGTTGTGGAGCACAGGCTCCAGACGTGCAGGCTCAGTAGCTGTGGCTCACGGGCCCAGTTGCTCCGCGGCATGTGGGATCTTCCCAGACCAGGGCTCGAACCCGTGTCCCCTGCATTGGCAAGCAGATTTTCAACCTCTGCGCCACCAAGGAAGTCCAATCCAGCTATTTTTTAATTAATAGAATTAAATATCATAAATTAACTAGAGGAGCTCTTGATTAATGATTTAATTTTGTGATAAAAATTTATTTCTTGCATCTGTAAGTACTGGTAGAAGTATATCACATCTTGTAAATCAAAAACATGGTATTGGCAGGATGCTTGTTGTATTCAATGATGATGCATATAAGACACTTTCAAGTGAAATTTCAGTATTTAACTTTAAGTAGACAAAAGATTATTGTATGCAGCAAACATCCTTATGTCTTTTTGGAATAGAACAGCTTCAAACTCACTATAAAATGTGTAAGAAGTAATAGAGTATATATCCATAAGAAAGTCCAACACTATTGTTCTCTTTATGCATTTCTATCTAAACATAGGTCCTAGCCACCTAATTAAAAAGTGTGATTTAATGAAGTAGCTCCTACTAAAGAGTACTTTCTCAATGAAAATTTTCTTGCTACATTAGCCATATATCTAGTCAAATTTGCAAATCATCCCAGGTGCAGAGAAGAGATTGTTTGCTTCTTAGCTTTAAAAATTGGAATTATTTTTAAATACTTATGTTGTTAGAAAAAGTGAGTTAAAATGGTTTTTAAATACAAGCACACCCCCATATTGACAATTCAATGACAATATTTTTATTAGTTTAATTTCTCACCGTTTACTAGATGATGTTTTCTACCTAAATTGCATTTTGAGCTAAATTTTATCCCAAGGCTTAATATATATAAATCTTTGAAATATTCATTAAATCATTCATGTAAAATTAAAATTGTTCTTCTAAAAATGTCTAATAACCATGGAAAACTGGCCTTCTACTAGGATATAATGCAGTTTCTTTTTAATACTTCTCCCTTTTCAACCCTTTTATCTGTGCTTGTTCAGTTTTCCTAAAATTATCTGACTTGATTTTCTTTCTTGACTCCAAAATATCACAATGCATGCAATTTTCTAAGCAGAGACATTAGCAGGTTGTTCTTTTTCTGTTTTTCTTAAATCAGGGAGAAATAATAGTTACAATTCAGAGAAATCAGATAAACAATTACAGTAGTAAGGTCTCTGGAGTTATTTAGCACATCTATTCTACTCTTCTTGCTAGAAAATCTATCAGTGCCCCCCAAATCTGGGCATGTAACAGTTTAGTTTATTGCTTACATGTTAGGGGCATATGTGCCTTTCAGTGGGAAAGAAAGCCAAGTTCAGTGTAAGAGACAAATAGTATTACAAGGCAAACTAAATAGAAGAGACACTGCATATCCAATCAACTTAGCCTCTCGGCCGTGAGCATCTTCAAAGTAGCCACTAAGGTATATATTTAGTCTGTAGCTAGTCCATTCAATTGCTTTCCTATCCAGAAAATAATTGTCATAAAGCTTTGTCTTATTACTGAGAAATACACTACAGCATAGTAGCTACAGAAAGAAGGTATCCAGGGAGAGCCTGGCTATTCAGGTAGATGCTTCTGGAAAGCAGCCAACAAGACAGACTCAGGTGAAAGTTGCATGATTTATTTATGCTGTAAAATGTAAAGAAACCTGTTCTTGAGAATTTAATAAAGTGCTTTCATATAAGTTTCATTTCATTTTATATTCTGTTATGTCCTTCAAACAGGATGAATGTACTCTATCTATCACAGAAAAAGTCTGGATTTTTACGTGTTCACGATAGAATTCTTAAAGAGATATTCAGTATCCTGCACTTCCTTTAGAATGTGGTATCACATAAGACCAGAATGGTAAAATCAATTCAGTGTTGTGACTACTGTGATTTTTATAGATATTTCTTCTACCCTATTGACTGTGTACACCATTACATTACTATTAAAGTAGCTGATGCAGAACTGAGTCTCTGATTACCTTTTAGAAATCCTAAACTTGCTCATTTTAAAACTTTCATGATGTTTTTTAGGTTTTCAGAAATACAAAAATGAAAATATTTATGTGCAATGAATTTAAAATAATCAGAATTCAATGGATATTCAATGAGTACATTTATAAGAAAACTAGCCTCCAAAGTTTAATATCATGTATTTTGAAACTCTATAATTTTACAGATGGCAAATACATTATAAATCAGACTAAAGTATTTTTTCTTTGTCTAAATCATCAAGTCAATATAAAATATCAAAATACAGTATTAAAGAGCAACTATAGGTTCATAAACATAATTGACTATACAGAAAAGATATTCAGAATGAATCTTCATTTATCAAGGACCAGATTGATAGCTGTTCCCAGTCAGGGTTCACTACTCTCAATTTTTATTCTAAGACAATTTCAGCCCCACCATAGATTTAAAAGTTTGAGGTAGTCAACTTTACCATTTATATTTAAATTTGACACAAAGTAGTGAATGTTCCAGTTGAGGTAAAGTTTGTATTTGAATCCTTTCTAATATTTTAGAACAAGGTTTAATTGATTAAAGTTTTATTGACCACAGTCAAAAACATGAGGACCAAGTTTATTTAATGCATTCACTTTCTCTGTAATTTTAATGGCATGCCCATGCCTGATCTGCCATTCCTATACTGAATAGTAGAAATATCCACATAACTCACACAGCACAATAGACACTTTGCCAAAAAGGAAACACTTCTTCCTAATTAGTTGCCCTAATATTCTACCAGTGGTAGTAAACCATATACAAAAGCCAAGCAAGTCATTTTGCTAGTAATGTATAACCAATAGAGGCTTGATCAAATGGTGATTAGATAATCAAAATCTACAACTGAACTTATATTAAAAGGAGATAAAACAAAGCAATTAGTGGTTAACGGGATATTTTTGAAGCTGAATATGAACGTTTTCTTGAATATAAACCATCCTGAAGATTGAATGACATAATTCCAGTATCAGATCAATAATAAGGGTCTTAAATAAAAAAGGACCAAACTTCCCCTCCATCTGAGTACTCCCCCTCCCCCTCTACACCCACAAGCAACAAGAAAACATCATGGAAAAGACTAGTATAAGGTCTAAAGACATTTCCTTGAAGCCTTTGTACAAATGTATCCTAATTGAGTTATTTTGAAGACATTTGAAAAAAATACTACCATGTCACAAGGACCATGTCTGTCCATTCTCAACAGCCTTTGATTATAGTGGCCACATAAGTGACTGACTAAAACTGTTTGATTAATAAGTTATCCAGACTCCAACTATTTTGTTCACTGCTGCATCCTCCTAATCATTCCTAAAATTTCAAAATCATAGAAATAATGTGTGGTCTTTTATTTGATAGGGCTTGAAGAAGAGTAAATAGTTTAATATGACTCAAATATGGGGAATCTAGTGAGAATTAGCTTTACATGAAACTGTAAAAGAGATTACTGTCAAGGTTTAAGATCCTTAAATTATTGTAAAGAATTTGAATTTTAACAGGAAGGCAGTGGGAGTTTCAAATAGAGATTTTTTATTATTATCAAGAGAATGCCACTATTGAGGTATGCTGTAGAAAAGCAATTGTAAGCATAGTATAAAAAGTGGAATATAACTGGAACAGAGACTCTAGGTAGGAATTCAGGTTAAAGATAATTATCTACAGCTTGTGGTGCCAGTAATTGAGATTTATATAATACCCATATTATATATCAGACCCATATATTTATTGTGTAAGGAGAAAGTTTATTTAATCCATGACCATCTATTATTTATTTGTTTTCTCTGCCTTCTTCTTGGCATTCAGGAAGGAGACAAACAACTTGTAAGGGAAACATCTACACATCAACTGAATCCAGAACGTTATGTGCATACTTTCAAAGATTTATCTAATTTCTCAGGAGCCATCAATGTTACCTATCGCTTCTTAGCTGTCATGCCTTTACAAAGAAAGAGTAAGTATCCTTAGACTTTTAAAAACAAGAACAATAAAATATTTTGTATTAAAATGATAACTTTCTTCATTTGTGTAACAATAAGTTTATGGGTTTTACTAATATAATATATTCTTTGGGAAATAGTTCAGTGTTTCTTCACAAATTGCAATTATTCACCGATCCAATTTCATTAAAAACAACAAAAAAATTAAATGCCTAATTGTGACATGAACTTTTTAACAGTTTGCTATAGTACCATGTAGAGAGACTAGGAAAAATCAATTGACTTTAAATTTTTAAAGTTAGCTTTTCAAAATAATTATTCCCATAGTAATACAGTTTCAATCATTGGTTTGCTTTTTATGACATGCCACCAGCTTGACGTCGTGAAAGTCATTATATTTGTTTCCTAAGATACCATAACAAATATCACAAGCTAGGTGGTTTAAAACAACAGAAATGTATTCTCTCATGTTTCTGGAAGCCAGAAGTCTGAAACCAAGGTGCTGGCAGCACCACATTCCGTGTAGGGGGGAATCCTTCCTTGCCTCTGTCGGTTTCTGGTCACTCTTGGCATTCCTTAGTTTGTGGCAGCAAAACTGCAATCACTGCCACTATCTTCACATGGCCTTCGTCCCTTTGTCTCTCTGTCTCTCTGTGTCCTCTCCTATTTTTATAAGGAGAATTGAATTTAGGGCCTAATCTGAATCCAATACGATTTCATCTCGAGATCCTTAACTAATTACATTTTCAAAGACTATTTGCAAATAAGATCACAGTCTGAAGTTTCAGGTAGACATGAAATTTTGGAAGAAACTATTCAATCCACTACAGACACTTTGGATCCAAGAAGTAACAAACTACATTTCATGGATTTCAAGACATAGATTACAGAAAGTATCATGATCTAATTGATGCACCACTAAGAAAGTACAAGCATTATCAGTTTTAAGTTGTAAGATGCCATCAGTTGTGATATACAACCTGATTTTAAAATATTTCTATGTGAAAAATATGAGTTTTAGAATAAGTGATACACCGTGATATCATGAACTTCTTAGTAGATTGTGTGGAGACCACAAAAATTCAGTTCCCTGTTAAGAAGTGTTTATGCAAATGAGTTTGTGATCACCAGGTTGAGGAAACTGTAACAATTCAGCTTTCTTTAGATCTTTCTTTCTTCCATTTCAAATGTCTACTGCTCTTACACACTACTTACTAGGTATTACACCTTGCATGAGTTTCCTCATCTCACTGTGACTTAGTTTCCTAATCTATAAAACAGGAATGTTGATAAGTGCAAAGCTATCTCAAAAGACTGTTTTGAATATTCAAGATGCATATTACATGTAAAATACTCAGACTTCTGCCTTTTATGTAGAAAGTATTCTATAAGTATTGGCTGTTATTGAGTATTAATAAGGGCTGGTGGCTTGAGTTAAATTGTAACAGATAACATGTTAGCTTTTCAGTAGAAGACAGGATCATAAGCCCAGATATTTCAAAGAAATATGTAAATTTCTACCTCTCTAATAGACTAGTAAAAAAGATTTTTCTTGGAAGGGGCTTTTTCAGTATCGTGCAAATCAAATCATGTATATGTCTGTCTTGAAACAGTGATCTTGGTGAATATAAACATTTCCCTATTTTCCAAATGGTGGCTCTGAAATTTTATTCAGTTCTGAGTCATGGTGAGAATGAGAGCTTTAAAAAGTGAAAACATTTTATTTAGAAGACATCTAATGCTTCTCAGAGGTGAACTGCCATTTCACAGGGTTTTATTTTATTCTCTAAAAATATCTAATTTCTAATTTTAGGTTTTAAATATCTGAATAAAAATTTCACCAGACAAAATTACTACAAAATGTGTTTTACAATAAAGAAATCAGTAATATTTATGTCTTAGAACAATACATCATACGTTTAAGCAATAATGCAGGTTTTCAAAAATAGCTTATGATATTGTTTGCATTCTAATTAACATACTAGATAAATTTCAAAATGAAATTGTGAAGTCCAGTTATGAATTATTCTGGTACAAGATAATAACAGTGATTAAAGAAAGATGAAAATATATGGCATGTTTGCTATGAAAAACTTAAAGATGATTAAAAGAATGAGTGACCCTTAATTTTCTTTTTCATCATTTGAGGCTAGTTTGTCATTCTTAACTGGATGAATTCCTGTCTCCTTTTGCAGGTTTTTTTTTTTTTAAAAAAAAACAGTGTCAATGTTATTTAAATATCTATCTTCTCTAATGGGCATATATGAGAACATTAAGCTTCAGAACATTTTAAACCATATATCTTATTTCATAAACAAATGTTTAAGCAATAGAGCTCATACATCATTGTGCTTAAGATGCAGTTTTTCCATAGAAAATATCAATTATATATAAAGTACTATAATCTTTATATATTTAGCATAAGTCTTTAATGACAAAATGTTCTATATATAATCACTCACTTAGATTTACTTAATAGAGTAGCAGGCTTAAAGAGAAAAGAAATTTTTTTCTATGTTATTCAAAACCTAATTTCACATTTAATTTGTCTTCCTTCTGAATTCTTTTGTTCAGGGTTTCTTACAATTGGACTTTCATCAGTGAGACGAAAAAAAGGAAATTATTTACTTGAGACAATCAAGTCAATTTTTGAGCAATCCAGCTACGAAGAGTTGAAGGAAATTTCAGTGGTGGTTCATCTAGCTGACTTTAATTCATCCTGGCGTGAGGTCATGTTACAGGATATTACACAGAAATTTGCCCACCATATTATTGCAGGAAGATTAATGGTTATACATGCTCCAGAGGAATATTACCCAATCCTGAGTGGCCTTAAAAGAAATTACAATGATCCAGAAGACAGAGTGAGATTTCGTTCCAAGCAAAATGTAGATTATGCTTTTTTGCTTAATTTTTGTGCCAATATTTCAGACTATTATGTAATGCTTGAAGATGATGTTCGCTGTTCAAAAAATTTCTTTACTGCCATCAAGAAAGTCATTACATCCCTAGAAGGAACTTACTGGGTAACCCTTGAGTTCTCTAAGCTTGGCTATATTGGAAAACTTTATCATTCTCATGATCTCCCACGTTTGGCCCATTTTTTATTAATGTTTTATCAAGAAATGCCTTGTGATTGGCTACTGACTCATTTCCGTGGTCTGTTGGCTCAGAAAAATGTGATTCGTTTTAAACCGTCTCTCTTTCAGCACATGGGTTATTACTCATCATATAAAGGAACTGAGAATAAGCTGAAGGATGATGATTTTGAAGAGGAGCCATTTGATATCCCAGATAACCCTCCTGCAAGTCTTTATACCAACATGAGTGTTTTTGAAAATTATGATGCAAGCAAGGCTTATAGTAGTGTTGATGAATACTTTTGGGGAAAATCACCTTCAACAGGAGATGTCTTTGTGATTATATTTGAAAATCCAATTGTAATCAAAAGAATTAAAGTGAATACTGGAACAGAAGATCGACAAAATGACATTTTGCATCATGGAGCCCTAGATGTTGGGGGAGATATTAGATATTTTAAACAAAATAGACAATGTGTTACTTACATAAGACTAGGGGAATTCAAAAATGGAAACTTTGAAGTATCTGATGTAAATCAAAAAATTCCATTTGATATACATTGTATGAGGATATATGTTACCAAGACACAAAAGGAATGGCTGATTATTAGGAGTATTAGCATTTGGACTTCTTAGCCAATTAAATCAATATGTCCAGTTACAGAAGCAGGTCTTCCTGTTTCCTTTTTGGCTACCTTCCTCTTTTACTCCCTTTATCCTCTGGAGGGAAAATAATGGATCAGATGTTCAAAAACTCATTTTGGCAGTTTTGATTTACACATTGTCAGTATGCTTTTACTCTAATACACATTTACATTTGTTTTAACTTCTGAAGTTGAGTATCAGTTCACAGTTAATGCTACCTTTGTTTATATTTTAATGTTATCATATTACTTTCAAAATTTCATCTGAATGTCAAAAAGTGACATGAAGGATTTCAAATGAGAAAATGTAGTTTGTTGGATGGTGAATCTTGAAAAATAGTTGCCACTGTATGCACTTAGTTAAGAAGTGATTTCATTATATCATCAGATAACTTTTATTAAGCATCTCTGTGATTATGCAGTTGGTTAGAATGATAAAGGTTTTTTTTTTTTTCTTGTAAACTTTGGTTTCCATAGACTTCTGTACATCTACAATGAATACCTCCTTATAGAAGTGATGTCTTTACAACAGAATTTGTGTGTAGGTGGGGTGATGGAAAGAAAAAAAAAGACTTAAAAAATATCTTCCCCTGATTATATAAAAGGGGACATTGTTCAATGTATAAAAACTTGAACACCTATTGTCAATAAATTTTCTGTGGGAAGCAGTCTTTTTCTAGTTTCCCTTTTGCAAAGAAGTGATGCTCAATATTTTCAGGTTCCATTGGGTACCTGCGTTTAATAGAAGAAATTAAAGAAGGCTTATAGTTAGTCCATTCTTAATGAACATTTTCAGTATATGCAGAAAATTTTTGAAATTGATTTTATATGTTTTATATTAAAATTCATATGATTGAAACCATTGTGATTTATCATATACTTTTTTGGAGTTCAAATGGACATCTTATGAAGGACAGAAGTAAGAAGCAGAAATCAGTCACTTCTACACACAGAGCTAGTTCATAACAAAGCTAGAATGAGAGATCAGATGTTCTGATATCCAGACAATGTTCTTTCCCTTATGTAGAGATTAGTCTTCACATAATTTATGCTTTTGGTTCTCTGGTACGTGAGTCTCAGATAATAAGTTATTCTATCAGAAATAGCTTGTATAATTCTCCTGTAAGTCATATTATCATTCTGTAAAATAATCCTAAAGTGTGCTAAATGATGCTCTTGTGGTATATGCACCCAAATGGTAAGCAAACTTGTCAAAATTTTACTGTGAGGGACTTGACAATAGTATCCACACCATGGGTCCATTAAAGCAATTCAGGACACCTTAGTGCATCCTAAAATCATTGTTTTTTCAGAATGTTCTGAGCTTGTCTCATCCTTTTATTTTTTGACAAACAGCAAAGGTGAAGGGGTTTATTACGAAGAGAAAGAAAGAGTACTTCATGGATGTTTATGGAAAGACTCAAATATACTATTATATAGACAAATATATACATACATATATATATATACATACATATATATATATATATATGGAGAGAGAGTGCAAGAGAGAGAGATATTAGACTTGGGATAATGAGAAGGAATAGGAATTCCTCTTGTTCTTGCTTCCATCCTGAAACAAAATCCTTAGGACTCACTGGTATGATACAGTCCAAAAAAAGAATGGAAAGTATTTTATTAATTCTATTCAAATCAATTAAATTAGAAACTCAGGCTTAAAAATTGGAAAATATTTTCTTTTATTGATACAATAGCTACTGTGTATTTTCTTTGCACCCTGTTGCTATAGTGTTAGATAGAGAAGACAATGAACCTATAAGTATTAATATTCTGTGGCACACCTAAGTCTTAAAGTCCAAAGAAAAGATGAATACTGCCACTAAACTAAACTAAACTGAACTAACAGTAATAACCTTTGCTTTCATTTGGAGGATGCTTGCCAGACACTTAAAGATATTCTGTTTTCTTGACTTTTCTCACCTTCTTTTATTAACTGGCTAATCATATATATAGTATTCTACGCATATCTCAGAAATCAGAAATAACTTTTCTGCACTTTCAATGATAAAAGGTACACAACAAAGACATATAATACCAAGACCTAGGTAGACTCCATGAGGTGAGTTGTAAACTTTTACATATTCTTCTGGGAGTGTTTCCAAAGACCAGCCATTGACATCAACTTCTGGAAAATGCTTCAAGGAAGATTATTTAAGGTAACAGTGAAATTGGATGTTTGCTGGAGAATTAAAAATGCTAATGTGAACCAAAGGGATCACATTTCATCTTAAATTTGATCCTTTCATTACTAAAACTGGGTTTGAGCTGATCAATCACCTAAGACGGTCTCTATGTTTTCTTTACAGGTTGACTGTGGGTCAACTTTCTAAGAAAAGACTGACAAAGAAAGCTTCTCCATTATGGATCGGGGGACAAATAACCTTCCTCTTTAAAAAAAAATCTGACCAAACATTCTTATCTTTACATGGTTCAATACTGTATATCCTATATTTTAAAATTCTGATAAGGCTCTAATAATCTTGTCTCAGAAACACAAAGCAAAAAAGGTAGGTTTAATTATATTCTGTTATTAAGCATTATGTGAGATCTCTGTCTTTGCAGTAATTTTAAAAATACATATATTAAATTCTTTGTTACAAGTACCCATTGAAAAAGACTGTAATGTGACATGAATAGCTGAGTTATTTAATTGCTATGAAAATAAGACACTGATAGGTTTCAAGCACAAAATATGGTGTGACCTTAAATACCGTCTCGATTTTTATACTTTAAACTGACTGAAAGATTACTTACACTTAAAATTCTTCTTAAAGAAGCCTTTTCAGCATTTATGGACATCAAAGAAAAGCATCTTGGAAAAGCACAGTACAAATTTGGAAAATAAACATTTTCGGAAAATACACATTTTAGCGGCAATAACAAGTGTGGATATAAAAGAAGTACATAAAACTTGTTACTGCAAGCACTTTTACATTCTCATTGAAAAACTATAACCTTGTGCAATTTATAAAGTAGATATTTTCCAGTTATAAAAATATAATTTGGAAACCAATGTGTCATTTAGAACTATTTCTGTCATACAGCTACACTCATGACATTGGAACATTCCATTTCTTACTGAGCCAGTATTCTTGGGGAATTTTTATAAAGCTATCATAGAAAAACTGGCTGTACAATAATGGTGTATAAATGAAACAAACATATATGAAATGTATGATATGGCAGGGAAAGCACTCGCTCTTCTAGATGTTTGTACGGCACATTTCACTCAATATTTGCCAGTTTGCAGCACGCCCTTTAGAACATTGCTCTCAGGATTAACACTGAAAACACTGCTCTCAATCTCCTCTAGCAGTTGAAGATGAAAATGTAATTCTCTTCTTTGGCCTCATCAATATATCCATTAATTCAACACATTTTTTATCACCATACTACTGACTAATGGAGCCCACACTCAAACTTTATATTACATGATCTACTGACAAAACATGATTTGCCATTTTGTACATGTTCAATTGATTCTTTGAAGATTTCTTCTAAAATTTAATATTAATTTCAAAAGAATTTCATTTTGTTTCTTCTGACCCACGATCCCACACTTTCCAGTTCTTGATTCTGTCATTCAGTGTTTTAACATAACCTCCCATAATTTAATATGTATGTCTTTTGTCTTCATAGGAGATACAATGGAAGAGTCATGAAGACCTGAGTTTGAAACCCAGATCTACAATAACTAGTCTCTAGATGTGATAAAAGTTATTTAATCTCTATGAAACTCAGTTCCCTCATCTGTGAAATTGGAATAATTTTACCTTGAAGGATGTTAGAGCTGGAAATCAGGTAACATAAACTCATCAAGAGACTTATGTTTCCTTTTCAGCCATGTTATACATATAAAAAAGGATATGGCCCTTCAAAACACTACCAGAGAACTTCATTCTGATCAATAGGAATCATAAACTTGACTACGCATTAAATATGTTATCCACCCTCCATTTTATATTATGTCCAAAAGAATGTCATGTAGAATTATGTAAATGCCTTCCTAAAATCAAGATATATTTCTGTCATTCGAATCTGTTACTTTAGAAATCTTATTCAAAATTTGTTACATTTGTTCCTAATGTTCCCATTATAAATATTAATGACCATTTTTTAAAGAAATCTAAATTCATTTACTTTTAAAAATAAAGAAAAAGAAAGGCTTTTTGTAATTTCTACAATTTTGCTTAGAATCTTTATTAAGCTCATAGAGCTGTGGTTTTCAAAAAAAATTTTTTTTAATGTTGACTTCCTGTTCTCTGGTATCTTTTCCATTACTGGCAAAAGTGACCAGTGCAATGATATAAATGACCCAGGCCATGATGTTCAAACTTAGAAATAGGCAGTTTATCCCCTTGACTACCTTGAGTTTCAGTGTTTGTATTTCTACTGCTTTGAATTTCTTCTCTATTCATTTCAGAATTATTTTTGTTAGGAAGGAAAAGGCTGTAATGCAATGTGATTTGATTAGTTCTTTTTGATTTTCCTTTGCTTTTTTTAAAATATAAATTTATTTATTTATTTTTGGCTGCGTTGGGTCTTCGTTGCTGCATGCGGGCTTTCTCTAGTTGCAGCGAGCAGGGGCTACTCTTTGTTGCGGTACGGGGACTTCTAATTGCAGTGGCTTCTCTTGTTGCAGAGCACGGGCTCTAGGTGCAGGGGCTTCAGTAGTTGTTGCACGTGGGCTCAGTAGTTGGGCTCTAGAGCGTGGGCTCTAGAGCGCAGGCTCAGCAGTTGTGGCGCATGGGCTTAGTTGCTCCGCAGCATGTGGGATCTTCCCAGACCAGGGCTCGAACCCGTGTCCCCTGCAGTGGCAGGCGGATTCTTAACCACTGCGCCACCAGGGAAGTCCCATGTTTTTCCTTTGCTTTTAACTGTATTTTTTATCTACCCCTGAGAAAACATCTTCTTTATTATTTTTTATATGTTCCAAAATCATTGCACATGCGTGTATCTACATATCTGTCATGAGTGCTCTCTCTATATATATATTTATGTGTGCGTGTATATACACAAACATACATACATATACATGTTTATATGTATATATCTGTGTGTGTGTATATATATATATATATTTGTACATGTGTACCTATATAGCTGAAAGAGAGAGATGTATACCCTTTGCATTATTTTTAGCTTCCATACTTCCACTTATTCTTGGCTTTAGTTTTCATGACACACTGTCTTCCTGGTTATGTTCCCCTTCTGAACTGGCTTTTGGTTACTTGTCCTTACCACATATTTTATACATGACATCCTCTGAAAATATTTCTCATTAGAGATTTTGTGCAACTGTTTAGATTCTTTAAATTCTTTATTTTTTAATTTAAATTCCTTTGAATTTAAATAAAATTTGAAGGTTAAAATATGAGTTTCAAGGGGTTGTATTTCCAAACTATAAAGATACTCAGATAACAAGGTCAGGCATCCCCAAAATTCTAATATCTTCCACCTCATTAATCTACTCATCATCAGTTAGTTACTCCAATTTAAGTCCAGAGTGGAAATCATTTCATTAACCCCCAAATCTTCTGAGATGATTTACTCTTCTATTTTTAACATTGAGATTGAAATGTAGATTTGAGGCCATGTGCTGGATAATTGGATATGAACATCTATTCTGAAAAACGTATTTGAGACCAAAGTAGTTTTTTATTTGAACAATTGCTTCAGCTTCCCATGTCACTCTGTCTAGATATTCTCTTCGAAGAATTACTCAAAAGTTAAATTCACTATGTGAGAAAATATGTAAGTTGTATATGCTCATAGAAAAATACAATCACATTAAGAACATAGAATGTTCAAATTTCATGTCTTATAGGAGGAAAAAGCAATACCCTAAATAGCCAGCTCTTTAAAATGGCTGAATCAAACATACAGTGAAAAGATTCTCAATACCTTTTCTATTAAATGAAAATTTTCATGAGGCATATTCTCATTAAATTTAATATACAGGAAATAAATCTCACTTTAATTGTTATTTAAGGGTAAACAATGACAGTGAATAAAAAATATTTAGAAACTGAGACTATACTTTCAAAATACTACGTGTTTGTTAATACAACTTAAACCACAATAGCCAACATAACCTACAATCTTTCTGCCTAACTGCAAATAAATACAATTTTAATGTATAAAAATCACCAAAAGTCAACGCATAAATAAAGCAATGGAGGCTGTTAGCACTCATAATTGAAAGCTAATTATAGCAAAAATATTTAATTTATGGTATACTCAAAGGTCTGGAAGAGATGTAGAGAAGTTTTCCTTCTATCTACCTCCTCCTCCCTCACTTCACTGTGTCACCAAGGAAACAGAGTGCCCGAAGTACCATACAGAGATAGATGGCAATCCCATTTTCAATCTCCAAGGTTTTAAACTCTGTTACAAACTAGACATTTAAAAAATACTTTTATTAAATATAAATAAAATCTTTTTATTTTTTAAGTGTCTAGTTTGTAATAGAGTTTAAAACCTTGGAGTTTGAAAATGGGATTGCCATCTCTCTCTGTGTGGTATTTCAGGCACTCCCACCTTAGAGGGGTGGGATAGAGAGGATGGAAGGGAGACGCAAGAGCGAGGAGATATGGGAATATATGTATGTGTATAGCTGATTCAGTTTGTTATAAAGCAGAAACTAACACACCACTGTAAAGCAATTATACTCCAAAAAAGATATGAAAAACTACTTTTATTATAATTTCATTTAAGACGATTTTCTTATTGAATAATAATCTATTATTTTATCTGTGGTATTTCCCCAACTTTTTGAAAAAAACTCATAAAATATTGTATGCATTTTTCCCCATGAAATACCTCACAGTGGTTTAAATGTTTGACATTTCCTATATTCCCATTTTAAAATAATCTATATAGTTCACTCCAACTTTTAAATATATTTATATTTTGCCACACACTGTTATTTTACATTTTTTACTTTATCAGTAAGTGAGAGTATATTTCTAAAAAATTGAAATAATGATCTCAATTCTACCAACTTTTTCTCTTTTAAAGTAGTCTGGTTTTGACTACAAATTACCTCTGTAATCTTACAGTTGTGCACCACATGAGACAGTGTCAGTAGTTGGCAGAAGTTTTTCATTAGTATTAGAAAATAAACACATTAACAAACTACAGCTTGCATTTTAACAATGAGTACTATTGAACGGTATTGAGGGTTTACACGTTTCTTTTTATAACGCATTGGATCTATTCTTGAATTAGAAATCCCTACCTACAAATAATTATACTATTAATAAAAGGATAAATTTAAGAAGAATAATTCTCTAAAAACTAATTTCTTTGATTCATAAATCAACCTGTCTAAGTCAGTTATTTTCAAAAAGGCAAACTGATCTCTGCTAATGGAATAAACAATGGTTTTTCCCTAAATGAAAATATTTATAACCTTAGCTTTTTATAGAATTACAATAAAGAGGCTTTCCCATTTGAGTAAGTATCCAATTAAAACTTTTTAATGATGTTAATGCAATTTGTATTTCTATTATCAACATTTCTCAAGCTCTAAATCATATATAACTGAGCACAAAAATTTTGTTCATTACATGTGTTATCTTTATCCACCACAATTTGATAATCAATCATGACCTCATTACTGTCCTTAAAAATCACTTAGAGAGCTTCCCTGGTGGCGCAGTGGTTGAGAGTCCGCCTGCCGATGCAGGGGACACGGGTTCGTGCCCCGGTTCGGGAAGATCCCACATGCCGCGGAGCGGCTGGGCCCGTGAGCCATGGCTGCTGAGCCTGCGCGTCTGGAGCCTGTGCTCCGCAACGGGAGAGGCCACAACAGTGAGAGGCCTGGGTACTGCCAAAGAAAACAAAAACAGAAACAAAAAAAGCAGAATGCAAACAGTGAAAAAGCAAAGAAAACAAAACAAACCCACAAAAATGATTAAAAATATTTAAAAAGATAAGAACAAATAGAACAAAGGAAAAAAGATAAAAACAAAATAGAGCAAAGGAAAGAAAAAAACAAGGAAAAAACACAGAACAACAGAAAAGTAGCATAGAAATAGAAGTATAAAAAGTTAAAAATTTTTTAAAAAATAAAAAAACAGTAAAACAAAACATTAAAAAATTAATAATTATATTTTCCTGGGTCTCAGCTATCAGTGTCCTTGCCACAACCATGAGTCACAGCCAACCTCCACCTCCCCAGAATGCCCTCCAAAGTCTCTAGTAAGTCTCTGGTCCCTCTGGGGGTACTGTGGCAGCTCAGACTCTGACCTGGCCCGCCTCCTGCATGTACTAGTCCACAGAGTCCACAGATGCCAGAGCTAGACCAGTTTCAGTTGTGGGAACACTCGTCCATTCAGATATTCCATAGATACAGGGTTTACTGAGCCAATTGTGTGGATTTAATCTGCAGTTTGTGAAGCTGCATGGATAGATGTTTGTTCCTCTTCCTTAGTCACCCTGCTCCTGGGGCTCAGCTGTGGTTTTAGCCCCACCTCTGCATGTGAGCCACTCACAGGAGTCTGCTCCTGAGGCCACCCTGGAGAACTCGGGTCTGCCTCGGTGAGGACAGGGCGCAGAGGCGGCATAACTGCCTGTGTCATGGGAGCACATGACAGGTGCGTGGGAAAGTCGGCAGCCGTGGGTACGAGAGATCCGGCCCTAGTGGGAGCCTTTCCTAGCGCCTGGCAGCTGGCCTGAGGAGGTCAGAAAAGATATTTAATAAAATAAAACAAATAGTCTTTCATGCTGAAAAAAATCTCATCGAGCCAGGAATAAATGAGAACTTAACCTGCTTAAGAAAATCTACAAAAACCTTATAGGTAACATCATAAGTCATAGTGAAAAACTGAAAGATCCTTTCCTAAAATGAAGAGCAAGACAAGGATTTCTCTCACAACTTTCATTTAACTTTTGCTGAAGGTTCTAGCTGGTACAATAAGTCAAGAAAAGGAAATAAAATACATGCAGATTTAAATGAACTACTCATGTTCACAGATGACATAATGGTCTATGTAGAATTTTCAAGGATTCTAAAAATACTTTAAGAATAAAAGAAATCTCCTAAAATCAATAAATGAGTTTATCAAGTTCATAGGACAAAAACTAACACACAAAATCAACTATGTTTGTGTATACTAGCAACATACAACAGAAAAAAATTAATATACCATTTAAAGTTTAAGCTCCAAAAATGAAATACTTAGATATAAATCTAACTAAATTAGTGTAGGGTTTGATTGTTGATATAGCTGAGCTGATTCCAAAATATATATGGAATAGCAAAGAAACTAAAATGGCTAAAACAATTTTGTAAAAGAATAATTCAGTTGGAGAAATCACATTACCTATCTTTTCAAGTAAGTATGTAGAGAAAGAGAAGGGTAAATAAAAAGAATAACTTTAAAATACAATTCTGCCCTCATTATGTATACAGGTATACATCAGAGATATTGTGGGTTCAATTCCAGACCAATGCAATAAAGCAAATATCACAGTAAAATGAGTAGTCACACAAATTTTTTGGTTTCCCAGTGCATATAAAATTTATGCTTACACTATACTGTAGTTTAAGTGTGCGATAGCTTTACGTCTATATATATATATATATATATATATATATATATATATACACATACCTTAGTTTAAAAATACTTATTGCTAAAAATGCTAACCATCATCTGACAATGCAGGCTTGCCACAAACCTTCAACTTGTAAAAAAACAGTCTGCCAAGCACAAAAAAGCAAAGCAGAATAAAATGAGTTATGCTTGTATAAAAATGGATATTGTGCGTAGTTTTAAAAACATTTAAATGATCCCCACTTTACCAGTTTAGCTTTTGTTAAAATGTAAATAAGAAGTTAAATTGGTTACCTGCATTAGATAAAGGAAAGTTGTAAAATATGATACATACCTAATTATTTCAGAAAATGTTTACACTTTTTATTAAGACCATCATCAATTTTTGGAATTGATGTTTTAAATTTTGTATTCATATTATTATGATTATATGACTGAAATTATCTTGAGATAACGTATTTATTGGAAGTAAAATGGGCATTAATTCAATGCCTGTGCTCCACACTCCCTAGAAAAAGTGAAAAAAAATAAGGACAGGAAGTTTACTTTTGTGTAAACTCAAAGAGATTTCTTTTAGGGCAAAGCCTGAAGGATATTTCTGATTCACAATCCTAATATTTTGAAGGCTCCCCATAGACATGAATGATTTCTGTTCTTTGTTCCCTGCATTAGTCTCCAGCAATAAGTTAGAATTTTAGGGAGCAGGAATATAAATCTTCAGTGAATCATGGTATTGAGTATTATATTACTCCTCAAATGTTCTAAATGATGTACTGTGACATACCTAAGTCAGATAAGAAGCAAGCCTACCTAATTAATTTTGAGGTTCTAAAGTTATATCAACCATATATTTCCCAGAGTATATTTTAGGAAACTTAGGACATCACGAAGACTATGGCTTTATGATGTCCTAATTGTGTCACATCCGTCCTAATCATTGACTGAGGAGGCAAAGTTGAAGGTAAGTGTGATGGATAGAAATTCTACTCACAAACTTAAACATATGCTTTGGTGCATGAATAAACGTGCATGCAATATTTATTGATGGAGACTAGACCCATAATGTAATGTTACAGAGGTCTAGTCTAGTCTGCTTCTCCTTCATGCTCTCAATAATTTCTTATATCCACATGTTTTTTACAATCCAAAACAGATTTTAAAACAGTAATACTCAAAATACTACAAAGCAAACCAGTGAAATATTTATTGGGCATCTCTAATGAGAAAACATTCAAATGTCTTAGTGTTTTATTTTCATAGAAAATATATGAACGCCACCTTGGAACCAGCTGCTTTGTTGTTAAGGAGACACAGTAGGGGATTGTTTTGAGAGACTAAATATTAATATTTGGCGTATGTTGCTATCAAAGTTGCAATTGACTGGTAACTTTCATTTTTATTTGGAGAATATATCCTTTTATACCTGGACTTTCAGATCTTTACACCTATGAAAACATTTTCTGTCTTTTGTTTAAATTCCTACCTCAATTATTTTTGTTATATGGAGTTCTGTACATGTAGAAGAAATTGTACAAGGCAGTTTTACTGTGCTATCAATAAATTTTCATATAAAACTGACTATCTAAAGACATGAATTCTTGTCATAATGCAGACATTACGGTATGACCCATGATTTTATGGTTGTTTTTGTGTATACTTGAGATAACTGCTATTGCATCTAGTAAATTCTAGATAATTGCTTCAAAATGACTGCCAGAAGAAAATTTGTATTCTGAATGAGTGCATCAACAGAAAGCTGAATATTTACAGTACAACACTTAATTTCCATGTAGAATATGCTTCTTCATAAATTTGATTCCTTCATTACAATGAAATATATTTTTGACAGTTGAATTAAAAACAAACATACTTAAGGGTATTTCTCTGTGTGTTTTTCTTTTTTTTTTTTTTTTTTTTTTTTTTTTTGCGGTATGCGGGCCTCTCACTGTTGTGGCCTCTCCCGTTGCGGAGCACAGGCTCCGGACGCACAGGCTCAGCGGCCATGGCTCACGGGCTTAGTTGCTCCGCGGCATGTGGGATCTTCCCGGACCAGGGCACGAACCCGTGTCTCCTGCATCGGCAGGCGGATTCTCAACCACTGCGCCACCAGGGAAGCCCTGTGTGTTTTTCTTTTAAGTTGATTCTCTTAACTCAAAAAATAAAAAGTCCTGATAATTAAGGCTTTTCCTTTATGAGACAAGCAAAATCAAATTAAACGTTGAGAACTGACACAAGCTTTTATTTTCTCTGTTTGAGATTCTTGAATTTCAAACCCAGGCACCTGATTTCCCACATAGGGATCAAATGAAGTTTATTTGGCTTTAGGATCTTCAGCATGTTAATAAAGAATACTGCAGTGTCTATTGTTTTCTTATTTTCTTACATAATATTTTAAATTTTTAATACTAATTTAACATGCTTTAAAATGATACTGTACACATGAAGAGTTGTCATATATTTTAATGGTATATGTGATAGAGATTTTAATTATAAAATTTTTATAATTTGAAACTGACAAAACTCATGTTTAAAATTATTCCTTTACAAATGTCTTCAGCAAACATGTATACGTTAAAGAAAAATTAAAGATCTATTAGAGTATACATTTTTAGTCACAATGACTGGGTAGATATTATTAATTTGAAAAATGGTAATGCAAATATTTTGGAATTTATAATCTGTAATTTCTGAATTATACATTTTTCAGAAGGTAAAAATGTGTCTACCTGTATAACACTGTGTCACTCTGTTATTAAGCCAATGTTGTCTGTGAAATCCTCAAAGGTCTATACAATTAAATCATTCACAAATGTAAAGGGCAATAAAGGAACCCTATAAGTGAAACAGACATTTAAATGTCATGATATAAGTGTAGAAGTGAAAATACATGGTTTTGTAGAGCCCCATGTACCATCCTTTACCACATATTTTCTGACTTAATGCTTATCTTAAAATATAGACAAGGGGGCTTCCCTGGTGGCGCAGTGGTTGAGAATCTGCCTGCCGATGCAGGGGACGCGGGTTCGTGCCCCGGTCCGGGAAGATCCCAC
The DNA here is from genome assembly GCF_026419965.1 of Kogia breviceps. NCBI lineage: Eukaryota > Metazoa > Chordata > Mammalia > Artiodactyla > Physeteridae > Kogia > Kogia breviceps. The sequence continues at coordinate 70,584,233 of NC_081321.1, read as the reverse complement.
ATGCCGCGGAGCGGCTGGGCCCGTGAGCCATGGCCGCTGAGCCTGCGCGTCCGGAGCCTGCGCTCTGCAATGGGAGAGGCCACAACAGTGAGAGGCCCGCGTACCACAAAAAAAAAAAAAAAAAAAAAAAAAAAAAAAAATATATATATATATATATATATATATAGACAAGGGCACATAATGTTGCTCCTGATATCATTTTATAGGATTATAACACTTTACATCAATGGCTAGAAAATTTCATCTTGTTTCTTTTGATCCAAGATTAAATGAATAAAACTGCCCACTAACAAATGTAGAACAAACATTCTTTTTAAATACCTATGTCACACCCAGTTCTGCAGTTACAGCTGAGGCTACTTGTTTGAGTTTGTGAGAGTTCACTGTTATGTGCTACAAGCCATACAGTTTTTACATGAACCTAACTGGTGAATTAAATGAAAGTTATGGTGAGAACCACCACACTTGCATCATTTATGATTTTGAGTGTGGCACTATAATCTTTGTCATTCCTGTTGGGACGCAGTATTGTTTATGGTTTACCATCTTGGCTTGGGGTTGCAGATTCAGCAGTTTGCACTTGGCCTTTCCTGCTATTGTAGTTCTTACCCTGTAGAGTGAGAAACCAATATGAGAATTATGCCAACTATAAGGTATGCCCATTACAATTATTCAGCAATTGGAGAAGTCACCACTGGGTAGCTCTATGGAATTATTGGATCCATTATGACACAGTATTGGGCCAGGACTCCAATTATACCTGACCTCTGCACATCCCTTATCTACCAAGGGAGAGTATAATAGTTCTTTGGATTCTCTCAAGACATAATGGCATCAGAACTTGTGCCAAATCAGCCAAATCATCCTCAGAAAACAGGTATTCTCTTTCCCCAGTATATGGCTATCTGAGTAAATGGCTGGAAGCCCTCTGGGGAGGAGAAGAAGAACTATGTACATTTTCCATTTGCTGCAGGGTTTTTATTCAGTTGACAGATTCTGATCATTGAACCAGGTCTGGAAACTAGGCATTTCAGGGTTCAAACCAGGTTTCAGGGTTCAAATCCTTTCCTATCAGATCTCTGATTGTGGCATAGGAGAATTCTTGCCAAGAGTGAGAATGCATTCTTCACTGAAGTTCTACCACTGTCTCAACCAGGGCTTCACTCTTTCTACCCTTCAATTTCAGAAGATTTTTTTCCAGAACATGATTTTTTTTTATTGTGAAATCCTACCGCAGGCCTCTGCTCATCTATTCTTGAATCTATTTTGATTATATATTTTAAGTAACAGCTTTTGGGCTTCTCATTTATTTTGTCCCTAGGAACAAGTACACATTCCATATGTATTCCATATATGGACACCACATGTGCTCCTCTGGCCATCACTCCAAACCAGCTGATCATTATAATAATTTTACCCAGTGTTTTTGCTGATATTTAAGTGGTGTCACCTGGCCTCCATTATTCCTGGATCCTCTCATTCTCGTTGCTATTTATGAGCCTAGATATGGTAACAGGACCTTCTACCATCAGCTCCAGATTATAGAGCACAACTGACACTGAGTTGCTCACTGATTCTGCTAGAATGTTCTGCCACCATCGTCACAATATTTCTTACCTCCTTGATAAACCTATGTCTCCTCTGCACCATCTCAAAGGATATAGCATCTGGTGGGTTTTCTAGTGGTATAGAGTAGACCCATTCCAGTACGCTCCCTTCCCTGAGCCTTTTCATCCCTTCCTCCCTAATCTGTCATGGCAATTCTGGCATCCGTACTTCATCTACGTGAGCCATCCCTTTCTCCATGCTTCTAAGAAGCATCCCAGCAGCAAATTAGAAAGAACTCCTGGGGCCCTTGCCAGGATGTAAATTCTGTCATGGGAGAGTTCTAAGCTCTCTCATCAGCTTTATATTATGTCCTCCCTTGGCATTGCACCTCCAGGGACCACTTCTAGGCATATGCTTCAGTTCCTGCCTATACACTATAAGCCAGATCATTTACTCCTTTGACATAACATCCCTGTCCTCCTTTCGCAGGCTTGGCATTTTACCCGTTAGACCTTGCTGAGTTTTCAGCTTAGTTATGGACCTTATGGTCAGAAGAGAGAATAGGACAGATCCTGAAGGCAAGCATTAACTTCTAAGACACTTGTCACTTCAGAGGTCTCGTCATATACTAAAAGCAGCATATTTCCAGTGGAAGATTGGACACTTCCACAGACAGGAAGATTCAGAAGAATTTGGGAGATCTCAAGTGCACCTATCAAACTTGATTTCTGGGTTCACACCAAGTTTCAGTGTTCAAATCCTTCCCCATCAGATCTCTGATTGTGGCGTAAGAAAATTCTTGCCAAGAGTGAGAATGCATTCTTCACCGAAGTTCTACCACTGTCTCAACCAGGTCTTCACTCTTTCTGCCCTTGGATTTCAGGAGACTTTTCTTCAACACATTGAAGGAGGTTCTCTGATTCTGAAAATTTGCTTAAAGAGTTAATAAATCTGAATCTGTCCTTTTATCTCCCTACCCAATAACATAGTCTGTATAGTTACTATTTCCTTCATACCTATTAAATATCAAAGTTATAGCACTGGTTAGTGCATCCCTTTCCTCTTTGTATCATGTCCAATTTCACCACAAATGAAAGTCTTATCAATTACATTGCTATAGCAAGCTTGGGATTATTGATACTCCACCTACCACCAGTGAGGGGGGTTCTCATTACCATCTGGTCAGTCTATGATTCCTCTCCTGATTACTGTCTTTAGATTCTGTTTCTTAGAACAATTCCTGGTACTCACTATCCTAGGTCAGGTTTCCTAGAAGCAGAGATGGGGATTGTTGAGCAAGTAATTTACTGGGGAAGTGACCTCATGAAAAAATGCAGAAAGCAGGGAAAAGGACAGGGCAAGAAAACTAAGCAAGGTTATGATTTCGAGTGAAAATGAGCTTCAGCTTGATCCATTGGACGATCTGGAGCAAAAATCACCCCTGGGAGCTGGTCCCACCTTGAGGCAAATGCTGCTACCTGGCCTCTGCTTTTCTGGATCCCTTTATATCCCCATGTTAGCCAGTCATTGCCTGTAGGTTTCTGGGTGTGATGGTGCTCCCAGGCAAGGAAGCTCTCATTTGACCAAGAGCAATTCTCTCTGGCAGGTGGCAGTTGTGAGTCGGTGTCTGCCAGTACCCCCAGTAGCTGGGAGATGAGATATTTGGTCAAACCCCCAACAATGACCACTATACCCAGTATCCACCAGCACCATCCACAGTTTTGAACCCTTAGTTCTTTAATTCTTCAGCAGTCCTGATAAATGGAAGTAACAAAAGAAACAGATCCTCAAATATTCATTTTAGGCCTTATACTCAAAAATAAGAATTTTCTCACTTACTATTATTTCTTCCTAAAATAAGACTGATCAAAAGAATAAAAGGGATGCAAGGCTGCTATATATTGTCCATGCTGTTCTTGGCCTCAAAAATGACTGTAAAATAATGGAGTTTTAGACCGCACATCACAGTTTCTTAAAGTATGGCTTTAATAGGACTAAAATGCTAATGAAAGTCAAAAATAAGACGCGTATCTGCTCACAGTTTTTCTTTCTAAGCCTTGTGACATGTATGAGACTGTAGAAATACTCCTTTCCAACTTATAAGAAGAAACTCCTTGGAGTTACATTGGAGTAATTGAATTTATTTCTGTATAAATAGATACTATGTTTATGTATATCACAAATGTATATATCTCTCGAAATATCCACACATTTTGCTGTTAAATAAAATACAGTGTTACAAAAAGGACTACCACAACTTCCTATAATACAAAATTGGAAGTTTCACTACCAATCAAACCAGTAAGAGAATTACTTCACCACATGCTTTTGCTTCAAATTATTATTGTTAGTATTATTTTGCTACCTTAGCTTGAAAGAAATTAGGATTTGGTTATATTTTCATCATAATGAAAAGAAACCCACCCAAATCAGAAATATTTGGTCCAAATTCTTACATGACAGCCTTCAGAATGAATTCCTTATCACTTTGGAAAGTGTTTCAGCAGAGAAAATTAACACATTCTACCTTGAAGATAGTGAGCTAAACAGGATACTAATAGTATGCAAGATAACTTAAATAGTAAAGAAGGAGGGGGGAAAGAAAGGGAAAGGGGGGAGAGGAGGAAAGAATTGATTTACTGAAAGCCACTCTAAGGAGATGATGTTTTAGTTTCCTGTACGTTTATTTTTCTGTTTTGAACTTCCATCTATTGTTTAATCCTCAACACGAGAGTGCAAAATATTGTTGGTCTAATTTTACAAGAGAAGAATGGTTTAGAGTGTCACAACTATTAAATAGTAATCCAGAAATATTACTAGGAACCTGAACTATTCAGAATAGGGGCAGTGCCCCTCCCCATTCCGAGGTTTTATGATCTGAGTCCAGTTCTGTCTTTGCCACTTATGCGGAAGTCATATTATCTCCTTGGGCCTCACTTTCCATCTGGAAAATAACATCTGTTCCAGTTGTATCATGCTGTGATCTTACTTGGGACTAGCTAGGGAAAATAAAGAGTTTTCAAAGAAGATAAAATATACTTATTGAATCAAAAAGGTTTTTTTTATTAACTCCAGTCTCAAATCAACTTACAGAGTAATAGAACTTCTATAATTACTCTAATTATAGAAATTTTATAGAATTGTGGTTGACAAAGCCCTTATACACCATTTTAAAATTGCACTGTAAATAAAGAAAGCTGAATATTGTTTATCTCCATGTTATAGAAAACTGAGACATCTGTTTCCCTAGCCATAGTTAGAAATTAATTTTAGTTCTCAAGCATTCATAAATCCATAAATCATATTCTTCAATGAGTACAGTGACAAAACTCTCTGTAAAAAGAGTGTTATAAAATTACAAAATTTATTTTGCTTATATTTAAGCAGAATAAATCTAGAAGAAAATATTAAACCTTTACTCTAAAATTCAGTATGTTAAAAATAGAAAAATTCAGAAAACTATGAAAAAATAAAAGGAAACTAAAAATCTGGAGATGGCTCTAGGAAACTAGACTATGACTGAAAAGTTCCAACTAGAGGAATCAGTTACATATGGACAGTGAGAGAGCTGGGGGAATGAAGGCAGTGGGTGGTAGAACATGGACTCTTATGTGGAAAAGTAGGACCAGAAATGTCTCCAGTTAAAGGGACCATCAGGGAAGGAGAAACCCTGGACCATCATTAGTGTCCTTTCCAATTGTGAGTGAGTGACTACAGTAGAGCTGGAAGTTAAATAGTGTCAGCATATCAAGAAGTGACTTATGAAGTAGGTCCACGGGCAAGAGATGTTGGTTAACCTATGTCAAAGAATTCTGTTGTTGAAGGGCAGTCCAATTTTGGCCACTGGCATCTCTTTGATAATCTTTGATGCCCATATCTCTGAAACTCATAATGCCGGGCACAACCTGCACCTAGAATGTTATGACTTATTCAAGATGGTGGGTGATGGGCTTGGAGAACAGAAGCAAATACCACTGAAGAATGACTTTGTTATTCACTGAGCCTCTTGATTATCAGGACTTCCTGACCAAACCAAATGATAAATCTGTGTGATGAAATGGTCTGAAGGTGCTTACCTTGCTGCGAACATAACAATTGAAATATCTCTTTAGGATGTATTACAAATTATTGTAATTAGGGTGGTACACATGCAAGTTATTGCAAGCGGTACACATGCAGTTATTAACCGGGGAAACATTTACATTTTATTCCATTTCAAATATAAAGGATATTCAAGCAGCCTTCTTGATGTTGTAACCCATTTCCTCATGTTCAAGGACTTTTAGATCCACTGAGAAATGCTTCCTACATGATTGCTGCCAAGAGGAATGAAAACTTAGTATCTTTGGAAAAAAGCTAGGCTCTGCTGTTATGAATGACATTAACACAATAGTTTTCAGTTTTGTTTTGTTTTGTCTTTAAATAAGATCCAGAATACCATACATTGTCTCAATTCAGTGAATAAATAGCAGACACATAAAGCAGAAACAAAAGTTTTCTGAAACAATATTGAGCATTATCACTTGTGTTGCACTCTGATATTTTTCCCTTTCCTCTACTCTCTTCCTAAGAACCCTAGTACATAGATACACATCCACTGTATTCTCTGTGTCTCTTTTGCTCTTTTTTATACGAGATCTTGTTTCTCTGTACTTCATTTTGGATATTTTTTCTGACCTATGTTTAATTTTATTCTTACTCTCTAAAGTTCTTTCTAATCTACTTTACAAACCATCTATTGTGTTTTTATTTTACCTATTGTATTTTGAGTTCCAATTTTTTGGTTTGTTGTTTTGTTTACAGACTTCTGCTGAAATTCTCAATCTTACTGATTTTTTAAAATATATACAACGCATTTATTTCAAACTCTCTATGATCGCTATCAGAATCTGCTGCGATTCTGTTCCTATTGTCTCTGCTTCTCTTAGTTATTATCCAAGTCTCTTCTTTCTGTATTTTCTTAATTTGTGTTACATGCTAGGCATTGAATATGGAAATTTTCAGAGCTACTTTGAGGTCTAGAATATTATCTTTCCCTAAATAGGATTTATATTTGTTTTTAGCATGCAAATAAAGGCCCTATGAATCCTAGAGCTCAGACCTACAAGACACCAAGATGTTTCAAAGCTGAGCTTCAGTCCCTGAAAGAGCCTGTTTCCAGTTCACCGGTTCTTCTGGTGTGTAGTCCATCAGGGTGAAAAACAAATGTCTGGGGTATTTGCCAGGAATTGGGTAACACCTAAGGGGAAAAAAACAGAATAAAATAATTCCAAAACCAAGCTCACCTTTCCGGGTTTCCTTCTTCTCCTGGATCTTTCTTCTTTAAGTCTTCATTGAAATATTAGCTCTTCACTTTTAGTTTTCATGTTCCAGTGTTTCAAACCATTTTCAGTTGCCTAGTTTGTGCTGAAAACAACTCCATGTATTTAAAAGATAAAATTGAATCAGAAAACAACACAAAATAATTTTAATGTCTTTGAATTGTGTGTACCTGTATCATTGAAATTCAGTTTATTAACTTATATCAGTAATCTTCAAAACTCTTTCTTTAAACTTATCTGAAATAGAAACATACTGCAGATCTTGGGGTTTTTCCTTCACACGCCACACCAAAGAGAGGTTGGTTCCAGCCTTGGTTTGAGCATTTCCTCTGTAACTCTCCCATAGATATAGTGGGGAAATTTCTTTTTTTCAGTTCTCTTTCAGTGTCTCAGATTGTGGTTCATAAGTTTGATTGAAAATTTTATTCTCACACATAATCCCAAGCAGAAATAGAGTTTCAATAGAAAAACCGCTGCAATTTCCACTGATAATCTTCTCACAAATTTAAAGCTTTTGCCCAGTTTTTTTAAAAATACAATCCTTCAGAACTAGAAACCAGTTGGATTCATCCTATTTTCATTAAGGATGTTCCATCTGATTACATTTTCATGAATTCGAGTTCGTAAGAAACAGATTTTATTTAAAAGTAGGAAAACAATGTCTGTAACTGTATTTGCACAAGCATTTACTTCTGCCAAAGATGATAACACTCACTGTGGCCTGAAGAATGCAGTGCTGCTGACATGGTACACTTTGGAGATTTATGTATATAAATATGTGATATTTAGTGCTCTAATAGTAACGCAAAGATCTATTGCAAACAACGGTCCTGTATTATGCTAGAGCTGTGAAAATATTGGAGAAATATGCTATATATTTTATCTGATATAACATATTATTTATTTGGAACGTCAAAGTAGGAGGTTGTTGAATGATTTAACAGTACTGAAATCTGAGCATAAACATACTATTCTTTTAAAAATGTTAATTTCAGTATTGATGCTTGTTCATATCTTCAAAGGAAAGAGTTTGGACAACTATCATTTGGTTTGCACTAACTTTATGATACTTCAATACAGAAATTATAATAATTTTTAAAATGGAGGAACTAGCACCTATAAACTGTTCTATTCCTGCATTTTAAAAATGTGATTGCATAAAGCATGTGATACTGAAATTCAGTGGCAAGGTGTTTATGTCAGAAACCACTGGTTGATTAATCTAAATCTTGCATTAAAAATTAGGCCACAAATATTGAATAATAAAATGCCTAAACTAAAAGAAATGAGATCTTTAGAGAGCTGTTTTATTATAGTTCTGTGGATTAGGAGTACCACCTAGTGGTCAAAAATATTTATGCTTCCCTCATTGTTCTTTAATGTAGATGCCTCACATCTGTCTCTTTCTTGTTAATTTTATTTTCCTTGAGCATATTCTTTCTTTATAATTTAGAGTTTTGAATTTTCAATAAAAGTAAAGTATTTAAAACCCATGAGAGCTTATTTACTTAAAATGAAAATAGCATAAATATATGAGAATATAAGAAAACAATATATAGTTGACCTTGAACAACATGGGGGGTCAGGGGCACGGACACTCTGCAAAGTTGAAAATCCAAATACAATTTAGAGTTGGCCTCCACGTACTCGGTTCTCTGTATCCAGACTTCTGCATCCATGGATGCAACTAACTACAGATCATGTAGTATTGTCATACTTATTATTGAAAAAAGTCTGTCTATAAGTGGACCCACGTGGTTCAAACCCGTGTCATTCAAGGGTCAACTGAGTATTTTTAATCTGCACTCTGGTTTAGATAAATTAATTTTGATCGAATTTAAAAATGAAATGTAAAAGAGAGTAAGAGTTAAACAAAAAAGGTACTAGAAATGTAAGTACTCACAATCTATTGTTCAATATTTTGAACATTTGAATAGGTTAATATTGATAGCTATCAATGTTCATAAATATCTTTAAGATCATTAAGTTGTCAACAGACCCCCAAATCATTGCCCTCAAAATGAATATTCTTAGCTATCTACTTCAGCTACATGGGGAGGGTGGCAGGCTGAATAATGGCTCTCAAATACGTCCACATCATGTTCCCCAGAGCTTGTAAATGTTATGTTATACGGCAAGTGGGACTTTGCAGATGGGAATAAGTTAAGGATTGTACCATCAAGATACTATCTTGGATTATCTGGGTGAGCCCAGTGATATTGCAAGAGTTGTTATAAGAGGGTGTGGCAGGAGGAGCAACACACAGCAGAGAAAACAACATAATAAGGGATGCAGAAGTTGAGGGGATGAGCTTTAGAGCGGAAGGGCTACAGGGCTACACACGCAAGGAGTATAAGCAACCACTTGAAGCTGGAAAAGACAAGGAAACAGATTCTCCCCTCAGAGCCTCCAGAAGGAACCAGCCTGCAAACACCCTGAATTAGCCTAATAAAACTGATTTCAGAATTTTTGCCTTCAGAACAGTAAGATAATAAATATGTATTGTTTTCAGATGCTAAATTCGTGGACATTTGCTACAGCAGCAAGAGAAAATTATACAAATAGTTTGCTACAAATTGCTATTTGTAGAGCAATGACAGTTTTTATTTGAGCCAGAATAGCCCTGTGATTTCACTGAGGATTTTAGTTCTGAATTGATTTTGATGTTTTGTCATTAGCATTCATAAGGAAAAAAGATAAACATCTATTAAGCATTTTCCTTAAAAGTTTTTTTAATCTTGAAATTCTAGATCTCTATTAGTGTGGCTCATTAGAAGAAATGTTGACAGAAGTTTCCACCTAACTCTTAGTATTATCTTTACACATGTTATTTAGAAGTCTTTCATTAATATGGGCCTCCAGATGATTTCCTGGCATCACGTATCCACTGAAAGTACCTCACTGGTCCTGGGCCTGCCTTCCCTGCCACGGATACCCCTTTTTATCCTTTTCTTATTGTATATTGTAGTCCATCTTGTTAAAAAGTGTCCAGGTTAACAAGGAGTTAATCAGTGGAGACTTTCAGAAGTCCTACGCTGTAGAGAGCACCAGGGCACTGAGAATGCTTGCCAGAATAGAGAATAAGGTAAATTAAGAAGGCCCTGTGAAGTGGTAAGAAAGATGTAAGAAGTTTGTAAGTACACACACACACACACACACACACACACACACACACACACACCATCACCATCACCATCACCATGACCACCAGCACCACCACCACTATCACCTTTGAAACCTAAAGCCCTTGAAACAATTTTCTCTTTGTATACATTTCAGCAAAGCACAACCACTGGATATTCATATACATCATTACTTGTAGTGCACAGATAGATAATGACCTCTGCAGTCACAGAACATTTGATAAAGCCAACCATCCACAGACAGCTTTTGTTCTTTCTTTCTTTCTTTGTTCTTTTGTTAATTTTCTTACAAAAATTTAGATGTTTACCAATACAGTCTTACTTTGGTTTTTCTTTTTTTTAACATCTTTATTGGAGTATATCTGTTTTACAATGGTGTGTTAGTTTCTGCTTTACAACAAAGTGAATCAGCTATACATATACATATGTTCCCATATCTCTTCCCTCTTGTGTCTCCCTCCCTCCTACCCTCCCTATCCCACCCCTCTAGGTGGTCACAAACCACCGAGCTGATCTCCCTGTGCTATGCGGCCGCTTTCCACTAGCTATCTATTTTACATTAGGGAGTGTAATATGTCCATGCCACTCTCTCACTTCATCACAGCTTACCCTTCCCCCTCCCCATATCCTCAAGTCCATGCTCTAGTAGGTCTGTGTTTTATTCCCGTCCTACCACTAATCTCTTTTTGTTTTACTGATCTTTGCTATTGTTTCCTTCGTTTTTCATTTATTTCTGATCTGATCTTTATGATTTCTCTCCTTCTGCTAACTTTGGTTTTTTTTGTTGTTCTTCTTCTTCTTTCTCTAATTGCTTTAGGTGCAAGGTTAGGTTGTTTATTCGAGATGTTTCCTGTTTCTTAAGGTAGGATTGTATTGCTATAAACTTCCCTCTTAGAAGTGCTTTTGCTGCGTCCCATAGGTTTTGGGTTGTTGTGTCTCCACTGTCATTTGTTTCTAGGTACTATTTGATATCCTCTTTGATTTCTTCACTCATCACTTCGTTATTAAGTAGTGTATTGTTTAGCCTCCACTTGTTTGTATTTTTTACAGATCTTTTCCTATAATTGCTATCTAGTCTCATAATGTTGTGGTCGGAAAAGATACTTGATACGATTTCAATTTTCTTAAATTTACCAGGGCTAGATTGTGACCCAATATATGATCTATCCAGGAGAATGTTCCATGAGCACTTGAGAAAAATGTGTATTCTGTTGTTTTTGGATGGAATGTCCTATAAATATCAATTAAGTCCATCTTGTGTAATGTATCATTTAAAGCTTGTGTTTCCTTATTTATTTTCATTTTGGATGATCTGTCCATTGGTGAAAGTGGGGTGTTAAAGTCCCCTACTATGATTGTGTTACTGTCGATTTCCCCATTTATGGCTGTTAGTATTTGCCTTATGTATTGAGGTGCTCCTACGTTGGGTGCATAAATATTTAAAATTTTTATATCTTATTCATGGATCGTTCCCTTGATCATTATGTAGTGTCCTTCTTTGTCTCTTGCAATAGTTTTTATTTTAAAGTCTATTTTGTCTGATATGAGAATTGCTACTTCAGCTTTCTTCTGATTTCCAGTTGCATGGAATATCTTTTTCCATCCCCTCACTTTCACTCTGTATGTGTCCCTAGGTCTGGAGTGGGTCTCTTGTAGACAGCATATATATGGGTCCTGTTTTTGTATCCATTCAGCCAGTCTGTGTCTTTTGGTGGGAGCATTTAATCCATTTATATTTAAGGTAATTATTGATATGTATGTTCCTATTACCATTTACTTAATTGTTTCGGGTTTGTTCTTGTAGGTCTTTTCCTTCTCTTGTGTTTCTTGCCTAGAGAAGTAGCTTTAGCATTTGTTGTAAAGCTGGTTTGGTGGTGCTGAACTCTCTCAGCTTTTGCTTGTCTGTAAAGGTTTTAATTTCTCCATCAAATCTGAATGAGATCCTTGCTGGGTAGAGTAATCTTCGTTGTAGGGTTTTTTTCCTTCATCACTTTAAATATGTCCTGCCACTCCCTTCTGGCTTGTAGAGTTTCTGCTGAAAGATCAGATGTTAACCTTATGGCGATTCCCTTGTGTGTTATTTGTTGTTTTTCCCTTGCTGCTTTTAATATGTTTTCTTTGTATTTAATTTTTGACAGTTTGATTATTATGTGTCTTGGCCTATTTCTCCTTGGATTTATCCTGTATGGGACTCTCTGTGCTTCCTGGACTTGATTGACTATTTCCTTTCCTATATTAGGGAAGTTTTCAACTATAATCTCTTCAAATATTTTCTCAGTCCCTCTTTTTCTCTTCTTCTTCTGGGACCCCTATAATTCGAATGTTGGTGTGTTTAGTGTTCTCCCAGGGGTCTCTGAGACTGTCCTCAGTTCTTTTCATTCTGTTTTCTTTATTCTGCTCTGCAGTAGTTATTTCCACTATTTAATCTTCCAGGTCACTTATCCATCCTTCTGCCTCAGTTATTCTGCTATTGATCCCATCTAGAGTATTTTTCATTTCATTTATTGTGTTGCTCATCATTGCTTGCTTCCTCTTTATTTCTTCTAGGTCCTTGGTAAATGTTTCTTGCAATTTGTCTATTCTACTTCCAAGATTTTGGATCATTTTTACTATCATTATTCTGAATTCTCTTTCAGGTAGACTGCCTATTTCCTCTTTGTTAGGTCTGGTGGGTTTTTATCTTGCTCATTCATCTGCTGTGTGTTTTTCTGTCTTCTCATTTTGCTTATCTTACTGTGTTTGGGGTCTCCTTTTTGCAGGCTGCAGGTTCGTAGTTCCCGTTGTTTTTGGTGAATGTCCCCAGTGGCTAAGGTTGGTTCAGTGGGTTGAGTAGGTTTCCTGGTTGAGGGAACTAGTGCCTATGTTCTGGTGGATGAGGCTGGATCTTGTCTTTCTGGTGGGCAGGTCCACGTCTGGTGGTGTGTTTTGGGATGTTGGTAGCCTTATTATGATTTTAGGCAGCCTCTCTGCTAATGGATGGGGCTTTAGACCTGTCTTGCTATTTGTTGGGCATAGGGTGTCCAGCACTGTACGTTGCTGGTCCTTGAGTGAAGCTGGGTCTTAGTGTTGAGATGGAGATCTCTGGGAGATTTTCACCGTTTGATATTGCATGGAGCTGGGAGGTCTCTTGTGGACCAGTGTCCTGAGGTTGGTTCCCCCACCTCAGACACACAGCCTTGATGCCTGGCTGGAGCGCCAAGATCCTTTAATCCACACGGCTCAAAATAAAAGGGAGAAAAAATAGAAAGGAAAGAAAGAAAGAAGGAAGGAAGGAAGGAAAGAAAGAAAGGAAGGAAGGAAGGGAGGAAGGAAGAAAGGAAGGAAGGAAGGGAGAGAGGAAGAAAGGAAGGAAGAAAGGGAGAGAGGAAGAAAGGAAGGAAGGAAGAGAGGAAGGAAGGGAGGAAAGAAGGGAGGAAGGAAGGGAGGCAGGAAGGAAGAAAAGAAGGAAGGAGGGAAGAAAGAAAGGAAGAAGAGAAAATAAAGTAGGATAAAATATAGTTATTAAAATAAAAAATAATTATTAAGAAGAAAAATTTTATTTAAAAAAAATCCACACACAAAAAAAAACAAACAAAGGGTCGGTCAGAACCCTAGGACAAATGGTGAAAGCAAAGCTATACAGACAAAATCTCACCCAGCAGCACACACATACACACTCACAGAAAGAAAAAAGGGGGAAAATAATAATATATCTGGCTCCCAAAGTCCACCTCTTCAACTTGGGATATCTCGCTGTCTATTCAGGTTTTCCACAGATGCAGGGCACTTCAAGTTGATTGTGGCGCTTTAATCCGCTGCTTCTGAGGCTGCTGGGAGTGACCTCCCCCTCCCCTCTTTGTTCGCACAGCTCCTGGGGTTCAGCTTTGGATTTGGCCCCGCCTCTGCGCGTAGGTCGTCCCAGGGCATCTGCTCTTCGCTCAGACTGGGCGGGGTTAAAGGAGCAGCTGATTCGGAGGCTCTGGCACAGGCCGGGGGGGAGGGAGGGGCACGGATGCGGGGCGAGCCTGCGGCGGCGGAGGCCGGCATGACGTTGCAACAGCCTGAGGTGCACCGCGCGTTCTTCCGGGTAAGTTGTCCCTGGATCCCGGGACCCTGGCAGTGGCGGTCTGCACAGGCTCCCGGGAGGGGAGGTGTGGAGAGTGACCTGTGCTTGCACACAGGCTTCTTGGTGGCGGCAGCAGCAGCCCTAGCGTCCCACGCCCGTCTCTGGTGTCCGCGCTGGTAGCCGCGGCTCGCGCCCGTTTCTGGAGCTCCTTTAAGCAGCGCTCTTAATCCCCTCTCCTCACGCACCAGGAAACAAAGAGGCAAGAAAAAGTCTCTTGTCTCTTCGGCAGCTCCGCGCCCATTTCTGGAGCTCCTTTACGCGGCGCGCTTAATCCCCTCTTCTCGCGCCCCAGGAAGCAAAGAGGGAAGAAAAAGGTCTCTTGCCTCTTCGGCAGCTCCAGACTTTTTCCCGGACTCCCTCCCGACTAGCCGTGGTGCACTAACCCCTTCATGCTGTGTTCACGCCGCCAACCCCCGTCCTCTCCCTGGGATCTGACCGAAGCCCGAGGCTCAGCTCCCAGCCCCCGCCCGCCCCGGCGGGTGAGCAGACAAGCCTCTCAGGCTGGTGAGTGCCGGTCGGCACCGATCCTCTGTGCGGGAATCTCTCCGCTTTGCCCTCCGCACCCTGGGGCTGCGCTCTCCTCCGAGGCTCCGAAGCTTCCTCCCGCCACCACCTGCAGTCTCCGCCCGTGAAGGGGCTTCTAGTGTGTGGAAACCTTTCCTCCTTCACGGCTCCCTCCCACTGGTGCAGGTCCCGTCCCTATTCTTTTGTCTCTGTTTATTCTTTTTTCTTTTGCCCTATCCAGGTATGTGGGGTGTTTCTTGTCTTTTGGGAGGTCTGAGCTCTTCTGCCAGCGTTCAGTGGGTGTTCTATAGGAGCAGTTCCACGTGTAGGTGTATTTCTGATGTATCTGTGAGGAGGAAGGTGATCTCCGCGTCTTACTCTTCCGCCATCTTCTCTTCCACTCTCCTTACTTTGGTTTTTAAGGCTTTTATCAGTGTATTTCTTCTGCTTTTAAGTCACTACAGCAGGTGCTGAACAGCAGTCTCTTTTTGCTGCCATGTCCCGGGCCAGAATCAGTCACAGGAGGATTCCACTGCACTCGGGTTCTGTATAGATATAGATAGCATCCATAATTATAAATATATATTTATAATAAAATATGTATTGCCACTTTTGATAGCAGGTTGTCCCAGGCATACCTAGTTTTATTGCACTTCGTGTTATTGCTCTTGGCAGATACTGCGTTCTTATAAAATGGAGGTTTGTGGCAACACTGTTAAGCATCATGGGCGCTATTGTTCAAACAGCTTTTGCTCACTTTATGTCTCTGTGTCACATTTTGGTAATTCTCGCAATATTTCAAACTTTTTCATTATTATCATATTTGTTATGGTGATCAGTGATCTTTGATGTTACTATTGCTCAGATGATGGTTAGCATTTTTTAGCAATAGAGTATTTTAAAATTAAGGTATGTACGTTGGTTTTTTTTTAGACATAATGCTATTACACACAATACACTACACTATAGTGTAAACAGAACTTTTATATGCACTGAGAAACCAAAAAACTTGAGTGATTTGCCGTATTGCGATATTCAATTTATTGCAGTGGTCTGGAACAGAATCCGCAGGATCTCCAAGGTCTGCCTGTATATGCAGAGAATTATCAGGGTGGCTATCATGGGCAACTGCCACTTTAAGTGGAAACCTTTACCCCCAAATTCCTAAGAGCGGCACCATTGGGCCTTCATAGAAAAAGCATGGACATTTTTTAAAAAAATTGTTCCACCTATGGAAAATGTATGAGAACTTTAATGCCTATTATTTAAACTCCTGGAGGAAAATATCCTTTTAATAGGTGTTTGCTACTCCTCTGGCCATCCATCTATTTATTTATTCATTTAGTCATTCTTTCACTTATTTAATAAATATTTAATAAAGGCTTATTATATATTACCAAGATCTACTTCTCTGGACATATACCTGGTTTTCTAAGTGTATTATAATTTCTAGGGTTTCTTTCTCCTCTAAGCATCAGAAAATCCTACATATAATATATGAACTTTATATACTGTTAAGTAAGGAGTTAGGCAACTCAAAAGTGGTGGCTTTATAGTACAATATGTACAATTAAACTTCTGTTAAATGAAAATATTTACTTTTATTTCAAACCTGAGATAATGGTGCAAAGGAAGATGCAAACAGCAATACTTTAAAAATTTAAACTGTATCATGTGATTTATGGTCAGCACACATTCAACTCAAATTCTATTACCTATAATATAACACAAGAAATTCTGGTTCACAATGTGATAGAATGAATAGACACCCCTCTTCTCAAACGAGTTGATAAATTTCAAGACAGGGGAGAATATTTGGTATTAGTACCATTTTTCTTCTTGTGGTCCATCAGGAGAATTCTCAGGTAATATAAATGTTCTTGTAATCAATAAGATAAATACCCCATTAGCATAAAAACCAGAGGGTTTTTTTAATAGGAGATATATTCTTATCAAATACTCTCTAGTCTTTGTAAAGAAATTAATGTTCATGATAATGGTATATGTTCGTCTTATTAAGTAGAAATTGAACCATATTCACTGCTGGTGGGCTGATCCTCAACCATTTCCCCTCCTCCCTTCCATAGGACCAGTACTTACCTCCGTAAGCAGATGAACAGAAAAAAAAAAAAAAAAAAGATGAAGAACATTAATATGTGCAAGAAACAAGAAGGGACACGAGATTGGATTTCTACTATGGTGTGAAGAGTGATAATGTCTTCAAATGGATGATGATGGGATTAAAGAAAAAACTGTGAGTAATGCTGGGGATGAATTTTGGAAGAGAGGGAAAATTAAGGGAACAAGAGAATATTCTTCTTCTCCCACTTCTCCCTCCTCTTACCCTCTGCATATACACTTATGTAGCCCCAGGATATACGTTCTCTCAATGGTGACAACTACTCTGGGCAGTTTTTGAGTACTCACGTTAACCCTTCATTGAAGGACTTCTTATGTCTCTTAACAGAGTTCAGTGTGTGCGTGAGCTTGAGGTAGGCAGGGCAGAGTCAGTGCTCACCCTCATCAACTGGGGAACCACTGGGGCGGGACCTCCTCTAGTGGAGCCTGTGGGAGCTCAGAGACCCTCCCCCACCACGCAGAAGGAAAGAAACTCTTGCCTGGGAAACTTTAAGCCCTTTCTCTGATGTCCCCTTTTGTCTCCTCTTGAGGGTAACTAGGAAAACTTCTGGGTGGCACAAAAAGATGTGTCTTCAAAATTTGTATTAAGGTCAATTCAAGTTAAAAATACCAAATTCAATAATATGTAGATGACAAGATTTTTTTAAAAACTGCTGGCACAAAAGTTGATTAAAGTAAGGAAAATGATACAATTAGTTAACAGACTACTGATTAGTCAAGCTTTAATTCTAATAATAAGCTCTTCAACCAAAATGCTCGAGTTTATCTGAAAATGCATTTTATTCTCCACCAAAATATGGAAGAGTTTGCAGCAATTCACTGATCTTTCAGTAAAGTGATTTTTTTCAGAAGGATTAAGAAAGCGTTAAAGCTCAAATGTGGGATCACCATGTTTTCAGCTCCTCTAATATATTTCTCTATCCCTTTCCTGGATCTGGCCAAGATTCTAAGGATCCAGTTTTATGATAAAGAGTTAAGAATTGAGTGCACAGTAACATACTCATAAATATGTGTGTGTTCTAAAATCGAATAATTCTGCAACCAATCTGCAAATATATAACCAATCTTTGATTAATTTAAGGATAATCTACCAAAGGATATGGATATTATATTTATCTTTTGTCAATTTTCCGTATTTATTGACTATGATAAGGCTTCCTGACATCTAGGTGTTATAAATGCTTTGCTCATCATACCACTTATTACCATTAGGTGGCACTATAAGGCAAAAATTGAAAAGTTTAAAAAGGTATTTCTGGATTCGCTTTTCCTCGCAAATAGTCTTATGAATATGTTCTGAACTTCCCTGAAATTATCTTTAATTCAATAATAAGATCCTATAATCTATGCACCCATCTTTGTATCTTTTCTTGCCTCCTGTAATGGTGTTAAAATTATGAAATATTCAAGAAAAACCATCTGCCTTATATTCCTGAATATGAAATAATTTCTAGATACGTAGTTACAACAGAAAGTCGTACTAATGATGCTTTTAAAATGGAACATATGATGATGTAACAAGGAATACTAGAATGTGTAAATATAAGTTACAGGTCCTTATTTCTGGAAAGATCAAGAAATGGAGTTTGTGTTTTGCATTTTTAAGAAAGTAATCACATAAGACTAATTTCTAAGATAATTTAAAAGCTATAAGAATATTCTCTCCTTTAACTCATCTTGATTATTCTAAAAGAGGATCTTAGTGACCCTCCAGGATGCATGTGAATTAGGTCCCAAGATTCACTGTGACTCAGAACAGCAGTCAACTGAGCAGCACAGATGAATTCCATAGTCAGGGAGTTCCAAGTTTTAAACACATTAAGTCTCTTAACCTACAAGGTAGATGTGTTTAGATAACCTGTCACATGTCTACCAATATTCCTCAAATTACCTTTAATTATTTATTAACCCTTTAAAATTGTCCACAAATATTCATTTTAGCCCAGTTTCACTGTTAGAAAAGTATTGGAGAAAATGGAAACATGGTTAGGGTAAATGGTTGTGGCTCCACAGTCCTATTGCAGGTGACATGATCTTATATGTATCAATAGAAAACACAAATGATTCCACACCAAAAAACTATTAGGACTAATGAATGATTTTAGCAAAGAGGCAGAGTACAAAATCAACACACGAAAATCAGTTGCATTTCTACAAACTAACAATGAACAATCCAACAAGGAAATTAAGAAAACAGTTCCATTTTAAGGAGATGAAAGACTACAAAATACTGCAGAAACAAGTTAAAGAAGACATAAATAAATGGAAAGATATACATGTTTATGGACTGGAAGACAACATTATTAAGATGTTAATACTACCCAAAATGATCTACATATTCAAAGCAATCCCTACCAAAATCTCAATAAGAATTTTTGCAGAAATAAAAAAATCCATCCTAAAATTTGTATGGAATTTCAAGAGACCCTGAATAGCCAAAACAATGCTGATAAAGAACAAAGTTGGAGTGTTGGAGGGTGCACATGTCCTGATTTCAAAACTTACTTCAAAGCTAGAGTAATCAAAACAGTGTGATACTGGCATAAAGACAGGCATATAGAGCAATGGGAAAGGATAGAGAGTTCAAAATTAAGTGCTCATACAGATGATCAAATAATTTTACTTTATAATAATTCATGAAGCTGTACTTTTAGATTTTCTGCATAGTTATGCATCGTATTTCCCAGTAGAATTTTTAACATAAAAAATACATTTATTCTCATCTTGCTCTTGTATTGCATTTACCAAGGAAAATAGAAATTTGTCAAACTTTCTACCAAAGATTTACAAAGACTTATATAATTAACTCGAGTCTATGGGGTATCTGAAGTTGAAATTTTAGATACTAGGAAGTAGCCACTTCATATCTTGCAGTGGATCTGATCACCCATTCTAAATTTTCCCACCTAATTTTCCATGTAATTTTGTTTTATTTTTTTCATAGACCTACTTACTAGGTTAAATTTTATTGTTAGTTCCTTTGTTTCCTTATTTATTATTGTCTTTGTTCCCAAGTGTAGAAAAGAGGCTCCACAGAGCAGTGATCTTGGATAGCTATTCTCCTTGATTCTTAGTACCTACGACCTTGTCTGGCACATACTAGAAGTACAGGAAATCAGTTAGTGCTGATGCGGGCGATATTTTTCAATATGTGTATGTGGGCATTGTCAAGAAACATTCCATTAAAGGAGGTTCTCTGGTTCAATAACTTTAGGAAATCCTATATCTTATATTTTCCTCATGGTGATACTCAATATATATCAGCATACTAAGGGCTGTAGAGAATCCTAAAGTAAAACAAATTGTTTAACATTGCTTAGCAGAGCATTTTCCAAATTTTGTGTGAAATTTCTGAGTAGCAGGCCAGAGGCTTGCCAAAAATGAGCAGTCTGACAAATAAATCCTAGAGAAGTTGTGACAGACTCAGCAAAACATACAGGAGTTAGCAGACTGGAAATGTTCAGTGGAAGTGACTTCCCAAGTTTTTTTTGCAAGCTATATCTCCTGGATTTCACATCTGGCTTTGGAGTGTAATTGCTTCCCATGGCCCCAGCCATAGGAAACTACTTATAAGTGTGATCAGGCATCAAAATTGTGGAGTTCCATTGAACCTGCAATGTAAAGAGCAGTCGCAGGACATGTACAATTGTTTGTGTACAATGTCTTGAAGGGAGTAACCATACTAGGTCTGGAAACCCTTTTTGTTTTTGAAACAAACATTAATATCCCAGGGGACTAGTGTTACATATAAATACTTTGGAAACACTTGGCTAGGCAATGCAATGAATGTGTATACATTAACAATATTTTTTTACTGAAAATGTATTCTGTTTAAACTTTGGGTGAAAATATATTGACAGCATCTCAATTTTTACTTATATATTTTTCTATCATGTAAATGTAGTCAATGCCAATTGACTTGACATTTTTCAGGCCATCCCAATCTAGAGGTAAAAATTGGATCACTCTTTATTATTTGAGAAAATAAATCTTCAAAATATACTGAACTTTGTATTTCATTCACTTTTTCTTTTGATACTGTAAGGTTGAGTGATTTCATCACTTCCTGTCTCTGAGCTATAGAAAGGAAAAAAACTTTTTTCCTTCACTCCCAAATTGGCATAAATTTCCCTACTCCCTTATAAAATCACAGAGGCTATTTTCTTTTACATATTTATGGCAACCTTTCTGACCCACAGGCCAGAGCATTTGGCTAAATGTATAATTCTACCCCTTCGTTAATGAATATGACCTTGCTGCAGAGGCAGAATGGTTATAGGAGCTGTTTTCCCTAGCTTTTAGTAACAAATAATGGAGGCAACAGAAGGTTTTGCGTCATTACTGATAACTCCTCTGGATTGATGCAGCATGGTGATTGCTTCAATAAGAGCTACAGTCCGAATGATTCTCAGAAATCACCCATTGCCAAAAGCATAGGCAGGACCCAGGTTGAAGTATAGCCCACTGCAAAGAGATGAGAGATTCTTTTCAAAGAGCTAGGCAGCAATGTGCTGGGTAGTTTTCATCTTTGCATCTTGCTGAAGGATCCAAATACAACTGTGTACTTATTTCAAAGACTGTTTGGATTCCTGGGAAGAGGGCAAAATAAGATTCACAATAGTCTCTTTGCATCAAATCATAGAGTTTTTGAAGGCATCATGCTCCTTTGTAGTTCACGTAAATGTCCAAAATACATGTTGGTTCTTTGTCCATAAATATATAGAGATTCTGACTCTGGTCTCAGCACATTTACTTAATACATTATTTCCAAAACTAGGATTGAAAAACTGAACTAAAAATGAAAAGGTCATCAGTGGCTGGTGGAAAACAAAATTAGTTTGGAATAACTCTAGAAGTTCTCCAACCTCAAGTTTTTTTTAGAAGTTTCCATTCAAAATACTCTTATTCCAAATCTTCCCCTCTATAGCTCCAGTCAATCTGACACATAAATACACAAAGTGTTATGTAAGAAATTTATTTTTAAATTGATTGTTATTGGAATGAGAGAGAATGAGAGAAAGAATGACAGTATAAAAGGATGAAGGTCAGAATATATTACCTTTATATTTTGTTCTGAAAGGTAAAGCCATTTTAATGTTTCCTTTAATTAATGAGTTTCATGTCTCTGTCTTCCATACAATACTTTTCCTATACCCTTGCAGATAGTTGAATAATGATATTATGAATGAATGTGATACTCCTCATTTTCCTTCAACCAAGTTCAATGTACAGTCCCCAGTTCTCTTCTCTGTATTATCATTCCTTAATTAATATCAGCAATGCATATGCCACTAAATACTATCTATATAATTATGATTTTTAATTTTATAATTTGTACCTCCAGCTTGACCTCTCCTTTAAGTTCTATCTCCTATATTCAACCACTTACCAGACAATTTACATTTGGGAATATCAAAGGATGTCTCAAACATATATGAAACCCAATATGAGTCAATGTTAACTCCTGAACTGTGACTTCCCTGTTGTTCTGGGTTGAATTGTGTCCCTTCAAAAATCCTATGTTGAAGTTCTAAATGTAATAACTCAGAATGTGAACTTATTGGGAAATAGGGCGGTTGCCATTAGATTTAATTGTAATAAGTTGAACTGAGGTCATACTGGAGTACTGTGGGCCCCTCATCCAGTGTGACGGTGTCCTTATAAAAAGGGGACATTTGGCCATACACATACACACAGAGGGAGATGCCAGTGAAGATGAAGGCAGATCTCAGGCTGATGTTTCCACAAGCCAAGGAGTGCCAAAAATTGCTAGTAAACAATTAGAAGCTAGAGGAGAGGCAGATTCTTCCTCATAGCCCTCCGAAGGTGCCTATCCTGCACATACCTTAAGCTAGAACTTCAAGCCTCCAGACTGGGAGACTATAAATGTCTGCTCTTTAAGCCATTTAATTTGTGATACTTTGTTCCAGCAACCCTAGGAAATTAGTACATCTACCTACCCACCCCAAAAAAATCAACAGTAACCACTGAACAGAAAACAAATAAAATAACATCGGTGTCTTTTAGTGTCCCTAATTCCTCAGGCTGGAATCCTAGAAGCCATTCTGATTGCACTCACTAGGGAAACAAGACAATTCAACCTTCTTCTGCACGAAATCCTCTCACATATTTGAAGTGTCCTACTTAAAATTTCTTTTTTCAAAGCTATGCCACCCCAAGTCCTTATGACTCATTTTAAAGCATTATTATTATTCTTATCTTCACTACCTATATATTGTCTAGTTTGTTAAAATTCTTTTTTTTTTTTTAGTTTGTTAAAGTTCTTAATTTGAACCATTGACAAAACAAAAAGACAACCTACTGAACGGGAGAAAATATTTGCATCGTTTTACCAATAAGGGGTTAATATCCAAACTATATAAATAGCTCATACAGCTTCAATATTACAAAAAAAAATGACTCAACTAAAATGTGGGCAGAAGACCCGAATAGACATTCTTCCAAAGAAAATATACAGATGGCCAACAGGCACATGAAAATATGCTCAACATCACTAATCATCAGAGAAACACAAATCAAAACCACAATGAGGTATCACCTCACACCTGTCAGAATGGCCATCATCAAAAAGTTTACAAATAACAAATGTTGACAAGGATGTGGAGAAAAGGGAACCCTGCTACACTGTTGGAAATGTAAACTGGTGCAGCCACTTTGGAAAACAGTATGGAGGGTCCTCAGAGTTACCATATGATCCAGCAATTCCACTCCTGGGTATAAATCTGAAGAAAATGAAAACATACATGTGCCCCAATGTTCATAGCAGCATTATTAACAATAACCATGATATGGAAGCAACCTAAGTATCCACCAACAGATGAGCAGATAAAGAAGATTTGGCATATATATGTATATATATACTGTATTAACTATCTTTATTGCACACTAAAGAACAACTTGAGACACATGTAGAGAGTGGATTTTCAAAGACTTTTCTTGACCCAGTTAAATTTTTATTCAGTGAAAAAAGTTGACATTGAGATAAAAATTGTTTACTACAATGGAATATTACTCAGCTATCAAAAAGAATGAAGTGGCAACAATATGGATGGACCTGGAGGGTGTTATGCTTAGTGAAATGTCAGACGGAAAGACAAATACTGTATGTTATCACTTATATGTGGAATCTAAAAAATTAAAACAAACAAATGAATGTAATAAAACAGAAATAGACTCACAGACACAGAGAACAAACTAGTGGTTGCCAGTGGGGAGACAAGGAGGGATGTGCTAGATAGGGGTAGGGGATTAAGAGATACAAACTACTATGTATAAAATAAATAAGCTACAAGGATATATTGTACAGCCCAGGGAATATAGCCAATATTTTATAATAACTTTAAATGGAGTATAATCTATAAAAATATCTAATCACTGTGTTGTACACCTGTTGTACATACAATATTATTTCATATAATTGCAATCATTTAATATGTAGTTATTGATATTTGTAACTGGCTTCTTTATATAGCATAATATTTTTGAGATGTCCCACATTTTGTTTACCTATTTGTCAATTGATGGTGATGTGTCCCATGGGATCTGCCCATGTTTACCTGTTGCTGAGTCCATCCAGAAGCTGGAGAAAGAGGGAACTGCTACTCTGTGGTCCTGAGCAGAACAGCTCTCCCACAATACAGAGTTGTGGAGAGAGGGGTTCAGCCCTTAGTTTGAATGTCATGGCAGCCCCCTGTTCTTACTAAGTTTTGTAGCTTTTGTTGAATAAATGCATCTCAATTTATTATAATCCCTTTAATCAATTTATACAGATTTTGAATGACTGTTTTTGATATTTTGACCAATTTTATAAAATGTGTCTCTGAGAAAGAGGTTTCACAGAGCACCTCACACCACCATTCCAGAAAGGTCCACTTCTGACTACTAATTTTTTTTTTTCGTATTTCCTATTTATTATTCTCTTCTTTTTCTTTTAAAGCCATCCTCAGGATTTACTAAGCTTATTTTTCCCTTTATTTACTTATCTCATCCTCCTCCCCCTTTTATTTTTAGCAGCTTTGAAGGTATTCTCTCTATACTTCTTATCTTGGTATTTAATACTTTAATAAATCATACATTGATCAGAATATTAAGATCTTCTCAAATAGTTCAAGAAATTTAAATGCTTTAACCCCAAGCCCCTTTTTTCTAGTATGATACTGCTGACCAGTATTTTCATTCTAAGGTTTTTTTAAAAAAAGTCTTGGAAGTATATATTTATTACTCTCATTAAAATAGTGTATTGGTGTTTTGATTTACCTCCATATTTACCAATATCTCTAGTCACTACTCCTTGCATCTCAGATTTTTTTATGGGATTATTTTCTTTAGCAAATCATTTTTTATGGTGTCAAATCTCTAAATTAAATAAATTGTCTTTATTTCACAACTGTTCTTGGGAGGTCCTATTACTGGGCATAGAAATCTAAACAGAGATTATTTCTCTCCGTACACTGAAGACATCATTCGAGATCTTTTAACTTCTATTGTTGCCATTGAGAACTGAGCTCAGTCTATTAGCTAACTTGTGTAGGTGATTTGATCTTGTGGAGGTAGGAATTGCTTGCTGCTTTGAAGATCTTCTCTTGGTGCTCTGAAATCTCACTAATAATTGTCTAGATATAAATATCTTTTTCTTTACCCTGCATAAAGTTTATTAAACTTTCTGTAAGTTTTTGGAAATCTTTTCAAATAGTTCAGTGCTTCCCCATTTTTTCAATCCTCTATGTTTCTTAACTTTCTATCACATTTTCTATTTATGCTGCATGATTGATCATTTATTTTACTTTACATTTTAGTTGATTTTGTTGGTCTTGGTCAGGGAATGCTTTCTGGAACCATGATTTCTGGTCTACATCATGAAGCAAAAGGGGATGAGAAGTTGATTTGTAAAGTATTGATTTTAGCTGCAGGAACAGAAAACCTTAAAGTTACCATCAGCTAAACAAAACATAAACAACTGGGTTTTTTCCTCATGTGAAAATTCAGAAGTGCACGATCCAATGCTGGTAAATTAGCTCCACTTCTCAGGGACTTAAGCTCCTTCCAGGTCACTGTGCCACACTTAGTGTGTTTCTCTGGACATTAAAGTCCAAGATGGTATTTGTGTTCCAGGGGTGCAGGATGGAGGAAAGATCCAACACGAGGTATAAAGACTTGTGTCAGTTGTCTCTTCAAGGAGATTCTAGGAAGGCGTCACGTTAACAGTTTAGCTTGCATCCCAGTGGCCAATTTAGTCACATGGACATAGCACATGATTTGGAAAGATATTACGTGTACACAGAAAGTATGTCTTTAACTTGCTGTCCCAATGCTTTGCACAGTGCCTCAGAGAGTAGATACTGAGGAAATATTTGTTAATTAAAACAGTAAATGAATTAATTTAGTAACTGTAACTCTGACTTCTATCTGGATGAAATAAGAATCAGAGTTCTTGGGAAAAATTCTGAAAATAAAACAAAATCTCAGGACTTTAAATCTGAAAGAATGATGTTCTTAGAAAGCTAATATGGACACGGAACTTACTCTAGTATCTTTGTGACTGTTTCCCAGAGATTTCATGAAAATATTTTGACAGTCCTTTGTCGGTTTCATTTCAGCACATTTTAGATATCAGGAAGACACTGCAGGAAGAAATAAACGGAACATCTCTAAACTGCTGTCTGTAGGCAGCTTTCTCTTGATTAAAAATTGATTAGGAACAGCAAATGAGTCAGATTGCTTCCTTCAGGACAGTTAAACAGCAGGCTTCTATCTACTAAAGAAGTGGGAAATTCTTTAAGTGAACAGAAATTAAGCTTTACAAGTATGACACTGAGGGTATTTTAACACTTATTGAATTTAAATCCAGAAACATGAAGGCTTCTCTTGTAGACGCCAGATGCCTTGTCTTTCATGAGGCTGTGCCATGGTAAATGCAGAGGCACAGTGTATCGCTTCACACCTCCTTTTAAAAGTTACCAATAAGATCACAATACATGGCTTAAATTCCCTCACTTTAGTTTTCCCCAGGACCTTGGTGAGAACACTCAAAAACTCTTACTTAGATTCATTTGCACATATTTCCAGTTGCTAGTATTTCAGTATTCATCTGATTTCTTCCCCCAAGGTGAAAAGTCCATATATTGGATGCCCTATAAAAGTCTGAAGTAATTTAAATTGGAAAAAGGTAAAATCAGATGCAATCTAATGAAGCTTTGCAAAAATCTTCAAAGCACTGAAAGATTTTCCGTCACAGAAATCCTAACTGTATTTAGGCTGTTCTTAATTAGAGAAAAACTGGTTTGTGTTGATCTTGGTCAGGGTAGCAATGCCTGGTGGAAGGAACCAATTTGTTGTCCGGGGTCGCTGGGCTCTATAAGGAAAGAGTAGGCTTCCGATGCTTCCTGGCTGGACATCAGAGATGCTTCCTGGATGGATATCAGACAGGTGGGATTGCTCTCTCTCAGGGACTTCACTTTGTATGCTATTTATCACACACTGAGCTGGATAAGTGAATC
Organism: Kogia breviceps; assembly: GCF_026419965.1. NCBI lineage: Eukaryota > Metazoa > Chordata > Mammalia > Artiodactyla > Physeteridae > Kogia > Kogia breviceps. The sequence goes on along the minus strand of NC_081321.1, from coordinate 70,556,956 downwards.
CCTGAAGCCACTAACTCATTAAAATGCTCATGGCCCTCCAAATCTGGGAAGAGCTCCACTGCCCTTGTGAACTAAGAACATGATAACTGCTATAAGTAGATTCCCTGTATCCACAGATAATATTATAGTTGAGTCTACAAAGCGATAGATTTGGTTCTGGGGGCATCTCTCTAGACGGTTATCCTCAAAAGAGTGGGATGAAAGTAAGAGATTGCAATCACTGCTTAACTCAGCTAAGCAATGGTTTATTCATTCAAAAAACATCTTCCTGGGTGTGCCAGGATCTGCAACAGGATATAGAGATGAACAAGGCACAATATCTAACTTAAAGAAGTTTGACCTATTTTCAGAGAAGTATGCAATCTATTATACCATGCAGGAAACGTGATAACAGGGACATACACAAGGGATTATAGTATCACAGAGGACAAATACAGAGGAGACCTAACTGAGCTTTGGATGGTGAGTTGGTAGGTTAGAAAATGTTTCCAAGAAATGGGATGTCATCTCAATCTCAAAAAGAATGGGACGTTATCAATTGGACAAGGGTAGAAGTAAATCCTAAGTAGAAGAAATGGCAAGAGAAAAGGTGTGGAGCAAAAAGCACAAGATAAAAATCACAGAGTAATTTGAAGCATGTGAGTATGAGGGAAGATGAATTCAAGAAGATAGGTCATACACCAAGCATTAGTGTGTGCCATGCTGGATGCTGTGTGGCTTATTTAGATGTATTTTTACACTTAAAGAAATTCAGAGCAGAAGGTGAATTCAGGCTCATTTTCATTATAGTTTTACATTTTATCAGTGACACAACTTTAAAGCCTTGCACTGTTCTGATCCTGTGAAATGGCTGATTTGTTACATCAAGTTCCTTTGACTTCAAGAGTACTTCTGGGACTTCCTGGTGGCTCAGTGGTTAAGAATCCACCTGCCAATGCAGGGGACACAGGTTCGAGCCCCAGTCTGGGAAGATCCCACATGCCGTGGAGCAACTAAAGCCCATGTGCCACAACTACTGAGCCTGTGCTCTAGAGCCCGTGAGCCACAACTACTGAGCCCACGTGCCACAACTACCGAAGCCCGCATGCCTAGAGCCCATGCTCCGCAACAAGAGAAGCCACTGCAATGGGAAACCCACACACTGCAACGAAGAGTAGCCTCCACTCGCCACAACTAAAGAAAGCCCACGCACAGCAACGAAGACCCAATGCAGCCAACAATAAATAAATAAATAATTTTTTAAAAAAGAGTGCTTCTATACCAGCAACAATCATTCAGATGAAAACTGAAAAATCAGTTACGAGAATGAAATTTTGCCTCCAGATGTGGCACCCTATCAGATTTCCTATCTTACTGTGAGGTGGAGGGTTTATGGAGTAAGAAATCAGGGCAGATAAAGTAAAATGGTCCCCCCATTCCCTCCTCAACTTATATTAATAAGTTAACAATAAATATTTGTGAGTGGTAATGGAGGGCAACATAATAAAGCTTTATTTCGTGATTTTAGGGTTTCTAGTACTTTTGCATATATCTTTATATAGCCCTGTAAGAAAGACTAGGAAATTTTAAAACAACTTTAGTTCTTGTCATCTGTTTCCTTATCTGACTTAATACTAAGTTTTTTATTTAGCCTGAAACTTGATACAAAGAAAATCTATTTAAATCAAACTGATTCCTGGGTGGAAAATAAGTCTCTAAAGTGACAAATAGCAAACTGTTCCCCAAATTTGACTTTGTATCCAAATCACCTGTGTAGCTTATTAAAATACAAATATCAAGCTTCCCCCTCAGAGATTGAGTTACTAAATCTGCAATAGAGTCATAGAATCTGTACTTTTTACTCGGATGAAGAAACCAACCCTCATTTGAGAAATACTGGTCTAGAGGTCTGTGAGCCACAGTAACACGAAATTCCTCTCAAGTTCCTGGCTCCAACTTGGGACTTGCGCTCTCCATTTCTAAGTAAGCTCAGCCTAGCAGAGTAGTTTGATACTTTGTAATAGACTAGATTTATTTGCCCTGGGAAGTCTTTATTTATTTATTTATTTAAATTTATTGGGTTGCACCAGGTCTCAGTTGCAGCAGGCGGGCTCCTTAGTTGCAGCAGGAGGGATCTTTAGGTGTGGCTCCAGATTCCACGCTCCTAATGCAGGGGGCCTGGGTTAGATACCTGATCAGGGAACTAGATCCCACATGCATGCCGCAACTGAAGAGTTCTCATGCCACAACTGGGAAGTCTTTCTTGATGAATAGCTTACATAAGGAATAAATAAACCTTGTTTCTAATCCCAGTTCTGTAATGAATTAGCTCTGTGGCCCTAAAACCTGTTACTGCAATACTCTGTACCTCAATACAGAATGAGAATTTAAACATATCATATAGGAACGGTCACAGATCTCTTTCCTTCCCAGCCAACCAAAGACAACATGGTAATTACCAGCACACATACCCTCTCTTCAACAGGAGGAAAAGCTGTTTCAGAGGGAACTGTTCATCCACGGCTTTATGTTTCATGATCAGCAAAAGGGCAGAGAAAGCAGAACCTGAAAGGTAGGGGAAGAGGGGCTTTGCACAAGAGCTTGAAGCTCATTATGGAGACAACCTAGGCTGTCCTGTTCACAGCTTTATCCCCTGTGCCTACCCCAATACCTGGAATAAGCTCAGGAAATATTTGTTGAGTAAATGTATACATGAGACTAATTTGTTTCAATATTTCTGTAGCTGCTATGAATGATTTCCAAATATGAGATTCTTTCCTGCAGGTGAAGGTTTGATTCCAAGAAAAATAATTAAAATCATGTTAATAAATTTACTAGGGGGAATGAAATGGTCTGAGAGCCACATTACAAGTTGTCACTCAGAGGATGAAAAAATGATAAAAGATGGGTGGCTTATTTACAATTTTGTCCAATATTAATTCAGACTTCCAAAAATAATTATAGCATAGAGATAAGCTTGGAAGTGGTTTGGGGAATCCATCCCTCAGACAGCAGCTACAAAGCCTGGGGCACCAGAAGTGTGTGTAAGCTCCGTCCAGGGAGATTCTGGCAGCTTCGTTTTATTGTTGCAGTGAGCCAGAAGGAGAGGTAGGGAAAATGTCCACAAGTTTCCCTGTGCTCTGGGAGGATCACAGCCAGCCCCTAAATTTTTGCTAAAATTAGAAGTCAGGGAATTCCCTGATGGTCCAGCGGTTAGGACTCAGAGCTTCCACTGCAAGGACCACAGGTTTGATTCCTGGTTGGGGAATTAAGATTCTGCAAAGTGGCACAGCACAGCCAAAAAAAAAGCGGAGAAAAAAAATAAAATAAAATTAGTATGCAGACAGACCCTTTGTAGGGAAAGAATGGGAGAGGGGCGGTTTTGCCTGCTCTCTCTATAGTGAGCCCTGGGGGGGGGGATAGTCACGTGCTTTGGCTGGTGGCAAATTATATTCAGACACTGAGATTGCTTTGCCAATAAATTATTTAGCACAGGTTCACTGTGGGAATTATGATAATTTCACAAGCCAATAGTATACAGGATAATGTCTCTTAATAAGCCAGTAAAGAAATAACCTACTCCTTTTTTTAACATCTTTATTGGAGTATAATTGCTTTACATTGTTGTGTTAGTTGCTGCTGTATAACCAAGTGAATCAGCTATACGTATACTTATGTCCCCATATTCCCTTCCTCTTGCGTCTCCCTCCCTCCCACCCTCCCTATCCCACCCCTCTAGGTGGTCACATAGCACCGAGCTGATCTCCCTGTGCTATGCGGCCTTTTCCCACTAGCTCTCTGTTTTACATTTGGTAGTGTATATATGTCCATGCCACTCTCTCACTTTGTCCCAGCTTACCCTTCCCTCTCCCCGTGTCCTCAAGTCCATTCTCTATGTCTGTGTCTTTATTCCTGTCCTGCCCCTAGGTTCTTCAGAACCTTTTCTTTTTTTTTTAGATTCCATGTATATGCGTTAGCATATGGTATTTGTTTTTCTCTTTCTGACTGACTTCACTCTGTATGACAGACTCTAGGTCCATCCACATCACTACAAATAACTCAGTTTCATTTCTTTTTATGGCTGAGTAATATTCCATTGTATATATGTGCCACTTCTTCTTTATCCATTCATCTGTCCATGGACATCTAGGTTGATTCCATGTCCTCCAAACCAACAATAGATTAATCACAATATTGTTTCAGGCAAGGGGGAGAGGAAAGGAATAAAGCCCAAATTTAGTTGAGGTGTACCTTTCTATGAGTTGTTCTTGGGAGGGTCAGCTTAGCCAGCCATGAGCTGATGTCCAGCTGCCAGTGCCAAAGCAAAAGTCCCTTGTTACTAGAGCCATTGCTGGGAACAAAGATGCCAGTGTTGATGGGAAAGATGATATCCCTCTTGGGGCCTCTGCATAGTTTTCACCACTGCCTGGCAAAGAGTTGCCTTGCCCAGCCAGGAGATCTTTGGAAAGCTGTTTCGATTAGCAAAGAGTAGCCTTGCCCAGACTAAACACTTTTGAGTTGCTGGTCAAACCTCTTAGTATTTAAAGCTTAAAATCCCCCAGCCAGAGTCACTCTTTCACAACAGTTCTTATCAATAAGCCCCCAGCTGTGCCTGTCAGTTGCTGAGCTACTGAGTGTTCATGCTAATAATGATATCCTGACACAGCTTTCTCAGTGTAAACAACTTCATTCTTAGAACAAAAAGCAAGTGGATTCTAAATCATATCAAACAAGTACACAACACTGTGCAAGTGTGAGCACGCCTGTTAAGAACTGCTCTTTTGTTTATCATAGTCTTATGGGTCTCATGGACATAAGCCATGTTGGCTTTCAGGGCTGAGTGTTTTGGGGGAGGCTGTCCCTCAAATGGGAGTCTTAAAAGTAGGGGCACCAGATGTACAGTCCAAATCTTTTGCTTCTGAAGGTGACACTAGGAGTTGGGCATTCCCTCCCAAATGTATAGCATGGTGCCAGGGTGAGTTGTATGGTGAGGGCCAGCCTCAGCCATTCCTACCTGTTTCAATCTGGGTATTTTCTCATTTGCCCAATGTGTAGAAGTTGCTCAGCTAGTCTCTGGATTTCTTTCAGAGGAAATGGCTCCACGGGTGCTTGTTTATTTGGCGTGCCTATGGGAGAAGGAGTTCAGGAGCCTTCGATGTTGTCATCTTGGTGGACTCCTAGGCAGGGACTGGATTTAAATATTTAAGTTTCACATAGCTCAAACTAAGGGAAATCTCAAAATTTGCAAATATAGAACAAGCTTCCCGACTTGAAATCTCAAAATAATCTAGAATATTCCTTTCTTCTTTCCTCCTACATTCAAGTACCAGTTCATGTTAGTACCTTCTTTTTATTTCACAAATCCATTCCTTCCCCTTTTAACTACAGTTGACCCTGAACAACATGAGATTGAGATGCACAGATCCACTCACACATGGGTTTTTTTTCAATGAATACATACTGCAGAACTACACAGTCCCTGCTGGTTGAACCTACAGATGTGAAACCATGGATAAGGAAGGCTGACTGTAAAATTATATATGAATTTCCAACTCCACAGGGAGTCAGTGCCCTTAACCCCCATGTTGTTCAAGGGTCAACTGTACGGCCAATTTCACTTTGGCATTTTTGTTCGTTTTCCTCACAGAAGGGAATCTAAGAGACAAAACATGAAGCGTAACCTCCCCAGGTTGCCACTGTTAGTGAAGGTGAGATTTAACCTCCTACATTCTGTGTTGCTTCACAAAAGACCAGGGACTTTGTGTGGATATCTGAGCTCATAACCAGTCTTTCTGAAGTGTAATCTCTAAGAAGGGGCTTAAAAATGTGTAGAAACTATGTCTAAAACCTCTTATTAGAAGAGACAAGGCAATTCTGCTGCTAATTTATTCATTCATTCAACAAATCCTTACTAACAGTTACCAGGCCTCGTACTCAACCTTGGGAATACAGCTATGAATAAGAAAAACAAAATCCCTGTCTTCACAAAGTTTACACATTCAAGCGGGGTGAAAAATTATGAACAAGTAAACAAATAAATTACTATATAATTTCAAGTTATGATATGTGCTGTGCTGATGTCTACCAGCCAGAGACCACAGACAGCACTCTCCCACAAGGTTGGGTTTGCTGGTATTGGAGATCTAATTCAATGGAAAACCATGGGACCTCCCAATGACAGGGTATATGTAGGGGCCTTTTACAGGATTTAGACTTGTGATTTGAAGAATATTCTGGAAGTGTGGTTTTGCTCTGGTTTGGGTGTTTTCAGAAAGTGAGGGTATTTCTTTGATTGGGTATTATAGTGGTTTTTGTGCTAGAGGTAGAAAAATAGAGCTTAGTTAAAGCAGCAGTCACTCAAATTCTGTGGGAAAGGAGGATGTTATATCATTTCTGTGGTTTGTGGTGGCGTTGTTTTTTATTTTTGCTCAGACACGATTATAGAGTGGTCATGTTTATCGTCTTTTGCCATCATGGTTAGAATGACCCTGTCTGAAGTTTTATTCTATGAGATTGACTGTGTTTAACTGGAGGGCACCATAGCCTAGCTGTTGGTGCCAGGCCAGCTCCCAGCTGATTGCTGTCAATGGCTGCTTTTCCTTTTTTTTTTCTTTTTCAAATATGAAGAAAAATATAGCAATATAGATGAGATGAGATCGGACGCATTCAGGGTGGTATGGCTGTAGACAAATAAAGCAATTTAGATGGATGTTGACTCAGGGATGAAGGTTATTTAAGAAAAGTCCTCACTATACATGTGTCATATGTGCAGAGATCTAAATTATGTGAAAAATAAACCATGAGAAGATTTGGAGAAGACTGTAACAATTAAAATAATGGTTGAGGCGTTGTAACAATGAGGCTGAAAAATGCAGTGCCTTAAATAAGTTAGAAATGCATTTCTCTTTCAAGTAACAATGTGGTTGGTCCAGGCCGGTGAGGCAGCTTTGCTCCACAAGCTCTTATCAATCAGTGTCATGCTCAAGACAATGGTATTCACCTGTGTGGTTACAATAAATTCACATTTAAGACCAAAAAAGCAAAATGAGGAAAAAGTCAAAGTTCAGGGAATGAAGTTTCTCTTTAAGTTATTACAGACCCACAAGTTATACACATTTTTACCACCCATTATCCCATTGGCTCCAACTTAGCCATTCCTATGACAAGAGATGCTGAAAATGTAATCTTTAAGTGGATGTCCTGTGTACCCAGGAAAAAGGATTTTCAACCAGAAGAGCTTTCCAGAAAAGACTTTTCAGCAACTGTTTTTTTGTTTCTGGAGCAGAAATAAGCTGGATATAAGAATAACAAAAAGGCCAATGTGACTGGAGGGGAATGAGTGAAATTAAACAGAGAAGTAAACCAATGCTGCAGCATTTCAGGCCTTTTAAGACAGAATTTGGATTTAATCCAAAATGCAAGGGAAAGACACTGGAATTTTGAGGAGAGACGCATGGCATAATCTAATTAATATATTTTTAAATTTTTTCCTCTATGAGGATGTAGATGAGTAAGACGATAGAGTAAAGCAGCTGGGAAGAAATTGTCACAGTCCCGGTGGGGAGGAAAATTTGTGGGTTAGGGCAGTAGTGGTGGATATGGCAAGAAGCAGACAGATTTGAGATGTCTTTGGAAAGCAAAGCCAACAAAAATTCTTAACAGATGAAATGGCAGGTTCGTATTAAAGAGAGGAGTTAAGAATTACTACTAGATTTTTGGCCTGAGCAGTTAGTTGGTGGGACTGTTCACTGACATGGGGAAATAAAGGAGTAAACCTCAGAAGAGAAGAGACAGTTCCTCTGTTGAAATGTAAGAGAGTGAGGCATAAATGCAAGGGAATTGTTACATTCAGTGGTAGGGAAATATGCTTTTCTTCTTATTGCTTTGTATTTTGGGTGAGATCATTAGAAAGTCATCTGACGAATGTCAGAAGAATGATGAGTGTTGCAATTTAAGGAAGAAGAGACGATATACAACAATTATTAGTGAGAACTGGAGGCCAAATTTATCATGCAAACAGAGTAGGAATATTTGGCAGTACTAAGGACCCTCTTGAGATTTGCGATCACAAATTTTAAGCGTGACACTTCAACAGTTTGGGTGCTTTTCTCCAGCTATGTTCAGCTTCTCAGGTCAGGTCAGAATCAGGGGGAGATTTCAGTTTAACTGATGGTGTTCCCACAGGCTCCTATAATGTAGAAGGACAGGAAGTTGACGGTAATAAGGGAGTGATTTTAATTTTACACGATAGAATCTAAGCCAAGTAAAATGCAAAGTGAGGGCATGATTAGAAGGTGAAGAGTGAAAAGAAGTGGGGACAATGTATTAGATGGGATCATAAATGTTAGAGAGTGATAGGTTATGTGAACTGGAGAGAGAAGATGACGTGTAGAGGGCAGAGTGCTTGAAACTGAGATTTTTGGAGAGGTTGAATTTATTGGGAGTGTGAAGTACTACGTTAGGACCATGGAAGTGATGGGATGAGATGAAATGGATAAAATGTTTATTGTTGGAAGTGAAGATGTCAGGGACTGAGAAGGGAGATTATGGAGGGATCTTGCACGTGTATGTGGAAGTCCTCAAGGATAATGAATGAAGCAAGTAAAAAGGAGATCAGCAGTTGTTCAAAACACAGAGGGTTAGCATATGAAACTGTGTTATGCTCTGTAGTTTGTGAAGAAGAAAGGAAAACCAGTAGGGAAGTGGCCAGAAGAACTGTTAAACTTAGTGTGTTATTAATCGATTCCAGGTACTGTTGTAAGCATTTTACACCATATCAGACTACTTTACGCTCCTCCAGACTGCACATTTAGTAGCTGAGGAAACAGAGAGGTTAAATAAATTGTCCAAGATTACTAGTGAACAGTGGAGCTGAATCTGGGCCTTCTGACTCCAGAGTAGACACTCTTAATCACTATGGAGTAGTTTCCTTCTTAGATTCAGTGCCTTGAGCACTATTTAATGTTGAAGCTGTTAGGACTGTAAAAGATGATAGGGAGGTAGTTGTGAGAAGTCATGGTTTTATCAGAAAAACTCAGAGATTGGTGAGCTACACTTAAATCCTACCAAGTGAGGTTTAGCCTAGGGGAGGGGGCGATCTCATCTAAAGGCCATAGAGTTCCCCAAACTCCTTAATTCCAGAATAAGTCAAATCCTGATATCTTCCTTCATAGATGACTATGGGACTAGGATGCAACCTGTAAAGAGAGGTCCTCCTAGGCCCCCTGTCAGAGCAGGAGTCTAGGAGGCCACTGCTAATGGTAGGGTGTAAGGGCTGTGAGGGCTTATGAGACTCTAAGTACAGTGTTTAAGGAAATTCATGAGGAGTTATTTCAAATATGCCTTTTGCCTCAGAAATGGTCTCCTAAGTGGGAAAAATATTAGTCACATAAATTCCTCAGTGAGGTTAAAAATAAATCTATCATTTACTGGATGTGAGGGAAAAAAGTCAATAAAGAGTAACTATTCTAATGATAGTAAATCTGCAAAGAAACATGGTTCCGATGGCTTGTTGTTTTTTGTTAGCTATTAAGTTTATTTAACAGAAAAACAAATTCAGTTGAAGATCATTCATTAAGATAAGCAGAATTAACAATAATTCATTAAACATTCTTTGAAGATGGTCCTATTTTACTACTATTACCTTCCCCATATCTGAGAGATTCATGAGTAAGTCTTGGAAGAGAGCACGTATTTCCTTTAATTCGATAAAACATTCAGTCAAATAATAAAACAGGTGCTATTATTTTGTTTTGGGTTAATGACATGTAAGCTAGACTTTGCCATAAGACTCTGTTCTAGTCTCTTATAATTTGGTTTAGAATGTCAAACATTTTGACTGTTTCAACAACCCATTAAGTGCTTTGCAAAATGACAAAACATTCTATATATGACTTAATTAATATCTACTCCAGTTATACACAACACATCATGCTCAAGATCTAGATTTATTTGAAAACATTTAGTCCAGTTTATATTAATGCAGAAAAGTCACATCTAATAAACCACAATTGTAGCAGAGACAAAATAATTGTGTTCTGTCATATTTCCACACAAATATAATTTGATATTTAATTAAAGGATGGTAAATCACAATCATATGTAAATAAAATATCCTCTCAGTAGTAGTAAGAACCTCTTTTGAGTATGTAGGGTCTTCTGGGTTTATTCTCATACAGTTGCCGTTTCAGAATGTAAGGAATTTTCCTCTTTATAACTTCTTCCTTTTCATTTTTGTCATTTCCACTATCAAGAACCTCTTCCTGAATCAACTGAAAGATAGACCAAATATGAATGAAACCTACATGCATAAAGTCTTCTATTTCAGAGTATTTGTCTACCTTTTATCTCATTTGCTATTCAGACAGTAAGATATATGTGGATGAGATGTATGAGGTTCAAAACAATTAAATGTTTTGCCCAAGAACAGGTGGCTATCAAGTGGCTGAGACAGGATGAGAACATGATTTTTTCTGATTCTCTGTTCAGTGCTCTTAGCTCATCAGGCCAGCCTTTAAAATTTTGTTTCTATATTTGTCAAGGCCATATATTAATACCTCCAAATGAAGGAACACACTTCTTATAACTTTGAGTATTTTTCTTTAATTTATGATAGACCAAAAGATGGAAATATATCATAAATCACAACAAATACAAAGTTTTGAGTCTAGTAAACCAGGTTTGGCCTCAAAGGTCAATAGAATTTTATATTCAATTAAGTTAATTACTGATTTGACTTGAAAGCCATTCTAAAGATCTATTTCTCAGTCATAGAGAGAGGAATGCTTGTTCTGCTTACTGTGAAAGCTCTGTTTAAATGGTAAAGATCTTTAGATTGTGCTGCTTAATATTAATCATTGAAAGCAAGTTCACATTCAAAAACTTGAGTTAATCTCTATGCAGAATCTTGTCTAATACCTCATCAAATATGCTGCATTCTAAAATTAGTTCCAAACACTTTTTCTGATAGTACTGTTCTGATTCAAATGTTCCACTGGCATAAAATATTTAGGAACTCTTTCCAGAGTTTTGCACATGATTTACACAAAATTTTTTAAAAAATCAATGCTCAATGTAAGAACTATATTCATATCCGTGAATGTCTTCTAAACTTTGGGGTGACTATAACTAATACTGACAGAAGAGTAAGTTTTTAATCATAATCTGTATGCATTGAATCGTATCACAAGCACTTTATTTCAACCCACAGCTGTTCAATTTCATAGAAGGAAAAACAGCTACTGTAAGACAATCTAGTTTCTTAATCTTTTGTTTCTCTGTGCACATCGTCTGTAATTGTACTACACTCTGAATAATACTATCATTTTATTTTAAATCACTCAACAACGTTTAAAATAGCAAAAGTTTTAATCTATGTGCACCTGATTTATCTGTATTATAGTTTATTGAGGGTTTATTTTTTTTCCTGGATAAACAGCACATAATTGATATTTCCCTATGTTAAAATTAGTATTTTTCAAATTTTATTGATGTAATTTGTGTGTGTGTGTGTGTGTGTGTGTGTGTGTGTGTGTGTGGTAGGCGGGCCTCCCACTGTTGTGGCCTCTCCCGTTGCGGAGCACAGGCTCCGGACGCGCAGGCTCAGCGGCCACGGCTCACGGGCCCAGCCGCTCCGCGGCATGTGGGATCTTCCCGGACCGGGGCACGAATCCGTGTCCCCTGAATCGGCAGGTGGATTCTCAACCACTGCACCACCAGGGAAGCCCTTGATGTAATATTTTAAAGAGAAAATAATTTAGCTGGAATTGGAATTAAGGGATAAACAGTCCAGCAAGAAAAATTAAAACTAGCTTTTTTTTTTTTTAAATCTGGAAAATATCATTTTGTTTACAAGTTAGAATAAATACTAGAAGTTCTGTATTTCATTTCCTCTTTTCCACAGGGTATCTCTGAGACAGTGTGTTATAGAGATTGTTATATTAGCAGGAAAGGCATCCTCAAACCCTCAGATCCCCAGTGTTGGTATAAGCCCAGAATATGAAACATGAAGCAAATTTCTCTTAGGGGTTAATATGAAAGAAATATTTCCCTTGTAGGGAAAATTTTAAAATTTTCTTCTTATTTTTTCTTAAAGCATTTTCATTTCTCTTTTCTCTTCCAAAAATTTCCAAACCAAAGGTGGTGAGTCACCAGTGTAGTATTTAATAGAACTGATACATCCAGTCTTTTGTGGTAGTTCTGGATAATGAAATTTGGCTGTACTAGCCATAGTGGACCTCGTTTAGCTTCTAAGGATGATTGAAATCCACAATCCACACATTCAATTAATATAGAAATCTGTACATATCCTTATCATTCTGGTTTTATTTGTCTAACATATTCAAATAAAACTGGAACCTTTTGTGTTCTGTGTTTGTTTATAAATAAACACACATGACTTACGTGTTTCTAAGAAAACATTTTGAGTTTCCTAAATTTCTTAGGCATGCCACCACCACCACCAAAAACTGCCTAACCATGCCATCCACAATAAAAGCATATGTATCAAATCTGCCCTAAGACAGATCCCCCATTTAAGACCAAAGAAAAGATATTTCGCTAAACTCCAAATATTTGCAGGACACTGACGATCTGAAGGAATGTTAACCTCAACACATGGTTTATTCTTCCTTAATATTTGTAAGTCTTCCTGTTATGATAATGATCAGGATTTTAAAAATCAGTAAAAATGAGAGTTAACTAGTATAACCACAATCATATTCATATTTTGTTTTTGTTTACCTCCCAGTGTTGAAAGGCCCTGCTGTGACAGATTTTTCGGAGCTGGTATATTGTCAGCATTGCTTCCAAGCTAAAGCCATCTAAGGTAGTGGGAAATTTCCTTCTTGTAATAAGCTCCTCCTCAGGAAACTCTCCTGTTTCCTCGGCTTGGCTGTTCAGGTTATTTATAAGACTGCAAACATTCAGCAGGCTCATTTTCCAAGAGGGAGCACTTGCTTTACTGATCTGAAATGTAGAAAGAAATAGTTAATGCAATTAAAATTTGTGTTGTAAGAGTTAGAAATAAATTTCTATTGTGCTAAGCCATTACCTTTTAAGATCTAATTGTTAGACTAGCCAAATAAAAACACTGCTATTAATTAGTAACTTCATATCACAAAGTTGAATAGTGTCGATACTTCATATCCTCTATTTACCAAATGCAATAAAGTTAATACACATAAACACACACATACATGAGCAAAGCAAGAAAGAAAATAGAAATTACAGTAAGTAGAAATACATAAATATATACATATACATCACAGGTGAAAATATTAAAAATACCACTCTCTCCTTATTACACTTCAGTTTAGTGTCTAATGGAACAGTGGCCAAGGTGATACTAATAGATTTGGATAATTACAGTAGTGTGAGACCACGAATCTATTCCACACATTAAAAGTGGTCACAGGTAGCATCACAGCTGATCAATTTATTTATTTGAAAATTATGATATTTTCTAAAATATCCTTTTCTAATAAGATCTTGTCTGAAACCATTATTACCATAATTAACAACTTCCTCATTTGCCAATTTTTGGAGAAACTAAGTGGGAAATAACTTATAAAACTTAACAAGCATCTCAAAGGACACAGATGAAGAAAAGCATGAATTTTTTCTAAAGAACATAAAAAAATTTTTTTCGAATGACCACAAATCTGTGATGAGAAGATTCAAAAATATTAGTATCAATTTTATTGGTGTCAATTCTCTCTAAATTATTCTCCAAATGCAATGCAATTCCAAATCAAAGTTCCAATTTGGAAAATATGGGGAGATTGGAAGTTTAGAGGAGGGAGTGTAGCAAAACAATTATGACGTTCATTTGGAAGTATGAATATGTGACAACTAAGAAGACTTAGAAAAATAAAAAGGTAATGAAGAAGGACTTACTCTACCGGATATTAAAATGTATCTTAAAGCTGCAGTAATCAAAGAGTGAATTAATAGAGCAAGGATAAATATAAAATTCAACAAAAGAGAATATAATGTCCAAAATTTGATCCAAGTAAATATGACTGAAGAGCGTATAGCAAAGTTTGCATTTGAAGTCCTTGGGACAGTTGGCTATGGGGAAATCTGGATTTAGATCTAGTTATAACTTTTATTGACATATTATAGTCTAACAATATCCAGATGGGTTAAATATGGTAAAAATAAAAATATGTAAAAAAAAATAAAATAAAAATAAAATAAAAATATGTAAATATATAGAACTTATTTTATAAATTTGGAAAAATATTGTTAAGCAAATATCCAAACCAGAATCCATAAAGGAAAATATAATTTTAAATACATAAATGTGTAAATTATCTCTCAAAAATTAACAGCCTGAACTAAAATCAAAAGCAAGACATACTGTAAAAGCTGCCACAAAATGTTAATATACTTAACACAGGTGGAGCTCTTCCAAAAGAAACTGGTGAATGCCTCAATTAAAAAAAAAAAAAAAAAACAAACACTTTGAAAGTGTTAGACCTCAGATAAATACTATGAGCAGAGAAGTCACAGAATCGCTATCAAAGAAGAAATATGGAACAGAAATATGTGGAATGATGTTCAACTTGGCTACTATCAGATCAGAAGACCCTAAAAAGTATAAGTACACTTGATGTACTTATGAGGATATGGAGAAACAGACACTTTCTCTTCTAAATATTTGTTGGTCTGAGTATATATTGGTATAATTTTTTGAGAGGTGTTTTGGCAATATGTATTAAAATTGTAAATGTGCATACCCTTTGCTTAAGGTTTTACCTTAGGGACATGCAAATCTGTGAGTACAAAAATATTCACTATAATGTTTTCAATCAGTTTGGAAATACATTCAACTATGCCCCTCGAATGTGATTATCATCCTGTTCTTGAATTTTTCTGCTATGGGAAACTCAGAGGCAGCATATGCTCCACTGTGTGGCAGCAACGCCTTAGGTCTTGCCATTTAATGGGCTGCTACAATTTTACATTCGGAAAGCTCTTTAGAGATCATCCGATTGAGTGTTTTCCTTAGAACACTAGCTCTGTACTCACTGTTTTTAAAAAGGAGTTCCACTGTCAAGTGAATTGGAAAACTGGAGTCTAAAGGAAATTTAAAGGCTTCTTGAATGTAGATATCCCCAGAGCTTTTTACTTGCAAATATTCATTGTAACTTTTCAACAGTGCTAACATAATATCCAATGCTCCCCAAACTAATTGACCATATAATGCTTTCTTCATAAAGTATCTGTCGGGACTTGTGTTGTCTGATTATATTTTTGGATGAGGAAACTGAGTAAAGCATTTTGTTCTCTTCTGCTAGTTAAAACAGTCACTACATCACTCACTAGTATAATACTATTTAATATCACCTTAGCCCCTGTCATAATTTGGAAGCACCACATAGAGGGCACTTGTGACCATAGGATGTCTAAATAGACATGTATTTAAGAACATTTCTTATAAGGTTTAAATAGTTCACTCAAGAAAATGACAAAGACTCTGTCTTCGATGAAATCTGAATTAGGATCCTCTGAGCCCTCTTCTTGACGAGGTCCGAACCTTGGGCTCTGTCCTCGGTCTACTTAGTCCAGTTTTAGCAAGAATCCTTCTGAGTCAAGTTAGTAAAAATGTCCCACCGTTGAGACCTGATCATCCTAGGATTCTATTGAGTTGTCTAGCAAGAATCCTCCTAAATTTAGTGTTTCCTCAGTAATTTTCCATACAATGATCCACCCCAACCCTGTTCCTTGGCTGTAAATCCACACTTGTCCTTGTCGTATTTGGAGTTGAGCCTGTTCTTTGCAAAACCATAGTTCCTCTTGAATAAAGTCTTCCTTGCTATCTTTAACAAGTGTCATGAATAATTTTCTTTAACAATAAACATTCTTATTTATTAAATTATTTTACATAAATGTCTATAGTAGACCTAAGCCTATAGGTAAGAAATTTAGAATATTGTCTTCTCTTGCTTTTCAAATGAGGAAAACAAGAATATTTGTGGTTCTTACTTAGCATTATTTGATTAAACTCCTAATACTGAATAAGATCCTGGTCAAATTTTGGTTTCCTTAATTAAATGGGACCTAATCTATATTACTAATGGTCACTGTCTATTATATACTGAACTCAAATGTATTACAAGCATTTGAATTGGTGAATTCATAGTGAATTCAAGTATTTCACCTAAGTAAAAGTGAAGTCATCTGTGGTAGAGCCCTGAAGTTCTTAGAGCTGAATACAAAATGTAACGGCTAGTAATAAATCCTAGACTCTTATTGTTAGTACATAAATATTTACTAAACTCTTACTGTATTCAAGGCATTGAATTTGATTATAGAAAATTATATCATTCCAGCAGCTTTTTGAGAGCCTAAAGAAAACATACTCTTTTCTTCAAAGTTCTCTTTCTTAATAAAACTATACCAAAGCACTACCACTGGTAAAAGAGAGTTGTATTGTGAGAACAAATTTCTTTATCTTCCCCTTCTCTTCAAGCTTTGGAATCTCTCTTGGCCTTCTGTTGCTTAAGAGTATTTCTACATTAGTATTTCAATGTCTAAATAGTTTTACTTTAAAATTGAAATTACCTTTAGAGTGGAAAGAAGAAAACTGAAGCTTTCTGAAGCTTTTAATAATGGAGTTATACCAATATCAAATACTATTCTTTGAAAATTTTAGATACAGTATTTTGTTTAAAATGGTCAAAAGTTTAGAGTTTTCATTTGCATAGAACACTACACACACCAAAAACTAATTGAATCACAGAGAAATAAGTGATAGTAGTTTTATAAAAAATAAGAAATGAGCTTTATGTTCCCATCCTAGCAGGAAAATTGGGATAATTATGCTTCTGGGTGCTTCCTCATCATAGTCTGTATTTTACTTATTTTAAGTAAAAGAGGAAGCAATGGGATTCAATTTTTCTTCCATGATCTGTTTTAGAGATATATCCCATGACTGAATGAAAGCGGTATATGTTATTCTGTCTATACTTTTGCTACGTATTTCTCTTAAGAATAAAACTAAACCACTTCATATATTGAAATTGTTTTTCCCTTGCAGCATCTTGGCCAGGGAAGGAATCATAACCTCTACTCCCACAATTTTGCAAAGTAGCTGGCAATCTCCACACCATATCACATTTTGGAGATTATGTAGGACCTTTATTTGTCTACATAAACTTGAAATCGTAGAGGTAAAATCTCTACCAAGACACTAAGGCATACTAATCTGTTCCGTTTTTCAAAACAGACTATTGACTTCACTTGTTTTCCTATTTATGAGTTGAAGTGATTATAGCCATTGCTATTCTGACTGAGTATTAAACAAAGGATCCTTTATCATAAGGTTAAATATATTTGTTCACTGAGTTTTAATGACTAAATGAAATTTGATCATTCTTGATAGGAAACCCACCAAATTATGGTAGAATTTGGTTTCAATGTGTTCAACTTTTGTAGATCTGGGCAATTGTGGAAATATATAGCTGCTTAAATTTTCCCCAAATGCCTTTTAGGGACCAGAGTAGAAACCGTCTCTGTTAGCTCTGAGATAACAGTGACCCACATTCTCATACACACACAGAAATGGCTATTACCCCTTCACACCCACTATTGAACATAATTCTCCTTCTATGCTAGGGGTTGTTGCACCTGGAACATGCTCATCAAATTAGGGAAGAGAAGGCTGAGGTGGCAGAAGGAGTCCTGAGCATTTACTTTCTTACCACAGCGCCTGTGGTAAGCGCCTCAGCATTACAACAGTGATTGCACCGGGCGACTGCCTCACCTCAAGATACGTTTTTCTTTGAGAAACATCTTTTGGTTGGGAACCCTGTTCTCTAACTCTACATTTAGATACACACTGATTAAATCACTCTGGGTAAATCAAGATTGTGTGGTAGAGTGGTAACTGGGTATCTTTTAATTGAGTTTTATTCCTAGGTACAGGATGGAATCTAAAAACCTTGCTTTCAACACCCCAAGAGAGGAATAATAAGGTCCAGTACAAAGTTTCACCTGATTCAGTAAAAACAATAAGCAGGTACCAATAACACTTCTGTTATGAGGAGAATTTAAATCCAGGTGTGGACTTAATGTAAATGTCTAGGAGATCATAAACTCCAACCCCAACATTTAAAAATAAGGAAACAAAGGCAAGCAATGTTAACTAACCCCCTTGCTTAAGATCAAATAGTTCATAAGTCACAGTTGTGGGATTAGATCTCAAGGCTTCTGTTTGCCAGTCTATTGCTCTTTACTCTCTACCACATTTCTTTCATGGGTTTCATGAACTTTAATTCTTACTTTAGGAACTACACTTCACTCTCCCCAATAGTACAAGAAAGGCAAAAATATCACTTAATTTTCATTTATGTATTTATCTTGAGGCCAATATACCTTTCATCATACACAATGTGACTGGAATGGAAAGAGGGGTTTTAAAAATACATTTGCATGTCCACATAAATAATATGTTACTACTTAATTAAATTTGCAATATAGTGATTGATACACTATACAGTATCAATACAGTTTCTTTCCCTGTCACATCAACACCCTTAAGTCCTTTGAACTTAAGGAAAAGTTTCCCCATAAAGGAAATGCCTCCCAATGAACTTTTCAGTCTCAATAGGAAGTTATTACTATAGGAAAAGGACACCATGTTTATAATGAGAGTTCATATGTTTTTCAGTCCTTAGTTTAAAAAAAAAGAAAAAGTTACCTTTGATGTATGCATATTGGTCAATAAATCTGCTTCTAACGCTTTCATTTCCTCTTCTGAATCTGAGTAAAATCAAAACCACATGTTTACTGTATAATCACATATCATGTAATTATATTATAACCTAGAGATTTAAGATTAGTCTCAAAAAACTTTGTCTTAGAAGTTTATTGTCTTTGCTATGTATTCATTCTCCTTAGAATAACATTCAGAAAAAAAAATTATAGTTTTACTTTAGGCTAACAGAATAGAATAATAGAAGCACTTTTAAAAAAATAAACACATGATTTTAAGCCAGGAGAGCTATTGATGATTTGGAGTTGTTTAATCACCGAATCTCATTATTAAAAAGAAACCCTGATTATATGATATAATAAAGATTTCATCAAATATGCTGGATAATTTTTACATACATAGAATATATATGTATTGATATTTTAAAAACAACATAATGAAAAGGTATGTATAAGATTTTTTTGAAGATAAAAACAAAGGAAATTGCTTGTTGATAATTTTAGAATAAGAAAGACACTGAGATTTGTTTAATTTGAGATGCTATTTTACAAAACACACTTTGAAAGATTTGTTTCTCTACTTTAAACAAGGATTTAGAATCGCATGTACTTAGCAATTTTATCACAGGCTATTAAGGAAATTGTTTAAGCAAAAGTGGAATTGTCCATCAATACATGTACAAGAGTGTGGAAAATGGATTTCTGATGTTTTTTTAGAATATTCTTTCCAGTTTCCAATAATGAATATTTCACAGAGAATAAAAATTTAGAAAATACTGTAAGGTAATAGAAATAAAGTTATAGAACACTAAACTGAGTTAATTCATAAAATCATAGCAGGAGTTTGAATTAAACATTTCAGTGTCATATTTATGATATAACAGTATAAAACAGGCTAAATATTTTTTGCTGCATTTATCCCTTGTTTTTTTTTTCCACCTTGATGTGATCATTCAATTATTTTCCAACATTAGATAGAACATATTGCAATCACTATAATATTTCATATCACTCTTTTAAATTTAAATCTTATTTTCAAGGTGAGCTATTGATAGATATTTGACAATGTATGGTTTCTTCTTAACTATCACATGCAAAATACTCTACAGGGAAATAATTTTTATCAATATAAGAATGACAATTTTCCAGTTACATTCTGTATCAACTTAAATGACATGCAAAAAAATAGTTAAATTAATAATACATCTATTTGTCACACAGAAAAGTTATATAAAATGTATTCTTAAAAGAGCTTGGTATTTTGTGTATTTTTCTAGAAATAATTTTCTACAAATAATGCTTTATTCATTTATTCATTAAACATCAATTTTCACTTTGTTATCTTAATATACACACAATTAAGAAAATAATTTTTGAGAGGGAGAAGCCACCATGTCCTAAGAGAGTGAATGAGGAAGAGATAAAACATTTCAGATGCAATCAGTTTTAATTATGGGTTTGCACTTTGACAGGCACCACTCCTGTACTTCTCATTAGAGTGTGACCAGCTTGATTTAAGTTTCACATGTTTTTTTTTTTCTAGCGGTTACATTGCAAAGGGGAACATGAAGTGTTTCATTGAAATCGTTTTATTACCTTGCAGATTTAAAAAGGAAAACGAAATCTTTCAGTTCTTGTAATCATAAAACAGAGAAAGAAAATATCCAGCTTCTATCACTAAAAAGAAAATCCAGAATGAGGGAGAAACTCTTCTCCCTGGATACATTAACGTTAAGTGGAAACACACAGTAAAAATGGAAAAAGAAATCACTTCAGGGAGTTGTGAAATGCAGCTGAGCTTACCTGAGCACAGACTCCAGGAGCTGAAAGCCAGGAGTATCATGCACACCAGTTGGATTTTCATTCCTGCCATCATCTTCTTGAGCCTTCTAGCAAGCCCAGTCCATAAACGTCAGAGACAGGCTGAAGGGGGCTCTCCAGTGCTTCCTCTTGCCTCCAGCTGAGTTTGGAAGTGACTGAACTATGAGAGATGCTTTGACCATTCCCTATGTGTGTGTGTATATATACATATATATATATATATATATATATATGTATATATATATATGCAGGGGATGATGTCATGAGTATACAGGGATTATCTCTTCAGGATGTGCCCTTCATTTCCATCCCTCCCCTCCACTCCCCACTTCCTCCTCCCTTTCTTCTTTGTCCCCCTGACACCTCTCCCCCACTTCTGAACCTCCAGTAACAGCGACATCTTCCCTAATTGGCACTGCTGCTCCAGATTTCTGACACACAGGAGTCATTCAAAAGCAATTCCATACAGAGCATACCGGAAAAGAACTTCCAGTACCATTCTTTCCCCATTTCCTCTTATTCTCTGACTCTGAGAAGTTGTCATTTTGATTTTGTGAAGCATGAGATCTGTTATTTCTAATATAATCAAAATCTCCAGGATGAATGCCTAAAATCAGTAATTCTTTAGGTTTGGAAGTTCTTAAAGAGTCAGGATTCTTTTCTGGTAACCCATACTTTTGATCAAGTGTTTTGTGGTTTCAGGACTGATAAGGTCTTAGACAATACATGCTAGAAGAAGAAAGCAAGTGGAAGATAAGCAGAAAATCAGTTATAATATTGGGTTAAGCAGAAGAATTTAGAGAAAGGAGAGAGCATCAATTTTAAGAAAAGAGACTAGTAGCTCTAAGCAATAGGGTATTATTTCCTAACAAATTGAAAAGTCTATTTTAAGTAACTGAAAGCTTGACTGAATTATGTATTCTGATTTATGGTTGAGTGTCTTAGAAAGACAATTTCATGTTTACAAAACCCAACTATAATTTATTTATGTGTTAGCAGGCAGAAATATGTATTATTGTATCACTGATTGCTGTTTTCTGATACTTTCCTCGTTTTCTGTCTGCATCGCTCTGCTACTTTAGATTCATTCTTGCTGCCCCATCCTATTCAGTCTATAATCCCCTTTTCACTGGTTTTCGCCATTGCATCAGATTTCTTCCCCTTGTGCGACCATTGCGCACGGGCCCAGCCGTTCCGCGGCATGTGGGATCCTCCCAGACCGGGGCACGAACCCGTGTCCCCTGCATCGGCAGGCGGACTCTCAACCACTGCGCCACCAGGGAAGCCCCACCAGTCACATTCTTAAGTCCGCATCTTCACATATTTCATGAGTTACAATGACACTCATTCCCTCTCCCGGGTTCTCAAAAGAAAATTGCTCAAAATGTTTTCTGGAGTGAAGTTTTCTTCTTGCATTAACTATTTCAGGATACATGGCATGACTGGAAAAGATGGTGCTGTTAGAAATGTTGAATATTCGAAGGTAAATGTGTCTGAGACTTGTTCACTTCTTAAACATATCAACCAGATAGTAACAATCGAGAAAAGAAGTCTGGATTGATTTCTACAGAGAGTTGATTTATATCATATGGTATATGTCTATGGAACCGACTTCTCCATTTTACCCTACACCTAAGAAGAGGGGCTAATTCCAAACATGTAATAATAATTTAAAATAGCAAGGAATCATTCATGTAACTTAATGTTTAAGAATTTAACAAGGGCTGATATTTTTTTACTTCTTTTAGCTTGTTTTACAGACTTACATACCACACAGCATTGAACACGACTCACTTGAGGAAAGTTTTCTATGTAAAGGGTAATTAATCGGCAAAGAAATTTGAAATATGTACTCTCCATTTTTGCCTTTCTGCCACTAGGGGGCGCAATAGATATTTAAAAGGTTTTTTATCTTAACTTGACTGATCACATCAGAATTCTGAGCATTTATGCTTACTTTCTTCTCATGATCAGAGCATCTTTGTGACAGAATCCTTCAAAGCCACTTTAATGAAGAAGTCAAGAAATTATATATTCTTTGCGTGATATTTAAATTAGTTGTTTTATGAGCTTTTGACATGCAAATACAAAGAATAATCTTTTAAAATGTGTGATAGCAGCCTAATGGTAAAAAGAAAGTGTGAGTCCTATTTTTCTCAACTGATTTCTTTAATACATGAAGCTCGGGGAAATGTTGATAAAATTTATTCTTAATTAATTAGAAAGAAAGGGGGAGAATTAATAGTGGGAATTCATTTTGTTTTAAATATATCACTTCATTAGCTGTCAATGTAGAAATGATAAGCCTGAAAGAATTGGGGGCAATGTGTTAGCAAATGTCAAATGATTGAAAATCAGATAGATGCTATACACTATTTTTTCTTTTGGGAGAAAAAGAAGATGTGTAACTTTTATGGTAAAATTATGATATAGATAAACTTTATCTGACCTCTAAATGGTATTTTTAAAAACATCTGTTACACCTTTGCTTTTCTGCTCCAATGCCTTCGAGCTATAGAAAAGCCAATTAAACAATTTGTTTTAAGAGACAGTAAGCTAATGTGTGGATATTTGCCTTTAAATGTATTTCAGGAAGTACTTCAATGATGCCTTTTATGCAGGATTTCAGGCACCTTTCTGTGGAGATGGGTGAAATATCTTTATTCTAAAGGCTTTATGCCTAAAATCCTTCTAATTTTTATTTAGCTCTTAAAATACTAATGAAGAGTTTGAACATTACCCTTGGACGATCTTCACGTGTTGGCCTTCTAGCTTGCAGTCACCATGAAGCAGCTAACTCTGAATAGGTTTTATCTTTTTATCTATCTAAATAGGTTTATCTGGGTACCTGTAGGTTACATTTCTACTGTAGGTAGATTTCTGAGCTTCTACTGTGACTTAAATGAGACTTTTGCTAGCTAATTACTTTAAAAAAATCAACAGAGATGCCTGAAATATTGGCAATTAGAAAGAGTGGTCTGTGAACATATTTAATTTGGAGATGGAAAGGTCAAAACCTATTTGATAAATAGTGTGTCTTCAGTTTCAGATGATTTCTTCCTGTACCTTTGGAGGCTTCATCATCCCATTTATATACAGCTTCCTGGACACGCCAATCTTTTTATACCGTAATACCAAAAACTTACCCTGTGGTGTTTCTACCGTCTGGAATCTGCCCTCCTTCCCTTTGACCACTCTGTCTCTCACTTTCTGACTTATCTTTAATTTTTAAAAGATTCTATTTTAGGCCTATTCAAGGTCAACCTTTCCAAGTTTGAATCCTAAAAGTTTCATCTACTTCTACTCTTCCCAGTGTCTGCTAGCCACTTGCGGTAAACTGAAGGGGAGCAGAAGGTGCCACCCCCAAATATGCCTCTTTGGCATATCGATTACTTGAGCTGGTTATTTTTAAGACACAGCCAAGGCAAGAGAAGCTCTGAAAACAGAGTAGAAGTTACCCTTTTATAAGGGAGCTTTACATTAATAAGGGGAATCTCTGTTTGAAAGGGTATCTCCCTCACTATATTATACCTGGAAGAGAAGGATGACTAAATCTCTGAAAACTCACCTCAGTGGAGAAGGCTCTGACTCTGTAAAGATCATACCCTGGTTTACTGTGCTTTGCCTGATAATCTCCCATTAACAGGCCTTCCCCAAGCCCCTCCCCAAAAACCTTTCTTTTGTCTTTACCTAAAGATGGTGTTTAAGGTGGTGGGTTGGACCATTTTGGGGAACCACTCAGTTTTCCTGGGTATCTCCCAAGGATACAGGAAGTGTACCTGGTATTAAATTTCTGTTTTTTGTTTGTTTTTATTTTTGGCTGCGTTGGGTCTTCCTTGCCATACATGGGCTTTCTCTAGTTGCGGCGAGTGTGGGCTACTCTTTGTCGTGGTGCACAGGGTTCTGACTGCGGTGGCTTCTCTTGTTGCAGAGCTTGGGCTCTAGATGCGTGAGCTTCAGTAGTTGTGGCATGCGGGCTCAGTAGTTGTGGCTCACGGGCTTAGTTGCTCCACGGCATGTGGGATCTTCCCAGGCAAGAGCTCAAACCCATGTCCCCTGCATTGGCAGGCGGACTCTCAACCACTGCGCCACCAGGGAAGCCCTAAACTCTGTTTTTAACTGTTCAACAGTTACTATGGTGGCGATGGTGGTGTGGTCTCAACCAAGAACCTAGAAGAGCAGAGGGAAAATTATTTTTCCTCCCCTACATCTGTAAACTTCTAGAAGGAAAGGATGCTCACACATCATTGTATATCCTCTTCTTCCAAGGCTTACAGACTGTGAGTGCTCAATACATAGTCACTAGGTTGAATTGAAAAGCTGATTATTTTAAATTTCTGACTCGTTTTTCCATGTTTCCATTTGTAACATTCCTTTCAGCCACATCTCTACTTTAATTTCAATTACTAAAAACTCGTTTGTTATCACTAATCTTAATATTTGATACGAGACTTTAACTAAGTCAGTTTTCTGAGACTTTGCTCTAGTCATTCTTTTCCTCCCTGACTGGGGAAGTCAACATTAAACATATGGGATCATGTGCATTCACCAGTTGAGTACTTAGGATAAATTGCATGTTTACTCCATTCCTCTAAATGAGTCTCTGGTTTGGAACTGTGACTGTGATTCATCTGACAAACAATGATGCCAATCTCTTTGTAAACTCAGTTGAGTTTTCTGTTCAGTTAAGGTCCATTTTCTAGACATACAGACAGTTATATGCATGCAGAGACCCACACCCACATATACTGTCTTACACACAAAATGCATATAATCCTGTCCTTGGAGAGTTAGGTAAATGTAAACCAAATGTCCAATTTCCCAATCTATGTGTACTCATGCTTTGCCCATAATCTCTATAAATTCCCAGCTCATTTCCCTTTGGCTCTTCCTGTCTCTGATCTTGCATCTGTATAGGTAATTAATTTGGAAAAATTGACGATGGATTTCTGTAGTCAAAGCGTATTTTGCAACTTAAACTCCAATTATAACACAAGCTTTGCCTGGGATTCACATTAACGGGTTGCCATATTTAACTAAGGATATTCCGTATTGTAGGTACTGCTGATCTCACTTATAATCTTGTTTCTCATGTCAAAGAAAAATATCGATATGTCCATGAAATCACTCCCCGCTATGTGTATTGCTCAAGTAATGGTCCTTATAAGCCTCCTTTTTGAGTAAGACCAAAATGAAAGCATTACAGGAAAAGTTCTTAACAATTTTCAACTTTTATTTTTCTTAGTTTTACAAATTAGAGTGAATTATTTAGAGTAAAAAATGAGATGAGTTTTTTTTTAAAGAAAAGTTTCTGCTCTTTTTGTGTTGTTACAAAATCTAAGAAAATTTCTGTATCACATGTAATACACAAAAGAGAACAAATGTACTTGAGCTACCATTTACCAGAAGCAGATTCAGTGAAATACTGTTTTTTTCTTTATCTGAAGAAGATATTAGATGCTGAACTTGGAACAAAACAGTTTATATTATTAGTCTTGGTCCTTGGTCTTATTATTTCTTCAATTTAGGTTCTTTCCCTGCTGATCTTGTTAAATCTTATGGCTGTGGATCCTATCTATTCCCTAGTAACCCCTCAATTTTCATCTCTGACTACTCAGATTGCATATCCAATCACAATCCGCAGCGGCTCTACTTGGAGAATCATTAGGTAACCTTACTGTCCAAAATAAAACTTTTTTTTTTTTGAGGTAAGGAGAGACTTTATTCAAAACAATTATTGCAAGGAAGGTAGGAGGGCTATTGCAATAGGGAGTTTGCTCTAATCATAGATAAGTCATAAGATCTGCAAATATCTCCTAAACCAGTAACTTTAATACAGTGTAAGAGGTACTGGAATAGCACACACCTAAGAAAGAGGCCTAGGACAGAGATGAAGGGGTGGTTAATTCTGCTGCTAGAGAAAGGTACAGAGCGATGGGAACAAGTGAATTGTGTCTTGAAAAGCAAGAAGTCATCCTCAGAATTAACAGTGGCTTAATTGAGGGCTTACCCCAGCCAGCCCTGTTATGCTAAATTGCTTTCCGCATGATCTCATTTATTCGTCACCAAACTGTAAGCTGGGTATCAATACATTTCTGTTGAATTGGGACTAAAAGGTCTTCCGAGTAAAGTGCAAAGACACTGAGGCAGGAGCATGGCAGCTTTGGGAGCAGGCAGAGGAGCAGGGAGGGGGAACCGCTGAAGCTGCAGAGCTTTCCTTCTCAAGCTCTTCTTTAGCCAATGCTCCCTGAGTCGTTGACTCCAAAGGAATCGTGGGTACACTGCTCATTCATTTGTGTATCTTTTCGAAGGTCTTCTGTGAGTCCCGCATTGTGCTAGGTGCTGAGGCTACAACCAGTGGGCAAGACAGCATGGGCCCTACCACCCATTGTGGGGCTTATATTCTGGTCAGTTCCATCCCAGCATGATAAAGACAAATAAGAGGGTGCTGGGAGCGACTCCTGGTTTTGCAGGATGAAGGGGGCTTACCGAAGGACCTCAAGCTCAGGGTAGCTGAGCACCATCAGGGAGGCACAGGTGCTGACGTTGTCACCCTTCACAAAGGACGCGTCCTCGCCCCTGAGCCTCTGCCGGCCCGGGAAGGTGGGTTGCGCTGCCACCTCTCCATGTCCAGGTCCACAACAAGGGCCTTCAGCGGAGCTTGCTCCTGTTTCCAGAGCGACAGGGTTTCCTCTGGTGGTCATGGTGCGGCCCCAAGCACCCAAAATAAAACCTTTGATTCCTTCCAACACTTTTCTAAAAATATCCTCCTCCCCTAGTGTTCCCCATTTCAGTTACTAGCACCGTCATTCACTGAGTTGCACAGATCAAATAGCTGGCAGCCATTTACAATTTTTTTCCCTCTCCCCCTACCACTTCCAAGGGTGGAAACTTCCTAGGGTGCAGGTCTGCCACCAAAATAGATTCCAAGTTCAAGTACTTTTCCTTACTCCATTATCACCATCCAGGTCCAAGCCATCATCCTACTATCACCATGCAGGTCTGAGCCATCATCACCGCCCTGAGCTGCAGCAAGAGTAACGTGAGTAGTATACTTAGCAAGAGACTCGGTCCCTTTCAATGTAGTCACCACACAGAGAAGTTTTTTGTTTTTTAATGTAAATCAATTCTTACTACTCTCTGTTTAAAACCCCTAAAGGTTTCCTATTGTACTTAGAACAAATTCCTGACTGGGCCCTATATTACCCTGAGTGGGCCTCTGCCTCCCTCTCAGCTGTCATATGCCACCACTCTCCCCTTCTGTCTGTTTCAAGCATACTGGTCTTCTGGCTTTATCCTAAACATGCCAACCTTTTTCCTCAGAGATCGTCAATGAATGTTGTAATTATATTATTGTTCAGCAAATACACATCCCCTGCCTCCCCCCAGAGTGGGTAGAATATACTTCCCCACTCTTGATCATGATTTTGGCCATGAGGCTTGCTTTCGATAACGGGATGTTGGCAGACATAAGGAAAACAAAGACTCGATATGAGTTTGCAGCTTCTGGCTCGCCCTCTTCCTCTTCTGCCATTGCCAGAAGAAGAACTTTTCCTGGGTGGTCCCAAAATGAGAAGAAACATGAAGCACAGTCGAACTAGACAACTTGCAAAACTGCAGTGTGAAGCAGAGCTTCCTGAGCTGAAGGCAGAATCACCCTGGCTAACTCACAGATATATGAAGAGAATTAAATTATTTGTTTTAAGTAACTGAGTTTTAGGGTAGTTTGTTATGCAGCATTTTTGTGGCAATGGTTGACTGATACAACTGTCTATTTTAAAACCTATCCCACTACTACTTCATTCAATCTCTATAGTCTTTATTTGTCCACTTATTTTTGCCTTTTGTGAATAAAAGTAGGAATGTTTTTTTTTTTGGTCTTATTTCTTATATTCTCAGAACACAAAATAATGCTTCTCCATAGTAAGGACTCAGTAAATATTGTTAATTGGATGAATTAATGAACTAGGGAAATTCTAAGCACCCTTCCCTGATGGTTTTAGGGTGGCTATTTCTCCTTCACCTCTCACAAAGACATTTTCATTCTCCAAACTGTGAACAATGAAACACAGGATGTAAATCTCTTCTGGAGAGATTTTTAGCCAAATGGTATAAGAGAATGCTTCCTTTCAAGAGAGTCTTGAATGTTATTTTTGGCTGCAATTGACATTTTGTAAGTTATCATTAAGGAAGTGTGGGAGTATGGTGGTCCTAAAGGCACTGTATTGATGTTTCCAATGTGGTGAGCCAGTGTGTACAGAAAGAATAAGGAGGGGCAAGTTGTTAGAGGCAGAGGACTAGAGTCAACAATATAGCATTCTGAGTCTAGAAACATCCACTGTAACCAATACCACAGGCCTCAGAGTAATCTAAAGATTAAACTTGAAATTAATTTATTGAAACCCTACTCTATGACAGGAAATGTGCCAGATTAATTTGATTTCATGTAACATAGCATACTATGAAGCAAAGTTTGCAGAATGATATCATTCTCATTGTGTTGGTTAAAAAAATAATAAAGCCATAGAGAGTTTAAATAAGGATAAGGGGACTTATTAAGTAGAGCTTAGATAGGACTGAACAGCTTTCATTTCTAAAGCAACAGCTAATCTTTGTAATATTAATACTGGATCCAAGCACAAGTCAAAAAAATCTTGTGTTAACATGTTGTAGAAAATACTATGCCAAATAAAGGACAGGCTAATATTTTTAACCTAAAAGTACATTTAGTAAAAAGTCAGATTGGATTCTATTTTCAAGTTGATTCTAATTCAACAACTTATCCTTGTTTGTCTCCCTTTCCAGGTTTAGGTGTGCTACACATATTAAACAAATAAATACACTTTACAAAAAATCTGACACCTCCTTCTTATTATAAGGACTATGTAGAACCTAAATGGATCTGCATGCATTGAATTGTTTTAACTCGGGTAGTAAATTAGAAAGTATGAAAGAGGAATCAAGAAGTTAATTGAGGTTGCAACCCGTGGAGAGTTGTAGTGAGTGATCTGAAAAGAAGAACCCTTCCCACTTTGTACTCTGGGTGGAGGCACTAGTATCTATAGAATAAAAATACCAGACAAGCACTGTTGGGGTACTGGGCCATATTTCAATGTCATCCTAATTCATGAAGCCAAAGAATGTCGGAACCGAAAAGGTCTGTTATGGAAAAACCAGTCTTATATTATGCTTTAATTTTACAGAGAAGGGAACACAGACCTAGATACTCTAAGGGGGTCACAAATTTCCTCCACCTTCCTACTATTAATCACATTGGTTCTGACTGCTCAGAATCTAACCTCACTTCTTATCTCAGAGGAAGGTTATTCTTCAGTATCAGTCAAGCAATTTTGAGAAATTAATTTATCTTCTGTGAGTCTCTCTATTACAGTATAGCATCCCCACAACAAGCTGGAAAGCATCCAACGGGTATTAGTCACTATAAAATGGACTTTCCTTTTGGACAGGTCTCTGTTTTTTGTCTTTTTCTCTAATATAATATCTTGCTTTGGGCATTATCAGGTTTTGTTGCTATCTTTTAGTAAACACAAATCCCTTAGCTCCTAAATCATAGATTCCTTACTCATATGATCTTTTGTCCCCCCTTCACTGTGCAATATCACCTTTTTTCCTATGTCTTCTCTGGACCTGAATTCAGATAAACGTGGTCATAAATTAGGTATCCATACTCAAACACTTACAGAGACAAGCAGGTAACATGTCCTATTTAAGTCCTGTTTAAGGGGACCATCTGCTTGACACTGAGCTTCAGATGATTTTTCTGCATGTGGGAACATAGGCCCAACATGAAAAATCTTCCAATTTTCAGTATTTTCCAGAAATTCAGATTTTTATGGAAATGTCACAATCTTTAAATGCAAATATTTACTTCAATTTTCTCTTTTGCAATACCAAGCAGACAAACTGAAATGTCTATGTACTGAACTCAGCCTCAAGATCCACCATTCTGCTAATCCCTGGTATAAATCCTATTCCAATAACTTTCTACCTGTGGCTTTAGACTTTAATTCTCTGGTCTCTATCATCATCTATAAAATAAAAATAATAATTACTATCTAAAAGATGCTATGCATATATCACAAAATGTGTATGTAATACATACTCAATAAATCTTAATTTGTGCATCTGATTTAAAATTACACACTCTTTCCATTCTTTTTTAAATAAATTATTTTATTTTATTTTATTTATTTATTGTTTTTGGTTGCATTGGGTCTTCGTTGCTGGGCGTGGGCTTCCTCTAGTTGTGGCGAGCAGGGGGCTACTCTCCATTTTGGTGTGCATGCTTCTCATTGCGGTGGCTTCTCTTGTTGTGGAGCACGGCTCTAGGAGTGTAGGCTTCAGTAGTTGTGGCATGTGGGCTCAGTATTTGCGGCTCACGGGCTCTAGAGCACAGGCTCAGTAGTTGTGGCCCATGGGCTTAGTTGCTCCGTGGCATGTGGTATCATCCCAGACCAGGGCTTGAACCCATCTCCCCTTCGTCGGCATGCGGATTCTTAACCACTGTGCCACTAGGGAAGCCCTTCATTTATTCTTATTTCCCCTGACTTTCTACTTTGTATTCACATACTTTAATCTTTTAAAAATTATTCCAGTTCTTTCCCTCTTTTGTTTTAATGGTAGTCCAATATATAACTTTTGTCCTCCTGTGGCTTGTTTTTAATTGACGTATAATTTACATACAGTGAAAGGCATAAATCCTAAGTGTAAAGGTTGATGAGTTTTGACAAAAGTTTGAATTTGTGTTATTCAAAACCCAATGAAGATGAAGATCGTTTCCTTCATACCAGAAAATTTTCTCATATACATTCCCAGTAAATTTCTCTGACATCACAGGTAAACACTTTTCTTGATCTTCATATAAAGATAATCAACATTATGTACTTTTTGGTGAGTGTCTGCTGTTCCTAATTTGCAGTAAGTTTTTATCATGAATTTTATCAATTTTGTCAAGTACTTTCCCACATCTATTAAGATATCATATGAATTTTGCTCTTTCTTTCTATTAATGTGATGAGTATTTATACTCATTTTTTAAAATAATAAACCAACATTTTGTTACTGGGATGAACCTTGCTATGTCTTGTCATATTATCCTTTTTATATATTGTTGTATGTGTTTTGCTAGTACTTTGTTAAGGAGTTTTGCATATCTTTTCATGAGAAATAGTGTTCTGTAGTTTTCTTGGAGTATACTTGACTGATTTTGGTATTGGGATTATTCTGGTCTCATAAAATGAAGTGGGGAGTGATCTTCTCCCTTATATCTTCTGAAAATTTGTATAAGATTGGTACTATTATTTTAACTTTGGTTAGAATCTATCAGAGAAAACACTTTGGCCTGGTGAGAAATTTAAATTTTGAAATTCTTTTATTTTTAAACAAATCTACTTCTATTTATATGTTCTATTTTTTTTTCACCAGTCTAATTTTATCTAAACTAATCATGGAAGATGAGATATGCTTATTTGTAAATATTTTGATGTGGGTCTGCAAGATTCTGAGGGGGTATCACAGATTATTTAAGGCATGGATAACCAACAGTTTAAATGAACATAAATGCTAAGACCAACACTTCCCAATAATTGTCTTTCATCATGATCATTATAGGAAGTTGTCTACTAATTCTGACAACTTGATCCCAATACCAGTTTGAGATGCCACCTCAGTATTTCACTGTTGTTAAATGTGTATATGCAACCCGACTGAATTTCCCTTGTTTTAGTTATTAGTGCCCTTCAATGAATTTTACTAAATTATCTAAGTTATCAGACTTATTCATATACCTTTATTAGTATCAATCATATTTGTTTATTATCATTTTATTGCTTGGAGGTTCTACAACAACATTCTCTTTTTCACTGTTGATCTTATTTGTGTTTTTCTTCTTCCTTTTTTCTTGATCAATTTTGTTAGATATTTTTCAGTTTTATTCAACTTTTCAAAAAAGCAACTTTTGGCCTTAATTTTTTCCATCATTTGTTTTTTATTTTACTGATTTTCAGTCTTACAATTATCATTTCCTTTTACCTACTTTTGGTTTAAATTATTCTTCCTTTTCTTTCTTTTTAAGGTTAGGCTGAGGACATTAATTTCAAACCTCTTTTTTTCAAATATAAATATTTAAATACATAAATTTTAACAGATCATGGTTTTAGCTGTTTTTCACAAATTCTGATTAAGTTGTATTTTCCTTACCATTCATTTAAAAACATTTTCTAATTTCCTTGTGGATTTTTCTTTGATTCACAGAGTGCTGGATCCCACCTGATGAGTTCCTGATTTTGTAGATCAGGTTGGTGTCAGAGAATCGGCATTTCCAACGAGTTCCCAGGTGACCCTAATGCTGCTGTTCTGAGGACCAGATTGGAGGGACCACTGCTCTCAGGCACAGTTCTTATTCTCAAGGGGTGGCCTTTCTGAAGATTCTTCACTCTAGCAGTTTGGAAATCCGACTTCTTCCAGCACCTGGCTACTTCCAGAATCTCTGTTCTGCTCTCATTCTCCCAACAATTATTCTCTGCCTGGTGTGTGGAGTCAAGCCTGTACAGCATTGCCATGTGTTTGTTTAGTCAGATATCTGGAGGGGCCTCTATGCAGATTTCTGAGGCTCCTCTGTGCAACTCCCTCATCTCTGCTACTCTGTACCATGGAATACAGCAGCCTCAGCAGCAACAAAATAGAATCGCTGTTTTCTTTGGCCAGCAGGTTTGCTGCCTTCTTTGGAGGCTCTTCATCCCTGTGCAGCAGTTTGAGACGTTCCCAGGCAGAAAACCAGAATGAATGCAGGACTCAGCTCAGGAGTCATCCTTCTTTCAGGAATTATAGTTATATGCTGTGTTTTTTCCAAAGCCTGAAAAGAGTTGTTTCATATATTTTATCCTATTTTGTTGATTTTTATGTCAGGAAGATAAACCTGATATTCATTACTCTGCTGTGTCCAGAACTGGCTGTGTATATACATCATTCCTACAATCCCTTACCCTCAAATGAATGAAAGATGTTCTCTCAAATAGCTAGTTGCTTTTCCTTTCTTCCACTTCTCATTTTCCACTCTCCAATTCCTGCTCCAATTGTAAAAGACACAGTACAATATTCACTGCTTGGAACTCAACTAAAAGGGACCATCAATGAACCAGAAATAATTCTCTAAGTAACATTTCAATTGAAACAAGGTAAATGGCAACAAACAACCTGATACAAAGAAATCTGTTTTTCGATTGTTGATTCATTTTAAATTCATTCATTCAATCATTTATATTTATTGAACATTGACTTTTGTCAAACACTGTGCTAAAGTTTGGGAATTAAACAATGAGTAAGAGAGACATAATTTTTCTTTATTACAGTTTTAAGAGAGAAAGTCTGAAAGAAAAATCTCACGGTGACAAAAAGAACATTCCAACTGCCTAGATGCCAAGAGTTCTCTTTTGTTGGTGTCTGTCTTCGTGAATTCACCATGGTTTAGGATCCAGAAAAATAATCATGTCTTAGTTCTAGATATAATCAAATCCTAGGCAACTTAATTCATGATAACTGAACTCACCGAGAGCAAAGTACTTTAATCAGAATAGCAATCTCTTAATTTATACTAAGGTCTCTAACTACCCCAGTGTCTGCTCTTACACCCTCAGACCAAGGCATTCCTTCATTTTACACAAGTCTATTATAATCAGCAATTGCTTCGTGAGAATGAAATCAGCACAAAGATTAAATGATAAGAATGGTTTCTGGCACCAGTCTCTGGTAATCTAATACTTCACCTCCACAGTAATAATAGCTAATATTTATTCAGCCATTCCTTTCTCACAGCATTTCAATGTGGTACATACAATTATAATACCTGTTTTACAAATAGAGATACTGTGTCACAGAAAGATTGAGTACCTAGTAAGTGGTAGAGCTGGGATTCAAACACATGGAGTCTGGCACAAGACCCGAAGTCCTCAACTACTCTGCTACAGGGCAATACAGAGTCCAATATATCAAGATCTGATATATTGATTCCTGGGATGGGCAGTACCTGTATTGAGGACACATTTATTTCTCTCTATTTTTCTATGTTTCAGTGGCTGGCTACTGTCTCTTTGACTAAGATATTATTTTTTTAGATATGATAATGAATTCAATCAAGTTTCAAAGTTTGTCAGGTGGTTTTGAGCTCCTTAATCCAATATTATGGATCTCCTCAATCCATTATTGTTCATTTATAGGGTGATCTCAATCTGGAACACTGTGGGTGGTGTCTGCATTCAGAAATATTATATTTGGCTTTAGCATCTTAAAAAATTTAATTTATTATGTGTTTAATATGGCAAGATTTCACAGTTTTAAAAAATCAAATTTTCATGGATTCTCTTGAAAAAAATTCATAAAATTTAGAATTAACGGACCCACGTTTCACATAGTTCCAGTCTGCTAGAGCAGCCCAGGCCACTGTATTCATTAGCACCACCTGTTAACAACTTCAGGCATTTTCCTTAGCAATCTTTAATGTGTAGCTTAATTTGAAGGAAAATAATTTCTGATATCATTTCATCAAATTGTATATAGCTCTAAATTACTTTTAATAGAGTTGTCTATAAATAGCATGATTATTTCTATTTCTTCTTTTTTTAATTTTTGTTTTATACTGGAGTATAGTTGATTTACAATGTTGTGTTAGTTTCAGGTGTATAGCAAAGTGATTCAGTTATACATATATTCATTCTTTTTCCCATAGAGGTTATTACATAATTTTTTTAAAATAAATTTATTTATTTTTGGCTGCGTTGGGTCTCTGTTGCTGCACGCAGCCTTTCTCTAGTTGCGGGGAGTCAGGTCTACTCTTCGTTGTAGTGCACTGTAGGGCTGCTCACTGCGGTGGCTTCTCTTGTTGCAGAGCACGGGCTCTAGCCGTGTGGGCTTCAGTAGTTGTGGCGTGTGGGCTCAGTAGTTGTGCCTCGCGGGCTCTAGAGCACAGGCTCAGTAGTTGTGGTGCAAGGGCTTAGTTGCTTGCAGCATGGGGGATCTTCCCAGACTAGGGCTCAAACCCTTGTCCCCTGAATTGGCAGGCAATTCTTAACCACTGCACCACCAAGGAAGCCCTATTACAGAATATTAAGTAGAGTTTTCTGTGCTATACAGTAAGTCCTTGTTGATTATCTATCTTATATATAGTAGTGTGCATATGTTAATCCCAAACTCCTAATTTATTTAAATATTCTCTTATTAAAATGTATCCAAAATATTTCTTTTCATGAGAGGCAGTCTACTGTAACAGATAAGAGCATAGCTTTGAATCTCTCCTCTGCTTAGTAGCTTTGTGACCTCAAGGAATTTATTTCACTTCTGCACATTCCAGTTTCCCTTATCGGTAAAATAATGATTAAAAAATGAGCTTATCTCACAGACTCTTAAAAGGATTAAGGAAAGTGCTAACATATCATAAGTGATTGTTACACAATTTGTTTTTCACTATTACACACATGATACGAAAGTGCACCCTTTTGGACATTTACAACTACTCCTTTAGGTTAGATTTTTAGAAGCAGAACCACCAAATCAAAGATACATGTGCTTTAAATTTTCATAGATAGTACATTGGAAAATTATTCCCCAAACAGAGCATTTTGATTAAATACCCACAAAAAGTGTATGCCCTGGAAAATACTGGGAATTATTATTTTTAAAATTTGGCCAGTCTAATGTTTAAGAAGGTACTTGACTTTTTTTTTTTTTTTTTGCAGTAGGTGGGCCTCTCACTGTTGTGGCCTCTCCCGTTGCGGAGCACAGGCTCTGGAGGCGCAGGCTCAGCGGCCATGGCTCACGGGCCCAGCCGCTCTGCGGCACGTGGGAGCCTCCCGGACCGGGGCACGAACCCGTGTCCCCTGCATCGGCAGGCGGACTCTCAACCACTGCGCCACCAGGGAAGCCCGACTTCGTTGTTTTATTCAGCATTTCTCCGGTATCTAGTAAGTCTGATTATAATAATTGTTTAACCCTGTGTAATAGTGTGATTTATAGTAAGAAATATATATTTGGTCTTTGTCCCCATTTCTGGCTCAGAGGTCCTAAAACCCTTGAATTTACTAAGTGAGAATGGTAAATATGTCTGTCTTTTTTTAACATAAACGAGGTGAATTTTGGACCCCACTGAAGGATGGGGGGCTGGTTGCCAGGATAGCCAACCATTTGTTTTAAGGGTTGGACCTTTTAGTCTCCTGGCCTCCACCACCTCCAGGGAGGGGAGAGGGGCTAGAGATTGAGCTCAATTGCCATGAATCATTCATGCCTATGTAAGAAAGCCTCCAGAAAATCTTTAAAGGATGAGGTTAAGAGAGTATCTGCATTGGTGGACACTTGGCAATGTGAGGAGAGTTGAGGACTCTGAGAGGGCATGGAAACTGCGCCCTTTCCCTATACTTTTCCCTACACTCTCTTCTACCTGGCTGATCCTGAGGTATATCCTTTTATAATAAACCAGTTATTTAGTAAGTAAAATTGTTTCTCTGAGCACTCTAAAAAATTAATCAAACCCAAGGAGGGGATTGTGGGAACCTTTGATTTACAGGCTGTTCATCAAAAGGATAGGTGACACCTTGGGTTTGTATCTGGAGGCTGAAGTGAGGGGTCAGTGGTGTCTCGTAGGACTAAACCCTTAACCTGTGGAATCCAATGCTATCTCTGGGTAGATATGTCAGAATTGAGTTAAAATGTTAGGACCCCCCAGCTGGTATCTGCCTGGAGCATTGCTTGGTGGTGTGTGGGCAACACCCCCTCCCCCATATGTTGGAACTGTAATCAGTAGACAAGTACTCTGTTTAAGAATTTACCCCAAAGCTAAAAACCTTTATTAACTCGGACAGTTGTTAAGAGTCAATCTGAAAGCAGCTTTGCTGGGTGCTTCTGTCTCAAGATCTCTCAGAAGATTTCAGTCAAGCTATTGGCCAGGGCTGTAATCTCTGAAGGGGGTGGGTGTCATTTGCTTCTGAGCTCACCCATGTGGCCACTGGCTGAAGCCTTCAATTTATCATAATGTGGGCCTCTCTAGAGGGCTGCTCCCAACATGACTTACCCCAGAGCAAGACAGAAGATACAGCCTTTTTATAACCTAACGTTGCAAATGATACACCATCACTTCTGCCATTATTTGTTAGAAGGAAGTCACTAAGTTGAACCTACTGCTGTTCGTTAAAAGAGTGTCACCAGACCTGTCTACACACAAGGGGGAGCTGGGATTAAGCTTTCACCTATTGAAAGGAGGAGCATCAAAGTATCTGTGGACATATTTTTAACACTTCAACACTGAGCTTCTTTAATCTTTCTGTGAATTGCCTGTTTATAGGAACGACATTTTTTTTTTTGAATTGTAGCTTTAAGGCTCTGTTACATGTGAAAAATCTACAAGCTCTAAGCCACTAGATCGGAGTAGCAGTAGAGTCACATTTTTTTTTTTTTTTTTTTTTTTTGCGGTACGCGGGCCTCTCACTGTTGTGGCCTCTCCCGTTGCGGAGCACAGGCTCCGGACGCGCAGGCCCAGCGGCCATGGCTCACGGGCTCAGTCGCTCCGCGGCATGTGGGATCCTCCCGGACCAGGGCACGAACCCGTGTCTCCCGCATCGGCAGGCGGATTCTCAACCACTGCGCCACCAGGGAAGCCCGAGTCACATTTTTAAGTATGTTTCTCCTATCAATCACTTGAGTAAATGCCTATATTTATCAGGAAATCTAATACCACCTCCCCCTCTTTCCTTTACTTCCTTCCTTCTTTGTAAAAACAAAGCAGTCCTGCTTATAGAGAATACTGGGAAGGAAATTTGGCAAATGTGAACGGCTTACTTGCAGTTCCAGTTTTTTAGCTGCCCTTGTTCTATTGCTCTCCCAAGGTTTCAATCTCAAAAACTGGAACCACAGAGTCGG
This sequence comes from Kogia breviceps, assembly GCF_026419965.1. Classification (NCBI taxonomy): domain Eukaryota; kingdom Metazoa; phylum Chordata; class Mammalia; order Artiodactyla; family Physeteridae; genus Kogia; species Kogia breviceps. The sequence continues at coordinate 70,518,514 of NC_081321.1, read as the reverse complement.
ATCTGTGCCCACTGCTCTAACAAGCAAGTGCAGAGAAGGCGACTTGAAGGTCACACATTTCTTCCTAACCTGCACTAACAAACATAGCTAGGATTTGAAAATCTATGGTGGCAGTGTTTTGAAAGTTTTCCAGAATAAGTCCTCCCTCAGAGGCGACAGGTTTTTCTGTAGAACCCTAGTGAGAAACATGCAACCTGCAAACTTCCTCCCAGTTGGACTCGAATCACCTTTGGCAACCCGAGTATCCTTTCAGTCATTCTATCACATTAAATCTCAAGGGGAAGATGTGCACTGAGACCCCTGAGCTTCCCAGAAGGTTCCCAGATCCCGGTGCAAACTCACCCACCTCTACTACCAGAACATGGTGAGTATTAAAGGAGGTGGCTTTTTTTCCAAGGGAAAAAACGGTACTGGTTTGTTCTTCCCCAAGGAAAATTAGTCCAAGTTCATCTGCTTCATATTATTGGTGTCTGAGTCTACTTGGGCTGTCATAACAAAATACCATAGACTGGGCCACTTAACGAACAGAAATTCATTTTCTCAGAGTTCTGGAAGCTAGAAGTTCAAAATCAAAGTGTTGGTAAATTCTCTTTCTGGTGAGGACGCTCATCCTGACTCGTAAACAGCTACCTTCTCTCTGTGTCCTCGTGACCTTTCCTCTCTGTGCCTGCAGAGTGAGAGAGCGCTGGTGTTTCTTCCTCTTCTTAGAAAGACACCAGCCCTATGGGATTAGGACCCTACTCTTATTACCTCATTTAACCTCATTTAGATGATTCCCTAAATGCCCTGTTTGAATACAGTCACATTTGGGGTTAGAGCTTCAATTTATTAATTTGGGGAAGACACCATTCAGTCCATAACAATTGGTACTTTGATACATATGAGGCTAATATGTTCTCCACATCATAAAGAAAGATGGCTGATAGTGGTGAATTTAAATTACATTCACAAAGACTTTACTAAGTTTAAAAAGGAAACATGCCCAAATCTACTTAATAAAATGTCTATTAAGTATCAATTAAGGAAAATTTTTCCAAAGATTATGTAAGTGATTGTATTATAATTCTAAGCCATTATTGTTGCTAACATTCATAAAATGGCAATAATAATACCTAGTTCTCAGAGTTATTATGATTTTCCTCAGCTTGCCTTACTAGATTTAATTGCTTCTCTTCCATATCACCACTGTGCTTTATGCATAATTCTATTCAAGGAATGATGCTTTATATTACAATTGTTTTTCCCATTCAACTCAAGCTCTTTGAAAACCAGAACTATGCCTTCTCATCTTTTTTTTTTTTTTTTTTCGGTACGCGGGCCTCTCACTGTTGTGACCTCTCCCGTTGTAGAGCACAGGCTCCGCGGCCATGGCTCACGGGCCCGGCCGCTCCGCGGCACGTGGGATCCTCCCGGACCGGGGCACGAACCCGTGTCCCCTGCATTGGCAGGCGGACTCTCAACCACTGCGCCACCAGGGAAGCCCCACTTTCTCATCTTTGAATAGTCGACTTTTAATTCAGTGCCTTGCATACGCTAGGTGCCCAATAAACATTAATTGTATCAAAGAACTAATTAGCCTCAAGTCAGTGTGCTTGTTAAACATGAACCAAACATAAATGGTAAGAAATACTGATCAGCAAATGTATTATTATGTTTGTATCTTTTTTTAACATTAATAATTTAAATATTTTTAACCTTTGTTAAAAATCATCATTTGTCATTCCATAATATTCTCTGCAAATTACCACAGATTAATTTGAATCACTCACATAATGCATTTCAAAGGAGAAACCAGATTTCAGCCTTTTATTTTGGGTATTAGTAATATTTGAGGCAAACCCCAGAGTCTTAAACCAATAAATGATTGCCCTTTGTAACATTTTTAAAATGCTCTGAATTGAACAATATTCTAATTATTTCCTGTATTCAGCATACAAATGTAAACTCTTTTTAAATATTAACTGATAATATCTATAACCTAGTCAGACCTGAAGACTCACAACCAACTTAAATTTTTCACAAGTAATGATTCTAGCAATTTCATGTGTGAGTAGTTGAGGAAGTGAGAAAAGAAGAGGTGATTCCAATTCTGCCTAGAACAGGCCATCCAACAGGATAATTTTAGCCTGAATCATACATACCCCAAGTGGTAGGGCCTGCAGGGTGATGGAGCTGACTTTTATTGACCATGTGTAATGGACTTGGAGCGTTATCTCTGTTACTACATTAATGTTCATGATAATCACATGAGGTATGGATTCTATCCATTTAGGTTAGTTAGCAAATTATATTACATGACAAGAGTTCTCTCTCTTAGACCTTTTGATCCTTCCCTAAAGGAAGGGAATATTGGCTGGGAGCTTTTATTACCAGTATGAACCAAGTCTTGAGCACCCACTGTTACAGTTTTCTGTTTACATCAGTCAAAAGACGGGACATACCAACAGTCTGACACTTTACTCAGCCTCTCTCCTTTAGACATACATACCACGTTCCTGAATTATTTTTCTCCCCCATTTAGTTCATACACAGAAAGCATGTCTTTTGTTTCCATAATCTTCCAGGTGGCTCTACACTGAAAAACTATTTACCAAATGTCAAACTGTGTATGATTTAATTGTTCTTGACTTCATATCATTCTCTATTTCCCCCTGTGCTGATGGGGTTAGACGCCTACACACTATATTTCTGAGATGCTTTGCCAAGCTAGTGGCTTCAGTGCCAACTTTCTCTTAAGTTCTCACATTGAAAAATATGGGCAGAAGTTTGGAAAGTGGGAGGAGCTGAGAGATTTGCAAATACTGACCCAGCGCTGTTGGAGCGCACAGTTCAGGGTTTTCACCTGGAATAGTTGTAATAGTAGTGGAAGGCTGAAGAAGTTTCTCCAACAGCTGAGAAGCCGTTGCTGGCTCATGGGTTTCAGCACAAGCACGGTAGCAGCTTCTTGGTATTCTGCTTGTGTATCTCCATTCTTTTTAACACCCTTGTAAACAATTCTCTGAATCAAATCTTGCTTGGCTTGAACGATCTAAAATGGTATTTAATATCCTGACTGGAAACATATGGTATCACCTTTTCTTATCCATTCCATTTCATATTTAATAAAAGAGAGTTCCAAATTTCAAAATTATTGTCTTTGACACGTTAAAATTTGAAGAGTAAATTTCTAGTAATAAGCATAACATATATCTCCATAAGACTATTTTTTCAAGAAAAACTCTGCTAGTGCTTCATGAGCACATGAAAATTCTTGTCACTGGATTAAAACTATTTTCTTTCTTTATAAACTGTTAAATAGATGTAGTTTAGGCCTGTGAGATTTGAACCCAAGTCATTTAAATGCTTGCAAATAGATTAAGCACATACAGTTATATAATTTTAAAAGAATACTGAACTGGGAGAACAGTGTTTCAAGTCTAATATTACATGAAGTATGGAAATTAATTTATTCTCTTTTGCACTTAGAGTCCTTGGCAGTAAAATGAGTCCTTGCATGGATGAATTCTAAGCTCCATGTTAGGCTCTATATTTTTTATTTTGTTCTATTTTAATGTTAATTGAAAAGGTGTATCTGAGTTATTAATATAGTCAACAAGGTCTGTTCTTGGTTCTACTTCATGCTAACATGTTTTTGAGCAAGTGCATTTATATCTGAATCTTGTCTTCTTTATTTACATAATGAGAGAATTGAAATACAGGGCATCTATGCTTCTTACCTACACTAAAGTCATCTTTGATTCCAGTTTGTTCTTTGTTTTGAGTAATAGTTAAATCATCACATGGCTCTACATCTCAGTTTTCTTATTCATAAAACTAAAATAATATTTTCTCTTCTGCTGACCATAGTGGAATCAGATGAGATATCAGACATGAAAATGCTTTGCATAAAGCACCAAAACACATTATAACTCTATTATTTCATATAGTAGGTGAATGTATATTTGAGGGTGTTTATATATTCATATGCACACATTTTATTTTATTAAAGTATCTGTGTTTCACAACACTTTCTTGGAAGTTGAGCGATTTTTTTTTAATTTTTAATTTTTGGCTGCTTTGTGGTTTCATTGCTGAGCATGGGCTTTCTTTGTTGCGGTGTGCGGGCTTCTCATTGTGGTGGCTTCTCTTTTTGCAGAGCACGATCTCTAGGCATACAGGCTCAGTAGTTGCAGCACACGGGCTCAGTAGTTGTGGCGCACAGGCTTAGTTGCTCTGTGGCATGTGGGATCTTCCCAGACCAGGGATCGAACCCATGTCCCCTGCATTGGCAGGTGGATTCTTAAGCGCTGTGCCACCAGGGAAGTCCCATGAAATTGAGCAATTTCTAGTAGCAGCCTTCCTTGTATGGATTTGTCACTTTATCTCACTTAGAGTTAATAATAGCCATGGCTACCAAGTGAAGAAATTTGGCCTTTTATTTAGGACACAGGTATTTGGCCAACACCCAACCAGCCAGCTATTCAAATACTGTGTAATTAATTAAAAGCTTGGAGCCACCTATTAGCTGGATGACTAATTAGACATGATTACGTAAATCTTACAAAAACTTAGACAGCCATTCTAAACTTTTTTTTGGAGAATCAAAAGAGTACTGCCAGTAATAGAATCCTAGAGCTGAAATGGGATCTCTGCTTCTGGGCTTTTCCTAAACCATTCAAAATTGTTATCTCTTCCTTGCTCAAAACTTTTAGAGAGTTTCTTTCATAACCCATGACACCTACATTCATTATTTAAAAGATTCTGTGAGAAAAAAATACATCTGTTCCACTCTTAAGACATGTTTTCTATTTCCATGAGCAACCTTAATATAGGAAGGAACTTTAGAAGATAGACACTCATTGGAATAATAATAATAGCTCTGGAATTCAGTTTAACCGTATCCTCCACTAACGTTTTTGAGATTTTCTACCTTTTGCTATAAACAGCTCTGTTCTACATGGTGCCCTTTAGCCTCATCTTGATTGTCCAAAGATTCTCATTCAAGTTTGGATCCACTCTTCTGGCCAGTTTTAATTATTTCTGAGTTCTTTGTTGTCCAAACAAAACAGGTTCTGTATCTTACTCCTTTCCCCTTAATTGAAAATGGGGTTTTCAGTAAATCAGATAAACTGATTGATTATAACAAGCTGTGTAGTATGTTATTTCCTCACAGATTACCATATGAGTGGTGACAGACTGGCTCAGAGTCAAGTACCTGTGTGTAATCCAAGATCTAGAACCTCAGCTTTGCCATTTTTTTCACGCAGGCCCTGGGGAAAACTGGCTCTTACCAGCACAGATGTGTATGATAATTACACCAGTAAGCCAATTTAATCATTAAAATGTGAAGAGTAAATTTCTAGTAATAAGAATACAACACATCTGTACAAGACAGTATTTTTTTAAAAAGGTTAAAATCCTCCTAAACTAATGCCTAATGAAAAATGAGAATGCATTATTATTATCAGAAATCTGAGGCTCAGACACATTAAGTAATTTATCCAAGATCTTTACTAGGAAGTGGCTAGGATCTTTACTATGATGTAGATCTCTGTGGCTACAAAACTCATGCTCTTAACCCCTATACTTATATCTGCTACCCTTTTAGTGAAGTCATATGTGCTAAAGCTAAAAGTCAGAAAAATTCACATAATAAAATGTCTTGAGTGTGGTCACTAGAAATCAGGATGGGGTTGGGGGGAGGGGGAATTGGAGGTAGGCGGTACAGACTTCCAGTTACAAGATAAATAAGTACTATGGATGTAATGAACAGCATGATGACTATAGTTAACACAGGTATATAATGTATATTAACGTTAAGAGACTTAACGTGATGAGACTGACTTCTCATCACAAGAAAATAATTTTTTTTTCTCTTTTGCTTTCTCTTTTTATTGCATCTATGAGATGATGGATGCTGGCTAAACCTATTGCAGCAATCATTTCACAATATGTGTAAGTCATTATGCTGTACACCTTAAACTTATACAGTGATTTATGTCAATTATATCTCAATAACACTGGAAAAATTCGATTTAAAAAAGATTTCCTAGGGAATTCCCTGGCGGTCCAGTGGTTAGGACTCCACGTCCTTCCACTGCAGGGAGTATGGGTTTGATATCTGGTTGGGGAAATAAGATCCCACATGCTGCGTGGTGCAGCAAAAATAAAAAAACAAAAACAAAAACAAAAACTTCCTAATATGAAGAGAGGCTATGAATGAACTAGACAAAAAATTGATACATTTGTCTGTTATACCTCCTTCAAAAACAGGGCTTTCTATCAGAATACATGTTTTAACACTGTTTAGCTTCTGATAACACCTCAACCACAGATTAAATAATGTTCATTTGATTGAGGAGAATATTCATTCATTCTTTTATTATCAAGTATAATGTACCATCTTCCCTGTTGATTTTTCTTGTTAATTTAAATATGTAAGGAAATATACCTTTTCTATTTATTTTGGCTGAGCTGTATACTTAGAGATGATTGAAAGAACATTCTATTTTCTGCCATCAAAACACATTTTACACATAGGGAAAGATAGGGATTGTATAGATAAGTAACCATCTTTCTTCTATGAAGATTTCCTATTGGTTCAGAAAAGGACAGATGCATGCTCAGAGTTTTTCAAAGTATAATTTTCAAAAAACTGCAGTTATGAATCTCATACAAATATATAGTGGGCAAGTGTCAAAGATTGACTTATTAATGAGGAACTCAGCAGAATTGTAAAACTGGCCCAAAAGAGGATAGGGAAGACTGCTATATATAGTTAGTGAATTAAAGACAGAAGGCTGAAATAAAACTAAGTTAGATGTAAAATTGGTTGATGTCCTACAGTACAATAAAACTATAACCTTTTGAGTTATCTTTCTACTTGCATCTTTCCTTTTTTTAAAAACACAACTTAAACCTTAATTTCACAGAGTCTGGGCCTAATCAGTAGTAAATAGTAAGTTTTAAAAAATTGCATTCTGCCAGGGGACTGGATTATCTTTGGGAAGAACTATTAGACAAGGCTCCATTATATCACTGAAAGGACATGCAGTCATTAGTTTGCCTTATTTTCACTTTGAGATAATTTTTAATCTACTTTCTACCCTGTAAAGAAAAATAGCCAGTTCCTTGTCTAATACTAGGTGTCAACACTACTCTGACCATCATACTGACAGAGCTGAGAATCATCATTTTAAAAATCAGGCAATTTGGTAGATGCAAAATAAAATCTCATTTCAATTTACCTATACAATATCTGGTTACTAGTTTTTTTTTAAACATGGTTTTGTTATTTTCTTTTCAAATTGTTATTTGCTTACTTTTCTAATTAGATATTAGTGCCCATGTTTTTGATTCCTTTCAGCTTTTAATATCTGAGAGATATTTAATTCTTACACATCAAAAAGCTTGTCATAAATAGTATTAATAGAATATTTTATGTGAGGAATAATAACATCCTAAATGAGGTTCATTTGTGCTAACTTGAAACTCAACATAAGATTATGCTAGTAAAGAAGTAATGTTTCCCCTTGTTCCATTAAACTCATCTATTAAAAATTGTTTTATATGAAAACTACATATACAAATAATGTTAATAAGGGTGGAGAACAAAAACTACAGGAAATTCAGGGATATTTGTAAATGCAACACTTTGCAAATTGGCTGCAGCCATCATATTAATAAGCAAGCAGTATAGCTTTAGGGGATTCTATTATGAACAACTTAGAATAACTGGGCAAGTTTCCATGATAGTTTAAATCATTTTTTGTGATGTGCTTGTAAAATAAAGTCAAGAACTGAAACTGAAATACACCCAATATGGTTTTATTTACGCTGCATGTAAAGTGTGTGTGTGATATATATATATATATGTATATATATATAAACATATAAAACAAAGTATGTCATTACTACTTACGACTTTCAGTATTTTAAAGGTTTTCTCTGGTACCATTACCACAGATCCATTTAAAAGATGACTGTATTTTTAAAAAATATTATCCTATCTTCCAGGAGTAGAAAAAAGGTAACTGAATTAAAGCACTGGCTATTGTAATAAATTGGCTAATTTATAACAGTTAGGGAGATATATATATATATATATATATATATATATATGGCTTATATATAATTATGTACAATTACAAACAATAAACAACAAATTTTAGATAATGTTATATAAAATACATATATGTGTATAGAGGACTAGAGAAGAATTATGCTAGTAAATTTTGGAAAAATGATTTTTTTGAGCTCTGTATAATTCTGCATAAATCAGGACATATAAAAATTATAGAAACCTTTGAGATCACTTTTTTTGCTTGCTTTTGTTGAGGGTGGAGGGTGCGCTCCCAAAGAAAGTCTGAGCCTTTCGTGTTTCTAGTGGTCTAGAGATCCCCTAGCCTGAAGTGGTATTCAGAGTGAAGCCACAGTTTCTTTTCCCTCCCTCCCTCGGCTACGGAAGCCCAAGATTAGAAGCGCAGCAGGGCCTGGGGCGGGCGGGTGGGGGCAGAAGAGAGGGGAGTCGGAGGAGAGGGGTGGAAACGGAATCCTAGAAAAACTGTCTTGGGAAGTTTGTGCAGGGCCTCGCCCCTGGACAGCGCTTTCCCACGGCGTCGCGGTGCAGGGGAACTCCTCCCGCGCTGCTCACTACCGCTCGCACCTGCGTGCGCTCGCCCAACCCTGCTGGGGCTGCGGTAGGCCAGGGTTCGAGATCACGTGAGACTAGGTGATGTAAGCCAGCCCCTCGACCTGCACCGCACACTTCAGTTCCCTGAAATCCTCGCGGCGCGTCCTTTCTCAACTTACTACTCGAGGGGCGAGAGCCAACAGTTGACTCTTCGTTCAAACTCCAGTGGTCTAAAAGGGCCAGTAAGTGCCAAAGATGGGGCGGGGTCGGGACCCCAAACCCTGGCTGGTTCCTGTGCCAGTGCTGTGATCATTCAGCCCTGGAGCCCTTTGGTCCTTCAGGTCCTCCAACTTTTGGAAGATGACCTCGAAGGGTGGAGGGACGGAGTTGGGGGAAACTCGGGGGCTCAGATTCCTCGGGGGTCTGGGAGTCCCCCTCGATCTAGCCTCCAGCTTCGCTCCTCGATGTATGTTACAGCCCTGACACCCCGGGAGGGTGATTTTTGTGTCGAATCTCTGGGCAAAGACTTCTTGGCCCTCACTCCTGCTTCCCTCCGTCAGATTACTTTTCACAGACTGGAGCTGGATGGGAGGTGGAGGTATTTACTTTTAAGTCTTTTATGTGTGTTCACTTCACCCTGTGTGGTTGGGCGTGGAGAGCGGAAGAGGGGGGTTTCCAAAGCGAGTGAAATTTCCATTCCGTGGGTATTACCATGCCTGTGGGGTGGTAACTCTTTTAGCAAGTCTGCAAATAACTATAGAACACAATAGAGTCCTCCTCCCTTCCTCTCGCGCTCTCTCTCTCTCTCTTTTTTTTTTTTCCTTTTCCTTTTCCTGCCTCCAAACGCCTTCTTCGAGGCTGAAGCTGGGCAGGTCTCCAAAGGTGCAGCAGCCACAGCAATCCCGCAGTTCAAAGTTAAGCAACAGTTGCATAACTTCCAGCAGCTCCCTTCAGGCGGATACTAATGAGCTGAAAGCCAGGAGCATCTAAGGAGGTGAAGAGGAAGCTTCCAGGTCTCTTCCCTTCACCCTAGAAATCCAGATATCCCCCCCCCCCCCATCCCCAGAGAACTTTGAGATACTGTCCTTGCTGTTCGCTGGCCTGGCGGACCATGGCTCCCTTTGGAAGGAACTTGCTGAAGACTCGGCATAAAAACAGGTAATGTCCGGCGTGTGTGTATTCGGGAGATTCTGTTGTGAAAGTATGTGTTTTGTTGCAGTTAGATTCTGATGAAAATTGCTCCCGGGGAACAAAGGTCTAGGGAGTTAGGGCTAGTATGCTCACTCAACTGGTGAGGATATTGTTCCAGTAACAATGATTGCAGTGACCAGTTTCAAGGATCTCTGAAAATAAAGGGTGATTATTTTGACTCCTTTTTTTCTCCCTTTGGCCACTTCTGGTTTCCACCACTAGCATCACCCTCTTCTTATTTGTTGCCTTGCCTATTTGAGAGTAGTGGGATGGCAAGTTTTATTTTGCTTTAGACAGAATTTTAGTATATTATAGGAAGAGTTAACATTTTGATGAAGATAGAACTAGAATCTATTAGCCACTAATTAGAACAGAGAAACAGCTGCTGATACAATCTGGAAACAATGCTTGAGTGGGGAATTCGTAAAACCTGGAAAGTTCCCAAAGTGAAAATACTCTGTAGAGAAACTTTTTGTGAATTCATTCTTTCGAAAATCTTTGAGAAATTTAGGTGATTTTAGGCACTAAAAAAAGGATTCAAACAGCTGTCCTTCTTAATCCTTATTATTACTATTTTACTTTGATTTGATTTGCTGTTTTCAAGCAGGCAATGCCTATTGTGTAAATAAACATTTCATACACACACACAGATTTTTCTTGAGTCAGTATGTGTGTATCAGTCCTATTAAATATTTTATTAACTCAAGTGCTACATTTTTATGCCTAAAAAAAGTGAGGATAATTGTAGACACAGGATTTACTTTTTAAACATTTATTTTGGCATAAGGGCTTTTCCACAACTCTTCTCTCAATCACACCTGTTTGTACTTGTCATAATTTACTTAGTGTCAATTTAAAAGCATACAATTACATGGTAGGAAATGATACAATTATTTTAGAGGGTCTGCATGACAATATAGTGGTACAACTTTAAAGTAAATCTCCAGACTTTAATTTGGGCATGAATGTCTACTTGAAAAATTCTGTTATTACCTCATTCCAATGTCTTTATGATTTACTTGACTAGCTTAAGAAACGAAAGCAGCAATAATCAATACTATCAAACTTTCTAAACCTGTTTTATTTTCTAATAATCTGATATGTCACAAATATAGTATTTATGATAATTAATGAAACTGTATGTTAAAATAAAGAAATATGTCTGGGTAGTATTAAAAAATACGGTAGTGATAGTTATCAAAAATAGGCTTGTATTTTCGTAGTGTCGATGCATTAAAAAATATTTCAGACAGCTCCCCTTACCAAAAGAAAATCCTTCCTACTTTTTAAAGGATTTTTTAGTAGCATCATTTTTGAAGTGTGTTTCTTTAAATGCTGTAAAAATATATAAAAAAATTACTTCAGGAAAGTTCATGGTATTACAAAACAAGTTACGTTTTTGGCATAGTGATCTTTCTGAATACTATCCCTGTAGTTCAGAGTTGTTGTGTATTTGTGTCTGTGTGTTAATTCAAGAATTCTGTCATTGGTACGCCAAATAACAGCGCAATAAAACTGCATGCACCCCTGTGAGTTTCCCTCACATGTCCACTTTTGTTGCCTTAATTTGCCACTGCAAAATCTACTCTACCCATAAAAGTAGCTTTCGTTCAGGGAGGTGAGTATACAAACATTAAAAAAATATTTTTTCAATGCAAAATTATGAAAACGTGGAAGGAAACAATGAAAGATGGGGAACTTAATAGTATTTTAAGTTGCTCTGACAAAATGGAATGGTGCTTCCTGAAGGTGATGCTTTTTTATGAACATTTGTTTTGGCAAAAGTGGTAATAGTGAGGCTGTGCATGAGTTGCTGTAATAACTGAGTGCCTCCCTTTAAAGATTTGTATTTTTCCAATCCTTAAGGTATGCTTAAGCCACAGGGGTAGCTAGGGACATAAAAATACGGGTATTTCAAGCTAAGCAGTAAATAAGCCACATGGTGTGTTGAAATAGAATTAATGTATATTTGGTTGTTTTCAAGGTTTAGTTTTGATATAGATGAGATATTTTTGTTTTGTCTGTTTTGTTTTTTCACCTTCACAAAGGTGAAACTACAGATGAAACTTAGTTACATGATTAAGTTTATCAATTTCATTTCCTGGGCTCCATAATGATTTCAATAATTCCACTCCAAAATATAGAAACCAAATAACTTTCCTTAAATGACAAGTGATTCATCCTTTGATAGATTCATTCTTCGATTGATGACGAAACAGTTATCTGATAACAGCCAATGCATTCTTCAAATAAATAGTATAAAATTCCTTGTAGAATGTAAAGGAAAAATTTGAGCAATATATTTGTATACATTGTGATATAACATTTATACAGTTAAAAGAACAACTTGAACATAATTGTATCTTTGTCAGCAGGAAAAAAAATGAGGATTTTTCGAGAGAATATTAGGATTTTGAGATCATAAAATTTTGAGAAAGTTTATTGAACTTCTCTGCATCCTGTTCTGTCTTTTCAGTTTTGTTCACTCTTAGAATATTTAATCACCCAAGATCGAACCTCCTAAGGTAGCTCTGTAAATAGTCTCATAACACATGGATATTTGAGAGTTTTAGAGACAGATGGAAAACAAATGAAACTTCAAAGTCTGAGGCATAAAAAACTTTTAGAAAACACACACTGTAAAGGTTAAAGAGGGCAGGGCCATATCTGTCTAGTCTCCATTGTGTTCTAATTCCCAGGACAGTGCCTGGTATGTGATGGACATATATAATACAGTTGTTTATATAATTTTATAAACTAAAATTATAATTTGTATTCAAATAAAAAACACAGTAATCATTTTATTCTCTAGCATCATCTGAGATCAGCTGGTATTATATAAAAGTGAATATTTTATAAAGGATTGGTTGATATTTGATAAAATCCAAAAACCAGGGAGATGGACAAATAATTATATGGATTTGGACACCAAGCTAATCCTACCCTACCAGAAAATATTTTCTAAGTGTTAAGAATCGTTCGATTTAAAAATCTGGAAAACAGTCTTCAGGAAATCTGAAAATAACACTTGGTCACAAAATGATTTTATTTGGACACACAAACATTTTATGCTTTTCATTTCTTTTTTTAAAAATTATTGTTGAGGTATAGTTGTTTTACAGTGTTGTGTTTCTACTGTATGGCGAAGTGGAGTTCCCTGTGCTATACAGCGGGTTCTTATTAGTTATCTATTTTATACATATTAGTGTATATATGTCAATCCCAATCTCCCAATTCATCCACCCACCCCCGCCCTGATGCTTTTCTTCTCTAACATTCATGCAAATAAAAGAAATGGAGCCAATCTAAAATCTTTATGCTTACAATCAGAATTATTTTTTTAAAGTTTTCTAATTGTCATAAAATTTAATAGGAAGAGTACAATTTTCAGAACCTTTTGGTCTCAGGAGATGTATTGTTTACTTTGGTTCCATAATAATAAAATGTTCTGTGACTGAATCCCAAAGATTGATAACTACCTTCTTAAGCAACTTTATGTTCGCATGAAGAATAAAAGTGTTAGAGAGTCTAGATATTTTTTCAATAAGCTATTCAAGTTTCTGAAAATATTTTCTAAAAGTCACTAGGTGGCTTTTGTTTCTCTTAGAAAACCCAAAGAAGGAAGTAATGAAGCATGAATTTACTTGACATTCATATGGTCATTCAACAGTTGAATTTAGGTTATTAACATATTCAAGTATTCACATAAGTTCCATCTGTAGGTTCTGTTTTCAAAACAATGATTGCTTTAAAAGCTAATGCTTCTAAATAGCAATCAGCAACATTTCTTTTTTATAAGTTCAGAAAAGTGGAATGCCACTTTAAAGATTTTGGGGATACTTGGTTGTGAGTTATGATTCCTTGGTGTTTTTTTTTTTTGTTTTTTTTTGTGGTACGCGGGCCTCTCACTGTTGTGGCCTCTCCCGTTGCGGAGCACAGGCTCCGGACGCGCAGGCTCAGCGGCCATGGCTCACGGGCCCAGCCGCTCCGCGGCATGTGGGATCTTCCCGGACTGGGGCACGAACCCGTGTCCCCTGCATCGGCAGGCGGACTCTCAACCACCGCGCCACCAGGGAAGCCCTCCTTGGTGTTTTAATTAATAAAATTTGAGGGCAGAAAATTGGTTGGACTTTGTACCAAACCTTGCTAAGAGCAAAAAATTGCCAGACTAAAGAGCAGTATTTCATATGTTTGTTGGATATATAAAATTAGAATTTTTCTTTCAGGTGATTCATTGATAATAACAATGAATACGAAAGGATCTAATTTAGTAGATAAGGCCTTATAATTATTGTTAGGTACCGTTCAGTCAGCTCTTGGCTTTCTTTTGGCTTTTCCTATACCTATATCACAGGTGATAATAAGCATTCTCCTGATATCAACTTGAAATCAAAAGTCTCCAAAAAATATATTTGTAATAAAATTATTAGAAGTAAATAACACAGCTCTATTGTTGTATAATTGACACATAAAATCTGCATTAAAATTTGCTTTTGAATGAACTAGAACATATGTAACCAAGTTTTTTAAAACCAGGTGCCTCATATTGCTCTCTTAAGCACCTCATGCCTCAGTTACTTCATCAGAAGGAAGAATTAAGTTTTGCGGTCATGGTAGAAGTTGCTGGCAAGCTGGATGTTTTCTCTTTGTAATTAGAAGTATGGTAATTTATGAATTCTGCAGAACAGGAAATTATCTTGTACTGATTTGTCTAACCTCCAATAAATATTTGAAAGGGCCCTGAAATTGGCTTGAGAAATGCTGGATATTTGAATACATACATCTTTTTAGTTCCCAGGTGTTCCTGAAAGAGATTTCCCCTGATAATACCAGGTAACTTAAGTAGTTATTACTTGACAGCAGACAGAGCATTAGGAACAATGATTGGAATGCTCTATCCCTGGCAAAAATATCCTGAGAGCAGTGGCAGTGGTGAAATTGAGCTCTAGGTTAGATCTTGAATTGTTACTGAAAAAAACTATAACCCAACTTAAAATCCACTACATAAGACGTTTTATTATGTACCGTATCAATTCGTGAAGATGTCAAGGTGAAAATCTTAAGGATTTTTAAAAAGTTTTTAAAAGTTTGTAGCTGGTTAACAATTTTATTTACATAGCCTCTTTATTAGCTGGACTGTATAACTTAGAAAGTTTTGATGTTATTTGATTGGTATGTAGTTTGGGAGATCTGATAACAGCTCTAGGTAATTAACAAAAGTATGGCTCTCTTCTTTTGATTTTAGTTCTAAAAATGAAAGAAAGTTGAAGTAGGAGTATGAGTTTACCTCTTCCAGGTGAATGTGTATTCTAGTCCTTGACAAGAGATCTCTTTGTCCCTAGCATATTGGCTTTCTAAAATAAGGCAACATGCCATCTGCACCAAGTACATGTGAAAGGAAAAAGTTCAGCATACTTCTGTGTGCTAATGTTCTTTCATGTATACTTGCTTAGGAGTTTTAAAAGACATCCCTTTGGCAAAACACACATAACACATACAGCACTGATTTCTTAAGAGTCAGTTATTTGTTTTTTTTAAAATAGATTGTGATTCAGTTATTGTGGAGCCTGTTGTAAGGCTACACCTTCTACAGAAAGTTTGCATATCTGTTGATAGTAATTGAAAGCGATTAGTAATGTGTATGGTCGCCCAACGGCAAAGTAATTACTTATATGAATGGAATAGAGCCTTGGGGAGACATTTAGAATTGGCAGTGATAAGAAAAATATTTCAAGAATAAAAATGAGCA
Source organism: Kogia breviceps (assembly GCF_026419965.1). Classification (NCBI taxonomy): domain Eukaryota; kingdom Metazoa; phylum Chordata; class Mammalia; order Artiodactyla; family Physeteridae; genus Kogia; species Kogia breviceps. The sequence continues at coordinate 70,502,963 of NC_081321.1, read as the reverse complement.
ATGGGTATTAAATATGCTGACAAACAAGGCAAATTATTCTCAAAGGTTTATATCTGCAGGCTAGAATGCCCTGTTTTTATAAGTAAAGTGACTTGATATCTATTAAAAAATTGAGTATACACTCAGTGAGATCAGGGACCTCATCTATCTTGCTTCTTTCTAGATAAACAGTGAGTAGGTGCTCAATAAATATTTGTTGATTGAACCAATGAATTCAACATATACTCTCCAAATACAGCTGGTCCCCATAAAGCACTTGTGTCAGAGTAGTAAATCAGTACATCTGTGGTGAATGGATTCATGGGTAAGTTAAAGAATGAATCCATAAATTCAAGGTTGATCTCTCATCATCCCTGCTTCTAGGCTTAACTCCTTGCTTTCAAATGGTTAAAGGTCATTTTTGAGAAATAGATGCTGTAAGAGACTTTACTGGACTTCTGGTAGAGAACAAACCAAGGTGCAGGGTAACTCATTCTTCTCTAGGGATGCTCTCACCTCCTTTCATGCTCCTTGAATGCAACCATGTACGTATGTGACTGAGGTTTGGTGGATGATGGTAGTTGGCTACTATAGACCCCACTCACTGTTGAATGTGGAACATTTCCTCCTTCTTTGGAGGTAAGAGGGAAATACAATTGGGGAAATACTTATTTTCTCACATGAAAGGAGGATTTATGCTTTCTATAAGATAATTACAGTTATAAGACAAAGGGAAAATGCTAGAAACAGGCAGAAAATTATCTTAGTTAAGAACTCCAGCTCTTCAGTCGCCTAGACTTTCGGTCATATCTCAGATTTGCCATTATTAGTTGTATGCACTGGGGCAAATATTTCATCTTTCTAATACGACGATAATAATAACAACAAGCAAAGGCAAATTTAAGTTTGACAATTGAAGGGGTTGCTCTTTAAGTTGCTCTTTAAAGTTCTGATTAATAATATCACTAAGGCCGTTATGGGGCCTTGGAATGTGGAATGTGACTGTGCAAATGAGGAAGCCCTTATGCTTCAACTTCATTAGCTTCAGGGTAAATCCACCTCTGCTAATACTTCTTATAACACTTACTATGTGCACTGGTCTAAGTAATTTACATAATTCTTAAAATTACACTGTGAAGAAGGTACTACAATTTCCCCTATTTCACATGTAAGCCCATTAAGACCCAGAGCAGTGCAACAGTTAATAAGTGGCAGAGACAGAATTCGAATCCATGCTCTTAACCATTACTCTGTATGGCCTAGTTAGTATTTAGTTTTCTCATCTCTAAAATAGAGTTAATCCTAAACCATCAAGAATTTGGATTAAATCTGATTATATATAAAAATTTAGCATGGTGCTAGGACATAATAAAAGCTCAGTAAATATTCACTCCTTGTTCAGGCCTCTTGGATTAAATATGTTATGAAATATATCTAAGTTTTTAACATCTAAACCATGATATTTGTGGCTTTAAAATCTCAACCTTGACTCACTAGAACTTCTGTTCTCTTTTCCTGATCATCACTGATCTCTTTTCCTCCCTAGATACAAAGAGATACATTATAAATTACTGAATATAATTAGAAATGAGTCTATAAATGTTGTGCAATACTGTCCTTGGATCTTGATGAAATATTTCAATTCTGACAGCTTTTATGTTTAATCCACACACTGCATCTGAGCAAAATTATGAGACTATTAATGATTTTGCAGTACACAGCATAGTTTAAGAGACAGTTCCTTATGTGTCTTTGTGGACTTTTGATAAGAAGAAAGGATACATAATTTGAATATTTTAGTGTTATCTTTGTCTAAAAATATGAGAGATTGAATTGGTACTTAAGGTCCCTTTCATCTCTAAGCTTCTGTGGTTTTAAAATTCCCTCTGCAGAGTAGAATTTAATTCTCTTGTCCTGCTTCTTTTCAAGAAAATTTTAAAAAATAGAATTGAAAGAAGGATTTTTTTGGTAATTTTATTTTACCTAAACATGATGCATTGCCACATAACCTCCACACACCGTACCATTACGGTAAAAGTCAAATGTGTTTATTTCCAATTATAAAGAGATACGATTAGTTTATAAATTATAATATCTAAGAATTATTGAGTGTTTGCTAAGCACAATTTTAAGTTTAGTCATACAAATATAAGAATGTTAGGAGTAGATATCTTTTTACTTTATTTCTTTAGGACTGGTAAACTCTGTGTTTTGTATTATACCAAACATGCAAAGATACCACCTCATTCCTAAGGGATTAAACTCCTAATTGAGAAAAGAGCACTATAGTTTAGTATCTCATGCATGAACTTTTTTAAAAAAATCACTCTTCCATGGGAAACTATCATTGACAGGGTAAATAAAGTTATCTTTATAATACATTTATAAATGAAAGTATAATCTCTTAGGAAGGCTGTTCCTCTGTAGAGTAGGTGCTCACTAAATGTTTTTAATTCACTCCACATAGAAGTATATAAGAGAGAAGTGAATGGAGATAAAAATAAATGGAGCATCCTCACATTAGATAGTGTTTATGAAACTTCCACAGTTAGGTGACAGGCTTGGACAAGAGAAGGGAACACAACAAGGTGTACAGAAAGATGTAGGAGGGGCTGAGCACACAAAGCGAAGAATGATTCAGGATAATCAAAAGAAAAGAATTCAGGAAGTAGGCAGTAATATGGTCAGTTTGGTGAGAATCCAGAATCTTGGTGGGTGAAAACATTATTTTACAATTGAAAAAAATGTTAAAGATGTGTTTGTATAACAGTAATAGACTTACAGTCAACTGTAATTGACTGCTATTTGTTCTAATAATCATATTAAACTAGTCAGTGTATCAGCGTATAGAATTAAGTTATTCTATTTTGTGGATCTTTTAAATGGTAATTCCACTAATGCAGATAGTGGTCCAATTTCAATAAATTTTTATTCTTACTAATGATGGTATATAATCGGTAGGAATTTTGTGTCTGGTTTCTTTTCTTTTTTTAACATCTTTATTTGAGTATAACTGTTTTACAATAGTGTGTTAGTTTCTCCTTTACAACAAAGTGAATCAGTTATACATATACATATGTTCCCATATCTCTTCCCTCTTGCATCACCCTCCCTCCCACCCTCCCTATCCCACCCCTCTAGGTGGTCACAGAGCACAGAGGTGAACTCCCTGTGCTATGTGGCAGCTTCCCACTAGCTATCTAATTTACTTTGGGTAGTATGTATATGTCCCGGCCACTCTCTCACATCATCACAGCTTACCCTTCCCCCTCCCCATATCCTCAAGTCCATGCTCTAGTAGGTCTGTGTTTTATTCCCGTCCTACCACTAATCTCTTCATGACATTTTTTTTCTTAGATTCCATATATATGTGTTAGCATACGGTATTTGTTTTTCTCCTTCTGGCTTATTTCACTCTGCATGACAGACTCCAGGTCTATCTACCTCATTACAAATAACTCAGTTTCATTTCTTTTTATGGCTGAGTAATATTCCATTGTATGTATGTGCCACATCTTCCTTATCCATTCATCTGTTGATGGACACTTAGGTTACTTCCATGTCCTGGCTATTGTAAATGGAGCTGCAATAAACATTTTGGTACATGACTCTTTTTGAATTATGGTTTCTCAGGGTATATGCCCAGTAGTGGGATTGCTGGGTCGTATGGTAGTTCTATTTGTAGTTTTTTAAGGAACCTCCATACTGTTCTCCATAGTGGCTGTATCAATCTACATTCCCACCAGCAGTGCAAGAGTGTTCCCTTTTCTCCACACCCTCTCCGGCATTTATTGTTTCTAGAGTTTTTGATGATGGCCAATCTGACCGGTGTGAGGTGATATCTCATTGTAGTTTTGATTTGCATTTCCCTAATGATTAATGATGTTGAGCATTCTTTCATGCGTTTGTTGGCGATCTGTATATCTTCTTTGGAGAAATGTCTATTTAGCTTCTGCCCATTTTTGGATTGGGTTGTTTGTTTTTTTGTTATTGAGCTGCCTGAGTTGCTTATAAATTTTGGATATTAATCCTTTGTCAGTTGCTTCATTTGCAACTATTTTCTCCCATACTGAGGGTTGTCTTTTTTGGTCTTGTTTATGGTATCCTTTGCTGTGCAAAAGCTTTTAAGTTTCATTAGATCCCATTTGTTTATTTTTGTTTTTATGTCCATTTCTCTAAGAGATGGGTCAAAAAAGATCTTGCTGTGATTTATGTCATAGAGTGTTCTGCCTATGTTTTCCTCTAAGAGTTTGATAGTGTCTGGCCTAACATGTAGGTCTTTAACCCATTTTGAGTTTATTTTTGTGTGTGGTGTTAGGGAGTGTTCTAATTTCATACTTTTACAGGTAGCGGTCCAGTTTTCCCAGCACCACTTATTGAAGAGGCTGTCTTTTCTCCACTGTATATCCTTCCCTCCTTTATCAAAGATAAGGTGACCATATGTGTGTGGGTTTATCTCTGGGCTTTCTATCCTGTTCCATGGATCTATATTTCTGTTTTTGTGCCAGTACCATACTGTCTTGATGACTGTGGCCTTGTAGTATAGTCTGAAGTCAGGGAGCCTGATTCCTCCAGCTCCATTTTTTGTTCTCAAGATTGCTTTGGCTATTCGGGGTGTTTTGTGGTTCCATGCAAATTGTGAAATTTTTTGTTCTAGTTCTGTAAAAAATGCCAGTGGTAATTTGATAGGGATAGCATTGAATCTGTAGATTGCTTTGGGTAATAGAGTCATTTTCACAATGTTGATTCTTCCAATCCAAGAACATGGTATATCTCTCCACCTATTTGTATCATCTTTAATTTCTTTCATCAGTGTCTTATAGTTTTCTGCATACAAGTCTTTTGTCTCCTTAGGTAGGTTTATTCCTAGATATTTTATTCTTTTTGTTGCAATGGTAAATGGGAGTGTTTTCTTAATTTCCCTCTCGGGTTTTTCATCGTTAGTGTATAAGAATGCCAGAGATTTCTGTGCATTAATTTTGTATCCTGCTACTTTACCAAATTCATTGATTAGTTCTAGGAGTTTTCTGGTAGCATCCTTAGTATTCTCTATGTATAGTATATCATGTCATCGGCAAACAGTGACAGCTTTACTTCTTCTTTTCCTATTTGGATTCCTTTTATTTCTTTATTTTCTGTGATTGCTATGGCTAGAACTTCCAAAACTAGGTTGAATAATAGTGGTGAGAGTGGGCCACCTTGTCTTGTTCCTCATCTTAGTGGAAATGGTTTCAGTTTTTCACCATTGAGAACAATGCTGGCTGTGGGTTTGTCATATATGGCCTTTATTATGTTGAGGAAAGTTCCCTCTATGCCTACTTTCTGGAGGGTTTTTATCATAAATGGGTGTTGAATTTTGTCAAAAGCTTTCTCTGCATCTATTGAGATGATCATATGGTTTTTCTCCTTCAGTTTGTTGATATGGTGTATCACGTTGATTGATTTGCATATATTGAAGAATCCTTGCATTCCTGGAATAAACCCCACTTGATCATGGTGTATGATCCTTTTAATGTGCTGTTGGATTCTGTTTGCTAGCATTTTGTTGAGGATTTTTGCATCTATGTTCATCAGTGATATTGGCCTGTAGTTTTCTTTCTTTGTGACATCTTTGTCTGGTTTTGATATCAGGGTGATGGTGGCCTCATAGAATGAGTTTAGGAGTGTTCCTCCCTCTGCTATCTTTTGGAAGAGTTTGAGAAGGATAGGTGTTAGCTCTTCTCTAAATGTTTGATAGAATTCACCTGTGAAGCCATGTGGTCCTGGGCTTTTGTGTGTTGGAAGATTTTTAATCACAGTTTCAATTTCAGTGCTTCTGACTGGTCTGTTCATATTTTCTATTTCTTCCTGGTTCAGTCTCTGCAGGTTGTGCATTTCTAAGAATTTGTCCATTTCTTCCAGGTTGTCCATTTTATTGGCATAAAGTTGCTTGTAGTAATCTCTCATAATCTTTTGTATTTCTGCAGTGTCAGTTGTTACATCTCCTTTTTCATTTCTAATTCTGTTGATTTGAGTCTTCTCCCTTTTTTTCTTGATGAGTCTGGCTAATGGTTTATCAATTTTATTTATCTTCTCAAAGAACCAGCTTTTACTTTTATTGATCTTTGCTATTGTTTCCTTCATTTCTTTTCATTTATTTCTGATCTGATCTTTATGATTTCTTTCGTTCTGCTAAATTTGGGGATTTTTGTTCTGCTTTCTCTAATTGCTTTAGGTGCAAAGTTAAGTTGTTTATTCGAGATGCTTCCTGTTTCTTAAGGTAGGATTGTATTGCTATAAACTTCCCTCTTAGAACTGCTTTTGCTGTATCCCATAGGTTTTGGGTCTTCATGTTTCCATTGTCATTTGTTTCTAAGTACTTTTTGATTTCCTCTTTGATTTCTTCAGTGATCAGTTCGTTATTAAGTAGTGTATTGTTTAGCCTCCATGTGTTTGTATTTTTTACAGATCTTTTCCTGTAATTGATATCTAGTCTCATAGCGTTGTGGTTGGAAAAGATACTTGATACGATTTCAATTTTCTTAAATTTGCCAAGGCTGGATTTGTGACCCAATATATGATCTATCCTGGAGAATGTTCCATGAGCACTTGAGAATAATGTGTATTTTGTTGTTTTTGGATGGAATGTCCTATAAATATCAAGTAAATCCATCTTGTGTAATGTATCATTTAAAGCTTGTGTTTCTTTATTTATTTTCATTTTGGATGATCTGTCCATTGGTGACAGTGGGGTGTTAAAGTCCCCTACTATGATTGTGTTACTGTCGATTTCCCCATTTATGGCTGTTAGTATTTGCATTATGTATTGAGGTGCTCCTATGTTGGGTGCATAAATATTTACAATTGTTATATCTTCTTCTTGGATCGATCCCTTGATCATTATGTAGTGTCCTTCTTTGTCTCTTGTAATAGTTTTTATTTTAAAGTCTATTTTGTCTGATATGAGAATTGCTACTCCAGCTTTCTTCTGATTTCCATTTGCATGGAATATCATTTTCCATCCGCTCACTTTCAGCCTGTAAGTGTCCCTAGGCCTGAAGTGGGTCTCTTGTAGACAGCATATATATGGGTCCTGTTTTTGTATCCATTCAGCCAGTCTGTGTCTTTTGGTGGGAGCATTTAATCCATTTACATTTAAGGTAATTATTGATATGTGTGTTCCTATTACCATTTACTTAATTGTTTCGGGTAGTTCTTGTAGGTCTTTTCCTTCTCTTGTGTTTCTTGCTTAGAGAAGTTCCTTTAGCATTTGTTGTAAAGCTGGTTTGGTGGTGCTGAATTCTCTCAGTTTTTGCTTGTGTAAAGGTTTTAATTTCTCCATCAAATCTGAATGAGATCTTTGCTGGGTAGAGTAATCTTGGTTGTAGGTTTTTTTCCTTCATCACTTTAAATATGTCCTGCCACTCCCTTCTGGCTTGTATTGTTTCTGCTGAAAGATCAGATGTTAACCTTATGGTGATTCCCTTGTGTGTTATTTGTTGTTTTTCCCTTGCTGCTTTTAATATGTTTTCTTTGTATTTAATTTTTGACAGTTTGATTATTATGTGTCTTGGCGTGTTTATCCTTGGGTTTATCCTGTATGGGACTCTCTGTGCTTCCTGGACTTGATTGACTATTTCCTTTCCTATATTAGGGAAGCTTTCAACTATAATCTCTTCAAATATTTTCTCAGTCCCTTACTTTTTCTCTTCTTCTGGGACCCCTATAATTCAAATATTGGTGCGTTTAATGTTGTCCCAGAGGTGTCTGAGACTGTCCTCAGTTCTTTTCATTCTGTTTTCTTTATTCTGCTCTGCAGTAGTTATTTTCACTATTTTATCTTCCAGGTCACTTATCCATCCTTCTGCCTCAGTTATTCTGCTATTGATCCCATCTAGAGTATTTTTCATTTCATTTATTGTGTTACTCATTGTTACTTGCTTCCTCTTTATTTCTTCTAGGTCCTTGTTAACTGTTTCTTGCAATTTGTCTATTCTATTTCCAAGATTTTGAATCATCTTTACTATCATTATTCTGAATTCTTTTTCAGGTAGACTGCCTATTACCTCTTCATTTGTTAGGTCTGGTGGGTTTTTATCTTGCTCCTTCATCTGTTATGTGTTTTTCTGTCTTCTCATTTTGCTTATCTTACTGTGTTTGGCGTCTCCTTTTTGCAGGCTGCAGGTTCATAGTTCCCTCTGTTTTTGGTGGCTGTCCCCAGTGGCTGAGGTTGGTTCAGTGGGTTGAGTAGGTTTCCTGGTTGGGGGAACTAGTGCCTCTATTCTGGTGGATGAGGCTGGATCTTGTCTTTCTGGTGGGCAGGTCCACGTCTGGTGGTGTGTTTTGGGATGTTGGTAGCCTTATTATGATTTTAGGCAGCCTCTCTGCTAATGGATGGGACTGTAGTCCTGTAGTCCTGTAGTCCAACTTGCTCTTTGTTGGGCATAGGGTGTCCAGCACTGTACGTTGCTGGTCCTTGAGTGAAGCTGGGTCTTGGTGTTGAGATGGAGATATCTGGGAGATTTTCGCCGTTTGATATTACGTGGATATTACACAGGTCTCTTGTGGACCAGTGTCCTGAGGTTGGTTCTCCCACCTCAGAGACACAGCCTTGACACCTGGCTGGAGTGCCAAGAGCCTTTAATCCACATGGCTCAAAATAAAAGGGAGAATAAAATAGAAAGGAAAGAAGGAAGGAGGGAGGGAGGGAAGGAAGGAAGGGAGGGAGGGAGGAAGAATGGGAGGAAGGAAGGAAGGAAGGAGGGAAGTAGGAAAGAAAGGAGGGAAGAAAGGAAGAAAGAAAGGGAGAAGACAAAATAAAGTAGGATAAAATATAGTTATTAAAATAAAAAATAATTGTTAAGAAGAAAAACTTCTATTAAAGAAAAAACAAACAAAAAAACCCGGGTCGGTGTAACCCTAGGGCAAATGGTGAAAAGAAAGCTATATAGACAAAATCTCACACAGCAGCGCGCGCACACACACACACACACACACACACACACACACACACACACACTCACAAAAAGCAAAAAGGGGAAAATAATAGTATATCTTGCTCCTAAAGTTCACCACCTCAACTTGGGATATTTTGCTGTCTATTCAGGTTTTCCACAGATGCAGGGCACTTCAAGTTGACTGTGGAGCTTTAATCGGCTGCTTCTGAGGCTGCTGGGAGATACCTCCCCCTCTCCTCGTTGTTCGCACAGCTCCTGGGGTTCAGCTTTGGACTTGGCCCCGCCTCTGTGCGTAGGTCGTCCGAGGGCGTCTGCCCTTTGCTCAGACAGGGCGGGGTTAAAGGAGCAGCTGATTCGGGGGCTCTGGCACAGGCCCCGGGGGAGGGAGGGGCACGGATGCGGGGCGAGCCTGGGACGTCAGAGGCCGGCGTGACACTGCACCGGCCCAAGGCGCACCGTGAGTTTTCCCGGGGAAGCTGTCCCTAGGTCACGGGGCCCTGGCAGTGGTGAGCTGCACGGCTCCCGGGAGGGGCGTTGTGGAGAGTGACCTGTGCTCGTACACAGGCCTCTTGGTGGCGGCAGTAGCAACCCTAGCGTCCCACACCCGTCTCTGGGGTCCGCGCTGGTAGCCGCGGCTCGCGCCCGTTTCTGGAGCTCCTTTACGCGGTGCCCTTAATGCCCTCTCCTCGCCCCCCAGGAAGCAAAGAGGCAAGAAAAAGTCTCTTGTCTCTTCGGTAGCTCCGCGCCCGTTTCTGGAGCTCCTTTACGCGGTGCCCTTAATGCCCTCTCCTCGCCCCCCAGGAAGCAAAGAGGCAAGAAAAAGTCTCTTGTCTCTTCGGTAGCTCCGCGCCCGTTTCTGGAGCTCCTTTAAGTGGCGCGCTTAAACCCCTCTCCTCGCGCACCAGGAGGCAAAGAGGGAAGAAAAGGTCTCTTGCCTCTTCGGCAGCTCCAGACTTAAACTGGACTCCCTCCCTCCCCTCCCAGCTAGCCTAGCCGTGGTGCACTAACCCCTTCAGGCTGTTTTCACTCTGCCAACTCCAGATCTTTCCCTGGGATCCGACTGAAGCCCTAGGCTCAGCTCCCAGCCCCGCCCGCCCTGGCAGGTGAGCAGAGGAGCCTCTTGGGCTGGTAAGTGCTGGTCGGCACCGATCCTCTGCGGAATCCCTCTGTTTTGCCCTCCGCACCCTGTTGCTGCGCTCTCCTCCGCGGCTCCGAAGCTTCCCCCCTCCGCCACCCGCAGTCTTCGCCCGCGAAGGGGCTTCTAGTGTGTGAACCTTTCCTCCTTCTCGGCTCCCTCCCACTGGTGCACGTCCCGTCCCTATTCTTTCTCTCTGTTTATTCTTTTGTCTTTTGCCCTACACAGGTACGTGGGGAGTTTCTTGCCTTTTGGGAGGTCTGAGGTCTTCTGCCAGCGTTCTGTGGGTGTTCTATAGGAGAAGTTCCACGTGTAGATGTATTTCTGATGTATTTGTGAGGAGGAAGGTGATCCCCGCGTCTTACTCTTCCGCCATCTTCTCTCTCCCCCCTGGGGTTTATTGATGTACTGCACGATGTGTGCTTTTTGTTCTCGATCAATGACCAAGACATTTTTACAGCCATCTTCAATATCTTTGGTTACTCTAATGCTCCTCATTTACTCTGACATTTGTCAGTCCTTCCTGAATTCCTTGCAGTTATGGTTAACTGAGAGTACTTTAAGATCTAGCAGCAGCACATCAGTTTGGGGGAGACCACAGTCCTCAATAATAGAAACTGAAGATACCTATTTTTAGCTCTGCCTATAATTACATTTGTGTATAACCTATGAGAAGTGCTATTGAAAAGCCATGGATGTCTTCATGGAGTAGACATATAATAACTACAGTCGCATATGAAGAAAAAAGTTGTGCGCAATTAGAAAAAGCACTTATGAAGCTATACTGGACCTTTGAGATTTCATATTTTTTAAGAGCACAGGAAGTTAGGCACTTTACAGCAGTGGACCACAAAGTATTAGCTTTAATTTCTTGACTGCTTGTTCTTTTACTTTAGTAGTGAAAGTCAAAGAACCTTTTCCTAGAATTATTAATAATCGGCATGAAACTTAGACGAAGTTATTTTTTTTTAATGATCGTTTTTAGTGGTTCTACTTTTAGTCAGGAGACCTTGCTGTAATCACAGTTTAGAGAATTAAGTAAAATGGCAGCTTGTGCTATATAATGCTTTGCATAGTCTGAGCATATTATAGTATTGCTTTCTTATCTACCTTAGCATCTAAAAACAGGACATTCTAAAGTATCCCACTGTATCAGGTTGGGCATCTACTTGTATATATTTCCCTTTTGGGGACTCAAGATAATGGTTATTTGATGATTTTTAAAAATTCAGAAATATCAAATGAACCTCATACTTTGAGGGCATTATTAAGATTAAATGTGAATCAGATATGGACCATACTTTAAGGAACTTGTTGATTAGTAGACACACAGACATATATAAATAATTAAAATACAAGGCAGGCATTTATTTATTTATTTATTTATTTTTAGCAGTACGCAGGGCTCTCACTGTTGTGGCTCCCGACGCGCAGGCCCAGCGGCCGTGGCTCACGGGCCCAGCCGCTCCGCGGCATGTGGGATCTTCCCGGACCAGGGCACAAACCCGTGTCCCCTGCATCGGCAGGCGGACTCTCAACCACTGCGCCACCAGGGAAGCTCCCAAGGCAGGCATTTTATTTTTTTTTTTTTTTTTTTTTTTTTTTTTTTTTTTTTTTTTTTTTTTTTTTTGCGGTACGCGGGCCTCTCACTGTTGTGGCCTCTCCCGTCGCAGAGCACAGGCTCCGGATGCACAGGCTCAGCGGCCATGGCTCACGGGCCCAGCCGCTCCGCGGCATGTGGGATCTTCCTGGACAGGGGCACGAACCCGCGTCCCCTGCATCGGCAGGCAGACTCTCAACCACTGCGCCACCAGGGAAGCCCAAGGCAGGCATTTTAAAGTATCATAATAAAGTCCATGTGTTCAACCAAAAATATTTATTTACCTTATAATGTGTGCTACATGTTATTCTAGGTGCTGGGGATACAACAGTGAGAAAGGCAGTCAAGGTCTCTGTTCTCATTGAGCTTATAGTGCAGTGGTGGACAGGCAGACAGTAAGCAAACAATAAATGAACAAGAAATTTCAGATAGAGATTACAGTTATAAGAGTCACTATAGAGGCAGAATTTATAGGAATTCAAAACTGAGTGTATGGGGACAATAGAAAGTATCAGGATGGAAAAAAAGATTCAGTGATAACTACAATTTGGGGTCTGAGTAAATAGGAATATAGTTGCGTTATCATAGAGAACAGAAAAAATGGCAAGGGTAACTCGGAGGAGGGAAGAAAATCAGGGTGAAGAATAAAAAAATTCAAGGTGTCACTTGAATGTTGCCAAATATTCCACCTCCAAACACGTGGTGTTTGGACACTCTGTGCTGTGAAAGCAGCCTTTCATCCAACCTACTGCCATCCTTCCTGACATCCATATGGGAGTGATTAATATGGAACACACTGCACCTGGAATGGGACTTTAAAGGCAAAACACACTGGTTTCCCAGCCAAGGCCTTCACGCTGACTAATCCTATGTTTAACCCACTCATTCTCCATGAAGCGTTTCACAGCCATCCTCTTAGTGAGCCTTCAGTCATTGCCTTTGGTTGAAATTCCTTCCAAACAAGGCCGTGACTTCCATGAGATCATACATTCTTCTGTTTAAAGACCACATTATTTTTACTTTCTTGTCCCCTAAAGAATAAAACACAGAACTGTTGTATAGATATTAGAGTTCAAATAATATTTCAGTATTTAAATAAACAAAATCTAGATTTTTGGTGCAGGGAAATCATCTAGGTCAGGAGTTGGCAAACTTTTTGTGTAAAAGGACTCATAATAAATATTTAGGTTATTCCAGCCGTAATGTCACTGTATCAACCACTCAGCTCTGTCAGTGTGGTGTGAAAACAGACACAGGCAGTACATAATTAAATGAGCATGACTGTACTTAAACAAAATTTTATTTACCAAAATATGTGGTGGGATAGTTGTAACCACCAGGCCCTAGTTGACTGAAAAATTCCCTTTATATACCTCCCCCGCAACCCCCTGCCTCCTCTCATGCTCCAAAAAATAAAAGAACATTTAACATTTATTGTCTTAGGCTCTTAGGCTTCAAAGATGAAAGAGACAGTCCAGGACCTGACTGGCAAACTAGCAAAAAACAAGGTAGAAAATGCTACCACTCATTGTACAATGGGTTCTGTAGAAGCATCAAGAATGGGCATCCATTTCCATCTGGAGTGGTGGGAATGGGGTTATTCAGAAATGATAAGGGAATTTTCTTAGAGGAAGCAACATTTGAAACAGAGTAAGAGTTAGATGAAGAAAGGGGAAAAATGGTGTTTCAAGCCAAGGAAATAGGTTATGGAAAAGCCCAGAGTGAAAAATAAAAGCATGGCAGATACAGTTCAATCCAGTCTAGCAATTCATAGGGTGATAGATGTTACAGTGACAGCCAGTTGCCCTCACATTAGATCTGTCAGAGATCAGCAAGATGTTAGGAATAGCTAGCTCAGGGTGTCGGTTACAGAGTGCTTGGCTATAAGTTGGAGGAATCAGATCATGGAAGGAATTCTAGGAACAGGCAGGAGAGAAACAGAACAGAAGAGAGAGTAAGAGACAGACAGAGACAGAGAGGGGAGGGGTGATGAGGGAGAGGAAGAAAGGTAAACAAATTGAAAATGCAGGACTTGGAAACCATTTAAAGATTTTAAACAAGGAAGGTACACAGCTAGATTTGCAGTTTAAAAAGGGAAGCCTGACACTATTACGGAGCACAAATGTGAAGTGGGCAGGAGTTTATCATAATATAATATGTCCTAACTTACTACAGTAACTTATTGTAAAACTGGAAGTTGTCTGAATCGTAGTAGTGGTGATAGATAGGAGGGCGCATATTTGAGACATTTGGGAGAAAGAGTAAAACAGACATGGGGACTGGTTGTTAAAGGGGAATGAGATAGACAAAAGGATCTAGGAAGACTTCCAGTTTTCAAACTTGAGAGAAAGGGTGGGGAGATAGTGATTACATTCAAGTAGGATGGGAAATCAAGAGGTGGAATAGTTTGAGATATGAGAGGAGAGGATGGTGAATTAGTTTTGATGGGCCAAATCTGAGGTGGCTGTGAGTAACATAATGATCAAATAAACATGTCAAAACGAAGTTTGGAATATTGGTCTAGAGCTCAAGGGAAAAAATAAGTAAATTTGGGAGCTATCATCATTCAATTTGTTGATAAAGTTGTGGGTGATATTACAGTCACCCATAAGGTGTATATAATGAGACAAGAAATGAGTCATAGAAATCTGTGGGATGCCTGTTGTATCAGTTATCACTTACTGGCAATAAGACATCATAAAAATTAGTGGCTGAAAACAACAATGTATTATTTGCTATGATTTTCTGAGTAAACTGGGGTGGTTCTTCTGAGTTTTACTTTGGCTATCTCACGAGCAGTGCGTTAGTCAAGGCTTAGGTTCTGAGGGGACAACTGAGATGGCTGGGTCTCTCTCTCTCTTGATGTGGTCCTTCATCTCAAGCTTTTTCATCAAACAGCAGTCTCAGGACAGCATTACAGGAGGAAGTAGGCAGAAGCTGCAAGACTGCTTGAAGACTGGACTCTAGAACTCGCACACATGGTTTTTCCCATATTCTATTGGCCATACTTAGTCCCAAGGTCTAGTTGAGCAAAAAGAAATAGACTCCATCTCTCAATGGAACAAGCTACAGAGAATTTGTGGCCACCCCTGCATGACACCTACATTTACTGAATATGCAGAGGAAGCAAGTCCCATGTCGGAACTGAGAAGAAGCTAGAAAGGGAAAGGAAGTGCCGCCGAGAGTGAAATCAAGAAGTCAAGGAATGGACTGCGGCAAGAATGGGAGGAAAGGGTCACAATGCACAATATTACAAAGAGGTCAAGGCAGATCAGTTCTTGGGTTTGGAGGTTAGATCTCTGATAAACCTCGGAAGAAATATTTCTGTTGTGGATGTGTGGGGGGATGGAAGTCACTTTATGGTGGTTGTTCCTGGAAAGAGGTAAACTAGAGAAAGTGACTGAGGGTTGTTATTTGAATTTGTGAAGGAAAAATAGTTGAGGTGTGTATGTGCTCAAATGATGGTTGTTATAATGTGACCTGGTAGTAGGAAGGCCCAGAAGTAAAGGCAGAAGATAAAATGAGTTTAAGAAGGGATAAATTATGAAGCAAAGTCATAGAGGAGGTGAAAGCAGTGAAATTCAGAGCATATTAAAGAGTTAAAAACTTTGGGAAAATAAATGGATGTAAGATACTTTTGATGTAGATGACCAGTGTTTTATTCTTATCAGTGATATTTTCTTTTTTTTGCGGTATGCGGGCCTCTCACTGTTGTGGCCTCTCCCGTTGCGGAGCACAGGCTCCGGACGCGCAGGCCCAGCAGCCATGGCTCATGGGCCAAACTGCTCCGCGGCATGTGGGATCCTCCCGGACCGGGGCACGAACCCGTGTCCGCTGCATCGGCAGGCGGACTCTCAACCACTGCGCCACCAGGGAAGCCCAGTGATATTTTCCAAGTAGCTCCTTTTCCTTAACAAAATGGCATGATAGGCCCTGGTATATTCTTGTTTCTAAAAGTTATTAGTTTTTCGTTGCTCTTTAGGTAATTGATTTGTGACTAATGTGAAGAGCTGATTATTTTCAATGAAGCTTCCAACTGGAAGTCACAGTTTATTACTGTTTATTATAGAGTATGTTCAGAACGTGGAAATCAGGGAAAAAGGAGGTCATCTTGTATTTTCAGCTATCCTACTGGATAATTCAAATTCTTACATATTTCTAGTGTCATTCAAATCTGCCAACATATTTCAGACTACATTTAGAGAGGGACAAGTAGGTGGCTGCAGGCATATACAAGCTGAAAGCCAAGATCATTAGGAAGTAGCTTCCACTAAGAAGGCAAAACCAATTATGGGCTTAGCTGCCAAAAGAAAAACTAACGTTAGTAGTTGACATAACTACAGCTATCATTAAACTAACTATTCAGGATAGGTAACTTTCCTTTAATAAATATGCTTTGTTATTACGAAATATTTCTTTACAAAGTATAAATCAATAAGGAAACTTTAGGTATTTGCGAGGCACAGGTAACACTTGGAAGTTAGCCCTAGAATTTCCAATGAGATTAGATATTTTCTCAGCATTTCATCTAGTAAATACTACATGTTAAATATTTACATTTTGAGTATAATCAATTTCTGGAATCTGAAATATGAGCTTAGTTTACTTAACCGCCGATGGTCCCCAATACACATTCTTTACATATTCCCTTCCATTTTCTCTGTTTATGGGGATTATGTACAGTATTATAGCTACCCTGAAGGTGTGGAATGTCTAGGGGTTCTCTTTTTTTTTTTTTTTAAACATCTTTATTTGAGTATAACTGTTTTACAATAGTGTTAGTTTCTACTTTACAACAAACTGAATCAGTTATACATATACATATGTTCCCATATCTCTTCCCTCTTGCGTCACCCTCCCTATCCCACCCTCCCTATCCCACCCCTCTAGGTGGTCACAAAGCACAGAGGTGAACTCGCTGTGCTATGCTGCAGCTTCCCACTAGCTATCTAATTTACTTTTGGTAGTGTGTATATGTCCCTGCCACTCTCTCACATTGTCACAGCTTACCCTTCCCCCTCCGCATATACTCAAGTCCATGCTTTGGTAGGTCTGTGTTTTATTCCCGTCCTACCACTAATCTCTTCATGACATTTTTTTTTCTTAGATTCCATATATATGTGTTAGCATACGGTATTTGTTTTTCTCCTTCTGGCTTACTTCACTCTGTATGACAGACTCCAGGTCTATCCACCTCCTTACAAATAACTCAGTTTCATTTCTTTTTACGGCTGAGTAATATTCCATTGTATATATGTGCCACATCTTCTTTATCCATTCATCTGTTGATGGGCACTTAGGTTGCTTCCATGTCCTGGCTATCGTAAATAGAGCTGCAATAAACATTTTGGTACATGACTCTTTTTGAATTATGGTTTTCTCAGGGTATATGCCTAGTAGTGGGATTGCGGGGTCATATGGTAGTTCTATTTGTGGTTTTTTAAGGAACCTCCATACTGCTCTCCATAGTGGCTGTATCAATTTACATTCCCACCAGCAGTGCAAGGGTGTTCCCTTGTCTCCACACCCTCTCCAGCATTTATTGTTTCTAGAGTTTTTGATGATGGCCAATCTGACCGGTGTGAGGTGATATCTCATTGTGCTTTTGATTTGCATTTCTCTAATGATTAATGATGTTGAGCATTCTTTCATGTGTTTGTTGGCGATCTGTATATCTTCTTTGCAGAAATGTCTATTTAGTTCTTCTGCCCATTTTTGGATTGGGTTGTTTCCTTTTTTTGTTATTGAGCTGCCTGAGCTGCTTATAAATTTTGGATATTAATCCTTTGTCAGTTGCTTCATTTGCAACTATTTTCTCCCATACTGAGGGTTGTCTTTTGGTCTTGTTTATGGTATCCTTTGCTGTGCGAAAGCTTTTAAGTTTCATTAGGTCCCATTTGTTTATTTTTGTTTTTATGTCCGTTTCTCTAGGAGATGGGTCAAAAAGGATCTTGCTGTGATTTATGTCATAGAGTGTTCTGCCTATGTTTTCCTCTAAGAGTGTCTGGTCTAACATGTAGGTCTTTAACCCATTTTGAGTTTATTTTTGTGTGAGGTGTTAGGGAGTGTTCTAATTTCATACTTTTACAGGTAGCTGTCCAGTTTTCCCAGCACCACTTATATTTTTCTTTTTTTTAACATCTTTATTTGAGTATAACTGTTTTACAATAGTGTGTTAGTTTCTCCTTTACAACAAAGTGAATCAGGTATACAGATACACATGTTCCCATAACTCTTCCCACTTGCATCACCCTCCCTCCCACCCTTCCTATGCCACCCCTCCAGGTGGTCACAAAGCACCGAGGTGAACTCGCTGTGCTATGCTGCAGCTTCCCACTAGCTATCTAATTTACATTTGGTAGTGTGTATATGTCCCTGCCACTCTCTCACATCGTCACAGCCTACCCTTCCCCCTCCCCATATCCTCAAGTCCATGCTCTAGTAGGTCTGCGTTTCATTCCCGTCCTACCACTAATCTCTTCATGACTTTTTTTTTTTTTTTTAGATTTCATATACATGTGTTAGCATACGGTACTTGTTTTTATCCTTCTGGCTCACTTCACCCTGTATGACAGACTCCAGGTCCATCCACCTCATTACAAATAACTCAGTTTCATTTCTTTTTACGGCTGAGTAATATTCCATTGTATATATGTGCCACATCTTCCTTATCCATTCATCTGTTGATGGGCACTTAGGTTGCTTCCATGTCCTGACTATCGCAAACAGAGCTGCAATGAACATTTTGGTACATGACTCTTTTTGAATTATGGTTTTCTCAGGGTATAGGCCCAGTAGTGGGATTGCGGGGTCATATGGTAGTTCTCTTTGTAGTTTTTTAAGGAACCTCCATACTGTTCTCCATAGTGGCTGTATCAATGTACATTCCCACCAGCAGTGCAAGAGTGTTCCCTTGTCTCCACAGCCTCTCCAGCATTTATTGTTTCTAGAGTTTTTGATGATGGCCAGTCTGACAGGTGTGAGGTGATATCTCATTGTAGTTTTGATTTGCATTTCTCTAATGATTAATGATGTTGAGCATTCTTTCATGTGTTTGTTGGCGATCTGTATATCTTCTTTGCAGAAATGTCTATTTAGTTCTTCTGCCCATTTTTGGATTGGGTTGTTTGCTTTTTTTGTTATTGACCTGCTTATAAATTTTGGATATTAATCCTTTGTCAGTTGCTTCATTTGCAACTATTTTCTCCCATACTGAGGGTTGTCTTTTGGTCTTGTTTATGGTATCCTTTGCTGTGCGAAAGCTTTTAAGTTTCATTAGGTCCCATTTGTTTATTTTTGATTTTATGTCCGTTTCTCTAGGAGATGGGTCAAAAAGGATCTTGCTGTGATTTATGTCATAGAGTGTTCTGCCTATGTTTTCCTCTAAGAGTTTGATAGTGTCTGGCCTAACATGTAGGTCTTTAACCCATTTTGAGTTTATTTTTGTGTGAGGTGTTAGGGAGTGTTCTAATTTCATACTTTTACAGGTAGCTGTCCAGTTTTCCCAGCACCACTTATATTTTTCTTTTTTTTAACATCTTTATTTGAGTATAACTGTTTTACAATAGTGTGTTAGTTTCTCCTTTACAACAAAGTGAATCAGGTATACAGATACACATGTTCCCATAACTCTTCCCTCTTGCGTAACCCTCCCTCCTACCCCTCCAGGTGGTCAAAGAGCACCGAGGTGAAATCGCTGTGCTATGCTGCAGCTTCCCACTAGCTATCTAATTTACATTTGGTAGTGTGTATATGTCCCTGCCACTCTCTCACATCGTCACAGCCTACCCTTCCCCCTCCCCATATCCTCAAGTCCATGCTCTAGTAGGTCTGCGTTTCATTCCCGTCCTACCCCTAATCTCTTCATGACTTTTTTTTTTTTTTTTTTAGATTTCATATACATGTGTTAGCATACGGTACTTGTTTTTATCCTTCTGGCTCACTTCACCCTGTATGACAGACTCCAGGTCCATCCACCTCATTAAAATAACTCAGTTTCATTTCTTTTTACGGCTGAGTAATATTCCATTGTATATATGTGCCACATCTTCCTTATCCATTCATCTGTTGATGGGCACTTAGGTTGCTTCCATGTCCTGGCTATCGCAAACAGAGCTGCAATGAACATTTTGGTACATGACTCTTTTTGAATTATGGTTTTCTCAGGGTATAGGCCCAGTGGTGGGATTGCGGGGTCATATGGTAGTTCTCTTTGTAGCTTTTTAAGGAACCTCCATACTGTTCTCCATAGTGGCTGTATCAATTTACATTCCCACCAGCAGTGCAAGAGTGTTCCCTTGTCTCCACACCCTCTCCAGCATTTATTGTTTCTAGAGTTTTTGATGATGGCCAATCTGACCGGTGTGAGGTGATATCTCATTGTAGTTTTGATTTGCATTTCTCTAATGATTAATGATGTTGAGCATTCTTTCATGTGTTTGTTGGCGATCTGTATATCTTCTTTGCAGAAATGTCTATTTAGTTCTTCTGCCCATTTTTGGATTGGGTTGTTTGCTATTTTTGTTATTGACCTGCTTATAAATTTTGGATATTAATCCTTTGTCAGTTGCTTCATTTGCAACTATTTTCTCCCATACTGAGGGTTGTCTTTTGGTCTTGTTTATGGTATCCTTTGCTGTGCGAAAGCTTTTAAGTTTCATTAGGTCCCATTTGTTTATTTTTGATTTTATGTCCGTTTCTCTAGGAGATGGGTCAAAAAGGATCTTGCTGTGATTTATGTCATAGAGTGTTCTGCCTATGTTTTCCTCTAAGAGTTTGATAGTGTCTGGCCTAACATGTAGGTCTTTAACCCATTTTGAGTTTATTTTTGTGTGAGGTGTTAGGGAGTGTTCTAATTTCATACTTTTACAGGTAGCTGTCCAGTTTTCCCAGCACCATTTATTTTTTTCTTTTTTTTAACATCTTTATTTGAGTATAACTGTTTTACAATAGTGTGTTAGTTTCTCCTTTACAACAAAGTGAAACAGGTATACAGATACACATGTTCCCATAACTCTTCCCTCTTGCGTAACCCTCCCTCCCACCCCTCCAGGTGGTCACAAAGCACCGAGGTGAACTCGCTGTGCTATGCTGCAGCTTCCCACTAGCTATCTAATTTACATTTGGTAGTGTGTATATGTCCCTGCCACTCTCTCACATCGTCACAGCCTACCCTTCCCCCTCCCCATATCCTCAAGTCCATGCTCTAGTAGGTCTGCGTTTCATTCCCGTCCTACCACTAATCTCTTCATGACTTTTTTTTTTTTTTTTTAGATTTCATATACATGTGTTAGCATACGGTACTTGTTTTTATCCTTCTGGCTCACTTCACCCTGTATGACAGACTCCAGGTCCATCCACCTCATTACAAATAACTCAGTTTCATTTCTTTTTATGGCTGAGTAATATTCCATTGTATATATGTGCCACATCTTCCTTATCCATTCATCTGTTGATGGGCACTTAGGTTGCTTCCATGTCCTGGCTATCGCAAACAGAGCTGCAATGAACATTTTGGTACATGACTCTTTTTGAATTATGGTTTTCTCAGGGTATATGCCTAGTAGTGGGATTGCGGGGTCATATGGTAGTTCTATTTGTGGTTTTTTAAGGAACCTCCATACTGCTCTCCATAGTGGCTGTATCAATTTACATTCCCACCAGCAGTGCAAGGGTGTTCCCTTGTCTCCACACCCTCTCCAGCATTTATTGTTTCTAGAGTTTTTGATGATGGCCAATCTGACCGGTGTGAGGTGATATCTCATTGTGCTTTTGATTTGCATTTCTCTAATGATTAATGATGTTGAGCATTCTTTCATGTGTTTGTTGGCGATCTGTATATCTTCTTTGCAGAAATGTCTATTTAGTTCTTCTGCCCATTTTTGGATTGGGTTGTTTCCTTTTTTTGTTATTGAGCTGCCTGAGCTGCTTATAAATTTTGGATATTAATCCTTTGTCAGTTGCTTCATTTGCAACTATTTTCTCCCATACTGAGGGTTGTCTTTTGGTCTTGTTTATGGTATCCTTTGCTGTGCGAAAGCTTTTAAGTTTCATTAGGTCCCATTTGTTTATTTTTGTTTTTATGTCCGTTTCTCTAGGAGATGGGTCAAAAAGGATCTTGCTGTGATTTATGTCATAGAGTGTTCTGCCTATGTTTTCCTCTAAGAGTGTCTGGTCTAACATGTAGGTCTTTAACCCATTTTGAGTTTATTTTTGTGTGAGGTGTTAGGGAGTGTTCTAATTTCATACTTTTACAGGTAGCTGTCCAGTTTTCCCAGCACCACTTATATTTTTCTTTTTTTTAACATCTTTATTTGAGTATAACTGTTTTACAATAGTGTGTTAGTTTCTCCTTTACAACAAAGTGAATCAGGTATACAGATACACATGTTCCCATAACTCTTCCCACTTGCATCACCCTCCCTCCCACCCTTCCTATGCCACCCCTCCAGGTGGTCACAAAGCACCGAGGTGAACTCGCTGTGCTATGCTGCAGCTTCCCACTAGCTATCTAATTTACATTTGGTAGTGTGTATATGTCCCTGCCACTCTCTCACATCGTCACAGCCTACCCTTCCCCCTCCCCATATCCTCAAGTCCATGCTCTAGTAGGTCTGCGTTTCATTCCCGTCCTACCACTAATCTCTTCATGACTTTTTTTTTTTTTTTTAGATTTCATATACATGTGTTAGCATACGGTACTTGTTTTTATCCTTCTGGCTCACTTCACCCTGTATGACAGACTCCAGGTCCATCCACCTCATTACAAATAACTCAGTTTCATTTCTTTTTACGGCTGAGTAATATTCCATTGTATATATGTGCCACATCTTCCTTATCCATTCATCTGTTGATGGGCACTTAGGTTGCTTCCATGTCCTGACTATCGCAAACAGAGCTGCAATGAACATTTTGGTACATGACTCTTTTTGAATTATGGTTTTCTCAGGGTATAGGCCCAGTAGTGGGATTGCGGGGTCATATGGTAGTTCTCTTTGTAGTTTTTTAAGGAACCTCCATACTGTTCTCCATAGTGGCTGTATCAATGTACATTCCCACCAGCAGTGCAAGAGTGTTCCCTTGTCTCCACAGCCTCTCCAGCATTTATTGTTTCTAGAGTTTTTGATGATGGCCAATCTGACCGGTGTGAGGTGATATCTCATTGTAGTTTTGATTTGCATTTCTCTAATGATTAATGATGTTGAGCATTCTTTCATGTGTTTGTTGGCGATCTGTATATCTTCTTTGCAGAAATGTCTATTTAGTTCTTCTGCCCATTTTTGGATTGGGTTGTTTGCTTTTTTTGTTATTGAC
Source organism: Kogia breviceps (assembly GCF_026419965.1). Lineage (NCBI taxonomy): Eukaryota > Metazoa > Chordata > Mammalia > Artiodactyla > Physeteridae > Kogia > Kogia breviceps. The sequence goes on along the minus strand of NC_081321.1, from coordinate 70,480,000 downwards.
CTGCTTATAAATTTTGGATATTAATCCTTTGTCAGTTGCTTCATTTGCAACTATTTTCTCCCATACTGAGGGTTGTCTTTTGGTCTTGTTTATGGTATCCTTTGCTGTGCGAAAGCTTTTAAGTTTCATTAGGTCCCATTTGTTTATTTTTGATTTTATGTCCGTTTCTCTAGGAGATGGGTCAAAAAGGATCTTGCTGTGATTTATGTCATAGAGTGTTCTGCCTATGTTTTCCTCTAAGAGTTTGATAGTGTCTGGCCTAACATGTAGGTCTTTAACCCATTTTGAGTTTATTTTTGTGTGAGGTGTTAGGGAGTGTTCTAATTTCATACTTTTACAGGTAGCTGTCCAGTTTTCCCAGCACCATTTATTTTTTTCTTTTTTTTAACATCTTTATTTGAGTATAACTGTTTTACAATAGTGTGTTAGTTTCTCCTTTACAACAAAGTGAAACAGGTATACAGATACACATGTTCCCATAACTCTTCCCTCTTGCGTAACCCTCCCTCCCACCCCTCCAGGTGGTCACAAAGCACCGAGGTGAACTCGCTGTGCTATGCTGCAGCTTCCCACTAGCTATCTAATTTACATTTGGTAGTGTGTATATGTCCCTGCCACTCTCTCACATCGTCACAGCCTACCCTTCCCCCTCCCCATATCCTCAAGTCCATGCTCTAGTAGGTCTGCGTTTCATTCCCGTCCTACCACTAATCTCTTCATGACTTTTTTTTTTTTTTTTTAGATTTCATATACATGTGTTAGCATACGGTACTTGTTTTTATCCTTCTGGCTCACTTCACCCTGTATGACAGACTCCAGGTCCATCCACCTCATTACAAATAACTCAGTTTCATTTCTTTTTACGGCTGAGTAATATTCCATTGTATATATGTGCCACATCTTCCTTATCCATTCATCTGTTGATGGGCACTTAGGTTGCTTCCATGTCCTGGCTATCGCAAACAGAGCTGCAATGAACATTTTGGTACATGACTCTTTTTGAATTATGGTTTTCTCAGGGTATAGGCCCAGTAGTGGGATTGCGGGGTCATATTGTAGTTCTCTTTGTAGCTTTTTAAGGAACCTCCATACTGTTCTCCATAGTGGCTGTATCAATTTACATTCCCACCAGCAGTGCAAGAGTGTTCCCTTGTCTCCACACCCTCTCCAGCATTTATTGTTTCTAGAGTTTTTGATGATGGCCAATCTGACCGGTGTGAGGTGATATCTCATTGTAGTTTTGATTTGCATTTCTCTAATGATTAATGATGTTGAGCATTCTTTCATGTGTTTGTTGGCGATCTGTATATCTTCTTTGCAGAAATGTCTATTTAGTTCTTCTGCCCATTTTTGGATTGGGTTGTTTGCTTTTTTTGTTATTGAGCTGCCTGAGCTGCTTATAAATTTTGGATATTAATCCTTTGTCAGTTGCTTCATTTGCAACTATTTTCTCCCATACTGAGGGTTGTCTTTTGGTCTTGTTTATGGTATCCTTTGCTGTGCGAAAGCTTTTAAGTTTCATTAGGTCCCATTTGTTTATTTATGTTTTTATGTCCGTTTCTCTAGGAGATGGGTCAAAAAGGATCTTGCTGTGATTTATGTCATAGAGTGTTCTGCCTATGTTTTCCTCTAAGAGTTTGATAGTGTCTGGCCTAACATGTAGGTCTTTAACCCATTTTGAGTTTATTTTTGTGTGAGGTGTTAGGGAGTGTTCTAATTTCATACTTTTACAGGTAGCTGTCCAGTTTTCCCAGCACCACTTATATTTTTCTTTTTTTTAACATCTTTATTTGAGTATAACTGTTTTACAATAGTGTGTTAGTTTCTCCTTTACAACAAAGTGAATCAGGTATACAGATACACATGTTCCCATAACTCTTCCCTCTTGCGTAACCCTCCCTCCCACCCTCCCTCTCCCACCCCTCCAGGTGGTCACAAAGCACCGAGGTGAACTCGCTGTGCTATGCTGCAGCTTCCCACTAGCTATCTAATTTACATTTGGTAGTGTGTATATGTCCCTGCCACTCTCTCACATCGTCACAGCCTACCCTTCCCCCTCCCCATATCCTCAAGTCCATGCTCTAGTAGGTCTGCGTTTCATTCCCGTCCTACCACTAATCTCTTCATGACTTTTTTTTTTTTTTTTTAGATTTCATATACATGTGTTAGCATACGGTACTTGTTTTTATCCTTCTGGCTCACTTCACCCTGTATGACAGACTCCAGGTCCATCCACCTCATTACAAATAACTCAGTTTCATTTCTTTTTACGGCTGAGTAATATTCCATTGTATATATGTGCCACATCTTCCTTATCCATTCATCTGTTGATGGGCACTTAGGTTGCTTCCATGTCCTGGCTATCGCAAACAGAGCTGCAATGAACATTTTGGTACATGACTCTTTTTGAATTATGGTTTTCTCAGGGTATAGGCCCAGTAGTGGGATTGCGGGGTCATATGGTAGTTCTCTTTGTAGCTTTTTAAGGAACCTCCATACTGTTCTCCATAGTGGCTGTATCAATTTACATTCCCACCAGCAGTGCAAGAGTGTTCCCTTGTCTCCACAGCCTCTCCAGCATTTATTGTTTCTAGAGTTTTTGATGATGGCCAATCTGACCGGTGTGAGGTGATATCTCATTGTAGTTTTGATTTGCATTTCTCTAATGATTAATGATGTTGAGCATTCTTTCATGTGTTTGTTGGCGATCTGTATATCTTCTTTGCAGAAATGTCTATTTAGTTCTTCTGCCCATTTTTGGATTGGGTTGTTTGCTTTTTTTGTTATTGAGCTGCCTGAGCTGCTTATAAATTTTGGATATTAATCCTTTGTCAGTTGCTTCATTTGCAACTATTTTCTCCCATACTGAGGGTTGTCTTTTGGTCTTGTTTATGGTATCCTTTGCTGTGCGAAAGCTTTTAAGTTTCATTAGGTCCCATTTGTTTATTTATGTTTTTATGTCCGTTTCTCTAGGAGATGGGTCAAAAAGGATCTTGCTGTGATTTATGTCATAGAGTGTTCTGCCTATGTTTTCCTCTAAGAGTTTGATAGTGTCTGGCCTAACATGTAGGTCTTTAACCCATTTTGAGTTTATTTTTGTGTGAGGTGTTAGGGAGTGTTCTAATTTCATACTTTTACAGGTAGCTGTCCAGTTTTCCCAGCACCATTTATTTTTTTCTTTTTTTTAACATCTTTATTTGAGTATAACTGTTTTACAATAGTGTGTTAGTTTCTCCTTTACAACAAAGTGAATCAGGTATACAGATACACATGTTCCCATAACTCTTCCCTCTTGCGTAACCCTCCCTCCCACCCCTCCAGGTGGTCACAAAGCACCGAGGTGAACTCGCTGTGCTATGCTGCAGCTTCCCACTAGCTATCTAATTTACATTTGGTAGTGTGTATATGTCCCTGCCACTCTCTCACATCGTCACAGCCTACCCTTCCCCCTCCCCATATCCTCAAGTCCATGCTCTAGTAGGTCTGCGTTTCATTCCCGTCCTACCCCTAATCTCTTCATGACTTTTTTTTTTTTTTTTTTTTAGATTTCATATACATGTGTTAGCATACGGTACTTGTTTTTATCCTTCTGGCTCACTTCACCCTGTATGACAGACTCCAGGTCCATCCACCTCATTAAAATAACTCAGTTTCATTTCTTTTTACGGCTGAGTAATATTCCATTGTATATATGTGCCACATCTTCCTTATCCATTCATCTGTTGATGGGCACTTAGGTTGCTTCCATGTCCTGGCTATCGCAAACAGAGCTGCAATGAACATTTTGGTACATGACTCTTTTTGAATTATGGTTTTCTCAGGGTATAGGCCCAGTGGTGGGATTGCGGGGTCATATGGTAGTTCTCTTTGTAGCTTTTTAAGGAACCTCCATACTGTTCTCCATAGTGGCTGTATCAATTTACATTCCCACCAGCAGTGCAAGAGTGTTCCCTTGTCTCCACACCCTCTCCAGCATTTATTGTTTCTAGAGTTTTTGATGATGGCCAATCTGACCGGTGTGAGGTGATATCTCATTGTAGTTTTGATTTGCATTTCTCTAATGATTAATGATGTTGAGCATTCTTTCATGTGTTTGTTGGCGATCTGTATATCTTCTTTGCAGAAATGTCTATTTAGTTCTTCTGCCCATTTTTGGATTGGGTTGTTTGCTTTTTTTGTTATTGAGCTGCCTGAGCTGCTTATAAATTTTGGATATTAATCCTTTGTCAGTTGCTTCATTTGCAACTATTTTCTCCCATACTGAGGGTTGTCTTTTGGTCTTGTTTATGGTATCCTTTGCTGTGCGAAAGCTTTTAAGTTTCATTAGGTCCCATTTGTTTATTTTTGATTTTATGTCCGTTTCTCTAGGAGATGGGTCAAAAAGGATCTTGCTGTGATTTATGTCATAGAGTGTTCTGCCTATGTTTTCCTCTAAGAGTTTGATAGTGTCTGGCCTAACATGTAGGTCTTTAACCCATTTTGAGTTTATTTTTGTGTGAGGTGTTAGGGAGTGTTCTAATTTCATACTTTTACAGGTAGCTGTCCAGTTTTCCCAGCACCACTTATTTTTTTCTTTTTTTTAACATCTTTATTTGAGTATAACTGTTTTACAATAGTGTGTTAGTTTCTCCTTTACAACCAAGTGAAACAGGTATACAGATACACATGTTCCCATAACTCTTCCCTCTTGCATAACCCTCCCTCCCACCCCTCCAGGTGGTCACAAAGCACCGAGGTGAACTCGCTGTGCTATGCTGCAGCTTCCCACTAGCTATCTAATTTACATTTGGTAGTGTGTATATGTCCCTGCCACTCTCTCACATCGTCACAGCCTACCCTTCCCCCTCCCCATATCCTCAAGTCCATGCTCTAGTAGGTCTGCGTTTCATTCCCGTCCTACCACTAATCTCTTCATGACTTTTTTTTTTTTTTTTTTTTAGATTTCATATACATGTGTTAGCATACGGTACTTGTTTTTATCCTTCTGACTCACTTCACCGTGTATGACAGACTCCAGGTCCATCCACCTCCTTACAAATAACTCAGTTTCATTTCTTTTTATGGCTGAGTAATATTCCATTGTATATATGTGCCACATCTTCCTTATCCATTCATCTGTTGATGGGCACTTAGGTTGCTTCCATGTCCTGGCTATCGCAAACAGAGCTGCAATGAACATTTTAGTACATGACTCTTTTTGAATTATGGTTTTCTCAGGGTATAGGCCCAGTAGTGGGATTGCGGGGTCATATGGTAGTTCTCTTTGTAGTTTTTTAAGGAACCTCCATACTGTTCTCCATAGTGGCTGTATCAATTTACATTCCCACCAGCAGTGCAAGAGTGTTCCCTTGTCTCCACAGCCTCTCCAGCATTTATTGTTTCTAGAGTTTTTGATGATGGCCAGTCTGACAGGTGTGAGGTGATATCTCATTGTAGTTTTGATTTGCATTTCTCTAATGATTAATGATGTTGAGCATTCTTTCATGTGTTTGTTGGCGATCTGTATATCTTCTTTGCAGAAATGTCTATTTAGTTCTTCTGCCCATTTTTGGATTGGGTTGTTTGCTATTTTTGTTATTGACCTGCTTATAAATTTTGGATATTAATCCTTTGTCAGTTGCTTCATTTGCAACTATTTTCTCCCATACTGAGGGTTGTCTTTTGGTCTTGTTTATGGTATCCTTTGCTGTGCGAAAGCTTTTAAGTTTCATTAGGTCCCATTTGTTTATTTATGTTTTTATGTCCGTTTCTCTAGGAGATGGGTCAAAAAGGATCTTGCTGTGATTTATGTCATAGAGTGTTCTGCCTATGTTTTCCTCTAAGAGTTTGATAGTGTCTGGCCTAACATGTAGGTCTTTAACCCATTTTGAGTTTATTTTTGTGTGAGGTGTTAGGGAGTGTTCTAATTTCATACTTTTACAGGTAGCTGTCCAGTTTTCCCAGCACCATTTATTTTTTTCTTTTTTTTAACATCTTTATTTGAGTATAACTGTTTTACAATAGTGTGTTAGTTTCTCCTTTACAACAAAGTGAATCAGGTATACAGATACACATGTTCCCATAACTCTTCCCTCTTGCGTAACCCTCCCTCCCACCCCTCCAGGTGGTCACAAAGCACCGAGGTGAACTCGCTGTGCTATGCTGCAGCTTCCCACTAGCTATCTAATTTACATTTGGTAGTGTGTATATGTCCCTGCCACTCTCTCACATCGTCACAGCCTACCCTTCCCCCTCCCCATATCCTCAAGTCCATGCTCTAGTAGGTCTGCGTTTCATTCCCGTCCTACCCCTAATCTCTTCATGACTTTTTTTTTTTTTTTTTTTAGATTTCATATACATGTGTTAGCATACGGTACTTGTTTTTATCCTTCTGGCTCACTTCACCCTGTATGACAGACTCCAGGTCCATCCACCTCATTAAAATAACTCAGTTTCATTTCTTTTTACGGCTGAGTAATATTCCATTGTATATATGTGCCACATCTTCCTTATCCATTCATCTGTTGATGGGCACTTAGGTTGCTTCCATGTCCTGGCTATCGCAAACAGAGCTGCAATGAACATTTTGGTACATGACTCTTTTTGAATTATGGTTTTCTCAGGGTATAGGCCCAGTAGTGGGATTGCGGGGTCATATGGTAGTTCTCTTTGTAGCTTTTTAAGGAACCTCCATACTGTTCTCCATAGTGGCTGTATCAATTTACATTCCCACCAGCAGTGCAAGAGTGTTCCCTTGTCTCCACAGCCTCTCCAGCATTTATTGTTTCTAGAGTTTTTGATGATGGCCAATCTGACCGGTGTGAGGTGATATCTCATTGTAGTTTTGATTTGCATTTCTCTAATGATTAATGATGTTGAGCATTCTTTCATGTGTTTGTTGGCGATCTGTATATCTTCTTTGCAGAAATGTCTATTTAGTTCTTCTGCCCATTTTTGGATTGGGTTGTTTGCTTTTTTTGTTATTGAGCTGCCTGAGCTGCTTATAAATTTTGGATATTAATCCTTTGTCAGTTGCTTCATTTGCAACTATTTTCTCCCATACTGAGGGTTGTCTTTTGGTCTTGTTTATGGTATCCTTTGCTGTGCGAAAGCTTTTAAGTTTCATTAGGTCCCATTTGTTTATTTATGTTTTTATGTCCGTTTCTCTAGGAGATGGGTCAAAAAGGATCTTGCTGTGATTTATGTCATAGAGTGTTCTGCCTATGTTTTCCTCTAAGAGTTTGATAGTGTCTGGCCTAACATGTAGGTCTTTAACCCATTTTGAGTTTATTTTTGTGTGAGGTGTTAGGGAGTGTTCTAATTTCATACTTTTACAGGTAGCTGTCCAGTTTTCCCAGCACCATTTATTTTTTTCTTTTTTTTAACATCTTTATTTGAGTATAACTGTTTTACAATAGTGTGTTAGTTTCTCCTTTACAACAAAGTGAATCAGGTATACAGATACACATGTTCCCATAACTCTTCCCTCTTGCGTAACCCTCCCTCCCACCCCTCCAGGTGGTCACAAAGCACCGAGGTGAACTCGCTGTGCTATGCTGCAGCTTCCCACTAGCTATCTAATTTACATTTGGTAGTGTGTATATGTCCCTGCCACTCTCTCACATCGTCACAGCCTACCCTTCCCCCTCCCCATATCCTCAAGTCCATGCTCTAGTAGGTCTGCGTTTCATTCCCGTCCTACCCCTAATCTCTTCATGACTTTTTTTTTTTTTTTTTTTAGATTTCATATACATGTGTTAGCATACGGTACTTGTTTTTATCCTTCTGGCTCACTTCACCCTGTATGACAGACTCCAGGTCCATCCACCTCATTAAAATAACTCAGTTTCATTTCTTTTTACGGCTGAGTAATATTCCATTGTATATATGTGCCACATCTTCCTTATCCATTCATCTGTTGATGGGCACTTAGGTTGCTTCCATGTCCTGGCTATCGCAAACAGAGCTGCAATGAACATTTTGGTACATGACTCTTTTTGAATTATGGTTTTCTCAGGGTATAGGCCCAGTGGTGGGATTGCGGGGTCATATGGTAGTTCTCTTTGTAGCTTTTTAAGGAACCTCCATACTGTTCTCCATAGTGGCTGTATCAATTTACATTCCCACCAGCAGTGCAAGAGTGTTCCCTTGTCTCCACAGCCTCTCCAGCATTTATTGTTTCTAGAGTTTTTGATGATGGCCAATCTGACCGGTGTGAGGTGATATCTCATTGTAGTTTTGATTTGCATTTCTCTAATGATTAATGATGTTGAGCATTCTTTCATGTGTTTGTTGGCGATCTGTATATCTTCTTTGCAGAAATGTCTATTTAGTTCTTCTGCCCATTTTTGGATTGGGTTGTTTGCTTTTTTTGTTATTGAGCTGCCTGAGCTGCTTATAAATTTTGGATATTAATCCTTTGTCAGTTGCTTCATTTGCAACTATTTTCTCCCATACTGAGGGTTGTCTTTTGGTCTTGTTTATGGTATCCTTTGCTGTGCGAAAGCTTTTAAGTTTCATTAGGTCCCATTTGTTTATTTATGTTTTTATGTCCGTTTCTCTAGGAGATGGGTCAAAAAGGATCTTGCTGTGATTTATGTCATAGAGTGTTCTGCCTATGTTTTCCTCTAAGAGTTTGATAGTGTCTGGCCTAACATGTAGGTCTTTAACCCATTTTGAGTTTATTTTTGTGTGAGGTGTTAGGGAGTGTTCTAATTTCATACTTTTACAGGTAGCTGTCCAGTTTTCCCAGCACCACTTATTTTTTTCTTTTTTTTAACATCTTTATTTGAGTATAACTGTTTTACAATAGTGTGTTAGTTTCTCCTTTACAACCAAGTGAAACAGGTATACAGATACACATGTTCCCATAACTCTTCCCTCTTGCATAACCCTCCCTCCCACCCCTCCAGGTGGTCACAAAGCACCGAGGTGAACTCGCTGTGCTATGCTGCAGCTTCCCACTAGCTATCTAATTTACATTTGGTAGTGTGTATATGTCCCTGCCACTCTCTCACATCGTCACAGCCTACCCTTCCCCCTCCCCATATCCTCAAGTCCATGCTCTAGTAGGTCTGCGTTTCATTCCCGTCCTACCCCTAATCTCTTCATGACTTTTTTTTTTTTTTTTTTAGATTTCATATACATGTGTTAGCATACGGTACTTGTTTTTATCCTTCTGACTCACTTCACCGTGTATGACAGACTCCAGGTCCATCCACCTCCTTACAAATAACTCAGTTTCATTTCTTTTTACGGCTGAGTAATATTCCATTGTATATATGTGCCACATCTTCCTTATCCATTCATCTGTTGATGGGCACTTAGGTTGCTTCCATGTCCTGGCTATCGCAAACAGAGCTGCAATGAACATTTTAGTACATGACTCTTTTTGAATTATGGTTTTCTCAGGGTATAGGCCCAGTAGTGGGATTGCGGGGTCATATGGTAGTTCTCTTTGTAGTTTTTTAAGGAACCTCCATACTGTTCTCCATAGTGGCTGTATCAATTTACATTCCCACCAGCAGTGCAAGAGTGTTCCCTTGTCTCCACAGCCTCTCCAGCATTTATTGTTTCTAGAGTTTTTGATGATGGCCAGTCTGACCGGTGTGAGGTGATATCTCATTGTAGTTTTGATTTGCATTTCTCTAATGATTAATGATGTTGAGCATTCTTTCATGTGTTTGTTGGCGATCTGTATATCTTCTTTGCAGAAATGTCTATTTAGTTCTTCTGCCCATTTTTGGATTGGGTTGTTTGCTATTTTTGTTATTGACCTGCTTATAAATTTTGGATATTAATCCTTTGTCAGTTGCTTCATTTGCAACTATTTTCTCCCATACTGAGGGTTGTCTTTTGGTCTTGTTTATGGTATCCTTTGCTGTGCGAAAGCTTTTAAGTTTCATTAGGTCCCATTTGTTTATTTTTGATTTTATGTCCGTTTCTCTAGGAGATGGGTCAAAAAGGATCTTGCTGTGATTTATGTCATAGAGTGTTCTGCCTATGTTTTCCTCTAAGAGTTTGATAGTGTCTGGCCTAACATGTAGGTCTTTAACCCATTTTGAGTTTATTTTTGTGTGAGGTGTTAGGGAGTGTTCTAATTTCATACTTTTACAGGTAGCTGTCCAGTTTTCCCAGCACCACTTATTTTTTTCTTTTTTTTAACATCTTTATTTGAGTATAACTGTTTTACAATAGTGTGTTAGTTTCTCCTTTACAACCAAGTGAAACAGGTATACAGATACACATGTTCCCATAACTCTTCCCTCTTGCATAACCCTCCCTCCCACCCCTCCAGGTGGTCACAAAGCACCGAGGTGAACTCGCTGTGCTATGCTGCAGCTTCCCACTAGCTATCTAATTTACATTTGGTAGTGTGTATATGTCCCTGCCACTCTCTCACATCGTCACAGCCTACCCTTCCCCCTCCCCATATCCTCAAGTCCATGCTCTAGTAGGTCTGCGTTTCATTCCCGTCCTACCACTAATCTCTTCATGACTTTTTTTTTTTTTTTTTTAGATTTCATATACATGTGTTAGCATACGGTACTTGTTTTTATCCTTCTGGCTCACTTCACCCTGTATGACAGACTCCAGGTCCATCCACCTCATTACAAATAACTCAGTTTCATTTCTTTTTACGGCTGAGTAATATTCCATTGTATATATGTGCCACATCTTCCTTATCCATTCATCTGTTGATGGGCACTTAGGTTGCTTCCATGTCCTGGCTATCGCAAACAGAGCTGCAATGAACATTTTGGTACATGACTCTTTTTGAATTATGGTTTTCTCAGGGTATAGGCCCAGTAGTGGGATTGCGGGGTCATATGGTAGTTCTCTTTGTAGCTTTTTAAGGAACCTCCATACTGTTCTCCATAGTGGCTGTATCAATTTACATTCCCACCAGCAGTGCAAGAGTGTTCCCTTGTCTCCACAGCCTCTCCAGCATTTATTGTTTCTAGAGTTTTTGATGATGGCCAATCTGACCGGTGTGAGGTGATATCTCATTGTAGTTTTGATTTGCATTTCTCTAATGATTAATGATGTTGAGCATTCTTTCATGTGTTTGTTGGCGATCTGTATATCTTCTTTGCAGAAATGTCTATTTAGTTCTTCTGCCCATTTTTGGATTGGGTTGTTTGCTTTTTTTGTTATTGAGCTGCCTGAGCTGCTTATAAATTTTGGATATTAATCCTTTGTCAGTTGCTTCATTTGCAACTATTTTCTCCCATACTGAGGGTTGTCTTTTGGTCTTGTTTATGGTATCCTTTGCTGTGCGAAAGCTTTTAAGTTTCATTAGGTCCCATTTGTTTATTTATGTTTTTATGTCCGTTTCTCTAGGAGATGGGTCAAAAAGGATCTTGCTGTGATTTATGTCATAGAGTGTTCTGCCTATGTTTTCCTCTAAGAGTTTGATAGTGTCTGGCCTAACATGTAGGTCTTTAACCCATTTTGAGTTTATTTTTGTGTGAGGTGTTAGGGAGTGTTCTAATTTCATACTTTTACAGGTAGCTGTCCAGTTTTCCCAGCACCATTTATTTTTTTCTTTTTTTTAACATCTTTATTTGAGTATAACTGTTTTACAATAGTGTGTTAGTTTCTCCTTTACAACAAAGTGAATCAGGTATACAGATACACATGTTCCCATAACTCTTCCCTCTTGCGTAACCCTCCCTCCCACCCCTCCAGGTGGTCACAAAGCACCGAGGTGAACTCGCTGTGCTATGCTGCAGCTTCCCACTAGCTATCTAATTTACATTTGGTAGTGTGTATATGTCCCTGCCACTCTCTCACATCGTCACAGCCTACCCTTCCCCCTCCCCATATCCTCAAGTCCATGCTCTAGTAGGTCTGCGTTTCATTCCCGTCCTACCCCTAATCTCTTCATGACTTTTTTTTTTTTTTTTTTTTAGATTTCATATACATGTGTTAGCATACGGTACTTGTTTTTATCCTTCTGGCTCACTTCACCCTGTATGACAGACTCCAGGTCCATCCACCTCATTAAAATAACTCAGTTTCATTTCTTTTTACGGCTGAGTAATATTCCATTGTATATATGTGCCACATCTTCCTTATCCATTCATCTGTTGATGGGCACTTAGGTTGCTTCCATGTCCTGGCTATCGCAAACAGAGCTGCAATGAACATTTTGGTACATGACTCTTTTTGAATTATGGTTTTCTCAGGGTATAGGCCCAGTGGTGGGATTGCGGGGTCATATGGTAGTTCTCTTTGTAGCTTTTTAAGGAACCTCCATACTGTTCTCCATAGTGGCTGTATCAATTTACATTCCCACCAGCAGTGCAAGAGTGTTCCCTTTTCTCCACAGCCTCTCCAGCATTTATTGTTTCTAGAGTTTTTGATGATGGCCAATCTGACCGGTGTGAGGTGATATCTCATTGTAGTTTTGATTTGCATTTCTCTAATGATTAATGATGTTGAGCATTCTTTCATGTGTTTGTTGGCGATCTGTATATCTTCTTTGCAGAAATGTCTATTTAGTTCTTCTGCCCATTTTTGGATTGGGTTGTTTGCTTTTTTTGTTATTGAGCTGCCTGAGCTGCTTATAAATTTTGGATATTAATCCTTTGTCAGTTGCTTCATTTGCAACTATTTTCTCCCATACTGAGGGTTGTCTTTTGGTCTTGTTTATGGTATCCTTTGCTGTGCGAAAGCTTTTAAGTTTCATTAGGTCCCATTTGTTTATTTATGTTTTTATGTCCGTTTCTCTAGGAGATGGGTCAAAAAGGATCTTGCTGTGATTTATGTCATAGAGTGTTCTGCCTATGTTTTCCTCTAAGAGTTTGATAGTGTCTGGCCTAACATGTAGGTCTTTAACCCATTTTGAGTTTATTTTTGTGTGAGGTGTTAGGGAGTGTTCTAATTTCATACTTTTACAGGTAGCTGTCCAGTTTTCCCAGCACCACTTATATTTTTCTTTTTTTTAACATCTTTATTTGAGTATAACTGTTTTACAATAGTGTGTTAGTTTCTCCTTTACAACCAAGTGAAACAGGTATACAGATACACATGTTCCCATAACTCTTCCCTCTTGCATAACCCTCCCTCCCACCCCTCCAGGTGGTCACAAAGCACCGAGGTGAACTCGCTGTGCTATGCTGCAGCTTCCCACTAGCTATCTAATTTACATTTGGTAGTGTGTATATGTCCCTGCCACTCTCTCACATCGTCACAGCCTACCCTTCCCCCTCCCCATATCCTCAAGTCCATGCTCTAGTAGGTCTGCGTTTCATTCCCGTCCTACCACTAATCTCTTCATGACTTTTTTTTTTTTTTTTTTAGATTTCATATACATGTGTTAGCATACGGTACTTGTTTTTATCCTTCTGACTCACTTCACCGTGTATGACAGACTCCAGGTCCATCCACCTCCTTACAAATAACTCAGTTTCATTTCTTTTTATGGCTGAGTAATATTCCATTGTATATATGTGCCACATCTTCCTTATCCATTCATCTGTTGATGGGCACTTAGGTTGCTTCCATGTCCTGGCTATCGCAAACAGAGCTGCAATGAACATTTTAGTACATGACTCTTTTTGAATTATGGTTTTCTCAGGGTATAGGCCCAGTAGTGGGATTGCGGGGTCATATGGTAGTTCTCTTTGTAGTTTTTTAAGGAACCTCCATACTGTTCTCCATAGTGGCTGTATCAATTTACATTCCCACCAGCAGTGCAAGAGTGTTCCCTTGTCTCCACAGCCTCTCCAGCATTTATTGTTTCTAGAGTTTTTGATGATGGCCAGTCTGACAGGTGTGAGGTGATATCTCATTGTAGTTTTGATTTGCATTTCTCTAATGATTAATGATGTTGAGCATTCTTTCATGTGTTTGTTGGCGATCTGTATATCTTCTTTGCAGAAATGTCTATTTAGTTCTTCTGCCCATTTTTGGATTGGGTTGTTTGCTATTTTTGTTATTGACCTGCTTATAAATTTTGGATATTAATCCTTTGTCAGTTGCTTCATTTGCAACTATTTTCTCCCATACTGAGGGTTGTCTTTTGGTCTTGTTTATGGTATCCTTTGCTGTGCGAAAGCTTTTAAGTTTCAATAGGTCCCATTTGTTTATTTTTGTTTTTATGTCCGTTTCTCTAGGAGGTGGGTCAAAAAGGATCTTGCTGTGATTTATGTCATAGAGTGTTCTGCCTATGTTTTCCTCTAAGAGTTTGATAGTGTCTGGCCTAACATGTAGGTCTTTAACCCATTTTGAGTTTATTTTTGTGTGAGGTGTTAGGGAGTGTTCTAATTTCATACTTTTACAGGTAGCTGTCCAGTTTTCCCAGCACCATTTATTTTTTTCTTTTTTTTAACATCTTTATTTGAGTATAACTGTTTTACAATAGTGTGTTAGTTTCTCCTTTACAACAAAGTGAATCAGGTATACAGATACACATGTTCCCATAACTCTTCCCTCTTGCGTAACCCTCCCTCCCACCCCTCCAGGTGGTCACAAAGCACCGAGGTGAACTCGCTGTGCTATGCTGCAGCTTCCCACTAGCTATCTAATTTACATTTGGTAGTGTGTATATGTCCCTGCCACTCTCTCACATCGTCACAGCCTACCCTTCCCCCTCCCCATATCCTCAAGTCCATGCTCTAGTAGGTCTGCGTTTCATTCCCGTCCTACCCCTAATCTCTTCATGACTTTTTTTTTTTTTTTTTTTAGATTTCATATACATGTGTTAGCATACGGTACTTGTTTTTATCCTTCTGGCTCACTTCACCCTGTATGACAGACTCCAGGTCCATCCACCTCATTAAAATAACTCAGTTTCATTTCTTTTTACGGCTGAGTAATATTCCATTGTATATATGTGCCACATCTTCCTTATCCATTCATCTGTTGATGGGCACTTAGGTTGCTTCCATGTCCTGGCTATCGCAAACAGAGCTGCAATGAACATTTTGGTACATGACTCTTTTTGAATTATGGTTTTCTCAGGGTATAGGCCCAGTAGTGGGATTGCGGGGTCATATGGTAGTTCTCTTTGTAGTTTTTTAAGGAACCTCCATACTGTTCTCCATAGTGGCTGTATCAATTTACATTCCCACCAGCAGTGCAAGAGTGTTCCCTTGTCTCCACAGCCTCTCCAGCATTTATTGTTTCTAGAGTTTTTGATGATGGCCAGTCTGACCGGTGTGAGGTGATATCTCATTGTAGTTTTGATTTGCATTTCTCTAATGATTAATGATGTTGAGCATTCTTTCATGTGTTTGTTGGCGATCTGTATATCTTCTTTGCAGAAATGTCTATTTAGTTCTTCTGCCCATTTTTGGATTGGGTTGTTTGCTATTTTTGTTATTGACCTGCTTATAAATTTTGGATATTAATCCTTTGTCAGTTGCTTCATTTGCAACTATTTTCTCCCATACTGAGGGTTGTCTTTTGGTCTTGTTTATGGTATCCTTTGCTGTGCGAAAGCTTTTAAGTTTCATTAGGTCCCATTTGTTTATTTTTGATTTTATGTCCGTTTCTCTAGGAGATGGGTCAAAAAGGATCTTGCTGTGATTTATGTCATAGAGTGTTCTGCCTATGTTTTCCTCTAAGAGTTTGATAGTGTCTGGCCTAACATGTAGGTCTTTAACCCATTTTGAGTTTATTTTTGTGTGAGGTGTTAGGGAGTGTTCTAATTTCATACTTTTACAGGTAGCTGTCCAGTTTTCCCAGCACCATTTATTTTTTTCTTTTTTTTAACATCTTTATTTGAGTATAACTGTTTTACAATAGTGTGTTAGTTTCTCCTTTACAACAAAGTGAAACAGGTATACAGATACACATGTTCCCATAACTCTTCCCTCTTGTGTAACCCTCCCTCCCACCCCTCCAGGTGGTCACAAAGCACCGAGGTGAACTCGCTGTGCTATGCTGCAGCTTCCCACTAGCTATCTAATTTACATTTGGTAGTGTGTATATGTCCCTGCCACTCTCTCACATCGTCACAGCCTACCCTTCCCCCTCCCCATATCCTCAAGTCCATGCTCTAGTAGGTCTGCGTTTCATTCCCGTCCTACCACTAATCTCTTCATGACTTTTTTTTTTTTTTTTTAGATTTCATATACATGTGTTAGCATACGGTACTTGTTTTTATCCTTCTGACTCACTTCACTGTGTATGACAGACTCCAGGTCCATCCACCTCATTACAAATAACTCAGTTTCATTTCTTTTTACGGCTGAGTAATATTCCATTGTATATATGTGCCACATCTTCCTTATCCATTCATCTGTTGATGGGCACTTAGGTTGCTTCCATGTCCTGGCTATCGCAAACAGAGCTGCAATGAACATTTTGGTACATGACTCTTTTTGAATTATGGTTTTCTCAGGGTATAGGCCCAGTAGTGGGATTGCGGGGTCATATGGTAGTTCTCTTTGTAGTTTTTTAAGGAACCTCCATACTGTTCTCCATAGTGGCTGTATCAATTTACATTCCCACCAGCAGTGCAAGAGTGTTCCCTTGTCTCCACAGCCTCTCCAGCATTTATTGTTTCTAGAGTTTTTGATGATGGCCAATCTGACCGGTGTGAGGTGATATCTCATTGTAGTTTTGATTTGCATTTCTCTAATGATTAATGATGTTGAGCATTCTTTCATGTGTTTGTTGGCGATCTGTATATCTTCTTTGCAGAAATGTCTATTTAGTTCTTCTGCCCATTTTTGGATTGGGTTGTTTGCTTTTTTTGTTATTGAGCTGCCTGAGCTGCTTATAAATTTTGGATATTAATCCTTTGTCAGTTGCTTCATTTGCAACTATTTTCTCCCATACTGAGGGTTGTCTTTTGGTCTTGTTTATGGTATCCTTTGCTGTGCGAAAGCTTTTAAGTTTCATTAGGTCCCATTTGTTTATTTATGTTTTTATGTCCGTTTCTCTAGGAGATGGGTCAAAAAGGATCTTGCTGTGATTTATGTCATAGAGTGTTCTGCCTATGTTTTCCTCTAAGAGTTTGATAGTGTCTGGCCTAACATGTAGGTCTTTAACCCATTTTGAGTTTATTTTTGTGTGAGGTGTTAGGGAGTGTTCTAATTTCATACTTTTACAGGTAGCTGTCCAGTTTTCCCAGCACCACTTATATTTTTCTTTTTTTTAACATCTTTATTTGAGTATAACTGTTTTACAATAGTGTGTTAGTTTCTCCTTTACAACAAAGTGAATCAGGTATACAGATACACATTTTCCCATAACTCTTCCCTCTTGCGTAACCCTCCCTCCCACCCTCCCTATCCCACCCCTCCAGGTGGTCACAAAGCACCGAGGTGAACTCGCTGTGCTATGCTGCAGCTTCCCACTAGCTATCTAATTTACATTTGGTAGTGTGTATATGTCCCTGCCACTCTCTCACATCGTCACAGCCTACCCTTCCCCCTCCCCATATCCTCAAGTCCATGCTCTAGTAGGTCTGCGTTTCATTCCCGTCCTACCACTAATCTCTTCATGACTTTTTTTTTTTTTTTTTAGATTTCATATACATGTGTTAGCATACGGTACTTGTTTTTATCCTTCTGGCTCACTTCACCCTGTATGACAGACTCCAGGTCCATCCACCTCATTACAAATAACTCAGTTTCATTTCTTTTTACGGCTGAGTAATATTCCATTGTATATATGTGCCACATCTTCCTTATCCATTCATCTGTTGATGGGCACTTAGGTTGCTTCCATGTCCTGGCTATCGCAAACAGAGCTGCAATGAACATTTTGGTACATGACTCTTTTTGAATTATGGTTTTCTCAGGGTATAGGCCCAGTAGTGGGATTGCGGGGTCATATGGTAGTTCTCTTTGTAGCTTTTTAAGGAACCTCCATACTGTTCTCCATAGTGGCTGTATCAATTTACATTCCCACCAGCAGTGCAAGAGTGTTCCCTTGTCTCCACAGCCTCTCCAGCATTTATTGTTTCTAGAGTTTTTGATGATGGCCAATCTGACCGGTGTGAGGTGATATCTCATTGTAGTTTTGATTTGCATTTCTCTAATGATTAATGATGTTGAGCATTCTTTCATGTGTTTGTTGGCGATCTGTATATCTTCTTTGCAGAAATGTCTATTTAGTTCTTCTGCCCATTTTTGGATTGGGTTGTTTGCTATTTTTGTTATTGACCTGCTTATAAATTTTGGATATTAATCCTTTGTCAGTTGCTTCATTTGCAACTATTTTCTCCCATACTGAGGGTTGTCTTTTGGTCTTGTTTATGGTATCCTTTGCTGTGCGAAAGCTTTTAAGTTTCATTAGGTCCCATTTGTTTATTTTTGATTTTATGTCCGTTTCTCTAGGAGATGGGTCAAAAAGGATCTTGCTGTGATTTATGTCATAGAGTGTTCTGCCTATGTTTTCCTCTAAGAGTTTGATAGTGTCTGGCCTAACATGTAGGTCTTTAACCCATTTTGAGTTTATTTTTGTGTGAGGTGTTAGGGAGTGTTCTAATTTCATACTTTTACAGGTAGCTGTCCAGTTTTCCCAGCACCACTTATTTTTCTTTTTTTTAACATCTTTATTTGAGTATAACTGTTTTACAATAGTGTGTTAGTTTCTCCTTTACAACAAAGTGAAACAGGTATACAGATACACATGTTCCCATAACTCTTCCCTCTTGCATAACCCTCCCTCCCACCCCTCCAGGTGGTCACAAAGCACCGAGGTGAACTCGCTGTGCTATGCTGCAGCTTCCCACTAGCTATCTAATTTACATTTGGTAGTGTGTATATGTCCCTGCCACTCTCTCACATCGTCACAGCCTACCCTTCCCCCTCCCCATATCCTCAAGTCCATGCTCTAGTAGGTCTGCGTTTCATTCCCGTCCTACCACTAATCTCTTCATGACTTTTTTTTTTTTTTTTTAGATTTCATATACATGTGTTAGCATACGGTACTTGTTTTTATCCTTCTGACTCACTTCACTGTGTATGACAGACTCCAGGTCCATCCACCTCATTACAAATAACTCAGTTTCATTTCTTTTTACGGCTGAGTAATATTCCATTGTATATATGTGCCACATCTTCCTTATCCATTCATCTGTTGATGGGCACTTAGGTTGCTTCCATGTCCTGGCTATCGCAAACAGAGCTGCAATGAACATTTTGGTACATGACTCTTTTTGAATTATGGTTTTCTCAGGGTATAGGCCCAGTAGTGGGATTGCGGGGTCATATGGTAGTTCTCTTTGTAGTTTTTTAAGGAACCTCCATACTGTTCTCCATAGTGGCTGTATCAATTTACATTCCCACCAGCAGTGCAAGAGTGTTCCCTTGTCTCCACAGCCTCTCCAGCATTTATTGTTTCTAGAGTTTTTGATGATGGCCAGTCTGACAGGTGTGAGGTGATATCTCATTGTAGTTTTGATTTGCATTTCTCTAATGATTAATGATGTTGAGCATTCTTTCATGTGTTTGTTGGCGATCTGTATATCTTCTTTGCAGAAATGTCTATTTAGTTCTTCTGCCCATTTTTGGATTGGGTTGTTTGCTTTTTTTGTTATTGAGCTGCCTGAGCTGCTTATAAATTTTGGATATTAATCCTTTGTCAGTTGCTTCATTTGCAACTATTTTCTCCCATACTGAGGGTTGTCTTTTGGTCTTGTTTATGGTATCCTTTGCTGTGCGAAAGCTTTTAAGTTTCATTAGGTCCCATTTGTTTATTTATGTTTTTATGTCCGTTTCTCTAGGAGATGGGTCAAAAAGGATCTTGCTGTGATTTATGTCATAGAGTGTTCTGCCTATGTTTTCCTCTAAGAGTTTGATAGTGTCTGGCCTAACATGTAGGTCTTTAACCCATTTTGAGTTTATTTTTGTGTGAGGTGTTAGGGAGTGTTCTAATTTCATACTTTTACAGGTAGCTGTCCAGTTTTCCCAGCACCATTTATTTTTTTCTTTTTTTTAACATCTTTATTTGAGTATAACTGTTTTACAATAGTGTGTTAGTTTCTCCTTTACAACAAAGTGAATCAGGTATACAGATACACATGTTCCCATAACTCTTCCCTCTTGCGTAACCCTCCCTCCCACCCCTCCAGGTGGTCACAAAGCACCGAGGTGAACTCGCTGTGCTATGCTGCAGCTTCCCACTAGCTATCTAATTTACATTTGGTAGTGTGTATATGTCCCTGCCACTCTCTCACATCGTCACAGCCTACCCTTCCCCCTCCCCATATCCTCAAGTCCATGCTCTAGTAGGTCTGCGTTTCATTCCCGTCCTACCACTAATCTCTTCATGACTTTTTTTTTTTTTTTTTAGATTTCATATACATGTGTTAGCATACGGTACTTGTTTTTATCCTTCTGACTCACTTCACTGTGTATGACAGACTCCAGGTCCATCCACCTCATTACAAATAACTCAGTTTCATTTCTTTTTACGGCTGAGTAATATTCCATTGTATATATGTGCCACATCTTCCTTATCCATTCATCTGTTGATGGGCACTTAGGTTGCTTCCATGTCCTGGCTATCGCAAACAGAGCTGCAATGAACATTTTGGTACATGACTCTTTTTGAATTATGGTTTTCTCAGGGTATAGGCCCAGTGGTGGGATTGCGGGGTCATATGGTAGTTCTCTTTGTAGCTTTTTAAGGAACCTCCATACTGTTCTCCATAGTGGCTGTATCAATTTACATTCCCACCAGCAGTGCAAGAGTGTTCCCTTGTCTCCACAGCCTCTCCAGCATTTATTGTTTCTAGAGTTTTTGATGATGGCCAATCTGACCGGTGTGAGGTGATATCTCATTGTGCTTTTGATTTGCATTTCTCTAATGATTAATGATGTTGAGCATTCTTTCATGTGTTTGTTGGCGATCTGTATATCTTCTTTGCAGAAATGTCTATTTAGTTCTTCTGCCCATTTTTGGATTGGGTTGTTTCCTTTTTTTGTTATTGAGCTACCTGAGCTGCTTATAAATTTTGGATATTAATCCTTTGTCAGTTGCTTCATTTGCAACTATTTTCTCCCATACTGAGGGTTGTCTTTTGGTCTTGTTTATGGTATCCTTTGCTGTGCGAAAGCTTTTAAGTTTCATTAGGTCCCATTTGTTTATTTATGTTTTTATGTCCGTTTCTCTAGGAGATGGGTCAAAAAGGATCTTGCTGTGATTTATGTCATAGAGTGTTCTGCCTATGTTTTCCTCTAAGAGTTTGATAGTGTCTGGCCTAACATGTAGGTCTTTAACCCATTTTGAGTTTATTTTTGTGTGAGGTGTTAGGGAGTGTTCTAATTTCATACTTTTACAGGTAGCTGTCCAGTTTTCCCAGCACCACTTATTTTTCTTTTTTTTAACATCTTTATTTGAGTATAACTGTTTTACAATAGTGTGTTAGTTTCTCCTTTACAACAAAGTGAAACAGGTATACAGATACACATGTTCCCATAACTCTTCCCTCTTGCATAACCCTCCCTCCCACCCCTCCAGGTGGTCACAAAGCACCGAGGTGAACTCGCTGTGCTATGCTGCAGCTTCCCACTAGCTATCTAATTTACATTTGGTAGTGTGTATATGTCCCTGCCACTCTCTCACATCGTCACAGCCTACCCTTCCCCCTCCCCATATCCTCAAGTCCATGCTCTAGTAGGTCTGCGTTTCATTCCCGTCCTACCACTAATCTCTTCATGACTTTTTTTTTTTTTTTTTTAGATTTCATATACATGTGTTAGCATACGGTACTTGTTTTTATCCTTCTGGCTCACTTCACCCTGTATGACAGACTCCAGGTCCATCCACCTCATTACAAATAACTCAGTTTCATTTCTTTTTACGGCTGAGTAATATTCCATTGTATATATGTGCCACATCTTCCTTATCCATTCATCTGTTGATGGGCACTTAGGTTGCTTCCATGTCCTGGCTATCGCAAACAGAGCTGCAATGAACATTTTGGTACATGACTCTTTTTGAATTATGGTTTTCTCAGGGTATAGGCCCAGTGGTGGGATTGCGGGGTCATATGGTAGTTCTCTTTGTAGCTTTTTAAGGAACCTCCATACTGTTCTCCATAGTGGCTGTATCAATTTACATTCCCACCAGCAGTGCAAGAGTGTTCCCTTGTCTCCACAGCCTCTCCAGCATTTATTGTTTCTAGAGTTTTTGATGATGGCCAATCTGACCGGTGTGAGGTGATATCTCATTGTGCTTTTGATTTGCATTTCTCTAATGATTAATGATGTTGAGCATTCTTTCATGTGTTTGTTGGCGATCTGTATATCTTCTTTGCAGAAATGTCTATTTAGTTCTTCTGCCCATTTTTGGATTGGGTTGTTTGCTTTTTTTGTTATTGACCTGCTTATAAATTTTGGATATTAATCCTTTGTCAGTTGCTTCATTTGCAACTATTTTCTCCCATACTGAGGGTTGTCTTTTGGTCTTGTTTATGGTATCCTTTGCTGTGCGAAAGCTTTTAAGTTTCAATAGGTCCCATTTGTTTATTTATGTTTTTATGTCCGTTTCTCTAGGAGATGGGTCAAAAAGGATCTTGCTGTGATTTATGTCATAGAGTGTTCTGCCTATGTTTTCCTCTAAGAGTTTGATAGTGTCTGGCCTAACATGTAGGTCTTTAACCCATTTTGAGTTTATTTTTGTGTGAGGTGTTAGGGAGTGTTCTAACTTCATACTTCTACAGGTACCTGCCCAGTTTTCCCAGCGCCACTTATTTAAGATGCTGTCTTTTCTCCACTGTATATCCTTCCCTCCTTTATCAAAGATAAGGTGACCATATGTGTGTGGGTTTATCTCTGGGCTTTCTATCCTGTTCCATTGATCTATATTTCTGTTTTTGTGCCAGTACCATACTGTCTTGATGACTGTGGCCTTGTAGTATAGTCTGAAGTCAGGGAGCCTGATTCCTACAGCTCCATTTTTCGTTCTCAAGATTGCTTTGGCTATTCGGGGTCTGTTGTGTATCCATAAAAATTGTGAAATTCTTTGTTCTAGTTATGTAAAAAATGCCAATGGTAATTTGATAGGGATTGCATTGAATCTGTAGATTGCTTTGGGTAATAGAGTCATTTTCACAATGTTGATTCTTCCAATCCAAGAACATGGTATATCTCTCCACCTATTTGTATCATCTTTAATTTCTTTCATCAGTATCTTATACTTTTCTGCATACAAGTCTTTTGTCTCCTTAGGTAGGTTTATTCCTAGATATTTTATTCTTTTTGTTGCGATGGTAAATGGGAGTGTTTTCTTAATTTCCCTCTCGGGTTTTTCATCATTAGTGTATAAGAATGCCAGAGATTTCTGTGCATTAATTTTGTATCCTGCTACTTTACCAAATTCATTGATTAGTTCTAGTAGTTTTCTGGTAGCATCCTTATTATTCTCTATGTATAGTATCATGTCATCGGCAAACAGTGACAGCTTTACTTCTTCTTTTCCTATTTGGATTCCTTTTATTTCTTTATTTTCTCTAATTGCTGTGGCTAGAACTTCCAAAACTAGGTTGAATAAGAGTGGTGAGAGTGGGCCACCTTGTCTTGTTCCTCATCTTAGTGGAAATGGTTTCAGTTTTTCACCATTGAGAACAATGCTGGCTGTGGGTTTGTCATATATGGCCTTTATTATGTTGAGGAAAGTTCCCTCTATGCCTACTTTCTGCAGGGTTTTTATCATAAATGGGTGTTGACTTTTGTCAAAAGTTTCTCTGCATCTATTGAGATGATCATATGGTTTTTCTCCTTCAGTTTGTTGATATGGTGTATCACGTTGATTGATTTGCGTATATTGAAGAATCCTTGCATTCCTGGAATAAACCCCACTTGATCATGGTGTATGATCCTTTTAATGTGCTGTTGGATTCTGTTTGCTAGTATTTTGTTGAGGATTTTTGCATCTATGTTCATCAGTGATATTGGCCTATAGTTTTCTTTCCTTGTGACGTCTTTGTCTGGTTTTGGTATCAGGGTGGCCTCATAGAATGAGTTTGGGAGTGTTCCTCCCTCTGCTATCTTTTGGAAGAGTCTGAGAAGGATAGGTGTTAGCTCTTCTCTAAATGTTTGATAGAATTCGCCTGTGAAGCCATGTGGTCCTGGGCTTTTGTGTGTTGGAAGATTTTTAATCACAGTTTCAATTTCAGTGCTTGTGATTGGTCTGTTCATATTTTCTATTTCTTCCTGGTTCAGTCTTGGCACGTTGTGCATTTCTAAGAATTTGTCCATTTCTTCCAGGTTGTCCATTTTATTGTCATAGAGTTGCTTTAATGTCTAATAATCTTTTGTATTTCTGCAGAGTCAGTTGTTACATCTCCTTTTTCATTTCTAATTCTATTGATTTGAGTCTTCTCCCCTTTTTTCTTCATGAGTCTGGCTAATGGTTTATCAATTTTATTTATGTTCTCAAAGAACCAGCTTTTACTTTTATTGATCTTTGCTATTGTTTCCTTCATTTCTTTTTCATTTATTTCTTATCTTATCTTTATGATTTCTTTCCTTCTGCTAAATTTGGGGGGGTTTTGTTCTTCCTTCTCTAATTGCTTTAGGTGCAAAGTTAAGTTGTTTATTCGAGATGCTTCCTGTTTCTTAATGTATGATTGTATTGCTATAAACTTCCCTCTTAGAACTGCTTTTGCTGTATCCCATAGGTTTTGGGTCTTCATGTTTCCATTGTCATTTGTTTCTAAGTACTTTTTGATTTCCTCTTTGATTTCTTCAGTGATCACTTCATTATTAAGTAGTGTATTGTTTAGCCTCCATGTGTTTGTATTTTTTACAGATCTTTTCCAGTAATTGATATCTAGTCTCATAGCGTTGTGGTCAGAAAAGATACTTGATACGATTTCAATTTTCTTAAATTTGCCAAGGCTGGATTTGTGACCCAGGATATGATCTATCCTGGAGAATGTTCCATGAGCACTTGAGAATAATGTGTATTTTGTTGTTTTTGGATGGAATGTCCTATAAATATCAAGTAAATCCATCTTGTATAATGTATCATTTAAAGCTTGTGTTTCCTTATTTATTTTCATTTTGGATGATCTGTCCATTGGTGACAGTGGGGTGTTAAAGTCCCCTACTATGATTGTGTTACTGTCGATTTCCCCTTTTATGGCTGTTAGTATTTGCCTTATGTATTGAGGTGCGCCTATGTTGGGTGCATAAATATTTACAATTGTTATATCTTCTTCATGGATCGATCCCTTGATCATTATGTGGTGTCCTTCTTTGTCTCCTGTAATAGTTTTTATTTTAAAGTCTATTTTGTCTGATATGAGAATTGCTACTCCAGCTTTCTTCTGATTTCCATTTGCATGGAATATCATTTTCCATCTGCTCACTTTCAGTCTGTAAGTGTCCCTAGGCCTGAAGTGGGTCTCTTGTAGACAGCATATATATGGGTCCTGTTTTTGTATCCATTCAGCCAGTCTGTGTCTTTTGGTGGGAGCATTTAATCCATTTACATTTAAGGTAATTATTGATATGTGCGTTCCTATTACCATTTTCTTAATTGTTTTGGGTTTGTTATTGTAGGTCTTTTCCTTCTCTTGTGTTTCTTGCTTAGAGAAGTTCCTTTAGCATTTGTTGTAAAGCTGTGTTGGTTGTGCTGAATTCTCTCAGCTTTTGCTTGTCTGTAAAGGTTTTAATTTCTCCATCAAATCTGAATGAGATCCTTGCTGGGTAGAGTAATCTTGGTTGTAGGTTTTTTTCCTTCATCACTTTAAATATGTCCTGCCACTCCCTTCTGGCTTGTATTGTTTCTGCTGAAAGATCAGATGTTAACCTTATGGGGATTCCCTTGTGTGTTATTTGTTGTTTTTCCCTTGCTGCTTTTAATATGTTTTCTTTGTATTTAATTTTTGACAGTTTGATTATTATGTGTCTTGGCGTGTTTATCCTTGGGTTTATCCTGTATGGGACTCTCTGTGCTTCCTGGACTTGGTTGACTATTTCCTTTCCTATATTAGGGAAGTTTTCAACTATAATCTCTTCAAATATTTTCTCAGTCCCTTTCTTTTTCTCTTCTTCTTCTGGGACCCCTATGATTCGAATGTTGGTGCATTTAATGTTGTCCCAGAGGTCTCTGAGACTGTCCTCAGTTCTTTTCATTCTTTTTTCTTTATTCTGCTCTGCAGTAGTTATTTCCACTATTTTATCTTCCAGGTCACTTATCCGTCCTTCTGCCTCAGTTATTCTGCTACTGATCCTGTCTAGAGTATTTTTCATTTCATTTATTGTGTTACTCATCGTTGCTTGCTTCCTCTTTATTTCTTCTAGGTCCTTGTTAACTGTTTCTTGCAATTTGTCTATTCTATTTCCAAGATTTTGCATCATCTTCACCATCATTATTCTAAATTCTCTTTCAGGTAGACTGGCTATTACCTCTTCCTCTGTTAGGTCTGGTGTGTTTTTATCTTGTTCCTTCATCTGCTATGTGTTTTTCTGTCTTCTCATTTTGCTTATCTTACTGTGTTTGGGGTCTCCCTTTTGCAGGCTGCAGGTTTGTAATTCTATCTATTTTTGGTGGCTGTCCCCAGTGGCTGAGGTTGGTTCAGTGGGTTGAGCAGGTTTCCTGGTTGGGCGGACCAGTGCCGCTGATCGGGTGGATGAGGCTGGATCCCGTCTCCCTGGTGGGCAGGTCCACGTCTGGTGGCGTGTATGGGGATGTCGGGAGCCTTACTGGAAAACCGTGATATGATGAACCAGCAGGTCGTCTGACGCCCACACTGGCTCTGAGAGGTCGACTTCCGCGGAACCCCGCCCCAGGCACCTGGTGGTACGCTCTGGGATCCTGGAGGCTTCCCTCTCAGTGGTTCATGAGCTCTCCTTTGCTGAGCTCTTGTCTAGGTTCATCTTACTCCCTCTTGAGGTCCTCCAGCTTCGCCACTTCCCCAAAGACGCCCCAGCACCACTTATTGAAGAGGCTGTCTTTTCTCCACTGTATATCCTTCCCTCCTTTATCAAAGATAAGGTGACCATATGTGTGTGGGTTTATCTCTGGGCTTTCTATCCTGTTCCATTGATCTATATTTCTGTTTTTGTGCCAGTACCATACTGTCTTGATGACTGTGGCCTTGTAGTATAGTCTGAAGTCAGGGAGCCTGATTCCTCCAGCTCCATTTTTCGTTCTCAAGATTGCTTTGGCTATTCGGGGTCTTTTGTGGTTCCATGCAAATTGTGAAATTTTTTGTTCTAGTTCTGTAAAAAATGCCAATGGTAATTTGTTAGGGATAGCACTGAATCTGTAGATTGCTTTGGGTAATAGAGTCATTTTCACAATGTTGATTCTTCCAATCCAAGAACATAGTATATCTCTCCACCTATTTGTATCATCTTTAATTTCTTTCATCGGTGTCTTATAGTTTTCTGCATACAAGTCTTTTGTCTTCTTAGGTAGGTTTATTCCTAGATATTTTATTCTTTTTGTTGCAATGGTAAATGGGAGTGTTTTCTTAATTTCCCTCTCGGGTTTTTCATCATTAGTGTATAAGAATGCCAGAGATTTCTGTGCATTAATTTTGTATCCTGCTACTTTACCAAATTCATTGATTAGTTCTAGTAGTTTTCTGGTAGCATCCTTAGTATTCTCTATGTATAGTATCATGTCATCGGCAAACAGTGACAGCTTTACTTCTTCTTTTCCTATTTGGATTCCTTTTATTTCTTTATTTTCTCTGATAGCTGTGGCTAGAACTTCCAAAACTATGTTGAATAATAGTGGTGAGAGTGGGCCACCTTGTCTTGTTCCTCATCTTAGTGGAAATGGTTTCAGTTTTTCACCATTGAGAACAATGCTGGCTGTGGGTTTGTCATATATGGCCTTTATTATGTTGAGGAAAGTTCCCTCTATGCCTACTTTCTGCAGGGTTTTTATCATAAATGGGTGTTGACTTTTGTCAAAAGTTTCTCTGCATCTATTGAGATGATCATATGGTTTTTCTCCTTCAGTTTGTTGATATGGTGTATCACGTTGATTGATTTGCGTATATTGAAGAATCCTTGCATTCCTGGAATAAACCCCACTTGATCGTGGTGTATGATCCTTTTAATGTGCTGTTGGATTCTGTTTGCTAGTATTTTGTTGAGGATTTTTGCATCTATGTTCATCAGTGATATTGGCCTGTAGTTTTCTTTCCTTGTGACATCTTTGTCTGGTTTTGGTATCAGGGTGATGGTGGCCTCATAGAATGAGTTTGGGAGTGTTCCTCCCTTTGCTATCTTTTGGAAGAGTCTGAGAAGGATAGGTGTTAGCTCTTCTCTAAATGTTTGATAGAATTCGCCTGTGAAGCCATCTGGTCCTGGGCTTTTCTTTGTTGGAAGATTTTTAATCACAGTTTCAATTTTAGTGCTTGTGATTGGTCTGTTCATATTTTCTATTTCTTCCTGGTTCTCCCTTATTTGTATTTTCATGTATTTTACTCATAGTTTCTCCAGAAGATGTAAGAAGAAAAGGCTACAGATAAAGCTGTGATGAAAGTATATTATTTTGTAAATATAGATCCGGATTCCTCAACAGCAGAACTGTTGACATTTTGTCCAGATCATTCTTTGCTCTGCCCATGCTAGTAGCAACCCCAGACTCTAGTGTGAAAAGAAATGTCCCCCACATTGCCAAATGTCTCCTGGGGGGCAAAATCACCCCTAGTAGAGAACAACTGGTTTATAAGGAGAGTATTCAGTTTAAATAATAAGTAATGGTAATAAAAAGGAAACAGAGAACTGTCTTCGGGCATTGGGCCAACATTCAGATATGCCCCCAATATGCCCCCAAAGCTTCACAGGTCTTTATCCTTTAATCTGTTGGAGAGTTGTGCGTCACTATTTGCAGACACAGGTGCCACCAATAGCTTGGAACTGAAAAAGTTGTAACTCTTGATTTTCAAGCATGGAATATGATTCTGCAGAGAGCCAAGCAATAAGAGCATTTCAGAGTCACTCCTATATATGGCAGGTAGATTGTGTTAGTATCATACTTTCCAGGCTGGCTTAGGAAACAAAGAATTATAACATAGGTTCTATGGAAAGATGCACTCAGAAATCCAAATATTTTCTATAAATACCTATAGGTTGCTAGTTTTCATATACTGTGTTTTAGACGCATATCATAATGTAATTATTCTTAATTAATAATTTATTATTTTGATGATTCTTATTTTTTTGAAAGTAGGGGTCAATATGAAATATTTGTCCTGATAAAAAAACACAACAACACCAAAAACTTTTTTCGCGGTATGCCGGCCTCTCACCGTTGTGGCCTCTCCCGTTGCAGAGCACAGGCTCTGGACGCGCAGGCTCAGCGGCCATGGCTCACGGGCCCAGCTGCTCCACAGCATGTGGGATCTTCCCGGACCAGGGCATGAACCCGTGTCCCCTGCATCAGCAGGCAGACTCTCAACCACTGCACCACCAGGGAAGCCACTGATAAGTTTTATACATCAAATTTCAATTAAACTTTAATGTCTGTGATACTAGGAAGAAATGTTGTTGAGTTATTCTCCTGGGCCCCAACTTCAATGCCTTTTATTCTTTCTGGACAACTGAATAAAGGTAACCAAATATTATCCATTTACCTTTATTTTTCTCTGCCTTCACACAATCTTTTTTCTGTAAATACTTATTTTGTGGGATCTTCAATTTGACATCAAAATATCCTATTTAATACTATATCTTAAGACTTCCAGATTTAAATAGTTGATTTATTCCCTAGTGCTTTGTGCACCATACTCAGTGAAAGTTTGTTAAAGAAATATTTAATTGTATGAATGTTGTTTTTGTAATTCCTAGCCAACTCATCTTAATTCTGTGTTTTTGTGGTATTAAAACTAATTATCACTGGAGAAATATTTTTAAGTTCCTGATTGATAATAGAGTAAATGCAAAAATTCTCACAGAAATTCTCATATATTTTCACTCTATTTCAGAATAAATATGGAAAAGTGCTTGTAAGTGAGGCTGACACACGGTATTGAAGACCTTCATTTGGCATAATAAATTTTCTTAATTGTCTGATGAACATACTCTTAAAAAGGCAAAAACAATAATGAAATAGTCATAGAAGAATAATCAGATAAATTGTAATATGCTTCATTAACACACTCAGTCAAAATCAGAGAGCTATAAATCAGAGAAAGATTAAAAGCATTCTCAGCTCATCTGTGATCCAAAGATTATATTAATGATCTTTTTAAACATCTCTTATTAGCTAAACAGTTGTGTTATATTGCAAGTGTACATGCAAAAATATTGACTAGTCAAAGCAGGTGAAAAAATATTGTGGGATAGGTTGGAAAATATTTATAAAATAATATTGTTAACTACTGTAGCAAGCTCAGTAAAGTTACTGAATAACAATACTAAAAACACTATACCCTTCTCTGCATTAATAATAATAACAGTAATTTGACCATTAGAGTTAATAACCTATATTTAGCCAGTACATTTTTCACAATTTTCAAAGCACTCTTTTCCTTTCACTTATCTGATATTTGAAGAAATCTTGTGAGAAATATGAGTCAGATATACATATACTGCAGTATTACAGTGAAGGGTACAGGGGAGTAGAAAAAAAATGATTTATCAGAATTCAAAATGACTTAGTGATAGTTAAGTTAGTGATAGATAAGATGAAATATTTTAAAATATCAAGGATTGTTCCCACCATATCTATTTTGCAAATCTTCACAAATAAATCTTGTTAATGTTTCAGAGGGAAAAAAAAAAGAATTTAAAGCATTAGATTAAAATGGGTACTGTACCATTATGAATGTTTTTTATTTTCTTCTATATATGTAAATAATTTTCAAACACATTTTGTGATTATAAACTATTTTTAAATAAATTAAACAGAGCATGCTAAGCAACAACAATTCTTCCATGAGAATCTTAGGATATATTAATATTATCAAATTTAATAGGATATATTAATATTATCAAATTTAATAAAGTGTTTAAATACATACACAATTTTAAAAAGTATGTGCATGAGAAATGTCATAATGTATACTACATAATCATAGATGTAGTATAATATATATTTAGAATGTGTAGTAAAACCTGTTGAACAGTGTTTCAAATTACTTTTAATTCAGTTTCCAATGATGAAAGCGTAGTTAAAGATGATTGGGTAGAACAGTTATGTGTTGGTGGGAGTCACAGTTTAGATCTACTCCTTTAATATTACAGAATCAGATACATGGGACTGTCTCAATACTTGCCTTTATACTGGATGTTCAAAGAAAAGAATGATAAAGTTGAAGGAACCAAATTTATACTTTACCTAAAAGCATTCAAAATGGGGATTTCATTGATTATATAAGGTGGAATTTTAATTTTATAGGAAAAATGCACTGAGTTTCAAGTAATTTAAAAAAATCACATTTGAAATGTAATCAGTTCACAAATTGGGAAATATTTGTGAGTGGGTAGTCATAATGGCTATTGTAATTTATTTTCAGGGATTAGTTGTAGGTTAACATCTAAAGCCAGAGTTGGAAGGAACATTTCTACTTTCTAGCTTGGTGACCTTAGGCAAGTTACTTACCCTGTCTTTATCTCAGTTGCCTTTTCTGTAAAATGGGGACGATATTAGTAACTACCATGTACATAAGTAAAATCAAGAATGCTGCAAGCCAAGAAATTTCTAAAATAAAAGTAACTTTGTTGGATTGGAAATAGTAATTAACAAACATATTCCAATATCCAGAAAAAATTTAATTTGTACCATTAAGTAACATTGAGTGAGCAAAGGTAAAATATGAAAACAGAAATTAATCAGATCAACAATAAAGTTATTTATAAATGGAACTAAAACACTGGGATAAAAATAGAAAATAGAAGTAAATTATTGGAATATGTGATTATATGAATTAAAGCTTTATGATTTTTCAGTCTTTATGTGGTTATAGTATGTTCTCTGGGAAGTTTAAGATCCAGTAAAAATCTTTATCCCTTCCTTCCAATAAACATACACAGAAGCAAAGCAGAGCAAAAC
Organism: Kogia breviceps; assembly: GCF_026419965.1. Taxonomy (NCBI): domain Eukaryota; kingdom Metazoa; phylum Chordata; class Mammalia; order Artiodactyla; family Physeteridae; genus Kogia; species Kogia breviceps. The sequence continues at coordinate 70,448,086 of NC_081321.1, read as the reverse complement.
AAAACAAACACTAAGTCATGCAATGGATGTGTTTTTTATTTTGTTGCATTAGAATTGGAGGTTATATGTCTCAACTGCTAAATCTGAATCATTAGAGAAGAAGTTTGTTACATTATATTACATAACAAACCAAATTATCTAGTGTATGTTTGTATTTTTAACCTTTGTTATATATGTGTTTGGGGATGTCATTACTTATACTAGATAGTAAATTTCCAAAGGTTGGGAAGGGAACATTTTATTTAGTCCCAGCTCTAGAATTAAATTCCTTACTTATATCAGATGACTAGGTTTACATGGATGTGGGACCAAATGAAAACAATTATTTTGAAAAAGTAGTGATTCTATTAAGATTCCTAAATTGGTTTATTTTTAATATTAATTTTGCATCTTTTATATATTTCTAATTTTTTTAATGAAATAATATCAGGGCTCATCAGTCTAACATTTGGGAACTGCTGATGTAATAAGAAAGTTAGCACTAGAACTGACACGTAAATGTTTCCTTCCCAACCCAAGCAGTGTTTCCCACTATAAGCCAGGGATACTGTCTAATAAATCATACAAGTCTTTCTATGATCCACAATCCCATGACAGTGTCAAACACAGAGGAGGTGCTCGGCAAGTATTTGTCAAATGAATTAATGAATAGAAACTCAGTTGGAGCCGTACTATAAAATAAACACAGTTTTCAAAATCCTAAGCCTGCTACAAAGTAGAATTAAACATGATGAAGTTTATACTAGGTATGGAAGATTTATTGCCTACATTCAATGAAGAATGGTCATTACTTTTAAACATGCTCAGTCAAGTGGCAGAAGTTTTTGAAAATTATCTGGTTTGAATGATGGTTGTAAAAATTCCTCAAAATATTTAGAAAATAACTGACTCAAGAAAATACAAGGACGTTTAGAGCAGACTTTTTTAAAAAAGGGGTTTGAAACCAGTTGGACTGTGAGGCTATTAATAAAGGCACTAATTTTCTCACATGTCATATGGAAATAATAATATCTTTCTTGATTGTGCATAATGACTGTCAGTGTTACATAATCCACATGAGCTGCAAACTAGCAGATCTCTAGTGGAAGCTGTAATATATAAGAACTTGCTCGGGCTTCCCTGGTGGCGCAGTGGTTGAGAGTCCGCCTGCCGATGCAGGGGATATGGGTTCGTGCCCCGGTCCGGGAGGATCCCACATGCCGCGGAGCGGCTGGGCCCGTGAGCCATGGCTGCTGAGCCTGCGCGTCCGGAGCCTGTGCTCCGCAACGGGAGAGGCCACAGCAGTGAGAGGCCCGCGTACCGGGGAAAAAAAAAAAAAAAAAAAAAGAACTTGCTCCTTCCAAAACAAGAGAATCCCAATTAGAGCAGGGATCCTGGAAGTACTGGGGAATTGTCATGTATGTCCTTGTTATTATTCTAGTATACATAAGGATTCCCTGATCCCTGCTTCCCAGTCTTCACAGCTGCAGTGTAGAGCTGAAGCGTTTATAACTCATGTGTCATCCTTAGCTACAGACCCAGAACTGATGTTTCCCGAGCCAGAAAGTGGAACAGGACGTAGGGATTACTCTAAGGAGATAGCAGTAGGGCTTTTATATATATGAGAGTTTTGTCAGCTAAGGGAGGCATCCAGGCCAGTCAAAATCCTTTATTACTGCATCGAAGCAGGAACAAGGTTAATAAGAAAAAGGCACAGAAGGTAACACATTTCCACATACTTTTCTCCCTGGCCGACCATTGGGAAAAGTCCTTCCTTGACCAGTTGGGTGCTCTAATGAGGTGCTATGGTTCCATTGCTATCAAAAGTGAATTTATGTTATAAAGTTCCTCTTTAAGAAGTAGTTTATGATTTTTTTCCAATTTAATCTACACATCTAAACCATCAAACTTATAAACTTGTTTTTATAGTGTATCTGTTAGAAGTATACTTTGGAGCCAGCTTTCTTCCTTGGGTTGAATCTTCACTTGTGTCACTGCTAACTGGGAATTTATGTTCCTATTCAAATGTCACCTCCTTAGAGAAGTCTCTCCTAAGCTCTTTAAATAAAGTAGACCTCTCCTTAAGTAATTCTCTATCCCTTCATTCAGTTTAACTTTCTTCCTAGCATTTACCACTATCTGATATTATATTAATTACACATTATGTCTGTGTCCTTGTCTCCTAGCATTTACCACTATCTGATATTATATTAGTTACACATTATGTCTGTGTCCTTGTCTCCCTTGTTTATTGCTGTATGTTTAGCATCTTCAGACAGGTCTGGCACATGGTTGGCATACAGTAAATTTTCGTAGAATTAATCACTAATTTCAGTAATGGACTATTTTCAACTCTATGACTTTAATAACATCGTACTTATGCTTCCGTGGTTATTCCCCAGTCCTAAGGCTCCAGCAAAATAGTCTTATTCTACTTCTTATTAATCTCCACTTTGATTATTGTCTTAACTCTGCCAGTTCTAACTGTAGTTATATTGTGGCTGACTTCTAAAGATAAAATAGCCTCCGTTGTCTTTGATGACAATTTGCTCTTTCCAGAGCCCACTGGGAATTAAAAAGGAAATTAAGATATCTTTCATGGTCTTTACTTTTTTTTTCTTGCCATGAAACTTCTGATCCTTATGTAGTCTCAACCTCAAAATGCATCTCTCATTAAGGGTAAAATCTAGAAAGGGTATTAAAGTTAAATCCTCTTTCTGAGTTTACACAGGTGATGACAGTAATATAATGTACTTTGTTTTTCTTTCAGATCTCCAACTAAAGACATGGATTCAGAAGAGAAGGAAATTGTGGTTTGGGTTTGCCAAGAAGAGAAGATTGTCTGTGGGCTAACCAAACGCACCACCTCTGCTGACATCATCCAGGCTTTGCTTGAGGAACACGAGACTACATTTGGAGAGAAACGGTTTCTTCTGGGGAAGCCCAGTGATTACTGCATCATAGAAAAGTGGAGAGGCTCTGAACGGGTTCTTCCCCCACTAACAAGAATCCTGAAGCTTTGGAAAGCATGGGGAGATGAGCAGCCTAATATGCAGTTTGTTTTGGTTAAAGCAGATGCTTTTCTTCCAGTTCCCTTGTGGCGGACAGCCGAAGCCAAATTAATGCAAAACACAGAAAAACTGTGGGAGCTCAGCCCAGCAAATTACATGAAGACGTTACCACCAGATAAGCAAAAGAGAATAGTCAGAAAAACTTTCCGGAAACTGGCTAAAATTAAGCAGGACACAGTTTCCCAAGAGCGAGATAGTATGGAGACATTAGTTCATCTGATTATTTCCCAGGATCATACTATTCATCAACAAGTCCAGAGAATGAAAGAGCTGGATCTGGAAATTGAAAAGTGTGAAGCTAAATTCCACCTCAACCGGGTAGAAAATGATGGAGAAAATTATGTCCAGGATGCATATTTGATGCCCAGTTTCAGTGACGTTGAGCAAAAACTAGGCTTGGAGTATGATGAAAACCAGATTCTGGAGGACCTGAGAGAAAGTGATGGAATTGTACAGCTGGAGGAACGACTAACATATTATAGGAAGCTCATTGATAAGCTCTCTGCCGAAATAGAAAAAGAGGTAAAAAGTATTTGCACGGAGATAAATGAAGATGTGGAAGGGGCAGCTGCAAGTGAACTTGAAGGCTCTAATTTAGAAAGTGTTAAGTGTGATTTGGAGAAAAGCATGAACGCTGGTTTGAAAATCCATTCTTACTTGAGTGGCATCCAGAAAGAGATTAAATACAGTGACTCGTTGCTTCAGATGAAAGCTAAAGAATATGAGCTCCTGGCCAAGGAGTTCAGTTCCCTTCACGTTAGCAACAAAGATGAATGCCAGCTAAAGGAAAACAGAGGAAAGGAATCTGAGGTCCCTACCAGCAGTGGGGAGGTTCCTCCTTTTACTCAAAGAGTATTTAACATGTATTCAAATGACACAGACTCGGACACCGGTATCAGCTCTAACCACAGTCAGGACTCAGAAACAACTGTAGGAGATATGGTGCTGTTGTCAACATAATTTGAATGGCTTCTTTCTGACCTACTTTAATGTTGTTCGTGTTGGTTTAATTTAGTAGGAAACTTTAAATATTCCATTCTGCAAAAAAAGGGAAATCATGTTAAAGTGTTCAGTAGTTAATAAGAACTAGAGAATTTTGTAAGTTTTTGATTTCAGAGTTCCAATGTGACCTAATTATTGCAAGTTCAAACAATGAACTCTTTATTAAGAGTGCAGCACAAATAGCTTGCAGGTATATAACAGAGAGATAATTTGATGGGAGTTATCATCTCATAGCTTCTGTGAGAAATGATTCAAACTGCAAACTAATTCTTGATATTAGTCAATATAGTGAAACTATACACATGAACAAGTAAAATTAAAATGTACTGTTATATATTTTTTAACAATGTATTATTGGAATTTTATAATCTGTAAAGTACATGACAGCTACTATATTGTAACTGTATTAATTCAAATCCTGATTCTTTTCATTGATATTTAGAATGTGTATCATCTGTTACTTCCTGAACCCCTCTACCTGTTAGGCTTAGACAACAGGAAGTGGGAAGGGTTGCTATTGGGACATGTACAAATACCAGCAGTGGATCAGAGAGGAGTATAGATGAGGAAGGCCAAGTGCTGCAGAGAACAGCAACTTTTCTAAAGAAGACTAAAATTATTAAGGGATATGTATGTGCTTTCTCTCTGATATGCAAAACTTAGGTCAGACCAATGGTCTGTGCAGTTTCATTCCTTGAATGAGACATGGCGTGGGTTACAGAGAAAAATCACAGGGTCCTAGTCCTGTTAGATTATATCTTATCTACAAAAGTTGAAGGGATGCAACTTGGGGTCCTTCGTGTGGGTAAAATAGAGTTCTATGTGCCATAAGTATTAATATTAGCATTTTGTCTCTGAACATATAGATAGGACCTAATATGGGCAAAAATCTTTTATTCTGCTACACTATAATTCAGATTGTCTTTGTAGTACTTCATCTAAGGTGCAAACTGAAACAAAAAAAGTGCTAGCTCTACTCTCTACCCCACCCGCAAGCCGTGATAGAAAATATTCAACAAATTGAATAGATTATTTAGATCCTTCAACAAATTGAATAGATTATTTAGATCCTATCTTGACTATCATTACAGTGCCAGAAGAGGCTTGGTTTTGCTTCACTTTTAGTTAGGAAGTTCCTTTCTCCTTCTCTCTATTCTCTCCTGCTTCTTTCCCTTCTTTATTTTTCTATTGAACATATATCATATTGAAAACAGTTTGTTTTATTGTACTGTTCAATGAATACAGCTGCAGTTTATTTTTTCTTTAGCTAACACCTTTCCCATATGTCAGTGCACATGTAAGTAGAAATATTATTTTACTTAGTTTTAATATGTGGATATTGGTTAAGATTCCCAGTATTTCTCATTTCTTCCCTTTTATCCTTATGTTTACTGTAGTGTAAGTTTTAACTCAGTTTCTTAATCTATATTTAGAACTTTCTTAATATTTCACTTTTGGAGAATATCTAATGTTATTATTTTTCATGCCAAGATATTGCTGAAGGCCTTATTTGAAGTTGGATGGTAAGAAAAGTAGGAATTTCCATTCTAGGGAAACTAAGGTGATAAACAGTAAGCAATAACACTAACATGGGTTTAATTTAAAAGAAATAAGAAGGGAATTGAATAGTCATCTGAGAAAGGGAAGTTTATTTGCCTAATATCCCATGAAATCATTCAGCACTATGGTAAGCTATGGTGATATTTATTGTTCACTACTGGGGATTAAACTCAGATCATCAGCAAAGATAAACCAATTGTAATGTTTTTCTAAAGTGAAAGTAATCTCTTTGTATTATTCTTAGTGAGAAAATAATGAAAAGAACATTGTTATCTGCTATATAATTTGATTAATTATCTGAATTCAAAAGAGGTTCTGATAAGAAACAGGACTAGACAGATCATTTCATTTTAGAAACTGCATTACTGTCTGCCTTTGTACAGTTAAGCACAGTGATGCATTCTAAGGGCCAATTCTCCTATATTTTTAGAGTAGATAACATTAAAAACTTGTCAGAAAGCAAGACCATCAAGTTTTAAATTCACATTACAATTTCTATTCTTTAGTTATATACAAATGTATTTGTGCTTTTGATTCATTACAATATTAAATCATCAGTTACCCCGGTGAGTCTCTAATTTAGAGTAATAATACAAATAAAAATACTAAAATATGATGCACTCATCTCTGGATACTGAGCTATTCTTTATCAAATTAAGTGAGAGTTTATATTATAAATTTATAACTTGATAGAAACCTTAATGTTTTAATTATTTATAGAGGCTTTAAAATAAAAGTTTATAAATTCTTGAGTAACCTGACAGGTTAACTATGAAATTGCTATATGCAGCTAGAAGTAGCAAACCAAAGCTGACTAATCTTTCCTATAACAAGATATATTTTCATTGACTGTGCCTTGTTCATCCTTACACTTGCAATGTCTTTTTCCTCCATCTGCTATACACTGAAATCCCACCCATTTCAGGTTTTTAACATGTTATCTCTTCTGTAAAACAGACATTGTTCCATTCAACCTGTTGTAATATCTTATCTCTGAACCCACAAATATTTTAGTGTATTTTTCATAGAGGAACATTTATATTCTAGCTTAGTTTATGTTTATTTATGTACTTATCTAACTTCCCTCCCCCAATGTATTTTTGATTGTATTACTTTGTCTTCTGTCTTGTTGACCTTATTCCCTACAACAACCTCTTTGCCCCTACTCAGTTTTGGAATTGAATTGCTAAATTTTAGAAGATTGTAACATTTAAAAAAAATTATTTCCATACATGGTAAATGATGCTTGTGCATTTTATACAGAAATATTCATTTTAGCAGACTTAAAATATTAACAGTAATTCTACTTATATATTCTTTGGAGAAAGCACTAAATCTTAGGGTTATTATGAAAAAATTTTAATATAGTATCAATTTTCTATTTTACTTTTAATTCAGAGTTACTGATTTAAAACAATGGAAATATTGTCTTTTTTTAAAGCCCCTCAATGGTTAAATTATGGTATTTCCCTCTGCATCCCTTGCATGTAAGAAAAATTATATTTTATAGAACTAGATTTTAAGTGGTAGACACACAAAATAGCTTCAAAGTCTCTTTTAAAAATATCTATTTTTCTCTTTTTAATTAAAAACATAAATGGCCTCTCATTAGCATGCAGAAGCTATTCTAATCCATTGAAATTTTATTTTTATATTTATTTAAACATCTACTGTACATGACAAAATATATTTCTGTGGCTGCATTTCATAATTTTTCGAAGTAGGATTATTGTCTTATTTAAAATATTTTTCTAGTGACAAAGGAATACCTTTTAACATAGATTTCTTTTAAATATTAGGCTATTTCATTTCATACTACCTGATTGGTTTAATAACCTGATATGACAAATATAAAGTACAAATAATTTCTTCAAGTGTAACTGATCCAGAATAATAAAAGGAATGGTTGTATCCTTTCATGTGATATTGTTTGTTTTTCTGGGTGTGTTACATGGCTATATTAAAAATAAATTTTGTATCAGTTGAAATTATATAGTGGCTGAGTTAACTCACACAAGTTAAGATCAGATATTGTTTTATGACAAAATATATAGCAAAAAAGATGTAACAAAACTTTTTGTTAGGTTTCATACATATTTGTTTCAATTTGTCATGAAAGTATATCCTCACTTTTACACTGGACAGCTGGTTTTATGGCCTGGTATGTTGCTTTCTAGAATGAAATCCACTTTAATGTAAAAATACTCAAGTGTAAATCTTACTTGCTATTATTCAGTTTGTCACTACCCTTATTTCTCAAAATAGGCCTTTAATTTTGACTGTCTTTAATAACTAAATCATTTGAAAATTAAAGAAACTCATTTGCTCCTTCTATAAATGACCATGAAATTACTGTATATAATGTTCAGTAATGACGCATAGAAACAAGTTAACACTATTTTCTTAGCCAGTGTATCTCAATAGTGAGAGAAAACATACAATAGTCATTTTGTTAATCTAGCATTAATTTGTGTTTTCAACAACTGTTGGAATTGAGAATCACAATTTGTAGGTTTCATAATTAATAGTTCCATATCAGGAAGTGAAAAACTAAATGATTACCTTCATATTTTAAAAAAAGCAACTTAAATATTATATTTTTCCTAAATAGAAATATCAGACACATTTTTACAAAAGACTACTAAGTCTCTCCTTAAATTTCATATGTATATATAATGCATGTATAATACCATTGAATTTATTTTCAAGTAAAATAGACATATGATATTCAAATTATTATTATTACTATAACTCAAACAACTCAAAAAATGTGCACCATGAAAAGTAAGTCTCCCTTCTATCCCATGGCCTAATTACCCAGATATCCTTCTCAGAAATATCACTGTTATTTATTGTTCTAGAGATAATCTATGCATATACAGATCTATACATATATATTCCTACATTATTCATGTAGAGATTCCTTATTCTGTTTGATGGCATCAGGGAATTCCACTATATCAATTATCATAATTTTATTTCACCAGTCCTCTTGATGGGCATTTCTGTGTCTCCCAATCATTTACTATTATAAACAATCATTTACTATTATCCCATCAATGCATTTCTGTGAGGCTAGATTACTAGATGTAGAAATGTGTCACAGTGACAAATGGATTTTTTTTTAATTTAATAAACATTGCTGGTTATTCTTTATGGAAATTAACTCTTTAACAACTGAGTTGGAAATGTACTCCTCCCTCCCAAGGTGTGTGCTGTTTGTCTTTTTACTTTATTTGAATGCAAAAATTTTTTTGAACTTGAATTTATGGATTTTTCTCATTAATAACACATGAGGGTTTTTTTTTTTTCTTGTTTTTGGTTATTCTTATAAAGGCCTTTCCATTGGGGGATGTAATTTAAAAAATAAGTTTTATCATGTCTTTTATATTATGTTTTATGTTTTACTTTTAAACATTTGAACTATCTGAAATTCAGTTTGTCACAATGTTCAAAAGTAGAAAGAGTTATTTTTGATAGTTAGCAGTTATCCCACATCACTTACCAAATAAATTTGTCCCACCTTTCTTGGTGAACCAATCTCTGGTATGTATTTGGGGTCTATTTCTGGACTTTCTATACCATTCCATTGATTTAGCTGTGTATTTTATTAGAATTTGTGCTGTTACCATGTACGGGCCCCACCACTCAGATTACTGAAGAACTTCTCACTTTGGAAGTAGAATACAGTTGACTCTTGACCAACACTGGTTTGAACTGCACAGGTCCACTACACTTATATGCAGATTTTTTCCAATAAATATGTACTGCAGTACTACATGGTCTGTGGTTGGTTGAATCTGAGGATATGGAACTGTGGATAGCAGAGAGCAGACTGTGAAGTTATACACAGATTTTTCAACTTTTGTGGGGCTCCATGCTCCTGACCCACGTGTTGTTCAAGGGTCAACTGTAAATGAAATGGACTGCTAGTCACCGAGATTTACTTAAGGCAATTGCTATAACTAACATTGGAAAGTAACTTACAAATATTGGTATCTATCAACAACTCAATTATTCACAGCTTTCAGTCAGTACTCCTATTGTTCATAATAAATGACAAGAAAGTATTCCAAAAGTTATGAAAACATATGCATTTAGGTTTTATAGTTTTATGAATAATAGCAAATTAAAAGCCCAATAATAGACAAATTATTAGGTAAATTCTGAGGTATTATTTGTGGGAGAAATTTATCAATATTAATTCTGATGTTTATAAGACCATACAACAGTGAAATTCTAGTTTAAAAGAAAGGAATAAAAAAATGTGTATAGGGTTCCCTGGTGGTGCAGTGGTTGAGAGTCCGCCTGCCGATGCAGGGGACGCGGGTTCGTGCCCCAGTCCGGGATGATTCCACATGCCGCGGAGCGGCTGGTCCCGTGAGCCATAGCGGCTGGGCCTGCGCGTCCGGAGCCTGTGCTCCGCGGCGGGAGGGGCTGCAGCGGTGAGAGCCCCTTGTACCGCAAAAAAATAATAATAATTAAAAATAAAAAAATATATGTAGACCAACTCTGTTTAAAAAAACCCCATGCATACCAGAAAACAAATCATATAAAAATGGAGATGCATAATTTTTGCTGAGTTTTTATATTAAAGTGATAATTTAGGGCACAATATGCTTCATATATATATTATATATAATATATATATAATCTTTATAATTTAAACACATTAAAAATGTTTTTTGTATAAAATAGAATATCCCTCTGACTCCTCATTTCTTTGCTGAGGCTTTCCAGAGACCTTCATGAACACCAAACAGCTAGAGAGTGATGAGTAATGACAAGGTCAACCAACTGGAAACAGAAAGCCTGAGTGCTGTAAGCAAACCATTTGAATCCCAGGATGTCAGATACCTACCTATAAAATAATTTTATTTTATTTTATTTTATTTTATTTTATTTTTTTGCGGTATGCGGGCCTCTCACTGCTGCGGCCTCTCCCGCTGCGGAGCACAGGCTCCGGACGCACAGGCTCAGCGGCCATGGCTCACGGGCCTAGCTGCCCCGCGGCATGTGGGATCCTCCCGGACCAGGGCACGAACCCGTGTCTCCTGCATCGGCAGGCGGATTCTCAACCACTGCGCCACCAGGGAAGCCCTAAAATAATTTTAAAATATATATATTCCAAAGTTTGTGAAAAAACATGTGCAAAGTTTTGTGAAAACACACACAAGTTATGATATTTATCATAGTTTTAGGGCTAATAACAAATTAAAAGCTTTAAGAAAAAAGTTAAAAAATAAATTAGATAATCCTTAAGGTTTTGTTTTTTTTTTTTTTTTGCGGTACGTGGCCTCTCACTGTTGTGGCCTCTCCCGTTGCGGAGCACAGGCTCCGAACGCGCAGGCTCAGCGGCCATAGCTCACGGGCCCAGCCGCTCCGCGGCATGTGGGATCTTCCCCGACCGGGGCACGAACCCGTATCCCCTGCATCGGCAGACGGACTCTCAACCACTGCGCCACCAGGGAAGCCCCTTAAGGTTTTTTTTTTTTTAAGCTAGGTTAAATTACATAAGGTAATGTATTCAATGGATTAGGTACATGCACAACACATATTAGATATACATTTATTGTTCTTGGCTCTATTCTCTTTTTTATCTCTGGCAGTCTACACAAGGTTAAATTAAAGTAGCCCACTAACTGACAAAAGAGGAGTTAAAACTCAAAACTCTGCCTCTCCCAACATTTTCACTCTTATTTCTTTCCAAATTAGTTAGGACAGGGCTGTAGGGTTGTTAGTACCAGTCTTGATAGACAAAAAAGTCATGGTTACATTAGCTAAACAATATATGGCCAGGAAAAAAGAACATCATTTGTGTTTCCAGAACAGAAAAACTACGCTGGAAATAGAGATGGAGAGGAAAAGAGCCTGTATTAATTATTTTTATATTGCTCTAGTGTCTAACAGAGATTAGCACCTAGTATTCACCAAAAAAAAGTGTCAGTAAATTCAGATTCATAACTCAAAGGGCTAGCACAGTTCCTTGAACATAAAAGTTGTTCTGTAAATGTTAACTATTATTGTAAGTAATGAAAAAAAGTGAAACTTCTATCCTTGAGTAAAATATGCTTACATACTATATTCAAAGTGAACACTACCTCTTTCCCTTTCTATAAATTAATTATTTCCATTTTATAATTTAAGTATCTTGGAAAGATTATATCATAACTGTATCACTCAGCACAAATACACTGGCACTTATACAGATGCATATTCAAGGTAAGGTTTTTCCATTCTGAGTCCTATTTTTAAAGTTTATTTTTCACTCTAAGTAGCATTCGTCATACCCCACACAAGACAGTGGAGAAAGTTTTATACCATTTCAGAACTGAAACTAAGATTTTGAAAAGCTTCTTAGCATTACGTTTTATGTATATGAGTTTCATGAATCACTCCTCTAGCAAGTGCAGCTGTTTGACACAGTGATTACCAATAATTTTTCTGCTTTTCAAGTATTGACAGAAAAGATAAATTACCTTAAGGGGAAAGAGCTCAAAGATGGACAGGAAGGCTATATATCCCCTTTTCAGCATTCACCCACACCACTCACTCCTGAGGTCATCTTCCAAAGGATTAGAACATGACAAATGTCAAATATTGAGAGGAACCGCAATTTCCCTGGGATGAAGGGTGGTAATGCTAACCGGGATTTATAACTCAAAAGTAGGTCAAACTAGGGAGGAACATGCCCTGGGTTGGAAATTTAACTTTTTTGGCCATTCTGAGCCATGAAGCTTTCTGCAGTAATTCCCAAAGCTGTCTCCACAACAGAATCACAAAGAGTGCTTGTTAAAAATAGAGATTCCTAAACTTCACCCTGGAGAATTTGACTGAGGAGGTCTAGATGGCAACTTCTGTGCTTTTAAATAGCTACCTGAATGTTTCCAAAGCAATGACATTGAATTGCAGTTTATTAATTCTAACAGAGCTGGTGAGTAACTGAAGGCTTTACCAAGCAAAAATGAAAGGATGTGAAGTGCAAGAATTCTCAAAATGACCAAGAGAGGTCATTGGCTTGGGAAAGACAGAAATAGTTCTAGGATCAGAAGCCAAAGGAAATCTGAAAACAGACACTTGTTAAAAGTTAGCTCCAGAGATGGCAGGTGCCCAAGGACAGAACTTTTATTGTCTCATTTTTTAAATAGTGCTTATTCTGAGGCAAAAATGATAGAAGAAATTAGACTATTGTGTGGACTACTGTTGCCATATAAGTACTGCAGATATTTTTGATGTGTCTTATACTTTTTTCCTCAAACAGGCCAGTAAGTAGGCTTGCATATTAAGAATAAAAAACTATCCAAAATTGTGTTTTATGGGCTCAAATTAAATATGATTTCTTCTGTAAAATAGCTAAGACACGTTTTATTCAAGAAGCCAGATCTGTTCAGTTCAATTTGGATTCCAGCCTTTTTTCCTACATGATTTTAGTCAAATTATTCAAGCATTTCATGCCTGAATTTCCTCAACTAGAAAACTGAGATAATAGTATCTGACTTTTTGTAATAATTTAAGGATAAGTGATGTAGCATGAAAAATACCTAGCATGCATTGTAAAGTCACCATACTCCAATAAAAATTAATTTAAAAAAATACCTAGCATGGCACTTGGCATAAGTAGGCTTTTATTATTATAGCAAGTATTATTATAACAATATATTCTTGATCTTATTACTTTTTAATATGCTAAGGATAATAAAAGAAGTATGCATCATTTTATTTATGTAAAAAAATTTAAATGCCCACCAGGTTGAAGAGTAGGTTATGCTGTAGTCTTTGCTGTGAGTTTTGGGGGATTATTTACAGAGTGTCTATCTATTCATCCCATTGCCATTTCAGCTATGTATTTATTTATACAGTTTGTGCTACATCATAAAAATTCGCTTTACATACTTGACTACAATCCAGCATTAAAATTAAAAATTTGTGTGTGGAAGAGAAAGGACAGAAATAGAGCAATGAAATGAAATATAATAACTACATGTTTATACTGAATTTGAAGCAACAACCAAAATTTTAATAAAACTTAATAAGATAAAGTTGCACCGTATTTGGTCATTGAGACAAACTATGAAGAGATTGTCTATTCACAGAACAGACAGTTAAAGGCAGCAAACGTTTCCAAGAATCTTAGAATAGACCATGGAATTTTCAAAGTTAAGAGTTGTTGGTGTGAGTAACTTATGTGTCGTGAAGACTATCAGACACCAAATGACGATCTGTCAAAAACATCTGACTGGGGGCTTCCCTGGTGGCGCAGTGGTTGAGAGTCCGCCTGCCGATGCAGGGGACACGGGTTCGTGCCCTGGTCCGGGAAGATCCCACATGCCGCGGAGCGGCTGGGCCCGTGAGCCACAGCCGCTGAGCCTGCGCGTCCGGAGCCTGTGCTCCGCAACGGGAGAGGCCACAGCAATGAGAGGCCCGCGTACCACAAAAAAAAAAAAACCCCAATAAACAAAACAAAACAAAAAAACATCTGACTGATTTTCAGGAAAAATTAATTTCCAGTAATATTTAATTAAGTTAAGGAATCAAGTTATTACAAAAGAGAGGTGCAGAATGTTTACATTCTGTTTTTTCTCCAGATAGAGATCAAGTTCATAAATATTTGTTGTGAAAACTGGCATTTTATATACATAAGAAGGAGTCATAATTTCTAATGCTTCGTGACTTAGAACAATTTAGGAGTTCTTAACAGGAAGACAGACCTACACTCCTGTTATAACAGAATAAGAAAGTGATATAATTTTTGGCTAAAAATGCTATCGCATGAAGTGTTTCTTTTATTTCTCAAAAAGCATCATTGAGCAAATATGCATTATTCTATGTATAGTACATTTTACCTGACAACTATTATTTCATAACAGACAACATCGAGAAAGACACAATCAAGATCCCAATTTCCAAAGGAAGCAGGGAATTGCTGACCATCCTCCTCTAATTTTACTTCACTTAGCAGAGCTAGAGAGAAGGCAATTTGTAACTTTGGCACGTGGGGAATTAGATGATGGTTATGATACAAGTGGAAAGAGAACAGCTCTGACCTCTATCTCGATGTTATAGTTTTAAAAAAGATTTTTTTAACAATTAATATTTTGGAGATACAAGTGATAAAAATACTATAAGAAAAAAATTAGATGGCTATTACATTATAACCAAAATATCAGTGATAATGATTCAGGAAGAAGAATCCTAAAATACTATAAAAAGATAAAATGATCTACTTATTTTGAACTAAAATCTTTCAGCTTTTCACATATACACACATAAATAAGTAAGCAACTCTCCATATATAATGCAGTTGGAGGATGAGATGCGAGTTAAATACTTCAAAGCCTTGATGCAGTGCTGTGTCATTACAAATAGACTTTTACAAGCACTCTGTGTAGGCCTCAGTCACCATGGAAGCTCGGCTGAAACTGGCTCTGTAAGTCTCTGTCTCTACCTTATTGTACTTAATAACACCCTTAGATGGGATCATGGGTGGTCACTATTTTATGCTTTACTCCACTATCCTAAAATCATAATTAGAGCCCACGCTTAACATTCATCATTCCTTGTAGATACAAATTAAATAAGGCTTGAAGAGTATATGCTTACTCCATACTAAGTGAGTAATGAGTTTTTATGCATATGCCAGTGGAATTTTTCTAGATGGGTAGAACAAGAACACACAAGTCAGGGAAAGGAAAAAAAAAAAATGATTGATTATAGTTTTCTTAGGCAATCAGTGCTCAATTGTCAAATATATGTATCATCCTGGCTGCTGCTTTCTCCTCTGTTCGCCTGTATTTTGAAGGAGTTAACAGTTCACTAACCTCTCTAAAACTTTTACCCAGACATAGGTTATCCAAATTGGAATCCTCAGAATCTCCTTAAACTCTTCACTCTACCAAATCCTCATATCCCATGTCCCATTGCTTTTTGTCATTCATGTAGTTCTCAAAAATCCCATCTTTCTTTTATTATGGTCTTGTTGCAGTTAGAGTCTGAGACAACTTTAAGAGTCCATGTAGTCCAAACATCCCATATTACAGAGTTCCAGACAGCTGAAGTTTTATAAGATAGCTAATGGTGGAATTATAACTGAGATTCAGACCTTTGAATTCCCGATAGAGTTCTCCTTCCACATGTTGCCTTTAGGAAAGTGGATTATTCACAGTCTGTGTTAATGTAACACTTACTGTCCCAATTATAATAGTCTAAGAATATTTATCTCAGTGTCATTTCCTTCTTTGGAAAAAACAAAACAAAACAGAACTTATAGAAAAGTGTCATGTAGCCTTGGAAGAGTTAGAGCCTGGGATCAAATCCCTCTGCAACTCATACCAACACACCCACAGAAGCAACAAATGGACAGGTGAAGTATCTTGTTTACCTCTTCATCCTTAGTAACTAGAAAATGCCTAGAACTGACAAGTATTTCATGAACGTTGGTTGAATTCAAATGAATCAATCATTCGACAACTGGTTGTACAATTAGAAGGCGTGCACCTTCTCCCCTGTCTCAATAAACAGTTTACAACTTTCAGTGTATCTACTACAGAAAATCAGCAGCAGTTTCCAAAGGAACAGAAGAAATATTGTTTTGTTTTGTTTTTTCATAAATGTATTTATTTATTTATGGTTTTGGCTGTGCTGGGTCCTCGCTGCTGCGTGCAGGCCCTCTCTAGTTGCAGCGAGCAGGAGGCCACTCTTTGCTGAGGTGCTTGGGCCTCTCACTGTGGTGGCCTCTCTTGCTGCAGAGCATTGGCTCTAGGCACGCGGACTTCAGTAGTCGCGGCATGCAGGCTCAGTAGCTGTGGCTCGCGGGCTCTAGAGCGCAGGCTCAGCAGTTGTGGTGCTCGGGCTCAGTTGCTCTGCGGCATGTGGGATCTTCCCAGACCAGGGCTTGAACCCATGTCCCCTGCACCAGCAGGCGGACTCTCAACCACCGTGCCACCAGGGAAGTCCCAGAAATATTGTTTCTGAATGTCATAAATGTTGTGCAATCTTTAAAAGAAGTAATATTCCGTATTTAGCATTGATTTAAAAATATTTCGTTATTATTTGTTGCCTTGTTGCAGTGAATATATTTTACAGAACATATGACAGAAAAGTCTCTCGTGGAAGTCTAGCTCCCTGAGACAAGAGTTTGCACTACCACAGTCTACCTTCAGAGAATGCACTTATTTACTCCAAATTTGGGATGGAAGTAAAAGCAGAGACCTCTCCCCTGCTGGAGTCACACCAAGTCAATCCTCTCACTCACTCATTTGCTCAACAAATGTTTGTTGCTAGAGGCTCTCAGCTTTGTCAGTCTTCTCATCCTGGAGGGCGGAATGACACAGGGACATTCCAGAAGTTACCTGTTGAGCCACCCTCTGGAGCTCCAGTCATTGTGAGGAGTCAGCCTGCCTGTTCCTCTCACCCTACCCTTTCTACCACTCCCAGGGGACACCCTGGGAGAGTTTACTCAAAGTGACAAATCTCCCAACCAATCTGTTTATATAGGCTCTCCCAGTAACCCACTATCATAGATAATTGAGAGCTTACTGTACTCTAATTATAAAAAAAACATCTTGCGCTTTAGTCTGACACGTAATGCACACAAGCTTTAGGGATGGGTGAAGCAGCTGAACTTGGAGACGCCTGAACTTCAGGGAGCACATTCATCAAGAGAGTCAGGGAAGGAAGAGTACATCATATCAGGTATAATGAATGCCATGTAAATAAGAAATCATGACTAATAAAAGAAGTTATAAGAATAAATTAATATTATAAATCTGTAAGAAACACATCTACACAATATTTACAGTATACACAATGATGATCTCACTTTATATATAGCAGTTCTTTGAAACTTTCCAAAAGTCTCCAAACATTTCCACATATGATATTGTCCTACCACCATAACTCACATGGAAGAGAGTTAAAGGTGAATTTACCTGCATTTTAGAGTTGCTGAAACTAAGGCACATCAAAGTATTTTCCTCCAAGCATTACCATACTGCTAATGTTGTAGGCAGAGAATAAAACTCATTTCCTAGCTCTTTCACATCAGTTTTTCATCTTAAACTGTATATACATTTTGTTTTTCAAAAACCAGATTTCAATTGTTCTTCTCTTTCTCCCTTCCTCCCTTCCTCCCTTTTGTGTTTTCTTTTTAAAATACCAAAAGTTAGATGGCTTTTTTTTGTCATCTACAGATTAGGAGCTCACATGAAATCCTTCACAATTTAAATTTTCAAGATTTTAGTTTGTACTTCAGTAGAAGATTTTATAACATATAGCAAAAGCCATTCAACTAATATTTGATGATCCTAACCATGAATATAATACATGTTATATACTGTGGTGGAGACAAAAGAAGTATGATTCAAGATGGGTGCAGTTGGGCTTCGCTGGTGGAGCAGTGGTTAAGAAGCCGCCTGCCAATGCAGTGGACCCGGTCAAGCCTGGTCCGGGAAGACCCCACATGCCACAGAGCAACTAAGCCCATGCGCCACAACTACCGAGCCTGTGCTCTAGAGCCCGCGAGCCACAACTACTGAGCCCACATGCCACAACTACTGAAGCCTGCGTGCCTAGAGCCCGTGGTCCACAACAAGAGAAGCCAACGCAATGAGAAGCCTGCACACCACAACGAAGTAGCCCCTGCTCGCCACAACTAGAGAAAAGCCCGCATACAGCAACGAAGACTCAACACAGCAAAAATAAAAAATAAAACAAAAAACGAAAAAAGATGGGTGCAGTTTCTAAGAGCTTACTGAAGAAGCAAGACATACAGCCATAAAAGAGTGGAAGTGATAATTATAATTAAAAAGTAACATGACAGAATTTTAAAGAAAGCCTATATGGCAGCGAAAGTCAGTTAGGAAAGGAACCTAACATTTTTGAGGATCTATATTTAACAAGGAATTTTGCAATCATTATCTCATTTCAACTGCACAAGGCTGAGATAGATATTATCACCTCAACCATACAGATTAAAAAAACAAAACAAAACTGAGGCTAAAAGAGGATAAGCAAATTTCCCATGATAATATAGTCAGATTTGAAACTAAGTGCATGATGTCAAAGATCTTATTTTGGACTCTGAAGAACTTAGAAAGCTTTAGGTAAAATGAGCAAGATATCTGAGCCAGTCTAGCCTGGCTAAAGGAAATAGACTTGGCAAAAGTGATATATAAATGTTGCATTTGCTTGTATTTAATTTATATAGTCAATAAATTGGCAATAAGATGATCAAAACCTTTTTGAGACTATTATTCTGGAAGGACACACGGAATAGATGCTATTGCAAAAGTGCAGTTAGGAGCGAATGAGGTACTAAACGGTGGCTGCTCTTGGGATTACAAAGGGAAAGAGGAGAGATATTTAGCAGTATTAACTGTAGGAAAGTGTTTGAAACTTTGGGTTAAGGTTGAGGAAGGAGACAAAAGATATATAAAATTGTAAATTGATTGGGACTTAGTAGAACCAAGAGAAGATAAAAAAATAAAGGTTCTGATTTGCTGATTTTGAGATATTGTTAGAATTGAAAAATTAGTTTCTATAACTAAGAGAAAATTCACAGAGCAGTGGCCTTAAGCCTTGGCTATCCCTTATAATGACTTTAAGAAGAGCTGTAACTCTTTTGGTTTTTATATTGATAAAACCAGAGAGGAAGAAAGAAGGAAGAAGTGCATTGAAATACTGATGTCTAGTAATTGGGAATTTGTTCAGTCAAGTAAAGAAGTGAAAGAAGAAGAATAGAGGAGGTGATAAAAGAAAAATATTTCAGAGTTTAAGATTAATCTGTGGAAATTAACATCCAAATACCTTGGGGACTAAAGAGTCAGAAGGGTAAAGATCACTGAATTTAAAGTGTTTAAAGGCACGTGAGGCTATCAAGTTAGAAAATTTGCACAAGGCTTCTAATCTAGTTTACATAGACCACTAAATAGAAGCTATTAAAAGGAACAACATGCTAAACATTCAAGGAAAATCATTTCTGATGTTTGTACACAAGCATTTGTCAGGAATTGTTCATTGAAACCCTTGTCAGTTCTTTTAAATAAAAGAAGTGGAGGAGTTCCATGGCCCCAAATTTGGGGAAATATTGTATCCTACTTTCTATTATTGGATATTTGCAATGTATATTAGCATATTAAAAGATCTGAGAATATCTGTGTTAAGAACAAAAATACACAATAACAAACAACAACAAATAACCTGCTTCACTTAAGATAACTGAATATGTCCAAAATTATTTGGTTTCTGAACTCCGCTTTTTCGATTACACCTAAAAAAGATCCAGTAAGGTAGCATTTTATGAAGCATTTTGGGAAACACTGGCTTGCCTAGTCCAAATTAAATTGTAGTCTTAACAATTGTTTTTTTCACCTTCATTGAGAAGTAATTAAATTATTCGGGAATTTTTTACTGTTTCTACTTTTACTTTATTTATTGAATTAAGTAGCCAGCTAATTGCTGTTTTGTCTTTAACTTAGTAGACAAAGCTTCATTTCTATTATGTTTGATTTTACATGAGTCGAAGCACACCTTTGTGTACTTGTGTTATAGGAATCTACAAATACTCATGTTTCTAAAACAATGTGAGAGAATAGGTGAGTGTTTGCCTCAAAATGTGCATAGATGCAGAGGAGTAGAGGATACTACAGTAACAAGAATTCATAAAGAGAACATGTTAACAGTTCCACCAACCATTTATTTTTTTCTATGCAATTGTATTTACACACATGCACATACACAAAATATATGATACAAGTGCATATGCTGATTTATGTAAATATAATATAGGGGAAGAAAAATTAGAAAAGGATACATCAGAATAGTAACCTAGGTATTCTATGTAGAAATTGGTTTTCATTTTTTCCATTTGGTCCAATTATATATACTAAGATTTTTACAGTGAGCATATTCTATATCTGTAATTAAAAGAAAAAATCAGCTTGACCAAATGTTCCACTGATCACAAGAGAAATTCAATCCTGGCTTTAAAAGGCTGATTCATGTACTCATAGAAAATTACAGACAACTGAAACACAAATGTAAACCTACACCAGCACAGGTCCACACCTGGGACAAGAGGTAATCTAGTTGGTGTTATATATAATATTGTGTTGTCTCAACTCTGGAATATGCTGAAAAGTATGACTATAAATGAGTTTGGAAAAGATAAAATATCATATGCAAAGGTGTTCAATGGATTTTAAAAAGAATGTGGGAAACAAATAGCTCCTTTCAAGTGAATAATAACCCAAACGTAGGTTAACATTTCTCAAAAGAATAATTGAAAATCAGGTATCCTGCTAGGTTAAGCAATATAAAGTTACTGCTATTAAACCATTTTTTCACTTAATAAATCTGCAATTTCATTTGGCTCAAACTAACACTTGAACATGCATGTCATCAGGATGCTAATAATTTACAACAGAATGCACCTACTGAATCGAGGGCTAGTTCCTGTGCAGAAAATAACTTGAAAAAAGAAAGTAGGATGTTTGTTGTTGTTTGGGACTGAAAAGTCATTCTGCTGTTTTCCTTTTCTTATTTCCTCATATCTGATGGAAAGGACTTCCAAGGACAAATAATTAATAATTTGATTTGCATTATACTTAAGACATAATTAAGCTCCAGGGTGTAGTTACACCCAGAAACACATATTACTAAGTGATGGGCAGGGGATGGGGAGGATACAGTAGTTTTCTTTCAGGAATCTAATGAGATGAAGGGTTTAGGTCAGATTACAGTAAACATTTAATTATATACAGATGTAGTGTAACTCACCAATAGGAGAAAAGGGCACAGTAATTGCTTTCTTTCTAGGATGAAACTATCTTAAATTAATAAGATTCTCTCTGTTTTCAATCCTCACCTGTTGAAAACTGAGCATATTTTATTTGATCCCACGATTCTCTTCCTAGTCAAGATATTTACCACCTACTTCTTTCATGAAGGTTTAGAGACAGAAATTCTAGGTTAATGATGCCGGTTTTGTGACTTCTAAATTCTATTAACTTTAGCTACATTCAATTATTTTTCCTTTAAAAAAGCTGTTCTTGAGTTTCTTGTTTTTACAAATGATCTGCTACTGTGTTGTAACACAAATGTGCTGAGGTGATTTTGTTGAAGTATAACAGTATCCCCTAAAGCCTTGGTGGTCTTTGTGGCATTTTTGTTTGTTTGATTGTTTTAGTTGTAGTTGGTTTTGCTTTGTCTTGTTTGAATACAAGTTCTTAATTACATAAAGCAAAAGAAGAAATGCTAATATATCACTGTGAGGGGGAAAAAAATCCAGTAAATCAAAAGAAAACAGTAGTGACTCACAAAGAAAGAGTGGTCATAAAACTAGGTGAGCAAAGAATAATCTCAGAGATGTGCCCAAACCAAAACAGAATAAACAATCAAAAAGGCTCTACAAGAGATAGGAAATGGAAAGTTCCACAGATAAGCAACTTCTCTTAGAAACAATAGAATAGAATATGTGGAAAACAAACTGAGGACAATAAATAAATCAGAGCATATTTAACCTTTACATATAATATATGATGGAATAATTTCTCTAACATCTCCTTTATACTAAAAAAAAAATGAAAAAGTTTTCAAGAAGTTTTGATTATTCTTAGATCTGGGTGACGATGCCTGGGTGATGAAGAAACTATGCTTTGCTAATGATAAATTGCTGCACTGCCAAAAGAAGAAAATATGTCTTTAGAAAACACCAGAAAAACTTATATTTCAAGTTCTATGCACGGATAAATTCATGCAAAATTACCTAATCTGATTATTTATCTATTGGTACATAACAAATTATCTCAAAGCTTAGCAGCCTAGAAACAACACAAATTTATTATTTCACAGTTTCCTAGGAACCGCTGAGCTGGGTCCTCTCCTTCAAAAGCTCTCACAAGACTGTAATCAAGATGGTCTTATCTGAAGGCTCAAATTAGGAAGGATATGTCCTCAAGCACTAACCTGGGAGAAATACGTCATATTTACCTTAAAGTCATGAATCTAACTCCAACTGTAGAATTTGTCCAAATTATTTAGAATAAAAACCACAAACTTTGCAATGAAAATGATAGAAGTAATGACAATAGTTAGAAACAATTAAAACTTTCTTAAATGCCTCACTAAGGATTTTACTTATTTATTTATTGTTTATTTCATTTTATTTATTTTTGGCTGTGTTGGGTCTTCGTTGCTGTGCGTGGGCTTTCTCTAGTTGCAGCAAGTGGAGGCTACCTTTTGCTGTGGTGCTTGGGCTTCTCATTGCGGTGGCTTCTCTTGTTGCGGAGCACGGACTCTAGGTGCACGGGCTTCAGTAATTGTGGCTCGTGGGCTCTAGAGCATAGGATCAGTAGTTGTGGCGCATGGGCTTAGTTGCTCCACGGCATGTGGGATCTTCCTGGACCAGGGCTTGAACCTGTGTCCCCTGCATCGGCAGGCAGATTCCTAACCACTGTGCCACCAGGGAAGCCCCTCACTATAGATTTTAGATGCTGCTATTCCATACATTCATTCATTCTTTATTTATCTATTATTTCATCCTGTAAATATTTTTGAACCCTTACTTGTTTCTGAGGATATGTCAGTGAGCCAAACAATGTCCCTGCTCTCATTCAACTTGTACTGTAGTTAATGGAGATAAAAAAATATTCAACATTTAGCTAGTGTAACTTGCTATGAGAAAGCAAAGCATGTTACAGAAGTGTGGCTAATTTTATGTACAATGGTCAATCCAGGTCTCCCTGAACAGCTGAAATTTGTGCAGATGCTTGAAGAAGGAAATAAGCAAGATGTATAAATAACAGGGTGCAGAGCACTTCAGAGGGAAGAGAAAGTGCATAAAGTGCATTGTGGGCATGCATGATGTGTCTGCAGAACAGAAAGGAAGAGAGGATGGTTGGAAGCATGGCGAGGAGGATTCAGTAATGGGAAATCGGAGAGGAAACTGCTAGACTGTTTCAGCCTGGTAGGCCATCATAAAGGTTACGATTTCTCTGGGTAAACTGGGAAGACATAGCAGGGACAAAATCAAGGCAGAGTTTTAATAGGATTTCTATGGATATTGTATGTAGAAGAGAACACTGGAGGTGGGGTATACAGGACAGTAAAAATCCACTGAAACCATTCAGGTGGGAAATGGTGGCTTGAATGACGGTGACAGCAGTGGAGATGGTGAGAGGTGACCACATCTGGGGTATACTTTGATGTGTGGTGAATGTTTTACTGAAAAATTAGATGTGGTGTATGAGTAAAACAAAGTAGGTGTTTTTTTATTTTTTGCAGATACTAAATTAAACAGATAAAATTAATCCCTAATTTTACTGATGAAATTTTCATATGAACAGCTTAAACTAGTTTTCTTAAAGGAAATAATATTTTTTACTGAAAAAAAAAAGAATTTTGCCCTTTTAAATTTCACATGCTCTTTATCTGATTTGGAATTTTTTTCAACTTCAAAACATTCACAAATATTTCTGAAATATTTCATTTCTCACTAAGTACTCTGTGAGAAGACTATCTCAGAGAAAATTTTGTAAGACTGATTCACATCAACTTTCACTGTTTATTTCTAATAAAGAAAAAAAATATTTAAGAAGTCTTGATGGATGATGCTCAGTATATACTTACTTCTTACTGTCCAATTATAGATGATGCTAGAATGCAGATCAAAGCTATCAGGGGAATATTTTAAGAAACATTTAGTGACAATGAGTGAAAGAGGGGTTTTTTTAGGTTTGTTCTGTTTTGGTTAAGTTTGGGGGTTTGATTAAGTACAAATAACTTATTTTAAAAGGGAATTCAAAAAGCTAGATCTTCTTGTAAATAAATAATGAGACACATTAACAGAGTTCTATTTATATGCAGTCCAGACAGACAATGTAACCCAAACATAAATGAGGGGAGATGAGTCTATACTCCATAGACTAGAATAGAATTGTAAGAGAGCTTGAAAGACACAGTTTTTACTGAAGCAGGTCCTTATCTCCCACAGCTGTTTCTCCCACCCTACTGACACATGACCTTAGTCCCTAACTCTTCCTCCTCATACTTCTTGAGAAATTCGCATTGACTAACAAATAACTACTAATCTACAGAACAATTTCTCCATCTTCCCAGAACTGATTTTTGACCAACTATTTCCAAAATTAGCTCAATTTTGTAGAACTCCTCTTGCTAAAGCTCAGTTAAAATTTTCCTTCCTTCTTTGTGACAATGGTCATCGTGAACATTCCTGTTCGCAGCATTTTTGAATAAAGTCTTAGGCTAATGGTGCTCTGATTTTCTTCCACAAAATGAACAGAAAGTTGAGCAATATGTTCACCTAACAGTGTTGTTGCAAGAACCAAGGTGACTTTCTATTCCTATGGGTTCAAATTAGCAATTTAATCAAGAACAAGGAAGTCTTGCAGTGCAAATGGAGTCACTGTTTCTCATTCACCAAAAAGTAATTTATAAATGGTCACTGAGATGAAAGCAACACTTGGATTCTTACTGGCTTTGGGATATAGTTGCCCTCAAAAGGCAGGCTAATGATAGTACAGAAATTTAAACAAATAAATATGATAAACAAATAAATCAATATATAAATATTTATATGATAAACAAATAAAGATGATAAAATGCATCAATAGCTGGACATTCTTTCTTTTCAGTTTCATTCAAAATTTAAAAACAAAAACAAAAAAAGAGTAACATGAATTGGGGTCTGAAATTCTGAAATAGAAACCTTATTCACCTTGGGTACTTGAAAAACATCACTAAATCTCAGTTTTCTCATTTGGAATAATTATAATTATAATGAATTAGATTGAATATGGAAAACCAAGTCCACTAGGCCTTCTGAATTAGGCTGCTCAGCAACAAAGGACAAAAACCTACTCAAACTACCTGAAGCAAATATGATGACATCTGTGAAGAAACAGTTTGTAAGCTGGAAATTGTTATATATGTTCATCAGCTATTCCTGCGTGAACTGGAAAAAAAAAACCTCTTAAAATTCTGCTAACTTTTGTGAGGAAGCTAAAAAGTACTGGAAATAAATCATATCAATCTCAACTGTTGACAGATTTAGGAGAAGGCATATGGCTTAGCTTCTCGTTTAGGCCTCTTGACCAACTCATTGTCCTCTCCACAGTGACTGGTTTCAAAGATAAACACATAATTTAGACTAAACTGGGACATTCTTTCTTTGTTAGGAGGCTTAAAAGTAACTCTCTTGCTTCTGGATTCACAGTGCAGAAAGCATAATTAAGTGCTAGCATTGCCCGTTTTCCCCACCACATGGAGGAAACCTGATTGTATTAATAGAGAATGTGGCCAAAACTCAGAGAGAAGCAGGGTGAGTAGGTAGAAAGAGTTCTAAGGACAATGTGTGAGCCCTAGATCCACCCTTATGCCTCTGTCATGTCCACACCTATCCTCAGTTATTGTGAAATTGGCCTATTTTAAAACTTTCTCTACTTTGAGTTAGGTTTTTACCAAGTGAATATTTAATACACATGAGACTGGGTGGACTTAAGCACTTTTAGTTCAATAGTTTGGTATACAATTCTTGAGAAGAACATTTGATAATATTAATATCAATTAGAAAAATGTCTTTCATAGTATATATAGGTAAAAGTGAATGGAACCAGACAGATACTGTGACAGATTTAAATAAAAATTAGAAGGAAAATAAGATCATTTAATATGTATATATACACAGCTAACAGAGTCTTATGACTGCCTTGTCTGTTCATAAAATACCTGTTTCAGAATTTCTGTTATTTTAAACTGTAATGTTGGATTCTTTTGGAAGGGATGGTGACTGCATTCTTTAAAATGACTCTTGGTCATTGTCTCTTGGTCATTGTCTATCTGTCTTCCCAAAGTTCGTATCCTTAGTTGAGATCTTTTTTCAAGTCTATTACATGGTGTGCCAGACTTATTTAGATTGACTTGCAAAATACAAACTTAACCAGAGTGCATGTATTGCATGTCATTAATCAATGACCTATGTGGGACTGTTGTTTTTGGAGTACTAACTTAGTAGTTCATCCCTTTTCAAAGTATGCAGTTTGCCTTGAGGATTCCGTAGAACTGCCACAACAAAAGCAATTACAAAATTATTTCTTCACTATTATCATACTGTGTTGATTTAAGGATAACTGGCTCTATGCATCAGTCAAGGGCATCTTGCAAAAACAGGTTGTATGGAGGCCACCTAACAATGCAGCTTGTCCTGGTAGAATTTTATAGGACATCATTCTGTAGTGTTGAGAGCTGACTCAGTTCTGACTTTCTACTTTCTTATAAGCAAATCAGTACCTTCCATTGCGATGATCTCAGCAACCCATAATCTGTATCCTACAGAACACAGTAAATCATTTATATGACTTTGTCCTAGAGCTATTCCACACCTTTCTTGATCCCGTCCTTCAAAAATGCCTAGATTCTTCATCTGGAGATGGATCAGTAAAACAATTATAATGTAACCAAGGATTTTTTAGTAGAAACTAGTATGGTATTTAAAAAAATGTTTTAAATTTAATTTTATTAAGAAGGATTCTATTTCAGATCCTCAGACTCTAATTCTATTTTTAAAAAATTTTTGAATGAAATTGAGAACAAGGCAGGCCCAGATTTTGATTGATTTCACCAAATCTCTCTGTGTCTCTGTCTTCCATCCTTCCTTCCTTTCTCCCACTTTCCTTCCTTCCTTTTTCTTTTCTTTCTTCCTTCAGCCCTACCTCTTAGCTATGTAAAACAAAACTCAAATTTCTGAGGGGTTGAAGCTGAGGAAAGTCGGGTAAATTTATAAGCAGTAATGTTTTAGTAAAAACAAAGCAAAAACTTAATTTGTAGCATTTGCCAATTTCTATGGTGTAAAATATACCCACGAAGGCCAATTTCAAACTACCAAGCTGACGTCATTGATCATGGAGTTGGAAATAGGTGTTGACACTTGCCTCTAATTAGCTGGCACAATCCTGCTCTAGCTCATCACTGAATATGAGCAAGGAGGGTGGAACTGCTTAGTAATTTACAGCTACTAAGCTCCTTTGCTTCTTTTAAGGTAGACCCCATTCTAGTCAACGGAAGGCTATGAAAGATATTTGCTAAAATCAGTACCAAAATCTAAGGGAAGAGACAGAAAAGGAGTCTTCGTTCACCAGCAGTTCTGAGGACTTGATGCTTACATACTCTCAAACTTGAAAAAGTCTCAATATGTTGCCATCTTTAAATATGTCTCAAAATTTACCTTAAGTAATGGATCTAGAGTTTATTCCCAAAAGCATATAACAGTTTCCAGACTGGTTATGTTTCAAGAATCAGGACTTCCCTGGTGGCAAAGTGGTTAAGAATCTGGCAGGGGACACAGGTTCGAGCCCTTGTCTAGGAAGATCCCACATGCTGCGGAGAAACTAAGCCTGTACACCACAACTACTGAGCCCGTGTGCCACAACTACTGAAGCCTGCACGCCTAGAGCCCGTGCTCTGCAACAAGAGAAGCCACTGCAATGAGAAGCGCCACACAGCAATGAAGACCCAATGCAGCCAAAAATAAATAAATAAATGTGTTTAAAGAATCAATGAAGATAGAAAAATAATTATTAAGTTCACTTAATCATTATTATTAGTAGAAATGACAAGGTTTGCAATAACAGTCTCATATATAGAAATAAAGAAAAAGATGGAAAATATTAGAAGTAAAAGAATAAAATTACAAGAAGATGAAGCAAAAAGTTCAAATAAATTAAAACTCCAATTATCTTTGAACTCCACTAATCATAATGAAAAGGATCTTCAATGAACTTTTCTAGAATTTACTAGCATTTCTCAAAGAATGGTCTGTGAACCATCTGTATCAGAATTAGCTGAGATGACTCTCCCCTACTGAATGAGTCTCTTCTTTTGAGGACTTGAAATCTACCTCTGATAAACATTCTAGTTGAATCTTAAGCATTCTAATTTTGAACACTTCTGCAGTCATTATAGTGTTGTAACCTATTTCTGTCAAAAAGAAATGCAATGGCAAATATATTATTTTCTTACTAAGACAGCCCTCCTTTTAGTCTGTAATTTCTTTTTTGGTGGTGTCTTTGGTTTTGGTATCAGGGTGATGGTAGCTTCATTGAATGTCCTTGGGAGTGTTCCCTCAGTTTCAATTTTTTGGAAGAGTTTGAGAAAGACTGGTGTAAATTCTTCTTTGTATGTTTGGTAGAATTCACCTATGAAGTCATCTGGTCCTGGACTTTTGTTTGTAGGGAGTTTTTTGTTGGTGGTGGTAGTGTTTTTTTTTTTTTTTTTTTCCGGTACGCGGGCCTCTCACTGTTGTGGCCTCTCCTTCTGCGGAGCACAGGCTCCAGACGTGCAGGCCCAGGAGACACGGTGCACGGGCCCAGCCACTCCACGGCACGTGGGATTTTCTCGGACCGGGGCATGAACCCGTGTCCCCTGCATCAGCAGGCAGACTCTCAACCACTGTGCCACCAGGGAAGCCCAGGGAGTTTTTAAATTATAGATTCTATTTCAGTTCTAGTGATAGGTCTGTTCAAATTATCTATTTCTTCTTGATTCAATTTTGGTGGGCTATAGGTTTCTAGAAACTTGTCCATTTCTTCTAGATTGTCAAATTTGTTGGCATATAATTAGTCATAGTGTTCCCTTATGGTTTTTTGTATCTCCACATATCAGTTGTTATGTCTCCTTTTTCATTTCTTATTTTGTTTGTGTTCTCTCTCTTTTCTTCTTGGTGAGGTTGGCCAGAGGTTTGTCAATCTTGTTTATCCTTTCAAAGAAACAGCTTTTGGTTTTATTGACTTTTTCTATTGTTTTCTTAAATCTCTACATTATTTATTTCCTTTCTGATCTTTATTATTTCCTTCCTTCTACTGACTTTAGGTTTTGTTTATTCTTCTTTTTCTAATTAGTTTAGGTTGTTTGAGATTTTTTCTTGTTTTTTTGAGGAAGGCCTAAGAGAGCCCCACTTTTATTTGGTTAAAACACATGTTTAAAAATAATTGCAAGGTGTCTGGGGTTGCTGTGTTCCAGCCAAGGTTATTAGTAGAGGTCTCTTCGTAGGACAGACTGAGTTGCCCTGCCTGAAATAAGGTCAAATTCCCTGAAAGTGAAGCAGTGTCCAAAATTATATGCTAAGGATGGTAGATCAGGAGGTCAGGATGAGTGTTGGTCCTTGATGATTTCGTTAAGCAGCTGCACTGACCTCAATTGCCTATTTCCTGACTCTTGTTACTTGAAAAAAAAAAAAATTCCTTTTTGTTTTAGCCACTGTGGATAGGTCTGATACATAAACAAACAAAATCCTAAATGCGACTAGCACTAATGTAATATCAAAACAATAGAAGTAATCATTGCAAAGCACTGAGTTTGGTGAAAAATAAAGGAACATCATTTTATATCAACATATGTATGTGGAATAAGAGTAGATAATCTAATTTTACATATTTCTCTTTGGGTTCATTTAATTATTCATAATTTAATCGCTATTTATTTTATTTTCATTATCTCCTTTGTAGGACTTATATTTTATAGTGCAAAAATGGTAAGTGTCTGATCATTTCTATTTGTCTATGAACATTTTCAATGACTTACAATAAAATGTAATTTTAATCTTCTTGTCTAATATGATAATTTCCATTGGTATGATGTCATTCCAAACCACAGAAAGCAAATTATATTATTAAAAATAAAGAGAAGTTTACAAAGAGGGAAACCAACTTTTGGAAAAACTTAAGACTGTGTGAAAAAAATAGTCATAAATGATGAAGCTGATAAAAGACTAATTGTAGCACAATGTGGCAGGAGGAAATGTCGCAGGCTTCTGATATAATCTCTTGAATTGTTAACAGCCTAGGTAATTTAATTTATTAAAGACGTCTGAATAAAATGCTATATGGAGAATATAAAAAAGTAACCAGTGTAGAACACTGGGTTGAAATCCAATAAATTTATTTTTCAAAATCTCTTCACAATGTTTTTTGTATTGAAAAGATATTCTCTTTAATTTTCTGGGTACAATTTAAAGCAAGCAGAGCTGCTGAGAGGGCTGCTGAAGGAACTAAAAAAAAAAAAAAAAAAAAAAAAAAGGATAAATACCTTCAACATAGTGGGATGGACCCACCCAAAGCTGTAGGTAGGAAGAGATCTGTGCCAGCAAAAACACTACCTGGGGGGTCTCAATCAAAAATTCTGACCACCTAGAGGGGTGGGATAGGGAGGGTGGGAGGGAAGGAGACACAAGAGGGAAGATATGGGAACATATGTATATGTATAACTGATTCACTTTGTTGTAAAGCAGAAACTAACACACCATTGTAAAGCAATTATACTCCAATAAAGATGTTAAAAAAAAAATTCAGAACCAAAAACCGTAACTACAGGATAGGTAGTAGACTTAGCCTTTTTTCTAGTGAGAGGAGATTTGGCAGATGTAAATACAAACCACCTAACTATACCCTGAAGTTTGGAAGGACAGGAAATCCCCAGCTCAGTTCCCTCCGGGGCCGGCCCTCATTTATCTGCTTATATCCCACTTTCTCCTCTCTTGAGTTGAGGAAAGGTTATCAGTTGTTTTCAGATTTTATGCTTGGAAAGTAATGAAGAAAAGGGAAAAATCCTATTCTACTATCAGAATGAAACAACTATAAGATGAGCAATTCTCTTACTAATACTAACCTTTTCTTTGGCATACTCCAGTGAATTATTAGGGCAGGGTAGCGAGATGTAGCCTCTTACTCATCAAAATCTTAACTGCCTTGGTCTGTTCTTAGCCCTAGTGTGGAAGATGGCAAGCACCCTAAGGTGGCTGGAACAAGGCCCAGAAAAGGAGGAATCTTTGCTCTATTACAGAGAGGAGAGGGAGGAGAGGGAGAGAGAAAGCTTTTAAAAAAGGAACTCAGAGAAATGAGCACTTTCTCATGATCTTTAGCAGTAACTCCTGGAAGAAGGGGCAGAGAGATTACAAACCTTAAGTGTTCTGTTAGGGGAGGTTGCTTTATCCTCAATTCTCATGTTTCAATGTGGACCGACTTCCCTGGAGTTGTACTCTTTGCCTTTCAATCCTACTCCGTGGAAGAAGAGTGACTAGTTTGATTGGAGAACCTGAAGGGAGCTGAGCCTGAGACCCTACACCTGATCTTTGGGTGAGCCTGCCTGGCCTGCTCTTTTCCTTTTGGGGAGGCCTGTGTTTGAGAGGGAAACCTGGTTTCCCACTTCCATAGACATTTTTTAAGAGCCCCAACCTAGACACAACGGAAAATATTGAGAATGTACAGTGGTTTTATAGGCACTCCTGCTGGATTCTTACTTTGCATTTGCACTAGAGTTTATTAACTAATCCCTGTACATGAACCTGTTTTTCTGATAACTATTTTAATAGTCCTTATTGCCTACGCCTATTTTTGACTGAGTTTTCTATCTCCTACCCAAGTCCATTCATTAGCTGAATTCTGAATCCTGAATTCAAAAATGTTTATAGCTAGGCAGTTAGCAATTGTGGAAGATAAACTTGATGGTTCCCGTGGTCCATTAGAATGTCTGTGAATCACTTCTCCTCCATTCCTGGATAGAAACCTTGAGTCTCAGACTCTGTTCACAAACTATAAATCATGCTTATATACCCTTTTTTCTTTTATTCATGGATTACATGTGTTATTTTGTGCCCTCCTTTAGGCTTATGCCTACTAATCTGGCCTTAAAATAACTGACCACTAGTTTCATAGTCAGATTCCTGAGCTGTTCATTGTTTTCCTTTATTTCCTCCCTCCCTCTCTCTCCCTCCCTCCCTCTCTCTTTCTCCCTTCTTCTCTCTCCCCCTTCCTTCTTTCCTTCCCTTCTCTTTCTTCCTTTCTTCTTTTGTAGCATTCTCCCAATGGATTTCATCCAATCAAGTAGCTTCAAATAACTAGGTCTTACCAAACCTATTTCATCACCCTGTTGCTACACTTGTATTTCCTACTACCTATTAATCATTACCGCCTGAAAGTAATGCAGGCACCTGAAGCTTATCAAGCCAAATCTACTCTCATTATTTGCACGTGCACATCTATTATTCCTCCTATGCATGTTTCTCCCAAATCACCTACTTTTGCCCCTTCCCGGTCTCTAAACATAAGGGACTCAATTACCAAAGCTGGAAACCACAGTCATGCTTGACTCATCTTTCTGTTCTTATCGCTAATTCCATGTTCGTGGCCCAGGGTCTTATCAATATAAAAATCACATTAAAATATATTTTTTCATACAAATTTATGATTATATTGTTACTGCAGGAGGCTAGAGCAGATCTCAACCAAGTATCAATATTGGACTTAGATTTATATGAAAAAGAAATATAAGATGATGTCAAATCAGTTAATCTACTTTGAGAAACAGTACATGAAATAAAAAATACTTAAGGAATGTTAAGCATTATGCAATAAAGGCACATGGAGAGTAAAATACTTAAACAGGAGAGAGTCGTTGGAGAGGAGTTAATACTATGAACCTGTGAATAAAGTTAAAAAGCTCTATTCAGAAGCCCATAAGTGAAATTTTCTAGACAAAGTATGCTTCCTCAAAGGAACTAGTACATTTTTTCCATGATAAAAATAGTTATAATGTACTATTACTTCTGGTATACAGAGTACTTACTTTTTTTTGGATAAAAGGATTATGTGCTTATTTTTGCCTCCTTTCTATAAATGTTGGGTATCAATTTGATTCACTCTATTAACTGAAAACTTTCCATAAATTTTAATTTTTAATGAATTTCTGCTATATGTGTTTTTTTTCATTTTTTACAAAACAGCCACTTTTCATTAAGGGTATGGTAATTAGGACACAAAGTATCTGATACATGTTAGTGTAGCTTTACAAAGCATTGTACTTTCAAAAAACTGTCCTCTTCCATATGGGCACAAAATGATGTTTTAATTTCATAATAATTTCCATCGATTTGGAAACAGGACTACAAAAATCATTAGAAATAACAATTTATCTGATCTGAAAAATAAAATGGTTAACATGAAAAAAGAATAACATTCTGGGTATTAAAATTAATGTGGCAGAGAACACAGGCAGATGTCAAAGGGGTAGTTGGGCAACATGTTGAAACAAGGCAATAATAAAATGAGGAGTGGGTGGTAATGACAGCAGAAATATAGGGTGGAGTGAAGTAACAGGGTATAAGGCATCCTTCAATTCTTTGAACAAGTGTGAGAGGCACATAGGTCATATTAGGATATAATTTTTATTTTACCAATAGGACTAATTAAACAGAGGCCACAGAATTTGCTTCATTTTGTCTGAAATAGCTTGTAAATTTAAGCATAAATAACAAAGTAAAAAAAAAACAGAGTATAACAAGAGAATTAAAAAAAAAATTTTTAACACCTTTATTGGAGTATGAGAATTTTAAAATTAAACTTAAGAAAATAATACAAAAGTGAAAGAGTAGGTAGAAATGAAAGTAATTCAGAAAAAACAATTTGTTAGACTGTAATCAAATCAAAGAAATTAAATTTGTATTATGAATGATTTGTATAGTAGGTTTTAAATGTCATAAATAATGTTGAAGATACCTTAAATATTGTTATTTAAATTTTTAAACTGTAGTGACAGTACTGTGTCCAAGTTGTTCTTTATTGTTAGAATATCAAATAATCTGAGTTTTTTTAAGGTAAAGCAACAAATGGAAGGCAGAAGAGAGATAAGAATATATATGAAGTTATACCAAAACTAATCACTTATCAACTCTTGATTGCATAAATATAACAAAGAAGGGCTTCTTCCTCCTTTCCTTTAAAACATATAAGAAAATAAAAGATGTATAAATGATGATGTAATCAGCTAAGTCCATTCTTTTACACCATGACATAGGAAACTATACTAGTCTTGGATGATAAGTAAAATTGGATAATTTCACTGCAAATAAATGTGTGAGCTTAATCAAATAATTTAATACCTCTTCACTGTTTCTAAGTGTTCTTGAAATTCTTAGTGTACTCTAAGGCTATGATGATCAAAATTCTAATCTCTAGGCACAGAGGAAAGATGACTCTACTATTTCTCTCCTTGAGTAGCCAAAACAGGGAAATCACCTAGTCACAGTGCATCTGCAAATTCTACAAATACATGTAGCCTGAAAAATGTATTTTACACATATGCAACATGCATGTTGTAAAGTTCTACCAAGGCAAGGCCCATGTCTTCTTTCACCTTTGTATCATCAGCATGTAGCATAGTACCTAATGTTAAACATATAATTGTGGAAAGAATGAATAAGTTAAATGATTTACAAGATTCTCCCTCTCTTCTTTTTTTTTTAACATCTTTATTAGAGTATAATTGCTTTACAGTGGTGTGTTAGTTTCTGCTTTATAACAAAGTGAATCAGTTATACATATACATATGTCCCCATATCTCCTCCCTCTTGCGTCTCCCTCTCTCCCACCCTCCCTATCCCACCCCTCTAGGTGGTCACAAAGCACAGAGCTGATCTCCCTGTGCTATGCGGCTGCTTCCCACTACCTATTTTACATTTGGTAGTGTATCTATGTCCATGCCACTCTCTCACTTTGTCCCAGCTTACCCTTCCCCCTCCCCATGTCCTCAAGTCCATTCTCTATGTCTGTGTCTTTATTCCTGTCCTGCCCCTACGTTCTTCAGAAACGTTTTTGTTTTTTAGATTCCATATATATGTGTTAACATACGGCATTTGTTTTTCTCTTTCTGACTTACTTCACTCTGTATGACAGACTCCAGGTCCATCCACCCCACTACAAATCTCAATTTCGTTTCTTTTTATGGCTGAGTAATATTCCATTGTATATATGTGTCACATCTTCTTTATCCATTCATCTGGCAATGGACACTTAGGTTGCTTCCATGTCCTGGCCATTGTAAATAGAGATGCAATGAAAATTGTGGTACATGACTCTTTTTGAATTATGGTTTTCTCAGGGTATATGCCCAGTAGTGGGATTGCTGGGTCGTATGGTAGTTCTATTTTTAGTTTTTTAAGGAACCTCCATACTGTTCTCCATAGTGGCTGTTTCAAGTTACATTCCCACCAACAGTGCAAGAGGGTTCCCTTTTCTCTGCACCCTCTCCAGCATTTATTGTTTGTAGAGTTTTTGGTGATGGCCATTCTGACCGGTTCCCTGTCTTCTTGTTTGCCCCTAACCTATGATTAACAAGTTTCCATGGGACTTCCCTGGTGGTCCAGTGGTTAAGAATCCACCTTCCAATGCAGGGGACATGGGTGCGATCCTGGTTGGGGAACTAAGATCCCACATGCTACTGGCAACTAAGCCCGCATGCCTTTCTCACCTCTCCTTCCTGTACCTCAACATCTATCAGCTGAAGGGTGATGTTAAAATATTTAAATTGACATGTGCCAATGTTGACCTAGAGAAAAAAAAGGTGTTGGCACACAGTAACAGTATATATCTTCATAAACAAAACAGTCCCACTTTTTCATGTTAATAATTTTGTGGTCCCATGTTAAAAAGACAAAAATAAATGGGAGGAATGTGGCAAACCTTACATGCTCCTTGATCATAAAGTGAAAGAAATGTAGTTCTGAAGAGACTTTCTTCTCCTAAGCTAACAAGAAGAGACTTTTAAAAAATGTCTTTTTTTTTTGTATGTGGTAAGTAGAATGGAGGATATTAAGACATAAGGAATAAAAATCTAGAAAAAAAT
The DNA here is from genome assembly GCF_026419965.1 of Kogia breviceps. Classification (NCBI taxonomy): domain Eukaryota; kingdom Metazoa; phylum Chordata; class Mammalia; order Artiodactyla; family Physeteridae; genus Kogia; species Kogia breviceps. The sequence continues at coordinate 70,411,790 of NC_081321.1, read as the reverse complement.
ACAGAATATCAGTCAATTTGCTTACATGAATTGATTAATTAGAGAAAAGTTGATGCAAAAAATCTTAAGATTCCAGAGGGTAAAAGCAATGATGCAATGTAGATTGCCTGGCATCAATCATTCAGCGCAAGTATTTGATCATTAAATAGGCAACTATTTGCTTCTCAGTAGCTCTGGATAATTCTTTATGCACACAAATGGAAATGCAGGAGTTGAAATTGCTTGGCAGAATTTTTCTATACCCTGTCGTCCTAATGAAACATAATACAACTGCACTAATTTTTAAGTCATTATCGGAATGAAAAGACAAAATTTAAAAATTCGTAAGAACTTGAAGCACCTGAGAGGAATTTTTAAAACACTATTTTACATCCCAATTAAGGAACAAAACCAAAATTATTTAACCAGACACTGCATCAAAGAAGACAACTTTAAAAAATAACCACATGAAAAAATGCTCAACATCATTAATCATTAGGAAAATGTAAATTAAAATAACAGTGAGATACTATTACACACTCATGAGAATAGCTAAATTTAAACACATGTACACAATTGACCATACCGAGAATTGTCAAGGATGCAAAGGAATTAAAACTCCCATACACTTCTGGTAGGATACAAAATGGAAAATGGTTTGGCAGTTTCCTAAAAAAGTTGAACATTTGCCTGCCATATGATCCAGACTTTCCACTCCTAGGTATTTACGCAAAAGAGGTGAAAGCTTATGACTATACAAAAACTTGTGTATGAATGTTCATAGCAGCTTTATTTGTAAAGGCCCAGAATGAGAAACAATCTAAATGTTGATCAACAGGTGAATGGATAAATTATTGTATCTGTATACAAAGAGGCAGTACTCAGCAATAAAAAGGAATGAACTACTGATACATACTATATAACTTAAGAGTATTACAATAATTATACTGAGTGAAGAAACCAGGCCAAAATATTGTTCCAAAATCAACAACCAATCCTCTGATTCACCTGATAACAACTGGGTATTTAACAATTCCATTCAATTCTAGCTCAGCTTAAGGGCTCAGTCTCACATATAGCTCCCCACTTCAGATGCTAGTCCAAAGTCCTGGCCCCCATACTTCTGGCTGAAGTACTGTTTTAAATCCACTATAAATCGGGGGTTCCCACAACTCCATCCTTAGGTTCAATAATTTGCTGGAACAGCTCACAGAAATCAGAAAGGCACTTTACGACATTTACTGGTTTATTTTTAAAGGATACAGATAAACAGCCAGATGAAGAGGTACATAGGGCAGGGTCTGAAGGGTTCCCAGCACAGGAGCAAGCATGTGATAATGTTCATCAATTTGGAAGATCAAATGCTGTTATTCATGAGCTTTTATAGAGCTTAATCTCCAGGCCCTCTCACCTACTTTCCTGGAGGCTGGTGGGTGGAGCTGAAAGTTCCAGACCTCTGATTACTTACTCTGGTGATCAGTGCCACCCCGAGGCTATCTAGGGACACCCCCTTAGTCACCTCATTAGCATAAAGTCAAGTGTGATCAAATGGGGCTCCTTAAGAATAACAAAAGACATTCGCATCACACAGGGAATCTCAAGAGTTTTAGGAGTTCCTGTGTCAGGAACCAGTGATGAAGTCCAAATATATTTCATACCACAGCTATTAACAGTTATATTTTACTTGGTAATTTTATTAAATATTTATGGCTTGATTTGATTAAATAACTCAAGTGTAATAAACAGCATTTAAAATTTATTTATAAAGTTATTCACTATAAAGCCAGTAGTGTGGTTGGAGATCAAATAAAATATTTCCTGCAGTAATGAGACTCTTCCAGGTGGCAAGGTCTACTGGGTTCTCTTTTAATTATTTCAGATTTTATGTACTACATCTGTGTTGTACTCAAATGCTACTTATATTCTGTGCTCTACTTCTTGGATTTCTTATTTCTTTGCTGATAGTATGACCTTGAGTCATGCTTTCACATAGTTTGCTTTGGTAGTAAATTGTGTATGCATATTTCAAAACATGCTTACTTTTTTTCCCCTTACATTTTATTGATCATTCAATTGTGTGTAAAATCTAGGATCGCTTGTTTTTTTCTTTAGAACTGACCTTATCTTTCAATTATATACAACTATCTAGTTATTAATATTTTTCTTAAAGGCAATCTGATTCTCATTCATTTATCCATTCACTCTGCAAACATTTATTGAGTTCCTACTGTGTTAGGAACTGTTCTAGATGCTGGGGATTCACCAGTGACCAAACTGTAAAAAACTTCTACCTGGGAAGTTTATCAAAAATCCTGACTTCTGGGTCCTGCGAAAACCAATTGACTCAGACTATCTGGGGAGGGCAAGCTAAGAATTAGTACTTTTTAAAGGCTCCGTATCTAACCCTAACAATGCCACCATGGTTTAGAACCACTGTGAAGGACATGGAACCACACTGCTCTTTCATCCATCCCTCGTCAACAGCGCTTCTATTTTCATGGCAGTAAGAAGGAAGACAACAACTGTTCAGAATAGAGTTTAAGGAACACGTTAACGATTGCTGTTTCTGCAGTTGGTACTAGTTGATACTGAACTTGGAGCTTACCTGGAGCTCCACTGGGTGAAATCCCTCACTTACTCTTGGTGCCTTCAGCTGCAGGTTCCTCTGTTCCGATTTAAGAATTTATCCAATCTCATTAGCTATTTTTTGGAAGTTTTCAAAATTTTTGTTCGTTGATGGCACCCTTTCTGTTCTCCAGTATTTTAATGGCCTCAAATTTTGCTGAATAAAACTTTTCCATTGATTAATCTGCAGCTAGTTCACTATCATAACATAGTCAATAAATATGTGATGAGTCAATTTAATTAGTAATCCTCCACCCAGAGTTAAAAGAAAATTTTGAAATGTATAGAAATAATTTTAATCAAAGCACCTCAAAATAAATCGTCCATGCTATCCTTTTGACTCTTAAGAGATTCATATGAGGCAAACCTTCCTCCCAAAGTAACTTACTTATACTCAGAGAATACCAGAGTATCTAACTCTTCTCGGGTCTTTATTTTTTAAAACTTCTCTGTGACAATGATTAAGAACTGTTAAGTCACCAAAACCCTTGCATATCCTGAGATGTAGCATGGGATGCGAAGAATAAAGTATCCTGCGTGCTTCACTGTCAGAGTAATGGTACATTGCATCTGAGTTAAATGCTTCCTTTTTCCCCTGTCTTATGAATAGGCATTTCTACTGTCAGATTTTCCACATTCACCGAAAAAATTATGTTCATCCTTTTCATTTGACTTTAATATAATAGAGATTCAAATGGTCTGTCAGTGACTGATCTGCTGATTATTTCTACTAGCTGCCTTTCAATTTGTTATGCTCATTCAAACTTTTGAATCTGTTTTTCATCCATTTCAGTGTTAATATGCACCCCTGTGACTCCTACTTTGAAGTCAATGGGAAAACCTTTGTGAGGAAGAGATGGCTTTGGGGCATAAAATAATTCAAGTCCTTTCTCAACTGAACATAAAAAATTGGGCACAGCCCAGAAATTTGTGATCTAGTCTGCCCTCTCTCCTCTTTCATAAGGAGAAAACAACTTCAAATACATCTTTTAACATTTTTAAAAGTCAGTGCTGTGAACATTGTGTGGATGTCTTGGTATTATACTTTAAAATGAAAATTAGCAGTATTTTGCTATACTAAATGCTAATTGGAAACCATTATCTATCTACTTTTTTCCCCCATTTCTTCCCTCAATTATCATCATTAGTATTTTGGTTAAGTAGTTAGACACATTTCAACAGGAAACATTAATAGGAGAAAATAGACACTATTTTATTCTGCTGCAGGTTTAATTCACTACAACGATCAGAAATACTAATTTATACATAATACTAATGTTAATTACCACTTACGCTTAAGCTATGTAGCATCATTCTTTTGAGGTTGATTTGGAATAACAATCACTTTTATATCTATCATTAATGTTTAGTATATTATCATTTTCATACTGGCTCAGAATACTCCCTTTGCAAAGAGGCATTAAGTGAGAAAGAAATCTGGAATATTTAAAGCCAAAAGAATCCTAACTGAAAAGAAAATCTGTGCTTTCTGCTAAGTGCTTCCCCCTAAGCATTTTTAGGATGCCAAGCACACCATCTGTGCTCAATTACGTGTTATTTTCTAATGTCAACATCTGCTTGTAAGAAAATATATGCTTGCATATATTAAAGACTTGCTTTCCATACAAGAATGTGGAAGTTCTTTATGTCAGTCCACATGTAATTCATTCTTCTTTTTGTTCCCTCCTGAACAATGCAAGTTAAAATATTAGAACATCAGAAAAGCAGACACTTACAAATCTATGCAACACACATGAAGCAAGGATACAAGGAATTAAATTTATGTAGTTTTTATGCATTTCATTATATATAGATATAAATTTTATGTAAATAGTCTGGAAATGTCAGAGATAATTAAATACAGAATTATATTCACAACTCAGTTATATCCATAACTCAGTAAACTTATTTGAATGGTAGAGACCAGCTCACATAATATTTTCTATACTGAAAAACCTTTACTTCTCTTTTTCCATCAAGAAAACGCTGAATCTCAAAAGGTACCAAATCAATTATTACCTCAACTAAGAATAATTTCCCAGCTTCAGCCACCTGTATTAATCTTGTTTCTACCACACACACACGCTGTGCAGTTACATATTTGTTCATTTATTTGAAATTATTTTGTATTTGTGTCAATATTATAAATACACATAGTTGAGAAATCAAATAAAACTGAGACTTTTAATGAAAATGAAGAACACATTCTTCAGTTCTCACTCAACCCAGATCTTCTTCCCCCAAGACAAATTTTCAAATGTTTCATTCATTTTTTTTACAGGCATTTACAAAAATATATTTTTAAAAAGTAATGTTAAGGTCTTATTTCCTAGTCTATCATATTTTGACACCATTTGCTAACTTCTTATTATAGGATGGTTTTAGCCCTCTTATTTCAACACATTTCCCCAGCATGCAATAGCCCAGTACAGTTACATCATAAGCATGCATTAAATCAATCAAATAAGTCATTATTTTATTATGATATATAAACATGCCTTAGTATCAATCCAAGCATTGTATTGCATTTATTTTTATCTTCTTATAGATAGTGTTTTTTCCCTGGCATTAATAACTGCATTTTTAAATTTACTTAGTTTCTGGGTATCTACTGCTTTTTTTCTTCCTTCTCTAAATACAGTAATAGATCTGTCAAAGTATGAGAATAATTTCCTCCAGAGATCCCACATATACATAATATATAATTGCACTTAATTTTTTTTTCACATTGCTCTTAATGATTGGTTTCCTGCTGTGACTGATGCTCGACTCATCTTGGAGCTTCTCTGCTCTCCTGCAGCAATCGAGCAATGGAACTGGAAGTATTACCTATCCTCCAGAAACTTCATGTTATTTTCTTCTTGGATTATTCTTTGTTTCGTTGAAGATTATCTTTCACTGGCTCCCAAATGCTTAAGAATTTAAAATTGAGAGTTCTCTTGCATGTCAGGAAAAAATGTCACAGAATTGGAAAAGGACAAAAAGATTACTGAATGTCCTTTCAGTGGAGTTCTGGGCATCCTCTAGCAAACTCTTCAGGAATTGCCTGACCTATACAAGTGTATTTCTTGGATAATCTTCCCATTGACTAAACTGTTTTATAATTGTTTAGGGGTATAAGTCAAGGTGTAGAAAACTGATAGTCATTCAAATCATCTTTTCCATAATAATCCAAATGAGTTTTGTCTAGCATATAGAGAAAATTGATTTTGCCTTAAAGAAAAGATGATTTCAATCATTACCTCATATTTCTCTATACGAATTAATAATTTTTATAACTGCAAATTAATTTTAGCATTTCTAAATATGTATTCAAATGCTCATTTGAATTGGTTTTAACATCAATTAATGGGTAAAATAAAATCATTGATTTATTTTATATATTCATAAAAGTCATTTTTATCTTTTAAAAAAATTAACACATTTGCAAATGTCTTTGTTATAGTCTCCTACTAAATTGATAGCTAGACTGGTTAGAGAATTTTAGGTTGCAAATCATTTTCTTTTGGTATTTTGAAGGCATCATTTCACTGATGTGGCAGATCAGAAACCTTATATATTTCCCATTCATTCACCTTTGTATATCACCTTTTTTCATTCTCTTTCTCTCTCTTGAGTTTTTAGAGTCCTCTCTTTTTCCCCAGGATAAAATTTCAGAATCTACTGAGTATTCAGTAGTTCCTAACCTGGCAATTCAGGTTTTTCTGGACAATGTTCCTTTGTTTCCTTGATGCAACATGGAGTATCAGTTATCAGCGTAAGCATTAACATTAGACTGTTTCTTTTTATTTCTGTGAGTATATTATTAATTTACAAAAATGCGTTCCTTTAATCTGATTTTCTCTATTCATGGCAGAGCCCTTTTATGATAGGAATAACTATCTACAATTATGACTAGGATGGTATTGGATACAAAAGAGCAAGTAAAAAGACCGTGTCTAGAGAGTTTGTAATTTGCAGGACATGTAAAAATGCTCAGTTTGACTAGACTATCTGGAAGAGAAGTGGTAAGAAAAAGGGATGAAGAGATAAGATGTGGCCAGATATTGAATGAGTTATCTTCCCTCTATGTTACTATTTCCTATGGTCTCCCATTTGACTGATCCTATATAATGTTTTGTTTCTTTACGCTAAATTTCTCCTCATCATCTATTTTTCCTTTCTTAAAATTTAATATGAAACATTTATTTTTTTGCTTCTTCTAACTCAGAGTTATTCCTGGGATATTTATTCTACTTTTCGGAAAAATGTTTTCTATTTGATAACAAACTTTACCCCTCCCTGCCTCAAGCTACCCCATTACTCTATTCTCTGACATTTAGTGAATACTCCAGGAACTTACACCAGTTTTGTGCACCACTAATGGTGTGATCAGGCAAACTGTTCTAACTTCCTGGATTCATTTTCAACAATTTTGAAGTAAGGATAGTAATTCCCACCTTACAAGACTGTAGGTAGTATTACATGTGATAATGGGCATTGCATTAACACATGATCAGAATCACCGCAGATTCTACACACTGTACAGCAAAAGATGGGGATAATCAATCAGATTTCCTTAAATGTTACTTTAATGAAAATATTATAGAAAGAAGTTCCACTTTGAAAGAGATTCAGAAGATTATGGTTTCATTAACATGGGATGCTCAAACTACATAAGTCATTTCTGTCCCTTAAAATACCTGTACACCAATGTCAGGAGCCCAACATTTAAGGACTGTCAAGCCCCTTAGAAATTATCCTGCCTAACTTCTCCTTTTATTACAGTTACATTCTATACCATCCAATTTAGCAACTAATTATATATTGTTTGCATTTTTCTCTAGGAGTGATTATATGTTACTCTCATTTTTTCGATACTTAAAAGACAGGACCCTAACTTTTACTTTTCTATCTCTCAAAGTTCTTTGCAGAATATTAGCTGAACACATTCAGGTAAAATATTATTAATTAGTAGGTGATAAATACTTACTTGAAGTTAATAAAAAGCCACTATCTTTCTCTCTTTAAGGGCAGGTAAAAGTTTTTTTTTGGACTCTACAGTATGAAGACTTGGAATATTTTGGTTGGTAAAAGAAGACCAGCTTGACTTTAGAATGAGAAGCAGTTGTAAGTCATTCAGTTGAAATCAAGGTCCGCTTTTCTTCTTGGAACAGAAGAAAAAAGGTGATTATTGTCTCCCTGGAGACCAGAATGGTGGTAGCAGTGGCAGTCACCAGCTGAGTTTAGTTGTGTCCCGCAGAGAGAGGACTATATAAGCTTTATTTTCAACACCGTCAGCGTGAGGGTACCAAGGAGGTTTGAGTGGAAGAAAGTGAGAGACCTGTTTTAAGCATTCCTCACCCTGAGAAACCCTCAGAAAATGTTGGAAATCATTTGGGGAGGATGAGTAATTTTTTTAATTCATAAACATTCAATTCACTGAAGAATCATTTTGTCAAGTTTGCTTCGTATTAAACTTAAAGTGTGATTTATGTAGAATTGACATAAGCTTTTAAATATTGTCTTCCTATCAAGAAATGGAATATATAACTTAATATATTTGTCTTGGTGCATATATATTAGTAATGTATGAAACTGCCTATTCTTTAGTTGTGAAAGTTATTTTTGACTTATTTTCTAAGTGTTTTCTGTGGTATACATGAAAATATTCAATTTGTGTATATTTATCTTATGTTCAAGATCCATTCAACATCATTATGAATTCAAACAGTTCTTTATTTAGTTAATTGTTTTAACAATCTAACAGAATAATTTTTTTGCAAATATCAATATCCTTTCATTCCTAGATTTTAAGAGTTGCTTTTTGGCCTTTTCTTTGGTTTTGTTTTTATAATCAGGAATGGATCTTAAATTTGATCAAATGATTATTAGGTCTATTGAGATAGTCATTTTAAAATGTGGTCTATCAATCTTTTAGGATATTTCTGAATATAAAATGAAGCATTCTTAATTGATCATTTTTATGAGTTGAAATATACCCTCTGAAAAGGTATGTCAAAGTCCTAACTCTCAGTACTTCAGAATGTGACCTTATTTGAAAATAGATTATTTGCAGATGTAATTAGTTAAGATGAGGTCATAATGGAGTAGGCTGAGACCTTAATCAGATATTACTGGTGTCATTATAAGATGATGATGAGATAAAAAAAGAAGAATGACATTTGACTACAGAGGCAGAGACTGGAGTGAGATGATTGCAAACCAAAGAATGCAAATGATTACTGGTGACACCAGAGCTAAGAGAAGGTATGGGACAGATTCTCCCCTATAGCCTTGAAAGAGTATGGGCATCTTGATTTTGGACATCTGGGCTCCAAAACTGTGAGACAATACATTTCACTTGTTTAAAGCCATTCAGTTTGTGACAATTTGTTAAGGGAACCCTAGAAAACTAATATATCATGTTTAGATAACTTAAAAATTTTTGCATTATAAAAGATGTGATGTTATAGAATATTTCCTCCTGTGCTTCTAGAATATGAAAATAACTTTCTGTAAAAAATGTGCTTAAATATTGATAAAACCCACCTGTGATATCATAAATATTGATAAAACCCACCTGTGATGTTACATAGAATGATTTAATTGTTTATTACCTCATATTCTAATGTAAGCATATATAATTGTGTAATTTCAAACATTTCACACTCATAGTATAGGCCTGCTATACATTTGATTCTTCACCAACTCTCTTTTTCTCATAATCTCTCTAATTATTTTACCACAAAGTAGAAGAGCTGAACCCCAGTTGAAACTCAGTGTCCCTCTGTTGGCAACATGGGGAAATAGAAAATAATAAGAATTATGAGTAGATATGAAACGTGAAAGATACTGCTTTTGAGATACTCCAGAGATAAACTTGATGAAAATTTAGTAACAAAACTTATATAAGCACACAAATTATATGTCTGTTTATGATAAGAACTACATGCCACAAATGCTACAAATTACTAGAGACTTTGAAACAGAAAGGTATAGTAATTGCTTCTGGGGAATAATCAAAGGAACCCTTATGAAAGTGACGGCATTTGATCTGTATCTTACCAAATGGGTGGAATTTTTCTAAATAGATGTAGGGAAATAATATATTCCAGGAGAGTAAACATTGGGGGAAGGATGTTTTGAAGCATATCAAAGAAAAGAGGAAAGCAGTTTGGGAGGAAACATGAGTGTGATAGTTAATTTAATGTGTCAACTTGACCACAGTGCCAGATATTTTGTCAAAAATGATTACAGATGGTTCTGTGAGAGCATATTTGGATGAAGCTAACCTTTATATTAGTGGACTTTGAGTAAATCAGATTCCCTCCATAATGTGGATGGGCTCATCCAACCAGCTGAAGACCTGAATAGACCAAAAGATTGGCTTCCACTGAGCAAGAAGGTATTCCACCAGCAGAAGCCTTCAAAGTTCAACTGCAACATCACCTCTTCCCAGGTTCTATGGACTGAAATGTATCCCTTCAAAATTTATATTTTGAATACCTAAATAGATGTAAATAAGGTAATTTTATGAGGTAATTAAAATATTTGGAGATAGGGCTTTTAGGACGTAATAAAGTCATAAGGGTGGGGTGATAACTTGACAGGATTGGTGGCCTTATAGAAGAAGAAGGAGAGAGAGAGAGAGAGAAAGGAAGAGAAGAGAAGAGGATATCTCCAGTTTATAAGGACATATGAAGAAGGTGGCCATCTGCCAGCAAGGAAGAGAATCCTCACTAGAAAATGAACACTGCCATACCTTGATCTTGGACTTTTCAGCCTCCCCAACTATGGGAAAATAAATTTCTGTTGTTTAAGCTACTCAGTCTATGGTAATTTGTCATTGCAGCCAGGGCTGACTAATACACCAGGTCTACAGCTTTATGGCCTTCATACTTGAACTACAACACCAATTCTTCCATGGGTCTCCATCCTGCTGGCTGACCCTACAGATTTTAGATTTGTCACACTGCATAATGATGTGAGCCAATTCCTTAAAATCTCTCTCTCTCTCTCTCTCTCTCTCTATATATATATATATATATATATATATATACAAACACACACACACGCACACACATACACACACACACATACACGCACATCCTATTGATTCTATTTCTCTGGAAAACCCTGAGTAATACAATGGGTTATATAAAGAAGCAGAAAGAGATAACTAAAAGATCACTGAAACCATCACAAATACATTTGATTTCGACTTAAGAAGTTCAGCATTCACTCTAGAGTTTAGTAGGAGCTCTGAAAATTGTCTCCAATGATTCAGATTTGCACATAATATTTCCTAGCGTAAGCAGGTCATTAATCATTCCCAAGATATATATTAACTTATATATGACATTTACATATAAGATATTTATGGTTGCGTGATGTTCCACAAGATTTTGCCTCTGTCTGGATTTTATTTTTCTTATTTCCTCTTTTTTTTTTTTTACTCAAACATCGAATCCCTTCAAATGGCAACTCCTTTCTGTGACTTTTGCTGAACTCTCTGGAGCAAACTTTCCCTTCTTATTTTGCTTCATGGTATAGTCCTCTGTTCTGTATCTTTATCTATCTATCTATCTATCAATCATCTATCTATCATTTATCTATCTATCATCTATGTCTATCTAGCTATCTCTCTTCAGGTTACATTAACAAGATACAAACTTTTATTTTCCTTGTCTCTTTTACTTTAGGGAATGACTCAAGTATCCATTCTTGAATTGGAATAGTGACAAGCTCTAATTCAAACTTTAAGACCAAATTCAGTTCATGTTTCTAACATAATTACAGTTATCTGACTTTGGTGTGTAGGATGAGTTGGAATCAAGAGATGAAATGCAGGAAGATCAGTTAAGTATTTAAGAGATAAATCCAGATAAGAGTTAATGAAAGTTCAAGTGGTAGCAAAGGAAATGGAGAGAGTGATAGGAATGTCCTGAAGTCAGAGTAGAAGACTCTGTGACAAATTGATTATGGGAGGAAAGGCAAGAGTAGGAGTTAGGTTAAGAATGTTTCATGCTCAAGTGACTTCATGTCTTTATAATTGCTTTTCCTTCTGACAGGGAACCTCTTTCTTTTCCCATACTCTTTTTGCTGACAAACTAACAAACTTCAAAACAAAATTCAGTGGTCCTCTTTTCTGAGATCATACAGGTTGAGATTAGAGGCATCTTCTGACCCTTCAGTTTAGTTTCAGTTAGACATTTATGTACATCCTTTGTATGCTTTTCATACCCATAACTAGAGAATTTATCATTTAGTGTTACACATCTGGTTAATCGTCAAGCTCTCCCCTTAAGACAAGGCTCAAAGTTCATTTCTTTTTTGTGTCTTCCATAATAGCTCAGCTCCAGGCATAAAATAAAACAAACTAACATGTGAAAAGGATTGAATTCATGAGAGAACACCAGTATCATTAACATAAAAAAGTAATTTAGTAGTAAGAGCCAAGTTGATAAAAAATCTGACTTTTGTGGGGGTTTTTTGTGGAATTTGCCATGATGGCAAGATATACAGTGTAAATATTTGGTCACAAAATTGAGCTTAACAAAAATCCACATTCACATAGTAATTTTAAAAGGTCTGGAATTTCAGATGGATATAATTAATGGAGACAAAATTTTAAGAACTATTTATATTGAAATGATGGTTGAAACAGAGTAGAGAATATGATCACTACAGATAAATAGGGTGAGAATGATGAATGGTCAAGGATACAGCCTTAATCAGTACCTACACTGATAGTGTCAGGGATAGAAATGTGCTAGCTAGGAGAGGGGGATAAAGATGGCAGAGTAGGAGGACCCTGAGCTCACCTCCCCTATGAATACATCAAAAATACAACTACATATAGAACAACTCTTGCTTAGAATGACATGAAGACTAGCAGAACAGCTATTCTACAACTGAGGCTATAAAGAAAGAACCACAAAATGTCTGGTAGGAAAGGAGGAGGAGCGATCTAGTTGGGACCCACACTCCTTATGGGTGACCCAGAAAAACAGGAGGATATCACAGGCTTGGGGAACCTTCCCTGGGGAGTGAGAGGCACAAGCCCCATATTAGGCACCTAGACTTGGGGTTCACCCCTGGGAAGACAAACCCTCTTAGCTGGTTTGGAAACAAGTGGGGCTTACCTGAGGGCAGTAAGAAACTGAGACTGCTCTTGAAGAGTGCATGCATAGGCTTGCTTGCTCTCAGTCCCAGTACAGAGGCAGAATACTGAACTGCCTGGTACTCTGCTTGGCCTTCCAAGACTACCCCAGTGCATCCCAATGCCCACAGAGGACTCCTCTTCCAGTCTCTTCTGCTCCAGCACTGCTCCCTGATAAGATGAAGACTGGCTTTGTGTGCACTGGGGAAAAGCAGAGCCAGCTCAGAAGTGTGGCTTCAGCTCCTTGGGCCCTGCCCCTGCCCCATGACAAGACAGTGACTGCTACTGAGCCTGGGAAAACCCCTGGCTCACACCTGGCACTAACTCTAGCTCCTCCAACTCTGGCATTACCTCCCATCAAGGCAGCATGTGCCAGTGGACCCCAGGAGAAGACAGCCCATGCTTACTTCAGATCTGGCTTTCTCACTGAGGCCACTGGCTACATGGAGATGCTCCCACATAAGGACACACCTTCAGGACCAGATAGGTAATTCTTTTGTGTAATTTCAGAGACAGAGAAACTCAAACAAAATAAGACAGAGGAATATGTTCCAAACAAGAGAATAAAATAAAGCTCCCCAAAAATTCAAGGGAAAGGAATGCTTCCAAACTCCTTCTATGAGATCAGCATTATTCTGATATGAAAACCAAAGACACTACAAAAAAGAGAAAATTGACCAGACGGCAGAGAGCAGGAGCAAGAACTACAATCCTGCAGCCTGTGGAACAAAAACCACATTCACAGAAAGATAGACAAGATGAAAAGATAGAGGGCTATGTACCAGATGAAGGGAAAAGACAAACCCCCAGAAAAACAACTAAACGAAGTGGAGATAGGAAACCTTCCAGAAAAAGAATTAAGAATAATGATAGTGAAGATGATCCAGGACCTTGGAAAAAGAATGGAGGCAAAGATCAAGAGCAAGAAATGTTTAACAAAGACTTACAATAATTAAAGAACAAACAAACAGAGGTGAACAATACAATAACTGAAATGAAAAATACACTAGAAGGAATCAGTAGCAGAATAACTGAGTCAGAAGAACGGATAAGTGACCTGGAAGACAGAATGGTGGAATTCACTGCTGCAGAACAGAATAAAGAAAAAAGAATAAAAAGAAAGGAAGACAGCCTAAGAGACCTCTGGGACAACATTAAATGCAACAATATTCGCATTATAGGGGTCCCAGAAAGAGAAGGGAGAGAGAAAGGACCTGAGAAAATATCTGAAGAGATTAGAGTCAAAAACTACCCACTTGGGTGGGAAAGGAAATAGTCACTCAAGTCCAGGAAGCACAGCAAGTCCCATACAGGATAAACCCAAGGAGAAACATGCCGAGACACATAGTAATCAAATAGGCAAAAAATTAGAGACAAAGAAAAATTATTGAAAGCAACAAGGGAAAAACAACAAATAACATACAAGGGAACTCCCATAAGGTTAACAGCTGATTTCTCAGCAGAAACTCTACAAGCCAGAAGGCAGTGGCATGACATACTTAAAGTGATGAAAGGGAAGAACCTACAACCAAGATTACTATCCCTGGCAAGGATCTCATTCAGATTCGATGGAGAAATCAAAAGGTTTACAGACAAGCAAAAGCTAAGAGAATTCAGCATCACCAAACCAGCTCTACAAATGCTACAGGAACTTCTCTAGGCAGGAAACACAAGAGAAGAAAAGGACCTACAAAAAGAAAGCCAAAACAATTAAGAAAATGGTCATAGAAACATACATATTGATAATTACCTTAAACGTGAATGGAATAAATGCTCCAACCAAAAGACACAGGCTTGCTGAATGGATACAAAAACAAGACCCATATATATGCTGTCTACAAGAGACCCACTTCAGACCTAGAGACACGTACAGACTGAAAGTGAGGGGATGGAAAAAGATATTCCATACAAATGGAAATCAAAAGAAAGCTGGAATAGCAATACTCATGTCAGATAAAATAGACTTTAAAATAAAGACTATTACAAGAGACAAGGAAGGATACTACATAATGATCAAGGGATCAATCCAAGAAGAAAATATAACAATTATAAATATATATGCACCCAACATAGGAGCACCTCAATACATAAGGCAACTGCTAACAGCTATGAAAGAGGAAATCGACAGTAACACAATAATAGTGCAGGACTTTAACACCTAACTTACACCAATGGACAGATCATCCAAACAGAAAATTAATAAGGAAACACAAGCTTTAAATGACACAAGAGACCAGATAGATTTAATTGATATTTATAGGATATTCCATCCAAAAAAAGCAGATTACACTTTCTTCTCAAGTGCGCACAGAACATTCTCCATGATAGATCACATCTTGGCTCACAAATCAACCCTCAGTAAATTTAAGAAAATTGAAATCATATCAAGTATCTTTTCTGACCACAATGCTATGAGATTAGAAATGAATTACATGGAAAATAATGTAAAAAACACAAACACGTGGAGGCCAAACAATACGTTACTAAATAACCAAGATATCACTGAAGAAATCAAAGAGGAAATCAAAAAATACCTACAGACAAATGACAATGAAAACATGATGATCCAAAATTTATGGGATACAGCAAAAAGCAGTACATGATGATCCAAAATTTATGGGATACAGCAAAAAGCAGTTCTAAGAGGGAAGTTTATAGCTATACAAGCCTATCTCAAGGAACAAGAAGAACCTCAAATAAACAATCTAACCTTACACCTAAAGGAACTAGAGAAAGAAGAACAAACAAAACCCAGAGTTAGCAGAAGGAAAGAAATCATAAAGATCAGAGCAGAAATCAATGAAATAGAAACAAAGAAAACAATGGCAAAGATCAATAAAACTAAAAGCTGGTTCTTTAAGAAGATAAACAAAATTGATAAACCAATAGCCAGACTCATCAAGAAAAAGAGAGAGAGGACTCAAATCAATAAAATTAGAAATGAAAAAGGAGAAGTTACAACAGACACTGCAGAGATGCAAAGCATCCTAAGAGACTACTACAAGCAACTCTATGCCAATAAAATGGACAATCTGGAAGAAATGGACAAATTCTTAGAAAGGTATAACCTTCCAAGACGGAACCAGGAAGAAATAGAAAATACGAACAGACCAATCACAGGTAATGAAATTGAAACTGTGATTAAAAATCTTCCAACAAACAAAAGTCCAGGACCAGAGGGCTTCACAGGTGAATTCTGTCAAACATTTAGAGAAGAGCTAACACCCATCCTTCTCAAACTCTTCCAAAAAATTGCAGAGGAAGGAACACTTCCAAACTCATCCTATGAGACCACCATCACCCTGATACCAAAACCGGACAAAGATACTACAAAAAAAGAAAATTACAGACCAAATATCACTGATGAATATAGATGCAAAAATCCTCAACAAAATGCTAGCAAATAGAATCCAACAGCACATTAAAAGGATCATACACTATGATCAAGTGGGATTTATCCCAGGGATGCAAGGATTCTTCAATATATGCAAATCAATCAATGTGATACACCATATTAACAAATTGAAGAAGAAAAACCATATGATCATTTCAATAGATGAAGAAAAAGCTTTTGACAAAATTCAACACCTGTTTATGATAAAAACTCTCCAGAAAGTGGGCATAGAGGGAACCTACCTCAACATAATAAAGGCCACATATGACAAACCCACAGCAAACATCATTATAGACCTAACACTATAAAATTCTTAGAGGAAAACATAGGAAGAACACTCTTTGACATAAATCACAGCAAGACCTTTTTTGATCCACCTCCTAGAGTAATGGAAATAAAAACAAAAAGAAACAAATGGGACCTAATGAAACTTAAAAGCTTTTGCACAGTAAAGGAAACCATAAACAAGACGAAAAGACAACCCTCAGAATGGGAGAAAATATTTGCAAACGAAGCAACTGACAAAGGATTAATCTCCTAAAATATATAAACAGCTCATGCAGCTCAATATAAAAAAAAAAAAAAAAAAAACAACAACCCAATCCAAAAATGGGCAGAAGAACTAAATGGACATTTCTCCAAAGAAGACATACAGATGGCCAAGAAGCATATGAAAAGCTGCTCAACATCACTAATTATTAGAGAAATGCAAATCAAAACTACAATGAGGTATCACCTCACACCAGTTAGAATGGGCATCATCAGAAAATCTACAAACAACAAATGCTGGAGATGGTGTGGAGAAAAGGGAATCCTCTTGCTCTGTTGGTGGGAATGTAAATTGATACAGCCACTATGGAGAACAGTATGGAGGTTCCTTAAAAAACTAAAAATAGAACGACCATACGACCCAGCAATCCCACTACTGGGCATATACACTGAGAAAACTATAATTCAAAAAGAGTCATGTACCACAATTTTCATTGCAGCACTATTTACAATAGCCAGGACATGGAAACAGCCTAAATGCCCATCAACAGACTAATGGATAAAAAAGATGTGGTACATATATAGAATGGAATATTACTCAGCAATAAAAAGGAACGCAATTGGGTCATTTGTAGAGACGTGGATGGATCTAGAGAGTGTCATACATAGTGAAGTAAGTCAGAAAGGGAAAAACAAATACCGTATATTAACGCATATATATGTAATCTAGAAAAATGGTACAGATGAACCAGTTTGCAGGGCAGAAATTGTGACACAGATGTAGAGAACAAATATATGGACACCAAGGGGGGAAAGCAGAGGCGGGTGCGGGTGGGGGTGGGATGAATTGGAAGATTGGGATTGATATGTATACACTGATGTGTATAAAATGGATGACTAAAAAGGACC
This sequence comes from Kogia breviceps, assembly GCF_026419965.1. Taxonomy (NCBI): domain Eukaryota; kingdom Metazoa; phylum Chordata; class Mammalia; order Artiodactyla; family Physeteridae; genus Kogia; species Kogia breviceps. Next base: position 70,394,250 of record NC_081321.1, on the reverse strand, counting down.
TGCTGTATAACAAAGTAAATAAAGTAAAAATAAATAAGTAAAAGAGAAAATTACAGGCCAACACCCCTGATAAACAAAAATATTAACAAATATCAGACAAGAAAAAGAAATAAAAGCCATACAAATTAGAAAGGAAGAAGGAAAACTGTCACTGTTTGCAGATGGCATGATACTCTATATTGAAAACCCTAAAGACTCAGTCAAAAAACTATTAGAACCAATAAGTGGCAGTCTATATTTTTTACTGTGTATATTTACTTGTATATCATTTTTTGAAAGCTATGACAAAAATCTTGACTATTCTTTCAAATGTACTTTCGAATTTTCAACATTAACAGTTAATATTTTCTAAATCAATTTAAAGCACTTTTACTTGCCTTCCTTATTAAAATTTAATAATGTTATTAACTGTTTTTACAAACAATGGAGTTGTTACATTCATTATAACAGAGGCAATACTGTGTGTTTACTATTTTCTTCCTGGAATCATATTCATGTGACTGAACTTTAGCTAATAGAACATGGTTAGAATTAATGTACAACATCTGTAGATATAACTCCTTAAATATTTCACACTATCTTTACTCTCTCTCTTCTCTCCTCTGCCAACCAGATACAGAGTATCTTAATCTAATCCAATGGAGGATTCGATAATTATATAAATGGTGGAATAATGAAAAGAAAGAAGCCTGGGTCCCTGAATAGCTATGTGAAGCAGAGCTTCAATAATCATATGAGTAATTTATAAACTATTTTTATTAAGGCATTGGGAATTGCAATTGCTATTTTAGAAGGTAGGCTAAACTGCCTAGTAAGTTCACGTTGGGAATTTTGGAAATATATTACAGATGGATATAGAGATGATCGATTGATTATATATAATATATTATAGTCTAGTGGGTATACCTCTGGTTGATACCCTAGAATCATCGTTAATTTTTCCCATACTGTTATTTAATATAGAATTTCCTAAACATAATGGAGCTGTCCATGTTAGAAATCATTTTACAAGAGAAAAAATATTTTCTTTTTTAGAAAAAGTATTTTCTGAGAAAAACTTTGTTTATAATCTTATCTTTTGCTGGATCAGTACAGATTAGCCTTAGTGAAATTCACTGTGTCCACCATCTTTTCTATTGTTCTTTCTGCTTTGCCACCCTCATAAGAATGCCCTCATGCTGTAGGTTGTCAATTCCAAACTTTTAAGAGGGATATCCTACCTTATTATATTGACTGAGACATTACACCAACTTTGGAAGTTTCATGATTCTCTTGCCCAAATCTAGGCTCTTCTGCGCTGGATTCTAACCACTTTAATGAGTTTAACTATTTTTACCCATTGATCTTTCAATTATTGATGACTACTAAGCAAAATAAACCTAATGTAAGATCTTGTGGGTAACAATTATTTTTCTGTTATTATTTGCTGATAATTATGTTCACATTTTAACAGATGTTTTACTTACTTAAACTAAAAGGATGATTAAATTACAATTATGACAGGAATTCAGATGTTTTCTTAAGTTCAGGAGGTATTTTGAGGAACATTTCCTCAGATCCTGCATAGATAATTTTCTACGTTATACGTGACATGTCTTGCCTTGGTGTCAATTAGCCATTGCCTCCGTGTGTAACATGTAGAGCAGGATGATGAACTAGAAATATTGGGTGATGAACTAAGTTATAAGACATCCCATATATCAGATTATAAGTCAGAACACAAAGGACATTTCCAAAGGGAAGGCAAGGATTTGCTTCACTAGTCTCGATCTTTCACCCACATCAAAGGTACAAATCACAGGGCAATGCAATGGAAACTGGGAGAGGATCAGTGATGGAAATTCTTTGGAGATATCTGTGCTTCTCCTTCTACTGAGAGATTGATAGCATAAGTGCTTACCTCTTAACATCAGGTCAAGGTAGCAGAGCTTCAATATTAGAGTGCTTGACCCATATCTCTTGCAATAGGAAGACACAGTGGACTCCTCTCTAGCTCATGTATGAAAAAATCCAGAAGGCAGAAATGGGCTGAAGCAATTTGGTAGGGCTTACTCACAGAGTGGTGGGAGAAAAGAAAGCAGGAGTGTTTTCTAAATATGAGCCATGTGAGATAGCAGGCTCATAATCATTTTTAATTTGGCCCAAGAAGACCATTTGGAGGAGTGAGTGATGGGATCCTGGCAGTAAGACTCTTTGTGATTTTGTTTGTTTTAAGTTAAAAAATTTTTATTTTATATTGGAGTGTAGTTGATTAACAATGATGTGTTAGTTGCAGGTGTACAGAAAAGTGATTCTGTTATACAAGTATCCATTCCTTTCAAATTCTTTTCCCATTTATGTTTTTACAGAATATTTAGCCAGTTCTGTGTGCTATACATTAGGTCCTTGTTGGTTACCTTTTTTTCCCCTACATCTTTATTGGAGTATAATTGCTGTACAATGTTCTGTTAGTTTCTGCTGTATAACAAAGTGAATCAGCTATGTGTATGTATATATATATATATATATATATATATATATCCCCATATTCCCTCCCTCTTGAATCTCCCTCCCACTCTCCCTATCACACCCCTCTAGGTGGTCACAAAGCACGGAGCTGATCACCCTGTGCTATGCAGCTGCTTCCCACTAGCTATCTATTTTACATTTGGTAGCATATATATGTCCATGCCACCCTCTCACTTCATCCAGCTTACACTTCCCCCTCACTGTGTCCTCATGTCCATTCTCTACGTCTGTAGAGAATTTATTCCTGTCCTGTCCCTAGGTTCTTAGGAAACTTTTTTTTTTTTTAGATTCCATATATATGTGTTAGAATATGGCATTTGTTTTTCTCTTTCTGACTTATTTCATTCTCTATGACAGACTCTAGGTCCATCCACCTCACTACAAATAACTCAATTTCATTTCTTTTTATGGCTGAGTAATATTCCATTGTATATATGTGCCACATCTTCTTTATCCATTCATCCGTTGATGGACATCTAGGTTGCGTCCATGTCCTGGCTATTGTAAATAGTGCTGCAATGAACAATGTGGTACATGACTATTTTTGAACTACGGTTTTCTCAGGGTATATGCCCAGTAGGGGGATTGCTGGGTCATATGGTAGTTCGATTTTTAGTTTATTAAGGAACCTCGATACTGTTCTCCATAGTGGCTGTATCAATTTACATTCCCACCAACAGTACAAGAGGGTTCCCTTTCTCCACCACCTCTCCAGCATTTATTCTTTGTAGATACTTTGATGATGGCTATTCTCACTGGTGTGAGGTGATACCTCATTGTAGTTTTGATTTGCATTTCTCTGATGATTAGTGATGTTGAGCATCCTTTAATATGTCTGTTGGCAATCTGTATGTCTTCTTTGGAGAAATGTCCGTTTAGTTCTTCTGCCCATTTTTGGATTGGGTTTTTTGTTTTTCTAATATTGAGTTGCATGAGCTGCTTGTATATTTTGGAGATTAATCCTTTGTCAGTTGCTTCGTTTGAAAATATTTTCTCCCACTCTGAGGGTTGTCTTTTCGTCTTGTTTATGGTTTCCTTTACTGTGCAAAAGCTTTTAAGTTTCATTAGGTCCCATTTGTTTCTTTTTGTTTTTATTTCCATTTCTCTAGGAGTGGGTCAAAAAGGATCTTGCTGTGATTTACGTCATAGAGTGTTCTGCCTATGCTTTCTTCTAAGAGTTTTATAGTGTCTGGCCTTACACACATTTAGGTCTTTAATCCATTTTGAGTTTACTTTTGTGTATGGTGTAAGGGAGTGTTCTAATTTCATTCATTTACATGTAGCTGTCCAGTTTTCCCAGCACCACTTATTGAAGAGGCTCTTTTCTCCATTGCATATTTTTGCCTCCTTTATCAAAGATAAGGTGACCATATGTGTGTGGGTTTATCTCTGGGCTTTCTATCTTGTTCCATTGATCTATATTTCAGTTTTTGTGCCAGTACCATACTGTCTTGATTACTGTAGCTTTGTAGTATAGTGTGAAGTCAGGGAGCCTGATTCCTCCACCTCTGTTTTTCTCTCTCAAGATTGCTTTGCCTACTCGGGGTCTTTTGTGTTTCCATACAAATTGTGAAATCTTTGGTTCTAGTTCTGTGAAAAATGCCATTGGTAGTTCGATAGGGATTGCATTGAAGCTGGAGATTGCTGTAGGTCATATAGTCATTTTCACAATGTTGATTCTTCCAATCCAGGAACATGGTATATCTCTCCATCTGTTTGTATCATCTTTAATTTCTTTCATCAGTGTCTTATAGTTTTCTGCATACAGGTCTTTTGTCTCATTAGGTAGGTTTATTCCTGGGTATTTTATTCTTTTTGTTGCAGTGGTAAATGGGAGAGTTTCCCTAATTTCTCTTTCAGATTTTTCATCATTAGTGTATAGGAATGCCAGAGATTTCTGTGCATTAATTTTATATCCTGCTACTTTACCAGATTCATTGATTAGCTCTAGTAGTGTTCTGGTAGCATCTTTAGGAATCTCTATGTATAATATCATGTCGTCTGCAAACAGTGACAGTTTTACTTCTTCTTTTCGGATATGGATTCCTTTTATTTCTTTTTCTTCTCTGATTGCTGTGGCTAAAACTTCTAAAACTATGTTGAATAACAGTGGTGAGAGTGGGCAACCTTGTCTTGTTCCTGCTCTTAGTGAAAATGGTTTCAGTTTTTCACCACTGAGAATGATGCTGTCTGTGGGTTTGTCATATATGGCCTTCATCATGTTGAGGTAAGTTCCCTCTATGCCTACTTTCTGGAGGGTTTTTATCATAAATGGGTGTTGAATTTTGTTGAAAGCTTTTTCTGCCTCTATTGAGATGATCATATGGTTTTTATCCTTCAGTTTGTTAATATGGTATATCACATTGATTGATTTGCATATATTGAAGAATCTTACATTCCTGGGATAAACCCCACTTGATCATGGTGTATGATCCTTTTAATGTGCTGTTGGATTCTGTTTGCTAGTATTTTGTTGAGGATTTTTGCATCTATGTTCATCAGTGATATTGGCGTGTAGTTTTCTTTCTTTGTGACATCTTTGTCTGGTTTTGGTATCAGGGTGATGGTGGCCTCATAGAATGAGTTTGGGAGTGTTCCTCCCTCTGCTATCTTTTGGAAGAGTTTGAGAAGGATAGGTGTTAGCTCTTCTCTAAATGTTTGATAGAATTTGCCTGTGAAGCCTCTATGTGATGTTTATGTAGGGCATCCATTAGGAAGAAAATTCATCACTACTCCACAGAAAACACACTAATATATTTCCAGTGACAGGAACAAGAAAGGCTTAAAGACAATTAATCATAACCCAGAATAATTGTTGAGTCACTTATACAAAGTATTCAGGGCTGATGAAGTAAAAGTTAAAATTTGTTGTTGTCTAATTTACAGACACTTTTCTAAGTATGGGAAGAAGGATGAAAAAATAGGAGTGAATTTCAAGCACTGCTAAGTTAGTAAAAGATGAATGTGGTTGAACAAAAAGTAAGAGGTAGAATAAGTACTAATGGTAAAGCAAGGTGTTATGCTTGGACTATCTATTAAGTAATATATGCAATTACATTCATTTGTTATTTTAAATAAAGAATAAGTGAGAGGGGAAAAAGTCTTCTATGAAATCTATCAGTTTACAACATCTACCAGACACAGAGAACATTATTAAGCCATCTTACAAACACTTTAAGTGTTGTAAGAACTTTTATTTTCTTGCTTTTCAGCTGTCCTCTTGTTTTATCTCCAGGAAGTCAGAAGTTTAAGTGTATCAGACAGAAGAGGAACGATGGAAACTTAAACTAAGGAAAAAAGAAAAGAAGTACCTTGTCTTCCTTCTCCTGTTTCCATTAGCAGAAGCCCCCTTTAGGTGAGAGAGAAGTTTTAACCTTAAAGTAAGTTCAACGTTTTCATTGTGACATGAGACTGGGCACTTTTAATTATGGAACTGAGGTAATATTAATGAGTTAAAGTAACAGTAGGACTTTTTGTTATTTAAGATTAAACTGAATATTATGGAAATGTCCTACTTTTTATCCAGGGAAAAGGAAAAAAATCTTCCCGATAGGTAGACTCAAAGGGACTGTGAGATTTAAAAATAAACTTTTTTAATATAATTAATACAATGAATACTGGGAGTTTATTATATATGTGTGAGTGTCTGTCTATATTACAGCTACATACATTGATTTTATTTTATATTAGATTTTCCATAGTATTAATTCACAAACTGGATGATTACATTATGTAAAGATCAGCTATAAATATGGAATTAGCAAATCTCCTTTAATTTAAAATAATGTTTCTTTGCTTCTGATTGAAAGCAAACTCATTATCCTACTGATATCTTCATTGTGTTAGATCACCAAATGTAGGTATTATTTTAAAACATCTCTGTCAGCTCTTTTCATAAACTCTTATCAAATTAGTGAAAGAGACCAATGGAAGAAAAAATATCTGAAGGATGTTGGATTAAATTGAACTTTTGTAGAAGAATTTGAAACTTCAACTAAACTATTAAAAGTAAATTTTGAGAGGTATGAAATAAGGAGCAGTAAGTTATGGTCATAAATTCAGATCTGATTGATTATGTTAGTATAAAGGAAGTTAGAAATTAATGTGAGAGAGGAGATACATGACAGCTCCTCCTACTGAAAAAAAGAATTGAGAGGATGGTATTTGTCAGTAGCAACTGTGTTATTATATAAGGTCTTATGTTTCAAAGACTGATTTTGAAGCACTTTTTCCCAACATTACAGTGCTTTGTTCTACTTCGTAATTTCACTAAAATTATACAGCTGTCACAAAGCCATGGTCTGTGAACTGTAGTAATATGTGTTGAGATTATTGTCATCTTCTTGCCATTTACAATCATATGATGGTTGGTATTTTTTCCACAAGTAACATTCATTTATTTAAGACCTTAAAAATTCCTAGGGCTATCTGAAAGGACTTACATGTTACTAATAATTCCAGTGCCTGAGGATTTGATTTTTGCATATACACGTGTGTGTTTATGTATGTATAGTAGTTAAGGCATTAAGATGGACCATAAAAAAATACATACATATACATACATTATATTGGATATATATATATATATATAATTGGTTATATATGTGTGTGTGTATATATGTATGTGTATATATATATATATTTATGTATATATATTTATATATATATATCCAAAGGTTTACCTTTGGCTAAAAACTAAGGTCTAGATATTATGTATGTCTAATCTAACCCTGTGCTAGATATTTGGGCCTGGATTTTCCACTTAATTCTCAAACTTAGCTTGTTCCAAACTAAATACCTCATCGTTTTTTGCTATTCTTTACTCTTATAATTCCTCAATCAAATAGGTTATAGATGTCCCACAAACCTTCAGTTACTTCAGATGCCACAATCTTGTCCATCAACGACATTCAATCAGATTTTATCTACATATTTCTTATATCCATCTCTTCTTCATTGCAATCTCATTATTCTTATAGATTACTGAAATAGTCTCCTAATAGTTTTCCCTGCTTCCATTCTTTCCAGGCCACCTAAGTCAGACCAAGCCACCAAAGGTTGGCTAATATTTAAGACTGGTGAGAATAAGAATTTGATAGGCTTAAGTTATACTGACCAATAAGAGTTAAGATACAACCAAACAGACACTATTCCCAGTATCTTACTAGTCCCCTTATTAAAGCAGGAAGAAATTTTAGTGGCCAGTGCACGAAGATAAATATACCTGGTTGAAAGTAATAAGTAGTAGTTGGGATGGATAATAAAAGCATAAACTAACAGGCATAATTGAGTATAATTACAGTAGGTGTGAGGTTTGACTCAAGAATTCTACTTAATTACATGAGGAATTAAAACTAATAAGGTGGCCAAATGTTCTGTATCTCTACAAAGTATCAGGTCTGAAGAAGTGCATGAAAAGAACAACAGGTAGGAGAAAAAATATGCTTATAATGACTTTATAAGATATACCAAATAATTTTCTTTCAAAACTATTATTAAATTCATCTCAATAGCTAAAATAATAACAAATATATACTTTTTAATATGACCCCTCTTCCTTTTGTCTTTAAATGCTTTTACATCTTCTTTATAGTAAAAGGTATGGAATGTTATTCTAAAATATATATTATCCCTCTAATTCTAATAATTCTATAAGAAATGTATTATTTATATAAACATGAGGCCCAAGATCACACAAACTATAAGTAATGGTTAAATTCAGGTTTTGAATCACAGTTCCACATGTGACCTTCAACAAGGCCTTAAGCATTGCAATAGATCAGCAATTCTCAGCCAGAACGATTTTGCTCTCCAGAGAACACTTTGCAATGTTTGGAGATACGTTAGCTTGTCACAACTGGGAGAAGGGGAGTTTGCCACTGACATCTGGTAGGTAGAGGCCAGAGACGTTGCTAAATATCTTACAATGCAAAGGACAACCTCCCACAGCAAAGAATTATCTGATTCATAATGTCATTGGTGCTGAGGTCGAGAAGTCCTGGAAGAGTTATAATGTTGCCCAGTTACTACAATAAGAAATATAGAGTAACAGGGAATAATATAGGCCTTATAACTTGCAGGATGCATAGAAAGAAGTAGAAAAAGAAAATATATTACAGTAAATCCCCTACATAGGAATGAGTTCTGTTCTGAGAGTGCGTTTGTTAAGTCCAATTTGTGTGTAAGTCCAACAAAGTTAGCCTAGGTACCCAACTAACACAATCGGCTATACAGTACTGTACTGTCATAGGTTTATAATACTTTTCACACAAATAATACATAAGAAACAAACACAAAAAATAAGAGAACATTTTTTAATCTTAGAGTACTGTACCTTGAAAAGTACAGTAGTACAGTACAACAGCTGGCATACAGGGGCTGGCATCGAGTGAACAGGCAAGAAGAGTTACTGACTGGAGGAGGGACAGAAGGTGGGAGACGGTAGAGCTGAAGGATCGTTAGCAACAGGAGACGGAGGGCAAGCTGCAATTTCACTCACGCCTGACGCTGACGGAACGCACGTTCTCATCTTTGAAAGTTCGCAACTTGAATGTTTTTAAGTAGGGGACTTACTGTACTGAATTAGTAATAATAAGATAAAGTAAAGATGAAGTTCAATAAAAGTTTACCCACGTCTTGTCTATGACAGAAGTTTTGCTACACAAATGAATAGATCACACGAGTCATATGAAAAATGTCTGCCTTTTCAAGGTAGCAAATGTGATATCAATCATTTTAGAAAAAGCATTTACAAATAAAATGTAATTTGGGCTGGGATTTTGCTCTGTGAAGTATAAGGACCATATTTCCTCAGTTCATAGACACTATTAATTGTAAGACACATCATCATCCATCTTCTGTAAGCTCGGTGAGAAGAATAAAGTATTACCTTAAATATAAACATTTAAAAAGACAACTACAGCACAGCATATGTTTCCATATAACTACAGACCATTTTAGTCTTTAATACCATAAAATTTAAATGTCTTCGTTATTTAGCCTAAATGGTCTCCCGAATAACTGCTACAAGTACACACATCAGGTGACTCCTGCTTTGATAGTACATGCTCATGATCTTGATTTTATTTGCAGCTTGGAAAACAGTATATCAAAGAATTCTAGAATTTTATGTGTATTTCCTCTTTAGTAAACCCTACCCCATTCTTTTTTTTCAATGCTAGAAATTAAACAGTTTCTCTTGAAAAATCATTTGGAAGCTTTTGACAGATGCCTATTCAATGCTTGAGTAATTGCTTTTCGTGACACATCAATGAATCTTCAATCTTTCCAAGCTTTGTAAATTCTCTGACATCTGAAGGGGCTTAGTTATTTCTACTTCCTAAACTGACTTGCTGGGCTTGTGACAGAGAATAATTGGTATACACAATAATTTTTGTTTTAAGAATGTAACATAGTATACTCTTTGAAACAAATTTTAAGGGACAATCAGGGATTCAAACATAATTTAAGTTAAATTTTGCTGCCTTTTCAAATAATTCAGCTGAGGACAATTAAATAAATATATGTCTTCAGTACTCTTCTCTTCTAATTCATCTGTGCATAATCTCTCACACACAAATTAAAAATTATTTTTAAAAAAAACTTGATAAATTTGATATGTTATATTTTGAAAGTTTAAGGTATATAGCATGTTACTATCGTTCCTTTATATATAGTAATATGATTGCCTTTGAAGTAATATTTATCACATTATATCATCATAGCACAATATTATTGTCGATATTCATTATACTGTGCATCAGATCTCCATAGCTTATTTACTACTTGTTATAAGTTTGTACCCTTAAACACCATCACTCTTATACTCCCATGCCCCATCCCCTGGTACCATCATTTTACTCTGTTTTCTTGCAGGTATAACTTTTTTAGATTCCACATATAAATGATATCATACATCTCTGCCTGACTTATCTCACTTAGCATAATGTGCTCAAGGTCCATTTAGTGTTGTACCTGATTTCAGTATCAAAAATATTTAAAAATTTAAAAAATTTTAGTGGAACTAGAAATTGAATAAATAAGGTTCCTTATCTTTTCACTAAATTAAAACCATTTTAAAAGCAAAATTTTGTTAATTGAAATAATTTCTTATATGGTCTTCAAAAGAAACTGTGTGGTTTAAATCAAATATATAATTAATATTCAGCATTAATTTACTTGTTTTATTCCAAAGGGACATATATTTCTACTGTGAGAAGCACAAATCATTTAAAAAAAAATAAAATAAACCATCAAAAGTTATATAATTTTGCTTCAAATGATATAAGTAATGTAAATAATGCATCAACTACATTTAGATAAAAATTAAAACTATTAAAGTAATTCTGGCTGAAAGTTTTCTCTAGGAAAAGTAAACTAGTCTTAGAACCATGTCAACAAATTGACATAAGACTTGAACATTTTCAAAATATTTTTTCTGCTATTTTTCATAATATTGTTAGAACTGATAAATTTTTTTTCCAATTGTTTTCTTATGTCTTTTTATTGCTGAACCTCAAGATTGCTTTTCTTGGTTGCCACTAGTAACACTGACAGTTACCATAGCATCAACCTGAGAGTTAGATATTTTCAAGAAATATTGTCAAATGGAAGAGAGACTAATTATTTAGTTATTTAAATTATACCTTTATAAAGTTACTAATGTTTATGCCTTTGGTATATGTGTTAGTGACATAGTCAGCATATGGAAAGAGATATAAAACTATCGAATGAGTCATAAAATCTATATATACATGTTTTGAAGATAAATGTATACATACCTAGGAATATGTAAATAACTGAATGACTTTAGTGTTATACGATCCTAAGAGTATACTATTAATAACTGTTGACCTTGTAAAACACATAGCCTCTAATTCTAGGCCAAATAGATTTAGAAAATTAGATTCATATAAATATCTCAAAATGAAAAGCTTCTGGCTTATCTGTTTTATAAACACGATTATTTAAACTTTAAGTCAAATTATCACCACAAATTTTCTATTAGTCACAATTTACCATCTTGCCTTATTTTACTTTTTGAAGTTCTTTATGGACAGAGTATACAGAAGTCAGAATTATAATACTTGGGGACAGAAAACATAGTTAGAAAACACCTTCCACACTGTTAAAGAAGTGCTTCTGCACTAACGTTAGTGATTTGATGACTGACAATTTCAGTTTTCTTTAGCTCATCCATATGTTTTAAATGAATTAAGCACTCTTTATATCAGACCCACCCCAAAAATTTGAACTTGGAGAGACATCGTCTATGTGTTTGTGTGGAAGCAAATAAGAAGGCTATGTTAATGAGTTATCCCTATCTTCTTTCATCATTAATTATACGGAAGAAGACCAAATTATTTGAACATTACTTCACTCTTAATTGATAAGGCTGACAGTAAATTGTGTGGTGATGCCTTTTCCTGAACTGTGACAAGGGTGAGTTGGCCCCAGAGTATATCTGTATGTCAGGTGTTATCCACATATGAGAGATGTAATGCCAATTAAAGTAGTCTACATTTGTGTCCAAGACTCTGACTGGTTAGGGTAATTTTTAGAAATATATAATGCATTTCTGTCTGGTGGTATTAAATCTTGTCCAAAATTATCCTCCCCCCTCCCTCCTACTTCCATGGACACAGCTATGAGACTTGCTACATCCAGCAGAATTTTAATAAAAGTGATACAAGCAGAGATTTGAAAAGTGTTTGTATCATTGATGTCCCTCTGTTGCAAATATACTATTACAAAGAGGAGAATATGCCCAGCAAGCCAACTTGCAGAAGGAAGAAAGATAAACAGAGCAAGGCCCAAAGTACATCAGGCTATCTCTAGATGCATGAATTCAAACAGCTGGGATAACCACAGCCTCCAAGCTGAGTCCAGTCAAATGTGCTTACCTTCAGTTGATCCCCAGACTGTGAGATATTAAAACATTATTTAACCCACTGAGTTTTTGGATAGTTTGTTCAGTAACGTTTTGTGTATGTATGTATGTGGTGGGCATATATGTCTGTAAATGTGTGTGTGTGTGTGTGTGTGTGACTGACCATACTGACATAGGGCTGGAAGTGATTTGAAAGCTTATGGAACAAAAAACATGAGAGGGGAATATATTTACATGTTTAATGATTTATATGTAAATTACCATAAAATAATTAAATATATTTAACCTCAGATGCTGTCGGTAAGGGAATATGGTAGGAAGGACAAGATATGCTTGAGAAGAGGAAGCAAGAATCGATCAATGAGAATAGAGTTCTGACTAATACAGGACAATCTTAGAGACAATATTGAATTTGAAAACTATTTATTTTTACATTTAAAAGCAACATATAATGTCACTGCAAACATCAATGTAGGAAATTTTTGTAACAGTCATGATTGCAAGGAAAATCTTTTTGGATGGAGTGGTTATATGGTAAGATAGAAAGAATATGTATTTGGAAATAGAAAAATTCAAGTTAAAGCTGTCCAATTTTATTCCTGTGTAGCTTTCTGAATATCAGTATTCTCATCTATAAAGTAAGAATAATAATTCCTTAATAGATTTGTTATAAAGATTGAGATATATATGAAAATTTTCTCAATAAACAGTAGACATTAGTATTATTATTCCTGAGACTGTGGTTAGTCCATAGGGAATCTTCAATGAATAGTAGTGATGATGATGATTATTACTGTTGTTATAGAAGAGAAAATATAGTATTTAGTGAATCTATGAAATAGAAATTAAGAAAAAATAGCTATAGCAATAGCTATCCTGCAGATATAAATTATGCATTTGAGTTTGAGAGACAAATGATGCAGAAGTCAAATTGAATGATAGCAAGATTTTTCTACAGTAGTATACTGATCTAATACCAAACAAAAATGAGCATGATATAAAAAGAAGAAAAAAATTATGCTGCATTAAGAAACAATTCAGACTTATCATGGAGAAATGAAACAAGAGCAATGAAAACAACAAGATAATGAACAAAATTATTCAGCCTCTCATTTTAAACAGCTCTGGATTATTTTCCCCAATAACACAGGGGAGTAGGAGTGATAGAATCATACTTTCTTAATGCTTACTTATTAATTGTGTTGTACACATTAACTATTGATCAAGTTGTATGTGGTTTATATTCACATGTGGACTAGACCTTATTTAAAATTATGTTATTATGAAAAGTGCTGAATTAGGAGAACTGTTTATATGCACAGATATTTAATACAGACAGTACACTTATCATAGCTGCCATTTATTTAGCATTCATTATAAGCTAGGAACCAAGCTAAGAGCTTTATATACATTATTTAGTTTATTTCTCATAAACTCTACATTTTACATAGGGAGAAAATGATTTTTCTAAATAGTAAGTGACTCTTTTAATGTCACAGGACTATTAAGAAGACAAGGCAGGAATTGAAATTAGATTTGTATCTTTCTAAAGTCTGTGCTCTAAAGTACCTGCATTTGTAATGTTTACCCAAGTGAAGAAATCTGAAGATAAAAAGTGCGTATTACATTCTTTATCCTCATACCTCCTGGATCTAGTTATTGTACAAATTCACTTAAAAAGCTATAAATGAGAATAATGCATGTATGTCTAGAGAAAGTTGAATAGGTAAAGGATCTCATATAATAATGTGTCCTTGGACAATTCTGAACTCTAATTATGCCTCTCAGCAGTATCCTGACGCCATTTATCATCTGTTCTTTGTTGGAATACTTTGCCCTTTTTAAAATATACTTTTCTTTTTAAAAATTTCTTTCTGGGGGGTGGTAGTGTGATGAATTGGGAGATTGGGATTGACATATATACACTAATATGTATAAAATGGATAACTAATGAGAACCTGCTGTATAAAAAAAATAAATTAAAAAAATAAAGTTGAGCACTGAGTGATACGAAAAAAAATTCTTTCAATTAATGTATGTTCTCTATTTCACTGGGGCCAATTTACTCTGATTACAGAGACATATTTTTCTCTTTTGGACCTCTTCATAGGCCTTATACTTTTTCTCTTTTTGTTCAAACATGTTAACGATAGTTTAATGTGTCTGAGATGGACCACATCAAAACTTTTATAATTTGCTGCACAGTTCTTTCTTTTCAAAACAGAAGGAGATAAAAAAGTGAATGTACTGTAATTTCTTTGTGTTAAGACGGGACTCAAACTTAGCTTATTCACGTAATGAAAGTACTGGCAAAAATCAGCTTTTGGGGAACTCTGGAAGTTAGCTGAAAGCTTGCAAGATTCTGGGACCATTTATTCAAGATAAATGGCTAAATCTAAACAAGTGCAGTAAATTATGTGGGTTTTTTTTTTAACATCTTTACTGGAGTATAATTGCTTTACAATGGTGTGTTAGTTTCTGCTTTATAACAAAGTGAATCAGTTATACATATACATATGTCCCCATATCTCTTTCCTCTTGCATCTCCCTCCCTCCCACCCTCCCTATCCCACCCCTCTAGGTGGTCACAAAGCACCGAGATGTTTTTAACTTGCCCTATTCCCATTCTACTCTCCCCAGCTTTGTAGTAGCAGACATCAGATCTGTACAATCACAGTGAATACAAGCAGCCTAGCATCAATTAGAGGGGACAGAATGGGACTGGAGTTCCACTAAAGCTCAATTTCCAAAGAATTGTCATTATTTGACCTGTTTTCAGTTTCCTAAAAAACTGCATTTATGAGACCTATCACTATTTGACTTGATTCAGACCTCACTCAGGGTGAACAGCCTTTCCCTTCGGGCATTCAAGGAAAACAATTAGCAGCAATTGTTTAATGTTGCAGTTGCCTGTGGCAGCAGTAACAGATGGGGCAAACAAGCTGACCAACAAACTTAAAAGGAAAATCTGATGGGTGAACTGTCCATAGGGGGTTTGAAAAGTGAAAATATATTCTTGGGAGTCTAAAAGGCACATACATGCTTGGGGCTGTGTAGAGGCCCACGAAGGATCTGAGAAGGCTCTAAGCTCTCATGTCCGGATGACTATGAGGCACCGGGAAAACAGGAAGTGAAGATTAAGTTACAGTTCTAAATTGTCTGTTTGAACATTGAACGCATACCCCAACATACACTCAGCCCCTTGAGAAAGCCTAGGAGACATATTGGTAGAAGGCAATCAAGGAAATCTCTATCTAATCATTAGCTAGTAACTAAACTAACCAAGCAAAGACTTCCATGGCTACACATGACAATAAATACTGACTTTATGAAATCAGTTCAGAAAAGTCACTAAGCAAAAAAATAGTAGCAACAACAACAACAAGAACAAGAATAAAAATAAACCTTAAGAAAAGAAATCTGATTTCTAGAGTTGCAACACTATACTGTTCAAAATGCTCAGTTTTCTACAAAATGTGTGACATGCAGAGAAACATGAAAGTTAGGCACATATACATGAACAAAAAAGCAATTAATAGAAACTGTCCCTAGGACCCTGAGAAAGCACATTTTTTGTACTCCTAGACAAGGACTTTAAGTCAGCTATTTTAAGTATAGTCAAAGAACTAAAAGAAAGTTGGAGAACAATGTCTCACCAAATAGAGACTATCAATAAGGAGATAGATAGAAATTCAGGAGTTGAAAAGTACAACAACCAAATTAAAAGTGCACTATAGGGACTCAACAGCAGATATGAGTTGGAAGAAGAAAATATCAGTGAAGTTGAAAATGGGTCAGTTGAGATTATCCAGCTCAAGGAACAGAAGAAAAAAAATGGAGAAAAATAAATAGGCTCAGAGACCTGTGGATAGCAATGTATGCATATTGGGAGTCCCAGAAGGCAAGAAGAGAGAGAAAAGCAGAAAGAGCATATGAAGAATTAATGGCCAAAAACATCTCACATTTGGTTAAAAAAAAAAAAAAAAAAAAAAAAGAAATCCCAAGAAGCTTACATACCCGAGAAGTTTAAACAGCATTGAGGATAAACACAGAGATCAACACATAGACATATCAAAATCCAACTGTTGAAAGACCAAAAAAAAAGAGAAGGTCTTGTAAGTAACAAGGGAAAAGTGACTCATCACATAAAAGAGATGCTCAGTAAGATTAATAGATGGTTTTTCAACATAAACCTGGAATGCAGGAGGCATTCAAAGGGCTGCAAGGAAGAAACTGTCAACCAATAATTCTACATCTAGCAAAATTACCCTCAACAATGAAGGAGAAATTAAGAGACATTCCCAGATTAAGAAATAACAGCTAATTTGTCACTAGTACACTTGACCTGTAAGAAATGTTAAAAGATTTGTTCAGGCTGAAATGAAAGGAAACAATACAGTACTTCAAACTGACATGAAGAAATAAAGAGCATCAGTGAAGAAGTAGCTAGCTACATAGGAAAATGGAAAGGATAGTGTAAATGTGCTTTTTGTGTGTAACTTTTTTTTCTCCTAAGTTTAAAAAACAACTGCATTAAGTAATAATTATAAGTCTATATTCATGGGCATATAATATATAAAGATGTCATTTGTATGACAATCAGATCACAAAGGAATGGGGAGGGAATGGCGTAAAGCTTTTGTATACTATTGAAATTAGTTGGTATTAATCCAAACTAGGTTGCTATAAATTGCAATTTAAATTGTATTACCCATGTCAACCACTAAGAAAATAACTCAAAAAATCTAGTACAAGAAACATTAAGGGAATTAAAGTAGTATACTTGAAAATATTTCTTTAGCAAAAAAATTAAAAGCAGTAAGGAGAAATAGAGAACAACAACAAAAAGATGTAACACAAATGGAAAACAAACAGCAAAATGGAAGATGTAAGTTCTATCTTATCAGTAGCTACATTAAATGAGAATGGATTAAACATTCCAATTAAAAAGCAGAGATTGACACAATGGATTTTAAAAAATGATCCCACTTCAAAGACATATATCAGATTGAAAGTAAAAGGATGGAAAAGACATAGCACATAAGCAGTAACCAAAAGAGCTGCAGAAGCTATACTAATATCAGACAATGTAGTATCAGAGAAAGTAGACTTTAAGACAAAAATTGCTACTAACAGTTACTAACAAAGAGCCCCAAAATATGTAAAGCAAAAACTTACAAAATTAAAAGGATAAATAGAAAATTTAAGAATAATAACTTGAGATTTCAATACCCCAGTTTCAGTAGTAAATAGAACAACTATAAAGACAATTCACAAGGAAAAATAAGACTTGAACAACATTATAAACTAGTAGACTTAATACACATCTATAGAATATTCCATCCTACAAAGTAGAATGTGCATTCTTTATAATTGCATATGGAACATTCTCCAATAAAGACTATTTAAAACAGGTCTCAATAAATGTAAAAGGATTGAAATTATACAAAGTATGCTATATAACCATAAAATAATGATGTTAGAAATCAATAACAGAAGGAAATCTGGGAAAATCACAACTATGTGGAAAGTAGGTGACACACTTCTAAATAACTGATGAGTCAAAGAAAAAAATCACAAGGAAAATTAGAAACCATTTTAAAATGATTGTAAGTGAAAACAAAACATACCAAAACTTACAGGATGCAGCTAAAGCAATGCTTAGAGGCAAAAAATTACAGCTGAAAAGCCTGTATTAAAAAAGGAGAAAATCAATGGCATTCTTAAGAAAAGTAAGACCAGGGTGGCAGAGAGAAAAAATGGAAGAGTGAAAGAGACATTAAGAGATGGGTGAGGTCACAGATTGTGGGATGTTGTAAGGAGTTTAAATGTTATTCTAATTGGGATAGAAGCCACTGGAATATTTAAAGCAGGACTGGAGGTGGGAGAGGATATGACATATGATATAGGATCAAATTTTGTGGGATATGACTGACTTACATAATTTAAAAGTTATTCTAGTGGCTGAGTGGACATAGGAGTGAGAGTGGAAAGAAAGAGATCAGTTGTGAAGTTACTGTTTTAGCCAAGGTGAGAAATGATAATGTTTGGATAAGGTAGATGGCAGAAATGGTAAGTGGTTACAACTGGCATACTTGTTGATGTACTGGATTAGGGGTGTTAAGGAAGGGAAAAAGGATGCTTTCTAGCCATTGGTTCTAAGCACACTGTTGAATTGAATGGAAAAATCTTGGGTAGGAGAAGGTTTTGGGGAGAACATAAACTTTAATATGTCTAGAACTATTCCAGTGGAGATCAGGAGGTTATTTAGTATTCTGTGCTCTATGTGTTGATGGCTCAGATCAGGGCTCGGATTGTGCCAAAATTCTGGAAGCCACAGAATCAGAGGAAGAAAAAACTATTTTTATGCTGGCTGAATTCCTGGTGAAGGAAATCCCATTTTTATAATTTATATTCATAAAAGGGAAGTGGACAGGTTAATAGTTTCCATGGATGGTTAAATCCTTGAGGGAAGGCACTGAGTTTTTCATTTTTGTGACTTTTGTGTCTAGTAGAGAACATATGAAACAGTAAGTTTCAATAAGATAATGTTGAATAATTTAAATGAACATAAGGGTATAAATCCATATTCTACCACAATTACCAAAAGAAGCTTTCTTTGCATAATTTTTATATCGTTTCAGGTGCAAATCAATACAGCCAAAATGCTTTCTGATAACCTTTAAAATTTTTTTCTGCATTGAAATTTACTTTAATCTGGATTTGTAAAGAGAAAAAAATCTTGCAGTCTGCAAGTAGAAGACCAGAATATCCATATTCAAAAGCCAGAAGCATCATAGCTGATACTTAAACATTGTGCTTCCTACTTGCTAGTGTCTAATAAGAGCAACCGACCCCATAAACTATGAAGTGTAATGATTATGTGAATATTTCCCTTCCATGCTCTTTAGGAGATACAGTACACAAAAAATTCACATGATTGATTCATAGCTATAGAAATAACAGTAAAATAGTGTTTTCTGCTGTAACACCATGTCTAATCAATCCTAATAATAAAAAGAATGTTTGAGTATATAATATCTACTTTTAAAAGAGAAAAACTTAAAGAAATTAGAATATGTATTATGAACAAGGAAGTTCACTTGAGGTTGTTGCTTCCTCTGGGGGCATAAAAGTGTGCCTGAAAAATTCTTTTTAATTTGGTATTCAGTACATTGTTTTGATTTGTAAATAAAATCTGAGAAGGAAACCTCAAGTCAAATCGGATATTCCCAGAATAATCAGATACCATTCATTGCCTGAAAAATAATACCCATGTAAAACATCCATAAAGCCAAAGCTGAAGTAACCATTATTTTTGTTACCTTTTAAAGCGCATGCTAGCAAATGTAGTATATTATCAAAATAGGACCCGTGAGTCCCTTAGAACCCCTGAGAAAGGAAAACTTGGAACAAATAGGTATTTCTTAACTCAAGATTTAGGTAATAGAGATCAACACTTTGATTTTTTTTAAAGGTACATAACACCAAGCTGAATATTGCCATTCTGAACTATGCAATCACACTGCAGCTGGATTCTTTTCGTCCCTCAGATGGGTTAACAGCTCACATTTCTTATTTAGTATGTGCCAGGAAACCCTATACGTTGTTGCACTTAATCCACAAATATTTGATTGGTGAATCTTATCCCCATTTCACAGATAGAAAATGAGGCCAGAGAAGTTAAATGTCCTGCATGTGGTTACACAGTAAGGTAAGGCCAGAATCCCCATGTAGGGATTGGAAAAAAAAAAAAAAAAGCTCTTTTCATTACCTAATGGTATCTTAAAATATTTTTAACTTTGATCGATGGCTTATCATGTTATCTGCAGAAGCTATTCTAGAATTCATCTATTTTTCTCAGAACCTCAACATCTCTCTTCACCTCACTCTAGGCTGAGAAGCAAGGCTCAAGCCCACTCTCGGCTCAGACCAGGATCTAATCCTCTCAACTTCCCTCTACACATCAAATTACCTGGAATCTCCAAGCATTCTCTCATTCTCAGTTTTATTACATGCAATTTAGCTTCCACTCATCTGTGAGGGCTGTCCCTGAAGTCAGGAATGACTTCTCTGTCCCTAAGACTAATATCCTTTACCATTTTTCACGTTCTGTTTTCACCTTGGGTTCTTCCAGAAGATGCTGAGGTAGATTTGAGTTTAAGTAAGAACACATTCTTAAATGATTCTAGGAAACACGACCAGGGCAATGATAAAAGAGCAGACAGTCAATAAAGTTTTGTCACCAGGTAAGTTTCTCCTGAGAATAACTTAAAGTTAAGCATGTTGGGGAACTGGCATAGCCAGTGTGGGAGATGTGCCTCAGAGGTATCCTCTCAAGACTTAAGGGAGCTGGAGTGCTTATACACCAAGTCCCGTTAACTGGTTGAGGGCTGCTCGGGTTGGGAGGGAATACTCTGACACTCTTAGCCTGTGGCGTGAGCACAGATAACAGGTGCTTGTGACCAGAGCAAGCTTGCAGACAGAGTAATGCAGTTGCTGGGAGCGGGAATTCCAGCAGCCAGGCACAAACCTGGTTAGTGTGAGGGCCTATGGGCATGACACTGACAGTGTAGGTTATATGTTATCTAAAAATATTTACATTGTTTGCAACAGATGATTATTCTCTTTTTATAAAAACTCTTTGTTTCCCTTTTTACTTCTCTACACATTCCTTTACTTTCATATCTACAGTCTTGTCCTATTTTCACCACTTAAATGCAGACATTTTCCAAGCATCTGCTCACGATTCTTCTCATTTCAACTCATAACTGGCAATCTCATGGTTTCCATTGTATCAATGCAAATGACTCCCACATGTATAACTCAATTTCAACCCTTTTGTCCTGTCCCAAGATGCAATCCCACAGTTTACACCATTCATGTAGGACTTTCCCTCTTCATTTGGCACTCCAGGATATCCAAAATTAACCTTATAATCTTCCTTAGAAAAACTTCATATTTGAAAAACTACTCATATATTCAAGTTAAATCGTTGGAAAATTTCTAATCATCTTTAGCACATCTATTTTCTTTCCCCAACAGTCAGTCAGTTATCCTGTCCCGCCAATCCTCTCTCTACAATATCTCTTTCTCTACTTCTTCCTCTGTAATTTCCAGCTACTACTTGCATTCAGACACAGGGATTTCATTCTCCTTGACTAGGTCTACTTCAATAGCCTCCAGAATGTCCTTTTCTAACAAAAATTTCCCATGTCAACTATTTTTTAAATGATTTTCTTACAGCCCAGTTCTGACCATGTCATTTTCCACTCACAAGTCCTGGAGCCTCCCTACTGCTTATGGAATATTGCTGTAATAGAAAGAACATGAGCTTTAGGTCAAACAGAACCATCTAAATTTCTGCCTTACTACTTACTAACTGGGTGTTATTGATCAAACTATTACACTTTGTGTACTTGGATTTTTTATCTATAAACCAAGCATAATGATAGCATGTTAATAGTGGTGTTACATTTATGACCAGTCTGTAAACCAACCAGCACTGGGTCAGGCTTGCTACAGACACTCAGTAAACTTTAGATTGGTTTACTGACAATATAACAATTCGATTAGACTGTTTTCCCTTCTTTTTCCAAGATTCCTTAGCCTGCCATTAAAAGTCCTTCAGAATTTAAAGATATAATATAAAACTTAATGCACAAATTAAAAACAGATTCAAGAAATATACAGATGAGTGGTTATTTTTCTAATTATGGGAAAGAGCTTTACTAGACATAAAAACAAATGAAGAAACAACAGCAACAAATTAATGGTTTGAAGTACACAATTTTTTTTAGGAGAGCTCTGTATCAAAAATACCAAAACTGAAATGAATGGTTTTAAAAATATTTTAAAATTTAAAATTAAATATTTAATATTATTGCTTCCCCATAATTCAATAAATGAAACAAACATGTCTTTAAAGATCCACCAAAATGAAATTTATTCATACATGTTTTTAAAGACCCTCCAAGTGACTTTTATTCACTCAATTAACAGTTATTGAGCATTATTACACACTTCATCATGGCTGTGAGAGTGGGCTCAACCTGAGCTTCACTGCTTATTAGCAATAGCAACTTGGCCAAATTACTCATTGTCTTGGAGTATTTTACATTTATTTTCATAAAATTTAGACAATATATTTACCTTATGGCAATGTTGTGAGGGTTAAATGAGAACACATGGAAAGACCTTAGAAAAGTAAAAGCTATTATTTACTAAAGTAAGGGTAAAGAGAAAATTTTTCAGAACTGTTAACTACCATATGTCAGCCATTGTACTAAATGCTAGGCTGCACACATGTGGGGCATAGAAAGGAATAATGTGCTGTTTTCCCCCAAGGAGTTTGTGGGATAGTAGAGTGTTCACAAAATGAACAGAATGACAAGTACTCTGACAGATGCCCAGAAAGTAGTTGAAAGGCTATATGACTCTGTATTGAGGAGAAATATCTGAGTTAGACACATAGATTCAAGAATTGTGCTCGTGTCATTTCCGAAATAGCACAGCATACTGGGAAGAAGTCAATCTTATCATTGTCAACAATTAAATGAGGATAAGTCATTTAAAATTTCCAGATTTTCTAAACTTTGCCTCTACCCTAACATTTTCCATGAACTGAGAAATTCTGTTTTTGAAGTTCTAACGCTCTGTTCCTCTTTACCCTCTGAGGGTTTGTGTTTAGGTAATGGCATTGCATCTGAAAATGTTTGCTATTTAATTGCATTTCTCCTTGAATATTTGATTGTTCAGTACGTTGGCGATATCAACCTAGTTATTACAGTTGTAAGCTTCTTATATTTATTACTGCCTTACATTTATTCTGAGTTTCCAAAGCACTTTGCCTATTAGTTCGCAAAATGTGCTTCTCAGAACCCTGTGGGTTCCAGAGACATTTTCAGAGCATCCACAAAGTCAACGCTATTTTTTAACACTATTAAGACACTGTTTGTCTTTTTCATTGTATTGACACTTGCACTGATATACAAAAGCAATGGCACGCTGATACCTTAGCAGGAAATCAAGGCAGTGTCCCGAAACCCACTGGTAGCCGTTGTGCTCTTCACTGCCAGGCGCCAATAGGGTGGCCAGTGTCACTTAAAAATATCCTTGATTGGGCTTCCCTGGTGGCACAGTGGTTGAGAGTCCGCCTGCCGATGCAGGGGACACGGGGTCGTGCCCCGGTCCGGGAAGATCCCACGTGCCGCGGAGCGGCTGGGCCCGTGAGCCACGGCCGCTGAGCCTGCGCGTCCAGAGCCTGTGCTCCGCAACGGGAGAGGCCACAACAGTGAGAGGCCCGCGTACCGCAAAAAAAAAAAATAAAAAATAAAAAAATCCTTGATTGAAGTATAATAATGATTAATTTCACTAAAGCTTTACCTTTGATGTCTTTTTAACATTCTGTGTGATGACTTTTAAAAATGTATAAAGTATACAATGTGTTCACTGTTGACAAGCCTTAAGGGGAAAAACAAAGCAGGAAAGAAGTACAGTGAGTGCTGGAAGGTGACAGAGGATGGAACTGTCTGGCTGGGTTCAAGGAACAGCAAAGGGGAGGAGGAGAGGGAACCAGGTGCAGAGACACAGGAGAAAAGGTCAGAGTCAAGTTGGGCCCGTCCACCTTATAGGAACTTAGACTTTCACTCTTGAGCTGGGATGCCAATGAAAGAATTTCAGCAGAGGATCTAACTGTGTTTTTAAAAGATACCTCCCATTTCTGTGTGGAAAAACAGACTGGTATGGTAAAGGCAGAAGTATGGACACAATTAGGAAACCTGCACAATCCAGGTGGTTGGAAGTGAAAGAAGGAGGGTCATGAAGAGTGGTGGATTTATGGCTATATTTTGAGGCAAACAAGATACTCTGTGGAATGTGTGATAAAGCCCATCACACAGGGAATGGGATAGGACAACTACGGGTAGAGCAGGTTGACAGTCGTGGGGGAGTGAGGATGGCGGGGGTGGACTGGAGGGGGAATGTTGTTGGGGGAATGGGAGTGGGAACAGGTACAGGGAGAAAAAGACTAGGAACTAACTTGTAAACCTGTTAAGTTTGAAATGCAGATGTAGGGTAAGCAATTGAATGCATATGTTTGTAGTTCAGAGGAGAGGTATGGGTTTGAAATACAATTTAGAAATAATCTGTATTGATGTTAGTAGGCTGTGAGACTAGATGAGACCACACAGGGAGTAAATATGAATAGAAAAATAAAAATATAAGGAGAAGAGGTCCAAGAACTGAGTCCTGGAACATTCCACTGATTAAAGATCGGAGGAGATGTGGAGGGACCAGAAAAATAGACTAAGACAAAGCTGCCTGAAAGTTAAGTGGGAAACCAAGTGACGTTGGTGTCCTGAAAGAAAAAGTGAAAAAATAAAGTATTTTAAGTTTCAAAAACTGCTGATGAGTCAAAAAGTATGATGGCTAAGAATTAATGTCTGGCTTGAACAATGATCAATGATGACACTGGTTACTGCACTTTTGATATAGCACTGGGGGTAAAGACCTGTAGTGGTGCAAGAAGAAATGGAAGAAGATAAATTGGTGATAATAAATATAGAAAAATGCCTTATAGGAGTTTTACTGTGAAGACCAGTAGGAAAATGGGGCAGTATTTCCAAAGAGAAATGGGAGTAATATAAATTTTGTTCTGTTTGAGAAGAGATATAATAACATATTTATAAGTTGATGTAAAAGATCAAGTAGGGAAGGAAAAACTGCTGTGCAAGGGATCAGTTATAATTCACCATGGAATTTAAGCCTACTAAAAAGGAGTTGAGAATGTGTGAAACTGTCGCCTCACCTCAGCATACAGTAGCAGTTAAGTAGCGTAGGAGCCAGACCACCTGGTTTGGAATTCCACTCCTGCCACTTACCAGCACTGTGACTTAGGCAAGCTATTAACTTCTCTGTGTCTCACTTTTCTCACCCTAAAATGGTGATAATAATTAAACCTTCCTCAGAAAGTTGGTATGAGAACTGAATTAATGCTTGTAAAGAGGTTACAAGAGCAAGTATAATATCCTGGCATATATATATCACATGCAAAAATAAATAAGTAAATTCCTGGTGATAGTCCTCTTACCTGAACTCGTTTTTTTTTTTTTTTTCCTTTTAGTCCAAATAACACTACTATTTGCTCTCCTAAAGCAGTAACACTTCTGTAACAAGAATGTAAACTAGGCTTCTGAACTAGAAAGCAGCAGTTAGGACATGGTCCTGGTACTGACCTGCTTCATGTTCACTTTTATTGTAACTCAAACTCTTTAGCTATAAAATGAGAAGAATAAACCTATTTCCTAGTGGTTTTTGAATAATAAATGAATAAGGCATATAAACCACTTTGTCCAGCACAAGTAACCTGGTATACACTCAATTAAGAATGGCTATTAATATTGTTATGCTACTCTTACATTTTGGCAACTTGGCTGACATGGATACACTATGGGAAAGAGAGTGAAATCCACTGAGATTAAATTTCTTTCTTTTGCCAACCTCTCCCATTCTTCTTATCTATATTTCATGTAGAAAGATAAAACTTAAAAAGCATGATATTCACCAGAGAATGAAAGCATTTGGATCATAATGAGAGCAACAGACTTCTTAGTCCAAAAATGATCATTATCAGTGATGGATGCTATAATGTTTCTGGTTTTGGCAAGTGGATTGGCATGTAGTCAAAACCATTTAAAAACATATATATTTATTTATTTTTGGCTGCATTGGGTCTTCGTTGCTGCATGCGGGCTTTCTCTAGTTGTGGTGAGCAGGGGCTACCCTTCGTTACGGTGGGCAGGCTTCTCATTGTCGTGGCTTCTCTTGTTGTGGAGCACAGGCTCTAGGTGAGCAGCCTTCAGTAGTTGTGGCACATGGGCTCAGTAGTTGTGGCTCGTGGGCTCTAGAGTTCAGGCTCAGTAGTTGTGGCGCACGGGCTTAGTTGCTCCGCGGCATGTGGGATCTTCCCGAACCAGGGATCGAACCTGTGTCCCCTGTGTTGGCAGGCAGATTCTTAACTCCTGCACCACCAGGAAAGTCCCCAAAACATTTATTGCTAACAAAACTGTATTAAATGTTTATTGATTTTTGCATGTTTGTTTGGTACAGTTTATATTTGTTGAAGCCAGACATCTATAAATGACCTAATAATAAATGCATGGGTGTGGAGAGGATAAAATACAAAGGAAAATAAATGCAAAGAACTGAATCTTTATGTTGAAATCCTAATCCTCAATGTGATGGTATTAGGGGAGTGGGAGGTGACTAGGTCATGAGGGTGAGCCCTCATGAATGATATTAGTGCCCTTTATAAAACAGACCCCAGAGAACTCCCTTCCCCCTTCTACCATGTGAGGACACGGGAGAAGAAGACCATCTATGAACCAGAAAGCAGGCTCTCACCAGACAATGAATCTGCTGGCCTTGATCTTGGACTTCCTAGACTCCAGAAATGTGAAAAATAAATGCTGTTGTTTAAGCCACAGAGTCTATGGTGTTTTTGTTATAGTAGCCTAAACAGAATAAGACAATAAAGTATTTACAGAGATTACCAAGTAGCCAAAAAATAAGTGGTCAACAAAGAGCCATTTAATAATGTTTATACGATAAATACTGCTAAACTGAGTCATCATAGCCCAAAATACATAGGCCAGTTGGACAGTGTCCTCAAGATACTTTAGTTGTACCGCCAGCAAGCTTTCATACTGGGACTTACTCAATTTGACAGATTTTGGGCTAGGTTGCTAGTTTTGAGGAGAAATCATGAGTTGGCAAGTTTATACAGAATTAGGATGTAAAAATGAACTCTCTACCCCAATAAAGACATTTAAAAAAAAAAGAACTCTCTTAGGAAAGAGGAAACCTAGAATTGACATTTTTTATTCAGATGTCATCTGAAAAGCATCTTCAAGGATTTTTCAGAACTGAAATTCTTTCTTGTATACATGACACTGAAACAACTTAGACTTGAGTGACAGTAGAAGAATTTGGAATGAAAAAAGTGGGCAATGTTCTTTTTTCATTGAATAGAGATATAAGTTAGAAACAATCCTGCAATAATTCACTACTGTAAACACCATGTGGAAGCATTCCCACAATGAAGAAATTATAGTTCAATATAATTAAAAACCATTTGCTCTAAGTAATAAACAAAATGAAAAGAATGCAACTTGAGGTGGGCTTGTTATAAATTGGAGTTGAATTTGACCTGGTAGAAGATAATGGACATCTGCATCAGACAAACTTGGTTTTTCATCTGTGTGGTGTTGGGCAAAATATGTAGTCTTAAAGCACCGTTTTTGTGCATCAGTTAAATAATTCTAACAATATTTGCCTTAAAGTGTTGTTGTAAAGATCATAAATCACTGTAAATGGTCTAGCATAACTTTGGCACAGAGGGGACTCCATGGATATTTGTTGTTTTTGTGGAGCAGTATTTTAATACAATTCATATATAACAGTGGGAACCAAGTGTCCCCAACAAGGAACATTAAATTGGAGCAATATTCCTTTTTCCTGGTAATTAGAGGCTGGTTGTGTGACCCAGGTATAACTAAGTGGATGCCTCTGTTCTATATTTGAATTTTGAAAGAGGGAAGCAAAGGTGTAAGTCAGATATATTTGCAAAGCACAGTGGTTCTCAACTGGGGCCCTTTTTGTCTGGAGAAATTTTTGATGTCAAGATTTGGGAAGGGCTACTGGCATCTAGTAGGTGGAAGCCAGAGACGCTGCTAAGCATCCTACAATTCACCAGAAAGCCCCACAAATCAAAGTCTGATCCAAAATGTCAATCATGCTGAGGTTGAGCAGCCCTGGAATAGCACCAGTGGCAGAGTGGACAATGCAGTATCATAGCAGTGAGTGTCAGGGGGCGATAAGGAATGTCTAGCTGTCTGCCCAAGCTTCAGTGTCCTGAGAAGATGTCTTCTGTGACAACCTTTTGGCATCTTGACTGTGCCGCGTCTCCTGGACCGCCTGCTTGATCTCAGCACCTTTGTTTCCTATATAATTTTGTAAGCTACATGACACACTCTTCTAATAAATTCCCTTAATGCTTAAGTTAATTAAATTTCATGTTAGCCATCAAGAACACCTGATTAGTAGAGACAGTCTGTCAATAGCATTTAGCATTATTATTATCATGAGTAATTTCATTATTAATAATAAAGTCATTAGAAGGAGGGAGGATCTAAGGTACTTTTTTTTTTTTTTTTTTGCGGTATGCGGGCCTCTCACTGTTGTGGCCTCTCCCGTTGCAGAGCACAGGCTCCGGACGCGCAGGCCCAGCAGCCATGGCTCACGGGCCCAGCCGCTCCGCGGCATGTGGGATCCTCCCGGACCGGGGGCACGAACCTGTGTCCCCTGCATCGGCAGGCGGGCTCTCAACCACTGCGCCATCAGGGAAGCCCAAGGATGTTTTTTAAATGATTGGGATTCTTACAGATAGTATATTTAAATGATAGGGAAGAAAATCCTTACTTTGGCATTAACTTACTCATCTTCTAGACAGGCTTGAGTAAGACTGCCTGGGTTTATATCCCAGCTCTAGACCTTGGCTAGCTATGTGACCTTGGGCAACTGTCTTAATCTCTCTGGACTCCTCAATCAAATGGAGGTTGATAATCTCTCCTTCACAGGTTTTCTGTGAGTTTTTTTTTTTTTGCGGTACGAGGGCCTCTCACTGTTGTGGCCTCTCCTGTTGCGGAGCACAGGCTCAGGATGCGCAGGCTCAGCGGCCGTGGCTCACGGGCCCAGCCGCTCCGCGGCATGTGGGATCTTCCCGGACCGGGGCATGAACCCGCGTCCGCCACATCGGCAGGCAGACCCTCAACCACCGCACCACCAGGGGAACTCCCTAGATATTCTTTTTATTTGCTGGTATGCAGCAGTTTCTCATAAAGTGGACAGCGGTAGGGTAGAAAAATTCTCTCTCCCTTCATACTATGATTAGCAATAGTTACTCCATGATAAAAGAAGAGCTAGGCTTCTAAAATAGCAGTTCTGTATCACATGGCCTTATAAGTTTAAGTTTACACATTGCCATTTTCTCGAAGGCAAGCTATAATAGTACCAGGTACTATTATAGGTCAGGTCAGAGGCAGAATCTGGTCTCAACCGCACAGTTCTAGAAATTGGTTTGGAGCCCAGGTCACTAATCCATATTTTTTCATCCTTTCAGTAAATTCCTCTTTTTGAGTACCTGCTGTTCACATCTGCAAGACGACCTCAGTCAGGCCTTCTCATTTCATCAAAGATATTTTAATAATGTTGAACTTCAAAAGGAAAGGGGCCAGACTCTCTATTGCTTTGCTTTCAATAAAAAGTATCTGTTCAAATTAATTCTGATGTACCCCCTACCAGAAACTGAAATGGCTGGCAATTTTTGAGCCAGTTTATCTCACTTGGCAATCAATCATAATACAAAACATCCGTTTATAGAAAATAGTTCTGTTGAGGGTTTAATAAATAATAGTGGATAGAATTATGACCCTTGATTGATATTTTCCATGAGCTTTGGTTATATGAAAGAGATAGGCCTGTGAATAATATACTCAAAAATAAACTCTATCTTCATAAATATTTAAATTCATTTTTACCGAGTTATTAAAAATAGGTTGAAATATGTTATTTTACATGGATTTCATCTGGATTCTGATACTATTTAGGGATAAAAAAGAATGACATTTGTGTTTAATATCTAGGGTACCACATGATGTGAAAAGATGTCATGCTGTAACATTTATAATTTCATACTTTATCTGAATACAAATTGGGTTTTTCAGATTCAGCTGGCATTGTGAGATACAGGGCCAGATATAATCACAATATGAACATTTCTTATATGCTCAGTACTATAATTATAAATGCACCATCTTTTTTTCATTTTTTATGGAATTACACAAAATACACTTAATCAGAATTCCTGTATTTGTAAGGCATACATATAGCACTGCTACAAATGGTGAATTCGTCTGTGTGGACTCACAATTTTTTATGTATTACAATTATATCTTAGTATATCTGATGTATAATATGCTTACAATTTCATACATCTTATTACTTTGACTTTGCCTTGATCACACTTCCCTTTTGATGGTTGACTTTGGAGTGGTCACAGGCACTATTTTGGATCTGGATAAAGGGAAATGAGTTGAATTGACAGTTAATTGGGTTTGGTAGGATATTATTATTTGATTTATAGTCATTTCTATGTATAATTAAGTTCTTGCCAGCCACAGCTAGAATGACCTTCAGAAGGACTTCCATCACTCGCCACACTGACTTACCAGGTGCAAATCATGGACTCATAGAGGTGCCTGCCAGAGGCAATATTACAATATGATTATGTCCTTTACCTCCTAGCACCAGATACATGTGGATGGTAAAGGAGAAACAAAATTTGAAATATACAGAACCAGAACCATAACTAGTTTGTGGAAAATTCTTCTGGTCATTATACGTGCAAATATTAAGCAGTACATTTTAGTTGCTTCAATGCCTAGCAAAAACAGAAGTCCTCTTTTGTCAGGAGTATATTCACTCAAGCAGCAAATTATATGTGCACCCTCTTCTTTTAATGGGAATTGTACAAAATGGAAATTATCAGAGTTATCGTGTTTGTGGGGTGGGTGCAGACTGACAGCAGCACTACAAATTCTGAGTACATCTGGATGTGAACCTTCATGTTTTTTTTTTTTTTTTTTTTTTGCGGTACGCGGGCCTCTCACTGTTGTGGCCTCTCCCTTTGCGGAGCACAGGCTCTGGACGCGCAGGCTCAGCGGCCATGGCTCACGGGCCCAGCTGCTCCACGGCATGTGGGATCTTCCCGGACCGGGGCACGAACCCGTGTCCCCTGCATCGGCAGGCGGATTCTCAACCACTGCGCCACCAGGGAAGCCCGAACCTTCATGTTTTATGTATAGGGATCGTGTCTTAACCTATCTAACACATTTTGTCTTGATAAAGTCTAGCAGTTTCAGATAAAATTATGTTGAAAACTGACACCAATGCAGCAAACAGCCAGAAGAAACAAGTGTTCAGGTGATGAGACTCCTACACATTTGTCAATAATTCAAAATAAGTAGTATAAGTCATTTGTTTACAAAACTGAGTAGCTCAGTACCACACAGAAACAATTAGAACATGCATTTGAAATGTTCGTGGGTCGGCCTTAATTTCAGATTAATTTTTTACATTTTTTTCAGAATTATTAATCTTGCCAAAATTTAAGTATGACAGAAGATATTCTAGTGAAAGTCAGACATGTACAGTGAAAGAAAAAAAAGGACCAGCAGAGTTTCAAAATGTCATAACTATTTTATTACATTATAATATAGCTTAAAACCTCTGATGGTTAAAATTACAAAAAAATTTTTCTAAATTCTCTATCATGAAAAATGAAATTTGGTTAACTAACTAGAAAAAATTAATTAAATTAATTAAGTTAAATTTAAAAAATTAAAAATTAAATTAAAAAAATAAATTATCTTTATATTGACCCTATAGAAAAAGATGTTTCACAGTTATGGCTATATGAAGAGATAATAAAAGTCTATGCTAGAAAAATAAAAAAACAAAGTAGATACAGATGAATATTCCAGAATATTATATAATAATACACAATATTAACAAAATATATTGCATTATTTTTGTATTTAAAACTTCTATAGTATTTTTGCATGTGCATAAATGAATGTAGTCTCCTGAGAATCTAATAATAATTATTACTAATAGCATTTCTGTCCATAGCCTAAGCAACAAAGTCCAGGTAAGTGATCTGTTTATTATGTCACAGTTAAAACAGGGAAAATTCATTTAGTTTTATAAGTATCATATTCTCCATCCAGATCTCATTACTTTTCTTTATCAATAATATTCTCCACAGATTCTCAGTAATACTATTTAATAGGTGCAGCTTAATAATTCCAGTACAGTTTTTAGAAATGCTTTGCTGGACTCTCGCATTACAGAGGATATATATTTATCATGGGCTGAATGACAGCCTCCAGCTCCTGTCTTCCAATTGCTTAGTCCAAAATCCTTGGCAAAATTCTTTACCCATCTTTTATTCTCATTCCTTTATCTGGTCCATCTGCAAGTCCTACTACCTCTACCTTCAAAATATATTCAGAATCTAGCCATTTCTTACCACCTCACTGCTATCTTCCTGATCTAATCCACCTTCATCCCTCACCTGGATTATTCTGTAGCTTCCTAATTGATAAGACTTCTTCCACCTTTGTCCTCCTTTCCTCCGCTCAGTCTATTATCAATACAATAGCTAGAGTAATTCTGTTAAAAGTCAGATCATGCCACTTTTATGTTCAAATGATTCCAATGCTTTTCCCTCTTATTCTGAATAAAACCCTAAATCCTGACACGATTTACAAGGTCCTGTGTGATCTGGTCCCTGAAAACCCTGTATTTCTCTCATTTCATCTTCTACTATTCTCACCTCCTTTCCTCTTCTCCAGACATGCTGACATCCCAGAGAACACCACTTTCTTGCCTCAAAGATATTTCCTTTGCCAGAAATTCTCTTTCCCTTATACTTGCTTGGCTCTTTATTTCCTTCAGGACTTAACTCTAGAATCCACTTTCTCAGTAAGCTCTTCTTGGGGAACATCTACATTTTCAGCTCTCAGATACTGTACCTCTAACCCCCTTCCTTGTTTTATTATTCCCTACAGTATTTATCAGTATCAAATGTAGTATACTTTGAACTTATTACTATCATTTGTTTTCTTCACATGCCCACCTAGAACGTGAGCTTCATAAAAGCAGGGATTTTTAGTGTTTTGTTTGTAACTATATCAGCCGTGTCCATAAAAGTGCCCTGCATGAAGTCACTGCACAATAAATATTTAATTTCTTATTAACGTAAAGTCAACTTCTCTGAGCGAGTTTTAGAAAGTGGTCTGCCTATGAGACTTTTGTTGTATCTTATCAATCCACTTTCAAACATGTATTACCACTGCTGCTGTTTCTGGTCTTGGCTTTCTCATCTCTCTGCAGAATTACTGCACGCAGCAGCCTGTAGGTTGTCTCCCTGTTTTTCACAATGTAGCCAGCGTGCTCTTTAGTGA
The DNA here is from genome assembly GCF_026419965.1 of Kogia breviceps. Taxonomy (NCBI): domain Eukaryota; kingdom Metazoa; phylum Chordata; class Mammalia; order Artiodactyla; family Physeteridae; genus Kogia; species Kogia breviceps. The sequence continues at coordinate 70,360,767 of NC_081321.1, read as the reverse complement.
AAGCCAATCTGGTCATGTCCATCCTACTAAATATTCTTCAGTGGTTTTAATCCTGTGTTCTCACTAAACGGTCACTAGTTTTCCTCCCATTCAAGGAGGAATATTGAAAAGATGTAAATAGGAATAATGTATCATGGTATGGGATGAACTTGGATCTACATAAAATTACTGAAAAAGGAATTATTTACAAACTTTATTACTGTAGTTCTTGTTAGTACAAAATGTTTTTGACATATGTCATAATTCATGGCAAGTTACAAATGTATAGGGAAAATAACACTGAGAACTGGGGTCTTAATAACTCAAAGGAAAGAAAATGCTTTCTATTGCTTTTCTTTTTCTGGAGTTGAATGACTTGAATCATTTCTGTTTTCCATGCATGGTGTTAGGGGTGTAATCTGTGGTCTTGGATCAACTTAAAAGTAATTAACTTTTTAAAATACCTGCAATCTTAATTTTATTTCATTTTGAAATGCCTGCAAGCTAAGCAACACAGGTGATTCATATTTTTGACTGATTATGTGGTTTATACCTAATCCCTTCTAAATTCGTCAAACTGCAAACTTAATGTATGAGAATGCTATATAATCTTTTAATTTTATATAGTAAAGATCCCAGAGCTAGAACCTAAGCTGTGTCTATACTGAATATTTAGGTGATTCTGGGTAGATATAAGTAGCCATGGGTAGTTTCATTGGCAGGGATTTTATTTGCCTGTGAACACTGTGAGATAGGTAGAAACTGGGAAGAAAGTGCTTTGGGACTTGAATTAAAGACAGTACAAAGATCTTGATAGAAAGATCTTGATAATGTGAGATGCCTATTTTGCATATAAATTCCAGAGTTGGAAAAGGTTGTTTTTCCTCATGTCAGTATAGAGAATATAGCATAGGGGAGGAATATCTTTTTTAGTGTGGGTAAAGAGATCATGCATTGGGCAAACACTGTTTGCCTGTTGAACACTGCTCCCTTATTCCAGAAGGAACTCTCCCTTTCTGGTGGGAAAAGCTCCTCCTCCACTCCATCCTCACGTAGTACTGGGATATTTCCATCATGGAAACGCAATCCATTATCCACAGGAATGGGTATAGACTCATGTCAGGTCAATCAACATTTTTCCCCAAGGATTTTTGTAATTAGAATTAAAGAAAAAGGGGCCGTTACTCTCTGATGGTGAAATGAATGAAATTCCCAGAGCTGCCAGGTAAAAGTCTCTGATGTCTTAAAAGAATTAGCTTTGTTAAGATAAAGCCAACCTACAGAGAAAGAAAAGAAAAAGAAAGAAGGAGAAAATGTGTGAAAGAGAAAGACTGGATGATGGTGGCATTATTGTTTCAGTTTTAGCACAATCTCTGGCTTTCTTGTAGTTCTGGGTTTTTTTTTTAAGAAAGCCAGTGATCTTTCTTTTTTTTTTCTGAGCTGATTTAATTGAGTTTCTGATGTTTTTACCAGTAGAGATCAAACCAATACAAGGTCTAACTAACATGATTATTTTTCCTCCAGAATAATGGAAAGGAGAGAAGAGAATACAAATCAGAAAAAAGGTAAAAGCTCATAATAGGCAGAGTTTCAGGGTACAGGTGTCTGGATTTGTTACCATAAACTTTTGATGATTCCAATTTATTTTTCTCTTTATTTTATTTCATCGTTAATGCCTTGATAAAATTTTCAGATTTTAAGTATGTATTCTTTTTGGGTCCTTGAAGACATGGTATTGGTAATGACTCCTAAGAATAACAGATCTACCCAAAATTCCTTTTACTTGTAGAGGTAGAAGATGAGGGGAATTTCACCTGCTAGGACAAATTTGAGATGAAAAGAGGAATTCTTGATTTAAGGAATATAAGAACAGAATTCTGAGGCAGATCTCTTGGGAGCAGAAATAGTAGGAAAGGTCAAAGTAACCTTGAACCCGAAATAGTTAAACAAATATTGATATCATAATTGTAGCAAAAACAAGATTATACACTTGACTTGAGATTTTCTATAATAAATTTGAGTTGTCCAGCTCATAATAGAATAGTTCTTTTTCTTCTTCTTTTTTTTTTTGGCGGTACGCTGGCCTCTCACTGTTGTGGCCTCTCCCATTGCGGAGCACAGGCTCCGGACGCGCAGGCCCAGCAGCCATGGCTCACGGGCGCAGCCGCTCCGCGGCACGTGTGATCCTCCCAGACCGGGGCACAAACCTGTGTCCCCTGCATTGGCAGGCGGACTCTCAACCACTGCGCCACCAGGGAAGCCCTAGCATAGTTCTTATATTGAATAATGCAGCTAAAAGTTAGGTGAGTATAAGTCTGTAACCCAGAGTATAATGTCCTCTGGGTCCCTTTCAGGCTTGTAACAGTGAACATGGTTTAGTGAATATTTATACATCTCTACTCATTTCTTTGCAGTCATGACTATGATAAATTGGGAAAACAGTGATAATCCTAGTGATTCAGACTTGGTTCTAGAGTTCTAATGACATATGAATTTCAGTATGGCCTTCTGAGAGACTGCACATGATATTCTTGTAGGCATGAGTGGTGAGGGAAAGTGATGAGGTTGGAAGAAAACAGGTTCTAGAATCAGTTTGCCTTAGTTAGAATCCTGGCTCAGCTACTTACTAATGGTACAACTTCAGGAAAGTTACTTAAACTCTGTGTGACTCAGTTTTCTAATCTGTAAAATGGGGATGACAAGATTACATCCTCATCGGTTGTTGTGATGATTAAGTAAAGCAACACATAGGGTTCTTGGAGCTGTTTTCAACACATAGAGAGTTCAAACCATATTTGACAATAAAATACTCAGATGGACTTAACGCCCAGATCCCAATAGTGTTAAATCTATGTGAAAGTTCTGTTTCTTGACCAAGATATATAATTATAAATAGGGTTGGATACAGATAACATGTTAATTGAAATTTATTGATGAGAAAACACTGGGAATATCATTGACATACAAAATTGAAGATATTGACTGCAAGATAATCCTAGGTGGTTAAGACTACAAGGGGAAAAATCTGAGAATGTGATATTTAAAATAGAAATTTTTCCAACACCAAAGTAAAACAATGAATTATTTTAAAAAATCTTTACAAGTTCAATATTGAAAAGGTGCAAATAAATAAAAGTATATGTAGGAAAGATTTAAGGAAGAGTTTTGGTAGACTGCAAATATAATGAGTCAGTGACATAGGGAAGATGTCCACCAAACTAACTAATAGCATAGATGCAGTGTCCAGAACATGGAAGGTAAGAGTTTTGCTTTACTCTGTGTTTGTCAGACCACATCTAGAATAATACACACAGTTCTTTAAGAGAAATACATTTGAAAACCATGATATATAAGGGAGTCCTACAAAAATTTTAAAAAGTTTAGCTTTGTAAAAAAGAGATTTCAGGGTAAAATGATAATTGCCTAACTTAACTCTAAACTAAATAACAATTAGACTTATTTTATGCAGTTCACAAAAGCATATTTTATCTATGATTAATGAATGAGGCTTAGGGGAAAGTATTTTCCATTTTAATATGTCAATTTCTATCTTCTCAAATGCCACCCAGTTTCTAAACCAATGCTGTTTAGGTCAGAAAGTGTATTAAGATTTCTGCTTGAATGATGAGTGCATTCTAGAATATTGAGCCTACCGTATTCTTTTAAGTGTCTGGCACACCTGACATGAGCTCTGAGTAATTTTATGCCCTCCTAGTGGTTTTTCAGGGAACCCAGTGTCTATTCTGTCTTTTGGTAACAATACCTTGATGTACCTTTGACTTACCCCTCCCACAGTCTCAATTCGCTGCTTTTTATGAGGTCAACTCAACAACATACTCTGGGTATGGGCACTGTGATTGGCTTAGGGATGATCATATGTCCCAATTTTGTCCAGTAACACTTAGACACAGAATATTATGTTTGAATTGCTGCAAGAAGATACTTGTGTCCTCCTTAACTCTCTTCAACCCCCATCACACACATACACACAAAATGTACTTGTCTGGGAAGCTACTGTCTTTTCATTAAATCTTTGACAGAAGCCAACAAGAAAGAGAGCAGAATTAAGACGTTTTCTTAGAGTGGGTCCTAGTAATATAATTTAAAACTCTGGTACTAGTATAACCATGGATATTTAACTTTTGTGAGCCAACAAATTCCCTTTTCTATTTATTTTAAAATTTGCTTAAACTTATATGTTGAAATAATTATAAATTCACATAAAATTGCAAAAATTGTAGAGAGATTCCTTGTACCATCAACCAGCTTCTCTCAATGGTGACATCTTACATAATTATAGTGTATTATCAAAACCAGGAAATTGATTGGTATAGTAGAATTAACCGAACTATAGACCTTGCTCAAATTTTACTGTATTTTGCATGCACTCATTATTTTATGCTGTTGTGTGTAAGTCTATGATATTTTTTCATATGTATAGATTTATATAACCATCATTATAATCAACATAAAGAACCATCATTACATCCTTACAAAGCGACTCTCTCATGCTGCCTCCTTTCTAATCATGCTCTTAACCCATGGCAACCACTTGTGCATTCTCTTTCTCTATAATTTTGTCATTTTGAGAACATTATATAAATGGAATCAGACAGTATGTAACTTCTTGAGATCAGTTCCCCTTTTATTAAAGCCTTTTGAGATTAGTTCCCTTTTGCATTAAATATTTATTATTTACTTAGGTCTTGTGTCACTTCCATCTATGTTACAGTTGACATAATACTCAAGGCAGAATTTTTTTTTAAACCTCTATTGTGTTTGCTCATTCACTGTAACTGAAATTCCTGCTCTGGTTCTTTAGTTAGATTCAGTCTCCCCATAGGAAATGAAATCTTACCCCGAAATCCAGCTGTGTGTCTGAGATCTCAACTGGCTTGGCTCTTGCCCGTCTCCTGCCTCCCTCTTAGGAGCTGCAGCTCTCCAACATCCAACCAGTGTATGGAATCCTAGAAAGTCATAGGCCAGTTGTCAGCTTAACACTGTCATTTTTCAAAGTTCAATTTTGGCAGCTCTTAGTAAAGTATGATTTCTGAATTTTTGAATAGATTCTTTTCACAAGAAGAAATAGGAAAACTTAATTGAATAGCCCTATATCTGTTAATGAAAAATGAATTCAAACAAAAAAGAAAATCTCAGGGTCATATCCCATCCCCAGTAAATATTATTAAACATATAAGAAAGAGATAGGAGGAGGGAACATTCTCCAACTTGTCTATAACATCAACACAAACTTGATAATGAATTCTAAAAATGACATCATAAAAAATATTATGGAGTCATATTCCTTGTGAATATAGATGCAAAAATATTTAACAAAATAGCAAATTGAATCCAGCAATATTTATATACATACACAAAAATATATCATGAACAGGTTGTATATGTTCCATCAATATAAGGTTGGTTTAATATTTGAAAATCAATCAAACTCACTACGTTAACATAACAAAAACTAAAATACATAAGCATCTTTATAGATACAGAAAAAGTATTAAAAAATATTCAATTGCCATTCATGATAAATGTACTCAGTATACAAGGAAGAGAAAGAAAGATTTTCAATCTCATAGGAACATTTATGAAAAACCTATAGTTAACATACTTAATGGTAAAAAATGGAACATTTCCACTTCAAGATTGAGAAACGTGGTGAATATGTTTACTTTTGCTACCTCTATTAAACACTGAGCTGGAAATACTAGTGTGAGGTAAGGAAAAGAAATAAAAGACCATTCAGATTAAAACAAAAGAAGTAAAATTGTCATTATACACAGATGACATTATGTTTATGTAGAAAACCCCAAAGTAATCTTAAAAGAAAACTTACTAGAACTTTATGTGAACTTTAGCACAGAATACAAAGTTAATACACAAAAATTAATTGTATTTCTATGTATTAGCAACAGAAAACTAGGAAATCAAATTTAAAACACAGCATTCAAGGACAGGAAATACTTAACAAAACATATGCAAATCCTTCTACTATAAACTACAAAATATTGATGAAAAAAGAGGGAAGACCAAAATAAATGAAGAGATACATAATGTTTGTGCATGTTCATGCATTATAAGACAAATTGTTAAGAAACCAATTCTTCAAAATGTCTGTATAGGTTCTATGTAATTCTCTTCAAAAGCCTATTAGTATTTTTTATATAAATCAGAGCCTGGCTTTAGAATTTATAGGAAATACAAAGATTCTAGAATTGACAAAACAATCTTGAAGAAGAACAAAGTTGTTAGACCTTCACTTCCTGATTTCAAGACTTAAAGTTATAGCAGTGAGGACAGTATGGTATTAAAATAAAGATAGACAAGGTGATCAATGAAACAGAATAGAAAGCCTAGAAATATAAAGATGTGTTAACAGTCAGTTTTTGTTTTTTGTTTTTTTTTTTCCAGGAGAAACAGCTTTATTTGGACTGAGAGTTGGAGAGTGAGAGCAGGACCTGAGATAGCACACTGAGCTAAGGGGTAGAGATCAGTTTCCAAAATGGCAGTCAGAGCTCATCAGCCAAATGGACTCCACTCCCCTGTAGCCTTGCAGTGAGTGCAATCAATAAAAGGCCTGCTGGGAAATATTTATTTGCCACTAAATCACCCAAACATGCCACAATTACAAGAAAGGTACAGGTCGTTTTTTTCTTTCCATAATTAAATTTCCACAGCATCTCCCCAATCATGAGTATTACAAAAGAAAGTAAAAAATCACACGTAACAGATCTTAGACTTGTCTTCAGCATTTAGCTCAAATCTCATCACCTTCAAAATATAGTTCTGAAAAATTCACCAGCTAAAAGTTTTATCCAAGCAGTGGGAAGATGGCCTTTGCTAGCCTATGGCAATTCTTTTCCCATTTTCCCTAGCCAGTTAGGGTTGAACAACAGAGTGAGGCTTAGATTGCAGGGATGGTGGGGGAGGGACACAAGGGCTAATTTCCCCCAGTACAAGATGGCATCTGAAGCTTGATGGGAGAGCAGAACTGGAGAGACTTGAGGGAAGGGTTCAGGCCCTGTATTCAGTCAGAGTCACTGCTGGAAGAGGAAGAGGAGGAGGAGGAGGAATGCTTGCCATGTTTGTGGTGTTTCTGCTTCTTTTTATGAGCTTTTTTCATTTTCTTTTGCATCTTCTTGTCAATCACCATTCCTGGTCCTACTTTGCCAGGAGTCAATGGATTCACAGGACACATGCCAGGGGCAGGTGGTGGGTATTGAGGGGGCTAGGGGCCTGAGGGTTGGCATTCTGATACCCTTGTTATGGCACAGGATGACAGGACCCACCAGGGGGAAAGGCTGGATTCCCCTGGGGTGCTCCTGGGGGAGTGGGAAAGGGGCCTGGAGGAAAGGTAGGGGTGGCAGGTGGTGGATGGGCAAGATTGCAACATCCAGGGTACCCGACATTAAAGGGGTGTGGATATGGCCCTGGCTGCCTGGCATTGGGATTCCATATGTCCAGGTATTTCCTCCAGCCCAGGAATGGAAAAAGAAGGAAACTGAGGAATCCAGGTGTCCCATTACCTTTACACCACTGCTTCAACAGTCAGTTTTTAACAAAGGTAACAATATAATTCAATGGGGGAGAGACAAGTTCCTGACCAAGTGGATATCCATATGGAAGAAACAAACCCCAAAACTTTGATTCCCCTTGCACTTCACTCTCATACATATTTTATTCAAGAAGGATCATAGACATAAATATAAAGCTAAAACTATATCTCTTATAGACAAAATACATGAGAAATTTTTCATGAACTTTGGGTAGGCAAAGATTTCTCAGGTAAGACACAGAAGGCAAAAACCATACAAGAAAATATTTATAAATTATATTTTATCAACTTAAAAATTTTGTTATCAAAAGAAATAGGTAACATAAATGAAAAGGTAAGCCACAAACTGGGAGAAAATATTATAGTATATATGTATCTAATAAAAGACATATCTAGTATATATAAAGAATATGGAAGGGTATAAGAATATATATAACATAAATAATATAGAAAGAACTCCTATAACTCAATACTAAAAAGACAAACAACCCAATTAAAAAATGAGCAGAGCTTTAAACAAAAAGACAAATATGCAAGTAGCCAATAAGCACAAGAAAAAGTGCTCAATTTTATTAGTTCTCAGGGAAATTCTAATTAAAACTGCCATGAGATACCATTTCCCACCTTTAGAATGGCTAAGATTAAAAGTGTTTTTAGGGATGTAATGTGCAGCAAATTGACTATAATTAATAATACTCTATTGCAGGGCTTCCCTGGTGGTGCAGTGGTTAAGAATCTGCCTGCTAATGCAGGGGACACGGGTTCGAGCCCTGGTCTGGGAAGATCCCACATGCTGCGGAGCATCTTAAGCCCTGTGCGCCACAACTACTGAGCCTTAACTCTACAGTCTGCGACCCACAACTACTGAGCCCGCGTGCCACAACTACTGAAACCCGCGCACCTAGGGCCCATGCTCCACAACAAGAGAAGCCACCACCGTGAGAAGCCCGCGCACCACAACCAAGAGTAGTCCCCGCTCGCCACAACTAGAGAAACCCCATGCGCAGCAATGAAGACCCAATTCAGCCAAAAATAAAAATAAATAAAATAAATTTTAAAAAATTATTGTATATTTGAATGTTGCTAAGAATACATCTTAAAAGTTCTCATCACAAGAAAAAAATATGTTAACTATGTTTGGTGATGAATGTTAACTAGACTTATTGTGATGCTCATTTCACAACATATACAAATATCAAATCATTATATTATATATCTGAAACCAATATAATGTTATACATCAATTATATCTCAATTTTTTAAAAAGTGTTTGTAAGGGTATGGAACAATTAGAACCCTCAGAGATTGATAATTGGGAGTACAAAATGGTGCAACTGCTTTAGAAAAGAGTTGTCTAGTTTCTTGAAAAGCTAAAAAAAATCTAGCAATTCTACTTCTAGAAATTTACCCAAAAGAAACAAAATCTTGTATTTATAAAGAGACTTGTAAAAAATAAATAAAAATTTGAAAAAGACTTGTATAGAATGCTCATAACAACCTCTTTTGTAATAAATAAAAACTGAAAGCATCCCAAATATTCATCAGCTGGCTAATGGACAAATTGTGACATAGTCATAGAGTGGAACACAACTGAGCAATAAAGATAACTGAACTGCTGATACATGCAACAATATGGGTAAATCACATGAACGTAATTTTGAATGAAAATAAAACAGACTCAAAAGAGTATATACTCTGTAATCGTATGTAGAAACTGTTCAAGAACAAGGAAGACCCTTCTGTGGTGAAAGAAACCATGGTAGGCTCAGTGCTAGGATTAGGAAGACCTGACTGGAAACCAGCAAGAGGGAACTCTATCTTGATTGAGGCACTCAATACTTGGGTATATATATATATTCATCAAAATTCATTACACATAAGATAAGTGGTATTACTGTTATTTAAATTATATATCAATAAAAAATTGAAACCGAAGAAAAAATTTTCTCAAATACTGACAACTTCCCAAATCAGTATATATTCAATATATATCTTTAGACACATTGTGATTTGAAGTTTTGCCTGTCTATTTTGAATACCATTCTTCTTTATACCAACGTCAGTTCCCCAAGGTTTAGTACCTCACAATTCCAACCTTTCCCCATTTCTAACTGGTCATCTGTTGAGGTCTCAGACTATTTCAACAATAATTCTGCCCAAGTAATAGAAATAAGGACTCATTAGCTATAACTAAGTGTATAGAAACTTACTTGCAAGTGTGATGAGTTCCCCATCACACTGGATATTCAATAAGGTCAGATAGTCATTTTATTCTGTAGATGTTTTGTAATTCCTGTTATATACCTGTTACTGTCCTAGGCATTTAGTTGTATAGCTTCAATAAATCAGGAATTAATAACTTGCACCTGTACTTTTAAAATTTAGTCTTTTTTCTTTTTCTGGCATTTCTTAGCTGCAATGATGACTATACTTACATATACAATGGGAATAAAACCATAGGACAGGGTTTTCGTCCTGTTCATTTTTATGATCAGCAGTTCCTTCAAAGTGACCAATTTACTGGTAATTCACATCATTTTGGGGAACAAGACAAATGAATCAATCTCATTATATTCTTTGTCACATACTGGCATGATCTATGATTGTGAAAAATTTTTGTATAAAATACTTCACTGAAACCAGAAAAAAAAATCACTATCTGCAATGTAAACTCTTCACATTAGGTCATGTGTTATTCATTTGATAAAATGAATTAGAATATTTTCATTCATAAATGCAATATAGCTAAAATAAACACAAAGTTGTCAAAATTTACAATAAAATATGTAGGGTCTCCCCTCTATTTTGTTAATTCAGAACTATTTTATATTTCTTTGGATATATACATACTATATTTATCTAATCTATTCTTGTCTTGAAATCAAAGACATTATAAAATATAGGCTTTTATTATTGCTACAACTATTAAATTAATCTACTAATAAGTTCTGTGATAAAATTCATTACTTATTCAAATAATCAGAGCTGTCAAAATTATCAACTTAGTAAGCAAAACCTTTGTTTGCCAGCTTATTACCTAAATTAGATGAGATTAATGTAAAATTTTAGTTACATTTTTCAATAGCTCTCAACATATGCATTTTCTTTCACTGAATTTTTTTTATAATCTTAATATTCTCTATATTATATCAAATGCCTTCTTATAAGACTTAAAGCAAATACTAGCTAAAGAATTCTGTGTTTGCCAAATTCTGAATAGGAAATAGAAAATTAGATTAGAGTTATTTAGAAATATTTAATTTTATAAACTTCAAAGTAATTTATAGTCAATGGAAATAGTGTCAACTTTGTAACTATTGTGAAACTATCTAATTGCATAACAGGTTTGCTAGTACATTGTGATTCAACACAATTTAAGAGAAAATTTGTAAATATATTTTTATAAATTCACAGCTAATTATTAAAGATATAATATCATAAAAACTATTTATAAAAGTAAATTCATGTTTTATTCTGTTTGCCTAAATTATTCTCATGGGAAAAAAAGTCTTCCATACCTTAAACAAAATACTTAAGCTTCCATTTTAAGACCTGCTTGTCAGTGGTGAAATTAAGCATGATTATTTTAGTTCCATTAAAAAGGCATTTTGATGAAAATGCTGAAGGGATCCATGGGATAACAGGCTGAACTCTAACAGCATCTGCTACAGAGCTCTAAACCCTCATGACTAAAACTGGGGCAACAGTTCCAAAATTGATAGTGCAAGCAGGATCAGAGAGTGAGACATGAGATGCTCTGTGGCTTCATCCGGGCCCCTCTGGACGTCTGTGGGAGGCAAGCCAATCTGTACACTTCCCTGGGGCACTGTGACCTGGAGCTGAGAGAAACCCTTTGCCTTCGGCTATAGAGTTGTGATAAGAAGTGTGGCTGACAGGGTCTTGGTGCTCCAGCCTGGTGTCAGTCTTGAGCCTCTGAGGTGGGAGAGCCAAGTTCAGGACACTGGCCCACCAGGGGCCTCCTTGCCCCAAATAATATCAATTGACGAGAGCTCTCCCAGAGATCTCTGTCTCAATGCTAAGACACAGCTCCACTCAATGACCAGCAAGGGCCAGTGATGGACACCCCATGCCAAACAAATAGCCACACAGGAACACAACCCCACCCATTAGCAGAGAGGCTGCCTAAAATCATAAAAGTTCAAAGACACCCAAAAAAACCCCATCGGACATGGTTCTGCCCACGAGAAAGACAAGATTTATCCTAATCCACCAGAACACAGGCACCAGTCCCCTCCACCAGGAAGCCTACACAAACCACTGAACCAACCTTACTCACTGGGGGCAGACACCAAAAACAACGGGAACTACGAACCTGCAGGCTGTGAAAAGGAGACCCCAAACACAGTAAGTTAAGCAAAAGGAGAAGACAGATAAATACACAGCAGATGAAGGAGCAAGGTTAAAAACTCGCCAGACCAAACAAATGAAGAGGAAATAGGCAGTCAACCTGAAAAAGAATTCAGAGTAATGATAGTAAAGATGATCCAAAATCTTGGAACTAGAATGGAGAAAACACAAGAAACGTTTAACAAGGAACTAGAAGAATTAAACAGCAAAGAAACAGTGATGAACAACACAATAAATGAAATTAAAAATTATCTAGAAGGAATCAATAGCAGAATAACTGAGGCATAAGAACACATAAGTGACCTGGAAGATAAAATAGTGGAAATAACTGCCACAGAGCAGAATAAAGACAAAAAAAATTGAAGACAGTCTCAGAGACCTCAGGGACAATATTAAATGCACCAATATTCGAATTATAGGGGTCGAGAAGAAGAAGAGAAAAAGAAAGGGACTGAGAAAATATTTGAAGAAATTATAGTTGAAAATTCCCCTAATATGGAAAAGGAAATAGTCAAACAAGTCGAGGAAGCATAGAGAATCCCATATAGGATAAATCCAAGGAGAAACACACCAAGACTCATGTTAAAAAAACTATCAAAATTAAATACAAAGAAAAAATATTAAAAGCAGCACGGGAAAAGCAACAAATAACACACAAGGGAATCCCCATAATGTTAATAGCAGCAGAAACTGCAAGCCAGAAGGGAGTGGCAGGACATATTTAAGGTGATGAAAGGGAAAAACCTACAACCAAGATTACTCTACCCAGCAAGGGTCTCATTCAGATTTGATGGAGAAATCAAAAGCTTTACAGAAAAGCAAAAGCTAAGAGAGCTCAGCACCACCAAACAAGCTTTACAACAAATGCTAAAAGAATTTCTCTAGGCAGGAACCACCAGAGAAAGAAAAGACCTACAAAAACAAATCCAAAATGATTAAGAAAATGGTAATAGGAACATACATATTGATAATTACCTTAAATGTACATGGATTAAATGCTCCAACCAAAAGACAAAGATTGGCTGACTGGGTACAAAAACAAGACCCATCTATATGGTGACTACAAGAGAGCCACGTCAGACCTAGGGACACATAAAGACTGAAAGTGAGGGCATGGAAAAAAGATATTCCATGCTTATGGAAATCAAAAGAAAGCTGGAGTCGCAATTCTCATATCAGACAAAATAGACTTTAAAATAAAGACTATTACAAGATACAAAGAAGGACACTACATAATGATCAAGGGAACAATCCAAGAAGAAGATATAACAATTGTAAATATTTATGTACCCAACATAGGAGCACCACAATACATAAGGCAAAAGCTAACAGCCATAAAACAGGAAATCATCAGTAACACCACAATAGTAGGGGACTTTAACACCTCACTTTCATCAATTGACAGATCATCCAAAATGAAAATAAATAAGGAAACACAAGCTTTAAATGACACATTAAACAAGATGTACTTAATTGATATTTATAGGACATTCTATACAAAAACAACAGAATACACTTTCTTCTCAAGGGCTCATGGAACAATCTCCAGGATAGATAATATCTTGGGTCAAAAATCAAGCCTTGGTAAATTTTTAAAAAATTAAATAATATCAAGTATCTTTTCCAACCACAGCACTCTGAGACCAGATATCAATTACAGAAAAAAACTGTAAAAAATACAAACACATGGAGGCTAAACAATACACTAGGAAATAATCAAGAGAGCACTAAAGAAATCAAACAGGAAATCAGAAAATACCTAGAAACAAATGACAATGAAAATATGATGACCCAAAACCTATGGGATGCACCAAAAGCAGTTCTAAGAGGGAAGTTTATAGCAATACAATCGTACCTCAAGAAACAAGAAACATCTCAAATAAACAAACTATCGATACACCTAAAGCAATTAGAGGAAAAAGAACAAAAAAAACCCAAGGTTAGTAAAAGGAGAGAAATCATAAAGATCAGATCAGAAATAAATGAAAAACAAATGAAGGAAACAATAGCAAAGATCAATAAAACTAAAAGCTGGTTCTTTGAGAAGATAAACAAAATTGATAAACCATTACCCAGACTCATCAAGAAAAAAAGGGAAAAGACTCAAATCAATAGAATTAGAAATGAAAAAGGAGAAGTAACAACTGACACTACAGAAATACAAAGGATCATGAGAGATTACTACAAGCAACTATATGCCAATAAAATGGACATCCTGGAAAAAATGGACAAATTCTTAGAAAAGCACAACCTTCCAAGACTGAACTAGGAAGAAATAGAAAATATAAACAGACCAATTACAAGCACTGAAATTGAAACTGTGATAAAAAATCTTCCAACAAACAAAAGCACAGGTCCAGATGGCTTCACAGACAAATTCTGTCAAATATTTAGAGAAAAGCTAACACCTATCACTCTCAAACTCTTCCAAAATAGAGCAGAGGGAGGAACACTTCCAAACTCATTGTACGAGGCCACCATCACCCTGATACCAAAACCAGACAAAGATGTCACAAAGAAAGAAAACTACAGGCCAATATCATTGATGAACATAGATGCAAAAATCCTCCACAAAATACTAGCAAACAGAATCCAACAGCCATTAAAAGAATCATACACCATGATCAAGTGGGGTTTATCCCAGGAATGCAAGGATTCTTCCATATACACAAATCAATCAATGTGATTAATGATATTAATAAATTGAAGAAGAAAAACCATATGGTCATCTCAATAGATGCAGAAAAACTTTCAACAAAATTCAACATCCATTTATGATAAAAACCCTCCAGAAAGTGGACATAGAGGGAACTTACCTCAACATAATAAAGGCCATATATGACAAACCCACAGCCAGCATCATTCTCAATGGTGAAAAAAAGAAACCATTTCCACTAAGATAAGGAACAAGACAAGGTTGCCCACTCTCAATACTATTATTCAACATAGTTTTGCAAATTTTAGCCACAGCAATCAGAGAAGAAAAAGAAGAGGAATCCAAATTGGAAAAGAAGTAAAATTGTCACTGCTTGCAGATGACATGATACTATACATAGAGAATCCTAAAGATGCTACCAGAAAACTACTAGAGCTAATCAATGAATTTGGTAAAGTAGCAGGATACAAAAATAATGCACAGAAATCTCTGGCATTCCTATACACTAATGATGAAATATCTGAAAGAGAAATTAAGGAAACACTCCCATTTACCATTGCAACAAAAAGAATAAAATATCTAGGAATAAACCTACCTAAGGAGACAAAAGACCTATATGCAGAAAACTATAAGACACTGATGAAAGAAATTAAAGATGATACAAACAGATGGAGAAATATACCATGTTCTTGGATTGGAAGAATCAACATTGTGATAATGACTCTACTCCCCAAAGCAATCTACAGATTCAATGCAATCCCTATCAAACTACCACTGGCATTTTTCACAGAACTAGAACAAAAAATTTCACAATTTGTATGGAAATACAGAAGACCTCGAAAAACCAAAGCAATCTTGAGAAAGAAAAGTGGAGCTGGAGGAGTCAGGCTCCCTGACTTCAGACTATACTACAGAGCTAGTAATAAAGACAGTATGGTTCTGGCACAAAAACAGAAATATAGATAAATGGAACTGGATAGAAAGTCCAGAGACAAACTCACACACATAGAGTCACCTTATCTTTGACAAAGTAGGCAAGAATATGCACTGGAGAAAAGACAGCCTCTTCAATACATGGTGCTTGGAAAACTGGACAGCTACATGGAAAAGAATGAAATTAGAACACTCCCTAGCACCATACACAAAAATAAACTCAAAATGGATTAAAGACCTAAATGGAAGGCTAGACACTATTAAACTCTTAGAGGAAAACACAAGCAGAACACTCTATGACATAAATCACAGCAAAGTCCTTTTTGACCCACCTCTTAGAGAAATGGAAATAAAAATAAACAAATGGGACCTAATGAAACTTAAAAGCTTTTGCACAGCAAAGGAAACCATAAACAAGACGAAAAGACAACCCTCAGTATGGGAGAAAATATTTGTAAATGAAGCAACTGACAAAGGATTAATCTCCAAAGTATACAAGCAGCTCATGCAGCTCAATATCAAAAAAAACAACAATCCTATCCAAAAATGGGCAGAAGACCTAAATAGATATTTCTCCAAAGAAGATATACAGATTGCCAACAAACACATGAAAAGATGCTCAACATCACTGGTCATTAGAGAAATGCAAATCAAAACTACAATGAGATATCGCCGCACACCAGTCAGAATGGCCATCATCAAACAATCTACGAAGAATAAATGCTGAAGAGGGTGTGGAATAAAGAGAACCCTCTTGCACTGTTGGTGGGAATGTAAATTGATACAGTCACTATGGAGAACAGTATGGGGGTTCCTTAAAAAACTAAAAATAGAACTACCATATGACCCAGCAATCCCACTACTGGGCATAACCCTGAGAAAACCATAATTCAAAAAGAGTCATGTACCACAATGTTCATTGCAGCACTATTTACAAAAGCCAGGACATGAAAGCAACCTAAGTGTCCATCGACAGATGAATGGATAAAGAAGATGTGGCACATATATACAATGGAATATTACTCAGCCATAAAAAGCAATGAAATTGAGTTATTTGTAGTGAGGTGGAAGGACCTAGAGAGTGTCATACAGAGTAAAGTAGGTCAGAAAGAGAAAAACAAATACTGTATGCTAACACATATATATGGAATCTAAAAAAAAAATGTTTCTGAAGAACCTAGGGACAGGACATGAATAAAGATGCAGATGTAGAGAATGGACT
This sequence comes from Kogia breviceps, assembly GCF_026419965.1. Taxonomy (NCBI): domain Eukaryota; kingdom Metazoa; phylum Chordata; class Mammalia; order Artiodactyla; family Physeteridae; genus Kogia; species Kogia breviceps. Next base: position 70,344,042 of record NC_081321.1, on the reverse strand, counting down.
TGAGGACATGGGGAGGGGGAAGGGGAAGTTAGGACGAAGTGAGAGAGTGGCATGAACATGTATACACTACCAAATGTAAAACAGATAGCTAGTGGGAAGCAGCCACATAGCACAGGGAGATCAGCTCTGTGCGTTGTGACCACCTAGAGGGGTGTGATAGGGAGAGTGGGAGGGATACAGGAGAGGGAGGGGATGTGAGGATATATGTATATGTATAGCTGACTCACTTTGTTATGCAGCAGAAACTAACACACCATTGTAAAGCAATTACACTCCAATAAAGATGTTAAAAAAAACTTCATGGGGAACTTGCCTCACAGCACAGTGGTTAAGAATCCGTCTGTGTATGCAGGGGACACGGGTTCGAGCCCTGGTCTGGGAAGATCCCACATGCCGCAGAGCAACTAGGTCCGTGTGCCAGAACTACTGAGCCTGTGCTGTAGAGCCCATGAGCCACAACTATTGAAGCCCCTGAGCCTAGAGCCCATGCTCCGCAAGAAGAGAAGCCACCGCTATGAGAAGCCCGGGCACTGCAACGAAGAGTAGCCCCCGCTCGCCACAACTAGAGAAAGTCCGTGCAGCAATGAAGACCCAATGCAGCCATAAATAAACAAATAAATAAATAAATTTTTAAATAAAAGGTGTTTTAATTTACTTCCTGCCATTAAATTCTACTTCGTTATATAAGGTCTTGATCCTAAGGACATAAAATGTAGCCAAGTATTTATCTGTTCAGCTAGTTCAATTCTGTCAAGCAAAAGTACCCTCTGAAGCTTCTATCTAAATTGTGTAATGTGTCAAAGCTACAATTATGATAAATGTGCCAAAAAAGCATAGAAAATTACTGGCTGAAATGATTTACAATCTGGGTAAAAGTTAAACTGAAAATAGACTTTATTGATTTTAATTTTAATAAAGAGCATTTTTTTGTTGTATCCAAGATACTATTACAAAGGTGAATTAAAAATAGACATTCCATACAACAATTAAGCCACATCTCATTAAAATTCAGTCTTCTTTTTTATTATAAAAGAATACTAACTCAATATTTTTTGTATGTGGAGAGAAGACATAAATTATATGTAAACAGTATTTCTGTTTGTTACACTTTTCAAAGTTCCAACTATTAATAATGAGACTGCCAAGTGTCAGAATTTTCTCTTAAACTGGAAAGCCTGGCATCAAGCATTCTGTCTCTGGGAAACGAATTAAGAAAATACTTGACTTATATATGCCAAGTTTTCTTTTTTGTCTTCCTAATTGAGTGAGGTATATTACAATCATGTTGTGGCATGATTCTTTTTCTCTGGGCTTTGCCTTACATTATCATTTGGAAACTTAGCAGAGCATTTCTCTTCAGCACAGTTCAGAGAGCCTTTCTCAGAAACAATTTTAATGTGGTTTATTAATCAGGCTATACACAGATATGTAAATTATGAAATGATTTACTTCTAAAATTATTTGATTCATGATTGTGTTGCTTTTCTAATTTTATACAGAAACATTAAGGTTATCTTGACATATGACCAATCATGTAGAAAGATATGCCAATGGATATGAACCAGTGATTACAACAAATGGACAAATGAGTTAGTACAAAATGAACAGAGCATATTTTGAGGTACAGCCCTCTTGAGTGATGAAAAAAAATTTTAATTTAAATATTAAAAATTAAATATGTAAATAATCCAAAATCTAATGTAAAGTGTAAGGCATATATATATTTTTGTTAATAACTGGGTAAGAGTAACAGTGAATTGATTTGCATACAATTTTTCTGACATGAAAAATATTTATCAGGTGACCCACTTTTGTTGAAATGATTTGGAATCATTACGAATAAACTTAATTAATTTGGCTTATTTCTCTATATTTTATGATGACTCCCTCAAGAGATATCTTTCTCTTCACACATTGGAAAGTGGGTTTCTTACTTAGCCTCTTCATTCAAGTATGAATATATCTTTACAAAACAATAAACACAGGCATAGAATAAAAGTGTACATACACTTTGCAAGAAAATTATTCTCTTACAGAGATTACAGAGAATATTAGGATTTGGTTTTGTTTTTCAGCTCCAACTGTAAGTCCATGTTCTCTTCCCTGGATTTCAAATTCCTGAACTGTTACTCACTGCAGGCAATGTGAAGATCCTCTGGCTGTAACATCTGTCCTACACTGCTTGCCATGGCCTGTCTGATTGATGGGCAGATGGCCTCTTATTCCCCCCATGAATACTCCCTTAGAAAAAGATGACTTTCCCCTTCCCTACAGTGTCTTTTTTTACTGAATGTACTCCTTTCCTCCTTCCCTTCCTCTTTTCCTACCTTCTGTATGTTTTTCTTTCCTTCTCTCATCCTTTTATCCTTTCTTTGATTTTGTACTTACTGAATGCCAGCTGTGTGGTAAGTGGTAGATAAAGGAATGTGATCATGAAAAAGAGACTGTGGGGAACCCAACAAGTAAGCACAAAATTCCTATATTGTGATAAAAGCAGGCAGAGTGTGCTCTGAGAGCAGCTCAAAGGAGTGGTACACAAACAAGTCTTTCTGAGTCGGAAAAGACATCACCAAAGTGTTTCATACCCTGAAACCAGAAGATGGGCAGAAATTATCCCATCAACTGCTAGAACATATTTCTTGTCCAAGTGTCTTTCATTCATCAGCGAGGTCAAGACTAATTTCTCTAATGCTGTCTTAAATACTGAGCTAGAAATCTCATTTCAATTATGGACTGGGGAAACTAGAATTCCATTCCAAAAAACCACCTAAGTCTCCAATACCTTTTCTGTTTATAAAATTGTGATTTTGTCTCTTTCTTCACAATATTTGATGTTCTAGTCTTTTCTTAATGTCCTCTCAGTCCACTCTTGAGTTTATCAGTATCATGATCAACAGTGTTATCCCTAATATTATTACTGTACTGGATTTACAGCTCCAAATTTTGAAGACTTTATTTAAATATATATTTCCCTAGGAAACTGTCTGGACATTAATTGATTGATAGATCAAATACATATTTTTCTATTCCTACCTGATGGTAATTTCTTATCTGACAGGTACATTATATTGTTCAAGAGGGGAGGAGGAAGAAAATAAAGTTACAGAAAACATAACAGAGTTTGAAACACTTAGCTTATTTAGATGAAACCAATGATGAGACCTATTCAGCAGAGACTTTTTTTTTTTTTTTTTTTTGTGGTACGCTGGCCTCTCACTGTTGTGGCCTCTCCCATTGAGGAGCACAGGCCCCAGACGCGCAGGCCCAGCGGCCATGGCTCACGGGCCCAGCCGCTCTACAGCATGTGGGATGTGGGATCCTCCTGGACCCGGGCAAGAACCCGTGTCCCCTGCATCGGCAGGTGGACTCTCAACCACTGCGCCACCAGGGAAGCCCCAGCAGAGACTTTTTAATGTCAACTACATTCATCTCTTATTTGTCCAGGTCTCAAAATACTATCAGTATTTTAACTCAGTCATTTAGTGAGGATTACAATCATATTTCAATCCTCTTAAGGCCTGATTTTAAACTGTTTCTACTTTTATCTATGTTATTAAGTTCGAGAGAATTTCAGAGACAAATTATACAGCTAAACATGTTTAAATTAATTAAAATATTTTAGAGTCTTGTATCTTGTGTTTATTGCTGAACTTGCAAAAACAATGTTTCAACAATGAATTAACTATTTGATCACTAAAAATTGGCAGGGGCAGGTTGTAGTTCATGTAAATACAACACAAATAGAAATTTCAACTCAGTGTGAATACTTTAAATACAAACACTATTTTTTAGAGGCCAGGAAACATGAGAGACAAGGAATGCTGGCTGACTGAAGAATTAGCCGTACAATACCTTTTGGATGGCCTTCAATAGCTTTTTTGGAAGAGTAGAAGAAGTCAAACTGAGGTCTTTATTAGTTTTTATCAGTAAGTCTTTGTTAGCAATTGGCATAGCATTTCAAGTGATTCTACTAGAAACGGTATCAGTAGAGACTGAATATATACCAGCTCCATACTAGCAGAATTCTATTGTAATAATGACATACTCTTTTTCTTCCAAAAGTATTTCCTGACTCAAATATATTTAATATTAAATAGTTGAAGTGATTTGCTTTGGAGAAGTTAGGAAAACATATTTAAAATGAGTTCTTAATTGAAGAAAGCAAAATTTACATAAAACAGATATTTTATGACAATTAGGTTATTCAATTCATATTGTATATTCAGATACAATAACTAGAGTACAATAAAATTTCCTCTAGTATTCATTTTAATTCCAATTAAGAGACTGCAAAACTTTTCAATAATCTGATAATTTTATTTGAGATAATTATTAGTCGACATAATTGAGCTCTGAACTGGATTATTCAATCAAAATTATTCAGTATTTCTTTCTACATAATCTAAAACCTACATATCTTGCCCTTTAATATGACTGCTGTTTAATATAATTATCATCTAGATCAAAGATATATAACACAATTACATGAACTCATGAAATTTCTCTGAGAATAAAGACATTCACATTCAATGTACTGATATATGTAATGTCTTAAGGAGCACCTAAAATGGGGTGCCACTTTGCGTGAGATAGTCCTCATATCTGGATTTCCTATGAAAACGGACGTCACACTGAGTTATTTGGAATACATGCATATACCCCCTGTATTAATACAATCACTTTGCTTTACTGGATTTAAGTACCAAAAACTGTTCAAAAATAAGTATATCATTCCATTTTTCATCTAATCCAAAAATGTTTGTGGCGGTAAATTATGAACTTAAGCTGCACTGTCTTTCACATTAAGATAAAAGCCTAAACTGTCCTGAAAATACAATATCCAGGAAAACATTTATGACATCAGAAGCAAATATTTAAAACACTTTGATTACCATCTCTCATGATAAATACATACGAAATCACTTCCCAATGTTTTTGTGCAATACTCATGTATAAACAAAGCATAAAGGAATCTTTCCAAAATAAAATTGTTAACACTTATTATGAACGGATTGTTCACTGAGGAAGGAAATGAGATAATTAGAGGGATATTTGAAGGGAAGTTATGGGAAAGACAAATAAAAGCTTCATTCATCACTCAAAAGAATTCCTTGGTGTGAGAACTCAGCAAGTAGAAAGGATTTGGCAAGACTAGTAAAGTGAAAATGTAATGACTTTAATTTAAACTGGTTTCTGTCATGAATTCCCCACCTTCAAGAGCAAAGGGACTGAAACAACATGATAACTTAACCCCTTTCTGAAACCATGTTGATAAGCTTCTTCCAAAGTACACTTCAGTGAAACACCAGTCCAGGACACTGAGCAACTGACGTAACTGCCACAAGTTCAGCTGCACATAGCATTACAGTATTAGAGAAATACAAAAGAAAGTTTGCCTTTTTGTGAGGCTATCACAAAAGAAAGTTATATGCCTCAGAAACAAGTTCATCTGAAAGTGAATAGATAATATTCTTCAAATATTTGAATTGTGGTAATCTCAGTGAATTTATTTCAAAAGCATAAATTAACTTTGGATTTCAGTAACTATAAAAAGCATTTTAAACATCCATAACCTTGATATTAATATCCTCATTTAAGAAAACAAATATTTGTATTGATTATATGTGTGAATGCGTATTTTCAAAAGGATTGGCTCACTGCCAATTGAGTAAAGATGCAGGGGTAAGAAAATGTGTAAGGCATCAAAACAGACAGTTTCCTATAATAACATAAACACAGAGGTTAATATAGTTCAATTAAATCTTTCCATAATGAAAAGGAAAATGGAAGTATATTATTATCAGTTTGACTTCTTTACATATGCCCTGTGTATTTCTTGGGAGGTTACTGAAGCAAACAAATGAAATAACTTAAAAAGACTTTGTGGTACTTTAAGTTACTAAAATATAATCCCTATTGTTCAATAGATGTAGATAAACTTTAAGATTAATATCTTTGATTAATATAGCCAATATCTATAACAATCACCTTTCCTTGTTATCTACATAGCATACAAGAACCCTCATTAAGGAAGACATTCATTTTTGTACATATAACCAAGGATATAATTGAGATTATTGGTTTTATTTGGATGTTTCTTAGATAATGTTACACTGGATTTTATATCTAAATTAATATTTTATTTTAACAGTTAATGAAATCCATATTTTATTTCATTTTGTTTTATTCTGTTTTGCAAGAAGGTGATTAGTAATTTTGGTGATTATATTATATATATAATATTGGTGATTATGTATGATTCAAAGAAATTTTTAATCAAGTTCCCTTTGTAGTTATAATTCCCACTGACCTAATGATTTCTTTTCTTTCCCTGAGGGAAAAGGATATAAGAAATTGTGAAGGAGGGTCAACTAAGATGATAACATAGAGGTTCCTGAACTCCCCTCATCCTATGAACACATCAACTATACAGGTACGCAAGGAGCAACTGTTTCCGAAAGAAATTCTGAAACTAGCTGAGTGACTCCTACACATTGAGAAAATGAGAAAATACATTGGAAGGGATAGGAAAGGCTGAGACACACTCTCACCATAAACCCCATAGCTCCACACAGTGCCATACAATCAGGAAGGAACTCCCAACTCTCAGCTTTTCCCTGAAGAGTGAGGGGCTTGCAGTCTACATTTAGTACCCCAACATTTCAGACTCCTACCCATGGTACAGGTCCTCAAAACATCTAGCTCTGAAAGCCAGAGGCTTGTGCTCAGGAGAGCTGTAAGACTATAGCAAATAATGCTGCAATTGTTAAAAGGCACAAAAGCACTTGCTACAACTATCCCTTCAGATAGAACAGCCAAAAATGCACATGTCCCAGTCTTTTCCTGAAAGAGGTCCATCCACATACTTTAAAATCTGCTGCCTGAAGGTCAGGCTTCTAGTTTAGCACATATTTAGGGGCTGGCTATGATCCTCCATAGAGACTGGGTAAACCAGTGGACATCTTACCCACTGTCTCCCATTAGCCTGCTCCCAGTTACCAGTATACCCCTAAAAGGAGTTCGTACACATGTTTGCATTCCAGTATATGAACTGCTGCCTGAGGGACAGATCCCAAGATCACATGGCTCTGATAGCCAGTGGTGCTTGCTTTCATGAGTCCCACATGACTGTAGCAAACACAGAAGCAGTTCTTAATGGCTTGAGGAACATTTGTTTCACCCTTCCCCCCAGCTATATACACAGGCCCAGTACAGAGGGAACATGCAAAAACCTTCATCTCCCAGTTTCTCCTTGGAAGGTGCCAGATGCTGCTTGAGGGTCCAGCTTCCAAGCAGCCTATATCTAGGTGCTGAATGTGATCCTCAGCTTTGAGACACTGAAAGGTCTTGGCACAAATTCATATACCATGATCAAGTGGGTTTATTCTAAAGATGCAAGGATGGTTCAATGTCCACAAATAAATAAATAAGTGTGATACATCACATTAACAAAATGAAGAAATATCTGAATTGATTCAAAAAAAGAATGACAAAATTTTGATAAAAATTCTGAACAGTATGGGTATAGAGTGAATGTACTTCAACATAATAAAGCCTGTATTTGAAAAGCCCTCAGGTAACATCATACTCAATGGTGAAAAGCTGACAGTTTTTCCTCTAAGATCAGAAATAAGACAAGGACACACACTCTCACCCCTTTTATTCAACATAGTACTGAAAGTCATAGCCAGAGCAATTAATCAAAAAAAAGAAATAAAACACATCCAAATCAGAAAAGAAGAAACAATATTTTTTCCTATTTGCAGATATCATGATATTATATGTAGAAAACCCTAAATACTCCACCAAAAATTTGTTGCAACTAAAAAACAAATTTAGTAAAGTTACAAAAGACCCCAAATAGCCAAACAATCTTGGTTTTTTTTTTTTTTTTTTTGTCTTACGCGGGCATTATTTCCTTCTTTTTTACAGGTGAGTAATATTACATTGTAGATATATACCACAGCTCCTTTTTTTTTTTTTTTTAACATCTTTATTGGAGTATAATTGCTTTACAATGGTTTGTTAATTTCTGCTTTATAACAAAGTGAAAGGACATATATACACTACCAAATGTAAAACTGATAGCTAGTGGGAAGCGGCCACATAGCACAGTGAGATCAGCTCAGGGCTTTGAGATGCAAGATGGAGGAGATATGGGAATTAATAAATTGGTGGATGAATAGATGATTTGTATTTAGTACAAGACAGCAACTTAAATTTTCTTATTATGAATTACAAAAATGATTTTATTCTAAATAAAATATTAGCACTTATCGGTCTCCAGGTAGGCATAACATGCCAAAAAAAGGGGAAGGAAAAACAGGTTAGCAAACTTTCATATCATTATTTAGAATAGAATTAGCACATGCAAAGTAAGTTGATGGCCAAGTCTAGGATATACTAAAGGCCTAAAATATTTGATAATTAATTAAGAAGTAAACAAACAATAAAATATAACATTGATATTGCTATAGTCTGTCTCTATTTTAAAAATTAATTGAAGATTCAACAATAATCATTGTTACATGGTCAATCTAGATAAAAAAATAAAACCCATAGAGCCAACATTTTTTTCAATCTGAATTTTCCCATAAATTATAACCACCCTTTGTAGAAAAACCTACAAGTCATATATTTAGTGTTCTCAACCATACTTTTTATAAAGATGGGCATATTTGGACAGAACTCATAATGCCTCATTATATATAAAGAGGACCAATGTGAATAAAATCACATATTTGTATTCAGAATTCTTACTTAATTCTACATATATTTATTTCTAGATTGAATTAGACATATGTAACTCGATGAGTGGGTTTGCTTTTTTGGTTTTTTTTTTGGTTTGTTTTTTGTTTGCATTCCCTAAAGATGGTGTATCCTTATTAATATTTACTTTGGGAACATCCTGATCTCTGTTTAGAAAGCCATAAACTTCACATTGTAACAGGAGAAGAACCATTGTCCAGCTGAATAAATGTTTTCAAGGATTAATGATATTTTTACAAGCACACATATGTTCTCTAACACAGGGAAGAAAACAAGTTTGAAGCAAACACCTCCTGCTTCCAAGTGGCAATAACCTGTAACCCAATTCAGCTTGTTAATTGGCTGCCCTGGAATAAAGATCTCCATAAAACACCTATATAATCTCAGAAGATAATAACACTGTCAGCCTGAATTAAAATGCCATCAGCAGATTCAGTGTGTTAAAAATAAGAAGAGAAGGTAAATATAAGGATCAGGTCCAGTTGGTGGAATACTGAAATTTCACCATCTGGGCCATTTCCTCATGTTTGCTAGCCTTCTTAGTAGCAGGAAACAACTTTTAAATCTAAGGTGTATATGACCATACACATTCAGGGATACATTGTAAGGGAGCAAAATTTGCCACCCTCAATGTCTCTTTGGCATGTGGATTATTCAGAGCTAAAAACAATTAAGGCCCAAAAAACTCAGGAAGAAATTTTGACCTTGCCCCCTAATTGCCTAGAAAAAATTTAGGTGGAGGGCATGTTCCTGAAACAGAGCTATCACCAGTTATCTGCAAAGAATAGGAGCTACTTGTGGTGGGGCAGAAACAGGGTGCACTAGAGATCAGAGTTCACTCTGTGTCCCATTGTCTCCGCATAGCCCAGCAAATACTTATTTACCAAACATTGCTTTTCCTACCCCCAACATCCTCTTCTGTCTTTAGCTAAAGATGATATTTAAGTCAGGGTTTCAGCCATTTTGGCAAGTTATTCAGTTTTCCTGGGTCTCTCCCAAGTATACATGTTATTAACCTTGTTCGATTTTCTTCTGTTAATCTGCCTCATGTCAATTTAATTCTTAGACCAGCCAGAAGAACCTAAAGGGGCAGAGAAAAAAAATTTTTTCCCTAACAGTGTCATGACCTTTTCTTAATTGAAATACTTTTCTGTTCAAGCTCAGTTCTTAACAACTATAATTTAGGAATTCAATCATAACAATTTAGATTTCAGGCTACTTGTGTGTTTAGCACATATTTGGATTCAGGAAAAAACGTTAATTTGTGAAAATATTATATGTCCAATAAGATATAGTTGAAAATAGATTAACAAACCATTTTATTTTTACTTATAGTTATATTCCATTAAAAAAGTATTGTCAGCTCATTCTAAAGTTTCCATAATTTAGTTGGTATATAACTACCTATAGGCATATAAAATAGCATAATAAACTGTGAAATACAGTTGTTTATAATAAAATACAATTCAGTTATTTATTCAAAAATCCAGGTTACAAATGTAATTTGTATCAGATTGTAATTAGACAATGATTATTGTCATCAAAAAGATTAAGTATGATAGAGTGTAATGAAGGCTAAAAAAACAAATATACTATAGCTGAGCAAGAGAAATTGCATTTAATTATTTTAGGAAAAATCAGAATGGTAACATTTGAGTTCCATGTTAAAGCAGTAAATTCTACTTAACTTTCAAAAACTGTTATAATTGTCTAGAGAGGCTTGTACCTTTTCAGATATGCTTATTATAGTCTTTATTATGAAAAGAAACTTTTAACGTGACATGCCTATAAATAGCTAAACCTTTCAAGAGGGCACCATCTAGTTTCTTCTAAACAGCATCACCCCTAAAAAAAAAAAAAAAAAAAAAAAATTCTCAAGATTCAACAACATATTCATGAAGCAGCATGTGTTTATTTCAAGGTCTGTCATTCCTGAGAGATACAGGCCCAAGCTGGCTTTTCTGTGACAGCTAATAATACCCCGGAATTGAAAAGAACTATTATTTTTGTATTAGTTATGCTCTGTCCCTGTTTGGTGAATTAAGGCTCAAGCTTTGAAAGTCTTACTTCATGCACAAGCTCAGCTTTTGGTCAAAGGCAATTTAGCTGCAGAGCAACTGAAGTAGCAGTGGCTGTGCATAAATCTGTTGATGCCTGAGGAAAGGAGGATGAGACAGTTTCTAATTTGAATGGGAAATGGGTAGCAGGCACCCATGCTAGTGTAAAAGGACGGGGCTTAGCAGGGCTCTTGTGAAAATTTCATGTACACAGACAGGAGCCTTAGAAAGAGATTTATTTGATAGGGTGGAGACTTAACTTGAAGGAGGGACCAAATCATCCTTGTAGTAGTAAGCCCATCTGCTGGTAGTAATTCTTCTTCATGAGAAAGGCGCATAAGAGAACTGATCTTCAAGGAAAGTGCAGCTGGGCAAGCTTCCTGGGAACAGTGTTAGCGATGGTTGAAGTATGTAGGCACCCAGGTTGGGGAGCCCTACCTGAATCAGTGAGATAGTTTCAATTGAATAGAAATACAAAGAAACTGATGATCTAGTCCCAGGTGGCTGCCTAGGCAATACCATTTGTTCAAAAGCTTTTTAAAGTTCACTGACATTATAAAACACCAAAGGCAAATTCACTTAGTTCATCTTAAACTTGAAAAGAAAGATGGGTGGGGGGACAATTTGAGCAACTTCTTGTCAATGGGGAGTTGTAAATCCGTCTGATGCTTAAAACATGAAAGGAACTTATTTCACTGCAGAATGTCTCTTAAGATTGTACTTCTAAGGATGAAAGGCCTTTCATAGAAACCAAAACGAATATTGTAATAGGGCCGCTAGCATCAAAACATATAAATTTAATTCTTTCCTATGGCTTTTTTAATGTACTAACAAAATTGGGTAGTTTCGACTACCTCATAAGCAGGAATTGCAGAATAATTTAAAAGTTTTCATTATCCAGTCCTTATGATCCTTAAAGGTAAAAAAGGAGTAGGAAATAGTGGGGGGAAGAAAAATCTTTTTAGACCAGGCTTGAAAATTGCAATAAACATGATAGGATTGCATGGACGGCAAAGAATTCCTAGCAAGACGTAACAGGGTAGAATTAGTGTTGGAGCAATTATTTTAACAGTCTGCTCATTTTCTTTATGTAATTTATGGCCTTAATCACTTGTAGGCAGATTGAATCATGAGGCGATGCCCTCAATACTTAGACTTAGTAACAATGGCAGTGCACAGTGGGTGAAAATTCTTCGCACATGGTTTCTTCCTCCACAAAGTTTCCTATAGCTTTTTTTTATTTGTTTTTGATTTTTTCTAATCAACAAAAGGATAGAGATCTGGCTTTTGAAAGTAAGTGCTTGGAAAGAAGCCACAGACAGATGTCAACAAGCTTAGGCCTGCTTTCTCATCCACAAAGCAATGAATTTATTTTCTTTCCCTTTGTAATGAACAATAAATATGGAGAAACAGACCTTAGGTTCATGTGAAATAGAGACCAAACTGGATTGCTAATTAGTATTCTGAGTTATGCCCAGGAATGCTCTGACTGTATTATACTAAGCCCAAGCAGACAACTGCAACAAAAAGGTACATAACTGGTTGATGAATAAAGGTATGGGTGGCAGTTTCATGTCGGTGGGCCAATACTGGTCTGATGAAATGCTTCCTTGAAGTGTTTGCCTCAAAACAGAATGTTCTATGTAATGAGGAAAGTTTCAGACAAAACTCTATATAACTATTACTAATTTGAGAACACTATGACATTTTTTAGACTTAGGTTCCAGCTGGCACGTGCTTCAGGTCTTACCTATTCTCATTTTATTTACACCTGTTACCACGCAGTGCCGCCAGCCGCGGCGGGTCCTCAAAGTGCAGCAACAATCGACGAGAGGGGGTAGGGAACGGAAAGCACCAAGGTATGGGATCAGAAGGGCACAAACAACTGATGGTTGCAAGGCAAGTTTAATAACAAAGCATAGCCGTATATATACCCCTAAAGCAGGGAATTTGCTTAGTCATGCCTTATCGGCATCAGCTGGTTGATTGGCTTCTCGGCTTCTCCCTCAAAGGCACCAATTTCCCCTCCAGGGTTGCTTTTCCTAGCTTTAGGGAACAACCAGGGACTCCCAGTAACTGAGCAGGTCCCTGGAGCGATTTGGCTAAAGGCCATCTCCTTTTTTACGTTCATACCATAAAGTCCAGGATGCATACCAAGGAGAGTACAGTCGGGCCCTGAGGCTTATGAGCGTCTTAATGTCGCCTTCCTCAGAGGGCAATGCTCGCCACATTTCCCCCTCTTTTATTTTTTAAAGCTTGATAATGCAATTTCAACCCATACACCTCCTGACGAAGAGCAGCGAGACGGCCAACAACAAAGCGTAATAAACAAGGTAAGGCAATTAACATCAACAATACACATGACCCCATGGTAATCAATCCTGTGAGTCCATTTTGAAACCAATGCATTGGGTTTAACCATTGAAGCTGATCCAAGAGTCCTTGAATTAATTGTTGGGGCCTGTCTTCTTGTAGATGAGTTTCTTGAATTGCTTGTATTTTCGCATTAAGTTTTTGTATGTCCGAACTAATGTGTCCATCAGTCCATACACTTAAAAAGTGCATTTTTACTTTGTTTCAATCCCAGTCAGTTTCATTATAAGCGTGTTGAGTCACACAAATCCAAGTATATTTAGCATGGCAAATCAAACGCATTTTCAATTTTAAAGCCATAATTTGGTCTCCTAAACCTATGAGAGTATTTTTTAACTCATCAACCTCAGTTTTTAGTTGAGTATCAATATGACTTTGTAATGCTAATGCAATACTGGTATTTTTAGACAATTGATTAACATAATGTGCTTGTTGTAGTTTTACTTAATGCTAAATCGGCGGTAGCGGCTGTGGCTGTTAAAGCGGCTAAGGTTAATATGCTACATATTAATATTCCAATGAATCGTTTAGGTCTTTTTAAAGCTTCAGATAATTCTAGCCAAGCTAGCATGCTAGTACTATGATACCATGGTTCAGAAATATTTACAGGCAGCATTACATAGGAAGGTTGTTTTAACATCATAACAGAAAAAGTTCCTTTCATAGGCAGAATGCAAGTACTAAAAATACAATTCTGACAAGTTATATTATATCCTAAGGAACCAGAAGTAAACTCAATCTGTAAATCTCCTATTAGCAAGGCATATGAGGGTGTAACAAGTAATAACCGGTTGATAAGAATAAGACAATGCAAACTTCCCCAAATCCCAATGCTTATAAAAAACCAAACTATTATTAGTAACAGAAACTGAAGAAATTAAAATGGTACCATTATTATAATTTAAGGTGCACCAGATTTGAGAATTCAAAAATCAGATTGGGGAAAATCAGAAGGAAAAAAGGAGGGAAACTTCAAACTTGTAACAGCTTTAACTACCTTTAAACTATGGCCGGCCAGTAAAGTCCCTTGTCCTCCTACATATACTTCAACACAAAAATAGTATCTTTGACTTTGCAGCTTCTATTAGAGCTCCACTTTCAGCTTTATGATTAGACCCATCTTTGTTGCTGTAATTACCAGTCTCGTTTTTTCTAGAACAGCAAGAAGATGGAAAGCTTTCTCAGCTTGGTAGGTTAATATATACAGGTCTACGAGCAAAAAACACACTGCTTGGGCAAATTTTTCTTCAAAAGGTTCTATGAACTGATAAAGTTTTTCACCAACGGATATGGCTTCTGTATACTGTCGGACATGATACAGGATGACTGCTTGATTGTAATACAACATACTGTTTTCAAGATCATCTAGTCCATCCATTTCTTCAACAGCCGAGTGCACCTGATTCTTCAATTGGTTAAGTGTCTGTCTTAAACTATCTGTTGTTGTCTGGTTACTTTTGAAAAACTCAGCTACTGCCATATTCAAAATTATTTTATAATCGTCTTTGTTTATATCTTGTAGGCAGGCAAGCTGTTGCAGACAGACATCATAATTTCCAGCTGTGAAAGCCTGGAAAGCACTGGTGGACAACTCCTTCTCTTGATCAGTGATCTCAGGTCGCTTCTTGGATACTTTTTGTCCCATATTTTTTTACTTCTGACTATTGCCCCAAGTTACTATCAACTTTACTATGTGGCCACACTTTCACTCTTCACCCCGGGGATTCACCTACCGAGATTCAGATGTCCCTCTTGTCAAGTCCCTGTTCGGGAGCCACTTGCCGCCAGCCGCAGCAGGTCCTCAAAGTGCAGCAACAACCAACGAGAGGCGGTAGGGAACGGAAAGCACCAAGGTATGGGATCAGAAGGGCACAAACAACTGATGGCTCATAGCCGTATATATCCCCCTAAAGCAGGGAATTTGCTTAGTCATGCCTTATCGGCATCAGCTGGTTGATTGGCTTCTCGGCTTAGTCACGCCTTATTGGCATCAGCTGGTTGATTGGCTTCTCGGCTTCTCCCTCAAAGGCACCAATTTACCCTTCAGGGTTGCTTTTCCTAGCTAGGAAACAACCAGGGATGGACTCGCAGTAACTGAGCAGGTCCCTGGAGCGATTTGGCCAAAGGCCATCTCCTTTTTTACGTTCATACCATAAAGTCCAGGATGCATACCAAGGAGAGTACAGTCGGGCCCTGAGGCTTATGAGGGTCTTAATGGCGCCTTCCTCAGAGGGCAATGCTCGCCACAATGCAGTATCTATTTAAATATCTATTTCTGTCATTAGACTGTAAGCTCCTTAAGGATGAAAACTAAATTGTATTCACCTTTGGATTTCCAATATCTGCTCAGTGCCTGGCACATACAATACTCAACAAAAAGTGACCTCAATAGAAATAGGACAGAGTAAGTCCTCTGTTGAATAAATGACTTTGAATGAGTCTTGAGGGACAGAAAGATATTTATCGTCTTCGGCTATTTATAAGTCAGGCACTAGCTTCTATTATTTTCCAAGATCTTCCACAGTCTCTCCAGTCAGAAACAACTCTAGAAACCTTGCATTAAAATCTTTAGTTAAGGGCTTCCCTGGTGGCGCAGTGGTTGAGAGTCCGCCTGCCGATGCAGGGGAGATGGGTTCGTGCCCCGGTCCGGGAAGATCCCACATACCGCGGAGCGGCTGCGCCCGTGAGCCATGGCCGCTGAGCCTGCGCGTCCGGAGCCTGTGCGCCGCAATGGGAGAGGCCACAGCGGTGAGAGGCCCGCGTACCGCAAAACAAAACAAAAAAACTTTAGTTAAAATACTTGTCTCAAGAAAACTGACCCAAGATTTAGAGTTGTGAGAGTTGTCAAGGAGAATTGGGGGAATAGGGAAACAAGAGCAAGAGCCTTCAAAGGATGGATTTAACAAAATAGTTTCATCACACCACAGAAATTCTAGGAAGTGCAGATTTATGGGATTTTTGGACTCAAGTGGTTTTTAAGTGAACAAAGCACTACACATAACGGATGTTGACTTGAAAAGAGATCTTTAATATCATGCCACAGGCTGTATCTTTGACTATGCCTTATTTCACATTTATAATTAACATTGGTGATTCCAAGTTATCAAAATTTTCAAAATACAACATTGGGAAGGAAAATCAGTACATTGAAATCACGATGCCAAATAATAATTACAGTCTGATCAAATCTAAAATACATATATATCATATTGAAAAAGAAAAGTATTGGGCTCTATAGGGAGTTACTTTGATCTAAGTCAATAGCACAATGTGTCAAGGGAGCTAACACAGTATTCCCCTGCACAGATACTCATATGTGCGTTGGGGGGTATCTTAGTCCTCTTCTGTGTTTAGGTCAGAACATAACTATGTGTGCTATTTCTGGGTACCACATTACGAACACTGAGAAAGCCAGAGCTTGCTCAAAAGAGGATCTGGGATAAAAGAGAAAATCACACGATATGACGATGGTTAGTGGTAAAAAGGGGAACATCTGAAAACTGTTCATAAAGGCCAACACTATGCTCTAGACCCAAACTCCAACAAGTCTCGCTCAAAAAGCCTTAGCTTCCATGTGAGCCTCCCTTACTGAGACACAAGGAGGCTGTGCCCAGGTTGACATTACAGTTCCAAACTTTATGACCATATCGTTGCAAAATGCTTTATAACCTTGGTCCTTACATCTTGATCATCATTCACTATAGAAACCTCTCTTTCATATATTATCTACCCAATCTCCTCTCACATATAACTGTTCTTCTTACCCTCCTTCCCACACTTTTCAAATATGCCTAATGAATAGTCTAATATTTTAAAAGATTCATAAAACAAAATAAAACAAAAAGCCAACTCTTTCTCAACAATATTCTTAATACTTGCTTTCTACCTGCCTTACTAGAAGAACACTCTTCTCTTAAATCTTTCCCCAAAAGTAAATATTTGTTTTCCCACACACCATAAGGCCTGTAAGGGTGATTATCACTACTGATTTCCAAACTTTTACTCTCTACTCTCATGCAATATTCTCTTTGTATTTGAAGTTCATAACCTCTGAATACAACATTCTTTGTTTTTCCTTTTTACAATAATCTAAAAATCTTTTAGTCACTATCTCATATTGATGAAAGGCTTTGGTATCGGAATCAATATTTTTCCCTATCCCATGTTTTATAATTTATTGTGGTGATTTCAAAGTCCAGAAGAAGGACCTACCAATAGGCCTAATTTCACAGATTCTTATTGCTTTAAACCCAGTCAAATTCCATTCAATTTCACTTCTTTAATAATAAACCTCAAATTTCCCATCTCCTAACATCCCTGTTCTCTCATACCCTCACTTCCATAAGCTACTTTTTGACTTCTGGTCCTTTTTTCCATGGTATATTATTCTCATGTTGAACTGTCTTCTCTGATGTACCTAGATGTTTGGTTAATCACTGAGCCTAATTCTAACAAGTATTCTCAACCTCTTAATACACATATCTGCCACTACTGGAGAAAATCATGGAACTGCCTAGATTTAAGCCTCTATAAATGAATGGAATTCCATTTCAGCAGGACTACAGAAACACTCAACCATTCTTCTATTTTTCTTTGTTAGTTACTTTTCCCATTCTTTTTAGTACCTTTCATACACTTATCTTTCTCTTCAAACTTTTACACAAAGCCTACCCTCAACACATTTAACAAGCTTACCTGCATTTTTAAAATAAGATTGAGGTTATCAGGCACAAACTAACTCAACTACTTGACCACTTTGTATAAAATGATTTATATTTGCATAAGCTTTAAATTTTCTTCTTCCAGGAGTTTTTACCTACAAGTTTATCTTCTTTTCCTGTATATTTAACTTCTCCCAATTTCTATTGTTTCTTTGCCTTCAGGACAGATAGATATAGATATAGACATAGATATTATATATATAATGTCAATGTATATATGTATATATGTATATATATGTTCAAGGCTCTCAACTCTAAACACTATTTCCAATGATCCAATTGACACCAACTTACCTCTCCACAGTTTCTCAATAAACTCTTGACTCATCTTTCCTAATTTCCTTTTTGGCCCTATTATCAAGTATCATTCCCTTAACGATCAGTCTTTTCTTTCCATGCACACGCCCTCTTTGGCAATATCATCACTCATGGTTTTAACTAAAGCCTATAAGCTCAACAACCTCAAATGTGTATTTCCAGGTTAGACTCTGAACCTACCTTCCAGAACAGTTAATAGTCTTTCAAACTCAACATGATCAAGGTCAAATTTTACATCATCTTTTGTTTCCTATACCTATTATTCAGGTACAAAACCTCGATTAATTAAAGCTCTGTCTACAGAGATGTTGATGCCTAACATTGGTTATGGGCACAGGATGAAAACAACGCACATGCTGCTCAGTGACTTTCAGAAGTTTCTGGTCCTTGAAGTCCTACTGATGTGCCAGAAATCTTACTCTGCTGAGATTGCTCCTTATGTCTCCTCCAAGGACCACAAAGCCATTATGGAAAGAAAAGCCCAGATGGCCATCAGAGTCTCCAATTCCAATGCCAGGATGTACAGCGAAGAAAGTGAAGAGACAGCTCGTGTGCACATTGTATTTGTGTTAATAAAGCCATAAAACTCTGGAAGAAAAAACTTTCAGTCGACTGACACCCGACATTCTCCTTCACACTTATTTCACCAAATTCTGGTCATTATGCTTTCGAACTGTCTCTCCTTTCCTATAGCAACTGCCCTAGTTTCAGGCTGTCATTAAATCTTCCTTGAACCATTGAAATAGCTATTTAATTGGGCTCCTTGCCTTCATTCTTACCTGTCATTAATTCATCTTTGATAGCATTGCTAAGTAACAGAACATGAAAGCATATTTGATTTATACAAACAAAGTGTGATTTGACTATTTGAAAATAGTTTCAAGGAGTAACTAACCATGTTTCTATACTTGACAAATGATCTGGACGTGTCATTCTTCAGGTTACCAAGTATAGAATACGATTAGTCTCTAAAATAATAAGTTTATCACCTGTATAGCTATATTCCCACATGTTGATTCCTTGGAAATCTAGCTCTGTACAAATGCTCCCTCTGATTTGAATTGGAAAGGTGCTTTCTGAAGTGTTTTTTTAAAGTGTTATCATTCTACTTGGTTAAGATGTGGTTCTAAAGGCATATATCTACCCGTCACCACCACCCCAACAAGTAGAACTACTCCTGTCTTTCATCAGGGAATAAGTGATCCATTGACATACACTGCTAGAGAAAATCTGTTTGAACTCCCCTTCCACTCCACTCTTAGCTCCATTTGACAGCAAAGATATTTACCCTGGCCTGAGAACAAAAAGACTAAAAGAACGTCTGGATTTGGAAGTTAAGAAAGAAATAGAATGAGTTTCTGATCTTGGGAACTGGAAAAAGCTTTTAATTTTGAATTTGGAACTGTAGTTTAAACCAGATCACAAACCCTTAGTAGCTAGAGACGCAGAAAAAATAAGGTAAAACATTAACTTAAAAGGACTGAGTTGAGAAACGCCATAGAATGAGAAATTCCTGAGTCTCCTCCTAAATTGAATGATTCTGGTATCAAGCTAAATCCTGAACCAGTGTGTTGCCTATCAAAAGTTTATACCCCTTTAATCTCCAAAATTTACAAGCAGCTCATGCTGCTCAACATCAAAAAAACAAACAACCCAATCAAAAAATGGGCATAAGACCTAAATAGACATTTCTCCAAAGAAGATATACAGATTGCCAGCAAACACATGAAAGAGTGCTCAACATCATTAATCATTAGAGAAATGCAAATCAAAACTACAATGAGATATCATCTCACACTGGTTAGAATGGCCATCATCAAAAAATCTACAAAGAATAAATGCTGGAGAGGGTGTGCAGAAAAGGGAACCCTCTTGCATTGTTGTGGGAATGTAAATTGATACAGCCAGTGTGGAGAACAGTACGGAGGTTCCTTAAAAAACTAAAAATAGAACTACCATACGACCCAGTAATCTCACTACTGGGCATATACCCTGAGAAAAGCATAATTCAAAAAGAGTCATGTACTAAAATGTTCATTGCAGCTCTATTTACAATAGCCAGGACATGGAAGCAACCTAAGTGTCCATCAACGGATGAATGGATAAAGAAGATGTGGCACATATATACAATGGAATATTACTCAGCCATAAAAGGAAACGAAACTGAGTTTTTGTAGTGAGACGAATGGACCTAGAGTCTTTCATACAGAGTGAAGTAAGTCAGAAAGAGAAAAACAAATACTGTATGCTAACACATATATATGGAATCTAAAAAACAAACAAACAAAATGGTCATGAAGAACCTAGGGGCAAGACAGGAATAAAGACACAGACCTATTAGAGAATGGACTTGAACATACAGGGAGGGTGAATGGTAAGCTGGGACAAAGTGAGACAGTGGCATGGACATAGATACAGTACCAAACATAAAATAAATAGCTAGTGGGAAGCAGCCGCATAGCACAGGGAGATCAGCTCGGTGATTTGTGACCACCTAGAGGGGTGGGAGGGAGGGAGACACAAGAGGGAAGACATATGGGGATATATGTATAACTGATTCACTTTGTTATAAAGTAGAAACTAACACACCATTGTAAAGCAATTATACTCAATAAAGATGTTAAAAAAAAAGGTTTATATCCTTAAAAATTTAATCGTACTGTTGAATAACATTAAAACAAACTGCAATAGGCTCCACTACTGAGAAAAAATCCTGGAAAAGATTAAATATCAAAATCACATTCCAAAATTAGATACCCTTTCATGAAAAAAACACCCAAAATGACAAAGGAGAGTATTAGATACACTTTTAGTATACCCTCTAGGTTTTAACTGATTTTATAAAGGTGTGTAGCTTTAACTGGTTTTCTGTTGATTAGGCCATTTTATATCTCTGTAAGAGCAGAAGATAACTTATAAAAAATGATAGTAGTGCAAATCAATATGGCCCAGCAAGGAAAGAAACTTGATTTTTGCCCCATGGAAAGTATAACATCAAATATGACCTAATATTGTTGTATGGAAGATTAAGGAGTTTTAAATCTACTAGCAAATTAATTTCAGCATTTCTGAAGGCCCGATTGCCAAATTCTCCTTTGAATTGATTATAACATCTTACTGGTTCCCTCATTAATTAATAAATTAAATAAAACTTTGGCCCATGTTTATTTTATATGTTATAATTTTACCTTTATGAAAATTATAATTTAGTAGCTTTACAGTCAGAGGAGGCCCTAGGAAGACCAATCAGTAAATTTGTGAACCCTCTAATAGAAGGGTACAAACATTTTGTCACATAGCCAATGAATGGTGATTGACTGACTTATTTCACACATGTATCTAGACCTCAAGAAGGTGAAGTGAGGGCTTCCCTGGTGGCGCAGTGGTTGAGAATCCGCCTGCCGATGCAGGGGATACGGGTTCGTGCCCCGGTCCGGGAAGATCCCACGTGCCCCGGAGCGGCTGGGCCCGTGAGCCATGGCCGCTGAGCCTGCGCGTCCGGAGCCTGTGCTCCGCAACGGGAGAGGCCACAGCGGTGAGAGGCCCGCGAACCACAAAAAAAAAAAAAAAAAAAAAAAAAAGAAGGTGAAGTGGGAAGATCTTGCCAAACCAAATGATTTTACACTTTTGCTATCTAGACGTGTAGTATTTCTAAATATAGAAAACTTTAATTTAGAGTTTGCCTAAAGGCAGCAGGTGCTTGATATGTTTTATCATTTGATTTCTACGTGAATGTTTCATTTCTTAACAGCAATGAGACTTGACATTTTTGATGAGAGAGGTGGAATTTTGGTAGTGGAATTTTTGTGATAAAGATTAATGTTGATTGCAGTACACATTTCTAAATTTAAATTGTTCGAACCTTTTGTTGAATGTTATAGTGTATAGTCACAAAACAACAAAATAAATAAATAAACTTCCCCTCTCCTCAAAACAACTATCCAGTCATTAGATTTAATCAAATGCAATTTGATTCAACATTTTTAATGTACTTACTCTTATTAATAAGGAAACGTATTTGGTCCTTTCAGTGCTAAATGAAATAGAGAAGGCAGGCATTTTACCTACAGGAGCTCCAAATCAAGTAGGAGAGAATGAAATGTGTAACTATAAGTAGAATGCAAGGTAGAATATACCTTCCTCTCATTTATGGATGATTAATTGATATGCTTTTTGAAATACTGCAGTGATGATATTTCTTTCTTTCTTTAAATGTGCATTCAGATTAATAAGAGAAATTCAGAAAATAGAAGACTCCACCAACATCTTGTGAATTAAACATCAGTACTTTTCAGGAACTCATTCCAGTGTCCCTGTGAATGAAGAGAGCAAGATAACTACTCAGGGCAAGAGGACAGGTAGTTTTCTAAGTGGAACTGACCTTGTCAGATGACATTGTTTTGTTTGGTAATATAGTCTTTGAATTCAGAGTTATCCCAAGTGATCTTTTTCTTTTAATTTTTATTTTAAGTCAAAACCAAAAAATAATTAAAATACATGCATTTCAAAGGAAGACCTCTGATGATAACTGTTAGAAGGTTATCACCATGAAGGAAAAAAAGGGTTCATCAGACACAAAGCAAACAAGAATGTATTGTGGCTATCAACTTGCTTCACCATGCTGAAAATGCATTGAGAGTAATACATGACAATGCCAGTGCAATCTGAGAAAGAGCTAATTCTCCAAAATCTTTCAGCATGAGAGATATTTAGATGCAAGAAATTCTATAATGGAGAAGCAGAATAATAAATTCATGATTATAGACTAGTCATCTGAAGTTTCACTTTTCTCTATAAATATTTATGTGTTATTCAGTTTCATGTGATATGGGAAAAATAATACACATGTTTTCTCTCATTTTTCTATGATTTTTTGAGAAAATTCAACTTGATTTAATTTTAATCACCTTTCAATTTTCAAGAATGTCTTTCATATACAAATTAAGTGGCAATTATAAGAGATATACAAATTAAATATGATGGGAAGAAAAAGTAGGGTGTGCATAATGCTACCTAGAATGACTTCATAGCCTTGCCTAAAATTCAAAGGGCAGGGATGAGGGTGAAGGACATTCTAGAAAGAACTTAGAGGATACGCAATATGGGTTGTATCAGAAAATGCCAAGTCAACAGTCTGTTTGTATTTTTCCTTTGAGCGATATGATGAGAGAAGTACACTAAATGGGGCTTGGGGGCTGATTGTAAAGACCGTTGAATGTCACACTCATATTGTTGAAATTTTACTCTGAGGGCCACAGAGAATACTTTAAATTATTGAGTGGAGATGAGATGTGATCAGGACTGTGTTTTAGGTTAATTATACTGGCCAAATTTTCAAAGGAGTCATTCTGGTAGGTCAAGATTGAAGCTGGGAAGAACATATAAACAAAAGACAAGAAGATCTGCTCTATAATAAATACATTTTATGTAAATAATTAGACTTGTTTGTGAACTTATAAATGCTGGTATTTTTGCCTTTCAAAAGGCAATGTAATTGGTTAGCTTTTACCTATAGACATTATCCCAGAGTGACCTGGTATTTTTGGATGTTATTTTTAACTTGAGTCTGGTTCAATTATAACACAACAAAACAGCTTGCATATCTCATTTTAACAACTTTATTGATTTTTATTATGGCCTTTTGAAATTCCAACTGCCATGTGTTTTTATTAAGGAACTTGTCATATATGCATAATAATGATTCCCTCCTACCATTTCCTATATCTGAAAATTAATGTAAGAGTGAGTACCTGAAAAAAGGCTTTGGGTCTCATTAGAAGTCTAAAAATATTCTTAATTGAAATAGTTATCTCTAATACTAACTTTCTCACTCTTCTGCCTATAAATTCTATTCATTTCTCAAGTATCACTCATGTATCAATGTATGGAAAGCCTAGTAAAAATCTCGGGGTCATTTTATAAGTCAGGCCTAAAGTCAAGGACTAAATCTAAAAAGGATTTAAACAATCTGCTTCTTGCTTTCTCTTTAATCTCATCCTCAGGGAATATTTTGCTTCCCTGTGATAGAGGTATTCACTTCAGTCATTCAGTAAATGTTTACTGAGCACTTATAAGCATTAGACCCTTGATTCCAAAAATGAGCTGGTCTCAAGGAACTTATGGTCCAAAGAGCTGTCATTTATTAGGGCTCACTCTGTGCCAGCATTACTACAAAGCACTCTTCACATGTATCGCTCATTTGATCCTTACAACTACCCTACGAAGGAGAAGTTACACCCACTGACACATGAGGACACTGAGGTTTAAGATCAGACATCACACAACTTGAAAGTTGTAAAGCTGGATTCACACTAGGTCTATGTGACTGTGAAGCTTGTGCTCTGTGACTCTTGCCTATAGAATGTCATGGTTGGTGGAGAAGACAGTTGAATGGAAAAGTGGAACACTTCTTATGGTTATGGACACAGGATGGATTTCATCAAAAAAGTATACTTGGGCTGAACCTGATATTTAAAGATGAAGACTTGTTCTTGCAAAAGGGGCAGAGATTTCAGTAGTTCCAGGGAGCAGCAGGAGCACACTAGGTGTAGAATAATGGTACAGCAGTTTCTGGGAACTTTATGGAGGAACTCAGGAGACCTGGATATTTGCTTTATTGCAAAGGCACTGGAAGCGCTCTGAGCAGGGAGTTATATGATTAAATTGACAACATCCATACCCAGGTAGAGGGTGTTACATAAGTGGGGAGGCACGCAACAAAGATGGAAAAATAATGAGTGTTAATATACCAACGACATATTAATAAGTATGATTTAGTGCTTCACATTGCGTACATCAGTGCTTGAGAGAATGCATAGAAAGGGTTGATGCAGGTCAGGCATAGTTAATAAGGACAGGCTTCCTAGTAAAGCTTTGCTTAGAGCCCGGGTTTGATATGAGACATGAATAGATAAAATAAGGACAGAGAGAGCATCACAGTGGAAGCAATAAAACCAAGAAGCAAGAAGGACCAAGTTGTATGTGAGAAGAGGAGTGGGGTTGTTAAAATATCAGTTAGAATATGAAAATCAGAGATGAAATTATTTTCTGATATCTAATTCATTTGGGAATGATGGAGAAAACTTTGTTGTTGCTGTTATTATTTCAATAAAGAAACAGCAATGTTTTCAGAGAGATTTCAGTCAATCTTATAATCATTACTATATTAGTTACTCCCTTGAGAAAATTCTCACTTAAGATATATACGCAAGCATATTAACAAAACTTGTGAAGCAATTTCAGTTCCTTGTGAGATATAAAATAATTAAAACAGATCTTGATTTTAAGAAGTGACTTAAGGAGATAAGTTTACCGCACACATCGAAGTATATGACAACACAGGCTGATACAACTATATATTCACATTGATGTGTGCAAAATAAATAGAACGTGCAAATAAGCACAGAGAGAGTGGTATTGTTTCCTGGAGAAAAGATGTACAATAAGCACTAGTGATTTTCTCTTGAAGTGTATAGAGTTAGTTATACAAACATTCCCCACAGCTAACTGGGACAGGTGTTATCTCCCAAGAAATTCTTATCTGGGTTAAGGAGCAATCTGACAAAACCTATTTTAAAAAAAAGCCCAAGCTGCTTCCTTCCCCTGCTGAGTAATGAGTAAATAAGTGATATCTTAGAAAGGAACATGAATTACATCTTTAATTACTTTGAAGTCTTAGGTTGAAGTCTGAAATTTTGGGGGTAGGGGATTTGGATTGTACAGGTGGAGTTGTCAGCCCTTTATCTAATTGAACAATGCATTTTGGAGACAAACAAGCATTTGGAATTAAGTCCATGCAGATAATGCAAAAAATCTGATTGTGTTTTCTGGGCTACAGCTCCTCATTTCAGAATGATGGATGTCAGAGAAGGTAAAGAGAACATCTCAGGAGAAAATGAAAACATCTAAAGCACAGGCTTTTCCTATATGCTGCTTCCCATAGGAAGGCTCTCCATTCATTCTTGTCATCTTTACAATTTAGATTATTTTGTATTTGGATGAAAACAGAGAAAGCATACTTTTATATCTGAAAATATCACAAACATAAAGATAGGAGAGGTTGATAGACTATGAATTCAATAGTATTGTTATTTGAAAAGAAAAGCTTAATTAATAGGATGAAATGCAAGAAATAGTAATATAAATTCCTACACCTGGTTCAGAAATTAGCTGGACAAGTACAGGATGATTGTTTTTAAAAACTGGCTTAATTGCATTTTAGGTAAAAAAACAAAACAAAACACTTGGGTGGATAAAGCTGGTTTTATAATTCTGTGATACGGGAGCCAAAAATATCTAATGAATCTTCAAACTGCATTAGCAAAATTATAGTGGCCAGGGAAAGCAAAGTAATAACTCTCTACCGCTTTGCTTTACCTGGACCACATCTGGAGCTATGTGTTAATTTCTAGACCCAATTGACAGTTAATTATAGTACACCCCAGGAATATAATTGGTTGTTAAGGACTATGGAAACCATGGGATGTGGAACAGTTGGAAAAAAAGTCATGGTTAACCTGTGAAAGAAGACATTAATAGAAGTAGAAGCTGCCTTAAAGTCTTTGAATGGCCTCTCCCTTTGTGGAGCACAGGCTCTGGACGCACAGGCCCAGTGGCCATGGCTCACGGGCTCAGCCGCTCTACGGCATGTGGGATCTTCCCGGACTGGGGCACGAACCCGTGTCCCCTACATCGGCAGGTGGGCTCTCAACCACTGCACCACCAGGGAAGCCCTGAATATTTTGAATTTGTGAGATTTGCCTTTGCTGAGAGAAAAGCATAATATCTTAGAAAAGTCTTTTTCTTCCCTTTTAGAGATGGCTATGTTAAGGAGAAAATGAATAAAATTTATACCCAGAAATTGCCAAATGGAATAACTACAAATTTTAAGTTTAAGAAATTAGACTATCTTTCAGAAATGCAATTATATTTTCACTGTGTTCTTCACAGTTAAAAGTAAATGCTACATGAGATTGTTGCTTGTGGAACATGAATTTATATTCTTCATTCTATAACTTAGGAATGGGCTAATTATTCCTACATAAACATAAATTACCTTAATTCCAGGGGTATTTAAGATTCTTTTATATGGGTGGCCCTTTTTACTTAATTAGTGCCTAACTTGGATGTTTTTGCTGAAACAGCCATATTGCAATGTTCAACAAAAACAAAGCTCTTGTAGTCTTTCATGTTATAAAAATTTAACCATCCCACATTTCAAAGTGCAAGTTTTGATATTTAAAAAAAAAGATAATGCTTTCAAAATGTCTTTAATTGCTGCAAGAAATTTTAATAAACTTTTATAGATATTTCATTTCAAAGAGGAAGGGAAGCTTTTCCAACTTGAAAAGTTTCCTTGCTGCTCTCCATCACAACAGCACAATAAGGAAATAAAAACACAAAACTTCATATTTAGCCCTTCTTTCTTTGAGTGGCTATGACACTAGGTATATGCTCCTGGCATGGTAATAATTACATTATGACCCACATGCTATACTTATTTTAACATTACATAAAACCCTCTACTTATTAGATCCCTAAGAGCAATACCCATGTCTCATTCACTTTTGTGCGTAAAAAACTGTTTATAATAACATACATGCAGTATACATTAAAGAAACATTTTTGAATGAGAGGTCAGTCATTTTTCTGTTAAATAAGACAAACAACATGCTGATTTTGTAGATATATCCATAAGTGACATAAGCGCATTCCTCTAATAGTTTCTCTATAGTCTGAGGTGCTCCAGTGTTCATTCAAAGTGTGGATTTAAACTTTATAGATACAAGTTAAGTCAATTTTTTTTGGAGAATGGAATTTTGAAAAACAAATATGTTTAGGAAGATCCAAAGTAAATATATTTGCAGTCATTCCACCAGAAAAATTAATTTCTATACAGATAATATACACATACACAGATACATGTGTGTATACACAAATATGTGTGTGTAAAAAATATATATAGATATGTACATATACACACACATACATGTAAAAATGTAGATCATTATCCAAATATATCTGTTAAGCCAAGCACTCATTCATTCAACAAATATTTATGGAGTGCCTATAGCATGACAGGTACTGTTTTAAGTGTCTTTGATACATCAGTGAACACAAAACAGAGAAAGATGCTTGCCCTAGTGGAGCTCACATTTTAATAGAGGACATAATGATTAAATAATTAAAAGTGACTAATATTTTTTGTAAGAAAGTAACTATAAGAGGAAAAAAAAGTGAAGGGACAAAGTAGAAACAGGAAAACCCGTTTGTGACTATTTTGGATGATAGTTTAGACCAACAAAAAGGGTCAGATTCCATATATATTTTTTGAGGTTAAGTTAGCGGGATTCCTGACAGAATAAGTGTGAAGTATAAGAAAAAGAAAAGGGTCATAGATGATGCTAAGGTTTTTGACCAGAACAACTATAAGCTGATAGTGTTACTGTCAAACAAACTATGGAAAGCTGTGCATGTAGCAAGTTTGAGAAGAAAATGCATCAAGAGAACAAATTAGGAAATTCCAAAATAGATATGATTGAGGATAAGCCCATTACACAGGTGAAATGATTCATAGATTTCAGACCACAGGAAGAACGTGAGCAAGAGCTAACAGATTTTTGTTCTAAAGCATTGGAAAAGGATGGTATTCTTTTCCTTAGTTACCACAAAATAGTAATTAACATATACTTTATGTTAATTTACATAAATTATAGGATGTCTGACAACATTTCTCTTTCTTAACAATAATATTACACATGTAATTAAGAAGTTATCCTTTTTATGTCATAAAATTCCAAGGGAAAGTTACTCTTCAAAAGGGTTAAATACTTTTATGGTGTTTGTGTTAAGGACACAGTGTGTCCAACCATTTAACTGTGTTCTTTCCAATTTCTGCTGGTTCGTCAGGTTTGTATGAGCTGTGAGTCTTCCCCACTGGATAATAAGATACCATTATTTTTTATTTAAGCTGAGTAGAATATATGATTTTACTGGCTGAAATTGGGATTAAACTGACCTTTACATTTCCAATAAAAAATGACTTGTTGAGCAAATTACTTCCATACAAAGAACAAAGAATATTTTTAATCTACTACAGGAAGCACGTTTCCCAAGTACATGATGGTACACAACTACATACAGGTGAAATACCGTACCTTGTTGTAAGCAGTGCAGAAATACAAAAAATCAACACACCATAGTTCTAACCCCCAAGTGCTCACAGTCAGAGGACATTAGGTAGTCAAGAGAAAATCCAAGAAAGACTGTGCTAAGCGCTTTATAGCAAGAATAACCTTCACTGGGTGTCAAAGAGAGTGATTAATTTTTACCAATGTGATTGCAATAGCAGAGGCTGGCCCAGGTAAGGCTGGGCTTCACTGTGACCATTATGCTTCTTTATTAAAAGAATATCTTTACTAGGCATTCATTCTTTTTTTTTTTGTCTTACGCGGGCCTCTCACCGCTGTGGCCTCTCCCGTTGCGGAGCACAGGCTCCGGACGCGCAGGCTCAGCGGCCATGGCTCACGGGCCCAGCCGCTCCGCGGCATGTGGGATCTTCCCGGACCAGGGCACGAACCCGTGTGCCCTGCATCGGCAGGCGGATTCTCAACCACTGCGCCACCAGGGAAGCCCGGCATTCATTCTTTTTTTTTTTTTTTTTTTTTTTTTTTTTTTTGCGGTATGCGGGCCTCTCACTGTTGTGGCCTCTCCCGTTGCGGAGCACAGGCTCTGGACGCACAGGCT
This sequence comes from Kogia breviceps, assembly GCF_026419965.1. Classification (NCBI taxonomy): domain Eukaryota; kingdom Metazoa; phylum Chordata; class Mammalia; order Artiodactyla; family Physeteridae; genus Kogia; species Kogia breviceps. Next base: position 70,314,059 of record NC_081321.1, on the reverse strand, counting down.
CAGCGGCCATGGCTCACGGGCTTAGTTGCTCCGCGGCATGTGGGATCTTCCCGGACCAGGGCACGAACCCGTGTCTCCTGCATCGGCAGGCGGATTCTCAACCACTGCGCCACCAAGGAAGCCCGCGGCATTCATTCTTGATTGACTTCTATTTTCCTTGTAGAGCCAATTTATTGAACCAGTTAGACTAGGTTGGGCATAGGAAGAATGCAACTCTTTTTTTCACCTTTACCTTTTGGATTTTATCTGAAGACTTGTTATTGTTGCCATTTTCTTTTCCTAGATGAAGTTCAGTAGATCCCATAGTTTTTAGAAAACTTTAAAATAACAACAATAACAAAATCTAGGCCTTTCACATAAAAATACAGACCATCATGAAATTTAAAACTTCTTTCCAACATCTGCTCAAACCTGCCACAGGTTGTCCTGGGGAAGAAGGTCATAGTTGACTTCCCTTTTATTTTCTTGATACACTTCTTACCTCATGTTCTGTCACTTCTTACCTCACATTTCTGTTCTCTACAGTGTCAGGCCAACAGACCTGAAACAAATAGACTGCCAGATATTTCTCCAGCAAATATGGGTTGTTCCAGGATCAAGTGAGAATTGCAGTTTGGGGTCTGCAACCGTGGTGAGCCATGTGCATGCAAGCCCTCCGGCACAGCAAGAGAAGGGGCACGCTTTTATAGAGGGGAAAAGGAAGTTGGGAGGGCTAAGTAAATAAGGAGTCCATGGCTTTTCATTGGCTGACTCCCTACCAGGAAAGAAGAGGAGTCTTTCTTCTCTGCTGGGCTCTGTTATTGTCACAGGGTGTAAGAGCTCCCCCTTCAGGTCTCTCAGTTTAGTTGAGGTTTCTGTTTATTAAATGTTTTCAGACTGTAGGGGAATAGAGAAGTGGTAAAGGGGTAAAAAAGCTTTACGAGATGGGCTCAGGTGTAACTTAATGTTGGGTCTTTGTATTGGCTGCTGGCTTTTTTTTCTTCTTGTGGGATGCTTCTGTGGTTTCTTCTGATAGCCTGCCCTGCTGAAACTTCAACTGTTAAAGGTAATGCTTGCTGTAGGAATGCAGCTTGCTCCTAGGGCCCATGAAAGCTGATAGCATCCATTCCCAATTCTGTGTTCAGTAACTTCATGGTGGTAACTTGAAATCCACCATGGTGGGAATATTTACATGATGGAAATTGGCAAGTCCTCCAAATCAGGGCTTTAAAAACATATTTTTTTTCCCCTGCTGGAGGGTCTGGCAATTGTTAAATATGTACTAGCACACCACTTCATATATTGCTTCCCCTGCTTCCTCAGGCTTCTTCAGCTGGTCTTTTGTTTGAAAATGCTTTGGGGAAGTGATTTTATGTGACCATTATTTTCCCCTTACATTCAACATAATGTAAGCCTTTAGAATTCTTCTTTTAAAGAGTCCCTTGCTTTGGGGGAGTGGGAAGGGAAATAGAATACAAACATAATGGCAAACTTTTCCACAAAATTCCTTACAATCAGCATCCACTGTCATTTTCTTAGGCATTTCTTATAAGAATAGAGTCCTATCTCCTGATATCCCTCTAGTGCCCCCACAGCACCTTGCCTAAGGTGCATAAGACTAGTCTGTAAATGGCTTATTTAAAAGCCAGACATTGGAAAATATAATAGCTGTTATTTGTTTTAGTTGCGACTAATAATACTGTTTCTGGGGGCAAATAATATTACAATAACAATGATGATTGTGGTATTATTATTATCACACTTAAATAGCTCCCATTAATGCTAGGACTGCTTTAAGAGCTTTCTACACATTACAAATTTTCACTCAGTTAATCCTCACAAAACTCTTTATTATAATAATGAGATAGTATTATTATCCTCACTTTACAGATAAGAAAGCAGAGGCACAGAGAGACTAAGTTACTTGCTCCAGATCAGTCTAGAATATATATATTCTTAATCAGTCTGTTGAGTCCTCATAGGAAATAAAAATAATTAGTACTCTTTGAATAGATCCTGCCTGTGTAGGCTGAGTATTATACATGTAAGATTCATTTAGATGATACAACAAATTCTGAGGTAGGTGTTACTATTCTGTTTCACAAACTGAAAGCACTATATGTGGAATAACATCAGTAAGATCTCACATTAGTAAAACATGAGTCCAGTATTTGAACTAGTTCTGCATGACCTCAAAATGCACATTTTTACAATTCACCACAGTGCTTTGGTAGGAACTTACCATAAGTCTTTTTATCCTCTTCATAGAGTGTCATACATATTAGATTCTCAGTGCATATTACATGAAAAATTATTACTTAATATTAAAAATTGAGAATGCTTGAAAAATTTATATATAAAACATAAAAATAATACTAAAATAAAGGACAGAGTATATCATTAAGGATCTTAATATTTGAGAAACAATGCCTAACATGTATTGAGTGTTAAGGTGTGCTGGGTACTGTCCTAAGCTCATCCTATTTCATATTTATAAAGTACTCTAATACGGAGTTTCAAGTATTATTCTTATACTGTTAGTTTCTGATTTATGTATCTTAGAGTTACCTATTTGCTTATTAACTGTTTAGATTTCTTACTCGTCCCTCCCTATCCCCTGTGCTTAGCGCCTCTCCATCATACACTATACAATGATAGCATCAACAATGGTTAGTTTTATGTGTCAACTTGACTGGGCCTTGGGGTGCCCAGATATTTGGTGAAACATTATTCTGGGTATTTCTACAAGGGTGTTTTGGGGTGAGAGTAACATTTAACTTGGTAGACTGAGTAAAGCAGATTGTTCTCCCTAATGTGGGTGAGCCTCGTCTAATCAGTTGAGGGCCTGTATAGAACAAAAAGGCTGAACTCCTCTAGTAGAATGAAATTCCTTCTCTTTGATGGCTTTCAAACTGGGACATTGGATTTCTCCTGCTTTCAGATTTGAACTGAAAAACTGACTCTCCTTGGGTCTTTAACCAGGCAGCTTTTGGACTAGAACTACACCACTGGCTCTCTTAGATCTCCAGCTTGCCAACTCATTCTGCAAATCTTGAGTCTCCATAATTGTGTGAGCTCCTCGGATGAAGTGAAACCAGTTTGCAACCAACCTGGGACCGGGATGTAGGGAGGAGGCTGCAGCCAGAGCTAAAGGGGGTCTGCCCCGGTTTAAACTCTGCTCCACCCTAACAAGAAAAACCCAGCTGGTTTCGGGTCTCTGCCTCTGCCTTTATGTCCTGATGTCCTTTTCCCACCCCAGTGTTGCTAATTAAAGAATAATTAAAAAAAAAAAATCAGCCTCCATAATTGTGTGAGCTTATCTATTATAAAAACATCTCTTTATGGAAATATATAGATATAACCATCTATATTTATCTATATCTACATCTACATCTGTATCTATAACTATATATAGATATATAGATATATATCTAGCCTATCGATTCTGTTTCTCTAGAGAACCCTGACTAATACAGAATCCAATGTAGTTCTTGCACAATTGTGTTTAAATCAACATTCAGAATTTGCATTATAATGAGTATGTAACTATTATTTCCTGCTAAACACTCAGCTGCTATAATAGAACCTGGTGGAAGGAGGGGATATTGTGTACTATGTTCCCCCCACCCCCTTGCCATTTTTAGTTCAATTTCCGGGATTCTTCTCCTGGAATACCACCACATCATTCTTAAATGAAACATGGGGATAGGAAACAAGAGAGACTGCAACTACTCCCTCATGCCTTTTCAACCCACCATGAATTTATGCATTCATTCAACAAACAATTACTGAGAGCTTATTCTGTATCAGACACTATGCTAGTATTGTGAGAGATACAAAGATGCTCTTAAAAAGGTGAGCCTACAACCCTGTCAGGAAATGACGTTGCATGAATGCCAGTTCAATCAAAATATGCCCTTTCATAGATGCTGAGGTTTCTTTTTAAACAATACTCCGGGGCTTCCCTGGTGGTGCAGTGTTTGAGAGTCCGTCTGCCGATGCAGGGGACACGGGTTCGTGCCCCGGTACGGGAAGATCCCATATGCTGCGGAGCAGCTAGGCCCGTGAGCCATGGCCGCTGAGCCTGAGCGTCCGGAGCCTGTGCTTAAAAAAAAAAAAAAAAAAAAAAAAAATCCCAATACTCCGTATAAAAACATGACTATTTTTAAACTAGCAATTACCTGCAAAGTCCATAGATAATTATCATAGTTTAATGACAACCTGTTCTACTAGTTCTTGAATGTCAATCACTTTAAGAAATGGAGGGTCACAGACATTATTATGCTAATTATCTACTTCTTTTGCAAGGATTTTTTGGTAAGATTGTTAGAGTTTGGGGTGACGGAACAATGCTAAGGAAATGTCAAAAGAATGAACAAAAAAAATAAATAAATCCTCAAATATAGAGAAATGAATAGTTATTCCAAAGATACTGGTAAGATTTATGTAAAAGAATGAGCCATTTAAATTCTAAGTAAGCAAGAGTAGCTTCTGAAGATCTAATAAACAGAAGTAAAACAAAGAACACTGATTTTTTAAAAAATTTAACAGTTCCTTTTATTTTCAGTGTACTTGAAATGTTAAAAATAACTTTACAGAAGGGTAAACTGAGGCTCAGAGTTAAATGGTTTATCCAATAACGTATACTTAGTGTTTAATAGAGTTGAGAACAAGAATCCACATCCTCTAAGTTTTTTTTTTTTTAACATCATTATTGGAGTATAATTGCTTTACAGTGGTGTGTTAGTTTCTGCTTTATAACAAAGTGAATTATTTATACATATAACTATGTTCCCATATCTCTTCCCTCTTGCGTCTCCCTCCCTATCCCATCCCTCTAGGTGGTCACAAAGCACCGAGCTGATCTGATTTTTTAAGTAAGTCTTTTATACCATTTGCCCCAGTATTTACCCTAATTCACTCATTGTCTGGAATAACCACTTCTGTGGGCTTTATTTCCAAAGGCCCCTTCCCACCTCCAGTTAGAGGTGAATCAAGGGAAATCTTTAGATTTCCAGAGTAACTTCCAGGGAGCAGTTCCAGGGCAATGATGGGAATAGACAAGGAAGGAGCACATAGAATGCGGTTACTTCGTGAAGTTCAATATGGACTAAAAAGGGAGAAATCTGAATATTCCTATACATGATGGTATGAATCTAAGAGTTGTGTTTATTTATTTTTAAGAAAACGGAAAGCTGGTTGTCTGGAAAGCAACTGAAAAAATGAAACGGAAGAGACTGAAAACACTTGAAAGGAAGACAGAACTACCAGTTAATTACTGGGCAAGAGATGGAAGTAATCAAGTTAAAGAACAGGTGAGAAGCTCAGCTGAGTTAGCGCTTTCATAAGTGCTGAGACACAGAGGTAGGATAATGTGAGAATAAAAGTAGACAGCCATGGAGGCAAGTGGTCAAGGATGTGGACCCTGGAGCCAGATAGCATGAGTCTGAAGCTGAGCTCTGCCAGTTTTTAACCATGTTGCCCTAGGAACAATAGGTTTTCACTTTTCTGTGCCTCCATTTCTTTATATATAAAATAGGGATAGTATTAGTATCTTCATCATAGCACTGCTGTGACCATTAAATGTGTTAATACATATAAAGAGCTCAGAATAGTGCCTAGTACAAGATAAACACTAAATGTTAGCTCTAATTATTTGGAAAAATCATCTGCTGTACTGGAGGAAAACTGGAATTCTTAGAGAGAGAAAAGTCTGCAGTAACAGCTCAGTCAGTGTTATCCACACCCGCAAATCATATTAACATGATAACACTAAAAATACCACTGAGTAGCCCACAGAGTGCTTGCTCTTCGAGTGCTTTATGTTTACTCATTAAATCCTCACAGGCAACCTGTGAGGCAGGTACTATAAGTATCCCCTTTTGCAGATGAGGAAATATATACATAAAATAACAAAATAGGCCTCAGGTATCAAATGAGCTATAGAAGCTTTTTCTGCACTGCCCTGAAATCCAATGAACTCTACAGTCAATGTGTTCCAATGTGTTCCAAATCTCATTCATATACCAGAAGGTTCGGCTAAAGCTGTGAGCAAACTAGAGCATTAACCATACACTACAGAGGTGATATATGTATTAGTAAGTTTGTATATTGATATAGATTAATGATGAAATGAGAAAACAAACCCACTAGGATTAACAGATAAGAAAGGGAAGCTAGGCTAGGAGTAGCTAGGAGTATGAGCTGGACTGTGTGTGCAGGGGAAGTCATGCAGTGTGAAGACATTCTTGGTGATGAACGCGTGATGAGTCTCTACCTGCCTCATTACAGAACTTTGTGTCCGTGCTGCACTCTTCCGATGGTGTACGAATTATGCAGCAATGAAATTATCAAATGCACTTGGTCTCTCCTCAGGGAAGAGTAACAGGCCCATGCCACCTGCCACACTAACCTTTCCCTTTTTGTCTATTAAAGTTTTTGCCTCCTGTTCACTTTTCCTTTCCTTATTGCTCATAAACATTCAATCTCCGTAGGCTTTGCTGAATTTTGCAACTTTTCCCAGAGCTGCAATCCCAGTTGGTGTATCACTTGCTTTTTTCCCCTCCTTTTCTATGATATTCAAGTAACCATCTGCTGTTTGAAATTGCATTGTTGCCAGCATAAACTGTTAGAGGTATGCTAGAAAGATTTAAATCTGTTACTACCCTACGGAGGAGAAAGCCTGTTTAAAAAATTCCTAAAGGTGGCTTTATATCAAATGCTTGACTTATTTTCATTTGAGGAATTTTAAAAGAACTAGGATTGAAAAACACTGATAATAATACATATAGGCATCTAGCCTAGAGATTTGTACCTCATTGGAAAATGTGTTGCTATTGTTGGTATAAGGCTCTGGTGTTATACAGTAGAAGGAACTCTGTAAGTTTAGTTTTGTTATTTTTTTGTGTTCATAATTCTAATCAAAGCAGTCCTTGATTGTTTAATGTAACATTCTATTGTTAGGTTCATTACTGTTTCCACAGAGCAGCTTCCACTTATGTTCTTTGTTAATCACTAGAGACAACCAGTTGACCTAATAAGTGCTTTGAATTTGTAAAGAAGAGGGTGTTCTTCAGACAAAGCTTGAGGTGTCTGGATAGAAGGGCTATTTTTGCCAACTTGACTACTGACTGCAATACAAGAGGATGCCTTTCTAACGAAACTGGAACTTATTAGATGACACTTCTGTCAGTGGAACTGCAGAGCATTTATCACTTGAGGTTAGAGTATGAAAGTAGTCATTATAGTTTACCTCTGAAGAGATGTGGCACATAATGTGCTCACAATTTTTGCTGAATGAATGATAAATATGCCAGATGGTGTAAAGAGCTGTTACAAAGGCGTGATGGGGATGAAGACCTGATTACAGTGAGTTAGAGGAAGAATAAAAAGAATGGTAGGGGAGACAGCACGGGAGGCAACACTGCTGAGGAGTTTTGCTGTGAAAGGGGTAAGAGAGATGGAATAGAAGCTCAAGAGAAAAGTAAGGTGAACTGGGTTTTTTTTTTTTTTTTTTTTTTTTTTTTCTTTTTTTGCGGTACGCGGACCTCTCACTGTTGTGGCCTCTCCCGTTGCGGAGCACAGGCTCCGGACGTGCAGGCTCAGCGGCCATGGCTCACGGGCCCAGCCGCTCCGCGGCATGTGGGATCTTCCCGGACCGGGGCACGAACCCGTGTCCCCTGCATCGGCAGGCGGATTCTCAACCACTGCGCCACCAGGGAAGCCCTGAACTGGGTTTTTATTCAAATATATTGTTTATTTTTCAGGTGGATCTACTATGGTGTGTTTGTGTTTTGATAGGAATGATTCATTAGAGGGAGGTAAAGTTGATTGTGGAAGAGAAAGAGAGGGAGAAAGTACTAGAGCAACAGCCTTCAGTGGGTGAGAAGTGCTGGCCATGAAGAGGGAGGCTGGCTTTAGGTAAGAGCACTAGCTCTTCCTTTGTGCATTGGTTACAGGGAACTAAAGAATATCTGGGATTTTTTTTTTTTTTTTTCATCAACACGTTCATCAAATTTTACATCTGAGTTGAAACAGGGTATGTTATAAAATCAATCACCTCTAATAATTTAAGATGGTCTGTGTTGTTTGTTGGGACTTCCCTGTTCCTCCCCCAAAGAACTAAAATGTTAAATCTATTTAAAAGGATATAAAAGCTTTGGATATGTATCTTTAGTAACAGAAGCACCTGGTTCTCTGAATAAAGGAATGTATAGACATTTGTATGGAAACAAAGCACTAGAATGAGTTTCCTCTTACAGGTATCAAAAATAGCACTTTTAGGAAACCGATTATTGTAAATGTTTGATTTTGCCTCATATATAGTTGGCATTGGAAGTTTAGCCTTTCCTTGAATGTATACTGTAGATTTTTAACAAAGCAAGTTATATATTTATTATGTTTAGTGTGATTTGAAATACCCTCTTTCATATGTTTTACATAGAGTGAAATTTATGTAAAAAAAAAAAAAGAATGTCTGGAAGTAGATGGATGCAGGCTAGCAGATGCTGGAGCGTAAACTAGCTGTCTTTTGATTTCTTCCATGTTTCAAACGGAAAAGGAACGGGTATCATCTGCGCAGAATAAGAGGCAAGAAGTATTCCAGGTTTAAGGAAAGAAAACAGGGTATGAAATTGTCTAGGAGGGTGGAGATTGTATGGACCACAGAAATATACTAAAATTGCCAGATGACTCTAACAGAATTATTGCAATTTTCCTTAAAACGTATTTTTTCTTATCTCCTCTACCCCCTGGATTTATTTAGAAATTGAAACCAGGTTTACAAAGGAAAAATTTTACTCTCTGAGAAAAAAAATCGTTATTTTCTCCGGTAGTGTTTAAAAGTTAAACGTTCTTGCAAAACAATGTGACTATAGCTTTTCTCAATCATGTTAATCTCTTATAAATATAACTGAATTGGTATATACAGTTAAACTTAATGTTACTGTTCCTAACAAAGAGTGGCTTTATATCCTGACTTCAGGTTACATAAATCTGTGAAACAGTATGCACACTGAAATTCAATTCAGTTTTATCACATTTGAAGTAATATGGCACTACAAAGTGTTATCAATGTGCAATTTTGGACACTTAGCATATTAAAGCTTTTGATTTTGATATCTTTTTGTGAATATGAAAGGTATTTATGTTATATTTCAAAAAATCACAGTAAGAAAAAATAGTCTGGAAACAGAGAATGTTTGGGTGTCTTGGGCTTCTAGGGGTGAATGAACTACATTTCCTGCAGATGTTTTCCTCAATGTCTTATTGGCCTGCTCTTCTTACCACCTGAGAAGCCTGAATGGGAAGAAAAAAGTGGAGAATATGGCCAAAGAATCCTTTAGAGAGGTAAATTTTTCTGTCCAGTGAATTATTTTATGTACTGTTACATAAAAAAAAATCACCTGTAAAAATGTTCCTATCTGCTCAACATTACTTTATGAAAATTTGGGGAACTATGAAGAGGTAGATATGGTGAACCAATTTCAGAGATAAAGAGACTGACTGACAGTTAAAAAAGAACGCATTTCAGCCCCGGAGTCCTGGCTTAAGTGACGAATCATTCTTTAGACTGAAATTGCCTCCTACAGTTTTTGGCTATAGGAACTATAATTCTCTTGGAGATTCTGTATGGTAGGAACCTTAATAGAGAATGTAATCATTATTTTCACTAGCATGTGGAAAGCATACAGGACTTATAATAAACCTTCATATGTTCAAGGTCATTACCATCATTGGTTATATATGATATACTCTTTCAGGAATGTTAATACCTCATTTGAGGAAACTGAGGCATAAAACTTGTTCAGACAGTGAGTGGCTAAGGAAAAAGTGAGCAACAGCTTAGCCTTGCAATCTTGATCCCAGAGAAAAATAATTTATGGGAGTTATTTTTCTCTCTCCTAATATTTTATCTTCTATTCATGCTTTTTTCTACAGCATTGAGATATTTTAGAAAATAGTCCTGGGACACATGCTGAGATTGTCCTATAAATACCTCTGAGAATTCCAGCCTCAGTACAGCTTGACATATGTCAGTCAGGCAAAAGATAGGCTGACATGTGCTGAGCATGAAATGAGTCAGAGTATATCTTAGCAAACAGTTTCAGGGAGAGAGACGGAACGTCCACACACTTTTGTGGCACTGTACCCCAGCAGTTACTAAATTTTCTCCCTGGCAGAAATGGCAGTGGCCTAGTAAGGAATCGTCCACATCTTATCCTCTTATATGTAGGAGGGTATTATCTCCCTTGAGGGGAAGAGTGGGAATCAGAGGGCAACAGGGAAACTCTGCAAAGAAAACTCTGAAAGGTAAGTTCAAAGGAGTTGCACGTTGCATATTGCAAAAGAGAAGGCCATAAAGCTAAGAGGGTAGATAATGTCTTGACTGCACATGAAGCAGAATAAGGGAAAAGCACAGGCAGTGGGGAATAGGTATACAATGCTTAAGTATTTGGGCGAGGAGGCCTATTAGAAGAGGAAATTCTCTGTAGGGATATTTTATTTGATCAGATTGATAATTTGTTATGCTGGGAAAATATAAAGGTAAGCATTTATAATTTAGTTCCATCAAATGACTTTGACATGTATAATGGAATGTGGTTTATAAGGTATACCCGTTCAGGCATTTCAACTTGACATACGATTATTATTATTATTTTTTTGCGGTAAGCGGGCCTCTCACTGCTATGGCCTCTCTGGTTGTGGAGCACAGGCTCCGGACGCGCAGGCTCAGCGACCATGGCTCACGGGCCCAGCTGCTCTGCGGCACGTGGGATTTTCCCGGACTGGGGCACGAACCCGTGTCCCCTGCATCGGCAGGCGGACTCTCAACCACTGCGCCACCAGGGTAGCCCGACATATGATTATTGATGACAACTTGATTATCTAATTCTGAAGTAAACATGCCTGGCATCATTAGGAGGTCAAGATATTTATTGCACGCTGTATCGTTGACAGTTGAGCATAATTCTCTCAGAGCTTTCACTTTATAAGAGAAGAATAACATGGATTATAGACTGAACTGTCTCCCTCCAAAATTCATACATTGAAGCCCCAATCCCTAAAACCTCAGAATATGACTGTGTTTGGAGATAACGCCTTTAAGGAGGTAATTAAATTAAAATGGGGTTCTTAGGGTGGGCCCTAATTCAATATGACTGGAGTCCTTATAAGAAGTAGAGATTAGGACACAGACAGCACAGACAGAAGGACAACTGTGCAAGAACACAGTGAGAAGGTGGCCATCCATGCGCCAAGGAAAGGGGCCTCAGAAGAAACCAAACACACTGACACTTTCATCTTGGACTTCTAGTCCCCAGAACTGTGAGAAAATACATTTCTGCTGTTTGAGTTATAGCAGCCCCAGCAAGTTAACATAATCTTCCAGTGTACATTTAAATGGATCCTTATATTGCTAAATAACTAAGCCTTTAGGAAAAAAAACAGAGTCTGAGGAGAAGTAAGGAAAAATAAATATCACTATCAAGGGAAATTACATTCTCTTGAGAGGAGAAGGAAAGGTAGAAAAGATAAAGGCTTCATGGGAGAAGTGGCATTTGCACTTTGGGGAGATTCTCCTATTTTTGCAAATCAAAACTGCCAACTGCTGTTATGTAGGCATTACTGTATACTGAGACCCAGTCTATTAAAATCTAAACCTTTTTAGACACAAGTCCTCTTGTTCTGGGCAAAAGGAGATTCAGATCGCGGGACTCATCTCAAAATCCAGTAGCAAGGGCTTCCCTGGTGGCGCAGTGGTTGAGAGTCCGCCTGCCGATGCAGGGGACACGGGTTCGTGCCCCGGTCCAGGAGGATCCCACGTGCCGCAGAGCGGCTGGGCCCGTGAGCCATGGCCGCTGAGCCTGCGCATCCGGAGCCTGTGCTCCGCAACGGGAGAGGCCACAACAGTGAGAGGCCCGCGTACCAAAAAAAAAAAAAAAAAAAAAAAAATCCAGTAGCAAATATTGGTCAGAACCTACTGGGGAATAAACAAATCTCCAAGGATAATCAAGACCCTTGACAGAACTATTGATTTGGGCCGAATGTTTTCAATTAGTAAACGATAAGCTGCCACATGACACATTAATCATTGACAAAGTTAAGTTTTAAACTAGGTTTATCATATACAATTTTATTTGTCTGTACTAGAACCGACTGACAGGCCAAACTTCTGTTTCAGCTGGAGTTCTCTCTGTTACAAATAACAGAATACTGGTCCCAAATCGCTAAGGCAATTTCTTGACTCATATGACTAAGATCCAGGCAGGGGCGAGAGGGGTACGATGCCTCTCCTAGTGCATCCTGAGTTCGATCTGAAATGAAGTCACAGGAGTTCACCTCTTTCCTCTGCTTCCTTTTCAGGTTTAGAGACAACACTCATAATGATTACATTTTTTAAGAACTTACTGAGGTTTCTTTCATGTACAATAAAATGTACTTATTAAAGGGTACCATTTGATGAGCTTTGACACATGTACATATGTATGTATATTTAAAACCATCATCAAAGTCAGATGAACAAACATGTTTATCACCCAAAAAAGTACCCTCATGCCCCTTGGTAATTCATCCCTCACTTTACCTTGGTCCCTTTTTGGCACCATGATAGTAAATCATTGATCTGCTTTTTGTCATTACAGATTACTTTGCAATCTCTAGAATTTTATGTAAATGGATAATAGAGTATGCACTTGTGTATTGCCTGACTTTTTCACCAGACATGATCCTGACATTCTTCCATATTTTGGGTGTATCTATAGTTTGTTTCTTTTTTATTGCTGAGAGAATTCCATTGTGTGGATATATCTTACCCATGTTGTTTGTCTATTTACCTTTTGATAGACATTTTGTGTTTTCTTTTCCTAGTTTGAGACTATTATAAATAAACCTGTATTTTTTAAAATTATTTTTTCATATTCACCATATTTTGATTTCTGCAATAGACACTATAGCTTGGTAGTTAAAATTTTTTCTCCATAAATTGATTTTTGTATACTTTGGGCAAGTTTCTTTTAAGTGCTTGTCATATTCTTGTGTATGTGTGTGTGTGTGTGTTGGTTTTTGTTTTGTTTTTGTCAACTCCAGAGGAATAATTAATCAGCAATTAGAAGTGCACTGCTTTGGTGGCATGGATAGTTTTCAAGACATGTTGACTGTGTAGAAGTGTTATATAAGTACACGTGAATGTAGCATGTCTAAAAATCTATACCCATCAGAATGATGTCCCAGGTTCAGAAGACTTCTGATGGTACCAGGTTAAGATACTTACTGGAGGATTTTCTCATTTGCCTTCAAATAAGTTAGCCAATTTCTGCTACTCTGCCTGTAATAATGCTGCTTTTGCCTAGTATGAATCCTTCATGATACGTGCTGTCAGAGTACTTAAAATAATAGAGAACTGGAATTTCATCAATCATACAGAACAGGTGGTATGGCTGTTTTTGTACCTTCTTGCTCTTAAGTATGAGGCAAATTCACTCGGAGACTTGAGTTCATTATAATGCATGCCACCTGCAGCAAAGTTGATTCTACAATATCTATTATAGCTACCTAAAACAATCCAATGATTGTGAACAATCAAATTGATTTAGTTTAGTTCACAACACTCGTTTACCTCCTATAAGAAGATGGAGTAATAATAGTACTAAACAGATAGAGGCTTTGTGAAAATTAAATGAAATTATATATATATATATATATATATATATATATATATATATATATATGCTTAGAACAGTGCCTGCCATTTGGTAAGTGTAATATAGAATGATGATACTGGTATCTATGTTTCTTAGGGCTTTACCAGGCTGAAAATTTTATAACTGCCAGAAAGTTGATCATGATGAGAGCTTTAAGCTAAAAAGATAAAACTATTTAGGAAATCTAATAAGAGCCATGCTAAGACTTTGGGCAATGTTGTTGAACTGTGTTCTCCAAAAAAGATACGTTGAAGTCTTAGCTCCCTGTATCTATAAATGTCACCTTATTTGAAAATAAGTTTTTGCAGATGTTATCAAGATGAATTCATACTGGATTAGGACAGGCCCTAATTCAATGACTGGTGTCCTTATAAGAGGGAATTGTGGACACAGAGACATATAGAGAAACAGGGAAGAGGGTCATGTACAGACAAAGGAAAAGATTGGGACTATGGTGACACAAAGAAATGCCAAGGATTGCAGGCAACCACCAGAAGCTAGAAGAGGCAAGGAAATATTCTTCTATAGATCATTCAGAGGGAACAGGTCTTGTTCCCTAGCCTCCTAGCCTCCAGAACTGTAAGAAAATACATTTCTGTTGTTTTAAGCCACCCAGCTTGTGGTACTTAATATTCATTAACTTCAAATATTTTTGTAAAAAAAAAAAAAAGTAAGTAAATAAAATGATTAAAATCTCTAGTCTTAGAATTCTATAATTCTCAATTGAAATAGTCCAGAAATATACAAACTGTCTCTTCAACTGACTAAATTGTTGTATACATTTCATTTTCTAGGTCATCTCCTCTCTTTGCTTAATCATATTTAGATAACAAAAATGGAAGATCATGGTTTACTTAAATTTCAAATGTTTCACATAATTTTTTTAGTCCTGAGGGCTTACACCATCGAAATAAACTTCTAAAAAGAAGGAAAATTTTATCACAGTATTTCCTAATTTGTGACAAAAAAGAAAATAAGAAACTAAATTTTGAAAATATCCCTTTTTTTTTTTTTTTTTGCGGTACGCGGGCCTCTCACTGTTGTGGCCTCTCCCGTTGCGGAGCACAGGCTCCGGACGCACAGGCTCAGCGGCCGTGGCTCACGGGCCCAGCCGCTCCACGGCATGTAGGATCTTCCCAGACCCGGGCACGAACCCGTGTCTCCTGCATTGGCAGGTGGATTCTCAACCACTGCGCCACCAGGGAAGCCCGAAGATATCACTTTTAATTTCTTGACCAAGCATTTTGTTTGCACTTCTATTTAAGCAGATTTATTTATTCCTACTTTCAAATTCCTTTCTTGGTCTTAAATATCAATATAAAACTCAAAGAAGTGTCTGATTATGACTGATGATTTTAGAAAATGACATTCAAGCAGGTATTTTATTCTTTTCTCTTGTAAAACACCTAACACGGATTGAGCAGTTCATACCTCAGTGCAACAGGATTACAAACCAAAAGCAAGATAAATGCAAATTTAATTACTGTAAGAAGAAAAGCTATGTCATTAATTAAAAAAAACCTCCCAGTTGATTATGTTAAAAGTGTCACAGTGAATCATTAGTATTCAGGGACTGAAAGACTGAATACACAAATGAATAATAGCCAGACTACACAAAAACAGAATTCTGACCCACAACCTGCAGCAAAAAGCCCAGGAAACCTAAACATTCTCTACAGTAACCAGCTCAGGAAGCTATCTATAAGTCAAATTTCTAGGAAGTCAGACCACTATCTCTAGTAACAATCTAGGAAGCTAAACAATAACCCCTGTATCAATTGGCCATTTTAGGCCAGGACTTGATTAATAACTGACAGCTTCCCTAATTTTTATCCCCACTTCCAAGACCAACCAGAGAAAGCCAAATATGCAGCCCTAACCAATCACATAATACCGTTTCTAGATAGCCCGTCTGCAGCTTCCCCTGCCAAAGGCTATTTCAATCAAAACATACCTGAAGCCTTCTCTTTTCTCTTCTACAAAACTTTCCCACTCTTCTCTCTGCCTTTGAGTCTCTGCCAGAACACCACTGATGATGGCTGACTCTCTTGCCCTGAATAAATAAACTTTGCTTGTTCTTACATAAACCTTTTGGGTAAAAGAGCCAAGTAGAGGATGAATTCCTAAAAATCTAGTGACTATTCCTATGAGTTTACTCCCAATATCTGGGTCTATGGAACTATAAGTACTTAATATATGTAATCATTGAATAATTTATCTACAATTCAAAACTTAAATAGCCTTTATTAATTTGTCTGTAGAGGTAATGTAGATAGCATAGGGCATATTCAACGATGAACAACAATTGAGGTGTGTGTACATGTTCAGTTTGGCACATTGAAAGTTTGGCACACAGATTGAAAACATACCAATGATTATTCTCTAAAGACAAAAAACAGCTGCAACATTTTATTCTAGTACATACAAAGTATGGAAGTAATTGATGAGTAATTACAAGTGTGTCACGTATGCATTCAATGCACAGAGACAAGTCAGACAGGCAAACTACATTCTTCCCTTACCTTGGTTCAGGAGATGGCAGTGGATTCACGAGTTTATCAGATAAAGCGTTTTAAATTGAGTTCTCTTACATATAATTTATATGATGCTTGGTTTGTTAGGTTCAAGACTAAAGTTTTAATTCCAAATTGTATTTTTCTCATTGTTACTAAAAGAATTTATATTCATTTTTTTCCATTTAATTTTTAAGTCTTTTACCGAGCAGAGTTGATTTTTTGTTTACTCTCATGAAACCATCACCATAATCTAAGCCAAAATCATATCCATCACCTCCAAAAGTTTCCTCCTGCCCTCTTTATTTGTTACTTTTATTTTTGTTGATAAAAACACAACATCACATCTACCCTCTTAGCATCACTAGATTTCATACTGTATAACTGAAGTACCATCAAATATTCATATAAAGAATAGTTCAGTTGTTTAAAAACTGGATTATGTCTAAGGCAAATGGATTAAAATTGTATTAGCAGATTTATTCATTAATATTATATTAGACTCCTATTTGATACAATAGAAAACACAGGGGGCAGAGTCAAGATGGAGTACTAAGAGGACACCGAATTTGTGTCTCCTCACAACTAGTGCACCTACCAGGCACTGGTAGAGGACCATGGACAACTAAGGGGATGGGAGGAATCCCCAGTGACAGGGTAGGATGTGGGGTGTAGGGGGAGTGAAGGGGGAGGAGAAGTGGAGGTGGGATGGAACTGACGCCCCTGAGGGGTGGCTGGGGGAGGGGAAGGGATCCCACTCCCGAAGAGGGAAATTGAGGAACCATTGGGAGGGCAGAGAATCAAAAGGGAGCATGGCTAGGTTTACCCTGCCCACTTGGGCCCCCAGGAACCTGCTGAGATCTCGGGCCTGATCCTCTGCCCACCTAGACTCCCTCCAGCTGCGCGGGTACTGAGGGAGTGGGAAGGAGGGGAGAAAAAGTAAAGGCCAGACCTCCAGAACGGCACCCTGGAGGGGTGGCTGGGGGAGGTGAAGAGTTCCTTCACCCAGCGGGACCCACCCACGGTTAGGGGTCCAGCGGCGACAGAGGAAACCCTGGGGGATACAGGAGGGGAGGAATGCAGAGGAACAGAAGAGAACGTGGCTATGCTTTCCCTGTCCACTTAGGCACAGCAGAGCCTGTTGGGCTCCGGGCCTAAACCTCTGCCCTTGGAGCCTCCTTCCTGCTGTGCAGAGCCCAAGCCCCGCCCCTTCACCCCCACCCAGGGCCCCATCTCTACACTCGGAGACTCCCTCCAGCGTGCTGGGCCCAAACCCCACCCACACACCCTCACCTAGGGACGTACCTCCAAACTCCACACTCTAGAGGCCCTCCTTTCCATGTGCTGCCCCTCCCCTTCCATGAAGGTCCTAAGCAGAGGCCCCACCCCACGTCTGAATGTCACCCAAACTAGGCCCTGCCCCCCACGACCTTTTCAGGCTGAAGTGGGTTCAGAGCCTAGGTCCTGCCCCATGCTCAAACACCATGCCCCCACCCGCCTAGGTCCCACCCCACCCTAAACCCTGCCCCTGCCTAAGTTCCACCCCCGCCTAAACTCCGCCCCCATAGCCAGGGATTTTTTTTTTCCTCTTTTACAATGGGGTTCTGTTTTACCTTGTCGATTCATTTATATTTTTATTTTTCCTAATAAATCTTTTATTTTTCTAATTTTATTTTATTCTTTATACTTTGTTACTGTTCTCTCCTTTTGGCTTTTTCCCTCACCCCATTTTTTTTCTTTTTTCTGTTGTGGTTTTATTTTACCTTCTTGAACTTGTTTCAGTTACAGTTTTATTTTTCCTGATATACTTTTTAATCTTTCTAATTTTATATTGTTTTTTATTCTTTGATATTGAACTGCTCCTTTTTTTCTTTCTTTCTTCCTTTTTTTTTTTTTTTTAACTGCACCACAAAGCTCATGGGATCTTGGTTCCCAGACCAGAAGTCGGGCCCAAGCTCCTGTGGTCAGAGCTCTGAGTCCAAACAGCTGGACTAACAGAAAACCTCAGACCCCAGGGAATATCAATTGGAGTGAGGCCTCCTGGAGGCCCTCATCTCAGCACCAAGATCCAGCTCTATCCAACGGCCTGCAAACTCCAGTGCTGGACATCTCAGGCCATCAGGCCAAACAACCAGTAAGACAGGAATACAGAACCATCCATTAAAAAAAAAAAAAAAAAAGAAAAAAGAAAAAAAAAATGTTACAGATGAAGGAGCAAGGTAAAAACCTACAAGACCAAATAAATGAAGACAAAATAGGCAACCTACATGAAAAAGAATTCAGAGTAACGATAGTAAAGATGATCCAAAATCTTGGAAACAGAATGGAGAAAATACAAGAAACATTTAACAAGGATCTAGAAGAACTAAAGAGCAAACAAACAATGATGAAGAACACAAAAAATTAAATTAAAAATACTCTAGAGGAATCAATAACAGAGTAACTGAGGCAAAACAGTGGAAAAGTGAGATGGAAGATAAAATGGTGGAAATAACTGCCACAGAGCAGAATAAAGAAAAAAAGAATGAAAAGAATTAAGGACAGTCTCAGAGACCTCTGGGAAAACATTAAATGTACCAACATTCGAATTATAGGGGTCCTAGAAGAAGAAGAGAAAAAGAAAGAGACTGAGAAAATATTTGAAGAGATTATAGTTGAAAATTTCCCGAATACGGAAAAGGAAATAGTCAAACAAGTCCAGGAAGCACAGAGAGTCCCATACAGGATAAATCCAAGGAGAAACACACCAAGACATATATTAAACTATCAAAATTAAATACAAAGAAAAAATATTAAAAGCAGTAAGGGAAAAGCAACAAATAACATACAAGGGAATCCCAATAACGTTAACAGCTGATCTTGCAGCAGAAACTGCAAGCCAGAAGGGAGTGGCAGAACATATTTAAAGTGATGAAAGGGAAAAATCTACAAGCAGGATTACTCTACCCAGCAAGGATCTCATTCAGGCCTGAAGGAGAAATTAAAACCTGTACAGATAAGCAAAAGTTAAGAGAATGCAGTACCACCAAACCAGCTTTACAACAAATGCTAAAGGAACTTCTCTAGGCAGGAAATAAAAGAGAAGGAAAAGACCTATAAAAACAAACCCAAAACAATTAAGGAAATGGTAATAGGAACATACATACTGATGATTACCTTAAATGTAAATGGATTAAATGCTCCAACTAAAGGACATAGACTGGCTGAGTGCATACAAAAACAAGACTTGTACATATGCTGTCTACAAGAGACCCACTTCAGACCTAGGGACACACACAGACTGAAAGTCAGTTGATGGAAAAAGTTATTCCATGAAAATGGAAATCAAAAGAAAGCTGGCATAGCAATTACCATATAAGACAAAATAGACTTTAAAATAAAGACTATTACAAGAGACAAAGAAGGACACTACATAATGATCAAGGGATCAATCCAAGAAGAAGATATAACAATTGTAAATATTTACGCACCCAACCTCAATACATAAGGCAAATGCTAACAGCCATAAAAGGGGAAATAGACAGTAACGCAATCATAGTAGGGGACTTTATCACCCCACTTTCACCAATGGACAGATGATCCAAAATGAATATAAATAAGGAAACACAAGCTTTAATGACACACTAAACAAGATGGATTTAATTGATATTAATAGGACATTCCATCCAAAAACAACAGAATACACTTTCTTCTCAAATGCTCATGGAACATTCTCCAAGAGAGACCAGATCTTGGGTCACAAATCAATCCTTGGTAAATTTAAGAAAATTTAAATCCTATCAAGTATCTTTTCTGACCACAACGCTATGAGAATAGATATCAATTACAGGGAAAAAAATGTAAAAAATACAAACACATGGAGTCTAAACAATACACTAAAATAACGCAGAGATCACTGAAGAAGTCAAAGTGGTAATCAAAAAATACCTAGAAACAAATGACAGTGAAAACACGAGGATTCAAACCCTATGGGATGCAGCAAAAGCAGTTTTAAGAAGGAAGTTTATAGCAATACATTCCTACCTCAAGAAACAAGAAAAATCTCAAATAAACAACCTAAACTTACACCTAAAGCAATTAGAGAAAAAAGAACAAAAAAACCCAAAGTTAGTAGAAGGAAAGAAATCATAAAGATCAGATCAGAAATAAATGAAAAAGAAATGAAGAAAACAATAGCAAAGATCAATAAAACTAAAAGCTGGTTCTTTGAGAAGATAAACAAAATTGATAAACCATTAGCCAGACTCATCAAGAAAAAAAGGGAGAAGACTCAAATCAATAGAATTAGAAATGAAAAAGGAGAAGTAAAAACTGACACTTCAGAAATACAAAGGATCTTTAGAGATTACTACAAGCAACTCTATGCCAATAAAATGGACAACCTGGAAGAAATGGACAAACTCGTAGAAATGCACAACCTTCTGAGACTGAACCAGGAAGAAATAGAAAATATTTCTATTTTCTATTCATGATAGACAGACCAATCACAATCACTGAAATTGAAACTCATTAAAAATTTTCCAACAAACAAAAGCACAGGTCCAGATGACTTCACAGGTGAACTCTATCAAACATTTAGAGGATAGATAACACCTATCCTTCTCAAACTCTTACAAAATACAGCAGAGGGAGGAACACTCCCAAATTCATTCCATGAGGCCACCATCACCCTGATACCAAAACCAAAGATGTCACAAAAAAAGAAAACTACAGGCCAATATCACAGATGAACATAGATACAAAAATCCTCAACAAAATATTAGCAAACAGAATCCAACAGCACATTAAAAGGATTATACACCATGATGAAGTGGGGTTTATCCCAGGAATGCAAGAATTCTTCAATATGTGCAAATCAATCAATGTGATACACCATATTAACAAACTGAAGGATAAAAACCATATGATCATCTCAATAGATGCAAAAAAGCTTTTGACAAAATTTAACATCCATTTATGATAAAAATCCTGCAGAAAGTAGGCATAGAGGGAACCTACCTCAACATAATAAAGGCTATCTGACAATCCCACAGCCAACATCATTCTCAATGGTGAAAAACTGAAACCATTTCCTCTAAGAGCAGGAACAAGAAAAGGTTGCCCACTCTCACTACTATTATTCAACATAGTTTTGGAAGTTTTAGCCACGACAATCAGAGAAGAAAAAGAAATAAAAGGAATCCAAATCAGAAAAGAAGAAGTAAAACTGTGACTGTTTGCAGATGACATACATAGAGAATCCTAAAGATGCTACCAGAAAACTACTAGATCTAATCAATGAATTTGGTAGAGTAGTAGAATAAAAAATTAATGCACAGAAATTTCTTTCATTCCTATACACTAATGATGAAAAATATAAAAGAGAAATTAAGAAAACACTCCCATTTACCACTGCAACAAAAAGAATAAAATACCCTGGAATAAACCTACCTAAGGAGACATAAAACCTGTATGCAGAAAACTATAATACACTGATGGAAGAAATTAAAGATGATACAAACAGATGGAGGGATATAATATGTTCTTGGATTGGAAGAATCAACATTGTGAAAATGATTATACTACCCAAAGCAATCTACAGATTAAATGTAATCCCTATCAAAGCACCAATGGCATTTTTCATAGAACTACAACAAAAAATTTCACAATTTGTATGGAAACACAAAAGACCCCAAATAGTCAAAGGAATCTTGAGAAAGAAAAATGTAGCTGGAGGAATCAGGCTCCTGGAATTCACACTTCACACTACACTACAGTAATCAAGACAGTATGGCACTGGCACAAAAACAGAAATATAGATCAATGGAACAAGATAGAAAGCCCAGAGATAAACCCATGCACATGCGGTCACCTTATCTTTGATAAAGGAGGCAAAAGTATACAATGGAGAAAAGACAGCCTCTTCAATAAGTGGTGTTTGGAAAACTGGACAGCTACATGTAAAAGAATGAAATTAAAACACCTCCTAACACCATACACAAAAATAAACTCAAAATGGATTAAAGACCTAAATGGAAGACCAGACACTATCAAACTCTTAGAGGAAAACATAGGCAGAACACTCTATGACATAAATCACAGCAAGATCCTTTTTGACCCGCCTCCTAGAGAAATGGAAATAAAAACAAAAGTAAACAAATGGGACCTAATGAAACTTAAAAGCTTTTGCACAGCAAAGGAAACCATAAACAAGACGAAAAGACAACCCTCAGAATGGGAGAAAATATTTGCAAACGAAGCAACTGACAAAGGATTAATCTCCAAAATATAGAAACAGCTCATGCAGCTCAATATCCAAAAAAACAAACAACCCAATCCAAAAATGGGTGGAAGACCTAAATAGACATTTCTCCAAAGAAGATATACAGATTGCCAACAAACACATGAAAAGATGCTCAATATCACTAATCATTAGAGAAATGCAAATCAAAATTACAATGAGATATCACCTCACACTGGTCAGAATGGCCATCATCAGAAAAATCTACAAACAATAAATGCTGGAGAGGGTGTGGAGAAAAGAGAACCCTTTACACTATTGGCGGGAATGTAAATTGATACAGCCACTATGAAGAACAGTATGGAGGTTCCTTAAAAAACTACAAACAGAACTACCATATGACCCAGCAATCCTACTACTGGGCATATACCCTGAGAAAACCATAATTCAAAATGAGTCATGTACCACAATGTTCATTGCAGCACTATTTACAATAGGCAGGACATGGAAGCTACCTAAGTGCCCATCGGCAGATGAATGGATAAAGAAGATGTGGCACATATATACAATGGAATATTACTCAGCCATAAAAAGAAACGAAATTGAGTTTTTGTAGTTAGGTGGATGGACCTAGAGTCTGTCATACAGAGTGAAGTAAGTCAGAAAAAGGAAAACAAATACCGTATGCTAACACATATATATATGGAATCTAAAAAAAAAAAAAAGAAAGGTTCTGAAGAACCTAGGGGCAGGACAGGAATAAAGATGCGGGAGTAGAGAATGGTCTTGAGGACACGGGGAGGGGGAAGGGTAAGCTGGGTCGAAGTGAGAGAGTGGCATTGACATATATACACTACCATATGTAAAATAGAGATCTAGTGGGAAGCAGCCACATAGCACAGGGAGGTCAGCTCAGTGCTTTGTGACCACCTAGAGGGGTGGGATAAGGAGGGTGGGAGGGAGACCCAAGAGGGAGGGTATATGGGGATATATGCATGCATATAGGTGATTCATTTCGTTAAACAGCAGAAACTAATACAACACTGTAAAGCAATTATACTCCAACAAAGAAGTTAAAAATAAAAAAAGAAAACACAGTATAACCTGGGTCTAGATTCTAGCTCTGCCTTTGTCTTAACTGGCTGAGACTAGCATAAATGGATAATATTTTTTGGACATGTTTCACTATTATAAAATGAATTGGACTTAATGATATCCAAGATTTCTCTGTGCTCTTGCACTAGCATTTTTTAAATGATTTGAAAATTTGCTTCAAACCATACTCTGTTCTTGCTATGAATATTATAACTGGAAAGTGCAATATTGAGCAAGTAGATCTTAACAGAGTCAGTACTGGATTACTCAGCATCTGATTACCTGCTCTTTTCTCTATCTGCCTCTGGCATTTCATAATGTTTCTCTTTCTAAGGCTGCCTTTGTTACTTCAAATTTCTCAGTCTAGTGCTGCAGTAAGCGGTATGGGAACCAGTAGCCACAGCTATTCACCACTTGAAATGCAGCTAGTGCTACTGAAAATGAAACGCTTATTTTAATTAATTTAAACTTAAATCCTTCAATTCAGTTATCGGGAAAAACTGTTGGAACAACTTAGGTATGTTAATATACTTTTTCAACTGTAAATTGTATGACATCTAAATATCAAACACGTGTTTCTGATAAAATTTAATGTCTGAATTGAGATGGTAAGTGAAAGATAAATGCCAGATTCAAAGACTTAGTATTTTTTAAAGTTAAATATCTCATTAATAATTTTATATTGATTATATAGAGAAATGATACTATTTGGGACATATTAAGCTAAATATCAAAATTGAGTTCTCTTACTTCTTTTTACTTCTTTTAAAGTAACTATTGAAATATTTAATATTTTTTAGTTGGTTTGAATTTTATTTCTATGAGATAGTGCTAGTCTAACATATTAAAGGCTCTTCCTCCACTTTCTCTGGATAATTGATTTGCCTTTTCTAGGCTCAGCCTGCTGTCACTTTTCAAGTCCTAGAGCGTTACCAGGAAACTTTCCAACTCCCAGCATTTCCCTGTCTCTCTCTTTCAGTCTTCATTAAAGGAAAGTCAAAAATCCATGTCTGTACTTATAAAATTCTCTATACTATTCCTTTAATATTAGTTAAGGCTCTGAATATAAATTCCATAAGCCAACTTAAGCTATGATAAGTAGAAGAGAGATGGCTATTACAAAGACACAAAAGTGTTTTGTAGAATAAAAATTACTTCTGTCAAATGAATGATGAATAAATGAATTAATGAAAACATATTAAGAGTAATTATTGGTGGCACTTTTAATGTTTGAGTAAATCAGAGTAATTACTTGTCTTTTAAATTTCAATTTTCCATGCTGCTTAGTTCTCATTTTAAAAAATAGCAAGGATAATCAAGGGGACTAAAAGATAAATCAGGGAATCATATGCCATTTATTATCCACTGAATTGTTATCTGATAATACCAGAAGGACTCTGATAGTAATTATAGTGCCTATTTATCTCTTTTTAGAAAAACGTCTGACTACAAAAAATTGACTGAGTTATTTAAACTCAGTTCAAAGCTTAGGTGAACAAGGCCTTTCATACCTGCTTTTTATTATAGTGCTAATGTTTTAGAATTACTAACTCCCTTTTATCAAAGAAACCTCTGAAAACACCAACTTTAATGACTGCTTTAAAAATTAGCAGCTCATTCAAAAAAAATGCTCACCATTGCCAGGAAATAAACCATTTAGGGGTTTTAGGCTAAGATTATTTTTCTGTTTAGTTAATTAATTCAACAAATATTCACTGAATGCCACCTGTGTGAGGCAAAACTCTAAGAAGAGAAGATACGCACATAAAACACAATCCTTGATCTTGAAGGCTAAGAGTTTAGTGAAGAGGAGGGGTTATTGTGTACTTGGGGGAATAATAAAGACAAAAAATATACATATTTTCTCCTGTGCTGTGTTTTTCCTTTCCACAAACTCAAAGAATCAACGTTCCCCATATCTATTAGCATTAAGTCTCTCAAAAGGCCAAATACTCCAAACACTAGCTAACTCCAAATCCTTACCCCGGTAAATAATAATCCTTTGCTATAGGCCCACTGCTGGAGGAGTAAAGCTGGATGCTCCCAGAAGGGCAGAAAAAGATGTTGGGCTTTGAGGCACAAGAGGAAAAGAATGGAGGAATCAAAATATCATTTCAACGCTATGATTCCTAACATGGCAGCATCTCTGAATAAGATTAGCTACTTCCACCCCACAACAATCATATAGATTCTAGAGAGAGAAGACTGGGGAAGTGGGTAGGAGAAGTATTGATATAAGTAGGCTAGGTAGAAGAAATGAAGGAATAGTGTAAGCACTTCCCCTCCCCGCCACATAGGCAGAGACTGAAGTGAACTTCCTGCCTGGCCCAAGAGATGGTAGGATTGAGCCTGATATTACTGATTTAGAAAAATGGGGCCATGTGATGGTGCTAACATCTGAGGCTGAGAGGAAAACTCATATTGTCACAGGCTGATAACCAAGGCTGATGGTCAGCTAGTAGGCGTTGGTATGGGCTGTTAATAAATAGCTGAATAAACAGCTATTTATTAATAAATTAATAAACAGCTATTTATTAATAAATTATTTATTAATAAAAGATCCTTGATCTTTTCTCAATCCAGCAACTAAAGAGGTAATACTTGGCACATCAGGAGTCCCAGGACCCCACTGCAACATTAAAGCAGTCATCCTTTGATTGGACTGTGCACGTCCATTCATGGTGTTAATATTGTGACATCCACCTTGTTAAAACCCATCAAATATGGCAAAAATTGGGTTACCAAAAAGTTTTTAGACAATTTTTTTAGAAAGTAAGTCTACTACTTTATTATTTAAACATGACAAACAGTATAGATTACTTTCCTCATTTTGAATACTGCCTGCTTAAAATTCTTTCCATTTTTCCCCTTTGTGTTTAAATTACATTGAAGTTTATGGAAAAGCTATATACTTAAAAGAAAAATGATAACTAAATGCTATCATTAGTGAGTTAATAGCATCAGCTGATCCACCACATTGTTGCTACATTATGGGTTTCGTTTGTTTGTTTCTGTTTTGCTATTTTGTTTTCTAAGGTACACCACTATGTGTAGTGGGAGAGTATTTTTGATATATTAACCAATTTATCCCTCTAATCTCTTTTATTATTACTATTTTTATTATTTTTTATCATGAGGCCCTCCCCCTACTAAAACTAACCGTTGAAAGTAGAAAACGTGGAGTTCCAATATGGTGTGCATACAGAGAATATTCAAAATCTAGCTTGGGTGTCCAAATAGACTCTTAAAGCAGAGACAATAATCTTGAAAGTTAATTTCTCATTTGTAAGAGCTGGGTATTTTGGAACCCAAAAGGCTAAGTCTTGTTAGGAGCAGAGCATGAATATCATGCCAAATACAACATTTTATAAGAGCAATAACAAAAGAACCACATCTCCCAAATCTCCAAGCTGGGCAAGGAGAGAAAAGAAGAGATAGGACCAAGGAGAGGGATTTGTGGTCAGAGGACCAGAGCTGAAAATCCTGATAGTCAACAATGAGAACTGTCAAGTCTCCACATGAGATTTGCCAAGGAGCTCCTGTGTAAACTGAGGCAGCCTCAGAAGCCCATCCCATCACCCTGCCAATGAGGATAGCACACCATCCCAGGTGAGAACATAAGAATTCTTGTACTTCTAAGTGCTGTGTATCATCAGCTGATCAGCTAAACAGGAATGATGTCTGACCCGACCCTGTGGGAATCACCAATATCATCAGTCTCCCTGTTAATGTCCCGGAATATTATTGACTCTTCTCACTCCCACTTGTGCACCTCCTGCCAAACAGAGAACCTGGATACCTATAAGGCCAGTGATAGTACAAAAGAGGACTAGTGATGTGGAAAAGAAAACCTTCAGCACCCTTACTTTGTAGGGGACAGAAAGGAATTAGTTCACAATTCTAACCTTCATTTGAATACAGACCAATTACATACAATTTCCTGCTTTAATACTGAATACTTAAAAAATAACTGAACTTTCAGTGAAAATATCTTTCAATGCCTAAGTTTACCTTATAAACGAAAGGTTTCCTAATAAATAAAAAAATAAAGAAGTCACCAGACACTGGGTTAGAATCTTACCTCTCCTCGATATACCTTGGTAATGTTCTGGCCTTTAAATAAAATTCTATCTTTAGTTTCTTATTCATCTCTTTCTCATTAAAATATGGAGATAAAATTATTCACAGATTTTTTTAGTGTGTTTTAACCATTGGGATACATCCACCTCATTTTAAAAAATTACTGTCACCCTTTTGTTCAACAAGGTAATATGAAAAAAAAAATAACCCTGCCTTTTAGGGTTTTATTTTATGATTTATTCATTTATTGTCAAAAGGCACATCCTCATCATCTCTCAGCAGGGCTGAAAGGGACCAGATGTTTCCTATCATGCGTTTCCTCTCAATTCTTCAGTTCATTTTTGACAGGCTGAAATTGGAGTATTTATCACTGTTGGTGTTGTGCTTAGTAATTGCTATTTGTCAAACTCACAGAAATATCTTTTAAAGAGAGCTAGCATCATCTAGACTAGGGCTATTTAATTTGACTCTCATGACAACTTGTAGTCAAAATCTCAATCAAATAGGTATATTGAATAAACTTTCACTTTCCACAACATACGCATGTTCAAATTAGCTGTTCAGACTGATTTGACTTTTCAACATGTAAGATGTCTTAGAAAGGATTTAAGGCAGTTTCCAAGTATACTTGAAAACAATAATAAAGTATAAGTAAAGATAAAGACTTTTTTTTTTTTTTTTTTTTTTTCCGGTACGCGGGCCTCTCACTGTTGTGGCCTCTCCCGTTGCGGAGCACAGGCTCCGGACGCGCAGGCTCAGCGGCCGTGGCTCACGGGCCCAGCTGCTCTGCGGCATGTGGGATCTTGCCGGACCTGGGCACGAACCCGCGTCCCCTGCATCGGCAAGTGGACCCTCAACCACTGCGCCACCAGGGAAGCCCCAAGGCATTTTTAAAGAGGTAAAATCCTTTAATCTGGAAAGCATGCAATAGTATTGCTAATATCATTAGAATGAAATGGTCATAGTTGTAACTCATATTTTAATGTATTTTATAATTTAATAAGAACTCATAAATTTAACCCTTGTCCCATAATTCTCTCAGGACCATCTGATGAGTTAGACAGAATGGACATTATTAGTCATATTTTCTCAATGATAAAAGAGAGGCAAAGAAAGATCAAGGGATCTAGCTAGGTTCACACTAGAAAAGCTTCTTTAATTTTATTCTAATTGACATTTTTATTTATTAAAATGAGTGGTAGTCTCTGGTTTGAAACAAATCATGTTATTCACATATATACCACAAGCCCAGAGAGATGGACACGGGAGTGGGACACCTCATAGTGCTGAGAAATCACATTAAGTCACATTCCTGATATACTCTTATAGCACCTGCTTCCGTAAACACTCTGTAATTGAGGTCCTGGCATATTTTTACACAAGTTGTGCCTAAATTTCTCATTACCAGGATGGCTCACCTCTATTTTTAGCAGGAAATATGATGGAGGGCTGATCTTGGAGGTTGGACTGCATTTTTTTTGCTCCAAATAGTAGTTTTTAAATCAAATAAATTACTCCATTAG
The DNA here is from genome assembly GCF_026419965.1 of Kogia breviceps. Taxonomy (NCBI): domain Eukaryota; kingdom Metazoa; phylum Chordata; class Mammalia; order Artiodactyla; family Physeteridae; genus Kogia; species Kogia breviceps. The sequence continues at coordinate 70,284,949 of NC_081321.1, read as the reverse complement.
TGGTGTTTATTTTTAACCATCAGGTCTTAATTCCTTCCAAATCTGCCTAAAAAGGTAAATCTTAAAATGAACAGGAATCTTCCCTTGGTTTTTGATTGCAAGAATTCCTCGAGGTATAAGGACATGACAAGATCAGGTAGATCATGTCTTTGCATGTATTCCTAGATGAAAACACTAGGTTAACCTGGGCAGTTTAGATTCTCTATGAGTTGATGAAAATCCAATGTTTGACCCATATCGATAAAGCTTTTAATTCTACAAAACATCCCCAATTCTCTTACCCAGGCTTTACCTTCTCATATTCCATGAAGGCAGGGATCTTGTCAATCTTGTTTATTGTTTTATCCTCAGGACCTATAACAATTCCTGACATGTAGCAAGTGCTAAATGATATGTGTTGAATGAAAAAGTGAATGAATAACCCCTGAACTTGAGAAAATATGCCCTCCAACTAATAATTCATCTGCCAAGTAGACTCAGTCATGTATCCTCATTAAAATGTTAGGCATTTTAGCATTCTGGTTATTAGGAGAGCAATTATGACAGCAAAATTACATATTGTCCATTCATCCCTGAACCTGGAGCAGAGAGGTAATGACAAAAAGAGCTAGTAAAGGAGTCTAATAGGTATAACCAGAGAAGAAAAAAAAGAGCCTTAGGTTGGGGTGGAAGGGGAGGAAGCATATGTATGTCTTGAATACAGGGTAAACAAAATGAAGGAAGGAATTAACAACTGTGATGAGTGCTGATGAGAGGAGAGTGTCCATGGCCTTTGACAATATGGAGATGGAGTCAGAGACCAGACTGGAAGATTGAAGAGTGAATGGGAGATGAGGAAATAAATCTGTCATATGTAAACCCTTGTTTTTTAAGAAGCTTAGAAATTCAGGGTAGCAGAGAAATGGTACAGTAACTGCAAGAAGATGCGGGGTCAAGAGAAGCTTTATTAGTGAAAAATATTAGAGATTGGTTGAATGTTAATAGGAATAGTTGACTAAAGAAGGATAGATTGAGAACTCAGGAGAAAGGGGAATAGTAATGAAAAGAGGTTCCTGAGAAGATGAGAGACAATGGGACAAAGGACACAAATGGGCTCATTAGCTTTTGCTACCAGCACTGACACTTAATAAGAGATGGGACCTTGGAGAAGACTGATTTAGTTCAAGTAACTGTACAGATTTGCTGACGGGAAAAGAAGGAAATTCCTATTTGATGATGTCTATGCTTACAATTACAGATGAGGAGTGTTATCAGCTGACATGAGAGTGGTATAAAATTTAAGGGGCACAGGAAAGTATGAAATAGTCGTTGAGGAGACATGCTCTTATTGTTATTTTTTTTATCTCTACGTTTAGAGCTAACTGTTGGTGGAGACTTCCACAACAGATTTGGTAGCAGATCGTATGACTCCCTTCTTTGAGGAAATATGACATTAGAGGAAATTCCCCTGTGAGATACATTTTTAGAGATAAAGATCTTATTTAAGTACATGTTTCCCAAGTCATTTTTTTTCATAAAATAACAGATCTTGAGGAAATATTTCTACTTCTTTAATTAGCAGTTTCCAAATTCTCTTGTGCTTTAACACTGGACCTTACTATCTCAGAAGCCGTCAATATATATTATTAGACTGAGGAAGTCAGGCCTGAAAGCACTAAAATGATCTGAGTAGGGTTCAAACTGTTGTATGCTATATTGTTACCTATTATTTTGTAAAGGATTATTTGTAACTCCAACTCAGGTACCTCAGATAATGTTTCCCTATTTTTCATGAACTATGATCCTGTAGAGAAGTTTAAACATTTCTAAATCCTTTATATTCCAGCTACATGGGAACTAAGTATTGTCCCTCAATTATTCTTCCCTAAATTGTATCATTTCCCTCTTAGCTTTAACGTTCTTCATGATCTCTGCCTGTTCATGGTTAACCTGTCATAGTTCGATGCAAATGTCACCTATAGTATAAAATAATCTTTGAATACACTGGTACACACTGGCTTCTCTAAATTATTGGTTATATCTCTTTTATTGCCATTACTTCCTTCTGATATTTCATTATAGTTTACTATGGAGACTTCTCAACAATCCTAGTAGATTATGGGTTTGTTAAAGATAAGAATATCACTTATCCTTCTGTCTGTTGTCTTTGTATCCTTCACAGCACAAGCAAAGTTAGTGACTTTTATATGTTAGTGACGTGTACCAAATATGCAAATGTTTTTTGAATGAGTGAATTAGCTTCCTGGTAATACAGATTTTAGGGACTCACTTGACTGATTTTACCTTTTACAACTAGTACTCTTGTGATATTTTAAACACATCAATACAGGAAATATAAAACCCACTTATTCTATTTATGGTTTACTATTTCTGAAAACGAAGTGTACTGATGTCTTCATGGTATTTGTATATGACTATAAAAATTGATTTCTCTCTCTGAAGAGGTGAATAAGTTGAATGAACAACTGTTTCTAAGGAACATCAATTCCAGGCCTCCTACTGACTATCTGAATAAACAAGGAAAATGGAATCTGTAAACCCAACAGCTTATAACTGGGCAGTATATCTGTATGTAGTAATCACTAATATGCTCTTTCAATATTTTAAGGCTAGAGGACACAATATCCTAAAAATAAATATGGATTAGTTTCCAAATCACTACCCATTTCCTTAAGTACTCATTACTGCATTCAGGCAGGGAGTGGAAGAGGTGATACCTGCAGTCTTGTTAGCTATTGTACATTATATCTTCAGAATTAATTGATCTTATAATTGAAGGCTGTACCTCTGACCACCTTCACCTAATGCCCCCATACTGCACTCTCTGCCTCTGGGAACCACAAATCTGATCTCTGTTTCTATGAGTTTTCTATGAGTTTCTATGAGGTTTTTTAGATTCCACATATAAGTAAAATCATACAGTATTTGTCTTTCTCTAATAAGTCACTTAGCATAAAGCTCTCCAGGTCCATCTGTGCTGTCACAAATGGCAAGACCATATTTTTTATGGCTGAACAGTGTTCCATTGCATATGTATGGATATGTATGAAGGTGTATGGTTGTCATTGAGTTCACAACATTCTGGGCCATTATTTCTTCAAATTTTTTTCTGTCCCCTCCCTCTCCTATCCTACATGGACTCAAATTACATGTATGTCAGACTACTGTAAGTTGTTCCACAGCTCATGGATGATATTTTCATCTTTTTAAGTATTTTTTTCTGTCTGTGTTTCATTTTACATAGTTTCAAATGCTAGTTTCCAAATTCACTAATCTTGTCTTTTAAAACGTTTTAATTACCGTTATTCCTATTCAGTGTATTTTTCATCTCAGACATTATAATTTTCATCTCTAGAGGTTTGATTTTAGTCTTTTTTAAAAATCTTTCATATTTCTATTTAACATTTCAAACTCTCCTCTAGTTTTCTGAACGATTAAAATATAGTTACAATTGTTTTAATTTAATGTCTTTATCAGCTCATGATAACATTTGGTAGTTCTGTGTCCACTTTGATTGATTTTTCTCATTATGTGTTGTATTTTCCAGCTTCTTTGCATGTCTGGTCATTTTTCATTGGCTGCCAAATGCGAATTTTACCTTGTTGGAAGCTAAATATTCTCATTACAATTCTTGAGCTTTGTTCTGGAATAAAGGTAAATTCGTCAGAAACAGTTTGTTATTTTTAGTTTTGCTTTTCAGAAAATATTAGACAGGAGCAGCCTTTTAGACTAAATATCCCCACTACTCAGGCAAAACCTTCTGAGTACTCTTTGTAAAGTCCCATGAATTACAAGGCTTCCCAGTCTGGTTGATGAGAAAAGGCATTCATTCTCCATCCTGTGTGAGTCTCAGGTGATGTTTCCTGTAATCCTTTCAGGCAAATCATCCCCAGCTGTGCTATCCTCCCATTCAGGAGTGCTGATCAGTGCTCTGCAGTACTCAAGGAAGGCCTCTGCAGATGTCTGGGGTTTTCTCTATGCACAACTCTCTTCTCTGTGGTGCTCTGCCCTGTGAATTCTGGCCACCTTGTTCTCAAACTCTCAGCTCTGTCTCATCTATTGGTATCACCCGATTTCCCCTTCCCTGCACCAGCCTGGAATCTCTTTGAAGCTGGGTAATTGTAGGGCTCATTTGCTTCCCATCTTCGCAGGGGTCATTATCTTTATTGTCTGATGTCCAATATCTTGGAGGCTGTTTTTTCATTTGTTTCATCTAGATTTAGTTCTTTGAGGTTGGAGGGTAAATCTCGGTGAGAAGTTGAAGTCCTAAGAGTCTTCTCTTCTTGAGACACCCTCTTCATTTGTCTTCCTTAGAATTTATATATTCTGCTTTTACCTGTTACCTCTGGCTGTTTCTTCTCCATCTTTCAATTTTGGAGCCCCTAAAGCATTAGTGTAGCCTTTTATTGTTCCTTGCAATCTAATACAAGACACTATATACTGAATACTTACTTTTAGCTAGGCACTCTTCTAAGTGCTTTAGTTATAACTACAGTTAATCCTTGCAAAAATCCTAAGACCAATGTATACTTATTAGCCCCAAATTAACCTTGACTGATTTTGTATAGCTTGTAAACGGTGGAGTCAAGATTTGAATCTAGATTTTCTGGTTTCAGAGGTCATGTTTTTAACAACTATACTCCGTGGCTTTGTTTTGCATTATTCTTTCTTTCCAGGTGGTTTCACCCATGTGCATTATTTCAGTTACCATTTATATGCTAGTGACTCTCAAAAACTGGACTTCTCAATCTGATCTGTCCTTCAACCTCTCAAGCTCTGTTTCTGACCAGTTCTGATACAAATGATCCATATTATTCAAAGATGTTCTTGCCTGGATGTAAGTAATTGAAACTTTCCATGATCCCCAGCTGGTTGAATCTGTGGAGGTGAAATTGATGATATGGAGGAACCACATACACAGAAGGCCGACTATAAATTCTACTTGGATTTTCGACAATGTAGAGGGTCAGCACCCCTAACCCTGGTGTTGTTCAAGGGTCAGCTATAATTTCCCTTAATATATAATAAGATTTTTCTTTTTAAGGAAAATTTTCATCTATTACAGTAGATACTTAATAAATCTTAATTCTCTGTTCCTTACCACTTTGCCTCATCACTTTCATGAGGATATTGTCCAAATACTAAGTGAGAGAAGACAGTCAAACATTGTACACAGATACTACTTAAAGGCAATTTGATAGAAAACACTTCCAGAGAACCAGAGATTCTTCAAATAAACTAAATTTTTAAATTAAAAAATGTTAACATCTTCAACGTATGTATCCTATTTTATGATATTGCTATATCATAAAATACAAAGCTATATCATTGCTATATTTTCAAGTTTTAATTTTTTATCTCTGATTTAGTTAAGTATGTATGTCTGTGCTAAATCTAACATGTGCTAACATGTGCTAACATTAGGGCTGTAGTTCAAGTGTGTTAGAAAATAAAATGCTATGTGTATCAGACTGCTAGGGTTGCCATAACACTAGACCACAGACTGAGTGGCTTAAACAACAGAAATTGATTTTCGCACAGTTCTGGAGCTTAAAATTCCAAGATCAAGGTGCTGGAAAAGCCAGTTTCTGGTGAGACCTTTCTTCCTGGCTTGCAAATGGCTGCATTCTTTCTCTGTCCTCACATGGCTTTTTCTCTGCGCATGTGTACATGGGAAGACAGAGAGAGATCTCTAGTGTTTCTTCCTCTTCTTATCAGGACACCAGTTTTATGGGACTAAGGTCCCACCCTTATGACCTCATGTAATTTTAATTACCTCCTTAAAGGCCCTATCTCCAAATACAGTCACATTGAGGTGTAAGGCTTCAGCATATAAATTTGGGGGGTACACAATTCAGTCCATAACAGTATATAGTTGACCCCTGAACAATGCAGGAGTTTGGGGCACCAACCCCTGGCAAAGTAAAAAATCCAAGTATAACTTTACAGTTGGCCCTCTGTTGTTCCACATTCACAGATTCAACCAATCACAGGTCGTGTGATACTATAGTACATATTTATGGAAAAAAATCCACGTATGAGTGGAACCTTGCAGTTCAAACACATGTCGATCAAGGGTCAACTGTATATAATTTTCATATAAAGACAAGGGAGTCCTGAATATTAAGCATCTCAGGGAAAAAAAATCAAACCAAAATCAAGAAATAACCCTTGGAATTGTAAATACATTCAAAGTGCAAGAAATTTAATTAGTATATGTAAACAATATCTAATGACTACACTTAAGAGAAAGTGATGAGATTAATTTAGCTTACTATATGAAGTATTTGGTTTATAATTCTGTGTCTGAATTAAGATCATACACTTTAAATTCTAAAAAGCTGAGTTTGTTATAGTTTTTTTAAAAGCTGTACATTTTTAATATATTGAGTTATATATTCTGTGAAGATCTTCTAATCTTTAAACCACTTGATCCTTTAATAACTGGAATTTTGTCATTAATTTTGCACTTGAGAGAAGGGTAGAACTGATTTAATCAAGACATAATTATAGTACTTTGAAATACAATTTTATTCTTTTACTGAAGGGATGTGCTCACATTTTTATTTTTTTAAATTTGACATGAAGTCTCTTAATGACATGAAAGTTTCATGTTTTCTTTTTTTCTTATCTTCCTCTAATTTTAAGAGTTTTTTCCCTTCTACTTCTCCATTGCCTCTATTCCACACTATTCTCTCCTCTTCTTTATTCACTGAACTTTCTTTATATACATCCAACAAATTGTATTATATTTGAATATAATTTTGATTTTTAAGGGGTATGCTTTCGCTTCTGTAATGGATAGGATTGCTAGCATGTACCTTAGAGATTGATCTGCCTGGTATTTTTAATTATCTTATTGAAAATATAATATTCATGATCTCCTGAGACTGCTGTAGTCACTGGCAACAATGTCTGCATGTTATCTACATTCTCAGCCTTATCAACTCTGAAACGGCTGTTTACCTGACTTTGATAGCTACTTTAAAAGACCATCCTCAGGAAATATTTCCTAACCATGGTAACCATAATGCACAAATACACAGAGTTACTCTTGTATAAAAATGTGGTGTACAAAGATTGTTGGCAATGTTAAGACCACCCAGTTTGGGGTGGATTTGGAGAAAATGTCATGATTCACCCAGAATATAAAGGATTAATGGAAGCTATGATGAGTAAATGAGAAAGGAAATTTTTTATTTTATTCTAGAATATAACAGGAACCATTCTGGATGGCTAGCATTCTCTTCTAGCTGCAAGTGGCCACTGTTACTTCTTTTTCTGTGTGTCTGTCACTTTTCTATTAGCAACTTTGGAATTTTATATTGAGCAATACATTATATCCCCATCATTTCACTTCTGGACCCAAAAGGTAAAAACATCCCAGTTTCTCTAGGCAACCATCATAGCCTAAATTCTCCCTCTTCCATAAAACACACGGCCCTGAGTTTTTTCATTTATTCATTCAACAAATGTTTACTGAGCCAGGCATTGCACAAAAGCTGCCAAAGCCAGTATGATCCCTGCCCTCTTCTAGTCTTCTCTACTGGGGGAAACAGATATTAATCGAGTAATCACACAAACTAATGGCTAATTTCAACTTCTACAATGTTGCAAAAGAGGTGCTAGAAAATCTTTAAAGTGAGGAATTGACCTCAAACGGAAGGTCAGTGAAGTGTTCCCTGTGGAAGGACCGCCTGAGCCGAGATCTAAAGGATGAGTGGCAGATAAGAGGTAAAAGATGGGGAGAAAAGCACTTTTGCTAAAGGTATCAGTTGGTATCTTGATGCAGCATGGCAAGTATAAAGGAATAAAATCACTCATGTGGCTGCAGTATAAGCTCGAAGAAGAGCAGGGTGTGAAATCAGATTGAAGAGGGAGCTGGAAGCCAGCTTTCACTTAATGAAGGGAAGATACAGAGTAAGAGTTGCTTTTTGAAAAGGTGACTCTGGGAAACGGTGGCATATTTTATAGTTGTTATTTCTGGAACTGCATTTCTTTGGATGATTAGTCAAATGGAAGAAAGGGAGGCTTCCTTTATTATCTCATGTTAGTACTTCATAATCACCCTAGTTTATCCCAGTGTGTATACTAAGATTCAATGCCTCAAAAAATGCAAAGAAGGAAATGGAAGCATATTGGAAACCTTTGTCCCACCACTAACTTCAACCCTTTAATAATTTCAGTTTGGAATTTTGGATATTTCTAGGCCTCTGTGAAGAGTTGGTCGGCCCCAAATGATTATGTAGCAGAGTGTCATAGAATCAACCAAAGAGTTGCAGTCTGGTTTAAAAATGGTCAACAAACATACATCTAATCTGTAATATGAAAGACATGAAAAATCCAAAACTTAAAACCAAGCCAAATAGCCAGAAGGTGGAAAGCTTTTAAAATAAAAACATCTCACTTCATTTTCAATATAACTGATTAAAAACTCTAAAAGTGATATTTTCTAACACATGGTTATTAAACATGAGGACAAAGTTAATGGATTTTTCTATGATAATGCTGTTATTTCAAATGCTTTGAATATCTGGAACATTAAGATTGTTCAAAGCTATAGCAAAATAGTTACTGATTACCTATAAGTTTACTGAGTTTTATGCTTAAACAGACTGTGGATAGCTGTTTCAAGGCAAGAATATGAAATCTGTCAATGTCCAACTCAGCATGATTTTAATTATACTTACAGATATAGGTTACCACATTAATAATTCACAAGCATTTTCACCCTCCAAGAAGCCATCATCACTGATTAAAATCTTTTGAAATACTATTGAATCTTTCAAATTTTCTTGGAATTATAATAACTATAAATTTGTGCTTATAATTCACCAAGCAAATTTCCCTAGAGTTCTTTCCATCATAAATTTCTGATAATGTGAAAATTATTACATTTCTCATAATGTGATCTGAATCTCTATCTGTATTTCCATAAGTAATAGTTTAAAATGTACATTAGCATACTCTGATATAGCTTTATTTCACCACTAATGTTTTAACAGTTATAGTGAGAAAAGAGCTGCACAGTACCCTGAAGAAGTATACTTTCAAAAATTGATCTATTTAATATAATTTGCATGTTTGCTTTCTAAATTATAATTTATCTTTGATAACAAAGATTTTTTATATTTATGAATAACTGTGCAATTAATTTGTTTGTTTTATTTCATCTTGTTTTGTTGTTTAGATGACAGCTGAGAAAAGACTTGTAGAAATCACCTGAAGTAACGTTACTGTTGTCACGTTGCTAACAAAGAAGATTGGTAAATGACAATGAAGAATTTCCTATCAACACTTTTTTCCTGTATTAAATAATTGTTAGAAAGGGGATTGTTGGAAATCACAATAAATTTTAAAAGTGTTCTCTATAGAAAAGGGAGAAAGAAAGAAAATGAACATTTCTCATTGTATCTTCCAACTTTCTGAATCTTAGATCATAATGGTAAATCCAAAAAAAGCCTTTATCTAAGTGAGTGTATATGGAAGTAAGTTATCACAAGAGGGTGAAAGAGAAAAAAAGCAAGTAAAAATACAACCCTAAGGAGTTATTTGGTATATTCTGCTTCTAACCAAGTTACATTTTTAACTCTGTGTGGTAAGAGAACAAACATTAAAGTGAATTGCTAAAAAGATATTTACATTCAAGATGCGCTTGACTATTTGGATAGAATACATATTGATTATTTGGATAGAACAGAAATGCTGACCAACCCAGATCTTTGTATATTGGAAGATGAAACTCTTCCTACACATGCCTGTGCAAATTTCAGGGTACAATGCTTACTTGATTGTGCAAAAAGTTCCTCCTAAAATGTTCCAGATTAGCACATGTGCCATGATATAGTAACCCCACGATTCACTGTCCAAAGCCTGACAATTTTAAAAGTGAAATGGAAAGCCCTTAATAATTAAAGTAATACAAGAATCATAAAGTGGGCCTGTCTCAGTCACAAATGAGTATTTACTCACTATGGCCCCAGCTATTTTGTAGATATATTTACCCAATCATGAAATTACCTCCTAGTTTCTTTAACTCCGTGAGTTATTATTTATTTGTTAATACACTCTGTCATCTTTTTTGTGTTTCTTTTATGACATATTTTAGTCTGATTTATAATTACTTAAAAGCTATAATGCTCATATTTAAGATATATCTAAGATTATTCATCTAATATATGCTAAGCATTGGTTCAAACTTATTTCACAGCAATATTGTGAAATAGGCATTATTCAAAGCAGAGGCTCTGAAAAAATTATGTTCATTACCTAAGGATGCCCTGTCAATAAGAGGATCCATATTCCAATCTGGGCCTTTTTTTTTTTTTTTTTTTTGCTGTACGCGGGCCTCTCACTGTTGTGGCCTCTCCCTTTGCGGAGCACAGGCTCTGGACACACAGGCTCAGCAGCCATGGCTCACGGGCCCAGCTGCTCCGCGGCACGCGGGATCCTCCCAGACCGGGGCACGAACCCGTGTCCCCTGCATCGGCAGGCGCACTCTCAACCATTGAGCCACCAGGGAAGCCCCTAATCTGGGTCTTTTTAACAAAAAGAACAAAACTTTTAGCCACTGGGCCACCTGTCTCATTCCTTCAACTCATCTGGAGTTGTAGATTTAGCTCTACTGAGTGATCTTCTATATCAATAATCTTAACTTCTCTGTGTTTCAGATTTATATTATCTGTTAAATAATCAGGATGGAAAACAAAACCACCTTGGAGACAGCAAAATGAAAACTGTGCTGGAGAGCTGGCTGCGTTATCTGAAGAAAAGAACTACCTAGCCAAAATTACGACCATCTCATTCATTCATTCATTCAAGCCTCATTCAGTAGCATAGAGATATATTAATTAACTCAAACTATTAAATACTAGGTAACAAGTTTACAAAGAGCAAAGCATACTCCCTGCCCTCAAGGAGTTCATTGTCTCTGTGGGACAACTCATGATTATAAATTATGTGTTAACTGAAATAATAAAATATTATGGGAGGATAGAGAAGAGGTACAGTCTAAGGGCAGGAGTGAGTGTGAGCAGTGTGGCCAGTGGGAAAGAGAGGTCAGGGAATGATTTCTAAAGGAATTTCAGATGCAGTTGCTTTGGCTTTCATATGTGTGGAACTGGCAACTCTTCAATCTGATATGTTAGTTAAGGGAATCCCCTGAGTTCACCTGAAAGCACAACCTTGTTTTCATCTCCCAAATATTCAGTTCCATAGTCAACCACAAATAAAAAATAGAGCTACTATATGATCTGCATCTTCATTACTGCCCTGCTACTAGGTTCATCAGTACTGCTTTTTAAAATTCCATATATATATATGCATTAGCATACGGTATTCGCTTTTCTCCTTCTCACTTACTTCACTCTGTATGACAGACTCTAGGTCCATCCACCGCATTACAAGTAACTTAATTTCGTTCCTTTTTAGGGTTGAGTAATAGTCCATTGTATATATGTGTCACATCTTCTTATCCATTCATCTGTCAACGGACATTTAGGTTGCTTTCATGTCCTGGCTATTGTAAATAGTGCTGCAATGAATTGTGGTACATGACTCTTTTTGAATTATGGTTTTCTCAGGGTAAATGCCCAGTAGTGGGATTGCTGGGTCATATGGTAGTTAGATTTTAGTTTTTTAAGGCAACTCCATACTATTCTCCATAGTGGCTGTATCAATTTACATTCCCACCAACAGTGCAGGAGGGTTCCCTTTTCTCCACACCCTCTCCAGCATTTATTCTTTGTAGATTTTTTGATGATGGCCATTCTGACCAGTGTGAGGTGATACCTCATTGTGGTTTTGATTTGTATTTCTGTTATGATTAGTGATGTTGAGCATCTTTTCATGTGTTTGTTGGCAACCTGTATATCTTCTTTGGAGAAATGTCTATTTAGGTCTTCTGCCCATTTTTGGATTGGGTTGTTTGTTTTTTTGATACTGCGCCGCATGAGCTGCTTGTAAATTTTGGAGATTAATCCTTTGTCAGTTGCTTTGTTTGCAAATATTTTCTCCCATTCTGAGGGTTGTCTTCTCACCTTGTTTATGGTTTTCTTTGCTGCAAAAGCTTTTAAGTTTCGTTAGGTCCCATTTATTCATTTTTGTTTTTATTTCCATTTCTCTAGGAGGTGGGTCAAAAAGGATCTTGCTGTGATTTATGTCATAGCATGTTCTGCTTGTGTTTTCCCTCTAAGAGTTTGATAGTGTCTGGCCTTCCATTTAGGTCTTTAATCTATTTTGAGTTTATTTTTGTGTATGGTGTTAGGAGGTGTTTTAATTTCATTCTTTTCCATGTAGCTGTCCAGTTTTCCCAGCACCACTTATTGAAGAGACTCTTTTCTCCATTGTATATTCTTGTCTCCTTTGTCATAGATTAGGTGACATTAGGTGTGTGGGTTTATCTCTGGGCTTTCTATCCTGTTCCATTGATCTATATTTCTGTTTTTGTGCCAGTACCATACTGTCTTGATTACTGTAGCATTGTAGTATAGGCTGAAGTCAGGGAGCCTGATTCCTCCAGGTCCACTTTTCTTTCTCAAGATTGCTTTGGCTATTCAGGGTCTTTTGTGTCTCCATACAAATTTTAAGATTTTTTGTTCTAATTCTGTAAAAAATGCCATTGGTAATTTGATAGGGATTGCATTGAATCTGTAGATTGCTTTGGGTAGTATAGTCATTTTCACAGTGTTGATTCTTCCAATCCAAGAACGTGGTATATCTCTCCATCTGTTTGTATCATCTTTGATTTCTTTCATCAGTGTCATAGTTTTCTGCATACAGGTCTTTGCCTCCTTAGGAAGGTTTATTCCTAGGTATTTTATTCTTTTTGTTGCAAAGGTAAATGGGAGTGTTTCCTTAATTTCTCTTTCAGATTTTTCATTGTTAGTGTATAGGAATGCCAGAGATTTCTGTGTATTTTGTATCTTGCTACTTTACCAAATTCACTGATTAGCTCTAGTAGTTTTCTGGTGGCATCTTTAAGATTTTCATGTCATCTGCAATTAGCAATGTTGATCATCTTTTCATGTGCCTGTTGGCCATCTGCATGTCTTCCTCGGAGAAATGTCTATGTAGGTCTTCTGCCCATTTTTTGATTGGGTTGTTTGTTTTATTGATATTGAGTTGCATGAGCTGTTTGTATATTTTAGATATTAACCCCCTTGTGAGTCACATCATTTGCAAATATTTTCTCTCATTCCATAAGTTGTCTTTTCATTTTGCTGATGGTTTTCTTTGCTGTGAAAAAGCTTTTAAGCTTCATTAAGTCCCATTTGTTTATTTTTGCTTTGATTCCTTTTGCCTTGGGAGACTAATCTAAGAAAATATTGCTACAATTTATGTCCCAGAATGTTTTGCCTATGTTCTGTTCTAGGAGTTTTATGGTGTCTTTTCTTATACTTAGGTCTTTAAACCATTTTGACTTTATTTTTGTATATGGTATGAGGGAGTGTTCTAATTTCATTGATTAACATGTAGCTGTTCAGCTTTCCCAACACCACTCGCTGAAGAGACTGTCTTTTCATCATTGTATATCCTTGCCTCCTTTGTTGTAGATTTTTTTTTTTTTTTAATATGGAACACTTCACAAATTTGTGTGTCATCCTTGTGCAGGGGCCATACTAATCTTCTCTGTATCGTTCCTATTTTAGTATGTGTGCTGCTGAAGCAAGCACTGTTGTAGATTAATTGTATGTGTGTGGGTTTATTTCTGGGCTCTCTATTCTGTTCTATTGCTCTACAAGTCTGGTTTTGTGCCAATACCATGCTGTTTTGATTACTGTAGCTTTGTGGTATTGTCTGAAGTCTGGAAGGGTTATGCCTCCAGCTTTGTTCTTTTTCCTCAGATTTGATGTGGCAATTCTGGGTCTTTTGTGGTTCCATATAAATTTATTTTAAAGTGATGAATAAAGCATGCTCTTTGACCTCAGAAAAATTCTAATCAAAATAAGTACAAAAATGAGTCAGAGGGTAAGGATGTGATTTTGCCACTCTTGTCAAGCAAGCTATTCAAATCATTGCAAGTATGTGAACTGAATATGCTGCAAAAAAAAAAAAAAAAGATGGTTCAATGATCTTTGAAGTTTAATCTGGCACTATCTTTGGGGATTTATATCAATATTTCAGGCCAATACAAAAATAAGAAATGTTTTACACATATCTGACTTCTAGATTTGTTCACAGGTTATGGGGATGGTATATGTATTCTGGACTGACTTATTTGAAATAAACTACTGTGTCACAAAGGAATGGGAAAGAGAATAAAGAGCTCTATGAATTGTAAACTGTATCTTACATGTTTTGTCTGCATAGTGATAAAAAAGAGCCATATTCAGAAAAAATCCTATATTTGCTTTCAAACAATTTTAAAAGATCAATTTAATGTGTAGGTAAAACGTGTGGGGAGGGATAAGCATTACAGTTAATCACTTTGAGAAACAGTCCAATGTACAGAGGAAATCAATACATTTCCATAGCAATGGACACTTTCCATTTAATTATACCCATGGTCCTAAGTCACCTGACGGCAGGAAGTTTCTTCCTTTTTTATTGCTGTCATTACTACTTAAAAGGTTTTCCTGATACAAAGTCAGCACTCAATCAAGACTTATTGACTGAACTAAATAAGAATAAGGTTATACAGTCCCAGACTGTTTTTTTGTGTTTTTTAAGAAAAAGACTTGCAAATGAAAGATACCACTGACAAAGTATTTCTAAACTTCAGAATTTTGAATCCAGCCTAATGCAGTTTGTACCAATATCTCCCTAAATTGAGTATCAAAAGCCTTACAAGTGCATAGAGATTAGAATTTTAGTAAATGTTACTGTAAGAATATAAATCTTCTATATAAAACATTGTTATATTACCTTATCTTTCAAAAGAAAAAGCTATATGTGAAACAATTTGTTCAAATGTTTCTAGATTTTCTTTTTACTTAAGTTTTTTAATAAGTTAAAAATATTTTTTATTATAAACTGTAGAATTAAGTTAGTCCCTTTTGTAGGCATGTAAACAGAAATGTAATTATTAAAAGTACATAGGTGGAAGATATAATGTATGCTAAGATGTGTTTATGTCTAAAAACATTTTTGTAAAAACAGGCATTGCTATCCAGGTAAATTTTAAATATTGTATCTTAAAATGTATGATATTTAAAGATATAATTTGCCTTCATTTTAAAAATTTAATACTATCTAATTTGGGAAAGCAGAGTGGGGGCTGTTTTCTTATCCCAAGGTAGACAGAATTTTGACAGGGGCAGGAAATGTGCTTGCACTCCCTATTGTGTAGAAATAATTCTCTTTTTAAGGAATAGTCTTGGCAGCAGTGTTCAGGTGGCTGTGTAGACGGATCTGTGCTTCCTTACCAAATCAGAACAAAAGAGAAGAAAACATATTTTAGCCACCATGCTGCAGATAACTGAAATGAAAAGTTACAAGACAAATTGTTTTTGGCAAAACACTTTCCTCCCCAGAACTGAGTATCAAAATGTGGTTTCCATTTTTCCACTAACATGTCACAAGTTCCACTCTGGGTGACGTCTGAGATCCTGATTCAGGATGTGGACTAGGAGGGTCCAGGTCATGGTGACACTAACCAAGGTTGTTAGATTTATTAATGTATTAGTCATCTTGCTAAAAAATGTTTATATAAAATGGGTATATAGCATTGTCTCAACTTCTATTTCATTATTCTGATTTTAGTTCAATTACATAATCTAATTTGACTGAATCCAAGAAAATAAATTGTAATTAAAGAGTAGTTATAATTTGCATTTAGGTAGATAAGGAAAAGAAAAAATTAAAATAGATAGCTGGAAGACCAGTAGAAACTATGTTCTTGTAAAAAATTCAACTTTCAAAATTTAACAATCTTGAATTTAAATGGAGCTATAAACTTAGCTGTATGGACAAAAGAAATAACTATATGGTAATTAAGGCTGTCCTCTAGTTTCTAGCACTTCTGCTCCATGCAGCTCTTTGCATCAAAATTTATTCACATCCAAGCTTATTTATCTTTTAACTATCATTATATTTAAACAGATTAGTAAAAGAGACAGCTGGAGTCCAATGAGAGATTGCCTTAATCAGGAAACATTACACAAAAGCAACAACAAAAAAATTAAGGCTAACAGTCCTATATATCCAAGTTTATTTATCCTTAGACTATCAGTAGATTAAAATAGGTTAATAAAATAGACGTCTGATGCCCAATGAGAGGTAACTTTAATCAGAAAACATTACATGAAAGGAAAATGGTAAAAGAAATAAGATGAACTGGTACAAAAATAAATTTGTTATTATATCAAGATATTTTTTAAAGCATTGCTTGTCTACAACAGCAGTCAATGCCCATTAACAACATAATAATCTTCATTTTTGATGACTGAACCCTAACTCTGCTACTGAAATTATGAGTTTAAAAAATGATTAATATGTTTCCAGTAAATAGTTTTCATCGCAGTTTTTGTAGTGCCAAAGAACATTTCTTGGCTCAGTGTAAACATGTGTATTATAGGAAAATGAATAAATTTGGCATCCTTTGGCACATTACACAGTAAACATTTGGGTGAGGTAAATATTTTATGGTACAGATATAAAACTTGCTCTAAGGCCTTGGCATGGATTTAGAAAGGTATAGAATATTGTAAGCCATTTTAAGGACTTCCTCTTTTACTCTGAGTAGAGCTATTATTAAGTTTTGAGCAGAGGAGATTCTGGTTAGATGTATGCTTTAACAGAATCATGCTAATTGCTGTGTTGAGACAAGCAGAGACACAAGCAATTCAGTAAGAACAGGGTGGCAAGCTTGAGGCTGTGAATGTCATGAGAAATGATCAGATTCTGTATTTACTATACTTTTAAAAATATGAGTGAAGATTTCTTTACCAATCATATATAGGGTGTGACAAAAAGAAAAAAGTCAAAGACCACAGCGATATCTTGGCCTGAGCACTGGAACCGTGGGGTTGCCATAGACAAAGATAAGTTAGGCCAAGGTGGAATGGATTTGGGGGGAAAGATGAAGAGTTCAGTTTTATACTCATGAAGGTGAGATGATTATTCAGTGCTCAATGTATGCATTGCTTCCTAAAAGCATGTAGCAGGTGTTTACTGTTGTTGGTTTATTTCATTGGTTCTTTTGCTTTTCTGCCACATTATCTGTTTCCTCATTTGCCTGTTTTTTTTAATTGGAGTATAGTTGATTTACAATGTTGTGTTAGTTTCTGCTATACAGCAAAGTGAATCAGCTATACATATACATATATCCACTCTTTATTACCTGGTTGTTCTTTATTGTCTACTGGGTTCAATACACAAATATGTAAAGAGGATCTAAGGTCTAGGAAGATTTTTTTCCACTGGAGCAGATTTGCACTTGCTTATGCAGGTGGCTGGGGTCATCAGCAAACTAGAATGACCTTAATACCATCAGAGACTGAAATTAGAAATTGCACTTCTTCAATCCTTCAATCCTTGCAAGTACGTTTCACCCTTATTTGGGGGGGTTTAGACCATAAGGATCTTAATCAGAAGCCTGCGTGATTTACCAATGCCTGTGGCAAGCCTTGAACCCAATCTGAATTTTTCTTTCTGTTAACCTTTCAAAAACTTTTCTCATCAGTCTCTTGGCCTCTCAGTCACCTCTTCCAGAATTGGCAAATCCCTATAAAGGAAAAATGGTGCTAAATACCAAGTTCACACCTCTAGGTTTCATTTCTTTTACTTTGGAATTTGGCCCTATAATTTCCTTGATTGCATCCCATTATGATATTATACATACACATGCACACACACATACACACATACCACACTTTCTTAATCCATCTCAGTGCAAAGGTTGACCCAAGGTACCACTGCCCCTACTGGAAGCAAGACTCCTTGGCCATTATATATTTAAAGCAAGTTTAAATCCAGATTTTATACCTATTAAAGATGGTGGAAAGATAAAAGTTTAACAAGTGCATAAGCTGAGATGTTTCTTTTATTTAAAAATATTGTTTTCAATCCTGTTCTCGGTGGTAGGATATAGCAAGGAATAGATAGCCAAGATGCCCACTCTCCTGGAACTTACATTCTAATACTAGAGGAAGACAGAAAAGACCAACATAACTGTCAGATATCACCAGTACTATGACGGCATTTAAGGAGGGTCCTGTAATACAGAGCAGGTAGCAGCTGCTTTACATTGAATGGTCAGGGAAGAATTCTCTATGGAGAGGACACTTAAGGTAAGAATTTAAAGACAAGAACAAGTCATATGGCAATATTCCTTGAAGTGCTAGGCAGAGTTGTATGTGCTTGAGAAATAAGAAGGGGCAAGTATAACTGTACTGTGTTAATTAAAAGAGAACTGCAGAAGAAGTTGAGAGGTCAAGTAAGGGCAAAATCATACAGAGCCTTGCAGGTCAAGATAAGAAATGTAATAAATAACACATATGCCGGTCTAGGTTTATTTAAGACACCAAACTACCAACGAAATTATGAAGAGAAACAAAAAAGGTAAACTCTTGCGGGCTGGAAACTCATCAAAAACAATGACAAAGGGTTTTTAATATATCTTTCAACTCAAATATTTCTTTTTCCTCTCATAATGACTTCTAAACTGATCTGATATTGGGTTAAACCAGTGGCCTGATGTTGCACAGTCATTTTTTTTTTCTCTTGGAACCAAAATAAAATGAGAGGAAATTAAAAGGCATAAGCCTAGAAGGAACAAACCACCATTCTCCAATCTCCAGGGTAATAAGTGATATAGGCAAGATCATCAAAACATGGTCAAAGTAAAAAGTCGCTGCAAAGAGAACAATGCACTTCCTCATTGGCCATATCTGGCAGCCATCCTCCCATGGCAATCTATGATAAAGCAAGAAATGAATTTTCCAGATCCAGCAAATACTACCATGCTTATGTTGTCAATGACAGCTTCCTGTTCC
Organism: Kogia breviceps; assembly: GCF_026419965.1. Classification (NCBI taxonomy): domain Eukaryota; kingdom Metazoa; phylum Chordata; class Mammalia; order Artiodactyla; family Physeteridae; genus Kogia; species Kogia breviceps. The sequence goes on along the minus strand of NC_081321.1, from coordinate 70,266,014 downwards.
ATTAGGATCCCTGAGGATCATGAGAAATTATACTCAAACATGCCTTATGCTCTCTTTTCTTGTGTGCCACTGTCCTTCAAAAAGTTTTTACTCGTTACAAATTAAACCAGGACATTTGTCTCATCTTAAAGTGACATGTGTGCACATGTGTGTGAGTGTGTGTGAGTTCTGTATGTTCACTTCTTCCCAAGCAGTCATACATACAGAACATCTCTCAAGTAAGACCACTTTTGGAATACGTGGTTTTGGAAACAGACAGAAAAGAAGAAAAAAAAAAGATATTTCAATGTCATAATGGCAGGTGGTGATTAAGGGGAAAAAATTAATATTAAATACAGGGTTGTAATATGACAAGGTAATGAAATGACTACGGCCAGGCCGCATGTCTAGCACGATGGGTGGTGCAGGAGTCCAGCCGTGAAACCTTGACCTGTCCAGGGCCTGGTTGAGATTTGATGCCATCTACTGGCAGTTTTCTGTTATAGCCTAAATATCAATGAAGATGATTCTGGGTCCTTGAGTGGAGGACCCTGCTATCTCCTGCTTAGTGTGAAGCCTGGAGTCCTGGAAGGCTCTCCTCCTCGCCTGTCCAACCCAGCTCTGAGCAGGCCCCACGTTTATGACATAGAAAGGGTCTCTGTGCTCCTGATGCTACCCCAGCAGGTGCCTGTTGGCGTTTATTATTTGGTGCAAACCTCATGGCAGGGGCAGGCAGGTTTCTCAGTTCTCTTGCTCTAGTCCCAGTCTTAGGTAAGCCCTGTGCAGTTCATCTTGAGGGTGGGGTTTTCTCAGCTTTCCTTCGATCTCCCCTGGTGCGTAAGGATGGTGAGCCTTCTACAAGAGCGAGTTTTCTGCCCCCCTCCCCCCAGCAGCGTTGCTTTGCATCACTACAAAAGTACAAAATCTTGACCACTGAGCATTCCTCCTCTGCCACTGTAGAAGGAAGACTTTGCTTCCTATGAGAGAAGAGTATGGATTTCATGCCTCTCCTCCAGCAGCTGCTTCTTCAGGTCTCCTTTTCCTGAGGCCACTTTTCTCATATGCACCCAGCACGGACCTGTATTAAAAAGCTGGTGAGGAAGCTTAGGTGACCTTTGTGTCTTGGGTTTCTAGGGATTCTAAATTCTCTTGATGACCCACACAGAATCTTTGCAAATTTATTAAAATTTCAATTGTTTCCTTTTTATACATATTTATTTCTACCACTTGTGCTTGCTCTCACACTGTACCGAAGGCCAAATAGTTTGCATGTCCAAGGTCTTTTGGGAGGGGCTTGTCACCCTTTGGAATTCAGTTTACCTAGTTACCTTATGACCTTGGCTCTGTGATGAGCCCAGGAAAGTTATGATTTTTTGTTTTGTTTTGTTTTGTTTTTGGTGGTACACGGGCCTCTCACTGTTGTGGCCTCTCCTGTTGCGGAGCACAGGCTCTGGACACGCAGGCTCAGCGGCCGCGGCTCACGGGCCCAGCCGCTGCGCGGCATGTGGGATCTTCCCGGACCGGGGCACGAACCCGTGAACCCGGCATCGGCAGGCGGATTCTCAACCACTGCGCCACCAGGGAAGCCCGAAAGTTATGATTTTTTAGATTATCCTCCTTTCTCTTTTAATGTTAGAGTAGGAGCAACATTCTCCTGAGATCTTCTACAGATTAGTAGTCCAACGCTAATCATACTGTACTATAATTACATATCTGTGAGTTTCACCTCTATACATTTCTTGTAAACAGTACATTTTAAAATTCTCAATGCCTAGTGGTTTTTATTTATTGTATTGTTGTAATAAGCTGTTCATATGCCTGTCTCTCTAACTAGACACCTTTGAGTAAGTGACTGAGTCTTACATGTCCTCATGTCCTTATAACTAGTCCTTATAATAACATAAGGACTAATATCTATTGAGTGTTTGCTATGTAACAGACTACGCTATAAATTCTTCATATACATTTTCTCATTTAATATTATAATTTAATAATAATTATAATAATATATATATAATTATATATATTATATATAATATATAATATATATTATATATATATTCTTTTATGTCATGCCTTATATATATATAATTATATATATATAATTATATATATATAATTATAATAATATTAAATAATATAATAATTTAATACCCTATAAAGTAGGTATAATTCTAGTCTTTTAGTTTAATAAACAAACACAGACAGGGCAGGCATAGGCTCTTGCTCTCAGAAGAGCCCTGCACTTGGTTTTAAGCTCTGCTGTCTCCACCTTGGAATTCTTAATTTTATCTTGGAACGTGAAGTCCCTGAGACAAGGAAGCATGTCGGTGAGCAGTGAAGATAGGCCTGGGGATACAAGGTGCAAATTAGCTGGGGATCATGGGTCTGACAGGCACACAGGCGTTGAGCAACTGGCCTTGTGGCCCAGCACACAGGATCCAGACTTAGAGCAGTCTGTGGTACGTGGGATCTAATGAGGTGAGGCCCTTAAAACAGATATTCCATGAAAGAAGAAACTCAAAACAGCAGAAATGCTGACCTGCTGGCCTTGAAGAAGCAACAAATACTTTCTGAGCCACCAATGGAGAGAATAGCATCTAGAAGCTGAGGGTCTCAGTCCTAAAAATACAAGGAATTGAATTTTGCCAGTAATTTGAATGAACTTAGAAGAGGACCCCAAGCGTCAGATGAGAATGCATGCCGGCCAAAATCTTCATTGCAGCCTTGCAATTATCTGAGAAGTACAGACCCCTGACACATGTAAACCACAGGATAATAAATATGTGTTATTTTAAGCACTATTTGAGGTAACTTGTTATGTAGCAATAAAAAACTAATACTACAGTCATGAAACATGCTAAAACATAATTACAGTGAGGTCATTATAAAATTGTTAGCGCCCACAGCTTTTATATAGAACTTAAAATCTTAATGTTTAAATATTTATTTTCAGTTACTTATGATGTTTACACAAATATAAACACATACCTATATACATATATTCATATACTTGAAAAGCCCTAAAGTGAAAAATTCATTGCATTCAAATAACAGCTGTTAAGTCACAAAATCCAACATAGCTTGGCTCCAGGTCAGGCCTATCCCAGAATTTCTAAGCATCACAACTCATAGGCACTTGCCCATTTTAAAACCATGACTGTATCAGCATATTCCCTGTTCTATCTTAGGTCACATGCATGAATTCAAGATGAGATGTAACACCACAATTCTGTGTAAATAGCAGGTGAGCTGTTGATAGAAGATTTTTGACGTTTGGACAGATGAAAACTATAAAAACCAGGAATAATTTTATGCAGTTTGCATCAATAGAGTAATTTATCAGGGAAGAAAGGCCATAATTAATTTCATGAATTAAAAAAAAATCATAAACAGGAGGGATCAGAGATATAAATCTGTCATTTTGGGTTCCTCATTTGCTCTGAACTGAGACAGAGGGGTCTGGCAGTCACTGACTCAAGAGAGAAGCCAGTGCACTGGAGAGTCACAGTTCTCTCCAGATAGAATGGGTCCAGCCAGGAGTCCTATGAAAATATGATACTCCTACTTTTATGACATTGCAGGTATACTCATGGTGCTGCTACCACATGGGGACTTCATGAAGCTTAAATACCACATAAATACCTGCATATAATCACAAGATATAACTGGAGAAAGGGTAATTTGGTTATATGGATGTCAAGCACAGGAGAAATACAATTTATTTTAAAAGATTCAATAACAGTAATGCTAACAATAGCTAACATTTATTAAACATGTAGTCTGTACTAGGCACTGAACTTAATTGATCTCAATTAGTTCTTCCCGTAGCCCTATAAAATAGAGACTTATGGTATCTCCATTTTGCAGATGAGGATCTAAGAAAAGAGAGGTTAAATCAGTTGCCAAAATAAATCACAGAGCTAGGATTTGATCCCCCAAAGACACTCTCTGGTCTCTTGAGATCTTACTTACTTTTCAAGAATGTATCTGAATATGATCAGTGATATCCAGGACAAGTAGGACAGCACCTAGCACAACCAATTGCATTTGCCTGACTTTCAAACACATGTAGTTAACTGACTTTTTTAAAAGATAAACTTTTAATTCTGCAATAATTTTAGATTTATAGAAAAGTTGCAAGTATAGTACATGGAATTCACCTATGCTCTTTACCCATTTTCCCTAATAGTAGCATCTTGCCTTCTCTTGGTACATTTGTCAAAACTAGGAAATTATCATTGGAAGATCATTATTAACTAAATTACAGGCTGTGTCAGATTTTTTAAAACACATTATTTTTTAGAGAAGTTTTAGATTCACAGCTTGAACAGAAGGTGTAGAGGCTTCCCATATACCCCTGCACCTAAACAGTCAGCAGCCTCCCAACTATCAAGTGGTATATTTGTTACAATTGGTGAACCTATATTGACACATCAGTATCACTCAAAGTCCATAGTTTACACTGGGGTCCACTCAGGGTATACATTCTATGGGTTTTGCAAATGGATGATGGCGTGTATCCACCATACAGAGTATCATACAGAGTTTCACTGTCCTAAAAATCCTTTGTGCTCTACCTCCCCCCTCACCTCTCCCTCCCCCCTTGCAACCACAGATCCTTCCACTCTTTCCATAGTTTTGCCTTTTCCAGAATGTCAAAGAGTTGGAATCATACAGTGTAGAGTCTTTATAAATTGGCTTCTTCAGCTTAGTAATAGGTATTTAAGGTTACTCTGTGTTTTTTCATGACTTCATAGCTCATTTCTTTTTACCACTAGTAATATTCCATTATCTGGATGCACCACAGTTAATTTTATTCATTCACCTACTGAAGGACATCTTGGTTGCTTTCAAGTTTTGTCAATTGTGAATAAAGCTGCTATAAACATCCATGTGCAGGTTTTTGTGTGGACACATCTTTTCATATGCTTATTTGCCATCTGTATATCTTCTTTGGTGAAGTGTCTGTTCAGGTCCCTTGCCCTTTTTTTACCTGGATTATTTGTTCTCTTATTGTTGCATTTTAAGAGTTCTTTGTAGAGTTTGGATAACAGTCCTTTATCAGATATGTCTTTTGTAAATATTTTCTTCCTGACCGTGGCTTGTCTTCTCATTCTGTTGACTTTCATAGAGCAAAAGTTTTTCATTGTAATTCAGCCTGGCTTATTAATTCTTTCTTTTATATGTCATGCCTTTGGTGTCATATCTAAAGAGTCATTACCAAATCCAAGGTCATCTAGATTTTTCCCTGTTATCTTCTAAAAGTTTTACAGTTTTTCAATTCACATTTAGGTCTATGATCCACTTTGACTTAGTCCTTCTGAAGGCTGTAAGGTTTGTGCCTAAGTTCATTACTTTTGCATGTGGATGTCCAGTTGTTCCAGCATCATTTGGTGAAAAGACAATCTTTTCTCCAGTGTATTGCCTTTGCTCCTTTATTAATTGACTATATTTACATGGGTCTATTTCTGGGCTCTCTATTAAAGAGGAAGGTGTATATATAAATATATATATGTGTGTGTGTGTATATATATATATAATTCCTAATATATATAACATTGGGGATTCTTCTGTAAGGAACATTTGTTCCTATCCCCATTCATTCATTTAATCAATATTTCATTTATATAAATGTATATTCATATCTATTTATTTTGTACTTTGAATTATAATCTAATACTGCTTGGCTTATTTTGTTGCTAAAACTATCCCAGTTTTGGCCATTGAGAGCATTTTTAAATTGGCTCCTGTTGTTACTTTTATATACCCCATCTTTTTTTTTCTTTTTTTAGCTTATCTTCACTCTCTGGCACTACACACATGATATGCCTTAGTGATAGAAACAGCCATTTCGTCAAGAAGCCCTGGTTTCTTTCACTGGAAAATGGTACCTATTGTCCTCTGAACACTGATACTTTATTTTTCAGAGGCCATTCAAACTCAACAATTCCAAAACCAATTTTACTCCCAAACCCTGCCCCTGTAACACTGTTATTAAACTCTGTTCCTTCCTATTCTATCACAGTAAATGATATACAGATCTTTCTGTTACCCAAATTAAAAAAAAATTTTTTCAGAGGAAAAAATACAGTAGTGATCTTATGGCCAACCAGCAGAAAACAAGCTCCTGAGGACATGGGCTTGGGGCATAAGATTTCTGTATATGTGAGAATGTGTGAATGTGAGAGTGTGTGTATGTGTGTGTATAAAAGCTGTCACAAAAATGAGAGGTTATTAGGAGTAGATTAAAGGGTTGGCCAACCCACCAGGCTTAAGATAGTTTATGTCAATAAATAACTGATGAACCTAGCATTTTATCATCAAGGGATCCATACAGAACAACTAAAGACCAGTATAAAATTGAGCATCTAAATATATATATATTTATATATATTATATATATATAATATATATAAAAATATATATATATATTTATATATATTATATATATAATATATATAAAAATATATATTTATATATATATATAATATATACATTATGCATCAAGTCACTCTTTAGGAAATAGAACTATGAACATATGTATCCTTTTGACAAATTACAATACAGTTTAGAAGGTAAGAGAAACATACTTAAACTGACAGCAAATAACCCAGTATGCAATGTAATTAGGTGCAAACATGATGACTCTAAAAGCTCTAAGAAGTGAGTGAAAAGATATTTCTAAGCTATTGCGCCAACATTTTTATAGTGATCTTGCAACTTATGTGTGTCTGGAAGATGTCGGGGGAAAAGAGATGATCTTTTATATGAAAACAAAAACATGCTGGAAGGTGGAGAGAGAAAGGTTTAAACACGGCAGGTTTATAAAATCATGAAATTTATCTGAAACAGGCTTATTAAAGCTTGCTGAGACCAAAGTAACACCAACATTTGTATATGTATAAATTTCAATGTACTTTAAAGACATTGCTTACTTGCTTCAGATTCTAGTCTCAAACTCTCCTAATTAGTAACTTTAAATGATCATTTAATCATTGAACATAGCTAAGCATGACATTTTACATCTGCAAAACTGCAATAAATTTTTTCCTGCTAGTCTTGCAAGGTAACCTGTGAGAGTTATATAAGACTACAATATAAAACTGTACTGTATGCCATAATTATAATTTAAGTATATGCTACTAAGGTAAGCTATTACTTATTAATTCTAACTTGTTTTTTATATATACATATTCAATCTTTTGAATAGGGAAATCAAAATAAGGTACAAAGGTACAATTAAAAGGTAATAGAGGGCTTCCCTGGTGGAGCAGTGTTTGAGAGTCCGCCTGCCGATGCAGGGGACACGGGATCGTGCCCGGGTCTGAGAAGATCCCACATGCCGCGGAGCGGCTGGGCCCGTGAGCCGTGGCCACTGAGCCTAGGCGCCCCGAGCCTGTGCTCCGCAAAGGGAGAGGCCACAACAGTGAGAGGCCCGCGTACCGCAAAAAAAAAAAAAAAAAAAAAAAAAAAGTAATAGAACATTTTATGAAAGTGCAAGTGAAGTAGTACTCAGTGTTCCTGGGTTCATATTCCTTGCTCACGGGATGTTGTCAATCTTTACTTCTAAACTGCATTCCCTGCAGCCTACAAAAGTGCTTTTGCAAGTGGATTTTAGTAATAAAGATTAAATCATGTTCGGGTAAAAACTTTTTAGTTGCTCCAAAACCACCATGGAAAAAATTGGGGGCACAGGTGAAAACATGTTTGAAATTAATATGCCTTTAATAAGTAATTCAACACAATTATGTCCTATATCCACTGCTGTGGATTTAAGGAACTGTATTTTAGTTCCTTGAAATGCAGAGATTTTCATCTAAGAATTTAAAACTGTGATATCAGCTTTAATTTAATTTCAGTCTGCTAAAAATTATGACTATATCATTCCAACTACTCTTTCTCTTTCATCTCAAAAAACAGTTTATCCAGAATTTGAATGTGTCTTACTGGTAAATAGTTTTTGCAGAGAGTTTTTACATTAATGAATTAAATTGTCTATCATGTTAGCTAATTTCTCTTATCTTAGTGAAACGTTACTGCTATTTATTCCAAGTATTCTAAACTGCTCTGCAAGACTGCATAATTTTCCTGTCTGATCCAGAGCAGAATAATCAATCTGTGTCATACAAAAATAGTCTATTCCATCATATGTGACTTAAATTTCCTCTGAAGTGAACTCTGAGACAACTGTTTCTTGGAAGAAGTGCTTTTGAGAATGACTTTCCCCAACTTCCAATCATTTTTCTTTTTCCTTTGCACAGTAATTCTTTCAAACATTCATCTCTCTTATTTTTTGTTGTCCCCTAGTTTCTTGTACATATATCATCTAACCTTACCTACCTGAAGGTTAATTTTTATACAGAAAGAAAAAAATTCTCAAAAGTAATTGTACTAAGTCAAATGCACATGTCAAAATTTCATATGGCATAATTCCCAGTATCTTAACTGAGCCTGACAGAATTGGTATATCTTATATTTACTAATTCCATCCTATTTACCTGCAAAATATGATATGTAAATATTCCATAGGTCCTTGACATCTAATTGGGTAATAATGCTAATAAATAAATGAGGCAAAACAATGTAAGTTAAAAAAAAAAGTAAATACATTATAGGTATTATTATGATTTAGGACATTTTATATTAAGTAATGGTTCTCAGCCAGGAACAAGTTCATCACCCCAGGGACATCTGTCAATGTCTGGAGACATTTTTGATCGTCACAACTTAAGTGGTACTACCTGCATCTAGTCCAGGGAAGCTGCAACATTCTGCACTGCACTGGAGAATCCTCCACCACAAAGAATTACCTGGTCTAAAATATTAATAGTAATGTCAAAATTGAGAAACCCTGATGGAGAGGGAACTTATGATTCCCCAAATTTGTCAAATTGCTGTTTTTCTCTTGATGGAGAGGGACTCCCACATTTGATTTTCAGTTCCAACAGCTCCTTTATACATTAGTCCGAATTGAGGTGTTCAGTTTTCCACTTAGTCATATCATCCAATCTGTGAAGCATATGTAACAAGAAAGCTGCCTAACACCTAATGGCATGGATCACTCTAAAAGTGTCTACACAGAACAGAGGATGGGGAACGTTTATGTGCATCACATCTCTAATAAATGATGGCTGTTACTGCTTTATAAATCACATTAGTGGACAGAAAGGGGAGATGAGAATATTCTGTATAATTTACACATTAATGTATTACTTAGCATGCAACTCATTCTGTTTCCAATGCAGTGACTAAAAGAAAAAGAGAGAGAGAGAGAGAGAGGAATGATTATTTTTCTCTTACTATATGTAAATAAACTTTCTTGCTCTGTGGGAAAATCTTGGTGTAAGCTGATCTGCCATAGAGAGCATAATTGTTAAAGATACTACATCATTATGTCATCTACTTACTACACTTACTTTGTTAACTACTGACTTTGAATTAGACGTGCTCACAAATGGTAAAAATAACTATTTCCCATAATGATTTGGGTTGATAGTCTATTAGATATATTAGCTAATTTGGGCAAATTAATGGAGAATGTATGAAAGTACCCATAGCACATTAAGATTTCATTGAATCTAAATTGATAACCTTTTGGTAGATTTACAGGGATTACATTTATAATTATTCTACTCTTTGCTTCACTTACTAGAATTGTTTAAAAGACTTGATAACTTGCATCACTATGGGCAAAACTATTAGAAAAAAATTGTTTTCCTGAAGTAAGAAGATCTTGCCTGACTTTTTTCCCCTGAATTATTTCCTTTAATGTGGAAGGAAACCATTTCTCATATTATGCTTGTTTGAATCAACATAGTGATTAAGAGTGTTACTTTTGGAAACTAACAAATCTGATGCTTAAATCACATCTTTGCCATTTATTTTTAACTTCAATAATTTTGGCAAGTTTCATAATCTATATAATCTTTAGTTTCTCACTAATAATATAGCAACAACAACAACAGTAATAGTAATAATAATAACACCCTGTTGGGTTTGTGAAGATTAAAGAGCACGTCTATTATGCTTGATACATATCATGTGTTTGATAAATTTAATTATATGAATTTCCAAAAGTCTGTGCCATGCAGCAAATTTTGTCCAGATTTCTTTTCTGGTATAGCCAATGAACTTACTTATTATCTTTACCTGTAAGTCTAAAAGCAAATTAGATGCAGTATGTCAAATCAAACTCTTTCCCCTCCAAAACCTGCTTTTCTTCCTCCTGTGTTCCCTATGTAGTAGTGAAGATGTCAACAGAATTTGTTCCAATCAGAAACCCTGGAGTGATCCTAGCCTCTACTTTCAGAGTTATTTTCCACATCCAGTGGACCACTAGGGACTTTCTAATCTACTTATTTAATAGCACTAGAGGTGGGTCCATTTCTCTCTATTTCAACTGTAACTCCTTTATTTTCGGTCATCATCATCTCTCTAAAGGAAAGTAAGGATAGCAACAATCCCTTAAATCATATCCTTGGCCCTCTTTGTCTCAATTTTCCCACTAATCTGTTTTTCCACATGGAAACCAGAGTGGTTTTCCAAAATTAAGATCACATCATTTGTTTTCCCTGCTTAAGGGATTTCAATGGCTCCCCATTCTTCTTAAATAGAAATCCACAACACTTAACCCAAGTTAGAAGTTGGTCTAAATTAAAATTTTAGAGGCACTAAAAATTTCTTACATTCTTTCCCGTAAGAATCTAAAATAGACAGCATACAAAATGAAAACATAAAATGTAAGAAAATATAACAATACTCATTTTATCTTCATAATGACTAATTTTTAATAGCATTCTTTCAAAAGTAGTCTTTTGCTATCCCTTCGCTCTGGAGCCTCTCCTTGCTGGTGCAGTAAGCACATATTGAGTATGCCTACGAGGTAACTAAGCACAGGCCAGTCTTAAGACTCTAGGCTTTACTTTTCAGCTCCTCTTCCAACTACTTTCCTCACACTCTCCAGGACGCTGGTGCAGCCATTAAGGCTGCAATTCTCTGCCTTTCCTATGGGCATTTATAACTGCTATTCCCTCTGATTTGATATCTTCCCTTTTGTTAGCTTATTCCTGCTCTACTCTTAAGGTACAGCTTAATGCAATTTCTCCAGAAAGGCTTCCCCAATCCTTTCTTCCTTGAAATACCGAGTCTGGGTCTTACCTCTACAACACCATGCTTCCCTGTAATTACTTCTAAGACAGCCCTCCTTACCCAACTTTTACTACCTAATTATGTTACTTACAAGTGAACATCTTCTTTTCTGTCTACCTCAAGAATCAGCAAAATCTGGTCTACTGCCTATTTCTCTATGGCTCAAAAGCTAAAATGTTTTTTTAACTTTTTTTTAATAGTTGGAAAAAATCAAAAGAAAATTACTACCTCAAGACCTGTAAAAATGTTATGAAATACACATTTCAGTGTTCTTAAGTAAGGTTTTTGTAACACATGCACTTCTATTTACTTACGTGTTTCCTATTACTGCTTTGTACTACACCTGCAGAGTAGTTGCAATAGAGATAATACAGCCCACAAAGCCTAAAATACTTACTATCTGATGCTTTACAAAAAGGTTTACTAGCTCCTGTTCTATCTTACCAGATGTCAAATTCCTTAAGGGAGGAAGCATGTTTTCCCAACTGCATTTCAGAATCTGCTGCTCAACATATATTTTATGAATGAGTGAATTAATGAAAGAATAGTGAATGGGGTGTTATAAATGAACGCAATGGAGATGAAAGTTATATTTCTCTAGCTGAAAGCAAAGTAAATTAACTCTGGCTAAACTGAGCAAAAAGGGAATTTATTGGAAGGAAATAGGTTATGTCACAAAATAAAGTTGAAGAACTAGGCCTTGGAGAGGATAGGAATTAGAATGGCTCTTGAGATCCTACTAGCAGGAACTACTGGATAATCTCACTGAAATAAAATGATTGATCCTGAATTTACATTTGGCTCAAAGACCATATTTCCAGGAGAGATAATATGACCACACCTTGGCTAGAGAAAGTGATCTCTATTTCGTAGTGCCATTCAGATACATAAGTCTTGGAAAAGATGTTCCATCAATACTGCACGTAAAGGAAAATCAGTGTTCTATTACTAGAATCAGGAACAGTGTTAATACTAGGTAAAAAACCAAAATGACAGGATATACCTCACAATAGAAAAAGAAAATGGGAGTCAGAAGATCATTTTAAATGGAAATACCTGGAAATTAGACTACAGCTGCCTACAGAACATCTTCTTCCTATCATATTGAAAAACAATTTAGTCATGAGTGTCTTACTCAACTCTCATGAATTAACTAGCTTGGTTTCAACATTATTATTGAACATGAAAGTATAAATGGCATTCATAGTGTATACTGAGTATAATATGCCCATCTGTCAGTTTAATAAGAAAAGATAAAACCATTATTCTATTTATCAGAGCTTTCACATAAACTAAAAAAGACAAGGGCTCGATTGTCACTTAGTGTGTAATGATAAACATACTAGCTAGATCTGAAAGGTGAAATTATCCAAATCCCAAACATTTCCGTGATAAAGAGGCTAACATGGCACATTAATAACATGATGATGGATGAGCTGTCTCTCATGGTGAGAAAAATACAAAGGAAAAACACAAAGAAATGGGCATTAATAATTCCAGTATTACTCATCTTCTAGTCTTTCTCTCTTCATTCACTCATTGAGTACTACTTGTTCTCCAAGCTAACTATGACACATCTCACATTAAGTGTCCTATAAGCTGTTAAGCTTGAACTTTCCGAAAAATCCATATTCCTCTCTGAATGAGGGTATGCTGACAGCATTCTGAGATCTTTTAGGCTGTCGCCACAATAACCTTCTTGCTAATTGGGTATTACATATTTTAATCTTTATGTTTTCAGTTCATGTGTGCTAAGTTCCTGAAGCATACACTTTGAAAAATTCCTAAAGAACTCACATGTAGCTTCAACTGGGGTTTTCATTATTACTGACATTTCCCGGATAAATTACCCTAAACTTCTTACTTTCTTTTTACAATGACTTCACAAGAATGTCTCTTGTGCAAAAGTTTCTCTCCTTAGAGAAAAAGAGATCAATTTAAAATATTTATGTAAGAATCAAGAATTTTATAGTCTTTCCACTCACTGGAAGCATATCTACTAAAAAAAAAAAAAAAAAAAAAAAAAACACCTAACTTAGTACTGAATGAGTTTTGGTTTCTGAGAATGAAAAAAAGTTCTGCTTAACTTTATATATCCATTTAGCTTCTGTTGTAAAGAAACTTAACTTATCTTTACAAGGCATAACACTTTAGCACATGTAGACTGTAGACAAAATATATTTAGCCAATAAAAGATAAGGCACTGGTCATTTCACTTTTTTTTTTTTTTTTTTTGCGGTATGCGGGCCTCTCACTGTTGTGGCCTCTCCCGTTGCGGAGCACAGGCTCCGGACGCACAGGCTCAGCGGCCATGGCTCACGGGCTTAGTTGCTCCGCGGCATGTGGGATCTTCCCGGACCAGGGCACGAACCCGTGTCTCCTGCATGGGCAGGCGGATTCTCAACCACTGCGCCACCAGGGAAGCCCCATTTCACTTTTATTGTGACTACTTTCTACATGATAGATTCACTGTCTACTTCCACAGCTTATACTTAAGCTTCCTTACTTCCAATTAATTTATAGTTTAAATTAAGTAAGTCACTGAACAATTACTGAACATTTAAAGTAAACTGGCATCCTCATTAGCCAAAAATATTATAATAATTTTCTACATAGATATGATATACTTCAAACCACACAACATAAAATCACACTGTGTCTCCTAATTTCTTTGCTGTCTACGTTGACTTCTCTGGTCACATATTTTTACTAGCATCTGCCAATAAAAGTTATAATGCAACCCAATTCCATTTTTAGATATTTACCAAGAAAAACAATATTTTCATCCCAATTTTACATATCATATACTTCTAAAAGTATTCCTGGAGGCTGTTTTATTTTCCCCTTGACTTTAGTATAATTATAGTTTTATTCAATAATTTCAGTTGATTTAAGTGTTATGGTGCAGTAATAACTCATTTTGATGAGTGATCTTTCCTAAGTGTTACATTTGGGTAATCCTTTTATAATCCTTTGATTTTTATGTATCAGGTGGAATTTTCACATTTACTTCTGATTTGTTATGAATCTTTCCTTGATATTTTTATATGACTCCAATATTAGTTATGTATCCTACAAAGCCAAAAGTGAAAGACTTTTGACCTTTCTTTAGATACTTTCCAGAATTCTTAAGTACAGACATAGGAGATACATTATTATGGAACTTTGTTTATTTGGAGTCTTTCCTCAAAAGAAGTTTTACATTCCATAAAAACAGAACATATAAAATTTTTTTCTTATAAAATTATTTTAATTAGTGACATAACTGTTTTATTTTCACAAGCAAAAAGGGATTTTTAAAAATTAAAGAAAAACCACAATGTTTTAAAATATCAAATTAAATAATGTGTTTGTTTGTACTCACTAACAGGAATCATTTTCTTTCTGGTTATATATGTCATATGAGAAAGTATTTATAATAGATACTGTTTCGTGGTATATAAGAACAGGGTTTACTACAACACAGCAGTACCTGTTTTGAGATATTCTAAGATTAACTTCTTTGAACTGTTCCCAAGACTGTCAGGAAAACTTGATTAATCCAAATTGTTTTCATCTTATTCCAAAGCATGCTTTAAGTTTTTAACTCTCAGAGAAGATTATACAATTATATATTTCATCATGGAAAATGTATTCATGATTTCTTCTCTAATATTGGAGTAGAAAAGTCAACCAGGTATAAATGTAAAGAGACATCTATCAGTCAAGTCTTTCATTTGCAATGGAAATAATCTAATCTGTTTAGAACTCAGTTTCCTTATTTCAAAAAATCAGGGAATTAAACTAGGTAACTCTGGTCACTTTCAGTTGTTAAACTATATAGTTTTTAAACCATACCCCATAAAAATAAGGAAAAGGGAAAAGGCAATGTGTCTTAAAACTTTCTGGTATGGAATACATCTGGTATATTTTTAAATGATAGCATACTCTCTCATATAATAGAGTTCTTTGTACGAACAAAGATAAGTTATTACAAGGAATCTTAATTATTTTGCCAAGTTATGCCTTGCCATGGGTCAAGACTGAAGAATCAGTAAAGGCTTCAAGTTAAAGAAAAGACATATTAAAAGAACAGCCAGTTGCCAACAGAAGCTTATAAGTGATATTCATTTTATCATTCACATAATGAAGTGTTTAAAAAAAACTTGTAATAAAGATGTTCCTAAAAAATTTAAAAAGAAATTAAAAAATAAATGAACTACATTGTCTCAAACAAATATTTCACGTTTCAGATACTTGACTGCTTAACTCATTTAAAGAAAACACTTTTATGACTTTCAATATTTCTTGATAATGCAATAAAGTGTATATCCTCAAGTCTTTAAAGTAATAAAATTAGGCTGCTAAAAGATGGCATAATATTGTAGGGATCAACAATATGAAATATAGAAGATACTGAGAGAAAAATCATGTAAGTATGTTTACCTACCTTTTGCAAGCCTGATTTACTATTTTGTATTAAAAAATAAAATACATCGACTAGGAGGTTGAACGTCTGTGTCATTATGATGTAAGGAATGGTGATAACTGTATATATCTACCTTCAACCAAGTACTCCCACGCCAATTCCCAAAGATGGGCTTTGGTGCAACCACTTCAAAAGCTGAGTATTGCTGGTTGCATCTTTGTTGTTGTTGTTGTTGATACTAGTTTTATTTGGCTTGGTAAACATTGTGTTTCAACACCATTGTCCTTTATTTCATAAACATGAATAGAGAAAAAACATGCAGAGAAATTCACAAGACTTAATTTACTGTCCCTGCGCTTGCTCTCGCACTCTCTCTCTCCCCCCTCCCATTTCTTTCTCCCCTCCTACCTTCTCCCTTTCTTTTCCTTCCCTTCCTTCCTTCCTTCTTTCCCCCCTTCCTTCCCTCCTTCCTTCCTTCCTTCCTCCGTCCCTCCCCCCCCCTTCCTTCCTTCCTCCCTTCCAATGCATATAATGTGGGAGAGATAGTTCAACTCTAATGGTTAAAAGCATAACTCTGAAGTTGAACTGCCCAGATTTAAATACCAGCTGTATTATTTTCTCTATGATTTCAAACAAGTTACTTAACTTGTTCTTTGTTACAATTTTCTCATCAGTAAAACTGGAATAATAACAACAATAATAATAGATATTGGTAAAGGTTTCAGTGAAGATGATTTAATATATGGGAAATACTTTAAACAGCAATTGGCACATTAACTATGACTGAATAATTAGTTTTTTATAACCTACAGGGAAGCTGAAGAAGCCATGGGAGAAACTATCAGATGCCCCATTCCTGCAAATCCTGACTTAAGACCTAAGCGCTAAGAAAAAAGCATCCATGATGCCAAATTCAGTTTGTGAGCGTAAACTCAGCAACACAGGCCATTCTACCTGATTGATTACACAATTCCCCTTGATACCCCAAGTATAAGAGGACATATCTATTTGATAAACTCTTATGTGTAGAAGGGGAAATTTTGTTAAAGACAATACAATTTTAATGATTCTTTCATTTAAAAATTTAAGTAGGTAATAGTTTAGTGTTCCCACTTGATAAGAAATGTTATATGCCAGCTGTTGATTATGTATTTTATGATGGAGAAAGGAAAATAATATTATTAATTATGCTTCCTAGAAACCTATGTTGGAATAAAGGCAAGAAGTATTTAGCTGTATAGTAATTACTTATCCTTTAAATCCCTCTGTTGCTTATCTATAAAGTTTACATCCAAACTTGGAGAAGCAGGAAACTGAGGGAAGGCATGAAAGCCAATGGAAAATGAATATGTAGAGTTCAATAGCCTGCTTAACACCAGCACCCATAATCTCAACATTAGTTTTATCCATGCTAGTTGTTTGTATTAAATGTGAATTTACTTATTTAACAAATGTATATTTGGTAATTACTACATGACAGACACTATTTTAAGTACTTTACAGATATTAAGCCATTTAATTCTCAAATCAACTCTATATGGGAGACGTTATCGTTATCCTTCTTTTACATACGAAGAAAATGAGGCGTGAGAAGGCTGTGTAGCATGCCCAGAGTCATATAGCCTAAGTGGCAGAACCAAGGATAAAACCCTGGGAGTCGGGCTTCCCTGATGGCGCACTGGTTGAGAACACGCCTGCCGATGCAGGGGACACAGGTTCGTGCCCCCGGTCCGGGAGGATCCCACATGCCGCGGAGCAGCTGGGCCCGTGAGCCGTGGCCGCTGAGCCTGCGCGTCTGGAGCCTGTGCTACGCAACGGGAGAGGCCACGACAGTGAGAAGCCCGCGTACCACTAAAACAAAAACAAAAACAAAAAAAACTCTGGGAGTTTGGTTCCCATGTCCATGCTCTTTACCTCCACATTATTCTGCTTTACATGAGGATTTGCTTCTCATTATCTATCCACAATTATTTAAATTATTTTTTTTTAATATTGAAAATTAAGCAATTGGTCAAGTGAAAGTCTGTAATTAAATGTGTCTTTAATATGATCCCGATATCCAATTACAATTCAATTTCAGCATTCAAACCATCATCATCACCCTTATCATCATCATTTTTTCCTAACATCTTAACTGTATTTCACTTGGTCACGTAAAAGTAAGTTTCCAAGTATTCACTAGCTGTTAGGCATCATGGAAATTACTTTGACATATATCATCACCACTTTGGACTTTTTCTAAAATCATAGAGGAAAATTAAATAGGGAAACAGCTCTGCAATCTCTCCAAAAGAGCTGATCGTTCCAAAGTAATTTATATTAGATGCTGAACTGCATCAGGTATATGCACTAAATATAAAACTCCATTTGCTTTTTCTGGTGCTCTATTTTGATAGGCTTAAAATATAAATTACACCACCACCCACGTCAACAGTAGCTAATAAGAAGAGACAATTGTTTTCCATAATGTGGAAAGTGGCTTAACATAGAAAAGTTGATATAGATAAGCCTCAGTGACAATAATCCAGAGTATAAACCAATTACTCAAGAATTATCCCTTTGTTTGATTTCATTATTTATTAATTTCTTTTTTTTTTTTTTTTTTTTTTTGCGGTATGCAGGCCTCTCACTGTTGCGGCCTCTCCCGTTGCGGAGCACAGGCTCCGGACACGCAGGCCCAGCGGCCATGGCTCACGGGCCCAGCCGCTGCGCAGCATGTGGGATCCTCCCGGACCAGGGCACGAACCCGTGTCCCCTGCATCGGCAGGCGGACTCTCAACCACTGCGCCACCAGGGAAGCCCTATTTATTAATTTCTGCTGAGGTTTAAATCACTGAATTCTGATAATTGATTATGTAATATTTAGCAAACTTAATATAATTAGTAATATGTAAAAAACATTCATAAATATAAATAATGAGACTAATCAGGAAGGCTAATAGCAGAAACACCTGAAAATTACAATTTTTAATATATTAATTGAATGAAATATGTTTCATTTTTTCCAAGAGACGCTTACATGTCTTGCTTATTTCATCAGTTTTCAGAATATTAATAATATAACCCACAAATTAAGAATGAATTAATTTCACAAGTGAAGGTATTTTTTGACAATGTTGGCCTGACATGCCAAAATGTAGAGGAAAATTATTGAATGTTTAATGCTAATATTTTATTTATTATCTGCAAATAATTTTACAGAATCAAGTGAGATTGAGTTTGTCCCTGAACCCCACCACTTTGCCTCCGTCTCCCTTAAGATATTAAGCACTGCCAGTTTTATCAGGTAAACAAATACAATTTCAATTGAATGGGGCTAATTATTAATAATAAGGTCAATAAATTTTAAGATTATATATGTTGTTGAAAAAATACTCTACTGACGATTAACTTCAAGTGAAGTTCTGAGCAAAGCATTGTTTAGAAAGGTCATAGAAATAGCAGGAAATCCAGCGGTAATAAAGGAAATCTGAACAGTAACCTCTCAACAGGTATCTTTATTGCCTTTTTTCCTATCACTCCCACTCAATCCATTTTGTATAACAAGTTCAACTTATTATTTTCAAAGCACCACTTTCATTATGGCATTGTCATTTTTGGAATTATAAACTAACTCTTACAAATATAGATAATAGTATTTTATTTATTTTTTTTTTACAAATTTATCTATTTATTAATTTTTGGTTGCGTTGGGTCTTCGTTGCTGTGTGCAGGCTTTCTCTAGTTGCAATGAGCAGCGGCTACTTTTCGTTGCAGTGCATGGGCTTCTCATTGTGGTGGCTTCTGTTGTTGCAGAGCATGGGCTCTAGGAGCATGGACTTCAGAAACTGTGGCTCATGGGCTCTAGAGTGCAGGCTCAGTAGTTGTGGCACACAGGCTTTGTTGCTCCGCGGCATGTGGGATCTTCCCAGACCAGGGCTCGAACCCGTGTCCCCTGCATTGGCAGGCGGATTCTTAACCACTGCACCAGCAGGGAAGCCCTAGATGATAGTATTTTTAAAAACATATCTACTACCTAGCTGAAGAAAAAATAGTTGCTGACAAAATGTAAGCCCCTATGTATATATACTTGTCTCCAATTTCATTCTCCTTCAACAGCAGAGGTAATCACTCTTCTGAATTTGGCACATGCCATTCCTTGTTGGTTTATATACTGACCATACATGTATATATTCATGATTAATATACAGAATTTATATATTTAGATGATATAAGAAGTCATTATATTATATGTGTCCTTTAATATTTTGTTTTTGAGGTTTATTCATGCTAATGTATATATCATATACACACGTGTGCACACACACGCACACACACATATATATATTTGAACCGAGTTCTAGGGAAAATGAAAGGGGACTAAAACATTGGTCCTGTATTTGAATTGCTTATAGAATTTATCCTTTAGAGAAAGTCCTTGAAATTTCTATTTTACAATGATCATTTTTTATTGTATAAGTATTTTGGAATACTTATGGTAAATCTAATGAATTCTGTGTACTACCTTAATATGTAACACAGTATTTTAGTTGTTTCATGTAAGTCAAGCCTACTTCTCTCAAATAGCTTGTAAACTGTCTAAAGGCAAAATCTGTGCTTCCACTTACTCTAACCTCTCCCCCAAGGCTTTGCACAGGACTGGGTCCAACAGCTGTTTAATACGTTTGCCTTGATTTTTCTGAGCTACACCCTCATTGTGAAGGAAGACAGATGGAATTACATTAAAACTCCCTTTGATACAATCGAAGATTGAAGATACATTTCTTTCCATTTATTTGATAAATCTAGGCTGTTTTATACAGGATTGAAAATAAAGCAATGATGTAATTTTGTAACCATTATCTGCCATTATAAACAATAATTTGACTCACACAAACTGTTTTCTGTACCTTCTAAGATTGAAACAAGAAAAAATAATGTTGTTTGTTGGGTTTTTTTACATCAGATTTTTTTGCAGAATCTCTACTACAAGAGAGATACAATTTTCTTCAAATTTCATACTTTTATAGTTCCTACATCAGTACATGCTTATTGTCTATGATTACAAATGGTAAGATCATCTATACTGCTTCTTGACTACTTAGCTAGCTCTGAACTCCCACCTTAGGTTATAATAGCGACATCTGAAAAAAGGATAATGTCTTATGATTAAGTGCTTTTCACTTTGGATCAGTAGTTTGTTTTATCTATTGTTATACCCATTAGTCTGATCCATAGAGTGAAGTGGTCCTTGATAAATGTTTGCTGAGTGGCTCATTACATAGATAGATGAAATAATTTCATTTATTCCTCATACTAACCCAATCTGTGCCTTATTTTACAGAGAAGAGCACTGAAGCTTTGAAAAGTTAGGAAGCTTAGATAGAAAGCATACAAAAAGCAGCTGACCAAGCTATTTCCGTTCTTGGTCTTCTGATTCTCAATATCCTGACTCTACTACCACTGCCTTATTATCTCCTGTGTAGCTTGAGGTAAAAGATGAGATAGTAGTGAGTTAAAAGAAACAATATCTGTAGTATTCTTTTGAAAGCTGAGATTTGATTTCTGGTCTGTGTTTAAATGTGATACAGTTTCATTCAATGCATGGGAATGATACTTGGTTCACCTGTGAATGGTCAGGAATATCAGGAGATACACAATGTGAAGAAAACAAAGCAGAAATGCTGGACTGCAGTACAGCCTTCTAAATGGGATTCTGAAAACGATTTGTAGCAAGAAAATCGAACAGAGGAAGATAAACTCTTAACTCTACAGCATATAGGAGGAGCGGCTGTGTTCACTTAGACATGTGGCAGGGTTGTTACACCTGCCGGCCTCACAACAGATTGTAGGAAATGTGACACCCCATGTTGCCAAGCTGGAACTGCAAATTTGAATTTTCTCCATTAAATAAATGAACCCCTGCTGCTTTTCATACATTAAAAGCTTCACTGTTTCTTTGCAACAGCATGTTCCAAGCCTGGAAAACATTCAAGGAGCTGCTTACAAGTCAGGAAGTGAACTTTAAAAGTCTTGATCTGTAGTTGCAAAGTTTGTTTGAAACAGTGGGAGGGACATGCAGAGTAAGTGCAATATAGCATATTTCAGCAGAAGTGGAGTCAGCATGGTACCTATTTTCCAGATGATATAATGTGCTTTCAAGGTGATAAAACAACCCTTGAACCAAAGTAGTCAAAAGGAAAGGAAACAATGAAAGATCTGAGTTGAGATGGAAGCAATGGGAGGGCAAAACGGTTCCGGTACGAGTGCTCCTTTAAAAGGGTTGCTGTTAAAGTTTCTGTAGTGTGTGAAATGTGATGCCAGACTAGAGTAGAACCAGACCTTCCTATTAAATCAAGTACAGGGAAGGGAAAGATTTATTAGAGAAGTCGTACGTGCTTACTCTTTCATGTGCCAAGAACTCCCCATAGAATTCTATCCTGTAAAATCATCACTATCATTCCACAGTACCCCATAGAAAAACACGGTAATCATTACAATAAGATTTTTACCACCAGATCTGTTTTTCTTGTTCTTAATCTAGTTTAAATTATGATTAAATGACAAGGATAATAGTTGTCAGGGTAACTACATGCAATATACACCCTAGTTAATTGTGAGATGATTTATTTTATTCATATAACTGGTGCTCAGAGTCATCTGTTGCTACAGGTAATAGAGAAGCTTTAAGAAGGATACAAAAAATTTATTTGACACATGCTTTGTTCTCTGTGTTGTCTTGAGTTCAGTTCTCTGTCATAGGCTTGGAAGGGACCTCTAGACATTAGATCATCACTTCTAATTGAGGCAGGACAGATTTTCACTATGCCAGACTGGAAGGTGTCCATCAACAATTTCCTGGAGAGGAGATTTACAAGTCTCCCTTGGAAACCTGTTCTAGTGCCAGTGCCTCTAATCCCACATCAGTATGTTTTCCAACATCTTTTATCCACCCATCCATACTCCAGGAATGTTCCATCAATATTAGCAATGATCATGAGCATCCTTAATCCCATCAGCTAAAATTTAAGCTCATTTCATCATTGCCAGATGGCTGGCAATTTACCAGCATCCTTGGTACAATAACCCCTCATATACTTAAGACTTTTAATTGTCCTTGGCAACGATCGTCATAGAACGTAATGCACAACTCTGCATACAAAGATGATGCAGGCTGTCTAACAGCAATATGAATATATTAGAGTTGGTTTTCCTCTAATGATTGTGGATGTGCTCTCATCCATTCATAACCGCTCACTCCATCTATGTTGTGACCAACAGCATAGAGTTTAGAGATAGCTAGTTGGGGTTCAAGTACAGTCTTTCTCTTCGGAGGTAACTTTATCTTAATTAGCATGGCGATCATTCAAGCTACCTAAGGTAAACAGACATACAGACTTAGGAGCAAAGGGTCTCAACACTTTATTTTAGCAGATGTTGTTAATTGGGATGGGAATTTAGACAGAAAGTTGTGCCAAAAAAAAAGAACTAAACCAATGGTTTGAAGCTCTGTGGCTTCTGCTCCTGACTAGCTATATGACAATGTTAGCATATTTGTGGTATATCAGAGAGAGTAAAGCTGTATAGGAATGGTACTGTGTAAGATGGGATACTTACCTAAGTATGCCCACAACGAACACCAGAACTTCAACTCTAATAATCAAGATGTGTTCACCCGGTCCGTCCATGTGCCTGTATATTTTGATATCTAGAGACTTTTTTTTAACTTGGGTACTTATGAATGTGACTAAAGTGCTTTTTGAGAGTGACTGGACTGGATTTTTAAAATTAAAGCATATATGTGTGTGTGTGTGTGTGTGTGTTTGAATGACAGACTATAAAGGATAAATGATACACAGAAGGATTATAATGTTAATCTTGCTTCCATCAGATGAATAAAATGTTGATTTTTTGTGTGCGTGAACTTCGCTTTTTTTCTCATTATTGATCTTTTCAGAGGGTCCCACATTATCTTGCTCCAAACTACCATGGTTAGGAGAGTTATTTATTATTTCAGGATTCTTTTGGTTAACTGCAGAGTTTTTACACATTATCTCAAGCAGAGCCTTTGTTTCTGAATTTGTATCAGCTGATCTCTACTGAAGGTTTTGCCTTCCTCTAACTTGCTGTTCAAAATATCAGTCTTGCTGGTTAATAGAAATGGTTAAGTTTTGTGGTAGTCTCATTGTCTCTCTTTTTAAAGTGAGCTTGAGCTTTCTGTAAAGTATTTGTATTTTACTTTCCATTGGATTGTGTTGCACTGTGGCAATGATTAGGGATCTTTGTTGAAAGGGTCATGTTCCCTTGGAGTACAAGCTGAAAATAGCTCCCTCAATTGTGTAAATATTAACATGTATTCTGTACCCATTAAGAGTCTTTCATCACAGCAGGGGTAAATTTTATGTCCTAGTAAGTGTTAAATAAATGCTAATTTATTTCCTTTGGTAAATGTAGCTAATCTCTCAAAAGCTAGATTTTTTATCTGCTTCTGATACCAATCTTATTAGATTTATTATAATTTGAGAGAGTAAGGTACTCAAAATCGATGTCAAATGAGTCCAAGAACTCTTACTAGAATA
Organism: Kogia breviceps; assembly: GCF_026419965.1. NCBI lineage: Eukaryota > Metazoa > Chordata > Mammalia > Artiodactyla > Physeteridae > Kogia > Kogia breviceps. Next base: position 70,241,918 of record NC_081321.1, on the reverse strand, counting down.
ATTCACATTTCCTGAAATTGGTAACCAAAATCTTGCACATTGTGGTGGAATGATACTAACCAGTAAGTTAAATTATACCTCTTCTTGCCATGTGACTATCCTCATTTATACAACACTATGCCCACAGAAGGTAGAGTTTGGGAATATCCATTGACAAGAAAATTACCAAATAAAGTACAATATACAAACCCAACTGAATATTATACAACAACAAAAAGGAATAAAGTAGAGCAACAAAAAAACACTATCAATGAATTTTAGACACAAATTTTTTTTCAAGTATCCGAAGACTAGGTCCAGTATGATATAATTTTCACCAATCAGAAAGACAGGAGAATAGAATAGGGGAGAACACATAGATAGACTCAATATTGAAAATGTTCTAGTACATGCATTGGGAAGGGGGTTCTAGAAATCCATTATACTGTTATGTATATACCTTACATGTATATTAAATATTCTTTTTAGGACCTCCCTGGTGGAGCAGTGGTTAAGAATCTGCCTGCCAATGCAGGGGACACGGGTTCGAGCCTTGGTCCAGGAAGATCCCACATGCCGCAGAGCAACTGAGCCTGTGTGCCGCAACTACTGAGCCTGCGCTCTAGAGCCCGTGAGCCACAACTACTGAAGCCCACGCGCCTAGAGCCCATGCTCCACAACAAGAGGAGCCACTGCAATGAGAAGCCCGCACACTGCAACAAAGAGTAGCCCCTGTTCGCTGCAAGTAGAGAAAGCCTGCAAGCAGTAACAAAGACCCAATGCAACCAAAAATAAATAAATAAATAAATAAATAAATAAATATTCTTTAAAAATGTATATAATGTTATATAAAGAAAAGAAAATAAAGTACACAAGTAGAAAAAAGACTAAAAAGGGTTTCTCCAATAATTCATACAAGACAAGTCTCTATCAGGGCACTGATTTTATAATACTCAGTATCCCATCTTCTGAATTAAAGTTAGTATTTAAGAGTGGACACCAGGCTAGTACTAGATAATGACCACAGAATCAGTTGGGTTCTCTCAGTTTCAGAGAGTTCTATCTTTTGATTTATCTGAAGTGCTATTTTAATAACTCAGAATTTTTTAAGGGTAATAATGGAATGAGCACCACGCATGCTACATTGGTCAGCTGCGCAGAATTGCTGTGTAACAAACCACTGCAAAATTCAGTGGCTTAAAAAGCAATAATTTATTCTCACATTTACAGGTCAACTGGAAAAGCTCTGTTTCAGGCTGCAAGTCTGTGAGTTGGTTGTAGGACTCTGCTCCATAGGTCATTTTTTGAGAGGGTGACAGAGGACCCAAGCTAAAGGGTTACTGGAGTATAGTTTCCTGGCAACAGCAAAAGTACAAGAGGGCAAGCCAAACTGTGCAAGAAGGTTTAAGCCTCTGTTTGTACCACATCTGCTAACATTAGCCCAAGTAAATTACATGGCCAAGCTCAAAGTGAAAGAGTGGAAAGGTGAGCTTGAAAGTGGATTTATAAGACTAATATGGGACCAGTGATTCAGTCTATCACACAAATTTACTAAGGAGTCAAATAAGGCCCATATTTTGCTAGGCGTTTCCTCTGCTCAGATCCATTACTCAGCTTCTCTGATATGTTCCATGCCCCAAGATGCTGAATTCTAAGGATGACCTATTTACACTAGGCTTATCCACTGACCAGCTTGAGGAAGGAACTGACCTAGAGGAGATACTGACAGGAAACTAGAGCACAGAAAAAATAAAACTTGGGATATTTCTTCCCTCTTTGACATTACATCTCTGGCAGTAGCTTTGTCCCTCCTTGACTGTGGTTCTCTTCAAGTGACGGTGCCCGCGTTGTTCTAGTTGCCTCTGGTTACGGTAGCAGCTGCCCATTGCTGTTAGTCTCTGGGGGTCTCATCATTCTTTGTTTATTTTCTTAGGCAACAATCCACACCGATTTACACAGTCCTCTTGCGAAGAATTCTCATTTTAACCACCTGAAGTTAATTCTGTTTTCTTCTAGGATTCTGACTGATACACACATATAATTAATTTCAGTATGTATAGCAAAGGTATGTCCTTAATAATCACAAATCCCTTTTCAAAATGATGTGGTAATATTTGCTAAAGATAAAGAATCAGGCATGCTTAAATTTTTTTTTTTAATTATTATTATTATGCTACATGCTGACCCTTTTATAATTGTTTGGATACAGCATAGGTTTTAGCTATTTGGCTAGAAAATTTCAGATACCATACCACTTGCTCAATATAATACATGACATACTTTTTTAAGTGTAGGAAGTTCTTTACTTTGGTTACACTGCATTCTATGCATTTACTCTAGGTTCACTTTCCTGAACTCTCTTTTTTGGAAGGCCATCCCCTTTCTGTTTTCTTGAGGCTTAATTTGGCTACCTGCCCTTGTCTTTGCAAATTCGAATCTTTCACTTAAGGAAGGGAATTACCACATATCTCAATATTATTATTATTATTTATTTATTTATTTATTTATTTATTTATTTATTTATTTATTTATTTATTTATTTATTTATTTATGTTGTGGTACACGGGCCTCTCACTGTTGTGGCCTCTCCAGTTGCGGAGCACAGGCTCCAGACGCGCAGGCTCAGCGGCCATGGCTCACGGGCCCAGCCGCTCCGCGGCATGTGGGATCTTCCCGGACCGGGGCACAAACCCGTGTCCCCTGCATCGGCAGGCGGATTCTCAACCACTGCGCCACCAGGGAAGCCCTATCTCAATATTTTTAGCCACAACTGGTGGCAACTCCAATTTGCCCCAAGACCAATGACAATCCAGGGTTACTTCTCAGTGTCTTCTCTGGCTTGGTACAGATGTTACTCACCCACTGACACATACAGCCTAGTGTCCAGTACCCACCCCACAGTGACAGCTTTATCTTTCATACATCCTACCATAATTTTTTTTAACTGAAGATATTAAATCCTGCTATGAGGAATCCCTTATGTATTTTTTATTGCCATGTTTCTGTTAGAAAGAGAAATTTTCTGAAAGCATACTTAAAACAACCTTCCTCTAGAAAAAAAAGAAAAAAACTGATTTCCCCTTTCAAACATTCATCTTTGCCACTATCATAATTAGAAGGTGTAGGCTGAAGAGGTAAGTCTTCCAAGGTTAGTGTTAATTTTGGGTCGGTTGAGGAAAGCATAATGAAAATGAGAAATCAAATTTTAAAGAGATAATTAAGCCAAGGCATAAATCATATGGGAAAGAAGAAGATAAAGAAGGTACCAAAACAAGAATATGAAATCATTCAGTTATTAAACAGAGCACTATAAGCCCAGGACAAAAAAAAAAAAAAATGTACCCTATGCAAAACATGTCTGTGATCAGAAGTCAGGGGCATATGGCTAAACTGGATTTGCATGGTTTCAAGACGATATACAGCAAGCGAAAGCCAGAAATGGGTTCCAAGGCTTGGAGACAAAACAACCCTATTTCTGTAGTAACCAAGAGAATTAAGAAAAATATATCAGCATTAAACATGTTTGGAAAAGTAAGGAGAATTACAAAGACGGCTGACTTAAACTATATTACAAGATGATCTTCATTTTTACTGAAAGGTTAAAAATGACCTGGAAAAGAACAGTACTTATGCTAATAGGGGCCATTTGAGTGCTATTATTCACACTTAATCTAATCTGTATGTAATTTAGATTCCAATTTGCATTCAGATATTGTTTTCTCTAAAATAGCTGCCAGCAAGTATTGTGATGCAGTAGTTATCACTGGTATCACAAAATTATCAGACAAGTCCCCATTATCGATATCTTACTAACAATGATTACTAAAGAAAGTGCCCCAGGAGTTCTGAGTTCATGGTCACTGAAAAAGAAATACTTCTTGATCTTTTCGTTAATAGTAGCAAAAATTTACCTTCAGATATGTGTTTTCAACATCGGTATTGAGAGAAATGTTGTTTTCAGTCTGGCCTGACAGGACCCATTGAAGCACAGCTTATTACAATTTCCATTGAACAATAAAAAGTCTCTAGATATTATTTGGAATTTAGAATTCTAACAGTTGCTTCCATCTGGTTGCTATAATTTGTTTATTCAAGCACAACTTCTGATTCTTTCACATTCAATCCAATCTCCAGGGTTATAGTCAAAATTCTATTTTGTCAATTTATTGAATCCCAGTCTATCTCCTGATTCTATTCTTCTTTAAAATCTTGTCTATTTTCAAACTCCTTGGTTTCACAATTCTTTTTTATTCTTTTTTGCTTTTACACATTAATGATTTTTGCCATGCTGAGGTTTTTTTCTTCTTCACAGAGTTTGGGAGGTGAAAAATCCTGTAAAAATAACTTTTCTCTTCCCTGCTGTTTTCACTGGCTTTTCTTTAAACCATTATTATTTACATCTCAGGCTTATTTCTAAGTTTATAAGGTTATGTAGCTATTTGTTTTAAATGGAATTTTTCTAGCTTGGAAATTTGAACAATTTTCTACTGATCTCAGAGTTTCCCAACAGCAGGGATAATACTTCTGTTTATGGAACAGAAACTTTTCCAGGAATTTTTCCCACCATACATTGATAAGAGTTCTCGAACTTTCCTTTACCTCTTTTTTAGCATGCCTTAGGAGACTAAAATACAGAGTTAGGTAATTTGTCCTTAAAATGCATACATGAGGTTTATGGAACCCAACGTCTAGAAGCAGCCCATCGAGGCAGATCGCTATACTGCAGCAATTAGATTTTCCAAGACTTATCTAGTCATGCTTTAAGAAACAAATCAATGGATTTGGAATTTATGTGATTAAAGGAATCTTTTCTTCTTTGAGAGGTGGAGGCGGAACAGGTTTTGTTTTTTCTCACTTTCACAGAAAATTTCTGGTATTTAATTCTACCTCTTATCTTCAGATCAAGGTAGAAAAAGGTGGGGGAGATCCATATCCAAAGAGGGAGTTAAGTGTCATGGTGTCTAAGTACTCCAGGCATAATAGAGAACATACTACCAGTGGAGGAGAGGTGAGTGGGTTGTTTAAAAAAGGCTGTGGGTTGAAAAACATTCTCTATTTCCAATATTTTTATTGCCTGCTGGAGTGATCGCCATGAGGGCCTATATATTCGTAAGGTTAGTTCTCAGAGTGACCATGAATTCAGGTGTTGGGTAGCTCTGGCACAAACTAACCCATCCATCACACTTCTACATTTCAAATACAGCACTAATGCCTAGAACTAAACCCTACTACATTATCCAGCTTTAAGTTTAAAGTCTACAGGTTTCAACTAATTTACAGTATTTTGTCTGGCCGTCAAAGAAAATCCTGTTAGAGAGTGGTATTTGCTAGGCTCATGATGAAGGTAGTCTCAAACCCTAGCAGTTCCCAGAATGCTCTTAAGTCATCTTACTTAAGACCTTGAAGCAACAGGAATATGTAAAGCTTCATGTTTGAGGCTTATATTCTCCGTTTATCCTTGTAAAAAGGTAATCTTGTTTCTACCCTCTGCAGTGATTCCCAGAAGAATTGGAGGAAGAAGAGTAGGTAGAAACAAGCTTCCTTAACAAGAAATATGAGAACGACTTGAAAATTTTAAACTACACATGACTCACTCCCCAGATGTTTATACACTACTCTGTAAAGTTATACCCCCATTTATGGTAATTATATTAGTTTCCTATTCCTTCTGTAACAAATCACCACAAACTTAGGAGCTTGAAACAACACAAATTTATTATTTTACAGTTCTGAAGGTCGAAAGTCCAAAATCAGCCTCATTTGACTAAAGTCAATGTGTTGGCAGGTTTGTTTATTTCTGGAGTCCCCAGGAGAGGATCGATTCCTTGCCTTTTCCAGCTTGCCTTTCCCATTCCTCATATAAGCCACCCATATTCCCTAGTTCATGGCTCCCTCCAGCAATGGTATCACTGTGACATCTATTTCCATATGATGCCTTTCAAATGTCTACCAGGCAGGATAGAATTAGTATCCCCTTTATACTCCAACAGAATTCTCTTTAAGCACTCATTACACTAGTTAAGCACTCATTACATTGTCAATATGTATGATAGGTCTTTCTTCTGAAATAAATTCTTCAACATCAGAGACCATGTTTTATTTCTTTCTGAACCACTGGTGCCTAGAAAAAGACCTAAGACACAGTAGGTTCTTACTTAATAAATGTTTATTGATGATCTTGAAAAACTGAAATTGGGACAACTTGGAAAGGGAAAACTTCTCCTTGGGTCAGTGGCCAGTGAACTTTGGCTTCCCAAGCAGAATTCTATGCATTATTCATGGTGACGTTCTAAGGCAACCCAATTTTTAACGGTTGGACTTGGAAGAGGTATAAGAAAGTAGCTACTGTGATGGAATTTAGAGTTGCAACATCTGCAACCCAGCAGATGGCAAGGAAGACCACACTGCAACTGGGGAGTGGCAAAGATGGCAGAGTAGGAAGACCCTGAGCTCACCTTCTCCCACCAGCACACCAAACTTACAGCTATTTACAGAGCACATATTGACAAGAACAACCCAAAGACTAGCAGAAAAGATCTTCTACAACTAAAGATATAAAGGAGGAACCACAAGATAGGTGAGAGGGATAGGTAAGAGGTGGGATAGTCAAGACCCACACCCCTGGGTAGGTGACCCACAACCAAGAGGATAATCACAGGTGCAGTACCTGAGCCCTACACCAGGCACCCCAGTTTGGGGGTCCTGCATCAGGAAGATGAGACCCAGAACATCTGACTTTGAAGGCCAGTGGAGCTTTCTTTCAGGAAAGCTGAAGGACTGTTGGAAATAGAGACTTCACTCTTAAAGGGCTCACACAAAATCCCACAAATTCCAAGACCCAAGGCATAAGCAGTAATTTGAAAAAAGCCTAGGTCAGACCAACTTGCTAATCATAGACAAACTCACAGAGAGCAGGAGGCAAATAGGACTCATCATGGGGATACAGACACTGGCAGCAGCCATTCTGAGGAGATTGCTCTACCATGGGGACAGCGGTGCTGGCAAGTGGCATTTTGGAGTCCTCCTTCTAGATTATTAGTGTTAAAACCCAGCCCCACCCACCAGGAGGTTGGCAACAGTGCTAGGACCCCCCCAGGTCAAACAGCTAGTCATGTTGGGAGGCAGCCCCTCCCACCAGAAGGCCAATAGTAGCTGTAGGCTCCTCTGAGCCCCCAGCCACCCTGGGATCCAGCTCTACCCAACAAAGGTCCCAGGACCTGAATCCACCTACCAGTGGGCCAGCACCAGCCCCAGGACCCTTCAGGCCACAGCCCGGCCCACCGCCAACACCTACTCTGAGACCCCTGGGCCCAGCAGTCAGCACCCCTGGGACCCAGCTCTGACCACCAGTGGGCTGGTACTAGCCTCAGGACCCCCAGGAGTGCCACAGTCAGCCAAATGGGGACCTGGTACCACCCACCAGCTGCTGGTAGCCTCTGAACTTGGCAGTACCTGGCAACCAGCTGAACTAGGAGTCAGCCATGCATACCTGTGCACTCACAGTAGTTGATCCTGTCACAATAGAAGGGCCCACACAGCCTACATAGAGGGTACCCCTAGTGCATATAGCTCTGGCGAACAGAGATGAGTGTTCTGCTGGGCCCCATGAGAAATCTATATAAGGCCACTTCTTCAAGACTGGGAAATATAACCAACCTACTTAATACATAGAAAGAACAACAGAATCAGGCAAAGTGAGGTGACAGCAGAATATTTTCAAAACAAAGGAACAAGATAAAACCCAAGAAAAGCTAAATGAAGGGAGACAAGCAATCTACCCAACAAAGAGTGCAAGGTAATGATCATAGAGATGCTCAACTAACTCAAGAGAAGAATGGATGAACAAAGTGAGAATGTCAACAAGGAGTTAGAAAATATAAAGAAGAACCAAAAGAACCTGAAGAATATAATAACAAACAAAAAGTATATTAGAAGGAATCAAAATAGATTAGATGATACAGAAGAATGGACAATTAACTGGAAGACAGAGTAGTAGAAATCACTCAAGCTGAACAGAAAAAAGACAAAGAATTTTTTAAAATGAGAACAGTTTAAGAAACCTCTGGAATGACATCAAGGTTACCAACATTTGCATTATAAGGGTCCCAGAAGGAGAGGAGAGAGAGACAGGGGTAGAGAACATACTGAAAAATACAATAGCTGAAAACTTTCTTAACCTGGGAAAGGAAACAGACATCCAGATCCATGAAGTACAAAGAGTCTCAAACAAGATCAACCCAAAGAGGTCCACATCAAGACACTTTGTAAATAAAATGGCAAAATTTAAAGATAAAGAAAGAATATAAAAAGCAGCAAGGGAGGGACTTCCCTAGTGGTCCAGTGTTTAAGACTGTGCTCCCAATGCAGGGGGCCCAGATTCAATCCTTGGTCAGGTAGCTAGATCCCACCTGCCACAACTAAGAGCTTGCATGCCACAATTAAAAGAGCTCACATGCTGCAACTAAAGATCCTGCATGCTGCAAATAAGACCCGGTGTGGCTAAACAAATAAATGAATAATTTTTAAAAAACAGCAAGGGAAAAGAAACTGTGTACAAGGGAACTCCTATAAGGCTGTGAGCTGACTTCTCAGCAAAAACTTTGTAGGCCAGAAGGGCATGCCACAATATATTTAAAGTGATTTAAAAACAACAACAACACCCAAAAACCCTACAACCAAGAATACCCTACCCATAAGGCTATCATTCACATTTAAAGGGGGCATAAAGTGTTTTACAAAAAGACAGAAGCTAAGTTCAGCACTCCTAAACTGACTTTATAAGAAATTTTAAAGAGACTTCTCTAAGCAGAAAAGACTACAACTACAAATAGGAAAAATATGACAGGAAAGGTCCCATCAGCATAGGCAAATATACAGCAAAGGTAGTAGCTTAACTAGTTATAAAGCAAGAGAAAGGTTAAAAGGCAAACGTAGTATAATCATATATATACACAACGAGTAGTTAAAGACAACACTAAACAAAAGATATAAATTGTGATGTCCAAAACATTAACCTGGGAGAGGAGTAACAGTGCATTTGAACTTAAGAGATCATAAACTTAAAATAATCATGTATATATATATATATATATATATATATATATATATATATATATATATATATATATATATATATATATATAGTTACATATAAGTCTCATGGTAACCACAAACCACAACCTGTATTAACAAAGAAAAAGAGAAAGAAATGCAAACATAACACTAAAGATACTCATCAAATCACAAAGTAAGAATGCAAAAGAAGAAAAGGAACGAAAACAACTACAAAACAACCTGAAAACAATTAACAAAATGGCAATAAGTACACACAATCAATAATTATTTTAAATGTAAGTGGCTTAAAAGCATCAAACGAAAGACATAGACTGGCTAAATAGATTTTTTTTTAAAAAGACCTTTGGGACTACCCTGGCAGTCCAGTGGTTAAGACTCTGTGCTCCACTGCAGGGGGTGCAGGTTTGATCCCTCATCAGGGAACTAAGATCCTGCATGCCGTGCATTGCGGCCAAAAAAATAAGACCCATCTCTATGCTACCTGCTGCCTACAAGAGACTCACTTCAGATCTAAAGACACAAAGACTGAAAGTGGGATGAAAAAAGGTATTGCATGTAAATAGAAACAACAGAAAAGCTAGGGTAGCAATAATTATATCAAACAAAATAGACTTTAAAACAAAAAGACTGTAACAAGAGACAAAGAAGCACATTACGTAAGGATAAAGGGATCTATCCAACAAGAAAATATAACAATTGTAAATATATATGTGCCCAACATAGGAACATCTAAATACACAAAGCAAATATTAACAAAAAGAGAAATTGACAGTAACACAATCATAGTACGGTACATAACACCCCACTTACATCAATGGATAGGTCATCCAGTCAGAAAATCAATTAAAAAATACTGGTCTTAAACAGCATATTAGATCAGATAGACTTAATAAATATATAGAGATTATCAGTCTAAAAGCAGCAGAATACACATTCTTTACAACTGCACATGGAACATTCTCCAAGATAGATCATATGCTAGGCCACAAATCAATTCTTCGTAAATTTTTTTTCCACATCTTTATTGGAGTATAAATGCTTTACAATGTTCTGTTAGTTTCTGCTGTACAACAAAGTGAATCAGCTATATGTATATACATATCCCCATATCCCCTCCTTCTTGAGCCTCCCTCCACCCTCCGTAACCCATCCCTCTAGATGGTCACAAAGTGCCAAGCTGATCTCCCTGTGCTATTCAGCAGCTTCCCATTAGCCATCCATTTTACATTTGGTAGTGTATATATGTCAATGCTACTCTCTCACTTCATCCCAGCTTCCCCTTGCCCCTGTGCCCTCAAGTCTGTTTTCTACATCTGCATCTTTATTCCTGCCCTGCCACTAGGTTCATCAGTACCGCTTTTTAAAATTCCATATATATGCATTAGCATACAGTATTTGGTTCTCTCTTTCTGACTTACTTCACTCCGTGTGACAGATTCTAGGTCCATCCACCTCACTACAAATAACTCAATTTTGTTCCTTTCTATGGCTGAGTAATATTCCATTGTATATATATGCCACATCTTCTTTATCCATTCATCTGTCGATGGACGTTTAGGTTGCTTCCATGTCCTGGCTATTATAAATAGTGCTGCAATGAACATTGTGGTACATGACTCTTTTTAAATTATGGTTTTCTCAGGGTATATGCCCAGTAGTGGGATTGCTCGGTCATATGGAAGTTCTATTTTTAGTTTTTTAAGGAAACTCCATACTGTTCTCAATAGTGGCTGTATCAATTTACATTCCCTGTAAAGGGAATGTAAAGGCAGGAGGGTGCCTTTTCCTCCACAGCCTCTCCAGCATTTATTGTTTGTAGACATTTTGATCAAGGCCATTCTGACCAGTGTGAGGTGATACCTCATAGTAGTTTTGATTTGCATTTCTCTGATGATTAGTGATGTTGAGCATCCTTTCATGTTTTTGTTGGCAATGTGTATATCTTCTTTGGAGAAATGTCTATTTAGGTCTTCTGCCCATTTTTGGATTGGGTTGTTTGTTTTTTTGATATTGAGCTGCATGAGCTCCTTGTATATTTTGGAGATTAATCCTTTGTCAGTTGCTTCACTTGCAAACATTTTCTCCCATTCTGAGGGTTGTCTTTTTGTCTTGTTTATGGTTTCCTTTGCTGTGCAAAAGCTTTTACATACTTACATTTAGGTCTTTAATCCATTTTGAGTTTATTTGTGTATACAGTGCTAGGGAGGTTCTAATTTTGTTCTTTTATATGTAGCTGTCCAGTTTTCCCAGCACCACTTATTGAAGAGGTTGTCTTTTCTCCATTGTATATTCTTGCCTCCTTTATCAAAGATAAGGTGGGGGCGTGCTGTTTGAGAGTGGGGTGGGGCCTACGCTCAGGACTGGAAAAGGCCTTGATGGTAGAGCCTAGGTGGGGTGACGTTCAAGCATGGGGCGGGGCCTCTCCTTAGGACCTGCATGGAAGGGGAGAGGCAGCATGTCCAAGGAGGGTCTCTGGAGTTTGGAGTTCTGGAGTTTGGAGGTAGGGCCCTGGGTGAGTGTGTGTGGGTGGGGTTTAGGCCCAGCATGTTGGAGGGGGTCTAAGAGGGTTTCTCTGAGTGTGAGGTAGGGCCCTGGGTGGGGGTGTAGGGGCAGGGATTGGGCTCTGTGCAGCAGGAGGGAGGCTCCAAGGGCAGAGAATTAGGTGCATAAGCCCAACAGGCTCCCCGGTGCCTAAGCGGGCAGAGGAAGTGCTGGCCACGTTCCCGTCCGTTCCTCCACACTCCCCTCCCAGGGTCTCCCCCAATCCTGCTGGACCTCTAACCATGGGTGAGTCCCACTGGGTGCAGGAACTCCTCCCCTCCTTCAGCCACCCCTCAGGGGTGCCGGTCCCCGAGGCCCGGCCTTCACTTTTGCTCCTCCTTCCCTACTTCCCACTCCCTCAGGACCTGCACAGCTGGAGGGGGCCTCAGTGGGCAGAGGATGAGGGCCAGGATCTCAGAAGGCTCCCGGGGGCCCAAGTGGGCAGGGGAAACCTGGTCACACTCCCTTTTGATCCTCTGCCCTCCCAATCATTCCCCAATTTCCCGCTTCGGGCATGAGATCCCTTCCCCTCCTGCAGCCGCCCCTCAGGGGCATCAGTCCCATCTCACCTCCACTCCTCCTCCCCCTTCACTCCCCCCATGCCCCATGTCCTACCCAGTCACTGGAGGTTCCTCCATCCCCTTAGGTGTCCATGGTTCCCCACCAGTGCCTGGTAGGTGCCCTAGTTGTGCGGAGATGCAAATTCCACATCCTCCTAGTCTGCCATCTTGACTCTGCCCCTCAGTAAATTTAAGAAAACTGAAATCATATCAAGCATCTTTTCCAACCACAATGCTATCAGACTACAAATCAACCACAAAAAGAAAAAAACTGCAAAAAACACAAACATATGGAGGCTAAACACTACACCACTAAACAACAATGGGTCATTGAAGAAATTTAAAAGGGAAATGAAAAATACCTCGAGAAAAATGAAAATGAAAACACAATAATTCAAAATCTATGGGATACAGAAAAAGTAGTTCTAAGAGGAAAGCTCAAAGTGATACAAGACTCTCTCAGGAAACAAGAAAATGTCAAAAACAAAACAAAACAAAACTAACCTTGCACCTAAAGGAACTAGAAAAATAAGAATGAACGAAACCCAAAGTAAGTAGAAGAAATAATAAAGATCAGAGCAGAAATAAATGAAATAGAGACTAAAAAATATATGAAATAGAAAAAAGTCAATGAAATTAAGAGCTGGTTCTTTGAAAAGATAAAGTTGATAAACATTTAGCCAGGCTCATTAGGAAAAAAAAAAGAGAGAGGGCAAAAATCAGTAAAATGGAAATGAAAAAGGAAAACTTACAACCAAAACCACAGAAATATGAAGGATCATAAGAGAGTACTACAAACAATTATATGCCAATAAAATCGAAAACCTAGAAATGGACAAATTCCTAGAAATGTACAATCTGCCAAGACTGAATCAGGAAGAAATACAAAATATAAACAGACCAATACCAGTAATGAAATTAAATCAGTTATTTAAAAAAATTCCCCATGAGGAAAATTCCGGGGCCAGATAACTTTAGAGTTGAATTCTAAAAAACACTTGAAGAGTTAACACCTATCCATCACAAACTATTCCAAAAAACTTAAAGAGAAAGGAACACTTCCAAATTCATTTTATAAGGCCAGCATCACCCTGATACCCAAACTGACAAAGACATCACAAGAAAAGAAAATTATAGGCCAATACCATTGGTGAACATAGATGCAAAAATCCTCAACAAAATATTAGCAAATCTAATTCAACAACACATTAAAGGGGTCAAAAACAATGATCAAGTGAGATTTGTCCCAGGGATGCAAGGATTTTTCAATATCCATGAATCATTCAATGTGATATACTGAACAACTGAAGAATAAAAATCATATGGTCATCTCAATAGATGCAAAAAAAGTTTTGACAAAATTCAACATCCATTTAGGATAAAAACTCTCCATAAAGTAGGTATAGAGGGAACATACCTCAACATAATAAAGGCAACATATGGTAAGCACACAGCTAACTTCATACTCAATGGTGAAAAGCTGAAAGCATTTTCTCTAAGATCAGGAACAAGACAAGGATGCCTACCCTCATCATTTTTTTGGTGTGTGTGTGTGGTACGCGGGCCTCTCACTGTTGTGGTCTCTCCCATTGTGAAGCACAGGCTCCGGACACACAGGATCAGCAGCCATGGCTCACAGGCCCAGCCACTCCGCGGCATGTGGGATCTTCTCAGACCCGGGCATGAACCCATGTCCCCTGCATCGGCAGGTGGACTCACAACCACTGCACCACCAGGAAAGCCCTATCCTCATCATTTTTATTCGATATAGTATTAGAAGTCCTAGTCACAGCAATTGGTGCAGCCACTATGGAAAACAGTATGGAGGTTCTCAAAAAATTAAAAATAGAATTACCATAATATCCAGCAATTTCACTCTTGGGTATTTATCAAAGAAGACAAAAACACTAATTCAAAAAGATACATGCACCCCTATGTTCACTACAGCATTACAATAGCCAAGATATGGAACCAACCTAAGTGCCCAGCAACAGATGAATTGATAAAAGATGTGGTATGTGTTTGTGTGTGTGTGTATAATGTAATATTACTCAGCCACAAAAAAGAATGAAATCTTGCCATTTGCAACAACATGGATGGGCCTACAGGGTATTATACTAAGTGAAATAAGTCAGACAGAGAAAGATCAATACTGTATGATTTCATTTACCTGTGTAATCTCAAAAATAAAACAAAGAACAAACATAACAAAGCAGAAACAGTGTCATAGATACAGAGAATAAACAGGTGGTCACCAGAGGGGAGGAGCATGTGGAGATGAGAGCAATAGGTGAGGGATATTAAAAGATACATAATTTCAGCTACAAAATTAATGTCACAGGTGTGTATAGCGTGGGGAATATAGTAAATAATAATGTGATAGCTAAAACAAACAAACAAAAAGTCACACTAAAAGTGTGTGCATCTGCCAGTAGATATTTTATAGCTCTCTGTGAAGAAAAGGTAAATGCCATGAAGGATCAGTTCAAATTTTCTAGGGAGGAAGGTGTCATCTACTTTAAGTTACATGGATTTTCATGCTTCAAGATAAATGAAATTATTCTTCCATAATCCAACCTATCGAAGAATAAATGAAATACAACAGACATCTAACTAGCTATCTACCTTTGTCTCACTTATAATTCAGTCCATTAACCAAAAATAATTGCAAGAAAAGTATTTCTCTATTTAATTCTTAACAAGTAGACCAAATAGAGGACATTTTATTTGATTAGATGTAAAGTCAGTGCATGCCAGTGAAATATGATTTTTATATATAGCTAGCGAGCTGTATATTAATCTTTAGGTTGTTTTATCCTAGCATCTTTCTTAAAAAAAGAAGCAACAAAGAAGTATCACATACATGAACACCATTGAGCATCTGTCATAAAAATGTAACTTTCAATGATAGTTCAAGGAATGATATCTGTCTGCATAGTAAGCCCTGGAATCTCCAAAGAATTAAAGCAACACAGATAACAGGTTCTAGCAGTCATTTTGGAACTATCTCCATGATGTAATTGCCTCTTAATTTGTAACTGGATTATAGCATTTTTCTTTAGTTTGGAAAATGCTTCATTGGATCGTTCATGCAAGAAAAACTAACTGACAAGCTGCATTTTGACATTTATTGAGAATTCTCAGCTCAGATTTATGGGATGTGGGAGTTAGTAAAAGAAAAGAGCTTGTCAAACTCTAATGCACTTTGATGAAGTCAGGAGAAAGTGGAAATTTATCTCTGTCTCTTTGATCTTTTTCCCCTATCCAAGTCAAAATACCACATCTGTTAAACTAAGGAAACCTTGTCATTTCTTTAGTAATTCATTCAATTTGAAACTTAACAGAAAATCTTGACATAACATACTTTAGTTTTATTTCTACAATTCTCTCCTGGGAACAATTTTATTTAATCAAAATTAATCCATAAATTGGCCTCAGAATTAGAAAGATTGATTGCCAATTGGTAACACACAGAAAATGTTGTCTGCTTTTTTTATGAATTAACCTTGATGTGGGGCAGCAATACAGAGTAGTCAGGAAGAATATAATTTAAAAAAAACAAAAAACAAGTATGCTACTACCTTGGACAATTAAAAACCTGTTTACACTGTGTTTGTTTTTCCCACCTGAAACTAGAGAAGGTAATTGTATAAGCTCATAAGTTCTTCCCCCATCTCTTATTTAGGATGCTAAGGGTTTCCTGCACCATAATAGTTCCAGAACAAAGCCAAGCCCACAAGCATCACTAATGTTGACTTCTATTTGTTTTTCCTCTTCAAGCAAGATGCAATTTTATTCCATTAAGCAAAATGTCATTAATCACTTATTCTGTCTTTAAACTTGTGCTTTATTTATTTCAGAATTTACAAAACAGTAGATTCTTAGTTCATAGAACATAAGTCTGTTTTTGGTAATGACATCAATTACTGTTTGCAGGTGAATGTGGAAGTTTCTCTCTATGGAAACATAATAGCCTACATATAATTACCTGGAAAATAAAAATATTAAAATTAGTTTAATTGGCTAAATAGATTTACAGGAGATAGGTATCTATTTATTCTGTAAGGAATATATAACACAGAGAAAATGACCAAAAATAAACACATTGAAGAAAAAAGAAAAATTATGGTCAGCACTAAATAAGGAAGAAATTACTTCTCCTTCTTAAATCCATAAGGGTCTATCAAATTCCAAGTAGCAGAAATCTTTCCAGTGTACAGTTCATTTACAGTTAGAGTAATCTGTTGTCTCAGCATTGTATGAAACTGTCCAAGAGCAATTAAGAATAGAAACAAGGGTCCAACAAGAAATAAAGTAGTGAAAAACTTGGAGGAATATTGCTAGAAAGACTGAGAAAGTTTCCATTATTGTTGGAGTCAGTGGGCCATATATTAATTCATAACAAATACTTTTGATTTTCTACAATTTGCCCAGTCACTATATTAATTGCTGTACTTGTAAGAGTGAGCAGAAATTTATGTAGTTCTGTGAATAGATGGACTATGTGAGTTTTAAAAAGTTAAAGACTTTGGATTAACAGATACACACTACTATATATATAAAACAGATAAACAACAGGACCTACGGTGTAGCACAGGGAACTATATTCAATATCTTATAATAACCGATAATGGAAAAGAATCTGAAAAAGAATATATATTGATATATACGTATAACTGAATCACTTTGCTGTACACCTGAAACGAACACAATTTTGTAAATCAACTATACTTCAACTCTTTAAAAAAAAAAAACTCAAAAAAAAGAAATAAGAGCAAAAATAAGAAATAAAAAAATACCAAAAAGTTAAAGTGTACAAGAGCACCAAGAGGGAAGTACATGGAGGTATAAGACGGTGCTATGGTTTCACCATGCACAGCCTCCTAGATCATGTAAGGAGAAGGAGTTGTTCTGTACCCTAAGAGCAATTGGAAGTAATCAGTGTGTTTTAACCAAGAGTATGAAAGACAATCACATTTGCAGTTTGAAAATATCACTCAAGCTCTGATGAGAGAGCTAAGAGTAGATTTAGGGAACACCATTAAGAAGCTACTGCACTATTGCAGAAAAGACCAGAGCTTAAAGGCAACCATGGAGAAAAAGACAAGCCTATATATTCAAGGGATACTTAAGAGATCAAAATTGATAGTGCTTAGAGAGAAATGGGACAAAGAGGATGAGGGAGAGGAAAGTGTCTAGGATGATTAGATAAATGGATCCAATACCATTAACTGATATAAGAGACAGTGGAAGAAGATGGAGACTGTGAATTCATGATTGGATATCTTTCACTTGAGATACATTTGAGACATCCAGATGGAGATGTCAAGTAGAGAGTTAGATCGAAACAACACTTGCACATGTTATCAAATCAAGTAATACAGAAGAACATATGGTGGAAAGTAATAGTTTTCAATTTTATTCTTTCATTCTCCTCAAATAATCTCTTCTAATGATTTCAGGTTGTGGTTGTTGTTAATTAATTCTGGTATTTAATCCATAACTCCAGAAAATTAGTTCATATTTCTTTTCCTTGATGTATTAATTTTGGTCACTATCTACTTGCAACTGAGGTAAGAGAAAACACTTTTCTCATCTCAAAGGTGATATTTATATTTTTATTTTCCCAAACTCTTACTAGAGACATACTGGTGATTAAAGATGACAATTTTATGATTTAACTATTTGTATTTATACCTCTGCCCAAATTATTGCTGTGTTTAATCTATTATAATTAATTCTGTGTTATGAGTTTATTTTTCCTAAGTTACTCTTCTTACTACCTTCTACAATTCCTATATGAAAAGAACTATTTCAAGAGTAATGAAAGTGTATTACCCGAATGGACAGGCTACAAATGCATGTGCAGTTTTCATTGATAAGAATTTGGGGATGTGATCATATAGCTGGATAAAGATCTGAGGAATATGCACAATCAAGGAAGATATATTTTTAATATCTACAGAAGGTATAGCCCTCCTATAGAGAAAAATAAATAAATACAGAATTCCGCTAACAAAAACACACATATAAAGTTGAAAGTGATGATAAAACAATAACATTTTGGTATGAATTGTCAAATTCATTCATTCATTCAACAAATTTATATAAACCAGAGGTAATTCTAGATGCTAGAGTTATGATTTTAATGAATTGTTGAGAGAGTAAACAAATGTATGTATTGCCTTTTTGATAATTCTGCTTTCTATATCTTAAGTATCACTATCTTTACATATAATACTCTCTCAAGACATTGAAGCTTTTTCCCTATAAATTATAATTTTATAATAATTATATTAACCATTATTGGGAAAGATTCAGCATGAATGATGGAAGAAAATAAATCATTCTCCCTTATTACATTTAGTATCAGGGAATATACTCAATCCTCAGTACTTAGGTTTTACGTGTTCTAACTAGTTACAGTGTTTACAGTTTACTTGATCTATGTTGATCATATATGAAACTTTTATATTAATATTACTATTAATACCTGTACTGAAAACAATGGTCTACATTTTGTATTATGTATTATCTCATACTTTGACTAGATTATACTGCATTAATTAGTAATCCCCAAATCTTAGTGGTTTAAAACAACAAAAAATTATTTCTTGCTCTTTGTATTGATATATGTATGCTATTGTTTAGTTAGGGGTTCTGTTGACACTATCCTGACACTTAAAACCAGACTGATGGAGGAGACACTACCTGGAACACTGAGTGTGGCAGTTTACACACAGGCTCTTAAAGCTTTCACATGGAAGTGTCAAACATCACTTCTACTTATTGACCAAAGCAAGACATAACTCTTAGCTAAATTCCAGGGGACTGGGAAGTACAATCCCATCATGTGTCATGGAAGAGAACTGGAATTATTTGGTTGTCAGCATTACTAAGAAGTCCAAATTGGATCTTTACTATTCCCATTTTGTAGTTTAAAAAATATGTTTGAGAAAGTTGGTAAATTTTTCAGGGTTACGTAATATTCATAAAACAGTGAACTACGTTATAGCAAGATGATTTCAGCAAAAAAGCTGCTACCTTGTAGTAAAATAGTATGGATAAAACTCAGCTTTTAAGGGAAATTATTATGAAATCATTGTTATTTTCACATGTAAATATTCTGTTGTCTGCATTTTAAAGGGTTTTTTTTTTTTGTAATTACTACAAGATATTTTAACCTTGGAGCAATATAACTTGTCATTCTACCATCATGTCCACAAGATAACAGCCATTAAATTAATTTCGGCTCCTTTGAGTAATGTATAAGAATTTCCATTGGAATAGGAATAAATTTTAATGTATTTTGATTAGTTATAAAGAATTATAAAATACTGTGCTTTAAAAAATATATTTATATAAATACATACATATAAATATGTTTACATATAATATCTGTTAGTGTGTAATTATTTGGAGTGTCGTAGATAAAATCCATTTGAATGCAAAGGAAAATGTAAAACTGTTGAGGTCCATTTTTAGCATTATGATTCTATGAAAACATTTACCTTTCAACTATTTTTAGCATTTAAAATAGAAATAAACCAGATAAGCGTAAATTGTTGAAACTGAACAACATGCAATATATACTATCTAACTTTTAAATGTAAATAACGAAATCATCACCAATAATCATGCAATTTTCTATCTGTTCTGGTGATTTATCTGCCCGTTGCTCCATCAAAGAGTATTCATCATTCTGTCAGAAGACAAATCATTACTATAAACAAAGAAATATATAAGTCTAACAGGTAATCAGAATAAGTAATAATATAAATAATATGGACATGTTACAATAAGAAATTTTTCTTTAAATGCTTCACCATTTGATTATAAGTGCAGAGGAAGAGAGAGATTATGGGTGCACAAAAACATGTATAAGAAAAATAAGCAATGGATTTTGTCTTCAAGAAGCTAAAATTCCATAAGCAGCAAAATGCAATTCATTCGCAAGAATGAACTAGATAACACTGAATTGATAAAATGTGTGGTAGCGCTTTCAAAAGTCAGAAGGAGCGGTTCAGAGAATGAGGGAAGATCCATATCATTATAATAGCTGCTTCTCCGTCTTGGAGCTTAGTGACTATTAGCTTTTGGGATAAGTGGCTGACTCAGCACTTAGACTCTAAGAACAGATTTTCATGTCTTCATTTCAATAGAAAATCTTTACATTTCTTATTGAAGTGTTTGTTAGTTTTAAAATCATTTCAAATATGAAAAATCTGGAAATAAATGTTAGAAAAGGTAAAATTCTACATTTTAGTAGTGAAAACTGTAAATGGAATGTATGACCAGCAACATGACTTTATTCACCTTCCTTAAGAGAATATGAACTGAACTTGAAAGTATCACATAATCCCCAGGCACCTGACATCCCTACAACTCAGGTAACTCACAAAGAAAAGCTAAACTTTCCCAACGGTATGGCTGATTACTCTGATGCAAGACAGCAATTATTGAAATGGTAATTTCTGGTCATTACCCACTGACACAAGTTTTGAATACATAATGTATTAGAAAGAGATACTTGAGGATAATTATCCATCTGCTAAGCCATAAAATCCCATCAAGCTTAATTTAGAGAGTGTGATTTTTGAATCAGTGAGAAGCTATTATATTTAATCATTCTATTAATCAATTTTAGTTACAATTTATATGATTAGTCAAAATGGTATTATTTATATTCTAATTACATGGAATTTGTTACCTTTAAGATACAAAAAAAAACCACAAAAAAACCCAAAGAACTTTTTAAAAACACAATTGATTAGAATGCTCTACTGTGTATTCCTTCCAAGATAAGCTTATCTTCTCTTTCTTTCATTATTATATGGAATTCCAATAAAAATAAATGCACTAGGGAGCTATCAAAAAAGTATTCACTGTAAAAAGCCATCAGTCCTTTGTTTCTAGTGATGTTCTCCACAACCTGTAAGTCATGAATTGATTCAATCTTGAATTGAGTCACAGAATGTTAAATATTTCAGCATTAGGTTTAGCAGAGAATGGCATTCTTCAACTCCAGAACTAGGATGCCCTCAAGGAAAACAGAACAGTAGACTTTTGTAAAGGTTGTGTATGTATATTTTGCACATGGCAGTAATGTTAGGACTACAGATGTGAAAGAACAAATATAAACTGTATACTTCCTTATTTGTTATAAACCAAAGTGAGGACTTCCCTAACTCAATTTATGAATTGGGCTCAATTGTGATTAATCATGAATTTTTATGATGTATTGTTTTAACTCAAAGCTCAAACAAGGACAAGCTTTAATTTGGTAACATTTAAACTTTGTATCAAATCTCTTTAGTCAACCACACTTCACAAATATGTAATCATTTAGTATAAGACATAAATCAAGCTTGTAGTTTTGAGACTATTATGTGGAAAACAGTTCAGTGTTTGAGTTAGATCTATAAGTCAGTATTAGAAATATAATTTGGTAGAAGAAATTTTAACTTAATGAAATCCTGTTGGTTGATTTGTGCTCCTTATTCCCTATCACCTATTCTTAATTTCCTATTCTCACATTCAGACTCTCAAGTTTATGTTAAGTGGGGCTTCTGGATAAAAGTGGGGAAAATAATAAGAAATTATTAGTGTGGGAATTAGAGATTAATTCATTCAATATATATTTACCATCTATTATGTGTTAGGTGTTATCCTAAGGGCTCAAAAGGAAACGGAAACATATAACATTCTCTTGCACCTTATATTCTAGTAAAAGTAACACATTTGAGTAAAGACCTGAAGGAAGTGAGAGGATGACGCATACTTCTTGGCATGATTCTACAGTGTCATGGAAAATAGAAAATGTATCTAAGAAAATGGATCTTAAAGTAATGGATCTGGCTAAAGGGATTACTGGCAGATTGTCAACAGTGACAAATGGTTTCTTTGAATTATAAACTGTAGACTGAATTGTGCCTTCCCAAAATTTATAGGTTGAAGCCCTAATGCGCAATGTGATTATGTTTGAAGACAGGGCCTTTAGGAGGTAATTTATTAGATGAGTTTGTAAGAGTGGGACTATAATACTACAGGGTTGGTGGCCTTACGAGAAAATCTCTCTCTCAACCTCTCTCTCTCCTTCCCTCCCTCCCTCTCCCCTTCTCCCTCTCCCTCTCCATTTCCTCCTCTGCATGCACTCAGAGGAAAGGAGATATGAGAACAAAGCTGCTATCTACAAACCAGGAAAAGGGTACCCACCAGAAAGCAAACCTTGCCAGACCTTGCTCTGCGACTTCCAGCCTCCAAAACTGTGAGAAAATAAATTTCTGTTGTTTAAGCTAAGCAGTCTATGGTATTTTGTTATGGCCCCAAGCAGACTCAGACACTGTATTATAAGGTATGGATATAGAGAGGTAGACTAAACAATGAATTATTCAATTTTTTTTTCAAACAGAATTTAAAGAAAATGTAAAAGAACCAGGAGTTTTGGGGTTCAAAATAAAGAAATATCTCATACACTAATCTCTGGGTGAAGATACAACCAAGGATATGACTCTGAAGCCTTTGTTAAGACTCTAGGGGCTTCCCTGGTGGCGCAGTGGTTGAGAGTCCGCCTGCCGATGCAGGGGACACGGGTTCGTGCCCCGGTCCGGGAGGATCCCACATGCCGCGGAGAGGCTGGGCCCGTGAGCCGTGGCCGCTGAGCCTGCGTGTCCGGAGCCTGTGCTCCGCAACGGGAGAGGCCACAACAGTGAGAGGCCCGCGTACCGCAAAAAAAAAAATGAAAAGACTTTAGGATGGTTTCACGTAGAACTTCATAAATTCATTCAGGCAGACAGAAGCCCTTTTAAGAATACTGCGGATGTGCCTCACAGAGTCTCTATGTTAAGCAATGAAACTTCTAAGAATTATAGTGGGTATAGTGTAGCACAGCTGCACAAGAAACCCAAGGTAGAGAAGGACTCATCTCAAGGAGATTTGTGGGAACGGCTTTTGTCTGATGTGGTGGATTACAAATTGATGAATACTAAAGCTCACAAAATCTATAAAGGAATTACATACTAGCTTGGATTGAAAACTTTAGGAGCAGTACAAAATGAAAAGAGGCATCTGGACTCCTCAACTTCTATATGTAGGAGCCGATTAAGAAAACTACACAGCTAAAATCAAAGGGCAAGGAGAAATGACTTAGAAGAAAGAAGATTCCAGGAGATTCAGTCATGACCTGCGGGGAATCAGTCCTAGAGAACATCATTGGGCTACAACTAAGGAAATGACACAGGTACCTCACTGCATTTCAGAAATGCTATGGATCCATGTTTGCTGAGTGACGCTCTTTTCCCTTCTTTTTGAATGGAAGTCTCTATTACAACTATACTGTGCCTATTCAACCACATTTATTGGGTGTTTTTGGGGTAGCTAATAGGTCTTCAGACTGACCAAAAAATAATAATAATAATAATGTGCCAAGGAATTGACCCTGAGGTGTTTTGTCTACTCCTCGATCTAGTTTAATTGATAATATTCTGGATCTCAAGTCTGAGCCTGATGCTAAATTAAAATGAAGTTTTGGGTGGGTCTTTGGAGACAATGGATGTATTTTGCACTTAAGAAGCATATACATACTTTGTAGCCAGGGTTCACATTGTGGAACTTTGAAAAAAAAAGTGTGCAAATTAGTTGATATTCCTACCTTTAAGAGGTTCTGTCTCTATCCCTTCCCCTTGAATAGAGGCAGGTTTATACTGACCAATAAACTACTTCCAAGGCTAAGTCACAAAGGACCATGCAGCTTCTTCCTGGATCATTTGGTGTACTCACTCTCCAGATACTTCCTTTTTAGACACCCCCTCTTGGAAACCAGCCTCCACACTGCCGGGAGCCCAAGCCATATGGAGAGCCCACATGGAGGGGCTCTGGCTGACAATCCAAGCTGAACCCTGCTTTTAAGTCACCCTATACTAGGCACTAGAAATGTGGCTTCAAATGCTTCTAAATGAGTCCAGAAATCTTCCTGGCTAAGATCCAAGACATTGAGAAACAGGAAAAAGTCACCTCAATTTTGCCTGACAGAATTTCTGACCCAGAGAATATGTAGTTTTTATTGTTTTACATCTCCAAACTGTGGATTACTGAATGTATCAAATATGTTGAACAACACTACCTGGTCTTGCTTAATATTTTTAGACATATAAATTTATTTATTGAAAATCACCTGGGTGCTATCAGTGGTATACTATATATCTTGCCAATGCTATAAACAGTACGTATTTTAAAAATATAAATCTATATTCCATAGCTTAGTATTGTGCCAAACTGGAATGCAAAAGGATTGAGTATAGCTGTTAAAGAATAATAAGAACTTAATTTTGAACATTAGCTCAGGTCACTGAATTATATAGCACCCAACCCATTAATCTATATCCCACTGCTTTGAAAAAAAGGTGTCTATGCAGAATATCCATAGTAATCCCTTATGGAAATCAGAGGATTTGGTGAAGATGTGCCCACCAGAAGTGGCAGCAGGGCTGACCAGGAGGTAGGAGGGCTGGGGGAGTCAATGGAGGCAGCATCACCAGGCAGCTGTCCAGCTAGCTATGAGACAGGTGGATAGGCCCAAGCGGTCCTGACTTTGGTCTCTTACCATATGCTGTACAGTTTTTGGAAACTCCTAAGTTTTGTACTACCAGTGGTAGGTACTGCAGGTAACTTGGTAGAAATAGGCTGTAGAGCTGTGTAGGCCCCCATAGGTATAAGAGGATAGGCCTTGGATCACAACATGCAGCACACGTGGGTTGCTGTGAGTAAGGTTGGTATGGGGCTGTGCGAATGGGTACAGTAGAGGGGTTTTGTGTGTTCACCGAGGAGAGCAAACCACTCCTCTCCTCTCCATGGACAGTAAAATAAAAGGAACATGGTTTTAGCAAGTGAATAAAATATTAGAAATGATAATTGAGCATGGAACTCAATATATCTTAGACAAAAAAACTTAAGGCATTAGATTGTCAGTTGATCTTTCTTCAAAGGTAATGACATGAGAAGTAAGGAGATAATATGAGGGCAAGCTAGCTGTAATGAAATATCAAACTCTGAAACACTAGACAGTGAATGATTTTGTACACTTTTACTACTTTTAATGAAGTCAGAAGAGAGAATTCAACAAAGTGTTTTTTCACTTAAAGGAAACTTCCAACTTCAGCAATCAATTCCCCATATGAAAGGCTAAGTAAAACACAATTTGTTTTTCTTATTCCTGGAAACTGAACAATGCTTCTGTTTAATCTCAATTTTCAGAGTTTAACAGTATTGGATTGTTTTTCCTTCTCTATTGTGCACTAAACCAGGATTGAATATTACTTCTCAGTGGTCACGCATGGATGGAAAATGAACACAACCATACAGTAGACAGAAGCCCAATGCTTCTTACATATTTGACAATTATGTATCAATTTTCTTTCTCAACTACGTTTGCTTCTTCAGAAACAATCTTCAAAGAAGACCTTTCATTATTCAGCCTTCATTACACCCACAATCTTCCATGCTTGTTCGTAATACTATTATCAAATATTTATAGAGCCTTTACTACATTCCAGAAGAAGACTAACTGAATTATAAGTAATATTTTGTGTCTGCCTAATCATTCTCTTAAATGAGTAATATTATTGTCTTTATTTTAATAGTTGAGGAGAGTGAGCACAGAGAGGTTAAACAATTTTCCCAAGTATTTGAAGCAGAAAATTCATCTCCAGTGCATACCCTCTTAACTACTACCCTACAGAGTTCACAGTTACCTCTGCTTGTGTATGCATCTTCCTACATTATAGATTCATACAACATTGATCATATGTGTATGAAGTGGGACAACTTACATGCCACTGAAAGTTTTTTATTCAAATCATTCAGCCAGAATAATGACCGAAGCCCAGTGTTACATACCTAATCAAAATTATTAGAACCCATGAATGAATCGTTTCAATGATGGTAGAGAAATTTTAGGAGAAAGGACAAGAGTATGAGATATTTCTGTTATGTCTATTTCATATTCGAATTTGTTCTCTTCTGTGTTAGCTGCAAACTTTGCTCTCATAAAAGAACATTTCCTGGAGAAGGAGAGTGGATTCCACGTATGTGTCTGAAATAAATTTTGAAGGGATTACAAAATAAATAGAAAACGGCAGAAGACCACGTACAATGGTTTCCATACTATGCCACTCAGAGCACCCGGGCTCCTTGAATGTGAGGCCAGGGCTGCAACAAGGGAGCTAGCAGGCCTCTGGGGAGGCTGGGAAGGGCTCTGAGTTGCCCCTGCGCTTTCAACCCTCATACTCACCTTTCACCTACTTTATAGTTTCAGGGGATGTGGCCAGGGAAGAAAGAGTTGTGAGTATGAAGGTATAAGTCCACTACCTACTCTGAAAGCAGAAGAGCTAGCAGGTCCAGGATTGAAATTTATAAAAGTATAGAGCATCCCTTAATCTGCAAAGATACTCTCAACACACAGACTCATTTAGGAGATTCTGAGAAGGGATAGATAGATAATAACCAGGATACAATTTGACAAGAGATCAGGGACTCTGGGAACGTGTGCCTACTCTTAATTGGGGGCCCTCTAGGGAAAAGCTCCCAGCACCAACCAGGCTCCTCATTCTGGAAAGGAATAAAAGTGATTAAATGATCCCTGGTCTCACCCTTCACTGAAAAACTTAGTTTTTAGCATCTGACAATTTCTCAGGGTCCAAGTCCGCAATTGAATTATCTTTCAGAAAGCTAAGCAACGTAAGGCTTGTACCTTTTTCAGAAATTATTTTTAAAAATATAATTGTAGAAGCAGTGTCTCCCTGAACGGCAAAATTAGGGAAGTAAAAAAAAGAATAAATTAAAAAAAATTGTAGTCCTGGTGACAGGAAAAAAAAAAGAAAAATACTTCCTCTTTCTTATCAGTAGTGAGGTCAAATTGTCAACAAAATGATTTTATTATACTCACTGCCAGTCTTACACTGTTTTCTCAGTTCACTCAGATGAAAATGCACAATTAAGGTCTTTTCCAAAGTCATTTAAAGGCAAACCTGAAGGGTAATATTAAACTAATTTGTCATATTTAAAGATGAGCAGTTTAATGATGCTCCTAAATGCTTTTGATTCTTTTTTGAGAGGTAAGTGGGTGTTAAATTATACATAGAAATTGCTTCTCATAAAAGGAATATTGTATAAAAATCTTTTAAAAAGTTGGATACATTCTCATAATCAAATTTCATAAAAGAAAAATCTGACAAAGAATTATTTAAAATTTCTAGTTGTTGGAAAGAATAATATTTTATCAATTATTTTTTACCAGGCACAAAATCCAAAGAAAATATTTGAGATAATCTGGGGGAAAGTAATTTTATTCACTTGAGAGAAAAGCAATTTTTATATTTTATAAAATGATTACATAGAAATGCCAGTTATAAAAAAAAGTTGGGTATTTTTTACACAAATTTTCAGGTAGCTAAAGGGAAAAATGAAATTTTAAGGCTAATTATCCTTGGGATTGACAGGATTTGGGAAGAAAACTGGACATATTTTCAAGCCAAATATTGTTCACAAGGATTATGGTGAAGATCCTAAATGTCTCAGAATGTGCAACTCAGCTTTCTCCTTTAATCACATTTATTTCTAAACTTCTAAGCTGAGAAAAATCTAGACTAGTAAGCACTAAATTTACAAGGGCCATTTTCTGAAATAATTTTCTATTTAATAAAGTGAGGTCACTTCTCCAGGTTTTGCTTGGAGGTTGGGATTTTAATGGAGCAGTAAATTACTTGAATTACTGAAACAATAAATATGTGTTTTATGAAGTGCAACAGTAGGGATCAGCTCTTTATCCTATTTTACCTGTTTGGTACAAATTCATTTCTACTTAATAGATAATTATTTTGTGCCACAACTTGCGGTTTAAGAGAAAAATAAGGTAGAATGCCCTTTAATAAGTGGTTTGCATTATCAATGGGGTAAATTGATTAAAGAAAAAAAGGCTCGTCCCTCTGTTATTATTAAAATAGGGATTTGAGGAGAAAAATGTTCTGTAATGTATTCAAAGGAGGGTGCTAGGTGCCTTATCTCTGTTATTGCTAACTGCACAAAAATTCTGTCTAGATTATATGAGTAGATGAGATTAGATTAGGCTTTGTAATTGAGAAAAGTGATTATTTTAGAGAGATTAAGTAACTTGCTTAAAATCACACAGTTTTGATGGAAAAAACTCTGACTTGAATCCAGGTAGATCCCATCCCACTCATGCTGCCATGCTGTGATCAAATCCCTGTGAACTTGGCTTCAGAAGCAGATAAGCCTGAACCCCTCAGGGGATTTAGAGGCAGGGCCTTCCAACTGTCAGACTTGAGGGTTGGCTGCAATTGGTAATACTATACCTGGCTTAAGTTTAAATTAAAAAAAAAAAAAAGAAAAAAAGAAATATGGGAATAAGATAACCACAGAGCTTTATTGTCTCAACAGCCTGATGAATGCTAAAGAAATATGAGTTTGATTTTTTTGTACATGTGTGGCAAAAACAAAAATTTCATAAGAACATATGTAGGGATGCTTTTTAATGCAGACTGCTTTAAGGAGGAATGAGCTTTGGTTCTCTGAGTTGATCTGAACATCACACCTTCATATTGGCATGACTGACTTAATAAAAGAATGACATAAAGCTTATTTTTAACATTGTCTTTATAAATTAAAAATCAGTACAAATTTAGGTTGTCATGATGTATCATGACTTAGAGCTTAGGCTTTGCAGTCAGACAAACCAGAGTTCAAATCTCAGTTCTTAAATGATTACTAATCATTAGCAATTAACTTCCTTGTACCTGTTTTCTCATTTGTATAACTGGGGAATTATTAGCTATTCTATAGTGGGGCTTTTTGTGCAGATTTAATGATATATAAAGATCTTAGTCCATGCCTGAAAGATGTATTAATAAATTATTGTTATTTTGTTACTATTACCACTGGGTTTTTTGTAGTTACTATTATTGTTGTTGTCATAAATATTCTAATACACGTAGTATTGTTGTATAGATCAGTCTTAATTATGAACCTGGGTAAAATAAAAAGACAGTTTATTCTGAAAACCTATAAAAGAGCATAGGAGTTAAATGGGGTTGAAAATCCACTTAAATATTAAAACTTTTAAATTGTGATTTATTATACATTGTCATATATTATTCAGAAAATATTAATATGAACAATTTAAATCTACTGAATTATAAAGTTAAAGACAGCTACCTATTTTAGACATAATTAAGACAGAATATTAAGCATGTTGGCAGAATTTGTGAGGAACTCATAGAAATATATATGTATATATTTTTTTATATATATACACATATATATTTGGAGGGGAAGCTTTATGGTGCTAGTATTTTTTTAAGATCACCATTTTCATTCCTAGAAGGAAGTTTTCTACTTTTTAGAAGTAGAAATAATAATGAAAATATATTTATTTTAGAAATAGAAAAGCCGTATAAAACAATTTGATTTTTTAAATTTTCATCAGAATTTAAGGATTACAGAGGGACAAAATGGATAGAAGTTAACATTTAGGGCTTCCCTGGTGGTGCAGTGGTTAGGAATCCGCCTGGAAATGCAGGGGACACGGGTTCAAGCCCTGGTCCGGGAGGATCCCACATGCCACAGAGCAGCTGGGCCTGTGTGCCACAACTACTGAGCCTGCACTCTAGAGCCCTCAAGCCACAACTGCTGAGCCCGTGTGCCACAACTGCTCCGCAACAGGACAGGCCACTGCAGTGAGAAGCCCGCGCACTGCAGCAAAGAGTGGGCCCTGCTCACAGCAACCGGAGGAAGTCTGCGCACAGCAATGAAGACCCAACGCAGCCAAAAATAAATACATAAATTTATTTTTTTTAAAAAGAAATTAACATTTAATTAAATTTGACCTTTTGTTTATTTAATATGATTTGATCCTTATACCTTCATGGTATTTTTAATAAGTTTGCTTAAACCAAACCCTTGTAATATAAGAAAAACAAAGGTTTCCTCAATTGTCTGATCATAGATTCCAGAATTTAAAAGGCTAAAAAGTCAGAAAAATAAATAAATAAAAGGACTGAGGTACTAGGGATGGGGATGAGAAACTGAAGGCCATACTACAGATGAAACCATAGTATATGAGTGAAGAGGTAAGATGACCGGATTGAAGATTCTAGACAGACTTTTGAGTTTAAGATCCTGGAAGAAGCTCCAATTTTATGTGTAAAGCAGAGCCTGTAAACAAAGTCACAGGGATAATGGAAATGGAGATCTGTGGATTCTGGTACATGGAACAACTTTGGAATCATAGTTGATCAATACTAACCTGGACATTCTGTTGTTAATGACAGAAAACGAGGATGAAAGAAAGATAATGGGTAAGTTACCAAGACATTGACAAAGATGGAAGTGTCTTGGATATCGGTATATGGTTACAATGAGAAGGAAGAGTGTCAAAAGTGTCAGACAGAGTTATCAAAAAAGGCATTTAGTTAACAAAACAAAATATGATAATCTATAAGTAATAGTTTGAATCAAAGAGATATTTGGCCACCTCATCTTGCCTCATTAATGGAAGGAATGAGAAAGGTAAATTTCCTTCATGGGAGCTGCTGGACGACTGGGAAGTTCAGTCGGTTGTACGGTGTGCAAAAATTCATGTCCGTCAAGAACCTCAGCATGTGACTTTATTTGGAAACAAGATCTTTAAAGACGTAATTAGTTAAATTAAAATGAAGTCATCCTGGTTTAGAGTAGGTCCCAAATCCAAGGATTGGTGTCCTCATAAGAAATAGAAGGGACACACAGAAACACAGAGAAGACAGCACCATGTGAAAACAGAGGCAGAGATCGGAGTGATGCTTCTGCAAGCCTAGGAACAACAAAGATTGTTGGCAACCACCAGAAAGAGGCATGGAACAAATTCTCCTGCAGAGCCTCCAGAAGAACCCTGTTAACATCTTGATTTCGGACCTCTGGACCTGTGAGAGAATAAAGTTCTGTTCATTGAAGCCATTCAGTTCATAATAATTTGTTGTGGCAACCCTCAGAGACTAGTACAGAGAGAAACTAGATTTCCAGGTATTTCAAGAAAAGATGAATTCATGGAAAAGTTAAGGATAGGCATCATAGCTAACACAGACACGGACAGTGACAGAGTTGGCCTTAAAAGGGAGGAACTGATTTCTCCGAGTGTCGTGACAAGAGGAGGTAATGTTGGACTTCCCTGGTGGCTCAGTGGTTAAGAATCCACCTGCCAATGCAGGGAACATGGGTTCGAGCACTGGTCTGGGAAGATCCTACATGCCGCAGAGCAACTAAGCCCGTGCGCCACAACTTCTGAGCCTGCACTCTAGAGCCCGTGCTCCACAACTACTGAAGCCCGCGTGCCTAGAGACTGTGCTCCACAACAAAAGAAGCCACCACAATGAGAAGCCCACGCACTGCAACGAAGAGTAGCCCCAGCTCGCCACAACTAGAGAAAGCCCGTGCGCAGCAACGAAGACCCAACACAGCCATAAATAAATAAAATAAATAATTTTTTTTAAAAAGGAGGTAATGTTAAGGAAGATTCCTTGACCCAGATCTGCAATTGTCCATAATAGGGAATTCAGTTTTAAGAGTCATAAGGAGCATGCAAAATAGACAGAATTGGAAAAGCTAATATAACCAATGAACCCCCACTGGAATATTTAAAATACTTTGTTTAAACTCCTTCTGAGGATCTGCAGGATCTAGCAGAACTCAGTGTTAGATTTGGATTATGATCTTTGTCTTTCTGCAAATGAGTTGTGTGTATTTGGAAGTTCTTTACCATGCTTGAACATCATTTACCTTATTTATAAAATGAGAATAATATTAACCCTTTTATAGAGTCATGAAGATTTATATAATATGGTATATGTTGAGCCCCTCATATATTGCACTCCACATAATGAAGGTAGAGAAATTACCCTACAGGTTTGCTGTGAGGTTGAATATACATAAAATACATAGTAAGCACTCCATATATGACAGCTGTTATTTAATATTAGCTTTTCTTCTCCCCCTCTCAGGTCAGATGGTTAATTACAAGCTCCAGGAGAGAAGGGTGGGCAGCTGTTCAGCCATAGCAGATGTGCCTATCCAGGCAGTCCATTTGGGTTTTGTGAACCCCCATTTGTAAAACACTGGTTTAATGTATTGTCACAGAAAACACTGAACGCAGAGTGTTAGAACACATTATAATATCCACCCTTTTTGAGGTGTGGACAGTTCAGTGAAAATGTGCTGACATAAGAATATATATATACATTTTAAAATTTTTTTTAAAAAATTATTTATTTATTTATTTATTTTGGGGTGTGTTGGGTCTTCGTTTCTGTTCGAGGGCTTTCTCTAGTTGCGGTGAGGGGGGGTCTACTCTTCATCACTGTGCGCGGGCCTCTCACTGTCGGGGCCTCTCTTATTGCAGAGCACAGGTTCCAGACGCGCAGGCTCAGTAGTTGTGGCTCACAGGCCTAGATGCTCTGCGGCATGTGGGATCTTCCCAGACCAGGGCTCGAACCCGTGTCCCATGCATTGGCAGGCAGATTCTCAACCACTGCGCCACCAGGGAAGCCCAAGAGTATATTATTAATAACATATTTTTTAATATAAATGTATGTATGTATTTATTTATTTATTTATTTTGGGCTGTGTTGGGTCTTTGTTGCTGTGTGTGGGCTTTCTCTAGTTGCAGTGAGTGGGGGTTACTCTTCATTGCGGTGCGTGTGGGCTTCTCATTGTCACGGCTTCTCTTGTTGTGGAGCATGGGCTCTAGGCACACGTGCTTCAGTAGTTTTGGCACATGGGCTTAGCTGCTCCGCAGCATGTGGGATCCTCCTGGACCAGGGATTGAACCCATATCCCCTGCATTGGCAGGTGGATTCTTAACCACTGTGCCACCAGGGAAGCCCAGTAACATATTCTTGGAACATTACTGTAGTTTGAATCACATTTTGTCATTGCAGAAGTGTGTATATACAAGTAATAACAGATCATTCATCATGAGAAACACTCAAAGCATTAACACTCATGCACTGTCTCTGATTTATATTGCTCTCAGATGTTCATACATGGTAAGTTAAAAAATGACTTTGACTAAAATAAATAATCTTGGATAAATGACTGATATCAGATTTATCATTATTTAACTATATTCTCTATTGATAAACATTATCTCTAGATTAGATAGAACAGTTAGTATCTACACTCTATTTTCTAATTTTTCTTTATTTTTGGACCAAAGAATGATGTTACGGCACTTTTACTGGAGCAAATATTCACAAATACCTTGGACACTGAACAGTATCAAATTTATTTTTCCCATTTCTAGGATTTATAAGGCCTTTCATTTGCTTGTTCAAGAAACAATTGTGGGCAATTACCATATTCCCCACACTGGTCTAGATGCAGGGGCTACAACTGCAAACCAGCAAATGACATCCCCATCCTCATGGAGATGACACTGGGTGGGGTGAGGGTAGGGAGTGCTGGCTGAGGAGACAGACCAAAACCAAAGAAACAAATAAATGTACACATGATAGGAATACAATAGATGATTACTAAAAGGTGCTGCTTAGGGGATGCCTCACTAAGGAGGTAGTACGGGAGGTAAGATTTGAATTGTTCTAAAAAGTGTTATAGGAGGAGGAGAGCTGGAGGAAAGGTTTTTAGGCTGAAGATCTGAAAGCACGGAGACCTAGGGAAAAAGTTATGTTTGTGGGAAGAGCGTAAAGAACGCTGACGAGGCAAGAGTGAGCAGCACAGCAGAGAGGTGGGCCAGTCAGGCTGCAGCCATATTATGTAGGTTTTCTAAGGCAAAAGTCTGGAGCATAGATTTTATTCTAAAAGTTTGGCAGGCAAAAAATAGAGGATCTTGAGGGCTTCCCTGGTGGCGCACTGGTTGAGAGTCTGCCTGCCTATGCGGGGGAGACGGGTTCGTGCCCCGGTCTGGGAAGATCCCACATGCCGCGGAGCGGCTGGGCCCGTAAGCCATGGCCGCTGAGCCTGCAGGTCCGGAGCCTGTGCTCCGCAATGGGAGAGGCCACAACAGTGAGAGGCCCGCATACCACAAAAAAAAAAAAAAAAAAAAAAAAAAAAAAAGAAAAGAGGATCTTATGTAGGGGAATGCATGATTGATTTATGGCTTAAGAAATGAACGTGGCTGCTCTGTAGAGAAGAAATTGTAAGGGAACAAGCAGCATCAGTTACATAATTTGCAACGTACAATGCAAAATGAAAATCAGGATCCCTTGCTCAAAAACAAGTAAGAATTTCAAGCAAGTGACAGCAGAGCATTAAACCAAGGGTGGAGCGCTTCTGTGTTGGGTGTCCTGTGTGATTAAACAGATTCCACTTTCATGAAGCCAGCTCTAGGTTCTCTCTCTCTCTCACTTTTTTTTTTTTCTTTTTCTTTCTCTGCATCTCCCATACCTTCTCTGATGGCTCGTCTACCCTACTTACTCATAGTTTCTACTTCCCATTAATTAGGTTTGCCATGAGTGCAAATTCAAGTCTAATTTTATATTAAGTTTCAACTTGAGAAGTCACAAGCATCAACTTACAGTATAACCTCATTTTTCTTCTGAAATTCCCAAAGGGAAAATACAGTACATTCCTCATCCTCTAACAGATAGTTCTATCGTGCACTGATCCTCCCCTGTCAAGGGTAAGTAGGAGTATCATACAAGACAAAAATGACCACCTAGACCTGCCTTTTGACAAGAAGTTCCTTCTCTGGGGGAAGTTTTTATTTAAGATGTAGCTGCAATAGGAGTTCCAAAATATATCTTGACCCACTTCTGTTTTCCAGAGAAAAGTACCCATTTTAATGCAGTAAACCTAAGGGTTTGACTTCCTCTTTAAACAGTTCATTGTCATTTCTAATCTGAAGTAAATAATTATTCTGGAAATAATTTTATTTCCATGATATATGGTCAAAAAAGAAGATTAAATATTTGCAAGAAAGAATAAGAGATAATTTTTGTTTCTGTGATATTTATCATTGTTGAGTGATATCGATGCATTTACTTTAAAATTGCTTGTATGCAATTGATGACACGAAGCAATCAATAATTACTATCTGCCATATACTGAGAAAATTAACATCTAAAACTAATTGCTATCAAACAGTAAACTGTCTCTGTATATCATACAGTAGGACTATTACATTTTATTTTTGAACTGGAATGTGAATCGTGAACTGTAAATGTGCAAAATGAGATGTCTGTGGACGCCCTTCCTTCTTCACCCTGTGCACCCTGACATCACTTGCTCACCCCTTAATTGAGTGGCAGTTAAGAGACTTGTGTCACTTCCCATACCTCAAATATGAACCAAGGGCAAGGAATTTCATTTCAGCTTATTCTGATTCCCCCAAGGCCAGGTTGATAATGAAGATCCCATATAAATTTGAAAAAGGAGTTCACCACGTTAGCCACATGTATAAAATGGCATGGCAGCTATTCCAAATGGAAGAGTGCAGTCATAATTTTTTGATTGGATAGAGCTCTAGCAGATTTTAAATTGTAGTTTTGGCATGGGAAACAAGTTATTTTTGAACATGACAAAACGATACATTTTTAAAAGCTATTTTTATTGTCCAATTTTGTGTTTGATTTTATATGCTAAACTTTCTAAAGTTTATTATCACTTAAAGTATAGTACATAGGCTCTCTTCATCAGAATCATGAGGTGATGGGTGTTGGGGAGGAGAGCTTGATACAAACATAGATTCTGGGCTCCATGTGAGGCATATTTACTGACTCAGAACATTTATGTTACCTTCCACCACCCCCTCCCTCCATAACTGCCACCGGAGATGATCCAAACATGATTCACAGTAAGAAATGACTCACACTCCCCGGCCCCACCACCTAACATCTAGTTTAAAGTCTGTTCTCTGTAAGCCTCATTCCTTCTTTGAGGAAGGGTTTGCCTTCTCCAGGATGACTGAGAATATAAATGTTTATTCCCTTCAGGGGAAACCACAGAACTGGGATCTTAGGTTCTAGCCAAATCAAAAGAATTAATGTCAGAACATAATACACAATCTATAACATTCAAGTTACTCAGAATCACATAGCCTTGAGACTTGGTCAAGGAACCTCAATTCCAGGTTGAGCAGCACAGAAAGCCAGGCCAAGGTTTACTGGATCTTTCCCAAAGACTGTGCTATGTGTGCATCCTTTATTTACACCTCTAGCTAGTCTCCCTCACTCTGCATGAGTGAAAACCAACTACATTTTAGAGGAACAGTGTTGTGTTAACCCATTAAAATAAATAGTCTTCCTTATTTCATAAAAAGCAAGAAAGTCTGCAGAGGCTCATCCCAGCTACAAACTATACACAATTTTCATAATCAAAAAGATACAAAAATGGGATTTGGGCATTTTCCCTATGAATAATGGATAGTGCTTGCTTTATATTTCTGAAGATAAAGAAAAAAATGTTTTTAAGTTTTTTTCCCCCCAAAATAAATGTCTCTTCCAAAGGTAATTCACACCTTTGCTTCTTGGGAGAAAGAAAGCTTGAGAGCTTACAGCTTAGAAAGGAGAGTTTTTACACATTTCTACCCTCAGAGTTAAAAAAAAAAAGTTAGGCTTAATTTCCATTTCAGAGCATACATATTATACATAATATATATTTTAAAATATAGACATGAAATCTTTTTAGAATCAAATTCATGTTAAAATATAGGTGTGTACTCAGATTTTTTGGGGTCTTTCTTTCACAAGCATTGCTGGTGTTATTAAATATCAATACTAAACATAATTCTAACAGTTTCATACAATTATTCATTTAGAAATGTTTAATGTGCATCCTCTATATGCCCTACAGTGCTAGGTTAATACATCTTAGATTTCAAAGAGCTAGCAATCCATATCTCTCATGTTCTTAGGTTTACAGAAGATGATTCAAGGGCTATGCTTTAAAATATTCAAATAAAGTATAAGTTAATATAAAAATTTAGCCTTTCAGCATTTCAACTAACTAACAAGCACTCTATTATTGTTTTAAACCTAGTAAAAAATTTTATGTCTTTCAACCTAAAATTACAATTCAGAACTATTCACTAAATTACAAACTTTAAATTGGAAGCTTAAGAGAAGTCTGTTAGCTACTCTAATATGTAAAATTCTATTAAACATGAATTGTACTTAAAATATGAAATATGTACAGATTAGTCCCATAAATAATAAAAAGCACACAG
The DNA here is from genome assembly GCF_026419965.1 of Kogia breviceps. Classification (NCBI taxonomy): domain Eukaryota; kingdom Metazoa; phylum Chordata; class Mammalia; order Artiodactyla; family Physeteridae; genus Kogia; species Kogia breviceps. The sequence goes on along the minus strand of NC_081321.1, from coordinate 70,204,538 downwards.
TTCTATGGATGTGATTTAATTTATAATTCCTATACTTATTCTAAATATTTATTTAAAATATCCCGATCCATGAAAATTAGAATCTCTATGCCAATGCATTGAGATTTCATATAAATCATTAAAACTTCTGTTCACATCACAGGACTTTTTTGTCTGTGACCTTAAGTCACATGCTGAGCCCATTACTGGTCACACAAATTTAGTCTTTAAAACTTAAAAAATGAAGTCTGTGTCCTAGTACAAGCCACATTGTTACCTAATTCTTTTAGTTTTTACTCAGAGAAGTCTGAACTCCTGCTAGCTAAGATTTTTGCTATTTCCTTTGCCCATTTCATTTGCATTTCTACCGTTCTCTTAAAACATTTGTGCCTTTCCTTATGTCTATCAAGATTTACTAATGTCATCTGGTAGTTTTTTTAATGCCATTCTTTTGAAATTTCTTGATTCCATCCCCTCATTTGAGGGCACACAATTCTACAATTTGTTGTTGGTTTTTGCTTTTGATTGAGTTTTGTTGTTGTTGTTTTGTTTTTCTATTTCTACCACATTCTACCTACATAATAGGGCCACAACTCATATAGCTATTAAAATGAAATCAGGCTGAATTAGTTTTACTTCACATGGTTTTGTCTGTTTCTGTTGTCATAATATTCATAATGCTATTCATTGTCCTTCTCTGTCTGACCTTCTCTGTCCTGATGCCTCCAGCCAAAACCGGATTCTTCACAGACTTCCATATCTCAGTAAATGCCAGCTTCATCCTTCCATGTGCCTAAGTCCAAAAGCTTAGAGGTTTGGCTTAACTCTTTCTCTCACGTTTCCTCTCACATAGCCAATCTATTAGTAAGTTTCTTTAGATTATGCTTTCAAAATACATCTAGAATCTATTTCTTATCACCTCCACTACTAACCATGTCATCCAAGCCACTGAATTTTCTTTCTGGGAGGCTCTGCTGCTGCTTTACGCCTCCATCATCACCACCACCCGATAATCCAGAATAGAAATGTTCTAAAAGCACCAAACATGAAACAGATCACATCACTCCTTTGACAAAACCTTTCACTGGTTTCCCATCTCACTCAGACTTAAAAGTGCTTACAACGGCTTCCAAAGCTCATGCCGATCTGGCTATCAACTACCTCTCTGATTTTCTCTTTCTATTTGCCCTTTGGTTCATTCCACTCCAGCCACAAGTCCTCCTTGCTATTTCTCCAGCTTGTTAAGCTCATGTCTGCATTAATCCTTTGCCATTTCTGTTCCCTCTGTCTGAGCAGGTCTCTCTCTAGATATCTTCATAGCTCAACTTCTCACTTACTTCAGACACAGTTGAAGTCTCTTATTAGAGAGGATTTCCATAATCACCTGAATGATATAGCTCTGCTCTGCCTTCCCCCTTATTAATCCCTACACTTAGTTACCCAGCTTTGTTTTTCTCTATAAAATGTATTTCCTGGGCTTCCCTGGTGGCGCAGTGGTTGAGAGTCCTCCTGCCGATGCAGGGGACACGGGTTCGTGCCCCGGTCCGGGAAGATCCCACATGCCGCGGAGCGGCTGGGCCTGTGAGCCATGGCCGCTGAGCCTGCGCGTCTGGAGCCTGTGCTCCACAACGGGAGAGGCCACAACAGTGAGAGGCCCGCGTACTGCAAAAAAAAAAAAAAATGTATTTCCTTTCTGAGAAATTGTATATGTACTTCAAAAAAAAATAGTTTAAGGTTGTTTCCTCCACATGAGAATGTTAGGTCCATGAGGGTAGGGGCATTTTATTTACTGCTGCTTCCCCTACACCTCAAAAACTGTCTGGTACATAGTTGACAGTCATATTCATTGAATGAATGACTTTTTTTTTTTTTTTTTTTTTGCGGTACACGGGCCTCTCCCCGTTGTGGCCTCTCCCGTTGCGGAGCCCAGGCTCTGGACGCGCAGGCTCAGCGGCCATGGCTCAAGGGCCCAGCCGCTCCGCGGCATGTGGGATCTTCCCGGACCGGGACACGAACCCGTGTCCCCTGCATTGGCAGGCGGACTCCCAACTACTGCGCCACCAGGGAAGCCCAAATGAATGACTTCTTAAAGATGATGTTCCAACCAACTAAATGATTCAAAAATTTCTGTGCAGTTTCATATAGCTAATCCCAATTTTAAAAGTTCTACTGACTTATCCCCTAGAACACTGAGCTCCCTAGCACTGCAACCTGTCCCCCTCCCCAGCTACCTGAGCAGTTCCTCAGGAATGTTGTTATGTTTAATAAGTGCAGGATATTTTAGGAGTAGAGCACTGTTACTCTTCCAGAGTCAGATTCATCTTTAAAATGAGCACAGCTGTATCTGTCTCCCAAGGTGGTTGTGTGTTTCAAATGAGATGACACAGGCAAACCTCAAATTCCATAAAAATCAGTCATAAGTTTTTTGTACAGTAATTTTTTATAAAGCAATACAAAACAATAACAAATCGAAAGCAATGATATGCATTTTATTATACACAATGACATTCAGTATCTAATAGAGGAATTTTCTTAACTATTCCTCTATCTTCTTTATTTCTCATAAACTGAAAATAATACCCAAAGACTTGATTGGACTCAAATTAAATATTTTTTGACAATAATACCCTACCTGATGTTGTGTACCATATTTTGTACCACAAGAGAAGGTGCGTAACACCTGCCTGTGTTACCACTGGCGATGCTAAGATTTATTACAGAAAACCTGTTGACAGCCAGATCTTCCCATTGTTCTGTGGTAAAAGAACAATGGTTAGAAAAAGGTGAAAAGAGTTTTCCTCCTTGAATTTTTTTTTTACTTTTAACTGATTGAACAATCATCACAATTTGCTTTTGATCCACTGCTGAGCCACAACAAGGGGAAAAAAAGAAAAAAACATTTATGATTCTCTCAAGTATAATCATTATGCAAATAGCTACTTATATTAACTTAAAAGCCTTTGCAAATATTAAAAGATTTCCAATTGAATTTTTGATAAAACATTTTCTTAATAAAATAGATGCAGGAAATTATGTAAGAGAGTCATATACTTCAAAATGTTAAAAATTATATTTCTGAAGGCAATGATTTTTCATCAAAAGTTAAGATTGTGTATATAATTTAATGAACATTGTTTTGTCTCCTTCAATCACATAATAAATTCAAATTATGTGCACACTCAAAGTCATGCATACATTTTTACTTATTTTTAATATATAACTGATAATTCAAAGTAGATATCCTTAGTTTTGTTTCTTTGTCTCACGCATCAACATATAAATATAATAACCTCTGAAAATGTAAGTCAAATTTTAACAAAAGATCTGGTGGATTAATAATTTGACTGAGGAAAAGAAAATTTTAACGTTAAGTTCTATCTGCCTAATAATAAACATAAACAGAATATCTCAAGAAAATATAATTGTGTCACCTAATATACACCTACACTTCAATGATTTTATTGCCAACTTCCATCTTAATAAAGCATTAATTAAAAAATCAGGATTCAGAGAATGAGCATAGAGAAATAATCTTTGGCTTAGTAATGATTCAATGAGTATTCTGTTTGAATATATTTATCATTGACTGCCAATTACTTTACAGAAGGGGTCAAATATTTTTATTCCTGCAAGTACAAAATAATCTTAGCTACATCTGCTATTATCTCCAGTTAAGGATTTGACTGAATAGTCAACATTCAATTTGGAATTAGTCTTACCATGAAGTTGTATTAAAGAATAGTTAAAAAAAAAAAGAAAGAAATGATATATCTGTTACTAATTTCAACAGTTTGAGTGCCTTTTCCTTCCACACTCCACATCCCATCTCCACACTCTTAAGTATACAAATATTAAACAAACGTTAGAAAAAATTATCTATCCTTCTAAGAAATAAAAAAAATTACAAATTAATCAAAATTTGAGGTAGCATTTAAACTTACTAAATTAACAATTTAAAAGAATTCTTGTGAAGTTGCACTAAGACAAAAACTCCTATGCTGCTACTAGTATTATAAATTATGTACAGGTATTTGGCCAAAGATTTTGAAGAATACATAGTTCTTCTTATGTTTGATCTAGTTATTTCAATCAAAAGAATTTTTATTAAGGAAATACAAAAATGTATATGTTAAAGATATTGATTGCAGTGACATTTATATAGCACACAAGTGGAAATTAAATTTCCAGTACTAGGCATATGGTCAGTAAATATTTTGTTATTCCAGACCAGCTATGAAATGAATGATTTTGAAAACTTTTTATATACATAAAAACTATTTTATATTATATACTGAAAAAAACCAAAAATGACAACATACCTTGATTAAATTCTTGTAAATTGTATATATTCATTTGATACGGACAAAAGATAATACATGAATTGAAAGAGATACAAATAGAGTAAATTTTTGGATTTTGTTCCCATAAGAAATCGTTTTTTAAAAGGAAGGAAAAACTATTTGCCAAAGCAAAGTCCATTTACTTCTTTGATGGTCAAAATTACTTCTCCACTACATTTGTTTTGTGAACACACACATCACCATCTTGTAAAATATTCCTGTATCTCCCAGGGTTGCAATAGCTGGATCAGAAAGCCAAAACTGAGTACACTTATGAAAATGAATCCATAGGAAAACTATAAGGCATAAAACTTACCAAAATCTATATTTTCACAGCACTTTAATACTCTCTAATAGGCTTATAAAAATACAAAATAAAATAAGTTATAAAAATGTATTCACTGGGTAATAAGTAGGCTAATAAGTGCTATCCCCTATTCAGAGAAAGGAAGACACTGTCACGAGTATGAAACTGTGGACTCCTTCCTTTTCTAAGCATGGTTTCCGCGAGGAAATAATGTATCATGTCTAAAAATTCCACAAAGATTGTTTTAAGAACATCATTTTAAAAACATGTTTACTTTCTATCTTTGTGAAAAATGTCTATTTTATGGTAATATTTTTTAGGTGTTTTCAATTAAAATATCATAGAATTATATAACATGCTGACAATTTCATTTCCAAAATGGAGCCTTTATTTTTTAGTACACTTACTACCCCAACTGCTCTCTCTTTTACACATCTGGAATATCAGTGCTCTCTTCATACCGCTTACCTAACTTTGTGTTAACAACCATAAGTATAAGTTGATGGAAACAGGCTTGAGTTAAAACTTTATATTCTATTTTTTATTCTGTCACTGAATCAGTAAGTGTTCCAATTCTGGTAAAGAAATGTTTGCAAATTAATGTTGTTGTTCAAACAATGGGCTTTACTTGGCTGAAAGCCATTATCAACACAGTTTTCTCCACTTGTCATTTAGCCAGATTTCCAACAAAGAATATTTTAGTCATGGGTGATATGGGGTTAGCCAAATGGAATTAGACCTAACAAACTTAGTGTGTGGCGATACAGTCTAATGATTTTATGGCTACACCCTTCATGTAACTAGATCTAGTTCTATTTACTACTTTTTTTTGTTCTTCTGCTCTCCTCCCTGCCCCTTTCACAGCCCCAGTCTGGTCTTTCAGCTGCGAACATATTGATTTTAGGTGACAAGAAATGTTTAACCTGTGCCTTATAACTGACATATAATGTATGGTCCAAACCAAGATGCTTTTCAAAGTGAAAGGCAGAGTTATTAATAGTTACCTGAGGACAACTGGTCTGAACCGGACTGGACTGGCCCAGACAAATTGAGATACACATGGTTGCCCTGCCTTTGTGGTTCCTCTGCCACATGGGCTTCAAATTCTCCAGTGTAGCCCCCGATAATGTTTCAACACCAAAAAACAAAACAAAGCCAAACAACAACAAAACACCTGCAATACTTGGAAGTACTCTGAGTCTCCAAAGTTAGATATCAATCCCACAAAAGAATGCCCAGGCTAGAATTATTGCTTATGTTGACTTTAACAGAAAAAAAGACACAAGTTGTGTTTCTTAGCTTTTCTAGTTAATTAGGTGATAAAAATCTTTATAATTCAATAGGTGCTGCGCTTCACTCCAGATGGTACCAAAATGCCGTTAGAAACTCAATGTTGTTTTTCATCTAGTTATTCATTAAAAGAAGAGTCATTTTATTTAAATGACTCTTTTTAAGAGAACCACATCTGAGGTATTTGCTAGCACAGGCTTCTTGCTAAGCTTTATTTTATTCCATACAAGAAGATGAAAGGGCTTGCTAGTATTCTATCATTTAATAACCTCATTTGGATCTTTTTCTTTCCTCACTCAATTGCAGAACTTAGGGAAACCAGTGGAGGAATGTGGCTAATTATAAAAGACCAAGAGTATGTGGCCTTGTGTTGAAATTCGTAAGACTGTGCCTTAGGGGAGATAGAGAGTCTTCTCTTGTCTAAGAGATAAGTGTTTAACTCTCAATAACATGGGAAGAGTATAGTTGACATGACCTAGAAAGCCACTGGCATTTCAATGACTTTATGGAGTACCTTGGCAGGAGAGTCTCCCAATTGCTCTGCTGTAATAGCTCTATAGAAGAATCAGAAAGCTACTTTAATTTTACAAAAAAAGTGATGGAATAAAAGACTTAAAAAGACTGGGAAAACGGGGATCCCAAAAGAAAGGTGCATTCCTAGCTCCTAAGCAAAATCTTCCAGTATTTTCTCTATGTCTGGAAGTTTTACAGTGAGTAAAGTATTATGAGTTAAAACTTATGATGGGCAAAGAAAACTAAGCAGTATGCAAAGTCTGGAAGGGGAGGACATAGAACAGAAACTTATGATCCCAGACGCTTCATTGTGAGGAGGAGGAGGCATCCTGTCCCAGGAAGTAGTAATCTTGGAAAACATTCACCTTAAGCTTAGCCACTGTAAATAATACGATTTACAAAAACAAAACTTGACAAATTGGAAACTGGAGGTTTAAGAGGAAGAGGGTTGTCTGCCCATTTCATATCACACCACTTAATGCTACCAAATACGTCTTTGATAATCATTAAATTTCCTAAGAGGTCATGAATAAATGTACTTGCAAAATACAGTGGAATATGGGAACAGATCGTTCACTGTTGGTATTCCCAGGTTTAACACATATATGAAACAAAATGAGAAAACTGATAAAAATTTTAATTTGGGGTTGTTTACAAAAACAACAGTCAGCACAAAAATGAGTCTCTGTATGCCACGATCTTTGTTTAGGGGCCTAACAAAAAATGGGACAGATAGAATGGGTGTAAGGGCTTCCTCTTTAGCACAATTGGTGAATTGACCAAAATCAGCACTGGGATCCTAGTTCAGAGCTAGTTTAAGATCTTATCCACATCTAAACCCTAGAGACTCCTAACTCTGTATCCTGAAATATGACTTTCTTTCGAGTCCCAGAGCCATTATTCAATTTCAGCAATGCCTGATACCTCTCCTGACCAATTTCAGACACTGACTACCTACTCTCCTGCCTCACATTACATTTTCATTCTGTCAAATCAGCTAGTCCTGCTTATACTAATCATACTAAAGCAGAGTTCTTACAATTTCACTCCCACAATTAGAAACATTTAATGTTTCTGTTTCCTAATACATTAAATAAAATTTCTCAACCTGGAATGGAACACTTGGTACAGCAACACCCAAACGTTTCTTCTAACCTTACTTGCCATACAATTCCAACCAAACTCAGTTCTCCAATGCATGCAATAGCTTCCAGTATCTCTTGCCTTCTTTCATATTCCACTTCCTCATTTTTACTTATAGATTACTTACACATCCTAAGATATTTTCAAAATCATTTAGTTACTTCTTTAAAGATACCTTCCCCTTCTTTTTGATTTTTTTTTTTTTTTTTTTTTTTTTTTTTTTTGTGGTACGCGGGCCTCTCACTGTCGTGGCCTCTCCCGTTGCGGAGCACAGGCCCCGGACGCGCAGGCTCAGCGGCCATGGCTCATGGGCCCAGCCGCTCCGCGGCATGTGGGATCTTCCCGGACCGGGACACAAACCCGTGTTTCCTACATTGGCAGGCGGACTCTCAACCACTGCGCCACCAGGGAAGCCCCCCTTCCCCTTCTTAAAAACAAGGCAACAGGCCCCAAATGGAGCTTCTTATGCTAAGCCCCACATCACCAAACCAAGACTTAATTATAGTTTCACCTCTCCCAGAAATGGAATCTTACACCAGTCAACTGGGAATCTCCTGATTAGAAGTGAGGAAATCTGCCCGATAGACCCCTGCCAACCTCTGAAGGAAAGTTATCTTGCAATAACCAACCAACATTTGCCTAGTAGAACTTTCTTGTTCCTGCTCCCTACCACCTAGAAAAGTCTCTGATTTTGTACAGCTTCTCAGAGCTCCTTTCTATCCACTAGATTGGATGCTGCTTGATTCAAATCAATTTCTGCTCAAATAAACTTGAAAAATGTTTAATATGCATCAGTTTATCTTTTAACGTCCTAAAAGCAATTCATAACTTCCTGGTTTGAACATGTATTCTGCCGATTCCTAACTCCTTACAGTCTTCTTTGATTTATTAAAAAAAGCTGTGCTTTTATTTTAGGAATATATTCTTGAAGCAAGGTCTGTGTCTTATCCTAAGCCCATGCTGAGCATACTTATAGCAATTGTTTTGTTTTTTAATTAAATTATCAAATTTCCATTTAACTAAAAAATTATTAGAATACAGACACATGATACAGGTAGATTAAAAATTTGACTTAGTATGTTCATAGTTTAGTCAGTATATTTATTGTTTATTATTAATAGAATGTTCTTCCACTTTTTTTTTTTTTTTTTTTTTTTTTCGGTACGCAGGCCTCTCACTGTTGTGGCCTCTCCTGTTGTGGAGCACAGGCTCCGGACGCGCAGGCCCAGCAGTCATGGCCCACGGGCTCAGTCGCTCCGCGGCATGTGGGATCTTCCCGGACCAGGGCACGAACCCGTGTCTCCTGCATCGGCAGGCGGATTCTCAACCACTGCGCCACCAGGGAAGCCCCTTCCACTTTTTTGAAGAAAGCTATTAGATGTTGTGATTAAGGACAGCTTTAAAACCTAGCATTCTATGGCAGAAGATGTCAAATGACTATTTATTAAAAGTCTATGAGTTGACAAGTGCTGTTCTATGCAATGACAATATAGCACGCAACAAGACAGAAGTTTCCTTTGCTTACAGATGCTGCATTCCAGTGAGGAAGACAGACAAAAAGCCAATAAACAAACAAGATAGTTTCAGAGTGTAACAAGAGCTGTAAAGGAAATAAAGCAGAAATTAGAAAAATAGATACTATGAAATGAATTGAAAAGGAAAAAATATATACCTGCCTTGAGGCAGTCTGTTTTGATTAACAATGTTTACTTTTTTCAGAATAATTATGATATGCTAGTTGAGAGCTAAAAGCTAAAAAAGACAGTTGTGCTTACATGTTGATGAAAATTAACTAGGTAAACTGGAATAGCATGTAGTGCAATTTAGTGTGTTATTAAGTGGAGATGGCAAAATTTTAAAAAATATCTTCATGCAATTATGGGATATGAGTTTGGAGTACCCAGTGAAACATCAGACTAAAGGTCATTCATATAATAATCTGGAAACCCATACACCTCGTTACATTTCATGTATCATTATTGAAAAATTAGCAGTATGTTGTAAGCTTTCTAAGATAGAGGAGTAAAAATTATGGAGGAGTAGATGATTCAAAAGATCATTAGTGAACACCTCCAAGCTGAGTCAACTCCAGTTCTCTGGGGAGCAAATATTATTACAAGACAACAACTGTTTGGAAGTAATATAGTGAAGTGTTCTTGGTTCAGTAGCTAATAAAACCACAATTTCTATTTTGAAACCAACTCTGAAACTTGCCTGTGCTTGGTTTAAAGACCCTAAGAGATAAACACCCTCCAAAAAACAATATATATTAAAAGGGTATAGAGATTATAAACAGTGGTTTTTCCTTCTAGTATATTCAAAGATAGTATTGTATAAAGCAACAATAATAGCAATTTATCCCGAAATATTTTAGTGGATTTACATTTACAGATGAGGGATGAAATGTCACTCAATAAAACCAGTGAAGGTGCCTGGAGCTGATTTCCAATCCAGTAACTATTTCACTGCAAGAATATTGTGTTCTCAAGGGAAACGCTGGTTTTAAATTATTTATAAAATGTACAAAATAATTTTCATTTGAATCATTTGTTAAAGGACAATGCAAAAACAAAAGTAACTTAAATTCAGGACCCCTGTATTCATTTATTATTTTCACAAGTCATGTAACTTTCTTCCATGAACAAACACAGAAAATACTTAGCACATTGAGAGAGACACAGACCCGGCTTTAGACAGCTATGTATACAGTTCTAACTACTGTTTGGCATTTTTCTAAATATATTATAAACACAGACATTTATATATATATAATATATAATCTTTAAACTCTTCTCCCCTCCTGCCTACCACTGCCTTCCAAAAATAGTTGACAGAAATAACTTTCATCAGCTGGTCCTAATCAACATGAAAGCTATGTGTTCTTACTTTATTTTAGATGCAGTTATATACTAGTAAAATTTTACACCTTACTGTCCTTATTTCTATTCTGTAGTTTCCTGCCCTCCTCGTTCATTAAATTGGCTCTTTATACAATAGAAGACGAGCAGACACTGAACCAAGCAGTAATTTTCAAGAGACATTTTCACTGGTGAGCAGGACCTTGAAAAGTCAAGTGCAGTTAAGAAATCCTCCACCCTACACCTTACATGTAGCAAACACCTTTGAGGCACCCAAGGCTGTATTCACTGTTTCAAGATATTCTCATGGTTTTCCTTGGCTTTTTGGCCCTGGTTCACTGTTGCCACTTAAGTCCTGGATGTGACTCATCATAACAAATGACAGGATGAAAACAGAGCTTTATGATGATTGACTGACACAGCACACAGCAAGAACTGGAGATGGGAGCAATTCCTCGGTGGGAGTTAGGAGAGGACTATGAAGAGAACTTTTCATAATGCACACAGAGTTTGGTGACAACAACCGACATTCTAAACAAAGAAATGTGGAGGGGGGGATAGAAAATCTGAGAGACATTTAAAATGGGCTAGTAATAGGCTCTGGAGACTGATCAGATATACACGGTAAATAATTACCCAATTTGTTCTACGTCCTACCAATCATACTATGACTCACAGTACGAATCCTTCGTTCCAGGAGGGTTTACAGCCTGACTACCTCTCCCCGCTCACTTTACCAATTATCACCCCCGTAATGATGCATATTTACTTCTAATGTGCCTTCCTTTCTCTACTCCACTTATTTTAGTTTTGGTTTTTCTGCACTATACAAATCATTCTTCCTCCACAACCATGCCCAACAGCTACATTGACCTCTCCCTTTTCTGAAGTCAAAGATCAAATAGAGTTTGTATCAGAACATGTACTGACTTGTCAGTGATACTGCCATTCTCCTTGATATAACACTCTCTCCTTTCCCTGACTCCCTCTCTCTCACAAACTTCTGCCATTTCCTCCCCAGAACTGCATCTCCATTTATTCTTTTCACTTCTATCACTCTGCTCTCTCCCTGTCTGGGGTCTAGTTACTTCTAGGTGACGATAAGAGCTGCCTAGCAGAGCTCCCTGGCACCAAAATAAAGAGCTACCGCTTGCTGAAAGTCACCATGTGTCAGACTCTGAGCAGCACCCCTTTAAATCCTCATAACAAGCCCACTATCCCATCTTACGGATGAATAAAATGGCTGAACTCTTCCCATTACAGTATGAAAGAAGCATTGTTTAAATCAAAAGTCCAAACCATAAATCTATGCTCTTTATACTAAATAAAGAACCATCACCCTTTCAAAGTATGTTGCACATCACTTCACAGTAAATTTGCAAGAATTCTTTTACTATAAGGGGAAATAAAAAACAGAACAAAACAAAAGCAAACCCAGTATAGTGATATACGCCCTCTAGGAGAGTGATGTAATTCAACTTTTGAGTGGATGGATCTATTGTTTGAATAAAATAAAGAAATACTGTATATCACAGATAGACAGGGTGAAACAAAAAGGGCATGCCTTTGCTCTGAATAGTAGAAAGGGCAAACATGTTGGTTTCAGTAAACCAAGGAGTAGAATTTGTGAGAAAGTAATGGGCCTAATTCAGGGCCTATAAAAGGAAATTGCCCATATGAAACTTCATGTGATGAGTAATAGCTCATGAATTCCCATAAAATGGCATGTCTGGCATTAATTTTGAAATTACTTCTTGCTTGCTTTATAATTCTATTGTTTTCCCCAAATTTTTCCATAAGAAAAACAATTATATATGGTAATGTTGAGTTGGTGGTGATTTGCAGAAATCATCATGGATCTCAAATTGCTGTAAAGTGAGAAGAGCCTCGAATTCAGAGTGGTGCCAGGAGACAGCAGAATAGCCTGGCACCTGGTGAATGGACTGCTTCTTTTCCTCTAAATATCATTAGAAGAAAGTGGCCCTTGGAGAATTGTGTGTATGGTTAGGCCTTCTTATTACAGAGGAGTGTGAATATTAAAGAGAAAGAGCATCGCAGGAGTTGCAGGAACTGGGTTTATCCAATTAAATTATTATTATACAAAAATATCTCTCATGCTCAAAATCCACAAAAACTCCCTTCCTCTCATATTGGATCCAATTTATTAGGCTTATTTTTTAACCTCTATATAATCTATTTAACATTCTATTTGTTCATATGTTCATTGTCATTTCAATCGATAATCAATTGTTTTTTATACAGATATTCATTTTTTGCCTATATATGTACCTGCCTATATAGAAGGAACTAGACATCTTCATATATGTTTCCACACTCCGAGTGTTCATTCTACCCCAGAAATTCAGTTCTACAAACTGTCTTCTCAGGATGCACCTGTGTTACCTTTCCTGTCCTTGCTTATGCATTTTTCAAGTTTCTTCCAAATGATTTTTTGGCACTAGGTTTAAATGGATTAAATGTCCCAATTAAAAGGAAGAATGTCAGATTCAATTTAAAAAGCATTCACCCTACAGCCATGAATAAAGATGAAATCTTGCCATTTGTGACAATAGGGATGGACATGGAGAGGATTATGCTTAGTGAATAAGTCAGACAGAAAAAGATAAATACTTTATGTTATCACTTATATGTGGAATCTAAAAAATAAAACACACTAGTAAGTATAACAAAAAAGAAACAAACTCACAGATACACAGAACAAACTAGTGGTTCCCAGTAGGGAGAGGGAAGAAGGAGGGGAAAGATAGGGCTGGGGATTGAGAGGCAAAACTACAATGTATAAAATAAATAAGTACAGGATATAATGTACAGCACAGATAATGTAGCTAATATTTTGGATTAACTATAAATGGAATATAATCTAAAAATGTTTGAATCACTACATTGTACACCTGAAACTAATATAATATTATAAATAAACTATACTTCAATAAAAAAAAATTCAAATATAAAACCCAAAAGTTTTCTCAGGCTAATTGCAGAAGTGGAAGTGAGAGATTTGAAACAGGTGAAGGCTTTGATACACCACTGTTAGCTTGAAGATGGATGTGGTCATGTGGAAAGGACCTGTGAATGACCTCTAGAAACTCTTTAGGAGCAAAAAATTCATGATCTCAGTATTGAAACCGCAAGGACCTAAATTCGATTCTGCCAACTATATGGATGTGCTTCTAAGCAGATTCTTCCTCAGCTCCTCCTAATGAGAAGTCAGCCCTGAAGACATCTTGATTTCAGCCTTGTGACTGAGAGGAAAACCTAGCCACATCTTGTTGGACTTTTGACATAGAAAATTAGGAACTAATAAATGAGTGTTGTTGTAAACTTCGCAATTTGTGGACATTTATTATCTAGCATTAGAAAATACATACAAGGACTATTTAAGAAGCTACAATAGTACATTCACGCTTCTGTAGGTTCAAATTTAATTCCAAGATTACAAAAATGAGTAATGTTCTTAATGTTCAACATTTTTTAACCTTTGGTCTTAATGGTTTTTAAATATTCATTAAAATATCTTATTATTCTATAGTAGAATACCTTTGAAAGCAATTAAATTTCTATATCATGTGTTGTTAGTGTAGGAAAAGTGATTAATGTGCAAATACAACTCACCAAGGAACCACTCTCTAAATTACTGATAACCACTAGGAAACAACTTTGCCAATAATAAATCAGTGATCGTTGCTGTTCAATAAGGGGTCCATGTGCATAGAAAGATGTAATCACAAAACAGACATACAAAAAATGGGAGAGGAGTGTTAATGAACATTCAATGTTAATGGATGTGTAACTGTAAATAGAAAAAAACATTTTTCAACCAACTGGGCTGAACACCAAAGTTCCTTTGAAATAGTTCCTTTAAAATGGGGACACTTGAGCAATAATTAGGAAACAACCATACTGGAAAAAGAAATTTTGAACAATGTGGAAAATCTATATGGAAGATTTCTTTCCCCCCTCTTTAGAACTGCAAATATCTACAAAACCCACTAGACTAATTATTGTGGAAGCCATATTTACATTTGAAAAAAGACCACATTTCCTGCAATTCCTAACCTAAACAAATTTGTGCAACAGTAATTAGGAACCGAAATTGAAAAGACAATTGTAATGCAGGTGCTAAAATCTAGGTAGTTGAAAAAAAAAAAAAAATCTAGGTAGTTGTAACCAAGATCCTATTCTTTAATGAGCAGTTTTAGGGAAAAAGCATACACAATGATGCAAGAAGAGCAATTTTCAGAGAGCATATTAACTTTGCATCAGTAAAGGAAAGCCAAACATACAATTCAGGTTGGAGATGCTGAACCAGCATAAAGGGGAATGACCAGGATGGGATAAAGGTTTTACCAGGAAAGAAAGATGAACAATGATCACCAAACTACCTAAAACTATTTACAATCTTCCTAATTTGCCATTTTCATAGATTACATATGGCTGATTTCATAGTCTAGGTTTTTAATCTCAGTTCACCTTTAAGAGCAGAATCCAACTCAGCCATAAAAAAGAATGAAATAATGCCATTTGCAGCAACATGGAGGGACCTAGGGATTATCATACTAAGCAAAGTAAGTCAGAAAGAGAAAGACAAATACCATATGATATCACTTATATGTGGAATCTAAAATATGACACAAATGAACTTATCTACGTGACAGAAACAGACTCACAGACATAGAGAACAGACTTATGGTTGCCAAGGGGGAGGGGAGGTGGGAGGGATAGACTGGGAGTTTGAGTTTAGCAGATGTAAACTACTGTATACAGGATGGATATATAGGATATACAGGTCCTACTGTATAACACAGGGAACTGTATTCAATATCCTGTGATAAACCATAACAGAAAAGAATATGAAAAAGAATGTATATATATGTATAACTGAATCACTTTGCTGTACAGCAGAAATTAACACATTGTAAATCAACTATACTTCAATAAAATAAATTTTTAAAATAAAAATAAATTTTTAAAAAGAGCAGCATCCAAGATAGATAACTAGCCATATAGCCTTGGCCAAATTGCTTAACCTATCTTTGTCTCTGTTTCCTCACCTGTAAAACATTACCTAGTTTGCAGTGAGAGAAGCTAGCTCACAGGATGTAGTGAAGGTTTAATGAACTAATATTTGTAAAACATGTAGAAGAGCATCTGCCATAGCATAAGCACTGCATAAATGTATGCTACAATAATATTTCATACACTGGGAAAAAAGTTGATTAAAGCACGAATGCACTAACAAATACATCAACAAATATTTTGATTGCCTATTAGCTGGTAGACACATATCAGATGCTGTGAATGAAACAGTGCCAGATAGAGTCTATGTCCTCAAAACGCTTACAGTCTAGAATGGATTAGATTGATGAATAACAATGAAATGGTAATATCATGTGAGAAGTGCTCAGAGGAAACTGTAAAACAGGAAACATAATAACAACTATTTCTAGGGTTGCCATGAAGTTTCTATGTGATAATTTCTGAAAATATTTTAATACAATACTTGCCATACAGTAATGACTTAATAAAAGTTAGCTCTTATCCTTGTGTTACAGTCTTTTTTTGTTTGTTTCATTCCATGTTTGTTTTACCGTTGGAGCATGAATTCTTCCGGGCTGGGGGGAACCTCATCCTCAATCAACATTCAATATTTTTTAGACAAAATATGCCTGAAACTCTACTAAGTATTAAAGATGTAAATATTAATAACACAGGGTTCTTGCTCTAGAGAGAAAGACAGACTTGTATATGTTTAAATTACAACATAGTGTGGTAAATACAAATGCAGTGACATAATCAATAAACTGTGGATGGGGCAATATTCCCTGAGGAAGAGAGAGGTTTCAAAAGATGTATTACCTCATCTGGATCTTAAAATAAAGGTAGGACTTTTCCAGCTGCCAAGTGGAATGAAATGAACCATATAATGAAAATATCTGATCAGGACCTCCTGTCATGAGACAACTCAGAATAGGAGGACCTTCAAGATGGTGGAGGAATAAGACGTGGAGATCACCTTCCCCCACAACAAATACATCAAAAACATGTTCACATGTGAAACACCTACAGAACACCTACTGAAAGCTGGCAGAAGACCTCAGACTTCCCAAAAGACAAGAAACTCCCAACGTACCAGGCTGTGTGGATGACAGGGTCTTGGTGCTCCAGCCAGGTGTCAGGCCTGAGCCTCTTAGGTGGGAGAGCCGAGTTCAGGACATTGGACCACCAAAGGCCTCCCAGGCCCACATAATATCAAACGGCGAAAGCTCTCCCAGTGATCTCCATCTCAACCCTAAGACCCAGCTCCTCTCAATGACCAACAAGCTCCAGTGCTGGACACCCCATGCCAAACAACTAGAAATACAGGAACACAACACCAACCATTGGCAGAGAGGCTGCCTAATATCATAATAAGGTCACAGACCTCCCAAAACACACCACCGGATGTGGTCTTGCCCACAAGAAAGACAAGATCCAGCCTCATCCACCAGAACACAGGCACCAGTCCCCTCCATTAGGAAGCCTACACAGCCCACTGAACCAACCTTAGCTACTGGGGACAGACACCAAAAACAACAGGAACTACGAACTTGCAGCCTGTCAAAAGGATACCCCAAACACAGTAAGTTAAGGAAAATGAGAGACAGAGAAATACACAGCAGATGAAGGAGCAAGGTAAAAACCCACCAGGCCAAACAAATAAAGAGTAAATAGGCAGACTACCTGAAAAAGAATTCAGAGTAATGATAGTAAAGATGATCCAAAATCTTGGAAAGAGAATGGGGAAAATAAAGGAGATGTTTAACAAGGACCCAGAAGAACTAAAGACCAAATAAACAATGATGAACAACACCATAAATGAAATTAAAAATTCTCTAGACAGAATCAATAGAATAACTGAGGCAGAAGAATGGACAAGTGACCTGGAAGATAAAAGAGTGGAAATAACTACTGCAGAGCAGAAAAAAGAAAAAAGAATGAAAAGAGTTGAGGACAATCTGAGACCTCTGGGACAACATTAAACACACCAACATTCAAATTATAGTGGTCCCAGAAGAAAAGAGAAAAAGAAAGGGACTGAAAAAATATTTGAAATAGTCAAAGAAATTCCAGGAGAAACATGTCAAGACATATATTAATCAAACTATCAAAAATTAAATACAAAAAGAAAAAATATTGGAAGCAGCAAGGGAAAAGTAACAAATAATGTACAAGGGAATCCCCATAAGGTTAACAGCTGATCTTTCAGCAGAAACTCTGCAAGCCAGAAGGGAGTGGCAGGACATATTTAAAGAGATGAAAGGGAAAAAACCACAACCAAGATTACTCTACCCAGCAAGGACCTCATTCAGATTTGATGGAGAAATTTAAACCTTTACAGACAAGCAAAAGCTAAGAGACTTCAGCACCACCAAACTAGCTTTACAACAAATGGTAAAGGAACTTCTCTAAGCAGGAGACACAAGACAAGGAAAAGATCTACAAAAACAAATCCAAAACAATTAAGAAAATGGTAATAGGAACATACATATCGATAATTACCTTAAATATAAATGGATTAAATGCTCCACCCAAAAGACATAGACTGGCTGAATGGATACAAAAACAAGACTCATCTATATGCTGTCTACAAGAGACCCCACTGCAGACCTAGGGACACATACAGACTTAAAGTGAGGGGACGGAGAAAGTTATTCCACGCAAATGGAAGTCAAAAGAAAGCTGGAGTAGAAATTCTCATATCAGACAAAATAGACTTTAAAATAAAGACTATTACAAGAGACAAAGAAGGACACTACATAATGATCAAGGGATCAATCCAAGAAGAAGATATAACAATTGTAAATATTTACGCACCCAACCTCAATACATAAGGCAAATGCTAACAGCCATAAAAGGGGAAATCGACAGTAACACAATCAGAGTAGGGGACTTTACCACCCCACTTTCACCAATGGACAGATCAAGCAAAATGAAAATAAATAAGGAAACACAAGCTTTAAATAACACATTAAACAAGATGGACCTAATTGATAATTATAGGACATTCTATCCCAAAACAACAGAATATACTTTGTTCTCAAGTGCTCATGGAACATTCTCCAGGATAGATCATATCTTGGGTTACAAATCAAGCCTTGGTAAATTTAAGAAAATTGAAATCGTATCAAGTATCTTTTCCGACCACAACGCTATGAGACTAGATATCAATTACAGGAAAAAAAACTGTAAAAACTACAAACACAGGGAGGCTAAACAATATGCTACTAAATAACCAAGAGGTCACTGAAGAAATCAAAGAGGAAATCAAAAAATACCTAGAAACAAATGACAATGAAAAAATGACGACATAAAACCTATGGGATTCAGCAAAAGCAGTTCTAAGAGGAAAGTTTACAGCAATAATCCTACCTCAAGAAATAAGAAAAATCTCAAATAAACAACTTAACTTTACACCTAAAGCAATTAGAGAAAGAAGAACAAAGAAACACTAAAGTTAGCAGGAGGAAAGAAATCATAAAGATCAGATCAGAAATAAATGAAAAAGGAATGAAGGAAACGATAGCAATGATCAATCAAACTAAAAGCTGGTTCCTTGAGAAGATAAACAAAATTGATAAACCATTAGCCAGACTCATCAAGAAAAAAAGTCGGAAGACTCAAATCAACAGAATTACAAATGAAAAGGGAGAAGTAACAACTGACACTACAGAAATACAAAGGATCATGAGAGATTACTACAAGCAACTAAATGCCAATAAAATGGACAACCTGGAAGAAATGGGACAAATTCTTAGAAAAGCACAACCTTCCAAGACTGAACCAGGAAGAAACAGAAAATATAAACAGACCAATCACAAGCACTGAAATTGAAACTGTGATTAAAAATCTTCCAACAAACAAAAGCCCAGGACCAGATGGCTTCATAGGTGAATTCTATCAAACATTTAGAGAAGAGCTAACACCTATCCTTCTGAAACTCTTCCAAAATATAGCAGAGGGAGGAACACTGCCAAACTCATTCTATGAGGCCACGATCACCCTGATACCAAAATCAGAAAAAGATGTCACAAAAAAAGAAAACTGTAGGCCAATATCACCAATGAACATAGATGCAAAAATCCTCAACAAAATACTAGCAAACAGAATCCACCAGCATATTAAAAGGATCATACACCATGATTAAGTGGGATTTATCCCAGGAATGCAAGGATTCTTCAATACACACATCAATCAGTGTGATAAACCATATTAACAAATTGAAGGAGAAAAAGCATATGATCATCTCAATAGATGCCGAAAAAGCATTAGACAAAATTCAAAACCCATTTATGATATTAACCCTCCAGAAAGTAGGCACAGAGGGAACTTACCTCATAATAAAGGCCATATATGACAAACCCACAACCAACATTGTTGGTTGATAATACTGTATTTGTAATCTATTATTTGGCCAACACGGTCTGAATTCTGTAATGGGTATGTCTCAGTATATAGCAATTAAATTATGATTAACTCAATTTAGATGAATATCTCCTAGTGTTTATGTTTAATTTGAAGGCAATTATAGTTGCAGTTCTTGTTAGGCACACCAAATTGCCTAATGAGGTATCTTTATTAATAAATGAACACAGAAAACTATAACTTAGTAAAATTCAATCCTAACAAAATACGTAAGTCAAAATTTGATCTTATGTCATATTATCCAAATGATAGTAGACTCATGTCCAATAATTTGTCTCCTCAGGGTTGCTTTGAAGACTTTTGTAGGAAAAACAAACAAACAAACATGTTTCTCTGGGTTTAAAGCATTTTATAAAATTTATGTTCAGATAGTACCTTTATAGCCATACCAAACTGCACTGTGTGAATAGAGCTATTCAGCAGGTCTTCAGTCATTTGTATTTTAGTTCATACAAGTGAGAAATGGAAGAGTTTTTGTTTAAAATAATTCTTTACATGGTAGCAGCCTGACTTGTAGTCCAGGCTTTCCAAAATGATAAGACCAATAATTCATGTAAACTTCAAAAGAAGAAAATTAATTTCCTTACACTGATGATCACATAAAGAGTGTTTGGGGTTTTTATTCTAAACAAACCAATGCTGTAAATAAGATGAACACTTCCTTGGGAACTGAAGGTTTTCTAACAGAACCTCTTATTTCATTAATCTGGACAAGTGCATAGTGTTGTTTGCATAGTATACTTTAAGATGCTGCATTTACTAGCCTTGATTTTAAATATCTCAACCATGGAACACTGACAGGGAAGCAACAGGGAAAAAAATAAAAGATGCTCTATATTGTATTTACAGATTCTACTTTTCTTCTTTGAGCTCAAAACCAAGTACGACAATGGAGGAGACACAAGGTGCATAGAAATACACTCTCGTTTTTATCATCCTCGAAAGTTATCTCACAGAAGTAGGACAGATTGCAGAATATGATCAATGGCTCAGAAATTATTGGCAAAACAGCTTTGCCCTGAGTTTCAACAAGGATCCGGCCCTAAGAGAAATTATTATAGGTTACATTACCAAGGAAACATATGCCCCGGATATTCTAATTCCCCTCAGGTCCCATATAAGGAGAAAGGAGAGGGATTCCAAGGCCAAACAGGGATACAGAAGCAGAGCTGATTGACAAAAAATGGCCCACTTTTCCCTCATGACAGGAAAATTACTCTTTCCACTCTGGTTTCTTAGTCTCTTGGAGTATATAACATGTTTTTACTGTTCCTTATGCTACAGTGACCTTTATCTTTTAAAATCTCCACTTTTTAAAATATGTTGTACAGTTTTAAGAAATAATGCATAGTTACATTTATACAGTATGCCAACATTACCTATTAATGTTTTCTCACACGCCTCATTCATTTTCTTAAATCCTGGGCAAAATCCCCAAAAGAAAATGTCAGCTGCCTATACTGTTTCCTCTTTTGTAATTTTTCCAATACTGAGAATGTCAATAACTTGATAAAGAATTTTCTTCAAAGTACAGCTCAATATTAGGAAGACTCAGTCAAAATTAACTGTTTTCTAGAGGGTTATATTCCAATTTTGCAATTGCCTTTCAAAAGTAATCACTGGATTTACAGCTAGGTTTTGTGACAATGACTTCAGTTTCCCAACCCAAAATTTGCCAGAAATCTTCCCCTCAAAGGAGAAAGAAGAGGAGGTAAGAGGGAAGAAGTTATTTTAGACTTTTATACAGATTAGGAAAAGCTGAGATGTTTTTATCTACTAGTCTCACCCTTCATAGATTTTACACACAGCACACACAGAATTGAAGGAAAAGAATTAAAAGTTTCAGAGAGCAAAAGAGAGATACAAGTTAACTGTCCCTAAGAATTCTATTAAGATCATAATAAGAGAAGCATTTATATTTCTCTGAGCTTTCAGAATTCTTCTGGACCAACAACCGTGTAACTTTTTGGAGACAAATGGAAAGATAGGAGGTGTCCTCATTCTTCCTAAAATGTTGGCTTTCCAGGAAGGAAGGTGAAGGAACGAGTTGGTTACACACACCCTATTCCCCTGTCATTTCAATTTTCTCAGGGAGGAAATGGCTTGAGTGGCATCAAGTATCTCAGAGCTAAAACAACTGGAGGATGTTCAACTCTTTAGTTATCTCTGGATTTGGCATATAGTCAAGAAAGTATCCCTACAGGGTGGAGGGACATGATATATATGCTGATTGGAACCCTCAAATGTTTTTGAGATTCTCTCTTGGGTCTAATGAAGGCATTCTGTTGAAATAGCAAGACATTGACACTTCTGGGCTTTCTTATCACTGTGGATTTTTTTTCCTGACTTTGGACTTTGATGTGATTCTTATTCATACTTGAAACTTTCTTGTTGCACTTCTCCTCAAAGCAACCCTTATGTCATTTGAAAACAGTTCTTCATATCAGAGATCCAAAATCACCCCATTGAGATGGTGGCAGTGGGTGCCAGAGGAAAAATGTACCTACTGTCTGCATCAGTGGCACTGAAATCAACATTTCCCTAGCTTGTCTCATCTCTTGTAACACTTGTTTTCTTCCCGTCTCCCGCGGGTATCTTCAAGCTGTTGACTTCCAGGATTTGCAGATTTCACAACGTGGTACTACTTTTTTGTCTGTGGGTTATTTCTTCAGAGAAAAAGAGACAATAATTTCCTAAAATCCATACAAATGTGAAGAAGAGCAATATGTTACTGGTTGTTGCTATTGTTTTATATAATGCAAAATAAAGAGAGTAGAAAAAAAAATAGAGAAAGATCTCCTCTGAGGCCTCAGTAGGAATGAATGGATTATTTTAGGAAAGCTTGTGTAAAGTAATGCTCTTTTAAGAGTCTTTGTGTGGGATTTTAGATCCGTGGGCCTCTACAGTTCCTCTTAATTTACGCTTACCTTTAGAGTAGTACCTACATGTATCTTCTGGGAGATTGGGATTGACATATACACACTAATATGTATAAAATGGATAACTAATAAGAACCTGCTATATAAAAAAAAAAATAAAATTCAAAAAAAAGATACTCTTTGAAGGCTGGGAGGTGCCAGGGTAAGGTTCAGAGTATCCATAGTAAAGAGTTATCTGCTTGGGTCGCACTCTCTCAGGCACTTTTAATGTAACGTTTTTTAATGTAAAAAAACTCTGAAGCTTTGGGGGTTAAGCAATAAGACCTCTCTTCTATGTCAGAGTTTAGAACCAACAAAGAGATACAAGAGTTAGAGATAAAATTGGAGGTTTATTACAGATAAAACCAAGGCTGGAGTACGTTGGTTAAGTGTGTGGCCACATGGGCTTGCTAATAACACTCTCCCTACACAAACACTCAGTCCAGACCTCGGAACGGCACCCGCCTCCAATCTAGAGAGAAAACACATGATTCTCTGTGGAAAGGAATGACTAAGACACAGAGCAAGGAGGAGGAGTATATTCTTTTTTTTTTTTTTTCTTTTTTTCCTTGCAGTACGCGGGCCTCTCACTGTTGTGGCCTCTCCCGTTGCGGAGCACAGGCTCAGAGGCCATGGCTCACGGGCCTAGCCACTCCGTGGCATGTGGGATCTTCGCGGACCGGGGCACGAACCCGTGTCCCCTGCATAGGCAGGCGGACTCTCAACCACTGCACCACCAGGGAAGCCCCAGGAGGAGTATATTCTAATGGAGATTGCTTCCCAGGGAACAAGAGGACGGGAAATATTAGTAAGTATTCCTCAAGAACAAAGAGGTATCTTTGAGTTCTCCTTATTGCCCAACTCATATCAATAGGGAAGGAAAGTTGCATGAACTCTGGCATAGACATACTACCAAGGAAGAGAGAGCGTGCACTTTACTTATGTTTTAACTTTGTTGTGTTTCTTAGAAACCTAAAAATTAGAGAAGCAATTGATATAAATTTGGACTTGTTTTCCATTAAATTCTGAATGCATTCATGTTTTCTAGTGAGTCCTAATACCATCACATATTCCATGAAAAAAAAAAGACATTATGATATCCTACAGTAGAGTTTAATGTTGTTTAATTTATCATTTCCCAAACTCCTCTGAGCATGGGATATTTTGTTGTCTATGCAGTTGTTGATGTTTCTCAGATACACTTATTCAAGTGTATATGCATAGCTGCTTGTTTCATAGAACACTCCACAGAAAATGCTGGGTTTGTGAACTACTCAAATACACTTGGCCTTTGTATCACCCTTGTGAGAGACACACCGTAATTCACATGTTTTTTCACATTTAAAAGGAACATTTCCCCTGAGATTGCAACACGCTTTAAAAATCTTATGCCGTAGCTTGTAGCTTAACTGGCAGCACTTCCTCTTTCCTAGCTGTGCATACAATGATTACCATGGCCTACACCAATGGCTGTCTTATTCAATGAAATAACAATAGAAAAATGGGACATAGAAAAGTCTATATGTTCTTCTTCCTGCATATCCAGCACAGTATTCCAAGTCAAAGGTATTCCTATCATCTAGCTTAGTGCCTGCTACACAATAAATACTCAAGTTTTTGGTAAAATTAAAGTAAGGAATGAAGACAGGCATGTGACCTCTCTTACACTCTACAAAGAATTAGATCTCAAAGCATTCCTGACTGTAATGGAAACACATCCTTTGTCTGGTATTGGGTAAGGTTTCCATGGCAAATTATTTCTCTCTGGCCTTTGTAAAGAAAGTATTTGGCATCTCTTTTGTTGACATTAAACAATGTCACTTCCCAGTTTCTATGCAGCAGTTCACCTTTGCCAGTTTAGAATAGCTTTGCCTAATAAATGCTTTTCTGGTTCCTGTTCACTTCCCCTGTATATATTTTATTCTCTACACATTTGTGTAATGTGTTTTAATTCTGAGGTTCCATCTAATTTTGATGCCTTCAAATCATATTGAAAAAGCAAGAAAATAACATTGCAATTTTCATGTTTCTTTTTAGCTGGATGGCTGATTGGTTCAGTATTAATATTTAGCCATATAGAGTCAGTATCAATAAATACTTTCTGTTGTCAAACAGCTGTTACAGTGATGAGTTCCCAAATAATGGCAGATTTTCTACTATCAAATACAAACCAGTTTTACTCTGTACCATAAAAAGTTCTTGTCCATAATCAAGTTATCTTAGATCCCTGGCTGGAGATTCTGATATTTCAGATAAGTAGACAATCTGAATTAGAAGGGATACCAAAGAGTAATTTCATTATTTTAGAAAAGATAATGAATTATATAAGCGATATGAAAGGTATTTGCTAACTTTCTGTCCATGGAGACAAGCATTTGTAAGATCCCCAAAACAGCGAGTCAAGATTCTTAGATTTAACCCATAAATCCCAGTGGTTAGCCCACCTCACCTTTCTTTTCCTTATTATTCTTTACTTTCCACACTGGAGATTCTCAACTCTTCAGATTCTTGATAGAATGAAAATTCAGTTATCTTATTAAAGGCTGACCAGCTTACCTCATAGTATAGGAACTAAATCTCTTATGTCATTTCCCATATTTATATTATATTGTCATAGAGGAGAGATTAGGAAGAGGAAGGAAAGAGCGATTCATCTAAACAACGATCATTTCAAAATTGTATTTCTTTTTCTTCTCTGTTAAAAAAAAATGATGGTTATAAGTGGTTGAAAATATGTTTTCATATGCTTTTCTGAGATATTCATTCCAAGATCATTTCCTTTGTTGTACGATATTACAGTTCAAAGTGTGGTTACACAGATGATTTATCAAGATGTCAGAAATGAGTGACTTCCACTTAAGAATACTTATGTTTGTTGGATTAACACAAGGCAAAGGGATAATTGAAGAGTTTTTGTTTTTTCCTCCTGGGACAGAACACAGATGGCTAATTTTCCGAAATACCCCAAGCCAAGGGAACCATGTCCAGACTAGATTTCTTAAGAAGTCTACTACAGTGCCTCAATGAATGCTGAATAATGGATGAATGAAGATTAGGCTCTAGAACCTATTTAGGACAACGTGACAAATATTTGGAGGGCATCCATGGGATAAAGGAAGACAGTCTGAGTTTTGTTCTGTATCATTTATGTTCCAGTCTGAAGTGCTAACATAACCAGTTCCTCTGTCAACATGAAATATGTCTTTATTCTCTCCATTCCTTCCTATAGTTGTAATTATTTCTCTCTCTCTCACTTAGTGTAATAATGAAAAGAGCATTGGTTTTAGAGCCAGAAGGACTAAATATTTTATTAGACTTTAGTACTGGACTCTAAGCAAAGCATTAAGATAGACAAAATCAAGCTCTGTTTTACTATCATTTCCCTTCTTATTGCTTTCTACATCCCTCTCCCAAGTCTCCATCCTACCTAGACTCTCCCTCATCATCCAGGAATTGAGAAGCCCAATCTCTGCCAAAAGCCACCTCTAAATGCACTAAAGAGCACAATATTTTCCTAGGACACTTGAGGAGCTCCGGGTTCAGCTCATAGCTGCCAACAGACCTTCTAACACCAGTATTTTTCCCACCATTAATAGACAAAAAATGAAGACATTTCTAATTGAATGATTTTTTTACTGAATCATCACAATGATCTATACTACAAGATATTAACTGAACTGTCCTGTCCCTATTACTCTCTGTTCTGGGTTCCCAGAGCCAAAAACAAAAACAATGCCTGCTTTCCTGGTGACTACCTTCCCATACTCTTCAATTCTTCCCATATAGAGACAAGCTATGATGGGCATACCTGGTCATGAAGTGGTAGTCCCAAAGAATTTTCCAAATATTTATTTTTTAATGTTTTATCTTCCAATCTTATCACTGAACATATCATGAGAGTTTGTAAGAATAAAAGACTCAGACATCTGTAGTTTTCTGAGAAAAGCATCTCAGATTTAGGGGCGATAGCCTCAAACACTCATGAAGAACATATTCTAGGTTAAAGAGAGATAACCAGGAGTGCTCCCATCCTAGAACTCTCACCATCAAGTCTTCCACATAATTACATCCAGGCTTTCAATAGACATGACATGATAACTAAGTCGCACATTTTATTTTCATAACTCACTTTATTAAATCTCACTTATCTTTATATCTGTATGCAATTCAATGCAACCCAATTATTTTTCTTCTTTTTTTCAGTATCTTTATCACTAATCTCTCTAAATATGCCTCCAGAGCCTGTTCAAATATCCCCTTCTTGACAAAGCATTTTACTACCAATCTGGGCACCTTTTGTCAATCCCTTCTCTACTTCATCAGGATCTATTCATACCTCTAGTGTAGAATTTATAATGAATAGTGCTTGTCATTTTCATGAAATAGCATAGTGTCTTCCACACTATAGGCCCTCAGTGATACCACTGCTGGGATGGATGAATAGATAAATAAACGGTTAGCCTGACAAGACTTTTTTTCTGCTGGGCTGTAAACTTGTTATGGGCCTGGAATCACTCCTCAACTGAGCAGGTGAAGGTAACTCTGTGATCATGGCCATTTTCTGAATTAGGGCATCTTGACCACAAAGTCCAATTTCACTCATCACCTCTTTCTATTAAGTTATATTTTTTATGATACCTCTTGGTCACATGATAATTGCAGTAAGTATGCAAAGTACTAGCAACAGAGATCAATGTGCATCTCTCCACCAGACTGCTCAGTTCTTGAGAACATGGTGCCCTATTGTTCATAATTGTGCTGATTACTTGCTTATGCTTTTAACAGGAGGCTCCATAAACCTTCCTCATTCATCTCCTTACGGGCTGTCATTGCAATTTGTAATTTTTTAGAGTATTATTTTTATAAGAGTAGAACATATACACTCTGGATACCCATGACACTATTATCTATGAATTGGTAAGAGACACATGTTCTGTGGGACCAAAAATTTTCAGACTATTTTTCTGAGGGTTGATCCACATTTTTCACTAAAGGGCAATTGGACATTTTCTGAAATTTGTTAGTGTTCAAACATTCATGTGTAATCTCACTCCCAGGTAGGTTAGTCAACTTTAAGAAAATTTTATTAAACATTTAGTTTACATTTTAAAGTTTAATTTTTTCATATTTCTAAAGAAATATATAATGAAAAACAATACATATTTATTTTTTCCTCAAGTAGTCCCTTTGGTGAGAGATAGGTGACTTTCTAACAAGGAGCTCCATCTAGTGGTACAACTAGAAATGTATCAAAGGCATGCATTTTCTATAAGAAAAAATATATTACTACAAATTACTCTCCCTTTTCTGTCTTATATATTTGAAATATCTTTGTTTGTGTCTCTGTGTGTGTGTGTGTGTCCATTAAAGCATATAGTTAGGAAGTAAAATTCAACTTCCCATGATTGATAATATTTTTGCTATATTTTATAAAAAGGGTTGCACCAAATATTTCAACATTAGTTACTAAACTTGAGACTTATTTACTTACTCAGTTGATTTTTAACTTATTTCTTATGAATACCTGTATATAGTGTACATATCGATACCAAAGATAAGGGAGCAAAATTAATGATTATTTTTTTCAATCCCAAGAGACATCACATTTTCTTTTTAAGTTGAATCAGTTGAAAAAATTCTTAACAATGAATGAGTTTTGACCTTCTAGATAAGGTCCAGATAAGTGTTCTAAATCCTGTGGCCCTCCTTTCTTTCTTGCCTTTCTGTTCTTACAAACCAGAATTCAAGTCCATAACACAGAACATCAAAAGAAAGGTAAATTGGACCATGGAATATAAGAAAAATAAACATCTGCCACTTCTCAAAGTTTGTCACAGCAAAGCTAAAAGATATATTTTATATTTTTGGCTTAAAATGTCTTATGAGACAAATCGCACATTGGCATAAAAACCTTGCCTTTTCAGAGCAAAGAAAGACTGTGTCTTTGTAGCTCATGTATGATCCACATAGAGAGGGAAGTCTGTGTTTAATGTTGGTTTCAAGGGACAGATCTGTCCCTCTCATGAAATCCAGATAGACTGTGACCAAGTTGAAAATAAGGGCCATATCACAGGTATTTTGGGGACTCCAGTGCCTAACACTCTGCCTTATATAGTGAAACTTCAATAACACTTTGTCAAGTTGAGTAACTATATCCAATAGAAACCTGATAATATATTTTAAGGACATGTAATAAGAGGTCACTTTATAGAGACTCTTTGGAAGGAAACAGGGATTTATGAACAATAACTTTTCTAGAAACAAGTATATATGGTGACCATTTTCATTTGAATTTAAGCAACAACTTTTAAATCAACCCCAATTTTATCTCTTGGATACTTCCTGAAACGCTGGTTTTTGCTGAAATTAAAGAATGAAACAAATATTCAATAAGTCCATTGAGAACAAAGCTATGATTTCTAGTATATTTCCAACTAAGTTTCCCATGTGTTATTCAATGTGGAATTCTTTCAGAATTCAAGTGAACAGTGAAACTAAATTTGTCATTTAAAAACTAGTCAGCTGAAAATTTCCAACCTCTCAGGAAGCTTGTCACATCTAAATCACTGCTCTGGCTTGGGCGTGAGGGTGAGAGAGACTGTGACTGTGAGTTTTGAGGTGAGAAATAGCATCATACTTCGTTTTTATTTGAAGGCCTTAAATTTCTAGCAATACCCACTGGAGTGAGTCATTAGTTCCAAGCATCAGAATAAAATTCAACTAAAATACTCCCGGGTTTACTCACTGAAAGTCATCACAGTGTGACGTTCTAACACTTAAAAGCAGGGATTGCCAAGAAGGATGTTTGACAGTCTAAAATTTCCTGATAACTTTAATAGGAATTATTTTGTACTGTGATCCATGTGAAATTTGTAGACTGCTGTGCCAAAGTCACCTTGAAGATTACTGCACATGACAAATTACCTGACAATTTTACTTTCTAGTTCTGAAAAAAAAACAAACAAAAAAGCTTTACATAAACCACCTCAACTTCTTTTCATTTCTGTGAGTTGCTTATTTTTCCTTTTTAATGTATTTTTGTAACTAAAGGAATTTTATGCTTGGTCTTCATATGAATGGCACATAACACAAAAAGCAAAACTGAAAAAGCAGTAGAAAGTATGTCTATGTGCATAAACTAGATGTAAAAATCCATACATTTTTGCTTCTAAAGAGTGTACTTAGCAGTGGATGTTATCTCCTTGTAGGCAGGTATTATAACCTTATTCATCATTGGATTCCCAGCACTTAGCACAAAACCTAACCTAAAGTAGAAATTTAAAAAAAAATTTTTAATAAATGAATTAATGAATCAATGAGGGTTCCCTTCCTAGTAAGCCCAAACTGTATTTGGGAGCAGGATTAATTATTATTCTTAGGGCAGAATTAATTCTTGACTTACGTAATTTTTTTCTTAATACAAGTCTAAATTTCAATGTTTGTTTGTTTATTTATTTATTTTTGGCTGTGTTGGGTCTTCGTTGCTGTGCGCGGGCTTTCTCTAGTTGCGGCGCGAGCGGGGGCTATTCTACATTGCAGTGCGTGGGCTTCTCATTGCAGTGGCTTCTCTTGTTGTGGAGCACAGGCTCTAGGTGCACGGGCTTCAGTAATTGTGGCATGCGGGCTCAGAAGTAGTGGCTCGCAGGCTCTAGAGCTCAGGCTCAGTAGTTGTGGCGCGCGGGCTTAGCTGCTCTGCAGCATGTGAGATCTTCCCGGACCAGGGCTCAAACCCGTGTCCCCTGCATTGGCAGGTGGATTCTTAACTTCTGTGCTACCAGGGAAGTCCCCCAATGTTTATTTTTATAATATCATGAGATTTTATTCTTCTCTTTCTAGAAAATATTTTTTTTACTGTCACTGTCAATTTTAAATTGTGAAATTTAAGCAGATTAGCTACATATTGTAAGATGTTCCAAAAATCACAGTGATGTTAGTCTAACAAAAAGTATCCCCAGATATCATTATTCCTTTTAAGCCCATTATTTAAAAAGCTGGGTGGGGATATACATCAAATCTAAA
This sequence comes from Kogia breviceps, assembly GCF_026419965.1. Lineage (NCBI taxonomy): Eukaryota > Metazoa > Chordata > Mammalia > Artiodactyla > Physeteridae > Kogia > Kogia breviceps. Next base: position 70,173,688 of record NC_081321.1, on the reverse strand, counting down.
TAGTAAGTGATGAGAACAATGACCTCCCTCTTATCTCCTTCATATGATCAAGCTCTAGTTACTTCTTGCCTGGACAAATGAGAGAACAAAATCTTAATTTTGAGAGGTCTTAAATTTATCATCTCTTTTTCAGTTTGATATTCTTCTTTTCTTTCTTCTCTCCCAGGAAAATTTACTTTTCCTTCTGACTTATGTTTCCTATCCTCACATCTTTTTTGAGTTTTTCTATTTCTGTTCCTGGGGTATTTCATAAGAGAACAGAATGAATGAAGCAGGTTAGAGTCCACTAGTTAAGCTTTGTTTAATCCTTATGACAGCCTCGTGAAGTACATATAGAAAACTTCAGAGTGACTTAGTAATGTATTGAACATTCAGTCATCTGCAAAGTTAAGATCTGAAAACAGATTTGTCTGACACTAAGCTACTATACCAATCCACCTCTCTATTGCTGGTTAGATATGTTTGGGGCTAGCAACAACCTCCATTCCATTCTCTAAGGAATTTTTAATTTAGGTAGCCTACTGATATTGGAAAAGTGATGTACTGCTACTTACGTATTATATATGCAGGTCTGAGGAAGTACAAATAATGTTCACGAATGACTGACTTGACCTAAGTACCAGAATTGCTTTGGACTAGGAGCTGCTGAAGGGGTCAACCTGTGTTACCATATGGGAGAAAGTTTGGACTTGAGAGCCATGAAAAGAAAACCTGGAGCTGGGCTCCTCTTTAGCTGTCTTCACTTTCATGTCTATTGTACTCCCTTCTCCCCAGTACTACAAAGTGTCTGACTGGGGTTAAGAGAAAAATCTCCAACTCAGAAAGTTGATTTTTCCCTCTGTTAGAAACCTTGTGTCTTCTGATGAGATCATCATCAATAGGGATGTCACCTACATGAATCCAACTCTACTTTGCAAATTAAAACTAATATTTTAATCTATGTTAATACACATTGCTTTCTCCAGAAGGCAAGTACTGTATAATAAAGAAAAATTGTACTTTTTATATTTTCTAAAGCTTCATTAAGACTTATTCACCATCTTAGAAAATGATGACATTGATCAACATCATTCACGGTATTACGGTATTTTTGTTGCCAAAACAAAACATCTAGGTTAGTTTACATTGTCTAGCTGCAGAGTATGATGATTTTGTGTTTAAGTGCAGACATCTATCTACTTATTAAGTTTTCTATTACACTTGTACCTGGAGTATTTACACGTGAAAATGTAGATCATTCTGTCATCTATTTCTTTTTATTGTCTTTTATATTATAAATGAGTATTATATAGATTTATAAATTATGTTTGTAGATGAGATATATTGCCTATGAATTATTTTTAGGATACTTGTTATGAAAAGGGATTGGATCTGAAAGGGTTGAGAATTTCTCTTATCTCATGATCTCCTTAATGTGAAAGCTTTCTTCTGAAAATCTGAGCTGAAGAGACAAATATTTAGAAGATGGCCAATGGTTTAACTTGGCTACTACTCAAGAACTCAGGAATATCTACACTGCTCCTAGACAGTTGTTTCTTCCACAATGATACTAGGGGTATAGAGAGGATGATCCTTTCAATCAATCTCTTGGTCTAAGAGCATTCCCTATATAACCCATGGTATATTTTATCTTCCCTGAATTTATTTACAGATGGATTTGAAGTGGCCATTGCTCAGAGAACATGTTCCTTAGGTATGATGAGGCTTCTTCATGGACTATTCCATGTAGACTATAAAAAAAGACCTCATTAGGAGATTTATACAAATCCACAGCATCTATGTGTTTATGGTTTAATTGTTTATGATTCATCTATGAAACACTCTTGTGAATCATCTCACATAAAGAGTCCTCATGGTGAAGTGCTTGCTACTGCGTAAGATAAGTAAGCTGATTGTTAAATGACATGTCCAACCCGAATCAAGGCTCTCTTTCTACACTCATACACCAAGAGATGAGAGAGAAGGAGGAGGTGAAAACAGGAGAGGTCAACGTGTTCCTTCTTTTCCCTCCCTCCCTTTCTCCCTCTTTCCTTTCATTCTTATCTTCTTTTTTATTCTTTCATTCTTTTCATTTCCTTCCTTCCTTCCTTCCTCTACTTCTAAGCAGATGGCTATGAAAAATAAAATAAGGACAACAAACGTTGTCTTGAAGTCCAAAGTGATAGATCTAGACATAAAGTCCTAAAAGTTTTTAGATTAAAAATAAAGATTCAATCAGCCTTATTAAATTTAGCATTTAATTCAGGCTTGAAATGAAAAATAGAGGCACATTAGCAGACATTGGTAAAGTGAATATGGAGAAAGATATCAAATGCATTTTATTGTTTGTATTTCTTTAAAATTTTTATTTACACTGTGGCTTACATTTAAATGTGCTGCTCATTAATATTTATATCTAGATTGATTTTTATGTTATCTCTACAATTGAAAAGAAAATTAGAGAATTCTCTACACTATTAATCATTCCTGGAAGTAGTCCAGCCTTTAAGAGCCAGGCTATATGGAATGTGCAATTACTGGTAGTTAGCAGCAAAGTTTCCAGGAGAAAAGAAACATCGATGCTAATTTTGCACTCAGCAAAAATTATGACCTTCTCTTGGATTAATGAAATGCTAAGGTTCTTTCTGTCTTTATTAAGTATGCTCCTTCATTTGCTTTAAACCTGAAATTTTAAAGGTTTAAGCCATACCAGTCATACATTTCTAATAGTCTTTCATAGTTCTGCAAAACCTCATTCAAAGCAAAGTTTAGGGCTTTTTTTTTTTTTCTTGCACTTTCCCCAATTCTGCTGACTTCTGGCCTCTAGAAAATTTACACAGATTAGAACTCTGAATATTTCTAGTTTCAGTGCTCTCTTATCTTGACTCCAGTAAATAATTTTTAAAGTTTACTTAGCAGATTAATAAACTAGATAAAAAGAATTTTGCTTCCATAAATTGTCATTAATGCCACTGTCAACTTGCAGAACATGTTCAAGGAAGTGAGTCCTCAAACCCTATATCTTAGAGAGTTATCTTTTCCTGATCTGAATTACTGAGTACAAACTACTGAAGATACAAACAGTATCAAGTTGCCTGGTTTTACGGGTGGTGGGAATTCAGAATGCCATCGTAAGACACAAAAATGTTCAGAAATAAAGAAAGGGAAACAAGTTCACATTATTGCAACATCTGTGCTATTCATGTGTCCACTCTTCATAGCATTACTTCAGTTTATTTGGGATACTCTACCAACAGCCTCTTTTGAAGTGATACATAAATCTACCTACCAACCAACTAAAGCTTCACTTGGACAAAGAAAAAAAAATTTCAGCAAACCATTTTTCCAAGTATACTTGGTCATTCCTGGCGCTTTAAAACGAAAAGAAAAACAGTCTGTTAGAGGGAATATTAAGAAAATATTTGATTCATCTTTTTTCTTTGACAACATGACTCCCTATACGACAGAAACCTATGAAGCTGCTTCCAACTATGCATGTACATTCAAAAGCCTGGAATAAAGTAGAGAAACTTATCCAATTTTTTAAAAAGACTAGAAGAAGAGACTGTCTAGTTTAGTACGTTTGAGATTGATGGTTAATGTTCAAAGACTTCATCGGTGTGAAACAGACTCAACACATTCAGTCACTTAACTTGAAAATCTAGAATGGCCTCTATAATTTATACATTTTAATTTTTATTGTCAAAGTTTAAATAAAGAATTTTCATAACTTTAATACATGACAAAGGAGAAAGTGAGTTGAAGACTAAGCCCATACTTTTATTAATATATTAAACCAGTTTTTCAATTGTTTTTCCACAAGCTGAAGACCCATTAATACCCACTGATTTGTATTTGTGGTTTCTGAACCACCTCTTTTTCTTATTAATCCTTATCATTATCATTTTGAGGTATTAAAACCTCACCCAGTTATTCCTCCACCCCGGCTCTGCCATCCTTTCTTCCTCTCTACAAATGTGAAAATTAGAGAGCTCTTTCCCAGATAAACTATATGCAGAAAATTAGAGGTTCCTTGCTAAGTGTATTAAAGCATAAAAGCAAGGTGATCCAGCATGTATTTGTTTATTAAAAACTATTTAAAGAGGACTAATTGTAAACATATTAATGCTTCCCATTAATTGAGATCCTACTATACTAATAAAGACATTATATTCTGATAATCTATTGCATGCTTTACAAACATTGTATAATTGAAACCTCACCAATGCCTTGCAAGAAGACTGAATGTTGTGATCACAATTTTACAGATGAGAAAAATGAGGCTCACAGAGGTTAAACACTTTGCTTAAGATAAACAAGTAGACAGTTCCAGGGAATGTTTATGGTACTATTCAAAAGAAGGGACAAATGAAATGTGAAAAGGGGCTCCCACCTTCCAACATTCACCATAATCTAAACAACACTGCAGATAGTGTCACTTTAGTTAGGTTCAATAACCTTACTGACTTTTCCTTTTCTTCTGGATAGCCCTCGTACCATTATTATTATTCTCTCACTATGGTCTAATCAGAACTAAGTAAAATTGGGGATTTGCTTCAATATCCTTCAAGGTTACAATTCTATTTACACATTTTCATATATTCTCACCACTTTATTAATAGGGGCATCCAGCTTAAGACCATTTATCTTTTTATACCTTGAATTCTACTTATGTATGGTTATTACTGATGCTGTTTTAGGGTACCATTTCGCCTCCCTGTATGTTCTGGTAGTTGTTAAACGTTATTTTACTAATTTGGGCAGAGTGTTTAAAATTAAAAATTATCTTCCTCCAAAATCCTGGCCACATCTTCTTCGGAAAGTATGTTTTCTCTTTAAGTAGTCATGAACTAGAATAATAAATGTGAAGTATAACCAGAGCCATCATTAAAACTTAGTTTGTATAAGTAGAGAGGGTCAAGAAAGAAGACCAGATCTGGTGAAAAGGTGCAGGACAGTGGTTGTGCTGTTTAATTAGGAGTCAGAAGAAAAGAGAGACTACGGGTGGAGATGGAGTTGTCCCAGTGGGAGATACAGTAGGGCCCAAGCTCCGCCGCGGTGAAAAGAGGCACTCTGCGCTTTCTGACTCTCTGGTCTGCAGCAACAAAGAGGTGGGGAGCCCAGTGGAGGCATTTGCCTGCTTTTGACTGTTTGCCTACATTATGAGGTGCCCCCCAATATATATATCACTGTCTAATTATCTCAGATTCAACAGTACAATGCACAGCTCAATTTCCAAAACAACGTAAACTATCTTAGTCCTTGTAATCAGCCAAGTAAATCATGAAACGTAAATCATGGCTCTCTGTTTTTGCTTCAAGGTAAAAATCAATCCACCCCCTTGTAGGAAACTGAATACAAAACTAACCTAGGAATGCCATCTAGTGGAGAAATATAGAAACGACCACAACAGGTTACTATCTTTCCACAGGCTTTACTTAAAACAAAGAAAATAATTTGGAGAGAGCCTACTGTCCAGCAAAGGAAATTCCTCGCTGATAACTGGCAACTGAGGAGAGAAACTGAAACCTAGAGACCAAGGTCCCCTCTCTCCCCTCTTCGAAAACCTACCCCCCCCAGCTTAGAGGCAGTGAAAGAGCAGGAGGGAGAGGTCTGCTGTGTGTCTCAAAAGAGTTGTGCAATACGTACTTGTGCTCAGATTCCGGGGGGAGGTGGGGTTCTCACTGGGGTAACTACTGCGAGACAGAAGAAATGACAAAGAGAATAACCAGGAGTTGAAGAAAAATGCAACTCTCTCAAGAGAATTTGACAGTGGTGAAGATATGACTGCATTAGTAAAGTGAATTTTAATTATGGCTGTTAGGGACTGTGCAAGAGCAAGGCTAGCTTGATGGGAGCTTGGAAGTCTGATGATTGCCGTGAGGGTGGAAGGTGAGGGAGCACTGAGACAAAGATCATTGGAATCCCAGTTATACCCCTAAGACTCCTGCAAGCGGAAGGAGTTCGGCAAACCCCTTGTGTGTAACTATAACTTGGGTCTTGATTTGCATAAGTGCCTGTATTTCCTAAATAAAGTTGAGTGCATTGAAAAAGAAGTGTGAGGCTTTTGCCAAACACTGTATTTACCTAAACTTGATCCAGAGAGGTAGAAAAAGGGGCTGTCTCTTGCCATTCTGTAGACAGACTGCATAATGAAATAGAGCCCAAATCGTAGTACATATTAAACTTATGGGTACTTATTAGAAATGGGGGATTCCAGGCCTCATCTGCTGAGATTTGGGGGTTGTACATTTTAAAAACGACCCCCATTCTGATGCAGGTGGTGTGGGACCACAGTTTAAGAACTACTTCCCGCTGAGCCAAGGCCAAGTGAGTTGAGACTTCCTGCCTCAGAGGAAGCAAAAGTAACAGTGAGGGACAGTGAGGTATAGTTTGTGCTGCTGTTGTTACCTGGCTGCTCTAGAGGACCATCGGATTATAAGAGGACCAACTCCTCCTGGTTTTGCCAGGGATTTCCCAGTTTTAGCACGGAAATTGCCACACCCCAGGGGAACCCTCAGTCCCAAGCAACTTGGGACAGCTAGTCACCCCACTGAAGAAACCATCTTAAAAGAGTTGTACACAGGTGTAGCTACCAGAAGCAACCTTAGCAAAGAACAAGAGGGCCTCTTGAGGTCATCCGCACTAAGAACCTTAGCTGCTGGGGAATCACTGTGAGGAATTATATGAATAGGAGTGGAAATCCCAACTAGAGCAACTACCTTTGCTAACAACAGGGAAGAGGTCCTATTCAGAAGTGCTCATTGATTGGAGTCATCACAGGAGCAGCAGATGATCTGTCCTGCTAAAAGCAACTTTTTTTTTTAAGCTTTAGTATTCCCTTTTTTTTGTAGATCAGTAAAATCAACTGGCAATAAAAGGTAGAAGAGGAAATGAATTTGGCATAAATTGCTGTGAGGAAAGCCATTTTGATTCGAATAATGTAAGACTGAACTTAGTGTGAAGTCTTCCGAAGCTTCCAATTCCATTAACATGTCATTCCTTTGCATTCGTTTGTAACTCTTCATCCCAGTTTTTCAGTCTAACTCTTTTCAAACGAAAGAATAAAAATCTCATTAGGAAATCTGTCAAGTTTTGAGACCCAAAAGCTCAAGTCAGTTCTACAGACCTTGAACTTTTTACCTACACCTAAAATTGTCAATAAAGAATATGATAGAAGAAGACAGGCTTACACAAGGATAGAGATGCTTGACTTTTTCCAAACACAGAAAGTATAGTTACGAATTTTGTAAAATCTCTCTTGCAAACTATATGTATCTGAAGATACGTGTGTTTGATGTCAATAGCCCCAATTTCATTGAGAGAATTCAGCTCTACCTTCTTGAATTAAAAACCAGGAAATGGCCTAACTGGATCTCCCTTTGGAAGACCAAAACTTTCTTAGGATCTGAGGGTAAGATATTCCTTTCTTATGCCAGTGGAAATTGAATGAGGCTTAATGGATGTGGTGGAAACAGCCAGGCGCTCACCCAAATCCACGAGCATCTCCTCTTCCTGGACACAGAGTGAGACCATGTTTCCCTGCCTCTCTTGTACTTAAGTTTGGCCATGTGACTGAGTTTTAGCCAACAGAAGGGAAGCAGAAATGATATGCACTACTACCAAGGTTGGTCCATGAAAATTTACCACAAAATCTCATCAATGTACATTTCCCTTCAAGTTGACAGGGATGGCGGCCCACAGGGTATCCTTGGAAACATTTATTGAAGATGAACGACCCTTATTCACCTAGGGGCCTGAATGACTGCTCAGAAGGACATCCTACCCAATTGCTCACCTGGTAATCTATGTGAGAAAAAAACAAAAACTATTGTGCGAGAACCATTATATGCTTCAGGGAGTATTATTAGCAATATTAGCCTACTTTCACTAATGTAAACAATTCCCTGGGGCAGGCTGCATTACAGAGCTACTGCTTTTAGGGCTTGCTGTAAAAGGAGATATCCAAAGGATGAGCACACATTAGGGCAGGTGGCATCTTCGGCTATGGGCTCAGGTCATCTCAGTGAAAAAGTACTTCTAATGCAGTACATTGCCCAGCAAAGAGTGTTCTTAAGAGTGAAGGGATATTAAAAGGGGAAATCGACAGTAACACAATCAGAGTAGGGGACTTTAACACCCCACTTTCACCAATGGACAGATCATCCAAAATGAAAATAAATAAGTAAAAACAATCTTTAAATGATACATTAAACAACATGGACTTAATTGATATTTGTAGGACATTCCATCCAAAAACAACAGAATACACATTTTTCTCAAGTGCTCATAGAACATTCTCCAGGATAGATCATATCTTGGGTCACAAATCAAGCCTTGGTAAATTTAAGAAAATTGAAATCGTATCAAGTATCTTTTCTGACCACAAGGCTATGAGACTAGATATCAATTACAGGAAAAGATCTGTAAAAAATACAAACACATGGAGGCTAAACAATACACTACTTAATAACGAAGTGATGACTGAAGAAACCAAAGAGGAAATCAAAAAGTACCTAGAAACAAATGACAGTGGAGACATGACAACCCAAAATCTATGGGATGCAGCAAAAGCAATTCTAAGAGGAAAGTTTATAGCAATAAAATCCTACCTTAAGAAACAGGAAACATCTCAAATAAACAACCTAACCTTGCACCTAAAGCAATTAGAGAAAGAAGAACAACAACAACAAAAAAAACAAAGTTAGCAGAAGAAAAGAAATCATAAAGATCAGATCAGAAATAAATGAAAAAGAAATGAGGGAAACGATAGCAAAGATCAATAAAACAAAAAGCTGGCTCTTTGAGAAGATAAACAAAATTGATAAACCATTACCCAGACTCATCAAGAAAAAAAGGGAGAAGACTCAAATCAATAGAATTAGAAATGAAAAAGGAGAAGTAACAACTGACACTGCAGAAATACAAAAGATCACGAGAGATTACTACAAGCAACTCTATGCCAATAAAATGGACAACCTGGAAGAAATGGACAAACTCGTAGAAATGCACAACCTGCCAAGACTGAATCAGGAAGAAATAGAAAATATGAACAGACCAGTCACAAGCACTGAAATTGAAACTGTGATTAAAAATTTTCCAACAAACAAAAGCCCAGGACCAGATGGCTTCACAGGCGAATTCTATCAAACATTTAGAGAAGAGCTAACACCTATCCTTCTCAAACTCTTCCAAAAGATAGCAGAGGGAAGAACACTCCCAAACTCATTCTACGAGGCCACCATCACCCTATTACCAAAACCAGAAAAAGATGTCACAAAGAAAGAAAACTACAGGCCGATATCACTGATGAACATAGATGCAAAAATCCTCAACAAAATACTAGCCAACAGAATCCAACAGCACATTAAAAGGATCAAACACCATGATCAAGTGGGTTTTATTCCAGAAATGCAAGGACTCTTCAATATATGCAAATCAATCAACGTGATACACCATATTAACAAACTGAAGGAGAAAAAACATATGATCCTCTTAATAGATGCAGAGAAAGCTTTTGAAAAAATTCAACACCCATTTATGATAAAAACCCTGCAGAAAGTAGGCATAGAGGGAACTTTCCTCAACATAATAAAGGCCATATATGACAAACCCACAACCAACATCATCCTCAACGGTGAAAATCTGAAACCATTTCCACTAAGATCAGGAACAAGACAAGATTGCCCACTCTCACCACTCTTATTCAACATAGTTTTGGAAGTTTTAGCCACAGCAATCAGAGAAGAAAAGGAAATAAAAGGAATCCAAATTGGAAAAGAAGAAGTAAAGCTGTCACTGTTTGCCGATGACATGATACTATACATAGAGAATCCTAAAGATGCTACCAGAAAACTACTAGAGCTAATCAATGAAGTTGGTAAAGTAGCAGGATACAAAATTAATGCACAGAAATCTCTGGCATTCCTATACACTAATGATGAAAAATCTGATAGTGAAATTAAGAAAACACTCCCATTTACCACTGCAACAAAAAGAATAAAATATCTAGGAATAAACCTACCTAAGGAGACAAAAGACCTGTATGCAGAAAATTATAAGACATGAAAGAAATTAGAGATGATACAAATAGATGGAGAGATATACCATGTTCTTGGATTGGAAGAATCAATATTTTGAAAATGACTCTACTACCCAAAGCAATACACAGATTCAGTGCAATCCCTATCAAACTACCACTGGCATTTTTCACAGAACTAGAACAAAATATTTCACAATTTGTATGGAAACACAAAAGACCCCGAATAGCCAAAGCAATCTTGAGAACGAAAAACGGAGCTGGAGGAATCAGCTCCCTGACTTCACACTATACTACAAAGCTACAGTAATCAAGACAGTACGGTACTGGCACAAAAACAGAAATATAGATCAATGGAACAGGATAGAAAGCCCAGAGATAAACCCACGCACATATGGTCACCTTATCTTTGATAAAGGAAGCAGGAATGTACAGTGGAGAAAGGACAGCCTCTTCAATAAGTGGTGCTGGGCAAACTGGACAGGTGCATGTAAAAGTATGAGATTAGAACACTCCCTAACACCATACACAAAAATAAGCTCAAAATGGATTAAAGACCTAAATGTAAGGCCAGAAACTATCAAACTCGTAGAGGAAAACATAGGCAGAACACTCTATGACATAAATCACAGCAAGATCCTTTTTGACCCACCTCCTAGAGAAATGGAAATAAAAACAAAAATAAACAAATGGGACCTAATGAAACTTAAAAGCTTTTGCACAGCAAAGGAAACCATAAACAAGACCAAAAGACAACCCTCAGAATGGGAGAATATATTTGCAAATGAAGCAACTGAAAAAGGATTAATCTCCAAAATTTACAAGCAGCTCATGCAGCTCAATAACAAAAAAACAAACAACCCAATTCAAAAATGGGCAGAAGACCTAAATAGACATTTCTCCAAAGAAGATATACAGATTGCCAACAAACACATGAAAGAATGCTCAACATCATTAATCATTAGAGAAATGCAAATCAAAACTACAATGAGGTATCATCTCACACTGGTCAGAATGGCCATCATCAAAAAATCTAGAAACAATAAATGCTGGAGAGGCTGTGGAGAAAAGGGAACACTCTTGCACTGCTGGTGGGAATGTGAATTGGTACAGCCACTATGGAGAAGAGAATGGAAGTTCCTTAAAAAACTACAAAAAGAACTACCATATGACCCAGCAATCCCACTACTGGGCATATACCCTGAGAAAACCATAATTCAAAAAGAGTCATATACCAAAATGTTCATTGCAGTTCTATGTACAATAGCCAGGAGACGGAAGCAACCTAAGTGTCCATCATCGGATGAATGGATAAAGAAGATGTGGCACATATATTCAATGGAATATTACTCAGCTATAAAAAAGAAACGGAATTGAGTTATTTGTAGTGAGGTGGATGGACCTAGAGTCTGTCACATAGAGTGAAGTAAGTCAGAAAGAGAAAGACAAATACCATATGCTAACACATATATATGGAATCTAAGACAAAAAATGTCATGAAGAACCTAGGGGTAAGACAGGAATAAAGACACAGACCTACTAGAAAATGGACTTGAGGATATGGAGAGGGGGAAGGGTAAGCTGTAACAAAGTGAGAGAGTGGCATGGACATATATACACTACCAAAGGTAAAATAGATAGCTAGTGGGAAGCAGCCGCATAGCACAGGGAGATCAGCTCGGTGCTTTGTGACCACCTAGGGGGGTGGGATAGGGAGGGTGGGAGGGAGGGAGACACAAGAGTGAAGAGATATGTGAACATATGTATAACTGATTCACTTGGTTATAAAGCAGAAACTAACACACCATTGTAAAGCTATTATACTACAATAAAGATGTTTAAAAAAAAGAGTTAAGGGATATTGCAGCAGGCAGGCAAGATTTCTCTTTAATTTACTTTTGCTAAAGTTAATAAACATTATAGTCTCATAATAAAGAAAAAATTAAATTACAGATGAAAAGGAATGTCATGCTGCTACTTAGCATTTATTTCCCCAAGTTTTAATTCATAAGTCATTTGTGAGGCTTCTGGATGTCGTCTCCATATTTAAAGAAGTACATATGTCTCCCAAAGCCCTATAAATTGGAGAGTGGGTCAAATGTGCCAACAGCTTAAGAAAAGGAAACCCCTTAAGTGAGGGAAGTGTTGCTAATAAGTGGAAAGGTTACATTTTACTGAGTATACACATTTATGGCCAGTCACAGTTTTAAGTTTCGTTCAAGCAGCATTGCCAAGATTCAAGTTTATAATTAAATCCCCATTTTACAAAGATGTCAGTTAGTTCATTCAGCGGTTTTATGATTTAATTAATGACTAAGACAACTTATTTTAAGCCTGTGTAGTTTTAATAGTAAAATATAGTTTAGATTACTAACTTGATGTTCCAGAGGGACCGCTCCCTTGTGAAAGAGCAATTCACTGTAAGACTTCCTTATGTTCAAACCTCGTCTCTCTTCATGTAGTGCATTTTATGATTCAGTCATGTGGTTTCCACACACCTATCTTAATAGCAGCTACTTCCCAATCTACCCCCCACCATACACACACGTGTTCTGTCTTATAGACTTAGTTCTGAATTTGTGGCTAGACTTTTAGAAGACAGACAAAACTACACCTGGATCTATAAAGATATACCTTGTCTAATGAACACAGTGAGTACCGCTTATCACAATTTCACACACACATACACACACACACACAAAAAAAAAAAAAACAGAAAACAAAAAACAAAAAACCCTAAACTAATAAGAAGTATGTAATGGACCAGGAGAAAAAGGAGGTAGATCCTAAAAACATGCAAAAAGTTTTGTTACACTGAACTCTGGCCTTTGTGGCCTCTCAAAGAGATTTATTTTGGTGGAAGAGAAGTGAGAACTTGTCCCATAAAGATGACTGCCTTTCCTACCACCAAGGAAAGCAAAAGGAAGAAAGCGATGGGTCTGATTAATAACAATTCAGGTGGCAGAGGAGAGTCAGAATCATTCAATATGTCATTATGATCGAATTTTTAGTCAAAACTAAACAATTATAAAGGATCAAAAAATTCCTTAGTAGAACTTATATTGGGTATACAAAGCTCTTAAAAAGAGACATCTCATCAAGAGTGAACCCTAGTGTCTTAATGTAAACTATGGACTTTGGGAGATTATAACATGTCAATATAAGTGCACCAGTTGTAACACGTGTACTGCTGTGGTGGGAGTCTTGATAATGTGAGAGGCCATGCACGTGGGGGGAGTAGAAGGTAAATGGGAAAGCTCTACCTCCTTTTTTAAATTGAAGTATAGTTGATTTACAATGTTATGTTTGTTTCTGGTGTACAGCAAAATGATTTAGTTATACATATATTCTTTTCCATTATGGTTTATTACAGGATATTGAATATAGTTCTCTGTGCTGTAGAGTAGGACCTTGTTGTTTATCTATTTTATATGCAGTAGTTTGTATCTGCCAATCCCAAACTCCTAATTTACCCTTCCCCCACCCCCTTTCCCCTTTGGTAACCATAAGTTTGTTTTCTATGTCTGTGAGTCTGTTTCTGTTTCATAAATAAGTTCATTTGTGTCATATTTTAGATTCCACATATAAGTGATATCATATGGTATTTGTCTTTCTCTTTCTGACTTACTTCACTCAGTATCTACCTCCTCCTTAAATTTTGCTGTGAATCTAAAACTACTCTTAAAAATGAAATCTTTAATAAAAAAATAAACAACAGACCATCTACTAAGTCTATAATTGGAACGAGGGTACCATACGCACAGAGATCAAGAGAGCGAACAGAGAAAGGAAGTGCGGGGGGGGAGTCAAGATGACACAGAGTGAGAATGCACAAACAATAGCTCCATGGCTCAGATCACTCTACGCCTTTGGAGGACATACAAGTATGAGCCTAATTTTCAAGAAGCTTCTACCAAACTGGAAAGCAAGATTCATGCAATGAGAAAATAATATCAAAAAATAGTATGTGATTAAATGTCAAAACAAAACCGCATGCTACTGAGGAAAAAGCACTATCCTGTGTCATAAAATCTGGAGACGTAAATATCTTTTTTTTTTTTTTTTTGTGGTACACGAGCCTCTCACTGTTGTGGCCTCTCCCGTTGCAGAGCACAGGCTCCGGACACGCAGGCTCAGCGGCCATGGCTCACGGGCTCAGCCGCTCCGCGGCATGTGGGATCTTCCCGGACCGGGGCATGAACCCGCGTCCCCTGCATCGGCAGGCGGACTCTCAACCACTGTGCCACCAGGGAAGCCCTGGTGACGTAAATTCTAATCACGGCTCTGCAGGAGTTAGCTGGCACTGACAAGCTCACTTAAACTCTTCAGACCTCACCAAAAAGTTGAATTACATGATCTCTTAAAGTTCTTTCACCTCTAAACTCTAAGACTTTAATTTTAAAGATAATCAGACTAGGATGAGAACAAATGTGTTTTTAGAGGATATTTAGAGAAAATAGAACTTGAAATGGGCCTTAAAGCAAAAGTAGTTTTCAGAAACTGTCCAAAAAGGACAAGGAAGGTATCCAAACATGGAAAAAAATAAATAAATAACACAAAATTAAAATGGAATACAGTGAATGGTGTGGCATGTCCATTTAACCAAGAGATTTAATCTGAGTGGATAGAGATCCATGTCAGAGACAGAAACCAGATCATGAGGAGTTTTGAAAATCAGGGTAAGAATTTTGACAAGCAACTTTAAAAGACGGTAGGAGAGACACAATTAGAGGGTAACTGAAAGAACCAAGTGTTAAGGAAGTAGTTGTGGAAAGGAAATGAACAGAAGTATATAGGGAATCAAAATGATACCTTAATGAACCAGGGCTACTGCCGAAAGGACCAGTTGGTAAAAGGGTATGTTTTGAAAAAATGTATAGTTGCATAAAATGAAGTTGAGAGGTACTGGTTCTAAGCTGCTCCCAAGGCAAAAGAAATTGAAATTTAAGACTGTTCTGTGTTTGCTTATTTCATAAATAAAGAGTAGACTCTGCACTTCTGGTCCCCATATACTGTGTTCATACATAAAAGCAGGCACTGGTATTGCCAATATTATGGGAAAGAACAAAATAGAATAATTATTTGCATTTTCTTAATGTTTACAATTAACACACATTTTTGCAACAAAAAATAAAAGTATCTTTAAAAAGTGAGCATTTAGGACTTCCCTGGTGGCACAGTTGTTAAGAATCCGCCTGCCAATGCGGGGACACGGGTTGGAGCCCTGGTCCAGGAAGATCCCACATGCCGTGGAGCAACTAAGCCCACGTGCCACAACTACTGAGCCTGCGCGTCTAGAGCCCATGCTCCACAAAAAGAGAAACCAGCTCAATGAGAAGCCCACACGCCGCAACAAAGAGTACCCCCGCTCACTGCAACTAGAGAAAGCCCGCGTGCAGCAATGAAGACCCAATGCAGCCGAAAATAAATAAATTAATTAATAACTTGTTTTTAAAAAGTGAGTGTTTAACATAAGCACCAATTAAAACGTTGAAGTATATGAGGCCATTGGTAGCCATACCATTATGGGTAAAATGTTTTATCCCATAAACTATAGTCTCATTTTTAATATCTTCGAATTGCCTATAGCTTCAAGTATAAAAAGATCACTTTGTGTCTATTTGAAAAAGGAAGAGGGAGAGGCTCTCCCCACTATGTCCTAGAAATTAATAAAGTTTGGCCCACTCAGAGACAGTTCAGTGAAACATGTCATGTTCATGTACAGTTTATGGAAACGAAAAGAAACAAGCCTACAGAAACAAAATTAATCTTACGCAGAGGCGCTAAGAGGAAATTTAAGAATTTAGCACTTACTCCTTGTGAAAAATTACTGAGCCCAAATTGGTTAGTAGCAGTTGGGTTATGTAGACAGGAAGCAACAATGCACCTAAACTGCAGCATGCTATTAAGTTAAATGTAAGGAAGGGTTCATTTACTCTATGGGTTGTTTCCAAATACAGGAAAGAAATATAAAACATGGCAAAGTTAAGCGATGAGTTTTCATGGTTGTATTTGGAGATGGCAAAGTAAGTCATCTCTGAGATGTGTACCTATCAAAATGTAAAACAAGCGATAACAGTGCTCAGAAATTTGATGAGAAATATTATATCAGCAGCCTGTCTAAGAAAGAGTGACAAATTGTGAAGAATTAAATGAATACTGAATACATTGTTATAATTAAAATGCTGCCCTCTAAGAAATTATGATAAACAGTTTGCTTTGATTCTTATATCCTCATTATGAAAAATCTAAACAATGCAGAAAAGAACAGTTTAATTAAATTTAATAAAACTTTAAACTGTAAACAAATCACATAGACTACCACTATCGAGAAATAACCATTTTCATCAATAAGTGATCATTATAGATATATTATAAATGTTTTTACTTATTTAATAGACAATTTTTTCAGCTTTATTGAAGTACAATCAATACACAATAAATTGATCTTATTTAAAATATACAATGTGAAGAGTCTGCTATATGAAGACACCCAAGAAACTGTCACCACAATAAAGATAATGATATACAAAGAAAATTTTGACGATAATGTATATGTTAATTATTTTGATTGTGCATTTAATAGAGAATTTTTTAATAAACATTAACTCATTTAGTCATCCTTAAAATCCTAAAAGGATGGTATTATTTTTAACTGCCATTTAAAACTAAGAAAATTATGATGTAAATGGGTTAAGTAAATTCCCAAGGTCATACAACTAGTAAGTGTCAATCTGAATTTCAATCTAGGCATTCTGGAACATAAATTATACATTTAGGTATAGTATCTGTATGTATATACTGACAGAAGTGGTAGACAGATAAAATTTCTTTTGCAAAAATTTAAACCATATTAAGATCATATTTTTAAAGTAGTCAATTTTATTTTACTTGGATTTAAAAATTTATAAACAGAAGTAGACATGAAGGAATCATTTAACTTTAAATAAATTTTCCTTCACCACTAAAGATATTATTTCTGCAAGATCCCTTGAGTTTATAAAAATAAATTATTATAAACACTAGCAGAATAAAGGGAAATTGTGTCTCTAATTTGGTTTATTTAGCCTCCCTTAAGAGCTTAGGATGAAGATATTACTTAACTTTAATGGAAAGACCACGTAACATATTGGTTGGATATATGTCTGTCACCTTCTGGGAAGCTCTCTTTCTTTGGAAGTGACTTTAACTGTGAGACAGTAATGAGAGACAAAAGAAGAGACAGAGAGAGAATGTGACATAGAACACATAGGAAGAAATTCTTAAGTGTAAGTCAACAGTTAAAACAACAG
Source organism: Kogia breviceps (assembly GCF_026419965.1). Taxonomy (NCBI): domain Eukaryota; kingdom Metazoa; phylum Chordata; class Mammalia; order Artiodactyla; family Physeteridae; genus Kogia; species Kogia breviceps. The sequence continues at coordinate 70,156,378 of NC_081321.1, read as the reverse complement.
ATAATTTTGTGCCCCAGGGAACATTTAACAAGGTCTGTAGACATTTTTGGTTGTCACAACTTGAGTATTTCTGGCATCCAGCGGGCAGAGGGCAGAGGGCAGAGATGCTGCTAAACATCCTACAATGCACAAGACCAGCCTCCTTCTAACAACAAAGAATTATTTGGTTCCCAAAGCGAACGCTACCACAGCTGAGTGTGTCTTGAGGGAGGAGAAGTCATGAGTGAGTCAAAGCCATGGACAGAACAAAAGACAGCAGGGACTCTTGGGTGGCAGAAGCAGTAACTGTAAAAGCTGAAACAGAGGGAAGCTAAGCAATTGCCCACAGGGGCAGAGATCCTATAGGGAACAACAAAAACCTACTTCTGAGAAGACGACAGGGGTTGGCAGGGAAGAACCAAGTCTCCAGAATTATCCTGGACCTTGACTCACATTTGACTTTCTCCTAAGACCTGCTGAGACATGTTTGCTGCTCTACTTAAAGATGAACCTGAGAAATAAACTTCTCTCTCCTGCTATGTATTAAGCATTCCTTTTTTATTTTTTGAAAACTGCAAAAGCCCTAAAAGAATCTCCAAGTTTGATGAATTATATATTGCAGTCCTATGATCTGTAGTACTGAGATACATATAATTTCTAATCAGAGATTTCCCCCACATCATTTATTCATTTCACCAAAATGGGTTCAAGTTGTTTTCCACAGGTAATGTTGTTTTCCTATACATGGTAAAATCAAACTTAGGATACTGGAAAGATCTGATCTTTAAACAGGATCTTAAATAACTATTGAGTTAAGATAATTGATTATTTAACATTAAAACAAAGAAAGATTACCATCTCCTACTATTATTTTAATACTATTAAAGAATGAAAGAGTCACATAATAAAACTCTTCACAATTCCAAACCAAAAATTATTACTATTGTCTTGATATAAAATACATTATAATTTCTAATATAAATTTATAACAAAAATCCATACTTTTAATATGGTATCACTTTTCTGATATTTTTTAAAGCCTGCAATGAAATTTCACAACTTTGGTAAATTAAATGCTTGAACAATCTCAGTTCTCCTGAATTAAGCAGATAGGTCTGCTTAATTCTTCATATTTGTTTATGATCATCTACTATGATATAGTTATTTCAAATACATCTGAAATTACAAGTTAGCATTATTGTAAATGTTATTTTATGAATAAATATAACAAATTCCATGGAATGGGACAGAATCTCAATTACAACCTACTACTTATTAAATGTATGAACAAGAGAAAATTATATAATCTCTATAAATGTCGAGATTTTCTATAAAATGGGAATCATAGGGCCTATGTCATAGTTGTTAAAATAACTGAAATAATGCACATAAAGTATGTATCACAGTTACTGATAAATGTTAAGTGCTCATAAGTGTCAATTATTATTGTTGTTGGTACTTGTATAATCATGACGTCAGAAAAATAATTTTTATTAACTCTAAAGTTCATTTAATGCAATGAAAATAGCCAGAAAACTGTATACTTCGGACTACAACTAATTTACTGCAGTTTTCTAAATCTACAGCTTATTTTAAATTTGACTCATCAATTGGGTAGGGAACAAAAAAACTTCCAAAATTGAAAATAAGTGACCTAGTTTTAAATATCACTCCATTTACCTACTGGGAGCTTGGGAAGTGAAGGACCAAACAAGAATCAATTCTGACAACCTTTCTTTTTAGTCTAACAGCAGAGAAGAACTTGGGCCACAAGAGTGCAGTTCTTAATGATGGCGGAAGTCAAATTCCATTTCCATATGACAGATAAAGGTGAAAAAGTGGTTGTCTCTAAAATTTAAATTCTCATGATAAGGTGTTTGTGAAGGTAAATTTGCTCCAAACACTGTGACAAATTAAGGCACTGCCACTGATTACTATATGGGGACAGAGAATAAGCACCAATTACTACCAAGAGAAGACTTGAGAAACATTCAAGTTAATTGCCAAAGCAATGCCAACCCACAGGCTGAGCTGGACTTCCAATTTTAGAAAACAAGTATAAATCTGAGTAATACTAGGATGTCAGTGGGGCCCATAGATATAGCTCTAAAAATTTCCAACAGAAATACTGGGGATCAGGGGTTGTGAGTTTAAGCCTAATTTAAGAGTTAAAAAATAAAGTTATTAGAGCAGTCTTTTCATTTCTTTATGACTCCATTCCTGTAGGGCCCATTTTTGTGATCTACAGAACCATAAAGAGAATTCAGATTTTTCAATGATTTTAGCCAGAGGAAAATTTGGCTTATTCAGATTATTTGGCAAGTCAGAGAAAAAGAAAGGAATTCTGGCCATTATGTTTTTGGACTATTATTCCAGTATGTTACACCTCAGTGGCTTTTCTTTTTTCAAGTATTTGGTTTCTTCTCAGTGGAAGAAAATTGTTCAATGTGTTCAAAGTAATTGTCAGGCAATTATGTTATCTAAAATCTTTCAGAAGGTGCTTTCCTGAACAACTTAACAATTTAGGAGAAAAGCTTAATTTCAAACTCCAGATTAAATTGTTACAGTTCTAAAAAATCTCAGTCGGATCCAGAAAGATAGTAGAGTTCTTCTTTATTGGCAATAGAGATCTTTTAAGGAAGGTAGATTTTGTACACTGATCTCCCTATGTCCTGAAGAATGAATTAACTTGACAGGTCAAGTCAGGAACAAGCCCAGCTGCCCAGGGCCCCTTTGTATTTCTGTGTTTAAAGATATAATATTATAAGTATATGTGCTATAAATGTGAGTTTTGACTATCCAGAGAGAAAGAAAGTAGTTTTAATATTTCAAAGAAGGAAAAAAAATTCTAGAAGGAAAATTATTTTAATTTTTCTTTATGTGTAGTACTTGTTTTTAATTTAGAGTCCATTCAATAATCAATTTAATCATTCAAGTATTTTTGAGCCCCTAGTACATGATCCATCAGCTCTAATATTTTACATTCTCATCGTCAATGGAAAAAACACATACTTAATATAACAAACATCTTTAAACAATATGTTGAAATACTTATTTACAAAGTGCAATAGTATCTTGAAGATGGAGCCATGACGTATTTCTAGTAAAAGAAATGGTGTTTTAAGGAAAATGAATTTGAATTTGGCCTGATTAGAAAAATGAGTCATTTGGACATATAAGAGGGGAGAGCACACTCAGCTTACTGAAAAGAACTTAATTGATGCCTTCATTCCAAATATGTTTTAAGCCCTTACCACAAGACAAGCCTTGTTCTTGGTGCAGGGATAAAATACAAAATAAAGTCCCTGTCCTTTAGGAGCTTAAATTCTAGTAGTGGAAAAGAAACAAACTAATAAACAAAACATAAAATGTTAGTTGGTGAGGAGGGCCCTGAAGTGCCAGCAGTAAAAGAAAACAGTAAGGGAATAAAGAGTAATCTCAGGAGGATTGCTATTTTAGACAGTATGGCCAAGAATGGTATCTCCAATAAGACAACATTTGAGAAGATGCCTGAAGTGAGAGCAATCTATGTGCAGACAGTGTATGTGGGAGAAATGCACTCAAGAAAGAGAGAAGGGTAAGTGCAAAGACCCAGAGGTGGGAACATGTTTAGGCATGTCTGAAGAACAGATTGCACAAAATAATGAAAAGGATTGTGTAAGTTTAGTCTGGCTGAAGAGTGGTCAAGATAGACTGGAGGGAAGGCTGGTAAAACAAATTTCAGGCAGATAGAGTAGCATCTCTTTTAAGTCTAGTTAGGAAAGGAATATGATCTTTGTCTTTGAAAGAAAACTGGTGGTAATGTAGACAACCAATCCACTTCAAGTGGAGAGACCAAGTACAAGCCTAGTAAAATGGTCTGGGCAAGAAAAGATGAGGGTCTGAAGTCAGACAGTGGTATGGGATGAAGAGAGATTTAGGAGGCAGAATTAGAAGGATGGTCATGAACTGGGCTTGCAGAATGAGGGAAAAGGAAGATCCAAAGAGGTTCTAAAACTTTTAGCTTCCACAACTAGGTGAATGATACTATTTACAAAAGTGTGAATTATTAAAGGAGGGGCATATGTGAACAGAAAACAACAAATTGTGTTGCACATAGTGAATTTCAGGGTCCTAAAGGACATCCAGAGAGAGCTATTCAGTAGGCAACAGAATGCCTATAATTAAAAACAATAAAACACTAAATGCTTATTTTTAAAAACTCAGGACAAAAAATATAAACACATATGAAGGAATACAAATGACCAATAAACAAACAAAACTTTCATACTATTCATGCACTTTCAGCCCAAGTTGTCCCTGGTCTGGGTGGGGTTGTGAGGTTGAAGGGCTGGGATATGGCTGCTAAGTTCTCTCACTACACATTCTCAATTCACACGGATCTAGACCTTTCCTCTCTCTCCCACTGGAATTTCAATCTCTCCAGGAGCCACATGTTGATAAAGAGCTATCCAGCATTTCTCCAGTATTCTATTATTATTGCCAGCCCACCCATCACTCAGTACAACAAAGGAAGAGATACCAGGATCCACACTCAGAGAGCAGAGGAGATCGGGATTATAAACCCTTATGCGTTAATAATTTTGCCCCTTCCAGAAAGCAAAGCCATATCCGAAGATGGTATAAAGACAGTATCTTTGAAGGAAGCAGAGAAGACAAATGAGCTACATTTTAAGTACTGCTTTTAGATTCATCTCGTATCTTTCAAGATTTCTTAGATTATTTTTCTCTAGACTCTGCCATTAAGTATGCAACTAAACTGCTTGAACCTCTCTTTTTAATTGTATTATTGGAAACTGAATAAATGCAAATAATAACTTATAATCACAGCGCTTTTATTTTGGATCTTTGTTGAGTTTTACTCTGAAACCCCTTGAGGACACTTGTCTGACAGTTTTTAATTTAATCCCTTCGACTGGAATGTCACAGAAGAGGTCAGAGAAACAGAGGAGAATCACTTTGTCTAGCAATTAAGCACTTTAAAATAGCATGAAAGGCCTTTGTGTAAATGAAAAAAAGAGCAACCATCATATGTTCTTTCCAGAAATGACTTATGATCAAATCTATTTGCCTAATTTTGCTTAATATACTTGCTGTATCACAGTATTAAGGGCATAATTGTGCCACCAGGATTATTAAAAATCTACTTGAATCATTTTTCTAAAAGGTCCTCCTATGTCAAGGTTTCTGCCATTTTTCTGTGTATTATTTATCTTGCTATTTATCTGCTATTTCTTTAAAAAATTATTTTGACTGCTTTAGGAAAGGAAACAGTAAGTAGGCTAAAGTGGCAGTGGCTTTATTATCAGCAATACTGTTTAACTTCCCATTTTCTGTATTTGAACTAAGATAAAAGGTCACATCTGAGAACTGGAAGAGCAAAACTGCCGTCAAGAAAAGTCTGAGATTCATTTCTAAGTATATGATTAAAATACCCATAATTATGGATTCCCATGAAACACCTGAAAATAGCAGAACTCTTTGAAAAAGGGTGCATAATAACCAGAATATCTCACTTCCTTTTTTGCTCCACCATGAGGGAAACGGCTCACTTTCAGAGACAGTATTTTTCAAGTAGCTTCGAGAGGGAGAACTCTGGTAGCCAATAGAGGGATGAAGAGACTCAAAATCTGTAGAGTAGGGGAGGGTGAGACCCCAATATGTGCAGCTTGATAAAATCTCTCTTTCCCACTTGGTTGTATTAATAGGGTCATTTCATTTATTTTATATCAATTTGTCCAGGGCAGTGCTTGGTACATAGCTAATGCTGAATAAATGTCAAGTGAACATATTAAATTATATTAAATATATTTAGCAGCCTGATATAATAGAGGATATTCTGTTAAGTATATTGACAGTAAGCATAATATATAGATATATCTCTAACACAGATATGAATCCTATCGAATAAATAGACATATATAATTTTAGTTACTTGCTAGTACCAGCCAACAACTTTCTTATTTTCTGAATGTTGCCTTCATCAGATTTTTTTGACCTAGATTTTTACATACTGAAGAAATTTTGCATTGGAACTTGTCCAACATAGACCCATAAATAATATTGTCTTTACAGAGTCCATAAAATTTCCCTCACCCAAATTAGATTGATCTCAATTTATTATATCAAAACATTTGTGCCCATGTGTTATTGCATTTGTTGAGTGTTTTTCATTGTTTATACCCTTGCCCTCCTTCTACCATTCCTCAATGCTTTCTTCTGTTAAAGCAAGGTGGAATGTAAGGCACGTTTGCTAACTTTAATTAATGCAAAGGAACTCATTATCCTAGCAAGAAAAACAAAGTAAACACGTTCAGAATTTTCTCTACTGGTGAATGAAACTTTCATTGCCAAGTGTAGATAGAGATTAGGAATCACGTAGGAGGAAAGAAAGCCGTTCACAGATAAATTACTTGAAAATAATTTTTAAATTACTGCATTATTTAAACAAAAATTTTAAAATCTACTTGTAATTCCAATGATGGAATTCATCCATTTTCAATATTCCAATTTTTAAAAGTATAGCCAAAGTAAAAATTTCTGGAGTAATCAGGGATTTGTATACAGTGAATAAGTTAGTATATATGAATGGGTGTATTCAAATAATCAGAATATAACATCATATATACTATTAAATCTTAGTGAACTTAAGTTTACATGTTAACTCAGAAATCATTTTATGGTCTTTCAGGTTGAAAAATCAAATATACAAATTATATCATATCTTATTTTTCTGTACTTGAGATGAAGACTATTTAAAATCCATGAAAACCTAAAATCTTAGAAGTAGTTGGAGGCTAAACTTTCATTTCATTCAAACGTCTTTTTTTATAGACTAAAAAGTGCCCTGAGAATTGATAAAGTCAAAAAGTCAGTTGAAGTCAGAACTTAAAGTCAGAAGAGAGTTGTGATTAGGAGATTAAGGAAATGGAGTTAGTATTCCCTAAACTGGTGGAAAGATTGGGATGAACGCTCTGAAGGCAACATCATAATGTGGCAAGGGCAAAGCACCAACAGTCAAGTCTGGATTCGCATCTCATCTCCATCAGATTTTAACTTTGGGAGCTCAAGTAAATCACATCACACTTTTTGAATATTGGCTGCAATTCTCAGGGTATTTTTATAGACTATTTTAAAAAGATGAGATAAGTGAGAGCATTTTTACCCTAATTTCTTTAGTTTAAAAAACATCCAATCTATTAAAAGGTTGAGAGAACTCTCACATGCCTTTAATCTAAACTCACCAATTAGATAAAAATTTGCTTCATGCATAGATATAAATGTTGATAAAAGTATAGATATAGGCATAGACATACATACCAATTTGTCTTTTTATCCAGAAAAAACGGAGAGTAAACTCCGATCCAATAAGACTCTATCCCTAATTGCTTAAGCATCATTTTATCCATTACCTCCTAAAAACAAGGACATTGTCCTATATAACCACGATAACATTATCATACCCAAGAAAGTGAACCCTAATGCAATAATAACCATCTTACATTAGAAATATCCCCAAGTAGTTCAACAATGTAGTTTATAGTGGTTTTCCCCCCTCTGATCAAAGATCAACTATGTTTATTTCTTTAGTATTTGTTTAAATGTGGAAAATATTTGCATAGTTCAAAATCAAAACTTTATTTATTTATTTTTGATACGCGGGCCCGTCACTGTTGTGGCCTCTCCCGTTGCGGAGCACAGACGCGCAGCCTCAGCGGCCATGGCTTACGGGCCCAGCCACTCCGCGGCATGTGGGATCTTCCCGGACCGGGGCACGAACCCACGTCCCCTGCATCGGCAGGCGGACTCTCAACCACTGCGCCACCAGGGAAGCCCTCAAAACTTGATGAAAAGGTATAATCGTAGGAGTCTCAGCCCCTTTCTCTTTCCCTTCCACTCTTCTCTTAAGCAAATAACTTCATTCATTTCTGGTTTATCCTGCCTGGATTTCTTTTTTCCAGTAGTAAGAGGCAGAAGTAGCTGTATGATGCTTGGTAAGTTAATGCTGTTCGTTTGATTGTTTTATTTTTTTAAATATCCATCTTATCAGGAAAATTACATTAGGTATATGTAGTGCACTGAATATTCTCTAAACAAAGCAAATATGAGTATAACAATACAAGTAAAGTGAAAAGATGAGAACAAATTGTTGTAAAATTTGTATCCTAATACAATATTTTAAACAATGTCTTATCTTCTCATTTACACAACAAAAGCAAACTTTTGTACACACTTTCCCATCTTTTGATAAAATGTTGAGGAATGCCTAAAGCAAATCCATTTAATTAACTCACTTTGAAAACCACTAGTTTAAACAAATATGTTGACTCATAAATAGCTACTGTGTACTTATTATTCTATTACTATGATTTACAAATTTTAATGTTCCTTAAATTTTAATAGGTAGTAAGTTCATTTAAGTAATAAGTTTCTTCAGGACAAAGATATTGATTTATATAATTTCTTTGGTTTCTCACTGAGTCTGGTAATAATGCATATGCAGAAAATATTTTTAAAAGCTTTTTGAAGAATGAATACATGAATGAATTATAGATAGAAGTCTGTCAAGACTGCAGAATTTACATTCTTTCATCAATTAAACACATATGCCTATATAATTACTTCATCTCCTACTTTAAAAGTTACTCTTTTCATTATAATTTACATAATTATTCAGAGTCCTTAGAAGATTGGGATAATTTATTCAATTGATATTAATTTGAATTATTCAGTTGCCTGACTGACTTACTGGTTTTGTCAGTTATTCTGGAACTCATAGACATAGCCTAATCCAAACACACTCATAAAATTTGTGTGGCTTTCAAAGTATTAGTGAATTATTTCAGAATTAAATTCCTTTAGAATGCAGAAAAATGTACATGTTCACATAGATTTTCTCAAGCTATGTGTATATTATTACCCACAAGATGGTGCTATTTTCCCACCAGTGAGCCTATCAACAGTCATGTGGGATATACATACAGCTATAAAATACAGTATATAGGACAGAAGGGATAAAGTTTCTTATTTTAACTGAAATCACATAAATGCCTCTAAAACAGTTCTTAATGTCCCGCCTCCTCCAAATAGCCTTTTATTAAAATAAGTCTTTAGCTTCCTATATCCAACTAACTACTCAGTGTTCCACACAAATGTGTAAGTCACCTCAAAGTCAACAAGTCCAAAACTAAACCCTCGATCCTTATCGTCACCCTTACCCAAAGCTCTTTTACCAAACAACTGCATCTTTCCTGTTGCATGGGCCAAACCCCTTGGAATCATACTCACTCCTCTGTTTTTTGGTTTCTCTCTCTATCCCCTCTCTCTTCCCTCCTCTCTATCCTCTACCCTCTCTCTCCACTCTCCCCCTCCCCTCTCCTCTGTCCTCCTCTCCCTTCTCCCCTCCTCCGCTCTTCTTCCCCACCCCCTGTTGTCTCCATTCAATCTGTTAACAAATCCTATTGACTCTATTTTCAAAGTATGTTCAGAATCTACTTCTCATCACCCAGACTGCTCTCATCCTGTTCTTAGTCACCATCACCACACAACTGATCTCCCTCCTTCAGTCATGCTTCCCTACTGTTTATTCCTGACCTTGCAGCTAGTGAATGTTTCAATCACCACTCAGATCATGTCACTGTCCTACTCAAAGCCTGTAAACTCTCCCCATTTCACTCAGAGTGAAAGTCAGTCTTGGTTCCCTGTTCTCCCTCTTGGACCTCAACACTTACCATCCCCCCCTTCTCTTCCTGGGCTCAAGCCATACGGGCCTCCTTGCTTTTCTGCAAACGCAGGAGACACACACCAGTCATGGACCTCTGCTCTGTTCTTCCCTTCACTTGGAATGATGTTCTGCAAATTATTATGTAGCTACTGCCACATTTTCAAGTTGCTGCTCAGATGGCACCTTCCCAATGAGATCTAACCTGTCCCATCCACATTTCAGTACTTTCATGCCACTTATTTTCTAGCACACTACATAGACTCCTTATTGATAATCGTTAACATCTGTTCCCTCCCCCTTTTATGAGGGCAGAAATCTTGTTTAATTGATTTAAACCAAAGTTCTAGAGTAGTGGCATTAGTAGGTGCTCAATAACACTTGAATGAATAATACTCTAGACATTAATAACTAGTATTCAATAAAAACAAATTTGCTTTGTCATTCACAGAAAGTTTTCAATATAGAAATAAGAAGAAAACTAAATAAGTTGTCAAATTGGTATTAAATTGGTATTAATCTTAATTCAAAAGATATTTATTTACAGCCTATAATATAGGACATGTTTTCAATAAATGGCTAAACATAAAGCAAAATAGGCATTGCTAAAGTTTGCTAAAGCTCCCTTGACATTGCATGCTGTAATTTGATGTAAAGCTTCCTTCTATTGAAAAGAAATTAGGATGATGCAGTGAGCCAAACTAGGTTTCCCAGAATGTGTATTTCTATAACATAAATGTATTTGTCACAAAAATGCATAAATACTTTTATATTGATTTCAGTTGCTGGTTTTTATGTGAGAACATTTTAATATGGCTTTTATGCCTAGTTTGTACATGTGTAATTGTGGTGGAATCAGATGTGGCTAAAAAAGTCAGTTTGTCTGATTCAGTAAGACATCCCTGTGAGAAGTTGATCCAGAACACGCAGATTTCTAACATTTATACCAAAATGGGGTCAGCGATTCCAAACCAAAACAGCTTTTGGTCACACTCATTTCTGTCACTGTCACAGACATGATTTGAAGCTAAAACTATATATTCCACCAGTTTGACTATTTTTCTTAGTTTTACTAACTACTTTGGCTAAGCACACTTGTTATTAATATTTCACTAAATTGAAAAATAAGTAGTTTGTAATCTCGAAAATTAGTTAAAATGTCAAAACTGATTATGTAGACTCAGTGCAAGTCTCTTTATAAAAATGTATGTTCCCATTTCTATGTGTAACTTTGCTTTGTAACACTTTCCCCCGTTTTCATAATCCTAGTCACAGCCTTTGCTATGATAATTGCCATGCTCTTTCAAGTATTTTCAAAAGGAGGGTGACTGAATGATTTTATCATGTATTGTCATTTCATAATTTTTGCATATATTTGCCAATTTTTTTTTTTTTTTTTTTGCGATACGCGGGCCTCTCACTGCTGTGGCCTCTCCCGCCGTGGAGCACAGGCTCCGGACGCGCAGGCTCAGCGGCCATGGCTCACGGGCCCAGCCGCTCCGCGGCATGTGGGATCTTCCCGGACCGGGCACGAACCCGTGTCCCCTGCATCGGCAGGCGGACTCTCAACCACTGCGCCACCAGGGAAGCCCGCCACTTATGTTTTTAACCTGTGAAAGCTACTTAAAGAAGTATAAAATCCTTAAAAAAAACAAAACAAAACTAGAATTTGTTTTATTCTTGTTTTTAAATGACCTATGCTATGAATAAATTTCAAGCTTCAAATTTATTGTTTAAAAGAGAGAAAAAGAGAGGAAGGAAGGAAGGGAGGGAGGGAAGGTCTTAAATAATTTGGCAATGTTTCTGGAAGGTGATGGTTGGGACTCAGCTGATGAAGTTAATTCAAGGCACTTTGCCTTTTAGATGATATTTTCCAATCAAGTCCTGTTGCTTTATAGGAATGAGCTATCTAGTTACCTATTTATTAGCACATAATAAATTCTAATTCTTCATTCTAACACCTGAAATAAATACTACCTAGTATCAAAATTTTACTTAACAGTAAAATTTTTTAGTTCTCCCCACATCTACTTTGCCTCTCTTTCAGTTACATAAAAGACAACTTTCAAGCCCCCTGTAGGGCCATGGGGCAAGCATTGGCCAAATGGCTGTGAGTAGAAGTGGCTCTTGTCATTTGCAGCCCAGACCTTTTAACAGTGGCTGTGAGAACCCCATGCCCTCTCTCTTTCCCTGTTGCAGTGACTCTGGAAACCACGCTTTGAGATGGTATGTCCCAAGACAGTCGGATCAGTCAGCTGGGGTCCCTGAGTAACTTTCTAGAGCAATTATCCCAGTGATCTCCCTAGATATGGTTTAACATTTGGGAGACAGATTTTTAGTGCACCATAATCTAGCCAATACTGAATAATTAAACCAGTAAAGTATAATTGTAAAGTTATGTTTTATTTCTAACAAATTCAAGGTAAAATTTGCTACTTCATCACTATTCATCCCATGGCTCTTAATATCTTTTACATTTTATCTTATTCTGAAAATTCTTAGTACAATAGTCCCACTTGAAGCAGGCACCTGGGTGTTAATTATTCAATGAACAAATGCGAAGTAATTCCTATTTGTCAAGTAGTGTTATAGGATTGGGAGAACAAACAAGCACGGTCTCTGCTCCAAATGAGTTTAGAATCTGTGGGGGAGACAGCTGATAAACAAAGAAATATATCAACCTAATCATGACACATGTCCAGGAGGAAGAGCAGAGGCTGGGAATTTAGGGAGGACTGGAAAGGGAGATCTGAGTAAGAGCTGATACTTGATGTTTGAAGCTTGGGATGGAGAGCAATTATGGAGGACTTGACCTTTGCAAAGATGGCCATCTTCCTAAGGAAGTATATCTAAAATTGCATCACTGTCTGGATAATAAAAACATCGATAAATTTGTAAGGAAAACTTTAATTGCCAACAACTTGATCCAGGGAATGAGTACTTCAAATTAACATTTTAGTGGGAGGGGGGGGAGCTTATTTTCTTGCCTGTAAATAGAAGTCTAAAGTTGGAAACAAGCATGAGCACAGAAAATTCTCTCTCACCAGCTGAAAAAAGTCAAGAAACTGCACATTTGGCAGGAAAATCCTTAACAGGCTGCAAGTGCCAATATCAGAAGAACAATCTTTACACTATGTAGAAAATTGCTAGTTAACCTATCTCCCAAAATTTAATTTTATAAAATGAAAGCAAGTTCTATGCCTTAGCTATAGTCAACGAGTATATAGTTCTCTCGGATGGCTGGAAAATGTGAGAGAGATTTCTAACAAATTATTTCAAACAGATTTAAAGAACAATCTTCCTAACATACTACTTAATCTCTTCCATTTATAGAGTGATGTAGGCTTTCCAAAGTATTTGTATATACCTTATCTCATTTGATTCTAATAGATGAAATATATATAATTGTATATAAAAATATAAAACTATGACAACTCTACAGCCTTCAAAATTAAACATGAATTGAAAATAGCCCCAATCTGTCTGGGGCCAGAGTAAGTAAAATGAAATCACATTTCAGATATTAAACGACAAAAGACAATGTACAAATAAGAATTGGAAAGAGCCTTTACAGATCAAATTCAAACTCCTCAATTATAATAATGATCATGATAACTTCATATAGTTTATAAGGCATTTTAAAAAATATGCATGAGACTTTTAGATTACAGGTCATAAGTTGTACGTTGACAATCCTTTTTCTGGGCTTGCATCCTACAGGCAAATGACACTTTACAACAAGGTTTTCTCCCTTTGGTCCATAAAATGTCATCTAAATGCATTGAAACCCATAAGCCCTTAATTAAAAACAGGATGATACAATGGTATTTTAGACTAAGGACCAGATGTTACCCCCACCATCACATCTTGCTGAGATTTCGTTGCAATATTTCTCCTAAAGCTGATCCCTGTGTTTTTAGCCTTGATCCCTTCATTCTATTTTCAACCCAGCAGTTAGTGATCCTGCTGAAACATTATTCAAGGTCATTCAAGGTCATACAAGGTGTGTTGCCTCACTATATCCCTGACACCTACCACGCCACCTCTCCTGCTCACTCCTTCCTGATGATGGGCACCTCATTACTATTCCCCTACAGTGCCTTACAGACAGGACTGGCAAAATAAGAAGGCAGGACTCCTTGCTCAAGTTTTATTAAGAATTTCAAGATGGTGTGGGTCTTGTGCAACCGCAAAGATCACACACCAATGAAGCCAGCCCTGGTTAAAGGATCTGAGTTTACTTTGCCTTCTGTGAGGACACTCTTCCCCCGAAACCTGTATGCTTAATTACTTTCTATGCCCCTTTTTTCTCTCACCCCCATTCCCTAAGCCTTCAGTCTTTCCTTTAAATGTCACACTCTCTACCCACCTTATGTAAACTTGTAATCCTCATCAGACGCACTTAACCCCATCCTCTACATTATTTTTGTCCATAGCTCACTTTGCTATCTAGCACATGATATATTTTACTTATTCACACAGTTTAATTTCTGCCTTCACTCATTAGAATGCAAGGTTCAGCAGACAAGCTTGTTATTTTTCATTTTCATTGCTGTATCCCCTGCATTTAGAACAGTGACAGGTTCTCAATAAATTCACTGACTGAATAAATGAATGAATAAGACTATGATTACCTTTCAGCCGTAAAATGCTAAAGAACTGTGCATGGATAACCCATGGACTGAATCTCAGTCCCTTTCACACAGGAAGAGTCCCAGGAATTACTTCGGAGCCACCTGAGTTAGAAGGACATGTATTTCAGTATGTTGTTGACTGAAATCTTTTGGTAGAATTGTGGTCCTAAAGAGCTGAATCAGAAATTCTCACAGAAACACGGTTGCTAGGACACCAGCCTCTGTCCTCCACCCCTCTACTAGCAGAATGACCTCCTCCCCTGGCCCACACCCATCTCCACCCGCCTGGCATGGTAAGATCTGAAACCCTTAACATTTCCCTGTTTAGGAATCTCATCTTTCATTCCTTCAGGTAAGTTTGGCTTGTAAGCAGCATTATGTAAATTAACTGCTTTTCTTTTATTCACTTTTGGAGAGTCTGTTTTCTCTCTCTAAATGTCCACTTATTTAAAAGATAAAGAAACTGCTCTCTATACCACCTTTAGAATTAGAAATGTGGGTTTAACCAGACTATTGCAAGTGTCATATGTAGTTTCAAACCCAAGTAAAATGACACGAGCCTGGTTCTTTTTCATACACAAGAGTGCAGAAACAGAATGCCTAGCTTCTCCCTCCCAGTACTTCACTAAAAACTCACAATCATCTGGGCACAACTGTTTCACATGGTAAACAAAACTTAGTTTCTTTGTAACTTTTATTAACCCCAGACCAGCCCTCTGGACCATCCATTAGATGGAGCTACAAATCTCTGGAGACAGTTGTCTTCCTAGAGTCTGATTAATCTTGTTTTATTTTGCAATTAAATATGAGTTAAGATCACCACCTGAGAGTTAGAAGTTTGTGCAGAGAGGAAATTATGCCACAATGCCCTGAGAGAATGAGTCTGAAACAAAATATACTAAGAGTACAATGGAATGGTTTGTCAGAGTTAAGTGCACATATGATGTGCTTTTGAAGGCCTCCCATCTCTTTTCAACCATCTTCTCTTTCAGAGCCTCAGGCCATTTTATTCAAACTTATCGTATCTGAACTTCCTGGAAATCCTATTGTCTAAAATCGGGTATTCATTTCTTGCTGAGACTTCTTTGGCTAGAGTCAACCCATATGATATGGTAATTTTCCCTTTAAGATTCTGCTAAATTCTACTTCACCAACTGGTTTTTATTGTTCAAAAGGAAGTTCAGAGACAGACTGGCATAGCAAAAGTTTATGAGCTGGGATGCTCGGCAAATCTGTATTTCTATCCCAGGTCTGCCTTTAGACAACAGAATGATTTTCTTTTTTAATCTAGTCTAATAGAGTGGGAAGATATTCATTCAAGAAATATTTGTTGAGTGTCGTACTATATGTCTGTCACTATTCTTGATACTAGGGAGAGAGCTGTGAAGAAAATAGGCAAAACCATATAGGGCCACACAAGTTATAAGTTTGCTTATAATTAATTTCTTAATTTGTATTTTGCCTTAACCTAATCTACTGAGGACATCTGCATTTCTTCCTATAACAGGAAAAAGTAGGTCAAATGTAGATAAGAGAAATAAAAAACACATAATCAGTGAATTGTTATCAGGAAAACAGCTGGAAGGGAGCTTACATTTTAACTGGTGTAGACAAAAAAAATAAATAAACCATTTCAGATAGTTGTAAGTGCTGAGAAGAAAATAAAACTGAGCTGGTGGTGAAGAATGGGATTAGTGAGGAGGATTGGCTAGCTTTGGGAGATGCTGTGAAGATTAGGTATTCTATGTGGTAAGAGAGATGGGTATTGAGCAGAATGCCTGGCAAACTTGGAAGAAATGTTAATGACCAGCAACTTCCTAAATAAAGTATCTCTCTTTGGTCTCTATTTCTAATAAATTGTTGCTCATAGAGAAACTACATAATCACTCTGGCAATTTTCTTCTGGATGAATCATATATTTAGGGTGAAGAAAAATCAGTGAGCTCAAAGGAGGACTGAGGACAAACTACTAAAAGTTCATATTGTCACTAATAGCGTATCTTCCCCCCCCCCAAATCTCTGGAGAACTATCACACATGTATCTTCCATTTTTATATTTTACCCATTACTAGAATGAGAGTTCGTGGAGAATAAAGAATATAGAAACCATTTTGATGTCATCAAAATGAACTCAGAACTTAAGAGTCAGAGCTCAAACTAATACTCTTTTATAGGTTAACTTCAGAAAAAAGAAACTGCCACAATTTAATAATTGAGTAGATACGTGAAAAACTTCAAATAAAATACAACTCAAAGAACCCTATGCACCTACACACACTCTAAACTTCAGAAAGCATAAAGTTTATTGGTCTAAACACTTTTCCCTTCTCAAGTATACCACTGTCCTTTACCAAAACAGATTGTCAACGCTGGGTTGAAAAGCCCATCAGGATTAGGCAGGCTTGAGCAGGACACCTGTTCCAGTAACAGGTCAGGACTTTTTAATCTATAAAGCCGGCATTTTCAAACAGGTAGGAGTTTGATGTTGAAGGTTACAACCGAGACCCATAAACATACACTCTCTCACAACTAAATATATGGGTTAGTTTCCCAAAACAAACTATTTACTTGCTCACATGAGGTCATATGAAATCTGCTGATACTCCTCTCCAACAATGAAAAACTGAAGTTTAATCACAAGAAAATATTTTGGACTACTTTCACGTCCCTATAATTCTTTCTAAGGAAAAAAATAGACTTGTTTGTGTTATTTTCTTTTTTTTATATCCTACCTATTGAGCACATAGACATTCATATTACCATTGTTATCATTTAGCACTTATTAAATTTCCACCAAGATCAATGTCAGTTCATAACGTTATAGAAAAGGAAAAATTTACCTCTTTCAAAAAAAAAGTAGGAGAACGTCTTCATAATTTTGTAGTTGAAAAAGTTTTGCTAAATGGACACAGAAAATGTTAGCCATAAAGGGGAAAAATGGATAAGCTGAAGTACATTAAAATTAAAAATCCCTGTTCTCCAAAACATATCAAGAAAATGATAAGGGATAAGAAAGGCACAAAATGGAATAATATGTTTATTCGAGGACAGACATTCTAGGACAGCACTGTACAACAGAACTTTCTGCAATGTCTGTAAATGAGCTGTCCAATATGATAGCTGTGTGAATTAACTCTGTGAATATTAAAACAGTATGGAGGTTCCTTAAAAAACTAAAAATAGAACTACCATATGACCCAGCAATCCCACTACTGGGCATATATCCTGAGAAAACCATAATTCAAAAAGAGTCATGTACCAAAATGTTCATTGCAGCTCTATTTACGATAGCCAGGACATGGAAGCAACCTAAGTGTCCATCAACAGATGAATGGATAAAGAAGATGTGGCACATATATACAATGGAATACTACTCAGCCATAAAAAGAACTGAAACTGAGTTATTTGTAATGAGGTGGATAGACCTGGAGCCTGTCATACAGAGTGAAGTAAGTCAGAAGGAGAAAAACAAATACCGTATGCTAACACATATATATGGACTCTAAGAAAAAAAAAATGTCATGAAGAGATTAGTGGTAGGACGGGAATAAAACACAGACTTACTAGAGCATGGACTTGAGGATATGGGGAGGGGGAAGGGTAAGCTGTGACGAAGTGAGAGAGTGGCAGGGACATATACACACTACCAAAAGTAAATTAGATAGCTAGTGGGAAGCTGCCGCATAGCACAGGGAGATCAGCTCAGTGCTTTGTGACCACCTAGAGGGGTAGAAAGGAAGGGTGGGAGGGAGGGAGACGCAAGAGGGAAGAGATATGGGAACATATGTATATGTATAACTGATTCACTTTGTTGTAAAGGAGAAACTAACACACTATTGTACAACAGTTATACTCCAATAAAGATGTTTAAAAAAAAAAAAAAACCTGACATGTGACTAGTGTGACTGAACTAAAAAAAATTTTAATTTAATTTTAATTATTTAAAATTTGAATGTGAATACCCACATGTGGCTATTTGCTAGTGTATTTGACAGTACATTTCTAGAGGGTTTTGGAGACTTATTAATAGTTGCTTTGATAGTTAGAACGCAGGCCGCCTGACTCCAAATTTACTTTTCTACCTGTAGTAAGGATGTATAACAAGCCAGTTTTGATGGTCACAATGAAAGACTTACACACATTAGAAATAAGTTTGTATTTTACTCATTTTATTCTTTATTTTAGCTCTACTCATGCTGATTAATTTTACTTATTTTGCTCATTCAGTTGGCATAGATCATAGTTACTGAGGTAGCTCAAATTTTCATGAAATTTTTTAAATTTATAAATTTTACTTCCTTAAAGAGGCATTATGAAGTAATGAGTAGAAAAAAAAAATTAAATTGAAGATCAAACCTAGCAGGGTTTTAATTTAAGGTTTGGTTAAAATTTGTCATTTTTTTGTTTGCTTCTTTTTAAATTTGCCCAAGCGAGTGGGAGCCACCTTGTAAATAAGCTTGGTAAACAAATTTCCTTGATATGATTTGAGAGATACCAGAATGAATTTCTGTCATAAAAATCTCTCTCCACCAGGTTGAGAACACTATCATTGATTTTCACCATAAATCTCTATTTGCACCATCGTTGCCATTAATAAATAGCAATTAAATTTGTCAATTTCAGCATTAGAGACCTTTTTTCTAAAAAATAAAACATTGTTGGCAATAGAAAAGCTGGGTAATCTGTCTTAATCCATGAGAGACAGGAGAAGAAAAACACTATAGGAGTCAATGTCTTAGAGAAATAAAGATTTTCACAGGAATGTGAGATTAGAGAAAAGGTGACTCTCAGAAAAATAAATCTGGAGGAATCTGTATAGCCATGAAGAGGATATAAGTTTTTGAAGAAAACTTGATAAAAGAGGTTCGGATCAATATTTCTTTTTAATGCAAAGGTAAAGGTGACCTCAGATGATATCTGAGCTTTCACTATGCTGTATTTTTTGTTCATGATACTTATCACTGTAATTTAAAAACATTATTTGAATAATGTGCTTTTGTTTAGAGTTTGTCTCTTCCACCAAACTAAGTTCTGTGAGGGCAAGGGTCACTTCTCTTTTGTTCATTGTTATAATATCACCATCAGAACAATTACTTTCATGTAGTAGGTATTTAATAAATATCTGTTGATGAATGAACAAATGAATGATTACCCCAACTAGACTGCATAGATCTGAGGGCAGTGTATTTTACGATCTTTTCACCTTAGTCTATCACAATGCCATACAAAGAGCGTTAGGTTTTTAAAATGCTTATCCTTATGACAATAGCTACCATCTATTGAGAAGATGGCATAAGTGCTTTGTATGTTTCATCTAATTTAATATTCAAAACCACCCTTAGTTATAAAGACTACTATTCCCATTTTCAAATGAATGGAAGTACGGAGAGAGTAAGTAAATTATCCTAAAATCACAGAAACTATAAATAGTAGCATCAACATTCTAACCCAAGTCTATTTGATACCCATGTACTTGTTTTCTCAACTATACAACATGGGATGTGAAGATAAGTTCAGGTAAAGAGAAGAGAATTAGCAGTCAAAAACAGTACCACCTACTTCACACTTTTGCATATATCTGGCTCTGGCTAGTAATGAATGGTGTATGGTGAAATAGGGAGCATATAAGTAATGTCCTAGAAGCAGCAAGAGTTTGCCCTAATGGGTGCCCTACCTATACTAGTAATGCTGCTTGTTTCAGTAGCCAAGAAAGCCTTAAAATAGGACTTTCACAGCAGATACGAAGAAAGACAGAAATTAATGCTAAAAGGAAGAAGAAAACACCAACTCGGTGGCTAATAATTGAAGCACATATATAAAAGGAGCTTTAGCTATACCCCATTAGAATCTAAATCTCTATATAAGAGTTGCTATTTACAGTCAATGGCTCATATAGCACACAGTAGCTGAATATTCTTAAATTGAAATGAATGTGCCATATAGTCCCCAAAATTCCAGCTCCAGAAAATATCAGGACAGTTTGTAAGAGCTGTTAATAATGGACCATAGTGAAAGGGTACTGTTAAGTTAATGATGGTTTCCTGAAATTTTGAAAGTTATTTGGGACAAGGAATATCTTCCTTAAAAACTGAAAGATGATGGCGGGGGGAGGGAAACCAACTTGACTGTAAAAAAAATCTTGTGATCATTTGACCATTCTATTCATAAACTGATTAGAAAATATTTTATTCTCCAAATTTCAGTTGCCCAGCACAGATAAATAAACTGTATCTCAAAAGTTTCTGCACGCTCTCTGTAATGCGGGATTATTAACGACCATGCAGCAGGCAGTACAAGTACAATCTGAGCGACATTTGACACTATAACCTCAAAATCTGATTAGAAAAGTAGTTCGGAATTAATCCACTCAAAATATTTTAAAAATTAGATTCTCAGTTTCCAGGCCGAGATGTCTTCAGTATTACGGCCTTTGGGCGCCACCCAGTGGAGAAATGCATATAGTCGGCCAAGCTTTAAAATGGTAATTTTCCTTAAAGTCCAAGACTCGTTATTTAAATATATACCCTCATGAGCATCTGGATGAAATCTCATAATGGGAGAACTCAGCTTTTTCATTTTCTTCTGCAGCCCAGGAAGCCAGCAGGACACCGTGCGAGCACCCCAGGGGAAACCCCTCAATGCACTTCTGCACGCAGCCATGTGGTTAAAATCAGTGGGCTCACCCAGTGCCCCTGTACAACAAGGGGTGTGTATATGAATAACATGCAAGCAATCACACTAGCTCTGGGCTTCACAGTCTCCCTTTGTATAGGGTGCTTTTTACACCTCATGGAAAAGATAAGTTGGACAAGGGCTAATATTTTTCTCCCCAGTTAAGACGGCGGGACTGCAGCTAAAGTAATGTCAGTTTCCAATTCAGATCCTTAGTTGCAGTGCTTTAGACCTCTGCCGCAAACATTAACTTTATGGGGAAAAATACATATTTAGTTATATTGCATCTCAGGCCAGGAGACCATTCTTCTTATTGAAAAAATGATCTTGAAAAAAAATTAGATTGAGCATCATAAAATTCTGCTTTTAGAGGAAGTGGAACAGACAGAAGGGATAAAGGAATTACTTTGTAAACTATGATGTATTTTCTTTCAAATGTCTTGTTAGAAAATAGCAGAAGTCAGAAGATAGAATTGGTCCAACCCTCTATCAGACTTGATTCCCTGCCTGTAAGAGCATATCTACTTATTCACATTATTATAATGCTACACAAGGATTTTACTCTGAAAATCAGCTCAAAGCAGCATTCTCCAGTTCTGTCCTCCTAATTGACACAAACAAGTAATTCAGAAAATGTGTTTGAACAAACAAGCAAACCCCCCCCCCCCCCCCCACAGCCTGCCTGGTGTCACTCCCGCTCTCAAAGTCACGACTGAGGCAGATTGAGGTTTCCGTGGTAAGGCCTCTGCCCAAGCAATACCTGTTACCATGATTTTTTTTTTAAAAAAAAAAAGCACTTCAGTGTTCCTTGTGGTCAGAAAAGTTCCAGTTCTGCGTACTCAATTCATTTGGGGAAAAGACTTTTTTTTGTAAAGATGGAGAAAACTCAGCTGTCTGATCAAGGCCATAGTTCTCTTTTGCACAATTTGTAATTTGCTGTTTAAAATGGGGTGGGGGACCTCAGATTCCTAACTCTGGAGGTAAAGAAAGAAAAAGAGAAAAAAGCAAAAAAAGAAAACCCGTGACTTTAGTATTAGGCCAAAAAAATTGTGTATTTCTGGCACGGAAACTGCTCTTTAACTAGTGAAAACTTTTTTTGCTAGATGGGAAAAGAAATAGAACAGTTAGGTTTTTTTGATGGAAGGATTTAGAGAGAAAGCTTACTTTATATTCCGGGTGGATTTATTTCAACTTTTATTTGAAAAGAGAGAGAATATTTGTCATGTATTTAACTTGTTTTATAGCATTAGGGCCAGGCCACAAGCAGACAAAAATGATTACATTCTAAGAATCATGTCTAACTTGCTACCCAACCCCACGTCAACCTCAAGAATACCAAAGTACCCAACATAAACTTAAATTTCCTGATTTGTGAAGAAGGCTATTAGCCCTAGTGTCATCTTTATTTCTTCCTCATGTCCCTCTGTATTTCCTCGCACACACCAATGAGGCTCATAGAAGCTTTACATTCTTAAAAACGTGTTTTGTATTTTCATATCATTTACTTTTCTCATCTTTCTAAGAACTGAAGAATCTAAATAATTTTACTTGGGATCATGATAATGAAGGCGATCCAGGAAGACTGATTTGAGACTTCAGATGTAGGGCAGGGAGTTAAGACACAATACTTATTATCATCTCCCTGAACCTCTGACGTTATCAGTCTGCGAGGGAAACTTAATCCTGAACATAAATTGCATTTCCTAAAAAAACATAATCTTGCCTTAAGACACCAACCTCCCTGATTACAGGGAATGTCTGTGTTTACACATTTCTACAGAGCATGCTGACTGTATTAGTGTCCTAGGAAACAAACTGCTTCTTGCTCCCAGACCTGCTGCAAGCTCTGAGGAGAGAAAGAAAAAGAAATTTTGAAATCAGACCCCCGATCTCGAACTCCTTTCAAATTCCTGAAGCACATTAGCTTTACTACTGCATGATGTGCACGGTAGTATTTCTTCTAATGAAATCTGACTAGAAGTTTAA
The DNA here is from genome assembly GCF_026419965.1 of Kogia breviceps. Taxonomy (NCBI): domain Eukaryota; kingdom Metazoa; phylum Chordata; class Mammalia; order Artiodactyla; family Physeteridae; genus Kogia; species Kogia breviceps. Next base: position 70,133,386 of record NC_081321.1, on the reverse strand, counting down.
ATGAGTTTAATGCATGAAATGTATAAATAAAATGTGGCCTTGATTAAATTTAGACTTGATACATAACTTAAATGGGTAGCACAAGAACAGCTTTGGTATCATGTGTCCAGACTATTTTGGGCTTTGCAAAAGTAGTTTGGATTTTATCAGTTAGCGGAGAGTGCTTTCTATCAGGAGCACAATATCTGTGCGAGCTGGAATCTGCAAAAGTACTGTGGAGAAAACACAGTGCAATTGGAAAGAGCGAAGAGTGAGAAAATAAAGTAAGATATTAATAAAAGGAGATCACAGAATGGAATTCTGAAGCGTTGATTTGCAAAGAGCAATTTACATAGGTAAATGATTTGACTTGAAGTTTTTTCTGGATGTCTCTTTGTTTCATGACTTTGGGAAAATATCTTAATTTCATGGAGCCTCAGTCTTTGTCATTGGTACAAGCGGATCAGGATGTGTTATCTGCCTACCTCCTGGTTTGTTGGAAGAATCAGAATGAGATAAACACAAAAGGTCTCTGTATATAGTGCTTTACAAATCTAAGGCACTATCGTTAAAACAGGCTTTCTTAACTATAGAAATTTCCTATTCACATCTAAGAGTTACAAAACAAATATTCTTTCCTGCTAGCATATACTATATAAAGCCATTATATACAATGGTTAGGGTTAAAGTTATTAGTAAAGGATAAATGGCTTTTTAAAAAAACTCTCAGGAGAACCTCAACAACTATACAGGAAACTTTGTAAAGCAGTAGTAAAGTATCATGGGCTTTAAAGTCAGACACCCTGGGCTTCAATTCTTCCTCTGTTACTTCCTAGCTATAAATAACATAGTATACAATCGGGCAAGTTACCATAACTTCATAAACCATTCCTTCATAACTCATAAAATGGAGAAACTAATTCCTGCTCAATGATTTTGCTGTGACAAATAATATGATATATGTAAAAGTTTTAACTCTTATGCCTGGAATTTAATAATAAGTATTCAAAAAAATTTCACCTTATTTTCATGTTATATATACCATATAAATACCATAACACACATTTCAAGGAGATCTCACCCGTAAATAAGTGGAAATTATTCATCTTCAAAAGAAGATCAAAGAATTACTCTTCATTAATATGTTAAATGAGAGACCAATACTGAAGTCTCCCAAACTGAAAATAAGGAAAAACAAAAAGATTTAAAGTTATTGAAACATAAAGACAGAGGAGGATAGAATGACAGAAAGTTCTCTTAAACCTCCTCAGCAGGAATATTTGATGATTCTAAGCTAAACCACAGCCAAACTCTGTTTTTTTCCTTTTTTAAAATATTGCACAATGCCACTCAGTTTCAGGCATTTAACAGAATGAAACCAGGTGAGTTTGAGCCAATTTTGCCTTTCATTTTTCAAGTTTGTTTATTACTTTACTTAAACCACAACATTCTGAGATCTCACAAGAAAATCTGTTTCTGTGAAATTTTCAGCCTGATTTCCAAACCAGAAGAGAGGTTCAAATAAACTTGGGCCCATTTCAAAAAAGCATCTGAGATTCTGGATGTTTACTTGAAGCAATCTGGACTCCTGACCTTTTGAGGTTCCCCCACCACCAATAAAGTGAGCCTACAATGAATTTACTGTGCTAAGATCTAGTGCTTCAGCGTCTGAATGGATAAAAATCCCATTGGTCTCAAGGAAAGCTGTTTCCGAACACACGCAGTGGAATCAAGTCTTAAGCAGATATATTGATACCCTCCTTTCAGGAAAATGTACCAACCAATCAGTGTCCTAGCTCAGGAAATCTGTAAATAGGTTATTTATTCAATATGCTTTAGGAGTTTAAAAAATATTCCTAGGTTGACACTATTAAGAGGGGCTCTTGTTAGAGTAGGCAAAGGGTTAGTATTTCCTGGAGCACTATAGAAAACTTCAGACCAAACTGCTCTCTACCATACAGAGCTGCCTTTAACATCAATGTGGGACTTTAGAAAGTATGCCAGTCCTTCCCAAGTTCCTGAACCTTTTCAAAAACCAAATTCTACCACTTTTGAAACGATGAACACTGAAAAATTGGATTTGAAACCACAGCATTAAATGCTTAAAATCTGATCCTTCTGTCAGGACCTGGGATAAATTAAACTGATGTACATTATTTTTAAAGAAAGGAAAAAAATATGGGAAGCGGATTTTGAAGCCTGAAGGCATAGAACAAAACAAGTTATGCAGGTGATACAAACCATCTTAGTTCATTCCTATAATGGCTTTCTACTTCCATATGGTGGCCCATACTGGAAATAATTCTTAGGAAAACACGTTTGTATGTGATAAATAAAACATTATTTTAGAGATTTCTGTTTTTATTTTCAGAGTATGCTACTTTTTTTTATTCAGTGTTCAGACTGCTGTTTAATTTTTCATTTTTTTTTTAACTTTGGCATTTGAGTTTATTTTTACAAGGAATAATAAGTAGAGAGCGCTGAGAATGTGTATAGATGATAAGGATATAAGGTGAACAATTATCAAGTGTTTCCATCAAATGAATTCAGGGCAACTAGATGATATGTATTAGGATTTAATCAAAGCTTCAGGAATTTAAACACAAAATGGGTTCAGTTTCACTTTAGCATATTTTAAACGCGTTAGTTATCTTACTAATGTTGGTAGATTTTATTAATTTCTGACTCCCAAATAATAGCATTAGTCTAAAGATAAATATATTGTTAAAAGCAAAAGCCTCTACCTTATTAATTTTGGTTGTTGTGAATGGAAGGATTTGATTTCATAATAGGAGCAAAACTGATTAAAAGCTTCCCAACTTAGAGAAATCTTTTAAAAAAGCATTTCCTGATAATGATTCAGGCAGTAATGATAAGGCCAGTTCAAACATCAGAAGAGATTGGGCTATAGATAACCATCACTGAAACATTTAAAAAATCTAACAATTTAAGCCTACTGCATGTATTTCTGCCAAAGAGCATGTCTTTTTTCTCTGTCATAGATCATTCTGATAGAGAGTATAAGCTTGTTTTCAGATTCTGGACATTTGCAAGCAGGAATTAGAAGAAAAAAGATGTCTATCAATTTTCATTTTAGAAAAGATGCATGTATCCATATACAACATTATTACTAAAAGCAGCGTAATTTCTCAATAAAGTTAACATCATATAAATGAACTTCCAGATTTAGTGTGGGTTTTCTTTAATGTTTTCATGAATTTCACTAAAAGCCTTGTTATGTTGTTTAGTAAAATAATTAAAACATGAACTGCCTATGTATTATAGACTTAAAACATAATAAGACATTGCAGAATATAGACCTAAACATCCCCTGAAGGCTACAGAATATTCTGGACAGGATATACACAAACTGAAGTGGAGATACTAGACAGTAACTTGGAAAAACTGGATGAACTAGAATTCATGAAATATATAGATAATCTGAGACAATGAAATCTCCAAAACTTAACTGAGTACTTTATTAACTTTTTCACACAGACCTTTTTATATTTTCTCAAAAATACTTCTGGAACAAGACCCAAATATCAGAGGTGAAACAAATGAATGCTTACTGTCATACTAAAAACCAGTTTAGGCTGCGAGGCTGCCACACCTATGTAACCTCTCCTTTCAGTTTGCATTCCAAACTGTTGCATTTGATTTTATAGCATCAAAAGTGAACAGAAAACATACTCTTGTATCAATTAACACAACATGCAACCCTTTTATACTTCTGATCTTAAACAGTGTCTGTGAACTGAAGCAAAAAGTAAGACAGATTTCTGTGATTTTGACCTCTGTATGCAGTCACCAATTAGTTCTAATCATTCAAGATATATACTCAGCTTTATGATTTGGGGCATAAAACATTAAAGTGTTTTTTTTTCACATCACTTCATTTAGTTGGGTCTGAAATTCAGGGGGAAGCTAATGAGTGCTGCAAATCTGAAGGTTGTAAACACTAGTGTTAAGACCAGATAGTTCCTAGTAGAGGATATTTTGCAGGATTTTTTTTTTTTTTTTTTTTGAGTCAACTGGACTCTCCACTATCATATAAATTGAACCTCAGTTCAAAGGGCATGCTCCTTTAAGAAGCAACTTATTTATCTGTATACTCTTCCTCTCTCCCACAAGTGATGGACAGGGGCTTTTAATTAACCTTTGTTAATTTATTTACTTTTTGCTAATTTATTGTTGTTATTTAATTTTGCTATATATTGGGTACACTGAAATTCTTTAAAAATAAGCACGATAAAATACAAACAGATTCTCAAAATTTTTGTCACATGTGATATCCAAGTGCAGTTTACATACCATGGGACACCCTTGATAAGACGTGATTAATATCCACCTGTTATTGGTCTATTGCCTGTCAGAGTTTACTGGTTATTTGCTATATGAGAGGATATGTTTCAGTGTATTATATCTAAAATCATGTGGTAAGTCTCCATTTTTAAATAGGTTACACTGAAGAATGGCATACCAATGACTTTTTTTTTTTTTGATGTTGGGGGTAGGAGTTTATTAATTAATTAATTAATTTTTGCTGTGTTGGGTCTTCGTTTCTGTGCGAGGGCTTTCTCTAGTTGCGGCGAGCGGGGGCCACTCTTCATCGCGGTGCGCGGGCCTCACTGTCGCGGCCTCTCTTGTTGCGGAGCACAGGCTCCAGACGCGCAGGCTCAGTAGTTGTGCCTCACAGGCTTGGTTGCGCCATGGCATGTGGGATCTTCCCAGACCAGGGCTCGAACCCGTGTCCCCTGCATTAGCAGGCAGATTCTCAACCACTGCGCCACCAGGGAAGCCCCCAGTGACTTTCTTAATACATTTTTTCCCACAAAAATAATTCTCAAAAATTTATTTCTGTGGAAGCATTTAAACTATTTAGTCTTCATCTGAAAGTTTTTCTCCATTGAATTTATTGTGAACAAAGAGGCAGGTAAGTCATCAAAACTGAATACTTTGGTCTAACACACAGAAATCTATGCTATGAATTCCCAAAGGGCTGCTTCAAACTACAGTAACACCTCACACAGTGGGTGTTGTTAACTAACTGTTAGCTGAGGGAAGAACTATTTTTGTACTGTTATAATTTTTATCCAAAAGGGACTTAAAGTACTTTTGAAATTAAGCACTACCATTAAGTTGAAATAGAGCCACCCTGGAGTGACTGGATGGACTGTCAATCACTGCATGGCCACTACACAGTTGATGGGAAAACAGCATATTTTTGGCAACTATGGTAAAACCCTTTTCATACCAAAAATACAGTGGTGTCTTTGATCTCTTAGAGCAAAGGCCAGAGTGGTTGGCTTTTTCCTCACGGATTCATCCAAAACTCTACAAGACCAAATATATTACTCATACAAAACTCTTGCTGGAGTTGACCACATGACATAGAAAAGAGACTTTTTCAGAAACATTCAATAGGGAATTTTCCTTCGGTGCTAAAATTTGAAAAATTCCAGAGAAATTTTTTTTAATGGAATATAATCCTCCCCCAAATTTAGGTTCATCTGGTTTCCCAAATGCTACCTCCAACTGAAACCTTGTTATTTTGCTAATGGTTCTCATTTAATTCTTTTACATATTTTTTTTGTTTTGTGTGTGTGTCTGTGTGTGGTGTGTTTCTAAGACGTTAGGAATTCCTGAGAAGAATGTACTTTTAGAAGCCAGGTGTTAATTCGTCAATTCTTCACTGAGAGTTAAATAAAAGGGTTAAGGTCTTTCTAACGAACTGTCATCTTTTAAAATATGACTTTAATTCTTCTTTTAATTCCCAGTCTCTGATGAGAAACACAGTAATTCACTCATTTGTAATTCTCTCAATTACTATAATAAAGGTTGTACACAAAATGGACACTGGAAAATTATTATAGGCAGCTAAAATATTTCATGAGCTTGGCCTTTGTTCAGCTTGACTTTGGATCCCAAACAGGGGATGAAAGTGAAATAAAATTTCGAAAGCACGTAGTATGTGCCTGGAACTCTGCCAGAAACTGCACTTGTCCCTCTCATTTAATCACCACAACAATCCTGTAGGTGTAATGGTAGCCTGCAGGATTGTTCCCAATCATTCACTGCCCTTCCCTCTGAGACCGCGACACTTTCCTGCTCCGCTCACAGGAGGCTTGGGTGTGTGACTTCCTCTGGGCCATTTAAAGGTCATGGAGAGTGCTGCACAAACCATTCAAGCAGACACTTCTAGGGCCATCCTGTGGTTCCTGCATCTCTTTTTCCTCTGCCACGAGACAAACACATGCCAGAAGGGGCGATTTCTTCTGGCAGTAGAAAGAAAACAAGGAGCAGGGCTCCTTGTTTGTATCTGACCTGAAAAGGATCTGCAATACAAGCAAGAAATGGACCTTTGCTTTTGTGAGCCATTCAGAGTTTGACAATGTCTGTTACCACAGTGTAACTGAACAGAATGCAGGTAAGTAACGTGAATATTCATTTTGCTGAGGGATGTGTTAAGGATCAGGAGAATTAAGTACACTACCCAAAGTTAACACAGATAGTAAACTAAACCGTGAGGAAATGAATTCAGAGTTGTCTGGCTCTATATCCCACGTTCTACCTTACAGTATTTTAGTAGGTCAAAATGCATGCCAATTCATTATCCAGGGAATTCCTAATTCAACCAGATATCTGAACAGAATTGTCTGTTATCCAACTGATTTGTACAACTCTCCCTGGGTAGGCCCTTACCAATGCTAGACTACCAGTGTGAAAAACTCCTTCATTCTCTTTTATTTGCTTTCCTATTTTCTGTTATTTATCATCTGCTTATATTTCTTCCAAGATTAATATACATTAATTTTCAATACTTTCAGCATTCAAACCTCAATTCTGTAAATGGGTTCAATCCCTAGTCAGCCACATATTAGCTATTTTGCTGTGAATAAGTTAATCTGTGAGCCGCAATTCTTTGTATATACGATGGGATAACATTACCTTTTCACAGGCTTTCTGTGAGAATAATCTGTGAAAAATGTAGTCATAGCGGCACATAACAACCATTAAAATCTTGTTTTCTAGTATCCTTTCTCTCCTTCTGGGGAGGGAACATATGTCTAGAAGAGATGGCAAGGAGTCATCCACAGCTGGATCCTAAAATGTTCAAACAACATTTCTGAAACCAACCTAGCAAATAAAATATTTGCTTGACCTTAATTTTTCTCAGTTTATACCTTTTAATCTTTAGTGAGCTCCAAAGAGACAAACTTTTTAAATTTTGTTTTGTTTTTCTAATGGGCTTTTTCTAGACTGTTTTATAACAGCAGTAAGTTTAGAAATATTTTTTGTTTGTTTCTATCAAATCAAAAAATATCGGATCTTCTATATTAGAAGATATCATCGGGCATTAATATGTCTTTAGTCCAGTACATCCTACAGCATAAAGCGCAAAATACTACAAAGTTTTTACCTACAGCCTTTTTAAAATCTAATTATCAGTTAGAATTTGGAAGGTAATTTGTGTGAGCATTTTCAGCTCTCTTGAAGAATAACTTCAGGGTAACAGATCCATCCTTTATTTACTGCTAAATTGTTTATCTTGACATTAAATTTTGGCATCAGTCATTACATCTTGGGTCACTTCAACAAACTTCTAATTTTATGAGAACCATTAAAAGAAAGGGTAGTAGACTTCAGGTTCAAAACCTGGATTGAAATTAGGATTCCACCAATTCCTAGAACAACGTTGAGTCTCGATTTTCCTTTCTGTTAAATGGATAAAATAATCTATCTTTAATGATATGTACTTTCGAGTTTCAAAGGAGAAAGCATTAGAAAATCATAAGTTGTAAGAGTAATATTAAAATATTGGGAATTTTTCCTGTTGCACCTAAGTTAATTAAAAACAGCCCTTTTCCCCAATGCCCTGTTTCATCTCAGCAGTTCAGCAAACCTCAGTATTCTAAAAATATATTATATGTGCAAACACTAATGAAAAATGTATTTACATATATATTTATATATGCATATAGGATGTGTTAATTCACAAGAAAATGAATTGTTTTCTGCATTTACTTAACTCATGTTATTAATAGATTGATACAGGAATTATTTTATGATTTCTTACATGGGAATAACTTACATGGAAAGATAAGAAAAGCTTTGTATAAGTTAAGGGTATTTTAAGATATAATTGAGTAAGGCAATTGCATATTACAACTTTCAGTTGTAAATCTCACAAAAAAACCCCAGCTTTCCTGACCCTTTACCTTGTAGTTCAATTTTACCTTTTTATTCTAAGATGTACATATTATGTTCAATTTCCTTTTCCATCCTCTATCAAATTTAGTGTCCAGGTTATTTTCATTTCTGTAACTCATCACTATTCATCAGATATTATTAGTGCTAGTATTTTCTGCTCAAACAAATGTGAAACAAATTTAAAACCAAAGGAGCTGATCTTGAAGTAATCCTAGAAGAAAACATGGTTTTCAAATTCTCCACAGCCTGCACAATAAATTAGACTGAGGACAGAGAGACTTTTTACAGAGAAACTCAACAACATATGTAGAAAACTTATATTTTCGCCTGGGTGCTCATGTTTCTAGGTTGTTTTTCCTCTAAAGCTAATAAATTGATACTTGATTTGATCTGAGCACTTTGAAAAAAATGGTAAATAACTAGATACTAAATGCCTACTTGTCACCTCTTTATGTATTACCAGCTACTGTGAGCTCATTTCTGCATCATCTTTCTCACGTACCTGTATTAATGCTTAATCAACATCTCTTTGGTGGTCATTTTCCTTAATGATTTAACTTAAGTGGTTTCAAGTATAAACTCACCAGCAAGAAAAGAAATTGTACTTTTTTTTAAGTATTTGTTAGAGTCTACCAGGTTGGAATTCACCCTTTAATTATCATAGAACCTTGTCTTGTGGTTGTTCAAAATGAAAGCAGCAGAGTTCACAATCTTGGCTCACCATGCTATCTGTCCATAGTCTTTGAAAGATGGCATATTTTCAAATATCCCAGACTGGCTCAAAATGCTGTCATATGTCACATCGGATTACCTTAGCCCGCTTGTGTTATGTTACATCAAGGATGTGACTAACATCAACCACATGTAATGCAGCAGAGCAGTGCTATCCGCCAGATAAATTTCAAAATGGCACGGTTTTTAGAAACCAGGATTTAGAAATTTCTGGTCATTAAGGGGGGAAAAAAGAGATCTTTAAAATATTTTAAAAGAGATTTCCATTCTTTTTTCATTCTCACTTTCAAAGGAGTTGGCATTGTAGGCAAATTACAACTTGCCCAACTGGGTATTCCATATCAAAGTTAAGCAGCAAAGAACCTCTAAAGTTTCTATCAGGAGCATTCTATAGTACAAATAATCATGTGAAAGTTAAATGCAAGTACTTTAGGAGACACTATTCAACTGAGTATTTGTAAATGAAGAAAATGACTTTAATAAAAAAAAGAACAAATGTACAATTTAACTGTACTTCAGGCTCTACTAGTTTCATTTTGTAAAATGATTATATATTTGCATATTTTTCAAGGAATGAAAGGGATACTTACCAACAAAATGATTGGAACAAATATTTCTAACATGTTTAAACTAAATTTATGCAGATAATAAAAACTATATATTGAAAACACTGTTAATAGTACCATGTAACTAATAATGTTACTCTATAGGATTCAACAAAGTCCTGATAGTCTACCAACCCTCAAGGATACCAAGACTCTGTGGAGCTGTTAGAATTCACTGTCATTAAACTCAAATGAGAAAGATTCTGCTCTGATCAATGTCCACGTTAACACCGGAGACACAATCTAAACCTGCTTTTTCTGAAAATGGCATCAGCAAGAACATTGTCACTCAGTTAAGCTATTAATAGATATGCAGGATTAACTATATAAAGAGGCTATACCACTTTCAATTTAGAATTTACAGATATTTCATACATTTTTAATTCTTTATTTCTGGTAAATCCCATCTTCAGCCATTTTGAAATTTCTAATCCTTCTGGCTTCATTTCTCCATCTACCTTGGATGCTACTTTGACTAGTCTTACAACTGCACATACAAATACATTGTGTTCCCGTTCTTATCTCCTCTTATATCCATGACAATTATTCCAACTAACAAAAATTGCCTGAGCCAAGTAGTTTGGAACCAAATTACTGGTTTCAATAGGGCTATATGGTTTTCTTATTACTCTGTATTCTCTTATTAGTTACTATCATTTAAGCCAGTGTTTCTCAGTGGGCTGATTCCCTCCACCCACGGAACATTTGCAAAATCTGGAGACACTGTTGGTTATTATGACTGGGGTGGGGGGCTCTACTGGCATCTGCTGGGTAGAGGCTAGGGATGATCTGAACATCTTGCAATGTACAGTACACCTTGCACAACAAAGAATTACTGGCCTAAAATGTCCATTGTGCCAAGGTCAAGAAACTAATTTAAGCTTCATTTATACCACCTACATGACTATGCATTAATATTTTAACTACAAATAGCTCCTTTGAATCATTAATCTATATACCCAAATGTCTATATAACCTCACCACTTGCATGTCCCAATGTCACTTAAACTCAATCTGTCACAAACTAATCTCAAGTTCTCTCCTATGCGTCGTCAACCTTGGTCGTAAGTGGCATTACCACCCACTACCTAGGATCACAAGCCAGACTCCCAGAGTCACCTTCACAACTCTTTTTCTCATCCACATGCCCAAACCATTACTAAGTTTTTACCATTTCTACAGTCAATATTCTCAAATGTACCAATTGCTCTCTATTCTAATGCCAAGAATTCTGTGTGAGCTATCAGCATTTCTTAACCTTCTTTAACAGCCTACTAATTGGACTCACCACATCCACTCTTAGATTTTTCCAGTCCATTCACCAAAATTAATCCAGAGTGATTCTTTGAAAGCTCAGGTATCATCACGTATCCCTACTTTCTAACACATGCATACTTCCAATATACAGATAAAGGTTCTTTCTGTTTTTCTCCCTGCTTGTCACCTCAGCCTCATTCGAAGACACGCCTCTCCCCTCATTCTCAGCAAAGCAGCCTTCGTCGCATCTTCCTTCACATTTTCCTTTATTTTAATAATCTCATGCTTCGATCTCATTTTATTAATTTCGTAACACACATTATCTTTCAATAACTATTCTACATATTTAGATTATTTTGGACTAATATTTGTAATGATGTTTAAACTTAACTCGGAATATTAGACCTTATCACCATCCCTTTTATCCAAAGTCTTCTTCAGGCTTCAGTTCAGCTTTTCAGAGTGTATCTTCATTTGTTTTTCTAAATGAAGAATGGATACTATATTTTCCATGTAACTACACATATAAACATGCCTTATACATTAGTCCAGTGATCAAATTCTTGACCACAATATATTTTACTCTCTTTTTCTTTTTTTTTTTTTTTTTTTTCTGGTATTTAAGTACTGAGCCCAGACTTAATTTTTTTTTTCGGTAGGAAACTTTTTTCCTGTTTCTCAGGCTTCTTTTAAGAATTATTAAATGTAATTATATGTAATTTAAAATATTTTTGTAATATATATCTAGTTGCATGTCTTTTCTAATACTAAAAGTGATAATAATGAGTACTATTATTAATTAAGCCCCTAGTATGAATCAGACACTGAACTAAGTGCTTTACATAGTATTTAACCTTCACAATTACCATGTGAGCTGATCACTACTGTAATCCCCATTTTACAAAGAGGAAAATTGAAACTTAGAAAGTTATGTAATATTCCCAAGGCTGTACAGATTGAGTTTAGACAAGGCCATATGACTAGTTCTTACTAATGGAATGGTGGTAAGAGTGATTTGTCACTTTGGGGACAAGACCAAAATGGATATGTTTTCTCCATACTCTCTTTCACCAACTCATGAATTGGATGTTGATTCCTGAATGACTGTGGAAGCCGTTGTTAAATATAGCAGAGCTTCCATCAACCCGAGTCCTTGACTGTGCTGAACAGAACAGAGGCCCTCCTCAATCCCAACCCAAAATACCTACATTGGATTGTAAGGTGAAGCTAAGCTACTAAATTTTTAAATTTGTTTTTGTGTTTCTTTCTAAACATTTACTAATGCTATCAAAAATTAAAAGCTACATATTTAAACTCTTCTAAATAAATAGTGTATTTAGTAAATGATATTTTAGTGTGTGTTAACAGAAAATTTTCATGTAGAAAATTAATTCTGTTGGATTGACATTGGTAAGATATCTGTTCTGAATGGTTTGCCTAGTGATAGTATAGAAATAACAACACAATGTCTCCAACTATAAAAATTACAAATGCAAAATATTTTCAGTATTAACAACATATTCATAGCTAATTACCTAAATTTTTACCAAAATTTACTGAGGGGTTGATTGGTTAAAACATTTCTGTATACAGTACACCCTTTGCAATACTTAAAAGTATACTATGTTTTATAAAAACCTTTAAATGCTTAAACCTTCTGACCTCAATTTCAGTCCTGGTTATCTATCCAAAACAAATTATGCTAATCACATTAAAAAGTTATGCACAAAAATATTTCAGTTGTAAGATCGGTTCATGTAAAAATCAGGCACAACTGAACAGCTCCAAGGCAAGAATTTTTCATCTGAGACTATGAATCAAGTAACTGATGGTCTCCACTTTTGCAATGAAGAAGCTGGGAACCAAAATTTGGGCTTGCTTCTGGCATGTGTGAAGGATTTTGTGGCACATGTTTTATGTTCTAACTTACACCTGGCACATTCTCATTTCTAATGCTTATTTTACTTTCTCCCATTTTTGTTGCCTATTTTCAATTAATTTTACATAAGCCTATGGTTGTATCTTAGTAGGACCTAAAGCCCATTGTACTTATCATATTTCACGACTGTACTCAGCAATTAAGATATGAATCACGGAATATTCCTAATTACCCTAAGAAATATATATGATTGTGGTAGTATCTACATTGTACAAATAAGAAAACCAAGATAGGAAAGAGTAAAGTCATATGACCAAGCTCACACAGCGAATAAGAAAGCAAGACTGCAAATCTAGGCAGCAAATTTTGGATTTAAAGCTCTCAAACTCGATGCTTGCATCTTAGTAAGTCACCTTAAACCCATTTTGACGCAAACTAAAATACAAAAACATGGTCAATTAAATAAACAGATTTTGGAATGGAGAAAATTATTTTTACAAAACAGAAGATAGCCACATTTTAAAATAAAAATCCACACCAAAGGAAACAAAAGGAAAAGGCAGCCTACTGAATGGGAGAAAATATTTCAAATAATATATCTGAAAAGAGGTTAATATCCAAAATACATAAAGTATGCATATAATTCAACAGCAAAAAAAAAAAAAAAACACACGCAAACAATCTGATTAAAAATGATCTGAATAGACATTTTTTCCAAAAAGATACACAGACATCATACGGGCAAGTGAAAAGGTGTTCGACATCACTAATCAGGGAAATGCAAATCAAAACCACAATGAGCTATCGACATACACCTGTTATAATGACTATTACCCAAAAGACAAGAAATATAAAGTGTTGGGGAGAATGTGGAAAGGAGGGAACGCTTGTATACCATTGGTGAGGATTTAAATTGGTGCAGCTGCTATGGAAAACAGTATGAAAGTTCCTCAAAAAATTAAAATAGAACTACTATATGATCCAGCAATTCCAATTTTAGGTATTTATCCAAAGAAAACAAAAACACTAATGAAAAGACATTTGCACCCCTGTGTTCACTGCAGCATTATTGACAATAGCCAAGATATGGAAACAACTTAACTGTCCATCAACAAATGAATGGATAAAGAAGAAGATGTGCCATATATATATATATACACACACACACACACACACACACACACACACACACACACACGCACTCACAGAGGAATATTATTCAACCATAAAAAAAAGAATGAAGTCTTGCCATTCGTGACATGTATGAACCTTGAGGATATTATGCTAAGTGAAATGAGTAAGACAGAGAAAGACAAATACTGCAATGATCTCACTTATATGTGGAATCTAAAACAAACAGACAAAAAACCAAGCTCATAGATACAGAAAACAAATCGGTGGTCGGGGAATGGGGAGAGTGATGGGGAACAGGTGAAAGGGGTCAAAAGGTACAAATTTCCAGTTATAAAATAAATAAGTCATGGGCATGTAATTTACAGAATGGTAACTATGGTAAATAATACTGTACTGCATATTTGAACATTTCTGAGAGTAAATCTTAAAAGCACATCACAAGAAAAATAATTTATAACTATGTATAGTGACGGATGTTTACTAGACTTAACTGTGGTGATCATTTTGTAACATATACAAATATCAAATCATTATGCTGTATACCTGAAACTAATATAATGTTACGTCAATTATATCTCAATTAAAAAAAAAATGGACTTGACTCACATATATCTGAAAAGTTCACGGGATGAATCCAAAGCTGTGACTGGATCCAGGTGTCTGACCAGAGTCACCAAGCATCTCTGTCTCGCGGGTCTGCTTTTTTCTCCGTTGGTTTCATTCTCAAGCAGGGTACGCCAGCCTCAGAATGGCCAAAGATGGTGGCTGGAAACTCCAGGCTCCCTTGGCCCTTAGCGATCGCCGTCTCAGCAAATAGGGACGGCTTTTCCCCTAGAGTGCGGAGGCGGGTGGGTGGGGAGAGCCCTGGGAAAAGCTCTCATTGGTCAATGTAGAATCATGTGTCATCCCTGGGCCAATCATTATATACCCTTATTGGCAGAGCCAGGGTCTGAAACCCACCCTTAAACCTGGAGTAAGGCATGGGATTAGCCCCACTGAACAACAAGGACTGTTAATTGGGAAGGAGTGGGTTTTAAGGAAGAAAAAGGATGTGTGGAGAAGTTAAAACCACAGTTGTACATAGTTAACACCTCAAGCCTAACTAGCCTACTCCTACTTCACATTTCTGGGGAAAAAAAAAGTAATAAAAATGAAATGAGAATCTCATTGGTTAATCCAACTGCCTATGGTGTCATATTTATTTTTTGCTAATATTTATTTACTTTTTCTTTTGTACAAACATAAGAAACACACAAATTCGTAAGAACTTACTTTACGGGACTTGAAACGTCAGCTTTTCTTCGTCTTTAAATAGAGTGATTTTTTTTTTTTTTTTTTTTGCGGTATGCGGGCCTCTCACTGTTGTGGCCTCTCCCATTGCGGAGCACAGGCTCCGGACGCACAGGCTCAGCGGCCACGGCTCACGGGCTTAGCCGCTCCGCGGCATGTGGGATCTTCCCGGACCAGGGCACGCACCCGTGTCTCCTGCATCGGCAGGCGGATTCTCAACCACTGCGCCACCAGGGAAGCCCAAAATAGAGTGATTTAAACCACCTGTTTTTAAACAGTATCTTCATAAAAATCACTTGGGTTATCCTGTTAAAGAGCAGATTATGATTCAATAAGCCTGGGATTTGCTGCCTGAGATTCTGCATCTCTAACAAGTTCCCAGGTGATCCTGCTGTAGGTGGTTGACAGCCACAGGAGAGTAGCAAGGTTTTAAACAAGTAAACTAGGCTTTGACTAAAATTGTGGCACTATTTACATTGATTACACTAATACAATACCTGAAAGAGTTAATGACACTTTCAAAAGTTTTGAGTTTGTGGTCTAAGAATATGTTAGGGAACAGGAGAATCTAGCTGTAAAGCACTTGATAGACACATTGAGAAACAGATATGGTTGTTCAGTCATTGTGTATTTGGATTTCATTTATTTCTCCCAATCAATTATTTTAATCAAAGCTATGCCTTGACTTGCAAACTATAGTTCTTAGAATCCATGAACCCCTTTCCTGGATGATGCATAAGACCTAGGAAGCTTGCATGAAGCATCTTTTCAGCAGACATATTCAATTTATCTGTATAAAATGGAATAGTGGTTAATTTTTATTTATTTATATCTTTGCTTTTAGTGGCAAAGGCAAGCCACAGACCCTGAACATAGATAGCCTGGATTCAAATCTCACCTCCACTGCTTAGTAGCTGTGATGCTTAGACAAGCTACTACACAGCCTCAATTTCCTCATCTGTAAAGTGGGAATAATATTAGTATCCAGCTCAGATGTACTTTGTGAAGATTAAATGAGTTAATAAAAATAAAAGTGCTTCCAGTCTAGCACTTTATCACCACTATATGTTTTATTATTTGTGTCCTTGCAATTAAAAAATCATTTCAAGATGCTTGATACTAGCTGGTAATTAGGAAATCGTTGATTGGTATAGGCTCAGTTTAAGAACTCAGTAACATTGACTGAATCTAGAGAATTAGCTCTTATCTTTTGCCAATTATAAATTATAGCTGAGGTTAGGCTTAAACACCAGGAACTAACTAGTATTCACAGCAGGGAAGAATAGTTAGCAAAATCTGCAATTAGGGTTTTGTTTATACTTCTACCAGGAGGGATGATTTGTTAGTTTAAAAGAGACCTTTCGTGTTGATTACAGGTATCAGCACATCCAAGTTTTGGCTGTTCTTGAATACCTGCTGTGAGATGCAAGACAAGAAAATCAAGCCTAATTGTTTTAATTCAAACATATCTTCATTCACAGTGGTGTTGATTGCTTTAACCCAGGCTGAGAGATTTATGTGAAACAAAACTTTAAAATCTGTTTTTAACAACATAAATACTTTGACCTAAATCAATGAATTTTCTTGTTGCTTTCTTTGCTTCTAAAAAAAATCTTATCTTTAATAATTAAACACCAACAGATGTACTACATTCCTCTCATGTAAATAAGGTATGAGCTTAGTTTATCTTTGGAAGGGACTAGAATATATACGTGCTGATGGCTATGATCAGAATATTTTCAAAGAATTCAGGAATAAATAACTCAGACTCCGGTAGAAGTACATTTAAAAGTATTACCAAAGATGGACTAAGAAATGGATGCCATCTTAGATTCCATCACATGTAGTCTTTAATCTTGGATATGAGTATGGCGATGGATTTGAGGGGGAGATGAATACCTACCTTCATGAAAAAGGAAGCTAGATTGTGATACTTTCAGATGTCCTGATTTCTATGAAATCACCAAAAATTCATCATAGGGTAATGAATATCTTTAAAGCGACCTTACAAATATATACACAATTATGTTCCCTTTATAATTTCATAATATGCTTAAGATGTTTAATATATTTGGAGTTTTTTGTCACTGGCTTCTCAGGATTTAACTCCAAATAACAAAATCACCCAAACATTCTGGACTTTAAAGACACCGATACAAGCTATAAGTTACTGCTACTATTTATTGAATGACTAGAAACAAAAAATATTAGATAAGTGAAAAAAGTGGAATAAAAGTAAAAAGTGCACCAAACTAATTTTTTTTTAACTTTCAAAAAATGTCTGTTTTATCAACTTTAAAACTTTGGGACTCTTAGCTCATGCTATAATAAAATAAACAACCTAGGATTGTCTTCCCTGTGGAAGTTAATTTGAATCAGAACAGAGTATTTACCTTTTCTTCAGAGTTTGTGTGATTCAAGGTTAGTCTATTTTGGAAAGACTGAGTGAGGCAAACCTAATCCTTTTCTGAAGCTCATTAATTGGAAGCAGGACCCCACCACAATAGCCTTTCCTAAACTAAAGGGATAAATTAAGAATTTAAATGAGGTGAAAACTCTAAAACAAGATTCTCTCAGTCGCTTCTGTTTATACAGTTACACTCTAAATATAAAGCCGACACCATTCGCGTTAAATTTCACTAGTTAACTGATAAGCTAGAGAAGAGAGGACATTAGCACTCTGGGTCGTCTTGTCAGTCACTCCGAGAGAGCTCATAAATAATGTAGGAGAATTTCCACTTTTTTGGTAAAACCCTTTCTTTTTAAATCCATGGAGAAATGGATGGTGGAGAGTAAAATAGATAAATACAAATACATGGGTTCACTATTTCCTTTAATTACTCTTCAGTATTACTATCAGATCTTGCAGATTTTAAGTACTATTTAAGCTTCTCCAAGTGAATGAATATATACTGACATTTTGCACTGTTTCTACAAAGATCTGGAATGTATAACATTCCCCGTAATTGTGCAATTGACCACAATGTCACAATCTTGCACTCTTTCGGCCGTCTCCCCAATGAAAACCAAATTGCAGATTAAAGCGAGTTGGATAATGAAATTCTTGCACTAGTATTTTAAGCCTTATCTAGATTTTTAAAGTTCCCACTTAACCATCAAATATTCTTTCATCAGTTATAACTAACCAGTAATTTGCTCAAAGTCATGAGTTAGTTACAAAACGACTTCTTGGCATGTTTCAGCAATAGAAAAGAATAATTCCAGTGCAAAGCTCTGTCCAACATCTATACTCAATATACATTTGGTACTGAAAAACACCAATATACTGTATGCTGAAGCACCTTGAGAAAAGCTCAGAAATACAGGAGGACAATCCAATGCTTTTGAGGAGGCCACCTGGTACAGTAGAAGGAGCTTTGGCCTTAGTCATGACACGTGGAATCTAGTCTCTGCTCAGCTACTGGCCAGTTGGAGGTACACAAGCAAGAAACTGGGGCCATGTGGGCCCCGCTGCTTCATGTGCAAAGTGATGGTAGTCAATGATCTCCTGTGTCCCTTCTGTCTTGACTCTATTGGACCATGATGTTTGAATGACTTAGGCATAAACAGAGAAGTCAGAGACATAGCCTATGGATCTGGAAGGCCCTCCCTTTACATTTACTCTCAAAATTCCCAAAAGACTAGTCTGCACAAACTCTCTCCAAATCCACCCTCTCCCACCATCTTTCTGTCCCTTTCAGCTAGAGCAGAAGGTAGAGTAACATGTAATATTACATAACATGTAATATTATGCAAGACTGTGGTACATGCTTACGTGTGTTTTAGGGAATGAGGGCCAAAGAGTATCATTAGATTTTCAGAGGGATTCATGACCTGAAAAGGAGTAAGAATCCCTACTCTAGTGTCTCTCCCTAGTCCATCTATATAATCTAGCCACTATATAATTCCATCTCCTCTGACAGTTTCAAATATTTCTCTTTGAAGGAGACTTTCATGTATTCAAATATTCATAGTATTTTAAATACTTATAAAGTTTTGAAGTCAAAAAGAATTTGATTCAAATTTCAGCCCTACAACACACCAGATATAAAACTTTGGGATATATGGAATCTAAAAAAAAAAAGGGTACTGATGAACCTAGTTGCAGGGCAGGAATAAAGATGCAGACATAGAGAATGTACTTGAGGACACGGGGTGGGAGGGGGAAGCTGAGGCGAAGTGAGAGTAACATTGACATATATACGCTACCGAATGTAAAATAGTTGGCTGGTGGGAAGCAGCCGCATAGCACAGGGAGATCAGCTCAGTGCTTTGTGACCACCTAGAGGGTTGAGATAGGGAGGGTGGGAGGGAGACTCAAGAGGGAGGGGGTATGGGGACATATGTATGCATATGACTGATTCACTTTGGTGTACAACAGAAACTAACACAGTATTGTGAAGCAATTACACTCCAATAAAGATCTATTAAAAAAAAAACCTTGGGGACATTTATTTAAGTTACAAGGTATTTATTTTCAATATACAGATGATTCTTTATGATTCTTTGAAATATTGAATATTCATTAAAATATATTTGAGCATCTACTATGGGAGTGATGGAAACGAGAAGGTTAGTTTTGTTTATATACAGAATGGTTAAGAAAAGATTCATTGAACAAGTGACATTTAAGCAAAGACCTAGAGGTAGGCAAGGAGTGAACCTTAGAAATGTAAGAGAGAAGACCATTCAGGGCAGAAGAAACATCACATGTAAAGGCGCTGAGAGTGAAGCCTGCTCAGTGAGTTCCAGGAATAGCTAGAAATGCAGCCCTGGTTAGAACAAAGGGTAGAGAAGTTAGAGGGGGTTAGAAAGGTCACTAGGCATTTTGGTAAGGATTCTGGCTTTTTTATTCTGAGGATTATTCTGAGGATTATTAGCAGAGGAGTGGCATGATATGACATATTTTAAAAGAACAACCCTGACAGATATATGGATCACAGGCTAGAAGGGGGCAAAAGTGGAAAAAGACCATTTAGGGAATAATTGTATTAACCCAGTGAGGCATGATGTTGCTTTATCCCAGGGTATAGCAGTAAAGGTGATGACAGATGAATTCTGGATATATTTTGAAGGTAGAGCTTACTGGATTTATTATGGATTGGATGTGAAGTATGAGAGGAAAATAAGTACAGAATGGCTCCTTTTTTGTTTTGTTTTATCTGTTGGCCTCAGTAAGTTTGGATGGAGTAGCCATTTTCTGAGATATGAAAGAGCAGAAGTAAATGTAGGTGAGAAAGGTGAAATCAAGACTTTGCCTTTGGTTAAGTTCAGTTCAGTGTATCTATTAGGCATATAAAGTTCTAGGAAAGTCCAGCCCAGGACATTTATATACATGCCTTCAACATAAAGACTGTGCTTCAAGATAAGACTGGAGGCAAGACCAACTTAGGGAATGAGAAGAGAAAAGGGGGTGATCCAGGATTGACCTGGGAGCTGGACCCGGGCATGCGCGAGGGCTCCCCACCATTCCACTGTCCTTGGAACGCATGTTCTGCCCACCTTTGCCACAGTGGGAGCCATTTTCAAAGACTCAGCCTTGAGATTGCAATGTGTTGTTGAGATGATCTGGACGCTATAGACTGAGCCACGTTAAGGCCTCTGTGTAAATTTGTAAGAGTCTGGCAGGCGCCAGTGGAGCGGTGATCTGCTCAGCTTGCAGCGCCCAAGACAAGCCTCCTATGTTAAGTTCCCTTAACTATTAAACCAGCCACTTACCAATATTGAGTGGCTGCCTCTTTCTTCTATCTCCTTGCCCTCCTTGTACAGCGGTGCAGTTTCAGATTTCACCTGGGAAGCACGGAGGTTTCCCGCCAACACTGCTCCCCAAAAGGCTCTGCCGACTCCGTGGGAGGAGTGTGTGCTTAATCACTTGTGGTTTGCCGCCGCAGGCCGGATTCTAATCAGTGTTTGTTCAATTAAACTTGAACTTTTTTACAGGTTCCGGACGCGCAGGCTCAGCGGCCATGGCTCACAGGCCCATCCGCTCCGCGGCATGTGGGATCTTCCCGGACCGGGGCACGAACCCGCGTCCCCTGCATCGGCAGGTGGATTCTCAACCACTGCGCCACCAGGGAAGCCCAAACTTGAACATTTTAATGTACCTCAGTTTATCTTTTAACACGCCCACCACTTTCCTAAGTGTCTTTGTGAAAAAATAGCCTTTCCCAAGTGTTTTGTAAAAAACTGCCTCAATATTTGTTGAACTGTGTTCATTCTACACCAACAGCCTTATTTTACAAAATGAAATGCTGATGGCCAAGAAGGTTAGAGTACCTACCCAGCGGCCACACAGTGACCTTGGGAGAATTATTAGACTTATGCTCAGTTCAATTTTTCTTGCTGTGACACCACAGTAAATATAGATGCTAGTAATCATGTTTTTTTTTTTTTTTTTTTTTTTTTGTGGTATGCGGGCCTCTCACTGCTGTGGCCTCTCCCGTTGCGGAGCACAGGCTCCGGACGCGCAGGCCTAGCGGCCATGGCTCACGGGCTTAGTTGCTCCGCGGCATGTGGGATCTTCCCGGACCAGGGCACGAACCCGTGACCCCTGCATCGGCAGGCGGATTCTCAACCACTGCGCCACCAGGGAAGCCCCATGTTTTATTAACAGAGAAGAATATACAAATTTTTAATGGCGTAGAATAGTGTCTGACTTTATATATCCCAAATCAATAATTCTGTGAGTTCTTGAAAAAGGAAAATATGTATTGTCAAATTATGACAATATGTATACTTACCCAGTTATACCCTAAGAAAACCAGTAGCATCGACCTTGTAAATTCCCCGCAAAATATCTTTTCATCAGGATTTCACCTTCTAATTCTTTTCCTTTTAAAAAAGCTTTGAGTTATAATTGACTCCGAACATACAGCGCATATTCAAAATACAGTGTTTGGCAACTTTTCACAGATGTTTACAGACATGCAACCATCACCAAAATCAAGATAGTGAATATACCCATCACCCTCAGAGGTTTCCTCAACCCTTCCTTCCTGTCCCTTTCCTCACTCTCCAGTACTCACCCCATCCCTACCCCAGCAGCCATGAGGCTACTTTCTGTCACTGTAGAAGAGTTTGCAGTTTGAGAGTCTGCATTTCAATAGCAAATTAAAATTGATCTATACAGCATGTACTTGTTTTTGTCTGGCTGCTTTCACTTAGCATGATTATTTTGAGATTTATTCACATTACTGCATTTCTCCATAGTTCACTCTTATATTGCTGTAAGTAGTATTCCATTGTGTGGATGTACCAGTTTGTTTATCCATTTACCTACTGACGGAAATTTGGGTTGTTTCCAATTTGGGGATATTAAAGCTGCAGTGAACATTCATGCACATGTTTTTGTATGGACATATGCTTGAGTAAACATCTAGGAATGGAATGGCCAGGTTGTTTGTAAATACATGTTTAATTATTTAAGAAATTGCCAAACTATTCTCCAAAGTTTTTGTACTACTTTCCGTTCCTACCAGCAGTGTATGGAAGTTCCCGTTCTTTCACATCCTTGCCTTGACTGACTTGGTTTGATTAGTTTTTAAATTGTATCCGTTCTAATAGGTGGTTCACCGTTGAGTTATAAAACACTTATGTGCCAGGCATTGGCAGCAAGGATACAAAGATTAATAACATATACCCCTTCTTTCACAGATGCGGCAGCTGATGAGAATATAAATAAACATAATTTTAGTATGTGGCAAATCCTTTCATTATAGGTGTGCAGAAATTCTTTTAGGAACCTAGGGAAGACAAGTCAAAGACAGGTTAGGAAAGACTTTTAGAGATACACTATTTGAAAGATACCTTGACATTACCCAGCTAGAAAAGAAGAAAGGAAAAAACAAGACATTAAAGCATAAAAGATCATGGCATTTATGGAGACAGGACAAGACGTGTGTGGAAATTGCATGGGTGGTGGGAACAGAGTTGGCGAGAAGGGTAAGGAGCAGATTTTGAAAGAATTTTTCTCGCTTGCTAAGGCGGTCAAGTATCTCCAGTCTGGGGATATGCACCTCCAGATCCGTGCTTTTGAAGACATAAAACAAAGCTCCAAAGAATGGGCTGGATGGAAAAGAGGCTGGGCAGAAAGACACTTAGGAGGCTCATCTAAAGAAAATGATGAGGGTCTACATGTATGTTTTACTTTCCAAATAAAGAAAAATTCAACATGGTATATTTTTGAGAAATATAAATATAATAAAAAGTCTTCCTCCCTCTCTCTCATAAAGACTGATTTCCCAACGGACCATACTCTTTATTATACGCTTACAATGGAATCCTCTGAGAAGGAAAGTTTTTGAATCTTTAACATCCATTTATTCTCTTAGAGATTTCAACTGCTATTTAGTCTTTTAATAAGAGAAAACCCACAAAACTCAAAACTCCTAGCACAAGGCTTTAGAGAGTTTACAGAGGGTTTTCATTAGATTACATACGTTTTACCATCCAGCACTACATTCTCTTTGGTAACTCCATTAAGTAGGAATAATTATTCTTGCAGTATATTTGAGAGTTCCAAAGGGCAAAGCCACAGCATATGGTTTTGACTCTGATCACTCCTCTTAAAAAAAAAAAAAAAAAAAAAGTTTAAGTTAAAGTGGTGTATGGTATAAATTTATAAGTAATATTACTGCCTGGGGTATATAAAAATTCTATCACTTATGACTAAAAATTGCAAAAGGCCCTTTCCACAAATTTTATTTTTCCATAAGAATGAGCAGTAATTTCACAGTATAATAAAATGGCTACACGTATGTATTTCCAAATCCATCTTAATATGTCCCTTATACTAGAATGAGCTAAAACATATTTCAACTGTTCATTTACATGCATTCTGAAGTATGTCATAAACATAATCCTAAAAATGTTTCCCATACATTAAATAGGATACGTTGCCCTACAGCGATGATTACTAACCAGTTTTGGTATAGAAAAGAATAACTACTTGTGTCTTTTTACACGCAAAAAAAACTGAACAAGGCTTCAGGAACAATTGTTTATATTTTACCTGTCTATTAATGTATTTATTCAACAAATGTTTACTAAGTTTCTACAATGTACAAGACTATTGTTAGCCAGGTAGACCCAGACCCTAACTTCTTAATGCTTACATTCTTAATCTCATCTTTAAAGCACTCTCTAGTATTAAGGTTCTTTAATACCTCTCTGCTCCTGGGTTTCTCAAACTTGTACCACGGACAACCATCAAAATGTCTCCAGACATTACCAGGCATCCCCATGGGGACAAAATAAACCCTTGTTGAGAATCATTGCTCTATTCAAACAAGAAGAGTAAGCTATGCTTTTTGCTTTAAATAATCCTTTTTGAAAAATATATTTAACTGAATTTGAATCTAATACTATTTCTAAATGATAATCAAAATCTGTGTAAAAAGTAAAATAAAAATTCTATTGTTTTGATACTTTGTAAAATGTCAATGTTGTTTAATATTTTGGTATTTGTTGTTATGTACTCCAAACAATTAGATGACTGAATATTCCATTTTTCATGTGGAAATAGAGTAAGTTTTCTTTTGAAATACAATCTTTCACGTAACTGTCTAAAAGAGATACAACATTTATTTAATTTCTCTTCTAAAATCCCATAGTAGCTCAACAACTGTAAACCAAAGTATGTATTAAATAAATATGAACTGCTCTATAATGCAAAGTGGATACACTGCAACATTAAAATAGTTTTATTTAATTTATTTGACTCAGGACAGACTGTGAGTAATTATATATAATAAAGATTTGTCAATTCTGATAGAATAATCAATCCATCTTTCCAAATTTGAATCCAGCTTTATACTGGTGGGAAAATATAGCTTTTGGGTTTTATATAACATGTTTCAAAATGCTCATAAAGTTTTTTAAACATCAGATAAGTGTTTCTGAAAACTGAATGTAAGTTATTTAACTGAGTCTAAGTTACAACTTTCCAGTAGCAAAAGTGGGAAATTAATAGAAAGGGAATTTTAAAAAATTTATTTATTTAATTTATTTATTTTTGGCTGCGTGTGGGCTTTCCCTAAGTTGCAGCGAGCATGGGCTACTCTTTGTTGTGGTGCACGGGCTTCTCATTGCGGTGGCTTCTCTTGTTGCGGAGCACGGGCTCACAGCACGCGGGCTTCAGTAGTTGTGGCGCACGGGCTTAGTTGCTTCCAGGCATGTGGGATCTTCCCGGACCAGGGCTTGAACCCGTGTCCCCTGCATTGGCAGGCGGATTCTTAACCACTGTGCCACCAGGGAAGCCCAAAAGGGAATTTTAAGAAAATAGAAATTACATTCTGCAATGCAGAATAGGGCATAATATTTCATCCCTTTTTTATCCTTTTAAAAGTTAATTACAATATAGATCTGTTTTGTATATAAGTGAAGTATGACATTTTAAATTTTATTTTAAGCTACCTAATGTGGTTATATTCTTCAACCTTTCTCTGTTTAAAGTGAAATCTATTTTGAAATCAGGCACTGTTTAATTCTTCCATTATGTGCTAATACAAAACAAAGTTAACCTCTTAGTAGGCGACTCAGTTTTATAGATGGATTGATTGATAAACATTCCTTGTAGCTTCCCTGTGAGAATCAACCTCAAATTATTGATTCAGAAGCAATTTCTATTTACCTTAGTGGGCTAAGATTGTAATTAGAATCCAAACAGCCAAAAGGATAATTAGGCACCATAATTTACTCCCTTTGACTTAAAAGTGGTTCCTGGCATAGTGCAACAGAGGAATTCCACAATGGATTTTCAAGAACTCTAACTTCAGGATGTGTGTCAAAATCGGTCTTCATTTTATGTGCACCATTCTTTTCTTATGCTCCTACTACCTTATGTAGCCAAGGAGGGATGGGTGATAAAGGGCGAAATTGGTAAACAGGATCAGTTTGTTATCTGATTCATTCTGCTTTGGCAATTGTATAATTCTGCGGCTATCACTTACTCTAAAATAGGGTGATAATGGTGACCATGGCAGTGTTACGGCACCACACTGTATTCACAAACTGGACGTGAAGCTGTTATCTATAGACTTTTACTGTTTGAAAAGGCACTAACACAATTGCGTTGGTAAGCATGCAGTATCCCTGGTACATGTGAACAGGAACACAACTACATGTTATTAACCATCACTCTGTGTTCCTTCCATTCCTAGTCTCTTGAAATAAGGTTCTGCTATTTCATATTCACATTTCATTGCATATTTTGTAAGCGTGAGGATGTTAGCACTGGTTAGAATAGTAACTTTTACCTTTTGATATTTCTGTCTGCACTTGCAAGCATAACACGGGAGCATTCTTCTCTTTGATGTTGACTCCTGCCAAGATCCCCAGTAACTGGCAAAAAAGAATAAATTTTCCGCTTAAAGGACAACTTAGAATAGTGAAAACAAACAGAAGCTGTTTTATTAGAAAACCTGTGGTTCCCTACTTAGCAGCTGGTCAATTTATAGACTCCTTTGAGTCTTTATTATTTGTATATGAGAATATCTTTTGCTTCATCTTTTTGTTAAGATAAATTGAATCTGCCCCAATTATTATATGGCTATTAGCAGTTCTTTTTAGAGCTACTATGATTACCTATTATTCTAAGTTATGATTTGTTATTGAAGATGTATTTATTTCCATATATATTTACTCTATTATGATAGAGGAAGATTTCATAAAGGAGATATAGCTTGTAGATACAGAAGATTGGGGAGTGG
The DNA here is from genome assembly GCF_026419965.1 of Kogia breviceps. Lineage (NCBI taxonomy): Eukaryota > Metazoa > Chordata > Mammalia > Artiodactyla > Physeteridae > Kogia > Kogia breviceps. Next base: position 70,106,588 of record NC_081321.1, on the reverse strand, counting down.
GGGGAAAAATAGCATCTCAGGGAGCAGAGGCAAAGTAATGCTGACAGCCCACAAGAAAGACAGATTTTAAAAAAACAAAACAGGAGAAATGTATGAGAATTCCATTTGATACACAAACCCCTTTCTTATTCAAGGTTGTCTCGCATAGTCTCCTCTACAGCAGTAAGAGTGATTAGAAGTCAGCCTCAAGTGTTACTCTCTTACAATCTGTTCTTTTCAAGAGCAGACAGAGGGCTCTTTTTAAAAGCATAAATCAAATCATATGACTCCCCTCCTTAAAATGTTCTAATTAATTGCTTTCCATCACAGCTAAAGAAACTCCAGCCTCCTTGAGCTGCCGTGAGGCTGTATGGGATCTAGCCCCACTATTCTTTCCCATCTCTTCTCAACCTCTTTTTTTTTTTTTTTTTTTTTTTTTTTTTTGCGGTACGCGGGCCTCTCACTGTTGTGGCCTCTCCCGTTGCGGAGCACAGGCTCCGGACGCGCAGGCTCAGCGGCCATGGCTCACGGGCCCAGCCGCTCCGCGGCATGTGGGATCTTCCCGGACCGGGGCACGAACCCGTATCCCCTGCATCGGCAGGCGGACTCTCAACCACTGCGGCACCAGGGAAGCTCTCTTCTCAACCTCTTCTGCTCCCTCACACTAGGCTCTAGCCATGGGTACCTTTACTTCCGTTCCTCAAACATCAAGCTTATTCCCTCAGGGCCTCTGCATTCTCTGCCTGTACAGATTTTCTGTACAGATAGTCACATAACTGGTGCATGCAGTCATTTAGATCTCAGCTGAAAAGTCACCTCCACAGGGAGACTTATCATTTCCTAATGTTTTTCATTATTTTTTATGTACTTGTTTATAGTCCATTTCACATCACTAGATGTGTAAGCTTCATGAGAACGGGCTCATGCCTGCCTTCTTTATTACTACATCTTCAGGACCTAGCATAATGCTTCATCATGGTAGGTGCTCAATAAATACTTACTGTAGAAAGGAGTGAATGAATGAAAGTCAGGAGTGCATAGAGAGTTTTTGAAAACCACATTCCTTTGTAGGGGGAGGGTACAGGTATGTTGTTGATTTACTTCATGGGTCTGGGACAATTTTTAAAACACAGCAAAGTATTTTACATCTCTATTATTTGTTTCTAATTTGTTTGACCTACAAAATGCAAAGAAGAAATGCTAACAACAATCTTTTTGAGCCAAGTATTTGTATTTTCCAGTTCTTGGAGCTTAACCAACATTTTTAGATATCCACACCCAGAACATTTTGGTCTAGTTACAATGTACAGTATTTTGAAAATTACTGGTCAAATACTGAAGGCATGGATGCAAGGATAGGTAACACAATTAAAATAAACAACCAAAAAGAAAAAAAAAACCTACAAATTGAGGACTGCTTTTTCTGTGGTAGAAAGCAACATCATAACTTATTACTTAAAGAGAAAGGTGTCTTATTACAAAATTATAACTCACTTCCTTGTGACATTAACTGCAAAGAGCTTTACTTCATCACATGTTACAACACTCTCTAATTCACACATCCTGTTCAGTTTAATAGAAAAGAAGGTTTGAAACTCCATAATTATGAATGAGCACTCTTTCTCAGATATCTCTTGTTTGATTTTCTTGGATTGGGGTTACTGTAACGACTGAAAACATGACATGATAGAATCTATGTTCTTACGGCCCAGGACTGTTTAATTTAACTGTATAGCTTTAACATATCATTTTACTGCTTTGAAACAAAAAGGACAAATGAAGCCATTTAAAAAGAAAAAAAAAAAAAACCTAGAAGTTAACTTGTAGTAATAAAGTGAGGAAGAAACTTTTTGGATTATTCTGTCCTTTAGGCCTGTCTATCCTCACATCATCACATTTTCAGGAAGAAGGATTGGCTGAAAGCTGGCTCCAGCTAAATCCTTTTTATGCTGTTTCACTGAAGGACTGGAAAGTGACAATTCCTATCAAGCAGCTGGTTTTTTCTTCCCCTGCCAGACTCCAGGGCAATCATATTAAACTGAAAAAAACCACAACTCAATTGTTGGTCTTCCACTTAATTTTTCATACAAATTTAAGGTCAGACTGTGGCCTAGCAACCAGTGAGGTGCTTGTAACAGAGAAAAAGTTGCACACCAGGCAGCTACTCTGAATATGGTTGCCACATTACCTGACAATTAAAGAGAATACTTCTAAGATGGTAGTAGAGAAAGAAGAATTCAGTGCAATGGTGTATTTTGAAGGCTGTACTAATTCTTCTAAGAAGTTAGTCTTTATTTCCCATGGATTGTAAAGTTTTGCCAGTAAGCAGAGTTGAAAAGTTTGAATTCATTTTTGTAAAAGCATACATTCCTTTTTAAAACATTAATAATTGCAATCAAATAACCTATCCTAGATAGTTATAGGTAAATTATAGATATTTAGTAAATAAGAAGATAGTAGAGGGAGAACTATGTATGTTCTTAAATCTGGAATTTCCATTTAAAAGCAAACTATTGTTTTGTTCCTATTACTTTTATTTGCTGGAGCACATTATTATTATTTTTAAGTAATTGAATAAAAATGGTCCTTATGTCGTACAACATTTTTCTTCAGGAAACGTTCAGTACTTGCTTACATTTTTGATAGAACCTTGAATACTTTGATTTTTTTGGAACTTGATAACTCTTGTTCCAATTACTCATCTGGAGGGAAATGCAAATATTAAACTACATTTGTTATGAGTCAGTCTTAAGTTGCTCTTAAGTCTTTTGGTTAACATCTTCTATGAATTGACCATGTGATGCCTGATAGAGTCCTGAACTCTATGTTTTTCTGATGACTAGATTGGCCCTTCAGTAACATTTGCTCATCATCCATATTCTATGAATGAGGTGGCGTTTCATTGGAAGAAACAGATTGAAAACTTGTGTCTCCTATTTTGTCACATCTGGGTGAAGCTCCCAATGCCATTGTTTTTACTTTCTTTTAATCTCACAAAGAAAAGTTAAAATTGAAGGACTGACCCTGTGTTCAAAGCTATTGTCAGAAACAGTGAAGTCATAGGCTTCTGTTTTTAATAATCCCTCACAAAACACAGAGCATCATTAATCATAAATGACTGCAGATTTCCTAGATCCTGGCATTGCTATGGGGCCTGAGCATTTTTAAGCGTCTTATAAATTTGAGCAGACAACAGCCTCATGACATTGCATAAAAATTTGACTGTGATGGAAAGATGAAACAATAGTTGAAAGCATTAAAATACTTAGAAACCGAAGATAGTTTTATTGCATTTCAATAAAATATAAGTCTAATTTTCAAGTACTTTCAGCTTTTATGTTTCCTAACATATCAATCAATCAACAACTATTTATTGAGTGAATACAATGTGTTCAGCACCATTAAGCACTGTAGGGAATACAGAGACTTATGAGAAATTTATTCATTCATGAAACATTTTCAGCATCTGAGTGCAAGGCTCTATCCTGAGTGCTTTGGAAGTACTCTGTGCTGTGTGAACATAAGGAAGACATAATTCCTTTCTTCAAGAAACCTAACTTCAGTTAGGGAGGTAAAATTTTTACGCATAAAATTTAGGAAGATTACAGGATAAGTGAAACATACTGAAGTTCAGACAAAGAAACTCTTTTTGCTCTTATTTTCAGGGAATATTTCCTGCTTGAGATGGAAATCATCTTGGGTCTTCAACTTGGGGGTCAGATAAGAAGAGAGAAAGTGATGAATGCTGTGGTCTGAAAGTTCACGTCCCCCCCAAAATCATGTGTTGAAATTTTAATCCCCAACCTGATAGTATTAGGAGGTGGGGCCACTCCTATTTTCTTCCCTATTAATCTTTAGCTGCCTTTTTGCTGCCATGGCCAAACCTGATTTTCTTAAAGGGCCAGAGAGTAAATATTTTAGGCTTGGGAGCCAACCATCTCTGTCAAAACTAGTCTACATTTCAGTGCAACAACAGTCATAGACAATACATAAAGGAACAAGCATGGCTGAGTTCTCATACAAAAAAGACAGCTGGTCCACCGCCTCTATTTTGCTGACCCTGGCTCTAGACAATCAACAAAACCATACATTTTGACCTCTGCTTTGTAGTGCTTTCCCATTTCCATGGTGTAAATATCCCCACAATGGTGATTTCAATCTACCAAGTTCACATTCTTGCATGCACAGTTAATAGGAGATGCAAAGTAGCATTTCATTATAGAGTATTTCCACCATGCAGATACAATACATGCAAATAACCTCAAGAGCATAATGGTAGAATATAGTAAAATGATTAAGATGTGATGAGTTTTGAGTATTTATTACCTTTGTTTTTAATAAGACTTTTAATTATAAGTTTATATAATTTAATTTTTTAATGGCTGTGTTTGACAATTGGCTAACAAAACTGCTAAAAAGTTAACATTCACTCTTGGGAGCTGGCATAAGCTTTCTCTATTGGCTGTAAAACAGGTAGAATGCATTGTGGAAGGTCTTAAATGTCAAAGTCAAGAGATAAGGATGTAATTCACTAGGCAAGACAGAGTTTTTAGAAGAGTTTTGAAATTGTGAATCACGTGATTATGGCTGTGCTTCATGAAGATTTATCTGGAAGCAGTGTTAAGGATGAATTAAACTGGGGACAAACTGGAGAGTTGGACATTGGTTAGGAAGTTTTTAGAGTGGTTTAAATAATATTATAATAAAGTAACTATAGTGGAGACGATAGGAACAAAAAGGAAGACACTAAGGTTACCAGACTACAGGGAAGTAGAACCAATACATCTTGACTATTGATTGGATGTGGAGGAAGAGGCAATGGGTGGAGTTAAAGATGACTTCAATTCCAAGATTTTCATCATGTGTGATTGTAAGTATGTTAATTGTGTTTATGAAATTAGGATAATCAAATGTTTATGAGCGATTTACTTTAAGATCACTAAGGTTATATGCAGAAAAAATAAATTTATATAAAGGAAAAAAGTAGATTATTTTCTAGCACAATTGATGATCAAAAAGTTTCCATTACTGGTGCCCCATAATGAAGGAACTAACTGAAATAAATTTGAGCAAGTTACTTAACCTTTCTGGGCTACAATTTTCTCAAATTGTAAAATAAAAATTATAGTAGTATTGGACTTCCCTCGTGGCGCAGTGGTTAGGAATCTGCCTGCCAATGCAGGGGACACGGGTTCGAGCCCTGGTCCGGGAAGATCCCACATGCTGCGGAGCAGCTAGGCCCATGCACTACAACTATCGAGCCTGTGCTCTAGAGCCCGCAAGCCACAACTACTGAGCCCACGTGACACAACTACTGAAGCCTGTGCATCTAAAGCCCATGCTTCACAACGAGAGGCCACAGCAGTGAGAAGCCCATGCACTGCAAGGAAGAGTGGCTCCTGCTTGCCACAACTGAGAAGGCCCACACCCAGCAACAAAGACCCAATGCAGCCAAAAAATAATTTATAAAAAAAAAAATTATAGTAGTGTCCCAGTACTAACATCCCCAATAGGTTGTGAATTTTAAATGAGAACATTCAAATAAAGCCCTTAGAACAGTGCTTGGCACAAAATAAGTGGTAAATAAAATGTTATAAATAAATATTTTTTTATTAGTAGAAGTAAATACAAATGGAGTGTTCAAGACATATACTGTCTTGGAAATTTTTGCAATTCATAATGTATCTCAATCTGTTTACTTGGCTGGCTCTTATACTTCATCTCTCACCTTAAATTTCCTCCTCAGAGAAGAATCCTCTGACTACCCAATCAAAAGTTAAGTCTTCTGTTACTTTCTATCTCAGGACCTAATTTATTCCTCAATAGCATTTATCACAATTTTTAACTTTTATGTATTTGACTACTTTTTTAGTCTATCATTTCTAAGTGACTGGACCTCCCTGAAGGAAGAACCATTATCCTTCTCACTGATCATATCTCTGGGGTGTCTAGGTCTGGACTAAGCACAAACTGGAGAAGGCATGTAACACAAGAACACAGATCTTTGCAATAATATGCTGTGTAGTCTCAGTGATATGCAATAAGGATTTTAGAATAGAGTGTTTCAAAATGCTCTCTATCAGACTTGGAAGCTGAAATCTTCTAAGTCTTACAGGTCATCACTTTCTATGGAATTCATAGATAACTATTCACCTATATTTCATGATTAGCACTATACTTGGAATTGAGATGAATAAAAAAATAATTATACATGGTTAAGAACTTATTGCTGGATCAGGAGATAGACTTACAGGAAACAAATTGAAAATAATAAAGACAGATAAAAATCACATGGGCAAATGAATGGCATTCATTCAACAGTTGTTGAGGTGAACTTAAGTGCCAAAACAATGAGAGCTGTGGGTCATCATCTCCACTCAATGAGTAAGTTGAAAGGTGAGGAATGGCAAGTTCCCAGATGGCTTTAGTTTGGTTTGGCTCTGAAACACAAATACTGTACTCTTAAAGGGAAAATGATATTTCAGCATTTCTGTTCCCACAGAAAAAAAAAAAAAAATGAAGAATTGTAAATCTTTGAAGAGGAAGTTCATTTTCACCAAGCTTTTAGCTTAGGTTTCAAATGGCAAAAATAAATCCACTTATGCTGGATAAATACTTATGAATATTTCAATTTCCAACAAATGACAATAAATTTAGATTTTTTAAAGTTTTTCTCCCTAAAAAATTATTTAAATAGCTATTTCATAAGGAAGCTCCTGAAATACAGTAGACAGAGAACATAAATTTTGGCTTTCTCTCTCTCTCTCTCTTTTGAGCTGCCAAGTTCAATTTCATAAATTATCCAAGTTTTCTAAAGTGTATACTGAAAGATATTTCCTAAAAGTGTGTATAGATTATTACAGTATATTAATAAATGTCTTGTTTCTTAATATATCAAGATGACACAATTCTCCACGAAGAATTATACAGGTACATAAAATAATTTCACATGGTTATATATGTGAACTAGAATGAACTTAGATACATTTTTTAAATTTGTAAATCTATTTTCAATAAAGAATAAATAACTTTTTCCACTACAGTGTACATGCTGATTTTATTTTTGCATGTATTTATAAGATTTACATAGTTTTAATTTATATCTTTATTTTTGTTGGTTTAACTAAACCATTCAAACATCAAATATAAAAAAAACTTTTTATTTATTAAATGTATACAAATAGGTTTTAACTGAAGGAATACATTTGAATGATTATTGATTTCATACATTAGTCAAAAATGTGTAATTTTTAATTTCATAACTGTACTAATATTGTCTGCTGAACTGTCATAAAAAAAGGCAACACATGATCAATAACTGTGTCCTGAAAGGGCACTCAACGTCAAAAGAATCTTTCATCACTTAAAGCCAAGGGTCTTGTTGGTGCTATCTCTGATGAGGATTGATATTTTTTAAATGATACTCATCCATCTCTCTTCCAGCATCTGTAAATTTCCATTTATTAAGATGATTAACAAATATCAAAGAATTTCCTTATGGAGCAGGCCAAAATTGCTATCTGCTTTCTGTTCAAGGCAGTGAGGTTGATGCCAAGAAAAGTACACAGAATTATTGAGGCAAGATTTTAGCTATTCAAACTGCAACATTTATCTCCTTTCTGTGTTTAAATGTATGCAAAAATAGAAGCCAACCATTTTCTAACTTTTATAGAACAGTCAAATCAGGTCAGAGAAAAGCTAAAAAGAGAATTTCCATACTCTGTATGTTCATTATATAAGCAGAACTGTGCTTCACGTTTTCTTCAAAACAACCAGTGAAATAAGAAAAAATTATACAGGGACAATAGATTTTAAATATTGCAGAATCCTGCAATACCTAGGGGGACAAGGATCCAGGATTGTAAATTTGGAAACTATCCTGGTCCATTTCTTGCCTTCTCACAGCAGCAGCACCACTGCACCCCCCTGCCACCAACACACACACACACACACACACACACACACACACACACACACACACACACACAGCATCTGCTCATAGTTATCCAGGTAAATCCTTCTCTTTTAAATATAAACATTTTATGGAAATTTAAAAAAATATGTTACAAGAAAAAGTTAAAGTTACAAAACTACAATAAATATGAGAAAAACTCACTAGAATAAAATTCACTAGGAAAAAAAGCTGTCACAAAGCATTTAGAAATTATAACCCAACATTACAGCATGAACACCACCACCACCAACAAAAACACCTTAATGTAGAAATTGTTGATTCAGTGGAAGATGAGAAATACGAGAATTCATTATAGTTTTACAGGCTGCAGTAGGTGACAAACATACAAGAGAAAGAGGAAACCGGTAGAAGGAAGAAAACAGAAGTAAAATAGCGAAACAATTTCGGATATAAAGGCTTAAATTACAGAAACAAAAAGGAGAGTAGATACTAAAAAAAACCGTATATGCATGTATATGGCATCAACCTCATTGTCTTGAACAGACAGCAGGTAGCAACTCTGGCGTGCTCCACAAGAAAAAACTTTGATATATGTTAATCATCTTAATGAATGGAAATTTACAGATGCCGGAAGAGAGGTAGATGAATATCATCTTTAAAAATATCAATCCTCATTAGAGATAGCACAAACAAGACCCATGGCTTTCAGTAATGAAAAATTATTTTGACATTGAGTGCCCTTTCAGAGCACAGTTATTGATCATGTGTAGCCTTTTTTTATGGCAGTCCAGTGGACTTGAGATTAAAGATTACAAGTTATTATAACTAGAGGGACTAGCCCCACCTGAGAGTAAAATAGCAAACATAATATAAAGCTTTGATAATTAAAAGTGTGGTATTATAGCATGAATAGTACAGAATAGAATTTCAAGTTGAAAAGTGATCCTATTTCACACACTGTATTTATTGTATAATGAAAACTGCATCTGGTGGAGATTCGTTCAAGATGGCGGAGTAGAAGGACGTGTGCTCACTCCCCCTTGTCAGAACACCAAAATCACAACTAACTGCTGAACAATCATCAACAGGAAGACACTGGAACTCACCAAAAAAGATACCCCACATCCAAAGAAAAGGAGAAGCCACAATGAGATGGTAGGAGGGGTGCAATCACAATAAAATCAAATCGCATAACTGCTGGGTGGATGACTCACAAATTGGAGAACACTTATACCACAGAAGTCCACCCACTGGAGTGAAGGTTCTGAGCCCCACATCAGGCTTCCCAACCTGGGGGTCTGGCAAAGGGAGGAGGAATTCCTAGAGAATCAGACTTTGAAGGCTAGTGGGATTTTTTTTATTGCAGGACTTCGACAGGACTGGGGGAAACAGAGACTCCACTCTTGAAGGGCACACACAAAGTAGTGTGTGCATTGGGACACAGGGAAAGGAGCAGTGACACCATAGGACACTGAATCAGACCTACTTGCTAGTGTTGGAGGGTTTCCTGCAGAGGTGCGGGTGGCTGGGGCTCACCACGAGGACAAGGACACTGGCAGCAGAAGTTCTGGGAAGTACTCCTTGGCCTGAGTCCTCCCAGAGTCCGCCATTAGTCCCAGGAAAGAGCCAGGTAGGTTCCAGTGTTGGGTTGCCTCAGGCCAAACGACCAACAGGGAGGTAACCCAGCCCCACCCATCAGCAGACAAGCAGATTAAAGTTTTACTGAGCTCTGCCCACCAGAGCAACACCCAGCTCTACCCATCACCAGTCCCTCCCAACAAGAAACTTGCACAAGCCTCTTAGAGAGCCTCATCCACCAGAGGGCAGACAGCAGAAGCAAGAAGAACTACAATCCTGCAGTCTGTGGAACAAAAACCACATTCACAGAAAGATAGACAAGATGAAAAGGCAGAGGGCTATGCACCAGATGAAGGAACAAGATAAAACCCCAGAAAAACAACTAAATGAAGTGGACATAGGCAACCTTCCAGAAAAAGAATTCAGAATGCTGATAGTGAAGATGATCCAGGACCTTGGAAAAAGAGTGGAGGCAAAGATTGAGAAGATGTAAGGAATGTTTAACAAAGACCTAGAAGAATTAAAGAAGAAACACCCAGAAGAATTAAAGAACAAACAAACAGAGATGAACAATACAATAAATGAAATGAATAATATACTAGAAGGAAACAATAGAAGAATAACTGAGGCAGAAGAATGGATAAGTGACCTGGAAGACAGCATGGTGGAATTCACTGCAATGGAAAAAATAAAGAAAAAAGAATGAAAAGAAATGAAGACAGCCTAAGAGACCTCTGGGACAACATTAAATGCAACAACATTCATATTATAGGGGTCCCAGAAGGAGAAGAGAGAGAGAAAGGACAGGCTGCAGTAGATGACAAACATACAACAGGAGAAAGAGGAAGAGATGACACTCGAAAACTTCCCTAACATGGGAAAGGAAATAGCCACCCAACTCCAGGAAGTGCAGAAAGTCCCACACAGGATAAACCAAGGAGAAACACGGCAAGACACATATTTATCAAATTGACAAAGATTAAAGGAAAAGAAAAATTATTGAAAGCAACAAGGGAAAAATGACAAATAACATACAAGGGAACTCCCATAAGGTTAACAGCTGATTTCTCAGCAGAAAATCTACAAGCCAAAAGAGTGTGGCATGATATATTTAAAGTGCTGAAAGGGAAAAACCTACAACCAAGATTACTCTAACTAGCAAGGATCTCATTCAGATACGATAGAGAAATCAAAAGCTTTACGGAGAAGCAAAAGCTAAGAGAATTCAGCACCACCAAACCCACTCTACAACAAACGCTAAAGGAACTTCTCTAGGCAGGAAACACAAAAGAAGAAAAGGACCTACAAAAACAAACCCATAACAATTAAGAAAATGGTAATAGGAACATACACATCGATAATTACCTTAAACGTGCATGGATTAAATGCTCCAACAAAAAGACACAGGCTCGCTGAATGGATACAAAGACAAAACCCATATATTTGCTGTCTACAAGAGACCCACTTCAGACCTAGAGACACATACACACTGAAAGTGAGGGGTTGTAAAAAGATATTCCATGCAAATGGAAATCAAAAGAAAGCTGGAGTAGCAATACTCATGTCAGATAAAATAGACTTTAAAATAAAGACTATTATAAGAGACAGGAAGGACACTACATAATGGTCAAGGGATCAATCCAAGAAGAAGCTATAACAATTATAAATATATATGCACCCAACATAGGAACACCTCAATACATAAGGCAACTGCGAACAGCTATAAAAGAGGAAGTCGACAGTAACACAGTAATAGTGGGGGACTTTGACACCTCACATACACCAATGGGCAGATAATCAAAACAGAAAATTAATACGGAAACACAAGCTTTAAATGACACAATAGACCAGATAGATTTAATTGATATTTATAGGACATTCCATACAAAAACAGAAGATTACACTTTCTTCTCAAGTGTACATGGAACATTCTCCAGGATAGAACACACTTGGGTCACAAATCAAGCCGCACTAAATTTAAGAAAAGTGAAAACATATCAAGCATCTTTTCTGACCACAACACTATGAGATTAGAAATCAATTACAGGGGAAAAATGTAAAGAACACAAACACAAGGAGGCTAAACAATACATTACTAAAAACCAAAAGATCACTGAAGAAATCAAAGAGGAAATCAAAAAACACCTAGAGACAAATTACAACAAAAACACGATGATCCAAAACCCATGGGATGCAGCAAAAGCAGTTCTAAGATGGAACTTTATAGCAATAGAAGTCTACCTCAAGAAACAAGAAAAATGTCAAATAAACAATCTAATCTTACACCTAAAGGAACTAGAGAAAGTAGAACAAACAAAACTCAAAGTTAGTAGAAGGAAAGAAATCATAAATATCAGAGCAGAAATAAATGAAATAGAAACAAAGTAAACAAGAGCAAATATCAACAAAATTAAAAGTTGGTTCTTTGAGAACATAAACAAAATTGATAAGCCATTAGCCAGATTCATCAGGAAAAAGAGGGAGAGGACTCAAATCAATAAAATCAGAAATGAAAAAGGAGAAGTTACAACAGACACCACAGAAATACAAAGCATCCTAAGAGACTACAACAAGCAACTCTATACCAATAAAATGGACAGCCTAGAAGAAATGGACAAATGCTTAGAAAGGTATAACCTTCTAAGACTGAACCAGGAAGAAATAGAAAATATGAACAGACCAATCACAAGTGATGAACTTGACACTGTGATTAAAAATCCTCCAATAAACAAAAGTCCAGGACGAGATGGCTTCACAGGTGACTTCTATCAAACATTTAGAGAAGAGCTAACGCCTATGCTTCTCAAACTCTTATAAAAATCTCCAGGGGAAGCAATACTCCCAAATTCAGTCTATGAGGCCTCCATCACCCTGATACCAAAACCAGACAAAGGTACTACAAAAAAAGAAAATTACAGACTAATATCACTGATGAATATAGATGCAAAAAATCTTCAACAAAATACTAGCAAACAGAATCCAACAACACATTAAAAGGATCATACACAATGAGCAATTGGGATTTATCCCAGGGATGCAAGGATTCTTCAATATATGCAAATCAATCAGTGTGATACACCATATTAACAAATTGAAGAAGAAAAGCCATATGATCATTTCAATAGATGCAGAAAAAGCTTTTGACAAAATTCAACACCTATTTATGATAAAAACTCTCCAGAAAGTGGGCATAGAGGGAACCTACCTCAACATAATAAAGGTCATATACAAGAAACCCACAGGAAACATCATTCTCAATGGTGAAAAACTGAAGGCATTTCCTTTAAGATCAGGATCAAGAGAAGGATGTCCACTCTCACCACTATTATTCAACAAAATTTTGGAAGTCCTGGTCATGGCAATCAGAGAAGAAAAAGAAGTAAAAGGAATAGAAACTGGAAAAGAAAAAGTAAAACTGTCACTGTTAGCAGGTGACATGATACTTTACATAGAGAATCCTAAAGATGCTGCCAGAAAATTACTAGAGCTAATCAATGAATTTGGTAAAGTTGCAAGACACAAAATTAATGCACAGAAATCTCTTGCATTCCTACACACTAATGATGAAAAATCTGAAAGAGAAATTAAGGAAACACTTCCATTTACCATGGCAACAAAAAGAATAAAATACCTAGGAATAAACCTACCTAGGGAGACAAAAGACCTGTATGCAGAAAACTATAAGACACTGATGAAAAAAATTAAAGATGATACCAACAGATGGAGAGATATACCATGTTCTTGGATTGGAAGAATTAATATTGTGAAAATGACTATACTATGCAAAGCAATCTACAGATTCAATGCAATCCCTATCAAATTACCAATAGCATTTTTTTTTACAGAACTAGAACAAAAAAGTTCACAATTTGTATGGAAACACAAAAGACCCCAAATAGCCAAAGCAGTCTTGAGGGAAAAAAACGGAGGTGGAGGAATCAGACTCCCTGACTTCAGACTAAACTACAAAGCTAAAGTAATCAAGACAATATGGTACTGGCACAAAAACAGAAACATAGATCAATGGAACAAGACAGAAAACCCAGAGGTAAACCCACGCACCTATGGTCAACTAATTTATGACAAAGGAGGCAAGGATATACAATGGAGAAAAGACAGTCTCTTCAATAAGTGGTGCTGGGAGAACTGGACAGCTATATGTAAAAGAATGAAATTAGAACACCCCATAACACCATACACAAAAATAAACTCAAAATGGATTAGAAAACTAAATGTAAGACTGGACACTTTAAAACTCTTAGAGGAAAACATAGAAAGAACACTCTTTGACATAAATCACAGCAAGATCTTTTTTGATCCACCTCCTAGAGTAATGGAAATAAAACCAAAAATAAACAAATGGGACCTAATGAAACTTAAAATCTTTTGCAAAGCAAAGGAAACTACAAACAAGATGAAAAGACAACCCTTAGAATGGGAGAAAATACCTGCAAATGAATCAATGAACGAAGGATTAATCTCCAAAATATATAATCAGCTCATGCAGCTCAATATTAAAAAAACAAACAACCCAAACAAAAAATGGGCAGAGGACCTGAATAGACATTTCTCCAAAGAAGACATACAGATGGCCAAGAAGCACATGAAAAGCTGCTCAACATCACTAATCATTAGAGAATGCAAATCAAAACTTCAATGAGGTAACACCTCTTACCAGTCAGAATGGCCATCATCAAAAATCTACAAAGAATAAATGCTGGAAAGGGTGTGGAGAAAAGGGAACCGTCTTGCACTGCTGGTAGGAATGTAAATTGATACAGCCACTATGTAAAACAGTATGGAGGTTCCTTAAAAAACTAAAAATAGAACTACCATATGGTCCAGCAATCCCACTACTGGGCATATACCCTGAGAAAACCATAATTCAAAAAGATACATGTACCCCAATGTTCATTGCAGCTCTATTTACAATAGCCATGTCATGGAAGCAACCTAAATGCCCACTGACAGACCAATGGATAAAGAAGATGTGGTACATATATACAATGGAATTTTATTCAGCCATAAAAAGGAATGAAATTGGGTCATTTGTAGAGATGTGGATGGATCTAGAGACTGTCACACTGAGTGAAGTAAGTCAGAAAGAGAGAAATAAATATCGTATATTAACACATATATGTGGAGCCTAGAAAAATGGTACAGATGAACCTGTTTGCAGGGCAGAAATTGAGACACGGATGTAGAGAAAAAAACGTATGGACACCAAGGGAGGAAAGTGGTGAGGGGGGGATGGTGTGATGAATTTGGAGTTTGAGATTGACATATATACACTATTAAGTATAGAATGGATAACTAATAAGAACCTGCTGTATAAAAAAATAAATTAAATAAAATTCAAATAAAATACCTGCATCTTAAGTCACAGGCAAACAAACTTTTTAACTCAAGCATTGGGAGAACTGAGTAATCACCTGGAAGAAGATAAATGTTGATCAATACTACACACTGTATGTCAGAAAACGTTCCTAAGGAGATGCAATCCTCAGATGGGTGTAAATTATGGGTGAGAAATTCTGATGGAGTAGAGCAGAGGAGGTCTTATGATGCCTAGAGCCAAGGCTCAAAGACCTGGAGGCTGGGATCATCCAAAGGCTTCTTTACTCTCTTGTGTGAGGTTGTTGGTAACTGTTGTCTGGAAGTCTCAGTTCCTCAACATTGGCTTCTCCATGTGGTAATTTGGGCTGTCTTCCATAGAGCTAGCATTCCAAAAAGAGTGAATCAAGTGGGATCTATGTCTTTTTAAAGACCTAGCCTTGGAAGTCACCTAGTATCACTTCTGCCATACTCTACTGATTGAGGCAGTCAAAAGACCCATCAAGATTTAAAGGGAGGAAACAGATTCCACTTCTTGGGTGTAAGAATGTCAAAGTTACGGTCATGAGCTAAACTGTGTTCCCCCACAAATTCAGTAATCCCCACTACCTCAGAATATGAGTGTATTTGGAGATATGTCCTTTAAAGAGGCAATTAAGGTTAAATGAAGTCATTAGTGTGTGCCCTAAACCAATATAAATGGTTTCCTTATAAGAAGAGATTAGATCAAAGACCATATGAAGACAAAGAAGACAGCCATCTACAAGTCAAGAAGAAAGGCCTTAGAAGAGAACAATCCTACCAACACCTTCATCTAGTACTTCTTGCCTCCAGGATTGTGAGACAATAAATTTCTGTTGTTTGAATAAGCCTGTGGTACTTTGTTATAGCTGCCCTAGCAAGCTAATTCAGTCACATTGTAAGAAGAGTGTGTGGGATGGAAGATTTTGTGATCATTTAGGAAAATACAATCCTCCAGAACCAAAATTCAGAAACAACCACAAAAATAAAGAGAAAAGATTAAACATTTTTAACTACTTAAATATCAAGACTATCAGAAGCAAAATTAGGAGATAAATGGCAAGCAGATTTGGAACTCATATCATACAAAGGGCTCATCTCATTAATACTATCTCATTAATAATAAATCTCAAAAAGAAAATAAACTAAGGATGTGAATTCATATTTCCTGGAAAAATTAATACAAATGATCCTTAAACATATTAAATAATGCTCCACACCTCAATTATAGTAAGAGAAAATAGAAATTAAATTATCATTTTCCAGCTATAACTTTAGCAAAATTCAAAGTTTGAAAACACATTCTGTTGTCAAGGCTACAGTGAAACAGACTGTGGGAGAGGAGAATGGGATTTCTATGAGGAGTGAGTTGGTAATTTCTAATAATTACAAATGTATTCACTCTTTGACCTACTAATATTTGGAATTTATCCTATAGATATACTGCCACATCTATAAAATGACACACATACAAGTTTATTCATTGTGGCATTTTTTGTAACAGAATAAGTTTTAAAACAATATATTTATCCAAATTTAGGGAACTGATGAAATAAGCCACTACATGTCCACTCAATGGAATATTATACAACTGTAAAGAAGCCCTTTATATACTAATGTGGAAAGAAGTCCATGGTGTATTTTTAAGTGAAAAAAATTAAGTATAGAACAGTATAATATACTGTACTATTTTTTAAGAGAAAAGGATAAATAAAATATATTTCTGTGTTTTAATTGCCTTGTGTTTGATGAAAGAAACACTGGAAGCATAGACAAGAATCTAAAAAATGGCTAATCATGAGAGTAATGGACAAGAATAGGATGGAAAAGAAAAATCTAAATGTAATGTTTCTGCATTATTCTGATATTAGAAACATATGGATTATTTATTCAAAAAGTTAAACTAAATTTTAAGAGAAATGACAGAAAGCACCATAAGAATTTTCTACTCTAAACACAGTGAAATTTAAGGATTTGGGAAGAAAAGTGTGTTCTGTGGGCAAAAAGTATAGAAAAGCCTGGCTTAAACAAATTTAGGAATTCTTTACTTCCAGGTTTTTCAGAGAATTTTGTAAGCTAGTTATCACTGTTAGTAAACAATAGGTAGTTAATATTTGACAGCATTTGCCAAATGTATCCAAATTTACTTTCTTCTTTTTCTTTCTTTCTAAAAGCACCTAATAATATCTTAAAAGAGCAAAGTTTGAGAAGTCCTATTCTATATATTAAAATGTCATGTTAATAAAATGTTCAACCAAGCAGCAACCTTGGAATACTAAATTTTTGTAGTTTTTTTTACCTAAATTGAAGGTTAAATACTGTGATATTTTTCTACAGAAGATCTGTTCTTTTAAAGAATAGGTAAGGCGGGGTCACAGAGGTACAGAGAAGGTATGATCCACTTTTGGTTAAGGAGATTAGAAAAAAATTATTGGTAGGAGTTGTGAATTGGCCCTTGAACTAGTGTAATGAATGAGCTAGTGTAATGAATGAAGGTTTCAAAAATGTCATTCTAAGCAAAACTATGGGAACTCTAAGAAGCACAGTTCAAACTTAGCTAAGATGACACATTACACAGTAACAAAATGGATACCTTTCTGGGATTTTTATTAAGAAATCTGTTGGTCATTTTTTTTCTTACTCTCCTTGAACCAGTACCACACCATCTGACTTACTGTAGATTCATACTAAGTTCTGACATTGGCTATGGAAAGCCCTTGTTTTCTGGTCTTCCTTAGAAGTTTCCTAGCTGATCTTGGGCATTTTATCAAATTCCATGGAATTTTTTTCAATTATTAAGCTGAGTAACTTTTAACCAAAGATTTATCTGGGACTTATATACTACTTTTTAAGGGCCTGTCTTTAGTAATGATCAATATGCCATGCAGTATGGCATGGTGGAAAGAGTCATGGGCCTTTACACCTTCTATACTTTCTTTTTTTTTTTTTAATTAATTAATTTATTTTTGGCTGCATTGGGTCTTCATTGTTGCACGATGGCTTTCTTTAGTTATAGCGAGCGGGGGCTACTCTTCATTGCAGTGCACGTGCTTCTCATTGCAGTGGCTTCTCTTGTTGCAGAGCACGGGCCCTAGGCATGTGGGCTTCAGTAGTTGTGGCACGCGGGATCAGCAGTTGTGGCTTGCGGGCTCTAGAGTGCAGGCTCAGTAGTTGTGGCACATGGGCTTAGTTGCTCCGCGGCATGTGGGATCTTCCCCGACCAGGGCTCGAACCCATGTCCCCTGCATTGGCAGGCAGATTCTTAACCACTGTGCCACCAGGGAAGTCCCCTCTATACTTTCTACACAAGTGAAACTGGGTGAAAGTTTCTTTAAAATCTCTCAATCTCTGATTTTTCATTTATAAAATATACACAGCAGTATATAGTTTCTTTGTGGATTAAAAGGTATATAAACAGTAAATTTATATATCTAAATGGAAGCTTTGGTTATTTTTTTTTATATATCCAATATGTTAAAAGCATTGTGGAAAGATAAGACAAAGACATATCCAAGGCAGTTTCTCAATTTGGAAGCATATAATTTAGTAATGAACCAAAGCATAGATAAGGAAAAACTTAAATTCGAATATAGACACTGAATGATAATAAAAATTTAAATGATTTCAGAAAATATAGTAATTATTTCCCATTTGAGTAATATACAAAATAAGTACTATATTCTCAAATTAGTATTTATAATTAAGGTAGTTATGCATAAAACCTTATTCATTTAGAAACAAATGTCCTTGCCATTTAAAACCATGGAAAATTTACTCTTCAATCTCAGGCAGTAATTTACCAAAGAAAAATATACAATTCTTCTTTCAGAAAGCTGTAATTAATTGTCAAGCCCAATCAAACCCATCATTTAGTCAATTTTCAGAATTGTTGCTCTGAGTATAATTTTATGGTCATGTCTAAATTTGAAGTAAAACAAATTATTATTGAATAAACTGATTTTTCCCCAGAATGATTTGGATTTGATGCTTGTACTGATTGAATTAATGAGTCCTTTGGCACAGCCATAATGTATCCAAAGAATAAGCTCAGAAGAAATTATTATTCTTTAATCCTTGTTTTTTCAAAATAGCTAGTCATAACTGCAAAGGTTCCACCACTTCCATTTTTTTCAAAAGAGTAACAGTCAATTGGATGCTGACTAACCAGAATAAAACGTGGACTGTAGGCTTTAACTTACCTCATCTAATGGGAGAGCCCATTGTGTTGTCCTGGGCACCCTGGCAAAGAGGGAGGTGTCATATATTTGTCTGTCACCTAGTGACGGGCTCAACAGTCCTAAAGTTCTTGAATTCCCTAGCAGGGTTAGTTACAGAGGGCCTATCACAGATTCTTAATTCTCTAAGAAAACATTTAAAAGTGGCTTCTAACTGGCCTCATGCAAGGGTAAAAGATTAGCCAGAGGAAGTCTATTTAGACAGAAAGGTGTTAAATTAAACCTAAAAACTTCCTGCAACAATCTGTGTAAAATTCTTCTAAATGGAGTATGGAGTTTAAACCTAACAGACATTATTTTAGATATTCAAGTTCATTCCTGCTCATGAAAATTTTATTTATTATATGTTTTAAATACACAAAGAGTAGTAGCAACATTTACTTTTTTTTTTTTTTCTCTCTCGTCTATTCAGGACTCTATTTAGTAAATATAATGATACAATGACTATGAAATTTTAGGCTTTGTATTACATCATAGTTCTAAATAAATGAACATTCATTCATTATTTTGTTTAACAAAGATTTACATGTTAATTTTATACCAAGCGCTGAAAATAGAAAGATCTATAAGATATTCTTGTTCCTCTTACTAATATTGGTCGAGTAGAGAAACACACAAACAATAAAATAAGTGAAAATAATAATAATAAAAATAAGCCTGTAGGTATAGCAGAGGGAACTCTTCTCAATACTCTGTAATGACCTATATGGGAGAAGAATCTAAAAAATAGTGGGTATGTGTATATGTATATGTATAACTGATGCATTTTGCTGTATAACAGAAACTCAACTATACTCCAATAAAAATTAAAAAAAGAAAAAATAAGCCTGTAGGTTCACTCAAGTGGCAGAGCAAAGCATAAATTAAGACAGGGATTGACTGAAGGCAAGAAAACATGGAGGAGTATTTAGCTCAATAGTCCATGGTAGAGATTACAAAGTCCCAGAAGGCAATAGCAGTGAATCAGGAGTTACCACCTGAAAGTAACGATAATGGTGATAATCATGACAATAAAAGCCAACACTGAGTGCGCACTCTTTGCCAGGTAACCTTCTAAGAACTTTATACATAGCACATTTAGTGCTCAGAACAACCCCAAGGTGTTCATTTAATTTTTATCTCCATTTTACAAATGCAGAAACTAAGGCACTGAGCAGTCAAGTATCTTCCCCAAGGTCACACCAATAGTAAGTAGAGGCCCTGTCGAGCTGGAATTCAAACTCAAACAAGGACTCTAGAGTCTACTTTTATAACTAGGAAACCATGGGAAATAAAGAATAACATGGGTCCTAGATTTTTCTCTTAGATGGCCACATGGACAGCATGCCAGTATTAAAAGTATAACGAGGAGAAAAAGCATGATGGGAATGGACGGGAGAGATAATTAAATTTACTTCTGTTCTTGTTGAATTTGGAGGTCTTGTAGGAGATCGAAACAGAGTGAGCTGCTCTTAGAAATAGGAATCTGGGGGTTGAAAATGAGACAGATATCTGGAGGGCATTGAATTGAAGTCATAAACTCACCCAAGAGTGAGTGGAGTCAGAAGAGATCCCAGAATGGAGCTAGGGATAAAATCAACATTATGTAGACAAAGGAAGTTGAGTGTCGGGCTGCACTCCAATGGCCCACAAGCCTTGTAGTTGCCCAGCCTGAGAGCGAAGAAAGAGCCTAGTAATAGTGACAGAGATATCCGTGGTTTATTGGACAGGGGATCTTACATGTCTGAAGCAAAAGGTCCCAGAGCAACATCTCACTGTGTAAGGCAAGCAGCAGGCAGGACACAGCATTGCCACTCGGAGGAGAAGGAGGCTACCATTTATGGGGAATTGACCTCAGGTTGCCTCATCAGTTACCAGGGAAACCAGCAGCTGGGGCTGGGGGCAAACACAAAGGCAGTTACTAATTAAGCCCTATAATTAAGAGGATTGGATAGTCATGTGAGTGATTGGTAGAGCAGGGGATGTACAAAGAGCAAGAGAACAGCCATCTTGAGTGGGCTGACCATACAGTGAGCCAGCAAAGAATTCCAAATCAAAACGGTCAGAGAAGAGGTTTCAAACAAGGGGGGAGCGGAGATGGGGAGGGGATTCAAGCAAGTGTAAATATCATGCATAGATCAAGTAAAACAAGGAATGAAAAGTGATGCTTCAATATGGTATTTAAGAAGTCAATAAGAGCAATTTCATGGAAAAGATGAGGAGAAAGTTCAGATTTTAGTTAGCTAAATAGTAATCCTAAATGTCTGATAAGTCACTAAATGGTTAAAATGGCACAGGTGACTGGTTAGTTACTTTACGTGGTGATAAAGAGGTTAAAAAAATGGATACAGTAAATTAAATTATCTTTTCAGTGCTCTACTTCAAGTACACAATCCTGCTCATGGATTTCTATGCTCATCTTTGCTACTTCTATCAGTATTTTGCACCTGTTCTAAATAAAAATATGTAATCAAGCACCTACGTCAAATTATAGAAAGCAGCTAAACAATCAGAAGCAATGATGCTATGAAAAACAAACCAAAACAACAATGTGAAATTCATGAAAGGAACCAGAAGGATAAAGTTAAGTAAGCCAGGTAGGTAATCATTTAAAAACAATGAATTTATTCAAACCAGGTAATTTATCTCTATATAGGCTCTCAGCCATAAGGAATCACTGAATGTTAGAAATGGGTGAAATTTGAAGAGTTGGGGAAATCAAGGCCTTTGGAGATAAAATAATCTGCCAAAAGTCACACAGCTTTTACTGGTAGAATACAAACCAGAACATGTCTCTTGATTGTAGTGTCAGTGTGTTTTGGCTACACTATACCAAGTTCTCACAAACTTTGTAGTCTAAATCATTTGAACTTGTACCTGAAAACTCATATACCTCAATAAGTCAACTACGTTAAGTATTTATACATAGATTGATAAATAAATTGACACATTTGATTGTATGACTAAATATATTATTGAATATGCTACAACTCTTTCATTATTATTCTTGCATCTAGTAGGTAAAACAATCTGTTAATGAAAAGATGAGCTTTCAAAGAGGATGTCTATTTCCAAGGAGTGTACAAAAAGATAAATACTCATTGCTGATTACCATTAGTTTCTTGACATTTTGGCATAGCGATTATCCTCTATAAAGAGCTGAGGAAACCTGCAAAAGAAGTATGTTCACAAGGACTGGAAATTTTCCTCCTTAGCAATGCAAATATGTCTATGTATAGGCCTTACATTCCTTCATAATGTATCACTCAAGAGTGCTTCTAAATTCTCTAAACAAAAAAAGTGTACCTCAAATGTAAGGAAACTGGGTTATTTTGTTCTAACATTTGCTTCCAAAGAAAGGAAATGAGGGGAAAGAATCCAAAACTTAAAACCTTTAGGTTTTTTAAAAAGTGATATCACTTTACATACATAATGTAGTCCATGATTGTATATGACTATGCCAGTTAGTCCAAAGAAATAAGCATATGTTTTTGTTCTGTGCACTTGTCTGTATGTATTTCAATTAAAAGCTTCCTTTTAAAAATAGGAATAAGTAGAAACTATTGTAATTGCTATTGTAGGGGAGCAAAAATTTGCCACGCCAAAGTGTGTCCCTTTTGGCATGAGAATTAATTTAGGCTGATTATTTTTAAGAAATGAAAGACTCAGAAAGTCTTTCTTTTTACCTTTCCCTTAACTGCCTAAATGAATTTAGATATAAAGGGCCTGTTCCTGGAATAGAGCTATCACCACCAGAGATATCTGCAAATAATTGGGTCTCTCCCATGTATACATGTTATTAAACTTTGTTCGATTTTTCTCCTGCTAATCTTCCTCATGTCCGTTTAATTCTTAAACCAGTCAGAAGAACCTACAAGGGTAGAGGAAAATTTCTTCCTCCTAACATTATGACCAAAGTTTGTATTTGAAGCCTTCTTAATATGTCATGAAGTAAAATTGCAATGTTTTTCATTCCTTAAATGCAAGAGAAATTTTTTAAATTAAAAAAATTATGGATAAGCATATTAGCAGTTTTATCACTGAAACAAAGGTATTTTATTTAGGTAAAGAAAATGAACTTTTTTTGCTGAGAATATACCCACTGTTTCTCATTAAAATCTCTTAGATTGACAACAAGCTCAGAACAAGTAGACACAAATCACTTTAGAGGATTAGGGTTAGCAGTTAGTAAAATTAATTGTCAGGAATGACTTGGAAGGGATCTGCAAAATAAGAAAACCTGCATTAAGATCAATTATAACAATGTCCAAGTAAGTAAAACTTACAAAGGTCAGGGCTCGGGCTTATCACAAATAAGAATCTATATCAGAATTTGGGAGTTAGAATTTCTCAGTGAACCCATAATTTCAAATGTCAAACTGGAAACTTTTGCTGTGAAATAAGCTCCTCTGGAGAAGGGACCACTATGAATTATAATGTCTTTTTGTTAATTATTATTTTTTTACTATTACTTTCACTATTTCCATACAGCAAGCACTCAATAAATGTTTGTTGAATAAGTAGTGAAGTCTCTCCTTGGCATCAACTGTTGCCCTAGAAATGTTTTGGTTTTCCTTTTAGAAATTCTATTTTTTTCCTGAGGCATCTGTATTCCTGATGTGCTCATTTAAACAAGGCTGTTGTTTAAAGGGGAGATATTCCAGGAAGTCTCTTTTCATCCCCATGTTTTCATTACTTTATCTTTCAAGATAAAAGGAATGAGATTAACCAAGAGAAATGAAAAATATCAGTGTATACAATGTATATATGTATGACATATGTAAACAGCCAACCAAGCCCAATCAGAATGCCACCCTAGCAGGAATGTTCCCTAAATAAGGTCCTAGACTTTTCCAGATACTTTTCTGGAGTCCTCCAAGTCCTCCTCTCACAGTCTTTCTTTCTCTTCTTAAATCCCCACTTCCCGATTTCCAGTGATCTAAGATTTCATACTTCCTATCCATTCACACCCCAACCCCCAAGTATAACCAGTATTTTCCACTGGGAACTTCTACTATTTAGTAAGTATTGCCGTTTTAATAGAAAAGAGGTTTACTTACCAAATATATTGTGAATATATCTCCATGTGAAACAAACCATATAAAGTGAATTATCAGCTAAAAATTCTTCTCTGAGGTAATTTGAAACCAAAGTCAAATTTGGCTGAATTGCAGAAGATCCAGTTTTCTTTAACCTAAAAATATGTAGCAGTGGAATTCCACAGAAGGATTTGGCAATGCAGTAATATGTTTCTAACCAGGGCCTAATTTCTTGCTATTACCAGTGGTTTCTGGTTAAAGTATTACAGTCAGCACATTGTAAAGACATTTGGAAGAGTTGCTTACTTAGTGCCAAACTGGAATTGAAATTTCATTCCTGGTAGCCCTTCTGCACATATCTCTAAGGGCATCCTAGTTCTGATACTGTGATAAACACAAAGGAGGAATCGGAGTAGGAAAGCAATCTGTATTCGTGGTTTGTTTTCAATCTGGCTTTCTCTACTTGAGCGAACAAACCAACATACAATCAGAATGAACGCTACCCAGAGAGGGGAGTGAAATTTAAGATATCATACAGTGCAGCAAACTCAAAAATGTAACATTTGCAAACCATTTTTAAAGCCTATAATTTGTGCTAGGATGATTCAGTGATGGGCCTTTCACACGGCTGAGCCTGGATGTTAGACCAGGATTCAGCCCTTCCCTTCAGTTTCTCAAGGCCTCCAAAGGCTAGTCAGCTGCACAAGGGCTCCGTATATTTCTTTTTAAAGCACTTAAGGCTTAGGAGACTATTGGGAGCCCAGCATTGTGCTACACTCTAGGAATGCCAAGATGAGTAAGCCATGGTTCCTGACCCCTAGACTGCTTGGATTATTCAAATCTAGGTACAAATACTTGCCCATGATTTGACCTTGAGCAAGTTATTCAATCACTTGAAGCCTCAGTTTCCAGATCTTTAAAACACTAAGAAAAAGAATACCTACTTTTTAGGAGCAGTTGCATGATGGAATGAAAGATGCAGATCAAGTGTTTGGCCCAGCACCTGCCCCATAGTGAGTACTCAGTGTGTGTCATGCATTATTATAGGGGCCAATTCCACACTTGATACACAGTACTATAGTCTTTAATCCCAGAAAATACTATTACACAAAATGGGCAGCACTGCAGATTTTTTAAATTATTATTTTTAATTATGTCTCTTTAAATATAGAAAACAAAATGTATATAGACTATCTGTGATGACTAAGTCATTTTTCTTTTAGCAGCTCATTCTGTTAAAGCTATCTTAATGATCATATTCTGCTCAGCGCTGAATTGGTTGTACAGTGAATCTAAATCTGTGGGTTATAATTTTGAAAATCACAGCTCAAATAAAATTGCTTTTTATTGATCTTTTTTAAAAGAAAGCAGTATCATATAATTTTAATTTTCTGCAATAGCCTTAGTAACCTAGAGTTTAACAATGTCACATGACATCTTTTAAAACTTAAAGATCTATTGATTTGTTTACTTGCTCTAAGATTCTAACTGCAAGTAAATTTCAGCTGAAGACTCGGAAAGAAAGACTGGCTAAAACATGCAGATATCAATTCCTTCTATATTTTCTAAATATGTGATGTTAAGTTGTCATACCCTCATCATTTGGCCATATTTTAAAATAACTTATCTTTATTACAGAACATTACATATTTTTGGAGGGATAAAACCTAGAGTTGTGTTAAAGGAAATTTGAAAAAGTTATGAAATGATGTGGAATCTTGGTATCTAAATGGAACAGTAGCATCTTTGATTCTTACTTCATTACACCCAACAACATTCTTTTTTTTTTTTTAACTTCTACAAGAAAGAAACAACTGTAGCCCAGCATGAGATTATGCAATGGGGCCCAAAATGTATGACTTGGTATGGAAACCTTTGTTTGCTCCCTTTAGCTGAGTACCAACACGTGCATCTCAACAAGTTTTAAATGAAAATGACCTGTTTTAACATACTCATCAATCATTTTAGTATCCAAAACAATTCATGGTTGGTACCATGAATACACATTTGTGACGATACATACTTTTTCTTAAATGTTTTATTAAACTTTATATTTAACAATATTTATAAAATACTTTAGTAAAGTGTGTTTAATTTTTTATTAAATGTTATTCCCTTGTGAGCTTAAATGGTCAAACTTATTAAAGAATTAAATGAGATTTCTATGTAGATCTATAGTTCTTAATCTAGATCATTCAACTTATAATTTAATATCTAAAACAGAATATAAAAAGTATGCATGAGCTATGTACATAAAACACATAAACAAATTATACAACACAAAAGCAAAGAGCATAGTAATTACCCAACACTGAATACAGCATTAGATGACACTTTATAAATCTGTAGCACTCAAAGTCTGCATATAGTTAGAGATTTGAGGAATTCTATAATTCAGAAAATGGTGAGTTGGCATTGATTCTATAGGACCAAAGAAACATAAATCTGCCCTTGATAATGATTTGCCTAAAAAATTGGGGCCTAGAAAACCATCCCGTTTCCTTATCTCTTCTACACAAGATCATGGATTTTTGTAGAAATGGATCTCATTAAGTGTCTAGAAAATTCATGAAATTTTAAAAAACTTTCTTTTACAATTTCATCATAGAATAAACACTTTTAAGAAGGAGGTTTGCAGATTTCATTTTAAGCATTCTGCTAGAAGAAAGAAAGACTAAAGTCAACTCCACCCTGAATATTTGTACTAACATTCTTTAGGGACTGGCCAAAATCAACATCATGTTCCTGTATTGTTGGACTTGTTTTGTGACCCATCAATTGCCCTTGCATCTGGGTTGGCTGCTAATCTAGCTAGTTACTCTCAGAAAAGAATGAACTTATGATTTCTGACATAACTTTTATTTTAATTCGGAAACTATGAAAAAAAAGTGTGATGTAATTAGATTTCTTTGCAACAGTTACTTCTGTTACGCAAAACATATTTTTAGCACATTAGATAAATGTTATTGGGTCGACAGCAATAATTACAACATATACAAAGAATATCCATTTCCTGTATGTAACAAGCAATCATCAGAAGAAGTCATGTTGTGTTTTTCATGAGACTCAAACAATTTTCATCCTCGAGGCATCACTTATATTTTCCCAGGTTAATTTTGTACTGGTGCAATTTTGTTCACTGTTTACGCTCACTTCCCAACAGTATCCTTTAAACCTTTGCATTGTTCCAGACAGGCAATGTCTGTAACATATCTAAATGAAAGACCTAAATCAGAAAACTGGAATTTTTCTGAGTTTTTAGATGCATATTTAATTTTTCACTATATTGATTCTTTTGTCTCCGCTCTATTTCAGATCGTGTTGACATATCTCCAAAACAACATTTCAAAAAAATGTTGTGTAATTTAAAAAAAAAATGGTGGTTTACATGCCTACTTAAAAATTTAGTTGAGTAAACTTTCTTCCTAACCGATTTAATTTCCAAACGAACATATCTAATAGTGAATGTCACTTTGAGAATTCATATGATGTTTCCAACACTCAACATTTTTGAAAAATTATGATGAAAATAATTATACTGCTATCAAATATAAACACAATACTAAAGTTTCAACTAGTTTTCAAAACTAAAGTTTCACAATAATAAATTTCACAATACCGAAATTCAACACAATACTAAGTTCTAAAATAAGGTTTCAATTTTAATATAACTCACAGTGATATCAAATAAGACAGCCTCTATGGGTTTCAATACTTCTTCAGAGAAACGTAGACTCATTGTGAAGACAGAATAACATGATTTTTTTTCTGATTAAAACAACATGAAGAAATTACACAATCTGTATTTGTTAGGATGATTAATACATATGGCAATAGAGAGAAATCAGCTTCTTGCTCTTTATGCAGATTTGGTTTATATAATGTATCAGTTAAGGTGCTTCCAGCTCTAAGTAATACAAAATTAACAGAGGCCTAAAGCCTTGCTACTAAAAGTGAAACCCTGGACCAGCAAGATCAGTCTCTCCTGGGAGCATGCAGACTTACTAAACTATAATCTTAAATTTAACAAGATTCCCAAGTGAATCAGATGCACATTATAATCTGAGAATCACTGGCTTAATCAACACAATATTTCATTATTTCACAGAACTGGAAGGTAGGTTCCAGATTCCCAGGCAGCATCTCTAATTTTCTTAGCTTCTCACTCATGTTCCCAAGAAAGCTGCCACAGCTCTGGACATCATGCCTTCACATGACCTTGTTGAAACACAGGAAGGGCAGTGTCTCTTTTTGACAGGGAGGAATATCTTTCACAAAAGCCCCCAAGATAAACCTCTTGGGTGTTTTTGGCCCCTTCCTGGTGATTCCATTAGCAGGAGGGATGGAACTGTCAAGACTGGCTAAGACTTATCAACATTCACTCTGGGGCTAAAACGGGGTTAGCTTTCCTGGGCTCATGATCACACTGGGACTCTTCCACTGAGAAAGGGATGGGTGAGGAAAGTAGGGTGACAAATGGGCATCCACAGTGAGCACACCATGAGATTCTCAAATGATACCACAGGAATCCATTTCTATGATAATGATTGTAATTTGAATGTCAAATAAAATTTTTCTCTTAACTTATAATAATGCATTGTCTCGGATCTTTCTATAAAAACAATGCGATACACAGTGTGAATGTACAGAAGTGGATTTTTTTTCACTGTTATGCCTGTTATGTACTGGTATTTATAGATTGAACAAATAAGAGTAAATATTCTCTCAAATTTAATTTGAAGACAGGACACAATGACTACGACAGCAGGACATTTATGTTAAGTTCCATTTTCAAAGTGTTTTAAAGCTCCTAAAACAAACAGTTTGACATAGCTCATTTAAAACTTTTTTTTTTCTTTTTCTTTTTTTTTTTTTTTTTTTTTTTTGTGGTACACGGGCCTCTCACTGTTGTGGTCACTCCCGTTGCTGAGCATAGGCTCCGGACGCACAGGCTCAGCGGCCATTGCTCACGGGCCCAGCCGCTCCGTGGCATGTGGGATCTTCCCGGACCGGGGCACGAACCCATGTCCCCTGCCTCGGCAGGTGGACTCTCAACCACTGTGCCACCAGGGAAGCCCTAAAAATATTTTTTAATTTTTTAACATCTTTACTGGAGCATAATTGCTTTACATTGTTGCCTTAGTTTCTGCTGTATAACAAAGTGAATCAGCTATACATATACATATATCCCCATATCCCCTCCCTTTTGTGTCTCCCTCCCACTGTCCCTATCCCACCCCTCTACATGGTCACAAAGCACTGAGCTGATCTCTCTGTGCTATGTGGCTGCTTTCCACTAGCTATCTATTCTACATTTGGTAGTGTATATATGTCAATGCCACTCTCTCACTTCATCCCAGCTTGCCCTTCCCCCTCCCCGTGTCCTCAAGTCCATGCTCTATGTCTGCATCCTTATCCCTGTCCTGCCCCTAGGTTCTACAGAAACTTTTTTTAAGATTCCATATATATGTGTAGGCATACAGTATTTGTTTTTCTCTTTCTGACTAACTTTACTCTGTATGACAGACTCTAGGTCCATCCACCTCACTACAAATAACTCAGTTTCGTTTCTTTTATGACTGAGTAATATTCCATTGTATATATGTGCCACATCTTCTTTATCCATTCATCTGTTGATGGACACTTAGGTTGCTTCCATGTCCTGGCTACTGTAAATAGAGCTGCAATGAAAACTGTGGTACATGATTCTTTTTGAATTATGGTTGTCTCAGGGTATATGCCCAGTACTGCCCAGTAGTGGGATTGCTGGGTCATATGGTAGTTCTATTTTTAGTCTTTTATGGAACGTCCATACTGTTCTCCATAGTGGCTGTATCAATTTACATTCTCACCAACAGTACAAGAGGGTTCCCTTTTCTCCACACCCTCTCCAGCATTTATTCTTTGTAGATTTTTTTATGATAGCCATTCTGACCAGTGTGAGATGATACCTCATTGTAGTTTTGATTTGCATTTCTCTAATGATTACTGATGTTGAGCATATTTTCATGTGTTTATTGGCAATCTGTATATCTTTTTTGGAGAAATGTCTATTTAGGTCTTCTGCCCATTTTTGGATTGGGTTTTTTTTTTTGATATTGAGCTGCATGAGCTGCTTGTATATTTTGAACATTAATCCTTTGTCACTTGCTACATTTGCAAATATTTTCTCATATTCTGAGGGTTGTCTTTTCATCTTGTTTATGGTTTCCTTTGCTGTGCGAAAGATTTAAAGTTTCATTAGGTCCATTTGGTTATTTTTGTTTTTATTTCCACTTCTCTAGGAGGTGGGTGAAAAAGGATCTAGCTGTGATTTATGTCATAGAGTATTCTGCCTATGTTTTCCTCTAAGAGTTTGATAGTGTCTGGCCTTACATTTAGGTCTTTAACTCATTTTGAGTTTATTTTTGTGTATGGTCTTAGGGACTGTTCTAATTTCATTCTTTTACATGTAGCTGTCCAGTTTTCCCAGAATCACTTATTGAAGAGGCTGTCTTTTCTCCATTGTATATTCTTGCCTCCTTTATCAAAGATAAGGTGACCATATGTGCATGGGTTTATCTCTCTGGGCTTTCTATGCTCTTCCATTGATCTATATTTCTGGTTTTGTGCCCGTACCATACTGTCTTGATTACTGTAGCTTTGTAATATAGTCTGAAGTCAGGGAGCCTGATTCCTCCAGCTCCGTTTTTTTCCCTCAAGATTGCTTTGGCTATTTGGGGTCTTTTGTGTTTCTATACAAATTATGAAAGTTTTTGTTCTAGTTTTGTGAAAAATGCCAGGGGTAGTTTGATAGGGATTGCATTGAATCTGTAGATTGCTTTGGGTAGTAATTTTCACAATGTTGATTCTTCCAATCCAAGAACATAGTATATCCCTCCATCTGTTTGTATAATTTTAAATATCTTTCATATGTATCTTATAGTTTTCTGCATGCAAGCTTTTTGTTTCCTTAGGTAGGTTTATTACTAGGCATTTCATTATTTTTCTTGCAGTGGTAAATGGGAGTGTTTCCTTAATTTCTCTTTCAGATTTTTCATCATTAGTGTATAAGAATGCCAGAGATTTCTGTGCATTAATTTTGTATCCTGCTACTTTGCCAAATTCATTGATTAGCTCTAGTAGTTTTCTGGTAGCATCTTTAGGATTCTCTATGTATAGTATCATGTCATCTGCAAACAGTGACCGTTTTACTTCTCTTTTCTGATTTCGATTCCTTTTATTTCTTTTTCTTCTCTGATTGCTGTGGCTAAAACTTCCAAAACTATGTTTGAATAATAGTGGTGAGAGTGGGCAACCTTGTCTTTTGTCTGATCTTAGTGGAAATGGTCAGTTTTTCACCATTGACAATGATATTGGCTGTGGGTTTGTCAGATATGGCCTTTATTATGTTGAGATAAGTTCCCTCTATGCCTACTTTCTGGAGAGATATTTATCATAAGAGTGTTGAATTTTGCCAAAAGCTTTTTCTGCATCTATTGAGATGATCATATGATTTTTATCCTTCAATTTGTTAATATGGTGTATCACATTGATTGATTTGTGTATATTGACGAATCCTTGCATTCCTGGGATAAATCCCACTTGATCATGGTGTATGATCCTTTTAATGTGCTGTTGGATTCTGTTTGCTAGTATTTTGTTGAGGATTTTTGCATCTATGTTCATCAGTGATATTGGCCTGTACTTTTCTTTTTTTGTGACATCTTTGTCTGGTTTTGGTATCAGACTGATGGTGGCCTTGTAGAATGAGTTTGTGAGTGTTCTTCCCTCTGCTATATTTTCGAAGAGTTTGAGAAAGATAGGTGTTAGCTCTTCTCTAAATGTTTGATAGAATTCGCCTATGAAGCCATCTGGTCCTAGGCTTTTGTTGGTTGGAAGATTTTTAATCACAGTGTCACTTTCAGTGCTTGTGACTGGTCTGTTTATATTTTATATTTCTTCCTGGTTCAGTCTCAGAAGGTTGTGCTTTTCCAAGAATTTGTCCATTTCTTCCAGGTTGTCCATTTTGTTGGCATATAGTTGCTTGTAGTCATCTCTCATGATCCTTTGTATTTCTCCAGTGTCACTTGTTACTTCATTTTCATGTCTAATTCTGTTGATTTGAGTCTTCTCCCTTTTCTTCTTCATGAGTCTGGGTAATGGTTTATCGATTTTCTTTTATCTTCTCAAAGAATAAGCTTTTAGTTTTATAGATCTTTGCTATTGTTTCCTTCATTTCTTTTTCATTTCTTTTTGATCTGATATTTATGATTTCTTTCCTTCCACTAACTTTGGGGGGTTTTTGTTTTTCTTTCTCTAATTGCTTCAGGTATAAGGTTAGGTTGTTTATTTGAGATTTTTCTTGTTTCTTGAGGTAGGATTGTAGTGCTATAAACTTCCCTCTTAGAACTGCTTTTGCTGCATCCCATAGGTTTTTGGGTCATTGTGTTTTCATTGTCATTTGTTTCTAGGTATTTTTTGATTTCCTCTTTGATTTCTTCAGTGACCTCTCGGTTATTTAGTAGCATGTTGTTTAGCTGCCATGTGTTTGCATTTTTTCCAGTTTTTTTCCTGTAATTGATATGTAGTCTCATAGTGTTGTGGTCAGAAAAGATACTTGATACAATTTCAATTTTCGTAAATTTACCAAGGCTCGATTTGTGACCCAAG
Organism: Kogia breviceps; assembly: GCF_026419965.1. Lineage (NCBI taxonomy): Eukaryota > Metazoa > Chordata > Mammalia > Artiodactyla > Physeteridae > Kogia > Kogia breviceps. The sequence continues at coordinate 70,073,856 of NC_081321.1, read as the reverse complement.
ATATGATCTCTCCTGGAGAATGTTCCATGAGTACTTGAGAAGAAAGTGTTTTCTGTTGTTTTTGGATGGAATGTGTATAAATATCAATTAAGTCCATCTTGTTTAATGTGTCATTTAAAGCTTGTGTTTCCTTATTTATTTTCATTTTGAATGATCTGTCCATTGGTGAAAGTGGGGTGTTAAAGTCCCCTACTATGATTTTGTTGCTGTTGATTTCCCCTTTTATAGCTGTTAGCATTTGCCTTATGCACTGAAGTGCTCCTATGTTGGGTGCATAAATATTTACAATTGTTATATCTTATTCTTGGATTGATCCCTTGATCATTACGTAGTGTCCTTCTTTGTGTCTTGTAATAGTCTTTATTTTAAAGTCTATTTTGTCTGATATGAGAATTGCTACTCCAGCTTTCTTTTGATTTCCATTTGCATGGAATATCTTTTTCCATCTTCTCACTTTCAGTCTGTATCTGTCCCTAGATCTGAAGTGGGTCTTTGTAGACAGCATATATACAGGTCTTGTTTTTGTATCCATTCAGCCAGACATATCCATTCTATGTCTTTTGATGGGAGTATTTAATCCATTTACATTTAAGGTAATTATCCATATGTATGTTCCTATTACCATTTTCTTGATTGTTTGGTGTTTGTTTTTGTAGGTCTTTGTTTTGTAGGTCTTTTCCTTCTCTTGTGTTTCCTGCCTAGAGAAGTTCCTTTAGTATTTCTTGTAAAGCTGGATTGGTGTTGCTGAATTCTCTTAGCTTTGGCTTGTCTGTATAGGTTTTAATTTCTCCATCAAATCTGAATGAGATCCTTGCTGGGTTGAGTAATATTGGTTGTAGGTTCTTCCCTTTCATCACCTTAAATATGTCCTGCCACTCTGTTCTGTCTTGCAGAGTTTTTGCTGCAAGATCAGCTGTTAGTCTTATGGGGATTCCCTTGTTTGTTATTTGTTGCTTTTCCCTTCCAGCTTTTAATATTTTTTTTGTATTTAATTTTTGATAGTTTGATTAATATGTGTCTTGGCACGTTTCTCCTTGGATTTCTCCCGTATGGGACTCTCTGTGCTTCCTGGACTTGATTGACTGTTTCCTTTCCCATATTAGGGATGTTTTCAACTATAATCTCTTCAAATATTTTCTCAGTCCCTTTCTTTTTCTCTTCTTCTGCTGGGACCCCTATAATTCCAATGTTGGTATGTTTATTGTTGTTCCAGAGGTCTCTGAGACTGTCCTCAATTCTTTTCACTCTTTTTTCCTTTATTCTGCTCTTCAGTAGTATTCCCACTATTTTATCTTCCAGGTCACCTATCTGTTCTTCTGCCTCAGTTATTCTGCCATTGATTCCTTCTAGATAATTTTAAATTTCATTTATTGTGTTGTTCATCATTGTTTGCTTGCTCTTTAGTTCTTCTAGGTCCTTGTTAAACGTTTATTGTATTTTCTCCATTCTATTTCCAAGATTTTGGATCATCTTTACTATCATTACTCTGAATTCTTTGTCAGGTAGACAGCCTATTTCCTCTTCATTTGTTTGGCCTTGTGGGTTTTTACCCCACTCCTTCATCTGCTGCGTATTTCTCTGTCTTCTCATTTTGCTTAACTTACTCTGTTTGGGGTCTCCTTTTCGCAGGCTGCAGATTCGCAGTTCCCGTTGTTTTTAGTGTCTGCCCCCAGTGGGTAAGTTTGGTTCAGTGGATTGTGGAGGGGACTGGTGCCTGTGTTCTGGTGGATGAGGGTGGATCTTGTCTTTCTGATGGGCAGGACCAAGTCCTGTGTTGTGCTTTGGGGTGTCTGTGAACTTATTATGATTTTAGGCAGCCTCTCTGCTAATGGGTGGGGTTGTGTTCCTGTCTTGTTTGTTGTTTGGCATGGGGTATCCAGCACTGGATGTTGCTGGTTATTGAGTTGAGCTGGGTCTTAGCATTGAGACGGAGATCTCTGGGAGCGCTCCACCGATTGACGTTACATGGGGCTGGGAGGTCTCTGGAGGTCCAATGTCCAGAACTTGACTCTCCCACCTCAGAGGCTCAGGCCTGACACCCGGTCGGAGCACCAAGTCCCTGTCAGCCACACAGCTCAGAAGAAAAGGGAGAAGAAAAAAAATAATAAAATAAAATTAAGAAGTTATTAAAATAAAAAATAAAATATTAAAATTAAAAAGTTTAAAAAAAGAGAGCAACCAAACCAATTAACAAATCCACCAATGATAACAAGTGCTAAAAACTATAATAGACAGAAACATCAGAAACTAGTCAGTCGCATACAGCAAACCCCAAGTCTACAGTTGCTCCCAAAGTCCACTGCGTCAATTTTGGGATGATTAGTTGTCTGTGCAGGTATTCCACAGATGCAGCGTACATCAAGTTGATTGTGGAGATTTGATCTGCTGCTCCTGAGGCTGCTGGGAGAGATTTCCCTTTTTCTTCTTTGTCTGCACAGCTCCTGGGGTTCAGCTTTGGGTCTGGCCCCACCTCTGCATATCGGTCACGCTCTGGCATCTGTTCTTTGCCTGACAGGAGGAGGTTAAAGGAGCCGCTGATTAGGGGGCTCTAGTTCACTCAGGCTGGAGGGAGGGAGGGGTCCGGAATGCGGGGTGAGCCTGCGGCAGCAGAGGCCAGCATGGCGTTGCAGCACCCTGAGGCATGCCGTGTGCTCTCCCAGAGAAATTGTCCCTGGATCACAGGATCCTGGCAGTGGTGGATTGCACAGGCTCCTGGGAGGGGAGGTGTGGATAATGACCGGTGCTTGCACACAGGATTTTTGGTGGCTGCAGCAGCAGCGTTAGCATTTCATGCCCGTCTCTGATGTCTGCGCTGATAGTCACAGCTCGTGCCCATCTCTGAATCTCATTTAGGCGGTGCTCGGAATCTCCTCTCCTCGTGCACCTCTTAACTCTTAGGCAGGTCCAGACTTTTTCCCAGACTCCCTCCCAGTTAGCTGTGGCGCACTAGCCCCCTTCAGGTTGTGTTCACGCAGCCAACCCCAGTCCTCTCCCTGGGATCTGACCTCCAAATCCCGAGCCTCAGCTCCCAGCCCCCGCCCACCCCTATGGGTGAGCAGACAAGCCTCTCGGGCTGGTGAGTGCTGGTCGGCACCGATCCTCTGTGCGGGAATCTCTCCACTTTGCCCTCTGCACCCCTGCTGCTGCACTCTCCTCCGTGGCTCTTAAGCTTCTCCCCCGCCCACCTCCCATCTCCACCAGTGGAGGGGCTTCCTAGTGCATGGAAACTTTTCTTCCTTCACAGCTCCCTCCCACTGGTGCAGGTCCCGTCCCTATTCTTTTGTCTCTGCTTATTCTTTTTTTCTTTTGCCCTACCCAGGTACGTGGGGAGTTTCTTGCCTTTTGGGAGGTCTGAGGTCTTCTGCCAGCGTTCAGTAGGTGTTCTGTAGGAGCTGCACTACATGTAGATGTATTTTTGATGTATTTGTGGGGAGGAAGGTGATATCCATGTCTTACTACTCTGCCTTCTTGAAGGTCCTCCCCGACAGCTCATTTTTGAAAGCATTTTGTGTTTTACTGAAATGAGTTTACAGAATTAATTTAGTCAACAAATACTTACTGAAAACTTACCATGTTGAGGCATTATTCTAATCGTGGATTTATAAGATTAATGAAATAGTCAAGATCAGGGAACTTGTAATTGCATGAAAAGACAGAATAAACAACAATTAGGAAACAAACAGTCACTAAGGGAAAAGGAAAAGTAATATAAATTAAAATAACCGAGTGCTGAGATAAGGAATAGACTTACTTAAATAAAAAGTTTACGGAAAGTCTTTATAAAATCATATTTAGGGAATTCCCTGGTGGCCCAGTGGTTAGGACTCTGCACTTCAAATGGGGGCATGGGTTCAATCCCTGGTCAGGCAACTAAGATCCCACATGCTGTACAGTGTGGCAAATGAATAAATAAACAAATTTTTAAAATGACATTTAAGCTAAAATTTATTTATTTTAATTTAAATTTTTATACAGCAGGTTCTTATTAGTCATCCATTTTATACACATCAGTGTATACATGTCAATCCCAATATCCCAATTTGTCACCCCCCCCCACCCCCTGCCGCTTTCTCCCCTTGGTGTCCATACGTTTGTTCGCTACATCTGTGTCTCAATTTCTGCCCTGCAAACTGGTTCATCTGTACCATTTTTCTAGGTTCCACATATATGCATTAATATATATTTTTCTCTTTCTGACTTACTTCACTCTGTATGACAGTCTCTAGGTCCATCCACATCTCTACAAATGACCCAATTTCATTCCTTTTTATGGCTAAGTAATATTCCACTGTATATATGTACCACATCTTCTTTATCCATTCATCTGTTGATGGGCGTTTAGGTTGCTTCCATGTCCTAGCTATTGTAAATAGTGCTGCAATGAACATTGGGGTTCATGTGTCTTTTTGAATTATGGTTTTCTCTGGGTATATGCCCAGTAGTGGGGTTACTGGGTCATATGGTAATTCTATTTTTACGGGGTTTTTTTGTGTGTGTGGCACGCGGGCCTCTCACTGTTGTGGCCTCTCCCGTTGCGCGGCACAGGCTCCCGACGCGCAGGCTCAGAGGCCATGGCTCACGGGCCCAGCTGCTCCGCGGCATGTGGGATCTTCCCGGACCGGGGCACGAACCCGTGTCCCCTGCATCAGCAGGCGGATTCTCAACCACTGCACCACCAGGGAAGCCCCTATTTTCAGTTTTTTAAGGAACCTCCATACTGTTCTCCATAGTGGCTGTATCAATTTCCATTCCCACCAGCAATGCAAGAGGGTTCCCTTTTCTCCACACCCTCTCCAGCATTTGTTGTTTGTAGATTTTCTGATGATGCCTATTTTAACTGGTGTGAGGTGTTACCTCATTGTAGTTTTGATTTGCATTTCTCTAATAATTAGTGATGTTGAGCAGCTTTTCATGTGTTAAGCTAGAATTTAGATGGTGAGGTGTGCGGGCTATGCTACCTGTTTTAATGTGCCCTGAGCTAAGAATGTTGGTTTTTTTTTTTACATTTAAATTTTTAAAAAAAGAAGAATATTTCATTACACATAAGAATTATAAAAAATTCTAGTTTTAGTGTCCATAAATAAAGTTTTTTTGGAACACAACAATGCTCCTTCATTTAAAGCATTTTAAATGAAGCTTCATTTAAAGTTCTACAGTGGCAGAGTTGAATAGTTGCAGTAGAGACCGTATCACCCGAAAGCTTAATTATATTTCCTATCTGGCCCTGTATAGAACTTTGCCCATCCTTGACCTAGAGATGAGCAGAATTCGTCCTTAGGAAGAGGCAGGGGAATGGCATTCTAGGCCAACGAAGGAACGTGCACAGAAGTTCTTAAATAAAACAGAGCCAAGTAGCAGAACCACAGTGACAAGTGGGAATACAGAAAGAAACTAAGTAGGAAAGATGGCCAGGGGCCAGTGAATGTAAGGGCCTCTTGTCAGTCAAGTGTGACTACCATTAAGTACAAGGGGAGGCCTATGATGGATTTTAAGTAAGGAATCACTCTACTACTTATATTCTATAGAGATCACCCTGGCTTCTATGTGGAAACTTTATTAGAAGAGAGCCACAGAAGACAGAACTCCAAATGCAAAGTTATTACTGGCAAAAGTCAGGGAAGAAGTGATTGTGGCTTGGGCAATGAACGGCTGGTTACAAATCCTTGAAGAGAGAATTTCAGAAGTTAAGGGTAAGCAGTTAGACCCATCCTGTAGCATTTGTTATTCCTATGACATGTAAGAATTTGATTGGGAGATCGGTCATCTGGAATAGGGTGGAGGCCAACTCAGGTTTTATGGAACTTATGTGGTGAGTTGCCTGTGTTAGGAGTTGCAAACCAGGCATAGGTAGGAGGACCATGTTCTACAACATATGATATGTTAGGGTGGTTAGTCAGGTGTCACCAAAAAGTGGATAAAAAATAGAGAAAATATAAGCAGTTATCTATTTATATAATATGCTCTGAACTTTATAAAACTATGACAGGTTACATTTGAAAGCAACATTTTTTTCATCTTCAAGAAAGAAAGAAACAGAGAGAGGAGAGGGGAGAGAAAAAGGAGGGGAGGAAAGAAGGAAGGAAGGAAGGAATAAAAACTACAAATATATCCTCTTCAGAGCTCCAGCAAACTTCTTTGCCATGTGCCTGACTTGTTCTTTGATTTTAGTTACGCTTCAAACAACTTTAGATGGCCTCTTCTGCTCAGCGAAATAAATTTAATTATTTTTACCCTCACTCATAAGAAAAAAAAAAAATAGTGAAGCTTTATAAATCATTTGCAAAGTGCTATGTAAATTGCATCTTTGGCTCATTTTCCCATTGTGTAGTTGTGAGAATTTCACGGTGAATATGCGCTTAATTGGCATAGAGCACGCAGAAATTCTTACACCTTATTGTTGGAAGCACATTGCTTAAAAACTATTTAAACTTATCATAGTCATTCTTGCAATGGAGTCACCCATAGCAGCTTCTCTATCAGCAAAACCTTGCCACGATATAATATATCAGGGCCAACTCCTGAAGTTCCTCTTTAAGGAATGCATAAAAAACGGAATTGATAATAACAGAACACTCAGCACATCATATAGATGTCTGCTTTTATTGTTGTTAGTACGCTGGGCACACAAAGTTAATGGGCACTTCATTTAAAGTTTGGAACTTTTCAGCAGCAAGTAAAGGAGGTTAATTGATTTATACTAACGCAGATAAAGGGGCGTTTGTGCAGTCATTTATTGGTTAAAGCAAATTTGTCTAAGCACGCTTCTAACCAGGAAAGATATTAAACACTTAATGTCAGGGTAAGATTCTGAACGTGAATTGAGAAGAACGCTTCATATTTCAACGTAATACAGGGTGCACGGTAAAAAGAGTACTGGATTAAGAGTCAGGAATCTAGAATTCCCCTCTATAATTTCTTAATCTTGAGACTTTGAGAAGGTTCTTTTAAATACGTTGGACCTCAGTTTTTTTTGACAGGAGAATGGGGTAATTTTATTTAGTCTGTTTAAATTACAATGAGCTAATGAGCTAAATGAGATAAAGACTGAAAACATACTTTGAAAATTATTTACACACTATTATAAAAAAATGAACTCATTAAAACAGGCTCCTAGAGTCAATATAGTTACTAATCTACTGCAAGCAAAAAAGTAAAACTATTCTGGGCACAAAGGTCATTGAAATATTTCCACGGGTGTCTGAGGAGGAGCCAGAGGTATATAAATCATCTCCTACCTACGACATCACTGTTTATCCTCATGTTGACTTCAGAACTGGAAAGGTTGCCCCATCTCCAGGTTAAGCTTAGCTCTCAGACATAAGACAGATGAAGCAGGTTATCAGCAACTAGTGTGGGAAGGCCAGCTTATAACTTTCAGTTTACAACAGGATCTTTTCAAAATTCCACTCTAAATCTGGACACATGTATTTTGTATAATTTCTGTTTTTTTCATATAACTTCTATTTTCAAGCATATATATGGAGTGGGGAAGTGAGGATTAAAAAGTCCCATTTTGTATTGTGTTGTGGTTCTTTGTACCCCACTGGGAGCAAAGGACAGAATAAATGCCAAAACCAAACCTGTATAAAAATTGGGCCAGAGGACTTTGGGCCAGAAGCTAAAACACTCTCTTAGGAAAATAAGGAATAGGAATCACAAATCTTTTCTGAGGTGACCTGGGTTATAAAGAAAACAGAAACCTTCTTCTTAAAAAAAGTAAGAAATAAAATGCTCTCTTTCCAGCCGAGGTTAGAATTGTGACCTTAGAGCTGGCAGCAATGGAAAAATCATGTCGAGCTTCAATATGTTACTCATGTGGTAGTTTTTCCAAAGGAATAAATGCACATGTGATTCTGATGACCTCACATGAGATATCAAGGTGTTACATTAGAGCGGAAGACCAGCAAGTCTTTACTGGAAACCTTTCTCCTGCTAAAGATATTGCCTGCACCAAATAAATTACACAGGCTTTCCAAACGTATAGCTGCCTGCTTTTAACTAAAGCTAGCCTGGCTGTGGGATTTTTGCTGTTTTGACCTCCGACAGCAACAAAAACAAGGCATGGATATTGACTTTAGAAGAAAGACAGCAGGAAGTATTTTCCAGTGAGATTATCCTCAAGGGATATTAAATAGTAAAGAACCAACATATATATTTAAGCTGCATCTGTAAATAAAAATTTCCTCTGGGACAAACCAAGTAGATGATTAAGTATTTGAAAAACATAAAGCAGACACATGTAACAGAGTCATTAAATACAATGAAAATTAGGGAGAGTGGAATAACAATAAACTGAAATAGGCTTGTCTAGCCTAGATACAAACAGTAGCAAAAGTCTGGAAGCATTTATCCTTCATTTGATTAATTTTTACCTCTCAGCACATTTTTAAATGACACTTTTAAAGCCATTTCTTGAGACAAAAGGTAGAATCCTGAAACTCATATTCAGAAAAATTAGCTTTCCCCAAAAGTCTAAGTATTTAAAAAATTAAAAATAGTTTTGAAAGATAACACAAATATTTAATATATATATTCAAAAATATATATCTTTGGAAGATAATACAAATATTTCATATATATTTGATATGTACCTTTATGTATAATATATATCCAGAATATGCTATATAAATATGTGTGTGTGTGTATACACACACAGATTTTGGCTAAAACATAAAAAAGCTGTCATGTACACTTCTATGAGCAGTTGATTAATTGACAGTTATTCCAACTGACTCAAGTAGCTATCCATGGACATATCAAATATTTGAATTTTTTCTAACTTGGACTTTGTGCTGGTAATGCTCAGGGTAATATTCAAGATATAGCTTCCTGACTATTGCTGTAATAACAGCAATAAGAAAAAGAGTATTCAACCAGATGTGTATTCTTTCGAAGAATATAGATAGCTAGCTCTGTTACTAACAAAAGTCAGTTGAACCACCTTAATGCCTGTGGAAAATAGTGACTGGCTTAATCTCAAGAGATATTTTTCAAGGGATAATTCCAAGAGAATAGTTTTCAAGTATTCATATAGTGCTTATGGACTTCATTCACACGTTTCCCCCCTGTTAACTTGTGTTAGTATATGGGAAAAACTATGACTTAACACCCTCTCACTTTATTTAAAATATCATTTGTTTTAAATTATGAAGGAATAATGTGTTCACTTATACGTTGCACTGCAATTGTTTTTTTGTTTGTTTGGTTTTTGTTTTGTTTTGTTACCATTTTTAACCAATGGAAAGAAACCCTGGGCAGCGCAACTGAAAGACTCTTTTTATTCTCAGTTCTCATATTTTAGCTTTGCAGTCCCTACTCACTTGATGTCTCCCTGCTTTCATTTTTTCCCTCTTACCTCTTGAACTCATATTCTCTCCTCTCTTTCAGGAACTTGTGTGATTGTGCAGCTTCTTACTTTAGTGTTTAGAATCTTCCTCTCTACTGGTTTCTTCCCTTGTGCTCTCCTAAATATGCTTATGTGTGTCCTTTGCTGAAAACATACAAACCAACACACACATGCAAAAACAAACTAACAAAATTTTTCCTTGATCTTGTCTCCTCATAACCTACCATCCTGTCTCTCTCTACTTTAACAATTTCAAATTCTTTCAAGTCCTCAAAAACTCTATGGTCTCCAAAAATATTTTGGCATTACATGGTAATGCTTAGCATGTTCTTATCCAATGACCCAGAATTCCAGTCCCAGGTTAAATACTCCAGAAAAACTTTCACACTTGGGCAACAGGTGACATATTAGAATTTTTAGAGCTATATGGTTGGTAAAGCAAAATTCTGGAAACAAACCAAATGTCTAATAGATGGATAAAGAAATTTTGATATCTTTTACATTGGACAGCTATATAATAATAAAAGTTAAATGACCTCAGCTGCACGAATAAGCCTGGATGACTCTCAAAACACATTGAATGAAAAAAGAAAATCATTAAATAGCATATGTAATAAAATTGCATTTATATAAAATTCAGAAACAAGCAAAATTTAACAATATGTGAACAAAGATATATATGCATATATTAATAATATAAAGTGGGCTTCCCTGGTGGCGCAGTGGTTGAGAGTCCGCCTGCCGATTCAGGGGACGCAGGTTCGTGCCCCGGTCCGGGAAGATCCCACGTGCCGCAGAGCGGCTGGGCCCGTGAGCCATGGCCGCTGAGCCTGCGTGTCCCTAGCCTGTGCTCCGCAACGGGAGAGGCCACAGCAGTGAGAGGCCCACGTACCGCTAAAAAAATAATAATAATTAAATTTAAAAAAATAATAATAATATAAAGACAAGTAAATAATATACACAAAATTCATAATAGTAATTAAATACTTAATATATATTGAATATATTATGTACATTTCTCTCTATATATGTATATGTGTACCTTGAAGAAAGGGGGAGGGATACACAAGAACAGAAGCACAAAGTGCATCAAAATGATTGGCAATTTCTATTTCCACTAAGGAGGTGTGGTGATAAGTCCATGAAAGTTATATCTGAATTTTTGTGGGTATGATCTATTTCACATTTTAAAAACTCTGGTCTCTCTTGTTTCTCTCCCTTTATATTTCTCAGCCAGTTCTTTCCATTTTCTCTCCCCCCCACCAAGGTTTGCTGGCTAACTCCAACTCAACTGAGTCTCATCTGAGTTGTCTCTTCCAAGGGAAGCCTTCCTTGATCTAAAATAGGTCAGCTCATTTATTATATTAGCCCGTATCATCTTGTCCTTAGCCTTTCTTAACACTCAGCTTACTTATTAAATACCTGCTTACTCCTCCGGGCTCTAAACTCCACTAGGGAACATAGTACTTAGCATGAAACCTGACACAAAATGGATGATCAATAAATTTTTTTTTTTTTTTTTTTTTTTTTTTTGCTGTATGCGGGCCTCTCACTGTTGTGGCCTCTCCCATTGCGGAGCACAGGCTCCAGACGCGCAGGCTCAGCGGCCATGGCTCACAGGCCCAGCCGCTCCGCGGCATGTGGGATCTTCCTGGACCAGGGCACGAACCTGTGTCTCCTGCATCGGCAGGCGGATTCTCAACCACTGCGCCACCAGGGAAGCCCAATAAATATTTCTTGAGTTGAATTATTCTCTTTTGGAGTAAACTTCTTATAAGAGCAGTTTATAATCATCATGCAAGTTTCTCAGGTCAAATATATTCTTCATTACTCTTGAATATGACTACTGTCTTAACAAATCTGCTGTATTTGCTTTCAGGGAGGTCACCAGTGACTTCGTAATAGCCTTTAGTTAGTGTAAGTCCTTAACCAACTTGACCTCTCTGGATATTTGATACTCCTAAAGAGAGCGTTCGGCAATTTGCTTAACATTTACTGAATGTTCTGTATGTGTCAGAAAATGTGAAAATGCTTCCCTTAGATTCCATGACACACCCCAGTTTTCTTCCCTTCTTCCTTGCACTCTACTTGCTCTCTTATTTTCAAGAGTTGCTCTCAGTGCTTGACTCTACCTGTTCTACCCTCTATTCTCACTGATGATTCTCCGTTAGTTCAGCTCATCAGCAACTCTTAAACTATTACAAACGTCCTCCTTACTGTTCCTTGCCTCTAATTACTCCCACGCCAAGGTACCTTTCACACCTACCTGTCTTTGAAAATATCCACTGGTGTTCCCTGCTTTAAATTTTGTAATTTCCTCTTACTGGTCACAGGATACAGCTTAAGTTCATGCCCAAACCACAGGGCCTTTCACAATATCAGACGGGCTTGCTCTGCAGCCTCATCTTCAGGTGCTCCCCCATTGTACCCAACGCTCCAACCACCCCAAATTATGTGAATTTTTTAACACGTCCTATACTTAGTCACATGGGGGGCTCTGCTCATGTTTCACTTTATGCTGAAAGTCCCTTTTACTCTGCTTCTTTATTTAGAAAATTCCAACATCAATGATCCTAAATTGGGGGAGTGGGGCTGGGGGGAGGAAGGGTGTCAAGAAACAATTTGAAAACCTAATAAAAAAAGACCTTGCACCCTTTGTCAGTTAAATTCATACCAGCACACACAACTTTACATAGAATTTCATGGAATTTGCTCTGCCTTATCCATTTTTCATGAATGCTGATGAGTCAAATGAGTTGAATGTGAAAATACTATGTAAATGTGGGGTACTCTTCCTACTTCCACTGGAGAGAGAAAACTCTTGCTATGCACTTGATTACCCATATATAGAACCCAAGTTAAATGGTACCCAGGCAATGTTATCAGGTTGATCATGTTTTAAAAACAGATAATATAGTCTCTCTGCAGATCTGTAGTGTATTAATCAGTTAGCCATTTCATGAAATGATACAAACATTCCCTAAAGTCAAATTAGAGAGAGTATCAGAGAGTGCTTCGAGTAGTGAGGGTCAGAAGATAATCACCTGAGGAAAACAATAATGTGTGAGATACTGGAAGTTAGCAGGTGAAGACCCTACAGAGCCGATAAGCCATCATCTCTCAACAACTCTCTACCCTCTTGTTCAACAATTAACCATTCTACAAACATGTATGATGCATTACCCCATGTTAGGCATTGTATTAGACACTAGGATACACAGAATAATTAAAATGGTCTCTAATCTTGACGTTTCATTATCTGCAAGATTACAGCATTCTTTACATCGGGTTTCCCATGAGATACATTAAGTGAATGATTTATTCCTCACACCTGCATATACAAGCTAATGTGAGTTTAAAGGAGACAGGCTGGTGCTACATACAGTCTGAGTTGGAACTTCAGCATCATCAACTCTGGTTACATTGATGACTTTGAAATGCAAAGAGGACACCACAGACATGCTAGCATAGAGCTAATAAAACCTGCCAGGAAACAACAAATATTTTTTTTAACAAAAGCATGGCATGAAATAATCAATCTTACTCATATTCACAAGCTACTAATTATGATTTTGCTGCATCTCATGAGGTCTCTAAAAGCCGAATAACCGGGCAAAAGGAAACACTGGCTGGTTTCAAGTGAAAGTAACCCTCTAAGTCTGAGCTGCGCGAGCAGTCCCTACTTTCTGAGGTATTCCACAGCAGCAGTTTACAGACATCCTCACCCCTAAAATGCTAAGCACATTTTGGAAGAACTGTGTTCATCACTGAGCAATTAAACCACAGAATGTTTTACTACATCTAAGAGGAAAAATGTTTTCACTGAAACTGAAGCTTAAAATATAATAGTCTTTTAAGCTAGATTTCACAGTTTTGATACTTTGCTTAACAAAACAAAGCAATTACATGTGCATAAACACTTTAAAAGTAAGGTTAGAAAAAAAATAAAAGGATTATGAAACAGTAGCTAAAAATCGGATTGGCCTTCTTGTTAAGCAATTTTGAAATGTTCATTTGCTTTGTATTAAATACAACTCCAAATTTTGGAAAGTCTCTTTTTGTATTTTATTATTTCCTAAAAGTTAAAAGCAAGAACCAGCTTCACACAAAACCTCTATGCATATTGAAGATGCTCAGAACAGGAAAAAATATATATCTGTGGTTTCTCATCATTATTTTCAGCCACACTTACTTCCACAAAGGAAATATTGTGAGTTGGGTATGAGAGAGCGTGTAGCCATAAAATTCAAAAAGATAACTTCCCAGGGTGATTTTTTTTTCCCCAAAATCGTAGGAAATATCCTTTGGACAGTATTATACCTAAGCTTTTCTGAAGGACAACAAATATAGTCTAGTTTCAGTTGTTACATATATCAGCATTAAAAAGCAGGTGAAAGGAAGAAACAAGTAAAACAGAGTTTAATATTTTAAATCACTATGAAGTCTTCGATTTTACAAAATACATGATGTTCACTCACTTAACTTTTACAGTCTTTTAAGAATTATGGGATTTTAATCTCAATTTTACCAGTAAGGAAAGTAGGCAGGCCTTGAGGGAAATGAGCAAGTAGCTTAAGGTAAAATATTTTACAAGTGTTAGAATTAGGGTTTTACTATGCAAAGTCCAGGACTCTAACCCATTTAACATGATGACTAAAAATCTCATCAAGAATGGGAAAAATATCAATCCTTAAAAAAAAAAAAAGTAAAAATGAACAATCCACGAGGACAAATCACCTAAAGTAATTTGCAAGAATGGGAAACAGCATGATACCCTATATGTTATCCTCTAAGTCTCCTGTAGCATGATATTGTGCTGAACAGGTCTCAATAAATACAAATCAATAAAAAAAGAACAGATCTTCCTAACACTTTCCAATAGAATGTAAATTAATGGGGAAGTGAAAAACTAAATTTAGCAAGATTTTGTCATCCCCTTGAGTAACATTAAACCAAAGATAATGACTCTGCATTTGATCATCTACCAAGTAGTTCTCTTACTTAAGGGACACATGGTCTAAAACAGTACCTCTTAATACACATGCCAGAGGAGACCCAGGAGAACCTTCAACCTGCTAGGTTAGTCCACAGCTGCTGCACAGCCATTCCTATCTAGTCCATTGCTGCTGGGACCTAAATTCTCCCTACACTCAGGCAGTTTGCACCCCCCCAAAGTCTAGTATTTGAGAAAGGAATCAGGAGTTCATCCATCAGTGATGTTTGTGCACATATTCTATCTCCTTCCTTTCCTTTAGATGCCTTCAGATCACCAAAATAAGCAAACTTAGTTATGGACATTCAGCCTAAATTATGATAGACAGTTCATAGGGTCATAATTAAGCAAGTTTTCTGATAAGCTCTGAGAGAATATTAAAAGAAGATGCATCAATTAGACGCTAGGTTTGCAGGTAGAATTAAATCCAGTTATCCAGTTTGTTTTTTTTTTAAATGCGCTGTAGACTTATAAAGAGTACATTTAGAGGCTAAACCATGAGTCCAGCAGGAAAAAAAAAAAAGATTTGAAGACAGGTAATAAAGTAGAATTCAGCCTTTAGCAGTGGTGGTCACATAGTTGATATCAGATAATATTTGTTGAATGACCTGGGAAAACAATTTCAGGATAGTTTGAACAATTATGAGAACAATGCTGATGAATTACTTCAATTTAATCCATCATCCATTTACTGAGTGCCAGCTAGGTGTACGTCAATCAACATATACTGTGCATGATGAAAATTCAAAGTTAGATAAAAGATAGTAAATTTTCCAAGGAAACTGCATCTAGTGTTTTCATTTCTCTGTTATGGGATGAGTTTCAGTCACAACTGTAAGAAAATACTAGCAGATAGTGGGAAGAAACCTGATATTCTGAGACTTAGAGGAAGAGGTAACTAGAGGAATTAAGATATCTGTTTTTAAAAATATATATGCATATTATTCATTATATATTATATAATATGTTGCAGTATGCATGATAATTTAAAATTATTTAACATATTTAATCTTTGAAAGTTATTTTTACAGAATAGTTTTGCTGTTAGACAATGGGATTTTAAGCAAAGTTATAGCAGAGCAGTGATTTGAAAAAATACACATTTTTAGATAAAATAGCATGTTAGAAAAATACAAGTCAACATATAAAAATCTGTACTATTGATTTCTTGTGATAATTTTTACAGAGAATGACCATTTCATATTTCTGATTACAACTATTATTCTCTTTGAGCCCTCGCTAAAATGCTGTTACATGTGATATGTGTTAAAACCCTATTAAAGAAGTTAGTCAACGATAGATAATCCATTGGCTAAGTGAGGCTTCTATCAACAGACTAAAGTGGTAACTGCTGGAAATAGGGTTGTAGATTGAATCTATTCAAGAGACTGTTCCCTATTGACTGGTGCTTAGAGAACTTGATCATTTAGTTGTAATTTAGAAACTATAGTCAGTGTCCCAAAACTCTACTTGAAATTTCTTTTTCACAAGGGAGCCAAACTGTTACTTCCTCATAACTGTCCTGCAATTTTCAGAGATTACTCTAAGTGTGAATTGTAAAGTATTCCTTCCAGCTGCCTCCTGTCAGGCTATAATCCCATACTGAGCCTTGTCAGAGGTCACTGAGCTCTTGACTAATGCATTTCATTACAGGAGGAAAGCAGAATGTCTCCAGCACACAAATGGCAGGAGACATACAGCAGGACCGGGCACTACTTTAAAAAAAACACACACTAAACGTTAAATCCATGAAACTTTAAAAAGTCTCTTTCAGTACATATTCAATTATTCAGAACAAAAGTTAGTATATCAAATGTTTATAATCATGTGGCATTATTTTTGCAATTAAAACTTTCAAGCTATTAACAGTGATGGATGAATCATTGATAAGAAAAATACTTATATCAACGAATCTGTTCCTTTTTCATAGTTGCTCCCTAAATCAATTTTTAGGATATTTAAATTTTCACTTTTCCCTGATAGTTAATATATTGTTAGATTTATTTAAACCCTTGAAATCCTTTATATTGAAATCTACTTTCAATGAAGGTGGAAATCTGCAAATATAGTGGTAAAATTTAAATTTCAAAAAAATCTATCTTGTGGAATTCTTTGATACATGAACATTTGGTTCCCTCAATAAGACATAATTAGGAAAAAAGTGTGTCCACCATAGGTGTAATAGTTGTTTTAAGAATTTCTCTTTGGGCTTCCCTGGTGGCGCAGTGGTTGAGAATCCGCCTGCTGATGCAGGGGTCATGGGTTCGTGCCCCAGTCCGGGAAGATCCCACATGCCGCGGAGCCGCTGGGCCCGTGAGCCATGGCCGGTGAACCTGCGCGTCCGGAGCCTGTGCTCCGCAACGGGAGAGGCCACGACAGTGAGAGGCCCGCGTACCACAAAAAAAAAAAAAAAAAAAAAAAGAATTTCTCTTTAAACACACCACTAAATATTGTTCTCTGTTTGGTCTTACGTTTCTGCTATTATTTTTGAGATTTAGCCTTTTAAGAACAATCTTGAAAGACTATTCTTTAGTTAGAAAGATACTAATGGGGACTTCCCTGGTGGCGCAGTGGTTAAGAATCCGCCTGCCAATGCAGGGGACACAGGTTTGATCCCTGGTCCTGGAAGATCTCACATGCCGCGGAGCAACTAAGCCCGTGCGCCATAACTACTGAGCCGACGCTCTACAGCCTGCGAGCCACAAATACTGAAGCCCACGCGCCTAGAACCCGTGCTCCGCAACAAGAGAAGCCACCGCAACGAGAAGCCTGCACACCGCAATGGACAGTAGCCCCCACTCGCCGCAAATAGAGAAAGCCCGCGCGCAGCAACAAAGACCCAACGCAGCCAAAAAAAAAAAAAAAAGGATACTAATGTTCATTATGAAACATGCTAGGAAATACTCTTTTGTTACTTCCATTGCCAAATTTAAATAATCTTAACAGAAAGTAGGAAAAAAATGAGTCTATGAAACCATTTTATGTTGAATAAGCTAAAAGATTTATTCCTACATAAGGACCAATTATTTCTGGAAAAATATCAAAACTTTTAATCACACCTGTTTAAACTGCAAAATTAAGCTACATCATCAAGAATTGTAAAAGGAAATAACCTGTATCTGACTACCATCCTCTCCATTTAAAAACGGGTTTATCACTTTGAGAAAATCTTTCCTTTAGGAGATGGTTTACTGTAAATGTCACTTAAAAGTGTCATTTAAAAAAAAAGATAAATACATCAAAATGTGTTGCAAAATTTTAAGTTATGTATTTAAAAGTTAATGTTTTGCTTGCCCACCTGAAATGACTAGAGTCTGCATATTTTTCTTGAATTAACTGATTCCATATTTGTCACAAGGAGATGTCTTTATAGGGAAACTAGAGTGATGCATCTGTTCCCTTATTTGTTTTTTAGGCTAAATATGCAAAATAAATTGTTTAGAGAAACAATGCCTTTGGTATGTTTTACCACTTCTATGTTATTATTTTATTCTCCATTTTCTCTGAAAAATGGAAATATATATTATATACACATATGTATATATATACACACATATATATTGTATGTGTGTGTATGTGTATATATATATATATATATATATATATCTCCTTATTCAGAGGCTGGGGCCAATTTAAAAACTCATAAACATCATGATTAAAATGTACTATGGTAAAATTAGTAAAAATTGTGGCACAGTCTCACTAATATTAATACATTCTGGTCAAAGAAACCCTAAAGTGTGCAATTATTGCTCAATCATAGTTTAAAAAGCCGTTTATCAAATCAGAGCTTAAAGTAATATCCACTGGTTTCTCATAATTACTTAAGGCTTTTTCTGGTTTAGAGAAGAAGGTCATAAGCTGATGTCATTCAGTTTTCCTAAAGACATTCTCTTTTCAAAATGTTTTAGATACCCAGGGAATTATTTCATGCCATTTTGATATAGTATCATAATTTCTTTCTCATCATAGTTTGTAGTCACCTGCTTGCTGGACCTCCATGGCGGTGGAACTGAATAACGTTTTATTCTAAAATCCCAAGGC
This sequence comes from Kogia breviceps, assembly GCF_026419965.1. Taxonomy (NCBI): domain Eukaryota; kingdom Metazoa; phylum Chordata; class Mammalia; order Artiodactyla; family Physeteridae; genus Kogia; species Kogia breviceps. Next base: position 70,055,473 of record NC_081321.1, on the reverse strand, counting down.
TTCATATTAGGGATCAGAAGTAAGCTCTTCTCAACAGAGGGCTCATGGGACTGGAATTTAATTAAAGTTCTTCTAGTGGTCTGAAACGTTCTCAGTTTTCCTTCTTTCACCTATATCTGGGAATTCGTTAAAAATTAAAAATGTCTTTCAAGGAAACATTTTAATATTCAACATCATATTGGAAAATGAATTATGTTCATACTTAAAATAGATGAAGTATTGGAAATATAGACTGTGAAATGTAATGTAGTATTAAAATACTAAAATAAATGACTACGTTACAATATATTTGTATACAGGTATTAGACTGTAGACTTTCCAGTTCATATCAGTTGCAATACAAGCAATGCCTGAATTTGTAGCAAGGTGGGTCCCAATTCCAACTGAGACTCATTTTCACTGAAATAACCCAGAGCAATGGTTTCTTAAATATTCCAAATATAAAACGGCAATTTTATATTATTAAATTCAAATAGAAAGATTATAGTCTTGGAGGTTCCATTTTCAATCTTCTTAGTAGATTAATACACTTTTATTGTATAAGCAAATGAGGGATCAGAAAAACATGTACTGTGAAGAATGAAGAACTAGAGAGATTTTACCAGGAGCAAGGAAGACTTGAAGGCCAGCAACGCAGGCACTAAAGTGTTTTTCATCATTTGAATGACTTACGTAGAAAAGATGGTATATCCTTTGTATTGTACCAACATGCAGAAATAGTAATAATGGGTAGAAGTCAGAGAAATAGACATTTTTACTCAATTAGAAATATCAGAATTGGAACTTCCCGTGATGCAGTGGTTAAGAATCCGCCTGCCAATGCAGGGGAGATGGGTTTGATCCCTGGTCCAGGAGGATCCCACATGCCGCAGACCAACTAAGCCCATGCGCTACAATTACTGAGCCTGCGCTCTAGAGCCTGCGAGCCACAACTACTGGGGTCGTGTGCCACAACTACTGAAGCCCACGCGCCTAGAGCCCGTGCTCTGCAACAAAAGAAGCCACTGCAATGAGAAGCCCGTGCAACGCAACGAAGAGTAGCCCCCTCTCGCCGCACCTAGAGAAAGCCCGTGCGCAGCAACAAAGACCCAATGCAGCCAAAAATAAATGAATGAATAATAATAATAAAGAAATACCAGAATTGACCAACATGGAGAAAGTAATCTCAAAGAGTAGCAAAGATCTCTGTAATGGTTTAAGGAAACTGGGTGGTAATCAATCAAGAATCTACAGAGATTTCTGCAATGGGAGAGAGCTAGGAAAATACAGCCTCTAGGACTTCTTTTAACCCTAAAAGTCTTTGCTTCTATGTTTAGATACACAATGAAATAATGCAAACGAACTTGCAACTGTGAAGTGAAAAAAAAAAAAACACCAAAAACTCTGGAGACTGGTTCTGTGCCTATCTTTTACTAGAAGTTTGAATTGAAAATCTGGAGTATAACAAGAATAAAGAAAAACCTTTTATAAGAAATTTTAAAATAATAAATTGGAAATGAACATATATATTTGACTTTTAAGAATATCGCTTGCTGGCATTCCTTTTGTTTATCCAGGCTGGAACGGGGAAAATACAAGTGAGACTGGAACATTTTCTTATACCAGTAAGTGGAAGGTGCTTCATAAATAATGAGGACATGTTAAAACGATACAGAAACCAGCTTGAAGGGGCTACCAGTGACCAAATCTCTGAAGATTTGAATATCAAAATAATTGATAGAAATAGGTTATAACACATTGACTACCCTCCCTCCAAAAGAATAAGCCCTGAGACCATATTGTTATAAATAGAGATGGACTGATTGAACTTTTGTTGAGGAATGGAATATTGACATCATGTGTACAAAATACTAATTAATTATAAATGGCAAAAGGTTAACTTTGCAGTGGAGAAATCTACCTCAATCAAGTGATCAAAATGAATATCATCAGCATGGAACTAGCTGAAATCGTATACCACCTAATAGGATGCAATGAGAAGATCCAGTGACCTGTCAATTATGCAAAACCGGAATCTAATCATTGGAAAACATTACACGAACCCAATTTGAGAGACACTTCAGCAAAGTAAATTGCTTGTAATCTTCCAAACTATCATGATCATGAAAGTTGGGGAACTGTTCCGTAATGAAAAAAACTAAAGTGAAATGACAACCAACTATAACACATGATTCTGAATTGGATTCTTGCGCTATGGTGGACATTGTTGAAACAACTGGTAAAATTTGAACGAGGTCTGAGGATTAAATGGTAAAAATGTATCAATGTTAATTTCCTGATTATGATGCTTGTATTGTGGTTATGTAGGATAATGTTGGTAATGAATATACACTAAAGCGTTTGAGGGTGATAGGGCACCATGTTGGAACCATACACTTGAACAGTTCAGAAAAAAATATTCCCCAGTGCTATGTACTTTCAACTTTTCTGTACGTTTGTGATTGTTCACAATAATATATATATATGAAATTTCTACAATCATATTATTACAGTCTATCTTCTTTTGGCTCAATATGTATAAGGGTTGCTATCCGTTAAAGTTACATAATAATAGCATAGACTTATTTGTAATTAGTGATCTTTCCATTTTGAAAGTTTTCCAGTCAAAGAGACTTTGGATACAGCAGGGAACACGGGCCTTAGAGTGTTCCCGTGGTATAACACAAATTACACCAACTAGATTGTTAATCTCAAGCATATCAATTAGCCTCTGTGCATAAATTTTTCCATCTTTTAAATGGAGCTAACACTACCAATCTAGCCAGGCTCTTGTAGGTATTAAATGAATCAACCCATCAAAGAGCCCCAGTGTAATCCCTAACATAGAGTTGATATCCACCCATCCATGCTATTCTTTCACCAAATCTTTACTGAGTAATCTTTGGGTTCCTGGCAAAAATTATGCACTGGGACTACAAAGATAAATAAGATACATCTGTATCCTCAAGAAGTTCATAATCTAGTGGGTTAAGACACACAGCTTATGATACATGGAGATAAATAAAATGAGAGAGGTATGAATCTCCAATTCAGACCTTCCCATCTGAACTTAACCTTCATTTATTTCCCGGCCTTAGATGTATAATAGGCTTTTCAAACTTAACAAACGGAACTAGCTTCTATCTTATTCAACAAAATTTTCTCCATAGCCTTTCCCCTATGGGTCAACGTTGACCCTTTCTTTCTGCTTAATCGGACCAGAAATCTTTGAGCTATCCCTGACCGTATTCTCCATGAGCAATCCACTCACAAAGTCTACTAGCTCTATTTTCCGAAATACGTTCTCAGATCTGACCTCTTACTATTATCACCATTGTTACCATCTGGTCAAAACCTCTTCTTAAATTCTTGGCTGAATTTTTGCAATAACCTCCTTACTGGTCTCATTCTTCTGACCTCACCCCATTTCAATCTATTCTTGACACAGCCATCAGAGTGATCCTGTGAAAACATAAGTCCTATCAGGCCACAACTCTGCTCAAATTATTTTCACTGCTTCCCAACTCACTCAAATAAAACTGAAGTACCAGAAGCCACCTAAGGAACCTATGAGATCTCCACCTTCCTCTCCTCTTACATTGCTCAGGGCTTTTGAACTTGCTATTCCCTTCTTAGAAAGCTCTTTCCCCTATACTTGTAGAACCTTCTCCCTCTCTCCTCCTTAAAGTCTCCTCTCAAATGTTATATTCTCAGCGGAATCTTTCCTCATGCTCCTGTTAAAAATGCACCCCCCTTTACCCCTGCATTCCTTATCTGCCTCCTTATTTCTTTCTCATTTTTCCTCAGAGTACTTCACTAACTTCTACATATTTCTGTTATTGTTATCTAGTGTCTGCCTTCTCCCACTAGAATGTAAGGCCCATGACAGAAGGAATTTTTGTTTATGTTGTTCACTGCTCTTTCCTGAGCACCTAATACAGTGTCTGGCACATACTAGGCTCTTAATACATCTAAAATGTCTGATCAAACTTGCCTCATGTAGCAAGAGGCAGAACAAGAACTGAAACCCAGTAATCTGATTCCAGAGTCTGTGCTCTTACCTTTCGTACTGTACTCTTGAGATTACCTTTAGCTTATCTGCATCTCAACCCTGAATACCCATTCTTTTCATCATTCTCAGTGAACTGGACCACTTCCCAGAATTCCTCTGGTGTTGCAACTCTGACATGTGTAAACTGAACTGATGAATGCAGAATATTGTTATAGAAGAGTGGGTATAAGAGGGGATGTATTACTGGAGGAGCTTAGAAGATGTCAGTTAGGGAGATACTTGACGGTATGTCAAATCATGACAAAACTTCGTATGGTTCTAGAGTCAGTGTGTATGTACTCCTGAAGTACAGCCAGTAAATTTAGTAAATGGTTGCTAAGCACTAGAAAATTTTATATTTTACAGATTATCTGTAACACACACACACACACATATACATCCCCTCCCCCTCCCCCTAAATTGGCATTGATATTCCATAATATTCTACTCCCTAAACATAGACACACCTGCACAGGTTAGTATGAAAGCCAAGTTGATAGCATGTTTTATGCACTGGCTTATTTCTTGGCCAAAGATTTGTTTTCCGTCATGGAGACCCGCCTTTGGAGCTGTTTTTAATGCAACATAATAGAACACTTATAGAGAGACCTCAGCCAATTTAAAAAGTGAATATTGAACACCTCCTCTGTCCAAGGTGCAATGAGTCTAGGAAGAAGGATAAAACATAGTTATGTCTAGGAGTTTGCAGTTTGGATGAGGAAAAAACACTAATATATACATAAAATAATTATCAAATAACTAAGAGACAAATTGTAATCCTGACTGGAGAGAATTAAAATAAAAAGATGAACCTATGAACCAAAGTAGTTAAGGAAGGGATGAAAGAGAACACGTAGTAAGCACCTGCCCTGTGCCAGGTGCTTTGCATATATTGCCTCACTTAATCATCATAGTAACCATATGGGTCTGAATTATTACATTACTTTTATAGGTGAGGAAATTGCATTGAGGTTAGTCCAGCAAGAATTTATTGCCAGGTTATTGCAACCATTTTTTATCTTCAGCTTGGCACTGTGTTCCTGGCTGAAGATACAAAATGATTGTTTTTCTGCCCTTTATGAAACTTCAATCTTTGCTGAGGGGGTTGGTAACAAGATAGGTGAACATAATTTCAATTGAATGTTGAATCATACTAATAGGACTAAGCTTACATTCTGCAGGAACAGGAAGCTTCTACTCAGAAATGCCAGTGCCAAGGAAGTTTTTCTGGAAGAGGGATGCCTGTATTGAATCTTGCATGATGACAATGGTGAAACTGTGATTTTCCAGACAGAGAGGACTGCCAGAACAAAGTCACAGAGTTCTGCTACTCTACAGCATATATATTAGTCAAAGTCATGCTAACTGTTATAACAATCCAACCCCAAAATGTATATTGGCTCAAACCTGGTAGAAGTTCATTTTTCTCACACATGTACTATCAAAGTGAGTGCTCCTGATGTCAAAGAGGGTCTTCTGAAGGTAATGACTCAGAGAACTAGGATCCTTCCATCTCAAATCTCCACCATCATCAATATGTAGCTTCCAAGGTCTTCAAACTTTTTGGCATCAGGTTGAAAGAAGGGTAAGAGAACTTATGGGAGGCTCCTTTCAGTCCTGGAAGTAGTTGACCTCATTTCCATTTGCCTAGAACACAGTGGCCACTCCCATCTGCAAAGGAGGCTGGGAAATATATTCTATCTTTTTTTTTTTCAGGAAGGGAAACAATTGTTTTCATGCACACATTAGTGGCATCTGCCAAAGTGAATAAATTCTGTTATTGTTGTGGAATAGGTTCCGTGAGAGAGAAAGCAACAGCCCCGTCATAGACATTCTTTCATTTCATGATAAGAAATTTCAGTTCCAATCAACATTTATTGAGCATAGCCAGATACTATATTAGTTAGTAGACGGCAAAGACTAAATCGCAAGCTTTGCCTGCAAGGTGGTTATACTTTAGAAGGATTACACTGAAAAGTACATCGGTAAGAGATGCTTTGATTTTTATCTGGTAGGTGATGGAGAAGTTGAGGGGAAGGGAGGAGCACTGAAGTAAGGGGAGTGGCATGATCTGATTTGCTTCTATGTGTATTTATTTAGATGACAGCAAGCATGATGCACTTGAGCGTGAAAATCTAAAGGGAAACACAGAGAAAAAACTGACTTAAAATAGATCAATGTGAGTGACATGGAAAGAAAAAATGAAAAGTAAGAGGTGACAATTTAATACATGTGGAGAATGAAGGAAGAGTCATAGATGAATCCTAGGTCTCTGACTTGGGTAAACGAGGGGATGGCTTTACCAACAACTAAGATGCCACAAAAGAGGAATCTGGTCTAGGAGATAGGATAATGGAGTGAATTCAATTTTGACAAGCTTAGTTTGAAATGCCTGTGAAACATCTAGCTGGAGATATTCATCTGAATCTTAGGTTCTGGGGGAAGCAGCAAAATGGTCCCCCAGAGATGCCCACGCCTTAATACCTGGAAATTTACATAGTAAAAGAGACTTTTGTATGCTAACTTACATGGTAAAAGAGACTTTGCAGATATGAATAAATTAAGACTCTTGAGATGGGAAGATTATCTTGGATTATCCAGGTGAGCACAATGCCATCACAAGGGTCCTTGTACAGAAGGTGCAGGAGGATCCGAGTCAGAGAGAGAAGATAAGAGGATGAAAGCAGAGATCAGAAAGGAGAGAAAATGCTATGCTGCTAGCTTTGAATATGGAGGAAGGGACCATGAACCAAGGAATGCAGGCTTGGAGGGAGAGGCAAGGGAACAGATCCTCCCCTCAAACCTACAGAAGGAACCAGCCCTACTGACACCTTGACTTTAGCCCAATGAAACTGCTTTTAGACTTCCTACCTCCAGAACTGTAAGAGACTAACTTCATGTTGCTTTAGGCCACTAACTTTGTGACTCTTATAGCAGCTATAGGAAACTAGCACAGGTACAAATATTCATTTCCCAGGAAGAAACAGTTTGTTATAAAGCAGAAACTAATGCACCATTGTAAAGCAATTATACTCCAATAAAGATGTTAAAAAAAAAATAGGTAAGTGATAGTTAAAACCATGAAACTAGATGCACACCCAGAAAATGTGAGGAAAATATAGAGGATAGCATCCTGGGGGTTACAAAACTTTCAGAGGAAAAAAACTTCTGAGGCTTGACCAAGAACTAACGAGCAGGGTGGTATCAGAAGGACCAGGAGACCAAGGCATCATAGAACTTAAGGTTAAAAACAGAATCAGGGGCTTCCCTGGTGGTGCAGGGGTTGAGAATCTGCCTGCCGATGCAGGGGACACGGGTTCGAGCCCTGGTCTGGAAAGATCCCACATGCCGCGGAGCACCTAGGCCCGTGAGCCACAACTACTGAGCCTGCGCATCTGGAGCCTGTGCTCTGCAACAAGAGAGGCCGCGATAGTGAGAGGCCTGCGCGCCGCGATGGAAGAGTGGCCCCTGCTTGCCACAACTAGAGAAAGCCCTCGCACAGAAATGAAGACCCAACACAGCTAAAAATAAATAAAATAAAATAAAATTTAAAAAAATAAAAAAAAAATAACAGAATCAGGATGGAAAGAAGTTAGCAGCAGGTTCAAATGCAGGAAAAGGAAAAAAAGTCTTTATAATTTAAGGGACATAAATTTCTTGAATGGAAAAGTGAAGGTGATAGGCTGGAACATAAATTGGAAGAGGAAGAGAGAATATAATTGTGAAGCATATATATTCTGAAACGTTAATGATGTTGTGGACCTTCCTGATCTGCAGTTTTGATATTAAATTAGATTCTCAACTTAATTCCACTGTGGGAGTGGGGTAGCGGGGGGAAGAGGTTCCCCACACATTCAACAAGCAATGCCCTGGATGCCAGCTGGGTGTCCTACAATTCAACTTAATTCTGATACTATCTACCTAGAAATAGCATCAGAGTCCACAGTTTAAGGGGTTAGACTTACTAGACTGACACCCACCCCCCCACACACCCATTTCAGATGCCAGTTGCAAGCCCAAGTTGTTACCTGTCCTTCTAACTGACCAGCTACAGATCAGAGGTTTCTACAGCCTCCTCCTTGGATTTCAGACACGCCGGTAGCCAAGTCCAGGTTCTCACTTGTACTTCTGAAGGAATGGCTGTAAATCAGAGGTTCTCAAGAACCCCCTCCTCTGGTTCGATTAATATGCTAGAGAGGCTCGCAGAACTCAGAAAAACATTTTACTTCCTAGATCACCAGTTTATTATGAAAGGATATATATAACTCAGGAATAGCCAGATGGAAGAGATGTATAGGGCAGGGTCTGGGAAAAGGGCAATCGCGTTCCATGACCTCTCCAGGCATGCCACTCTCCCAGCACCTTCACCTGTTCACTAACAACAGCAGGTCTCTGAACCCTGTCCTTTTGGGTTTTTATGGAGGCTTCTTTACCGTAGTCATGATTGACTAAATCATTGGCTATTGGCTATTGATTTGCCCTCGGGCCCATCTCCCCTCCTCGGCTGGGGGTATGGTACTGAAAGGTCCAACCCTCTGATCACCTAGGTTGGTTCCCTAGCAACCAGCCCCCATCCTCTGGTAAACAACTAAGGGCTTTCCAAACATTGCCTCATTAACATAACAAATGATACCTTTATTGCTCTTATCACAGGAGATTCCAAGGGTTTTAGCAGCTCTGTGCTAGGAACTAGGTTGAAGAGCAAATATATATTTCTTATTATAAATCACAATATCACAGATATCAAGTTCAGACTGATTTTGGGGTTTTTTTTGGTACTCCTACCCTGCCCATCTGCATGGCATTCTGTTGTTTCCAATTGAAATCCCACTTTTCTCTTTGTAGTACAACTTATTTCATGGATGCATAACTGGTTCTTATTAAAACAATGCAATGTGATACCTGTCTTTGGAACATTTTTATTCCAAACTTCTTAGAAAGTAAGCTTTTGTTCTACTTAAAGGATGACGAACATCAGGAAGGTAGGGTTTCTGTGAGTGGAAGTGGCAGACCATTAACAGTGAAATCAGAATGGTATGACAGTTTTTTTTTCCTGGGGCCATGGCTCCTTTGCACTGCATTGACTTTGCGTCCTTTCTTTCATATGCACGACTCTTTATGCTAGATGTCACGATCTTGATCTTCAATTTCCACGTGCAAAAATAGAGATCTGAGAGTTTAAGCAACTTGCACAAGGCCATAGCTGATAAGTAGCAAAACTGGATTTTAATCCCTATCTACTTCAATCAAAATTCCAGTTCGTTCCAGTACTCTATTCTATGTTGGTCTATAGGATGAGGCAAATAAGGAAATTGTATTACATAGACAATAAATTATTAATCAGTCTCCCCTAAAGAGACATTTTTTCAACACAAGGAAAGTCTTACATAATTTTTTCAATAATGAAAAGTCATGTCATTGTATTTTTAATACTGGCTAGTTTTATTCGATTGAGTGCAATATGCTTCTCAACTGATATCTGCTTGATGAAGATACAACATAATTTTTACTTTTACCACTTCAGTGACTTTAGCATTTAGTTACTGAACTTAATGTATGGAAAAGTATTTTAAACTTTATATACTATTAAAAAATATAAACTGGTACATACTCTGAAATATTCTCCGTAGGTTAGTAACATATGATCCTACTAGACTATACATTTTGTAAATGTTATAATTATATAAAATGTGCAACATATAATAATAAATTCTGACTTCCATAGTTCTCAAATATTCCATATCTTTCTCTAAATGAAGTGTTTCCTCTGTAAATGTTAACTGTTCTATTTTTTCATGTTTTCCTCATTTTCAGAGATTTTCCTGCAATTTCACTTCAAGGATTGATGCAAGCGCAGCTGTGGTTTTTTAAGGAGGTGTTTACACTATTTCTTGAACAGAGAGTTCATCCATCATATTCTACTCACATATTTCATGAATTAAAATATAGAATGACAGTGGCAAATGCATTTGACACCAGATAGGACTCCAGAAATGCAACATACGTACGGAAAAGTTGAAGTCAACCAAATCTAAACATAAATGTAGGGAATACCCCAGTATGACCTTTTGCCCAAATGAGTGTAAAAATGTTTAAGATTTTAGTTCCCAGCTAGGTTTAATATTGAATATAAGCTCTACATTGAAAAGACATTATTTAAAAAGAACTAAAATATAAAATCATATTTACTTCTCTTTTCACAAATCACTGTTTCCAATGAGTTTGACATTCCTACATCCCATCCTTTGGTTCAAGAGGAGCTTTTCAAAGAACAGAAAACTTCACAATTCCTTCTAAAAAATTTGGTTGATTGCCTCTGCTTCCCACAGAATAAGATTTAAAGTGCTTTACTACAGCATCTCCAAACCCTTCATAATTAGGCAGGAATTTTTATTCAGACTTATCTTTTCCCCATTGGCAGAACCACCATCATATTTACTCTACCCCCAAACATTGCAGGTACAATCAAATTATGTATATACTGTGTAAGAGCAAAGCACAGAGCCTGGCAACAACAAAAACATTTTTGTTAAAATCTGTCAGAAATATGTATCGTCTCCTTCAATGCTTACTTACCAATTAGCCATACTTCAAACTCCAGGTTAAATGTAACCTCTATCAGAAGCCTTTCTATTTAGTCCAGGCCTAGCTATTTACTCCCTCCTCTGTACTCTCATCAGATTTCTAATGGAACACATTATGCATTGCATTGAAAGCTTATGACTACATGTCTGTCTCCCTCATTGGACTGTAAGCTCTATGAAAATAAGCACCATGTCGCCTTCGTCTTCAGATCCCTAGAGCTTAACACAGTACTCATTTTTAATTCCATATCTGAAACTTGGTCTTGGTAGAATATAAAATCATTTGGATTTTAGAAAAATAATATGGCATATATGATATATAATCTATAAGACCACAACCAGGTATCGGTGACTGCACCCTGTAATGCACCATGATATTTCTGCAGTGAAACATAGTTTGATATTCATTAGTATTATTGAGCAAATATATGTCCACTGCTCTTCCCTTCCAGGCACAGAGTAGGATTATACTTCTTGTGCTTGGGAAAAGTCATGCAGCTAGTTCTGTTTGTGAGTGGAAGTGATGTGTGTCATTTCTAAATTCAAGTATTAATTGTTAATGTGATATCCTCCATAGCTCTCTATCCCTCTGGCATGACAGTCAGTGGTATCTGAGGTGGTGGATGTTCTACCAGCCCAGGTTCTTGAGTGACCATGCAAAACTGTAGTGAACGTGTTGTTTTAAGCCACTATATTTGAAGGCTGTTTATTACTACAGCATAACCTAGCTCATCCTGACTGATATGTAGATAAGCGTTCATACTAAACTGACAAAAAAATGACTCTAGACATCATGTTATTTCAGATCATGTTTTGTAATCAAATGCAATCAAATGATTTATTTGGATCATATTGGGTTTTTCTACCAAATTAGATTCTACCAATTTTCAGAGTTTCATAATTTTTAAATTACGAAAAAGGCACTATAAGCCAGTGTCCAGTGTCTATCAAACTTACAGCAGGCAATAGAGCCAAAAACAGTAGGCATTAAAAGGAAGGTAAGTGACTTCCCTGGTGGCACAGTGGTTAAGAATCCACCTGCCAGGGCTTCCCTGGTGGTGCAGTGGTTGAGAGTCTGCCCGCCGATGCAGGGGACACAGGTTCGTGCCCCGGTCCAGGAGGATCCCACATGCAGCGGAGCGGCTGGGCCCATGAGCCATGGCCACTGAGCCTGCGCGTCCGGAGCCTGTGCTCCGCAATGGGAGAAGCCACAACAGTGAGAGGCCCACGTACAGAAAAAAAAAAAACACACAAAAAAGAATCCACCTGCCAATTCAGGGGACACGGGTTCGATCCTTGGTCTGGGAAGATCCCACATGCCACGGAGCAACTGAGCCCGTGTGCCACAACTACTAAGACTGCGCTCTAGAGCCCTCGAGCCACAACTACTGGGCTCACATGCCGCAACTACTGAAGCTCACACACCTAGAGCCCATGCTCCACAACAAGAGAAGCCACTGCAATGAGAAGACCACGCACCACAATGAAGAGTAGCCCCTGCTCACCTGGAGAAAGCCCACGCGCAGCAACAAAAACCCAACGTAGCCACAAATAAATAAATAAATAAAATTATTTTTTTTAAAAAGGAAAGGAAGAATCGTCTTGAACACAGGGTCCATGAACTTTTTGATATTTTATCAGCTTGTTTTATAAAAATTTTACATGGAAATGGTAAGAAAAATAAAATAGTGTAGATATACTAATATTAATTTTGCTTTTATCTTATGCAAGGGAATAGAAGCAAAAACGAAAGCAACTTGTCTAAGATCACAAAATTAGGAAGTAGGTCAGTCAGGCAGCCTGACCTCAGAACCTGTGCTGTTAACAACTATAATACCGGAACTATGCAGTAACTCTCAACCTAAGGAAACAAAAATATCCACTAACATTTTTTCATTCCACTTATCCTGGGTCTTATTTATCACTAATTTAATTATTTTTTTGGATCCCCACTGAAATTCTCTGTGAGTTCTTTGATCCTGAGTGGTTGACTCCAAAACCTATAAAAGGATTAGCATCGGAGAAAAATTACTTAACCCTACACTATTACATTAGTATTGTCTTTAAAAATACCATTTCTGTGTTGTTGACCCATATTTTGTTTGCCAGTAATTAAATACAAAGTATATATTTTCAGAAAACATTTCATAGACACCCATCTTTCTATTTCAAAATGTCTCTCAAGAAACAGTCATTACCACTGAATGCATAATAATAAAGTAATACTATTACTTTATTTATTTATTGAACACATAATATCTGCCAGATGTAATACTATGCATTTTGCATTCATTACATCACTTGGTCTGTACAACAGTCACGTTCTGTATTCTTAATTTTATTTTACATATGAGGAAACAGACTCAACATAGATTTAGTAATTTACTCAGAGGTAGAGCTGTTACTGCAAATGAGATCAGCTCAGCCTCAAAGTCTATGCTCTGTGGGGTATCAGGTATTTGGATGGCCATTTCACAAGTAAATAAACTAAAAGTAATTCCACACAAGGGTTGTGGAGTTTTGCCTCTTTCTTTTTGCATCTCAAGGGAAACACCATAATTGTTCATATAAAAAATGCATTCCATTCCAGTATGTATTTTTTAAATGAATGAATTTATTGAGTATTCTCTCTTGGAAAACTCTAATAAGTCAATATATATGATATGGTGGCAGATAAACTGGGAAATTGTGGTTTGGTTTCTTTAAAAGTTTATGTTAGACAATTCAAATTTACAGTGAGGCATCTCAAAGAGGCATAATCATTTCTTCAGCTACAAACCAGGTACTTTTTATTTCAAAATGTAGCCCATATAAATATTCCTTATACAAAGAAATGTGGTCTTTTTAGCTCTTTCTGGGGAGAGTATATTTCAATATGTGTTTCCTATAGCCAATCAGCATTAACAAGCCCCAGTGCATATGGCACTTTAAAGAGCTCTGATGAACTTCAGTTAAAAAGGTGCATATTGATGGAAAGATGCTCAACATCACTAATTATTAGAGAAATGCAAATCAAAACTACAATGACATACCACCTCACGCAGGTCGGAATGGCCATGATTAAAAAGTCTACAAATAAATGCTGGAGAGGTTGGAGAGAAAAGGGAATCCTCATACACTGTTGGGGGGGAATGTAAATTGGTGCAGCCACTATGGAGAACAGTGTGGAGGTTCCTTAAAAAACTGAAAATAGAGTTACCATGGGATCCAGCAATTCCACTCCTAAGCATATATCTGGACAAAACTCGAATTCAAAAAGATACATGCACCCCTATGTTCACAGCAGCACTATTTACAATACCCAAGACATGGCTATTGTATTCATGTATTCATCAACGGATGAATGGGTAAAGAAGATGTGGTGCATACACGCACGAACACGATGGAATACTACTCAGACACAAAGAATGAAATAATGCCATTTGCAGCAACACGGATGGACCTAGAGATCATCATACTAAGTGAAGTAAGTCAGAAAGACAAATATCATATGATATCACTTATATATGGAATCTAAAATATGACACAAATGAACTTATCTACTACGAAAGAGAAACAGACTCACAGACATAGAGAACAGGCTTGTGGTTGCCAAGGGGGAGGGATGGAGTGGGAGTCTGGGGTTAGCAGATGCAAACCATTATATAGAGAGTGGATAAATAACAAGGTCCTAGTGTATAGCACAGGGAATTATATTCAATATCCTCTGATAAACCATAATGGAAAAGAATATAAAAAAGAATATATATATATATATATATATACACATAACTGAATCAGTTTACTGTACAGCAGGAATTAACACTGTAAATCAATTATACTTTGGTTTTTTAAAAGGTATTATATTATATATTGTATTATATTTTAAAAATCATGCATTGCACAATTTAAAGATAGTTTGGTAGAGAATATGACAACACCTATACCAAGGAATCTATTTCTAACAAATTTTGGTGCTATTTATCAGCAGATACTGCCTAGTTTTCCTTAAAAATCTACTCAACCAACTTCGGAAATCCTCATGCCTAAGAGAACACCAGAAGCAGCAAAACTCCTCTCAAAGAGCAATGAAATACCTTTCCAAAGAAACCAAATCCAGATTCCATACCATAATTCAGGCAGCACAGCCCATCATAAACAAAAATTCATTATGCCTGCTGTGTGGAAAAAATGTTAAGCAAGAAGAAATAAACAGAGAATGTTTTAACAAATCATATTAGCCAAATGAAAAAAAAAAAGGATAAAGCCACAGTTCTGAATGAGTCTGCCAATAAAGCTTAAAACCGAGCCAAAATTTGGAAGAAATCTAAACATAGCCAGACCAAGTCTGAGTCTTCCTATGATATTATATTCTGTTTTTTTCCTTTCAACTATTTCCTTTAGGTTTAAGGGGAAACCTTGACCAGATCTAGAGATGTAATATTAAACGTACCCAGAATGAATCTGAGCCTAAATTGAGGATGCAACTGAATGAAATTTAAAGACATGAAACAGAGCATCATTCTCCTATAAGAATTACAAAACACATAAGGAGAAGATGAAAATATTTGTAGTTCTAGCATGTTGCCTTTAGAAAAATCTGAAAATGGTTGTTTATCATCCAGTCCTCCATCAATGTGCAAAACCTCAGTAGATGCAGTATGTACATTCCTCAGAAGTTCAGCAGCGTGTTCAAAGTTGTTAGAAACGTGTGATAAAATGTACTGATCTGTGTAGCCAGAACATTCAAAATACTTTTTGATTTGGTATAACACACACAATGACAACGAGCTGTCTGAGAAAATCCAAAGAAAAATGAAAACCCCCATCATGAAATAAAATCTGTCATTTGTAGAACAAGGTAATCATTCAGTTCTCTTCCACCCTGGTACTCTGGTCAGGTACTCACTGCCTAAGGCAAGTGGACAGATATAAACTGACTCCCCTCTATGGCTGAGAAGTCCCTCTTCGTGTGCTGGTCGCTGTCCCACAATTGTGATCTTGGAAGAGGGAGAAGGGTTAAAGATGAAGTGTGGAGAGAGAAGAAGGGAGAAAGGAAAAGAAGACACCTTAGAGAAGCAGGCAGAATTTAACTGCCTCACCTCTGCTGGGGGGATTGGAAAGTTAGGCATAACTTTTTTTCTTGGGGAATGTTTCTTACATGAGTGCAAGAACAAGCTGGGCTGCAGAGTCAGGCTAAATGTCTAAATGTGTCTTTGTGAACTATCCTGAGATCTTAATCACCATTTTTAACATTGTTTACTATTGGAGAAAAAAAAAAAAAGGTCTATTAAGTTCCAGTTAACTGAATTATGAAGACATTTTTAGAACACATTGCCTTTAGAAATTGTTGTATATTTATACAGTACAGTGGAAAGCTGTGAACTAAATACTATCAATGTACTAACCACAGCAATTGAAATACATCACTCTATATTCACAATTGGGACTCTAAAAGAAACAAAAAATTAATCATCTGAAAATTATAATTGATTAGATGATTATATAAAAGCTGTGTCACATTCTTCAATATAGATTTTAAAAAATAATGTTATGAATATTGAATTCATTCCTCATGGATACGTTTCTGAACTAGATGTGTGCTTTGAAACAATCTATGTTTCTTCCTACACTTCATACCTATATATACTCAAGGGATCTTAAAGAGGGAAAAAGATGACAGAGGAAATGAAACAAAATATGTAGCACATCTTGCCCTACACATCTGTCTTATCATTCAGTGTCCTAAGGCAATTCTCTCTCTCTCTCTCTCTCTCTAGTCCTTTCTGGTCACTTTTCCCTTTTATATTCTGTACCTCACCCATTTTATTTAAATCATTGTTTTCCGATCTCCCTTCCTAAAAGAAAAAGGAGGATGGATGGTGGAGGAAGAGAGTATAGAACGGAGAAACTCAGTGAAGACCATGAGACAGTTCTGAGAATCAAAGTGCTAGAATGATACACAGGTGTCATTCACACAGATAAAAACTGCACATATCTGTGTGTTCATTATGGCCTTAAATCCTAAATTGGACTGGGGGTAGGGGAGTTATTGGGTCACATTTTGAAGAAGGTAATTTTTTTTTAATCCCTAAGCCTGAATTTTAGTGAATGTATAGTTTCATTCTCTTCCTCAGCGCCCTTTTTCTTACCAGAAATACTAACAAGTTGAAATAAGGATTTGAGTTTCCCCTCCTTCTTCAGCGCCTACAATAAAATAAATACATGTGTGTTTGTGTGTGTGTGTGTATTTATGTATGTAAATCATCATGAAGAAGAAACAGTGAGTCTACAGTGAACAATTAGACTGAAAAAATTAGACTCAGAAAAGCTGACAGATGGTTAATTCATAAATATTACAGGACACGGCTTGTGGACAATTTTTTTTCTTATAATTAAATCCAGCCCTATTACGACATACAAGTTTTGAAGATTATTGAATTCAGTAAAAAAGACTGGTTAGTAACCTTGTTTATTGCCTGATTATTATCAAAGACTTACTTATTTGCCTAAATTTTTAAAAATTAGTCTCTGTTTTGAAAAAGGCTAAAAGAAATACATTCATCTATATGAAGCTAAGACTAAGATTTCCTTCTTAAGTCTTAAAATAAAATCCCAGTAAACAAATATGCAATTATTTATTTCCATGACATCTACTATTTCACATGCTTTAAATGCTATCAGAATAAAAATTATGGCAATGAATCTGTTTCAGGCTAACAGCTAAATATTCCAGCTTAAATAGACATTCTACTATGTGCTGTTCAACAAAAGCTTTCCTTATACTATACTCAAGGCTGACAACTTCTAGTTAATTTACTGAAACTGAAATGTCCATATTTATAATATTAATAAATCATTTGTTTCTGTGCCTGCTTCCATAGGCACAGAAACAAATATTTTGCTGTGTGATTATATGTATTGAGGAATCACAACTTTTTAACTTAGCCAGATTACACCAGAGAGTTAATCAATGTTCTTTATAAGCAAATACAATATAGAACTACTGACAAGAGGAAAGATTCAGAATTAGAATAATAAAGAAAGATGAGGATTGCTTCTTGAATAAGCTGTTTTACCAAATAATCTATGTTACCTTTAACGTTTTGAATCCTGTTTGGGGGAAAATGTTTGTTTCTTTATGCTATGCAAATCACATATAACGTTATTGTTTTCATATGTAATATGAAATCAGGTTACTGAAAAATAATAATTACACTGAATACATGTTTCATATAACAAAAATTTTAAAGTTTTTTTAGCTATTTCTTCACCTTAAGTTACACAGGCATATTGCACAATCTATCCTAAGAATAAAAACCTGAGTTGGTCAAATTAATCAAATAGCTATCCTAATTTGATATTTTACTTTTCATTTTAGAGAGTTTGCTCTCTAAACATTATAATTTTAAAAATTCCCTAGAAATGGAAAAAACTCCTTGTATTTACATTTTAGTTAAAAACCCACACTTGTAATACTAAAACTTAAACTTTGCATTATCTATGTAAGTGCTATTCATTATTATTAGCATTCTAATTTTTAATAACTGTTACTTTGAGTAACAAAATATGCATAAAAATTAGAATATGTACATAAGCAAAATATTTTAAATCTCCAGGTGATATAGATATGGATATGTAGAGAATGAGATATAAAGATATGGATGTAATTGTTCGTATACTCCAGTGTTCATGGATCCCCCACCAAAGGCACAAACATAAATATGCTACCCCATAAATGCATCCACTCACGTACATATTTCTTTCCTCTTTTTCTCTTGTTCCTTTTTGTTCTGTTCTTTACTCTGCCTGCAAATGTGTATCTATGATAGAGAGACAGAGACATCAATACACTTTTAGATGGTTTTTAACTTGTCAATGTACTATAGTACTTAGATGGATTTAGTAAATTTTAGAAGTTGTAAAGCAGAAGTATATAAACAGATAAGGAGGATTTGTATCATTTTTTACATATATATTCGTAGGTATATTGTGTACACATTCATATACATAGACATCCACAGAGCACATGTTACCAATTAAAAGTTACATAAACTTAAACCTCAGTAAAATCTTCAAAGCTTGTCGGCCTATGAAAAATGTACATTGCCTTTGATTCAATGAAGACAGCAAAACAAACAAACAAAAAAAACCTTTCCATAAATAAGCACAAGAATTCTTCTATATTTAATTTTTTTCCATGGATCTATAAAGTCAGGGAGGGGAATAAGCAAAGATGAACTATCCTCAATTTTTGCTAAGTATCATCTAACAGAAGAACTAATTGTTAATATAGTGGTGACGTGACATTCTCCTTTGAAATCAGGTATCATATATCTTGCTGCCGTTTGTTTATGATCTTTTTTTTTTGGTTACTCTTAACTCAAAATTTTAATTTTGAAAATTAGAATGCAAGCATTCACCTATTTATAGAATATGTCCCTAGGCACCTACTAAATAAAAAGAACTCTATGAAATACTAAAAGAATAAAAAAAATACTCTCTGTAGAATGTATAATCTAGCAAAGGAAACAATTGCCTGTTTGGCTAACTATAACACATGAAGTAATGGAGGTATGATCAAAGTGTAGTCGGAGCATTCAGGAGAGAGTGATGAGTTCCAACTGGGGGGCTGAAAAGCTGGAGACTCCACAGATACGTTTTTTAAGAAACAGTAGCAGCTGATTTCAAAGAAAATGTCATAACTTGAAATTTACAAAAATGTCAGGGAAACATGGCATGTCATAACAAACAAGACACAGAGTGATGCTGTCTAGTCATATAAACCAGTTTGATGTTTTGACTGACTTAATCAGTCAGGTCAGGAGAAAAAGAGAAGGCTGTGCTCTATGACTGACGTGACAGGTACAGACAAAACAGTGCCCCATGTTTGTGTGCGTAAAGAACCAGTGTGCATATCTATATACGTTGCACGAGAGAGACATATAAGTGATAGAAGCGGCTATGTTAATGCTTTTAAGGAGCAGACTGTTCTCTTTACCCTGTAATGACTCTGAAAAAGAGAAGAGAAAGGGAAAAGGGAAAAGAATTATAAGTGCTAAGGAAATACAGAGAGGAATTATATAGAGTTAGGGGTAGAGAGATAGAGGGTCAAAGGCTAAAAGAAAAGCAAGATTTGGCAACATGAAAGGAAGGAAGGAAGGAAGGAAGGAAGGAAGGAGGGAGGGAGGGAGGGGAAAAAAAAGGAGAACGATCAACACAGAAACAGGAACTATTGAAGAAAGATGAAGGTGAAACATCTGTTAAGTGCTGTGTGTGGGGGGAGAAGAGGGGGAAAGGACAGGCAAACTTATGCCCACAGACAACAGGGCTCACACTAAAATGTTTTCTTTGATTGTGTGTATCCAGAAAATTTTTTGGTCTATTTATCCTTGTCTAGTAAGCCTGTAGGGACACAGGTTCTATGTTTTAAGCATTCTAAAATTCCTGCTACAATTATCCACTGAAAATGCACATATATATATCTTGAATAAAAAGGAACCAGGCAAAGATATTTAATAAAAGAATTTGAAGGAAGCTATTTCATCGTGTTTGTTTCCTTTTGGCTTATGATGATAAACAATGAAATGTAACTGCTATGTTAACAAGCTAGTGAATAATATTTGCCTAGCCTATTTCAGTCCCATAAAATTTCTTTATTACTCCTCTTTGTTCAGCACAGTACCCTACCTAGAGCATTCTACCTATGACCATAAGTGAGCTGCAGAAACTGTTTTTTTGGTATTTTGATGTAAACATGCATTTGATATAATAATCATTAAATTAGAACACATGTCATTATTTCCAAGGACTATTTGCTACCTCATAAGCTAATCTACTCTGTAATCAGATAAAATATAAAGCTTTACAGTTTTTGGAGCACCCTTCGAAAGACAATATCTATGTCACTTTTGATGGTATTCAATAGATACATGCTAATTCATGGGGAGCACTGTTCTCTTCTTGCTTCAGACCTGGTAGAGCTGATGTCGGCAAACGTAACTCCCAACTGAACATTTCACGTGTGGAATACGAATTGCTTTTTTACCTTTTAGGTCCCTTTAAAATGCGCAAATCTCATTTTCCCTTAAAAAACTAGAAATGGAATTATCATTTACCATGAAAAGATAAATATAGTTTAAATATACATATATGGTTAAACCTCTTTATGGAAGAATTCCAAACAATAGATGTAGAAGAAATGAAGAAAATAGAAAGTCACCATTAGAACACCACAGTAATAGTGACTGCAGGAGAGATCAATGAATGAACACTGTAATTAGCAGGTGAAACTTTAAGGAAAAACAGGATACTTGTGTATCCTCAAAGTACCTCCCCCAAATACTAATTAATTTCTGTGGTGGTTTTAACATATGTCCATACATCCTTTGATCCTCTTCCCTCCAGGAGGTGGAGTTTAATTCCCCTCCCAAACAGAGTATGGAAAGGGAAAAAAGTAGTAAATTTGCAGTGGAGAAAGCAGGTAGTGTCAAACACTACCTTAAACCAAGTGATCAAGACTAGGGTCACCAGTGGTGATCCATGTTGATATAATGCACCCCTGATATAATACGACGAGAATGGCGTTTCACTTCTGAAGGTATTCATTCCAAAATCTCATAACCCCACCCTAATCATACGTAAAAAAATAGGTGAACCCAAATTGAGGTATCCTCTACAAAATACTTGACTAGTACTCTTCAAAAACTTTAAGAACATGAAAAACAAAGGAAAACTGAAAGACTGTTACAGACA
The DNA here is from genome assembly GCF_026419965.1 of Kogia breviceps. Classification (NCBI taxonomy): domain Eukaryota; kingdom Metazoa; phylum Chordata; class Mammalia; order Artiodactyla; family Physeteridae; genus Kogia; species Kogia breviceps. Next base: position 70,034,125 of record NC_081321.1, on the reverse strand, counting down.
AGAGAAGACAAAAGAAACGAGATGATTAACTGACATGGAGTATCCTGGAGGGGAACTGGAGCCAAAAAAAGCGGGGGAGCGTCTGTAGCAAAACTACTGAATCTGAGTTTAGTTAATAATATGGTACCAATGGTAGTGGATTCATTTTGGTAAATGTATGATGGTACGACAGATGTTAACGTTGGAGAAAGCTGGTCAAGGGTGTAGAAGACTTCTATGTACTATCTTTGCAACTCTCTATCAATCTATTATTACAAAATAAAAAGTAAAAAAATTATCAAGTTCTTACAGTAGCCCACAGGTACCTTAGTGATTGGTCCCTTGTATCATGTTCTCCCTCACACAGTGGAGAGAATCCTCCCTTGGGACCTTGCAGTTATCTCCTCTGTGTCAGTGCCCTTCCTCCCTATGTCCCCTTGGCCTCTCCTGCATCTCCTTCGAGTCACTTTCTCCGGGAGACATCCCCCGACTACATCAATTATAAGCATAGTCCTCTTCCACTCTAGTGTTTTCCCTACCTCCTCTTTCCTCTTTGTTTTTTTAACTGAGCACTTATTTGTAACATGCCATGTTTTCACTCATTCCTTTAGAATATAATCTCCATGGGGACAGAGAATTGTTTGTTTTATTCACTGCTATATACCAAGCACCTACAACAGTGTCTAGCATCAGTGAATAAATATTTCTTGAATGAACTAATGAATTCTATAAATATTGCATCTCTGATATGTTCCAGATTCTGTGAACAAAGAGGACATCATCCCTATACAGCGCAATGAGGAGTTAGACACAGAAACAGCTATAACAAAGTACGATAATTGCCATAACCAGGGAAATAGAAGGTGCAGGGCGACTTTGAACAGAACCACTTAGGTCAATGTCAGCAAATGGTCAGGAAAGACCTCCTGATATAAATGACTTTTAAGTTAGAACTCAAAAGGTGGGAGGGTAACTAGATAAGGAAGAAAGATAACATTTTTTCCAGACAAAGTTAATAGAAAAGAATCTCAAAGGGAAAGGACCAGTTTGGATGCCCACCAAGACTCTGAGAATTACTACAAAGAAAACTCCTTGTGGTGAAGGTTCTAAGACTTGGGACCTTTTTCAGATCAAGATCTACAAGTGATTCACTGACTTACACAGTCCTTCTGAGATTGTCAAGCAGATTACTTCCATCACTACTGAGCCAGGAGTCAAGGTTGAAGTCACCATTGCAGATGCTTAAATCAGCCTTTTTAATAAATTACATCTAGTTGTTAAAAAAACCCAAACCCTAAAGATCAAAAAAGAGCATATAGTGCATCCAGGAACTGAACAACAATTGGCCATGGGCTAGAGATGTTAGCAGACGCTGGATCACAGAATCCCTTGTCCACCATGTTATAGGATTGTGACTTTAACCTAAGGCACTTGAAGACACTGAAGAGTCTGAAGCAGAGAAGTGACTTGATAAGATGTGAGTCTTACACTCGACTGCAGTTTAGAGATGGGCTCTGGATTGTGACAGATACGGCTAGAGGCAGAAATGCAGTAAGCCAGGTAGACACAGGGAATAGATTACATTTTCATTCCAATGTGGAAAATTTTTGCTTTTTATCTTGTTTTATGTGGACTATTTAGGAACGGCTTTTTCTTCAAATATCAGTCATTAACTCATGAAAGATAGGTTCAGCATGGCCTTAGAGCATCTTTCTTTCTCTCTTACTTTCATTTGTTTTTAACCTGCACATGAACAATCACACACATTCACATACATAAGCACACACGTCACACTGAGATCTATTTTTAAATAGCCGCTATATAGTAAAGGGAATAGGATCTTTATTTGAGAGGATTCTTCTACCAGGTACTGGGATACTTAATAATGAAACTTTAGTTTCTTAAGAGCTACATGAGTTCTTTAAAGAGCTAAAGCTTATCCCTGCCAATTGAAAGTACAATATTAAAATACTTTTAGGGGCTTCCCTAGTGGCGCAGTGGTTGAGAATCCGCCTGCCAATGCAGGGGACATGGGTTCGAGCCCTGGTCTGGGAAGATGCCACATGCCACGGAGTAACTGGGCCCGTGAGCCACAATTACTGAGCCTGTGCATCTGGAGCCTGTGCTCTGCAACAGAGGCTGCGATAGTGAGAGGCCCGCGCACAGCGATGAAGAGCGGCCCCCGCTTGCCACAACTAGAGGAAGCCCTCGCACAGAAACGGAGACCCAACACAGCCATAAATAAATAAAATTTATAAAAACAACTCTCCCAGAGCAACCCTGTATTTAAAAAAATAAATAAATAAAAATAAAATAAAATAAAATACTTTTAAAGTGGCATTTTTTTCATTCACTCAAGGTCAATTTAATGCAACTGCATCACATAAGACTAACATTTGAACGTGTTTATGATCATAGTTAAACTATAAACCCTGGAGGGCAGGATTTATGTCTAAGGATGTATTCCTGTATCCTCCATGATACTTAGCACACAGCTTGACACAAAGTATATGTTCAGATTATCCATACATGACCTTAAATTAATTCAACAAAATTTTGTTGAGCACTTCCTATGTGCTGTTCATGGTGTACTGTATTGCTGCCCATCAGTAAATCCTATCACCTTATTTAATTAACATGATATACTGATTATTTCCTTAGAAATATTTTTGCCCAGAAGATCGTTTTTGGTGGCACATAAATTGGCGGCTCACACCATTAATATCACAAAATGAAAGACCTTCTTTTCTTTCCTTCCTTTTTTTGTTTTTTTTTTTCTTTGTACACTCCTACTTTCAAGAAGTTCTTCTCCAGGATCTCCCTGGCCTCCAGTGCTCGCCTGTTGCTTGCCCTCGAAAGCTGCGTAATGAGGTGTCTGAGCCAGTGATAATCCCCAGAGGTTCTCAACGTCCCCAAATTCCCTCTCTCCCTTCCCCCTCAACAATGAAAACCTGAAACCAGTATTTTGGAAAAGCATTTCTGGAAGGCTGCCAGCCCCTGCCCTGGACATTAGCGAGGCTTGATTTTCATTCCATTCATGTGACCTTATTTCTTTAAAAAAAAAAAAAAGTGGTAGGTTTTTCAGAGGCGGCAGCATTGGTAGCAAAGACAATAGAAGAAAGAGTTAAAGTTGTTTTACAGAAGCCAAAGTGAGAAAGTCCAGTTCAGTTAACACTGTTCTTCTCTTCTTTTGAGGGCCATATTATATGTGCACTTATGATTAATTGCACTTTTACACTATTTTATTACTCCGCCTTTGCCAGAAGTGAACCCTTGATACTTTGCTTTCATGTTTGCTATGTCAGTCTCCTCTCACATTACCTGTACATTTACTCTTTCATATCTCATGGCATTGAAAGAAGAAATATAGGCACACAATAGCTTGATTCACAGCATAAGCTGGAAAATGCCCCAGAAACAAGTGGGCCTTCCTGTGGTTGTGCGAAAAACAGGAATTCAGAATGTCCAGTAGATTCCAGGATTCAATCACCACTTCACCACTATATGCACAGTGAGCTTACACGGCTCATTCTGCATCCTGGGTAATGAGACCTCGTAGTAACGTGTCTGAATGAGGGGCTCTGTAATGCAACTTGCGGGGGAGTGTGTGCAGTCAGTGCCAGTTAGCCAGTCTTCTATAGGCCGTAAGAGCATCTTAAATGCTTATATTCAAAGTTCAAAAAATGATTAAAGACTTGGGGGCAGTAGGTTTCTCTGAAACTTGTAACCAAACAGGCATGGAAATCAACATGGCTGGCACTTCAAAACATATATTAGAAGTGAAAGGTTAGTTGAAGGTCAAGGGGAGGGGGTGACAATTCACCTTATGTCCTTTCAAAATGGCTCACAGTCAAAAGTACCTCGTTTGCAAGGTTACCTAATTTTCTCCCTCTGTCAATGGAATCAAAAGTAATAATCCAAAGGAGATCTCGTCCTCCTTGAGGCAGGAAGCTTCCACACTATGCCACTCATGTATTCCTTGCAGTTGATTAAGATCGCCTTACATGTGGGGAAGCTGTTTCTGATCCCCTTATCACAGTGTAAAGTAAAACATGCCTGACTGGTTAATAAAAATGGAAGATGGAGTTACAAAGAGGAAAAGTTCACTTGAGAATCCAAACAAAGACCGAAGTTCTTTGGTCATACCCAAGAAAGTCAGACAAACATATTTTGGAAATAGATGGTTAAAGGCTCCTTGGCAAAATTTTTCTAACTTACCATTAATTATGAATATATCTAAGAAAAAGGGCACTCTATATTAGCTGTATGAATTCAAACACATAAAACAAAACCCCCTAAAATGAATGTTTTCCAGATTTAAGTTCCATAGGCTAGGTATGCTATTGCCAAAGGTGCCTGTAAAGGTAATTTTTCATGTGTACAGGGAACACTAAATGAGCTCACTGTACTTTGTAAGTTATTAATATGTATGATTTTTAACTTCTTCTTTCATAAATCACTATTCATTCTCTCTAGATTTTCCATGTATAATATAATCCATTTTGGACACTGCACAAGTAGTCACTTCTCTAAAGTTCTGCTATAACAATTAGAAACATAGAACATCAGACCTTCAGTGAATCTCAGGAGTCAGCTAGATTGGCCTCATTTTACAGATGGGGAATGCAAGACACAGAAATTAAAGTCAGAGCTGTGTCAGAACTGGTTCCCCAACAATGCTCTTTCCATGGAAGACCATATATACTATAATGGTTACAAGTGTTGGTTGTGCAGTCTGGTTGCCAGAGTTTGTATCCTGGCTCTACCACTGACTAGCTGTTTTACTTTGGATAAATTACTTACTCTCTAAACCTTGGTTTCTTCATCTATGAATTGGGAATAATAATAGTAGCTGCCTCACAGAATGATTCTGAAAATTCTTGATGAAGTCCTTAGCGGGATACTAGTTGGCTATACTAACCTTTGTAATATATCAACCATTTTTAATAATCTCACTCCCATTCGGGCTATAAGAGCTAAAACCAACATTTTCTCCAGGGGAAGTTTGCCTGAAAGGGGATGTTGTTTGAAATCAAACAACCACCATGACAAATTCTTAGTTTCTATATTCCAAAGCCTCTTTGCAGAGTGTCTGATACCACTAAATGTCCATTTTTTATTAACATCAATCTCTATTACCCAGTCATTCAATAAGATGTAAGAATCATGAGATCTTTAATGGGCTATCACATATATGAGAAAATATATAGAAAAAAATTAAAAACCAATTATGGAATATAAAGAACATTAAGCATATAATATTTAATTATTATGGCTTTCAGAAACAATTTTTGAAGATTGAACTATTTTGACTTTCAACAGGAAGAATGTCTTTTATTCACAATTGTTTTTAAGTAGGGAGACTCACCAACTTATATTTAACACTTGTTATATCACTCTGAGTATATTTTCTTAAAGCACACTCCTCTCTGTGGTTGAAAAGTTCACAAGAGGCCCCTTTCGTTTCTCAAGCCTCACATAAATGGAGCTGTTTCAGGACATCGCTAAGCACTTAGAAAGAGTTTGCAATGTGGTTCATTTTAGTGCTGGGAAATCCTTCTTGGTGTTACCCTGACCTCAAGTGGTCTATTTCCTAATGCTTTTAGCAGTCAAAAACATCATATTACATTCAAACCTATTTTATACAGTTTATAAATTAGATAGGAAACACCAATCCACTTGAAATAGCCAGAGTTTTCCTTAAAGTCTGAAACAGAATTAGTAGGAAGACCAATTTGCTCTTTGGAGTTCATCCTGCTTCATTTTTCATCCTCCTTTTCCTCACCTCCTCTTCACATAGTCCAAAACTGTATGTTTGTTCTTATTGTCCAGGACCTCACGTTTGATGCTTCTATTTTGGTAGTGTCACACAATTTATACCTTTATTTTCCCACAATGAAACCCATGTACCTATTCCCTCAAGACCCTGAGCAAAGTACATATATTTTCTCAGCCTCGGTTTCTTCCACATTAAGAGGTAATAAGAATACTTACATCAGTGTTCTGAGATCTATCCAAACTGTGGCATTATCATGGCATAGTGGGTAAGACTGCAGGCTCACAGGTCAGATAGAGATCATTTCAAAGCACTTTTCAGCTACATACTACGCCTCTTAAGTCTCTTAAGTTGTCATCATCTGTAAAGTGGATATAAATGGTGAGATTGACTTCAAGCGGTTGCTGAAATCATTAAATGAATCAATGCAAGTAGAAAACTTCGCACTGTGTGTAGTGCGCAAAGTGCTCAAAAAGACTAGCTATTGTCACTATCATCATGAAAAGCAACTGGCACAGTACTTGACATGTGTGGTTGAATAAATGGAAATTATAAAAAATTAGGGCTATGGCATTTGACAATAATAGGAACAAATGCATCCTCACCTCTAGGTTAATAGGTGATGTGCCACCTTTCAGATGCAACACTTTATATGTTAACTCTCTGGTGACACTCAACCTCATTCAAATGATGGAGGGAAGTATGATTTGAAAGGCAGATCTGTGGCTCAGGACCCTCAAACTGCAGCTCACAGGGGCCAGCCCGGTACTCTGATCACACACCAGGCCTGCCCTGACTGACTGTTGCCTATGGGGGCTTCAGCCATATCACATGTGCTTTTCATTAGTGAGAATTATATTTTACCTTTGAAGTTCCTGTTTTTAAATCCAATAATACTAAATATTCAGCCATCCAAATTATATATAACTGCTTTAGGATTTTACATACCTCCTTATGGGCTTACCAATTTCTGTGTCAAATACAAACTTTATTTTATATACACTAAATCCCAAAGACATTTATTTTGAAAACTTTTTGGCACTCTAGTTCAGAACAGATGAACATGACCCAATAAAGCTAGGTCTATTTGATAAATTTTGTGATCACATCTTTGAGTCAGGCGTTCCAAAAAAGCTGTTTTTAACAATAAAAATCTAGTCAATATACTCACTTACCCTGAGGAGAGTATCAAAATCTACATTCGTATTTCCTAAATCAGGTGTTAACTAACAAAAAAATTCTGTGATTAATTACACTAGAACAACTCTATATATTATACATCACCTCCTAGAGATTCACTATGTACATGAACATGTTAACGTTCTGAAAATTCCTAGAGAACAGAAATCTGTCGAAACTTGTTCTGCCTACCTGATAAACATAATGTGTTTTCATTTGAACAACACCTATTATCAGTCTGAGAAATTAGTGGTCCTTAAGACATATTATGGACAAAAAATATTAATGACTAATATAGAAAAATTTTTTTTCTCTTAGTGAACAGTATTTGGCATCTGAGCTGTCACTTCCAGCCACTGGAAAGGAAAGAAAGTACAATCTTGCTACAATCTAGATAAATTACACACTTAACAGCCTACCACTGAACTTTGCATACCTCTGTCTTTGCGGTTAGAGGAGCTGAGGCTGGCCAGGAATTAACTGAAGATAATTTATATAGTTCCACAAAATTCTAAATCGAGAATGTCAAAGTTAAATACAAAAAGCAATTTCTACTAAACACATCAAAAATAAGTATAGGGCTTCCCTGGTGGCGCAGCGGTTGAGAATCTGCCTGCCAGTGCAGGAGACACGGGTTCGTGCCCGGGTCCGGGAAGATCCCACATGCCGTGGAGCGGCTGGGCCCGTGAGCCATCATGGCCGCTGAGCCTGCGCGTCGGGACCCTGTGCTCCGCAACGGGAGAGGCCACAACAGTGAGAGGCCCGCGTACCACACACACACAAAAAAAAGTGTAAAATATACCTTAGGGCTTTCCTGTTGGCGCAGTGGTTGGGAGTCCGCCTGCCGATGCGCGGGACGAGGGTTCATGCCCCGGTCCGGGAAGATCCCACATGCCGCGGAGCGGCTGGGCCCGTGAGCCATCATGGCTGCTGAGCCTGCGCGTCCGGAGCCTGTGCTCCGCAACGGGAGAGACCACAACAGTGAGAGGCCCGGGTACCACAAAAAAAAAAAAAAAAAAAAAAGTATAAAATATACCTTAGGGCTTTCCTATTGGCGCAGTGGTTGGGAGTCCGCCTGCCGATGCGGGGGACGAGGGTTTGTGCCCCGGTCCGGGAAGATCCCACGTGCCGCGGAGCGGCTGGGCCCGTGAGCCATGGCCGCTGAGCCTGCGCGTCGGGACCCTGTGCTCCGCAACGGGAGAGGCCACAACAGTGAGAGGCCCGCGTACCACACACACACAAAAAAAAGTGTAAAATATACCTTAGGGCTTTCCTGTTGGCGCAGTGGTTGGGAGTCCGCCTGCCGATGCGCGGGACGAGGGTTTGTGCCCCGGTCCGGGAAGATCCCACATGCCGCGGAGCGGCTGGGCCCGTGAGCCATCATGGCCGCTGAGCCTGCGCGTCCGGAGCCTGTGCTCCGCAACGGGAGAGACCACAACAGTGAGAGGCCCGGGTACCACAAAAAAAAAAAAAAAAAAAATATATATATATATATATATATATATATATATATATATATATATATATATCTTAATAGTTCAACTAATAGCAACCTACAATGGCAAAGTGTTAGAAATGAAGGTGTTGAATCCAGTCACAAAAATATTTAATAAACATTTGTTGAGCACGAAGCATTGGATGTCCAGACGCTGGAGACATGCTGTTGGAAAAGACACTCTCTGTCCTTAAGGATGGTGGGTGAGATGGATGTATTACATGAATAATAGATAGAAGTGGATATTGTGACGCAATGAGCATAGGAGGCTATGGGAGCAGATCAGAGGGCACTTAGCCCAATCCTAGGGATGCAGTTTCAGAGAAGCTTTCCCTAGGATATAGGGTTGTCAGAAAAAATAGAGGATGCCCAGTTATACTTGAATTTCTGATAAACAATGAATAATTCCTTAATATAAGTATGTTCCATGCAATATTTGTACCTGGGTATCCTGTGTTTTTATTTGCTAAATCTGACAACTCTAACTAGGACATGAGATTTAAGTTGCAATCTGAAGAAAGAGTCAAATGGAGAAACAGAAAAGACCAACAGAAATAAATGGACCCATATGTACAACGATGCAGATTTAAGTATGGGCACAGTGCCTGCAGAGAAGTACAGGTCAGTACGGCAGACTTAAGGATTTGGATGGAGCAGGGGAGTTATAAACATATTTTGGAGTGTCTGCTTTCTTTAGAGGTGATGGGGAGCCATGAGGTGTTTTTATGTTTAGTGTTATGAGATTTGTGCTTTAGAAATAGCAGTCTGGAATAGGGCCAGACTGGATGCACGAAAGCCATTAAGAGCGCTGTTAGTAAACTTACTGAAAGATGATGGTGCTTGAATTAATATGGTGACAATGAGAAGAGATATTAATGACTTCAAAATATATTTAGAAATTAGTGTCACGGTTGGGGGTTCATATTCTGAAGTCAAACTGCTTTGCTGCTTGTGAGCTGTGTGTGGCAATATACCATAGGGGTTAAGAATAAAGGTGTTTCAGTCTATTTATATAGAGTCCCCTCTGAACTCAGGTTTTTACTATTAATATAAGCCTGATAATAAGAGGATTATTGTAGTATTCCATTAAATAATACATGTGAAGTGCTTTGCACAGGACTTGGTGGCTAATCAGCTGTGATTGGCTATGATAGGAAAGAGAGAGGAGTAAAGAATGCCATTTCGGGTTCTCTTTAGGAAGTTAGAATTAGAGAGGATGAAAATCAGAAGTAGCCCAGAAATAGAGCTGCACAAATATATTCAAATGATCTTTGACAATAGAGCAAAGGTGATTCAAGAGAGAAAGGACAGTCTTTTCAACAAATGGTACTGGGACAAGTGGACAGCAACATGCAAAAAAGTGAATCTACACATAGACCTTACACTCTTTATGAAAATTAACGGAAAATGGACCAAAGATCCAAAGGTGAAAGACAAAACTGTAAAACTCGTAGGAGATAATACAAGAGAAAATCTAGGTGACCTTTGTTTTGGTGATGACGTTTTAGACACAACCCCAAATGCATGATTCATGAAAGAAAAAACTGACAAGTTGGACTTCATTAAAATTAAAAATTTCTGCTCTGTGAAACACACCATCAAGAGAATGAAAAGATACGCCATAGAATGAGGGGAAAAAAGCTTCACAGAGAACATATCTGATAAAGAACTTGTATCTGAAATACACAAAAACTCTTAAAACTGAACAATGTCAAAAAAACTGATTTTTTTAAATGGGCAAAAGGTCTGAGTAGACACCTCATCAAAGAAGATATACAGATGGCAAATAAGCATACGAAAAGATGCTCAACATCAAACGTCATCAGTGAATTGCAAATTAAAACAAAAGTGAGATACCATAATATACCTATTATAATGGCCAAATCCAGAATTCTGACAATACCAAATGCTGTGAAAATGTGGAATTCTCACTCATTGCTGGTGGGAATGCAAGTAATACAGTCATCTTGGAAGACAGTTTGGTGATTTCTTACAAAACTAAACATACTCTTACCATACAATCCAGCAATCAGGCTCCTTAATATTTACGCGAATGATGTGAATATGTATGACCACACAAAAATCTCCACATGAAGGCTTATAACAACTTTATTCATAATCCCCAAATTTAGAAGTAATCAAGATGCCCTTTAATAGATTAATGGATAAACACACTGTGGTACATTTATCCATACAATGGAATATTAGTCAGTGACAAAAAGAAATGAGCCATCAAACCACAAAAAGACATGAAGGAAACTCAGATGCACTTAACTAAGTGAAAGAAGCCAACCTGAAAAGCTTATATATTGTGTGATTTCCTATATGATATTCTGGAAAAGGTAAAACTCTGGAGAAAGTAAAAAGATCAGTGATTGCCAGGGGTTAAGGTGGAGGGAGGGATGAATAGGCAGAATACAAAGGATTTTTAGGGCAGCAAAGCTATTCTGTATACTACTGTAATGGTGGATACATTTTTCAAAACTCACAGAATGTACAACACAAAGAGTGAACCCTATGTAAACTAAGAACTTTCGTTAATAACAGTATGTCTACATGGGCTCATCAATTGTAACACATGTACCACACTAATGCAAGATGTTAATAATAGGAGGGGGTATACAGGAAGTCTCTGTACTTCCTTTTCAATTTTTCTGTGAACCTAAGACTTCTCTCTAAAAAATAAATTCATATATATATATGAATATATACGTATATATATATACATATACATATACGTATACATATACCTATACATACATCTCTCCTCGGAAGCGAGATCGGGAGTTTGGTCAAGGGTGCAGTTATTGCAGTGAAAATACCTGCAAAGAACGTTGAGAGTGAGGGAAGAAGAGGACAGAGGAGAGCAGCCAGAATCACCACCATTTAGACACAGAGGAAGAGCAGGCTGGGGAGAATAGGGAGAGCAAGAGAATGAATAGATGAGTGGGGTGTCATAGAAGCCAACAGGGAAGACTCCCTTGAGTGGAAAGCAGAGTCAGAATCAGACGTGCCAGACGACTCTGAGAATGTGTATGAGTTTCCTCGGGCTGCTGTAACAAAGTACCACAAAATGGTACTTTGGCTTACAACCACTGGGATCTACTGATCTGAAATCAAGGGATTATTAGACACTGCAGTTCTGGAGGCCCTGAGAGAGAATTTGCCCCCCACACTCTTCTAGCTTTTTGGTGCTTGTCAGCAATCCTTGGTGTTCCTTGGCTCATAGATGTGCCCCTCCAGTCTCTGCCTTCATCATCACATTATATTATCTTCCTGTCTGTCTGTCTGTCTGTATTCAGACAGGAAGGGAATATCATTTCTCTCTTCTTACAAGGACAACAGTCATTGGATTAGGATCCATCCTAACCCAGTATGACCTTATCTTAACTGGATTACATCTGTAAAGACCTTATTTCTAAATAAGGTCATATTCACAGGCACGGAGGGTTAGGACTTTTGGGGTGAGGGCACAATTCAACCCAGAACAGAACTGATCAAGAAAGTGACCACTGGATTTAGGTTGGTGATCTTGAAAAAGTACTTTCCACACTATGCTGTACACCTGAAACTAACAAAATATTGCACATCAGCTATACTTCAATTAATAAAAAAAGAATTAAGGTTGTCCAAAAACATTTAGCTAAAAAGATGATATTATAAACAAATATTAACAATTTAAGGATCACTTAAATTAACATATTATGTTAATTAAATTAACAATTAAACATATTGTGTCAATATAGCAGAATACTTAGCAGCCCTTAAAAATTCTCTTTTCAAAGAGATAGGAGGTGCTAAGTGAAGAAAGTAGGTTACCAGATACTAAATAGGGTATGACCCCAGTTTTAAAGTTATGTGTATAGAATGTAAATGCATTAAAAAAGAACCGGAAGATGAAAAAAACAGAACAAAACACAGTACTCTCCATGGATTGGTAGAAATCAAAACCCAGTTGTGGAGGTTTGAATAGTAAATGGCAAGTGAAAGAGACGAGGGCAGATACACCTTCACAGGAAGTTTTGGGGCAAACCTGGAAGTAGTGAAGGGGTGTGAAGATTTTTTTCCCACTTTTATGATTATTATTATTATTTTTAACACATGAGGTTAGGTAAATGGCAGAAAGAAGAAGCTTAAACAGACAGGACATACTGTAAAAACTCTTGACAAAATGGAAAAGGATTAGAATTAGAAAGAGAATATCTCTTCCCCTAAAATAAGCGAGAAGAAGGAAAACACTTACGGATACAGGTATATTTGTCGATGTAGTGGCAAGTAATTGACAGAGTTCCCACAGGATTTTGTTTATTTTTTTTTTCCTCATGGAGAAGATGCAGCAAGGTGGAGGAGCATTAAGGTAAAAGACTTAAAGAGTGGACAAGCTTCAAAATGTTTATGGTTGAAAATGGGAAGAAAGAGTGACTGGCTCAGGCATGTGGAGGGTCCCTTTGCGACCGAAGGCCCACATTTTTAGTGGAGCTAATATACATTCTTTCAGTGGAGCTAATCTGCACATATTTCTGATTTTTTTTTAAGCGATGTTGATTAGCCCAGGTGGAGGCAGGTGTGATAAAAGGAAAACAGCAGGCTTTTGAAGGTATCGGCCAAAGAGTAGTGAAAGAGCGGGCTGTGAAGTTTAAGCTGGTTAGGTAAAATGGAGATATGGAAGGGAGTGTCAGAGAAAACATGCAGAGGCCGACGGACTGGACGATTTGATGGAGTCAGATAATAGGCACATTGAAGAAAGTAAGTTAAAATTTGTGAACGGTGTAGGGTACTACCAGAGAATGGGAAGGTGGAATTTCCGACTTCCACGATGGCACAATTCTGGGTAATCTGAAGCTCTGAGGTATCACTAGAGATGTAGATGCCTGAAGGAAGGGGGAGGCGAGAATTACTGGATTTGATGCTGCAACGCACGGAACAAGTTTGTAATCCACTTATTTAAGTTTTTAAAGTATTTTCTACATCAGCTAGAATGTAAAGTACAGTTGAACAACGTTAAGAATGTATTTATCTTAAAAATATGCAGCATCCTGACTCTAAACAAAGTTGTGAATTGGTGAATTTTTTGTACATATAGCATCTGTTCCTCTTTGTTGGTGTTTCTTACTACTGTTACCTTGCCCCACTTTCCTCCATAACAGACCCATACATTCCCTCCCCCTTGAAGACCCCTTTGCTTTCTTCAACATCACCCCCATGATCCTAAAACGTCTGTTTCTTTAATTGGAATCTGTCAGTTTCAATACCTTAGATTTTCAAGTCAGCTCCTTACAAACTGTTGATTAGAAAAATGAGTGATTCATATTAGTGAATTGAGAGGGAGCAAAGAAGAGAGAGCACAGACTAGATCAAATACCTGGGCCAAATCCTAGTCCCACCACTTAAGTAGCTGTGTGACATTAAAGAATCTTAACCTCTCTGTGCTTCAGTTTTCTTATCAGAAAGGGGAAATAAGAAGACTTGCTCATCTGTCATGTAATAAGCACTGTTTCAGTGTTTGGTAAAAAAAAATGACTGTTAATGAATTTCTGTTCTTTCCTCACATGCAATTGTTGGGATTCCTGGATACAATACTTTAACTGTGAGAGAATTCTAGTGGAGGGCATTTCACACCAGCCCAGACACTTGGTTGATGACCCTCTGTCGTAGAATTCTCTTACACCTGTGCAGTGCCATCTACTGGTAAAAAAATAATAATAATAAGTGGATTTAATATTTTCCTCAATAATACATTTTTTCAAGTTTCTGAACTTTTAAAAATGCATGGAGATCTTTGATCTTTTGCTAGCCTGATATCCTTCACCTAACCTGTTTTTTGTTTTTCAAAAGGTGGAGTTTGCCAAAAATAAGATAAATACAATAAATGTACAGAAATTTTAGAAGGAATGGCTTTCTACAAATGTCTTAAACTGATTATATTATTTGTGGGATAAAGCAATAACTTTTAATCCATATCTAAGTGTCTAATTGCTGAATGGGTTATATACTCATTCAGGAAGACAAGTGAATATCAAGACCAAAGTATTGCAGGTCCATGGTAGATGGGCAGCTTCCATGTGGTTTATCAGCGGGGTCTACTCAAGACTATGTCATTCACCTTAATAGCATCAGCCAAACATGCACTGGAGGGAAAGTAAGGAAGTCGCTTTCTTACAGTTGCTGTGTTATCCCAGGGATTGGTAGCTGCTCTTTCCCTGAATGTCACCTAAGACATTAGACTTGAAGAATGGGTTTTGGCTAGGTATGGGCTCCAGGAAAGGGGAGAATAGATAAAAGAAGAAGGGATAGATAAGGAGTGGGGGGAAGAAACTATAGAAGAAAGATCATGAATTAAGAGATAAGTAGATTAAACAAGCTGATACAGTGAGTTGAGGAGAGATACAAAGTGCAATCAATCTTTTTCTTAGGTATTATAAATTGTCCCCAAATTGAGTTTTTGACCATTTTTATAATAGGTTCTAAATGCTGAACTCTAGTTTTGTTGTATATGCTGCCATCAAACTGGTTTCACGGATTTCTTTAATGACCTCTGATCAATTTGACTGATTGATGATTGATAATTGACTTACGATAGCCAAGGATAAATCCATATGATTTCTTTTAAGTGTCCATGAAATTCTCTTTGCATGGGAAGGCTTAAATTAGAGATGATTTCTTATTCCACGTTTTAGATTCTTTTCAGGTGATCAGATTCAACAGACTTTTGAGACACAGCTATGAGCACATCCAAAAAAGAAAAAAAAAAAAAAAAAAAAAGCTTCTGTTAGTGGACTAGGATAAAGGCAATCTTTCCCAAAGGGGTTTGTTTGTAAATTGCTTTGGTCCACTTTACAAGGTCAAATCCATTCTCCTAATGATGAATCTCATCTGTTCTGGCAGAGAAAGAAATGTTTTCTTTCACTTCTACGTGTGGCCAGAGCTCATTCATCTCAGTAAGTTCTGAAGAGAAATCTAGCTACATCAGAGAGAGGAGTATTCAAAGGGCAACTGATGGCCAGGAAGATATATGGAATTCACTTTCCTGAGACAGACATTCAAATGGTAACAAGTGATAGAAAACAGCTCTATATTTCAGCATGATGTGTGTTCGCTCCCGATGATTAAACCCCCTGTGAGCCATCTGTGTTTAATGGGTTAGAACTACTTTGTAGCTGCAGTTTTTTCCTACCACTGCTCTCTTATTTATTTGAGAGAAGACCGAACTCCACTCTTTAAAAATTAAGCATGTAAGAAACTCTGCCAAGAGAATCAGAAAGAAAAGACAAATTTATAGCCTAGTGTTGTTTTAAGCATTTAGTAGTATAAATAAGAAGTGTAGATAAATGTGTACAAGTAGACGCATAAGTGACCCTCTGTTTATCTCGGTTACATTATTTGCCTAAATTCCAGAGCAGAATTAACCCAATTAGTTTATATAATGGCTAATGCTGTCCCTCAGCTGAGCTATTAGGGACATGTAAAACTGATGCTAGACCAGGGATGGTGTTATTTTACTTCTAAGTCAAGCCTTGGGGACTGTGGTTTGTATCCAGTGATTCTTGCAGATAAAAATCAGAATCCAGTGTGGAAATTATTGTAGCTTGAAGCAATATACACTATTGGTGTTATTGATGCAATTAAATTGAACTTCTGGTTTAAAATGCCAATGATGATAATGGCTTTCTATATGCAACTGTGTCTTACCCGAGATATGTCACATTTTACTAACATCTCATTATTTTTCTCTGACTTAGAAAAGTCGGCAGCCATAAGCACTCAATAAATATTTGCTGAATTGAACTGAACTCTGAGAACTGAGAGGTGAGGTGGCACTGATCATCAGTGACACATCTGGGATCAGAATCTTGATTCTGTTCTGCCAGACACTTAGTGATCCCAGCCAAAGCCAATGGAAATACTACATGAAGAAGTTTAAATCTAAAAAAAAAAAAATGTCACACAGCTACAAATGTTAATCTGAGTCATATAACTATATAAACCTAGTAAGTTCTCTCTTGCCATGTACTCAATACATTGACTGATTTCAGGGTTTTCCCCCTTCATAACATCTAGCTTATAGCTCTCTTCCTAGGTCATTCAAATTTTTTTCAAAGATATTTCCCTGAATAATTTCTCCTGCCTTTTTTTTTTTCCTTTCCTTTGAACCAGAAAACACATCTACAAGGCGAGGCTTCTTAGGGCTTTAAAAACATCAATCAATTTCACAACTGGGAATGGAGAGATCTAGATAAGAGAGAGCAATTCGTCCATTAAACCTCTGTTTATAAAATTTAAGCAAGCGTTTTGTATAAAATGAGACAAACTTTGACCACACTGAGGCAGACAAAGAGTTAAAGACACAAAAGCAACACCCAGCTGCTGCTTCTTTTTCTTTTCCCTTTCGTGGAGTAGGGAGTATTTTTCCTGTAATGACCTCAGAATCTTCTGTCTTTTTCTTGGTCAGAGATCAAGGGGTACACCAGGGTGAAACCTTCTTCTTATTGAACTTTTCTATCAACTTTCTGCATGCGTACTTTGAAGCTGCACTTACAATTTTTCCTTGTTTTCTGTTATACATTTATATAAGATCATATTAAAATGTTTGCTGTATTTTCATATTAGGTAAGTTTCGGCAAACGTTATCCATCCAACTAAACTGACTATTTTCTTGAAGACAAAAGTCATGGTTGCATTTATTCATAACCTCCATGGCTAGCATAGCACATTGTAATACTATGAGCTTAGCACATAGTCACTGAATTGAGAGTAAAAAACTTAAAAAACTTATTGAATAAAACAAACTATTTCTCCACTGAACTTGAGAGCTTCAATCCAGTTAATAAAGTAATAATAATAAGGAAAAGAAATATTTAAAATTAGAGAAATGTTGTGGTGTGATGTATATAAAAAGGTTTGGAAATATTTTACTTAGCATGGACATAGTCTTTCAAGACACATTTGGGTTATCTTTCAGAGAAAAAGTGATAAAATGCTACACTCTTGTAAGTTCCTATTCATCTTTCAATGTCTGGCTCAAGTGTCACCTCTTCTCTTCAGCTTTCCAGGACTATTTATAATGGCTCAATTAATTGCTTTGTTACCTGTTTTCCAATAGTATTTTGCTTGAGCCATTTCCACGCCATATTTTAATTATTTATTGTACTCTTTCATCTCCCCAACCAGCATGTAGTTTCTTTAAGGTCTTAGCACAAAGGGAGTTCTCAATAAATGTTTGATAAATTGAGAAAAACTGAATTTAAATATTGAAAAAGGAAGAAAAGGAAGAAAAAAATCTAACATCAACTCAACAGGAGGAAAAATTAGAATCTGTAAAAAAAAGTATTTCAATTAAGTACTTTACAGACTACGATAAAGTATTTTCAAATGCATATTTCAATTATTTTTTTCATAGCTTTAAAGGGAGCATGTAGAATAAGAAGGCAGGAGAGGTGTTGCACTTAGAAGCTCCTTATACTCTGACCATAAATTTCCTTATCTGTGAAATGGAGATGATAATAATACCCACTGTCACAAAATTGTGAAAGTCAGGGAAAATAAATGTGAAAGTGCCTTGTTAATCCAAAGCTTTATACAACTTTTTCAATTATCCAGAAAACTAAGGCTCAGAGAAATCGAATAACCTTCCTAAAACTTTAAAGCTAAAAAGTGGTGGAGCTAGGATTCCTAAGGCCAAACTCTTTCCATGATGCTGCCCAAACCACTTGCCTCTTCTCAATGCCTAGCCCCCATCTACCGTGTCCTGGTTCCTCAGTAATCCTCATTAAAATGCCTCATTCATTCAACAATGAATGCTCTGGGGCTTCCTGCCTTAAAAAGTCCTATTCTCTTTCAATCCTCCATTCTGCTAGTAAGAGATAAATAATCTGATAAATTATTAGGCACTCTATTATACTCCTTCCACAACATAGGACCATCCTCTAGGGTGAAAAATTATTTAATCTGGAGAAATGACTCTGGTGCATCAAAAGGGTTTCTTAATCCCTTTTGTGCCATAGACCCCTCTGGTAGTTTAGTGATCTTGTGAACTCCTTAGTAGATGTCTTTAAATAAATAAAATACATAGGCTTAAGAGGGAAACTAATTATATTAAAATACAGGTGTTCAGATATTTACAAAACTAATTTTAGGATGTAGTAGTATCTGTGAATCTTTATTGACAGATAACAAGATCCAGCAACAGAGCTAAAAATTACCCTAACTTTGAAGTATTTGAAACTATTGAAGCAGTTTGAAAACTGTCCTAATCAAGTGATAAACTTGAATTATTTCAAGATATCTTTAATAACTCTAATAAATGTAATATGCCAATATCTGTTCTTTCTATTGGTACCAAAAGCACAGGTACTGCTAAAACTACTCAGATTTGTTGTCCATTCATAAATAAAATGCTGTGTTTCATTCTAGGTGTTAGTGGAAACAAAGATCTAATTATTTTTCTATCTCAGTTTATGTATCCTCTGAGTTCTATCCAGAGGTACACCCTCCTATACCCACTGTCCCTACATTATGAACTCTGCTCTAATGACATGGAGAGATTTTGAGCATTTGAATCTCTTCATCTTCCCTAACCAGACTGTGTAAGTAACCTGCAGGGGGCTCCTTTTGCCTTCTACTGAAAATTTATGTTTTGACAATGCTGGTAATTGTTCTGAATTATTGTCTTAAGTCTTTAAAGTGTACGTCAAGGTAAATAGATTTAAAAAAATTACAAGTATATATTATGTGAAGACGCATGAAAACCTTCAGTATGCAGTGTCTCTTTTTCTAAAGTCAGACATGCTATAAAATAGTGTCATGATGAAATACTCAAGTCATTTATTTGTCCCTTGAACTTAGAAAAATGCATAGTGGTATACAACTCACAGACTAAGAAGAAAAAAACTTCTGTTAATTCTCTACTATTTTATGCAGTAAAATTGAAGAATTAGCTAGACCCTGCCCTGAAGCCTTGCTCACCATTTTTGCAACATATTTCCAGGATAAATGATGGCAGTATGTTTATTTAAAAAGTAGAGTTATTAAAATAAAACAAAATCCCGTTTTAGCATTTACTATACGCTGTGAAACCAATATCGCACTTAATCTGTTTTTGAGGTTCCATGCCATAAATGCTGACTCTACTACTGTTAGGTATTTCACTTAAGATCTTGTTTTCATTTGCATCATTAGTGACATTATTGCCTGGCTTGTATAAAATATATGTAATATATGCTAAGAACAAAAGTACTATTTAATACATATCATTCTATTAAATAGATTCCCTCACAAAAAGTCATACTTTCTTCAATGCAAACTATGGATAGCTATAAGGAAATAATGTCTGTTTGAATTTTAGATGACTAATTTCTCAAAGTAGAAATGCCTTAAAGTTAGCAATTATGTTTTAAATAATAAACATACATCTTTATATTGTAAAAAGAGAAAAGAGAAGTCAATCCAAGTAGAATTTTTCCAAAAAGATGATTTCCATATTTCTTCTTAACTATTTGGCAGCAAAAGTGGTCATTTTTTTTTACTGAAAAATATATATCTAACATAATCACTCATCATTTACAATACTATTTGTTTAAATGTTGAAAGACAAAAGTTAGGGTCACTGGTTAAGTTTAGAAAATTACTTGAAAATTTCAAACAGCTTATGCAAACACTGTAGTTGATCTTTTCACTTCTTATTTCTCACCAAGGCATTGTTTAGTTGCTGATAAACTAAAACTACAACATTATATATAAAACAGCATTATATAAAACACAGGGAGGTGATGTATGAATTGTACCATGGAAGTGAAATAAGCATCCAGAATTTGAGATGAAAAAGTAAAGATACTAAAAGGGAACAATAGCATATCATCTTTGTAAAAACTGTGTTAAGTGCATTGGTCTGCCCCTCACCCCTTCCTTGGAGGTAAAAAAAATCAACAGCCAATTGAAACGATGAAACTAATACACTCCAGTAATTTATATGCACAATTTCATGAGTTTCCTCAAGGTTATATAGGTTAAGTAACTCTGTTATTCTTTTAAGATATGTTGTCAGGACTGAGGGCAAAGATTACAGTGGCTTTATTTCTCTGCTTTCATAAAAAGTTACATAAGAAGAAAATAATCAGTATTTAATGTCCATAAATAAATATTTTCAGAATTCCACAAACCATTTTCTGAAATTTAATTGTATGTTTATGAAAGAAACTGCATACTTTAGCTAATACTCCATTAAATTTCTTTCTTATCATAAGGTCCAAACCTTAACCAACTCACTCAGGAAGAAAAAGAGTATAAGAATCATCTATTAAACCATCTGTGCAAGAGAAGTGTGGAAGGGGCAAATAGAGGATGAAATAGTTACAGGAACAAATGTCCAAGTGGATCAACTACTTAATGAACCAAAATACCCAGTTTCAATACTGTCAATAATGAACCAAAATAAAAGTAAACGAAATGCTCCTTAGTTTTTCCTTTAAGTATGTACATTCAACATTTTTGTGAGTGTTACTAATTCTAGTATACAAAACTTTGTTAACCTAAGTTCAGAAAGAGCAAGAGAAAATTCAGGAAGTGCATCTATGCACTTTTTGTTTTAGCTTTATCTTATCCTACTGCATCAGAAGTTCATTTTTGTTATATTTTAGTCACTTAAATGTGTAATAAAATTTTCAGCCAATAAAAACAAAGGTCAGAATGTTAACACAAGAAAATTCGTGCAATTCTTACTACCTTCATAAAATGTGAAGCACGGTTGAGGGTGCAAACTTTAGGCATGTGTCTGTCCAGGAAGACTGTGAACTCATCAAGGGCAAGAAACATGGTTCCATTAGTTTTTTTATTCTCCCAAATAGTACTTCACACACTGCAGGTGTCAAAAAACAAAAATGTGCTGATTGAATTAAATTTATACAAAGCATTGAAGACGTAGAACTTCAATTAAAAAGATGTTATTTACATTGAAAAGAATTGAGTTACAGAAGCTCCAACTAATTATTAGAATTAATGAGGAAAAAATTTAGAGAAGGAAAAAATAAGGATGTGAAATTCAAACTTGATTAAAAAATGAGTTTTGTCTCTCATTTAAAAAATATAAGTTATTAGGCAAGGGCCACTAAAATTTCAATTATGAAAGCAGAAGAAATGGACATGGATACCATTGATTGGGGAAATTTTTGAAAAAAAATCTCATATTTTAGTTCTAAGTTT
This sequence comes from Kogia breviceps, assembly GCF_026419965.1. Classification (NCBI taxonomy): domain Eukaryota; kingdom Metazoa; phylum Chordata; class Mammalia; order Artiodactyla; family Physeteridae; genus Kogia; species Kogia breviceps. The sequence continues at coordinate 70,012,502 of NC_081321.1, read as the reverse complement.
TAGTTCACAAATTCCTTCTGACCACATATATGTGTGTATGAAAAGAAGTCATTCTCTTCTAAAACATGAAGGATATTTAACAGCTGCCTAAACAATCCTTTGACAAAAGCTCCTGCATGTAAGCATAATTCTCAGGGCCAAAGTTGAACAAGTTTGTCTTGGGAACAAAACGAAAAAGAGAGAACACAAAAGTAATAAAGAACAGAGTTATTATGAAGTCAAAGAATGTTTGTTTAGGACATCACTCATCTCCATCATCTGCTTGATTTAAAATTTTATTACAGAAGATGTCTAACTGCTGTAAATATTTTCCCACTAGAAACAGACACTTACTGGACTTAAGTACTTTTTCTGAAATTTAATTTTAAAAATTCATTTATTCTTGCCCTTCAGCCTTTAGGGTTTCCAAGCATATCCCTAAAGGTTGTAGGAACCACAAGGAAGATTCTAAGTGAGTACAAAGAGCAGATCGTGCTCTGATCCAAGCCATGGAAGCCATCTTCATTTCAATTAATTTACTTTGCCTTTATGAACTTAAAGAGTCTTTCAAGGTTGACATTTCACTCATCTGAAAAAGCCTGGAATGTGACAGGGGAAAGGGAGGAGAAGTAAATCAAAGGGGTTAGCAATTTTCCAGATGCAATGTATTTTTCTTCTCTTCTTTTCCACCAGAAATTTTAGAGAGCCTTCTGACATTTTAATTCCCTGTGCAAAACCACAGTAGCAAAAATGCTTACAGCTTCTATGTCAAAAAACAAACACACACACGTGCACTTGCACATACTCATGAAATAAATACAGATTCCAACTGCTGCTCCTTTAACTGAAAATATTTCTTTGAGTGTATTTATTAGATGTTTGTGTACAGTTTAATTGACAATGTTAGTTTAAAAGCAACAGCAGGTTTTGTAACTTTCTTTTTCTCTTGTGTGATAATTAATTGCTGAGTCCGTGCTGGCTTTTTCATTAAAAAGATGGCATTTCTACAAACTGTTCTTGTGACTGTATTTTAAATCACACCAGGATATTTCAGTTATCACCTTTAGCCACATGGTTTCAGGAAACGATGCCCGAATATTTCATGCAAATGCTGGTCATTTCCGAAGAGTCCGTTTTTCACAGAGTGGAAATTCACCAAAACATGTAGAGGTAAAAAAATCTTCAAGGCCTGTAGATAAATTCTCAGCAACAGAGGATATGCCCATTGTGTCTTGGAGCCAGAGAGGGAGAAACGGCAGTTAACTCCCCCAAACACCCTGCTTCAATATTTACCTGACAGCTTTGGTATCTTGACATTTTTCCCCAGTGCATTTCCTCCTTTTTCAGGTATTATTTTACAAGGGATTTCTTGTTATACAGAACTAATATAAATCAATCTATAACAGAGGACTTTGTTTAATACATTTATTCTTTTCAGAAGCTGCATGATCATATTTCATTGACTCGTACAATAGAAACAAAATCTTACTACTAAAACAGAGTTTGTGGAGACGGGTGCATGGTAAACCTATTTAGTTTTTTCAGGGGTTCATTCTTAGATTTTAATGTTAAATAATAACAACTATTCATTTAAGCTGGTCTCACTGTATATCTTGACCTTTAGCAATTCCACACACAGCAGCTTATTGTGGTATCCTTTAAATATGAGAAATAAGAATGTTTTACTTTGCCATTAAGAGAAAAAGAAAAGAGTACTGTATGTTACATGGCCCATGAAATATTGGCAGTGTGCTCCTTGGCTTTCATTCGAAGAACTGCGATACTGGAGGACCTCCTTTCAAACTCTGGCTTTGTTTCAAATGCATGTCCATTGGTAGCCCCGGTAAGAAGAGAGTCAGTGAAAAAATTGTTGAGGGGCACGTGGCTGAACTGGTTCTGGTGGTTTGAAAACCCTGTGTAACTGGAATCTGTCCGAGGCGAGTGAGAGTAAGGTGTCATACAGGAGGAAGTGTCACGTGGTAACATGCATGAAGTGACCACAGAACCACCACTCGCATTTCCTGCCCACAAATTGTTCTGAATCTGGAATATATAAAACAACAAATATTACATTTATGCGTTCTCACTTTTGTTCCCTTACTTTGGTGAAACTGTATTTACGAAGTTTTGTTAGTTGTTCATTGTTTGCTCCTATTGGGTGGTCCGTAATTTCATTCTGAGTACATCAAGCAATTACTGAAAAATAATTATTTGAAAGATTCTTCTAGTTTGTTATACTGGAATGGATCACCAAAACCCACATATTTTACCACATAAAATACTCTCAAAACATGTCAATCTCGAGTATTCTTTTTATAGTCATGATTTTTTAAATGAAATCTGGAAGATTTAGTCATGATTCCTCACCAATTCATGTGCTTAGAAAAGTGGTTAAAAATATGGTTTTAAGTTGAAATATAGTTTTCATCTTTCTAAACACAATTACACAATTGCATTTGTTTTTTTAAATTCCACATCTGGACTCTTGGTGTGGCAGTTTGTGCTGGAAACCAATGCTGATATGAGGCTGTTTGTTCTTTAGAGATATTTTTGATCAAACTCATTTTGGAAAATGTTCACTGTTTCATTGTTTTTCGTATCCTATAGTCTTGAATACATAGCTCTGTGAAAAGGACAATTATACACATATTTTAAACATTTATTCTATGATTTATATATGATATAGTGAGGTTGCAGCAGAAGTATGACATGTAGAACAGATTTAGAATCCTAAAACTTTACTATTACCCAATAACGAAAGCACAATTGAGAAAAATATGCAAGTATTAGCAAAAATATCATATGAATATAAATAAAGTACTAGATAACATCTTATAAAACGATTGAAAACTGGGTTATCATTCGTGCCCAAGAAATTCATATCTCATCTCATTAAATCTCTACAGGAAACATTTCAGTGCAATATTATCAGCAAATACAAATTTCTCTAAAGTTACTAGCATGTAAAAGAAACATTAAGTAGAATTTGTATACTATGAATTTTAAATAGGAGGTATCTTAGACTAGCTATTTAAACAAGGGCAAAAAGAAAGTGATCACATGCATGACTGAGAAGCACAGAGAAAATCCTGATAAATGGCAGGAGCTGGGAAAAAAGGAACATGTGGCTTGGTACAGCATGGCAGAGGGATGCAGCCTTAGAAAATGAAATTTAAAAATTATATGCCTTTTACAGTATTATTACAATGGATTTAGACTAGAACACAGCAACAATATATATGTTTATCCCATCTGACTTTCTTTTTTAAAATCATAATTAGAATGGAATCATCAATTATTTCAACACATATACAAGAACTGTTTTCTCCTATTTATTTTTACATAGAAATTTCAGTCTGCTACATATAGCCTCTGGTACAGTCTTACAACACCCAATCTGAAGCCATACTTTTTAAGACAACTTATTTTCAATTAACAGCCAAAAATACGTTGATGAATCTTTTGGATTACACTGTAGAGATGTTACTCTGTCACTTAGAAAGGACCACAACCAGTTTTAAACTGAACAACAAATATTATCCCTTAGGTGGTGCTTCAGTGGTTGGCAAGATGCTCAGTTTAGTATTGTTTTTAAAATAGTTCTTTATATAAATATTTTCTAAGCTGCTTTAAATATGTCAAATCTGTGAGAGATACCTATAGACATCTATCTAGTTATCCAGCTAGCTGTCCATAATGATTTGCATACATTATCAATCCTTAAATCGTCATGGGCTGTGCTGTTTTAATCTTGGCTCATTCTAGTGTATGTATCCCACTTTAGCCAAAATATGATGATTGGTGCCAGTGACTGCTGAGTTATGTATCTCAAACCAACAGGAGGGGCTGTTAATGTCATTAGTCTGTCAAACTAGCTCTTCTAACTTGATCTGGGTGATTTTCCTCTGACATTCAATCAAACATTGTGCTACACTGCAAAAACCACAGTCATATGCCTGACAAAAGGGCTTTCAGGAAATGAAAGTGAACTTGCTTGCTTACTTTTGAAAAAATAAATGCAAGGCAAGATAGTGGTGGAGAAAGATTATTTACATTTTATGTTTGTTAAAGGATCCCTCAACTTATACACAGTGTTGCTAAAATTTATTATTAAAATCATCGACTTGTATTCCAAATGCATAGGAAATATATTTAACAACTCAGTCAAAAAGAAAAAACAAGGAGAGTAAAAGCAAGGAAGGAAATCTATGAATTTAAATTTAAAATATTTTTCCCCTGAAAGAATTAACAGCAATCTATGTATAAAATGAAAAGAAATTCTCCACTTTCCATGACATGAGCAAATATTGTTATTTTGATCAAAACTTCTTACCTGAACATGATCAAGCAAGTTAAATGCGTTACTTTTCATGAAATACAACATATAGAAATGTCTTCTGAACAGAACAGATCAATAAAGCAATTTACAAACAGCAATACTCTAGTTGGACTTGAGGGGATACCCAAATATTCTCATGGGTAGTGATGCTGTCACATGTTTTTACTGCTATGCCCTGTTTCCATGATCTCTATCACCCCTCTCTCCCCAGCCTTTCTTTGATTTTCAAATTTCTGGCATGTTTTCATTAGACTTTGGGGATCTAGTTGGTTTCTATATTAAAGTTAGATGCAAATCATAAAAAATAATATCCCCAGCGAACTGAGGTTTTGCTTCCTCTGAAGCATTCCCTCTGGATGTTTAAAACATCTGATGATGACGAGCAAGATCATGCTCATGATAGCTAACAGTTATCAATTAATTACCATGTGTCAAGCATTATGTTAAAAGCATGATGAAGACTTCTAATCGTTTTGACATCGGAAAAGGTATGTGCTTTTACTATCCCCGTTTCGTAAAAGGTAAAACTATAGAACAAAGAGTTTAAGAATCTCACCCAAGATGGCATAACTCCAACGGCAGAGGTCAAATCTGAACCCAAGAAACCTTAATAAATGCTACAATGACATAAAAACTAGCCTTATGAGTTGAAATTGTTATTTACTTATTAATATCCCTAAGTTTTTGGTTGTTCATAAACTCCACTTTCTGAAAGCAACATTCCCAATGATCGCTCACAATTGTTTTCTCATCCCCAGGCCTGACACAGTATATGAAAAACCCTTTATACACATTTATTAAATAATAGAAAAATCTCTAAGAATATGAAATTTGGACTGATCATCTTACAGATGTAATCAAAGCTTTATGGACAATTTATGCTAATATACCTAAAATTTTTTTCATGATTTGAATGCTAGAATCACCATACTACACGATCTTAACAGAAATCATGAAAATTACAAAGATAGACCCTGTTGACTATATTTCCCTAGGCAGTTTTTTGGTGTTTTTTTTTTTTTTTTTTTTTCTGTTAAACACTTATTATCCACCACAGATGCATCTTCCTGGAGATTCTGATTCATTAAGCAGGGGGTGTGGCTGAGGGAATTTGTACTAAAATAATGGCAATAATACACACAAGCAATTCTTAAGATCACCTAGGATCAGGAAACGCTATTGAAGTCCAGCTTCTTTCCAAATGCAAAACACCCTTGTACATTTTCAATTATGTTCAATTCCTGTGATAAGAAGCTCACCCTGTTTAAAAAAACATTCCGTTCCCTTTTGGAGAGCTCTGTAAAAAAGTGAGTGTTATCTTTCTCTATCTATCTCTTCTATGTCTGTCCCTTAAAATGATACAGAGTAAGTAGCATCCTTCTTACATGGGAAAACCTTCAAATATCATCAGGCGATTATTATACAATCACAAGCCTCCTTCCTTTAAGGATTCCTCATATGACATGATTTCCAGATGGTACCATTCCAGTCACGTTCCTCTGGATATGCTAGAGGTTGTCAACACCCTTCACCCTTATTAACATCCTGCACTGACAACAGAATATAACCTAGATGTCGTCTGATCACCGTAGGGATAACCCAGCAGGTATCATCTTTGTTCTAGATCATCTACTTCTGTTAATATTTGAAGGCGATATTTGATTAAACAACAAAGTCGTTTGAGCTTGGGGTTTAATAAATCTACTGCTGTCCAAGTGGGCTCATTCTATGTCTCCTCCATCCCTCCACCAATCCTATTCTTGTAAGTGATCATTTTAAAACGATGTGCTAGAATCGACACATACTGTCTAAAACTGCGTATATATTTGTCAACAGAGAAGTCATACAAAAATCTTACTCTCTGACTTATTAAAAATATTGTATTTGCTGTTAAATTTTGGAATGAAAGAATGCACTTTTTTCTAAATAAGATCACTACTTTTCTATTTTCTAGACTAATTTTAGACTAGTTCACTGACACCAAATAATTTTTGTGTAGGCTTCTAACTATAATATTCAAGGGCTTTACAACCAGGAACAGCATTACTGAATAATGTCCACATCCTTTTTCATGTGTGCTTAAAAAAAAAAAAGAAAAACGAGAAAAAAAGACTGCTTGCCTTTACATTTTTCTTCTTTGTTGTGTTTAAAAGTAGTGGATAAAAAAATAATAATAAAAGTAGTGGATAATCTAAAAATATTCCATGTTTTAATGCGGTTCACAGCATTTTTTAAAGTTCTGATGGTATGTTCAAAGCACTGTCCAGGGAACTTAGCCAACTACCTCCCATTAGCATGAATGGAAGTTCAGCTGACTTAGAACTCTCCACTTTGAACGTTTGCCCCTTAATGTTTTTCTAATCAAGTAAAAACTTAATTATTCCATAACTGTAAATTTTGGAGGAAAGTTGATTTTTTCGTCTCTTTCCAAACTGAAATCAAATTCATTTAACATTCACTTTCCTTTCAAGGAAATAAAAGCAATGGCTAGGAAGGAGAGGGGTGATATATAAGTATACACATATATATTAAGAGTTCTTCACTGTGGATTTATATATGTCATGAATTGAATAGGGTAAATCATGGATAGGAAATTATAAATCTCATTTACCTTCACCATGGAAACTTGATACAGACATATTCTTTATATAACCAAAACTGTAAAGAAAATTTTAGTATGCTAAATCTGGTGTATATTTCTAATATATTTGCTGATTTTATTGTAGTGGGGAATTTTTCATACTTTTAAAAAACCTTTTAATGTAAGTTTATTAGTCTTTCCCTTAGTTGTAAAGTAGCATGATGTGTAAAAAAAAAGCAGATAGTTTCCTGATTTATATACTCTATATCCTACTGTTAGTAGTATTTATTGAGACACTAGCCAATGGAATTTAATCTGGATTTAATAGAAATACTGAAAAATGTGAGAATATATGAGTAATAACTGTTCCTTAATTTTAGAGCATCTCTAAAACCAACTAAATATTTTTCTACTAAAACAAGTTTATTTAACCTTACTCCTCTCTATATACACTGCTTCTACCAGCCACCAGCATCTACATGTACACACATACATAGACACACACACACACCATGATACACATATTATCCTATCCTCACACTACCCTCACATCACAGCCCCAACACTTCCCTGCGGGAGTTAAAAGGTTGCTTTAAAAAGACAGAGATCAGGGATTCACAAAGAGGTATTTGTGATGATGTTATAGCAATAGCTACTTTGCATTAAAATCTGAAAGTTGACTTTGGTTTATCCTGTTTGACAGAATGTTTACATTTATTGACTACTCTGAATATTATTCAATACTTACTATATAGATTTATTATCACATTATCACTATATAATTTAATTTACCTGATTTTTTATATGGTCTCTTTTAAAAATGAAAACATCACTGTTTACAAAAGCAGTTCAATTTTTTAAGAGACCATTACATTCTTTATTAGCATATCTGTTCCTTTAAAATTTAGAGGGAGAAAATATTAATAAGAATCATGTGCTTAGTAACTTGCAGATATTTTTAGCTGTTGTCTAAACTTAGGGTCCCATTAACTTTTCTAGTAACTACATCAGTAAGCTGCTGGCAGGGAGAAGGGGTATAAGCGTTTTTCCAAATAGTGAATTTGCTACCAGTGAATAACACACACTGAGACTTTGTGCATCTGGAAAAAAAAAAATCCCAACTTGAATTAATTACGCAGTGAAAAGATCAATCTGAGCAAGTTTAGGTACTACCTGAGATAGAAATGAGGGTATGTTTTCACCCTCTTATTAGGTGGAATTGTAACGAAAAAAATTTAAGATAATATACAAATACTAAGATTTTGGGGGAATCAATTTACTTTTCAAAAATTCCAAAAATATATGTTTTCAACACATAGTACTATTAAGTTGAAGGGATTCGAAATTATTTATTCATCAGAAAAGGACCACATGTTAAGTATTCATTGCTACTTTGAGTTCTTAAATAAAATTTCATCTTAGAAATGTACACAGGGATTTGAAACAAGAAAGAGTGCCTTTTCTGTTAGATATAATAGTCATATGAGATCAATGAACTGAGAAAATTGCTATACAGAAAAAATAAAAGTATATATCTCATTAGTGCAAAAATTAAAAGCACTAAGTCTCATAAGAAATGTTAATGTCTGAAAATTTTAAGAATGATACCATATAAAAGTGTTTAAATTTTGTATTATTCAAATAATATTTGAAATATGCTCCAAGTCAAAGCACAGGAAGCATTAAGAACATTTCTCGTTTCCTTTAGTGTTGAATGTGTTCTCAAATTCTGTATTAATTGTGATCATTTTTAAAAAAAGATTCATAGGAAATCTCACCCTACATGCCTTAAAATGAAACTTTTCAAATCAACTCACTTAAGGAGCAAATAAAATCATAGCACTTAGTATTTGCTATTTTTTTAATAATTATCCAGCAACAATTATCACATGAAGTATTTTCCAATTATTTGTCACCTTACTTTTCATGTATTTTAATACATGCATGGTAACTACTGCTGATTCATTTTTAATGACAATTCATCTATTAAAAAATTTACAATTATAAGAAACAAAAATTATAATATAAATTAAGTTTTCTTTGTGAATTATTAACTTAAAATGTAAATCAAATATGCAAACACTTGAAGTATTTACACAGTATATTTTTAATCTTAGAGAGTCCCACGTGGTGTCATGTACGAGCTTTGAATTTATTCTTAAAATCTCGAGTAAAGTTATCAATTATATTCATCTTGTATTTGTGGTAACTATAATTTGAATTTTATTTTTGTGATTTTTTAATTCAACTGTGCGTTTGCACAAAAATTTTTTTCTATTCAATGCTTCATAATTTAGAATAAAAAAGAAAACCCACAGACACATGTGACTTAATAAACATGGCACACATAAAATTCTGGATTAAAATATATCCTGAGGTTCACACTAACAATAATGGTTTGAACTGTAGGTTTTAATCCACAAGTCTGTTCTCATAGACTTCTCAGACTTTGATGCTTAATTTCCCCCCCGGTTCTTCTCTATTTTCCTATAAGGTAGTTTTTATATGTATATGCAACATTGGCACTTCTCAATAATTTATTTTCATATTTATTACTTATTTTGGTAACCTACTTAATTTATTGATTTACTCTTTCCTCTTAAAATATAAAATATGTATAACCAATTCAGTTAAATACAATGCTTTAACAGTGGTCACTTATTAAAAGCAAAAAAAAAAAAAAAAAAACCAGCTAAGTTATTACGACTATGTAAAGTCTTTAAATCACATTAAATTTGAATATTACATTAAAAAAATAAATCTATTTTCATAGTCAACAACATGAATGCACTTTACTTCTTTTGGAGGATATTCTTTACTTCTTTAAAGTATCTGTACGTTCAGGAAAATAAAAGAATTATTCACTGTCTGTGTCTAGCTGCACCTTTACCTGATACTAACAAAATCTACCTCCTACTACACATAACTTAGTTTACATATACATATATGTGAAATAGTCTTTATATGTGTTTATATAAAATATATATGCATATATTTAATTAAATTAGCAACTTTATCCATTGTAAAAATTATATTAATTTGAATAAATTACATCCTTCTATAATATTAAATATTTGTGCTTATAATTAGTGAGAAAGTGAGAAATTGTACAATATCACTATGACCTGCTGACCTGACGCTGTTAACATTTTTGTCCCTCCATTCATCATGAGAGAAGTTTTATTGTATCACAATATATGACCACCTTATTGGTTGTTTGACAGCTATGAGACTGTTCATTACACAATGCATCAAGTATAGCTATATTATTAACATTTTTTAAAGATCTTGGGATCTTAGTTTACTTCAAATATCTGGGAAAAAATAGAAATAATAGTGATAAAAATGTGATACTTTTTCTAAAGGTAAAAACCGCTCCAGAAAAAAAAAAAAAAAAAAAAAAAAAAAAAAACCTGCTCCAGATACCTTTAAATCACTAAACCACGGTGGTAAAGAAAACAAGTTTCATATTCCTTATTTAGCTTAAGCAAAGGTAAACTTTAAGATTAGGACAGATACTTGTGAGAGAAGAGAGTAGGGTCAACAATATCTTCAAATCACTATTTTATAGAAATTTTAACATTTCCTTTTAAAAGTTGTATGATAACAATGTTTGAAATAGATTTGTTAAACTAGAAAGATTATACAGCTTTCATCTTTTTTAAAAAAATTGCTCCAGTTACTACAAATTATCTATAACTTGAATCCAACTCTTGGTATGTTCAAACTCCAAGTGGCATATATTTATAAAGTCATCAATTAAACAACAGAAAGCAAAAATACTGCATGGGTCCTTTAGTGTATTTGGAATATATAGATTTAATTATGATTCTCAATATATACTAAGTAAAACCTCATTGAAAATTTTGGTGGGAAAAACCTTCAATCCTTTTTTTGAAATTTTTGATGAAAACATTTTCTTCATGAGAAAATAATTTTGGTGGATTAAGAATATACTCAAATTTTCCTAAAGCTACCATATTTGTTCACCCTAATTTAAAGAAGAAAGTATATTTAACTGAATTTGATCTTTCTCTAGATCCCCAAATAGTAAATATACTTACAGACTGGATGAGCTTAAATGCTACAACATAAGGGAAAATTCAAACCACTTAGCTACCTCTCTACTGCAGAAAAAAATTAATAATGACTAATGGCTATCATAGAAACATGACTATTGAGCACTCATTATGTACTAGGCAATATCCTAAGAACTCTGCATAAACTACTTTGTTTAATCCTCACGAATAACATATGAAATTGTATCACCATTTTATAAATGAAGAGAAACTTTCCTAGAGGTTAATTTATTTGCCAAAGGTCTAAAAATCTGTTAAGTGGCAGAGTCAGGCTTTGAATCCACAACTCCCTAATTGTGCAGCCCACAGTCATAATTAATCCATAGCCCATCCCAAATCCCAGGATTTAGCTGCACAGACTGTTTAGAAATCACTTTAATCCTCTCCATAACAGAAAAAGTATCATCGCCATCATCATCATCATCATCTGCACTACTAAGACCACCAACTCTAGCACCAACAATACCTCCAGCTTACAAATAAAGACTCTGAAGATCAGGGAGGTCCAGAGACTTACCCAAAGTTACCCAGCTAGTAAATGATAAAGTTAATGTACTTTTAATCCAAACTAAATCTACTGGCATGAAATTAGCTCTTCTTTTAAGAATGAAGGCTGCTATAATCTCCTAGAAAATGTTTATAACTTAACAGAAAATATTTTACTCACTAAAATTAATTATTTTTAAAACGCTTTGGTTTTGTTAAATTAGAAACAAGTTAGAATCTAATGTTGATAGATACGTGCTTGCTCCTTAAACTCAAGGATAAAATTATGTAGTTCTCTAATTGCCTTGGTTTGCTGGGTCTAGTTTGCATCAAGAAGTGTCTGCAGAATTTGTAATATCTAGTTTGTAACCTGTCCACAAAGCAGGAGATTTTGTCTGGATCATTTGTATAACCTCTGTGCCTAAAACAATACCTGGCATATATTTGTTTGATAAGATGCAAATAACTCTGCAAGAAAAACAAATTAAGCCGAAAGGGGTCTACAAAATCTTTCTAGTCTATTCTTTTCAAAGAGGAAAAGTTAATTGCTTAAGACCACAGAGTTGGTTAATATCAGAGATTCAGAAACCATCTGTTTTATTAAAAAACAGACTAGATTTTGTTTTATAATGTACTCCTGAATAGTGAAGTGAACCAGTACTTTTTTTCACACCTATTCAGTGTATACATAATTTGCTTAATACTGTGGTGATACCAAGGTGAATAAGAACTGAATCATCTTTTAAATACTTTACATCCTAAATGTGTGGGAGGCATTTTACACAATCCACCACAACATCAATGAGAAAGTGAGGCGCTGATTGAGGGAAAATTGAGAGGAGGCTTCATGGAAGAAATATGGTTTAGGTGAAGGGAAGGGAATTCAAGATAGAGGGAAACAGACTTAGCACAAGCAAGGAGACTCTTCTCTAAAATATCATGTGTTGGAGAATATCAAGTAATTTAATTTAGCTATACAGTGTTGACAAATGGCAACTGATATTGTGACCCAAAATAGAGCTTTAAAAAATAACAGCTTTTCACTACATCAAAATATACTACCTTTAGAGTATATTACTACTGACATCACAGCATTCACTTTCTGATTTGTTTGTTTGCTATCACATATGAGTAAGTTTAAGAAAAAGAATATCTTAAACAGTCTAAGAAGTATCTACATTTTTTAAATGTTTTATATTATTATTTTACAAATTTAAAAAATGAAAGCATTTTTCCTTACCAAAGTAATGTGATGCTTTAGGGTCAAAATTGAACTATTTCAACACTTCGTGTTGGATTAGGGAGAATCCAACATAATGTTGCATAAAAAGCCTGGGACTCCTGAACTCAAGAAACTTGGGCTCAAATTCAATGAGTTAATGGCTATAAGAAGGAAGCCTGGATTAAAATAAGCCCTCAACTGGTAGTTACTATTTTTACTGTTACAGCTGTTGTTACTATAGTGTAATGAAGACCAGTGGAAACAAAGTATTTAGAACATTTTAGAAAATATTAATTACTATTCGCAAATAAACATTATATGTTATATACAGATACCTTTATGCTAGGTAAGATTATGATACACAGGCTTATTATTATGAGCAGGCTTAAGGAGATCATTTTGTAAACCATTTCTGGTTTTGATGTATTTCTGTGTATGCTTTTGTTTCCCTGCCAAATTGCTAATTCTTTATTTCTGTCCTGCCGCCAACATTTTCTAGTTCCAACATTTTGTAATTAATAATTTTTTTTTCTGTAATTAGTAACAGTAACCAAATTCAGTGTCTTACTGCATTGAGTTGGTTAGGCTCTATTTCAGTTCCTATTTTTCCCATTATAAACTTCTATTTTTAAGCCACATTGATAAAAAAAAAAAAAGTTTCCTTAGGCTGAGTCTTGAGAGACATGATTTTTGCATAATTATTTTTTTTCAAACAAACTAAAAAATGTCAACCATGTATTTTTAAGTTAAAATGGAATTTTCCCCTGACTTTATCCAATACCTACAGTGGGGAGTGGTAGATGCTTGATTTCAGAATTTTTGGTAACCAAACATTAAATGACTTACCAATACAGAAAAGTAGTGTGGATTCACCAGTATTGATTTTTATCATTGTTAATGAATTGCACTGTCAAGATAACTTCAACATATGATCTCTGCATTCCCATACTTAAATTATGAGGTGGTGTAACCAATGTATATAAGTTATGGAGAAGCCACAAGAAGAATTAGTGCAAAATTCTGTTATCTGTGAGGGGAATTTTTTTTAAATTTATCCTTTGTTGGCGTGAAAAAGACTATCAAATGTATGATTTGATTTTACCATTTCCTTTCTTGCCTGAGCTACTAGGCGACCTCATTCTGCTAATCGTTAATGTCACAAGCTATGAGGCACAATAACATAGTAGCAAGATAATTTTAGGAAAAAAGGGTGACTAGTTATATTAAGCTTTTGTATAGAGCTTAATTGGTCCAGGCACTATGCTACATGTTTTATGATATACTAAAGAAGAAAGTGGGGGTTAGAGATAAGGCAACCAAAAGCAAGGAGCAGAAAAGTGGCAAATAGAAATGGTAACAGGGGAAGGAATGAATATTGAAATAATAAGGTGAAAAAATGATACATCACAGTCAAGTGTTGTGGGACATATCAGTAAGACTGTGTAAAGTCCATTTGAAAATAGTTCATAATTTGTGACTTTATTTCTAAAGTCACCAACAGTCAAGTAATTCAAAATTATATGCAGTATACGCCATCTCCGTTATTTTTTTAATTGTTATTTCACTGATTGTGAGAACATTCTTTGCTCCCCCGAACTAAACTGCAATTTGAATAATGCTACTTGAGTCTTATGCTCCTTTGGTATTAGTTAATCATTCAATCATTCAAACATATTCACTGGGAGAGACAGTCTATTGTGGGAGTTAGGATCTTGCCCTTGAGAGCTAGATTGGCTCTGCTCAAATCTGGGTTCACTACCACTAATGAAAGTGAGTAAATACCTCACCTCTCTGTGCCTCAGTTTCCTCATAAGAAAAATGGGAATAATCAATAACACCTACTGCATAAGGTTGTTGTAAGGATTAAATGAGTTAATATATGTACCCTAGTTAGAACAGTGCCTGACAGTAAGGGCTATAGTCATGTTAACAGCTAGGAGAATAGCAGTGCCTGATCTCATGGAGCTTACAGCCGAGAGGACAAACATCCTCACTGCACTTTGTTTAGAACTCAACTAGGACAAAATATTCACCAAAATATTTGGTGAATAAAATTTCATTAGCCCTGTGATGTTAAGGAACCAGGAGTATATACATGCTTTTAAAATAGGAGAAAATATAAAGGAGCTAGTTTAAGATAAAATTTTTAAAGTGAAAGAAGCAAGATTCTTCTTAAGGTAGGTATGGGCATTCATTCAAAAGGTACCCATAATGTTGGTCTTTTGGCAAACTGCAGTGGCAAGGCTTAGCTGTAACAGTCTTTTATAGACTGCCCTGTAAGGAACCATTTGTGTGATCACAGACCAATTTTTTTTTTTTTACCTCATCTGGGTCTGGTTTCCTGACTTCTAAAATGAAGGAATTGAACTAGGTGATCTCTAAGGCTCTTGTTTGCATATAATATTACATTAATAAATTTGGTGGATTTATCTGGAGGAATGAAGTTCTCAAAATAGGTTTTTAAAAAAATCATGAAAGGCACAAGAACACAAAGATAGCATGAAATTAAAGGACTGAATTCATGCTCACAGGGTATGAATTTACAGTTAAAGAAAACAAATACCCTTAAGTTTGGGGCTGAGATGATTTGTTTACTGGACTCTCAAGGTATTCTACCAGCATATATATTACATATTTGTTTTCAAAGTAGTCTCTTACAATGCATATCATTAAACAATAAGTAATGAAATAACAGATGGTTTAAAAGTTCCTTATAATACATATGTCCTTTATCATGTATCAAATACAATTTTGAATATTATAATTCAGTATTAGGAAAAAGTAATCCCCAATTAGAAAGACAAAATTTATTTATGTGAATTATGAAGTATGAAAAAAACCTCCTCTCTAAATTAAAAGGAAAAATTAGAGGAAAAAGAATTTCTAAATAGTCTTTGAAATGAGATGAGAGCTCCCATTATAAAAGAAGTCTTTCTTAACATGATACATACAAAAAATTATGTCCAGTACTAACTCTATATATGTTTTATGTCACAAAGGGCTAAATGTTTCCTTGAAACAATGAGCAAATTCAAAGCTGAAAAGACAACATAGTTTTAAGTGGAACTTAAAACTGAAAAAAAGATGGTTTTCAGTGAAACCGAAGGTGTCAAAGGCCACATGTGACACCAGGTTATGGTATGGTTCATAAAACAACAGCCACAGAGACAGCATGCCAAGCAATGCTTTATGTATTTTAAAAGTTAACAAAGGGAGTGAGTAGAGTAATTAAAAGACATACTACTGAATGATGCTGGTTAAGTTGTTTCAATGTATGCCAAAGAAGAGACCCTGAAATATTTTTAAATTAATGGCTCTAGAAAAATAAATTAAAATAAATAAATAAATATTTTAGTAAAATAAAAATCTAACAAACATGGAAAAATTCTTTTGGAGATTAAAATTTTCATTCTTGGCTATTAGATATAATAAAGCTTATAATAGCCCGTTTAAGAATATACAAACCACACCTATGCCTCTCAGTGTTCTGTGCAGTTTACCATACCTGTGGATAGCTGTCAGTCCTTGGCAAAACTGATATGTCATAGGTGGCAGCAAAATGGCTTTTAGCTTGCTGGATTTGGCCATAACGTTCTCTTTTTCTCCACTTGGCCCTTCGATTTTGAAACCAAACCTAATTTTTTAAAAAAGTAGAATTTTAGGCAAGGAATAGTTGATAATGCAAATATGATGTTCAAAGACTTCAAATTAGAAAGGTAAACCAAGTCAACATAATTACTAAAAAAGGGAATTTTTTTATATTAGAAAAGGATCCACAAATTTTACTTTCTATTTTACCCTGACAAGTGCCATGTCCATAAGGCAATATAATTTAATACAAAGCGACATTTTCAAAAATTTATTTAATATGTCTGAGCCTCTGTTTTTTCATTTACAGAAAATAAAAAAGAATTAGATTATATGACCATGAAGTTTCCTTATATCTCCAAATTATCATAGATAATAATCCCTCTCTCAGAGAATGCTGCAAGTCTGGAAGACATTCATAACTTTTTAGTTTGGGGCTATGTATATAACATTAACCCAGCCAATCTATAACCAAATTAATATCTGGGTCTGTCAAAACAATTGGCTCTTCTGGGTTGTACCCAGACTTAGAAAAACTTAGAAAAATGTAAACATAAAGATTATATCTAAAACATATGGCGTCAGCAGAAATATCATGATTATTTAGAAACAAAAACCATTAGGATTATATATTATATTGATTATGATAAAGACTTCAGGTAAAATGGTATCATCTGAAGTTGAACTATGGTTTTAAAATATACAAATTGTTTATTATGTAAATGACACCACTTACTTATTTTCTCTTATAGAAAATGCTCATAAAGTCTTCAAAATCATTTATCCAACTTAAAAGACTTACGGGTAATATAAATTAAAAAAGAAACAGGGCAGATATAATCAAATGTCAAGAAAGCCTGTGAGTTAGTACGGCCTCTACAGGGTCACTAAACTGCCTTCCAAATCTCTCGAATTAACTGCATAGATGAAATATCCATTATAACACCTATCTTCCTCAGAGGGTTAAATATTAACTAATTCACACTTGTAGCTTTCCAGAATCATCATTTTAATATTTTAAGGTATTAAAGCTCTCTTTAATACAGCTCTCTATACAGAAAATTATATTCAATATGTATAATTTACATAAGCAGCTTTCAGGAAGCTCTTTAGTCTTTACAGAACTATACTCAGAATATAAAATATTTAGGAAAGAAGCTGGAAATGAAGTATAAAAATGCAAATTGTAAAAAGCCTTTCATTAAAATTTATTTGAAATTTTTACTCTTTTTCATATTCAATTCTAATCTTTTATATCTTTATCTTCACACTTATGGAGACATATTAATACTCAGTTTGGTGCATAAGCATGTATTGCAAATTTAAGATGGCACTTTGAAGAGTTTTCAGCAATTAAAAGAAGGCAAAGACAGCTACCTGTTCAGATGGTTTCTTAGAACACTGCTGGGAAGTGTGTATTATCCACTATATTCAGGGCTTAAGACAATATCAACAACAAAACAAAACAGAACACACTTTCTTGTTCTCTCCACAGCAGGAGCATACTGAGGGAATTTAGTAATGAGGGCTTTTTTTACTGAGAAAAAGACCTTGACAATCTCCTTAAAATGGGTGCCAATTACCACTCTGATGTGAAAAGCAGAAAAGAGAACCATCTGAGTAAATTAGGTTCAGGCTGGCTCTCTGTGCATGTTCTTAGACAAAAATTAATCAGAACTTGGTGAAATGATAAGGGGAAAACATGCTTTGTGTACAACTGATCACTCTGTGTGTGTAAACACATTTTTCTATGGTTACAAGTATAACTAATTTACATATATAAACACAAGACCAAAAAACGCACATGTCGGGGGTTTGTGTTAACACTTGACAGTTCTAAAATTCTTCCTTAGTGTTGACTTTCTATACATTTACTTCCTGAACTAAGATAAAGTAACCATTTGGCTCCACAAACTAAAGCAAAAATCTGCTGCTTGGTATTCCTGCACCACCAGATGTTGTCTTTACCGATGTATAAGGGCCTTACAATGGCTCAAACTTCAGAAGGAATACTATTACTCCACTCAGAACAAAATTTTTATTTATTTCTCTATTCTAGTGGTTTATGGGAATTGCAAAATTCAAATTATTTTATTTGGAGTAGTAAAAACACACACAAAGAAAAATGTTATTCTCCTCAATTATTGTTACTTAGGAACTAATAAAATATAGTTTAGAATATCAAGGCTAGTAAAAATAAAATACACTTAGGAGGTAGAATTTTTACCAGTATTTAAAAATTTTTTTCAAATTATTAAGAAACTTAGTATATTGAATCATCCAATTTGATAATTTGAATACAACATATAGATATAATTTAACTGAATTTATATATTTAAAAATTACTTTAAGATTATTATTCCTATTGCCTCTGCAAAAATCATATAAGTTATCTAGATTTTAAAAATTATAATGGAATGGCATGTACTGGCAATTCCTGGGGCTAGAAAATTCTAGATGGGCTATATGATCTTTCTTTAATTATGTATAGTGAAAACAGTTTATGGTATACATAACAACTGGGAGTTTGTGAGATTCTTTCATTTTTCCTTGTTTTATTATAACTCCAACCTCAGTAAAATTATAGACTTATGGACCACTATACAAATAAGTTACCAATATATAACCCAAAAAGAACTTCAACGGCTGATAAAATAGAAAAATAAAATACATGGATTACTAGATTGGATAGCTATAGTTTTTTGTCCTTCAAAAATCACTTTTTGAAATCAGAAATTTGTTCATATTCTATTCTTTTAAAATACTCATTAGTTTTTATGCCTATGTAATAATTCAACTGTTCTTTTCTTTTATACTTGTGTGTGAGCTGTCAAATCCTCTGCAAGTAAAAAGTAACTTTAGTAGACTTACATGCTACACTTACATACTACACTGTTCTATATCTTCAGTAGGACAATCAGTTTCTTCCTTTGTAGTAAAACACAACTATGGGTCAAACACTATCCCCCCTCCAACTCCGCCCTCCAAACACACACACACACCGAAGCCTTCATTAAGCTCCTACCTGGACCCTGGCCTCAGTCAGCTCAGTCCTCAGAGCAAGCTGTTCTCTGACGTACACATCCGGGTAATGGGTTTTCTGAAAGACCTTTTCCAGCTCCTCCAGCTGCAAGCTGGTAAAGGTGGTTCGGTGTCTCCGCTTCTTACTGCTGGATACGTTGCTGTCACATTTATCCCCAAGTTCATCCAGTTCTCCCTTCTCTGGCATCCCTTTCACGGGAGACATCCGGAGACTGTTACAGTTGTCCATAGCTCTATTCAGTTCGGTGTGAAGAGGCTGTCCTTCTACTTTAGTGATCCCATAGTTCACTGTACCCAAAGGGGGAAAACAACAGTTCTCAGGATTGCAAAACATATGGTTGAAGGACTTAAGTTGAAGTAACTTAGAGCATCAGGCAAGCGGTCCATTATGATTGATTGCGCCAGTATTAATTTGATCATCACATTATTAATTCACTTTGGGCAGGTTTAGAATCATCTAAAAATGTGTACATGGAACTCATATAATTTGTCAAAACACACAGTTCTATTTTCCAGGATTAATGTAATGTTTATGCACATAATTTATAATCAAATTAGTCAAATTAAAAGACGCTCTAGTTTAAAAAAATCTAAGTGAGCCAAATTTAATATGTCTGATTTATTCACAGCAGACAAAAGCAAGCTACTTACATGGCTCAAAAAATCTATTTCAATTTAAAATACTATCTGTAAACCAAAATCCAAACTCTTTTCAAAAGTTATGTTTCTCCTCCACACAAAACCTATGGACTATAGATTTAAGATATGGTATTGTTTCCCACTATATTTCCAATATTTCAACTGTATATCATGTCTGCATTTAAATTTTTTATTTCAAAAAGCGACCTACTAAGTTAAAAAATGAATTTTCCATCAGTGCCTGTGTGTGTTTCCTACAGAAAATAGTAAGATTTAGGTAGACTTCTTTAGCTTAAAAACTCATTTGCCATTCTTTTTAAATTTGTCAAATTTATGCTTAACTCATGAAACATGTTTTAAGACAGAAAGCTTTACTCTTTCCTCTAGTAAAGCACAGAAATTAAAACATCTATTAAAAGATTACAAAGGATGTCATCTGGCATTCTGTTTAGGGGTGCTTTAATTTTAGTGATTTCCTCCAGATTTGAGAGCATGCTTGCAGTATGATATAAAACGAAAAGGTATCATATGGTGCCACACACACACACAAATGTAATGGAGGCACATAATGCAACGGGAAGCATTTTTCTTAAGTCAGCCCTGCCACAATGATTTCCAATGAATTGTTATACTGTTTTCGTTTTTGTCTATTTTAAAATTATCTCATGATGTATTTTTACAACGGCTTTAATCATTATACAAATGTATTGAACTCTAGTACCTAGGTAACTTAAATACAGAAGAGTATTTAGGCAACAAAAGGTGATGTAAAACTAAACGGAAAGAAGAGCCTGGACATTAACAAACAATACGGTTTTGTCTCCGCGGGCCGACTTAAATGGGGAACTGCGGTAATTAGGGATGGGGGAGGGGAAGCAGGAGTGAGGGTAAGGGCATCTCAGGAGAAAGACAGGAACTTTCTTAATTTAGCGGACTGCTTGTTGCCTACATTTATCTTAATACTTTCCTATTAAAATCCATCCTAATAGTATGATATTCTTTAAAAACTTGATAAAGTATCAAAAATCACCTATTTCTCTTCTTATTTTTGGAATCCCGACAATTTAAATAAAAATTATGATTGAGTCGTATCCAGCTGTCAACAGAGGACATTTCAGAACCATGTTTTTAAAATGCTGTCCATAGAAATAACTTTATGTATACCTCTATAAATTCCAAAATAAAAATACTGCAATGTGAAATACAGCCAGAAAGCCAAAACTTCAGCGTATTAAAATAACAGTTTTTTGCGTCTTCCTAAATAAATGACTGAGATTTAACTGATTTTCTCTATTGTTTGCGCCTTTATTTTTTATTTAACCTTGCAAGTCAAAAGTAACTTGCAACGTTGAACAAAATAAGTAAAATATACGAGGTCATTTTTTAAGCTTATTGCGTACTAGGTATTTAGAAAAGGAGCTTCTATGAGCCGGTGCCTTGCCAGATTTTGAACTACCATTAGAATAGGGGGCGGCAGGCTTGCTGTAAATATTTCACACTTAATTCGTTTGTTATTTTAAAACAACCCGCTCCTTACAGCTTAACTGTGGAATATATACAATGATAAGGAAAAGTCCTCTTGGAATTGTAAACTTGCTTTAGCTGTCGCGATCTAAAAAAATAGGTTTGTATTGGGTTACAAGATAGAAAAGATAGATGGTTTGTTTTGATAACATTTTGACTTTGAGATACTTGGCCATCCAAAGTTAAAGATTTCATCCAGAAGCATTCCGAAAGTCTTCTTAGGTGACTTCTACGTGGAGTCAGAAAAATAGACAACGCAGAATTCGGGAGTGAGTGATTATATTGAAGATTCTTTGCCCGAAGCTATTTAAAGTGATTTGGCGTTTAACAAAAATGTATGTTGTTGTATCGCAAACCCAAAGAAGTAGAAATCACAGATCCCCACAAGCTAATCTAGTAACCCTCTAACTTCACAAAGAAAAATATCGTTGCGTCTTGAAAAGCAAAAAACATTTTTCACCTAAGTTTTCTTATTCTTGACGGTAGTGACGTCCTCTAACGAGCTGTGATGGATTTCAGCTCCTCCTGCCTGGGCAGCGCGGCGCGCTCGCAGAGGAAGCGCGCTGTCTTGACTCAATTACGCTCTATTTAGCGCCCTATCAGTTTACGCCGGGGTCCTGGATAGAGGGACTCCAGGACCCGTGGAGGACAGCGAAAGGAGAACCGCGCGGAGGCAACCGGGTGCGGGTTCCTTCCTTGGCTCCCCACAAAGTCTGCAGCAGCCAAAACTCCGCTTCCCAAAAATAAGCACCGTTCCACTGCCTTCCTCCGCCCTCCAGCTCTCTCGCTCCCCCTCCCTCCCTCCCTTCCTTCTTTCCTCCCTTCCTTCCTTCCTTCCTTCCTTCCTTTTTTCCTTCCTTCTTCCTTCCCTCCCTCCCTCCCTGCCCCGACCACTCCCCGCACTCCGGATTCGCGGGTGGGCTTCCGCGACCCCGGCTGGAGCAAGGGACTCACCGCTGCCGTCCTGACAGGGCGAGGTCCTCTCCAGGCGCACGTGATGCTCGGCGCGGGGCAGGGGCCCGAAGGCCTGCACGCATTTGCCCGCCGACGCTTTGCTGTAAAAGGACTCATTGTCCAGCGTCTCCATAACGTGCTCCAACGCGCCTCCTGCGCCCATGTAAAAGTTACTGTTTTTACTCGGTGGGCTCTTGAGGGCAAACTTCTCGCTCAGAAACTCCATAATCCTGGAAAGCTGTCTCGGAGCTACTGGAGCTCGGAGGCTGGAGAGCGCTGGGGGAGGGAGCGAGGGGGCGGGAGGAGGCAGGGCCAGAGAGGAGCGAAGGGGAAGCAGGCGCTGCGGCGCGGGGAGCTGCCCGGCTCCGAGCCCTTTAAGATGTCCCGGCTGGAAAGGGGGCACCCGAAGTTGCTTTTATATCTTGAAACTCAGCTGGGCTCCTCGGGCAACCTCCCAGTTCTAATGAATATGAAAATAGGCAGGCGACTAACTCCACCCCGGACTCCCCTCCGCCCTCACCCCACCCCCATCTTCCCCCACTTACCCGGGAAGGGCGCGTCCAGGCCTAGGTTAGACAGACAGCTCCATTTCAGACAAATGCCAGCAGGGATGAGGCCACGACACCCAGAAACATTGCCGCCGCGACAGTGGACTGGCATTTCGGAAGAGCTCGGTGAGATCGCAAAGCAGTTAACCCTCCACTCCCCGCTCTCTGCGCCCTCCCGGGCCGCCCGCCCGGCACCCGGTCCCCACCCCACCCCCACGCCGGCCACTCACTACCAGAAAGATTTAGAGGCGTCTTACGAACTTGAAAGGAAGTACTGCTTAAAGGGCTTTTACTTCATCCGTAAATCGTTTATGTGGAAGATCCACATTAATCCGAAGCCCAAGAAGCCGGGTACGTTGGCAGCTATTAACTGGGATGGCCGTGGTAGAGGGGCCGCTTCTCCTTCCAGTCCCGAGGAGCTCGGCGTCCGGGGGCTCTCGGCGCTCACGAACTCGTGGCCTTTTCTTTCTTTCTGGAATGCGGTGGCGTGTGGATGTGGTGGCAATGGGAGAGGAAAGCCGAGCAAGAGGCACTGAAAACATTATACCGATACCAACCTGATTTCCCCACCCTTCTTCCACCCCTCCCCTTGGTCCACGATTTTATCATTAGATCCAGATTATTTTAAGAAACCCCGATAGGAAAAGTACCTCCTAAGGGCCCTTAGTATAGGCCAGAGAGAGGTTCGTTACACAAAGGGGTTTATGAACGAGGAAGGCCTTCAGGGTGGTTTTCAAAAGATTATTCTTTTACTCTTAAATGGTCGCGGTCGAGTTTGAAAAGCGCGTTCGGGGAGCGACGGGCGCGCGCGGAGCTGGGCCCGGACCCCGGTTCCAGCCCGAGGGGATGGTGGGAGGCTGGAGAGCTGGCCGCTCCCTGAGGGCAGGCAGCACTGCGGAGTTGAAAGCCCTCTGTGAGGCTTCGGGACTGCCTTTGGTTTCGGAGGAGCCCGCCGCGTCGGAGGGAAAAGCGTTCAGCGCCTTGGGCAAGGAAAGGCCGCCATTAGCAACAGGCCTCTTAAACTGGCAAATTGGGTGAAAACGCCCACAAGTTGGGGACTAAGGGTTGTGCCCTCCAAGGGAGGCCTCTACCCGACGGCCCTTCTCGTACAGGCCCTCGCAGCGCCCGTCGCGTCTCCCCAGGACAGCCGGGCAGTCACCCCGCGGCCTTGGGCACGCGGGGCAGCCCCGACGCTGGGGTGGCGAGGCCAAGCCCAATTCTGGCGAGCCTCCGGATGGGCTTGGGAATTTCCACTTTCTTCGGGGTTTTGGCTGTCCTAGGACTCGCTGAGAAACCGTCTTCGAGGCCAGAGTGGGCCGCAGCCGGGGAAGAATCATGGAGCGCTGAGCACCTCAGAGCGGCGCTTCAGCACTGCCCTAGAAGCGGGGCCGGTCCTAAACCCAGATCCGGCCGAGTGGGACCCGAGCAGGCGCCCCACAGCAACAGCCTCCATTCTCCCAAGACGCTTCTCCCGAGCAGCGGCACAAGCTCGGTTCACGTGGCGCCGCGCTCTGCACGGCCTTGAGCGCGCGCTCAGGTTCTCGCGAGTTCACACCATTCCTGAATGATACAATTTTAGCTGTATTATTACTACCTCCGGAGCCGTGCAGCCGGCACCAAACACTACTAATTGTTAAATCTCAAAAGGGGCGCAAAGAAAAGCTTTCAGGGACTGGGCTCAGAGAGAATTCCAGACTGCACCAAGGCGCGTGAACTCCAAGCCTGGCATCCTCGGATGGCGGGTGTAAGGTGCTGGGGTGGGGGTACGCGGGAGGAAGGCCAAGGAAAAGCTGGCGAGAGGTTGCCCTGGTACACCCTATCCATGCTTAAGGCGAGGGAGCAAGCTATGCTCTTCCTGAGCACTTTCTAGCTGTTCCTGGGCCGTCCCTACAGGAATGTCGGAAGTCGAGTTATCCACTCACTCTTATCCGGGTTGATAATTTTTGATTCTCTCCTAACCCCTTCTGTACCTTACCTTCAGATGTTCTGACAGCCTGCCTTTCTCTAATAGACACGGGGAGGATAAGAGAAATGGTCGTTTAATAGGTTTTTCAAAAATTCACAGCAGCAAGAACAACGCCTTGCTGACTTGAGGAAATATACAAACAACTCCTAGCTATGAACTTAGTTACCTCGTAGAGCTCTGTCAGCTTGTTTATAAATATGCGTCTTAAGAGCCCCGAATTCCCTGAAAAACATTCGGTGTCTCTTAAATGAAAGACATATGATGCAAGCTCTAGAGTACTTGTAAACCAATAAAGGTCCAGCTCGCAGAGGAAACTACAGAAGAGCCAGGGTCCACAGCTGCCTAGTAAACCCGTTTCCATCCCACACCTCACCCCCACTTTTGATGGTAGTGGTTGGAGGGATGGGTGCAAGGTGTCACCAACCCCACTTAATATCCCTGGAGCCTCTTGGAAATGCAAACCTATTACACAGAGTCCTGTATGTTTGTGGACATGTAACCACATGTGCCCAAAACATAGGGAACAGCTAATGGCAAACTCCCATAACGAATGCTTAATCTGCAGTTTTTGGCAAGAGGCTGGGTCTCTGGTTGCCAAGAGCTGCATTAAATGGATTCTGAGAGGTTGAGATGGAGTTTATGGTAATGTCACAGCTCTAACCATTGGAGCCTTAAATAATAAATTTAAAATAATACTAATTAAAACAACAATAATTAAATGATTTCTGGAAGGCACAAGAAGGGAGAAGAAACTGGAGGCTGATTGGATTGGAGGGTGTCTTGCCGTCTCTGAGATTTACCTGGGCATTTTCTGCCTGGTGCTTTGAGTATAACCTTCTTGGAAATTGACCACAGCACTTTGATACATACTTTCAGCTACTCTATCCAGAGACTACATGGCTCTTTCCTCTTCAGCAGGCTCTTAAAACCTGCTTCTAATCCACATTCCTCATCCCAGCCTCCCCAGTTCCAACGGGTCAGCATGGCTAGGGCCCTGGCGTCCAGTGCCTCGAGGAACCGTGGCTGGCCAGAGAGACCCAGTTTATTAAACCAGGTTCTAATTGGGATTTTATCTCAGCATACTCAGTCCATCACCCCCAGGCTACCATTCCCTTCTTTCCTCCACCTTTCTATCTCTTCTTTGAGAGAATGGTTCATCACTTTCCATACCTGGAACCTGGGTTCTAAATCCAGGATTCAGCACCCCATCTTTCATGTTAGTGAAGAAATCTACCTGGCAAAAAGCACTTGCAGGAGGTGGTGGGAGTGGGGTGAGAGTGGGGGTAGGAGAGGGACAGAGATGGGGAGCCATCAATTTCTTTTAAATCCCAACAAAATTTAGGACATTCTAGGATGCTGGCACTTTCAGATCCCTGGGTGAGGCTACTGATGTTTCTTCACATCTCCTTGATGGGATTGAGGCAGAGTCAGGAAGGAATGTGCAGAGTCCGGGAAGCAAAAGGATGAGGGTTAACATGACCTATTGCAGGTTCAAGTCTCAGCCTCTTTGCCACACTGTTTTCTCATTTCTCTGGCACCAGGGATGCTAACACAGCGGAAAGGCTATTTTGTGAAGTGACTCTGATGTTCTGATTTGAAGTTACATTTAACATTCCTGCAGCCCGTTTGTGGTTGCTCCTGCTGTTGTTGGTAGGTGCCAGCTCCCCAAACACAGTGATTTGGGATGTGTTTAAAGTTTTCTTTATTTAGTTTCCTTTAGAGCCTAGAATTAAAGTAATTAAATTAAAACTAGTTTAAAAGCCCACTGAAATGACTGACTCCTCCTCCCCACCCCACCCCCCACACATACAAAGCTAATTCAGGTAAGTCAAGTTCAGATAAGGGATTGGCTGTCCGTTTGACTTATTTTACATTAAAAAAAATTCTCATGGTCTGAAAGTTGCTTTTGATGTCCCCCTCCCCCATGAGACTATATTTTGGGAAATGAAAAATATTTTGAGTACATACATCAAAGCAACAGTTGAAGCAATGTGTATACCACTCTGGTTCCTTTCTCAACTTCTTGAAAGAAATGTCACACTTATATAGTAATAGTGGGAATGTCAGGATAGGATTGCAAGAATTTTCATCTTAGCCCTTTCTTTTTTTGGCAAGAGTTTGAGGCATACTAGTAAGTAAAGCTAGGAAAAATGCGTGCTGAATTAGATGAACTATGACAAATGTAGAAAAGCAGGAGTCTGGAGAGGGGAGGGGAAGCTGGGTGGAGAGAAAACTCTCATGAAAAAGTACTAAAATAATTGAATGTCATGTAGGATGGCAAGAAGCCAGGTGGCCTCATGTTTTGTGTGTGCTCCGCTGCTGCTTTCCTTCCCTGGCTTCATCTTCACCCTTCCCACAGCTCTACAGACATAACAGATACAGAAATATAGTTTGCATCGAAGCAGCTCAAGAGGGTTTCATCAAAATAAAAACTATATATGTACATATATATACACAAACACAAAGAAACATTTAAGCTTTCCTTTAAAATATCTGTTCCATCATCTACTCCAGAAAACACCCCTATAGACTAATATATAACTTTGTCATATTTTTGAAGCTTCTGTATTTTAATTTGAAAAACAATGGCCTGAATTTTAATCAGTCCCGTCAGTCTTTCAAGTGTGCTGTTAACAAAGCTCTCAAATATAATGGATTAAATTTACCTGTGATTTCAATCATAGTAAGTATTCTGGTATTTTAGAAATTCACATGCTTTTTCGAAGACCTGCGCTTGTTTTGTTTTGAATTTCAACTTGTTTCAGTAATAGGCTCTTACAGAGTTGCCCTTTTCTTAAAGAGAGAAATGGATTTAATTTCTGCCCTCCTAAAGGATCTAATTTAAATGTGAAAGTCTAAAATGACTATTTTCCCCACTTGCAAATACTGTGACTCATCTAACATGCCACTGTTTACATTTAGTAGGGAAATGTATTTTATTACAAATATTAAAAAATCATAATTCAACTGCAATAATCTAATTACCTTTATTTCTCTTTATGGCTGTCGTCATTGCTCTAGGAAGTTCTAGATATAATAAAATAAAAAGGCAGTTAAAGTTAGATCTCTTTTATGACACATATACTTTCGTATAGTGCATAATTAAGCTAAACTGTATTCAATTCATAAATCCAAATTTCACTAGCAAATTATTAATCGTTTACCTATAACATGTCTTCCACCGTTTTATTTGAGATATGCATTGTTTAAGCTTCTATCCAATATGTTTTCGATACATTTTTCCTGCTGATTTATTAGCTATCTCTTAAAGACAGAACTTACTTTCAAAAAGATGCTGTGCAAACACTTTTACGCGTTGAGGTTTCGCGTCTCAGGGAAAGACTTAACATCTCACTACAGATGGAAGCAAAACGACAGGACGGATGTTTCTCCTTTGGACTGGAATTATATACAATGTAAGTATAAAGTCCATGGTCATTAAACAAACCCGATCAGGGCAGGGCCAATAGACATAATCAAGGCAGATCCAAACCGAGAGGAGCAGATTCTCCTCCTGGTAGACCCCCACCTACTGTGCCCCTCCCTCGCCCACGAACACCCTTTACCTCTGGACAAGAAAACAGGGTTTGGGTGCTGAGGAGGTGCGCTTAGAACGCACCTCATCAGCTGAAAACCATTCGTAATCTAGTTTAACCTCTTTGCCGCGGTGCTCTATGAATTCAACAGAAAGAAAAACACAAACACGGTCATTACATCAAGGATTAGTCGGGGAGGGGAGAGGGGTGGGGGAATGGGGGAGGGCGCCAACTCCTTCATTCGAAAAATCATTAAAGAACTTTAGAGAAAGGTCACGATTAATATTCATTCAACTTCTCCTTTGCAACCTGTCCTGCCTGTCCCCAACAACATGGATTTCCGCTGTGGATTTTGATAAAGTAAACTTTAACCTGCAAAGTGCCGTAAGTAGAGATGCGGAATAAAAAAGTCTCTGTGGCTCCAAGAAGGGGAGCCTATCCCCTGGGATGCCCCTCGTTGGGGCGCAGGCTGGGCCGGGGCTGCGAGCGGCGCCTTGGCCGCGCGAACCCGCATTCCAGAGTCTGCGCGCGTGTCCCACCGCGGCCGCGGTCGACGCCGGCGCTCTCCAGTCGGGAACCTGAGAAAGACTACGAGCCGAGCGAACTAACGAGGCCGGTCGGAGCGCCCCCTTGCACCGGTGGTTCTCCACCTGGTGCGCACCTCTGGTGTAGGACCACCCTCCCGGCTACCGGCCCGGGGGAGCCGCAGGGGACCGCCCTGGCGGGCCTCTGGGCTGACGGCTGCGTCTCCAGACGCCGCCTGATTTGACCTCAAGGCTGTAAGCGAAGTCACCTACCGGCCGGGGACGACTCTGTGGTTAAGAGAGCAGATGTGGAGGAGTCTCTGTTCTGAGCAAAGAGAATGAAGTTTCGTTTCTCCTGAAAACTTAAAAGAGCCTCGACGACTACAGAAAGAAGTTAGTGGTTAACCGATTTGCTGCTAATATTTCATCAGTGGTGCTCTCCCTCCTTTAATGTCTAACTCTTGGGAAAACAACATATTTTAAGCTTTCCATCCAAATATTGATATTGGCAAATAGATCATCCAGCAGTCCCCTGGTAAGGACAGGGCACTTTTTGTTTCACAAGTTGGCAACCAGAATTATTCCATATCACAAATTGCTGCAGATTTAGGGGATAAAGCAGAAGACGTGTGACTCTCTTTTTAACAGTAGCGTGTGGGCGTGAATGTGTGAAGTAGCGCACACCTCACTCTTGTACCTGCCTTCCACCGGGAATGAGCGCCTCTCCCGTTGGGGAGAGCCAGGTTTCACCCTGACTGCAAGAGGTTCCTAGCGGATACATACGTAAATGCAAGGCAATGATCCGGTCTCTTCTTAAGATCCTGTTTTGCAGTAAAAAATTCTCAACCTTTACTGCATTAAAAAAAAAATGTCCTTTTTGTTAAACAAAACTGACGCACTACCTTTAGCAGGGTGGTGCCCGACGCATTGGAGGTCGTCTACTAGAAAGGAATCCTCCGGTCCTTAGCGGATTACGTCATTTCTCAGCTCCCAGAGGCAGATGCCCCATGGACCTTTGTTATAAAGTCAGATCAGTTAAACACTTTCCTACGTTCACAGTTTGCTCTCGGAGATAACAAAATGTCATGAACACACAATTTATTAATAAAGTTCAAATATAACAAGCAGTTAAAATATTTACTGCCATTCTACCAAATCCTTCAGCGAGTATTTTCTCAAGTTCCACAAGAGAAAGAAAGAACAAAGTTGGCTTTAAACAATTCATTTATATTTCATTCTTTGTGAGATTTCAACCACTTGTGCAATACATATATATGTGTTGCATGCATATACATATATATGTGTTGCATGCATATACATATATTTATATAGCAAGCTCAGTTCTTAAGGAGGACTTTAATTTTAAAGGAACTTGTTTGGGGGGAAATCTCTTTGATACAGTTACTTATAGGGAAGCCACATACTTCCAATAAAGTTCATTTCTGATTAACATTAATGAAATTATTTCTCTTACCCTGTATTTGATTCACATGTCCTACTTTTGCGGAGAAGGAATTGCAGTCATTCTTTTGTTGCATTAAGAATCGCTCAATAATTGAATTGAATTAAACAAAGTCTAAGTAACTGATTTCTGTTTTTAGTAAGAATGCTCTTTAATCTTGCATTCTTTTTAATGTTAATACAACTTTGAATATTGTCTTAGAGTTTAAAAAGAAATATAAATCTGGGCAAAATAAATAAAGAGACTTTATTAATGTAATTTTTATTTTTCAGGAAATAAAATAGATCTACAGGCAATGTTTTACTTGAACTATATGAGCTTCTTTGGGCATCTTTAACTGCTGGATCACAGTTGAGGCAAACCATATAGGATGGATATAAGAGCTTCTCTAAAGTATCTCTTGCAACTTTTTGGCTCTAGAAGTGAACGCTGAGGAATCCCGTAAATCATTTTTTTAAAAGTCCTTCAAGTACTATCTATTCAAAGTGGACCTTAATTCGATTCAATATTTTCACCAAAAACTAAAATATAGTTTGCACTTACAAAATTTTACGAAGTATGCATTCCTAGGAGGGCTAGTTAAAGCCTTAGAATACAAGAAATTGGGAGGCAAATATTTTTGGAGAAGGTAGAATGAATGATGGAATTAAACCAGTGAAGACCGACATAAAGCTGCAAATTAAGGTTAAAAAAAGAAATATAGGAGAAGGGAAACAAAGCTTTATTATAAGAGTCCATAGAATAAAGATCTGCAGATATTTTGAGTCCACAGCATGACTTAGTTGCTAAGGTAGCTGCAACAAACTTAGCTTATATTGCATTAGCAAAAGTGAAGCAGTCACACATCAAGAAAGATCAGGTCCTCATTACACACTGTATTATGCAGAAATCTAGAGAACTGAGAATTGCTCTGGAAACTTTCTAGTGAGAGAAATTAACAATTTTGAGCTTTTCTAGTGTACAGGGGGTGAGTCAAAGAGGATCTGGAAACCATGTCATGGAAAGAATGGCTAAAGGAGTTAGTGATTTTTTAGCTAAGACATACAAAAGAGCGATTAAATTTTTTCAGTTTAGCCCCAGTGTGGAAGTAAGTGGATCACGTTTGGTGGGAAAACAGCTTTTTATGTAAAAAGCAAATTTTTTTAAAACAATGACAGTTCTCTCTGACTAAAGTGGGCTGATTGTCAAAGTTGCACACTGCTGGACAAGAGATGTTAGAGAAATCTGTCTTGTCTAAGTCTCTTCTAAACCAAAGCTTCCAAATGATGCTCTTAATGCTTACAGTAGCATTACATCTCTGAAGTTCCTTCACAAAAAAATTACTGTACTCATTTCCAAATTAGGATTAATTTTCTCTAAGGAAAAAATAACTTTGTAGCATATTTTGCCTTAATTATGAGCTGAGATTAAAGACTACACTTAGAATGCAGGTGTTTTCTGTCAAATAACCATGGTATCATTCTGGTCTGCCTGTATTTTTCTTATCTAGATAATATTTTTGATTACCTATTGATGGCATTTGGCTAACTGGTTACATACAATTTCTAGGACAATACATATGTAGGCATATCTATTTATCTATAACACCAAAAATGTTGAAAAGTACAAACTAGACTCTCATTCACAGGATTTGGGTCCAGCTCTACCACCTGCTGGCTTTGTGATGCTGAGAAAGGTATGTAACCATTCTAAGATTCAGTATCATCTTCTGTAGCATGGGGCTAGTAGTAGTACCCATCTCAAAGGATGGGAGGAAATATAAAAGGAGTTAATGTATCTAAATGATTTAGGGACAGTGCCTGGCCATACTATAGGTACTAAACGTTTACTATTATTATGATTTTAAAAATTCAGAATAGGGAAGCATTTAATAAAAATTATGGACACAGTAAAAATAAATTAATGGTGCTAAGAAGTGAGAAGTGATTGTAAAAAACAGAAAATTCAACTATTTAAATTTTTGAAAAATGAAATATATAATTATGGTTATTTAAGGGTTAGAAAGAGATGGAGAAAGGATCACATATGGGAAACAAATCTCCCTGAAGATGCTATGTCCTGAGGCGTGTGTGCTAATGCAAGGTAAGTGTGCTTGCCCAAAGCTGCTATTCAGTTGGGCTGTAGACGCAGGCATTACCTCTAACAAATTTTCCAAGAGTTTTGTGACTCGGAAGACTGGGGTCCTACTCCCAGCTCTGTGATTAACCATCATTTTGTATAACCTAAAACAGAGTTACCTGTTAAGGTCTCAGCTCCCTTTGTTAAAATATTTTTACTGTAAGCCATGTATTGAAAAAAAAGACTCTATTGAAGTTATTTATTAGAAATACAATGCTTATCAATTAAACTAGATGGTCTCTAGGAGGCTGCTATGGACTGAACATTTGTGTCCTCCCCAAATTCATCATGTCAAAACCTTAATCCCCAATATGATCTATTTGGAGGTGGGGCCTTTGGGGAATAAATGGGGTTATATTTGGTCATGAGAGTGGAGCCCTCATGATGAGATTAATGCTCTTATAAAGGGATGAACAGACACGAGGTCTCTCTCCCTGCCATGTGAGGTTACGGCTAGAAAATGGACATCTGTAAACCAGGAAGAGGGTCCTCACCAAGAACCTGATCTCAGAATTCAAGTCTACAGAGCTGTGAGAAATAAATATTTGTTATTTGAGCTGCCCAGTTTATGGTAGTCTGTTAGAGCAGCCCAAGCAGACTAGGACAGAGGTCTTCCAATTCTTTGATTCTAATATACTCCAAGTAAATAATATTAGAAATTCTAGCTTTTTCCAGCCATTGCTGGACTTAGAGGACTCGGCATTGTGCTCCTGAAGCTCTCTTGGAGCTCATTCCCTGGGGTAGAACAGATTGTTCAGGATGTCACCATCTGTAGCAATATCCTTGTGAGGAAAGCATTTACAAAGAATTCTGCCAGTGAAGCTACTTGGAAGCAGCTTCACTCCGATTTAAGAAGCATCAGCATATGTGAAATCAAGTCTCAAAAGACTGAAAGGCCAACGCCTCTGTAAGTCATTCAAGTTTCTCCCACTTAACATGAATTAAAAAAACCTCAGTGTACCCGTTAATCAGGGACTTTGGGATAGGCAACTATACTGTTATTTCGTATTTGAATCAAATTAATGTTTTGCCTAATAATATCTATTTTTATTTTGAAATTAGCCAGTAATTATTGGTAATAACATTATCTGAAAATACTAACAGCTTCCTATTAATATTTTTGAAAACCATCACATAGCAGCTTTCCACCTAGAGACCACACACATAACCTAAAATCTATAGGCTGGACAGGTCTCAAGGTACTTTATCCAATGCTACTTTTCAATCCTATTTCCCACTAATTCCCTGTCTCTCTCACTGTGCTCTCTCAGTTCTGTCCAGTAATTCAGTCCCTGGATTGTCTACTCTCCATTCCCTGGACATGCTGCTATCTGTCTCCAGGTATTTATTTCAGACTGTATCCTTTGCCTAAAATGCTTGCTTGCCTCGATATCAATTCATCCTTGAAGATCAGTTAAATAAACAGAATATGAAAACACCCATTCCCTGTTCATTCTCCTTTGAAACTAACCTTCCCATGCCCAAAACATTTTTTATCCCCTTTAGGATACTAAAATAAAGGTTCCTTAAAGAGCTGTTTATTGGTATACTCATCTTTTAAAATCAGCTTATATTTATGAAGATAATAAAATATGCAAGTTTTTGTTCTCAATTTTAAAATTGAATAAAGATTAAGAAAGAAATCAAGAGATGGATCCCCTTTTTTTTCTTTGTCTTTCCTTTGAAGAGAAGGCATGGGGAGTGGAGAATTGGGAGGAGAGGAGAACACGAGCCAATCTAGCCAATTACTTGGCATCCCCTTTGGGACCTGGTAGTGGAAACATTTTATGAGTCTATTTTGGGGTACAGAGCATTGCCTACAGAGCTGTGGTGCTGACATTTCAGCCCATTTTATAGAAATATATGTTTTTACTTGTCCATGTGAAAAAATAAGTTAACATGCTATTAGAAGTGTATGACTTTTACATTTCCAAAGTATTCTGCACACATACATACAGAGGAGGCTCAATATGTATGTATTTGAAGCACTGAATTCTACTTCCATTTCAAGGCAAATCTCAAGAAGTCAGTTTTCAAGATATTTTAAAAATATTTTTTCATCATTTCATGGAAATACTTCCTAAAATAAAGTATGCGGAATTGATCCAATTTTTGGTTCAACTTTGGAAGATTGGTCTGGAAAGATTTTCTGTGTCAACTCACCATTTATTGAGTGCTTATGATACCCAAGGGACTGAGCCAGGGGCTTCTCATCTACTTTGTCACTTGATCTCACTGCACCCTAGGAGTTGTATTTTTAATTTACTGGTAAACAAACAGACTTAGAGTTTGATGCTTGTCCAAGGTAACATATCAGAGGATTAGAACACAGGACAGTTAGATTACAAAAAAATCATGTTCTTTTCACTTTCTTCCACATGTGTCATATAAAAATATGTGCCGAGCAGAACAAAATTGATGTGCTGATTTCCTATTGCTCTTTGTATTATATTGAGTTATTCTAAGCATTGGTTTCATTTTGAAGTTAATAGAAAGTCCATGGTTAGACCAAATCTGAATGATCCAGAGAGAGATGAAAAACAGACCCACCCTTACTGTGTCTTCTTGTAATTTTCTGTTGCTACATGAACTTTGAGAGAGAAATCTTGAATAACTGTGGTAGGAAACCTCAAATCCATAACAAAGAGCAAAACAGTAAAGTTAGCATATATTTGACTTGGAATGTGTATAGCTGAATATTACTAATTGTTATACATTAATAGATATCTAATCAGAAATCATCTTATTTTTATACCTTTTAATTTTTTCTCCAAGACAGGTAATTTTAGAGGCTGGTAAAGTTGAAGTTTTCTCCTGTAACATAATGTTCTTCTAATTCCATTTGATTAAAAAAAAAGGTATTGGATATGGGTTAAATAAAATATATTAATTTTATCAATTTCTTTTTACATTTGTAATGTGGCCACTAGAAACATTAAAATTACATATGTGGCTCACGTTATATTTGTATTGTACAATGCTGATCTAGACCAATTCTATGAAAATGATACAACAAGTTTGAAAGTTTCTCTTATAGCTTTTGCAGGAGAAAATAACTTTTTAGAAATTGCAATTATATATTTATTTTAAAAAAAAGTTTTACGTTTACTCACCTGGCAACCACTGGTAGATGCAGTCAGGCCTTTATAAGCAAAGCATGGACTTGCAGTGGTTTCTCATCTTTGCTCTTGTGATGTAAAAGTGGTTATAACAAGACCTCCTAAAATGTAGGAATGCTACGAAGGTTACACTCATAGTAAAGACAAACCTTTGTAATGTTAATTCAGTTGGTTCACTTTTCTCTAAAGCTTCATAGAAAGGATTTGTCTTTCTGTAGCACCTTGGTTAGTTATTGTCCAAAAGCAACACCAGAGAAGCCCACACTCTAACCTCCCAGTGCTAAAGCAGACATTGCCAGCTGTGGCACTCCTTCCTGCATCCTTCCTCACTGAGCTCTAAAGAGTCCTTTAGAGTCCTCACCAGTCCTTCCTACTGGTGGCCATTCCAGATCTACTACAGAGGTCTCTTGCCCTTCAGTGCTGGCAGGGAGATAAGCTATAAATGAAAAGTCACATGAAAACTTTCACTTCAATTTTTGACTTCGGTAAAATTCTGGATCCTAGAAAGAGTACATCAACTGCATGGTATTTGGAGGTAAGGAAGATTGGTGGTCAGGTTGTATTAAGTAAAGCATATGTCATAAACACACTACATTTGTTACTTTCAAATGCATTATATTCATTTATACAACTGTTATTGGCCTTTATGTTTTAGATCTTGGATTAAAACTGGATTTATTATACAATAGAATGCCAAATATAATATGGCTCTCATTAAGAGATCCCATCTACATCACAGTTCAAATCTTGCCATTTGAAAAATTAACAGCT
This sequence comes from Kogia breviceps, assembly GCF_026419965.1. NCBI lineage: Eukaryota > Metazoa > Chordata > Mammalia > Artiodactyla > Physeteridae > Kogia > Kogia breviceps. The sequence continues at coordinate 69,976,025 of NC_081321.1, read as the reverse complement.
ATATATATGTAAAGCCTGATATAACATAGACTACAAGGTGGGTGTGAATTCTATTTCTTATCACCAGTTACATAGAAGACTTCAACCTGACTTTATAAGATGTTCTCTTATTAAAATCAAATAAAAATAAACACACACACACACACACACACACACTATATGAGAGTTAAATTTATGCAGAGTTAAATGCACTTATGCCATCTTAAAGTCTGGAACCACAGTGGAGGGTTACTTTTCCTTTTTATTTAATAATATTCACTATGTTTAGCAGAATCAAAGTTCCTTTTCTTATAAACTAGGATTTTCTTGTGCCTGTTTTGTAGGCACTATCTTTTATCTATTATTTTATCAATTATTTTCTGCATCAATACACCCTACTTACGTTATATCACAGAATAGCCTCCAGGTCAGCGCTACGTAATAGAAATACAATGTTAGATATATATGTAACTTTACATTTTCTAGTACTCATATTAAAACATTTTTTAAACCAGATGATATTACTTTATTTAAGCCAAAATACTATTGTTTAAACATAGTCAATACAAAATTATTGGGCAACTGTGCATTCTTTTTTCATACTAAATGTCTGAAATCTGCTGTGCATTTTACACTTAGGTCTCAATTCACACTAACCATATCAGAAGTACTCTGTAGCTACGTGTGGCTTAATGGCTAATATTGTGGACAGCACAGATCTGGATTATAGTTCTTTATGTGCTGGAAAGAGGCTTTCTCTGAATGTCACAAACATTAATGACAAAAAAAACAGCTCTATCTAGGTAGGTAAAAATATCATGGTAGATAATGGATTGCGTTCTACACTGAAATAGACAGTAAAATTACATCTCCTATTAGAGATTAGTTAGAAATTAGCTTTGACAACCAATATGCTATAGAAAGTTTAGGGGTTTTCTTCCCCTAAATTAAAGCATATTCAGTAGATAATTCACTTGACCCCAGTACAGTCATGAAAATCATAAATCCTGATGGTGAATAATTTTCTGGCCTCTAAGGATGATGGCAACTGCTTTTGGTAGGAAATATGTGAGGGCTGTAGCACTAACTGTTGTATGAGCACAATAAGAAATGAGGATTTGGAATGCTTCCCACAGCACCTAGTAAGATCTCCTATAATGCACCATGTGCACAAAGATGTTGGGCAGACTGGACCTTGGGAGGGTGATAGCTCCATAAACCAATATAGTTAACTCTCCTATCAAAGACATTCTGGAATCACCAAACATCCTACCAGCCTTTCTATGATCAGTATTTCACTCTGCCATTCTTATAAGAAGTGATTGGTGATGATTGTTTGTGATAGCACTGGGGGAGGTGGCCAGGTAGGAAGGTGAGAATTGAGTTGGGAAGGGTCTGGTCATAGAACACAGGGTGTAGGAAAGAGCAAAATGCCATGTTGAGATGTGCATTTGAATGGTAGCATTGCCTAGGTCCATCACTGCCAATCCAAAATTCAGTCAACTAAGTGACAATGTAAGCTCATATTTCTACCTTCACAAATCTTAAAGACAAATATTTGCCCTAATGTCTCATCAAGGAAACAGGAGAAAGAGTATCTCTTGTTTTGATTTCTTTTCAGGTTTTATTCAATTTTTAAAATTAAAAAAATTTTAATTAAAATTTACAATTTATTCAGTTTTAAAATTTCCCTTTTCTATTTTCATAAATGTAAATGAACTAACATCAAAAATGATAAGTTTGAACTCTGAAAGATTTTTCAAATGACCATTTTAGGGCTGGACCCATTAAACAACACTACAAAGAACTTCCAATATAACTCCATAATTAGGAAACTATTTTATTGACATATAAATCAATCATAACCTACAAATTTAAGGAGCATCAACACCCATCATCTTCCTCAAAATTAATATTATGAAACAATTACACAGATCACAGAATAAGGAAACTAGAGATTAAATTATTTTAGGCTCTAAAACAGTTTAATCATAAGCATCTCACTTCTCATACCAGCCTTTCCACTTCATTGATTTGCACATATGAACCATAAAACCCCATCAATATCAGCTTTAATGTGGTTTTCTCTTGCAGGGTTCACAATGAGCTGAGATAAAATATTTTCCCTCATTACATTATGCTGGTTTGTGGATGCCATTAGTAAAAAGATGACATAACAGCATGTTCATAAAGCAACTACACATGGAGCTTACTTTCCAAAGCCTCAATTTCTAGGCCACAACATATGAATCCATGTTTTCTTTATTGATTGACAGCTCAAGGCTCATTAACATTTCCATCTCAATCAAGTTAAAAGAGATTTACAGGTTTGAGATGCTACAGAGCTCCAAAAGTAGGTGGGGGACACAAAACAAATAAATGCATCTCTAAATCTGCTAATCATTTTTAAATGAAATATTTCAATAAAGAGTAGGAAAAGCAAAACAAAACAAAATTAAAGTTCACTGGATCCTATTACACAGCAACAAACTGGAAAGTCACTGGAGAACTTAGCTTTGTGAAAAAAGCCCCAGACTCAGGAGAGTTAAAGATCCTAAGGAGCATGAAAGGTAAATGCAGCATTTTGCACATTATATTTACTAAATTATCACAGAATATTGACTATGCAATAGTGAGAGTTTAATAAAACTCATCTGTAATTTTAGAAAATATTAGCATTACAAAATTATAAGACTGGGGTTTGAAAAGTTGAAAAGATTTTTTAATGGTAATTATTTTAAGGCACATTAAAAATTAAAATTATAGAGTATTTTTGAGTCAGAAGAATATTAATGAACCAGAATGAGCATCTACCATTTATAAATGATAAGAATGAAACATTACAAATAAAATATCTAATCATTAAGTTGATATTTAAATTTATGCCATTGAAATTTAAATGGGATGTATATTTTCTTAACATAACTCGAATCTATTTAAGATGACAAAGTAACAGAAAAAGACTTTTCATTTTCTATTCTGAATTAAGTTACATGTAAATTTATCTTTGAAATATCCAATTATAATAATATAGTCAAATAAAATTTATTAATATATTAATGATCCATTAGTACTACAAATGGTCCAATAAAATACAGTTATATTCTCTTATGATAATATTTATGGTATTACAATTTATTATTGGTTACAAAAACCATCTCTAGTACGTGTAATAAACATTTTAAATAAAAAAAGAAATTGGATATGCAAATTCCATTACAATATTTCAAGAATTAATTTCTGGAAGCCATTCCATATGAACACAGGAACAACAGCAAAACTGTATTTTACAGATGGAAAATAAGAGAAATACATCAGAAAACAGAATCGTGAAATATGTATAATAATACAAATTAAATACACTTAAAACCTTGTATCTGATTGGTAATATGACCAGTTATCCACAGATCTCTTGAAAAGAAACCGTGTGCCATATGCTTTGAATGCTGAAGCTTGAAGGATTAGTTTGAAGTTTTCACCTTCTTTTTGCCACTTCCCCATCCACCACTGAGTTGTACAGGATTGTCACGGAATGATATACGTTCTTTCTTAGAAGGTCTTGTATTTGTTACCATTGATGCAAGTATTCCCTTAATTGAACAACCTAGACAGTGACATTAAATGTTCACTTTCACTTAACTTGATCCAAGTAAAATTATATTTAAAGAAATGTATTTGTCAATCACATGCATTTTAGAACTGTATGATCTTTCAGTTTAAAAAAGGTATATTGAGTTTCCTTTTTGTTTGCAAAATAATATAATCAAAGTTTAGTATAAATTGTATTTAGGTTAAATGAAAGAAACTGACTTAAAAAATTAAATAGATATAACAATTTATCTACAATCCAAATGTCCCTGGTATTTCAAGACTATGAACGGATATGTCTTAGTTTCTAGATATTTACATTTATGTTTTCATAGTTTAAATTTTTATAATTTCTTATATTTCATAAATAATGAATATGTTAAAATTAGTTTTAGAAATAGTCCTATTGAATTAAGAACTTTTTCAGAAAAAAAAACCTTGGCAAAATGGAAAGAATATTAGATGCAGAATCTAAAGATAATTCATCCTTTCTAGTCTGGCTGCATAAAACACAGCTTTGTGACTGGACAGGTCACAGCCCTTCTGAGCCTTAGTTTTATAAATGAGGGAAATGATCATGCATTACAGGGTTGTTGTGAAGATTAACTTTCTGATTATATTGCAATGGTGGTTAGACCTGGGAGAATGCTTTGTAAGCAGGTGCTATAAGATGGAAGAAATAATCACTTACATTCAACAAGTTAGAATTTATCCAAAAAAAAGTAACAAAAATTGTAAGAGGGTTAAAAGCACATAGTAGTTGCAAGAATGGGATAGCAGATTAGGAATGTTTTACTCGGCAAGACCCCAAGATGCTGTATCAAGAATACCATTAAAGAATTATGATCATCTGCTTCAAATCTCCTGAGGATTAAGCAAGTACACAGGGCTGTATCAGTGGGGAAACAATTTGAGAAGCAGCAAAGTGAGGCATTCCAGAGCTCCCTCAGTCCTGGTTCTAGGCAAAGGTTCAAACCACGTGAGTCTTCTTCGTTGTGATGCTTTTGTGCTTTAAACATGTTTACAGGGAAATATATCAAAATTTTTTTTTCTGGATTAATACTTCTCCAACTAAATTTTAAAATATTTTTAAAATATATGTCCAAATAGAAAGGTTTGAAAACATTAGACCGTTGTGGAAATTGGTCTGTAATATCAAATTTGATGCAACATGATGGTGAAAATTGATTGTAAAAGTCCATCTTATGTTTAAAAGCTTTTTGAAAACAGAATATTGCTTTTTGATTTTTAATCTTAAAACTATATTAGGAAAACAAATTCAAAGGAGATAATGAGCCTCTATAAAGGGAGCATATTTTACTTTTAGTCCATACAGAAAATGTTACTAAAAGGCAGGAAAAAAAATTAAAAGCTATTGTTTTAGGAAATGGTAATCTAGGCACAGAAAGGGTGATGCCTATGACTATAGGCAGAAGTCTGTGATGGAATTAAGAGATAGAAGAGACTGCAGTTTAGAGACCTTCACAGCTGGCCCTCATGAAGACAATCTCAGCAGAGAGACAAACAAGAGAGATATCAAGTGAAGTTGGGTTCTATGTGCCTGCCAGATTTCGCCTGTGTTAAACTACCCCCAGTAAGTCAGTCAGTATCCTCTTTGAAACTGCAAGAAATGCAAGAACTCTTTCAAGCAACAGGAATGCTACTGCTACATAAAAGCAAGAATTTCCTAATGATAAAATACTGGCCTAAAAAACTAAGAAACCATCCTCAAAGCTTGTCCTCTATTTGCTAGCTCCATACTGGAAATATATATACATTTTTTAACCAAATAACAGAATAGAATGTCTACTTTGGTCTATTTAAAAAAACAACAGTAACAGCAAACCCTCACCTTGCTCTAGCAAGTAAAAATTCTTTGATGAATAAACTGTTTCCTGGATAACAAGTACCTATTTATGAGAGCACATTATCAAGGGAGAATGCTGGGGCTTGATGGGCGGGGCGGCAGAGAGGATTGAGAAATGAAGAGCTATTGGGGCATATTTAAAATTCAGGTATATTTATTGAAGATAAAAAACTAGAGATTAATAAAAGAGTAAGAGAATTTCCACAAATGGCTAACACAAATGTTTTGTTCCAATAGTGAAAGCTAAATCAAGTCCCTTGCAAGCATTATTCAAGGTAATAAGTAGAAATAAGTATATATTTTAAAATATAATTCAGTAACATATCTCCATTATTGTTTAATTCTTTTTTTTTTTTTTTTTTTTTTTTTTTTTTTTCGGTATGCGGGCCTCTCACTGTCGTGGCCTTTCCCGTTGTGGAGCACAGGCTCAGCGGCCATGGCTCACGGGCCCAGCCGCTCCGGGGCATGTGGGATCCTCCCGGGCCAGGGCACGAACCCGTGTCCCCTGCATCGGCAGGCGGACTCTCAACCACTGTGCCACCAGGGAAGCCCTGTTTAATATTTTTAATGGAAGTATCTTAATAGTAGATAGATGTATTATTTAATGCCTTTATTCTTAACATAAACTTTTTATCAAAGACAGCAAATAATATGTAAGAAAGGTGGCACTTTCTGTACAAAGCATTGACATATTTAAAGATAATTTCATATACTTCTAAAATAATTTCAAAATTAAAGTGAACTGCATTATAACATAACTTTTCTGTAGACCAAATCCTCATTCTTAACAGTGTTTCTGCATTCTAAAGAATTCTTCTATTGACTACAAATTTACCATATGGCACATTTTTTTCCATAATACTGTTCTGTTGTCTTTGTTATTTTGAAGCTACTGATGAATCTTCAAGGCTTTTTGTACTCATCCACAGTGTAACCCTATATTTAAAAGGCAGCTTGTATATTTTTCATTGTTTAGTGTAATTCCTTCAGCAAATAATTATAATTTAAAAAACATATTGTGTGATATTACAAGACAGCTTTATAACAATTTTGAAGTACATTTTCTGTGGAATGAAAATGCTGTAGGAAATTAGTCTTTAAATAAATACTTATGTGAATATATAGTTTTTTAAAAAGCAATATTTTAGATGTGATTAAATAAGCTTGCATTTTATTGTTTTGCTACGTGTAAATAAACAATTTGAGCAGTAATCAATATAGCTTATTCTCTCATTGCATATTAGTGAAAGTCTTTGTTATCATATAAATTCTTGAACCACCAGATATACAGAAACAAATTGAGGAGTAAAGCAACACATCTAAGAAGGAACATATTACGAAGGAACCACATATTGGCATTAATTGCAAAGCTGTTACTTTGTCCTATGAATACTCTAGAAATGAAAAAAGAAAATAAAGAAGCAATTTAATACAGTCAATGTATAATCATTCTGAAATTACTTACCCACATGAAAATACAATAGTGAGAGAATCTTACCTCAAAAAATGGATATTAGAGGTAGACCTACTGATGGGTTCCTGGAATAAAAAAATTATAACTAAAGGATCTTTGCCAGTTTTTTTCTCTTTCCTGCAACATTATTGTTACAGATTTTATGTTTTTTTAAACAACAGTAGGCTGCATATTTGCAGGTGACCATATAAATCAACCAATCAGTCTCTTACATATATGCTGAAAGTATGTGTTGATAAGTACGCTCTATCTTCCAGTAACTCACTGCTTGCCACATAATCTGTGTTCTGCTAAAGATTTGTTCTGGTCCTTTAAAATTTTCGGGGGGTTAAATCCTTGGTTCTTTAACAAATGTCAAGGTCTATATATGCTGTGTTTTGATAAGTAATTTAATATGTAAAATGCTTTGAATGACTCTCCTGGTATGAATAAGAAAAACTTCCTTAAACAGGTTAAAATAGAAATTTCATGATGTATAGTAATACGTCATCGGATTTTTGTCGATACACTATGTGTCTGGATATAGAAATCATTTCAAAGTCCTCCCCATATTGTACTGCTTAACAGCAGATACAGCAGAAGTAAAGCATGAAGGAAAAAAATTCAACATTTTAATGAAAGTGACCAGAACAAATTTTTAGCAGCAAAGCGTTTACATCAATTTAAGTGCTGTGAGTGAGTTACACTGGGCAAGTTTGAGGTTGAGGTAGATATTACAGTGTTTAAATAACAGTTGCTTTTTAAGGCTATTGCTATATCCAGACTTGAATTATAATGAGTATTTATAGATAAAGTCTAAGACTAAAAATGAAAATAAAACAAATAAACAGGTTGTTTATATCATATTCAGATTGCCTCAATGTAACATGGTGATTTTGCTTGTTTTTGAAATTGTTTTCAAGTTTTTTCAGTGAATAGAAGTTTTCTCTATAACTTATAAAAATACTAATAAAATTTCCCTATTCCTTGAAATCCCAATTGTACAATGACATTTACAGTTATCCTTCTTACCCAATATTTAAGAGACATATAAAAAAGAAAACCAGTTAGGTTTGGTACATTTGATAGTCACAAAAATATCCACAGTATTTGTTATTGTTGCTAAAAATCATGATGCCTGATGTTTCTTTTTAAATCAACATGACACATATAATTTGCTTTGTCTATGTACATTTATTTTGAAAAAACAATTCCTAATGAGCATAAAATCTAATACATATCATATAGGGTAGGGTATATTATTTTGTTATACAATGTAGATTTTTACTTTTGTATTTTGCCCATTTCTTGATCTTTTATAATAGCTACCATTCATATTTGATCTAGAATCTTTGAGGCCTCCCTATAGTATGCAGTGTTTCCCCAGGTTTTATTATTTTTGACATACTATTGTGTTGATTTCTTCTTAGAGGTGTGTTTGCACAGACAAGGATGGCTAGAATGTGGTGCTAAAAATACTATTTTGTTTCTTTAAATCCTGTGGTTCTTATACTAATATTGTTCAAGATTGTTTTAATTTTTTTTCTGGAGGAAATTTTTTTGAGTGATTTATTTTTTTGTTATAAAATCTAAATTGGTTTTGTGATGTTTTTCAGAATTAGATTTGCCTTCTGTCACGTGACCCTTAACTATTCTGTCCTGGCTTTTCTGGCTTCCCACCAAACTAGTAGATACTTGCATATTTAACCTCCTAAATTGACTAGGTAATAAAAAGTGTAACTCAGTAAGGAATTAAGAATGAAATTTAACAAATCTATAAGTTATGTAGGCATCTATTTTCTTCTGTACACAGTTGGTTCTAAAAAATCAGGTCATATGTCCCGTTATTCTTGTCAATTCAGAAAAGCTCTGTTCCCAAATTCTCCAGTCATTCTAAGAATATTCTCTTCACGACTCTATTCAATTTTACTATACTTACAACTAAGTGTCCATAAGCATTTGTAATTAAGGAGTAATGGCATGAATTATGCTAATAATTGAGAGCATTTTTTACCCTTAATTGATATGCATATTCCTTTGAAACAACCCAGTTTTTATATAACACTCTAATTTCTAATAATCTTGTCTTACCCCTCATTTTCCCATGTTAATTAATTTTGTCAAAAGTAAACATATAGCAAAAATATGCATTTTAAGTAAATTCCCAAATGTTTATCACTGTGCAGTTATCCTTTGGAATTTAAAACCTAAATTAGATTTTCAAGATCACTTGGAGTCTTTGAAAGCTTAAATTTAAACTCTTCCTTTTATTTACACATTCATTCAATATGTATTTACTTAGTGTCCATTATGTAGCAGGCACTGTTCTATTCTGCCTTTCAATGAAGCTTCCCTGTCAATATTCCTCCATGTGCCAAGTAATATTAGTAACCATCATACTACAGTTGCTTTCTATTTCACTCTATTCTCATAATTCCATCCTTACAATCCTCATATGGAACTTGTATAAAACAAATACTTATTTCCACATTCCCAGATAGTGAAGACTTGTAGATAGGTTTCCCAAAAACTTTTCATGGAAACTTTCATTATCCCTTTTCATGCATATTAGTTCTTAGCAGGGAGACATTTGGCAACAATAAACATGACTCGCCTGAGGATTTATTATATTATTGCACTTCAGTTTCATTCATTTGACAAATGCATTTCACATTTGACCATACCCATTTATTTTTGCACCACATTAGCTAGTGTAAGAAATCGGTTGGAAAGCAACAACCAAAAAAAAAAAAAAAAAAAAGTCAACGTCAAGCTATTTATTTATGAAGGAAAGGGGTAAGAACTAAAATATTACAGTTAGAAACATGATGCTTTAATCTATTATCAATAGAGCATACATGGATCCTGTCCTCAAAACTGTTAAAATGTGTGTAAATTGGGTTTTTCTTTTTTTTTTTTACAAAGAATAAATGTAGTTGACATATGTGCAACTAGTTCTCTCACACAAGTACAGTTGAGATTTGTCTTTCTCTGGATAATGTCAACTGCTGGTGAAACTAACTACTGTTTTAGATCTGTAAACATTATTCTGTGGTTACTAATAACTGTTATATTTAACTGTCTGGAATCATTGTTGACTGTTTCATTAAACTGTCTCGGATCCTGGAAACAGGCTGAATTGAGCTGTTAAAGGACATTAAATCAACAGCTATTTATTATGTGCCCTACTCTGTGCTAGAATTTTAATATATGTCTGTTGGATGTTTCCAGCAACCACGTAAACATGCTCTTGGTATAATAGTAATTAATTTTGACTATCCAGTTCTGATTATGGGAATATTTGAAGGGTTGAAGTGTTAATGTTAATGTGTTTGTCTATTCAGGGACAAAATATTAAGACCTAACAAATCTGTATTAAAGTTCCTGCCAAAAAAATTGAGACCAAGAAAAATCGGAGTTAATGGTTTAGGCAATAATAAAATAAAAGCCTTAAAGTTTAAACTTTTACATTGTTAGAGACCAGTTCTTGCTGAACAAAATTTTTTAAAAGTAGTAATTCTATGATGTAGCTCTAAGATTCTTTACTGATGTGTTACTTTAAAATCAAACTCTTCAGCTAAGAAACAAGAGGATAAACAAAGCCAGATTTTATTATACACAGAACAAAAAAGTTTAACTTGGCTACAGTTGTTTATAAAAATCTTATTTTTACCTTATTTTTATCTGGGGAAAAATATAACATCTAGAGCAGGATTAAAGTTTGAATATTTTAAATAGGAAATCTGATAAGTCAATTTTTACGTCTACAATGAAATTTTGCAACAATTGACATAGATAGTGGTATTGTGGAATTATTTTATTAGAAGATTTTGTGGGCAGAATGCCATCATTTATAAGTATGCCAGTTAATTAAAAGTATTACTACAGTGTGATTTTTAACAACCTCTTTATTGTACATTTAGCATCAACAATATTTTTGCTTGTACACAATTATATTACTTTTTACTATCAAGTCTATTAAAAGACTATTATGTGCTATCGTCCACATTTTCTCATCATGCATTTGTCTTCAATTCTGCCAATGTCCATTTACTCATAACCTTCCTGAAAATGTCATACTGAAGGAGTAGCAGGGATTTAGGAGTCCATTATGTTCCAGGCCCTGGCTTGGCATTTTTTATTCACCATCTCATTTAATCCTCAATACAACTGTGCACAATACATATCACCCTCATTTTTAAAATGGGGAAACTGAGGCAATGCAGTTAAAGTATTTACCCAAAAGTAAGTGACAGTAACACTAGTGAAACTTGGCTTTACATGACTAAGTTTTATTAAAAAGAAGACAATATCTTTTTTAATTTTAAGAAATAAAGTATGCTTCTAATATAACAGTACCATAAAGAAAATCATTAGGCAGCAAATGTGAGATGTGTATCTGTTTTTGCATGTCTTGTAATGGAAAGAACTGTCCATTATGGGAAATAGGCTTATGAAACTAAAAATGAATAAAATGTATAAATGAAAAACAATACTATCCTTAATTTCTGTAAGCTGAGGAAAAACAAGAGAAAGATATTTCGTTATCTGTATCCATATCTATATCTTACCTGTATCTATGTATGATATCATAACCCTTAACATGATTTTTTTTATTATTAAGGTTTTATTTTTTTAGAAGGATCAGTTTAAGGTTCACAGCAAAATTGAGGTAAAGGTACAGAGATTTCCCATGTACACTTGGCCCGCATATATCCACGGCCTTCGCAATTACTGACATTCCCCAGAGAGGTACTTTGTTACGTTGATTAAACTATATCATAATCACTCGAAGTTTAGAGCTTACATTATGGCTCGCTCTTGGTATTGAAATTCTTTGGGTTGGACAAACATATCATGACATTTATTCATCATTATGGTATCATAGAGAGCATTTTCACTGCCCTAGAAGTTCTCTGTGCTTCACCTATTAATCCCTCCCCTTCCAACATGATTTTTAAATTTAAGAATTACTTTATCAAAAGATTTTTTTCAGACTTTCTTATCCTTCACTTATGTCACTGTCTTTCTGTTTACCTGTCAAGGTCTTTGTAAAGCAGGTGTTACCAGAATTTCTGAAGTCCTTCAAAGAACACTCCCATATTTGAATGATTTTGGCTGAATTACATGAACATATACTTTAATAAAATAACATTAATGAGTGTCTCCTTTGAACTTTGCAAAAATAGACATGGAATATTAGAAACTACATGTTTTTTTCTTTAAGAAAGTATATGAGGACAATGTATCAGAATTACGTAGCTACCTAGAGTTTCTAAAGGCCATGTACAAGTAAAATCAATATGCTAGTTAATTAGTGGACAATTGAACCAAAACTCAATCTTTTTAAAATATATAGTTTCAGTCTATACTAAAAAATATGCAGGTAAGGACATAATTAAACATAACTTTCACTCACCTTTTGATCACTCTATGTGACAGAAAATTAAGTTAAATGTAAAACGTTTCTAAACATCCAGTGAGGAAATAATTGATTTGTAAATTTAAGTTATGGAATGTAGGGAATCAGTTGGAAGTAGCAGAGCTGCCAAATGGTCAAACTGCTAGTTAGGGATCTTGGAGCCTTGAAAAAGGGAAATTTCAAAGGAGATGCAGGTTAGGAGTAGGGTGGCAGAAGTCTTGGAAAGCAGCAAGATGATAAAATGGGGAGGTAAATTCACCAGTGAAGCATCAGTGACTAGTATTCATAAATTAAAGTCATTTATAACTATATTTACAACTGTATTCATCCAATCAAGTTTCCTTACTGTACGAATGGAGAGAGACTGCTCTTGACCAGAGATGTGGGTCCTCCCACATTGAAAATTAACATTGCCATTCATTAACACATCTTTGCATTGGATGAAACTTGTTATTAATACTTTCAGAGAGAAAAACCAAAGCTATTTCACATAAGATATACTGTTCATGTTTTTGAAATACCAAAATAATAAGACAATTTTTGAAAATAAATTTAAGCATTACTTTTAAAAAAAATTGTAATATTTGCTATATTAAGTATAAGGTACACAAGCTGAGTTGTAATTTTTAAAAATTTAGAATTTTGATATTTAATTGAATTTGAAATCATCTCTATTAGAGATAGAATCACGCCTATTATATAATATATAATAAGTGTTCATTAAATGTTCATTGATTAAAACAGCCACAAATAACTTCAGAGGTACAATTTATTCAGGGTGGATTTAAAGTATTATTATCGTTATTAGCCTTATTTTCAAAAGAGATTCCCTAAAAAAAGAGAGAAATCCTCGCTCTCCTTCTGGTTTCTGCCCATAAATATACTAGAATTTTCAAAACATAACACTGCTTCCTTCAGGAGAGACTGCAGGTCTGGTTCTCTAATTAATATTCTGCATGAGAATAATCAGATTTAAAACGAAGGCCACCTCTTTTTTTTTTTCATTTTTAAAAATTTTATTTATTTTTTTATACAGCAGGTTCTTATTAGCTATCCATTTTATACATGTTAGTGTATATATGTCAATCCCAATCTCCCAACCAAGGCCACCTTTCACACAGTCCTCTAAGTTGAAAATCTAAAATTTCTTTTAATGAGGATAGCTGCCTAACATGTAATTCCTTTGTTTTTCCTGTAATAACAATTTATATTTGTATAAAATTTCATAGGCTTTACTATGAAATTTTACTATGAAATTACTTTCAGGATAACCTATTTATTAAATTACCTCCTACCTGTAGGCCTATAGCTGGTTCCCTACTTAATTTAAAATTTACAAGCAACTTCTTTCTAAAAAGTAACTATCTAGCTAAAGATTAAGCTAAAGATAATTTCCAAATACCACCCTATGAAATGATGACTGAGTTCTCAATAGGAAAATTTTTTGTCTTTTTAAGAAGATGTATTGGGACATTAAGATATCAACTACTAAGTAAGCATTTGCTGTAGAATATTCTTAAGCCAAATTATTTAAGTAAGCATGTTGAGTTTTAGAATCACTCCTAGATTTTTAAAATTCAACTTGATTTAATGAAATAGCCATCATTTCTCATAGATGATGGAATTTTCTGATCTTTATTTAGAAAACATTTAAAAGAGAGATTTATTTATTCCCCATCTTGGTTGACTGTGCTTAGCTCAAGTAATCAGAGATAATTTAAGCAATGATTGAAATCAGGGTCATTTAAAAGTATTCTGGCATGGAGAAAATTTTCAGTTACAAACATGATTTTCATACAATAAAACATCAGAAATAATAGCTTCTGTTGCCTTCTAATTGGAAAATTGTCATATATAAAGTTTTATTGTTTTAGTTGCAGATTATGGAATTTTAAAGCTATAAGAATTCTTGGATCTCATTTATATTTGTTTTTCTCCCCCACTTCCCACATGAACACAAAATATATATTTATATACTCATCTAATTTTCAGCAGGATATATATATATTTTAATATTTATTTATTTATTTGGCTGCACCCGGTCTTAGTTGCGGCATGTGGGATCTAGTTCCCTGACCAGGGATCAAACCCGGGCCCCCTGCATTGGGAGTGCAGAGTCTTAACCACTGGACTACCAGGGAAGTCCCAGGATATTTTCTAAATGAACAAACCAAACATGAAGTATCTCATCTAAGCTCACAAAAACATATGTGTGAGAAATGGTATTCAAATTCAATCTGTCCTTCTCCAAATTTCTTTCCACTATTCCAGGGCACCTTTTCCTACCAAACCTAAGGTCACAAACAAGCTGGTGAGGAGCCAGGGCAGGACTAGAAATTGACTTCTCAATCTCTTAACACATACTCTTACCAATACCACACTGTCTCTCGGTGTGTTTAAAAATGCAATTGACATATCAATCATCTCTCACCTCTGTGCTTTATAATTCCAGTTTAGTAAGAGCTATGCTATACTTTATTAAAGTCATTCCCTAGTTAATTGTTTTCCCTAGTTAATGACATGGCTTTATAGGCTGGAAGTTTCAATAGTTTCTAAAACTTAGAAGAAAGAGAATGATGGGACAACATTATCTTAACAATCTGAGGTCTTCTTATACTTCTCAGTTGCGAAAATTTTTTTGCAACTTTTCTCAATTAAACATGATTTTTAGCCTAAGACACCCTGAGTGAAATAATACTAGGCCTTAATTTGGTCCAAGTTGTGAATCTCTTTGGGAGAACAGTGAGTCCAATTTATTTTTATAAGGATATTTTTCATACATATACTGATAATTCATATACACACATATATATATATAAATGACTGTATTCAGAGACTAGTAATTTAGTACATGCATATGTGTCAGTTATCAATGTATTGCCTCTTAGCAATGAATACACCCTTCATTACATGTTTTGTGATAAAAGAATTCCTTTAAGCGTTTCTCCTTTAAAGTGAGAAAAACGTGAAGCCTTCTCAGTAGAGGGTACTGAAGGGTCACTGCTAGAGGAAGAGGCTTTGCAATTTCTGGCATAGATGGAGGTGGTGGGATTGGCCTTGTGGGTTTGAGGCCCTCTGATACAGGCTGCCTCAGCCACAGGCCCAGAACACGATCCCTCTCCAACCTTGCAGCTTTGACCTAACCATAACCTATGTGCTGTCCTCTCCACAGGGAAGTCAAAGCCTGCACACCTGCCCTTATCAAGTCCACTCACTGCCTATGCTACCCATTGCTCATCACCTGTCCCCCTCCTTTACTCCATAGAGGTGCCCTGTAACCCCAGACCAGCCTTGGTCTGGCTAAACCAAGAACTTCTCTGCTATTCAGTGGCCAAACCACACCTTCTCCAATGAAGTCCGAACTTCCAAGTTTATCTTCCTTGTGTGCTCTTCCTCAGCCCTAGGATATACCATTCCTTATATTTTATACTTGTTCCTTTAGCATAAATAACACTTAAGCTTGCCTTGTTTAACCTACTTTACAATAACTATCTCCTGATTGGACCCAGACTGTCAAAGTAGATATTTATGTAGATTATAACTCCATGAAGGCCAGAATTATGCTCCGCACTCTTTCCCCTGTATGATGCAATGGCCTTCAAGGAGCACTCCATACATATTTTTGAATGAACAAATGACAGGATTGGCTTCATATAGGCTAGATCTATGGGAACTTGCAGCCCATGATCTGGGCTGTTTGAAAGACTCACCCAGAAGGAAATCCTTGCCATTTAGGTAGATTGTCCTCTTTAATGATAATAGCACCAGGAGTTTGAGCAGGCCAGGTGCTCTTAGAAGCCTTGGCAGATACTTGAATGTCTACCAAACAGTAAACCTTCCACCCACCTTCTTTGTCAGTACAGCCTGCCTCCCGCTACAGAACTCAAAAAAAATGTCAGATATTCTCTTTTATGGCTCTAATGCAGCTAAAGGATGGCCATATTCATTCATTCTTACATTAATTCATTCATCAAATATACATCAAAGGCCGTAGCATGCGCCAGAGTTAGTCTAGGCACCAAGGATACTCCACTAAGTTCCCTGCCCCCATGGAACATACACACTAGCAGGGGAGAAGGAGAATAAACAAGAAACATGGAAAATTAGTACCACACTGTTGTGGCCAATGGAATCTGAAATAAAGTGTTTAGATTTTCCTCCCTGATAGAGGCTAAGTCCTTCAAAATTCCATCTTCATGTTGACTGAATTCCATAATAGAGTGCTATTTATAACATATTACAACCTTTCTTTAAAATCTGTAACCATTTACTAGTATAAATCTCAAACAAACAGTTTAGAGAGAAGGACATAAAATGTTAATGGAAATGTTTTCCCTTGTTCTGGAGAAGAGAATATCCATTGAAAAATAAGGTGATATGAATATATGATATAGGAGAAAAGCAACAATGGCTGATAGATTCATTTATTCTTTTAAGTGCTTTCTATGAGCTAAGCATATAAAATTCCTCTTTGTACTTTTTTAAAAAAAGAAATCATAGTTTATAATATTGTCTTTTTGTCCCATCTTTACACTGAGATAGATAGAAGCAAAGCATTCATGATGCAGACAAGTTGGATGGGAAGCAATTGATATCTTTACACTAGGAATCAGGAGACTCAGATTTGAGTCTCAACTCTACAGCTTTCTGCGTCCTTAACTCTGGAGAATTTATTTATAAAACTAAAAGCTAAATCCCACCTATTCCAAAGTAAATCTCAGGCAATAGCTGGTAAGGAACACCTTTCTGAGCTTTTCTTTTCACTTTTTTTCCCCCCTCCTCACTTTTATTAAGACTATTTTTTTTAGACAAGTTTCAGGTTCACAGAAAAATTGAGAGGAAGGTACAGATTTCCCATATACCTCCTGCCCCCACTCATGCATAGCCTCCTTCATTATCAACATCCCCACCAGAGAGGTACCTTTGCTAGAAATGATGAAATTAAATTGACAAAATATAACCACCCAAAGTCCACAGTTTACATTACAGTTCACTCTTGGATTTTGGTTTTGTACATTCTATGGGTCAGGAAAAATGTATAATGAATGGCATGTATTCATCACTATGGTATCATACAGATTATTTTCACTGCCCTAAAAATCCTTTATGCTCAACCTATTCTTCTTCCACCTAACCCTGTACAACCTTTGACATTTTTACTGTTTCCATATTTTTACCTTTTCGAGAATGTCACATAGTTGGAATCATATAGTATGTAGCTTTTTCAGGTTGACTTTTTTCACTTAATAATATGCAATTAAGTTTCCTCCATGTCTTTTCATGGCTTGGTAGCTCATTTCTTTTTAGCATTGAGCAAGATTCCATTATCTGAGGTACTACAGATATTTAGCCATTCACCCACTAAATGACATCTTGGTTGTTTCCAAATTTTGGCAATTATGAATAATGCTGCTATAAACATCCATGTGCAGGTTGTTCTATGGACGTAAGCTTTCAACTCCTTTGAGTAAATACCAAGGAGCAAGACTGCTGGATCTTATGGTAAGAGTATGTTTAGTTTTGTAAGAGAGTGCCAAACTGTCTTCCAAAGTGGCTGCACCATTTTGCATTCCCACCAGCAATGAATGAGAGTTCCTGTTGCTGCACATCTTTGCTAGCAACTGGTGTTGTCAGTGTTCTAGATTTGGGCCACTCTAATAGGTGTATAGTGGTATCTCATTTTAATTTGCTTTTTTCTTTATTGTAAGTATTGAAGTGGATGTGTTGGCCTTCCAACTTTGTTCTTCTCCTTCAACACTTTGTTGGCTGTTCTAAGTCTTGTACCTCTCCATCTTTGAACTTGCTTAATGATCTGTACAGTGCTTTGCTTATTGTAGGCATGCAATTGCTTGCACCCACTACGTACCCATGATGTGGTTTATATAATGACCCACAGATATATGCAACACTATTTAAGTCTTAAGTTTACTCAGTGAGGGATTATAATTGCATATTATGTGTATATACTGCAGCTATGTACAAATTAGATACCATATATATGTACATATATACACATGAATATATAACATGCTAATAATTCTTGACTTGCAAATTTTAATTTATGTTAATGGACTGTACTTAGTAAATTTGGAGTAAACTTTATGGTCATCCTTGAAGTCTACTTTTGCTTTAGCTACCACCTTAGTCTCTCAATCTCCACATACTACAGAGCACTGACATCTAGTAAACTATATATTTCACTTTGTACTTTTGATAATCAAATTAACCTTTTTTGATAAGAACTGTAAAATTACTTTGTCAATATATTGGAGTCAGTGTATAATGTTAGGATTGACTCAGAATGCCTTTCTTCAACTGATCTTAGGCTTTCTGAAACACTAAGGTATTTTCAGAAATCTTTGTTACTCATCATCAGTAGGAAAGTCCAAATCCTCCACTTTACTGTCAAACTTACCTGAAACTAGGCTTCATTTTTAATTCAACCTTATTTTACATTACTTCAGTATATGGAACCTCTGGTCCAGACAGACTCCTCAAAGTTTCACAAATATACTTCACCCTTTGCCTTTGTTTAGTGGGTTTATTTCCACTTTTTTCCTTACTTAAATCCCAAATGTCATTCTAGGTACAGATCAAGTATATTGCCTCCAAGAAGCCTTCTTCACTCCAACAACATTAGCTGTTTTACTTCTGAAAAATATTATTTTCCATATTCAGAAAATTCAGAACCATATTAAAAGGGCTTACATTTCATGAGAATTTAGACATGCTCAAAGAAGAAGCTGATTTGGGGTTGAGTATACACTCTTACAGAGGTACTGTGGATTCTCAGTCCCTGGCTAACTTTGAAAATGGAGTATTTCCTGTAAAGTGCAGAGATGATAAGAAGGCAACTGGAAACCTAAACTATGTATATAGTGAGCAATGATCAATCAATAAATGGCTCTTGAATGAATGAATAAGAGGAATTACATTAATTATGTTCTATTCTTACTAACTAAGCTATATATTTTGGCCCAAGGAAGAATAGAAGACAATATAGCACTGAGTTTGGAATAAGAAAAGATGGGTTCAAGTTGCTGCTTTCCCTTGCTAAGTTTTTTTTGTGCCAAAGTCAAATTAAATAAACTCTCTAAGTCTCATTTATATTAGCTATCAAAGAAAAATAATCATTATAAATAAGAAAAGATAATTAAAAGAAATTGGTTAAGCTATAAATTGCTAGAGCAATAAAGTTATTATTATTGTAATGCATCCTTTATTTTAAGTATTAAATGGGAACATTAATCGAGAAAACCAAAACCATTTAAGGAATCAAATATTTTTATCTAAATATTGTCTAAATGAGGAAATTTCTTGGCATAGTCATTTTATAAATGGCACATTTTAAAATAAGAATGTGACCTCTTTCATCCCTTTTCAAGTCATTAGATAGATTATAAAGATAGGTAGCAGAAGATTCCCTTGGCCTCTTGTAAGAGAGCAATAAGACCTAAAAGGAGTAAAGCTGTCACTGTTTGCAGATGACATGATACTATACATAGAGAATCCTAAGGATGCTACCAGAAAACTACTAGAGCTAATCAATGAATTTGGTAAAGTTGCAGGATACAAAATTAATGCACAGAAATCTCTGGCATTCTTATACACTAATGATGAAAAATCTGAGAGTGAAATTAAGAAAACGCTCCCATTTACCATTGCAACAAAAAGAATAAAATATCTAGGAATAAACCTACCTAAGGAGACAAAAGACTTGTATGCAGAAAACTATAAGACACTGATGAAAGAAATTAAAGATGATACAAATAGGTGGAGAAATATACCATGTTCTTGGATTGGAAGAATCAACATTGTGAAAATGACTATACTACCCAAAGCAATCTACCGATTCAATGCAATCCCTATCAAATTACCACTGGCATTTTTTACAGAACTAGAACAAAAAATTTCACAATTTGTATGGAAACACAAAAGACCCCGAATAGCCAAAGCAATCTTGAGAACGAGAAATGGAGCTGGAGGAATTAGGCTCCCTGACTTCAGACTCTATTACAAGGCTACAGTAATCAAGACAATATGGTACTGGCACAAAAACAGAAATATAGATCAATGGAACAGGATAGAGAGCCCAGAGATAAACCCACACACATATGGTCACCTTATCTTTGATAAAGGAGGGAAGGATATACAGTGGAGAAAAGACAGCCTCTTCAATAAGTGGTGCTGGGAAAACTGGACAGCTACATGTAAAAGTATGAAATTAGAACAATCCCTAACACCACACACAAAAATAAACTCAAAATGGGTTAAAGACCTAAATGTAAGGCCAGACACTATCAAACTCTTAGAGGAAAACATAGGCAGAACACTATACGACATAAATCACAGCAAGATCCTTTTTGACCCATCTCCTAGAGAAATGGAAATAAAAACACAAATAAACAAATGGGACCTAATGAAACTTAAAAGCTTTTGCACAGCAAAGGATACCATAAACAAGACCAAAAGACAACCCTCAGAATGGGAGAAAATATTTGCAAATGAAGCAACTGACAAAGGATTAATTTCCAAAATTTATAAGCAACTCATGCAGCTCAATAACAAAAAAACAAACAACCCAATCCAAAAATGGGCAGATGAACTAAATAGACATTTCTCCAAAGAAGATATACAGATTGCTAACAAACACATGAAAGAATGCTCAACCTCATTAATCATTAGAGAAATGCAAATCAAAACTACAATGAGATATCATCTCACACCGGTCAGATTGGCCATCATCAAAAACTCTAGAAACAATAAATGCTGGAGAGGGTGTGGAGAAAAGGGAACCCTCTTGCACTGCTGGTGGGAATGTAAATTGATACAGCCGCTATGGAGAACAGTATGGAGGTTCCTTAAAAAACTACAAATAGAACTACCATACGACCCAGCAATCCCACTACTGGGAATATACCCTGAGAAAACTATAATTCAGAAAGACTCATGTACCAAAATGTTCATTGCAGCTCTATTTACAATAGCCAGGACATGGAAGCAACCTAAGTGTCCATCAACAGATGAATGGATAAAGAAGATGTGGCACATATATACAATGGAATATTACTCAGCCATAAAAAGAAATGAAACTGAGTTATTTATAATGAGGTGGATGGACCTGGAGTCTGTCATACAGAGTGAAGTAAGTCAGAAGGAGAAAAACAAATACCGTATGCTAACACATATATATGGACTCTAAGGGAAAAAAATGTCATGAAGAGGTTAGTGGTAAGACGGGAATAAAACACAGACTCACTCTAGCATGGACTTGAGGATATGGGGAGGGGGAGGGGTGGGCTGTGACGAAGTGGGGGAGTGGCAGGGACATATATACACTATCAAATGTAAATTAGATAGCTGGTGGGAAGCTGCTGCATAGCACAGGGAGATCACCTCTGTGCTGTGTGACCGCCTGGGGGGGTGGGATAGGGAGGGTGGGAGAGAGGGTGATGCAAGAGGGAGGAGATGTGGGAGCATGTGTGTATGTATAACTGATTTAGTTTGTTGTAGAGGGAAAACTAACACACTATTGTAAAACAATTATACTCCAATAAAGATGTTAAAAAAAAAAAAAAAAAAAAAAAAAGACCTAAAAGGAAAAGGACAAAAAAATCAGGAAGTGCTCTAAGAAAAGACAGTATTGCTTGAGATGGATAGCATGCTGAAAGTAGAGTGGTTCTGGAATTATTTGACACACAGAAAAGGAAGACAACTCTACTTTGAAGTTATTTAAAGTAATGCAGCAGTAACATAAACATACAATAACAAACAATACAAACAACAAGGACTATACTTTAAGCCCTTACTTATTACTAGGCAATATATCACATACTTTACATATATTTTTACTTATTTATTCCTCACTACAACTCTATGAGATAGATATTATACTTCCATTTTATAGATCATAAACTCATTCTCAGAGGTTAAATAATTTATCCAAGGTCACACAACTTATATATGATGGTGGAATGGGGTTTTTAAACCTGAATGTATCTAATTACAGAATACATGTTACAAATATTATTGCAACATTGAAAGAGAAATACCTAGAAAAGCTCAAAGGCTGAAAGAATTTTAGAGCTGCAGCCCATAAACTACTCTCTAGATTTGGCTTGCAAAGCTAAAAGAAATATTTTAGCTTTAATAAGGTGACAAGATTTTGAGAGACAGACAGCTGTTGGAAAAAGAGCTTTCAAAATACCAAGACTGTAAGTGGTTGGCCCAGGACCATGGGGGCCTAGGACCCAAAGACTTTGAGACTTAAAAGATTTCTATGGGTAATAAGCTATGCCAAGGTTTTCAGTCAAGTAATTATTAAGAGTACATTTCTGCGGTACGCGGGTCTCTCACTGTTGTGGCCTCTCCCGTTGCGGAGCACAGGCTCTGGACGCGCAGGCTCAGCGGCCATGGCTCACGGGCCCAGCTGCTCCGCGGCATGTGGGATCCTCCCGGACCAGGGCACGAACCCGTGTCCCCTGCATCGGCAGGCCGACTCTCAACTACTGCGCCACCAGGGAAGCCCAAGAGTACATTTCTTTTAAGCTGAGCTCGTTAGCCCGCTAGACACTAGAGACTTCAATATCTTACCTCAACTGATTTTTTTTTGTTTGTTTTTTTTACAGCTATGTGTGGGTAGCAATTACAAAGAACATTTACTAAGCACTTATTCTGAGCCAGATTCTATTCTAAATGTGCTACATTTGATCCTAAAACAACTCTACAAGGTAGGTATCATTCCCATTTTAAGTATAAGGAAATTAAGTCATGATACAGATCCAGGCAAACTGGTGTCAGAGCTCACTCACATCCTTTACCATTATATTACATGACAATTATAGTAAACTAGTAATGACAATAATTCAGCAAGTAGTATTTATTCATATTCATTCTGTTATTTAATAAAAACTCTATTTTTCTAAAGTGGCTTGTCTTAAATTGTCACTAAGTGAACAGATTTAGTGATTAATAGTGTTTGCAATAACGTCACTTGTTGACAAACTAATTGAAATTACAGTGAGAATTGCCTTACTACAGTTTCTTAGAGAAAGTGTTAAGAAATGAACTCTCTATAATGATCCTGTATACTCTAAAATCAATGATTCAGTGTCTATGTAAGTGAAAGATGAAACCTGTGCATTTCAGGATAGTTGCTGACATTGAGTTATTTATGTTTTAACATTCAGATGGTACATTTTGAACAGAATCTTTGTTATTCTGTACAGTGACAAGGCAATTTTTGTTAAAATTTTATTTGGTTTGTTTTTTACCTACACTGCTTCTAAGTGATATGAGTTTGTAATAGGCAATGCTTAAAATGGATATGGCAATATTCATTATTATGTGTGGCACAGGTTGATATAATTGATGTAATTAACACATTATGTTGCTGTAGAAAATTTATATTAAATGAATAATTTTACTTAGGTGAATGAACCTAGAATATTTCTTAATCATATTGACTAGAGTAACCTTTCATGACCAGATTCTATAATTAAGTAAGGAAAATTCAAGCACTCTAAGAACTTTGAAGGCTGGGAAATATTTTTAAGTTAGACATATTAAAAGAATAATTTTAAAACAAAATTAAAATTTATCAAAATGAACTTGCATGTATTAATGGATTTAAATGACTGTAATCTAATAATACTAAGCATCTGGATGAAAAGTCAGAGAATCATTTTGAAGTTTTCATCTATCTGAAGAGCACCATCCAGACTGTTGAATTGTTCATATTCAATCAAATATTGACTTTGTGTGTATATAACCATACCATCAATGAATAATAAATCTTTTTATAGAATAACTATTCCTTAAAGTGAAGTGTAAGTTAATGTGTGGACTTTTGAGGTTCACTATACTTTGGGATAATTAACAAAATACAGTATTAAATGAAACATCTTTTATACTCATATACCATAACACTGTAGAAGATATTTCAAAATCTCTACAGTGTAAGTTAATTGAAAAAATTAGGCTTTATTACCCCCAAATATCCTAAGATACAGATATTTTTAAATGTTTACAATCTTTTCAGAATTAAGAACTGCTATGCAATTCTTGTTGAAACCATGATATATATATATATATATATATAGTTATATTATCAAATTAAAGGTAACAGATGTGTATGACAAGTTTACAACTGGAAAAAGTCATCATTAAGAAATATAAACTGTCATCTTTTCAATGGAAATAGTTTTTAAGAGCATGGTTTTGACAGTATAATATTATTATCTAAAATCTGTTATTTAAAAACAAATTTCCTTTAAAAACAAACTTTACTTACAATATATATTAAATTAATAACAAAAGACCAAAACACACTACTTTGATATATAAATCCAACTTTTTACAATTAGCCTAAACAAATTCTTTTAGAACTAAATGATCAAAGAATTCAATACAATCCATGGGGGTTGGGGGGTGGGGGAGTAGACCACTGAGTGACAGAATACAATTAAAATAAAAACTGATGCTATTAATTTTGAAATAATTTAATTCTGTTTATATCAAAAGAAGACATTTAAAGAAGGAAAAAATTCAAATGCATAGTTTGGGGCAGTTCTGGTTGCTGGCATCCTACCCCTTATCTGTAAAAGAATGCTTGCTGGTATTAGTTTCCATCAATTCATTTGTGATTTCTAAATTAATTCTGAAGGAAACCACAACTTACTTGAAGATCCTGCTGAGTGTCTGTGTGCCTGATTTTTTTTTTCTCTCTTCACAGACAAAGCCCTTCCACTGGTCATGGAAAAAGGGTCTAAATCCGTGTCTTCTCTGCTTACAACCTTTGCCTGGGAGCAGTGGGAGAGAATGTATACAATCATGAAACAAAATATGGCATTTTCTGAATGCAGCTCACATTACCCCAAATAAACAAACAGGCTCTGTCAAACAACCTTCTTCAAAATGATACCACAATCCTTTATTGCTGCCCAGGCAGAACAAATGCACTATGTCAAAGCATTTTTTGCAAATAAGAGCCAATTTTAAAATTGAGGTTTGCTATTTGAGTCTGTACAACAAAAGAAAATACTTTAGTACAGTAATTTTGATGAAAATCAATCTTAAAGGCAACTGACGAAACTTTAAATAACCTCACTTATTTACCAAGGATGTTATTTAATTCTTAATTGAACGTTAGAAATGTCACATTGGATTATTTTCTGCAATATTTATGTTTTACTACTTATAAAATTCCCTGAAATGCTTTTCATCACATATTTGTATACTACAAAGTCACAAAAGATCTCTACCTTCTCATTATAGTCATTATTAATATAAAAATACTATACATTAAGTCTAATTTGGGAGTAAGGATAGATAGAAATTTCAAGATATTTTATTTTAAGGACATATGTGTTAGGTAATTTATTTCATCTAAAATTACTCTGAGAACTTTTATTATTATCTTGGGCTGAATTTAAGAGTTGAAAGAGTCACTTCTTGCCTATAAAATATTGTTTTTACATAATGTCTAATATCATTAAGTAAGGATTTATCAGGATTCAGCCCTGAAGTGGGAGAAAATGCCATGATGGAATGCAAAGCAGCCTCAAAGTAGCTGGGATTTCACCCAAACCACAGAATGCTTGAAGTCCTGTGAGAAAGCATTGTCCTTAATGTTTGATGTGAGAAAAATTTAAATAGAGTGAAATAAAGCCATAAAATCATCGCTGTGGTTAAAAAGCTATCCGCATATGATGAGCTACAAAAACTCATGAAACCAGAATCTAAAGATCATCTTCTTTCAGATCCAGATCTTTGCTCTTCTCCTTTACATCCCCTTCCCACCTTCCCACCCAGATGCATGACCTTCTCATTGTTAAGTGAGCAAGTTTGCTATTCTGAACTCAGAATAGAAACCATTCTATAGCATCAGTCACTTTTAAAAATGTATCTGGCTAAGTGATTCGATTGTTTTGTCAAAAAACCTCAGGAGAAAACTGTTGAAAATGAAATAAATAACAATTGGCTTCCAATTTACGCTTGTGATTTTAGTCGAAAAAATGTAACACATTCTTTCCGGATTTTATTTCAATTAGTGCACAAGAGTATGTATTTAATGTTCTCATTAGAATAGCTCCATCAATGCTAAGACATCAAAAGAACCAGTCAGGAATAAGGGGGAACTATCAAAGCAATACCACAATTTTGGTGAGACCAGTTACAAAACAAGGAGAAACATGTTAACCACATAGGGGACTCTCCTGCTGGTTAAAGAGGCTTTATCTGTAAGCCTCGGGATTTTAAAATCAGGTTTTATTTGCTTCAGTTTAATGACATAATTTCACTAAACCTATTTAAAACGCAGAAATCCCACCCTCCTCCAAACAAGACAATACCTACATGTCAAGAAAATATTTGTGAACACGTGCCTTCCAAAAACCTTGTTATCATCTAAGCCATTAATATCCAAAAGATTGTTTCTTCCAAAACAGAAAACAATGTCAGTTTCTAATTAAGCCAGATTATAACAGGGAATCAAATTTAGAAGTGAAATTTAACAATAACACACAATTTCACAATGGTGCCACCTAGCAGCTTAAATGCAAACCTAGAAATTTCATAAAGAGGCTAGCTACAGGTCCAGTAGTGCATATGTATTTATATTCAAATTCTATTTCTGAAAACACTGGCTTTCAAATTGAACACCGTTCTTCCTCTTACTGTTAACGAGTAGAGAAATCATAAAGAAAATACATATGTTCTTCTATGTCATGCAAAATGGATATACTTAAAAATGGAATATAATCAACCATGCTCTTAATACTTGTTCTACAAAAATGTATGTTTAATTCCAAAACACTGTAATATTAAACATTCTGTATGGTTATAACACAATAAGCAGTTTTGAGTTAATGTCAGATAAGACATTTCTTATATGCAATTCAATAGCAAATATTTAAATAGTGATTTTGCAAAATTCTCGTTGGTCTTTGTTTTCTGATCAGGTCACATTTGCAGCCCCATCTACAAAGTTCGTAATATTTTTTCTCATATTTTCACAATGAAATGAGGGGTATGAATTTTGGAACATGACTTCTCTAAGCAAGTGGATCCTGGTTCACCTCCAAACCAAGCAACTTAATTTAAAAATAGAGAATGTCTCTCATTTAATAAAGAACAGTGAGTTCCTCTTTCTTCTGCTTTTTTTCATAAACAAGATTTTATTAAACATTTATTTTAAAAGTTTTTATTTTTAGAAGTCAAGACATAAACAGCACAGATAAAAATAAATACCTATTTACTTATTATCCAGATTTTTTTTTTTTTTTTTTTTTTTTCGGTACGCGGGCCTCTCACTGTTGTGGCCTCTCCCTTTGTGGAGCGCAGGCTCCGGATGCACAAGCTCAGCGGCCATGGCTCACGGGCCCAGCCGCTCCGTGGTATGTGGGATCTTCCCAGACTGGGGCACGAATCCGTGTCCCCTGCATCAGCAGGCGGATTCTCAACCACTGCGCCACCAGGGAAGCCCCATCCAGATATTTTTTAACATCTTTATTGGAGTATAATTGCTTTACAATGGTGTGTTAGTTTCTGCTTTACAACAAAGTGAATCAGTTATACATATACGTATGTTCCCGTATCTCTTCCCTCTTGCGTCTCCCTCGCTCCCACCCTCCCTATCCCACCCCTCTAGGTGGTCACAAACCACCTAGCTGATCTCCCTGTGCCATGCGGCTGCTTCCCACTAGTTATCCACTCTACGTTTGGTTATCCAGATATTTTTTAAAAAGAGAAATAAAATGTTATAAAGTGAAGTTCACTTATAAGCTATCTTTTAGTATTTCTACATACAGGTATTCAAAAATTTTTAGAGTATTATTTTCAAAATTAACCTAAGTGGTATCTTTTTTCTGCAACTCGCTTTTTTCCCTGTACATTATTACATCTGTAATAATTAGTTACAGATGTAATAAAATTAGATTTAGTTCATTCAACTGTTTGAATAATATGCAAATTATTGTATATGCTATGAACATACCACATCATTATTTGTATTATTTCTAGACATATGAGTGATTTAAAAATATTTTTATCTTCAGTTGCAGAAAGCTGAGGTATGCATACCCCTCCATTCATAATACATTGTCATCATTGCATAAGCCCCTTTTCTTATATAATAGGCAGAGACCTTGTTATGTAACATATGTGGGCATGGAAAGCACTTCAAATGTTTTACAGGGCTATAATATACATGTAATGAAATGCACAGAACTTAAACATGAAGTTCAGTCATTTTCAAAATTTTCATTTTGAATTTAAAACTCTCATAGAAGCTGCAGAATTGGTACTAAGAGTTCCCTGTATACCCTCCACACAACTTGTCCAAAGTTTGATTAACAAAACCAGGAAATTGACATTGGTGCAATACCATTACTAAACCACAGACCTTATCTGCCAGTTTTCACATGCAGTATTGTTTTTTTTCTTTTGGTTTTTATATGCTTCTATGACATTTTATCATATGTATAAATTCATGTAACTACCACCACAATCACAATAGACAATTTTTCCATCTTCCCAAAGAAACTCCGTTGTTTTCCCTTTAGAGTCATACCCGCCCCACAGTCTAATCACTGGCGACCACTAATATACACCCCATCATCACAATTATATAATTTTGAGAATGTTATGTAAATGAAATCATACAGTATGTAACTTTTTAGAAAAAAATATTTATTTATTTATTTGGTTGTGCTGGGTCTCTTAGTTGCAGCAGGTGGGCTCCTTAGTTGTGGCTCCCTGGCTCCTTAGTTGTGGCATGCAAACTCTTAGCTGTGGCATGTATGTGGCATCTAGTTCCCTAGCCAGGAATCGAACATGGGCCCCTGCATTGGGAGAGCAGAGTCTTAACCACTGCACCACCAGGGAAGTCCCAGTATGTAACTTTTTGAAATTGTCTTTCACTCAGCAAAATGCTCTTGAGATCCACAAAAGTCTTTGGGTATAACATGAGTTTGTTCTTGTTTGTTGCTTTTTATTCCTTTTTTTGTATCCATTGTATGTATGTACCACCATTTGTTTATCCTTTCACTCACTGAATAAGATCTGAGCCATTTCCAATTTTGGCTCTCACAAATAAAACTGCTATGAACGTTTATGTATAGGTTTTTGACTGAACATAAGTTCATTTCTCTAGGAAAAATGCTCAGGAGCAAAACTACTGAGTCAAGTAAGTATATATTTAACTTTATAAGAAATTGACACATTTTTTTTTCCAGTGGCAATGTATGAATTTTAATTTTTTCCTCAGTAGCAATGCATGAATGATCCAGTTGCTCCACATATTCGTCAGCACTTGGTTTTGTCAGTATTTTATTTTAATCACTCTAATAGGTTATGAGTGGTGTCATATAGTGGCTTTAACAATTTCCCTAGTGATTAATGATTTTTAAAATTGTTTCATGTGCTTATTTCTATCTGAATATTCTTTTTGGTGAAGTAACTATTCAAGCCCTTTGCTCATTTTCTAATTACATTGTTCAGTTCAATTATTAAATATTAAATAACCAAATATTTAATATTTGGTTAAATATTATTTCTGGGTGTGTCTGTGAGCATGTTTCTGGATGAGATTTGTATGTAAATCAGCAGACTGAGTATACCAGAATGCTCTCCAGAAATGTGGCTGGCCATCATCTAATCCTTGAGGGTCTGAATAGAACAAAAAGGTGGAGGAAGGGAGAAGTCATTCTCTGTGCTTGACTGATGAAGCTGAGATATAGGTCTTCTCCTGTCTTAGGACTGAAACTTATACAATAAGAGCCAGGAGAGCACTCCTGGCTCTCAGGCCTTCAGACTTGAACTAGAACTTAATACCATTGGTTCTGGTTCTGAGGCCTTCAGACTCAGACTGGAACTATACCACCAGGCTCTCCTGGGTCTCTATCTTACAGGCAGCAGATCATGGGACTTCTCAGCCTCCATAATCAAATGAGCCAATTCCTTATAATAAATAGTATATAGTTCTTTATACTAAATAAATATTTTTATAGAATCTCTAGTTAGCTAGCTTGCTAATAAATTTCTTTCTCTCTCTCTCTCTCTCTCTCTCTCTCTCTATATATATATATATATATATATATATATATATATACATACACATACACATACACACACACACACACACACACACACACACACACATAAAAAAAACCTTTGTATACAGGACCTAGAATAGCCAATGCAATCTTGAAAAAGAACAGTAAGAAGACTCATACTACCTGATTTCAAGACTTTTGGACTAGAACTGTAACTTATACCACCAGCCCTCTGGCCTATCTATTTATCATCTATCATCTATCTATCTATCTATCTGTCTATCTATCTAGAGATTTAGAATATAGGATATATATATATCCTATTGATTCTGTTTCTCTAGTGAACCCTGACTAATATAACTACCAAATAGTTCTTTTGTCCCTCCTTCCAGTAATTCATACTTAAAGCAACTACTGTTCTCATTTCTTTCACCATTGGATAGCTTAGTTTTCTCTATTCTTAAACTTAATAAAACTAAAATCATATAGTATACACTCTTTACTGTCTGGCTTCTTTCAGTCACTATATTGTTTTTGATATTTACCCATTTTTCTGTGTGCATTGGGAGTTTATTTCTTTTCATTTTTGAGTATTGCAAGAATATACCGCGGTTTACCTATTCTCTTGTTGATAAACATTTAGGCTGCTGGCATGTTTTGGCTTTTATCAATAAAGCTGCTATATAATTTTCATAGAGGTCTTTATGTGGACATTTGTTTTCATTTCCTCTGGGTAAACAACTCGGAGTAGAATTAATGGGTCATAGGGTAGGAGTATGTATAAATTTATAAGAAACTGCCTATTTTCCCAAATGGTTTTATCATTTTTCACCATACCATCAATGTGTGAGTGTCCTAGTTGTTCCATATATTTACCCACATTTGCCTTTTAAATATTAACCATTCTAGTGCTATGTAGTAGTACCTCATTGTTGTTTTAACTTAGTGTTTATTAACCATTCAAATATCTTCATTTGTGAAGTCTCTCAAACCTTTTGCCACTTTTTTTTATAACTTGGGGTGTCTGTCTTTATATTATTGATTGTAAGAAGGCTGTGAAAAATACAAACAGGAAAGGGGGAGGGAGGAAAGGAGGGAGGGAGAGGGAGAATGAATTTCTCTCCTAGGATGTAGTTTGACTTATCATTTCCTTTCATTTTCTGAATGTTGTTTCTAAGTACAAATGCTTTTAAATTTGATGAAGTACAATTTACCTTTTTCTTTTTCTGATTATGCTTTTTTTGTTTTATCTGAGAAATCTTTGCCTACTTCAGGTTTTTGAAAATACCATACTATGTTTTCTTTGAGAATTTTTATAATTTTAGCTTCTACATTTAGGCCCATAATTCATCTCAAATTTATTTTTAAGTAAGATGTGAAGTAGGAGTTGAGATTCATTTCTTTTTTCCATGTAGATGTCCAGTTGCCCATCACTATTTGTTGAAAAAATTATTCTTTCCCTCTTTTTAATTGCTTTAGTATCTTTGGAAGTCATTTTTTTTGCGGTACGCGGGCCTCTCACTGTTGTGGCCTCTCCCGTTGCAGAGCACAGGCTCAGGACGCGCAGGCTCAGCGGCCATGGCTCGCGGGCCCAGCCGCTCTGCGGCATGTGGGATCTTCCCGGACCGGGGCACGAACCCATCTCCCCTGCATCAGCAGGCAGACTCTCAACCACTGCGCCACCAGGGAAGCCCTTGCTTTAGTATCTTTAAGGAAATTAATTAACTTTATAAGTATGGTATTCGTCTGGACTCTATTCTTTTCCATTGATTGATTTTTTTTTTCTTTATGAACATAACATACAGTCTTGATTACTGGGGTTTTATAGCAAGTCTTGAAATCAAATAGTGTGACTCTCCTTACTATTCCTTTTCAAGGTGCATTGACTATTCTAGGTCTTATGCATTTTCATATTTAAAATTCCATTTAAAAAATCTGTCCAGGGGCTTCCCTGGTGGCGCAGTGGTTGAGAGTCCGCCTGCCGATGCAGGAGACACGGGTTCGTGCCCTGGTCCGGGAAGATCCCACATGCCGCGGAGCAACTAAGCCCGTGAGCCATGGCCGCTAGGCCTGCGCGTCCGGAGCCTGTGCTCCGCAACGGGAGAGGCCACAACAGTGAGAGGCCCGCATACCGCAAAATAAATAAATACATAAATAAATAAAAAATCTGTCCATTTCTACTAAAAAGCTTTCTAAAGTTTATTGAATTTATAGATCATTTGGATAGAACTGACATCTTACAATTTGAGTCTTCCTATTAATGCATATGGTATATCTCTTTGATTTTTTTATAAGCAATGTTTGATAGTTATCATTGTAGGGACCTTGCACATATTAATGTTAAGATTTATCATTTAACTCTATTGAAATTCACCTTCTCCTTCTGCTCAATCCTGCTTTTTTCATCCCTCAAAGGAGTCGTTCCTGAAAGCCCTCCCCAATTAACATCCTGATTTCAAATGTCAGAATCTCACAGTATTTTTTCTGGAGAACCTGAACTATGACTGTCTTCTGCAGGAAAATGCTAGGACTTTGGGGGGATAAATTTAATAAACAATATACTTGTCTAGCTCTATGAAGTATATATTTCTAGCCTTCTGAAGTATATATTTGGAAGTAAGTAAAATAATATCTTGTTTCCCCTTTTCTCATTCCTGTCTGTCATACAATATGCTTTAATCCCATTTGGAAGACAGAGAGGTTACTTATTAGCTTCCTCAAAACCCAGCATTTGAATGTTTGATTATGTCTAACTGTCCTCACTTCTGAAGGTTAGTGATGAATATTCTAGATGATATTTATATTCATCCCTATTATTAAGAAATAACTCCATTGTCTTTTGGTATGCCTTGTTCTGATATGATGTTAGCTGTCAATCTATTCCTTTGTAAATAAACTTTCAATTCACGAATTCTCTATTCTATGATGTCTAGTTGAGGGTTCAGTTCAATGATATTTTTTATTTCCAGAATTTATAATAGGCTTATTTGCATATCCATCTCTCCTTTAATTAAAATTTGATCATTTTTGTTCCATAATTTTCTGTCCTTTTATTATGGGTGTTATTCTTATGTCTTTGAGGATCTTATAGTAGCATCAGTTGCAGCTTTTTAAAATTTTAAGATTTTCCTCTTAGTTATGGCTTGGTCCCTGTTGTGCAATTATCTGTACAAGTTCCCGCACTAGTAGGGTGTTTTTATTCTCCAACACCCTGCATGATTTCCACTCTTGGCCTTCAATTACGTAACCCAGTATCCTTTTAGCATAAATCCTTGATCCATTCCCCTGTCTTGACTCAAAAAAAAAAAAAAAAAAGTCTGTTCTACTACTATTAATACTTACCTTGTTTTGTGTTCAGCTGTACCTCTTCAACATATGAAAAAAAATCATTTATCATTGCTATGTATTTGCCATACATTTGTAGGTAGTATAATATAGTGGGATGGGATGGGGAGGAAGGAGATTAATGTCAGAGCATTAATCTCATAGAACAATTTTGATTAGTAATCTACCCAATCTGTTTTCATTCATTTTTAGAGGTATAATAATTAAATGTAATATCCCTTCCTTTATCCTGGCATTCCTTGGCACTTTTATATTCCCCATTCTTGCTCCAAAGTGGCCACACAAAAATCTGTGCAAAAGTGCTAGTCAATAACATGTAGGGTGTTAATAGCCTGAAGTACCAATTTTCCTAGGGTAATCTACATGTCACTCTGCCACAGGGATCTCTGTTAAAATGCAAGAAAATACTTGGTGAGTGATTATGTCAAATATGTACCTAGATTCTATATATTTTCATAAACACACTAATTTTAGCTATTGTCTTAATTTTTCTCCTCTTTCAGGAAAACTCCTTGAATGAGTTATTCATGAGAATGATGAATAACTGCTCTGGATACGATAATACTAGTTCCCATTAGGGAATACATTATCTTTTTATACTAAATTCTACCTGGTAAGTTAAATTATAATCAGTTTTCCTGGTTAATGTAGAATCTGAGCAAGGAATATTTACTAGTTGACATAAATGGAAGGTGTCATAAAGTTAGGGTCACTTGGTGCATCCATTTTCACCTGCCAAGGAGGCCACACACTTCCATCACTGGTTAGGGTAACCTCTTCTCTGGAAATTTCTGGAAACACATTTAAAATTTCTTGTTTGGGGACTCTTTCTCTAGACTCCATATTGGCCATTCTCCTTCTGCTAATATAGTCTTCCTTCTAATAGCATATATATAGTTCAACTGACTTTTGCAATGCCCATCAGCTATACTGTCTAGAGTCTACACTCTGGTGACCAAGTTAGAACTTGGTTGTACCTAAAGCTCCAACAATTAAAAAATAATTTTTTTTGATGTGGCCCGTTTTTAAAAAGTCTTTATTGAATGTGTTACAATATTGCTTCTGTTTTATGTTTTGGATTTTTGGCTGCAAGGCATGTAGGCTCTTAGTTCCCCCACCAGGCATTGAAACCTGCACCCCCTGGATTGCAAGACGAAGTCTTAACCACTGGACCATGAGGGAAGTCCTGAGCTCCAATAATTTACACTCTATTACTTAGAATGGTTGAGTTCACAATTACTTTCTAATTTTTATCTGGTTTGATTTCCTGAGTTGTGAGGGTAATTTGCTGTTTCCCTCAAATATCCTACTCTTAAAATATTCTAGAAAATAATGTTATTATATAACTTTTTGTCCAGAGTATTTTAAAAAAATATGGTAGCATGCTAATATTTTAAAATCTACCATATATAATTAATATTTTAAAGTAATAGCGTATTTTAAAGTTATATTACAATCCAAGAAAACATGGTACTATTTTAATACATAGCATTTTGACATTATCCCAAAAAGATACAGTTGTGGTATTTTCATAATTTACACTACTTATGGACATATCTTAAAGTGGCATTTATTGAGTACTGGTGAGCACAACATTTTTTCTGAACTTTAAACACATTTCTTACCACAAGCTGAACTCTTCCACCATTAAGTACATCTGGATCTAACTCAGGCAAGAAGTGATTGCTGCATAGTGACAAAAACAGAAATCATTTCATTATATAAATGTAGAGGAAGACTATGAAAGACATGCCCAATGAAAAGTTTGGGAGAAATCAATAATTTATAAAATAGAAATAATAGTTTTCTTAAATTAGGTGACATGCAAAGATACATACAAATTTACATATTTTCAGTCATTTTAAAATTCAGTTTGACATGAAATTTAAATTTCTAAACCACACTTTAATGCCACCCTTCTTTGCCGAACATAAGCACATACACAGATCAAAATTCTGAAAGTACCATAACCATAGCTAATAAATTATAGAAAATATAAATATTTTACTACATGTACTTATATATCTTACTTATAAGAAAGGCGAAACTTCCTATTTTTAAAATAGCTCTGGTGTATTTAAGGCATTATACTAATGCTCACAGTGAACTTCTGTTGATATTTGGCTTTTCAAGAACTTCTGTTTTTGAAAACAATTTTTCTTAAAATATTACGACCTATGTTTTCTTTTATATATTATATTTTCAAAACAGAAAATCCATCAACAATTGCCTGTTGCATTATATGTTTAAACACAACTTATTTAGGAGTAAGGGATGTTGTGAAATGTTTAAGTATATCTAAAATACATCCTGAAACATTTTGCTTGTATTTTTCACATTATCTATACAGATGCTTTTATATTTCTAAATTAGACCTCTTATACCTGGTTAATACAGATGGTAAGCTATGGGTTATACTATATTTGTTTACAGTCCTAAGAATGTCATGTTATGAATTATGCTAAATTGATTAATACCAACATAAAATAAATTGTGCTTGCATTAATTAGAATACTTAGCAAAATAAAAAATTCTCAAATGTTGATTGCTTTATTCCTACTTTCTTTGCTCACAATGAAATAGGATATAACAATCCAGATTTTGAAATGTTTTAATATCACTTTCATTCTTCACTTTCTTTTCCATGTTTTTAAAGAAATTATATGGATAGAATTGACTACATACAAAGGTTTCAATTCGTATATATTATTTTAAAAAGTTTCATTTTTGCACATTATAATTTTATGCAAAATTAAGTTTTAGCCCTCAGAATTATAGATTTGTTTGTTAGTTACTCATTTAAATCGTTATCACCCACAATCCCTGGAAACGTTTCCAGAGTGTCATCTACATTTAGATTCAATACTGGTTTACATATTGAATAAATGCTTATAATAGCACTTTTTTTTTTTTTTTACTGTTTTGTGGATATATGTAGCTAAAATGAAAGTCTTAAAAATTTATGTTAGCTGTATAGCACAAGGAACTATACTCAATATTTTGTAATAACCTATAAGAGAAAAAACATGAAAAAGAATATGTATGTGCTGTACACCTGAAACTAACACAACATGATAAATCAACTATACTTCAATTTTTTAAAATTTATGTCAGAATATTATATCCAGACTTCTTTTTCTTTAAAACTTTGGTTTAGTGGTTATGCACATAAGTGCTTTATGTTACATTTTTGGGGCTGAATTTTGTTCCTTCAAAGTTTATATGTTCAGATCTTAATCTTCAATACCTCAGAATATGACTATGTGAAGATAGGGCCTTTAAAGAGGTACTTAAGATAAAAAGAGGTCATAGAGGTGGGCCCTAATCCAATATAACTGGTGTCCTCTTAAGAAGAGGCTAAAACACAGATAACACACGTGGAGGGATGGTCATGTGAGGACACAGAGAGAAGGTAGCCATCTGCAAGCCAAGGAGACGGACCTCTAAAGAAACCAAACTTGCTGACTCCTTGATCTTGGACTTATAACCTCCAGAACAGTGAGAAAATATCGATACATCTCTGCTCTTAAGGCCACACAATCTGTGGTATTTTGTTATGGCAGCCCTAGAAAACTAATACATACATTAATGTAATAAAAATTTATTGATTACCTATTAAGCTCAAGGTACCTTGTTTGCTGCTAAGGGACATCAACATTTGATACCCTCTACCTTGAGAGCTCATTTCTATTGTGAAGTGGAGAGATAAGATATTATCATCTCACTATAAAGAGGAAACTAAAGCATTGAGACATCATTGAAAATCAGTTACATGACTGGTAAAGTGGCATCAGGGTTGAATTATAATTTTAACTGCCAAACATAAATGATAACAAAAGTAACATAAAATAAAATACTATAACCTCCAATACATATGATATTTATAAACAGTTAATCGATACCATGCATTTTACTTTATAAAGTAGAATCATTTGTGTGGTTCATCATCACCATCAATCATTTGTTGGTTTTAAGCAATACAGAAACTAAGTTCTTGAATATTTTATGGTGAAAAATATAAACAGTGATCAAATCTATTCTACATAAGAGGCCATTTATAACCTGGCAATGTAGAGTATTGGCCTTTGGCTATATAAAGTCATGTTTGTTTTAGCACAATTAACCTAGGTTTCAGTTTTCAAGATGTATTTGCAATACAAAAATCTAATTTAAAGGAAATGACCTCACCATTTCATGTTTCTGGAACTAGTTTCATGAACCCCAACCTGTGTATGAAGCCATTGGTATGTATATTCTTTATTCCTTTCTAATTTTTCATTTGCAGTGGTATCCTTATACATAAATTCTTCTTCCTTACCTAGGGAAAAAGTATGGAAATTTTATTTGTTATTTAAAGAGATCAAATTTTGGCCAAGCAGTTCAATCTAGGCTAACAATTTTATCACAAGAAAAAAAAGAAAAACAAGACAATTTAATTCATGGGAGCTAAATCATCTGTAAGAGAAATAATGTCAGTCACTTATAGATTAAGTGCTTTTCCAGCTTGAGCTTCAAACCCACCTATTTTGAAATATAAAGGAGTTGTTTTAGTGCAACCTACATTTTATAGGGCTTGTTTTTTAGTGTTTTAGAAAATGCAAATAATTATTTTTGGTAGATGGAGTTTAAAGTCTAATTGTTCTCATGCTATCTTATCCATATGTAGAATTTATAAATTATATTGACGATTTTCAAAACAGAATTTTAATTCTATGTAAAACTACGCTTGGTTTGTGTAAGCTAGTACAGTACTTAAGTTAGGATATCATTTATATTAGATTTAGGAAACCTGTGCTAATGCCATAGCAGTGATTTCAAAGATGGAGAGGGAAAGCGTAACAATGAAGATGGGTATGGAGAATATGCAAGAGGAGAAATTATACAAGGTAAGAACACAAGATAACAAATATAAAGAAAAATAAAATAGTAAGAAAATAAAAGAAAAATCTGACCGTTATAGTCACATTTAAATTTACTATATATATGTTTGTAGTTTTCAAAAAAAAAAACCTGCAGACATTGCTGCTACATCCACGTCATGCATTTGAGTTACAATGCTTTTGAGTTACAATGAAGACCTGTTGCTTTAGAGCACTTCTCTTGAGTTTTTAGACTGCTTCTTTTTTGGTGCCATCACCATACTTAGGGACTTGTTAGCATTGTAGGCTTGACTGACAGTACACCAGAGAAGGTACCTCTTGAAACTAACTCATGGTAATCAAACTCATAAGAATTCTATAATTTAAAACCTGATGTTTAAAATGTCTATTTATTAATTGGAATTATTCTTTCACTATAGATCTTCGTACATAGAAAGCCAATTTATATTTGCAAGTTGTTTGGAAAACAAATGGAGCATGGTGCAAAGCCTATTTTGAATGCTTGGTGCTGTACAGAGACACATACATGTAGACACATGTATACATCTCACACGTATACACACTTTTAGCATCTGTCTTTCTGAATATGTTGAGGATGGTACATTCATCACGTCTTTTTATTCCTTAACAGTTACTGTTGTACTAGTGAAATGACTCTAGTTTTCAGTCCAAAGAGATACTGGAGCCAGTTCTCAGAAAAGCTACAAATCACGAATTTTTTTCTCTAAATTACGTTACTTAGTAAAGTTAACTTCTTGTTAACTTCTTGTGCCACCTTATGTTTCTAAAATGGTCATACCCCTTCTTCCTGCGTTTAAGCCAATCCCTCCATAGTTGCTGTATTGAAGGAACAATTACTTCACTTTCAAGGGCTGACCACTGAATCCATGAGCAGACACCATTTTGATAAATGGCCTTCCTTATAAAGAAACTATAAAAGAGTCTCAAACAAAGGGAAGATTTGGGGTTGCTACACCCATACCGCATTAAGCATTAAGTCTCTTTGCCAGCCGAGTCCCAGCCTTTTATCTGCCTTTCTTGGTTGACTAGACCAAATGGTGAACCCATGAGTACAATGACAGATAGTAGTGAGGAATCAGTGACCCGTATAATCAACTGAACCCACGACTGGAAACTTACCTACTCTTGATATGTAGAGAATCGTTTTGTAGCAAGTGTACTTTTAGCTGAAAATAAAAATTATCTCTACGTCTTTCTGTTTTTAAAAATAGTGACATATACTTGCAATAGTCCCTTTCCTCTCACTGCTGTGGCCTCTCCCGTTGCAGAGCACAGGCTCCGGACGCGCAGGCTCAGCGGCCATGGCTCACGGGCGCAGCTGCTCCGCGGCATGTGGGATCTTCCCGGACCGGGGCACGAACCCGTGTCCCCTGCATCGGCAGGCGGACTCTCAACCACTGCGCCACCAGGGAAGCCCAATAGTCCCTTTTTTAAAGTTTTCATTTTGAAAAGTTTTCCTTAACTGTACGATAACACTCCATAAACCCTAAGTGGTTTTACATCTGAACTCAGCCAAGGTTCTAAACAACAATCCCCGGGTAAAGGTTAGAGATTTCACTGTAAGGGTCCAATTCATCTTAAGCCTCTTAACCTGAAGGCATAGATTGGTAGATTGGCATGAGTTCAGTGTAAAAAAGAGAACTAGCATAGTGGTGATATTGGTTGGATGTATTCAAAAATATTGCCATTCAAATGCTGGAGAAAATGATTCTGGCAAATGATTTTCACGAAACCATTTTAGGATTACCCGTCACTGAGGAGAAAGTAGTATTTACTCCTTGAAGCTTGCTTTAAGCATCTTGTGTAGGAAGAATGATGGTGACCCGGATTACTTAACAGATGCTTATCGCTTTCTACTCAGGCTCCCCAATAAATTCTCTTGGTTTTAGAAGAAGCATCATTTGGTCTGCAAAACTCGAAACTACTGCCTATCTACTGCTCTTTCCTGCTTCTCTGGGTCTTCATAAATTTCTCGTACCATCAACCTAAGAAAAAAGGTCTCCTTTTGATTCCTGCTCTCCCCTAGTTACTACAGCCTATATATGCTGCTTTACTTCAAAACACACATTTTAATAATTTTATTTAAACAAACTGTTAAACTTTTTATTATAAAAATAATACATTTTCATAATAGACGATTTAAAAAATACTGAAAACTAAAAAGTCAAAGAAAAGAAAATCAACAGAAAGCCCCACTATTCAAAGACAACAACTGGATAACACTTTTAAGGCATTTTCTTTTAGTTCTTTTGTTCATAGATTTGTTTTTTGTTTACTTACAATTGTATGTATCCTATACATTGTACTTTTCAGTTAGTACTATAACAAATGCATTCTATGTAATGGAAATCTCATCCTGAAAATACTTTTAGGGGTCATACACTGTGAGGTACTAACGTGTTACATGAAGGTTTTTAAGTATTCTATTTAATTAATCCACTTTTTCAGGTGGAATTAAAGATAACATGTCTGAAGTTATAAATATTTTGAGCAACACAATATAATCTATATTGTCAAATAGTTTTTAAAACTTTCACCAATTTACCACATGATATTATGAGGTTATTCATTTCACTAAGCCCCTTGTCAACACTGGGATATTAAATATTTTAAAGCTGTTTATAATTTGAGAAAAATATTGTCTAATGATTTTAATTTATATGTCTCTACTGCTAGTGAGATTGAAAGTGATTCCATATGATTATTTACCAATTATAGGTCATAAAGTGTAAAATATCTTTCTTGTTCTCCCCAATTATCTGCTGGATTCTAGTATTTCCATTTTTGTTTTCAACTGACATTCAAAATCCTTTATCTGTTATCACTGGTGCAAACATGTTCTTCTCTAGGTATCCAAATTTATCTACTTGCTAAATATTTTCTAAACTATAAACAATTTTCCTCTCATACTTTATAGGTTTGTATCTCCCAATTTGATAAACTTATATAAAATGACACATAAGATTTCAGGGAAAAATTCTATACTCTTCTAATATTTTGTCTTTCACACTAAAAGATACTGGTTGTTAACAAAATTCTTTTAAGAGGAGTCTACTCTCTCGGTCTTTCCTTTCCATTTCCTCCTTAATTTATTGCAATCTGATTTTGTCAAATTGAAATTGT
This sequence comes from Kogia breviceps, assembly GCF_026419965.1. NCBI lineage: Eukaryota > Metazoa > Chordata > Mammalia > Artiodactyla > Physeteridae > Kogia > Kogia breviceps. Next base: position 69,934,294 of record NC_081321.1, on the reverse strand, counting down.
CCTTACTATGAGAGCCTTAAACCATCTTATCTACCAAACACATTTATTCCTTATCTTCATTGGCCTCTGTGCTGAATTCAACCACACAGAACATTTTCTTTGTCTTAAAACTCTCTCTTCTGCAGGACTTTGGAACATCAGACTTTGAGTGCTTCCTTTCAGGCTCCTTTATATTTGTGTTCCTTCAGATGTTGATGCTTGTCATTCTGCAAGTATCTAGGAGCACTGGCACCCCTGCTGTCCACCACCACACCCCATGCCTGGTATTGTGCTGGCGTTTGATGCCAGTCAATTAGATATGCATTGTTTATTGCCTCATGAGGCTGGCAGCTTAGAGAGCTAGATATCACCAACCTCTATCTTATTCCTGTTCTCAGATCCAGCTGAACTTCAGAATCACAACTTGTTTTTATCATTATCATCCTACTGTCGGGTTTTTCTCCTGAATTCCCAAGTCATTCAGACCATATATTCTGGAGTAAACCTTGGCTGCTCATTCCTTATGTAATGGCATCTAATCCAGAAACTGGGTCTAGTCTCCCTGCTGGGTATCTCAGTAATACCTGGCTCCTCCTTTCATCCAAACTGCCCTCATTTTGAACAGGAGTGAGTGAGAGTCTCTGTTGACTTACTGACGTTTGTGCTTCAGCTCACTGCAATATGGCTTCCTCCCCACACCATTTCACTGGAACCGTTCACACCGAGATCATTGGTACTGCTAAATCTTTGGGACTTTTTGAAATTCTTACTGACTCCTCTATAATATTATACATTGTTCACGTCTTCCTTTTTTTTTTTTTTTGTTTTTTTTTTGTTGTTTTTTTTTGTTTGTTTGTTTGTTTTTGCGGTATGCGGGCCTCTCACTGCTGTGGCCTCTCCCGTTGCGGAGCACAGGCCCCGGACGCGCAGGCCTAGCGGCCATGGCTCACGGGCTTACTTGCTCCGCGGCATGTGGGATCTTCCCGGACCAGGGCACGAACCCGTGTCCCCTGCATCGGCAGGCGGATTCTTAACCACTGCGCCACCAGGGAAGCCCACGTCTTCCTTTTTAAAAGGATTATTTCTTTTGAGTCTTGTTTAATTCCACTTATCTGGTTTTTCTCTGACCTTTTGTCTAAACCCCAGTTTCCTTCAAGGGCTCATCTTCCTTTGCTATCTTCCACTCTCAGGATTCTTCTCTGGGGTACTATCCTGGCCCTATCTTATTCCTTGGTTATAATCTTCCTGTAAGAGGATATTCATTCAAGTTCTTCAATCACTTTCCTTATCTCCTTCTGAAATGCATCCATCCAAAATCTCTCCACTGTGCTTTCCTACAGATAATTTAAACAGAATATGTAAAAAGCTGAACTCATGTATTATCCCACCTTTTCTAAGTTCATATAATTCTACCATCATCGTCAATGTAAAATTCAGAAACCAGAGTGTTGTACTGAACCAGCATTCTTCCTCACCCTTCAGCTGCAGATTTTACCTTCTAAATTCTTTTCATTCTGTCAAATTTCTGGTATTTGCATTGTGACTATTTAAATTCAGCTTACTATCATCTCTTCTTAGTTACTGTAACAGCGTTCTCACTGGTCTTTTTCCTTTTGGCCTTGTTCCCACTTATATATCTCCATACTGCAAATGGTCTTGCTAAAGTACACATCTAGTTTGCTCTTTCAGAGGTTGAACTCTTGGTTCTCTACTATCTTTGGATAATGTTCAAAACATTTTGCATAGCATACAGGCCTTCCTTATACCTTCAGACACATCTATTAAGTCCCTGCCTCAATCACCCAGATGTATTATAATTACTCAAAATGATCTTTTTTGCCTATAGACATTGTGTTTGGGATTATCCACTTTACCAATGGTGTTCTTACTTCAGGTCTTCAGGTCTTAGTTTAGAAATTACATTCTTTGGGGTAAGCTCCTGATCTTTGAACACTTCTGTTCCTTATCCAAATTAGGTTAGAGATGCCTTCCAAAGGATAATATAGAGACCCCATGATAGCATTTATTACATTATACTTTACTTACCTATTCATGTGTCTGTTTTGCCTACTAGAATACACACTTTTTAAGTGATACATAGTAGGATGGTGCTCAACAAATATTGGTAAAATTACGGAGTGATTGTCATAGTTGATTAATGTTCTCTGAGAAATGTAGAGTTGGAATTTAGATTTTTAGCACATAGATGAACCTGTGCATTGTGGATAATAACACATGTCTAAATGTGATTAACTTAATTATTATAATAGAAACTTCAGCTCTGAAAGTCAGAATTAGATTGAGATAAAAATTGACAACCAAAGGTAGTAAATTAGAAACAATATGTATGTGTGTGTGTCTGTGTGTGTATGTGTGTGTGTATAGCTATTTTATAAATAAAACGTTGACAATGTACACAATCCTAGAAGAAAACAGTTCAGCTTTAAGAAGTTCTCCAAAAGAAATGAAGTCTTGGGGGCTTCCCTGGTGGCAGAGTGGTTAAGAATCCACCTGCCAACGCAGGGGACACAGGTTCGAGCCCTGATCCAGGAAGATACCATATGCCGCAGAGCAACTAAGCCTGTGCGCCACAACTACTGAGCCTGTGCTCCAGACCCCGTAAGCCAACTACTGAAGCCCGCGCTCCTGGAGCCCACGCTCCTCAACAAGAGAAGCCATCGCAATGAGAAGCCTGCGCACTGCAACGAAGAGTAGCCTCCGTTGTGGGGGTGGGGGAGTGGTGGTGTTGGTGGTGGGATGAATTGGGAGATTGGGACTGACATATATACCCTAATATGTATAAAATGGATAACTAATAAGAACCTGCTGTATAAAAAAATAAAATTCAAAAATTCAAAAAAAAGAAAAAGAAAAAGGAAAAAAAAAAAGAGTAGCCCCCGCTCGTCACAACTAGAGAAAGCCCGAGCGCAACAACAAAGACCCAACGTGGCCAAAAATAAATAAATAAATTTATTTTTTTAAAAAAAGGAATGAAGTCTTTTTTAAATTAATGGAAATCTTTTTTTTTCCTTCATGAAAAGCAAAATAAGTTTCATTAAACTCATATGCCTCAAGTTAATCAGTTTTCTAAATTTACAGAGGGAGGTTAGCATTCAATTATCATTTGGGGCACACAAAAATAAGCTAATTATTTATATTTTTAATACATATGGTGACTTTCCCATGACTATTTCCTTTTCTCTTAATGGCCTTTCTCAGCAATATGATAACAAAATACTCTTGGTTTCATGGATGGAGATGAGTTCATTTCTTTACCAAAAGTTTTTGAAGGACGTGGTTGCATACTGAGCAAAATGCTTCATATGATGGAAATATTTTTGGTAACTTTGATAAATGGCTAATTCTATGTATCTTATGCTGGGAATAGTAAAAATATGATTTACATTATAAAGTATAAGTGGTCTGCATGTGTTTATTAAAAGAAGTTATTGCATCATACCTCACAATAAAGAACAAATAAAATTGGAGTTTGGCATAAATGTTATACTAACAGAATTTTAAATTCATTAACATCTGTATAAATACTTGTTGATAGGCTGCTTATGGCTTCTTTCTTAACCAATCCAATCTGTTGTTGGAAAGTTGACAGCACTGGCATGAAACCAATAACTCTCTAAGAGACATTTGTGTATGACAAGCAACATTTCTATTCTTTTAAAATATACTTAAATATGTATGTAATTGATCACTAAAGAAAGATTACTGTATGAATAAAGAAGAGGACTGTTGGTACAAGAGTTTAAAAACAGAAATTTGGGGAACAGAGCCAAACGATATGTAAGGGTCAAAGGCTAACTGCAGCTCTAATCACTCCTTTACATATTTCACTAAATTTTATGGCAAAGAGGGTTTAAAAAAAAAGGACTAGAATAAAAAATACTTGCTAGTTTCTGACATTTGAATTTTCAAAATTCATCTGTTTGGGGTGTTGGGTAATACATAAAGTGTATGAATGACCCTTATGAAAGCAAAGAAAAATAAAAGTGAGTTACTAAATTATACATTTTAAAATACATGGATTTTGTAAGACATAACTTTCAATACTATGGAATTGCTAGCTTTAAGCAAATCCCTCTGGAATAACAGAATCATTCTTTTACAAAGTGGGTATAGTTGTGCTTATTAAACAGTAATAAGCCTTCTGTATTTATGTATAATTCTACCTGAAAGGATATGCTTTCCCAATTGTATTGTTCAGTTGAGCTGTATCTCCTCATTAATGTCTTTATAGAGGAGTACCAACTACTACATAACGAGTGATTCTTTGGTTTCTCCTGTGACAGCCACATAACTCAAGAAAAGAGCAGGCTTGTTCATGTATGGTGTGTCCATGTTTGCTGTTAACCAGGGCTGAGACTAGGATAAGGCAAGTGGGGAAAATGAGGTACTTGCCTTAAGCACAAAATTTAAGGGAGTGCCAAAAAAAATCAGTAATCGAGATAAATATTTTAATGTAATATTTTAAAAGCAAAATTAATGCAAAAATCCATGATGAACAAAATATCAAAGTTTTAAATGACAGAATCTGTAACAGGGTGGTGCTAAGCGCTATTGGAGCCTGAGGTAAAAGGGAAAGTTGGTAATACTGATCCTTCTCTGCCATGGTATTGGCAGAATTACCCATTTCTAAGTAATACTAATAAAAGTATCAACAGGACACTGTTTTAAGAACTACCAGATAGCCATTGTCTAAGATTGCTTTCCACTGTTTCTCATGAATCAAGCACATCACTGAGCTTTCCAGTAGACGAGGCCCTTGATTTGTGACATATAAGAAAATAATTATAGAATAAATTAATTCAGTCTATAAAGGAAAGCTATACATTATTCATCTTTTTATCTGCCTAGCAACTAATTAACACATAGTAAGTTGACTTTTCACTACTGTGTCATGTTGGGCAAATTACCCCCTCTCTGCCTCCGTTTTCTCCTCTTAAAATGGATATATTAACAATATAAAATAATAGAACACATAATGCTGCACATTTAGTATGGATTTAATACCTGTAGCCATTTTTCTTTTCTTTTTTTTTTAAAGTGAAATGAGCTCCATTATGCATAGCTTTAACGCTATCTCAGTTATCACAGGCTAAGACTTACCTACCCTGGAGGTGGGACTATCTGTAGAAGTTTCTAAATCTAGGCTAAAATCAAGGTTTCAGGGGGTCACTGTCAGGAGGGGAAGATTCCAGGATTAACTACAAAATTAGACAGAAAAATTTTCTGGGCGAGTCCAGGAAGTCTCCTTCCCAGAATTCTAAATCTGCTTCAGGTATTCAAAAAAATGTATTTTATTTCATAATATATGAGGATTTTCATGTGTATTTAATACAGAAGAATTAATTTCCAAAAGATAAGAAGTTCTAATTGGTTTGAAGTTATTTCAAATAATTTTTAGCAGTTGCTCAGCAATAACCATGAAGGAGGCTCCATTGACATGATTCTCTTCTGTTTCACTCTCTCAATTTAATTATCCTTGGAGAATATTCCTCTATCCAACCTAGACTCTCTCAGGGAGTGTTAATGTAGTAGGTCATCCAAACTAGGGCCCACTCAATAGAATAATGGAGAAACTGATGATGTAAGTAGGTTGGCTTTCAAAATAACATGGTTATAACGGCCGCATAAATATTACTGCCACCTGTGTTTTGGTTTTTTGTTTGTTTTTTTGGTATAGTTTAGACTTCAGCTCCCTGTTGTATCTACAAGTTTCTACTCTTTGGTAAAAAGACATCTCTAATTCATGTATATTTATGCATTTTTATTTTTTATTTTTTTGCGGTACGCTGGCCTCTCACTGTTGTGGCCTCTCCCGTTGCGGAGCACAGGCTCCGGACGCGCAGGCTCAGCGGCCATGGCTCACGGGTCCAGCCGCTCCGTGGCATGTGGGATTTTCCCGGACCGGGGCATGAACCCGTGTCCCCTGCATTGTCAGGTAGACTCTCAACCACTGCGCCACCAGGGAAGCCCCCCATGTATATTTATCAATTGAGGCCAAGTAGGTGATTAATTTTCTTTACTAGTTTTATTTCAAAAGAAGCCAAAAAGTGGTATTACATTGGTACATTAATGATAGAGGCTTGATGAACCCAATTAGACACTTTTATCATTGTGATGATTGTTTTTGAATAGCTATAAAACAGAAATGCTCATAATGTATATGTCTATACATTCCTATATATTTCTCATTGATTACTTATTAATTTTCTGCATCTGATGATTTCTGTATTTGCCAAACTTAAGAATACAGATACACTTCTGTTAGAGGTAGAGATAACATCATATGAAACACTGAATAATTTAAGTATTGCCTGATTATAAAAAAATAAGTAAATGTAAGTAAAAATAATTTTCTTTCACAATTTGAGTAACAACATATCAGAGACTAATAAACCTGGCCCCAGACTTATTGTTTTTCATTGGTAATAATTTAAGCAAGTATCCCATAGCCTGCTGAAGACTTAAGAGTTTTTTCTAAGTGGATACTCATTAATGAAACAATTTTATCTTTTATTATATTACCCAAGAAAGATAGAACTTTATGTAGCAGAACTGCATTTGTAAATGAATCAGGGCCTCCATTCATGAAAAGCATTACTGCTCTACTCAGTCTAGTGGAGAAAGAAGTCAAGGTAGTAATTATAGGACTTCCCTACAAAATTAACTTTTAACTATTTAGATAAATATTGATTTGTGGAGCTCTTTTATTTTTTGTAGAAGAGGAATTGTGGGTGGGGTTTAAAGTGGGAAGGGCCCTCAATTGGGTGAGTCACCTCCCTTATCAGAGCCTTAGCTTTGCCATTCATGAACATTAGAAAGAAAAGCAAAATATGGAATGCTTCATGAATTTGTGTATCTTCCTTGGTGTTGTCAGTTCTCTGGACCTAGGCCATTCTAATAGGTGTGTAGTGCTATCTCAATGTTGTTTTAATTTTTTTTAATCCATTTTTAAAACCAGGTTGGTTGTTTTCTTATTGTTGAGTTTTAAGAGTTTTTGCTATATTTTGGATAACTGTCATTTATCAGGTATCTTTTGCAGATACTTTCTCTCAGTCTATGGCTTGCCCTCTCATGCTTTCGATAGTGTCTTTCACAGAACAGAAGGTTTTTTATTTATTTCCTGTATCATGCTTTTGATATTATAACTAAATGTTCATCACCAAATCCAAGGTCATCTAGATTTTCTAATACGTTATCTCCTAGGAGATTTTAGTTTTGAGTGATTGCATTTAGGTCTATGATCCATTTTGAGTTAATTTTTGTGAAAGTATAAGGTCTGTGTTTAGATTCTTACTCTTTTTTTTTCTTCTTTTAATTTTTGCATGTGGAAGTCCAGTTGTTCTAGTACCAAGAATTGGAATGGACTTATCTTTTCTCCATTGTATTGCCTTTGTTTTTTAAATCAAAGATCAGTTCACTATATTTGTGTGGGTCTATTTCTCATCTGTCTATTCTTTCATTGATCTATTTGTATATTCTTTTGCCAGTACCACACTGTCTTGGTTAATGTGGCTTATAGTAAGTCTTGAAGTTAGGTAACATCAATGCTCCAGAAAGTATTTTAAAATGAAAGTTTGAGCTGGTTACAAAGGTAGAGAAATCCTCAGAAGTGAGAAATGACAAGAAAACACAAATATAAGGATGAACGAGTCTAAAGAGCTATCATACAGCATGATAACTATAGTTAAAAATATTGCATTGAATACTGAAAACTTGCTAAAAGAGGAAATTTCTCATGTGCTCTCATCACACACACACAAAATGATAACTATGTGAGGATATGATACTTTAATTAGCTTGGCTTTGTAATCATTTTTCTCTACATATGTATACCAAGTCATCAGGCTGTACACTTTAAATATATATACTTTTACTAAAAATAAAATTTAAAATATTGCTGAAAAATTACAAAAAGAAAATATATAGGTGTAGCAAGTGACTGCTTACGAGTTATCTCTCCAGGGTAAGGGGGAATGTGCCCTCTAGTAACTGACTGAAGTAGTCAAAAATCTTTCAGAGTTGGATAGGTTAAACTCACACCTCTAAAAATTACCATTAATACAGATCTAAAGAACACAAACTAATTAAAACAAGAACAAAAGTCACTAAACACCTTGGGAAATAAGCCATTAGAGTGAGAATAAACAGAAAAAACAAACCATAAAATCGGTCCATTGAATCATGAAGGTAGTGGATTTATCAGATATAGAATAAAAAATAAGCATCTTTAACTTGATAAAATACACAAAATATTATGTATCTGCACACCTAAAAATAGATCTTAAAAGGCATTAAAGCAATAAGAGACTAGTAAAATCAGGAAGTTTTGAAAAACATGGGTAGCAATTCTAGAAATGAAATATAATTGATAGGGCTTCCCTGGTGGCGCAGTGGTTAAGAATCCCCCTGCCAATTTAGGGGACACGGGTTCGAGCCCTGGTCCGGGAAGATCCCACATGCCGCGCATCTAAGCCCTTATGCCACAACTACTGAGCCTGCACTCTGGAGCCCAAGAGCCACAACTACTGAGCCCATGTGTCACAACTACTGAAGCCCACGTGCCTATAGCCCATGCTCCACAACGAGAAGACACCACAATGAGAAGCTGCATACCACAAAGAAGAGTAGTCCCTGCTCGCTGCAACTAGAGAAAGTCCACGCGCAGCAATGAAGATCCAATGCAGCCAATAAATAAATACATTTATTTAAAAAAAGAAATACGATTGATAAAATCATAAAACTGAACTATAACTTATATAACTAACTCAATAGATGTAGTAAACATAAAATTTGAAGAAAAAAATTAGTGAACCTGGTTTACTATCATTATGCATTATTTATGAAATTAGCTAATAATTTCCCCAAAACAACACACACTATTTTAGATTGTTACCTAATGTTATAAACCTGAGATTTACTCAGGATTCACATGACTGAAAGTACTGACATTTTTCTGTAGAGACTTAAGAAATTCTTTCTGCCTTCTGGCTCTATAACTCAAAAGAATATGTTAGTGGGCATTCTTAACTCCTATGAACATGGACAGCACTCAGCTGTGGTCTCAAACAACTCTAAACTCACTGGTTGCTTAGTATTAGCAATATAGTGAATAGGGCACAAGAATACGACTTAGCAGAAGGTTCTTGATTTGTCGCTAACTAGCTGTTGTATCCTTGGTAAATAACAACTTTTCTGAATTTCAGTTTTCTCACTTAAAAAAAGATTGTGTGTTTTTATTACGAAAGAAATGCATTTTCATTTGTGAGTTTATCTCTGAGTGTAGCTATAGTAAATACATAAAGACTAATAACCCTATCCTTAGGCTAGTAAAAAAAACAATATGATAAAGAGTTCTAGTAAATATCTATACCTAAGAAATTGATGTCTAAGATATATTCTTAATATTTTGAGGTGGCTGCCTCAGGAGAAAAGAGGACAGAATGTGATTTGTTGAGCAACCAGAATACTCTTGAGAGACCTTATATATCTCATTGTGTCTTTACAAAATCCTTGGAAGAAAACAATAATTATCCCCATTTTTCTGGAAAATGAAACAAAAGTTTTGAGCTTATGTAAGAGTAGTATGAATTTGAACCTTCGTTTGGCTGAGTCCAAAGCCCACAGTGTTTCCATTTCATCAAGAAGCCATATTTTCCCATGAAATTCCCCTTAATGTCAGATTCTGAATATGGAAATAAATGACATTTAAAATGTTCTTAATATACCAGCTGTAATAAATAACACAGAATTTCTTTTTCTCTTGTGGATAACTTTTGGAAAATAAGGAATAATTTTGAGATAAAATTTTCCATATTTGGTCTCAGAGGAATTTGTAAATTTCTACTAAACCTATTCAGATGTTAAATTATGGGAATAAAAAAGAACAATAGACCTTCTAGCCATAGGAAATTATGTATGAATTGGTCAAAAAACACAGTGTTCTATAATGCTGTACTCTTCCTATAGTAAATGCTTTATGAAGAGTAGCTTTTTCACACATTTGAAGAATAAATAAATTTATGACTATTTAAAGCATAGTTTTTGTCTATGCTCTCTGAAAAACTAATTTTTAGCTACATGTGCTTCTGTGCTACAAAAGAATTATAAAACAGCATATTTTGACCTAAAGATAGTAGAACTCTGATTTTTTCCCCCCTTTTTTGTCTTCTCCTTGTAAACTTAAATGTAAATGGTTTGGCTTAGTATTTGAATTTACTTTTCAAATTAAGAAAACAATTTTATAAAGAGAAAATTTTTACAAGTCGAACACTCAAAATCATAGACAGTAAGTAGGACATAATAGTTAGATTAACCATTACTATATGGTTGCTTTAGTCTGAATTCTAATAGAAGGAAAGGAGAAGTAAGTCATTGGTTTCACATTCAAAACTGATCAGGTGGTAGTGTTGTGACACAGTTCTCCATTTCTGAACATCCAGAAAGTGTGGCACTAACTAACTTTTTGTTCCAGACTATTTTTTCAAAACTATTTGTATACCAAACAGCCTTATAAGATGAGATAGTGTCTTCTTTGAAGCAAAGGGCAGATTTGTTGGCTGTCCAGTAAAAGATAATGTTTTCTCATCAGTACAAAATGCAAGTTAATTACAACCTGTTATAAAGTATTTGAGCTTCCTAAGCTTGGGGTTTCTCAACTAAGACATAAACCTACCTTGAGCTCAGTATCCACCTGGACCCCTACATGTTAGTGCTGTGGAAATTGAGGGGCTAAGGGAACCAACACAAATATTCTAGTGCTCAGGCTGCTTGCTATGCTATAAATAATAAAGCCCTTTGTCCCTGACCTAGGAGTCTTGTATCTGCTGCCAGCATTCATAAAATAATGTCAGGCTACCTTTCTACCTGAAAGTAGGATCAAATCTCAAGCTCTCAGAGTTCTTGACATACAAAAAACTTTAATTTTGCAACTTAAAATAATGAATTACCAATAATGGGCACATACAACTATATAATGAATCATTCTTGCTTTATGAATTGTTGTTTAAGCGTGTGTGTACTTTATCCCATCTTTTTGATTGACTCATTTTGTGGGAATGCTGTTAGTAACCACAGGTGTGTAATTATTGTTTATTAGCTATACAGCAGTTTTAAGGAATACTAACTTACAATATTCTAGGACTAAAAATGTGTCAAATTTGCCTGGTTGTGGCTACGATTTTAGGACAAGTGCTACATGAATAAGCACAAATAAACCTTATGCCAAGAAACATGTCATTTTCTAAAGCAGAGAGAGAAAAAAAAGTCTTAAAATCATGCAGACCTTAGCTCAGATATCAAAATTGCCATTTCAAAGGTTTGTGTCCACCAGAAAAAAGAAAATGGTAGTAGTCTTTTTATTTACAGTACTCAAATGATTTCATAATTTTTTTAAAGATTTATTTTTGGTGTGGACCATTTTTTAAAAATTAATTAATTAATTAATTTATGGCTGCATTGGGTCTTCGTTACTGTGCACAGGCTTTCTCTAGTTGTGGTGAATGGGGGCTACTTTTCACTGCAGTGGGGGGCTTCTCATTGTGGTGGATTCTCTTGCTGTGGAGCACAGGCTCTAGGCACATGGGCTTTAGTAGCTGTGGCACACAGGCTCAGTAGTTGTGGCACACAGGCTTAGTTGCTCTGCGGCATGTGGGATCTTCCTGGACCAGGGCTCAAACCTGTGTCCCCTGCATTGGCAGGCAGATTCTTAACCACTGTACCACCAGGGAAGTCCCGGATGTGGATCAATTTTTAAAGTCTTTATTGAATTTGTTACAATATTGCTTCTGTTTTATGTTTTGGTTTTTGGCCACAAGGCATGTGGGATCTTAGCTCCCTGACCAGGGATAGACCCGCGCCCCCTGCACTGGAAGGCAAAGTCTTAACCACTGGATCACCAGGGAAATCCCTGATTTCATAATTTTGCTCCACAGATTGGCAAGACATGTATCATTCCCATTTTACAACTGATAAAACTGAGATTTAAAGTGGTAATGACCAAATTTTCTGCTTCTTAATTCAATTCTCTCTCCACCACACCAAGTTATATTAAATTTGTATCATTCAAAAATGATAGGCAATATTTTAGTAACATATATTCCAACATAGTAAAATAAATTGAAAGACAACTCTGGTTACTATTTCTTTTCCATATATTGAAAATCTTTCAGTAGTGTATGACCTCTTGGCTTTAGGAAAGATGCTTATAGTAAGTACATAGAAGGGAATTGAAAGGTAAAATTGGTGAAACAAAGTACAGAAATACTTCTGGGCACAAAAGGGCTTTATGAGTTTTATGATATTGGAATACAGAAGTAAATTTGGACAGAAATAATGAAAGACTTGAAGGGCTAAAAATGATACAAAACTTCCATTTGGGGAAATAAAGAGGGATAAATCCGTTCTGCTAAGACAAACCATAAATTCAGAATATAATTTAAAAAGTAAGCTTAAGATGTGAATTTATTGTAACATGATCCCAATCTGATAGCACCTCTATATACCTGGCAGAACTGAAAACATCATCTCTGGAAAAATGCAGGGGAGGCAGATTTGATAAAAGCAAATATAAATTTTAGAAATGAAAAACAAAATAATGGAAATTAAAACCTATAATGCGGGTTTACTTGCAGACCAGACAAAGCTGAAGAAATAATGAACTTGGAAATATGTGAGAAGGCATTATCTAGAATCTAGTGCAGAGGAGCAAAGAGATGAAAAATTAAAAAAATAAAAATATATAGAGAAAGCTAGAGAAAATTTAAGTTATGTTTAATTGGAGTTGTAGGAGGATTAGCAAGATAGCATGAGGCAGTGGCAATATCCAAGATAATGACTGAAATATTTCTTGAACTGGATGAAAGACATCAACCCATAGATTCAAGAAGGTAAATCATAAGCAGGATAAATTTTAAAAGAAATCCACAGCTAGACTCATAAGAATAAAATTATTTACAGCAGAAAAAAGAAAATCTTAAAGTAATGAGAATAAAAGCAGCCAGGTTATCTTCAACAAAGTTGCAGTTAAACTGACAGCTAATGTCTTAAGAGCAACATGAGAAGGCAGAAGACAATAAAATATCTTCAATGATCTGAAATTTGTATGAATGAAAGAAATTTACTGCCAAACTGGAATTCACCAGAATAAGGACAAAATACAGACATTTTCATATTAACAAAAACTGAGTTTGCTACTAGCAAACGCTTATTAAAGAAATTTATTTAAATGGACAGTCCTTTTCACAAGAAAATCCCAGATGAAAGATCCATGTTGCAAGAAGACAGAAAAAATTCATAAATATGAAGTATGTCGGTAAAATCAACATAAATTGACAGTATAAATAGCAATAATATCTTGTGAAATTAAATATGTCACAAGTAAAATACAGAGAAATATTACTATATAATTCAGAATTGAGCTGAATTGAGTTTAAATGTTCTAAGATTCCTATACTCCCTAGGAAGAGAAAAAGATTAGTTAATTCTAGATTATGTTAAGTACATATGTTATGATTTCCAGAGTAAAAACTAAAATGAATATATACAGATAATATTATTTCCACATTAGTAAAAAGAAAACAATAGAAAGGAAAGAAGTACTCAATCCAAAGTGAAGCAAAGAAAGTAAAGAAAAATAACACAGTGTACCCAGGCTAATAGAAAACATAAGATAAGATATTCATTCAAATATGTCAGTTCTTACATTATGTGTAAATGGTTAAATAACCCAGTTAGCATATAACAATTTTTTCTAGATTAAAACAAAAAAATCCAAGAGCCAAACTTAAATTAGGAAGGTACAATAAGTGTGAAAATAAAAGGATAGAAAAAATATACCACAAACACATTAACCAAAAGAAAGCTGGCGTTGTCATGTTAACATAAAACAAAATAGACTTCAGGGCAAAAATAAACAAACAAGCAAAAAACCCCTAAACTTACTAAATATTTACTAAACTTTTCTAAACATTAGTGTTGTTTCAAAATGATAAAAATTTCATTTAACCAGGAAGATATAATACTTTTTAATTTTAAGAGTATAATATAGCCTCAAAAATAATATAAGGTATCTGCTCTCAGACCACAATGGAATTAATTTAGAAATCAATACTAGAAAGATAACTGGAAAATCCCAAAGTACATGGAGATTAAACAACACTTCTAAATCACACATAGGTCAAAGACGTAATCTCAAGAGAAATTAAAAAATATTTTGAACTAAATGAAACTTTGAACTAAATGAAAATGAAATGAAAACACAACCTATTAAATTTGTGAAATGCAGAAAAAGCAGTGCTTACAGGGAAATTTATAGCATTGAATGCATATATTAGAAAAGAAGAAAGATCTAAAACAATAATCTAAGTTTCTACCTTAGGAAATGAGAAAATAGAGAACAAATTAAATTCAAAGTAAACAGAAGAAAAATAATAAGAATCAGAGAAGAAATCAATGAAGTTGAAAATAGGAAATCAATAGAGAGTATCACTGAAACCAAAAAGCTAGTCCTTTAAAAAAGTCAATGAAATCAATAAACCTCTAGCTGGGAAAACTACGGAAAAAAAAGACAAAGAACACAAATTACCAATATCAGAAATGAAAGAGGGGACATCACTACAAATCCCATGGACATTAAAAGAATAATAAAGATATTCTATGAACAACTCTATTCCCCCAAATTTGATAACCTGTATGAAATGGACCCATTCTTTGAAAGACACAAATTTCCAAAGCTCACATAAGCATAAATAGATGGTCTGAATAGGCCTATATCTATTTTAAAAATTGAATCAATAAAAATTGAATAATGATCATCTATATAAAAAAATCTAAAATAACCAACAAAAAAACTTCTGAATTAAAGTGATTATAGCAAGGTTGCAGAATCTACGGTAATATACAGAAGTCAATCACTTTCCTATATACCAGCAACGAACAAGTGGAATTTGAAGTTAAAAAACAATACCATTTACATTGGCATCCCCCAAATTAAAGGCTTTAGGGATAAATCTAACAAAATACATACAAGATCTATATGAGGAAAACTGCAAAACTCTCATGAAATAAAGAAGAATTAAATAAATGGATAAATATTCCATATTCATGGATTGGAAGATTCAACATCAGCAAGTGTTCCGTTTTTCCTAACTTAACCTATAGATTCAACAAAAATCCCAGCAAAACATTTTGTGGATATTGACAAACTGACTCTAAAGTTTATATGGAGAGGCAAAAGATCTAGACTAGCCAACAAAATATTGAAGGAGAAGAACAACGCTGAAAGACTGACACTTCACTACTTCAAGACTTGCTATAAATCTATAGCAAAAAAGGCAGTGCGGTATTGGCAAAAGAATAGACAAATAGATCAGCGAAACAGAGCAAACAGCCCAGAAATATACAAAGGAGCAAATGGAACAAAGATAGTTTTTTCAACAAATGGTGATAAGACAAGTGGACAT
Organism: Kogia breviceps; assembly: GCF_026419965.1. NCBI lineage: Eukaryota > Metazoa > Chordata > Mammalia > Artiodactyla > Physeteridae > Kogia > Kogia breviceps. The sequence continues at coordinate 69,918,836 of NC_081321.1, read as the reverse complement.
CCACATACAAAAAAAATAAATCTAGACACAGATCTTACACCATTCACAAACATTAACTCAAAATGGATTACAAACCTAAATGTAGAATGCAAAGCTCTAAAACTCCTAGAATATAACACAGAAGAAAACCTATATGACCTAGGATATGGCTAAGACTTTTTAGATAAAACACCAAAGGCATGATGTATGAAAGAAATAATTGATAAGTTGGAATTCAATAAAATTAAAAGTTTCTGTTCTGCTAAAGATAATGTCAACAGAATGAGAAGACAAGAAACAGACTGGGAGAAGATATTTGCAAAATACTTATCTGATAAAGGACTGCTATCCAAAATATACAGAGGACTCATAAATCTCAACAGAAGGAAAACAAACAACCTGATTAAAAAATGAGCCAAAGACATTAACACATACTTCACCAAAGAAGATATACAGATAGCAAATAAGCATTTCAAAAGATGCTTCACATCCTATGTCATTAAGGAAATGCAAATTATAACAACAGTGAGATGCCACTACACACCTATGAGAATGGCCAAGATCCAGAACACTGACAACACCAAATGCTGATGAGGATGCAGAGCAACAAAACTCTCATTCATTGCTTATGGGAATGCAAAATGGTACAGCCACTCTGGAAGAGTTTGGCAGTTTCTTACAAAATGAAACATGCTCTTACCAAATAATCCAGCAATCATATGCTTTGGTATTTACGCAAATGGGTTGCAAATTTATGTCCACACAAAAACCTGTACACAGAGGTTTATAGCAGCATTACTCATAAATGCCAAAATTTGGGAGCAACCAAGATATCTTTCGGTAGATGAATGGATAAACTGTGGCACATCCAGACAACAGAATATTATTCAGTGAAAACTAACAAATGACAACAAAAAAGATCAGCTGTCAAACCATGAAAAGATATGAACTTTATTTTTTTATTTTTTATTTTTTTTGCGGTACCCGGGCCTCTCACCGTTGTGGCCTCTCCGGTTGCGGAGCACAGGCTCTGGACGCTCAGGCCCAGCGGCCATGGCTCACGGACACAGCCGCTCCGCGGCATGTGGGATCTTCCTGGACCGGGGCACAAACCTGTGTTCCCTGCATTGGCAGGCGGACTCTCAACCACTGCGGCACCAGGGAAGCCCAGATATGAACTTTAAATGCATATTACTAAGTGAAAACAGCCAATCTGAAAAGGCTACATACTACATGATTCCAACTATGTGACCTTCTGGAAAAGGCAAAACTATTGAGACAGTAAAATGATCAGTGGTTGCCAGGGCTTAAGGCAGTGGGAGGGATGAAGAGGTGGAGAACAGAGGATTTTTAGAGCAGTGAAACTATTCTGTATAATACCATAATGATGCATGCAGACCACTATACATTTTCCCAAACCTGTATAATGTACAGCACCAAGAGTGAACCCTAATATGAACTATGGCCTTTGGGTGATGAAGTGTCAGCGTAGGTCACTGACTGTTACAAACGTACCACTCTGGTGAAGGATGGTTATAATGAGGGAGGCTGCGTATGTGTGAGGTATATGAGAATTCTCTGTACGTTCTGCTCAGTTTTGCCATGAACCTAAACTACTTAAAAAATATTTTAAAATATTTAAAGTATTTAAAATATTTTTTAAAAATTCGGTATCTTAGGTGAGCTGTATATAAAGGTTTAGTTCACCACATTGCCTGAAACAGATATCTCTAACAATTACTGTGGAAGCAGAAGCTCAGCCCAAGGCCAATAGGTGATAAACTGTAGTGACAGAGTACATTTCTGATATGGCTGGAGGGGATATTTGGAGGTAGAGATAAGATTCTAGCAGCAGTAACAGTTACAGTTTTCTACTGAGGACTTACATGCCCAGCAGAGGTCCACACAGTTCCAGTACATTATCTCACAAGGACTCTGAGAAGTCTACAGTATTATTGTCATTTTAAACATAAGAATGCTTCAGCCCAGAGAGGTTACATATAACAACACAGTAAGTGGTAGAGCTGGGAAATTAAAATTAGTCTGGAGCTCCTACCAGAATATTTCTTAACTAATATAATCATAATGTTTTTACATTCCCACCAGGGAAGGAAAGCTCAGGTCTCAATTTTATCTACCTTCATATGTAGGATTTGGGAGTCAGGAGTTACTTTTAAATTTCTATCAAAAAACAATTTTTGATGTAGTCACTATATTCAGATTTTTTTCCTCATGGTGTCTTTCTGAGGCTGGATAGTATTGGGAGGAATACTTTTATGTTTCTTCTTAATTTGATATCATAACCCATATAATTTTGTCATTTTGTTTTTTAATATTTCTCTTAATTCTTCAATTATTTCCTACTTTGTCTTCACTTATCTTCTATTTTTCCCTACCTTTACTTCAATTATTCTTTTCCCTTCTATGCTTTTCTCAGTGTTCATATTATGGCATGAATACAGATACTTCTGACAATAGTGAATGAAGTTGAGGAACAGTCTATAAAGGCACCTCTTGTAGGGGTCATTCCATTCATAGAGTAACATCAGGGTGTAACGTCAGGGCTGGCGGAAGAGTGCTGACATTCAGTGTGTCTCCTCACTATTGAATTTAGCCATTTGCTTTTCCTTAGCTTCATCTGTAGGCTCCAAGCTAGGCATTTTGGACATGAGCTACTTCACTAACAGGAAGAATACCCTGGCTTTCCCTGGCTGAGGGAATGTCTTTGAATGAGTTGTCTGTTTATATTTTACTGGGATTTCACTAATCTTTACTTGATCTTTCAAACTGACAAGTTTTGTGCCTATACTTGCTTGGATTTGAAATTCTCCACCTTGTTCTGTCTCTATTACTTAAGGCATCAGTTCAGAATGGGAGGTTTGCAGAAATGGAGAGGTAATGTTGCCTTGCTGAGCATTATTTCTTCATCTATAAAATTAAGGGATCACAACAATTTCATTTGCCTTACTCTCAGAGTTGAATCATATTTTAAAAATTGATGTGTAATAGTGGTAATAGTAAAAACTTTTTAAGCTTTATGACAGGGGCACTCATCAATCAGAAAGGACACTGGCTCTGAATTGGAACAGAGTTCTAAAGGGCCCCTACTGTTCAGGGGCCCTTTAGTTACTGAATATCATTGACTTGGGAGGGAATTTCCAGGGGAGTAGCTAAAGCAGCCATAGTGCCTGGTGTGGAAACAGTGGGGAGAGACTCAAGGAAGTAGCTATTTAAGATAAAAACGTATTTCAGTATTTTAACAGCTAATTGTTCCATTCATGCTTGAATATGCCAGTCTTATATTAGCTCTATTTAAATGCTCTCCAAAATTTAGAGCACTATATTATTTCATAGTGTCTATGATGCTTTGATCTTGATCTTGCTGAAAATGACAACTGAAGGTTTTCACATAATGTGTCAACTACCACTTGGCTGAAAGCAACTTCTAAGCTTCTATCTATTATGAGATGCATTCTGAGTTCAGAGAGGATAAAATGTGAAAAAATGCACATCTTGGCATCAATGAAATATGAATAAATTATTAATATTTTTATTAGCACACTGTATTCTATAATATGAAATATAATTATCCCTAACAGTCAATCTTGGATCATTAAATTAGCTTACCCAAAACAAGAATTATGCTACCTGATTTTTGATTGTTACTCTAATATAAATTCAATACATTTTGCATGGATTGCTTTATTTTTTAATTGAGTGCCTAATATTGCCAGGCATTATGCTAATTGGTGAGGATATAGCAGTGAACCAACAGAGTCCTGAACTTCAGCAGCATACAGAATAAAGACATTTTAGTTATAGCCATTAAACATATACTTCTGCATGTGATAGGTACTAAGGACACAAGTAAGTCTGTTCTAGGTTCAATAGGAGTATATAAGAGGGGAATTATTCTTTGGTAAAGACTAATCAGGTACACTATTTTTATATTGTGCTTTGTGAAGCCCTAGGAGGCTTTGCAAATGCATCTTAGTGGCTGCTATGGGAAGTAGCCAAGAGATCAGACCCACTTCCTAAACCAGAGCAGATGTACTCTTAGCTATTTTACAGACTATATTGAATTTGGGGTAATATTTCATTTGAAGAGAGAGGTTTTCTGCTAAAATATAAAGTTTGAAAACCACTGATATGGTGGACAAAGGACTAATCTCAGCATGAAAATGTTTAAATTAAATTTCCAACTCTACTGCCTATTTATAATTTGACTTCAAATAACCAAACCACGTCTAAACACATGACTGACAAACAAATGATTTCAAGTGATTCTTATCCTAGCTTTCAGTTAAACTGTGAAGAAAGCTATGCAAATTATTCTATTTGGGCTGCTGTGCATGGAACAGCCTTCATTTCATGCTGTGATTACAAGAATCCTAGAACTATCCTGTATCCATTATGTGTCAGAATATTCATGGTTTTCCCTCCTTTAAAAGGCATATAAAAAAAGAATATCATCATCATAATAAAGACAACAATATGTGCTGGAAGTTGTGACATGCCCTTCACATTACTTTAATTTTTATTTAATTCTTATAAAAACTCTGAGTGATCCTCCCTATCTTTAAAGTGAGGAGGTTCAAAGAACTTAGCAGTTTGTTCATGGTGACATTGGTGAAGCTATGATTTAAAGCCAGTAGTCTGTCTTCTCTAGACCTTATCTTCAGCCACGCCACCTCTCTACATCAATTTTCTATAACCTAGATATGGTTAGATTAGAAAGATGGGGGATAGGAAGCAGTGTGTACTTCTCTGAGGTACACAAAGAGATGTACATAAGAAGTTGTTACATATATAACTTAAAAAATGCACTAAAACAATAAGCCTGCTTGAAAATAAATGAACATTTGTTCGAGAAATTAATAGATCACACAAAAGTCTCTTTACTTGAAAAAATTTGCATATTTCACTAGTTGTGAAATGCTACTATCAAAGTACTCAGAGAGATGTATATACACAAAATAACACAGTTTTATACCATGGCAGGATAGATAGCATATGTGACTCAGACTAAGGGGGCTGACAAATGTATGTAGGCAGACTAACCTTCCTGGCTAAGAACCAGGAGTTACGCTTGTTACATAGAACTCTCAAGGGTACCATGCAATCAGAGGTCACAATCGAGGTAACAAAAGCAATGTCACCATATCAGAGAATGGGCCAATTCAGATCTGGTCCCTGACAGTCACTGAGGTCAAGGCTTGAGGCAAATAATTGTATTAAACAGGAATATTCCCTGCACACTTTTAGAACTGTCATCTGAACAAACAGGTCCAGGTCATCTGTAGGTTAAATCTCAGTTCTTTTCCCTGGTACTTAGAACTTACGTGCTAGTCTTAATCCCTTACAGTTTTTAAACTTACAACTGTAATTTTCTTTTGATCAAGGAAACCCTTAATAATTTTTGTGTTTGTTTTCTGATCTTAACAACAGCAAACCTTCATTTAAATGCATGCATTTTTCATTTAATTCCATTTTACTATTGGCTGCCCTACGCAATTAAAAAATTCTGACTATATGAAAACCATCACAATTTAAACTTCATATTTTAGTGTATAAAGTGCATTATAAATAAAATAACAAGGAGAATAGTCATATTCAAATGACAGAATCTCAAATTTTAATATCATTTATATATCATTGCATGTATCATTTATATAAAAGCAACTAAATTCAGAATAGTCATTTTATATAAAAAGATGCAAAATTTACAAATAGTAATTAATATGTAACAAAAGGTATATTTATAAATAAGTAGCTGAAACCTGAATTTAAATCAAATAGAGAAAATAAAAAATATATGAATAGACTTGCATTTAGGTTTATATGAGATACATGATGTACAATATTAGTTCACATTTTCCTCACAGCAATTTGGAATTTATGAATTATTACCACCCTGTTTAAAAAAACCTCAGATCACACCTGAAAATTTAATTTTAGTCCATGTTTTCAATTTAATGATAAATGTTTAAAACATCTTTAGTTATGCTACTCTTTTAGTTATTCTTAATTTAAATAAAAATCCTTGAGAATTTATTATTTTTACTATAAATTTTACTACTTTGCATATTTTTTTTAACAAATCATACTTGGATAACTACATTCTAGGGCTCTCTTTTGTTCATAAAAATTCCAAGAAGTAAGAAAATCAAGAGTTTGATTCTTGGTTTTATTTTATATTATAGTTCTCTTTGAAAATTCTTATATTTAATATTTAAATTATACACACATACACACAAACACACCATACAACCCCACAACACAGTTCCAAGTGAAACACTCAATAAACTAAATTATAAGACTGTAGACTAAAATTGGCAATAGGTCAACATTCAACTGAATAAGACTGAAATTCTATTTTTTCATGGCTGCATAATTAGTATACTATCAATAGAAAACTGTGGTCTTATGAGTAATATGACACATCACACCTAAAACAGTATCTAAGATAATACTATTCTTACTGTTTAATCAACTGTATAGTGTTTAGCTATTTATTTTATAATGATTCTTTAGAATGTGTAAGATCAAAACTGAGAATTTATAGTTTAAAAAATTGTATGATCCCCGTGAGAAGTGTAAATCTCAGCTTAGTTTAAACAGCTCAGACTAAGTGTCAATTTCAGAGATTTCTTTCCATATTTACTCTTTTAAAAATATATTTTTAAGTTTAGTTCTAATATATCTTTAATACATAAGTTTATTAACTGTACAAGGGGAAAAAGTATTAAACGTATGTTAAACGTTAAAACTGTTATTTTAAGGAAACACTTCTTGACCTCATTAAAATAATTAACGTTTCACATTATATTTCACATCCAAGTTATGAAAAAGCAAAAAAATTATAAAAACAAACTGCAGTCAATTACATTTTCAGATCAGTAAAATGCACTTGTAAGAGTCTTCCTTCCCCTAATCCAATTGCCAAAGGCATTTTAGCAGCTCAAATAGGTGGTTAGAAACATTCCTGCCATACTTTCTGAAATATACAGGGTTTTTTGTTGTTGTTGTTATCCTTTTATGATTTCCCTCTTTCTATAGCTATAAATACTAATAAAGACAGAAGATTACACTCACACACACATATTCACACATTCAGGTACATATGTAATTGGAGTTAATTTTAACATCACTATTTTCAAACTACTGAAACATTATTAGTTGTGATTTATTTACTTATTTATTTTATAATCTGAATTCCTTAAAAGACTAGAAATGAGGAATTGTACTACACGTTAAATCTTTTAGAGACACCTGGGGAATTTCCATCCTAATGGGCAATAAAATCAATAATTTTGATCATTTTAAACACAATGAACAAACAAGTTAATACATTTCATTTTGATTCTTTCATATTTAAGATACACAATTCCACTTTAAAAGGAAAAACTTTGGTTAAACTGTCTTCTACTTTTTAAATCCTATGGCATTTGACGTGTTTCTAAAATTATCTGAGTTTCGCACTCTAAGACCTGGGTCACAACCTTATTTCGGGACAGGAAATAGTTATCAGGTCACTGAGTGGTCAAATGAAAAAGGATTTGAAATGCTTCAGCACTTAGGACTCCGCTCATTGAAATGATTGACTTCTATGTTGTTTAAAAGGTTGAAGTTTCTTTAGTGGAACTAGTCAGATTAGGCCTATATGATTACAGCAATTTTAAGAAAAATCTACAGGGTATAAAGAGACATATTATAAGAGTACAAGTGAACAGCCTTATACATTTACAAAAAGGAACGGTCTTTAGAATATGCACAGATATTTTAATTAACAACTTATCTAAGTCCAAGGCTAATATAAGTTCCTTGGCATTTGAGTGCAATAAAACTAGGGGTAAAAGCAAAGGGAACTTAAAAGTTATTTCTCTACGCTGTTTTTCTTCCAGAGTAGACTAAAAACTTGTCATACTATTTAACAGCACACTTTACCATCATATAGGATATTCTTGTATGATAATGATTAACCCAAGCCTGTTTTTATATTCACCTGATGCTACTTCAAGTGAGTACAACCTATCTCTGATGATGGAAATAGGGGGAAGTTGGGGCAAAATGAGTATATATTTGATTTGTCATTTAGCACTAGATCAGTTTCCCTAGAATTCAAGTTCATTATTAGAAATCAAAATTATCATTTTGCACAGTTTCCAAGGCATGCAGTGTCAGGGATTTTATGCAAAGAGAAGCTTGTGCCTGGAAAAAAAATTTTTTTTTAATGTATGAAAAGTGATAGAAGAGAATTAAGCCAAAGTATTGCCTGAATAACTCATTTTCTAATGTTTGAAAGCCTAAGGATAAGGCATTATGAAAACTGCATCAAATAAAGGTATTCCATATTTACGTAACTTTTCTATATTGTTACTTTAAGAAATAGATGTTTTATTACACAAATGTTAAAGGAAGCAATTCTATCACTGATGGACAGAAAGTTGGAAAACTGGGCACAGATTTTATTTTTAAGTTTTATTTTATAATAAGAAACTGGGCCATTAAAACTATGTAACCAAAGCTGGAGTGCGTGCATGGGAAGGCCCCTGCAGTCTTTTACAACTTTTCAGAGGCCTCGGTTGTGAACTGGGTTTGCACTCTGCCAGCAGAGCAGCTCTGACCCATGGAGAGCACTCCTTCAGATCAACACTGCCTCGGGCCTTTCTGCTTTCTCCAAGAAGTCTTACATTTCAGGCATCAAGTTGAATTTCTTCTGGAGATGATTAACCCAAACCCATGACAGATTTTTTCCAAGATATCCAACCCCTTATGTTTATTTTATCCTGGCTCTTTTTTGGATGTACTGGACACAAGTAACTTACTCATTTTACATGTTAAAGGGCTGGTGGAGAGCCATTAATTCCCTTAAAAAATGAGAAAATATTTCAATGCGCCAGGCTCTATTGTGTGAGCTCAAATTAACTACATGATTCAAAATTTTAAGAAAGATGTCTGTCTTCTAATATAGAATTTTTAAAAGCATTTCATCACATCTCAAGATAGGGATCTTCTACTTTTTGGGAAATGCATTCTTGTGGTGTATTAAAAAACACAATGTTAGAAGGATCAGTTACTGTTTCCATAAGCCCAGTTTGTAGGGGGTTTCAACTAACCTAAGTCTTGGCACACACAATTTTAGTTAATAGTCAAATAAAAATATATGGAAGGATCTATTCTCTTTCTTATATGCCAGCCCCTGTCATTGTTTCTATTTCTGCAACATTTTCTTCTTATCATGGGTGAGATGAGTTGTAGGAAAATAATTCAGGTGTTTTTACATATTTCTCAAAGTAAAATATTTTAAACTTAGAGGTGATTGGATGACTTCTTTGGAGATGACTATTAATACATTTTTTAAAAAGGACAATTTTTTTCTTCTTTGAAGAAACCATGCAAAAGGTTAAAATTTTCATAGTTTTTAAATAGATGTTTTTTCTCTTAGGATAACGTAAGGTTCCAAATGAAATACCATTTTTATTATGAACATTCAAGTTACTTTAAAAATATTTTAAATATTAAAACACTCAAATATATAAATTATGCATAGAAAAGCTTACTAAAGAATGTATTTGAACATTTTACTCTTCTAAAATTAATAGAAATATATCAAAGGAAAAAGACATAAAATTAAACTTAAGGGCCATTTAAAATGTAAAGCCTTGGTTTAAATATAGATACTGATAAGACAAGCAGTTTAAGAAAAAAATGTATAAATTCCAATTTAACATTGCATGCCAAGAATAAGAACTCATTTCATGAGACGGAAATTTGTATATATGTACATGCGCAAATACGTGAGAATGGAAACAAGCATAGCGTGAAACTGGAAAGCAGCTTCAAGGTATTACACCACCACAAACACAAGTAATTCCATTTGAACATAAGCGCGTCATTCCTACGTGGCAATTCTGAGAGCTAACACCTTGAGCTTTATATAAACTTTGGGTTTAGCATTTCGGTGATGACAAAATGTTGACTCTATGGTAAATAAGTTTTAATTTCTTAAGTTAAGTCTAAATATTACTTCTGATAGTAATACAGTAAATTAATTTACAAATAGTACTTGATATAATCTTTTCTCTTTAAATAGGAAAATCTCTTATACAATTTATGGTCACTAGTGCAAAATATCACGGGACATATTTTAGAAAACTTCAAGGGATAATTTTACTTCCATCTAATATTGATAAACATTGAAAAATTGTTAAAAATTATAAATCTTAGAATCACAAGAATTATAGAAAATCAATTCACTGCTCCATATTAGTTTTTCTATTCTTCTTGAATAAAATTGCAAAACAAAATTTATCTTTACAAAACATATATCAATATCTGAATCAAAATATTTTATCTCTAAGTGGAGGATAAAAACTAAGTTAATTTTTATAATTAGATTTATTACTGGAATGTTTAAAGATATCAGTTTCTTCTTTAATTCATGCTTCAATGGGCTACCTAAGTTCAAGACCTTCCACAGAGTGAAGAAAGAAAATGGCAAGAGATAGCATATACATTGGGGGTGGTAGGTTAATGCCAGAAGTGTGACTGATTGACTGACATCACTTTAAAAAGTCCGGAATAAAGCTGCCTATCAAATTTGTCCAGCTAAAATTTAGAGTTGAATGGATCCTTGATCAGAATCTGTATCTTGTCTATTCAGGTACATGCATTTACTGTCACCTAGAAAATCCCTTTCTATGGAAAATGATCAGCTAAGCAGAATAATAAATATCCCCACACATAAACACACATACACCATACCTTAAAATATAACGTTTCAAAGTGTATGGAGTTACTATAATCAAATTCTAGCTTGTATAGATTTCATTGTAAATGGCTACTGTTCCTGATAATAGCAATAGCTAAAGTGTATGGAGCTTACTATGCATTAGGTACTATTCCCAGCATTTTACATGTACTGATTTATTTACTCAACTCTGTAAACTCTGCATTATTGTACCTCATTATACTAATTTCATAAATGAGGAAACAGATACAGAAAGATTAAGTGTATGATAGAGTCATACCTGTAGCAAGGGGCAGAGCTGGAATTTAAACCTAGATAGTCTGGCTCCATAGCTAACTCTCTTAACCGTTAGGTTGAGTATTGTTTTTTAATTAAAATAATGATTAAAAAATCTTACAGAAGTTAATGAAGCTGTGGGGAAAATATATGGGATGCCACAGTTCTATTAAACTACTATAAAATATAAACAGAAACTAGAAATCATTTAGTTTTCTGGGAGCACAAAAACATATAGTCACTTTAATATATTATCCATCTCTACTCTTCTACAAAATGTTTAAAAAACTATGAAACTTTAAAATGAAAGGATACTGTTTATAATGATGAGGTTTTCCAGGATCCAAAACCCCACAGCTGGTGGAGCTTAAGTAGGAAATGATTAAATGAATTCCAAAGTGTGCTTAGTAGATCTAAGGGGTGGCTGAGGCAGTGCGACCTAAAGCTCGGATGTGAACACTAAATGAGTTGTAAGTTTAAGTTGGGCATAGGCCAATAATCTGACTTTGAGTAATAGCAATTGGCAGGAAGAGTGTTTCTGAGACTCCAAAGATATTTTTTTTTTAGAGTCAGAACTGTTTATTAATTCAACAAATACTTATTGAATGCCTAGTATAGATGAATCTAATACTGTTGCTGGGTCCTGAAGATGGGAGGAAACAGAAATATGACTAAAACTTGATCCCTGACTTTAAAAAGGTTTACAGTCAGGGGAGGAAATAGATAGGACAGGATTAAGGAGATATGACAAAGGTCTATGGGAAGCTTGGTGTTATTAGGAATGACTTACAAATGAAATGACATTTATCTGAGTCATGAAGGATAAGTAAAAGTCTGAAACTAGAAAGGTGAGGAAAAGCAATAAAGATAAAGAAAATGGTGTGAAAATATGAAGAGCAGGACAATTTTTGGAAAGAACAAGCACTCCATTATAGTTGGAGATATAAGGAAGTAGTTCAATATGGTTAGAGAATATTTGGGGGTTAGTGGGGAGAAATGATATAAGGTGGTACTGGAAAGGTAGGCTGGGAACAGTGTGTAAAGGGCATTGTATGCTTAAGACTTTGGAATTTATACTAGACGAAACAGAAGGACAGTACAAGATTTTAAACAGAGGTGGTTGTATGCAGAATTACAGCTTAGAAAATCATTGCTATACAAGTATAGAAGATAGCATTTATAAGATTAAGAGATGTGTGAATATTAGAAGGGAGACCATGACAACATTTCAGGGCAAGAGACATTGCAGGCAATAGCTGATGTGGGGGTAGTGCTTACATTCAGCAAATGAAAAAGAAAACAGAATTAAGAATGATTCTGATTTTTCTCGGTTAAGTGAGCGAATGACTACCGACGCTATTAACAGAGACAGAGAAAAGAATCAAACAGGTGGGTGGAGTGGAATGTATATAATACACCTCATATTAAACATACTGGGTTAAATTTAAGTGTCTAGAAAAAAATCAAAGGGGGAAAGATGGAGATGGATATTTAGTTAGTTGTCACTTCCTGTAAACATAAATTATATGAGAGAATTAGGTGTTATATCTTGATCTTTTCATCACGCCCTGGGAATAGGTATGATTTGTACTTCCATGATGTTTTCTTTTGCTTATTTATGTGTCTCCTCAACTGGACTCAAGGGTAGTTTTTTAAAGACAGAGACTATGTCTTACTCACCTTTGTATCCCTTGACCTAGTATAATGTTTGGCAAAGTGAACATATGCTGTATTAGTAAGTAAATATGTGGATTGAATATAGAATAAGGTCAGAGACAAAATTCTAAAGGATATTGCTCTTTTAGGAACAGGAATAGGCAGAGAAGACAACTTAAAAGGAGTGGTCACATAACTAGGAGAACCAGGAGAGAGTGGGAAGGAGGATGTAAAGGGAGAAAAATTCTAGGGAGAGAAATTCCTGAAGAAATGGCAAGTAGAATGAGGGCAGAAAAGAGGTTCCTGAGTTAAGCAATTAAGAGGTTAACATGGATTACTATAATGAATTTAGTTTGAGTGTGATGAGAATGTGACTAGAATGTACACTCTGCATAACTTTATGAAAGGACTGTACATGAGATTATAAATTTCAGTTTATTAGTTTGTCTCCCACTAGGCTGAGCTTCTAAAGCCAGAACTGATTTTCACTTGTGCTTCCAGTCTCAAGTACAATAAAAGAAGGCAGAAGCTTAAAAATGTTTTTTTGAAAGGATAAAAAATGTGGAATGAACAGAAGATGAGAAATAAAGATACTGATTAGACTGCCTAAGAAGGCTGATAAGGAAGAAGGAGAGATGGATGGGGTAGTCGAAAAGGAGGTAGCAACACATTTTCAATGGTAAAGATGCAGCTTATTCATATGTTGATTTTAAGAAGTAAGTGGATATAATAGAGACAGAAATTTAAGAAACAAGACAGGAGCTAACTAAACATGAGAACATCACGGGATCAGGCAGAATAACATCCATAGCAAGGATGAAAAGTTTAGCCTTGGATTTAAAGAGAGAAAGTAAAATTTGGAATATTAATGGGAATAAAAATAATGATTGCTGCTACATGCTGAACATTGGGCTAAGCAATGGTTTGGCTACTCAAAACTACTCTATGGGATAGTATTATTCTTCTTATTCAATAGGTAAGAAGCAACTTAAATACATTCATACCCTGTGATTGCTATTTCTCTGCTTTTCCCCTTATATCTCCATGTCTACTGTGTTCACCCTGGTCCAAGCTACCATCTCTATGCTGGCCTACTGCAAAAACCTTCTAACTGGTCTTATCATGTTCACTCTTGTTTCTTTTCTATCTTCTCTCCACACCACACGTTCCATAATCATTACACGAAGAACACATCTGACCATTTCATCTTTTGCTTACAATGACTATTCTTGGAATACAGAAAGCCAAATCCTCAATATGGACTAACATGGACAAACTAAAATTTCTCTGTCCCCTGCCAACTTCTCCAGCTTCATCTCACTCCTTGACCTCTGGCCAAACCAGCCATCTTTCAGTTCCTTTAATGGCCCAGTCTACCCCTGTCTTCAAAGTCTTTCATTAGGCCCACACTTTGGCCTGGAACACTCTTTATCCACAACTTCTCCCTTTGTCTAGTTACTCCTATACAATCTTCAAATTCATCCCAAGTGTCACTTCTTCCCTCATCCCTCTGGCTTAAATTCATAATAAGTTCCCCTTACTTTTCCTCAATAGAACTTTATTCAGTTTTATCATTATGCACTTATATGAGTATTAATAAATGTCAGTCACCCTCTTCCCTGCCCCTGTCAGATAGTGAACCCCATTACTCATGGTCTATGTTTATTTCATTCACCACTGAATCCTCATCTTCTTGTATAATGCCAAGCTCATGGTGGCTATTCAATAAGGATGTGTCAATAGATTAAACAGGAAAGACAAGGAATTAAGTCTGAATTTCCATGTTCTAAAGACTAGCCCATTCTAGTATCTTCCAAACATTTTTATTTAATTTTTCCAGTGATTTTACATGGTATGTATTATTTGTTCCAATTAATTAATGAGAAAATTAAGTATAGAAAGGTTAAATACCTTCACCAGAATTACATAGGTTTGGGCTGGGATCCAAACTCAGTCCTAATTACAAGCTAGTTTTGTCTTTCTGCTGGGGTGGAGATAGCAAAAAAATAGAAGGAACAGGGGAATGTAAGATTCAACAAAATAAAAAAAAAAAATTCCTAGGTAAGTGATTTGATGCACAGCTTAAAAAAGAAAAAAAAAGTATAAATGTTATTGTTACCATGTCTATAAACATAATAAACTCACCAGAATTTAAACTCATTGTTAACGGACTAAGTCAATGTTTATTTAGATTTACCCACATATTTGTCCTTCTTTGCTTTTTATTACTTTTTTAAAATTTGTGAATTTAGTATTAAATGCTTTTAGAAACATCTCTGATATCCCAATTTCCAAGATTTCTTTCCCTATTATAGGTGGGACATTTTCAATTTTTAAAAAAATTTTTATTGGAATATAGTTGATTTACAATGTTGTGTAGTTTCAGGTGTACAGCAAAGTGAATCCATTATACATATACATATATCCACTCTTTTTTAGATTCTTTTCCCTTATAGGCCATTACAGAGTATTGAATAGAGTTCCCTGTGTTATACAGCAGGTTCTTATTAGTTATCTCTTTTATATATAGTAGTGTGTATATGTCAATCCCAAACTCCCAACATATCCCTCCCCCACCTTATCCCCTGGTAACCATAGCCGTTACTCTGTTTTGTAAATTAAACAGAGTTTAATTTACAAACTACCGCTGTTTTGTAAATTTTTTTTAAAAAGGGTGAAAATGATCTTCATTACTTTCTATGTCTCTAAGAGTTCATCTGAAATCCTTTTCCTTTTACCTGAGGAATATAACACCCTTTAGTATTTATTTTAGACTTGGTCTATTGGTGAAAAATTCTTCTTTGCTTGTTTAAAAATGCCACTGTTTTACCTTAATATGTTTTCATTTATTAACTTTTATTAAAAAACAGGACCTTCGGGCTTCCCTGGTGGCGCAGTGGTTGAGAATCAGCCTGCCGATGCAGGGGACACGGGTTCGAGCCCTGGTCTGGGAAGATCCCACATGCCGCGGAGCAACTGGGCCCGTGAGCCACAACTACTGAGCCTGCGCGTCCAGAGCCTGTGCTCCGCAACAAGAGAGGCTGCGATAGTGAGAGGCCCGCACACAGCGATGAAGAGTGGCCCCCGCTCGCCGCAACTAGAGAAAGCCCTCGCACAGAAACGAAGACGCAACACAGCCATAAATAAATAAATAAAATTAAAAAAAAAAAAACAAAAACAAACAAAAAAAAAAAGGACCTTCAAGAGTGATTTCAAAAACGTATAATTTAGTTATTTTTAAAAATTGAATTTCATCAATGTTATATATGTACATGGCTTTAAGAACGGAAAATAATAATTCCCAGATCTACCCCTTCCCATTGTCAATTTATACTCTAAAGGCAACTACATTCAGCCGTATTAGTCTTCTCTTCCACTGCTAGCCTGCGTATATCTTGATGTTTTCATTTTTGAAAATTTTTTATATTACTTATTGACCTCACAAAATAAAAGGTAAAGATTTAGCCCTTTTACAACACCTCTACCGTAAACACATATACCTCATCTTCCCATTTCTTAGACAAATCGTAATTTTTGGTTAGATCACCACTTAGGGTTTACCTATTTATGACAATGTAAATATCACTTATAGGTGAGCCACATAGGGCACTGTAAATACCCTATATGAGCCATAAGGGAAGGGTTATTAGCTTGTTCTATGGTTTTCCTCTAGTTGCAGGGAGGTGTGAGGATTTAATCCTCAAGTCAAGAAATTGTTAGAATTTAATCTCTACTGAATTCAAGATCAGTGAGAATTCAGCTGTACCAGATCAAGCCCTTTTACATCATTGTTGAGATTGTTTATTGAGCTACAAGTAACCAATATGGATAAAATACAACTGAACCAGAGAATGGAAGCTAGCTATATATCCCCAAGTGGACTCGGTTACCAGCTGGTCATATACCGGAGACGACTACATGACTAATTACTTATAAAAGCTGCTGGGATCACCAGAGCTGATGGCTTCCTTTAACTGAGATTATCTACACACTCATAGCCTCGACTTGACTCTGATGCCCACACATTTCCTAAGTGCAGAATGACTAGGACACCAGGTCCTATGTCTAGGTGTCACAATGTCCTCACTATACTAAGCATGCTTTGTAGTCTCCTCTCCTTTGTCCTTCTTTTTTTTTTTTTTTTTTTTTTTTTTTTTTTTTTTTTGCGGTATGCGGGCCTCTCACTGTTGTGGCCTCTCCCGTTGCGGAGCGCAGGCTCCGGACGCACAGGCTCAGCGGCCATGGCTCACGGGCTTAGTTGCTCCGCGGCACGTGGGATCTTCCCGGACCAGGGCACGAACCCGTGTCTCCTGCATCGGCAGGCGGATTCTCAACCACTGCGCCACCAGGGAAGCCCTCCTTTGTCCTTCTTTAAAGCTAAGTAATTTAGTGTTGTGTGAAGCCTACCATGTTTCATGAATTTAAGTGTTGATCTGATTCAAAACACACAGCTTCTAACAGAAAAATAAAAAGCAAAGCAGTTATAGATTACATTTCCTTTCCTGTATAACTTTTGTTCCTAACATTTAGTTATTTAATTTTTTACATTTAGTTTTCTATGTACTATCATTAGTGTCCAAATTCTTTGTTAGAAGGGTATATCTAGTATATATTCATGAATTAGCCTTGTACACACATATCAATAGGTCACTCCAACACTCTCTTCCTAAGGAATATATCTCCTATCAAATATGTTCGAGCACATCAGACAATAAAAACAATTTTTTTTTCCTCAGAGAGATTGCTCATGATGTTTTCAGTCACCATAGAGTATTTATTCTCAAAACCTGTGTGAGCTATCATCCTGGGATCTCTCTTCACCATCATTGTAAAGATTCCTTTGTCTGTTTCTTTTGCTAGATCTCATATATTCTTTTTCACGGTTTAACTCTTCATTTTTGTGGAGTGGTTCCTCCAGTAGCTTCCTGAGCAAGGTTGCAAGGGAGATAAATTAAAATGATGTTTTTATATTTTTAAATTTTATTAATAGTTTGCCTGTTTATAGAAGTCTAGGTTGAAAATAACTTTTCCTAAGAATGTTGAATATACTGTTCCATCATCTTCTAGGTTCTAAGATTAATGTTAGGAAGTCCAGTGCCTTTTAGATAACTGATCCATTACATGTGATCTGTTTGTCTTTCTGGAGGACTTCTAACCTCCTTCCTTTGTCTCTGGTTTTATGACATTTTCTAAGACGTGCTACAAAGGCTTTATATTCATTCATTTTCCTAACATGGGCCCTTTTGATCTGGAAACTGGAAATTCCCTTAGTTTTGGGAATTTTTTGGAATGATTTCTCTGACAATTTCCTTCAATATATTTGTTGTTGTGTTCTCTCTTTCTGGAACTTCCTATTAGTTATCAAGGTTGGACCTCCTAGATTGAGCCTCTTTTCTTTATGTTCTCTCTCATTTTTCTTATCAGTTTGTATTTTGCTCCAATTTCTGGGAAATTTCTTGAACACTATCTTCTAACTTTATCTTCTGCCAAGTTTTCATTTCTGATATTTTTTATTTACAATGAGATATTTTTAGTTCTATGAGCTCTCTCTTTCTCATTATAGCATCTTATTCTTATTTCATGGATGCAATTTTTTCTTATGTCTATGAAAATATTCATGGTATTTTTGAAGATTTTTTTCACCTGAAGCTGACTATCTATGTTTGTTACTTTTTCTCTATGCTTCTTAAAAGTTTCTTTCAGATGTTTAAGAATTGTCATTTGTGTGCTTATATTTAGAGAGGGAGTCTATAAAATTGATAAGAAACTGTACGAGTGACGCCTATCATCTTAGGGTGACCTACCTGAGTCCTATATTTAGATGTTTCCTCTTGGACTGTTAAGAATCTCCAGAAAGACTCCTATAATCTCTTTCCTTAAAGTCAAAGGCATGGTGCTACGGAGTAAATGTCTGTGTTTCCCTAAAATTCCCATATTGAAATCTTAACTCCCAATGTGATGGTGTTTGAAGAGGGGGTCTTTGGGAGGTAATTAGGGTTAATTAGGTCATGAGAGTGGGGACCTAATGACAGAATTAGTGGCTTTATAAGATGAAGAAGAGAGATATCTCTCTCTCTCCACATGTGCTAAACAAAGGTCACATGTGTACATAACAAGAAATAAGCCAGAAAGAAAGCTCACCCCAGGAACTGAATCAGTTGATGTCTTGATCTTAAACTTCCCAGACTCCAGAATTGTGAGATATAAACTTCTGTTTTTTAAGCCACTCAGTCTATGGTATTTTGTTATGGCCACTCGAGCAAGCTAAAAAACATGATTATCAGCCTTCTGGTAGCTAAGCAGGGGAAGGGCTTGTGGCCTTGGAATTTAACATGAATACCTACACTTACTCTTAGTTTTAGCAAGGTGCCAAGGTTTTTCCTGAATCCAGAGACTCTGTTTTATCCTATATAAAGAATTAAGTTCAAGAATTTTTCAAGAGTATCCTGGACCTATTTATTTTATTACCCTTTTCACCCCACTTCCAGAAGGCCTAATACCATCAATTCCTGAAACTTTTGGTTTGAGATATTTCTCATATTTCATTGCTAGTTTAAGCTTTTGTTTTCTATTTACTCATATATTTATTTTCTAGTCTAAAAAAACTATAATGCCATTGCCCCTTCCTTATATTCTCATGTTTGTTAGTATGTGTCTTTAAAATATCTCCCCTGAAGTTTTAGTGAGGGTTTTCAGATCCATCATCTTTACCTGGAAGACCTTAGATTATCACTTAATTTTCAAAACATCACCAGAAGTAGATTAGTGTTCCCAATTACAAATGAGAAAAAACAAACACAAGGAGCATACTGCTAATGAGTATTTATGCAAGATTCAAACTGAAGTCTTCTCAGTCCAAATCCATTGTTACTTCATTACCTCATGTAGCCTTCTTTAGCTAGAAAACTAATGTCCTTGATGATGAATTTTCTAAGATATTGTAATAATTATCCAACACCCTGATAGAATTATCAGCCATCCCAGAAATATAGGAAGTGTCCTAGGTAGCAAGTGAATAGGCAGCTGAAAGATGGACAGAAAGGTTACTTTCAGGGAGCAAGGGACAACACAGATAAATAAAGGGTGCCATAGGCTTCTCCCAGAGCCAATCTCTTTCCCCATTTTCTCTGTGAAGCTTTGGCTTGGGAATCCAGATGTCATCCTCCTTCTTCCTAGTGGCTGTACAGAGAAGCAGCAGGTAGAGAGCTGGGTGGCATGAGTGTCTTGCTTTCATTTCTGAAGAGAAAGTTTTGTTGGGTATAGACTTTCATGGTGGAACTTATTTTCTTTTAGCACTCTGAAGATATCATTATATTGTGTAATAGTCAGCTTGAGCTGCCATAACAAGATACCAAGGACTGAGTCTTAAACAACAGAAATATATTTTCTCACACTTCTGGAGTTTGGAAGTCCGAGATGAAGGTGCTGACAAGTTTAGTTTTTCAGAGGCCTATCTCCTTGGCTTGCAGATGGCCACCTTCTTACTGTGTCCATACATGACCTTTCCTCTGTGAATATGTATGTCTTTTCCTTTTCTAATAAAACTATCAGTTCTACTGGATAAAGGCCCCACTAATCTGACCTCATTTAAACTTAATTAACTCCTTAAAAGTCCTATCTCCAAAAACAGTCAGATTGAGGTTTAGGGCTTCAACCTACGACTTTGGTGAGCAGCATGATATATAACAATTGTCCTCTGACTTTCATAATTTCTATTAAGAAGCCAGCTTCATTATTATTGCTCCTTTGAAGATAATAAACTTTTTTCTCTGGCTCTTTAAAGAATTTTTCTCTTTGTCTTTGGTTTTTTAGTGCTTTTACTATGACGTGCTACAGTGTGGTTTTCCTTGTATATATTTCCTTTGTAGTTCATGGAATTTCTTGAATCCATAATTTGAGGTTTTATCTCACCTTAGTAAATTCTCAACTATTAACTCTTCAGACATTATTTCTACACCATTCTCTCTTACCTTTCCTTCCTGAACTGTAATTACACGTGTGTTAGACATTTCTTCTGTATCTCATGTCTTCTCTTTTCTGTATTTTTTATTCTCTTTCATTTCATGCTTCAATTTGAATATTTCTTTCATAGCTATTGTCCTATCCAGTAATTCTCTCTTCAGTTTTGATTAATCTGTGGTTAAACCCATACACTGAGTTCTTTATTTCAGTTGTTGTGCTTTTAAGTTATAGACTTTCCATTCAGATATTTTTATAGGTTTAATATGTATACTGAAATTCTCAATCTCTTCTTCTATATCCCTAAAGTTATTATGTATGTTTATTTTAAAGTCTTTATTATCTGAAATCTTCTTGGCTCAATTTCTGTTGTCTATTGTTTCTCATGGTGTTCAGTGATGTCTCATCTCCTTCTATGCATTTTTTTCTATTGTGTGCCAAAAATTATATAGGAAAAAATGTAGAGATAAGTTGAAGCTTGAGACGATGTTATCTATTTTGGGACATAGTTTATGTTTGTTGCCGGCAAGAGGTTAGTAGAAAGTCTATTTCCAGTTCACGTAGACTGGTGACATTATCAAAAGCTTTGCTCAGCTTCTCAGCTCTTGGGATGTCCTTCTTGGCTTGTAATTCTTTACTTACTTGTTAGTTCTCCAATGACGTCAATTAGCTTTTTTTAAACTACATTTTCCAGCTTTTAAAGTTGTTCTCGGAAAGAAAGTTGGTTTTAATTAAACAGTCCTCTATTTCCAGAAGTGGAAACCCTCTTTCATTTTTAATAAAAAATAAACTAATAATATCTCACAGCCTACATATCATGGTTATTTCAAAGAACTCTAAAAGTTCTGAAATCCCTTTTCATTTTTATCCATATACACATCATATATATATGAAACATATATGTCAACTATATATATTATATGTTTGTATATGATATATGTAAATAATATATACACAAGACATATATGTAAATACAAATATATACTTTGGAATAGAATATATACATATTATTATGACTGAATTTGGGTAGAAATTAAAAATACAAACTATTTCCTACGGATGTGGATAAGGAAGAGTTTAATCAGCTTCTCTCTGGCCCTGGATTGCCATTCCCCAAATCTCACTTATCCATAGACAAATACTTTTTTAAAAACTGCAGTTTGTTTTATGCTTCACTTGACTGAATTCCCTAATCATATATATTTTTCTGTTTTTCTGTAGAAAGTTGAAATGATTCCAAACCTTTATACTACTAAATGGTATGATAGTGCCTAAAATGTATTTAGGGAGTTTTGATTATAAGCATGCCTCTTCTTAAATGAATACCTTCAGGTAGTCTTTGGTTACCTGCATTAACCTTGTGGCATTTATTTTACCAGCTCTTAATACCTAATTGTGTTGGCACTATTAGCAAGTACTCTATGTAGCTATGGAAATACAAGACCTACAATAAAACCACATACAGAATGTGACTCTATGCTCTAAGCTGGTTTTAAAAGAAAGAAAGTGTGAGAAGAACATGCTTGTAATCATACAGTAAAAAATACCACAAAAGAATATGGTTTGATTAGAAATGCTCTGAAGTAAAAATTATAGAAATTGAAGTCTTTTAATGGCTTCAATACTCAAAAATTTAATACAAAAATATTTTAACATTTTTGATATATAAAAACATATGGTATGTGTGAATCATCAGTTTTATAAGAAGAGAAATAGAAGCATGTTAGTGATGACAGCACCAAACTGGGAATTATGAAAATCTGACTTTAAAGTGAAATAAAATTGTTCCAGGGATTAGAGGAGCTAAGACTGAGCCTACCTCTCTGTGAAGGTTGATGGGCCAGATCCAATTTTTTTCCTGGCTTGTCTAGCTTCCTTCCTTGGCAAAAACCAGAAGCCCAAATTTGGCATTGGGCTTTAGGAGTAGGAAATTTAAGTTTCAGCAGATTAGGGCAGAGAAGTCATTTAATTTATGTATAAATAAAAAGAGGAATAAATAAAACAAAAATATAGTGTTTACTTTTGGGCTGGGTGGAGAGGTTCT
Source organism: Kogia breviceps (assembly GCF_026419965.1). Lineage (NCBI taxonomy): Eukaryota > Metazoa > Chordata > Mammalia > Artiodactyla > Physeteridae > Kogia > Kogia breviceps. The sequence continues at coordinate 69,896,169 of NC_081321.1, read as the reverse complement.
CATCTATCTGAAAATTAAAATAGTTGATTGAAAATATGGTAACTCCTAGAGTTTAAAAGATTTGGTATTTAATAATGTTAGGTAATCACAATAAAATTAGAATAGATAGCATCTAAATACAGGTCACAAAACAGATATTTATCACCATGTTGGCACTAAACTGTTTCTTAATTTATATTAATGCAAGCTATAAGAAAGGAATAAAAACCAAAAATATTAGTTTCCCAGAGTTTTGCCTAATAGTTAGTCTTTTTATTTTTTCTTAAATATTTTGATTATAAGTTTATATATATTTCAGGGTTACCCAAGAACCTTTGCTCTTCAATGTCTGCATTTTGTTTTATTTTTGTTAGCTTTGTTTTGATAAAGAAATTATCCCCATTTCCCTTCAGCCACTTACTCTCTGTATGACCTTGGGCAAGTCACTTATCAAACTCTCAAAACCAGTTTTCTCTGTAAAATATTGACAATTATAATACATTCTTAAGAGTTTCTGATAAGACTGAACCAGAGAATTTAAATAAAACTCTTAGCACAGTACCTAGCAAGAAATACAATAAATACTACCAATTGCAAACAAGACAAACAACAACAACAACAACAACAACAAAACCACACCTATACTTTAAAAATGACTGTTGCCAAAGATTACAAGTTTTGAGCACTTAATATGTATTTATATTGTGTGCTTCAAGCATTTCACAAGTAGATTCTCATGTAATCCTCAACAAGTAGGTACTATTAGTATCCAATTGTACAGGTGAAAAAATAATGCTAAACAGGGAAGTTAAATAATGTCCCCAAGGTCACACAGCCAAAAAAAGGTGGAATCAAGATTCAAACTGTGTTTGACTAACTCTAGAACCTACACTTAACATCCATTAAGCTATGCTTCTTATATCAGTGAGAGCCAGAGAAGAGTGACGTAAGGGCTCCAAATTGAACATCTGAAACATAAAAAGGAAACTTGGTGGAAAATATTTAAGGTAATAATTTAAAAATGTTTTACATTCTAAGGCGAGATCAGATATTGAAACGTAAGTAGAAATCATTGGTGATACAGAATAAACCAAGACAAGTACCGGACATTAAATAAATATAAATAAATAAGCAAATAAATCAAGTAAACCAGTGTTGAATCTGTAAAGTGCTCAGGCTCTTAAATTGCATATCATAGGAGAAACTAACTGATATCTGACACATGGCACATGTATGAGGTTACCCTGCGAACAGGTGTGGTCAAAGATTCTTCAGCCTTAGGTCTGAGTTAAGGGTCTAAGGGGTCTTATGGGTTAAGGGCAGCTAGACAAAAATTGCCAGCAAGTCATGAATATAGCAAAATATAAAGATATTTTGTAAAACATGGTCTGTTAAAAGGGTATAATTTACCTTATGTCATTTAATATAATTTGGCATTTCATATTATTCCCCATATTTAAGCATATTTTGATATTTCATATTAAATATTCCCCATATTTAAGCATATTTTAAATCCTAGACCAATAGAGTATATCTACCATCCTCTCTAGCCTGCTAGTGACATCCAAAGACAAAAAAAAAAGAAAACAAAGCATTTTAGTACAATTTATAAGAGGAATCATGAAAATCCCACATACGCAATATTGCAATGTGAAGTATTTTTAAATTTAGTTTTTTTAAAAAAATCAAAGTCATTATAAAATATATGTGCAGTATAGAAAAAATATTCAAATAATACTATCATCTAATTCCAACAAAACCAAGAAAATAATTACAGTGCCGGCATACAAATATGTTGAGATAATATTCCACATAGAGTCATTCAATCTAAACCTACAGTAAAATTTAATTCTGATCTCCCTCACTTTTGGGGGTAAGATACCCAATTATTAATTTTATTTGAATTTTTTTAAGGGAAAGCAAAGTTTTTCCAATGTTTTAAAATTAGATTGTGGTGATTTTAATTAGATTAAAATTATATTAGATTTAGGTTGTATAACTGTAAATATATTGAAATTTATCAAATCATACTCAGAACAGGTACATTTTATACTATATAAATTGTATCTCAAAACACCTGACTTAAAAATGCGCCCTCCACTGGGAAGCTGTGGTTAGTCAGTTTGCTAACTTGGAAGCTGACTGTCCTCTGTGGCCAGTCAGAAAATAAAGATATGAGTCTAGGAGGTGGATGAGGCCAGAGCAGCAGTTAAAGATAACATGGGGTTCAATGTGGCCAGCAATAATCAAATAATCTTTGATATACTCTTTTCCCCTTAAAAAAGGGGGCAGAAATAAACATATTAATTAGGGAAAATAATGTTCTTCTACAAACAATCATTTTTGCCAAGCCCATTCCTTAAAAAAAAAAAAATGCCTTAAAATAACTATTAGTCACTAGAATATATGGTACATACGTAAAGACCATGCAGTGAAATTAATGACATGCGAAATGTAGTTGAGGTTTAAAAATAAAAAAGTAAACTAAACACATTTCATACGGAGGAAAGAAAACAAAAATGCACATTGTATCATATAAAGCATATACAGAAATGTTCCACTTTATTTCTATCACTATTTGAACTCCTGGCATATTTTATTTTAGTATACAAATCAATAGATATACTGTATATATATATACTATTCTTGATGGTAACATATCTTCACCTTTCATAGGATAAGAGGAAATGTAACAGAACAGGTTGGGATAGATTTCTTCTTCCTGATTCTAAAGTACATGCTAATTTAAAGGGCAAAAATGCCCCAATTATCTTTCTTCCTAGGCATATCTTTTCTAAGGTAACAGTGCTATACTACTTAAGAGGTAATATCTGTGGAGTTGTTATTGATTTTAGCAGAATTTCTACTCTTCCTTTCAAAAACAGTGAAATGGTGAAGTTAAGACTGTTACAAAGAAATGAGCCCTGATTAAAACCGAAGCCTTATTTTCATTGAAAGTATTTTGTAATTATATTAAAATACTAATCCATAAACATTTTTTGCAATAATTTTGATTTTTTACACCTTCATTGGCCATCACATTTTTAATGTTTTACTATGGAGAATTTTAAATATTAAAAAACATTGGATGGTTAAAACAAACCTCCTTATACCATCATCTATTGATCTAACAATTTCAATAATTTGCCAGACTTGCTTTACCTATCTTTCTATGCATATTTTTATTACTGTATACTTAAAGAAAATTCTAGACCCAATGTCTTCCACGCCTACATACTTAGTAGGTATCTCTGAATAAATACAAAATTGGTAGCTATCAAATTTTTCTTTAATTGAGACCTAACTGAATAGAAATTTAAATTAAAATATATCTATTTCAGTCATGCTTTAATGATGCATAACTTTTAAGATTTATTTAAAATGTACAGAAGACGAAGTATTAAAATTTCTGAAAAGTTCACTTCCATTCAAAATACTTGCCTCCATTTTTTCCTATTAGAAATTACAATCCAAAACTATAGGCAAAATTATGATCACTTTAATATTAAAGATAAAGCAATAGCAAACTTGCTATTAGCAAACTCTATTACATTTAAATATTCCTGATTAATAATATAAGCCCATAATTGTTCTGAATGCTGAAATAAGGAATACAATCTGCCACATAGATATGCAAATCCTTTACCCAAGAAGTGAGTTGGACAAGCTTTAAATATAGTAAAATATTTAAAATTCCAGAGTTTAATTAATAATGTTTAACACAATTTGTATATATTGGCAGTAAATATATTAGAATGTCATTTCAACATGTACTCACTTCCATTGATATAGGGTGACATTATCTGTCAGTGTAAAATTTAAATATAATTAGCAACACTGATGATACAGCATTATAAGACTTTCACATAAAAATACAAAGAATTTAAATTTGTATAAGCATTTATACAAATACTAAACTACTATGCTAATGAATCAAGAGACCAAATTAGTATTTTAGCTCCAAGAGCCATATTTTGACTTTTACTTAATTATATTTTATACATAATTTTTTATATATGTACTTTAGGGCTAATGAGGACTTTTAAAATTTGCTTTAAATACAATTTTCCATCTTTTTACTTTTCTATATATCTGTGATTAAATCATACCTTCAAAGTAGCCATCTCTCTCTGGCTGTGCTTTCTTTGGTGATTTTGTATCAGATACTTTATTTTCATTGTTTTTGAATAATGCTAGGCGCACAGTGGGATCTAGACAAAATGAGAAAAATAAGACAAAAGCTCAGCTCTGGTTTTTTCCTTCTCTGAAATCGCTATACATTTTTTTATAATAATATTAAAAATAATAGCTATTCTATAAAATTCTGTGAAATTGATTATGATGTTATTTTAAAAAGCTTTATAATATGGAAAAGTAACCAACATTTATATATTCTTGGTTATCTGATTAAGCATATAGCCAATACTTTATATATAGGACAGAAAAACTGATAATTAGAAAAAATGTACATTTAAATTTTCCAGTTATGGCATCATCTTTTTACTTACAGAGTTGTTTTACTCTTTATTATTTTAGCTCCTTTGTTAAAGTCCTGACATTTCTGCTGGAATAAGGTAAATTTTTCATAAATACACGTAGATAAAATCTATTGTTACAGGAAAAACCATATACCCTACTTTTTAAATTCTCTAAACTCTAAGGAGCTAAGATATAGGAGATGGAAGCAAGACAAGTAATTAGATAAGAAACAGATAAAATATAATTTTCAATAGTTTTAAAGATAAATGACTGATTTTTTGTTTGCCTTGATGTATGATTTTACATAATGAAGATGTATAAATTCTAAGTATTTTTATAGCCAAGAAAATTCTGAATTTATTAATTTTACAAAATAAATAGAATAATTGTAAATGTAGGGCCCTATAATTTTTTATTGATAATAAATGGTTCTGTGGAATGTGAAATTAGGGATTTAGTGTGGTTGAATTAAGACAAAAGGTTTCTGCTTGTTGAAGAACTGTAAGAAAAGAAAATAGTGAAATAAGTAACAGGGAGTAGAATAAGGAGTGGAAAGTTCTGCATTTAAAGTAGATTAATATATCTACTGACATTGTACGACATTGTATGTCAATGATACCTCAATAAAAAAATAAATGAAGTAGGTTAACATAAAACCACAATTCAGGGCAGCATACATTTTATTAATATCCTACATCATTTTGCAAAAAGAGACTTTAAGAATCTTCGATTACTATCTAGTGCAATAGAAGTGAATATGCTAAATGAAAAAATAAGATTTAAAATATCATAAAACCCAAATTACATATTTTAATTAAATGCTAAAGTAGCACGTTTTTTAGAACGTGAATTGCAGAAGAGTATCTGCAGAGTTATTTCTCAAACATGAGCATACTGAAGATTTCCATTAGTCTTCCAGTAATAATTTACCTTTGCTAAGCATGATTTACGTGTTTCAGAGAGATTATATATTTCAGATTAGGAAAGATATTGGTCAATATTTGGATACATCTCATAATTATAAGTGACTTAAGGTATTATAAGAGTTGGGTGCTTCTATATGAATTTAATATGAATTATCAATAAGAATAATAAAAAAAACTCTGTCTATATATTTGAGTAAGTATTATATATCACTTAAGTCATTTACAAAAAAAAACCCACGACATGTTAAAAAGAGCATTAGTCAGTCAGGGAAGGCAGATTATCATGGGTTTACATGCTCTATGATATCTTATTATAACCTGCTGATCCTTCTACACATTCTCCTGACTTTCTTGCCTTTTAATTTGAGCTATGTATTTCCTTAGCAAATTCGACAGACCTGGGTTAGATCCAAACTCCAACTTTTACTAGTTGTATGATTCTGGACAAATTGGTCTCACCCTCTGCCTCCATTTTTGTCCAATAATGCTGACTTTGAAATATTACTGTGAGAATTCATGAGATAATGTGTGTAAAGCAGCAATACATAGTAGGTGCTCAATGAAGGGCAGCTAGTAAGCATATAATTAAGACATAAACAACAATAATATTTCCAACTTATTATATTCTTGTAAAAGATCTTAAATCATTACTATTTGAATAAGGTGGGACATACAGGAAATAGATGGATCCATAATTAACTTCATTTTATTCAGTATAGCACATGAAATAAAAGCAATGGATCTTTTATAAGTTCTTTGGCACTCCTTTGGGCAAATAACAATCTCTCTATGACTTGATTTCTTAATATGTAAAACATGGATAATGACAGCACTTTCCTCACACTATTATCATGATTAAATAATTTAACATATAAAATATTTAGAAGAGTTGTCTAGCTCAATTTACTCAATAAAATCATTTTATTCATCAAGAGCACATAAAGAGTGCTACATTTTCAATCTCTGTATTTCAAAACATTCTGATTGTATCACCTTAAACTGATTAAAAACAAATTAATTCAAATTGCTAAGGAATAATAATAAGGAATAATGATAAGAAGCAAAAAATATAGTAATTCTAGATGGGAAAAAAAATCACTCGATTCTGACAGTACCCAGAAAGACCACCATGAATGATACTATTGTTACCCTCAAAAAATACACAATCAAGTAAGAAAGCCAGGATATAAGGATATTGTAAAGAGCATTAGAAAGTCATTTAAATCTACTCCCCAGCAATCATCAATGGCAGGTCAATGTTGTTGTTTTTTAAATTTTTTTCTCCCAGTATGACTTGCTCAGTATCTGGAAAATAGGTTTTAAATACATCTTTATCGTATAGTTAAAGAAACCCATAAGTAAGCTGACTTTCCATTTATGTATGTGGCTATGTATTCAACACTTTCTATCCATTACCTCATTTAAGTAACAATTTTATTTAGGCATTATAATATCCTTAAAATTATTCCATCCCCTGTGCAATCTCTTTACAGTTTCTATAAACCTAATCTTAGCTCACTGCTTTATCTTATTCTCATTAACGACATACGTGAAAATCTGGTTATTATCCATTTTCTGTATATACCATGTAGAGCAGTGCTGTAAAATAAGTTTTATGATAAGATTGAATGACTAGCTATAGTTCATTTTTATAAAGAGTATTATTTACTAATTTAAATTTGCCTTCTCAAATATAAACATATATTTAAATGACTATAAAATAAACACAGTCATACACATACACAGAGTCAAATGTCTTTAGTGACTTTTAGCTAACCTACTGCTGATTTGGTTAACAGTTATTTATGGAACATCTACCATGGTATTAAGTTCAGGGAATTTGGTGGGGAACAAGTGGAGAGTGGGTCCTCCAGGATCTTAGTATTCAAATAAGTTTTATTATTTGTTTGTTCAGAGCACAACAAAGTAACATTTGATCAAAATTATTTTAAGTTCCTTTTGGGAATCACTAAGGTAAACAAAATAAATCAGCAATAAACTTCATTTTGTCACAGTTTTGTCTAAGCTGTTCTCTTTTGATCCTTAACATTTCTTAATTACCTTATCATTTTGCAACCCGATCTCTTTGCTATAGCCCATGAAATGTTTAATTCACATTAAGAAGTTAGCTTTAATTATTTTCTACCTGGCTTAATTCTTGGCTATAACTAAATGTTGCTAACACAGTCTCAAGCTTTTTTCTTCATTGAAATAAAATCAGCAAATATTTATTGAATGCTTAACATGTACTTGAAAGTGTGCTAGGTGTTACTAACAGCTGCAAGATGATTCTAATCCCTAGTGGTGGCTCTACATTTATAACAAAATTAACCTTGTCTGCTTCATCCTGATCTTTCTTTCTTCTATGAAATTTGACATGCATAAATATTATAAATGTTGGAAAGCCACATTATGTCTTCATCCTTATATTCTTAGCCCTTAAACTTCTTAACATTTGCTCTCCACCAAAATCCCTATACTCAAAACCTGTCCTCTCTCAGGAGTGCTCCACATCAAAACCACTCACTCACTCTCTTTCTCCATCTGGCTCATCTCAGTCTTGCTACCAATTATGCTCACTATCTTTAGGATATTGACCCTCAGGTTTTCAACAACCCAGCAACTCTCACCTTACACGTGATGTTCTTCACTGCAGTACTAAACTCTAAACTTCCCTGCTAAATTCCAACCCAGATCACCAGATTCTGAAATTACTTCTGTGCATGATGCAACAGTAAAAACAAAAAGACAAACAAAACCCCACAAACACAAGACCAGTCACTACTGGCTCACACTTATGTCAATCATGAGGGAAGTAGCAATGACTTACTAGGAATAACAACAATTAGAAGCCGAAACCAAACTAAGTAAATCATGGTAACTCCTCACAATTTTAGATTCCATCCTGTAGCTTCTAATTAATTCCTCCTCCCCCTCCCTCTCCCTCTCCCCCTCATCTCTCTTCTGTTTAAAGCAGATGACCTCATTTATCCTAATGGAAGTCATCAATACTGAGTGTCCTCTGATGGCTGCCCACACTGCTTGCTTTCTCAGCCCCTTGCTTCTTCATTAATCAGCAACCTCAGTGGTATTCTTCCTCTATCTGCAACTTTCTTCAAATAACTAACCCCCTACCTTCTGCCCTATTTTCACTCTCATCTTAAATCAAATATTGTTGACTCATATCCCTTGGCTAAATAACTATATGTACAAGACAGAAACAGGAAATATTATTAAGAGCTCGCTACTGAGCAAGTTGATCTAAGGTTTTTCATGGAATGAAATTTGAATTAAAGCTTCCACACTTCGTGCATTTATGCCCCACCTCCAAGAGGATTCGTGTTTTGTTAGGTTTTAGGGATTTCATTTAATTTTCTATTATCTGACTGCCCCACTTGACACCCTCCCTACCCACACAGAGCTGGTTAGTCTCCAACAGTTCTACGAAAACTGTTGCCCTCTGGTGGCTTGAAATTTTCAACTTGGCAAATTGTGCATGTAAGATATATACATATATATGTATATTTGAAAATTACTTGTAAATTTTTTAAGTATTTAACAGAATTTAAGTATCTAAAGCTCATTTAAATTTATTAGTGAGTCATAAAAGTTTAAAATTATGGCCATTATTTTAGGCAGATTCAAATAAGTTAACAGCATAGCACAAATTGATTGCATTAACACTAGAACATTCTTTATTCTGTAAGAAGAAAGATGGAGTTACCAAGTCTTAAATGATTTGCTCACATATACAAAATGACATAAAGTCTACATCATCAACCTACTAAAGATTAAAGTATCATAACTGTAGAGGATCCCACTGATTTTCTTTTTCATCTTTAATCTTACCTTGACTATTTCTATTCTGTGTATATGTTGTGAAGGGTGAGCAGAGAAAAAGAGTGAGGAGGATTTAAAGGTCATCATTAAGTTTTATACTTCAGAATTCAAATTTAAAAAAAATTTCTTTTATTTCATCAATCTAATACTATTTTGATAAAACAGAAGCAAAACAAAAGCTTAATGTAAAGACACAAAACCTCACACAGTAATAAGAATGCAATTTGGTTTACAATCATGTAATTAGGGTAAATATCCCCATAAAAATTATACACTTGCCATTTTGGATTTTTACCTAACAGGTCGTGCTTTTATTTTTTTAACATCTTTATTGGAGTACAATTGCTTTACAATGGTGTGTTAGTTTCTGCTTTATAACAAAGTGAATCAGTTATACATATGTTCCCATATCTCTGCCCTCTTGGGAGGGAGGGAGACGCAAGAGGGAAGAGATAACAGGTCATACTAAATGACCACTGTCAAAATGTTAAATTTAAGATGTGGTTGTTAACTTGGATGCCCTTTTTCATTTGTTACCCTACCATGCCCCCTTGTGACAGATAAAAATAGGTTTAATTTTTGCTTCATAATAATTATGTCTAATTCTTGGCCATTAAAGCAATGATTTTTATGTATGAGCATATATTCCTTATTAAAATTTTTCTAAAAAATATTATTGACTATGCTGATCAATTAAAAATGTACTCAACCTAAAAAAACCCCTCAGTTACAAGAATTAGCAAGAAACACCTATATATTTCCAGAGACAGATTCCAACAAGATAAAATTTTCCTTAACTACACTATCACAGACATTGCAAACACTGTAAATATCTAAGAAATTAGATCTTGAACATAAATAAATAATAATTATTTGTTGAACGTTGGCTGAATCAGTTCTTAAGCCACTTCTGGTATTTGAACTTGCCCCAGGAGTTTCAGTAACTTTTATTTTTCTCAAAACATTGATTTAAACATTGTTTTTGATATTGTTGAAAGTGAGTAGAAATATATATCAAAGCAATATAACATTATCAAACTACCCCGATTTACTGAATTCCACTTCCCTGGAACTGAGAGTCTCATCATTATTAAGGGTTTGGGGTTGTATTTCCCCGGGAAACCATCACAGAGCCCTGATGAACTTAGTAGGAGTTTACAAGAGTACAGGAGGCATAAAGCAAGTTGACAAACAGAGCACATATTTACATTTTCTCTAAAAATGCTTACAATTTTAATATTTTAAGGTTGACAAATGTTTAGTATACAACAAAAAACATTATAGTTATCTCAAAAAGATAAAAGGGAAAATTAAGATATCACTAATATAACGCCAAAACAGGAAAGTTGAAAATTTAGGAATATAAAACTGAGTCATCAGTAATTTATCAATGGCTAGTAAGTGCTGTGCCAACAAATAACAGTTATTACTTAGAAACCAACAGTATCTTGGTTATTTTTATTTCTGTTTTCAACAATTAAATATACATATTTCTTAGAATTCTATAATTGAACTGATTAAAATAATAGAAAAATTAATAAAGATAAAAATTAATCTGAGTGCTTCTTTGTATGCTGATATAAGCTAGAACTATAGGATAAATATAGATTCCTTGCTCTTCTCAGGAGTAATGTTACTTTTATGGAAACATTTCACTGACATTAAGATCTTTATAAAAGAAACTGATGAGTGAGAGAAACTCAAAACAGATTAAAAAAAAAGTCATGTTACTTATATTGAGCCTATGAGTCCATGAGTAAATATAAAGTTTTAAGTAAATGCAAAGTTATATGAAATATACAAATAATTTTAAATTGTTTTAATTATGGTTATAAATTCATAACAACCAATTTCTTGCTCTAACATCTATAAATTACTCCACATATTAAGTAATTTTAATAAAGTGATTAGAGGTGTCCAAAGAAGGACAAATGATTTGAATAGCCTGGCAAATGGAACAGAAGAAAAGATGCCTTTGAACATTTCATAAGTTCAGCATAATCACAAAAGATATACACTGTGCTCCTTTTCCAAACTGTCAAGTTGTGAAGTCTTCATAGCTGATATTCATGGAACTGATGAATTTATAGAAATAATTTACTGAATAATCAAGCAATTTAAAAACACACAAAGGAATAATCACACGAAGCAGACGCTCTTTAGAATCAACATTTGCTGAGATGAACCAGCTTCGAAACCAATTACAGCATAATTCTCAGTGCACAATAGATAGAATAATCAATAGCCAAGTAGCTAAGAAACAGGGGAAAAGCGAAAATAGCATTTAAGAGTATAATAAATCATTAAATGTAATATCATAATTTTCTCTAAGTTTTCTTGTTCTTTTTTTATGGGATTATTACCTTGGACATTCTCATATCTGTGCATTTCATTTCTATTCTCATTAAATACAATTTGCTAAAAAATAGTTTAAAAGATTTTTATCTTCAATGTCAGATACATAGTTATGCAAAGATCACTGATTACCCACCTAATTTTTTCCTTAATTTCTTTGTTTTCATTTTCTGTGCTCTCTTCAGCATTTGCTGAGCAGTAGAAATATCCTTAAAGCCCCTATTAAAAGATTAAATTTAATAAAGACAAAAAATCCCCAGACTATATATGCACATACATATAAACACACATATCTGAATTATATCATACCCAAACAAATTTGAATTCCCATTTAAGAATCTGTAATTTAACAGAGGTATGGTTTCTTAAAAACTAATAAAGGTATTCTTGAAATCTTGAAAAATATCTGCTTTGGATATTTAAAAATTTCTCAATTCCTTAATAGTTCAGTGTAAAACAGACCGACCACATACCATTCTTCTGAAATTTTTTCTTCTTTTTCAGATTTTAGCAAACTCTTTCTGCTGGTCTTTGATTCAGGTGTCCTGGATAAGGTTCTATTTTCTGATCTAGCAATAGGAAAAAACCACACTTAACTGAATCAACACAAGTATATCAGCACTTTTTAAAACTACAAGCTGTTTATGTTGTCTTAAACTCGGAAATAAAATACATTTAAGTTACAGAAAAACTTTATCTTGAAAAGTAATAAAAGTCTGCCATTAATTTAAAATGTTTACATTTCAATTACTTGAAGCATATTTCAAACCTTTCGTTGAAAGAAACACAGCATTGGAATTTTTATTCTAACCCTTATCTCTACCTATATAGCAGTATTTAAAAGTTCACTTGTTTACAACAGTTAACATTATTTCACTGACACTTAAGTTTTGTATTTGCTTTAATAAACTTACATCACACACTTTACTTACACTGAAAACTCCATAAAATCATTACATTTTTAACAAATTCATACCTCTTTTCATCATCATACTACTTTTGCAAAGAGTGTAATATTCTTGTCATTCATTAGAGGTTGATCCTCTAAAAGAGCAATTTAGCTTACCTGCTATTAAATTGTGTGTGTTCCGATGAAAACAAATTTTCTTTCTCATTACACAGCCATGCTTGAGCTGGATGACTTGGTAAATTAAGTGAAGTATCATCAGATTTTAAGGTTCCAGAGAACTTAACAGAAAAAAATGTATATAAGTATAAAATAAATTTAAAAAAATCTAGCATGTATATTGTATTACTTTACATGCATATTACTGAGTAGCCTAAGAAAAACTCACATAAAAATTAAAAATTATAATCAAATTAAATTTATGGAATATACATACAAATGTCCTTTGTTGTAGTCATGAGAGATATGCTTTTGGTATAGTTTGCATATACAGAATGATTAACTGCAAAGATCATGAAAAAAATTCAGAAAACAAAAACTTCAAAGATTATCAAATAAATAACAGATATTACAGTCCATTGACCTCTGACTGAGAATCTTCAGCTGTTGCCCTTTTAATGCATATTTTTGTATTTTTAAAGTGCTGTCAACTAGTGATTTTATGCAGCTGAAGCATATCTTTTTTTTTTTTTGTGCTACTGTGAAATAAAGTGTTGAAAGAAATCCAAAATAAAGAAAAAAATCAGGAGCAAATGAAAGAAAAGCTACATGAAAAATTACATCTGGGGATGAGGAGGAAGTCAGAGGCTTCTAAAAGTAATTGTGTTTTTCAAGTCAATAAATTGTATTATTAATCACTGAAGCAGAGCATAACCTTAAGAAATGAGCAAAGATCGAGCACTAAGAGGTTTCCATGACATGTTACCTTTGGCCAGTGCAGCTGGTTTGGAAGAAGCAGTGTTTGTGAAGGGAAGCGGGTGGAATCTAAAGCAAGCCATTCCTTCTCTAAGGCAGCCTGCACAAATAATAACATTAACGTACATAATTTAGTTTGCATAGCTTTTACAAAGATTCTTTTAAATTGTCTTATATACTACACGTTAAGAAAGTATTTCAGCATTTTTATTTAGAGGAAAATCTGCTACTTGCTCACTCTTGTGAGATGTTATGTATCTGTTTAATGTAAACATTCTAAAAAATGGGATAAGATTTTTCATCCCCAAGTGGAATAAAGTAGAGCCTTGAGTACACACATGCTCTAAAAAATGAGACATGCAGATTGTTCAGTGTATTTAACTGTTTGAGAACTATGACTCTGAGCCAACTCTAGATGTAACTTAGGGAAATAATCCTTTAGCTCTTTCATATGCAAAATATAATATTTTCCATCAAACCTCACCATTAAAAATTTATAGTATTTAACATATTAGTATCAATTTTCTGTAAATACCATCTGTAAGATAGCTTTTACTTAACTTTAGCTCAACATTTCACGAATTTTCTGAATAGATGGAAAAAAGAATTTTGTGGCAATATACAGACCATGGTTCCTGATATTATATTCTCTAGTTCCAGAGTTTGAATGATAAAAATATAAATTTAAATTTTGAAATGGTCTTAAGTCACTTCACTCTTCATCTTACAACATCTTTATTCCATTTATGTAATTTCCAATTTTTTCGTTCTACATGGAAATATATTAGTTATGCTCGTGTTGTATAATTTAGGGTACAATTATCTAAATTTTATTCACTTGGATTATCTAATATGTTTTAAATAATATTCTGTGGTTCTATAATTATTTTTGAATCTTTAAGAAAAAAGGATGATCATAATACCAATGAACTTGTTTTTTAAAAGTTTCTAAAATGATCAAACATATTTATGTTTTAAAAACTGGAATGATTATAATCTGAGAAGACCTAAATGCAATTTTCCATTTATACAGCTTCAGTGCTTCTTGACTATCTCTTGAAAAACCATTGGAAAGGCAAGCCTAAGACATCTTGACTACAGGCCAGCAGCGCAATGACAGACCATTACTTACAGCATTTAGTCTTAGGAATCCTAATCAGATTCATGTTATTTGAATATCTATGTAAAAAGGATACTGTTGTGCAACAGTACATTGTCCAGTTCCTTCTAGGCAGAGATCATTAACATATATATCACAGTTATATACCAGTTATATCTGGTTTAAGAATATATATCTGGTTTAAGAAGAGCTATTTAATGTAAAATTGCAAACAGTATGGAGGGCTCAGATTTCTAAATTCTTTCTTTTGTATGACAAATAAAGGAAAATTCATATTTATGCCAGGAAAGATCAAGGCCCAAGGCATATCGGCTATCATTAAATTAGTATTTTTACTCTGTAAAATTGCTAAAATGAAGAGAAGATGTAGAGACAATATTATGAAAGGCAATGTGCCAGAGGATTCTGGGAGGATGGTGGGGTAGGGAGCACCAGGAACCTGTCTCCCAACCTAGGCAACAACTAAACTGGCAGAATCTGTCTAGTGTAACCATTTTGGAACTCTAGAGTCTATTGAAGGCTTGTGATGTCCTGGGGAAGACTTGGATGGTAAATTGTGGTTAATTTTGGTAAATGTCAGCCCTTAGTACAGTTGCAGCTATCTATCTTCCATTCCCCAGCCCCAAGGCAGGCAGCTATTCATGTGTTTTAGAAGTACGTTGCATACAGTTTGCAGGAGCCAGGGTGGATAATGAGGACATTGTCTTCCAAAGATTGGAGATCTGTACTCTGACCGTTGAGTGCTGCTTCTGATCTCAGAGGTACAAAGAGGTGAGTGGCACCTCCCCTATTGCTGTAAGGCTATTTACCCCACCTACTAAGTGATTTCCAGAGGATTTAAAGGGCAGGTGTTCTTCCTCAAACTCCTCCCCTCTTCATTTTTCTCTTTTTCCTTTTTTTGGGAAACAAACACTAAGGACTAGAATATTCATTTTAAAAAAGATTAGGATATTCAAAAGCATCTGCATAAATTGGGGAAAGTCAGCACACATGCCCAGGGGAAGGCACAGGCTTAGAAAAGAAACAAGAAGACCTTGAGTTTACAACTCAGGCTGATCCTTGGCACAGACGCAGCCTAAAACAATCAAAACAAAAACAAAAACAATAAAAACAAAAGCAAAACACCTGGCAAACACTGGGGAAGAGAGAGAATCTTATTCCCACAGTTACCATATTACTACATTCAATGTCTAACTTTAAATAAAAATCACAAGGCATACAAAGAAGCAGGAAAATTTACAGCCCATTCAAAGGAAAAAAATCAACCAAAACTATGCCTAAAAAAGACCTCATGGCAGATTTACTAGACAAAGACTTTAAAATAACTGTCTTAAATATGTTCAAAGAACTAAAAGAAGGGAGAAAATGATCTATGAACAAAGTGGAAATATCAATAAAGAGACAGAAAACCTGAAAAGAAACCAAGAAGAAATTTTGAAGCTGAAAAGTACAATAACTGAAAAGAAAAATTCACTGGTAGGATTCACTAGAGGGATCTGCCTCTGAGTAGGCAGATAAAGTAATAAGTGAACTTGAAGATACAGCAATGGAATTATCAAATCTAAAGAACAGAAAGAAAAAAGATTGAATAAAAATGAACAGAATCTAAAGGTCCTGTGAGACACCATCAAATGGACCAACATATGCATCATGGGAGTCAGAGGAGAAGAAAGAAAAAAACGGGCAGAGAGAATATTTGAAGAAATAATGACTAAAAGTTTCCTCAATTCAATAACAGACCTGAATATAAACATCCAAGAAGCTCAATGATCTTGAAGTAAGATGAACTCAAAGAGCCCCACACCAAGACACATTATAATCAAACTTTCAAAAGACAAAGACAAAGAGAGACTCTTGAAAGGAGCAAGTAAGAAGCAACTTGTCATGCATAAGGAATCCTCAAGATTATCAGCAGATTTCTCATCAGCATCCTTGACATCCAGAAGGCAGTGGGCTGATATATTCAAAGTAATGAAATTAAGTGTACTTTCCCACAATGAAAAAATAGGAAGAGAAATTTTAAAAGTAATATGCTATCTGAGGAGTGACTGTGGAAAAGGACTAGTAATGACAGGCAAGGAGTCTGACTTATGCACTAGTTTTTATATAAACAAACAACTTTTTTTTTTCTTAAACACCTGCCAAAACACCTCTTTTTATACTCTCTGGGACTCCAGCTGTTTTCTTTCTGCAGCAGGACAAGGTCCTACACAGCATAGTGATTTCTTTGCTGTATCATATAGATGATGATGGAGGTTTCTTCCTTGGAAAAACTACAAGAAGTTTGAGGAAAAAATATTGTTCTTTAAATTGATATCTAAAAGTGCAGAAAACTTTGAAAATATTTTTTCTTGGTTTTTAATATAAGGTCACAAACTTTTGTTAGATTCCAGAACAATTCTTTTTTTTTTAATTAATTTTTTTTTGGAGTATAGTTGCTTTACAATGTTGTGTTAGTTGATTCCAGAACCACTGTCTCTTGGAAATTTCTAGAGACATAAATAGAAGGTTTAATATAAAATGCTAAAGATACTTGCAGTAATTACATAATCTCAACCAAAAATGCTACCAAGACTACTGATTTATATGAGTTCAAGCTTATTAATATCAACTATATTTGGCAGTACCTAGTATGTTGAGGAAAAAAAAAATCTCAAAATGTCAGGAGGAATTGGCCAAGATTATAAAATATACTACTGTTTAAAAAATGTATATTAATATATCATGCTTACCACTGGACATTTATACAAATTTCAATTATTGCTTAAGAAAACCTTCTGTTAACTTACAACTGAGAATTTGGAAAGCTTTCTGTTTATTAGAAGACTATTATCAAACTTACTTACACATTAAAAATAAACTTGAACTTAAATTTGCAACTGTGTACTCACAATTGAACATTTGAACAGATATACATATATTTGACCTTTATCAGAGAAGAAATTATTATCCTATAATCCAACTTTGAGAGAGTAGGAAATAAGGCTATCAGAAGAGCTGGGAATAACATTCATGTTTATTTGTATATGTATGTACAAAATTTTTCATACCAACTAATATAATCCTTTCATTTGACATATGAAACTAGAATCAGATTTGCTGTAAGCCACAAGTTAGTTAGAGTTGAACAGGTCTTAGAAATTCTAAAAGCCATGTCTTGGTCTCGTTTTTAATCTTCACCATTCCCAACTCTGAGCCCCAATATTTTCCTCCTCTTCTATCCAAGTTGCCTCATGCCATTTTCAAAAGAATTCTTTCTAATACTTCTTGATAACTTTTGTAGCACCTCAGAATCCTTAAAGTTTGGAAATTTGGCCCATTATGAATCTCAAATCTCACTTTCTAAACCCTCTCCTCCATTCTCAACTTTTGATACATCTTCAGGTTATCTATCAGCTAACTTTGGCCATATAACTGTGGCCCTTGAAATTCATCTGTATAATTTTTCAGTTTTCTGAACCATTGGAGCCTGACAGTTATGTGCCTTTATCACAAAAGGTACTCAACAATGAGCTGATAGTCTGACTTCACCACTCTCACTTCCTTCTGTCCACATACCTAAATAAGGCAATTTGATCAGTTAATGTGGCTGTCCCCAGAAAGGGATCATACCCTTGCAGCTACTTCCTAGGTAATGATTATGAAAAAATACATGGAGGATAATATAGTCCTATTTTGACAACTCTGGATTCTCTCCTGATCATTCCTGGGCATGAAACATATTTCCTTTCTCTAATAGGATATCTCAGGCCAGCGTGATTGACACATCCTCAGGGTGCAGCCTGGATGTTTTCCTCACTCCCATTCTCAGTCATCCTATGGGGTGGACAAATGCCACCTGGAATGTGTCCTGGTCATAGATCACCTTCAAACATTTAAGGAAACACCATTATGGCCCTGGAAAGCATTCAAGTCAGCTTCAGTTCACTGGCCAGGGTTGTTTTAGATGGCAGAACTGCCTTTGACTTCCTCCTTGAGGGCCCAAAAAGAGTCTGTAATAGCTAATACTTCCAGCTGTACCTGGATTACAGCCTCAAGTCTAGTGGGAAGGTCAATACAGAAACTTAAAGAGGAAACGCCTGGGGTATTGATAGTATCCTTCACTAAATGTATCATGAGGATAACCTAATGGATTTTGTCCTAGCCCCTGTCAGATTATTCAGAGTAGCCACTGGAGTGGGTAACCTGTGGGAAAGTTTGCCATGTACACATGAAGGGTACATATTGGTGGGAGATAATTTTCCATAGGTCTCTAACATTTCTTCATGACTTATGACATCTTTTGTTCTGGACTATCTTTCCAAGTATGTTAATATAGCTAACAGACTTGGAAGATGTAGTCTTTGAGTGATTCCCTCTGGAGCAGAAGGCAAAATTTGCTTGCTGTCTGGTATAAGAAAATAACTACTTCCTCTGGAGCATAGGATGAACAGGTTTGCTAACAGCCTTTTATAAAATATAGGGTTTCCTAAGCTTCCGGATTCCTAAGGGAGACTTCCTGCCTATGGAACCTGGGGGCAAAGGGAATAGATAAAAACATGAGGCTTCTGCTGCCTGATATGACAAGTAATAAATGTCTCATTTCTTCTGCCAGCATCCATGAAAGTGTGGCAGCGTAACTTGTTAGACTACATGCAGGATACAATCTCAGATCCCTCACAGTTCTTGGCACTTAAAAAATTAAGGTAAACTATGCTTAATAAAAACTAAAACAAATTGATCTTCGTTATCAGTGTCCCCTTGGTTAACCATTTGTAAAATGAAAACACATTTCAGAGAGGCAACAAACCAATATAAAGACTTCATGGTAGGTTGATCCAGGCTTTTTGTTTGAGGTTAATTTATTAAGACAATTTTATATTTACTTCTTTTATAGCTGAAAATATTCAAATATATTTCTGACATATCCTAAACTTGGGGCCATGTTATATCTGTCTATGTACCTTCCCTAGCACCAAGCACGGTACCTACCATACTGTAAACATTCAGTATTTGTTGGCTGGGAAGGAAAATATAAGTTTGAATACATGTATATCACTACAACTCTCTTGTGATAAATCTTAAAGAAAAGTATAGACTATACCAAAGGCAACTATTGTTATGACCTAAATAAGTGATAAAAGGAAAGTCCTGGTTAGATATGTCTTACAGTTGTATAGAGGAAAGTAAGAGAAAGAAAGAACAAAAAATATAGGGACACTTTTGTAATTTGATTATGTCATCTGAAGTTGTAAGATGATTTTAAAATAAAGTGATGATGGCCATAAAAAAAGGAGTAAAAAAAGTGTCAAAGGAAGGCAAAGAAACAATACCTTAACTGGTATTTAGCTTTAATTCTTAGCTCCCCTAAACTATAATCTCTGTATTACAAACAAATTCATCTATTTAAAACAAATAATACATTTAACTCCCTTGCTCAAAACCCAATAATAATGTTCTATTCAAAGTTCTTGACTTCATATCATAGGCTTTATGTGAAATGTTCACTGACCATTTTTCTGTTTCTTCCCTATCTCTGGCTATTCTCCACTACTAAGCAGTTCTACTTACTGTGAATTTTCTGTTTCTTTAGTATACTCAAAAAGTTCCTGTTTCAAGGCTTCCATACTTGCCCTCCACTTAGTCCAGCACCATATTACCCAATGGCTATCCCTTCACTTTATTTTCACATCTCTATAAAAATATTTCACCTCATGTAGGCCTCCCATGATTGTCCAATCAGATTCTGTGCTCTATCTCTTAACCTTCCTTATAAAAATTTTTATAGCAATTTTCAATATCTTATAGTAGTCTGTATATTTATATATTTATTCACTGTCTGTCACCTTAAGTGAATGTAAGGTCACTGAGGTCAGGGATTTTATCTCTTTCGTTCACTGTGGTGAGAACAATGTGTGAAATACTTAATCACTGACTTGAAATATTTATAAACATTTCATTTTGGACATTTTATTCTGGTATAGCTTTAATTAGAATTCAGATTCACCTGAGAACAACTATAAATATTGGACTAAAAATGGAGCTGAAGGTACTCAAGAACAATTGAAGCAGTAAAGACTTAAAAAGCTAAGATCCTGGAGAGTAGAGTCTCATTCAGATGTGAATCCTGTATTTCCTGCCACATTTTCCCTCAGGGAAAGCCCCAATTTTATTAACAGGAAAGAGAAGCCAAGGAGAAATCTAAGGCCTACTTGTAGCAGTTTCACTGGAATGAAGAGACAGAGGTTAAAGTGTAGGGATGCCAAGGCAGTTAGGATTGAAGGACCAAGATCCCTGAGAGGAGAGAACCACTGAAATGTGAGCTCCAAGTCATGTATAAAATAAACCCTTCATATGTTTGCAAATTCCAAGTAGTATGTGTGTTGGAGAGATACCTAGACTCAAAGTGCAATAGCAATAGCTGGCATGCTAAAAAGCTAAGAAGAAATTTCTTTAGTAATTTGATGCTATGGAGAAAGGGATTAGAATTCAGGAAAAAACAAGGCGAAGGTAACCTGGTAAATATCCCACTCTCAGTTTAGACATTATATTGGCTCAAACCTAAGAGAAACCAGAAATAGACCAGCCCTAACAAAGCTTAAAAATAAGCCTCAAAAGGATCTCTTTCTATACAATATCTGCCTATCAGAACAAAATTAAATCCTCTTTAGAGAAATAAAACATCTTCCAGTGTCTTTATACTTTTTACATATATGTCTGATACTTAATCAATGACTAAATGCTAATAAAGAGAATTGGCTGACTCAAAATATTGAGTTGGCCAAAAGGTTTGTTCGTTTTATTCCATAAGATGGCTCTAGTAGTGCTTAGTTGTCTTAACTTCATTTGAAACAATTTTGTTAGATTGTATTGTGACAGCTGTCATATCAGCGTGCATTAAAAAAAATCAAAATTGTTGAATTTTTGTGTAGCCATTTAATACTGAAGATGGAAAAAAGCAACATTTTTGCCATAGTATGCTTTATTATTTAAAGAAAGGTAAAAACACAACTGAAATGCAAAAAAAGATTTGTGTAGTGTATGCAGAAGGTGCTGTGACTGATCGAACATGTCAAAAGTGGTTTGTGAAGTTTCGTGCTGGATATTTCTTCCTGGTTGATGCTCCACAGTTGGATAGACCAGTTGAAGTTGATAGCAATCAAATCGAGACATTAACTGAGAACATTCAATGTTATACCACGTGAGAGATGGCCAACAAACCCAAAATATCCAAATCAAGCGTTTAAAATCATTTGCACCAGCTTGCTTATGTTAATAGCATTGATGTTTGGATTCCACGTAAGTTAAGTGATAAAAACCTTCTTGACCATTTTTCCGCATGCTATTCTCTACTTAAACATAATGAAAATGTTCCATTTTTAAAACAAATTGTGTCAGGTGATGAAAAGTGGATACTGTATAATAATGTGGAAGGGAAGAGATTGTGGAGCATGTAAAATGAACTACCACCAACCACACCAAAGGCCGGTCTTCATCCAAAGAAGGTGATGTTGTGTATATGATGGGATTGGAAGGGAGTCTTCTATTATGAGCTTGTTTCAAAAAAAACAGACGATTAATTCCAACAAGTACTACTCCCAGTTAGACCAACGGAAGCAGCACTTGACAAAAAGCCTCCAGAATTAGTCAACAGAAAATGCATAATCTTCCATCAGGATAATGTGAGACCACATATTTCTTTGATGACCAGGCAAAAACTGCTACAGCTTGGCTGGGAAGTTCTGATTCATCTGCCATATTCAGCAGACATTGCACCTTTGCATTTCCATTTATTTCAGTCTTTACAAAATTCTCTTAATGGAAAAAATTTTAATTCCCTGGAAGACTGTAAAAGGCACCTGGAACAGTTCTTTGCTCAAAAAGATAAAAAGTTTTGGGAAGATGGAATTGAAGTTGCCTGAAAAATGGTAGAAGGTAGTGGAACAAAAGGATGAATACGTTGTTCAATAAAGTTCTCGGTGAAAATGAAAAATGTGTCGTTTATTTTTACTTAAAAACCGAAGGCACTTTTTGGTCAACCCAATACAAGAGATAAATTGTCAATAGAAATAAACCTACAAGTGATCCAGATGTTTCAATTAACCGAGAAAACTTTGAATATACCATACTCAGTATGTTCACGAAAATACAGGACATGATAGAAAACTTCAATATACAACTAGAATTTACAACAAATTATCAAGTAGAAATTCCAGAACTAAAAAACAGAATAACTGAAATTAGGAATTTAATAGGCTAAATATGATTAGATAACTTGAGAGATGATTAGTGAACTACATGATGGGTCAGAAGGAAACATGCAAATTAAAACACAGAAGTAAAAAAAGAAAGCAATTCTGGTTAGGAAAACATATATTATAAAATTACCAGTCAAAAGAAAGTTGCTGTAAGTATGAAAATATCAGAGGGAATGGCCAATAAGGCAATTAGTTAAAGAGGGAAATTAGAGTTAAAGAGTGAAATTTTATCATTATAAAAGGGTCAATAACACAATTACTTAACTATTCTAAATGTGTATACCCTAATAACATATCCTCAAAGTATGAGGCCAAATTTGACAGAACTAAAAACTGATTTAGAGAAACCCACAATCTTAAGAAGAGATTTTAGCATTCTTCTGTCAATAACTGATAGAAAGCTCCCCAAATCACTAAAAATAAGGATTCTTTTAAACACAATTAACAAACTTGAAGTAACTGAGATTTTAGTAACCATAACACCTGCAAAATGCACATTCCTTTCAAGTACACATGGAACATTATCCCAAATAGATTATGTGCTAAGACAAACTTTTAAGAAACAAATAACATCAATCTTACATCAAACTCTTCCAGAAAATAGAAACATAGGAAACACTTCCTAATCAAATATAAGGTCAACACAACCTTGATACCAAAATCTGAAGAGTTTTACAAGAAAGAAAATTTACAGGCACAGTTTCTAGAATATAAATGCAAAAATCCTAAACAAAATATTAGCAGATCAAATTCAGAGATATATAAAAGGATAATGTATTATACCTAAATTAGTTTATTCTAGGAATACAAGGTTTAATTTTTAAAAATCAATGTTATAGGCATAAAAAGTATCTGATAAAATCCAAATCATATATAGAATCATCAGCATCATCATCACATTAACCTTTTGGAAAGGTAAGAAGATACTAAGGAGGGTAACTCAATCAAATATAGTTTCTACAAGAAACATGTATTAAACATCTGACTTCATGGTGGAAAGCTTTCACCCTGAGACCAGGAGGTAGCAAAAGATGCCTGCTAAAATCACCACTATTTAACATTTTACTGAAGGTAGTAGTCAGGACAATAAAGCAAGAAAAATAAATAAGAGGCACAAGCAAAAAAATCTCTGCTCTTATGGGCAGAGATTTTAAGTGGCTTAAATAAATGATGAGATATTCTATCTTCATGAATTTAAAAATATAGTATTCTAAAAATATCAGTTCTCCCAAATTGATTTATAGATTTCTTTCAATCTTAGAGAAAATACTAACATTTATTGTGCAAATTGACAGGATGGTTCTAAAATTCGTACATTAATGAAATGGATCAACGGTAGCAATAGCAGTTCTTTCTTGAAGAAGAACAAAGTTGGAGCTCTTATAAGACTAGATAACAAAATTTATTATAAATTATACAGAAATTGAAGTAGTGATATAAGAATAAACAACAGAATGACGAGAAAAATTAAGAGAACCCATGCACACAGTTTACTGAATTTAAATAAAGCCTCCACTGTAATC
The DNA here is from genome assembly GCF_026419965.1 of Kogia breviceps. Classification (NCBI taxonomy): domain Eukaryota; kingdom Metazoa; phylum Chordata; class Mammalia; order Artiodactyla; family Physeteridae; genus Kogia; species Kogia breviceps. The sequence goes on along the minus strand of NC_081321.1, from coordinate 69,871,888 downwards.
CATTGTGAAAAGTATGGTCTAAACAACAAATGGTTGTGGGTCAACAAAATAACCAAATGTGTATGTTTGGAGGGGAACTTGACCCCTTATTCACACTGTAGGCAAAATTTAATTCTAGATGCACCACAGACTTAAATGCTGAAAGTTAAGATAATAACGTTTCTAGAATATGTTACTGACCTGAGTAAGCAAATATTTCTTACATGTCACAACTAAAAACTTTTGTTTTTAATTTAAAACAGAAACATTCTGTTCATCAAACTAAACCATAAAGAGAGAAAAAAAGGGAAATCCCAGAAGTTAGGGAATATATTTGCACAGGAAAACAGAGAAGTATTTAGATTACATAAAGCACTCCTACAAGCCAATAAGAAAAGAGATGTACAACGCAATTTAAAAATGCACAAATGACGAGTCCCTCCCATCAGGTTAACTTACACAAGCCTCTTAGATAGACTCAGCCACCAGAGGGCAGACAGCAGAAGCAAGAAGAACTACAATCCTGCAGCCTGTGGAACAGAAACCACAATGACAGAAAGATAGACAAGATGAAAAGGCAGAGGGCTATGTACCAGATGAAGGAACAAGATAAAACCCCAGAAAAACAACTAAATGAAGTGGAGATAGGCAACCTTCCAAAAAAAGAATTCAGAATAATGATAGTGAGATGAGCCAGAACCTCAGAAAAAGAATGGAGGCAAAGATCGAGAAGATGAGAGAAATGTGTAACAAAGACCAAGAAGAATTAAAGAACAAACAAACAGAGATGAACAATACAATAACTGAAATGAAAACTACACTAGAAGGAATCAAGAGCAGAATAACTGAGGCAGAAGAACGGATAAGTGACCTGGAAGACAGAATGGTGGAATTCACTGCTGCAGAACAGAATAAAGAAAAAAGAATGAAAATAAATGAAGACATCCTAAGAGACCTCTGGGACAACATTAAATGCTACAACATTTGCATTATAGGGGTCCCAGAAGGAGAAGAGAGAGAGAAAGGACCAGAGAAAATATTTGAAGAGATTATAGTCAAAAACTTCCCTAACATGGGAAAGGAAAGAGCCACCCAAGTCCAGGAAATGCAGTGAGTTCCATACAGGATAAACCCAAGGAGAAACATGCCAAGACACACAGTAATCAAATTGGCAAAAATTAAAGACAAAGAAAAATTATTGAAAGCAGCAAAGGAAAAATGACAAATAATATACAAGAGGACTCCCTTGAGGTTAATAGCTGATTTTTCAGCAGAAACTCTACAAGCCATAAGGGAGTGGCATGATATACTTAAAGTGATGAAAGAGAGGAACATACAACCAAGATTACTCTACCCGGCAAGGATCTCATTCAGATTCAATGGAGAAATCAAAAGCTTTACAGACAAGCAAAAGCTAAGAGAATTCAACACCACCAAACCAGCTCTACAACAAATGCTAAAGGAATTCCTCTAAGTGGGAAACACAGAGGAAGAAAAGGACCTACAAAAAAAACCACCCACAACAATTAAGAAAATGGCCATAGGAACATACGTATCAGTAATTTAAACGTGAATGGATTAAATGCTCCAACCAAAAGACACACACTTGCTGAAAGGATACAAAAACAAGACCCATATATATGCTGTCAACAAGAGACCCACTTCAGACATAGGGACACATACAGACTGAAAGTGAGGGGACGGAGAAAGATATTCCATGCAAATGGAAACCAAAAGAAAGCTGGAGAGCAATACTCATATCAGATAAAATAGACTTTAAAATAAAGAATGTTATAAGAGACAAGGAAGGACACTACATAATGATCATGGGATCAATACAAGAAGAAGCTATAACAATTATAAATATATATGCACTCAACATAGGAGCACCTCAATACATAAGGCAACGGCTAACAGCTATAAAAGCGAAATCAACAGTAACACAATAACAGGGGGGGACTTTAGCACCTCACTTACACCAATGGACAGATCATACAAAATGAAAATAAATAAGAAAACAGAAGCTTTAAATGACACAATAGACCAGATAGATTTAATTGATATTTATAGAACATTCCATCCAAAAACAGCAGATTACACTTCTCAAGTGCGCACGGAACATTCTCCAGGATACATCACATCTTGGGTCACAAATCAAGCCTCAGTAAATTTAAGAAAATTGAAATCATATCAAGCATCTTTTCCGACCACAATGCTATGAGATTAGAAATCAATTACAGAGAAAAAAACGTAAAAAACACAAACACATGGAGGCTAAACAATACGTTACTAAATAACCAAGAGATCACTGAAGAAATCAAAGAGGAAATCAAAACATACCTAGAGACAGATGAAAATGAAAACATGACGATGCAAAACCTATCGGATGCAGCAAAAGCAGTCCTAAGAGGGAAGTTTATAGCTATACAATCCACCTCAAGAAACAAGAAAAATCTCAAATAAACAATCTAAACTTACACGTAAAGGAACTAGAGAAAGAAGAACAAACAAAACCCAAAGTTAGCAAAAGGAAAGAAATCATAAATATCAGAGCAGAAATAAATGAAATACAAACTAAGAAAACAATAGCAAAGATCAATAAAACTAAAAGCTGGTTCTTTGAGAAAATAAAGAAAATTGATAAACTCATCAAGAAAAAGAGGGAGAGGACTCAAATCAATAAAATTAGAAATGAAAAAGGAGAAGTTACAACAGACACCACAGAAATACAAAGCATCCTAAGAGACTACTACAAGCAACTCTATGCCAATAAAATGGACAAACTGGAAGAAATGGACAAATTCTTAGAAATGCACAACCTGCCAAGACTGAACCTGGAGGAAAAAGAAAATATGAACAGACCAATCACAAGTAATGAAATTGAATCTGTGATTAAAAATCTTCCAACAAAGTCGAGGACCAGATGGCTTCACAGGTGAATTCTATCAAACATTTACAGAAGAGCTAACAGCCAACCTTCTCAATCTCTTCCAAAAAACTGCAGAGGAAGGAACACTCCGAAACTCATTCTATGAGGCCACCATCACCCTGATACCAAAACCAGACAAAGATATTACAAAAAAAGAAAATTACAGACCAATATCACTGATGAATATAGATGCACAAATCCTCAACAAAATACTAGCAAACTGAATCCAACAACACATTAAAAGGATCATACACCATGATCAAGTGGGATATATCCCAGGGATGCAAGGATTCTTCAATATATACAAATTAATCAATGTGATATACCATATTAAAATACTGAAGAAAAACCATATGATCATCTCAATAGATGCAGAAAAAGCATTTGACAAAATTCAACACCCATTTATGATAAAAACTCTCCAGGAAGTGGGCATAGAGGGAACCTACCTCAACATAATAAAGGCCATATACAACAAAACCCACAGCAAACATCATTCTCAATGGTGAAAAACTGAAAGAATTTCCTCTAAGATCGGGAACAAGACAAGGATGTCCACTCTCACCATTATTATTCAACATAGTTTTGGAAGTCCTAGCCACGGCAATCAAAGAAGAAAAAGAAATAAAAGGAATACAAACTGGAAAAGAAGAAGTAAAACTGTCACTGTTTGCAGATGATATGATACTATACATGGAGAATCCTAAAGATGCCACCAGAAAACTACTAGAGCTAATCAATGAATTTGGTAAAGTAGCAGGATGCAAAATTAATGAACAGAAATCTCTTGCATTCCTATACACTAATGATGACAAATCTGAAAGAGAAATTAAGGAAACAATCCCATTTACCATTGCAACAAAAAGAATAAAATACCTAGGAATAAACCTACCTAGGGAGACAAAAGACCTGTATGCAGAAAACAATAAGATACTGATGAAAGAAATTAAAGATGATACCAACAGATGGAGAGATATACCATGTTCTTGGATTGGAAGAAGCAATATTGTGAAAATGACTATACTACCCAAAGCAATCTACAGATTCAGTGCAATCCCTACCAAATTACCAATGGCATTTTTTACAGAACTAGAAAAAAAGTCTTATAATTTGTTTGGAGACACAAAAGACCCCAAATAGCCAAAGCAGTCTTGAGGGAAAAAAACAGAGCTGGAGGAATCAGACTCCCTGACTTCAGACTATATTACAAAGCTACAGTAATCAGGACAATATTGTACTGGCACAAAAACAGAAACATAGATCAATGGAACAAGATAGAAAGCCCAGAGATAAACCCACGCACCTATGGTCAACTAATCTATGACAAAGGAGGCAAGGATATACAATGGAGAAAAGACAGTCTCTACAATAAGTGGTGCTGGGAGTACTGGACAGCTACATGTAAAAGGATGAAATTAGAACACTCCCTCACACCATACACAAAAATAAACTCAACATTGATTAGAGACCTAAATGTAAAACCACACACTATAAAATTCTTAGAGGAAAACTTAGGAAGAACATTCTTTGACATAAATCACAGCAAGATCTTTTTGATCCACCTCCTAGATTAATGGAAATAAAAACAAAAATAAACAAATGGGACCTAATGAAACTTGAAAGCTTTTGCACAACAAAGGAAACCATAAACGAGACGAAAAGACAACCCTCAGAATGGGAGAAAATATTTGCAAACGAATCAATGGACAAAGGATTAATCCCAAAATATATAAACAGCTCATGCAGCTCAATATTAAAGAAACAAACACCCCAATCCAAAAATGGGCCGAAGACCTAAGTAGACATTTCTCCAAAGAAGACATACAGATGGCCAAGAAGCACATGAAAAGCTGCTCAACATCACTAATTATTAGAGAAATGCAAATCAAAACTACAATGAGTAATCACCTCACACCAGTTCGAATGGGGATCATCAGAAAATCTACAAACAACAAATGCTGGAGAGGTTCTGAAGAAAAGGTAACCTTCTTGCACTGTTGGTGGGAATGTAAATTGATATAGCCACTATGGAGAACAGTATGGAGGTTCCTTAAAAAACTAAAAATAGAATTACCATATGACCCAACAATCCCACTACTGGGCATATACCCAGAGAAAACCGTAATTCAAAACGACACATGCACCCCTATGTTCATTGCAGCACTATTTACAATAGCCAGGAAATGGAAACAACCTAAATGCCCATCAACTGATGAATGGATAAAAAAGATATGGTACATATATACAATGCAGTGTTACTCAGCCACAAAAAGGAATGAAACTGAGTCATTTGTAGAGATGTGGATGGATCTAGAGACTGTCATACAGAGTGAAGTAAGTCAAAAAGAGAAAAACAAGTATCGTATATTATCGCATGTATGTGGAACCTAGAAAAATGGTAGAGATGAACCAGTTTGCAGGGCAGATTTTGAGACACAGATGCAGAGAACAAAGGTATGGACAGCAAGGGGGGAAAGTGGCAGGGGGTGCAGGGGTGGTGTTGTGATGAATTGTGCAATTGGGATTGACATATATACACTGATGTGTATAAAATTGATGACTAATAGGAACCTGCTGTATAAAAAAATAAATAAAATCAAATTTTAAAAAAAGCACAAACACTTGACCATGTCATAAAAGTAGATATGCAAATGGCCAGTAAGCATATGAAAAGGTATTCAACATTATTAGTTATGAGAGAAATGCAAATTAAAACAACTAGATACCACTACAAACCTACTGGATTGGGAAAAAAAAAAAGACATGAAAATACAAAGTGTTGGTGAGGATAAATCTCCTCTGAAACTCTCATATTCTGCTGATAGGACTGTAAATTGATACAATCATTTTGGAATACTGTTAGGCGCTAGCTACTAAATATAGGTAAATGTTATGACTCAGAAATTCAGAAATGTGAACATGCACATCAAAAAGCATGTACAAGAATGTTCATAGCTGGGCTTCCCTGGTGGCGCAGTGGTTAAGAATCCGCCTGCCAATGTAGGGGACACGGGTTCTATTCCTGGTCTGGGAAAATCCCACATGCCTCAGAGCAACCAAGCCCTTGCACCACAATGACTGAGCCTGCGCTCTAGAGCCCGTGAGCCACAACTAACTGAGCCCGCGTGCTGCAACTACTGAAGCCCACACACCTAGAGCTCGTGCTTTGTGATGAGAAGCCACCGCAGTGAGAAGCCCGTGCACCACAGCAAAGAGTAGCCCCCACTCGACGCAACCAGAGGAAACCCATGCACAGCAACGAAGACCCAATGCAGTCAAAAATAAATAAATAAATAAATAAATTTATTAAAAACAAAGAAAGAATGTTCATAGTGTCTTTAGTCATAATAGGCAACACTAGAAATAACTCAGTAAAAAATAATCCACCGATAGTGGAACAGACTTTTAAAAATTGGTATATTCAAATCATAGATTAAAAGTAGTATATTCAAAAGAATAGTATATATACAGCTACACTCAACCACAGAGGTATATCTCACAGACATAATATTATGTGAAAAAAGAGTACATATTGGATGATTCCACTTATCTGGAAGTTCAGAAATAGGCAAAACTAATCTATGATGATGGAGGTATGAATACTATGAAGGCATGAGAAGTCTTCTGGGGATAGTCATATGTCCTCTACATTAATCTGAGTGGTAGTTATGTGGGTTTAACTGTCTAGAGAAGAGAAAACAGAATAAGCAAGACTAAGGACATAAAAGGTATGGAAAGAGGGTGGTCAATGTGGTTAGAGCATGTGGACGCCACAGGTGGGAAGTGGTAAATATGTCTGTAGAGTTTGCTGTCTTATTGTTGAATACTTGAATAACAATGTAAGGAGGCTGTCCTCATTTTGCTAGAGCTGCTAAAATTTGTTGAACAGGGCATAAATAAGCTCAGAGTTATATTTAATGAAGAATAATTGATAAAACATTGTGTAAATCTGGTTGAAGAATACACACAAATTCTTATAAATATTCCATGACCACATTTACACACTGTACAAGCTTGTATCATAAATGAAGATGTTAAAAAATCAGAAGCATACCTTTTCAAGTGCAACTTGAAAAAAATCTATAACAGTGTTAAAAGGATGAATACGTTAGAAAAAGGTTTAGCTCCAAAATAGTATACTAAAATATTTTAAGACCAATATCTATATGTTGTAGTTGGCACTTACTTCATCAAATGTAAAATCTTCTAAATCTATTTCTTCATATTCTTCTTCAGATTCTTCATTCGTAATAGCCTCTAGAGCTGTTGTCAGTTTCTTTCGCAAAAGAAAGCCCTTCCAAACTGCCTAAACAAAAATTTAAAGCATGTTATACAAGGTTATAGATCAAACTCCAAACCAGATTCTCTGTGTTATCCCATTAGGAAGATAAAACATCTTAGACCTTAGTTTAATGGCTCAATAATCTGTTTTTTGAACTTTATGTGACATTTAAAACTGGAAGATAAATTAAATGACTGCTTGTGTCTAAAGCTCTGAATCTCAGGAGATTTTCCTTGTGGTAAGCAGAAAAGAATCTTTAAAACTCCCTCAACTGCACATGTAGGTCAACCAATCAATTATCTGACAATTCCTCCGGGACCCATTCTAAATTAAGTAGAAAGAGATACAGAGGAAAGCCAATTTTGCTAATTTTCAAATGATTATGTATAAAATAAACTAACACTCATTTAGAAAAACTTCAACATATATAAATGGCCATATTAGAGACTTAGTATCCTGGTCCATAACAATTAACTAATTTCATCTTTAAATAAACCAAGCACATAATAACAGAATTAAAAACATTCAGATTCCTCAATAATCTTGGAGGAATCTTGGAGCTTTCCTAACTATAACGCCAAGAACACTGGAGTTTTTAAAAAATTAGTATCTGTATACACTGCTAGGGAGTAAGCTCCAGGATATATAGTAAGTGTAGAATACAGGTAGAAATGTGTATTGCATGCTTCCATTTATCTATGAAAATCCATATAAAATATATAATAAACAATATACATTATATAAGCTTATATTTTTAAATATATGTGGTTGTTAATATTTACAAAGTGAAAGCATAAAGCATAAAATTAATTTTAAAAATTATTACCTATAGAGATAGAAAACAGTAGAAGCCAGATGTCTCTGAATATACACCTTGCTTACATTTGATTCTGGAACTGTGCACATGCTTAATAAAATTGTAAAACAAATAAATATGAAGCAAAAGAAACTCCCCCCCAAAATGTAACAATATATTTTGTGCTATGGGCATAACCACCCAGAAGGTATTTAGAGTGACTTTAAAATAGATTTATTTGACTATATTCCTAGTGAAATACAATCAAAATATAAATTTAACTACAAAAGTTACCTTAAATATGTTTTAGTAACCATACTGCAAGCAATAATACTGGTATTGTTGTTCTGAAAAATATATATATTGAGAAGAGAAATATACAAACACATAATGGTCAGCACATATATGACAACAGAAGTCACACGCAATCTGTCAATCAGCCTAGGAAACCAAACCACAACCTCTGCAACAATTAGCCAAGAATGGTTAAGACTTGGTCAATGACTGCTAGCTTCTCTATTTTTTGTCCCTACTTCTAACTCAGGACCAACTGGACCAACCACAGACAGGCAAATATGCTTCCCAAACCAATCACCTAAGATGCTCCACTTCTAACTGGGCATGTGTGTGTGTGTGTTTGTGTACGTGTGTGTGTGTGCACATGCACATACATAGTGGAAACAAACAAGGGCTGCACAAATAAGAAAAAACAGACTATAGCAAGGGAGTCAGCCACCATCACTTGCCTTTGGCATAGACTCAAAGGCAGGGAAGAGAGTAGGATAAATGTATATACATTTATATACAGTGATGAACACATGATTGTCACATACTAGGCATACATTAAATATTATTTTCCCAATTCCCTTGTCCCCTTGTTTTTAACAATTCTATTTACTTCTTAGTTTATCAAATAAGAAAAGTGTGATATTTTAAACATCACATAAAGTTCAAAAACTATAACTAAATTTTAACCATTTTTGTCTATAAAAATGAATTTCAGTATAGAAATAGTATTCCATTATTTTGTAACTTGCTATGAATAAATAACTTCTCAAGAGAGTTCAAAACTCTTTCTGAGGAGAAAGGATGTCAATATGAATCAAGAACTTGAACAGTATTAAATGGTAGAAACAGAAGAGAGGACATCTTTGTGTGATGAGGAACATGATTAAAAGTATTGCCTGAGAAAGTGGCCTTCCTCTTTTTAACTTACCCATTATGGAGAGTACCATCAAAGAGTACCATAATAAACTCTTTGCCCACTTCATTAGTCTCATGTAGCTGGGTTGTTATTATAGACCTGGGTATGTCATGTACTGTGGGTGAGTGGCATATGCAAGCTAGCTACCTTAGAGGAAAACAAACTATTTTTCTTTTCCCCTTTTTGTCTTAGTTTATTTGGGCTGCAATAATAAAAATACCATAGACTTGGTGGCTTAAACAACAAACGTTTATTTCTCCCAGTTCTGGAGGAGGCTAAGGAGTCTAAGACCAAGTCATTGATAGATTTATTGTCTAGCGAGAGCAAGTTTCCTGGTTCATAGATGGCTGTCTTCTCACTGTGTACTCACATGGTAGAAGGAACTAGAGAGCTCTCAGGGGTCTCTTCTATAAGGACACTAATCCCATTCATGGGGGCTCCACCATCATGATATATTCACCTCCAAAAGGCCCCACCTCCAAATATCATCACATTGGGGATTAAGTTTCAACATATGAATGTTGTGGAGAACATAAACATTCAGTCAATAGCACCCTTCATTTTGGAATTTTTTTAACTCCTTTTTTGATTCCTTTATCCAGTATTTATGCTTCCTTGGTTCCTTGCTACCTTTCAAAATGCCTTCTCTCTAACATGGCAAATGGGCCTGTGACTTATTCCTGCTGGGGAGGTACCCTTCATCTCCTTTCTTCCCCAACCCTGTCCTAACAAGGTTCTAAGCATTAGGGAAACATGCTTTCCCTCCCTTGATTCTCTTTTGTTAGGTCATCTTCTCTTCCTCAGTTATCCCTCCTCCACCCCCACCCCCTTTTTCTTACACTAGTGTAATTATAAGATATCAAGATTAGGTGCAGACCTAGGGAAAAGAGAGTATAAAGGGAATTCTTTAATACAGACCTTCAACGACAAGAGCAAAAGGACTGACTCATCATGGCTCACAATGGATCCAGCCTAACTTATCAGGGATACGACTTCTGCAAAGCTCTAAACTGTAATACACAGTGTATATTCTTCTGGTGTGACATGTATAGATACCTCCCTCATGAATCTGTGTAGGGTCAGGAATTAAAGTCCCAGCCACCTCTGTTCAGTTTATGGGAAATAAAGGTAATATAAATGTGTAATAAGTAATGTTCAGATTCTTCTTCTCACTTATTTATTCATGTCAAGGTTTCAATTTTTCTCCCAGCCATCCATCTATGATTAATTCCTCTTTCTCACACATTCAAATCAATTCCCTGGCCAGAGTCTGCCCGACATCTTTTCCTTCTCTAACTACCATCAACTCCCAATCCCAGAACATACCCATACCATACACTTGTTTCTTGTTAAAATTGTTCACACATCTCTGCCCATGTTTCTCCTATATTCTCTTAATATTCTAGTCCTTACGGTAGTCTAGCTGCACTATAACTTATTATTCCAGTAATATGAAATCCTATGTTCTTTTACTCCTACTATCTTTTTTACCTGGGATTCCATTCTCTTACATATTTACATTGAGCCCTTCAAGCTGTATCTTATATCCTTTATATTAGTTAGGGTAAGCTAAGTGCTATAACAAAAATATCCAGAAATGTACAATAATTCAAAACTAATTTATTTCACGATCACATAACAAGCATTGAGAGTGAAAACAAGACAACTGGCGGCAGTTTAATGTAAAGTGATTTAGATATCCAGGCTCTGCAACTCTGCAATCCCACGAGACAGCATCCAAGGATGCCCTAAAGGCTGTCTTCACTTCAGCCAACCAGAAAGGGAAAAGAATATGAAAGAATGTTTGTGGGACGTTTTATGGGCCAGACATGAAGTGGTGCACATATTTTTCATTTACTCAGCAAAAAGGGCCATACTAAAAAGTGCAAGGAAAGCTGGACTATCTACGCTGGCAGTATGCTAGGAAGAAGAGGAGAATGTGCGTTTTGGTGAGCAGAGAGCAGTCTCCACCACATCCTTCATGAAATCTTCATTTTGCTCCTTCTAAAGCCTGGGCTCTTTCTACCATATCATGCTCTGCTCTCCAGGACGGTTAGACAGTCTAGAAGTCATATTTTTAAGATGAATAGTTTAAGAAACTAGATTGTAATCAGGAGAAGAGAAAATGAAGTTGAGTTGACTTCAATGATTTTAAGTATAATACCATGATGTACCTCAGAAGAGACTTGTTCTAAGTTGCAAAGAAAGGCTGAATTATGCTTACATTTGTTACAGAGACAAACTTAACAAAAGGACATTCAACAGATATATGTCACTGAACTAGACTATTTCATAAAGTGATGAACTTCTCTTTATTGAAAAGAATGAAGCAAAAGTTTAATATCTATTTACCATCAATGCTGAAAAATGTATTGCTCATCCACTCATGACAGGAGGAAGTTTGGACTGCATGACATTTTCATTCCTCATGCAGCAGAACAGTATTTTGATACAGTAACTGAGGTTCCTTTCTTTTCCTCAGAGTTTCCTTGAATCCATTGCCCTCCCTCCACTCCCAACCCATTCAGGCATCAGTAACAGCTTTGTCTATGCATTGCCCTTAGGAATACAGCCCAGACAAATTAAGTCAATTGAAATACTAAATATATTCATTAAAACCATAGCAAAGATAATTCTCTTGAAAAACTATGGCTTTAATAACAAAACCCAGAAACTTAATTTTAAGGCTATTTTTCCAGTTGCTTATGCCAATACCTTAAAGGCATCCCTGACTTCTCTCTGTCTTTCAAAGACCACATCCCTATGTACTAATATCATCAGGTCTACCTTCAAAGTATATACGTATACCCTCAAGATAAATCAACATATATCCGGGAATGTGATTTTCTTACCACTTCTTCTGCGATACTCTGGTCCATGCTACCATAATCTACACTCCGGATTACTGCAAAAGCCTCCTTATTTTGCTGCTTCTACTATTGCCTTCCTATAGTATAATCACAACATAAAGGAAACTTGGTCATGTGAGTCCTTTGCTCAGATTCCTGTAATATCTTCCCATGTCATTCAGAGTAAAAGCCAAAGTCTTTACAATGATTTAGGATTTATAAGTCCTACTCTTCTCCCCGTCACCCCTCTTCAGTCACACTGTTTCCTACTGTTCTATAAACACTGTGCGTATGCTCCTAAATCAGTGCCTTTGAATCTGATATTCCTCTGCCTGGAATATTCTTCCCTGAGATACCTAATGGCTTATCTCCTGCTGCAATGTCACCTTTCCTGGTCTTTCACATCCATCCTGTCTAAAATGATTAATTTTCCTTAGATACTCCTATCCTGCTTTTCCTGATTTATTTTTCCCCTTAGTACTTATCACAATCTAACATGCTTACCTTATTTATCTGCACATCCCAACAGAATGTAAGCTAGTAAAATTCTTGTGCCAAGTAATAGTTACTAAATGAATGAATGAAGGGAAACACTACATTTTTTTTAGTTACTATCATTCAATTCAGGTGTAGTACCATGAATTTCCAGACTTTATGTATTTATTTATCCCACCAGGACATAAACTCCATGAGGGAAGAGATCTTGCATGCTTTGTTCCTAGTTAAATTTCCTGAACCTAAAATAGTGCTTGACAAACAGTACGTTCTAAAAATTATTTGATGAGTGAATAAATAAAGGGATAAATGTGATCAGATTAAACTTCATTTTGAAATCTGATCTTTGTGAGGTTCTGAGTTTTTATATTAAATAGATATTTGAAGGACTTTAACAATTATTTTAGTAGATTTTAAAACATGTTTCTAGAAATAGCTATAGATTAAGCCAAGAGAGACCTGCTTTGACTAATCAAATGTTAGCATATGTGGCAAATGCCACATTTGAGCAGAAGTTTTAATATGATTGTGTGGTTCAGCTTGACCCTCAGTCATAAGAACAGTATTTACAAATTATAGACTACTCCTTAAGCCTAGATACTCAGCAGAAGCAAAGCCAACCTGCGGCTAACCGGCAGCCTACATGTCACATGAATAAGAGAAATAAATCCATGTATTTGTAAATGGCTAAGATTCAGGGATTGCCTGTTACACAGAATAACCCAGTGAAAGATAACTAATACATCTCTCATGATTAATTATTTCACCCAAAGATTAAAAGTAACCTGAATAAGAATAGCAGCCTTCTCCCTCTGTTCTTGGATGTTCACAGTATTTTTTATTTCTTCTTTCTCTAAAATAATTTGGTTTTCAATGCAGGAATTTGACTGGGATGTCAGGGGTCCTACTGCAGCAGGATGTAGCTTTATAGAGAAATGAATCTGTCTGCGCACAGTGTAACCACGCCAGCATGCCTGAATTACCATAGCTGCCATACTATTAAGAGGAGAAAAAAAAATATTTTTAGTACCCATAAATATACAGTTGTAGTTAAGAGGTCCTCATAAGCTATATTTATTTGTAAACATAGACTATATAAAGTATTATTTTAAAATAAGACCCATTCTTTTATTTAACTATAGTCATAGAAGTAAAAGTAATACGGAAACCTTAAAATCTGAAGGAGAGAAATGGGTCAGTAACTTACAGAGGGATATGAGTACTAGGGATTTTTGTTTCTTTTAAGGAGGAAGATATTACCGAGATTTTGAATGATAGTGAGGATGCTGAACCAGTAGAAAGGGGGGAAAAATGATGATGCAAAAGGGGGAAAAATATAGGAGTCAGTTGGCAAGAGAGGATGGGATCCTGTTCACAGCAGAGAGACTAAGTTTTGAGAGGAAGAAGGGCCCCCCTTCTCTCTAAAATAAAGGACCCATCAGGTCTTTGCTAGCTTCACTTTCCTATCTGCCCATGGACAAATACTTAAATCATTCTCTTACAAGCCCAGTAGTAAATTCTAACATTTTTTCCAGCCTACATCTATTTACCAATTTCTGGCACTGAATCAATCAACACTGTTTTTCCCACATCCCCATAAGCTGCCCAGCAACATTACCAAAATTTGAATAATAATGTACATTGATTGTAAGTGGGTTCTCAGCTTGCTTAATCATTTAATTCTTCATCATTGGATATGTTTTCCTTTCCCACATAGATTATTGCAGAAATATTATCAAGGTACAAGGTATAGTCAAAGTGCTAACTACTGGCTTAATTGTTCTTCAAATCTTTGGGTTTAGTTTTAAAAGGCATATGAAGGAGAAGTGATTCATATATATTCACTTTCCAGGCTCCCTTGAAAAAGTTTTCAATAATTTTATACTTGCCAAGCCCAATGAAATGTTTTCATTCCTCATACTAATGAGTTTAAGGCAAAATGGAATTAAGTGATAAACTGCCAGACATCACCATATATATTTTTTTCTCATAGAAATATATTTGTGGGAAATTAGAAAGGAATAATGTAACCATTTTCTACTGTTATTAATATTGTCATCATCATCATCACCATTTTACCTAAAGCTTGTGGAAGCCTTCAATCTATTTTGCTATGAATTGAAGTTAGTGGATAAATTTTTTTTCTGGCTTAAGATAAACTACTTGTACTCCTTATAGGAAAAAAAAATCATGTTTCAACAAATCATTTCCTCCTCCTAGGGTAAATAGAACTTAATAAACTTTGCTATGGAATTAATTCACATTTGGTCATTTAACCACTAATTCATTCCTTCATCGTTTGAACAAAAATGAGTTAAAGAATTTGAAAAAGAATAGATATATGTATAACTGAATCACTTTGCTGTACACCTGAAACTAACACAACATTTTAAATCAACTATGCTCCAATATAAAATTTTTTTTAAAAATATATAAAAAGAGTTAAGGAATTTAGACACTATAATATGTATTTGGGTGACAAAGAAAAAGATCTGAAAACATATTTGCAATGCATAACTGGTAAAGAATGAAAGGTCTGCAAGAAAACACATTTAACTTGAGACAGCATCTTATATTTCTCTACACATACATACAAGTTTCACTGACTGCAACTGTGAATTTCTTGTAAAGCTGACCACTCATTTAGTGCTTGAATTTCTCAGCTCACTATCACCAAACTTTCCCAAGGAAGAAAATAAAAAGGTAGATGAGGGATATTTTCCTCAGTGACACTAACAGGATGCTTTCCACCACGTAGAAAGCAGTGAGAGCAGGTAAAGAAGCTGACTTTAGGGCTTCCTAAATATAAGGTGCTCTCCATATTGGGAAAAACAGCTCGTATTACTACTATCATCACCATCATCTTTTATCTAGTAAAAATAATGATGATAAAAATGCCCTTAGCATAGGAACACATGTAAATTATGCTTAGGAAATGCCCACACAACTGACAGTGAATCTTCCTGAAACACTGAATGGCAAGGTTCAGCAAGTGGGTATACATTTTCTTTTCCTTTTATTCTTTAGGTCTTTGGTTTGTCTGTATTTTCAGTTCCTCATCCTTCCTTATTATTATCATTTGGCTATTTTATTTACATGAATTAAAAAGTTCTAAATGTTGTTTATCTGAAATTTCAGTAGGAAATGTCTGGAGTGTTTAGAGCTAACGGGATTCAAATAGGCAATGTCTAGGGTACTCCGGCTAATACTATCCCAAAATATACCAATGTACCCTGGCATGCTGAATATTTTAAGCTCAAGGAATTTGAGAAAAGGCATGTGCAGGAAGGATTTTCTGACTTTCCCTGGAAGCATGTCATAAGACCGTCATGTGAGAGGTCTTTATAGTATTTTAAGAATAATGGGATTATTTTATTTCTTCTTAAAAATTCATTTTAATTATTTAGAGATTAGAAGGCAGAAAAAATAATTTCAGTTACTCATTTTAAATTAAATAATACTAGTTAATTAAATCAGAACCTGCCAAATTTCAACCAAATTGATCTGCACTGTGATTAATAATTTGTGCATATCACAAAAACATAAGGGAATTAACATGAAATATAATGGTGATTGAAATCCTTTACCAAACTATTATTTGGAAACAATGACTAAGATTCCATAAAAAGTAATAAAATACAACTGTAAAAGAAAAATGATCTATAAATCTTACATTTTTTCATGATGTTCAGTATTCTGGCAGTTCTTCAATAGAGATCTTGTCATTACTGTTTCCATGAATGGTATTCTTTTGGTGCGGAAACTGCTTGCCTTGCTGTCTTCTCTTTTCTGGTCTACTATTTTTTCCTTATTTCTTCCTTTAGTATCTTCACGTAAGGAGGGATTGGTTAGTGAGGAATGACTAGAGCCAGAGTCCATCCATTTCTCAGAAATACCTGGTGGGCCCAGTTTATGTTCATTTGCATAAGAGTAAAGGACTCTATTTTGCAGTATGCTGTCACTGTTTGTAGGAGGCAAATGATTTTGCTGGGCTTCTGATTCTCTCTTGGTGATACTTACATCCCCATGTTCATGTGCATATCGACAATCATTACTAAGTGCCATCAATTTCTTGAAATAATGGCAGAGATTTTCTGCAGCATCCAACGTGAATATATTTCTGAGCAAATAAATAATGAGGATGTTTAATAAGAATTATATCAGCAAATATTAACACTTATACAGGTTTTGAAAATATCCCTGTGTGGCCTGACATATTAAATTTTACTACAAAATTCATTAAAAACTTATTTCTGATTGTTTATATAAAAATTTATCTTATTTCTCACAAAATGTGAAAATATTTGTTTACTTAATTTCAATCCATTAATCCAGATAAAACGTCTGGAAGTTTTAGAATCATTTTTATCCTAGGTACCTTTGGTACAAATGAATGAGAAAAATCCATGCTTTTACTGACATAAGCACGAGAAATGACGGCTGCCTAAATTTGGAGAAGTTATTTATGAAACAAGTTAAAAGTACTTTGTACATCGACTTTTGCCATGCAAAATATTTGTATTGGATTTTTTTTTTTTTTTTGTGGTATGCGGGCCTCACTGTTGTGGCCTCTCCCGTTGCGGAGCACAGGCTCCAGATGCACAGGCTCAGCGGCCATGGCTCATGGGCCCAGCCGCTCTGTGGCATGTGAGATCCTCCCGGACCGGGGCACGAACCCGTGTCCCCTGCATCGGCAGGCAGATTCTCAACCACTGCGCCACCAGGGAAGCCCTGTATTGGATTTTTAAACAAATAAGTTATATCATGTGAAAGTTTTTTTTTTTTTTTTTGCGGTACACGGGCCTCTCACTGTTGTGGCCTCTCCCGTTGCGGAGCACAGGCTCCGGACGCGCAGGCCTAGCGGCCATGGCTCACGGGCTTAGTTGCTCCGCGGCATGTGGGATCTTCCCGGACCAGGGCACGAACCCGTGTCTCCTGCATCAGCAGGCGGATTCTCAACCACTGTGCCACCAGGGAAGCCCCATGGGAAAGTTTTTATTCCCATTTTTCTCTGGAAAAAAAATCCATTGCAAAGATAATTCAAATACTTTAAGACATAAATGTTTGTGATTCTCTTGAACAGTTGTTGGATTTAGCTATACCAAACAAAATGAAAGTTATAATTATTTCCTAAAATATAGAGATAGACACCTCGTATGTTTACAAATGTAGACATTAGCCTAGGTTCTTCCAATATATTTTGATATTTTGTATTTCATTCATTATGTTGGTGAGTAATGCAGAAAAGGTTCAGTTCAATATTGGATGTCAACTGTTTATGGTTAAGTGGTGAATTCACCATCATTTATGACCAAAATAAAAAATACAGTCTATTTTCAATTCTCAAGTAAAACTTTCATTGTAATAACAATAAATTCCCCCAAAGAACTGTAAATCTAAATTTCAACATAAGGGGTGTCAAGAGTCACCTTTACATAAATATTGTAGATTACTATACATACACAAGGAGATATCAGTTTAGATTTACAAAAATATAAATGTAAATAACCTTAGCTTTTGTTAAAAGTAAACATTATCTATAAGAATTGGAATTATTTTTAAAGCTGTGAGATTTACTTATAATATGAATAGGCTATATTTAAAAACATTTAAATAGAAAAACCAACTCTTACATAGTATGAGCATGTAAAAAAGTACAAATAGAAAAAATTTAATATGTAATTTAGTAATTAAATTTAGACATTTGGAAGCACATAACTGTTCCACTTATAATGCAGAATTATCATAAGCAAAATATAAAATAATTTTCCTTTTTCATTTGTGTCTTTTTGGAGCAGTATAAATTAGGAAATAGTTTTAAAAAGATCAATTGTAATTAATTCATAGTGATGCATTCAGAATTCAGGGTGGGGAATGGGAAGTTCTCTTTCTTTGATATATTTTTAGGACTCTGCTCTCAGCCTCTGTCCTCTGAATGTGTGCACATGTTGACTGCTTTTCTCCACTGTGCTCCCATAATACCTTAATACACAAATATATATGTAATATGATTCCTTATATAATAAATATACATAATAAATATCATACGTTTTATAAAACTTGCCTTGCTCCATTGTAACTATTTATTTAGCTAATTTTCTCTTAAGGTAATCGTGAATTCTTTGAGGGTAAAGTGTAATATTTAGATTATTATATGTCTTGCCCATCAATAATTGTTGAAAAAAATGTATGACTGATTAATTGAATGAACAGCTGAATGAATGTTTGCATCTTTTCTTGAAGCTATCCTCATGCTTTCATTTATTTTCATCTAATTTTAGCTCTTAAATTATATTCTAAATTATGTTCAAAATACATATTAATACATTTCAAATAATAAAAAGTGATGCCCAGAAGTTCTTTCTAAAGGGACAATATCCCTAAAACATGCTGTACTAGTCCAAAAGAGTAGCATTGTAACGATCAGAATAGTTTTTAATCACATGTACAAATTGCATTATATCTTTTAATTATGACAAGGGGAAGATAACACTCTTACCTTTCTCCAGTATATTTTTTGGTTAGTAAGTTAAATTCTCTAATCTGGGACTGACAAAGTACCAGGAAACGCTCTAGTTCTAGTTCATAGTGCTCTTCAGTGTGACTTTCTGAATGAGAGGTTAGCATTTCACCATTGAGGATTCTTACAGCAGGTAATATTTTAAGTAGAGAATCCCTATTGAAAACAGGAAAAAAAATTAATAATTTTGAAAAGCAGAGTTTATATCTAAAATAACAATATGCCTATTACTTAATTAATATAAATTCAGAGTATATATCTGAAACTTATTTATTTTGTAGAGAAAATTATACTGTTAAATTTTTTAAAAAAATTATTGTATCATGTCATGTAAAAAGTTTTAGAGATCTTGACACACATTTAACCATTTTCTTCTTTTCTTTTCTTTTGAATTTTATTTATTTTTTTTATACAGCAGGTTCTTATTAGTTATCCATTTTATACATATGAGTGTATATATGTCAATCCCAATCTCCCAATTCATCACACCACCACCACCACCCTCACCACTTTCCCCCCTTGGTGTCCACACGTTTGTTCTCTGCATCTGGGTCTCAATTTCTTCCCTGCAAACCGGTTAATCTCTACCATTTTTCTAGGTTCCACATATATGTGTTAATATATTTGTTTTTCTCTTTCTGACTTACTTCACTCTGTGTGACAGTCTTTAGATCCATCCACGTCTCTACAAATGACTCAATTTCATTCCTTTTTATGGCTGAGTAATATTCCATTGTATGTATGTACCACATCTTCTTTATCCATTCATCTGTCGATGGGCATTTAGGTTGTTTCCATTTCCTGGCTATTGTAAATAGTGCTGCAATGAACATAGGGGTGCATGTGTCGTTTTGAATTATGGTTTTCTCTGGGTATATGCCCAGTAGTGGGATTGTTGGGTCATATGGTAATTCTACTTTTAGTTTTTTAAGGAACCTCCATACTGTTCTCCATAGTGGCTATATCAATTTACATTCCCACCAACAGTGCAGGAGGGTTCCCTTTTTTCCACACCCTCTCCAGCATTTGTTGTTTGTAGATTTTCTGATGATCCCCATTCGAACTGGTGTGAGGTGATTCCTCATTGTAGTTTTGATTTGCATTTCTCTAATAATTAGTGATGTTGAGCAGCTTTTCACGTGCTTCTTGGCCATGTCTTCTTTGGAGAAATGTCTACTTAGGTCTTCTACTCATTTTTGGATTGAGTTGTTTCATTTTTTAATATTGAGCTACATGACCTGTTTATATATTTTAGAGACTCATTCTTTGTCCATTGGTAAATTTGCAAATATTTTCTCCCATTCTGAGGGTTGTCTTTTCATCTTGTTTATAGTTTCCTTTGCTGTGCAGAAATTGTTAAGTTTCATTAGGTCTCATTTGTTTATTTTTGTTTTTATTTCCATTAATCTAGGAGGTGGATCAAAAAAGATCTTGCTGTGATTTATGTCAAAGAGTGTTCTTCCTAAGTTTTCCTCTAAGAATTTTATAGTGTCCGGACTTACATTTAGGTCTCTAATCAATGTTGAGTTTATTTTTGTGTATGGTGTTAGGGAGTGTCCTAATTCCATTCTTTTACATGTAGCTGTCCATAGGTGCGTGGGTTTATCTCTGAGCTTTCTATCTTGTTCCATTGATCTATGTTTCTGTTTTTGTGCCAGTACCATATTATCTTGATTACTGTAGCTTTGTAGTATAGTCTTAAGTCCAGGAGCCTGATTCCTCCAGCTCTGTTTTTTCCCTCAAGACTTCTTTGGCTATTTGGGGTCTTTTGTGTCCCTATACAAATTTTAAGATTTTTTGTTCTAGTTCTGTAAAAAATGCCATTGGTAATTTGATAGGGATTGCATTGAATCTGTAGATTGCTTTGGGTAGTATAGTCATTTTCACAGTATTGATTCTTCCAATCCAAGAACATGGTATATCTCGCCATCTGTTGGTATCATCTTTAATTTCTTTCATCAGTGTCTTATAGTTTTCTGCATACAGATCTTTTGTCTCCCTAGGTAGGTTTACTCCTAGGTATTTTATTCTTTTTGTTGCAATGGTAAATGGGATTGTTTCCTTAATTTCTCTTTCAGATTTTTCAACATTAGTGTATAGGAATGCAAGAGATTTCTGTTCATTAATTTTGCATCCTGCTACTTTACCAAATTCATTGATTAGCTCTAGTAGTTTTCTGGTGGCATCTTTAGGATTCTCCATGTATAGTATCATATCATCTGCAAACAGTGACAGTTTTACTTCTTCTTTTCCAGTTTGTATTCCTTTTATTTCTTTTTCTTCTTTGATTGTCATGGCTAGGACTTCCAAAACTATGTTGAATAATAATGGTGAGAGTGGACATCCTTGTCTTATTCCCGATCTTAGAGGAAATGCTTTCAGTTTTTCACCATTGAGAATGATGTTTGCTGTGGGTTTGTCATATATGGCCTTTATTATGTTGAGGTAGGTTCCCTCTATGTGCACTTTCTGGAGAGTTTTTATCATAAATGGTGTTGAATTTTGTCAAAAGCTTTTTCTTCAGCTATTGAGATGATCATATGGTTTTCTTCTTCAATTTGTTAATATGGTGTATCACATTGATTGGTTTGCATATACTGAAGAATCCTTGCATCCCTGAGATAAATCCCACTTGATCATGGTGTATGATCCTTTTAATGTGTTGTTGGATTCTGTGCTAATATTTTGTTGAGGATTTTTGCATCTATATTCATCAGTGATATTGGTCTGTAATTTTCTTTTTTTGTAATATCTTTGTCTGGTTTTGGTATCAGGGTGATGGTGGCCTCATAGAATGAGTTTGGGAGTATTCCTTCCTCTGAAATTTTTTGGAAGGGTTTGAGAAGGATGGGTGTTAGCTCTTCTGTAAATGTTTGATAGAATTCACCTGTGAAGCCATGTGGTCCTGGACTTTTGTTTGTTGGAAGATTTTTAATCACAGTTTCAATTTCATTACTTGTGATTAGTCTGTTCATATTTTCTATTTCTTCCTGGTTCAGTGTTGGAAGGTTATACCTTTCTAGTCAAGCTAGATCCCTACGTGTGCCTCCAGCCCTGAAGGGTAGTGTTTCTGAAAAGATTGTCCTTGAACTACTGTATCAGTGGTACTTGGGGTGCTTTTTAAAATGCAGAGTCTTCAGCTACACATAGACCTCTACTGGCATATTCAGGGGAATCTGTATTTTTAAAACATAGTCTTTCTTGTGCACCTTAAAGAGTAAAACCACTACATTGGGAAGAAAATAGACCTCAGCACGTAGACCTCAGCACGTTATGCTAAAATCAGAGATGATCGGGTTTAAAGTAAAAAAAAAAAAAAAAAAAAAAAAAAAGACAATAAAAACTCTTAAAGAAACTCTGAAATTCAAATCATTTGCAAATTGTCCTAAATTTAAAAAAAAGGCTTGCATGGAAACTTATACCATAGTCTATATATCAAAGATAGCAGAAGAATTTGCTAAAATAAGGGATATTGTGTTCCTGGGCAGTTACATTCCAATGATATGTCACTGATTAACTTTGCCATTGGGTTTATATAATTGTTGTGAACTTTTTACAGAAAACTATTCCTGTAACTCTAAAATTAGAGAGTACATACCAAATAAATAAAGAAATCAGCTTTCTACTCAGAAATAATTGATGGTTGGAATAAAGAGCCATTTTAACCATATAATCTAATATAATCCAAGAGGCAAAAATATACGAATTTGCTTTATCAGATTAAGGAACAGATCAATATTTTACCACAAACATTTTACCTAATAAAAAAGTGCTTATGCTCCAGACAACCAAAGTAATGAAAAATAATTTCAAAGGTAATACAGGACATTAGAGTTCTTTCTAGGTGTTGCAACTGGCATCATGTGGAAGCTGTTGAGATGTTAATTGACACGGAACAGCAAAATGATAGTTTTATCATCAAATGCTATATTTTGGACATGGATATTGATATAGATATCATCAAGTATAATATTTTAGCTACACACAATAATTTTAGAGAATGTGGGCCAACAGTGCTTGAATTTTTACATTTGGAATATTTTGATATTACACTCATCACCTTTACATTAAAAATTCCCAGTTTATTTTAGTCACAATATTTTGAACTTCTTTGGATGTAAAAATTTAGTTTGCTTGTATCTTCAAGAATATGACAGTGTCTTCAAATTTGTGAATCACATAATAAATATCCAGATTGGAGTTCGTGTTTTATTTAAACATTTTTTTCTGAAATCTTTTTTTTAAGGAACAATAGTCAGATTTGTATAACTTAGTAGTGCATGAATTGGCCTTAAATTCAAATGCAGCCTTATAAAGAGCCTATGATAAATATATTAGAAAGTACTGTAACAAGTTGATTCATGTTCAAAATGAAGTATAAGGACATGTGAGATCTCAGCCTTAGTTTTTCCAGCTGGGCTCCTCCTAGTCAAGGGCTGAATCAATATTTCATTTAGTGAAAACTTCCTGGTGAATATTCTGTCACTTAAGAAGCTCTATTAATCATTAATGAATGAAACACATTCCCAAAGGAAATTCCAAACTGAGTCTGTGGATTAAGTTTTAAAAAGAGATTTCTTTTAGTACATCAGTTTTGTTCGTGTTATCACTGGCTAGACATGAAAGTAAGAAGCCAATTGGGAAAATCTATAACTAATCCCTTCGTTGGTATCAAGGGGTTATGTAAAGTTCATTGGAACATACTGGTTAAAGTCTGAGTTGATCCTTTCATTAACAAATCCATATTTTATAGATTACTAGATTTTAACCTCTTTAGAAAAATGAATTTCTTCTTAAAATTATGAAAGCTGTATTAGAGCAACTGATCCAAGTGAAACTTGATAGGTAAAATTTTCAAGTTGCTATTAGTCTAGTCCATAAAAGTTAACTTAAACATAGAAATTGTAATAGCGAAATAATTGTATATATAAATACTACCTATTCTCTTTCAGCATTGATTATTTCTAATTAAATATTATCTTTAAAACTATAAAGTATATATGCTTAGTAAGTGTAATAAAATATGAATGTTTATCTTTATGTATTACAGTGTTATATCAATAGATTTTACAAGAAGCACATTTTATTCAATAAAATAGTGCTTATGCTTTCTACAAACAAAATAATGAAAAATAAATAAATTAAAAGGTTACTCAGGACATATGTTTGTTTCTAGTTGTTGCAACTTGCAACATGGCAGCTGTTCAGATGGTAACTGATACCAGATCAGCAGGAGAACTCATGTCCTATTTGTCCAACACCTAATAGAAAAACCATTGCCCCCCCCAAAGAACTTGCTCTGAATAATGGGCACAGCTGCTATTTTTTTTTTTTTTTTTTTTTTTTTTTTTTTTTTTTTTTTTGTGGTACGCGGGCCTCTCACTGTCGTGGCCTCTCCCGTTGCGGAGCACAGGCTCCGGACGCGCAGGCTCAACGGCCATGGCTCACGGGCCCAGTTGCTCCGCGGCATGTGGGATCTTCCCGGACCGGGGCACGAACCCGTGTCCCCTGCATTGGCAGGCGGATTCTCAACCACTGCGCCACCAGGGAAGCCCAGCTGCTATTTTTATTTGTCACTGTATGCCAACTATATAACTTGTTCTATAGAATTACTTGTGAAAATATCTCTCTAGAAACAACCCATCAGACATTTTCATTATAAATAATATCACCTGCTAAGCAGTCTTTCAGACATGATTACACTCTTCTTTTTGTATGGGAAATTTCACTCTAAGATCTGGTTCCTAGAAAGGAGGACCAAAAACTTGGGGGATTAGTGCTTTAAATCTCAATGTAAGAGAAGCACAGCCCTAGAATGTGAGCTAGTGCATCTGGATGGGGACCCTGACTGCTTCTATTCCAGAAAAGGGAGTCCTTCACCAAGCTGGTAACAGGTCTAGAAACATATCTAGGTGGCCTTTTCACATATGCACACAAAATCTTT
Source organism: Kogia breviceps (assembly GCF_026419965.1). NCBI lineage: Eukaryota > Metazoa > Chordata > Mammalia > Artiodactyla > Physeteridae > Kogia > Kogia breviceps. The sequence goes on along the minus strand of NC_081321.1, from coordinate 69,846,890 downwards.
AAATAGTTTTAAATTTCTGATCACCTTATGATTTGACATTAACTAATAGCTGACATTTCCTATAATAATTTGTCCTAAGATCAGCTTCTCAGGAAACTTGGAGAATCTGATAAATACTATGGTTCCCTAGGAGTCTGAGGACTCCAATTTTAGAACTCCAGATATTGATAATTACTGCAAATCAACGATAATATAAATTTTCAATTTATAGAAAATAACATTTTCAATCACTAAAAAAAATGGAAAAAATTCAATAGAAAAATTAGAGGGGCTGAAACATGCATGTTTTCAAGCTTTTACACATTATAATGTAATTAAATTCAGCAATGTATTCCTCCAACAAATAATTTGGGGTGTCTACTAAATACAAGGCATACAAGGACTCTAAACTATAAGGATCTGTACAATAATCTGGGGTCACTTCTACTACTTAATTTCAGCCATTTCTTAACACTTGGATTTTCATTTAATTTGGCTACTTTCCCCTCATCTCTTCTCATTTTTCTACTAAAAACAAGCTTCCCCCAATACTATTTTCATTTTCATATAACTATTCAAAATTTCTCTATAGCTCCTTAAAAATAATGGCTAGCATTATCAAGTATGCTTTCTGACAGGCACTACTATAAAGTGCTGTCATGTGGTAGCATATTTATTCCTCATAGAGACTCTTGGTATGCTCTGCTATTCATGTTCTTCTCTATTTTTCCCAGGGTTTTTTTTGCAGTTAGTTTGGCCATGTGACTAGTTACAGTTAATAAAGTATGAGAGAAGTGATCACTGCCACTTTTGAGGGCAGAGTGGTTAAATGTCAGTTGTTTTCCTGGTGGTCATTTTCCCCACCACAATCTACTACCTAAAAAAGTGAGGTTTAGTTCTGCTAGGAGTCTGACGTGGCCGACTGCAGGGAGGTCTGTGACCCATCTGTACCGAATCACTCCCCTCGAAAATGATCCAGTTGATGTTCCAATTGACAGGCTCCTGGATCAGAACTAACCTTTAAATGGTAGCAATAAAAGAAGCTCTGTGAAGAGCTGACCCAAACCCAATCTTAACTTGCAAAAGGAAGAAAGCTGAAGTTGAAGGTTTGAGGCCATCAATCTTGTGGCATATCTTAGATGGAAAACATCAGCAAACTAGCCAAGAAAAGGATTACTGACCAAAAGTGAAGGAAAACAGCTAACAGATATTCTGAAATTTACATGGAAAACCAGTGCAGGAAATACTGGAAGATGGAATACAATAGAATATTGAGGAATGGCTTATCGTCTCTCATGAGGAATCTAAAAATACAAAGTGTGACTGCCTGTATTCTTCAGCATTCTCCAGAGAAACAGAACTAAACGGATGTGTGACTTATGTGAGATTGATTCATTATAAGGAATTGGCTGACTGGCTCATGCAACTGCAGAGGCTAACAAATCCCAAGATCTGTAAGGAGAATGAAGACGATGAAGAAATGATTTATAATCCACCTTCCATGGAGGAAAGATGACCTGGGCACAGTTTCAGAGAGCAGGCATCCTCCTGGACACATTGAGGACCCAGGCTGGAGCACATCATGTATGAATATATAGCACATCCTATCTGGGGTGTCCTGTTTTCATGACCAAAGACTGGAGCAAAACAAGTTGTTCTTTCAAATAATTCTTTCAAAGAAGAGCATTTTTAAGAATATACAATGGAGAAAAGACAGCCTCTTCAATAAGTGGTGTTGGGAAAACTGGACAGCTACATGTAAAAGAATGAAATTAGAACACTCCCTAACACCATGCACAAAAATAAACTCAAAATGGATTAAAGACCTAAACGTAAGGCCAGACACTATCAAACACTTAGAGGAAAACATAGGCAGAACACAGCATGACATAAATCACAGCAAGAGCCTTTATGACCCATCTCTTAGAGAAATGGAAATAAAAACAAAAATAAACAAATGGGACCTAATGAAACTTAAAAGCTTTTGCAGAGCAAAGGAAACCATAAACAAGATGAAAAGACAACCCTCAGGATGGGAGAAAATATTTGCAAACGAAGCAACTGACAAAGGATTAATCTCCAAAATTTACAAGCAGCTCATGCAGCTCAATATCAAAAAAACAACCGAATCCAAAAATGGGCAGAAGACCTAAGTAGACATTTCTCCAAAGAAGATATACAGCATTGCCAACAAACACATAAAAGAATTCTCAACATCACTAGTCATTAGAGAAATGCAAATCAAAACTACAATGAGGAATCACCTCACACCAGTCAGAATGGCCATCAAAAAATTTACAATAAATGCTAGAGAAGGTGTGGAGAAAAGGGAACCCTCTTGAACTGTTAGTGGGAATGTAAATTGATACAGCCACTATGGAGAACAGTATGGAGGTTCCTTAAAAAACTACAAATAGAACTACCATACGACCCAGCAATCCCACTACTGGGCATATACCCTGAGAAAACCATAATTCAAAAAGAGTCATGTACCACAATGTTGAATGCAGCTCTATTTACAATAGCCAGGACATGGAAGCAACCTGAGTGTCCATTGACAGATGAATGGATAAAGAAGATGTGGCACATATATACAATGGAATATTACTCAGCCATGAAAAGAAACGAAATTGAGTTATTTGTAGTGAGGTGGATGGACCTAGAGTCTCTCATACAGAGTGAAGTCAGTCAGAAAGAGAAAACTATCATATGCTAACATATATATGGAATCTAAAAAAGAAAAAATGGTTCTGAAGAACCTAGGGGCAGGACAGGAACAAAGATGCAGATGTAGAGAATGGACATGAGGACACGGGGAGGGGGAAGGGTAAGCTGGGACAAAGTGAGAGAATGGCATGGACATATATACACTACCAAATGTAAAACAGATAGCTAGTGGGAAGCAGCCGCATAGCACAGGGAGATCAGCTTGGTGCTTTGTGTCCACCTAGAGGGGTGAGATAGGGAGGGTGGGAGGGAGACGCAAGAGAGAGATATGGGGATATATGTATATGTATAGCTGATTCACTATGTTATAAGGCAGAAACTGACACACCACTGTAAAGCAATTATACTCCAATAAAGACGTTAAAAAAAAACAGTGAGGTTATGTTGAAGTTATGTGACACAGAGTCACAAAATGGAAGCAGCCTGAGTTTCTGAGTCTGCTTAGATTAGACAGGCCAAACTCACATCAGACATAATGTAAACAAACAAACAAAAACCTTCTAATGTATTAAACCACATAGATTTCTGAGTTTGTTGCTGTGTGGTATAACCTATACTACCCTAATGAATAGATCCTGAGATAGGTTCTATTATTATACCCATTTTACAGATGAAGGAAGAGACATAGCAAGATTAAGTAATTTGATCAAGGCAAACAACCAGGAAGTGGTGGAACTAGATATGCACCTGAGCAGTTTACTCACAAGGCCCATATATATATTCACTATGCTACAGTCCCTTTCCATGACCACAGGATAAAGGAGACTTTTTATCCTCGCATATGAAACCTTTTACAATCTGGCAGTAATACAACACATGAAACCGCAGAGTACAATGTTTAAATTCTAGGCTTCAGAACTAAAATTCCACCCCTGACACTAACTTCATAACTGGGTAAGTCACAGGGTATCTAAGCTTCAGTAAATACTCTGTAAATTGAGAATGATAATTACAGAACCTAACTCAGCTGCTGTGAAATGAAGGAATATATATAGGTACTTAGCCCAATCTCTGACACACTGTAAGCATAAGTACTCGATTTCTTACTTCTTTCCAATGGTATTCCCACTATACCCAATTTACCTTAATAGACTGGCCTTCTAACAGAGCCAAACTTCACCTTTCACATTCCCTCCTTTTTTGGATATTTCCTCCATCAGAAGTGTTTTCTTTTAATTTGGTTTTCATTTTTTTTTAATTTAATTTTATTTATTTAGTTTTTGACCACTTCGTGCAGCATGTTGGATTTAGTTTCCCAACAAGGGATTGAACCCGTGCCCTCTGCATTGAGAGAGCAGAGTCTTAACCACTGGACCACCAGGGAAGTCCCTGATTTTCAGTCTTACCAAACTTTTGAGGTTTAACTCAAAGTATGCCTCTTCAGCGCAGGCAGTTTTCCCTGGTCACACTAAATTAAGATAATATTTCCAAATTTCTAAAGCATATCTCTTGCCTACAATAATCATCTGACACTTATATTTTATTAGGTACTAAAATCTAAGAGTTGAGAGCACAGATTCTGGAGCTAGACTGCATGGATTTGAATCCTGGGTCTTTGACTTGCTAACTGTGTGAAACTGGGCAGGCTACTTAGCCTTTTGGGAACTCAGTTTTCTTAAGTATAAAATGGGGACACTAGATTGCTATTTCATCAGGCATATTGTGAGGAGTAAATGAGAATGATGAGAACGGTGCTGGGCACAAAGTCAATGCTGTTTCAGTGTTTGTTACCATTAGTTTTCATGGTTATCATTTTTTCATACATTTTCTATCCCTAACAAGATTATAAAAATGACTTGAAATCATGGGTTACATTGAATATCCCTTATAATGTCTAACATGTTTGGACACTGGTTGCATGCAGCAGGCATACACTAAATACTTGGTGACTGAATAAGAACCCATATATAGTCTGGTAGGCCTAGTAATAGAAAATAATAGATTTTTGTGTGCTTACCGTGTTCTAGAAATTGTTATCAATAAAACATGTGTATTATCCCATTCAAATCTAATGGCTATACCATAAGATAGGTACCATTTTTATCCTCATTTTACTAATGAAGATTTAGAGACATAGAACAGTTAAGTTACTTGCCCAGGATCACAAAACACAGGGCAGGAGGAAGATGTCCTTGTTTAAAAACACAATGATTTTCAAACTTTAGTGCACACTGAATCACACAAAGGGCTTGATAAAACACAGATTACTGGGAATCATCTGCTAGCTTCTGATTCAGTGGATCTGGACAGTGTTCAAAATTTTGCATTTCTAACAGGTTTCCAAGTGATGATGAAACTGCTGGTCTGGGGGATACATCTTTAAGAACCACTGCACTGGGTTATACTCTTTCCTCCATGCTATACAGCTTAAATTGCACTTAGAAACAGATGTTTCTAAACTAGAAGTTGACAGGTTCTGTTCTAAAACATGTGGAAACATACCAGGTTTCCCTAAAAATACTGTAACATTAGAAATTTATGTGGAAACTGAGCTGTAAAGAAAAAAGAAAGAAAAATAGATTTTCTGGCAAAAAGATAACTTTTCTGTGATACTCAACTTCTCAATGAGTAGCAAATCACACAGGGGTTTGACTTGGTGTAAAAATGCTGTTGTTTTCTTAACTAAATGTCAATTAACAAATTCAAGAAACCAATACATCTAGAAAGAGAATGTCACAGGTTTGCAGTGACCTTAGACAAGGGAGGGAACAGGGACTACTCTCTAGACTCTTTTATCTTTTTCTACAGGTGTCTTAAGTCAGGTAAAGGAATTTTAAACATAATCAGATCATTGGTTTTTCTGTAAGATATCTTATATTCCTCTGAAGTACTCAGAAAAACAAGGATCTTCCTGGCTATGGCCACGCATCACAGGGAAACCAAATCAGGGGAAAGAGTCAACTGCTTCTGCCCTAGGACTGGATGTCACAACAAACTATTTTTCAGTTATTCATTTCTCCCTTTCTATATTTTATTCATAAATTATTTTTTACTACCTCATCAAACTGATAAGACTTGATAAGACTTGATAAGACTTGCTGACTTGATCCAAACTTAAGATCCTGAAATAGATTTTCCTACCTGAATTTTAGTAAATGGTTGCCTTTCCCTACACTTAGCATGTTGCCAAACACACCTTGCTAAATTAGGCTACAAGCCCTGTCCATTTTGGCTTGTTCTGCCTTGATATATCTATGTCCTGATATGATATAAATGTCAAATGTACAATAAATCATATTAAACCACCTAACAAATGCATGCTGCTGGACATAAAAAGAGATAAGAGTTCAGGCCATAAACATCACCAGTACTAGAAAATTCCAAAGTGGATATATGCAAAGTTTTTCAGTATACTGGGATTTAATTCACCTAGACCTGGTAAATGAGTCTGAGGGTGTGTGAGAGAAAAACCACTTAAAGCCAAGGGAAAGAACAAGTGGGAAGCAAAAGGCAGAAAAATTACAGGAACTCACATGAGGATGGGAATAATTCTCATCAGCCAAAGATGAAAGTATACATATAAGAGAAACTGAGCAGAATGCTCAGAAAGTTGGTGCCATAGTAGTGGGGCTAAATTAGCACTAGTATGAAGATTTCTTTGAGACTTCCCTAACAGAACTTAAAAGGAAGTTTTGAAAGTATCTCACTACTTCCAAGTAATGTAGCTGCTGCATGTGAGAAGCAAAATATGTTATTTAAAGGAAAAAAAACAAAATTAAGAAATCAACAAGTATAAAATTTTAAATGTCCAGACTACAACCAAAATTGACTGGGCATGCAAGAAGTAGGAAAATATGACCCAGAATCCTTAAAAAAATAAATAAAAATAGATCTCAAAATGATAGAGATGATGAAATTAACAGACAAGGATGTTAAAAACAGCTATTATAAATATTATCCATATGTTCAAGGTGATTCAGGAAAATATGACCATGATTAGGAGAGAAATTGTAAATGTTAAAAGATAAAGGATGGGGGCTTCCCTGGTGGCGCAGTGCTTGAGAATCCGCCTACCGATGAAGGGGACACGGGTTTGTGCCCTGGTCCGGGAAGATCCCACATGCCACGGAGCGGCTGGGCCCGTGAGCCATGGCCACTGAGCCTGCCTGTCTGGAGCCTGTGCTCCGCAATAGGAGAGGCCACAACAGTGAGAGGCCTGCGTACCACAAAAAAAATAAATAAATAAAAATAAAGGAAACGTCTCAAAATGAAAATCATAATATCTGATCTGAACTGAACAACAGTCTAGATGAGATTAACAGCAGAGTAGCTATACAGGAAGAAAATATCAGAGAATTTGAAGACATAGCAATAACTAGTAAGACTGAAATAGAGGCAGAAAAAAAGTATAATAAATATAAGAACAGAGCAATAGTGACTACTGGGATATATCAAGTGGTCTAATACTGATGAATTTAGAGTCCTAGTAGGATAAGATAGAACAAAATATTTGAAAATTACTAGCCAACAATTTTCAAAATTTCATAGAAACTATAAATTCACTGTATCTGAGAGGTTCAGTAAATCCTAAAAATGGATGGACTTAGAGATTATCATATTAAGTGAAGTAACTACATCACACAGAGAAAGACAAATTTCATATGATATCACTTATATGTGGAATAAAAAAATGATAAAAATGAACTTATTACAACACAGAAATAGACTCAAAGACAAACTTATGGTTCCCAAAGAAGAAAGACGGGAGGAGAGATAAATTAGGAGTTTAGGATTAATAGATACACACTACTATATATAAAGTAGATAAACATTAAGGACTTACTGTATAAGAAAGGGAACTATATTCAATAACTTGTAATAACCCATAAAAGAAAAAAATTTGAAAAGAATACACACACTCACACATAACTGAATCACTTTGCTGTACACCTGCAACTAACACAACATGGTAAATCAACTATACATTAATATTTAAAAACTTAAGCCAATAAACAACAAAAAATCCTAAGCAGAGTAAATCTATATAAAAGCAACCAAAGCACATTACAATCAAATTGCTGAAGACCACTGATGAAGAGAAAATCTTAAAAGTACTCAGAGACAGAGGAATGAAAACATGAATGTTCACAGACTTCTCATCAGAAACAGTGAAAGTTATAAGACAGTGGAGAGACATTTTTAAACAATTGGAAGAGGGGACTGACCACCCAGGGGATTTTTCAAGGTGATAAAAATGTTCAATACCTTGATTGTGGTGGTTTTTACACAATATTCATACTCATAAACTGATACTCAAAAATGATAAATTTTATTATATGTAAATTACTTCAAAAATGTCATTATAAAAAAGATGAAGCTTAACTTAGGGAAAATGGTGTTAGCATAATTTCAGAGTTTCAGATTAGAGAATTTTTTTTTTTTTTTTTTTTTTTTTTGCGGTACGCGGGCCTCTCACTGTTGTGGCCTCTCCCGTTGCGGAGCACAGGCTCCGGACGCACAGGCTCAGCGGCCATGGCTCACGGGCTTAGTTGCTCCGCGGCATGTGGGATCTTCCCGGACCAGGGCACGAACCCGTGTCTCCTGCATCGGCAGGCGGATTCTCAACCACTGCGCCACCAGGGAAGCCCTAGAGAATTTTTTTAAAAAGAAAATTTGTTTAAAAAAAATCACAGAGCAGACGCAAGAAGAATTACAATCCTGCAGCCTGTGGAAGAGAAACCGGGTTCACAGAAAGACAGACAAGATGAAAAGGCAGAGGGCTATGTACCAGATGAAGGAACAAGATAAAACCCCAGAAAAACAACTAAGTGAAGTGAAGATAGGCAACCTTCCAGAAAAAGAATTCAGAATAATGAGAATGAAGATGATCCAGGACCTCAGAAAAAGAATGGAGGCAAAAATCGAGAAGATGCAAGAAATGTTTAACAAAGACCTAGAAGAATTAAAGAACAAACAGAGATGAACAATACAATAACTGAAATGAAAACTACACTAGAAGGAATCAAGAGCAGAATAACTGAGGCAGAAGAACAGATAAGTGACCTGGAAGACAGAATGGTGGAATTCACTGCTGCAGAACAGAATAAAGAAAAAAAATGAAAAGAAATGAAGACAGCCTAAGAGGCCTCTGGGACAACATTAAATGCAAAAACATTTGCATTATAGGGGTCCCAGAAGGAGAAGAGAGAGAGAAAGGACCAGAGAAAATATTAGAAGAGATTATAGTTGAAAAATTCCCTAACATGGGAAAGGAAATAGCCACCCAGTCGAGGAAGTGCAGAGAGTCCCATACAGGATAAACCCATGGAAAAACACGCCAAGACACACAGTAATCAAATTGGCAAAAATTAAAGACAAAGAAAAATTATTTAAAGCAGCAAGGGAAAAACAACAAATAACATACAAGGGAACTCCAATAAGGTTAACAGCTGATTTCTCAGCAGAAACGCTACAAGCCAGAAGGGAGGGAAATGATATATCTAAAGTGATGAAAGGGAAGAACCTACCACCAAGATTACTCTACCCGGCAAGGATCTCATTCAGATATGATAGAGAAATCAAAAGCTTTACAGACAAGCAAAAGCTAAGAGAATTCACCACCACCAAACTAGCTCTACAAAAAATACTAAAGGAACTCCTCTAAGTGGAAACACAAGAGAAGAAAAGGACCTACAGAAACAAACCCAAAACAATTAAGAAAATGGTCATAGGAACATACATATCGATAATTACCTTAAACGTGAGTGGATTAAATGCTCCAACCAAAAGACACAGGTTCGCTGAATGGATACAAAAACAAGACCCACATATATGCTGTCTACAACAGACCCACTTCAGACATAGGGACACATACAGACTGAAAGTGAGGTGATGGAAAAAGATATTCCATGCAAATGGAAATCAAAAGAAAGCTGGAGTAGCAATACTCATGTCAGATAAAATAGACTTTAAAATAAAGAATGTTACAAGAGACAAGGAAGGACACTACATAATGATCATGGGATCAATCCAAGAAGAAGCTATAACAATTATAAATATATATGCACCCAACATAGGAGCATCTCACTATATAAGGCAACTGCTAACAGCTATAAAAGAGGAAATTACAGTAACACAATAATAGGGGGGGATTTTCACACCTCACTTACACCAATAGGGAGATCATCCAAACAGAAAATTAATAAGGAAACAAAACCTTTAAATGATACAACAGACCAGATAGATTTAATTGATATTCATAGGACATTCCATCCCAAAACAGCAGATTACACTTTCTTCTCAAGTGCGCATGGAACATTCTCCAGGATATATCACATCTTGGGTCACAAATCAAGCCTCAGTACATTTAAGAAAATTGAAATCCTATCAAGCATCTTTTCCGACCACAACGCTATGAGGTTAGAAATCAATTACAGGGAAAAAAAGTAAAAAACACAAACACATGGAGGCTAAACAATACGTTACTAAATAACCAAAAGATCACTGAAGAAATCAAAGAGGAAATTTAAAAATACCTAGAGACAAATGACAATGAAAACACGATGATCCAAAACCTACAGGATGAGGCAAAAGCAGTTCTAAGAGGGAAATTTATGGCAATACAATCCTATTTCAAGAAACAAGTCATATCTCAAATAAACAACCTAACCTTACACCTAAAGGAACTAGAGAGAGAAGAACAAAGAAAACACAAAGTTAGTAGAAGGAAAGAAATCATAAAGATCAGAGCAGAAATAAATGAAATAGAAACAACGAAGACAATAGCAAAAATCAATAAAACTAAAATCTGGTTCTTTGAGAAGATAAACAAAATTGATAAGACATTAGCCAGATTCATCAGGAAAAAGAAGGAGAGGACTCAAATCAATAAAATTAGAAATGAAAAAGGAGAAGTTACAACAGACACCGCAGAAATACAAAGCATCCTAAGAGACTACTACAAGTTACTCTATGCCAATAAAATGGAAACCTGGAAGAAATGGACAAATTCTTAGAAAGGTATAACCTTCCAACACTGAACCAGGAAGAAATAGAAAATATGAACAGACTAATCACAAGTAATGAAATTGAAACTGTGATTAAAAATCTTCCAATAAACAAAAGTCCAGGACCACATGGCTTCACAGGTGAATTCTATCAAACATTTACAGAAGAGCTAACACCCATCCTTCTCAAACTCTTCCAAAAAACTGCAGAGGAAGGAACACTCCCAAACTCATTCTATGAGGCCACCATCACCCTGATACCAAAACCAGACAAAGATACTACAAAAAAAGAAAATTACAGACCAATATCACTGATGAATACACATGAAAAATGTAAAAAACAAAACCAGAATCCAACAACACATTAAAAGGACCACACACCATGATCAAGTGGGATTTATCTCAGGGATGCAAGGATTCTTCAGTATATACAAATCATTCAATGTGATACACCATATTAACAAATTGAAGAAGAAATACCATATGACCATCTCAATAGATGCAGAAAAAGTTTTTGACAAAATTCAACACCCATTTATGATAAAGACACTCCAGGGCTTCCCTGGTGGCACAGTGGTTGAGAGTCGGCCTGCTAATGCAGGGGACATGGGTTTGAGCCCTGGTCCAGGAGGAGCCCACATGCTGTGGAGCGACTAAGCCTGTGTGCCACAACTACTGAGCCTGCGCTCTAGGGTCTGTGAGCCACAACTACTGAGCCCATGCACCACAACTACTGAAGCCCGTGTGTCTACAGCCCATGCTCCACAATAAGAGAGGCCACCACAGTGAGAAGCCTGTGCACTGCAACGAAGAGTAGCCCCCACACGCCTCAACTAGAGAAGAGCCCGCGTGCAGCAACAAAGACCCAGTGCAGCCAAAAATAAAATAAATTTAAAAAAAAACACTCTAAAAAGTGGGCATAGAGGGAACTTACCTCAACATAATAAAGGCCATATACAACAAACCCACAGCACATCATCATTCTCAATGGTGAAAAACTGAAAGTATTTCCTCTAAGATCAGGAACAAGACAAGGATGTCCACTCTCACCACTATTATTCAACATAGTTTTGGAAGTCCTAGCCATGGCAATCAAAGAAGAAAAAGAAATAAAAGGAATACAAACTGGAAAAGAAGAAGTAAAACTGTCACTGTTTGCAGATGACATGATACTATATATAGAGAATCCTAACGATGCCACTAGAAAACTACTAGAGCTAATCAATGAATTTGGTAAAGTAGCAGGACACAAAATTAATGCACAGAAATCTCTTGCATTCCTATACACTAATGTTGAAAAATCTGAAAGAGAAATTAAGGAAACACTCTCATTTACCATTGCAACAAAAAGAATAAAATACCTAGGAGTAAACCTACTTAGGGAGACAAAAGACCTGTATGCAGAAAACTATAAGACACTGATGAAAGAAATTAAAGATGATACCAACAGATGGAGAGATATACCATGTTCTTGGATTGGAAGAATCAATATTGTGAAAATGACTATACTACCCAAAGCAATCTACAGATTCAATGCAATCCCTACCAAATTGACAATGGCATTTTATACAGAATTAGAACCCAAAAAATCTTAAAATTTGTATGGAGACACAAAAGACTCGGAATAGCCAAAGCGTCTTGAGGGAAAAAAGCAGACCTGGAGGAATCAGGCTCCTGGACTTAAGACTATACTACAAAGCTACAGTAATCAAGACAATATGATACTGGCACAAAAACAGAAATATAGATCAATGGAATAGCATAGAAAGCCCAGATATAAACCCACATACCTATGGTCAACTAATCTATGACAAAGGAGGCAAGGATATACAATGGAGAAAAGAGTCTCTTCAATAAGTGGTGCTGGGAAAAATGGACAGTGACATGGAAACGAATGGAATTAGAACAATCCCTAACACCATACACAAAAATAAACTCAAAATGGATTAGAGACCTAAATGTAAGACCGGACACTATTAGACTATTAGAGGAAAACATATGAAGAACATTCTTTAACATAAATCACAGCAAGATCTTTTTTGATCCACCTCCTAGATTAGTGGAAATAAAAACAAAAATAAACAAATGAGACCTAATGAAACTTAACAGTTTCTGCACAGCAAAGGAAACTATAAACAAGATGAAAAGACAACCCTCAGAATGGGAGAAAATATTTGCAAATTTACCAATGGACAAAGAATGAGTCTCTAAAATATATAAACAGGTCATGCAGCTCAATATTAAAAAATGAAACAACTCAATCCAAAAATGAGTAGAAGACCTAAGTAGACATTTCTCCAAAGAAGACATACAGATGGCCAAGAAGCACATGAAAAGCTGCTCAACATCACTAGTTATTAGAGAAATGCAAATCAAAACTACAATGAGGAATCACCTCACACCAGTTCGAATGGGGATCATCAGAAAATCTACAAACAACAAATGCTGGAGAGGGTGTGGAGAAAAGGGAACCCTCCTGCACTGTTTATGGGAATGGAAATTGATACAGCCACTATGGAGAACAGTATGGAGGTTCCTTAAAAAACTAAAAATAGAATTACCATATGACCCAACAATCCCACTACTGGGCATATACCCAGAGAAAACCGTAATTCAAAATGACACATGCACCCCTATGTTCATTGCAGCACTATTTACAATAGCCAGGATATGGAAATAACCTAAATGCCCATCGACAGATGAATGGATAAAGAAGATGTGGTACATACATACAATGGAATATTACTCAGCCATAAAAAGGAATGAAATTGAGTCATTTGTAGAGACGTGGATGGATCTAGAGACTGTCATACAGAGTGAAGTAAGTCAAAAAGAGAAAAACAAGTATCGTATATTAACACATGTATGTGGAACCTAGAAAAATGGTAGAGATTAACCGGTTTGCAGGGCAGAAATGGAGACACAGATGTAGAGAACAAACATATGAACACCAAGTGGGGGAAGTGGGGGGGTGGTGGTGGTGGTGGTGGGATGAATTGGGAGATTGGGATTGACATGTATACACTGATATGTATAGAACTGATGACTAATAAGAACCTGCTGTAGAAAAAAATAAATAAAATTAAATTAAAGAAAAAAAAAGAAAACCATCAAGGGACTTCCCTGGTGGCTCAGTGGATAAGAATCCACTTGCTAATGCAAGGGACATGGGTTTGATCCCTAGTCCCATGCCATGCAGCAACTAAGCCCATGCACCACAACTACTGAATCCCGCACACCTAGAGCCCGTGCTCCGCAACAAGAGAAGCCACTGCAAGGAGAAGCCGACTGCAACAAAGAGTAGTCCCCACTTGCCACAACTAGAGAAAGCCCACATGCAGCAATGAAGACCCAATGCAGCCAAAAATAAATTAAATTAAATTTCTTTTTAAAGTTTAAAAAAAAATCACAAAAATAGAGGCATGAATTCACATATACTTATAATACATACTTTAACAGACACCAACCTTCTCTTTTAAGAAAATGAAACAAAATCAAATTACTGGAAGAAAGGAAATAATTTTAAATAGCAAGCTATGGGATTTAGATGACTCAAAAAGTAATTCCCAGCAAATGTCTTTTCTATAAACACAAAACCTAAGCTGACATCATACTAAAAGTGTCACATAATCCATGGTATGGATCAAAATTATCATTTCAAATTTGCATTAGTTCATACATGTACAAAAATTATTTTAGGTAGAAGATATTTTTTAAACTATTTTTTCCAAAACTGTTTTGTTTTGAACAACTTTAAAATTATTCTTTATTAACTTTTCCTAAGTAATTAGTATACACAGAACAATTTTCATCAAACTGTGTTCTCTGCAACTATAATAAAGTATGTACATAGGGTGCAACATTGTTTCTTTACCTCCAGTTTATTTCTTGAAGAAGTGGGTTTCCAGTGAGAGACAATTCATGGAGAGAAAAGCATGCATCAAAACACCTTAGGGCACTTGTAAGATCTACAGAAAATAAACAATAAAAATTATTATGAAAGTTATCACAGATAAAGAAAAATAATCATAAATCAATGATCATTTTATTTATGGGTTAGCTATTAAAGCAAGGCAACAAAAAATATTTATTTTGCAGAATATGATATGCTTTTAAAAGGAGAGCATATTACAAAATAGACTCTGCTGTCAAAATACATATTTCTACCATTTAGCCACTGTGTGAATTTATGCAAATCATACAACTAACTGCTTGATGACTCAGGTTCATCTCTATCTCATAGGGTGAGGATTAAATGAGATAATGTATGTAAAGGGCTTAGGGCAGTTTGCCCCAGATTGTAAATACAAAATCTAAAATAGTAAAATCAGAAGTAATAGGATAGGTCTTCCCTGGTGGCGCAGTGGTTGGGAGTCCGCCTGCCGATGTAGGGAACGCGGGTTCATGCCCCAGTCCGGGAGGATCCCACATGCCGTGGAGCGGCTGGGCCCGTGGGCCATGGCCGCTGGGCCTGCGCGTCCGGAGCCTGTGCTCCGCAATGGGAGGGGCCGCAGCAGTGAGGGGCCAGCGTACCGCAAAAAAAAAAAAAAAAAAAAAGTAATAGGATAGTGGTAAAATTGAAAGTATGCCTAAACAGAATTATATTTATACTTACAAAAGTAAAAATAGTAGGTCAATCTAGGATACATTAAGAGTAATTTAAACCAGAATTACTCTCCCACAGAAAACAATCATAAAACTGAGCAATAAACATGAAGCACCTGTTTTTAAGCCTCACTCAGAGAAAAGGGAAACACACATGGTGAGCTGACAATCACAATGTTTTCTGCCTAAATGCACTTTACCTTAGAGCAAGAAAGTGGAAACCAAGCAAAGAGGTTGTTTTGCTGAGTGAGGAGGCAAAGTTTAGATGTGAAGCTGGAATTTATGGTGAAAAGTTCTGAGAAGAAGCTGTGTGTGCATATGTTGGTGGGAGGAAATTGGGGGAAGAAGTCTATGTGAGGATTTGCCACAGGTCCTTGGAGTGCTAGGAGTTACAGGCAAGCCAACACTCTGAAAGACCTAGCAGAGATAACCTGCTATCAGGCTAATAGCCGAATGATGACATTATAGTTCATGCAGCAGTGAAAGACATTGGAATTTCAGCCTCGTCAGATGAGAATCAACTGAATAGCTCAGAGATTCCACTAAAATCCAGAAAGACCATGCATTAGGAGTGAAGACAATGCCCTGGGGTAGGGGCATGCACTGAGAGTTGAAAACTAAAATGACTTGTCCTAGGAGGGAATGAAATTAAGGCTGACAGCAACAAAATTATCCACCAATACTTTAAACTGCCTGCCAGAATTACACTTAATACCCTTTAAAAGGAAGACAACAACAGCCAGACTCAGCAAACTGTACTATGAACAATGTTCAACATACAGTTAAAAATTATTGGACGTAAAAAGAAATAGGAAAATATGACTTATCATTAAGAGAAAATCAGTTAATAGGGACACATCCCAACGTAGGCAAAATGTAAATCAATTTTTTGACAAAGACATCAAAGTCATTCAATGATGAAAATAATTCCTTCAACAAATGTTGCTGGAACAGTTAACTAAATATCCATATTAAAAATGGAACTCATCCTCTACTTCAAACCTTTCATAAAAATTAATTTGAGGTGGATCACAGACCTAAAAGTAAAAACTTAAAGTACAAGACTTATTACTTTCTTACAAGAAAGTAAGAAAGCATAGAAAATCATCTCAATCTGGAGGTAGAAAAATATTACAAAGGACACAGAGAGCAAAAACTATTAAAAATAATAAAGTTTCACCAAAATTGAAAACTTCTCATCTAAAGATATCATTAACAAAATTAATAGGTAAAAGAGGGACTGGGAGAAACATCCACAAAACATGTCTGACAAAGAATTTCATCCAGAATATATACAGAATTTATTCAAATCAATAAAAGTCAAATAACCAAATTTTTGTTGTTGTTGTTGCGGTACGCGGGCCTCTCACTGTTGTGGCCTCTCCCGTTGCGGAGCACAGGCTCAGGACGCGCAGGCTCAGTGGCCATGGCTCACGGGCCCAGGCGCTCCGCAGCATGTGGGATCTTCCCGGACCGGGGCACAAACCCGTGTCCCCTGCATCGGCAGGCGGATTCTCAACCACTGCGCCACCAGGGAAGCCCCCCAAATTTTTAAAATGGTAAAACACATGAATAGACACAAAAGAATATACAGAAATCATCAATAAATACATGCAAAGAGGTTCAATATCATTATCCATCAGGGAAATGCAAACTAAAAGCATAATGAGATAACAATGAAATACTAAAAACCCTGTAAGAATGGAGTGATTGGAACTCTTACACATCACTAGCGGGGAAATAAAATGTTACCACTATTTTGGAAAACAGTTTTACCAGTTTCTTAGAAAGTTAAACATGCACCTACACTCTGTAATTTACACTCTGAACAGTAATTACACTCTGAACATTTACCCAAGGGAACTGAAAACATATGTTTACAAAAATATTTGTACAAGAATTTCCATAGGAACTTTGTAATCATAGTAGCCTCAAACAGCAAACAATTAAAATATCAATAAACAGGATAATGGACAAAGTGTAATATATTTATACAAAGGACTACCCTTCAGAAAAAAGACTACCTATACAAACAACTGAACAAATGATGTGGTGGAATGTCACATGAATGCCAAGCAAATACTATTTGAACTCATTAATACAAAGATGTACAACAGTCAAATTTAACCTATGGTGACAAATTTAGAACTGTGATTGTCTCTATGAGGGGACTGGCTGAAAATGGGGATGGGGAAATTTGTGGGGAGGGACTGTTTAACCAAATCAATTAATCATTCTTTAATTTAATAAACTTTGATGCGCAGGCTAAGCGGCCATGGCTCACGGGCCCAGCTGCTCCGCGGCACGTGGGATCCTCCCCGACCGGGGCACAAACCCGTGTCCTCTGCATCGGCAGGTGGGCTCTCAACCACTGTGCCACCAGGGAAGCCCTAATTTAATAAACTTTTAATGGATGTCTGGTTAGGAGTCAACAACTTATACAAGTTTGTTTACTTATCTTCATTAGGCTATTCATTTCATAGGTAAAAGATATATGAATTTTAAATAAGAATATAATTCTGACATTTTCCCAGGTTCACCAGAAAGATATGGAAGTAATATGATTTTAAAAGTGGAGAGAAATTTTTAATTAAATTATTTCACCACACATTTGAAGGAGTTTAGAATACACGGCACCTCAGCATGCCATTCTGTCATTTTGACTATTTTGAGTTAAAGGCACTTAAAAAAGAGCAGATGCAAGGGCCCTCTGACCTTCCTTCTTTTTCTTCAAAGCAGGAGATTAAATTCCTATGTGAACGATATTCAACCTATACCAGAAGCAAAGGGACATTCTTATCACATGGACAGGAAGTTCAGGCCAAGAGATATGTATACAAACAAACCTGTTAAACTAGCCTTTGTTTCCTAGTCACTTTTCCATCCAATTAACTACCTTAGCCCAAGCCCCTCTGCCTCATCACATTTTCACAATTTACTACTCTTTGTCCAGCTCACTATGTAAGTTCAACTCTAATTGCGTCTTGGGGTCTTTATTTTCTTGTGAGAACTCCCATGTCCATGTAAAAAAAAAAATACAATTTAAACTTGTATTCTCTTTTTCTGTTTATCTGACTTAGATCAGTTTAATTCTCAGGCTTAGCCTGAGAAGGTAGAGGAAATTTTTCCTCCTCTACACCATTTTGTATAGATATGTTATTTGTAAATGCCATTAACTCATTTAACCAAAACAATGCCTTACCATACTTGGAACAGAAACTCAAAAGCTTATTATTTAAAAAACAATTATATATTACTATAAACTTACCAGAAAGACAATTGTTGCTGATATCTAGTTTTTCCAAAGAGACAAAATGAAAAAGTGGTATGATTTTTGTCAAGCTGAAAACCAAAATGGAATTTATAAAAATTTTAAATTGGAATGTTCTTAATATTATTGATATAATTATATATTTATATGACACAATTATAAAATGTTATAAATTATAAATTTGGCAGAAATGTATAAATATATACAACTGCATTTCTAACAGTACTTATTAAAAATGCAGTAATTATAAGATTTTAAGTATTTATTCTATAATGAAAGATTTATATTTATTTCTAAAGAGAAGTTACCATGGAATTGCTAGTATCAATCATAATTATCATGAAGCTTAATGTGTACTTGGTATTTAAATAAAAATAAATGGGTTTTTTGTTGTTATTGTTTTGTTTCATCTTTGCATATGGCCAAATTTACACAGAATTCATATTTTCTATGTATGTTTTTTCTGGCTCAAACATTTAACAAACCATTAAGAGGTAAAAACATAAAAAATATATATTTTTACTTTTTAACAATATAACTTTAATTAGAGTCACTAGTTTTGTTTCTAATTTTAAAAAGGTTTCGTTTACTAGATTAAAAGTGTTATAAGTCCTGCAGTGCAAAAGGTTACACTGGGGTTATTTTTTTTTTTTTTTATTTTTTTTTATTTTTTTGGTGGTACACGGGCCTCTCACTGCTGTGGCCTCTCCCTTTGCGGAGCACAGGCTCCGGACGCGCAGGCTCAGCGGCCATGGCTCACGGGCCCAGCCGCTGCGCGGCATGTGGGATCTTCCCGGACCGGGGCACGAACCCGTGTCCCCTGCATCCGCAGGCGGACTCTCAACCACTGCGCCACCAGGGAAGCCCCTGGGGTTATTTTTAAATTGGAAATATGCATTTAAGGAACACATAATAGAAACTGTTTTCTATTGATAGAATAGACTTAAATTTGGCAGAAATATACTAATTTTTAAAATTAATACTCATTATTAAAACAAGCATGTTCAAATTCTAATAATAATAAACTTTTCTCCTACTTTTAAAAGTTTCTATCATTTTCTAAGATACAATTGTTCTTAAGACCTCATATTCAAACAAGGAACATAAGTGATCCTGAAAATATTCACTGTATTGATAACAAAAGCTATGAAGGGAAAATTAATCTTAGTTTGATTTACATTTCCAACTAAGACAAGTTTACACTTACTTTGTTACATAATATCACATTACCCTAGCTATTTGGCAAAAAAAATTAAGCTAGTTCATCTAAATCTTTAAACAAGATAAAAATTACTTTGTATAAAATATATTCTCATCACAAATACAAAGCTAATCTGAACTAATCCCCTCTATAAATGTTGAAGATCCATATATGTTCAAAATACACTTCCACTAAATGAGTATTTCTGGTACAAAAAAGAAAAAAAAGTATGCATTAGTTTCCACTTCTACTTTCTTGTTTTTTTTATATTGTCCCTCCAGTTTACCTGGCAGAGATTTTTACATCTTTATTTCTACCAACACCCTGCCATGGTAGGAAAAAAAAAAGTACTATTACTCTAAGATCAGAAGCTTACAGGATAATACTGTGACTGGAAGCCTCATGGCACAAAGCCAACCCTTACACTGACATTAACTCCTCTCTTGTATTATCCTGTTCTGCATTAGAATAGACACAGAAGATGCTACTGATGATAAAATAGAATAAATAAGGAGTCTGGAAGACCTCTCTGATTGTAGCCAATCCTAAGTACAATATTACTATTTACACTACCTATACAACACTGCTTCTTAAGAACAATTTCCGGGGAAAAATCCAAGGTAATAAAAGAAAAAGTGATCAAATATTGGTCATTACATTTGCATATACAGTTCATTATTTGTACACACACTCTTTAATAAAAAATTTACTGAAATGTCACATGTACACTGAAAAAGAAACTTAAAACTTTGTCAGTACGTAATTAGTGCATTCAAGTCCTAATTTTGTGACATTTCCTATTCAGGCATTCTAGATCATTACTACAAGTAAGAAATTTAAGTTATTTAAGTGAAAATACAATGATAATAAATGTATTTATTAAAAGAAAATTCTTATTTCTTTTTTACCATTAGTATATTTCTAATGCTAAATCTTTACCCTCCTACTAAAAGGATTTTGAAAGATTGATAATGAGTTTTTCTCTTTTTTCAGAATATTTCATGTTTTTAACCAATAAGTTATATGGCAATATTTGGTAACATATAGGTTATATGAAGACATTAACTAAAAATAACCAATAAAGTTTTAGAATTAAAAATAAAAATTCCCTTTGCAAAAATAAAGTATTTCTTCAGGTGAAGAAATATTTGGTTTGACCACATATTTTTCATAATATCGAAATTTTGTCTTTTCAGATAACGATGCTTTTAGAATCATGTTCCTTTTTGGAAATTTTAATCAAGAAAACTGGTTATTTATTCACCATTAGGATGGCAGAAACCTAATAGTAGAATCGTTTTTATTTTAACCTCTAGAACTTCTCTTTTTACTGACATTCTGTGTATATTTTTTCTAAGAAAATTCAAACCAGAAAGACAAAGGACATTAGTGAAAACCTAATACCATTTGACCTTGTCACATTAGCCCTGGGCATAAAAAAGATATAAATTTCAAAGACGACAAAAAGCAAAAGATTTGTACAATGAGCAGCCAATGGGTAATAGTTTCCACTTTCTGCTCCTACTTAGAGTCTCACTGGAAGTAGAAAGGCTTATGAAGCTGGAAAGTCTTCCAGTTAGAACTCCACTGAGAAAAACTTAAAACAGTCACATGTCCTAATGAAAATTTAAAACAGAAGTCAGGATGAAACACGTATTTCAAACAATATGTACTAAGTATCATTCTTTATACGTATTTCATTTGTTGGAAAAAAGCATATGGGCACATAATTTCTTCCTCATGATGAACATATTTATTAAAAATTAAAAGAAAAACACATACAATTTAGAAGAAATACCACACACAAATCCAAATATCACATTTATAAAATTCTCAGGTTTTCAAAATGTATTGACATACATTTTCCTTTTGGGTAATCATTAAAATCCCATAAAATAGGTAAGGTAGGTGTTACCACCCCTTTTACAAGTGAAAAAACTTGTAGGATTAGGTAGTGAGAAAAGAGTTAATCAGTGTCAACTGACAGATAAGTTGTAGATTCAGAATTCAAACCCAGATCTGTTGACCCTCAGTTTTATCAAACCTAAAATAGTTCTTAAAAAGTCAATGCATATGTAAAAGCTTAACATAAAATGGGTAATTTCTACAGTTAATGATATTAGCTTATGGTGAAAAATCCCAAGTTTGAAGATAATTTTTCACTACGATTTTAGGAAATAATTTCACTACTCTACATGTTCATTTCTATCAATCTCATTTCCCTGGTGTCCTCAGGACTTATTCTTTCATCCTCCTGGAAATGGTAGGAGGTTACTTGTGCAAAGAGCTTTGAGAGACCCATTAAAAATATCTTCAAATATAAGTAACAATATTATTAAAAATTCCAAATAGCATATACTATACAATAATTTCATCACTTTTTTACATAGCTAAGTTCAACAAATTGTTATTTTACATCTAAGAGTTT
Organism: Kogia breviceps; assembly: GCF_026419965.1. Lineage (NCBI taxonomy): Eukaryota > Metazoa > Chordata > Mammalia > Artiodactyla > Physeteridae > Kogia > Kogia breviceps. Next base: position 69,824,733 of record NC_081321.1, on the reverse strand, counting down.
TTTTGAGGGTCAGGACATATGGTACTCAGTTTTGTATCCCCTAAAATGGCAAACACCACCTCAATATCCAAATGTTATAAAGCTAAACAAACAAAATTATAAATATGGATTATTTGGTTTAAGTATCCCAGTTATTGTTATCAACTCTAAAATTTTTTTAATAGTCCAGTTTATTATAAAATTATAAAACTCCTGGTCATATCAGATTGATATGAGAAACAAGGTACATCATATTGATAGGGTAAAAATCTATCAGCTAGTGTTAATTTTAATTTTAAAAAGCAGAATATTTCTTTGATGACTTAAATTGTCCAAAGAAATAAAGGTATTATTTCTCAAATGATGTTCTTGATTTAAATATTTTCTAAATTCTTTAAAGATTATTATGCTTATCAATGTGGCTTGAGATCTAGTTCTATAAAATATACTAGATATGTCAATTACTGAGTGATTTACTTCATATGTCCAAAGCATAGCTGAGTATTTCTATTGAAATTGTATTTCTTACCTGAAAAATATTGTGAAAAGATCCAATAAGTTTGTGATGGCCCAAATTATTTAAATAGTATTATCTGACAGTGCTGTTCCTGGTAAATATCCTTTTAAAGACAAATCAACTTTCATATTTTAGATGTGATTAAAAAAATTTGAGGGAATTTTAAAATACAGATTCAGTTTTTGATCTGTCAAATAGTAGAATAGTTTAATAGGTGAAAGTTAAATCATTTAGGACATATATGCTCAAAGGACGAGCACTATTGTGACAGAGATTGAGAGAAAACTACGTTTGGGAGGGGACAGGTACGTATATATTAACATTGAGTTGTCTTGTTTACTTGTTTTGCAAGAATTGTATAACTCACAGAAACAACTTCTTGTTAAAGATAGTTCCTTTCCCCTACTCCTTGTGCCTTTGATGAACAAATTAATCATATTAGGATGAATAGGTCTCAATGAAATATTAAACAGAGGTAGACATGCACATATTGTGCTCCTGTTTTGGTTTTAGACAGTTATTCTCTGCAAAGATCCAGATGTTTGGTGGTTTTAAATGGATCTTCTGTGGCAGGTACCCATCTAGACTTAATGTTAAGGTATTTTTATTTTAAGTGTTACTTTATATCCTTAGGGAAATCAAATTTAAATCAATCTTAACAGTTACAAAAAGACATGCAAGTTGAGAGCAGATTAAAAAACTTTCTTCCAGGACTTAATAAGTACCATTTGAGAGAATGAGACATCCTTCTGAATTAAATTAACTACCTCCTGTATTTTCCAAGAACTATATCTTTATAAATATAAACAAACCTGCCCTGAGAGATTTCCATAAGTACATTTTTGAGAAGAAACAAAATGAGTTAAGATAAGTGACAATTAAAATTCTACTAAAATTTGAGGATATGTCAATACACTTTAATTTTTTTAATTCTATGAAGTTATATTTATAATTTATGCCCAATTTATTGTAATGTACATTCCTTGAATTACTGGAAAAACCTAAAAGCTTTTCTACTTATTATGAAGATCACACATTTATGTTAATCATTCACTGCATTTAAGCTTAATTAAGCAAATTATATTTTTACCTGTTCTGAGAGATACTCAGGATTTGTAGTAAAGGCAGCCAATATGAAGAAAATGTTTCCACACTTGAAATGCTGTTATCATCCAAGTGCAATTCTCTTAGAAGAACATGATTCTCCAAGGATGGAAGCTATATTTAAATTTGGGTTATTAGCTTATATTAAGCAAAATATTTTTGTCATTTAGCCAAATTTAAAACAATAAAACCTACCAAAACTAACAACAGACATATTCTGGTAAACAGCATATCATAAATCAAAGTATAATATTATGAGAATTTAGTATGAATAAAATTTCCAATAATGATTTTCATAGTTAGCATTTTTTAATACTTTGTGACAAATTTTAATTAGAATTTCAGATAAACTTGGTCCCACTTACACACTGAATCATAACTGAAAAGTTATGATATATTATATTTTAGTATTATAAAAAACTAATGTTAAATTCGATTTCTTATAAGATATTGTCAATATGTTTAACATTTTTTAAATAGTGAAAAGTATATAATAGTTTAAACTGGAAATCAAATACAGCTGAAAAGTCAAAAGAATAAAAGTTAAAACTGCTTTTAAAATGTATGATTGATATTTCTAGTAAAAGAAAAATGCTGTGTTAATCACAGAAATGAATTAATTCAAAGCAATTACCTCACTTAGATAATTTCCCTGTAACTTCAGTATTTGGAGCAATCCACAGTTTTCAATGCCCTCAACTTCAGTAAGATGATTATGTGAGCAATCCAGGTATATAATGGTAGGAGTATCACAAAGACCTTTTGTACTAATTAACTGATTATGGTCCAAAATTAGTTGCTGAAGATTTTTCAACGATTCTAAGCCACCTGGAAGAAAAAAATTTCCATGATCACTTTATCATACATTCTTCCAGACTCCAGAGTTTCAATTTTTTTCTAAATAACTGCATCTTTTTATTTCCAATATTCCTAATTATAAGACTTAGCCCAAGTTCCTGGTGAAAAATGTGTAAGTGTAAAATGTATTATTATTTAAACTTGTGCCTAAGAGACATATTTTTTAAGAGACATATTTTTGAATGACTTAATTATATATCACTTCAAAATTGAACAAAATACTAGAAGTCATATATTGGGCATTGAATGTTTTATTTTCAATTGACAATGGAACAAGGGAGAGGGAGGAATCATTGAAAAAATAACAGTTTTCAATTCAATTCCAGGGTCTTTGAATTTTCAATGCTTGGTTAAGGTTGTTGCAGAATGTAATTACAGAATGTAATTGCAGAATGCAATTTTTCTACCATTGAAATATCTACCTTAGATTCACAAATGAAGTAGGTACAACTGTATTAAAACCAATAAAATATTAGTATATTCTTCTGGTATTATAAGATTGTCACAAGTGGCCTCTTTTTTACTCAGATAAACTTAAAATCAATATGATTCCAATCTAAAAACTATCAGAGGAGCCTTAGACTATAGCTCAGTGGCCATTAAAAAAAAACTGAGAAGGCTGTTTAAATAAGTCATCATAGTTAGCACTGGAAAGAGATGCTGAGGAAGTCTGTAAAAATTTCATGGAAGATATTAAAAATCTAGAAAATTTTATTTAGATTGAACATTGGACTACATATGTTCTCTGTAGTTACTACCCTGTGTAATATTAGGTTACACACTGAAGCGCTGAAGAAAGGTAAAGGATTTGGCACACAAGCTAAAAATAAAAGGAGACAGCACATAAAGCAGAACAATTGGGAGAGGAAAAGGCAGATGAGATTCTGTGATGATGGGAGTTTTAGAATTTTACAAAGGCATTTTAAAATTATCAAAGGCATTTTTATTTACATTAAATTATATACGGTCAACAGTGTGAGCCAGAGTGGGTAAAGGAGTATGAAGAGGCCACTGCTTGACAAGTAGTGAAGCAGCCAAAGACTTTGGCTAGAGGCATCCACGGAGTAAACAGGGTGAAAGCCACAGCACAGTGGAAGTGAAGACAGTGAGTGTAGACTACTTGTTAGATATTTGACAATGGAGAGAAGATCCTCCAAAGTCCTTAAAATGGAAACCCTATCTCTGAACTCATCCTCTGTTACTGTCCCCTTCTCTTGGTTCATTCTAACATGCTGACCTCCTGGCTGTTCCCTCAAACATGCCACACGTGTTTCCATCTTTGGGCTGCCTACATATGTAAGAAAGAACTATCTGTGTGTGACAGGTTAGGCTAGGAAGAATTAAATAAAGCTTATCAGCTAACTTCAGATATTAAGACACCATGATTCTCAATCAATATACAGAGAAGTTACACTTATCTATTCAACAACCCATCAGAGATTTCAATCTAGTGAAATTATCATGATTTCAAGCCTCAGATGCTAAGGAATCTTTGAACATTTCTACTTCTAGGAATCCATTATATACTAACACACACACACATACACAACTATGAAGTAATATATAGAGAAATTCCTTGCCATATTATTGAAACAAAGAAATGGAGAAAAGTTAAATGTCAATCAGTAGCGAATAGTTAAATAAATTATGGATTATCTATCAAATGAATATGTATAATCTTCAATATGAAGTAGTCTGACATAGAAGTATGCCCATGATGTACTACTGTATGTAAAACCTAAGTTGCATACATAGGCTTTTAGCTATTGAATATACCTGACTTTCAATCTACACATCTATTAATTGTATTGCGTTGAACAAGGTCTGGATTGATTTGTAAGCAAGTGTGAACAGTGGTTACTACTGCAAAATAAGAAAGAGAACGGGGTAAGCAGACAGAGAAAGTTTCACTGCTTACATTGTATACTTCTCTATTTTTAAAATTTTTAAATGAGAATGCACTTCTTGTATAATATTTTTTAAAACAATATATTTGAAAAAAATCAGAGCAAGTAATGAATAGAACTGTTATTCTGTATTTATTCCTGACCACCACCATCACCAAATGGTTATTGAACTGAAGAAAAATGAGAAAACCTGATGCTGTCATCCATCAGAAGGGTTTGTTAGATAGCCAAAGTGTGGGAACACTGTACATAGACAGGGGGGCATACCTCTTAGATTTTAAGATCAAAGGTTTAAAGGAAAAGTGAGATGGAAAGTAGATCTTTCAGCCTCACTGAGCCTTGATATGATGGCAGTCCTGTTTGACAGCTTCATTGCAACCTCAAGAGAGACCCTGAGCCAGAACCACCAACTAAGGCAATTCCAGATACCTGATCCACACAAAATAGGAGGTAATAAATGTCTGTGGTTTTAAATTGCTAAATTTGGGGGTACTCTGCTTCACCAAAGTATATAACTAATATAGTAAGGATCCTATTCCGAAGAAAATGTGAGAAAGAAGAAAATATGTTTTTAAAATGTTTCGGGCTAGGGAAGAACATTTACAGAAATTTAATGTAACAAGAATTCAAAGATACTAAAATAACAGATGTAGGTAAACAAATGGACCAAAATAACACCATGACAGAACTAATAAATAATTTAGAAAAAATGTTGTACAGGACAGACAGCTAAAGATTGAGTTGCTCATAAGAAGAGATAATCACACTGAGAACAAAATGTGAAGAAGCAGAAGATAAAGCAGCAAGATTACATTAATTAAACAAAAACAGACATAACAGATAAAGTCAATCAAAATATGGATCATCCATGATTGAAAAACAGAACCAAGCCAAAACAGTTTTTGAATATATAAAAAACAAAAATTTTCAGAAATGAAAAAATAACAATCTATAGTTTGAAAAGGACATTATATTCCATGAAAAAACTTATGTGATTTTATTGACAATAAGACGTCTTGCTAAATTTATTAATCAAGGACAAAGAAAATGTTATTCCGGTATCTGGGCAGAAACCAGTTTTGGGGGAGTAAAATCAAGTTAGCCTCTAGTTTAACCACAGCAACACACAATATCAAAATGCAACGAAGCAATGTCCATGAAATACCAAGTGAAAATGTGACCTAAAAATAGAATGCACAGCTATATTTTCATTCAAGTATGAAGGCAACTGACAGATACTCTTGAATGTACAAGAATTCAGGGAATATAGCATCCACTAGTCCTTCTTTGAAAAATAAGATGTAAAAAGAGTTAATGAACTATGTAATCCAGACAAGCAGAAGATGAAAGAAGCAGTTTGTCATAAAAAAGACTGTTATTGACCCATTTTCATACAGATCTAATGCTGCTAGAGGAGATAAGATAGAGTCATAAATCCTGATCTGATGTCATAAATCCTGATGTGAAAAACAAAAATTGTGAAGGGAAAAGAAGATTGGAAAAAGTGTAAATATGCTAATTTATTCTATTTTCTTACAGAGGAGTTAGTATTGACTAAAATAGATTAATCAAAGCACATCTTTTTATAAATCACTGAACAACAAAAATATTGTAACTGACAAAATTATTAGGGGGAGATGGAATTGTAAATGAGATAATTTTATCATTTGTAGCATGAGGAAGCTAATAGATAGTCTAAAATTTTGGAATCAAAACATTTACATATGATTTCCGGCTCTATTGCTTAGCAATGTTTTCATGAGCTTTTAAAAATGTCCCATCTTAGTAAGTTGTAGGAAAATTTGCTGAAAATGAATGTTTCCAACCAGCAATTCATGTGTATGATTTTTGATCACCGTAAGATTATTCTATAATACCTTAATATATTTCAACAATTGATTACTTTATAAATCACTGTACTTAAAAAAAATTCAAGTTGATATTCTATTTCAGTAGTGATAAAGTTTTGACTGCATCATCTCAAAAGAAGTACAAACAAGTTAATTGTTACTTTACTATTAGAATATAAAATATATGCCTAGAGCACATCTCTTTATGTATACTCTAATAATCACAGGTATTATTAGGCTTTGTCTCATGTTTAATTAAACTTTACTGAACTAATTATCTAAATGTTCTTTAACTAACTGTACCCTAAGTACATTTATTTATATAGAAAAAGTAGGCATCATTGTCTGAATTGTTACTGATCATGTTCATTCAAGTGATTTCTTATTTGCATCACATTTTTTCATAAATATGCCTCCTTCATAAAGGAGGACATTTTGTTTACCATTTTATATTTGTTATTCCTCAAAGAGTTTTGAATTTCTATTCAGGTGTTAGCTATGTTTATTAGAGTTTTATTTTCTTAATAGTTATATGTGACAATTTTTTCTAATTTCCTGAAATAATAGGCATGAAGTATCTTCTCTGTTAACACATGTAAAGCATTTATAGTTTCCACATTTCTACAAGAAATATGAAAATCTGATTTTTGCAAAAATAGCTTTACTTGTAATATAAAACTCATAATTTGTTCTACAAGTCCTAAGACTGTGTTGTGTCCTCATAGAAACAGAAAAAGGATATAGACAGAATCTCTGCTCCAGTATCATTTACTTGATAAATTCAATTAGAATATTTTTTAAAATTATGACATGTACAATTATTCACAATTTATTAAGTGAATAAAGTTAATTACAAAACAATATTACAGTAGTGATTTTTTTTTTTTTTTTCGGTAGGCGGGCCTCTCACTGTTGTGGCCTCTCCCATTGTGGAGCACAGGTTCTGGACGCACAGGCTCAGCAGCCATGGCTCACGGGCCCAGCCGCTCTGCGGCATGTGGGATCTTCCCGGACTGGGGCAGGAACCCATGTCCCCTACATCGGCAGGCAGACTCTCAACCACTGCGCCACCAGGGAAGCCCTACAGTCCTAATTTTTGTGTGTGTGTGTGATTTTTAAAATGGATAGAAAACAATCTGGAAATCTCACCAATACTGGCTATATCTTGATGGTGGGAATATGGCTTATTATTTTATCATTTCACATCATAATTTATAGACAATAAGCGTATATTAATTGTGTAGATTAGATTAAAAGTTACTTAGAAAAAAATACAAAATTCCATTTCCAGAAATTTCTGCTCAGATACTGTGATCTTTACCCCTGAAAATAACTAAAAACAGTACTTACATTTTTAAATGTTTCCAAATGAGCTGTTAAGAAAGCAAAGAATTCTTAGTCCAAAATCTAAATAGATATGGTAGGCAAAGAGAAGCAAGCAGAACAGTAAAGCCAGTTTTCAGTGCGAGAAAACTTGCTAAAGCTGGTGAATATGAAGATCAATTTCTATAGCCTCACAGTTTAAGGAAACAAAACTTAAAATTCACCAATAGGAGGCAAGTATGACAGGCAATTCCAAGTAAACCTGGACCCCAATCAGCTATACCCAACTGAAGACAGGAAATTAAACTACCTATCTCAAATCTCAGTAAGAGGGGAAAAAAATCCTCCTTTAAAATAATAAATACAAGCTGACTCTCCCATAGGTTTACGACTCAAATTCATTCTCATGGTGATCAGAAAACTTCCACCAAAAATGTAGCACAAATGATTCTAGATTGTTTGTGTCCTTCGGCATCTGAAAAATCTCTAAAGAACAAACTTTAATCTCATAACTAGGAATAATCACAAAGCTTAAATTCCAAGGGAAATAAACAGGTGATGAAAAAAAATCACATGAAAAACACAAAGAAATAAGATGCCATAAGTAAGAGTTAGCAGAAATAACAAATCCCAGCAAAACCAGACACACATGAAAATCAGAATTAATTCAAATTAAAAACTCAATGACCAGGATTAACAGCAAGTCAGAATTTGTCACTGGAATACAGGTATATAGAAAGTAACTAGAGGCAGCAAAAAAAGACAGAAAGATAGAATATAGGAAACATGGAGGCAAGAGTCAGAAAATCTAATATATGTGTAGCATTTCAACAAATTGAGGAAGAAAAAAACCTTTTGAAGAGATAATGGCTAACAGATAAAGTTTAAAAGTGAAAATCACATATTCAATAATTGCATCAGACCCTAAGAGGATGAATTAAAAAGAAATCCATGCCTAGACACATCAGAATAAAAATTCATAACAGGAATAACAAGAAAAAAAATACTTGAAAAGACATAGAAAATACCCTCAAAGTTTTTGAAATTTAACAGACAGCTGACTTCTTAAAGCAACAGTGAAAGTAAAAAAGTAAGGGAATGATATTTACGAATTACTGAAAGAAAATAAACTTCAATTTAGAAAAATACACCCAGTTAAATTATGATTTAACAATGAATGTAAAGTAAGCACATTTACAGAAAAATTATCTTCTACAAACTAGTTATTTTACTAGAGGAAATTTTAAAGGATCTATATCAGGAAGAAGGAAAGTGATCCAAGATCTTAAATGAAAAAAGAATAACAGGCATCAAAGCAATAAATATGGGCAAATATGATCAAACTTTGACTGTATAAAATAACTATAATGTATAGCTTGAAGAGTTAAATAAAAATACACTTAAAATCCTGAAAAACAGACACATATGTCAGGAAATTTGAGGTAAAGATACCAATTAACTTGAGATAAATTGAGTATATTTTATAATTTCTATGGTGACCACTAAATAAAGTATATAACTATCAAGAGATTGAGACAAAAGAGGAAATGAGGGGAAAAATAGCAAATAAGTTAAAAGAAGACAAGACAAGGGGAAAATAGAAAATGTAGCAAAGCTTTCTGTATACAGTAACGATGGACTAGGTAATGAGAAAACAAATATAAACATAGCTGCTGAAGGCATTTAAGAACTAAAATGGTATTACAGCATAAGAGGATTAAGGTCCAGAAGCAATGAGGTGAACACATTATTCAGGATATCTATTAATTCTGAGAAAGGAAAGCTTGCATCATCAGGGGGTCAAAATTTGGGCTCCAGAGCTCTCCTCAGCAAAAGAGCCCTAACAAATCACTACCTTACTTTTGGTTGGACCTCCATGTGCTACAGATTAATCCAAATATGGAATAGCTCCCAAGGTACTGAAGCCAAGCTTTAAATAATATCAATAGCAAAACATGGATTTAGCTGCACAGAGATCACTAATGCTTGTAGTTTTAAACAATAAAGACCTCTGGAGGAAAATAATAACATCATAGCCTCAAACTGATTCTATAGTTTTGTTTTTCTTAGTATTTTCTGACTGTAAAATGACAACAAACTAAGCAAGGAAATGACATCATGTGAACAAAAATCAAGAGAACAGATAATAGAAACTATCCACAGGGTATCCAGATAATGAAGTTACCAGACACAGAAATTAACAAAACTTTGTTGAACATATTAAAAAATTAAAATTGGAAACTTACATATTAGATACCATAAAAATGTGAATTGAATGTTAACTAAAAGAAGCAAATAAAAGTTCTAAACTTGAAAATCTACAACTACAAACAAGACTTTCATGAATGGATTGGACATTATATTAGACACAGCTGAAGGGAGAATTAGTGAACCATAATTTGAGTCACAAGAAAACATCCAAAATGATGCATAGAGATGCAAAAGAAATGTAAGAGAATTATAAAAGCATAAGGGGATTATAGAATATAGAGGGAATATATATCTGGATCTAGATCTATAGGTAAGTAGGTAGCTCAGAATTTTTCAACACTGATTTAAGAGGCACAATGAATTCGAGCAGGGTGAATACTAAGGTAACCACAGTACAAACATCAGAGTAAACTGATGAAAACAATGCCCCCCCCCCAAAAAAAAAATCTTAAAAGGGGAAAATAAAATTTTCTTCCAAGGATCAACAATTAGGTTGTTGTACATCACCCTCAGCAAGGAAAGCTATAATAAAATAAAATCCATTCACAATGCAGAAAATGCATGCCAAATGGTAAATATATATCTCAAAATACATAAACAGAGATATGTGTGTGTGTATGCATATTCTTCAGGTGAAAGGTATATCACAGATGAAACGTAGAATAAAGATCAATGGAAAGGTTTAAAAAATGGATCAATCCAAATGATATTGACTTTATAAAATAATAATGTCTTAAGGCATTTGAAACACACATATAGATACATATATACACATGCAGAGTTAAAATACTCAACAACAATAGCACATTAAGTTGGGAGGGAGTAAATAAAGTTTAAGTTTTCTAAGACCCTAGAATTGCCTTGGAAAAGAGAGGAAAGTGCTACTATTGGTGGGAATGTAAATTGATACTGTTCTCTCTATGGAGAACAGTATGGAGGTTCCTTAAAAAACTAAAATTAGAACTACCATATGACCCAGCAATCCCACTACTGGGCATATACCCTGAGAAAACCATAATTCAAAAAGAGCCATGTACCACAATGTTCATTGCAGCACTAGTTACAATAGCCAGACATGGAAGCAACCTAAGTATCCATCGACAGATGAATGGATAAAGAAGATGTGGCACATATATACAACAGAATATTACTCATCCATAAAAAGAAACGAAATTGAGTTATTTGTAGTGATGTGGATGGACCTAGAGTCTCTCATACAGAGTGAAGTCAGTCAGAAAAAGAAAAACAAATACCATATGCTAACACATATGCATGGAATCTAAAAAAAATGGTTCTGATGAACCTAGGGGCAGGACAGGAATAAAGACGCAGGAGTAGAGGAATGGACTTGAGGACACAGGGATGGGGAAGGGTAAGCTGGGATGAAGTAAGAGAGTAGCGCTGACATATATACACTACCAAATGTAAAATAGCTAGCTAGTGGGAAGCAGCTGCATAGCACAGGGAGATCAGCTTTGTGGTTTGTGACCACCTAGAGGGGTGGGATAGGGCGGGTGGGAGGGAGGGAGACACAAGTGGGAGGGGATATAGGGATATATATACATATAGCTGATTCACTTTGTTATACAGCAGAAACTAACACAACATTGTAAAGCAATTATACTCCAATAAAGATGTTAAAAAAATGAAAAAAGAGAGGAAAGTGCTAAATAAACTTAGATTTGGTAAATAAAGAAGGCATGATATAATATCTATAGTAAACCAAAAGGATAGTAAAATAATATAAAAATGGTAATATGATAGGAAAGAAAAATGGAAAAATTTTAAATCTCAACCAAAGCAAAAGAAGGCAAGAAAAGGGAGAAAAAAAAAGAACAAGAACAAATAGAATCAAATAGTAAGAGTAATTTTAAACTCAAATATATAAATAATTGAACTTTATTGATAACACTTAATTATTAGGAACTAAAGGTTACAAATCAAAGCTTGAATTTATCAGGCAGCCTAGATAAAACAAGAACAAAAACAACAAATTTTTATGTTACATTACAAAAATTCCAAAAATAGAACTTGTAGAAATATTGTAAGTAAAAGGACACAAAAAGATGTATTATGTAAACATTAAAACAGTAATTCTCAAAGTGTGGGCCAGTGTCCCCATCCTGAGATACCTTTAAAGGTTCCATGGAGTCAAAACTACTTTCATAATAATTTTAAGAGGTTATTTGACTTTTCCACTCCCATTTGCTCAAGAGTGTAGGGTGGGGTTACCAGAGAACTACATGAGGTGTGATATTGTAGTAAATTGAACGCAGAAGGAAATACAGAAATCCAGCTGTCTTGTGTTAAGCTAGACGTTAAAGAGATTTGCAAATATGTGTAACAATGACCCTTTTCTCACTGTATCTTTTTGTTTAAAAAATAGTTATTATTCTAAAACTGTTATGAATGCAAAGGCTTTATTATCTTAAACTTTGAATAAATACAAAATTTTTCTGTTTTTTCCTAATGCAGTAAATATTGATAGATATAACCCACATAAATGAAAGCTGTCTGAAGGAGGTCCGCAATAATTTTTAAGAGTGTTAGAAAGGTCCTGAGTCCAAAAAAATCTTGGTTTAATTATGTCAGACACAGAAGACTAAGGCAGAAAACTTTTAATACAGTTGAAAAGGGACATTTAAAAATGATAAAATTGGGGGTGGGATAGGGAGGGTGGGAGGGAGGGTGACACAAGAGGGAAGAGATATGGGAACATATGTATATGTATAACTGATTCACTTTGTTGTAAAGGAGAAACTAACACACTATTGTAAAACAGTTATACTCAAATAAAAATGTTAAAAAAAGATAAAATTGGTCAATTTAACAGAAACATATAACAGTTATAAATTTGTGTGCACCAAATATCATGGCCTCAAAAATATTTAAATCAAAAAAATAAATTAAAAAAAGCTATGAGAATGAAGATCTACAACCTACAAACACCATGGGAGTCATGTATATAACTTTTTCTCCAGGACTCTGCTAACATGACAAGTGCTCCACTTAATCAACAGGCAGTATTGCATAATCAATAATGAATAGGCTCTGAGGCAGGCAGTCCTGAATTTCAGTAACACATGCCTATTTGAAAACTAGCTATATGACTATAAGCAAGTTACTTAACTACTCTGATCCTTTGTTCCTTTTTTGTGCAGTGGGGGTGACTTCACATTATTGGGAGGATTAAAAATAACATTTTAAAGTAGCATTTACAACACTTTCACATGTTGGGTAAAAATGATATTTATTGTTTCCTAACAATTATCCTCAATAAAAACAAGGAGTTAAAAAACTGTAACTGAATAAAACAAACAAACAAACAAAAAACCTGTAACTGTGGTGACCAAATAAGGCTTCAAAGATATGTTTGAGCTAAACCTTGAAGAAGGAATAGGATATTAATACATACTCAGAAGAGTCTATACACAACAACTGATTAAACAGTAATTTGATCCAGTCAGTGCATTGGATCAAAAGGAGGAATCTAGGTGGGAAGGAAGTTAGAATAAATTGCCCCCCTTCTTCTTTTAATCTTAGAAATTCTTCGCTGTCAAATAAAGGATGAGAACTGAGCAAAACAGACTTACAGCAAGACTTAACGTTAGAACATCATTACTTCCTCAACGTCTCTAAGAAAATAATTCTCTCCCTGTAAAAATTTCTGTTATTTCTTCTACTACCCATCTAAAACAAAACAAATAATAACCACAAAAATATTCAAGAGTCTGTTTCAAAGGGCTTAAATATAATAAATATAAAGGATTGCTTAAATATTCTTGAGTTTACTCCTTCAATATATTCTTTATTAGCCCTTTAAAAGTTTCCTAGGTCCCACAAAATAAAATTGAAGCCAACTATGTTTATCCCTCAAAAGGCCATTGCCCATGGCAAAATTAGCATTTGGCTATACTTGCTACAAATATCTATTTCAAAGAATTCTTCCCACAGAAATGAGCCAATGGTCTAATAAAACATTCCCGCCACAGGGGGAAAAAACTCTCCTGTAAGGAACAGCAATACTAAAGATGTTGAATTAGGCTAGAGGTTTTCACTAAAAAAGTGTTTGGTAAAGGTCTACCTCCTTTAGCTGCTCAGTGATTGCTATGTTTGACAGTTACATACAAATATAATGAGTTACACTTGAGATTTTCAACTTCAATGCAAAAGTCCTTCAGGATCATACAGGTTGTACGGAAAAAAGAATACTGAAACAGGAATCAGGAAATGTGGATTCTAGCCCCACCTCTGCCAGGAGTTAGACGAAAACTATGTGGGTCTGTTTTTCTATCTGTAAACTAAGAAGCCTAGACTGGCAGATCTGCAAAATCACTTTTAGCTTTGTTCTAGGCATTGTGTTGCATTTCAAAACTAAAGAGCAAGCTAGCACCATCTAGTGGAATCCAAAGAATTCACTAAGTATATAATGAAAAACATTTCTACAAGCAAAATATCTACAGCTTTATCTTATTTTACTTCATTATTTTTTCTAATGTTCCAATGACAACATTTGGCAGCAAGAATTAATCCAGGCACATTTCCCCTATGAGCCACGACATAGTAATCAAGCCTATGTGAAAATGTTGAATTATTCAATATCTTTCATACTTAGAATACTAGATTCACTTTTCCAGAAAGCAGTATTATCTGAAAATAAAGCAGCAGAAAAAAAAAATCTCCTAGTATCTCTAACTATTTACAATAATATTTTCTAGGGCTGTATTACCTGAAATTTATAAATTAATGATTTATAAATTGCTGGCATTAAAGACATTTACATCATACTTATTTTCATTTTTACCCAACAGTCAATAAAGGACACATGGCAATTTACTCTTTTTCTCTTTCTCTCTATATCAATATCTATCAGTAGGATAATCTCAGTGAAAGTCAGGATAGTCATTTATTTTGTTTATTGCTGCACCCTCAGCAATATTCCAGTGCTGTGTTCTAGTGCCTGGAAAAGTGCTTCCACATAGCAGATGCTCAATAAATTGGCTCATTAATAAATTTATTAAGGAATAAACCTTAAAATCATTATATATTTTTCAGCATAAAGACTTTGTAATACGGTATGACAAAACAGTAATAATCTTAAATATTAAATGAGTATTTATGAGAGAGGCAATAGAATGAATCGATTAAAAAATTTGGTACCAGGATAGACTGCTGAGTTTCAAATCCTGGCTCTATCATTAACTAACGGTGTGATTTTAGACAACTTACTTAAACTGTCTATGTTTCAGCTTTCTTATCTGGAAAAAAAAAGATTAAATAGTACCTAACTAATAACACTTATGTGAAAATCAAATGAGTTAATATGTATAAAGCACATGAAATGCCTGGTAGAAAAAAAAGTTATCTATTACTATATTTATTATACTTAAGTTGTATTTTTTTAATAAACACTTTGGTCATGCAGCATGGATGTTAAAAATTAGTTTAGTTTTAAAATGTTTCTGCTAGAAAGTCAATAAAATTCAATATATTTTGGGAGGAAAAAAGAAAACTAGATTATAACTTATAAATCACCTATTTTTCATTTGCTTTGGCTATTCATTAAAAAACTAAATAAAAAATACTAACTCAAAATATGAAAGATTCCCCACAGGTAAAGTTTATAAATTTTAATGAACACTGTGGCAACATTCATTTAAGAAAAGTTTTCTCCACATTACTTATAAAAAAAAAAATGTCTTACCAATTTTGCCTGAAATTTACTCATGGGAAATTTCAGGCAAAAGAAAGGAAGAAATATAATGAAGATAACAAACCCTAAAATTTAAACTGAAATCCACCCAAATTAAAGTGAGTTATAAAAGATAAAGATTCGTGTAACTTCAGGGAATAAAACATTAAAAATTTAAAATTAAAAATTATAATAAAATCTCTTTTCCAATTAAAATAAATCCATCTTTAAAATCATCAACCCGAAGTGAATTTAAAGAGCTTAAAGCAATTATCTTGTGTGTTCAAAACATGCAAGAATAATGGCAGGTCAAGTAAAAATACTCTATAGTCAAAAACTTGCTGCCAAAATAGAACCAATTGTAGAAAATAATATAAAAACGTACAAAGTAATCTTTAAATGACTACAAAATTTATATGACCATATATGCCCAATATAATAATTTTTTGCTACATTTGACCAGAAAATAATCTGTACCTCAATATGGAATACATCTTAAGGATATAATTTTGAATTATATTTTAAATTCATATTTCAGTTATGATTAATAATAATAAAGACCATTTCTTTCTATAGTCACAGCATACAATATGTTTAAACATTAAAGAACTTTGTAACTTTCAATTTATAGAATTAAATTTTAAACTATTACTTTAAAACACTATATTTCACATTGTGTTTCTAAATCTACAATTAATCAGTTTAATTCGAATGGAAAACATTCAGCATAAATGATTTCAAATAAAGTGCCTTAAAGAGAGTGATAGAGTTGCTATTTTCAGTCACTAAATGGAAAGAAAGTAAAAAATGTACACTAATGTTTTCTAATAAAAAGAGTAATTAGAGTTAACATTGTGAATTAACTACTGCAATAATATAGCTTAGTTAGAATTAGGAACAAATTAAACTCGAAACTACAAATGTAGAATATTTGGTATTGCTTCCAATTTTATTTCACTTCCTTAAGAAATATTATAGCATGGAATAGTGACTTATTAACTTATAAACACAAATCTATCTTTGTGCCCCTTCATAAGAGTTCTTAGCATCAATATATCATTGAAAGACAAAATCTATGCTTTTCATTTAACTCAACCAGAATCTCTGTAAGCAGTTCCTGAAGATGAAAAACAGACTCCAACTGGTCTTCAGAAAATCTACTTTCCCATGTATACTCTTCTCACACTCAATAAATACAGTGTTTTCATTATACCCAACAGACAGCAAAGATGTCTTTTACCTTGTTTGCTGAGCGTGTACTACATAGAGATACCTCAGGTACATCAATTAATAACATGGCAGTTTTCACATAAGTCTTGCAGATATCCTATCCCAGGAAATCCACTGACTACAAAAAATCCCATACAGCACTGTTGGCAATGAAAATGAAGTGAATGGGAGTTCAAGCATTTCTTCTTACAAACAGCCTTTTTCTTTTTTTTCAAGCTTGCTTCAGTGAGTACCAATAAAGTAACGTACATTATCAGTGCACTTGCCTTCATTCCAACAACAACAAAATTATTTCTGTATGTATTTTAAATAAAAATTTTACAATAAAAAATTTGTCTCAAAAGTATCAGTATTTCCATATGGGAGAAGTCATAAGTGGTCCCAAAGCAGGCAGCACAGACACATAGACAAATAAACATATTAAAGAACATTATACATTACATTTTAGAAATTATGCCTTGAAGCGTTTGCAAAACAAAAGCTTGCTTTGTGAAAACCACTATATTTTTCCCAAATTTAAAAAAAAAAAATGGGGACTTCCCTGGTGGTGCAGTGGTTAAGAATCCACCTGCCAGTGCAGGGGACACGGGTTCGAGTCCTGGTCCAGGAAGATCCCACATGCCTCAGAGCAACTAAGCCTGTGCACCACAACTACTGAGTCTGTGCTGTAGAGTCTGCAAGATACAACTACTGAGCTCGCGTGTCACAGTTACCGAAGCCCACGTGCCTAGAGCCCATGCTGCACAACAAGAGAAGCCACCGCAATGAGAAACCCGCGCACCTGCAACAGAGTAGCCCCCGCTCACCGCAACTAGAGAAAGCCCGTGCACAGCAACGAAGACCCAACACTGCCATAAATAAATAAATAAATTTATATTTTTTAAAAAGGGAGTTGATGGTGACTGATGAGATCCAATTCTCCCCAAACCTCCTCCAGAAATTCATAAAGTGCAACAAAGAAATCAAAATACCCACAACATATCCTTCCATTGCAAATGGGAGATAAAGAAATCACAAGCTAAATTTCTTTCTAAGTGGGGTAATAAGTATCCAGGATCAACACAATCCAGGCTGAATCGACACTCGTACAGAGGAAATCCTACGGAAACTGAACAGATAAGTAAAAACTGGAGGTGCCCCAGCGGTGGAAGAACCCATTTATTACCAACAAGGCCTCCCTCCAGAAAGAGAGAGCATCATCCTGAGGGGGAGGACAGTACTGAGACCAAGTATATGAATTAAATTAATAAATGCAAATGGCCATGGTCTATATGAGAGAAAAACATTTAAGCTTGGATCAAAAAATAAAACCCAAATCCATGCTATTTACAAGTACATACCTAAAACAAAGTGATTCAGAAATGTTAAAAGGTTTTTTTAGATTAGGCAAATACAAACAAAATGAAACCAAGGTAGAAACCAAGGTAAGACAAGGAAGAATTCAGTCACAAAAGCATTAAAGAGACAAAGAACAGAACTTAAAATTCTCAAGGCTAAAATTCACAATAAAGATAACACAGTTAAGAATATCTGTATAACAGCATGGAGCAACATTCATAACGCAGAAACCAAAGGATGTACACAAAGAAATAGGCTGATTAAGAACAGATACACAGTTCGGTGCTTTGTGACCACCTAGAGGGGTGGGATAGGGAGGGTGGGAGGGAGGGAGACACAAGAGGGAAGAGATATGGGAACATATGTATATGTATAACTGATTCACTTTGTTATAAAGCAGAAACTAACACACCATTGTAAAGCAATTATACTCCAATAAAGATGTTTAAAAAAAAAAAAAGAACAGATACATTCAATCTAGCTCAACTCCTTCAGTCCAAGGTAAATCAAGTACACATTTAAGACCTAAAATAAAAGATCATTAATGTAGATCTTAAAGATGAAAACAGATACTTTATATTCCAACAAAAAACAACAACCTTCTTTTCAAGTGCACATGAAACATTCCTGAAAATTAACCACATATTAGAAAACCACAAGTTTCAAAGAGCAGATATGGCACAAAAATAATTCTCTGACTATAATACAATAAAACTAGAAAAAATAACAATAAAAATGCCCTTTCCATATGGAAATTTAAAATTTTAGGTAAAAGATAAAATACATCATATAATTGTAGAGCAGATGAAAATACCTATACCGTATTCAGAAGTTACAGAATAAGCAGTGCTCAGAGTAAAATGTATAGACTTAAGTACTTATGTCAACAAGAGTGAAAAATGATAAATAATTAAATTACAAATTTAACTTAAAAATAGAAAAGAACAACATAATAAACAGAAGAAAAGCAAAAAAAGCAAAAAACAAAAAACTCTGCCATTAACATGTATTAATGGTAGGAGTACAAAGTGGTACAACCCATATAAAGTGTGTCTGGCACTATCTTCCCAGATTAAAGATGTCCTTCGCCCCCCACAAAATATATATATATCAGGAAACTAACCTAAAGATATATCTGATGAGGTATGAAATGACAGAGGTATCGGGTTAGTCATGATGGTAGTGTGGAAGATTGTAAACCATCCATTGTCCATCAACCAGGGACCAGTGGAATAAACTCTAGTGCATACACACAACTGAATACTATCAAGCCATAGAAAAAGAATGCTATGAACTCCATATATGTTGTAAAATGAAAAAGAGCAAGATAAAGAACAGTACTTAAAATATTCTATATTTTGTGAAAGAATTAGCATATATACATATATTTCTTAGATATATGTATATGTATGTATATTTACAAACACACATATATCACATGTGATACACATGTATTATTATACACATATATACATAAATATCTATATATAAAAATAGATGGGATAACTGTGAAATGAACAAGTATGAAAGCACAATCTCTTTGAGTCTTCTTAAATGTAGTCTGTAGAAACATATATCTGTCTTACATCTCAAAAATAAAACTGACGGCTGGACTTCCCTGGTGGCGCAGTGGTTGAGAGTCCGCCTGCTGATGCAGGGGACACGGGTTTGTGCCCCGGTCCGGGAGGATCCCACATGCCGCGGAGCGGCTGGGCCTGTGAGCCATGGCCGCTGAGCCTGCGCGTCCGGAGCCTGCACTCCGCAACGGGAGAGGCCACAACAGTGAGAGGCCCACGTACCGCAAAAAAAAAAAAAAAAAAAAAAACTGAATCAAAGGGAAAAGTGAACTAATTATATTTCAAATTCATAACATAATCACAAAGATAAAATACTTCAAGTGAGAACATCGCTTTGGGGGACAAAATGTAAGGGCCAAAAGAAATGCAAAAAAAATCTCAAAGTTAATTTAGAAGTTTTCTTCTAAATACTTCTAAAATGCTTCTAATACTGGCATTGTTGTTTTGAAACTATTTTATGGCTATTATAATCCATAGCAAATAGTTATGTTAGTGTTGGTATCAACCAAGGACTACAGTGGAAGAGAAAATAACACAACTATAAAGTTCAAAAAGTAAATTTGGAGATATCAATATTTGATATCTTCAATCAAATTCACAGGACTGGACAATTTGAGTATCAAGCAGTATAATAAGAAAAGATACTGAAATATTCTATATTATAAAATTCTATGAGTTCATAAGAACACTAAGAGAGAAGAGCAGGGAGAGAGAGAAAAGTGCAAAAGCAAAACAAAATAAATGAAACAAAGAAAATTCACTTGACACCACTGAAAGTAATGACCTTACTGTAAAAGTCTATCAATATAAAGGTAGGCATTTATTCCTCTCTTTCCTCTACGAATGATTCCAAGGTAAGCAAATAGTTATTAAATAAATTTTTTAAATGTGGAAGGAATGTTCAAATTAGAAAACTCATTTTTTGTATCCCCCACTGCATTGATTCAGGGCACATTAATCAATGTATGAAAGCATTAGATAAAAGGTTCATGGGAAACTTTATAATGGAACGTTTAGGCTATCACTCACATACCCAACATGCAACTGTAGCATCATTAAAAGCAAATATTCACTGTATGACTCCTGACATACGGCAATACGAAGCACAATATGAAGCAACCCCTATGAAAAATTCTTGCCAAAAAAAGACTAAATATTAATTAACTCAAGCCTGTTGCACTAGCTTTCATTTACAGGACATGAAATATTTATAGGCATAGTGAAACAATTTTAATACACTAAAAGGAAGTAAATGGACAAACCCAAAATGTGGGACACTGTATAGGACAATTAACATAGGTTTTGCAACAAATCAATGACATGGAGGAAAAAAAGTGGAAGGACTACTACAGATTAGATAGGACTTCAGACACCTATGTAAATGTAATATGTGGTCATTGTTTGTGTTATTATTCAAAAAACCCTGATAATTTTAAGAAAATAAGGAAATTTGGATTATGGATTATCAGTTGATAGAAGGAATCACTATTAATATTATTAGGCAACACAATGCATTGTAGTTAAGTAAGAAAGTACCATATTATTAAAAACCATCTCCTGAGGTATGAAAGGATGAAACTTTATGATTTAGAGATTTGTTTTAAAAAAGAAAAAATATAATAAAAACCAAACAGTAATGATGGACCAAATGTTGACTATAGTATATGGAATCTCCATGTACTCATTTTGTAAATGTTTGAAGTGTTCAACAATAAGAAAATGAAAAAAAAAACAAAATATTATATAGGCAAACAAATTAAATTAATATCAAGAAGGCCTAGATAGAACCAGGCCTAAACACAGAAAGCAGGCTTACTTCTACTCCTCCACCTGCTCCCATCCTATTTCGTGATATTTCAGTACAGATCACATTTCCTAACCACCATAGGATGGAGAAGGTGGAAAGAATGGACCTTCTGGGGGTCCAATAATTTAAGCCATTAGTAGAATACCAGAGTAATGTTTTTATCTAGTTCATTATTTTTTTCTAATCCTTGATTATTGATTAACCATCATTTAAGCCCTTATCAATTCCCTTGAGAATCTCACAAGTTAAATTTTAAAAACCCAAACAAACAGAATTTTAAGCCAGGTATTAAAAAACATGAGATATTTATTTTAGACTTACCACACTGGAAATGTATAGAAGTGAGTTGAAGCTGAATTTCAGTGGGCAGAAGAGGGAAGATGGGTAGTAAGAACTGAGAGCAAGAACAGAACACTCTTTCACAGGACTTGACAACAAGAGGAAGAGAGAGGAGGCAATGGACGGCAATAGGAAGAATCTGACATGAGAAAGGTGATAAATGATGGAGGAAGATACCAGAGGAGAATAACAGGTATATTTATGGAAAATAGAAGGGCTGGTCTTAAATAAGAAAAGACATTTTCATCACTGAATTTTATGGATTACAAAGAATAAGGATGGAAACGCTATTGATATATAGGGATACAGACAGACATATAGAGGGACAAAGATGATTAGGGAGATTCAAACTGATAAACTCTTTCTTTTATGTGGTATTAGTAGCCTTACCTAAAGAAGGAAAGGTTAATACAAGTGATGTATGTAGGTAAGGAGAGTAGTGTCATACCAGGAAACAGTTATGACAGTTGCTGAGAAGTATAGAAAGCATAGGGTCCATAAAAATATGATGGCAACAAACTAGGGTATTATATTCTTCAGTAGAGTTCAGATCACTGTTGGTTATAAGAAAAGGAACAGGGAGGTTAATATACTAATTTAAGGAGCTACTAACAACCACCCATTTGCCAGTGGTGGGAGTATATTCCTTTTATATATATTAAAACTAATTTTGTTTCCTTAAGTATGGCTTGGATAAAATGAGCAAATTAGTGATGGTGGCCTATTCTCAAAAAAGAATAAATGAAACAAAATACAATAATGAGAAATAATAAATGTCACTATATTTAAATTCCACTGTTCTCACCAATTCGAGTGATTTTATTATGTGAAAGTTCAAGATTTTGGATATTAGTGCAGCCATCCAAACCATGAAAGTAAGTCAGTTGATTTTTATTAAGAAGAACAACACAGAGATTTTCCAAATTTTCACAGTTGATAGTCTCAATATTGTTTTCCTAAAACAAAGAACAAATGTAATCAGTTTTATTTCAATGGCTTATTAATGAAACATTTAAAGCTTGCAAAAAGAGGGAAGATGAGATATATGATCTTTAAATGAATATCTGAAACCCTAACTTTGTGGCCTCTCCCGTTGCGGAGCACAGGCTCCAGACGTGCAGGCTCAGCAGCCATGGCTCACGAGCCCAGCAGCTCCGCAGCATGTGGAATCTTCCCAGACTGGGGCACGAACCCGTGTCCCCTGCATCGGCAGGCGGACTCTCAACCACTGCACCACCAGGGAAGCCCTGAATCCCTAACTTTTAAGATAACTATGTAGAGTGTTATACTATCTAGATGAAAATACTAAGTAACCAAATAAATGATTTCATATTTATTAATAATCTTTTAAAATATAGAAAACACAGAGGATCATATAACAAAATATTTCAAACTATCTAAATGAAGAAGAGTGAACATTTGGTCATAGTTGCTAAAAAACTTATTTTAAAGAAACCAAACAAGGAAAAATTTGAAATCTCCCCATTTCCCTTCCTCAGTCCCTTTTGCTATCTTTCCCTCCAAAGAATACCAATACCATGAATTAGATATATATCTGATATATAGATTTATACTTTTACTAAACATACACATCTCTGCAATACATAATATTGGTCTCAATGTCAAGATCATAAGTCACGGATGCAACAGCAATTCCCTTCTTTTAAGATTTCAGAAAGATAAATGGGCTTCTAAGAATCTTAATGGTTTAGTCCTTCAACATCCTTCTCAAAAATATGAATATAGCCTTTGTCTAATGGAGTAAACTTAATAAGAAGCAAAGGAAACACAAAGTTTGAAAAGAAAATCATATTGGTGGAAGCACAGTCAGTTTGAATTGAAAATGATATAATCTAAAATAAAAATAAAACTCTAGCACACCACACCCCAATCTTCTACGAAAAAAAAACATTGAGAAAAATTCTCAGCTGCAAAACAGGGCACCTCTTATGGAAAAGAAAGTATGCCTTTGGGGATTCCCTGGTGGTGCCGTGGTTAAAATCCACCTGCCAATGAGGGGACATGGGTTCGAGCCCTGGTGGTGCTGTGGTTAAAATCCACCTGCCATTGAGGGGACATAAGTCCGAGCCCTGGTCCGGGAAGATCCCACATGCCACAGAGCAACTAAGCCCGTGCACCACAAGTACTTGAGCCTGTGCTCTAGAGCCCATGAGACACAACTACTGAGCCTGTATGTCGCAACTACTGAAGCCCACGCACCTAGAGCCCGTGCTCCACAACAAGAAGCCACTGCAATGAGAAGCCCGTGCACCACAATGAAGAGTAGCCCCTGCTCGCCGCAACTAGAGAAAGCCCACGCACAGCAATGAAGAACCAACACAGCCAAAAATAAATAAATAAATAAATAAATAAATGGGGAAAAAAAAAAAAAAGAAAGTATGTCTTGAGAATGGAGTTAAAAGCCTAGTGGGCAGACCCAAGAGTCACGGAGACCCATTCCCATGGAGCAGAACCAAGTCCTTATTAATAACTGATGGTAGTTTCTTAGCTATGGACCAGGGACTGCCATGAGCTTCTTGTTTTCTCCCATATTGAATGGTAACAACTCTTGTAATTAATTAATCAAGTCCTGTCTCACCACTGTATGTGGGTATGGGGGAGGGAGGGAAGACAACTTTTCATTTAACTTCAGAGATCTCTGAGTTGAAAGAACTTTCCTTGAGCAGATCATCTCCACTTGGATCTGATTTAGATGAGAAGATTCTGTGCTCAAGTCTGAGTCTGATGCCATGAGTTAATGAGACTTTGGGGTCTTTGGGACATGAGTCCTTTTGCATGCGGGAAGGATGTGACTCATTAGGAGCCAGGGGCCAGACAGACTGCAGGAGATTGTTACTTTGTATGCAGTTCCAATAAATCTCACAACCCAATATTCACACATCCACATAGTCCCCTCCCACATGAACTGAAAGCTCAGCCAATAGAACACAAGCTAGCATGATGCCAGCAGATGCTTGATAAGCACTTCATATTGAAGCTTGTCTTTTCGGAAAGCTCACCCTTTTAAGATTCCCAAGAAAGCACAGAGAGAGAGAGAGAGAGAAATTCCAAACTCCAAAGGCACCAGACATGTAAAAGAAGACATTTAGGACATTCCAGCCCCAGCTGCAAATTATATAAGAGACCCAGGCAACACGGTATGAAGCAGATGAAATGCCCAGATAAGTCTGGCCTCAATTCATGGCCCACAGAACTGTGAGCAAATAAAGTGGTTACTGTTTTTAATTAACTAAATAATGTGGTCATTTGTTATGCAGGAAAAAGTAACAAAACAATAACTATATCATCTGCAAATAGAGATAATTTCCAGGTCATACCATCTAATCACCTTCCCTGTATGGTTCTCACAAATTTTGGCCCTTGATCTCTTTTAGACCCTGAGTTATAGGTTACTTTAGTAAATGTTTCTTCAAAATTGTCATTTCTTAAAATGTACACTTGAATTACACCTTACTCCACTTTATAATTTATTATAAAATAAATATTGAGAACATAGGACATACCTGTGCATCAATGTACTTTAACATTTTGCAGTTACTCAGGCTGTGCAAAGAGGTTAATCCACAGCGCCGAAGAGACAGAAACTGAAGATTTGTACACTCTGCCAGTGTGGAGAGACTACAACCTGGCAAATCTTGAAATGTTACTGTTGTAACCTAGAGAATTCACGAAAATTGGAACACATAACATTATCTAACTATAATGAATATAAACTATACTAGCCTTGCAAAATTGTTTTTAAAACTTCATCTAAAAAAAGTAATGCTATATAGTGAAACCTACACTTATTAACAACTCAATTTCATTTAAGCTATCTGGCCATTTTGCCAATTTTGTTCCCCTCATAGAAAGACAAAATAATGCAGTCATTCATGACCAATTCAAGTTCACACTAATATGCATAGAAGCAATAATAATGTAATCATTTATTAGTTCACTCGCTGATTTTTCACCAAATTCATTTTCCTTGTTTTTCACATCCCTTGGCATTATTTTCAGGATTGCTCTACATAAATGTTTAAGATCTGTGTTTGACAGTATCTTAGGGATACCTGGATAGTACCAAAAGCCACAAAAGGTCAGGGGATAGCTTTTATATCCAACCTGCCATGCTGCAACTAGAATACCTTAGCTATCTTCCAAAAAAGAAGCAAGTTTAACTGAGAAGAGGTATTATAGAACCTGTAATAAGTAGAAACATGCAATAATAATTGAACCATGCAATAAAAACAACATTCTATTATGTCTTCTGTATTATAAAGGTATGAATCATTCCGTACTACTGAATAATGTAATATACCCAGTGCATATAGAATCTGCGGTATAAAAAATCATGAATAGTTCTTAACATACATTTACAACATTTCTTATTATTGAGATATTACTATGGACTCAATACTTCCTTTTTTCCTAAGGCACTTTTCTCTTTTTAAGTCTTTTCAATTAAAGAAAATTCAATATCAAAGAATGTATTCAACTTTATGGTATGCATATTAAGGACTATACTTAGAGTTCTACAAGAACGTCAGATAGAAATATTTTGAGATTACTGAAAAGCACTCTACTTATTAAACTCAAGAACTCTCACTTAAGTAAAACTGGCACAGTAATAATGTAATAATATGTTGGTTCTTCACCATAATTGAGTCCGTGCACTGAAATAACTATATAAGCTAAATTGCTTTATAGTAAAAATACTTTCATACTGCCACATCACAAGTCCTAAGGCCAGGTTTCCCGTGTACTGAATAACAATTCTAAAATGATTAGCTTTATAGTATATATATCATACTAGTGTATATCTTACTCAAAAGAAATTTTTTAAATGTTTTATTGAAATTGAGAGCATTATTACTTCAAAAAACCTAGAAAAAGTATAAAATTCTTAAGTGCAGTAACTCCTCTTCATGTGAAATATTTCCTGTGCATTAAAGTTTTACATTTATATATTTATGTAAGTAAATGGGAAGACCATATGTTCATGGAGATAGAAGGGATTAGTCTACTCCTTGCTTTAAGTAGAAAAAGCAATAACTGATTATTTTTAAAACTTTGGGTGAATAAAAGTTTCTAGTTTCATAATGATTTTAGGCATTTCTCAATTCCTCATAATGTAAAACAACTTTTGAAACAAATTTCTTTTTTATAATTTTTCAGAAAGAAAAATATTAATCTACTTGTGTCAGGATAACTGCTGTGTAATGCCCACTTAATTTGTCCACTATAAATTCTGCAACTGGAAAACTGGCTCTATACTAAAAAACTGAACACACTGTTTAGAACTGAGCACTTAAAAACTGAAAACCCTACACCTGCAGCTTTATAGTAACAAATGCTGCCCTACCTTATAATTTATATTATCCTGCCTGATTTACTAATATGCTGCTTACAATCAACTATATAAGCACAATTAAGTTCTAGTTATGATGTGGCAACCTCTCTAATTTAATTACAGTACAGGAGTGACAGCTGCTGCAGTATCCTCGTTGATGGTGTCTACTTGTGAATATGAGGTATTTCATGGTATTTCCCCCTCCCTTTTATTAAACATTTAAAATTTTTCCTTATGATATAGCAATTTATTCTCTACCACACTCTAGTTTTTTCCAAACATATGAGATCAAATAAACTTTTACATTAATCATTTTGATACATGCATGACAATAATCACATAAATAGAACTGCCTTATGCTCGAAAAATTAAGGTCAAATAGAATTAGTACTCACAGGTGTTCATTACTGCATGGTCAGCCTGATAAAAGAATGTTTTGGGGCTCTCATGACTTGAAAACGAACTACTCCATCTATAAAAAACCTATGACTCATTCATTATATTTTGATAAAAGATCACAAATCAGTTTTCCACTTAATCGTCTATATTTCCCCAAATCCTTGACAGTTTTGGTAAATAAAATGACCTAAAATAGCTACAGATTTTTTATAGAGTTCACTCTCAGTTACTCTTGAGTTCAACCAAAGCAGTGTCAGTCATCTATGGTAAACTGTAATTACAAAAGTAATGAAAGCAATGAATGTTTTGCTTTATGTTCAGTGCCACAATCTCAAATATATTCAACCTGGAGAAATAATAGTGTTCAAAAAATCAGCAGCAAAGAGACTGAATATGAGCTATGATTAGTGGCTTAAATGAATGAGAATATAACTTCAAGTAAATCATGTGCCATCACAACACCAGTTAATTACAATTTTCCTTGAATGAAGTGAGACATTCAGCCCCTAAAATGTTATCATCCATGCCATGTTATAAAGTCATAGCAAAAAATCCTTAAGCTAGTACCCTTTTTTTGTGGTTGCTATTTAAGGCAAGTTACCATTAGTAGCAAAATGCCCAAAATAAAAGAAAAATGAATTAGTTAAAGCATTCAACTAGGAAAAAGAAAACTATGTTAGTTGTCAATAATCACTTCTCTTCAGTCATATCCTTTTGGGATATTATTCCATATAGTAGATGATCCAGCATTTTCAATGTTATAACGTATTTGATGAAAGAGGCTATTAAGCAGCTCTCAAAAAATCCATTTGCCTTTCTCTTCAGATGTTTGAGATCCACATTTGACAATGACTATCATATATGTTAGGAGCATAAGACCAGATTCTACACATACGGTATTTAAAAAGTCAACAATCCTATAAAGTAGGTATTGTTCTTCCCAGTTTATAGAAGACAAAACTGAGGCTCAGAAAGGGAAAGGTCAAGCACCTTGCACAAGGTAACACAGCCAGTAAATGGCAGAAATAAAATTAGAATCCTGATCTTATTTGATACAGGGATTGTTAGTACTTTATTAAATTACACTCAATTTTTATATTAATTTCATTTTTAATCAATACAACCTAGCTAAATTGTGAAGCTGATAATACTATGGAGATAAGACTAACATTCAGTTGGACTTCTTTTTCCATCCATTTATCCATCCTCCCACTCATCCATCTCACAGTCAAGTAATGAAAACCACCCTTTGTCTGGCAATAAATAAAGAAGCATGGACAAGAGGCAGACCTGAATCATGTCCTGAAGGCTCAAAGTGAGAGAGTAACATAAGCACAATGAATTGACTACTGGGTGAAATTCCAGAAGAATACATTTTTCTCTTCTAAAGGTTTACTCCAGAAGGACTTTACAAAGGTCGCAGATAATGACAAAGATGTGAAGCTAAGAGATTAGAAAATCAAAGTAAGAAAGTGAGTTCGTGAGTCAGTAGCAGTGGTGAATGAAGATACCACAATAAACCACCTTGCAAACAGTCATTACAAGATGATTTTTATAATACTTCTGCACTTATATGGCACATTCACTTATATTTGCATGTTTATACTGTATATTTGATGCTTCAAAGAAAAATTAAATGTTTGAAATAGTTGTTTGAGTAGTAGTCAAAGGATTACAGGGTCCTTTAGAACATTGCTGCTCAAATTAGTCCATGAACCAGCACCAAGTGCATCACCCGGGGGCACCGTAAAAATGCAATACATTGCAGTTGATCACCAGACCTGAAGAATCAGAATCAACATTTTAACAAATCCCCAGGTGATCTGTATACACATTACAGTTTGCAAGGTCTTGCTCTAACAAGTATAAGAAAAGGTTAATCCTCACTATATGTAAATTGACAAGAGTTCCATAGAAGGAACAGAGTGGGCAGAAAAAGAAACACCAAGGAGAAAGAGGTTCATACATCTCAACTTTCTCAGTGCTCCTCTCACTGGACAAAACAGAGAACCACAACGAAAGAGAAGAGCACTACTGGTTTCTCTAACCATTGAAACAAATACTGTAGGCAAGAAGCTGTCACTCATGCCTAGCCCAAATAGATATTCATGATGAAAATTATTTTAAATAAAATAAAAGAGTTAGTATCTAATGTCATCCATTCAGAAAGCCTGCAGCAACATCTTAGGTAAAGTAGGAAAAGAATGATTCCAGAGATAACATGGCCAAAGGAAAAAAATGTAGTAGAAGAGCTATTGAGAGATTTTATATGTAACTCTATAGGTCTGATAGATATGAAAAATACATTGCCTAGGGAAAAAAAAATATACTTCAAAGTAGTTCTTGTTCTTTATACTGTTCTTTCACATCTCAGAGATCTCTTTAAATCCTACTATCTTGTTATTCTCTCACAGAATACCCTGAAATCTTATAGCAAACATCAAAATCTGCAGTAATGTATTTATGTGCACTTATTTGTTTAATGCCTTTTTGTCTACCATAGTCAGATCCATAAGGGCAAAGACTGGGGTTTGTTTCTGTCCCTTTAATCTAACAATAAACGTGGATTGATCATATTAGACAGATGAATATTTGCTGAGTGAATGAATCAAATAATGCATATGTATTAATAAGAATCTTTCCTTTTCTAGGCATCTACCTATATCAAGAAACTAAATAAATTTTATAAATACATTTGAGGTTCAGGCCCCAGATAAACATATGTATTTTAATCTTAAATCCTTTCTAGAACTTCACTATTTGAAATAGTATTTCCTGTTTTTCTACACATTTGTTAGTTTCTGTCTTATTTTTGATTGAAACTCTGTTTCCATAAACATAGAAAATTAGTAGCATTTGGTGACAACGACTTTAAATTTCAGGCATAGATATACCATGTTTATATAGCAAGTGACTAAATAACTGTGTTTCTATATAGAAATTCCAGAGTCTTCCATTGTTATAAGCCCTTCTTTCACAGCACTTGTGAAATCCACTTCAAGGAAATCCACTTCCTTCCAAAAGGAGCCACTAGGTGGTGTTGTGGCCCAGGACTAAAGCAAACTAATGCCTGAGTATCAAGCTAGGAGTTTCCTATTCTAATTCAGCTCTACATTCCCAGATGCCTCCATTCTTGGAAGCCTAGTAATGGCTATGGGGCCCTTGAACACAGGTTTCAAGACAAATCAAAGTTCCTCATAGTGCTTCACTGAAGGAGAAGATGACATGAATGCTTTTAATTGAGGAGATCTTTTAAGTGCAATCTCTCTCAAATAGGAGAAATATTTCACTAGCAACTTCACTGATTAAGAGACAGAATTCTTGCATACAAAAAAGAGCAGACTCCAAGAAATAGAGAACAAACTAGTGGTAGCCAGTGGGGAGAGGGAAGGGGAGAGAAGCAATATAGGGGTAGGGGATTTAGAGGTACAAACTATTATGTATAAAGTAAGCTACAAGGATATGCTGTACAACGCAGGGAATATAACCAATACTTGATAATAACTATACATGGGGTATAACCTTTAAAAATTATGAATCACTATATTGTACACCTGTAACCTATATATTGTACATCAACTATGCTTAAATTAAATAAATAAATAAAATACACCTTCTATTAAGATTTTTAAAGTTACATTTTAGTGAACCAATCACAATTCAATATGAAAAAAGTATTATAAAATACCTGCTGTAAAGTATTCCAAGGGCCACACTGAAGAATTTCCAGTGTACTCAAAGGGGGCATCACGTTGACTGGGCATTTTACAAGTCTCTTTCTCCTAACAATTTTCTTCTGTTGATTTTGCTTGAAAATTTCAAACCAGGGTTTAAATGATTTTATCCAAGCAAGCCTCTTTTCTTCAATAGAAAATATAAGTGTTGGCTCTGGTACAGAGCAGGTCACTATATTTTCACATTCAGTTCTATTTTCATGACATTCTTCTGGAATTTCTTTAATCTGAGACTTCAGAGAGTTTACTTCTTTAAAAACCAAAGAGTTTTTTGCAGTATTGCCAGCCAAATCTTCACAAGGAGCATCTCTACCTAAAATATAATTTTGCTTGTTTATTTTGCCTTCTACATTTATCATAGCATCATTGGTGTTAAAAACCACGTCACTATTCAGAGCACTGCCTTTTGGGTTCTCCTCAGTTTCTTTAGATTTTAAATCAATTTCTTTTTCTTGTAGTGTTATATTTTCCCCTATATCTGCAGGCTTTTGTAATTTTAGTGGTAGTGGTTTTTGTTTTATTGAAATCACTGAAATTTTCTTCATATTGTTGTCTTCATATAATGTTCCATTTTGTTCTGATATCTCTTCTTTTTCTACTTGTTGTATCTTATTCTGTTGATTATCATTGATTATCTTCTGTGCTTCATTGTTTACCTCATTAATTTCTTGATTATGTCCTAATATTATTATTTGGGTTTCTTGTCTCATAATCTCATTTATGGAATGTTTCATGACTTCTTTTTGTATTTGAGAGTTTAATTCTTGCAGCTGAAACTGTTCTTTCACTTTTTCTTTTAGATCTAGGTTTTCCAATTCAGTTTTTTGGTCTATGTTTTCATAATTCCTTGCTTCTTTGACCGATTCTTCTGAACATTGTTTTGCTAGGTTTTCATTTTTTTCTTCCATTTTAAATACTGGCAAAATTGCTTGGCTTGATATAGATTCTTTTAATTGCACTTGTATTGATTCTTTCAATACAAGCTGTCTATCTACATTTTCTCTCTTATTCGATTCTTCAACTGGCAAAGGGGGAGCACCTTTCCACTTCTTTGACTTTTCATCCCCTAGTCTTCTGGCTACATCATCCTTATTCTTTGATCTATCTTCGACAGTTAAATATTTGTCATTATAATCTCCGTTTTTTAACACTCTACTTATTATTAGTTGTTTCCTTGCAGCTTCTCTTAATCTCAATTTTTCCTTCTTTAGTAGTTGCTCTCTTTCTTGTCTCAGGATGTTCTTTTTTTCTTCATATTCTTTTTCTCTCCTTTTCCTTCCCTCTTGCTTCTGCTTTTTAATCTCTTCTTCTATTCTTTGTTCCTCCTCTAATCTTTTTCGTTTTTCTTCTTCCATTTGTCGTATTTTTGCTTCCTTTTCCTTCCACTCTTGAGCTTTCCTTTTCTTACTCTCTATTTGTTCCTTTATGATTGGGCCATATTTTTGGTAGGCCACAAATGCTTTATATTTAGCTTGAATTTTTATAGCTGCATTATGCTGCAGTTTTAACAAACGCATTTTTTCTTTTTCCTGTAGGTCTTTAAATTTTGTTCTTTCTTCTTCCATTTGTAAATGCAAGTTTCTAATAAATTCCTAAAATAAAGTAAGATAAATAGTAGTCAGGATAAATTAAATGTGAGATGTTAGTAAAGTATCATCCAAAATATAGATTGAGAACAAATACTAAAACTGAAATCATAGTAAAGTCAATGTAAAATTTATTTAGAGGAACTAAAGTAATTTATTTTAAAGGGTATATTAATTTTTTAAATATTTAGGAGTGTCTATCAAGTTAGTAAGTTGATACTGTAATATAATGGCTATACTAAGTCACCCAGACACAGATTGAGGAATTCCTTGAAGATAAAAAGCTTATGGGGCAACAGAAACTCTCACTTGCTGCTGAAGGACTGCAACATGGTGCAGCCGCTTTGGAAGAGTTTGTTGGTTTCTTACAAAATGAAACATACTCTCATCATATGATGCAGCAATTGTGCTCCTTGGTTTTTACCCAAAGGAGTTGAAAGCTCACGTCCACACAAAAACCTGCACACGGATATTTACAATAGCTTTATTCATAATTGCCAAAACTTGGAAGCAGCCAAGTTTGTCCATTCACCTTCAGGAGGTGAATGGACAAATAAACTGTGGTCCATCCAGACAATGGAATATTATTCAGTGCTAAAAAGAAATGATATATGAAGCCACAAAAAGACACGGAGGAACTTGAATTTATCTTATTAAGTGAAAGAAGCCAATCAGAAAAGGCTGAGTCCTGTATGATTCCAACTATAGGACATTCTGGAAAAAAAAAAAAAAAACTATAGAGAAAGTAAAAATATCTGTGGGTGCCATGGGTTGGGGTGGGGAGAGAGGGATGCACAGGTGGATCACAGAGGATCTTTAAGGCAGTGAAAATTCTCCGGATGATATTATAATGGTGGGTACATATCATTATAAACTTTCCAAACCAATAGAATGTACAACACCAAGAGTGAGCCCTGATGTAAACTACAGATTTGGGGCGATTATGATGTATGGGTGTAGGTTTGTTAACTGTAACAAACATGCCACTCTGGGGGGGATGTTGATAACAGGGCAGACCATGTGGGGAGGGGGTGGGGGCATATGGGAAATCTCTGTACCTTCTGCTCCATTTTGCTGTGAACCTAAAACTTCTGTAGAAAATAACGTCTATTTTTTTAAAAGGGAAAAAAAAAAAGCTTATGAAATCAGAAATGGCACAGAGAAAAAGAAAAGCCTTAAGCTAAAAATCTGTGTAGGAGAAAAGGACTTCAGACTTTCTGAGATGGGAGTTCTGATAAAGGAACTAGCACAGGGACTGCAGAAGTGGGGAATTATTTTGTGACTTATAATACCAGGAAGGTGAAGTAGTACATACACATAAGCCTAGTTATACATCTTATCCTTTCTCAACTATTAAGAAAGTTGATAAACACATTTTGCATTAAGTGAGATAATCTGGAGGTAGGTGAGAAAATATCATTGTCACTAATGTTCTAAAAAGAAAGTAAACAGATCAACAAAATTTGGCAAATATTTAAGAAAAACTAACACAAAAGATGTGAGGCAATAAAAATGCTTCGATAAGATGGAAGAACCAATTTCTGAGAAAAGAGCCATTTAAGTAAAAATTAAAATAAAGATATTTTTAAGAAAAAAATGTGTAAACAAGAATAACCTCATATAAAAATGAAATGCAAGCCCTCAAATAAAAATATATGACTCACGCAAATAAAAATATCAATATAAAATTGCTGAACAGCTGATTGCCTAAACAAAAACTTCAAAATTAGGTGTTTTCCAAAACAACATATAAAACACAAAGCTATGAAATATATGTCAGAGATGTTCAGGTGTAAAAAGGGTCAACATAGATACCTCAACATATGACTAACAGGAGTTCCAAAATGAAGAACTGAGAAAAACCAAAGGGAAGAGAATCATAGAAAAATATGTTTTCTAAACCAAAAAAAAAAAAAAGGCTGTTAAGATACAGAGTTAACTTCACACACATACACATACACACACACACACACACACACATAATAATGCATGCATATACTAGATACTAGCATATACTAGATACTATTTCAGAACACTAAGGAATGTAAGCTCCATGAAGGCAAGGATTATTTTCTGTTTTATTCACCACTGTATCTTGAGTACTTACAGAAGTGCCTGGACACAGTAGAAAACCAAGAAATATGTGTGGATGAACGTAAAAAGTGAAAAATCCCGAAGCTTCAAAAGAATGTAATGAATGAGTATCAAATTTGCAATCATAGATGGCATGTGAAAAAATAAATGAATATGCAATGGAGTTGTATCTTTAAATTGTTAAAACTAAATGGTAATAAACCTGTATTCTGTGTCCAAGAAAACTAATCATGCAGTTTTAAAAGCAAAATAAAAGCGTTTTCAATTGTGCAAAGATTGAGAAAATTCGCTGTCCGAAAGTATATTTTTGACAAGTATTTAGCTATATACTCCAGGAAGGGAAAACTGAGTCCAGAAAGCAGAGGAAAACTGGATTCAAAGCACACTAATGATCAAAGAAATCCTTAACACTTAGCACTTAAATTTTTTATTCTGTCTTCTTTCCGTCATTTCACTTAAGGAGTCAGCTGTCAGCTTACTGCTGCTCCTTTTTAGGTAATATGTCTTTTTATTCTGGCTGCTTTTAAGATTTTTCCCTCTTGTCTTGAATTTCAATACTATTAAATTCCCAGGTGTGATTTTCTTTGTATTGATTCTACTTGAGATCTTTAATCATCTTCAAATGTTCAGACTGATTTTTCTAAAACAATTTGAAACCATTTCAACTATTATCCCTTTACACATAGGTTCTGCCCCATTCTCTCCACTCCTTCCAAGATTACTATTATACATATTTTTAATATTTTCATTACGTATCACGTATTTCTTGTGTACTTTTCTGCTTTTCCCATTTTTTTTTGCCCTCTCTGTGATTAAATTTGGGTATTTTCTATTGACTTCCCTTCAGCTTCATTAATGTTCTCACCTGCTGTGTCAAATCTACTGTCAAACTTATCCATTGAAATTTTATTTTTATACACTGAACTATTCAACTTTAGAATATATACTTGGTATTTCATTAACGATTCTAATTTTCTTTCCATATCACCTGTTTAATTATGTTGCTACTGCATGATAGTTATAGGTTGTTTTTTTTTTAACATCTTTATTGGAGTATAATTGCTTTACAATGGTGTGTTAGTTTCTACTTTATAACAAAGTGAATCAGTTATACATATACATATATCCCCATATCTCTTCCCTCTTGCATCTCCCTCTCTCCCACCCTCCCTATCCCACCCCCTAGGTGGTCACAAAGCACCGAGCTGATCTCCCTGTGCTATGCGGCTGCTTCCCACTAGCTATCAGTTTTACCTTTGGTAGTGTATATATATATATGTCCATGCCACTCTCTCACTTTGTCCCAGCTTACCCTTCCCCCTCCCCGTGTCCTCAAGTCCATTCTCTAGTAGGTCTGCATCTTTATTCCCGTCTTGCCCCTAGGTTCTTCGTGACCATTGTTTCTTTTTAGATTCCATATATATGTGTTAGCATACGGTATTTGTTTTTCTCTTTCTGACTTACTTCACTCTGTATGACAGACTCTAGGTCCATCCACCTCACTATAAATAACTCAATTTCGTTTCTTTTTATGGCTGAGTAATATTCCATTGTATATATGTGCCACATCTTCTTTATCCATTCATCTGTTGATGGACACTTAAGTTGCTTCCATGTCCTGGCTATTGTAAATAGAGCTGCAGTGAACACTGTGGTACATGACTCTTTTTGAATTATGGTTTTCTCAGGGTATATGCCCAGTAGTGGGATTGCTGGGTCATATGGTAGTTCTATTTGTAGTTTTTTAAGGAACCTCCATACTGTTCTCCGTAGTGGC
Source organism: Kogia breviceps (assembly GCF_026419965.1). Classification (NCBI taxonomy): domain Eukaryota; kingdom Metazoa; phylum Chordata; class Mammalia; order Artiodactyla; family Physeteridae; genus Kogia; species Kogia breviceps. The sequence continues at coordinate 69,788,058 of NC_081321.1, read as the reverse complement.
TGTATCAATTTACATTCACACCAACAGTGAAGAGGTATTTTAATGGCTCTCCTAACTCCAACATTTGTATTACCTGAAAGTGAGCCACTATTGTCTTTTTATTTTCTTGTCATTCATAATGAACCATGTGTCTTCACACGCCTAACCAACTTTTTTAAATTTAGAGGTGGACAGTATAAACATACTTTTTCAGGAATGTGTTTGTATAAATTTTTAAAAGACTTGGAAAAAATACGATAGTTAATATTTTTAGCTACATTACAAGATTATGGGAAATTTTATCTACTTTTTACTTGTAATTATTTAAAAAATTTTATATAAAAACTGTGGAATAAAGTTAAAACAATAAACATGTCATCAGGATCATCTTAAACTTAAAGGGGTTATTTAACACATTCAATTAGTTGTGTTAAAGAAATGCAGTAACCTTTTATAACAATCCTCAATCATAATGAAATATTCATAATACTGTTTTCTCAAAACTTAAAATAAATTTTACAATTACAAGTTTATATAGACATGTTCACTCATTGAACCAGTTTATTTTCCTTTTCAAGACATTCTATTTCAAGGAGAGTTTCTATAACTAAGGTATTTTCAAAACTTTAGAAAATTAAATCCTATACCAACTAGGCAATATTATTTTAAAATACCAATTCCAAGCATAGCAATGTATTTCAAATGGAGAATGATTATTGTGCTGCTTAAAAACAACAAACACATACCTCATGCTGTTTAAATTTCTCCTTCCATATTTTCTCCTCTTTATGAAGTTCATCATTCATCTTGTCCTGTTCTTTCTGAACATATAATATTGAAATATTATATTCAACTATCAAACAATATTATGTTTATTATGTATGATTCTTACGACATATATTTGTAAACAATGGTTAAATATGAAAACTCACCCAATGGTCCTCAGTTATTGGTACTGGGATAACAACTTTAATCCCAACCTGAAATATAATAAAATGATACCTAGGGTTCCCATTAGCATATAAAGATATTTACAATCTGGGTAAGTCATTTTATTTATTTGAGTTTATTTATATGTTTATTCATATAATAAAATGCATTGGCTAGAAATACTCCTGGACAATGCAAAAATTACAGATGATAATGTGTGTTAAGATGGGTTTTGCATTACAATTTTTTCTCTCCACACCGTTTCATTTAATTCACATAATAAATCAGTTCAGAGGGTAATTGTTTTCTTTCATTAACTCTTTATTAGCATCTATTTTGTTAAGGCTCTGCAGAATAAAAAAAAAATCAGTAAAATATAATCCCCTCCCTCAAAAACTTTACCTTTAATAATATGGGATTGCAATCATACATTCACATGTTGCCCCAAATTTAGCAAAATAAGTTTACCACAAAATAAGCACTATAAGGATTATGGTAGGAATAGGTGCTATATTTAGAGGATCATGAAAGGTTTCATACAGAAGATTGTTTTTGAAATGACTAGGCTTTTAAGAGATTAAATAAACATTTTAGGCATTTATTAAATGTTTTTGAGCTAGGAAAATGATTACAGCTCTGTTTTAGAAAAATTATAAGGTTACATTTGATAGAAGTAGAGAAAGTAAGTGAAGGAGACAATAAGGAGGTCAGTGAAGTAAGTATTACAGAAGTCCATGTGAGAATCAATGAGGGCCTTCTGCAGATAGGGTAGCAGGAGTCAGAAGAGACACAAACACGATGTAAATATGAAATGGTCATAAACTGCCAACTGACTGGATAAAAGGAAGCGGGAAAAGTTCTTTGGACGTTATCTTATAGGAATTATGGGAACATTTGATGGCATTTAAGCAGGGAAATAACTTTTTTTAGAAAATAATTATCCTACCAACTGCACTATGGTGCATGAGTTTACAGAATACAAGACCAAAAGTAGGGAGATCAATTAGAGAGTATAGTAAATATTCCAAGCTAGACATTAGGACATCCTGAACTATGGGGTAGCAGTAGACATATGGATGAGACAATGAATAATATAACTATTAGAAGGAAGAGGATAATAAAAGAGAGAGAAGAGTTAAAAATGGTCCATATCTTTCTAGCTTCGACTATGATGATAGTGTAACCCATCAAAATAATGAACACCAGAGGAGCAGCACGATTCAGAAAGAAAGACAGTGCATTCAGTTTTAGATACATTAAGTTCTGAGTGTAGGAGAGTTACATAGTTTGCCCTTTTTTGCTATAACTATAGATTTGGTTCTGAACAGCCATAACTGTGTTTGAGATTATCAAGAGAAAAAATACATGGAGTAAGAAAAGAAAGAACAAAGGATGGAATCCTTGGTAGGACCACATTCAAGGAGAGAGAAAAAGAAGCCTAAAATAGATATCAAGGAAGAACGGTCAAACATGTAAGAAGACAGTCAAGGCAGTATGGTCCCACAGAAGTCAAGAGAAAAAGAAATGGTCAGCAATCAAATTTTTATTGGCATGAAATGCTAAAGAGGCAAAAATAAATACTGAAATAGAACCTGTGAGTATGGTTCTAGAAGCCATTGGTTATTTTTGTCCAAGCCAATTTAGAAAGCGTTGATTATTTTTGTCCAAAAGCAGTTTCATTCACTGGGGCAGTGGTGGAAGATCCCTAGCAGATTTAGGATTGAATGAGAGATGAGGAAATGGATTGAGCACAAATAACTATTCTGTAAGAAGCCTGCCTATTGTAAGTAGAGCTAAAGAGCCGCTGACGTGAGACATATAAAGGAAAATGATCTCATGATTTTTCTTTTGTTTTGTTTCTAGAACAGAAGAAAATTGAACATGCCTATAAGCAATAAGAAAGGAGGAAGCCTACAGGTTCCTACGGGTGTTTCAACATAAAGGAAAACTGGGGTAAACTGGAAATTGATAGAATATAGAGCAAAGGAGGAAAAGCTAGCCTTTGGTAGAAGAAACCTCTCTTACTGAAATAAGAGCAAAGGCAAAAAAAAAAGCAAAAAGGAGACCACAGAGATTGATGCTAACCAGATGCAGGATGAGAAAGGAAAAGAAGTTCGTAATCGATGCAAAAATGTTATGTGATCACTTGCTAATAATGAGGAGGGAGGAGTTGGGTAGAACTCTTAAGGAAAGAGATTTACGATAGCTGTTTTGGAAAATGGAAGAGGAAGCTAACAAAGGACACAGAATAGAATTACTAAATAAGTAAATTATTTAGAATTCATCATTATAAAATTATGGAATGGTCCCACTGGAAAACTTTTAAGCCCCAAGGTAAAACAAAGCACACATTTAGAAACTCATTAAACCTACTAATGTCATATATATTTTTTAAATCATAATTTTATGATAAAGCACAAATTACTTTCAAAAAACAAGTTACAATTTTTCAAGGGTAGTGCCCTGGTGTTAAATCTCTTTTGTATCACGTAAGCACATAGCTGAAAGCTTTGCCCTTAAAGTAGTCAGTAAATTTTTGTTACAAAACAAATAAAAATGGCAACTTAGCTGAACAGAATTTAAAAATCAGATGTTTTTTAGAAAATATTTGAAAATATCACTAACAACCAATAGCAATAATACATTTTACCACAAGCCAGCAAACACTTCTCTAAGAATCTACATTATATTCACTCCTACTCCAGAATTGAAAAAAAAAAAAAAAAAAAAAAGCTTCTGATTTTTGGAAATGACTAATCTGGTCTGTGGAAAGGAAAATATAACTAAAAGAAAGCTAAACATTCATAGCTTACTATTAGAAAAAGCCATGGCCAAGCTGGTTTGACAATATTATCACTTTTTAATTTATTTATTTTCTATATAATCAGGAAATGCAATGTACTCAACATTGGAGGCTTGAATACCCTGAACTGCCTATGCGACTACATGCTAAGATTCTCTATATAGAACACTCAAAAACTAGTAAGTTGTGAGTAATACATAAGGCAACTTTAGTAATGTAAAACAAGAGATGTAAGTTCTGTCTGTTATCCATACATTCTAAGCAGCCTAATGGCCCACAAGTAGGTCCTAGAAATCCACCACTTTCTCAATATGCCACTACCATGACCTGAGGATGAGGACCACCTGAGGTGCAGCTGGGAGGAAACAGAAATGAAAACAACACAAAACTCCTTCACACCAAAAAATTTCTAGTCCCAGAAATTAGCTCAGTTATGGGAATGAGGCACATACCATCACCTACATGGCTAAACCACTTCAACCAACTATGTTTTACATAATTGCTAGATATCAGACCACATAGCAACGACATTACATGACTGAGAAAATTCTATTGCCTTTTTCCATGATTAGAAGGGTGTAAAAAAGTAACAACTTATGTAGTAAATATCAGCTTTTTTAGGATAATCTTTGAAACTATGAAGTTTCAAAGCAATACCTGAAATTCTAATGAATTTCATGAAAACTAGGCAAGGAGTCCATATTAATACTGTTAATCCACAGTCAACTGCTTTGATTATTAGGACTAATTAAAACCCATAGAATGGAGCTCAATCCACACCATAAACCAAAACATCAATACTGTTCAGGAGAAGATACTGATTTTTTAAAATGTATGAAAAACAAAAATTAAAATTAAAAAACCTTACCTTCTGAATATTCTCCAATTTCTTCTTTTCAACTTCAAACTGTTTCATCCAGTAATGTCTTTTTTCTTCTTCTTCTTGAAACTGCTTTTCTTCTCTATCCCTCTGAGCTTTGAGAGTTTGTTTCTTTAGATCTTCTAGTTCTTTCTGTTTGTCTTGCCAAGCCTCAAAGGACTGCCTACATCTTTCTTCCACTTCATAGTATCCGAAATTTATATCAGCATCATCTGTATTCATGAGGATAAAAATTTTTAAATCAAAACAGTTAAAATTGATCCAGTGCAAAGTTTAAAAGTAATTTCAAAATAAATAAGTAATGTCAATATATTACCAAAGTAAAAGTGATAGTATGCAAAATACATGTAAATTCCATTGCATCAATAAAGAAGTCACATAACTGGCCTTAAACTATTCCATAAGACTTCTATAAAAACATAGTGTGTGTGTGTGTGTGTGTGTGTGTGTGTGTGTGTGTGTGTGCATGTGTGTAGTTAAGGGATACATAAAGAACACAGTGAAGAGACACTTTAAAAATTCAGGTCTGGGTATATCTATTGCAGTCAGCTATATATGTGGAAAATTTTTAACTATTAATTAAAAATTAACTATTAATTAACTATACATTAACTCTAAGTTAATTTTTAACTTACATGAAGTTAACTTAGGAGTCATAAAAAAATATGAGAACATATAATTAAATAAGCATAGCAAGTACACAATATTTTTCAAATATTGTGACTATATTCTTCTAAATGTCAAAAGAAAACTGTCTATATTTTTTTCAGATAATTAAGGTCAATCACATAAAAATTATCATAAATATCATCAAGCAATTTAGTCCACCTGGCAAAACATGTTCATCCACAGGCAATTCACAAGGATCAGGCTCTGAAACAGAATCAGGACTGCCACAATGAGTTTTACTTCTCAGAAATTCTTCTTTTTCTATTTCAGATAACATCTAAGAGGTTAAAAAAGTACCAGTGATTAAAGAAAAACAAAATAGAGAGTAAAGCTATTATTTTAATAATGTATTAAGTATTTACATACACATATCTAGAACTTTATTTACTTCAAATCACTCTCAAATACAATTCTATACAGCACATTGATAATTATTCTCTTTATGGTGAAGAAAAATGTTTTTTCCATGCAAGTGCACTGTTTTACCCTCCTAATGGTTTTCAGAATTCTAATTGCTTTCTAATATTTGCTCACAATATTCAATTAAACTGCTTAATAATCATGTCAAAATGTTTCTACTAATGTGTTTTCCTCCTAATACCTTTTTATATTTCTTATCTGCAGCAATAGGTCACATATACAAATTGCTAATATATTCAGTATGTTTTAAAAACAGAACTATTCTCTAATTTGCTCTGACTTACATACAAGTTATAATTTTGATTAATACTTTTCCATAATTATACTTCTATATATTCTAGCTTGAAAGATATAGGATATCTAGTCCACTGAAGTAGCAATATGATAATTCAAAATTAATATATTTCAGGTTTGAGGGTTACCAAAAAAGAGAGTAAGAAACATACATACAAGTAATTTTCACATTATGCTAAATACACAGAGAGCAAGAATAGAGTAAGGTAAAAATTAGAGTTGGGTAAAATGAGAAGTAAAAATGATTTCAAGATGCTGAACCTGTGGAAGAGGTTTTCTCTTAAATACATTTCCAGGAGTTTCACCCAAAAATGCTAGGCGCTCCTTTACTCTTACTTTTTTATGGATGTTTCTGTTTTACCATTTAAAAAAAAAAAACTAACATAAGATATTCTACGTTTAAAGTTTCCACAGAGTATTTAAAGTCTCCACTGGATCATAGTACATTCCTAAACAAAGTAATAATATTAGAGTATATTTCATTGTTTTCCTTGTAGTTTTTAGGGAAAAAATACTATTCAATATAGTTCTGCTCTCTTATCTACATTAAATTCCCAAGTATTGATGGTTCAAATCACTATTTCTAATATTTTTAAAGATAGAAATTTGTATTGTTTTATATTATATGCCAGAGGAGGAAATAAATCCAAATATTTTTAGCTTAAAATAATTTAATTTTTAAGCCAGTGAACTTTAAATGCTACGTGAGAGGTAAAGGTAAATTTCTAACTGTAATATTGAGTACTTTCAGTCAAACAACATATACCTTCATTAATTGTTCTGGATTTTCTTTACATTCAGTTTGTAATTCTATCCTTAAATGCATATGATTATTAGAAACTGCTCCATAATCATAGCCTATAAAGAGAAAGAAATATTATAACTTTAAATATTAGAGCAGGACACAATATGTTAAAATCCCAAACTATTTCATCATCCTTTAATCTCAAATTTTACCACAGCATATTTTTTTTTTTTTTTTTTTTTTTTTTTTTTTTTTTGTGGTACACAGGCCTCTCACTGTTGTGGCCTCTCCCGTTGCAGAGCACAGGCTCCGGACGTGGCGCAGGCTCAGCAGCCATGGCTCACGGGCCCAGCTGCTTCGCAGCATGTGGGATCTTCCCAGACCGGGGCACGAACCCGCGTCCGCTGCATTGGCAGGCGGACTCTCAACCACTGCGCCACCAAGGAAGCCCACCACAGCATTTTCTTGATCAGTAACTCAAAACAATAGTAAAATACTGAAGAACAAAGAACATAGGAAATCTGTAATCTTTATTCAAAAATAAAAGTAACAGATTTTTAGAGCTCTTTATCACCTTTCATATTCTAGACTGAAGTTCATTTTCCATGTACACAGAATAATGCTGTGTTTAATATCACAATGACACCTTGATTAGAAACCAACAGAAGTTCAATTCTACCTGCCACAAACTAGCAGTATAATCTTGCAGCACAAGATACTGAAAATGCTTTAATAAAGATAAAGTCTTAATTTAAAAGATTATAATTATTAACACACAAATGAAGTAAACTTTCATTCCCAATTTTCTGTTTTTTTGAATTTTATTGTGTTTTTATCATCTGTGCAGATGTAGATATGTTTCTTTTCCTCATTCAATTAACATGTTTTATCATGGTAATATTCCCTAGTAGTAAACTATTTTTTACAGATGACCATTCTGCTAATTAACTGACTATTCACACCTATTTTGTCTATTATTATAGATTTTCTTTTTCAACACCTATTCACAACCTCTCTGGCATGTTTTCCTATGTGAGAGCTGAAAAGCAAAAATAACATTCTCCAGATGCCTTTGAAGCTAGGTTTCTGAGGGTGATTTAGGTTCTGCCAATTGATACATTTGTATAAGTCTTTATTTTCATAAAAATATTATGTGTGAAGAAAGGCAGAGAGAGAGATTTTCATTTTTCTGGCTCAGACTATGATAGAGGGTGCTTTGGGTTGGAGATAGTAGTGTATAGTAGAGGATTAATGTCTCCGAATTTCTTTATTATATTAGCAGCTCCTGCTGCAGCCCAGTTCTACAATGTACTTGCATGTATATTTTCTACACTTTGGATGTTCAGCTTAGAATCTGTTTCTTCAGTTCTATTAACAATTCTGTTATTTATTGTAATAGCTAGTATCCAAAGATGTCACTCCCACACTTCCTGGTATGATAACCTGTGTAGTCCCCTCCCGAACAGAATCTGTGCTGACCCTATGTAACCATCAGGATGTAGTAGAAATGATGTTGCATGACTTCTGAGAATAAGTCATGTGAATCTTTACAGGGTTCCATCTTAGTCTCTTGATATTTTGTTCACAGGATGCTCTTTCTCAGAATCCAGGTGCCATGCAAGCCATAGGGAGAGACCACATAGGTGCCTCCAGCTGACAGCTCCAACTGAACTAACATCAGCCAACAATTAACATCAACTGCCAGTCATCTGAGTGAGCCATCTTAGAATTCCAATCCAGTAAAGACTTCAGATGACTGTGGCCCTAATCAACATCTGACTGTAAATGCATAAGAAATGCAAGCAAGAACTGACTAGCTAAGCCCAGTCAACCCACAGAACTATATAAAAGATAACAACATACTGTTATGTTAAGCCACTAAGTTTGTTTTACACAAATACTCCCCAAAACCTTACTGCTTAAAGTAGCTAAAACAGTTATTGTCTACAAATGAGAGCCCTAATCAGTACATCCATATTCATAAATAAAGTTAGCCTCAGTCTCTCTTATGTATGTGTATGCGAGGCTTGCACAGTTTTGTATTTAAAATGTGCAGTTTTTTATAAATGAAATATTATATAATCTGCAGATTTTTTTTTGCTCCTTGATGGATTGGAATAATTCAATTGCGAAATTATCCCTAGTTCCTAACAACATTTGAGAAGAAATCTCTTTCCACCTTCAGCCAAATTATTGATTTAATCATGTTTTCTCCTTCATCAAGCAATTTTGATAATTTGAATTTTCTTAGAAAATTATTCTATTCATTGAGACTATAAAACTTATTTGATTAGAGCTATATACATGGGATCTTATAATTTTCTAAACCACTGTTATAATTGTAGTTATATAATCTTTCATGTAACTAATTTTTTATAATTATATTTCCTTTGCTTTTTTTCATAATTAGGCTCTATACTTGCCAATATATTTAAAATACATTTTCATTGTATAAACCTTAGTAAATATAAATAAGAAAACCATTAAAATCCCCCATAACTCTACTATAGATAAGCACTGCTAAAACCTGAAGGGTCTACATAAGTCTTTACATATCCTTTCACCCAGGTACTCAGAACAAAAACCTTGGAGCCAAATTTCCTCTCTTCCTTTCATACAAATCCATCAATAAATACTTTTGTTTCCTTCTACCTTAAGAATGTTTTCTAGAATATGACTGTTTTTCATCATTTCTACTCCAATCACTCTCATCTCTAACCACACTACTGTGACAGTCTTGTAGTGGACTCTTGCTACCTCAAGGCATCTTCTCTACAGAGTCTCCAGAATAATGGTCTCAAAATATGTCAGATTCTGTCACTCCTTACTCAAAAACCTTCATATACTCAGAACAGAATCCAAAGTCCACACCTTGGATTGATAAGAGCCCTGTATGATCTGACCCCTTATTTTCTTGGATACAACCACAAAGGCTTACTATTCTTTGAACATATTACGCCCACTCAGTGTGCCTTGGCCTTTACGATTCCCTCTTTCTGGAACACCAGCCCTCTAGACATCCACGTGACTCACTTCTTCATTGAGATATCCCATGTGGCTTACTGTCTCATTTCAGTCACTACTTAAATATCACCTCCTCAGAGAGGCCTTCCTTGACTTATCCTATCTAAAATAGCAATCTTCAACCTCTATGCCCTTATCTTTTTTACTTTTTTTTTTGGTCACACTGGGTCTTAGTTGTGGCAGGCGGGCTCCTTAGTTGTGGCATGTGAACTCTTAGTTATGGCATGCATGTGGGATCTAGTTCCCGGACCAGGGATCGAACCCAGGCCCCCTGCATTGGGAGCACAGAGTCTTAACCACTGCACTAGCAGTGAAGTCCCTATCCCCTTATCTTAAAATCCTTCCTTCATGAAAGTTATCATTATTGAAATATTACATATGTATTTATTTGTTTATTGTCTGTCTCCCCACACCAGAACATTAGAATAAGAGAGGACCTTTGCCTATTTTGTTCCCTGCTGCATTCTCAGTGGCTAGAACATATCCTTTCACACAGTAATATTTTTGGTACAAATATCTATGAATATCCACATTATAGTTTATACTAATATTTTTATAAATGACATTAAATTTCATAATAATTTTAATAGTATATCATGAAACTGTTATTAAGTATTGTCTAAGCCATTTTTTATGAATGTATAGTTAGACACACCAACGTCCCGTTGAACATTTAGGTTGTTGCCATTTTTCATTATAAACTAAGCCAGGATTAATTCTAGTTAAATCTTTGTTCATTCTATTATTCTTAGAATAAATTTGCAAGAAGTAAATTTGCTCAGTTGAAGCAAATAAAGATTGTGAGGCTTTGATATAAATTATATTTTTCTCCAAAAATATGTATGAACTGATACTTCTAAAATAGTCCCACAATTAGTTTTCTTTTGTTTAACATAAAGTAATAGAATGTCTGGTTTTAATTAGGACTGGTAAAACAAATTGTTAGTGGCTAGTACTTACTGGACACGTAAGGAAGGTAGTAAGTAAAACGAATGAACTAAATTGAACAGACCAATATACTACAGATATTTTATTAGAGATAAATGCACATAACCTGTATATGACAAGAGACAAGAACTTCAAGCAGTTTAATTTTCTAAATTATAAATTATTCATTATTCATACTTACAGAAAACTTATCTGCCAAGCAAATGAAAACTGTACTTACTTAAAACATCAGTATATTCCACATCCTGAAGAATGAGCTCTTCAACAGTTTTACTCTTATTCTTTATGACGTTAATACAGTGAAGAACTGAGTCAGGTAATTCATCTAAATCCTAAAAATGTAAATAATGAAAGAAACTGTAAAATTCTTTACTAAAACTATGTATCAAAATCTGTTTTGATATGCCAAAAATTTGAGTAAAATGTATAAATGAGGTAAAAGGTCTCCATATAAAGAGCATAATCCAAACAAATATATTTGGTTAAAATTTGCTTTTAATTTTCAGGTGGTTATAAATCGCATCCATGATTCTGTTGGATCTCATATTCAAATGAATAATTTCAGAACTTTTGTCACACTTAAATTAGCTGTGAATAAAAAGATACAATAATATAAAAATATTATTTTCTCCAAAAGTATTATGTAGGTTATTGCAATCCTAATTAAAAATCAAAGTGTAATTATTTTTTGAAACTTGATAAATGACTTTTTTGGACAAAGCTTAGTTGAAAAGATTTTGAAATAGCAAAACTACTAAAGGAATTTGACCCATTTTATATTTAAAAATATAAAACCACTGTAGGGCAAAAATTAACACAATAATGGAAAAGAATAAATAGCCTTGGATAGATCATATGTATAACAACTAAATATATACAACAGATATGACAAATCAATTGAGAAGAGGTGGATTATTCCATAAGTGACCCTGGGAATATTTGTTAAATATATGCTGGAAAATTTTAATTAGATCTACTTTTTATAACATAGATGAAAATAAGTTTCCATTGGATTAAGGATTTTTATATAAAAGAATGAATCCATGAATAACTTTTCTAGGCATATAAACATTGGAGAAAATACACAAATGAAAAGAAGATAAATGTTTGATTTCCAAAAAAGTAACTATTCTTTGGTCTAAAGATTTCACATACATTTTGCTTTTTATGCATTTCTAATCACCTTAGAATGCTCATGATTAAGCAAAAAAAGCAGGATACAAATATATACATGTATATATACACACACATAATTATATGTATAGTACAATCCCAATTTTGTGAAAAATTCACACATATACATGTGAAATTATAGGTAATTTCTACCTTCAATATACCTTTTATATTTAAATATCTACTAATATATATTGCTTAAAGGTGACCCTAAGGAAAAAATCAGATAAGTATACAAAACACACTGAGAAAAGTAATATTTCTCCTAAAAGGCTTATCTAGTTAAAAGGCTCAAAAATATAACACAACACTTACTGTATCACTATTATCACTCTGGGTTTCTGATTTTGAATCACTATCAAAATCATCTTTTTCCAAGGAAGAAATGCTGATTTTATCCAATTCAGCTTCTATTTCTTCTTTGAGCTTTGTATCATCATCATCGTTGTCTTCCATCATCCTTCATAATAAAACACGCAACCATTTAAAGAAAACTGAAGAGGCTAAATGCCAGTAAAAACTATAGGTCCTTTAATGTGCCATACCAATCCAACATGCTCTACTGGTAAAAATTTAGTTTAACATAGTTTTAGTTTAACAAACTTTTGTCACACCTTATCATGGCTGTACTATATATTAAAGAAAATGTTTTCTCCCTATATTCATTCACTATTTCTTTAATGTTTTGACTACAAAATGATCAACTCTAATAGCACTCTTTAAATTCTCTAAAGGAAAAGTTACATGGAATGAACTGGCTTACCTTTCTGAACCAAGAAACTTCATACTAAAATTCATTTTCATGGTAATAATTAATGGCAAAATACCTCTGAACAGCTTGAGTATTCAGAGATTAAGATACATACAAGAGAACAACCTATGTCTATATATGGTGAAACATGTAGTTAGTTTCTACTCATTAAATCAGAATTGTTAATTCCACCAGATACCACGTTTTTACCAACAATAACATGTTGCAATAATGGATAATACATGGCTTATAAGTTAAATATTTATTTCATTTAAATCTCTAATGCTTGTAATGGATATGGGTCAAGCAGTACATTGTAATAGGTCTTCACATCATCATCGTTAACTACCATCATTAGCTTCCATGTATTAAGTACCTGTGACAAACCAGGCACTAGAAGACACTTGAGTGATTGATAACAGGTTAAAGGTCATTATAGTCATTGTATAGGAGAAAACCAAGGTTGGAAGAGGTTACTTAACTGCCATAGTAACTGCCATACTTACTGCTAGTAAGTAATGGGAGCAGGATCCTAATTCAGAGATCCTGAATCCAAAGCCAGTGCTTTTCCCACTATCAAATGGTATCCAAACTCAGTCAAGCTCATTATCTGCCCAGCAATCCCTTGAACAACTTCTAGTCCAATAGTCTTCAAATTGCAGATGGTAACCCATTCATGGATCAATAAATTAATTTAGTAGCTCTTGATCATCTAGTTTAAATGATAGGATAGAATAGAAAAGTTAGGATAGGTCAAAGAGGAAACTGTAAGTGCACTACATATACTACAGGTAAAAGTTGTTTAAAAAAACGTTTGTTTCAATTATAAGTACATGTATATGTATGTATGTGTGCATGACCTGCAATGTAAATTTTTGTTTATTTTACTGTGGGTCTTGGTAAAAAAAAAGATTGAAAAATACTGTACGAGTCAGCTTTTATTTTATTTTCCAGACTATTCCAAACTTTCATTCTTTCCTCCAGTCCCTGGCCTTTCCACAGCTGTTGTCTTCCCAGCCCTTCCTTCCTTTTTTTCTTTCCTTCCTTCCTCCTTCCTTCCCTCCTCCATGCTCTCTGTTCTTCCATCCCTCCTTCCACTCCCTTCCTCTTTATTTTCCATCTTTTACTCATTCATCTCAAAATCAACTTTTTGGGAGCCTACAAGATGCATCCACAACAGTGCTAGGTGCTACAAACTGATTAAATAAGTAACCTGTGTTTTCATAGAGTTTACAGTCTAGTTAACAGAGAAAAAGAAACATCCTCATTTCCCTATTTCTTTTCCTGAAGTCTCTTCTTACTCTAATCTTATTAGGAGGCGAGACCCTCTTCCTAATAAAGTGTACTCCTGTACTTATGCTCTGAATCTGACAACTTCTCACCTACCGAACTGTCTGCTCCATCCACTATTGCTTCTGTTTACTACTTTGCCATACATTTGTATTCCACTGCCACCTCCTCCATAAACAAAATCAGTTCATTCCTATCAAAACCCCCCCACAAAACCCACACAATACCTGTGCCTGTCCTTCCTCTAGTTATAGATATCACATATCTTTCTTTCACGTATAAATGATTTAACTCGACTGATCTCCATGTATTGCATACACTCTTAGGCATTCATCCCGGAGAAATGAAAATTTATGAAAATGAAATGAAAATTTCATTAATAAATGAAAATTTATGCTCACACCAAAACAAATGTTCACAACGGTTTTATTCATAATAGTCCCAAACTGGAAACAACCAAAATGTCCCTCAATAGGTGGATAGTTAAACGGACTCTAGTACCTCCGTACCATGAGCAGTAAGAGGCATGAACCATTGATATATGCCACAATACCAATGAATCTCCATGAATCTCCAGGGAACTACGCTTAGTAAAAAGCCCACAGCAAAAGGTAATAGACTATATGATTCTACTTATATAACACTTCTGAAATTCTAAAATTTTATAAAAATGAGGACATATTAGTGATTGCCACTAATGGAGTGGATGGGATTGCAGGAAGGTGGTTATGGTGATAAAAGGGCAACGTGAGAGATCCTTGTGGTGTTGGAACTATTCAGTATCTTGACTGTGGTTAATTAGTGAGCATATTCAGATGATAAATAGTGTATTACATAATACACACACAAATGAATACAAATAAAATTGAGGCAATCTGAGTAATATTAGCAGATTGTACCAATATCAAAATCCTGGTCGTAATATTATACTAGAGTTAACAAAACATTACCATAGGGAGACACTGGACAGAGTGTATAAGAGGTATTTCTGCATTATTTCTTTAAGCTGGATGTGAATCTATAGTTACCTCAATAAAAATGTATTTTTAAATATCCTAAGTACTAAGAGGACAGTTAAATAAATTATGATAAATCCATAGAATGGAATACTATACAAGTCCTTTAAAAATGGGTACATTTACTGTACTCCTGAGGAAAGGTAGCCAAGAAGAAATAATTGAACAAAGGCAAATGGATGAAAACTACAGAGAATAACATCTCTTTTGCATAACTACACGCACGTACACACACTTTTTTCAGACAGAAACTTTCTGGAAGAAATTGGGGAACTTTTAATTTTAATTTCATACCTTTATGTTGAGTGATTTTTTTATCATGAATATGTATTACTTTTTTAACTTTAAAAGCTAATTTTAAGATATTCAATTTTACTCATAACCTCCCTCTTCCAAAAGAAAACAAAACAAAACCAGAACCAGTGCAAAATGCTACCCATAATCAAACAATTAAAATGCGATTCAAAACCTTTGCTAGGTGGAAAATTACATTTTTTTAAAACATGGCTATAAAGCAGAATGTACAGATTCACAAAACTTTCTACAGAAAGAAAGTCAGGAGAATAGGGTAAAGGAAAGAGACATTTTCATTACATGTCCCTCTCTGCTCATCTACTGGCTCTTTAGATCAGCCCTGCCCAATTACATATTTGAGCAACATATTTGACTTTAAATTTTGTAGGAGCAAATTTTTTAAATGTAAAGAGAAACAGGTGAAATTTTAATAATATATTTAATTCAATCCAATATATCCAAAATATTACTTCAACATATAGTCAATAGAAAATTATTAATTATAAGGCCAATGTAATTACAAAGTTTACATTTTTGTTTTGTAAAATAATTCTTCAAAATCCGATGTGTATTTTACACCTACAGCACATTTCAATTCACACTAGCTGCATTTAAGCCCTCAATAGCCACCTGTAGCCGGTGGTTACAGGATAGGACAGGGCAGCCCAAGATGGATCCCATTGCAAACAGGCTACAGTAAACTACTTCAAGTTGACAATACATCACTTGGAGTTGGCTAAAGCTGCCAAAAATGGGAAATTTTAAGGAACTCCACCCTTCAACTGTAGTTCTTCAAGTTCTGAATGAACTACCAAAAATCTTCAAAACTGCATGGAGCCTCTCGCTCCACAGACTCGCTCAGCCACCCGCTGGGCGCGCGGTCCCCCGTTCGCCCTAAAGCCTGGCCGCCGCGAAGAAGGGCCCGGCTCCGCCTGCGCTCCCGCAACTCCGCCTCGCTTCCCCTTACACCAACCCCGGCCTTGAGGGGTCTCGGCTCACCCAGCCGCAGCTAAACCTTCGGCTTTGTTGGAAAACAGCGCCCGGAGCCTCCAAACAAAGAGTAACCACGGCAACTGCCAATCCCGAGGAAGATGGACCTTACCGGTGCCCCAGTAGGACAAACTATCTCTACTCGAAACCAGACGAATGCTTCGTCTCAGGAGCTGGATAAGGAATTTAAAATTTCTTTCAGGTACGTTTTAATATTTAAATAATTTTGGAAAGTATTTAATAAAAAAGGACTCTTTGTTACAATCACCCAAGTAGAGGTAGCCTGACCTTTAAATTGTTTCTGACCTATCTATATTTATTTATGTGCATCTAGTAAATGTTGAGTTGCCCATGTGTAAATTGTACATTCCACAAAACCTTAACCCTGAATAGTGAGATGTGGGGACTGGAAGTATGGAAAAAATGCCAATAAACTGTTTGTCTTCCGTGACAACAGTTTCTTTTAAAAAAGAAAAAAAGCAATCAATTATCACACAATT
Organism: Kogia breviceps; assembly: GCF_026419965.1. Classification (NCBI taxonomy): domain Eukaryota; kingdom Metazoa; phylum Chordata; class Mammalia; order Artiodactyla; family Physeteridae; genus Kogia; species Kogia breviceps. Next base: position 69,771,352 of record NC_081321.1, on the reverse strand, counting down.
ATCAAAATCAGTTATGAAAAACTTCTAAGTGAATGGATGTGTGGGGTGAGAAATTTCAAAAATTATTTTCTGTAATATGTTTTACTGTAAAATATTGACGGTGACACACACTGTTTTAATATAAAACTTGAAGTTTAAGTATATTTCATAATATTTAATGTTAACTTAAAAATTCATCAAAGTTTCTTTCTTGGTGTATAGTGTACAAAATGTAAAATTTCATTTTAATTAATAACAGATATCCCTGATTTTAATTTTTTTGAAGTTTGCAAGTGAAGCATTAAATTCCAAGGGGAAGTAGTTAAGCATAATTGTAGAAGATATCTGATATACAATAAGCTAAAAGCAAACAATTTCATTGAGCCTTTGAAAGAAAATAGACTATATTTCCTGGTAACAACTGAATAATAAAATGTATTGTGTCAACTTAATAATTAATAATATAGAGTGAGAAACCAGTAGACTTTTGATATTAAAAAAACACATTAGTTCCTCGTTCAAGAAAGATAATGATTTTCAAAAATAAACTACTTCTGGTTTCAGAATTAAATTTTGGGTATTTTCATTATTAAAGTCCATACTAAAGTAACATTTTTTCTTTTTTTAGTTTAGTTTTGTTGCTGATTTATAAACTATCAAACTCTTCATTTAAAATGCTCAGACTAACATTATGTTGAAATTCACATTTAAAAAATATTAAAATTTTGTTTGTAATTATGAAATTATTCATACTTTTCCCAAAGAATATCAAATCCATTAGTAATACATTAATTTCTAAAACTAATTTTAAACAACTAATTTGAAGATATTGTCTGAATTGCTTTCCTTCTTAATGATTACCTTGTCAAACAAATTGATAGCAAAAAAGAAAAACACTGGAAGTTCTGAAGATAAATTAATCCATGGTGCATGTCTCTACAACTCATACTTTCAAGTTACTTATTAAAAAGAAAAAAAACCTACTCAGGTTAAAGGATTATGGACAAAGTAACATAATCCACTTTTGGCTATAATTTCTAGGAGGAGTGCAATTAAAGAGATTTTTCCTAAATGCTGCCTAATTAAACAATAGTTTCAAGTTGAACTGATTTACAATCTATGACTATTTGCAAATTCTTAGCAAAGCACACATGATCCCTCACAATCTTTACTGAGTCTACTTCTCCAGCCTTATCTTTCATCTCCTGCCACTTTACCCACGCCCTTGTGCACTTCACTGTAAAGCCTGTGAATGCAGTGTTCCATCTGTCTTGAAAATTCCTGCCTCCACCCTGTGTTTGCCTGACTGGGACCCTGTTAATCATCCTTCAAGGATTATCTCAAATTCATTGCCTCTGAAACTTCCCAGCTCCGTTATTCCCAGTCCCCACACCCCCAACACAGTTCAGAGTTGGCCACAGGCTTTAATACTTGATTCCCTAACAGTTTGTCTTATTTATTCATTTTTTGTGTTCGTATCTCCTGGCACTGAGAAGGAACTTAAGAACAGTAATTAGAGTATTATTTAACTAGTGAAAAATGACACCTATGAATAGGTGAATTATTGTAAATTGTCCTTCCCTATAGCATTTATACTATTAAAAAATATCTCTGCTGTTGGACCATTTATTAACTAATCAGGAAATGAACCAAAGAAATACCATACCAGGACCTTATTTGAGTTAGTTAAAAAAATTCTTTGTCTATAGCAAAACAAAATACAAGTCTACCACACTACAAATATTTACTTAGGAACTGCACGAACTTGCATATCTTTGTGTAAGCAAATCTTCATTTTCATTGATGTTGTTTTTAGTATGTGGGGCTTGTGGCTGAAAAGATCACACATGACCATCTCTTACCATTCTATGCAAACGTGGCTATGGGCTTCCTTGGCTCATTGCTAAGACACCTTGTTTGTTGTGTTCTAACTCTTTAACTTGAACTGCTTGCTATGGTCTGAATGTTTGTATCCCCTCAAAATTCACATGTTGAAGTCCTTACACCCAATATGATGGTGTTAGAAGATGGTACATTTAAAAGGAGGTGATTAGTTTATGAGGGTGTATCCCTCATGAATGGGATTAGTACTCTTAGGAAGAGATCCCACAGAGCTCTCTTTTGCCATGTGAGGATAAAAGAAGTCTGAAACTTTGCATCTTTATCTCAGACTTCCAGCTTCCAGAACTGTGAGAAATAAATTTTTGTTGCTTATAGATTACCTACTCTGTGGTATTTTGTTATAGCAGCCCAAATGGACTAAAACCCTACTGTTCTGAAGTTACCATGAACATCCTCCTTAATCAAGTCAGCTGACTTTGAGAGTACAGAATTCTCTCCCTTTTTGACATCTGTCTCATGTAACATTATTTTAGAAATTTCTTCCTTGATTGGTTTCCATGAGATCATGCTTTGCTTATTTTCTCGTTTCTTAAAGTCTGCTTTAAAAAGAAAAATCCAAATTCCTAATTATATCATTCTCTACAATCAAACCTCTGCTCATTTTTATCTATAGTTAATCCCTCATCTCTTTCATTTATTCCCAAGATAACAGGTCTCTACGGATGACTCCCAGTTCTGCATAGCTTATGCTCTCCACTTACCTGCACTCCATTTCCAGTGCTTAACCATAAGGGTATCTTTTACCATTTCAAACCCAATTATTAAATATTAAATTTATGGCATTTATGAAATTTTTTCAAACAATTCCAGTGATTCTCATTATTCTTTTATTTTCCCATCGTAAAAAATCTTTCTGATCATCTTTGATTCTTTCTTGCTTGTAGTAAAGCATATTGAAATGTATCAAAACCCTCTTTTTCTCCCTCTAATTATCTTTTTACTGCCCTTTCCTATCTATCGGTCATTTTGTTTGGCTTTTCCCACCCTAAATCACTTCTTTCCTTCATCTCAGGCACATAGTTACCTCTGCCTCCTACTGAGAACTGCCATGTGATTAATCGCTATGTGCCAATGGAATATGAGCAGAAAAGAAGTATGCAACTTCCACCTCACTTGCTTAAAAGATACTCGCCTGAGTTTATTCATCCTCTTCCTTTCTGCTGACTGTAAAGGATTACACCTTGAGCAAATTTGTGAGCCATATATTGAACAGGCTGGAGCAAGTCCCATGTTCCTAAGATGATTTCCCAGTAGAGAACCCATTACCCATCTTGGACTGAGAGAGAATAAACTTCAGTTTAGTTTCGTGTTTGGGTCCTTTGATAAAACATTTTAGCTTTGACTCTACCCTGCTAATTATTATAAAATCAACACTCAAGCCTCTGCCTTCAACATTTCACACCAGAATCACTGCAGAGATCTCATTCATTAGTCTTCTTTCTCTTTCTCATTCATAGAGAAACAGAGGCTAGATCTTTGGGCTTAAGTTCTCATTCAGACTGTAGGACAGGATCACAGCTTTCTCATATGCTGCAGTAAATAGAATTGAAGCCAAAATGTAGATCTACAACATCTTGGACATCAGGCAGTCTTTCCAACTGAGTGTCCCATCTAAGACTAGAGGACAGAAACTGAAGAAAACAAATGATAGTGGGAGAGTTTGAGGCAGAGGGTGGAATATAAAGGCTAGAGAGACTCCTGAAGCTGGGAAGAAGTACCTCGGAAATTTTTAGGAGGAATATGGCCTTGGATTGAAGTAGGGAGGGAAGTGCATGGATGCTAACCTAGACATCTCTTACTTATTCACTTTCTAAGGCATCTTTCAGTTTAACAAATGGATTGGTTTCTTCCTAACTAGGGACAAACAGCTTCAAGTTAGTCCTACTAACTCTGCTTTTGTTACCGAAGCAAACTTGGGTCTGCTCGCCCACACGCAGTAAAGCCAACCTACTGACACCAGGTTGTGCTGAAGAAAAGTACGGCATTTATTGCAAGGTGCCAAGCAAGGAGAACAGGCAGCTCCTGCTCAAAAGACCCAAAGTCCCCCATGGCTTTCAGGGAAGGGGTTTTAAAGGCAGTGTGAGGGAGACGGTTGCAGGGTGCGTGAACAGCTCATGCACAGTTCTCTGCTCAGTTGGCATCAAGGTGAAGTTTCAAGCATCATCAGCCTTCTGGTTTCAACCAGTCTAGGGTCTATGTTCTTATGTCAACACTTTTCATCTGGTGCGGGTCTGCTTCCTATAAAAACAACTTACGAATTCGTGTCAGGCCTTTATCTGTGTCTTTCAGGGAACTGGGAGTTGGGTGATTCTGCTGTGTAGCAGATTTATAGTCTAAATTGTTACCAGTTCCCCAGCCCAACAGCTCTTCTTTGTTTCTACATCTTCACATTTCCCAATCACTAACTCGAGTCAGCCTTTTGTGACTCAAGGGAGGCCTGGGAGGCTAAAGCAAAAGCCTTTTACTTCAAAGGACAGGGACATAGGGACTTGTATACTGTTTCACTTTCACCAGGTCAATTATGTACAGCATGTATTGAAACATTGTAAACTACAATACTTTTTAAAATACTGAGCCAGCTAGAATTGAAACAACCAAGGGAAAAAGAAAACCCAGAAACATACCCAAGAAAATGTAAAACCTCCATATCTAATAAACCAAGCACCAAAACCGATAAGTATTGATTTTTACATAAATGTTTTAGGAAAATTGGCTATCTGGAAAATAATTTTTATTTAAAACCACCTTAAATTAGTTCCCTTTCTTATACTGTATACCAAAGTAAATTGTAAGTTCATTAAATAATTTAATTCACCTATTCATTGATTCATTCATTCAATAAATATCTATTGCTATTGTACCCACCATGTGTTAGACTCGGGGTTGTAATGGTATACAAGATCTACTCTTTCCGCTTAAAGACCTCAGAGTCTACATGAGAAGGAAGACAAGTAAAGATGAAAATAGGCAACAAATAGAGATTAGGAAAAGGTTTCCAAGGCTAGACCTCAGTGAGGAGTTAACATTATTCTGGGAAAGAGGAGGACAGTCAGATGTAAAGGAAAGGTTTCTAGCAAGGAGAACAAGGTGTGTTATGACTGGAAACAAAATAAAATATTTCATTTTCTGAAAACTGCAAGGAGTTCAGTAAGGCAGCTATTGACATGTTCTGAAAATGCCCTCTTGGTCTCGACTGCCTGGCCAAAAAATGCAGATAAAGAAAGACAGGTACAGTTTCAAGACATCTTCAGTATTTCCTTATATTCAGGAGAGCAAAGGGGAATGTTATACTGACTGCTGGTATGAGAAGAAAAATATGCAAATAAAGGATGTGAGTAGGCAGAATTATTTAAAGTTATTACTGTGGTGAGTGTTTATTGTAAAAGTTGTGTTTATCTTTTCAGAATCATCAGTATATGGGGAGAAAAAGAATGTTAAGGAAAAACAAAACATTAATTTTTAAATACTTTCTTAATCTCATTAATGGAGCTTTCTTGGTAAGTATCTTCATAATTATATAGTAAAGAAAATGTGCATTTATATTGGCAATTAGTTCAAAAATAAGTATTGGCTATCTTTTTTTGTAGGTTCTTGGACTTTTACTCATGGGATTTGGTGCATGGCTTTTATTAGATAGAAATAATTTTTTCACAGCTTTGGGTATGTACCTATTTTCCTTTCTCTAAATCAAACAAGGCATTCAGTGTTAATTGCATACATGATTGCATACATGATTTATTCAGCAGGTGGCAGTATTTTTCTAAAATTCATTAAGTACTGTCCAATTTTTCCTCAGGAAGTCTTTGCCAATTGTTCTAAAAACACCTTATTAAATAATAAGACTTAAATCCAAGACCATAAAGGAGAGGGAATTTTGAGAGAGAGATCTAAGAACTTTGGGCAAGAGAGATGGGAGAAATGGAAGATTGTGGCTGTTCTGCTGACTCTGGACTTTTACAGATCTATAGACTTGAAAGGATAATGTGGAGATCAATATAGCTTCACTGCCCAAGTTAAATAATCTCTTTTAAAACTCAGTTACCATATCCTGTCACCATCACATGATTAGAAATAAAATAAAATATTCCCTATGGAAACAACTTAAATGTACATCAGTGGATGAATGGATAAAGAGATTTTATATATATATATATATAGATATAGACATATAAATCTATCTATCTAGATAGATAGATAGATATCATATTGTTAGGCACTATCCCATGAGCTGAGGATACATAAGTATTCAAGAAAAGTAAAGGGCCTGTCCTCATGGAGCGTAATTCCAGTGAGGAAGACTAAAAAACAGCACATAGAATGTTCATAATTTGACCCCTGCAAACCTTCCCAGTCTCACCTGCCTGAAACTGTAAATGCCAGCAAGGCTGAGTTTCCTACACACACTGCACCATTCTGTGTCTTAGAATGCTTCCACCATTCCAACCCAGAGACTTCCAATTATAATTTAAAGCCTAAACCCAGGTGTTACCTTCTCCAGTAATCTTGCATATCTTTACCTTCTACCCCTACTAGATTAGGTGCTCTTACACCCAGTGGTGTGCTGGTAAATGTCCTGGGATGGAGTCTCACTTTATGGTATTTGCTGATTTCTGTGGTTTAAATAATCCCATGATGGCCAATTTCAAGGTGCCAATGTGGACTGAGTTGGTTTACAGATTTTGTGAAAGTTTAACAGTTGGCTTTTATGTGCCAGAACAATCTGGTTCCAGCACACCACTGCCCATTGCCTCTACTCTTCTCCCATAAAACCTAGGGCATATTTAATTTATTTATCTCCCTTTAAAAACAAATTGTTAAGCACTACATCTGTGCCATAGCACTAAGCATTTAACAGTTAGCCTGTTGACTATATAAATATATATAGTCTCTAGCACAGACAGCTCAGTCTAGATGGGGAGAGAATATAATACAGTTTTAACGGGGCCATATTAGCAATAAACTCAGGGTTTCATACATGGGAAACTTAACCCACATGTGTTAAGTACTCAGAATATTTTTGATGAATGCATGAATGAATATTAAAATGTTTGGAGGTACATTAGACATAGAGGAATTCACCCTAGAAAAAGTCATCTTCTTTCATAGAAGACAATAAAGATAAGGTAAAGTTAAAGGGATCTTCTGAGATTGAAGAAATTCTCTATCATGTCATTAAAGGAAGAAAAGTTGTTAAGAGCAAGTAAGAGGTGCTAGAATGAGGTTAAAAAAGAGAGAAAGAGAATCCTAGTGGTTTGTTAACAGCTGCCTAGGAAACCTTGGGTTGCTGCATTTATTATTAAATAGAAAACAAATATCACTTAATAATAGCTATTTTGTGGTTTCCACAGATGAAAGTAATCACTTGATAGTATATATTTCTCTAATTTTGATTGGAACTGGTTCTGCTACTGTTCTTCTTTGTCTCTTGGGTTATTTGGGAATTCACAATGAAATCAGATGGCTTCTAATTCTGGTACGTATTTCATTTCAATAGCCTGAATTTGTATCTTTGATTTTCAATGTTTGAGTCACACACGTGAGCAAGAATGATTTATGTCACTGTAACACTGCAGTACAATGTGCTCTTGGGAGTAAGGCCATGAAATGCCCCCTCCCAAGAATCTTTTTTAGGTAGAATTTTCTTGGTGGACTAAATCTGGACCTCAACACTTACACACTTAGATATTAAATTTTCAACACAGAGTCAATAGGAATACATCTCCTAGGGTGAACTCCAATTAACCAAACTTAAATCTGAAGACTAAAATCAGAATACAGTATGTTAAAGGCAACGAACAATGAAGTTTAGCAGGGAAAAGGAAACATGGCCTGTAGTTGGCACATTTTCTCCCTGTGGGTGTGCCATGTGGGAAGCTAACTTGTAACTGAGATCACAATTTATAATTTAACAAAAAGAAATACAACTGCTGAGAGGGCCAGACTCTGGCATCTGGCTAGCACACTATCTCTCCCCAGGCATATAACATGAAAAGGTAAATTATAATGAACATGAGCCATTTACCATACGTGGAATAGGTATGGATCACAATCAGTGGATTCAGGTAAAATATAGCTTTTAACATATTCTTTAAATCAAATTAGTTTTAATTCACAGGCACTTTTCTGTGAAGCAGATAGGAAATTCAAATGTATCCAACTGTGCCCCTCTTCTCAGGAAGAATGCAGAGATACTTAGCTTTTATGTAGTGCTGAAAGTCTGGGTGGTCACTTTGGATTCTGTTTATCAGTCTACACCAGTTACCATGAAAGCACTCACTTCTCCAGCTGATGTGGTCCCTTCAGGACTACATATTCTGCTGTTTGAATGGCCTAGGACAGCAAAGGCAGCGCTGTTCTTCATCCAGTATATACCAGTACAGGCATATCGGTGAAATTCTTTTGTGAAGGATTGGTAAGTAACCATTACCTCAGTTCCTTTCCTGCAGTTCCCCTTCCCTGAGACCTGAGACATTCAACCCTGCCAAGGACACAGCAATTAAAGAAGTCATGCCTGACAGAGGAATTAGTTACTGCCTATTGTAAATAATTGCTGCCTATAATTATCTGAATATTACCCATGGCAGAGGCATTTTAGGCAACTGGAAACCACACCTTCATTTCCCTCTGGGTCTTGCCTTCTTACCATGGCAATGCCAGGAAGCCAAGCGCTAGCCCCCATTGCTTTGAGAATCTGCAGACTCTAGGATCAGTCTCACAATCTTTTTAGTCTAAAAAAGACCTCACTCTCTCTTCTAACTCTCCTCAAAGGCACACCCTCTATTCTCAAATTTTATCTTTCTCTTCTCCCAGGGCCTATAACATAATTTTCTCATGGGGCTTCTGATTTTGGATATGGAAACCAGGACAGAAATGATTTGCAAGAAAATTTTAATTTTCTCCTTGCCACAAATTGCCATTTAGGTAAAGGAGACACAGAGCCTGCTATTAATATAACGTTGTGGTTTGAGGATGGGAAAGGAAGGGGGCAACTAGAGGGAGAAAAACATAAACATCTTATAAGTTTCTGCCTCATGTAATTCAAGTATTAATGGACTATGACTAAGAAAGCCTGACAGACCCCATCATAAGGAATATACATGCTACTAGGACCTGATAGCTTAGATCCTGAAGCCAAGATGCCATTCTCCTGGACGGTCCATGGAAGGGTATTGCAACATTTTGTAATCATGACATTTTTGCTATTCTCCTCTGAATTTACCAATACTTTTTTGATGGACACACTTTTTCTTTAACCATGTTAATTCACATAGTCAAGCTATGAGCAAATCTTATATAGGCCTAAACACTATTCTCTGGCTTAAAGGTGATTTTGCATGCTCCTACTCTAATCAAATAGATATTACTTTTGCATTTTAACTCCTTGGGACAATTTCACTTCCCTGTTAAAAGTTCGCCAGCAGTCTCTCTCTGTGCTCTCTAAGTGCTAATAACATAAATACACTGAATATTTCTTCTGTAGATATCTAACTGCTGTTAAAAAATAATTTTCAAAGGTAAAATCATGAATCACCTATATGAAAATGAGCATGTCTCAGAGACTTTATTTATATAATTAATTAATAGGGGAACCAGTAGGAAGTAACAACCAGTTTGAATAAGAATTAAGCTTGTGGAGATTTATATTCTCTATAGGCTATTCATTTGCATTTTCATGAATAGTAATCATTTGCATTGCTATGGAAACTTTTGTATTACTATCAGAGTTGTATAAGTTAACTCTACAGAGTTGAATAATAGTTTAGTAAAAGGTAACATTTCATACTCCCATTGAATCAGAAACCTGGGAGGGTCCACAGACAATAACTAGCTTGCCATTGAAAAGAAACCCAGTGACTTTTTAAAAACAATTGTTTTGTGCAGTTTTCCCTTTCTCTACCTGTCTTCACTACTATCCCTTGGCAGTGAAGATTAAGTAAGGTGTTGTGTGTAGAAGTATTAAAAATCTAAACTTCTAAATGGATCTAAAGACCATATTTTTGTCTCTGAAAATAGGAAATATATTTGTCAAGTAAGCAATTTTAATGGACTATTTTAAAGTATTAAATGTTTAAAATAGGTGAAACTAAGAATACTAACAGTAAGTCATCCTTGCTTATATTGATATTTTAGTTAGTAAAATAGTCAGACTGCTAACTTTTAAAATTACTTTGAATTCTAGATAATATGAGTCACTATGCACTGCTATGATGAAGAAGATTGCAGTGGCCATATGTTTAAAAAAAAGAAAATAGTCAAATAATGTGAAAATTATTTTGTTTGGCTTTAGATAGAAGTATTTTCAGTTTTCAAAGAAATAGTCCAAATGTGCATACAGATTAACTTTACTATTGCCATTGCTTTTGTTACTTTCTCATTATTTTTATTGTTGTTGCTGTTGTTACTTTGTGCACGATGGAATAGTTTACATGGTAGGTCACAATTTAGTGGGTTCTCCACTGGTAGAATGGTGTAGGTGGAGGTCTAGATATTTAAGTTCCCCTCTATGACAGTTTTAGATCTGAATGAAGAAGGTATCATCATCAACTCCATTAGACGAAGTAGTCTGTTAGGGTTCTCATGAAGCACTATCACTTCTTTCTATCTTACTCTTATCCAAATGTTCACTGATTTTTTTTCTTTGCCTTTTGTTTCAATAATTTCACTCGTGTATCAGAACAGGAAACTTCAGCAATACCTATGTATATTTTAAGACTGTACATTTCATGTGATGTGCATTTTCCCATCATTGTAGCATCTAAAAATATATTAAGAGCATAGTTCTCACTTCTATGTTTCTTTTGTTTTAGTATGCAGTACTGTTAATGTGGGCCTTTGGTGTTCAAGTTGTACTTTCAGGACTCATCTTGTTTCCCCCAATCCTGTCAAAGTCCTGCAATCAAATCCCTCTAGCCTTCAAAGTCTGATTCTCTAGGAATTCCTCCTCCTGTTGCTGGACCCCCAGGCTGGGAAGCCTGACGTGAGGCTCAGAACCTTCACTCCATTGGGTGGACTTCTGTGGTATGTGTTCTCCAGTTTGTGAGTTACCCACCTAGCAATTATGGGATTTGATTTTATTGTGATTGTGCCCCTACTACTGTATCACTGTAGCTTCTCCTTTGTCTTTGGATGTGGGATATCTTTTTTGGTGATTTCCATTGTCTTCCTATCGATGATTGTTCAGCAGTTAGTTGTGATTCCGGTGTTCTTGCAAGAGGGAGAGCACGTCCTTCTATTCTGCCATCTTGAACCAATCTCTGGGACATTGAACTTCTGATGGATCAGGTATGTGCCATGTGACTCCACTGGTCTTTCACATGAAAATTTGCTAACACTACCAATAAGTTCAAAATAAATTGTGAACAGTCACAGAATTAAAAAGTTCGTGTTTCAATCTCTAGGATTTGAAAATATACTGAGTTTTAGTGTTTACTTCTGAGTCTACCCTTGTTTGAGCTATAAATCTTTTCTTCTAAATCCAACCAACTAGGGTGGTTGAGCTTTTGGCCTTCTGGACTCAGAAGACTTAACATGAAACCAGAAAAATATCTTGGTCTCTGCCTTCAGTTCCTGCCACTCTGCCCTCATAAGTGTCCCATGAAAACTTTTGTCTATTGACCCCCTCCACAGCCTCATTATTCACACCTACCACCTGTCTTCCCCTCTTTTTTTACTTAATTAGATTCATGATTCATAAGTAACTTCTTTACAACCACCCTTATCTCTCCCTTAATCTTAGCAGCCAACTCTATACTCGCTCTGGTGTAGCTGAAGTTTGCTGGAGAAAATACTGAATATTACTCCTGCACAAAACACTATAAAATCATGATCAGTGACATTAAATCAGCACTCTATACTTCCTGGCAATGCTAGTGGTTTTCTTATAAGTTCCCTTTCTCATGGGAAATAAGATTGTTTGCAGAGTATTATGGAGAAGTGAGGAAGTACTCTTTCAGGAACCTCAAAAATGATCATAAATAATGAATATGCAAATACGTGTTCCCTGTTTATGGATTTAGCAAAAGCTCACATTAATCCTTAGACCAGTATGTTATGACAGAAAAAACAGAGTTAAGAATTAAATAACCTGAAGTTGAACTCTGGATCCACTTCGTATAGACTCTGGAGTCACATAATCACTTGAGCCTCAGCAGCTCCTTCCCACCAACTTACCTCAGCTGATTTTGACAGCAAGCAAAATATCTTGAAAGCACTCTGTCCCTATTACAAAATGAGGTGCAGAAGGGAACTCATGTTCTGGGAAGGAACAGTGAGCTTCTACATCCTTTCCCTGCGGAATCAGTGCCACCTCACCCTCCCATCACATCAGTGTATTCACCAACCAAGAAGCTTCACTGATTTTCCATGCCCAGAATTTTTGCTGCAATTTCATTACATAGGCACAACTGATTAAATCATTGACCATATGATTGAACTCAATCTATAACCTCCCTCCCCTCCCTGGAGGTCAGAAATTTGGCTGATATCTTGTGGCTCAAAGCTCCAACCCTTTAAACACAATTTATCGATCTGCAGTGACCTACATCATCCTAAATTATCTTTTAGTGTAAGATCACTAGGGGCCCACCATGAGTCACCTTACTAGTATAAACTATCAGGGCCCACTATAAGTAACAAAAAGCTCCTATCACTAAGGAAACCCAAGGGATTTAGTTTCCCTCTTAGGAAACAGAGACAAAAGCTAATCAAATTCTTAACGGTAACAACAGTTACACGGTTTTTATTACTAATAGATATAACAATAAAGAGATGGTATATATTGTATATGAATTTAATACAGACAGCATATAATATTTGCTACTACTTTTTTGGCCCATAGTTCGTGTAAATCAAAGTGCCTTATTTCACAGCTCCATCCTACATCACTTCTGTCACCACTTGAGGCAGTTTCTTAGATTCAGTACCTCAATTTTCTCATTTGTAAATGGTGAAAATAAAATATCTACCTCATTGCTAAGTATTTGTTACCTATTCTAGTCTCCTGCTCATTTCTGTGCATTTAATGTCACAGACTTTGTCTTGTTATATTCATATCCCTCCTAGTGCCTTACACATAGAGAGTCACAAATGGATGTTCCAGGGATTTTCATGGATTCTGAACCCAAGGATACAACTATTATTTTGTGCTCAGTTACTTCAGTTATCTTCCTTTGGCTCAAAAGAGGGGGAGGATTTGGGAAGTAAGGGGAATTTTATCAGAATTCTTTCTCAAATCAAGAAATGGAAAACCCAACTCAAACTGGTTTAGGCAGAATCAAGAATGTAATTGTCCCTGCAACTAAACAACAGCCCATGCCTAAACAAGCAGCTCTGCCTTCCAGTACAGTTTGCTTCAAGGCTGAAATGTCACTCAATCCATGCCTTGGTTCACCTTTCCCTGTGGTATCTCTAGGCCCAGCTTCAATTGATGGCTTGCTTCTACTAGCTTCAAGCTTTTTCCTAGTGATCCCAAGATGGCTGCAGAGAAACCTCAAATCTTCATACTGCCACTCCAGGAGAAGATTGAAAGAGTTTTTCTTTTTTAGAAACTCAAAAAAACATGTAAGTTCTGACTCAGATTGGATCATCTGCCTATCTGAATTAATCACTTTGTTCAGTGAATAATGAGATATACTATTAGCTTAAGCCTATCATATACTACCCTTAGAATTGGGCGTCCAGTTAACCCCATCCAAACCAAAGTTAATAAAAATGCAAAGTGTGAATTCCCCAGATGAGAAAACTTAGGATTGTCTGATGGCTTGGGGACAGATGGACTGACGCGGTGAAGGCAAACTACAAATTTCCATTTCAGCCACTGTCTTGCAAATGCCACCTTCATCATTCTTCAGGGAGACTATGATGCTCCCTGAGGTCTCTCCTCTCTTCCCTCCTTCCTTCCTTGCTTCCTTCCTTTTTCTTTTTTCCTTCCATCTTTTCTTCTTTTCTACTTCTGTTATTTCATTCTTTCACTCGTTCTACTTCTGGGCTATTGACTAATTTTACTCAGTCTCTTTCTTCATTTCTCATCCTTATTTTCTCCTTCTCTTTAATTATATCTGACTTCAATTACATTTCAGAAATTTTGGCCATTAATAAGGGTACAGAATTAATAACCCACAGATATTTATTGAGTATAGAGTTTATCCTTCTTACCCTGGGGTAATTCATTGTGAGATGAATTGCCTTCTGGGAGAATTCTTCAGGTGAATATATCTCTATTTCAAGGAACTCAGAAGAAACCCACAGGAAAAAGTTTTATCATGACCCCACTTTTTAAAATCCAACTGCCAATATGCAGGGAAGAGAGTATTCTTGACCTTGAATGTCCCTTGTCTCACTGTGCTCTCAGCTTACTACATCATCCCAAAGATGAATCAGTCTGTTTTTAATAGCCTGAAACTAGGATTCACAATTCTCTTTTGGCATATGATGTTTACAAAAGCATTTGATTTTAATATGCAGTTGTTTTCTTAGTGTAAACACTTTTTGACCTATATCCTTTCTTCTGTATAGCTTCCTCAGCTGGGGAGGAAATGCTACCATGGCAACACGTCAGCTGTGGCCACCTCTTCATGGCTTCGATTGTCTATTCAGAAGCAAATATAATTTCCAAACCAACTTACAGTGAATTTCAGTGGCAGTACAAGTGACTTCAGCATCCTATTGCCTCATGAAATTATTTGTAGAAACTCTTGAATTTCTTTTAAATTTAATCATAGCCTCACGTGGAAAGTTAACCACATTTTAAATTTCACTAAAGTTCTATCTCTTGTGTGATGACTATCTTTTGCCAGAAAAGAAACCCTCTCTGAAACAGTGTCATGAATCTTGTCCAAATGAAGTGACATTTGATATGCCATTCTTTAAACATATTTTCTGGCTAAAAAAGCATAAGTTTCTTTGATCTCTTGATTTTTACTTTATGTTTATCACTAACCTTAGAAATTGTCTTCTTTTCCTGTCCTTTTTTTTTTCCAATAAGGAAATACAGCTTTATAATTTCACACGAGTTAAAGTGTACTCTGAGATACATTTAGATGTGGTTAGTTTACCTGCTTATGAGTTAAATAATTTATCCATACTAAACCCCAAGCACTTCTATTTCTATCCTATATGTCTTTTAGTTTTTTTTAAATTATTTTGTAAACTATTAGATTATTGTTTATTGATGCCTTCTGAAATAATTCTTCAATCTGACATTCCAACTCACTAATTCCTTCTTGAGCTGTATCTAATCTCTTATTTTTCTCACTGATTGTGTTTTTTATTTTGATTACTAGTTCTGCTTGTCCCTGTGCCCACATGTTTTACATGGAGGAGGAAGCCCATTGCCTCCACAGCATGTGCTGTTACTTCCTCAGAACCCAGGAGAAAGATGCGTTTTAGAGCAGCCACACAGGTGCTTATTCTTTAGATAGTGCAGCCAGAGCTTAGACTGACTGCAGAGGCTGTCAGGCACTAAATGTTTTTTGAATCAAAGTTTTATTAAGAAACTAAAATTAAAAAAAAAATAAAATTAAAATCCACTATACAATTATTTGTAACATCTAAGTCCTAGACAAATATGACACCTTTTTCAAGAGAAGGTACTAAACTTTAAAAAGATTAACATTATTTTGTTTTATTCTATCAAATATTAGAGCTTCAGGGTCTGGATTGATGTTATAAATTCTATTAATCAAAAGTCACACGCTTTTCATTTTTTAAAATTTATTTTATTTATTTTTATACAGCAGGTTCTTATTAGTTATCTATTTAATATATATTAGTATATATATATCAATCCCAGTCTCCCAGTTCATCCCACCACACCCCCACCACTTTCCCCCCTTGGTGTCCATGCATTTTTTCTCTACATCTGTGTCTCTATTTCTGCCTTGCAAACTGTTTCATCTGTACCATTTTTCTAGATTCCACATATATGTGTTAATATACAATATTTGTTTTTCTCTTTCTGACTTACTTCACTCTGTATGACAGTCTCTAGGTCCATTCATGTCTCTACAAATGACCCAATTTCATTCCTTTTTATGGCTGAGTAATATTCCATTGTATATGTGTACCACATCTTCTTTATCCATTCATCTGTCGATGGCATTTAGGTTGCTTCCATGACCTGGCTATTGTAAATAGTGCTGCAATGAACATTGGGGTGGATGTGTCTTTTTGAATTATGGATTTCTCTGGGTATATGCCCAGTAGTGAGACTGCTGGGTCATATGGTAATTCTGTTTTTAGTTTTTTAAGGAACCTCCATACTGTTCTCCATAGTACCTGTATCATTTACATTCCCACCAACAGTGCAAGAGGGTTCCCTTTTCTCCACACGCTCTCCAGCATTTGTTGTTTGTAGATTTTCTGATGATGCCCATTCTAACTGGTGTGAGGTGATACCTCATTGTAGATTTGATTTACATTTCTCTAATAATTAGTGATGTTGAGCAGCTTTTTATGTGCCTCTTAGCCATCTGTACGTCTTCTTTGGAGAAATGTCTACTTATGTCTTCTGCCCATTTTTTCATTTTTTTTTTTTTTTTTAATATTGAGCTGCATGAGCTGCTTGTATATTTTGGAAATTAATCCTTTGTCCGTTGATTTGTTTGCAAATATTTTCTCCCATTCTGAGGGTTGTCTTTTTGTTTTGTTTATAGTTTCCTTTGCTCTGCAAAAGCTCAAAAGTCACATGCTTTTCAAAAGCACCACAGTTTTTATTTTTTTTAAACAGAAAGAAAAAAATGGCTTGCATTCTCCTCAACAGAAAAAAAAGTCACAAGTTATCTACTATACTTTTATCTGTCCATATTTTTTGTATCTTATTATCTATTTTATTTTTTTCTATGTTTCACTTGATGTTGTTCTCAGTAGAGGAAAGAGAGCAAGATGTCATACACAACACATCCTTTGTGGATTATCAATACTGAAAAGATATTGAGAATTATTTCTTACTTCCTCTTCCTTAAGCCCACAGTAACATCTTGCTGTCCCTACCCAGGGAACTTCCCACACTGAACCCCCAAACTGAGCTTTATTTGTGCTTTATTTTCCCTTTACAATGAAAATGCTTTATATGGCATTAAAAGCTGTGTGAAAGAATAAACTCCAAATATTTTTTTCCTCAGAGTCATAATTCATCATTCTATGTGTGAACCCACAGTTTTCAGAAGAAGTAAAGAAGTTGGCAAACAGATGGTCAGTGAATTTAGAACCTTTGAATTCACATGGGTTGGGCTTTGGTAAACTTTTGTAGAGACCAACGTTGGTTCCTCCAATTCCTTCTCTCCACTTCTAATATATAAGTCTTAGCTAGACTCATGTCCACCTAGCTAAGATTAAATTTCCTCATGTCTTTTGCTGCTAAGGTGGTGATGTAACTAGTTTCTGGTCGATGAAGATGAATGGAAGTGATGTTTCCAACAACCACGCAATGTCCATAAAACTGAAAAGTTCATGCCCTCCCTCTCTCTCATTTCCCCTTTCCAGGAATGAAATGTGGATGAAAGGGTGAACTACCTTTTGCTCTGTGGATAAGGGCAATCTTTTTGGAGTGGAAGTGCAATAGATAAAAAGTACCGTCATCTCTAACACAGTAGAGATGGCATACCAGCCCTGGAACAGAGACAGACTACCAATTAACAGAGAAATAAAGAACTTTTTAAAGATACTCTGGTTTCTAGTCTCTTATTACAGAGTTCAGTCTTTATTCTAACCATCAGCCACAACTAACCCCCAAATTTGGTGTGTTAAGGTTTGTTGGGAGGCATTGAAATGATGAAGTTGCACGTGTAAGCACTGTCCGTTTCAACCTACAACAGCAATGAGTAATATCAATGGACATAAATGAGAACAGAACTAAAATTCCAGTTTCACACACACTCTGTGTATATGTGTGTTTATGAGTATATATGTATGTATATTTACAGTTTTTAGAATTATTATTTTAAAAGTTTAAGCTATGACAAAGATAACTATAGTGCTAAAGTTTAGTATAGAAATATCATTTTATATGTGAGCTTTCAACTTTCTACAAATTTTAAAATCTGTTCCTAGGATTTTAAGAGTGTATTTCATATTTACAAAGGAGGTTTTTTTGTTTTTGTTTTTGTTTTTGTGGTACACAGGCCTCTCACTGTTGTGGCCTCTCTCGTTGTGGAGCACAGGCTCCAGACGCACGGCTCAGTGGCCATGGCTCACGGGCCCAGCCGCGCTGTGGCATGTGAGATCTTCCTGGACCAGGGCACGAACCCGTGTCTCCTGCATCGGCAGGTGGATTCTCAACCACTGCGCCACCAGGGAAGCCCCTACAAAGGTGTTTTTAACAGTGCTTCCTAATTTGAAAATTTTGTTAATAACTGTGTAATGTGAGTTAATACTTGTTCTTAAGGAAAAAGCAAACGTCTAGATTGAATAATGACTTTGTGTGAAAGAGGTTCAAAAAGTTTAGGATATTTTTACCAAACTATATCTTGAATATTCTTCAACTATAATTACATAAATTATCTCCTTTAACCTTCACAACAAACTTTTCTGGTGGGTACCCTAACCACAGATGAGAACACTGACACAGAGAGCCACGAAGTAACTTGCAAAATGACCTGAATTTAGGAAATAAAAAATCTGGGATTTAAACAAGAAATCTGGCTACAGAGTAAGCTCTGCTTCTTCTACACTCTGAGGATTGCATCCAACCAGCCATTGGTCATGGGACTTTTTGTTGAATAAGATTTGAGAAACATCGGAACAAACTATAAAGTGTACAAAAGCTCTTCTTCTTATGAACAAGGTAAATTATGAAAGGCTACATCGAAATTTTATATGTTTATATATAAATATGTATCTAAATTTTATATGCTTATAATGCCATAGCAATATTGTACTAGTAAATGTTAGTGCCATTTATTGGGGACAGGCAGAGATGAAAATACTTTTGTTCTGAAAAGTATGTTCAAATCTATGAAAGTATGCAAGTTGGAGAAGTTTGTAAAAGGAGGAGCCTCTGATTATGACTTTTTTTTTTTTAAAGCAAAGTAGAGGCTGATTGGCTAGAACAACCTGTCAAGCAAACAAAAGCAATTAGATTTAGGACTTGGACTTGAGGCAGAATCATATTTAATTAGAATTCCCCTTAATCACAAGCATGAAATAGCACAAGTTATCCTTTATAGGCTAGTATTCCATTAATATATTCCTTTAAACTACTTCTTGGTAGTATATTAGACATTTGAGTTGGATAGATATTTAAGTAGATAGATATTTGAATTAGTATTCAAATAAGAATTCAATTTTAATAAAATGTGCAAGGAATTAGGAATTAGACACTTTATCTTTGGACGCCAAATAAGCCACTTAATATAGTTGTGAGACATGGACAAAAAAAGGCCTTTTTGTCTCTCTGCTTCTAAAAACCTAATTTAGTAATACCTACTCTTAGGGTCGTTATCAATATTAAATGAGATAGCATTATGTAAAAATGATAAGGATAGAGTGGGATAGTTACACAGGTAGTTTTAGAAATCCCACTAGGGGATTAAAGATAGAGAGGGAACTTTAGGGAACTTTGGGAGACCACCATAAGTTAATGATCACTCAGGAAAGCTATCAGAAAGTTAGGAAGTGCCGCAGGCTTGCCTAATAATAAAGCCATAAATAAAAGATGAGATGTGCCCCAGGCCATTAAGTGAAAAAATGAGGCTTGCACCCTGCTGGTGGAGGTCAGCAAGATAATGATCCTTAGGACATGCACCTCTACACATACCAAGGACAGGAATATAAGGGAAAGGTGACATTCCAAAGTAGAAGACACTCATTATACTGAAACCTGAGATGGTTTAACATATTTTAGTAAATGTTACCACCCTTCTGCTGATTTGAGTAACAGTCCTGGTTTGACCATATAGGGTCAAAAACTTTCCCATCCAACGTGAAGGAGGAGCTAATGATGTAAGCCTGACGTTTACTCGAAGATGAGGAAGAAGGTGGTCTTCTCTCCCTCCCCACTTTTCCTTTGATTATAAAAAATGTAGCCCACTTAGTTCTCAGGGCAGAGCCCTCTTGCCTGCCAGCCTGTATCCTTCACAAATGTCCTATACTAATAAATCTACTTCTTACTTACCACTTTGCCTCTTGCTGAATTCCTTCTGTGAGGAGACATAAAGAACCTGAGCTTCATTAAATTCTGAGAAAAGTTGTGCAATTTCAGTTGGAAGATTGTGGGCTCAAGTCCCATCAGAGGTGCAGATTCAAAAGCACCTCATACTGTGCCAGATCCACAATATATACTTAAAAGATCTTTACTCTTAAAGATCTTTACCCTTGCAGCCTCCTGCATTTTTTTTTTTTGGTTCATTTTATATATTATTATATACTCACATGTGTACTCATACTCATATGTAATATACAGTGTCATTCTTAATTCTAAATTCTTAATTCTTACAGCTTCTAATGAATCTTACCTATTTCATTTTACTGTGGTACTTCTAACTTCCCCCTCTCCCTGGATCCTCCCTATATTAGTTAAGTATAGGGTAAGCCGTTAGGAAAAAGAGACTTCAAAATAAAAAGGCATAATGAGATAAATGCTATTTCTCTCTTACCTATTTTGTCTGGAGATGAGCTGCAGATGTTTCTGATTCCTTCCCAGAACCAATTTCCCTTCATCTTGTTGCTCTTCCATGAGGTTGAATTAAGTCACCAAAATTTCCATATTCCAGCCTTTTGGAAGAAGAGGAGGGCACAAGTGAAGGACACAAAATTCCACTTTGAGGCTTACAGAAGTTGCAAAGATCACTTCCATTCACATACCACTGGTTACAGCTTAGTCAGTCATAGTCAGTCTAACTTCCCTTAGCTACAAGGGAAGTTGAGAAATGTAGTCTCCAACTGAGTGGCTAGGTGCTCAGCTCAAACTCTATTTCTGTGGGAAAAGAGAAGAAACTTCAGGGGCCAATTAGCAGTCTGCCACACTTCTCACCAACACCTAGGTCTATTCAAGTTTCTTCTATCTTAAAACAAAACAAAACAAAGCAAAGTGTAGGGGAACAAAATTTGCCACTCCAAAATGTATCTGGCATGCAGACTATTTCAAGCTAAAAGCAATCAAGGCCCAAAAGAGTCAGGAAGAGACTTTAACCTTCCTCCTAACTGCCTAGAAGATTGTAAATAGAGGACCTATTCCAGAAAGTAAACTATCACCAAAGATAACTATAGTATGAACTAAATGGGCAAAGAGGAACCTAACAATATATGCTTGTTAAAATTTCTTTCTATGTCCCATTGTTTCTGTGTGGCCCAGCAAACACTTATCATACAAGTGCTTTTCCATTTTCATGTGAATTGCTTTCCTCCCTTTTGAAGTCCTTAACCACTATCCCCCAAATCCCCTTTTTTCTTTAGCTGAAGATGGTATTTAAAGTGAGGATTTCTGCTACTTTGGTGAGCTGCTCAGTTGTCTTGGGTCTCTCCCATGTATATCCATGTAATTAAATTTTTGTTACCAAAGGGAACTTGAGTTCATTCACTCATTGCGCAGCAAAGCCAATTTACCGACACTGCGTTGTTGTAAAGGAAAGTACAGTATTTATTGCAGGCACCAAGAAAGGAGAACAGATAGCTCATGCTCAAAAGACCTGAACTTTCTGATGGCTTTCAGGGTTTTTAAAGACAACATTTGGAGTGAGGGCTGTAGGGTGCATGACTTTCTTCTGATTGGTTGGTGGTGAGGTAACAGGGTGATGTTTTAGGAATCTTAACCATTAGCCTTCTGGTTCCAACCATCCTCCACCTGGGTGAGGGGTCTTAGTTCCTGCAGAACCACTCAAAACTACGTGTCAGATTGTTATGTATATCCTTTGAGGAGGAACTAGGACTCTGTTTTATGCAGAACTGTTGCCATTGCTTTTCTTGCTTAACTGCTTTTCCTTTGTTTCTGCATTTCCTCACTTCCCTAATTAGTCATTGCTTGTGCTGCTCTTTGGAACTTGGGGAAGGTCTAGGAAACTAAAGTCTTTTTCCTACAAACAAGAAACAGGGAACACGAAGGGTCTTTTGTACCTGGGAAGGTTCCCAGGGTCGTGTTTGAAACTCCGTTTCACTTTTGTGTGATTTTTTTTCCTGTCAATCTGTCTCATGTCAATCTAATTCTTAGACCAGCCAGAGAACCTAGAAGGGAAGAGGAAAATTTCTTCTTCCTCGACAAAGGTTAAAAATACTAAAACTCTTGCCTTTTTTCTACTTTATCTTCTAGCTACTGTCTTACCTCATTGTTCTTCCCATTTGTAGCCAAACTTTCTCAAGTGCTATTTCCAGTCTCTCTCATTCCTAAGGCTCTCTGATGATCCACCTTTCCCTCCTACTTTATAAAACCAAATACCTCCTTCCATGGTCAACTAAGCCATGTGCCACAACTACTGAGCCTGGTCTCTAGAGGCCACGTGCCACAACAAGAGAGCCCATGCACCACAACTAGAGTAAATAAATAAATAAATACATAAATTATATATTTCGGTGTGATGACTTTAATCATTCATTGAAACATAATTGTGAAGTAGGTCACTATTCTAGGGGATAAATTATAGCCGTGGTATTCTTATTGGGGATGCAGAAAATAAACGTAACACTTGATTAATGTTTCATTTTGCCATTTCAGTGAGGATTAAGAAAGCAGGGCATTGTAATTCTATGAAGTCATGATTACAGACGAAAGGCAAGAACACATAAGGTGTGATGGTTAATTTAATTCGTCAGCTTTTTTGGGCCACTGGTTACAGATATCTGGTTAAACATTATTTCTGGGTGTGTCTGTGAGAGCGTTTCTGGAAGAGATTAGCATTTGAATTGGTGAACTGAACAAGGTAAATTCCCACCCTTCACCCCCAGTATAGGGGAGCATCCTCCAATAGAACAAAAAGGCAGAGGAAGGGTGTATGTGCTCTGTCTAAGACATAAGTCTTCTGCCCTCAATGCTCCTGGTCCTCAGATCTTCAGATTAGAACTGGCATCCATATTACTGGCCTTTCTGGGTCTCCTGCTTCAGATGGCAGATCACGGGACATTTTAGCTTCCATAATTACATGAGCCAATTCCTTATGTCAGGAACAAGAAAATTTTCCTTTACCCTTCTAGGTTCTTCTGGCTGGTCTAAGAATTAAATTGACATGAGACAGATTAATAGTAGAAAAAATCAAATTTTACTTCATATGTGTAAGAACTCCACATACATGAGAGAATCAGAGACACCACAAATATGAGGAGATTCAAAGGCAGAAGGTAAAATGAACTGTATATGTCACCCTGAGCTAAGGAATGGGATAGGAGCCTGGGGGTTCCAAAGACAGGAGGGTCATTCACAGGACAATAAGAAGAAGAGCAGATATTTGGTAACTAGATGTTTGCCCTGCCATATAGATGGGGCCATTTAGATAAAATTTATCTCTGGTAAAACTCTTTTCCTGGGAAAAAGGCCCAGTTTAAATTCTTCTAGTGGTTAGGGAAGGATGGTAATTTCTCTTGAGCCTATAGGGTCCCATTTCCTTTAGCTCAAAATAATCCAAGGGCCAAAGTAGCATATTTTAGGGAGGTCTGTTCTGAACCCCTACAGTTTTAATAAAGCACATTTATTCATATGTGTATACAGAGAGATTAGCGTTTGAATATATATATATATATATATATATATATATATATATATATATATATATATATTCTCCTATTGGTTCTGTTACTCTGGAGAACCCTAATATATAAGGCAAAAACTATGTCTGTTTTCCCTCCATTGTATTTCTAGTGCCTAGTACAGTGTCTGACACAGAGGAGGTACAGAAAAATTATCGATTAAAAAATTAGAGAATTATAACTGATTATGTATTTATTTTATTGGTTTGACTTTTCAGAAGTTCAGAGTTAAAAAGTATTGCTCCCTTTTTGCAATTGTACAAGACTTATGATATGCATTGTACATGCACACAGACTTTTTTCTGTCTAAGTGGCTTAGTGGCAAGCAATGGTGTGGTATAAGTCTTGGGTGCAAAAATACACTTAATTCCTAAGTAATAGCCTTGGGAGATTTCCTTAAGCTATTAAAGCTTCAAGCTTCTCATCTGTAAAATGGGTATAACACCATGTACTTTATACTGCTTTTGCAATTAAATCATATAAAGGAACTTAAATATCACAAGTACTCAGTATTCATTGGTTCTCTAATCAATTGAACTATTTGGTAGTGTAAAATTCATGTATTTCTTCTCTTCTTCACTATAGTAAACATAAAATAGTAAAAGTGAAGATGTTTTCCCTTTTGAGATTTGTTCTCTTTGCCATAGTTCTCTTTGCAATATCATACTTTTCACAACAGACTATTAAATGCATTGCAATTTACATGGAAGGATTACATGACCCACAAGAATATCTGTCTACATGATACACTTCTAACACTGGTCCTTATGCTGTCACATCTGCATTTTCTTTTTTCTGATTGAAGATATATATATAGCCAGAGTTCTTAATAGAGTAAGTAAATTGGGTTACTTTATAATGGGTACTACAGGATCTTCACTCTCCTAGTTTTATTAAGTTTCCCAAACTCAAATAAAAAGAATGTGTGTAAAAAAATCTTATGGATTATAGTAGACATGATTATATCATGTTATTCCATATATGTGATCTTATAATTCTATTCAATTTAAGCTGTCCTGTAGACTCCAGAAAAAGAATCTCCTCTGAAAATATATTTCACAGCTATCTTTAAATGAGCATGGTGATATTTAAAAAATTCTCATTCTTATTCTTAACTGTAATGGTAACAGAGGAAGGTGTTTGTGATTACAGAATTACCCTTTTTCATATCATACAGCAGATGTTTGTGATTATAGAATTACCCTTTTTCATATCACACAGCAGAAAAGGGTTTACCTTATTTACTAAATATAAACATAAATGACAGAGACAAAGGAATAGAATGATCACATACGTATATTTTAAAATTCAATTTCATAACAACCTCTGGAAAACATATCCCTTTGTGTTACCAACTCTCACTCCAGTTTTCTCTGCTTTTCTTTGCTTCTTTCTTTTCTTCCCTTAACAATCTGCATAATCATTGTGATACACTTGAAAACTCCAGTTGCCTGGATCAATATTTCTGTCTGTTTCATTTTGCTTAAATCCCTCTACACACTGTGGCAGGCCAGCAGAGTCACATAAGCACTGTCACATGTTTTCTGTTGCTAAGGGCAACACTACAGATGGAAAAAACTGGCTATTGTACGTCACATGTTACACACACACAAACACATGATGGTTTGAAACAGCTTAAACCATTCAAGGGCAGTTGCCTCTAATTGTTAAGATTTTAAATGCCATGTGATCACACGACCTTTAAAATACTAGGCTGAATCCAGTTAAATAAAATGATTTCCTCTTTATGTTATTATGAAAGCAATTAATTACCTTTGTGACTGGGCTAAACCTCATTTCAAAGACAATAAGAAACATATAAAATATGTGATATACAAGATCATGTGTAAAAAAGGATATGGTCAAGTTTATACTACATTTGAATGTCTAATTTCTATATCTCTGCATAGACCATTGTATTGTTCACGCTGTCTTTCTCCTGATTTTACTTTGAATAAAATGTTTCAGACTTAGCGATCCCACATTCTTTTAAAAATACTTACTACTGGAGAGCCAGAAATATATATGCAAAAATATAAATATACATAAGTAGATGACATTTATTATATAAATATATACATATATAAAATGATATAAATATTATTAAATTATAAATCTGTGGGGGTTTTTGACAGTGAAAAACCGTTCTTTCAGGGATCAGAGTTTTTGCTTGACTTTGGATTTTGTTCTTTCTGAACAGCTGTCAATCATTTAGGTGAACAAAATTGAACAGATTATCTTGGAAAAATTTGAATGTGATTTTCATGCAAAGTTGAGTCTCAAGTTAAGCCTCTATGGACAAAGAGAATTGAAAAGCTGAAGCAATTATTCAGCTAATTAAGGAGAGAGAATGAAGCACATTGCCTAATCTAACTCACTGAGATATTATCCAATTTTTACATCACTATTGCAGATATGAATTAATAATACTACTAAAAAACAGAATCATCTGAAACCTCTAAATATTGGGGGATGCAAAAATGATTTTGGCTTTAGGGTACCATTTATCTCTTTCTGTATTATGTCTGTGTTCTCCATTTTTTTGTGAAGTCAAAAAAATGGATTTAAATCAGAAATCCATATTTGAATTTCTCCTTTCCCACTGACTGTGAGTCTAATATGATATTGGAGTTTGTTTAACCTCTCTGAGACTCAGTTTCCTCCAATGTAAAACAAGAAAAAACAATAACACAGGGGTTTGGAACATTCACTTGTAACTATATTTTTAAATGATACATTTTCACATACATATGTGTTGATGTTAGGTGCTGGTTTATTGTTTTAGGACTTTACCAGAGGTAGTATCCATTCGGAAAAAAATGGAATCAGATCAAAATGAAAAAACAAACGAAAGCCACAAATTAACACATCATTTAAGTTTTGAAATTAAAGTATTGCCTAATAGAGTAATTTGAAATATTATCTAACAGATGTTCACATATATTTGTTTTTATATATAGTTGAAGGATATATCTCAAAATGTAACAAATCAAGGCATATAAAATAAAGATAGAATAATTTTCTCAAATATCGATTTATGGGGAATAATAATATTGTTTAGAATTCTCTTAGAGTCCATGTTTTTATTTTACCTTGCCTACCCATATATCATTTTCCATGAGTCCTTAACTAAAATTAGGAAAATTGAACTATTTAGTGACATTCATTTTACTAATCCGTATGTGCTTGTTTTAGCTAATTGAATTGCAAATAATGGGAACAAATTATATATTTAAATATTCAATTCAGTTATTCAGAGAATCATATTTCTGAGAGATATAATGGTCTTAGGAGATCATCCAGCCCTGTCACATGCTGCAAATATTATCAGTCACATTTATAAATAAGATAGATTGAACAAGATTGTGAAACAACTTTGAAGAAATAGGATTACAATTCATATTTCTGTAATTTGCATAATTTTTCAATGTGGCACTGACTTACTTTATAGAAAATTTTCCCTTAAAAATAATTTAGATGATTCTATTTTGCTCTTCTTACATAGCCCCTTTGTTATTTTAACTAATTCACCTACAATTTCACCATTTTCCTTAAGAAATGTTCTTGCTTTCTCTCAGAGGAGATGAAACATAGATTTTAGTTGGGGATGTTAGTTTTAGATACATGGTCTCTGTGCAGCCACCTAAGCTTAGTGTAAACTGTGGAAGTTCAAAGATCTTACAACACTATTCTTCGGGAATCACTCTTTAGAGAGTCTTGCTTCTATGAGGGGTCTCTTTTGCCTTCCCTTCTCAGGTTAACTTAGACATAAGTCTTACCTCCTTCAATAGTTTGCACAGTCCACTTAGACTACATATTTTATGGGCTTCAGTGCCCTCAACTGGAGATTTGGGAGAAGGAGTCATTGTTGGAACAGGTGGCAATTTTCCATGCCGCTCCCCGTAGCTGTACTCTCTTCCCTCCGGAGTCCTTGCTTGGCCTTTATCTCTTATCCCTAAAGTTCCCTGCTAGAATGTGTGATTCTTTTTCAATCCTGAAGAGCAAATTGGTTCCCTTGGCCCTAAACTCAAATTTGCATTTTGAAACCCACCAAGGAACTCAGCACCTAGAACCAGGGGTACATATGACTACACTGTTTCAAAAGAAGAATTTGCACTGTATCCATATATTTAAAAAAAAAGAAGACAACTTTTGCTCATGCATAGATGTGGAGGGAAAGAAGAAAGGATGAATTCCGATCTGAGACAAAATAGACCCTGGGAAAAGCACACCCTCAGAGACATTGAATAATTTGGCTGTGGTTAACTGATGCTGACATAGGCCCCAGTCAGGATCTGAGGAGAGGAGGCTAGCCCCTGGCATTTCTGCTCTAGATGAAGCTTATGCTCTGGGCTCCACATCTTGGGATGTCTCTCATTAGTCTCATCTCCACTTGAATCTCAAAGCTAGATTTTACTCTCCAGTCTGAGTTGTGGAGTGTTGTCCATCAACATTCATTGGCTGCTGCCTGTGCTTAATCATGGCAATAAGAAGGTACTGGATCTGCCCTGTGTCCTAACTGGGTTAAGTTGCCACTAAATAATTCAGACTTAACTATATTTTTGTTTTTAAATTTGATCTTTTAATTGAGGTATAATTGACATATAGCATTATATTTGTTTAGTTATACAACACAATGATTCAATATTCATATACACTGTGAAATGATCACCACAATAAGTCTAGTTACGATCCATCACCACAGAGTTACCAATTTCTTTTTGTCAAGAGAACTTTCAAGATTTACTCTCTTAGCAACTTTCAAACATGCAATACCATGTTATTATTTCTTTGACCTTATCACCTTCTCCTTAATGCCTCTTTACTTGATTGAATTGATCCTTAAAAGGATCAGTTGATGGGATAATAAAAAACAGCTTCTAATACTTATTATTATGTATAAGAAAAGGCAATTTTTCAAATGAATTCAACCTCTGTTTGAATTGCATTCAATAAAATTTAATTTTTCTGTGTTAACAGATTTCCTCGTGTCAGTGAAGAGCAAAATAAGCATAGAACAACTGGAGAGCTAAAAACATCCTCAATTTAATAATTTGATTATTAATCAACCCTCAGTAGTGATGTTTTATCCCCCTCTTCTGTTTTCTCTCAATACCAAATTTTGTTTTGACCATCTGTTCCTCAATTTCTTTTCAAAAGGTCAGTGTTGTAACTATTCAGCTGCACATTTATCTCAACTGGTGTATATTTAATGTCTGCTGTTTTGCAGAACTGTTCTTTGCTATGCGAATATTATAGAGAAGCATAGAGCATGGTCTTTGACTTGAAAAAAGATAAAATATGCTTAGGGGAAAAAAATTAACCACGAGAACAATTTGGAGAACAACAAGTAAGTACTCTATGCATAGGATAAAGCAGGCTTTCATGTTTTTTCCAGGCCACAAAACAGTATTGAGTCTCTTGTTTTTTTGCAAGGCATTCTGCTTGACGCTTGGGATACAACCCTGGAACATATAGACATGGTCCTTACCCTTGCGAAAGGGAACAAATATTAAACAAATAAGTGCAAGAATTAGGCAATGATAAATGCCATATGTTGTGAGGCTCAGCAATAAAGAAGCCTAGTCTGGAGAGTTGAGAAGTGTACCGTGAAAAAGTTACATGTAAGTTAGCAACTGCAGGAGGAGTAAGTTGTGGGTGTAGAGAAGAGAAGAGAGTAAATCAGAGGAAGAAGGATAGGGGAAAGTACTGACTAGGAAGTTTAGGGCATTTGAGGAGAATAAGGATGGGGGCAAGGGTGAGGGGAGGAGTGAAAGATGATGATGATGAAGTGTCCAGATTTCGCAGGATGTTGTCAGCCACATAAAAGATTTTGGATTGTAGCCTAAGTGCAGTCTATTGACAAGAGTTTTAAGCAGGGAAGTAAGTACTTTGATCAAATTTGCCTTTTAAAATGTCATTATGACTACTAAGAGAGAATGAATTTTAGGTAGCAGAGGGGGCTATCCATAGTCTATGTAGTACAGAATGAAGACGTGGCCGGAATAGTGACAGTGTTAGTAGAGATAAATAAGGGAATTTAAATTGCATTTACGAAGTAGAATTAAGAGTCCCTATGGGTTGAATATGTGAGATGAAGGAGAGGAAAGCATGAGCAAATGGCCCCAGATTTCTGGCAGGAGCATATAAGTAGAATAATGGAAGAGTAAACTAGAAAAGGAAAGATTCACATGAGCTGGAGTAACTGATTAAGGGTTACTCAGGATATGATTCAGAAGGATACTTAGGGTTTAGGTGGAGAACCTCTCTTGCCGGGCCATTAGGCCAGGGTATCTGTACACACCTGGTAACAGTGAACATTGGAGTTGGACACATCATTGGTGATACTTATCGATAGGCTTAGGTAGACAGAGAAATTAGAATTCTTGAACATTAAAGTCTTGATTCTATGGGGAATGGAGAGCCATTCAACATTTGGATAAGCAAATGGTGTACTAGCTATATTTCTTTTGAATTAAAGCACCAGATATTTATGATTTTGAGTTGCTGGAGACAAATGTACTGATTGTAAAACTATTGTGAAATGAGTAGGCAAAAGACGAAGCCTCTAAAAAGAAAATGGACTAAATATTATTGTAAATTAACTATACTTCAATTAAAAAAAAGAAAAGAAAGAAAATGGAGTAAAGACATGAATTAGTAATTCACAAGGAGAATTATAAACAGCCAGTAAACATTAAAAAAATGAGTATCAGTATTCAAATGGCTGAGAATTAAAACAAGATACTATTTCAAGCTATAAAATTGATAATTTTTTTAATGGTAATGCTAATTATTTTGAAGGGTGACAAAACAGATACTCATACATTGCTGGAAGTAGGTTTGGAAGGATATTTGGCAAGATTATTTTTAAAGTTTTGGTAATTCATGCTATTTAACTCACTATTTCTACCTCTTGGAATTTATCTTTAGGAAATAGTCAGAGATTCACATAAACATGTATATATGCAGATGTCCATATCAGTGTTATCTATAATAAGGAGAAATTATTAATGAAACAAATATTCAAATGTGGGAATTAAATGCATACATTTTGGTGTATTTGTGAGAAAGTAATATAATGCAATTACGAATCATGTTCAAAGAAAAGTGAGAAGCAATTAGAAGAATTTATAATAAGATGTGAACAGCTGCTTTAAGTAGCTCACAGCAGCACCAAAATTACATGCATTACATTCTCAATGTTTATTTTCTATTTTCTGATTTCTTAACAATTGGAAAAGGATCCACAATAAATTCTACTTTTAAAAGTTATTGCAGTAGTTCAGTATGAGATCAATGAACTAGGCCGGTGGCAATGAGAATAAAGAGAAAAAAAGAAGGATGAGAACATTTTTGAGGAAAAAATGAACAAAATTCAGTGACTTATTACACTAGATTAAGAGCAGAATGGAGTAGATTTAGCATCTGGATGATGAGAAAATAGTACAGCTATGATTAAAGCAGGAAGTTGCATGACTTTTGGGAGGAAGATGAAAAGTTCAGTTTTGGAAATGTTTAAAGAAAAAATATTCAGTATTCTATAGGAGAAATAAGACTGGAGCTTAGGGAAAATGTCAGGTGGGTAAATTCACAGAGGAAAAGAATCGAGAGAAAGACCAGAAGACTGAGGACTGAACTTAAGTTCCTACTGGTCCAAAACTGGCTTTTAGGATTTTCAATAACAGAGATAATAGGATTTGTATTTAAAGTCAGTAACTAGAAAGCTAATGTTTTTTGACAGCTGCATATACACTCACTAGATGAGATTATAAATTAAATTGCTTAAAGCTATTTACTTTAGTTATTTCTGGGCATTGTGGCTTTAGTGAGGAGACATGTCAGATATAATTTACATTATGTAGGTATTAAGGACAAATCTTGTGATGTTGTTGGCTCATGTTTCAGAAAAAAAATTTTTTTTGATTTTTCAAAAATTTCCTAAATTATGCTTCTTAATGATTACTTGTTCAACTGGGTTTTATTTTGGATTAATTAATTTCAGAACCTAATACCTTATAACTATACTTTACATGAAAGATGGAAGACTATCAATTGGAGATAATTTACTAACTATTGGTTCAATATGGGAAGCACCATAAAACCTATTTCTAGAACTTGTCTTCATAGGAATTCATTATTCTTTAATGAAAATATTTCAAATAAAGTAGAGTAAAATATCCAAGCAGTGTTTGGAATTTTAAAGGAGAATTATTTTGTTTAAAATTATTGTTACCAATGTGATATATTATTTGTTAGCAGAAAACTTATAAAATAAATATCTTTTCTTCCTCCATTACAATATAAAAGCAGGAAAAGACTATTGTGCCTGTTTTTATTAGAGGCTAACAATGAGTTTCTCATTAAATAATAATTGAGTAAATGACTGCATCTTTTACCATCTCTACTATCTCAATAAAAGTACATAATAAAGTTATGTGATAGTCATAGTTGTTTTGAATTTTTATAATATGTGAGCCATGATAATAAAATATCATATTTCCACCTCAAACTAGACTTTTTTTCCTGAAACTTTATTTTGAAAATTACCAAGCTTACAGAAAAGTAAAGAATTTTATAGTAAATAAACATGTACCCACCACCTAGATTCTATGATTAACTTTTTACTGTACTTGCTTGATCACATAATTATCTAACCATCCCATTACCCATCTATTCACCCATCTTATTTTTTGATGCTTTTCCAAATAAGTTCAGACCTCAGTATGTTCCCCAAATATTTAAGCGGGCATAGCATTTACTAAAATTTTACAGAATTATTTTTTTCTTTTGAGGTAAAATTTACATACAATGAGATGCAAAAACCTTCAATGTACCATTCAGTAAGCTTGGGTACCATTCATAGTACATACTCTTACGCAATCCCAAATTCCTATCAAGATACAGAAGATGACCATAACCCCAGAAAGGTCCTTCATTCTCCTCAGTCAATCCTTGCTCCTACCACCCCAGAAATAGTCATTATTCTTTTTTTTCCCCATAGATTAGTTTTTTCTGTTCTAGAACTTCATATAGATCACACACTATGGACTCTTTTGTGTACGATTTCTTTCACTCAACAGTATGTGTTTGAGATTCCTTCATATTGCTCATTTATTTTTACTGCTGAGCAGTATTCCACTGTATGAATAAGCCACAGTTTATTTATTTATTTTCCTATTGGTGAGCACTTGGGCTGTTTCTAGTTTTGAGCTATTATGAAAAAATTGCTGTAAACATTCTTGTATATTTTTGTGTGTGTGCAAGCATATGTTTTCATTTCTCTTGAGTAAATTCTGGACCACAGGGTAGGTATATGCTTAATTTTATAATTATTGCCAGACATTTTTGCAATGTGATTGTACCATTTTCTATTCTCACCAATAATGTATAAGGGCTGAGTTTGGTCTACATTCTCACCCACAGTTGATGTTGTCAGTCTTTATTTTTATTTTTTTTTACGTTTAGACATTCTGATAGATATAAGATTTTTAAAGTGACTCCTGTGTTCCTAGGTTCTTCTTTTAAAGGTCACAGAAACAGTGTTTCATTCTGGTTAAAATGAATTCCAAGACACATATAATCCTGTGAAACCAATGATTCTTTTTCCTCTTCCTTTATGCCCCCATCTGCAGGATACAGCAGACAAGCTTAGAGGTTTTTTGTACTAAGAATCACAAAGGAACACGGGGATGAGGAACTATAGGTAAGGCTGCCCCTCCTCAGCCTCTAGACTCTATCAGGATTCAAGAGGGAGCCCAGAAGATCTGTGTGCTCTAAGTAAGACCACCCCTTGCTGGCCTCAACATCACCACTGTCCAGCAAAGACAGGGAGCCCAGTCTCTGCATGCTCCTGGCAGAAGTCTCCTTCCCTTTTCCAAACACTATTCACAGCCTCAGCATCACCATCTACCCAGAGATGATCAGAACTCCTTTTATTATCCCTTAAATATGACATTACTTTGGTCACAAAAAGGAGGTGAGGACATACAGTCTATTCGCCCTCCTCTCATCTCCAGTCCTCATGTGGTCCTAAGGGCAGCGCGACAGCTATAAGATATAATACATATTTGGTTTGTTGTTCGGATGTTGCCACTAGTATATAACCTCCATGATAGCAGAGATTTTTTTTTCAGTTTTTGTTCACTGCTGTATCCTCAGTGCCTATAGTACCTGGCACATAGTATATGTTTAATAAGTATTAGTTGAATGAATAAATTGCCCTTGACAAAGAAGTTTCATGTCCTGGAATGAGAAAAACTTTGGTTCTTCCATATAAACAAGAAGACCAAACATACATATTACTAAAGGATTTACTGTGGATTATACTAGTTACTCAGTGGCAGTATTCAACCTTGGACCAGGTTTCCTGGCTAATTGAATCTTAGGTCAAAGTTGGAGTATCCTTGTATTCGCCCCCCTACCTTCTGTAGAGCTAATTTCTGTTATGTGTTTGATATTCTAGTTTTTGATTGACATTTCCAGGGATAGTAAGAATGTTAACAGGATGTAAAAATAAGATTCTTCTTGTCTTGACTTCTGGGCCACTTTTTTCAGTGTCCTATATTATTAAATTATTTAATCATCACTATGAACCTAAGAAGTAGGCAGTATTAATACCAGTCGGGTACGAACATTTTATAGAAGAAGATACCAAGCTAGCAAGGTTAAGTAAGTCAGAATTTGAAGCTGAAGAATCTCACTCCAGAGTCTGTGCTTTTAACTATTCCACTATTCTGTTTTTCAGATACCAAAGTCAGTCAGATCGTGCTAAAGAATTTCAAAGGGAATATAACCAAAAACCAGTTCTATGAATCTTGAACTGCCCCCCTCACTCAACTTGGGCACAAAAACATGAAAGTACTGAGGGACTAGATCCTGACTAGAACCTTCCTCAGAGGAGCTGGGTGGGGTGCTCCCTCTCCCTTTCAAATCAAGACAGGGAGAAGCTTTGATGAGTATCTCAGAAAATATATCTGTCTCCTAAGATTAAAAAAGTATATTAGATTTGTTCCAGGCTCTCAGCTGTGAATCTAAATGGCAGAGGTGGGCCGGGCAGCTGCACCAAAGGCAAGGGTAAAAGGATTTTACCACTTACTTAGGATCAACTTTCCTCCTCATTACTCACAGGAGCCAAGGATGTCTAAGTGTTTCTTGAGGGCCACATACGGACCGCATGTAAAAGAGAGCTAGCATGCAGATAATATTAGGCCTGGCCAGCAAGATAGTTTTAGAGGAGCAAAGAACCTCAGTATTCAGTGGTAGATATCACTATATACCAGGGCTTGCAAGATTAAGCAAGAAGCTACAAAAGAGAAGAGAGAAGCAATTGCTCAGATTGAGGGAACTACATATGAACAAGGGAGCCTCTGAAGAATGCACAAACACAGTTAAATGGGACATTGTCAGTTTTAAATATTTGGTACGTGCATAAAGAATGAATCTGGGAAACAAGAATACCAGCCAAGCAAGACCTGGCTTTCTCCCCTCACTCTCTATTTCAAACCCTGAGGAATCAGAGCTGTAATTGAAAGGAGAGCTAGCACCTAAAGCAAAATGAGATTGGCTGCAACCTTGAATGAAATTAACAGCTTTGGCTAGTACAAAGAACCAGATGTTCTAAAAATTGAGTTGTTCTAAATATTGAGTTGTTCATGACACCCACTTGTTCGATGTACTGGTTATAGGAAGGACCTCTAAAATCCAGGGATTACTGAGGTCATGATCCAGTTCTTTACCTTCTCTTTGTGGTGGAGCTCTATCATGGCACCAAGGTTTCAGAGCAGATTGGGAGGTTTTTTTTTTTTACCTTTCTACTATAGAAATAAAAGCTTGCTGTTCTCCTCTAAGATACAAAGAAAGGATTATGCCCAGGTATATGTGGACTGACACTATATTTCTTAAGTAATTTTTGGATTATGTATTCTTGGTGTCTAGGATTTCTTTAAAAAGTAAAGCAGTTGCCAGCCTGTGCTTTGAAGACTTTTTTTCCTCTAGAAAAATCTGCATTCTTTGGAAAAATATAGGTAAAATTTAATACTAGTGATTAGATGGTAGATAATGAACGTAATTTGCTTCAAAATGTGTTTTAAATAAAACAGACAATTCTATCAACTAAACCACAGCAGATGGTTGTTCTGATTTATTAAAATTATCTCCCTACATATGATATGAGTTGAGAAAATACAGAATATTTCCAATATCTCCAAATTGGTCTCAGGAAGAAGTAAATCTATGAAAGGTAGGTAGGTAGGTAGAAAGATAGATAGATAGATAGATAGATAGATAGATAGATAGATGATAGATAGATAGATTGATGATAGATAGATAGATTGATGATAGATAGATAGATAGATGGATAGATAGATATAGATGATAGATAGATGGATGGATGGATAGATAGATTCAGTTTCTGTTGGCATAGCCCTGTTAAAGGAAGACCATTTAGAATGAGTTTCATCTGATTAATAAGAACTGCTGGAAGATGGGGAGAAATCTTAAAATTTATAATGTCCCATCACAAATTAGGTCTGCTCTAATTGGTCTTCTATCCATCTGTGATGGATCATGTCTTAATCTTTACCCTATTCTTGAAACTCTCCCTAGGATGGAAAAGATATGACCCGGGTAAACATTCCTTGTGTAAAAATTCCTTACATTTCTGTCAGTCATGTCAATTCAGAGAGGAAGAATGCCTGCACCCAGGAGGATCTTCCATTGTGAGATCAACAAGGGTTGGGGTTTGTTGTGTGGGTTCCTAGCTTTTTTCCTTTATCTTCTCCTCACATCAATGAATCTCTCCCACCTGCTGCTCTTCCCATGAAGAGGTGGAGGTTGTGTCCCCTCCCATTGAATGTTGGCTGGGCTTATCGCCGCTTTAACCAACAGTGTGTGAAGGAAAGGATGATTTAGAACTGGTGAAACCCCAAATTTAAAAAATCTTGTCTTGCAAATCCACCTTCCATTTGTTAGAGCACGGATCCCAACATGGAAAAGGTTCAGGCAGATCTACTTGAGGAAGAGAAACAACGTAAAGGGGAATCGAGGAGCCAGACAGCCAGTCACAGTGGCAGTTTGACGGTACCTGTGTGAAGATTCCAAATAAGACCAGTTGGGAAAGTGCACATCAGGGCCCCACCAATCCACACAGCCTGAGATACAATTAAATGGTTGCTGTTTTAAGCCACTAGATTTTGGGTGGTTTGCTACAGAGCAATAGATAACCGAAACAATAAGGACCCTCTAAATCTTGCCTTCTCTTGAATGTACTGATTTTTTTTCTTTTTTCAGTCAAACAAATAAGCAAATCTATCTCTGCTGAGGCCTTAAGTATCAATTACATTTTTAATTGGCTCCTGAGTTTCTGCCTCACATATAATATCTCATTTACCTAAAGCATATCCACATGAAAAATCTCATCTCTTATACACTATGACAAAATAGACTACAATATCCCCTTTTTCTTAGGGGCCAATGACTAAGTTAATTAACTATCAATAACTACCCACTCTGATTACTCACGTTGCTTTCAAACAAGGTGGTGTACAAAGCCAGTGGCCTGATGAGAGAGCCAAGAAAGCCTTAGCCTACTTGTTTTTTTTGAGACTCTGTGCCAGAATTAAAGTGATGATGCTGTATGGTTGCATTTTGTGCAGATTTGAATCATATGAATTTGAGGTCATGTGATATAAAATACCAAGTCTCACTTTGTGATACAAATCCCACAGATAAAAATAACTCTTAAGAATCACATAATTTCAGACTATTATTTATAAACTGAGTTTACATCATTGCCACATGATGGGGCTACAAAGACCTACTATCATCAGAAAAAATCATCTGGAATTATCTGGGTTTTCAATTAGGTAGGCTATGAGGAACAAGATTTCTTATGTAAAATTCACTACCCTGAGTATTTCAAGCTTATGTTGCCTAAGGTGGGAATGGAGATGAGTGAAGAGAAGCAAGAGGCAGCTTTCAACCCATTTTTTTGAAAATGTAAGAGCTCTTTGTCTACAGAACCACAGTACAAATGTTTAAAGGCCTCTCTCTGGGGATTCAGGAGATCTCAATAAACTCTAAACCTAGTTCTGCCACTTACCAAGTAAGTGATGTTAGGTATCTTACTTAGCCTTCCTGTAAGTACTTCAATAAATGGGATTCATTCATTCTATTCCATTCATTTATTCACTCATTTACTAGTGAACATTTTTGAGTGTCTACAATGAGCTAGGCACTGTGCAATAAGAATGCAAACATGAATACATCCTGATTATTGGTATAATAGGACTTACAACACCATATAGGGAAGAGAAATGTGAGCAATAATCTCTGGAATCTACTCTAAAACTTTATAATTTTGATTCCTCTTGATGTTCCAACACAAACTGAAATACAAAATGAAAAAGGCAAGCTGCATATTGATTTTATTTCTGTCATAACCTTGAAGATATTAAGAGATCAGCACACTTTCAAAAACGACTGCTTGCTTTGATAGTGTAATAGCATCCCTGCATAGTTTTGTAATGTTCAATGAAATACTCCATAAGCTACAATATAATCACTGTGCAGAGGTATTTTTTGCTTGCAATACTCTGTTGAGTTGTAGAACGGCCTCTCCAAAGGTTTAACACCTCCACATGGGTGTTAAAAAATTGAACAATGAATTGGAATACTTAAATAATGTCAGAATTCTGCTACTTCACTTTGGTAAGCCAGAAAATTAGTTTTCATTCTTTTTATGGAATCTACAGGAAACAATATCTTTGGGATTTATGAGAGGTGGGAGGAGGCTTGGAGAGAATTTGTCATATGTTAGGGGTTTCACAGTGGGGTCTGCAGACTACCTGCTTCAAAAATCTCAAAGGGCTTGTTTTAAAAAAGCAAAGTCAAAGGTTTACCCAGTCCTAGTGAATGAGAATTTTTGAGGCAGGTCTTGGGACTCTTTTCAGATGCTCCCCGTATTGGTTCTTACTTACTCTGAACTTTGTGAATCACCTGTTCTAATCCTGTCCCTTTATTTTGCAGATGAAAAACCTGAGGCACAGAGAGATTAAGTGACTTGTTCTTTCTAAAAACCAAAGGAGCAAAGCAAGAGTGGTATTTTTGAATAGGTTCTAAAATGGAAAAATAAAGAAAAAGGTATGAGGAAGATAGGGACTTTTTCACAGCCTGTTTTTTCTATGCTTGGATTTATGATGAGTATATTCATTTCTTTCCATCCTCCTTGGAAAATTCCTTCAGCTATTCACAATTCAATTGGAATTTTAAATGCTGTTGACCTAAAGTGAGCTTCAAATCATTTGACAAGTAAGACAAGTAAAGTCACAGTAACTCTATTCTCTCAGCATGTATAATCTTAAGCTGAATACACAATCAAAACAGAATAGAAACAGAAGGGGGAAAAACACTTTGGTACAAACAACTGAATATATTTAAAATCACCTGTCTCATGGATAATCTGGGTGACACAGTACGCACTTACTAAAACTATACTGACATCATTAGTTTTAGTTCATAAATATCCATCTTAAAATAGTTATTATACTTTTTAAAAATTAATCATATAATTGAAAAAAATACCTTAGTCTTTGAAAAACCTTAATCTACAAAATCACCATCTATAACAAATAAACTCACTAGGTTCTGCTTTAATTCATCCTCTCCTTATTTTTGATGAATAAGAAAGTAATATGCACTTCACATACTAGGTACACAACTGATGTTTAATGACTGTTTAAGCCATAAGCCATGCTTTGTTCAAGAAGATTTTGTATAGGCACTAAATTTACATAAATAAAAATATTTTTAATATTGTTAGTATATTTATTCTTACATTCCTACTATTAACTTATGAAAAGCTAAGAATATTTTGTAGTTACGTATGCATATGTTTTATACTCTTGGATGATTAAGTTCCCTTCCAGGAAAATAGAATTTTAAAAGTTTTATTCTTTGGAAAACAATCTCTTGAGAATGTCATGCCAGTTATTTATGATACTTCCTTCAGGGAGAATGAAAAAAACAGAAATACATTTTTTAATTAGCTTAGGGGCAACTGTGACTTGGACAAATAATTAGGTGTTTAATATCATCCTATCTGGATTAGGGTTTCACGCAACATTGCTGGCAGAAATTAATTTCTATTTGATGTTGAATTCTTGATGAAGTTTTAACTTGTTAAGAGTTGTAAGCTTATAAATGTGTGTATATGGTAATATTTTAGTCAATTAAGCCTCATAATGCTCTAGGTATTTTATTGTTCTGAAAAGGAGATCTCTTGAACATGTTGTTTCCTGTACCCACAGGCTAATCCTCGAAGTGTACATTCATAACTGAACATTAGTCTACAATTTTGAAATAAATCCTGTGGCATTCATTATTTAAATATGTATTATTTTCTGTATAACACAGCTTTTTTGTTGACAGTTTTTGGAGTATAAAATGGAATGAAGGTCTTTTCTATGCCCTTTTTCTTAATTTAAAAATATGAAGAAATCTGACATTAAATAAGATTATCAATGGAAATAAAACCAGAAGTGCACTGTTGATGCATACGTACTTTTAAGCAGCCAATGCAATGATCTAGTATACTCAATATTATGCATTCATGTAAATGTTTCATATCTAAAGACAAACTTACTTGGAGGTCTTTTATTCATCTTCCTTGAAATAAAAGTGTATCACTGCAATTAACTAATAAAGCAATAGGTAACCTTTTTATGCTACCATTTATTTAACCATGAGATTTAACAATAGGCTACTTAGGATATTGAACCACAAAACTTAGTTAAATATAGGAAGATAACCACAGAAAGAATTATTATGTTACAAACCTTATGGGAATGGATATTATGTCATTCTGGGGAACACTTCCCCTACCTAATACTGTAAAACCAAAACCTGTTGATGAAGTCCTAAAGGACTATTATTAATACTTACCTTTACTGAAAGGCTTCTATATTTTGTGCACTGTGCTAATACTTTAAAACATTTTTGTTTGTCTTATTTAACATCACAGCAGCCCTACACACTAGCTATGTCACAGATTTTTAAATTGTGCTATAAGATGTAAAAATAACTTACTGAAAAGGGCATATTTGATATGAGATGAATCTAAAATTTGCCTGATTTCAAATTTCATAAAAGGAAAATATAACTTTAATATATAGGCATTAACTTCTAAGGCAATTAATTGGAAATATAAATATCAAAGGTATTTCTTTAAGGAAAGGCCCTTATTACACCAATGGGAGTTACATTGACTGTGAAAGTAAATAAATCATTTTTAGTCACTGCACAGCAGCGAGGCAGCATAACATAACAGTGGCTAGATGCTGTGTTAGCATATACATTTTGGAGTCTGACAGGCTAAATTAAAATCCCAGCCTTACTGATAACTAACTGTGTGATGTTGGGCACATTACCAGTGTCTAGGTACCTCAGTTTCAATATCTGTGAAATGGACATATTAATAATACCAATCTCACAGAGATAGGGAGGATTAAATGAGTTCATGCCTGTCAAGTTCAGTGCCTCCAGATAGTAAGTGGGGGTGAGCACATGAGCTACTGTTCTATCACACAGGACATTCGTGGTTCATGATATGACATTGTAGAGAGGGACAGTAAGCATCGGTCAGATTAGGAAAAATGCTGAAGGAAATTTGGAGTTGGAAAAAAGAAAATACGTACATTCAGCTAAGTAACAGGACAAAGAGTGAACAATGACTCATAAAAATAATAGAGAGAGCTGATTGTGGTATTCATATTTAATCTAGTAAAAGTTAATTTATTCAATAAGCATTTACAGAATGAGTTTTGCATGCCAGGCACTGTTAGATGTAAGAAACTTTAGGGTGAGGGAAAGAGGAATGATCCCTAAAAAACAAGAAAATCCTGTCATATGCAACAATATGAGTGAACCTGGAGGACATTATGCTGAGTGAAATAAGCCAGACACAGAAGGATAAATCCTGCATGATTCCACTTATGGAAGGTATCTAGAATAGTCAAACTCATAGAAGCAAAAGGTAGAATGGTGGTTGCCAGGGGTTGGGGGAGGGGGGAAGCAGAGAGTTACTCAAATTTTCATTTATACAAGATGAATAACATTGTTGTACATGGCTACCAATACTGTACTGCGTACTCATATTTGTTAAGAGCATAGATCTCATGTTAAGTGTTCTTACCACAGTTAAAAAAAAAAACTTAAAAAGAGATACTATCCCTGCCCTTTTAAGGCTGACAATCCAGTTTTGTATTGATAAGAAAATTAAGCTCAATGAAAAAAACTTTTCTTAGTGTAGCTATCAAGTCAAGATTCATTGGAGTCTCTACCATCTTTTCAGCATAAAGAGTTAAATGTCTATTGAAACTATTACTGCAGTATTATCTAAAGAGAAACTATCTGCTGAATAAACCTTAATTTCAGTGAATGTGGCATAAATTTAGCTGAATATAAATCACCCAACAGATTCAGGTGAGTATGGAAGAGTGAAATGCATGTACAAAGTGTTGATTTAGTCAAATAGCAATTGATAAGATAAACATTAAATACAGTAAGATAAAAAATTACCAAATGCCTAGTGTGTTATTTTACTTTCATCCTTTAAAATGATATCTAATTTCCTATAACTTTTCTACTAGAGTAAAATTGGACATGTATTTATGATCATTTCCATCATTTATATAGAAAAAAATCAAGCTATATTAAGTGGAT
Organism: Kogia breviceps; assembly: GCF_026419965.1. Taxonomy (NCBI): domain Eukaryota; kingdom Metazoa; phylum Chordata; class Mammalia; order Artiodactyla; family Physeteridae; genus Kogia; species Kogia breviceps. The sequence goes on along the minus strand of NC_081321.1, from coordinate 69,729,085 downwards.
ATTTTAAAAGTTTTAGCAGTTCCTAACTGAGAAGAGAAAGCTGCCAGAAACTGACCCTAACTCCTAGAAATGACAAGGTGGAAGTTGGAACTATCAAATTAGATCAGGAACACAACAGAAGAATTCCTTTCATTGTTGGTTGTTCTTTGGTTGTGAGAGTCTGGCAGAGATTACCAGCGTTCATCAAATATCCAGGTGTTCCCTTATACTTCAGAGACCTCACATGTCTAACTGGGTAAAGGTGGTGATTTATCACCAGTTTATTGGGAGGGGAAGTGAAGTGATGAGTCACTGGTTTAAGGCAGTCAAGGGTGTGTGGGTCTCTCCACTTCATTTTCTTTTCTCCTCTTTAAGCTGGAAAGCAAGATGGAAACAACCTGGGCTCTTCAGTCATCAAGAACCTACAGAGTTCTTGTAGATGAGCCACCTGAGTCACACTGGATGTGATGTGAAGGAGAAATACACCTTTTGCAGTAAGCCTCTAAAATTGGGGGGTTTTCTGTTGCAGAAGCTGGCATTAATTACCTTGGTTAATATATAGGGCTACTATCATTTATTTTAATCTGAATCTCAGGATTTCCCTGGGGAAAGCTTTTATTCCTTTCTGATTATAATTGCCTTCCTAGCCTGTATGTTACTACAGCTGTACGATTTCTTTATATTGTTTGTGTTAATCAGTAGGTAGACTCTATCTATTCTAGATGATAGATACAGAGTGGCTCTCTCCACTTACAAATTTTTTCTGCTCATCCTCATAAGATTGGAAGAAATGGAGCTCTGATGACATCATATGGGGTTTTATTTTACTCTTTAGCTTTTGAGTTCAGCATCTCCTGTCATTTAGAATTCCTGATTTATGTATGTGCTCTGACAAATAGCATTCCCCATTTATCTCAGTTCCTTCTTTCCCCCAAATATCGAGACAAGAAATGAATTCTTCTTTGCCAATGCAATCTTAAATAATATATAGTCTAGCACATTTAATGCCATAATCTTAAAAATATTCTTTGTAATTGATCCCAGCAGCTACACAAAGATCTTCCATCTTGACCTACTTATGACCACAGGAAAGGCTCTAATCATCTAGAATACGGGGATAGCATCTGTGTTAACATCAAATTTCCACTGGAGGTAAAGTTGATAAAAAGAATAGAAACCAGCCCTTCAAAGTGGGTAGAACATAGTATTTCTGAAATGATACAGTAAGGATAATAAAAATCAATTTCCCCATAAGAGCTGTGAGAAAAATATCAATGATTGTTAAAAATCACCTCTTTAGAAATGTGAAAATTAACCAAAGAATTTCAAGACTTCAAGAAAAATGGCAGAATCTTGATTAAAGATGGTAAGTTTTGATACAACACCACATTAACAAACTGAAGAGTAAAAACAATATGATCATGTCAATAGATGCAGAAAAAGCATTTGGCTAAATTCAGCATCCATTTATGATAAAAATTCTCCAGCAAGTGGGCAGAGCAGGAAACTACCTCAACATAATAAAGGTCATATATGATAACCACAGCTAACATCATAGTCAACTTCAAAAAAAAAGACAGTAAGTTTTAAAACTTACCCTCTCCCACTCCATCAAATAATAGAATAATTCTATTTCCACTGTAATAAATAATCCTATTTCTACTGTAATCAATACCATTTTTATCTTAAGTCTTTAGAAAAAATACCTCAGTCAAACCTGAAAAAATTTGCTTTACTGTTATGTCTAAACAGACAATGTAAAGTGGAATAAAACATCCATTACAATATTGTGCAAATCTATGCTAAATAAAATGGATAATTGCAAAGTTTTCATTTTATTATCCTAATTTAATTTAGGTAATTTAAGTAGTTAGAGTAATACATGTAGAAACTTTTTTTTTCAATTTTAATAGACGCAAAAATTATAAAATGCTTATTTTTTTTTTTTTTTTTTTTTTTTTTTTTTTTTTTTGTGGTATGCGGGCCTCTCACTGCTGTGGCCTCTCCCGTTGCGGAGCACAGGCTCCGGACGCGCAGGCCCAGCGGCCATGGCTCACGGGCTTAGTTGCTCCGTGGCATGTGGGATCTTCCCGGACCAGGGCACGAACCCGTGACCCCTGCATTGGCAGGCGGATTCTCAACCACTGCGCCACCAGGGAAGCCCTAAAATGCTTATTTTAAGAGTACAGTTTATAATAGAAAAAAAATACTTTTGGCCATAGCCCAACATCAAATTGGGGAAAAAAACAAAGTAAAGCGTATTGAACAGAAATAACTTTGAATATCTCAAATCTTAATGCCAGTCTCCATTTCGTCTTAAAGAGTTATGAAATTAACATTTAAATTATCTGTCAGCAGTATTTTCTGGCTATAAAATGTAAGCAGTTTCATGGTTGGCAATATAAAAAGAAATGATTCCACTGTTTTGAAGAAGTCTTGTTTCAAAGAATAAATTTAATTTCTCAGAATCATTAAGTTAATTGAAGTTTAGATTTTATCACATTAAGGTGAGATTGTCCTCTTAACAATGTAAGAACACTCTCCCTGTGTGTTTTTGTATGTGTGTGTAATTTTAAAATTTATTTATATATTATCTCTCTGTCCTTTATTCATCAAATTATTCACTTTTTGGAAACAAAAGTGTCTTTATTTTTGTCTTTCTATTTGATTTTGTACTCACAACTTTCATTTGATAATTATTAAGCCATATGAAAAATAATCAGCAACACAGTTTTTAATAAAGTTCTAAAACCATTATTTTCAAGATGCACATGATGTAGCATAGCAGCAGAGTCAGAAAGACTTAGTATTTATTAATTGTATCATATAGTTAAAAACAAATTTACATATTTCCTGTAAAAAAGCAACTTATTTATCTTCTACTTCTTATCTAAGGTATCATGTTCTAACTAGATTTAGGGCAATTTATAATTTATGCTGTCGACATATCTCAAGGATTTAAAATCACCTTCCATAAAATGTATTCTTTTAAAAACATATATTTCTAGAATTGCTCTATTAGCTGAATTCTCAGAGGGACACAAAAAATTTTTCTTGTATAGATCATTTTCACTTCCATCAAACAAATGTATTACATTTTGACTCTATGGTCCTAGATAGGACAGGGACTCTTTATTTCTATTCTCAGTATCCATAATGGTTTATAGTTGTTGTTCCCAAAATGCTTAAGGTAGGAAGAAAAGGAGAGACAGAGGGAGGGAATGGAGAAAGGAAAGGAGAAAAAGAGAGAGAGGGAAGGAAAGAAGGAAGGAAGGAGGTCGGTCACGTAATTATCTCTCCACACGTATCTATGTTTCCCCAGGCATGAAATATCATTTCCATCCATCTACAACTATTGGTATCCCATTCATTGCTCAAGATCAGGTTCAAATTTGATAAATTTTATGTCATCTGATTACAAGTGGATGTAATTGCTTTTTGCACAGCTTGTTTAAGCTTACCCCTGTGTAGGTAGACTTCATTCCAAAGTAGCGTCTCTCAGATAACAGCAACTTCAAGTTTACAACACCTATGAAGCTTTTATTCCTAGGTCTGTATGTGTGTGAGAGAAACAGCAAGAGAGAGAAAGAGATGCACTCTGTCTCGGCATCTATCAAACCCTAAAAAAACCCCGAAATCAGCTAGCTAGAGGAATGAAGTCTTTTTGTTGTTGTTGACCCGGATTCTGCACTCAAACTCTGTGATACCAGAATCTCATGGTATAAGAAATGCTCATTTCTCTCAAAGAAATTTATACTGTCTAGAGAAAAAAAGTCAGATACCCACTATATATTGCATTCCTAAAAACAATTCAATATAGGGTATAAGAAGGCAATGAATAAATATGATCTTAAAAATGAATAAATAAAGGAATGCATTTCATTTACTATAAATAAGTTTCATAATATCGAGCATACATTAAGCTGAAAAGGACTCATATCTTAGAAGAAAGTAAACCACATCGTAAGAATGTTTGAACATTTCAACCCATTTAGAAATCTTAATTTTGTTTCCCATAAATGCCTTATAATAGGATATGGATATTAAACTAATTTTGCTCAACTATGGCTTTCTTAATCCTTTCTAACATTTGGTTGAACTTTTTGAACTTGTACAAATTTGCCTGGAAGCATGATTTGCATTTTAAAATAAATGTGTGCCAGATTTGTTGGGTTGGGTTTATGCCTTAATTTTAAAAATGTTTTAACACATTTATAAAATGAAAAAAAAAGTATCAGCACAATCTGACAAACACAATACCGCTCCATTTTAAGTTTACATTACATCTACTGCAGTGACATTTTCTACTTCTTCGTGTGGTAAATCATTTCAAATGCAACGTTTAATATAAATGGTATAACTGATGAACATAGATGCAAAAGTCCTGAACAAAATACTAGCAAACAGAATCCAACAGCACATTGAAAGGATCATACACCATGATCAAGTGGGATTTATCCCAGGGATGCAAGGATTCTTCAATATATGCAAATCAGTCAATGTGATACACCACATTAACAAATTAAGGAATAAAAACCATATAATCATCTCAGTAGATGCAGAAAAAGCTTTTGTCAAAATTCAACACCCATTTATGATAAAAACTCTCCAGAAAATGGGCATAGAGAGAACCTACCTCAACATAATAAAGGCCATATATGATAGACTCACAGCAAGCATCATACTCAATGATGAAAAATTGAAAGCATTTCCTCTAAGATCAGGAACAGGACAACAGTAAACATCAGGATGTCTACCCTTGCCAGTCTTATTCAACATAGTTTTGGAAGTCCTAGCCATGGCAATCAGAGAAGAAAAAGAAATAAAAGGAATACAAATTGGAAAAGAGGATGTAAAACTGTCACTGTTTGCAGATGACATGATAATATACATAGAAAATCCTAAAGATGCCACCAGAAAACTACTAGAACTAATCAATGAATTGCATAAGGCTGCAGGATACAAAATTAATGCACAGAAATCTCTGGCATTCCTATACACCAACAATGAAAAATTAGAAAGAGAAATTAAGGAAACACTCCCATTTACCATTACAACAAAAAGAATAAAATACCTAGGAATAAACCTGCCTAAGTAGGCGAAAAGACTTGTACTCAGAAAACTATAAAACACTGATGAAAGAAAGCAAAGATGACATAAACAGATGCAGAAATATACCATGTTCTTGGATTGGAAGAGTCAATATTGTGAAAATGACTATGCTACCCAAAGCAATCTACAGATTCAGTGCAAGCCCTATGAAACTAAAAATGACATTCTTCACAGAATTAGAATAAAAACTTTTACAATTCGAGGACTTCCCAGGTGGCGCAGTGGTTGAGAGTCCACCTGCCGATGCAGGGGACGCGGGTTCGTGCCCCGGTCCAGGAAGATCCCACATGCCGCAGAGCGGCTGGGCCCGTGAGCCATGGCCACTGAGTCTGCGCGTCCGGAGCCTGTGCTCCGCAACGGGAGAGGTCACAACAGTGAGAGGCCCGTGTACAGTAAAAAAAAAAAAAAAAAGGTGGAAGACCTAAATAGACATTTCACCAAGGAAGACATACAGATGGCCAAGAGGCACATGAAAAGATGCTCAACATCACTAATTATTAGAGAAATGCAAATCAAAACTACAATGAGGTTATCACCTCATGCAGGTCAGAATGGCCATTATCAAAAAATCTAGAAACAATAAATCCTGGAAAGGGTGTGGTGAAAAGGGAACCCTCCTGCACTGTTGGTGGGAATGTAAATTGATACAACCACTATGGAGAACAGTATGGAGGTTTCTTAAAAAACTAAAAATGGAACTACCATATGACCCAGCCATCCCACTACTGGGTACATACCCTGAGAAAACCATAATTCAAAAAGAGTCATGTACCAAAATGTTCACTGCAGCTCTATTTACAATAGCCAGGACATGGAAGCAACCTAAGTGTCCATCAACAGATGAATGGATAAAGAAGAAGTGGCACATATATACAATGGAATATTACTCAGCCATAAAAAGAAATGAAATTGAGTTATTTGTAGTGAGGTAGATGGACCCAGAGTCTGTCATACAGAGTGAAGTAAGTCACAAAGAGGAAAACAAATACTGTATGCTAACACATATATATGGAATCTAAAAGAAAAAGAAAATGGTATCGATGAACCTAGTTGCAGGGCAGTAATAAAGAGACATAGAAAATGGACTTGAGGACATGGGGTGGGATGGCGAAGCTGGGGTGAAGTGAGAGTAGCGTCGACATACATACACTACCGAATGTAAAATAGCTGGCTGGTGGGAAGCAGCAGGATAGCACAGGGAGATCAGTTTGGTGCTTTGCAATGACCTAGAGGGGTGGGATAGGGAGGGTGGGAGGGAGGCTCAAGAGAGAGGGGATATGGGGACATGTGTATGCATATGGCTGATTTGCTTTGTTCTGCAACAGAAACTAACACAGTATTGTGAAGTAATTATACTCCAATAAAGAACTATTAAAAAATATATATACAAATGGTATAAATATGGAAAGTTACTGTATGGATAGATTGCTTTATCTGGTTTTATGTGTGCTCATTTGATCAATTTGCATTTTTTGATTATACATAGTATTCTATAAACCCTAACATTCTTAGCAATGGATTTTAACTAACATTAATTATTAAAGAGTGGCCTGATTTTAAAAATGAAAATTACAACTGTACTTGTCAATTTTTTGATGTTGTATCAGGAAGGGTATTATACTTTCACCATGTTTCCAGGCCTTCTGTACTTCCAGCATCTGTGTGTAGACAGAACACATTTGGCTGCTTTAGTACAACACTGGGTTAAGGTGCCTACAGTAGGTCATTTAAATATGTTTGGAGATCTTGGCTACAAATAACCATGGCAAAAGCACTAGGTGGTATTGTTAATAAATCTATCCTTCAGAGGGATACAGGACTTGGCAACAAATTTATAACAATATTCCCCCCCCCCAACTCCTATCCTTGGGTGATTATTAATCACCTAATTTGTTTTCATAAAATACCATTTCCATGGTTTTATTTCTAATGGACAATATGTATTCCTACCAGAGACTTCTATATATTTCTAGCAATGGATATGGAGACTTGTGTTGGGTATATGAGAAGACATGTTTATTTTCTAAATCTGACTTCAAAGCTGGTAACAAAGCTGGATTTTATAATATCAATCTTTTACTACTGTATTATCCAGATAAATAATATCTCCATGTTGTACTATCTACAAACATCTGTGTATAAAATTGTCTAGTGTCCAGTTTTAGGCAGTAACAGTGTTGGGAATGAGATCGTAAAATCACTCTAGCCTCTGGGTTTAGAACATGAGGTTAGGAACACAGAGTATGCAGAGAATCCTTTTGGAATTGGGCAGCAAAGGTTGAGAATTACAGATGCAAATGAAGGAAACTTTAGAGATCATGGTATTAACATAGTACAAGGATCACAGGATCCAGATGCTAGTTAGTACTATTATGTTGATCAGTGAAACTGGCTTTTTAACACAGTTCTGTGCTTTCATTTCCGGCCACAAGTCCACCATCATAAAACATTGCTTTCAGTTCCAAGAACCAAGGTGAATACTTTTAAGGGTAAAAGATGTCCTAATGTTTGCTGTTCCTTTATCACAGATACATATGTGTCCTTTAGTGAATTAAAAGTAGGTTAAAAGTCATAATTACTATCCACTTTATAAATTAGTTTTCAAACTCAACTAGTGTAGAATAAATCACCTCAAAGTTTATTCTAGAGCTAACTCCTCTGTCTTTATGTTTTGGTGCTGGTGACATTATTATTCAGCTATAGATTTTGTATGTTACTTATTAGTATCCTAATTTTATTTATTTGAATTAAAATTAGCCTAGGATTTAGGAACATTAGGATTTTTTTCCAAATTTTAAAATATGTGGACGTTAAGGACATAATTCTTCCTTAAAATTTATCTTCCCCATTCCCACCCAGACAAATCACTGCAATGACTACAGAAACCTTCTGGCATAGAAATAAACACTCTAATTTAGTTATGTTATTTTCCAGTATGATCTGATGAGAATACAAATATTTCTCAATGACAGGTAAATTACCCTAATATTGAGAAATGGTTCAAATAATCTCCGGCAACCAATATAGGATCATTTCTCAAAAATTCAAGATACACAAATCTGGACCAATGTGTTAATTCAGTGAGACAGAAATGTGACACACTGAGATAAGCCAATACACAGGGAGTACTAGGATGAACTTTCATTGTAATATTACTGAATTATTTGTTTCCCCTCCCATCCGAAATAATTGATACCTGAAATATCATTTCAGGTATCAGTATCACTTTCTAATAATAGAAATATTAATATTTCCCTTTTAGAGTAACAGATTTTCTTTGTCAGATTGAGTCTCCAACCACTTGAAAAATGTATATGTTTCATGGAGTACCTAGTAGTTACTTTACTGGGAAACAAAGATACATAGTTCCCTGACTTGGAGTTGTGAATGAAAGTTAGATAAATGTTGATAATTTTAAAAAGTGGTTCTAAATGTAGATATAGTAAAAGAGAGTCAGCTTCTATAACATATTTCAAGGTTGTGAGCTTAAAAAATAAGTTAGCTATACTGAGATCACATTCTCTGAGGTGTACTTCCTGTTTTGAAGAGTAACCTTAATGTATTAATGTAGTTTTTAATATAAGTCCAATATAAAATCATGGATTAGTTTAGGCTAGAAGAATCTGACAAATTAGTTCTTATTGAGAGGCAAATGGTAAAGTAGATGCTTAAAAAACATTTCCATTGGCACAAACAAAAAACAACAGTAACAGAAAATGGTCAAATTAAACTCATTTTAATTAATTAGTTAATATTTACTGAACAACTACTGAATACCAATACTGTGAGAGATAATGGAAATTTAAATGAATGTTAAGTCTCTTATTCTCAAAGTGCTCCAGCCAGGTAGAGACAGAAGGGAATCAGCAAACATTTAAAATGTAATACACAGGTTTCCCTGGTGATGCAGTGGTTAAGAATCCGCCTGCTGATGCAGGGGACACGGGTTCGAGCCCTGGTCCAGGAAGATCCCACATGCCACGGAGCAACTAATCCCGTGCGCCACAACTACTGAGCCTGCGTGCCACAATTACTGAAGCCTGCGTGCCTAGAGCCCGTGCTCCGCAACAAGAGAAGCCACTGCAATGAGAAGCCCAAGCACTGCAACAAAGAGTAGCCCCCACTTGTCGCAACTAGAGAAAGCCCATGTGCAGCAACAAAGACCCAATGCAGCCAAAAATAAAATAAAATGAATAAGTTTTTAAAAATAAAATGTAATACAAAAGGAAAACTTTTAAAAATTTTATTTGTATTGAGGTAACATTGATTTGTAACATTATGTAAGTTTCATGTGCAACATTCTATTTCTACTTCTCTATGTCCTAGTGTGTTCACCACCAAAAATATATATATATACATAGAAAAGGAAAACTTAAACGCAATTCTGAGGGTACAATTAGAAGTCAATAACTGTGGCCTCAGGGAAGGCGTCACAGAATGTGGATATAAGAAAGTTTTAAAGGACAGGTAGCGTTTACTAGGGGGGAAAATTGTGATGGTATTCTAGACCTGGAAAACAGCATGAAAAAAGATTCAGAAGCATGAAAAATCATGGCTTGTTTTTGAGGAAGATATAAGAGGTTCCACATTGTTGAATCAAGAAGTAGTGCAGTGCGAGGAAAAGTGAGAAGGTTGATTTTAGAAAAGTAAAATGTAGAGGCAGAACATGAAAGGTAAAGGGGGGGGCTTGAGTTATGAAAGTCTTTGTAGTCAGTGGCAGGGGGAGTGGGTAATGGAGGGCTTTAAGCATAGAGACACATAATTAGACGTATATTCCAGAAATGCCATGTTGATATCAGCATGGGGGGGTTCGTTTATAAATGCATATTCTTTTGTAATTTTTAGGCAAAAAAAGTTATCACACAATCAAAATCATAGAATGCTCAAAATATAGAACTGATTAAGCTAAATTTTAGTGAATATTGGCTCTTTAATTTCAGAGGGGAGAAAATTTCAATCTATTTATTCTATGGAAATTTTGCTTACACTTGGCTCTCTAGGGAAATTAGTATATTGTACTCTAATTGTTTTTTTTTTAATCTCTCCCTCTCTTACTAGTTGATGATTTTGTTCCATTTTTAAGCAAGCACCATGTCTTATCTTTGAACTCTCTTATGTGATCAATATACTGTCTGAGTCATGGGGTTCAATAACTGTTGAACAAGTGAATGAATGAATCAATCACTAAAAGTTCAAGCCAGCTTCCAGTATGTAGCAATTGAATCCAACACCTTCATATGTTCTTCTAAAAACATGCTTAGAATTTGACCAATTAGTAAATCTTTACTCAGTGTCAAAACCAAGTGCTGCTTTTTCTTCTATCTTATATTATTACCTTGTAGATACAGGTAGGCAAAGAAACAGTGTTTGTGAATTTTTAAATATCTGTATGAAAACAAATGAGATTAGATATAAAATTATTCATTACATTAGCATTCCAATATGCTCTTTTTTCATAGAAGAGAAGTGGTGCTTTAGTTAACATACAGATGAAGTTTCACATATTCTGCTTGTAGCCTTAAGCATATATATCCATGGTGTATGTCCAGGCAGGGAAATGAGTGTCAGCACCAAGGAAAGGGGAATGGGAACAAAGCGGGTGTGCAGAGGTCTGATTTCATCACAAGGGAGAAGATTTTTAGTCTGTTTTTTTTCTATAAACCTGCAAAGGTGTCCCGCTCTCTGAAAGTAGACCAAAGCGCAGACTTTGATCTGCCTGTTAGAAGATCAGACTAATAATTTAGCATGACAAGAGATATTTCCTTTGGAATAGCAAGTGCCCCAAATAATTAGACATTAACTTTGAACTTCTATATTTGCTCAATAATAACAAAGAGAAGCTCCTTGATAATTTTTCTATTATTATTTCTTGCTTCTTCTACATGTATTGGTGGTGGTGTTTCAGTCTTTCTAGCAAAAGCTCACGGTTGGAAATAAGAGAATAAAAAATAAACAAAAATCGAAGCACAATATAACTAGCTTTCATTTTAATAGAAATAGAAAAATAAGGCTGTAGCATTTTCTATTTGTTCACATGGTCATTTGTTTACAACACACATTTTTATTAGGTGCCCACTGTGAGTTCTGTATCACTTTTCATGATTGAGATACATCAGTGGGCAATACAAAGAACCTTAGGTTCATGGGCATAACAAGAAAAGAATAAACATAATAAATAATTAAATAATTATAGTTTATCAGAATGTAATCACAATAACTAGAGCAAGGTAAAGAGACTTGAGAATGCCAGGGCTGAGGAGTAGGGTGAAATTTAAGAGAGGATGGTCAAGAATACTTGAGCAGAGTTGGAGATGAGAACATTTGACTTGCAGATATTTGGAGAAGCAGTGTTCCAGGCAGAGGGAACAGCCACTGCAAAGTCACTACTAAGGGTAAAGCATGTCTGGGGTATTTGAGGCAAGAAGGAAGCCAGCATGGCAGGATCTGAACGAGCAAAGGGGATAGACGAGGGACAATTGTACATAAGCTTGTGCAGTGTGTTAAGGGGTGGAGAGAAGATCATGGAAGACTTCGTAGGCTATTTTATGGAACCTGACTCTATTGTGAATGAAATGGGGAGCCATCTCAGTTTTTTAAGCATGGGAGTGACAGGATCTGACTTCCATTCTCAAAGTATTATTTTGGCTACTATGAGAAATGATGTGAAGAGTGACAAGGCCAGAATTAGGTCAACCAGCTAAGAGGCAATGGGAATAATATAGGCAAGGGATAGATGGTGGTTTACATAAGGGAGGTAGAAGGAGAGAAGATAGAAGTAAGTCAGTTTCTGGATGTATTTTAAAGGTTTAATGTTTTAATTTGGTTTAATTCATTTAATTTGTTCTTATAAGAACTCAACTAGAGGTGACAGTTAAAATAGTCATGTAATGCTAAAACACTTACTCAAAACATTGCATTTACTGTTCCTTTCAGGTGTATTTGTATTATCTCACACATGGATGGTGAATTGCTCGAGTATAGGGTGCAAATTTCATGTATCACTCTGCCTTAACTGTAAAAAGTACTTAGTAAATATTCTTGGGTTAGTTTTCTTAAATGAAGATTTGAGAAAGTTTTCTGAAAATTTCCAGTTTTGTTTAGTTATCTTGTTTATTAAGTATTCTGTGATTAAAAACTTATGAGATCTAACATGTTTTATGACAGTAAATGCTGATTATTCTTTTAATAAAATAGCATGATGACAAATGTTAATTCACATAATGTTTTCATCAATTATGATATTATTGTGGCAAGCGAATTTAGTGTTCTTTGCATTCTTGATGCAAATATGCAGTCAAAAAAAAAACAAAGAGAGACTACCGGTGAAAAAAAGAAGGAAAGAGTGAAATTTAGTTTAAGCCTAAATCTGCCCCATGAAAGAGATGAGAATTTAAGTTAATGGGATATTCGGGGGAACAGTGAACACAATGTGCTTTGATACAGTTTTTTTCATAAAGACATGAAAATTAGTACAATAAATATAACTACGTTTGGTCTCTTAAAGTTTATGTCAATCTTTAGTATAAAATAGAAATATCCAATAACCTCTATAATTTAAGCTATAGTGAAACAAACCAGGTAATATAGCGTCCAAATCTGAAAACAAATTGAAAATATGTACCCTGTTTTTATTTTCTATAGAGGGCAATATGCATTCCAACAATGATCTGGGGGAATACACATTGTCCTAAAGTAAAAATATATATATATTCAACACAAATTATGACTTAAATTTATAAAGTGAAAATTCATTTAATTATGTTAAGCTTAATTTTTCTCTTTTGTTATTTTGATCTAAAATCCATAATATTAGTGAAGGTACATAATCCAAGAAATTGAAATGGGTAAGGAATTATACAGAAAGTACTTTGACATAACATGTGTAATTGATAGAGAAGCAAAGAATCTTGCTTGCATTATTGAGATAACCACACTTTGCCTATATAAAGCTCAGACTACAGACACCTTTACATTAATATTTAAATTTCAATGTAATGGAAACCAGAGTTTTTCTAGCTAAAAAAATAAGCACATTAGCAACTATACATGATAGACTGAAGATATTAACATAGGGCAAAATGATTAGTGATAAATTTTTGTAGAACTTCATGTAACATAAGTAGTCCAGTTTAAATATACTTTTGAAGCATTTGCTCTTCCAAACTCTGAGTTTGTTGGATAATTTTTTAATATTTTTCTTCTAAAAAGATCACCTTTAGTAGCCTCTATAAAATTGACAATAAGGTGCAACCACAAAACTATTTCCTTGTGGCTTTTATTTGTTTGTTTTAGGCCTGCCAAAATTTGAAAGCAAAAAATTAAAAAATTTAAAAATGGAGTTTTATAGATAAAGATATTTTAATCTTTGACTATTTCACTGTCTTGTGGAAAATAATTCAAGTGGAACTATGTGGAGATTTTTCAAAATTCTTGACTCTCTCAGAAATAAATAATATAAAGATTTAGAAATAAATTCTGAAACACCCATTGATTCCAGTTTATTATGAAAAGTGTTTAATGTGAATCTACATCTGGGAGCAAGCCAATTCATTACGCTTATATGATCCTGTACCTTTAACTATAATAATATTTTTATTTGAGAATAGGTCAGTTTAGTTGCAGGATGTCCACTTTTGCCAGGCAACCTTTCCTTATAACTTCCCATCTTCACTGAGAATGAAAATCATCCACAAGAGAAATTCTCAGAAATCTCGGTCTGTACTTCTCTAATTGCACAGAACATCTTTCATGCCTGCAGATATTTTTACATCTAAGACAGCCTGTAGTTCTGCTTGCCAACATGAAACTTGTTTCACAAATTTTTCAGCAGCTGGTATGATAATGAGCCAGTTTTAATGCAAATTAGTGATCGTCCTAATCAATTTTTAACTACAAGATTAAAATTTAAAATTTTTTGAGTAAATTATTTTTAAATGGTGAAATGCCTTATCAAATTTAGTTATTTAGCTCACTTCCCGTTATATTAAAGAACTATATTTAAGAACTATTTTTATGAAGCAGAAAAAGCTTTCTGCTAGAATGATAGTTTTTAATTATGTGCTATATTGAAAGTTACATTTTACTTTTTAAACTAATATTATTATAAATACATTTTTACTAATTAAATATAGTGAGGTTGGCATATTTTTGCACTACCACTTTAAATGCAATACATTTAATCATTTTTTTAGAAAGACAAAGTACCACAAAATAAAAATGCCACTTTTGATGCTGCAGCTAATTATTCCTTCTAATTGCCTAAGCCAACCTTTTGCAAATCACAAACTAAGCAACTATTAAATGTATCCAGTTATTTACAGAGTGCAAGTTACTTTATTTTTATTCCATGAATGACTGTTCTTTTGAGAGCAAAGGGTAATTCTTATTACTGATGGGTTTATTGGTCTATATATTTATGTGTATATGGACCTACTTTCCCAATTTTATGCCCTGTAGTATAGTAATCATCCTTAAGAATGAAGAGAAAAATGTGCTCAACCTTTAGCATAAAGTTTAAAACAGGCAATAAAGTATATTATATTTACTTTTTATCTGAACAGTATACATTTTCCTGTAAAACACAGTTGGTTGTACCTTTGAATTCAGTTATTTCTAAAGCAATCAGAGATAACTTTTGACTTTAAAAATGGAAAGATAAAGCAAGGTTTACTTATGATTTAATACATAGACATTTCAAATATGCATTGAGCATATTATAAAACACCAATATTCTAAGTTAAAGTATATAGGAACATTTTATTACCATCAATTAAAATAATTAAATAAATCCTTAATATGCAAAGATGAGCATGAATTTGATATTTTAGATAGATATTACTTTTTTCTAATCTGCACTTAGATGTTGGATGTTGTGGACTTGGATATGGAATAATATATAGCTTGCTGCTGAGCAGATGTGCTACAGCTGAAAAATCAAAACAAATAATTATTTTACTACTGACACTGTCATTTGTTTTTCCTTTGTTCCCAGATTCAAGGTCCACTTCTTCTCTAAATGCTTCTTTCTCAGCCCTCTGAAGTCTAGAATTTAGAAAAGTACCTAGCATAAGCTAGATTCTCAATATATATTTACTGCTTAAATGAATGAGAATGGGAATGGTTTCTTTCCTTGTAATTGTACTAACAGTGTATTCTTTATTTTTCATTGACTTTTCATTTCATTTATGTTGTTCAGTTATATAGAAATGTATATATATATACATTTATACATATGTATACATATATTTATATATATTTCCAGCTTTCTTGAGACCCTGATGAACATAGATGCAAAAATTATCAACAAAATACTAGCAAAC
Organism: Kogia breviceps; assembly: GCF_026419965.1. Lineage (NCBI taxonomy): Eukaryota > Metazoa > Chordata > Mammalia > Artiodactyla > Physeteridae > Kogia > Kogia breviceps. The sequence continues at coordinate 69,713,675 of NC_081321.1, read as the reverse complement.
TGAATCCAACGGTACCTTTAAAAAAATCATACATCATAATTAAGACTGATTTATCCCTGAGATGCAAGGATGTTTCAAAATACCCAATCAATAAATGTGATACACTACATTAACAGAATGAAGAATAAAAATCATACAATTATCTCAATAGATGCAGTAAAAGCATTTGACAAAATTTGACATCATTCATAATAAAAACTCTCAATAAATTAGGTACAGAAGAAATATACCTCAACATAATAAAGACCATATATGACAAACCAAGAGCTCACATCATATTTAATGGTAAAAAGAGGAATCTTTTTTATCTAAGGTAAGCAACAAGGCAAAGATGCCTTCTTTTACCACTCCTATTCAATATGGTACTGGAAGTTCAGGTCAAAGCAATCAGGCAAGAAAAATAAATTAAAAGCATCCAAATGAGAAAGGAAGAAGTTCAACTGTCTCTGTTTTCAGATGAAATGATCTTATGTAGAAAACCCTAAAGATTCCACCAAAAATATATTAGAACTAATAAATGAATTTAGTAACATTGCAGGATACAAAATTAATATACAAAAATCAGTTGCATTCATACATACTATCAACAAACTATCCAAAAGAATTTTTTTAATCCCATTTACAACAGCATCAAAAATAATAAAATACTTAAGAATGAACATAATCAAAGAAGTGAAAGGTCTGTACACTGAAAACTATGAGACATTGATGAAAGAAATTGAAGAAGGCATAAACAAATGAAAAGGTATTCTATGTTCATGGATTGAAATTAATCTTGTTAAAATGTCCATTCTACACAATGCATCCTTTACAATAACTTATTGCTACCTCTTTTCTGGAACTTAGGAAAATTGATACAGAATCCTAGTTTAAAAGCTACCCACCTCCCTGAAAACATTTTTTGGAGAAAAAAAGGTCAATGTTCAGCAAGCCTATAGTCCCAGCCCAGGCACAATGATATTCACTTTCTACAGCAAGACTTAATATAAATGGAATGACTAATAAATTGCCTTCTTCATTACTGATGACTCAGGGACTGGGTGAGGCTGTGCCTGCACATAAAAGGTACTTAAAACATGCCATTGGGCAAGACTGGAATTGTGAAAGACTGAGAAGTTGAGGTACCTGGGGGACAGCTAGGTATGGAAATGTATAGGTGTGAAACTCAAAAAAGAGAAGTCTAGTTACAGAAAATATTTTAGATTGCTTAAGTGCTTGGGTTTTATAGATTATTGTTCATGATATTTAGTCCTTTCTCCAACATTATGGGAGAAATAAACATCCCTGCCTCATTACATGGGGCTTGGCCAAGTGACTTGCTTTGACTGATAGAATGTGGGCAGTTGTGATAATATGCCAGTTCTAATTCTGTCCTTAAGAGGCATCAAGTTTCTGTTGGCCCTTCTGCCATGAAAAGAACATGTTTTGGAAGTTAATGGTCCAAGGCAGGTGAGAGACATGTGGAGCAGCCCCAAATGAAGCTTAGAACCAATAGAGCCAGGTCAGTTTAGATAAGGTAATTCCTGACCACTCTATAGATATGTGATGAGTATAGTAATCATAGTTTTAAGCCATTGAGCTTGGGAATGATTTGGCTTTACATCATTTTTGTGACAGTAACTGACTTATTCAGTGCCCCTCACCTTATTCTTGAATTAGCACTATCTTCCAATTGAATCTCCCTAGGACCTCCAATTTATTCCTGTCATGCTATTACTTCACATTGTAACTTTTATCGTACCTTTCATAATCAGAAATTGACAGAGCTGTGCAGGGAGGTGGAGAGAGACCATTAAATGGTGGTCCCCAGTGTTATCAAATATAAAGAGAATATAAATGAGGAAAAAAAAAGCTGAACTTAATTTAATATAAAAATCTACTTAGCTGGGCTGGAAATATAATGCTCAAATATTACTCATAAGAGAAGCATGTGCAAATAGCTAAGAGATTACAATGTGACAATTAGACTCAGGGTAAGGTTGTATGAAAGTAATGGAAGAGAAAGATTGCTGGTAGGGCTTTTCTAAGACTGTAGATTCTCTTCTGATTCACTCTGAATTCTCATGTTTTACACATATCTCTAAATGCTTTATTGGCATAAAATTATAGTAACATATTATTAAATATGATTGTACACTGCTTTCCCTTGAAAGATACACTATGATATCTCCCTCTAACTTTAAGTTCTGCAAATTAGTTTGGCTTAAATTCAAAAAAGCACCAATATGTATGCATTATTAAGCTTCAAAAGCCCTGAAATCAATGTTTAAATCCCTAAATATTGTTACTTTCAAAGGAAATCTGAAATTCTTGGCTATATTTCCTACAACAAACAAAACTATTCTAAGAAATTATTTGACAGAACTTATAAACATAATTAAAACGTGGCATACCAACTTAGAATTAAAATAGCCCTATGGGCTTCCCTGGTGGCGCAGTGGTTGAGAATCCGCCTGCCGATGCAGGGGACACGGGTTCGTGCCCCGGTCCGGGAAGATCCCACGTGCCGCGGAGCAGCTGGGCCCGTGAGCCATGGCCGCTGAGCCTGCGCATCCGGAGCCTGTGCTCCGCAATGGGAGAGGCCACAACAGTGAGAGGCCCGCGTACCACAAAAAATAAAATAAAAAAAAATTAAAAAATAAAATAGCCCTATGTTTGTTACAGAGTAGTTTAAGGTCTTTTCTATGTAAAAGCCAAGAACACAAATTCTGTTACATTTAGAACTTTGTGCTTGGTATTATAACAGAAGTACTGGGTTCCCTAGAAGATGTGCCTTCAAAAACGTTCTGCTTCCAGCTTCGTAGCCCTAACTTGATTGTCTTTTAACTTCCCTATCGTGGGTAAAAGCAATAGAAATTTCCCAATTATTCAGGTTTTGACTACTGTTAAGTTCTTACTCTCTTTCAGGAAGCTAAATTCAATTAACTAAAAAATCCTTTGGAATTGTCTTTTCAGTGTTTCTCGAAGATGTTCTTTCCTTTCCTGACATCGTGCTGTCTCAAAACTTCAGCACATCTTCTTAAAACACCACAAAGACCACTGAGGTGTTTGAACATGCTTCGTATTCAGCAAATGTTTACTGTAGAGAATGAATCAATGAATGATTACTTCCTCCCTCCCCAAACTCCTATAAGTTACCATCTTTTATGGCATTAAGCCATAAATCTTTATCATTGTGATCAAGCAGATCTCCAGGATATAACTTAATTACCTTCGAAATCTCATCAAACACACGCCTCAATTCCCTCTCATGAATAAACTTCACGAGTGTACGCTTTGCTTTCTTTATCGGAAATATCTTTCCCTCAATTTTCTATTTGGAAAATCCTATTTTTCCTGCAAGTCCCATTTCAATTGTACAGCACAGTAGTTAAGAGCACAGACTTTGACACCAGATTCCTTTAAAAAATGTTATTTAGTTTCCTATAAAACTAAGTATATGCCTACTATGTGGTGCAGGAATTCTATTCCTAAAAATTTACCCAAGAGAAATGAAAAGATATGTCAATAAAAATAAGTGTGAAAGAATGTTTATAGCAAATGTATTCATAATAGTCAAAACTAGAAATAGCCTAAGTATCCATCAGTAGGAGTATGGATAATGATTGTATATTTATATTCATACGAAAGAATACTCTTCAGTAATAAAAAGAAATGAACTACTCCTCTAACATGGATGAATTTTAAAAGTATCATTCTGAGTGAAAGAAGTCTTAATAAAAGAGTACTACTGTATGATTTAATTCATATAAAGTTTTAGAGAAGTAAAAATGGATGTATGCTGGAGAAAATAAGAACCACCGTTGCCTTGGAGGGGTAATATAGGTACTACCTGGGAAGAGGCAAGTTTCTGGAGTGATGTTTTCTGGAAATGTTTTGTATTTTGGCAGGTGGTTGGGTTACACAATTGTTCCAAAACTCATCAAATGATATATCTAAGACTTGTTAATTTTAGTTTATGTAAATTTTACCTCAAACGAAAAAAAAGAACTATAAATATACATTGAATTCCAATGAATTATATGTATACTGAAGTGTTTAGGGGGAAAATGCACGGATGTATAAAATTTGTTTTGAAATGCTTCAATAAAATAAGATGGATTTATGACAAGTAGAATGGTGGAAAGGTGTTGATCTGTGATAAAACAAGGGTAGTAAAATGTTAATGGTTGACTCTAAATGGTGAGTATATAAGCATTCACTAGAAAATTCCTGAAACTTTTCTGTATGTTTGAAATTTTTCATAACAAGTACTGGAAAAAAATTTAACTACTAGTTTTAGAAACCATAGATTATCTTACTCAAATTAATTACTACTCTGCTATTTGCAAGATAGTAATTTTATAAATCCCCATTCCATGTACATTCAGTATTTGGCCTTTTACTATAAGAAAGATCTTTTTCTTCTTTCATATTTATTGCTTTGTTTATTATGAGTATGGACATATGTATTCTTATGCTATTTACTGTTATACTATATTACTACATTACTGTCATTCTTAATTTTCAAGTTTGAAATTCCCCATATTTAGCAAGTTGGAAGTCTTTCAAGCTAGCTATTTCCTTTTGCTATGTCCCTATCTCTTTTAGATCACTTCTGGCACAAGATATTTCCAAGCTCATCTTGTATTTTCTTTGTCTCAGACCTAGGTTTAGCCATTTCAGAAACACTGATTCTTTTCAGTGCAGAATGATATTTAGAAACTGAGACCTTATTTCTAGATGTGCTCATTGCTACGTGTGTCTTTGCTTCTAGGCCCTTTCAGTGGAATTTCATGAATTTAATATGTACATATATTTAAATTATATATTTTTAAAATGAGCTAATTCTGATACTTCCAATTTCACTGCAACATTAGGGTGTTCTCTTTACATTTTTTAACTTCTTTCACTTCCAGCACTGCATATTTGTATCACCCAACCCAACCAGTGAAGACTCTGCCTCCCAAAAACATCAATATATTACACATAGCTCAAATCCTGCCATATACTATACATGTATAGTGTACCCTCAAGGGAAGATTCCTGGGTAGATAATGATGTGAACACAGGCAATTAACTCCTCCTTTTTGAATCCCACTGCAATTATCAAAGGGAATCTCAAAGAGGGAGTTTCTGGATATGAACTGAAACTAAAGAAAGATGCTTTTAAAAAAATCTCAAGAATTTTAACTAGATATAATGAAGGGAGACACAAAGAATATTCTCTCTTTGAAAATATTGTATCACTTCAAAATAATAAAGGTATACCTTTTTAGAACATCTTAAATGTACTCTAATTTGTAGAGCAAGGAGTAAATTCCTCAATGAACAGGGATAGAGCTTATCACTCTTTTTTTTTTTAACACTGTGAAACAGTATAAACTTGAAAGCAGCTGGACTGGAAGTCATACAGAAAACAGACAGCAACTTTCAGAAAGCTGAGGAGCAACTGGGGAAAATCTCTAACACTAAGGAGCAACAATAGGAAAGAGGCTGAATACAGCATCACTTTGTAACTAGTGAGGTCCTTTTCTTATTCAAAAGAGGGGGAAATATTAATTGCGCATTAATCTAAAAAGCTAGAAATAGAAAAACAAAGCAAATCGATACATGCAGAAGACTATAACAGAGTTGAAACCAAATTTAGCAAATTAAGAAATAGAAAAAAATCAGTAGGATATATAAATAAGTTTTAAGAGCTGGGTCTTTCACAAAGTAAACCATTTTCCATGTCTGAACAACAGTTTTAAATATGATTGTTCGGTTTGATTCATATTCTTTGCTTTTCCCTTTGCTTTGAAAATGTGCATGTTCTGCATAGGATCTGCTCCTTCAGTCTGCCTTCTGGAATGAGAAGCTACATGAAATATGCTTGTTATGACACAAGTCTAGCTAATAGGGAAATTGATACAAGTGGGTTCTGTCATTTTTTAAAAATCACCATCAACAACAACAACAAAAAACTAACACATACAGCATGGGCTTGGGATCAGATAGTGGATGAACAGTAAAACATCAGTAGAGACTGGAAAATGGCAACCGACATTATACAGTGGTGAAATATTTGATAAAACTGTTACCTGAAATCATTTAAAAACAGATAATGAATCTAATGAACCTGTGGCTCTGGGAGAGGGTTTTTAAAAATAGAATGTTATTAGTATGCATTTGCTGGTATTAGCTGCATTTTATAAGGTGTGTGCCAAGGAGGAGATGAGTTAGCAGAAAACTGGCTCATTTTCAAGAAGAGACAAAAAAAAAAGAACACAAAAAAAGCTCAGAAATTCCAGAACTTGCAGGATTTAGAGATATAGTGTTTTCCCTTCTCTAATTGGTAAATGGGAGCAACAAAACAAAACAAAACAAAAAAATGTTTGGAGCAACTTCAGTGAACAAAAAGTGAGGGTATGGCCACCACATCTTTTGTTTTAAACTCAGATTCAATTAATTTGTCAGTCCCCTATCAGATCCTTTAAATTGAACAACAAATCTCTGGGGAAAGAGACCCAAGGCATAATCTCACAGGTATCTGATAAGCTCAAAGTACCTATGATTAAATCTAAAGAGAAAGGCATGTCTTGAAAAGAATTGTGCACATGTGCCTATTAATACATAGAGTGGATTGGAAGCAAATATTTTTTTAAGTACCACCAGTCTGATTAAACTGAAAAACTATTTTAGGCACCAAAATTTCCATTTCATATGTGGCCAAGGGTGATATTGAAAAAGGAAACATTAATTAAAGAGTGGGGGGATTCAGAAGCCATGGAGAACAAATGACAAGGGCATTACTTTTAAGGAGAACTATGGCCTCTAACTAACATTTCCTCACTGAGCACAGGAACACATTACAAGTTAGCTCAGTGAGATTTCAGAAGAGCTTTGGACGACTGACCGCTCTGAAAGGCATTGTTTATTATAGTTGTCTTGTTCCTATTCCTCCATTATACATTGGATTTGTGTTGTGGGCATGTGTGGAAGGTTGGGTTCCCACCTCTCCTCCTCCAGATCTTCAGATCAAGAACCACACCTGGGTCTGATTTGTTTTGGACAATGAAAAGTAAATGATGTGACACACACCACATCTAAACAGAAGTTGTATTTTCAATTGCGTTGGCCTCCTGTCTTCCCTTTTTCTAAGAGAATAGGTGTGTTCCTTATAAGGTTTGCTCCTTCAGGCAAGGTCCCAGAATGAGAAGACACGTGGAACAAAGTCTAACAGAGTCAAGTAGACTGGAGCAAACTGCAATCGCTGAAGTGTAATATGAGTGAGAAATAAAGGCTGTTGTGAGCAACTGAGATTATTGGATGGTTAGTTGTGCAGCAAGGCTGTTTATTACAAGCATAGCTAGAAAACAGATTTTTAAAGTATTCTATAAATACAGCTTTAGTATGCACAACCCTGGTTTAAAATTTGGTTAAAATAAAAAATAGTCTCTGAAAAAAATTTTTTTCCAAAGCAAATAAAGATGAAGAAGAAGACCTAGATAGGAAGAATTTTTAAAAGCTCTTGGAAATAATGTGAAAGAATTACCTCTGAAAGATTATTGGGCCTGGATGGCTTTACAAGCTAATTCATTTCAATCTTTCAAAGAAGAGATATGTCCAAGGAGATATATTCATACTAGCCAAAAATTTAGTAAAATATAAAATCTTCCCAATTCATTTTGTAAACTCAGTGTAACCATAATAATAACACCTAACAAAAATATCACACATACACAAAGGAACTCATAAAAAATTCAATTATGGATAGGAATGCTATGTGCTGGATTGGCTGTCTTCAATATGCTATCATGACTGCTTCCTTGTAAGGGTGAGCACTGCATTTCCAAGAATCTCCTTCCTTGGAGATTCTTAGAGTTTGCCAATAAGAGGGACATGTATGTAATTTGGAAGACAGAGTAAAATGGAAGTCACAACTCTCAGAAGGTCACACAGCTAATGCAGTGGCTTCTTGGAATTCCCTGTGAGCTTGGGACTCTCTACCTGCTATATTGCTTGAGACTGAGGTTGTTAGTAGTTTGCAACTACAGCTGTACTTATAGAGTAAATTATAATCTTGAAGCAATTTACAAACTAAAATATAATCACAGTTGTTCAAATCCAAAAGCTAGAAAAAGACAAGTAGAAGAAATATATAAATAATGTGTGAAAAGAAAATTCACAAAAAAGCAAAAAGTACATTACCAACAATATCAAAAGTTGATTCTCTGAAAGGACTAGTAGACAAATGTTTAGCAAAACTGATTAGAAAAGAGAGAAAAGGTTGAAATAGACAATATTATGGAGAAGTACATATATCTACAAGTATAATCTAAAATTTTAAATTAAAAATAATACTAATAATCTTATTGCAACACACTAAAAAATTAGAAAAATGAATAATTTAAAAGAAATGAATTACCAAAATTTACTCAATAAGAAACAGTTAATTTAGGAGAATGGTGACACTGAGATGGCAACATAAGTCATTCCTGACTTCACTTACCCTCACAAGAAGAACAACTAAAATCTATTCAAGAACAAGACACCACTGAAAGAATCCTAGGGTAAGAGAGTGAGGCTGAAGTAACCCCCCACCCCCAGAGACCAAGACAGACTGCATTAGAAGGGTAACAGAAGCAGCTACATGTTGACTGCATTTCCCCTCCCCCAGGACAGCACAGCATCACACAGAGAGGTCTCCCCTGAGCCACTGATTCATCCAGTGGAAGAAGAGAATCCAGGAGGGACAAGCAGCTCCCCCTCCCCATTGTGGGTCACTTTGCAGGAGCCCCTACTCTGACCTCACACTAAGAATTTGCAGGGCTCAGTCACTGGGAATCTGACAGTGACAAAGAAGGCTTGCAAAAACCATCACGGGGATCTTGGCAGACTGAGTTCATACCTGCAGTGCCCAAGTAGTAATTCCAACCAGTGGCTTTGCTCATCTGCAGAACTAATCAGGGGTATGCTCTGGAGGAACTCAGTGGGGTGCAGATCTACCTGATTTGGATCCTCAGACAAGGAGTTTTGTCAGACCCAGAACCTGGTTTGCCCACCGCCAGGCAAGGTGCTGAGTCACAATCCCATGCTCTGTGGAGAGCGCCTCCCAGTCCCATCTGACCAGGACTGGTGACAACTCCTGGAAGCTGTGTGGCCCAGCGGCACTCAAGCCAAGAAGTGGATGGACAAAGCTAATCACCCCAAAAGGAAAGGCAGTGCTAGACGTGGAGGCTTTCAGTGTACACATAGGCGGGGGATTCATTTGTAGCCAAAGCTGAGGGTAGCTTCTGGCCCCTCTTAACTGGAGAAACTGTTTAGGGAATTGTGTCGCCTGCAGTGGACCTCTCACTCCTACCCAGGCAAGGGGTCCAAGAAACAGCCTCACCCACTGTGGAGAGTATCTTCTGGCCCCATCTGAGAGAAAGGCTGGTGAAAACACCTGAAAGCTGTGAAGCCCAGCAGTGCTCAAGACAAAAGAAGAGCAGACAGAGCTGACAGTCTGTGGAACAATGCTAGCGGCCCTGTTTGGCCAGGGAAGTTGGGGGGTGGGTTGGCTTGACTAAAGACAACAAAGAGCATTACCAGTTTTAGAGATGCTTCTCCAACTGTACCTCAGCAGGGTATCTAATTCATAGCCCCACTCATCTCTGAATGTAGCCTTCAGCCTGTCCAACCAGGCAAGCCATATAGCCCATTCGATAGCCCTACATACAGTGGCACTTGAAAGAGAACACAGCCTGTGGCTTCCCCCATCTGCAGAGCAAAACCGGTGGCCTCACTGGACCAGGGAATTCAGTGCAACCTCAGGCCTGATTCAGGTCCTGAAACAGTAAGCTGTACAGACCCTGTGATGCATAACTCACAACTCTCATTTTTTAAAAAAATGAGTGTGGCAAAAATAACCATAAATACATTAACCTGTTATTAGTTACACAATTAAAAAACAATAAAAAATGTAAATTGTAACAGCAATAACCTAAAATGTGAAGAGGAAAGCAACTAAAAGTGTAAAGTGTACAAATTCTATTGAAGTTAAGTTGTTATCATTTTAAAACAGGGCATTAAAAGTTTAAGATATTTTATGTAAACCTCTCGGTAACCCCACGGGAAAATCCTGTAGTAAGCACATAAAAGAAGTCAAAGCATATTAATTATGGTTGAGTAATACATGATGCTATATTGCTCAACCATAAAAAACTGAAATTTCGCCATTTGCAACAACATGGATAGACCTTGAAGGCATTATGCTAAGTGCAATAAATCAGACAGAGAAAGACTGTATGACCTCACTTGTATGTGGCATCTAAAAACAAAAAACAAAACCCAACACATGGAAAAAGAGATCAGATTTGTGCTTATCAGAGGCAAGTGTGCTGCAGGGAGTTGGAGGAAGGTGGTCGCAAGGTATAAACTTCGAGTTAGAAGACAAATAAGCACTAGGGAATGTAATGTACAACATGATGACTACACCTAACACTGCTGTATGAGATATAGAAAAGTTGTTAGCAGAGTAAATCCTAAGAGTGCTCATCACAAGGAGAATTCTTTTCTTTTACTCTTTTCTTCTTTCTTTTCTTTTTATTGTTATCTATATGAGAAGATGGATGTTAGCTGAACCTATTGTGGTAATCATTTCACAGAATATGTAAATGAAACCATCATGCTGTATGCCTTAAACTTATACAGAGATACATGCCAATAATTTCTCAATACAATTGGAAAAAATTTTTAAATGCATATAGTGTCAACAAAAGAGTTAACTTAAATAGACAAACAGAAAAATTGAATTAATAATAAAGTATCTCTATCTACCATCCCCTTCCTATTTTTCTCAATGTCCCAGGCAAGTAGTAAACTGTTGCTATCTTATAAAAGAGTATTTGAGAGACTAGAATAGGAGTGTAAACTATGGATCATTTTATGATGTTAGAATAACCTTGAGAAACAATTTTGTGAGGGTACTATAAACAAATCACAGATTAAGTTTTTATGTATTTAGATAAAAAAACTCTAAATAAAATATGAAAAAGTTGGATCAATTTATACAGAGTAATATTATATCATAGTCAAGAAAACATTTATTCCAGGAATGCAAGCATGGATAAACAACAGAAAATCTATGAGTATAAACTTTATATAACAATTTAAAGTTTAAAAAACATAAGCTTGACTTTATAAAGTAATACAGGCATTTGATATATCTGGGTCTCCTCTCGTTTCCTCAAACATGCTAGGTGAACTTCTCTGTCTTTTCACTGACTGACTCCTCTGCCTGGAACGCGCCCACCTCCCAACATTCACAATGCGAACTCCTGCCAAGTCCTTCAAGTGTTTGCTCCAGAAAACTCCAGTGAGACCTATCCTGACCACTCTACTTAAAACTGAAATCCATTCTCCTTCCCCTGACCCTCCGAACTCCCTTAGCCTGCCTGGTTTAGGTTCTCTTTTTTATTATATAGCAGTTACTTTCTAACATACCATATGATTTAATTATTTATTATGTTTATTGTGAATTGTTTGCCTTCCTTCATCCCATCCCACTAAAGTATAAATTCTATAACAGCAGAGATCTTTGTCTGTTTTGGTTACTGATGTATGTCAAGCACCTAGAACTGTGCCTGCTATTTAGTATGTGCTCAATAAATATTTGTTGAATGAAATAATTCATGATTCAAAAACTTAGTAAATTAGCAATGAAAAGGAATTGCTTTAACATAACAAATAGTATATGTCCAAAAAACCACTTCAATGTACAGAATAATTTTCACTTATCCCACATTATTCAGCTGTATCAGTTGAAGGAAAATTGAAATATTTTTTACTTCTGGAGAAATACTTGTGCCCTGAGTCCCCCAAGTGCCTCCTTTCTGCTACTTCAGTCACCCTTGTTCCCTTCATGGAACCCTGGCTCTCTCTATGATCAATTTCCTTTGGTCAGTGCCAGTTATAGATTATTACTTACATAAAATTAAATATTTTAATATCACCATTATTTGAATCAATCATGAAAGAAAATGTAGGTGAATGAAATCACCCAGGGAGAGTATGGAAAGAAAAAAGATATAAGGACCAAGGACAGAACCCTAAAGCCATCAACATTTATAAAGAAGATAGATAAGGGGTTGCTAAGATTTCAGAAGAAAACTGTAGGCATTTACTTTTATAAAAGAGAAGCACTGATTGCATCCTAGAAGGCCTATAGGTGCCCTAAGTACTTAACTATCATCTTAATTTAATAGAAACCCAGTATCAACCTAGTTTTCTTGAGTTGTTCTGGTTATGCTTCAATGAGAAAAGCAGTCATTTGTAACATTTTATAAAACAACAACACTAATAAAAACAAACAAAACTATATATTTGTATATTGTATGTATATATAGACATATATATATAGAGAGAGGAAGAGACAGAGAAGGTAAGGAAATTTTGTAAAAATCCATATAAAATAGTTAACAATATTTAACTATTAAATATTAGCTTGTAGAATTGACAGAAAGGCAAAGAAACTTAAACACAGAGACTTTAACTTTTTAACATCTTACCATGTACAAGTTCATACTTTGACATTTATTCAATGAGTAGGTATCATTGTTGTATTAAACTAATAATTTAGAATTTAGATTAGATTATGGAGTCTATGGAACTTGAATAAATCGGTAATGAGATTTTGAAATGAATCAAAGAAAAAGCAGAAAAGGCATGATATGCAAAACAAATACTATAAAACATTTTGTTTTTATGTCTCTACATAGTTGTAGCCCTAGCTTAATGCTCGGGCACAGTACCTGACATATATGTCAACTGAAGAAAAATGCACAACCTAAAAATTATGAGTTATGTTTAATTCAGGGACCATACAGCCTGGGAGACACCTCTCATATAGCACTGAATAACTGTTTCAAAGGGGTAAGGGAGGAGCCAGGATATATAGGAGTTTTTGCTGAAAAAATAACATGTAGTCAAACATCAAAAGATTACTGCTAATCACAAAATACAGACATGTCAAGTGAATGATTTTAGTGCTTTTCTAAGTATGGGAGGATGCAAGAGTCTGGGATCATTGAAATTATTCCTTAGATATGCATCTTAACTACTGGAGCCAATATCCAGCACAGAATGTTTCCAATATTTCTCCATCCTGAATTCCCCTCAGGGTGTACCACTTCGGGAGCTGCTGCAGTGGCTGATGGCTTGATGGTGGGTAACATATGTTGTTTATTGTATTAGCTGGCAATATTCTTTGTTTACTAAAATGGCAGGTGATGTTCTTTGTCCACATATATAAAGTATTTTAGAAGTATAATCTATTATTATATAAAAGAAATTTATAATTAAAAAGTAACTTAAGGGATTTCTCTAGCAGTACAGTGGTTAAGACTGGGCACTTCCACTGCAGGGGACGTGGGAACTAAGATACCGCATGCTGCGTGACTCAGCCAAATAATTTTTTTTTTTTTTTTTTTTTTTTTTGGGGAGCCAAATAATTTTTAAAAGTTATCACTTTTGTTCATATTTTCACATATCAGAGCCATTATGGCTTTATCTACAAAATCCAGAAACACCAGCAAATTTGATCCTTGTCTACTGTTTTGAATGTTTCGCTATCTTAGTCAATTGTTTAAACATTTGATTTGATTGCTTTGATATTTATCTATTCAGTTAACCCATCGTCTGCTTATACAGAGATCAGACAACCCGGTTACTTGCCTTGCTTTTACCTCTCAGTCCTTCATCAGTCATGAATATATAGGATCAACAGAATATTCACTAGGTATTTTGGGATTGCGCAGACTTTATTTTAGAAACGTTTTGAGATTATATATCAAATAACGTTTGGTATGGAAGGTGATATAATAAAAAATTTTATTAGAATGAAAAATAGAATCTCCACAATATGCTGAATATTATGGTGTTGGGAAGCAGAATTTGCCACCCTAAAACAGGTCTCTCTGCCATATTAGTGAATTAAAGCTGTTTAAAAAAATTTTTTTTTTCCCCTGAGAAACAGCAGACATGGAAAGGGCTCTGAAAACCACTAGGAGTTGCCTTTTTGTAAGAAACATTTACATTTATAAGGGACGTCTCCATTTGTAAGTATGTCTCCCACTCTGTCTATGGAAGAGGAAGATGACCAAATCTCTAGAAACTCGTATCAGTAGAGAAGGCAATGACTTAAATATGCATCACAATCACCCTTGTTTACTATGCTTTTCCTGGTCACCTCCCATAATGACTCTCAGCATCCTCAACATCCTCTTTTGTCTTTAACTGAGGATGGTATTTAAGGTGAGGGCTTGGGCCATTTTGCTAAGTTACTCAGTTCTCCTGGGTCTCTCTCATGTATACATGTTATTAAAATTTGTTCGATTTTTCTCTTGTTAATCTATCTCATGTCAATTTAATTATTAGACCAGCCAGAAGAACCTAGAAGGGTAGAGAAAAATTTCTTCCTCCCCAACAATAGGAAAATGAATTAATATAATCTCATGATGTGAATTGATTTCAATATTTTCCTTTGAATTGTTGTTTCCACTTGTACAATGAAGACCTTTACTTTCTCAGACTATCCTTGGGAGTGAAATTTCTGGATCTTGTGAGAGCTGCATCCTTTGCACTGTCTTGTGGGACACCTCTTACATCCTTAGTTAAGCCATAAAAAGGCTTATTGGTTTGAGTTGCTACTAAGATCCTACTCATCAATGGCCGGACAATGCACAGGATCCTTTGAACTGGAAAGACTTCTAAATTATTAAAATTTTAATTAAATGATTAATTAAACAATTGTTCCTATGTTAATTAGCATGTAGAAGTGCCAAAAGGCAGAATTTTGAACATGAATTAATATTATCTCATGATGTGAAATGATTTCAATATTTTCCTTTAGTATCATGCTTTTAAAACTTTTTAAAAGAATCTTTGAATTGTTTATCTGAACTCTGGGAGTTTTTGCATAATATTGTCATTTTGAGGGATTTGGTTTTACAAAATACTATGGTAGAAAGTCTTGGCAAGTAAAGGTTCCTCCCTCCACACACACCCCACACACACTTAAGGGAATACTCACTTACTTTCTCTTTCAGACCTTCTAATACTTTTTTTTTTTAATGAGAAGTATAATGTTGATTGCTTAAAAGTAGGTGTCAAATTCAGAAGGTGATTTAGATACAGGCAGGTATTTATTTACTGTATCTAACAGATGCCTCCTGATTGTGTGAATTTAGACAACCAAAGCCTTAGGTTTTTCTTCTGCAGTGTACCTACCTCATAGGGTTGGTGTAAGCGTTAAGAAAAATCAAGCATATGGATTATTCCACACATTTCAAAGGCACATACTCAGCATCACATCAATACTTGTTGATATGTAAGTACACATCAGTACAGCGTGGGCATAAGGATGAGTCTACCTTTACCTGTAGGGAGAAATCTTCTTTCAAGTTCTGTTCTTCCCTTCTGTGTGCTGCCTCCTCCCGCTGCACCAACATCACCACGTAGTGGCCATTTTCCTACCGTGTGACAGAGAAAGCACTCAGTAATTGCTAGCTAAAAGATGTTAGCAGTTGAACAGTCAATCTTTGAAAGATTTTGTTGTTAAAATTTTTAAACGGTACTGTTCACCTCCATGACTGGAAGTACCCAGGATCTCCTTTTAGGACCTTTGCACCCCTACTCCACTTCTTATCTTCTAAGGTGCCTAGTCCTGGTGGTAATTCTACACTTTCCTTCTGTTAAAATCTATACATCCATTAAAGGCTTACAAAACTGCATAGAAAAAAAAAAAAGCTAGCCATATCTGGGTTTAAATCTCCCTTCTGCCATTGAACGTCACTGTGTGACTGTTTGCAATTTTTTTCCCTTTCTCTTCTTTTTTTTTTTTAAATGTTTAACTTAATTTAATTTTTACTTATTTATTTTTGGTTGCACTGTGTCTTTGTTGCTACACACGGACTTTCTCTAGTTGCGTTAAGCGGAGGCTACTCTTCCTTGCGGTGCGCTGGCTTCTCATTGCAGTGGCTTCTCTTGTTGCGGAGCACAGGTACTAGGCGTGCGGGCTTCAGTAGTTGTGGTAGGCAGGCTCGGTAGTTGTGGCGCATGGACCTAGTTGCTCCACGTCATATGGGATCTTCCCGGACCAAGGCTTGAACCCATGTCCCCTGCATCAGCAGGCCAGAAGGCCTTCCTGATACTACTATAAACAATTCCTGCAAGCATACAGAAAACTTTGTTTCCCACAGATAAGCCTAATCCTGATTATGGAGGACAGAGCTCTACTTATTTTCTTAAATTCTTCTCAGTTGTTATTGGTATTATCTGTACTATGTCTCAATTTCATTATATATAAAATGATATATATTAACATAAATATTTGCCTGTCACCAATATGTGAAGTAAAAGCAAATTAGACAAGATGTTCTGTAAGACTTTTATTGTAACTGTTTTTAGCTTTTCCTGTGGGGCATCTATCAGAGTATTTATTTACCCATGCCAAGGGAAGGGCATCCAGAGGATCAAATCTAATTTAATTTTTTCTTTTCTTTAAAAAATTTTTTTTAAAGGTGGGTTTGGAAGAGACTGAGAAAAAGCTCTCATGGCTGCATTAAAAGCTGGGGATTAGTAGCAATGTTCTGACCTGAAATTTAGGTCTTGTGATTTCTTTCCAGGAGATTTTTCACTGCAGGAAAAACCTGTCTGCAAAGGTTTTATTATTTAATTCAGTCTTAATTGGATACAAACCGTCAAAATCTGAGGGATTGTTGGAAGGCCTAAAAGTGCACAAAGGTATTTTTTAATGGTAATATCAATCATCTAGAAGTGAAAATGTCCTTCACCAAGTCACTAAACCTTTCCGTTATAATGTATTTTACATTCATTTTGCATTTTTTTTAAAGTTTCAAGGACATAAAATTTAATCTCTAGAGCATATGCCCTGTTTGGGGGAAGATTCAGCCATTTTCAAAAGTAGGCTAAGCTTTTGTGCTCTGTGATGTATATTTTAGGAATTCTCCACGTGGCTTAATGAGTATGTCTTCATTGCTACAAGAGGTGAGTCAGGCTTCATTTTGTAATAAGACGCCTTGGAGACGAGTGGGATGCTAAGGGACCAACACAGGGTGAGGACTGGCTCCTTAAAAGAGCCTTTCATAATTTGGCCAGAATCACTGAGCGCTATCAGGCCACCGTTTGATGGAGAAGCAAATGCCCAGAGTGCTTTCCTTTTGCTAGAGATGTAAATGGCAGGCTGGGAGAGAAAGCTAGGGAGGAGGGTTCTTTGGGTCATTCACTGCTTCTAGTCCGGTTCCCGACGTCCGGAGAATATTCAAAGGGTGTGAGGTAGGACCATTTCTATTGTTATCCCGGCTGGCACAAAGGCGGGGTGGCAGTGGTGGGGGCGGGCAAGTGGTGCCCATCCTTTCGGTTGCGTAGGTCGGGGGAGTACGGGATGGCACGGGGGATTTGTTTTGTTTTGCTTCGGAGCCGGCTTCCCAGAGTCCCTCCAGTACCCCGCCGGGAGCGCAGGGAGGACGCAGCGAGGCAGCCGCAGCGGCCTCTGCGTCAAGGGGCGGCGGGGCGGGGAGGTGCGGCGCCGGGCCTGGAGACCTGGCTCGCGTCCCCCAGGCGCCCGCAGCCTCCCCCTCCCCCGCAGCCTGTCGGCGGCCGCAGCTCTGGAGGGCCGGGCACGTGGGCGCCTCCGTCACACCCTCACTCACACACTGACACACACCCGCGCGCCTGCATCTCGTGCTCTTCGCCTGGCGGACACACAGGCGCTCAGGAGTAGTCCCCTGCCAGCCCGCAGGGCAGAGACCCCCTCCACCCTGCCCCTGGGCCCGCCCGCCCTCAGCAGCTGCTTCTCTGCAGACAGCTCCCCGCGGCCTCGGTCAGTCACCTGGACCCGACCCCTTGGCCACTGCTGCTACTGTCGGGACGTGGACGCAGCAAGAGGCGCCGGCCAAGACACCCTGACGGTGAGGACACGCTCCTACCGCTAAGGACACGGTGTAGGTAGGGTGGGGCTCACCGTGAGGCACCCTGGAGCTCGGGGCCGGGGAAGGGAGCGGGATTGATGGATGGATCCCGGGAAGGGCTCAGGCTGTGTCCGGGGATGAGGGGAGGTAGGGCGGCTCCAGAGCCCCAGGAGGGCGAAGCCGGGCTCAGCGGGCGACCCTTCGGGCTCTGCGTCCTGCACCTGTGCACAATCGGGGGGCCTAGAAGCGGTGTGTAGCGGGAAGCACATGGCTCGAAACGTGCCGCCATCCTTCTTCCTGTCGTGACCACAGCATCCCCGAAAGACTAGTCATTTCAAGTCCAGTCAGGGTTGGCCGAAGGGCGGGGTCCGCCTGAGGCAAGTCGGAAAGTTGCCAGGGTCGGGACGGAGCGAGACGCTTCCAGGGCTCTCGGTGAGTTGGAAGCTGATCCTCGTGCAGGTGAGGGTGGGGCGGGGAGAGGAGCCAACCTCATTCCCCGTTCGCTTCTGGTTGCTTTTGCAACTGCCGAAGGCGATTGCCCAAGGCGGTGTGTTTTCACGTGACTCCAGTTCCCTTTTGCCTGAGGTATCCTGCGTTAAATGGTCCTGAAGTGGGCCTTCCTCCCGCACAAGGCACGCGGCTCCCGGAGAAAGCACAGCCTGTGTGTTTCTGCGCATCCAGGGATTTGAGGATGTGGCAGTGAGGGTGTTGGCGCCGGGATTTTAAGGAGAGGATGGGCGACCGTTTCTACGTTTTATGAACTCGGCTCGTTTGTTCGTGGCCTGGGCAGAGGACCGTTTTGAGTATAGGGGTAGACTTTCAGTCAGTAACGCGCCTTATAAATACGAATGGATCAAAAACGCTCGAGCTGTCCTGGGGACAGTTATGACCTACCCGGTCTCAGAGGCCGCAGCGGCTGGAATGCTTTTCCGTTAAGCGGAAAAGCGGCGTTTGCCGCTCTTTCGCGGAGAGGGAAGCCTTCAGGTTCGCGCTCTCCGGTGCCGAGCTCTCCTTTCCGCTTTCCATTCTCTTCCCTAGCGGGGAAACAGTGGAGTAAGAAGGGGCGGGGTCCGCACTCAGGCGCGGTGACGTCAGCAGTGTTTGGGTGCTTATGCAAATGAGACTGCGACCGTTTCCCCTAGGCCGGCCGTTTCCCCTCCAGGTCTTAAAGGTAGACGCAGTCTCAGCCTGCACCGTTTGTTTGGTCCACTAACCAGAAACACAAGAGGACCGAAGCGTTTGCGTTCTGTGCTACATTTGGGCTTCTCGTCTCCCCGTTTTGAAAGCTGTTTTATACCTGTCATTGCCTGGTTGCCTTCCCGAAACACAGGGAACAACGTGTTTTCTTTAAGAAACATCATTCTCTGACGAACAACCCCATGAAGAGCTCCTTACCCCACCCAGCCTCAGTTCTGCAAGAGTGGTGCTGAGATACACTCCTGCTTCTGTCTTCAACGCCTAGTATTGGATTTGAATTGTAGTAGGTATTTAATAAATACTTGATGATGGACCGAAGAGTGTGTGTATTTCTCTCATTAAATTAGGAGTATTCAACCATCAAAATTGTCTATTTTATTTTTGCGAAAATGAGTGGGCTTTGTGTCTTACATGACCAACGATCATGTATATTTGTTAGCTTAAAATATATTATCAATATATTACTGAATTAATTGACCATTTTCCTCCAAATGAAAAGAACATTCAGTGTATTCTTTTTCTGCAGAAAGATAGGAATTAATGTTGTTGTGAAAGGAAGAATGTCATCATTTGTTGACAAGTTTTCTTTTCTTGATTGCACGTTATATATTTGATTCAAGAATTACTTTATATTCCAATATATGTAACTCAGTATACTGTATTTTAATGGCGTTAAGGAAGATATTTACATATGTTTTTAGGAAATAAGTGCTCTGTAATCCAATTAATAAAGTAAATAAGAAATACTATCGCAGTCTAGTTCAGGTTGCTATAACAAATTACCATAAACTGGGTGGCTTATAATGAACAGAAATGTATTTCTCACACTTCTGGAGGCTGGTCCACGATCAAGGTGCCAGCAGAGTCCGTGTCAGGTGGGAGCCTGCTTCCTGGTTCATAGAGGGTGCTTTCTCACTGTGTTCTCACGTGGTCGAAGGGGCTAGTTAGTTCTCTAGCATCTCATATTAACCCCCAAAAGCCTCAACTTCTAATACCATCACATTGGGGTTAGAATTTCAGCATATATGGGATGGGGAGAGGACACAAATATTCAAACCATAGCAAATAGTAAAGAATTTTTAAATTGGATAATAGCTGTTTGAGATACCAATAATCAGGTGAGATGCTTAGTTGTCAGTTGTTGAAATTTTAAAATAAGTTAGAATAATTACTAAAACCTAAACTTGATAAGCATTAGTTTACCCAGTGATCACAGTTCAAATTTTATTTTGTACATGTTAGAAAATATGCTTGTCCTGTCATGACATAAAACTTTTGTTTTAATTGGTAAGAAGTTTGCATTCTTTTGAACTCTGGGGTTATCATCCAGGTAATTAAAAAATCATTGACTTAGAATGATAGACCTGAAAGAGACTGTTGGTGATCAAAAGCACGGAAAGCTTTTACTTCTCAACTTCTTTTGGAGAGTGTGTTAACCCCTTTATTACTGCATACATATGCATGATTGGCTGTAATAATATATTCCTATGCAGAGTCGATTTTAAAATAGTTTCTGAGCAGACTGCATTATTAACAAAAATCCATGGGTGTAGGCTGATGCGTGAAAACACTCAAGGTTACATAGCAGCCCTTTTTAGATTTATTTCCAGTTTGCCCTATAACTTAAGTCCTAACTAGTCTTCTGGATATATTGAGTAAATAATTTTTTTAATAAACAAATTTATCTGCTTATACATTAACTTTGACCAGTAATGATTGTCTCATATTTCTTGGTGAACAGCAAGCCCTAGAGACTGGGCTACAGGGTGGTATTAAATGCATGGTACCACTTGATATAGGATAGAGCTGTTTTCAGTCTCGAAGGTCAGTTTATTTCCTTGTGATTGATGCGCTAAGGTATCCTTTCACATAAGATTAATTGATTGTTACCTTTGAACAGAATGCTTAACTTGGGAGCTTTTTCACCTATCAGAGTGGCAAAGATCAAAAATATTACTCACTGATAAGGACGCAGACAACATAGAGAATGGACTTGAGGACACGGGGAGGGGGAAGGGTAAGCTCAGACGAAGTGAGAGAGTGGCATTGACATATATACACTACCAAATGTAAAATACATAGCTAGTGGGAAGCAGCTGCATAGCAAAGGGAGATCAGCTCGGTGCTTTGTGTCCACCTAGAGGGATGGGATAGGGAGGGGGGGAGGGAGACGCAAGAGGGAGCCGATATGGGGATATATGTATACGTATAGCAGATTCACTTTGTTATACAGCAGAAACTAACACGACATTGTAAAGCAATTATACTCCAATAAAGATGTTAAAAATATATATTACTCACTGTATTGAAGAAGGCAGAGGGAACCAGGCACTTTCATACTTTGCTTGTGGTAGTACAAATTGAGACAGCTTTTATAAAGGGTCATTTGTCAATATTCACCAAAATTATAAAAGCACATAACTTTGATCAAGCAGTTCCGCTTCTAGGAAATACGTAAATGTCAGATATACAAAGTGAGTTGCTTGAACACTGAAGCAAACTGTCAGAAATGACCGATATATGACATACTCATACAATCATTTTAAAAAACACAGTAATGTATGACATACCCATACGATCATTAAAAAAAAAAAAAAAACAACTACTGTATTGAGAGCAAAAGCTTTTAAAGATTTTTAAAGTGAAAACCAAGATGCAGAATTATGCATCATATAGTATATAGTAACAGTGGTGTAAAAAGAAGAAGGTTGAGAAGGTGGAAAGAAAACACATATTATCCTGAACATACATATTAGCTTGAATATATACCAAATATCTGTGGAGGACTTTGGTGACTTATAGAGAGATAGGGGTGGGATTAGATGTGCTGAGGAAAAAGAGTAGGAAGATATTTTTCACTCTATACCCACCATATTACTGTATTATTTATTCTAAATATAAATTTAAACATATTCTAAAGTGAAAACAGTAGCATATAAAAAGTACTCTTGGGAGAACAGTAGCCAGGCATCAGATGCCATCAAATGAGTACGGTATAAAAGTCAATGGATATTTTCGGTCCATGATTTTTGTAGTTTCTGAATTTATAGGAAAGTTTCCTACATTCAATATTCTTAGTAATAAAATTGTATTAGAGCAGCAGATGAGATTTAGTGGATTCACTACAATTAACTGATTATATCAGCATAAAAATGCACATTTTTTAGTGAGTTGACTAAGGTTTTTTAAAAAAATTTGAGATGGTTATAGATTCATATGTAGTTGTTAAGAAATAATTATATAAGATAATATATAATTATAAGAAATAACACAGAGAGTTCTTGCGTGCCCTCTATGCAGTTTTCTGCAAGTGTAACCTTTTGCAAATCTATACTATGACATCATAATCAGAATATTGACATTGATAAAGCAAAGTTACAGAGTTCCATCACTATAAGGATCCCTGTGTGGCCCTTTCATAAGCACAACCACTTCAGTCCTGTCCCCAACCTCTCCTTAAATCGTGGTGACCACTAACCTACCATTCATGTTTGTTGTTTTGTCTTTTCAAGAATGTTATGTAAGTAGAATCATATAATGTGCAACCTTTTGGAATTGGCTTTTTCCACTCAGCGTAATTGTCTGTAGATTCATCTAAGCTGTTGTGTGTATTAGTGGTTTGTTTTTATTTCTGAGTAGTACTCCATGGTATGGATTTATCAGAGTCTGTTTAAACATTCACCCATTGAATGACACCTGAGTTCTTTCCAGTTGAGTGTTGTTATGAATAAAGCTGCTATAGAAACTTGTTTACAGGTTTTACGGAACCTAAATTTTCATTTCTACAGCATAAATGCCCAGGAGGGCAATTGCTGGATTATATGGTAGTTGCATGTCTTGTTTTCTGGAGAGCTGTACCATTTTACATTCTCACCAGCAATGTATGAATGATCCAGTTTTCTCCATATCCTTGCCAGAATTTGGTTGTCTTTCTATTTTAGCCATCCCAATAAGTATGTAGTGACATCGCATTGTAGTTTTAGCTACCATTGCTAATGGCTGATAATGTCAAACCTCATTTCATGTGCTCATTTGCCATCCAGACATCATATTCAGTGAAATGTCCCTTTATGCCCTTTGTCCATTTTCTAAATTATTTTTAATTGATGACTTTTATGTGTTCTTATAGATCCTAAATACTGTTTTTTTTCTTGGGGTTGTGGTCTGCATATTTTTCTCCCAGTCTTTAGCTTATTTTTTTCATTCACTTAATAGGTTCTTTCACAGAGCAAATTTTTAAATTTTGAAGTCCATTTTACCAATTTTTGCTTTGATGGATTCTGCTTTTGGTTTCATGTCTAAGAATTCTTTGCTTAGCTCTAGATCTCAAAGTTTTTTCTGACGATTTCTTTTTAAAAGGTTTATAGTTTGATGTTTTACATTTAAGTCCATGATTCATTTTGAGTTGCTTTTGTATAAGGTATGAAATTTAGGTCCAGGCTATATTTGCTTGGGAATGCCCAATTGTTCCAGAGCTATTTGTTGAACGGGCTATCCTTTCTCTACTGAAATTGCTTTCGCACCTTTGTCAAAAATCAGTTGGATGTATTTGAGTGGACTTACTTATGGGTACTCTCTTCTATTTCATTGATCTATTTGTCTGTCCTTCTGTCAACCTCACACAGTCTTTATCACTGTAGCTATATAAGTCTTCAAATGAGGTAGAAAGATTCCTCCTACTTCATTCTTCCATTTTGAAATAGTTGTAGCAATTTTAGTTTTTTGACGTTTTATATAAATTTAGAATAATCTAATCTATATCTACAAAAATTTTTGCTGGGATTTTATAGTAATTGCCTTAAACATGTATACCAATTTAGGGAGAATTGACATATTTACTGTGTTGAGTCTTTCAGTCCGTGAACATGGTATGTCTGTCCATATATTTAGATCTTCTTAGATTTCTTTCATCAGTTGAAGTATTCAATATAAAAGTACTGTCCATATTTTGTAGATTCCTTGGTATTTTCAATATAGACAATCAGGATGTCTGCACATATGGAAAATTTTCTTTCTTCCTTTCCAATCTATATGCCTTACATTTCCTTTTCTTGCCTTACTGCACTGGCTAGAACTTCCAGTACTACACTGAATAAAAGTATGTGAATGGACATTCTTGTCTTGTTCCTGAGCTTCAGGGAAAATATTACATTATTAGTTTTTGAATATTGAACAAGACTGTGTACCTAGAATAAGACCCACTTGGTCATGGGGTACAATTCTTATTATATAGCACTGAATTCTGTTTTCTAATATTGTGTTAAAGAAGTTTTTGTCTTTATTCACGAAGGATATAGATATATAGTTTTTTGTGTGTTTTATTCTGGTACTATCTTAGTATGGTTTTGGATTCAGAGTAATACTGACTTAATAAAATGAATTGCAAAGTGTTCTATCATCTTCTCTTGTCTGGAAAAGATTGTGCAGAGTTGGTGTTAATTGTTTCTTAAATGTTAGGTGGGATTCTCCACTGAAACCATCTGGGCCTGGAGATTTCTTTTGTGAGAGTTTTAAAATAATGGATTCATGTTTCTAAATAGTTATATGGATATTAAATGACCTGGTTTATGTTGGTTAAGTTGTGGTAGTTTGTGTTTTTCAAGGAATTAGCCTATTTCAACTAAGTTGTCAAGATTTACGTGTGCAGAGTTTTTGCTAGTATTTCCTTATGGTCATTTTGATGTCTGCAGGTTTTCTTATAATCCTTGTTTTGTTTCTGATATATAAAATGATAACAAAAGCGTAAGATCAACCTTATGGAGCTTTACATTAGGGTAACTAAACGTGTCTTTCAAGGCTAATATTTATCTTGTGGTTAAAAGAAAATCACTGCATGGATTTAAAAACCTAAACCACACCTTTTTTACACAGGTCTAGCCCCACTGTAAATGGTTCCTTGGACAATATTTCAAATTTAATTAAGTATTTTTACTTTCAGTTAAATTCAGTGACTATTCAATTTATCTCCCCCATGAGGCAGTTAGTACATATGCTACATAACAAACTATCCATTTTTTTTTTTTTTTTATAGGTTTGAAACAATGTTATATTGAAGCATTCACCCTCTGTTACCTTCCTGGGATTGTAGTGACTTTAAACATTAATGATTTATTATTTTTCATTAATCTCTGTGTTGGCTGGGCTCAGCTAGGTGCTTCATCTATTCTAGTTGATATTTCTAGTTGATATTAGCTGGCTATTCAACTGGGGCTAGAATGTCAACATCTTTGTTCTTATGCCTGTGGGTTTAGCTCAGATGGCTGGTACGATTGGTGGCTGATAGAGTCTCTCTCTCACTTTCCATGTGGGATTTCTAACAGGGCAGGTGGACACTTTTTATATTGTGTCTGGCTTCCAAAAGAATCAAAGCAGAAACTGCCAGGCTTCCTGAGGCCTAGTGACATTTGCATAGTGTCACTTCTGCATTCTAATGGTCAAAGGAAGTTCAAGGCCAGCCCAGAATTAAAAGAAGGGGAAATAGACTCCATCTTATTAATGAGATGAGTAACAGGGATAATACAGCATTGGGAAGAATTGTTAACATTTGTGTTTGCTATCTATTATAGGAAATATCTAAGAGAGATCATACTTGACATTCTATGATGATGACAATGAAACATGGTGAATGCTTTCAAATCCATTTTTTCCATAAGGCATGATAATACAAATATATAAATAAGTGTAATATAATAGAATGTGCCTGCAGGAGGCTAATAATAGCTCCTGAAGATTTGTCTACCTATTAATTCCTGGCACTTGTGACTGTTACCTTAGTTGGAAAAAGACTTGTTGCAGAAATTATCTTCAGATGAAGAGGTTATCCTAGAATGTCCAGATGGGCCCTATATGCCATGCCATCTCAGATGTTCTTATATGAAAGAGGCAGAGGAGATTAGACACACATAGAAGAGGAGGAGGCAATGTGAGTATGGAGGTATGGACTGGAGTGATGTGGCTATGAGTGAAGGAACACCGGCAGCCCCAGAAGCTAGAAGAGGAGAAGAACAGACTTTCCCCTAGGGCCTCCTGAGGGACTGGAGACCTGACAACACCTTGATTTTGGTTCACTGAAAAAGATTTCGAATCGCTGGCTTCAAGAGCTTTGAAAGATCAGATTTCTGTTGTTTCAAGGCACTAAATTTGAATTTGTTACAGCACCCTCAGGAAATGAATACAGTGCCTAAATCTGAGGTGTTCTCAATAAAATTTTAAATGTTTAAAAGACTTTTTGTGTATTTTAGAAATGTTTAAAAGGCCTTTTGAAAGACTTAGTTAAATAAAATTTAAGATCTGTCCTTGGTTTATAGAAGTCAACAAAAATACATTTCAATTTCTGGGAATTGCTGTATAATTATAATTAACTTTGAAATAATTGCAAGCTCACAAGCAGGTGCAAAGGGAGGTCCTGTGTAACCTTCACTTAGCCTCCCCCACTTTATAATCTTATATAAAAATACAGTACAATATCAAAACCAGCATATTGATATTGGTACAATTCATAGAGCTTTTCCAGATTATGCAGTCATTTTTTTCTGTATGTGTGTGTATGTATGTATTGTTCTTTGCAATTTTATCACATGTATAGCCTCATGCAACCCTTATCACAATGAAGATACTAAATGGTACCATCTCACAAGATTCCCCTGTGCTACCTTTTTATAGCACACCCACCTGTCCTTCTGTACCATAACTCCTAGAAACCACTGTTCTGTGGTTCATCTATGTCATTATCTATTTTCACAAATGTAATATAAATGGAATCATGAAACATGTATCCTTTTCAAACTGGCTTTCTCTCCCCCATTTAGCATCATTCCCTTAAAGTTTATCCAGGTTGTTGCATGTATCAATAGTTCTTTCCTTTTTATGGCTGATATTGCATGATATGGACGTACTCCGGTTTGTTTAACCATTCACCCATTGAAGGACGTTTGGGTAGTTTTCAGTTTGGGGCTATTATGAATAAAGCTTTTATGAACATTTATGTACAAGTTTCTGCTTGAAAATAAGTTTTTATTTCTCTGGGATATATGCCTAAGAGTGCAAAATGATGGTCACAATGGTAACTCTATTATTAGTGTTAAAAGTAACTGCCAACTATTTTTTAGAGTGGCTATACTATTTTACATTTCCATCAGCAATATATGATTGATCTAGTTTCTTCACATCCTCACCAACTTTTGGTGTCATTATTTATTTATTTATTTTTCTATTTATTTATTTTAGCCATTCTGATAGATGTGTTATAGTCCACATTTTGGGGCAAAACATATGTTACCAAGTGTAAGTTGTGACTTTGTATTTCACTTGTAAAAATGTTCTCCTCCTTTTGATTGATTCTGTGATTTTTTTTGTTATCTTTTTGCTTAATGCAGACATTTTATATAAAGAGATATAATTTGCAAAATAAATGCTTAGGAGGAATTCTATATGGTTGAAAATTTTTTGTTTTATTTGTTAAAATCATTATTTCATTATGTTACCAAATTTTGTCTTTTTCTATGGCGATTATTTCATAACTACAAACTTCTTAACATGTGCCTTTTTTTTTTCTTGGGTATTTCAATATGGTTCAACATTTTATTTTTGTTCAAATAGTCTTTACTTTTTACCTTATACATTAGAATATGAAAAAATATATTTCATTTGAATTCACAATGAATTTCAGATTCAATGTTCAGAATTGGTTCATATTTAAAGAAAACTTTATTCAGTAAAATTTGAATTTGTCCAAGTCAGGGAGATAATTTACTGTTGTTCTAGTTCTTTATTATAGAATATTAAGATTGTGGAAAATGCCAGTAATTAGCCAGCACAGGCATGTCTGTTTGAGTCATATCTAAGATGCAAGTGCCTGCCTGCTATTTTAGGGTTTTGCATATTTTCACTGGAAACATTTATTAATGTCTAATATAACATAATTTCAAAAGATGCTGTAACAATAGTAGTTTAAAAGTCTAGAAAGATGGAGTAAGAACTCTTAATTCTATAGTGAATTATTTCTATTTTGAGTTAACTCTATAGTGAAATTTTTAGCAAGAATAATTAAGACAAAAGCAGAGCAAAAACCTATTACCAATTGCAGGGATAAAAAATGAGATAAGACTAAAAATCCTGCAGGTGTTAAAAAACACTAGGGACTATTATGAATCACTTTGTGCCAATAAATTTGACAATTTAGATGATATAAATTCCTTGAAAAGCACAACTTACCAAAACTAACACAGCAAGAAAAAGAAAACCTAAGTAGCTGTATATCAGTAAAATAAATTGAATTTTTATTTGAAAATATTCCATAAAAGAAAACTCCAGGCCCAGATGGCTTTATTGGTGAATGCTGCCAAACATTTTAAGAAGAAGTAAAACCAATCCTACATATAGTCTCTCAGAAAATAAAAGAGAGGCCATTTCAGAACTCTATTAAGGAGTCCACCAAAACCAGAGAAGTAAAATATAAGAAAAAAAATTGTACAGATCCATGTTCCCATGAATATAGTTGAAAAAAATCCTTACCAAAATATTAGCAAAATAAATTCAGTGATATATTAAAAGGGTAATACATCTAGAGTAAGTGGGGTTTATCCCATAATAAAAGATACAAAACCAATCAATATAATACTCTATATTAACAGATTAAGAAGTTATGTGATTATCTTAATAAAAGCAGAAAATTATGTGACAAAATTCAACAGGTATTCATGATTCAAAAAAAAAAAAAATCACTGAACTAGGAATAAAAGAAACTTCTAAACAGATAAAAGGACCCGATGAAAAAATCCATAACTAACATTGTACCTAACAGTAAAATATTGAGTACTTCCCCACTAACATTGGGGCATAGATAAAGAAGTCTGCTCGTAACACTTCTGTCCAAACTTTTGGTGGATGTCCTAGCCAGAAAATAACTCAAGAAAAAGAAATTAAAGGCAAACAATTAGAGAAAGCTAAACTATCTTTATTTACCAATGACATATTGTCTATATAAAAATCCTAAGGAATCTTTACAAAATAACAACTTGATTTAGCGTTGTTGCAGGATATAAAGCTTGTATTTAAAAAATTACTTTTTTTTCTGGAGAGAAATTAAAGCAGATACAAATAAATGGAAAGATATACCAAATTCATAGATTGGAAACCTCAATGTTTTAAGATATGAGTGCTCCACAAATGGGTCTATAGAATCAATGTAATCCCATTCAAAATTCCAGCAGGCTGTTTTTTGGGGGGAGAAATTGACAAGCTGATTTCAAAATTTATGTGGAGAGGCAATGAAACAATCTTAAGAAAGGAACAGCACATTAAAAATGGTTAGGATTGAGAACCACAGGTTAAAATTTTATTATGTTGATTTTAAAATGTTTTGAATCTAGCTTTAAGTGTTTAAAATAGATATTTTTTTTCTGAAAAGTTACCCATGAAGATATTAAAGCAATACAAAAATGGGAGAATGAGAAAAATATAAAGGTAAGTCCAAATTTAAATAATGTAACACTTTCAACATTTTTAATGTATGTAAGTCCCTATATAGAATAGATAAATGGGAAGACACCAATTGTTTTATATTTATAATAGGTGTATTGTTTACATTTATCATAGGTGTATTTATAATAGGTGTATAATAAGGTTCTTTGCAAGCTGCAGAAACTGATGCTGGCTATGAGGGAAAAAAAAAAAGAAATATTGGCAGGGTCTCAAGGACTCAAAGAGACAATGGGGTGCTTGGCAATAAGATGGAAAAGGGCAAGAATGAAAACAGTTCTGAAAACTAGGAACGAGGATCCATGACTATGGTAGTAGTTACAGCCTGGGCATAATGCCTTTGGAATTAAATGAGATGCCAACTTTTTGATCTCTTTGTTCTTCTCCTCAAGGTTCAAAATCTAGGGAGAGGAAATCTAACTGGACAAATGCAGATTATTCTCAAAAATGGTGGCAGTATTTCTCTCTTCCCTCTACTCATACCTTTAGCAAATTGACTTTGTTGTTCCTTCCATCAAAACATGCAGTTTATTTAATCTTCAGTCATCTGGACTTAGCTGTGTGATTTGGTTTGGTCAGTGAGACATCAGCAAATGTGACACAAACAGGCTTTACTAGTACTTGTGTGTTCGGCTTAACCCTTTTGGCTAGAGTTGGAACTCTAAGCTTATAATGTGAACAAGCTGGAGGTAGCATTTTGGAGAGAACACGTGTAGAAACACCAAAGTGCTCTGGCTGATAGGCTGTCCCTGCCAGAATGTGATTTGAGACCCTCTTAGACCATCCTCCTCCACTCGAGTTGACAGGTAACTGCAGAGCAGAAGTGACCCAAGTCAAGAGAAGCAAAACAACTGACCATCTAAGCCTAGCTCAAATTGCTAATCCACAAAATCATGAGCAAATACAGTTTTTGTTTGTTAAGCTATTAAATTTTGAGGTAATTTATTATGCAGAGATAGAAAACTGGTTTTATAAAAAAGTGGTGTTAAGACACCTGAAATATGTAGCATTGGCTCTAGACTCACATTATCCTTAATTGAATGAAGTTGTAATATAATACAAACATAAGAGGGCGATAATCATAAGTAATAAAAGAAAACATATATTGAATACTCTCAATGTGTTTGCGTTTATCGAAGCACTTTATTACTAGATAACTAAGTAATTTAGCCAAGGTCATAAAACCATAAGTGATAGAGTTTGGATTTGAACTCAGTCTGTCTCTAGAACCTAGATATAAATGTTTGGCACCATGGCCTTCCCTGGTGGCGCAGTGGTTAAGAATCCACCTGCCAATGCAGGGGACACGGGTTCGAGCTCTAGTCCGGGAAGATCCCACATGCCGCGGAGCAACTAAGCCCATGGGCCACAACTACTGAGCTTGCGCTCTAGAGCCTGCAAACCACAACTACTGAGCCCATGTGCCACAGCTACTGAAGCCCACGCACCTAGAATCCATGCTCCACAACAAGAGAAGCCACTGCAATGAGAAGCCAGTGCACTGCAACAAAGAGTAGCCCCTGCTCGCCACAACTAGAGAAAGCCCGCGCCCAGTAATGAAGACCCAATGCAGCCAAATAAATAAATAAATGTTTGGCACCAACACATGTCTTTTCACAGCAATAAATATTAATTCCTACAAGATCTCATTAAAAGTAAATAAAAAGGATTATACAAAAACACGAAGAGGTGGGGTCATTATCCTTTTTTGGACTATGAGTTTCATATTTAGACAGTATCCTAAATTGCTTTCTGCTATGAAAGATGAGAACGTTCTCATACCTTTCTTTCTTTCTTTCTCCCGTTTAAATTCCTGATTTTGTTAGGTTATTTTTGGATTTTAATTTATATTTTTCTCCTCGACATAATTCTTATAGATTTTGAACCTTATTTCCTTGTTTAAATTAATGTTCACTTCCGTCGTTTAACATGGGTCTCTGTCTTGATTGGCTAAATTTCATGATCATGTAGCCTGTCCCTCTTTCTCCCCATTAGGGCTCATCAGATCTCATGGATGACAATATTTGCCTGTGACGTTTATAATTGGAATACAAAGTACTTGAGTATAAAATTTGAAGATCAAGTATTTTTTTCTCTTAGTTTTTATAGAGGTGATTGAATATCTTGGGCTTATTTCTCCTTTCTACTTCTGCTTGAAATCCCTAGGAATCTCTATACCAGTAATTTCTCAGTGTTGACCCTTCTACATTATTATTATTATTATTAGATAATACAAGCCTTAGCAAAAGTCTGCTATTTTATCTTTTAGTATTTTGTGTTTTATTCTGTTCTGTTTCCTGATATATATTCTACATTTATCTTTTGCTTTTGTTTCCCTCTCAACTACTACCCCTCCATCTCCCTGTTTCTATGTAAAACTTTTTCATTCTTAGCAATTAATCTCATAATTACTCATAATCTCATAGTTACTTAGTAAATAATCTCCTTTTTGAATGGGGAGATTTCTATCTTGTCACACCATGTGATAAAATTTAGTGCCATGCAAATGAAGTGTAGATGGAGTGATCTGGGCACTCTGCATCTTTAATTCAGGTTTAATGTCTGGAACAGTGGTTGTCAAATTTAAGTTTTAAATTTTATGAAGGTTGCCTAAGATTATTGCATTATAAATCTGTATATGTAGTTAAGTATATTTTTGGCATTTAAAATAGAAAGTTGCATTTAAAGTTTGTTTCCATTAGACATTGATTGTTTTTTTCATAAGAATGTGAACTTTGGGCAGTCTGACAGGAATTTTGAAACTAAACTATGCCAACAGATATCCTATGTATGATTATTCATTGGATATGTAAAAAATATGCAACAGTGGCCAAAGATGTTATTTTTAATTTTTTTCCTGCAAAGAATAGAAATCTATAGAAGAAATATAACAATTTTGAGATAATTAATTTGAGAGAGGCTCGTGAATAACACTGTCTTTTAAATTTTTTCTTCATGAAATGGTGGGTGATTTTACTGTAATAATATCTTTAAACTTCAATACATTCCTTACCTTTCTATTTGCATGGAAAAAAGCAAAAGGAGTAACAGACCAATGTTTATTGAGAAAACTAAGTTAAGAGTCATATAACTATGAGAAGTTACACAACTAAGTAAAAGAGCTATGGCATAACTCCAAGCTTGTCAGATTAAAACAAATGCTCTTATCCATGTATCAGTAAAGTTATTATGCAAATGGTTTATCATTAGATAATCCAAAAAATGTAGACCTTTAGATAATTCATGTCTCACAAATCACAATTTCTTATATGTCAGGTTGTTTTCTTCCAGCAAAAACTATTTGGAAAATTAGCTTATTTCAGTTTTTCAGTGGTTATATTTATTCATCTATTCAACTAATAATTACTGAGCTCTAGGGGGAAATAGTACAAATTAAACATACATAATCCCTAGCCTCATGAAACTATTTCTGTATACAACCCTTGTTGGCCTCTTTAAAATAGTCACCATGAGAAGTTTTTCAGTTACTCTAGAGATGTGTCTATTATTCAGAATATTTTGGGAATGCTTCTCTTTCAGAATTTCCTTCACAGTCTTCCTGTTAATCTTCACCAGACCTTAACGAGTATATTTTCTTAGAGTATATATTTTAATTTTTGAAACAATGAAACACATACAAACCTAAAAATGATGAATAGTTATATGGTTAAGTTAAAGAATTTTTCTTTTCATTGTGTTACTCAGCACCCTGTCTTTTTCATTAAGATTATAAGATAAAGTATGACAGACTGTTTCTCTGACTTTTAATGTAAATCTAACAGCAGTTCCATCAAAGAATTCCATTTTTTTTTTCTAGCAATGAATGGTAGAATTCTTGGGATATCATTTTTAAAGCTTCCTGATCCAATTTTGAGGAGAAGCTCTCATATGTTGAGTCACTTTTTTAAATAGACAACTTCATACTGGACAGAATGGCTATTATCAAAAAGTCTACAAATAATAAATGCTGGAGAGGATGTGGAAAAAAAGGGAACCCTTGTACTTGGTGGGAATGTAAATTAGTGCAGCCACTGTAGAAAAGAGTATTGACGTTCCTTAAAAAAACTAAAAATAGAGTTAACATATGATCTAGTAATTCTACTCCTGGGTATATATCTAGAAAAATGGAAAACTCTACTTTGACGAGATACATGAACCCAATGTTCAAAGCAGTACTATTTACAATAGCCAAGACATGGAAGAAACCCAAGTGCCCATCAACAGACAATTGGCTTAAGAAGATGTGGTACACACACACACACACACACACACACACACACACACACACACACACACTATATTACTCAGCTATGAAAAGGAATGAAATATTGCCATTTGTAGCAACATGGATGGACCTAGAGAATATTATGCTTAGTGAAGTAAGCCAGACAAAGAAAGACAAATACCAAATGATATGACTTATATGTGGAATCTGAAAAATAATACAAATGAATACAGAAGAGAAACAAACTCACAAACATAGAAAACAAACATGGTTATCGGAGGGGAGTGGGGGAGGGACAAATTAGGCATATGGGATTAACAGATACAAACTACTATATATAAAATAGATAAGCAATCGGGATCTACTGTATAGCACAGGGAATTACACCCAATATCTTATAATAACCTATAATGGAATATAATCTGCAAAAACAAAACAAAGCAAACCCCTGTACTGTATACCTAAAACTAAAACAATATTGTAAATCAGCTCTACTTAAATTTAAAAAAAAGAATAGTCTCATTGGTCCGTAGATATGCCTTGTGCACTTACTTGGTCTATATCGGAATAGAGAAAGGAGATGAGATATAATGCAAACAGAAATGGAGAAAGGGGAAAATGCCAAGATGACAGGCAGTGTTGTTCTTGAGTTGTTTGAGAGAATGTACACGCAAATATCACAAATTTTTACCACTTCCTGAATCTGTTTATGTTTTTCCTTATGTTTGGTGTGGCCCACTCCATTTCTGCTCAACTCTAAGTTCACTTTTGTCCAATGTTCCTGGTCTCTCCTATTGTAAGGATGTTGGGTCATTTACATTGTGCAGCGTAGTGCAGTTATTTGGGATGCACCTTTCTCTATAGTAGATATAAGCTCGTTAAAAGCAGATATTGTATGTTTCATTAATGGTTGTGTCTGATGGGATTCAGGGTAGGTTGCCACAGATGTGCCACTCCAGCATGCAG
This sequence comes from Kogia breviceps, assembly GCF_026419965.1. Taxonomy (NCBI): domain Eukaryota; kingdom Metazoa; phylum Chordata; class Mammalia; order Artiodactyla; family Physeteridae; genus Kogia; species Kogia breviceps. The sequence continues at coordinate 69,678,875 of NC_081321.1, read as the reverse complement.
ATTACTTTGAGGTGAAAAAATGAAAGCCCAAAAGACTCAGGAAGAACCTTTGAAATCCCATCCCCCCTTACTGCCTAAAAGAATTTAAGATAGGAGGCCTGTCCCAGGAAGGAGCTATCACCACTGGTAACTATAGTCAAGTATTAGGTGTGGTAGGCAGGAAGGAACCCTAGCCAAGCCCATTTGATCAAAGTTCTCTCTGCATCCTATAGTCTTTGGATGACCCAGCAAAATTTGTTTACCAAACATTAACTCTTTTTATCTTCCTTTGAATTATTTACTTCCCCTTAAAGCCTCAGATCTGGACTACCTCCTTCTTAGTCCAGAATAATATATATATATCTCACCCTTCCTTGCTGTCTTTGGAATTCTTCATATTTATGTGGATTTCCTGTATGAAAATAATAAACTTTTTTTCTCCTGTTAATCTGTCTTATGTCATTTTAATTACAAACCAAAAGAAATAAGAGGGGAAAGAGAAGAAATTTCCCCTCCCCCAATATAGCCCTTAATGTCTTTTCCCTTAATATCAAATGAATAAATAGACGAATATGCCAACAGAAGAAATTCTGTATAAGACAAATTTACAGGGATGGCATGCAATTGCGAATATAATTCTATAAACAATAAAATAAGGGATGTACTTTAGTCAGAGAGGGGAAAAAGGAAGAATTAAGCAAAAGGGTCTCAAAATTCTACTTACTTACGAATGAACCGAGTAAACATTATGCAGTGGGGTATATCTGAGATCAAAGTAGATTTTTGCAAGAAGGAAGAAGTTAGCTAAAAGAAAATGTGTGTGAAGCCCTTGTGTACTTTACAATTCTTATACTTCTGGAAATATTAAGCTCTGAAAGGTCAAGGACAGTCATATGTTTTACACTCTGTAGAAAGAGTTTGCATCATAAAAATTAATAAGAAAGGGTCTTTGGTATTTTAAATATTTTTCCTTATTAAATATTATTGTTTTTCAACTTAAAATTTAACAGGTACCCACAGAATATTGGACATAGAGATCCAGGATCCATAAGACTTTATCACCTTGAATCAAAGATTTCTTTGATATCCTCCTCCATCTTTTATTCCTATCAACTAACATATTTTTAAAAAGAATTGACAAACTTACCAAAAGGGAATTTAAAAAAACACCACTGCCCACACTTTCCAATGCCTAAGAATAGCAAGGTAGTAAAAAGAGAGTTAGACGATGAGGTTATTGAGTCTGTCAAAGACCTTCTTTCCAATGAAGACTCAGCTGATGATGCCTTTAAGAAAAGTGAACTAATTGTTGACGTCCAAGAAGAGAAAGACACAGATGTTGAAGGATCTGAAGTCGAAGATGAAAGACCAGCTTGGAACAGTAAACTACAATACATCCTGGCCCAGGTTGGATTTTCTGTAGGATTAGGGAACGTGTGGAGATTCCCATACCTCTGTCAGAAGAATGGGGGTGGTAAGTTTCTGTTTTCTGCTTTTTTTTTTTTTTGAGTGATACATTGCTGAGCAAATTGCAGTTGATTACGTCAAATAGCCCCTGTTGTTGCTGTAGTCTCACTATTTTAGAAACTATGAATTCCACTGTAAAACTAGGGAGACACTTTTGCTGGAAGTAATTTCAGTTCTGTTTTCAGATTAGGTTTCCATAGGAGCAGATGGCTTGCTATGAACACTCAAGGATGGCTTAAGGTCATAAATTCTCAAATTCTTTCTGTGGATGCTATTAACAACTCTAAATTACTGACTTTTCTAACCAGTGTTAGAAAAGTGCCTATCAGTTATTCACTTTGGAGAAAAGTCCTCAAGTTTTTGATATGAGATGATATCGGTGAACAAGACAAGAGAGAATTTTCTGTCCACAATTTATTAACTCTGAATTTTAAGTTGTTTCCCTCTTCAAAAAAGCAAAAATTGCATATAATTTAGAACGATTATAGTCTGCAAATGCTGACCAGAACTTTGTATATCCTCGTAGAAGGAATTTAACCACATAATTAATATAATGCCAGATAGTCTTCATCCTTAGATATAAGCAACCTTAAGATGATAATTAGCATTCCTAATTTTAAACATATTATCTAGATCAACATGATATTTAGCTTTTTGTATTTGTGCATGTAATTACCAAGTGTTATTTCGTGAAAATTGTCTTAAAATCAAGAAAATAAAACCATATACAAAAGAATACATTGTTCATGTAGGATATAAGCTCAATAGTACACCAAAATCAAACTGAACATTAAGTTAACTAACATTTGGGTTATTAAAATAACTTTAATATTAAGCTTCACTTTCTTTACCATTACTATCTTTACCATATACATATATGGAAGCTGTTCAAACAAGTGTGATTAAACACTACATATTCTGTAAGCAGCATTTCAGCACGTAAAGGAAAGACTGACTATTTTGGTCTTTGATTCCAGTTTGTGATAGTTTTGCTGACTGGATAAAAACATGGTTTTATTTTATTTTTGATGTAGTTACAACTTACATATCAAATGAAATAATAAAACCATTCATATGTGAAATGGTTCCTTTTCAGTCACTAATAGATAAAAAGCTAAGGTGTCATGGTAACAAAATATGTTTAAGGTCTTCCTTAGTTAATTCAACCAGGGACAAAACAACAGGTTTGGGGAAATGTAGCCTGTCTGACACATCTGCCAGAGAGTTAAGAATCAGTACATGAAGTTGGTGATGCACTACCCATCACTCCACTGAAACGGCAAGCTCCTCTAGCTAGTCTTTAACATCACAGATGAATTATTTATTAAATCAGCTACAAGGAGCTATGTACTGCCCTGCTTTCTGTTTCTCACAAATCTTCCCATTTGCAAGACTGGCAGAAGATGAATTCTGATTTTCAGACCTTTCACCTTATGAGCCTGACTGGCAGTACTATTAAGGAAGACCACTGTCTTGGCTGAAAACTCAGGTTGCTTTCCATTTAATACAGTATTTGTCTTGGTGGAGAGCTCTAAAGGATTTCATAGTTAGTAATCAGTTGTTAGCAAAAATGGCTCCTCCTCTTTACTTTCTGTCATATGTAAAGAGTCAAAATGCCCTTCCTGGTATTGTTTCCTCTCTTCTAATTACAAATGCTAGAATGACATTATAAAACACCAATGGGCTTTATCGTTTCAAGATGGCTGTTGGAGTTCAAAAGGCAGTACTCAGGGCTTCCCTTCCCTGGTGGCGCAGTGGTTGAGAGTCCGCCTGCCGATGCAGGGGACACAGGTTCGTGCCCCGGTCCGGGAAGATCCCACATGCAGCGGAGCGGCTGGGCCCGTGAGCCATGGCCGCTGAGCCTGCGCGTCCGGAGCCTGTGCTCCGCAACGGGAGAGGCCACAACCGTGAGAGGCCCTCGTACCGCAAAAAAAAAAAAAAAAAAGGCAGTACTTGGCGTGCAGTATGGCATTGAGCTGTCTAGGTATTTGACTGTTTAGTCAAACAGTCTCAGATTACCTAAATCTTATTCATCATTTGAGGCACTTTATGAATAATAGAATTAAAAGTAATAGACCAATATAAGTTGATTTGTCTGAAGATATTACTGAAAGCACAATGGTTAAGCTTAATAAGTGTTATAATGTAGAAGCCACCAGCTCAAATTTTGAAGTCAGTTTGATTATAAAGCCTGGCTCTTTCCCACATTATCCAGGTGACCATTCACAGGCTAACTTATTTCTTCTGGCTGAATTCCCACACCTGTACAATGAGGAAAATAATGGTACTTGCCCCATTGGATTCTTGTGAGGAATAAATGAGTAACTACATGTAACATGGATAGAAATGTGCCTGGCAAATAGTAAATTCTCAGTTGTAGTTTAGCTATGACTATTTGTGTTATGGAGGCTCGTGTTAGAGAAATTTGAGTTAGAAGAAAAGGCCAGGTATCTAATAGTATGTCATGTACACATAACTGAGGAAACGCTCCCAATGAGTCCAGTCTTAATTCATTCTCTCTTTTTGTTCCTAGTCATTCACACACACATAAACCAATTCACACCCCAGGATTTGAGACGTGTTAAAATTCGCTTTCGGGGCTTCCCTGGTAGCGCAGTGGTTGAGAGCCCGCCTGCCGATGCAGGGGACACGGGTTCATGCCCCGGTCCGGGAAGATCCCACATGCTGCAGAGCGGCTGGGCCCGTGAGCCATGGCCGCTGAGCCTGCGCATCCAGAGCCTGTGCTCCGCAACGGGAGAGGCCACAACAGTGAGAGGCCCACATACAGGAGGAAAAAAAAAAAAAAATGCACTTTCGGTCCTTCAGGAAACATGTTCAGGTCATTAGTGCCTGAATGTTATTAATCGTTTTAGAATTTGAATTTTGATAATTCTGTTTTATAATCTCATGCATCTATGCTTTACATTGCATACCACTTTGTAGATCAACTCATGTCTCAAAGACTAAAAATCAGCTGTAAGAGAGTAGAGATTTTCTACCAACCACCATGTTAAGGGAATTTTTTTTTAAATTCAATTTCTTTTTTTAAAAAACATTTATTTATTTATTTGTCTGCACTGGGTCTTAGTTGCGGCACGCGGGATCTTTAGTTGTGGCATTCGATCTCTTAGTTGTGGCATGTGGGATCTAGTTCCCTGGCCAGGGATTGAACCCAGGCCCCCTGTACTGGGAGCGTGGAGTCTTAGACACTGGACCACCAGGGAAGTCCTGGGAAATTCTTGTATATAGTAATTATTTCAGAGATATATAGATACTGAGATAAATGATTTGAAAAAAAAATTAATATTTACTTCTTCAGCAGAATAGGTACCATAACAATTTGAATAGTTTCCAAAATCTATTCAATACCATTAAACACTTTTTTAAAATGAGAAAATATAATAAATGGCCTCCACTTTGAAAAGGGAATTAGTACCATCGATTACATGACCCACTTGGCAGTATCTGGTTGGACAAAACTCCAGACAGGAAATTTGAATGTAGCAAGTCCATTTTAGAAGCCATTTAATGAATGATTTGCATATGTATTCTCATGTAGAAATGAATACAGGTTTCACATTTGACTTTATCAATTAACAGTCTAATATTAACATTGTCAAACTGTTCAGTACATTTTAAAGTCACTAATCATGTCTTAAATTGAAATTTAGCTGTAAAATAATATATATATTTTTTAAGTATGAAAACTTTACTACGAGGAAAGTAGTATATATATTTTACAATAGCTATTAAATATCTCAGTTTAGTCAGTCCTCCCTACCCCTTAACAGAATTTTGGAAAGCAAAAAATTACTTGTTTCCTGAAGTCAACTTTTTATATGACATATATATATATATATATATATATATATATATATATATATATATGAAAAAATGACATTTTATCTGTGGAAGAAGTTCTTTTTCTTTTTTTTTTTTCTCTTTCAGTCTAAGCAGCCATTTCTTTTTCCCTGTTGTTAGTTAGGAAGAGTCAGTTTTAATACCATAACATCTCATTCATTTTGATTTATCAGATTTGAAATGCATGATTTAGATGAATTTGAATAAAATTTAATAAATGACTTCATTAATGTCATATGAATAAGATTTCCAGGAGTTTGTGAAACCTATTTGAGAAAATAATTAATTTTAGGGAAGCAATTATTTTTACAAAAAATAAAGCTGGTTTACCGTTTCAATAAAATGAAACTAAAACTATTCATTGATATACTTACTTTTTTCATAATTATTATTTTTTTTTTTGTGGTATGTGGGCCTCTCACTGTTGTGGCCCCTCCCGTTGCGGAGCACAGGCTCCGGACGCGCAGGCTCAGCGGCCATGGCTCACGGGCCCAGCCACTCCGCGGCACGTGGGATCTTCCCGGACCGGGGCACGAACCCTTGTCCCCTGCATCAGCAGGCGGATTCTCAACCACTGCGCCACCAGTGAAGCCCTTCATAATTATTTTTTATCAGAAACTCTTTGTAGCAGTCAAATTCAAGTTTCAAATACCAGAAAGCTTAAAGTAATGAAATTGCATTTTCTTTAAAGTCCTTTGTAGTTATACTATATGGAAGTTTAAATATCATCTTTCATGAGATAATCAGAATTAGTGTATTCTCTCCTGTGACTCTTGAAAATATAATCTATTTTATTTGTTCTTGCTTCTGTAGGTGCCTATCTTTTGCCGTATTTAATACTGCTTCTGGTAATAGGTATTCCCCTTTTTTTCCTGGAACTTTCTGTGGGTCAAAGAATTCGGCGAGGAAGCATTGGTGTGTGGAATTACATAAGCCCTAAACTGGGAGGGATTGGATTTGCAAGTTGTGTAGTAAGTTTCCTGGTATGGTATATGCCTTATAATTTTTACAGGGTTTGTAATTATATAGTTTGAATTTAAATGAAACCTTTGAGTGTGTATTTCTACTCAACTCTTTAATCATGTTTTAAAAAAACACTACTGGAGCTTGCACTAATACATAAAACAAGCTGTAAATTTAAATGTAGTTCAATCTTGTTAATGCATGTTCTTAAGGTCTATGAGAGTCATCATTTTAGAAAATATAATGTGTTTCAAATAAAAATAAAATGAGGAGGTTTTTTTTAAAGTATTAAATGGGTTTTATGCATTTCATCTCATTGTTTCAAAGAAAGGGGCATGAGAGGTTTAATGTAATCACACTATTTTATTTTGCAGGTATGCTTTTTTGTGGCTCTCTACTACAATGTCATCATTGGCTGGAGTTTGTTTTATTTTTCTCAGTCTTTTCAGCAACCTCTACCTTGGGATCAGTGTCCTTTGGTGAAAAACGCTTCACACACTTGTAAGACATGTACCGTATAGTGTTTTTGTATCTAAAGATCATACAGTTGGTAAAGGCAGGAGCTTTCAAGATTTTTTTTTTTTTAATAATGTGGAAAAATCTTTCAAAATTGTTATTATAACAAACTTTCCTTGACATACTCAGAAAGATAGATGTTTGGCATCATTTAATTTATCTAGCTCTTTCCAAGTAATTTTATTGTGCCCCATGATGTTAGGGTAAACAATTATAAGCCTTCAACTGTAAATTTTGACAATATTTGATTCTGTACATCTTTATTGATGCCTTACATTTTCATTAAAATAAAAAAGAGGACAAAAAGAATTTAGATTGAAGGAATTGTTTTTATGTCTTGGGTTGTTTTTCTATGGTTTTCTTATCATTTATTTTTTATATCCTAGAAGATAAAGAACAACTCCCTAGCGCTGTCCAGTAAATATAGAATGCAACTCACATATGTAGTCTAAGATGTCCTAGTAGCCTTATTTACAAAAAGTAAAAAGGGACAGGTGAAATATTTTATGTAATCCAATATATCCAAAATATTAACCTTCCAACATATAATTAATATAAAAATTAGTTATGTAATAATTTACATTGTTTTTATCATACTAAGTCTCTAAAAGCCCCTTTGTACTTTATATTTACAGCACCAGTCACTCTAAACCAGCTCCATTTCAAAAGTCACACATGGCTAGAAGCTAGCATTTTTGACAGCTCTGCCCCCAGGAAGTCAATCAGATAATTCTGGGGGCAGAAGGGACTATAAACCTGAGACATTTTAATCACCTTGATAAAAATCTCACATATTCCTATTTTAGAAATGTTTAATAAGAAATGTCAAAGAGGATTCACATCTGTTGACTTTTTCACATTTTTGCACAGTTGAGGTTTCATTGTGGATTTAAATGCTTCTGTAGAACAGTAGTACTTTTCTAGGAAAAGTTAAGACTTGATTTACAGGCTTACTGGGGGGAAAATGGCCTCATTATTCTTTATAGTCTGAAATGATTGTGTTACCTTTCTTTCTACAGTCGTAGAGCCAGAATGCGAAAAAAGTTCTGCCACTACCTATTATTGGTACAGAGAAGCACTGAATATTTCCAGCTCCATTTCTGAAAGTGGGGGCTTAAACTGGAAGATGACCGTCTGCTTGCTGGCTGCCTGGGTTGTGGTGTGCTTGGCTATGATCAAAGGCATTCAGTCTTCTGGAAAAGTTAGTATGTTAGAGCTCCTCCTGCTTCTGCTAATCACCTCATCACCATTCCTGGGAACTCTCTCCCCCACCCACTATAAACCTGTGTGGGCAAATTGCAAGTAGCACTTTACTCTCGGCAGTTAATTAAAGATTGGTAAAAGGTGGTGCTTTAAAAAATGTATTTAAATCAAGGAAAGGACACTAATAAAGATATAAGTGTTTTATAATGAAATCTAAAGTCGTTTATAATCTTTCCCTATTTGATCAAGATCTGTTTTGAGCTTTTTTGTCAATACTTAAAAGTCCTTTCTTGTTGCTGGTATTCAGCTGACCTTAATTTTTTTAGTTTTCTGATCAGTTCCAATCATGGAAATTGGGAAAAGTGGTAGAATAAAGAATTTGTTTATTTTATTTGTGTTATATCATTCGTTTTTCTCTACTATAGGTGCTCTAGGGAAAAGTTGCATAAAAGATTTTAAAATAGTCTAGTGTGGAGTGTTTCTTAAAGATATGAACATTAGGTAGTTATGATATATCTCAACACGGAACTCAGAGTAATATAAAAGCCTAAAGGGCATGCCTGCCAGGGCAAATGGAAAATTTTATAAGGCTGTGCTTGAGAAAGACAGTAAGTGAATTCTAGATACCCCAGGAAGTCAATCAGATAATTTTTTAAAAGGATGCATTAGGAAAGTAATTGTTATTCGCTATTTTGCTTTCATATTACATTTTTTCCCATTATTATTGCCATTGTTTTAAAGCTCTCTACTTCTTTTGTTTGGACCATAGCAAGAATTAATTTTGGTTCATCTTCTCTCTGCCTTTTAACAACCCATCTCTACTGTTATTTCTTTGCAAAGCATAGATCTGATCATATATCTTTCCAGGCTAACATATTGCCACTTACCATCATATACTAGTAAGAGTGGGAATAGTAGTAGTAGTAGCAGCAGCAGTAGTAGTGGTAATAAATGATGATGATGGAGATGATTCTGATAATGATGAGAACAAGAACAATAACAGAAGGCAAAATTTATTACATGTTTACTTTGTTCTAGGCACAGTGATAAGTGCTATATATATTTCATCTCAATTAAATCTTAAAAAAAAAAAGAAAAAAAAAAACAAATCTAAGAAGTAATTGCTACTGTCAGACCTGCTTTACAGATAAAAGAACAAGTTTGAGGAAAACAGGTAACTTGCCCAAAGAATCATAGTTAGTAAATGCTAGTACCTGGATCAAACCCAGCTTTGTCTAAATCTAAAGCCCATGTTATTTAATTGCAACCCTATAACATCTCTCACTGTGCTATATTTTTTCCCACCAAAAAGTGAACTCTTTTAGGCGACGTGTGTCTAACTCATTTTTGCTTCCTGTTACTTCATATTTAATTAGAAATGTTTGACAATTTTTAAAAACTTGTTAATCACAGCTGATTTTACATTTACCTTCCTGATGGAACTTCTATACCGTTTTTCCTTTGTAGAAATGAATGTGGTAGATAACACCATATTCTGTGAATGTTAGTGTATTCTGTGATTAAGTAAGTTCAATTAATTGGTTCCATTTGGTGTGTCTTCTACTATGTCAGAGCCCCATTACATTCAAGTTATAAATTAAGGACTAGATTCCTAAGCCAAATCTGACCATATTTATATGCTTCCTAAGGTCATGTCATTTGACAGAATGAGAACCAGCTATGGTCAGCCAGAGAAGTCCAAATATCCCTCTGTTCAAGTCTTACCACCATATTTTATTTCTTCTTTGTCTGAGTATCTGTCTAATCATTTAAAGAAATATTCATCCTTTTCTAATCACAACATCGGGGATGTTTTTCTTAAGTTGTGTAATATAACTTTATCTGGAAAAATGTAATACAATTTATAGACTACATGTAGTTTATTATTTCAGCGAGAAGCCTTCAGGGAGAGGGTAGCTTTTCAGCAGACTTTGAAGAAAAAATTTAGTAGGCACAGATGGGGAGAAAGCTGTAAGTAATATGAACAAAGTTATGACAGTCTAAATTTTGACAATTCCTCATCCTGAGACAATGAGCTAAATATAATAAGAAATTTATTAGGAATAAATGTAAAGCTCTGTTTGCCTGCCAAACAAAAAAGCTTCCAAATAAACAATCACACAAATGCAGTATAGAGATATATGGTTTAAGAGTAATGAAGTTTAAGGGTAGTATGTGAAAAAAAACCCAGAATTTAGCAGCTGAAAGAAAAGTCAACTTGTGATATCCCTAGCCAAAACACGCACACGCACACACACACACACGCACACACACACACACACACACACAATGCTAATTTGAAACTGCATGAATTAAGACAGGAGTATGACAGTGTCATTCTCCTTTAGGTCAGGTAGGCACATGCCAGTTGAACCACACCTTTAATACTGGATTTTACTGAAATCTTTATTTTCTACTTTGTTATGGAAAAGAGCCATCTCAGCTTTGTGATCACAGTCTTCCAATAGTTGAATAAAAAGAGGAATAAGCCTTATTCTGTGTGGTCACAGAGAACAGGACCATGATCAAATATTTGGAATTATGCAGAGTAACGGGACGGTGGGAAATCTTCAAGGAAAGGAAGCCCTTTCAGGAATCAAGCCTGGCAACAATGAAATCAGTTGCACAGTGGTAGAGAGCTCAGCACTACTGGAAGTGGTCCAACAGAGGTGGTATGGTTGCATGTCCCTTTGTTAGAGCCTCTATTCAGGGCATGCCTGCCCCCAGGGGAAGGATAGACATGAGAAGCTCTAGGCTTTCTTCTAACTCTAATATTTTCTACTAGTACTACTTTGCCATTAGTACTACTACTGTGCTAAGTAAGTACTCTGCATACATTAGCTTGTTTAATCTTTCTAGCAGCAAGATGATTTGCATGTTCTCATTCCCATTTTACTGCAAAGTTAAGCTTAGGAAAAAGAAATAGTTGGCCAGAATTAAACAACTGATAAGTGGCAGAGTTAGAACTAGGCTATGAAATCCTCAAAGAGAATGACTCTTTTTGAAGTTATGTTTAAAATAAACATTTTAATATGTAAGGGAGAAAAACAACTAAATCATTTCATATATTTTGTTTTTTAATAGCTGAGTAGAATGAATATATTTTCATGCAACATTTTGATTGATAAACTTATGTCTCTTACTGAATGTACTTGCTGTGAAAGGCATGTCAGTTTTTAAGGCCCAGGGAGTCTTAAAATCAGCCAAAGAAACATATTTCATTGTTTCGCTTCCAAGTTCTTAAGAATAATACTTAAGGGTCATTCATCTACTCACTGAATACATATTTATTGAGCACCTACTATGTGCCAGGCACTGATCTAGCTCAAGAGGTATAGTGGTGAACAAGGCAGACAAAATACCTGTCTTCATGGAATGTCCATTCTAGTGGCAGAGGCAGACAATAAACAAATCATAAAATAATATCATGTAGCAAAAAATATGCAAAAAATAAAATAAGGAGAAAGTGTTTGGGGTAGCATTTTACATATAGTCAGGTAGAATTTAAACTATTTTCAATAATATTATTCAACTGACAATACTATTATTATGAGACCCATATGATTAAATAAAATGAATTTGTGTTTAAAAGCACAACATGGATACCTCTGTAAAATGCTGACCTAAGACACATCTTTAAATCTCAGAATTTAATGATTAAATATTTGTCCTTTACCTGCTAACAGAAGAAAACAATTCAGGTGTGAACCCTACCTATTACTACTTAAGTTTTTAAGTGTTTAAAATCTTGACTGTTACTTTTCTCCATGTTACAGACAACATGAAATTTTCCTGTTCCTTTTTGGATGAAGCTATACTTATCTTATCAGAGTCTTATCACTGAAGCCAGATTAGTATTAAGAACTCAAATATGTGTTGAATTAATAAATGAAATTTGAAATGTCTCATCATATAATTAGTACCTAATTTTTAAAATACTGTAAAATAAAGATGAGGGTTTTTCGTTTCTTTTTTTTTTTTTTTTTTTTTAGGGAATGTGTACAGAAAGGAAAACTTCCTATGAATTCTCTCTTAATGTACAGTATTTTTGAGTACCTAAGAATGTGCAAAGGTTAATAGGCAACCATCTTTATCCTCATGGAACCCATAATTTAATGGGTGAGACAAACAATGACAGCAGAATAAATGCAGTAAGATGTACAAATAAAAAGTGCATGAGAGTATAGAGCATAGAGGCAGCCACTGAAATTAACCTGGAATTTGGGGAGGGCTTCACAAAGCAGGTAACTTTTGGGCTAAAGTTTGACAGTTGAAGAACAGTTCACCAGAAACTTCAGAGAGAGGACATTGGAGGCATGGAAAATAGCATGTGCAAAGCCCAAAGTTTGCTGAGTAACCCCGTGTGACTTTTACATACAATTTGTGCAGCTTGTGGGAAATGAGGCTGGAAATGTAAGTTGATTGCAGGTATTAAAGTATCTATGGACGCTGGTAAAATGACTGGCTGTTACTTAACAAACGGTGTGAAATATTTGAAGATCTTTAGCAGTTCATTACACCATCAGATCCTTAGAAAGATCTTTGTGGTAGCAGTGTGGGTGATGAATTTCAGGGATGAAGAGGAGAGCTGGCAGGGAAAATCGAGAGGCAAAATGAGGAGGAAGCTAATAGTGAAAAGTGACACGTCACTGAGGATGAAAACGAAGGGAGAGATGAATTTGGAGTCAGTTGGACTTGTTGGTCAGTTGTTATGGGATGTGGGGAAGAGAACCGTATTCAGGTGTGTTAGAGTTGTTTAGCCTGGGCAAATACACATACAGGAAGAATCATTTCTTCCTTTAGCTTCTAATTTGAAATTATATTAAAAATATACTGAGGGTATACCGTATTTATTGGAAAAAATCATAATCAAACTATCCAGATTATTTTAATGTGCAGCCTTCATTTTCACTTTTAAAATAAATGCATTAATGGAAGTCCTTTAAGTCATTTATAAGGCAGCAAATTTGAGTTCTGCTAAAAAACAAACAAAAAAAACTATTGTACAAAGGTGAATCCATGCTTCTGGTTAGCCCCAAGATTTGTGAAGAAGAATCATAAAAGACTAGCTGTAATCAAGTGAGATCAAGGCTACTTGAAGAGATATATAGTAGACCCACAAATTTAAAGGATGCTAAAAGTAGGCAGAAAGAATGAAAAAAAGGTACTCCATCTAAAAGCATTCTGATAAAAAGAAATCAAGAAATGTGGATGAATGGATGCAATTTTAAAATTATACCATTTTGAAATGATCAAAAAATTATTTCTTTACAACTAATTAAATTAAAATATAATTATTTTTAGAAGAACATGGGTTTCTAATTATGCTGAGATTTTATTTGTAATATTAAGTTTTTTCTTAGAATGCTTAATATAAGGTGTACAGAACAGTAGAAGAGGGGCAAATTATTGTGTTGACTTGCCTATTGTTTGTCTACAGTTACTATAGGATTCAATATCTCTAACCTGCGTAAGGTATCCTCTGCTATGGCAGTTTTTTTCTCCATTCTTCTTACCCTTCCTCCATTCCTTCCTCCACAGATAAGTATTATATACGTACTATGTGTTAGGAACTCTGTTAGGTATTTGGGATTTGTTAGTGAACAGGAGAGAAAAAGTCCTTGCCCTCACAGAGTTTATATTCCAGTAGGGGAGATTGAAAATTAACAAGTAAACAAGATAATTTCAACAGTGTTAAATGCTGTCAAGACAAAACAAAAATAATATTATTGAAGGTTCATGGGGCATAGAGGAGGGCAGATGGGGGTATATTGGATGGGAAAAAGGCATCGCCTTATTCTGGGTGTTCTAGGTAGTCTTGAGAAAATGAAGATGAGACATAAAACAACAGAGGAGCAAGTCTTGGACAGATGAGGGAGATGAATACCTCAGACTGAGGGCACAGCCTGCTCTGGCCCTGAAGCTAAAGAGCTTCGTTTCCCTCGGGGCTGAAGCTCAGCTGGGGGAAGAGTGGTGGGGCAGGCAGGTAGGCAGCCTAGTCTAAGGCTTTGCAGGACAGAAGGAGAAATTCTCATTCTCCTCCAACTGCATTAGAGATCCCTGGAGTGGGTTAAGCAGGGAATGAGATAACCTGAGTGGTAGCTTGGAAACTAGAATACTACAAATAGTGCAGAACTACTTCTGGATGTTTGACTTTAGCAAATGGATGGGTGGTGGGAGATGGAGTTGGGTGGGGACAGCTTTGGGGGAAAATCGGGAAAGTTTTGGATACCACATGGAGATGTCAAGGAGGCAGTACATGTCTGGTTAGGACAACTGCTTTTCTATGATAAACATTTGCTTAACTTTAATGATGAAACTTCTGAAGTAGAAAGTAAAATCTCTACACTATTATTCAAGTTCTGTAGGAGCCTTAACAGGACCACTCTCTACACCAGAAGCTTTGTAGAATTATAATGGAATTTTGCTTTATTAAAAACAAACAAAAAAAGGACTTTTTTTTTGTTTGCTACCTAAAACAACAAAGTAGAAATTTGTTAACGAGTTAGTGTCCATTCATTTCTCTTAAATATTGCTTGTTTTGTGAACTGTGTGAACTGTAAGGGATCAATACTATTCAAATTATACCATACCTGTGGACTGTTTAAAGGGGGTTTAAATAAGGAAAATTTTCTTATTTTTTGTTATATCTCAAATAGAACCTTAACTAGTCACATTGAATCAAGGCTATTAAGCCACTCTGATACGATGGCTATGCAAGGTATTAAAAGTATTATTTATCATATTATAAAAAGTGTCACTTTCACGGTATAGAACAGAACACATAATCTTAACTATGAAAAAGAAAATGGTCGTTAGTATGTCTCACCTTTTTTATCTTTCTTACTTTGCAGATCATGTATTTTAGTTCTCTGTTCCCGTATGTGGTACTTATATGCTTCCTAATCAGAGCACTCCTTTTAAATGGTTCAGTTGATGGCATCCGTCACATGTTTACCCCTGAGGTATGTGCTGTATTTCTAGTTAAGGCTTATGATCACAAAAGCCTTATGCTTATTCTTAAAGTGTTCCCACAGTTAGATTTAAGGGATAATTGTTCTAACCTATGTGCACTAGACTATTAAATTATAGCTGTTATGTTAACCAGCCTAGTAAAACCGGAGCTTTTGGACATCTATAATTACATCCATCTCTCTCTGATTTTAAAGGCCCCAATAGTGAGTTTCACTACTTAAACTTCAAAAATTCCTATTTTATAATAAATTAACTTCCCACTTTTACACTGGTACATTTTAGAACTTTTCAGTCTTTACTCTTCCTCCTCTATTTCAGTGGTTCTTAACCTTTTGACATGGACCCCTTTGAAAAAAACCTGATAATGGAATCTTCTTACTAGAGCAAATAATGAACATACTAATTTGCTTAGTGTCTCAGGAGGTTGACAGATCACCTAAAATCCATGGACCCAGGATAAAAACCCTATTGCCCTCTAAATCCTGTCTCAGAAATTCAAGGTTTCTTACTTTGTTTCGTTTTGCGGTTTTGTATTTTCTAGAATAGTACTTAACATTAGTGCATTTGGGAAATTCTGTAACTTTTATAAATGCGTATGCATTTTAGGAAAATTCTCATTAGGTTTCCTAAAAGCCTCGGAACTTAGTCTCCGTTGTTTAACTTAGAGCTGACTTGATTAATCAATCCTTGTGGACTTGTTATATTGATTTGACAGGAAAAATCAAGTTTGAGGCGTACATATATTTTGGTTATACGCTGACATTACACTTCACATTAGTTTGCTAACTCTATCATAGGCAGACGAGTTATAAAAACACAATTTCAAAATCGGCTCAGAAATTAGAAGTTGTCTGAATGATGACTGTGCAGCCAAGCATGGTGCTGAGAGATGTGGGCAGAAGATTTTAGCCTCCTTGGAATTGTCACTCCTGGCAGCTGCCTTGATACTGTGTCACAGAGGCTGTGTTCTTTGTGTATCTGGTTCCAACGTGGTGTTCATTCTCAAGTAGCAAAAATGTTGACACTGTGATCTGGTTTTCTCGAATAGTTTGAAAGTTCTGTTTATCATTTAGAGTTGTTGGAAGTCCTCAGTGAATAATTAGTTCAGATTTATGAATTTCAGCTACATTATAATTTAAATCAGCCTCAGATGGGCCATACTTAGTGACCACAATATTTATATTTGCAATATCAAAAAAAAAAAAGTTCTCTGAGTTAAAAACAACTAGCTTTGTTGTGAATTCCTGGAATATCACCCTTCTCTGTTGGCAATTGTTTGTGACATAATTCTAAATATTTAATTTAAATAGATACTTTCGACTCTAAATATTTTGATATGGTGCTTTTACATGGTCCCCGTATTTAAAACTGCAGCACTGTTAACATTTTAAACCAGAACTGGAGATAACTATTAAAATATAGTTAATTATTTCTTCAGCTCACTTTTCATGGACTGTTGATAAGATTCTGTATTAGGCCACTATAGGATGATAGTTAATATAATAACGATAAGAAGTTGTCAATAACTTTTAAATTTACATTATTTATGTAAGGGAGAAAGTACATAAGCACACGAAATATTCCCAGGGAATGGAGATTTAGTTCCTGAATTGGAAATAATCAGAATGTCTTTATTACATAGGTGTTGTCTGCCATCTAGTGGGCAAAGTAGAGATAGACCGTTGAATGAGTATTTTACTAGATGGGTATCAACCGTAGAATGGTAATGTAGCAGCGATAGTCAATAAACAGTACATATATTTTAGTTAATTGAAAATAAATTATAAATATAATCATTATTATGTTTCATGATAACATTGCATAAATTTCAGTAATAATCACTAAAATTAATTGAACAGCATATCCTAATGTTTGAGAGCTTACACATTTTGAAATCTACCTGTGTTCATATGCCAGCTCTACCCCAAAAGTGCTGTGTAACCTGAGGCAGGTTACTTAACTTTTCTAAGATGCAGATAATATTGGCTGCAATTTCATGGATTGTTGTGAATATTAAATGAGATCATCCATATAAAGTGCTTATCAGTGTCCCTGCCACTATAGTCCACGTGTTAGCAATTATTGGGAACTTCGAGGGCGGCAGGCAATGTGATAAGTAGTACATGTCTTGTTACTCTCATCTCTCAGTTGAGAAAGCTTGAGCTCAGAGTGGACAGGCCACCTGCCCTAGGTTGCACTATTTTTAGATTATTAAATGGCAGAATCAGGATCTGAAAGTGTCTATGTAACTCATGTTGTTAACCACATTTGGCATTGTTCCCAATAAAGGCAATTTCACTGCAATAGTGAAAAGAGATAAAATAACAATTTAAACACTACTGCCACTGAAATCAGACTTAACTGTTTCTTGAGGTCTGTGCCAGGTATGGCTAATATTAATAGTTCCATTAAAAAGGTTTGGTTATATACAGTGATAATTGTTTAAGAAGTGAAGCAGTTACTTGAAATATATGTTCAGCACAGATTCCAAACTTTAGAACTTTGGATCTGAAAAGGTCTTAGCGATGATATGGTTGAATTTCTTCTATTTTCAAAGAAAAGGCTTTCAGGAAACTACTCAATGAATGAATTATACCTATCTGAACATGCAAAGTACAAATAGTTCAGCTCTACCCAGCTTATAATTATTATCTGCTTTGGCTGTTAGACTTCACCAGAAAACACAAAATTTAGGGTATTTGTTAAATAATTATTTAACTTTTATGGCTAACTGATTTATTTTACACAGACATAAATAAGAATAACTGAAGATAGTTCATTTCTCTCTCAAATACTCCTTTGATGATTTGTCTTAAAGGTATTTTAAAATTCCCATATAAGTATTTTCTCCGTGTATTTAAGTAACATCTCCGTCTAAAGTTTCAATAGTCTATAGCCTTTCTTATTCATATTCCTTGTATTATTCCTAAGTGAAAAATTTGTTCTTTCTACTTAAGAACAGACTATCCCCCTGTTTTAAATAATCCTTGGGTGCATAAGTGTCATTATGATATATTTAAACAATAGAACCAATTCCTTGTAGATTATTCTGAACTATTTTTTTGCAGCTGACTTATATTCTGTTTAATTTTAAACAGCTTGAAATAATGCTGGAACCCAAGGTCTGGAGAGAAGCTGCAGCTCAGGTGTTCTTTGCCTTAGGTCTGGGATTTGGTGGTGTCATTGCCTTTTCAAGCTACAACAAGAGAGACAACAACTGCCACTTTGATGCCATCCTGGTGTCCTTCATCAATTTTTTTACTTCTATCCTGGCAACATTGGTGGTGTTTGCAGTTCTGGGCTTCAAAGCAAATGTCATAAATGAGAAATGCATTGCAGAGTATGGTTGTTAATTTCCTTTAGCTTTTGATGGCATAATTATATTAAAAAATCTCCTTCCCAAACCCATGTGTTCATAATGTTATTTTACTTTTCAGAAATTTGGAAATGATCATCAAACTTGTGAAAACGGGCAACATTAGTCAAGATATTATTCCCCATCATATCAACTTTTCAGCTGTTGCTGCGGAAGATTATCATTTAGTTTACGACATCATTCAGAAAGTGAAAGAAGAAGAGTTTCCTGCTCTTCGTCTCAATTCCTGTCAAATTGAAGATGAGCTAAATAAAGTTAGTAGGCTATGTTTATGCGATAAAATAATTCCTATTAACTTAAAATATGCATTACCCAGAAGACTTCTTTTAGGAAAATGATCTTTAAAATGCCTGTGGAAGATCATGCTGTTTCAAAATTCATTCTTTATTTCAGAGAACACATTTTCTTAAATCAAAAAATTTTGTTTGACTTTGAAAAGCAGTTTCACTGATTAAGCCACAATAATTTAAAATATGGATATAAATTAGGTGATTTTCATCCCAGAAAATGAAATTAGTCTGGTACCTTTCCTGGTATAATATTTAATACAAAACTTGAATTACAACTATCATTTATATATTGTATGGTTGTTTGGACACATGAATGATATTTGCCCATCTTAAGAATCGTGTTCAATAAGTCATGATTAAGTCCTTTTTCTAGCCACTGTCATACATTTTAATAAACACGACATAGGTGAACATGAATAAATAGCCTTGCATTAACTGTCACCCTCTCTTTACATTGGCAAAAAGGAAAATATAATGGAGACATTGGCTGTTAATCACTTGCTTTAAGATAGCTAACTGTACTTGAGACTAAACATAAAGAATCACGTGCAGGAAATTATGGATTAAGCCATCATTAACATAAAAATCTTGAATTCTGTAAGGAAAGATTCAATTACTAACTTACTCTTAAAGTTCTTTTAAAATTTTTGTCTATCTGCTGTTTTTATGAGATAACACGATCACCTTGAATTTTGTTTAGAGGCACAGTTTCTTAGGAGACAACATGGTATCGGCATGTTTATCTCCAGTAACTCCCCTGCAGTATTCAGAGTTCTCCTGCCCTTTGCAACTGATGTATATAGCCAGCACTTCATATTGCTCTGTATTAACGTGGCTGTTCTTTATATCTTACAGGCTGTTCAGGGGACTGGTTTAGCTTTTATTGCCTTTACAGAAGCAATGACACATTTCCCTGCATCTCCCTTCTGGTCAGTGATGTTCTTCCTCATGCTGGTAAATCTAGGGCTTGGCAGCATGTTTGGAACCATTGAAGGGATCATCACACCCATTGTGGACACATTCAAAGTGAGGAAAGAAATTCTCACTGGTTAGTTTTTATGTATTTGACTTTTCATTGAACTGATGTGGCGGGCTGTTTTACCCTTGGTGAGAGATCGGAGATGGAAAGAGGAAAAGTGTTTATTATTAATGTCTACTTATTAATAATACTAGTATTTGTTATTTAGGGATTTATTTATATAATATGCAAATGGCATATTTAATACGGATTCTATTATTAGTGGTCATTTATTCTATTACTCTTTATTGGTAATAATGTCATTATCATGAATTACTGGCGCTAGAACAAAGTCACAGAATGTTCATGTATAATTTTGTATTCAACTCAGATAATTATAAAAATAGTAGTTCAGGTCATTGGATTTTCCAAAAGTGCATAGCGGGAATTGGTAAGCCTAAATTGAGTTCTCATATAAAAGAGCAATTGTAGCCTGATAGAAGTTAATATATCTAGGTAGGAAAGACAATAACACAATTTATCAATATTGATGGTTGTTAAAAGTCCAATCTACAAGTAGTTATTAAAGTACTGGTTGTGTGTTTCATCATCCTCGCATTTGAGGGATATCAAGGATATAAGAGAAATTACAACAGAGATACAGAGATATAGGAGAGCCGCTCCTCTAAAAAGAATAGGACTGATAATTAAAATCAAGGTGGGTAGATAAGACTTGTACCATGTAATATACTGATAGCATGATAGGGACTTTACCTGTTCTACGAATTAAGACGCAGCAGAGGTCATCTAAATATATGAGGGAACTGTCAGTGAAAGGCATGGAAATTGAATTCGAAAGGGGAGGGGTCTTCTCAGGGGTCAGAGGATAGTGTTCATAAACATAGCCAAGTAGAGACAAAGGAAGCAGCGAGAAAGCCAGCCAGAACACAGTGCAGCAACAGTGTTGGTAAGTGATGCAATAATTAATTGGAAAAAATATATAGATGATCTTAAATGCTGGGCAGTGGTACACAAGCTCCCCAAGCCTCTGTTTTTAGCTCTGAAAGATTTAGTAATAATTTATGTGTAAATAACTCTCAAATACATATATATCTTTATCACTCACCGTTCTGCTAAGTGTGTGTGTGTGTAAAGCAATTTCAGCAGTTTGTGAGATATTTACATCTAAATATCTTTAATTCAGCTGAACATAAATGAGAAGTGTCTCTATCTTTTCCTGAAAGGCAGTCTCTACTTCTGCAGTTTCTATTTATTTTAAGGCTATCAATACCCTGCCTGACATGCAGACTAAATAACAGTCATCTTTGCTGCTTTTCTCATCTTTGCCCCATATCCAACCCTCCTGTGGTAAGAGGGTTTGCAAAATTAAGGGGAAAACAACAGTGTAGAGGGAGAAACAAACGTGTGAGTATTTGGTAACTCCCAGTGGAAGACCTTTAGGTCAGAGTAAAGAGGAATATACTCTCTACCCCTGTTACCTGTATTCTGGGATCATACTTCTACTTTGAGTCATGTTATATATACTTAGATGAAATGTTCCCTCATCACCTTTGTCAGATGTTTTCATCTCCTCTGGTAGGACAGTAGGACTTAGATAAGTGACTTACTCATTATCTGTTCCTCTCACATCGTCAGCAAAACTCCCAGTGTCTTTACCACCTGGAATACACTTTCTTCCTATCTACCTTATACTATAATGTAATTAGGAGAGAGTGAGAGTGACACAGGCTGTGGTTCAAATCCAAGCTCTGCTACTTGGATCCTGAGACTTTGAGTACAATTTGCTGTGACAAGCGTTCAAATATTTCAATATGCGTTAGACTCCAAGTGAATGCTACTTTTCCTTTTCTACATGATATGTTTATATATAATATTCACTTATGTACGATGTAACTCATACCACTAGCATAGCGCTTACGAGATGGAGGAAATGGCTTAATTTAACCCATACTTATTGAGATTTTTAGGGAACCCCCATCAGATGGAAACCCCAGGATGTCTTTTCTCCCCTTCTGAACTACCCTTACCTGCTCCACTTTTTTCACTTTTACTCACCTCTGCTAAAAACTGTTTGAGAAAGAGAACACAGTCATCTTTTATTTTTGAGGGCTTCTCTACCAATGTGCAAGAGAGAATAAGGAGTCTAACAAAAATATGGGAATATTATATGGATTCCAGAATTCTACGTTTCTATATTAAGGGTAGCTGGTTAGAAGTTTCTGCATCTTTCTTCAGTTCTGCTGCAGGAACTCCTTTTAGATGGTTCTTCTTAGTTACCTGGAGAATCAGGTTGCCCAGCCCTGTCATAACTGTATTCCTAACTAATCTGTCTGGGCAATATCAGGACAGAGATATGGATTGCTGCTAAGGCAAGGTCTCGTCAGATGTTTTTCAGTTATGCTTTAACAATAACCATATTTCAATCAGATAGAAAAATACATGTTATCATAGTCTTATTATACGCTACATTAATCTCATTATTAATTTCAAAATTCAGTATTGCTTCCAAAACTATGAGACATTCTTTTTTTTTTTTTTTGGACCGGGTCACGAACCCGCGTCCCCTGCATCGGCAGGCGGACTCTCAACCACTGCGCCACCAGGGAAGCCCCATAAAACATTCTTAAAAGTAGAAATGACCCACGAACATTTGCTGCCTGGAAAGGTCACTTTGCTATTAATAATAAGAAGGGTATGGAGATTTATACTTTTAATATATCCTCAGTTTTGCCTCATTTGTTATTTGTGTTTAGTAAACACGTTTCCACAGACTCGAGGAGATGAGTTGAGTTACTGTCTTACAATGAATTCATATGAAAACTGGGGCTAAATCCAGGTAACTAATTCCCAATATGTTATATTCCATGGTATCAGGAAAGGTATCCTATTTGTATCATTGACAATGTATAAAAGTGGAAACAAAATTATTGTTTGCCTATAATAACTTATAATGAAGTTTAAAAGACTTGACTCTGAGTAGGGCTTAATTTTGTTATTTATTCCTTTTGTCCAGTTATCTGTTGTCTTCTGGCATTTTGTATTGGCCTGATGTTTGTGCAGCGCTCTGGAAATTACTTTGTTACAATGTTTGATGATTATTCTGCTACCCTGCCTCTGCTAATTGTAGTCATTTTGGAGAATATTGCTGTATCCTTTGTTTATGGCATAGATAAGTAAGTATATTCTCTCTTATGCATTCATTTTTCATCTCTATTTTGGAAAGACCGATTGTTTATATCTCATTTAGAAGAGGAGGGAAGTGACTAGAGGGAAAAATTCCTTGCCACAAAAATCAAATCTTTTGCAGGCTCCTCTTCATTCAATAATTTTAACGAAGTATATCCCCTTATTAGGTGATTAGATAGAATGGTGTAGATGGTAATGTAGTTTAGGATTTTGGAGCCTTGATTTAATTCTGGCTATCAGATAGGAACTTCCAAGGTTTAGAGCATATTGGCTAAGTTCCAAGAACCTTGTTAAGTTGTTTGGAGCTATTGTTACAGATAAGAAAATGCAAGTTTAGTGAGACACCAAGTTCATCACACACCTGAACAGAGGCAGACCTGGGATTCATAGCCATTTTTGCTTAACTCTAAAGACTATACTTCTAATTACGTTGCTAACCTGTTTTACAAGAGGAATTTTATTTTGTCATGCTATAAAATGCCTTATTTTATCATGTTACACAATGTTTTATGAAGCAGGCCAATTTTGGGAAGTGGTATATATATATGACGCTCCAAGATACATATGGCATTTGCTATACATAAACTTCATATTTATGTGGAGTCATGACTTGAATTCATAAGATGCTTAAACCTCTGAATTATATACCTGCTCGGTTTGAAAAGTATATATACTTGGCATGAAATGAAGCATTAGAGTAGTCTCAGAATAAAAAAAGTTTCTGGAGGCCTTGTCCAATATTTTTTAAAGTTGTCTTTAGTTAACATATATGGATTAACTAAAGGTAATGAGACCATCAAGCTTATTAGAGGTCTCTGTGAAGCAGGAATAAGTTCACTGAGGACCAGAGTCCTCTTAAACAACATAAAGAACATTATTGGTATTGAGTGAACTTTGTGACAAAACTTAAAGAATGTTTTTATTACTGGCAAAAGCTCCAGGCAAGGAAAGATAGGGGAACTTACATTTAATGATCATGTACTATATAGTAATAGTAGTAATAGCTGTATGACACGCATTTAATGTTAGTCATTATAACAGTCTGTGGTAACTAATATTACCCATATCCTAGATGGAAAATTAGCCCTACTTGTACAGGAGGACACAGTATGCTAGTTGCAGAGCCAGGACTTTAGTTTCAAAACCAGGTATCTCTACACTCTACCAAGCTACCCCCAACTCCTAACCTGCACTGTGTTGGAATTTGACATTGTTATTGGACTGATCTATGGATCAATAAGATCATAATTTAGATTTCCATTTAGACAGTTCATCATTTACAATAGACATAGTGGTAAATATTTCTTTTTAGTAGTTCCTAAATCATAATCATTATAACAACAGGAAGAATAATACTACTACTAATACTTGCATCTATAAATTTCTGCTGTATGTGAGGTAGTGTGCTCTGCATATGCTGTCTATGAGTCTTAACAATAACCCTCCAAGCTAGGTATTATCTTTTCTGAAAATGCCAAAAATTAAGCTCAGAAGGAGTAAGATATACATTAAAAGATGATGGAGCTATGATTTGCAACCAGGTCTGTTGGTTTCTAAAGCTCATATCTTGTCCTACAAGCAGAATTAGAATTCTCCTGTCTAAAATGCTCTCACTTATTTACTTTCCCCTCCTTTAAATGTCTTAGCAACCTTATATTCTTCCTATTCACCTTCAACAGTGTCATGAGCTCAGCTCTTCTCTGTCTTCTGCCACATTTACCTACATTTCCAGACAGAGTTGAGAGAAAGAAAGCTTTCGAAACCTAAACTTTTGAGACAGTAAATTCAAATGCAGAAAAAGAAATATTGGAGCATAGCAAGTTAGGGATTAGGAAGAAATATGAACGAGAGGAAACGAGAAGGAGGAACCTGTAAAGCTGAAAGTGATGGCTGCATAGATTGTATTTTCCTGAGTCTCCTTTTAAAAATGAAAGGAAAACGAATAACTAGAAAGCAGAACTAAATAGCCATAAACACGGGCAAGAAGATATTCCTGTGAATCCTCAAATATGAAAGGTTGGGGCAAACCACTGGCAGTCACAGGACCTGTGTGATATCACTTCCGTGTGGGAGATGGTAGAGGATATGCAGCTGGCTTCTGACAGCTTTCCAGTCACCCCCAGGTCCTCCCCGCAATGTGTGGCAGGCTGATCGGAAGACAATGAGCTAAACTGGGAGAAATTTTATAGGATCTTTGCCCACATTTTGCGGAGTGCAGAGGGACCAAAATACAATAAGATCATCAGTGCTGGAGCAATCTGGTCTCTAAAAACTCTTGAAATGAATAACCCAAAGTTCTCTTCCAAGATAAAGCCCTTCACTGAAGAAAAAGTGGTGGGAGCAAAACCTGAGTTGAGTAGGAGAGAGGTAGTAGGGACCATGGAAAAGAAAGTCCAGGTCAGTATGAGGAGGAGAGCAGAGGTAAACAGAACTGAGAAATTCTGAGGCCACCTTTTGTGATTACTTTGCAAAAATAGAGAGGAAAGGCCCATCCCTCCCTCCTAAAACACACAGGAAAATTCATTTCACTTAACTGTGGCCAAATCTTAAGAAAAGTTTTTTGTTTTTTTTTTTTTTTCCAAAGAGGAAAGGAGCAGAGTAAAATCTCTACAGACAACAAAAGCACACATGCAAAATAGATGGAAAACTAACAATACTTCAAAATGAGTTGAAATAAATGTTTAAAAATGATAGAAGCCACAAAAGAAGAGCAGAAATCAGTTATTTTAAAATTGAGAATTATAATAATTAGAGAAAAGGAAGATTTGAAAACAGAGGTGATAGAACTCAGGAAATAATTTTAAATAAAAGAAAAACACTTAAGAAATGAAGATCAAATTAAAAAGAAAACAAAAATGATAAGCAGAGTGCCTAATTTCAGAAGAATTAGAAGCTAGAAAGGAGGGATGCTTTTGAAAATCAAGGAGAAATAACAAAGGATTTAAGAGAAATAAATAAACACAGTAGTTAAGCAAAGATGATTCAGCATATGTACCATGAAGCCCTCTAAAAACAGTAGCCAGAACAAATGCTAAAAACTGTAATCGAAGAAACTTGCCTGAAATAAATAATTTGGATGTTGAAAGGGCAAACAATATACTTGGAGAAACAGACATAAAGGCCAACACGAGGATATAGCCTAGGATGTTACTACAAGGCAAAAAAACAGGGCATCCAGGTAAAAATAATACAAAACAAAACAAAGCAAAGAAGATTATTTATAAGAGAAAAGTCTAATAGTCAACAAAATTTTTATAACAATATTATGTAGTTAGACATATGTATGATTCTCAAGGAAAAAACGTAAGCCACAGATTTTAAATTCAGCTGAACTGACATTCAGGTATAGTGACCACAGACAAACAATTAGAAACATGCAAGAAATTAGGAAATATAGTTACTATGATCTCTTTTTGAAGAATCTATGAGAGAACTAGGTTTAGACAACCAAGAAGTCTGCAGAAACATTAATACAAGGGCTGGTGGGTGGGCAGTAAATATTTATCTCGAGATAAACATTAAGGGATGTAGACTAGTATGTAATGGCTACATGCTCCTGACAGTGTTAACATCATACAATTAAAAAGGGTGAATTTTACTTCAGGTAAAAAGTACCTCAATAAACTGACTCAAAAAAAAACCATGTAAGTCTAATCATTACTAGGTCTAAGTGTTAATTCATGGGAAATAGGAGGATCAAATGCTCTTGTGAAGCAAAACTGCAGGAATGCAATCAGCCAAATACAGACTGTGGGACAGAGTGACCAGCTGATTCAACAAAAAATCAGAGGAAACGATGAAGAAATGTATGAGGAACTTAGAGATGAAAAATGGTCTGAGAAACACATACATCAACTGCAATGTATGGACTTTCTTTCAGTTGAAAAAAACAGACTACAAAAAGAAATGAGAGGTCAGATAATATAAACACCAACTGGATTGGATGATATTACATACGGCTAATTAAAAAAAAAAGAAACAAGGAAATTTTAATGTATTGCACATATTGTGTTCATAGAGTGGAAATCATCAGTTGGAGGAGACTTTCCAGTAATTGACTTAGGGGGACTTTGTCCAAATGAAAATTACAATAAACGGGTTCCATTTTACTTTATAAATGTTCTTAATTTATAAGTCATCTTCCAATATGACTTTTAGACTCAGTGTAAAATGTCATAGGGTATCATGGTTAACTCCCTTCAAACCATTGAGATAATGCATATTTTAAAGGACATTTAATTTACCATATTTTAATATAGCTATATTAACTCGAGGAATAATTAAATTCCTTCGTTCTATTTAGGTTTATGGAAGACCTAAAGGATATGCTTGGCTTTGCTCCCAACAGATATTACTACTATATGTGGAAATATATTTCTCCTCTAATGTTATTATCACTGCTAATTGCTAGCATTGTGAATATGGGATTAAGTCCTCCTGGCTATAATGCATGGATTGAAGATAAGGTAAAATGCAAAATAAGGAAGGTAGATAAAAATATACATAAAATGTCATTTTAGAGGTTTTTGTTTTTTGCTTTTTTCACAGTATAGTTTGCTGTTAAATGAATGGTGTTGCTTTTATATGAGGAACTTGAGATTTTTATGCTTTTTTGGCCCCAAATATGTATGATTTTTTTATATGTTGTGGACTTTTTTAGTACATGAGAAGTACTGACTTGGTCCTCATTAAAGTAATTTTATTCATGTCACCATAGATGAACCAATTGGGCCTTTGACTTTAGAAAACATATTGATCAAACCACCAGAAATATTTTTTCCTGTATAAATTTACAAACTTATATCTGAGATACTCTAACAACGAAACTATGCATTAGCCATGTATACATAATTTAAGTAAATACTGAAGTAAAGTTTTGCTATAACTGTCTTATATTAGCCATGACTATTTCAATTTCTGTTCTCATGTTGCTTTGGCTACATTGTAATGCAATCTTAAAGTACATATTAGCAGTTAGAAAATCAGAATGCTTATTTTTCAGATACCTCTGACCTTTAGTCTATGGTCAGTAATTCTATATAATAACAACTAAATTCAAGACTATTCTAAACAAATATGTCTGTTATCCCTTACCAAAACCCTTGGGGCCAGATGTAGTTCAAAATTTAATTTCAGATTTTAGAAAGATAATGTGGCACATGTAACAGGTAACTGCTGCTTAGTAACATATGACCCCCAAACTTAATGAATGAAAGCAATGATGCTTTATTATTTCTTAGGGTTCTGTGGATGAGCTGGATGATTCTTCTTTGGGTCTTATGTGAGCTAACTCATACAGTTGGAGACCTGGGCTCTATGTGAGCTTTCATTCTTGGTTTCTTCCAGGCATTATGGACTCAGGGTAGCATTCTAAGACACAAAGGCAGAAATAGCAAGGCCTTTAAGGCTTTGCCCTGGAAGTTGCTTACTGTCACTTCCACGGCAATTCATTAGTCAAAATCAAAAGACTAGCCCAGATTCTTTTCTTATAAACCTGAGACAAATATATATTTTTTTCATGTCCCTGCAGAGAAAGAGATTATTAATAATTATTTTCTGGCTTTAACAGGCATCAGAGGAATTTCTGAGCTACCCAACATGGGGAATGGTTGTCTGTATCTCTCTGATGGTCCTGGCAATACTGCCTGTCCCAACTGTCTTCATCATTCGTCGCTACAACCTTATAGACGATAGTTCTGGTAATTTAGCATCTGTGACCTATAAGAGAGGAAGGGTTTTGAAGGAGCCTATGAACTTAGAGGGAGATGATGCAAGCCTCATTCATGGAAAGATATCAAGCGAGATGTCCTCTCCAAATTTTGGTAAAAATATTTATCGAAAACAGAGTGGATCACCAACTCTGGATACTGCTCCCAATGGACGATATGGAATAGGGTACTTGATGGCAGATATGCCAGATATGCCAGAATCTGACTTGTAGCTGGGGGGCAAAAATCAGTGGGATTTTATTTGGTTCATTTTTATCAATGAACATTGGCTCTACTAAGAGAAGCGTTAGACTTCGCTTATCAGAGGGTGATCTCAGGTGCTCCATGGCTGTGATCTTTAATCCTAGCAGTGTATGTAAATTCAACATGAGCATTCTTTTGGATTCTCTGGTTTACATTTGCACAGAAAGAGCCACAGACAAAGTGTACAATAACTGAGGTCCACATTGGTCAGAATTTTCAAAAATACCTTTGGTGTTTTTTTCAAGGATTCCTATCTCTAAAAACCACAGGTGTTACCTCAGTTTCTAATAATTTCTGGATGTCATGGTATGGGCAACTAAAAAATGGTATACTTCAAAATTTATAAGTTTGCCTTCAGGGTAACCTCCAGGGTTACAATGACCAGTTCTGTAAGTTGGTGCCTCTCAGCACACTTCCATGAATATATTGTGTAGATAGGCTGTACTTATTTTGGTAGCATTGATACCTTCTTAGGCAATTAGTTGAAGAAAACTGCAAAATATTTTCTTATGTAATAGCTGTATAGAGCAATAGTATCAAAGAATAAGAAGGCACTAATGCTGGGGTGAAAGGTGAGGTTCTGAGGTGACTGGGGATCATGTGTATGATGGCTGTATATTTTGTGTAAAATATATGTGTGAAAATGATCTAAGAATGAGTCACTCAGCACTCTCAAGAATTATGCAGATTCCGCATTTTTTTATGCGTGTGCCTAAAAACCT
Organism: Kogia breviceps; assembly: GCF_026419965.1. Classification (NCBI taxonomy): domain Eukaryota; kingdom Metazoa; phylum Chordata; class Mammalia; order Artiodactyla; family Physeteridae; genus Kogia; species Kogia breviceps. The sequence continues at coordinate 69,649,386 of NC_081321.1, read as the reverse complement.
ACTTGATATTTATTGCGGTTTCAAGATTACTCATAGTATATTTGTAAAATATACTTGCAATGTATATAGATGTATATTAGTACTCTAAGTACTGATTTGAGAACTTGAAGCAAGACGGCATTTTATTTCATATCTTTCTGTTTTGCTTCTGTTTTCTGCAAACATAAATCCTTTTTTTAAGTGATTGTTAAAATTGTATGGCATTACATTTTAAGCTACAAATAAACAAAGTTAAAAAATGATGTTTGTTTTTCTCATTGACTTTTCTTGTGCCACCTGACCTAGATTATCTTGCACTTCTGTCAGCACTTAGGCATTTCATAATAATTAATCATCACATTCCAAGAGGGATTAATAAACTGATTAATAGAGTCACCACCACTTTAGAGACAAAGGAAAATGATAGTATTATGGTTAAATGATGTCTAATGTAGTCTCAGAATTCTTGGAAAAATACTTATCGTCTCCCAGGAAACCATGTGTACATATGACTGCTTGCTGGGTCAGTACTGTCTCTGAAGTGTAAAAAAATATGATAATTTCTATGAAACTGCTCTATATGTGACGTTGTTTGAAGCAGAACTCCACTGAGTGCCATCTAGTTATAAAGCTTTTATTTAACTGTCCTACCACTATATCGGTCACATTTTTGAAATAATGGTGGATAAAGCAGCAAAATAGGAGAGGTGGTATACACTCTGTATCCATTGATTATTTTTGGCCAAATACTCTTCATCTGCTATGGACATTTAAACAGACTGCATCACAGCATTTAAAATATAATTCCATTGGTGACTAAAACTTTCAGGCTTTTTTGGTTTTTTTTGCATCTTCACTAATATTATATTTTGTACTACTATAAAGTTTAAGAATATTTTATAGATAGGCAATATATGCACATTATACAAACTCAAAAATTATCCCAATTCAGTGTAAATTAAATTTTCCTTTCAAAATTTCTCCTAGTCACCCATTTCCCATCCTCGAAGGCAACCACGATTACCAGTTTATGTGTCTTTATAGAGATGTTCCATGTATACACATTACATAATGACAGCATTCGGTATTCTCGCCTCAATCTTACTTATTTCGAGAAATAATTGATTTTGGACCGTGTTTCACATGAAGGCACATAAATATGCCTCTTTATTCCAGAAGTTGAGGTAATATAAATTTTGTTTATTTTCGCATTGAAGCAGTATTTTCTTCCATAAGCTACTCAATGTTAGAAAGTTTGTAGCAAATACTTACTTACTTTACCTGCCAGCTTTTAGCTTAACATGATAATACATTACCAAATAGCACCATCCCTCTACACTCCCTCTCTTGCCATGAGGGCTGTTAATTTACAGTCTGGATACCTGTCTTGCACTAGGGAATAGGTCTTCTCCCTTCCATTCACAGAGTAATATGAAGAATACAGGAATTGTCTGAGATGGAAGAGAATCTGAACAGCTTCTAATGCGCCCATGTAGCAGATGAGGAAACTAAGGCCATAGAAGTGAAAGGGAATGAACAATCTTTCCTTTCTGCTTTTTTTCAGTCAGTTCTTCAGCTGTTCATTCATTTATTCACCCATTCTTTCAGCATCTGTTCACCAAGAATCTGCCTCATTCTTAGCACTTATCCCAGACACCACTGTAATTAAGGCGTAAACTATTCATCTTTTCCCAACTTTCTCACATTTGTCTGGGAGTGCCCTTACCTGCTTTTTCCCAGGCAGTGTAGTATTTAATCAATAAACAGTAGTATGAAGTATCTTTCTCTATACTCCAAAATTTGAGGCTATTTGCTTTTGTATTACTTTCCAGTATTTCTGTAAACTCTGGCCTAAACTTGCACCTAGATGTAACATAGCCCAAGACTGTCTACCTTCAAGTGGAAAGCAGTCTGGGGAGTGTGACAGGAGGGCTAGTAAAGTGTTCAGAGTGGAATAAAAGGAAGAGGGAGAAAATGTACTCACTTTTAGGTATTAAGAGTCATAATGAGGAAGTCTAATATCTTGGTGAAATGAGGTCTTAGGGTATATTTTATGAAAGCATATTTTCATTTCCATATGTTTGTGTTTATGTGCATTATTTTAGGAAGAAGTTATTTTTTTAATTGGCTCTTCAAATGGGTATTTGATTCCAGAATGTTTAAAATCAAGACATAGTGCTTCTTAACAATAATTATGAATTTGAGTCACTTGTGACCTTATTTCTAACTTAATGAATCTGAATCCTTTTAGGATTGGAAGCAGGACATGAGTATTTCTTTTAAAACTTATTCTAATGTGCATTCTTGGTTAGGAACCATGAGTATGAAGAAGATTAAGAGGAAATCAAGTAAAATATGATTTCTAATTGTCTTTAATCAAACAGGATAAAAACTAAAGTCCAGTATCTGTGATATCTAGGTAGGAAAATAATTTGGGTAGATAGAATTTGGAATTCATAATTTTAAAAAAATTCCTTAAAAAGTAAAATATCTTTATCCCTTTGACATTTTTTCTGGTCACTGTGTTTTCTGAACACTTCCAAAAGAGATACATATCTATGTCAACTGAATATGAATAAATCAATATCAATTATAGCCATTACATAGATTTTTCCATAAATTTTAGTTGTAGGTTTTTTGAGACAAAAAGTTTTGACAAAAAGGGAAAAAAGTCTAGGTAAATATTAGAACTATTAAAAATAACATTTCCTCTAAGCTGTCCATTACTGAGTATAGAATATTTTTACCTTCATAACTTAGGACTGATGTAAAATGTTTCATATGTTATTTTGCTTCAAATGACTGACTGTAAAATGGCTGATCTTCTAGTTGTCCTAATATAATTCTCATCTAAAACATTGCCTTAAGAATGTCTATCATGTGGTGTTAAAAAGAGAAAAGGAACTGGGACAGTATCTTGTCCTAAATCCAAAGCCCTTTGGATTTTACTATTACTTTAAAACAGCACAGTCATTCCCAGCACCACCATCAACACACACACACACACACACACACACACACACACACACACACACACACACACACACACACCCCAACACCACCACCACAACAACAACAAAAACAAAAACACTTGATCTATATGAATAGCAAAAGAAACATGCCCTGTGATGCCTATGCAATACTACATTTGGTGTCATGTAAATAAAAGAAACCATGCCTTGTAGATGAATGATGATATCTCATCTGCTATTCCTTTTCTATTAATTAACTTTTCAGGGGATAATCTACTGCATAAAGATAAAGGTTCTTTAGAAGAGATTGATATTTACATTTCTGAGAAAGTAATTTGCTCAGGAAAAAGCCATTAAAAGAATTGCAACAATATGTCATTTCACTGTTCTTTAAAGGAATGCTTATAAAAAGCAAAAAAAGCAGAACACTATACAGCACTGTACTCCAATCTGAAAAGATTGAATAAACCTTGAAATTTTCAAGCATGGTAGCAATGTGGCATTCATTTTATCTGGTCATCACTGGCATTTACCCACATTATTGATGAGGTCAGCAGAATTCAAAGATGCAGATGCCTGGCTTATATTTATTCCCCCAGAATACTCTCTGTCTCTTTTTTCCCCTTCATTTTAAAGCTTTGCTTGAATCTGAGTAAATATTAAAAGGACCAATAGGGGATCATTTGAGATCAGTTATATCAATATCTGGTAGGATTGAACAAACAAGATATTTTCTCTGAGCAAGAGGAGATCTGGATGGCTCAATCTCTCTGCTAAACAAATCAATTAGAAGTTTATTCACTTTATACTTTCTTTTTTTTTTTTTTTTGTAAAATGTTTATTCTCTTAAATCCAATACATTCACGGAATGTTAACACTTTAAACATTTATCATTTCCACCAGCTGCAGCATTATCTAAGTAAACCAAAATAAGCACTTTTATCATAGATGTAGTCAGTGATTATAAATTTTTTTTTTTTTTTAAGGACCTAAACATCCCCCAAATTTCAGCACAGGTAGTTTTATTGTATGTTTCATTTTCACTATATACTTTCTTTTTTCTTTTTTTTTAATTTTAGAATTTTATTTATTTTTTTATACAGCAGGTCCTTATTAGTCCCCAATTTTATACACATCAGTGTATACATGTCAATCCCAATCTCCCAATTCATCACACCTCCACCCCTACCCCCTCCTTTGCTTTCCCCCCTTGGTGTCCATACGTTTGTTCTGTACATCTGTGTCTCCATTTCTGCCCTGCAAACCGGTTCATCTGTACCATTTTTCTAGGTTCCACATATATGCGTTAATATACAATATCTGTTTTTCTCTTTCTGACTTACTTCACTCTGTATGACAGTCTCTACGTCCATCCATGTCTCTACAAATGACTCAATTTCATTCCTTTTTATGGCTGAGTAATATTCCATTGTATATATGTACCACTTCTTCTTTATCCATTCATCTGTCAATGGATATTTAGGTTGCTTCCATGACCTGGCTATTGTAAATAGTGCTGCAATGAACATTGGGGTGCATGTGTCTTTTTGAATTATGGTTTTCTCTGGGTATATGCCCAGTAGTGGGATTGCTGGATCATATGATAATTCTATTTTTAGTTTTTTAAGGAACCTCCATACTGTTCTCCATAGTGGCTGTATCAATTTACATTCCCACCAACAGTGCAAGAGGGTTCGCTTTTCTCCACACCCTCTCCAGCATTTGTTGTTTCGATTTTCTGATGATGCCCATTCTAACTGGTGTGAGGTGATACCTCATTGTAGTTTTGATTTGCATTTCTCTAATAATTAGTGATGCAGAGCAGCTTTTCATGTGCTTCTTGGATATCTGTATGTCTTCTTTGGAGAAATGTCAGTTTAGGTCTTCTGCCCTTTTTTTTTTTTTTTTTTTTTTTTTTTTTTGCGGTACGCGGGCCTCTCACTGTTCTGGCCTCTCCCGTTGTGAAGCACAGGCTCCGGACGTGCAGGTGCAGTGGCCGTGGCTCACGGGCCCAGCCACTCCGCAGCATGTGGGATCTTCCCGGACCGGGGCACGAACCCACGTCCCCTGCATCAGCAGGCGGACTCTCAACCACTGTGCCACCAGGGAAGCCCCTGCCCATTTTTAGATTGGGTTGTTTGTTGTTCCAATATTGAGCTACAGGAGCTGTTTATATATTTTGGAGATTAATCCTTTGTCCATTGGTTCGTTTGCAAATATTTTCTCCCATTCTGAGGGTTGTCTTTTCATCTTGTTTATGGTTTCCTTTGCTGTGCAAAAGCTTTGAAGTTTCATTAGGTCCCATTTGTTTATTTTTGTTTTTATTTCCATTACTCTAGGAGGTGGATCAAAAAAGATCTTGCTGTGATTTATGTCAAAGAGTGTTCTGCCTATGTTGTCCTCTAAGAATTTTATAGCGTCTGGTCTTACACTTAGGTCTATAATCCATTTTTAGTTTATTTTTGTGTATGGTGTTAGGGAGTGATCTAATTTCATTCTTTTATATGTAGCTGTCCAGTTTACTCAGCACCACTTACTAAACAGACTGTCTTTTCTCCATTGTATATCCTTGCCTCCTTTGTCATAGTTTATTGACCATAGGTGCGTGGGTTTATCTCTGGGCTTTCTATCTGGTTCCATTGATCTACATTTCTGTTTTTGTGCCAGAAACATATTATCTTGATTACTGTAGCTTTGTAGTATAGTCTGAAGTCAGGGAGTCTGATTCCTCCAGCTCCATTTTTTTCCCTCAAGACTGCTTTGGCTATTTGGGCTCTTTTGTGTCTCCATACAAATTTTAAGATTTTTTGTTCTAGTTCTGTAAAAAATGCCACTGGTAATTTGATAGGGATTGCATTGATTCTGTAGATTGCTTTGGGTAGTATAGTCATTTTCACAATATGGATTCTTCCAATCCAAGTACATGTTATATCTCTCCATCTGTTGGTATCATCTTTAACTTTTTTCATCAATGTCTTATAGTTTTCTGCATACAGGTCTTTTGCCTCCCTAGGTAGGTTTATTCCTAGGTATTTTATTCTTTCTGTTGCAATGGTAAATGGGAGTGTTTCATTAATTTCTCTTTCAGATTTTTTGTTGTTGGTGCATAGGAATGCGAGAGATTTCTGTGCATTAATTTTGTATCCTGCACCTTTACCAAATTCATTGATTAGCTCTAGTAGTTTTCTGATGGCATCTTTAGGTTTCTCTTTGTATAGTATCATGTCATCTGCAAACAGTGACAGTTTTACTTCTTCTTTTCCAATTTGAATTCCTTTTATTTATTTTTCTTCTTTTATTGCCATGGCTAGGACTTCCAAAACTATGTTGAATAAAAGTGGTGAGAGTGGACATCCTTGTCTTGATCCTGATCTTAGAGGAAATGGTTTCAGTTTTTCACCATTGAGAATGATGTTTGCTGTGGGTTTGTTGTATATGGCCTTTATTATGTTGAGGTAGGTTCCCTCTATGCCCACTTTCTGGAGAGTTTTTATGATAAATGGGTGTTGAATTATGTCAAAAGCTTTTTCTGCATCATTGAGATGATCATATGTTTTTTTTTTTTTTTTTTTTGCGGTATGCGGGCCTCTCACTGTTGTGGCCTCTCCCGTTGCGGAGTACAGGCTCCGGACGCGCAGGCCTAGCGGCCATGGCTCACGGGCTTAGTTGCTCCGCGGCATGTGGGATCTTCCCGGACCAGGGCACGAACCCGTGTCTCCTGCATCGGCAGGCGGATTCTCAACCACTGCGCCACCAGGGAAGCCCGATCATATGGTTTTTATTCTTCAATTTGTTAATACGTTTTATCACACTGATTTATTTGCATATATTGAAGAATCCTTGCATCCTTGGGATAAATCCCACTTGATCATGGTGTATGATCCTTTTAATGTGTTGTTGGATTCTATTTGCTAGTATTTTGTTGAGGAGTTTTGCCTCTATATTCATCAGTGATACTGGTCTGTAATTTTCTTTTTTTTGTAGTATTCTTTTTCTGGTTTTGGTATCAGGGTGATGGTGGCCTCATAGAATGAGTTTGGGAGTGTTCCTTCCTCTGCAATTTTTTGGAAGAGTTTGAGAAGAATAGGTGTTAGCTCTTCTCTAAATGTTTGGTAGAATTCACCTGTGAAGCCCTCTGGTCCTGGACTTTTGTTGTTGGAAGTGTTTTCATCACAGTTTCCATTTCATTACTTGTGATTGGTCTATTCATATTTTCTATTTCTTCCTGGTTCAGTGTTGGAAGGTTATACCTTTCTAAGAATTTGTCCATTTCTTCCAGGTTGTCCATTTTATTGGCATAGAGTTGCTTGTTGTAGTCTTTTAGGATGCTTTGTATTTCTGTGGTGTCTGTTTTAACTTCTCCTTTCTCATTTCTAATTTTATTGATTTGAGTCCTCTCCCTCTTTTTCTTGATGAGTCTGGTTAATGGTTTATCAATTATTGTTTATCTTCTCAAAGAACCAGCTTTTAGTTTTATTGATCTTTGCTATTTTTTTCTTTGTTTCTATTCCATTTATTTCTGCTCTGATCTTTATGATTTCTTTCCTTCTGCTAACTTTGGGTTTTGTTATTTCTTCTTTCACTAGTTCCTTTAGGTGTAAGGTTAGATTGTTTATTTGAGATTTGTCTTGTTTCTTGAGGTAGGCTGGTATAGGTATAAACTTCCCTCTTAGAACTGCATCCCATAGGTTTTGGATCATCGTGTTTTCATTGTCATTTGTCTCCAGGTATTTTTTTATTTCCTCTTTGATTTCTTCAGTGATCTCTTGGTTATTTAGTGACGTACTGTTTAGCCTCCATTTGTTTGTGTTTTTCACGTTTTTTTCCCTGTAATTCATTTCTAATCTCATAGTGTTGTGGTCAGAAAAGATGCTTGATATGATTTCAATTTTCTTAAATTTATTGAGGCTTGATTTAAGACCCAAGATGTGATCTATCCTGGAGAATGTTCCATGTGCACTTGACAAGAAAGTGTAATCTGCTGTTTTTGGATTGAATGTCCTATAAATATCAATTAAATCTATCTGGTCTATTGTGTCATTTAAAGCTTCTGTTTCCTTATTTATTTTCATTTTGGATGATCTGTCCACTGGTGTAAGTGAGGTGTTAAAGTCCCCCAGTATTGTTGTTTTACTGTCAATTTCCTCTTTTACAGCTGTTAGCAGTTGCCTTATGTATTGAGGTGCTCCTATGTTGGGTGCATATATATTTATAATTGTTATATCTTCTTCTTGGATTGATCCCTTGATCATTATGTAGTGTCCTTTTTTGTCTCTTGTTACATTCTTTATTTTAAAGTCTATTTTATCTGATATAAGTATTGCTACTCCAGCTTTCTTCTGATTTCCATTTGCATGGAATATCTTTTTCCATCCCCTCACTTTTAATCTGTATGTGTCCCTAGGAGTGAAGTGGGTCTCTTGTGGACAGCATATAGATGGGTCTTGTTTTTGTATCCATTCAGCGAGCCTGTGTCTTTTTGTTGGAGCATTTAATCTGTTCACATTAAGGTAATTATCAATGTTTGCTCCTATGACCATTTTCTTAATTATTTTGGGTTTGTCTGTTTTTTTAAAAATTATTTTTAACATCTTTATTGGAGTATAATTGCTTTACAATGGTGTTTTAGTTTCTGCTTTACAACAAAGTGAATCAGTTATACATATACATATGTTCCCATATCTCTTCTCTCTTGTGTCTCCCTCCCTCCCACTTGGGTTTGTTTTCGTAGGTCTTTTCTTCTCTTGTGTTTCCCACTTAGAGAAGTTCCTTTAGCATTTGTTGTAGAGCTGGTTTGGTGGTGCTGAATTCTCTTAGCTTTTGCTTGTCTGTAAAGCTTTTGGTTTCTCCATCGAATCTGAATGAGATACTTGCCAGGTACAGTAATCTTGGTTGTAGGTTCTTCCCCTTCATCACTTTAAGTATATCATGCCACTCCCTTCTGGCTTGTAGGGTTTCTGCTGAGAATCAGTTGTTAACCTTATTGGAGTTCCCTTGTATGTTATTTGTCATTTTTCCCTTGCTGCTTTCAATAATTTTTCTTTGTCTTTAATTTTTGCCAATTTGATTACTCTGTGTCTCAGTGTGTTTCTCCTTGGGTTTATCCTGTATGGGACTCGCTGTGCTTCCTGGACTTGGATGGCTATTTCCTTTCCCCTGTTAGGGAAGTTTTTGACTGTTATCTCTTCAAATATCTTTCCTGGTCCTTTCTCTCTCTCTTCTCCTTCTGGGACCCCTATAATGCGAATGTTGTTGCATTTAATGTTGTCCCAGAGGTCTCTTAGGCTGTCTTCCTTTCTTTTTATTCTTTTTTCTTTATTCTGCTCTGCAGCAGTGAATTCCACCATTCTGTCTTCCAGGTCACTTATCTGTTCTTCTGCCTCAGTTATTCTGCTATTGATTCCTTCTAGTGTAGTTTTCATTTCAGTTATTGTATTGTTCATCTCTGTTTGTTTGTTCTTTAATTCTTCTAGGTCTTTGTTAAACATTTCTTGCATCTTCTCTATCTTTGCCTCCATTCTTTTTCTGAGGTCCTGGATCTTCACTATCATTATTGTGAATTCCTTTTCTGGAAGGTTTCCTATCTCCACTTCATTTCGTTGTTTTTCTTGGGTTTTATCTTGTTCCTTCATCTGGTTCATAGCCCTCTGTCTTTTTATCTTGTCTATCTTCTATCTAAGAGGCTTGTGCAAGTTTCCTGATGGGAGGGACTGGTGGTGGGTAGAGCTGACTGTTGCTCTGGTGGGCAGAGCTCAGTAAAACTTTAATCTGCTGAACTGCTGATGGGTGGGGCTGCATTCCCTCCATGTTTGTTGTTTGGCCTGAGGCGACCCAACTCTGGAGCCTACAGGGGCTCTTTTGTGGGGCTAATGGCGGATTCTGGGAGGGCTCACACCAAGGAGTACTTCCCAGAACTTCTGCTGCCAGTGTCCTTGTCCCCATGGTGAGCCTCAGCCACCCCCCCACCTCTGCAGGAGACCCTCCAACACTAGCAGGTAGGTCTGGTTCTGTTTCCCGTGGGGTCACTGCTCCTTCCCCTGGGTCCTAATGTGCACACTACTTTTTGTGTGCCCTCCAAGAGTGGAGTCTCTGTTTCCCCCAGTCCTGTCAAAGTCCTGCAATCAAATTCCACTAGACTTCAAAGTCTGATTCTCTAGGAATTACTCTTCCTGTTGCCAGATCCCCAGGTTGGGAAGCCTGACGTGGAGCTCAGAACCTTCACTCCAGTGGGTAGACTTCTGTGGTGTAAGTGTTCTCCAGTCTGTGAGTCACCCTCCCAGAAGTTATGGGATTTGATTTTACTGTGTTTGTGCCCCTCCTACTGTCTCATTGTGACTTTTCCTTTGTCTTTGGATGTGGCGTATCTTTTTTGGTGAGTTCCAGTGTCTTCCTGTCAATGATTGTCCAGCAGCTAGTTGTGATTCTGGTTTTCTCACACAGGGAGTGAGAGCATGTCCTTCTACTCCGCCATCTTGGTTCCTAATCCCACTAAATACTTTCTTAATACACTTTTAAGTAGAATTATGTTTATTCAGCCCTTTTATAAACAATCCTATGAGATTTAATCATCTCAATCCTTTTTTCTGAGTTACTGTATGAAGTACTGCAATGTTGATGTAGACAACTAAACGAACAACCAACCAGCCATTCTAAATAGAAATGGCTATTCCCCATTTCTTTAGCCAAGTGAGGTCACTGATAAACTGGTTCTAGGACTTAGATTCAGTAGAATAAATCTACTTATTTAGATAGTATACACTGTAGTATCATGATATGAAATTTCCTATTTTATTTTTACTTTTCAACTCATAATCATAGCTCATATCCACTAAACAGAGAGCATTTTCTCATCCAAAAGTTTTTCATTTTTATTTTTTTGCCACTCTTCTTAAAATATTTATATTCAAACAAATCCCAATCCCAACAAGTTGAATTTTACAGTTGAATTTCAATAGCAAAAACAACACAAACTTTTTGTCATCACTTTGTGGTGTTCTTTCAGAACACCTTTCTGTGTTCTTTTAAAAATACAGTAGTCCATATCCTACACTTAAATTTTTCAAAGTTTTTAATTTTTCACATTTCCAACTTTTTCAAATAAGGCCTTTAAAACTGGTTCTCTATTTTCAGGCAGATGAGTGAACATAACACCTCTAGAATGGGGGTGATAGAGAGAAGCATCATTTTTTGGTGTTCTTATTACAAAACTAAACTTTATAATGCATATCGTGATGACAAGCACTAGTTCAGAGATTTTGCCTTGATTTTGTCATGATTAAATGTAAAAGTACCTGAAATTTCACAAGTAGTTTGTTTCATAGGAGTTCAATAGTTGTGTATGATCAAGGCATATGTATTTCTTTACTATGACCAAATAATTTCAGGTAATGTCAAGGTCATTAAGAATGCTTTTGGGATAGAGAGAAAATATTTTTGTCATTAAATGATCCTATTTTTGAATGAAAATGATGATGATAATTATTTAACAATAGTCTGAATAAAATTCTAAATCTCTGTCTTTACATCATCATCTTAGTCATCAGAGAGGAAAGTAATTTATATATGAATGAGTTTTTGTCTTTTAACAGAAATAAAAGCATTGCCTGTGTAATATCATTAAAGAAAGCAAAACAATTCTGGTCTGTTCAGAAAAAAATAGGGAGATATTTCTGGCAAAGGAGCTTACTTGTGTGCACTAGATAGAGGAGTGGACTGTGGGACCTTGTGTTCCTTTCCCAGGTTGTGATATCCTTCACTGATCAGCCAGGCATGGCAGCCTCACCTCCTCTTATTGATTACTTCTCAAGGCTGACTTGGAACCTTGTGCTGTCCAGGTTTCAGATTTGTCTCGTTGATTTCACACAAAGGAAATACTAGGAACTCTCACCTTAGAAAGTAGCCCTAACAGCAGCCCCATCTTAAAAAGCACAAAGGAACTAATTGGGAGAGGGTTATTGCTTAGCATAAACTATGGAAATTTTAGAAAAGTAGCTTCCAGGGAAGTCCCTGGTGGTCCAGTGGTTGAGACTCTGTCCTTGCAGTACAGGGGGTGAGGGTTTGATCCCTGGTTGGGGAACTAAGATGACACATGCCTCGCGGTGTGGCCAAAAAAAATTTTTTTAATTAATTAATTAATTTTTTTTAAAAAAAAGAAAAGTAGTTTCCGCACATTACTCATGTTTTAAGAAGCACAGTATGTTTTAGGATTTCAAAATCTGGAGACTTGGCTGCTGAAAATTAGAATCCAAACTTTTGAAACAGTGAAATGTAATAATTTCTGTTAAGAGCTCCAATATTGAGGTCTGGGCAGCTAGGTACAGAGAATTTATCTACTGCATCCCTGCTCTTTATTAACACCCTTTAAGTTAGGTGTTTATACATTTTACCTGGGTAGTCTTAAGCTTCATGTCAACCAGTTTCTCTCAGCTCTTTCCTCCCTCCTTGCCCATTTCTGGCTGCAGTGTTCTGCTCTTTTCTGTGTTTTTCTCCTTAATTCATATCCATTAGTCAAGGAATGAATGACTAGTAGAAGTTTTAGGCTTTAGCTCCACTCTCTGTGGCAGCTACCATTTAATAGAGAGTGCAGCCTTAAATCTATTCCACCCTTAATCCACGGAGCTTTAGTACTTGGGGAGGCAGTGGAATAGGTTTTTACTTACTCCACCCTCCTTTCTATTCAACTAAAGCAACATCACTTTTTTCCGTTTTTAGGTTGGGTAACATTTTATTAAAAAATGAATTCTAAGTTTATAAGAACCTATATGCAAATATTCTCTTTGATATATATAAAAGAAGACTTTGGTCCTGGAATTGGATTTAATTTTTTCTTCATATGAGCTCTACCGCTTAATACTATGTGACTCTAGATAATTTATCAAGCCAATCTGAGCTCAGTGTCCTTATCTGTAAAGTGGGATTAATAACAATATCTACCATATAGAGGTATTATGAGAATTAAAGAAGATAATGAGATAAAATGCTCAGCACAGTTGCTGGTCCATATTAAGTGGACATTATATTCAGGCATTTTCCAAAAGCTGAAGATGATTCTTTACCAGCTTGAGGCTTCCCAGAACCCACAAAAATCAAGCCACATATAAGTACTTCCTATTTTTCTTGTGTATAAGACTGGCCCTGAGATGTGAAGGCAAATTAAGGTTCTTGATTTAGCAATGGCCAAGACATTATATACTTCTCTTCTGTTCTATTCCACATATATTTACCAAGCTTATGCCTCTTGTAAATTACAGCCAAAAATAAGATACAACCAATGAATGCAGGGCTGAGTATAGACAATGCAGCCCAAAATTCAAGAGGCAGGGACCGAGGGAAGAAATGGGAACTAAGAAGCAAAGGGAAGAATGAAGCCTGAGGGACCAGAACTTTGACTGTGAACAGGGATACCCAAATCTCCTTCACATGGGGGTAGCAATGGTTTCTTGTATTGCCTTAGAAGAACCAGATCAGTGCAGACCCTTCTTGCCCTCTATAAGCATAATATAGCCAGATGGCAGGTACATATATGCAAAGCAAGGTGGACAGTGTATAGTGACAAACTCAGATCCTTCAAGTTAAACACATTTGAGAATCTAGAGAGCAGGAGGGAATGTTGGAAACTGGGCTCCTCGTCTAAATTCACTCAAAATGATTGTTAAAAAAAATTAAGAAACATATGTTCTAATGAAACAACACATTCTAAGAGCCAGATTCGGCTAACAGGCTGCCAGTCTGCTACCACATCCACATGCAATAACTCATTTGTTCTTACTAACATCATGGCATCCATATAAAATCTTGGGAATCACCTGCCCAGGGAGTATTTCTTCAGTGCATGAAGAAATAATATAATACAATATAATAATAATATTATATTATATTATATTATATATAATATATAATAATATAATATGAATAATATAATACAATATTATCTTGGCGGGTGAATGAGAAGACACTACACTTAACTTAGGAAACTTCTTGGGTGCTTAGACAATTGCATTTATCGAAAGACATACCCCTAAAGAAAATTTAAAGAGAGGAAAATATGTAAAAATGTCTTGCCAAATACAATGATGGCCTTGTCTCGTGAGCCAACTGCCTATCACTAGGTGAATTCTGTAGTGCTCTGTAGTGACCCCCGTATGAAGGCCTAAGGGCAGAACTAGGAGGAATGGTATATTACTTTTCTGGAACTGCCATAACAAAGTGCCACAGACTGCGTGGCTTAAAACATCAGAAATCTATTCTCTCACAGTATTGGAAGCTACGAGTCTGAAATCAAGCCATGCTCTCTCTGAAGGTTCTAGAGGCGTGTCTTCTCCATGCCTTTTTCTTAGTTCCAGTGGTGCTGGGCAAAGAGGCCTCACTCCCATCTCTGCCTTCATCGACACAGGGTGTCCTCCCTTCACCTGTCTGTGTCTCTTCTTTTTTTCAAGAAGGACAGCAGTCATATTGGATTAGGGCCTACCTTGGTCCAATATGATCTCATCTTAACTTAATTTGATCTGCAGAAGCCCTATTTCTAGAAGATGTCACATTCACAGGTGCCAGGGGTCAGGACTTCAACATACACTTTTGGAGAACACACTTCAGCCCACAACGAAGGAGGAGGTTGAAGCTGTGTTCATGTATGTTCGGCTTCCCTGGTGAATATAAATCTAATGCTGCTGAGAGTAATAACAAAGTATAGACTTCACTATTTTCCTTCATTTCTAGAGAAAAAGGCAGATAAGTAGAGCATTTAAAAGCGTAATTCTGCTCTGATTATTCTCTTAAAAATCTGTCTAAGGCTCTGCATTTCCCTCAGGATAAATTTCAGACTGCTTACGATGGCAGACAGACCTGGTTTTCTGCAATACGTCTCTGCCTCGCCTCTGGCTCATCTCCTTCCTGGCACGTTCTACACCCCAGCCACATGTAACTGATGTATTTATACTGCAAATGTTCTGAATCCCTCCTAATCCATTTCTTTCCACACACCTTTCTATGTATCCGGATTGCTCTCCATCCCTCCCTATTTTCCTCTTTATCTTTGGCTAGAATCAACATATCTTTCCTCTCTCAGTTTAGAAGGTATTTTCCTTTGTGGAGTTGTTTGCCCTGCTTATGTGCTCTGTCATCTTTGGAATAACATCATCACACAATATTCAGATTCTCTGTTTTCCACCTTAGCTTATACACTCCCAAATGTTAGATGTTTTGTTTTATTTAGAACTGTATTTCCAGGACTTAACATAGTGCTTGGCACAGAATGGACATGCAATTTCTTCTTCTTTCTCTCCTTCTTCTCTGTCTCCTCTTCCTCCCCCCCCCCCCACCTCTTTTTTTAAGGAAGGAGAAATAGGTGAGAAGGAGATAGTGAAGGAGGAAGAAGCATTAGAGGAGAATAAACAGGGCCATATCTAAACATCCACACTTAAAAAAAATAGGATTAAACTAGTCTACCCATTCCATTTGCTAAAAAGATCCAACAAATAACGAGCTGGCAATTTCTAGGTTTTTTTCAGGGGTCATGGATAAATGTATAAAATCTTTTAATAAATTATCTTGATCATTGAGACCAGTAGAGTTTTGGAGTTAAAATCAAGGAATCAGTTTGCCTGGTTCAAATACCAGCCCTGCTACTTAGTATCCAAGTGACTGAGTAATTAACATACTTCTCCACACCTCCATTTTCTCATCTGTAAATGAGGGATGATAACAGTACCTAACTCATAAAGTTGATGTGAGGATAGAGTGAGTTAATATATGTAGAATGCTCTGTACCTAGACTAATGCATATTAAATAGTACATGTTACATAGTGTTAACTATTATTTTCAACATTTTCTTATTCAGTTTTTCCATCTAGATTAACCAGACATGTTAACCAATAATAGTTTAAATATTAAAATGAGTATTTTTATCCACCTTCAAAATTAAATGGTCAATTATTATATTTCAGTTTTCCATTAAATATATTACTACGGTCATTCTGATACAAATTCAAAGGACACTATGTGAGAAGGGAATTTGTAGAAATTCTACATTGGTTAGCTTAAGGCAAAAATGATACAAATTAAAAAATTTGTGTAGTTTTTTGAATTGAATCATTTTTAAAATCTTGTTACTATTTCTCTCCATTTCAAAAGAGATGTGTAAAACCACTGAGAGTCATTAAAGTATTTTCCATAAGGGGGCAGTAGTACATTTCTATATCAAGAGAAGGTTTTCAACTATTTTCATTCACATTATTTCCAGTAAATTGACAGTAATAATTGGTGCTTTGGAAGGCATATGTTTATGTTAAAATCTTGTTTTTATGGCTTAAAGTTTTCTTTTTTATACCTCTATTAACATGTAAATTTTAAAAAAATTATAGAAATAAAACCTTTATAAGGATATAAAAAGACCAACATAATTGATTATTCAAAACAAAATACAGATAAACAATCATTAAAAATCTTGTTTTCAGTTTTTTAAGGAACCTCCATACTGTTCTCCATAGTGGCTGTATCAATTTACATTCCCACCAACAGTGCAAGAGGGTTCCCTTTTCTCCACACCCTCTCCAGCATTTACTGTTTGTAGATTTTTTGATGATGGCCATTCTGACCAGTGTGAGGTGAAACTACCATACGACCCAGCAATCCCACTACTGGGCATATACTCTGAGAAAACCGTAAGTCAAAAAGAGTCATGTACCACAATGTTCACTGCAGCTCTATTTGCAGTAGCCAGGACATGGAAACAACCTAAGTGTCCATTGACAGATTAATGGATAAAGAAGATGTGGCACATATATACAATGGAATATTAGCCATAAAAAGAAATGAAATTGAGTTATTTGTAGTGAGGTGGATGGACAAAGAGTCTGTCATACAGAGTGAAGTAAGTCTGAAAGAGAAAAACAAATATCGTATACTAACACATATATATGGAATCTTAAAAAAAAAAAAAAAAAAAGGTTCTGAAGAACCCAGGGGCAGGACAGGAATAAAGAACACAGACGTAGAGAATGGACTCGAGGACACAGGGAGTGGGAAGGGTAAGCTGTGGTGAAGTGAGAGTGGCATGGACATATATATGCTACCAAATGTAAAATAGATAGCTAGTGGGAAGCAGCCGCATAGCACAGGGAGATCAACTCTGTGCTTTGTGACCACCTAGAGGGGCGGGATAGGGAGGGTGGGAGGGAGACGCAAGAGGAAGGAGATATGGGGATATATGTATATGTATAGCTGATCCACTTTGTTATAAAGCAGAAACTAACACAGCATTGTAAAGCAATTATACTCCAATAAAGATGTTAAAAAAAATCTTGTTTTCCTAAATTAAAGCAACTATCAAGAAAATTATATATTGATAGTCCAGTAACAATTTTGGACTTTAGTAAAATATTTTTCTTTTATTAAAATAACAATAGTTAAAATATATTAGCCAATTTTTCCATCATTGTTTAGACATTTTTTACATGTGTGTGTATTAGTGTGTGTAGAATTCCATGAATTATTTAAAAAATAAATAGTACTGTTTTGAAATAGTCTACTAACATAAATTTACTCACATTTTTATAATCTCACAAGTAGGCAATATTTTTCAGTGCTGAAGTTTCTAATTTTTAAAAAATCTTCAGGTAGTTAATGATTTGGGGGATACATAAATTCTTGAAGAACATAAATCTGAAGAGTGCTAATGACAATATTAACATGAAGAGTCAAAGTATATTTCTACAAAATATTTTAAAGTTATTATTAATAAATACATTAAGTAATTAACTGCAGTAAAGAAGACTGGCACCATCTTAACCAAACGATGACAGTCAATATCACCAGTAATACAGCAATTATCTATGGTGTACTTTCCAATACAATGTATTGAGAACATAATTAATGTAAAACATTCTATGAAGTAACTGTCATCTATTCTTTAAACCTATTAAAGACAAGAAGAACCTGAGGACCTGTTCTAGATTTAAAAAGGCTAATGAAACATATCAATTAAGTGCATCGTAAAGTTCTGTATTGGATATTAGTCTTTTACAGCATATTATTAGGTCAATCAGTGAAATGTGAATGAGGTTTGCGGATTAGATAGTAATACTTAATCAATATCTGATCAACAGTAATTTCCTGATTGTGATAATTTTCCTGGGGTTATGAAAGCAAGTGTCCTAATGTGGAAAAAGGGTACATGGGAGCTCTTAATACTATCCAATGACTTTTATGTATGTTTGAAATTATTTTAAAATCAAAAGTAAAAAAAAAAACAAACAAAAAAACCCACTAGGGAAGAGTGTACCAGGGAGAGAAAACAGTAAAAGCTAAGGCACTAAAACAGAGAAGGGGGCCAGAGACAGAATGCCTGGGTGGCTTAGCACAGTGAGGGAAGGGGTGTAGTATGCACCAGATGAGGCTTGAAAAGGATGCAGGAGCTGTATATTGCAGGGCTTCACTGTCCAGAGGCATTTAATTTTTATTGTGAAAGAAAGAAAAAGTCCTGAAAGTTGTAAAAAAGGTAATTGACATGACCTGATTTATGTTTTAAAAACTACACTGTGTGTTCTGAGTGTAGATTGGATTGGTGGTGGTGAGGAAATGCAGAAGCAGGGGTGAAGAGGCAGTTTCCTGGGAGAAACTGACTGCTTAGCCCATGCGACTGTGATGTGGGTGAAAAGGAGTAGATAGATTTGAGATGCATTTTAAAGTCAGAACCTATAGCTACAGGCTGATGGATTGAATGAAGGGATTAAGGATGACTCAGGTTCTCTGTAAAATCAGGGAGCATATAAATTATGCTCTTTGGTGTGTTCCAAAGTACATGCGTAGCATAGGGTCTGGCATACCTGATATATTCAATGTATATTGTATATATATTGATTGATAATTTTTAAATCATTTGAAAATTATTAGAAAAGTGGACATAATTATAGAATAAAGCTTCCATAATGAATGCTTTAATGAGGAAATTATGCAGGCTTGTACCGTGAAGCATTTTTAAGTGATAATGTGCACTATCAGTGTGATTACTGCTATTATTCTAGCACATTTTAGATAATTTGGTAATAATTCCATAATGATTCAGAACTCCCTCCCATTCCTTGGTTGCTACCTGATGGTTTGTAGAATTACAGTATTGTAGCATTAAAAGTAATTTCAGAAGTGACTATTAGACAACATTGTAGCAATAAAAGTAACTTTAGAAGTGACTACTAGACTCCTAAAGAAATACGCTATTTCAGTATTTTCTGACAAGCATTCATCTAATCCTTCTCTAAGGATCTGTGGGCCTAGGAAATCTTTGCATTGGTTTCAAAGACAGATCAACAAATATTGATCTCTGCTTCCTTCTCTTTCGCTTCTTCTTTCTGCTTCATCCTTCTCCATCATGCCATTTATGGAGAAAAAAGTATGGGATAGGATTATGTATTATTCAGAGGTGATGCTACATTAGTGTGAGACAGGAAAGGCATTTCAATGGGTAACTAGAGGCTTGCCAAATCATTGCAAGGGCAGAGGACGTGACAGTAAAGATGCCTTCAGGAAATGGAGAAGTGAAGGAACAGGGAAATCAACACGAGTGACCTTAGCTGCTTGCAGTATCAGTGGGTTTTTTGGGGATGGCTCAGGAAAGCCTTGGGAACCTTCCAGTAATGATCTTAAAGGCATAGCGCACTGAAATGAATATACTCAGGAGAAATTCCAGTGGCTGCCAACAATACCCTTCATCTGCTGCTTCACTGCTGATGCCCACAAATCTGTCTGCAGCTGCTGTGGGATACTTACTTCTCCTCCTGTCCTTCTTCACCTCCCAGATGGTGAGGGAGTCTGGGAAAAATGGTTGTTAGTTTTCTTCTCCCGCAGTCTTGGAGAGAGGTTTGAAGGACAGGGATGGTACTGAGAACTAGAAAATCAGATCTATCACGGGTGGATGGATGTTTTTCTTTCTTGGAGCTCAGTATCCAAATTAACGGTTTGTTATTTCTCTGCACCTGCTATTAAAGTCAGTTGAAGGAGAATATTTTGCTTTTACTTCTCCAGAATTCCTTATATCAGTATAATGAAAAGCAAAGTGAGGAATTTGGGAATCTCTAATCAGGATTACCCAGAAGATTTTTATGAAGATGCCAAAGTTAATTAGGTCAATTTTGTTATGCTTCAGTATACATTTATGGGGAAAAAACAATGGAATTTCAAATCCAAAGTCATCCTTGTTAATTAGGATTTATCACCCCCACCAGGATACTATCCCATTTGCCTTTTGTTTGAGTGGCATGAGGAATGCAAAATGGCCCAGTGCAAACTAGCAAGGTACAGTCTCAGCTTCCGGTACTATGAAAGCAGGGGTGTTCTGGAGCAGGCGCATGTGGGCTCCTGAGAACTATGTGCTTCATTTCTCAGCTCTGCATCTGTGACGTCACCGTGGAAGCTGGAAATCAGCCTTTGGAAGCATGTACAGCACAAAAATCAGCAAATGCTGCAAGTCAGGGCCTGACATCAACTATGACTTTATGGCTTATTACAAAAACAAGCGCTGTAGCAGTTATGAATGTTTTCCTAAGCATGGTGTGTGTGTGTGAGAATGTGTGTGTGTGTGTGTGTGTGTGTGTGTGTGTGTGTGTGTGTGTGTGTACCAATTACTTTCTCCCACTTCTAAAATGGACTGCCACACACCGCAACTTCTTTGCTGATTATGGTCTAAAGTTTCAGGACCATTTCCTCCCCAGGATAATGCTACAATATTTGCAACAGAAATGTTGATATGCAAAAGGTCAGACTTTACTGTGCTGCATTTGTCCGTTAAAGGCCATGAGTTACTACGGCTTTACTGAGAAATCAGGGTTAACTAGGAAATTTAACCATGAAAGCATAGAAGAAAAACTACAAAAACTGCACACCGAATATAGTTTCTTCTAGTTCAGTGTGGGAAAATCAGAGATAGCACCATTTTCTGGGCTAAAACACAATTAATTTTTTTATTATATAATTTTAAAACATACACAAAAAAGAGAGAAAGATATAATAAATCCTCATGTATTTCATTCACCCAACTTGAATAATTTTAAAGGATTGGCCAATCTTGTTTAATCTATTTCACAACTACTGTTTTTTCTGGAGTATTTTAAAGCAAATCTCAGACAGCGTATAATTTTAATTTGGTCCTTTTAAAATAAACAGAGGCTACATAGAGGCAGAGACGAATCCACTGTGCCTCTTACTATTTACCCTCAAACAGTATTAAACACATTTAGGTTCTATTCCCATAGGTTTCATCCCTTAGTCCTAATTAAAATGACGCCTTTTCTTTTCTAAAACTCTGAGCTGTTCTGAATGCCCCCAAAGCGTTTTGCTTACAATGGGTGACTTGCAAATGGGAGAAGGATTCTGGCTATTTTTATTCTTCTTGGGCAGAAACAATGAGTAGTGATCAAAGGCAATCATAATTCTATCACTTCATTGAGATGGATTCAATGAACATGTGGTCCCTCTCTATTCTCTAAGAACAACATTAGAATAGCCAGGAATCATTACATGTTGCTTGTATTATGGTTAATTTATCTCCCCCCCCCCAACCCCGCTGAAGTTCACGCAGATATTAAATTGTTAATAATCAGACGTTCCTAATCTCATCTCTACCCTGTGAGAATAAGAGAAAAATGTCTTTCTTTTTATGATGAGTATTTGGGAAACTTTCATGCTATTATAAACTATTTAACCAAGAGATTTTCAGAAGAATCCCGTTTCTCATGGCCAGACTCCCGGAAGCTAGTCGTGCTCCCCTGTGTCAAACCCTGTTTCTTTCTCCATCTCCTGAGAGATTCTTCTTTTCAGGGTCCATTCCCTCCAGCCCCCTCTTAAAAAACTCCACTCAAAACTGTAGATTTCAGTCTCATTCTAGAATCAGTTTTTCCCCTCCACTAGTGCAATCTGGGGGACTCAATAAAAGAACCTGAATAAATATCACGGGTCTGTTTTTCTGTTTAAAACAACCTATGAATAGCAAGTGTAGAAGAAGAGGCTTTAACAGAACTGTTGTGGGTGAGAGACATGGGAATTTAGGTGTAGCTCACCGGTCTGGGTCAGATTTTGGTACTCCAATTTTCAGTATCCTCTGAGGACTCTCTACTAGGATGGACTGGAGATGGGTGGTTGTTATTGGAAAATTTGTGTAAAATGTTTACATGCACATATACCTTGACAAATAATAATTCAGGGGGAGTGTGGTCCAGATTCATATTAAACACACTCTATTCTCTCTAGGCTACTTCGCCTATCCTGTAGATACCAAAGTGTTATCAGTCACTCCTACGATCCTCTTCCCAATTCCAAAACCATATTCAGAGGGCTATGGGCCAATGAAAAATAGTGCTAATTGCTGTGCATTTTCCAAGCATCTGTCTTTTGTGGGTATCTGCTTCCACAAAAAGTCCTTTTGGGAGAAAACAATATGCTTACTTACCTTAGATTAGATAGAAGCAAATGGATGTCAGTGAACGGGGTAAAAGAAGGCTTATTATCCTTGTCCATCAGAATCAGTTCTCTGGTGGGTCACGAATGAGGGAAGGGAGAAGCATGGTGTCTCAGGTACATATTCACTGCTTGATCCTCATTTTCCCATCTTGTGGACCAAAGGAGACTTTCTGTTTGAGGGAAATATGAGAGACTTGTTCCCAGTGTTAAAATTAGATGTGTAATTATATGATAAATGCTAATTTCTAAATATAAAAGTCTTTAATAAATATTAATTTATGTTTTTATAATAATAGTATTCAAACTTTACTGTGATTAAAATAACTTAGGAAGCTTATTTAAATTACTACTTTCTAGTCCTCAGATATTCTGATTTAATAAGTCTGGGAAGGACTCAGTGATCGACATTATTTTTAATGGATATTTTTGCAGATCTGGATACAAAAGATCTGCATCATTTACTATGAGAAACATTCTTCCATCGAGTGTAAATATATGAAGCAAACAGTGTAGTGAATAGATGTCATATTCCAATAACTCAGATGCACAAATTATTTCAAACTTTAACAAGTGCTCTTAACTCCAGCACACTGTGAACACCTGTGTCGAAAGAATCTGGCTTCCTTAGATCCACCACACAGGCTTTCTTTTATTCTCTCCCCTTGCAAAGACACTTTCTCTGCTTTCTTTCTCCTCAAGCCCTCAATCTCTATACCCTCCATGAACTAAAATTTCTGTGTGAAAGAAGCGAAGGATAGCAGGGCTGCAAGGAACTTTTGCTTTGCTTTTGAGCCGAAAGTCATGACTTAATAAAAAGAAATTAACAAGAATGAAAATGCACAAATTATCAACACAATATATTATCATGCTACTGAGTAAATCTACTGGTATTGATATATTTGATCATCATACCAATATTCATTCCACTTATAATTCCCATTTGGTATATTTTTGAAATATTATTTTTTCTAATTTTGAAAGTAATTTATATACAGTATATAAACTTGGAAAATACTGAAAAATTCTAAAAGTAAATAAAATCACCCATAATACCACAAACCAGAAAATAATCTGTAAAAGTTTTTAATAAACTTTTTCTCAATAACCCTCAAATCTCTACAGCAATGACTTTATTCCTTTATTTCCCAAGCAATCGCATAAGAAAGACTAGTAAGAATGAACATGACATAGTGGAATGTGGAATATAATAATAGCCGAGACATTTACTTGAGGTTTTCTTCTTGCCTGAAATGATTCTGTTTACCACAGGACATTGGTATGGATTCCCAGTTGCACTTAGTGGTCAATATGGTTGATCTCTGAGACAATAAAATGCTTAAAGCAAGTTAGATTTAATAGTTTATAGAAAAAAGTGTGATTATCTAAATCTTTGACTAGTAACAGCACTTAAATACAATACTGGTGTACTTTTAGCCAATCCTTACCTATTACCTGTTTTTGTTTTTGTTGTTGATTGGTTTGTTTATAGTCTCCTTAACATGATACTTTATATTTGTATCTGTTGGCATTGATCTTAAATCCTTGTATCTAGACTAGCCCCATACAAGTCTGTTGAGGTCTTTAAATTTTTTTTCACTTCTAGAACTCTCTCCACTGAGTCAGAATCTCCAGGGATTAACCTCTGAATTCTTTACTTTTATTAAATAACACGAGTAACTCTAGTGTGTGGCCAAGTTTGGGAATTATTGAAATAGGACAAAAAGATGAGGGTGTCCCTAAGGAGTTGTTTTCCTTTAAAAATAGTTTTCAAAATATTTGAACTCCTTCCAGAATTTTGTTCCCCAGATGACAGCCTTTTGATTGTAATTGACTCAAATTGATATATTTTTAATCTTGCAATGGCTCCATTTTGAAGAAAGATTTGATATTACTGTTTAGATTTGCTAAAAAAAAGTCATCTTTAATTAGTCTCTTATCTCTCCAATTTCCAGGCAACTCAAGAAAACAGATATAAACCATATTTTTCTTTTACCAAGAAAATTCAGTAAAAGTTTTTTTTTGCCTGAATTATCCAAACTACTTTAATAGCATATTGAAAACTGCATATTTTTTCTAATTTATGCTATCATGACTGTATCTTAGACATTCTGATGGTTTTAGTTAAAATAAGGGTAATTTAATTTAACTATAATGAACATTTTCTGTAGTATTAAAAATAGAATAGTGGCATTTCCTTTTGAATCCTCAGTATGCCAATAGATCATATTACAGATGTTATGCCTTCTCTCATCCTTCCATGCCTCCTCTACCACTGGATCTTTAGAAGATGTGGAAAGAACTAGAGAAGGGAGTTATTTCAGAAATGTGCATATTTAGATGGAAGATTTGTTAATAAATGGTTTTCTGAGAAGAAATCAAACTTCTGTCCTTCTGAATTCACAGAATTAGTGTAGCTGAAATGAAACATTGTACATGAAATCTATGAATTGTTTTCCAATAACACTTTTTATATGCAGTACATTTTATCTGACAAAGTTTTAAGTCAAGTTTAGATTTAGAAGACACAGGCTAGTTGTTAAAATTTGTGACAGTGTTTTGATGTTCCTTGCAAAGTATTTTACTTACTTTGCTCTCCTGAACAAATGACTTGTTTTGCTGATTTGTGGCTCAATTAATGATCTTTCATCATTAGAGGTGACCCTACCAGAGGCTGATATTCTTTAGTGTACCATACAGAATTGGACTAAATATCATTTAACAAATCAGCTTTGCCCTTTTCCATATGAAGTTTTTCCCATGTCATAAAGCATGGACCCTTAATGATGGAAACACATCTAGCTTCAAAATTAGATATTAAATAGACTACACAGTTTTTTCAACTGACTGCCAGTGCAGAAAAAAAATATGAGTCATTGGGAATGGCTTTAATTCAATGTCAACCACAGCTGATATTGCAGGTTCCTATTTCTGCAATATATTCACTTTCAGATGTGATGTTTGAATCGAATTATAAATCTTCTTTGCCATGAACCTAAAGAGAAAAATATCCTTTGATGTATTTATTTTGTTCCTTGGTGGGGGTTTTGGAGTTCATGAGATATTACTCTTACAGCTGTGGAAATTATGTGGGCATAATTATATATGGTTTTGAAGTTTATTATTTCTGTTGGATATGTTACTACATTTAACACATATATGTATACACATATATATGAAGAAGGGAGCTTAAATACTTTTGACTTATTTTTTAATTAAAAATATTTCATTTCATCTATAGGCTATTATTTATTCTTAAAAAACTTACATAAAGAAATTCTGAGCCCATAGTTTTAATACTCATGTCCACTTATTAAAAGCAAGGAGAGAGAGAAGAAAACAAACTGAAAAAGAAAACATATTGTTTACCAGACCCTGAAAATGTACCCCATAAATTTTTCGTATGAATTTGATTATTTTCTAATTTCACACATTCAGAAGAGCCTACTCATACTTTCAAGCTGAGAGAAAAGAAATTTCCAGTTTCAAGAATACTTCTGAAAATCTTTATAAAAAATGTTTAACCAATGAATTAACGAATACTTATATTATCAAATTACATATAATTAGCATGATTGATTTCTGGCCACATACACTATTTTACAAATTGTTCCCAGGTTATAAAAATACTGTGAGCAGAACAGATTTACACAGGAAGTCCCATGAAGAGTTTCTCTTGGGGGGAAGATTATTCTATTTCATTGGGCTATGCTTACTTCCCTCTAAGAAACAGGTTTGAAGTACTTGGGCATATTTACACAGACTAGGTATAAAAGAATAGAGAATTAAGGCAATGATGTGGAGATGCGTGTCTCAAACTTGGACGTGCAAACATATCTCTCGAGTTTGTTAAAACACAGATTCTGATTCCACAGTTCTCTGATGAGGTCTGAGATTCTACATTTGTAACAAGCTCCCAGATAACACTCGCATTGCTCAGACCACACACCGAGTACATGTAGAGCACTGGATTCTGTGCCTGACTGCCCATCAAAGTTACCTCGGGGAGATTCTACACCAAAAGAGAGGCCTGAGCCATAACACAGATCTCAACCTGGATCACCCAGTGGGCCCCTGACATGTGTGCAGTTAATAAGCTGCACCGCTGATTCTGAGTCTCAGCTAAGGTGGCGAACCACGGGCTGAGACTGTTTCTCTCTTGCGGAGAGTGCATACAGGTATAGGTGTGTGTTGGGGAGGCATGTGGATGGGGTTTAGGGGTGGAAGTGCTTTACAGATCAAGAAAGAAAAGGAGAGTTTTATTCTGAGCAGGTGAACCTCCTCCTCTCAAAGCTTCTTTCCTCCCAAACAGAGAAGTACCGATTGGTGAGGTAAAAATCTGACACATTGTCACAGCCTCATTATTCAGAACTAAACCCAGAGACCTCTGAAATCATTTCCCAATTCTCTTCCCCTCCCCAACTCTGCTCTGGTCATAACTGGCTTCCTTCTTGTTTCTGAAAATCCCTAAGCAAACCACCCCCAAATTTTGCACTAAATGTTTCTTCAGCCTGGAATAATTTTACCCCAAATATCCCTTAGCAGATCTCTTACCTTTTCAAGTATTTGATCAAATATTGTCTCCTCAATAAAGCCTTCTGATCACCCCATTCAAATGACAACTTGCCACTAGCCCTTCTGATCTTCCTTTTTTGCATCACTTTTTCTATAGCACATATCACATTCTATCACATTATTTATTATGTTTACTAATCAAGTTCTGTTCTCACTCCTCTTTACCATCACTAGAAGGTAGTGATGTAGGGGATCTTTGTTCACAGATATTGCCAAACTGATAGGAAATTCCTATACCACAGCATGTGTTTGATAAATGAATGAAAACATATAAACTCAGGTGTCACTTCAGAGAGGTCTTGTGTGACTGCCCCAGTAAAAGAAGTACCCACCTTCAAACTTCCTATCTTTATCCCTCTTTATTACAGTAGCCTATTACACTAGCTTATATATCCCTTATGTTCTCTCTCTCCCCTTCTCTCTCTCTCTCCACATGTATACACATACATAACTTTTATTTGTTTCTGAGTTTATTATTAGAACATACATTTTTTAAGGACAGTGATATTATTTCAGAGGTATGTACGTAGCAAACATAACACCTCCTAGCACAGAGTAGATGGATAATACATATTTGTTGACTCTTTTAAAAAAGGGGGGAGTATAAAGATAAGTTAGCTTCTCTGCATTGCTATAATGTAATGAATAATTGCTGTTTCACATTTCTCCGGATAGAGAAACATTATCTGGTGTTGATGGCTGATTTAGTGCTCTATTATTCAAGCAAGCAAGGGCAAACACATCAGTTAGACATTTATTCCCAACGTTTATGCTATGACCAAGCAAAGTTTAGATTATGGTTGTGTCCAGTCGGTTTGCTTGCCAAAGAGCACCCAGGTACTCAGAGTCTCCCTCCCCCCATCCCATCTCATTTCCTTGGCTCCAAAAGGTGCATGCCCAGAGTTCTACTAATGATGAATTGGCACCGCCAAAAGTCTGGTTCAGCCCAAGGAAAATTCACCCAGCTGGCTAAAGTCATCACATGGTAGGATGCTGTTTTTCTACTTAAATACACTTGTGGTCTCTCAAGAGCTCATTATTTCATCATTGTTTACTTTTGGTCCAACAGGGTCTACAATTTCCATTATACAGCACTTCAGCAACCCTGTAGCTGCCGAGGTTGCCCACGCTGACAGGGCATATACGAGGCATTGATCCCTAGACTGGCTAAACAGAATTGAAGCTGGTGCCTGTGTGTTCTTCCCTGACCTAGGCCATCCAGTCATGATTTGTTTACGTAGTTTGTGGCACAGGAGACCACACTCAAAAGGTGAAAAGATGGTTGTGCGTTTGTTGTTCTTGATGTAATTGCAAACACAAGTAGGTATAGGAAAGAAGAAAAGACTCCACTCTCAGTTTCAAAATCCCATAGTCTTATTTTCTAAAATTACAAGAATGGTTAAAATCAAAGTAATCAATTCAGAGTTGACAAGATAGAAGCTAAATGCAGATCATTTTGGGTCTGTGGCTACACCTCTTGCCTAACAATTAGTAGTCACTATATTCAGTCATTCATTTATTAATTCACTCAAGAAGTTTTACTTAATCCTATAATGTACACAATATTGTCCAAAGCACTTAGGGACAAACCTCAACGATTGTAATTATGCAAAATATGGAAAAAAAAAACAGAAAAAAGGATCATGGATGTAGTGAGTGTAATGAGTTTAAATCCAATTTGACAAATATTTCTTAAGGTACTCGTTTTGCGTTCCAAGTATAACACCTGTACATACGCACAGTTGGTTTGACCAATTATTAGTTGCATACTATACACATATAAATTTGAAAGCTATAAACAGTTTGGGTTTAGAAAAATCCTAGAGTATTAGGAAGAGGCAACACTTTAAAAGCACACTTTCTTTGCAAAGGAATAGTAAATAATGAAAAAAGAGATTGGAATCAATTAAAAAATGTGTTGGGAATATATCTTTGGCAGAGTGTGTTAAGATCTCGTGGTGGTTGTGGTGGTAAGGGTGGGATTACAAAGATAAATGATCATCTCACCTTCAAGGGGTTTATAATCCTTATGAATTATAAGGACCACCTCCAAGGTCTCAATTCACTCACTCTAGCACTCTCTGTCAAAGGCAGATATGGGAATTGTACCCCACCAGAACTGCACTGCTACACACTCAGAAACTCATTTTAGGCTGATGCGCCTTCTCAGACATTGTGGAATATGTACTCAGTGGTAGACAGAGAGCGTCAGGGCAAAATCTGTGCTGCCTAACTTCCCAGGTGTGCAGTTAGCAGGTGAGATATGGTGGTTTGGAAGAATAGTTCCCTCCTGTTGTCCGCCTGGAAGAGGCAGATCAAATGTCTTATGACCTGGATCATTTGGATAGCAGGTCAGAGAAAACCTGCCCCTAAATTTAAAATAAACATAAATAAATGCAAGCCCCATTTTCCCTTCTCTTCACCAACAGCAGGACTCCACTTCTCTCCTTTCTTTTCTGGAACATAATTCGGGAAGCTGTGCTGGAGTTCTTTGTGTTCCTCCCTAGATCTTTTTCTGTCAAATTATACCTTCATGGTCCATTAAACAATCATCTAAAAATAGTTCCCAGAGAACAGGAAGGAGTGAGCTCTTCAAACACTTTCCCATCACTAAGAAATATTTTCACTATATCCTGGATGGTGATGGTGTTGGTAAGGTACTTCTCCCTGAGTAAAATTAGTCTTTATATAGGATACTTTCAAAATCACATTAACTCCTGAGAATCGGGCAGGAGTTGGAATGTTGTGGAGTAGGTTTTTGGGTGTCACTATCATTTTGCACTGCTATCATTCAGAGCTCTTACATCAGAGCGCTAGAAATCCTGGAATGTGGGAGAGAGTCTCACATAAAAAATAATTTTCCTGTGTCCCAATGACTTCTAAATATTTTCATAGCCAATCTTGCAGGTGGAAAAACTCACATAATTATTTGAGACTAGAACCTCCTTTCATTTTATATATAAACACAAAGGATATTTTTGCATAATTTTAATGGACACTGAATTTTGTAGGAATGTAACTATTGAAGAGATCTGGTAGAGAGTGCATAAAAATGGAACAGGTAACAATAAATTATGACAAAATACAATATGAGGTATCATAAAGAAGAAACAGACGGCTGCTGAGAGCACAGAAGGAGAACCAGGCCTTGAAGTATAAGTAGGGTTAACCTGTAGGGCTGGGGAGAAATGAGGGAAGAGTGAGAAAGGGTCACACATAAGATCAAGCATGGGAAGTATTTAGAAAAAAAGTAAATGTTTCCAATTTGGGGACTAAATGATCTTGGTAGGCAAATGCTCAATTTCTTGATGAACACAGATCACAGACAGGAATGACATTTGGGGCTTCTCATGTAGAATGGGAATGAATTCAGGGAAAGATTGGGAAGCTACTGGAAACAAGTTAGACCAATGCCAACAGGGCTATAAAGTAAGTGGAAAGTTAGCAAATTATTAGTTAGCTTCTTTTAAATTAAGAATATTTGTGTATTTTGCAACATAGAAATAATGAAACATTTCTTTCTCTTTCTCTTTACTCTGTTGAGATTCTCATGGCTGTTGCTTCTAAGATCTCCAAGAACCCAGGGGAAAACATTCTCTCACAATGTTGGGCTTCTGCTTCAGTAGACTCTCTTCATCTTAGACCTTAACCTTAAACGCAGTTCTTAAGTAAACCCTACCTTCAAGAAAGCCTAGCTGGAGAGTTGCCTTCTATTCTTTTTCGAAAATTTAGACTTTCTCCCCATTGAGTTTCAGGCTTTCTTCCCAGTTTATTGTGAAGCCAGGAAGTGTACTTTGTTCTTTTTTTGTTTTGACAGGTACATGATAGGCTCACAAATTATTCTGTTAAATGAAGAGATGAAAAGTTCATAAATAACCACACAAAGAGAACCCAAAATAGTCACCAAATTAACACACACACACAAAAATGGAACTAACACTTCAGAAAGTGTTATATACATCTAGAGAAAAGCCTAATACTGTCATAGTTACTGTCATCAGGCAGTCTCTGGGTGAGTCATTAAGGAGTCTAGATCCTGGACAAATGGCTTTCAAAGGTGGAGGATGAGAGGGTGACAGACAAGCTTTACCTCTCCTCTCAATTTCACTGTGTCCTGAATTCTAATTTTGTAGCTTTATATAGCTTTAAGGCAGATCTATTTTGAGAAAAAAAAAAAATCCTCTGTGGTTGCAGATATCCCTCCACATGCCTCATCTCTTACTCTTGGCTTCAAAGATCACATGCTGATAATGAGACCAGAAAAGGTTGATAAGTAAACACTCAATAGTTTGTAATATTCACAGTTTTTAATTTTGAGTTCCACTTTCTTGTGTATTATATACAAATAACTATAATAGTAATAACATAGGAAGCACTATTATAAGCACTTTTTATATACTAACTTTACAATAAACCTGAATGGTAACATCACGATCCCCATAGTACAGATATAAAGCTGCGACATAAGGAAACTAAATAATTTGACAAAACATTTGAAGACAGGATTTGAACAAAACATCTGTCCCCAGAGCTCAGCCTCTTTAGCAGCATAGGGTACTATATAAGATATACTACATATGCAATAATATCTCTTAGTCTAGTTACTAATTTAAATGCAAACACTTATTATTTTTATTATTATTTCCTAGAATAGTGATAACTTACTTCAGTTATTATAAAAAAAGAAACATTTAGAGTAAATATAACTTTCATTTTTATCTCTGAAAGTTTCTCCCTTACCATCTTTCTTTGCAACATTGCTCTTATCTAAAAATCATACTGAAAAATGAAGCTAAGTCATTTATTACATAGTTTATCTACTCTAGATAATGGAATCTAAGGCAGGTCCATGAATCAAATGTAGACAGTAGTAACTAGGAGATATTAGGAGCACATATAAATGCCAATAATTTTTTTTGTGTGTGAGAACCAAGACCTCTCTAAGATTCTTTCAAAATGGAACACATTTCATTTTATTGTTTTTATCATTTGACTATTCATTTCTGCATGTTCAAGATAAAAAATTTCATTCAATTCTCTTAGGACTTGGAATGAAGACTTTAACATCACAGGCTAAAAAAATTATAACTCCATTCTAAATATATATGAATCACAAGTTCTCATAGAAAATGAAAAAAAAAGTGTGTGTGTTTTATTTAAGTTTTATACATGAGACTAGGGAAATATGTTATAATAAGGATGAACTTTGGAAAGTAACAAATGTCAAATGGTATTCTTTCATCTGTCTAGTGAGAAATATTTTTACACTGTCAAATACCAATCTGTGCTTTTTGGAAGTGGTATATTTCAAGCCCCATCTATTTCAACTTGTTATAGACCCTTTACCTTTGATTTTATTTTATGAGTCTATTTACACTTATATTCTAACGAAATTCAATCTTAATTATTTTTTCCAATTTTAACTACAGTCATCTGTCTACTAAACACTTAGGTCAACTGGACTTCACATTTAAGTGCCCTATGATCGACTTCAGTTTGTTATAAACATGTTTCATAATTTTCTTTCCCTCTTGTAACTTGGATTTCATTTCACTCTGGAAAAGCTGGTTCTAATTTGGATTTCATTGTTTTTACCTTTCAAACTTTTTAATCTCATAACTTCCTATTTTCTCTTTCTAATTCTTTCCAAACGCAGGTCTCAATCGTTTTTTTTTTAATAATGCCATTTGTGTTTTTCTTTCTTATGGTTGTGCTCTGTTTCTCTGTCTATCATTCTTTAACTTTTTTCATTTTTAATAACTCTTCTTTGTACAGGTCTGCACAGGTAAGTACTCAAAAACATTGACTGCTTCATGGAATTATGGCAAAAACTAATCCAAAACATCTTTTGTATAGTATGTTAAAAACATTCAGACACTTATTTAGGTAATTTGGATTATTTTTGGTAAATTCATAGAGACATGATTGATAGATTCACATTTATTCCAGTGTTTTCATACAACGTACTAAAATCAATAATGGTGGGGAGTTGGGGAGATGTTAAAGAGTATAATCTTGCCTCTAGAAGATGAGTAAATTCTGAAGATCTAATGCATAGCATAATGACTATAGTCAATAGTACTGTATTCAAAATTGCTAAGAGGCTAGATCTTAAAATCTATAGTGGCAGATTAGCTGGCTTTTGTGTTTTTTATTGATTTCACTGTAACAATATTCTACAATTTTCCTATTACATTTACAGAGTTACACATTTATATATAAAGGGCTTGAAGGTATCATTTTGTATTTAGGAGTATTAGAGGAATAAAAAATTATTTTATTCAGAATTTTCTGATAAATTTGGTGTCTTGTTTTAAGGCATTGGCCTTAAAGTGGTTATCTCTCAGTAACATAAAAGTTAACATAAAAGCTGTTTATTAGGCATATGAAATGTTTCTATTTCCAAAAAAGAAAAGACAAAGGAATAGTTTTGTTCTGGGATTTTTTATGCATTTGGCAAAAACTTATCAAACAAAAAGAGAAAGCTTAATATTATCTTTGTTTTTTTTCTAAATGACTTTTATCTTTTCACTACTAGTTCATACTTTATTAACCCAGTATTTTCCATTAGTCTTATAAAGATGGAGTAAAATTATCACCAATCCTATTGAAAAATCACAATGTACCACAATGTGTTTTATTGGTGGAAGAAATTAATTACATATAATTGTAAGTAAAGAATGAATGTAGGAGTTCTACTTCAGCTATGGCTGTGTAGCACTTGTTGGACCAACCATACCATAGATAATAACTACAAACTCTGGAAGCTATGTATAAAACAACTACCTGAAGCCTGGAGAGTAGACAGAAGTAGGTAGATTCCGAAGACGAGGTGACATTTGGAAGGAGAGAATGACACTAGGTGAATATCCTATTTTTACAGCTTTTACCAGAAGGGCAGGTCCCAGACAACACTTTGTGGGTCAGCTAAAACTTCAATGGAAAACCTTGTTTCTTGCTGTCATGAAGAACAGGACAGGGTTCAGGGCCAAACTTCCTGGAAAGCTAGAAGTTAAATCCTAGGAGGAGGAAAGTCAGAGAGAGAAACTCATGTTCTATGTATAAACTCTGCCTATATCTTGGTTGACCCCTGAATACGTATGCATGGAAAAGACTCCAAGCAGTCCAGAAAATGCTAAATGAACTGACCTGTGCTTTAAGCTATCTTCCACTAAAGGGGAAACAAGAACTTGCAGTTTGAAGTGTAAATTTAGTCTTGGTTAAAAAAAAAAAGGTTTGGAGGAATATAATAGTTAGAACTTCTACAACATTTCATTCACAATGTTCAAGACACAGTCTGAGAATACTTACGATGTGATGAATCACAAAAAAAAAAACTTGAGGAGGGAGACATTCTTCACAACTTGTGGGTAGGATATAAAAAGAAATTACCATAAAAGAAAAAGAAAAACGAAAAGAAAAAGATGATAAATTAGACCTCAAGTAAAACTTTTGTTTAATAAAGAATGCCATTAAGGAAATAAATATACAAACCACAGTTACGGAAAAAATATTTGAAAAATTTGCAAAATCTATATCTGACAAAGGACTGGTATCCAGGAAATACTGTAAATCTTCTACAACTCAAAAAATAAAAAAGTATAAACAACACAATATAAATTGTCAAAACATTTAAAAAATGTTTCACAAATGAAACATATATGGATGGACAATAAACACATGAAAAAGTGTGCAATATCATTAGTCATTATGAAAAAATCATACTAAAACTACAACAAGAGGGGCTTCCCTGGTGGCGCAGTGGTTGAGAGTCCGCCTGCCGATGCAGGGGATACGGGTTCATGGCCCGGTCCGGGAAGATACCACATGCCGTGGAGCGGCTAGGCCCGTGAGCCATGGCCGCTGAGCCTGGGCGTCAGGAGCCTGTGCTCTGCAACGGGAGAGCCCACAGCAGTGAGAGGCCCGTGTACCGCAAAAAAAAAAAAAAAAAAAACTACAACAAGAAACCACTACATAAGTTCCAGAAAGGCTAAAATGAAAAAGACAGACAACACCAAATATTGGCAAGAATGTAGAACTGGAACTCAAAAATTATTAGTGCAAGTTTAAAATGTTACAATTTGGAAACTATCTGGATGTTTATTAAAAAACCAAACACAGGGCTTCCCTGGTGGCGCAGGGGTTGAGAATCCGCCTGCCGATGCAGGGGACATGGGTTTGTGCCCCGGTCCGGGAAGATCCCACATGCTGCGGAGCAGCTGGGCCCGTGAGCCATGGCCGCTGGGCCTGTGAATCTGAAGCCTGTGCTCCGCAAGAGAAGAGGCCACAACAGTGAGAGGCCCGCGTACCGAAAAACAACAACAACAACAACAACAACAAAAACCCAAACACATATTTACCCATAAACCAGAAATTCCAAGTCTAGGTATTTATCCAATAGAATTAAAAACATGTCCACAAAAAATACCTATAAAAATATTCATATCGGTTATATTCATAACAGTCCAAACTTTCTGGAACTATTCCAGGTGTCCATCAGTAACAGAACTGATAAACAAATTGTGATATATTCATAAAATGAAATACTACTCAGCAATAAAAAGAATGAGCTATTCATACATGAATGAACCTCAAACAATATAGATGTGAAAGATTGTACAGAAGAATAAATACTGTATGATTTCATTTAAAAGAGGTTCTAGAATAGGCAAAAATAAAATCAAAATAGTATTTTTCTCTGGGGAGTTGGTGCAGTGATTTACTATGAAGAGGTGTGAGGGAACTTTCTGGGGTGATGGTAATATTCTATATTTTTACTAGGTTGCACAGGTGTATGCATTTGTGAGAACTCATTAAATGGTACACAAATATTTATGCATTTAATTGTTTGTAAGTTTTATCTCAAAAGAAACAAAGCTTAACTGGTAGGTAATTATATATATATATCCTGAAGTCTTTATAGGGAAGTGTACTGATGTCTGCAAATAATCTTGTAGTATACCAAAAGTAATATAAGTTGATGGATTAGTAGAGGAATTAATTAATGAATAGATATATGATAAAGCAAACATAACAAAGTATTAATTGTGTCCCCTATGAACTAGGTCTTTACTGAAAAAACCTTTCAAGTTTTTTCCATGTTGGAAAGTTTTTATTATAATATCTTAGAAAAAATACATATAGGGTATAAATTTTCTTTTAGTTATTTATTCATTTTTAACATACTTCAGCCTAAGGCATACACTAACTTGATTTTTCTTATTGGCGATAAAACAAGACAACTGTAAACTATTGACATTTTCATCAGTAAACATTTAATTGCTAAAGTACTGAAGTACATTTAAGTACAGTTGAAGTGGCAAGTGAGTCCTTGGTCTATCAATACCAAGGAAGCCCAGTATAAAAACATGTCAGCATTTTGAAAGAAAATTCTGAATAATTGTTAAGAACCTTTTAATGAAATGCTGCATCATTGATGTTGGTAATAGCACAGAGGCGGATATTGTGTGGAAAAAATAGGTATCAATCTCTCAGAGTTGAAAAAGAATTCCGAGAAGTCAGACTCAAGAAGTTTCAGGAATGTATGATAAAGCCTCTCAGGAATTATAAAATAAGAACTCTAATTGCTAAAGTTATTATGTTCTTTCTTAATGGTATATAGTATGACAGTGCATCTTACATCAGATGACATTTTAGATTTAATGAAATATGGTATTTATGAGTTCCTTCTGTGTTCTCAACACCATGCTACAGTAGGTGCTAGAAAGAGACTGATGAATAAAACACAATCCCTGTCATTGAAAAGTGAAAATTTGGGGAAGGAAATATACCAGTTACACAAATATAATCAGTAATATAATTGTGTCATGTGAGTCTACTCTGTAGAAGCATCTAAACTTATGTGGACTTTTCCGGGAAAATTTCCAAGAAGAAGTGATATATATTTAGTTATGAAGGGTGATTATCAATTCACCTGGTTGAGAAGACAGGTAGACAGGAAAGAGCTGTCTAAAAAAAATAAGGAGAAAACATCAAAACATAAAGGCATGAAGGTACAGATTGTTTCAAAAGTGATGACATGTTTCATATGTGAGAGGGTGAGAGTTGTGGGATGCAGCAGTGTACCACGAAGGTAAGTTACATTAACTTTTGTAGTATGTTGTATGTCATGGTAAGTGTTTCAGTACTCTAGGCCAGGTGTTCCCAAACTGTGGAGTTGGAGTATCTGCCTCATGGGGAGGAACTGATAAAAATAAGTCTATTCCCTTATTTAGTTCTTACAGTCAAATGATATATTATCCCATTGTCTTTTATTTTTAGGTATAAGCAATAATTTCTTATGAGTAATCAGCTGAGTTATTAAGAGTTACTCACACTGTATTCATACAATGAAGTTACAATACTGCTAGAGTTTTTGAGAACAAAAATCCAATATTCTATCATATATCAAGCTATCATTCTATTTTTGTGAGCTCTGAACATTTTTCTGGACACAGGCTTATATATAAGGAGAGAGTTGTAATTCCTACAAATTGAAGAAGGACTGCATATATATGTATATTAGATATCTCATTTTTACTGACTAGTACTGTTTCCATCCTTTAGGTATTAGCAACCCAATTTTTCTGCAGGAAATGAAACATGTCCCAAGATCAGTCTGTGATGATTTGGTTGCTTTAGCTCAGATTCTAGGTCCAGAATAGATA
This sequence comes from Kogia breviceps, assembly GCF_026419965.1. Lineage (NCBI taxonomy): Eukaryota > Metazoa > Chordata > Mammalia > Artiodactyla > Physeteridae > Kogia > Kogia breviceps. The sequence continues at coordinate 69,611,749 of NC_081321.1, read as the reverse complement.
TGCATATCAGACCAAGCCAAGCACAACATCACATGGTGCTGGTCACATTGATTGGTTCAGGCTGGTTTTATAACAATTCAACAGAGACACAGGCTAGGACATCTGTGGAACTATATCTCTTCCTTCTCCCCCCTCCCTCTTTCCTTTCCTCTTTGGAATTTAACCTGGCAGATGTGGACTTAGAGCTGCTGAGAACCATCTTGATACCAAATGAAACCTAAATATAGAAGCCATGGAAAACATAACTGCAAACGGAGAGAGATGGCATTGTGTATGCCCTTGAATCAAGCTGTTCTTGAAGTTATTTATACTCTTGGGCCTGTCAGATCTGTTAACCCATAAATTCTCCTTTTGCCCAATCCAGTTTGGATTCTATTTTCTGATACTCACTACAGAAAGAGTTAAAATACAGATGTTTGGTTTTCAGTGTATTTGTAGTATTTTCTTGAGAAATCTTAGTTTCCAATTTCTCCTTTGTTAACCTAGGTGTCAAACTGCCTGGTTTAAGTCCAGATTCTGACACTCCATTGTGTAATCTGATCACCAGCTACAAAGTTTCTCTGTACCTCATTTTCCTTAGTAGTAAACTGGCAATAAAAATGCACCTTACTGATAGTGGTTTTGTGAGGAATAAAGGAGATGATAAATGTAAACTGCTTACTAAGGTGTCTTTCACATTTTCAATAAATGTTAGCTATTTTTTACTGCTTAATGATGAAATATTGTTTGCTTTTATTTTCTGTTTTGAATGCTGAGACACATTTGGATCCTTCTGCAGTGTATTTTATATCTTTCATATTTATATATTTTTGTGTAAACCATAAACTATTCTTTTTTTAACATCTTTACTGGAGTATAATTGCTTGACATTGTTGTGTTAGTTTCTGCTGTATAACAAAGTGAATCAGCTATACATATACATGTATCCCCATAACCCCCCCTCTTGCATCTCTCTCCCACCCTCCCTATCCCACCCCTCTAGGTGGTCACAAAGCACCTAGCTGATCTCCCTGTGTTGTGCAGCTGCTTCCCACTAGCTATCTCATAAATTATTCTTTCACTTTTGTTTTAACAGATTCCAAAGGGTGAAAACAAATAAATTCCATTTCCATTATTATGACTGTGAATTTTAGCCACTGCAGATAATATCTGGTACGTTCTGGATTGCTCTTTGAAAGAGAATGTTCTTATAGTCAAGGTCAAATGGATTATATTTTCTTACATCCCTCGGTCATTATGTCACATTTTAGCTGTGTCCTATTTGGACTACTGTTTTAGTAGACTCTTTTTCTTTGTGAAGTTTCTATTTGTCTGCCTTCTCTCTTCCCATCCATCCTCTCTCTTCCTTGCTCTCTTCCTTTCCTTTTTTTTCTTTATCTGGAAGATGTATCATGCTATTCTCATCCAACAACTAATATGCTTCCGCTTCTTATCCATTTTTTTGTCAAGAAAAAATGTGGGAGACTTTGAAATGGGTAAAAAAGATTCCTGGAAGACCTGTTTAACTCAGCCTGCTGGGTTATCTGTGACTTTGGTTCTTGGTATTTTACCACTCCAAGGTGTAGAATATTGATAGAAAACTAAATAATTCATATCCATAGAAATATAAATGAATTCTGTCAAGTGGAACACAGTAATTATTGCCCTGTGGACATTCAGTAGTTTTGCATTTTGAAAAAAAATCATTTTAGTATTTCTGATTACCTGTATAATAATCTGACTGAAGAATCTGTATTGTCACTCACCATTGCCTATAGCTTCCCCTTGACAAGCAAAAGCAAAGGAGAGGAGAATTAAGAAGGCTGATTTGTCAGTTTGCCTTAAATATTTCAATTAATCAAACAAAAATTTTTGTTTCACACATATATTGGTTCAAATGAGTCAAAAAGGAAGCTCTCTCCTTTACCTAACTACTTGATTTACCTATACTTGTTTTTTTTTAATGCACCCTAGATATTAATGTCAACAACCAAACCTAATAAAAAGCAGGATTCAAAGTAGTTATGCATTCCATAACTGGAATGATCTGATGGAAAGCAGCTAAAACACTTGTCTAGTAGCAGACTGCTCCCATAGGAAAGTTATAGTGGAAAATCATTCTGTTATATATTCTAAAATGCATGCATACTTGCCCCTCATTGATTCAATTTAAGACCAAAATGAAAAGATTCCTAGCTAACTATAACTTGGAAAAAGAAGAGGAAATTTTGGTATCTTGCATGAAATAAACACATAAATATTTTGGCAGGTAGTTTATCTCAGTATACTGAGGGGTACTGAAACCTTATGTAAAATCTCAAACTTTAAGTTTCTTTGGATTTTTTCTTATTTATTGACTCAAAATATTATGAATAATAAAAAGAAAACCTATTTTTCTAAAATAAATGTTTTGGGTACCAGAGGGAGGAAAGAAAGCTATATAACCTAATAACTAATAAAACAAACTTTCTATAGAGAACAACTGGTTTCTAAATCATAGACATACAGGTAATCAAATGAAGACAATTTCTTAGGCTTTTGAAGGTATTGACTTTTGGCATGAAGATATCTCTTGGGGAAACATATCACTAAATTAACCAAGTAACCAAGAGAAAGAAAACAAATTAATTTTCAAATATTCTTGCGAAATAAAGGAAAAAACTAGTTAACTATCAACCCTGCACCATCCTGGTAAACTGAACTACTATATTGTAAAATTGCTTCTGCTTTACTGACTTAGAATAAATGTTTGTATAATTATATGTAGCTCAAGTTATTGCAAATTAATGTTCCAGGTTCATGCTCAATTTATATGACTGAGTCTTATTTTAAATTGTGCAATAAAATTCTCATTTTATTCCTCATCAAGTTTAAAGATGTTCTAGCTTAGGGCAAAATATAAGAATCACATTGTCAAAAACTGAGACCATCTGTCACCACTGGAGGTCATCTGGTTTCATTATTTATTTTGCTGGACCGTGTGGGCAAAAATGTAGGTTTTTAGGACTTGAAATATTTCCGTATATATTTATGGTTGGATCCATATTATAGTTTTTCATTTTTTTTTCTTTAATTAAAACCCAACCCTAACACTGGTAACAAAAGGGTCTCCTCTTTCTGAAGTACAGACATACATTTTTAATATTTCCAGAAAAAGGAATTAAATTAGAGAGGTATCAAGAGGAATGTGATACATGGATTTTGTTTTCTTCTTTGATTTTATTTATTTAAAGAGGCTTTGTCTTTAAGTAAAACATTCCCCTCTGTCCACTCTATTTATTTTTCTTAAATTCATTTGATAACTTTGGAATAAATGGTATAGTTTTTAAGATAGGCTTCATCAGTAAATGGATGGTTATAGTTTTACATATTCATTAATTCATGAATATGTCATAATGAAATTATCCCAAGTCATATATAGTTATCATATGTTGGCATTTCTGTGGTGACTTTTCATGATTTCAGTGATATTATTTAACCTTACAAGTTCAGTAACCTGGCTGGGTCAGCATTTAAAAGGAAGTCTAAGACCCTTATGAAAGGATATTAAACTTATTCCACAAGTCCAAGAGTAAAAGAAATATTACTTTGTACATACTATTAAATCAATTCAGATTGGTCTCAAAGTTGTGCTTTTCCTGTGCTGGATGAGAATTTCTTCTCAGTCATTAAAGGAACCTTCCTCTTCCAGTTTCACTCAGAAATCAGGAGATCTAGACACTACCCCCCAAATGAGATAATGAGTTGTAAGCTCTTGTTTACTATTTAATGCTGGTATCTTTTTTGTCTAAGTCTGCAGTGTTCCCTTGGTGTCCTGCAGTTTTGTGTTTTCATGTTAGATGTGGGCTGTAGAAATCTTTGTCTAATTATTCTATTTTTGGAAACCATTTTTGTCCTTGAAAGCTGTCATTTCTTTCAATCTCATCCTATGTGGTTTGGGTAAAGTTGATTTTAATCTCAAGACCCAGAAGTATGCATACTACCTTAGCCTGGCCAATCAGCACAGTGCATTCCTCTGGCTACAATGATTGGTTCATAGATGACATGTGACACATTCAGGGCTAATGAAATGAATGATACCTTACCTCAGGGAGGGGATCCTGCATAAGAGAATCTCATTTTTCCTTTACAATATGAAGCTCAGATCATGTATAGTTTGGAGCTACTTAAGCTGTCTTAAAACCAAGAGGGGAGAGTTTGCTGGAGAATAGCACTGATGTTAAGGTGACTAGAACTGCAAGGTAGAGGACAGGAAACTGAATCCTGGGACATCATTTCAACAGCTGATCAAATAACTCCTGAAATTTTCAGCCATGTAAGCCAATAAACTGCCTTTCTTCAAGCTCTTGGATCTGTTTTTCTGTCTTTTTGTAACAGATATAGCATCTCCTTAAGATAGATCATTCAGCCATCTCTTTAAAGACTGAGTCATCTTCCCTGGTGCTGCATGGAGGCGTACTTAGATGCCCATTACCTGTGGAACTCAAAATACTATCTTCCATTCCATAATCCATTTTCTCTGCCTCCTTGATTCTTAAAGATACTCTTTCTTCCAAACTCTGCCCATACACCTAACATAATCTTTTTTTTAATTGGTTTAGGGCTCAGGGATTTCAAGCTGACTTGTCTCCTAGAATCAGACTGACTATAATAAAGAATGGTGAAACTTGTTGCAAATTTCATATTTTTGACAATATTGACACTCCTGCTGGCCTGTTTCAGCTCCCAGTTAAACATCTTTTTTTTCAAAAGACAAAAAGAATTTATTACATCACTTGCTTCTGAAGTTTTCCACTCCACCAAAAGTCCCTGGACTTACAAAGTCTGGCTACCTACTTTGGTGGAAGACAGTGAGAGTGGCAGAGAAGCAAAAAAGAAAAAAGAAAGAACAAGCAGACATTAATATTTCCATAAGTTATCTTGATTTATTAATGTTCTTGGATACTGAGTTAACTTACAACTGAAAATTTTTACTAATATATAGACTTGAATATTTTGTGTCCAAGGGTAATATTATATATCTCAGAAAGTCAATCTATGCGTCAACTTCCATGATTTCTTGTGCCAACACTCAACTGGTCAAAGGTTTCCACCTTTGACTGAGAATTATTACAGAAAACTTTCCAAGAAACAGGAATAGTTAATGATTAGTTCCAACATAATGTACAAAGAATTTTAAATAAGGACCACCAAGGAGATCAAGGAAAAGGTTTATACCTCAAGTACCCTCTTGAAGATCTAGGCTCTTAGAGACTGAATAAGGGTCACCTTAGCAGGAAGGAGATGATGATGGCATAGTATGACCTTGGAGGACCTGGAATATCTGCCTTCCCCAATCTTGCCCTCTTCTTTTTCTCTCTGTATTAGTTTTATAGTGCTGCCATAACAAAACACTACAGACTAGGTGGCTTAAACATTTACTTTCTCATTGTTCTGGAGGCTGTAAGTCTGAGATCAAGGCATCTGTGGGTGTCCATGTCTGTATTCAAATTTCCTCTTACTAAGATACCAGTCATATTGGATCAGGACCCATACTAAAGACCTCAATATTTAATTAATCACATCTTTAAAAACCTTATCTCCAGGTATGTTTACATTCTGAGGTGCTGGCGGGTTAGGACTTCAACATACACATTTTGGAGGGACACGATTCAGCCTGTAACACTCTCTTACTCTGTTTTTTGCTTCATTTGTTATAGTACAAACTCCACTTCTCAGTCTCTGAAGGGCTTTCCCATTATATTCTCTATAGCTAGTTTTAGAAATTAAAAAAGCTGAACAATGAATGGTCACTGCTTTATTATGACCTTCCTTTACTTCTAGCACTTGCTGTCTAATTGGACTCCATACTTTCCCACTCTCACTCCATTTCCACACATTTAGCATTGATACATTCATCTTAAAGCCTCGTTAACACCTTGCATCTGGATAAACTCAATATTCTTACATGCTTCAAACAGAATTTTCTTTGACTGCTAATATATAAATGGAAGAAATTATGTTTAGTTATTTTTATTCAATCAATGTAGCTTCTTGAATCAATAAAGCTACAATTTATAGAGAAAGTGTAAAATCAAATAAGGACTCAAATGTATCTATCTAGAGTAAATCTATTTGTTGAACATGTGCTCTACTAATATTTTCACTTAAGTGGTGGCTGCTGATGGCTTCGCATTTCTAGTGTCACCAGGGATAAATGATCAACCACCAGGGGAACTGCTGTCAAAATAGCACCTGTTCTTTGATGGCAGATATCACCGTAATATTATGCTGCTGAATCGATTTCTCTTTTTGGAATTCACTAGGTACACATTAAGAAAGTACAGTGAAGGGGATGCTTACTATCTGTGGAAAATATGTAAGAAAGTAAAAGAGTTTTCCTCATGGTGCAATTTGAGCAGAACTTCACAATTAATAACAAAATTATCTGGTCATGAGTCAGTTAATAATATAGTGCTATAAATTAGACCATATTGTTTAGGATAAAGGAAATAATTTTATCCAGTGATTAAAGTGCTCTCCACAGTACTTTAATTGTGCTCCTAGCCCACACCTCTGCCCTTTTATATTCATCTTCCAATGAAAGCTTCAATTATTTATTTAAAAAACAATATGTAATTTAAAGCATTTTATATACATTATTTTATAAAACCCCCATATAAGTAGGGTGTAGTAGGTATTGTTATTTTACTGTTAAAGGTGAAAAAACTGAGGCTTCAGTAGTTTAATAGCCTGAACAAAGTCACATGCTAGTAAGTGACAGAAACTTAATTTGAAACCAGTCGGCTTGTCTTTAGAGCCTGAGCAATAAACATTATCTTGTTGCCTATTTAGTTTTATTTGATGCCTTAGCACAGCTGTATTTAAAAATAAATTAGCTACTTTGTAAGTCAACTGTTCCTAAATAAAATGACATCGCAATATTTCCCAGAGTTCCTGATAGTGTAACCCATTCCCAAATTGACAGCACCTCACAAAGCACTGCACTGTAGTGTCAAGAATAGGGCTTCCCTGGTGGCGCAGTGGTTGAGAATCCGCCTGCTGATGCAGGGGTCACGGGTTCGTGCCCCGGTCCGGGAAGATCTCACATGCCGCGGAGCGGCTGGGCCCGTGAGCCATGGCTGCTGAGGCTGTGCGTCCGGAGCCTGTGCTCCGCAACGGGAGAGGCCACGACAGTGAGAGGCCCGCGTACCACAAAAAAAAAAAAAAAGCACTGTAGTGTCAAGAATAAATGATAGTTTTCTAGCGCATATACTTTGTATTTTACCCTGCTTTTAAAATCTTGACCTGAATGAAGAACAATGGATAGCTTTAAAGAGAGAGAGAGAGAGAGCACTGTCTATTGACAAGGTGCTGTGATGACTGAGACTCCAAAATATTCTTACCATTTTTCCAATTAAAAACTTCAAACAAGTTATATGTAACTCTGTAGAGGCCCATAAATAGTCTGTTGTCTGAAGATGTAATGCTAGAGAATCTTACAGTTCACATACAAGTTCTCAATCTCAAGGTTTTGACTGCTTTTTAATAATGGAAAAAGGAAAAAAAACCACTTTAATTAGAAGACTGTATAATCAGTCTAGTGAAAGAGAGCTGAAAAAATTTTACAGACAGCTCAATGTTTGATAATCTCCCTGACAGTTGTAAAACTTACAAAAAAAATTTCTTTAAATTTTAGGAAAAAATAATCATGTGAAAACCCTTCTAAAACGAGTGCAATATTTACTTAACAAACTTAACAAAAGTCAAGTGTGTACTGTATGTTCAATGACCACCCCACTTACTACATCATATGTTCACTCCTACTACATCTTCAAGTGTGGAAAATAACTTTCGTATTAATCACTGGCAACCACTTTCTGGTTCAGATAGCTGGTGCTCCAATGCCAACTGCCCTTAAATTCTCAGTTAATCAAAAATACTATTTTTTGCGTTATTCACTAAAAATCTGCTTATTACCTGCTGTTGATTGCAGGAATCAAACAGATAATCTAATAAATCCTACTTTCAATATCATATTTATTTTCAGCTTGGGCTAATCCAACATGTAACTTTGTTGAGGATGGTTTTTGGCAGTGAAAAGGATAGCATCTGAAGACTAATTTCCTCACTGCACTAGCCATGCCAGTAGGTGTCATGCATCCTAGTCTGTGTAGTACATGACTTATTTTTATCTAAAACAAATATCCACAGATCCTGACAAGCACCTGCAGCCATCAGTTTTTTTCTCATTACTGAAGTTCAGAGTGTTTTACTTTTGCTCTGTCACTCTGTCACTGACTCATTTGCAACTGATGACCCCCTTTATAATCTACTGTGTGCTCTACCACCCCTATTTAATAATAAAAAAAACTTCCAAACTCCTCAACTCTTGGCATCCTTCATCTTCTTTTTGAAACTCTTATGGGGTATCTAGGTGATGATTCAAGTTTCAGACAACTTAAGAAGATTGGACTCCACCTGGATAGCCCATAAGGGTTTCAAAATTTACTTTATCCTAAATGATCTTGTAATTCTTTTTTTTTACTTCAAAAATAGTTGCTCCCTTTTAAATCACTTTCAGTGAATGACTACATTATCTTTTACTTTCCTAGGCCAGAAGCCATAAACCAAAGCCCAGTGGATTTTCCTCTATATAATTTCTCAAAGTCTGTTGATCACAGAATTCTACAGATTTCGTATCTTCTGTCTGGTTTCTTTCTTCTACCATGATGCCACAAATTTAGGTCTTTAGATTTCTCCTGTACTGTTGCAGTAACCAACTACATTCTTCTGGCTAATATCTGTGATTAGTACATTCTTGGCTCTATAAGCTTGGCTTTGGTATTTGCTTCTGGCCTAACTATTTCTTCAGGTTTTTAAATTAAGTTCCCAAATAGCTTCCTGGATTTGTTCAGTCCTTTGATTTTCATGTCCTCTGAATCTTTGCCTTTTTCTCTCAACCTTGGTCCAAAGAAAACCCATTGCCCTGGTGAACCTTAAAATTCATCACTCAGTGACAGAGAGATTCTGATATTAAAATCCCCTCCCTATTTATTCATCTAATACAGATGCAAACTTCTTGCCTTATATAACCTAATTATAGCTAAGGACTAGTTTCTATATATTATGCTTACTTCTATGGCCAGGGTTTCATATATGTTGATCACTCTTTGGAGAGCATCAACTCTCAGAAAATTCCTTCTCACTAATGTTTCAAATCAATGTTATCTTATATGAAGATTTTCCTGAATCATCCCAATTAGATCTTGTCCCTTCTTCTATGTTCTCACAGTTATAGGAAAACAATGGTGAATAAGAAAAAAAGGATATTTGTCCTCAGAGGCTCGCATTATTGTGGGGATTATGTTAACAAAGGGAAAGCTAAACAAACCCCAAAATTTATAGCTCAATCAAGATAATTGATTTTTTCATTTATGATAAGTCCAAAACAGGTATTACTGTATAGCTTGTGTTGGAATCCATGAGGTGATATAGAGACCCAGTTTTCCTATATCCAAAGAAAATGCATCAGAAAAGTTAAACTGGCAAAGAAGACTATTCAAGACTATGGCAATAGGTGTCAAGTCTATTGCAATCGGAGGGAGAGGTTGAACTCAACATAGGATGGGAGATTTTTTTTAAGTGCTAGGGTCAGCTAGTGGAGAAGTATTGGATTGCAAATATTCTAGTAAATGCTCTAAGAAAAGGGAGGTCAGGGGTCTACAGTCAATAATAAACCTGTTTAAAGTTTAGTCAAGCTGAGGGAAACAAAGTGATTTTGGTCACTTCTTGAGTTTTGCATCATCTTCACATACCTCTGAAGTTTTCATTGTTTTTCAATATCATAGAGGTTGTGTGGGGAATGACAGTGAATGATACCCTAGGAAGTTCATGGTCTAGTCCTGAAAGTGGTACTTTTCACTGTCACTATTATTCCACTGGCTAAATCTCAGACATAAGGTCACATTCAATTCCAAATGAGGCTGGGAAAGATGTGGATAATTGTGTATCCAAAAAGAATATGCAACTAGTTTGATAAACAGTAAACTAGTCTCTGCCATAGGAAGATAATTGTTGAAAATACAATTATACAATTAAATCACATGATTTCTTTATAGAAAATCATCATGTTGCTTTGTTTGAAGGCCCTTAGGGACAGTGCTTGTGTCTCTTCCATTTCTGTCTTCTTAGATCTAGGAAAAATGTCATGCACATAGAAACTATGGTGCCCAGTAAATATTTCTTAAATGAATCACTGTTGGTGAGGGGTGATATTTTTAGATGACTGTGAAAATTGCTGCCTTTAATCACACTCCACTGTACCACTTACATTCCTTAAAATCTTCAAAGTTAGTATGGCTGGTATTGTATAAATTTTAGTTGAAAAAAGTGATGGAATATGCAGTCAGTCTCCCTATTTTAGAATGATATGTGCTTACTTATTTAGAGAAAAAATAAATCACTTTATAGCTGAGTCAAAATTATTTTTAAAATTATAATTGTTTGGATTTTAATTAAAAAATTAATTCTTTTCCTTCTATCATTGTTCACTAAAATAATGACAATGAATTACTAAACTATATAGTCTTCAGTTTACTTTCTTAGGCAGGTACACCCATACTGATCCATGATCCTACTCTCTGAGTTTCTTAGTTAAATAGTATTTGTCATGTTTTTCTGTATTTGAATCATTATAAAACAGCTTTAGTGAAAGCCAGAACTAAAAAGTGTTATCATCAGATTTCATAGGCAAAGAAAAATCCAAATATATGACCCTTGATATGCTTAAATATATACCCTTGATATGAGTAGGATATCTGGCAGGGGGGGTGATCAAGCGTAACTCAGAATCAAATTCCAACGATAATTTTTATACCAGATTATATTTACCACTGATGTTGGTATTCTAAACTTTATCTAATTGATTATTTAATATATATTTTAAAAGTGCTAGTATTTTAATTTTACTGATGAAGACAACTGAAGCATAGAAAATTATATGCAAAAGCACTGTTTCATTAGAAAAATTAAATTTAAAGTTCCCAAGATTTTGACAATTGCACAGCATATTGAATCATTATTTTATCATAAATAAAGCATTTTAATTCTTATGACAATTCATTTTTAAGTTTGTACATGTACAGAATTTTTGGAATCAGCTTTATAGGGCTTGATTTTTTTGTTTTAATATTTAGTTAATTCGATTGCATATCTCATATGGGCAATTCATTGCCAAGCTAGAAATAACTCTAGACGAGTAGCTGGAATCTAAGATTTCAATCCTCTCCTCCTTGTCACAGAAGTTAGAGAATATGTATATCCTAATAACAGCTTTCAGCTATTGTGTTTGAAAGTTTATTCCATCTTTTCTTATACTTCCTAATATCTGACTTTCATAACCCCAGTTTGGAATAAGTCAAGCAGTTACTATTTCTATTTTATAGATGGAAGAATGGAATCAGAGGCATTCAGAAACTTGATTAACATAGCATAGCTAGTATGCAGAGTGTATTTTCCATGATGGCTGTAACAAGCTGTCCAGTTCCAGATGCTCTTCTTACACAGTGACATTGACATTCTTCCCACTGAGAGATGCAAGTGCCCATGTTCACTCCCCCAAAGCAGGGCAGGCCCTTGGCTAGACTGGAATTGAAGCTATGCAACTTCTGAAGTTAGGTTATGAAAGCTACCACACTGTGAGGGCAGCTCAAGCCTTGCGAAAAGGCCTCCTGTAGGCCATACGGCCAACAGCTAGCCTCAATCAACAGGCACATGAGGGAAGAAGTATTAGAGATGACTCCATTCTCAGCTACAATCTGACAGCAACCATGTAAGAAATTCCAGATGAGAGTTCAATCAACCCCCTGCAACTGGGAGTGATAATAGCACAATGGCTGTTGTTGTTTTAAGTCACTAAGCATCGGGATGATATGTTCTATTGCAATAGTAAGTGGAAGAACTAGTAAGTGTACCTGAGACTATACTTAAAGTCTTCTGATTACCTGTCCCCAAATTTTGTGCTTTTTCTAGTACACTACACTGGATAGTACACCAAAATGGAAAAAGTCATGTTAGAAGTGAAAATTCAATGCTGTAACTATGTATGGTGATGGATATTACCTAGACAAATTGTGGTGATCATTTTGCAATTTATATACAAATATTGAGTTATTATGTTGTACATCTGAAACTAATATAATGTTGTATGTCAATCATATCTCAGTTAAAAAAATAAAAAAATCACTTACCCAACAGGAAGTTTTGTTGTTTTCCAGTTTCATACCAAAATGATATAAATCATTGATAAATTGAATGATGTAAAGAGCTGGAATTTTTTCTCAGTTCTTGTAGTGGCAATTGATGACCTTGGGCAAATCAAATAACTTCTCTTTAGCATTAAAATCAAACATTATGGCACACCTCTAACTACCCCCTCAGGCAAGACCTTTACAAGAAAATGAACTGAAAGCTACTTTGGTTTATTTCTGAACTATTCAATTTTTGTAGCAGCTTCAGAGGGACCACAGTGGCTCAGAGAAAAATCCTTCATTTTGTGTCCCAATTGCATGCTAATTAGCGAGAGAAAAACTAAAATATACTTAGAGGGCTATAGAGATTTAATAAAAACCTTAGGAGTTTATGATTTTTATCTTTATTCTAACTGCTTCAATCTGTTATTAATTCAACCTTAAAAGTCAGATCTTAAAAAAAAACCCTACTCTGTAATGGTATAAATATTTACTGTTTGCTAATAAAAATGTCTCAAGTATAATTTTCACATTTACTACACTTGTTACATTTTAAAATCATTAAGACTAAACCACATTTGGGTACAGTTTTAAACAAAAAGAAAAAAATAGTTCAGGAAAAGAATAAATTTAAGGTTTATTAACGTTTGCATGGCAATTAAAGACCTAACGCAATGCAGAAGATGTGTTCTATATTATGTTGGACACATGGATCCGTTTCAATAAGAGGCTTCCTTTCTACACCTAACAAAATAGATAACAAACACGATTCCATATACTGGCTTGCATTTCTGTCACAGAGGGGTATGCATGGTGACCTCCATGAATGAATGACACAAAATATTCTTTTATCAAATGGAGTCAGTCTCCTGCTTAAAGTTGTTCAGTGGCTTTCTATTTTAATTAAAATAAACTCCTTAGCCTGGTACACAAATCCCTCCCTGGGACTCTGTCTTCTAGAAACTTATCTTCTTCATATCTCCTCCTTGCTCACTATACTCTCTCCTCATTGGTCTCCTTCTTATTATTGTGCTTTGAACAGACCACCATTCCTTTCACTTCAGGCCACAGCTATTGCTGTTCCCTCTACCTGCAACACACGTTTTTAGTTTCTCAAGTCTTAATACAAATGATGTTTACTCAGAGAGGCTTTGCTTGGTACAGTCTCCAAAATAGCATGCCCTGACCTCTCTATGTCATTACCCTTGTAAGGGAGGAAAAACTTTTCCTCTGCCTTTTTAGGTTAAGTCACTGGGACCTGCGAATTAAACTGACAAAAGGCAAATGAACAGCTTATGTACCAATTTAAACAGAGGGTATTAACTTGTAGGGAAGTGACTAGGGAAAAGAAAGGGTATTTGGGCTTCTAGGGCCAATAAATTGTGGGAAAGTGACTAAGAAATATATGGAGGAAACTAATGGAAGATAAGGGTTATTTTAGAAATGCTTGCTTATGCAGAATCATCTTGGCATCGACTCTTTGTCTCCAGTGATAAAGAGTGCTCTCTTCTCTTGGTACAGGGAGGGCACCTTTTTCACGGGAAATTTATGTCCTGCTTTAGGCAGATAGAGGAAAGGTAGAGAGCTTTCCCTGCATCTGCTGTTTCTCAATTGCTTTCAGCTCAAATTAATCAATATGCCAAAGTGGCATATTTTGGTGTGGCATATCCTGATTTTCCCTTACCTTTTATCTAGTTCTTATTACTCATTTAACTTGTATTGATTCTTTAATTTTGCCAGCATTTCATTACGAGACTTCTCTGGAATCAATGCAAACTCCTCACAGGCGAAGAACTTCTCAGTGTCCGTTTTTTTTATTCCGGTATCCACAGTTCCGAGAACAGCACAGGTGCTCACTGCCATCGTTTATGGACCCCTTTGTTCTTTTCTCCTCTCTCACCAATCAGAATTTCCTGTTGATTCTTTCATGCACTATTACTTTCTTCTCTGTGTTTTCTGCAAAGATAAAGATGTTGAAAGAAGACTGTTAGAGGCAATAATTTTCATAGGGTCCGATTTTGACAGAAAAAAAATGGAAATTATGTAATCTAGAGTGGTTCAGAGGTCATTTAATATAATAATTAAGATTGCAGGTTCTGGAGCTCTAATACGTTGAGTGCTGACTTCATCATTTACTAGGGGCGTATCATGGGCAGCCTCTTTAAACTGTTTGAAGCTCTGTTTTTGCATTTCTAAAGTGAGGATGATGATAGTTTCTGCTTCATAGAGGTGGTTGTAATGATCAAATCAATCAATACATTACTTCTAATAGTAAAGCTGTTAAAAGATTTCTTGGCAGTCAGTAAGTGTTAATTTCTTTTTCCTTTTAAAGAAATTATTAACAATTCCCAAAGAAATACAAATGACTGGGATGGACAATTTACCTAAATTGAAGAGAAATTTAGCAACTAAACTGCTAAGAATAACAACAGCTTACACTCAGGTACTGCATGTGATATTGTTTCTGGTACTGCTTTGATTTCCTTATGTATATTACCTTATTTAATTCTCATACCAACGCTCTGAAAAAGTTACTAATACTGTCTCCATTTTAACATTGTGGAATCAGAGACACAGATCATACAGTTAAGAAGTGACAGAGTGAGGATTTGAACCTTGGCAAACTGAGCTCTGAAGTTGTTGTCCTTAGCCAATTGGCCATAGGACTGTTTCAAACAAACAAACATACTCATTAAACCTCCCTTCAATCAGCATAGATCACAGAAATATTATATATTATGAACTAATTGTTTAATATTTTTATACATGGGGATTTCTAATTTGTATTCAGTGAAAACATGTTAATGCGTTTCCTCCCTTCTATTACAGGTGTATCATTTAACAAATATATATAGCTTCATAGTAAGTTATATAGAGAAAAATATTAAAATTTCACGTTAAATTTTTTTTAATAAATAGAAAATATAAAATCAGAGAAAAATGTAAAACTCATTGGCATTTTAAGTAATCCTCAAATTATTAGATATATAATATTTCATATTAAAATGTTCTCAGATCGAGATAGGGTTAGATGCAACTTAGAATATCCAAATATAAAACACTGTGCCTTATAACAGATATTCTTAATAAAGAATTCTTTAGGAAAATTTTCTTTCTTGTGTAGTCTCTCTTTACATCTACTTCTTTGGAATAAGACCATCTCCCTTTATTTGCCATTTTCATTAAATTGCTTTAGGATCGTAAACCTAATTAAAATGAAAAGTAGGCATATGTAACTTGCTTACAATATGACTGTCTAGATTTTATAAAGCCTATGCTAATCAAGTAAGAATGTGATTAAATTTTACAATATAATGTGAAAGGACCTGGTGGGTTATGTGCACTTGAACAGTTTAATCTCTAAGTCATAGAGCTAGGTTTCAATCATCTAGTTATCTCAATAAAAGGAAGAGACCAATGGCTGGCTATCTATCTACTATCTATCTATCTATCATCTATCTATTGTCTCTGTGAGGCAGCCACACTCTTCATTATATAATATTTCTGCTATACCTGCTGATACTTGTGGATTCATCTGATTCCTCAATGATGTTCACTCTTCTACCAACCTGCAGTGTACTCCGTTGTTTCAGTTATCTATTTCTCCATAACAATTCTAAAACTTAGTGACTTACAGTAACATCTTGGACCGTGATTCTACAGTCAGAAATTGAGCAGGCAACAGTGGAAGTAACTCATCTTGCTCCGTGTTGTTGGGATCTCATGTGGGCTGCCTTGAACAGGTGGGGGCTGACTACCACAGCTCAGTTGAGGCCAGATGTCTGGAGATTCAGTTTTAGTGACTAACTGGGTTCTTCAGTTCTCCTGCATGTGATCTCTCCAGGTAGGTAGCTTGTACTTTCTCATAAAAAGGTGGTCTCAGAGTCCAAAGAGGGTGCATTACATGAGGACTAAACCAATGTGTTGGTGCCTATCAAGTGTATTTCTAATGTCCCATTGGCCAAAGCAAGATACACAGCTGATTCCAGAGTCAGCTGGAATAAGAGGAGACTATATAAAGGTGTGAATATTGAAAGGTATGGGTTTGCAGCAGCAACTGATGCAACTGTTTACCTCAGTCCATACTTTGGTGTCTAATAATTCACAGCCCTCCCATATGCAAAGTACACTTCCCTCCTCCCAAGATCCTCAACATCATATTTCGTTATGGTATCAGGCTTAGTTAGGCTCTTGTCATTTGAATCAGGTTCAGGTACAAATGAGGATCTTTAGACATAGTTCTTTGGATGCAGCTGCTCAGGTATGACTCTTCTTAATCCAGAAATCTGTGAACTAAAAAGGGAAGTTTTCTGCCTTTACATACCCACTATTTAATGATGAGATAATAATAGGAAAACTGAAGCACACATTCCTATTAAAAAAGTATAACACATAGCAGTCACTGGTCCATAACAATTCTAAAATCCAACCAGCTCCATATAGCCAGGTATCCTTTTTTGGGAGACAGGACATGGTCCTTGATTATAGGCTAGTTTTCCATAGAGTTGTGGTCTCTGGGTTTTTTCCTTCCGAGTCTATCTTTGTTTTCCATTAGAAATGCCATGTACATGTAAATCTTTGCCTGCTTTCAAGTCCCAAGGCCAATATTGCATTTAGGTTTTTGTTACTGCAGCACTACTCTTCTGGTATCAATTTCTCTCACAGTTATCTCTTGGTACATAGCAAACCACCCCAAACTTAGTATATTAAAATAAGAAACACTTTATTTGTTCATAATTCTGTGGGTCAGAATTTCAGGCTAGGAAAGCGGAGACAGCTGGTATCAGTTCCATAATGACTGTAGCCTAAAATGTTGTGGCTTGAATGGCTGGAGCTGATTAAAGTACATCGACTGGGACCATATATCTGGGGTCTCGGATCTGGATATCCATTCAATTTCTTGGTTCTTCTGCATTAGCTTTTCCATGTGACTAGCTTGAGTTTTCTCATAGATAGTGGTCTCTGAGGCTCAAGAGGTAATATTGCAAGAGGACAAACCTCTTTGCTAGCACTTATCAAGCCTCTGCTTTCATCACACTTACTAATGTCCCATTGATAGGCAAATTACATGGCCAAGCTTCAGCACTGAAGAGGAATACAGGTATGTAAATAACACTAAGTGTAGTTTACTGGAAAACACCAATGCAACAGTTTGCTTCACGTACATGGGCAACCACTGAAAGCTGCACTGAATTATCTTTTATATATATATATATATTTTTTAATATTTATATTTATATTTATATTTATATACATATATTTGGCTGTTCCGGGTCTTAGTTTTGGCATGCGGGATCTTTAGTTGCAGCACGTGGGATCTAGTTCCCTGAGCAGGGATCAAACCCGGGCCCCCCGCCCTGGGAGCACACAGTCTTAGCTACTGGACCACCAGGGAAGTCCCTGAATTATCTTGATAGAGAACATGCTCTCAACTCACCTTGTGTACCCAAAATTTAGTTGCTAACTGGACTCAGTGCTCAATTAATATTTATTGAATAAGGTGGATTATAAAATCCTTATATGTTAGCATTTTGAGATATGAGCTACAAATTCAATCTTGAAAGGCATTATGTGAAAAAAATGGGGTTCCCCAAAGTGTATAGTACATTGGTTACAGTATTATTCCCCATATTCCATTTCTCTCTTTGTACATATCTTTTGCAGTATAACTCTTACCAAGAGGTGTTTTTATCAAAAGGTGGAATTTATTTCTCTACCCCCTAAATTTGTGCTGCACCTGTGACTTGCTTCGGCCCATAGAATACAGGGAAAGTGATGTTTGCCATTTTTAAGTGTAGGTTCAGGAGATCTGGCATGCTTCCATTCTCTCTTTTGTACTCTGCCTCTGCTAGGAGAGCAAGCTCAGGCTAGCCTATTGGAGGATGAAAGACCATGTGAAGCAGAGTAAAGTTGCCCCAGCTGAGGACAGTAGACCATCCCTACCTGACCTGCTTGCTGATGAGAGAAGTATGAGAGAACACAGAGGTCAGTGGAGCCTGGTCCAGGTCAGCAGAGCTGTTCAAAAATTCATGGATTCAAAGCTTTTGGGTGGTTTGTTATGTATCAGTAAATAAATGATACAAATATCCTAAGAATTTACAGTACCCATAAACATATTAACTATAAGAAAAGAAACTACAGAAGCAAAACAACAATTAAGAGTATACAGTTCTGTTTAACGAACTTTCCTCAAATTATTTGGCTACAGAACTTTGTCTCTCCTTGGTTTTTGTTTTAAAATATTAACAGCTACATATCTGCTTTAATAGTCTGTAGAGCACATTTTGGAAACTCCTGTAGAATTCAGAAATAATAGTAACATTGAATGGATAGTTTACCAGGAATACAAAGTAGTGATGTTTTTATTGTTTCTATTTTCTTTGAAATAATTATTTGACTAATCTTTTGATTCAGGTTTATTATGTATTTTTTCTTAAAGTACTCATTTTTCCCCTTTCCTGTCCCTGCTACAAACATCCTCAGTTCTCATAGTTTCAGTAAAAAAAGTTTTAAAAGGCCATTTTATGCCGACATATGTGAGGGTTAATCATTTACACTGAGTCATGTACATATCTGATAAAAGTGGTCAATGGTAGATGACTTAGGGGTCAATATTAAATTATTTATATAAGTAGTTCTCAAAATGCTCCACACACCTGAAGAGATAAGAAACCAGGCAAATGGAATAGAAAATAATACATTAGATATTAGTTGAGTGTTACAGACAGACTTTAATTTTCCTACCATGCAAAAAAATCTCTGCTCTCTGCTCCTAATATAAAAGCATGTGTGCCTACAGTGAATACACTATTTCCTGAGATGAAATCTTGTCTGATTTTATCATGATTTCTAGGTTAAAAATGTGAATAAAAGTGTTGCTTTTAAATTTAAGGAATGTGAAGATGTTAATATTCGGTCGAATTTTACATGAGAATTTATAAGTGGGTTTATTCTTGTAGGTTCTCTTTAAAATTGTCATCTCCGCCATCTATTCGGGAAGCTATCAGGCTTTTCATAGATTCGTGATTTAAGATCTCTTGATTTTGCAAGCTTGTCTAGTTGCAAAATTTTATTTTGGATCAAAAATCATGTCTAAATTAATTTAACACTATAAAATTAAAATAAATGTAAACAAACAGTTATGAAAGAGAATTTAAACCTCTAGGCAGAGGTTTATTATTCTTAGCAGAATAATATTTGATCATAATCATTAACTTCTATTTACTTAACTTTTATTGTGATAATTCCTATTACTCTAAGTTGTGCCAATAAAGCCTGTAATTGTTTTATTGATTAAAGGAAAACATATTAAATTAGAGAACATTTGAGGGAAACAGGCAATTCTATATGACACTGAAATCTACATTTAATGATTAGTGAGTTGATAGTCATTTCAACTGAAAAATAATGATAGATTCCAAATCTAGAAATTTATTCTTTTTTAATAATGATCCAATTTTATTTCAAACACTTCCATAAATCAATAGTTCCTCAATTTTAAGCATGAATAGATGAAGACAATAAACACATGAAAACCTATCACATAATTGCTGTTTAATTTTATATCTTATGACCAGCAATTTGCTTGATCCATAGTAGACTTCTTTATAAATACTAAATAATGAAAGAAATAAAGAAGGCTTAGAGATTATACCTGATGATATTTATATAAAATAATGCAAGCCATTTTTTACTTAATAGATAAACATTATACACAAATGTATCATTTTCTATTATAACTTAGCATTCTTAAAGCTCTAACAATCATTAAATCAACTCTGACCTCTTAAATTTAAGCTTTCCTAATTTATTCTTAAATATAATTAGAGATGTGCTCAAGTATTTACATGTAAGAATGTCTACACAGTGTTATTTACAGAAATCAGTAAAATGAAATACACAGTAAGTCCCCTACATAGGAATGAGTTCCGTTCTGAGTGCGTTTGTAAGTCGTTTGTTCATAAGTCCAACAAAATTAGCCTAGGTATGCAACTAACACAGTCAGCTATATAGTACTATACTGTAATAGGTTTATAATACTTTTCACACAAATAATACATAAAAAACAAACAAAAAAATAAAGAAAACATTTTTAATCTTATAGTACAGCACCTTGAAAAGTACAGTAGTACAGTACAACAGCTGGCATCGAGTGAACATGCAAGAAGAGTTACTGACTGGGGGAGGGAGAGGAGGTGGGAGATGGTAGAGCTGAAGGATCGTCAGCAATAGGAGATAGAGGGCAACCTGCAATTTCACTCACGCCTGACGTTGATGGCACAGGTGCTGGTTCCTTGCTGGATTCAATTCTATCTACCCTCTTGAAAAAATGATCCAGTGATGTCTGGGTAGTAGCTCTTTTTCTCTAGTCATAGATGACACAGTAGCACTGCTGCAACCTTCGTGTACCTTTCTACGTTTGGGTCCTGTGCCTCAAAAACTAACAGTGTCGGGTTTCCCTGGTGGCGCACTGGTTGTGAGTCTGCCTGCCGATGCTGGGGACGTGGGTTCGTGCCCCGGTCTGGGAGGATACCACATGCCACGGAGCGGATAAGCCCATGAGCCATGGCCGCTGGGCCTGTGCGTCCGGAGCCTGTGCCCCGCAATGGGAGAGGCCACAATGGTGAGAGGCCCACGTATCACAAAACAAAACAAAACAAAACTAACAGTGTCTCCTCAAATAAAGAAAATCCCTTTTCCCTTTCCTGCATCATAAATCTCTTCAGTTCTACAGTTAGTTCTTCCTCTTGTCTTTCTTTGTCCTTTCTCTGGGCATCCAATTCCTGGCACTTCTTAGCAGTACCAGCTACATCACCACTGCTTTTACTCTTGCTTCTGGACATCCTGGGCTTCAAATAAAGATGCTGTACTACTATACTCTATACAGTACTGTACAGTAAAGTACACAAAAGTACAACCACTTGTAGAGGATGCACGCACGTGACAACGTATTACAGACACATGAACTAACTTACATGATTGGACATGCGAACACACGTTTGCATCTTTGAAAGTTTGCAACTTGAAGGTTCATATGTAGGAGACTTACTGTACTAGGAATCACAAAAGTCAGATTTATTGTGATATATTCAGAAAATGGAATGCTATGTATCCCTAAAACTAAGTTTTCAAATAATATTTAATGGCATGTGGAAATTCTGATGGTACACTCTTAAGAGAAAAAAGAAGATAATAAAACAATATACATAGTTTAAGTCTAATTTTTTAATTGAAAGTTAATCACATTCATAGAGTGGATATTAGATACTCAGACCCTGAATGTTTAACAGTGGTTATCCCTGGATGATGCATTATAAGTTCTTTTCAATTTTGTATTTATATCTTCTTTTACTGTACATATTTTCTTCAAAAATATGTATAGTCATACCAATCACAAAGTTATTTTTAAAGAGGAGTTGGAAATCAAACCCCTATATTAAAATTATGTCAGTGCTTTTCATTAGTATTTGGGCATATTGCAAATAAATTGTATTATTTTTTCTCTAACCACTTGTTAATATTAAACAAATTTCCTATGCAGTAATCTCTTAAAGGAAAAGCCTTTTATTTGCCAATATATATTCTTCAATTAAAATAGACTATTCTCCCATATTTTAGACGATTATGGCTTAATTGATTTGTTTATTCATTTGTTAATTTAAAGGTTTTTTTTAAGGGCTCACTAAGTGCTTTAGTTCTAGGTGCTGTGGATACGACAGGGTTATAAGCAAAAATCTCTACCTATGTTTATTGAGCTTACATTCACATGACAGGATAAAAAATACATACTTCTTGACCATCTCTGTGTAGGTTTACCAATTTGGATTCATGAATGGATTAAGCTTTTTCATTTGTGATAAAGTTATTATTATAAATATGTATGATACTACTTCATGGAATGTAATAGAGTATATCAAAAGGCTAGGGACAACTACAAATCTAGTGTAGAAGATTACAGCATGTATTTGAACCCAGACTGCCAGTCTTTAAAAGGTGTTTATTATAGTATAAATTCTGGCCTAAATTTGATTCCTTTTTTTACTTCAGTTTTTTATCCATAAAATGGAAGCAATATTAGTATTTATCTCATAGGATTGTAGTGAGGATTAAATGAGTCAACACATGTAAAGTGCTTAGAATGGTGACTAGCAGGTGTTAAATAAAAATTAATTGTTGGCTACTATTGTATTCAATTAACTTCTAACTTCTTTCTTAAACACAGAAGTGCTTTTAGTCTGAGCTCTTTTTCCTATATCCATGTCACTGCATTACTGCAAGACCATAATGTTATTTGTTAGGAACATTATAATAGCTCCCTAACAACTGATGTGCAGGTCAAAAACATCTCTTTGTGGTTTACAGAAACAGTCAGATTTTGTTGACTGTAATTAGATATTTGTGTTCTATATGAATTACTGTAAGTCTGCAAAGTGCTTAAATGATTTGTTAAATATTTCTGACTTCATATGTGTTGAGAAATGGACAGTATATGAGACATCATGGGTTGGATGCATGATAAATGAATAGAGGTTGTATTGTAAAATTGATTGTGGTGTTGATTTATGTTTATTTTCACATTCATTATACATTTTGTAATACATAAAGTTAATAACCTTGTAATATATATGAATACTTATTGATGAGTCAAATTATTAGTGAATTTAACCCTGTGGCATTAGTTGCTACATATACACCAACAACTTTATTTGCAGTCAGTATCTCTTTCCTCTCCTAAGAGCCAACATTATTTTTTGTTTAAGTCTCTTCTGGAAATTTCGTCAGGCCCATCAGTTACCTCAAAACTAAATACACTGACTTTCTTTGAATCTATTATATTCTATGAAAAAAACCAGCATATAAATTCACCTAGTCTCACAAGCTAGAAACTTGAAAATCATGCAGACTTGTCCATCCTTGTAAATCTTCTCATGCAGTTGCTTAAATAATAAATGAAAGCTTTATTTCTTTAACCTTCCTCTGTTACCTTGTTTTATCTGCCTTGTGCTCCTTTTCAAAATTCCTTAATGACTCCCCATTACCTACAAAATTAAATTTAAATTGCTTGGCATAGATTCAGGACCACTTAAGTTTAAGGACTGCTTTTCTTATCTTGCTTTCTATCTTGACTCTACAAATGTTCTGTTTATACTTCAGGAACACTAAATCGTTTTTACCTCTCAAATATGCCACACATACCCTGGTCTTTTTATCATTGCTCTTACAGTTCTTCCTGTTAGGGAACTCTTTTTCATTATTTTCTTAGCAAATTACCATTCCTTTATTAAAAGTGAGCTCAGATATTTTCTATTCCACTAAGCTGACATTGTTGCCAGTGCACCTTGTCTGTCCCCCCACCCTCAGGATTTATCACTAAATGTTGTAAATGGCAACTCATATAAGTACATTTCCACTCTGGACTTGGGAAGGGGGATCACATGTTTATATCCATGTATCAGCTGAGTGCATATTCCAGCCCCTGACAAAGGTATTCAATTCCACAACTAAACGATTGTCAGCCTTTCTAAAGTGGGTAAGGAAAGATGTTAAAATCCCTAAATAATGTCTTATATATACTCTGCCAGAACACCAATAAGATTTACCTTGAGAAGCTCTTTAGGCATTGTTGTTTCTTTCTGGTAAACTGCACACCGTTTTCACAACTATTATGAATATTACAATGGCAGACTGTATAAGAATAATAAAAGGAGAGAGGGCAGATAGCAGAAGCAAGAAGAACTACAATCCTGCCGCCCATGGAACAAAAACCACATTCACAGAAAGATACACAAGATTGAAAAGACAGAGGGCTATATACCAGATGAAGGAACAAGATAAAACCCCAGAAAAACAACTAAATGAAGTGGAGAGGGGAAACCTTCCAGAAAAAGAATTCAGAATAATGATTGTGAAATTGATCCAGGACCTTGGAAAAAGAATGGAGGCAAAGATCGAGAAGATGCAAGAAATGTTTGACAAAGACCTAGAAGAATTAAAGAACAAACACCAGGAGAATTAAAGAACAAACAGAGATGAACAATACAATAACTGAAATGAAAACTACACTAAAAGGAATGAATAGCAGAAAAACTGAGGCAGAAGAACAGATAAGTGACCTGGAAGACAGAATGGTGGAATTCACTGCCCCTGAACAGAGTAAAGAAAAAAGAAGGAAAAGAAATGAAGGCAGCCTAAGAGACCTTTGGGACAACATTAAATGCAACAACATTTGCATTATAGGGGTTCCCGAAGGAGAAGAGAGAGAGAAATATATGCATTCACGCTAAAATTTCCATTACAACTCTTGCATGCCAAAACAAAGTTCTGCAGAAAATAAGTAGATTCAGGATTTTGATGGGCTTAATGTCTTTCGTGGCTCTCTATATGGCTTTCTGATTTTGGTAACATTTTCCAGGGGAAATGTTGAAAGGTCTGCCAGAGCAGACTCCCAGGAGAGGTTCCCTTAATTTTGCTGCAAGGGAGCAAGAGTCAGCTTTTAGCAATGCAGCTGAGTCAGCTCTAAAGCCCATGAACAACCCAGTTCTCTTGGGAATTGTTGCTTTTCCTGAGATAGAGTTGGTGTACACTCCAGCCAGAACAATTTTGAATTCTGTTCTTTTATCAGGAAATCTTGATTGCAGGAAAGGGGGGAAATATTTTGGAAATAAAAATCAATAATATTGAATTAAAAAAATTATAGATAGTAATACATATAGTTGCAAGATAGACATAAAAATATTACTTATGTTGATGAGTGTAATGAAATGGATGGAGTGATGGATAAGGATTTATTGAATGAACAATCACACATTAATCATGAAGTATTATAATTAAATTAAATTGTCAGTAAGCTGTTGTAGTTTTGATGGGTATACTTAAATTAAGAATTTTCTCCTATGGTAATTATTTATAGCTCTACTTTTTCATCTCATGTCAAAATGGCTTTTTACCAGGATATATTTGTAGTGCAACAATCATGGTTTTTACTTAAAGAGCAAAACAGCTTTTACTCACATTTTAATAATTATATATA
This sequence comes from Kogia breviceps, assembly GCF_026419965.1. Classification (NCBI taxonomy): domain Eukaryota; kingdom Metazoa; phylum Chordata; class Mammalia; order Artiodactyla; family Physeteridae; genus Kogia; species Kogia breviceps. The sequence continues at coordinate 69,586,510 of NC_081321.1, read as the reverse complement.
TACAGTATTATAATTGCTGGAAATTAGACTGACAGGCTCCAGAATCAACAAAGCCATTATAAATTACTTACCCCAAATGTAAGTATAGAATATCTCATTACTTAGATTTCTTCCTTATAAAGGATTTTATATACTGAAGTATTTCAAGAATTTCTGAGAAATAAATTGGTTAATTTTCAAGCATTATTCACAAGTCGTTTGTTGATTAAATGGATTCTTTGTTAAATGAATAAATATGACTCATTGACAACTTCCATCTTTGAATAGGATCCTGAATTACCCATTCTGTCTTGAAAGGTTAGGTATTCAAAAGTTCTCATTCGGCAAAATAAATATAATAGAATTAGGGTGTCATTTTTGTACTCCATTTGTTTTCAAAAACCTTATCTGAGTATGGCTAATAAATACATTGTCTTTTTCAGTTTGTGAAAGATCATCATCATTATCATGAGCAATAACATCTAAAATCAAGTCCTATGGTGAATATTGGGCATGAGATAAGATATATAGTTCATTTATTCAGTATACATTTCTCTTTATATTTAGTATGATTATGGTATCCATTGTGCATAAACTCAATTATTTGGTAATTGTTCAATAAGCATACGGTGTAACATATTCCAACTCTAATTTCATAAGTGTCTCTGACAAGGATGATAAAATAATATTCATTTTACTACTAAAATGCTGAGAAGAACCAACCCATTCATCATATTGCAATTTACAATATTAGAATTAAATGGATTAGTATTAATTAGTAATAAGTAAAATATAACTGCAGTGTATTCTTTTAACATGAAATTATTTCTCTTTGTGTGATCTGTCAATTCACCTGATGTTTCATTTTATTAAATCTTCATTCACTTTGCATCATAATTTGTTTACTTTTATATAAATTGATTCATGAATTGTTACATTAGTAATACCTTACTCACTATCCATTTAGCTTTAACTTTAACTTTTAAAAATTATAAACATTTAAGGCAACAACCAAGCATTTCCCACTCTGAGAAACCAAATAAAAAGAAATAGCCATTTAGGATGTACATATATCTGATGTCTATCCATAATAATACCCCGAGGGTTTCCTTGCCTCAGTGTTCTATAAAGATCATACATAAATATTTGAGGAAGCCATATTATGGACTGATTTATTCAGTTAATTATTCAGTTAATAAGCATATATACAGGATTTAACCACTGACATATTATAAGGTTTTGATGTTAATTTTTAATTTCTGGCTTAACAATCCATTGGAGTGGAGAAAACAACTTTCCTATTCTAGTTTCCTCCTTTAGGGGTTTAACTTTCACCAGTGCTTCTGTAATGGCCAGGAATAGCACTTTTAGTTGACTTTCCCTCTGCTTGGTCCTTTCTGTCCATCCTCTGATCCACTTCCCTTAAGTTGAAGTGTATTTCTTTTGTATTTCATTTGTAAGGTTGTCCTCTGTAATTTACCTCAAGGCTATCACCTCTTCATACAAAGGATATGCAGAGACATTCCATTATCAAGTTTTTATTAAGCTTTTCTTCTGCCTTCTTTTTTCATACCCGAAAATGCTTTGGCCATTATAATTTGTGGTCTGATGACAATCTTACTTCTGCCACTAATCTGCATGATGCAGAATGGTGAATTGTCAAAGCAGCCTCATAATAGATCTCTCATACCAAAATTGGTTATTACTCACATTGTGTTTGCTTCCTAGGGCTATCTTAACAAAGTATCACAAACTGAATTGCTTAAACAACAGAAATTTATTCTCTCACAGTTCTCTGAATTTAGCCTGATTCACTTTGTTTTATATGTAATAATGTGATGATGAATTCAAGTTTTTTTGGGGGGGAGTGGGGAAATATAGAAGAAATTCCCAATTCAGGCTGGATACAGGGGTGATTTCCTTCATTTGGAAGAAATAAGAATATCATGCCACTTCTTGTATTTATGTTATTAAACATGTCCTAGTTTACAGTTGTTCTGAGATAGTGTTCTTTAACAAGTTTATAGTCAATATTCTTGTCATTTCCATGTATATATAGTCTAATTAAAACTCTGACAAGTACACTTGCTCCTTTCTCAGCTCCCTTCAGGGATTTGCTCATGTAAATAATACCTAAATGATACTTCCTCGGGGGTGCACTTTCCAGGATTGCTTGCCTGTTCAACATGCCAGGCCCTTTTAATTTCTGTGTCCTAGCTCTAGGTTCATTAGGGATGTTAACTTCACTAAAGATTAAAATATCTTCCTTGGTGAAATGTCTGTTTAGGTCTTCTGCCCATTTTTAAATTGGATTGTTTGTTTCTTTGATATTGAGTTCCATGAGCTGTTTGTATACTTTGGAGATTAATACTTTGTCTGTTGTTTCATTTGCAAATATTTTCTCCCATTCTGAGGGTTGTCTTTTTGTCTTGTTTATGGTTTCTTTTGCTGTGCAAAAGATGGCCAAGAGGTACATGAAAAGATGCTCAACATCACTAATTATTAGAGAAATGCAAATCAAAACAACAATGAGGTATCACCTCACACCACTCAGAGTGGCCGTTATCAAAAAATCTAGAAACAATAAATTCTGGAAAGGGTGTGGTGAAAAGGGAACCCTCCTGCACTGTTGGTGGGAATGTAAATTGATACAATCACTATGGAAAACAGTATGGAGGTTCCTTAAAAAACTAAAAATAGAACTACCATATGACCCAGCAATCTCACTAATGGGCATATACACTGAGAAAACCGTAATTCAAAAAGAGACGTGTACCACAATGTTCACTGAAGCACTATTTACAATAGCCAGACATGGAACCAACCTAAATGTCTATCGACAGATGAATGGATAAAAAAGATGTGGCACACATATGCAATGGAATATTACTCAGCCATAAAAAGAAATGAAATTGAGTTATTTGTAGTGAGGTGGATGGACCTAGAGTCTGTCATACAGAGTGAAGTAAGTCAGAAAGAGAAAAACAAATACCGTATGCTAACACATATATATGGAATCAAAAAAAAAAAGGTACGGATGAACCTAGTTTTAGGGCAGGAATAAAGGTGTAGACATAGAGAATGGACTTGAGGACAGGAGTGGGAGGGGGAAGCTGGGGCGAAGTGAGAGTAGCATCGACATATATACACTACCGAATGTAAAATAGCTAGTGGGAAGCAGTCGCATAGCACAGGGAGATGAGCTCCGTGCTTTGTGACCACCTAGAGGGGTGGGATAGGGAGGGTGGGAGGGAGGCTCAAGAAGGAGGGAATATGGGGACATGTGTATGCCAATGGCTGATTCACTTTGGTGGACAACAGAAACTAACACAGTATTGTGAAGCAATTATACTTCAATAAAGATCTATTTTTAAAAAGATGAAAATAAATCTTTTGATTATAGAGAAAGAAGATTCTAATCTCAGAAAGAGTTTTTAAAAATCTGGTGGTATTCCATATGAAGAAACTATTATTTTGCAAAGATGACAACTTATTACTTATTCCATAGCTCACATTTCAAGTTTAAAATTCTGCACCAGTTTAACCTGCTCTCATTGGGAGTGTTCATTATGCAGTTTTCATTATATTTTCCTCTAGTGAAGAAAAGCAATGACCCAAGCAATCCATGTGTCTAAGACACATAATTTCAGAAAGCAGCTACTACATCATTGATTTTTTTCCCTCCCAAATGATGTTCTATAAAAGAGAGAAGAGAATATGGAGATTCAGTATAAAATAAGAATATGTTTCAGCAGTATGGAACAATCTGATCTCAGATTCCTACTGAACATAGTTTATTTATTTTAAAACAAAAAGATGCATGGCATAAGGCTAGGGCTATTCCACATGGGGACTTGGTATCTACGTCTAATATTTCCAGTAACCCTTTGGAACAGACCTGCTTTCCAGGTCATCACTAGATGTGAGAGAGCTGATGTAACCGTGGGATAGAGCTTTGGGGTGACTGAAAGCAAAAACTTACATTTTAGCGCTAATAATTACATTGGAGTATGACAACATTATGTGGTTTTCTTCAAGATTGTCCTATACATGAAATTGTCTTAATTTTATTTATTTATATATTCATTTGTTTGTTTATATTGAAGTACAGTTGATGTACAATGTTGATTTTATTTTAAGAAAAATTTAATCAAAGAAACTCATTAGTCTATTGAAATTCACTAACCTTCACTTTCTTTCCTGAATTCTACACACATAAAATTTGAATGATCTGTCATGGAATGAAAAGATTGGAGAATGATGTTCTATCAAAGCTGTGTAAGTGGAGGATATATGAACTTTAGTCAGGAGTGGAGTTAAAATATGCAATTCTAATATAGAGAAAATTTTCATTAATGACTTAAAGCGACATTTTTAATGGATGATACACCTATTTCTTCCTCCAAATTAAGATAAAAATATGTAATTAAAATGCAAAATTTCCTCACTAGAAAAGTTGTTGAAATATTCAAAGCATTCACTTTACATATTGTAGTAATTGATTTCAATCTAAATTCTGAGAGAATTTTCTTGTCTTCAATTTTATTCCAAAATGTTAATTCCTTCAAGAAATGCACATATCTTTATAAAAAGTAAAAGTTAGTCATGGAGAGGGACATAAAAAAAATAATGTAAAACTGAATTTCATCTTAGTCATTTCTGCCTTTTAAAGAGATGAAAGGGATAGTGGTTGCATAATTCAGGTCAGTGGAGGAAACAAAAATACTTTTACTGCTCTATTCTTCTCATAGAACCTGTTCGTCTGAAGGGATTATAGGTCTGCCATTTTAATGTCTTTGCCAGTGTGGGATGTTAACTCTTAACTCTTGATATGAACTTTTATATTTTTAGACTTTTGTATTTACAGTTAAAATCCTCAAGCCACATACTAAAGAAATATAAAGCTATATCAATTAGGTAGTTAATTCATGCAACAAATACACTAAGTACTTAACATAAAAACCAGGTATAGCTTTATCTCCACTATGTTTTAAAATGTAGCAACTTTAAAATTTTTACAAGTGCTTATTTTAAAAGCTATTTTTTGTCTTTTGAGAAATTCAATCCTACCTTGACCATTGATATTTTCAGCTATGATACCAAAGCAGAAAATAAAGACAGAATAAGTTTTTTTCCCCAATTTAGTTGGTTCAATTGAAAGGCCATACTAAAAGATTCTGAGAAGTGGGATTTTATTTGAGTACATTTATTTTAATCTTATTTTTTATGATTTCTTTTTAGAAGAGACTGTTTCATATATATATATATATATATATATATATACACACACACACACACACACACAAACATATCTGTTTTCATGTAAGTAGTGAATTTCTTATCCCAAATTCTGTCCCTAGATACCATTTTCCACACCACGCTATCATTAGTTCAATCCCTTCTCCCCACTTTTGATCACATTATACCTTGCAATGTGCTTGCCAAATAGTAAATAAAATCAATTTGTAAACCATCAATTTATTCACTCTGTCAAATATTTGAGTATCTACTATGTGACAAGCCCATACTAAGATTGATTCTTTCCTCAAGGAGTTTACACAAGTGCAATCCATTGTGCTAAATATCAGGAAAGTTATGTGTACAGATGTAAAGAAATAAAAATAAATATATAAGAAAAGCAGTTATCCATGGTGAAGAGGTAACCAGATGAAGAAAGGGGCAGAAGTGGGAAGCCATTCTAGGAAAAGAGAGTAGCATGTACAACGTCACAAAGGCAAGAGTAGGAGGACCCGAGACATTCTCACTTGGGTACCCAAGACCTTGGGTCATTTGTAATGTGACAGTGCTTCCTCCTTGCAGGAATACATGGACTTAACAAACTGCAATCAGAGAGGATGGGACCACATGGATTAGGCTATTCCATTCCCAATGGACAATGTATAGAATTTCCAAGTGGAAGAATTACAAAGCATGGTATGTGATACAGTACATACATCTTGTGCTATATCATGAAAACACTACATGCTGGTTAATTTTCATATCCCAATGAAAGAAACTGGTATAATTGAGTATTCTTATATTGTTAATCATCTTGGTATAAAGGAGGGAGGGAAGTTACTTTGTCAAGGAGAAATACAATGACAAGTCATGAATATGTGATTTATCTGGATGTCTTCTCCTGCCTACCCTCATAAAATAGCGTGACCTCATTTCTCAGAAATATGAAAGGTCTACCATCACTTGAGAAAACAATGTCCATAGTAAGAGCTGATAATCTGATATTCCATATCTTGAGTACAGAATAAAGGAACATTAAAACAACAAAAACAAACACAAACCAGGGGCTTCCCTGGTGGCACAGTGGTTAAGAATCTGCCTGCCAATGCAGGGGGCACACGTTCGAGCACTGGTCCGGGAAGATCCCACATGCCGCGGAGCAACTAAGCCCGTGTGCCACAACTACTGAGCCCACATGCCACAACTACTGAAGCATGCGCACCTGGAGCCCATGCTCCGTGACAAGAGAAGCCACTGCAATGAGAAGCCCCTTATCGCCGCAACTGGAGAAAGCCGCGTACAGCAACGAAGACCCAATGCAGCCAAAAATAAATAAATAAAATAAATAAATTTAAAAACAAAAACAAACACCCCCCCCAGCAACAACAAAAGATTTCTGAATGATGCCTGTCTCATGCTGTTCTGAACTTTGACTCACTGCCTTAAAACAAAAAAGAAAACAAATGACAACCTTTTAGTTAATCAGTGGCCTGGAAAGTTAAGGGTGATCTTTGGTCAGAAATTCCCCTAAATTACTGTCATGGAATTGCATTTGTTCAGTATTATTGAAGACGTAGGGTGTTTAGAGGAAGAAAATGACGAATACCTACGGGACACCCAAAGAGAGAGTTCTGGTGAACAGTTTTAACTTTATGAAAGAGGGAAGTCAAGTTTGGGGATCAGGAAGATTAATCACACAGCTTGTAAGAGTTGGATCTGGGCCTCCAATAAACTCCTTCTGCCTCTAGAATCTATCCTCTTAGTCATTTTGCTGTACTCTCACCATATAGAAGGTAGTCAGATGGAAAGGTTTGCTGCTGCAGTTAAGAAAAAACATATATGGATGGTTTTAGGCTATGAAAGATTTGGAAATGTACAATATTGTACCATTGAGTGACAGCCTTTTATGCACAATAGTTTAAGTTTTCTCCTATTTTTTCCTTTCTGAAATATATTTCAGTTCCCTGTTTTAAGTTTTGTTTTGCTTTGCATTAGAGGTGTTGGTAGATATACTCCTGAGTATTTTTGTTTTTGTTGTACCATAAGACTCTATTTCTGATACAGTTAGGGTCAACTCTATTTGTTGTTGTTGCTTTTTGTTTGTTTTGTTTTTTGTCTTATCAAGTAAGACAAAAGACTGGCACCTCACTGGAATCAGGAAAAGACATCCTACCGACATCATGGAAGAAATAGCAACAAGGATAGCATGGCTGCAGGAGACTGGACTATAGTTCAGGAAACAGAAGGTCACTCAGGACTGACATGGTTCTGAGGACTGGGTTTCATCTTTGGCCTTTAGCAGCCACTATTCATCTGTGTATGAGTAATCTCGCCACAGTGCTGACTCAGATTCAACCGATTCTGATTTCTATTTCCCCTGTTGCTGCAAGTCAACCATCTCCTTTCTACTGTAATAGTCTTTCAAAAGACACCCATTCACAGTTTCTGCCTCTTGGCATCTGCAGATTGACATTGCTCTTTATGCTTCTGCCCCAATTACTGAGTCTCTTTGCAATCAGATTTAAATTACTGAATTAGATCCATTATTCCCAATCATTCCTATATTTAAATTTATTTAAGTTGAGGGGACTTGAATGTATCTCTGTGCCTTGCAATTAAAACTACCGAAAAAGGAGTCAATATTCTAGCTCAGTCTAGAAATGGACAAAAATAGGATGAAGCACAGAAAAGAATCTAGAAATTGAGTGACAAGAGGGAAAGAGGGACCCAGACAGGCTCACAATAAAAAGAATCACTTTTATTGGTGGCCAAGTATGTGACAGGCTCTATGCAAAGCCTTTTACATGTTATCTCATTGAGGTTTTACAGCAGACTTGCAGTAATTTTTTTTAAAAAAGCATACTTTTTTAGTGATAGGAAAATTAAGACAGAATCGTTAAGCAGCTATTTCAATATTAGACAACTTATATTTAGAAGGTCCATTTGACTCACAGGTCCTGCTTTTTCTACTGTAAAAATTTCTGAAAGAGGAGACTTCTTTCTCTCTAGCCTGAATTTCACTGTCAGCACAAAAAAAGGGATATATTTAATTTTGGCTGGGTGGAAAAGTCAGGAGAAAATTGTGAATGAAAATTGTTTATTCTAGGCAGAGAACACATGTGAAAAAGCCCATGAGAAAAACTATGCCTGGGGATGTTTTAAAGAATAAATAGATCTATTATTTGCCATGAAACAAAGCAAAACAAAGGAAAATTCCTCTTCCTTGACTCACCTTCATTCTCCTCCTCTTTTGCATCTTTTCACTGCACTCTGTTAGGGTAAAACAAACAAACAAAAACAAAACAAACTCAAAAACTCAGATGTGTGGCCTATGGTCTTCCTTGTGTTTATGTTTTTCCCTCTTGTTCTCTCTTCAACCCACTAAATTTGGGCTTCAGTCCACACAACACAATTGAAATTGTTCCTGTCAAGGTCACCAACCATGCTGCTGAAAATTCACTGTTTTTTTCTATGTCCTCATTGATTGACCTATTATTTAACCATGCCTGCCTTCTTTGAAGTCTTGTCCTCTGGGTTTCTAAGATAGCACAGTCTCACTGGTTGCTCCTTCTTATCCTATTTTAATGAAGCTTCCTCTTCTTCCCTAACTCTAGTGCCCCAGGGCTCAGTTTGTGGACTTCTCTGGCTAAATTTTCTTCCTCAGTGATTCTAGTCAGTTTTAAGCTTTAGATAGCATCTTTAAGCGAATGATTTCTAAATTCATGTATCTTTCCCTGACAACTTCTCTAAGTTCCAGACTTGTATATCTAACTATATACCAGTGGTTTAAAAAAGATAAAGATTAATTTTTCTCTCATCCATATTGAGGATTAATTCTCAGTAACCCATGTTCCTTGGTACCATGTGCTCCACCATGCTCGGTAAATAAGCTAAGATGGTCACTCCTGGTCTACTTTCTACCAGAAGGAACAAGAACTGTGAAAGAGAAATTTGCCTTTAAGCATGCTTTGTGATGTTACACACACCCCTTCTATGTTTCACTGTTCAGAACTTAGTCTGTGTTCCTTTCAGTAAGGAAATGCGGTCTTTATTCTAGGCAGACACATGTCCAGATAAAAATCAACTAGCTCTGCAAGTAAGGAGGAAGGAAAGAACAGATATGAGAGGATAACAGTATCTGCCATAATATGTGATATAGGTCTCAGTGTTACCCTCTAAAACTTTCTCATCCAGCCTTTTGCATCATCTGTCTAGTTGCTCAAAGCCAAGAACCATCACTCCTCACCTGGACTATCTTTATTGCCCTCTAATTGGTCTCCATGATTGTATTTTCCCAATTAGTTCTAAATAAAGAAGTTGAAGTTGTCTTATGAAAATGGAAATCAGATAGTGTTTTATTAGGCCCAAGTTCTTCTAATGGCTTTCACTGCCCTTATAATAAAAGCCAATCTCCTTAGTTGTGGCACTCAAACTCTTAGTTGCAGCATGTGGGATCTAGTTCCCTGATGAGGGATCAAACCCTGGGCCCCCTGCATTGGGAGCGCAGAGTCTTAGCCACTGGGCCACCTAAAGACACCACTTGCTGCAACTAAAGATCCTGCACACGACAGTGAAGATCCTGCATGCGGCAACTAAGACCCGGCGCAGTCAAATAAATAAATACATATTATACAAAAGAAAAGAGGGCTTCCCCGGTGGCGCAGTGGTTGAGAGTCCGCCTGCTGATGCAGGGGACGTGGGTTTGTGCCCCGGTCGGGGAAGATCCCACATGCCGCGGAGCGGCTGGGCCCATGAGCCATGGCTGCTGAGCCTGCACGTCCGGAGCCTGTGCTCCACAACGGGAGATGCCACAGCAGTGAGAGGCCCACGTACCGCAAAAAAAAAAAAAAAAAAAAAAAAAAAAATGAAGCCCATCTCCTCACACAGGTTAGCTCCTGAAGGATCTGGCTGCTCCCAACCTCTAGATCTCATGTTTTGATTCTCTCAACTGTGCACAGTGGGCCCTAGTCACTCCATGTTTTTGTCAGTTTCATGAATTCACAAAGTGCATTCCCATCTTCGAGCTTTTACATGTGGTCCTCCCTCTTCCTGGAATGTTCACCTTGCTTCTTTTTCTCATTCATATCTCACCTTAAATATAATTTCCTCAGCGAAATCTTTCCTATGCAATCCATCCCAAGCTGTCCACCATTCAGTCTCTCTCTTGTATTTGTATTTGACTTTCTTCAAAGCATCTTTCACTGGCTAATATGTTTACTTGCTTATTATTTGACTCCACAATCCCCTCCTTCCTGAATACATGCTTCCTGATTACAGGGATCTTGTTTTCCCCACAGCTATAGTCCCTGTGCTTCTATCACAGTAGGCAAGCCCATGGTAAGTGCTTTTGCTGCCGTGGAAGGAAATGAAATGTTATTTGCGTGGCTACATTGTGGCAGGTAGGCAGTGGTTAGGGATGAGGCTCAGAGGGGTTAGAGTCTTCAGAAAATTATGAGCCATAAAGACTTTGTGCTTTGTCCTAAAAGCAATTGGCAGTCACTAAAATGTTTAAATCAGGGGAGTAACATTTTTCCAACTTGAATTTTAGAATTTTACAAAGATCAGTCATTTCAGTAAAAATATTAACAGCAGTGGATGATAATAGTAATAGCAGTAATTAAAATAATAATAATGACTATAATAGTAGCAGTAGTTATAAACAGACACTTGTAGTAAACACTAGTAATAATACAAGTAACTATTTTGTAATGTAACCTTACTGTGCACCAAGCTCTGGAACATGTACTTTGTATATATTATCTCTGGTATTTAACAGCCATAATAGTAATTCCTATCTTTTATATGTAGTGCTTTCTCTTGGCTAGGCATTTTTGTATGAAGTTTTCTTGTATTCAATTGTTTAATCGTCACAACTTCTGAAGTAAGTACTCTATAGTTCCCCATTTTACAGACAAGAAATCCAGAAATTGGTCTTGCAAAGACAGACTCACCTGGGGCGATAAGAGTATGTAGGTGTGTCGTAGTGAGAAGAGAGCTGAAATCCAAGTACAGGATTCTACTGTGGGGCTGGCAGAAGTCAGGGAGAACATCCACATGAATACTTTTATCCAATCACATATACTTAAGAATCCAAGCCTCAGTGGATTGAAATAGTTGGCTTCAAATCATGAAGCAAGAGTAGAATTCTCTTTATCTCAAAGGTTTATGCTTTTTGGGGGGGGCTATATGTATATATTATGAATGGAACTGTGTTCTGCAAAAATTTATTTATTAAAGTCTTAACCTCCAGTACCTCAGAATGTGACTGTATTTAGAGATAGGACTTTAAAAAGATAATTATTTTAAAATGAGGCTGTTAGGCTGGGTCTTAATCCAACCTAACTGGTATCCTTCTAAGAAGGGGAGATTAGGATTTACAGAGAGGCACCAGCAGCCTGTGTGTACAGAGAGAAGTCCCTGAGGACCCAGCAAGAAAATGGAGATCTGTAAGCCAAGGAGACAGGCTTCAGGAGAAATCAAACCTGCTGATACTTTGATCGTGGACTTCCAGCCTCCAGACCCATGAGAAAATACATTTTTGTTGTTTAAACCAACCAGTCAGTCTATGGTTTAAATAGATTTAAATAGTGCTGCATTTTGTAATGGCTACCCTAGCAAATTCATGCTATCCTCCTTACTCCTAAAGTTACAGTATTAGTTAAAATGTTTTCAAATTTATTTACTTAATATTGTATGTAGGGCAAAAATTAATGTTCTTTTATTTTAATAAAAACTTTCTTTTAGAATTTATGTACTTTTTAAGGTATGTATAAAGGATCCTACTAATCATGCTTCCCCCAGCCTGTATTTCTATAGATTTATTGTCAAATTTCATTTCTATAACATGTAGAATGTTCAAAGGTGCGCTCTTGGCATCTATGGTATTATGCCTACAGCAACTGCAGAAAAACAAAAATTACCAAAATAAGAGAAAATTCAGAGTACTTTTCTAAATAAAAGAAAATAAAATTTTATCTCAGGTATAACTTAAATTTCTCCAAAACGATACAGATTAATACAGAAACAATGTGAAGATTGATGTACTTTGCAAAAGAAAAGTACTCACAGGTGTCATTTATTTTGCTCTCCTGCCTTTTCCATTTCTGCTTTGGCTTGAAGTTTTCCTTTGACTGTGAGCCTAAAAATCCTCACCTTACTGAGTGAGGCTTAATTGCCTCCTGCAGTGAAGATTAATTACCTATTTAATATCTAAGAAGATGAATCCCTGATGCTAAGTTTTATGATTTCTTCCTCCACCATAACATCATACCCTCCTCTGGGGGTGCGGATAATTAAGCCCTTAATAAACTGCCTTATTACAACTTATTTCAACGAATGCCTTATTTTTCCCTCCTTTTAAATCAAACTTTATTCTCAGTGGGATTTTCTTTCTAGGTGTGTGTGTATTGGCATAGGAATGGTCATCATCTTTCCCTTTTGGGTAAAACAGGTCTAGTTTTCTATGGTCTAAGAGAGCTGCCTTTTATTTTGTATTGATGCTAACCAGCTAAAATGGAATTTCCTCTGAGTGTAAAGGTATGTGGTCCACCCTAGGTCTGTGATCAAATTTCAAATACCACCCACCTAACATGCATCTCTCTGTGTCTTCACAGTTTGGCATCTCATAAATTTAATCAGCCACCAACAAAGAGCCAACATATGCTGAGGTCTTCTAATATATCAGGCAACATGCTAAGGCTTAAGTATCCAAAGGTGTTTGAGACGGCTTCTGACCTTAAGCAGTTTATAATAGTTAACAAAACAGATTAACAAATGATGACTGTGTACACAATCCTTAAATAACTTTGATGGAATATAACTTTTCAATTACAAACGTACATAACCCACACTGCTCTGTCTCCTGAGACCCCCAAATCAGTAAACAACTAGGCATTTGGTATCCATTTCCTGAGATGAAGGTCATTATTGCAGAAAAGTAGGAACAGGTAATTGAATTGTAAAAGTCTGGACTTCAGGAGAGGAAGGCAAGAACTTGGCAGAGGACAGAAATTTGGAAGAATGCATGATGAAGAAAGACCATTTCTCAGCTAGGACAGAGGGAAGGTAGGTGAAAATGGATGGCTCTGACGCTGAGCAGAGCTGGGTTAAGATTTGGATGCAAATACAAGAACTGCAAAGACTGTAGCAGAAAAAGTCAGCTTCCAGAGGTTACTCAGCCTCCACAGGAGCTTCTGCAGGAGACAGTACCAGTTGGACAGGGGATAGGGACCTATCATTTAGCCTCAATTTTAGTTAATATAACTTGTCATTACTGACATTGGATGCTTTCTCAAGTTCAAATGAGAAGAATATTTAATTGAGAGTAAAATAATTTGGTTAGAAACTTAATGACTATGAAGATATACACTAGGTCTTCAATATTTGGAATTTGTGTTCATAGTTTTATACATAGAATTTACGATGGGTACCAATTTGGAAATTTTTTCAATTTTTTAAAATTGAAGTATAGTTGACTTATAGTATTATATTAGTTTCAGATGTACAACAATTTGATATTTTATAGATTATGTTGCATATAAAGTAGTTATGAAACACTGGCTATATTTCCTGTGCTGAACATTATATCTTTGTATCTTCGTTGTTTTATACCTAGTAGTTTAGGTCTTAGCAATATTTTTTTGGATCTGTCTCCTCAGGCAAGGGAAACAAGGGCAAAAATAAACAAAAGGGACCTATTCAAACTTGAAAGTTTTTTTAAACTGAAGAATAGTTGATTTACAATATTGTGTTAGCTTCAGGTGTACTGCATAGTGATTCAGTATTTTTTGCACATTCTACTCCATTATAGGTTATTACAAGGTATTGATATAATTCCCTGTGCTATACAGTGAATCCTTGTTGTTTATCTATAGTAGTTTATATCTGCTAATCCCATATCCAACAATTTGTCCCTCCCCACGCCCTCTCCCCTTTGGCAACCACAGGTTTGTTTCCTATGTCTGTCTATTTCTGTTTTGTATATGCATTCCTTTATATTATTTTTTAAATTCCACATATAAGTGATATCATATAGTATCTGTCTTTGTCTGACTTATTTCACTAAGCATAATATTCTCTAAGTCCATCCATATTGCTGTATATGGCAATATTTCATTCTTTTTTATGACTAATATTCCATCACATATATATATTATATATAGTAAATATGATAGTAATACTCCATTTTATATATATATATATGTATAAAAGCAAAAACTTAATTTGGTCCCGTATGTTTATTTTTGCTTTTATTTCTTTATTTCTTTTGCCTTGGGAGACTGATCCAAGAAAATATTGCTATGATTTATGTCAAAGAGTGTTTCGCCTATGTTCTCTTTTTCTCTTCTAGGAGTTTTATGGTTTCATGATTTTGCATAGCAAAGGAAGCCATCAACAAGACAAAAAGGCCACCAACTGAATGGGAGAAGATATTTGCAAATGATATGTCTGATAAGGGGTTAACATCCAAAATATATAGAGAACTCATACAACTCAGTATTTTAAAAAAACATTAAAAATGGGCAGAGGACCTGAATAGGCATTTTTCCAAAGAAAGCATACAGATAGCCAACAGGCATGTGAAAAGATGCTCAACATCACTAGTCATCAGGGAAATGCAAATCAAAACCACAGAGATATCACTTCAGACCTGTCAGAATGTCCAAGCCCAATTTTCAATCACATTTTAGGGTTGGGTTTGGAAACAAGGGCGATGGTTATGAAGGAGATTGCAGGACAAGATTTGTGCCAAAGTTGCTTTTGGTTGTGAGTGGCTGGGGCAGGCCACAGTGCCAGGAGTGGGTTGCGGATCAGCAGAGAGGTCAGCTGTATTCCAGGGAGTAGGATGGCATTGAAGGCATTAGACTGAGAGGCGAGGGGAGAGAGAGAGAGAGAGAGAGAGAGAGAGAGAGAGAGAGAGAGAGAGAGGTGGGGAGACTTAGATCAATATTTTACCTTGTACTATGGCAATCTAGCTTCTGCATATCAACTCAGTTTTATTAATAACAGTGATCACATTCTAAGTGCTTTGCATGTTATATAAGTTCTTCATAACAACCCTATATGGATGGTAATATTGTAATACTCATTTTATAGACGAAGACATTTAGTTACAGAGAGATTAAGTGACATTGTCAAGGTGGAGCGAGAGTTGGAGCAGACTGACACTGCTCTTAACCATTATTCATTTAATTATTTTTTCAGTTATATTTTATAGCACTTCATAGGCAAAGGTAATGCTATTTATCAGTTGAGGGATTTCTTAATATATTTTCCATATTTCAAAGGTCCAGTGTATGTTACTGTGTTTCTGAACTAGAAGTCTGTTTCAGTTTCAGTTCCTCCAGGAGCCAACCCTGAAACAAGGATTCCACTGCATTCCTGGTAGGGCGGGGGACCATGAGATAGTGAAAGGATGACAGCCAATAAACCTATGTGATGCACCTTAATCAAAGCATAGGAGCTCTAGTGAAGGTGTAAAATATGTCTCAAAATTACTTCTCTGAGGGGAAAGGGCTCTAGAGTATTTAGACACCAACTCCTGTCAAGTCATTGGTTGAGAGCTGTTCTTGGAGTGGGAGTTTAGTTCTCTAGTTCTTCAAGTCTGTGTGACGTCAAGTAACAGGAGGGTGCTGGAGTGCGTAGAAGTGGTGAGGTCCAGGGGATATGGATGGGGCATCTACAGCATTTGCTACAATGTCATTATTGGTGGCATAAAACACCTTAGCCATTTAGAAATAACAGGAACTAGTTATTTGCTGCTTTTGGAACTAGACTGCTCAGTTGTCAAGAATGATAATTATAATAATATCAGCTGACATCCATTGAGCTCTTACAGCATGCCAAGTTCATTTCTAAGAACATTAAAGGCATTAACACATTTAAACCTCATTACAATACTATGAAATACTATGAAATAGGTACTATTATTACCTCTATTTTACAAAGAATGGCCTAAATTTACAGAGCTAATAAATGGTGGAGCAGAGTTGGGAATCCAGTAGCAGGGTTTCAAAGCCTTGCTCTCAACCATCCAGCTCTCCCCCCATTTGTTCTCTCCTTTCATACCATTCACGGGATTTACTTACTCTACTTGCACTTGTGATGCAAGGAAGATGCAAAGATTGCGATAAAATATATTCCTCTCTCTTTCCAGCAGCTTCCCAGGGGGCTTGAAACTGCAGTAACCAAGCAATTGTTTGATCAGGACATTGCTTTTCTGAAATAGCGTCTGTTATAGAATAATGCAGACTCCTGGACTTAGAAGAAAATATGCTATTATTCAGCCTTTTATTCTACTGATTGGTTTGAACATCAAAAATGGAAAGTTTTTGTCAGAAATAAAAAAAGATAGAATGAGTAAAATGTGACTATTTCCATCTTGAGCTATGGAATTATGAAGTACTTAAGGAAAGGCTGAAATATTCCATGATATGACATATTCTCGAGGTAATAAACTCTGGCCTGCTAAATTACTGATGCCTATTTAGTTTGACACACGGTGACTCAGATGTCTTTTTATTTTTTAAAGAATAATCAACTTTTATTTTCCTTTCCTCTGAACCTACCCTCTTCATATGAACAACCTAGTGTAGAGTCCTTCATATTTCTCATTTTCACCAAAAGCATATATATGATATATAATTAATTTATATGCATATGTTTATATATGGGAGTTCTTATTTTCCATGTTCTTGATATACAATAATATATTCAACTATTCTTTTATCAATAGATATTAAAATTATTTTAATTCCTTTTTTTGTTTTTCATTGTATTTATATTTGTTTTCTATGTACATTTGTTTGTTTTCTATCTACTGTTGAACCTCTGCTTTAAACAATCACCAGCAATATTTGAGTAAATATTATGCAAGGTGAAAACCTTTTATTGCCACTACGTATCATACAGGTGGGCCCCTCTATGTTTGCTACCAGCCCTGCTCTAGACTTCAGGACATTTTCTACAATATCACATAGGAACACTTCAGAAAACTTCCAAACCAGACTTCAGTAGGAGGAGAAGGCACGGATCCTCCATCCTCATTATTTCCTATAGAGACTCCTGCCAGGACTAGAGCAGCTTGCTGAATACACACACAGTCTATAAATGTTCCAAGAGAGGGATGCAATTCACTGTTGCAGCCTTGTAAATGGAGGAATATATTTTCTAGTTTTGCCCGGGCAAGGTCAATTTTCCTTTTCAGATGTTTATGCTTGTTTGGGAAAACCAGCTGCCCAGCACCTGGAAAACTTTAAGCCCATGGGAAGCAGGGTTTGGGTGCAGGCATTGCCTCACCATTCATTAGAGTGAGCACTCAGAATCATTGTCGAACAATTCTGCCTGTTGCCCCACAGTTAGCTTTTTCCCAACATCCTTACCGGCCGTAGGTGTTATTGTTCTTTTAAAGTTTCAGCTGTCAGATGAGTACAAAGATGTTCTGTTATTGTTTTGTTATGTAACAAACCACCCCAAATTAGTGGCTTAAAATACTGACAACGTCTGCTGCGGAATATGCAGTGTGGGTTGATTTGATAGAATCTGTTCTTCTCTGCCTCATTCAGCTTCAGCTGGGCTTGCTTAAAGGCTGTGCACGGAATCATGCAAAACCTTGCTCACTCACGATCTGGCAAAGTTGACGATGGTTGTTGGCTAAGATTTCAGCTGTGGTTAGTGGCCAGAATACATACATGTGGCTTTTCCAAGAGCTCTTTGGCTTCTTCATAGTATGGTGGCTAGCTCCAGGGCAAGCATTCCAGGGGAGAACTCTCAGCACAGGAGAGTCATTAATATCACTTCTACCTCATTATATTCATTAGAAGTCAGTCACTAAGGCTAGTTTATAGCATGGAGAATTGGACTCCACCTTTGGGAAGAATTTCAAAGAATTTTCAGTCATGAAACCATCACAATAGAAATAATTCATTGTTTCTTTAGTTTTCGTTTTTCTCACTACTTATTTTCAGCATCTTTTTGTTTGTTCATGTATCAGTTTTCTATTGCAGAATAACAGATTACCAGGAGCTTTGCAACTGAAAACAATACCCATCTCATTCAGAAGTTCAGGCATGGCTCAAAAGGATTCTCTGCTTAGAATCTTATAAGGCTGAAATCTAGGTGTTGGCAAGGCTGCAATCTCATCTGGAGGCTTGACTAAGGAAGGGTCTGTTTTCAAGCATCCTCTAGGTGTTGGTAGAATTCATTTCCTCATGGCAGCTTTTTTCTTCAAAACCAGCAGTGAAGAGAGTTAGTCTCTACTGCTTCAAAGTTAGGTCAGATCCAGCCAGGACTATCTTTTACATCATTAACTCAAAGTTAACCGTTTAAGAACCTTAACCCAAATGAAAAAAATCCCTTTACATTTGCCATATTCTATTTGTTAGAAAAAAGTCACCTTTCCACCTATACTCAAGAGAATGGATGCTGGGGAATTATGGAGGCCACCTTAGAATTTTGAGTGTCATAGTTGGCCTTATTTATTTATTCTTTGTAAATTGTTTCTTCATATCTATTTTTTTCCTGTATGGTTGTTTATTCCTTTCTGGCCAATTTGTAAAAGCTCCTATATACTATAGATATTATCCTTTGTCTTTATTCTTCATCAAATATATTTTTTTCCAAATCAAATCTATTATTTGTACATTGACTTTATTTATAGATTTTTTAATCCATAAAAAATATTTTAAAGTTTTATCTTTTTCCTTGAGAAAAATTATTCATCTAAATTTGTGCTAACATTATAACAACTAGTCACCTGTCCTTTAGATTTAAATTTATATTAATTAAAATTAAATAAAATTGAAAATTTAGTTCCTCAGTTTCACTGACCACATTTCAAGTGTCCCATGTACCTGCTTTTTAGACAGTAGAATATTTCTATCATCAATAGTTCTATTGGACAGTGATAATCTAATTATTTTTAATAAAGAAATCCTGTAGATATTTAAAAATTTTATTTCTTATATTTTCTATTTATTAATTTTTCTTTTTACTATATTAATTTCTTCCTCTGATGTTTTTGGTTTATTTTATATCTCTTTCTCAAATGTTCTATAGGCTGAGTAAGAAGTTCCTTTCTTCCTCCTTTTCTTCATTCAATTATTTATTATCAAATTCATTAAGCCTATACATTTACTTTTGAATTCAGTTTTTCTGAATCTTAAAAGTATTAAAATACAGCTTTTGGATACAAGGATTACATAGGTATAAATTTCATCATTTCTAAATTGTTAAGATCTTTTTATGATTTATTTTCAATTTTATCAGATCATTATCAGATAACTGTTAATATAGTTACCTGATAACAGCATGACACGTTTTATTTTTTTTAATTTTTTATTCTTTCTAACATCTTTGAGTATAACTGTTTTACAATAGTGTGTTAGTTTCTCCTCTACAACAAAGTGAATCAGCTATACATATATATATATGTTCCCATATCTCTTCCCTCTTGCATCACCCTCCCTCCCACCCTCCCTATCCCACCCCTGTAGGTGGTCACAAAGGACAGAGGTGAACTCCCTGTGCTATGCGGCAGCTTCCCACCAGCTATCTAATTTACATTTGGTAGTGTGTATATGTCCCTGCCACTCTCTCACATTGTCACCGCTTATCCTTCCCCCTCCCCATACCCTCAAGTCCATGCTCTAGTAGGTCTGTGTTTTATTCCCGTCCTACCACTAATCTCCTCATGATTTGTTTTAAATATGTATAATTTTTGTGATAATCTATTATAAATATTACATGTTCATACCAAAAATAATGCATATTCTTTATTTACTTATTAACGAGTACTAGATAGAGTCAATAATTTTTATCATATTTCCCAATTCTGCTATGATTTTACTTATTTTACTTTCCTGTCTATTATATTTTTCCAATTTGGAAAAATTTGTCTCTTAGTACAATTATATTGTTATAAAGGTCTTTTTTTCTTTTTGGTAATTTTTGCATAATTTATTAGTTTCTATGATATATGGTACATAAAAATAAAGTTTTATTGTATATTTTATTAGACACTTGCATATTTTATGTATCCTCTTTATTATTATTACACTTAAATTCAATCTTAGCTAATATTAGTATTTCTTTTTGTTTGCACTTGCTTATTATTGATTTATCTATTATTCCTTGGTTTCAAACTATCTTATTTTGTTTTAAGTTGTTGCTAGGTTGTTACCAGTGAAGAGTCTAGACTTAATTATACTATTGTTATGTTGTTCTTTTGAAACCTAATGTAACTGTTTTGACTTTCCTTGGAATATATATATATATATCCTCGTTTGCTGCCTATGTCTCTTGCCGCTAAACCACCATATTCGCTTAGTCATCTCCACATACATCTTTATATATGGCCATGCATGGACATGCTCCACAGACTACCATTTCAACCTTGCTCTCCTATTAATTGCAACTATACTCACCTTGCTTGCACTTGGCCTCTGCTATTCAGAAATTAATCATCCTCATTGTTACTAGGGATTTCAGTCCTATAATAGCATCTTGTAACAAGAATCCTAGTCTAAAAATGAAGAGACATGGCTGAACATTTTATCTGTGCTGCTGCCCACTCACAGTGCATTCCTTTTTATCTTTAAATATCAAGTCACAGGCCTTCTGAGGAAAGACAGCTGGTGTAGTTTATCATCTTTCATAACAGATCCATTCTACAATACCCACTTCAGGCATGACCATTTTTCTCCACAATCTGCCATGGCAGTTCTAGCATCTTCTTTACTTTGTGTGGTCAATCTATTTCAATGTGTCCAAGGGACATCTCAGAAACATTTTCGAATTGGTTACTAGGACCTAAGTCAAGGTTTAAATTTTGTGTCATGAAACAGTTTCCATATTGACAAACTATTTGTTGTTCACCTTTATATTCTGTGCCCCTTGATTCAGCTCCCTCAGGATCTGCTCCCAGTCATATCCTCCCACTTCCTGTTGCTATGTGACTTATGGCAGCTCCTTTGTCATGTAGCCTTTCCTCTCTTAGCAGGCCTAGCACTTCTCCAGTTGGTTATCTTATGATTTGATTTGTTAAGCAGGTGGGGTTATGGGAGCCTATGTTGAAGGAGACAAAAATTGCCTGGGACTCACCTGCCCAGAGCACAGCTAAGAAATAGAACATTTTTTTAAATGACTCTGAAGTGTCACCATAGATGTCACTAAAGCTCATACATTTTTTTGATCCTCACTTAGAGCCCATTTTCCTTTGTAGGGACCCACTCAGCCCCCAGAGTTTTTATGAACATTATTTTAAACTACAGACTTTTGAGATACAGCAGATATAGAAAGCTTGGAGCTTCCCTTATCTGACTAAAAGGCAGAAACTTTGGAAGGGAAGTTGCCATAAATCCCCTCTTTCAGAAAGCTTCGCTCCCAGGAGAAGACCAATTATTCTCACTGGATGAGAAATTGCATAAACGAACATTATCACAAACTTTCATACCATCCATTTGTCTTCCCTAAAAAAGGCTCATTTGTTCTTCCCATAGAAGCCCTCTCTCCCCTTTCCCTTTCCCCTGTTAAGCTGGTATATAAACCCCTATTTTGAGATGTTCAGTGAGCCTCTTCATCTGAATGCTCCCACACGCATGTCAATAAAACTTGTGTATTTTTCGTCCGGTGGTGGGGGGGGGGATTGCCTGGGAAAGCACATCTGAAGGTTCCATATAGTCCTAAAGCAAGGGGCTATATTTTATCTGTTAGCAAGAGGATAAAATATAGTGCTACTTTTCTAGGTCTAGAAATTTCAGGGGACTTGGGCCCTCAAGGTATTCTAGTTCATCTACCTAATGTTCCCATCCCAAGTCTCAGGATCCTTCATAACTATAATCTAAATTTCATGGAAGAGATTTGCCAAGATGAGTACTCAACCTTCTTCTATATTTTTCTGTTCTTTAAATAAACTTATATGCCAGTCTCTTAACATGATCAGCCCTCCCATTAGAGGAAATGATTGTTTTATCAGATGCAACTAAGGAAGACTCTGACTCACATTTTTATTTTAATATGGAATGCTTCATGAATTTGCATGTCATCCTTGCACAGGGGCCATGCTATTCTTCTCTGTATCTTTCCAATTTTATTGTATGTACTGCTGAAGCAAGCACTGACTCTCACATTTTTATTTAAATTATTGGAATTGATGTTTGATCACCCCAAGTCTCCCACTTTTTCTTTTCAAAGTACCAGTGTTGCTTACCAACAGCTATCTAATTTCTCAACTATTATCATTACTATAATAGACATATTTCTCAAAGACCAGAGATATTTTATTGATCAGATATCAAATGTCAGTGCAGATAATTCAAATTCACTAGAGGTGAAAGTTTAAAAATTGCAGTTTCACAGTAGACCAGTGACTGTCAATTTTCCACCTACCATCTGAGATGGGGTCTTCATTTCAGCTGGCCACCATATTTTCAACTCCACAATCCCATTCTAGAGTCAACTTTCTAGGGATCACTTCTTACAACCTAGAAGTAGAGGTTGAGACAAAGATTCAGGCGTGCACAATGTACTGAGTGAGTGCTCTGCAGGAAAATCCTGTAAGAGAATGAAGGAAGTCAAGTAGGGGAGGGGAAAAATCTGAGCAAGGATGCAAACTAGTTTTGGTGTGGTACAGAGAGGGAGTAGAGGATATTCCTAAAGAGTGAATTACCCTATAGAGTTGTACACCTTGAGACTAAGGGACAGAATTTTGTATAATTTTATTAGTCGGTAAATGGAAAGGGGGTGGGGAAACTGCCCAAGTGTTTCCAGGCAGGTTGGTTCCCTTCAGCCAGGGGCAGTTCTTCTGAGAAGGCCACAATTATAAGCCATACATTTCAGTACTCACAGCAGATAGCGGATGATAAACTAGTAAAGAGGACAGGGTGAGACTGGAATAATTCAGACATAGAACTTTCAAAAAAAGAAGTTTATTAATGCCATTTTGAACATTTAATTGTAGACCTTAGGCACTTTATTACTTATCATATGATTTCTGACTTCATCATTTATTGGAGATTCACTATATGTTATTAATTTACTTATGTACACAGGGCAACAAAAGAAAGATAAGGCATAATGTTGCTCTCATGAACTTTATAAGTTGCCAGCATGTCAAGAAACCATGAAAAAATTCCAATAGTAGTCTCATAACAATTACTATTGGCTGCCAAGGGACTCAGACTTTTTAATCAGTAAAATTGTAAAAAATATTTCTTCTTTCTGAA
Organism: Kogia breviceps; assembly: GCF_026419965.1. Classification (NCBI taxonomy): domain Eukaryota; kingdom Metazoa; phylum Chordata; class Mammalia; order Artiodactyla; family Physeteridae; genus Kogia; species Kogia breviceps. The sequence continues at coordinate 69,563,072 of NC_081321.1, read as the reverse complement.
GAATCAATTTGAATTCTTTAATGTAATCTGTCATCACAGAGCTATATAAAGGGAACAGTGAGACTGGATATTTTGTTATAATCAAGTTATGACTTTGGAAAAGAATGGCAAATTTTGCAGTTTTAGTCTAAATAAATAATGATCACATCACCATTACACAGTGTCACTTTCCCTGTTACAGCAGTTAGTGTTGATTTTTTTCAGCTAAGCTCACTCAGCAGTGGCTAGCCACAGATACTGAGTGTTAGAGAGCTACTCTTCTATTTAAATCTTCTTTGGATGAGAGAGAGGCTGCCAGACTTCAGTTAGGAATTTACTTTTGATCAAGAGCAAGGCTCATAACAAATAAAGTGACCAATATCACACATGGAGAAGACTGGTATGAGATAACATGAACTGAAAGCTCTGTTTTTTCCCCAGCTATTCACAATTTAAAGATCTATTTAAAATTATGCCAGATTATACCCACTCTGAATAGGAATGCATTTATGGAAAAATGGGAAACACATCTTACAGTCAAAATTTTCCTAACATTTGCAGAAGAAGAGTCCAAAAATGGCACACAATGCCAGGAGGGTTCATTTTCCATACACTTCAAAAGCTTTTTTATCATTGACAGGCTAGTGTTTTACACTGATATTTTTAGGAAAATATTTTCCAAGACTCTTTCCCACTCTGATGTTTCACAAATTGCTACAGTTGTTTTTGTTTAATAAACTGTTTCAAAGTCATTTAGGTTCAGGAAATGCTAGCTTAAAATTAGATTATATTTGCTGAAAAATCTCTGGGAGAATTAATATAGTTTCTATGAATCTCTAATTGAAATTAGAATTATTTAAGCTGTTGGACTTTGGAACCCATTTTTCCTGGAGCACATCATGTAGCGGGTTCTGAGAAACATTTTTGAGAGAAGCTGCATTAAGGTAAATTCTACAATTACTTCTGAAATGTCATTGTAACTGAATATAACAGTATTTCAAAGAATGTCAGTCTGCTCAGGAGATAGAACCATGCAGTAATTTGAACACGGAACATTTAATATAAAGAGTTTTTAAGCATAGTGGGGATTAGATTAATGATAGATAAGCTGGTAAAATGTTAGAGAACTCTAAAGAATATGGGAATAGCAGATATGTGTTGGCCACTACCAGAACACCGATGGAAGAGCCCATCCTCCATCCTGACAGGGCTGAAAGCTACACCTTTTTGGAGAAGGCATGGCCATTTCTCACTGAAAGGCAGAGGCATCACTGTGATGAGATGCTGGTGGAACTTGCTGGAACTCTTCCCTCTAGCACTTGCTGGAAATAAATTCTCTAGGGTATAGAAGAAAGCCATTCACAGAAAGATGTCTCATGGAAACATTCTGCTGTGGAACTTCCTGAGGGGATTCTGGGGGAAGCTGCTTGCTGCTGAGTACTGCTGGATGCTATACATGGCAAAAATTGGGGCGATAGACAAGTTTGCAAGAGCTGTAGGAGCCTGATGCTGGAGAAGCAGTGTGTGCTCTAAGAGCCAGACACTGGAGCAGCCGAGAAGCTACCCACACCACAGTTAACGCAGTGCTGGAGAGGCCAAATATACAAGTGTAATGCATGAGGCTTCCAAGTCAGTGCTATAACCAGGAGGAAAAGCCCTCTCTCCTGCAAAGCTATTGACAAAGCTTACTGACAACTGGCAAGGAAAAAATATATTTAAAGTGCCAGATTTGTTTTTGCAAAGCAGGTAAAGAAGGGTAAATTTCGAGGTGAGAGACATTAAGTTGATAACTGGCACTTAAAATTATGAAATTTAGAAGAAAATAAATTCTTGTGTTCTGTATTCTTTGTTTACTTTGAGGACATTCTCCAGACATTAGGATTTCCTCCAAAATTTTGGTTTTCTTATAAACAATAGGAACAGTCAAAGTGATTAAGAAGATTTTTTTTCAGAAAAAGTCTCAAAATGCTGCTTCTCGTTTCAAGGTAAATTTGATATGAGTACTTTGGGTTACTAACTGCAGAATACTCAACTTAGCTGCAAGCAACAAGATAAACTACTAATAGTCACATAAACAGATAAGTACTGATTTTTCTCACATGACAGAAACTTGACATAAGCAGCTTCAAGCATTAGTTTGGTGGACCATCCATTTACAGGCTGCCATATCTGTGATTCTCTTGGCCTTTTCCTCCTGCAGACCACATGGTTCTTCTATCTTCAGGAATCATATCTGCAACCAAGGTAGAGAGAAGAAATAATACATGAGAGCAGCTAGGTCTGACCCTTTTAAAAGCAAAGGGAAACTAGAAGCCCTCAGCAGGCTCAGTAGCCATAACTCTGTCACATAGCCACTCCTAGCCAGGATTCTGGCTGGGGAAGCAAGTTCAAACTATGTCATTCTCCACAGTGGAGCCTTCAAGGAGAATGGGGTTTGGGGATTTTTGTTTGCTAAGCCAGTGAATAGTATCTTCTTCACAAGAGTTTCTTGAAGATGTAAATATATTGCTGAAATAATGTAGCTGATAATTTTAAAGAGAATGCAGTAAAAACAGTGGGGGAGTTTGGTAAGCAGAGGAATAGCTGCCTCCAGAGATTACTGTGGAACTTATAAATATGCTAGTTTACATGACAAAGAAGAATAAAGATTGCAGATGGATTTCAGATTGCTAACCTGTTGACCTTAAGATAGACTATCCTGGTGGACCCCCTATAATCACAACAGTCATTATCAGTGCAAGAGGGAGGCAGCAGAAGAGAATCAGATAGTGATGTATCTACGAAGAATGTTGCTAGAGATGCAAGGTTGCAGGCTTTGAAGATGGAGGGAGGGGACTCTAGCCAAGGACTGTGGTCAGCCTCTAGAAGCTGGAAAATGCAAGGAAATAGATTCTCCCCTAGAGACTATAGAATGGAATGCAATTATGTCGACACCTTCATCTTAGCCCAATGAGACCTGTGTTGGACTTCCAACCTACAGAACTGTACGAAAATACGTGTTTGTAATTTTGAAATCACCAAGTACATGACAATTTGTTACAGCAGCAATAGAACACTAGGGAGAAACATAATGTAGATACAACATTGGGAGACTGCATTTTTTCAACCTTTCAACTTCGTATTAGATTCCTCTTTGTGATTCTTTCCAGAAACATTTACTTATATATTGGATAGATTCAAAGTTTAGATGTAGATAACTGAAATTCTAGAAATTTATTAAGTTCATTCATAATTATTTATTTTCTATTGCAGAACCAATGGCAATGTATGGGAATCTCATTGGATAACTAAGACATGAAAGTAATCCTTAGACTTGACACAGAGATAACTGAATATTTATTATCAGGTTTTTTCCTTGATTTTTTTCATCTTAACAATCTATTTTTAGTGTGTAGACTGATACATCCCAAATGTATAAAGTAGGAATTTTAATATTAATGGAAATATTTTATATATTTTTTCCAGCTGTGATTAAAAAAAACCCACAGAACAACTCAGTGGCAGATGTACTAACCATGCAGATATATACATTATTTTATAACCAAGTTTTTTTCCAGATGCTGAGTAGCTTTAATGTTACAAATGATTAAAAATAATACCTGTAGTCTCTGAGACTCTCTGATCTGTCAATGTTAAAAAAATCATACAGACTGTTAAAACTTCGTATTATACTAATTTTTTCTTACATTGAGTAGAACTAAAAGTAAATTTGCAATAAAATATTTTAAATATCCTATTCCCCTACAGGAACATTTTGTATCTAAAGAAAAAAAAAATAAATAGAGCACTTATCACTATAGAGTAGATTTAACCCCTCTTGGCCATTCTTTTTCTTTCATAGAACATATATCTCCCCCCTTCCCAAATTAGTTCATTCTTAATATTAGTGCAGACAATTCTTAGGCTTTGGATACATTCTGATATGATGTAAATTCCTTGCTCTACTTTTTACTTTCAGGTGGATTTTGTCAAGTTCTATGCCTCTCTAAGTCACAATTTTCTCATTTGTAAAATTGGTACGATATTACAAAATACATAAGACTTAGGAATTTTCACAGAGTAGGCACTTAATCAATTGTAGTAATTATTATTATTAAAATATAATACTAATATTTATTTTTAAAAGTAAAACAAAATAGATATATCAGTTAGGTGGTTTAATAGAAACATATTCTGTAACAAAATATTTCTTTCTAACAAGATGTGTTAAATATGCCAGCGATTTAAGTTAGGAAATGCATACCTTAATGTGAATTTGTTCTTCCTTATTTGATAAAAAAATTGTTCTAGGTTAGATATAGGCCTCATAGGATTTCCAGAGCACTTAACTTGGTAGTGTGGGATGTACACTGCAGAGTACATAGTTGAGAACTTCATTTAAAGACAAGTTTCTTTTTAGCTAACAGAGGAAAGACAAAAAAGTAAAGCTAAGATGGTACCAGTGATACAAATTTCAAATACATATGTGCTTTGGTTTACACACACACACACACACACACACACACACACACATCCTTCTTCTAGAAAATAAATCAACCAAAATCACTTTTCTACCCTGTATCACCAATGGCTTTGAATTTCTGTAATCCTATCAAAAGAACTGGACTAAGAGAACAAGTTCAATGTTCTTGAACAAGTTCAATGTTCCAGTTTGATCAATGTGAATAGGAGACTTTAAAGAAGAACATGCTACTTCTATTACTATTAATAATAATTACAATTATAATACAATCACCTAATATTTTTGTGTGATTACAGCATACTGGACTCTTTACTAAGCGTTTTATATGTATTGTTAAATCATTTTAACTTCACACCACTGTTATTAGGTAGGTACTATTAACATCATCTCACTACACAGATGGGCAAATGAAGCATGAGGGGGATAAATAATTTGCTTAAGGTGAAACAATACAGTTAGTAAGTGGAGGATGTAGGCTATAATAATGATAGTATATATTTTGTATTTGTTATTTAATTATATGAATAGTTGGCTTAGGGGAAATGGGAGGAAACTATTAAGTATATGCTTAAAAGTTTTAACTCAAATATTTTATATGACCCTTCATGTAATTGATGATATGTGAGCAGTAATTTGTACTAATGAATTTTCTATATACACAGCTAAATGTCTAGCAATATGTCTATTACAGATCAAATGCTGCTGAGAAACTTGATATATCTTTATTAAATAAATACACTGATACTTTAAAATTATTTTATGTAAGTTTATGGCAATGAGTTGTCACTATATATATAAGTATGTTGCTAATTATTCTAGAACTTTTTCTTTTATTAAAGAATTACTTTTCAATGATGATTGTTTGATGCTTACATTCTCAAATTTCATTTTGCTTTCAAATTGTGCTCACTTTTCTGTGGACAAATATTTGGATGATCCTGTGGATAAAGACATACTTTGCCCTAGGGATAAAGACTGAAAATATTTTATAAAACCCACTGAGAAAAACACAGTACTCTGTTACTCTGTTAAATAAGTGATGGTAAGTTATAAAACACATATAAGTCATGCCCACATATGTTCATGACTGGCTAGCTGGTCCTACTTGTGTGCTGAGGCTGGTATTGTAATTATTTAAAATGAGTCTTCAGTGGAATGAAAACAAAAATATAAAAGGGAAAAAAACTATTTCCTGACATGGAACTACCAAATTAAAGACATGGTTGTCTGCTCCCTGTACGCTGAATCTTATATCCTGATGAGCCAAATTGATATTGAATGATTTTCTGTATGGGGCAAACCTCTAAGGGAAACTTTGAGAATTAAACAAAAAAGGCTTTACTGAGTGACATCCACTTTAAAAAAGTAAAGTTATCCATATCCTTCTAATTTTAGCCTTCTTTTACTTCCAGTGCTTGAATTGAATATGTGCTATTCTGAATTGAACGCTCTTTTTTTTTTTTTAACATCTTTATTGGAGTATAATTGCTTTACAATGGTGTGTTAGTTTCTGCTTTACAACAAAGTGAATCAGTTATACGTATACATACGTTCCCATATTTCCTCCCTCTTGCGTCTCCCTCCCTCCCACCCTCCCTATCCCACCCCTCTATGTGGTCACAAACCACCTAGTTGATCTCCCTGTGAGATGCGGCTGCTTCCCACTAGCTATCCATCCTACGTTTAGTAGTGTATATATGTCCATGCCACTTTCTCACTTTGTCACAGCCTACCCTTCCCCTTCCCCATATCCTCAAGGCCATGTTCTAGTAGGTCTGTGTTTTATTCCCGTTCTACCCCTAGTCTCTTCATGACGTTTTTTTTCTTAGATTCCATATATATGTGTTAGCATACGGTATTTGTTTTTCTCCTTCTGACTTACTTCACTCTGTATGACAGACTCCAGGTCCATCCATCTCACTACAAATGACTCAGTTTCGTTTCATTTTATGGCTGAGTAATATTCCATTGTATATATGTGCCACATCTTCTTTATCCATTCATCTGTTGATGGACACTTAGGTTGCTTCCATGTCCTGGCTATTGTAAACAGAGCTGCAATGAACATTTTGGTACATGACTCTTTTTGAATTATGCTTTTCTCAGGGTATATGCCCAGTAGTGGGATTGCTGGGTCGTATGGTAGTTCTATTTGTAGTTTTCTAAGGAACCTCCATACTGTTCTCCAAACTGGCTGTATCAATTTACATTCACACCAACAGTGAAAGAGTGTTCCCTTTTCTCCACACCCTCTCCAGCATTTATTGTTTCTAGAGTTCTTGATGATGGCCATTCTGACGGGTGTGAGATGATATCTCATTGTAGTTTTGATTTGCATTTCTCTAATGATTAATGATGTTCAGCATTCTTTCATGTGTTTGTTGGCAATCTGTATATCTTCTTTGGAGAAATGTCTAGCTCTTCTGCCCATTTTTGGATTGGGTTGTTTGTTTTTTTGTTATTGACCTGCATGAGTTGCTTATACATTTTGTAGATTAATCCTTTGTCAGTTGCTTCATTTGCAACTATTTTCTCCCACTCTGCGGGTTGTCTTTTGGTCTTGTTTATGGTATCCTTTGCCATGCAAAAGCTTTTAAGTTTCATTAGGTCCCATTTGTTTATTTTTGTTTTTATTTCCATTTCTCTGGAAGGTGGGTCAAAAGGATATTGTTGTGATTTATGTCATAGAGTTGAACGCTATTTCTATTTGAGTTAATGTCTTCTTAAAATCTGTGCTTGCATTTGGCAAAAACGATGTGTTGCTACTTATAATAAACATCCTTGTTCTTTCTTAGTATCTCAGTTCAATTATAAAGAGAAAAATAAATCTCAAATTAAACTGTTAACCTAATGTTAATTCTTCTCTACAGAACTTCTCTTTGTGCTTTGCTTTTTTGTTAAGAAAAATTATCCAAATTTGAAATGTAACAGGTGAATGGACTTTCCTCCTTACAAATTTTGCATATATTTTAAGGTCTAGAAAACAGGCTTACCCAAAACTTATTTAATTTTATAAGAGAAAACACTGTGCTTGACATAATATTTAATATTTTATTTGAGTCCTGAAAACTGTTAACTGTTACATGTGAACTTTAGATTTTTCTTTGGTAGAAATATATAAACACAATGTTACAGTTTTGTGGCCTTATAGGACATAAGCCAGTTTTGTATCCATTAGACAATTCATTTCAGCATTCTGTTGACTAACTATATAAACCCTTGGTTCTCAAATTCTTCTTTTAATTAGTCTTGTCCTACTGGCTACCTCTTGAATAATAAAACTGAGTATAATCTTTGACAGATTTTCATGTTAGACTTGTATGAAAGTCACACTTTAATTTTTCAAAAAGTATATTTTCACATCTTTTTATTTATTAGTTTAAAAATTTGTTTCCAAAAGTTAAACCATTGAATGAATTTTTTTTAGCTCTTGGGGTGTTAAACATTATGTTTCTTTTTTTTTTTTTTTTGGTAAAATTATCTGTCTTTATGAGGAGTAACTATAAAGTCAAAATCTTTATAAAAGCAAACATACTAGGACTATAGACATAAAATACTGCCAGAACCAGTTTGTCAGTTACTTGGTCCTTAATTTATAGTTATAGATCATTTCATTTTATTTTATTTTTATTGTGGTAAAATACACATAACATAAAACTGACTATCTTAACCATTTTTAAGTGTACAGTTCAGTGAAATTACGTACATTTATATTGTTGTACAGCTATTACCATCACCCATTTCCCAAATAGAGTTACAGATCATTTTTCACCCAAACCAGTATTATACAGCTTAAATATCCCTCCCATTTAATATACTCAGTTCTTAATGAGTTTAGGTTATTACCAAAAATTAAAACTAATTTCCAATGTAACAAAAAGCCTCATCAAAGAATAAATTTCTAGTTTTCTTTTTACCTACAAAAATGAAAAAAAAAAACCCTCAAAATTCAGTTTGAAATCACTGAAAACAGACAATTTTTTTCTGCAAGGCGGAAAACATACAGATTTCCCTTAGAAGCATATATTATCTTGGAATTCTTGAAGTTAGCTCCCTTAGAAAGGCCTGCGAGGGAATCCTTGTCATTAGCAGCATTCTTTTCTTCCACCATTTCCAATAACGGTTTTATGGTTCTTAAGCTTCTATTGTTGAGTTTTTGTTGAAGTTTCTTGTATAGCTGATGCCCAGTTTGCTGAAATCCTTTCCCAGTTTTTTTTTTTTTTTTTTTTTTTTTTTTTTTTTTTTGTGGTATGCGGGCCTCTCACTGCTGTGGCCTCTCCCGTTGCGGAGCACAGGCTCCGGACGCGCAGGCCTAGCGGCCATGGCTCACGGGCTTAGTTGCTCCGCGGCATGTGGGATCTTCCCGGACCAGGGCACGAACCCGTGTCCCCTGCATCGGCAGGCGGATTCTCAACCACTGCGCCACCAGGGAAGCCCCCTTTCCCAGTTTTTGACCTTTACATGTGCCACTCCATCATTCTACTTTCCTCAGACATATTCCTCATTGAAGTGGGTGTATTCATTTTACTTCCACTTCTATTAAAATTTTATTAGGCTACAAAGAAGACATATATTCACATATTGCACAGGCTTGGGTAATAATTTATTTTAATTTTTTTCATTTCTTGTTATATCCCCTATTGTAGCTCCTCAGGAGGTGAGTGAATAGCCCCTTTGTCGAGACAAAGTGTAACACTATATTTTCCTTACAAGATGACAAATATTACGTGGAACCCCCAAGAGAAGTAGAGTATGGTGGTTCAGAATTTTTAAGGTGTATGAACTTGAAGAAGTCAGTAATAAGGACTGAAATCATAGGAGCACAAGCATCTAGTATCTTTGGTCAAGTTGAGACTGAGGAATAATGCTGCTCTCTGTCAAAGAGCCACATGGCCTGTATAGGGATCTGGGTCAAGTTGGTCTCATCTCAGCAACAGAATAGTATCGAATGTCAGCTTCAATTCAGTGTGGAGGGGCCAGATCAATGGAGAATCATTCCAAACTAGTAGTCTCCCTCTTGGGTCTAGAAGTTGGAACTAAATCCTTTCTAGATTACTAGCCCTTAGATAGTTAGAGAGAGGAGGGAAATTCAAGAGGGAGATGTTGGGTTTTCCTCTAATAAAGCATATGAGAGCCCAATTACCTGAAAACAAATTGCACCCTGAGATTCACAAAGAAGCACATCCCAAACTATATCTAATTTTTGTATCTATATTCACCTTGCTATCTACATGTCATCAAAATCCTTCTAGAATTTCCACGTGTTTCCTATAGTTATTTTGTGCATTATGGAGCTTGATATGGCAGGGTAAAGAGAGAAAAAATGAGAAAAAAAAGAGAAAGTTAAAATAGGGAGAGAGTGAGTATAAAGGGAGCAAATCATGGTATCTCAGGGATCCTCTCCCAACCTAGAATCTATTATTTTTGTTTCCTCATATTTTAGTACCTATTTTTTTTTCAGTTCTAGATACTTTTGGTTTTTCTTCTTTTTCTCTCCTTCATTTAATATGATAATTCAGAGCAGTCTATAGTTTAATATCAAAGTACAAAGTGAAAAACCGTAACTTTAAAATAGCCCAAGTTCATTTGAAAATAGCACTCGAAGCAGAGGGTGTAGGGAGAGGGTGGCAAGCTCTCTTTCCAGTTTCTAGTGATACTAGCCTTGCCTTTGTTTGTATAATCTAAAGGTAAAGCACCTACATGAAAAACTCTAGAATGATGAGATGATATAAACAGAATTTCAAAAGCTTTTTGGAATTGTATTTGGGATATTGAGGTCTTATATATAATTATAGATCCAGATAGCATTTCAGTAGTGAGAGAATAAGAGACTTAGAAACTATGGCTGATGATAGGCTGTGTGATTTTGCAAAACTATCTTACTGTTTTAAAGCTCATATTCCTTATCTTTAAAAAATGGAGAAAATAAAGCAAACTTGATGGATTTTGGTGATCAAACAAGATACTGACATAACTAAGGGGATTATCCTATAGGATCCACTTGCCTAAACCTGGTTTCCATTATGGATTTTCTCTAAGTATTCCCAGTCTCCTATCTTATACTCTTTCTTCCTCTTTCCAGAATAGTAAAACAATGCTTAATTTCAGTATGGTAAGGAAAATATATAATGAATAAGTGTGTTACCTGGTTGCAAAGGGAACAATCATTGGGAATAAACAAGGCAGGGGACAATTTTATAGACAAATGGATGTAGACAGTTAAGGATTCTGGCTTGCTGAGGAGAGTGGCTCTGAATGTTGTTGGTACTTTATTAGGTTCCAACTATCCTGGCCCTGGATAGCCAAAACAAGGAGCTCAAAAAAGAAACAAAAATTAAGATTTGTATATAGAAGGGGAAAAAAACCCACCTTAAATTAGAGCTGGCAATTGGTGTTTCCCAGAGCCTAAATTAATAGAAAAACAATCTTAAATGCCACTTTCTGAATGAAGACTTTGTGGGTGGCTTTGCCCATATTGAGGTATGTGTCCTTTTTTATGGAGGTGAGTGTCCATATCTATAGACAATCCCCTGGCCTTAAGCAAGGCGTGAAGCTTTAACAAGCATCAAGAATACAAGCATGGCTGGATTGAAGAATCTAGGGAAAAGAGAATTTTTTGTACTCACTCCCTTACAGCCATAAGGAAGGCAAAGCACTTATTTGCTGTATTGTATCTTGTATATCAGTGATTCTGAGGAAAAAAAAAATGTTTTTTACTCTTAACCACTATGTTTTATTGTCTCTCCACTCTTTTCTTTCTTTAATTAATTTTTATTGGAGTATAGTTGCTTTATGATGTTGTGTTAGCTTCTACTGAACAGCAAAATGAATCAGCCATACATATACATATATCTCCTCCCTTTTGGATTTCCCTCCCATTTAGGACACCACAGTGCATTAAGTAGAGTTCCCTGTGCTACACAGTAGGTTATCATTAGTTATCTATTTTATACATTGTAGTGTATATATGTCAGTCCCAATCTCCCAATTCCTCCCACCCCATCCCTTTCCGCCTTGGTATTTGTGGAAAATTTTAGCTGTGGACCTAGAAGAGTGACAGTACATTGGTTGCCTTTAATTTGACTCCATCTAGACTAAACCCATGGAGAGACTAATCTTGAATAAAGGCTGAAAAATAATCAGTCATTCATTCAGTCAACACTAATTGAGGAACAACCCTGTGCCAGGCATTCACTGTTTTAGGCACTTGATCATCAAAACAACAAAACAGAAAAGGAAAACCAGAGAAACATTTAAAGTTGACTTCTTAACAGTATTAATAATATCCATAATCAGAGAAATTGGGAATGCACCTTTGAAAATTGGAGTACTATCTATATGAAAAAAAATATGAACATATTTGAGAAAAGAAGACCTTGAATGTCAGTTAAATATAATCAAATAATTTTTTTTTTTGAGATTCCAAGTGGTATAGTATAGCAAAGTACCCAGGTAATATTTGGGTCTCAAGAAAATATACTATAAAAATGTGTGGAAATCGGACTTGAAGGAAAGACATGGAAATGATGACAATGTTAGCTTAAGTCTGAGATTTGGCTAAATATAATGTACATGGGAGAATATCTCCTGGGAAGGATTATCCAATCAAGAATCTGAAACTGGTCACGATGTTGGAAGAGTTGATGCCTTTGGCAGTCCCCAAACTCATGGCTTCAAATCTCTCACTGGGGGGACACAACAAGATGGATTCGACTAGAAAATGCTAATAAAAATATAACTGGACCAAAAACCTAAAAAAGGCTACCTGACTCAGCAAAGAGTGCTCACCATGGATAGTAAGGAAAGAGTCAAAATTAGGTAGGTTTAACTGTACACATTAGCTGAGCCTTCCTGAAGCCAGTAGAGGAACAGTATCTGGAAATAACCCTCCGGAATTCTCTCCATCTAGTGTGTGGAGAAAACAGTGAAAACCCACTCAAGGGCTAGAACATTAGAACACTGAGGAAAAGACATCATGAGGACTGAATGGTCGAGATATTGGTTTTCGCCACCTCTCTAGCGAAACAGATTCAAAAGTTTCTACAGCAGCTTCAGTTCAGAATCTGCTGAAACAAATCCAGAAACAAATTGAAGATGCGATGGCCACTTTTTTAGCAGCAATTCTCCTAGTTCTGAATTATTTAATGAACACATGCACACACAAAGAATTTGCATTCTACTCAGTACTGAAATGCCAAAAAGAGTTAAAGAGGGAAACAGAAATTAAGATCTCAGTAAAGAGGGGGGAAATGCACCACAGATTAGAACTGCAAACCAGTGTCTCCACGCCTACGAAGGTCTCGACTAATTGAGAAAGCAGTAGGGACTTAAATGCCACTTTCCGAGGGAAGATGACAGGATTTGTTCCTTTTCAAAAGTATGATATAGGCAGAGTATGGAAATGAACTGCTCTTGGGATATTACTCTCAATGGATAACTTCAAAGTCGTAAATCCCATTCAATGGTTATAGATTAACTGAGATATTGCTGAGGCTAAAGCCAAAGGCTTTGTCTGCCTACCCTCTATCACCGACATAGCAGTGAGTCTGTGGCAACCCTAATTGTATTCTGGGGAAAACATTTTGCTGTCTGGACTGACTGGGGTAGGAAATGCAGACTGGCTTGTTTTCTGAATTTAGTGGATGTTGCTCAGTGCAGTGATAATCTTGTGAGGATGATTAATTCTTTAGAATCTTTAAATGTTCAGCCCGTGAAATACTTGGCATTAAATTCATGACATGGAACCACAAGCAATTGGAGGGAGAGATAGCACAGGCTGCAGCTGCTGAGAAAAGCCACAACTCCACTTGTTTTTAAAAATAAATTTATTTATTTATTTATTTTTGGCTGCATTGGGTCTTCATTGCTGCAGGTGGGCTTTCTTTACTTGCGGCGAGTGGGGGCTACTCTCTGTTGTGTTGCACAGGCTTCTCATTGCAGTGGCTTCTCTTGCTGTGGAGCATGGGTTCTAGGCATGCAGGTTTCAGTAGTTGTGGCAGGCAGGCTCAGTAGTTGTGGCTCACGGGCTCTAGAGTGCAGGCTCAGGAGTTGTGGCACAAGGGCTTAGTTGCTCCGTGGCATGTGGGATCTTCAAGCCTCCCACACCAGGGCTTGAACTCATGTCCCCTGCATTGGTGGGTGGACTCTCAACCACTGCGCCAGCAGGGAAGTCCCTCCACTTGGTTTTGAGAAACTTTCCAGATGAGACTAAGCACAATACAAAGTAGGGGGTGGGGGTGGGTAGATTTTAGCTTTCAATTTCTCTGAATTCACAAAGTAAAATAATTTAATATTTGGCCTTAATTCCCTTTATAGTAAAAACAATGTTATTTCTGATATTTAATTTGTCCTTGGGAATTTGATAAGGGACAGTATCAGCAAGTTATCAAATGGCAGGTCTTCATGAGGTTTATTGTAACGTCACTTTGATTTCATGGTCTCATAGGCTATATTGCACAAAATAACCAGCCATAACTTAGGAGGGAAAGGGAATAGAGAATTTATTTTTAGTCCTGAGTAAAACGTGGCCTTGGGATGACTTTACTCAGTGCACTATTTTTATTCATTTCAAATCTTTTAGGGCCTTAATCTATGCCATCAACATGGCTGACATTGGAGAGTTGCCTCCAGAAGCCTGGATCAGGATTGTTCTGAGAGATCACTGATGTCTTCTAACACATCCAGCCATACTTCTGGATAACCAATGACCTTATGGTTAAACTCAAATGGTTAAGACAGTAAAATGTTCCTTAAGAAGAAAGGGTTTTTCCCTTACAATTAGTTTCTATAAAAAGAGATTTTTCTCTAAATACTCTTGCTCTCTTGTCTTACTTCTTACTCGTACTCACAGAAGAAAAATGAGTGAGTTGACATCATGATTGAAATTTCTTGATTGAGTGTAGATAATCTTTTAGAAGTTCCTATGTGAGGGGAATTTGCTCTCTCTCAAACTCCTCCACTCAGATCAGTAGGTCTATCACTGGGAATTTCTCTTATGTAGACTCAGGGTATGAACTGTTGGGCTCCCTCAAGACCCTAGCATTTTATATGTACCTGTATGGACCACAGGCCTGCATGTTTTCTACTACTTCTCTGCTTATAAGTTTTTCCCCCATAAAGTCTATGTTATATTTGCACTGTGTGGTGCTAGTGATATATGTCTGTGAACTTCTTGAATGACAGATATCCACAATGGAATTACAGAAATCCAGTCCCGATACATTTTTTTTTTCTGATGAAATTAATGAAGTATCTTAAATGTGCCACTATCCTTCAGAATCCTTCAAGCCACCAGGGAGCATCTTTCTCTTCTATAACTTCCAATGATGACCTCATAGGCCACATGGCTTAATGTATCAGTCAGAATAGCATAAACTATGGTACAGTGAAGACAAACTGAAATTTTTACTTACTTAAAACAGCAAAGTTTATTTCTTACACATGTTTCATCTCTATTGTGGGCAAGCAAGGAGGTTATGCTCATCACAGTTATCTAGGGTATGGGCTGATGAAAACTCTATTATGATGCATGCTTCCAGAATTGCTGTCAGTGACAAGAAAATGTAGTAAGACACATTTCAACCTTCAGACTAGGTATGGAACATGTCACTCTCACTCACATTTCCTGGCCAAAGCAAGTCATATGGTCATGCTTGAGTTTAACAGGTTTTGTTAAACATGCCTAATCCTCCAATTGGGAGGATCACCAAATATTTTCGTATCCACATTTCTGGGGTCCTCGCATCCTTTGATAGTGACCTTTGTCACTTATGACACATAATCAACACTTTATTGTTTTTCTCCATCATATTTCTCATTATAGTGGGGAAAATACCCTCCATCTCCTCTTGTGTCTCACTTTTTCAACTAAAAAGAGATGCATTATGCTTTGAAACTTGACTATAGGTTCTTTTCATTGATGTCAATCTCGTCTTTGGACTCTCTTGCAGATATAACCGCAGGCACACTCAACTCTAGAAGATTATTTTCTGTCATGCAGTTTGTTTGGCACTTACAATTTGTCTTTTGAATTTAAGATTCACAAGAGAAAAAACTGTATGATTAGCATAAAAACTTCTGACCGTTATTTTAGCTAAAAATTAACATTTAGAAAATCTAATACTTACTTTAATTTATTCCTCTCTGTAGAATATCTTCCGTAGCACCTTTTTGCACCATCTTATACTTCACTATTTGATGTTAACAGAAATTGTAGCAAAGTATTCAACCTGAAATAATAAGAATATATCAGAGTACCATAATTAATTTTTAAAAGTATCAAAAGCTCTCTGAGGAGACAAATTATCTTGCATTAAGGCTGCAATATATATATATATATATATATATATATATATATATATATATATTTAGAAACCTCTGTGAAGAAACCACAGGTATTTTTTTTCCATTTTTATTTTATTTTTTAAATTTTTATTAATTTTTTTTTTTAATGCGGTATGCGGGCCTCTCACTGTTGTGGCCTCTCCCGTTGCGGAGCACAGGCTCCGGACGCACAGGCTCAGCTGCCATGGCTCACGGGCCCAGCCTCTCTGCGGCATGTGGGATCTTCCCGGACCGGGGCACGAACCCGTGTCCCCTGCATCGATAGCCGGACTCTCAACCACTGCGCCACCAGGGAAGCCCTGGCTGCAATATTTTTTGAAAAGACTAAAATACCTTAGGTTTTAACATAACTATTAGAAACATGGAGGGGAAATGAGATTCCTTTATTTTATTTTAATTATGTAAATTTAAAAATAGCTTTGAAATACATGGAGGCATCTTCAGGAAAACTTGAGAATGTACCTTTGTGAACTGGAAAATGTCAGAAAATTCATCTAATATAAATGATAGTGCAGCACCATTTGAAAGGACCCACACAAAGGATTTATTCTGAAGACTATGTCTCCTTTGCATTCTATGATTTTGTTCACCTAATACGAAGCTGTCAATTTTGTACTATCTTTGTGAAGTGGATGAATGACCTCCTAGCACCAAACCCATTCAACAGTTTGAAATTTGAGCTTCTATTTCTAACACCGAAATGTTAATATGCTAACCTGCTAGATTGTTTTATTCTTTTTTTTCTTTAAACACACTTGTAATGGTGTTGCACAAGGTAATGTACCAATACACCCAAAAACATTTCTTAGGGGCAGGAAATATGAAACACCACATAAAGATCAACCAAATAGAAAGTGTTTCGAGATGAAAATCTAGCAAAAGCATAGCATTTGAAGCTTATTTTAAAACGTAAGCTGATGCTTACTTTTAAGCAATAACATTTTCAAACTTTTGCTAGTTTTCCCCCTGAATTTTTTCACTTTTAAAATGCTCTATAAATAAGTGAAAAAAAAAAAAAAAACTTCCACTGTACACACTTGAAGGAATCTTAGTTATACTCTGTTAACTATATTCCATCATCTATAAATTTGCAAGGAAACACTCCGCCACTGGAAATCTAGACTGCTGGGGAAAACAAAGGTTAAAGCTATATAAACAGAATAATTTTTTTATATCACTTCTCAGATTGCAATAAAAAGTAACGATGATTCTGGTTATCATCTTTGCTAAAGAAATCATGAGCAATAATGGTTAAAATGAAGCTCTATAAAATAAGGTTTGAGATAAATTGAAAACTATCCATTCATTTAAAAACATCTATTTCCTCTGTGTTCAGTACTGGGTTATATCACTCTCTTCCTTTGTTATGATGCTCATTGCTCTCATTAGGTAAATTATGCACTTGTACTAAGGATAAAAGAGACACTGTGATTCATGAAGCCATTTCTAAGAGAGGCTTCCAGCTTGAGGAGTATGAAAGAAAGCAAGACCTGACCTCAAGAAACTCACATTCAAACTGAGAAATCATGGATTTTTTTTTTTTTTTAATTGGGCAGAAGAACAGAAGTTCTATTTTCTAATTTAATTCTAGGGTAGGAGTCTTTTTAAGAATTAGTTATGTGATATCTGCTAACACCTCTTTTAGTGATTAGTTTTCTAATCATTTTGGTGAGGAAGTTTATTTCTCTGCTATCCACTGATGATTTCTTGGAAGTTGATTTTTATCTGAGCCAAAATAAGTTTCAGTTATATTTTCCTTCTCCATCCTAATTTCACCTTCAGGAATAGTACAGAATAATCTAACTGTAAATTTTAAAAAACAATAGTATACTCTCACTCCTTATCCAACAATAATTTATCTCCATCTCTAACCTACAAGTGGTCAGATGGTTTTGTTAGCATTAGTTCCTTCAATCATTCTTATTATGATATATTAAGGTTTTAAAAAATTACTCTGGGTGCCTTTTCAAATTACTTTCTTCAGATACAAGGTTCGAAATTAGACAAACTTTCTGAAGCTAGCAGAATACAAGTTGTTAATCTATATACAGTATCATTATACTGTTAGCTTGTATTAAACTTGTGGCTAAATATGAATATCTATCTTTTTCACTTAAACTACTGCATCTCCATCTTACTATTGATGCAATTTATCCAATGTTAATGTCCACCATGCTGAGGTACTCTTGACGATGTGGAGGGAATTCATGAGGAGGAGGCCAAAGAGATTTGTTCCTGCTCTGCCCAGAAAGCTGTTCTCCAGATTTAACAGAGATGCTTTAGCTCTGATGAAGTGACAAACTTGGATGCAGAACAACAGACGCCAAAAGCTGTAAAAATGGTTGGCCCAGGGCCCTGTATGGCAAGGGTCCGGCTCCTTTGAAAGTTAAATAATTTCTCCGGAAGCATAATAAAAGCCAAGTTTTTGTCAAACTGTTATTAAAATTAGGAGTGGTATAAGTTGAGACTAGTTCTTTTAGATCTTGTTTCAAACTGTATCTTCTTATATAAATATGCTGCTTAACAGTGTTTAATTTTCATTATATATTTATGATGCCTCTCTAAAAATCCATTTTAGGAATTCAGAAAGCTATGTCTATTAAACAAATCTAGAGTTTGATAATATTTCAAACCTATTAAATAACATCACTCTCTAATGTCAATTAATTGCAGTGAGTAGTAGTATGATTTCTCAAAGGGTATAAATAATTAAGCAATGCAAGTTTATAGAGAACCTAAACATAACATCTGAGATTAGGAAATTGACCTGGGGAAGTAGTTTAAATCTCATAAATAATTTTATTATAGTTTTCTTCTTGAAAATATATGCAAACCTAATTTGTCTTCATCCTCCTTCTTTCTCATGGATTAAGAGTATGTTTTATATTTACCATCTCCAAAAGAAAATTACTTGAGAAATGTGGTACAAGGAACTGTTTTTTAGAATAGCATGACTTCTGAGCTGTGAATGTAGATATCTTGTCCATTTTATATTTCAGATGAGAGAAAGTGAAGCCGAGAAAAGTATCTTGTACAAGATCTCATAAAACAGATAATTACAGAGGGAGTGTCCAGGATTTCAATCCAGTAACGAAAAACTATGAAATTTTCTCTAAAATATTTAACAACTACAACAAAAGTCTGGCTAAAATTTCTAAGATTTTTGCAATAAAATATTCAAATTTGAGACAGTTAACTGTTTGATAAAATACCTTATAAGGGTCCTCTGAGATTCAGAGGTCATTATAGACCCAAGCTGCCTGGAAGTTGAAGATACCAAGTGACTGAGTCCCAGAACTGCACCAGGATTCAGCCCCAGGTTTAGTTAATTCCAAGCCACATGGAGTAACTTTTCTTTTGAGATGGAATCAGTATGGGGTTTCTCATGTTTTACTTCTTTTTCCCAATGCAGCAAAAAATAATGGGAAGCTATCAAGCAATCAAGGACAGGCCAAACATCCAATGAAAGACAGGTGAGGACAAGTTAGAGCTGAAGTGATAGTTGTGAGGATGAAATGAGTTGACACTACTCCTCAAAAGTCGATTCTTTTGGGGAGATTTATCTAGTTTTCCAGACATGATGCTCTGATGAGCATGTCAGCAGCTAGATATTTTCTTCAAAATATGTGCTTTGATAAACCTAATCTTTTGGGCTTTTGATGAATCCCAAAATTTATACTGCAAAATAACCTAAAACTGCAATTTCAAAACTCAAAGCAAATAAAAAACAAACAACATATCTTGCATTCTCTATCATATATAGAAAGAGAGGTGAAAAGAATTTATGGGACCAGATGTCCACTACCAAGTTAATCTTTTATTTGAAAACAAAAGAATACCTTTACTTAGAGGGTGTTGCTGAAAATGTGATTCCTGGTACAGGCAGCATTAGCACTGTTATACTGTATAAAAAAGAACAGATTCTCTGGTCCCAACCCAGATCTACTGCGACAGAATCTCTGGAGTGGCAACCAGGAACCTGTGATTTAACAACTTTTCCATGTAATTCTTATGCATAATTAAAAGTTGAGAAGCATTAATGCAGAGCACTGGACACTTTTTTCCCCTGAAGGACCATATGTATCAGGGCCAGAAGATAAAAACAAGTGTAAAATCAAGAATCGTATTGCTAGAAATGGTAATTTTATGAAACAAAAAGATAAAACTGCTCTTTGGGGTATATTTCTGATGCCAACAAATAGGGAAATACAACCTCGTATAATTTGAGAATTTTGTTTTTAAAAGAAGCAGGTAAATTGCAGCATTAATTAATATGGGAGGGAATTTTAAGAGTATTAATGTATGTTGCATTTAAATAAGGTTTTTGTTTTAACAAAAAATTCCCTTATTACAAAACAATAACAAATAAGGTTAAAATTAGTTATTTTTATTACAATTTTTCACATCTCAAAAACATTCATTTATATTAAAACACGGATTTATTTTGATTTCAAAGCATGATATCACCTCTACCATCTGCTCTAGCTGTATTATTATACCTAACAATTTAGTTTGAATGTGATTCTTTAATTTAATCATGGCCTCTATTGCCCCTTTCTTTCTCTCTGTAATAGGACTATAATGTAATTACATTTAAGTGAAATAATTTGGAAATGCTTCGAATATACTGCCATCTGCTGTGTTATTTAAATTCTGGAAAAAAAAATCCCAAACGTATCAATATAAGAATATTTTGCTTCCAGGACTTAAACAGTGGCTACAGATATCTTTTAAAAGCCCTTGATTAGAAAAACCTTACTACATACAAGAAGCTATTATCCATTTGGTATATAGTGAGAGTCAAATGCTGTTTTCATTTATTGAAAAAATTCTAATAAGACTAATGTTATCTGCATAGCTAATTGCATGTCCCATGTTCATGTTGAGGGAGGATGAATGCAGGGTGGGCAGAGCTTCTGCATGTTCTGCACAAGGACAGTCATTTTACCTTTGATGTAGACCTACAGCAGCACAGCTACAGAGTAAAAGAATTGTTCAGTTGCCTCTACCCTTACAAAGTGGTGGTTTCCTTTGGAAGTGTGGTTAGGATCAGGATGAGGGTGATAGTGTCTTGTCTTTTCTCATTAACACTATGGCAAGATGCTGCTCAATTACAAGTCGACTGTCTTAAGTCAGTTTTCCCAGAAGTAGAAATAGACAAGGTTTTGTATACAAGTGATCTGTTTAAAAGAGTACTTTCAGTATAACTCAGCAAAAGGGTGGGAGAAGCAGGACAGAGAAGGGGAAGAAGTCAAGAAATGGTGCGATTTTAGGGGGACACTCACCCTGGGGCTGATCCTGCGGGGCATCTCTGGAGAGTAAATGATATCTCAGAGTTTGTCATGTCTTAAAGCACAGGATTTATATTTTCATACTTCTACACTAGTCAATAGGCTAAAGGAACCAAAATTGGATGGCAAGGAGTGCTTGGTGAAAGTTCCAAACATTTTTCAGTTGTTTGCATCTGAGGGCAGACAAAGCTTCCTAGGAGACAAGATAAATCCTCTGAAGGGAATTGTAGGTATAAGCTCTTAGAAGCAATGGACAGAAGCTGGGGAAACAGTTAAAGGGATTCAGGGGATCTGGACAGGGCACCAACAGTGTCTGCTACAGTGGCTTTATACCTGCATTCTAATACACTGTGTCTGTTACTTAAATTAATATAGTGCTAAATATAATAGGGAAGGTACATTTTTAATACACACTGACCAGCCTAAATAAGACTACAAATTTTCTCACAGACATAGTCAAACACAAAAGTATTGCATTTGAAATTATTCTAATTAAATGGATATAAGGTTGAGACATTATTATTTAGCTTTTATGTTTTTTAATAATAAATTGGCTCATGTATTCATTAAATTTGACATCTTATGAGGGGAATATTTATATCAATTTGGGTAATTAAATCCTAAAACTTAAAAAAATGTATTCTAATAAATGTTATTTAAAATTTAAAAGATCTTTAATAACCAAGGCTATTAGAGAGTAATCAAAAAGCTTTCAGAATGGAATAGAGCCAAAAAGTAAAAGCTATTGGTAACCAGAGTACTCTTTTGTAATCATCAAATAAACTTAATAATTTAGAAATACAATACACCTTGTACTTAACTGAAATGAAACACCACACACACACACACACACACACACACACACACACACAGAATAACAAGTTAACCTAAATTAAAGTTAAAAACGTTAAAGTTTAAGTTTAAAAAACTTTACTTCAAGTTAGTTAGTAAATTGAATTTATATGTATAAGTGTATATACATATATAAAATATCATATAACATATATATTATTATAATATTTGTATAATAAATCATAGAAAAAGTATTAGTTAAACCATAAAACTTATTTCAGATTAAGTTAAATTAATTGAATTAAATTATTAAATTGAATGTTATATATTATATTTATAATATAATAATATATATAACAGTATATATGATATATTACTTATGGATTATATATTTATTTATGATATTCATTATATATTATATCATTGATATAATGTATCAATGGAGAAAGTAGTGGTTCAACCTTAAAACTTTACTTCAGAGTAGCTAACAAATTGAATATGTTATATATATTAACATATATAATTAAAATATAACATATTATATACTATGTAACATATTATATATTGTATAACATATACTTATATATTTTTATAATATTTATTTATATATGTAAATATATATATATTTATATATATATAAATATATATATAAATATATAAATATATATAAATATATATATATTTATATATGCCTCAGTGGAGCATATATTGATTATATAAGATGCTTATCCACTTATTTTGTCAGGGTTTCAGATATGGAATAACACTTACATTAATGGATAATAGAAGTCTAGAAAGGAATTATATTATTTAGTGTTATCAACCTACAGATTGGATCTTGAGACATTGAGAAGTCAGAGACTTTCCAATATTACTCAACTAAAAGACTAACACTAGAGTACAAATCTTGTAACATCTAGATTTTTCACGTATGGTGTACTCCCATTAAAGCTTGTCTGTTAATGCTCTCTCCATTATTTAGAAGGTAAACACTTTTTTCCCTCGTTTTCCATTCTGAAACAAGAGGCTCAGCTCTTAAGTTTATACCATCACTCAAAGAACTCCACTGTCAGGACTTTTAAATTTTTTTGTGTGTGTATATTTTAATGTATATATGTAGGAAAAATTTAACTCAAGGAGGTATATATAAAATATGGCTAGTTCCATAACAATATAACTTGGTGATGTTTCCATATCAGGACATACAAATCTGCTTCTTTCTTTTTAATCATGCATAGTATTCAATTGCATGAATGTACGAAAATTTCTTTACTTGTTAACAGGCAGGTTGAAAAACAGAGAAACAAACAAACAAACAAATAGCACTGTTATGACAGGCTTCTACTTTTGAATGGAGTTGAATAATTCTTTGAGTGGACAAATGTTCCTAAGTACAATAACTAGAGAAAACTAATTTATAAAATTATCTGTTAAAGATACCAGAAAACTGCAGAAGAAATGGGATTAGGATTAGGATTAGGATTCCAGAAAGGGGAGAATCACAAAGAGATAACGGGATGATAGCAGTTGCTTTTCCCCTGATATTATTAGCTATTTATGGATACAAGCAAGTATCTGAGAGTTAAAGTACTTTTCACACAGAGGAACCATGCTGGGGAACAGAGGACCACTGAGAAGGTGGTCATCAGTGCTAACATCTATTAAAAGAAAAGAAGAAAAGAATAGAATCAATGCTTGACTCAGTCTCAATCTAGCAATAAGTTATAGTCATCAAAGGATACATGAAACAACTGTAAAGGACTTAACTGTAATAATAACTTAAGAAACAACTGTAATAATAACTTAACCCAGAAGAAAACTTGAGCATTATTGCATCATTGGAGAATATCAAACACTGATTTATAATTTTGTGTCAGAGAAGTATTTTAGGTGATCAATAAAATATTTCAGGCATCAAAACATGTTTTAGGATAATATTCTATCAGAGAAGTGAACTGGAAATATGAGTTCAAGACAAAATAATAATTTAAAAGTTAAGAATGTTAAAAATGGCTTTTTCATGCATTTTTAAAATGTGCGATCATAGGAATTAAATACCTCTAGTATTTAGGAACCACTGAATTCATTTTTTTTAAAGTACTGCAACCAATTTATTTCAAAAAGTCAATATTTTCCATATGCAGAAATCACTTCCTTTGCAAGTGTTTAGATTTATGAAATATTTTAAGCTAAACATCCATCAGGAAATACATAGCTTTACAAATTCCATTAAGTACTTGACTTCTTAAAAAAGTTGAAAACACTTTCTCTAATAAATTTGATATTATTCATCTAAATAGAATAGACTAAATTCTTAACATTTCCTCAGGATTTGGTATTGGTTTGACTTAATTGAATTTCATGAGAAATGCGTAACCTGGAGGTTTGCCAATCCCATTTAAATTACTATTTTGGGTTTGTATTTTTAATGAAGGTTTTGTTATGGAGCAAAACCTTTTGCTTTTTAGACTTAAATTTGAATCTAATGTAATAATATGTTAAGCTTTTTAATGGAAGGTTATTTATTCTCTGTTCCCAAACACCCAGTTGTGCTAGTTGCATAGCTATTTGCAAGAAACCTGATTCTACTGGGTCAGACTAAAGAAGCCATCAAGGAGAAGCCCTATCTTTATTGCCAATCTTGTTCAATTCTGTGGATTTTATTTATTGGTAAAAATAAAGGACTTTTGCTTTAGAGTTTCTAGACTGCTTTTTTATATGGAATGCATTAGAATCATTACAGAGTTTAGAGGCTGGCTCAGACACTCCCAGGCACTTAGCGCTGGTAAAGTAAATGCTCATTTAATAAATGATAGGAATCATTATTAAGATTTAACTTTATGAATTAAGGGTTAATTTGTTCAAGGCTAATCCCTTACAGCCTAGCCTCGCAGAGAAGAGCTGAGCTCCCTTCCAAGCTCCACGGATACCAGTAGTAGCCTGGTACTTAAGGCAATCAGTTTTGGACAACTACAGGACTTCCATGCCAGTCCTCCCTTTTCATCCATCACATGAAGGAAGGTTATTCCTTCTAATCTTCTATCTAGATTAGAAGTCACCCAGACCAAATTTGAGATCCCTCTCCCATAATCTGACTCCTGGATCTGCTGGATCTGACTCCTGGATCTCTGTGTTTAATGAACACTTGCTTTCTCTCTTGTCTCTAGGCTTTCTCCAACAAATGTTGTTCCATCAGTCCTGGTATGTGTGTGCTTCCTGGCCACATGCCTTTGTTTACTCAACACCTATATTCAGTTCATGTGCTACAAATGATATGCATATTAGTGAAAGAGAAGAAAATAGACACATAAAAATGTCTAATATCCAAACTACAATGCTGGTGCCACCACATTTTAATGCTTAATGTCTCAGCCTCAGAAAAATGCATTTGCGTAATGTCACTTCATAGAGTTACTGAGAAGACTTCATAAGATACTACTTGTAAAGTACTTATAAGAGTGCTTGGTGTTCATTCATTCATTCATTGACATATTTACTCATTCATTACTAAATAACTAAAGCTGATGGAGTATCTATAATGAGCCAGGAAATATTCCAGGCACTTAGTAATGACACTAGTACATTCTCAATAAATATTAGCTATTATATCATTAGCAGAGTTTTAACTACATTTCTATTCTATTTCTATTATACTTAATATATGCCTACTTTAAAATTAGCCATGGTTTTATATTATTTATAGTTTATTTAAATCTACTTCAGTATGAATGGTGTGTGTGTGTGTGTGCTAGTTAGTTTTAATCTTTATTATACTACACAGACAATAGTCTAACATTGAAGTGCCCTGATTTGAAATGTACATGTACATACCAGGGGTCATTTGTACTCATTTGAAAGATCTACTCAGAAGCTCATACTCCAGAAGTCTAATAGAAGTATGTGGATTTATCTAGTTTTATATCTCATAAACAACAGAGGATGGTTAATTACAATCCTAATAAATATTACAAATAGTTTTAATGAAATAAGAGGTACTCAAGCGCTGGGATTGCTGAGGAATACTTATCTTTGTTTAAAGTATGTGTAAGAATCTAGAAAGCTGAATAGACTATTCTCTTTTGAATGGTGTCCTTGGTTTAGGATTCTGCCCTAATTTATGATTTGTCAGATTATCACCTCACCCAAACTAGATTCTTAGCTAATGTTTAGCCAAATTCTGCCACAAGACTACTGTGTTTTCCTTATGCCATGTGAACACTTAAAAGAGACCTAGAGGTTCACCAAACTTACATAATAGAGGTGTGTCTGCCTTTATGTGTATTTGTAGTTGTAACAGAAGTCAACGGGAGACTTGTTATCATCCTAACATACTACCTGACATGTGAGATTTCGTCACCTATTTCTCTCTATTATAGGCTTATTTAACAAACTGCATATACTAATTTTGAGAAACACATTAACTTATGATAAATCTATCATGTACATTAATGCACAAATTTAAATGAATTGTGGTTTTCACATATACTATGCACATTGAAAGGTGCTTCCAAAATGCTTGAAGAAATGTAAAATGTGTTTGGTTTGTATAATTACGGTCAAACTATGAGCTTCCCCATCCCACCCCCAAGCTTCATGGAGGTATAATTAACAATTAAAAATTATATATATTTGAGGTATACAACTTGATAATTTGATATATGTATATATTATGAAATATTCACCACAATCAAACTGCTTAATATATCCATCATCTCACATAGTTACCATTTTGTTCTTCTTTCTTTCTTTTTTTTCTTTGTTTATGGTGCGAAGACTTAAGATCTATCCTCTTACAAATTTCAAGTACACAATACAATTTTCTTAACTATAGTCACATTGTTATACATTAGATCTCCAGAACACCAGTCTTGTATAACCGAAACTTTGTATCCCTTGAGCAACATCTCCCAGTTTCCCTCTTCTACCAGCCCCTGGTAATCACTATTCTTCTTTTTGTTTCTACGAGTTTGACTATTTAGATTTCACATATAAGTGAGATCATACAGTATTTGTCTTTCTGTGTCTGGCTTATTTCACTTAGCATAACGTCCTCCACGTTCATCCATGGTGTTGGAAATGTCAGGATTGACTTCTTTTTAAAGGCTGAATAATAATTCATTTTGTGGAGATACTATCCATCACATTTTTTTACTTATTTACTCATCCATGGACATTTAGCTTGTTTCCCTATCTTGGGTATTATAAACAGTGCTGAAATAAACATGGTAGAGCAAAATATCTCTTTGAGATTCTGATTTTGTTTCCTTTGACCATTAACCCAGAAGCATATATACCTAGAAGTATGATTGTTGGATCATAAGGTAGTTCTATTTCTAATTTTTTGAGGAACCTTCATAATGGCTGCACTAACTACGAGTTTTTTATTTGTTCTTTACAGCAAGAATGGGGGCCCAATCAGCAACTACCTATTCTGATATTATAATAAAGAAACTGAATTTTAATCTAAAAAATATCATTCTTTAAAATATAAATATTCTTTTCCTGCTTATTTAAAAAGCAGCATATAGGCACTTCAGAAAACTTAGGATATACAGATTAATACAAAGAAACATCTGAAATTATCATATATTAAATTCATTGATTTTGAAAATTATTCTTCCCTACTAAATATATTAACTATTCTTTAGTTTTTTGCCATAGATATATTTTTCTTTTCTTATATAGTTTAATACCTGCAATTTCACAAGAAAACAATGTTAATTCTACTGTCTATAATGTTGACAACAGAAAAATAGTGTAAAATATTCTTTACTTGGATTCCACGATGATTAGATGTATGGCAGTTGTGGTTTATAAAGTTAAAGGGTGCACTAAAATTGATTTAACTACAGAAGTTCAACAAAATTTCTTAAATGTGTGCCGTGGCACTGTCTTAGGTGCTGCAAAGAAAGCATACTAATTATAGCACGGCTCTAATATTGAAGTACCTCAAGGGAAGGCAAAGGCATAAGCATCAAAATGTTACTCTGTGCAAACTATGTTGTAATAGACACAGTAAGATAAATGGCTGAGACACAAATGAAAGAAGTGAATTTGGAAGGACATGGATTAATTCATCAGGCAAATGGCACAGTTGTAAAAAATTCCAGTTCGATTGTGGAGCAAATGCAAAAACAAGGGCACGTGAAAGGGCATACTGAGGAACTTAGGCAGGTTTGCAGGGCTCTTGTATGGGTGTGAAGTAGGGTTTGCCAAGACTGGATGTTTTAGGTAAGGTGGGAAACGTGAATAAGTGAAGACAGCTGGCTGAAGACAGTAACAAGTGGTGGAGGATGTGGCAAACTGGAAAGCATCTGAAGCATCCAAAAGGTGCAGACAATCAACTGAAACACATGTGCTTGCCAGATGTGTCCCTTAAACTACAAATTTCTTCCTATGTGAAAGATGTAGAAAGAGTGGTAAGATTATTTCACTTGGGATATATACCAATTTGGACTTTATTCCTTGCTCAGAGTTTCCCAACCTCAGCACTATTGACTTTTTGGTCCTGATAATTCTGTGTCGTTGAGGGCTCTCTTGTGCATTGTAAAATGTTTAGCTGACTCGTTGGCCTCTACCCACTAGATCTGAGTTATGCTCAACTCGCCCCCAGTTGTGTCAACCCAAAATATCTCCACACATTGCCAAATGTTCCCCAGGAGGGAGAGATTGCTCCCCAGTTAAGAACCACTGGATCTGATAATCATGAGAAGGTGCAGTGTAATAGAGCTATACGATGAGACATAGGTTTTAAAGAGGAAATTCTGGTGGCAGGACAAATGAGTATTGTATGAAAAGTGGAGGGGACAGAGAGAAAGTAGAGGCTGATCATGCAGCTTAGAAGGTATTGTAATACCTTTCTTTATCCCTATGAATAAGGATACTTTGACAAACAGAATAATAGTGTAACCAAAGTGAAGACTTAACTTTCTTTCTTTTTTTTTTTTGGTCATGCAAAGGAAATAATAGTGTAACCAAAGTAAATGCTTAACTTTTTTTTTTTTGGCTGTGCTGCATGGCTTGTGGGATCTTAGTTTCCTGACCAGGGATTGAACCCAGTGCCCCCCGGACACCAAGTTCTGACCACTGGCCTGCCAGGGAATTCCTGTAAATACTTAACTTTCTCTAAAAGACCAGCCCACAGACTTTTTGACTATTGCCTCATATTCTGAATACAAATATTACTACCAAATACATAATTATTAATCATTTGTTATAATGCTTAACAAGCAGCTCTGGCTTCATCTAATATTTTCCATATTGTCTATGGCTTTTTTTTTTGTAGCCACAGCTATCCTAAATGTTGTACTTCTTGTTTTCCATTAGTAACTGTATAAACAAAGGTTGAATTATGTTAGAACACTGACAGACATTGAAGTGCATCAAAGTTAGAATTATAATAATCATAATGAAAACATATGTTATTAATATCTTGAAGAATTTATTTCTTTACACTTATTTATTTAACAAATATATAGGATCAGCTGAGTGACAGGCACAGTGTTAGGTTCTGAGGATGCAATAATGAGCAATAGTGATATTCTTGCTCTTATGACTTTGCAGGCCAGTAGAAGGATCAAATAGTAATCAAATAATTATACAACAAAAGTGAAACTGTAACTACAGAAAGTACTCTAAAAGAGGAAGTAGGACTGAACCTTTTATAATAATTATAATGATCATATTAACTTACAGAGTTACAATCACATTTCAGGGTAATTGCCCAGAGTGACATCTTTAGAACTATGGCTGTGGCACAAGGATACACTCATGGTTTGTGTGAAAAATGTATTTAGACTGTATCTGAACTGATTTATTACTCTATAAACTTCTATTTATTATTCTAAATATTCTTAAAAAAACAAATCTGATATACATTCAATTCATGAAATGAGTCATTCTGTGTAAATGTAACCCACAAAACATTGGGAATTAATTAGCTAAACAGCTATAGATGGAGTGGAGATTTAATGCTGTTATATGGAAAGAACTTTACATAAAGCAAGACCTAATCAGATCTTTTCTGTAACTAATACCAACAACCATGATGCAAAGTTCTGTATCTAACCAATCATTCATTCTCCAGCATATGGTAGGTAGTAACTAAATGAATGAATGAATAAAAACACCTACAAAGTACAAGGCATTGTGAAAGGCACGACTTTGCTTTTAAGAAGCTCAAAAAATAACAGGAAAAAGACAACTATACTCATGCTAAAATGTGTAATACTGCAAGTGTGTTAGAATGATTTAAAAAACTTCCTAAGGATCTCAAGGGCAGAAAAAAATGACTTCCTATGGAAGGCAGACTACGTACCCCCAGAGAGGTTTTAAAGAGGTATTAGCATTTGAATGACTCTTGAAGCAGGAAAGTATTTGAAAGGCAGAATTGTGGGGCAAGGACCTGACTGGATTAGTTAAAAATACAAGGCAGGGAGGTGATGGAGCCAAGCAACATTGACCTTTGGTAACCTACAAAAGTGATATGATCAGTCTTTAGGAGGACTACCTGGCACTGGCATTACAAATCACAACAAGACAAATACACAGTATGATATATAAAATAGATAACTAATAAGAATCTGCTGTATGGCATAGGGAACTCTACTCAATACTCTGTAATGGCCTATATGGGAAAAGAATCTAAAAAAAAAAAAGTGGATATATGTATACATATAACTGATTCACTTTACTGTACACCTGAAACTAACCCAACATTGTAAATCAACTATACTCCAATAAAAGGGTTTTTTTTTTAATTATTAAAAAAAATCACAGTTCCAGGTGGTAGGGCAAAGTGTTTAAAAGTCAGCAGAAGGTCTAAATAGATATTTCTCCAAAGAAGACACACAGATGGCCAAAAGGCACATGAAAAGATGCTTCACATTGCTAATTATTAGAGAAATGCAGATCAAAACTACAATGAGATATCACCTCACTCTGGTCAGAATGGCCATCATCAAAAAATCTACAAACAATAAATGCTGGAGAGCACAATAAATACTGTATAGCACAGGGAACTATTCTCAATATTTATAATAACCTATAAGGGAAGAGAATATGAAAAAAGTAGATATATATGTATTATAACTGATTCACTTTGCTGTACACCTGTAACTAAAACAACATTGTAAATCAACTATATTTCAATAAAAGTAAATAAATAAATTTTTTAAAGTCCATGACAGTGATTCTCTAAATTTTGATCTCAAGACTCCTTTATAATCTTAAAAGTATAAGAGTGTAAAGGGGTTTATTATTATTTTTTTATAATTTATCAATATTAGACATTGAGATGGAGAAATTTTAAACTACTTATTAATTCATTCAAGAATAATCAACCCTTTAATGTTAAGATAAATAACATGTTTTATATAACATGACTATGTTTTACCAAACAAAAAATAGTGAGAATATTGGCATTATTTTATATTTTTTCAAATCTAATGCCTGACTTAACTGAAGACACTGAATTCACATATCTGCTTCTGCATTCAAACTATTGTTCTATGTTGCTTTGATGAAGTATTGAAGAAACTCTAACCAATATGAAGTTAGAAAAGGGAGAAGCAGTTTAATATTCTTTTCAGATAATTGTGGACATTTTTCTTTAATACTAAACCAAAACTTGACCAGTTGTAGTTTCTTAAATGTTAATGGCAATGTGGAATCTGAAACCATATCAATGAATGTTTTGCATTAAAATCCATCAGCCTCTCTTCTACTTTAAACAAATCTTTTACCTATGCATTATTTTTTAACCCCTTACATTGATGTAGTAGAAAATATTAGTGAACTAAGTTATGCAGATCTTGCAAATTTTGACACATTTTCCTATACAATATTGAATATCACACTTGCTAATATCACCACCAATATCCTCAAGAAAGTCTCTGTGTGTTGAGAAAATTTCAAGCTCATGGTGGTAGATGTAATTTTTGTTAAATTACAATTTTTGCTTGAAAGCTCAAATTTTACCTTTGGCAGCAAATATTGTAATTCCTTTTCCTGGAAGTGACAGGCTCACTGTTCATTTGTGGGAAAATATCTGTCAAGTACCCAGGTCTGAATAATCACAGTTTATCCACTGTTCTTTCTAGTACAAATGTTGTACCATCAAAAAAGCTGCTAGTTCGTCTAACCACCCAAACAATCATGAAAGTGCTTCTGTTGGAATCATTCAAGAGAAGATTCTTTCTGCAAGGCCCAGATGAGAAAGGGCCATCTGAGTCCTAGATGAGAGCCTCAGGGTTCTTTGGGACTAGAGCTGACAGGGTCTTGGTACTCTGGCCGGGTGTCAGGCCTGAGCCTCTGAGGTGAGAGAGCCGAGTTCAGGACATTGGTCCACCAGAAACCTCCTGGTCCCTCATCATATCAATTGGTAAGAGCTCTCCCAGAGATCTCCATCTCAATGCTAAGACCCAGCTCCACTCAACGCCCAGCAAGCTGCAGTGCTGGACACCCCATTCCAAACAACTGGCAAGACAGGAACAAAACCCCACCCATTAGCAGAAAGGCTGCCAGAAATCATAATAAGTTCACAGACACCCCAAAACATACCACCAGATGCAGTCCTGCACACCAGAAAGGCAGGATCCAGCCTCATCAATCACAACACAGGCGACAGTCCCCTCCACCAGGAAGCTTACACAACCCACTGAACACACCTTACCCACTGGGGGCAGACACCAAAAATAATGGGAACTACGAACCTGCAGCCTGTGAAAAGGGGATTCCAAACACAGTAAGTTAAGCAAAATGAGAAGACAGAGAAATATACAGCAGATGAAGGATCAAGGTAAAAACCCACCAGACCAAACAAATGAAGAGGAAATAGGCAGTTTAACTGAAAAATAATTCAGAGTAATGATAGTAAAGATGATCCAAAATCTTGGAAATAGAATGGAGAAAATAAAAGAAACGTTTAACTAGGAACTAGAAGAACTAAAGAGCAAACAAATGATGAACAACACAATAAATGAAATTAAAAATTCTCTAGAAGGAATCAATAGCAGAATAACTGAGGCAGAAGAATGGATAAGTGACCTGGAAGATAAAATAATGGAAATAAATACCACAGAGCAGAATAAAGAAAAAATAATGAAAAGAAATGAGGACAGTCTCAGAGACCTCTGGTACAACATTAAACGCACCAACATACGAATTATAGGGGTCCCAGAAAAAAAAAGAGAAAAAGGGACTGAGAAAATATTTGAAGAGATTATGTTGAAAACTTCCCTAACATGGGAAAGGATATAGTCAATCAAGTCCAAGAAGGGCAGAGAGTCCCATACAGGATAAATCCAAGGAGAAACACACCAAGACACATATTAATCAAACTATCAAAAATTAAATACAAAGAAACAATATTAAAAGCAACACGGGAAAAGCAAAAAATAACATACAAGGGAATCCCCAAAAGGTTAACAGTTGATCTTTCAGCAGAAACTCTGCAAGCCAGAAGGGTGTGGCAGGACATATTTAAAGTGATGTAATGGAAAAACCTACAACCAAGATTACTCTACCCAAGAAGGATCTCATTCAGTTTCAACAGAGAATTAAAACGTTTACAGAAAGCAAAAGCTAAGAGAATTCAGCACCACCAAACCAGCTTTACAACAAATGCTAAAGGAACTTTTCTAGGCAGGACACACAAGAGAAGGAAAAGACCTACAATAACAAACCCAAAACAATTAAGAAATTGATAATAGGAACATAAATATCGATAATTACCTTAAATGTAAATGGATTAAATGCTCCATCCAAAAGACATAGACTGGCTGAATGGATACAAAAACAAGACCTGCATATATACTGTTGTAGGACCTTAACTATACTTACACCCCTACCCCCCTGGGCAGAAACCGTTCGGAGCAAACAACAAAGGCCTGGAAAACAGGACATGTCTGAGACATGCCCTAACCACGAGCAAACAAGTATGGCGGGGGATAAGAATGATTAAGCCAAAGAGTTTAAAGGTCGCCCCAGCCAACCATAACTCATGTGACTCAACCCCCCACCACAAAAACACGAAAATGTAAAGTAGGCATCCGACAGCTAACCAATCAAGGAACTAGAGCCAAGACCCCACTCCGGTAAATGTAAAGTAGGCATCCGACAGCCAACCAATCAAGGAACTAGAGCCAAGTCCCCACTCCGGTCCGGAACAAACAAACCAATGAGAAAAAAACCCTTGATATATCCACACTTTGCATAATGAAAAATGAAAGCTATAAAATGTATGTGATTCCGCTTTGGGGGGGTTCCTCTTCGGCCTCCTGCGTGAGGACCAAGGAACCCCGGTACACCGGCTCCTAATAAACCTCTTGCGTGTTGCAGCGACTCTCGACTCTTGGCGGTTCTTGGGCGAGCTGGGATCCCTCGGAGACCGTTCAGGTCTAACAGATGGTTTCCTTTGCTAGGCAGAAGTGGTTTTTTTTAGTTTGATATAGTCCTATTTGTATATTTTTGCACTGGTTTCCCTCGCCTGAGGAGACATATCCAGAAAGATATTACTAAGATGGATGTCAAATAATGTATTGCCTATGTTTTCTTTTAAGAGTTTTATGGTTTCAGGTCTTACATTCAAATATTTTTGAGTTGATTTTTGTGTATGGTATAATGGTTATTAATTTCTTTTAGGTTGTCCAATTTGTTGGTGTATAGCTATTCATAGTATTGTCTTATGATCTTTTATATTTCTGTGGTATCTATTGTAATTTCTCCTCTTTAATTTCTGATTTGACTTATCTGAGCCTACCTCTTTTTTTCTTTGTGAGTCTACCTAAAGGTTTGTCAATTTTGTTTATCTTTTCAAAGAACCAACTCTTAGTTTCATTGATTTTTTTCTACTGTCTTTTAAGTCTCTATTTCATTTATTTCTGCTGTGATCTTTATTATTTTCTTCCTTCTACTGAGTTTGGGCTTTGTTCTTTCTTTCTGGTTCCTTTAGGTGTAAGTGTAGACTGTTGGAGATTTTTCGTTTCTTGAGGTAGGCCTGTACTGCTATAAACTTCCCTCTTAGTACTGCTTTTGCTGAATCCCATAATTTTGCTTTGTCATATTTTCATTTTCATCTGTCTTTAGGTATTTTTTTATTTCTTCCTTGGTTTTTTCATTGACCCAATTGTTGTTTAGTAGCATGTTGCTTAGTCTCCACATATTTGGGTTTTTTTTTTCCAGCTTTCTTCCTGTAGTTGTTTCTAGTTTCATACCATTGTGGTTCAAAAGATGCTTGACATGATTGCAATCTTCTTAAATTTACTGAGATTTGTTTTACATCCCAGCATATGGTTCAGCCTTGAGAATGTTCCATTTGTACTTGAGAAGAATATATTCTGCTGTATTTGGATGGAATGTTCTGTATAAATTTATTAAGTCCATCTGGCCTAATGTTTTATTTAAGGAGGCTGTTTCCTTGTTGATTTTCTGTCTGGATGATCTACTCATTGATGTAACTGGGCTGTTAAGAGTCCCCTGCAATTACTGTGTTGCTGCCAATTTCTCTCTTTAGGTTTGATACTAACTGCTTTATATGTTTTGGTGCTCCTATGTTAGGTGCATATATATTAGTAATTGCTATGTCTTTTTGATGAATTGTCTCCTTTATCATTATATATTATTCATTTTTTCTTTTGTTACCATTTTTGGCTTAAAATCTATTTTGTCTAAAATGAGTATGGCTGCACCTGCTTTACTTTGGTTGCCATTCCCTTGGACTATCATCTTCCATCCCTTTACTTTAAGCCTAGGTTTGTCATTAGAGTTGAGTCTCCTGGAGGCAGCACACAGTTGAGTCTTATTTTTTTTTTTTTTTTTTCATCTGTCTAGTCACTGTGTGTCTTTTGGTTAATTCAATCCATTTACATTTACAGTGATTATTGGTAAATGAGGACTTAGTATTGCCATTTTACCTTTTGTTTTATGGTTGCTCTATATCTCCCTATTTCTTTTACCTTATGTTTCTGTCTGATATTTTAGTTTGATGGTTTTCTATGATGTTTCTGTTTCCTCATTTTTTTAATGTTTTGTGTCTCTCCTCTAGATTTATGTTTTGTGGTTATCATGAGGTCTGTATAAAATGTCTCATAAATAAAATAGTTCTTTTTCTGCTGATAGCAACTTACTTTCATTTGCCTATACAAGTTCTATCCTTTTCATCCTTTTATGTTTTTGTTGTCTCAAGTTATTCCTTTTTATGTTGTGAGGTTGTTACCAAACTGAAGTAATGCTATAGTTATTTTTACTGATTTTTTCCCTTTAATCTTTATGCTATAATATTTAAAAAACTTATTCTGATATACAGAGTTGCAATTTTCTGGTTCTGTCAATCTATTTATATCACCTTACTCAAAGTTTTGTATACATTTGCTTTTTTGGTTCAGGAAGAAGAGCTCCTTTCAACATTTCTTGTAAGGCAGGTCTAGTGGTGATGAACTCCCTCAGTTTTGTTTGACTGGGAAAGTCTTTGTTTTTTCCTCATATCTGAATGATAACATTGCTAAATGTCAGTATTCTTGGCTGACAGTTTTTATCTTTTAATATTTTGAGTATGTCATTCCAATTTCCTGGCCTATAGAGTTTCTGCTGAGAAACCTGCTGATAGCTTATGGGGGTTCCTTTGTTGCTTGCCATCCTTTTTTTCTGGTTGCCTTTAAAATTCTTTATTATTGACTTTTGACAGTTTTAATATAATGTGTCTTGGAGAAGGTCTTTTTGTGCTGAGGTAATTAGGTGTTCTCTTAGTTCTATGGACTTGTGTATCCAGTTCCTTCCCCTGGTCTGTGAAGTTCTCAGCTATTATTTCTTTAAATAAAGTCTCTCCTCCCTTCTTCCTCTCCTCCCTCTCTGGGATACCCATTATCCTCATTTTCTTAAAAAGAGGAGGAACTGTATGAGCTTTTCCCAGGTTTGTGATTCTTTGCATCATTTCCAATACAGTATATGACACCATGCTCTTACTGCTTAGCAATTTAAGATTTTTAAATTTCAAATAGAGTCAATATTTTGAGAAGAAAAATTCTTACTTCTTTTTAACTTTTTTATTCATTTGAAATCAATTTTATCATATGTTTCCCCGATTGGTCATAGAACTATAACACATTAATCTCATAGAAAAATCCTAGTTATACATACCAAAATAAAACCTCATTAAGAATTACACGTATAATTACTGAAGTTTGGACTAAATCAAATTATTTCCTCAACTATTTATTAAAATTTACAAAGCTAAGCTTGGGATCACAACATACATAACTAATTGTTTTTGTTCCTATTGTAAAGCACATAAGTACATAGTAATTGGTTTTCTTTCTTCTTCTTTTCTTTTTCTCTTGATATTGATCTTAGGAATTTATATTTGAGTTACACTAGTTACATTGGTACTTAATGGTGCATCTCAGTTAAAGCAATTTTAAGAATTTGCTTGATCATGACCAATTTTCAAGTCATATTGATATTTTTTATAATGTTAATAATCAGATGTTTTCAAAAATTGTTTTAAAAACTAAACACCAATTTTAATGTAGTCCTAAAATAAGTAAATGTAATTGTCTGAGAAAGAGCATGTGTTTAAATATAAAGGAATATATGAAACTAAGAGGCAATGTAGGAAGTTTAAAAGAAAAGTGATTGAAAAGGAATGAGAAAATGTTACTTGCTCAGAAAGATCTTATTTTCAAACCAAATATTGAAAATCCATTCAATCAAATGTATATTCTTTCTTTCCTTTAAAATTGCAATTCCCTTCCCAAAGCTCTGAGTGAAAAATGAAGATTATAAAGAACCATTCTTCAGTTATGGGAAAGCTGAAGCCATTGCTGAATTTGTTGAATTACTCAATTATTCCAAAAAGTTGTACAGGGATTGCCAAGGGTGATGGTAATGAATGAAATTGATCTAATCTTGCAATATGAAAAGAATTTCTTGGAGTGCAACACTTGTTTCACAGAGGAATCTTCAGGGAAATAACTGGCAAAAGCATCTTTTTTTTTTCATGGAAGGAAACTTATTAACATGATATATAAGAGAAAGCATGGACATTTTAAATCCTAAAGCAAAGCTTGCCTGTTAGATTCCCACAGTAATACTGGCTTCAAGGGAGCTTGCAAGCATCCTGAAAAATGAAAATGCCACAGCCTTTGTCTCAGTCATATATGTACATTCTTGTCCAGGTCCTTTTAATTCTTCTCATCTAGTAATGTGAAATTTAATTTACTTTATGATCTGTCAGGTACAGGCTTCAAGACTTGTGAGGCTACTAGGCATCTTTGATTTACTTTAAAGATTGGCACCAATAAATGGCACTCTGACTTGCATTCATAAAGCAAAGTTACTACATGGGACCTTATGGTATTGGACCCCAGTGATGAAGTATAACTCTATGACAGTTTACGGCTTTCAAAGTCCTTTCATATATATTTGGTTACTTGAATCCTGTAGCAACCTCAGCAACTGTTATAATAACTGCAATTCATCCTTAAATTCATTTCACCACCTACTCTACTCCATGACAGCAGATGACAATAGCTACAGAAAAATAGAAAACCATGCTGGTTGATCTCACTTTAAATTCATGACCAGGAATCTCAAGTGGGCCCTTAGCACTGCCAGGCAATTTTACTACATTTCCCTCATCAGTTTACTCTCCTAGTTTTTACATGACTATTTCACAACCCTTCCCTTTCCTCACTCTCAGCTGATAACTGCTTCTCAATTACTGAGATAGATGCAATTAGAAGAGAATTTCTAAAAATTCTATCACTAAATCTATCATTCTGAGTCGGTACATACATATTTCTTCTTCCTTTTAATTGCAAAGAATGAACCATTCTTGCTCTCAGGCCACTTCCTCTACTTATTCATCGCATCCCCTCTCACCTCCTAAAGGACATCACTTATGATTTTTTTCACTTTCTTTTCTGTGTCATCAATATTCCCTCTCTGCTCTTTCTTCCATCAAAACACAAACATATTATGTTAGCTTTTTTTCTAAAAGTACTTCTCCCTTAACCCCACACTCCCTTGATCTAACACCCTAATTCTCTAAATTTCTCTAGAGAGTTTCAGTATTCTCCTCCCATTCTCATATTATCCACTCCAATATATATTTTTTGTTACTATTATTCCACTGACACCACTCTCGTCAAGGTGATCAGTGATCTCTACATTATGGAATTCAAGGGTCAACTTTCATTCCACGTCTTATTTAACCACTCAGCAGCCCTTAACCTGCTAACCACACCACTATTTGGAACACTTTTAGTTCTTGAATAGAGAATATCATTCTCACATGGTTCTCCTACTTTACTAGCTACATATTTCTTCTTTGCAGTTTTCTCCTTGTTTTCCTGACTTCTAAATAATGCAGTTCTACAGGCTCAGTTCCTGTACTTTTCTTCTTTATCTACCATTAATCTATTTTGAACTCATCCGGAGTATATATGTAAATGCCACCTGAATGCTGATTACTTCAAATTTACACCTTCAGCCAAGTGCACTCTCCTGAATTCCACATTTAAATATTTCAACTGCCTATTTAACTTTTAAAAAATTTGAATATACTGGTACACCCCCCCAATATTAATGTTTACAAAACTGCACTTCTGTTCTTTTCCTCACAAAAATGCTCATTCCTGAGTATATGGCAACTCTTGTTTTTCCATTTGCTCAGATCATCCTTGATGCACTTTATCAAGTGCGTCCCTTGATATTTCCTTTTTCTCATTCTTCACAACCAGCTTATCAATAAATCCTGCTGACTCTATCTTTGAAAATCGCCTACAGTGTGACCAATCCACTGTCATCTCCTACCAGCATTATTACGATTACATCTAACTCACTTCTCTCTTTCTATACTTAGCTCTCTTTAACCCTTTCAACACAGCAATTGGATTATGTAAATTAATAAATCAGATCCTTACTTCTGTGCTCAAAACCCTTCAATATGTCCTCATTTTACTCCATTGGCTTACAAGGAACTCAATATCATGGCCCCAGATAATTTTGTGACCTTAGCTCCTCACATTCCCTCATCTGATTTACTTCAGCCACATTATCCACAGACTCTTCTGGACCACAACAAAGTTACTCCAGTTTTCGGTTACTTCTACCATGTTCTTTTGACTCTTCTTCCTTACCTTTTTTTTTTTTTTTTTTTTTAACATCTTTATTGGAGTATAATTGCTTTACAATGGTGTGCCAGCTTCTGCTTTATAACAAAGTGAATCAGTCATACACACACACGTTCCCATATCTCTTCCCTCTTGTGTCTCTCTCCCACCCTCCCTATCCCACCCCTCTAGGTGGACACAAAGCACCGAGCTGATCTCCCTCTGCTATGCGGCTGCTTCCCACTAGCTATCTATTTTACGTTTGGTAGTGTATATATGTCCATGCCACTCTCTCACCTTGTCACAGCTTACCCTTCCCCCTCCCCATATCCCCAAGTCCATTCTCTAGTAGGTCTGCTTCTCCATTCCCGTCTTACCCCTAGGTTCTTCATGACCTTTTTTTTTTTTTTTTCTTAGATTCCGTATATATGTGTTAGCATACGGTATTTGTTTTTCTCTTTCTGACTTACTTCACTCTGTAGGACAGACTTTACGTTCCTCACCTTTTTAAAGTCTCTGCTCAAATGTCCTCTTTTCTTAGGGGTCTTTCTTGATGATTCTATTAAAATTAGCTATCTTTCCAAAACTGGCTTCAGTAACTCTCTAGCTCCATATCCTGCTTTTTTTCTCCTTAATCTTTTAAAAAATCTAATATAAATCTAGTACAAGGATTTTTGTGT
Source organism: Kogia breviceps (assembly GCF_026419965.1). Classification (NCBI taxonomy): domain Eukaryota; kingdom Metazoa; phylum Chordata; class Mammalia; order Artiodactyla; family Physeteridae; genus Kogia; species Kogia breviceps. Next base: position 69,522,415 of record NC_081321.1, on the reverse strand, counting down.
GATTTAAATGGTGATTGGCACACAGAGGTACTCAACAAATATTGGATAATAATAATATATATATTATAATATAATAATAATAATAATATTTATTATTTATAAATATTATAGACTTTTGGTACATTTGCTTGTTTCTGTCTCCCTAACCACCTATCACATACATTAGGCTATACTGGTCACATAAGAATGGGCTTTCATCTGTTTTGTTTGAGACTGTGCCCCTATGGTTAGACCAGTGTCTGCCTCATAGTGAGACCTGATCAATAGATGTTAAATGAATGAACACATTAAAATATTAATATTAATTTAAGCCCAGAAAGTTTAAATAAATTGTATGAACTTATCGTTATATAAATAAAAACTGACTTGAATTCAGATCATTAGTTACAATCTGGCATTAATCTACATTTTCATATCGTCTTCTACCATGGACCTCTCAACTTCCATATACAACTTATAGCTCAAAAAACCAGACCAAATACTATTCCTGAGTATAGCAGGAAAATGAACATATTTTGCATGTTGTTGCTTCTGGCTTGGGTGCTCTGCTCTTTATGACTGCTTGTTAATGTTTTATTTATCTTTCAAGACCCAAATCAAAGGTCAACTTCTCTTTGAAACCTTTCTAGACTTCTCCAGGCAGAACTAATTACTCTCTCTTCTGCTATTTCACAACTCACTTATGCATTCATTAAACAATTATTTATTGAATTTTCCAGGGAGTATATTAGGCACAGTGGTGAAAGAAATGGTTACCTAGATGGATATTTTACTGTGAGTGTCCTAGAGTAGATTTTCTAGAGCATTAGAGAAATTGCAAATTGTTATTAATTATTGATCTATAGCTGTACTACCACAATTTTTCTATGAACAGTTTCCATGAATTATTTTATTTGTGGTTGTGGTTCTGAATACTGTGTTTAGTATATAACCAATTCAGACAATGTTTGTTGAAATGAAACAAAAACATCCATTCATTTCAGGGCTATTTCTACAGCTGTATGCTAAAACTTCCATAGTTTCTCTGTTATGCTCATTATTCTCTGTTAGAAACAATACCTGATCTCTCCACACTCAAATCAAATGGAGCACAATTTCAGTAAATTATATCTCAAGTTTCAACTCTGCCTTTTCCCCAACTGCACATTGGTTGTTCCTTCAGTTGAATACTTACACTGTGATTATTTTGTATATAAATTGTATGCCTATTAACTAAAGAGGAAATAAAACATGTTTTTTGACCTAGAGATTTGGGAGTGCACCATTTTCTATATCTTGTTTATTTACTTACTTTACAAGGTATTTCTTTTCTCCCATCAAGAAGAGCTCAAGTGTTAGGCTGTTTGGAATAGATTTGAAATATCTATTCCCTTTAGAGATATTCAAGCCAAGATGGAGGCACAGCTTAAGATGCTCTGGCAGGCAATTTACATCCGTTGTTTGAAAAGTAATTTATAATGAGTTTGAATACTCTTCAGAGAGAGGTGTCAAGATTTTCACCATTGCCATAGAGTAAAACTGGGAAATTTCCAATTGTGTAAACACTACATTTTTAAAAAAGATTTATTATTTATTTATTTTATTTTATGTATTTTTTGGCTGCATTGGTTCACAGTTGTGGCATGTGGAATCTTCATTGAGGCACACAGGATCTTTCGTTGCAGCGCACGGGCTTCTCTCTAGTTATGGCATGTGGGTTTTCTCTCTCTAGTTGTGGTGCACAAGCTCCAGGGCGCAAGGGCTCTGTAGTTGTGGCGTGCAGGGTCCAGAGTGCATGGGATCTGTAGCTTGCAGCACGTGGGCTCTGGTTGAGGCATGCAAGCTCAGTAGTTGTGGCGCACAAGCTTAGTTGCCCAGCTGCCTGTGGGATCTTAGTTCCCTGACCAGGGATTGAACTCACGTCCCCTGCGCTGTAAGGCAGATTCTTTACCACTGGACTACCATGGAAGTCCCTACACACTACATTCTTATCTAATTCAGCTGATGAATGAATGTAAGTTCATATCCCCTGTTACCTACAATATTTATTTTTCCTAGACTGAAAACCAGTTCTTGAAAATGCCAGGAGTCTTGCTTTTTCCCATGGTTATTTTATCAATCTTGTGGCTGATTCTTCTACATGTCCTCTATCTCTGATCATTTTGTTTGACGTCAAGACAGGTGAATGGGATTCTCTGGCTATAATCAGCTCATATCTTCATGAAGAAAGGCAGCTGTCAGTGTTCAGCAATTGGGTCAAGGTATTTTCAGAGAGATTCCTTAAAGTTCATTTTATTTTCCTTTTTTTTTTTTTTTTTTTTTGTGCTACGTGGGCCTCTGACTGCTGTGGCCCCTCCCGTTGCGGAGCACAGGCTCCGGACGCGCAGGCTCAGAGGCCATGGCTCACGGGCCCAGCTGCTCTGCGGTGTGTGGGATCCTCCTGGACCGGGGCACGAACCCGTGTCCCCTGCATCAGCAGGCGGACTCCCAACCACTGCGCCACCAGGGAAGCCCTAGTTCCCTAATGTATTTTCAAACGGTTTTTTTTTTGGACATAGCAGCATCCCTTTCAGTTTTATAAATATGTGTGTGTGTTTTTTAATGAAGGTACAAATGTAACATTATATTTATGTGAGACTGTAGCTGATTTAAGTTTTATTCTTTAAAGAAGGTAAAGGAAAACATTCACTTCTATAGTTCATCAATAAAATTATAACATTTTAAATTTGGTAATACTAGATATTAAATAGAATTATGTAACAGAAGATGCTCCATTAAATAAGCAACTTTTTCTATCAGTATTGATTTATCCTTGAGAATTCAGGTTTGTTTATTATGAAAATAAATGAGCATGTTGATTAACAAAGACCATTGGCACTTTGACCTCTTCAGGTATATTCTTTTGAATAACATAGGCATCTGAAAATATAATTCCCAGTCTAAATTTTAATGTTAAATTAAAAAAAAATTTTTTTTTAATTAGCAGGTTCAACATGCCATAGGGCATATTTCTCTATGGTGATAAAATCATCAAGAGTGACTATGAAAATTGGCCATAGAACAATACTTAGAAAAGAGTTCACACAAGTTGTTCATTGTAAAATTATTCACTATTCTGCACCCAGGTACAGTTCAGCTGAGGAGAAATTGACAGTGGAAGATGAAGGCATATTTATTTTGTTGGTCAGGCTCAGTCAGTATACAAATATAAATGCTAAATGTGTAGAAAACTGGGAGCAGCTCAACTTGATTGACCCAAAATACAGATACAAAATCAATACCAGGCAAAACAATAGCTCACTGAGAAAGTTCTGAGGAAATTTTGATGTGCAGCACTTCACAATGAAGCTGAACCAAGTGTCTATGGGTGTCTTGGTACGAGAGTCCTGAGTCAGATAAACAACTACTAACTATTCCAATACTTTTGTTGCCCCCTCCCCTTCTTTTTAAATGTCAGCATGAGTGTGTCAGAAAAATACTACAGAATTCTTTTTCTGTTTTTAAATTTTCTTAAAAAATCTTTCACTGACTAGAACAATTGCAATTTCTTTCTTTTCATAGTAGGATTGGTAATTTTAGCAGATAAAAATATTTCTTGGAACATTCTTTTACAAAAGATTATTCATCGTTTATCTGAAATTCAAATTTAACTGGGCATTCTATATTTTATCTGGCAACCCTACTTGAATTAAAAGACAAAGAAGCTCCGATTATCACTGTTTCAACCTGAAAATATGAAACGTATTATTGGGATGCTGAAAGAAGATCATTTTCTTTCTGGTTTATTTAGAGTTCTAATCCACTCAGCTGAAGTTGGACACTCACAATGGTGCCCAGACTGTTTTGTTTCTGTAATCTTTTTAGAATCCTAAAATTTGAACTTCACTGAGTGGGGCATGAGCTCCTTTTTCTTCCACCCTTGTTCCAAAGAACACACATTTGCAAAAGAAAAAAAGAAAAATCAGTCTGAAAAGTAGGCTAATTAATCTGCTCAACATTTTCGAGACATGGAGATACTAGGGTTGAATCTTTCCAAACATACTGTGGAGCTTGTGTTTTCATGAGGAACTGAAAAGAGGGTGTTACACTAGAGAGAATATTGGCTTTGGACTCAGGAGATATGTTTTATCTTTATTTCTATCTTTAATTGGAGCAAATGATATAATCTTTTAGAAACTCAGCATCTTTCTCTTTAAATAAAATAAAAAGGTCCTTCCTAAGGTAGCTCCTTTCAAATTTAACAAAGTGTGAACATTTATTTCTCACTGTAATTAAAATTTTAATCAAGTCATTATTTGCAGAGCCAATTAAAAATTCTATTATCCTTGAAATTCTGTTCTGTAATTTCTTTGTTTCATCATGACACAGATCAGTTATCCCCTTTTCAATAGAGTATTCTCAGGATTCAGTACATATTTCACACTTAGATGGCATAAAATAAATGTCCAGATATCAAAGGAATACTGAGTAGTACAGAATGATAAGGTGAAAATGATATATGGCTTTATGTTGGTTAAATTATAGATTTTTTCCCTCAAAGTAGTATCATGATTTGAATGAAAGCTCCATGAGGTATGGAATTTTTTCTTGCATTGTTCAATGCTATATCTTAGCATCTAGGAGCAGGTCTGGCACATATTAGGCATTCAATAAATACCTATTGCATGAATTAAGAAGTCTGCAGAACCTCTTTATAGGACTCAAAATGCAATGCCTATTTGCTCTGAAATAAAATTCAATATAAAATTCTTGGTATAGAAAGGAGAAAATGTGATTTTCCTAAATGAGGTCAAGAATTTTTAATTTTATGAGAAATAAAATTTGTCAGTTTTGTATGATATGTAAACAAAAAAGTAGTTATTAGCTTTTGTTTTTTAGTCTTTTTTAATTATAAAAGTAAAGACTACATATTTAAGAATGGCTTTTTGAAACTGCTAAAATAAAAATACTTTTCTTATTAATGCATCTTTTGTTTTTAAACAAATTTTAATATTGTCATAGTCAACAGTTGAAGATTTAAAATGAAAAGGTCCAACGTTGAATTTCCCAAATTTTTTTTGATTTGGAAACCATTTTCGTGGTAGTAATTTCATAAATATATATAACCTAATATAGTACACACATTTTAAAATATAATATATACATTTATTCAATGTATCTTATCTCTTAAATTTACTTCATTTAGTTAGGTCCTACTGTCAGGTACCAGTTAAGATACTGGGGAGAGACAAATCTGAATAAATACATCCCCTCCTTTCAAGGGCATTCTGGTATAATCCTGATGTCAATCTTTTTTTTTCCTCTAGCTATGTTGTATAGTTTTAAGGGATAGGCCATCTGACTTTCCCACAGCACATCTAGTATAGTGAATTTCAAATTAAATTAAATAACTTATTAATTAAGTGCTTCTGTGTGCACAGCAAAGTTATTTAATGAATGCTTTTGGTTAGATTGTACTGATCTCTGTAAGGTTAATAATGATGCTTGATTTACTTCAGTGACTCTTCCATTTCAATAACTTTATACCTTTCTTTGCAACAATCACAGTGTTCTCAATAATAAATAATGATTATCAAAGATTTTAATATATCAGGTTCCCTTCAAACAACTTTTTAGATGACATCTCATTTGATCCTCACTAAGAGGTAGAAAGAATTATTATCACTGTGTTGAAATTGGAAAAGGAAGCACAGAGTAGTCTACACAGTGTGTAAGTAGTAGAAGTGTGATTCAAGACCAGAAAACGATGAGCAAAGACAAATTTATCTCCATAATTAAAACTTCAGTGAAGCTATTATTTTAGGGTCCACACATCACTGCTTCAAGTTGCCTTAAGAACCAACTGATTACCAACTTTCCACTGAACTGTCCAGGCCAGAACTGACAATTCATAGTTTTTTTCCTTCATAAATATTTATTTAGCACTTACTATTTGCCAGTTACTCTTCTGCAATAACAGAGCAGAAAAGGTTTTTGGCCCCATGAAACTACTCTACTCAGAAAGAGTAGAGACTGAAAAATAAATGCACAGAATCTTTTCAGGGAAAATGTTGTATAATAAAGAATATGGCTAGCCTTTGCCTCAGTTCCTGAGAAGGTGTCTCAATCCTTTCCCTAAGTGATGGGAGTGTCTTTGTTTTTCATGGTAGATACTGATAGTTTATGCTAATGAAATGATTTATGGTGGACCCCCCAGATAGTTTCCACAAATGAGAAGATTCAGAATGAGGGCTGGCCATGCCAGAAAGACAAGCCATGTGATTAGAGCTTTGGGTTTTGAGCTCATTGAGAGCAGCTGATTTCTGAGAGGAGGAGAGAGGCTAAGAGATTGAATTCAATCATATGACCAATGACTCAATCAATGAACCTCCAACAAATATAGTAAAGTCCCAATAAAACTTGAAAACAAAGCTTGGATGAGCTTCTCTGGTTGGTAATACACATTTATGTGCAGGGAGGGTGACCTGTCTTGACTCCCTAGGGAGAGGGAACCAGTTGATCTGCATTTGGGATCCTCCCAGACCTCATCTTATATGTCTCTTTTTTTAGCTGATCTTTATTTGTATCCTTTTTGCTATAATAAAACTGTAATAGGAAGTATAGCACTTTTCTCAGTTCTGTGTTTTGTCCTTGTGAATTATCAAACATGAAGGGGTAATAGGAACCCCCAACTTGGTAGCTAGTTTGACAGAAATTGTAGGTGGCTTAGGAACCCCAAGCTTGAGACTGATGTCTGAGGTGATGGCAGTTTTGTGAAGGACTGTGCCCTTAATCTATGAAATTTGTCCTAACTCCAGGTAGTCAGCCTCAGAAGTCATTGCAGAAAGGTAAGTGCTTTCAGGGCAGTTAAACAAGGTGCTAAGAAAGGGAGTATCTGTGAGTTGATATCTAGAATGGAAAATCAAAAATGGCTCCGAGCGTTGACATTGGAGCTGAGATGTGAAGGATCAGAAAGATCCAGAAATGAGTAATCTAGAGGTAGAATACTCCAGGCAAGAAGAAACATCAAATTCAATGCCACAAAAATGTTTGGGGCAAAGAAAGAAGCTAATTGAGTTTAGAGCAGAAGGAAACGGATAGATGACAAAACTAGACATATGATAGATCATTAAAAGCTAGATCTAACAGTTGTGGTAAAGACTGTTTACTAAAATCCACATTCATTTTTTATAGGAAGACTGCTAGAATTTTGTTTCCCAGCATCTCTTGAAGTAAAGGAGGGCCTGTGTGATTCAATTCTAGCCAAGGGAAAGAAAGTAGAAGTAGTGTGTGTTCTTGCTAGACCACCATTCTCTTTCCTTTAGGAAGGCTTAATGCAAATGACAATGAAAATGTAGAAAATATTAGAGCCACAAGATGGAAAGGAGCTGCATTCCTGAATTACTATATGCAGGAGGACCATTTTCTGATCAGGAAAAGAACAAATTAAAATTAACAAAAAAATAAATCTTCATTTGGGGTTTACTCTAATACAGAATCTGATTTCTTACCCAATGTAAATCACTGTGATGACTTTTGTGAACCTTTTTGACCTTGGAGAGCTTTTAGGTAAGGGTTGAGAGTAGAATTTTCTAACCAGAATTTTCTAAAGGAATTTCTAAGCCACAAATTTTAGTAAGTGCTAGGAATCAAGCCACTAAGAAAAGAATCAAGATAAGTGCGATGGGCAATATGGCAGCAAAAAATAAAATATAATCTGAGGGCCAGGAGTTTGATGAAAAAATTAACCAAGAAGGAGCATGAACACAGAGTTAGTCATTGGGAACTGCCAGCAAGAAAATAAAATGCCCTTAGCTTACCAGTCTTGGCTTTAGCTTTAGAATTATATTATATGCTAGTCATGAAGGCATAGGTGTAGGTAGACAATAGTAATAACTACAATTTATTAAATATCAAATAAGAGTTGGACACTGATGTTTTACATATAGTTCCTCAAAAAATTTAAATAATCCAGCATATACTGTGCTGAAGGGACTATGGCAGGTAAAGATAATAAGATTTGGGAAGGTTGAGGTTAAATAATTTGATTAATTTTGTCCAGCTATTACGTAGTAAATCCTAGATTACAAGCCAGTTTGACTGACTTCAACTTCACCCCTACAAAGCAGCTGCGTAATTTTTCTTCCTACTTGTCTTAAATTTAATTAAAAAACTTCACTGATGGAAAAGACAAAGTAGAAAGGGTTTCACGTGAATCTAGGTCTTTATTTTATATCACTTTAAGAAAACTGTTCAAAAATACTCTTCTCACTTTGGTATGAGAATAGATTAATGTGCTCTGACAGTTGGCATAATACTCCTATTGCTATAATTATGCAAGGCACAAAGTCTAATGTGAAACCACATCAGCTACACAGTAGGCCTACTATTTGCAATATTACACGTGGAACAGGTCAATTTAAGAAGGTGATTGTTTATTTTTTTGCTTGGGATGAGCAAATACATAATTTCTCAGCTACTTCAGTGGTGTAAGTATTAAAAAGACATACCATAAAATACTACTCTGTTTCCATTTTGCATATACTAGTAGTATTTTTCCCTTTAAGTGATTTCCCAAAATTTCTGAAAGGGAATGAAAATAGCTTTTATTTGAATAGCTACCTTTTGTCAGGTACTTTTGTAGATACTATATTTTACAGAGAAAGAAATAAAAACTCAGAGAGGTTAAGTTACTTGCTTAAAGTTACAGAAAGTCTGTGGCAACAATCAAGATTTATACTCAGATTGATCTGAATATAAAACCTATGGTACATTAAAAGTTTGGATTTACAAGTAAAACTGTTTTCACATTAGATCTTGGCATTTATATCTTTTTAAATGAGGGAAAACTTTCACTTTTTTCTGTAGTCATATTTGAGTAGACTTTATTCACTCACTCAGCAAATAGTTATTATGCACCAAATATGTACCAGGTATTTTGATACATATAAGGTCTAAAGCAATAACCATAGACAAAACTCTGGAACCTCACTGAGTTTTTTACATTTTAGGTAAGAGAGAAACATAAAATAACAAAATGTATGTTACATGGGAACTTACTTTAAAGTTCTAAGTGTACAATAATATGGAAGTTTTTTTTAGAAAGTTCTGTTAAAATAGACTTTATTGGTCTTCATCTTCAACCAAATATGTATTTATATGACTATTAATATAGGGTGCTGAATTAATTTCTTATACATTTATAAGCTTGTTTGACCTTAGAGTGACTTACTGTAGTTGTTGGAAAATACATAATAGTTGTTAAATGACAAAGATAAAAATAAATCCTGTGACAATGTTCTGAAAAGAAAGATATTTTAAAGATTCTAGCAAAGTTGTTTTGACTACTAAGGGAATTCCCTGAATATGCATAAATCATAAATAGGACTGTTATTTTAATCTATATTTTGTCTATATTTTAGGTGCCCTTCTACATGTACAGCTGTAGCAGCCCAGCTGATTAGTCAAAATTAAATATTTTAAGAGTCCAACTAACAGCACATGAAAACCAGGACAATTTTTAATAAGAAGAAAAAGGTGTTGCATCACAAATCGAAATTGATTCACTGATCTAAAGCTGTTTGAACATCTGTTTAAAATGGGCCTCAAGAACATGTTTCTTGTTGGATTAAATGAAGATACTTCAGTTCAGAAAAGTATAGCTTCTAAAGGACAATGCATACCAACATCCCCATTTCTAACCCGTGCTTGTCTTCTGGAGCCCAACCAGATGCAAATGGTTTAATGGCATTTAATGAAATCTTTGGAGACCTGCAGTGCCCCCCGGTCATTATTCAGGCTTGCCAGGTATTTCATTTATTTTGCATTTTCTCCTAAATATAGAAAATATAATAATCAGTGTGTCATAACTGCCATTGCTCAACACATTGTACTTTTTGCTTTCTTTTTCCTGCCTTACAGACTAAGTTTCTTTTCTTATTTCTTTTTATTTAGGTGAAAGAAAATGGCTCTAAATGATAGGAACATCATCCTTTAGCTGTTTTCTTCATTATAGGAGATATAACTGCACATGCAAAATTGCTCTGCCCAGGGAATTGTTATTTGAACTCTTTAAATCCACTGTGGGAAAACAATCAAGTGGACATATAAATGGGATTGAAAAAATTCCAAATTGTTACCTTTGAAGCTACATTTGCAAGATTAATATTACTCTCTACATTTCCATTTATTCTGTGTTTTTTTTTTTCTTTTTCAAGACAGTGGTAACTAATATAAAATATTCTTGTGCCTTTATTTAAATGAAAGCTCAAAAATGCCTGGAATATATTTGATATTTTTATGTCACAAAGTGCTTATCAATTAAATTTTCTAAGAAAACCTTTCAGTTTTTTATCTCAGAGAAAAGCAAAAAAACATTAGCAGAACCTACTTGTTGAGAATAATCACATTATAGTTAACAAAATTCTTTGGCTGTATGGAATTTATTATGATTTGGGAAAAACAAACATTTTTTCCTAATGTATTTTTATTTTTCACATTATGTATAGTAATTTTATTTTTCATGAGACAAGTCTTGTCAGACAACTTCACTTGAAAATATGAAATCACATTCAGTTCTCCCCAAAGAGAGCCAGGGACTGGCAGTCTTGTGGAGAGCAAGGAAGGATTTATCTTTACTGAGAATGAAAGGGGAAGTTTGTATATTTCTTATTGCATAATAGTCAAACAAATCAGAAAAAGTAGTTAGTTAATTTGAAATACATTTTCAGTTTCTCAGGAAATTAAAAAAAAAAAAACTCCTGTTTCAGTTCCAGCAGACTTGGGATAATTCAATATCACTAAGGTCATTTGTTCCCAAGCAGTACAATTCTTGCACCCCTCACCTCTCCACCCCAGGGATATTTAGTAATGTCTGAAGACATTTTTGATTGCTATGTCTGGGGGTGCTACTGGCATTTAGTGAGAAGAGGACATATATGCTGAATGTATAATGCACAGGACAGCTTCCATAACAAAAAATTATCTGGAATAAAATGTCAATAGTGTAAAGGTTAGGAAACCATGTCTAAGGTAAAGACAATCTTGTTATTACCAGTCACTAAGGCTAACTGAAGAGTTTTATGGAATCCATCTTTCTGTATGGAAGGAAGTAAAGCACAACCCTGTCTTTAGAATCTTATATTGTGAATGTTTTATGTATGAACACTCAAAATACTTCAACATTAAAGAAAATAAAGTTGATAACTCATCCATTTATTAATTAATTTATCCAACTAATATTTATTACAAAAACCCTATGTGACAATTCCTGTGCTAGATATAGATACACAGTCTATACACAAGGACATTACAATTGGATATAAATGTTCCATAAAAGCAGGGAATGATGGTGGTGTGTTTAATGTTATATTTTTCAATTGCTAGCATAGAGCCTAAACACGTAAGGCTTAATCAATATTTGTTGCCTTCACCAAAAAAATAATGAATGTATTAAAGTATATGACATGACAAGCATACATCAGGTACACTGGCTCTTTACAGAAGGAATTAGCATGCATGGTCAGACATATCAGAAGGGCCTTCATGGATGAGGGAGAGTTTGACCTAAGAATATTCTGAGTGAGAAAATAATGAGAACATAGAGAGAAGGGGAGAGGGAGAGAGAGAGAGAGAGAGAGAGAGAGATTCAAAGCTGGAATATTTGTAGAAGTGAGGGATACAGATAAAAATTAATCTTTATATTATAGTGTAGTACCAAGAGAGCCAAGAGAAAGATGAGTTTTTAAAAGAATTACTGGTTTACAGTGACAAATAATGAAAAGAACTCAGTGAAGATGAGATTTCAGAGAGGTCATTGGGTTTTTCATTAGGAGGTCCAATATTTCATACACATATAGCACGTGATAGAAAGGATGAGGGTCAGAGGTCAAGGGAAAGTTACCTGAAAGAGCTGTGAAATTTCACTCCTCTTTCTAGTACCACTTTCCTGGTTCACAGCCTCATTCTATTTAACTTGGGTTACAGCCATAGCCTCCTAAATAGACCTTCCCTGGCACAATGCCTTTTATAAACAGCTTCAATATGAATCTTTTCAAATCTCAAATTTGAACATAGTACTCCCTTGCTCAAAAGCCATCACGGACTAGTCATTACTTACAGTCCCAAATTTTATTGTGGAATTCAAAGCCCTTTTGAATAAATTTTTTCTTACCTTATTTTTTTTTTTTTATGTTTCATCACAGTTTGAATGATTATGTAACAGGCAGTTTTCTGTTTTTACTCCATTATTTCTTGACTGAATGTTCCTTCTCATGTTTTTATTTTTCCCACTTGGGAACATCACTTTTTTAGTTCCTCAATGTCAATATCTGAGGCATCTTTCATGCTATAGATTTAATATTGTCTATTCAATTAGTCTCTCTCTGATTCTCTCTACTTGCAGATCATTTGTGTTTTCCATTCTTCTGAAGTGTCTTTAGACATCCCTCATAGCACTTACATACTCTTTTCTTTATCATATTTATGTACTTTAGTTGCTATATATGTATATATTGCTTGCCTGGTCAGCATCCATTCCATACGCTTCTGTTCATGGCAGCCTAGTTAAAATTAGGTGACTACCTAGGCCATGTGGTTCTAGGATTACATTCACATAGGATTAACCTATTCCCATGGCCATGGTGAACTGGCTTAGGATCCAAGTGAGGAGGGTGGAACAATCAAGCATCAACACCTGGATTTTTCTGACACTATAAAGAATGATGTGTTCACCTTCTACTAGAGTCATGTAAGTGACAGAATTAATGTCATGAAGAGGACTGGCCTGGGAATTAAGTCAACGTAGATTAAAATGGGATTGAGAGAAATGAGGATGAAGAGAAAAAAGGCCAATTCTCATGAAAAATTTTTGACCCTGGATTTAGGAATTCTGTATTGCATAACTACAGGGAACAATGTTCACTTGTATTCTGTATCAATGGTACCTCCAGGAATTTTGTGATGTGGTAGCCTGACATCTTAGTTATTTGAGCCAAAAAAATTCTCAATCTCAGATTAGTCCAATTTAACTGAGTCCCTGCCACTCATTTGCAAATGAAACATTTATATGTAGCTTTTAAAAACATTTTTTCTACCAGTGAATACACTCTTGAGTACTATATTTGCTTGCTCATTTTGAATTCAAGTGGTCCCTAACAGTGTTTTCCCCATAGTAAACAAATTTATGCTTTAGTGTATTCTATTAAGTTGGCCGGTTCTAAGATTCAGTGAATGTCAATAAAGAGAAAATCAAGGACTATAAACCATAAAGGAAGGGTTTATGTGGTATGTACAGGGCTAGTAGTTTAGGGAAAATATCAAAGTTTTCTTTCAGGAAAAGTCATTTGTTTTTGAAAAATTAAATTGAAAAACTCAAAACAATTATAATTTACATTATATCATCCTGGTTATTAGAATTTATGAATCATTGTTATAGTTCATTGTTTATGCCATTATTCTTTTTACAGGATTTTTATTTGTACAACTGAAAAACTGTGGGCAATATGGAGGACTTTTGATAGATCTGGTTCAATAGCTATATTTATATATCTTATCTCAATAACTATATCTTAAAAGAAATATGAGCTTATTCTCAGCACTCGAGAAAGTAGTCTGACACATACATCCACACTTAAACTCTAGTACAGCCATAATAATAAGTGACATTCTGTCAGCTTTTGGTAACAAATCTAAGGAAAATGACTACCATGATCTTCCCTTCCTCCTAGACTCATCGGCTAATTTTTAAAATTCTCCAACTCAGAGCCCTGCTTCACTCAGTCCTCATTTTTTTATACATGTTTTAAAACATAGTAAATATCTTTATATTATAATAAAGATGAATAAGAACTTGAACAGTGTTTTTCTGGTTTTAAAAGATCAGTGAAAAGAAACAGGACTTGAGGAAGAAAAAGTGCCGGCAAAAATTATTTTACTAGTTTTTACAGAGTAGTTGAAAATAGTGATCATGAGTGCGGGACACAAAAGTTAGTGGGTTTCTAAAATGTCAAAAAATATTTAAGTTAAAGTGGGTAGAAATGGAGTCTTTTAAGGTTTGGAATGCTAGAGAGGACGACTATGCTGGGTGTGGAATCATTTTCTCTGACGTTATTAATGTTAAGCCAAATCATTCCTTTTCTGGCCTCTTTCCAAGGCAGTTATGCCTGGAGATGTGAGGATGGACCAGATGACTTCTTGAAATGCTTCCTTTGATTTATAACTATCAAGATGAGTATATGTAGACATGAATACACATGTACTCAATTTGAGAAATAGCAGTGCTCCAGATATGTGTGCTATAACAGATGTGTACTCCCTGAAGAAACCAATGGAAAAATCTTTGTATATAGACAAAAATGTACAACAGAAATGGAAAGAAATTTCTAAAGATTACTTTTACCCTTCACAATGACAATCTATGAAGGCATTTTAGTGAAAGTTCTATAATGAAACAGTAAAAATTTCTAAGTGCTTTTTTCCTGCTTAGAGAAAAAAAGCCCCGTATGTTAAATAAGGTGATGCAAATTAGTATCATTATAAACAATCCAAGAATGAGCTTAGCTAACAGGAACAGGAAATAACCCAATATGTCTTTTAATTACATTTACTTGATTACTAGTCAAACAGAGCAAAACATTTACATTTCTGTTTCTGTGTAGTTCTGACTCTAGAACATACTTTATTTTTAAGCAGCTTTGTTTGATATTTCCTTTAAAGTAACAAACAAACCTCAAGTTATCTAAGAAAAAATCAAATCATGGGTTCATAATTAGAAAATTTTAGCTTCATCCTTGGATATTTATTCTCAGTGGATTTTAATGCTGTTTTTCACTTCACTTTAGTTATGCAGTAGGAAACCAGTTTGAGGCAAACCAACATTATTTCTCTGAGCAATTTAAGCTTAGAAAATCCTGTATGTTAAAGGAATGAGAATGGTAATGGTAATATAAGGTAATGAGGATGGGTGGCATAATCTTTATTTAAATACAAATAACTTTCCCATGATTTTCAGGAGAGCATAAGTTAACGTTAAAAAATATTGCTTAAGGGCTTCCCTGGTGGCGCAGTGGTTGAGAATCTGCCTGCCGATGCAGGGGACACGGGTGCGTGCCCCGGTCCGGGATGATCCCACATGCCGCAGAGCGGCTGGGCCCGTGAGCCATGGCTGCTGAGCCTGCACGTCCAGAGCCTGTGCTCCGCAACGGGAGAGGCCACAGCAGTGAGGGGCCCACGTACCGCCAAAAATAAATAAATAAATAAATAATAAAAATATATATATTGCTTAAATATTTTATAAAGTATGACCTTTAACCATAACTAAAATTAATAATAATAAAACTCATCACAAAGACTCTAGGATCTCTAGAAATATACCTGTTTTGAGATTAATCTGTAACTATATAAGATAATCCCGTCTGATGAGATTTTTCTAACAAAATTTAAAAAAAAACTTTCCTTAAAATTTTTTATGTAATACTATCTGTGATCAAACACATTGAAGTTCAGGATGCAGAAGAGAAATCTATACAGTGTTCTGTCTTACACGATGATGTAACTTAGTTTTCCAATTCCAAACCAATAGTCTAGCACACAGTTCTCTTGGTTAGATGAATAACTTTTCTCTTGTGTTTAAATATTATACATTCTTTATCAACTTTGATTGCAGTGTAGTCCAAAGCTTTCAGTAAAATCTCCCCTTTTCCCCACCATCAATAACATTCTCATTTTATACCTGTTCTGCCATATACACTAAAAGTCTGGGACTCATGACAAGTCCAAGCTATGTCTCAAGACAACTTCAATTCTTAGCAACACTTTGCAGACTAGCTACCTAAAGGAAGGCCTATTATTTCTGAGAACTAAGCCGCCAAGCTATCCATCCTCAAGGAAACTTTGGAACCTCTAAGTTTATACAAAACTCATTGAGTTCCCTGGGCGTAATCCAGCTATTCTAATTCTGTTCTCTTTTTGTGATTGATTTCCCAATTATTTGTCTTGTATTTAAATAATGTGTAGCTGTTTCCCTGGTACTGCCTGCTTCCTAAAAATATTTTGGTCTGATATTACTATAGCTTCTCTAGCTTTCCTTTGACTTGCATGTGTCTGCATATTTTTCCAGGAATTTACTTTCAGAATTGATCCTATGTTTGGTATGCCTTTGTAAACATAGGTAGGATAGTTCTCTTTTGTTTTTGTTTTGTTTTGGTATGTGGTTACTAATAATATTTGGATTGATTACTACCATTTTAATGTGTTTCTCTTTGTCCTACTTTTTACATCCCCCCTGCCTCCTTTCCACCCCAACTCCCCAATTTTTACTCTTTTCTTTTGACTGGGAGATATATTTACATCTTCCATTTAAACAACGTAAGGAACTTCAAAGATATTAATACCAGTTAGAAACCTCATGACTCATAGGTTGTACAGTATTTTAATTGTATTTTGTTTTATTATTTTATTTTTTAAAGATTTTTTAAACAATTAATTAATTTTTTGGCTGCATTGGGTCTTCATTGCTGCACACAGGTTTCTCTAGTTGCAGTGAGTGGGGGCTATTGTTCATTGCAGTGCACAGACTTCTCATTGCGGTGGCTTCTCTTGTTGTGGAGCATGGGCTCTAGGCGTGTGGGCTTCAGTAGTTGTGGCTTGTGGGCTCTAGCAGGTTCAGTAGTTGTGACATGTGGGCTTAGTTGTTCAGTGGATGTGGGATCTTCCTGGACCATGGCTCGAACCCGTGTCCCCTGCATTGGCAGGCAGATTCTTAACCACTGTGCCATCAGGGAAGCCCCTGTATTTTGTTTTATAATCTCATAGAACAAATATCATTAATATCTTGTACAGCTAAAGTTTGTTTAGATTCATCTTTTTGGATTTTGGATTTTCTTTATTCAGCATTGCTTTTTGTATTTTCAACTTTTCTTTTGTATTCATTTTTCTAATTTCATCTATATAATCTAAAAAATTCCTTCAGCAAGTGTCTAATGGTTGTACCATCTGTTTTCCAAAAACTGTTTTGAATATGCTCTCATTGAATAATGGTTTCCCTAGGTATATGATTTTAAATTGCCAATTATCTTTCTTGGTTATATGAGAATATAATTCTGATTTCCATTGTGGCAGTTGAAAATGTCAAGTGTCAGTTTAATTTTTATTTGTCTTTAATTGTGCAGGGTGGACATAGTTTGTCTTTTTTCCTCTGGCTTTTTAAAGATATTCTCTTTATCTTCATTCATCTGAAGTTTCATTATAATGTGCCTTACATTTCCTTTCATTCATCATAGTAAGGTTTTATTTGCTTCTCTAAATCTAATTATTTGTATTTTAAGACAGTTCTGGATGTCTCATCCAATAGCTCTTTGAATTTCATTTCTCATTCATGCTCTGTTTTCTCTTTCTGAATCTCTTCCTTCTCTTTTTCTCATGGTTAACCTCTTTATCTCTCTGAATTATGGGGAAAAAACCTTCAGATAAATTTTCTAGCTCATGAGTTCTCACTTCAACTGTTTCCCATGTACTGTTTAGTTTATGAAAGAATTTTTAATTTCAATTGTTACTTTTTTTTTCATTCCTGGAATGGCTATTTGGCTCTTTTAAAAATTCTGCTGGGTCTTTTTTTAAAGTCTCTTCTTCCTTTTTCATATTTTAAATACCTTCTTTTTAATTTTAAACCAACTAAATAATTCTTATTTAACTTGAAATGTCAACTATTATAATGCTAAAATCTGCAGTCTCCATGAATCTGTTTCTGTTTGTTATTATTTCTTACTCTCATGCTGGCATGTTTCATTGTTTTTTATAGCTTTTACTGTGAGCTTAATTTCCACAGGACTTTACCCTGTGGTAAGACATTGAGCTATAGGCTGAAGGTTATTTCTTCCAGGGAGGAGTTTCCTCTTGCCATGCATCTGGGACACTACCAATTTGTAACCATTTTAAATTCAATTCTGGTTTGTGATTAGAAATTCTTCAGGGAGATTTTTTTTTTCCCCTCTACTTATCCAGAACCAAGGCTGAGACAATCTTTCATAACATCTCCTTTTGGGTCATGGCATCATATTAAGGCATCCATCCAACTTCTCTTCTCACACAGGTCTGAGACTTTTATTTCCATCCCACATTTATGTGAACTTTCAAAATGGAAAACTGTAGACAAGAAATGGCAGATGTCTTAAGGGCAGCTGTTGGCTTTAGTCCTGTTGGCCTCGCCAGAGTCATGTTTTTTTGTGATTTTGTTCTCTGAGAATTCCCCTCCCTTTATTGCTAATTCAGCTATAAATTCAAAGCACATTAATAAATATTTGACTCATAATTTTTAATTTTCCAGTTTTGAATGGATTTCATTAGTTATCTAGTTTATCATATTTCTAGAAATAGAAGTGCATAAACTAATTCTGTATATTTAATATGGGCTGATAAATGAGCCTAGTTCTTATACAGTGCATGTGGACCAGCCACCTCATGAGTCTAATTGTATATTGTACTGAGTTGAATAGTGTCCCCTCAAAATTCATGTCCACCTGAAACTTGCAAACATAACCTTATTTGGAAATAAGTTCTTTGTAGTGTAATCAAGTTTAAATGAGCCCATATTAGATTAAGGGAGACCCTATATTTAGTATGACCAGTGTATTTGTAAACAACGAAGATGGGACACAGAAAAGAACACACACTAGTATCATTCCATGTGATAAACAGAAGCAGAGATTGGAGTGATGCATCTTACACACCAAAAAACACCAAGCATTGCAGGCAACAACCAGAAGCTAGGAGACAGGTGTGGAATATATTCTCCCTCAGAACCTACAAAGGACCTAACTTTGTGGATACCTTGATTTCAGACTTGTCTCCAGAATTGTGAGAGAATAAATTTCTTAAATAAATTTTTAAGCCACCAAGTCCCTGCTAATTTGTTACAATAGCCCTAGGAAACTAATACATATTAACCATGGGACCCCCTGATTTTTTTCTGATGTATTCCTCCTAAGTTTTATTTGCATCTGTGGATATGCATCAATAGTCACTCTATATACAGAGAGTATATGTTATAACTAAAACCTTGAGGCATTACTGTAGAAACTTTATTTTCATGATTTAGTAAGAGAGTAAAATCATATAAAGTTCATAAAATTATGTCTAAAGAGAAAGTGAAAATCACGTAATCATTTTGATGTATTAATCACTTGTTATAGAGGCTAAGCAGTTAAAATCAGAACTCTTGTAATAATCTTTCAAAAACAAAACAAACTAAAATATTCTATAGTATATCCATAATAGAAAATTTTCAGAAGGAAATTGTCAGGATAATTTCTGAAATACTTTAATGCTCTCAAATCTATGACACATAGACAAGATAATATGATAACAGAGATATATGTTATATTGGTTTCTTTCTTGAGGAAGTATTAAGATATATTGTTGCTCAAGGTAAATATTGACTTTAGAATTTGGACACTCAATATTTGCCTCATCCATCAACGTTATTTTGAGAGTCTCTTCAGTGTTCAATATTTCCTTAGTGTTAAATGAAATGAAAGGAGTAAAAGCAGTTTATCTTTGGGCTCCCTCTAGCAGATTTTATAGAAGATTTACTTGGAACTAGAAACAAACTACATCAACAGGATCTGAAAACACTGGCCTCTTGCTAGAGGTGTGTGTGTGTGTGTGTGTGTGTGTGTGTATGCCTGCATTAGCAGCATAAAACAGATGAAACTTTAATGTGGACTTTACTGAGTTGTAAGCAAGAGATCTGGGGAAGAGTCATGTAGTTGTGATGTCAAGATAAATTTTTAAGGATTATTTTCTTATATTGACGACAACTTCTTCATCATTGTCAAAATAACTGTTTTGGTTATGTGAAAAATATACCTCTAATTGTATTCTATATTTTACCTCACATTGATAATATATATTAGATATACATGTATACATGCACATACACATCTATATCTATATATAAAACTCAAATACACACATATGATAAAAACAGAAAGCTACTAAATCTTAAAATAGAAACCAAATTTCAATCCCTGATGTGAGCCAACTTTATCTGAGCTATCTACTTACATGCTCAGTAGATACATACATTGAGTAGCTACATATACTGACTCTGAAAGCTTTTAGGATAAAATTTGAATATTCAATTCTGTTGGGAGACTGGTGCCCATTCTCCTTCCTCCACATTATGCCATTAAAAAAGTTTAAATACCACATAAACAATCTCCGCATCTTAAGACAACTATCAATCTACAGTTGATACCTCACCATGGCAGTGTATAACCACACCTCAACTTCCTGGATGCACACTCCTGCCACGGCCCTCATCTAGTAACATTCTTCTCCTGGCTTCATGCAAATAGTCACCACGTTTGCACCTGCTCTCCAGCAGCTGAAAGCTGTTAGGGAAGCCACACACCTAGGCTGACTCATCACTTTAAACAAATCACCACAAAAACCTCAGCTGAGTACCCAAAATGTTTTAAAATTACACTACATTTTCACAGTGTGGATAATCAATATTACTTTCTCTTGATGTTTGAAGTTCTCTACTGAAAAGAAAAAAAATACTATGAAGCTCCAATTTTAAGTTTCTCAAAAGCCTGGATTGGGAAATTTTAGTCAGAAATTAAAATGAATAATAGAAAGTAAAGAGATGCAACTTCTTGCAAAAGGGCATTTGTGGCCTATAATTCATATTTACTATAGTATTAAATGACTTCTCTTTGAGGGAAACTGCCTGATAATTCTTTCTTGTTCTCAATCTTACGTAATGACCACATTTTATTCTTCCTTTAGAACCTGATTGTTTTAAAGAAGAAATTTCTGTAGTGGATACTTCTGTAGTGGATGCACACTGTAGGTACAGTTTTTCCACATTTCGTACTCAAAGTCTACATAATTCAAGATTAAAATTTTGAATACAAAGAATGAACATGCACATGTGTTTGCATGTGCTTATTCTTGGAGCCAATAAATCTAAAAGCATTAATATATTTTTCTCTTTGATGTTGATATTTATTTGTGCAGAATTCTCTTGTATTCTGCAGTGCGTACTCCCTGAAATAAACTACAGGGTGCATAATAATGTCATCTGTCCTCTTTATTAGCTTATATGGCTTCTAACTTTCTCTCTAAAGTTATTGGGTATTAAGCGTATTTTTAGTACCAGACTCATAAATTAATGAGTGCTCGGGTGACATTGTTATAAGACAACATTTTAAATTATATAATGATATAGAAATAATAGCATAAGAATAAACAAATCCTTTACAGGGGCAAATTCTGGAGTTCTCTTTCAAAGTGATTCCACGAAGTGAAAATACAGTACACATAGTTTACAGTTCACTTAGTCTCTGATATTTGAAATTACTCAAATTCTAGAGTGTTTAAAATTGAGATATTTGTATAATTAAAGAATGTACATAGAAAGTGAGATTTATTAATATTTTATTATATAATTTAAAATTCACATCATTCATATATACAAAAAAATTCACCTTATATGGTTCGTGCTCATCAGCAATCATTCACCTTTCTCTTGGTTACTATACTTCTAGAATTCACTGGAATTCCTAATCATCCTCTCAATACTCAGCAATGTGCCTGGGTAGAATTGACCCCCACCCAATATAGGGTTAAACCAATTAGTTTATACTCTATCCTTACATAAAGATGATGTGATGAAAAATATGTAATCAATCAAAGAGAGTGAAATGGAAGATCTTTCTTTCTGATGCTTCTAGGAAAAAGAAGTTTGCAATTTCTTTCAGATTAGGTGCCACAAATGTATAAGATTTGAAGCTGCTGCCATTAATGCAATGCCATAGGCTAGTACAGAGAATTAATGCACATACAGAGGCAGGCCCAAGAGAGAGCATCCAGGTATAATTACATATTTATAACTGATTCATTGTTATAACTGATTTAAAGACTCTTGGAACTAGTTTCCTGAACTTTCAGCTTATATGAGATAGTAAATTCCATTCTTTTAAGTAAACACATTGAACTTTATTTTTGTTATTTGAAATTGAAAATAGTATATTTCAATGACCAAATCTTCAATTTTTCTTTCATTTGCTTCCTTTTGCTCCATTTTAACACCTATTACAATGGAATAAATGTTCCTCCTCTTGTCAAACAACAATCCCTCCATTTGTTCTCTGGATCACAACTCTCTCAACTTCTCAAGAAGTTCTTCAGTTATTCCCTCACAGTTACAACATTAGTTTTTTCCCCCCTTTTCTATAATTCCTGTCACTGAAACCTTCCAGTATCTCCCGCTTAAAGAATAATCACTTAAAAGAAAATCTTCCCTTGCCTTTACACCATCCTCCAAATGCCATTACATTGCTCTGCTTGAGTTTTAGCAAAGAGTGGAGGTATTGTCTACACTGTCATTAATCACTTACTTCTCTTTTTGGAATACTCCAATCTGTCTCACATTGTTACACCTTCACTTCGAACCACCATTTCCAAATTAACACAAATCATCCTCTTCTCTTTCCTCAATCCCTGGTTTCAGCATGAAGTACCATACACACTTTTTTTTCTTACCTTACAGGCTTCTCCTTATTGTATTTTGTTATGACATCTCTACATTTTAACTTGTTTCTGAGATTCAACTCTTGTTCCCTTTTCCTTGCCTTCCTTTTTCCTATTTCTTCTGTTACATCTATTCTCTCCTCTTTTTTCTCTTTCTTTTCATTAACACGGTGCTTTTAGGCAATTTATTTAATTCTAGGATTTCAGATGATGACCATGCTGATGATCTCAAAATGTATATCTCAATCTAAGACTTGATCTCTGACCTTCAAGTTTATAAGCCTAACTGTCCGCTTGACATTCATTCCAATAACACACATTTCTTAAGCACCTATGAAATGCCAGGCACTTTTCTTTTTGATGCTTGGGATACATCACATAAATAAATATAGCAGGCTCAACAAACTTTTACTGTAAAGAGCCAGACAGAAAATATTTTAGGCTTTGCAGACCGTATGCTCCCTGCTGCAACTCTGCTGTTGTAGCAGAGAAGCAGTCAGAGACAATATGTAAGTGAATAAGAATGTGTTCTAATAAAACTTTACTTACAAGACCAGGTAGTGCACCATATTTGGCCTATAGTGAGCTGAACTTGGTCTATAAAATCTCTTATAGAATTACCCATGGGTATCTCAAATGTCTCGTATCTAAGACAGAACTCTTGATTTTCCCTGTCACAGGTTTTCCTTCTTCAGTCTTTACAAATTCAATGAATGGTATCACCTTTAATTAATTTATTCAAGCAAAAAAATTAGTGTTAATTTTTATCTCTTTCTTCTCATTATCAACATTTAATTTCTCAACAAGTCACACAAATTCTATCTCCAAAATGTACTTCATAAACATTCATTTCTTTACATCTCCAGATCACTACTAATTTTCACTGGCCTGTTGCAAGTAATGTTTTATTTTACTCCCTTCTTTATCTCTTTCCCTCCTCATGCATTCTCCACACAGCAGAATGACATTTAAAAAATATAAGCCAAATCACGTTATTCTTCTTCCACAAACCATTCAATAAATTCTCATTGCCCTTTGAAATAATTTCAAATGTGTATGATCCAACTCTACTGGAATTCCCTAAGTTTCCTGAATACACCAAGGTCTTTCCTGTCTAGTGGAGTTTGCATTCACTATTTCTACACCTGGAATATTCTCCCTCCAGGTCTTTGCATGACTGCCTCTTTGAATATTTTTGTTAAAGTGCTGTCAACTTTTATCTCCTATATCAATTTCTATTATATTATTCTGTTTATTTATTCTCTAACATTTAGCACAACCTAATTATTTATGAGTTTATCATCGCTCTCTTCCTCTCGTATTTAAGATCCTCAAGTACAGGGTCCTGGTGTATCATAAAATCCCTACCACCACCAAGCACAATGCCTAAGAGTCAATTAATACTTAAAAACTGGGTGAATAAATGAATCTATCTCTATTAAAGAAATTGCAAAGGAAAATTATATACTAGAAACAACAGATTTTGTTTCTTCATGTTTCTGAATCTTGCTTTTCTTCATAATGAAAAGTTATTTTATTTATTAGTTTTTGACTTATTCGTTCAATAAATATTAACTTGTATAGCAGAGTTTCTCAATCTCAGCACTATTGACATTTTGTGCTGGATAGTCCTTTCTTGTGGGGGCTGCCCAGTGAGTTGTAGGATGAACAGCAGCACCCTTCATCTTTATTCACTAGACATTAGCAGCACCCACCCCTTTCTTTCACCTTCTGCCTAGTTGTGACAACCATAAATGTCTCCAAACATTGCCAAGTTTGCCCTGGGAGGGAAAAATCACATACCCCCCCCACCCAAGTTAAGAACCATGATGCAGAGATATCTGTTGTGGCCTACATATTTTGCTAGATGCTGAGATTACAAAATAAATGAGAAGCTTTCCTCCTGCCCTCAAAAAACTAAAATCTAGTAGGAAAGAGAGATACTGAATTAGTATTTTAAACAAGTGCTATGAAGAACTATAGGCTAAAATTAAAGTATGCAACAGGGAAGTGTAACCTAAACTAGGGGCTGGGAAAATTTTCCCTTCTCGAAGTCATTGTAAGCTGAAATATCAGTATTCTAAAAGAAGAGGCTAATTAGAGGAGACTGGGGAGAGAGTATAGAAGAAAAGAGTACTCCAGATAGAGGAAGAATCATGTAGAAGAACAAAGTATGGCCCATTTGAAAAAGTGAAAACAAAATGCCAGTCTATCTAAAGTATGGAGTGCAATCCATCACATGAAACCTGGAGAGGTCAGCAGGTGTCACATTATATTTACACAGGTGCATTCCATTAAAGATTTGGGACTTTATTCTACAAAAGCCATAAAATGTTAGAAGCATGATCAGACATGAATTTAAAAATTTTTCCCTGGATTATCTGAGTAAAATGGACGAGTAGGAGAAAGAGGGCCTATAATATGAATAGAGAGGGCATGATGTAGTGCTTCAGATGCCAGGTAATAGTGAAATGAGTGGGAAATGAGAGAAGAGGGTGGAAATGAGAAAAACTTTGAGTGTGAATCAACTGGGCTCACTGATTAAATAGATGTCAGGGGCCGAGGATAGAAGAACCATGATGTAAGCCACTGAGCAGATGTTGGTATTTTGTTACTGTTAATGCTAGGTCCACACACCCAAGCTAATAGAGAGAATATCTCCGAAAATATAAATCTACTTTTGAGTACAAAGAAACTCTTCATAATGACAATTTATATAACAATTTAAAATGTTATTCTTTTCATTGCTATGCTATTCTCTTATTCATTATCTGTTACAGCATAACAAACTACCACAAATTCAGTGATTAAAACTATTGTGTTATACATATATATATATATATAAAGTATATATATATATAAGTATATACTATATATATATATATATATATATATATATGTGTAGTACCTATTGGTTGGGAATCTAGGCATGACTTAGTAGGGTACTCTGATTCAGGATCTCTCACAGGGCTGCGAACAAAGTATCAGCCAGGGCTGGGGTCTTATCTGAAGGCTTGAGTGTGGAAGGATCTGCTTCCAAGCTCATTTGATGGATCTTGACAGAATTTAGTTCCTTGTGGGCTGTTGAACTGAGGCTCTTGGTTCCTTATGAGGTGTTGGCTGGAGTTTTTCCTCAGCACTGTCACACAGGCCTTTCCATATGGCATCTAACTTCATCAAAGCCAACAAGAGAGATAATCTATTGGCAAGACAAAAGTCATATTCTTTTGTAGCCTAATCATGGAAGTAACTCCCTCTCAGTGTTTCCGTATTCTCTTGGTTAGAATACATTACTCATGGAAGAGATCACACAAGGCCATGAACACCAGGAAGCTGGACTCTTTTTGTGCCATATTGGAAGTCTGTCTACCACAATTTATATATTATTTCAAGCATTCAGATTAAAATAAAATAAACATAATATGAACATGCTGGCATTTAGATGTATTAAGAGTCTAAAATAAATGTTTTACTTAAAATTAGTTCTTCCTAGGAATACTTTTTCACAAATTTTGGAAGCTAACATGTAGCATGGACAAGCAAATATATGTTCTATGTACAACACAAAAGTTGAATGGAAATAGTAAGTTGAGAAAATATTATCTTTAATTATATAGCTATTTATAGCAGAGGATGGAACTAGGCAGGGTCTATGGAGAGGAGAACGAATGTTAAGTGCCAGGACTATAAACTTAAAAGCATAAATTGTTTCAATTTTCTTTAATAATGTCACATTATTCCTTTTAAGAAACATTTGATTTTGACTAATCAAAATTAGGCTTGATATCCTAATGTCTTTGTAAAAGTTGGGACACTCAGCATAACATATTTTTGCTGAGTATCTTGTTTTACATAATTTCCTACACATTGTTTGGAATTGATCTTGACAGACTTTAATCAGGTTGATGAAACTCTGTAGATTGTCAAGCATAAAATGAAATGTTTGGTCTATCCATTTTAGAAGACTCTTAAAATGAACATAACTCATCTGTGGCAGTAGCAACAAATGTTTAAGAATGTCTTCTTCCTTTTTCTACAATGTCCTCAGTAGGTAGGGGTTTTCCAGAGAAGAAAAACTTCCAGATCCTTTGCTTACCTTAACATGACATCTTATAATGGTGATATTTTAAGGTTATTGATGTTCAGCATGTATGATTTGGATTTTTTCATTAATATTTTCCATTTTATTTCAAGCTGATGTGAGTGTTCTAGATACTGTTTTATCATTCCCAAAACACATTTTTAAACTTTAAAAATAACTCAGTTCTATGTCATAGTTCATTTTAGTTAGAATTTTCCATGTAAATAACTCAGGAAAGGCCAGCACTGTCAATTGTATGATTTAATTAATTGATCCATGATGTCAGACACTTATTATAAATAATGAACAGAACTTCCTTTTATCTAGAGCTAATGTTATTCATAGGGAAATTGGCCAGTTTGGAATTTAACAAGAAGGGAAGTAAGATAATTTATTAGATTTTTTCTAACTTTGCTCATGTCCAATAATGTGCAGTGCATACTATTACTATTGTCTGCTGTAAGTTAGTAAGACTGTAATCTCAGGTTAATAGGCTTGGTGAAATTTCTAAGTTCCAAGACTATCTCTCTCCATTTACATTTCCACAAACTAAAATATTAACAAATCAAACCAGCTATTTATTTATTTTTTGCTAGTGTTGAACTGTGTATGCTGTGTTAATGTAACAAGGGGACCTAGTTAAAAACAAAACAAAACAAAAACACAAAACTTGAATTTCAGCATTTTTAACTGGCTGTCAAACAATAGGAAAAAGAGACCAACATTAAATTTTTAAAGGTTCTTTGAAGTCAAATTATGAAGGATCCAGACTTCCATCACCAAAAAGAGAGGGTATGGAGGAAAGGGTTTGTATGGGAGAATTGAAAGCTACCAATCCTGGTGGGGCAAAACGGAAACATTCCCAATGCTGAGAAGGGGATAATGGTTTATTCCTTATAGCAAGACCTGAGCCCAGCAGAACAGTGCCACTGTGGAGTGGTAGTGGGACCTCAGAAGGGAGTGGATCCATGGACTTTGCTGTGCCTAAGAAGGCAGGCTGTATAACATGGAGCTTCACTATGGCAAGAATTCCCAATGGACACTAAAGCAATGAAGATTTCTACCACCTCGGGACCATATGAACTTATATAATTAACTGATCAAACTAGGGGACCTTGGACTTCCCTGGCAGTCCAGCGTTAAGACTTTGCCTTCCGATGCAGAGTGGGGGTGGGTTCGATTCCTGGTTGGGGAGCTAAGATCTCACATGCCTCGCGGCCAAAAATCCAAAACATAAAACAGAAGCAATAGTGTTACAAATTCAATAAAGACGTTAAAAAATGGTCCACATCATCAGAAAAATCTTTAAAAAAACAAACAAACATAAAACTAGGGGACCTTGTTTCACTTGTATTAACATGGGAAAGAGCTTCAAGACCTTCTCAGGAACCTGGTAAAGAGAGGAAGATTCAATGACAGAGGTTATTTGTTTGTTTTGTTTTGTTTGTTTTGTAAAAATTATTTGGTAAGAGGAATCTGGGATCTAGGTTGAAGAGTGGTCAGAAGGAGATTTGCTTAGATTAAAAAAAAAAAAAGCAGTTGCTAGGAATTTTTCTTTTTGGCTGTTTAAAATCTATAAAATCACTTTGAATTTTGTTTGCATGTAATTGAGGAGTATAAAGAAGTGTAAAATGATCTTTGCCAATGTGTAATATGTACAGTAGAGAATTTTAGTAGAGAATACAATAGTAACACATAAAATATATAGCTCCCTGTAAAAAGTATTGTATTATAAAAGACAACTGAACGATACTGAAAATTTTTGCTGCAGTAGTTGAAAGGAAAAGAAAATACTTCAAACTGAATCAAGAGAGCCTCCTAGAGGGTAGAGGAGATGCTGTTTGAAGTGGGATTTAAAAGGTGGAACTTCTTTCCTCCAACAGAGAGGACAGGAAAGATATAACCTAGTGATTGCTTGTAAAAAATAAAGGGTAATAAGACTCATTTTGATGAATTGTCTTCCTAGTAAACTTGCAATTCCAGGCGTATATCATTGATACTTTAAGATTGTTTTAATTTCTGTATATATTTTAGAGTTGAAAACTGAATCTAAAACAGGTAAAGTCTATCAGATAGTTTTACTAATTGCTGCCAATCAATTCAATCATTAATTAAATTAATTAATTCAAACTAAAGTCTCTTGTCTTGATTAAAGAAATAAATGTAAATCTCAAAAAGAAATGTGAATTCTACATTCATTCTCAAATCAATTTGATTTATAAAAGTATTTTTTAAATGAACATGAGAACACATCTTGTTCCAAAGTTGTGTGTCAATGAACCATTGTAAAAAATTTGCCCTGCCCACAGGGCCTGAAATGGTACTTTTTGTTTTTTTTAAAGACAATTTTTTAGAGCAGTTTTAAGTTCACAGCAAAACTGAGAGTGAGACAGAGATTTCCTACATATTCCCTGCCCCCCCCACAATCCTCTCCCATTATCAACATCCCCTATAAGAGTGATACATTTGGTGCAATTTATGAACTTACATGGACACATCATAATCACCCAAAGTCTATAGTTTACATTGTGGTTCACTCTTTGTTCTGTACATTCTCTGAGTATGGACATGTATCCATCATTACACTATCATACAAGGAGTTTCACTGCCTTAAAAATCTTTTGTGCTCTCCCTATTCATCCCTCCCTCTAGTCCAAGTCCCTGGCCAAAACTGATCTTATACTGTCTCCACAGTTTTGCCTTTTCCAGAATGTCATTTAGTTAGAATCTTTTCATGGCTTGATAGCTTATTTATGTTTAGCATTGAATAATATTCCATTGTCTGGATGTACCAGGGTTTCTTTACTCATTCATTTACTGAAGAACATCTTATTGCTTCCAGGTTTGGGCAATTATTAATAAAGCTGCTGTAAACATCCTTGTGCAGGTTTTACATGGACAGAAGTTTTCAACTCCTTTGGGTAAATATCAAGGAAGGAACATGACTATTTGATCACATGGTAAAAGTACATTTACTTTTATAGGAAAATGCCAAACTGTCTTCCAGAGTGGATGTACCATTTTGCATTCCCACCAGTGATGAATGAGAGTTCCGTTTGCTCCACATTCTCACAGCATTTGATGTCAGTGTTTTGGATTCTGGCCATCCTAATAGGCGTGTAGTGGTATCTCATTGTTGTTTTAACTTGCCTTTCCCTCATGACATATGATGTGGAGCATATTTTCATATGCTTATTTGCTATCTGTATATCTTCTTTGGTGAGGTCTCTGTTAAGGTCTTTAGAACATGTTTTAATCAGGTTTTTTGTTTTCTTGTTGAGTTTTAAGAGTTCTTTATATATTTTGGATAACAATCCTTTATCAGATATCTCAGGGACATCCTTTTTTAATTCTATGACCTGCAGACAATAATTTTTATTAGTTCCCAGGAGGAAACTAACCCAAATAAATAAACCCTTGTCTCTGCACCTACTTCCTGAGTCCTTTTATAACAAGAGGCTGTCATTTCAAATATTTCTTGTTTTGTGGTTTGTTAGTGAAATACCTTATATGGTACTTGCAACCTCATCAAATACATTTTTGTATAGCACAAAGTTAAGTTTTTGAAGGTAGATACTCTGTTTTAGATCTTATTATCTGTTCAACCTAAAGAATAATTGTAAAAACATAGGAACCACCAAATGCATTGTTTAAAGAAAAATCAGTGAATAATATAATGAAAAAAATAGTAGTTAAATATCTGGTTCAAACAGGCTAATCTTGCTTCTTATCTTGCTTTTGCAAATGATTCCCTTTTCTTGAAGACTGGGGGCCACTCTGGGAGACCAACTTCATTCCTGGGGCCATGTTAGCTATGGAAAGATTTCTTTGCTTACCTAGATTTCATATATTGCTGCCTAGATCTGCCTGCCCTTTTTGTGCTTTTCTGTTAAGGCACTGTACTTACACTTCCTCTTTCTGTTCTTTACCTATACCCTAATCTTATCTTCAGGGTACTATAAATTATCCTTTCCAATTCTGTTTACATAAGATAAATAGCTTGTACTGAATAAAAGAATGAATCTATAAAAATGGAAGAGTGAAGGTGAGTTATACCTGTGGAAACAAACTACATTATTCCTAAATATGACTTTTTGTAGTTACAATGATTTTATTTTACTTGAATATTTTAGGATATAGAAGTGTTAGTTCAATGTTCTTCCCTATGCCTTTCATCCCATGATGCTTTAAATTATTTTAAAGGAAATCAAAGTACCATCAAATATATATACATATATATGCATATGTACATATATATTTGAATGTACATGTCTATATCCATACATGTATATATATATATAATTTTTTTCAACAAGACTTGATATTGTGCTTGTGGTTTAACAGACTATAGAATTTTCTTGTGGAAAATATGTAGTGGATATTTGCTTTTTATTGCCAACAGATCTCTAGTTTTCCTCTAGGTGACCACTCCTCTCTACTTGCAGCCACATGTTTACATGAAGCTGTCTGCCAAGGCATATTTGCTTAAAACCATAAGTGCCATAAGTGTTATCATTATGTGTTATCAAATGACTGGCTTATTAAGAATATAAAAATTTGATAAATTGCATATACAGATGTCATCTCTATTACTTCTTTACACAGTGTTTAGGAAATGTGGCCATCATAGTCTTTTAAACAGAACTAATACAGCTCTACCAAAGACCCTCATAGTCAGTGTTTCTACCTTCTTTTAGTTTTTAATTCTAAACACCCACACAAGCCCCCAAAGGAAGGTTAAACTCAGGAAAAAAGACAAAAGTATAGGATCAACAATGATGTTAGGTCTCTTGCTCCAACAAGGCCCAGAGCAACTGGTTGTCAAATTTGGACTGTTTGTTCTGGCAGAGAAAGAGAAACAAAAAGCAGAAGTTTGTGAGTATGCTTGCAGCTTGTTGAGCTTAGCCAAGCTCTGTCTGATATCTTTTGGGCTGAGATCCTTGTAAATCTTACAACTGTTTCACTGCCTAGCTGAGCCATGTCGGAAGTGCACAGGGACTCTTATTTTAAAGCCCTCTGAATTCCTAGCTACGTGTCACCTTTTTAACCTTCCTTTGAAATGAAAAATAGTTTGAGATGTTCTCCTAGACATAATACTGAAGGAGAAAAAGGTTGCAATAACAAAATTGTTTTAACAAAGGGCGAGGGCACAAGGTTGTCTCAGCCATTTGTGAACTATAGCTACAGAAGTTCGATAGTATTTCTTATAGGTTATAGGAGGCTGTGAGGAGCATTACGTAATGACTAAAACCAGAGTTGCAAACTTGGAACCAGTCCAAATGTTCCTCCAATTCACCTGTGAAACAAAAAACTGAAAAATGTTTTGCTGATTATTTTTTTTCTCCCACAATGGCCTTCTTTTATGCTAGAAGTTCCATCTCTATAAAAAGCCATTCTATTGAGTTAAAATGTTAGCTACCATTTATTGAGAACTTACTATACACCGGTCATTGTTATGGATCTTAAATGTTTAGTATGCATTTTGTGGTCAGTTATAAAGCATACTGCTAGCTGAGTAGAAATCCAGGAGTTTGGGAAGATCATGGCACCATTTGGTAGTGAAATTTAATAGAAAGGGGCTTTTTAAATGTAACTTTGGTTTGGAATTTTGTGCAAATTTTTGTGGCAGATAATGTTTTTAGACACTTATTAAGAATTCAACTTCTAGGGATTCCTGGTAACCTCCAACTTCTTGGCAACAACTAGGGAGCTGTGAGAGCTTTCAATTTGCCTGGGGATGAAGAAATATATTCAAGAATGAAAACATCATTGCTCAGCTTTGTATTTCAAATTAAACTTCTCCTAAAACCCATAGGATAAGCAATAATCCTGAAAGCTGAGATTGTAATTGTAGAGTTGGTACTCTTAGAGAGAAAAATATATGTTGGGCTTCAAGGTACTAATAAGAACCTTAAAGAACCCAGAGTGTAGAATTTAATTAATACCACAAATCAAATCGGATAAGGTGCTTTGACTAGAGAAAAATGTGACGACTTTTTCCACCTCCTGACTCTACGGTTTGAATTTTGAACCGGAGCTTAAAGAACTTCAAAACACTCCTGAGGATATGAATGTGGATTCTCTTTTGGTAAAGTTACCCATGGAAGGTACTTGGATGAGGGAAGGGATGAACCTGTTCTCTGTGGTCGCTGCCAAGCATCACGTACACCATTACTTGGGACTATGAAATAGTCAGGAAATCAGAACCTCTGGGAAAATGCTAGTTTTGATATTGTAGACCTCTAGCCCTTTCAGAGGAAAGCTACAGAGCTAGTTTTGGGGGAAACTAAAGAAGAGACTTTCACAGGGTTGCACACAATCCTTACAGCAAGTCCTGTGAATTAAACATATTATTTTCTTTATCTATAATTGAAGGAATTGATATTTAAAGTGCTTAAATAATTTTCCCAAGGTTCCAGTCTGTGGCAGAAACAGGATTCAGACAAACCTGGATTTTTCTAATTCTTCAGCCCATGTTTTTGTCATCATGGAATACTAACTCTGCCACAACCTAATATGTGAAAAAGCTCCACACATGAGTAGACAGTGAATGCCACCCATATTTCTGTACATTGTGAAAGCCATTGACACAGTATTCTTATTTTCAGATATTGAACTCTGAGCAAATACCTATTTTCATCTCCAAAACACAAAGTACTTTGGCTCCTTTTTTAAAGCAAAAACCTCGTCCATTTGAAGGGAAAAGGAGGGATGTACTTCACGCTATATCTGGGGTGAAAAGCAGAAAGGTGTTCTCACATTAGTCTTTATATCAGGGTATACTGTAAGTAAAAAAACTCTGTCAAGTAAGAGACAGCTCTTCCTGATAAATTAATGCTCTCTTCTGACATAGGGGAGGATTCCTGTTTAAACAAGTTTGGGGGTTTGTAAATGTGAGGATTACCTCTTTATTCAGTTGTGTCTCTCTAAAATTCATTTGAACATGCATTTATTTAATAAAATATTTACCAAGTATATATTATATTCTTGGCTTTGTAATAGGCATTGGAAATAAAAAGCATAATAAGACACTCTTCTAGTCCATAAAAAGATGATTACTGCCTGTGGAGACAGATAAGCTCATATCCCATGTCTAAGGATATGCTATTTAACTCATTTGTTTTGTACAATAACTACTTATTGCTGACATACTTTATATTAGACATTGGGCTAGGAGATGTGGTTCCCGTGTAGGTAGAAATTCTGCTGGAACTACTTTCAGAATTCTAGGCATCAGGAAAATTAAAGACAACTGAGAGAGTGTGATCTGAGGACTACAAAAGGGTTTAGCTAGACTAAAAAATAGAAACTTCATCTTCCAATTTTGAAATCTTGACTAACAAAAACTCTAGAAAAAGTTTGTTGTCTTTAATTTATCTTGATCAATTTTTGCAATGAGAATCAAAGCCATTTTAATTGCTTTTAAATATAAATCATAACTCGAATTCCTTTCTCCTCTTGACCTTCTATGATAGTATCAGCTTCAACAGTGATGAATATATTCTTGGTAGTTTTTATTGTCTAATATCAATATTGTATGTCCTAATTTGTCACCGTAGAACTCGAGTTGTGATATATTTCTTTCAAAAGTTCCAGTAGAATTTAACTTTGTACCATATAATTGAATACCTTCTTTCAACTGCAAATTAATAAAACTTATAAGATTTACCTTATAAAAAAGAATAATGCTCATATCTAAAATTCTGAAAATGAAAAGTGGTTGAAAATATTCTACAATTTCCTGACATTTTGACTGGCTCATTTTCAAATTTCCTTCTTCCTGTTGTAATCTCAACATTTTCAAAGTTAATTTGTGGCACTATTTGCATAAGCCCACAATCTGCTAAAGTTTTTCTCTTTCTGAAGTTCAAAGAGTTTATACGTCAATTTTCATTCCCACAGTCATCAGGGAAACAATGTATCAGTGAATATGCTTTTCTAAACTTCTATCAATCTTAAACTGCATGAAATAAGCCTAGTCACCCTTAAACTCATGCTGTCAATCAGAAAATCAGAAAGCAGGATACAAATAACATATGCTCATAGCATTGTAGAATCCACATGTGGTTGACATGCTGAATGATTCATAAATACATATCTTTAAACCCCAGAAAAGAAGCAGAATTTGAATGGATAATAAGGCCAAAGTGACTCCTAAACATTCAAGTTATTTCCAGAAATCAGAAAAGGGAAAATGAATTTTTCATTAAGGGAGACAGAATGAATAAAGTATAGGCAATTTGTTACAAATGGCTTTAGGGTAAGCTAGGTAAATTTTACATCAAAAATGAAATATAAATGCTGATTTCACATATATATGTATATATTCATTTTTAAAGGGAAAAATGGATATTAACTATGAATCAAGACTGTCTTTATGAAAGCCTATTTTAAAAATCGGTTATCAGTTTTAACCTATTCATAGTTGGAAGGAAACCTTTTGTATATTGACAACTAATCTTCAAACAGAAGATCAGTTGTCAGTATACTGCATCTATCTTGTTTTCAAATGAATATTATGTGTTTAAATTATTTGCTTTGGTTGGTGTTGATTTGGGCATTAACTTGTTGAACTGCTGTATTAGAGATTTATGACAAATCCTCACAGCAACACTAAATATGATCATTAGTAAATCAGAGTTTAGAAACAATTTCAGACATTGTCAATGTGGTTCTGATTCACCAGGGTTGGAGCATTCCTACGGCTATCTGGCATTAAATTTTGCAGCTTTGATTAAAATTCAGTTATCTTTGGTGACTGAACTTTTTTTAATGATTTGATGTGTACACATTGGGTGTTTGTTATGTTAAATCTCTGGCAATTTACCAACAAAAAAGTATGTCTTTATAAATAAAATCAAGAGATTATGTATCTTCTTTTTCTTTCCAAATCAACTTTTCAATTCTAATGCATTTCTTGTACTGTCAATCACAGCTGTTTTGGACTTCCTGTAATTGGTGAAGTAATTCCTTTTCATGCTTTTAAATCATGTGTGCATTTTGTAGCTATTAATCAATTTCCTGCTGTGCCCTGAGTTAAATTAAATTATAACACTAATACCAGAACGGATCCCAATAGCTTTTTCTCTATACTTTAGTGAAGCAATCATTGATGTAGAAGCACGATTTTATTTTTTCTATATAAAATGTAGAGAACAACTGTTTTGCTAGAGCTGACAGATGGTATCTAATACTCTTTAGTGCTTACTGTTCTGCAACAGCAAAACTGGAATAATATATTAGAAGCAATTAATGTGGTACAAGTGTTTAGTAACTCCAAACAGCAGCATTTGCTTTTTTCTTCTGCAGCTGCTGCCTTTGCTCTCTCATTTGATGAAAATGAATGTAGAGTGAATGTAAATATATTTCTGCTCTCTTCTCACTTTCATGGCTACATTGCTTTAGTCAAGCAGTTAATTTAAACTAGTACATCCAGAACTTCTAGGTAACAGCAAGGTGGATTTCATGCCTCAAAGTAGCTTCAATTGGAACTAAGACAGAGCTTCATGATAACTAGATAGATAGATGCTGGTTGCATTATGGGGAAAGATGATTATGCAGGGATCCAATGCATGTATTTCCAAGTTGGTGGGAAGCTATTTAAGTTTTATTAATTTATCAGAACATAGAATTAATAATGTTATGATTGGATACATTTAAAAATTAAACTATGCTGAAGTTTAGCATAGCATGAAACATTGATCATAAAACATAAGCAGGAATGAATTTAAATATCTCAAAATGGAAAATGCTTGTCCCATTTCACTCTTGGAGAGAATTTCAATACAACTTGCCCATGATTTCTTGTAATTAAATAGAACTTAGCCTTCCATTTTGCTTAAAAATGGAACCGTAAAATAAATGTAAATGAATTAATTGCCTAAAATGTTGCAGGTAAAGTATATAATAGAAAACGATAAATTTTTACAAGAATTAAAATATACTTTTTATTTTGAGGTTTTTGGAATGTTTTCTGCTAAATGCATTTTTATAGAGGTATGAAATTAGAGTTACTATGTAAGTGTTGCAATTTTATGTCTTACAGAGCTATGAAGAGATATTTTTTAAAGATGTTTATGGCAAGCACACCATAAAACAAAAGTTATCTTAAAATAGAGAGTAGGAACCGAATGAAAAAGTAAAAAGGAAGATTAGAGGATAAATGTAGATGTAAAAGCTATAATAAATGCCAATCTTTGAAAATATCAAATGAAACAGCACAATTAAAGATGCTAAAGAAACCATAATGATTTAAGGAAATATTTTCTACCTTTTTCTCTATAATTCTTTTGCTGAAGGAGACTTGGTATGTTTTTAATTTATTTTTTTA
Organism: Kogia breviceps; assembly: GCF_026419965.1. NCBI lineage: Eukaryota > Metazoa > Chordata > Mammalia > Artiodactyla > Physeteridae > Kogia > Kogia breviceps. The sequence goes on along the minus strand of NC_081321.1, from coordinate 69,485,510 downwards.
GTGATGAAAATCTTCCTTCTCTTACCAGTTATACACAGTACCATATGATTTTTTCTTTTTAAAAAAATTCTGCTATTTTACCCCATAACAATTGAAACAAAATATGTGAAAGTAGGAAAGCAATGCTTCAGATCTCATTTAAGTACAATTCTTTGTGCTCATGAACTAAGGAAGACAGATATCCTATAGGAATGTCAATCACATTTAATAGGCAGTAGTGGAAGGTAATCTTCTCACCATCAGTCTCTAGCAGACTAGTAGACAGAACTTATTACTGTGCAAATGAATCCGCCAGATGCTTCAGCCATTTTCCTCACTAGAGTTCACAGAGAGTTGACACCAGTTAAAGCTGGTTAAATGTGGCCAGGGAAGGAACATGGAGACAGAGCAGCTCCATAAGTGGAAATAAACAGTATCATATTGACAACAACCTTAAGGAAGTTTAAAAAGTCCTTGTGGAATTGTGGAGGAAAAAAAAAAGATTGCATCAAAGTGGTTCATGTGTTTAAAATTAGTTCCTCCCATCGTTTAATATATATGAAAAATGGCATTTAGGTTTTCCAATATTATGGTAACAAAATGTCAGTTCAGCAGCTTTTAGCCTATAAAGAACTATAGATTTTTAAAAGGTTCATCTCACTTTCAGTGGGCTACAGCTTCTCACCGGGTCAATCTTTTGACTTCAAAATACTCAGCGCCATCTTCTCACTAATGTTGGTAATACTGACTATTATTGTTAGCTCCACTGACAGTTACTCTCTTTGAAGAGCTCTGCTAAGCATCATCTTGTTTAATTTTCAAAGCCACTCAATGAGATAGGCATCATTTTCTTTATTTTACAAAGGAGGAAACTGGAGATACAAGAAGTTGGATTTGCATCAAGTCATGAGTTTAAAAGCAGAAGAGTTCTAATCTAGACTCACGTGTGTCTGACTCCTAAAGCCAATCTACTAGAATCTCATTACTGTTTTCTTTAGCTTTTTCACTTTATTATATTTCTCTTCAATAATGTGTTTATGTAGGTATAATGAGACCATACATACTTAAATATACAGTATTGTAAAATGTCCCTCCTTAGAAAGCCAGTTGTAATTTTATAAAAATAATTATAGGTTATTGTTGAATATATACTTCATAGATGACTAATTCCAGGGTAATAGCTTAATATTCAATTTAAGGAAAAGAAAATGAAGGTAAATTTTAGGGACTTTCCTGGCGGTCTAGTGGTTAAGATTCTGCGCTTCCACTGCAGGGGGCACAGGTTGATCCCTGGTCAGGGAACTAAGATCCCACATGCTGTGTGGTGGGGCCGAAAAGAGAAAAAACGTAAACTGTAATACTACTCTCAATAGTGGCTAACGTGTATTAAATACATTTTTTAGGTACTCTCTTCAGTAGTTTTCTATTTGCATTAGGGTTAATTCTTGCAATAGTTATATTAGATACAATTTTTTCACATTAGATGGATCAGATAATTAAGATTTAGGAGTTAATTTATTTGCTCAAATCTAGAAGGTGAGTAAAATATAGAGATTCAAACCTCTTTGAATGTCTAATTCTGAGCCACTCCTGTAGACAGTCTTCCAAATATGCTCTAGGTATAGCACCTACGGCATTAACAAGTACTGTAATAAGATTAGGTAAATAAAAAGACTATACAGTTTTTCCAGGTTTTGTTATGCATTCTAAAATATCTCTAATAACAAGCGATCTAGACTAGAACTCACTCAAGGGAATTTTGAAAATCACTATGTCATGAGAGAACAATGTTATGAAGACTAAAATTATGATGAAGAATACCAGGAGTTCCTTTTATTTCTCCAATATCCTCTCTGTTGGTTCTCAATTCAGGCTCATTACCATGTAACCCTTTTCCCCAAATCACATACTTTCTGGCAAAATGGTCAATTACATTCATAGTATTTGAATGCCCCTGGTTTTCTTCCCTCTTATATTCCATGTTCACAAGACAGAGAAACTGAAATGAAGTCAATAATGTCTCTGGGGCTTCCCTGGTGGTGCAGTGGTTGAGAATCTGCCTGCCAATGCAGGGGACACGGGTTTGAGCCCTGGTCTGGGAGGATCCCACATTCTGCGGAGCAACTAGGCCCGCGAGCCACAACTACTGAGCCTGTGCTCTGCAATAAGAGAGGCCGTGATAGTGAGAGGCCCACACACCGCGATGAAGAGTAGCCCCTGCTTGCCACAACTAGAGAAAGCCCTTGCACAGAAACGAAGACCCAACACAGCAAAAATAAATAAATTAATTAATAAACTCCTACCCCCAACATCTTTAAAAAAAAAAACCAAAATAATAATAATGTCTCTGATTTCCTGCTTTAACAAAAAACCATATTTTAAAAATATTTTTGATTATTTCATTTAAAATATGAAAATATTTATATAAGAGAGTTAGTCTGTTTAAAACTTCTTAATCATATCCATTTTACAATAAATTCAATAACTATAACTACCTTACAGTGACAAATATTCTGCGTGCAATATTACCTTAATTGTCAAATCTATGCATATAACTGAACGTTGGACTGATATCTTTTTTAAAAAGAGAAAAATCATAAAATTAACTAACAATCTCTATCTATTTTCCTAGTGGACTTTCCAGTGTTTCTCTAGCCATGGTTCCAAAGTTAACCTTTCAAAGATGAAAGAGCTGAAAATAAACAAATCAATGTGAGAGGAAAACCAGAAAGATTTTATCTGTGGAAGGCAGAGGAAGAAAGAGACTGAGACAGACAGAGGGAAAGATCAGAGATACATTAATCTTAACAAATATTCTAGCCCAGAAGGGAACACTGGAAATCGAGAACTAGTGATGGGTAAGCCTTTCAAGGTTTAAAGATGGGGTCCAGATAAGAAGCTCAACATTCTTGTGATTATCCTAACCTTTCTCATAGAGGTTGAAATCAGATTGGAAATATGAGAACAAGCTTTCTTGTAATATATTGCTCCTTCCAGAATCAGTCCAGCTGGAAATGCATAAAAGCATGAAAATGAAAAAGGAAACAAATAGAAACAAGCTAACCAAATCTTGAACCATAGGAAAGGTTCATTTGGGTTTGCGTAGGCATAGGTCATTTTTTTTTTATCTGTACTGATTGTTCCTTTGTTTCTAATAAGAGCACTTTGTTGTTTTTTGTAAATGAGGCTTCATAGAAATAGTTCATCATGTCTTCACAAAGATCTGGGATTATTATTTTTTTCCCTGAGAAAGAGTTCAAAACATCATGACAAAAGTGTTGAAGAAAAGGACATAGTTTTGGATTAGGGTAAAATGGTTGAAAGTAATTAATGAGAATATTCTCACAAATGGTGCTGATAGCAAAATGGATGAATTATGCTATATTATAATAGACTCAGGAAACCTTTGAAGGCCAGAAGTCTGACAGAATGATGTAAAGGGATCAATGTACAAATTGCAGTATTACTGCTCTGATTCCATTTTTCTAAAGAGAAATATTATAATTACAGAGCCAATTATCTCAATCTGTAATAATGTGCTGAATAAGTGTCTACATAGTCATATCTAAACTTATTTTATGGTTCAGGGTACAAAACTACAGGTTAGGGAAGCAAAATTCCTGAGTATTTTAATTTGATTTGAAGAACAACAGTTTTAGGCTGTGTTAAGAGAAAAGGAAGAACTTTACATACGGCAAGAATCTCTCTCAATTTTAAAAGACAAAACAAAAAGCAAACTGTTTTCTCAAATTCCAAATTTTACACATAACACACACACACACACACACACACACACACACATTTTGTCCTTACAAAGTAAAAGCCAACTCAACCATGCTTCAATGATGGAAAAGCTCAATAGATTTATGCAATTGAAAAGCTAAGAAATGATCCAAGCTGGACCCCAGCTCCATTTTTTGTGACACTTTTAGCAATGCCCTCTTCCCTAGGTTGGTATATCTTACATAGTGTAAAGAATGGCTGCCATTAACACCAAAGCTACAAGTTCTCTGATTCACGTTAATAATGAAGGAGAGCATCGACTCTAATCACTATCACATAACCCCTAAATTTGGCCAAGGAATGCCAGCTCTTATTTACTGAGACTATTGATTTCTCATCCAAACTTTCAGCAAAGGGACAAAATTATGTTGACTGGATGATGTCACTGGGGGTCTATTCATGGAGCTTGGTGTGAGTTTAATACTATCAAAATCATAAAGATGAATAAAATTGGAGGAGGCCTGGTTTTGCAAAGGAAAATCTGGATGGGTTAGAAAAAAGGGATAGTTAGTGAATAGAAGAGCAATAACTACTCAATACAGTAATAAAGATAATGGCTACAGAGATAAAAGTCCATATATAAGAAAAACCATAAAAATGGGACTGTACATAATAAAGCTATTTTATTTCTATTTATAATCATTATTGACTGAATCATTCTAAATTCAAATTTGATGTCTTACAAAAGTACTTTATTCTTTTTTTTTTTTTTTTTTTTTTGGTGGTACGCGGGCCTCTCACTGTCGCGGCCTCTCCCATTGCGGAGCACAGGCTCCGGACGCGCAGGCCCAGCGGCCATGGCTCACGGGCTCAGCCGCCCCGCGGCACGTGGGATCCTCCCGGACCAGGGCACGAACCCGTGACCCCTGCACCGGCAGGCGGACTCCCAACCACTGCGCCACCAGGGAAGCCCAAAAGTACTTTATTCTTAAAAAAGTAACAAATCTGTGTACTTTTTGCATGATAGGAAGTTAATATATCCGAGTTTAGCTATATACCACCACCTCTTAAAAATCTGCCCTCATTCCTACCTTTCAGCCCCTATTGCTCAAATCAAATTCCAAACAACTTCTTCAACCAAAGCACAATGGGAAAAACAGAATAGGTAATTAAAGAGATAATTTTACTTCAAAAATAATAATTTGTATCTTTACTTAAAATATTCAGTTTACTTGTTTTGCTTGCACTTATTCAGTATAAAAGTTATTTGATGTTATTCTATAGGTACTAAATGTTAAAAATATTCCAATATTTTCACAAAAATAACCAAATTACATCTAAATTTGAACTATTTCTACAAAGTTGTAATATTGTGGTAATTTTTATCTTCTGTATGTCTATAGCTCTTTTCCTTTTTTCTCAATTTCTTTTATATTTATTCATTCATGTATTTATTAACAACTTTTTTTAACCTTTTTATTTTATATTGGAGTATAGTTGATTAACAAGGTTGTGATAGTTTCAGGTGTGTAGCAAAGTGATTCAGTTATACACTGAATCTATTCTTTTTAGATACACTGTATCTACTCTTTTTCAAATTCTTTCCCATTTAGGTTGTTACATAATATTGAGAAGGGTTTCCTGTGCTATACAGTAGGCCCTTGTTGGTTATCTATTTTAAATATAGCAGTGTGTACATGTCAGTCCCAAACTCCCTAACTATCCCTCCCCCACTCTTCCCCCCCAGTAACCATAAGTTTGTTCTCTAAGTCTGACTGTTTCTGTTTTGTAAATACATTCATTTGCATCAATTCTTTTCAGATTCTGCTTATAAGCGATATCACATGATATTTCTATTTCTTTGTCTGATTTACTTCACTGATATGACAATCTCTAGGTTGGTCCATGTTGCTGCAAATGGTATTATTTCATTCTTTTTAATGGCTGAGTAATATTCCATTGTATATATGTGCCACATCTTCTTTATCCATTCCTCTGTTGATGGATATTTAGGTTGCTTCCATGTCTACTGTAAACAGTGTTGTAATGAATATTGGGGTGCATGTATCCTTTTAGACCACGTTTTTCTACAGGTACATGCCCAGGAGTGGGATTGCAGGATCATATGGTAGCTCTATTTTAGATTTTTTAGGAACCTCCATACTGTTCTCCACAGTGGCTGTACAAATTTACATTCCCATCAACTGTGTAGGAGGGTTCCCTTCTCTCTACATCCTCTCCAGCATTTACTGTTTGTGGATTTTTTCGATGATAGCCATTTAGACTGGTGTGAGGTGCTCATTGTAGCTTTGATTTGCATTTCTCTAATAATTAGCGATGTTGAACATCTTTTCATGTGCCTCTTGGCCATCTGTATGTCTTCTTTGGAGAAATGTCTATTTAGGTCTTCTGCCCATTTCTTGATTGGGTTGTTTGTTTTGATGATATTAAGCTACATGAGCTGTTTGTAAATTTTGGAGACTAATCCCTTGTTGGTCACATCATTGGCAAATATTTTCTCCCAATCTGTGGGTTACCTTCTCGTTTTGTTTATGCTTTCCTTGCTATGCAACAGTTTTTAAGTTTAACTAGGTCCCATTTGTTTATTTTTATTTCCATGACTCTGGGAGACAGACTGAAAAAAATATTGCCGCGATTTATGTCAGAGAGTGTTCTGCCTATATTTTCCTCTAAGAGTTTTATAGTGTCTGATCTCACATTTAGATCTTTAATCCATTTTGAGCTTATTTTTGTGTATGGTGTTAAAGAATGTTCTAACTTCATTTTTTACATGTAGCTGTCCAGTTTTCCCAGCACCATTTGTTGAAGAGACTGTCTTTCCTCCATTGTATAGTCTTGCCTCCTTTGTTGTAGATTAATTGACTATAGGTGTGTGGGCTTATTTCTGGGCTTTCTAACCTGTTCCATTAATCTATATTTATGTTTTTGTGCCAGTACTATGTGCCAGTACTATTTTTGATGACTACAGCTTTGTAGTATAATCTGAAGTAAGGGAGCCTGATTTGTCCAACTCCATTTTTCTTTCTCAAGATTGCTTTGGCTATTCAGGGTCTTTTGTGTCTCCATACAAATTTTGAGATTTTTTATTCCAGTTCTGTGAAAAATGCCATTGGTAGTATGATAGGGATTGCATTAAATCTGTAAATTGCCTTGGGTAGTATAGTTATTTTGACAAGATTGATTCTTCCAATCCATGAACATGGTATAGTTTTCCAGCTGTTTGTGTCATCTTAAATTTCTGCCATCAGCATCTTATAGTTTTTGGAGTACACATCTTTCATCTCTGTATGTAGGTTTATTCCTAGGTATTTTATTCTTTTTGATGCAATGGTAAATGGGGTTGTTTCTTGAATGTCCCTTTCTGATCTTTTGTTTTTAGTGTATAGAGATGCAACAGATTTCTGTGTATTAATTTTGTAACCTGCAACTTTGCCAAGTTCACTGATGAGCTCTAGTAGTTCTCTGGTAGCATCTTTAGGATTTTCTATGTATAGTACCATGTCATCTGCAAACAGTGACAGTTTTACTTCTTCTTTTCCAATTTGGATTCCTTCTATTTCTTTTTCTTCTCTGATTGCCATAACTAGGACTTCCAAAACTATGTTGAATAAAAGTGGTGAGAGTGGACATCCTTGTCTTGTTCCTGATCTTAGAGGAAATGCTTTCGGCTTTTCACCATGAGTGTGATGTTAGCTGTATGTCTGTCATATATGGCTTTTATTGTGTTGAGGTATGTTTCCACTATACCCACTTTCTGGAGAGTTTTCATCATAAATCGGTGCTGAATTTTGTCAAAAGCTTTTTCTGCATCTATTGAGATGATTCTATGGTTTTTATTCTTCAGTTTGTTGAAAAATAAAGACTTTTCTTTGTAAAAAATAAACAAAATTGATAAATCTATAGCCAGACTCATCAAGAAAAAGAGGGAGAGGCTTAAACCAATAAAATTAGAAATGAAAAAGAAGTTACAGCTGACACCATAGGAATACAAAGGATCATAAGAGACTACTACAAACAACTGTATGCCAATAAAATGGCCAACTTGGAAGAAATGGACAAATTCTTAAAAAGGTACAATTTCCCAAGACTGAACAAGGAAGAAATAGAAAATATGAACAGACCAATCACAAGCACTGAAATTGAAACTATGATTTAAAAACTACCAAAAAACAAAAGTCTAGGACCTGAAGGCTTCACAAGCGAATTCTATCAAACATTTAGAGAAGAGCTAACACCTATCCTTCTGAAACTGTTCCAGAAAAATTGCAGAAGAAGGAAAACTCCCAAACATGTTCTATGAGGCCACCATCACCCTGATACCAAAACCAGACAAAGATAAAACAAAAAAAGGAAATTAGAGGCCAATATCACTGATGATGATAGACGAGAAAATCCTCAACAAAATACTAGCAGTCCGAATCCAACAATACATTAAAAGGATCATACACCATGATCAAGTGGGATTTATCCCTGGGATGTCAGGATTTTTCAATATCCAGAAATCAATCAGTGTGACACACCACATCAACAAATTATTAACAACTATTTACAAGTACTTATTATGTACTAGATATTCACTTTTCTATTATTGGAATACAATGAAAAAACTAAATAAATGAAATCTCTAGCCTCACTGAATTTATAGACTAGCAGAGGGCAGTGAATAATAAATAGAATATAGTATCTCTGATGATAATACAAATTATTGAGAAAAGAAATAAGACAAACAAGAGAAACAGGGAGGATAAGGAGGGATGGCTTCAAAGTTAAGTATGGTCAGAAAGAAGAGCTTAAGGAAGGAAATAATGAACACCTATATTGAAGGTATTTATGTGGATATCTGGTGAAAATGGATTCCAGACAAAGAAAAGGCAGGTGTAAAGTCCTGAGGCAGAACATGGCTGTGATTTTTCAGGGACAACAAAGAATAGTGTTGTTGGGCAGAGGGGGAGTTGGGCAGAAGGAGATTAAGTGAGAGGGAGAGTTAGTGGGAAATTAGGTCAGAGAGGAAGCAGGAAGCTAGATTGTCTCTCTCACACTCTCTCCTTCCTTAGTTATGAATATGAAAGCATTATCTGATGACTCATTCCATGACTTATTGTCTAATCATTGTCTTTATTAACGTATTTTGACTTACTTTTTGAGTTATAAATTTATTATTATTTTTTAAAATTTGTGGTTATTTTGTTGTCTTTTTTCTAGATCTTTGGGAGAATAACTTTATTTATTTTCAATTTTCCTAATTGATGATAATGAGATTAAAGATATCTGTTCCTCTGAGTTATCACTTTAGCCTGACCTTCAAGCTTTTGATGAATTGAGCTCTCTATGTTATGTATTTATGATTAGGTTTTAATTCCCATTTCAATACTCTTTTTTTTTTTTTTTTTTTCAATACTCTTTTTAATCCATCTGAATAGTGTTTTATTATAGGGCTTATGAATTTCCAGATCTATAAATATTTTAGGTACTTTTGTTATTATATCTTATTTTATTCCATTGTACTCAGACAAAATGTTTTGTATTATTTCTGCATTTTGGTCTATTTTATTATTGACTTTGTGCTCATTTTTTGTGGATACTACATATGGGTTTGAAAGCAATGTATATTCTTGCTCTTGGAGATTAAAATTTTAATTATATCTGTACCAGGCAGAATAATGACCCTCAAAATATGTCCACATACTAATCCCTGGAACCTGTGAATATGTTATTTTACATGATAAAAGAGAATTTGCAGATGTATCTAAGATTAAAGACCATGAAGTGGAACGATTATTCTAAACTATCTGGGTGGGCGTAATCTAAACATTTGAGTCCTTCAATGCAGAGAAATTTTCCCAGCTGTGGTCAGAGAGAGAAAGATGTGAGAATTGAAGAAGAGTTTTAAAGATATGTGACTTTGCTGGCTTTGAAGATGGTGGAAGGGAGCTATGAACAGCCTCTAAGAAGTTAGAAAAGTCAAGTTAACAGTTTCTTCCCTAGAGCCTAAAGAAAGTAATGCAGGCTCACCGACACTTTGATTTTAGCTCAGTGAGAACTGTGCCAAACTTCTGATTTACAGAACTGTAAGATAATCCATTTGTATTGTTTAAGGCATTAAGTTTGTGATAATTTTTTACAGCAGCAATAGAAAACTCATACAATATCTACTAGATCAAGCTGTTTATTCAGTTATTTATCTCTTTTATGTTATTTTTATTATTTTTGCCCTGACTTGTCAATTTCTAAAGCTGATTTGATAATCATTGGTTTCTTGTTATATTTTTCTTCTATTTTCATCATTTTTCCTTCGTATATATATCAAAGCTATATTGTTAATTGAATATCAGTTTAGAGCTGATGTATTTTCTTAATATCCCCTGCAATAAGAAATGAATATTTAAAAATGGAAGACTGTCTTCTATTCTTAACACTATTATATTAATATAAATACAATATCTATGCAATAACTATGTCTATACAAGAAAAAGCTAAATTACGACTTAAGTTCTCCTTTCCTATTTGTGGTTAGTTTAGGAAGTCTTGCCATTCCTATGGGGTAACCAAAAATTGCCAGAATAGATCTGTTAACATGATGAAAGTATTGGGTAGTGATTATTAAAAAAAAAAAAAACCTTCGGTAATTGGTTTTATTGAGCCTACAGAAAAGACAAAGAAGCTTTAATAAAGATCTTCAAATAAGAAGTAATGCAAGACAATCAATGAATCATCCCTTTTCTCTTAGAAAAACTATACATATTAGAGCAGAGCTTAATTTATCCCAGATCAAAAAAGAGAAAAATCTAACTTTGGAATTTTAAGGACTTCAGACGCAATTTACACTTATTATACTAGATACTTAGAAATTAATGTGAAAAATCTGGTTGTCTGAAAGTTTGCTTGTAAGGTCCTACCTTTAGAAGAAACTACAGTGCCCTATGAATAATATCCTATCCATCTTGCTACTATCAGTGCCCTTCAGCCAAAACCACCAGGAACACACCTGTAGTTAAATCAGTTGGGTTTATCACAGGTTTCAGCGAGAGAGAACACTCACCGTGGGAACCATGGTGTATCTCAGTAAAAGGGTATTAGAAAGAACTTGTACAATTTGACCAGCGGCTGAGTAATTTGGTGAAAGAAGCCAGGAGGTATGCTCTCAACTGGGTATTGTGAGACAGCAGAGACGATTTTGTGATTAGGCATATCAATAAATCTTACCACTAGGGAGCACAGACTAGAGTAAGGATGAAGATATAATAGCTAAAGAAGTAGCAGTCACTCATTTAGTAATAGAGAGGGAGATGTTTGATATTTTGTGGGTTGCTCAGTGACCTAATCTGAAATGGATGTTTTATGAGATTGTTTATGTCCAACGGGAGCACAACATGACTTAGATTTAAGCATCAGATAAATGTGTAATAACATGAAGGTTTAGCTGTGAGTGTCAGATTTGTTGCCTAATATCCAATCTAGGGCTGCTTTTTCCTCCCGTCACACTACCTATTTAGCACTAAATAACATTAAAAAAAGAGGGAAGATGGTGTTTCTTTGGTTTTAACAAAATCTTTTTTTAGAAAGACAGTGTGATACTGGGTAGTTTTGCACATTTTAAAGAAAATTTTATAATTGCTACATTTTTGTTAGCTAAAATATAGAGTAATATATTTTTCTGAATCCAATTTAAAAATTTTCTCCATTTGAAATTTACAAAAAAAAATTTTTTCTTCCCTTGTATAAACTGTGTGGTTACATGAAAATTGTTTTCCAATAGTTCTTCCATTACATACCATTTCATAAGTACCTAGAGAATTTACCCTGAAGACTCATCAGGAAATTGTGCCAACCTCCTTAAACTGATTTGTTGGTGCATTACATTGCATGAGTAGGATTAATAGCTGGATGAAACAGAACATGAAAAAAGGTAAAGATTCACTGGAATCAAATAAGAGCAAAAAAGTTAGTACTTTAGCACATTCCTTAAGGAAATTATTATCAACTCTAACTTTGGGGAACCATTATGAAAACTATAAGGAATATCAAATGGATTTGATTTTAAAAACAACTCATCTTTGATTTCACAATATAGAGAATAGTTATAAAAGGTTTTGTTCCTTCAATCCATATTAGGATAAGGCAGGGTAAGAAATTTTGCTTCGCTAGCAGAAAGTGAAGTCAAAGTAATTCAATGTAATTACCTTGTGATATATTTTATGTGTGCTTTTACTTAAGCAATGCTTCAGAAAAGTTGATTCCATGAGGCAACTGAGTCCAGCCATTTTCAATAGAATAATCAGGTTTTCATTGCCTTTTTTTGAGACTAGAATTACAATCTTAATTTACAACAAAGATTTATTATTTCAATTACTAAAATGCTACCTGCAACTGGGCTAAGTTATACCCAAATCCCTCTACTTCTACCTCACAAAACGATATCTCTCTTCAAATCTGCATATATACAATAAAATAACCCTGGCACCTCAGATTAATGAGAAATAACTTTCAATAAAATTTTTTGAACTTCTCAATCTCAGATAAGTTTCATTTTAGACAAAATTATTATTCTCATGTTGTGTGGGAAACAGTGTCAGTTATAGTGACTGAATTAGTTTGTAAGGTTTTGGCAATTTTTCTTCAAAATTAAAAGAATACATTGTAGTACTTAAACCGAAGAATTCATGATTTGCAAGGAATAATATGATTTCCACTTTAGCAGATGCCAAACTTATCAAAATTTATTTTTATTATTTAAATATGCTTCATACGAAAGAATTATATCTATTTTCAAAACTGGACAAATATTTTCCAGTACATAGTCCTTAAAACTCGTCATAGTCTATTCCATCACAGACACTTCCTTCAGAGCAGCACTAAATGGCCTGCACTTTTTTTGAGGCTTGAAGTCTCCAATTGAGGTACTAAGCTGGCCACTTACTTCTGAAGTTTGCTTTCAGTTGGACTGTTCCCTTCCGTAAGTTGTTATCATTACCGTCCTCTAAATGCTTCTAGTGGTGGAGCTAATCAAGTAGAACAAAACAAAACGAAACAAACAATACTTTCCCAGGGTGGGTTCTCCAGAAAGTTTACTCTGAGATGTTGATTAGTGTAAAGGAGGTTTATTAAAGAGCTTTCAAGATCAACACCTGATGAAAGAAGTGATGAAGCAAGAATGGACAGAGGGAGATTAACTTCGATGAGGTCTCATTGGAGGCAGGGGCTGAGGTTATTTCTTCAGAATTTTCCCCAGGAGGGTGACGAACTTGGCTTTGATAACCTTCATATTGAATAGGCATCTTTTGGAGTTGCCCTTATATGGGAATGTGACCTTGTGAAAGGTCACACTCCTGAGCTGAGGCAGTGTGCAAAGCTGGCAGTCCTTATTTCTGTAAGGCAGTTCTGGGTGGTCCATCACAGGTATACCCGAACACGAGGCATCTATCTTTCACCCTTTGTTCTGCAGATGTAAAAAGTCCTTTTGCCTCTGATCAAAATTACTTCACTAAAAACAAAAAAATATGCTATGTACCTTTAAAAACACTAATTAGTTTTCTAACTTTATTTTGTAATAAATATGAACATCTCTGTTTTATTGACTTCCTGCTAGAGGGGTTTGGTGTGTATGTATGTGTTTGTCTTTTCTGCATATGGTTGCATAGTTACTACATTAAAACACAGCATACATAAATATATAAATAAACCAGGTATTTGTGTATCCAAGTCATTCCATTTTCCCAATATATCAAACTGCATAGAATTTATGTGCTCAGGATTGCAGAAGACTCTAGGTTAAAAAAAATTTTAAAAACAAAGTTAAAGTTAAGATACTGTTTAAAAACAGTTAAAAAGCAGACAGTTAAAAAACATTTTTTGTGGGTGATGAAAAAAGCCTTGGTAATCATCATGGAACACATAAGAAGCATTACTGGAAAATATGGAAAACCCTGAGGTGTAAATTATGCAGCTAAAGTTATTCTGAATTGCTAAATATTTCAAGATTGTATAATGAAAAAATATTTCCATTAATATAATAAAAACCCCAAGCTGGAGAATTCCCTGGCAGTCCAGTGGTTAGGACTTGGCCCTTTCACTGCTGTGGTCCTGGGTTCCATCCCTGGTCGGGGAACCAAGATCCCCAGAAGCAGCGTGGCATGGCCAGAAAAACAAAAAGAAAAACCAAATCCCAAGCTGTATACAGCATACCATGTAATAACTGTGTATTTTCTTGATGTCAAAAACAGGTAGGAATTAGACTTTGAAACAGTGTCTTAGAAAAATTTTTAATAATTTTTATATGAAAATAATAATTTATACCATTTCCATGAAGAAGAATGATTTTTCTCACTTGTTAAACAAGGTTATTAGAAACTGTCCTGTTGAGTTATTATGAGATTTAATTATATAATTCATGGAAGTGCTGAACACCGTGCCTGATACATTGTAACTATTCAATAAGTGTTAATGCTTATTTTTATTGTTGTTGTTCACGTGAAACGTTTATCACAGCATTATAAAAATAGTAAATATGAATCAAGGCCTTCTATGACCTATTTGACAATGACTTTTAAAGTTCACATCCTTCAATGCTGAAGTGTTAGTCTGAAAACAAATTTTAAAATCTTGTATTTACTTATATTTCTGAGTATGGAAAATTTCCACCAAATGTGAACTTTAGCTATTAATATTCACTAAGCATATTCTAGATATAATATTTGCAATGTTCTCTGATGTAACCAGATTTATTCTTTTTATGGTCATACTGTTTTATGAAGATTACTTATTGAAATAACCAAGAACTTTGCTAATAAAATTATAGTTCATCTAAACACATTTTAGAAAATGAGTGCATTATTTCCTATGAGTATTTGACTGGAAAAAATATTGAGCACACCCCTACTTTATAGCCATTTCTTCTAGGAATGGGGAGTAAGAACAAAATCTAAGTTAAAAAATTAATCTTACAATGAAAAATGGCTGTTTGGGTTGGAGAGAATATATTTTTAATTATGTAACTCAGAGTCAGGAATTATAAAACATCTCCATTGGCCCTCTAAATTGTACTCTTTGTTTACAACCTCTTTCTCTTAATAGGTGTCAGACATGTTGTGCCCTTAGCTTCCTTATAGAAATCCTTTCTCTAGAAAATGTTTATGCTCATTTTTAATATTCTTGTATTAGGCTTTATGTTACTGATTACTTAATTCAGGCAAGGACCACTCTGCAGATTAGACATCCAAAGGAAAATGTGTGGAGTCATCACTGCCAAAGCCATTAACCAAAGTTTACTTGGAACCTAAGTAAGTCAGCCTGGGCCGGGCAACAATACAAGTAAATGTAGAAAGATTATCTCCTAATAAGACTGAACTATAGTTAGATGCTCAAGATACTTTCTTAAGTAAATAAGAAGTTCAAATTCTAACCAGAAGTTCATGAGATAGGACTGAGGGGGAGTGGAACAAAGTGTTTGTTACACATTTCTAGAACATAAACATTTTGGTGAGGTTTATATATAGGTTCATATTCCAGGAAAGGAGGGAATGACTTGTTAGGTTTCATTTTATTTGGGTAGACAGTGAATGTCCAGGCAGACAAGGGAGCTCTGACCTTCAAAATGTCATTGTAAAAAAAAAAAAAGTCATTGTAACTTGTCAAGGAAATTCTCATCCTTTATGATGTGGAAAATAAGATACGAAGATCTGTTAAGAACAGAACTTCTATTTATTTGATCATGTGTAGGGTCGTTTATGTCAATGTGAATAACTTACCAGTGTATTATAGTCTGCTCCATTACTTGCATTGTTTATTACATTGTTATATTCTATCATTTTAGTTTGAACTCACATCTAATTAGAGGATTTTGCATTCCCTCTCAAAATCATCAAATATCCTCATGTAGAATATGAAATACCTTGATTGAAAATTGTTTTGTGTGAAATCTGTGGCTTTGAAAATACTAGACGATTGTGGCTACATGAGTTGTTCTTCCTGAAGTCTGTTATTTTTCCCAATTGATTTATCTTAAAAACATTATTTATGTGAAACATCTACATCAGTAATAGTTAGCACTGAACTGACAATGGAACAGATGTGATGTAATTTATATACTTTTGAACTGGTCTCTACAGTGGGGGTGGGGAAGGGAGAGTGAAGGTATTTGTCGAATGGAAAGCCAGAGAGAAGATGGACATTCATTAAAGAAAAGAACTAGAACAAAGATATCTTGCTAAAAGTTTTGTCCTTAGTCCTTCATTTTTATTTCTCCCTAGCTCCCAAGAGACAGGATTCTTCTGTACACATTGTCTTCTCCCAAAGGTGTATGCTGTACTTCCAAAGATGTACTACTTCACATTTGGTCTTAGATCACCTTATTATACATCAGTAATGTACAGGAAAGTGTACACAGAATATAAATAATTTCCAATGTCCTGAGATTAAGATAGATTAGCTGCTATAAGGACCATAAAGAAAACACTGTCCTTCAGGAACTAGAAAAATTTGACCTTGGTAAATTATAGTTTTCTGTGGCTATTATTCCTTTTCTTTACTTGTTGCTTTTGTTTACATTTCTTTGAACAATAAACTTAAAATCAGGCTTTAGTCTTTTTATCATGTATGATTTCTAATTCCCCAAATCCCAGTAACCCTTGGTCAGGAAGTATACTTAAGGGTGACAATTTTAATATTTAATTTAATTTTGCTGGCTAGAACAACCTCTTGCTTTTGTGAAATGCTTTTGTGTAAGAGAGACTCTGGTCATGTGCCAGTTATTCTGTTCCAATGCTGACATGCTGCCAATACACAGAAAATGGAAATCTATTTTGTGAGTATAATTGATCTTGAATGAGGTCAAACTGTTTATTTCATTCAAATATGATGTTAAATTAACTTGTTAATATGTTCACAGGGCATACACAAACATCTCAGATACACTGTTTATGTTCATAAATTGATGTGTTAATGAATTTTCCTCAGCAGGGTTCCATCACACAAATCCCTTTGGGCTTATTATCTGAAACTCCTAATCTGTTAGACACTGTTTGGGGGTGGTGACTACCCAAGGTTAGAATTACTTAGTTCCTCAGTACTATCCTTTTTGTGTTGGCATTTTTCCTCCAAGGCATAAAGCATTTTAGCTGAAAATGTACTTAAAAGGTTTCCTTCAGTCCAAATCTAGGACAAGGACTTAAATAAAAATTAGACTAAGTACATTTGAGGATATAAGGAAAATAAAAAGCTGGCTAATTTAGTGAAAACTACACACAAATCAATGCTATAAGGATTTGTCCATTAAGTAAAAATGTAACTCTGTAGAAACATGTTGATATTTTTGTGAAAAAAATAGATAAATAAAACTGAGCTAAAAATAACCAACAGTCACATTATTATCTTCATAATTTACACATTAAAAAAAGTCTTGTAGCTCCACACTTAATATTTGAATCATTTTACTAGTAATTCAACATCTCTCTATATGAGAGAAAACCTAATTGCATTTTCACTAGTTTCCATGGGTGTTAATACATTTTTTCCCAAGTCAACCTCTCTCACAGCATAGCCAAATTTATGCTTAGAGAATTGCTTATTCACTGTGATAGCTGGGCTGAATAAAGAAGAAGGAAGAGTTTAAAGCACTGAAATTGATCATTGTTCAGTGTAATGCAGGGAAAAATCATGAAAATCAGAAAGCTTAATCAGAAAAATAATACCTATACACAAAATTATAAGTATTAATGGGAATTTCAACTATAAACATGGAAAGGTTCAATATTTCAGTGACCGATATTGACTTTGCTCTGTTGTTTCCCCTTCTTCCTACCAGTCTGATGACATGTCAGTCTGATTTCATAGTTTGTATTCCTGATTGGTTGTTAACTGTCAGCTGTCATCCATTTCCTGGTTGGGGAGGAGGAAGGAGCATAGCCTCATTGATTTTCTCTGTCTCTTCTAGTCTGTGCATGTTGACAAAGCTTCTTCAGCCATTAAGTGCTGGAGAACAGCAACTCACTCTGCTTTCCTTCAATTCTTCATGGTAAATCTAGAGAACACTTTACCCTGTCTCATATCCTGAGGCAGAAGAAGCATAGTAGACCAAGGAGCAGGGCTTTTAAAAACTTGGCCTTGGAGAATTTAGTAACTTTGATCTCAACAGGGTGCTCACTGCCTCCACCATATCCTGCATTCTTTGGCAAGGTCTGGAGACAGGACCATATGTCAATCAGTACCTCATACAAGCTGTACCTCATAAAAGCATTGTACCTGTGGGACTATATAGTGAAGGGAGATGGTTGTTAATAAGTGTAAAACTATATTGCAGCCAAATAAAGAAAATGCATTTGGAAGTAGTTTGAAAGTCACTAAGTCAGAAAACCTAGATTCAAAAGCATTCATTCATTCATCTAATCATACATTTATGCATTCATTCAACAAATATTTTTTGAACTCCTACTATATGCAAGTCACAGTGATGGAAGTAAGGAGTCTAAAACATGTAGCTCTTTTTTCAACAAGCAACAGATTCAGAAATAGACAATGTTATCTAAGAATCTCAGTGTAAACTATTGTATAAAAAGAGAACAGAATAGAAAAGCCACTCACTACACAAGATAGCTCATAAAAAAAGCAAAGTTAAAATGAAGCTAGATACTAAGTAATATCTTTGAAAGTAATTTTGGATTATATCAGCTTACGGAACATTTAAGGAAGTTAGAAATCAGTAATATATTAGACACAATTAAGTAACAGTTCTAATATAATCTGTCATATTTATGCTAAAATGAATTATTTTGATATAAATTTTAGTTTTAAGAATTTAAATTTTAAAAATTGTAATACTATATTAAGCAAAAATATAAATTAACTTATTGAACATTTCATATATTCTAGATATTTTCACGTAGATACAACATAAGTAAAAGGTTCAATTTATAATGTGGTAAATAATATGGCTTCCATAATATATTAGTGAGATTCATTATCATAAACCAAAAACAAATAGAAAAATCCTACAAAGTAGCCATAAGAGGAAAAAGGCACACTAGCTTCAAAGGCAAAGCAGTAATATCTACTGCTCATTTTTCAACAGTAATAATAGGGCCAAGAAGACAATGGAATACTATTTTAAAACACAGATAGACAATAACTGCCAACATAAAATTCCCTACAAACTAAAAATTACTTTCAAAAATTAAGACAAAATAAAGATATTTTCAGCACACAAAAACTAAAAGATTAACAAGCCAGCAGAACTTAAATAAAAGATATCATAAAGTAGAATTCTTCAGATAGAAGGGATGAAATCTCAGAGAGAAACACAGAAATGCAAGAAGAAACAAGGGACAGCAAAAGGGCATATCTGTAGATAAATGTCAATAACTATTGCTGCTAAAAAATAATAATGGTATGTTATGCTGTTTAAAATATATGTTTAATCAAAATGCACAAAACAATAAAAATAAAGGTGGACATGATGTAAATGTAATTAAAGAATTGTAATCTTATAGCATTGTTGGGAGAGGAGAGAAACAAAATTTGTATTAAATTTTAATAAATCTAGGAGTCATAATCTTTAGATAACTAACAAGTTAGTGAAGTAAAAACAGGATAAGAAAAATATTACCTTCAAAAAGAGACAAGAAAGGAGGGGAAAAGTAATTTATCTGTTCATTTAACAAAAGTAATTA
The DNA here is from genome assembly GCF_026419965.1 of Kogia breviceps. Classification (NCBI taxonomy): domain Eukaryota; kingdom Metazoa; phylum Chordata; class Mammalia; order Artiodactyla; family Physeteridae; genus Kogia; species Kogia breviceps. Next base: position 69,466,128 of record NC_081321.1, on the reverse strand, counting down.
TTATCATGTAGGTCAGATAGAACACAAATAAGAAAATGGTAGTTATAGCCCATATGTTTTAGCAATTAATCTAAGTATAAGTTAACTAGTAGTTTTAAAACTATAAGACTGTCGGACTGGATAAAACATAAAACCCAAATATATGCTGTTTACAAGGGACATACTTTATATCTAAACACAGAGAAATGTTGAAATGAAAGGATGGGAAAGATAGACATCAACGTAGTCAACGAAGGGAGGTGGTGCAATACTAACACCAGACAAAGCAGACTTTAGGGTAAGATATTTTTTAAGATAAAAGAGGGAAATTTCATAATGATAAAATAGTCCTCCAGGAAGATATCACAATTCTAAATCTACATGGATCCAATTACATAGTTTCAAACTATATATAGAAAAAAAAACTAACTCAATTAGAAGGAAAAAATAGATGAATCCACAATTGTAAGAGAATACTCTCAAGAGCTGATAGAACAAGCAGAAAACCATCAGTCAGGATTCAAAGGATGTGACATCCCAATTAACAAGCCTGACCTACTTGACATTATTTACCATGCATATCTGCAGCCAACAATGACAGAATACAGATTCTTTCCATGAAGCATCTCATGAAGCATCATGCAACACTGCACGTATCACATTTATTGACACTGTAAGCAAGACTCATCATATTTCATAGGATTGCAATATGTTCTCTGACCACAGTTAAATGAAGCTACTAATTAATAAGGTAACTAAAAAACAATTAAAACATTGCAAAGACATTGATCATAATTTAAAAGAGTTCTTTATTTTTATATAGACATCAGATCAAATTTAAAACTAAAAACCTGTAATATATAACATTTTCTAAAATATTTTTAAATGTCAACATTTATGAAGTAACTTGGTTTAACTTGAAGGTATTTCATTCCTCATATTCAAGCATGGAGGCAGCATTGGGCAGAGAGGTTAAGCAAATGAGATCAGTATGCCTAGTTGAGCTTTTCATTCAGCCTCTTGCTAGCTATGTGATCTTAAACAAGGTACTTAACCCCACTAAACTTCAGTTTGCTGATATGTAATACAGGGATAATTATGGTACTTATGTCACAGTCTGCCTGTGAAGATTAAAACGACAATGCTGCTAAAGCGCTTTACACATAGCAGAACAAATATTTCCAGAGAATTTGGTGGAATGTATTCAATACATAATGCCTGTTATTCAGTCTCTCTAATTCCACAGAATGTAACTCGGTAAGGTATTTTTTGGAACTCAGGAGACATGCCTTGGGGCAAGTATTTTTCACAACAGCACTGTAGTAATTCTTTAATCTCCTACTAAATACATTTGTTTGCCTTCAGGAAAGTTACATTTATGAATCCATTGCAAAACTAAAAGACTGCAGTAGTAAACATCGTTCACTTGATAGTAAAAGTAGCTCAAAAATTATTTTCTTTTCCTTGTGTCTGAAACAAACACCATGATAGCTAGGTGAGCTAAGTTATCTGTTTCTCGGTAATAGGTTCAAAACTGAAAGTATTAGAAATGTTCAAAACAAGTTATTGTGATTTGGTGGATCAAAACATTTGACCATGATGTAATTTTATAAAATAGGATGAATATTTGTTGTAAGAATTTTGATTGACTTTACCTATGGACTTATTTTTTAAATGCTGTATTTGACTATCATTTGTGTGAAACTGAAAAAATTTAAAAAGTAATAAAGAAGAGTTATAAAATCATAGATGTGTCACTATTTTTATGATTGAGAAACTCTGACATCTGTTAAGAGTGATCTACTTCATTTTAAGTGTAACATGATATCTGTTCAATTGTACTAGGTTTCTGTTGACCTAGTATAATGTGTACAAACTCAAAAACTTCTAAATAATAAAAATGCCCAAATATGAGAAATGTATTGTTTTTAAAGTGTCAGTTTGTATTAGCTTTCTATTGCTGAATAAGATTACCTCAACTTTAGTGGCTTAAAACAGCTCCATTAGCTCACAGTTCTGTAGGTCAGAAGCCCATGCATGTCATGATTGGATTCTCTGCTTGGGGTCTTACAGGCTAAAGTCAGATTGTCAGAAGGGCTGAGTTCTGGGCTAGAGGTCCAGGGGAAGAATCTGTTTCCAACCTAATTCTGGTGTTTGGCAGAATTAAGTTCCTGTGGTTCTAGGACTAAGGCTCTTGTTTTTTGCAAGCTGTCATCAGGGGCCAGTCTTAGCTCCCAGTTGCCACCCATGTTCCTTGTCACTTGGCCCCTACTGTCTTCAAAGCTAATAGAAAATTTCTCATGTGTAGAATCCCTCTTGTTTTGAATAAGTATTTGGTCAGATCCACTGGATAATCTCCATATTTGTGGTCAATTGATTTGAGGCCTTAATTACATCTGCAAAATCTCTTCACAGTAGTACCTACATTAGTTTTTGATTAAGTAATTGGAAGGAGGTATGTGTGCACCAGGCTGGGAATCTTGGAGGTGGTCTTAGAATTTTGCCTACCACACAGTTTAAATAATATTCTTAGTTATACAAATTGAATTTTTAAACTTTATTATTTCCTTAAAAAAATCCCTAAAATAGCAGAAATGGGGAGATACTATTTTAGCTGTCATCACTTAATTGCCAAATTAGTAACGTCAATTAGTTGACAAAGTGGATTCTAGTAACTTTTTCCTGTTTTATTTTTTTTTCAACTTTTGTTCATTTGAATTGACCTTTTGCGACCACTGGCAAAATACTTTATGTTTTGCGTGATTGAGCAGAAAAAACTCATAAAACTGTCTTAAAGCAGGGCCTACTATATGTAACAGAACTTTTATCTGTAGTATTCAAAACATGGCTCAAATTCTGTCTACTTTTCCCCATTTCTTTAACTTGAGTAAGATGATCGATTAATCCAACCTGAGGTTATTATCTGGTTATTGAAATATTTTCTTTATTTATTCAGGTAGACAAAGTGAAGGAAGCTAAGCATTGGTTAAATACAAAATTAAATCCATAGGTTAACTACACATAACTCAGTAAAGGGTTGGCAGTCTTTTCTGTCAAGGCCAGATAGCAAGTATTTTAGGCTTTGCAGGCCATAAGATTTCTGCTACATTTTCTTTGTTTTTAGCTTCTTTCTTTTCTTCCTTCCTTCCTTCCTTCTTTTTTCTTTCTTTCTCTTTCTCTTTCTTTCTAACAGCCTTTTAAAAATGTAAAAGACATTCTTGCATCATGGGCCATATCAAATCAGGCCACAGATCAAGCTTGGCTGAGGGGACAGTAGTCTCTCAACCACTCTAAAAAGAGAAAAGGAACACAGTGAAGAATCAACAAGTAGTCTTCCTATTATTATTGTTATCTTAATATCATTTAAAATTGACTTAGAGTCTATTATGTGCCAGATTTTGATTTACATGTATTATGTCAGGAAGAAGGCATGGTTTTTTATGCTCATGTTACCGGTCAAGAAATTTAGGCCAAAAGAGACTAAGTTGTCTAAGGGCACAAAATTACTAAACAGTGCTGCCAGTATTAGACAACCAACTCTATATTCTTAATCTCTATATCTGAAATTGTAATCTACATAGGAACATACATCACATACCTATACACATGAAATAGCAAAATAAACAGTAAAATCAGAAAACATGTACAAACCCTGAGATAAATTATTAAACTTAAGACTTTTGATTATATGAGATTTTCATGTCTGATGCAGTTCTGTTGCTGTGAGACAAAAGTCAGATTTTCCTATTTCAACAAGAATATAGACAATTCCAAAGAAAACTATTTGCAGACACAAATACCTTTTTTTGTTGTTATTTTTATTATATTCTGAAGGTCAGCTCCTCTTTGAAAAATATTAATCAATTCTTTTTTTTTATGCTTTGAAAAACAACTAGTGCCCATAATTTACTTTCAAAGCAGTGAAACTTGGAGCTGTTTTAGGTGTGGAGACAATAGTTTTCTCTTCCCTCAGGACCTTCCAAATAGTATTTCTTAATATACCTAATGAAAAAATTATAAATTCTGAATATTTCTTTACATAAAGGATTACTTACTTTATTAGTGAAAAAAGTATTAAATGATCATATCCATTAGACATATATTTTTTACAAGGAGGATTATTGAATTTATTTATTGAAACTATTCTCAAAGTTCTTAAAACAACCTTGTTCAGAGAGGCACAAGATATATATAATTTTTGGTGCTCTAAAATAGCAGGGTACAAACTTAGTCAACACTTTTTAAATTTCCTGTGAGCGCCTGAGTTTTAAATTGCAAAATCTTGAGTGGAGCTAGTCCAGAACACTTTTAAATGTATGTTATACAACTTAATACAGCAATACGTTATACAACTTAGATTAAGTGGACAGATTCCATGAAAGATACACTCATTATCAAAATCAACACAAAAGTAAATAAAAAATCCAAAAGTCTAAAGAAGTTGAAATTTTAATTGGAAATCCATCTCACAAAGAAAAACTCCAGTCAAGGATGGCTTTATCTGTGGATTCTCTCAAGCACTTAATATTACACAATCTTGTTCATAACATAAATGATGTTAGGAACATTTCCCAACTCATTTTATGAGGCTAGTATTACTTGATATTAAAACCTTATAAAGTCATAAATTTTTTTAAAACCTACAGACCAATGTCTTTCAGGAAAGTAGAAGTAAAATTTCCCCCAATATATTAGAAAATAGAACTCAGCTATAACTAAGAATAAAACAGTATAAACAGGTGTGATTTATCCCAGAAAAGCAAAGTAGATTTAAGTTTAAACATTAGTCAATATGATTTATTATAATAACAACATAAAGCAGAAAAAATAGATGATCAAAAAGAAATATGTAAAACAAAACACAAGTCATGATGAAAACCCTTGGCAAAATAAGAATAAAAGAGAACCTTCTCAGACATTTAAAAGGCATTATGATAAACGTGTAGTTGTCATCAGACTAAAGAACTTCCACCTAACATCAGGAAAAAGACATGGATTTCAGTCTCATTATTTCTATTGAACATTTTATTTGGAGGTCTACTCAGCACAACATAGCAAGAAAAATAAGTAAAAGCAAGATAAATAATCAGACAAGATGACTGCATAGGTAGAAAATCCTAAAGGATCTCCCAAAAAGCTACTGGCATTGATAAGGTGGTAAGGTCAAAACATAAAAATGTAATGTCTGTACACTAACAATCAAAAATAGGAAAATAAAATTAAAATAGACCATTTATAATAACATTCAAAAACATGCAGTACTTAGGAATAAATTTAACAAAGATGTATATAAACGTTACAGAAGATAAAGAACTGAATCAATGGAGAGATATATTTATGTCTTCAAAGACTCAATATTGCTGAAATATCAATTTCCCAAAATTGATCTATAGATTCAACACATTCCCAATCAATATCCCATCAGGATTTTTTGGAGGGATGAGGGACTGATAAAATGGTTCACAAATGTAAAAAATATGCAGAGGCTTAGAACAGCCAAAACAATTTTGAAAAAGAATAAAGTTTGAAGATTTATATTACCTGATAATAGAACTGACAAAGTTACATTAACCAAGAAAGTGTGATGTGACCTAAAGATGGGTGAATGGACCAATTGAACATAATAATGAGTCCAGAAATAGAATTACACTTACCCAGTTACTTAAGGAAAATGTAAACGTATGTCCTATAATTGAACCCCTCATGACATTAACAGAATCTTTATTCATAATAGCCAAAACCAGGAAACAATACAATTGTCCATCACAGTGAATGGATAAACAAATTGTGGTATATCCATACATTGGAATACTATTCAGCAAAAAAGAAAAAGGAACCAATGACTGATTCATGTAATAACACATTGAATCTGAAAAATATTATGCTGAGTAAAAAAGCCAGACACAAAGAGTATTTATTGTATTGAGACAGACTGGGACCTGGGACACTTTGCTGCAGCACTGCAATGCTTGCACCTGGACAAATGTCTCCTCAAGCTACAAAATACAAAGGAGCTATAAGGGACTAAAAATAACTGCGTGATGTGCAGTTGGGGCAAATTCTGGACAAAAGATACAAAATGACCAAAAAGCTCAACTGCCACTTCTGAAGCCCTGGGAGCAAAAACAGTGTCAGGAGCAAAGGCAGGGTACTGTGCATATCCCTTGCATACAACACCACCTAAGGGGTGGGCAAACCACCTAAGTCGCCCCTCCTTCTGTGTGTAGTATGCAATGTAGATGACTATTATTTCTACTGACATCATCCAATTCTTAGTATGATAATTTCCAGGGAACCTCAAAATCAGAGTAGAATGATATCTGTTTATATACACTGAAACCTGCATTCAAATGATGGTACTATTATTTTTTTTAGCTCAATTTGCTGAATAATGATTAAACCAGTTGGTGCCAAGTCTTCTTCTTTACTAAACCTAAATTTCCAAAATAGGTAATAATTTATTTTATTTCCTTTTAGATATTTGACTTTAATAATTATCATCACAACCAGCACCATCACTGCCATCATAGCTAATATCACCATCATGCTATGCCAGGCACTGTGCAAGTACATTCTTTTTTGCATTCTTTGGTACTTTCATACTAACTTAGAATTTGTAAATTGTAGTTCAAATTAGTGAGACTCATCTCATTTTTTCCTTTCATGCAAGAATTCCCTTGTTATGGCTACTTTCTAACCAATGCCTATAAGATTAAAAGGAATACCCTTATAGTTAACCATAATAAAAATGAGATTTCCTGGTCTAAATTCTTATATCATATTTTAATATCGTGGGATTCCACTGCATAAAGTAATAGGGTTTTTGTCTTTTTGTAGAGAAGACCTGAGTGCACAGAATTTTGACTTAAGATACAAGTAAATTGGGTTCGTTAAGAACTCCTCATGACATGCCTTTCTACAATTCCTCCTTTAAGTTGACTCATAAGGCATATTGGGGAAATGTAGAGAAATTCATCTTAGACTCAAAGCTGTGATTTTGATGTATAAGCTTTCACAAAAGCATTTATGTGTTTGTGCCCCAGGCTGAAAAACTCATCTAAAAAGCCAGCCAAAATTCTTGTTAGCCAGCAAAATAAATCGTAATTTTTGTTTACAATTATTAGAGTAGACAGTCTGTACCGATTCTCAATGCCGCTCTGAGAGCTGGGGAATCTGTGTATCCTAACGGAGAGTTACAGGTGAGGAGGAGCCATTTTATCAGAGGAGACACTGTTGACCCTGTAACGGTGGGAGCCGCAAATAGAATGGGGATATAGTAGGCTGCTTGCTCAGGGGAATAGATGCAAGAGGGAAAGCATCCAAATATATAAATGCAACAGGGGATATTTGAAAGAGTCAGGTAGGCCTTTACATCTTCAGCTCTTCAAGTGGCTTAAAAATCAACTTGAACTGAGCTACCCAAAGCTGACTTACTCCGAATTTAATTTTACAGGGCTTCAATCAGGAACTATCTGTAAAACATATTGCACACAATTCATAACTGAGTGTATAAAATGATAAGATAGTCACCACAAGTGAAACTTCGATTTGGCCTGAAATGTAATGTTCAATGATTCATTTAAATTATAACAGCCTCTGACAGTGGAAGATTAGGAATTTTATAATAGGTCTTGAAAAATCCTGAATTTATTCTTTACGTATGCACTCCCAATTACTGACTGGATATTTAACCACTGCAGACTCAATCTCAGCTGTGATTCCAGGAGTCAATGAAAATACAATTATTACCATGCTGGCAAGATGGAATTGCCAGGGGGCATAATTAAGGGAGGCATCAAGCTAATTGCTTTCTCAAACAGACTAAAAGGATATGAGTGGAGTCAAGAGTTCATATGGGCCTCCAGAGAGAACCATCCTCACTCAGAAAAGAAAAGAGAAAAAAAGAGAGAGAGAGAGAAGAAGCAAAAAAACATGGAACATTATGGCACACACATCACACATACTTGGGGCAAAACTGCAGGCTGAAGGAAGTGAAAGATTGATTGATTGGAAGGGAGGAGGGAGTATTTGATACAGGCAGTAACCCCTGAGTACCACATGCTGAAGCATTTTCTCTGAAGTACGTATCCTGAGAGATAAACAGGATTTTCTCCACTTAAACGTGTTGGGTAAACTGCACAACATATTCCTCTTGTTGATTCAAAATATCTTTAGAATATGTAAACCTTTGAGTTCTAAAGTAAAAAAAAAAAAATGTTTACCACTTCATTGTCCTACATTGAGAACATATTTTGGGACCTCATACCATAGAATATTTCTCATTTGACAAGGGAATTCTTTTTTGAGGGAATCTTTAGCCTGAGGTTTTAATATTTCTGCTGTTTAAGAGCCCAACTGTAGAAGAGAGCAGAAATAAATGGAATAGTCTTCAATAGAATGTTATATATCTGAGAAAATAAATTATAGCTACATACACTAATATGAATATAGCTTTCAATCAAACTTAAGCTGTGTATTTATGTCATAAAAACTACACAAAGTATAAGTTTATTTATATAAAATAAAAGCAGGCAAAACTATCAATTATATTATTTTAAAACATACAGATAAATATTAAAGAGTGGAATGATTATCACAAAAGTTAAAATAGTGGTTATCTGTTGGGGAAAGAAAGGAGATGTGATGATATACTACAGGCACACATGGCAGAGAACAGAGCGACTTTTGGGTACTGGCAATGTTCCATTTCTTAACCTGGATTGTAGTTATATGAATGTTTATATTTGTTCTTTATATTGTACATACATATTTATATACAGTTTTAATTCATAAATACACATGTGTGCATGTGCACGCATGCATGCACACACACACTCTAAGGCATAGAAGTAATAAGACATTCCTGAGCTGCAAAAGGTGAATTTTCTGAGTACGTAGTGGGGAAAAGTAAACTTCCTCAGAAATGTTTCCTGTATTTTTATAGTAGGTATTAAGAATAAATATAACTGAAGTTATTGAAATAAAAAATACTGTAATTTAAAGTTTAATTTGAACAACTGCAGAAACTGAATATGCTGGTCAGTAGTTATAATCAAGTGATATACAGAATGGTATGAAAGAGTATAGAACACAGATCAGCATGTGACAAAGAAGATCATGCAATGAAACAGAGCCAGGATAATGAAAGAAGAATACTAAGACTGGAATTAGGGCAGAAATCTGAAGCTTTTTGTCAATTATATACTAAATTTTATATACTAAATTTTATATACTAAATTTTATATACTAAATTTTATATACTAAAAAAGGGTTTGGGACTTCCCTGGTGGCACAGTGGTTGAGAATCTGCCTGCCGATGCAGGGGACACGGGTTTGTGCCCCGGTCTGGGAAGATCCCACATGCCACGGAGTGGCTGGGCCCGTGAGCCATGGCCACTGAGCCTGTGTGTCCGGAGCCTGTGCTCCGCAATGGGAGAGGCCGCAACAGTGAGAAGCCCGCGTACCACCAAAAAAAAAAAAAAAAAAAAAAAAGGTTTGATTTAATAATTCCTATCAGAATACGAAAATTTTTATTCATAATAGTCACAACTTTTCTGTAGGAAATGACATGAATCCAGTCAAAATTTAGGCATAATAGGGGAATTTTTGGCTTCTGTAATTAACATATAGGAAGAAAAGGGAGAGGCTGACCTGAGGGGCTCTTGAACAAGGAACTCAAACATAATCAAGTCTTCCCATATTACTTCGCTCTCTCTTTCACTGTTTTGTTTTTTGTTTTCGTTTTTATTTCCTCTTTCTCTGAATATCTATTTATTGTTGTTTGGGAAAGAGAGGCAGTGGTGGAGGAGGGGGACTGAGAATTTCTATGTAATGTGTATTATGTATGTATGTAAAATATATCACATGCACATATTACCAATTCTTGGCTCTGTCTCTCTTTCCCAACTTACATAAGACAGTTGAGGCTTACGATGTCCTACAGAAACCTGTAAACTGATTTCTGTGTGTCTCATCTGCTTCTGTGCTCTTCCTCCAACCTGATCACCTGGTAATATCTAACTGCTTGCAGGGTCTTACTGTACCTACTTTCTCTGCTGTCCCTCTGTATTTTCTGTTTAGAACACCTACTCCTCCTCACTTATACTGAGTGCTTAGCCCTGTGTCAGGCAATGTGCTGAAGACTGTATCTTGGTCAGTGACAACTCCATTCTTCCATTTGTTCAAGCCAACCATCTTGTTAGTATCCTTTTCCCCTCTCTTTATTTAACACTCTGGGGCATCAGCAATTTCTTGCAGTTCTACTCCCAACCAGGTCTTATACCCTTCACCACGGTCATGCTGAAGTTTATCATGTTATCTTACCTAGATTATTTTAATAGCCTCCTAACTTGACTCCCTAGAAGATATTTTTGCATTTTCCCTATTGTATTCTATATAAAAATAGTGTTTATTGAAAACAATATTCATTGAGTTTGATTTTCCTTAGCAATCCTGTGTATCTTCCCCCACACACACTTCTTTTTGGCAATGATTTTGCAGCCATGTCAAGGAATGATGCTAATGATGCTTGGACTGAATTAACTTAGGGATTGTTTTCTTTAGCCCTTAGATGAGGTTCAGTTTAATATGATGAAGCCATCAGGGAAAAACCTCTAGGGACCTCATATTCTACTGCATCTTCAGCCTTATAAAATTTATTATTAGAAATAAGCTTGATAATTTTTTTAATATATTACTTAGTATAACCCCTAGATCCATCAAGATTACTTTCAAACCATTTTGATTTGTTGTGATTATTATAGCTAAAATTAAACTCAAAATTCAGATGCCCCTGGAGAATTATTCCATTTCCCTTTAGCTTTCCAAGAGCTGGCTTAACAAGACTGAGTTAACTCAGCATAAGAATAATATCTGCCATCTAATTCCAGAGGTATCCCTTTCTATAAGGCCATTTTCTACATCAAAAATTTCCCATTATAACATAGTATCCTGGATCATCTCTGTACCCTCTCCCTATAAAAAAAAAATATAGAGCATTAGGGGGAGGAATTCTTTTCCTGGAATTCTCTATGGTGTGTCTATTCAATCTACACCCTGCCCAATACAGTGTGAATGTTTGTGCCTCAATTGTCCAACAGCTTCATCAGGCCTTAGCTATTGGCTTTGCTCTCTCAATCTCTCTCTATCTATCTATCTATCTATCTATCTATCTATCTATCTATCTATCTATCTATCTCCAAAGTATGAGGTTGTGCATTTCTAGACAATCTACTCTCACAATCTTATTTTCCTATTTAAACTTTCCTTTTTTTTTTCTTTAAGAAGATGTTGGGGGTAGGAGTTTATTAATTAATTAATTTATTTTTGTTGTGTTGGGTCTTCGTTTCTGTGCGAGGGCTTTCTCTAGTTGTGGCAAGTGGGGGCCACTCTTCATTGTGGTGCGCCAGCCTCTCACTATCGCGGCCTCTCTTGTTGTGGAGCACAGGCTCCAGACGTGCAGGTTCAGTAGCTGTGGCTCAAAGGCCTAGTTGCTCCACGGCATGTGGGATCCTCCCAGGCCAGGGCTCAAACCCATGTCCCCTGCATTAGCAGGCAGATTCTCAACCACTGCGCCACCAGGGAAGCCCTAAACTTTACTTTTTATACTGCTTTTCCACAAAAAGTATGAGAATTTTCCCAAACAAACTAGAAGACAGGACATAGACTGGGAGAAAAGATTTGCAAAAAACCCCACAACTGATAAAGGGCTTTATCCAAAATACATAAAGAACACTTAAAACTCAACCATAAGAAAAGAAACAACCCGATTAAAAAATGAGCCAAAGACCTTAACAGACCTCAACAAAGAAGACATACAGATGGCAAATAAGCATATAAAAAGATGCTCCACCTCACATGTCATCAGGAAAATGAAAATTAAAACAACAATGAGATACCACTACACACCTATTAGAATGGTTAAAGTCCAAAATGTTGACAATGCCAAATGTTGAGGAGGATGTGGAGCAGCAGGAACCCTCATTCATTGCTGGTGAGAATGCAAAATGGTACAGCCACTTCGGAAGACAGTTCTGTGGTTTCTTACAAAACTAAATATACTCCTACAATATGATCTAGTAATTGTGCTTCTTGGTATTTACCCCCCAAAATAGAAAACTCATGTCCACAAACAACTTGCACAAGGATGTTTACAGCAGGTTTATTTATAATTGCCAAAACTTGGAAGCGACCAAGATGTCCTTAGCGGTAAATGGATAAATAAACTTTGGTACATTCAGGCAATGGAATATTATTCAGAGCTAAAAAGAAATGGCCGTTGAGCCACGAAAGTGATCTTGGGTGGCCTTGGCCTGCAGCAGCTTGAAGCAGGATTTTGGTTCTTGGCCAGAGAATGAAGTCAGGCTGGGGCAGTGAGAGTGCTGAATCTTAGCCACTAGCCCACCAGGGATCAGTGGACAAGGTCTTGGCCTGTATGCTGTGTATAAAAGAATTTCCACATAGAGATGGAAAGTAGTGAAGCAAGTAAACTGTTTATTAGGAGGAAAAAGAGTATGTGTGGACAGACACATGGGTGGGCTCAGAGAGAGAGCCGCACCCACGTGGTAGCTTGAATCACTTTCATGGAGCATTTCTTCCGGGTTTCCTTTGACCAATCACCTTGCTTTGCCTGGTTCTAGATCTGTATTTGGTATAGCTCAGGGTCCTCCCCTGTGTGCATGTGCATCTCTTAGCCAAGATGGATTCTAGCAAAGAGGCCGATGGGTAGTTGACATCACTTACTATGGGGTGGTGCCCCCTCCCTTTTTGACCTCCAAGGAGCCTTTCTGCACTTGTGTAGTCAGGAAGGTCTTCTTGACTTCTAGAATGAGGAATATGTAGTCTTTTATCTCTTATCTGGGCAGGGCCCAGCCTCCTCTCTCGCTCCTGCTGTTATGGACTTTCCGTCCACAGGGAAGAAACTTCAGCTGTTCAGCCTGAGGTCCATCTATCTCCTGCCTCAAAAGGACATGGAAGAAACTTAAATGCATATTAGTAAGTGGAAGAAGCCAATCTGAAAAGCCTACTGTATGATTCTAATTAAATGACATTCTGGGAAAGGCAAAACTATGGAGACAATAAAATGATAAGTGGTTGCCAGAGGTGGGAGGAGAGGAGAAGATAAATAGGTAGAGCACAAAAAAATTTTAGAGCAGTGAAAGTACTCTGTATGATATTATAATGAGGGATATATGTTGTAATACATTTGTCTAAACATATAGAATATACAATACCAAGAGTGAATCCTAAAGTATGGAATTTTGTGATTATAATGTATCGATACATATTCATTCTTGGTATAAAATACACTATTTGGGTGAGTTCTATTGATAATGGGGGAGCTGTGCATGTATGGAGGCAGGGGGTATAAGGGAAATATCAATTTTGTTATAAACCTGAAACTGCTTAAAAATAAAGTTTTTTAAAAAAGTTTCCAAAATGTGAAAACTTCTCTGATGACTAAATATGAATACAGTTTGGTGAGTACACAGAGGAATACTGTGACAGCATAAAGAGAAGTAATGTCAAGAGAGGAGTTTTGTTAAGATGGAAGAGATAAGAGTGTGTTTTTATTCTGATAGACAGATTGATAGATGAACATGGGGGAAGAACTGCTGGACAAAATGTTTGAATAGATAACAATGGAAAACCACAACTGAATTATTAGTATGCGCAACAGCATTCAGCAAGCCAACTACAAAAACCTAAAAAGTACTTTCAACAAAATGGAAAATAAAGACCCTAATTCTTCCTATTTACTCTAATTTTTGACTTAGTAAAACCTATGCCACACAGTTTTCCTTTGCAGTAGGATTTGATGGGCTATCTCTAGGGTGAAGAATAAACAAATTTTGAAGACCAGCATTCATGAAATGGGAGACACTAGTATGCTACTCAACTACATTCTGCTTCTGAAGGTGTGCTTCATACTAATGACTGATCTCAGGGACTTGGGGGAAAATTATTATGATGAATTAGTAAAAAGTTTGAGTTGTAAGAGAAACAAAATTGGAAGAGTCTTCAGGGTGCTAAGTGGTTTATATGCATTATCACACTTAATCAGCAGAAAACCCTGATGAAGTAGTAATAATTATTCCTGTCTTATTGATGAGGAAATAGAAGTTTAGATGAGTAAGTGATTTGTCCAGGGTCACCAAGATAAAGCTGAGGATAAAACAGGTGCCCTTAACTCCTGTGCTATTGGTCTCAAGTATCAAGCAATGGCACTTAATAATACATTTTTAGTCTTTAACTTAAAGGTGAGTGTGGAGAATAATCCCTCCAACCCCTTTCTAAATATCTATTTTTTTTTCTTTCTCTCTCTAGTAACTTACTAATATATCAAACTTTTTCATTAGCCCCGGTGCATAAAACTTGGCTGTCTCTTCTAATTGTGGCCTTGTGAAATTTCTCAAAAGCCATCTCCTGGCTGTGTCTGCAATATTGGGAGCAATTGTGTTCTCCTTATTTAAACTGGTTATAAACACAAAGATGCTAATTTGGCTATTCTGTAGCTTAATTTATGCAAATAATACCTTTTAATTTTATCTATACCCCTGTGTTGCTAGGAAAGAGCAGGTAACATTTTACTTCAGTAGACTATAACAACTCTAGCTGTGACTGAGGGCTAGACAGCCAATATAAACATGGAATGAGGTGCTTGAAATTGAGATTGTAGAGCACTGGAGAGAATGTACTTATTGTTAATGACAAAATATAGAGGAAATGACTATAGGAATGGAGAAGAAGATCATTGCAAAGGGTCAAATCACTCAGAAGCTTATTCTATGTTGATATTGGGGTTACCAGAAAGTAAAATAAAGTTAATAATGAAGAAATTGGTGGTAGTTTTGAAGATAATAATCTTCACAAAATGAGACAGCATTGCTAGATTACTTCTACATTGAAAGGTAATGATTGATAAACTAAGTGTTTGTAGTGAGGAGGCGTTGTGTGTTTGGAGAGGAACATTTTACCACTGGTACAGGGATGTAGGAGAGAACACAACCACCACTTGAGAGGACTGTAGAAGAAGCAATATACTCAGGAGAAAGCCAGTTTTCTAGTAGACCAAGAAGGTGAAGGAAGTGGAATTTCACAGCACATTTGAATGGAGGAGGAATGACCTTTTTCTTTAGTAAAAAGACCGAGTTAGACTCAGGGATCGTTAGGCTTCATCCCTTCCAAAAAATCTATAATTCTGTGATTATGCAAGTTACGTGACCTGTTTTCTTTTTCAGGGATTATTAATTGAGTGACTTTCCTGGAGGTCATCTAAGAGTCCTTCTTCTCTATTGCACCTCATATGTAGTCAAGCACCAAGTCTAGTTAATCAAGTCTACTTCTTCCTCTCCTATAACCCAAGTACAAGCCACCATCATCTCTAATGTTAGCTACCTGTTTTCTCTCAATCTACCTTTTTTGTTAATATATCCCCTGAACCTAATGAAAACTAAAATCTTTAAAATATATATATATATATATATATATTTAAAGAAAGCTTTAAGTAATGAGGTGGCTACCTATTTCTTTAGCTTAAGTACTGCCACCCTTCTCCTTATCCTTAACACTTTGTTTACAAAATAATTTTTCCCTCTCTTGAATGTACTGTAACCTTTAATCCTTTAGTGATTTCATCCGTGCTCTTTCACTTTTATAATGTTCCTATCCTCTACTCATTCTTCATTCTCAGCTTAAACATCATATTCTTCAGAAATCTCTGGTCTCTAGACTAGGTTATAGCTACATGAATAATTTCATAACATACCTTACCCTGTTTGTCTCATTTTTAATTTACATGTTTTAAACTAAAAACTACATTGAGAAGTGTCTATTTTACCTGTTGGTTAAATAAATCAATAGGAAGCTCGGGCTTATTATAATAACATAAACTTGAAATTAACTGATTTTCTAGAACTTGATGCAAGTATCATAATAGAATGTAAAAGTGGGATTTTGCTTCCGAATCAAAAAAGACCCAATGGTCCAAAACAACAGCACCAACAACCATAGCAAATGTAGGAAATATTTTAAATTGAAAAATGCTTTAGTAGACCACCAATGTAGAACTAGGAAAAAAGTGAGCAAAAACAACCCTTCACACACCTTGAATATATATTGATATAATGGCTGAAGTTGAAGTGACCAACATGTTGGAAATGGGGAGTGAGAATTTCTTTGGAGAAACTGTGCTCTGTATCAAAACACAAAGTGATTTCACTTCCTCTTTAGCTCAAGCCAGATGAGAAATGGTTTAAGAAGCCCGTTTGTTGTTTGAGGGGGCAGAGTGGATGGGTCTTGGGATTGAAAAGGAGGAAAGTAAGGGCAAAAGGTGAATATTGATCTGAGACAGCAGAAGAAAAAGAGTTTTATTTGTTTTGGGAGCCTCTTTTCTACTGATAGTAAAGACAAGGGTATTTATGTTTTCTTGAGGATCAAGTTAAAGCTCCACAGGAGAGAAAGCCACCCAGGAGCTGATTCTAATTCTTCCCAAGTGGCTGTCCTGAGAGAGAGTGTGAGCCCAACAAAAGGATGAACAATGCAAATCTCAAGATCAGAGAAAGAACCATAAAGGGCCTACCAAAGAAATCTGCATCATCTTGCAATGGGAATGCATTGGAATGTTTCTAGTGTGACTTCCAAGGCCTCCAAAACATCTACATCAGCATGAGCTAAGTCCAGAGCAAGTGGACTTTAAACACTCCCCAGTGGCTGAGATATGCAGGCCAGAACACAAGAAAAATCCTTTTCCTCTCCTCTCCCACTCTTCAACCTGGAGGAACCAGAGGCCCCCTTCCTGAGTGGAGGAAGAGAAGGAGAAATCAAGCTGGGGAAGAGAGAGGAAGTCAATGACTGGCATCTTTTCCATCTCAGGCTTCCTACCTATGGCAAGTCCTAGTTAGGAGAAGAAAGACACATTTACGCTAAAAGAATTTTGAGTTATGACTACTGCCTTCCAATAAATGAAAACTTTTATTTTTTTATGAACAGAAGAATTTTAATCTCTATATGTTTGACCATCAGAATAAGTAGCTGGCATTATGGAGGTAATGATTAAAATAAACAAATAATTAAATATTTAAATGAAACCACAAATAATAATATAAGAAGTTGCTAGTGTTAAAACTCTGGATGAACTGGGAGATTGGGATTGACATATATACACTAATATGTATAAAATAGATAACTAATAAGAACCTGCTGTACAAAAAATAAATAAAATAAAATTCAAAAATTAAGACAACGACAGAGGGGTGCTTTCTCCATTAATAAAAATTAAGAAGATTAGACAATTACATACCTTGACTTATTAAGATTTTTATAATTTTGAGAATAGGATGTCGGGTCTATCTCTTAGTTGATAAGTAAAAAGAAAAAAATCAACTTTGAAAAAATTTCACTCTAACTTCCTGAATTTTTTGATTTTATCTTCCTAAAATGCTGCAAACTGTATTCAGACTGCCTAATTCTTAGCATAACTAATGTGTTATTTGATTTTTAAATATACAAGCTCTATTTCTGAATCAATTTATATTAAACCCCAGTTGAAATTTTTTATTATGTGCATATTTCCAGTAAGTGATTTCCTCCACTAGGTCTGTGGTTTAATTTAAGCCTTCAGTATGTAAACCCTTTCCAAAACAGTGCATAAAAACTTAGTTAAATCATGGGGAAATGTGAAGTTGGTGGGGAAAAGAAAGAAGAAAACAAATAGGAAATAAAAAGAGTGGCAAACAAAACTATACCATTTGTTTAGTTAAACCAAGTTCAGTTTTAGTGGTCTTGCTCTTAAAGCACACAGAAAACACCTTAATTTTTTTTTCTTTTTTTTTTTCGGTGGTAATCGGGCCTCTCACTGTTGTGGCCTCTCCCGTCGCGAAGCACAGGCTCCGGACGCGCAGGCTCAGCGGCCATGGCTCACGGGCCCAGCCGCTCCGCGGCATGTGGGATCCTCCCGGACCGGGGCACGAACCCGTGTCCCCTGCATTGGCAGGCGGATTCTCAACCACTGCGCCACCAGGGAAGCCCAACACCTTAATTTTTTTTAGTTATATTCTTTTCATGGGAACCATTAGGAAAGTCTTTAGACTATATTTTGAGAGCATTCCAGCAGAGTAAGATAAAGTATATTATTTAAAGTTCTGAAGGACATTATCATCTTGGCTTTACCTTAGGAACAGGCAGCTGTTGGAACAATTTTTTTTTTTTCTTTCTTCCCAGGACCTTTCACTACTCAGACTGTATTACTGTATTGAAGCACTAAGTGGTGAATAATTCCATACATGTCTTTTCCATTTTACTGTATTTCCAGGAGCTTTGGATGCCTTCAACAAATAAAACAGTAGGCCCTCTCTCTATTACTTAAATTGCCAGAGTTGCACAGTGTTAGACCATACAGGTGAGTCTGTATACTAGATGAATCCCTCTAACACACACAAAAAGAAGTGACCAGAATGTCAACATTTTACATTGTTAAATGAAAGCAAAATTCTAGAAGCAAAGGACATTTACAAATAGGTCACAACTTCTAGAAAAATTATCAGGAACATTTCAATTTTGTTCAGCTGTTGTAAAAGGACATTATCCAAACACACAGCCGATGCACAGAATCACAGATACCTTTTGAGATTTTCAGTGTTTTTCTTATTGTACTTGACAGTAGCTTCAAGTTTAGAGTGCCCTGACATAAAAGGAAAGCTTAACGTAACACTGCAGCACATTATGTTACAGCAATCTATTTTCTTGTGGTCACAAAGTCTGAGAAATGAGGGTAGTTTCTCATTAGGAAGACATTTTTGTAAAACTAAATAAAAATATTTTAGCCAATAATGCCACTTAAGAAAGTATCATCAGATATTTGAAGAAACTCAGTGTTTTGTTCTTGATGACAAAGGGTAAACAGAACCTACTTGTGGCTGTTTCATTGTTATTGATTTATTATCTTCAGGTATGCATTGAAGCAATAACTTCTATTTTGCTTGATTCAAAGTCTGGCCAGAGTATCCTCGAGGCTAGAGATTTTAAGCAAGAACCCAATGCCTGTTATATATTGAAATAATTAAGATTCCTACTTTGGGGAATTCTACTTTGCTTTCACTGCTAGCTTTTAGGAAATACATTCTTCCCTTTAGGTGATTGGAAAATTTCAGACTATTCAAGGCAGAAAACTGCTATGAAATGCTTCTTTTAAACTGACAATATTTGGGATTACCTCACATATATTTTTTCTATCTCTCATTCCATGAACTTTTACTAGACCCTTCTGGATGTACAGAACAGTATAATGCCTTAAGATTTTTCTATATAGCAATTATAAAACAAATACAAATAGATATAGATTATAAAAAATTAAAGTTAAGATATTATAAACTTTATGTATGCCTTTGAAGGTAGCAAAGTAAAAATTGTATCATAATTTAGACACAGTCAAAAAACCATACAAAGATAAAGAAAAGTTATAAGTAAGTTGTTTATACATTAAGATATCAACTTTACATCACAGAGTAAGTACTCTCAGATGAGGTAAACAAACAAAAAAAAAGAGATATGGTCTCTGCCCTCACAGAAATCCCAAATGTATTGCAGTATAGCAATACAGCACTTTTAATTGATTGATTAATTGATTCATTCATTCACATAGATAACCCCATGAGCAGAAACTATGCTTACAAAGATTAAAAAGACATAACCTTGTTAATGAGTCACTCACATTTCATTTGAAAAAGCAGACCAGTAAACACATATTACATTATAATGTACAATATAATGAATTATTATCAGAGTTTTATATGGGTACCTTAAACTGCCATTACCTTTCCTATTGGAATCAGGAAACTTTTTTCTCAAATTATGTGACATTTGACAGAGACTCAAAAATATAAGTAGATAATTTTCAGATAGAGAAGAAAGGCTATTCCAGGATAAGAGCTGCAACATGAATGTGAGTTTAGGGAGTCATGGTCTACACAGGCCAGATGGCAGACAGTGAGTGGGAATGAAAGGGACGACAGGAGATAAAACTATTGGGTCCAGATGTTAAAAAACCTTGAGTTCCCTAAAAGAAAGTTGAAATCTTTTTCTATTTTGCTTTTTGATGCAGATAACATGTAAAAAACAGTGGATGGCTAGATTTGGTACAGCTACTAAGGAGAACAGTATGAAGGTTCCTTAAAAAAGTAAAAATATAGCTACTATGTGATCCTGCTATCCCACTCCTGGGCATATATTTGGAGAAAACTATAATTTGAAAAGATACATGCACCCCAATGTTCATAACATCACTATTTACAATAGCCAAGACATGGAAGCAACCTAAATGTCCATCAACAGATGAATGGATAAAGATGTGGTATATATACACAATGGAACATTACTCAGTTATAAATAAGAAAGAAAGAATGCCATTTACAGCAACATGGATGGACTTAGGAATTATCATACTAAGTGAAGTAAGCCAGACAGAGAAAGCCAACTATCATATGATACCCCTCATATGTGGAATCTAAAAAAATGATACAAATGAACTTCAATACAAAACAGAAATAGATCCACAGACATAAAAAACAAATAGTTACCAAAGGTGAAAGGGGGTAGGGATAAATTAGGAGTTTGGTATTAATATATACACATAGCTATATATAAAACAGATAAGCAAAAAGAACATACTGTATAGCACAGGGAGCCACACTCAGTATTTTGTAATGACCTATAATGGAAGAGAATCTGAGAAAAAAATATATATGTATGTGTAACTGATTCACTTTGTGGTACACTTGTAACTAACACAAAATTGTAAATCAACTACATCAATCAATCAACGAATTAAATAAATACCATTAAAAACTCACAAACCAGATTAAAAAGAATAGATTTGAAATTTTATGTTTGCCCTATTTCTGGGCTTCTGTCTCATTCTTTGCATTACTAGCCTGCAGCAATGCTTCCATCACATTCTAGTGATGTTTCATTGTGGTTGTCTTTAATAGAAATACTGTTTAGGACACCCTTGACAAACATGGCTTTGGTGTGTAGTTTTAACATTTTGTGAGCTGACCTGAATGTGAGTCGTGTAACAGTTTGTGTATATTTACATGTATAATGTATGGACTAAGAAATGGATGAGAGGTAAGTTACTTAACTATCTGTGAACAAAATTTTGCCCAGTGTACGTCCATCAAAATTGTTCTTCTTTGCTCTTCACCAGGGATAGAGTAGTTGAAACATAAATTAGCTCTTCTGAAGAGTGGGAGAGCATGGTGAATTGGTGGCTTTTTAAGGGGTATCATTATTACTATTGTTGTTGTTTTTATTATTTTGAAACAGTTGGGCATATTCTACAATGTTTAGGAATTAAAGGCATTTTGTTCCCCAAAGCTACCCATCTCACTCTCTTAAAAGAGAAGCTGCCTTTTTGTAACCAGATAATTACTCACACTGGTTTCTTAGCACTTTACTGGTGAGATCCTTTTCTTGAATTGTTTTAAAACCCATACAGAACTGAAGAGTTCTCCCTTCTCCTTTGTGTTAAGAAGGGCAGACAAGAGTTTTTTATCCATAGTCATCCTTTGTGAACCCAACTCTGTCACTCCTCTTCCTAGCATAGTGATTTGGCTTGCTCTTTTGTAATGGAGAATATTGACAATAATGACATTATTAATTCACAGCACTTCTTTCTTTGTTTGGGCATTTCATTTTCAAATAGAAAGATCACAACTAGGTAAGTAGCAAGATAGAAAGACTTAGAGAATGCCCTGCTGCTGATCTTTCCCTCTTATGTAACAGAAAAATTATGTCTTGAGAGAGAAATGGTCCAAACCACGCTCTTATAGTGACAGTTTATCAAGTCGATAATTATTTTTCCAGATGAAGAAAGAATTATTCTGGGCAAAAGGACAAAAAGTGCCCCTGATGTGTGAGGCAGGGATGGTGTAGGTTCTACTCACACAATGTTGCAATCAACTCTTGTTCTTTAGTGCTACCTGGCTTATCTTTAGGCTGTGCTACATGGTGGGGAAAGTTAAATTTACTCTCCATCATGTACCATGGTTCTCCAACTTCATGGGTCTACCTTAGAAATGGGGCCATATGTAATCCATCCTTGGTGTAGTGATGATACATTGTATACAGTAATCATGATCTTGTGACACAGCTGTGAGAGGTTTATGGTAAAACCAACTGCTCCAGCCCACTGCCCGGGAGTGTCCACTTTGGGACATACTGCATAGTAATTGATGGAAAGATACTGAAGGAGTCAGTGATCCAGAGGCTAGCCACATATTATACATTTAAGAGTAACCTGACCTGTTTATACACCTGTCTAGCTGACATGCCCACTTGGATTTCTAACAGGCATATCAAATCTACCAAGTTCCAAATGACCTCCAGATATCATGCCCCATTTCTGCTTTCTCACAGACTTTGCCATCTCTATACATGGCAATTTTATATATATATATATATATATATATATATATATATATATATATATATATATATATATATATATATATATATATTTTAATTGGCTCAGGCCAAAAAGCTTGGAATCACTTTCAATGCCTCTTTATTCTCATACCCTAAATGTAATTTACTAACACATTATGCTTAGCTCTACTCTTCAAAATATATTTAGAATTTAATAAATTGTCACCACTTCTCTGCTATCAGGTCTCATCTGCATTATTTTAATGGCTTCTCAATATATCCCCATTTCTGGTGTTGTCCACCTTTGATCTGTTCTTAATCTGGCAGAAAAAATTATCCTGCAAAATAGCAGCCTGATCATTTTTATTCCTCAGCTCAAACTCTACAAGGGCTTGGCTGACTCAAAGTGAAAGTCAAAGTGCTCACGATGACCTACCGGTCCTTACATCATTTATTCCCTTACATTCTCTCAAACCCAAACCTTCTGTCCCCTCCTCTTCCCTACATTTATTTGCTACAGCAACCGTGATTGCCTTGCTGTTCTTTGAACAGACTAGCTGTGCCTCCTTCTGAAATGCCTGTATGCTTAGTAGTCCTTCTGCCTGGAATCTTCTTCCCCCACATATCAACATAACCTGAGTCCACATTTGAACTCTTTACTCACATGACGTCTTTGCAGTGCCAACCTCCCGGGCTGCCTTCACCCTGTGGACTTCCCTGGCGATCCAGTGGTTAAGACTCCTCGTTCCCAATGCAGGGGACTTGGGTTGCATCTCTGGTCAGGGAACAAAGATCCCTCATGCCTCACGGTGCGGCCTAAAAATAAAAAACAATAAAATAAAACTACATCTTGCTGCTCCACCCTTTACACTACCCCTGCCTGTAGCTCTTCCTATCTCCAATTATGTCTTCGTTTAGCTTTCTTTGGTGTTATTACTGTCTAACATACTATACAATTTAATAATTTCCTTTTTACCTCTAGCTTCTTCACTAGAATGTAAGCTCCAGAGCACATTTTTATAAAAATCTGTTTTGTTGTTCAATGTTGTATCCATAGTACCTAGAACAATTCCCGACATATAGTGGGTATTTAAAAAATCAATGTTGGATAAATAATTGAATTTTAATGATTCAATCCTCAAATATTCATTAAGAATTCTACATTTAGACTGAGGAGCCTCAAGATGGCAGAAGAGTAAGACGCAGACATCACCTTCCTTTCCACAAATACATCAGAAATACATCTACATGTGGAACAACTCCTACAGAACACCTGCTGCACGCTGGCAGAAGACTTCAGACCTCTCAAAAGGCAAGAAACTCCCCACATACCTGGGTAGGTAGGGCAAAAGAAAAAAGAAAAACAGAGACAAAAGAATAGGGACAGGACCTGCGCAAGTGGGAGGGAGCTGTGAAGGAGGAAAGGTTTCCACACACTAGAAGCCCCTTCACGGGCAGAGACTGCGGGTGGCGGAGGGGGAAGCTTCGGAGCCGCGGAGGAGAGCGCAGCAACAGGGTGCGGAGGGCAAAGCGGAGAGATTCCCGCAGAGGATCGGTGCCGACCAGCACTCACCAGCCCGAGAGGCTTGTCTGCTCACCCGCCGCGGCGGGCGGGGGCTGGGAGCTGAGGCTCGGGCTTCGGTCGTATCCCAGGGAGAGGACTGGGGGTGGCGGCGTGAACACAGCCTGAAGGGGTCTAGTGCGCCACAGCTAGCTGGGAGGGACTCCGGGAAAAGGTCTGGAGCTGCCGAAGAGGCAAGAGACTGTTTCTTGCCTCTTTGTTTCCTGGTGCTCGAGGAGCGGGGGATTAAGAGCGCTGCTTAAAGGAGCTCCAGAGACGGGCATGAGACGCTAAGGCTGCTGCTGCCGCCACCAAGAAGCCTGTGTGCAAGCACAGGTCACTCTCCACACCTCCCCTACCGGGAGCCTGTGCAGCCCGTCACTGCCAGGGTCCCGTGATCCAGGGACAACTTAGAGAACGCACAGCGTGCCTCAGGCTGGTGCAACGTCATGCCAGCCTCTGCCGCTGCAGGCTCGCCACTCATCCTACCGCTCCCTCCCCCCAGCCTGAGTGAGCCAGAGCCCCTGAATCAGCTGCTCCTTTAACCCCGTCCTCTCTGAGCAAAGAACAGATGCCCTCAGGCGACCTATACGCAGAGGCGGGTCCAAATCCAAAGCTGAACCCCAGGAGCTGTGTGAACAAAGAGAAAGGGAAATCTCTCCCAGCAACCTCAGGAGCAGCAGATTAAATCTCCACAATCAACTTGATGTACCCTGCATCGGTGGAATACCTGAATACACAACGAATAATCCCAAATTGATGCTGTGGACTTTGGGAGCACGATATATATATCTTTTTCCTTTTTCTCTTTTTGTGAGTGTGTATGTGTATGCTTCTGTGTGTGATTTTGTCTGTATAGCTTTGCTTTTACCATTTATCCTAGGGTTCTGTTTGTCCATTTTTTTGTTTTTTTGTTCTTTTGTTTTTTAGTATAGCACCTGATATCATTGGTGGATTTTTCATTTGGTTGCTCTCTTCTTTCTTTCTCTTTATTATTTAAATTTAAAACTTTTTTTTTTTTTTTTTCGGTACGTGGGCCTCTCACTGTTGTGGCCTCTCGCGTTGCGGAGCACAGGCTCCAGATGCGCAGGCTCAGCAGCCATGGTTCACGGGCCCAGCCGCTCCAAGGCATGTGGGATCTTCCCGGACCGGGGCACGAACCCGTGTTCCCTGCATTGGCAGGCAGACTCTCAACCATTGCACCACCAGGGAAGCCTTTTAATAATTATTTTTTATTTTAATAACTGTATTTTATTTTATTTTTTTCTTTCTTTTTTTTTCTCCCTTTTATTCTGAGCCGTGTGGATGACAGGGTCTTGGTGCTCCTGCCAGATGTCAGGCCTGAGCCTCTGAAGTGGGAGAGCCAACTTCAGGACACTAGTCCACCAGAGACCTCCCAGCTCCATGTAATATCAAATGGTGAAAATCTCCCAGAGATCTCCATTTCAACGCCAAGACCCAGCTCCACTCAATCACCAGCAAGCTACGGTTCTGGACACCCTACACCAAACAACTAGCAAGACAGGAACACAACCCCACCCATTAGCAGAGAGGTTGCCTGAAATCATAATAACGTCACAGACACCCCAAAACACACCATCAGACGCGGACCTGCCCACCAGAAAGACAAGATCCGCCTCATCCACCAAAACATAGGCACTAGTCCCCTCCACCAGAAAGCCTACACAACACACTGAACCAACCTTAGCCACTGGAGACAGACACCAAAAACAACGGGAACTATGAACCTGCAGCCTGCAAAAAAGAGACCCCAAACACAGTAAGTTAAGCAAAATGAGAAGACAGAGAAACACACAGCAGATGAAGGAGCAAGGTAAAAACCCACCTGACCAAACGACTGAAAAGGAAACAGGCAGTCTATCTGAAAAAGAATTCAGAATAATGATAGTAAAGATGATCCAAAATCTTGGAAATAGAATGGAGAAAATAAAAGAAACGTTTAACAAGGACCTAGAGGAAATAAAGAGCCAAGAAACAATGATGGACAACACAATAAATGAAATTTAAAATTCTCTAGAAGGAATGAAGAGCAGAATAACTGATGCAGAAGAATGGATAAGTGACCTGGAAGATAAAATAGTGGAAATAACTACTGCAGAGCAGAATAAAGAAAAAAGAATGAAAAGAATTGAGGACAGTCTCAGATACCACTGGGACAACATTAAACACACTAACGTTTGAATTATAAGGTTCCCAGAAGAAGAAGAGAATAAGAAAGGGACTGAGAAAATATTTGAAGAGATTATAGTTGAAACTTTCCCTAATATGGGAAAGGAAATAATCAAGTCCAGGAAGCGCAGTAAGTTCCATACAGGACAAATTCAAGGAGGAACACACCAAGATACATATTAATCAAACTATCAAAAAATAAATACAAAGAAAAAATATCAAAAGCAGCAAGGGGAAAACAAGGGGTTAACAGCTGATCTTTCAGCAAAAACTCTGCAAGCCAGAAGGGAGTGGCAAGACATATTTAAAGTGATGAAAGGGAAAACCTACAACCAAGATTACTCTACCCAGCAAGGATCTCATTCAGATTCTATGGAGAAATTAAAACTTTAACAGAGAAGCAAAAGCTAAGAGAATTCAGCATCACCAAACCAACTTTACAACAAATGCTAAAGGAACTTCTCTAGGCAGGAAACACGAGAGGAGGAAAAGACCTACAATAACAAACCCCCAAAATTTAGAAAATGGTAAGAGGAACATACATATAGTTACATTAAATGTAAATGGATTAAATGCTCCAACCAAAAGACATAGACTGACTGAATAGATACAAAAACAAGATCCATACATATGCTGTCTACAAGAGACCCACTTCACACCCAGGGACATATACAGACTGAAAGTGAGGGGGATGGAAAAAGATATTACATGCAAGTGGAAATCAAAAGAAAGCTGGAGTAGTAATTCTCATATTAGACAGAATAGACTTTGAAACAAAGACTATTACAAGAGACAAAGAAGGACACTACATAATGACCAAGGGATCAATCCAAGAAGAAGATATAACAATTGTAAATATTTATGCACCCAACATAGGAGCACCTCAATACATAAAGCAAATAGTAACAGCCATAAAAGGGGAAATCAACAGTAACACAATCATAGTACAGGAATTTAACACCCCACTTTCACCAATGGACAGTTCATCCAAAATGAAAATAAATAAGGAAACAGAAGCTTTAAATGACACATTAAACAAGACGGTCTTAATTGATATTTCTAGGACATTCCATCCAAAAACAAAAGAATACACTTTCTTCTCAAGTGGTCATGGAACATTCTCCAGGATAGATCATATCTTCGGTCACAAATCAAGCTTTGGTAAATTTAAGAGGATTGAAATTGTATCAAGTATCTTTCCTGACCACAAAGCTATGAGACTAGATATCAATTACAGGAAAAAATCTGTAAAAAATACAAGCACATGGAGGCTAAACAATACACTACTAAATAACCAAGAGATCACTGAATAAATCAAAGAGGAAATCAAAAAATACCCAGAAAAAATGACAATGAAAACACGATGACCCAAAACCTATGGGATGCAGCAAAAGCAGTTCTAAGAGGGAAGTTTATAGCAATACAATCCTTCCTTTAGAAACAAGAAATATCTCTAACAACCTAACCTTACACCTAAAGCAATTGGAGAAAGAAGAACAAAAAACCACCAAACTTAGCAGAAGAAAAGAAATCATAAAGATCAGATCAGAAACAAAAGACAAAGAAATGAAGGAAACAATAGCAAAGATCAATAAAACTAAAAGCTTGTTCTTTGAGAAGATAAACAAAATTGATAAGCCATTAGCCAGACTCATCAAGAAAAAAAGGGAGAAGACTCAAATCAATAGAATTAGAAATGAAAAAGGAGACATAACAACTGACACTGCACAAATACAAAGGATCATGAGAGATTACTATAAGCAACTCTATGCCAATAAAATGGACAACCTGGAAGACATGGACAAATTATTAGAAGTGGACAACCTTCTGAGACTGAACCAGGAAGAAATAGAAAATATAAACAGACCAGTCTCAAGCACTGAAATTGAAACTGTGATTAAAAATTTTCCAGCAAACAAAAGCCCAGGACCAGATGGCTTCACAGGCGAATTCTATCAAACATGTAGAGAAGAGCTAACATCTATCCTTCTCAAACTCTTCCAAAATGTAGCAAAGGGAGGAACACTCCCAAACTCCTTCTACGAGTCCACCATCACCCTGATAGCAAAGCCAGACAAAGATGTCATGAAGAAAGAAAACTACAGGCCAATATCACTGATGAACATAGATGCAAAAATCCTCAACAAAATACTAGCAAAGAGAATCCAACAGCACATTAAAAGGATTATACACAATGACCAAGTGGGGTTTATCCCAGGAATGCAAGGATTCTTTAATATATGCAAGTCAATCAATGTGATACACCATATTAACAAGTTAAAGAATAAAAACCATATGATTATCTCAATAGATGCAGAAAAAGCTTTTGACAAAATTCAACACCCATTTATGATAAAAACCCTCCAGAAAGTAGGCATAGAGGGAACGTACCTCAACATAATAAAGGCCATATATGACAAACCCAGAGCCAACATTGTCCTCAATGGTGAAAAACTGAAACCATTTTCACTAAGATCAGGAACAAGACAAGGTTGCCCACTGTCATCACTATCATTCAACATTGTTTTGGAAGTTTTAGTCACAGCAATAAGAGAAGAAAAAGAAATAAAAAATGCTACCAGAAAACTTCTAGAGCTGATCAATGAATTCGGTAAAGAAGAAGGATACAAAATTAATCCACAGAAATCTCTTGTATTTCTATACACTAATGATGAAAAATTTGAAAGTGAAATTAAGAAAACACTCCCATTTACCACTGCAACAAAAAGAATAAAATACCTAGGAATAAACCTACTTAAGGAGAAAAAAGACCTATATTCAGAATATTATAAGATACTGATGAAAGAAATTAAAGATGATACAAATAGATGGAGAGATATACCATGTTTTTGGATTGGAAAAATCAACACTGTGAAAATGACTCTACTACCCAAAGAAATCTACAGATTCAATGCAATCCCTATCAAACTACCACTGGCATTTTTCACAGAACTAGAACAAAAAATTTCGCAATCTGTATGGAAGCACAAAAGACCTCGAATAGCCAAAGCAATCTTGAGAAAGAAAAACGGAGCTGGAGGAATCAGGCTCCCTGACTTCGGACTATCTTACAAAGCTACAGTAATCAAGACAGTATGTTACTGGCACAAAAACAGAAATATAGATCAATGAAACAGTATAGAAACCCCAGAGACAAACCCATGCACATATGGTCAACTTATTTTCAATAAAGGAGGAAAGAATATACAATGGAGAAAAAACAGCCTCTTCAATAAGTGTTACTGGGAAAACTGGACAGCTACATGTAAAAGAATGAAATTAGAACACTCCCTAACACCATACACAAAAATAAACTCAAAATGGATCAAAGGCCTAAATGTAAGGCCAGACACTATAAAACTCTTATTGGAAATGATAGGCAGAACACTCTATGACATACATCACAGCAAGATCCTTTTTGACCCACCTTCTAGAGAAATGGAAATAAAAACAAAAATAAACAAATGGGACCTAATGAAAGTTAAAAGCTTTTGCACAACAAAGGAAAACATAAACAAGACAAAAAGACAACCCTCACAATGGGAGAAAATATTTGCAAGTGAAGCAACTGACAAAGGATTAATCTCAAAAATTTACAAGCAACTCATTCAGCTCAATATCAAAAAAAACAAACAACCCAATCCAAAAATGGGCAGAAGACTTAAATAGACCTTTCTCCAAAGAAGATATACAGATTGCCAACAAACACATGAAAGAATGCTTAACATTATTAATCATTAGAGAAATGCAAATCAAAACTACAATGAGGTATCACCTCACACCTGTCTGAATGGCCATCATCAAAACAGCTACAAACAACAAATGGTGGAGAGAGTGTGGAGAAAAGTGAACCCTATTGCACTGTTGGTGGGAATGTAAATTGATACAGCCACTATGGGGAACAGTATGGAGATTCCTTAAAAAAGTGAAAATAGAACTACCATACGATCCAGCAATCCCACTACTGGGCGTATACCCTGAGAAAACCATAATTCAAAAAGAGTCATGTACCAAAATTTTCATTGAAGCTCTATTTTCAATAGCCAGGACATGGAAGCAACCTAAGTGTCCATCGACAGATGAATGGATAAAGAAGATGTGGCACATATATACAATGGAATATTACTCAGCCATAAAAAGAAACGAAACTGAGTTATTTGTAGTGAGGTGGATGGACATGGAATCTGTCATACAGAGTGAAATAAGTCAGAAAGAGAAAAACAAATACCATATGCTAACACATATATATGGAATCTAAGAAAAAAGAAAAGGGTCATAAAGAAACTAGGGGCAGGACAGGAATAAAGATGCAGACCTTCTAGAGAATGCACTTGAGGTCACGGGGAGGGGGAAGGGTAAGCTGGGGTAAAGTAAGAGAGTGGCGTGGACATATATTCACTACCAAATATAAAACAGATAGCTAGTGGGAAGCAGCCGCATAGCACAAGGAGATCAGCTCGGTGCTTTGTGACCACCTAGAGGGGTGGGAGGGAGGGAGTCACAAGAGGGAAGAGGTATGGGGATATATGTATATGTATAGTTGATTCACTTTGTTTTAAAGCAGAAACTAACACACCATTGTAAAGCAATTATACTCCAATAAAGATGTTAAAAAAAAAAAAGAATTCTACATTTACATTTAAAATTTTATTTTGTACAACGTATACCTAAAACATAGCTCTGTATGTAAGAGTAAGATGAATAATGAGATATAAAACAGAATATCAGGTTCATAAATTATTGTTACATATAAGAACAAAAATAAACATAAGAACACATAAAAACAGAAAGGTGCACATATTAAACAGGCTGGGATGGTTGCCTGTGGGAGAACAGGGGCTTGGGAATGAGGTAATTGAATAGCAAATAACTAGAAAGAATGAAAGAGGAACATTGTAGAGTTTGATGATACTGATTAACTCAATCCTCATCATCTGAAGACAAGTGTACAAGAGAGATAGAGGGAGATAGAGATAGAAAGAGAGAGATTGAGAGAAAGACAGAGTAGGCAAACTTGCGGCCAACAGTGAAGTCTGGCCAATAAGACCTTGATGTCAACTCTCTTCTTCGTTGTCTGATTCTACCACAGCGACTGCAAGGCTGCAACTTTTCAAAACAAAACTTGAACTGAGGTTTTCTTGCAGCTAGTGGTGGGATGTTACTTACATTAAAAAAATGATACATAAGCAAAAGCCCATGAAAGAACAACCCTTCCTAAAGACAAAGGAAAAGCCAGACTGGGAGAGTCTTTCACTTTTGCCTGTTGACCTTCCCTCTTTGAGGAGAACAGTAATGCTGCCTCTAGGTACGCAGCCAGATTGCAAACTTGAGGGCAAAAGCCAGATAATAAAGGTTGTGTAGCAGAGAGATCGAAGAAGCACAGGTCTTTTTCAACATTCTTGAACAGCTCACAATCACTGGGCTGCTTACATGTGGAGTTCTTGTCACATGGAAAAATAAACCCTTATCTGTTTAAGTCCTTATAATGTTTTTTACTATCACTTGATGCCTCTATCCATCTAGTTAGTCTATTGAATATCAGTGCTTCTTCTTATTAAGATCTGATACATCATTCACTGTCAGTTAAAATGAGGATTTATTTTGACTCAGACTCAAAAATATTATTTGTATCCATCAGATGATAGAGGGAAGCCAGATTGAATTTACTTGAATGACTTGGCTAACCAGGAAGAACAAAATACAGACAAGTTTAAAATGTAGACTAATACAATCAATTTTATTCCATTTCATGGCTGATGGTTTATGAATATAAATAGATATTGAATACATTTTGCAAAACTGCTTGCATGAAGAATAAATTAGGTTGGATCATTTCTCTATAGCAGACTAATATAGGCACAGATTATTTTTGGTTTTGACAATCATAGATGTTAGAGCATTTTGAGAGCTCCAAAGTCAAAAAATATATATCCTTTGAACTGTATTTGTTGCCAAACTGTTTGAATATGTAGCTACTACAAAACCACTCTATTAAGCTTAAGCAGCATTTCTTCAATTGCAATTTACTCACTCATTACGGCTATTTATTTTTTAATCTGAAGTGCTCCACTGTGTATAATTTAGAGCATCTTTGAAGAGCAGATGCAAATTTTATCAACAAGTTAGTCTAGCACAAAAGATTTGCTAATAAGTACACATCCTTCAAATGCTCAATGTCAACCTTTTAGTTTGTTCTAAATGCTTTGTATGTAAAGTAGATACCATGCAGTTGAATGAGTTAAGGGTTGTAATATATTTTTGATCACTAGAAGAAAATAAAGGGTAAGAAAAATTGGCTTTTATTTTTAAAATATTAATGTATCCAATAAAGACACACTAGAACTCTTTTCTGTTCTTATTTAGTTTTTTAAAAAGTCACTTAAGAGCAATTCAGCACTTACAATCTGGACAAATCTCTTGTATAGTCACTTTCATTCCAAAACATTTTATAGATATTTATTCAATTTCTGTAACTAGACTCTGAAGACTCTCCTGCTCATTTTCTTCTGTGTCCTCATGAGAAGTTCACAAATTCATAAGAACTTCTATTCATATTGAAATTGTAATTATGATTCACTGTAAAAGTGGGAGCTGTAGATTAACATTCATTCATCCATCCAGCAATGTGCCAAATGCAATGAAGTACTGGTGGATCAGGTATATATAGGACCTGACTTCATGGAGCTTCGCATGTGGTCAAGAGGCGGCCTTGTAAAGAGGACATTATTAGGGACCTAATAATTAAGTAATTAGAGGTATGAGAGGAGAAGTTCAGGTATTTTAGGAAATTTAAGAAGTGGGACTCAATGTGGACTTAAGGTTTCCTGAGGAAATGATAATAAGTTAAAACCTAAAAAATGAGTAGGAAATATCAAGGCAAAGTGTGGGAAGAGTTGTGAGGAAATGGATTCAGTGTAAAGGTACACCACAACTAAAGTGTCAGAGGCAGGAGAGAATATTGCTCTTTCCAGAAAGTGCAAACAGTGGGGCATGGATGGAAAATAGAATAGGAGTTTGGAAGTGGGCTAAACATCAATGGACAAAGTCTGATAATTTCTCTAAGAAGCAAGATTTCCGTAGCCTGCCCTCTTTTCTCCTCACTACTCATCTTTAGTCTTCTTAAGTTTGTACTGATCTGACTCTTCCTTAAGACACTCAGTATTTCCTCATTTATTCACAGTTCCTTTTAAATTGGATAACCTTATAACTTCATGCCAAATATGGGCACATGGTTCTTTGCCAAGCTGGAAGCCCTAGTCCTAGTGTTCAGCATTATACAAAGGATTCCTTTTAAAAGTCTGACTTCCACAAACCTAGGTTGTAAGTTTTGTAACAACCGTCAATCTGCCTTTAAGCAAACAAAGTAAAGGAACGCTGTCCTCTTCCTGGGAATGAGGATGAGGGCAGTGATGCTGACACCCTCCAACTGTTCTTACTAATTCACCCTGTTAACACTAGTAGGAGAATAAAGTTTAGAATCAGACTGATCTGCGATAAAGTCTCACTTTTACTACTTGAAAGCTATGTAAACATGGTCAAACTACTAATTTCTCTAAGGTTTAGTTGTTTCATCTGTAACACTGGAGACATAAAAAACCCTGCCATCAGGGTTAAAAATAATTATGTATGAAAAGATTTTAGAACAGTATCTGATATCTAGAAAGAGCTCAATACATGAGAGATATTATGGTAAGTCCCTTACATACGAACGAGTTCCATTCCGGGAGAGTCTTCCTAAGTCCAATTTGTGTTAAGTCCAACAAAGTTAGCCTAGGTACCCAACTAACACAATCAGCTATATAGTACTGTACTGTCATAGGTTTATAATACTTTGCACACAAATAATACATAAAATACAAACAAACCAAAATAACACTTTTTAAATCTTACAGTACAGTACCGTGAAAAGCACAGTAGTACAGTACAACAGCTGGCATACAGGGGCTGGCATCGAGTGAACAGGTAAGAAGAGTTACTGACTGGGGGAGGGAGAGGAGGTGGGAGATGGTAGATCTGAAGGATCGTCAGCAATAGGAGACGGAGGGCAAGCTGCAGTTTCACTCACGCCTGACGTTGATGGCACAGGTTCTGGTTCCTTGCTGGATTCAATTCTACCTCCCCTTTTGAAAAAATGATCCAGTGATGTCTGGGTAGTAGCCCTTTCTTCTCATCATAGATGACACGGTAACACTGGATTGCATTCTGAACAGCTGCTGCAACCTTCATGTACCATTCTACGTTTGGGTCCTGTGCCTCAAAAATTAACAGTGCCTCCTGAAATAAAGAAAATCCCCTGGCCATTTCCTATTTCATGAATCTCTTCGGTTCTTCAGTTACTTTTTCTTCCTCTTGCCGTTCTTCGTTCTTTCTTTGGGCCTCCAATTCCTGGCGTTTATTAGCAGTACCAGCTACATCACTGCTGCATTTACACTTGCTTCCAGACATTCTGGCCTTGAAATAAAGATACTGTACTACTGTACTCTAAACAGTACTGCACAGTAAAGTACACAAAAGCACAACAACTTGTAGAGGACGCACGCACTTCACAATGTACGCCAGACACGTGAACTAACTTAACGTGGTTGGACGTGAGAACGCACGTTCGCATCTTTGAAATTTTGCAACTTGAAGGTCCGTTATGTAGGGGACTTACTGTATTGTTAATTTTTTTCTGAACCTTAGTTTTTTCATCTTTAAAATAAAGGTAATGTTGTCCCCATCAAATGACTATTATGAGAAATAAAAGAGATTAAGACCACAAAACACAGAAAGCAGATACCTAGTACGTGGTAGATACTGAACTAACATGAATCCCCCTTCCTTACGTTTAGTGTAGAAAAAAAGATGATTGAATTCAAGGGTGTTCATATTTTTCATATGACCACTAATCTGGGAGTAGGGGAAAGGTACATGTAAACAAACAAAAGAGTAAATGAAACATGCCCCAAGGAATTCATAGAAATGAATACTGATGCTTCCTTTGTTTTAACAGTGAGTATAGTTGTAATTCCTCACTTGTCTAAGCTGCTAAGTAAAATAACTAGGATGTTCAAGTCACTTGGTAACTCTGTAACTATTTGTATGAATTTTTATACAATTAGGAAAATTCAGTCTCTTCTGGTTAATTTATTATAAAATGTATACAATGTAGTGTTATATTAACTGAGGATAATTTTGACTGAATAACATCCTTATTAATATTTTATCTTAAAATATTAAAAATATCAACTCAAATTTCATTTAAATTCTAAAATGTATGGAAATGTTTAGTTTTCTTCCGATGCTACAATCCCCTAAACTTTATGATTTCATCGCAAAACTACACAAAGGAAACATACAGGAGACTTGCCAAAACACAAAGACGAAATAATTCTCTGTGATTTTTTACAGAGATGATTATTCATACAATTTGGATCACATTAAGAATATAGCATTGCCAAATAAAATATCATTATCTGGCATTTTGGATGTCCTTTGAGTATTCAACAATGATTCTTAATCTTTAGTGTTCCTTTTTGGATATTAAAAACCACAAAGCAATTTGTAATCACTCAATTTTGCTATTATTCACTTTTCAATAAAAACACAATAAAGGAGGTGATACAAGGCATTCACACGATTCTGAGGCATTCACAGCTTTTCTAATAATATAAACTGGGTTATGGTCTCTATCTGAATGCATTCTAATTTAGAAGTTATGGGTTAACCACAGAAAATTAAAAGAAAGCTGGGCAACATCATTCATCGTATCTTGGTATTGTTGATATTTATCATATGTTGGTATTGAACATTGACAGATAAAGAATAATTATCCTCAATTCTATTGATGAATCTTTCATTGGATTTAAGGTTAACTTTTAAAAAAACTTCCTCCAAAATGACTTCCCAGACTCAGTTTAAACATTTCTTTTGGCTCAGAACCCTCCTGTTGATCCTTCACAGACTCTGCATTTTTAAAAAATAGTTGCATCTCCTTGATACCCAACCTTGTTTGAAAAAAAACAAAAACAAACTGTCTGTGGGAATGACAGGAGGCTTTAGATTAGGCTTTTATAACTTAGCACTAGCCAACTGCCCTAATCACAAATCAAATGTTTCAGTGTGCTGCAGGCTAACAGATTCACAGAAGGCACCCACTTTAGCAATATGCTTATGTTGTTTTGTACACTCACCCAGAAGAAAACATGCAACTCATAGAACTAGAAAGGGCAGACAACAGAGTAGCTTGCCTGAACCTCTCAAATCTGGAGATGGATTTATGCAAATGAGACATCCTGTCTAGCAGTCAGAGAAGGGGAGGAGGGGCTGTTTAACCTGAGTTGAATAAAAGTAGGAAAAAAGTTTCATTTTGTTGGCGATTCTATTAAGGTTAAACTGACATCTGGTTCTAATTTGCTTTCCAAGATGAATTTTCTTCTTTTTTTTTTTTTTTTTAACCCATTTCATACTGGTCTAAAGTTGCCATTTTAAAAACCTTGCATTAAAAAAAAATTATATAATTTACAAAATGAAATGCTATTGTTAATTTCTGCACACTAGAGGGCACTAAAATATCCTAAGATAAAAATGTACTCAAAATTTTACCTTAAACTACTTTGGAAGGAATAATGACCATAATTTTAAAATTCATTAAAAGAAACCCAGGGACAGTAATAAAATTAATACAGCATTGTTAATATTAGGTTTAAAAAAACAAGATTTCAATATTACTGTTTTAAATGCCAACTCATCAGATTTCCTTAGTAAGGAATGCATCTCTGAACATCAGTATCTCAGAATATTTTATATGAACCTCTCAAACCTCCTCTTATAACTAACTAATCTGCTCTTTTGTGAAGCTGTAATTGACAGATATTTAATAGATTTTTCCCCATTGATTCATAATAGTAACTTTTTTAACCATCTTGATATAATCATATCAGTGTATTATAATGTCATTGGATGCACAAAAATCTACCATTTTTAGGGCTGAGAAATACTGGCCATCTATTGTGCTTAAAAACAAGGATTTTTTCAAACAGGCAATAACGTGTTTTTAATAGTTCTTTTCCCTTATCTCTTCTTTTCGGAGTCTTTTTCTTCTTTAGCCATTGTACTTCTTCCTCTCAGCATTTTAATAATCACTCAAATAGCTTCTTATGAGTGTTAATAGTAAGACAACAGACCCCAAATGGAGTTATTTATGCAAAGCCACGTGTCAACAAACTAAGACTTGGCGTAATTACAGTTTCAGCTCTCCCAGAAATGGAATCTTAAACCAGTCAATCAGGAATCCCTGGATCAGCACCAGTGAGGTAATCTGCCTGATAGACCCCTGCTATCCCCTAAAGGAAAGTAAATTTGCAATAACCAATCCACTTTTTTGCCTAGTATAACTTCCTTGTTCCTGCTCCCTTCTAGCTGGAAAAGTCTTTCATTTGTACAGCTCCTCAGAGCTCCTTTCTATCTGTTAGATTGGATGCTGCCCAATTCAAATCAATTTTTGCTCAAATAAACTCAAAAAATTTTAACATGCCTCAGTTTATCTTTTAACATAAATCACAGAGAAACATGCACACAACTTCTTTTCTTTTAACTTCTAGTTACAGACATCAAGTAATAATAAGAAAAGGCAACAAGAACTTTGTATGCTATAGATTAGAAGCCTTTTTCAATTCTGTCTCAATTTAGAAACCATTACTTTTAGAGCCCATCTTCTTTGAAGTGTGCATATGAAAGTGTTAAAGGAGCAGAACCTAAAAATAGACTTAAAAGCAAGCAAGTAAAAAGAAAAGAAAGGACAATAGAAGAAAAAAGAGATGAGAGTATTGATTCAATAGTTTATCATTTTGAAGTAAATATAAAAGTGCTTGGTTTTGGAAATTGTGAGTGGAAGAATTTGTCTTATCTGAAAGATAATGTTCAGGGAATTTGGCTTGAAGCATACTCACAGTAAGTACACACATCTGAAATTATCCATTGTTTTCTGTGACATGGAAAAATAAACCCAATTGACATAAATTTATGTGCCCATGAAAAAGAGTTTTTTCTTTGTATTGCCTTTAAACATTTAATACGTTATAGTGAACATTACCACCACATACAAGGATGACATAGAGTACAATACTTAAAGGTGTAATGGTCTATGGTGGGAGATAACATTTAAAAAATAATCAACATTTATAAAGATATAACAAATAGTTTCTAACTTGAGAAGTGGATGTCAAAACAATACCCAAGGGACTTCCCTGGTGGTGCAGTGGTTAAGAATCTGCCTGCCAATGCAGGGAACACGGGTTCAAGCCCTGGTCCGGAAGATCCCACATGCACAGAGCAACTAAGTCCGTGCGCCACAACTACTGAGCCTGCGCTCTAGAGCCTGCAAGTCACAACTACTGAAGCCTGCGCACCGAGAGGCCGTGCTCTGCAACAAGAGAAGCTACTGCAATGAGAAGCCTGCGCACCACAATGAATAGTAGCCCCCATTCAATGCAACTAGAGAAAGCCGGCGCGCAGCAATGAAGACCCAATGCAGCCAAAAATAATAAATAAATAAATAAATATTTTAAAATAAGCAATACCTAATTTGTCAGATCGAAGCAAATGGCAGATTTGACAAACAGGGAACAGTAGTTCTAACCTCGAATGCTGTAAATGTCTGCATAATATTGGCATATTAAATTTGTTAATATGAGTATCCATTTTTTTCTAGTTTTTTCTCCTTATTTTGTATGTTAGATATATTCTATGTTAGGTATAATTAAACATCAGAAGCAGCACAGTGTAATGTCTCAGAGTTTGAACTCTGGAGCCAAGCCTTCTAGGTAGAATCTTCACTCTGCCTTTTACTAGTGGCATGAGCTTCAGCGAGTGGTTTAACCTCCCTGTGGCCCAATTTCCTCACCTGTAAAATGGTAATAAGAGTGGTAGTTGTGTTTTGAGGACGAAATGAAATTATTCATCTAGGGAGTTTAGATCAGTACTTGAACAGCAGTTTGCAAGTGTCTATTAAATATTTAGGGACCAGGACAATCTGAATTAATGATGTGTTATTTATGATATTTAGAGAAATGGCAATTGCTATTTTCAGTTTTATATACCTCCCTGAACTGAAATCTGGTTTTAATGATTAGCTAGCAGCTAATTGAAATAAGCATAGCAAAATAAGATCCTAAGCACCACTTGGCTCTGCTTACCTATTTGATTGTAAATGTATTTCCAAAAGTGCTTAAAAGCATTTGATTCTTTAATCATTCTTAATGTTACCCTTCTACATCTAGTTTACACTATGGATTTTAACAGTTAATCATTTGACTATACACCATACATGTATAATTTTCAGCTCAATCTATCAGAATATAAGAAGACTTCTCAAATTTTCTAATCTTCATTATTGTCCCATATTTTACATAGCACTTAACAGAGGTTTCTTTTATTTGAAATTATTTGCATATAAATATTTCCACCTACGTATTTTAGAGCTCCAGACATATATAACCAGAGGTTAAAACGAGTGAGTTTTTTTAATATACTGAATTTCAGTATTCTGTGTGTGTGATGATTTTGAATTTATTTATTTTACCTCAGATGCCTAGATTGAGTTCAATTTTTTTTATGTTGCATTAATATTAACATAGCACTAGAGTAGATGCCATGGAGAACACAGATGAAAAAGACCTGCAGGATACACAGGTAGAAAGATATACATGCCCATAATTTTAAGTCAGGGTAGTATGCATTAAGGGCTACATCTAATAGATGTCAAAAATGAGCTATGAGGATTGCAAAATATGAGATGTATTCTTAGAGGTAATGATGTTCTGATGGACTTTAGCTATGAGGAAGAAAAGAATTCCTGCCAATCAAACCAGCTTGGTCAAAGGTAAAGACATGAAGATACATAAGACAGACTTCTGGTATAACAATACCAGTGATAACTAATCAAATATGAATCAGGTGCTGCCCTAAGCAGATTCTGTATGTTAAATCCAGTTAATCCACATCAACTCTGTGAAGTAGACACTCTCATTATCTTAGTTTTATATGTAAGAAAATTGAGCTATTCAGAATTGTTTTGGTTGCTGTACTTAATTTTCCTTTTGAGTACCATTTTTCAGGGGTTATATACATTCATGTGACTAAATGACAATGAAGATCAGCTTTGGGAACTTCTCCAGAATTATTGGATAAAATGTCTTCACTTTTTATCAAATTCAATAAACTGAGAGAATATTAGCCTGGACCTACCCATCTGCCAATAGTCATCAACCTCACTCTGTAGGTAGAGATGCCCTAATGATATTTCTCCAAACAGGGTTAAAGCTGAAGCAAGGAACAGAGAGGCCCGATACCCCTTTGATATTGTTTAATTCCTAGAACCAGCAACATTTAAGATAAAATACCCTCTCTTGATTTACTTATTATATGAGTTAGTATAATATCCTTTTCTTTTTTGCTTAAAATAATGTGAGTTGTTTTTTTTCTCACTTACAACCAGTAAACATCTAAGATGAGTAAAAGGTGGGGAGGGATAGAGAAATGTCAATTTATTCTCTGAAATAAGAAGGAAAATGTGAATGATAAAAAAGAACAATCTTTGAAAACCTATGCATCATTTATATTTTGCAATGTTATGTCTAGCATAATGCAATGTAATCGTAATATACTACTTACTGAAATTTGTCAAAATTAATTTTATTTTAAAAATACATTGTATGTTAACAAGTTCATATCAATGTTTTCTTAGTTAGAAAGCTGAATTTCCTAGATACCTAAAAACTGA
Source organism: Kogia breviceps (assembly GCF_026419965.1). Classification (NCBI taxonomy): domain Eukaryota; kingdom Metazoa; phylum Chordata; class Mammalia; order Artiodactyla; family Physeteridae; genus Kogia; species Kogia breviceps. The sequence goes on along the minus strand of NC_081321.1, from coordinate 69,425,215 downwards.
TTCTTACCTATCGTTTCTTACTAATTCTTACCCAATTATATTTTTATCAATTCAATGTTAATTTCTGTCTCAATATTAACTCTGTATTTTATCTATACATGGCTTTATTATATATCAACAATTACATAAATAATATATTATGGTTTATACTTGTAATTTCTTGGTAACCTAGGTAAATTGTTGAGTTTATGTAATTGTCAAAATTGAGCACTAATATTTACTTTCAGTTTCCCTTTTGGTATGATGCTGTGCCTACTCATTAAAAAAATCCATACACATGTGCTTTCTTAACCTCATATTTAGAAACAAGAATTGTCATAAATAATAAATAAGTTGTTTCTTCAAGTGCATTTTTCTTAATTTTAAATTTTCTTTAAATTTAACCATAAGAAAAATAAATGGGCATTTTCCTTCAATCAAAATAAATTAACAGCGTAGAATTATTATTTTCCATTTATGAAGGTTGTATAAAGTCCTCCACTAATCTCTCAATAACATTGTCAGGAAACAATGTTATTCATACTTGGATTAGATAACATGTAGAAATCTCCTATAAAAAAATTAAGATTTTATTTTTTTCCCCAGGAAGCAAATCTGAAAAATGTTTCTTCTGATGTGCTTTCAGCAAGATTCTTTTAGAGTTGAAAATACAGCAATATAATTAGCATTTATAATTAACTACATTTTGTCTCTGAAAATGACTTTACTTATTGATATTTGTTACTTGCATAAAATACATGTAACATATATGTAAGTTATAAACATAATACTATTATGAAGCATAGTAATATAAATATTACTTATGAACTCTTTACTAAACCTAAAAACTAGAAAATTTATAGTAATTTGAGAGTACTGATCAGTCCCTCCCCCAATCCTTTCCTCTGCCTCCCCCCTCGGAGATGTTAATGATTTTCCAAATTGATTTTGCCTAAAAAAACAGTAAATTTTATAATTTCATTATAGTATTTATTAGAAGAAACAATTATATAGTGGATAGAAAAAGAATGCAGTGAAGTTATCTTTGATAAAAATTCACCTAGAATAATTTTTATTTATCAGACATAACATTTTTAAATAATAGGAAATCCAAGGCTCATATTTCCCACATATTGAATCCAACTATGGAATTTACAATAGCATAATAACAAAATTATAATTTTCTATTGACCTTGGATAATCTCCTAAGTAGCTAAATTTGAAATATTGGAAAATTTATTGCTTTTTACATTTATGTTGCTTATATATGTTCTTTGGCAAATTTAATAGGCATGCAATTCCTAGTTTAGTGCAAATAACATTTCTCCCCAAATTTTACAAATTCCTGAGTATATAAACTAATTGAAGTTAAATGCAGTCTTAGATTTTTAACCGAACAATATGTTCTGTTTTGGCTGCCACAGTAGCTAAAAAGAACCATTCTGATTTGACAGTGAAGAATTCAAACAGCCATTAATCTAGAAAGAAATCTGAAAAATGTATAGAAGTTGAAAATGGCATGGAGTCTTTTTAGCTCTGATTTTCATTTTAGGATTATTCATGTTATTCTCAAGAAACTTATAAAGGATATGACAGCCCTTAAAGCATGTCTTTATTATTTTCCAGTTATGTGGAAAATTCTCTGTTGAGTATTCCTAAGTCATCAAGGAACGATGTTATTCAATTCCATAATAACATAATTCATTCAGTCAACAAATATTTTATTCAAAAATATTTATTGAGCCCATACTCTGTACCAGGCTCTATTCCAGGTTCTGGCAATCTAGCAGTGAACAAGACAAATTTTCTGCCCCATGGAACATCAACAAACCAAACTAACCATTATTTTAAAAATTCAGTGTGGAAACAGTAAATTCCAAATAGAAAATATCATTTTTCTTTTAACTTCTCATTTGAATGATTGGTATTTACAGATAAAGTCTAAAAGCACCATTAAAGGTCAATGGTTACTTTTGGAATTGTCATTTATTGAGTAATGCATTTGAAAAGAGGCCATGACTTTAAGGATATTCAAGAAACAGGTTTAGGGAAGAAACTATCCAATGTTAAGACATAAATAATACCAGCTTCATTCTGAAAAATATAGATCTTTATTAATAAAATTTGAGGCAATGAATAAAAAATGATATTAGTTCAGTGAAATATTAATATCATAATTTAATTTTCTTGCCTATGTAGTAGAATGATACTTCTCTTTAGATTTGAGATTTAGGGAAATTTTATTTCCTACACATCTTTAAAGGGTTTGTGATTATGTTCTGTAGAACTGTATTGAAGAGAAGTAGATTTTAATATCTACCTGTTCTTCACATATTTATTTTCATAATTTTTATGAATTCCCATGGAGGAAAATGCATATTATCACCCGGTTATTTCTGTGACTTTACTTCCCACTGGAAAGGTAGCTATCTAAACAGAAGCATCCTTACTATGCTACTGGACAACCCTCTACATTGTTTGAAATGGTAAGAACTGTACGGGATCCAATATGTTATTGAAGTTTAATTTTCTGATGCTCCATTCATTGTTCCCATACTGGTAAATATAGTCAAAATGATCAAAATAGAACCTTTTTTTTTCCAGTTGGGAAATAGCATGAATAGTTGCCTCATAGTTCAGAAATACAAATCAGGTAAATAAATGATTTAATTGTTATAGCATAATTCCTGCATACAGATGATTGGTTTGGTTAATGAGTGTAAAAGAAATTTATTATAAAATATGAAAAAAAATACCATAGTTTCTAAAAACTCTTTAGTTTGTATCTACACCCTTTGTCATGTGACACTGCAATACTTGTAACTAAAAAAGGCAGAGTTTCTCCCAAACTGTGAAGTTGACCTAACCTTGTACCTTGTTTGGCCAATAGGATGCTGTGGACATGGATGCTGTGGAGTGGATTCCCACTGTATATCTCAAAGACTGTGGGTGTTTTTGGTGACTCTCTGTGTCTCTACCATCACCACCATAAGAACATGGCCAGGCTAGCCTGCTGCAGGGTGAGAGACATGTGGAGCAGAGCTGACTCACTCCAGTCAACCCAGGAGATTTCAACATTTATCTAACATGCAAAAGCATGAGTGGATCCATGTGAAGTCATAGTGCTGCCTAGCTGATGACAGTCGATGAGTGAGCAATACGCTAACTGTAGTATTTCACAGCAGCTGTGTGGCCATTCGTTATGCATGATTATTGTGCCCTTAGACAGTCGATTAAAGAACTAAAATATTTTCAAGATCTACTTACATTTTTTGATGGTTAAAGTGTGAACAAATTAACTGTAGATTGTTCATATAGGTTCTTTTACGTTTATATTGTTGCTTTAGGTTCTAAATTCTAAGGGCTTGCATCATGTTGTCAGCTGGCGAACAACTCAGCAATAACTCATTAGAAAAGGGTGAAATGAATTTGTGATATGAGACAAAACTAAAATCTGTAAAAACTTACAAAAGATTTTCTATGCCTGCAATCTCCTTTGTTTGAATGAAATAAATGTTTCCACTAAAACCCAGAACAATTAATCCTTAATTTACATTTACTTTTACTAAAATATTTTCCCATTATAGACAGACTTGAATATTAATAGATTCAAGTATGTTTTAGTAAAAATTTTTTTAGAACTGGGAAACCCAGTTCTAAAATGTCTAGCTTTTAGATTTTTTCAAAAATCACAAGTGTAACTAACATGAAAATGAATTAAATTCACCTTACTTCATCCATCTATAAATAAGATAAAAGTGTAATCACAGAGACCTTCAAATGATAGAATAAAATGGCATAAAATGCAATTAGAGTTTTATGAACCAATAATTATGAGGGTTTCATATCTGTGCTTTTCTTTAACTTTGAATCCAACATTTTCATGTCATATTAAAACTGTAATTACAAACTATTTCTTATAATATTTCAATAAAATATTCACAATTAACCCATTGGAGGTCCTTCCTTTAAATCCTAAACAACAAATTAATGACAGGGTTAATCAGTGTTAATTCCTATAATTCTATGGTGGTGTAAATAGATGCATAATTTTCATTTAGCTCAACTGATTGCAGAAATAACATTCCACCAAAAAAATTCAATCATTAATAAGTTTCAAAGCTCAGTGGAGGAATTTGTCTAATTCAAAATCTCTTCTAGGCAGTTATTTTGGTAAGAAGTCTGGTGCACAAGGGTTGATGTTATTTTGGTAATGAAAGTGGTAGATGATAAAAATGCTTTAATTTCAGAGATATACAAGTGAAAACTATTTTCTCTTTTATATCCTTTTTAATTTCTCTTATTCTTTAACTTTTGGCTATGAAAATGTTTTCGTTTTAAAAATAGGCATCTCATATGTGTTTGTTTTCTAGCAGTTTTAAGGCATTTGCCAATCTCTGCATTTCTTTGTGATTACCGCCTCTGACAATTGCTTATTTTTCCAGTGGAGCGTGCTAGATTTTCACGCTTTGCTCTACTGCTTTAAACATATTGTAGACTAATTCAAAAGCTATGTTATTTTTCTTTGTATGTTAGCAAAAATTATTTAAAAATTAATATGAATGCTAATGCCTGAATTTAGAGGAACAATTATTCTTTATGGATCATTTCAAAATTATTAGTTAGTTTAAACAAAGCTATTTCATTATCTTATGTTACTTACAGTCATGTCTTATAGGGTCCTTAGACCTATAATGATAGTCAGCAGTAAAAGCTATCATTTGTTGTTTGCTTAATCTATTCCAGGAAAAATGTTAAATCAATTATTCTAAAAGCTGTTCTTAAGGAATTACCCTATTTTAGGAATGTGGTAGTTGAGGCTTGCAAAAAAAGAGTGACTTTCTGAAAGTCGTGGAGCTGCTGAACTGTATGGCCAGGATGTGACCAAAGTGTATCTGATTTTAGAACCTATTGATAATGTAGTCAGTCACCACTGAATTTCTAAGACTTTTTTTTCTGATAAATTTCAGCATCATCTCCACACACATTCCCCCACCATCAGTGTGTGTATTTAAGCTGTTCTAATAAATTCATCTTATTAATTAGAAGTCAGATAGTTTTTATTTTCGTAGCTCTTTAAATATGATAAAATAGCAACAATCTCAGTTTTAAGACTATCAAGAACCAGCTTGATGTTTAAGGATGGCAATATTAACTGTAAAGAGACCAATTGGACATTGTAAAATGATATTAAATTAAGGAAAGGATTAGATTATGCATATTGTCAAGATGAATAAGGATGCTGAAGAATGCCTTTGAATGTTGACATTAAAAAAAATACACAATAAACACAATGTCATTCAAATGGCTAGTGTGTAGTTTTTAAATGAGTGGTTTTTATTCGTGAGCAGACCTACACCATTGCTTGGCTTACTTTAATACAATTGAGCCAGGAATCAAAAATGTTGCTTTAATCCTAGCTTCATCGTGAACTAGATTTTGGGAGAGTCATTTGATTGTGTTAGAGCCTCAGGATCCCCAACTATAAAATGGAGGTTGCTCTAAATCTCTGTACCGAATTAGCTGTCACAACAACACAATCTATTCAAATCAACTCAGTAATATGAAGTGACCATCTCCCACATACAAGGGTTAGGAACTATGTAAATGAAGAAACCTCTATACTCATGTTAAGGATTTTGCAGCCTCTTATTTGAGGCAGACATTGAAATACATAATATGATGTGAGAGGTGCAATAACATTCTTATGTTCAAGATATAGAAAACAAAGGAATTGATTCTATTCATTTAGGCAATTTGAAGTTTCCATAAAATGAATGGCTTCATTGACAGACTGCTGACTGTACCCCCAAATCTGTTTTCTTCCTCTTCCTCAGGATATGGTCTCCCAGCTGTCTGTTACTGATCCCAGTCTCCCTTGTAGCTATGAGTGGCCAGGGTTGGAAGAGTGATTGATGCACCTTCCTCACTTGAGCAGAGATAAACTGCTGCCTTGGATTTTATCTCATTTTCCTCCTCCTGCAGACTGGAATGCAAATGATTTGCATCTCAGCTTGGACCACACAGAAGAGTCCAATGTCTCTAATAAACAGCAGAGCAAATGAAGGGTGGAACCCGGATCCCTGAATGACTTCATGAAGCACACCTGCCTCACTAGCCTAAACTAGCTGGGCTGTTCCATGAGAAAAAAATGCACTTGTGTCTCTTTGTTATAATTACCTTAGCTTAGCCTTCACCTCAATGGATATAGCATTTGAATTTGAACTAGCTCATGTATTACCAGGTGGCAGAGAATGAGAGCAGGGTAGTTGAAACTGAGTTTGAGAAGGTAGTAAGAAACCAGATCTTTATGAGCCTTAAATTTCATTGAAAAATATTCTGAAGGGAAATAAGATCAAAGAAAATAATTTGACTCTGAAAGAAGAGTATATTGTTTGATTGCAATTCGCTTAAAATGGCGTAAAGATGTCCACGAGGGAGGACACGTGACATCTCAGACACTTACCAGGATGGTAGCACCATGAAGTATTCAGTGTGACTCAGACAAGCCGGGATGCTCCATCTAATCACTTGCCCCAGAAAACATTAATATTTTAAGTTGACATGTTCTAGCTGAACTTATAAGTCCTGTCAGATATTTTTCAATAGAGTGAAAGGGAATAGCCTTCCGTGGATAATGTGGTAACCAGTATACTTTTTGCCTGCACTGATAATTCCAATATTCATTTGATTCAGAACTTGTGACATTCAGTTCCAGAAAATTCTGACTTTTAGCACACAGTGACCTGTCAGTTTATGGCTGCTTGGTAGTAGAGAAATCAGTTCCAACTATCAGGTAGTGACAATTTGCACAGTTTCACTCAAGTGAGAACAGAATTAAAACATTTCCTCTCATATCCCCTCCAACACCATCAGTTTTCTTTATGTTCATATACAAATAATCGTAATAAAAAATAACAAGCAGGGTGGTGGCAGGATGGGTATGCCTAACTACAGATGTATAGACCTGTTTACAACAAAATGTGTTTTCCATTCTCCTTTCAATTTTGTAATTTCCCCTTGCCCTTATTTATAATTTAATATAAATTAAATGCTAATTTCTAGGTTAAGGTGACCGACCATCCTAGTTTGCCGAGGACTAAGGGGTTTCTCGAGATGTACGGTTTTCAGTGCTAAAACCAGGAAAGTTTTCAAGAAAGTGGGAGGAAGTGTTCACTGTATTCTACAGGGAGACAGAGAGAGACAGAGAGGTGTTCATGAGATGGGTTGAGAGCCATTAGCATGGGGGACATTTACAATCATCTCATTTTTAAGCATGTTTCAGTTATAAAGCCTTTGTTTATCCTTCTATTCTCAGCTTTGTGACACTGAGCCTGGGACTCTGAAAAATTACATTTCTCCTTCATCAGTTAACTTTCTCTGTCACTAGGGAGATCTCGAGGGAGAGGGACTCTGGAAGCAGGAAGAAGAGAGAAGGGACTTTCTTTTTCCCATTTATTGCTGTTTCTGTCAGCACACCCCAACCAAGGGCACTTTACCTGGGCAACAGTAGCTGGTTCCAGGGTTTTTGACACTCAGCACAAGCCTCAGTAAGCTCTATCAGAGGTATTCAATAAGCTGAGCAACACTGTCTCCTTAACAATCTTAGCCCCAACTCCAAATGCCCTTATTCTGAGCTCCTGAGTCACTAGCATCAGCCAGGCAGCAACCCCTCCTCAGAGGTCTGAGTGCCAGCTTTGTCAGTCCCCACCCCCAAGTTTCTAGATTCTGATAATCCTGCTTCCTATGTGCAGTAGCTACTTCCTACTGTTACTACCTTTATGTCATCTTAATGTTCCTTCTTGTTTTTTCAGCCCTCCAAATGTGGAACCAAATCAGTATACTGAATTTTCTGTTGAAATATATAGTGTAATTTCCATTTCTTAGTCCAAACCTTGACCGATGCAAGCAGTGATTTAAAATTTTAAAACTCCTACAAGAAATATTATTAGATAAGTTCTGTAACCTCAAAAAATAAATGTAAAAGTTACCAACCAATTAGCTTTTACCTAAGATTGTTTACTGTAGCAGGTTCCTTCTGAATATAATTATAATTTTCCAGTAAATAACTAACCAAAGATGAGGCCCTTATTTAGGGAAGGCCAGGCGTGTCACTTAAAAATTTCACCACATTTTTGTATAAGGAGCAAACATAAACTTATGAAGATCCTTTTATCTAACTAATATAAATTTGCTTATTTCTTAAAAAGTATTTTTAAAAAACACAGAAGTTTTAAGCTCTTTAACTGTAAATATAAACAATTTCTCTAGAGCACATTTAACTTATATACCTTATTTACTATTTACTGCATAAATATAAAGAAAACAAAGAAAATTACATAAGGCACTATTTAGTTTTCATCCTATTAAAAAAAATCATGATCCCTATTACTATCTACTAAAATAGATGCATTTGTATATTCATATGGTAATATTTTATACTTTTTTTATAAGCATCTCTAAATGATTAACTGCTAACATAGAGGGCTTACTACTCTAGGCACAGTTGTAAACCCTTTAATTATAAATTAATTTATAATATAGTTACTCTTCTGAGGTAAGATTATAATTTTATTCCCATCCTCCAAATAAAGAAATGGTGGCACAGAGAGGTTACATTACTTACCCAAGGTCACGTAGATTGTTGAAGCTAGTAGCCAAACCAAGACAGACACTCTCCTATTAATGAATTCTCTAAAACACTCCAATATGCTCCTCATCCAAGTAGATACCTACAGAAAGTTGTTGATGTCTGGACATAAGGAAGAACATGAGACAAACATATCATTTTGGAGAAGAGTACTCTAAGTAAGCAAGAACAAACACAACAAAATAATATTATTAATCTTTTGTAAGGAGACACATTTTTTTCTTCTAACTTAAAATTACTCTTTATGCAATTGAAATAGTTTTATTTCCAGTAACTACCTACATTGTTCTGCTGCAGAGAAAAATAAATCCCACCAACTAGTGTGGCAATCTGCTTACGAATCTAGTATATATTTTAGTTTGAAATGAGTGGGGTGTTTTCATGCAATTTCTTCAATGAGAGATTTTAATTCATTAGGCAGGCAGAAATTTGTGGGGTGGGGACTTTTTTTCAAGGAAAATAATCTTCGACAGGTTTCCATTACCAATAAAAGGAACATATACCAAAATTATAAATTCCTTAGTAAGAACAATATAGTTGCAACCTTAAGATCTATTCTATTATATAATATATATTAGATGTTAGGCTTAAGATTGAAAAACAGAAATGAAAAAGCTTTGATTTTATTGAAGAGGCAAAGTATATTTCATTAACAACATTCATTAACATTTCATTCATTAGGTTAACATTCATGGTCTACTACAAGTATAAATCAGGATTTTTTAAATCTTAATTTGCAAACAGTCCATCATGGTTAAATAAGGAGGAGGTGGTATGATCTGTAGAAAAGTTACTTGTAGAAAGCTTGGTATATCCTAAGAATGTGAGGTGGTGTGGTATACAGGATACAAGTAAAGAATTGTACATCCAATTGGTTTCTTTATATTCCTGGCTATTCCACCAAAAACAGTGTGACAAGTGTGACATAGTTTCCTTTTCTGCAAATGATGAGTGCATGGAACACTTACAGTCATTTATGTCACAAGTTTTCTAAGTGATGATGGTTATTTTATAGATATCAGTTAGATACAAATATAGATACAGATATAGCTATAAACTTTTATAGTTATAGATATTTAAGGCTAGATACAGTAGAGAAAGCAAGATGAGATTTTCTCACATTGTAACTTGAGAGCATAGGTATTGAGTTGAGAAGAAATAAATGATTAGAGGCTATTATTTTGGTCAAAAGTCCCATTCCCCATCCCCACAGATCAGACTTTTGACTTTATGTGCTATACTTAAAAGAGCTGTCATATCACATGAAAAATTTTAGAGCAGCAGCACTGTCAAACAGACCTTTCTGCAATGATGGAAAAGTTCTATATCCTCATATATGAGTCCTGAGCACTGGAAATGTGGCATGTGCAATTGAGGATCTAAATTTTATATTTTATTTAATCTTATTAATTTAAATATAAATAGACACCTGTGGCTCGTGGCTATCACATTGGACACTTCAGCTTTGAAGGGCTTATTTGTGGGCAGAAAATACAAGTAGTAGCAGGGAAGACAGCTGAAAATTTTGGGAGTCCACTAATCTCAAACAAAATTCTATGTACTAAGTCTTCTGTATATGAATGCTGGTTTTAAGCAAAGAACAAATAACACGCTAGAGCAACAAATGACCCCAGAGACTTGGGTTATAGTCTCATGAAATCATAGAATGTAGGAGACTTGAGGGACCATGTATATCAAATGTCTCATTAAATATTTAAATATAAATTAAATCTCAAACATTAGTTAACTCACCTGAGGTCACCCAGGAAAAGAACAGTAAAGAGACATCACTGATTTAATTAAAATTTAAATAAACAGTAAGAACAACGAAATGTCAGCTGATAATTATACGACAGCATAAGCTACCTTCTATAGTAAGTGGGGCAAAGAACAAACCTGACTCCATATTGGATCTATTATAGCTCTAACCTGTGTGCTCTGTTGCCTGTACTTAGTCATGCTGGCTCTGCATCTTTGTAACGGAATATTGCCTACAGCCTGAAATATACATAGTAGTCCTTTCTCAAGGCTCTGCCTCCCAGGCTTGACCTTTAAAGGTATAACATTTTTCACTCATACAGAGATTTTAAAAGTTCCAGAACAGAGAATAACATTTGTCTTGTTGTAGGTTTACAGGAACACTGGGACCAGATCCATGTGCACAGCTGAAAGACCAAAGGATTATTACATCCCCTCCAGGTCTAGCCAGTACCAAGAAGTTTGCAACAGCCAGCCACACCCTCTCCCCTTTTAGTATAACAAAAGCCTGAATTCTAATTCGGGGTAAGATGGTACTTTGGGACACTAGTCCACCATCTTCTTGGTCTGCTGGCTTTCCAAATGAAGTCACTATTCCCTGCCCCAACACCACATCTCTCAATTTACTGGCCTGTTGTAGAGGAAGCAGCATGAGCTTGGACTTGGTGATATAAGCATTATTATCATCCTGTCCTGTTTTACAGAAAACTCAGAGAGCTTAAGTAATATTCCAAGGTTATTGTGATATAATAAGAAATATACAGTTTGATCTTCATCCCCACTCCTGATTAGAGCTCCTAAAACCCTTGTAATTTCCTAAGTGATAAGAGCAACAGAAGCATCTTCTGTTATATATGGTTTTGTTCTTGGCTCTTGAAACAGCTCTGGAGCATTAAATTGAAATGAGCATCTTTTGCTCCTCATAAGAAGCCCTGTTCAACTGTACCTGAGTTTATGTTAATAAGATGACTATTGAAAAGCCCCTAAGGATGAAGGGCCGATCGCCAGGGCAACCAATTGTGATAAGAGGGGTGGAATTTTGGGGTCTACCCCCTGACCTCCAAGGAGGGAGAGGGACTGGAGGTTGAGTTAATAACCAATAACCAATGATTTAATCAATCATGTTTATGTAATGAAGCCTCCGTTAGAAACCCTAAACAAAGGGGTTCAGAGATATTCCAGGTTGATGAACACATCCATGTCCTAGGAGAGGGACACACCCTGACTCCCCAGGAACAGAAGCTCTTGCATTCAGGATCCTTTCAGACTGCATCCTATGTATCTTTTCATTTGTCGGATCATTTGCATCCTTTGAAATAACCTTCACAATAAATCTGTAACATTAAGTAAATTGTTTCCCTGGGTTATATGAGATGTTTTAGCAAATTATCAAACTCAAGGAGGGGTTTGTGGGAACCTCTGATTTGTCATCAAGTTGCATAGAAGTTATGGGTAACTTGGGGACCCACTACTTGCAGTTGGCATCTGGGAGGAAGGTAGCAGTCTGATGGGACTAATCCATTAGCCTGTGAGGTCTGTACTAACTTTGGTCTGTTAGTATCAGAATTGAATTAAATTGTAGGACACCCAGTCAGTATCTGCCAAGAATTGAAAAATTACTTGGTGTGGAAAACCCCACACATCTGGTGTCAGAAGTGTGAGTAGAAAGAGCAGTGAGTTTACTTCTACAAGGTTACAGAGATGATAAATGGAGGAAATCATAAGCAAACTCCAGTCTGACCCCAAAGTCTGTTTTTTTTCTCACTACATGAACTGCCTCCCAGGGACACCAAATTCCATAAGGTTAGGGACAGAACACTTGGGGTCAACATGAAGTTCCCTTCTATGGAACTGTGGGCCACATTAGGTGATTCACCAGAGAAAGACAGAAAACCCATCCACAAGCAGAGCTTAATGAGTTGCAGCACTACACAGGATGGAACTAAATGTTGAGTCCTGCCTTCTAACACCGAAGCAAAGAACAGCAATCACGTTTAATTGAATACCTAAGTCATTTTAGCTTTTTAGAAATGTTCCTGGGTTGAATAGAAACTAATCATTTTCCAGGTGATCTAGAGGGATTAATATCCCAGGATGCAGTATTCCCAAAGTGACAAAGATATTTCCGCTTTAGTTGTAAGAATGTCTAGCAATGATGTGCTGGATCTGGCATTTAGTGACCTGCAAGACATGACTGTTTAATTCCAGGAATTTTGTAAATCAGTTGAACTATATCGTTAGCTTGAAATTGGCAATGATGGAAGAATTTATGCATGGAAAACAGCTAATTTTACAAGACAACCAGTCTCCCCAACCTTTGAAAAACCAGTTGTTAATTTACCAGCATACCACTACCCTTGAGAGTCTGACTGGCTAGAGGTACCAAAGTCTGTCTAATAATCAACTTTAATTGTACCATGCATCTCTTGTTCCAGCTTGTAATTTGTCTATTCTTATTTTTTCTATGCTTCTGTGAATGCTCTTTCTTACTTCTTTGTTCTACCAACACAAATCCTACTTACCATGTGCCAAAAAATTTCCCCAGCTGCTTTTATATATGGGTTTTACTATCTTCTCTTATTTATTCTAATCTTACAGTCAGTATCAGGCAGTTTTTCATTCAATCCATTTCACTTGGTTTTACATTTATTCATCTCTTTTTTCAAATAAATAAAATCATCTTATATTTATTTTTATTTTGCATATCTCACACACCAAGCATGGGTTTATAGGTCCTAATTAGTGCCTAAGAAATTTGAAATGTAGGGGACACATTGGAAGACCATGAAGATTTTTTGGTTGTGTGTTCTGATTGATTTTCATTTACTCTGACCTGCCAAATTTCAGCATCTCAACATTTAACAGCTATCTAGTAAGCCAGGTCTCTGCCTCTTTCTATTCTCTATCCATACAAGTGGAGAAAAACACATAGGCATGCTAACTGGTCACCAAGCTTGATGAAGTCCTTAAGGCTGCCTGCCTATAGTTTTATATTTCCCTTGTTCATTTCTTCTACTTGAATACATAATAGGTAACACATATTTAGCCTGTCCAAAATAAGCTTCTAGTCTTCGTCTTTAAAAGCAAACCTCACAAAATCATCCTCATCAAAGTTACTAGTAACTCCATTGTATCAGATAGCTTTTGCTATGTAACATCCCCTACCCCACTCCGCCAGCCCCCCAGCATAGTGGCCAAAAACAGAAATCAATTAGCTAGCAAATATTTATGTGGGTTGGAAGTTCGGGCTAGGATCAGCTGGGTAAGTATTCTACTTCTCTCAGCTGGGCTCACTCATGCATCTGAGATTAGCTACAGATCAGCTAGATTGGTTCTTTTTTGAGGGATTAACTGGTTATTATTATCAGAGAAAACAGAGTGATTGGGCTGCATGTTTCTTAACATCTGGACTCCTGTTTTGGCTTGTTTGCATGGAAGCTCAGGATTCCAGGTGAGCAGGAGGGCAAGCCCTAATATGCAAGCACTTTTTAAAGTCTTAACACTGGCTAAAGCAAGTCACACGGCCAAGCACAGATTCAGCATAGGAGCATTTAAAGGAATATCCTTGTATTCAAACTATGTGGATAAGGAAGATGAGAACAGATTGGGTTCATTGGCACAGTTAATCCATGTCATCAATCCTTTATTTACTCAGGCAAAACGTTACAGTCATCCTTGGTACCTCTTTGTCTCATATCCCACATCTAATCCACAAGGAAATTCTATAGGTTCTACCTTTAAAATATATCCAGAATCAAACTATTTCTTACCACCAGCACTGCTTCTCCATGGTGTGAATCACTGTCATCCCTCATCTAGTTTGTTACAGACTCATAACTAACAAGTTTTCCTTCACCCACCCAACCACAAGTCAATCTGTACTTAACATTGCAGCCAGAATGATCCTTTAAAATGAAAATCAGATGTTGTCACTCCTCAAAGTCCTCCAATGATTTCCTACTCATAGAAAAAATGATTATGTGTAAAGGTCTACATTCCCTACCAGTTTTGGTGCACTGATATCTTTCTGATCTCATCTCTTACCACATTCCCTCTATCTGCCTCAGCTCTAGCTACACTAGTCTCCTTGCCATTCCTCATACTCACCTGGCACCTGGACCTGGTATTCTCTCTCCCTGTAATATACTTGCAACCAGATCTCCATATTGTTCTCCTTAACTCCTTTTGATCTTTCTATTACCTTCCGAGTGAGATCTTTCTTCATCATTCTATTTAAAACTGTAGCCCCTAACTCTAATTGTTCTCCTAGAAATTATCACATCTAACAGCTATATATACATTTACCTAACTTACTTTGTTTATTGTCTCCTATCATTAGAACATGAGCTTTATTATTCCAGGAATTAATGTTTGTTCACTACAGCATCCTAAACATCTAGTGTATTTCAGGCACATAGTAGTAAATTGATAAATTAATGTTTGAGTACCCATTGAATGAATGAAGTACTGAAACTGAGCAGGGCCCTACGAGGTCTTCCTGGGACAGACCCCCACCTCCTCATGTCCTCTACCTGCCTCTTATACATAGAAAAACTTTAGCCTCCTAGGCCTTGCCCTAGTTCCAAAAAATATATTTAATCAGAGAAAAGAGAAAATGCAGAAACAAAGGAAAATAGTCAAATAAGACAAAATAATAAAAGCTTAGCCACTAACTTAAGTCATGGACCTTTAGTTCCTCTTCAAGGGCTATAGAAAATATTCTGAGACATATCCTTTGAGCTGTTTTGCAGATAATAAAGTCCCCACCAAGTGGAAGTAGTTAACTATATGATGCCCAGACTGTAGCCATGACATAAGCTGCTCCATCTTACACAATTCCAAGAACTGGCCTCAAGGAAATGGGAACCAACCAACCCTGGAACTGAAGATTAACTGTACTTAAAACAACCAAGATGAAGCTGATCAGATCACCACATGACCAATTGCAAGACAACTGTCAAAGCTAACTATTCTGTTCTGGACATGGTCCCCTCCCTCCGTCTGTACACCTCTGAAACTCCCCTTAAAAGCTCTTGCCCTCTGATCTAGAGTTGGGAGCTGGCTTTTGGACATGAGTCTGCTTTAACCTCGGGTTGCCAGCTTCCTGAATAAAGCAACCTTTCCTTTCCTACCAACACTAGTCTCTCAAGTATTGGCTTTCAAGCCGTGAGCAGCCAAAGCAGAGTTTGGTAACAGTGCTACTAAATGACTGAAACTGTCCTAGATTCAAGGCATGTAGTAGTGAATGTCAAACTAAGTTTTGTGTAGATTGTATTATTGTTCTTAATTATTTGATGCACTCCCTCTAAGAGGAACATAATCCTTACTCATTGTCATATGATTTTCATGTACATCCAAGCAGGAAAATACCATTTCTTGTTTAAGTAACATCAAGGTTGCCCATTCTATTGGCTATGACCAACCAATGGCACGTAAGCAAAAGTGATGCATGCCATTGCCAAGAAGAGATGTTAAGAACCATACAGTTTTTACCATTAATTTTTTTCTCTGTGCCATGAGAATGACATGTCTCAGATAGTGGTTGCTTCTTCAGTTTGGATTCCAGAATGAATATATGTGGAGCAGAGCCTCAGCTGACACATGGCTTGCATACAGTGTGAACAAACAAAAACCTTTGTTTTTTTCAAGCCAGTGAAATTATGGGATTATTTGTAATAACAAAATGGATCAGGAAAACTGACTAATATAGTTTCTGACCTCATGAAGCTTACAGGCACAAAAGGAAAGCCATCAAACCTACTGGAATATTTCTTATATTCTGCTTAATTAACTTTAAATCATAAGGGAATCGACTGTACATGGAAACTTTACATACTGCAAAGAAAACAGAATTCACGTTTTTCTGAAGAATGCTGGGCATCTTGCCCATATTTCTTATGATATGTCTTCATTCTGGCCAAACTCACACTTTCTCACATCTGTTTATTTGGTGTCTTTCTGTTCTTTAGAGACACTCCATGCAGAAGCAAGTCACTGAGATGAGGAGAAAGAAGTAAATTTGATCAAGTTGTTACAGTTTAATGGATTCCTAGTACACTGAGTCATTTAAAACCTTTAAACAACTATTTTATTTTATAGAGTTTGATGTAAATAGTTTATTGTGGAAAAATGCAGCATTTCAAATATGAAACAGTCATGGTTTGAGCCTAATAACCCAACTGAATTTCTGTAAATAGAGCCCCACAATGATTCCAGTGTATAAGCAAGTACAGGGGATAAAACAGCAGGAGAGAATGCATACAACTCCCAGCTAGAAAACTTTCTACAAGCATATACCTGGAAGTCCATCCTCAGAGGCCAATGCACAACTGATTCCAACAACATGCTTCTTTGTTCTTTGTTTGCCTTTGTGTGCCCTGTTATACATTTAAACCAAAAGCAATGCATAACATGTGGCAAGAAAAGGACTTGATATTCATAAAGTTACCTTGTTTCTCAGGTAATTCTTTATTATGTTACTGTGTTTAAATGAAAAAAAAAAAAAGAGTCTAATTATGTCCCTGGGAATGAGCAAGGGAATAAAAATTTGGTTAAAACACAGTGATAGGAATAAACTCATGGTGGTGAATAGTTAGAAAATTCAGGTTCAGATGTAAGCCGAAAGGAAGAGTAGAGTGATGGTTTCATGGACTTTATCACATAGCAATGATATTAATAAGAATAATTTTAAAAATCTTCTGTAAACATGTGGTTGCAGGTAAGGACTTTCAAGGAAAAATATTTCTTGAGACCAAGATTTGTGTTTCTATTTTTTTTTCTTTCTTCAAACATAAAATGCCTCATATATTTCACATTAGCATAATAATTAGAAAATAATATTTAATCAGTAACTACTTATTGTTTTTAGAATCTTGTGTAATATTTGAAACTTTTAGAGAATATATAAAACATGTATGTTAATTACAAAGTAGAAAAGATGACTTCCTGAGGACTGACCACCTAACATGAGCTAGTTGTTTCCAAGATAATGCTGTCCTTACCATCTTGCTCCTTTCTTATCTCAGGCATCTATTACCCCCAGAGGTAAGCATTCATCCCTGGATTTCATTTTATTTCCTGAGCACTAATTCTTTGCTAAACACCTATTACTTATTCCCCCTTGTTTGAAGCCCCACCATGTTTGAGAGGATGGCATGTGAAAAATCTCTACACAGAGACCTCATCTTTTTCCATCTTGTGCCCTACTCCAGCGTATCTGTCTTAGTCTGTTTGGGTGGCTATAACAAATTACTGTACACTAGGTTACCTAACCAATAGAAATTTATTCCTCATCGCGCTTGGGTGAGTAAGTCAAAGATCAGGGTGCCAGCATGGTCGTATTCTGGTGAAGGCTTTCTTCCTGTTTCACAAATAGCTGTGTTCTCACATGGCAGAGAGACACAAGCTCTTTCTTGCCTCTTCTTATTACAGCACTAATTCCTTCATGGGGTTGCACCGTCATGATTTAATTACCACCCAAAGGTCCCATGTCCAAATAACATCATATTGAGGTTTAGGGTTTTAACATATGAATTTGGGGAGGACACAAACATTCACTCCATAATAGCACCTGAATTAACAAATTTATTCTATTTAAAAATAATATAAACGTGCAATCATAATAACATTCAGATTAAACTGTTGGCTTTTGATCTTTTCTAATCTTCACAACAACTATATGAATCAGACTAAAAATGTATAATTTTATCGCCAGTCTAGAATTAATGGTGTTGATTATCAAAAAGGAAGAGTGATCTTTTCAGTCATGTTGCTAGGAGCATAGCCATGCCCAGTGCCCAAGGTACCTGACTATTATCCTCATGATGAATAGTTAATGAGTCCCTACTACTTACCAAGAATTTTCAGTAGGTTTTGCCAACAAAACTATAAGGTATGTTCAGTTACTATCCTCAGTTTCCTGTGGAGGAAACTGGACTCAGAGCAGTTAAGAAATTCATCTATGATCACACAGCAGGAAAGTGGCAATGCAATATTTATGGCAAGGTCTGTATGACTACAAAACACATTCTCTTAACCACTTAATTTTGTGACTCTCAAGCTATTTTGTCAAGTCCTTTCTTTGTGTTACATATTAAACAAAGATGTGATAATATTTCAGTGAAAGAGGACCTAATATAACTTAATGTAATAGGAACAAAATTTTAAGGAGAAAGCATAAAATTTAAAGCTGAAAAGAATAGAAAACAGAGAACCATAAGTGATGATAACTATGTAGCTTAGTTATAGTCTATACCATTCAGTATCTATGGCCCCAGTTATGAAGGTTGATAAATTGTGAATAATTTTGTCCATTACTTGACTAGTTCTATGTATGTATCAGGAATCAGGCCTTCATTCAGAGAATCTATGCAGTAGTGTAACTGCATGTCAGAACGCAACCTCAGCTATGAACTTTGGCTCCCCCTATTTACACAGTCCTTAATTTCATAGGGATACAACAGTGTTTCCTAGCCATCTATGCTTGAATAAAAGTCACTGTAAATGTCTTCTTTAGAATTCAGACGACAAAATGAAGGAATATTTCTCAAGCCCATTTCCTCTTCAGTTAGTCTCTGGATCATAACATGGTCAGAACATTTTATAGTGGTGTTGATTTATTCTCTATCCAAGGATGCAGTTTTGAGCTAGCTGGCAGTTGTGAGTGATATGAGCTGTACTGTAAATTAAAGTTTTGTATGTTATATCACTAGGAGGATAATATCGTAAGTCAAGGTAATAACGGCGGAGATGACAAAGAAATGTGGGGAGAATATTGTGGAGGATCAAGATTGGTATAAAGGTAGATTTTAAATGATCCGGTAACTATTCTGAACAGTAGAATAAAGGGATAACTCATTATTTATAAGTAGGGGTGTGAAATAACCCAATTCCTGTGTTAGGAAG
The DNA here is from genome assembly GCF_026419965.1 of Kogia breviceps. NCBI lineage: Eukaryota > Metazoa > Chordata > Mammalia > Artiodactyla > Physeteridae > Kogia > Kogia breviceps. The sequence goes on along the minus strand of NC_081321.1, from coordinate 69,405,924 downwards.
AACTTTTGCTACCAAGTGATAAATTTTATAGAGAGGTGGGATGTTAAAAGCACAAGTTCTCTTTGTTTGCAAAAAAAAAATATTCATTAATCAACCAATATTTAGCAAATACCTAGTATATGTCAGCCACTTCTATGCCACAGCAAAAAAGGTAGGTATGAATCTATCCCTTGGCCCATAGTATAGCTGGAAAAATAGGTATTAAACAAATAATATAAGTTGAAGGAGTATTATAAAAGAGGTTAAAAATTGTATGGAAATATAAGACAAGGTGATATTTTCTCACCGGAAACTCATGAAATGACCTCAATATTGAGTATTTCATGATTCATTGCAGTCAGGCTTTTAGGAACTTCTAACAAAATAATTAGTCATGTTTTCATTCCAAATATTAATTCTCTCATTTTATCAAACTATGTTGGCAAGAGTTAATTACCAAATCTGTAAAACGAGTAATATTTATAATGGTACCATTTATAAAAATCATGCTCAAACTCAATGTTAAAGCATGTAGAAATCTCAGATAGAAAACTATTTGGGAGTAAATGAAAGTGGAAAATGGAGAAATACTGTCTGATGGGGCAGGACAGAATATTTGGATTAATGGAAGAAGAGACAAAAAACATGGCTGCTTTTGAGCCTTATTCCCTTACTGTCGCGGAGGAAAAGCTGTAAGGTATGTGTGTGGTGGAGGGGTGGGGTGGCGTGGGGCTGAGCACAGGACGTTGTACAAGAGCACACGGAGGACTGATGTCAATGCATGGATGTATTATTATTGTTATTATTATTAATTTTTTTTGTGTGTGTGTGGTACGCAGGCCTCTCACTGTTGTGGCCTCTTCCGTTGCGGAGCACAGGTTCCGGACGCGCAGGCTCAGCGGCCATGGCTCACGGGCCCAGCTGCTCCGCGGCATGTGGGATCTTCCCGGACCGGGGCACGAACCCGTGTCCCCTGCATCAGCAGACGGATTCTCAACCACTGCGCCACCAGGGAAGCCCGGATGTATTATTTTTTGTACTCCAGAAATGCTCTGTAGTTTTCTGTATATAAAACCTAGGATGGTATCATATTATATTATTTTATGTGTTTATCTGTCATCGATTAAGTTGTTGGATTGTGAAATCAAACATCAAGTTAAGTACATGTGCAGTTTTAAAAACTATATTCATAAAAACACTTCCTAGTTTGAGAGACTCGGGGATAAAAACAGGATTTCTTTCCGTCTTTCTGGTTATGAGGCAAAGAGACTCTACTTTCAAAGAGAAAATTAGATGTCCTTATGGAAAGGGCATGAGTTGTCAAATTATTTTTCCAGTGCTTTAATAATCATAATATTCATTGATAAAATCTTTTTGACCTAGCAGTTAATCTGTATATTTGCTAGGAAAGGTCCACCATCAATTTTGAATACAACTGATTTTTGAAAAAACTTAGAGAATTATACCCTCAATAAGTCTTTAATAATTGATAACATGCACATGCTCAAAATGGTCTCAAGGGAGGTGAGAGAAAGTATTAATTATTCATAAAATAATTTATAATTATTCTGACATTCTCCTCTATGTTGATGGGATGGTCAGATATTTTACAGTTGCTTTTATTTAACCTTTTACCTGTCCAAATACAGCCAACACACTTAAACATGATTTGAAAACTGGAACACTGAAAGACATTAGATAACTGTCTGAGTAATTTGGGTATTTTCCGCAATTCCACACAGGAAAGTTATCAATGTTCTTTGAATAGATCCTGTTAGCAGTCAAAGTTGAGATTTCAACTTAGAGGGAAAAAAAATGTATTGGCAGAATTAAATAAAGTAGGGAGAATCACATCTGTGAAAATGAGTTAGCATTTCATTTCTTGAGTTTTAAAAATAAAAGATTTGGAGAAAGAGAGCCTAAGAGTATAAATTTCATAATTTTACAGTGCACTTATTTTGTGCCTAGATGCTTTTGTTTAAACTTTTTCTTTGTTATAATCATCCTTTCTTCTCCCTTTACCTTACAAATTGGAGTAACAATTACCTTCACTTTTATTGTGTTCTATACAGTTGTTATCATTACTGGAGAGGTAGATATTATTATTCCTATTTCACAGACAAGAAAAAGAAGCCCAGAGATTTTCAATAACTTATCAAAGTCAGATAGCAAGCGGCAGAACCAGGACCAACTCATATGCTCCCCTCACCGCACCCTTGAGAATCCATTTCCAGTCACAGGTTTTTACTCCTCCTGCCACTTATCTTATTATTCCAATTAGTGTAAGAATTGACCTTTTGGGTTTGAATTCTTCTCACAATATTCTTAGTGCACAGAGTGTCCTCCTCCCATCTTCTTCCCATGTCCCATCTTCATCTTGTGAATTGAATAAGTATTTCTCTCACAGAGACAAACTTTCACTCACATGGTCCCAGCTGCTGGTTCCTTACATTATGTTATTTTATTATAAAAATTAATCTTATTTGATATTTCTTGGAACATGAAATTAATTATTTCTTTACTCAGCTAATTTTAGAAGTGAGAAAATTTGAATATGAAATATATTTCAATTAAGGAGTAATCTGAAATATATACAATGGACTTTGACATATCTATGTAAATATATAAGAAAAACACAAATATCAACAACTCCATGGTTTGTGTTTTATCTTCAACTCTTTGGAGAAAAAACAAAGTCCAATAAAGATGATTAAATGTCCTTCAGTTAGAGAAATAGATCTTGCTGAGTTTCATTGTGTAATATTTTTTCTTGTTTATGTGACCAAAATGGTAAGAGTGGAGGATATAAATATGATCATGTATGATTTCATCAATGCCTTATAGTTATGTGATTTATAGTGAACATATATATACGTGTGTGTGTGTTTGCCACATATTCTTAACCTGGTAGCTATATAAAATGGTTCTGTCACTTCCTTTCGAGAAAGTCTCTGTCCAGATGCTTCCTGGAATTCTACCTCTAATGTCAGGGTTAGGACAGGCAGGTGGGAGACTCAAGTCTGAACAAATGAAATAGAACATTCTGTAGCACAAAGTAATGGCTAAGTGATGAGCACCCAGACAGAGCCATTGAGATATAACGTGATGCTTCCTGGGGCCACTGAGAGGCAGAGACTCTTCCCTGTTGGACTTAAACCTAAAAGGCTGGGGGGCTGAGAACAAATCGTGTATAGTATATTCAGAGCCAAGACATGTAGAGAAAATAACTCCTGTTGACAACATTTGAGACTTTGGATCAAGCTGCACCTGAAAATTTACAGCTGGACATTTCAGTTACATGAGGCAATAAAATTTTTGGTGTTGTTGTTTAAGCCAGTTTGAATTGCATTTCCTGTCATCTGCAAGAAATAATATTAACCAACACAAAACAGATGACTTGGACACAATGACCTAGCAGAACCCGGTTTATATTACTAGCTTTAAAACTTGGAATTTCTAAGAGAAGGAGTTCTGTTTTGCATAGAAAATGGAAAATAGTTTGGAGAGGGAGATATGTGGAAGAAAAAGAGATGAAAGAATATTCATGTCTGTCCTGACATTGAGGCATCAATAACAATAACATTTATAAGGCAGATTACTACTAAAAATGACAAGCAAGTCAGATGTGGTCCCTGCACTCAAGGCTTATTGGAGCAAATGACCATAAGTAATTTGACAAATAAGTAGCCTTTTGATGATTTAGTTTAGTTAAGTGTAGTTTTGATGAGTTCAAGGAGGACTAAATTATACAAAGAAAACACATGCAAAGCTTACCTGAAAAATGGTAGTCAAGCCGCCACTAGAAGATCTGAGGAGTAAAACTTAGGGGAATGGGGATGGGGGAGGGTCATAAAGGTTGAGGCTTGAGCCAAATAAGTATGGGGAAGATTCTGTGCTAGGAAGTAAAGACCAACTTTAAAGGCTTTAAAATCCCAGTGTAACTGAGATGTAGTGACAAAAAGGAAGTGAAAGGTACTTGCAAAGGACAACTTAACTTGCTGTATTAAAGAATCTATACAGGGAGGTAAAGAAAGACAGGAAGCTGCTGGTGGATAGAGAAGGCAAGGAGGAATCAAAAGTTAGGAGGTCCCAACCAGGGTGTAGAACAAGGGATGTAGTATTTGAGAGAGATTTATAAAAGTGAAAGGTGTGAAATTGTGATTCTAGATAAGGGAAGTTTGTGAGAATGACAGAGTTCAAAGTATGACTGAGATTAGTTACCAAGGTAAACTGAGAAAGCTTCTTAGAAATAATAAAGCTCAGGTCTCAGCAGTGTTACACGAGTCATCCATAATCTTACTGACATCACCCAGTTTGACGGTAGGAATTGGAGTGTAACAAAAAGAAGTCAACTGATGCCAAGTTTTCAAAGAAGTAGGAATATTTGTATATTACATATGGCAAGAGGCAAAGTATTGAGAGCTACTTATTATTGACCACATAAAGTATTAAGCAAATGCTAAGTTATTTTAACTAAGATTCACTTTTTCCCTATCAGGTAAGTACTTGATAGTTTTGATTTTATAGATGAGGAAATCAAACTCTAGAGAGGAGTAATTAAGTAATTTGCCAAAAGCCACATAGTCAGGATTTGAACTCATGTATTTTGATTCTAGAACATATACTCTTGACACCTATACTTCCATGTTAAAAGTAAATTGCATTGGTATTAATAAAGTAGAGGAAGTGGCAGTGAAAAGGCAAAAGATACTGATCCTAGGAGAAGTTTTAGAGGTTTGTTAAAAATGATATAGGGAGGGCTTCCCTGGTGGCGCAGTGGTTGAGAATCCGCCTGCCGATGCAGGAGACACGGGTTCGTGCCCTGGTCCGGGAAGATCCCACATGCCGCGGAGCAACTAAGCCCGTGAGCCATGGCCGCTGGGCCTGCGCGTCCGGAGCCTGTGCTCCGCAACGGGAGAGGCCACAACAGTGAGAGGCCCACATACAGCAAAAAAAAATAAATAAATAAAAATAAAACTCTTTGAACCCCAGATCTCAGGTTTGCTGGCATATAATAAATATCTCAATCTCATTGTGAGGTTAAAATGAACAAATAAATGAATTGATCAGCATAGTCTTTGGCATATAACTTTTATTCACCTCCCATGCTAAAAAAGCCATTATATTTTTTATTAATAAGACCAGAGGTATAATGTCTTTTACCATTCTTAATATATTTCAACACTTCAGAAAAAATATTGGTTATAATAGTCACTTTGGAAATGCATGCCTTTTGTCTGTGAAGTGAATTCAAAGTTTTTAAAAAAGGCTGCAAAGTTGATACTCCTTTAAAACACTGTTAATACTCCATATTCAAATTACATAAGTTAACCAATAGTTAATATGCTTTGTTGGGTTATATCTAGAATATCTCAATCTTTTATATTGTTCAAGAGTTATGTAACTTCTTAGTAAATGAGTGTGTTTAAATTACTAAATACCCATCTTTGCTACCAGTAAATGTAAAACAAACATTATATAAATATCAATTTTATAAAATGCAAAAACATTTAAAAAATCATATTAACTTTTCCAAATTGCATACAACAAATACATCCATGTGTTTCAAATTATTTTTGATATATTGATGCAGAAAGTAAATATCTTTTATGTTAGTCTTAAGAAAGGGAGGCAGCAGTTGAAAAGGCATGAGAGTGGTGACAGAGAAGCAGGGATACATCTACTTGATTCAATTTTGTGAATTTGGACAAATTTAGTAACTTTGTGAAACTTGAATTTCTTTATCCATAAGATGAGAATAAAAGTATACTATTTCATAGGGGTTTTGACAGGATAAAAAGGGATAAAGTATGCATAAACTTTTCATAAGTTGCAAATTAAAATTTTAATTTATATATTAAAATTAATCAATTGTATTTTAAATTAAATTTAAAATAGGAATGTGGTAAATGAAAGCACATAATCTTTATATTCAAATATTTGTTCCTGAATACTAGCATTACCACTTAATAATGATAGGATAGTGGAGAAGATTAATGAACTGTTAAAAAACTGTATCTTCAGACCTGTACAATTGAAATAATAACATCTAGCTCATATGACTTATGATTATTAGATGAGTTAACATAAGTCAGTGATGATCCTTAGGGCATAAAAGGAACTCAGAAGGAAAGTCATTATTATTACCATCCATATTATGTCTTTAGTTTCATTATTTAATAAAGTCATTGCAGAAAAATTCTGTTAGAATACTATTAGAAAGTTAATAAATATACAGTAAATATAAAAATAAGTTAATAAATTGAGTTATATTTAAATTGTGCCTATAGAGCTGTTTCTTTAATTCCTTTTCATCAGTATGTTCAGTTTGTTTATCTTTTCCTGTAAGGTCAATACATTTTATTTTTTATTTTATTATTATTATTTATTTTGTGGTACGTGGGCCTCTCACTGTTGTGGCCTCTCCCATTGAGGAGCACAGACTCCGGACGCGCAGGCTCAGCGGCCATGGCTCACGGGTCTAGCCGGTGGGATCTTCCTGGACCGGGTCACGAACCCACGTCCCCTGCATCGGCAGGCAGACGCTCAACCACTGCGCCACCAGGGAAGCTCAGGTCAATACATTTTAATTGGTATATTTATATATTCTTACTAATTAACATGACCAATAACGCATTTTTGTGTGTATGGAATATCATAAGCCTCATTAAATCGTATTTATTTATACAATTTTAAAAACTTGACTAATTGATATAATACTTATCAATCACTAACATCATTGTGAATGCTTTAACAAAGTGAGCTAAATAATTTAGCATCAAAAGTTTAGGAAAACTGACAATTAGTTTATTTGGATAAATAGTTAAAAAGAATTTAGAATGTATTTGAATCACATAAAATATGTGATTTGAAAATATATGTATTATTCTTTAGCAACATGATTTCCCTTTGACTTTCATGTAAAAAATTACCTACATAGTTATAATTGTACGCATGTCAGATTTAGAGAAGACAGCAGTAATTACTTCAGTTTTCGACTCTGGGATGGCATGCTGAATGAGTTTCATATTTCTTTTCTTTAAAAGGGTAGAATATCTATCGTTTTATTTTGACAGCTATAGACAAGTCCATATTTGATTAAGTCCTATATATCATCTAGTGAGCTAAGCATAAAGATTTTTAATTATAGAAAGCTAGGACATTTCAAGCCTTGGAATATTAATTAATCATTCAGGGAAGATGTTATTTTCATCTCTTGTGTTAATTTTATACCCTGACATTTATTAATAGTTTGTTTACTTTTTTTTTTTTTTTTTTTTTGGCGGTATGCGGGCCTCTCACTGTTGTGGCCTCTCCCATTGTGGAGCACAGGCTCTGTATGTCCAGGCTCAGCGGCCATGGCTCACGGGCCCAGCTGCTCCACAGTATGTGGGATCTTCCCAGACCAGGGCTCGAACCCGTGTCCCCTGCATTGGCAGGTGGATTCTTAACCACTGCACCACCAGGGAAGTCCCATACTTCTTTTAATATATCACTTTCTTCACAGTTAGTATTACTTGGCAGTAAAGTGGAATGTGGGGTCTGAATGCCTGGATTCAAATCCTGGCTCTGCTACATTCTAGATGCAACAACCAAGACAAGTTTTAGAACATTTTAAAGTAAATTTTAAAAAGTTTAATTAGGTTCTATTTGTTTATTTTTGCTTTTGTTTCCTTTGCTTTAGGAGACAGGCCCCCCAAAATATTGTTGAGATTTATGTCAGAGTGTTCTGCCTATGTTTTCCTCTGAGAGTTTCATAGTATCCGGTCTTACATTTTGGTCTTCAATCCTTTTGAGTATATTTTTGCTTACGGTGGTAGAGAATGTTCTAATTTCACTCTTTTACAAGTAGCTATCCAGTTTTCCCAGCACCACTTATTGAAGAGACTGTCTTTTCTCCACTGTATATGCTTGCCTACTTTGTCATAGATTAATTGACCATAAATGTGTGGGTTTATTTCAGACCTAATTAAACTTAGAAGCTTTTTGCACAACAGAGAAAACCATCGACAAAATGAAAAGACAGCCTACTGAATGGGAGAAGATATTTGAAAATGATATGACTGATATGGGATTAATATCCAACATATATGAACAGCTCATACATCTCAACATCAAAAAAAAACCCAACTAAAAAATGGGCAGAAGAACTGAATAGACATTTTTCCAAAGAGGAAAAGCACATGGCCAACAGGCACATGAAAAGATGCTCAACATCGCTAATCATCAGGGAAATGCAAATCAAAACCACAGTGAGATATCACCTCATACCTGTCAGAATGGCTATCATCAAAAAACCCACAAATAACAAATGTTGGGAAGGATGTGGAAAAAAGAAAACCATCCTATACTGTTGGTGGGTACATACGTTGGTACAGCCACTGTGGAAAACAGTATGGAGATTTCTCAAAAAACTAAAAATAGAACTATCATATGACTCAGCAATTTCACTCCTGATTATATGTCTGAAAAAAACAAAATCACTAATTTGAAAAGATACATGCATCCTAATGTTCATAGTAGCATTATTTACAATAGTCAAGGTATGGAAGCAAGCTAAGTGTCCATCAATAGATGAATGGATAAAGATGTGATATATATAAATATATATAAAATATATATATACACAATGGAATATTACTCGGGCATAATAAGAATGAAATAATGCTATTTGCAGCATCATGGATGGACTTAGAGATTATCAAATTAATTGAAGTAAGTCATACAGAGAAAGACAAATACTGTATGATATCACTTATATGTGGAAGCTAAAATATACAACAAACTGGTGAATAAAACAAAAAATAAACAGACTAACAGATATAGAGAACAAACTAGTGGTTAACAGTGGGGAGAGGGGAGGAGGGACAGGAAACAGGGGTAGGAGATTTTAAAAAGGGGGTTATTATGAGAGTATATGAAATCATGTTTGTGAAACGTCTGAAAATTGTGAAGCACTGTAGAATTTAAAGAATCTTTCATTCTATTAAAAAAATAAAGTAGCAAAAAATAATGTTTTTAAGCACAGCTGTAGATTTACAGAAAAATTGTGAAGATGATATAGTTAGATTCTGTTATATGTTGGTAATAATACTGGTAACTATTTTATTGTGTACAAAGTTCTTAAAAAATCTTTCAGACTTGGTTCCTGCTTTCATGAAAATGAGAACACTCAGAGCAATCAATGAAGTGAGATGATTAATTGGTTTGGAGCTTGTGGAGTATAATGCAGTCTTAAGGGAGAAAGAAAACATATGTTTATTTATATGTTTAGAAGGAGTATATCTTTAAAATATAAGTAGGTTGAACACAGAAGAAGATTTCAGTCTCCTGAATTCTAGGCTTTGAAAAGATATGTATGAAATGGGAGGCCACAGCCTATTTACTAGAAGAATATATTTTATGAAGATTGTAGTCTCATCAAATATTCCTTAGCATTTCAGAGAGATTTTGAAAAATGTTGGCCTTTTGGGACTACAAAAGGTATGGCATTTCATATACTGCAAAGGAATATTGGCCTAAAATTGAACCATTTATTTTGTCCTTGTTATATGTCACAGTTGTCCTTTCCCTTGAGTTATTAGTTTATCACCTGCAAGTTCTTTTCAGGAAAAACTGGTGGATATCATTAAGGATCAAAATAGAGAACTGATTTAGTCTGAGGACTGGACAACTAGTAATTGGAGACCAGTAAATTGTCTCGATCACCAAAAGAGCTATTTAAATCAAGGATTCTGGACTTGTAAGGAACTGATCCTATTAAATCGAAATACATATTGAAACAAAGAAAACAGACTTCTTGGTTTATCACAGAGGTCAAAAGCATACCAAAGAAATGTCTATAAATTTTCATGTTTGTTGACATTTCTTCTTCCTTTAAAGATTTGTAAAATCAGATTATTCTCCAGGAATAAAAGGCTAATTATTCCCTAAAAGCAACATTATCTAGGCTCAGTGATGGTCATAAACTACAACAAAATAGAAGGCATTTGGTGTGGTTTGTAGGACAAATCCATCAATCACAGGTTAATTACATATTATATTTTTACATCTTCTTTCCGTTGGCCCAAGCTCTGTTGTCTTTGAATGAAAATCTCTTACATTTTTATTGTGTAAATAAATTTATTGGATCCTTCTTCAACGTGAGTCTTGAGAAGAGAGTGAATTAAAAATATTTGGAGGAATAGGAAGGAAACACATAGGCCTGAGGTGTGGACAGACATGGAAAACACACAAAGAGGGAGCTTAGAGAATCAAAATCCAATATGTTCACATATTTTCATGGAGATTCCAAAGGAAAATAATGAATAGCAGGAAAAGGAAAAAAAATCAATACAGACTGAGATGATTTTCAATATGAAACCTAGAATAAATGGTCAAGCTGCCTAGGAAATGGAGTAAAAGACCTTTATTATTCGTGAATGATATGGAATTGGACAACATGTGTTTGATAGAGGATACCAGAAGCAGAGTTTGACCCTGAGAAGTACTGGCGGAGATGATGTGTGGAGATCAGAACCCTCAGCTGACCATGCCTGAATCTAGAGCTGAGTGAAATCCTAGTACAGAACTGGAGAGGGACTGTATGCCAGCAATTCAGTCAACAAATTGGCTGAACCAAGAGTTAGGTAGGAAAACTGCACCCCAGTGCTCGCAGGAGCTGAGAAAACTAGATACAACTAATTTCTCATTGAATCCTACCAGATATCCCAGAGTGGAACAAGAAGTCCAGTTCCAAATCCCATCTTCCATTAAAGGGAAGGTAACACCTAAAGTACCATTAGGCAGTGCTCAGTGTTTCAGGCACTGGCAATGTGTGCTGAGGTAAACTGTGGAATCTTTTAGTACACATGGCTGGCAGGTAAAGAAAATGCAAAGACTGAGAAAATATCCAAATCCTAATACTAATCCTTCACCTCTGTGAAACTACTAATCCTGTCAGGGTTTGCATAACCCTCAGTATAGTAAACAGGATGCAGACAAATGGGCAGTTACACTAGTTCAGGGAATATGTGAAAAGAAATGGCTTAAATTTAAGTGGAAAATAATTTAAGGATAATCATCAGACAACAAACAAATAAAACAATAATAACAGCTGTAGAAAACAGACACATTGAATAGGAATTTTTGAAAATATTATGCAGGAAAAACCATTTCATTTACAGAGAACTTTTAAAAATATATAGAGGCTAGATAGCAGACTCTTCATTTTTCAAAGTACTCACAAAAAAATATTTTCCTCCATTCAGGGGGTTGAGGGGAGAAGAGAAGTAAGTGAGGGAGATTAAGAGGTACAAAGTTCCAGTTGCAAAATAAATGATTCATGGGTATTAAATGTACAATGTAGGGAAAATAGTCAACAATTATGTAATCTTTATATGGTGACAGATGGTAACGAGACATCGTGATGATCATTTTGAAAGGTGTAGAAATATCAAATCACTATGTTGTGTAACAGGAACTAACATAGTGTTGTAGGTTAATTATACTTAAAAACAAACAAACAAGCAAACAAACCAACAAACTCATAGAAAAAGAGATCAGATTTGTGGTTACCAGAGTTGGGGTTGGGATGGGGGAAGGGAAATCGGATGAAGGCAGCCAAAAGGTACAAACTCCCAGTTATAAGTACTAGGGATGTAATGTACAACATGATAAATATAATTAACACTGCTGTTTGTTATATATGAAAGTTGTTAAGAGAGTAAATCCTGAGTTCTTATCACAAGGAAAAAATATTTTTCTCTCTTTCTTTAAGTTTGTATCTATATGAGGAGATGGATGTTCACAATACTTATGGTAATCCCTTCATGATGTATATAAGTCAAATCTCTATGCTGTACACCTTAAATTTATATAGTGCTATATGTCAATTACAATCTCAATAAAACTGGAAGGAATAAATATGAGAGAAAAAAATTTTCTTCTACTCAGGCTGACAACATATGTTAAATATTTTTAGCAAAATTATAGATTATATACATTTGAGAAAATGCACACATCTTGAAGAGAAAAACTATTCTAGTATCTACTTCAATTTTAAATAAGAGAAAAATGAATACTATGAATTAAAAATATAAAAACCATAATACTAAATTACAGATTTTGTGCATTAATATGAAAAACCTGATTGGGAATTTGTCGAAACTTTAGAATAATTTCTGAATGGTCTGAAGAGAGTGGAGTATAACCAAAAATACTCAGACTTTTGTTGAATTGCTTATTATTTGATCACTTGCTTTTTTCTTTAGTGTAAATGAGGAAAATATCTAATTCTAAGTATTTGAACATTAAAAGAGATAATAGAATGCATACTAGGAACCACATCTTGAGCTATATTCATGAGTATAGCCAGATGCTTTTTCTGTAGCCATTGGATAGGTTCCCACAGAAGTGTAATTGCATAAGGACATTCCTAGGATAGGTAACATCCCATAGGAAGAGAAAGGCATGCAGATTGGTCTATTAATAATGCTTGTCTGGTTAAGGAGCAACAAAAGTGAAGGCTACACTGTATCTCCTCCTAAATCATAACAACATTAGTTGTATCCTGTGTACTACACATGGTCCCAGAGAAGGAAACCAGCTTAGAGTTCTCTGTTAAAAAGAAATGCCCCTAAAGGATTTTCTGGAATGACATCATGACTCAAGCAAAGGTGACCCAGAAGAAGCAAGAGAGAGCAATAGAGGGGATTCAAAAAGTTACTGGCAGGAAGGGGTAGAGAACACAGTCTGTGTTAAGCAAACTGTGGTTGAAGAAGCCAAGAGATGAAGCTTTGAGGACTCTGCAACAGCCCCTGCAGTGGAGACTGTGGATCAGTATTCCTTGTACTGTATGCCTCCTTGCACTATAGAGACTGAAAAGCTAAAATGTGCATTTTTCTAGGCTCCCTTGCGATTGGGTGCACATAAAATTTTGATTTGGCCAACCCGATATATCTGTGTGGGACAATGAAGGTGGGAGCAGGGTGGAGTTCAAACTTCTGCTGGTTCTATGGTTTCTACAGACATGCAGGATCACAGAAACCATTGTTTTCCTGTGTTAATATTAGCAAAGTACCAGTCACTAAACTAAGGATGTCAAGAAGGAAGACATGCAGCACCCATTTTGTTGATGTTACACATTTCTGGAGCATACACAGCTTCCCAAATATGATAGGCTTCTGATATTATGATCCCTGATTAAAGTCACAGCAATGCAACCATTCTCTGAATTACAGATAAGGCAGTGACAATTTGGTGTCCTGCTTTTGTGACTTATGTCTTTGGGAGACATTCCTAAAAGCGACTTTAAGAGTTTGTGTCTTCTGCTCCCCTTACCCTGCTATAACATTTGATACCAGAAATGGTCACAGGTGGGCTTCCCTGGTGGCGCAGTGGTTGAGAGTCCGTCTGCAGATGCAGGGGACACGGGTTTGTGCCCCGGTCCGGGAAGATCCCACATGCCGCGGAGCGGCTGGGCCCGTGAGCCATGGCCGCTGAGCCTGCGCATCCGGAGCCTGTGCTCCGCAACGGGAGAGGCCACAGCGGTGAGAGGCCCACATACCGCAAAAGAAAAAACAAAAAGAAGTGGTCACAGGAAAGAAGCACCGAGGTGCAGGGCAGTCTGAGACTGGTCATCCTCTGGCCGAGTTTGAAGACACCGATGTCCTCATGAACATTAGAAAATGAAGACTGGCATTTTTATTGTCCATTATGGCAAAAAAGTTACTCTAGCCTGTGGTGCTGAAATAAAATACCTATTGAAGACGAGTTTTTGACAGATTGAGGGTCTGCTACAATAGATTATCATGGTAAAAATAAAAATATTATAATAATCAGACTACTTCTATCTGTGCTGGAGAACACAAACATAAAAAGACCAGGTTCAGGGCAGAGTCAACTGAGGAATCTCCTGTGACTGCCCTTTTTCCTATCTATGATCATGTGAGTCCCTGGATTAACTCAGATTTGCCTTATCATGTGTGTGTGTGTGTGTGTGTGTGTGTGTGTGTGTGTGTGTGTGTGTGTGTGTGTGTGTGTGTGTGTGTGGTACGCGGGCCTCTCACTGTCGTGGCCTCTCCCGTTGCGGAGCGCTCCCGACGTGCAGGCTCAGCGGCCATGGCTCATGGGCCCAGCCGCTCCGCGGCATGTGGGGATCTTCCCAGACCCGGGCACGAACCCGTGTCTCCTGCATTGGCAGGCGGATTCTCAACCACTGCGCCACCAGGGAAGCCCTTGCCTTATCTTTTATGTGAGAAGTAGGCCTTTGTTTGGGAAAGAGAGGGGCACAATATCATTCCTGTGGTATTCCTAAACATAATGAAATAAAAAACAAATCCAAAGTGAAGAACACGCTACAAAATAATTGGCCTTCACTATTCTAAAATGCCAAATTCATGAAAGGCAATGACTGACAAACTGTTCTTAATTTAAAGAGGCTATAGAGACATGAAAACTAAATACAATGTGTGATCCTGGGTGGACCATGTATCAAGACAGATAATTATCTTATACATAAAGCACATTAATGGGAAAATTGGAAAAGTGTATATGGTCTGTGAACCAAACAACTGTATTAGATTAAATTCATAAATTAATAAATATATTTATATGTATTAATTGTATTTAGATTAAATTAGGTTAAATAATCTGATTTTGATAATTGTACTAAGGTTATGTACGGAAATATTATTGTTAGACAACATATACTGAGTGCTTAGAATAATGTGGTATGCACATCTGCAATTTATTCTAAAATCGTTCAAAAAATTATAGAGATATATACAAGCATATATATGTATATGCTCAATTGATATAAAAAAGATAAACCTAGTAAGTGATTGGTCTTTGCTGCATAGAATTTTTTATTTTCACTACACCCTTATGTGCTTTTAAATAAATATTTATGTAATGTTTTTGTCTATTTAGGCATTCAGAAGCCCACAATACGTTATCTAGTGTCAATAAAATTGACTGTTATGTTTAATAATAAATTAATATACATTTAAAATTAACCTATATAAGTAGTTATATTTGGGGCTGAATAATTTCAATAATATTCCTAGGCAGTACACTAAGAATATACAAATGTTGTCTAAAATATCAAATAATCATGCCACAAATTAATAAAAGAAGGAAATAGGGAATATAAATTTTAAAAATTTCACAGAATTCTACTAGAAAAAAATCTTTACTAAACTTACCTTTAGTATTTGAAAAATTATACTGGATCATTGAAACTTTTATTAATCCACCCTTTTGTAAGTTCAATCCATGTGTGATAAAACATTTTACATCATATTATTTTATTTAAATTTTTTCTAATCATACTATCATGGTTAGAGTACACTATTAGTGAATATGCTAAGTACATAATTGTGAAAATAGTGAATATGTAGTATATAAAATATATTGACCATATTTTAGAAATACAGAAAGTTGGGTTCTATTAGATTAATATATTTTGAGTACAAAAACAGACTCTCCAAGATGCAGGGGATGATGTTATTGACATGGGCCGAAAATAATATCTTCTGTAAAATCATTGTGCCTTAGAATAATTCCTTTTAATTAATTTCCTAAATTAACAATCCTACCAACTTAGAAACATTGGAAAGAAAAGAGGTATGAAAAATCAAGACGCCAATCATTTTATGCATTTGACTTCCAAGTATTATCAAAACATTTGCCACAGTTTTTATGTGATTTTAATTTTCTAGATACTAACATTTTTATGCCACATGTTGCAGTATCCCTTTGAAAAAAATGTACTCAAGCAAAAATATTCCTCCAAATCTCAAAAAAGTAACTGGTTAATGAATTAAATTTTAATGCTTTTGATAGTCAAATAAAATAATCTGAAAAGAAACTTTAGTCTTCCTTATTATTTAAAAATAATATTTAGCTTTGCACGTTATGAATAAAGTTTGTATGTTGAAATTTTTAA
This sequence comes from Kogia breviceps, assembly GCF_026419965.1. Classification (NCBI taxonomy): domain Eukaryota; kingdom Metazoa; phylum Chordata; class Mammalia; order Artiodactyla; family Physeteridae; genus Kogia; species Kogia breviceps. The sequence goes on along the minus strand of NC_081321.1, from coordinate 69,390,017 downwards.
GGCAAAAATATTCAATAAGTATAATTTTTTCCAAAGTATTAAGGATTGTTAAAAACCGTTAAAGATAATAACAAATGGTTGTCCACAGAATGTAAAGGGCTAGAAAAACATAAAGGAATGTAATAATGAATTCGTAGTCTTTTTCATTCCAGTGAGGCGGATCTTAAAGCTCTAACAAGAAACGTCAAGTTTAAGAAAAACAGACGCACAGTTTGTTTTATTTTCCAATACTGAGTATATCTGAAACCAGATCCCTTTCTTCTTACTTACTCTGCTTCTAAATGTCATTTTAAATAAAGTTAACACACATTTACCCGCTTTGTCCCATCTCCCTTTTCGAGTTTCAGCTATAAAATGTCATTTTGTGAAAAACATATTCCCCTTAGATAAAGCTTCCTGAATGAGTCCTTCATTATTTCCAAAGGGCAAATATATTAGCCTGAGATTTATCATTTACAACTTTATTATTCTTTGCAAAATGTCCTGAAAATGCAGTGACAAACATAATTTTCCTAAGAAATATTGGGGAAAGCTTCAAGGGGATTTTATGTTTCCTTTTACACATAACATACATAGGATTTCTTTATGATGGAAGTTTGATGATTAAGTATATTGGGGCCAAAAAAAGTTCCTATATTTCAGATTCAAAATGACTTTTAGAATTAGAAATACTATATATATATTTTTTGTTTTTTATTTATTTATTTTTATTGGAGTATAATTGCTTTACAAGTTGTGTTAGTTTCTGCTGTACAACGAAGTGAATCAGCTATATGTATACATATATCCGCTCTCTCCTGGGCCTCCCTCCCACCTCCCCAATCCCACCCATCTAGGTCACCACAGAGCACCGAGATGAGCTCTCTGCGCTACAACACAGATTCCCACTAGCTATCTATTTTACACATAGTAGTGTATTTATGTCAAACCTAATCTCCCCATTCATCCCACCCTCCCCTTCCCCTCCTGTGTCCACACATCTGTTCTCTATGTCTGATAATAAAAAGAAAGTCACTTCATTGCTCTGTTTATTTTCTATAGCTGTTTAGGATGTATGCGTGCATATGTATGCATGAACATGTATAATTGGGTTGGCCAAAAGTTTGTTCAGGTTTCTCATAAGATGCTACGGAATGAACGAACTTTTGGCCAACCCAATATGAGTACCTGAGTATATACATGTATATATGTAAACGTGCATACATATGCATATGTGTCTGTGTCTTGTGTGTGTCCCTATCTGTGTATTCCCTCTCCAACAAAAGCAACTTGCTTTTTCCTGAACACAAAGTGGGCATTTCATCCTTTGGTCAGTTCCTTTACTTGGAAAACCCTTCTTTCTCTATCATTCTCCATCCATGGAAACACATTACAGCTGGGCTCCTAATCTAATAATACCATTATTAATATCTAATATTAATAATCTAATAATACCATTTTTACCTATCTTATCTCTATGCTTTATGTTGGTTCCTGGAAGCTATGAACTTGATTTCTTCCATCTTATTTACTGCAGTGTCTCATAATTGGTAGCTGCTCAAAAACTATATTTGCTATCTGAATGAGTGAGTTTTGCCCATATCATCCAAAGTGCCTTATTTCCTTTATCATCTCTGCTTGAAAGCAGGTTTGTGGGTTGTTTGATACAATGTTCTCACAGATGTTTGGAGGCAAGTGCTCTGTAAAGCCCCCATGGAAGGGAGATTTATAACTATTTTTCATCTATTCCACTGCTTTAGTGGCTTAGTTAGGGAAGCATATAATATAGCTTGAAGCAGTGTGAGACACTGGAGCATCATAATGAAGAGTTTGAGTTTCATCTCAGTTTTTTTCATGAGCACAATAAAATAATAATGTTTACCTCATAGGTTTTACAAAAGAAAAATGAAGTGATGCATGTAAAATACTTGGCAAAAAACAAGCACGTAATAAGCAGGCAGTTAGGCCAGAATAATAATAAAGAACCTTGTTTTTTCATAAATAAAGAAACTGCTCTATGCAGAAGGACCTGAGTATTGCTTCTACAACATCCCTCATAGGTAGAGTGACATTATGGCTCCTATTTTCCTGAACTGTATGCTTTACATATTTCATATTTTGTATGTTGCTAATACAGAAAGTTGGGTTCTATTAGCTTAAAATATTTTGAGTATAAGAACAGACTCTGCAAGATGTTGGGGATGATTTTATTGACACAGGGCTGAAGATAATGTCTTACATAAAATCACTGTGCCTTCGAATAATTCCTTCTTATTAATGTTCTAAATTAACAATCGTACCAACTTAGAAACATGGGAAAGAAAAGAAGAATGAAGAACTCGAGATGCCAATCATTTTGTGCATTTGATTTCCAAGTATTATGAAAACATTTATCATAATAAATTTAATTTATTATGAAATTATTTATCATATAATTATTAATATTATTAATATTATTCCTTTTTACTCTCAAGAAGTTTTCTAGTTTTGAAAATGAATTATATAACCACCCTACTCCTAGTCCTTCTTCATGGCTTATTTATATTTATGTAGCTCTCTGCGCTACAACACAGGTTTCTTCTCTTTAGAAAGAAAATGAACAAAGTTTTAGGTTATGCCATAGGAAAATATCTTACTGTGTTTTAGGAATAATTGCATTCTTCCATTTTTCTTAAAAAGTAATTTAAAAAAATGTGTATTTCTCTATGTTTTAATGTTGAAAATTGCATAATTTCACAACACAGTTTGCTTGTTACAAAACTGGAACTAAAGTGTTTTGTACCTAAAAGTTTTCAGGCTTGATTTTTCAGGAAAACTAGCAAGTGGAAAAAAAACCCCAAAAAACAAAAGCATAATTGAACAAACAAGAATATAACTACATAAAAAATGTCTAAAAAAGACCTACTTAAAAAACATTTCTATAAAATGGTACCTGAGTAGGAGTAGAACATGAATATTAATTATTTTTAAAATGGAGCTTGACTTTATACATATAGATATTCTTTAATTTACTCATGACTTCTTAAATATATTACAAAGATATAAAAGCATATATTTATAAATTTAATCAATAATTTTCACAAATACTATCTGTACCTGAAAACAGGCATTTATATAAAATAGCTTTGAAAATCTAGAACTCAGTGAGTGTACAAATACAAAGACTCCCTGAGAAATAATTCTGTCTTAAATTAGAAATGGACTGGGTTTTATAACTTAGTTTGCTTATTGCATTCTTTGCTTATTTGCCTTTCCCTCTCCTGTAACTCCCAATCAGGGATCACAACATTTGCTCATCTTTACCCGCAAAATCTAGAATCAAGAAAAAAGAAATGAAGCGGAATAGTTTCTGTAGGTAGGGTAATCCTTCGACCTTGATGGTAAAATGTTACTGCCTTATCCTGGGCTATCTGCAGTACTTGACATTTATAGCCATATTGTTTTTAAAGTTAACAATAAGGTCATTCTGTTTTTCTGTATTCCACATATTTGGAGTAAAATGCCCTAAGTGTGTCCAGAGAAGGAAGAATTATACCTGTGCAAATCAAGAATGACCCAGAAGGCAGACACCCCCAAGCTGAGAAGTCCAGAAAAAGCTCACTTGCTTAATGATAGACACTTCTGTAACTAAGCATTTTCCTTACACTGATTTTTGTTTTTGCTCTAGTTGGTTCTATTACTTGACACCAAATGGATATTTGTTTGGCTAGAGATGGCTAGAAATCATCTTATTTATTTATTTATTTTTGTGGTACGCGGGCCTCTCACCGCTGCGGCCTCTCACGTTTCGGAGCACAGGCTCCGGACGCGCAGGCCCAGAAGCCATGGCTCACGGGCCCAGCCGCTCCAGGGCATGTGGGATCTTCCCGGGACGTGGCACCAACCCGCGTACCCTGCATCGGCAGGCGGACCCTCTACCACTGCGCCACCAGGGAAGCCCCATCTTATTTTTTAAATGCTGGGATATAATGGCCTAATAATCTGTCACACATTGTATGAATTAATAAAAAATTTGTTTCCTTATTTAAACTGAGCTAATGCATGTGGTTTCCCCTGTCAGGAATGGAGAACGTTGGTAATTTCAGAGAATCTTTGAACTTCATAGTAGAGCACAATCTAAATGGCAGTCATATTGGGGGTGTGATTGGCCACAGGATGGAAGCAGGTGGTAGGAGACAGTTACCAAAAGGAAAGAAGAGAGAAGCCAAAGACAAGCCATTTTACCAGATTGTGACTTTAGTAGGGGGATATTGTTGAATACATGCCTAATAACCATTTGTTCACCTTTCTGGTTCACAGAAACCTGTGTAGAGTCTACCAGCCTCAGGAAATAAATTACGATATACGTAAGTCAGCATTTTCTTAGCTATGGAATATGAACCAATTGTGAGTCATAAAATTAAATTGGTGGGTCAAAACCAATTGAAACAGTAAGGAAAATATCAAAATGCTTTTTTTTGATATTTAAATACAGTTCATATTTTTATTATAAATATAAATTGTGTATAACATTTTTTATTTACAAATAATTTTCTTACTGTGGGATACTTTTAAATTCACAGATATAAGCCAACCATGGAAACTCTGTCATTGGTGCCATTGATATGTCTCTTGATGGACAATGGTTGTGTCCTGATCATCGATCCTCAAGGGAATTTTTGTTAGGTGTTTTTAAGAGAAAAATTTATTCCCTTACAGGAAGGAGAGCAGAGAAAGAATACAGGTTATTTTTCTTTTTAACTCATCTTCCCTTCTTATTGGTATATTACTGCATGTTAATTAATGCTTAGATCCACAGAAAATAACATGTAAATATTACACTGAGGATAACAGAACAAAATGATTAAAAAATCTGCATCCTTAATGACATCATTAAGTCACTGTGCTGTGAAATGGCCCACCTTCTTGCTAAGTTATGTAATAAATGTCTGAATTGTTTAAGCTATTATTTTATTGTTATTCTTTAGTTTGCAGTGAAAATTGAATGACTATAAGTCTAAAGCCAGTTATGCTGAGAAAAAATTCAAAATTATTTCATACTTTGTCTTCACTTCCATTGTCTTTATCTTTTACCATTTGCCCCTCTTTTTCTAAGTCTCAGATTTTAAATTAATACTTGGCAATACCTATATTGTGTTTACTTCACTATTACTAGATAAACTTGCTCCTTTTTTAACTCTTATTTCTGTTTTGTCTTGCTTTTGGTTTTGTTTTTTAATAAATTATGTTTAAGGTCAGTTGCTTCTTCCCCAGATGTTAGAGATTCCTTTCTGATAAAAATCAGGTAAATAATTCAACAGTTTCAAGAGGCAAATAATTACATAATGATAAAACTCCCAGTAGAAATCTGTAGTAGTAAAATTATGAGCTATATTATCTAATAAAAAGAGCAGAAAGGGTGATATGTTCACATAATTTTTGGCAACAGGAAATTTAAGTTAATAATGTCAATGCCATAGATTTGTACAGGTGTCATAGTTACATGAACCTTAGGGAAACCAAATATAACCAAAATATTTGCCTCTAATTAATCAAGATGTGATCAGAAATACAGACTCCTTTTCTAGACTTCACTATAGGCAAAGCATGATTTGTTAGCCTAGTAACTCCAGTTTGGGTTAAAATAAATTCCTAATTGTTTAATATGAGGTTGGTTTGCATAATTCTACGTTTAAGCTATGAAAAAGGCACAGGAGGATAAATAAACCTGGGTCATAAATTTTAGCATAAAAGTATCACAGGGTACAAATAGAATGAACATAAGGAACTCTTTCTATAAGCATTGTAGGATATTTTTGAGTGGTTTGAATTGAGCTCCAATAATTATAATGTATTGTATTTAAATACTGTGTGTGCATATTGGAAAGGAAGGTAAGAGGTTTTCAGGCAAAATGATGAGCATGAAGTAGCCAATTGTTTAAGTTGTAAGAATGTTGTATAAAATAATGTTAAAATTTTAGATTCAGTTTCTGCATAAGCAAAATGTTTTGTTCTAGAGATTTAATCATTGTAAATTAAGCAATTCTTTCCAGCATGCCTATTTTATACCAGGTATTATGATAATCTCTGGAAACATAGTTCTTTTCACTAGTGTTATTATCTTAAAATCTACTAAAGGTGTATCCTATGTGAAAGTACATGCAGTTGGGCCCCAAATCCAGATACATTATTAAATGTGTGAACATCAAGCTTCAATTTACTTAAATTCAAAGGATAATAATATTATTGAAAAAGTTCAATAAAGTGATAAATATGTGTGTGAACACGTGTGTATCTCTCATGTGCTTAAGTGCTTAAGCATTTAATAAATAATAGATGATATGAACACAGAAGTTTGTATTCAATAAGAAGTATTGGGCTTCCCTGGTGGCGCAGTGGTTGAGAGCCCGCCTGCCGATGCAGGGGACACGGGTTCGTGCCCCGGTCCGGGAAGATCCCACATGCCACGGAGCGGTTGGGCCCGTGAGCCATGGCCGCTGAGCCTGCGCGTCCGGAGCCTGTGCTCCACAACGGGAGAGGCCACAACAGTGAGAGGCCCGCGTACCGCAAAAAAAAAAAAAAAAAAAAAAAGAAGTATTTATGAGCTACTGGTGTTCTGGTACAAACAGTTCTTAGAGTAATAAACACAGTGCCTAATCTATATTTGCTGAATAAATGGATGATCAAAGAAATAAATGAATTATTGGATATATAAGTAAATCTTTTCAGCTACATATCAATGTAATAATAAATAGAAAGAAGAGGGGACTTGCTTACTCTGAAATGATACAGTTGCTGATATCAGAATAAGCTTCCCACTGAGAATCTATAAAATATCTGAATAAAATATAAAAAATTTAGCCTTTTATATCATTGGAAAGCATCCAAGAGAGGCAGGAATTTGAGGAGGCAAGAACCTTAAGACAACGGACTGCATTAAATTGATGCCTATTTTGGCCACTTTTTTTCCCACAGGTTGTTTTCTGATTTCCTGAATGGGGCATAAAAAGCTGCAGTCTAGAGTTTGTGACACTCTAGCATGCTTTGAGAGAAAAAACAGAATTTCAGGGACAACAATACAGGAAGGGTCTGATATAATGGGCAAATTTTCCTTTTGAGTAATTTGCTAACTCTGAGACTTAGGACAAAATGAGCATGATGATAAGGTTAAAAAGCAGAGCCTATAACAGTACCATGAAATTGGTGACTGCAACTCAGTCTAAGTCTTACAAAGCAAGGGGTTGAGATGCTTGAACTCTATTTCCTAAGAAACTAAACAGACTCATCTTGTTTAGTCATAACAATAGAGGAAATAAGATGCATATTGAAAATACTCCATATTATAGTAAAAACAAAGAGGAAAGGAGAAGAAAAAAAGAAAAATAACATGTAAGATAAATATAAAATAAATAGAAAGCTGGTAGACTTAAACTCTGCCATATAAATAATTACATTAAACCTAAGGGTAAACAGCCCAATAAAAAGGTACAGACTCTCAGATTGGATAAAGCAAGCAAGACCCAACTGTATGCCATTTGTAAGAAACACACTTCACATATAAACTCAAAAACATATTAAAAGTACTGTAAAAGGATGGGAATCTTTTATGTCTTTCACACAATGAGAATAAAATACCTTTAAGAGAAAAATGCCAGTGGGTAAAGATAATGCTGGAACAATTACTTACTTATGTGAAAAAAAAAACCCCAAAAACCTAGATTTACACTTTATATACTGTATATATGCTAGACTATGGTAAGTTAAAAGTGAATGCTCTAACCCCTAAAACAACCACTAAAATATCAAAATGAATGGTTATGCTTAATAAGACTTCAGAGGAGATAAAATAAAATAAAGTTTTAAAATAATTTAAAAAACAAAAAAAGATGAAAAAGAAATAAAGATCACATGGCTCCAATAAAAAGCAAGTGGCAAGATGATTTATTTAACTATAACAATAGCAATAAATACAGTCATCATAAATGGTGTGAATAAATCACTTACTAAAGATTTTCAGATTGAAGAAAAAAATGAAGACTCAAATATGTGCTGCTTACCAGAAAGGAACTTCAGCTATAAAGTCACAAATATGTTAAAAGTAAAAGGCTAGAAAAATATATACCATAATAACACATAAAAAGAAGTCTGGAGTGGCTATTTATATCAGAAAAGTATATTTCAGAATAAAGAATATCACCAGGAATTAAAAATGTCATTTCATAATGATAAAGGGTCCAATTCATTGAGACAGCATAGCAATCCTACACTGCTAAGTACCTAACAACAAAGTTCCTAAATATATGAATCACAATATGATAGAACTGTAAGGAGAAAGAAACATATCTAAAATTATAGACTATAGAAATTTATATACTATTCTGCAAATAATTGATAGAACAAGGAAAGAAAAACTCATTAAGAATATAGAAAATCAGATAATCACATAATAAGAAATGAAAACTACAGGTGAATATTCTTCCTGGATATGTATGTAAAACAACCTAAACAAAAATTTTGCAAACAAATTCAACAATATAGAAAAAGAGTACAGTAATGCATTATGACTCAGTAGAGTTTATCCCAGGAATGTAAGATTAGTTTAACATCCAAAAACTAGTCATGTGATCTACCATATTAGCAAACTAAAAGAGGAAAACCATGTGATAATCTCATTAGGTGCAAAAAAAGAAATGATAGCATCCAACATACATTCAGGATAAAAACTCTAAGAAAAGTGGAAAAAGAGGGTAACTCTCTCTACCTCATACATACATACTTCTTCAAAAAACCTATGGCTAATATTATACTTAAGAGTGAAAAATTAAATGTTCCCCACTAAGTACAGGAAAAATACAAGGATGTCCACTGTCACCACTTGTATTCAACATTGTTGTAGGGGTGCTAGAGTACAGTCAGGCAAGAAGAAGAACAAAAATATTAGCCAATCATATCTTATAAAGGACTTATATCCACAATGTAAAACACTTTTTCAAAACTTAATAATAAGGAAAAAATTAAGATGGCTGAAAGACTGATACATACATTTTATCAAAGAAGGTATACAGATTGCAAATAAACAGAGAAAATCTTTGCTGATGTTAATGCTTAATTATCACTAGACATTAGGGAAAATGCAAATTAAAACCAGGAAATACTATTACACATCTGTTAGGCTACAATTTAAAAATACTGACCACACTCACTTTGCAAGGATGTAGAGCAACTGGAATTCTCATACACTGATTGTGCGAATGTAAACTGTACAGTAATTTTAGAAATCAGTTTGGAAGTTTCTAAGAAAAGTTTTTAATAAAGCAGCACATGTACCAGCTATTCCACTCTTAGGTATTTACTCAAGAAAAAAAAAGTATATGTCCATATATACACTTATATGTGACTATTCATAGCAACTTTGTTTGCAATAGCCCAAAACTGTAAATAACCCAGATGTCAACCAACAGGTGAATGAATAAAGAAATTGTGGTACGTCCATACAATGGTATTGAACTCAGCAATAAAAACAGCTGAACTATTGATACACACAAAAACACTGATAAATAGCATAATAATTATATTGGGTAAAAAAAGCCAGACAAAAAGAAATACATATTATATGATGTATTATATTCTTTAATTTATAAAATTAAAGAACCCAATCTATAGTGACAGAACACAGATTGGTGGTTATGTGGGGACTGAGATGGGTGTTGGGAAAGGAGTGGAAGGAGAGAGGGATTATAAAGGGACAAGAATAAATTTAGGGGGATGATAGATTATAGATGTAGATGGTACATGTCCATTATCTTGATTGTGGTTACGATTCCATGGTTTTATATATATACATATATACATATATATGTATATGTCAAATTTTCAAATTATACCTTTTAAATATGAATATTTTATGTTTAAATTCTATGTCAATAACACTGTTAAAAAATATTAGGCTGGCCAAAAATTCATTCGTTTTTTTCCATAACATCTTACGGAAAACCAAAATAAACAAGAAATAATTAGAAACATACAAATATCTAGTAAAATTAAGACAATACATGATACTAACATCAACAGGAACTCACCATTCAGTAATGTATACAAAGCACCTCATGGTATATAGCAGAAATTTGAAAGTGTTAGGAAGTGTTTGACAGTTGAATTTTCCAGGCTTTTCCAGATGTTTGATATGATATAATGGAGATAACCAGGCTTAGAGTATTACAGTGAAATTTGTTAGACTAAAATTATGAAGAGGCAAGTGCTGGAATGGGATGAGTGTTGCAGAGAGTCAAGAAAAAACTGAATTATGAATTAATTCAAACATAGTATTATAAAAGTAAAGAGGCTATGACAAAATAAGCAAAAAGAAAAAATATATAAAAATATTGCAATGACAACTGGAAATGCCCTGTTGTCACAGAGTTTTTCTTTCATATTTTCAAACAAACCACATATAATTATTTTAACATGTTATTAATGGTTATGTTGAACTTATCAGATACATTTAAAAAATATTTGATGATATAAAAATATTCCCATTATTTATTTGTTCCAGTTTGGGTCAGCAGGAAAAGATGAGTCCATAATAACTTTGGTTCAGATATTTATTTTGTATAGTCAATATATTGTTAAAATTTTCGAATGATATTACAAAGAAACTTTTGAGAAAAGTTACTAAGTCTCAGTAAATCAATACTAATTTTTAAAATAATTGTAAACTTTATTTTAAGCATTTATATTTATAAATGGAATTTTATTTCCCTTTCTTAAAAAAGAGCATGCGATTTCTTATCTCTAAATAACATTGCAAATAAAATTGATCAAAGTTTACAAAACTTAAAAATCAAATTGGCTATTCAATTTGCTTTTTATACAATTACCTTCAATCAGACGAACCACAGGGATAGGTGAAGCATGAATTACTTTTGTTGAGATATATCTTTATGGCATTAATTTTTTTGACTTGTTTAAAATGGTATTAATTAACACCATAGTAAACATTGATTCCCATTCACCTCAATGAAAAATCACCATTTATCTCTAAATGGTATTAAAAATAAATTTAAATTGTTGAAAAAACATCCAAGTACTTCGCTTTCAACTTGACCACTACATTTACATCAAACCTTTGAAAATACTATAGTGCTAGTGAACATGAATAATGAATATATCAAGTTACATGATATGTACTCAAACTTCTTGTTTAAATCAAATTTGATTTAACTGTATGTGTTTAAATCACGTGTTGTATTATAAATTTCCCTTGTTTGAATAAATATTATAGTAAAAATATATGGTAATCCCATAGGAAAATACTGATGGTTTACACTTGAGGCAATCAATTTTACAAAAAATGATACACAAGAAATTAGCATGCTTAAAACAGTGTCTCAAATTTCTCAATAAAGGCTATAAAATTATATGGGTTTTTTTGTTTGTTTTTTTGCGGTACGCGGGCCTCTCACTGTTGTGGCCTCTCCCGTTGAGGAGCACAGGCTCCGGACGCGCAGGCTCAGCGGCCATGGCTCACGGGCCCAGCCGCTCCGCGGCATGTGGGATCTTCCCAGACCGGGGCACGAACCCGTGTGCCCTGCATCGGCAGGCGGATTCTCAACCACTGCGCCCTCAGGGAAGCCCTATATCTTATTTCTGACACTAAAATTTTTATCTTGTTTCTTCATCACAAATGTAGCCATTTGCTAAAGCTGTCTATTGCTTCCAAAATGAAATATTGCACTGTCAATAAATGTGAAAAATGTGATGTGTTAGACACAAACAAGATGAGAAGGGAATGCGAATGAAAAAGAAAAAAATAGTAAAACACCTTAACTCATTGTAGTATAAACCCCGATAAATTTTTTTTTTTTCTTTTTTGTAGTGCAAGTGCCTGACTTAAGCTTTGACTGCCTGGGCATCTACTTCATAGAGACATCCCTTTCAAAGACTGCTATTTCAAATAAACACATTGCCAGCCACAGACCTAGATAAAGAGCCAGGCTGTCTCCACCTACTGAAGCTCCTTTGTTTTAGAGATTTTGGCTGATTTTTATAACTGACCATTTGGGCCACTTTTGTTTTTTCTCTTCCTGTGCTTCAAATTCTCACTCTTACATTTCCAATTCACCAATGAAGAGTTAGCCTACAAAACCTTAGGCCCCTACCCTCCATCCCAATAAAAGCTGAACCCCAGGCCAGCATATGCTCTCTCTTTCTATCCGAGACCTCACTGTGTGGCCTTAGGTGTGCTGTGTAATTTCCAGGTCCTGTAAGCAATACACCTTTATTTTTTCAAAGTTTCTGAAGGTTATTGCTGCAATCATAAGAACCATGAGGCCTGGTCCAACCACAACATTGCTTATTGATAGGCAGAGACCAGCAGAAAACAATTGGCACTGTTGGCAGGATTGCACGATTGCCCTTGCAATAATCTACAACTTGGTTACTAATGAATGACCTAACTCAGGTGGATAATACCATCTGGGAAAGGAGCACTGCTTGATGTGGGTCTGTTCCATGAACATGCTATGTGTTTTCACAAATTGCCTCTGTGGCGTGTTGCCTGCAATATCCAGCCCAAAAGGTCACAGCTGCCATAATAATCCAATGATCTTTTCAGAGTAGTGTGACCAATGTCATATGGTCTAATGAGACAATTAGACCACTAATTACAAAGGCCTTAATTGATTATTAATGTAAATAAGGATCCTTCATGCCTCAAGACCAAGGAGAGCTAAGGAAGGTAGATTGAATTGCAAGGATATTGTTACCACCCAAGGAGAGGCTCTGGACTAAAGAAATAAGGAAAAGATTCCTGTAGGTGAGGAGGATGGGAGACCTCTGCCTACAAGCATTGGGTCAGAGGGTTATGCCCAGAATGCATGTCCTAACCCACAACAGTGAAATAGACTTGCAATCAGAAATCAATGGCACCACCAGTGGGAAAATACAACACAGGCTTGTGGTCTCTGTGTCACCACTTTACTCATTACTGTTGCTCCTCATCCCCTGACCTGATGGGCTATTATGGGTCCAATACCTTGTGTGATGTTACTAAAAATTAATGGACAAACATAAATATCCTGAACATCTGGGGTCAATGTCTCCTAAGAACTTTGAGGAGGTATACTTGTTCCTTGATAAATGCAAAACCGCACGGATGCTTCCTGGGTATTATTCAATGCCACGCATACCATCATGGCAAGACTCTGGTATTACACTCCATAGGCCTAGGGGCTTTTCTCAAAAACCTTGTGCATATTGCACTGGTAGAGACACAGCCCAATCCCAGAGAGACCTTGTGGGACACCCTGTAAAGCAAAGCAGTCACCCACAAAGACGGCTCACAGTGACACCATCCAAAATTTTCCAGGAACACTGTACAAGATGAAGGTAACAGGATAAAAAAAAGTAGAAATTGAGATAAAAAATTATACCTTAACTGAAAGTCAAACCTTTCTTAAAGATTTATGCAGCTCCTAGGAAGGAGAGAGGGGGACTAATTGATTATTGCAGGTTTTCTTGTTTGCTTGGAATGGGCTCTGAATTGTTACAGTTGCTACATGTGTCAAATGACTGGTATCTCTAAAGACCCTAATATCCATAACTTTCTTAAAGATCCAGCGAGGCTCTAAGCTCATTTCCTTCAAGGTACCACAGATCCTGAGCCCCCTTAGCTTTCCCCTGAATGGGGCAGAACTAGAAGCATGCCTCATGAGGTGTCCCTGCCACCAAGGGGAAAGCTGACAGGGTTATCAAGTCCTTTAGTGAGAAGAAAGAGTGAAATGGGAAGGCACAGACCCCTAGAGCCACTGATATTTGTAAGAAGGCCCTTCTTCTCCTCACTTATTTGTCACCTGGTACCATGTCCATCCTTCCATCACAGGGATCAGAGCTAAGGCTCACAATAAATAGAAAACATTAGGATGAAGCCCAAATCCTGCTGTGCAAAATTGTCATGGTACAATGGGTTTATTGTTTCCATAACCATAGTAACCCAAATGACCCCCTCTTCTTTTCTAACCCTGAAAAGGCCCCATTTGACCTTGAGCCCAGAGAATTATTTTTTATAGGCTGCTCCCTTAACTACAAGGTTGTGCTATGACACTTTACTGGAACTGCCAAAACCCTCCAAAAAGCTTTAAAATGTCTAGGAGAAAACTTACATTTTTTTCCTCTGTCTCTTGAAGATGTAAATTTACCCAGTCTTTGAAATGTAAGCCCCCCATAAAGTAACTTAAAATTACTTGCAAAAGACAAATACAAATCTTAAAAGTCTCTTCCACAAATATTAATAAAAAGCTTTAGCCATTGGAGAAGGTAACCTTAATTTTCCTTATCAGCCAATTTGGAAAAAACTGTTATTTATAAACTAGTGACTTTTATATTGTTGTACTTGACTCATGGCCAAAAGTTTGGAATGGAAGCTAAAGGGTTTTTGTTTGTGTCTGTCTTGTGTTTATGTATGTTTATAGATGTATATTATGTATACGCGATTTTTTTTCCTCTCTATCTCTGGATGGTATTGCCAAAATTAATTTGTTAAAGAGTTCTATTTAGTTGGTTTAAAAATAATTGTTTAAGAATAAGCATTCCAAATATTCAAAAAAGAGAAACTAACCCCAAAGTTTTACAAGTCATGTGATCGGGGATAAATTTTGGTTAAAAAAAGCTAGTTTAAGTTTGGGTTAATTAAAATAAGAATGTGTTCAGAGTTATCATCATTACACATAATTCATATAAACTTTTATTCTACATGGGTTTACTAGTCAAATAATTCACGTTATTTTTATTACAAAAGTTGTCAGCAAGAAAAGTAACTTGGGATGATATCTGACTTGATCTGGTGTCTAATGAAGTTTCCATGGGTCATCTAAACATAATTTTGGGGAGTAAATGATTTAAATAGATACAAGTAGGATAAGAGGTTTTAGGTGACCTTTTTGGCAATAATCATGTGTTATGGTATGTCTACTTAAAAATAGTTTTCTAAATCTCTGGTAACTTGTACCCTTAGAATTTTGTTAAGACAAATTAAATGATGGGAATACATTGAATATCTAGATCATTTCCAAATGCGAGAAAATCCTGAAACATTAATTGTAAAACAATTCTAAGTTCCCCTACTTTGACCTTATTACAGAGAATCGAAAGATATTTGGTCCTATTAGTAAACATGTTTTATGCTACACTGCAAAAGTGTGCTATGAATAGATATATGTTTCTACAAATTATTAAACATATTCATAAATTTGCTAGTCTAAAGAATGCTGGTGTAACAGTGCACAATTGCTTACTTTTTAGTTTTCACTAGAAATTGTTTTTTAAGGGTTAAGAATTCTAATTAATATATGTAAATAAAGCTACCATAAATAATAAGGGAAACAACTCTGTATTTAAGGAAAGTAGAATGTATTTTGGCTAAGAGAGGGTATGAGCTATGGAGATGCATTTTTGTTAAGGGAAAAGAAAGTAAATTGGTCCTAAAGCAAAACTGGTTATTTCAGAATGAGAAAGAAGAAAACAAAGGACAGAATGGTATAGAAAGTTGGAAAGAAAGAGATATTTTTACCGTGTGTGGCCAAGTTGTCTAAAATTGATTTTTTTATTATAAAGTTGTTTTGTTTTTTAAAAATAAGCTTTAATATCAATAGTATGCTTATGTAGTTTTCTTTCATCTGCTAAAAGAACAAAATTTTCTTGAAACACTGTTCTGCTCCTGATAAAAGATTATGAAAGTTTTTTCTTTACCTTTTAAGTAATATGCTAGAAAGAAATGATTTTGTGTTTTATCAAAATAATTTTCTGTGTTTCATACTGTCTTAATCAGGTCTTTGATTTCTTAACAAAATGGAGTCTTCTCAATACTAAACGAGTTAAAAGTTTTGCTCACACTATGTAACCTTTTGTGTTTGCCTTTAAAAACTTTTGTCACTTTGGTTAAGTGATAATTATTATTCCATAATGATCTGTGACCCTATTTAGTCAACTGTCCAAAGCTTTTTGATATTTTTGACAAACTTCCTGAACTCCAATTCTAAATGAAGTCTTTTTGATCTTGAACTAACTTGGAGTTTTCCAGAGGGTCCCTGAAACATCCCCAAAGATTCATTCTCTCTCCTTATAAAAAGAGAGACATTAAACTAATTGGGATATTTGATATGTTAAATTACATGGAGAACATTGTCAAAAAAGAAGTAATGCTAAAACTTCTATATGGATATCTTTGCATGGATATATGCTATTAATATGTGTTCCAGAAATTATATAAAATTCTTAAAAGTCTAATATGTAATGTCATCAGTCATAATTCTAGTTATCATCCTAAAATCTTGTGTGTCACAGAAATAACCAAATTTCCTTGTCACCTGCATTATAATGATCTCTTATCAGATCTTTAACCATGGGCATTTTTAAGCCTTTTGTCACTTATAGACAGTTATTGTTCTACTCTGATGTTTTTGCAAAAGTGCTTCATCTTCAAGGAGATTCATGGAAAAGACTCTAACAAGTACAGGTTTCTGTTAACCTTCAGATATTATCACTGAACTAGGTTAGAATTTACATAACTTAAAGGAAAAACTAGATTCATAAAATTGTTAACAAAAGATCAATACCAAGAATTAATTACATGAGACTAAATGAACTGATGAGGATAATTATATGACTTTTGTTTGAAAGATTGCTGGTTCTTTAATCTTTTGTTTCCCAGATTTAAAGAAATTTTTTTTTCTAGTTATGACTTACAATAACTTGATCAAGTGTATCTTTGTGAACAAAGATGAAACAATTATTTTCTCCCTACCTTTTCCTTCCAGAATTCAGGAACTCTCAGTGAGTATTTTTATTTTCATGGCAATATAGTTATTTGCATAAGTTCAATAAGTTTTCCTTGTAACAGATCACAATTGAAAACAGGGGCTATATTACCAAAGCTTTGACTGGAATATCATATTTGAGAGAGACATACATATACTCAGATATGATCAGACAGCTTTACAAAACTAAATTTGACTTTCTGGAGCCAATAAAGCCACTTGGGAAAATCTACCTGGTACCTTGCTTACAGGGTTTCAGCAGATTTATGAGTTGAATAAAGAAGGTCACTTCCTGGCAGGCCCAGGAACCTCAGGATATTTGGGGGATCTCAAGAAGAGAGGAATTCACCCAAATCTATAGGTATTGCAGGCTGAGTCTGCTGGCAAGTTCTTGGCTTGGCTTCCTAGCCTCAAGAGACTTTTAAAAGCTCAATCTGAGTTTTCTTATGAAAAGTCAGAGCAAAGCAGCCTATATGGTTAATCACTGTTCTTGCTGCACTTATATAAGGTGAAGTTTATTGAGATTAGACTTATTTTTGCAAACAATTAATCTTACTTTGATTATCTCTGACAGAAATGGGGTAAATGTAGAGAGAGAAAAATATATATGTTTCAATGGAAAACTATAGTACACTCTTGTGGATATCAGATTCTAGTCCTGTTAATTGCCTTTGCGGTTTTGTTTTATATCTGTTAACTGGACTGGATGCTGAATTCTTCTCATTTCCTCTAATATTAGTATTAGGCTTTAACTCTCCAAACTAATGTTTCCATTTTTTTCCTACCCTTACAACTTGGAATCATTGAGAACTAAAACTGCCCTTTTCCCAAAGCCATGCAGGCTAAAGTGGGACAACTTGATAAAAACATCAAAGAAATTACCACAACAGCTCATGTATAGACAATCTTCATGCCTGTTGCTGTGTGGGCCAGTCAGAAAGATCACCAGAGACATTCAAATGGCAAACCAGGAAAATCTGTGATTGTCACTGTCTTCCCTCACTACATCTGAAGATGCTTCAAGACCAACATCTAGAAATCTCCTTGACAGGATGCCTTCAAAACTCAGAAACTGGGATTATAATCTAATCCAATGATTAACTTATTTTTCTTTGTTTCCATGAAAGTGCTTCTTACTAAATACCTGATGCAAATAACTGTGCCAAATGGGTCTTACTTGGGAAATCCACCTCTTTCACTGTCTCCTGAAATGAGACAAAATCCTATAACTGGACTGACCTATTCCCAGGACTAAGTCACTGGCTTGATGAGATATGGGGCAATCTACCAACTCAGGACAAGTTCAAACCTGCTTACACCAGATGACCCAAGATATTAAAATATTCCACAACATTACCCAAATTTTTGAACAGATTCCTAGGGCCCCCAAGATCACTCACCTATTTTCCCAAGTTTGAAACAATGGCTATGGATGAGATTTCAAACTATTGCCTGTGTAATTAATAGAATTGCTATTATAACCTTACTTAGACGTGCAATTTCTGGTTTACAACACATCCTACCCCTGGCCTTTAGCTTATCAGCTTCCCAGGCCATTAATGCCTTTAACTCTGTTGATTCAGCCTCACAGGGTAGATTGTAGTGTAACTTCTGACAGTTGAGTTTTGTTTGCGTGTTTTTTCTTTTTTGTAATGCAAGTTTTTTAAGCTTTTGGGGATTTGGGGGCAACATTTTATTAACTTTATTTTCTTTAATTAAAAAAATTAACATCTTTATTGGAGTATAATTGCTTTACAATGTTGTGTTAGTTTCTGCTGTATAACAAAGTGAATCAGCTATATGTATACATATATCCCCATATCCCCTCCCTCTTGCATCTCCCTCCCACCCTCCCTATTCCACCCCTCTAGGTGGTCACAAAGCACAGAGCTGATCTCCCTGTGAGATGCAGCTGCTTCCCACTAGCTATCTATTTTACATTTGGTAGTGTATATATTTGACTTAAGCTTTGATGCTGAGCCATTCACTTCAAAAAGGCATCCATTTCAAAGACTGCTATCTCAAGTAAATACGTTGCCAGCCACAGGACTAGGTTAAGAGCCAGGCTGTCTCCCCCCAGTAAGGCTCCTTTGTTTTAGCGACCTTGGGTTTGATAACTGACCATTTGGACTACTTGTTTTTTCCCTTCCTATGCTTTAAATTCTTGCTTTTATGCTTTTAATTTATCAATAAAGAATAACCCATGAAACCCTAGGCCCCAACCCTTGACCCCAATAAAAGCAGAACCCCAGGTCTGCATGCCTTCTCTCTCTCTCTCCATCCCTCCCTCTTTGTCTCTTTCTCTTCCTGAAACATAGCTACATACCTACCTGTGTGGCCTGAGGTGTGCTGTGTAATTCCTAGATTCTGTAAGTAATAAACCTTTATTTTTTCAAAATTTACTAATGGTATTGCTGAAGGGCATCTTGCAATCATTCTTAATGATTCTTAATCATTCTTAATGTGGTTCTTAATGAACCATAAGGGCCAGTCCAACCACAACACTGCTTATTGGTAAGCTGAGATGGACACAAAACACACATGAAATTGCACAAAACTTTGAAAACGAGTTTTGTATTTCATGAATCTATTCTCCACTGGTATGATATTCAGTAGCGAATACAAAGTATTGCTGCTAATAAGCTTTTAGTACTACCTGTCTTAACAGAGGATTTTTCCGTTAATTCTGATGCCTTGGAAAAGCAATTTGCTTTGTGGAATAAAAAAAGAATCAGCACAACCCAGACAGAGAAATCCAATTTTATCCTCAGACAGGCACAAAGCTGAATGCCTTCCATTTTAATGACTGACAGCTTCTATTTCTTTATACAAGCATCATGTAAGAAATGAAAGCAACTGCCAACAGAAGCACAATCCAGCCTATAAGCACTGGTAGCATCCTCTACGTGGACAGTTCTCTACATAGGCACATACTGAATTCAAGCCCAGAGAAAAATACTTCAACCTTATGAGTTCTATACAGTATTTCCACAACAAAATGAACAATATTATATATAAGCTAATGTGTCCTTAAAGAAAACACTGGAATTATGAGAGAATTTCTTGACCAACTGTACATAGTAGACCCTGAGATTCCCAAGTGAAATAATTTCTCTCTGTGGGACAACATGACATGATGAACATATTTTGCGTGTGTGTGTGTGTGTGTGTGTGTATGTGTATGTGTCCAAGAGAGAAAGAGGGAGGATGGGAATAGAAGTAAAGTGAAAAGAGAGCAGAGCACGATTGCCTGTTACACGACTATCTCTGAGTGCTCAATTCTTCAGTAAATTTACCAAGAAATGTTTGACGGAGGGTGTTCTTGTGGAAATCAGTGAAAGATTCATAACTAAAGAAATTTTCTAGAGCAGAAAAGAGACCGCAAAGGCAGTCAGGAGTAAAAAGGCAGAGAATGTAGACAAAAGAGGTCATAAGCAGATATTGAAGAGATTTGCAGAAATTGAGGAAATGGCGCAAAGCATAAGGAACTGGAATTGAGGTTTAGATCAAATTTATACTTTCTGGATCCTTTTTAAGAGCTACCTAAAGTGACCACTGTAAACTACATTATATTTCTCTCTTGAATAATTCAGTTTGCAACATAATTTCATTTGCTACGATGGCTCTGACCTCCTTAAATTGAAAAATTTAAATGCCAGCTCCTGCACACGCGAAATCAATTTTGTCAGCATAGCCAACTAGTTAGTGAAAAATGGAAAACAGTTTGGAAAGGGGGGGATTATCCTTCAAGATTCACTATTTTGTTCTGCATGTTTATATTAATGAGATGAGAAAAATTAAAGTAGCATTTTTTATTTTGGTTTCAAAGTGAATAGATGTACATTATTATGGAGCTCAAATTTCTCTCTGTACTCCAAAGTAATCTGGGGCCTGAGCACATGGTTTTCAGCTCATGGTTTCATTTTGCACCATAGACCACATTTAGTTTACCTCTTTTCCAGTGGAAGCCAAATTTTTCATATAATTGAAATCTCAGAGAAATGAGCATGGAGGCACTAATATTTTTTAGGTTCCAGTGTCATGCTTACCAACAGAGCCTCATAGTTAGTAAATTAAAGAACCAAAATTTGGATCCCTTAAGGCTGTTTCCAAAGCATATTAACTACTTACGATTCAATGTTGATAGTGAAGCCAATTATTACTGAGAGGTACTGGTAGAGGGAATTTATTTTTTAGAAGGATCTCTTATTTATTTTATTACTCTTCTCTCTGTCTCCATCTATATACATATAATTAAATCTGTGTTTTCTGATGAAACTTAGGGGATACAGTTATTCATAGACATAACGGCTTTCAAACTGATTGCTATTATTATTGTTGGATATAATATGAAGGTATTACAATGCTTCAATATTAGACTAGTTAGGTAGACTGTTAGGCCAGGGTGCCATATTTGAATAACAATATTAGTTATTTTGAATTCATTTATTGTTGTAGTAAAAGTTCATAAGACACATTTTGTTGAATGTTTATAAAGGTAATGGTTACTATAATTAGTTTAGCTTTTAAATCTGGCATTTTGAATTCATTTAAAAGTGAGGAAATATTTTCAGTTACTAGAGCTTGCTATAATTTAAAAATGTCTATATTCTAATTTATTTTTCTTTTCCATCTGTTTCTTTCATAATTGGTCACTTTAGACATGATGATATTTCCTTTCTCACTCCAGGTTTTAACCTGTAGATTCTAGAGTCAAACGTGTTTGAATACTGTCTCCTTTACTTACCAACTAGCTGTCTAAGCCCCAAACTAGGGGTCACCTAATTACCCTGTAATAGGTGCCTTAACACAACAGAATGCATGATATTTCATTAAAATTGGGTTTTAGAATTTTAATGGAGAACTGCTTAGGATACATGGCTATGAGAAAAATACAGAATGCATCGTTTTATAGAAATATCACTCTAATCATGTGAAAACCATATAGAAAAATTCAGAAAGGAAATATGGTGGTATCAATAGATAGTGGAATTATGAGTGACTTCCTTTATCAGCTTATTTTACTCTCATAATTCCCAAAGTCTTGTTTATGAGTATACGTTATACTCTCATATATAATAATCAGCAAAATAAGCCAAAAATCATTGTTATCAATGTTGGAATATTTAGCCTACCACATAAGTAAGAATTCCTAAAAGTTTTCAATCTATTATAATAATTGATTATTGTAATAGTGTACTATAGTTGCAAAGAAAAATCTCAGGTTTAAAGAGCAAAAAATGTGTTTTGTAAAAGATAAAAAATAAGCCAAGGGTTTCCCTGGTGGCGCAGTGGTTGAGAGTCTGCCTGCCAATGCAGGGGACACGGGTTTGTGCCCCGGTCCGGGAAGATCCCACATGCCGCGGAGCAGCTGGGCCCATGAGCCATGGCCGTTGAGCCTGCGCGTCCGGAGCTTGTGCTCCGCAGTGGGAGAGGCCCGCGTACCACAAATAATAATAATAATAATAATAAGCCAAGTTGCTAATTAAAAAAAATTATTAATATACAAAATTGACTTATAAGCAACAACTTATTTACCTATGGATGCTAAATAAATGATGTTATATTAATCACAATAAAGCCTCTTTGAAATGTGGTCTTAAGAAGTAGTATGAACAGTCACATTATTCATTAGCTCTTTAAAAGACATAATTCTATTTAGAGGGCCTGTTTTATTTTTAAAATATTATCATAATTAGTTTAGTTTTAACTATACCAATTACCATAGCTGTTTTGGGGATTTTTTAAAAAAGCATCTGTTCATTTTATAAATGTTTTCTCAGACATTTAATCTATATTTTATGTTTCCTTCACTTTGTTTTACATACCATAATATCATTCTTTGTTGAGATTGGAGAATAGCTTATAAAGATTTGTCACCGTTTGGTGAAAAACCATTAATGCACTTGATATTTGAAAGTGCACCAACTCTGAAAGTGAGATGCTCTGGGGGAGTATTAAATGTTCTGTTCTGTACAAGAAGCTGACATCATCTTGGGGATGCTGCCAGCAGATATTTGAAGTGTCAAATGCTAAGGAATTTTAGTGTCTGCTGACAGTCTCTGATTTCTCTTACTCTGGCAAGTGTTTGAAAAGACTGAGTATAAGGAGTAAATAACGTTTAGACCTTCAAAAATGCCTTTCCAATATAATTAATGATTGAAATGGCTAATACTCATTTGTATTTACTAAAATATCATTTCAGAACACATAAGAATTACTCCAAAATTTGATGTGCAATAAATAGCTTATAATTTTAACATTTCATGAACTAATTCTGAACTGAAAGAAACCTTTGGAGCTCATCTAACATCAAATCTCATTTTACAAATGAAGATATTGAAGCCTATATTGTTAGCAATTTATCCAAAAATCTTACAGACTTTGTCTAATAATCCTTTTATTATACAGCAATTATAAAAATTGACCATATTCTGATCTATTAAAACAATCTTGATTTTTTTTTCATGTCACTAGAAACCAATAAACCAATAACCAACCAGAAACCTAATAAAATATACTATGCAATTGCCTTACAGCTGTAAATGTGTATATTCCTGTTATATTAAAAAGAACAATCTCAGCCTATTGATATAAATGTATATTTCCAAGTTAACTGTGTGGTAAGGAATGCTTATATATTTATTTTCATTGCCTTTTGCACACGTAATGTATCTCTTGCTTAACTTAAATATTTTTCCTTTGTAATATGTTACTGATTTTGTGTATTCAATATCTTTGTGAATACAGAAACATAAAAAAAGGAAAACTAGTCATTGCTATTCAGGATAACGACCTTCTCAGATTCCAGTTCTTAATTTATAAACTGAATTACCTTGCTTCATTTTTTACAATTACTAAATCTATTTCATTTGAACCATTAGGAGACTGGTGAACAAATAATATTCAAAGTAATATTTTGTCACATGGAATATGAGTATAATATTAAATGGAGCTCCCAAACTCTCATCAACAAATTTGTCTGTACTGCCTCTATTTCATTATACTGTTATAATTTCAGAAGACGCTTACAGGAATGGCCCGCAAAGCTATAATGTAAATCACATGCACTCACATACACACACACAGAAAGTCACACATACTCACACAGTTAAAAATGAAGCATTGTTTTATAGAAAGGAAAGTAAACAAGGATTATTTGTCTGTAGGATAATATAGGACTTTTCCTTTCCATCATATATTTGAAAATATAGTTGTTTTTTTCAATTGTTTTTGTGAAGGATTTCCTCCCCCATCTAGTTAATTAACACATTTATCACCTCACATATTTCTCCTTTTTTGGTGAGAACATTTAAGTTCTACTCTCTTAGAAAATTTCAATCTTATAATACAGTGTCATCAACTGTAGTCATCATGTTTTACCTTAGATCCTCAGTCCTTAGTCATCTTAGAACTGAAAATAGCTGTTTTTTAGTAGAGCTTTATTCATTATATTTTCAAATAGTTTTTAAAAATTTATAATTTTCTGGCCACTTTTTATTAATCTTTACTACTAGTGATAAACTTTGACCAGAAAATAATTCCTGGCACTTTAACTAATAATGTATTATTTTCTCTGTTGCTCCATGGGTATAAAGTTTCACTCATGCTAGATGAGTAAGTTCTAGGGATCTGCTGTACTGCACAGTGCCTGCAGTTAACAATATAGTACCATGCACTTCAAAATTTGTTAAAAGTGTATATATCATGTTAAATGTTCTTACTAAAAAAAGAAAAACCAAAACAAACAAAAGGACACAAGGAAACTTTGGGAGGTGTTAGACATGTGTATTACCTTGACTGTGGTGATGGTTTCACAGGTGTTTGTCTATGTCCAAACTATTCAACTTGCACACATGAAACATGTGCTGTTCTTTGCATAACAAGTACACCTCAATAAAGCTGTTGAAAAAAAAAGAATTAAATAATTAGATCCTTATCTCCAGAATTTTCTTAGTATTCCATTGTAATCTGAATCAACAAAAGTCAAAGCATGTCTAAAACTGAGTTTTTGTCATGTATCAATTCCTTGAACTTGTCAGGTAAGTAGATCTTGCTGCAGTAAGAAACAGTCCCCAAATCTCAGTAACTTAAAAAGCAAAGATTCTAACTTGTTGATTGTGGAAGTTTATTTCACATTGCTTTCTTGGGAACCAGGACTCAACTCTCTGGGCCATTGTCAAATGTCATGACAGACGGACAATTGTGTACACATATAACACATCATATCACTAATGCTATGGCCAAAGAAAGTTCCTTAGTCACACCTAACTTCAAAAAAGACAAATATGTGTAATTCTATTGTATTCTTAGAAGGAACAACACCAGTGTCTTCTACTGCTTTTACTAAAGAAAATAAAGTGATTTCTCTAAAAGAGCAATCAAAGAATTTACAGTTAGCATACTGTCTTTAAAAAGTCTAGCTTAGCAGAATGTTGAAAAATCTGGCTCTAAGATCTGAAAAGGATTAATTTAAATACTTATGCCATTTTTTTAGTTGTGTATGTCTTTAAGGAATTTATTTAATATCTCTAAACCTCAGTATCTGTTTCAGAAAAATGTGTTAGTACTTTGCTGCCATACAGAATGATTATGAAAATTAAATAGGATAACCTACGAAAAATGCAGAACATGTAGTTTATATGTTGCAACATGATAATAACACATACCAGGTACAAAATGACAATTACTATTATTTAATTGTAATTAATATAATAATGAATATATTACATCAGAAATTCACCAAGGAATATATACTGAATCCATATTTCATAATGTGGATTATTCAGGACTGCAACACAAGAAACTGGGCAGTTTAATTAAAAAATTATTTCTTTAGTTGTTATTATATGGAGGACATTATATTAGATACAGAGAACACAAAGATAAGCAAGATTTGGTGTTAGCCACAATTTCAAGTAATATTTTGAGGCAACACAATTAAATGCTCTGCTAAGAATTATGTAAAAGCTGCAAAAAAGACAAAAGGGAGAGGCATCCAACCTGGCTGCCTACCTGAAGAGGGGATTATTAAACTGAGAAAAACTTGTTGGAGCAAAATATAAGGCAGAAGATTACAGACAGATGGATATACCTATGATCATATTATATACGTCTATCACCTATTTCACTTTCTTTGGATTTCCAGCTAGTGTGATACACAAAGGATTGTGATTATCAACTATGATAATACCATAATTATCAAAGTCTCAGTTGATATAGGGCATATTTGGCATCTCCTAAAAAGCAAAAGAAAAGGGAGAAACAAAAAAGGAAAATCTTGAAAATAACATTTGCTAATTTTGTAGAAAAGTTTTTATGTAATTTGGGATAAGATAATAGATATCATCCTCTTTTTACTTAAACTAATTTTAATGTGATATTCATTTATTAAATTTTTATTATTTACACTTAATTTTATGTCGATTTATATTATACAATAGTAATGTGAGTTCCTCAGTCTGCTCAAGAGATTTATTCTCTAGACAATAGGATTTCCTTCAATTAGTCACCACTGTGCTGGGAACAGCATTGGTGTTGGATGTCAGAGGTTGTCATGTATCCAATTCTTATTACTACTTTTTGCTGAGGAAAAGAAAGTGATAATAATACGTCTGGAAAAAACTATGGATGAATGAACTTGGGGATTTTGATTTGACAAAACATCCTCAAATTATTTTGAGTGTCTTGGTTTAGGCAAAATATTTTGTCAAGTAACATTTCTCATTGCTTTATCTTGTTAAATAAAATTGGAAACATATGGTCATAATTACTCACATATATCTTCACAAAACATTAGTATAAAAAAAGTTTATGTATGAGTTACATCCCTTTACTAAGTTTTTTACAACATTTTAACTGGGAATTGGGATTTAAAGAATGAGAGCATTTAAGCTATTTAGAATCTACTGAAGTTCAATAAGATGGGGAATGATATGCTCATCAAATAATACATCAGTGGATTTTCATATGTATAATAGTTTTGAAGATGATTCATGAACTAGTATGGCAAAATGTAAAAGAAAATTGAAACTGGAGTCACAAAACATGAATTGAAATCTAGACTGCATTTTACTTCTCTAAGCTTCAGTTTCTCATCTATTCAGTATATAATAGAGATATTGATTTGTACTCCATAGAATTGTTCTGAACATTATTAGTAAAATACATTAAAATAATACATGATGCCTTGTACAGGGAAAGCATATATGTTCTTTTTGAATGAAATGGTATACCATGGAGTTTTGAGGATTAAAACTTAAAATTACACACAACAAATCCTCTTTTCATTACTTCTATGTACTATCTATCTATCTACCTACCTATCACATCTTGTATTAAGATTTTCAGAGCTGGTTCCATTGACAGCTCTATAACTTCCTGAGATGGATAGTATCCATAGCCAGCTAAATTCTTCAGTATTAGTGGACTGGCTGGGCAGTTGTTCAGCAGTTACCTCCTCCTCCCTTTTATTTATTTATTTATTTTTTTGCGGTATGCGGGCCTCTCACTGTTGTGGCCTCTCCCGTTGCGGAGCACAGGCTCCGGACGCGCAGGCTCAGCGGCCATGGCTCACGGGCTCAGTTGCTCCGCGGCATGTGGGATCTTCCCGGACCAGGGCACGAACCCGTGTCTCCCGCATCGGCAGGCGGATTCTCAACCACTGCGCCACCAGGGAAGCCCTCCTCCTCCCTTTTAAATACGTTTGCAAAAAAGTTTTATATTGAGCAAAACACCATGTACTGGTTACCAGTGCCAGAGTGAGACTACAACTACATGGAAAACAGCAAAGATCATCACAATGGTAGCCACCAGGAATTGAAGTCCCTGGCATCTGGGTATCTGAGTCACCAAGGAAAGCACAGAACAGCAGGCATTGGTGGAACAATGCTTTAATTCACATAGAGAAGAGACAGAACAAGATGAACTCCAATGTTGTTTGTAAGTCCCTCATGACTAGAGGGTGTCCCTGGAAGCAGACACAGAGCAATTGGCCTATGTGCACTGCTCTCATGCCCCAGCAAAAGGACCTTGACCCCTCCTCTGTGAAGTATGGAAAACTGAGAGTTGCAGGCATGCCTGAGGTCCACTGACATACATGCTTAAGAAAAGCAAAGGAGGGGCTTCCCTGGTGGGGCAGTGGTTGAGAGTCCGCCTGCCGATGCAGGGGACACGGGTTCGTGCCCTGGTCCGGGAAGATCCCACATGCCACAGAGCGGCTGGGCCTGTGAGCCATGGCCGCTGAGCCTGCGTGTCTGGAGCTTGTGCTCCGCAACGGGAGAGGCCACAACAGTGAGAGGCCCGTGTACAGAAAAAAAAAAAGAAAAGAAAAGAAAAGAAAAGGAACACACATTGAGCATGAAATCAGAAGAGATATTCCTGTACAAGGTGATCAGTGTCACTGTGTAGGATCTTTATTGCTTGGTAAGGAAATATTTCAGGCCCCAAACCCATGTTATCGAATGGTCTGAATGAGGGTCAACAGATTGTACACAGACCATGGCCCTTCACAACATTTTAAATTAAATTTCAGTCACTAAAACAATGCAATAATACATTAATAGAAAATTTAGAAAAAAAGGTTTATCACAAAGAGGAGCAAATAGTACATTTTACATGATAAATTTGGAGAATTCAGATGTTTCTAGATGTCACTTTTAGATTTTTTTTTAACATCATTATTGGGGTATAATTGCTTTACAATGCTGTGTTACTTTCTGCTTTATAACAAAGTGAATCAGCTATACATATACATATATCTCCATGTGTTAGCATACGGTATTTGTTTTTCTCTTTTGGACATACTTCACTCTATATGACAGTCTCGAGGTCCATCCACCTCCCTACAACCAACTCAATTTCATTTCTTTTTATGGCTGAGTAATATTCCATTGCATATATGTGCCACATCTTCTTTATCCATTCATCTGTCAAAGGACACTTGAGTTGCGTCCATGTCCTGGCTATTGTATATAGAGCTGCAATGAACACTGTGGTACATGACTTTTTTTTTTTTTTTTTTTTTTGTGGTATGCGGGCCTCTCACTGTTGTGAACTCTCCCATTGTGGAGCAATGGAGAAAAACAAATACCGTATGCTAACACATATATATGGAATAAAAAAAAAAAAAAAGGTTCTGAAGAACCTAGGAGCAGGACAGGAATAAAGATGCAGATGTAGAGAATGGACTTGAGGACACAGGGAGGGGGAAAGGTAACCTGGGATGAAGTGAGAGAGTGGCACGGACATACTCCGGAAGCACAGGCTCAGTGGCCGTGGCTCACGGGCCCAGCTGCTCCGCAGCATGTGGGATCTTCCCGGACCGGGGCATGAACCTGTGTCCCCTGCATCGACAGGTGGACCCTCAACCACTGCGCCACCAGGGAAGCCCCATACATGACTCTTTTTGAATTATGGTTTTCTCAGGGTATATTCCCAGTACTGGGATAGCTGGGTCGTATGGTAGTTTTATTTTTAGGTTTTTAAAGAACCTCCATACTGTTCTCCATAGTGGCTATATCAATTTACATTCCCATCAACTGTACAAGAGGTTTCCCTTTACTCCATCCCCTCTCCAGCATTTATTGTTTGTAGACTCTTTGATGATGGCCATTCTGACCAGTGTGAGGTGATACCTCATTGTAGTTTGATTTGCATTTCTCTAATGATTAGATATGTTGAGCATCGTTTCATGCGTTTGTTGGCAATCTGTATATCTTCTTTGGAGAAATGTCTATGTAGGTCTTCTGCCCATTTTTGGATTGTGTTCTTTGTTTTTTTGATACTGCGCCGCATGAGCTGCTTGTAAATTTTGGAGATTAATCCTTTGTCAGTTGCTTCATTTGCAAATATTTTTTCCCATTGTGAGGGTTGTCTTTTTGTCTAGTATATGGTTTCCTTTGCTGTGCAAAAGCTTTTAAGTTTCATTAGGTCCCCTTTGTTTATTTTTATTTTTATTTCCATTTCTTTAGGAGGTGGGTCAAAAAGGATCTTGCTGTGATTTATGTCATAGAGTGTTCCGCCTATATTTTCCACTAAGAGTTTGATAGTGTCTGGCCTTACATTTAGGTCTTTAATTCATTTTGAGTTTATTTTTGTGTGTGGTGTTGGGAAGTGTTCTAATTTCATTCGTTTAAATGTAGCTGCCCTGTTTTCCCAGCACCACTTATTGAAGAGATTGTCTTTTCTCCATTGTATATTCTTGCCTCCTTTATCAAAGATAAGGTGACCATCTGTGCATGGGTTTCTCTCTGTGCTTTCTATCTTGTTCCATTGATTAAACATTTTCACAATGTTTAATCTTCCAATACAAGAACATGGTATATCTCTCCATCTGTTGGTATCATCATTAATTTCTTTCATCAGTGTCTTATAGTTTTCTGCATACAGGTCTTTTGGCTCCTTAGGTAGGTTTATTCCTAGGTATTTTATTCTTTTTTATTTTTGCAATGGTAAATGAGAGTGTTTCCTTAATTTCTCTTTCAGATTTTTCATCATTAGTGTATAGGAATGCAAGAGATTTCTGTGCATTAATTTTGTATCCTGCTACTTTACCAAATTCATTGATTAGCTTTACTAGTTTTCTGGTAGCATCTTTAGGATTCTCTATGTATAGTATCATGTCATCTGCAAACAGTGACAGTTTTACTTCTTCTTTTCCAGTTTGGATTCCTTTTATTTCTTTATTTTCTCTGATTGCTGTGGCTAGAACTTCCAAAACTATGTTGAATAATAGTGGTGAGATGGGCTTCCCTGGTGGCGCAGTGGTTGAGAATCTGCCTGCCGATTCAGCGGACACGGGTTCGTGCCCCGGTCCAGGAAAATCCCACATGCCGTGGAGCGGCTGGGTCCGTGAGCCATGGCCACTGAGCCTGCGCGTCTGGAGCCTGTGCTCCGCAATGGGAGATGCCACAACAGTGAGAGGCCCATGTACCGCAAAAAAAAAAAAAAAAAAAAAAAAAGTTTTGGGAAGATGGAATAATGAAGTTGCCTGAAAAATGGCAGAAGGTAGTGGAAAAAAAAAAGGGTGACTATGTAGTTCAATAAAGTTCTTGAAAAAAAAAAAAAATAGTGGTGAGAGTGGGCAACCTTGGCTTGTTCCTGATCTCAGTGAAAATGGTTTCAGAGTTTTTC
Source organism: Kogia breviceps (assembly GCF_026419965.1). NCBI lineage: Eukaryota > Metazoa > Chordata > Mammalia > Artiodactyla > Physeteridae > Kogia > Kogia breviceps. The sequence continues at coordinate 69,359,115 of NC_081321.1, read as the reverse complement.
ACCACTGAAAACGATGTTGGCTGTGGGTTTGTGATATATGGCCTTTATTATGCTGAGGTAAGTTCCCTCTATGCCTACTTTCTGGAGAGTTTTTATCATAAATGGGTGTTGAATTTTGTTGAAAGCTTTTTCTGCATCTATTGAGATTATCATATGGTTTTTATCTTTCAATTTGTTAACATGGTGTATCACTTTGATCGATTTGCAGATATTGAAGAATCCTTGCATTCCTGAGATAAACCCCATTCGATCATGGTGTATGATCCTTTTAATGTGCTTCTGGATTCTGTTTGCTAGTATTTTGTTGAGGATTATGCATCTATGTTCATCAGTGATATTGGCCTGTACTTTTCCTTTTTTGTGATATTATTGTCTGGTTATGGTATCAGCATGATGGTAGCCTCGTAGAGAATGAGTTTGGGAGTGTTCCTCCCTGTGCTATATTTTGGAAGTGTTTGAGAAGGATAGGTATTAGCTCTTCTCTAAAAGTTTAATAGAATTTGACTGTGAAGCCATCTGGTCCTGGGCTTTTGTTTGTTGGAAGATTTTTTTTTTTTTTTTTTGTGGTATGTGGGTCTCTCACTGTTGTGGCCACTCCCGTTGCGGAGCACAGGCTCCGGATGTGCAGGCTCAGCGGCCATGGCTCACAGGCCTAGCCACTCCGTAGCATGTGGGATCTTCCTGGACCAGGGCATGAACCCGTGTCCCTGCATCGGCAGGCGGACTCTCAACCACTGCGCCACCAGGGAAGCCCTGTTGGAAGATTTTTAACCCCAGTTTCAATTTCAGTGCCTGTGATGGGCCTGTTTATATTTTCTATTTCTTCCTGGTTTAGCCTTGGAAGTTTGTGCTTTTCTACAAATTTGTCCACTTCCTCCAGGTTGTCCATCTTTTTGGCATATAGTTGCTTGTAGTAATCTCTCATGATCCTTTTTATTTCTGCAGTGTCAGCTGTCACTTCTCCTTTTTCATTTCTAATTCTGTTGATCTGAGTCTTCTCCCTCTTTTTCTTGATGAGTCTGGCTAATGGCTTATCAATTTTGTTTATCTTCTCAAAGAGCCAGCTTTTAGTTTCATTGATCTTTGCTATTGTTTTCTTCATTTCTTTTTTATTTATTTCTGATCTGATCTTTATGATATTTTCCGTTCTGCTAACTTTGGGGGATTTTTGTTCTTCATTCTCTAATTGTTTTAAGTGTAAGGTAAGGTCGTTTATTTCAGATTTTTCTTATTTTTTGAGGTAGGATTGTACTGCTGTAATCTTCCATCTTAGAACTGCTTTTTCTGCATCCCATAGGTTTTGGGTCATCATGTTTTCATTGTCAGTTTTTTCTACGTATTTTAAAATTTCCTTTTTGATTTATTCAGGTGTCTCTTGGTTATTTAGTAGTGTAGTGTTTTGCCTCCATGTGTTTGTTTTTTTTTTACAGTTTTTTTTCCTGTAATTGATATAGTCTCATAGCATTGTGATCGGAAGAGATACTTGATAAAATTTCAATCCTCTTAAATTTACCAATGCTTGATTTGTGACCCAAGATATGATCTATCCTGGAATGTTCCATGAGCACTTGAGAAGAAATTGTATTCTGTTGTTTTTGGATGGAATGTCCTAGAAATATCAGTTATGTCTATCTTGTTTAATGTATCATTTAAAGCTTGTGTTTCCTTATTTATTTTCATTTTGGTTGATCTGTCCATTGGTGAAAGTGGGGTTAAAGTCCCCCAGTATTCCTGAGTTACTGACAATGTCCCCTTTTACAGCTGTTAGCACTTGCCTTATGTATTGAGGTGCTCCTATGTTGGGTGCATAAATATTTACAGTTGTTATATCTTATTGCATTGATCCATTGATCATTATGCAGTGTCCTTCTTTGTCTCTTGTAATAGTCATTATTTTAAAGTCTATTTTGTCTGATATGAGAAATGCTATTCCAGTTTTCTTTTGATTTCCATTTGCATGGAATATCTTTTTCCATCCCCTCACTTTCAGTCTGTATGTGTCCCTAGATCTGAAGTGGGTCTCTTGTAGACAACATATATATAGGTCTTGGTTTTGTATCCATTCAGCTAGTCAATGTCTTTGGTTGGAGCATTTAATCCACTTACATTTTAGGTAATTATAGATATGTATGTTCCTATTACCATTTTCTTAATTGTTTTGTGTTTGTTATTGTAGGTCTTTTCCTTCTCTTGTGTTTCCTGCCTAGAGAAGTTCCTTTAGCATTTGTTGTAAAGCTTGTTTGGTGGTGCTGAATTCTCTTAACTTTTACTTGTCTGTAAAGGTTTTAAATTCTCCATTGAATCTGAATGAGATATATGCTGGGTAGAGTAAAAATGGCTGTAGTTTTTTCCCTTTCATCACTTTAAATATGTCCTGCTACTCCCTTCTGGCTTGTAGAGTTTCTGCTGAAAGGTCACCTGTTAACCTTATGGTGATTCCCTTGTATGTTATTTGTTGCTTTTTCCTTGCTGCTTTTAATATTATTTCTTTGTATTTAATTTTTGATAGTTTAATTAATATGTGTCTTCATGTGTTTCTCCTTCGATTTAGCCTGTATGGAACTCTCTGTGCTTCCTGGACTTGATTGACTATTTCATTTCCCATAGTAGGGAAGTTTTCAACTATAATTTCTTCAAATATTTTCTCAGTCCCTTTCTTGTTCTCTTCTTCTTCTGGAACCCCTATAATTCGATTGTTGGTGCATTAATTTTGTCCCAGATGTCTCTGAGACTTTCCTCAAATCTTTTCATTCTTTGCTCTTTATTTTGCTCTGTGGAAGTTATTTCACTATTTTATCTTCCAGGTCACTTATCCGTTCTTCTGCTTCAGTTATTCTGCTATTGATTCCTTCTAGAGAAATTTAAATTTCATTTATTGTGTTGTTCCTCATTGTTTGTTTGTTCTTTCATTCCTCTAGTTCCTTGTTAAACATTTCTTGTATTTTCTCCATTCTATTTCCAAGATTGTGGATCATCTTTACTGCCATTACTCTGAATTCCTTTTAATGTAGACTGCCTATTTCCTCTTCATTTGATTGGTCTGGTGGGTTTTTATCTTGCTCCTTCATCTGCTGCGTATTTCTCTGTCTTCTCATTTTGCTTAACTTACTGTGTTTGGGGTCTTCTTTTTGCAGGCTGCAGGTTTGTAGTTCCCATTATTTTTTTTTGTCTGCTCCCAGTGGGCAAGGTTGGTTCAGTGGGTTGTGTAGGCTTCCTGGTGGAGGGGACTGGTGCCTGTGTTCTGGTGGATGAGGCTGGCTCTTGTCTTTTTGCTGGGCAGAACCACCTGCAGTGGTGTGTTTTGGGCTGTCTGTGAACTTAGTATGATTTTAGGCAGCCTCTCTGCTAATGGGTGGGGTTGTGTTCTTGTCTTGCTAGTTGTTTTACATGGGATGTCCAGAACTGGAGCTTGCTGGTCGTTGAGTGGAGCTGGGTATTTGGGTATTGGTGTAGCAACAGAGATCACTGGGAGAGCTCTCACTGATTGATATCACATGGGGCCAGGAGGTCTCTGGTGGTCCAATGTCCTGAACTTAGCTCTCCCACCTCAGAGGCTCAGGCCTGACCCCCAGCTGGAGCACCAAGACACTGTCTGCCACACAGCTCACACGAAATGTGAGAAAAAAAAAAAAGAACAAATAAAATAAATTTTTTTTAATTTTTAAAATAAAAAGGTAATAGAAAAAAGAAAAAAAAGAGAGGAAGCAAACCAATAAACAGATCCACCAATGATAACAAGCACTATAAACTAAACTAAGATAAACCTATAAATCAGAAACTAGTCAGTTGCATACAGCAAACCCCAAATCTACAGTTGCTCCCGAAGTCCACAGCCTCAATTTTGGGATGACTCATTGTCTATTCAGGTATTCCACAGACGCAGGGTACATCAAGTTGATTGTGGAGATTTAGTCCACTGCTTCTGAGGCTGCATGGAGAAATTTCTCCTTCTCTTCTTTGTTGGCTCAGCTCCTGCAGTTCAGCCTTGGAATTGGCCCTGCCTCTGTATGTAGATCGCCCTCTGTTATCTGTTCTTCACCCAGACAGGGAAGGGTTAAAGGAGCGGCTGATTAGGGGGCTCTGGCTCACTCAGCCAGGGGGGAGGGAGGAGTGCGGAATGTGGGGCGAGCCAGTGGTGACAGAGGCTGGTGTGACATTTCAACAGCCTGAGACGTGCCGTGTTCTCCCAGGGAAGTTGCCCGTGGATCACAGGATCCTGGCAGTAGTGGGTTGCAGAGGCTCCCAAGAGGGGTCATGTTAGTTACCTGTGCTTGCACACAGGCTTCCTGGTGTCTGCAGCAACAGCATTAGCATTTCTTGTCCATCTCAGCTGTCCTCGCTGATAGCTGTGGCTCATGCCTGTCTCTGAAACTTGTTCAGGTGGTGCTCTGCCTTCTGTGGGCAGACAGGGAAGGATCCCCTCTCCTCCTGCATCCTGAAACAATGGTCTCTTGCCTCTTAGGCAGGTCCAGAGTTTCTCCCAGACTCCCTCCTTGCTAGCTGTGATGCACTAGCCCCCTTCAGGTTGTGTTCACACAGCCAACCCCAGTCCTCTCCCTGGGATCTGACCTCCGAAGTCTGAGCCTCAGCTCCCAGAACCTACCCACCCTGGCAGGTGAGCAGACAAGCTTCTCAGGCTGGTGAGTGCTGGTCAGCACTGATCCTCTGTGTGGGAATCTCTCCGCTTTGCCCTTTGCAACCCTGTTGCTGCACTCTCCTCCATGGCTTCAAAGCTTCCCCCCCCCACCCTCCCCCTGTCTCCACAAGTGAAGGGGCTTCCTAGTGTGTGGAAACTTTTCCTCCTTCACAGCTCCCTTCCAGAGGTACAGATCCTGTCCCTATTCTTTTGTCTCTGCTTTTACTTTTTTCTTTTGCCCTACCCAGGTACGTGGGGAGTTTCTTGCTTTTTGGGAAGTCTGAGGTCTTCTGCCAGCATTCAGTAGGTGTTCTTGTAGGAGTTGTTCCACATGTAGATGTATATTTGATGTATTTGTTGGGAGGAAGGTGATCTCCATGTCTTACTCCTCTGCCATCTTGAAGGTCCTCCTTCCTCTTTTTCATATATTTTTAATCATTTAAAAAAGCTTGACAATTTAGAATACATAAAATTCAAACCCCGATTTAGAAGACGAGTAAATCTTTAATTTTCAGAAACATGTTTCCTTGCTGAAGGGTCTAAACTAAGCAAGTTTTAACATTTTTTTTCACAACTGTTTCATGCATATAACCCCCATCAACACCACTGAACTCCCACTGACTTCAATAGACAATTTAATAGAAACCTCTGCATGCCCAACTGCTAATAACATAACGAAAAAAGATAATTAGTTTCAGTGGGAGTTATGTGAATGTACAGACTACAGATTGGAGACAAAGTCATTATTCATTTTCAAAGTTTTGATGGTCTTCCAAATTAGAATCAAGGTTTTATTTTTAAAATAAAATAAGAAAATAAGATAACCATTTCTACTGTGGTACAGGTTAGGAGTGAGATGAGAGGTCTTCTTGTCTCTCCATAGCTTCAAACTGCATTTGTTTTTTAATACACCATGAGAAACAGTGTACAGCATATGAAGATTGATCTTACTCTCTTTAAGAAAATATCTGTGGGGCTTCCCTGGTGGCGCAGTTGTTGAGTGTCCACCTGCAGATGCAGGGCACATGGGTTCGCGCCCCGGTCTGGGAGGATTCCACATGCCGCAGAGCGGCTGGGCCCATGGTCCATGGCCACTGAGCCTGTGCGTCTGGAGCCTGTGCTCCACAACAGGAGAGGCCACAGTGGTGACAGGCCCACGTACCACAAAAAAAAAAAAAAAAAGATAAAATAAAAAAAGGAAATACCTGTGTAAGATATCTTTCTTAGATAAAAGATTTTCTAGTGTTTATTTTCTGAGGATGTTGTAAGTGAAGTTAGGAACCTGACTGAAGCAAACCTTTTATTTACAATAGATGCTAAATATAAAGCCATGTTTAAACCATGAACTATAAAACTAAACTGAATTAATATGTTTTATTAAGCAAATTCCTATTTATTTTAAATTTTTCTTAAGATATCAATCATGTTCATTTTAAAATTGTAGAAACTTGCACTGATAATTCCAAGTGTTTTTTCTGAGATTCAACAAAATATAATTTACTTTTTGTGTAGGGGAGTCTTTATTTTTGTCACAAGTAAGATGACCAAATACAGTCAAACTAGAAGAAAATTTCAAATATGAAAATCTTATTAACGTAATTTATAAAGCCAAAGGCCCTGAGGAAATTTAAGCCATGGTATACTGACAAATGATATCTTCATCTTTTAAAAAGTAATGAATACTGGGCTTCCCTGGTGGCGCAGTGGTTGGGAGTCTGCCTGCCGATGCAGGGGACACGGGTTCGTGGCCCGGTCCGGGAAGATCCCACATGCCGCCGAGCGGCTGGGCCCGTAAGCCATGGCCGCTGAGCCTGTGTGTCCGGAGCCTGTGCTCCGCAGCGGCAGAGGCCACAACAGTGAGAGGCCCGCGTACCGCAAAAAAAAAAAAAAAAAAAAAATGTAATGAATACTGTTAATTATTCCTTTGAACTTTGATAATATTTACCCTAGATTATTACTTTAAAATGCACGATAATCTTAGGATAAAATATATGGAGAAAATTGTTGGATAAAACAAAACACAAAATACTATCCTATATCAAACTAATATGTAACCTTATTAATATGCAATTCTAAGTATATTTGCCAAATAAAATATGCTTTGCTTGGTTAATGGTTAGGAACCAAGTCATTTACAAAATAAAAAGGCATAACATTATTTCTGAGGGACTACTTTAATTAAAAGAAGTAAGGGGGGCTTCCCTGGTGGCGCAGTGGTTGAGAGTCTGCCTGCCAATGCAGGGGACACGGGTTCATGCCCCGGTCCGGGAAGATCCCACATGCCATGGAGCGTCTGGGCCCGTGAGCCATAGCCGCTGAGCCTGCGCGTCCAGAGCCTGTGCTCCACAGTGGGAGAGGCCACAGCAGTGAGAGGCCCGCATACCGCAAAAAAAAAAAAAAAAGTAAGGGTATTATTAAGAAGGAATAGGATTTTAAAGCACTTAAATAAATAATGAATTAGAAAATGATAAATTGCCAACATAACAGAAAGAGTAAAATTATCTTCTGATTGATAGATCATAATTGGATGTATATATTCAAATGAATAACAATAGGTACTCTTTTCCTTGAATCTTTCATAAGTTCTTAAATCACTTATTTTTTTCCCAATAATACAGATTTTTTTTTTCTAAAAAATAAAAAGTGCTATGTTCTGAAAGCACTGTATTGAGAATTGTTTGTTTGTTTTCATGAGATATATATGTCTCTATCCTGAACATTTACTTCCCTATAAAAACCAACATCTGTAATAGAATTTGTCTATAATGTACTATAGGGAAAGTTTAGTAATTATTTTAAAACTTTCTTCCAGCTACCTTTACTCTTCTACTTTGTTACATCAATCCAAATTGCTGCAAATCCTTGTACAGATATAGTTTCCAGATATTAATGCCTGGGAAAACATCCTTTCTTAGAAATCAAAGGTTCAGAACCAAGTGTGATGATCTTGTGTGTTAAAAAATTTATGCTGTAGCTTTTAGCTATATTGATCTCAGGCCAGCACACCTGAAACCTAAAACTAACTCTACATCCCAAATAAAAGTCTGTTAGCACAAGACAAATAATTCCCCTGAGGACACAATTTCTTCAGGAGATGCAGTTTGTCTTAAATATATGCTGATAATTCAAAGAAGCTGAAACACATCTGCTTAGTCCTTTCCAAAGTAACTAATTACAAACAGAATTTAGAGCAGAACATTTTGTGAAATGGTGGAAAATAGACCCATAATTCACAATTTCAGAGCACACAAGTTGAGTTCATATCATCTACTTACAGTTTTCCTGAATACTCAACAAATAAATGAAATAATTTATGAAATGATCTATTACTTTCTTTGTTTCAGATTTTTAAAACAATGAATGGAAGGGAATAGAGTCTCTTATATGGAACTAAATCTTGAACTGCTGTATAAACATAGGTTTCAGGTAGATAAAATTCCCATGCAAACAGCCAGCAGTCTGGCCGGAGGAATAACCAGTAAAAATGAGCCGGAATGCAAGGTTTATTGTGGAAGCTGTTATAAGGCAAAGAAATCTCCTCTCATATCAAAGTCTGGCTCAGTACATGACAATTTCTTGAGAGAGGGATGTAGGGAAGAACATTTCTTTCCTTAAGTTTTATGAGGTAGTTTATAAAAATATTAAAAGGCTGGTGTGTTGCTGCCTTCAATAACATTGCTCATAGAACTGATAGTTGCCAAAGACCTACCACTGATTCTTAAAAAACAGTAAAATCAAGTCCTTATCTCCTTGGGACCAGAAGTCTTCTTCTCAGTATTTTTACTTGGCAATCATAAGCTTATGTGCTTTGGCCTGGTCCTTTACTTCTGAACTAGCTGTGAAAATCTCTTACAACCTGTAATCGTTGGCCCTGATGCATTTTCACACACCAGCCACATTGGCTTAGATTCACCACAGAGTCTGGTAAAATACTTCTGCACTGATGCTTTGTTTTGTTTAGTTTTGAGTGATGAAGTCAATATTCAAACACAGATTAGTGTTAAAATCGGAATCCTATAATGGTAGGATAAATTTTCCTCAGTTGAGTCTGATATGCAATATTTTCTGTGACACCTAAGACTCAACTACTAGGCTGCCAATTGGAACATATATAATGAAGATTGCAAAAGGCTCAGAATTTGTGGTATTTCTATCATTTAGCACTGTCATACCAGGTAGTGAGTCTGAATTTGTTCCAGGGCCTAGTGAGACAACCTAAATGCTAGATCCTTGGAAGGAGGTGATGTGGAGAATTTTATTCAATTTGAATCACATTAAGACTCTGATTCATTTCTGGACCAGCCTATCATCTTAGATTCTTGAAATGTTGAAGCTGGAAAATCCATCCACTACCATTTCCAAATTTGGCTGAGTATTAGAATCACTTGGGGAGATTTTTCTTAGAGATCCTGGGGACATGATACAGATCTACATTTTCTATTAACTGGTATCATTGCATAAAAACCATTCTCAAAGTCAGAGTCTTAAAATAACCTCAGATTATTACATTACATGATTGTGTTGGTTGGCTTGGGCTCAGCTAGGTGTTTTTTTGTTTGTTTTTCTTCTTTTGTTTTTTTTCTCCCATGCTAGTCTCACTTATAGTTTTTCCTTGGCAGCATTTAGCTGGGAGCATGGCTGGAACTGGGCTGTTTATTCTTTTTTTTTTTTTTTTTTTTTTTTTTGCGGTACATGGGCCTCTCCCGTTGCGGAGCACAGGCTCCGGACGCGCAGGCTCAGCGGCCATGGCTCACGGGCCTAGCCGCTCTGCGGCTTGTGGGATCTTCCCAGATCGGGGCACGAACCCGCGTCCCCTGCATCGGCAGGCGGACTCCCAACCACTGCGCCACCAGGGAAGCCCAACTGGGCTGTTTAAATGGCCTCTCTCCCCATGGCCTCTCCAACACCGAGTCACTAAGAGTGGGGCCTGGAGATCTGTATGGTACCTTAAAAGACACTTTCATAAGTGATCTTCACTCATTGCAATCTGTGAAGAAACCAACAAGGAAATGAGAACCTGTATCTAGACAGGTTCAGTACTGTGAATGAGGCACCACAGCTGGTTAATAGTAGGCCCAGTCTAGACTCAGATCTTTGAAAATTTGGGGCATAGTCTTGTTTGTCACATCATTCAATATTTTGATGCTGCATATGGAATAATGAGGGCTTAATATACTGAGTAGTGCTATAGGGCCATGCCTTGATATGTGATACTTCTAAATATATTATAAATTTATGGCTTTTTTTGATGGATAGCAAATTTATGTTTGTAATTTTGTGTATGTTGTGTGTTTATGTGTGAATGTGAGTGTGTTTATGTATACCCAGCTGAAGAGAAAGAAAATGTTTTTACTCTCTGGATATAAATAAATGTTGAGTTCCAGTCTGCTGGCTTTCATTGGGATTCTAGTTTCTCCATGCCTTCTTCTTTAGCAATCATTTTAAACCATAGGTTTATTTTCAGCGCTGTCTTTTTCAAGGTTAAGGAAGAAAAGTCTTAAGACCTATACCATTAGGAATACTTCCAAAATCTCAACGCCCTCATCCAAAGTCCAAGCTTAGCAAGAGGATATTTTCCCCAACATATGATGAAGGACTGCCTATAGAGTACCATCCCATGTCTAAGGAATGCCATTTTCACAGCAAGATTTGCAGTGAGATTTTACTTTTTCTTTATGGAAAATCACACCAACATCCTCACAGGTGCAGGCGTCCTTTACTCTCTTCTCCCAAACACCAGAACACAGTCATCCAGCAACTGAGCTACTAAAAGTAAATTAAGCAATCCAGATTAATTACATTTTATAAATTTTCCTTAAAGACAAGATAAAGACTAGATCTACATCTCCAGTTTATCTTCAAGCCATGCTTTAAAAGACAACAAGAAAGTAAACAGACAACAAGAATCTGGCAATATGCTGGCACAAAGTAGACTAAATCAAAATTGAAAAAAATGAACACTCTACAAAAGGAAATGTTTTATTTAGAACAACTACTCTGCCTTTTATAAACAAATATTTTTTGTTGTTAAGCAGAATTATTTAGCATGTTGGAGATAAACCCCCAAATATCTCTTTTAGGAAAGGCTTCTACTCCTCACCCCTAATCAACTTCCTTTCATTTTGAGCACATTACACATTGCAGCTCCTCTTCTCCTGACTTACGCAGAGCCATATGACTGGTTCTAGCTCATGTGTTGTGGGAAGAAGTGAAACCAGTGTGAGACTCCACTGATCTCTTCCCTTGTCAGAACAACCGCATCAGCCTTTTATTGAGATGGAGGAACAAATTGGCATAGTCTGGATCACTGAGTAGTAACACAGAAAATAGTTTCCCTGGAGAGTCACCCAGACTTCAAGTACATTTAGTAGGAGAAATAAAATTTCCTTTTTTGTGCCACTGAGGTTTTGATGAATTTTGTTTGTTTTGACGGCAACATATCCTATCCTACTCCAACTAAGGGAAGTTCATTCTAGAAGACTTTTGCTCTAACTCTTAAATAACAATTACAGTGGTTTGTCTAGTGATCATTTATTAAGGGTAAATTAAGCTCTCTTTTGGTATTTTATAATATGTTAGATGGCTGCTGTCCTAGAAACTTACATTGCTCTGGTGTAGGGAAGGACATGAAGAGGGTGTTTGAGGTGCTGACACTAGTTTGTTTCATGATCTGGGTCTTATTTACATATGAGAATAATTTGTGAAAATTCATCAATGCTGATTACAAAGGTGTGTTCACTTTTAATTTGTAATCTGTACACTTAAAATTAGTATATTTTTCTAAATAAATTTTATTTTTTAAAAAAGTTTACTGAAAATAACTTTAAATAACATAAAATTAAATCGCTGTTTTACTTATGTTTGCTTAAAAGACTCTTCTTGAAAAAATTATATCTTTGAGATCTGGAATATCAGATTATTTTAAGTCGCCAGAACCTGGATTTCAATTTATCCTTGCAAAGATTAGTAACTTTTCTTAAGGATATCAGAAGCAGAAAAATGGAGAACACCCTGGTGTCTGCATCAACTGAAATAAAATCAGCTCAAACTTCCATTGTACTCCTGAAGGGAATCGAAGTATTTCTCAATATTTCTGCAAATTTGGGGGGATGGGAATCAATGTGTGCCATCTTTAGCTCTGGGTTTCTGATTCCATACAATTGGTTTAAATCATAGCTCCTGGGGCTTCCCTGGTGGCGCAGTGGTTCAGAGTCTGCCTGCCGCTTCTGGGGAGACGGGTTCGTGCCCCGGTCTGGGAAGATCCCACATGCTGCGGAGCGGCTGGGCCTGTGAGCCACGGCCGCTGATCCTGTGCTTCCGGAACCTGTGCTCCACAACAGGAGAGGCCACAACAATGAGAGGCCCGCGTACCGCAAAAAGAAAAAAAAAAATCATAGCTCCTATAATATGCTTATATGCCATCTCTCTTCAGAGATGAATTAACTGAGATATAAAACTCAGCCATTTGCTTAATTTAAAAGAGCAAAACAATACTTAAAACTCTCAGAAGGCCCTTATGTATGTGATAAACTTGACTGGAGATTAGATATAGCTAAATAAAGAAAGAGTGAATGTTAAATCTGCATACACTATTTAAAATTGGATATCATTTATTATTTACCTTAAAAGAACTTTAGTGAATTTCTGGTTTTAAGTCTGACACATGAAGAGCTTGGAAATCCTTACTCCCTTTCTTCTGACAAGAAAAACAAAAACAAAAACAAAAACCAGTAAGCTGAACATTAATTTTTCTTGGGTCTTTCAAAGAACATAAATGGTAATTTTGATGCATTTTTAGAGGCTGAGTTTTGAAGTGAAAACTCCCAGAAGCTGAAATCTTAGAGGAGCACAGGCTTTTATGGACTTCACCTTCAGAGACCCCACCATGGTCTCATGGACCTGAGAAACATCTCCTCCTAGCTCTGGCTAGGAAGGGAGAACGGATCAGTAATCAACATGAAATACACTCAAAACATTCTCCATAACACAGGCTTACTTCCTAGGTGAAAAGGTTTTATTTTGCCTTTTTCTAGCTGGAGAAGGGCATTTCTCCCTCTCTATCAACAACCCCCACATTCCAACTCTTCCTGTCTCATTTAAGGAAAAAAAAAAAAGCTATGCCAGTGGAGAAATACTTGTGAAGATCACAGCCTAGAGACACAGGTCCACTAAAAATTTGAAATTTAATCATGAGGTTACAGAATGCTTCTCCTCTCTAACACCTTACCACTACACTAAAAGGGCTGTAGTATAACAGTGAATTATACCTGAAAGAGCTGCAAGACGCAACCTTTGTCTAAAGAGGAATATTTAGGAACGTCCAAAATGCAGAGTGGATACAAAAACAAAGAACCTAAGGCATTGGAAGACTCTGGAACCTATAGCTACAGCAAACATTAAACCTAGCCCAACTCCTAGCCAGATAAACAAGAGACCTCACAATAAAGGCCTATTTCTCTCAGTCCCCACTACCTGATGCATCTTATCAGGTGTTCAACAGAAGATTTCTAGACATACCAAAGGGAAGATAAAACACAATCTGAAGGGACAAAACAAGCATCAGCACTAGACATGAGACAAGTGTTGTAATTATCAGACGGGATTTAAAATAACTGTGGAGGGTTCTAATGAAAAAAGTAGACAACATGCAGGTATGTATTATAAGAAAAAGAATGAAATTATAAGAAAGAATTTTTTTAAAGTTAGAAATGAAAAATACTGTAGAGAAATGAAGAATGCTTATGGTGGAATCAACAGTAAATGACACCAAGGAAAGGATGTGAGACTGAGGATAGGTCAATAGAAACTTTCCAAAGAAAAGAATGAGACAAAAATGGAATGGAACATTCAAAATGTGGAACAATTTCAAAAGATAAAAATACACATAATTGTAATATCAGGAGAAAACAGAAGAAAGCAGAGGAAATATTTGATGTATTGAATATTAATGGCTGAGAACATAGCAAATTAATTATGAACACCAAACCAGTGTTACAGGAAGCTCAGGAAACATCATACTAGATAAATACAATACAAAACAAAAACAACAGAAAACCTATACCTAGGCATATCATATTCAATTGTGAAAAACCTAAGACAGAGCAAAAAAAAGTGAAGGCAGCCAGAGAAAAATAAGTACCTTACCTATGGAAAAAAATCATAGTGACAACTGCATTAAAAAACATGAAGTCAGAAGAAAGTGAAACAAAATATTTAAAGTGTTAAAAGGATAAAAAATGCCCCAGTAACCTAGAATTCTATATTCAGTGAAATTATTCATCAAAAGTGAAGGAGAAATATAAATTTTTTGAAAAATATAAACTGAGGGAATTAATCTTTGCTAGACTTTCCTTACAGGAAATATTAAAAGATTTTCTTAGGCAGAAGAACAATGACATAAGATAGAAGTTCAAGTCTACAAAAAGAAAGGGAGACTATTAGAGAAGTATAAAATATTTTATTTTTCTTATTAATTGACATAAAAGATAACTGTTTAAGAAAAAATAGTAGTACTTCCAGACAGTGGACTATTAAAGTAAACACAGATTAATGTATTAGGTCATCACAGCATATGAATGACAGCAATAAGTTATAAGGGAAGGGAGAAATTAGGAATGTTTTGTTATAAAGTACCTGTACTATGTATAAAGTGATATAGTGTTTGTTTTTTTGACATTGAGCTGTAATAAGCTGTTTGTGGGAATGTAAATTGGTACAGCCACTATGGAGAACAGTATGGAGCTTCCTTGAAAAACTAAAATAGAGCTACCATATGATCCAGCAATCCCACTCTTGGGTATATATCTGGAGAAAAACATGGTTCAAAGGATACATGCATCCCAATGTTCACTGCAGCACTGTTTACAATAGCCAAGACATGGAAGCAACCTAAATGTGCATCGACAGATGAATGGATAAAGAAGATGTGGTACGTATATACAATGGAATATTATTCAGCAATTAAAAATAATGAAATAATGCCATTTGCAGCAACATGGATGGACCTGGAGATTATCATACTAAGTGAAGTAAGTCAGACAGAGAAAGACAAATATATGATATTGCTTATATGCAGAATCTAAATAAAATGATACAAATGAACTTATTTACAAAACAGAAATAGACTCACAGACTTAGAGAGCAAACTTATGGTCACCAGGGGGATGCATCGGGGGTAGGGATATATTAGGAGTTTGGGATTGACATGTACACATATTTAAAATAAAATGCCATTCCATGAAAAAAAATAAAGTAAATAAAATTTAAAAAGTAAAGTGATATAGTGTTATTTGAAGTTAGGCTTAGAATATTTGACAACTATATATATATATATATATATATATATTTTATTTATTATTATTATTATTTTTTTTTTTTGCAGTACACGGGCCTCTCGCTGCTGCGGCCTCTCCCCCTGTGGAGCACAGGCTCCAGATGCGCAGGCCCAGTGGCCACGGCCCATGGGCCCAGCCACTCCGTGGCACGTGGGATCCTCCCGGACCGGGGTACGAACCTGCGTCCCCTGCATCGGCAGGCGGACTCCCAACCACTGCGCCACCAGGGAAGCCCTGAAAACTATATTTTAAAAGAAGACCAGTGTAAGCCTAAAGCAGTAGAAGAAAATAAATAATAAACAGTAGAGGAGGAATTGGTGTAATTGAAAAAAGAAAAACAATAGAGAAACTGAACAAAATCAAAAGCTGGTTCTTTGAAAAGGTAAATAAAGTTAATTATTCTCTAGCAGAATAACAAAGAAAAAAGAGGAAAGATACAAATTACCTATGTCAGAAATGTAAGAGTGTAATTACTACTAACTCTCTGGACATTGAAAGAATAATGAAGTACTACTATAAACAACTATGACCATAAGTTTAATAACTTAAATAAAATGGACAAATTTCTTGAATGTCACAAACTATCAAACTCATTCAAGAAGAAATACTACTGGGCAAATACCCTGAGAAAACCATAATTCAAAAAGAGTCATGTAACCACAATGTTCATTGCAGCTCTATTTACAATAGCCAGGACATGGAAGCAACCTAAGTGTCCATCGACAGATGAATGGATAAAGAAGATGTGGCACATATATACAATGGAATATTACTCAGCCATAAAAAGAAACGAAATTGAGTTATTTGCCGTGAGGTGGATGGACCTAGAGTCTGTCATACAAAGTGAAGTAAGTCAGAAAGAGAAAAACAAATACCGTATGCTAACATACATATATGGAATCTAAGAAAAAAAAATGTCATGAAGAACCTAGGAGTAAGACAGAAATAAAGACACAGACCTACTAGAGAATGGACTTGAGGATATGGGGAGGGGGAAGGGTGAGCTGTGACAAAGTGAGAGAGTGGCATGGACATATATACACTAACAAACATAAAATAGCTAGTGGGAAGCAGCCACATAGCCCAGGGAGATCAGCTCAGTGCTTTGTGACCACCTAGAGGGGTGGGATAGGGAGGGTGGGAGGGAGGGAGACACAAGAGGGAAGAGATTTGGGAACATATGTATATGTATAACTGATTCACTTTGTTATAAAGCAGAAACTAACACACTATTGTAAAGCAATTATACTCCAATAAAGATGTTAAAAAAAAAAGAAGAAATAGATAATCTGAATAGGTCTATATCTATTAAATGAATTAAATTAACTATTAATAACCTTCATAAAAAGGAAGCACCAGACCTAGATTATTTCCATAGTGAATTCTATCATACACTTAAAAAAGAAATAATACCAATTCTTCACAAATATTTCCACAAAATTAAAGCAGTGGGAACATTTTAAAACTTATTCTATGAAGTCAGAATTACCCTTATAACAGAACTAGATTTCAAGAAATGAATTCTGCAACTAATATGCTTCAAGAACACAGATGTAAAATCCTCAACATAATATTAGCAAATCAAATCAATGTTTAGCAAAAGTTATACACCAACACCAAGTGGGACTTATTTCAGGTAAACAAAGCTGATAGATTCAACATTCAAACATCAGTCAGTGTTATCTACTACATCAAGAGGCTAAAATATAAACATTTTATGATCATGACAACTAATGCAGAGAAAGCATCTGACAAAACCCAACACCATTTATGATAAAAGTTCTATGAATTAGAAGGAGAGTTTCTCATCTTGGAAAAGAGCATCTACCAAGAAACCTATCACTAACTTCATACTTAATGATGAGAGATTGGACATTTTCCCTTTAGACTGAGAACAGGCAAGGATGTCCTCCTCATTGTACCCATTCAATATTGTGCTAGAAATCATAGCAAGTGCAATAAAAGAAGAAAATAAAATAAAAGGTAAACCGATTGAAAAGGAAAATAAAACTATCTTTATTGCAGATGACATGAGACTTGACCGTCTAAGCAGAAAGGCCTAAAGAATTGACCAGAAACAAAAACAAAACAAAACAAAACCTCTGGAACTAATAAGTGAGTAAAGCAAGGTCACAGGATATAAGGTTAATATACAAAAGTCAATTGCTTTTCTATAGCTGAGAAATAAACAAGTGACATTTGAAATTTTTTTTAAAAATGCTATTTAACATAACTTTAAAAAAATCAAAAAATACTTATGTATAAATCTAACAAATTATGTATAGGATTTATATGTGAAAACTACATAATTCTGATGAAAGAAATAAAAGAATATCTAAAGAAAGGGTAAGATTCTGTGTTCATGGAGTGGAAGACTAATCCTGTTAAGATGTCAATTTTGCCCAAACTTGTCTATAGAGCAATGCAAACTCAATAAAAATCCCAGTGAGCTTTCTTGTTGATATTAACAGACTGATTCTAAAGTTTATGTGGAATGGCATGGACATAGGATAGCATACAAGGTACTGGAGAAGAAAAGACTCCAATCTACCTGATTTTAAGGCTTATTATAAAACTACATTAATTAAGGTAGTGTGATATTGGTGAAAGTATGTACATATAGATTAATGAAAAAGAACAGAGAACCCAGAAAAAGACCTAAAATAATACAGTTGATTAATCTTTGACAAAGAAACAAGGAGATTTAATGAAGAAAGGATAGTCTTTTTAACAAATAATGCTGGGAAAGTAGAAATCAATATGCAAAAGAAAAAAAAATACTTCAGACTTATTAAAAGTTAAATCTTCTGCTCTGCTAAAATCACAATTAAGATCAACAAAAGATAAGACACAGACTGGAAGAAAGTAATTTGAAAAATAGAAAGAACTCATATACAAAATAAAGAACCATTAAGATTCAACAACAAGAAAGCAAAGAGCCCAATTAAAAAAGTGGGCAAATGATCTGAAAAGATACTTCATCAAAGGAGATATAAAGATGACAAATAAACATATAAAATTATGCTCAACATCTTTTTTCATTAGTGAATTACAAATAAAAGCAATTACAAAATACCACTACAAACTATACAAATGATCAAAATCCAATAATATGGACAATGCTCATTGTTGGCTAGGAAGCAGAGCAAATGGATCTCTTATTATTGCTGGTGGGTGGAGATGCAAAATCGTACAGCCACTTTGGCAGATTTTTACAAAGCTCAACATAGTCTTACCATGCAATCTAGCTACTGTTCTCTAAGTGTACATCCAACTCATATGAAAACTTATGCCCATGTAAAAACTTGCACATGAATGTTTATAGCGTTATTTTCATAATCACTGAAAACTGAAACCAATCAATAAGTGAATGGATAAACAACCGGTGGTACCTCCATACAATCTAATATTATTCAGCAATTTTAAAAAAGGGCTACCCCACCACAAAAAGACATGGATGAATTTTAAATGCATATTGATATTTAAACAAGCTAACTTGGGAAGTTCATGTATTATAGTGTTCCAATTATATGACATGTGGAATAGATAAAACTCTAGCAACTCTAAAAATTCATTGGTTGTCAGAGGCTCAGAGGTGGGCAAGGAGTGTTGAATAGGTGAAGCACAGGGATTTTTTTTTTTAGAGTGATTAAACTATTTTGCATGATACTGTAATGGTGAATGCATGGCATAATGTATTTATCAAAACCCATAGAACTTGGGCACTTGGGTTGCTTCCATATTTTGTCTATTGTAAATAGTGCTGCACACACAAACACACACACACACACACACACAAAATGGGATATTACTCCCATAAAAAAGAATGAAGTTCTGCCATTTGTGGCAACATGGATGAAACCTAGAGAAAGTTATGCTTAGTGAAATAAGTCAGACAAAGAAAGACAAATACTGTATATCACTTACATGCAGAATGTAAAAAATAATACAAAAAATGTATATGCAAGACAGAAACAGACTCACAGATATAGGAAACAAACTAGTGGTTACCAGAGATGGAAGGGGGAGGGGCAAATTAGCAGTAGGAAATTGAGAGATACAAACTACTACGTATAAAAAAAATAGATAAGCAACAAGGATATATTGTATAGCACAGGGAATTATAGCCATCATCTTGTAGTAACTTTTAAAGGAGTATAATCTATAAAATACTAAATCACTATGCTGTACATCTGAAACTAATATTGTAAATCAACTATATACTTCAATAAAAATTTCATTAATTAATAAAACAACACATGATAGTTGGCAAAAAAATGACACAAACAAAAAATCCATAGAACTTTATAATACTGCTGTTTCTTTTAATTCTATGAGATCTTATGTACATTCATAGGTATATCGGTGTTCATAATTATTATCATAGGTACCTAGGTGTTCATAATTATTATATGTCCTACAAAAGAAGATAACAGAATACAAATCTGTCAGTAGTCATAATAAATGCAAACTTATCAATTTGCAAAGGGTCTAGAGTCTAAAATTGGATATTAAAAATATCCAGCTAGCACTAGTCTAAAAGCCACAAATGAAACATAATTATATTAAAAAATGAAAAAAAAGTTTTAGCAGGTACTCAGTAACCAAAAGAAACCTGGCAAAGTGATAATTATATCATATACTTTACGTAAACAGGCAATAATAGCGCTAAGGCTAATAAAGATCCTTACAAAAATGATAAAAGAGATATTCTGAACTATTCTGAACACTATAGTTTTTACTGGGTTTTGTGTCCTTAAAAATTCATATGTTGAAAAACCTAATCCCAACATGATAGTATTTGGAGGTTGAGCCTTTGGTAGGTAGTTAGGTCATGAGAATGGAGCCCTCATAAATGGAATGTGACCTTATAAGAAGAGGTCAGAGAATTAGCAAGCTCAATTTCTACCATATGAACATACAACCAGAAGACAACCCTCCCTGTAAACCAGGAAGAGGGCACTCACCAAAAATACAAGCATGCTGACACCCAAATCTTGGATTTCCAGACTCCAGAACTGTGAGAAATAAATGCTTATTGCCCCCCAGTCTATGGTAACTTGTTATAGCAGTCTAAGACAAAGAATACACAAATTATAATAGGAGGAAAACTATAAAGTACTTGTGAATAAACCTTTCAAAAGATGCATAAGATTTAATGAAGAAACTCATGAAACTTTATTGGATAACAGGCACCAAAGAAGAAATATATATAAAATCAAAGAGCTTTTCCACATAAAGTTATATACTTGGCTTATGGATAGAAAGACTAAATATAGCAAAGATGTCCTTTTTCTCCAATATAACTTACAGTTTAAATGAAATTCCAATTTTGTGTCATGATATGTAACATGCTAAGCCAAGCCAAAACCTCATATAGAGAATTAAAGGGCTCAAAATAGAATATTTGAAGTAGTAGGAGGAGACAGGATATTAAAACCCATTATAAAATTGTACTGACTATAAAAATACTATTAAAAGTACACAAAGTAAAACAAAGAGTTATTTTTATAGAATTCTGTGTGTGTGTGTGTGTGTGTGTGTGTGTGTGTGTGTGTGTGTGTGTTTATGATGTACTATCTAAGTAATACTGCTGGAGGAAAAAAAAAGCTATTCACATCAAAAGAGTGATAAACTTAGATTTGTACCTCACACCATAACTTAAAATACTGGTGTATTAAATACTGTATTAGTTATCTGTGGCTTCTGTAACAAAGTGCCACAACTAGGTGGCTTAAAACAGAAATTGCTTCTCTCAAGGTTCTGGAGTCCAGAAATCCAAAATCAGGATGTTATCAGGACCATGCTCCCTCTGAGATCTTGGGTAGCATCCTTGCTTGCCTCTTTCTAGCTTCTAGTGGTTACCATCAATCACTGGCATTCCTTGGCTGGCAACTTCATCACTCCAATCTGTCTCTTTCATCATATGCCATTATCCTGTCCGTCTCTGCCTGTGTATCCAAATTTCCCACTTATTACACTAGACATTTTGAATTAAGAGCCTACCCTACTATAATATGGCCTCATTTTAACTTAACTAATTACATCTAAAATGAGCCTTTATCTAAATAAGGTCAAATTCTAAGGTAATGGGGATAGGACTTCAACATATCTTTTTGAAGCACCCAGCTCAACCTGTAACAATCCACTTCTGCCTAACACTCCAAAATGCATGTTCTTCCCATGTGCAAAATACATCCACCCCATCTGAACATCCCCTAAAGTCTTAAGCATTCCAGTATCAACTCTAAGTCCAAAATCTCTCTTTTTTTTTTTTTTTTTTTTTTTTTTTTTTTTGTGCTACACGGGCCTCTCACTGTCGTGGCCTCTCCCGTTGCGGAGCACAGGCTCCAGACGCACAGGCTCAGCTGCCATAACTCACGGGTCCAGCTGCCCCGCGGCATGTGGGATCTTCCTGGACCGGGGCACGAACCCGTGTCCCCTGCATCGGCAGGCGGACTCTCAACCACTGCGCCACCAGGGAAGCCCCCAAAATCTCATTTAAAGGTCATCAATTTAAAGTCCCAAGTCTTATCATCTAAATCATTTAAATCAATTATGGGTGATACTCAGGACATGATTCATCCTGGGGCAAAATTCCCCACTATCTGTGAACCTCTGACTAGACAAGTAGTCAATTTCCAAAATACACCAGCGGAAAAGCATAGTATAGATATCCATACTCCAAAAGGAAGGAACTGGAAGGAATAAAGATGTTACAGATGTGAATAGGTCCAAAATCCAGCGAGGCAAATTATATTAGATCTCAAGGCCTGAGAAGAATCTTTTGTGGCTCCATACTCTCTGTCCTCTGGGCCCACTGGGGCAACCCTGTCCCCTCAGCCCTGGGCAGGGAAACTGCAGCAGTGTCTTTCCCCTCCACCAGGCCTATGCCTTCTGTCCCACAGTAGTAGCAGTAGCCCTGCCTGCCTCTGCATTCTGGCTCTTCCCTCTAACTTGTTCTTCTCTCATTTCTTCCCATCTCTCTTCCTTTCAATCCATATTGGCATTGTATCTATTGGTAAAAAATTTTCAAAAAACCTTGGTCTTCCATGCAATTCTAAGGTTCCAAGTCATCAAACAAGAGAGTCCTACTCAAATATTTCCTGGATAATCTCATCTCTATTCCTGGATTTTGCTGAGAAGGTTGATTGGATTAATAAATTACCTACCTAACCTCTTCAGTAAATGATTGTCCAGCCCACCCTTGGTCTTATTTTTAGAATAGGCTGTGAATTTTCTAAAACATCAACTACTCTTTATTTTTTGCTTACAAGTTCATTCTTCAATTTATCTTTCCTCTTGAATTTTAACAAAAACAGCAAAGAGAGATAGATGCACCTTCTAAGACACTTTTCTTGGACATTTCCTCAGCTAAATATTAAAGTTATTCACTTACAAATTCTACTTTCCACAAAAAAGTACATATACAATTCATCCAAGATCTGCCACATTATGATAAGGATTACCTTTCCTCCAGTTTCCAATAACATGTTCCTAAACTCCATCTGAGACCTTTCCAGAAGCACCTTTAACACTCACATTTCTGGTAACATTCTGTTCATGATGATATATGAATTCTATAAGATAATACAAGCTTTCTCTGCAGCTCTCCTCACTTTTTTTCTGAGCCCTTACCTGAACTGCCTTTAAATTCCTTATTTTTGCCAACATCTTTGAGGTCATCTATGTTTTTTCTATCATGTACTTCAAAATGCCTTCATGCTCTACTCATTATTCAATTCCAAAGCCACTTCCATGGTTTTAGGTATTAATAACAGCAGCAGCCCACTTCCCAGTACCAAAATCTGTATTAGTTTCCTAGGGCTTCCAAAATAAATGACCACAACTGGGTGGCTTAAAAGAGAAATTTATTCTCTCACACTTTTGGAGGTTAGAAGTCCAAAATCAAGATGTCAACAAGACCATGCTTCCTCTGACATTCTGGTTAGGACTCTTCCTTGCCTCTTCACAGCTTCTGGTGGTTGTCTTCAATCTTTGGCATTCCTTAGCTCACAGCTACATCATTACATGGCATTCTCCCCATCTATCTCTGTCTCTGTGTCCAAATTTTCCTCTTCTGAAAAGGACACCAATCATATTGGATTAAGAGTCTACCCTATTCCAGTATGACTTCATTTAACTTAACTAATTCCATCTGTAACAATCCTCTTTCCAAATTAATTCACATATGAGTTAGGAGTTCAACATTTTTTAGGGGGACACAATTCAACCCATAACAAATATGTGTGTTTGTAAAGCAAGATTACAAAAATAAAAACTTGGAAGAAAGTATAGAAATGCTTTT
Organism: Kogia breviceps; assembly: GCF_026419965.1. Taxonomy (NCBI): domain Eukaryota; kingdom Metazoa; phylum Chordata; class Mammalia; order Artiodactyla; family Physeteridae; genus Kogia; species Kogia breviceps. Next base: position 69,335,837 of record NC_081321.1, on the reverse strand, counting down.
GGACATTGTGGAACATTAAGATTTTTTAAAAGACCAAAAATCAAAAATAATAAATAATAAATTTGAATACATTGCAATTATATACTTCTGCATGTGGAAATGATTAATTAGCCACATGCAGTAAAATCTTCATACTTAGGAAAATATTTAGAACTCACATTGCCAAGAAAGGAATAGAAATTTGATTACGTAAAAAAATACAAAAAACTTCTACATATTAATACAAAAAGACAAACTCTTGAAGATAAAACACACAAATATGAGTAGGGAATTCATAGTAGGTGCTGACAATCACTAGAAATTTGGAAATTCATTTTTAATAGGACCTAATTAATCACTCATTAGATTGGCAGAAAGAAGAAACATTAAAATTTAACACTATATATTGTTGGTAAGGATGTGAGAGACATGAATTTATCAGTGCTACTAACAGGAGTAGAAATGGTTACATTCACCTTGAAAACAATTCAAGAGTACCTTATAAAATTTTCTTATAACTATCTCATCTTTTGATTCACTACATCAGTTAGCTGCTGCCATCATGATAAACCACTGTTTACAAACCACTGTGTAACAAACCACTCAAAAACTCCCTGATTCAAAGCAACAGTTTTTTTATTCTCATGGATCTATGGGTCAGCTAAGACATGCTTTTTAAAGGTATTAGCAGAACACAAGTGAACAATCAGTATATGAATAACGGTACTTAAGGTTTTGGCTTAGAACTGGCACATCATCCCTTCCATCCACATGCTATTGATCAAAGCCAACCTCAAAGTCAGAGGGAAGGGCTTCCCTGGTGGCGCAGTGGTTGAGAGTCCACCTGCCAATGCAGGGGACGCAGGTTTGTGCCCCGGTCCGGGAAGATCCCACATGCCGCGGAGCAGCTGGGCCCGTGAGCCATGGCCGCTGAGCCTGCGCGTCCGGAGCCTGTGCTCCGCAACGGGAGAGGCCACGGCGGTGAGAGGCCCGCGTACCCCAAAAAAAGTCAGAGGGAAAAGTGCACTTTGACATGTTATGGAGGAAACAGTTATATATTAAGGGGCATGGAAACAGGGAAGAGTGAAGAATGTTATTCATTCTATTAAATGCAGTGTGCTCTCTTGGTAACATTTATTCACAAGCTTGTTACATGTAAAACATGTTCACTCTCATCCCAAGACCCTAATCTAAGAACAGAATGAGGCTTGAAATCCAAGATTTGGGGATCTATTTCAATATCAACTTTGGATTAGTTCCTCATGATTCAAATATTTATGAACAAGAAAGAAAACATCCCCTCAGCTTATTGGGTTGGCCAAAAAGTGCCCTCGGTATTTAAGTAAAAATAAAAGACACATTTTTCATTTTCATCAAGAACTTTATTGAACAACGTATTCACCCTTTTGTTCCACTACCTTCTGGCATTTTTCAGGCAACTTCATAATTCCATCTTACCAAAACTTTTTATCTTTTTCAGCAAAGAACTGTTCCAGGTGCCTTTTGCAAGTCTTCCAGGGAATTGAAATTTTTTTCAATAAGAGAATCTTGTAAAGACTGAAATAAATGGAAATCCGAAGGTGCAATGTCTGGTGAATACGGCGGATGAATCAGAACTTCCCAGCCAAGCTGTAACCATTTTTTCCTGGTCATCAAAGAAACATGTGGTCTTGCATTATCCTGATGGAAGATCATGCATTTTCTGGACGCTTTTCATCGAGTGCTGCTTTCAGCTGGTCTATCTGGAAGCTGTACTTGGAATTAATCGTTTGGTTTTCTAGAAGAAGCTCATAATAGAGGACTCCCTTCCAATCCCACCCCATACACAAGATCACCTTCTTTGGATGAAGACCAGCCTTTGGTGTGGTTGGTGGTGGTTCATTTCACTTGCCCCATGATCTTTTCTGTTCCACGTTATTGTACAGTATCCACTTTTCATCGCCCGTCACAATTTGTTTTAAAAACGGAACGTTTTCGTTACATTTAAGTAGAGAATTGCATGTGGAAATACAGTCAAGAAGTTTTTATTCACTTATGTGGAACCCAAACATCAAAGCGATTCACATAACCAAGCTGGTGCAAATGATTTTCAACACTTGATTTGGATATTTTGAGTATGTCAGCTCTCTTCCACGTGGTATACGTTGATTGTTCTCAATTAATGTCTCAATTTGATCGCTATCAATTTCAACTGGTCTACCCAACTGTGAAGCATTGTCTAGCGAGAAATCTCCAGCACGAAACTTCGGAAGATGCTTTTGACATAGTCAGTCATAACGTCTTCTCCATATACTGCACAAATCAATTTTTGTGTTTCAGTTGCGTTTTTATCTTTCTTGAAATAATAAAGCATAACATGCCAAAAATGTTGCATTTTTCTTCCATCTTCAATATTAAAATGTCTACACAAAAATTCACCAATTTTGATAGGTATCTTTTTAAATGCATGCTGAATATAATAGCTGTCACAATACAATGTAACAAAGTTGTTTCGAATGAAGTTAAAGACAGCTAAGCGCTACTAGGGCCATCTTACAGAAAAACTGAACAAACCAATAATACAATGGTAGAAAAGGGAAAGGATATCCTCAATAAAAACTTGTATTTAGATAATTTGAGACACATAGGAGTCACTTGTTCATTTGTCCATAACCATTCTGAAATCCTGCTGGATAAATGATGCCAGATCTCCCTAACTGTGGGGTAGGAGATGCTTTTTATTAGGCACTGATTCTGCTTCCTGGGACTGCTTTGTCATTCCAATATTCTCCAAGACTCCTGGATTTACCCTAGGGACATCCTTCTTTTTCCATCATTATCTTTGACCATTTTTAGAGAGAATTGTATAACATGTTTTTTTTTTTTTTTTTTTTTTGAGATGAACAACTTTCCCCTCTTTCTTCATACCTATAGAAAGCTGGGGACCAAGAGAACTTTTCTCAACTTGCACTATTTCAGTTAAGGCTTGCTGCACTTTAAAAAATATATTTCTCTTAAAAACTTCATGGATTTTCTATTTATTTGAGTTCGGTCAATTCTCTTTGCCATATTCTATCCCCATAATTCTTTTAGAGACATCTATTTCCCTATAGATATAATTAGAAGTCTTTAAGTATACCTTTCTTCAGCAAAATCATGAATTTATGCCTTTCATAAATTCTTTTGCCCTAATGAAAAGATCTACTAGATGTCATCTTTATTCTTTCAGATATAAAAGTGACTCCCTTTCTTTTGATTTTGTCTGTGTCCCCAGGCTGTATCTTAATTTGAGAATATTTTACTGACTGGAGAGGTGGGAAACAAGATACAGTTTTATTTTTCTATCCAAAGTTTTGGGCTCTCTATATTATCTCTAAATTATGCCTGAAATCTGTCCAGTTGTACTCTGAGTTTCTCCATTTTCTTGGTAGCTTATATGCAGCAACAATCTCAAATTTTCAGCATTTGCCTAGAAGTCACCTTGCCACAAGTTCACTGGATACATTTTCTACTATTAAATTTAACGTGATAGTTTTACTGGATGTTTCACCACCACATAACATTGATTATAATAATATAAATTGAAGATAATACCAATGTTTGATACTTTTAAAAATATTTGATAAAATGTCATATCCATTCCTGAAAAAAATAATTAACTGACTAGGAATAAAAGGAAACACACATACACACACACACACTTTATATCTTGATTTACATGGAATCTTTCTTGCAGCAACAAAAATTATGGTACCATTCTGCAGCATTTTTCTGAATTGTGCTATCATCAAAAAAAAATCTCAATACCAAACAATAGATGTTTTTTTAAAAATATATTAATCTAGACAGTATTGTGAGAATTGACCTGTAGAAATATTCCCAAGTTTTTAAGATGTTAAAAATGCTGTGTTTTATATTTGTATACTTTCTTTCCCTGTGAATATAACAAAAATCTAATTGTAAACTTTAATAATAATTGTATGGAACCTATGGGAATATAAATATCATAACACATATTTTTAACAGTTAGGCTTTGAAACAAATGGGTTTTGAATGGTGTACAGCACAGAGCACTTGTAAATAACTAAATATCACTAGGTATATCCAATAGAAGAATAAACATTGAAAGAAAAAAACACCTTGAAACAAAGAAATTTTTTATAATATATGCAATTCCATGTTCCATTCAGCCAAATTAAAATTTACACATTACATATAAGTTTAGGTCATACTGAGAAATTAGTTTACTTAAAAAAATCTTTTTTTGAACACCTGCTAACATGATAACTAATAATTCAAAACAATTACTGAACGATTATAGACCCTTGAATAAGAAAAAATTTCCTTTTAAGGTTAAAACATTTTCAGAAAAACAAACTGTCCATTTTTTTATTGTAGTTATCATCTTTTTAACCTCCCTTTCTGAGCATCCCTTTTATTATACTGAATAAAATTATAAAGTACTTTGAAAACTAATATGATAGAAGTTTATAGATTATCACATCGTTATTACCTTTTTAGCATATTTGCTAAGTTTACCTTGCTTAACAGCAAAGAAGCCTCCCATTATCAGCTAACTTGCTGTTAAGCTCTAGCAATAGAGGGCTCTAGAAGGCAATTAGAAGACAGAAAAAGAAGACTTTTCTTCCCCAATTGCTTGTCATTTTTGCCAGCAAAGCCACACAACAGCCCTTCAGCTGAAGATAGCAATTACCTCCAGTTTTCAGTTTTTGTCTGTTTTTATAGCACTCCCAGAATGAGACTCATCATGCTCTTCCTCCAAACTCAAAAATATGAAAACTCGATTAAAAAAATGGACAAAAATATCTAAACAGACACCTCACTGAGGTAGATATGCAGATTGTAAATAAGCATACAAAAAGATGTTCAATATCATATGTCATTAGGGAATTACAAATTAAAACAATGAGAAACCAGTACATACTTATTAGAAAGGGTAAAACCCAAAACACTGACAGCATCAAATGCTGACTAAGATGTGGAGCAATGGGAGCTTTCAGTCATTGCTAGTGGAAATGCAAATAATACAGCCACCTTGGAAGACATTTTGGAAGACTCTTACAAAGCCAAACATGGACTTACCATAAGACCAAGCAATTGTGCTCCTATGTATTTACACAAGTGAATTGAAAACTTATGTCTACACAAAAACCTGCACAGGAATGTTTATAGAAGCTTTATTCATAATCACCACAAATTGGAAGCAACCAAGAAATTCTCCAATAGGTGAGTGAATAAACAAACTCTTGTACATTCATATAATGGAATATTATTCAGTGATAATAACATATGAGCTATCAAGCCACAAAAAAGGCATGGAAGTACCTTAAATGCATATGGCTTAGTGAAAGAGAGCAGTTTTAAAAGACCATCTATTGTATGATTTTAACTATATGACATTCTGAAAATGTCAAAATTGCAGAGATTATTGAAAATATCAGTGGCTGCCAGAGATTTTGGTGGAGAGATGGAGAGATGAATGAATAGAACTTGTTTATTTAACACTGTCTTCTCACTGGTCTAGGTGATACACCTTTTCAACGGATTGAATCATGTCTTCTAATATCTGCTTTATAATTTATTCAAATCAAAGACTGCACAGGGTAGGCAATAATCTGTATACAGTGATGAAGGGGTAACTTTTAACTGGCTCTTAATTTGTCTATTTCTGTAACACAAAAAACTACTTGTGTTTATCGATAAAAAAGACTTTCACATTAACTATATTATGATAATTGAACAGCATGTAAAAGACTATTTTAGACTACAAGATTTATTTTTCTTATAATTAATTCCAAATTTCTTAAGCCACTCGATCTCAGCTCAACTTACATGTGGGTATTTTAGTGCACTTTAACTTTTTTTATAGTCTGTACTAGGGGACTTATAAACATTCTCCTTTTTGGGTGTTAGGCTAATAAAACGATCACCTTAAGTGCAAAAGAATAAAGATGTAATGACATATAAAATGAGCTAAGATTTCCATAAAGATTGATTTAATTTATTGAATTACATGAGGAAAAAAACACAGAATCTACTTATAGAGCATGCGTCCATTATGTAAGCATATAAAGGATCTCATTGATCTCTTGTAAATTTGTTGAACAACGTTGTTTATTGTATTTGCACTGACTTCTTTCAAGAACTTAGATTTGCAGTTGCCAGAGATTTTAAGTAGAAAAGAAATACCCCTGAAGCTTTATATTATATGAGGACATATCTCCCTATATAAGTGGTTCTGTACCACATTAAGCAAAATTCCTGATTTAAGGTCATCAAAATCACCTCAAATAAAATTCGAAGTCATGTTACATTTTTGCTATTCCTACCTTTAAAGTTTATCTCTAAAGACCTTGGAAAAAAATCAGCTATTTTTTGATGATGAGATTTACAAACATTAAGAATAAAATTATCTTGAGAATTTATAAACAAGATAAAGTTTCCTATATCTTGGCTGCCAGTATTTATTCCCTGATGTAACTTCCTACACAAGGTCATTAGTTCTGCTTTCTCAAGAAGCAGATGGCCAGGTGTGATGAGACATGCAAAGGATTTACTGAGAAAAATGACTGCGAAGAATAAAGGAGAGGGAGCAGGAGAAACTTTAGACCATAGTGCAGATCTGGTCTGTGAAGGAGAATGGGAAGGAATGAGGAGAAGGAGGAGGAGGAAAACTCTCACATGGCAGTGCAGTTCGGAGAAAATTTTGGCCAGGGTAATGGTGGGCGTGTGAGTCAAATTCACCTGCTGGAGCAGTCCTACTTCCCATAGGAAAGGTTCAGTGTCAGTATCCTGGGAGTAATTAGACGGGAGCAGCTCTGGAGAAGGATGGCCTTGTCATAGGTGTGATGGTAGATCTGCAGGATAAGCAGTAGCTGGGACTATTGGTCAACAATGTGGCCCCCAAAGCAATAGATCTGAGTGACTCATTTTCATGGCTACTCCTCAACGGGTATTACAGCGGAGTATTTTCTTTCCCAGAGAGGAGGATCTCTCTGATTCCTCTGAAATGAGACCAATAGTTTAACTTCCTTCTCTTTGGTGAAGAATTTGAAGAGTGTTTGTTGCTTCTTTATTTCATAGGTTGACTTTTTTTTGTTGTAAAGTACCCAACTGCGAGAATTCCAGGGAAGAATTCAAATCTTCTTTGAGTACTTAAGATTTATCTCTATTATTTATTTGAACTTTTGACTGAACACTTTTCTTCCTTCCTCCTATACTGATCCTTATATTTCCATTCTCCTGGCTATCTGCTTAGCTCCAGAGTTCTCCTTTATTTTATCCTAATGAATATGAATACATTAATTGGGGAGAGAAAATTATTATCATGGTTAAGATCAGATGCCTTCTGTTTCTCTTCTGTTTAAGCATTATAGAAAAGTTTTACATCAAAACTGGGAAGAAAACTTTAAAAAATTGGTTGTATAAGTGAATTATATACAACTTTTTTCCTCCAACTGTGTTCAAAAACTAAATACATTTCCCAGAGAAGTAATCTTTATTATAATGTAAATTTTAGTTGCATTGATATTTGAAGATCACTGGATTTATTAATAATACATGATCTTCAGTTTTCATTAAGTTTTAATTACAGTAATATTATGTTACGGCACATACCAGAAGAAAGAGAATTAATCTCTTATAAGCTTTTAAACTAGAAAAATTTAATCATATAACTCTGATATTAAATACTGTTTATCCAATTTGAAAATGTGGCTGAAGTGTAATTTATTTATAGTTGGATGATTTCTAACTATTTATCAGCAGGAGCTTCCTTACATTTATTAAAGCAGTATATTTAATAAATTCTCAACAAATTCTGCACTGGGATGGATATGTATAATTTTCTATCCAGTGAAAATTAGATATCTTCATCTTAGGAAATATTTTACCTAAAGCTAAAATATAATTTTGATTTTATACTTGTCTTAATTTTTATTATTTTCAGTGTCTTAGATGAATCCTCATTATAATCTTGTTCCAAGGTTGTCTGCATTTAAGCCAATTCAATCAACATTTTTCTCCATGAGTATCTTGATGCTATATTAACTTAACTCAAGTTGCTAAATTCAAATCTCAGCTCTAACACTTAAAGACTGTGTCAGCTGTCGACTTTTTTGGGTATTTTTTTATGTATTGGTTGTGAAGATATGTGATCTAACCCCAAATCTGTTTTCCCTTTGATTTAGAATAAGGTCACATTTAATTTTTAGCATAATACAACTCCAATTTCCTTTGCAACTAACAATGACTAATTGAGTATAATCTGCCTATTAAGATGTAGGGAAAGGAATGTGTATAAAATTCAGGATGGTTCCTTTAAAGTGCAACTTGTGTCTTTTCTTTTTGGTTGACTAAAACATAGATATGAAGGCTGGAATATCCAGCTTGATCTTGAGGGAATCTGGAGAATATGAAGTTTGCCCAAAAGAAGCAAAAGAAAGTTATATCCTTGAGGACTTTGTGGAACATAGCCTTAATGTCAGCTCTGATATTATCTTTTCTCCCCCAAAATAGTAGTGAATTAGAAGCAAATACATTTTATTCTTCTATCTTCTTCATTTTCATTTTGTATACCTATCTTAATTATCTCTATCACAATAAATACTGATTAATAGTACAGACTTTGAGCCAGACTTCTAAACTCGAATTCCTCTTCTAACATGTAATAGCTATAAATACTTGGGCAAGATATTTTACCTATTTGTGTCTCAGTTTCCTCATTGGAAAAATAAAGATAATAATATCTAGCTCATTGGGTTGGTGTAAATACTTAAAATATTGCTCTGCACATATTAATTGATTTCTTCTCCTTCTTCTTCCTTCTCCTTATTCTTATGCTTATTCAGCAGTTGTTTTCCAAATATATTGGTATACAAGATGATTAAAATTAAAATATGAAGGGTACATAGATTAAATAAATTTTGATAACCTCTATTAACTATTTTGGATATTTCTAGTTTTCATTCATTTAATTATTCAAGGAACGCTTATTCAAAACTTAATATGTAATATATTTATTAACAGAAAATTAAATTAGAAAAATAATTACCTTGCTTATTTTCTTGGAGTTTTACAAAGAAAATAAGAGTGTTTTCTTATTGGTATGTTTTAAATTTTCTGCAATGAATATATATGTAACACAACATTAAAAGATTGTGAATACATTTTAAAGTGAATTTTTATTCAATTACATTAAAATTCACATGTGAAAATGGTTCTTAAATTGGTTGTTTTTGCCACCACACATTTATGCCAGAAATAATCTAATTGGTTATATATTAAGTTTAAAATAAAATAGAAGCCTTTAGATACTATGTAAAGTGACGATATTCTGTGCTTAAAAAAACTTAGGGCTTCTTGTTTAGCTTAATCATAGCCTATTTGGATGTCTTTTTTATTTAAAATTTCCAAAACACAGCTCTGTTAGAGATGTGTCTTCTTCATTCTTTTCCTTAGGACATACTGCTTATCACACATCTCATCTCATCAGAATTATTCTGGCAAGCCATTATGAGATGTTTCCTTGTTTTTGTTTTTTTAAGTGTATTTTATTTTTGTATTAGACTCTCAACAGATAGACATACCTGTTTTTAGTTTTATAATAAAGTATCCTTAAAATACAGATATGATACATTATACTAAAGTAATGTACTTCTAATAATAATTAAAATAATATTATACATTATTAAAATAATTATTCCTATATTTTTAAGCTATCATTATAAAACAATTAGGTATGTTTTTCATGTTATAGAGGGAAACCAGTTGTGATCATGCTTACATAAAAGCACAAATCATATTTTATTTGAAGTTTATATATATAATATATATAATATAATATATATCATATATTATATATATGATATATATGATATATATATATATATATATATATTTTTTTTTTTTTTTTTTTGCGGTACGAGGGCCTCTCACTGTTGTGGCCTCTCCCGTTGCAGGGCACAGGCTCCGGAAGCGCAGGCTCAGGGGCCACGGCTCACAGGCCCAGCAGCTCCACGGCATGTGGGATCTTCCCAGACCGGTGCACGAACCCGCGTCCCCCGCATCGGCAGGTGGACTCCCAACCACTGCGCCACCAGGGAAGCCCTGAAGTATATATTTTTATTTTAATGAATATGAAAATAAGTTGATTGAAATAACTAGGATGGAAAGGAAAGATGCTTGCCAATCTGGGCATATTTCCCTATCATGCTTTAAAAGTGGTCCAAAAATGCTTTATTGGCAACCTACAGCAGCATTCATGTAAAAAAATGAAAAGTAATATCAAACTGATGCTTAAAGATGCAAAAGAAAACAAACACTTCTGGGTGCTCTACACATTCAAGTGTAAGTTCATCTGCTTTTTATTGTTCAGTTTCTCTCTTAATTAAACTAAAGTTTCAAAACATGTTCCTCCTAAAAGTAAAAAAGGAAAAAACAGATGTCACTATAAATAAATCAAACTACTTAATGGAATCTTCAAAACTAAAGGAAAACAAACCCATTCAATGTTTACATTACCAAAAAAAAAAAAGGTTGGGGGCAACTTCTGGATTAAAATGGAATCAACTTCTTCCTACTTTCCTAGAAACTATTCCTAAGGAAACACATAAAAACTCATTAAAAGTATTAAACCTAAGACCAATAAAAAAACAAATGCCACCCTCTGGGATAAATACCAACTAAATATAAATTACACTTATAAAAACCATCAGTGGCAGAACTTTTCATCACCTCATGAAACAACTGAAGCCCTGAATGACTGAAAGAACATGGGGCCATGAGCTGTTTTCTAACATTTACTCCTGTTTCAGAGGAATACAGTTATGTCAAACAGAAAACGTGCACTCTCTCTCCTCTTTTCTGTTGCTAATCTTTATAAAGTAGTCATCTGTTCAAGGTGACTTTTCCAGTCTTGCCTCCCCAACACCACTTTCACAGCCTTTGAGAGAATGCAATTCCTACAAACTACTGTGGCAGAAAATATAAAAGTTTAGTGATACCACATTGCATCCTGGTAAAGGTAAAATTTAACAATAAATTCCTGTAGAAATGTAAGAGGCAGGAAAAGTCTTCATTGAAAGGTGCGGTCAGGATTGTACAAAGTCACCCTGTCTACCTATCAGTGCTAGAGACTCAGGCAGTGGAAAGAGGAGATAACCGTTTGTAGTTCAACAGATACCTTAGAAATTGCACTGCCTATTACCCTGCTTTCCATGAGTATGTCTGAGAAGGACTTCAGCCTTACCTAAGGGTACGGTGAGTGAAACCAAAAACAAACAAAACAAATAAGTCCCATGAACTTTGCCATTCCACAAGCGTGTAACTTAACTATGTTTTATCTGGATTAAAAAAAATATGTAAAGGGAAGTCAACAAATTTATGATAGAACATGATAGAACATAAGCAGCAAAACTTCTAAAAGACACAGAGACTTCGTAACAAGGTTTTAGTTCCACAGGGGTTAGGGACATGTTTGCATGGTGGCATCCTCAGCACCTAGCACAGTGCTGGGTCCCCAGGATGCACTAAGTGAACGTCTGTGCATGATATGTAAGGGTAAGCAATGACTGTGGGGATAGAAAGTAGATGAATGTTGAATATAAGTATTAGCAGAGGTGGAAAATAAGAAAAAGAGTGAAATGGCAGATCAAATGATTCATTCCTAGATGACAGGGAGAATAATGCTATCAAAAATGCAATGTGGCTATTGGTGAGAAAATGTGTGAGGGGAAAATAAGTTTTATAATACAAATATTTAGTAGAAGACACTATTAGTATGGTTAAATGTTAGGTAAAATTCTATTATTATCTGATTTAAAGGGAGCATTAAATAATGGTTTTTTGGGTAGTTTTCTTTAATGCACTTTTTTTTTTTTTTTTTTTTTTTTTTTTTTTTTTTTTTTTGCGGTATGCGGGCCTCTCACTGTTGTGGCCTCTCCCGTTGCGAAGCACAGGCTCCGGACGCGCAGGCCTGGCGGCCATGGCTCACGGGCTCAGTCGCTCCGCGGCATGTGGGATCCTCCCGGACCAGGGCACGAACCCGCGTCTCCTGCATCGGCAGGCGGATTCTCAACCACTGCGCCACCAGGGAAGCCCTAATGCACTTTGATAATATCTTATAATAGGAACAAGAAAAAAGTTAGGTAATGGTTTAGATTCTTCTATATGAGGTAAGAAGTTAACTTCTCAGAGAAAGGAGTAAATTTCATAATAAGGGAAAAGACTGATGTCAACACGAAAAGTTTAAGTCTGGAGAACTTGGAATCAAATAATGGGAGCTGATCTTTGAGCCTGACTGACTGCAAGCTTCTCTTAATTATCACGTATGGAATTGCAAAACTGAATGCAAATCATCATTCAAATGAAATATATAATATAAAATAATAACATGGAAATATTATGAGCCAAAATGCAAAACTTTCACATTCTTTATGATTATGATGTTATACATTTTAATCACGTGTATTTTAAATTATATAACTCACCTCTTCAATCTTATTAGTTTTATCAATCACAACTGAATATCTTTATAATAGTTCCAGCCTGATGTAACTCTGTAGAATATCATCTTTTAAAATCATGCTCTTACTGATTTTACTTTGAACAACTTAATCCCTTCCTGACTCAGAGAAAATAAATATTTACAACTGTGATTCATTCATAATGAAAAAGGGAACCTTGTTTACATGGAATGTAAGTTAATTGATGTTCATCATAGACCATGCAATGAATGAATAAATGTAAAACTCTTGTAATACCATTTTTTTTTTTTTTCTTTTGGTACGCGGGCCTCTCACTGTTGTGGCCTCTCCCGTTGCGGAGCACAGGCTCCGGACGCGCAGGCTCAGCGGCCATGGCTCACGGGCCCAGCCACTCAGCGGCATGTGGGATCTTCCTGGACTGGGGCACGAACCCGTGTCTCCTGCACTGGCAGGCGGACTCTCAACCACTGAGCCACCAGGGAAGCCCAATACCATTTTCATTAAGTTACACTATCCTAAACAGAGAGTATGGAATTTAGTTTGTAAGGCTGAATTTATTATCCTTTTTCTAAACTACTGTTGTCCTCAAATTGTCCATTGTGTCAGAGAGGCATGGGTTATAATGGTGACTTTGCTACTTATTATTCCCAGTTTTGTGATTTGTTGTATAGAAGATATTAATACCTCACAGTATAGTTTGAGGACAAAATAAGACAATAAGGTAGACAATAGGGTAGAACTGATTGTTATATTTTCAGTGACTTGGAGGGTCCCTGACACACATTCACACAAAATAAATGAAGACAGAAACACTTTTTTTTTTTTCTCCCTTGGCACATAGGTAACCCTTACTAAGTGAAAAAAATTTAATTCTCTGATTGATAAAATGAAGTACCCATGCATTTTTCTGTAATATGTACTGAGTCCTTAAATATAACGCATGTTTGAAACACCACCTAACAAATACATTTTTGTTTGTTTAGAATGTGGGTATTTCTGCTATAAAGCATTGCTCATTAAACTATATTGTACAATATCACAATTTAGGTCTAACATTTCACTACCAATAAATTTGGGCAGCATGATTTATATATTAAGAGTGTTTAAATACACATACTCTAGTCAGAACTTACATGTTAACAATTAAATTATCACTATAAATCTGAATTGTTTTAACCTATTGTGATTTATATTCTCTTCAAATGAGCACTTAATTTTTTGTAACTGTTTACCTTAGTTTAAAAAAAGCTAATTAATAAGGGAAATATTTATTTTAAATTTATACATTTTTCAGAATTAATTTTGTGGTGCAAAAACAAGATTACCTCCTAAATTCAATATATCAGTCTTTTAGTTCCGTTTTGAAATTGTGAAAAATATAGTACAAGTTAAGGATGTATAGCACTGATGATCTTCAAGAAGTAAGGTATTTCTAGATTTCAATCTGTTGTCTCTTCTGCAACAAACTTTTATATAACACCATGCTTGCATGTTCTCCTGTGACACTTTTATTTATTTTTTAATACTTATTTATTTGGTTGCACCAGATCTTAGTTGAGGCTCGCCCGCTCCTTAGTTGTGGCATGTGAACTCTTAGTTGCGGCATGCATGTAGGATCTAGTTCCCTGACCAGGGATCAAACCCGGACCCCCTGCATTGGGAGTGCGGAGTCTTATCCACCATGCCACCAGAGAAGTCTCTCCTGTGACTCTTTAAAAGCATCAGGAAACTATGATTAGAAACACAACAATTTTGCTATATTTATAGTTTTAAATATAAAATGGTGGAGGTGTTGATTATTAAGTAAACACATCAACAACTATTTTTAAAGTGATGCCTGATTTTTTAATGCATGTGTGTTCTGTAGCATTCTAATTTTTGAAGACATCTATTTCATCAAAGAAAAGTAAGTTTTAACTAAAGTATTTGATATTTGGATGAGGAATATCTCAATTGCACACATAAAACCAAGACTTTGATGTATTAAAACAAGAAATAAATAAGCTATTTTCACCTAAAAAAATATAATGCTTGGTGTGAGTGGTATAAAGAGAAAAGGTTTTCTTAAAATAATTTCCATAAAAATAAGAAACTTTTTAGAAAATATATTTTATTTTATAATAAATTTCTTTATTGGCTCCATTGAGTCTTCGTTGCTGTATGCAGGCTTTCTCTAGTTGCAGCAAGTGGGGGCTACTCTTCGCTGCGGTGCGTGGGCTTCTCACCTGCAGTGGCTTTTCTTGTTGTGGAGCATGAGGTCTAGGTGTGTGGGCTTCAGTAGTTGTGGCACGCAGGCTCAGCAGTTGTAGCTCACGGGCTCTAGAGTGCAGGCTCGGTAGTTGTGGCTCATAGGCTTGGTTCCTCCGCAGCATGTGGGATCTTCCCGGACCAGGGCTCGAACCCGTGTCCCCTTCATTGGCATGCAGATTCCTAACTACTGCACCATCAGGGAAGCCCGAAAATGTATTTTAAATTGCCATTAATTCTGAGCAGAAAGAATTCCTCTGTTATAATAATCTTCAAAAAGGAAATGGGAAGGGATAGTAGTGGACATAGGATATATTAACCCATCAGGAATTTTCATCTGCCAGGGTGGAACTTATGAAATAGTAACTTAGTGTGAAGTCATACATTTGAATGTTACTTTAAGTGAATAGAAACATTATTATGTGTACTCTATTCTCATTCTCTTTAAAGAAAAGGTGTCAAATCTTTTTATATTCTTGGGTTTCCCTGGTGGCACTGTGGTTGAGAGTCTGCCTGCCAGTGCAGGGGACACAGGTTCGTGCCCCCGTCCGGGAAAATCCCACATGCCGCGGAGCGGCTGAGCCCGTGAGCCATGGCCACTGCGCCTGCACGTCTGGAGCCTGTGCTCCACAATGGGAGAGGCCACAACAGTGAGAGGCCCGCGTACCACAAAAAAAAAAAAAAAAAAATCTTTTTATATTCTTTAATATAGGATTTTAAAAGTCCCAATAAAATGGTAACACAAAATTCCATCTTCATTTGGTTTTTACTTCTCCTAGTACTATATATACGTAAATTTAGTAGTTATAACATAAAATATGAAGAATAAAATAACAATAGTCGGTCTATAGAAATGTATGAATTTTGCACATGAGTTTTTATAATCCTGAGAACACAAAACACACATACCCATTTCCTCTGTTTTGGCTCACACTCTCTTCTTCATAATTAAGAATTTTGCTCCTAAAATTATTTCTGCTCTTCACCACATCACCAAATTCAGTATCATTAAGAACATATTTCACCAGCAAACAAAACGCATAATAGAATCATCAAAAAACTCCTTTGATCCCATATGTCTGTCCAACACAAGCTATTCTCACATCTTTTTCCACTTCTAGGAGAATTTCTCAAAACTGTCATTCATGCTCTTATACTCACACTTTTCACCACTTTAGACTGTTTTCAACCTATTCCAGATGGACTTCTTTCCTCTCAACTGAAAGTCTCCTGTTGAGGTCCCCTTGCTTCTCCTTTTATCTCTTTTCTTTCTACACTCTCTGCTAAAGTGGACTTATATCAATGTTCTAAAAGTCATCTACTTGCTTGTGACTCTCAAATCTGTCTTCAAGAAATTTTTATAGTTAATACAATATTCTAAAGTGTAAATATAGTTGTAATAAATATAATTGTTGTCATATTTCGTTCTTATGCTTTATTCAGGTCTGTGCTGAAAAAGTCTTCCTTGATCACCCATTCTAAACTAACACCCTTTGTCATTCTTTATTCTGTTATGCTGCTTTATTATTTTTTCTTCAGGAGTTTTATCACCATTTCATATTTTATTACAGAATTATTTATTTATTATCTATTTTATCCTCTATTATTTTTATCTATTATTTATTTCTGTTGTCAATTTATTGTACCATCAGAATGTAGATACAAGACAACTAGGTAGTCTACTTTGTTCACCACTGTAACACCAGCACTAAAATATATAAACTAGCACAAAGAAGGTGCTCAGTAAGTTTTAATAACAAATGAATGAATTTATCTTTTGTATAAGCTCTCAAATTTCTTCCTATTATTAAAATAAAGAACAAATTTGAAACCTTATCTAAAAGCCTACTTATAATTCTTGCCAAACTCTTTAACTCATCTCCATCTATGCTCCTGCGTCATTTATTGCTTTCCAACTACACTGGTCTTATTTGTGATGCTAAATACACCAAACAAATTCACACATCAGAATCTTTGCCTGGATTACTATTGTCACATCATTGATGTCTGTCTTCTTCCAATCATTAGCTGACAAATTTTTTGTGTTGTTCAAAACAACATAACTTAGACCCTCTTCAGTATATTACAGGAATTCAGTTGATATTATTTTAATAAATTAATTGATATATGAAATAATTAGACTGTTTAATAAACAGTCTAATTACTCCGTGAAGAGTAAGTGGTGAACTTAAGAAAAATTTCAGGATGAAAACCAATTTGGTGGTCATGAAAAACAAAGGCAAGTGCTTTTCAATAAAAAGAAAGTAGTTAACTCTTATGATTTAAATTATATCCAGTGTATTGATTACTCCAACACCTATATATTCAACTTGGTTTTCTCTCCTATTTATTTTCTCTGCTACCTAGTGAACAATTTACACTGGACATCTAACAGTGTCTCAAATCCATCTAATTAACATCCTCCTGAAATTTGCTATCCTATCTTGCCAATATCTGCAGGTTAGTTTCCCTGGAATCAAACCCTAAAGTAAAGATTTATTGACAGTGATCAACACACAGGTTCTGTTGGATGAATGCTGAACTGCTGAATAGTGCCCAAATTTGGTTCAGCTGTCACACCCTAAGCAGCTAGTGGGAATGAATGCTTCTGCTTCCAAAAGAAGTCGATATCCGGGAGCACACCTCAGTGTCTATAAGCACTAAATAAGATCACTGTCAAATTCCAGTACCAGGTGAAATTAGCAGCTTGAAACAGAATTTATTTTTATTAAAAATCCTCATGCCTTTATAAGAAAATATTTTAATAAGTACCTAGGGGTAGAAAAGTTGACCTTTAGAGTATGAGTGTTAGTTAAGGGCCTCAGAAACTGAAGAGACGAAGTGCACTAGGTGGAAAATTAGAGAAACTTATTTCTGTTCTTAAGAAAGAAGAATTAAGAATTACAAGGTGGGGGGCAGGGTATTGCCTGAATAACCAGATGCTGAGATGACATGGAATCCAGAACCATACAAAGTGAAGCAACTTATAAAAATTTTTTTTAAGGGAAGTAATCATTATAATTGTTGCTCTTTAAAGTTCTATTTAAATCAATGTCTGTTGTTTGGACATAAATATATCTTCTGTTCTTCCTGCTAGCATTTGAATCTTCAATATAGTCTTCTACATTTAAATATCTCCTGCAGGGTGTGGGTGTGTGTGTCTGCATGTGTGAATTTTATATATATGAAAGCACAATGAAACAGAAATTACAACAACTGTAGGATACTGCGGTAATTGTTAAATGGAGGCAATTCATTGTCAATGGGAGTTCTGATCTCTGGATGAGAAAGAAACTTAAAGCCTTCTAGGAGTTTATGAATTCTAAAAATAGTGCCTTGCAATTCCACAGTACATGCACGTTTAGTTATTCCTCAAGGCATCCTGCTTTGGTGCAAGTGTCCCTTTTTAGATTGTAAACTGCTGAAATCAGATAATATGTTTTATTCAGATTTTGTAAGGATTACGTCTACTAGAGAAGGTCCTCTGGAGTATAAACAGAAGTCAAAATTTTTTGTCATTGCCTCTCACTGTTTTTGCATTTAGTTGCTGGGGTTATATTGTCCCATCCCTCTGGTTGAAAACTAAGGCAAGGTTCATGTTTAGTTATCTATTGCTTTGTAACAAGTTGCCCCCAAACTTAGTGGCTTAAATTAACAACATTTATTACATCATCATTTCTGTACATCAGGAATCCAAACATGGTTCAGCTGGGCCATCAGGTTCTGAGTCTTTCACAAAGTTGCAATCATAGTGGTGGCTAAGGCTGTGGTCTCATCTGTAAACTCGACTGGGGGTGGATCCATTTCCAAGCTCACTCTACTCATCGTTAGCAGGATTTATTTTTTTACAGGCTGTTGAACAGGCCTCAGTTTCTTACAAGCTGTTGGCAGCAGGCTTCTGTTACTTCCTTGCTACTTGGGTCTTGCCATACAGTTCTTAACATGGTAACTGGCTTCATCAGAATGAGTAAGCATGAGGTCAGAAAGAAGTACCAGCAAAACAGAACTCACGGGCTTCCCTGGTGGCGCGGTGATTGAGAATCCGTCTGCCGATGCAGGAGACATGGGTTCGTGCCCCAGTCCGGGAAGATCCCACATGCCGCGGAGCAACTGGGCCCGTGAGCCATGGCCGCTGAGCCTGCGCGTCCGGAGCCTGTGCTCCGCAACGGGAGAGGCCACAACAGTGAGAGGCCCGCATACCGCAAAAAACAAAAACAAACAAACAAAAAAAACAAAAAAAAAAAACAGAACTCACAGTCTTTGGGAACCTAATCTCAGTAGTGACGTCACATTACTTTTGCCATATTCTATTCATTAGGAAAAATTCACTAGGCCCATCTCACACCCAAAAGGAGAGGATTATACAAGGGCATGAATATCAGTATGCAAGATCATTGTGGGCCATCTTGGAAGTTGTCTACTAAAACCTATGAATTTTAAGGTGGCACTTAGGTAACAAAAAGCATCAACAAAATATGACTTCAAATCATAAAACACAATCTTGGTTTAGTCATTTGAAAGTTTAGTCAAATGTGTTTGTCAAATTTTCAGTCTTAAGTTAAAAAATTATTCCCTGATCTTCTCCCCATTCAAGTCTACTGAGAAAGATGACTGTTTCACATTTCTCTTTTCCCAACCAACCTTTCCATGCTTCCTATCCAGAACTGCTACACTGCATATGTCCTGAGACAGCATCCACATTTTGTTTAAATCGGAATGATGCCCTCTGGAGTGATAAAAAGTGGGTGGTCTGCCATTTCTTATCATAATCCGAGTTTCTGATCTTTTCAAGGTTGAGGTATAAAGAAAGAGCAAATATAGGAGTAAAGTTATAATTCAACTCATGGACTTGGAAGTTTTTAAATTGGATTTTCTCTTTTAACATTTTTTTTTGTTTTAGATGTTGGGGGTAGGAGTTTATTAATTTTATTCATTTATTTTGGCTGTGTTGGGTCTTTGTTTCTGTGCGAGGGCTCTCTCTAGTTGTGGCAAGCGGTGGCCACTCTTCATCGCGGTGCGCGGGCCTCTCACTATCGCGGCCCCTCCCGTTGCGGAGTACAGGCTCCGGACGTGCAGGCTCAGCGGCCATGGCTCACGGGCCCAGCCATTCTGCGGCATGTGGGATCTTCCCAGACCGGGGCACGAACCCGTGTCCCCTGCATCGGCAGGAGGACTCTCAACCACTGCGCCACCAGGGAAGCCCAGATTTTCTCTTTTAAAAAACTGTATGGATGTTGCCCATCACTCAGGGGCTGGCAGTTAGTTATCTATAGATGTATTGATAAGGGCAAACACATCTCTACACCTTTACGTCATTTTGTCTTTGTTCAACTACAAAGTTTGTAGTGGTATCTCTAATGTCTCTCTGCTGAAGTATTTTTACACCTCAAGGTAGTTTTCTTGGATAATGTCCAAGACAAAACCATCCTAACTCTCTTGTGGCATGGCACACATCTGGTCCTTGGTAAAAACAGATGCTTTATCCCAATAAGCTCTGGGAGTGTGGGCCACCCAAAGCTGCTACTTTTCTACCACTTATGTGTCCAAGCCACTAGTGATATCATCCCTCCCTAGATATCTCTATAGGATTCACATACCAGTGCACTTTTCATAGGGCATTAATCAAGCTCACTGAGTTTTCTTAAAGCTTTACTTCCTGCCCTCCACCCCCCCAGCCCTGGTGGAGGAAGAGGAACTTAGAGTAGACCTTAGATTTGTCAGTAAATTTTATTCTAACCTCCAACTCCAAGTACTTTTAGACTTTACAGTGTAAGTGAATGTGGAAAAGGATTAAAAAAATTAGAACCCTTTTTGCTTATCCTTTGAAAAACCTCTTCTACAGTCTTGTATACTCTTTTTGAATTATGGTTTTCTCAGAGTATATGCCCAGTAGTGGGATTGCTGGGTCATATGGTAGTTCTATCTTTAGTTTTTTAAGGAACCTCCATACTGTTCTCCATAATGGCTGTATCAATTCACATTCCCACCAACAGTGCAAGAGGGTTCCCTTTTCTCCACACCCTCTCCAGCATTTATTGTTTGTAGATTTTTTGATGATGGCCATTCTGACTGGTGTGAGATGATACTGCATCGTAGTTTTGATTTGCATTTCTCTGATGATTAGTGATGTTGAGCATCCTTTCATGTTGGCAATCTGTATCTTCTTTGGAGAAATGTCTATGTAGGTCTTCTGCCCATTTATGGACTGGGTTGTTTGTTCTTTTGATATTGAGCTGCATGAGCTGCTTGTAAATTTTGGAGATTAATCCTTTGTCAGTTGCTTCATTTGCAAATATTTTCTCCCACTCTGAGGGTTGTCTTTTCATCTTGCTTATGGTTTCCTTTGCTGTGCAAAACCTCTTAAGTTTCATTAGATCCCGTTTGTTTATTTTTGTTTTTATTTCCATTTCTCTAGGAGATGGGTCAAAAAGGATCTTGCTGTGATTTATGTCACAGAGGGTTCTGCCTATGTTTTCCTCTAAGAGTTTGATAGTGTCTGGCCTTACATTTAGGTCTTTAATCCATTTTGAGTTTATTTTTGTGTATGGTGTTAGGGAGTGTTCTAATTTCATTCTTTTACATGTAGCTCTCCAGTTCTCCCAGCACCACTTATTGAAGAGGCTGTCTTTTCTCCATTTCATATTCTTGCCTCCTTTATCAAAGATAAGGTGACCATATGTGCGTGGGTTTATCTCTGGGCTTTCTATCTTGTTCCATGGATCTATATTTCTGTTTTTGTGCCAGTACCATACTGTCTTGATTACTGTAGCCTTGTAGTATAGTCTGAAGTCAGGGAGCCTGATTCCTCCAGCTCCCTTTTTCTTTCTTAAGATTGCTTTTGCCATTCGAGGTCTTTTGTGTTTCCATACAAATTGTGAAATTTTTTGTTCTAGTTCTGTGAAAAATGCCAGTGGTAGTTTGATAGGGATTGCATTGATCTGTAGATTGCTCTGGGTAGTATAGTCATTTTCAGAATGTTGATTCTTCCAGTCCAAGAACATGGTATATCTCTCCATTTATTTGTATCATCTTTAATTTCTTTCATCAGTGTCTTATAATTTTCTGCATATAGGTCTTTTGTCTCCTTAGGTAGGTTTATTCCTAGGTATTTTATTCTTTTTTTGCAATGGTAAATGGGAGTGTTTTCTTAATTTCACTTTCAGATTTTTCATCATTAGTGTATAGGAATGCAAGAGATTTCTGTGCATTAATTTTGTATCCTGCTATTTTACCAAATTCATTGATTAGCTCTAGTAGTTTTCTGGTAGCAGGGACATTCTTATTTGCAGAAGACCTAATTCTATAGGTAGAAAATTCTAAGCACTGTACTCATATGTAAAACTAGTAAATGTATTGATCAGAGCTGCATGATACAAAGTCAGTTATATTGCTATATGGGCAACAAACAGTTGGAAGATTAAAAAAGAGTCACATGTATAATCAAAGGCATGATCCTTAGCAATAAATTTTACAGGTATGCAAAACCCCTACATCTAACACTACAAGAGAGACAGTAAAAACAGATATAAATAATGGAGAAAATATACATGGTCATGAATTTTAAGACTCATTATTAACATATCAATCTTTTCCAAATTGATCTACAGATTAAATGTCTGAATCAAAACCCTTGAATTTTTTTGAAACTGACAGAGTCACTGTAAAATTTATGAAGTTTTGTAAATACTTAAAATAGGCAAGACAATATGAAAAATGAAAAGTTGGTAAATTTGCATTTCCTCATTTCAAGACTTAACCTAAAATAATCAAGAAAGTATGGTATTGACATAAAACTACAGAGCTAGAGTAATGGAACAAAATAGAGGCTGGAAATAAACCCATACATATATGGTCACTTTTTTATCTTCAAAGGCTCCAAAAATGTTCAATTGGGAAAAAACCTATTTAGAAAAAAATTGTTCTTAAACAACTGTAGAAACATAGTAAAAAAAGAATCTTGACTGCTAACTTTTATCATATTAAAAATTAATTTAAGTTTGATCAGAGGCTTAATCAAAAAAGCTAAAATTACGAAGATTTACAAAAATACTCAGAAGAATATTTTGGTGTCCTTATGGTAGGAAAGTATTTCTGACACAGAAAACACTAATTAAAAAGAAATAAAAGTGACATATTGGACTTTAACAAAGTTGAATATTTCTCTACATCCAAATACATAATTTAGAAAATGAAAGGACAAGCCATAGATTAGAGAAAATATTGGCAGTGGACATGTATCAGACAAAGGAATAATATCCAGAATATATTAAAAAACACTAGAGATAAATAACTAAAATAATGTGACATAAGTGGGTGAAAATTCGAGCATACATTTTCCAAAATACATGGAAATGGCCAATTAGTCCTTGAAAATATTCTCAACATCATTAGTCTTATAGAAACATAGTATGAAACCACAATGAGTTATGATCATCATTTTTTAGAATGGCTAAAATTAAAAACAACTGACAATAAAAATTTGGCAAGGATGTGGAAAAATCAGAATTTTCATATGCAGCTTAGGATATAAAGTAACATAACACTTTGGAAAACAGTTCAACATTTTCTTATGAATTTCATGTACATGCTACCCTAGGTATTTATCAAAGAGAAATAAAAGCATTTGCTCAAAAAAAGATTCATATAAAAATGTTCATAGTAGCTTAATTTATAATATCCCCAATTTGGAAACAACCAAAAGAGGAACCGATAAACTGACTGTAGACCACCACTCAGCAATAAAAAGAATGAGGTACTGATCCATCCAGCAACACAGATAAATCTCATGGGAATAACATTGAACCCAGCCCAAAGATTCATATATGATTCTCTTCATATGTAATTTAAGAGAATACAAATATAACATATGCTGCTTAAAATCAAAACGGAGTTTTCTGTGAGGAGCAGATGTTGGCATTGATTGGAAATGGGCATGAGAGTACTTTCTGGAATGATGGAAATACCAATTGCAGTGGTAGTTACTTCACTATATATTCCTCGAGTCTCCTCAAATTCAAGTAAGACTTGTAAATTTCATTGTATGCAAATTATATCTCACCATAAAAATAAACAGCATCAAGATAACTGAGGGACTAGAAGTGAAACATGTATTAGAGAAATAGAAGAAATAAACAGCCATAATTGTCCCTAAAATATATGTAAATTATATGTAAAGTTGCTTGACTTCACTTATACTAAGATAAATGTAAATTAAAATTACTTTGAGATAGGTGTTTTTCACCTTTTATATTTAAGGCAAAATTCCAAAAGCTTGTAAACAAGGCAAGACTGACAAGACTGTGCGGGTAAAAACAATTTCATATATGGCAAGTGAACAATGGTAAGTAATATCCCTATGGAGAGAAGTTAGGAAAATCTTATAAAACACAGTTGTTTTGGCCTTTTGTCCAGCAACCTCACTTCTAGGAATTTACCCTAAAGATGAATTAGAAAATAATTTCACTAATTGGAAAATAAACACACAATGACATAATATCAACAACAAAAATACATGCACAAATGCAATTTTCATAGTAATATGCTGGAAATAATCTAACAGCATAATAGGTTATTGACTGGAAAAAAGATATATATATATATATATAATGAAGCATATTACTATGAAAATTGCATTTGTGAATACATTTGTGCATGTATTTTTGTTGTATTTTAATGAGAATACTATGCAGCTATAAAAAATATAAGACAAATCTCTGTGAACTTATATGATATGTTTTCTAGGCTACATTTTAAAGTTAAAAAGACAAGGTGTAACAGTATATATAATATGTTGCTTTTTATGCAAGAAATGAAAATAAGGCTATTTTTGAAGAATTTTATACAGGCATAATAAACTTATGAAACTAATGAAAATAGGTGCTTACAGGAGGTGGGTTGAAAGTGATAAAAGTGTGGATTCAACTTTTGTGAATACCTTCTCCCACAGTTTTGAATTTCGAATTATGTTATTATTACACACATAAATGTCAAGTTAAATTTGTTTATGAGAGTAATAAGTAAAGATATTTAATTTCTCAGGAGATACTAATATGAAACAGGGAAAGGAAAGGAGAGAAACGATGCTGAAATATGATGTTGAACTGGAATTAAGGGGATTGAGGTTAAGTCATTATTAAAAGACAGGAAAGGTGACTCATTAGCAATAGGCATATTTTATGCCCACTCTAAATACTATTCCCTACTATTAAAAAACTAAACAAAGCAAAACAAAAAACTGGTGCTTCTTGTAGAAATGATTGGTTACTATTCTGGGACAAGGGAATTTCAAAGTAAGGTAAAATATCTAATTGTTCAATAAAGTAAGAAAATGCTCCCTGATTAATGGAAATCTGGCAAAAACACACAGGAGCCAGATTAAACAGCTCCCACCAGCCAAAAATAAGCTTCAAAATGAATAAATGACAGAAATGGATCCAACATACTGATGTCCAAAAAAGAGTATTCAAGTGCATACTTACACTAAAACAAAATAACATTTAAAAAGTAAGAGAGGAGCAAAGGAAAAACTTTTCTTTATAAAATAATGCTACTTGGTAATAAGGGGACTTCATTTCACTGAAAATTCAGGGTATGCTTTATAGAAGACATCCATGCACATAAATCATTTTATAGAAATGATTTAAAAAATGAGTATTCTGGGGGGCTTCCCTGGTGGCACGGTGGTTGGGGGTCCGCCTGCCGATGCAAGGGACACGGGTTCGTGCCCCGGTCCGGGAGGATACCTAATGCCGCGGAGCGGCTGGGCCCATGGGCCATGGCTGCTGAGCCTGTGCTTCCGGAGCCTGTGCTGCTCGGCGGGAGAGGCCACAACAGTGAGAAGCCCGCGTACAGGAAAAAAAAAAGTTTAGCTCTTATTAAAAAAAGAAAAGTAAAAATGAGTATTCTGAAACGTTGTTATTTGAAATTTCCTATTTATTTATGAGCATTCATAATGAACTCGCTCAAAATATTAAGGCACAGTGACACACACTCACTTGGAAATTATTAAAATTGTAAGTCACAATCCTTTTTTGCAAATTATGGGTATATATTTTAAGTTTTATGGGCTAAGATGAGTATTGCTTTTTAAGTAGGTACATTATTATATATGACACACTGTCAAATGTATTTTGTTATATGACAAATGCAAAAAAATTAAAATAATATTGTACACATCTTTTTGCTTAAAATACATCATGTATTCCTATGGTGAAGTCAAAAAAATCCAAACTTCTTCCCACCTCCTACAAGGCTCTGCCTGGACTGGCCCTTCCCTTCCCTCTTCCACATTCTTTGCTGTTTGCACACCATTCTTTGTCTCATGGTTGAACTTTACCAAGTTCTTTCCTGCATCAGAGCCTGCATGCTTTTTGACTCTATCTTCAATGGTTTTCCTCCAGTTCTTTGCATAGCTTTTTTTGTTGTTGTTATTTTAGCAAAGTATATTTTCCTGAGCACCTCATATTCTCAATTGCTTTATTATTCTCATTAGGCTATTATTATCCCTTCAGAGAACTTTAAAATATTGTCAACATTTACTTGAGGATTTGTTCACTTGTTTAGTGTTTGTTTCTTTTACCAGATTGTGAATTCCTTTCTCCTTACAGAATGTTGTAGCTACCATAATTTCCCTAGGGCCTAGTATGGTGCCTAGCACATATTGATGTTATCAATATAGATTTTTTAAAATATAGGAATGAATCAACATTATCATTAACAACTCACTATATAGTATAGATAAATGCCTTATTCTTTAAAGCAATTTTATTTACTATTAAACATTTCAGTTTGTTACCCATGTATTAGGCATAGGTACTCAGCTGGTGCTGTGGGAACAACAAAGGTGAACTGAATGTTTGACAGACACTGCCAACTTGAAACCACAGTGCATGTCTAGAAGGTCTGGTGAGTCGCCAGGATTTGCTTCGTATAAAGAATGTAGACTCTTGTGGAAGAGGATGGAATAGTGGAAGGGACATTAAGTAAGAAAGCATGCTTAGTAAAAAATAAAGCCCTAGTGGTCAGAAGGAAAAACAAATTTTAAAAGCTCCCTCAGGTGTCAGCTTCCTTTTTTCCAAAGGGATAAAGCTTGGTGTTTCTCATTTTAATTTGTCGTTAGCCCAATACCATGAACTCAGACCTGAATTCTGGGAAGAGAAAGACAGGTGCAACAACTTAAAAACGACGCAACTGTTTTCAGACAAGCTTCTGTGAGATGTTGGAATCAGAAAGTAGCATTATTGGGGCAACAATATGAGAGGAAGGATGGTATCAAGATTGGGGAAGGTAGAGGCAGCCTATTCACTTCTACCCAGTGCAGGCTCTGGTACAGAGGACTTGGCAGGCAGAGCGACAAAAACAATGTTCTGTCAGGATAATAGGCACCTGACCAGAGGAAGAGGAGAACTTCAAGTCTTTTTCTTATGACACTCATTAGACAACTCCTTTGGGCTCCAAAAGGTAAGAAAGAAGACTTGGAGAGGAACTAGTATTTCTAATAGTGGATGGGAAAAGATAAATTTTGCTTATTGTCACGACTTCATTTTTACTTCCAGGCCACTACGACCCAGGGTTACTCAGAGTCCTTGGTTTCGAAGAGTTCATAGGCTAATTTATCTACCAGTATATTATAGAGCTTTTGAAGCCAAAAATGTAAAGGTTTCAAGTATTCCTATAATATGTCGGTATAGAGAAATAAACGAAAAAAGGAAGTGTAATAAATAAGATATTTTGGAAATTTTAAAAGAAAAACCATTATCATAAAAGGGTATAGAGAAGTAAGTAATCTGGATAAGCAAAATTTTAAAAAGAACTCAAATAAAAGACCGCTGTAGAAGATTATCATTTGTATCAAAAAAGAAATTATTAGCTTATTGAACTCCTTGTAGCTGCACAAATTTTTACTAGAAAGTAAAAGGAATCATTTTGTTATATAAGTAACTCACTAATCATAATCAGCAAAGACCACTTAGAAACATACTGACCTTTAGTTTGAAAGATTGAAGAAAATATAATGCAGAAAATACTCAGTCTTTTAAAACTTTAAGTCATAAATTTGATAACATATTTTCTTATTTTGACTTCTACTGATTGATAAGTTTCTTAACTAAGGAAGTCCTAAAGTCACCTCCATGATTTTTAATTTACTAACTTTCAACTTGAAAGAAATTATAAAAGTATAGAATTAATTTTCAACATAATAATAGTTATTTGTTATCATTATTAAAGTAATAGAGTTTCACATTACAAATTGGGCAAGGCAAAGTGTTTCCAAAAAGTGTTTCCAAATTTTTTCTATAAATATGCACACATATAAGTAAAATTAAGTTCACTGTCTGAAGCATAAATCCTTATATTCACTTACCATTTTTATAATTTCTATACTTAATAGTCTCTAAAGGTTAAATTCGGTGGAATTCTAGTAGAAACATTAAAGGTAATCTTTCTGTACCATAATTCTTAAGAACCCAATCCATTCTGTGCTCACTGTAATTTTATTCATTACAAATTTTTTGCAGGGATAGGAATTGTTAGATTCAACAATAGGGGATTTTTTGATCAGGAGGTGTTAGACTTTATTGCCTGAAGTGGTACCATTTGTTCTCTGTGAAATATGGTTAGCATCACCTTATTTTTTTATTAAGTGTATATTTATATCCTTGAGAAGCAAATGTACTCTATCCACATGGCTAGCGTTTATTGTTTTATGTTCTGCACGCAAAGCTGCTTTTCTTAATAATAAGAAACAGCTGTTGTAAGCACAACAATGAATGCAATGGGTCATACATGCCTAAATTAGATACAAAGGGAGCCAAGCAGGGCTAAACTCTTTAATTGTCTCACTCTTACATGATTGATGCTCTCTAAAAAGAGCAGTTGTACACTGTGTTGAGATTTAACAGATGCTAAAAGCAGCTCATTCCAGTGTACATTTGTTGGGCAGCTGTGTTTTATACCAGCAGTGATTACAATGGAAAATCAATGTTTCCCTGACAGTAAGACTGACAGAACTTACATGCAGCAAAACTAAGGTAAAATAACGGAAAATATTAGTGCAGTTCACAAATGCAATAAATCATTTCCATGGTATATATATGAATGTACAAAGTTAGATATCAGTACTCCGGTTTTGTTTGTCTTATCAGCATATATGTATATATATATCACTCATTAAATCTAAAGCCCTATCCTTTGCATAAATGATAACTGACTTACTGAGCCATGAAGAGTGGTGGTTATAAGACATATGGAGCTATGTATATTTTGAGAAAAAAATAGAAATAAACTTAGGATTTATGGCGTGTGGTACATAAGGATAGCCAAAAATTTTGTTTCTATTTAAACCTCTGTTTTCATGGATTTAAATGTCATCTTTTGATTATGTATTTCATCTTTTAAATTTTAACAGTTCATATTAAGAAAAATTTGACACAAAATGAAGTCATTTCTGATGTACAAATCTAGTTTGGAAGGAGACAAAAACTACATATAAAATAATGTCTACAGAGGATTTACACACAATAGTTTCAAAAATTTACAGTTAAATATACAGACTTCTTTCATCTTTTGGCTGTCATGAATAATGCTTCAGTGAATATGGGAGTGCACATACCTCTTTGAGATCCTGTTTTCAATTCTTTTGGAGAAATACCCAGAACTGGGATTGCTAGATTATATGTTAGTTTTATTTTTAATTTTTTTTGAGGAATCTCCATTCTATTTTCAATAGTGGCTGTGCCATTTTACATTTCCACCACAGTGCACAGGGGTTATAGTTTCTCCATATCCTCACCACCATTCATTATTTTCTAGGGTTTTCTGATAATGGCTATCCTAATGGGTATGAGGTGATATCACATTGTAGTTTTGATTTGCACTTCCCTGATAATTAGTGATGTTGAGCATGTTTTAATATACTTGTTGGTCATTTGTATATCAACCTAAATATCCATCAAATGATGAATGAATAAATAAAATATGATATATACATGCAATGAAATATTATTCAGCCTTAAAAAAGAAGGAAATCCTGTCATGTGCTAAAACATGGATGAAACTTGAGGACATTATGCTAAGTGAAATAAACCAGTCAAATAAACCAGAATGAATACTGCATGATTCCACTTATAAGAGGTACCTAAAATAGTCAAACTCATAGAAGCAGAGTAGAACAGTTGTTGCCAGAGACCTGGGGGGATAGGGGAATGGGGAGTTGCTGTTCAATGGGTATTGGGTTTCTGTCAAGCAAGATGGAAAAGCTCTAGTAATCTACTGTATAACAATGTACATATAGTTAATAGTACTTTACATTTAAAATTTTGACAAGGTGTAGATTTCATGTTATATGTTTTATTACCAAAAAATTAGAATATAGAAAAATAATTTAGTTTTGCACATATTTCCATTCACATAGTTAATTATTAGCACATATTTTGGTTTTATGAAATATTTTTAAAATGTGTATTTAATAAGGAGTATTAGTCTTCTCAGGATGCCTTAACAAAATACCACAGATTGAGTGGCTTGAAAAGAGACATTTATTTTCTCATGTGCTATAAGTCCATAATCAAGGTTCCAGCAAATCTGGTTTCTGGTGAGGGCTCTCTTCCTAGTTTTTGTCCCAAAAGTCACTGAGGTATAGTAAAGTTCTTCCATCTTTTTATTTTTTCTTTCTGCTCTTCAAAGTAAATCAATTTAAATAATCTACCGTCAAATTCATTAACTCTTTTTTTTTCTTATTTCCATTCTTGTGTTAATCCCATCAGAACTTTTTTTTCTTTTGTATCAGCTATTGTACTTTCAGTTCCAGAACTTCTAATGATTTTTTGGTTGTTTTAGTTTTCTTTTCTCTGCTGAGATTCCTGAAATATTTTCTTATTATATCTATCTTGTCCTTCAAGATTCATACATACTTTCAATAGCTGACAGTTTTTCTTAGCTATTTATTTATCTAAATCATCTTGGTGTCAGTTCATGTTTACTAACTTTTTCCTGATTATAGTATTTTCCTGCTTCTATACATATCTAGTAATTTTTTACTGTCTGCTTGACATTATGTATGTTAACTTGAAGGCTATTTGGATTATGTTGCCTTCCATTAAAGGGTATTAAATTTTTATGCCGATATACCTTTTCATTTACTTTTGTTAGAAGGATTTCCTACATTTGCTTTCTCCAATTTAAAATAAAAACTTTATTTTACTTCCAGTTGTATTCATAGTTAGGTCAAAAAAACAATAAATACCTTAGGTATTTTAAGTAGGAATTGATTTAATAAAAATAATAATTTGCTTAAAATTGTTGAGAGGGCTAGAGGGGAAAAGGTCAAGAAAATTGCTATTAATTCTCAGCTTTAATAATAGTTTTTAGGGAATCAGAAAGATACTTGCTCCTTGAGCAAAAGGTTTTCTCAGGTATTTAAGAACAAAGTTAGACTTTTCATAGGGAATATTGCAAAGCTTTATAAGCTCATGTGTTTATATGAGACTTCTGGAGAAAAACTAATACCTTCCAAATATCAAATGAGTGGCTAACTTGAAAACTGGCCCTGGAACACTGTTGGAAGAAGATTTTGTGAACAGTACTTATGCTTCTAGACCCTGTCCTACATATCATTTGTCATAATCATTATATAATTATAGTTGAGTTTCCCCACCACTATCTTGTTGTATCCATAGTGCATTTCTTTTTTAAATTTTGCCACTCTCTTGCTTTGATTGGTGTGTGCATTTTTTTCTGTTGATTATCACTGATTCTTGAAAGGTGTTGCATCCTTGCTTTCTGAGATACTGTTCTGCTTTTAGCGAACTCTCTTTTAATTTACACATTTTCATCTCTGTCTACACGCTGAGGCAGAGTCTCCTTAAGTGTTAGAACTCATTCTTAAATTTAAAAAGTCATACAAAAAGTTACATACTAGGAAAGTTTTCGGGGAAAAAAAATCAAGGAGCTTAGTTAATACAAACACTACCAGGCAGGCAGCGGTTACTCTTTCATATCTTTTATAACCCAGGATCACACAGTTACTTGCACATAATAGGGGTTAAATAAATATATTGCATGATATATGAATTAAGAAATTAGAGAATAAAGGAAAAATTGAGATAAGCAGATGTGAAAAACTCTCTTTGGAATAAAGGCTTCTCCTTCTTATATTTTAATCCTAATAACAGAAACCAATATCTAAAACAACCACTGCTTGAATTTTTCTCTACCCCAGAAAATGCAGAAGATAATTTTGTGTGTAGGAGCAATGAAGAATTTCTAAATTCAAGGGATTACTAATAACTTAGTAAAGTATTAAATTATACTTTTTCAAATTATATTTGGTCCCTTACTCTTATTTCTAGAATTTGCTGATGGAGCACAATAATAGGAAATCAAATCTCAACTGTAAATAAAACAACAATGATGGTGATAATGAGCGTCAAAGCAATTTGATGGGAAAAGAAGAAATATCTTCCAAAAAGTGGTGTTAGAATAATAGGATACCCTACAGAAATAAAGAAACTCACCCTCCCACCTTATACCATATGTGAGAAATATTAATGTGTGATGAATTATGAAGCTCAACATAAGAGTTAGAAAAACACAATTTATAGAATACAACATTGGAGAAAATCTTTGAGACCTTGGGTTAGACAAAATTTCTTAAGGGATATAGAAAGCATAAACTGTACATTTCTGTGTAGAAAGTTAGGCTTTAGGAAGATTAAAAATTTGGGCTCATCAGAAAAGAAACTTCATCAAGAAAATAAACTATTTATGTACTGGGAGAGAATATCTGAAACCTAATATCTGAAAAAGGACTTTTACTGAAAATATATAAGCAATACCTGCAATTTAATAATAAAAAACCAAATATGCCAATTTTCAAAAACTGAGGAAGAATTAAACTAATATTTTCCAAAATAATATATACAAGTGGCCAAGGATCATAAGAAATGTACAGAACATCATTAGGGACATACAAATTAAAACTATACTAAGATATCACTGCAAAAGTTAAAATGAAAAAAAAATGACCACACCAAATGTTGGAAAGGATGCAGGAGTAACTGCAACTCTGATACTTTTTTGTCTGTACTGTAAAATGATACAACCATTTTGGAAAACAGTGTGGCAATTTCTTCAAAGAAATTAAGCAATCCAGGAATTCCAGTTCTATATTAAAAAGGTATTAATTAAAGGTATTAATTAAATATTTAAAAGGTATTAATGAGAATATACATTCAGAAAACAATTTCTACATGAATTTTTATAATAGCCATACTCATAATATCCAAAACTTGTAAATAATCCAGATTTCCATAAACAGGAATATAGAAATTCCACCGTATATATTTATATCATGGAATGCAGCACAGCAATTGATATACTGATAAATGTAACAACATGGATAGAACACACCCTATGATTCCACTTATCTGAAAAGTTTAATAGGTCATAGGTCTCTCTCACATTGATGGGGGATAGGATTACAAAGGGCATTGGTTATTAGGTCTCATCTTTAAATTATGCCCACGACACTAAACTATGGTTATAGATATCAAATCAGCAATTGCTTCTGGGCTGGGTAATAGAATGGTAAGGGACACAAGGAAACTCACTGAGGCGATAGAAGTGTTTGGTGTCTTTATCTGTTTCAAAATTGATTGAAGAATACACTTAAAATCTGAGCGTTTCCATGTATCTAGATTATAGCAGTATAAAAATAAGAAACTATATACAGGTAAGTATGTGATAAAAGTGTACTAAGAATTTAAAGTACATAGTATACTATTCACAACAACCCTATAAGATGAATATTCTTTTTGTTCTCATTTTACAGTTTATGAAACCAAGAATCAGATCTTATGCAATGTGATTAAGATCTCATGATTAATAAAGAGAAGCCAACATTCAAATCTAGATTTGTCTTAATGAAGAACTAAGATCCTATACAACCATTCTCTCAGTTCTTTATTGGTAGATAACTTTTTCCAGACATTCAAGTTGTTCTACTATATATGATGACTCTGATGATGATTGTGAATGGAAATATATTGGTTGTTTAAAAGAATAGTCGGTTGATTGACACATAAAAGGAAAGATACATCTATGGGATGGGTAAAAGCATAGGGGATCTCGAGTTGACAGAACTCTATTTTTCCTTTTACCAAAATACCAGTGTGATTCCTTCTTCTCATCATTCAAAAATCCTACTTTCTTGTTAAAGCAATTGTTTTTATATGGATGACTTGTCAGTTATACAAGGTCAACAAGTACAGTAAGCAACTTTTATGAGTTTTCATACACTCTCGGTCAAAGTTTCAAACTCTGATTATTGCCTACTGAGAGCAAGAGTGTCCAAGACTTGACAATGGCTGTATTAGCTTTGACTACCAGGATGGCTACTGCATATCCAGAAGGTTCTGGCAGATTTTACTAAAATTGAATCAAGAATACTTCCTAAATTTAATACTTATAGATAATCAACAGAACAATCCTCTGTGTTTATGAGAATTGGATCCAGTTCTTACAGGAAAAGACACTATTGTTGCATTCCCTATCAGGGAATTAATACCACTAGGGCTTAGCAGCATTCTGCCAGCTCTGAGTGAATATTTCTCATGGATGCACTATGGTCCTCTTCACCATCCTTGAAAGAAGCTCCATTCTAAGAACAGCTATTAGTCTTACTGCTCTCCAACATTTTGATGATTGATGTGATTATATTATTAGCTAAACATGAAGTAGAATTTAATCACTAGAACAGGGAAAGGTACAGCTAATCAACAGATCTTTTCCTAGTAAGCATGTTTGATTCATGAAAACATTACTATATCTTGATTCAGTATAAAGCTGAAGTATCTTGTTATGGTGCAGAGGAGTGGAGAATATACTTAGGTTTGGGGATGCTCCTTTTAACAGCTGAGTCTCAGGTCAGAAAGCATAATCGCTATGAAGATTATAAAATAGGGAATTTATCATAGAATTAACTTTTACCCAATTGTGTGAGGAGATGGGGAAGAAATGTCTTAAAAGGGAATCGATTAGACCAAGGAAAATATACTTATCAATGCCGACACAAGAGAAAGAGTTGGGGCTTTCAGGGAAATTTGGAAACTAGACATATGTATATTCAGCTGCTTGACTGGAAATCAAGAAGGGAATTGATGTGGGAACCTGTGAAATGTTAGCTCTTGGTGGCTACTGTCGCTATCAAATTGGAGCTAAGTGTCTGGGGGTGGGCTTGTGTCAGGAGTGATGGCAGTTGGGGAGAAGAATTAAATAAGAAGTAGAGAAGGTTGAAGGCAAACTGAAACTCACTGTTAGCTCTGCCTGTGGCTTTTATCATTTCTAACTAACAATGGCCTTCAGAGAAAAATGATTCTCACTTCATTTTTGTCTTTCCAATTTTGTGTAAATTTACTTTTGCACAACTCTTTCCTGTCACTTGAAAGGAATAACAATTATAGGAAACAGTTTTTGGAAACACCAAGTTAACAATAGAATAATCTAGCACACAAGAGAAGATTAACTTCTGGGAAGAATGTGGAGGTGATGGCAAAGCTTAGTTTGAGTGTACATTAAAAACACAGACACTGAGAGATCAGTTGAAACTAGGTCAATGCAAGAAATATGAAATTCAAACATAAAATGACCTTAAGATAGGCATTCTTGGGAAAATCTGAGATTGGAGACATCTGAGATACCTCAAAGCAAAAGAATTAGGCCTTAGTTTGATAGAATTCAGGTACATTTCTATGAATAGCGTTTTGTTACAATGAAATCTTAAAATAGGTAGAAAGTGCGTCTTGCAATATCAAAGTGGACTAAAAGTGAACTTATATATAACATGTTAGGCTCATTTCCAAGCCCATTTTCTTTTCCTCTCCTCTTAAATATTTGTGTTCCATGGCTTCATTAACTTTCCTCTTTTGTGAAAAGATTCTACAGAGGCCTATATCTCTAAGCAACAGTTAACCTATATGCATGCTTCATTAATGACATCATACTACAAAATCCTTCTAAAATGTTGTTCCCTTAATATTAGGTTTTTGCCCTGAGAAAACCATAATTCAAAAAGAGTCATGTACCAAAATGTTTATTGCAGCTCTATTTACGATAGCCAGGACTTGGAAGCAACCTAAGTGTCCATCAACAGATGAATGGATAAGGAAGATGTGGCACATATATACAATGGAATATTACTCAGCCATAAAAAGAAATGAAACTGAGTTATTTGTAATGAGGTGGATAGACCTGGAATCTGTCATACAGAGTGAAGTAAGTCAGAAGGATAAAAACAAATACCGTATGCTAACACATATATATGGAATCTAAAAAAAAAAAAAAAAAAGTCATGAAGAGATTAGTGGTAGGATGAGAATAAAACACAGACCTACTAGAGCATGGACTTGAGGATATGGGGAGGGGGAAGGGTAAGCTGTGACGATGTGAGAGAGTGGCAGGGACATATACACACTACCAAATGTAAATTAGATAGCTAGTGGGAAGCTGCAGCATAGCACAGGGAGTTCACCTCTGTGCTTTGTGACCACCTAGAGGGGTGGGATAGGGAGGGTGGGAGGGAGGGTGACACAAGAGGGAAGAGTTATGGGAACATATGTATATGTATAACTGATTCACTTTGTTGTAAAGGAGAAACTAACACACTATTGTAAAACAGTTATACTCAAATAAAGATGTTAAAATAAATAAATAAATAAATAAAATGTCTTTTGCAGCATTAAAAAAAATATATTAGGTTTTTGAAATTTATCCATACTTTAATGTACACATTTTAGTTGTTACATTATATTCCATTGTAGGAACACAAAATAAAATTATCATTGTATTGTTAATGAGCATTTAGTCTGCTTCCAGGATGTAACTACTGCACATAATGGTGCCATGAACATTCTTGAACATTGTGTCTCATGCATGTTTGACAACTCCTCTTGGTTATATATCTAAAGTGGATTTAATGGGCAGAGGGAATGTTATTATTTACCTTTGTTAGTGCCAGTTTGTTTTCCATGTTGACTATGTTATTTTATAGCATCACTAGCCATGTATGGAAATTTCTGTGGCTCAAAATAATTGCAAACACTTTGTATCATCAGTATCTATTTTTTTTGCCAGTCTGAACAATGTGAAGTGATGTTTTCTCCCTAGCTTTAATTAAAATTTCCATATTGTGAGTCTAAAAACATTTTTATATCTTTATTTGTTATTTGTAGTTTCCTTACTGTGAATTGTCTATACAAATCTTTTGTCTAATTTCCTTTTGTAATTTTTTGTCTTTTAATTATTATAAACATTCTTACACATTCTGTATACTAATTTGTTGATAGTTATATACACTGGAAGGACCACAATTGAGTGGCATTTATTTTCATTTTGTTTTGCTAATTTTAAGGTGTTCAAATTTACCATTCATTTTCTTTATGGTCTGTAATATATATAAAGATATTCTCTTATATTGTAAGTCTTTAACAGTTTTCTTTCCCAAATAAGATTTTAATTCATGTGGAAATAAGTTCTAAGTAGGGATCCAATTTTTTTCCTTTTTTTAATGTAGATATTTTATTTCCTGATACAATTTACTGAATAGCCTATTTTATTCTTCACTGAATTTTAAAACATTTTTTTTTTTAAATACCGAATCTACTGAAAATTTGGAAGAATAGTACAATGAACACTCATATGTATCTTTCATCTAGACTCACCAATTGTAATTGTTTAATAACATTTGCTGTCTTTCTCTGATCGAATTCACAAGGGCAGAAAACTCACACAAATATTTATATATATTTTGTTACGAGTTTTTTTGTGTTTTGTTTTTTTGCGGTACATGGGCCTCTCACCCCCGTTGAGGGGCATAGGCTCCGGACGCGCAGGCTCAGCGGCCATGGCTCACGGGTCTAGCCACCTCGCGGCATGTGGGATCTTCCCGGACCGGGGCACGAACCCGTGTTCCCTGCATCAGCAGGCGGCCTCTCAACCACTACGCCACCAGGGAAGCCCTATATATATTTTGATACATCATTTAAAAGTAAATTGCAGATACAATGAGACCTTACCCTTACTTACATATTTCAGCATGTATCTCTCAACATAAATGAAATATCATTAATATATACATGGAAATTAACACTGATAGAATTATATTACCTAATCCAGAGTTCATATTAAAATATTTCCCATTGTCAACTTTTATCTTATAAACTAGAGCCATATCTATAGTGACATTAACATTTTTGAAAATCCATGCCAGCTGATCTGCAGAATATTTTGTCTAGAGCATGCAGTACAATGTTCAACTGACGTAGAATAGATAGTGGGCATAGCTGTCTTATTTCTTATTTCAAAGGAAATGCTCCAAAATTTTGTTCTACAAGAATAATGTAGGTTGTTGTGTTTTGTTTTTCTTTTTATAGATGAACATTATAAGGCTAAAGAAGTTTCTTTCAATTCCTAGTTTGCTAAGAAATTTTGCTTAGGAGGTCCTTTGCATTTGAACATAATATTTTCCTATATCATTTGAGAAGATCATATGTCCTAAGCTCTTAAAATTATTATTATTTTATTATCTTATTGTTTTAATTTTGGGAGAGATGTTACTTTGGTAACATTCTAAAAACAGAATGCCCAAATGGCTATTTTTTTTTTCTTATCTAAAATTTGCCACTGACATTTGAATAGGCTGCTATTTGAATTAGCCAAAGAAATTGGAGACACATTTAAAATTTGATTCAGCTCCATCCACGAACTCATTCAGATTTTGACATTTATTTTTTATTGAAGTTTAACATACATTAAGGTTCACCAATTTCAAGTTACTTATATTTTCTTATTTACAGATGGAGAAAACTAAGTCTCAGGATGGCTTGGTGATTTGTCTAAAGTCAAACTGCTAGTAAATAGTGGAGTTGGAATTCAAGCTTGTACATGTCTGACTGCAAAGACCATACTGTTTCTATGAGTCAGAAATGAGTAAAACTTGATTCTTGCTTCAGAAGTGAAATTATGATTGAGTATAGAAAAGTGAGCGTAATTTTTTCAGGCAATAATGGAAGAAGCCATAACTAAAATTCAAGGTCTTTTAGGAACAATTAATGCTGCCTGTTGGATCAAAGATGTCTCACTGAGGCAGATGACATTGAGTAGATCTGCATGGCTGATAGAACTGCAGCTGGAGACGGCACAAAGAGATTTGCGAATGGGAGCAACATGCAGTGACAGGTGTTGCAGAGAGCAGAGAGGTGTAGAAAGAGGCAGGTACATGTTGAGAGATACTGGTCTTGCTCAAAGTGATGACCCTACGCAAAGACAGCCCTAACTGCGTCTAGGTAGGAAGTAGAGGAGTTAAAAAAAAAAACCTGCTCTTAGAGACTTTAAAATCCAAGAGAGAATTCCTACAATATGTGGAAAGGGATTTAAAAAATCAAGAAAGTTTCAAGGACCAACCCAGGAGTCTGCTGAAATATCTGCAGTGGGAAGAGCTAATTCTGGAAGTAGAATGAGTAGCTCCAGGGCTCTGTTACCCAGTCAGCCAACAGTATCAGAACTGGGGACCATTTTACATTGGACAGTCCAAAGATGCTGTCCCCACTGCTTCACAGTTAGAAGAAGTGCACCCACACTCCCGGGGAGTCATTTCCTGATCCATAGAGTTGGTTTTGTTGCATAAACAATGCAATTCAAGAGTTTCTATCTTCTCTCCTCCCCCAGTCTGTCGTTCATCCTAAGAACTAAAGGACTTAGAGTTTATAGGTTTCACCAAAGAGTCATGACTTATGATAAAATATGAAGTATATTTTTACTATGTATTCCTAGAAACACTGTAGCTGACCACAGACCTAGACAGGAGAATGGAATAATTTCCATTTGAAACATCTAGGTGTTAGGTTGCCAATAAAGAGATAGATGATGTGATTTTGTTGAAGGTGGATGGGCACAAAATTATTTAGTCCAGGTGTGACTATTGGAGCTTCCACTTTCATGTGTTGGAGGATTTGTAGGGTGACTCCTTGGAATTTACCCAATGGCAGGTGACTGTTCTACATCAGTCATGGTCATTAAGACTCCATGCCTGTGATTGGCTTGATAATAGACATATGACTCAGTTTTGGCCAAAGAGATGGGCTGTAAAATTTCTTTACTTCTTAAAATCCCACAGAGATAATCCCCTTTACTTACTCTGGTTGTTATCGTGTCAGGGGTGATGTCCAAAAAGTGGGAGACATATTGCTACCATCCCTATGATATTTCCCAATGATGTCAAATTGAAAGGTAGCAAAAACCTGAGATCTTCATGACGATGCTGAGCAATTGAATCAACTCTGAAGACCAGCCTTTCCATAGACTTTTATTTCCAGTGGTCTTTATTTTCTGTACATTTGAGTTTCTATCTTGTCTCATTTCCTTTCAGAATGAAAGACATTTTATCATTTCTTGTAGTGACAGACTCTCTCAGCTTTCATTTTTCTAAAAATGTCATTAAACCTTGCCTTTCAAGGATATTTCCACTGTATATAAAATTCTTGTCAACAGCTTTCTTTCTTTCCTCCTCTTTTTTAACTTTCAGCACTTAGAAAGGTCACTAGATCGACTTTTGGCCTCCACTATTTCTGATGAAAAGTCAACAGAACTTTACTCTCTCTGTTACCCTGAATATAACATGTCTTTCCCTCCTGTGTATCTTGTTGAGGCTTATTTTTAGGATTTTTTGGGGGGATAGGTAGAGAGTAGATGCAATTCTAGGGCAGTGTTTGTCGACCTTGGTGTTATTCACATTTTGAAGCAGATAATTTTTGTTGTGGGGGCTGCTGTATGAAAAAAGGACAGCTAGCACCATCTCTGGCCTCCACCCACAAAATACCAGTATCACTTCACAATTTGTGACAATCAAAAATGTCCCCAGACGTTGCCAAATGTCCACTGGTTGGCAAACCTGCACCATTCACCTCCTCTCCCATTTAAGAACTAGTGCTCTAGGAGATGGTCCTTTCTGCTAATATGTGGTGGTCTTTCTGTTGTCTCAGCCAGATGCCATGAATGTGTTAAATTAAATACAAAATGGAGACCAGACTTGAAAAGGCTCTGAGCAAACAAAACCATTTCAGCCACATAAACAAAATTTACTTCATGAACATACACAAAACTTAGGTTATATCTTGTAAATGCCTCTGATAATCACAAAAGAAACTTAAGTCAACTTCCTGAAAATGGTATAAGATAAATCATTTATAACTAATCCCTTTCAGTCTGGAAATCCCCATTGTAATTGTAATAACCAATCATTGTGAAGGTTAATGACTGGTTGTTTTTATTTTATAAACCATCCTGGAATGTCATGCCACTGAGCTTTCTATCAGTTTTAAATTTGAAGGTTTCCAGTTCACGAACTGTTCTTATACGCACAGTAAACTCTTACTAAATATTACTTATTGATTTGGTGGTTTTAATTCTGCTATTTTTGGATTTTTGGCAAATGTTAATAAGTTATGACAATTCTGGGTGGGCCACAACTCAAATCTTTCCTTTTGCTGTTCTTGCCAATGCAACACAATATCTCTATCCTGTTTTTTAACCCACTTGTTGCCATTTTCTGGAAAGCCTCAACTCATCTTACTCCCTGAATGGATAGCCCACCTCTCAGTCATTAACTTACAACAAGCCCCTTGATGTACTTCTCAGGCCCTCTATTTTTAAAATTTTTTTAAACATCTTTATTAGAATATAACTGCTTTACAATGGTGTGTTAGTTTCTGCTGGGACCCTCTCTTTTTGTAACTCCTCCTCTCTCTGATGCTCCTACTCATTGCCTCATCTATTCACGCTCTAGTTTTCTGCAATGCGGTCAGGAAATTGACTCTAGGCAGGAAGTCGGGCATTTGTGCTAAAGTTGACTTTGTAAACTTCCCTTTTCTCAAAGTTGTAGTGTTACTTTTCCTGTTGACTTGAAAATAATTTCATTTTATACACTGTCCAGTTTAAAACTGTTTACTGCAAGAGAACTAGTCTGGCACCAGTTATTGCATCATTTCCAGAAGCATATTTAGGTTATTTAGATTTATTAAGTATTTGTTCACATTTTCTTTACCTAAGAATATTAATATATTTCTTTACCTCAGAATAAAATATTTCACATTTTCAATTGAAAATGCAAAAAAAGTTAAGATTCATCATATTTGTTTAATTTTTATCATTAGCAATTTGGTTATTAGTGATTGTCCATTCCTGGAACTTTTCTCTTTAATCTGTATAATTGGCTTCAAAGGAAGGTTTGTATCTTTCCAATTATTTTATATCAAAGGCTCTTCCTTTTCTTCCAATTCTTTCCAGTCCTTGATGCCAAAAGCCCTCCAGCTGTTGGGTAGTGCAAGAACTTTCTTTTCTAATTTCTCATTTATCTATCCTTCAGAAAAGATAACAGGAAAGGAAGATTTCTTCTTATTTTTCCCTACTCTCGGATGTCAAAAGAAAAATGAAAAACATTTCTTGGACCCACTGAAATAAAACCTCAAATATTTTCCTTCCCACCAGAAGACAGTATTTTATCACTGTACCCTCTAGTCAGAAGTGAAAAAAAAAAATTACTTGTTTGAATTTTGCCTTTTCTATAGAAAATGCCTGCTGCTAATTAAGCAATCTTTATTAAATTATTCCAGCAACAATTCAGCTAGTTTTCTTTAGAACTTTAAATTTTACTAATGTTTTGCTATATATCTAAGTGTTGGAATATTTTTTTCAAAAAGTAATAAGTTGATCTTATTATTAAAGTATTTAAACCAGTATCTACTGAAAGCCTGCTGCTCTATGTAAAAACACGTATTTGATTTCTTAAAAGAAAAGCAAGATAGGAGAATAAGTAATTTAGGAAGAAATAAAAAGTGGAAAGAGAAAGTGTTAAGAGTGGAAAAAGTAGGGTAAAACTTATAAGTTGGATGTGTGTTATGGCATGCAATCAATTATGTTAGGAAAGAGATGTACCCAGGCTTAGGGGACAGATTAGTACATTTCCTTGTAAGAGTAGGGGAAAAATGAGGGACAATATTCAAAAGCTATTTGAAATTTAAGTTTCATTATCATTCCTTAGTTTTTGGCAAATAATTGCTAGATAACACATAACTGTTACCTGGTAGAGTTGTGGACAAAATGGGTTTGTAATCTTGCAGTGTGGTTTTAAATCCCAGCTCTAATACAAAATATTTATGATAGTGGACTTCATTTGTTATTTATAACATGCAAAAAGAGTTGATATGAAAAATGCCTAAGATAACATGTAAAATGCTCAGCACAATGTGGCATATAGTGACAATGTATTTTATGAAGATTTCCTTCCTCCCTGAAAAAAAAAAATGACTTGTATACTCCATAGAGAGGGCATAAATCCAAGAAAAATGTGGTTCATAAGTAAAAGTTATTCTTACAGTTTCTTAAATATTTCTCTCAATATCACCTATTTGATATTAAACCATCTAAGACTAAACCTTATGTGCACAAAAATATGGAGTAATTCTTATTAAGTATTCATTCTATAAATCCAAAGAAGGATAATATAAAACACAAGATAATGTAATATATTGATTAGCAGTTTAAATCCTATACACATTTATCCTAAATTCCTCCAGTTTCCTCCAAGTACCTCCCAATAGAATACTAATTAATGACAAAAAGAAAAAATAACATAACTACAGTGCAGAAGCCTGGAAGATCCCATCTTAATCAATGATCAATGTTAACATCATCAGGAATGGGACACATTGTCATTGTGTGTCAATTCACAGAACGTAGTATTTTGTCGGGAGGTAGTTTGAGACTACTTAAATATCTAATTCTCCATCAAATTCTGAATTAATTAAATAATGTCAGTAGAAATTCAGACCCTTATTCAAAACTTTATAAATTGTTACTATAATTATATATATATTTTGATTCTCAGAATGTCTCTGTTTTAGGCAGTGAAAAAAAACCCTCAAGCTATTTATAGGTCCTTTTGACATGGCTGAATTATTCTTTAAGCACTTTATTATTTTATGGCAAAACTAAATGTTCTAAGTTCCTTTGAAATTTCTCTGACTAAACCTTGTAATCAACCATATCTCCAAAAAATCCTCGTTTCTTAGTAGAGGTTGGCATATACAGGCATGGTCTGAGGTGTGCTCATTAATCTTGAGTGAGCTCAGTAGACAAAGCTTGTGACTAAATTATACATCTATATTTATTTCTCTACCTATTTACATTTATATTGAAAACCATGCGTTCACACTGACACCATAAATATATTAATGCAAAACCACAAGGCTTACTAGCCTTCTCTCTCTCTCTCTCTCTTTTTAATTTGTGACTCACTTCTCAGACAGTGAGACACCTGGCTCCAATTCTTTAAAATGAATATATTTATTTGAATGGTCCTCCGTACATAATCAAATTCTCATTATTGCCTTACTGTGTAGGATTTCCTCTCTCTTCAGTTGGGTTCTGACATCCTGAACCTGGCTGCTCCTTCATATGTGAGTACTCTCCTTAGCTCTAATCCCCATCCTCCACCCTGTGTTGGACAGCCTCCCATATGCCACCCCAGGCTACTGCAGCTGTGAAACTCCATGTTCCTCAATGAGACAGCTTCCTCATCTTTCTTGGGCTCTGACTCTTGAGCCAAGCCACACCCCTCCCCCACATTTTGAACTTCTTCCTCATTTGAAGCTGGCTCTAAATTAACACTCTGGACTACCGT
This sequence comes from Kogia breviceps, assembly GCF_026419965.1. Classification (NCBI taxonomy): domain Eukaryota; kingdom Metazoa; phylum Chordata; class Mammalia; order Artiodactyla; family Physeteridae; genus Kogia; species Kogia breviceps. The sequence goes on along the minus strand of NC_081321.1, from coordinate 69,291,395 downwards.
GATTCTCCTAAATCCAGATGCATACAATGCTCAGCCCTGCTAAACCATGTATGTAGGACTAAACTGTTCAGGAAATGAAGACAAGAAAAATAAAAGAGGGAAAGAAAGGAAAAAGAAAGGGCAAAATAAGAGATAGAGAAAGCTGCAGTTCCTTTTTTGTACTATTTTTTAAAATAGGAGATTTGCGTTAACAGCCTAAACTAAATTCTGAAACATCTATCATTCATTGAACACATGTGTATTAATGACTTCCTGTGTAACAGGCCGAGGGGAATTCAATTGTTTCCTTCACTTACAGAACTTATAGTCAAAGATATGACATGTATGTTGAAAAAAAGAGCAATATTTGTGATTTTCTGGACAACTTTCAATTATTAATTTTGAATCTATTATAGTTCAAATTATATTTGTATATATGTGAATTAAATCATATGTAGATCTATAACATGTGAGTCTATTTAGCTACATAGGATTCATTAGTTAAACATAAGAAACAATTATGTATTAATTATATATACCATGTACTAAGTACTTATTATATGTCACACACTTTTATAGATACTTTAAATATATTAGCTCATTTAATTCACAATGAATTAAGTGCACAATGAATTCATGTGTAAAGTTGTATTTCTATACTCTCTTATAAGATGAAGATACAGATACATACTCAATTTAAGTGATGACTGCCACTTCTGGGAAGAGGTAGTAGACACAATTTTCCCTATTCCTACTATTTAATATAACTAAAACTCATGGCCAGTATATATAAAACAAACATAAAAAGACTCCAAAGGTGAAGAGAATGAGGCAGATTTACCAGGAACATTGGGATCTGATGAATGACAGGGTGTCAAGTTCCCTGGGTTTTCTTTTTACTTCATATATTCCAGACATGGAGCTAAAGAAGCCAGCAATCCAGAAATGCCAGCAAGAACAGACCAAAAAAATAAATAAATGAAAAAAATAAAGCTTCCCCCAGTGTCTGCTATCTTTAACCAAAGGGCCAGGAAACTTATAGACAGTAACAGCCATATTCCATCCACACTACAGAAGAAAAATGTTGTCCCACCTGCACACATGACAGCAAATGTTTGGGGTGAGCGTACAACATCACATTTTCAAGGCTGTAATAACATACCCCAACTCAAAATGGATCATAGACCTAAATGTAAATCATAAAACCATAAAAGTTTTAAATATAAACATAAGAGAAAAATCTTTGAAATCTAAGGATAGACAAAGAGTTCTTAGATTTGATAACAAAAGAATAATCTATAAAAGGAAAAACTAATAAATTGGAGTTCATCAAATTAAAAACTTTTGCTTTGGAAAACAACTTGCTAAAAGGATGAAAAGACAAGCTACACACTGGGATAAAATATTTGTAAACCACATATATCTGACAAGGACCTAGTATTTAGAACATATAAAGAATTCTAACTCAGCAGGAAAACAATCAAATAAGAAAATGACAAGGACCTAGTATTTAAAACATATAAAGAGGGCTTCCCTGGGTGCAGTGGTTGAGAATCCACCTGCCGATTCAGGGGACACGGGTTTGTGTCCCGGTCCGGGAAGATCCCACATGCCGCAGAGCGGCTGGGCCCGTGAGCCATGGCCGCTGGGCCTGCGCGTCCGGAGCCTGTGCTCCTCAATGGGAGAGGCCACAACAGTGAGAGGCCCGCGTACCACAAACAAACAAACAAACAAAACATATAAAGAACTCTAACTCAGCAGGAAAACAGTCAAATAAGAAAATGAGCAAAGATATGTTATTGAAGATGATATACAGATGGCAAGCAAGCACATGAATAATTGTTTGCCATTATTTGCCATTAGTGAAATGCAAATTAAAACCACAATAAAATACCACTAAACACCTATCAGAAGAAGGAAAAAACAGTGACAACACCAAATGTTGTTAAGATGTAGAGAAACTGGATCACTAATGTATTGTCAGTAGAAATTTAAAATGATAATTCTAGAAGACAGATTGGGAGTTTCCTAAAAAAAAAAAATCTACATATACAACTACTATACTATGGAGAAACTGCACTCCTGAGCATTTTCCCAAAGAAATGAAAATATACATTTTCACAAAAATCTGTACACAAAGATTTATAGCAGCGTTTTTCATAATAACCCCAAACGGAAAATAACCCAGATGTTTTTCAATTGATGACTGATTAAATAAACTGCCGTACATCCATACCAAAGAATGCCACTCAGAAATAAAAAGGAAAAATATCCATTATACACACAACATCCTGGATTAATCTCTAGTATACTGGAGAATTTCCTCTTGCTCAGAAGAGGTCAAGCCTTTTGTACTATTCAGGCCTTCAACTGATCATAGAAATCTCACCTACATTATGGAGAGCAATCTGCTTTCTTCAAACTCCACCAACTTAAATGTAAATCTCATCCAAAAACATCCTCTGGGCACTGTGGCCCAAGACAAGTGACATAAAATTAACCATCACACAGGGCAATTACTCTAAGTTAGAGGAGGATGTTAATACGCAAAAGGAAAACTGCAGGAAATTTCACTTTATTTTGGTTAACTAAAAGATTGTTGAAGGATTAAGGAAAAAGGAAACTAGGATTTCACAATGTCTTGTTTGTAGAAGATGCACAACAGTGAACAGGAAATATGTTCTGGTTTATTGGACAGAAAATTCTTCTTATTTTTCCCCACCAAGTTGAATTTTATGCAAAAATATTACTAGCAAACCTATAAAGCTCTCACTATGTATCAAGCATTTTCCTAGGTGTTTTATATACTTTAACCATTTGAGTCTTTATACTACATTAGGAAACAGGATTTATTTGTTAAAAATGAAGTAATTAAAGTACAACAGGTTACAAAATTTGCCCAAGGTCACAAACATTAAATCTCAGAATTGAATCTGAACACAGGCCATCTAGTTTTAGAGTCTGGTTGTAACCACTGTCCTCTACTGTCTTTCATTAATATAACTGAGATTTTCACTTTGAATTTGGATCTACTCTGTTAACATTTAGAGTGATAGCATGCTCTAAAGTATAGGAGAGTATTTGTGAAGTATATCTAATCTGTCAAATGAGAATAATTACTTTGTTAGGTTATGAGGATTAAAGATATAAAGTTACCATCACAATGCTTGGCACACAATAGAGCACAATGATTTATTTTCCTTCTCTTCTCCCCACCTGCCTTCCTGATGACTATTTAGACCTCTTGCCTAATCTTTCTATAGATGTTCCCAGGTGTTCTAAGAAAGGAGGATATGTTAGCTAAATTGGAATTTCAAAATGACTGGACTGGAGAACATTTTGGTTTAGGAATACCTGACACTGGAGCCATGTATTACTGGATGAATATGACTCAGGTTAAGACAGCATTAAAAATGTTATGGTACAAAATTTAAAAAACATTTTTTTTTTATCTGCAGAACCCTTACTTCCTACTTCAAAACAAGCAATAACATGATAGACTATAGGGGACTTTGTCTATAGCTACATTAACATAGAATTTGCTTTTTAACACAATGAAAGCTTTAACTCAAAATGTATGTCAATATATTTTATTTTATTAAGGAAAAGTTTTATATATATATATGTGTATATATATATTGTATTTAGCATATATACACATATACTATATTTAGTAGATAGACAGATAGATAGATTGTCCTCTCTAGACTAGTACATAACAGTTAGATTATTTATTTCTTGAAAGTTTGAAAGCACTTCCTGACAAAACCAGGCAGGCTTAGAGCCATTTTCATCTGGAAATGTTTCTCAGTTTTTTTCCTGACTATGATTAAGTTTTTTCTTCTAAACATAAAGCCAATTTTGCAATTTATTTTTAATAAGAATGTTATTCACACTAGATTTTTCATAGTATTTAGCATAGCCTTATATAATTAATTTATACAATTTTCATTTCTTTTTCTAGCAGGTAGCCTAATTTTTAACCTTGAATTTTATTAATAAAATTTAAAAAATAAAATGCAAGTTTAAAGGATGTGAAACATAAATCCATGTACTATAAACAAAACTATTCTGGCTAAAATTAATTTATTTTTAATCACTCTATAATGTGGAATCAGCCTTTCCTTCATTTTGGTTCATATTGAACTTGACCTATAGACAAATTTTGTAAAGGTTTAATGCCATATGAATAAATGATGTCCTATTTCATTATTCAGTTGGAATCATCTGAGTGGATTTCTGGAAAGGAGTTATGAATCTATGCCTATATCACCCTCTTGTCCATAGTTTCTCTCACTGGTTTCTTGTTTCAACATCTTTAACCCTTTTATGCTTCCATCACCATAAATACAGACCTTTCTCAACAATTTATGTTCTTTCTCAAAGTTTTTCCTCCTCCCTCCCTCCCTTCCTTCCTTCCTCTCTCTCTCTCTCCTTTTCTATCTTTCCTTTCTTTCTCTCTCTCTTTCTCTTTTGACAAAAAACAAAGACTCACTAGAACCAGCTCAGGCAAGTGGTTTTTACATGCAATCTCACAGAAACCCACAAACAGACCAAAATACATCCAGACCTCTTATGGAGCGCAACTGGGAATTTGAAAGCCATCAAGAATTCAGATTTCTATTTATCGTGGGCCACAATGTCTCTCAGTCACTACATTTCTGTTCCTCTCTAAATGTCTGAACTTTTTTTATTTTTTATCTCACGTGATCGGTAGCAACTGGCTCATCTCATGATTTCTAATTCCAAGTTTCTAGAAGATAAATCTAATTGTCCTAACTCATATTTCTTTTTCAGGACTTTAAAAGGCATATGGAGTGAAGCAGCCTCCTTCTTCATTAAAAGAGCTGTTATGGCCTATATATTTTGTATAGACATCACTTAGATCTCTTCCTCTCTTGCTGCATTTATGACATTTCTCTATTCTAGATGCTCATTGCCTCTAGCCTAACCATTACAATGCCCTCCACCTGATTTCCGTACCTGCATCTTTTCACCACCTCACTGCATCCTCCAGGACACCATGAATGTAATCTTCATAACTTTAAGGAATGAGGATTATAAGTCTGTAGGATATTGATGAGAATAGGAAAGAAGAGCAGGGACACATGATTAGAGATATTACAGACCTTGAATTCAGGTAGAACAGATGTGGATTTTGGTTCTCTTATGAGTTGTTTACTTCTAAGAATGTTGCTTAATTTCTAAGATCTTTAGGTTCTTTATCTGAAAAATGTGGATGTTTGAAGTTAAGATAGAATCTCAAGAACTAATTACCCAGGGAAGAGGCCAAGAAACAAGATGACATGTTTCTTCATGAATTTGCAAAGCCCAGTGACTAGTCTGGCTCTTGGTCTAATAACTAAAAATTTTGATTTGTCAGCACACTCAGTATGATTTCAAAGTGACTCCTTCTGTAATATTATTGCTATTATTTTACATAATTACTATTTTACAAACATGTTCTTCTCTTCAAAATACTCACTGGACATGCAAATAAGATCTAAGTGCTACAGAAGACAAATACTGCTATAGATACTTAGACTAAGATATTATACATTTGTGAGTACCAGAATGCCACTGGGGTTAACTGTCCTGTTTACCATTTTGAAAATATATTTTCAGCCTGGAATGAGAACAGAGCTATCTTACAGTATGGGTATGTTTTGTGCTATTTGTGGCATCTGCACAGTAATATGCTGTGGTTAGTCAAAACTCTAGTGGCTGTCATCAGTGGGAAAGGTGGTGTAAAGGAAATTAACTTGAGGCAAGGAAATAATAATGGCCTGAAACATGGATTTTCATTTTTATTTAGACAGTAATTTTCCGAGTCAATAATAGCATCTGTGGTGCCATTCATTGGAAATTTGGTTTCTACAAAGTTTCCAATTACAGATGTTATTAATTTCCCTCAGAAGCCACAGATTACAACATATTACAGGACTGTTGATTTATCTCTCTCAGAATATCATACAAAATTTTACTTTGAGTGAGGAAAAGGCAAAACAGAAAACCTAGAAACAAATTATTGCTGTGAAAACCAAGCACTTTTTCTTTAGTGCAAAACTTTGGTTTCAAATCAAAAATTGAATTTTATTGTTACTGAAAACTAACAACCAAAATATGTTTTTTCATGTAGTCTCATGTCTTGTGCCTTACATATTACTTTTTCTACTTACGTTACAAATTTCATTTAGTTCTTAATATAATACTATTTATAATTAATAGTTTAGAAAGAATAATACACTAAAATGTTATGTTTAAAGTAAGGCAATTTAAAATTTATACAGGAGAGACCTTAAGACAGCTGTTAAAAACTTTAGATTTTGTTTTTAGTAGCAAATGGTTACTCACATGGCTATAAGAAAAAAATCACTTATTTCAGAAAATCCACTGTCTCTGACATTTCTCAATATCAGTCACACATCTATGGGCTGTCACTTCCACTCAGCTATGTCTGTCCCTTGACCAGTCTTATGTCTAGAATAGACAAACAACAACTAGGACATCTACTTCATAAATACTGTTCTTTTGGCCCTCGGGTGAAATCAATCTGATATGACCACTGGTCTAGAACTGCAATCACCCAAAACAAGGAAAAATACAGACAAAATGGCGTCCAGTAATCTGCCTACATTTTGGAGATTCTGGATCCATGAACTGAATCTATGAAGAGATAAAATCCTCATGTGCTTGAAGGTTGTTCTAAAGAAAGCAGAGGAAACATACAATGTCCTAGTATTGAAAGAGAGGTATTAGAGGACAGTTTTTCAAAGGAAAATTGGAGTGACTATATGTCCCCATAGAGCAGGCTTCAAATTCAAGCAAATGTCCAATGGAGAGAGAAGTTACTTAGTACGAATCCATCAAAGTGATATCAAAATCCAGGAGTGATGAAAGAAATGTCTATGATCCATAAAGTCTTTGTTTTAGATACTATAAGTGATGTGGAAAGAGCTGTTAGTATCCAAGTGTGTACATTGGGAAGTCCTAACACCCCTTTCTTACATAATTGGAAAAGTATAAACTGTGAAGACATATTGGTAATGACAGAAAAGTTCAGTGGAAAGAAAAAAAAATCTATGAAATGGAAGCTATAGTATAAAAAGAGACTGTGAGAAAATCTTACTACAGCACCAAAAGAAGGATCCGGGATAACTTTTCATGGTCTGGGCTTATTTAAACCTTAGAGTCAGTGAACAACTGGCAAGTGGGAATGACAGCAGCTATTGTAAAAAATAATAAAAATAAAAGCTTCACAATGGGTGAGTGAAGGAGTTAAGTCTGCCTAGGGATTTAAAGAGATCTATTTAGTGACTAGCCCTCTTTTCAGCTATATAACCTAGCCCATGAAGGACTGAAATATTTTACTTGGACTGTTGTAGTTAGCCACAGAGAGGGTATAATCTTTCTGGGATTATGATTTGCCTGAATAATAAACTATTGGAAGTGATGCAAAAGTGAAACTTATAATATTGTGTTACTTCTTCTACCTCCCCTATGATTTTATTGTGTCCCTATAATTGGTGTTCACTTTTTTAGTGTATCAGCTTAGTCTGAATATATTATATTAAATCTCTCAGGTTGGCAGCAATTTTGAATATTTAGACTGGATGGTGAGCCAAACCGCTATTCCTAGTTTCATATAAATTTAAGATTCTACATTACAAAATATAAGGGAAAATGTGTTTCACATTCATAGAGACTCTATTCCATACCTAATTTTCAAATTTAGAGTCAAATGACACTTTCAGTAAGCACTTTGTTAACTTTTGCTTAACCAAATTTTCTCCTATTCATTAATTGTACAAATGTTATTTTTGGAGTATTACAGATTTTGAAATCTTAGTTTGGATTCTAGGTTTCTTAAAACAAATATACCTATGCATTTTCCTTTAAAAATATGAAAAATAATATACACATGACAGTGCATAAAATTGTATTATGCAACATATCAAGTAACTAGAAAACCAATGCCCAGGTGACCACCATCTAGGCTAGGGAGAAACCTTCAATCTGCCCAGAATCCCCTCATGTGTCCTTGCTTCATTGTACACCAACCCTCAGGAGCAACTACTAATGCAAACTTCTTTATGGTAAATAGCTTTATATTTTTAAAATATTTTAAAATATTTAGTATGTATCCCTACAAGTAACATATGATGACTCTGATGATAATTACTTCTTTGTTTTCATTCATGTTTTTACCACCTGAATGTTTGTGTCCCTCCCACCCCAAATTCATATGTTGAGATTCTAACCCCCAGTGTGCTGGTACTAGGGGTGGGGCTTTTTGTAGGTGATACGCTCTTGAGGACAGAGCTTTCATACATGGGATTAATGCCCTTATTAAAAGGACCCCAGAAAACTCCCCCACCCCTTCCTCTACAGCAGGAACTCAGGAAGAAGATACAGTCTATGGAACAGGAAGGGAGCTCTCACCAGACACCAAATCGCCAGCACCTTAATTGTGGACTTCCCAACCTCCAGGACTGTGAGAAATAAATGTTTGTTATTTAAGTCACCAGTCTATGGTATTTTTGTTACAGCAGCCCAAACAGACTTAGATACTACCTATGCATATGTCCCGCTAAAGATATAAGATAATATTATATTTTTGACCTTTTTATAAATGTAATCATATTGCATATTTTATCTTGTGTTTGTATCTTTTAGTATTGTTTTTATGGTATACATAAATATTTTACATATGGCTAGAGTTCAGTAAATTTAATTGCTGTATATTTGTTAATTCATTGTATGGCCATATAACAATTTATTCATTCTAATAACAGTGGGCATTTTGATTGCTTTGAGATTTGGGCTAGTACTAACAATGCTGCTGTGGATATCCTTGTCACTTATTCTGGTGTACATATGTATGGGTTTCCCTAGAATATCCACCTCAGAGTGAAATTGTTAGGTCATAGAGAAGCATATCCTCAGCTTTGCCACATAAAGCCAAACAATTTTCCAAAAAAGTTGTACTTATTTACACTTCTTAACAGGAGTGTTTCAGAGAACTTGGTCCATACTTTAGCTGATACTTATTATTTCCAGACTCTTTAGTTTCATGCCAATCTGTTGTGTGTGTCTTGCAGAATTTCATTAAATTTTCCTAATTACTACTGAATCTGATTGCCACTTCCTGTTACTTGATCACTTGGATTTTATCCTTTTTAATTTTGAAATAAATTTAGAGTTAAGGAGGAATTGTGAAGACAGTACAGAGTTTTCATATAAACTTTACCCTGTTTCTCCAATATTAACATCTTAAATAGCTATGATAAACTTATGAAAACCAAAAAAAATTCATATTGGTACAATGTTAACAAATTAATAGACTTTATTTGAATTTTAACAGTTTTCCTACTAATGTCAGGGTTTTATTCAGGATTAAATCCAGGATAACACACTGAACTTTGTCATCATCTCTATTCCAATCTGTGACAATTTCTCAGTCTTTCCTTTTTTTTAATGACTTCTACACCTATGAAGAATCCTGGTAAGCTACTTTGTAGAATTCCTTTAATTAAAGTTTGTCTAATGTTTTCTCAAAATTTGCCTGGAGTTATGGATTTGGGAGAATAGCACAGAGGTAAAATGTCCTTCAAAGTAAATCATATCAGAGGATACACAACATCAGTATAATTTGTGTCTGGTAACGTTGGTTTAAATCATTCTGTTGTTGTGTGCCAGTTTTTATTGTTGCAAACTTAAGACTTTTCACTTTCCATGCTCTATTCTTTTAACACAAATCACTAAGTCTAGTTCACACTTAAAGGAAAAGGAATTAATATCTAGCTCCTGGAGGGAGGAATATCAAGGCATTTTCACATAGTTAAGACCATCACAGTAATTAACGATGATACTTTGAGGCTACAAAAATATTGATCCTTCATAAAGTTTCATTCACAAATTTTAGCATTCATCAAGATATTCTGCATAATGACCTAATAATGATCTTCTATTGTATTGTTATTCCTTCTACCTTTGGTTTGTGGCATTCTTCTGAAGAGAATATATGTCTCTTCTCCTCTGTTTTAAATTTTATTTTATCATTTATTTATATCAACATGAGCTTAGATATTCATTTTATTCTTTGGTTTATAACTCAATATTGTCATTATTTATTTTGTTGTTCAAATTGTTCTAGCTTTGGTCATTGGAAGCTTTTTCAGTTGGCTCCTGTTCCCTCTGACACACTCTCATTCTTCTGGTTTTTACTCAGTCTTTCTTATTTTTTGATACTGAAAAACGTTCTAGGATTGTCCTGTGTTTTCCCTATCCTAGTCCTAGAATCAACCATTTCTCCAAGGAACTTTGGTTCTTGTTATTGGCGAATGATATTTAGAAAGCAAGGTCTTTGTACTTGACATGCTTATTACTACTGGGGTACTTCTAAACCCTCTCAGTGGACACAGATAGCAGTATATGTATATGCACCGACCAATGTAGAAATCCGTATCTATAATTGGTTCTATATATAGCTATCAGTATATGTATTAAATTAATAATGAGTTCATATTGATGTCAGATAAGACAATTTTAAAACGTTTCAGCAAAGCAAAACTTTGAAGCAGATTTAAAAACCAGTTTTAATGTAAATAATAGTTAAAATAGCAAAGATGATATCTCACCACTGTTTCCTATTTCATTTACCAAATGCTTTAGCATAACAGAAAGTAGAGAAAAACACTATTAATAAAATTTTTGAAATAGCAAGCATTTTAGACAAAATTATAACCATAAATTTGAGTAACGATATTAACAAATATAAATGGAAAGTTGTATTATTATTGGGTACTTTGAGGAGGATATATTATATATGATTGGCAACATCTAATTCAACCATCATATATTAATTGCTCTTTCTTTAGTCAGTCAACTTTGGCTTCTTCAGTGGTAAAGCAAGAGCAAAACCAGATGTTGATTTGAATTAAAAACAAATGTTTGTTTCATTAACCATGTAATGTCATATATAATTATGTTTTATGAAATTGTGACAGTAACAGTTGGCAGAATTTCTGTACAGCAGAAGTGTATTTAAGAACTCAAGTTGTTATAAAAGATCTCACTCTGAGATGGAGTGAAAATTACTAACTACTGCTAAACTAAACTTAGATTTAATTTTATAATAATTTTAACAAAAACTGCAGAGGAATTACCCATATTTCTTTCATTCTAGAAGGGACTCAATAAAAATTAAAACATCAATAAAGAAAATAATGTTAATTACATGTGAAAAAGAAGCACTTGTTAATTTTAAATGAAATAATGTTTATTAAATTTTAATTAGAAACTACAAAGCCTAGTATGTACTGAAAAAAACTGATCAGTTCCACAGTATGGTATAGTTAAATTAAAAATTTTTTTTTCATAGTTAGAGAATATTTGAGTTAAATACTTAGTGCTAGAGCCTATTAGCTTCCAATCCCAGTTTCTGCTTCTGGTCAATAAGATATCCACCAAATGAGGACTACTTAACAAGAAAACTTAGACTAACAAATTACTTCTGTCATTCCCTAAAAAAATTCTCCTCTAAAATGCACAAATAAGCCCCAGTTTTATAATTAAAAAAGAAAGGAGGAAAGAGGCATTGATTGAAAGAAGAAAGAGGGACTTTTACAGATGGACTATGAAAAGAGGAGGAGAGATGAGTGGAAGGTGGGAGGTGAATGAAATGGGATAATACCAGCCTCATGCACTCGATTTTGATCTTGTGTAGAAAGCTCAGACCACAGTTGTGAGCAGATTATTTGCAGGAAACTGAGCAAAGTCAGAGATACTTCAGTGTAGCACTGAGTTGAGGAGGGTCTTCTTCCAGACTCTTTATGGAACCCATTATCATTTTTTAAATTATCATACAGTAAAATTGACTTTCTTTTTGGTGTACAGTTCTATGAGATTTAACACATGTATAGATTTGTGTAACCACCACCATAATCAGGGTAGTAGTTTTAGCATCTCATTAAAAAATCTCCAGGATAATAGTTTTAGCACCTCATTAAAAAATCTCCCTGGTGTTTTGTCCATTTGTAGTCAAGTGTTCCCTTCTAACCCATGGCAACCACTGATAATTCCTGACCCCTGTCATTGTGTCTTTTTCAGCAAGTCACATAAATCAAATCTTGAGATATATAGCCATTGAAACTGGCTTTTTTCATTTAGCAAATGCATTTATGATTCATCCATGTTATTGCATTAATCAATAGCTTGTTTCTTTTTTATTGCTGAATAGTATTCCATTGTATGGATATATTACAGTTGTTTATTGATTTACTCAGGAAATTAAGTTGTTTCCAGTTTGGGTCTGTTATGGATAGAGCTGCAATTATCATTTATGTACAGGTTTGTGTGTGAACATGAGTTTTCATATCCCTTGGGTAAATACTCAGGAATAATATTTCTGGATCATAAAATAAGTGGATGTTTAAGTTTCTAAGAAACTGCCTCACTGTTTTGCCGAGGTACTGTACCATTTGTCATTTACACTGTAAATCTATGAGATACCTAGTTGCTCTATGACCTTGTCAGCACTTGTTATTATCAGTTTCAATACCATTTTTTATCATTATTGTTTTTATTTTAGTCATTTCAATAGGCATGTTTTAGTGTATCATCATGATTTTAATGTACAATTCTCTAATGGACAACAATGCTGAGCATTTTTCAGGGGCTTATTTGGCATTCTTCTTTTCTCTTTGGTGAATTATCTATTCCAGTTTTTGCTTATTTATGAATTGGGTTGGTTTTTCACTACTGAGCTTTGGGAATTCTTTTTTTTTTTTTTTTTTTTTTTTTTTGCATTATGCGGGCCTCTCACTGTCGTGGCCTCTCCCGTTGCAAAGCACAGGCTCCAGATGTGCAGGCTCAGCGGCCATGGCTCACGGGCCTAGCCACTCCACGGCATGTGGGATCTTCCCGGACCAGGGCACGAACCCGTGTCCCCAGCATTGGCAGGTGGACTCTCAACCACTGCGCCACCAGGGAAGCCTGGGAATTCTTTTTGTATTCTGGATACATGTTCTTTGTCAGAAATAATATGATTTGAAAATATTTTCTTTAAGTATGTGCTTTGTTCTTTTAAAAACGTCTTTCACAGAGCAAAAGTTCAGTTGATCTTTATTTTTTTCTCTGTGGACTGTGTTTTTTGTGTCACATCTAACAATCCTTTGAATATTTTTGCTTATTTTTTTCTAAAAGTTTGTATTTTACATTTAAAGTTTTAAAGTAAATATATTATATTTTACACTCAGTTCTATAATCCATTTAGAATTAACTGTAGTGTAAGTTATGAGGTTTAGTTTGAGGTATATTTTTTTGCCTATAGAATATGCTTTTTTCTAGTACCATTTGTCAAAAGGATCTATATAGAATACTATATAGAATGATAATTGATTTTTGTGAGTTGACGTTGTGTCTCGTGACCTTACTAGACTCATTTATTAGTTCTGGGTGATTCTCTGTAAATAACTTGGGGTTTTTAAATTAGGCAATCCAATTTCCCTACAAATAGGGAAATTTTTACTTGTTCCAATTTGTATGGATGATATTATAATTTTTCTTTAGACTGTCAAACATATATTAAATAATTTAAGATGGGAAGAATAGTCTGTCATATTTACCCAAATATTAATAATTTCTTTGCTCTCATTTCATTCCTCATGTTACCTGGCTCCCTTTAGTCACAATTCTCTTCCGTTTAAATAATATCCTTTTGAGTGTATCCATCACGTCTGCTGGAGATATATTCTCTTAGGTTTCTTTCCTCAGAGATTCTCTTTATCTCACCTTTATTCCTGAAGTATATTTTCACTAGAAATAGAACTCTGAATCAACCGTCTTTCTTTTCAGCTCGTTATAAATTAAAAATTATTTTCCTCACTTCATTCTCACCTTCATGGTTTTTTATTTTTTAATTAATTAATTTATTTATTTTTGGCTGTGTTGGGTCTTCGTTGCTGTGTGCAGGCTTTCTCTAGTTGTGGCAAGCAGCGGCCACTCTTCATCGCAGTGCGCGGGCCCCTCACCTTCGCGGCCCCTCTCGCCGCGGAGCACAGGCTCCAGACGCGCAGGCTCAGTAATCGTGGCCCACGGGCCCAGCCGCTCTGCGAGCCCAGTTGCTCTGCGGCATGCAGGATCCTCCCAGACCAGGGCACGAACCCGCATCCCATGAATTGGCAGGCAGATTCTCAACCACTGCGCCACCAAGGAAGCCCACCTTCATGATTTTTAATAAGAAATCCTAAGTCATTTAAGCCACTGTTTCTCTATAAGTGAAACTAGAGAAACTCTAGCTTCTATTAAGCATTTTCTTTGTCATTAGTTTTTAAGTTTGATTATCGTGAGGCTGGATATGGATTTTCTTGAGTTTTACCTGCTTGGGATTTTCTCAGCTTCTTGAATATGTAAGTGTATGTCTTTCACCATAGTTAGAAGGTTTTAACTGTTATTTATTTTTTAAAAAGTACGTTTCTGCTCCACACTTGTTCTCTTTTCCTCCTAGAAGGCTTATGCTACCGATATTAAATCTTTTAGTATTTTCCCACTGGTTTCTGAGACTCTGTTAATTTTTTCATTCTTTTTTTCTTCTCTTTTGTTCAGCTTGATCTATCTTCAAGTTCACTGTTTATATTACTAATTATAAGTCCTCAGTTTTATCCATTATGCTATTGAACTCACCCATTGGTTTATCTTTGTACCTATTATTTTATTGCTTAGGCTTTCTTTTTTTTTTTTTTAACTTTCCTTATTTCTTGGAGAATGGCTATAAGAGCTGTTTTTAAGTTATTCTCTGTATTTCCAACATGTGTGTTATTTGGATTTGAAGTCTGTTGAGTTTTTTTTTTTAATCTTGCAAGTTGAGACTTTTCTGATTCTTCAGAATGCATCTTGAATATTTTGAATATTATATCCTTAGTCTCTTGTTCTTGTTTGAATCCTAAAAATAATGCTGATTTTTATCTGTTTGTATATTTTACACAGAAATTCCACCTTTTTGGGTTCAGGCTTTTCTGAGGGCTGAATTCCAATATGAGCCTCATTTCTTAATGCCACTTTTTTGAGATATGATTGACATACAACTAGCTATACAAATTTAATGTATACAAGTTTGGATATAAGTATACACCTATGAAATTATTACCACAATTTATGCCATAAACATATTCACCACCTTCAAAAGTTTCCTCCCACCCTCTTTATTATTTTTACTTTATGTGATAAGAACACTTTACATAAGTTCTACCATCTTAGCAAAATTTTAAGTGTACAATATAGTATTGTTAACTTTAGGTAGTATGGTGTATAGTAGATCTCTAGGATCTAATCATCTTGTATAAAATCTTAACTTTGTAACTTTTGAAAGCCTTTTTTAGTGCTATCTGGAACTGTCTTCCATATATGCCACCCAGTGGGCAGTCTGTGACTTGGATGGTGATTTCTTTTCTGTAGTTCAGTTTTCAAAATGTTTGATATTCTGTTTAGGGACAGGCCTATGCAGTGTAGCTTGGGAGTGAACCCAGGAAATCATAAACAATTTTAAGCAATTTCTTTCTTGAGCACCTTCTTCTCTGTGATTGTTCTAACTCTTCTGCTTCCCTTGGGCTTCACTCCTTTATACTTCCCACTCTCCTGCATACTTCCTGTGACTACATCCACATCTAGAGCTAACTATCAGGATAAAGAAAGAAAAGATAAGCAGTGGAACTTCAGCTCATGTTCTTGGGACTAAAACTCCCATGGTTAGAGAGAAAACTTTCCCTCTCTTTCAGTTTAAGGCCACTGCCTGACCAGCACTGTGGCTTCTGTTTCACTGTTGCCACCATTACCATGGCAGTCACTGGTGGTTGGGGTGAGAGAGAACAAAAAAAAAAAAAAGAAAGAAAGAAAAATAGAACACTCCCCACTGTGTCTGACCATTAGAAGTTTCCTTTTCCCTCTTATTGGACCAGAATATGGGCACTTCCTTTAGAGATTTTTCTCACTGCACACTTTTGGGCTTGGGGCTATCATTGAATGTAAGCTGAGTAATGCCAAAGGCAAGAAAACAAACAAAATGGCAATCTCACCACTGGTTCAGTGATATTACAAAGTCTGGTCTCCTTCCCTAATCAGCCTACTGCCATAACAAATATGTTGGGGAAGAAATTTTGCCTGATCATAGCACCAAGGAAAGTTGTGATTCGTGTAAGTAACTGCAAAGTCTTAATCTAAGGATATCGTGAATTTTAAAAAATGATCTAACTTCTTAGTTTCAGTTAGGTGTTAGAAAGCTTAGGTTTTTAAAAAAATTTGACCTTTCATGTACAATGTATATATCATGCATAGTTGCATTTCTGGCTCCTTTTAATCTCAAAATCTTGTTAATTTTTCTTTACTTCCTATATTTAAACTATGTTATTATATTATTGATATGTTCTTTTAAGCTTCTTTATACAACCATGATAAAGATAAAGATGTTCTTCCCTCCATTTAGTGACAGGCACAGAGATGTACTGCTCAGACCCTTCCTGAGAGAAGGACTGGCTGCCTAGACGTGAGGAATGTGATTAGCTGACAACTCCCACCTGTAAGTGCCTATCTTAGCTTTTGAGCTAATTCCATTTGCTTCTTAGGGCAGTCCCCAACCATGCAGTGGTACAAGGCAGGCCTAGGCACTTCTGTCAAGTGGGAAGAAAATGTTGATAGAAAAGAATAATTATCTAGAACCCCAAATGTATTTAGAATTCCAGTAGAAAATAAAGGAAAAATTAAAGAAGTGCAGTAGTTAAAAATTACTGAAAAAAGTTTCCCTGGGTTGAAAAGACTCAAAGATCGAAAGAGATCAGACAATTCAGGATGAATTGATAAGAAAAAATAAATAAATAAAAAGCAAAACCAAATGAAACACAAAACTTAGCATATCCTGGTAAAATTACTAGCTTCTAATCATAAAGAAAAATATCTACATCCTTTCAGTCATAACAAACTATCATTATAAATTTCGTATGTAACATTACAGATTTAATTCTCCTTCTATAATGCAGTCTCAGATTGGGTTAACATGAAACAAATAAACAAATACTGTTTCCTAAACAATGACATAATTAGACTAAGTGAAGAAAGGTTGAAAATAATACTTTGTAATAGAAAAACAGGTACATGAAAACAAAATGAGCACAAACAGGAATATTCACATTAGATACATCAAAATTTGAGAATAAATATATAGTGGTGACATTATTGGTGAATAATAATACATTATTAAGAAGAAATAGCCATCATAAACATGACATTGATTGATTTCATAATAAAATAAATTCCATAATAAATTAATTTTATAATAAAATAAAATTTTATAGTAAAATACATCATAGAAAGATAGAAGTAATGAAAGAAGAATTAGGAGAGGGGGAAGAAGGCATAGAAAGAAAAGAAGAAAATCATTAAATTAACTTTCCCAAATAGACAATATGCATATATTATATAAATATCCACTGGTATAAGCTGTTAGTAAAACCTCTCAACTTGCTACCACAAGGAAAACTTAGACAATTAAGATTTTATAGGCTATTTCCTCTTATTATAATATAATAAAGTTAGATATGAGTAATAAGGGTGTTAAGAAATAACTACTTGGAAATTTAGAAAAACACATGTATGTGATTCTAGAATCAAAGAGGAAAATTAAAATAATGAAATTTCAAACTATCTAGAAAGCAATGAAAAGGAATATATTTTATACTTATACATATGAAATAAAGAAAATGCTTTGAGGTGAAACGTTTATAGCTATAATTCATTAAAGAAGAAAGAGGAAAAGTTGCAAAGAATATGGAATTATCTTTTGAGATTAGATAACCAACAAAAATACAATGATAAAAATGTTAATAACTAACATGATTTATAAGCTCTCAGCAAATTAAATAAGGAAAAACAGAAACAAATATGTAAATAATATTGGAAAAACAGGTTAAGCTATTTTAAAGAAAATACTAAATGTGACTTTATAAAACAATTGTATATTTGTCTAGAGACATGTGAATCATCAAAATTGATCCAAGAAGAGGTGAAAAGTTTGAGTAAACTAATTGTACTTAAAAACATTAAGAAGGTTAATTAATGCATATTGAAAATTGAGTTAGTTCTAGTTGGATAATGGCAAAATATTTAAATTATAATAAGCTATAGAAAAATATAGAATTTCAAAATTTATTTTATAATGTCAAGTTCCAGTCATCTTCCATGAAGAAACCTTGCTGACCACCCATAATTCATTAAATACCCCTGGAAAGTCAGGCCTTAGTAGTAGGGATAAACTAGCAATAGATAATGGCTACAACAGACACAAGCCTCAAAAAAGTCAAGCTGATTTACGGGTAACTTACGTACCAGCCACAGAAAATCATATAATAACTAACATAAACTAAAGATGAAAAAACTAGAAGATACAACTGTAACTTAGGATGAAATTAACAGTAATTTAGAATGGGCATACAAAAGATCAGTGAGCTTTATGACATAGCAATATAAACTATCAAAACTAAAGTCTGGGGCTTCCCTGGTGGCCAGTGGTTGAGAGTCCGCCTGCCGATGCAGGAGACACGGGTTCGTGCCCTGGTCCGGGAAGATCCCACATGCTGCGGAGCGACTGAGCCCGTGAGCCATGGCCGCTAGGCCTGCGCGTCCGGAGCCTGTGCTCCGCAATGGGAGAGGCCACAACAGTGAGAGGCCCGCATACCGCAAAAAAAAAAAAAAAAAACTAAAGTCTGGAGAAATAAAACACTGAAAATATAATGTGACATTCAGTGACCTGTGGAACTATACTGGAAACTCTAAGAAGCTTACAGAAGTATGTTTGAAAATACAATTAATGGAGGGACCTCCTTTATCTATTATCCTTTATAGCTCCAGGATTTACCTTGTGGCTAAAAATGTCTTGCTTTGCTTCCTTTCTTTATCCTAATTTTAGTTTGAATCTTCACCTATCCTAAAATGGACAAGGGGAACATTATATTCTCACAGTCAACTTGGATTGCAGGCCACAGACAGAAAGCCCTTTTTAGCACTTATTTCCTAAACTTTCTGCTTTTAGAGAGGTTACCATTATACTAAGTATATCTCTGTGTTTGGAAACTTACTCAATACTTGAAGAAGTAGACAACTCAGATAACATGTTTTTTTCTGTATAAGTACATATTATTCATAATTACATAGTCTTCATAAGTACATGTGCCCCAAAGTGCAGTAGGCCAGAGTTTACCAAAAAGGAAACAAGCCAACTGGAAATGCACACACTTCTGAATAGAAAATTCACTAGAAATATCTCTGAATAATCATTAAGCACATGAAAATGTTCTCACCATCATTAGTTATCAAGGAAATACAAATCAACACAGTAATAAAAACATACTAAATGATGGAAGGTTGTGGAATTACTGGAACTCACATTATTGGTGTCAGTGTTAAATGTTTTACCCATTTGGAAAAATGTATTTAAGTTTCTTATAAAATTAAAACTATACCTACCCTATGACTCTGCCATTCCAATCCTAAGTATATACCCAAGAAAAATGAAAATGTGTATCCACAAAATATTTGTATGAAAATATGCATAGTGGCTTTCTTCATAATGGCCCCAAACTAGAAACATTCCATATGTCTATCAATAGGAGTATGGATAAATAATAAAATGGAACACAGAAATAACAGACTACTGATACATGAAACACCATAGGTTATTCTCCAAAACCTTATGCTGAGTGAAAGAAGCCTTAAACAAAGAGTAAAATTGTTTGATTGCAATTTTATGAACTTATAGAACAAGCAAGCCTCATCTATGGTGGAAAAATTCAGAAAAGCCATTATTTCCATACACGTGGGGCAGGAGTTGATTGTAAAGGCCATTCAGAAAATTCCTGGTATTATATAATAGTGAGATTCTATATCTTGATAGCATTATGGGTTACACGGGAGTACACATTTCTCAAAACTTAGCAAAAACACTTAATATTATATTTTTATTTAGAACAAGAGGTCATATGCTGAATTTTATTCCTTTTTACCCTTAGAAGTTTGTGAACTATACTATTTCTCCCAACCTCTTATAATTATAGGAATCATTTAGCTTATTTATTAAAAATGTGGATTCCCAGGTCTTCTTTCAGAATATTCTGATTCACTATATATGGACTGTAATCCATCATTTTTATAAGTCTCCTAGATAATTATTTTAATTTGTACAATTTGGGAGATTCTGCTTTAAGAAATACACATTTCCATGCTAGAAGCCAAAATTTTAAGGCTCACTGAACTTGCTGGAATATACATTTGCTGTTTTTAATTATTCCCTTTATCACTGATATTCAAAATCAATTTTTACAGTAATGCTGTTATTTATAAAATATGTGGATTATCATGGTCTTCCTTACAAAGAGTTAGTCCCTATTTATAGAAAATTATCATTTCTGGGAACAGATAAACTGTGATTTTTAGAAAGGTTAAAAAATATACCCCAGAAGACTTATTTTCCAACATTACTATACATTTAGAAATAAATTTGATGTTATTAATTGCAGAATTTGGTAACAGTCACTTAACAGTCAGGTAACATTAATCTCTCTTAACATTTTTCCTCAACCATGAAAAGAAGATAGTAATAGCATTTGCCCATTAGTTGGGCATTGAATGAGAAATTCTGTGAAAACATGGTTTTGTAGATAAAAAATTCACAAGTATTAGTTGGACGGTTTTGGAATTAAAAGATATATATGTAGCTTTGGGGGAGAATGCAAAAGAGTTCAACAGAATGTATGTAGAACATAAACATTGTAAACAGGTATGCTTAGTTAGCGGAATTTTCTGACAAGCTTGAAAATGAAAACCTTAATTCTGTTTGTCTTCCAGAAATGTGTGTCAGTGTGCATTTGTGTGTGTATATGTATATGAGTATTAATTAGTTCTTTCTTATAGCTTGAATTAGTTCTTTCTTACAGTTTATGTCTATTCATTCAATAAAGGGAGGGATAAGGAATCCCTTTGTTAAAATTGTCCACGCTGTAATGTACATGCTCTGCTGTTTTTCACATTTACACTCAAGATTGCTCCAATATGTTTTGATTGAACTTGCCTCAACCTCAAGACTCCAAGTGCCCTGTGACTTTTCATTCAGACACATGAAAGCTGGGAGTTGTCAGGAACACCTAGATGTGTACGTAGCTTTCACAAGTAACATCAAGTGTGCAGGTGAGAGCAGAGGTTAGATTATTTAATATTTCCCATCATCTATAAATAAAAATGGCCATTTTGAATTGAAAGGCAGAATCGAGTAGTCTATTATTGTTACTAGGAGGAATTTACTGTTGCTATTAGAAAGATGATAAATTTTGTGAATGCAGATATATTGCAACAACTATGACACACTCCTTCTAGAGCAAATGAAGTGTTTCCTACATGTTTAGTTACTGCTATTCTGATATTTATAAGCATATCATTCTTAATTTGACATAATTTATTTTATTGTACAATAAAAAGTTATTAGCCAAAAGGTAAAGCTTTCAGTGGAACCACTTTGTGGGGGGGGGGGTTCAAAAATGTCAAATAACCAGTTGGATATTTTCTATTTTTACACCAGTTAGTCTATTCTTAAAGCAGTGTTTTTTGAGATGTTCAGATTGACTCATTCCACTATGTTAGTTGAAAAGCATTTATTAATGGAAAGGTTACAAAAGAAATCATTCCTTCTTTATTTTAATTTGTTTGGTTTGTTACCAAGGAGTAATTTTGTTGATGCTCTACATACTTTGTGTTTCACAGTAACTGCTAATTATATTTTCACAGAATGGGAATCATGCACACCTTTTGAAGCCAGTGGGATGTAATGAAACAGTAAGTTATTTTGAAGTAAAACAAATCTCCTTTTTAAAAAGTTTACTTTATAAAAATATCAATTCTCAATCTCTCAATACCTGGTTATTGATATATGAAATGGTTCTAAACATGTATAAAATTTTGAGATAAAATATAATACTTTTAAAAGTATTTAGTAGTATGAATCAAAACAATGCCTTCTAAAATTTTAAAGAAAAAAACAACAATCAGAGGTGCAAAATCAAATACATTTAAAATATTTGTCTTTAAATAATCTCTGAATTCCTCCACACTCTATTTGTTGTGATTCCTCACCTGACTGCATGTCTAGGAGTCAACGTAAGCTAGGTTTTCTATAATTATTAGTCATTCATTATTCAAGAAAGCTCCTTTTAACTTGCTAACTGTTCTTTGAATTTCCATCAAAATATTGGCTAAAGTGATATAATAAATGTGAGCAATTCTTTGAGTATCTTTGTGTATCACTAAATCTGGGAGATATGAAAATACTGAGGTTATTGAAGAATTCTCTGAGTATCTTTTCCCTTTAGTTTGACTTAACAATCTTTCCAACTCTGCTGGGATATATTCAAGTTATCCAATCACAAATGATATATATTTGTAATTGAATGCTATCAAATTGTTCTATCTTTATGCTGCCTTTTGTTGTTAAAATCTGCTATCAAGGGAATACATTTGTGTTGGTATTTCTCTCATTGATTCTATAGAGTCTTGAGTATAGTGTGTTTAGAATTTTGAGATTGGCCTGTCTTTTAAAAAAAAAATTTGCCTGCTTTTGTTTGTCTTTGCATTAGCCAAGCTGATTCTTCATAAACATGTTTTCCTTCCATAAAACCATTCTGGAACAAATCAGAACATAAAATTTAAAACAATGCTTTATGTTTTCAAATACATATCAAGTTTTAAATTTTGCATTGTGTGACCTTGTGTTTTCTGGTTGTTTTCTCCACTTACTTTACTTCAAGAAGGATGAATTTGACTGTAAACCAGTGATACTGCCATTTTCTTAAAAGTTAATAAGACTATTGCTGTTCCATATTTATTGTTTCTACTCCCAAATCTCCCAGTTCTTTTGAAATGACAGCAGTCAGACTCATGTTCCCACTACTCCACTGAAAACAAATCACTGTCACTAGTAAGCTCTATTTTAACAAATCCAACGATTAATCCCTTGTCCTAAAATTTCTTGACCTCACTGCAACATTCTAAATAGTCAATCACTGTCTTCTTTACTATAGCTGTATGGAAGAAACTCCTAATCATTACCTTACTTATTTTTTCCTTCTTCAAGAGTAATAAAGTTTTAGCTGGACACATTGCCATCTTGCCATCTCTTTAAAAACTGTATTTTCAAATTCTGCAGCAGGGAGGTAGGGCCATGAAATCAGGTACTTGCCATTAGGATGTGTGCAGAAGTGATGTGTGCCTCTTCAGGATTAGGACCTTAAAATATATGGGAGTAAACTCCCTTTGTCACTTCTTTCTTTTCCATCATCTGGGAGATGACTGGAACAGGAACAGACACATGGACCCAGAGATGGAAGTCATATTGAGAGTAGCAAAACTGCCTTAACAACCTGGACTGTGAAATCCTGCACTAATGCATTAAAACAATTCTATTTAACCCAACGTGTGCTTCAATTTTTGTCTTACAATACCTTAGCTTGTACATAAAATTCTTCAGTACACTTACAGGACTACTTATTCTCCTGGTTTCCCTGTCAGTTATTTGGTCACTTCTTCTATGTTTCACTTATATGCTATTTCTCTTCTTTTTTGCCAAAAAATTTAGCTACCCATGGTTCAGTCTTCCACTCCTTTCTCTTCTTTATATAATCCTTGGCTCCATGGCTTTAAATAGCACCTATATGTTGATAAATTCTGTGGAATACTTTTTTTTCAAAACTCCATTGTCATATTTTCACTTGAAAAACTACCAAGAATCTCCAATATAATGTGTTGAAAAGGAATCTTGTTTTTCTTCCAAGTCTCTTCCTCCGTCACCTCATCTTAGTGTATTGCAGATCCAATAACCAAGATCCTTAGATGTCAACCTTGCACTTATCTCTCATATCCAAATCTCATCAGGAAGTTGGAGTCAATTTGTTTCTTCCAAATATCTCATTAAGAACCTCTTAACCCAAGTTCCTCTGACATTAATAAAAGTCATTATCTTCCCTCACCTTGACCACTTGGTTTCTTTATTCCTTCCTTGCTATTCTGTACAATCTTCTCCATTGAGTAAACATCAAGATATGTGCTACATGCCAATTGGATTATGCTGCTTTCCTTTTCCAAATCCTCCAGTCTTCCTAAAATAAAATCTAAATTTCTCCGTGTGTCCTACAGGCTGATATAGTAAATATTCCTTGTTTGTGACTTCATTTCATCCCATTCATGGCCTTATCTTACAGCATTAAATCCACACTGCCTTATAGCCCGTGGCTCTGTTTTGATCATAGCTCTCATCACCAACAGATTTTATGTTACTTGCCCCCATGTGTTATATATTTGTGTGTGTGTGTGTGTGTGTGTGTGTGTGTGTGTGCATGTGCATGTATTTGTAACTCCACCCACTCAACTGTAAGCTCCTTAAGGGCAAACTTTATTTTACTACTGCATTCTGAGAGACAGTACAATGCCTGAAAAATAGTAACAGTCACTATATTATGAATGAATATATCAATGAAAAAATAAAAATAAATAAGATTTGGCTGAGAAGCTGAAAGCTGAAACGTATCTACATAGAAGAGTGGAGTGACAAATGCAAGAAGAGGCATATGCAAAGTGCGTGAAATGGATGACAGCATGGCACATTGAAGAGACTGTAAGTGCCTGACTACTCCTGAAAACACATGATATTAGGATGGAGAGATGAGACAGTCTTTGATGAGGAAGAGCCTGGTGATACATATTTAAGACACTGGATTTTACTGTGGGAGAACTGGAAAGCCAGTGAAGGATTTTACAAAATGATTCTGAATTGAACATCTATAATGTTCCAGGCTACATACTAGATATTGTACATATGTTAAAATTTGTATTAAATTTACAAGGTACATATTATCATTCTCATTTAGCAGATGATACTGAATTTCTCAGATCCCAAGGGCATGGCTTCTAAGTGGTAACCTACGGTTAAAGTCATGTCAGTCTGACTAAAATCTGACTAAAAATAAAACGCTTTTACTACTACATTTAATCTTGAATATGCAAAAGAACGCTTCACACTATTGTTTTGAAGATTGATGAATCATTTCAAATAAGGATATACACATTTTCTGTATTTAATAAAATAATAGTTCATAGTATAACTGTAATAAGGAACTCCCATTTAATTTAGAATAAAAGGTTAAAAAATTTCTTCATAGTATCAAAATTATCCCCAACTACTGAATAAATATTGATGTGTGTGTATACATGTGTGCACGTATGGGCACCTATTAGAGATGGCTTTGTATTTTCCCTTCTGCTTGTTTTCCATCAAGAAGTATAGATCAAGTCTTTAGACCTCATGCCATCTAAGCTGTGAGAAAGAATTGGTCTTGTTTTTAAAGGTCATTTTGTTCTATATTACAGGCTATGATCATAAACTTAGAAAAGAAGGCAAACTACTTCCATATACATATATATATATGTATAGTATCTATATGTATTTGTATTCCTATAAAATTATTAGTTGATCAGGAATAGTATTTCCTAACGGTCACCTTTATTTAAAAGAAAATATTCCAAGACAACATTAGATTTTAAATAGTACTAAAATTTCTTGTATAATAGTAATAAATGCCTCTATCTCTGATTTTTTTTCTATAAGGAGAGAAAATCCAATATCAAAAGTCCCAAAGTTATAGTATACAACATATGTGATTCATTTGGTATTTTATTTATTCTTCTCATACTCTGTGAATCTATTAAACAGAAGACCCTTGTCTCAATTCTGTTCTAAAATTTGTTCTTGTATTATTCCGTTGATAACATCTTATTTTCCAGTCTCTTATATTCATTCCACTTGGATCTTGGGGCTTTTAGATTAATCCTCTTTGTCTTTTATGTTTTCTATTTGACTTTTGCTTTTAAGTTCTTCAGTAATGCCCCAAATCTTTCATTTCACCAATACACTAAACTTTTAGTTATCATATTTTAATTTTAAAGAATTTTTTGTTTTAACTATTCTCCTCATGATAAACAGTTGGGCTGTTTGCAGCTATTATGAATAAAACTGCTCTGAACATTTTTATGCAAGTCTTTTCATGGTCATTTAACTTCATATCTCTTGGGTAAATAATTGGGTGAATATCCAGGAATAGAATTGCTGGGACTTAGAATAGGTTTATGATCAATGTTATAAGAAATTTCCATACAGTTTGCCAGTGTGGTTGTACCATTTTATATTGACACAGTAATATATAAAAGTATCAGTTGCTCCACATCCTCACCAACAGTTGATGTCATTAGTCTTTTTAATTCAATCATTTATGTGAGTATAAAATAGTATTTCTTGGTAAACTGGCATTTCCCTAATTATTATTAATTTTAGCACTTTGCATGTGTTTATTGGTCATTTCTAAAATGTCTGTTCAAGTCCTTTGTCCATTTTACTCATTTGTCTTTTAATTATTGAGTTGTAGGATTCTTCATATTCTGGATAATGTCATTTGTCAGATAAACATATTGAAAGAGTTTCTCCTGGTGTGTGGCTGGGTTATCCACTTCCTTTTTGCTTTCATATGTTACAAGCATATGTTTTTAATTTTTAATGATGTATTACTCAATATTTGTCCTTTATGGTTTTTGCTTTATGTGGACTATCTTTAATATCTATTTCATATTACACTCCAAATATTCCCCATTTATACTACTCAGAATTTATGATTCCCTTCATTTTGTTTCACCTTTTCTCTTTTCCAGTCTTAATCACTATCTACCATGACATAAACTTTAGTCATTTATAAAATTTATTATTTATTACTGAATATTAGCTGCTTATTATTCGTTTCTCTAAGTAAAATGAAAATTCCTTAAAAACAGGCACATTATCCCTATGTTTACTGTATCAAAAAAATGTCTGGAGTGGGTTTTCAGGAAATGCTGGTTGAATGAATAAACAGATAAATAAATGAGTAGTATATGTGTCTTGATTTGGTTTTCCTTCATGCTTTTATAAGAGTAAGTCTTCTTGGATGAGCTAATTTTATGAGGTTCATACAGAGGTGGGCTGCATTCTTCTTTGAAGGAAGCAGGAATTGTTATTTTTTTAAATGTTTATAACTGTGTATATATGTAAGTTAACTCCTAGTCCTAATAACTGAGATCCACATTCACAGTTAGAGGACATTTCCTCTCTTCTATCCTGATTATCTATTCCATCTTGTATAAACTGATTTTCTGAATGAGTCCTCATTTAGACCCACACATGTATTCCAAACTACATCCAGAGATGCTCCCACTTCTAGCCTACAAAATTTTGTTCCATTTTTTTTCAAACCCATTATTGTTTTATTTCCTTAGTTTGTGCAACTTTCTTGAGATTAAAAAAATTAATAAAATCAATAATATTAATAACAAGTTTAGCTAACATTCAAAAGCATTAATAGTGTCTAATATTCAAATAATCCTTACTGTATGACTTGCTTGACTTACTATAGTTCTAAGTGATATATGTATATATACAGATATAGAGTAACATTTAATTTTCTCAGTGACACTATGAAATAGGTCATATACTGATTTTCATTTTAAATTGAGGTTACTGAGATAAAAATTTTAGGTAAATACACTTAAGTTGAAAAAGATTTTAAATGTTAGAGATGTCTTTCTAATTCAGATGTAATGGCTGAGGTTAAATGTCATGTAGAGAAATGTCATCTGCCTTTTTTATAGGGTACACATTTTTGCATGTTCCCTCTTTCAAAGACCAAAACAGAACAAGAAAACTGATTTTATTCTAGCTATTGCAATAGGGAGAACACCCCAGATCCTAAGATGAGAGTATCTTGGCAGGATGATATTGCCTTATACTTTTACAAAAAGCAGGAGACAAGTTATAGTTGGAATGATTTACTATTGGAATTGATTTTGCAATTAGGGGGATCTCAGTCAGAAAAACAGGAAATATTTATCTGTGTGTCTAATAATTTAGAGGGACAAACAGTTCAGCTAATCATTCATGCGGCAATGGATAGGAAGTTGGAGGGTCTGTGTCTGACCTTGCTATGTTCGGCAAAAGGTTAAAGATCTGTGTTTAGCCTTGTTATAGGTAAACAAAGGTGTTACTCATGAGTCTTACAGGGGTCATGAAAAAGAGTGGACAATAGGTCTTAGTAAATCATATGAGGGAGGATGGTTCTTTGTGGTAAGCCATTTTCTAGGACACAAAATTGTGTAGGGTGATTTATTAATCTTTGCTGTTTTTAGGGCTCAGATGAAACTCAACATTTTCACCTCTTAGGGACTTTCCACACCTCAACCTAATGCTCATTGCATTCGACCAGTTTTCTTTATGTATTGTGGTTTGAGGTTACAGTTGTCTCCTAATATCATTAAAACTTTCTGAGAGGAGATGGTGACAATTTTTTCCAAACTGTGCTAAAAATAAATATTAGATCCAATACCACAGAAGAGATACTTAGGACAATGAAAGTATTTCCATAACACATATGTTACTTATTTCTATTCTTTTTTATAGCTTCCTTCTTTGGCTGTTTCCTTTTTTATTTCCTAGAAATGTGTCATTATCATGGTTCATGTAGAAATTTTATAATCATATCAGTTATATGAATTCCACTTTATTCTCTAACAAAAATTCTTTTATGCAGACATCTTTACTATCCTGCCAAACTTTATAGAATCAGAACTAGTACAAGTATTTCCAGATAATTAAATGGGAATTTTATTAGAGTGAAATTTCTTTGAAGTATTACTGAAAAGTTTGTTATTTATTTTTCAAAAACACACAATGTACGTATAAGCTATGAAGTGAAAGATAGGTCTATATAACTTGGCTGAGACTATCTATTTGGTAATTATTGTGTAATATATTTTAAATATATTGAAGAAGGTATATTTATCATTTTTTTTTACTTAAAAGGAATGTTTGTCTTCTTTATGGAATAGATTATATATCAGAACTCACCGCTTGCATACTTAACTCATTGTCTACAAACTGCCATGTGTGTGAATGGCCTTGTAGCCGAAGGAGAAAGTCCCAAGGAAGACTCAAAGATAATAATGATAGCCATGCAAGAAAGGCCTCACTGACCATTTTCCTCCCTAGAAATGAGCTAAGATGTTTGGATTTTGCTAAAACCAATAATCATGGTATTAATTTTTTCATCAAAAGTTTGGTTACGATCATTAATACAAACACAATTCTATTTCAGCCTATATTTTATATTATTTATGTAATATAAGTTAACAATAGATGTGAGGCCTTTTATAATATTACTAACCAATAATTCCAACCTCAAAAGGAAGCTGTGTTGAGGGCAAAATAATAAGGCATTTACATGTGAAAAAATATAAGAAAAATGATATTATGTAAATACATCAATATGAAGCTTATATATATTTTCCCACTTTGGGGGAATGGGTTGTGGCAGATGACCAAAATTTACTTGAAAAAAAATAAATGGATACCAATTAAAGTCGCTATCAAGTATGAGCCTCAAATATTCAAAATGAATATTACCCAGAGAATGTGTGGGGGAATCACAATTATCATTGGCCTATTTACTATTTGAATAGTGTTTCCACATTCAGTGGAGGGAGACTACAAAGAAGAGTGAACTCTTTCCATAGCAAATAGAAAAGAAGGGTAGTAGGAATTGTTTAAAGTATGGACTTTGGAGACAGACAAACATGGCTTCAGTTTGTTTTTCCTTGCTTGATCCCATTACTGTACATTCTCCCATGCTTTCACATCTTGAGTAATAACACTATCAGTTATATAAGCTTGAAATCTAGGGGACATTCTTGGATCCTTCCTTAGGCCACCTGTTTGATCTCTCAAGAATTCTGACAATATTAACTCAAAGTGTATCTAAAATCCATAACTTTTTTTCCACCATGACTACTACACTACTACTAACACACACACACACACACACACACACACACACACACACACACACTCATACATATACACACATATTTGGAAGTAGATAAATATCCACAAATTTATTGAGTGCTTCCTATGCCAATCACTGTATCTTTAAATTGAATAATGACTGAAACCAAATGAAGTGGCATTACTTTCCCCATTTACAAATGATGAAAATGATACTCAGAGAATTTACTCATATGGCTCATTATTACTTAGCTCATAAGGAATACTGCTAAGATTTGAACTTAGGCAATTCTACTTCAGTGTCACAGAGTTCCTAAGCATCAATCATGGAATGTTTCCTTCTCCAGACCAGTCAGTTCACTATCAGCACATGCCTGTATAGAGGGAATAATCACAACGTTCTCTTTATTTCCTCCTCTATGCCACTCTATTCCAAACTCTTCACTGATGTAATATTGATAATTTAAAACTTACACAGGGAGAGTGGTTCAAGGTGGAATAGTAGAAGGATGTGTGCTCACTCCCTCTTGTGAGAGCACAGGAATCACAATTAACTGCTGAACAATCAACAGAAAGACACTGGAACTCACCAGAAAAGATACCCCACATCCAAAGACAAAGGAGAAGCTGCAGTGAGATGGTAGGAGGGGCTCAATCACAATACGATCAAATCCCGTAACTTCTGGGTGGGGGACTCACAAACTGGAGAACAATTATACCACAGAAGTCCACCCACTGGTGTGAAGGTTCTGAGCCCCAAGTCAGGTTCAGCAGAGTAAAAAAGCAACCTATAGAAGAATTTATTTTCAAATCATATATCTGATAAGGATTATATATCTGATAAGGATTAATATCTAGAATATATAGGGAACTCCTAAAACTCACTAACAACAACAACAACAAACATGATTCAGAAATGTACAAGAGGGATTTCCCTGGTGGCGCAGTGGTTAAGAATCCACCTGCCAATGAAGGGGACACGGATTCGAGCCCTGGTCCGGGAAGATCCCACATGCTGTGGAGCAACTAAGCCCGTGTGCCACAACTACTAAGCCTGCACTCTAGAGCCTGCAAGCCACAACTGCTAAGCCTGCATGCCACAACTACTGAAGCCCATGTGCCTAGAGCCTCTGCTCTGCAACAAGAGTAGCCACCACAATGAGAAGCCTGCACAATACAATGAAGAGTAGCCTGTGCTTGCCGCAACTAGAGGAAGCCTGCACGCAGCAACAAAGACCAAAGCAGACCAAAAAATTAATTAATTAATTAAAATTTGCAAGAAACTTGAATAAGTATTTATCCAAAGAAGATATATGCATGGCCTATTACACATGAAAAGATGCTGAATATCACTAACCATTAGGGATATGCAAATCAAAACTACAAGGAGATACTAAGTCACACTATCAAAAACAAACAAAAAAAACCAACAAGCATTGGCAAGAATGTGGAGAAATTGAAATCATTGTGCATTGCTGAGGAAATGAAAAACGGTAGACCTGCTGAGGAAACAGTAGGGTGGTTTCTCAAAAAATTAAAAATAAAATTACCATATGATCCAGCAGTCCCTCTTCTGGGTTTATACCCAAAAGAACTGAAAGTAGGGTCTTGAAGAGACATTTGTACACACATGTTCACAGCATCAGTTTTTCACAATAGTTAAAATGTGGAAGCAACACAAGTGCCCATGGAGGGATGAATGGACAAGCAAAATGTGGCATATACATACAATAGAATATTATGCAACCTTAAAAAGGAAGGAAATTCGGACATAGGTGACAACATGGATAAATCTTGAGGTCATTATGCTAAGTGAAATAAGCCAGTCACATAAAGACAAATATAGTATGATTTCACCTATATGTCATAATTAGAGTAGTCAAAATCATGAAAACAGAGACTATAATGATGGGTTCCAAGGGTGGGGGAATGCAGAATTATTGTTTAACAGATACAGTTTCATTTTTCAAGATGAAAATAATTATGGGGATGGATTTGGATGGTCACACAATGAGAATGTCCTTAATGCTACTGAAGTGTACACCTAAAAATGGTAAATTTTATTTTATGTGCATTTTACTAAAATTTTTAAAAAGCAATACCATTTTCACTTTAAAAAATCATACCTGAGATATTGTTTGAATCAGAATTTCCCATGAAGAGAACAAAACAGGTGGGAAATTAATGACAAGTAAGAAAAAAGTTCTTAAGAGTTTGCTTTCATTATGATTGTGTTGTATTACCTAAAAGGGTAAACTGCCTAGGAAATTCATTTACGAAACAATGTGACATCCAGGAAACACTGGAAAATGTTTTGGCATTGGCTGGTACCAGGCTTTTGCACCAAATAAAGTGGCCAACACATAACCAGTATCTAATAATAGTCAGAGAGTAAAGGGGTAAATCAAAAGAGTTATCCATGTTATCTCCATTTCTCTTAAATTCATAGATTAGACGATTTTAAAGGCTATAAAATATTTCTAATGACATATTAAAAGGCGTCACAATATTCCTCCTGTAAAGTAGTAAACATTCATCAGTTTCTCGACAACTGGATTACTCTCACCAGCAGGTTATATGACATAATTCTATCTGTTAATGGGTTTGGCCTCATCCTAGTCTACTTGGGGTAGGGTCCAGCCAGCATTCTCTTCTAAGGACTCGGTAGTCTGAGCAATTCTTCATCCACATCAGTCAAACTGCCCTTCCCCAGGGCAACATATCAGTACAGAGTGAGCACTTCCTAGTAGGAAAAACCTGAGTATTGCTTGAGGCAGAGTTCTGAAATCCACCCCTGAACCAAGAAAGACTCACTTTATCAAATTCATAGATTTGGCCTCAAATTGTTTGTGCTTCCTAAAGCTTTTTTCCTTTACTGTCTACTTTTTTTTTCTGGGAAATAAAACAAAACCTAGACTTATCACTATTACTCCAACAACTCTTTGAACTATTTGGGAGATGAAATTGCATTCATAAAACTCATTTATTATAACTTTCCTTTATCAATTGAATTATTCTTCCTCTTTTATGTGAAAATTAGAAACAAATCAGTTGACTTACAGGAGAGAGTTGACTTCCATAAACTTTATTTTAATTGAGTATCTGCATGGATTTGTGGCTTAGAACAAGAAAACTTATTTTCAATTAACTGTCATCTTTACATAAAAAATTAAGCTAAATTGTCAGTTTTGCAAAAAGGAGTCTCTTCAAGCTGACTCCTTTTGACCAACTCCTGATGTCTTTCAAAATTATAGTTGTTTCTCAAAAGAAAGATTCAAAACAACAAGATGAAGCTTGTTTATTAAAGTGAAAATGCTATTAGATACCCATATTTGTGCCCTATGAGGTTTCACTATGTTGCTGTATGTAAAGCATATGGGATAAAGCAGGATAACAAACGCATTGTTATCATTTTGAAATATAAAGTAAAAATGTGTTAAAAATCTTTCCATTTTTGTATATTTGCAAAAACTTTAAGCTTACTTTAACTTTAGGTTTATTATTAATTTAAATCTCTCCTCTTTTTAAAGCAAATTAATCATGTTACCCTGTATACTATTAGTTTGCTATAACAAAGTAACCCACAGGGTGGCTTAAGTAATAAAAATTATTGTCTCAAAGTTATGGAATCTAGAAGTCCAAGATCAATGTATAGGCAGGGTTGGTTCCTCCTGAGGGTTGTGAGGGAAGGATCTGTTCCGGGTGTTTCTCCTTGATTGGTAAACAGTGATCATCTCCCTACTGTTTCTTCATGACATCTTTCCTCCAGGTATCTCTCTTTGTAAAAATTTCCCCTTTTTATAAGGACACCAGTTATACTGGATCGGAGCCTACCCTAATGACCTCATTTTACCTCTCTAAAGACCTATCTCCAAATAAGATCACATTCTGAGATACTGGAAGATAAGACTTTAACATATAAATTTGGGGGGAAGACACAATTCAATCCATAACACTGACATACTAAAAACTGTGTTTAAATCACATGGTTGCCACAGAGATTAGAGGTAAATAATATTCTTCTCTTTGATCTTTGCCTTAGCATTCTGAAATTGACTCAGAAGAGTAAAAGTCAGTCGATTACTATTTTTAGCTTTACTAGAAAACTAATAATATTTCCCTTATAGATATAAATAATACTATTAATTATGGTTAATATTTAGAGAATGTGGCCAAGCTTTCTCATTTAAAAATCTCACTTTATGCTCAGAATCACCTTATGAGCAGGTACAATTCATTTAATTGTTCCTATTTTAATGAAGAGCAAACAAATAAATAATTGAATTCCACACAGCTCTATGGACAAATGCAAGATGTGAATCACAGTGTGACTAGAATATCTGCTCTTGTATATATTACCTTCCCTCCCATTGAGTAAACCATTGTGCATAGAAAGTTCTCCAAGCTCAAGCGATAAGAGAATGTTCAAGGCTACAGATATATTTTGCCACTTTGATATGTGGAAGGGTAGTATTATTTGCTTATTTGGTTAGACTGTATATTTCACTCAATCTTTACATCATACGAAGTTCCATGATGTAAAGATTGGGGAATATCCATCATGTTTTTTGTTTTCTTGGGTGTTTTGTAATTTAGCTGGGTTTCTAATCTAGTGAGGTTTTCTCTAATTTTATCTATGGTGGTCCTTGGCATTTACTTTAGTCAGTTACTCCTGGCTGCTACCAAACTTGGAACTATTTAATATCATTTTCTCAGTGTGAACTTCCTCGATCATATTGTAAATACCCAAATAAACAATTTTCCTTTTCAGCTACTTTTGCTAGCTAAGGGGATTTCTGTCAACATTTTCATGGAGGCTGTAGATGTTCTGAGGTTCAGCATTAAAACTCAGTATCTTCATTAACACAATTAGTAAATGGCTTAAGTGTGACTATAGTTTGAAGGTTAGGTTGCAAATTTTGGGTTCAGCTTTTTTTTCTTTGCTTCAGGTGATTTTTGTTATTCTGCAAGCACAGTGTTGCATTAACAAATGTTTGCTACATTTTTCCAGCATTTATAGGCATTTTTTAATCAGGAATTTTTTTCAGAGCATCTGTCTTGGCATATTTGTAGAAAAGGAAGTCCAGGTTCTCTCTACTTTCTGTAAAATATGATAAACAAAGAACTTTGAGCTTTTAAGTTCCTATAAAAGAACACATGGCTCTGAAAAGAGAAAAGGGTACAAAAATCAAAAAGCTGAGAACAAGGTAAATTCTGAAGGTTGGCCACAAATTTTATAAATCAATAAAGAGGTAACCAAAAATTGTTCGCTGAAGTGATAAAATGTTTGTGTCACATATCAAATATAGGTTTTTAGCCAATAAAAATAATTTTCCTCTTAAATGTGATGCCATTTGTATCCTCTGAAATCATTATAATTGTTTTACTTCCATTATATTGGGTTGGCCCAGAAGTTCGTTCGGGTTTTTCCATAAAAACCCGAACGAACTTCTGGGCCAACCTAACAGAAAGCAGAGTTTTATCATAAAGTAATATAAAGTAAAAACTTCACATCACTTCTATACAATTGTTTTTGTATATGTTATATAAAATGGAGATACTATACAAAGAAACAACTATTTTAAAACCAAGAATTTTTGTTCAAGTATAAATATAAATTAAAATGATTAGGGAATCATTAGGGAATCTGATCAAAATTGTTTCAAGTAAGATATACATTAATAATTATTGAAATGTTACAACTATTCCACTGTACACTGTCAAATGTCTTCTCCAGATACACACTGCTTATATAAGCACAGGATTAAGTTATCATTCTGTTATGTTTATGCCAAATTGTCCAAAATTCTTCACTTGGGTTGTTTAGTCTGTGTTGGGCTGGTATATCATATTCTCACTAAAAAATCTATACTATTCATCTATTTCATCTCATAGGGAATTTTCCTGAGCTATTGGAGCTTTAAACATCTTGCATCTAATTGTGATTATAATTTGTCATTCCAACTTTAAAAAGATATAAGTGGAAAAATAAAATGTATTTATTTATCTCATCTATTCGATTATATATGTCCTAAAGATCAGTATGAGTAATTTATTTCTTAATATTAATGATTTTGATTGACTAAAAGAAGTTCTAAATTTTATGAAATGCTCTAGTTCATAGAAAAGTTGGAAAGTTTATAAAGAACAATCTGATAGCAAATTTGCCAAACATTGTATTACACTATAAATTCATTTATAATAAATCAACTGTCACCTTTACGTGCTTTATATATATATTCATTTACGTGTCTTCATCCACAAGAATATAAACTCCAAGAGACCAGTGATAATTTGTTTTTTTTTTTTTACTCATATAGGCTACAGTTACTGATTTTGTCCAGTCAGCATTCCTTTCTCCTTATTTACCTTAATTGTTCCTGATATTCATTTGGGGAACCACAACTCACCAACTCTTAACCTGTGCTTTTTTCATGAACAGCTCTAATTCCTGGTTCAACTTGAAGTTTGTACACTAGGACTGGGCACGTGGATACATTTCACTAGCTTGCCACAAGGACTATTTCTGAAGATGAATTCTGGCTCAAGTTGGGCAAATCAGAGCTATTGAGTCTCAGTTTGGTACTTGGTTGAAATTAATGGGTAAACATCCTTCCTCTTCTGGATTAAAATTGTGAACTTATGACAGAAAATTCTTCAGCCATTGTAAAGAACCTCTTTAAAATGGAGAAAACAGACAAATAAGGTAGAAAAAGGGTAATATTTTGTGACACTAAGAATCCCATGCATTAAAAAGTAACCTAAAAATGCCAAAATTATTGAAAAATATGCAAAAAAGGAAATTAAAGTTATACATATATAACCACACGTGGAATTTTTAACTTTGATCACTAAATACATTATTTGCATATTTAAAGAATTTATATTTTTCCTTTTAAAATAAGCAAATATATTTCTACATATATTTCCACCTTTGTATAGAGAAATAAGAAAGAGAGATGAATCCAGAGGACAGAGAGCTCCCAGTGCTGGCAGAGGTAGAGGAACAACACCTCCAGTCCAGTCGAATAAGGAAATAATACAACCCATTCATACATCAAATTGTCTAACTGCATTTATAGTCCTTACAATTCATCTTTGATCCTGGAGCACTCTCGATGAACAATGGTTTATTCAATGGGAGGGAATGTAGCATATATAAGCAGAGATTCTAGTCAAACTGCCTATTCGCATTCTGTATTAGTCTGTAGAGTTGTGCAACATCCATTTACCTATTTGATCATTCTGTGTTTAGTTTCCTCCTCATTAAAATAGGGATAACTGTACCTGCTCATAATGCTGTTGTGACTATTGTGAAAAGGCTTAACCACATTCTCCAAATATTAACCATAATTAGTAGTATTCATTTTCATATCTGTAAGATAAAATATTATACATTTAAACCTCCATAAATAAAGGACAGGTTTATAAAAATATAGTAGTATTGTATGTATTTTTTCAAGTTGATAGTCAAATTCACAATATAATAACAGACTGAAATTTATGATTAAAATTATAGGTTAAACTTGAGGTAAATTTTTATATAGCCATTGTGGGTGTTCTGTAAACGTAAATGAAAACATAAATTTACTTCCTAGGCATAAACATACGGACAAAAGTAAATAAGAATATTTTGCAGCATTTTGGATGTTTTGTTTTTGTTTTATTTTTTTTCTTTCTACTCAATATTCTGGAGTTTCAGTAACTGTGTAAGGGGTAAGAGCACAAGCTCTGGAGTCCAGACTCTGGAGCTCAGACTCTGAATCTGGCTGTCACACTAGCTGAGTCACCTAAGCAATTTCTTTAGCACAGCTTGGCCCAATCTACTCAGCCATAAAACAGGGATACTAGTAGTAGCTACCCCATAGGAGTATGATTTGAATTACCTCAGTTAATATGTAAAAAGAATTCATACCAATGCTTGGCATGGATTAAATGACATGAAAGTTTACTTAAATAAAATAAGAGTAAAGCCCTTTATAGAAATAAATAGGAATTATAAAACACGCTTATTCTTTTTTTCTTTAAATATGTTCTTCAAGGTAACTGCACATATGTTCTTGATAATATATCATGCATCTGTACGAAATATACCTTTCTATTTAGTTTTTACTAATGCCAAGAATACTTTCTTCTAAGAAAAAGAAGAAAAGCCTAAATTTGAGACAAAACCAAACTTCATAGAAAATTTAGAAATGAGGATACAAAGGTATGAATAAAGACACTTTACAAACACCATTATGTCCACAGACAGACATGATGTTTTTTAAGAGTAAAGTATTTTTTCTATATAAAATATTCAGAGTTATTAGCATTAATAAATGAAACAAAGTATAAATCATTTTTAAAGCTCTAGTGTGCTGTTTTATATTGTCATGTAACCTTCTGACCCATTTAAAATGAACATGTAGGGAATCCATTTTAATAGCTTCTTCCTGTAGGCTTGAGGGAGTCTATAGCCAGCACAAGTCCTAAACCAAAAATGTCACTGGGTATTTCCACTCATTTAAAGATTTCTATGCCAGAAAGTTTTGTGTTGAGTTGGCATCTCCTAGGAATACAAGTGAATAAACAGCAGAGAAAGAGGAAAGACAAGAGAAATATTTGTTCAACACTCTGCATGTTGTAACAACGCGCAACATCATTTATGATATGTAACCTCAGCCAAAAATGACATGATGTTATAAATCACTAATTTCTCAGTTTTGGAAAGGAAGTTGGAAATATGGGATAAGGTCATATTCAGTTCAGGTCATGAAAACCAAAAATGCACAGGTTGGAGTTTTTATAATGTTTTACTAACTCCCAGAGGAGGTTCAGTATCATAGTTATTACTATTATTTTCCTCTTGGAAAAGAAAGGAAATGGAAAAATTCTTGCCTGATTTTTGAGGCATTATAATATGGCCTGGGAGAGTTCTACCTTTTACTTAATACGTATTAAATCCTGGTTATTCTTTATTTCATAAGCTAATATTTCAGTAAATAAATATTAATAACTTTTTTTTACATTCCCTACTCCAGTAATGCATTTTTGTCTACCTGCATTGATCATGCTAAATTTCTGCATCCTGGATTTTGATCTAAAAGAATAGTTCTAAACCAATACTGGAATACATCTTTTAAAATCTTTATGCCACAACGTTTTCAAAGTTGAGATAGTCTAAGTAAGTAACAGGACTCTAGAGAATCAAGCAGCTGGTTTGAAATGGAAAGATTGCTCTGCTAGAAGAATAAGAAATACATGTGTTTTCAAAGGCTTTCCCCTGTCATTGTGCCAATGGGCTCTCTTTCACCCTCAATCAAACTTCTATTTCTTTTATTTACTTGATCTAGGTGGAAAGAATCACACAAAGAACCACAGGTATAAGATGAATTATCCAACAGGAGAAACAGAAAACTTAGCTGTATGTGTTTCAGAGGATGTTTAATTGCCTGCAAAAGTCCCCTTGATTCTTCAGAGGTCATCAGGTTAAGGATGGACATTGGCTCCCTGTTATGGCACCTTTTTAGAACAAATCGATCACCTTTATGCTTTGTATTCTAGTAAACAGCAGCAAGCCTACTGAATAAGGTTACTGGAACTTTATTTTAGAAGTTGTTATGTAAAACAAATCCAAGATAAACTTTATTTTATGGAATTCTTACTGCCTTTTTCTTCCATTTACTCCACAAACATTCATTGCCTACTTCCTATGCTTAAACCTTTTAAGCAATTAAAATGGGGCAATAGAATTGACATCCTCTGCCTATAATGGAAATGACAGCCTTGTGAAAGAGGTGGATAAATTTAAAGTGAAATAGAAAGAAACAGAAGCCTTCATAAATACATACAAAAAGTGCAACAGGAGAAACTGTGGCTTAGATGAAGGAGTCAGACAGATGGAGATTAATATACCATCTTTATTTATGACAAAAGTTAGGTTGGAAGACACGGCTTGCTAACAGTGCATTGAAGAAGTACACTTATTTACCCAGGTACAGACATAGCTGGAAAACCACAGACTTCCTCTACTGAGGTTACCCTCGTAAAATTTATAACATGAAGAGACCCCTGACTCTAAAAGAGGAAAGAGCTAAACTGAGCATATCCGGCTAGTTTTGTTAGACTTCTAATCAGAAAACTCACTCCTCCCACAGAAAGAAATGGATACCCAGTGGGGAAAGAGCTTGAAGTATTATTTTAGTGAATTCCTCCACATGGAAACGTGAAGAGCTGTAACATAAACAGCAATTTACCAAGAATCATGACTCTAAGAACTGTATGACTATAAGGCAGATGCTCCCTGGGGTCACTTGAGTCCTAATCCCCTTTCACAAATCTCCTCACCCTACGAATAAAGCAAAAATCTTGGGAAGCTTGGACCCTGATACCTCACCCTCACCAGATCACTTCCCAAACACAGTATGGCATGGAATAGTATATATAATCCTTATAATGTGTAATATTCTGGGGGTTTTGATGCCTATTAAAATATTATTGGCCACAACAGAGTTTAAGTCATAATAACTGAGGATCGATTATGTAACTTGAACTTGAGAATGTAAGTATTGGACTTGGATAATAATTCTTCTTATATGGTTTGCTTTATGAAGGGAATGTTTTAGTTCACTCACACTCCTAAAGAAAGTGATTTAACTATGTATTTAAACAAGTCCGTTAATAATATCATCTTTATGTTTACAAAAGCATATTTGGGCCTGAAAAGATTCTGTTTCTGTCTCCCTTTTCCTTCTTAGAAATGCAACTTAGACACAGAATTTTGGTTGAGATAATCACAAATGTTACTTTAAAATAATAAACAAATGGAAAAAAATGATCCTTTCTTCTCTTAATATAGTTAATGTTACAGATATCCTTCTCTTTTAGAGTACACTTAAATAAAACTTTATGATTTCTCAGGCTTACATAGCCATAATGATTTCTCTAGTAATATCTCAAAGAAATCTTCTGGCTTAGGAAGAATCCCACAGCTAGAAAGAGGTAATTCTCTCTGGCCAAGTGTATGTTTTCTTGTTTGAGAATAACAGACCTATTTTTGCTGGTACCCTTTCTTCTATCATAGCATCTCTATTTTGGTAGAGCGACTACTGTTTTGGGACTTGAAAAAAATCACCTAGGACATTTAAATTAAGATGAGGATACTCTGCTACTTTCCAACTGTTGATTGCCAGAGAGAGACAAAATTTACATTTCATCTTCTGATAACACAATATCAAATAAAAATCAGTATTTTAGTATAGAAATATAAAATTGTTAGAATGGATTATTTACTAAAGCTTGCATAAACCAAAACTAAATAAATGGTCAATAATGTTTATCTGCACTTTCCTCAAAATGCAAACCTAATTACCTGAATATTTTTGACATGCTGACAACTGTTAACCCAATGTGAGACACTGCCTCAAATGAACTTCATTAACAAATTAAAATAAGCAAACTTGCCTTGCAATTATTCTTCCTTCTGCCTTGCCACCGTATCACTAAGTCAGGGGTTCACTAAGATTTTTTAATCTGTCAGTTTATATTTTCTTCAAATTTTAGAAGAGTTTGACCAGTATTTCACCAAATATTTCCTATGATTACCCTTTTTTACTGAGGACTACAATTACATATGTTACACATACTACATATATTAGGCTGTTGGAGATTATTTCATCTCAAACTTCCTGGTGCTCTGCTCTTATTTATTTTTTGAATGTGTTTCATTCTGGATGGTTTCTATTGTCATATCAACAGATCCAGGGTTGAGAGTATAGTATTTCCTATAACAGCTTACTCAAGTATAATGAGTGCCTAA
The DNA here is from genome assembly GCF_026419965.1 of Kogia breviceps. Lineage (NCBI taxonomy): Eukaryota > Metazoa > Chordata > Mammalia > Artiodactyla > Physeteridae > Kogia > Kogia breviceps. The sequence continues at coordinate 69,249,675 of NC_081321.1, read as the reverse complement.
GAAATCATCCATACTTAAAATCTTGGGAGTTTACACTGCATAAATAATTTAATTTTAATATTTATATTTCTGCTTGTCAAAATAATTGTTGACATGTATATAGAAATATTTATTGAATAATCCTAGGATTTCATTTCAGCAATAACTGGGAAACACTGAATGATTATTATTTAGTGACTTCTATGACAGTTATTGTCCTGTAATCACAGCAAACCTTGAGGGTAAGTACTACTCTCATTTAACAGGAAAACAGGTTATCAGAATTAGGGCAAATAAATTACCACGGTGCTGGTAAACTATAGAGATAAAGATAGACTCTAATTCACTCGACCCCAAAGTCCATGGTCTTTTCCCCATGACTTGGAGAAACTACTCTTCTAAGGGAACATATAAACATTTTCTGGGGATGGGAGGCAGAGCACTGGACTTTGAGAACTTACATCAAATACTGTATTGTAAAATGAATTAATATTTAAGAAATTGGGCTTCCCTGGTGGCGCAGTGGTTGAGAATCCGCCTGCCGATGCAGGGGACACGGGTTCGTGCCCCGGTCCGGGAAGATCCCACATGCCACGGAGCGGCTGGGCCCGTGAGCCATGGCCGCTGAGCCTGCGCGTCCGGAGCCTGCGCTCCGCAACGGGAGAGGCCACAACAGTGAGAGGCCCGTATACCGGAAAAAAAAAAAAAAAAAAAAAATTAAGGAGTATATATTTTGCAGCATAAATTCTAGAAATTAAAGCTTGATAAACTTAGCTCAGCTGTTGAGGCATGAAATAAAATAAGGTTAAAAAATGCTGTGTTAGGGCTTCCTGGTGGCGCAGTGGTTGAGAATCCGCCTGCCGATGCAGGGGACACGGGTTTGTGCCCCGATCCGGGAAGATCCCACATGCCGCGTGAACCATGGCCGCTGAGCCTGCGCGTCCGGAGCCTGTGCTCCGCAACGGGAGAGGCCACAACAGTGAGAGGCCCACGTAGCACCAAAAAAAAAAAAAAAAAAAAAAATGCTGTGTTAAAAATTCCAGGAATTTCCCTGCGGTCCAGTGGTTAAGATAACATGCTTCCAATGCAGGAGGTTTGGGTTCGATCCCTGGTCAGGGAACTAAGATTCCACATGCTGGGCAGCACAGCCAAAAATTAAAAATTAAAAAAAAAATCCAAATTACTGTAAAAACGTTATCCCCCCCAAAAAGAAATGATGGCCCCAAATCTGGTAATTCTAAAATGAAGAAATTTTTAAAAGATCTAATTTTACATTCCATATTTCGTATCAGTAGATACTGTTATATCTATAACTACATTAGTGGCAAGGAATGAGTCATTATTTTTGAAGAAAAAAAATTGGTTTACATTAGCATGCCCTGACTCTTTGAAACACCCGGATAACTATTCAGTTAACTGAGAACTAATCATTCAAAATACTTAGATGTGTTGGTGTCGTGGAAATATGTCATTAGGTAATAGATTGGCATTTTCTATCAGAATTGCAGCTGTTGAGATTAGAAAAGCTGGGCAAACATCTTCCTGTTTCCAACTTTTGAGACAACAACTAATTGTGTAATTTTAAGTATACCTCATGGAAAAACATGGAATGATAGTATGGAACAAATGTATCACCAGCAGACATATTTCTTACAATAATTATTTGCAGACCTTGGGTTACTTGTCTATTGAAAGAACATTTTTCTTTACTTTTTTTCTTAAATGACAAGTTTCATGTTTTATAATCCTTGTCATAACCACTACAAACAAAAGGCAGATTCTTTAACAAGAGTACAGGGAATACATTCAAATAGGAAGTTCTTTCATATTCATTATTTCACACAATTTTACACAGTTAAAATATTTAGACCCCTCAGTGTGTATTATTCATTGAGGATTTTGTGACATGCATCACAGAAGTGGGAAAAAAAACAGATTTTTTTCAGGATTACACATTCCTCCTCTTAATATAAATTGTTAAAAAAGAAGAAAGCCTCACAATTATTCTCTTATTTTCTCCAGGCCTTTTTTTTCTAATATTCTTCATTTGTTTTCTTGTTTTGAATCAGTCAGAAAGTTAGAAAAAGTTCTGAAAAAAGTAAGAAACCATTTTTCTCTTGGCTTCCTTTTGCTTGAAATTGGTGACATAAGTATTATATAAAATGACGTGTTATCTTAACCTAAATGAAACGCTTGAGTACAAGCTGTGAATGAAAGCTTTAGTAGAAGATCTTGCTGGGATTTCATGAACTCACCTACATTAGATTTGTAAAATATTGGAACTTATTTTTTTACAGTTTTAACAATTTTAGGACTTCATATAAATCCAAAAAGATACAATAAAAATTATATATTATGTATGCTTTTGCGTCTGGCTTTTTGTTGTTCAGCATAATCCATGTTATTGTGTGTATGAGTAATTAGTTGCTAAGGGCATTTGCATACAAATCTTCTTGTGGAATATGTTACCTTTTAGGTAACTATATAAAAGTGGAATTGTTAGGTCCTATGGTAATGGTACATTTGTCTTTATTAGGCATTACCAAACTCCTTCCAGAGTGGTTGTAACATCTTACAGTACCACCAGCAACATAAGCTTATTCGTTCCCCATTTTTGACAAAACTTGGTACTGTCTGTTTACCATTTGCACACGAGTGGATGTGTTTTTGTAGTTTGAGTTTGCAATTCTCTGAAAACTAATGCTATTGAGCATCTTTTATGTGTTTATGGGCCATTCATATCTTCTTTGGTGAAATTTCTGTTCAAATCCTTTCCAGACTTTAACATTGTATTGTTTATCTGATTATTGAATTGTGAGTTCTTTCCCCCAGTTTTGTTGAAATATAATTACCATATTACACTGAGTAAGTTTAAGGTGTACAGTGTGATGATTTGATATACATATCTATTGTGAACAGACTATCAGAATCAGGTTAGTTAATATGTTCATTGATTTAAAATTAGGCTTTCTAATGTGTATTAGGGAAATATATTCACTTTCCTTAGAACGTGAGTACCCTATTTTTGATTCCTAACATCAAGAAATGTTTGGAGATGGAGAAAATGTGGAATTGCCTATCAGACGGATGAAACACTTGAGATGGTACCTGGTTCAGTGATTGCTCCTTTTCTAAGATTGGTCTTAATCCATGTTATTTGGCTGTAAGCTTTTTCTGTGCTAACAGCATTCTAGCTCCAAACATTCTAAGCCCAACATGAAGCATAATCTGACCCATGTTGAGCCAATCATGTTAGTCATATCTTCCTGACTACCCCTGTATGAGTCATAGCTGTGCACATGAATCAAATTAAGCCATTTAGAAATCTTTACTAGATTTCCCAACCCATAGCAAAGAGCAGGCAGATCCTCCTCTGGTAGTACTAACCTTGATAGAAGAGTTTTAGAAGCTATCGGTGACTATAGTTCATGTGGAGAAAAGAGTGAAGAGTACAAAGTTCACTGGCAAAGAACAGAAAGGATGAGATGGAGAGATGATCCATGGTAATTTTCCAGAACAACTAAGGGCAGTTAACTCTAAATGGTTATTAACCCTGGAACATCTTCTATGCCAAGTGAAACTACCATTATTTTAAATTCAGTGGGGAAAACAGAACAACTATGCACTGTTTTTATAAATTTAAAATTTGATTTAGTTGTGCCATATCCTTATTTTGAGAGATTTGATGATCTGAAGATTATCATGCCTCTGTTATCTTTAGTTACACATAAATATTAATTTATGTTCATAACCTTTACCAATGCCAAATGCAAAAAAAAATTGAATTATCCTTTATAATTCAATGAATTAAAAGGTGAACTTGCATGAAAATATGTATGTATTGTCCCATAAAGTTGAACCTATCATACTAGGAAACAAAAACAACTTAAGAACTTTATGTAAGTTCAAAAAATTTCAGTGATTAATTGTCTTCTCTTCTGGCTAAATTACTTCCTGGAGAGGATATATTATTTAACAATAAAATATTATTCAAAAATAAACCAAAATTATAGTTAAATATGGCCTGTTTTTCCCAGATAATTACATTGTATTGAAAACTTACTGCTAACACATTCTTAAAAAAAATCTGACACTGATTCAAGATACACAGGAAGTTATAAAGTTAGGATAATACATATTGGTCGGATAGAGAAATTCATTGTGCACAAATACTGACAATCGTTTCTATTTTTTTGCATTTTAGAACAGTCCATGCTATATTTAGTAGTGACATTTAATGCTTGGATTGACAATATTTTTTCTGGCTGTGCATTTCTGCCTGGAGTAGGATAAGGAAACAGGAATACTCATCCTCTCAACACTCAACACTCTCATCTGCTTCAGACAATTCCCCTGAAGCTTTATTTATACTGGAATGATTTCAAAACTGCTCTCAACATTTTAAGGATTGTCTTGTTCCAGTATAACTTATGGATCTAAATTCCCTTTTCTAATTTTTTTTACTCTCTACAAGGTCTGTTCTACAGTCCTTTCTTTCTTTTTGGGGATTTTTGAATTCTGATGATACAGTTTTATTTTATTCTACTCTAATTGATAAATAAGCTCCATTTATCTAGGGACACAGCAAGTGGGTGGTATTATGTAAAAGTGCTTTCTTCCACTCATAGTGTAATAGGGGCTGGGTGTCCAGTTCCAGAAAGAGATAGATAGACTGGTAAATATATTCCTCAAACACTAAAATATTACATAGGTGTGAAAGTGTGTGTGAGAGAGAGAGAGAGAGACAGAGAGAGAAGAGAAAGAGAGGAATACAGGGGTTTTTATTTGATTGTAATTATGGTCATAATTAAATTCTCCAAATTTCTATTTTCCATAAACTATATTAGTGTACTGTGGATGGTAGACATTAGAGAGATCATAAATATTCCACCTGCCTCTTCTTCCAGATACTCTGGCTTATATTGCATTTTGTCCTCCCACCTGAATTTAGTGGTGGCCATGTGATATGTTTTGGCTAGTGAAATAGGACAGGAGCGGATGTGTGTCACTCCTAGGTTGACATTTGAAAAGCCAGTGAGTGCCCTCCCCTACTCCTGTCCCTCTACTGTAACAACTCACAATAGCAGATAATGGCAGTACCAGCCTGGTTTCCATGGTGAGGATGATGGTGACAATAGGTAGCTTGCACAGATAACTCAAAATAGACACTGAGTATGAACAAAACATAAACCATGATTCTTGCCGCTGATATTTGGGAGTTGTCTGTTACTTCAAAATAAGCTAGATTTTCCTAGTAGATATAACCAAACTTGAATGACACTCAATTACCTATAGTATTTAATAGGAAATGTCTTTATTCATAATTAATATACGTACTCAGGGTAATATAGTTTTATAAATCTTTATTATCTTGTAGTTTCAAATTCATGATGCAATGTTTAGTAAATTAATGAATAACTTTTACCTGATAGGGAGTAATTTGGATTAACTTTTAAGAATAAAGGCACTGGGACTTCCCTGGTTGCACAGTGGTTAAGAATCCACCTGCCATGCAGGGGACATGGGGTCGATCCCTGGTCCAGGAAGATCCCACATGCCATGGAGAAACTGGGCTGTGCACCACAACTGCTGAACCTGTGCTCTGGAGCCCACAGGCCACAACTACTGAGCCTGCGTGCTGCAACTATTGAAGCCTGCGTAACCCCCGCCGACCACAACTACTGAGCCTATGTGCCACAACTATTGAAGCCTGCACGCCTGGAGCCTGTGCTCCGCAGCGGGAGAGGCCACTGCAATGAGAAGCACATGCACTGCAATGAAGAGTAGCCCCTGCCCGCCACAGCTAGGGAAAGCCCGCGTGCAGCAACAAACACCCAAAGCAGCCAAATAAATAAATAAATAAATATAAAATAAAGGCACAGAAAAGGCTATGTTACCCTGACGTTCAGAATCGTAACCTCTTTAATTATGGATATATGTTATTTTGTTCAACTTTTATGTTTTTAATTCCTGAATTACTATATTCAATTTTTGCTTTATTAAATTTGTTCTGCAATTATTACTTTAAATTTTCCCTTTCATTCTATTTTTTGTGAGAATCTTATCAAATACACATTAAAATGTTTTGTTACTTTTTTCAGTTTCACTTTTTTTGGTATTTTCTATCTTTCTGTCACTCTATGCTGAGTGTGTTCTTTGGATACATCTTCTAGTTCTTTATTTCTCTTTTCTGTTGTATCATTTTTGCTCTTTCATCTGTCTGTTGACCTTTACATTTTTTAAAAATTATGTTTTATTTCTAGAACTACATTTAAAAAATTTTTCTTGAAAATCTTATACAGGTATTTGGCTTCCTAACATTGTGTTTCTGGCAATTTCAATAACTTATGTCCCAGCAGATAATTAAAATCATTTTTTTCACAACTAAGTATTTGTGTGCTTGATGGTATTTATTATAAGATCATTGTCATGTTGTCATCTGGCAGATCCCTGTGAGACTAAACTGGCATAATGTTTATCCAAAATGGATTCATAACCTTTTTTTTTTTAACATCTTTACTGGAGTATAATTGCTTTACAATGTAGTGTTAGTTTCTGCTGAATGACAAAGTGAATCAGCTATACATATAAATATATCCCCATACCCCCTCCCTCTTGCATCTCCCTCCCACCCTCCCTATCCTACCCCTCCAGGTGGTCACAAAGCACCGGGCTGATTTCCCTGTGCTATGCAGCTGCTTCCCGCTATCATTTTACATTTGGTAGTGTATAATATGTCAATGCCACTCTCTCACTTTGTCCCAGCTTACCCATCCCCCTCCCCATGTCCTCAAGTCCATTCTCTATGTCTTCGTCTTTATTCCTGTCCTGCCCCTAGGTTCTTCAGAACCTTTTTTTTTTTTTAGATTCCATATATATGTGTTGGCATACAGTATTTGTTTTCCTCTTTCTGACTTACTTCACTCTGTATGACAGACTCTAGGTCCATCCACCTCACTACAAATAACTCAATTTCATTTATTTTTATGGCTGAGTAATATTCCATTGTATACATGTGCCATATCTTCTTTATCCATTCCTCTGTATATGGACGCTTAGGTTGCTTCCATGTCCTGGCTATTGTAAACAGTGTTGCAACGAACATTGTGGTGATCTGTATCTTTTCACAAGGAGATGTACCTGATATGAGCATATTTCAGCTCTCCTCAAACTTCCTGTCTCAATATAAGACTATGAGGCTCAGAAACTGGCCCAAAGCTCACTAACCCAATATCAGTAATTGTCTGCTTAACCAATTCCTGTAATACTTCCAGAAATATGTAACCAGGTTTCTAGATCTGGCACCAATTTGATTTTTTTTTTATTCTAGGTGGAGTGCTCTTGAAGAAATTTTCTAATGCTTAATATACCAGCAATGCCTAAAAAAATGTGTCTTTCAGCATTCAGTGGTTCTGCAGTGAGTGTTCCCTTAAAGTTTTCCTTGCATCCCATGGTTTAGGATCAAACTCTGGAATCTATATTTTCACAAGTCCACCCATTGGTGACTCTGTGGCAGTTGTATCACTGAAGAGCCTCTGAGAAATACTGCTGTTAATACGTACAAAATTTATTTCAAAAACCATTTAAAGGGTCTTCAGGATATCAATGACAGGTTAAAGTATTACATTTCAGAATGCTCACTTTGGTATCACTCTGTAGCGTGAAGGGAAGAGATGGACTGGAGGGAAACAAAACTGAGTCCAATATCAGAGAAAGAAATAAGAAGGACTGAGCTAAGGTAATCACAGCAAAGAGAGATGGAATTAAGGAGATTTAAGACTAAGAAATATAATCGATGAGCTTTAAGGACTGTTAAATGGTGAGAGGTTAGTAGATAGAAGAATCACATTTGAACATTTATTTTCTTATCTTGGTGGATGCTGGTTACATTACTTAAAATAGGAAAAGTGAAATTTTTGATAAATTTCTTTGGGGGTTAGAGATGGAATAGGATGACTTTAGCTTTGGGTACTCTGAAATTGGTGTGAAACTATAGGGATAGTCAGGAGGTAGTTGTTTACAGATTTGAGAATCAAGATATGAATTTTTCCATACATTTTGAAGCTATCAGCATAGATATGGTATCTGAAACCATAGAAATGAATTGTGTCATCCAGGGAGATTGTAAAGACGGGAGAGGAGATGAGACATAGAATCATAGGGTATACCAGTATTGAAAACTGACAGAGAAGTGGAACTAGTGAGTATTGCCATGATACCTATTTATCCAAGCACAAAGAAACCATCGTAAGACAATATTCTGTGTTTGGTTTTGTCATTTTTGGTGATCTGGACACTAGACTCTGATTCTAGATAATAATTTACACCAGCAGATATCAGCCATTATTATGTGTCATAATAACTTGTGGAGGTTTCAGAGATAGACATTCTTGGGCCTTATCCCTCAAAACTTCTAATGAGAAAGTTTTTTACATACTGCCAGTTTTATAAATCACAGCTTCATACTTCATACTCCAAGTAATTTTACATGGAGTTAAAAATTAAAGGTTTAACTGATAATGGCTTAATCTGTGCTAATATATTAAAAAGATGTTATATATTACCATAAATTCTGTATATACCTTGCTATTTAGTTATTTTAATTATCTTTATATACAGCTATTTATAACTAATTGTGCCAAGTATTTACCTATTGTCTCTGAGATTCAATTCAAACATTCTACACCTACAAAAAACTTAAAGAGAAACTTCTAAGACATACATTGTCTTCTCTTTCTGTTCCAATTTAATGCTTTTAAATGTTTAATGCTTTATATATCAAGGTAACATACAGAAATAAACATATATATATATTTCTCTTCTCTACAGAAGGAAGAAAAGTCACATTGAGACGGCCAAGTCAAATGCCAGCTATGCACTGGGGAAGCAGTTATGTATATATGTATATATGTGTATGTATATATATACATATATATATATATGCATACAGAAAGAGAGAGAGAGTCCAGTGTTAACGTATAGGAAGACTGGATTAACATGCCCTTTGCCTATGTTTCATATTAAAAATCAGTTATACTCAGGGGACTTTTTTCACTCAGAACTCCACTAGGTGGCATTACAAACTGTATTGTTTTAATAATTCATTGATTAAACACTTAATAAAATTGTGTAATAAAGACAGCTGCTCATAATTTCTTTCAAATAATCTGAGTTCGTTCCTCTACCTTTATTTTCAATATTAATAATATAAGGCTTTTATTAAAATTAGGATTCATCAAAAATTTTATTGAAAATCTACAAAGTTGTTTAAGTATTTATAATAATGAAGGGCTTAGTTTGGAGACATTATTATAATGTTGTATTCTTATTCTCCTGAGACACTTTTAAAATCCCATAGGGTTTATATTTCAAAATCCCACCTGTTTAATGAATATTGCCTGAAAAAGGAAATAAAAACAATGTAAATAGCTTAGGTAGCAAAACTTGGAGAACATTTATTAATGAAAGTTGGCATGGTTAACTTGAGACTGATCTGATCCAGGAAAATGTTTTATTCCCATTTCTACTTAAAAATGTCAGACCTTCAGACTGTGTCTGCCTGAAACTATAATTGAATCACCTGAGGAATAATTTTATTCAGATATCCAATTGAAATAATTCCCTGTCCCTGATAGCACTGAATTTTGGTTTAGGATTTCCGTAGAAAGATTATCTGTATAATACTCCCCAGTCTGGGGAATGAATGTGCAGTTTGTTGAAAATGATTAGAAAAAGAGAAAATAATTTTGGGAAGAGACACTAGAGGTAAAATGGATAGAAATGTGGGGACATATGTTGTGATAAATAGCCTTTTGAGAAATAATGGAGGCTGCAGAATAGTGCTTCCATGCCTTGTAGCTGAATTTCTGCATCTGTGAATGAGGTGGGAATGGAAATGAGGGAAGGCTCACTGAATGGCCAAGTCAAGTACCAGCTACACATGCAGGCAAGAGGTTAACAGGAAAAGAGCTGAATCGAAACTAGCTAGTGTTTTGGGGAAGTGGTTTTAGAAATGCCACAGGGTAGATAGGAAAACGTTCTCCTTAGCGATGCCAAACTATGTAAGTTATAAGTGCTACCTAAATTTTTCATGTCTCATAGGGTCAGGAAATCTGTATTTATTGAGTAAGGAAAAGAGTATGAGGCTGGAGTTAATCCTGTGTTTAAAGCAATTGCCGTCACACAGTAAAACTAATCAACTTGACTACGGGTTTAATACTGTTCTCCTGGATCCAAGTGGAACATGGGAAACTGAAAGAGACTATTTGGATGTGTGGATTAGTGCTAGATGAAAAATAAATGTTTTGCTAAGGAGTGTGATAGAAGAGATAGATCACAGTTGTATAAACGTGGTTAAACCGTACCAAAAAAAAAGTAGTAGTTCAGGAGATTCACTTAATGGTATAAAATAAGAAATGTCATGCATCTGTTTCTCGATGAGGTGAATTCATTTCAATTTAGATCAAAACGTGCATATTAACTCTTCTGGATAAAATATGCTAAAAGAGGGGAAAAGTAACAGGTCAAAACACAGCGTAAAAACAATTTTCAGATCATGAGGCACTCATGTCCAGGAAAAAAATTTGGTTATCATGTGGACAGGGAGACAAAAATTATTCCCAAAAGAAAAAAATGCATTTTTGTAGAATGTATTCATTAGGATACAAATCTGGTATATAATTTTTGTAACTAAATTCCTAATCTAACCACCATCATGGTCACCAAACTTGCTCCCCCAAGCAGTGTCCTCGTCCCAGCTAACTCTCACATTCTTTTCGCTCAGGCACAAAACCCTGGTTTAATCTTTACTTGCTCTCACATCACACATCCAACCTGCTTATAATGTTTGATTCTGTCTTCAAATTATATTTAGACTCCAACCCCATCTTATCACTTTCATTGTACCAGTATGGTTACAGCACCCACTATCTCTTGTGATGATAGCAGCTATTTCCTCCTAACAATATTCTTGTTTCCACCATTGCCACCTCCTCAGTCTACAAGAGAGCAGCTTGAGTGAACTTGATAAAGACTCTTCTGAAGCCTTCACTGGCTCCCTGTTTCCCTCAGAGTAAAAACCGAAGTCACCTGAATAGCCTGAAAAATGATTTAGTCCTACACCATTCCCACAACTCCCTCCATCCCTGTCTTCTAATATAATACTTCTTGTTCTAATAAAATGAACAAATCTTTGGTAACATTCATTGGAAAAAAAAGAAAAGGCATTCATATCAGAATGCAAAAATACTGTGATTTTAAAAAGTACACAGTCAATTTTATTTAAAAATTAGTTGAAAACTGAGAGGAAATGGGTAAATTGCTCATAAAATTCAACAAATCAAAATTTACTTAAGACATTATGTGTCCAGTCTGGCATGTAAGGATTTTGAAAGTTGGTAATCCACGCTAATAATAAATAAAAAGTTGAACAAACTGAAAAATCAATAACTCTTCTTAAATCCTTCAGAGGATTGAGGCCACAGGGCAAACCATTGCCCCCAAAAATAGGAGACACACAAATGGATACAGACAATGACAACTTACTGAAGCAGAAACCAACTAGCAAAAACATTCCTGGGAATCAATACTGGAATAGGAAAACATGCACTGTAACTGATGAGTTGCTGAAGGCTCAATGTAGATAAGATTGAGAGTTAAAAGGAGACCCCCACCATTTTGTGAGTTTTACCTCTTGTAGTTCTACCTGGTTCTCACATAAAATTCAGAGAAAAATCCCCTTAGACTTCTGGCAAGGAGAGGGAAAAATTAACGATTTTGAAATAGACAGAACTTTTCTATACTTGTTTAGAAGGCCTGCCCTCAAGAGAAACTATTATAATAGAATGTAATCTATTGAGGTTATATCAGAGACTGACCTTGGGGAAGGGAAACTTCCCACTCCAGGCCCCTCCACCCATCATGTCTCTCCTAAGGTGGGGGCAAAAAAATGAGAGGTAGTTGTGAAGTTTACAGCCCAGGGGCACAGGGTAACTAAAAGATTGAGACCTAATCATAGAACTATAGAATACACACCTTGCCCACACCTTACCACCACATCACTAAAGGCCTTTTTGCCATAGCTCCTGTTACTCAGTACATCATATCTGGCTTTTAACAAAAAAATTATGACATACTAAGAGGAAAAAACACAAACACATCATTTGAAGAGATGGAACAAGCCTTAGAACCAAATTTAGATGTGACAGGGATGTAGGAATTATCAGACTATGAATTTAAAACAGCTGTTCTTAATATGGTAGAACTCTAATGGAAAAGGTAGACAACATGCAAGAACATACCGGTAATATAAGCAGAGACATAGATATTTTAAGAACAAATTTTTAAAATTCCAGGGCTCAAAATAACTGTAGGAGAAATGAGGAATGCCTTTGTTGGGCATATTAGTGGACTAGACACAACTGAGGAAAGAATCTTTGAACTTGATATTCTTTCAATAGACACTTCCAAAACTGAAAAGCAAGTAGAGGAAAAAAAAAAGGCTGAAAAAAATTGAACAGAATATTCAAAAACTATGGGATAACTGTGAAAATTGTAAGACATACATAATGGGAACACCAGAAGTAGAAGAAAGTGAGAAAGAAACAAAAGCAATATTTGAAGCAATAATAATTAAGAATTTCTCCAAATTAATGTTAGACACCAAAAACACAGATCAAGAAAATTCAGAGTACAGGAACTAGAGATAAATACAAACAAAAATTACACCTAAGGATATCGGTTTCAAACTACAGAAAATCAAAGATAAAGAAAAAAATCTTAAAAGATGCCAAGGTAAAAAAGAAATCACCTAACCTGTAGAAGAGTAAGGATAAAAATTATATCTGACTTCTCAGAAACCATGCAAGCAAGAGAGTGAAATGAAATATTTTATAAGTTGACAGAAAATACCTACCAACTTAGAATTCTGTACCCTGTGAAATCATCCTTCAAAACAGAATATGAAATAAAACTACCTCAGCAAACTAAAATTAAATGAATTTGTGTCCAATAGACCTGAACTGCAAGAAATATTAAAAGGAGTTATTCAAAGAGAAGGAAATGATACAAATCAGAAACTTGGATCCACATAAAGAAAGAAATAATATTGGAAAAGAAATAAGTGAAGATAAACACTTTTTCTTATTCTCAATTGATCTAACACATAATAATTTTTTGAAATAATAAATGCAACAATGAATACAATTATGTATGCTTATGTATATACATATCCTTATGTATGCTTATGTATAAATGAAAAGAAAGTCAGCAATGACAAAAGAGATGAGAAAAAGGAATTAGGATTATTTTTTTATTTATTATAAGGTACTGGTACTGCCTGTGAAGTAGTATAGTGTTATTGGAAAGTGAACTTGGATAAGTTGTAAATGTATATTGCGAACTCTAGGGCAACCACCAAAAAAGTAACTAAAAACAAGAATAACCTATATGTTAACAAAGGAGAGAAAATGAAATCATTTAAATTGCTCAAAATGCAAAAGCAAAATATAAGAAAACTGGAAGAGAAAAATAGGGTCAAAGAAAAAGGGCAACAGTGAAAAATAGTAAAAAAAAAAATATATAATAGTTATTACTCCAACTATATCAATAACGACTGTGAAAGAAATGGTCTAAATACACCAATAAAAAACAAAGATTGGAGCAGTTTCAGGAGCTCACTAGAGTTGGGCCCTGGGTACCAGTTGTGCAGGGAGCTACTGACCAAGAAGCAGGTGGCCCGGTGGGAACTGCTGGCTGGCGGCCCTGATGAAATGTGGATCCTCTAGCAACAGGAGGTGTGAACAGAGAGGACCTTCAAGATGGCAGAGAAGTAAGACATAGATATCACCTTCCTCCCCACAAATATATCAAAAATACATCTTCATGGGGAACAACTCCTACAGAACACTTAGTGAATGCTATCAGAAGACCTCAAATTTCCCAAAAGCCATGTGGCTGACAGGGTCTTGGCGCTCCAGTCAGGTGTCAGGCCTGAGTTCTGAGGTGGGAGAGTCGAGTTCAGGACATTGGACCACCAGAGACCTCCGAGCCCCACGTACTATCAATCGGCGAGAGCTCTCCCAGAGATCTCCATCTCAATCTCATGACCCAGCTCCACTCAATGACCAGCAAGCTCCAGTGCTGGACACCCCATGCCAAACAACAAACAAGACAGGAAGACAACCCCACCCATTAGCAGAGAGGCTGCCTAAAATCATAATAAGTTCACAGAAACCTCAAAACACACCACAGGATGTGGTTCTGCTCACCAGAAACACAAGATCCAGCCTCACCCGCAAGAACACAGGCAACAGTCCCCGCCAACTGGAAACCTATAAAACCCACTGAACCATCTTGCTCACTGGGGGCAGACACCAAAAACAATGGGAACTATGACCTTGAAGCCTGCAAAAAGGAGACCCCAAATGAGTAAGTTAAGCAAAATGAGAAGGCAGAAAAACACACAGCCGATGAAGGAGCAAGGTAAAAATCCACCAGACCAAATAAATGAAGAGGAAATAGGCAGTTTAACTGAAAAAGAATTCACAGTAATGATAGTAAAGATGATCCAAAATCTTAGAAGTAGAATGGAGAAAATACAGGAAACGTTTAATAAGGACCTTGAAGAACTAAAGAGCAAACAAACAATGATGAACAATACAATAAGTGAAATTAAAAATTCTCTAGAAGGAATCAATAGCAAAATAACAGAGGCAGAAAAACGGATAAGTGACCTGGAAGATAAAATAGTGGAAATAACTACTGCAAAGCAGAATAAAGAAAAAAGAATGAAAAGAATTGAGGACAGTCTCAGAGACATCTAGAACAAAATTAAACACACAAACATTCGAAATATAGGGGTCCCAGAAGAAGAGAAAAAGAAAGGGACTGAAAAAATATTTGAAGAGATTATAGTTGAAAACTTCCCTAATATGGGAAAGGAAATAGTTTATCAAGATCAGGAAATGCAGAGTCCCATACAGAATAAATCCAAGGAAAAACAACCAAGACACATATTAATCAAACTATCAAAACTTAAATACAAAGAAAAAATATTGAAAGTAGCAAGGGAAAAGCAACAAATAACATACAAGGAAACCCCCATAAAGTTAAAAGCTGATATTTCAGCAGAATCGCTGCAAGCCAGAAGGGAGTGGCAGGACATATTTAAACTGATGAAAGGGAAAAAACTACAACCAAGATTACTCTACCCAGCAAGGATCTCATTCAGATTTGACGGAGAAATTAAAACCTTTACAGACAAGCAAAGGCAAAGAGAATTCGGCACCACAAAACCAGCTTTTCAACAAATGCTAAAGGAACTTCTCTAGGCAGCAAACACAAGAGAAGAAAATGACCTACAATAACAAACCCAAAACAATTTAGAAAATGGTAAAAGGAACATACATATTAAAAATTACCTTAAATGTAAATGCATTACATGCTCCAACCAAAAAACATAGACTGGCTGAATGGTTGTAAAACAAGACCTGTATATATGCTGTCTACAAGAAAGCCACTTCATACCTAGGGACACATACCAACTGAAAGTGAGGGGAAGGAAAAAGATATTCAATGCAAATGGAAATCAAAAGAAAGCTGGAGTAGCAATTCTCAAATCAGACAAAATAGACTTTAAGGTAAAGACTATTACAAGAGACAAACAGGACACTACATAATGATCAAGGGATCAATCCATGAAGATATAACAATTGTAAATATTTATGCACCCAACATAGGAGCACTTCAACACATAAGGCAAATGCTAAGAGCAAGAAAAGGAGATTTCGATAGTAACACAAAAATAGTAGGGGATTTTAACACTCTTCTTTCAACAATGGACAGATGAACCAAAAGGAAAATAAATAAGGAAACACAAGCTTTAAATGACACATGAAGCAAGGTGGATTTAATTGATATCTATAGGATATTCCATCCAAAAACAACAGAATACACTTTATTCTCAAGTGCTTATGGAACATTCTCCAGGATAGATCATAACCTGGGTCACAAGTCAAGCCTTTGTAAATTTAAGAAAACTGAAATCATACCAAGTATCTTTTTGACCACAATGCTATGAGACTAGAAGTCAATTACAGGAAAAAATCTGTAAAAATACAAACAGATGGAGGCTAAAAATATGCTACTAAATAACCAAGAGATCACTGAAGAAATCAAAGAGAAAATCAAAAAATACCTAGAAACAAATGACAATGAAGTCACGATGACCCAAAACCTATGGGATGCAGCAAAAGTAGTTCTAAGAGGGAAGTTCATAGCAAAACAATTCTACCTTAAGAAACAAGAAACATCTCAAATAAACAATGTAACCTCACACCTAAAGCAATTAGAGAAAGAAGAACAAAAAAAAAACCCCAAACATAGCACAAGGAAAGAGATCACAAAGATCAGATCAGAAATAAATCAAAACTAAATGAAGGAAACAATACCTAAGATCAATAAACCTAAAAGCTGGTTCTTTGAGAAGATAAACAAAATTGATAAACCATTAGCCAGACACACCAAGAAAAAAAGGGAGAAGACTCAAATAAACAGAATTAGAAACGAAAAAGGAGAAGTAACAACTGACACTGCAGAAATAAAAAAGATCACAGGAGATTACTACAAGCAAATACCTGCCAGTAAAATGGACAACCTGGAAGAAACGGACAAACTCTTAGAAAAGCACCACCTTCCAAGACTGAACCAGGAAGAGGTAGAAAATATAAACAGACCAATCGCATGCACCAAAATTGAAACTGTGATTACAAATCTTTCAACAAACAAAAGCCCAGGACCAGATGGCTTCACAGGAGAATTCTATCAAACATTTAGAGAAGAGATAACACCTATCCTTCTCAAACTCTTCCAAAATATAGGAGAGGGAGGAACGCTCCCAAACTCATTCTACAAGGCCACCACCACCCTGATACCAAAACCAGACAAAGATGGGACCAAAATAGAAAACTACAGGCCAATATCACTGATGAACACAAATGTAAAAATCCTCAACAAAATACTAACAAACCAAATCCAACAGCACATTAAAAGGATCATACATCATGACCAATGGGATTTATCCCAGGAATGCAAGGATTCTTCAAAATATGCAAATCAATCAATGTGATACACCATATTAACAAATTTAAGAATAAAATCCATATGATCATCTCAACAGATGCAGAAAAATCTTTCGACAAAATTCAACACCCATTTATGATAAAAATCCTCCAGAAAGTAAGCATAGAAGGAACTTACCTCAACATAATGAAGGCCATATATCACAAACCCACAGCCAACATCGACCTCAATGGTGGAAAACTGAAAGCATTTCCACTAAGATCAAGAACAAGAAAAGGTTGCCCACTCTCATCACTATTATTCAACATTCTTTTGGAAGTTATAGCCACAGCAATCAGAGAAGAAAAAGAAATAAAAGGAATCCAAATCAGAAAAGAAGTAGTAAAACTGTCTCTGTTTGCAGATGACATGATACTATATATAAAGAATCCTAAAGATGCGACCAGAAAACTACTAGAGCTAATCAATGAATTTGGTACAGTAGCTGGATACAAAATTAATGCACAGAAAGCTCTTGCATTCCTATATACTAATGATGAATTATATGAAAGAGAAATTAAGGAAACACTCCCATTTACCACAGCAACAAAAAAGAATAAAATACCTATGAATAAACCTACCTAAGGAGACAAAAGACCTGTATGCAGAAAACTATAAGACACTGATGAAAGAAATTAAAGATGATACAAAGAGTTGGAGAAATATACTATGTTGTTGAATTGGAAGAATCTAAACTGTGAAAAAGAGTATACTACCCAAAGCAATCTACAGATTCAGTGCAATCCCTATCCAACTACCAATGACATGTTTCACAGAGCTAGAACAAAAAATTTCACAATATGTATGGAAACACAAAAAACCCTGAAGAGCTACGGCAATCTTGAGAAAGAAAAACAGAGCTGTAGGAATCAGGCTTCCTGACTTCAGATTATACTACAAAGCTGCAGTAATCAAGAAAGTAAGGTACTGGCTCAAAAACAGAAATATAGGTCAATGTAATAGGATAGAAAGCCCAGAGATAAACCCACGCACATATGGTCACCTTATCTTTGATAAAGGCACAAGAATATACAATGGAGAAAAGACAGCCTCTTCAATAAGTGGTGCTGGGAGAACTGGACAGCTACATGTAAAAGAATGAAATCAGAACACTCCCTAACACCATACACAATAAAAAACTCAAAATGGATTAAAGACCTCAATGTAAGGACAGACACTATAACTCTTAGAGGAAAACACAGGTAGAACCCTCTATGACATAAATCACAGCAAGATCCTTTTTGACCCACATCCTAGAGAAATGGAAATAAAAACAAAAATAAACAAACGGGACCTAATGAAACTTAAAAGGTTTTGCACAGCAAAGGTAACCATAAACAAGACGAAAAGACAACTCTCAGAATGGGAGAAAGTATCTGCAAATGAAGCAACTGACAAACGATTAATCCCCCAAATATACAAGCAGCTCATGCAGCTCAATATCAAAAAAACAAAGAACCCAATCCAAAAATGGGCAGAAGACCTAAATAGACATTTCTCCAAAGAAGATATACAGATTGCCAACAAACATATGAAAGGATGCCCAACATCACTAGAGAAATGCAAATGCATCATTAGAGAAATGCAAATCAAAACTACAATGAGGTATCACCTGACACCAGTCTGAATGGCCATCATCAAAAAATCTACAAACAATAAATGCTGGAGAGGGTGTGGAGAAAAGGGAACCCTCTTGCATTGTTGGTGGGAATGTAAACTGATACAGCCACTATGGAGAACAGTATGGAGGTTCCTTAAAAAACTAAAAATATTACTACTGTATGACCCAGCAATCCCACTGCTAGGCATATACTCTAAGGAAACCATAATTCAAAAAGAGTCATGTACCACAATGTTCATTGCAGCTCTATTTACAATAGCCAGGACATGGAAGCAACCTAAGTGTCCATCGACAGATGAATAGATAAAGAAGATGTGGCACATGATACAATGGAATATTAGTCAGCCATAAAAAGAAACGAAATTGAGTTATTTGTAGTGAGGTGGATGGACATGGAATCTGTCATACAGAGTGAAGTAAGTCAGAAAGAGAAAAACAAATACCTTATGCTAACACATATATATGGAATCCAAAAAAAAATTGTTCTGAAGAACCTAGGGGCAGGACAGGAATAAAGACGCAGACGTAGAGAGTCGACTTAAAGACATTGGAGGGGGAAGAGTAAGGTGGGACGATGTGAGAGAGTGGCATTGACATATACACACTACCAAATGTAAAATAGATAGCTAGTGGGAAGCAGCCACATAGCACAGGGAGATCAGCTTGGTGCTTTGTGACCACCTAGAGGGGTGTGATAGGGAGGGTGGGAGGGAGATGCAAGATGGAGGGGATATGGGGATATAAGTATACATATACCTGATTCACTTTGCTATACAGCAGAAACTAAAACAACAATGTAAAGCAATTATACTCCAATAAAGATATTTAAAAACAAAATACAAAGCTTGTCCAAGTGGATCAATAAAAAATCTGAATATATGTTGTCTATAAGAAAAGCACATTAAATATAAAGACACGTATAGACTAAAAGTAAGTGGATGGGAAAAAGAAACTAACCCTACTGAAAATAAGTCAGGAGTAGTTATATCAATTTCTGACAGTGCAGATTTCTAAGCAAGAAAAGTGATCAGGTATAAGAAAGAAGATTATATCATAATAAATGGAATCAATTTTCCAAAAAGACTTACCAATTCTTAATGTATATATGCCTAACAATAGAGCATCAAAATACATGAGGCAAAAACTGATAGACTGTAAGAAATAGATAAATCCCCTATTATAGTTGGAGACTTCAACACCCCTCTATCGGAGTAGACAAATCCCACAGGTAGCAAATCAGTAAGAAACTGATAGCAGAACTCAGTAGTTAAGAGTCTGGAGGGTGGGTGCTGAAACCCACTCTGTGGCCACCAAAGACAAGTCCCACAAGTAAATTCCCTTGCTGATTAAACCTGCCAGCTACCAATCTGCTGTGTACTGCTTTTTTTCTTTGGTCTCTCCCTGTCTTCCACATATGGGGGCAGGTTTCAGATTATACCTGGGAAGCTCCTAAGTAGGTTATGAAGCAACATATGGTGATACCTTTTTAGACACAATACCAAAGACATGATCTATGAAAGAAATAATTTATAATCTGGACTTCGCTAACATTAAAAACTTATCTGGAAAAGACAAGGTTAAGAAAATGAAAAGACAAGCATCAGACTTGAGAAATTATTTGCAAAAAACTATGTGATAAAGCACTGTTATCTAATATATATAATATGTATTGTATCCAATACACTTATCTCTTAAAACTCAACATTAAGAAAACAACCTAATAGGAAATGGGCACAGGACTTACACAGACACCTCATCAAAAAGATATACAGATGGCAAATAAGCATATGAAAAGATGTTCCACATCATATGTCAGTGGATTAAAAGATATGCAGATTAAAACAACAATGGGATGCCACTTAATACCTATTAGAATAATCCAAACCCAGAACACTGGCAACATCAAATGCTGGTGAAGATGTGGAGCAACAGGAACTCTCATTCATTTTTGGTGGAGATACAAAATGGTACAGCCACTTTGGAAGACAGTTTGTCAGTTTTTTACAAAAGTAAACATACTCAGACTATATGATTCAGTAATCGCACTCCTTGGTGTTCGTCAGAATGAGCTGAAAACTATATCCACAAAAAATCCTACAGATGATGTTGACAGCAGTTTTATTTTCAATTGCCAAAACTTAGAAGCAACTAACATTTTCTCAGTAGGTGAATGGATAAATAACTGTGATACATCCAAACAATGGAATATTATCCATATCCAAAAAGCCATAAAAAGACCGAGAGAAATTTATATTACTAAGTGAAAGAAGATAACCTGAAAAGGCTACATACTGTATGATTCAAACTATACGACATTCTGGAAAAGGCAAAACTATGGCAACAGAAAAAGATCAGTGCTTGTCAGGGAGAGGGAAAGAGTAATGAAACAGCAGGAAAACAGAATTTTTAGGGCAGTGAAACAATTCTCGATGAATCTATAAGGCTGGATACTTGTCATTATACATTTTTGAAAACACATAGAATGTAACATCTAGAATGAAGCTTAATGTAAAGCATGGACTTCGGTTGATAATGATATTTCATCGTAGGTTCATCAGTTGTAACAAATGTACCACTCTGGTGTGGGATGTTGACAGTAGGGGAGACTGTTTGTGAGGAGTAAGGAATACATTAGAATTCTCTTCTTTCTGCTCAATTTTGCTGTGAATCTAAAAGTGCTCTAAAACAAATATTTAAAAGGAGGAAAATAACCAACTTAAGAAAAACCATCTTCATCTGAGTTTTAAGAAGAAATTTAACAGTGAATATCTCGTAACAATTTTTAAGATATTTTATAACTGAAAATCTTACCCCGCTCAAAAAACCACCTGCTCCAAAAGTCATTTCTATAAGCATTTAAGAAACAGAATATTAGAATCATTCATAAACACTTTCAGAGAACAGAACAATAGGGATCATTTCCCAACTCATTTATGAGACTAGGATTGCTATTACCAAAAGATGATAATAATAATGCATGAAAAATAAATTTCAATCTAATCACATTTATAATTATACATGTAAAAACCATAAATAAAATGTTAACAAACTAAATCCAGGAAAATATTAAATAAGGTAATGACTCATGGTCCTTTTGACCTTATCTCAGAGACTCCAGGAATAAAAGGTTTATTTAATAAGAAAAGTGATTAATAAAATCCACTGTATTAACAGGAGAACAACTATATGATAGTGTTAATCAATGAAAAAATACATATTTGATAATGCTCACCATCCATTTAGGATTAAAAAATATCAAACCAGAAATAGTGAGCAATTTACTTAAGATTTTTAAGGGCATTGAAATCTCTAGACCTCTCACTAGTATCTGTTAACTTGAATAAATCAACAAATCTTTTCTTAAGGATTTTGTAATACATTATATTTTATGAGGCAGTTTAAATATACACTATATCACTTTACTTTATCCTTAAAATAACATAATGGATTATATAAAATAAATTAAGGCTGGGACACAGAGATATTACAATGAATGTCAAAGAGTGAAGTTGGAATATAGCAAAACTTTGTTTAAAATTTATATATGATGACTCCAAGTTAAGAGCTCTTTTGAGAACTCTAATCTCATCTAATCTCATTTACAACCATGGATTTTTGTGAGTAGCCAAAAGTCATTTCTATACGTATGATTTAATGTGAAAAGGAGCAGTTACATTTCATCCTTTGTATTGAGTCTTCATTCTCATGCCTTGTCCACACATTGTCATTGCCTGTAGTGTTGCATCTTTTAGGTGGTGACTGTGTGAAGGAAGGCTTGTGAAAGATAAAATAATGGAAATTTATACTGACAAAATTGAGGTGACTGGTCCAAATTCTCCAGCTCCTTTAGGCAAAAGATGCAAATATCAACACAGTAAAAAACATGTAGAATTTGACCATTTCTTGGAAAAATGAAATACCATAGTCAAATTAAAGCCCAGGAAACTCAGAAAACTAGGGAGGATTTATCCCCCTTTGGACTTCAGTGTGCATTTTAATCACATGGACTTGAGATCAGGTAAGACTGTTTAGACGATTATGTATGATAGGCTAGATGTAAAGATATTCCAAAGTTGTTCTTAAAAACAAATAAACAGCTTTTACATATTGTTTGCTGGTCAAGAACTTTAAAAAAAATCTGAAAATTTTGTGGAAATTGATATTTAGAAAAGTAATTCTCAGTTTGTGCCCTGAAGTTTTAGTGATACTAAAAGTATAATGATTATTTTTCACATATTTATACAAATATAATTAGACACACACACACACACACAACTGAAAGTGATCAATTCATCAATGTTAAATCATTCTCTAATTAGCCACTCACCTGAAATACATTCTAAGGAAATTACATGACATCCATGTTTACTCACCTGACATTTAAACTTAAACCAAATAATGATTTGCTTACATATATCAAGTACACAAAATAATTCTTGATTAGTATTTAATGATTTTTTTAATTGATCATTTTAATAGTTTATGACATTAAACTTATTTCTCTTAAACAATATTTTGTTTGGCTTGAAAATGCAAAGATATCATATTGTGAATGCTCAGAAAAAAATCCAATTTTTATTTGGATCATCCTTGATCCAACAATTTCTTTTCCCAGATCAATAAGAAATTATTTTACATTTATTTCAAAAATCAAGCAACACTACTTCCTTTCATTTACATGCCAAAATTATAAAACAGCTAATATTTTCTGCTGTCAACTTGTATAGGAGTGACAGCTGTATATCATTACTTAAGGTTAAAGAAAAAAATATTATTATGAAAGAGATATAAAACTTTATATTTAATAAATTAAGTATAGGCCTAATTACATATAATGTATATTGGCTATAAAGTTTTTCAATATAAATTTTATCATCAAACTTGTATGTATATTTAAAGATACAAATATATATATATAATATGAAAATATGAAATATATCTGTAAAAATAACCTGAGTCTAAAGATATATAGTGAAACTAAATTCAAGGAACTGGAAGTGAAGGATATTCTGGAATATATATTCCTCTAATTTCTAGAGGCCTGGCACATGCAGTCAATAGCTACAGGAAATGGAAGGTTTAAAAAGTAAATCCCAGAAGATGAACGTTGCTTTAACAAGTATTTTTCTTTTAAACATCAAGGTATATACTTCCGAACACTTCAGTGACAGAAAATTTGCTACTAAAGAATCCACTTGATAGCTAAACACTTCAGACCATAAAGTTAACATAGGTTACCTACACCTTACAACAAACGCTACTTCCGTCTGTTAAAATAAGCCAACATGAAACTAGAAAAGAAAAACTAGCTCTGCTTTTAGTGCCTAAAGTTTTGTTCAACAGAATATGTAATCTTTTGTTATCTATGTATAATCTGTTCCCCACTTTGCCTACAAAGTTTTACATTATCTTCAGTTTGCACAGATACAGTCCTGACACTAAGACTTCTGCTCATTTCCTGTTGGTTACATTTTGTCATTCATAGACATACACGGTTTAATCTTTCATAATATGAATGAATATACCACAAGCAACATAAGAACTTTTTATTTCCTGGCACTGTAATAAATACTTTCTGTTTATCATCTTATATAATCTGCACAATAACCACACAAGAGGGCTATTTTTGCTACCTCTCTTTTTCTTGATGAGGAGACTAAGTTCTGGAAGGGCTAGAGAACTTGCTCAAAGTTATATAAATTTTAAATGCATGACAAAATATCCTGTTACCTTTTCTTATATGTGAAAATATAATGTGGCAATTTTCAGAAGTGTACTTGAGAATAATTATCAAAAATAAGAGTTATAGCTAAAAAAAATAGGAAAATCATATTTCTTAATTCCTGCTACTAAAGTACAGATTATAAAAAGAGAGTCTAGATGTTAAAGCAGGTAAAAAACAAGGAGACTCTATCAGAGCTTCTTTCTACTTCTCCATAGCTGGTTACTTCCTCCAAAGTCACAAGGATAAGAGACCACAAGGTAAATTTCATTTATTTTCCTGCTTTACAGGTTTTCATCATGTTTCAGAGAAAAGAGTGTTGTGTTTACAAATTAATTTTTATCTTTTTCATTTGCTCTAAATTGTCAGCTGGGTCTATATAGTTTAGAAAGTATAAAAGTATATGGATACAATGCCAGATTTGCCAAAAAGTGGAACCTCCCAAGTGATTAAAACATCTGAGAAATAATTATTGAATTAAAACAAAATGATAGAGGTGAAAAGTTGAAAGATTTAATTTGGCAGAACTATAGATTTAGCCAAGATTATACAAGTGGGCATTAGTGAGAAGGATGTCACCTGGCCTTGGTTGTTTTAATAATCCTATTCCATTCTTTCAAATATTGTGATAAAATTATCTTATTATATATTTATGAGGGGACACATTTCTCAGCTAAATGTTCTTAACGGAGTTTTAGAAATTCTGTGCATTATGGGTCTTTATGAATTGATAATGTTAATTTTCCTTGAGCTAGAAAGTCAGATAACTGACATTGTTGGGTATTATATGGGAAGTAATGGCCATTAAAGTTTTGAAAACTACCTAATATAGGATTTGTCAAAATTTCTTTCTAGGGCCTTCTATATCAAAGTGTAGAATATCAGTAGTTCTTATTGAAGATATAGATTCTGGTCCCTACTCTATATTTACTGAGTTTGGTGAAGCTTAAAATATTTAAGCTCCTTAAGTTATTCTTATGAATATCAAATTTGAAAACTCCTGACCCAAGAAATACAATACTTTAATGCTGTGTTCTTATAATATTTTTGACCACACTTTTCAATTTAGAATTGAATCCCCAAAAGCTGAGAGTACCAGAAGCCCTAGTTACATTAATTCTTTCGTTTAATATTCTATCCTCAATTCAACAAACATGCATTCAGCACTTACTATGTACTGATTAAGGAGCTTCATTTGGCACTGCGGATATCATGATGACCAGAATACTATTCTTACTTTTAAGACACAAACTAATAGAAGACATAGGCATGCAAATCACTACATATAACCCATTTTGATACCCTTTTCTTAATTTGGACTCATGTTTTAACTAATACACATTCTTTGTCAAACAATATTTAGATAAATGTTGTTGGCCTTTAATAAATATATGACTTTATATGGTAATATACAGTATTTTACATTTTATTTACTGCTATAAATAATACATCTTTGTAATCAAAGAGTTTAAAGCATATTAAAGTGACAAAAATGCTTTTTTCCCAAGAAAACACATGTATTTGTCCTAATGTGTGTCTTTGTACATGCTTTATTGCTTTCATTAAACAGTGTACGCAAACATCTAAAATTTATATGCACGGGGCTTCCGCAGTGGTTGAGAATCTGCCTGCTAATGCAGGGGACACGGGTTCGAGCCCTGGTCTGGTAAGATCTCACATGCCTCGGAGCAACTAGGCCCGTGAGCCACAACTACTGGGCCTGCGCGTCTGGAGCCTGTCCTCCGCAACAAGAGAGGCCGTGATAGTGAGAGGCCCGCGCACCGCGATGAAGAGTGGCCCCCGCTTGCCACAACTAGAGAAAGCCCTCACACAGAAACGAAGACCCAACACAGCCAAAAATATAAATAAATAAATAAATAAATAAATAATAAAATTGATCTGCACATTTTTTAGTCTAACATTTTACACTGAACAGAGACAGGTTCCTTTGAATGACAAATCCTTTAGCGGTTCACATTTATGAAAATGGTAATTCTTTGATGTTAGTTGTCTGGATGATTTTTCCCCCATTTGCAGATGAAAATCAAACAAGATAAGCACAATAATTATGTTTTGACCAATGGAAAAGTGAGCATCCTACAATGAAAGTATGAATTACTCATGTTAGCATATTCTTTCTCTGCCTGACTGTTTTGCTCATTTATTTCTAAGAAGATCAAAATTCTCAATAATTATATTCATATATTAATTTCTACATCAAACATTTATTGAGTAATTTGTATGTACCAAGTACTCCTGTAACTGCTACTGATGCCCTCACGCAACTTATATGCTGGTAGTAGGAACAAGAAATCAACAGATTAACAATAAGTGTATTATATGATATACTGGAAAGTAGTGCTAAGTGCCTGAAGAAAAATGAAGCCAGATAAAAGGGGAGAAAATGGTAGATGGGAAGTAGGCTTAAGTGGTCAAGTCATCTTAATAGATAATGAAAATGAGCCATGCTATTATCTTGGGGAATATATTTCCAGGCAGAAAAAACAGCATACAAAACATGCTGGTATGTTTGAGTGATGGCAAGAAACTTATTGTGGTTGCAATATATTGAAAGAGAAAGAGAGTGATAGAAAGTGACTGCCAAAGGCCAAATTATGTAGGGCTTCCTAAGCAAATTGTTTACTTTTTATCTCAAGGTGATGAAAGTTTTCTGGAGAATTAAATTTAGAAATTTAATAATTATTTTCTGCAGAATTTTATATCAAATGCTATTATTAGAGTGGGTTGACTGGTGTACCACAGAGACACCAAAAAAATTTTTTTGTATTTATTCATATAAACAGCTCCAGATGTTTGTAAGTGTATATATGAAGTGGCAATATGAGGGTAGCTCCTATACAGTCATTCAGAGACTCAAACTTATGAAGACTATGCCATATTCAAACATATCTTCCAAAATTGCTAGAGTATTTTCATCCAATTAGCAAAGGAAGAAAGAACTAGAGGATCTCACATACAGGTGCTTTTCAGGAACCAGGCCTAGAACTGGTAAATATCAGTGCTTTCACAGTATAATAGTCCAATAGCTAGAACTCATTCATATGGTCATGCTTAACTAAGTGATGAGAAACATAGTCTAGTTATGTGCCCAAATGAAGAAAAAAACGCATGGGAAGGTAGACATTTCTGCCATATCAATATTTTAGATTTCATAACATCATGAACACTATTTTCTGTGTATAAACTGATATTTTGTTGGATTTCAAAATTGTGTTAATTTGATTGAGGTATAGTTATATGCAATGAAATGTACTCATCTAAAATATATAGTATTAAGAGTTTTGAGAAATGTATACTTCATACCCAAGTAACCACCATCTCAAAGAACATTTCTGTTATTGCCAAAATCTCCCTGCCGGTGTTTTTTAGCTACTCATCTCCACCCCCAAATACAGGCAATCATCTGGTTTCTGTACTAATATAAATTAATTCAATCATTTTTAGAATTTCACATAAATGGCATCATGCAATATGCAGTCATTTGTATCTGACTTCTTTCAGCACAATATTTTTGAGATCATCCAAGTTGTTGCATGTTTCACTAATTTGTCCCTTTTTGTACTTAGTAATACTCCACCATATACACCAACCAGTTTAATGGACACCTGGCTTATTTTCAGTATTTTAGTATTATGAACTATGCTATTATAAACCTTCATGTGTGTTTGTACAGAAATATATTTTAATTTGTAGTAGGTAAATGCTTAAGGGCTACCTAGGTAATATTTTCTTTCTAACATTTGGTGCTGGCAGGTTGTTTGTTTGTTTTTAATTTTAGAAATTCTAGAGGGTGTGCAATGGTACCTCTGCAGTTCTAATTTGCATTTTTCTAATAGTTAAAAGCATTTTATTAATTTCCTTCATGTAAACCTGTAAATCAATTATTTAGGTTTTCTTATTAGATGTTTCATATTTTCTAATATATGTATTCAATGCTATAAATTTCCCTAAGTACTGCTTTGTTTACAATACACAAATTATGTTTTAATTTTCCTTTATGTCACATAGTATATGATTTATATCATATGTTTTACTGTTACCTACATTTTACCTTATACATATATATAAGTGAAAACTCCTTTTTCTCTTTCTATCATATTACATACATATACACACACATACATATATATATAGTGGTCTGATGAATTAATCATTTATTTAAGCTGTTTTCCATTATTTTCATTTTAATTTCCTTTTTAAAAAAATACTGGATATGATCTACTCTATTGATTTCATGACCTGCTAAGGATTACTACATGCATTCTGTGACAGAATGGAATTGTGAAGAAAAAGAAAGCTTTGGACATGGAGTAAAATGCTAAGTTCACGGGTATTATTTCTGCCATTGTATCAGTCCGGAAAGGCAAAATTGTGGTTCTATAAAAGCTCCAAAATATTATTTAATTATATTTCTTACTTGCTCATACCTTCTCTTCACTGCAAGTAGGCAAGGGATTTCTGCACCTAATGGTAGGTCAGGGGCCCAAGCTGATGATGAAGCAGCATCACTGCATCTTAAACATCACTGGAGGAAAAGGAAAATTCTAGTGTATGGATCTTACCTATGTCTAGAATGGTGAATAATAGAAATATTTTGCAAAAAGCACTAATGATTATTGCATTCATTTACTAGTTGCCTCTTATTAGAAACTTTAGGAACAACAATTTAGTTTTAATTTTAATTTCTTGCTAATATTAGCAAATATCAAAAATGGCCTTATAAATATATCTCATAAATACAGCTTATCTATGGCTTGACCACAGGCTCTGGAATATGTCTAATTACTTATGTTCCCACAGCTGGCTCCATATCTTGGACTTACATAATAAGCGTTTCATCTTTTTTGATTTTGCAATATTTTAGAAACTTCTCCTAGAAAAGACAAATCCTGAGATTTTTATCTCAGGAAAGGGATTACATTTTTTTTATAATTAAATTTATCAATAATAAAATCTTCTATAATCTGGTTAGTTTCTTTCCTGGTATGGAGGATGGATTAGAAAATTAATAATTATACATAGTGCAACTGAATTTTTTAAATAAAACTGGCAGTAAGAAATTGATATTTCTTTCTTTGTGTAATTTACAAATGATTACTTTCTAATCTCAGAAGTAAAGTTACGTTATACTTATCGAATTACTTGCTATGATTTAATTTATCATCTGTTGATTTTGCTAAACATTGTGGCAGAACTGATATTTAGCATTCACCATTTGCCACCGAAATGATGAAAGAGAAGTATGGTACAACTTGCTAAGTTTGATCATGTTTGAAATAACAAAGCAGTCTGCCTGTACTTTGCTGATGACATTCTTTCTCTTATCTAGTTGAATTTAGTGACAATAACGTAAGGTGGTTTACCAGATTATTTTATGATTAATGTAATAGAAGCTATATTTGCATAAATATAATGTTAGTTGCCAAGTTAAAATTTAAAAAGTCTTAATTGTTATTTTTTTGTAATATTTATGCATTAACTTCTGAAGATTAACAAATTTTTACATACACACTTTGTTTTTTTCCATGCCTGCTGAAAGATAAGGTTGAAAGAGGGACATCATTGTTTTATCCTTAGGACAATTTTTTTTAAAAAATTAGTTCTTAAAATGTAAAAATAAATGTTATTTTATTTTGCCATAACAACAATTAAAGTTGCATCTTAGTTTTAGAAAGGAACAAAAGGAACAAGATGTCTCTAAAAAGAATCATTTGACTTCATATGAAAGTACTATCTTATCTTAGTAAAGGATTGCTTGAAATTATGCAGGCAATATTGTGACTACAATTTTTAACTGTGTCATGTTCCGAAAAGGTTAAATCAATTTTTTTTTCCTGATTATGGATTCTTTGTTATACCTGTGAAGTTGTTTCAGTGGAGGAGCCTTCCCTTTTCACTGTTAAAAACATATTAGTAATAAAAATATGACCAAATATCTTATTGTTAAGCAATCAATATATAAGTATGAGCAATATGTGTAATTACACAAAGGTTACTAGTTTTATAGACAATGAAATAATGAACTTAGTGTAATTTTTCCTCCAAAATTTAAATAATAATTTTGAAAACTATTAATTACTTTTTCTCAATTCTTTCTTTAATTGTAAGTCTATAAATTACATATAGGAAATTACAAAAGAATGATATACTCTCCTCTTGGAATTCTTTGAAAAATAATCTTTCATATTAATAATGCACTAGAGAGGGAAAAGTGTTTCTTGATATTGTGTATATTTTTAAATATATATTTGTCCCCAATAAAATAATTGTATTATTTTATAATGCCATATTTTCTACTATAATATGTAAACTTTATGTAGCATTTTTATAATGTATAAAATATAATTCCATCAGTAATTACTAGAGAGTAGCTGCACTGTGTGTGTGTGAGGTTGTTAGAAAGAGATGGTCACAAGAATACCAATAAATCAATCCAATTTACTGCAGGCATTTTCAAGATGACCTCATCTTCTGTT
This sequence comes from Kogia breviceps, assembly GCF_026419965.1. Classification (NCBI taxonomy): domain Eukaryota; kingdom Metazoa; phylum Chordata; class Mammalia; order Artiodactyla; family Physeteridae; genus Kogia; species Kogia breviceps. The sequence goes on along the minus strand of NC_081321.1, from coordinate 69,218,738 downwards.
TTTGCATTTATTTTATGAGCATAATAATTATGACTTAGTGGTATAAAATTAAAGAAAACATCAATGAAGCAGCTCAAGTAAAAGTTGTTTTAGTAATGTCAGAAAAAAATTCATTATCTCTCTGTTCAAAAAACTAATTGCTAGTGGACCTAAGAAGGGCTGAAAGAATGTGGTAGTACCTAGGCAACCGGCTTTGTGAGGGTTAGCATCTGACCTCTTGAGAAAACACAGCAGATCACTGAAATGAGCAAATATTAGCAATGATATTATAAAGGCTTCTTCAGCGCAGCTAACTTGTTTGCAGACACTGTGACACAGATATATGTTACACCTGCATTTCAAATGAGTCCTCTCTTCATTTTGTAGTTTAACTGGGGCTGGAAAGTTTCCAGGTGATTACAATTAAAACTGTTTCACCTAACTTTTTTTTTTAATTAAGTAATAGCATCTATTCATTTTAGGAGTATCACTTGGTAGGGTTGTACCAGGAAACATGCTTTCTATGTCCAAAGTAAATAAAGCTTAGATTATAACTGCAGAATTCTATTTGACTTTAAGTTATGAATTGTATCTACTTAAAGAAGTAATAATTTATTCAAAGTTGAACATGCTTTAATTAATTACATACTGGTTTATACAATTATTCAAACACATAAGCTAAGTGTCTGTTATATACCGGCTAATTCAAGTTTGTGGTTCTGAAGATGAATTAACAAGTCAGTTTGTTTTATCAAAGTATACAATACAGCTCATCAAAGAAATGCAGACATAGAAATAAAGGCAACATGGCATTACAGTCTACAATGTGGTGCTAAATAGTGCAATCAGTTCTTTCCAACAAAGGTGACTGGTAGCACACAAAGCTTCATTGTCATGGTTTTGTAAAAATCATGTCCTGAAAGATGAGTATCCGTCTTCTAGGATATTTCTTTCAAATGTTTTTGAACATGCACCAGAGTTACAAATACAACCTACACTGCAAAACAGCCTATAACTCAGACACACACACATATGAACACATAGACACACACTCATAATAACTACAGAAACTAAAGTTTCATGAAATCGTACATATCCCTATTGTGTTTGATGCACTCATATTTTCAATTCTATTTTATTCAATTTTAACCCCTAAATTGATTTCACAACCCCACTAATGGGTTATGATCCTCTAATCCATTATCTCAGTTTCAAAAACACTGCACTAGAAGTGATAATCCTGGTAATTGGGGGTAGTGGAATGATTTTAAGCATAGGAATTATAGGAGCAAGAAAGAAAATTTTATGTTTACAATGGAAAGGTGAGTGGGGTGAGAAGCCAGAAAAGGAGTTATTTTGTATGTGTGTGTTTCTCCCTTATCTTTTTTTGTTTATGGCTTCTGATAAATCCTTTTAAATCAATAATTTGAGATATGAGTGAGTCTAACTTTAACATAAGCATAGGAGAGATATACCTGGTTGAATCTGTTAATCATAGTCTGGTAGAAAAAGAATAATAACAAGGTTATGTGCACAGCTAAATAGTTCTCACAGAATAAGAGCTATATACTTTCAGCTTAGCCCTTATAAGTTCAGAATCTCATCACTTCAAAAGACGTTTACTAAACATGTGATAAGTGCAGAAATTAAATAAGTCAATTCCCATATAATCTAAAGAAGTCACTTTAGAATTGGTAATAGTCAATGAAAAGTTGTCAATTAAATTATCAAAAAAAATAGCTGCTATTAATATAATTTCCCAGAATTGTGCCTTGGGAACATTTTAAATTATGGGTACAAAAGAAATTCTCTAGAAATTCTCTTATGTAACTATCCTTAAGACATTGTCAAATGGTGAAATAATCTCAATCTCAGAAGATTTTACAATGTCTTCTCTGGTTCTGCTGTTTAAATTTTCAGAAATAATTCTGTTAACCACTGGGTACCTAGAAGAGCCAGAGGTCATAATGCTTTCAAATTTAGTCCAGATATATAAACAATCTGTATGCATTTTGTAGAACGATATAAACACCAGGGCATAATATATTAGTATTAATGAAAGTTAAATTAAATTAAGGAAGTAAGTCTTTATTACATGAATTTGGTTGCTTAACAAAGCAAAAGAGGTCAACTTTGCCACTACTCACTTCCTTTCCCTTTTTCACTCCTTATAATGTGACAAAGAACCACAGAAATAAGTTTTTTATTTTTCCAAATCCAAACTCTTGAAAGTGAAAAATACAACTGTTAGAAATACTTTATCACCATTCTAAGACATTTTGGAAGAAAAAATTTGATCCCTGGACATATTACTCCAAGGAAAATGTCCTAGAGCAGTGAAAAGCAGAGAAAGCCACATGCAAAACGTGATATGATTTGACACAAGCTGCAAATCCTAATGTGCCAGCCCAGGCTTCTCTGCCTATCACTGTGCCCACTTCAAGGGCTCTATGGGAAAGCAACAAGTGCCAGATAACTCTATTATTTGCTCTCAGCCACCTGGTGTGATGACTTATTCTGACCGCACCACAGCCATCAGACCTGTGGAGAAGGCATTTACTTAGTTCTCGGCATTCAGTGTGACACCAGGGACCAATGTGATGTAATATATAGCTTCTCATCAGTCAATAACATTCACCATGAGGGTAATACCATTCCCCTAACTTCATACCTAAAATGATAATATTATCTAAACCTTGATTGATTATCTATAGACACATAATACTGTAAGCTTCTTCTCCAGTGACTTAAATTGACACTTTCTCCCCTCTTTCAAATTTTCCCGTTGCGTCCTCTGAAACTCCAATCATTCCATGATTGATAATCTCGCTATCTCCTGCCCTTAGCCTTCAGTACAGTATCCTTTGAGAGTAACCATTTCCTATAGTGCACACATTATCTCACCTCAAACCTGAAGCAGCTTCAAGGAAATGGCTTTTCCTTTAATAAAACTCCTGCTTCTTTGCTTCTTTGAGGCTTATTCCACTGAGTTTGACTACTTTTTACTCCTATATTTCCTCAGGCTATTTAATCTATAGACTCTTCTATTTTCTTCCTTACCAGTACTGTCGTCTGTCAAAGCTTACTTTTCTTCAAGTGCAAGACCCATTCTTTGAACTGTTGTCTTTCAGATCTTCTAAATACCAATATCCTTTTTCTTTTTCATAATCCTGGAATAAAAAAAAATCTCTGAATAAATATAAAGCCTGTCTATGTGCTTATAGCATGCTAGTGATCACTGCTAGGAAAAAAATCCCACAACAGAGCATAATAAATGAGTCTTCAATATTACCTACAACATTTACTACTCTGTTTGGTCTGGCAATCTTTACAATGCTTTCTTCTTAAACTTTTATGTCTCTACCCAAACACATCCTCAACAGAAAACATTTCCTCTTAACAGAGATGGATAGTGGAGAAACAGCACAAGATTTCTTTTCTTATGAGTATCTTAATTTTTCAACACAATTGGGCTTATTAATGATAGTCCTGTTTGTGTTGTAAGTAGTGATGGTTAAGTTTTTGTTCAGAAATAAAGCATTTTATGAAGCACCAGAGAATAAAACTTAAAATACCATGAGAATAAACTTAGATTCAAGCAACTTTCTCTTAGCTCTCATTATCCAAAATAAATAAATAAATAAATGAGAGAGATGGGGAGAGAGAGAGAGAGAGAGATTCCTCCTAAAAATTATGAAGAAAGGGAGATGTTCAAGACAGCAGACGTGTAAGATATAGTGATCACCTTCCTCCCCACAAATACATCAGAAATACATCAACATGGGGAACAACTCCTACAGAACACCTACTGGACGCTGGCAGAAGACCTCAGACCTCCCAAAAGGCAAGAAACTCCCCACATACCTGGGAAGGGCAAAAGAAAAAAGAAAAAACAGAGACAAAAGAATACGTATGGGACCTGTACCTCAGGGAGGGAGCTGTGAAGGAGGAAAAGTTTCCACATATTAAGAAGGCCCTTCACTGGCAGAGGTAGGGGTGGCAGGGAAACCTTCAGAGCCACAGAGGAGAGCGCAGCAACAGGGGTGCAGAGGGCAAAGCGGAGAGATTCCCGCACAGAGGATCGGAGCCGAGCAGCACTCACCAGCCCAAGAGGCTTGTCTGCTCACCTGCCGGCGCATCGGGGGCTGGGAGCTGAGGTTTGGGATTCAGACTGGGGTTGGCTGCGTGAACACAGCCTGAAGGGGGCTAGTGCGCTACAGCTAGCCAGTAGGGAGTCGTAGGGAGTCCGGGATAAACTCTAGAAATGCCTAAGAGGCAACAGACCATTGTTTAGGGATGCACGAGGAGAGGGGATAAAGAGAAACGCCTAAACGAGCTCCAGAGATGGGTGCAAGCCACAGCTATCAGCGCAGACAGCAGGGACGGACATGAGATGCTAAGGCTGCTACTGCAGCTACCAAGAAGCCTGTCTGCAAGCACAGGTCACTGTCCACACCACCCCTCCCGGGAGCCTGTGCAGCCCACCACTTGCCAGGGCCCCTGGATCCAGGGACAACTTCCCGGGGAGAACACACAGCACGCCTCAGGCTGGTGTAACGTCACGCTGGCCTCTGCCGCCGCAGGCTCACCCCACATTCCATACCCCTCCCTCCCCCCAGCCTGAGTGAGCCAGAGCCCCCAAATCAGCTGCTCCTTTAACCCCATCCTGTCTGAGCAAAGAACAAATGCCCTCAGGCGACCTACATTCAGAGGCAGGCCCAAATCCAAAGCTAAACCACAGGAGCTGTGTGAACAAAGAAGAGAAAGGGAAATTTCTCCCAGCAGCCTCAGGAGTGGCGAATTAAATCTCCACAATCAACTTGATGTACCCTGCATCTGTGGAATACCTGAATAGACAATGAATCATCCCAAATTGACGAGGTGGACTTTGGGAGCAATTATAAATATATATATATATTTTTTTCCCCCTTTTTCTCTTTTTGTGAGTGTATATGTGTATGCTTCTGGGTGTGATTTTGTCTGGATAGCTTTGCTTTTACCATTTGTCCTTAGGGTTCAGTCTGTTCATTTTTGTTTGTTTTTTGGGTTTTTTTTAGTATACTTTTTAGCACTTGTTATCATTGGTGATTTGTTTTTCAGTTTGGTTGCTCTCTCCTTTCTTTCTTTTATTACTCAAACACTTTTTTTAATAATTATTTTTATTTTAATAACTTTATCTTATTTTATGTTCTTCTTTCTTTCATTCTTTTTTTTCTTTTATTTTGAGTTGTGTGAATGACAGGATTTTGGTGTTCCAGCCAGACATCAGGGCTGTCCCTCTTAGATTGGAGAGCCAAGTTCAGGACACTGGTCCACAAGAGACCTCCCAGCTCCACTCAACGACCAGCAAGATACAGTGCTGGACACCCTATGTCAAACAACTAGCAAGACAGGAACACAACCCCATCCATTAGCAGAGAGGCTGCCTAAAATCATAATAAGGCCACAGACACCCCCAAACATACCACCATACGTGGACCTGCCCACCAGAAAGACAAGATCCAGTCTCATCTACCAGAACACAGGCATTAGTCCCCTCCACCAGGAAACCAACACAACCCACTGAGCCAACCTTAGCCACTGGGGAAAGACACCAAAAACAATGGAACTATGAACCTGCATCCTGCAAAAAGGAGACCCCAAACACAGTAAGTTAAGAAAAATGAGAAGACGGGGAAACACACAGCAGATTAAGGAGCAAGGCAAAAACCCATCAGACGTAACAAATGAAGAGGAAATAGGCAGTCTACCTGAAAAAGAACTCAGAATAATGATAGTAAAGATGATGCAAAATCTTGGAAATAAATGGAGAAAATAAAAGAAACGTTTAACAAGGACCTAGAAGAACTACAAAGCAAACAAACAGTGATGAACAACACAATAAACAAAATTAAAAATTCTCTAGAAGGGATAAATAGTATAACTGAGGCAGAAGAACGGATAAGTGACAGGGAAGACAAAAGAGTGAAATTAACTGCTGCAGAGCAGAATAAAGAAAAAAGAATGAAAAGAACTGAGGACAGTCTCAGAGACATCTGGGACAACATTAAACGCATGAATGTTCAAATTATAGGGGTCCCAGAAGAAGAAGAGAAAAAGAAAGGGTCAGGGAAAATATTTGAAGAGACAATAGTTGAAAATTTCCCTAACATGGGGAAAGAAATAATCAAGTCGAGGAAGCAAAGAGAGTCTCATACAGGATAAATCCAGGGAGAAACATGTGAAAACACATATTAATCAAACTATCAAAAGTAAATACAAAGAAAAAATATTAAAAGCAGCAAGGTAAAAACAACAAATAACACACAAGGGAATCCCCATAAGGTTAACATCTGATCTTTCAGCAGAAACTCTGCAAGCCAGAAGGGAGTGGCAGGACATATTTAAAGTGATGAAGGAGAAAAGCCTACAACCAAGATTACTGTACCCAGCAAGGATCTCACTGAGATTTGACAGAGAAATTAAAACCTTTACAGACAAGCAAAAGTTAAGAGAATTCAGCACCACCAAACCAACTTTACAACAAATGTTAAAGGAACTTCTCTAGGAGGGAAACACAAAAGAAGGAAAATAACTACAATAACAAACCTAAAACAATTAAGAAAATGGTAATAGAAACATACATATCGATAATTACCTTAACTGTAAATGAATTAAATGTTCCCACCAAAAGACATAGACTGGCTGAGTGGATACAAAAACAAGACCCATATATATGCTGTCTACAAGACACCCAATTCATACATAGGCACACATACAGACAGAAAGTGAGGAGATGGAAAAAGATATTCCATGCAAATGGAAATCAAAAGAAAGGTGGAACAGCAATTCTCACATCAGACAAAACAGACTTTAAAACAAAAACTATTAAAAGAGACAAAGAAGGACATTACATAATGATAAAGAGATCAATCCAAAAAGGAGGTATAACAATTGTAAATATTTATGCACCCAACACAGGAGCACCTCAATACATAAGGCAAATACTAGCAGCTATAAAAGGAGAAACTGACAGTAACACAATTATAGTAGGGGACTTTAACACCCCACTTTCACCAATGGACACATCATCCAAAATGAAAATAAATAAGGAAACCAAGTTTTAAATGATACATTAAACAGGATGGACTTAATTGATATTTATAGGACATTCCATCCAAAAACAACAGCATACACATTCTTTTCAAGTGCTCATGGGACATTCACCAGGATAGATCATATCTTGGGTCACAAATCAAGCCTTGGTAAATTTAAGAAAATTGAAATCATATCAAGTATCTTTACCGAACACAATGCTATGACACTAGATATCAATTACAGGAAAAAATCTGTAAAAAGTAAAAACACATGGAGGTTAAACAATACACTACTTAATAATCAAGAGATAACTGAAGAAATCAAAGAGGAAATCAAAAAATACCTAGAAACAAATGATAATGAAAACACGATGACCCAAAACATACGGGATACAGCAAAAGCAGTTCTAAGAGGGAAGTTTATAGCAATACAATCCTACCTTAAGAAACAAGAAATATCTCAAATAAACAACCTAACCTTACACCTAAAGCAATTAGAGAAAGAACAACAACAAAAAAAAACCCCAAAGTTAGGAGAAGGAAAGAAATCATAAACATCAGATCAGAAATAACTGAAAAAGAAATGAAGGAAATGATAGTGAAGATCAATAAAACTAAAAGCTGGTTCTTTGAGAAGATAAACAAATTTGATAAACCATTAGCCAGACCCATTAAGAAAAAAAGGGACAAGACTCAAATCAATAGATTTAGAAATGAAAAAGGAGAAGTACACTGCAGAAATACAAAAGGAACATGAGAGATTACTACAAGTAACAATATGCCATTGAAATGGACAACCAAGAAGAAATGGACACATTCTTAGAAAACCACAACTTTCCAAGACTGAACCAGGAAGAATAGAAAATATAAATAGACCAATCACAAGCACTGAAATTGAAACTATGATTAAAAATCTTCCAACGAACAAAAGCCCAGGACCAGGTGGCTTCACAGGTGAATTCTATCAAACATTTAAAGAAGAGCTAACACCTATCCTTCTCAAACTCTTCCAAAAGATAGCAGAGGGAGGAACACTCCCAAACTCATTCTACGAGGTCACCACCATCCTGATACCAAATCAAAGATGTCATAAAAAAAGAAAACTACAGGCCAATATCACTGATGAACATAAATGCAAAATTCCTCAACAAAATACTAGCAAACAGAATCCAACAACACATTAAAATGATCATACACCATGATAAAGCGGGGTTTATCCCAGGACTGCAAGGATTCTTCAATATACGCATCAATCAATGTGATACACCATATTAACAAATGGAAGGAGAAAAACCATATAATCATCTCAATAGATGCAGAGAAAGCTTTCGACAAAATTCAACACCCATTTATGATAAAAACCCTCAGGAAAGTAGGCACAGAGGGAAGTTTCCCCAACATAATTAAGGCCATATTTGACAAATCCATAGCCAACATCATCCTCAATGGTGAAAAATTGAAACCATTTCCACTAAGATCAGGAATAAGACAAGGTTGCCCACTCTCACCACTATTATTCAACATAGTTTTGGAAGTTTTAGCCACAGCAATCAGAGAAGAAAAATAAATAAAAGGAATCCAAATCGGAAAAGAAGAAGTAAAGCTGTCACTCTTTGTAGATGACATGATACTGTACATTGAGAATCCTAAAGATGCTACCAGAAAACTACTAGAGCTAATCAATGAAATGGTAAAGTAGCAGGATACAAAATTAATGCACAAAAATCTTTCATTCCTGTACACCAATGATGAAAAATCTGAAAGAGAAATTAAGAAAACACTCCCATTTACCACTGCAGCAAAAAGAATAAAATATCTAGGAATAAACCTACCTAAGGAGACAAAAGTGCTGTACACAGAAAATTATAAGACACTGATGAAAGAAATTAAAGATGATACAAATAGATAGAGAGATATACCATGTTCTTGGATTGGAAGAATGAACATTGTGAAAATGACCAAACTACCCAAACAATGTACATATTCAATACAATCCCTATCAAACTACCACTGGCATTTTTCACAGAACTAGAACAAAAAATTTCACAATTTGTATGGAAACACAAAAGACCTCGAATGGCCAAAGCAATCTTAAGAAAGAAAAAGGGAGCTGGAGGAATCAGGCTCCCTGACTTCAGACTATTCTACAAAGCTACAGTAATCAAGAGAGTATGGTACTAGGGCTTCCCTGGTGGCGCAGTGGTTGCGAGTCTGCCTGCCGATGCAGGGGACACGGGTTTGTGCCCTGGTCCGGGAGGATCCCATGTGCCACAAAGCGGCTGGGTCCGTGAGCCATGGCTGCTGGGCCTGTGAGTCTGGAGCCTGTGTTCCGTGATGGGAGAGGCCACAATGGAGGGAGGCCCGCGTACCAAAAAAAAAAAAAAAAAAAAAAAAGAGAGTATGGTACTGGCACAAAAACACAAATATAGACCAATGGAAGAGGATAGAAGGCCCAAAGATAAACTCACCCACATATGGTCACCTTATCTTTGATAAAGGAGGCAAGAGTATACAGTGGAGAAAAGACAGCCTCTTCAATAAATGGTGCTGGGAAAACTGGACAGCTACATGTAAAAGTATGAAATTAGAACACTCCCTAACACCATACACAAAAATAAACTCCAAATGGATTAAAGACCTAAATGTAAGGCCTGACACTATAAAACTCTTAGAGGAAAACATAGGCAGAACACTCTATGACATAAATCACAGCAAGATCCTTTTTGACCCAACTCCTAGAGATATGGAAATAAAACCAAAAATAAACAAATGGGACCTAATGAAACTTAAAAGCTTTTGCACAGCAAAGGAAACCATATACTAGACGAAAAGACAACCCTCACAATGAGAAAAAATATTTGCAAATGAAGCAACTGACAAAGGATTAATCTCCAAAATTTACAAGCAGCTCATGCAGCTCAATAACAAAAAAACAAACAACCCAATCCAAACATAGGCAGAAGACCTAAATAGACATTTCTCCAAAAAAGATATACAGATTGCCAACAAACACATGAAAGAATGCTCAACATCATTAATCATTAGAGAAATGCAAATCAAAACTACAATGAGATATCATCTCACACTGGTCAGAATGGCCATCATCAAAAAATCTACAAACAATAAACGCTGGAGAGGGTGTGGAGAAAAGGGAACCCTCTTACACTATTAGTGGGAATGTAAATTGATACAGCCATTATGGGGAACAGTATGGATATTCCTTAAAAAAGTAAAAACAGAACTACCATACGACCCAGTAATCCCACTACTGGGTATATACCCTGAGAAAACCGTAATTCAAAAAGAGTCATGTACCACAATGTTCATTGCAGCTCTATTTACGATAGCCAGGACATGGAAGCAACCTAAGTGTCCATCGACAGATGAATAAAGAAGATGTGGCACATATATACAATGGAATATTACTCAGCCATAAAAAGAAACGAAATTGAGTTATTTGTAGTGAGGTGGATGGATGCAGAGTCTGTCATACAGAGTGAGTCAGAAAGAGAAAAACAAATACCGTATGCTAACACACATATATGGAATTTTTAAAAAAGTTCTGAAGAACCTAGGGCCAAGACAAGAATAAAGACACAGACCTACTAGAGAATGGACCTGTGTATATGGGGAGGGGAAGGGTAAGCTGGGACAAAGTGAGAGAGTGGCATGGACATATATACACTACCAAACGAAAAATAGATAGCTAGTGGAAAGCAGCTGCATAGCACAGGGAGATCAGCTCAGTGCCTTGTGACTACCTAGAGGGGTTGGATAGGGAGGGTGTGAGGGAGGGAGATGCAAGAGGGAAGAGATATGGGGACATATGTTTATGTATAATTGATTCACTTTGTTATAAAGCAGAAACTAACACACCATTGTAAAGCAATTATACTCCAATAAAGATGTTAGTAAATAAATAAATAAATGCAAAATAAAGACTCCCAGATAGACAAAGAAAAAAAAAAAAAGAAGAAGTAACTGTAAAGTTAAATTCCCCTCTATGCAAAATTATGTTTACTTATACCTCCTTCTTTGTGTTTCAAAACATTTGGTCAGTATAGAGCAGGGTTCTCTTAACTATTCATGATTGGCAAATTTAATCTAAATTATTAATTTTAAATAATAATAAAATAAATTTATATCCCATAAGAAATTCCCTGGTGATAGAAAAACCTTAGAAGCAAATTAGATTGCAAGGAAAAGTTATGTTTTAATGTAAACTGTTTAGGAAAATCCATATTAGAGGTATTATATTTTCTGGCAACCACAAGTTGACTATACTCAAAACAACAGTGAAATAACAGTTTAGGGGGCTTCCCTGGTGGCGCAGTGGTTGGGAGTCCGCCTGCCGATGCAGGGGACGTGGGTTCGTGCCCTGGTCCGGGGGGATCCCGCATGCCGCGGAGCGGCTGGGCCTGTGAGCCGTGGCCGCCGAGCCTGCGCGTCCGCAGCCTGTGCTCCGCAATGGGAGAGGCCACAATAGTGAGAGGCCCGCATACCGCAAAAAAAAAAAAAAAAATAACAGTTTACATTTAGATGTGTTCATACTTGGTAATAAACAGAGATTTCTATAAACCAGACTTGATTAAATGGTTATAAAGATAATTTCCTATAAAACCAGTCATTGCACTTTTTTTTTTGTTGCGGTATGTGGGCCTCTCACTCTTGTGGCCTCTCCCGCTGCAGTGCACAAGCTCTGGACGCGCAGCCTCAGTGGCCATGGCTCACGGGCCCAGCCGCTCCGTGACATGTGGGATCCTCCCAGACCAGGGCATGAACCCGCGTCCTCTGCATCGTTAGGCGGACTCCCAACCACTGTGCCATCAGGGAAGCCCCCCAGTCATTGCATTTTAATCACTGTCTGCAAGCTCACTCTGGAGAAAATATCTGAATATCTATCATCATTCCTTAGCTATTACTTAGAAAATAAATGTAGCTCAGGGATTTAAGTGTCCCAGAAAACACAATTTTTAAAGCACATTAGAAAGCTCATGGCTGGGCTTCCCTGGTGGCGCAGTGGTTGAGAGTCCACCTGCCGATGCAGAGGACACGGGTTCATGCCCCGGTCCAGGAAGATCCCACATGCCGCGGAGCGGCTGGGCCCGTGGGCCATGGCCGCTGAGCCTGCACATCCGGAGCCTGTGCTCCGCAACAGGAGAGGCCACAACAGTGAGAGGCCCGCGTACCGCAAAAAAAAAAAAAAAAAAAACCTCATGGCTTTAGAAAACTAAAAGTTTTTTGCATGACTATTTACCAAAAAAAACATAAACTACTACTTTGTGAAATCGAACAATTTCATGTGTAAGTTTTACTATCCTTCATTCTGATATTTAAAAAATCTCAAAAATATTACAGCATATTTTGGCTGATGTAAAATTTTAAACCTCAAAGGTATACTTTTTTTCAGACTATTTTCTTATTTATTCAATCACCATGGCTACTCACATTCAACTGTTCACACCTGCAGGTGAATCAAAGCCAACTTTTAAGATGTTTTGGCATCTTACTTCTTCATAGGGGAAAAGAGAATGTCAAACTCTGGTTTTGCTGACCTTAAATTATAGCTTACATGGATATAGCAGCAGATATCCATGTCATCTCCCCCTGTTGGTCTCCTTTACTCTCAGTGATTCTTTTCTTCATGAGACTCTGCACGTAAAGATTAGTTGAGTATACATATAAAGGGGAATAATTCTGCTGGTGCTTCAGGACGCATTGCCTGATCCAACTGTAATAAATTATGGCATGTCTTTATGATTACTTATACTAGATGACTGAATAATGTCTCATCATATATTCCTGAGCTGTTTAAGTAATCATGTCTGCTATTGTAAGCTTTATCTGAGACGAATGGACTGCAGTGTGAGTTGTGAGCCCTCAATTCAAGCTCAAGTATAATATGATACTTAACTTTTTTGCCCCAAAAGTTACATGCTATGTGAAGATTATAAAAAATTTGTGTGCATGAACATGTGACTGTTGACTAACAATTCTGGCTTCTTTTCTGATTAAGTAAAGAAAAAAGAAAGCACCTCAACATTAATAATCAAGTTTGTTATTGTTACCCATCCATAAAAGAAAACATTTTTAAGAAAATAGTTTAATTGATTGTATAAAATGAAAAGCTTAAAATTTTTGGCCTAAATTTGTAATTGTATGCATATTTATTTATCCAAGTTCTGAAATATTATTCATTCTTTCTTTTGACTCTTTGGTTTTTAGGTGCCAGAGAAAATGGAATTTTTGTTGAATTTCCTGTATTACCCAATTTATTAATGTATGGTTTGAAGCTACAGCATCTTAGGGGACTTAATTTTTTTAACTTCTAAAACCAGGATGGTGTATTCAAGTAAATGCATTTGTTTTTATTAACTAAACAACAAAATGGGTTTAAAAAATGGTCAATGAATTTTACTCCCATTAGATATAGTCACCTTGAATAAAGTCTGTAGTGTTTGCTACGTCTAACCACTGGAAAGACATCATGCAAAGCTTTTAGACAGTATGTTGTGACAATAAAACCAAAATAGCACAAATCATACCAACAGAGCAAATCAGGAAGGGGGTGGGATGTGTCAACCAAAAATTGCTAAATCTAATGTTACGCTATCCTAAAAGAACAACATATTTCTTATACAGAGAGCTGTAGTTGAAGAGGGTGTAAAGATATTCCTTTTAGAAAAAAATATTGGAAAGACACTGTAGGAGAAATCACAGAAAAATTCAGGATAATGGCTTTTCTGAATTGTAACTGTTTTAGAAGATATAAAGTCAGGAAGATATTAATAGTGATATAATAAATTTGTTTTTGAGAATGGCTTTCTGTATAAAATTTATCACCATAGGAAAATACCAGTTCCAAACAAAAACAAGTTGAATAAATGTGTTAGACATATGTTGGGGATACATTTATCATGATCTAAAAAAGATATTCCATTTATATATTTTACCATATTTAATGTATTATCTTTTTGATTAATTTCAGTATAAGAGTAATTATATAATATCTTGTAAAGGGAAGCTATTCATGTTTTTCTCCTTGTGAGGGCAGAAAAGATATTCTACATACGTGTAATCATGTCTTGAGCACATGATTTTCCACTTTTCCAAGAAGCCTACAAAACATTCTCACATACTTAAATTTATGCTCAACATCACTAATTAGAGAAATTCAAATCAAAACTACAATGAGGTATCACCTCACACCTGTCAGAAAGGTCATCATCAAAAAATCCACAAACAAGAAATGTTGGAGAGGGTATAGAGAAAAGGGAACCCTCTTGCACTGTTGGTGGGAATGTAAATTGGTACAGCCACTATGGAGAACAGTATGGAGGTTCCTTAAAAAAACTAAAATATAGAGCTACCACATGATCCAGCAATCCCACACCTGGGCATATATCTGGAGAAAAGCATAAGTCAAAAAGATAATGCACCCCAGTGTTCATTGCAGCACTATTTACAATAGCCAGGACAAGGAAACAACCTAAATGTCCATCAACAGAGGAATGGATAAAGAAGATGTGGTACATATATACAATGGAATATTACTCAGCTATGAAAAAGAATGAAATAATGCCATTTGCAGTGACATGGATGGGCCTAAAGACTGCCATTCTGAGTGAAGTAAGTCAGACAGAGAAAGACTAATATCATATGCTATCACTTATCTAAAAAATGGTACAAATGAATTTATGTATGAAACCAAAATTGAGTCACAGATGTAGAAAACAAACTTATGGTTACCAAGGGGGAAGCAGGGGTGGGATAAATTGGGAGATTGGGATTGACATATACACACTACTATTGGGTTGGCCAAAAATTCGTTCGGGTTTTTCCATAGCATCTTACGGAAAAACCTGAACAAACTTTTTTGCCAACCCAATATATATAAAACAGTAACTAATAAGGACCTACTGTATAGCACAGGGAACTCTACTCAATACTCTGCAATGGCCTATATGAGAAAAGAATCTAAAAAAGAGTGGATACATGTATATTTATAACTGATTCACTCTGCTGTACAGCAGAAACTAACACAACATTGTAAGCCAATAAAAATAATTGCCTATTTTTTATTTGCCTATATTTTTTATGCACTTGGCATTCAACCTATGCTAATTGCATAAAATGATTACAAATTTAGATATCTCATTTAGCAGTAGAACATAAAAACATGTCTTAAAATAATGCACCATCATTCGTGGTGAGGAGAAATTGCACTAGATCTCTAATGTGAACAATTAAAACTATATTCTAAGCCTGTTTTATACCACACCAGATGCTGTACTAGTCATATTAACTAAATGTCTCTATTAGAATTAAAATTCATTTAATTCTACTAGAACCATGAGTTTTTGTTAAATCCACTGAACACTGAAAATAAAATCAGTACTCATCAAAATAACTGGTAGAACTTTTGCTTAAAAGTAAGTATGTAGGGCTTCCCTGGTGGCGCAGTGGTTGAGAATCCGCCTGCCGATGCAGGGGACACGGGTTCGTGCCCTGGTCCGGGAAGATCCCACATGCCGCGGAGCAACTAAGCCCGTGAGCCATGGCTGCTAGGCCTGCGCGTCCGGAGCCTGTGCTCCGCAACGGGAGAGGCCACAGCAGTGAGAGGCCCGCATACCGCAAAAAAAAAAAAAAAAAAAGTAAGTATGTAAGTATGGTATAGTTGGGGAGGTAAGTCCAATATTTTCTTACAGAGTTGCCCATGACTACCACTGGATTTACTTAAAGCAAGAGTTAAGTAGTCCATGCCCTCAAAATTTAGGTGATATATTCTTAAGCTATGTTGAGAACTTATTCACAATTTTTCTCTAATTTGTCACCTATAACAAAGCAAATAGACTACTGTGGAAATATATCTGAGTTGGATGTAAAAAAATCCATTCAGTTATTAGAAAACATATAGGAACATATGCTAAATTACATCAAATTCATAAGGAAAATAAAATAGAAACATGTGTCCACAGGATTCTCCACAGGAATAGAAAGAGGAGATTATATATGTGTATATGTTCATATTACATACATACATATACACATACATGCACATATATATGGGGAGAGAGAGAGAGATTGAGATTTATTTCAAGAAGTTGGCTTACCCAATAATGAGCTAATAAGCAAGTTGAAATGTGTATAGCTGGCTCACAGGCTAGAAACTTGGACAGTTGACACCGCTGACTTGAGGCAGAATTTCTTCTCTCTCGAAGAAATCTGTTTTGCTAAGTTGCCACATAAATCTAACCATCACAAGAACTAATCAATTAGTTTGTGACAACACAGCTGTAGTTACGTGAAGAATATGGAATGAAACAGATTTTACATAATACTCTCCTACTAATGCTCAACGTGGCCATTTCTTTAGAGTAGCTTTGTAACTCAGGGAGCAGAGCTATTGAAGATATCTGACCATGGTGGGAATCTGGGTCCCTCCATCTCTACAGAATGAAAATAACTGCACATTCTTGCTCTCTCCTTGAGTTTTATGGAAGGGATGATTTTCTAATGGGAGTGGTCGAGTAATCATATTCTGAAACATGGAATCTGCTATATAGCTGACTGACTTTATTACCACTTTCCCCTCCAGACTTTTACATTGATGTTGTCATGCATTTTGGTTCCAAATTTATTTCAAATTACAAAGTCTTTTTAAATACTGTTTTGTATGGACAATATTCATTTATATTTATCCATATTTTCCCCTTTCCACTGTTACTTGTATTTTCTTGTATCACCATGTTTACATCTTGAACTTTTGCCTTTTGACTACAGAAATCAATTTTATGTTATTTTTACTGCAGGTTTGTGTAGTGAGAAACTTCCTCAATATTTTTTGTTTTACAATACATCTTTCAAATTTATTTAAATTTTTTTTCTGCGTATAGAATTCTAGTTTAGAGCTATTTTCTTTCAGCACATTAAAGACAGTACTCCATAGTCCTTGTCATTGAATCAGTTTTGTTAAGAAGTCAGGTCTCAGACTCATTACTCTTCTGAAATTAATGTGTCTTCTTTCACTAACTACTTTAAAGACTTTCTATTTGTCTTTGGTTTCATTTATGATATATTTTGTTATAATTTTCTTTATATATGTTCTGCTTGTAATTCATTTTAATATGTGGATTGATGTCTTGCACTAGCTTTGAAAAATTCTTGGCAAGTATTTCTTCAAATATTGCTTCATCTCCATTCCATTCTGTCTCTGGGACTCAAGGCAGACATTTATTAGATGTTTCCAGTGCATCTCATGTATATTTTATGCTCTGTTTTTCTATTAACATTCTTTGTTTCTCTGTTTCAATTTGACTGTTTTTATTCACCTATGTTCCATTTCACAATGATTAAGTTTTCTGCTCTGTCAAATGTATTGTGAAATCCGTATGCTACATTTTCAATCAGGTATTTGATTTTCCACTTCTTAAACTTCCACTTAATGGTCTCTTATAGATTTCAATTCTCCAATGAATTTTTCCATAATTTCAAATACTTTTTTCTATTTTTTGCATTTTCTGGAACATATTAGTTGTTACTTAACTTTTTTCTATTAATTCTAATGTCTGAATTACCTTTTGGTTTGCCTCTATTGTCTGTTGCCTTCTCTAGGTTATCAGTCTTACTGTCTTATATTTTAACATGTCTAATAACTTTTTACTTTATGTCAATAAATTTGTTAGAAAAAAATCGTAGAGGCTCCAGATGATGCTGTATTCCAAGAGAAGGTATCGTCTTTCTTCTGTTAGGTGATAGGACTGAATTAAAGATGCTGTGTGGGGATGAAATAGTCTTTGGTTTCTTCAAATGATTTATTTTTTAAATTTATCCAGCTTTTTTCTAGTTGTTATCAGTAGAAGTATTGGCTTCCTATTACCTAATGTATCCTACTTATATTGGAAGTCACAAGTGGCTAATTTAAATAAAGAATGAATAATTTTCCACAAGATGAGTGGAATGCTTGAAGTAGGAAATGAAAATTTAAGAAAATCCTAATCTAGTTTTGATAATGTTCAAGATTCAATAAGCCTGAGTCAAAACTAATATAATAGTAAAAATAAGATCATATACTAAAAAAAAATCTAGATTGTTTAAGAAAGAAATATTTGTTTTTCCCTATGGTGGTACTCAACAAAAATTAACAGAGAAGAGGGAAAAAAGACCACAGGGATTACTTGAAGAATTTATGCGTAATGCTATTGTATTTAGCAATTAATCATGACTCTTTCATCTTCAGTAGACATTTTATTTTAACCTGATTTAATGCTATCTTCTTTAATTCTCCCATAATCCCTGCTTTTTCTTTTATTAGTAATGTCACACTCTCTTGTTGGTTATATTTTAAAGTTTTCCATATTTCTTTGCTTCAGATATTTGACTTGTTAATGCCACTTAATTGGATTTGACTTTTGATGTAATCCCCTAATCTTTCTGTTTTAGTATGTTGGTTTAGTTGATTCATATTAATTATGATAAATTACAAGTTGGGACTTTTCTGTCTCACCTATTTTGTGTTTTTCATGTTTTTATGCCAAATTTGTTTTATTTTTTCCTCTTTGCTGGATTTTGCTATTTTTGAAGAACTTATCTATTAAAGACACATATGTTATTTTCATTTTAACCATATATGTACACTTTCCCTGCTAATAACATCAAAGAAATAAGATGATGCATTTACTTTCTTCTTTTAGCTCCATCATTCATTCAGTTGTTGTGACGATAAAATGTTATTTCAAGAGACGGGCGCAGAGCTGCAGAAGAGACAGGAGACTTTCTCTTGCCTCTTTGTTTCCTGGTGCGCGAGGAGAGGGGTTTAAGCTTGCCGCTTAAAGGAGCTCCAGAAATGGGTGCGGAGCTGCCGAAGAGACAGGAGACTTTTTCATGCCTCTTTGCTTCCTAGGTCATGAGGAGAGGGGATTAAGCGCACCGCATAAAGGAGCTCCAGAAATGGGCGCAAGCCACGGCTGTCAGGGTGGACACCAGAGATGGGTGTGGGATGCTAGTGTTGCTGCTGCCGCCACCAAGAGGCCTGTGTGCGAGCACAGGACACTCCCCACACCTCCCCTCCCAGGAGCCTGTGCAGCCCACCACTGCCAGGGTCCCGGGATCCAGGGACAGCTTCCCCGGGAGAACGCGCGGTGCGCCTCGGGCCGGTGCAGCATCACGCCGGCCTCTGCCGCTGCAGGCTCACCCTGCATCCGTGCCCCTCCCTCCCCTGGGCCTGAGTGAGCCAGAGCCCCTGAATCAGCTGCTCCTTTAACCTGGTTCTATCTGAGCGACGAGCAGACGCCCTCGGACGACCTACGCGCAGAGGCGGGGCAAAATCCAAAGCAGAACCCCAGGAGCTGTGTGAACAAAGAGGAGAGGGGGAGGTCTCTCCCAGCAGCCTCAGAAGCAGCAGATTAAAGCTCCACAATCAACTTGAAGTGCCCTGCATCTGTGGAAAACCTGAATACACAGCGAAATATCACAAGTTGAGGAGGTGGATTTGGGGAGCAAGATATATTACTATTTTCCCTTTTTTTTCTTTTTGTGAGTGTATATGTGTGTGCTGCTGTGCGAGATTTTGTCTGTATAGCTTTGCTTTTACCATTTGTCCTAGGGTTCTGACCTACACTTTTTTTTTTTAAATTTTTTTTCTTAAAAATTATTTTGTATTTTAATAACTATATTTTATCCTACTTCATTTTGTCTTCTTCCATGCTTTCTTCCTTGTTTCTTCCTTCCTTTATTCCCTCCTTCCTTCCTTTCTCCCTTCCTTCCTCCCTTCCTTCCTCCCTATCTTCCTCTCTTCTTTCTTTCCTTTCTGCTTTCTTGCTTTCTTCTTCCCTTCCTTCCTTTCTTCCTCCCTTCCTTCCTTTCTTCCTGCCTCCCTTCCTTTCTTCCTTCCTTCCTTCCCTTCTTTCTTTCCTTTCTATTTTTTCTCCCTTTTATTTTGAGTCGTGTGGATTAAAGGCTCTTGATGCTCCAACCAGGCGTCATGGGTGTGTCTCTGAGGTGGTAGAACCAACCTCAAGACACAGGTCCACAAGAGACCTCCCAGCTCCATGCAATATCAAATGGCGAAAATCTCCCAGAGATCTCCATCTCAACACCAAGACCCACCTTCATTCAAGGACCAGCAACATACTGTGCTGGACACCCTATGACCAACAAATAGCAAGTCAGGACTACAGCCCCAGCCATTAGCAGAGACGCTGCCTAAAATCATAATAAGGCTACCAACATCCCCAAACACACCACCAGATGTGGACCTACCCACCAGAAAGACAAGATCCAGCTTCATCCATCAGAATGCAGGCACTATTCCCCCCAACCAGGAAACATACTCAACCCACTGAAGCAACCTTAGCCACTGGGGACAGTCAGCAAAAACAACGGGAACTACAAACCTGCAGCCTGCAAAAAGGAGACCCCAAACACAGTAAGATAAGCAAAATGAGAAGACACAAAAACACACAGCAGATGAAGGAGCAAGATAAAAACACACCAGACCTAACAAATGAAGAGGAAATAGGAAGTCTACCTGAAAAAGAATTCAGAATAATGATAGTAAAGATGATCAAAAATCTTGGAAATAGAATAGACAAATTGCAAGAAACAGTTAACAAGGACCTAGAAGAAATAAAGAGGAAGCAAGCAACGATGAGCAACACAATAAATGAAATGAAAAATACTCTAGATGGGATCAATAGCAGAATAACTGAGGCAGAAGGACGGATAAATTATCTGGAAGATAAAATAGTGGAAATAACTACTGCAGAGCAGAATAAAGAAAAAAGAATGAAAAGAACTGAGGACAGTCTCACAGACCTCTGGGACAACATTAAACACACCAACATTCGAATTATAGGGGTCCCAGAAGAAGAAGAGAAAAAGAAAGGGACTGAGAAAATATTTGAAGAGATCATAGTTGAAAACCTCCCTGATATAGGAAAGGAAATAGTCAATCAAGTCCAGGAAGCACAGAGAGTCCCATACAGGATAAACACACCAAGACACATAATAATCAAACTGTCAAAAATTAAATACAAAGAAAACATATTAAAAGCAGCAAAGGAAAAACAACAAATAACACACAAGGGAATCCCCATAAGGTTAACATCTGATCTTTCAGCAGAAACTCTACAAGCCAGAAGGGAGTGGCAGGACATATTTAAAGTGATGAAGGAAAAAACCTACAACCAAGATTACTCTACCCAGCAAGGATCTCATTCAGATTTCATGGAGAAATTAAAACCTTTGCAGACAAGCAAAATCTGAGAGAGTTCAGCACCACCAAACCAGCTTTACAACAAATGCTAAAGGAACTTCTCTAGGCAAGAAACACAAGAGAAGGAAAAGACAGAAGAACAAACCTGAAACAACTAACTATATGGTAATAGGAACATACATATCGATAATTACCTTAAATGTAAATGGATTAAATGCTCCCACCAAAAGACACAGACTGGCTGAATGGATACAAAAACAAGACCCATATATATGCTGTCTACAAGAGACCCACTTCAGACCTAGGAACACACACAGACTGAAAGTGAGGGGATGGAAAAAGATATTCCATGCAAATGGAAATCAGAAGAAAGCTGGAGTAGCAATTCTCATATCAGACAAAATAGACTTTAAAATAAAAACTATTACAAGAGACAAAGAAGGACACTACATAATGATCAAGGGATCGATCCATGAAGAAGATATAACAATTGTAAATATTTATGCCCCTAACATAGGAGCACCTCAATACATAAGGCAAAAACTAACAGCCATAAAAGGGGAAATCAACCATAACAAAATCATAGTAGGGGACTTTAACACCCCACTTTCACCACTGGACACATCATCCAAAATGAAAATAAATAAGGAAACACAAGCTTTAAATGATATATTACACAAGATGGACTTAATTGATATTTATAAGACATTCCACCCAAAAACAACAGAATACACATTTTTCTCAAGTGCTCATGGAACATTCTCCAGGATAGATCATATATGGGGTCAGAAATCTAGCCTTGGTAAATTTAAGAAAATTGAAATCGTAGCAAGTATCTTTTCCGACCACAATGCTATGAGACTAGATATCAATTACAGGAAAAGATCTGTAAAAAATACAAACACGTGGGGGCTAAACAGTACACTACTTAATAACAAAGTGATCACTGAAGAAATCAAAGGGGAAATCAAAAAATACTTAGAAACAAATGATAATAGAGACACAATGAACCAAAACCTCTGGGATGCAGCAAAAGCAGTTCTAAGAGGGAAGTTTATAGAAATACAGTCCTACCTTAAGAAACAGGAAACATCTCGAATAAACAACCTAATTTGCACCTAAAGCAATTAGAGAAAGAAGAACAAAAAAACCTCAAATTTAGCAGAAGGAAAGAAATCATAAAGATCAGATCAGAAATAAATGAAAAAGAAATGAAGGAAACAATAACAAAGATCAATAAAAGTAAAAGCTGGTTCTTTGAGAAGATAAACAAAATTGATAAACCATTAGCCAGACTCATCAAAAAAAAAAGGGAAAAGACTCAAATCAATAGAATTAGAAATGAAAAAGGAGAAGTAACAACTGACACTGCAGAAATACAAAAGATTATTAGAGATTACTACAAGCAACTCTATGCCAATTAAATGGACAACCTGGAAGAAATGGACAAATTCTTCGAAATGCACAAACTGCTGAGACTGAACCAGGAAGAAATAGAAAATATGAACAGACCAATTACAAGCACTGAAATTGAAACTGTGATTAAAAATCTTCCAACAAACAAAAGCCCAGGACCAGATGGCTTCACAGCCAATTTCTATCAAACATTTAGAGAAGAGCTAACACCTATCCTTCTCCAACTCTTCCAAAAGATAGCAGAGGGAGGAACACTCCCAAACTCATTCTATGAGGCCACCAGCACCCTGATACCAAAACCAAAGACGTCACAAAGAAAGAAAACTACAGGCCAATATCACTGATGGACATAGATGCAAAAATCCTCAACAAAATACTAGCAAACAGAATCCAACAGCACATTAAAAGGATCATACACCATGATCAAGTGGGGTTATTCCAGGAATGCAAGGATTCTTCAATATACGCAAATCAATCAACGTGATACACCATATCAACAAACTGAAGAAGAAAAACCATATGATCATCTCAATAGATGCAGAGAAAGCTTTTGACAAAATTCAACACCCATTTATGATAAAAATCCTGCAGAAAGTAGGCATAGAGGGAACTTTCCTCAACATAATAAAGGCCATATATGACAAACCCACAGCCAGCATTGTTCTCAATGGTGAAAAAGTGAAACTATTTCCACTAAGATCAAGAACAAGACAAGGTTGCCCACTCCCACCACTCTTATTCAACATAGTTTTGGAAGTTCTAGCCACAGCAATCAGAGAAGAAAAAGAAATAAAAGGAATTCAAATCAGAAAAGAAGAAGTAAAGCTGTCACTGTTTGCCGATGACATGATACTATACATAGAGAATCCTAAGGATGCTACCAGAAAACTACTAGAGCTAATCAATGAATTTGGCAAAGTAGCAGTATACAAGATTAATACACAGAAAACTCTGGCATTCTTATACACTAATGATGAAAAATCTAAGAGTGAAATTAATAAAACACTCCCATTTACCATTGCAACAAAAAGAATAAAATACCTAGGAATAAACCTACCTAAGGAGACAAAAGACCTGTATGCAGAAAAGTATAAGACACTGATGAAAGAAATTAAAGATGATACAAATAGGTGGAGAAATATACCATGTTCTTGGATTGGAAGAATCAACAGTGTGAAAATGACTCTACTACCCAAAGCAATCTACAGATTCAATGCAATCCCTATCAAATTACCACTGGCATTTTTTACACAACTAGAACAAAAAAATTCACAATTTGTATGGAAACACAAAGACCCCGAATAGCCAAAGCAATCTTGAGAACGAAAAATGGAGCTGGAGGAATCAGCCTCCCTCACTTCAGACTATACTACAAAGCTACAGTAATCAAGACAGTATGATACTGGCACAAAAACAGAAATATAGATCAATGGAACAGAATAGAAAGCCCAGAGATAAGCCCACACATATGTGGTCACCTTATCTTTGATAAAGGAGGGAAGGATATACAGTGGAGAAAAGACAGCCTCTTCAATAAGTGGTGCTGGGAAAACTGGACAGCTACATGTAAAAGTATGAAATTAGAATACTCCCTAATACCATACACAAAGGTAAACTCAAAATGGGTTGAAGACCTAAATGTAAGGCCAGACACTATCAAACTCTTAGAGGAAAACATAAGCAGAACACTCTATGACATAAATCACAGGAAGATCCTTTTTGACACACCTCCTAGAGAAATGGATATAAAAACAAAAATAAACAAATGGGACCTAATGAAACTTAAAAGTTTCTGCACAGCAAAGGATACCATAAATAAGACCAAAAGACAACCCTCAGAATGGGAGAAAATATTTGCAAATGAAGCAACTGACAAAGGATTAATCTCCAAAATTTATAAGCAACTCATGCAGCTCAATAACAAAAAAACAAGCAATCCAATCCAAAAATGTGCAGAAGAACTAAATAGACATTTCTCCAAAGAAGATATACAGACTGCCAACAAACACATGAAAGAATGCTCAACATCATTAATCATTAGAGAAATGCAAATCAAAACTACAATGAGATATCATCTAACACTGGTCAGAATGGCCATCATCAAAAACTCTAGAAACAATAAATGCTGGAGAGGGTGTGGAGAAAACGGAACACTCTTGCACTGCTGGTGGGAATGTAAACTGATACAGCCACTATGGAGAACAGTATGGAGGTTCCTTAAAAAACTACAAATAGAACTACCATACGACCCAGCAATCCCACTACTGGGCATATACCCTGAGAAAACCATAATTCAAAAAGAGTCATGTACCAAAATGTTCATTGCAGCTCTATTTACAATAGCCAGGACATGGAAGCAACCTAAGTGTCCATCAACAGATGAATGGATAAAAAAGATGTGGCACATATATACAATGGAATATTACTCAGCCATAAAAAGAAATGAAATTGAGTTATTTGTAATGAGGTGGATAGACCTGGAGTCTGTCATACAGAGTGAAGTAAGTCAGAAGGAGAAAAACAAATACCGTATGCTAATACATATATATGGAATCTAAGAAAAAAAATGTCATGAAGAGATTAGTGATAGGACGGGAATAAAACAGACCTACTAGAGCATGGACCTGAGGATATGGGGAGGGGGAAGGGTAAGCTGTGACGAAGTGAGAGAGTGGCATGGACATAAACACACTACCAAATGTAAAATAGATAGCTAGAGGGAAGCAGCTGCATAGCACATTGAGAATAGCTCGCTGCTTTGTGACCACCTAGAGAGGTGGGATAGGGAGGGTTGGAGGGAGGGAGACACAAAAGGGAAGAGATATGGGAACATATGTATAACTGATTCACTTTGTTGTAAAGCAGAAACTAACACACCATTGTAAAACAGTTATACTCCAATAAAGATGTTAAAAAATAATAATAATAATTCTCACAAAAAAATGTTATTTCAGATACATGTCATTAGTAATTGTAGATTATGTTCATTTAATTTTTATGTCATGATTCTTACAGGTGCTTTCATTATCATGGTGGTAATAATTATTAGTAAACACAAGTTTTCAGTTTTACTGATAATTTCTTTCCCTTGTCTCTTTTTTCTTGATTTCCTTAGAGAATAAAATAATTTATTGCTAGAGTATGTTTTGACTATATTTTTCAGGTGATTTTATGGATGTTTTATTTCTTCCACCCTTAGACATCTGATACTTTGTGTGTTTTTCACTTACACGAGGATTATAATACACCTGGTTAAAATTATTCAATTGAAGTACTTTTTTCTTAAACAATTATTACTAAATACTTTTATCACTTAGAACTAATGTTAAGCCCCACATTATTCTATTATGAAAGTCTGTTTTTGTTTTCCCCTCATATGGGTTAGCCACATTACTTGTTCTCAAAATAAACTTAAAATACCAGGATATTTCTTGAGAGAGATCAAATTCTGTAGATTTTGCTTGTTAATCAGTGAGACATTAGGGGAATTATCTTTTATCTCTTCTTTGATTATTGTCTATCCCATTATGACCTGTTCTCTAATTCTAGAATATTAATTTGTCAGTGTTCCTTCTTTATTCTGTTTTCCATTATTTATATTTTCTGTAACGGAGTAATTTTATACTTGGATAAAGGACAACAATCCTAATATTACGTGAAGTGATTGGATGTTATTATAATGATACATGTATATGTGAAAAAGACATTTATTTTACACAAAAATATACTTAATAAAAACTGAACAACTCCGATAACATGCTTGGATCTGGGGACCATAGAAAGAAACAACACAGCGTAGTAGATAAAAGCATTGTCACTAGAATCAGTCAACCTATGAACCTGTGGCACTCTTTAGAAGTTATCTGACCTTAGACAAGTTACTTAAGCTTTCTGTATCTCTGCTTATTCAACTATGAATGGAGATAATACAATTGCCTACCAAATGGATAAAAATACCTCAGGTTAACCCTTCTGGAATACATAGGAGGAAAAGTATAAGTTCTCCCAATAAGAAACTGTGTATTTCTTATTGAATAATTCTTATTTACACTCTGTCATATTCATATCTTACGGAATGATGTAATATTCTTTTGAATAGTCTTATATCAGTACTACATATTGAATACCTTGCTTGCTACATTTATTTTTCCTGAATAAAATCCCCAACCAGATTACACTTACTATAGACTGTTTTTTCTTTATTGCAGTCTAAAAGTGGTGTTACTCAAAGTATAAAGGAAACCTCCGCCTTATTTAATTCAATAAGAAATTAACATTAAGTTCCTTTATAATTAAATTCATTCAAGATAATTAAAAATTGCAGAAGCCATAAAAATTATTAATAAAAATTAAAGATAACTCAAATATGTATTAGATGACATGAATAAAATAGTAGCAAACATTAGTAATCTTTCCCCTCATAGCATCCTTTTTTTAATGCTATACTTTTGTTATTGTTATTATGTCAAATATACTTTAAAAAAGTCATTGCTGCCACTCATGAACATAAAGTAAATGAAACCCTGCTAATACTTCTGCTTTTCTTCTTCATCTTAAAAAATTATTTCCTAGAAAATTTTTTCATAGAAAAGTTTAAGCAGCATTCCTCATCTCAATTTGATGATTATCACTCTTAAAAAAAACTTTTACATCAATAATAATACAATATGCAATAGCTATAACTATCAAAACTTTGGAGTTTCTCAAGTGTAAAACTCATCACGACATGGCAATAGAGATTTGGCTTTTGTTTTTTTTGAAGAATTGATCTAAACTCCACATCCTTAGCTGGAATCCTGCAGTATTTTCTTTGGCTTTCATGTTTTGAAATGTGGCAGTATAGTTGTAAATGCAATGTCTGATGGAAACTGTCGAGTGCCAAAGGGCCCACAATTTGAATTGACAAAGATCCCATTAAAGAGATCAAGAGTTAACATTTCATAATGTTTTTATAAAAGAAATTGACAGAGCGCTGACTCATCCAATTAGAAAACTGGCATAGAAATAAGCAAGGCAGAAAAGCTGGAAATGGACCTCAAATACTGGTCCTAGAGAAAAAGAAAGTTAATTAGATTACTTTACAGAAAGCAAAGACTTTAAATTACTGAGACAATGTCTTGAAAAATTTTAACTAGTGAGATCTATATTTTCCGAGTTGCAAATTTCTAAGGGAAAGAGAATAATGAACATAGTGGAGGTGAAGTCTAGAAAGTGTTAAGTAGGCAAAGGATTCGCTCTGATAGCTTTGCAGTTAGTAACTTTACTCTTCAGTGGAAAAGTTTGGGCAGTTGAAAGACTAGTGAAAGGCACATTTTATATCTCTTTTTCATTTTTAAAATCTTTTTCAATGTACCGCCTCTTTGAAAACAGTTTCCATTTTCCCTGAAATTTTCTTCTTCAATATTCGACTCATTATGGTGCCTAAATAATCATTTTAGAATGTTTCCAGGTTAAGCAAAAGACTTTATTTTAGAATTTGATCAAGGTTATAATACTGCTTTAAAATGTTAAATGGACTTGCATCAAATGCCAGCCAAATTACTTAATTTACTGGGAAGTCACATCATAAACAGAAAACAATGGTAATATTCTGTAATATAAAATAATGGTTTTATTGCACTGTAATTTTTTTCATATTTCCCAATGAAGTTATGTAGAGTTTGAGGTTAGATAATACATGCTATGCATGTAACAGCTTCTCAGATCTTTCATGATTGCATGTTTACTTTTATCTTTTTTTGATAGTTCAATTCAGCTAGCTGCTATTTACATGGTTCCTTGCAGATAGTTACTTTATTATAAAAACATTAATAAGAGTTATGAACTTCAATGAAAATAGTGATATTATTATTAAATGGATAAATTATATTTTGATATAGTAAATATTTCCCTTATTTAAATCTTTATTGAAAGCAAAATAAAATGACTTGTATGCAGAAAGAGTGATGGTAATTGAACAATTTATTTAGCATGCCAGTTTTTTCCTCAGAATGTCATTTCCATCCTAGCTTTCCTACTGTATCCCTGAATAATCCAAAGTCTCAATATTTCTAAAGACTAGCAAAAAGAAATTACTTCATAAATTAGATGTCCCCAAAATTAACTGTTTCAAGATTTGAGTCTTTGAGATGTCACCTATTTTGAAACAAAGAAGAAATTCTAACACTTATACATAACTTTTTCTCTTTAATTTTTATTTACAATTCTTTTGATTCCAGTGTTGAAGATGTAGTGTCGTAAAAATAGCTCATTCAGAAATGTTTCTAAGTCCTGGAAAGATCATATTCTGGATAGACATTATGTGTAACTGAGGTTAAAATTAAACTGCTTCTCCACAAACCCCTTGCAGGACATTTGGTCCTATCCAAAATGCCCGTAAGATATTTGGTCCATGCCAAAAGGTACTTGATATTTGATCCTGTCCAAACAATTTGTCCTGGATCAAATATGCTTGTGGACGTTTTGGACAGGACCAAATTTCAAGGACTTTTTTGCGTGAACCAAATGATTTATGGAAAAAATGTCTTGTCGAACAATGTCTTATGGATGTTTTGGACAGGACAAAATGTCTGCCAACCCACAAACCTTGTCTCTGAAATTGTATCATGTTTCCTTTCAACTGTGTTTCTTAAAGGTATTCTTTTTCTCATTTCTCTATTGCCATATTTCATTTATTGTTTATATGGTCACTGACTGAAACTAAAATACAGATGCAATAAAACCTCATATTCCTCTTGTTCATTAATAATCCTCTAATCCATGGTTTTTTTTAACATCTTTATTGGAGTATTATTGCTTTACAATGGTGTGTTAGTTTCTGCTTTATAACAAAGTGAATCAGTTATATGTATACATATGTTCCCATATCTCCTCCCTCTTGCGTCTCCCTCCCTCCCACCCTCCCTATCTCACCCCTCTAGGTGGTCACAAAGCACTGAGCTGATCTCCCTGTGCTATGCGGCTGCTTCCCACTAGCTATCTATTTTACATTTGGTAGTGTATATATGTCAGTTTTATTTAAATTAATCCATGTTGATGAATATTTCTATTATAAAGATTTTAAGCTTTCAATTCAAAGCATACTATAGCCACTTCCCTTCAGCTATTTCTTTACATAACAAGAACTTTATGGAATATACTGATTGTAAATTTCAGCGGGAAAACCACAGTTTTTATACACAGCAGAACAAATTACAGAATCCTTTAAAACTGTAACATTTAGCTTGAATCTTAAAGATGGAAAAGTCTATAATGGTTTTGCTGATGCCTGCACAAAAACAAAATAATTCATTTAGTTGTTAAAACTTCATAGAAAGTTACTCTTTAAAGTTTATCAAAGTCTTCTCCTACCTATATTTTGTGTTTACCTGTTCTAAGCATAGAAGTAATAATCCTTTCACAATAGTTATCTTGATTTTATTCTTAGTCTAAAATGAATACTGATATGGAGGAATCATTAAATACTTTTCTGCATCAGTTTCCAATTTTTAAAAAGCTATTAAAATGCTGTTTGTTGTC
The DNA here is from genome assembly GCF_026419965.1 of Kogia breviceps. Lineage (NCBI taxonomy): Eukaryota > Metazoa > Chordata > Mammalia > Artiodactyla > Physeteridae > Kogia > Kogia breviceps. The sequence continues at coordinate 69,188,534 of NC_081321.1, read as the reverse complement.
TAATGAAAATGTTAGTTATACATTGCAATTAATAAAACTGGAAAATACAAAAAGCAAATAATAACCATAGTAGTAGTAGTAATTCCACAACACAGGTAATATGATCAGTAACAGTTCGTGTTACACCACTTATTCATTCATGAAATAATTCTGAATATAGTTAAGATTATACTGTAAATGTCATTTTTATCCTGCTTTTGCTTACTGAAGATTCTTCCTATCATTCTGTATTTTCTCTCATTCTGTATCAGAGGAGAATTACTGTGTTACTTATATATTTTTTACTTGAGATGTCATGAACCATAATAAATTACCAGCCAAGTGGTAACAACAGGGGTTATAAAATTAGATTCCTGCAGTTTGAATATGAACGATATAATTTATTAGCTGTGCTACTTGAACAACTAATCTAACATCACTTAAAGTTTTTTATCTACTAAATATGCAAAATAGCACTACCCACTGTATGTCAGTGTTTTGAGGATTAAAGTAATTCATTCAAAATCTTTATCACATAGAAAATGCTTAATAAGTTCTAGCTTTCTCTCTTCCTCTTTCTCATTTTTCTCACCTTTGTTAATTACTACTGCTGCTGCTATCACTAGTCTCAGGTCAATTACTATTACAAGTAGCGATACTATCTTCTAATACTAGGTCTAATACTATATTCTAATGAGCAGAAAGCGTCAGATTTTGCTTGGCATAATGACCTCCAGGTTCATCCACGTTGCCAAAAATGGCAGAATTGTTTTCCTTTTTTTTTTTTTTTTTTTTTTTTTGCCTTGCTGCACGGCATGCTGGATCTTAGTTCCCCAACCAGGGATCGAACCTGTGCCCCCTGCAGTGGAAGAATACTATTCCACTGTGTGTCAAATTTTCTTTATCCATTTGTGCAGAAATAGACATTCAGGTTGCTTCTACATCTTGGCTATTGTGAATAATGCTGCAATAAACATGGGAGTGTAGATATCTCTTTGATATCCTGGTTACATTCCTTTGGATATATACCCAGAAATGGGATTGCTGGATCATATAGTTCTATTTCTAATTTTCTAAGGAACTTCCAATACTGTTTTCCACAGTGTACAAGGGTTCCCTTTTCGCTACATGCTCACCAAAACTTGTAACCATTTTTTAAATAATAACCAATCTATCTGGTGTGAGGTGATAGCTTATTATGGTTTTGATTTGTCTTTACCTGATTATTAGTGATGTTGAGCATCTTTTCATATACCTGCTGTCCATTTGTATGTCTCCTTTGAAGAAATGTCTGTTCAGTTATTTGCCCATTTTTTTGCTAGTGAGTTGTAACAGTTTCTTATGTATTTTGGAGTACATGATACCACTTATTTGTGAAATATAAAATAGTCAAACTCAGAGAAGCAAGGGTAAAATGGTAGTTGCCAAGGCCTGGGAGGAGGAGGAAATGGGGAGTTATCAGTCAAAGGGTACAAAGTTTCAATTATCAAGATGAATAAATTCTAGAGATTTGCTGTAGGGCATAATGACTCAGTTAACAATACTGTATTGTATACTTAAAATACGGTTAAGAGGATAGGTCTTATGTTAAGTATTCTTATCACAAAATAATAAGATAATAAAAAGGGCAGGAGAAAACTTTGGGAGGTGATGAATATGTTAATGGCATAGATTGTGGTGATGATTTCACAGATGTATACTTCCCTCCAAACTCATCAAGTTGTATGCATTAAAAAATACTAGCTTTTTGTATGTCAACCATACCTCTATAAAGTGGTTTCAAAAGGAAATAAATAAAAACTTTTATCAGAGAAAACAAAAAAGAAAGCGTCAGATTTTGGAGTCAGACAAACATAGGTAAAATCTTTAGCAGACTTTTATTAACTGTGTGGATTGAGAAAAGTATGTAATCTCTCTGCAACTCAGACTTCTTATTTCTAAACATGGGGATAATAATACAGCCACAACGCTGTCATTTTTTATGCATGCCAGTGTGGCTTACAAAACTTCTGGCACACATTAGGCATCAGGTAAGTATTAGTCCCTGTTTCCTCTCCCAGTTTCCCCTCTGCAGTTCAATTATTGGAATCTAATTTTGTTCTAAATCTAATGATCATCAATGCGTTCCATAATTTATGTTCACCATTTAGTGAGGAAAAATATGAATTGCTGAACGTCCAAATATCTAAAACAGTAAGAGAAGGAAAAGGAGGAAACATTGAAAATGTCACTGATGTTGTAAAATGATTTTCAACATTTCTAGTCCTAAAATCTGTTTTAATAGCTGGAACAGGGAAATTCAAAAAGTTAGAAGAATACTTATGTTTAACTTAGTTTATTGAAATCTTGCCCATATTTTCTCTTAAGAAAATGTGTTATCGATTTATGAGATAGAAATCTCTGATTATGTTCAGTTGCATCGGATTGACCTTTGTGTAGAGTTGCAATTAATACATTACATTTATTTCAAAATAAATCCCTCAAGAGATGTTAGCTGTTAACTTGGAAAGTGAAATCCTTTTCCACTGGATTAAATATGTCTACATCAAGAGTTATAATAATATTTTAATATTGTAACAGTAAGCTAGACCAGTTAATTGTGACCCTTTAACACTTAAAAACAACTTTTTATTTGAAGAATGCACTTTTAAAACAAATGTTTATAATTACAATGAAGGTCTGGAAATAATGTAGGTATTTGCAGAAATCTGGAGGCAAAGGTTGCAAGAAAAACTTTAAACACCTGTTCAAATAGAAGCCATTGGCTATGTTTGAAAAGTATCTCCTGCATAAGATCCGTATATAGAAATCTCCCTTCTGAAATGGTTTCATATTTGACCGCCACAAGACCAATGTTGTGACATTCTATATGTGCAAGTTAAGAAAAAAGGATCCAGAGATCACAAGCTCCGCAGTTCATGACAAAATTTTAAAAGGATAAATAATTTTCATGAAGTACTATCAACTATGGTTTTGTTTGAATGCCATTATACATTTCTCTATGCACTTAAATAGATGTTTAGACCATGAAATTTCCATTTCAAACATTCTGATAGGTAGATATTTTTACAGTATAAGCTCATTTTTCTTCTGCAAAGCAATTAAATATAGGCTATTGCTGAATTACAGTAAGTCTGACTAGTCCCTGTATTTTAGTACTTTATATGTCAGTGACATAAACCTAAGATATAGATTTGAAATCTTGGCATGAGAAAACTAGTGTCACCAGAAAAGAAAAACAGCTAACGGGGAAGTTATTTAGAATTGAAAAGACAAACAAAAGAGAGGGAAAATGATCTAATTAAGATCTACGCTGACAAGTAAAAATGATGCATTGATTCTTCCGCAATGTCTGATGCAGTGTACATTGTTACCAAGAAATCTTTGCTCACTTAAAATAGAAGCCCCAGTTGATTCTTGCAAATCGCATTAAAAACTCTCATATGTAGGGTTGATGCTGTGGGGCGGGGGGTTGGGGATCCAACTCATTCTTTCTTTCTTTTTTTTTTTTAAGTCCATCCTAGGTGTAGGTGGGGAGGCTGGAGAATGGTTGCTTCTCAAGACTTTAGTGTGCGCTGAGCTTTCTTTTTGATGCTGACAGGGGAGGGTGAGGACTGGGATGGTGAATGAGTCCCCCATATCAAACCCTTTGGCGAGCACAAGACAGAATGCTTGAGTTTCGGTTTATTTTTTTATGAATGTCCAGATCTGTTTCCCCCTGCCCTCCCAGACTTGTGTGGCCAGTTAGAAATGTCTGGTTTGTGTTCATCTCTCCCTTATTTCTGGAGCAGGAGCTGAGACCCCGCCACATCTCCTGTGCTCTGCATCCACACCTTGGACATTAAAGGTCGACTGATGCAAAAGATAAATAAATAAATTAATTAAATAAAATAGAGCCCCAAAGTGACTGCTTGGAAGTTCAGTTAAGCACAATAGAACTAGTTATATAATGAGAAGATGAGTAAAAGCTTTGAGGGCTAGAATTTATTTTTTCATTTAGGAAGAGAATTTATTGTTCCAAGAGGCCATTTGGTGAATCAGTCACTTCCAAGACAGCAGAAAATAACTTGAGAGCTCAAAGCAAACAGAGAAAGCTTGATCACCTACTTAATAAAATTGGTACCCTTTAAGGATTAATACATTACATATCTGTTTTTTCTGAGATCACCGTTTCCAGTTTCTGCTATTCAGATTCCTGGTGCCCTTCATTGTACAGGGATTCTCCACCTCAGCACTACCGATTTTTTGCACTGGATAGTGTTTGTTTTAAAGGAGATGTCCTCTGCATTGTAGGATGCTTAAGAGCATTTCTAGCCTTTACTCACCAGAAGCTAATACCACATTCCACCTCAATCATGACAGTCAAAAGTGACTCTGCATTTTACTTATCTTCCCCAGGGGGACAACACTGCCCCATATGAGAACTTTTTAAGCCATAGTGGGAACATAAAGCATTGTTTATCTATTATTTTTGGACATTTAAGGTTTTTTTATCCAGTTTTTGGCTATTGTGAGTAAAACTGTTTGGAACATCTGTTTACAAGTCTTTCTGTGGATGATTTTATTTTTCTTGGGTAATGCCTAGTAAAATTACAGGGGGATAATTTGTCTGGGACATCAACTTTCCCCACTGGTTTCTGCTAAGTGCTCCTCAATCTTATGTGGTCTATGCAGTTCATTGCTAAATTATCTATTTTCAACCTCAGGACCTTTTTAAATTTGGTACTCTTTTTCAAATGCTTACAGGTCTCTCCTAAGAATGGGAGTCACTTTTGTTACGGCTGGCCCATGTTAGGCTGTGAAAAACGCTGGGTTTTTTCAGATCCTTTCATGACACACCTAGGAAATGGAATATTCCTGTTTCTCCTTTGGAATGTTGAGATATGAGAACTTTACTTGACTCACTAGGCCCACTCCATCTACGTTTCTTTTCTGATACCTTACATTCTCCATTGGTTTTATCTGAAGGGAAAAAACAAAAACAAACACTCTAGGCTCACATCCAACAAACATGTGAAATCCTTCGGCTGCCCCACTACACCAGGTCCTTTTGTGGAGTTAATTTCTGGACCCAGAGCTCAGATGTCTACAGGAGCTCTTCCCCCATCACTACCTCATTAACTTCCTCTCCTCACCAGGAAAGAGAAGAACAGATATATCAATCTGTGCTCCACGGATTAAGTCAGATCAAAAAGCCCCTGCTGGGGGCCTCCCTGGTGGCGCAGTGGTTGAGAGTCCGCCTGCCGATGCAGGGGACGCAGGTTCGTGCCCCGGTCTGGGAAGATCCCACATGCCGCGGAGCGGCTGGGCCCGTGAGCCATGGCCGCTAAGCCTGCACGTCCGGAGTCTGTGTTCTGCAACGCCACAGCAGTGAGAGGCCCGTGTACCGCAAAAAAAAAAAAAAAAAAAAAAAAGCCCTTGCTGTGACCACTGCTTCTTCTCACCCACCAACCCAAAGAGTGGACACTGGAAAGCTCTTCAGAGCCTCGTGTGTCCTCAACCTTGACAGCTAGAAGCAACAGCCAAGACTTACAGGAAAATTATCTATATGCTGCTTTCCTCTTCCAAGACTTGCACAAATGCATCAAATTATCAGAAAAAAAATTATATCCAGAACCCTGGCTTCAAAGAGACTCTCTTTTCCAATTTCTTTAAATAAGAGGAAGGAGGACTATATTAGAATCAATTCAAATACCCTCCTACTGAGGCAGATTTACTATTTAGCTAGTGAGGGGTAAAACCCTGGCACCTCTCTTATACAGATTTCAATGACTGCTGGAGTATTGGGGGATTGAAGAGTGTTCTAAGTGAAGTAGGTGAAGTGAAGTCAGGTGCAGACAAGAAGTATTACAGCACTTATGGTAAAAGGCTAAAAGACATCTCAGAAGAAAGTAGTGTGAATCTCTATAGAACATGTGGGAGAAAAAAACCACTTTTAGCCCTAATTTTGTATTAATATTGTTGTGTCATTTTTCTTAAGGTTTCCCAAAATTATGTAAGTTTTAGGTCTCACAAAACCTGTTTTTGCTCCTGCTTTGTACAGGTTACAGGAGGGATGTTGAAATAAACAATTGCCTGTAGTTCAGGAAATATATACGGTCTGTAGATATATTTCTGGGAACTGTCAGCAGATGGAGGGAATTTAAAGCCATGAGTCTATCACCAAGGGAGTAAATACATATAGAAAAGAGGTCAAAAGAAGGATCCCTGAGGCAAACCCCAAATTTAGAGGCCCTGGAGACAGTGATGTTAGACATACTGCAAAAGATGAAAAAGTCAGTAAAGGATACTGGAAAAGAACAGTGAAACAAAAAAATTAAGAAATGTGGTGGTTCAGAGGGCAAACGAAAATAAGTTTCTCTAAGAGAAGTGAGCAGCCATGCCACATGATGGCTATTCTCATTAATACCAAAGATATACACAGTAACAACAACAACAACAGAAGCAACAGCTAACACAGACCATAATTACCTTATGACAAGCAGTGTTCTAAGCGCTTTAGGTCTAGTCGAACTCACTTAATCCTCACAACAATTTTATGAGGCAAGTCTTAGTAACATTTCGAATTTTGAAAAATGAGAACGCTGAGACCCATAAGGGTTAAGCAGTGACATGTCCAAGATCATACAACAGGTAAGTAGACAGGATTTGCTCCCAGGCCACCTGGCTCTGGAGTCTACATGGTTCACAACTCTTATAGACCATTTGTATATCCTTTCTGTGAATTTTGCCAATGACTATTTCAGACTTGAATGTGTTCATTGTCTCTGGAATCTACCTGTTTGGTATAATTATGGGTAATTTATTTCCTTCTTACAAACTAATAACTTATATAACATATAAGGGGACTCCACTGTCTATGTTTTTTGAATCCAAGACTTTATCCCTGGGAATCATATTTTTCCTCACTTTATCATCCATTCTATTAGTTATCTATCTGCATTATTCATCTAATTGTCAAACACTGACATACCACTAAAATGTAAAGGGCAGAAACTGAGCTGTCAATGAACGATTCAGTGCACCTGTTTCTAATTAGGAGGTGGCAGTGGCTGTTAAATGCCTCTCTGTGTATCTGGACGGACACTCTTGAGACCACGTTGTCTATTTATCCTCTGAGTTACTCCAGAACTAGTCCAGCAGGGAGGGTCTTCATCCCTATTGCAAGGGAGGCACACCCTCCAGCAGAGCCCAAACCATAATTGAGATTTCCTGGCAAATTCCATGTGTGAAGAATCAAACCCTGAGAAACCCTGCAAGAGGAACTTTCCATTGATTTCAGCTGTGCCTAATTTGCCATAAAACTTTAGAGAAGGTAGTAAATTGGCTAGTGTTTTCAGATAGATTTTCCTATTATAGAGGACCCAAAAAAAAGAAAAGGGAGGAGATGCACTATTTTGTCTTTGAAGGTGAAAGAAATCTGCTCTTTATGCCACTTCAGACACCCATGACTAAACAGGGATGGACATGTTGAAGGGGTGGGTAGAATTCATATTTTGTTGTGAATTTTATTTCAGTGGAACAAAGCTGATCGTCTTCAGCTTATAAAAACAGGCACAGAAAGAATGAAAATCAGACACCCTAAGATTATTTAGTGGAAACTGTGTGATTTGATGTGACAGAGTGTCACTAATACCTATGGTGCAATCTGTATTTATAAACAGAGTTTGCTACTTGTCACAAATCCAGAAAACAATGCCCTTAGGAAGAATCACATTTGATCATCTACCTTGGTCCACTCTGAAAGATTTTACTGAAATAAAAGAACTACAGTAATATTTGAACTAAAGGCTCCACTGGATTTATAAAACAGTGTGTCAAAAACTTATTTCTTTGAAAAATTGAAAAGATCCTCAAAGGGTTTGGAGGTATGTGGAAATCCGGTCTCAAATAAAAAGAGGGAGGAATCTCATACTCGCTAGGAATGAGTAAAGCAGAAATAATAATTACTTTATTAAAATGATGTATAGCACATATTAAACAAAAACTAATACCATAGCCAAATTTATCTGAGAATTTTACAAAGAATAATTAGAGTACCTGACTGCTATCGTTTCGGTGTTTATATTCTGAGAAAAGATTGTTTTGTCATCAGTTTTGTTCACTAAAAGGTGTCGAGGGCTTTCCTGGTGGCACAGTGGTTAAGAATCCGCCTGCCAATGCAGGGGACACGGGTTCGAGCACTGGTCCGGGAAGATCCCACATGCCACGGAGCAACTAAGCCCATGCGCCACAACTACTGAGCCTGCGCTCTAGAGCCCGAGAGGCACAACTACAGAAGCCCGCATGCCGAGAGTTCGTGCTCTGCAACAAGAGAAGCCACCTAAATGAGAAGCCCACGCACCACAACGAAGAGTAGCCCCCACTCTCCACAACTAGAGAAAGCCCGCGCACAGCAACCAAGACCCAATGCAGCCAAAAATAAATAAATAAAAATTTTTTAAAAGGTGTCCATAATTGTACCCAATCCATTAGGTATTCTTTTCTGGAGGTGATAATATTCTGTTTCTTTAAATTATTTGTTAAATATTTAGCCGTTCCAACAACTTAGAGAATTACTTATTTCCCTAAAGCATATGACAATTGTTTTAAAGTACCCCATACCCTTATCCCAGTTCACACCTAATTATATTCATGACTACTCTCTGTTTCTTAATTAAGAGTGTTGAATTTCAAAGTAGAGAAACAGTCCAAGTTACAAATATTCTACATATATATTAAGATAGATAAATAGATAGACAGACAGACAGACATAGATAGGTGATATTTTAGGTATCATGGATGGAGAGCAGATTTGAAAGTGGAACTTTCATGTACTGACAAAATATTATTAGCTAAAAGTGTTATCTATAATACATTATGTCTTTATTTCCTGGCCTGTGGAGTCAGGCCTACCCACTTTTGAACCTTGGCTCTCTTCCTCAGCAGCTGTTTTACTTTGGGCTTGTTAATTAATAGACTTGGCTCCCAGTAACCCTTATATGTATAATTGGGATACTAATATAATTTACTTGACAGAGGAGTTATTGGACAAAATAGAATAACATACAAAGAGCAAAGGAAAACATTTGCTTTGTAATAAATATTCAATATATGGTAACTATTTTTCTTCTTATTAAATTATATGGGTTGATGTTATAAAGACAATACATTTTTGGATATATGTAAATTGTAGAAGTTTATTATATTTCAAATACAGATGACCTGAAGATTTAGACCCTGTTAACCCTTTTTTCTCACTTTCCTATTATATATATTATAGTTTTTAAATGAGTTGAATAATTCTAAAAATGGAATGTCTACATCATCTAGAGGATACAGAGCTAATATTATCAAAAAATAACTGTTCTCAAAATGAGTCAAACTTTTAGGAATGCCTTGGCCAACAAATAGTTATAGAATTGAGTTTTAAGGTGGCTTTGAAATTTATATCATTATTATCACTTGTTAAATTTTGATTATAAATATCTATATTTTGTTTAATTGAAGAGTATCACAATGATAATAAAGGTTTTGTGAAAACTTATAGTTCTCCACAAAATCTTTTTTCATTATGACATTCTAGCTCACTACATTATTTCAAGATACAATCCATCCTCATAATTTACAGTAGTCATAATCTATAAAGTGGCTGCAAATGCTAAATTAATGAATACTGAATCATTGCTCCTAGGAGAAATACAGGGTTAAGTTCTTGTGAGCCTCTGGTCACACCACTTCTAGCAACTAATCATTAGGTAACTTGTTTTATGTGTTTCTGCTTAAAGACACTTTAATATACATTATTGATTCATTAACACTGAACTCAATGAACTCAACAGAAGTCAATTGCATTATAACTCCTGCCTGAACAAGCTTACCTAACACATGCATCATGCATTTTTTCCTTAAGGCACATCACTGCCTATTTGTGCTTAGGAACAGGAGACCCACTTCAACACTATGCTTGGGTACCATTTTAAACAATAGAACCACCAACAAAAAGCACAATAACTGGCACTAAATAGACCACAAAAAGAAGACATTTACAGTATAAGAGCTGAAGCAAGAATTAACAGCGTCACTGTCAGGCCTCAGCTGGGAACATGTATGTCAGGCAATTCAAATTTTTTGCTTCTCCCCTCAAATCTTTAAGACCACGAAAGTGTCATGAGTATTGACTTGAGGGTTACAAATAAATTTTCTCCAGTAGGCAAATTTGCAAATACGGAATTTATGAATAAAGAGAATTGACTTCTAGGTGTAACTTAGCAAGTTATAATGGCCATAAACCATAATCTTTCTCCTGTGCTCATTCTCACTGTTGATCTGCTTTTGGTTTTCCTTTTTTTTCTTTTTCAAGACGGTCTTTTATTATTACCTGAGAGCAAGGTTCAATACATAACAGAGAGAAGTTCCTTTAATACCTGGATAATGGGAATCTTAATGATGATTATAAAAGAGAAGAATAACACCTTTTAACATGAAAAAAATTTAGTGAAGTATGAAATAGAAATAAGCCTATCCCTAGTGAGTTATCATTTTACACAAATATTACCTAATGTATTAAAAAGTAAAATTTATTATCTCCTGCTCAAATGTGTGCCGACTACACTGTCTAGTCTTCCTGGTGACTTTTCGAGACCATGGATTAATTTCTCAAAATGATGTGAAGATTGTTGTGGAATTCAACAGGAATATTCAAAAGGAACACATTTTCATTTCAGTAATGAATTATTACTTGAATCAGTCACTCAGTGAAACAATAGCACATCAGAAAAATATAAAAGTATCTGTGAAGTATGAAGGGGTAATAGAAATAAAGGGTGCCTGTAGTATAATGGACAGCACTAGGTCATATTTGTGCTTCTTGCATACACTTAGCATCTTAATCAGTTTGGGCAGCCATAACAGAACACCATAGATGAGGTGGCTTATAAACAACAGAAATTTATTTCTCACAGTTCTAGAGACTGGGAAATTCAAGATGAAGGTGCTGGCAGATTCTGGTCTGGTGAGAGCCCACCTCCTGGTTCACAGATTGCCATCTTTTTGCTGTGTCCTCGCATGGAGGAAGAGGAAGAGAGCTCTCTGGAGCTTCTTTTATAAGAAACTAATTCCGTTCATGAGGGCTCCACCCTCATGATCTAATCACCTCCCAAAGACCCCGCTTCCTAATGTTATCACACTGCGGGTTAGGATTTGAACATATAGATTTTGGTGGGACACAAACATTGATCCATAGCACTTACATATGAAGCAGAAGGAGAGCAGACTTCTATCTTTTCCTTTCCCTCCATGAGAAAACATTAAACCAACTGTGATGGGAAAGTAATTAAGGTAGGAAATAGTACAAAAAACTTCTAACATCTATCTTTGATGCTAAAGATAGCTCTTATCCTGCCAGGCTCCTCTTTCTCAACTGTGATTATTTATTTATTTTGGAGATTGTTTTTCCCATGAATAGTTGCAATGTTCATTGCACATCAGTATTCATGAATAAATGCCACAACACAGTTTCTAAACCTCATGATATATAAAATGCACATAAATTGGAGAAAACATTATATTAATTTTTCATACATCTACTGTGGACAGGAAAACACAACCTACCAGAGGTTTCTCTAATGAGACTTCAAAGGTGTAGGAGTTTCCTAAAGTAAAAGGTCTTCTGAACATCACGGTATCCAGAGAGGAACAGAGGAACATGTCCTTAGAATGAGTGAAAGTAGAAGGGGGGATTGCTTAGGATTTGAATAGTTTTGGGTCAAACATACCAAGAACAGTTATGTAAAGCTCACAGGCATTGTTTGAAAAATGGGAAATTATCTCATATAGTTATATTTAAGAGTTGCCAATGACTGTTGTCTTGTGAGAAATTAGCACTTCTTTCACTGCAAAGTCAATGCCACATCTCTGGGAAATGGAAATCTTGTTTAAATAAAGCTCATTTAAGCTTTATTTTGACAGATACATCATTATGACAGTGACTCAAATACCAATTCCTTTATGAAGCGTACAAGGAATATGTGCAAAGTACTATTCTGAGAGAAAGACTGTAAATATATACACAAACATGCACTTTCCTTGCTCTTGAAGAATATGCAAACTGAAAGTAAGAGCAGACATAACCCAATACTGTAGCAAAGGATACAAAATAATATATGACAGGATGGAGATATATTGTTCCAGTGTTATGGGAGTTTAGAAGAGGACTAGATTAATTCTGGCTAGGGGAAAATTTTTGTGGTGCCAGAGGGATTTGAGTTGGGATATTCATATTAGAAAATATGGATTTAAGGAGGATTAGTCTTCTGGGGAAAGGGATTGTGTAGGTCCCAAACAATAAATCAGGAAGAGGAAAGGTGTATGTGAGGGATTTTGTTTAGTTTGATTAAAAATAAAATTCAGTGAGAGGGAAGAATGATTGCTACTTTGGAGTAGAGTTGTGGCAGGATTTTAACATGCAAGCTATGAGTTGCTGGTTTAAGTACTGAGATAGGAAGTGTTACTGTTTATGAAGATAAATAACTACAGTTAAAATGACATTACTTTGTTGTATAAGGATATAAAAGCAGATTTTGTGTTGTGACAACTGTTTACAAAGACTATATGATTTTGACTTTCTATGTCTAATGCTAAGCTTCAAACAGTCACTCTACATAAAATAAAAATTCACTGAATTTATTTGCTTCAGGTTTGGGTCTGTTGGCAAAGGTGCTGAAAATATTTGGCTAGTTATTTTGCTGCATTAGACTTAATTATTTTGTTGGCATTTAAAATAAATCTCTAAAACTCTGGGGCACTGAGCTGATTTGACTACAGAAGGAATCCCCTTGGAGCTTTTCTGTTAGACCATTTCAGTGTCCATTGCAATGAATGCTCTCAGGACGTGGTTTAGGAGATAAACTGATTACTTTCTGTGAAAATTAACTGCTAATATACTCTGAAAAAGTTTAGTGGGGTTATCGAAAAAGAAACACATGGTATAACTATAGTACTTGTATTGATGTTAACTCACTGGGAAGTGATTTCACTGGGATTATCATAGTTACCCACTGAGCACTGCTCTTAGTTTTTACCAAACTACTTCTAGAAGGATCTTTCTGGAAGTTCTGCCCTCTTGCTTTTCACCTCTTTCTAGGGTTTTACAGCATGCTGATATCAGAATGAGAACACAAATATTTTGTTCCTAAGAAATAATGGGTATTGGCATATACACTCTAAAAACATTCTTATCCACAATTCAACATCTCATGACCTTGGGAAGCTATAGCCTAAAGGGTCTCCCTATATCCTGTTATTACTAAGAATACCATAAGTAGAGAATTTCAGGAAAAGTTTCAACAGGAGCAGTGCCAATTTCAGAGGTTCTAGGTCCACTAAATTCACTTTCAAGGCAAACATGACAACATTTTTTTTAAGTATGTAATATATTCTTTAGCATTTCCAAAAACATCATGCATTGGTGCACAATAAAGTAGGGGAAATAATATACAGTTTAGCATGTATTTATTTTAAAATTTACGGGAAAAAAGAAACAAAACATTTTTAAGTATTAGTTTTAAATCATTCAATAAACAATAGTAGGCAGGAAGATATAATGTTGTTACTACTCACTTAAACTGTCCTCCTATTAATGAGTATCTTAGAATAAGGTAATTCCCAACCTCAGCTCTCACTCCCATCTCTCTCTAGCTTCCACCCCCAATACACCTACTTTTAAGGAGAAAATGGCAAGTAAATATATTCTTTTTAAAAGACAGACTATAGAGAGACATAATTATGTGTGACTGTAGAATAGAATCATCAATATATTTCTGAAACAAATATTTTATTTATTTTTCTCCTTTGATACCTGTGGTGTGAGTCTGAGTGCAGAAAATGAGAGACTCTAAGTACATAAACTCAAGAGGAAAGAGAAGACATAGGCCCTTAAAAAATAATTAGCAGAAATATGATTTTTTTCACTAGATACAATCTTAGTGACCACTGAGATCTTGCTTGAAATACACCCTATCTGAAATAGAAAACAAAACAAAACAAACACTTTAAAATAAAAATTAATTTAGAGAACAGATTTGGTTTAAAAAAATATCGGTTTGAAATATTCTAAATACACATCAACTTATTATCTTCATAATAGGTGCAAAAGAAATTGAAACACTATTTTATTTTTAAGTGTTAATTTATTTCTATTATTTATCATTATATTCAAATTTATGATTTAAATGTAAATCTTTCACATGTGGATACTGAATAAAGTATCCACATAATCAATTAAAAACTTAATTGTTCATCTAGTTGTTTGTAGAAAAACTAGCATTTAGTAATATCTCAACAAAAACATATTGTAATTTAGGACCTAAGTTTTATACACACACATACACAAGCATAGACTAAGCCATAGAAAGAAAAGCAGGAGGGAGTGGGGAAGAAGAAAGAATTTGATGAGCAGTTTTTTTTGAGTGACCTCATCTTTGTCTATAAGATTTCATTAAGAAAAAAGCCAGGCCTCTGACATCAGCATGGTCTTTTGTTATGAAATTACATCTCATTTTTTTTTTTTTTTTTACAATTACCTTCTAACTCTTGACTTGCCCTGTGATAACATTCTTGTGAATCCTCTCAAATTCTAAAATAATGAAATATAAATATCTCCTATAATATGTATTAACTATATTCTACACAATGCAATTGGTTTGTTAAATTTTGTCTAAAAATCCTTTTCAGTCTAGTGAGACAAACAATATTTAAATAAATTGCTTCAAAATGGTTGTTGTAATAATAACCATAATGAGACATGGCAGCCATCAGTTAAAGCATGTGATTCAGTACAGACTCACTGGATTTTACTCTTTCTACATAAGCACTGTACAATTAATAGAAGTGATTTGTCGTCAACACTGGAAATTATTCACAAACATTTTAATGAGGTGATTCTTACAAAGGGAAGAAATTAAATTTGACAATTATCTTGTTTTACTAATTGTTTTCTAGACGTCCAGAAGGCATTTTGATAAGCCTTTCGTTTCAATTCAGCCAATTTTTTTGAGAAACTATAGTCTGTATAAAGAAGTCTGTTTGAGTCTTAATAAAAAGAATGTTTTTCAGCCCCAAATTCTTTAAGCAATTTCAACAGGAAGCAGGCAAACAGAGCTGTGAAGAACTCCCTCAGGGATTGTAAAGAAAATGTCCATTATAACCTTTTGAAATCTGAGGCAGGAAAAAGAAAAAAAAAATCAGGGGCATCAAAATAGACAAATGGGAGTTGTCACTGGTTTCATGGGGATTAGCCATTCAAAGTACAGGATGTAACTGCATTTGTTGACTAAATACTGAATGAAGAGAAAATGATACTTTTTATTTGGAAAACAAAAACATGAATCTATCTATTTGAATAAAACAATTTATAAAAATTTTTGTTAAGTCCTATGGAGAAAACTCTTTATAATAACTGAGTGCTGTTATTTACTGACATTTAGGAAAATTTTCGTGTATGTGGCTAGGGGTCTTACCTTTTTAAAACTGTGTGATTCAGGTAAATTCAAACTAAATATAAGCCTTTATCTTACCAGTTGGCATGGATAAGCATATTACACTTAGCAATTTGGCTGACTTGAAAGATATTTTGGCACAGGGTGTAAGGGCCAACTTAATTAAAGGCTGCAATATCCTGATGTAGGCTTAAGTGACATTGACTCTCACAATACATAATTAAATTCTCTCTATGGTGATCTTTCATATGAGAATTGTACCTTTCTATAAATCATGCACTGAAACTGTGCGTTGAGAAAATACCTTCAAATTTTGTTGGTTATAGAGATAGAAGGGCACTGCAGTCATCTATTTAAAATAAAATAATTCTTTTATTAGATACACTTAAACGTACTTGCAGTAATTGTAATA
Source organism: Kogia breviceps (assembly GCF_026419965.1). Taxonomy (NCBI): domain Eukaryota; kingdom Metazoa; phylum Chordata; class Mammalia; order Artiodactyla; family Physeteridae; genus Kogia; species Kogia breviceps. Next base: position 69,172,667 of record NC_081321.1, on the reverse strand, counting down.
GCAGCTATACAGAAAAATACTTTAATTTTCATATTAAAATGAGCCCCTTAAAAAGCGCTCCTCATGGGTTGCACAAATTAAATGGAGATACAAAAAAAAGGATCGTTTTCCTAATGAATGGGCCAAACTTAAAGAGAAACAAAGTGAATGCAATAGTGTACTCATAGGCAAGATTCCAAAAGCAGAATTTAACCAAGATTTACTTTTGTTAATTTTTAAAAACAATTTTTATGCTGTGATTTTTTAAATGATTCTTGACTTTCCTTAGCTCAAAACACCCAAGTACTAAGAAATGAAAAATTCCATTATTTACATCTAACTGCACATACAAATGGCTAATGTCCCTAGAAGTCAGGCTACCTTTTGTTTCTGATTTTTTTTTTTTCTTTTAATGAAGAGGGGGCCAACATCCCCCCCTCTGAGTTATCTGACTGATTTTGCAACCTCCCATTTAAGAATGGAGGATAACAGGGTTATTCCCCATGAGTGACTCCATCACTTCACTCATGTCTAAACTATTTTTATAGCTTGGCCAATGTCCAGAATGCTAACAGCAAGAACACTGACAAAACTCATGGTGCATTTAGAACTGCCTGGCTTCATTTGAACCCTTAAAATTCACCAAAGGGTGGGTTGATATATGGAAAGAATTGTGGTGTTTTGGCTCGTCAGGCCACTCAGGTTTCATATGTTCTGGTTTCAATAAGATTTCAAAGATTTCCTAAACCTTTGAAGTGTCATTTTAAAAAGTGTACACACATACACACCCAAAGTAACATAATGTGAACTTCTGAATCATTAACATGGAAAGCAATAAACTATATAGTATTTTGGCAAAATACAGGCAAAGGCATTTGAAATTGCTTTAAAAATGGCCACAGCAGGTAACTATATAGTTTACAAACTGCAAGCAGCATGCTAAGCAAATGTGTGTATTCTCTCCTGAAATGCTCCAATAGCTTTGTGAGACACGTTAGAAATTATTGTACTACAATTTAGAATATAGAAATTGAAATAGAATATAGAAATAATAATAATACAGAAGTTATTCTATAATTTTAAACATATATCATAGATGGGGATACAGATACAGACACAGAAAAATTAAGTAAGTAATCCAAGGTCACAGACAGAGTGAACAGAAGAGCAATTACTTGAACTCAGGCAGTCAGATTCCAGAAATTGTACCTTTAGCTACTATATTATGCAGCCTCCCATTTCTAATCCAATAAGCCATTTGGTAACAAAATATTTTATATTTTTTAAGAAAAATCATAAATGTCAGTGATTCTAATGTTTAATTATAGTAACTCACAGATATTCTGTTTATTTTCAAAACTATTCCATATACTTTGTAAAGAGGAGATGTACAGCCAAGCTACATATGTATAATTATTCTCATTATGCATTCTTACTAAGGAAAATTATTGTTTTTTAAGAGAAATAAGTATTTTCAAAAATTTAAATGTCCAAACTCATTAGTTAAAATGTTAGTACCAAGGGTGTTTATACAGTTAAATCAATTTACTATCCAATTAATAGAGCTTATCCAATTCTCAAAATTTAATGTTATGATTCATTTTCTAAATTGTGCTACTATTATGGGTAGATGGAAGATTTTTTTTCCCAATAAAGAACACATTTAACTTAGAGGGCCTAAATGTCTATATTGATTTTATTAATATGGTTTTAGATTAGAAAATTAACATAGGACTGCAGGCCCATTTCAAAGTATTTTATCTCCAGCATAAAATTGTCATTTACATTTGTCATTATGTTTCTAGTAGGATTATTTTATGTATTTCATTTTGTGTTTACTACACAGGAGATTTGATGGGTATAATTTTTTCAAAAGTCTGAGCTACACTTCCCTGTGGTTGTGTGACTGTAGCGTTTTTGCTCTTATACACATGATATCTCTGCTGTCATCTTGTGGTAGTAAACTCTGACAGCTAAGGTAATAGATTATGGTTGGTTGTAAAAGTCATATTGCAATTACCATGGGAATCAAAAATCAATTAAAATAATGATAAAAGTACATCTTTGAAAAAGGTATTAAAATTATAGAGACCTGCTTCTGGAAGATGGAAAAGAAATCACTTACATCCTATAAATAGTAGTTTTCAGAAATTCTAATTTAAGTAACCCTTAGAAAGTATTTGGACTCAAAATATATGTCAGCTTCTGTAAGACCAATGTGAAAGAAATTATACAGAAGAATTAAAATTAGAAAATTAGAATTATACAAAAGAATTAAAATTTACACACTAAAGATGACTCAAAAACTGCTGGTCCTGACTTTTGAACAACTGTGTTTACATACTAGTGTGGAAACAACTGTATATTAACTGTATGTTTTTGTAGAATCCTTAGAATTAATAAAATTTATATCAATGTAAATTCATGTTAGTGTTAAGTACAATATGTAAGAAGAAACTAGAAATTATTTTACTTGGAGTCAAGTCAGAAGTTATTGATCATATTCTAATTTTGATCCTGTCTATCATTTTGGACAAGTCACTGACTTTTTAAATATAATTCATTTTATCTGTCAAATCACAGAAAGAGCTAACATATACATCTTAATATTAAACTGTGCCATTAAATCTAAATATCATTCAAAAAAAGATTGACAAAGCAGATTTTTTAAATGACCCAACTATATGAATATGAGAAACATACCTCATATTCAACAGTATAGGTAGGTTGAAAGTAATAACATGGAATAAGACATACCATGAAAACATTAAGTTTAAAAAAGTGGTTATATTAATATCTGAAAAAATAGACTGTAGAGCAAAGAAAATTACTAGAGCTAAAGGGACATTACGTAATGATAAAAGGATCAGTCCACCAGTCAGACTTGATAGTCTTACCTTCTTTTTCAAGTATATTTTAGCTTAGTAATTCTAAGTTGGATAGGTTTTTGTTTTGTCTTGTTTTGTTTTTTTACTTTTTATCTCATTAGTTTAAAAATGCCCTCCATTATATCAATATAACAGTTTGCATTATTCTTGACGAGAATTCAGGTAACATTCTTATCACTGTTCTCTACCTGTTATATGTCTTTTTATCTCTGGAAGCTTTCATGATTTTCCTCTTTAATTTTCATTTTCAGGAATTACTTCAAAGTGTCTAGGTGTCATTTTATCATACTTACTCTACACGAGATTTCCTGAGGTCATAGAATATGTACTGATAGATTGATGTTTCTATGGAAAATTTTGACCAGTTTTTCTTATATAGCTTGTCTGTTCAATTTTCTTTCTTCTACTTTTTCTAAAATTAATCATTATGTTACATTTCAACTCATTGATAACTAAGTTCACTAACCCTTAGTCCCAACTTTTCCATTCTAGGATTTTTTTTTTTTTTTTTTTTTTTGTGGTATGCGGGCCTCTCACCGCTGTGGCCTCTCCCATTGAGGAGCGCAGGCTCCGGATGCGCAGGCTCAGCAGCCATGGCTCACGGGCCCAGCCGCTCTGCGGCATGTGGGATCTTCCCGGACCGGGGCACGAACCCGTGTCCCCTGCATCGGCAGGCGGATTCCCAACCACTGTGCCACCAGGGAAGCCCCATTCTAGGATTTTGACTGTTGTTTATGTGTTTGTTTTTTAAAGATTTCTTTGAAAGGTAATTTTAGGCTTACAACAAAATTGAGCAAGAGGTACAGAGGTTTCCGATACACCCTCTGCCCCCAAGCATGCAAGGATTTCCCCATTATCAACATACTCAACAGAATACGTTTTTTACCAAAGATGAACTTACATGGACTTATAATCAGATAAGGTAAAGGTCAAAGTCCACAGTTTACCTTAGGGTTCACTCTTGATGCTATACATTCTATGGGTTTGAACAAATCTATAATGATATATATCTGTCATTATTCTCTCATTTTCACTGCACTAAAATGATTGTTTTTATAGTCTTCAGTTCTCTGAAGATAGTCCCCATCTGTTCATTCATTATTTTTACCTTTTCTTGCAGATCATGATCTGCTAATTCCACTGTCTGAGTCATCACTGGTTCTGCATTTATTTGTTTTGATTATGAGTTCCATTTTTTTGCCTTTCACTTTTTTTTTTTTTTTTTTTTTTTTTTTTTTGCGGTATGCAGGCCTCTCACTGTTGTGGCCTCTCCCGTTGCGGAGCACAGGCTCCGGACGCGCAGGCTCAGCGGCCATGGCTCACGGGCTTAGTCGCTCCGCGGCATGTGGGATCTTCCCGGACCAGGGCACGAACCCGTGTCTCCTGCATCGGCAGGCGGATTCTCAACCACTGCGCCACCAGGGAAGCCCTGCCTTTCACTTTTTTAAAAAATTTATGTTTACCAGAATTTATTAATAGATTAACAGTGGAAGCTGATATATATTATCTTGCTTTATTCATTTTGCTTTTCCCTGAAAAGCACATTCCTTCTTATGTCTACTGGCTAAAGTGAGGAGATGATCATTCACATTTCACCAAATTGATTTGGGGTGGGCCTCGGGTTTTGATAATTGCTATGGCTGCTAGAGCCAGTATATTTGATCTTATCAAGGTTGACCCCTGGGAGTTGGGCTGTTATTTACCTTTAGATTCATTAGTAGCATAGCTTCTAGTTTCAGAGACTTCAAATATAATACACAAATACTATAATTGTTTCTGACTTTCAGTCTCAACTTCATTGAACAAGTATTTGTGTTATTTTAAGAATAGTAGTTACCAAGGTAAAGTGGTATTCTGCAACTGAAATTATAGTTAGATGAATATGAATTATAGATATTCCACAAATATAACTAAATGTTAATAGAGTGAAACTGTGTTGTCATAAAGGTTCTTGGTTTTATAAGCCACAGAAACTCTTTACATTCTTCACAGAAAATAATAATTCATATTTTCAAAGATAAGGGAAAACTCTTTGTCACCATTTTATGTTTGATTTTTCTTTTTGTAAGAACATATAAGTTAACTTTTTAATCTAAAATCCAGTTCTGTCATGGTTCTTTGTTTCCGTCAGCAAGTTTGTAATAACCCCCAATCCCTGAAAACATTTAGTTTCCTCACATAAAATAATAAATCTTAAAGATACATAAACCCTAAAATTCTATTTAAAGAGAAAAATTATTTGAAAAACTAATATTGCCAAGTCATGAGGTTAATAGTATTCTCATTGATTTTATCAATTATTAATTTTTTAATATTTTTCAAAAAGTTATTTTTACATAGTTTCTCATTATTTCCTATTTGTCCAAATACATTCTGATAACTCTGTGACTTAGAAAGCTTGTTAAAATAATTTGATTATGATAATATAGAGATGATACTTATCTCCTCAGTTAAGGACAGAAATAGTACTAATTACAAAGTCTTCATATTTCCAATTCTTCCCATTTCTACTATTCAAATTAATGACAAATATGTACATATATATCTAGAGAGAGAGAGAGAAAGAGAGACAGAGAGAGAGAGAGAGAGAGAGAGAGAGACATAGACAAAGTATTCCAGTATGTGCAAGATACTGGGGTAATTCTTAGAAATTTTATCAAGCACTAATACTATTGATATATTTATTATGTAATCTGCATGCACAAAACCATATTTTTCCAATACATAATGGAAGTATTTATTATTTTCAAAAGAACCTGAAATTTGTAGTTTAAGGAAGTTGAATTTGAAATTAGCTCTACACTAGCTTGTCACAAGTTCATTAAAATATGGTTAAGTATTATTTTTCAGTAGTTTTAGGAAGAATACATGAGATATTAATGGAATGTGCCTGGCATATTGATTATCCTAATTAATATAAATAATTGTATTAGGAAAATCAAAGAGGTGTTCAGAGAACATTCAGGAATACAAAACATTAAAGGTGCAATTTTTACTCTGGCATTGATTTTCTGTCTGCCTCTCAGCTTCTCCATGACAACTCTGAAAATACTTAACCATCATATAGAGTTTTCATATGGATTAACCAGTAGGTGGCTTTATGCTACTCTATGAAATGTATTCACATGCTGAGTTCTCCCATCTACTAAGAAAATGATGCAGTGTTCGTTTAAGAAAATACAACATCCATAGTCATCAGAGGCATTTTGAACGGTCTCCTTGTAATAGTAATGTATTTATTCTACTCCATCCACACATTTGATGCCTCTTGTACCCAGCAGTACTCATATCAGGGAATAAACTTTCAATGAGTGACCACAGAACATAAAACAAAGAAAAGGGCTTGCAGTCTTCCCTGTGAGTCAAGCTGTTTGAAAGCTTCCTCTGTTCTTATTTTTAAAAGTAAATTTCCTGGGGCTTCCCTGGTGGCGCAGTGGTTGAGAATCCGCCTGCTGATGCAGGGGACACGGGTTCGTGCCCCGGTCCGGGAGGATCCCACATGCCGCAGAGCGGCTGGGCCCGTGAGCCATGGCCACTGAGCCTGCGCGTCCGGAGCCTGTGCTCCGCAACGGGAGAGGCCACAACAGTGAGGCCCGCATACCACAAAAAAAAAAAAAAAAAAAAGTAAATTTCCTTTCATTAATCCAGTTTATAGTGTATGCACATGATTTACTAAAACAGAGTTCACTACTCATGAATACATCTATTAGACAAATGAATTCTTTTTATTTTTGGTCTACTTGCACTGAGGAAAATTGAGAGAAGGTAAGAATTCTTTATACAAAGGAATATGGAAAGGCCCCTGTAGTTACAAGATATGTAAGGCTGTTTATAAGGGTAGTTTGATGGAAAAAGAGAAATTAACTTTTTAAAATTAAACAAAAGAATAATACATCCTGATGTTACAAAATCAGATATGACAATGCCTGTGATTTTTATGTCAATCTGCTTATTTACATTACATAAAAAAGTTAAAAAATAAAAAGTTACATGTTTCTTTGCTACCATTTTGTCATATATCTAGAGAAACTTCTTTCTTAATTACCTGGGTCAAAGATACCAAGTGCCAATAATTTACCAAATTATTTGCCAAAGTAACCCTTACTATTTGGGTTTCTATTAGTTGGTTTCCACCAGAGAAAACTTTTTTCAAACGTCTCTTTTATCACATCTTGGAGTAATTAATCTTGCTCGAGTCTTTCTAGTGGGCAGCTCATTAATTTTCATGACGTTCTTTCATTGCTGATTAGCTTTCATTTAAAACACAACAAACAAAACCATCACTTTTTCTATCTTTCCAAGGTGTATTTCTCTGACACTTCTTTCTAAAACTATTTATCTCACTTCTTTCTAAAGCTGTCTATCTATCTATCTATCTATCTATCTATCTATCTATCATCATCATCTATCTTAAGATAGATATCTATATACATATGTGTTTATGTGCCTATATATATTTGCATCTATATTTACATCTAATATGATAGTGAAAATTATCTACAGGAAAATTTATACATGAAAGAGGAGGGTAAAATCCTGTGGCTAGTAAGTGCATACTTGACTGAATGAGTGACATTTGAGACTACCGATGAATTAGATTTTGACAGGTTTACGGCAACTACTTGATAAGTTTCCCATTGTCTAACTGTGATGGATCATGGAACTTGCTGAAAATAACACTGGCAAGAAAACTAGTGCCCAGATCTTAGAATCTCTAAGAACATAATAGTAAAATCAATGATTTCTGTTAAGTAGAAACCTTCTGTGTGTGGTATGGTTTCAGAGACTCTAACCTGATGCTACCTGTTAACAAAGTCAATGTTTCCATATTGTCTGGGTGTCTTCCAGGTTAAATTGACTGAGCCTGGATTATATTAGTGGTTCAATAGTAGCAAAATTGCATCTGGAGACCATACGCACACTTTCTTTCTTACCAATTTTCACTTGGTTGTATTTACTGAAGTTATGGAAGTGCTGAGTGAGTCATGGCATGTTGCCTGTCAACTGAAAGGTGCCATCCAGCCTGGCTGAAGTAAGCTAAGGGACTCAACATCTTTATATATGTGACTGGTAGGCAACAACGTGGCTATTTCATAATGGCATATGTAAGCAATAAAATCACTATTATTATATGCACAAAATTATAGTTGTTGGAGTATTTTTGTCATTTTATCTAATGTGGGAATGCCTTCCATCCAATCGTCTATTGAGATGTCCACTCAGATTCTTTGCGTATTTCCAATACAAGCCTACGTTAATCAAACACTTCCATTGTTGAGTTGTTCCAATGGCTGGCTATTTCTTAACTTCTAGATTTGCAAGAAAAGGAGGGAAAAAATACTAGCCTAGCAGCCAAATTTGTCAAGAGGACGTTGGGATATTATATCTGTAGGCAATAGGTACAGGTGATTCCATTATCAAATTAGAAGTTGTACTGAATAAACTCAGAGTAACTTTCAACTGTAATCCTGTCAGTTTAAACGCCATGCATGTCAGTTTCTGAAAAAAGAAATCTCTAATCCTTTCACTTAATATTTGTCTTTTGCATTTCCCAAACATTGATCTCAGGTCTTTAAAACAATGACTTTTCATGGGGGGCAATTTTGCTGCTCAAGAGACATTTGGCAATGTCTAGAGATATTTTTGGTTGTCACAACTGGGGAGGATGGGTGCTACTGCATTTAGTGGGTAGAGGCCATGGATGCTGCTAAACATCCTACAATAAACAGTGCAGCCCACAACAAAGAGTTATTTGACCCAAATTGTCAATTGTTCAAAGGCTGAGAAACAGTGATCTAAGGATACACAAAATTAATCTAATTACTTTAATATATATACTTTTAAATTGAAGTCATATTGCTTTTTTGTTCAAATATAATTGAGATACAATATTATGAAAGATACAAGTATACTACATAGTGATTTGACATTTGAATACATTATGGAATGATCACCACGGCAAGCCTGAAAATCCTCTGTTACCATACAAAGTTATGGGAATAACAATATTATTGACCATATTCCTTACACTGTATATTACATCCCAATGGCTTTTTTATAACTGGACGTTTTTACTTCTTAATCCCTTACACCTACCTTACCCCTCTAACACCCCTCCCCTCTGGAAACCACTGGTTTCTTTGTTCTCTGTAACTATGTATCTGTTTTCATTTTATTTTGTTTGTTTGTTTTCTTTTTTTAGACCCCACTTTATGAGATCAAAAAATATTTGTCTTTCTATGTCTGACTTATTTCACTTAGCATAATACCCCCTAGATCCATCCATGTTGTCACAAATGGCAGGATTTCATTTTTCATGGCTGACTAATATTCCTGTGTGCATGTATGTATAGATATTCACACACACACAATGGAATATATATATATAGAAGATATATATATACCACATCTTCTTTATCCATTCATTTATCAATGAACAATTTATCTTTTCAAATTAGTGTTTTTGTTTTCTTCAGGTAAATACCCAGAAGTGAAATTGCTGGATTGTATGGGAGTTCTACTTTGCATATTTGGAGGAACATCCATATTGCTCTCCATAGAGGCTGTATCAATTTACAATCCCACAGAATAGTTCATGAGGGTTCCCTTTTCTCCACATCCTTGACAACACTTGTTATTTGTTATCTTTTTGATGATAGCCCCTCTGACAGGTGTGAAGTGGTATCTCATTGTGGTTTTGATTTGCATTTCTCCAATGATTAGTGACGTTGAGCATCTTTTCAGTTGTGTGTTGACCATGTGCATATCTTCTTTGGAAAAATGTCTATTCAGGTCCTCTGACCATCTTTTTTTTTTTTTAACATCTTTATTGGGGTATAATTGTTTTACAATGGTGTGTTAGTTTCTGCTTTATAACAAAGTGAATCAGTTATACATATACATATGTTCCCATATCTCTTCCCTCTTGCATATCCCTCCCTTCCATCCTCCCTATCCCACCCCTCTAGGTGGAGACCATCTTTTAATCGGGATTTATTTTTTGATGTTGAGTTGTATAAGTTCTCTGTATATTTTGGATATTAACACATTAATGGTTGTAGGATTTGTAAATATCTTCTACCATTTTGTAGGTTGCTTTTTCATTTTTTTGATAGTTTCCTTCACTATGCAAATCTTTCTAGTTTGATATAGGCACATTTGTTTATTTTTGCTTTTGTTTCCCATATTGTTTTCTACATTTATGAGAGTATATTAAGTAACTGAGGCAGATGACTTGAGCAGTGTCACAGAGCTAGAACATATCTTCCAGTTGATCCCAGATTTGCCTGGATTCACATAATCAATGATTTATCCACAGTATGTAAGATAATGCTTGCTTACTTCTCATGGCAAAGGTATTAATTCAGAGGTAAATCATGACTCTCCTTGTTAATAACTGTTTCCAAGACAGTTAACCAAAACCAGAAGAATTTTTAAAGCCCTTTACCATGTTTTTACCTTTCTAGCTATAGGGTATATGCCTAGGTGTTCTTTCATCTCTAATGATATTTCCAAAAATGATTCATTTTCTTACCTCTCCACTCTATGGGATGTCTGACAGTTACTTAATTCTGCATACTGTCCCTTTCTATTAGGTGGGAGGAGAGAGATGAGGAGTGGAAACTCTAAGCCTTCTGTAGTTTACTTAAGTCTGTATCTAGCAAATGTTTGCTCATTCCTTGTTTTGAGTAGTGATGCACAATTCTCCTTATATATGCATTCTACAGATCATTTGTTACAAATTTGCACAAGGAGTAGGGCATACTTGTAGAGATCTATGGTCAATTTATACTCATGACTCAAATATATTTTTTTAATTTAGTAAGTGAAGAACATTCTTTCATAACTCAGCAAAGTAATGTTGGAGTAGAATAGCAAGGTCCAGTTTAATGTCACTGATGGTATTTGTGATAGTAAAGAAATACTGGAAGCAAAAGTGGGACACATGCCAGCCTCAATTTGTAGAGGGCATGGAAATCTCTGTAGGACAAAGCTGTGAGAGAAATTAAAATCAGAAACACAAATTGTTAAACATAAGCTACCACTCTGTTTTGGTTTGCAGAGTGGTATGAAAGTAGTTTTTTTTTAACAGAAAAATAATCATGAGGAGTTTGGTACAGTCAACTCATAGTGACTCTTTAATCCTATTTTCTCCACCAGATTTGTGTTCTACTTGCACACACATTTGCAAAGTTTTAAAATTTCCACTGTAAAGACATAGTTCTTATTCATCAATATTTAACACTTTGTTCATGGAGACTGAAAAGTTTTATTTAAATGTTTCTATATTTTTTCTTTCAGTTTTATTGATATATAATTGACATACAGCATTATATAAGTTTAAGGGGTACAGCACAATAATCTGAAACACTTACATCATGAAATGATTGTCACAATAAATTTAGCAAATATCCATCATCTCATATATAATGAAAAGAAAGAAAAAAATAGTTTTTCTTTCTGATGAGAACTCTTAGGATTTACTCTCTTAACTTTCCTATATAACATACAACAGTGTTAATTATATTAATCGTGTTGTACATTATATCCCTCATACTTACTTATCTTACAACTGGAAGTTTGTACCTTTTGGCTACCTCCATCCTATTCTTCCTCCACCTCTGATAACCACAAATCTGATCTCTTTTTCTATGAGTGTGCTTGTTTGTTTGCTTTTTGAAGTATAATTGACCTACAACACTGTTAGTTCCTGGTGCTCAACATAGTGATTTGATATTTCCATATATTACAAAATAATCCCAAAAATATATTTTAAAATTTCTATATTTTTTAAACTATTGACTTAATTTTTTATAAACTTTCTTCTTCTTTAATAAAAATTTACCTTTGAAGACAGATGTAACTTTTCAGGTATTTTCAACTAGTCTGTGTTCTCCCCACTCCTACCCGCTACCTGCCCTCTAAACACTTCTCCCTGATTCAGTTCATTAACACTCATGTCCAGGAAGACTTTTTCTTTTAGCAACAAAAGTGGGAACAAAAAGCAGCTGAGATGGAGGCTGTATGGCGGCAAATACAAAAACTGCAACGTGCTTCTAGGAAAATACAGAGACCTCACTTATAAGAAAGATAGCCACTCTGGATAAGAGAATAAGAGCAATTATCCTGAAGAAGGCTTGAGTACAGAATGACAGCTCCTGAATTTGCTCTACTTAAACTTGTACCTCTACACTGCTGAAACTGAGGAAACTGCGTCCCCTTGTTTTAGCCTTATCAACAGTATCTTGGTACTAACGTTAGAGGACAGCACCCAGTGCCAAGTATTATTTGCCAGCATAATCCAATACTGACCAACGAGCCATTTCCCCATTTCTCTTCCCTAGATCTTAGTAATCCCTAGTTAAAAAAATAAATTTAAGCTGTGGTGATTTTTAAAACTTCTATTCTTTACACATTTTTTCAAAGTGTATTTTACTGATTTTTCAAAAGATTCACTTACTCTTTCATTCTAACAGCTATGTTGGTGTTATTTGATCATTGATCATGTTTTTTCTTTTAATTATAATAATGTTCTAAGTTTATCTAAAATATTAATATACATTCTAATTCTTAATATGGTTTGGGGTGCTTATTATGTTTTAATTTTTAATAAAATATTTTAACATATTCCATTGTCGTTATTTTTAAATTCATATCTAAATCTTGAGTAGTTTATGAAGAAACAAATGCTCATTGCTACAACAAATATGCAATGAGAACTTACATATCATTCTATATTTGCTTTAATTGAGAGATCAAGTAACTGCTTTTTGAGCATCTGCAAACTGCCCATGGATGTGGTAAGAGAAGAAGATAAATAAACAAGAAATACAATATGCCTGCCTTAGAGACATTACACTCTTGTGTGAAAGACCAAAAGCAACAAATACAACACGATGCTTATACAGAACATATATATGTATAAAATAGTCTGTGAACACAAAAAAGGGATATATTTAATTTTAGCTGGGTGGGAAATAAAAGGCTCGACAAGCGAGCACAAAATTTTTCCAGAAAAGTTATAAAGCATCCTAAAATCCACAATCTTCATTTTCTTGATTTAATTATAGCCTTGGTATTACTGAGCAGACTGTTCAACTGAAATTATATATTCTTTGGGTAGGTAATGTATCGTTACTTTGTGCTGGTGTTCACAAAAACAAAACAAAACAAAAAAACACACACACGGACTAAACAGAAGAGCTGGTGTTTTTAACCATTTTCATGGCAGATTCAATGAAAAATACATCAATATAGCCAGAGTCCTTCTCTGTATGTATATGTGGTTGCTATATCAGAAACCCTTTATAATATGAAAACAGAATTTACTCTCTCTCACTTTCCTGTACAGACTGTTATCTCTCAAAACAACCTATTTCATTTTGAGATATCTATAACTTTCAGCCCAGAAGCTTTTACCATTTTAATAAACTGCAATATGATGTGTCCAAATAAATGGAATTACACATTATTTTTAATAAAATTTCAATAGAGCCAAAACCAAGTTCAAAATGGAATAAGTTTTCTATGGTCTTTTTTATAATGGTTTATTCACATTTGTATCCATTCAGATATAATTCAGTATCTATCCAAAATCAGGCCTTAGATATATATGGTTATTTGAGCTGTTATACTTTCTGAAAAATGGACATTTAAAGCAATCTGCAATTTACAATAAAAAATGTTAGGCCTGAGGATCATACTCATGCATATAATTTTAAAATGAAAATGCGTAAGAAACAAACTTTCCCATGTGAATTTTATAAAAAAAAGAAAAAACACCTCACAGCCTAGTCCAGGTACAAAAACTTCAAGAGTGCCACACAATTTGTTTAAACGTTTTTTTTGTTTCAGTTTCCTCTGAGATTAAACAGACTTCTACATCTATTGCATCAATGTGTTCACTGACTTTCTGGACTAATCAGAAGTTTTCAAAACGCAATGATTACATGAAATTAATGAACTCCTTTGTCCTGTGTAAATCTGGAATTAATTTGGTGATGTACAGCGAATGGAATCTGAAATATTTCAACAAAATTCAAAATAAAATATTTATTTCAGTTAGCTTTTACCACAATTGACCTTACTATCCTGACACTTCACAGTCATTATTTCAAATGAAAAGAAAAAATACTTTATTTCAAGTGAGTGAAAGTTGAAATAAAGAAAAATTCAAAGACTTTTAGAATCGTTGATGTTCTTAAAACCAATACTAATGTATCAAAGCTCCAATTATTTCTATTCACATACACACACATATCTCTAAATACACACACATATCTCTATATTTATATCATATGTATCATATTTACTTGAAGATTTGGGTTTTAATTTAAAATAATTTCTTGAATTATTTTTTTATACGGTCTTCCACTTGTTTTCCTCTACTTTCTCCACAATCCTTTTAGTTGGAATTTGGTTGTCCTAGATTGCTTAGATATGTTAACCTATCTTCTCTAATTTTTTTGGCTGTGATTTTTTGTTTTTCTGTTTATGTACTCTTCAATTCCCTGAATATATTTTTTCTCCAGGGACAATTTTGGTTTTGTTGAGAAATTAATTATATGATTAAATTAATAAAGTAAAAGGAGAGGCTACTATGTGGTTTTCATTCATGAATGAAACCTGCCAACTGATATATTTCATTCTAGAATGAGTTGGTGAGGAGTCTGACATTTTACTGAGCATTGCCAAATGCCAAAATGCAGATGATTTATTCTGGGCTACAACTGCAGCTATTTTAGTCCTTTCCAGTCATATAATTACATTTACTTCTATGCATTTACCTAAGGGGCGGATGTTTGCCATCTAATCATCCTGTGTGCAGGAATGGGTGATTTGGCATTGGCAGATCATCTCTCTCCTCTTTCTTTAGCCTTCTCTGAGGATGTCCTGCACTATGACTTCCACTGCCTTACTTTATCTAGCAAACATACTGTTTTTCTTCCAGGTATTTTTTACAACCGTTTTCCATTAATTGCTCTCTACCACTGTTCTGTTTATTGATGTGGGTTTATAAGTCTTTTAAATGTTGTAATGAGGTTCCAGGAGGGCTAGCAGATCAATCCACCTCAACATATTGAACCAGAATCACCAAATACCTATTAATGTTGGTTGTTTTGATCAGTCTAAACCCTTGGCAAGAGATACTATCTTACCCATCTTTCCTTTGTTAGTACTTGGCATAATGTCTGGTTCAGAGTTGGCACTTGATGATGTCCATATGAGTAATTAATGTTTGTCTGCAACATGTTCCTTTTTCAACACTTTTTACTGTTCTCAAGGGTATGAAAGAAAGCGATTCTCTTTCTATAGGTATGTGTATGCATTCTTGTTCTTCGTAATTCCCCAAAAGGGCGTCTAAGAGAACGCCACTGAATGTCCTCTAGTTCATCCCAATTAGAGTAAAATATATATGACATCATGGACTTTGGAAGGCAAGTAAATTGTAAACACCAAAATGAAAGTACATTTAATGTGATTGAATTATTAAATGCTCCCAAATGGATTATGTAATTGATCAAGAAACCCATTAGTTTAAATACCCAAACATATTTGTTAGTGTAGTATATCACATTGACTGATTTGCAGATATTAAACCACTTGTGCATCCCTGGGATAAATCCCACTTGAACATGGTGTATGATCCCTTTAATGTATTGTTGAATTTGGTTTGCTAATATTTTGTTGAGGATTTTTGCATCTGCGTTAGTTGGTGACATTGGCCTATAATATTTTTGTGGTGTCTTTGTTTGATTTTGGTACCAGGGTGATGCTGGCCTGGTAGAATGAGTCTGGAAGCACTCTTTCCTCTTCAATATCTGGTCATAGTTTTAGAAAGATAGGTGTTCATTATTCTTTAAATGTTTAATAGAATTCACCTGTGAAGCCATCAAGTCCTGAAATTTTCATTGTTGGCAGTTTATTTGATTATTGATTCAATTTCATTACTTGTAATCATTCTGTTCATTTTTTCTCTTTCTTCCTGATGCAGTCTTAGGAAATTGTACATTTCTAGGAATTTATCCATTTCTTCTACTCTGTCTACTTTCTTGCACTATAATTGTTCATAGTAATCTCTTATAATCCTTTGTATTTCTATGCTGTTCGTTGTAACTTCTATTTCATTTCTGATTTTATTTACTTGGCCTCTCTTTTATTCTTGATGAATCTTGCTAAAGGTTGATAAATTTTATCTGTTCAAAAAATTAGCTCTTAGTTTCATTAATCTTTTCTATTTTTTTAATTCTTTATTTCATTTATTTCTGTTCGGACCTTTATTATTTCTTTCCTTCTGCTAACTTTGAGTTTTGTTTGTTCCGCTTTTTTCTATTCCTTTAGGAGTAAGGTTAGGTTGTTTGAGATTTTTCTCATTTCCCGAAGTAGGCTGTATTGCCACGTACTTTTCTTTTGCTGCATCCCACAGATTTTGGATTATTGCATTTCCATTTTCATTTGTCTCCAGGTATATATATATATATATATATATATATATATATATATATATATATATATATTTTTTGTGGTACACGGGCCTCTCACTGTTGTGGCCTCTCCCGTTGCAAAGCACAGGCTCCAGACACACAGGCTCAGCGGCCATGGCTCGTGGGCCCAGCCGCTCCGTGGCATGTGGGATCTTCCCAGACTGGGGCACAAACCCATGTCCCCTGCATCGGAAGGCGGATTCTCAACCACTGCGCCACCAGGGAAGCCTCCAGGTATTTTTTTGATTTCTTCTTTGATTTCTTCAGTGACTCATTGGTTGTTTAGTAGCATATTGTATAGCCTCCACCCGTTTATGATTTGCAGGTTTTTTTTCTTGTACTTTACTTTGAGTCTCATAGTGGTGTGGTCAGAAAGATGCTTGATATGATTTCAATCATCTTAAATTTATTGAGACTTGTTTTGTGACCTAGCATGTGATGTATCTTGGAGAATGTTCCATGTACACTTGAAAAGAACGTGTATTCTGCTTCTTTTGGATATAATTATATATATATATATATATATATATAAAGTTCATATATAAAAGTTCATTTATATATATAAATAAAGTTCATTTGGTTTAATATATCATAAGGCCAGTATTTCCTTAAGGATTTTCTGTCTGCATGATCTGTCCATTGATGTAAGTGGGGACCATAAAATTTTAAAAATATATAAACAGATAATCTGAAATATATAGTACTGGCTTAGAATATGGAAGGACAGGCAGTACTGCAGGCTAAAAAGCTGGTGATTCTTATTATGTTTTGGCAAACATTTGGTTAAATTGCTGTTATTTGTTAACCTAGAAGGAAGGCACACCACATGCCCATAAGCCTATAGCTATACTGAATAATTTGGGGTATATCATATGTTTGGAGAAGTTATTCAAATGTAATTAGAAAGAGATATTATTTTTGTTCAGAGATTTGCTCTGAGGTCTCTCCTTTAGAATTTCAGCTAGATCTTGTGAGTCAGAACTGAGATTAAAAAAATAGTCTAAGAGAGGTGTTTCAGATAGCTTACTGCTTCAGATGTCCTGATTAAAAACAGGAGACACATGATTCACGCACAAAAGCCAGTAACCAAAAAAAGATAATCAATAGATTTAAATATGATGTCAAGAATAGATTTTTAGGTTTGGTTACTCAACAGTGGAATTTTCTGCAAATGAATAAACTAGAAACCTACTACATAAATTTACTGCCAGAGAAATAAGTCTGAATTACAAAATTATCTCAGATTGTTTTATTACTATAATGGCCCTGAGATTTCCAAACCTTCCCTAGCAAGAAATAGATTCCAAAAGCTCACCATTTCTGGAGAAGGCACACATTTCAACACTCATTAAAATGTGACCATGCAAAAAAAAAAAAAAAAAAGATGCATTAGTCAGTGTAGACTGAGTTTCACTGTAAGACTAAAATCTCTATAACATAAGACCAAAAAAAGAAAAAGTCTTATTTCTTATATCTACAATGTTTAATGTAAAATCAGACATCTCTCCAGGGCAGATGGCTCCCATGTAAATATATGTTTCCACCATCATTAGGATGCTTCCAGTATTTCACTGGCCAAAGAAAGCCATGTGGCCATATGTAACTTCAACTGGGCATAGAAGAACAATTTTTTCCTCTGCCTATAAGTGGAGAGAAGCTCATTAGTACTGAATATTAATAATATCTACCCTAAACCAATTTAAAAAATATCTCTCGAAGAACAAAACCAGGAACCATAGAAAACAAGGTATACAGAGTTCTTTCCAGAGAAAAGAATAAGGTGCAGGCTGATGGGCTGACAGAAGTACTTAACTCTATTGACAGAACAGGATTTTCCTCAATTCCAGCCTATCAGGAGTCGATAACCGAATGTGTTTGCATTCTTCCTTTTTCCAAGTGGGAGTTTTTATTGTATTCAACAAGTTCCAGTTTTGTCATTTTATATTCAATGTGAGAAGATAAACAGCATGTTTTTTTAAAAAAAAATTAAATCAGTTTCATATGCTAATTGGATAGAAGGGAGATCACATTATTCAGAGATCCTGAATTTTAAACTGGATGAAATAACCATATGGGACTTTGGATTTTCGTCACTGGAGAGAGAGTAAATGTGTTCTACATTTGGAGAAAATGATATGAATTGATGTTTGGTGGAACAGAATTGAAGATTCTGATTACTGAAAAATCACAATGTTCCTGGGATCCATTATAACCTTCCTCTTGTGTGACTGAACCCCTAAGATTTTAGTTAACAACATGACCACTATCTCATTCTGGGTCCTCTGAGAAGCATATGACAAAGCACAATTAGATGTGAAGGAGATTTAAACTCTAGGCTAAGTGAAAAAGGATTAAGAGCTGGCGAGGAGCATTTTCAGACTATGATACAGTATGGCATCTGTGAAAGGAAGAATGGAATGTAAAATGATTAGGTAATAAGGTCTGAGTTTAGTGCAGCTTTGAGGAAGCATATGCCAGACATTTAAACAGACCCAGAGAAAAAATGATTACCCATCAGAGAGGTTCCAAACAGAAACAATCTAGCTTTAGTAACCCAATAAGCACAACTGTTGACTTGGTATAGGCCAAAGAGAGCATATCATTGGCTAGAATGCTACAGGGAATCCAAAAGTCCAGCAGCCGGATGATGTCTGCAATTTCTCCTAAACTATTCTCTTAAAGAGAGATTTGAGCCGTATATTTTCATGACTGACACATTACTCAACTAGAAACTACCTTTATCAGTCTCTCTTGAAGCTAGGTATATTAATGACTGATTTTGGTCAATGGAATAAGTGATTTTTGCAACTTATAGCATTTTATAAGGCAATTTCTTGCTTTCCATTTTCTCTTTCCCTCATTAAAAAGTGTGTATTAGATCACGTGAAATAAGAAAAACGCCTTAGGTAATGATAAATCGAAAAGATATAAGAAATATGAATTTCTTTATGACTTCCAGGTGTGCTGCTTGCCATGCTAGTTTAGCAGCCCATTCTTAAATCAGTTGCCCATCTCTATATTGTTACTTGAGAGACAATTAATCTCCTAACTTATTTGGGTAAAAGATGTTAAGAGTCTTTTGTGGTAGCAATTAAACCTATCTAATTCAAACAAACATTACCCAAATATGAAAGCAAAGGTAACCAAGCTTCAGAAATTCATTCTTCAAGTTTCCATCACTAGTAATCAATAGAACTAGTGCTCAAATTCCAACTGTAGAACAATCTCTAACCAGAAATATGATTAGTACTTAAGATCCTTCCTAGATTCAGACAATTGGTGTTCAAATTCTGGCTTCACTGTTACTAGCTGTGTGATCATTGATGTCATTTATAATAACTTCTCTAAACCTCAAGTTCTCTACTTTGATGTGGTCATTATAATTGTACATATTTACTAAGATTATGAATATAACTTAAAGAGGATGGTATCCCCAATAAATGTAGAACTTAAACATTATTAATAATTATTCAACATTATTAGTATTTTTGTTTTATATCCCTTCCATTACTCTTTTTCCCTAACTGTTCTACCCCCACATTTACTTGCATTCACTTTTTGTAGATGCACAAATACAGTTGCTAATATTTTAAAATAATCCCACTATAATCCTAAATGGAGATATCCTTTATTTATATGTTCATTTATAAATTTTATTTTATAAAGTAAAAATGAAAACACAGAACAGACTTTGATAACACAGTATGGACTATTAAAGGGTATTTCATTAGTTTAAAATGTGCAGAAATGAAAGAAAACTTGAAGGATTATGGAGAGATGACAGAACAAAGTTTGAAGTATTAGGGGACAATTAAAAATGTGACCAACAGTGAACTAGCTATCAATAACCATACAGATCAGTTAATGAAATATAACCAGTGACTCTGACAAGCCTTCAGAAAATATAAAGGATGTAAACGATATTTGTTGGTGTGGGAAAGATATTGTCTATGAGGAAAAAATAGATATAGAGTTAGGAAGAGTAAGGTTTTGTTGTTGTTTGAGTGATTGTTCAAACATATTTTTATGAATATTGAAATGAGGGGAAAAACAAATTTCATATGAGACAAATTAAAGTCAAATTTATTATAATCAATGTGTTTTAAATATATTTATTTAGGTGAAGAAATTACACTTTGAGAGCACTGACATAGGGAAGGGAGATAATAAAATGCATATATATTTTATGACAGTGAGTTTTTGGAATAACATCTTTTAAAAACCTGGAATTTTAATGGGAGCATTGGGATAAAAGTGCATTTGGCTTCTGAAAAGGAGGCCTGGAGTTGAGGTGTTTCCAATTAGAGACAGCAAGTTCTGGCACAAATTTGTACACAGCATCTGTGATTAAACATGCGAATACCTACTAGCTATGAGAGGTTAGCTACTCTCTTGATCAATATCATGTTACTCTAAATTGCTGCTCTAGATATTTGTTTTTAAACATCTGAACATTTAAGCTCATTCTTTTTTTTTTTCTTGTCTTTAACTAAAGACAAACCTTAAGATCTAAACTGGTTCTAGTTTGAACAGACTGAGGTTATCATTATCAAAAACATTTACTATTTTCCTGTTGGTTTTTGAGGTGTTGCAAAGTAGATAAAATTGCCTCAACACCTTTGCCTCTTTCCTCTCTGGTAAAAATGGAAACATTCCTCCCATAGCAAGGCTAATCTCACCATCTCTATGCTGTATTCTATTACCTCCTCTTCATGACTTTAATAATTGTCTCTTTTATTCACACCCAAAGACCAAGTGTCTCTTTCATTCCCACTAAGACTTGTGTCCAACCTTTCTTTATTCACACCTCAAACTCTTGCAGCCTGGGGTCTATACTCAAATCTTTACCGAAACAAGTCTGGCTAAAGTTGTAAATGGTCACTTTGTAGGAAAACTGACTTTTAACTATTATTTTTCTTGGTTTCTCTTTGATTTAATCAACCTCTCTTTTTCTTCCCATGGTTTCTTACCTTGAAATCTGCGATAAAACACCTTCCCATATTTCCCCTACATATATAGCAACTTTTCCTCCATCTTTTTCATGGCATTTTTCCCTACGCTAAATTTTTATCTGTTGGTGTTCACCAGTTTTCACCACCCACCACCATGTCTTCTAATGGCACACTCTACTTAGTGAAAACATTCATTTCCATGACTTCTCTCATCACCTAGATTTTTAAAACCTTTCCAGAGTTCTGCTCTAAGATTATATTTACTTATTTAGTTCTATATTAGAAATTCTGATTTGGACATCCTAGAACAAATACTTCACTCAAAATGTTCTCAAACCAATTTGTCTCCCATTTACCACAAAATCTCTCCCTTTTCTGGTGTTAACAGAGAAGGAGATTGTGAAATAGCCAGTGTCTAAAGCTAGAAATCTAGTTTTCAGTTGTCAATATTTCCTCTCTTTTATCCCTGTATCCAAACACTGATTGAAATCCTCTCCATTCTCGTCTCCATTGACATTTCTTATTTCACATGACTTCACTTCTTATTTCATACCTCTCACCAGATTAATTCCACAGCCTTCTAATTATACTTCCTTTTTCTACATTTGTCTTTTCTCCACGCTTCTCCATTTTCCACATTGATTCCAGAATATTCCTTTTACCAAAATAATAACATCATTCCTTTCATACTTCTTTTTTGATGGGAGAATCAATAATAATTCAGACTAAACTAGAAAATATATAGAAATAAAACTTCCATTTGATCCTAGAAGAATGCTTATCTCACACAAGCAACTTCTATCTAAACTACAGACAAATAGTTTTAATTTGAAGCAATGGGAACTAGGTTGAAGGTATGTAGAATTCAGTGCAAGTTCTAATCATGTTCCTGTTTCAAAGCATTGCTGTAAAGATAGGATATGATAAGCCAAATGTATTTTGCACTCTATATAGTTTCAAATATAAGCATTATTTGTATTCATATCACTGTTCTCTACCTTCTTTCACTAACTCATTGTGGTTATGCTTTTCTATATGCATTTTCTATTCCTACTCTGCTGTAATTAAAACCTGATTCTCTCCCTAAATCTTTAAATAATCTTTTTAAAATCACTGTTTAGCATTATTTAAGACTTCTTAAAATATAACAACAGCTGTTTCACATTTTCCCCCTGTCAATTCCCTGCTATTGTGTTAGCAACCTGACAGCACATTCTTTTAACCATTCAGGATCCTGGACCATATAGTCATTTAATGCCTATGCAGACTCTATCTTTCTAGCCCAATTAGGAACTAATACGATACATCAAACTTCAACAAAGGATCTTTAATTCATGTATGATAACATCTGCTTCTCTCAAGTCATTATTCATTTTACATCTGCTCAAATCCAGTTTCTATTCTAGAATCAGCTGTCATGTTGTATGACACCAAAAATGTTTATTAAATGAATAAAGTTAAATCCAGATATATGTTGAGCCCCTATTATGTTCTCTGCTTTGGTGTGTGTTGCAACTGAAATAGAGATAACTGAATCAGGGCTATCAAGAAATTAACATAGCAATAAATATATAGTATTTTAAGGAAATTAGCACTAGCCTGGGTAAAGTTGGATATAGAGTAGGGAAGAAGATGGTGGTAGGAGAAATTAAAATGATAGATTATATTCCACAGAATATAAAATGAGGAGGAAATGAAATTTTTCTATTTTGTTCATTGTTCTTTTTGTGTTTTTTAAATTCATTTCTTTATCTCAGTGGTTAGAAGAGTACCTAACAAACAGTTGACACTGATTTTTTTTTTTTTAATAAATTGCTTCCCTTAGAAGAAAAAGACACGGCTTTACAGAGGATTTGGAATTTGAAAAAAAAAAAGCATTAAGATTTCAATGATCAATATGCAAAGTTAGAAAATTCTAGGTTCATAAGATGCTGATAATTATGGACCTTCTCCGACTAAGCCCTCATTCTCCTATAGAAGAAAAGCAACAATAGATGCTTTTCCATTTTGTTTTCCTTCACTGCGGGAGTAAGGATGGAGGAAAGTCAGAAATAGAGTTTAGTTAAATATCACAAGAGATTCTGAACGCACTTTGAAGAATCTCTACCTATTTGGATACCAATGCAAAACAATATTGATTTCTGAAGCAAAATAAGCACAGCATATTGAATTATAATTTCACAGGATAACTATGCAAGGGAACAGCATGCTTATGTCAAGGGGGAAATACATAAGTGGAGAGACCATTAGTGAAACATGTCAAAATGGGATTCTTCCTATCTCAGAGGTGGTTCAGGCTAAAGAGGTCAAGACTAAACTACAGATCCAAACACCCTACATTCTAAATCCAGTTGCCAAACCACCTGTACAAGGTATGCTAAGAGATTATAATAGTGGTTCTACTAGCATTAGGCTTTCATCCCCCCCCCCCGGAAATATAAGAAAGACAAAGAATTTATTGAGCTTTTGATGGGACTAGAGAGTGAGGTTTTCTTCACAAAAGAGCTGTTAGTTTATTATGTAATATATGGATGATTTCCATCAACTCCAGTCCAAGGAAAAAGATATCAAAGAGAAAAAATTTGGAGATCTTTTAAACAAAACTTTATAGATATAGTTGAAACTATCTTTGTACTTCCTCCACAATCTCACATTTTTCTTTTTCCTTCAAAGCTAAGTACTACTGCATCTATGTTCTTATCATTTGGTGCAGATGTACATACCTATGTTTGCACATATCTATATACATATGTGTAAACATATACTACATATACATGTATAAAAAGTGACAAAACACTGGTGTATATAATCAACAAAACATGCTATCATAATATATGTTTGCAACCTTTTCTAACACAAAATTGTTTTTACAATTTTGTAAAACTGGATAATTCAATTTGGATAATTCAAGTATTCAAGTACAACTGCATTCACTTTGCTGTTGTTTGATGATCCATTGTATTTATAATTTATTCATGCTTTATAATCTTGAAATCTACTTCATCTGTTTTCTTTTCTATCACAAATAATGTTGAAATGAGTAACATTACACTTATCTCATCATACAAGTATAGGAAAGTTTTCTATGGGATATATTGGTACCAGGGGTTTTCCTGAATCTTAGAATATAAGACTTTGTCTGATTTGATAATAATGATAGCCAAAATGTTTAAGTTCTGTTTCTGAATAATCTATTTGCCTATCCTTGGTTCAACACCCAAATTCTTGAATTTTATAGATTTGTGTCTTAAACCTTTAAATGTCATATTTTCTCTCCTTGGGTTTATGTTATATTGTCCGGCCTATTCGTGGCTTTTAAAATTCCCTAAAGGGCTTCCCTGGTGGCGCAGTGGTTGAGAATCCACCTGCCAATGCAGGGGACGCGGGTTCGTGCCCCGGTCCGGGAAGATCCCACATACCGCGGAGCGGCTGGGCCCGTGAGCCATGGCCGCTGAGCCTGTGCGTCCGGGGCCTGTGCTCCACAATGGGAGAGGCCACAACAGTGAGAGGCCCACGTACCACAAAAAAAAAAAAAAAAAAAAAAAAAAAAAAAAAATTCCCTAAAAATTATAAATTAATTTATAGAGAATTGATAATTTTTGAATATTGAACATTCCCATTCATGAACACAGTACATCTTTGCACATAATTATCTTATTTTAAGACGTTCATTAAAAATTATAATTATACCTATAAATATCTTGCCTTTTTGACTTATTCCTAGGTACTGGAATATGCTACTACTATTGTGAGATATTTTTAAATTATACTTTCTAATTAGTTGTTGCTAGTATATAAAATTTTTTAAATGAGTATATATCCATGAACTTGCTGTGCTCAGGCAATATTTAATAAATAAGCAAATTTTTCCTAGTTTTGCTATTGGAAATAAGAATACTATTTGCAAATGAAGAAAAGTAATCCTAATTTCTCAGGTGTATCTATATCACTATTATTATCATTATTATGATTTCACCTAGGACCGCCCATGTAATACCAAAAGCAGTAAAATAATGATGATATTTTTACTTTTACTGATACCTAAAGAAACATTTCTAGGGCTTCCCTGGTGGCGCAGTGGTTGAGAGGCCGCCTGCCAATGCAAGGGACACGGGTTCGTGCCCCGGTCCGGGAAGATCCCACATGCCGCGGAGCGGCTGGGCCCGTGAGCCATGGCCGCTGAGCCTGCGCGTCCGGAGCCTGTGCTCCGCAACGGGAGAGGCCACAACAGTGAGAGGCCCGCGTACCAAAAAAAAAAAAAAAAAAAAAGAAACATTTCTAATAGCTCTCCATTTACTAAAATGTGTGTAGGTTTTTGTTTTTATTTTGTTAATGTGGTTAGGGATATTTGTTTTTATTCCTTCTTTGCAAAAATGTTGAATTTTAGTAATAAGTATTCAGTATTTAACAAATAATTTTTTATATATGTTGAAATCATTATCTAAATGTTATATTTTATTTTAATAATAAGGTAAAACGTACTGCTAGATTAAACATCCTAGTGTTAAATAGTTATTCCATCTCTGGTTCCTTGGCTCTCCAAAATATATGCACCTTCTTCATGTGTGAGGCTGAATACTTTATTCTCATTCATACTTCTGAGTTTCCACCGTTGCATGGAATTTGTATTTTTCCTTCTCTAAAAACTTGAAGGACAATATAACCTCACTTCAATTCTAAAATTTCTTCTCAGACCCTTAGAATCCAAACCAATGCCAGGTCCCCTTAATTTATATTGTCTTTACAGTCATTACAGCATGTAACTATTTAACTCAAGCCACCTTCCTTTACCTAAATTTATTATAAACTGTTTGAAGGAAAGAATCTTGCCTTGGATTCCTTTGCATCTCTTCCATTTTTTAGCATACTGTGGTATAAGATGAATAATTAATATATAATGATTGATTCATTCATTAAAAGAGAACAGAGACAGAATACATAAATGGGGAGAAGAACACACACACACACACACACACACACACACAGAAAAATATGCAGAGAGCTCAAGTTATTTATTTACGATAAAGGAATGAAAAGTAGGAATACAGTAAAATGTTTTTTAAAAAATAGCTTACAAGATTGACCAAGGTAAAAAGATGAATAGAAGAGTACTTTAGTGGATAGTGTTTGAAAGTAACTACTTTGGGAAATTGTGATTTTCTATTAAATTATTACTGCTATTTGTTCAATTAAAAAAAAAAACCAGCATTCACAACTCAACAGCTCACCTCTGAATGTTATGGCAGTAAGGGGCAAGGAGAAAGGGTACTGATTAGACAAGGAAACAGATTATATATATATATTTCTAAACCAATTTGTAAAATCTTTACTTGTTACACTGTGCACAAACTTTTTATACTAAATAAATATCAAACTACATTCTTCTAAAAGATGTTTCTAGTATTTCTTAAGTCAATTCCATATATATTATGTGCAGTGAAAACATTTTTAAACAGCAATAACTTGGGCAAAACAACCCTAATGGTTCGTTAAACCATTCCTATGTTCTTATTTAAAAATCATAAGATTGTGCTTCTGCATAAAGTTTGTACATCCAGCAGCGTAAAATACTGACACATTAAAAAAATAAAAACAAAGTTGAAATTCAGAATGCTTCTGATTATATGCTCTTATATTTTTGAAAAAGAGAAAAAAATAATGCAAGACTCAGAATTTTGGAGTGATTGGTGTGCCTTGTCTTCATTTTACTTTTTGACTGTATGCTGATGACAGTGTAGCTGAGCTGTTTGTGCTACTGCTGCTGCTATAGCTATATCTTTTAAATAAAGTTTTGTCATTAATTATCTGTTTGACTCTGAGCAAAACACCAAAGAAATTATCTCTTAGTCCATTTTTACATTGGTGTGAGATGAATAGTTCTATACCAGCATTTCTTAAAGTGTGTTATTTGGAACAGTAGTCCCAGAATATATTCCTCAAACAGCTATTTGTATATGTGTAGATAGATGGATAGATAATATGTATGTGTGCCTGCGTGTGTGGACACACAGGTTTTTTTTCCCTTAAAATGCTGCCTACTATATCATCCCTTAGAGATTTACAATGCTCTTGAAACATATTACATTAGATCTCAGAATTCCTGCTGTAAAGAAAATTGTTTGACCATTCGTTCCAACATTTTTACAAAATACTTGTAAAATACAGAACTTTGATATTTTCAAGGTCACTGTCATATCATAATTATTCTTATTTGATAACTCTAACCCTAGCAACCAATTTTGAGGGAAAATAATTATTGAGCTGCAAAAACAATGCCCCACATAATCATCTCATTGACTGTAGCAATTTAAGCTGACAATTTGTCCCAGGCTAAGAATTTTTAATATTTAAGACAGACTAGAATACTAGCCTAGTATTGGAATACCAGAATACTAGAATACAACTTTGGAATACTAGAATACCATAGTTGTCTTGGGTGAAATAATATAAGAATTCTGGGCATGATTATCACATTGAGAAAGATCCAAGAATTCATTTATGTGCTTATCTCAAGAAACAACAGAAGAAATACTAGACATGTATAAGTTGTGTTCACGCATGTTTATACATTCGTTCTTTGGAAATAAACAATCATTTTTCTATTTGCACATAAATCTTTAATTTTCAGGATACTGCAGAAACTTTTTTAAAACATGATGTAGTTGAAGCATTATGTATTTATATATTATTCTTATGATAAATTAGTCAAAAATAGAACAATGCTTAAGTGGTATGATTTTTAATAACTATCTTGAGCAGTGGAAGTTTCCAAGTAAAAAAATATGAAGGTATAGAATAGAAACATAATTTAGAGTTCTTTAAGGGATCTTCTGAGCACTCTCAAAATTAACAGAAAATTAAACTTTATTTTTAAAATAATTGCATTTTTAAAGAAAAGGCTTATTTGCTAAAAAATGAATAGTGCTGCTTTAATAAATGTTGTATGTTTAATTTTTAGTTATAATAAGCAAGTTACAGAAACTCCAGTCTTGTGAGAAATGTATTGAAAGAAGGAAAAGCAATCAGTAAAAAGAACATTACAAAGACAGAGTGAAAGAAATTTTCATGACTTTCCTGAACAAATAAAAATATTTGTGAAGAGAGCTTCAAGATGGAGGTGGAGTAAGATGTGAATATCACCTTCCTCCCCACAAATATATCAAAAATACATCTGTATGTGAAACACCTACAGAACACTTACTGAACAATGGCAGAAGACCTCAGACTTCCCAAAAGGCAAGAAACTCCCCACATACCTGGGAAGGGCAAAAGAAAAAAGAGAGACAGAAGAATAGGGACAAGACCTGCACCTCTGGGAGGGAGCTGTGAAGGAGGAAGTTTCCACGTATTTGGAAGCCCCTTCACTGGCAGAGACAGAGGGGGAGGTAAGCTGGGGGGGTGGTTGGTAAGCAGAAGGGGGAAGCTGCAGAGCCACGAAGGAGACGGCAGCAACAGGGGTGCAGAGGGCAAAGCGGAGTGACTCCCGCACAGAGGATCGGTGCTGATCAGCTCTCACCAGCCTGAGAGGCTTCTCGGCTCACCCGCCGGGGCGGGCAGGGGCTGAGAGCTGAGGCTTGGGATTCGGAGGTCAGATCCCAGGGAGAGGACTGGGGTTGGCAGCGTGAACACAGCCTGAAGGGGGCTAGTGTGCCACAGCTAACTGGGAGGGAGTCTGGGAAAAAGTCTGGACCTGCCTAAGAGGCACCACTGTTTCAGGGTGCACGAGGAGAGGAGATTTCAGAGCACCACCTAAACGAGCTCCAGAGACTTGCGTGAGCTGCAGCTACCAACGCAGACACGAGATACGGGCATGAGACACTAAGGCTGCTGCTGCTGCAGCCACCAAGAAGCCTGTGTGCAAGCACAGGTCACTATCCACACCACCCCTGCTGGGAACCTGTGCAGCCCGCCACTGCCAGGGTCCCATGATCCAGCGACAACTTCCCCGGGAGAACATACGTAGTTCCTCAGGCTGTTGCAACGTCACACTGGCCTCTGCCGCTGCAGGCTCGCCCGGCATCCGTACCCCTCCCTCCTCCCGGCCTGAGTGAGCCAGAGCCCCTGAATCAGCTGCTCCTTTAACCCTGTCCTGTCTGAGCGAAGAACACACACACTCAGGCGACCTACACGCAGAGGCAGGTCCAAATCCAAAGCTGAACCCCAGGAGCTGGGCGAACAAAGAAGAGAAAGGGAAATCTCTCCCAGCAGCCTCAGGAGCAGCGGATTAAATCTCCACATTGAACATGATGTACCCTGCATCTGTGGAATACCTGAATACACAACGAATTATCCCAAAATTCAGGTGGTGGACTTTGGAGCAATGATATATATTTTTTTTTCCTTTTTCTCTTTTGTGAGTATGTGTATGCTTCTTTGTGTGATTTTCTCTGTATAGCTTTGCTATCACCATTTGCCCTAGGCCTCTGTCTTTCCTTTTTTTCTTTTTTTAGTGCAGTTTTTAGCGCTTGTTACCATTAGCGGATTTGTTTTTTTGGTTTGGTTGCTCTCTTCTTTCTTTTTCTTTTTAACTTACTTTTTAGTTTTTTAATTTTTAATAATTACTTATTTTAATAACTTTATTTTCTTTTATTTCCTTTTCTTCCTCCATTTTCTTTCTTTCTTTTTTTTTTCTCCATTTTCTTCAGAGCTGTGTGACTGAAAAAGTCTTGGTGCTCCAGCTAGGTGACAGGCCTGAGGCTCTGAGGTAGGAGAGCCGAGTTCAGGACATTGGTCCACCAGAGACCTCCTGGCCCAACGTAATATCAAAGTGCGAAACCTTTCTCAGAGATCTCCATCTCAACGCTGAGACCCAGCTCCACACAATGACCGGCAAGCTACAGTGCTGGATACCCTATGCCAAACAACAAACAAGACAGGAACACAACCCCAGCGATTAGCAGAGAGGCTGACTAAAATAATAATCAGTTCACAGACACGCGAAAATAAACACCGGACACAACCCTGCCCACCAGAAAGACAAGATCCAGCCTCATCCACCAGAACACAGTACCAGTTTCTTCCACCAGGAAACCTACACAACCCACTGAAACAACCTCACCCACTGGGGGCAGACACCAAAAACAATGGGAACTATGAACCAGCAGCCTGCGAAAAGGAGATGCCAAACACAATCAGTTAAGCAAAATGAGAACACCGAGAAATACACAGCAGATGAAGTAGCAAGGTAAAAATGCACCAGTCCAAACAAATGGAGAGGAAATAGGCAGTCTACCTGAAAAAGAATTCAGAGTAATCATAGTATAGATGATCCAAAATCTTGGAAATAGAATGGAGGAAAAAAAAGAAATGTTTAACAAGGACCTAGAAGAACTAAAGAGCAAACAAACAATGATGAACAACACAATAAATAAAATTTAAAACTCTCTAGAAGAAATCAAAAGCTGAATAACTGAGGCAGAAGAATGGATAAGTGACCTGGAAAATAAAATAGTGGAAATAACTACTGCAAAGCAGAATAAAGAAAAAAGAATGAAAAGAATTGAGGACAGTCTCAGAGACCTCTGGGACAACATTAAACACACCACCATTTGACCTATAGGGGTCCCAGAACGAGAAGAGAGAGAGAAAGGACCCAAGAAAATATCTGAAGCTGAAAACTTCCCTAATATTAGAAAGGAAATAGTCAATCAAGTCCAAGAAGCACAGAGAGTCCCATACAGGATAAATCCAAAGAAAAACATGCCACACACATATTAATCAAACTATCAAAAATTAAATACAAAGAAAAAATATTAAAAGCAGCAAGGGAAAAAAAACAAATAACATACAAGGGAATCCCCATAAGGTTAACAGCTGATCTTACAGCATAAACTCTGCAAGCCAGAAGGGAGTGGCGGGACATATTTAAAGTGATGAAAGGGAAAAACTTACAACAAAGATTACTCTCCCTAGCAAGAATCTCATTCAGAGTTGACAGAGAAATTAATACCTTTACAGAGAAGCAAAGCTAAGAGAATTCAGCACTAACAAACTGGCTTTACAACAAATCCTAAAGAAATTTCTCAAGGCAGTAAACACAAGAGAAGGAAAAGACTTAAAATAACAAACCTAAAACAATTAAGAAAATGGTAGTAGGAACACACATATTGATAACTACCTTATGTAAATAGATTAAATGCTCCAACCAAAAGACATAGACTGGTTGAATGCATACAAAAACAAGACCCGTATATATGCTGTCTACAGGAGACCCACTTCAGATCTAGGGACACATACAGACTGAAAGTGAGGGGATGGAAAAAGATATTCCATGCACATGGAAATCAAAAGAAACCTGGAGTAGCAATACTCATATCAGCCAAATAGAGTTTAAAGACTATTACAAGAGACAATGAAGGACACTACGTAATGTCAAGAGATCAATCCAAGAAGATATAACAATTGTAAATATTTATGCACCCAACATAGGAGTACCTAAACACATAAGGCAAATGCTAACAGCCATAAAAAGGGAAACTGACAGTAACACAATCATAGTAGGGGACTTTAACCCCACTTTCACCAATGGACAGATCATCCAAAATGAAAATAAATAAGGAAACACAAGCTTAAAATGATACATTAAACAACACGGACTTAATTGATATTTATAGGATATTCCATCCAAAAACAACAGAATACACTATCTTCTCAAGTGCTCATGGAACATACTCCAGGGCAGATCATATCTTGGGTCATATATCAAGCCTTGGTAAATTTATAAAAATTGAAATCATATCAAGTATCTTTTCTGACCACAACACTATGAGACTAGATATCAATTACAGGGAAAAAATCTGTTAAAAATACAAACACATGGAGAAGAAACAATACACTACTAAATAACCAAAAGATCACTGAGGAAATCAAAGAGGTAATCAAAAAATACCTAGAAACAAATGACAATGAAAACACAATGACCCAAAGCTATGAGATGCAGCAAAAGCAGTTCAAGAGGGAAGTTTATAGCAATACAATTCTACCTCAACAAACAAGAAACATATCAAATAAACAACCTAAACTTACACCTAAAGCAGTTAGAGAAAGAAGAACAAAAAAACCCCAAAGTTAGTGGAAGGAAAGAAATCATAAAGATCAGATCAGAAATAAATGAAAAAGAAATGAAGGAAACAATAAATAAGATCAATAAAAGTAAAAGCTGGTTCTTTGAGAAGATAAACAAAATTGATAAACCATTAGCCAGACTCATCAAGAAAAAAAGGGAGAAGACTCAAATCAATAAAATTAGAAATGAAAAAGGAGAAGTAACAACTGACACTGCAGAAATACAAAGGATCATGAGAGATTACTACAAGCAACTATAATAAAATGGACAACCTGGAAGAAATGGACAAATTCTTAGAAAAGCACAACCTACCAAGACTGAACCAGGAAGAAATAGAATATATAAACAGACCAATCACAAGCACTGAAATTGAAACTGTGATTAAAAATCTTCCAACAAACAAAAGCCCAGGACCAGATGGCTTCCCAGGCAAATTCTATCAAACATTTAGAGAAGAGCTAACACCTGTCCTTCTCAAACTCTTCCAAAATATAGCAGAGGGAGGAACACTCTCAAACTCATTCTATGAGGCCACCATCACCATGACAGCAACCCCAGACAAAGATGTCACAAAAATAAAAGTACAGAAAAATATCACTGAAGAACATATAGATGCAAAAATCCTCAACAAAATACAAGTAAACAGAATCCAACAGCACATTAAAAGGATCATACACCATGATCAAGTGCAGTTTATCCCAGGAATGCAAGGATTCTTCAACATATGCAAATCAATCAATGTGATACACCATACTAACAAATTGAAGGACAAAAACCATATGATCATCTCAATAGATGCAGAAAAAGCTTTTGACAAGATTCAACACCCACTTATGATAAAAACCCTCCAGAAAGTACGCATAGAGGGAACCTACCTCAACATAATAAAGGAAATATATGACAAACCCACAGCCAAGATCATTCTCATGGTGAAAGACTGAAAACATTCCCACTAAGATCAGGAACAAGACAAGGTTGCCCACTCTCACCACTATTATTCAACATAGTTTTGGAAGTTTTAGCCACAGCAATCAGAGAAGAAAAAGAAATAAAAGGAATACAAATCAGAAAAGAAGTAAAACTGTCACTGTTTGCAGATGATATGGTACTATACATAGAGAATCCCTAAGATGCTACCAGAAAACTACTAGAGCTAATAAATGAATTTGGTAAAGTAGCAGGATATAAAACTAATGCACAGAAATCTCTTGCATTCCTATACATTAATGATGAAATATCTGAAAGAGAAATTAAGGAAACACTCCCTTTTACCATTGCAACAAAAATAATAAAATACTTAGGAATTAGCCTACCTAAGGAGACAAAGGACTTGTATGCAAAAAACTATAAGACACTGATGAAAGAAATTAAAGATGATACAGACAGATGGAGAGATATACCATGTTCATGGATTGGCAGAATCAACATTGTGGAAATGACTATACTATACAAAGCAATCTACAGTTTCAATGCAATTCCTATCAAACTACCAATGGCATTATTTACAGAACTAGAAAAAAAATTTTCACAATATGTATGGAAACACAAAAGGTCCCCGAATAGCCAAAGCAATTTTGAGAAAGAAAAACGGAGCCGGAGGTATCTGACTCGCTGACTTCACTATACTACAAAGCTACAGTAATCAAGACAGTATGGTACTGGCACTAAAACAGAAATAGAGATCAATGGAATGGGATAGAAGGCCCAGATATAAACCCACTCACATATCTTTGAGAAAGGAGGTAAGAATATACAATGTAGAAAAGACAGCCTCTTCAGTAAGTGGTGTTGGGAAAACTGGACAGCTACATGTAAAAGCATGAAATTAGAACACTCCCTAACACCATACACATACAAAAAAACTCCACATGGATTAAAGATCTAAATGTAAGGCCAGACACTATCAAACTCTTAGAGGAAAACATAGGCAGAACACTCTATGACATACCTCACAGCAAGATCCTTTTTGACCCACCTCCTAGAGAAATGGAAATAAAAACAAAAATAAACAAATGGGACCTAATGAAACTTAAAAGCGTTTGCACAGCAAAGGAAACCATAAATAAGATGAAAAGACAACACTCAGAATGGGAGAAAATATTTGCAAGCAAAGCAACTGACAAGGGATTAACCTCCAAAATATACAGGCAGCTCATACAGCTCAATATCAAAAAAACAAAGAACCCAATCCATAAATGGGCAGAAGATTTAAATAGACATTTATCCAAAGAAGATATACAGATTGCCAACATGAAAGGACACTCAACATCACAAATCATTAGAGAAATGCAAATCAAAACTACAGTGAGGTATCATCTCACACCAGTCAGAATGGCCATCATCAAAATATCTACAAACTATAAATGCTGCAGAGGGCATGGAAAACAGGGAACCCTCCTACACTCTTGGTGGGAATGTATATTGATACAGGCACTATGGAGAACAGTATGGAGGTTCCTTAAAAAGCTAAAACTAGAACTACCATATGACCCAGCATCCCACTACTGGGCATATATCCTGAGAAAACCATAATTCAAAAAATGTCCTGTACCACAATGTTCATTGCGGCTCTATTTACAATAGCCAGGACATGGAAGCAACCTAAGTGTCCATTGACAGATGAATGGATAAAGAAGATGTGGCACATATATACAGTGGAATATTACTCAGCCATAAAAAGAAATGAAATTGATTTATTTGTAGTGAGGTGGATGGACCTAGAGACTGTCATACAGAGTGAATTAAGTCAGAAAGAGAAAAATAAATACCGTATGCTAACATATATATGGAATCTTAAAAAAACATGTTTCTGCAGAACCTAGGTGCAGGACAGGAATAAAGATGCAGATGTAGAGAATGGACTTGTGGACACGGGGAGGGGGAAAGTTAAGCTGGGGCCAAGTGAGAGAGTGGCATGGACATATATATGCTACCAAATATAAATTAGATAGCTAATAGGAAGCAGCTTCATAGCACAGGGAGATCAGCTAGGTGCTTTATGTCAACCTAGAGGGGTGGGAAAGGGAGGGTGAGAGGGAGATGCAAGAGGGAGGAGATATGGGGATATATGTTTATGTATAGCTGATTCACTTTGTTATACAGCAGAAACTAATACACCATTGTAAAGCAATTATACTACAGCAAAGATGTTAAAGAAAATGTTTGTGAAATAAGTGAATGAGGAGAAAACAACAAAAAATGAAAGGTTAAATAGGTGTGATTTCCTTAGGTTAATTACCCTAATTCATATAAATGAATAAATAACTATTTATTTATTCAAGTCATAAATAACTGAGCAAAGGGAATTTAGGGACCTTGGAGACCTCAGACCTTCATAATAAGAGACTCAATGTGTTCTGCTTCAATGGGAGTACTTACTACAATCTATTTTTATCTTGTGATTATCAGTCTTTTATCTCATTAGACTATAAGGTATTGGAGGGTAAAGAATGGGTACAAGGGTTTTTTATGTTAGTCATACTCAGGAAGGTAGACAGGAATAAGGCACTCTTACTGCCTTGCCAGGAAGAATAAGTAGTGACCATCTGGATTTTGATATCTCTGGGATATCCTGTGGAGTCTGTCTCCTTGAATCTATAATATGTAATATTTGAATTATCTAACAAATCTTAGCTTGTCCTTACAAGTTATTTTCCACAATGGTGAGATCACATTTAATCTTATTTATTATGAAAATCACACTTTAAATAGGTATATTTAAATTGAAATGTGTACAAGGGAAATAAATAGTTCTGAAACACATGCAATAAAAACGTAGTTGGAAACTGAGTTTGCTACCCTGAACAGAATGACTCAAGATGAGAGGAGTGGTGGAATATAATTGTTGATTTCAAATATTTGAAAAACAGACTAATATTAGTGGAATCAGATACAATGGTTCTCACAGGTACAATCAGATCTCATAATGTAGTTGGCTAATGATTTCCCTGAAATACCAAGATGTACTTTCCAACTGTCTGCCTCAGAAAGTAGTGAACTGCTATCATTGGTAGTATCAAAGCATAGCCTGGCAAAAACAGGAATTTGTAGAGGAATTAAATATCAGATAGTTAACATTTTTTTAGGATTTTATCTAATCCTGATATACTCTCAAACTAAATTTGTGGTTAACCTCTGCAAATAAGGTCTAGACATCGAAGAGAAAGTTATATTCTCACTATATAGGTGTTCTGCTCATTCAATGATGTCAAATTATGAATTGGCTTGTTTCTTTCTTTGCATTACTTATAAATAAAATTTTTTAGGTTGAAATTGTTCATCTTTTCAGCTTTGCTGTAAATCTGTCATCTCAGAAGGGTTCTTTCACTTTGGTATTTCATCTAGAGCTGAAAACTGAATTCTCTATCACATGGTGAAATCTGTAGTTTAATAATTCATCAAATGTGAGCCAGCCAAGGGATATTTTAAAACCTCCTTTTTTGCCTCCACTTGAATGCTTTTGGCCTTTGTTCTGTATCAAAAGAAGGGTTTTAACATGTGGAAGAAATCATCAGAAACTTGAACAAGATTTTATTCTTAGACACGTAAACTTGATCAAATTCTTGCCAGTGACAGAGCTATCAAAGGAGTATGACATCCATCTGGGCAGGTTCTCCCAGATAGTCCCCCAACTGACTGAACTTCAGGCAAGTCACTGGATGCCAATGTAAGTAAGCACTATCTGGCCAGTCATTTCCCACAGTGCAGTGAGCCAAAAATCCAGATGTTGCTGCTGCTGTTACTATTACTGAAAGTAAAAGTGTGTCAACCAGGTAACCAGGACATGCAGCTGTACCATTCCCTTTACATCCACTGTACTTTTTATTTCTAGGGAAAAACTTAGAATTTAAAAAGTTCAAAGAGTTAGTTATACATGATGTGGAAAACATTGGGAATTCAAAGGTGCATTAACTACCAATTATATCTCTTAGCTTAAAACAATATGTTGGCCCTTGTTAGTGTTCAGTGTATTTGGCCAGTGTTAATGATACTCTTTTATCTTTGTGGAGGGCATTTTTCTTCACTTGTGGCCTTAACAGCACTATCCAACCTAACTTCCTACTTAATGATATGCAAAGACATGCCTAATATATCTGGCCACATCAAAACAATAAATAATCTTACTGAACATGGTGTTAACACACTCTGACTTCAATTTTTGCTAAATTACTTTTCAACTCAAGATTATAAAGGTTCGATTTTCATCAGAAAGATGGAAGACAGTGATTTACTGTAAGACTGTGGTAGAATATGTTCTTCCTATTGTGAGCTGCTTAACAACTTTGGTGACAAGCTTTCTAATGATTAATACTAAACATACATTAAACCTCACCTGGAGATTTACTCCATAGTACAATTTTGCTAAATCACATTCAGGAAAATAAGCTATGAACTAATAGTAGCATATGTTTTAGTAAGGATGGTTAATATATTCTCTTTTTGGAGAAACAGATTGCAAACTAAAAGAATTTTTAAATCTTACATGTAAATGTATATTTACAGTCATATGAAATTTACATGTAATCCTACAAATATTGTTACCTTACAGAAACAAATTTCATTTTAATATTCCTTGAAATGAGTGGTTTCTATCATGAGAATTATTCTTCAATAATTTAAATCTTATTGAATTATTATGTTTATATTTCAATAGTTTTATAAATATTTAAAAAAGGAATTAGCTGAAAAATGCCTCATAGACAACCAATGCGACATCCAATACTACAGACATTTCTTTTTTAAGTTATTTTAGAACTACACTTGGTGCGTCTATATTATTAACATTTATAGTGAATGCCTGTCATGTAGGGGAAAAAAAGAGCACAATACTTATTCTTTCTTCTTGGGAAAGTAACATCTAACTTTATTAAATAAAATTCTATTTTAACTTATATATTAATGTATATATTTAAATATGTTTATTTATTAAATAAAGTTCTTGCCTTTTATTAAATTTTTTAACCTCAAATAGGGACTCCTTGCCCATTTCCTAATGGCTATTAATGGCTCCAAGAATAAAGCTCAAAATCTTTGAAGAATCTTACTCAATATGCAAAAGGCCTGTGGGTCTATTTTATATAACCAGCCCCATCTCTCTGCACTCTTTCCCTTTTAATTCATTATCTACCCTGACATTTCCTAAAAGTGTGTTCTGGGTTAAAATATATTTAGTTTAAAAAAATTAAGCCAAATCCCTAATACATAGTGTATTTTTTGTGAAATTCCCAAGGAGGAGAAGATATCAGTTCATTTGACCACAGATGCCTTTCATTGCTGACCATTTCTCTGGAATAATACTTTAAGGAACACATTCTGCAAAATGCTTCAGCTGCATTTATGGTTCTTTTTTTTTTCTTTTTTACCATCATGCACTGTTATGCCTCTCTACCTGTTGCATGGAAAACCTTCTTTACATTTCTCCTCCTGGTAAAGCCTTGTGTGTCCTTCAAGGCTGTTTCATTTTCAATTTTTTTGTCAAATATTCCCCTGACATCTGCAGACTATGCTAATTCATTACTCTCACTCCATATTGTACAGCTCTTTTTTCCTCTATTTTAGTAGTTTTCATATGCTATTACCATTGCCATATTTCATCAAATATAAAACACAAATGGGTGTATCATGTACCAAAATTTTTAATCCTCAAAGAAACCAAAACTCACTGTTAATATAATTAATATTAATGTATCATTCTACATAAAATTATATATTACTAGTAGAAATAAGTGTTTTAGACTTATTTAAAATAATTTATTATATGATATTTTTGTGCAGACCTAAGAAGAAAATATAAGTGAAATAAAGAGGGTAAAGTGTTTCTAAAGCTACTTCAAATATTGACTTCAACTTTTGCTAAGTTACTTTTCAACTCAGGATTATAAACATTTGTTATATAGTATCATTCTCTATCATCAAGAGCATTCATAATCTATTTCTTAAGAGAGGGCTTCAGTACTGTCTCTGGATTTTACTTCTAAGTCACACCCTCCCATTCTGTAATTTTTAATGTTGGTGTTTTCTTGATCAAACAATAGTGTTCCGTGCATGTGCAAACAATGACAACTATATGACAATAACAACTTGACAAAAATTGTAATACACTATTGACTCTAAGAGTCATCCTAATTTTAGAGATATTACAATGTGAAAAATATACACCTTAAAACTGAGGAATTGTGGTATTTTTCCATATCTCCAGTAAGCAATGTATCTCTTGAGAGAAGGACCTTGTCATCTTTAGAAACATCCACTGGCAATCTCAACTCCCACCTACAGGTATACACACAGACACACACACATACATACAAACACACTTTTTTGACAAAGATTTGCAAACAACTAAGTTATTGTAGGTGCATTTTTTTATCTCTTGCTGAGTCTTATGATACATATTTTTAAACACTTTTGATGCTGTAACCCCTAAACTGAATAATAAATAGGTGAATAGATATGTACAGGTTTGGAATATTTGAGCAACTCCTCACTGAGCCTTAAAGATTTACTCCTTATTGCAGATAACTTTGCATACATTGAGCCAATTTGTTTTTTAAAATCAAGAAGGCCTTGCCAATATCTATTTGCATCCAAGAAGTCTATGGGGTTATTGTTATCCAATAATTATATCTATAGTGTCTAAACAACAGCATAATGTACTTTCTTGTAAATCCTAAGCATACTTAGAGAAACTTTTTTCTGCATAACTTATACAAATTCAGAAAAGAGTTCTACCAATTTCTGAGAACATCCTTCCCATATACATCTTTTAAAAATAGAATTTTCCTCCTGATGAGTAAGTCTGTTTGTGCAGACAGATGGAACATTGACTAAAGTAGCTAAGCAGTTTTAAACACTAACAGAAAATGCTGACTTATTATTTTTTTCAATCTCACTTTTCCCAGGCAATCGAGCACTTGCACAACTTGATTTATTTCATGATAATTTAACATGCTGTGAAAATCTTCCTGGGGCTATTTCCAAATTCAAAACAGAATTTAAAGTTAATACCCCCTAAGTAGCTATTTTTATCTTGAAGAAATCATTGCTTTCTAGAGAGCCACAAGAGCTGTTATAGGTCAAAGTACCAAAATTCATACACTTGGAGTTTTTGGACATTGGATAAAAATAGTATTCATAATTTTTGTCATTGTTTTTTAATATCTTAGATAATATTTTAAATGTTCCATCAACTTTTAGGAAATATCTAGTTTGAGATAAGAAGGAAAACATTTAAAGGCAGAACGAAAGGCCAAAGAAAATGAAAACACAAATTCACAAATGTACATTCACCCCAATGTTAATAGCAGCATTATTTAAGTAGCCAAGAGATGGAAGCAACCTATACACACACACACACACACACACACACACACACACAGACACACACACACTGGAATATTACTCAGCCACAGAAAAAGGAATCATGAAGTTTTGCCATTTGTTAAAACATGAATCAATCTGGAGGGTATCATAGCTAGTAAAAAAAGTCACACAGAGAAAGACAAGTACTGTATGTTGTCACTTATATATGAAATCTAAAACACAAAACAAATGAATATAATAAAAACAGACTTGCAGATATCGAGAACCAATTAGTGGTTACCAGTAGGAAGAGGAAAGTGGGGAGGGGCAAACAGGGATAAGGTATTCAGGGGTACAAAAGATATGTATAAAGTAAATAGGCTACAAGGATATAGTGTACAACATAGAGCATATAGCTAATATTTTATAATGTTTAAATGGAGTATAATCTATAAAGATATTGAGTCACTATGTTGTACGCCTGAAACTAAAATAATATTGTAAATTAACTATAACTCAAAGAAACTTTAAAGGTACTACTTTGTCTCATAAGTCTTAACACTCTTATTTTCATGCTGTTAGACAAGTGTGTTATATGATTTACTTACTGAATTTAACTTAAACAAAATATGACTGGGCATCAAAATGTCGCATGAAAGTTAAAATAAGCCAGTTATACTTAGAAAAGTGTGTGAATGAAGATGAACAAGTTTTCTCTCTTTAGCAAACAGTACCTTTTAAAATAAAATAAAAATGAGAAATGAAGTCAAAAGAAATGAAAACAATGGGTTAAATAGTCTACTGAGTCACGTAAGATACTTCTACTGAAAGGAATTACATGTATAAATGTAACAATGAAAGCATGGTTGGAATCTAAATGGAGAATAGTTTTGATGAAGGTTTTCGCATAGTCACATCTTTTTTCCATCTTGCCTTTGGAGCAGAACCAGAAAAAATTAGTTTGCTGTAATCTTGGCAGAGGGTCACGACAGCCAAAGCATGTGTGCGTGTGCATGCGCGTGCGTGTGTGTGTGTGTGTGTGTGTGTGTGTGTACAGGCACGTATGCATGTTTGTGTATGAATACACCAGAATGGAGTAAAATCAAAAAGAATACTGTTCCCAAATATTTTGAATATAAAAAATAAAGGCGTGTAAGCTAATGTCAGGATGTTGAAAATATAACATAAACATTACTTTAAGTAATAAAATATGTAATACTTCACAATTTTTCAGTGTTCTTTTTTTCTCTTGTAGTAAGCACTAAAATTATTTAATTTGTTTATATCATTTCTGTTACTGGCTGACTGGTACAGCAATAAATAGTGCATAAATTTCTCTGAGGAGTTTTTGGAAATAGCCTCAAATACTTTGTATTTACAGTCAGTATATATATATATATATATATATATATATATATATATATACACAAATATAATTATACATGATATATTACATATATAATTATACATAATATATAGTATACAAAATATATACAAAATACTGAAATGGAATCGATTAATCTTATTTTTTGCATAATTATACATAATATATAATATATATAAAATACTGAAATGGAATCGATTAATCTTAATTTTTGTATCATTCTTAGAGCTAAAAAGTTTGAACAACTGAATCAATGTTTTAGACAGAGAAGTTACATCTAAAAAGACCAGCATTGTATCTTGTAAGTACCCCTATATTCTATATGTAGACATCATAAAATGATGTAATTTAAAAGTCTGACTTACTTAATTAAAACGTTTGAATCACATGAAAATCATGATGTTCAAAGAAAACATGATTATTTTTCTATTTCTATAGTTATTTTTTTTAAGTATGGAAAAAACCTGAAGGTATAGTCCTTACATACATACACTTTTTAATTGCAGAAATCATTATTGTCTAATGAAGCAGTGTTGCTGCAATGCACAAATGCAAGGCTACCATTTGGAGGTGTAATCTGGAGATTAGTTTATTCATTGTCCATTCTATTCTCTTTATAGTTAAACTTTAAATGGTAACAAATATTTTAAAGCAAGATGGAGACTGAAATGAAGTATGGTGATTTGGTCATTGACTCCCTTTGGAAAACATAATTTGAGTAGAATTATAGAGGTTATAGGAGACTAGTAGAAGTGAGGAACTTGAGACAAACACTGACTACTCTACTGGCATTAGAATTTTGGTGGTAATAATGGGTTCAATTGTGGCCACTTCTGAAGGTTCTCTGACCCATTTGATACCTTTATTTAATATAAGAACAACAGGCAAATGTTTATTTCCTGAGGAAAAAAATGTCAGTAGGGAGAAAGAGCTTATAAATACAAAAAAAAAGAAGGGCTATTTAAAGAACAATAGCTGAAAAAGGAAGGATGCCATGGGAGCAAAAGTTGAAGTTATAATAGTGTTTTAGTGAAGACTTAAAGTTCTTCATCTTTAAAAATACGAAGTGAAAATAACTATACTTGTATCCTCTCAGCATGGTCCCTAGAGAGTTGTATGTTTTAAAACTACTTAAAATAGAGTGGAAAACTATATAGATAAACCACTGGACACAAAAAAGTTCCTGCGTATTTTGTAAACTTCGAATTAACAAAAATGGAATATAACACAAAATAACAGCCTAGAATAGATCCATTGTTTACTAGAGACAATGCTTTCTTGGTTTTCTGGTTTGTTCTATTTATCTCTGTAGTCTTTTTCTAGGTCACAGAGCACATCAATATTTGTATTCTTTGAGTACTAAGCAAAGTGTTTTAGAATTATGGTAGAAAATACAGCAATAACTCTTTTTTTTTGATCCTACAAATACTACTCTTCCATTTCATTCTAAAAGGTGCATCAAAAAGACATTATTTCTTTTTTTATGAATGCTAACGGGAGCTGCCCTTTACTGGAAGAGACTCAACTGAAATTAACATGTGGATACTTTG
Organism: Kogia breviceps; assembly: GCF_026419965.1. NCBI lineage: Eukaryota > Metazoa > Chordata > Mammalia > Artiodactyla > Physeteridae > Kogia > Kogia breviceps. Next base: position 69,129,067 of record NC_081321.1, on the reverse strand, counting down.
GGAGTAATGTAAGAATGTATAATATATTCTGTGGCCCAAGTATATTAAATTTACTAGATAGGATTTTTGTCTAAAGCACAACTCTAAACAAACTTTGTATTCCCTAGCACTTGAATATTAATGCCCTTTGCTTGGCAAAAGTTCAGATAAGAATTTGACTTAAAAAACAGAAACCTATTTAAGGTGTGAGATTTTTCTACCTACAGATTTTTCAGATCTGACATGCTTCGTTTTGTTAAGAACATGATGTCATTTTTCTATTGTTTAGTTATTTTTTATCATTTTCACATTCATCTACTCAAAGGCAAAGGAATGGAACAAATTATTTCTTAAAATCTAGAGGGTTGTTAATATTAGGGTCTCTTAGTCATTTTAATTAATTAAAAGTTTATAATTAAAAATAATTATAAGTTATCTTAGTGAATTCTGAAATAAGAGACTAGCCCAAATTAATTTTTAAGTATTTTTTGTTTATCCTTCAACATGAAGAGATGCTGTAATATCATGAGATTAAGGTGGAGATGCCTCTCTGAGATAACTTCATTTCTTCCATATCAAAGTCATGGAATTAGGGTCTTACTAGGTGTTTCATGATTATATATCCCACAATAAACTCTAGGATTAAAATATAAATGAGAATGAAAGAAAATGTTACAGAGAGGGAGTAGTAGGGAGAGATGGTGGTAGTGGAAAGGTAGAAGAAGGGAATGGGAGAGAAATAAGCCAATGAAAAGAATGGAACCTAATGAAAACTAAATGATTTTCACTATGGCTACCTTAAGCAAAAAATGAGAACAAGTTGTAAGGATACATGGCAGTCTCCAAAAATCCAAGGACATGCATACAGCTAGGTCTCAGGAATAAACTTAAACTAGAGACTATAACACCTACTAGGGTCAGATTCATGGGCTCACAAACAGCCACTCAGAGTCTCCCACTCAGAAAGGCTGGTGCTTAAAAGTTAATATTCTGTGGTTAATCTTGAAATTACCTAACATTTATCTCTGAAATTGTATTTGTAGGTGAAGTTCCACAGGACAATGGAGCATGTCATAGGGCCCTGGAGCCTAGGCACGTAGGTGGTCTTGCCTCCTGCCTCTCCTCTTCCCAGGTTGCTTTTTCCCCCGTCCTCTGGCACCCTGGCCTGCCAGACCATATCTCCTCTCAGCTGCCCACTGGTCCCTGCTGCATTTGTCCCCCAGAGGCTTGGCCCCTGCACTGCTCCCCAACCCCTGATCTACCCAGCAACTGTGGATACCTGGGCACAAGTCAGAGTTGGGAATGCAGCATGGGCAGCAGCCATCCCCATGCCAGGCTGGCAAAGCCATGGCACATCCATCAGACAACTTGGTAGGCTGAGACTGTCATGTATTTATGATTCAGGTATTAATGTGCCCTGCCACAGAGATCACAATCCCTTCGGAGTCTTCTCTCACTCTGGGTTGGGAGTGATTGGCTTATGGAAAAGATTGACTTTCCCTGGCTGGGTCACAGCATCTTAGACCAGTGCCTGGGTTGGCTGTAGGGGATGCATAGGGGAGCAGAGTGTGCATCCATCAGTGGGTACTTCTGAGGGTCTGCACTTGCCCTGCAAGTATCCTCATTCTTAAAGAAGCACAACATTATGTAGGAAATTAAAAACAACTTGATAGGTCAAGAAAGAGACCACAAAAGACGGAGGAAATGTTTTATATTTTTTGTACCTTTAACAGCACTTTGTTTTTGCTTTTTTGAGTAAGAGGTCTCATGTTTTCATTAGCACTGGGCCCCACAAATTATGCAGCCAGCCCTGACACCAGGAATACTTTTCTTCTTTATCTCATCTTTGTTTCTTTCTAAATATCTGCTTCATTCTTCTATTTTTTGTAGTTCAACTCTTCCTCTGATATTATGACCCATAATGCAAACACACATGTGCACACACAAACACACACAAATATAGCTACTGGAAGTATTTGGATTTTTATATGAATCACCAAGAACAAATTTCTCTTCCAGAAACAAATTCCAAATGAAGAGACTCTAAGTTGTCTTTGGTCAATTTTAAGTATGTCTGCTTCCACTCTAACCACATTAATCTTAGGAGTGGAAGAAAAGATGCCAGGAAAGGGCTTCCCTGGTGGCGCAGTGGTTGAGAGTCTTCCTGACGATGCAGGGGACACGGGTTCGTGCCCCAGTCCGGGAAGATCCCACATGCTGCGGAGCGGCCGGGCCCGTGAGCCATGGCCGCTGAGCCTGCGCGGCCGAAGCCTGTGCTCTGCAACGAGAGAGGCCACAACACTGAGAAGCCCACGTACCGCAAAAAAAAAACAATGCCAGGAAAATGTAGGGCGATAATGCCAACTACATATGTAATAGAGTAAAATGCAAATAACAGGGTCTCAGGTTCAGTAGGAATTTTCTAAGCATATGTGTAACAATAAATCCCATAAATAAAAATTATAATAAACTAGACTAAGTTACTATTACCTTCTAAAAGATATCAGAAAATTAAATTGATAAGAAGCAACTTGGTACATGTATAGGAAAACTATACCTCAAAACCATGAGGGGAGATAGGTATCAGACCCTTGCTCCTCCACTTAACATGAGAACTGAAACCACTGAAGCAAATATAACTTATCTGTTTGTTCTAGGAAACGTAAGACTTCAAACTAACACATCTTTTCACTGCTTGCTTCAGAATATTAATATAAACAAGTTTAACTGGGCAACCAATTTTCTCATCCAAGCAAACAGCTTTCTTTTTAGAGCAATTTTCTCACTTGAAGAAAACAGCTTGCTTATATTATAAAGCAACAGCTTGCTTATCAAAATTCGTCTACAGACCCTTAAACTTAAGCGTTTTATCATTATAAAATGCCCTCTAAAGCATACTTCATTGCAACATCAGAGGCATTAATTATTCACTTAACAAAATCTAGACAGCTCTTTTTTTTGATCAGTGCTCAATTTTCTATTGGCATGAACTGTCATGTTCAAATATATCAGGTATTTTCCATTTTACTTATTTTTAAGAAACATACATGTTCTGTGGTGGAATATAATATTGGACAGCATGGTGGTATTCTGGTTTTATCTTTTGTTTGCTGAAAGATAAGCATTACTTGTTAAATCCTAAACTATATATATATATATATTTATTTATTTATTTATTTATTTATTTATTTATATTTGCATTTCTTTTTGTCTTCAACCAGGGATAATTTTGCACCCATGAGGATATCTGGCAATATTTGGACACCTTTCTGCTTGTCACAACTGGGATAGGGCAATAGATACTACTGGAGTCTAGTAAACAGAGGCCAGGGATACTGCTCGACCTCCCTACAGTGTACAGAACATCCCTCCACAACAAAGAATTTCTGGCTCAAAATGTCAAGAGTATCAAGGTTAAGAAACCTCGGCTATAAAATGAATGGTGCGTTTACATCTGAGCCACTAAGTGCAACGAGGGGGAAGGGATATGCTGATATATACAAACTATCAGGGGTTGAAAGCAGGATTAACCATCCCACGGCATGAAAAAGAGGGAGGTGCGGCTGCAAATATACTGAGTACAGTTTTGCCAGAAGTAATGAGCCCAAATTCAATAGACATCTATCATAATCAACATTCACCTCCACTCTTTGGAGATACAAACATATCTATATTTATCTATATCATATCTATATATATTCTACATTTTTTATATTTTATGGTTTAAAATATTTACATTCTGCTCTCTAATAATAATTTCCAGGGAATTCCCTGGTGGTCCAGTGGTTAGGACTCCTCGCTTCCAATGCAGGGGGCACGGGTTCAATCCCTGGTTGGGGAACTAAGATCCCGCATGCCACGTGGCACAGCCAAAAGTTTTTTTTAAAAAATTAAAAAAAAATAAGCTCCATAGTTAATTTTGACACTAGTTCTATTTTTATGTGGAGTCAATACTTTCTGTATCTTCTCCATTTATTTCTCCACATGGTAGAAATAAAGTTTATTCTCAAGTTGTTTGTTCAATAGGAAATCATGGATAAAAAGAATCTCTGAGTTCTCCCACGTTTGAAGATAGCATTTTAACCAGAACAGTAGTGTATTAGTTATCTGTTGCTGTACAACAAACCACTATAAAATTTATTAACTTAATATATCAACCATACATTTTTGTTCATGAGTTTATAGATAAAGTAGGTATTTCTGCTATCAGGACAAAGTTCCAACTTTAGCTCAGCTTCAAACCCATTCTTCACTCCACTGCCTTCTGATGTGAGGGCTGGGACTCTGTGAATCACATTCTACTTTGCTAGTTGGCTTTTAGGCTCTGCCAAGTGGGATGCTAGAGGGGATCTGGAAGTCTGGGGGCAAAGAAGAGATTGCTGCCACCTGTTTGCTTCCCCTTCTGGACAATGTCATCACAGCAACCCTTCATCCTGGCAGCTGTGACTTATTCCAACCTGCAAAACTAGCTTGTTTTTGCTTCTTCAGATAACCCTGAAGATTCAGCACAAGATACTTCTCCAAGGTCTAAGTTGACTATCTCAGTGTTACCTTTGTTATCCATTTTGGTTTATTTTTTTCAATAATTATACAACATTTTTTTGTTTGTTTTGCAGTATGCGGGCCTCTCACTGTTGTGGCCTCTCCCATTGTTGAGCACAGGCTCTGGACGCGCAGGCTCAGCGGCCATGGCAAACGGGGGGCCCGGCCGCTCCGCAGCATGTGGGATCTTCCCGGACCGGGGCATGAACCCATGTCCTCTGCATCGGCAGGCGGACTCTCAACCACTGTGCCACCAGGAAGCCCTGTACAATATTTTTTCAGTAAATATTCTCTATTAAAATAATTACTGTGGCACAGCCTTCTGTATGCTATAGTTCCTCTCTACAGTACTGACCTGCCCTTGAGATTTCCCTCACACAGTTACTCTCTTTTCAAAAATCACAATTGAAATATTATGGAAAGGAAGTAAGGAAAGCAGAGTAGAAGTACAGCTCTATTTCCCTTCAGAAGGACAAGACTGAACATGGCAGTGTCATAGTCATGATAACAAGTCTCCACTACTGTTAAGTTTCTGGCTGAGGCAATCATTTAGAAACAGATTAATGATCAAATATTCCAGATGATGTCCTTCTATGGTTTTCCACATTTCTATGGAGTCACCTATTAACTGTTGACACCAGATGCCAAACATCAAGTGACTCGGTCTGAAAAAGGAATTAGATAGGCTACTTATCAATTTTGCTGTTATAAGTGATATTTTTCACTAAAAAAATAAACTCCTTATCTTTCTGATATTTTACTTATGACATGACTGAAAGACATCTTCACTCAGTCTTCCAGAGTCTCATCCTAACACTGTTTAAAATAGCTCACTTTTCTCTGTGTGCCACACTGCTTTAACCTGAGATATTGAGTCTCGGTATTTTATGTGTAGGGAATAAATACTCACAGTGACATTTTCAGGACTAATGTCAGATTTAGGCAAAGTGAAGACCCACGTGAAGTGTAACACTCTTTATACAGGTCCTGGATGTAGTCTGACATTGTCTCTGTTCTTTCTTAAGCTACCACTTCAAACTGTTCTTATTTTCACCGTATTTTGCTTCTCTGAGAAATAGTGTTCTTACTGTCTCTGAAATTGGCTGGGAAGATCTAGTTAGCTCTCCTTAGTGAGTGTAAAAACACAGAACTCTAGTACTTACAGTTTTTGTCTTTTTGATTCATATTAGTTTGTCTTGTTTGGGGGAAACTTGATGGTACTCATATATATATGGTACATTAGTCACATATCCAGTAGTGGGATTACTTTCTCTAGACTTCAAATTACCCACAGTTTTGAGAGAAAAGACTCGGTGTCATGAGTTTTTCTCAAAGAAGGAGGTCATTTCTTGACTAGAGGAGATATAAGCAGGATGCTGGTAAATGTTGAACATCAGGCTCTCGAGAGAAAAAAATGGATAAAGAAAGCCCTGTTTTCTAGTATTTGCTGATTTCCATGGTGCTAATACTCCTAGCATGGACAATTTCAAGCTACCAATGTGTTGTTACTGAACACAGAGTTGGGACAAAATCACTCACAAAGTAAAATACAAGTTACCTCTAGCACACCATCGTGAAACATAAAATATGCAAATATTCTAGTCCAACTACACAGTGCCCCCCTACTGATTAATTGGAACTAATTTCCAGGATAGTCATCCCTACATACAATAGTAGATGACAAGCTTCAAACTTATAAAATCACATATTTGGTTAAGCCTTATTTTTTGATTACCTTCTCTGTTAAAGACACTTTGTTCCAAGGAATGCTTTTAAAAAGACACATCAGGCTTCCCTGGTGGTGCAGTGGTTAAGAATCTGCCTGCCAATGCAGGGGACACGGGTTCGAGCCCTGGTCCAGGAAGATCCCACATGCCACGGAGCAACTAAGTCCATGAGCCACAACTACTGAGCCTGTGCTCTAGAGGCCTCAAGCCACAACTATTGAAGCCCACATGCCTAGAGCCTGTGCTCCACAACAAGAGAAGCCACCACAATGAGAAGTCCGAGCACTGCGACAAAGAGTAGCCCCCGTTCACGGCAACTAGAGAAAGCCCACGTGCAGCAATGAAGACCCAAAGCAGCCAAAAATAAATAAATACATAAATAAATACATAATTTTTAAAAAATAATAATAAAAAGTAAAAAGGGACATCAACAAAAGAAACTGACAAATACATTTCAGGTTGTTTTTCTCAGATTTCTTTTTAGTGTTCTATTTGAAATTTTATTCTCTCCCTTACCTCCCACCAAACTCATCACCCATTCTCATGGTTTCCCAAAATTTTTGTAAGAATATATTCGATGTGTCTGTGAGCATGTATCTTTCCTTCATGTTTAAAGATTTTGGAATAGTTCCATTTCTCCTTTTAGAGGTAGGCAAATTCTTGGTTTTGCAAGGCAAGAGGATGTAACTTCTGAATAATGAGACAAAACTTTTAAAATATTATGAGGTAGACAAGTATAGAGGCAAAAAATAGATATCCTGATGAAAATAGAAAACATCTTCTATTCTAAATAATGGTGATTATAGGAAACTGTTTTCAATTGTTCTACGACCATTTGAGTTTTGTCGTGATTGCATCTCAATTATAGTACACAACAGTGGTCTAATTATTTTTGAAGAAAATTTTATAAAAATTTTTCACAGTGAAGACAATTTTAATGTTTATAAATTCCCTGTAGACAAGCAAGCAAACAAATTTAACTTGGAATACAGATAGACATGTATAACCTTTTTTATATAAAGCATTCAATTTTGTTAGAAAATAACTTTCAAAATGCTAAAATCTAATACTGATTTTTTATTAACACTGTTCAATATTTTTGAAATGCTCTCTATATGTCAGATACTGTTGTGTTAACTTGTACATATGTATATCCGTGTGTGTGTGTTTGAGTGTATATATATATATGTGTATATATATATATATATATACACATATATATATATACACACCCATTTAATCCCTGAATTAAGAGCTGAATTAAGTCCTGCTTTCAGATAAAGAAACTGAGGCACGAAGAGATTAAGTCACCAATGGTAAATGATAAAGCTAAAATTCAAGTTCAAGCAGTCTCACTCTGAGCTTGGATTCTCTAAAGCAGCACTTTCCTGCATCTCTACCTCTATTAACAGATTATCAGACAGGGTGCTGTAAGTATATGATGTGCCAAATGGATTTTAGAAATGGCTTTTGACTCGGAAAATTTCAAACCATAAATTTCGGTTCTTTAAAAACTTTTCGCCTTTAGTTCTGTATATTTGTGCTTATTCATTATTTTCTGTAACTGTCTTTTCCAAGGAGATATGGTTAAATTTTAGTCAAATAAAGTATTTTTCACAAAACTTATATAAAACTACACATAAATCTTGTGAGGTAGAGTAAAAACGTCATTTAATTTGTGTTTTAATTATAGAATTACTATACTATTGTCACACTTTCCTTCAATTAATACCTTTCTACATAGTTAATATATTTTACATTATATTGTAATATATAATAACATTAATGTTTCTGCATTAATCCATATCACTTATACATTGATTAGTATAGTAATTATAATAATCATTACAGTAGTTTTCTACCTAGCTAGCCTAGTTACAATCTCTCACAGACACCTGTATAATTCATATTTTTAGTGGCCACCTGATTCTTTCCATATGAAAAATTCTTTCACATATATTAAATAGCACCCTGATTTTCATCCAGAGGGCCATCTTTCCTCTACTCACTCCATGTAACTGAAATGCTGCAGACTTCAACCTGAACTTGTCCGATTAGAAAATCATGTCTCCTAGCCAAGATGTTTGATCGCCTTGAACATATACATTGTGATAGGACACACCTCCAGCTACTTGGATATTAATTTGTTAACAAATAGAAAAACATATAACTTAGTATACACCAAAGTTGGGTCCTACCAGAAAATACAGACAGCACAAAAGCAAACACAACAAAGTGATGGGCCTGATGACCCTATTTCAGTCATGACTAAAGCCGGCTATTTGCAAACACATTTCACTTATCTAGCTGCAAGCATGTCTTCATCTAATAAGCATTAATATATATAATTACATTTATAATTAGTATATAACTATATATCATATATACATATTATAATTGTGTTATTGTTAATATTTACATAAGCGAGAGCTTTTTCTATTTGTCATATGTAAAAGAAACCTAAATAAACTATCCATTACTAATAGAATACTAATTTTCTATGACTTATATGATCATTTTAACCTCACTTTGCTAAAGTTTCAAGTGTTTTTATTTTCAAATGCCCCTCACATTCTCTCTTTCTCTCCCTTTTATTCTCTCTCTCTCTGTTTTCCACATTTCTTTAATCACACACACAAAAAAGGTGTATTAATTTTTGGAAAATTAGAAAATACAAAGAGTATGAAAAATATCACCCTAATTTCATAATTCATAAATAAAAACTGCTACATCTTTACCTCATGAGTCTAAATTTTCTACTAAATGCAATATTCTTTTCAAAAATGCATACTCAATATAAATATGTATATAATCTGCTTAGTTTTTTATTTGATTAATACCATAAATATTATTCTACATTAATAAATACACTCCTCAAACACTGTGAAATGGTTATATAGTGTGCCCTCATTTGGATAGAACAGTTTACCAATTTCCTTTTGCTGCTCATCTGGATTGTTTCCAGATTTGCACTATCATAAATAATGCTACATTAAATATTAATATGTAAAAATATATTTGTGTGCTTCTTGGATTGTTTTCCAAGAATAAAGTATTAGAAATTGAATTACTAAGTTAAATTTTATACACAATTTCAGTGTCCTTCTATTAGGAAACACATGGCCCATGATCATCCCCCAGCCGCCCTCTTAAAAACTCTTGCATTCTTTTTCCAGTACACTTGTACTTGAACTGTTTTCTGGTCTCTCTCCCCTATTAGAATAGCCTTGAATAAAATCCTTCTTACCTCTATAACTCTGTCCAGTGCAGTTTTTGCTTTGGTAATTCCTATCCACATGGAAAATGAATTCTAGAAAAGGGGACAAAGAGAGCATATATTTTTAAATATCAAAACATTTTGAATGCCACTTTCTGAGCAGAACAATAACATTCACTATACCTCACCCTTCCCACTTGTAAAATGGTAGTGATAATGCAGTATGGGATCTGTTTCAAAGTATAAATGGTATATACACTTTGAAGCTAACTGGTGCATATTAATTATTCAGTATACCTTTGTTTTCAATATATACCATTGGGAATGCTATAGGAATGTTTCTCAATATTTTACACATTAACTTGTTCACTTCATCTCCCTGACTTTAAGATAAGGTCCATGAATCCAAACTCTACTACATTTGTAGATTAATTATAGTGTTAACTTTTAATGGTCCTTCACATCACTCTTCTTTAAAAAGCAGATTGGCAGATCAAATAAGCATCATGACTTTTATATTCTTGGCTTTCTGAATGTTTGGATATTTATATATTGACAGTTTTCCTGTATGGAAATACAAAAGGCTATCTATGGTAATCTTCCCTGCCAAAAGCTACGTTTCAAGGAATTATTCCCCAGCCCTTCAGATCTTCTCCAATGCTCTTAAGACAAAATCTTGAAACCAAATGTAGACTTTGTTGAAGAAAATCCATGTTACTAAAGCCACCAACTAAATCCAGATGTGGAAAAAGTCAAGCCATGGTGAAATTATGCAAGAGTTATGTAGGTCATAATAATTTAGGTGTGTAGTACAGAATCACAAGTGTGCAAAATTTCCCAAATGATTTTATTTTCTTTACAAATACTTTGAAATTCATCTGTTGATTCTGCTTTCAGAGCTTATTCTCATTGCTGTAATTATAGGTTTCTTTTTAATAGCATTGTCTTGAGTAAGTTTTTATTACACTCACAATGCATGAACATTTAACAATATAAAATAAGACAATAAAGGATATAATATGTGTACATGTTTTCTGATTATTCTTTCCTAAATAGTTTAATCTTGTTATACAAGTCATTACTGAAATGTATAGGAATCCATTAGGGACAATTTACCATGTCATTTTTATTGCTGTTTATTAGTGGTTTCCTTAAGCATAATGCAGGGTAGAGTAATAGCTTTTAAAAGAACAATAAGTAGAATTCCCAAGTGAGTTTGAACATTTTCAGATAACCTTTCACTTAAAACTCTTCTGCTTTCCTCAGTCAATTGGCGCTTTTTTTCTAGTTTATAAAATCCACACTTAAATGTGTGACATTAACATCTGGCTTACCAGGAATAAATAATAGATTTATTTTCTTCTGATATGTATCCTATTGTTCTCATGGTAATAAAATTGAGCAAACTATTATCTGTTAACAACTACAGGTATTGAAATTATATGAGTATGAATATCTGAACTATATACTTTCATTTTTGCCCTCAGTACCCTGCCAATGCATTCTCCATACTGCTATTTGAGTGTTATTTCAGAAACGCAAGTCTATTATTTCATTTATTATTATAAATGCTGAATTCCCATCACAAATAGGATAAAATCTTAAATTCTCAGTGCTGTGTACAGATGCCTTCAGGATCTGTTGGCTCCTGCTTATCTTTCCTTCCTAATGCAAGAGGCTTGCTAGAAGGATTACATGAGACAATATGGCTGGCATGTAATAAGAGGTGCATACATCCAAACTCCCTTTCACTGCAAGCCTGCATCAATCTGAAGGTGGGTGAAGGAGGAGTAGTGGAAAGACTGCAGAGACCTTGACACTAAGCCAAAGTATTCAGATTAGGTCCATTTTTTTGGCTCTTCAGGCTTAATCCTTAATTCCTCAGCCTCTCGTCCTAATCACATTTACCTATACCCACTTTTTATTCTCCAGGGTTACTTCTTTTATTTTGAGCAGTAGCATAAACATATCAAGATCTTTAATGAAATTTCTTCCACTCAAAATACCCCTCCTCCTTTGGATTCCTTTGCAAATGTCTTATTCAGTTCTCAAAACTTCCCTCTGATTTCACCTCAATTTTGAAGCCTCCTTCACATATTCCTGGTACCCCAGGATCACTCTGCCTCTGTACATTGAAACTTATTCAATATTTTTTTTCATATCACTCCATTATTGAATTATGTTCTAGATCTATCCTTCCAACTAGTCAGTGAACAGCTTGAGTGCAGAATCATGTCTTATTTATATTTGTTTCCTTTAGCACTTAATGTAGTATTTAGAAGAATTAAGTACATAAAGTTATGTGCTGAAGCTGAATTTGAAGAGATGTGTGTGTATATGTGTATGTGTGTGTATAGTATTAGTTAGAACTGTATTAAATAACCACATGCATAATACTAAAATGGACAATTTGAATTTAAAAACTGAAGAGCTATAAGGAGTCATGGTGATGAGCTTTTATGATCTTACCAAATTTTCAATTAAACCAAATAAAACAGTTAAAATACATTAAGAAGAATATTGAGGTAGTAGACTCTTATGGATTAAAAGTTTAGATCATTCAGATTATACATTTCAGTTGATCAAGGGAAAGTGTTTTATTTTCCTCAATTGCAATAACTATATTTAAGTAATGAGATATCTTGGTACTCAAATAAACCTGACTAGATGAATGGTTAAATAGTTTGAAAGACCTGACTGACTCATGTCCCAAATTTTTAGATGGATTCTGCCAAATGGAAATCAAGAAAAAGTTTAAAACTGTCTTCTGATAAGACACTTCAAATCTTCCAATATTCTCATTACTCAGACTCTAAACCTACCTTTATATTTAACACCTTCTTTCTTTGCTCCACATCAACCTACTTCAGGCAAACAATTATTGTCTTACAGAATCCTCTCTTTAAATATGAAATGCACCAGTCCACTCTTTCCTTGTCATGATATTACCAATTTTATTCCTTCTCAACTTGTGTATTTCAACAGTATTTTCTGACTTCCTTACTCAATTACTCCCTAAAAGAATTTTAAAAGAGATATATATACTCACATTCTTAAGATGAAATATGAAATTGTTCATCTTGTCTCAATAATTGTAAAGGAATTCTATAGACTGACTTATTTATTTATTTTTTTTTTGGGGGGGGGGGCGGTACGCGGGTCTCTCACTGTTGTGGCCTCTCCCGTTGCGGAACCCAGGCTCCGGACGCGCAGGCTCAGAGGGCATGGCTCACGAGCCCAGCCGCTCCGCGGCATGGGGGATCCTCCCGGACCGGGGCACGAACCCGTGTCCCCTGCATCGGCAGGCGGACTCTCAATCACTGCGCCACGAGGGAAGCCCTATAGACTGACTTTTAAAACAAACTGTTGAAATGCCACTTAAAGGTAAGTAATAAACTCTAAATACCATAATGACTTAACATCCACCACCATTGATTTAAATATTCATGTAAATAACTTTTTAGAAAGTCAGAAATTCTCAATTGCTGCTTGAAATCATAGTTGCATGTACTGAATTTAAATTTGAATTTTACTTTTCTGAAGAACTTTACCCTAAACAATTTTTATGCATATAAACTTTACCTTATATATATTTACATACAAACTATTTCTCGAGAATAAATTTTTCATGTTTGTGTGTGTATGTATATATGTCTATACATTCTTTGCACATAGTTGTAGTCATACAGTTATCATATGAATGACCTCATTACCTTTATTCAGTAACTTTCCACATTTGGCAACTTAATTCTGTAAAGGGGAAGGAGCATTCTGTAAATGACTGCCCACCCCCCTGTGATGGATGGCCACATGCTCTCCCTTGGCAAATATCCCCAGCCTCATATTGTGCAGCATATTCAAGCACTCACAGATACACACAGACATAGAAGCTCACCCATACATACTAGAATCAATTTCTTTAAAAAAAAAAAAATCACTCCCTTCTTCAGTCTCCAGAGAACCCTACAAAGCCATATGTCCAGTTATTCACTGAGATAAGAGGTATGGAAAGATTGAGAAAGCCTGCTGAAATATTGAATAGTAATCAGTTTACTGATTCACTTATGCCTTTATTTTGAATAAATCTAAATTTATAGCACTTTATTGGTAAAACAGACACATCAATACAATTCAAACAATATTCTTTAATACCGACTATTTACAATATACTGCAGGTGCATTATCATTTGCCTAATCAGATTAGAAATAATTTTTTTCACTTTGAAAATTAAAATTTACTTAAAAGAAAACTAATATCTAATGTCAAATTAAAGAAGAAAATGCGTCAGGGAAGATTATGTAATAAAACTATACCAGAATCATTAATAAAAATGGATAAATGTTTTCTAAATAACTGTGGAATTAGATTCAGTGTTCCCGGATGTGGGGTTTGCCTTCTTTTTTATTTTGCCTATGTATACCTATCATTATTAGTTTTGTAAAAAAAAAAGGCATAGGACTTTAAAAAATATGCATGTTGCAATATTACATTTAAATATACATTTGTTTTCATAAGTGGAAACAGACTTGTCTCTAAGAACTTGAAAATGAGAAAATAAAGTTGCTTTGTGACCATATTATAAAGTCATTCTATAATTGATTATTTCAAAAGTATGTAAAATCACCTTAAACAAATAGAATGACACGTAGGATACTGACACATATGAGAAAGAGTGAATAAAATAGTAACATTAATTAAAAATTTGTCAATACACTGAGGGTGCTGATCGTGCTGGAACATATGAGAAGGACATTCATTGAAGAAGGGACTTCCAAATCTAGTCCAGGGCAAAGACTTCTTAGGCCTAAAGAATGTGACAGGCTTATTCAAATGGTTTACAAATCTGCCTTATAAAAATAAATTACAAGGACTTTGTACTAGTAACAAGATTGTACAAATAAATAAATAAATAAAACATTTTAGTTCTTTATTTTGCCAATGTGATGTAGGCAATCATAAATATATTTTTTTTTCATTCTTTGAGAGTCTTATCACTAAACAAATGTATTATAATTTGGCATTCCCATGTTGTTTTATAACAAGAAAGAAACATTTAGCAGATAATACAAATGCATTTGTTTCAGCAGATATATTTTCACTTTGAATTAATACATTGTGGTTCTGGTTTATATAAGAGTATCTTTGAACTTGTCTATTACATATATTCACCCTTAACAGAAGGAGCTATTATCATTAGGCAGAAAAATCATGATTTTAATTCTAAAACTTAGATACTTTCTCGCCAGATTTAAAGACCATCCTGTGGAATCTCTTGATGAATAACCAGATGGTTCTCTCTCACTTACAAAGAAAGAATCCTCTGCTCATACTGTGTATCATATTGTTCTTTTAATTAATATGTTTAATAGGTACTTGGTGAATATTTACTAAATAAATAGTATTGGAATATGCTATTGAAATGGAAATTTCAGTTGAATGAAGATCTCTTCAAATACATACAAAAAAGTCAAGGAATAATTTAGCACTTTCATTTATTCATCCTTTGTAATCATCCTGTCTAGTTTCAAATACAATACAAACTTTCTTATCAAATAATGACAACACAAAATGTTTGCATACATAATGGTAAAGCAATGCAAAATAACAATAATGTAGTAAAACAATATATGACCCTGAATAATTGTAAAATTGATTTCTGAACTTTCTAGTAACCATTACAGGAAAAAATAATAAATGGTAAGATTTGTTTGGTCCATTATAGGCTTTCTTAGTATATTCTGGACATTGCTTTTTGGCAAAAGCTCCTATTCAAGTATAATGTTTAAGGGCCAAAATGTTAATTCTATTATTGCTAAACTGTAAAATTCAATCTCATTGAGATTCAGTTTCCTCAATTTGCATACTTACTAAGTTGTCATGGGGATCAAGTGAGACAATACACCAAAAGGTGCTTCAGATTCACAGACAATTCTATTATTTCTGTCATTTGAGCTCTAAAAAGGTTCTTAGAAATGTTGTCATACTGGGGTTTTTTTTAACATCTTTATTGGAAAATAATTGCTTTACAATGGTGTATTACTTGGTGCTTTATAACAAAGTGAATCAGCTATACATATACAAATATTCCCATATCTCCTGCATCTCCCTCCCATTCTCCCATCCCACACCCCACCCCTTCGTGGTCACAAAACACTGAGCTGATCTACCTGTGCTATGTAGCTGCTTCCCACAAGTTATCTATTTTACATTTGGTAGTGTATATATGTCCTTGCCACTCTCTCACTTCATCCCAGCTTACCCTTCCCTCTCCCCGTGTGCTCAAAGCCATTCTCTATATCTGCGTCTTTATTCCTGCCCTGCTCCTAGGTTCTTCAGAACCTTATTTTTTAGATTCCATATATATGTGTTAGCATATGGTATTTGTTTTTCTCTTTCTGACTTACTTCACTCTGTATGACAGACTCTAGGTTCTTTCCTTTTATTGTTGCCATGACCTGCCACTTCTTTACCATCACATTCCTTCTTCTACATCACCTTCCCAGAGAAGCCCTCCCTAACCAGTCTGATTTAGAACATAAACTCCCCAAGAGCGGGGAGTAGGAAACTTCTCTATTTTGAAAATCTTTCTATTATTAGGTCCTAGAATAATGTATGACATGTAGTTGACATAATTTTTTAAGCAATGAATAAATATTACTTCTAATTCAAAAAATATCTTCATTCATCCCTTCTTTCCAACATGTAATAGTTCAGAATATTGTTGCCTTTCCACTTGGAATACTAACTACCTTGACTAAATTCTTTCCAATCTGGCCTCTCTGATCATGTTACTTCCATTCTCAACAATCTGCATTCACTTTCCACTTCTCAAAGAATAAGGCTCCATTCATGGTTTTCCATTATCTGACCCATGCTTGCTGGTCCCATGCAGTGCCACTTATAACTCTTCCATCCTCCCCTTTCCTGAAACTCCTCTTTCCTGAAACCAAGCTATAGCATTCACTCATCTTGATAAACTGGACTTATCTGTCTCTTGAACATATCTTGTACATTTGTCAACTATGGTTTTTATATTTCACTTCCTAAACTCAGACTGCTTTCAAAATCTCACCAGCTAGGGCTTCCCTGGTGGCGCAGTGGTTGAGAATCCGCCTGCCGATGCAGGAGACACGGGTTCGTGCCCTGGTCCGGGAAGATCCCACATGCCGCGGAGCAACTAAGCCCGTGAGCCATGGCCGCCAGGCCTGCGCGTCCGGAGCCTGTGCTCCGCAACGGGAGAGGCCACAACAGTGAGAGGCCCGCATACCGCAAAAAAAAAAAAAAAAAAAAAAAAAAAAAATCTCACCAGCTAAAGTCATATATTTTCGAGTGAGTCTCAGATCAAATCTCATCCCTTTAGGAAGGACATTATTGCTCCCTTTGAGTAGAACTAACGTGTCACCTCTGTATATAATGTAAGAAGCACTTTCAGATAAGTACAGAGTGAATATCTCACATTGGTTGCTCACTCACCTGTTCCTACACAAGGTTGCTAACTTCACTAAGGCAGGAGTAAACTTAGTACACATTTTTAAGTTCTCATTTTATCTAACACATGTCTTGCACAGAAAGGTACTCAGTAAATAGATATTGAATGGATATTTGCATGTTTAAAATTTCATAATAGTAGTATCGTCTGACATTTCAGTTTATTACTTTCAGGAATTATTTCATAAAGTATATATTCAAAATTTCCAAATAGAGAGCAATTACTTAAAATTATATATGCATTTACACTTCAAAATTAAAGCTGAAAAGCAGAAAATTACTATCTTACTATTTCATATACAGATTTTATTTACTGTCCATTCTCATATTTTTATTTTATGCTTACTTTAGTTTTCAACTGATGTTTTTCTCTTCTTTAAAATTTTTATTTCAATTCTTTGATTTGTTTGTTTTCATTATTCTTTTTAGGACACAGAGCTGAATGTTTGAACTTGCCCATCTAAGTTCTTTATACTTCAATTATAACTGTAGCTCTTGTTTGAAAGTATTTCTATCATTACTAGCTCTGAATACCCTGCTGCTTCTGAGATGTAAGCTGCCAAAACCCCCACCCATCCAACAATAATTCAACTTATCCTAGGGACTGTACTGTTATTTCTTATATTGGGTTCTATAAAATTCAGTTCTTAGAATTAGTGAATTACAAGTGTATTTTTAATCTCAAAAAACTAAAATACCACATTCACACACACCCATTCATTGAATTTGATATTAAAAACTTTGAAAGAATTTATTATAAATACTTAAATGTAATTTCTTATTTTAATTAAATTTTTAAATGCAGTTAATGCATCATGCAACCTTGAATAAGTACACAGATTATGTTTGGCAATGATTCTAACAGAGGTTTTATGTAATGATTCAGATCCCAGTGAACAAAATACTTTTTTCTTTAAAAAAAAAAAAAGTTAATTTTTTTGTTGTTAATTCAAGAATTTAGAAGAAGTTTTGATTGGTTGCTTTTCTAGGATGTGCCATTCCTTAAATGAGATTTTAAAGTTTTATAAATTGAGAACTACAAAGCATTCAGTATCTAATTTCCTTGTCACATCACTCTGAAATGTATTACCTGATGTTACATCTCTAACCAGTCCCAATAAAATGTGACAAAGCAGGTACCATTTAATGGTTCCATTTACAGCACAAAAGATTTTTATACCTGTTCCATTTTCTTGTAATTTTATATGGCAGATGTCTTCTGTAGAAAAAATTAAGTATTGAGCAAATGATCATACATTTTGAAATGCACCCTCTAATTTAAACTACTCTGAAATTGTTAAGGGTAGTGCTTCTTTAAAAATAACAAAATCAAAATATTAGTTAAAACAAAAAATAGGTCCTTAAGATTGTTCATGAAGGGTTTTTGTTGTTGTGTTTTTGTTTGTTTTGGAAATTTCTTTTTTTGAAATATATATATTTTTAATATCTTCACATTTAATTTCCAGTTAATTTATTTGAAAAGTTCTCATTGGAAAAGTGGAGGTTATGAAACTAAGTCTTCTCCATTTGCTGTCCCTGAACAACAAAATATGTGGTGGAAAATATGTGTTTATTTTCAGAGCACTAAGAACTGTTAAATCAAATTCAAAATTTAAAGCATAATAAAAATAAAATTGATTTTTTTTAATGAATACACCAATACAACTACTACTACTATGATAAGTACTGAGCCAAGTGCTGGACTAATTATATTCCGTGTTTTATTTAATTCATAAAACATCCATAGAATAGAGATATAGAGAAATTCAGTATTTTACCAAAATTCTGAATATAAGTTGCAAAAGACATATTTTACTTAACATCTAAGACAGAGAATATATGAACTGTTAACTGTTAATAATTAACTGTTAACTGTTACTAATTCTGCTTCTTTCCTCCTTCAAACCAATATGTATATACATATATATTTTTCAAACATTGAATCAATTGTTATACACATACACACAATTGATTTAATGTGGGAAAACATATTTCAAAAACACTGAGAAACCTACTATTATGCAGAAGGTCTTTGTGAGTTTTCAAATATTTAGGTTCACATATCTCTGAAAGAAATCTTTTTTCCTCATGCTATCCACTACAGGATATCAGAAGAAGTGTTGGTTATTGGTGGCCAAATTAACTCATAATTCATTCTCAAGTCAGTTTAGAAAGCAATTTAATAGTCAAGAATTAGGTGCTATAGCTGTTTTCCTATCCAAGTCAATAGTTATTTGCTATATATTCATTATTCAATATGTTGTATGCCAAAATAGTATTACAGGGAAATTTAATCTGGCCAAATTTATATTTTATTTAGCAAATTTATTTTCTCCATTTATATTATTTATTCAAAGTCTGTTTTTTCTGCAGCTTTGTTTCTTAGTTTAATGTTTGAGATATTTATAATAGGAAAGGGGATATACAAGTTCTGTGTATTTGTTAGGATATTAGTTGTTTTCTTATAACATTTTAACCAACTTATCTCTTGATTGTTTTCTTCTTTACTACATGATTTTGAGGCATTGTATAAATAGTAAATGTGGTGTCTGGCAAAGCAGTACACGCACATGCGCACACACACACACACACACACACACACACACACACACACCCCTAAAGTACTTTTTTTGTCCTCATAGTTTGAACACTGCTCATACAATACTAACTGAACAAGCTAATTCTCATTCACAGATCTGAAATTTATTTAGAAAAAATATTCCTATAATTATTGAGTTAAAATTTATTTTAATATATAATGCTTGATTTGTATCTTTCCCTCTGAAAACTCCCAAACCCCCACACTATTGACTTAATAACTCATATTAACAATTTAACGTGTATAGGTAAAAGATAAGAGGCAACCAGGTAAAGAATTGACAAAGATGAAATGTTTATTTAACAAGTAATATCTTAGACTGTGCGACAAGTGAAATTTGAAATGGAGAGCAGGAGAGATGTGGTCTTTCCCTCTGAGTGCTTATAATATAAAGCAGAAAGCAAGCAATTAAAACAAAAGTACAAAATAAAAGTGACACTGTGGTAGCTGAAGCTAAACAAAATAGGGAGCATGGTAAGAAGATAAACATTCCTGAAGTACATAAAGAGCATGACTTCTAAGGCGATACCCGAAAAAAATGACTAAGATGTATTCAGGAAAACATGGCAGGAGATGATCAAGTGAGAGGTTACAGCCCGCACTAAGCCTAAGAGATGAGAAAGACGAGCAGAATCAAGCAACCCAAGAATGGAGTGCAAAAGCAGGAAAGATGAGCACTGAAGCCGTAGAAGTATGTGGGGGTCAGGCTGGAATGGCTCTGTGAGTCATTTCAAAGACTGCTGAATTATCCCAGGGGCAAGGAAAGCCATTTTAATTTGTATCTTCCATCAGCATATTTTCATTCCACTTCAAAATGTCAGTCTGCTTACATTCAGGTAAAGAGATTGCAGGGGACAGTAAAAGTTGCACAACAATAAGATGCAATATTTTAAAAATCTTGTAGATACAAAAAAATGTGGAAAAGACATCAAAGCTATAACTGGCTTAATGGCAATCCTGAAGAGTACAGGGCCTGTAGGGAGAAACCATACCTACGTCCTAGATTTGCCTCCATATGGCAGGTTGAACTGAGCCAAGGTTGTGAGCAGACACTGAGAAGAACTGTAACGAGGAAAGGCAACAGAAGCAGGAAAAAAATTAAAAAACATAAGGAATGGCAAGTCATTACTCATTGACATAGAACATGTGGGCCTATGAACAGAATGTAGGAGAGAAAGGAAACATTTAAGAGTTCTTATGTCATTCAACATAAAACGACAGACTTATTTGCTGTTATCTGTTCCTCTTGCCTCATATTTTGCCTTAATGTATATGCACAGCTGTTGTTTCAGACCCCAG
This sequence comes from Kogia breviceps, assembly GCF_026419965.1. Lineage (NCBI taxonomy): Eukaryota > Metazoa > Chordata > Mammalia > Artiodactyla > Physeteridae > Kogia > Kogia breviceps. The sequence goes on along the minus strand of NC_081321.1, from coordinate 69,108,215 downwards.
AGACTTTATATTCAACCAATTAGTCTATGGTTTTAAGGGGATTTTTTTTTCATAGTTGTCATTCATCAAGCTTTTAAAGTAATAAGTTTAGTTAGAGACACATGTTTTTATTCCTTGTGGAATAACCTCTCAGGTAAATTAATACTGTATTGCAAAACATTCTAAGATCTGTAATATAACATTTAATGATCAAAATCATTAAGCCATTTGAAAATCATTACCTTTCTATTTCTTAAGTAATGTATTTTTAAATCTTATATAAGGTTTTGCCTAGAATTTTAAAAATAAATGGCAGAGAAGAAATGTATATTAGAAAACTGCTACAAATTCTGTTGTACTGGCACTTAGACTCTATTTAATAAAAATGACTGCTTAGATTATTGAGGTTTTGATTTAGTCATTAAATGTTTCCTCTAGCTTTCAAGAAATATTAGAAGAATCATAATCAGAGGAAGGGCCTGTATAAAGAGTTTGGAGTCTAGACAAATGTGCTATCTCAAGGAAACAAAATTTTTCACATAGTTCTCATGTTTCCCAGCCTTCCCATATACTGCTCCCCAACCATATGCCCACTACATGCCAAATTTTGGTCTCATCAGATATATACCGATACTGCAAATTATAGGAAATGTTATGAAAGGCTTATGATTTCAAGCTAACTCATAATAGCATGAATTTGAATTTGTATCCAAATTCTATCATTCAATAGCTCTTTGAATGTTTACAAGTTACTTAAAATTTGCTTCACTTTATTCAACATTAAAGAGGGATTCATAGAACATACTTTAAATAAGATTGATAATTAAAGTTGATAATTTAATGAGCTGGGATATATAAAAGCCTTAGTTTCTGCTTCATATATAGCAAATTGTCAAGAAATAACAATATTACTATTTTATTACTACTATATTTTTTCACCCACAACGACTTTCAGTTTTAACAAAGTACATCTGGGAAACTGAATATTTTAAGTTGAAATTGGTGGTAATAATTTATTCAAAAATTGAATTTTTATGATGTGTATAAGATAGCAAGCAAATACATCATTTGATTATACCTGATACTTGATTGAAAAACGAATTACATACATTGTTAGAAAAGCACTGATTCCTTACAGCATGGATATAAAAAAGGTGAAGATTGTTTCTAAGACCCATTAGGAAAAAAGAAAAAAGAAAACGGTGGACAATATCTGAAAACCCAGCTAACAAATATTAATTCTGTAAGTATCCAACTACCTAAGACTGAAAATAGGAGGACTTTAACTCTAACAGTAATTAATTGGTTATTTCATTAAGCCATTGCAAAGTGACTGTATGTTTATATGTATATATATGTTATAGCATTTTTGGTAATGTGCTCGATTGTCCTTAACCCAGCACCACCAGAAGTCCCTTCTAAAGGTAGGGACAACGTTTCCTAGAATTTCCTTCCATACCTGGTCATGGGTTAGAGTTTGTTAATGAGGGGCAAGTCATGTAACATTTGGGAGGTAGAAGTGACAAAGAAGTCATTCTGCTCAAAAGGTCATGGCAACTAGATGCGAGGAATCTGCAGAACTCAAAGATCTTTAATAACTTCCTTTCATGATGGTGACAGAGGTAGCAGCAAATCAGCTGACTTCTCCATGAGTTCTGGCTTCTACTGAGCCCTGTTCTTCTGGCTGAGTCCCTAGTGATTGAGTATGGATGGCCTTTCAGACCCTCACTGATGCAGGCTCCACTCACATTCTCATAAGCCACAATTTACATATTAAATACCTTACTTTTTTATTCTAGTAGTGGCTCAATTTTCCTGAAAAAGCCAAACAGATAAATTTTTCCAACACATGATGCATTTATCTATGAATATCTCATTAACATTCTAGTGATGATCACATATGATAGGAATTTTAGGCTGTCTGCATCATATAAATATTTCATATGTCATTTGAATAACAACAACACAACCCCAACAAGATTTTTTGTATGCACTCTACCAAAATATTTCATTTAATTACCTGAGTTAGTCCTCAATTTATATAAAGAAGTAGAAACTATGGATGCCTTTAATTCATAGATTTTTAAAATATATTTAAAATGTGTTTTGGTAACATTGAAATTAACACCATCAGTAATTAGTCATTCTTAGGATACCTTCTACTGTCATCTTCAATTAAAAACAGTAAGCTTCAATAAAGATATGGTTCGGGGGCTTCCCTGGTGGCGCAGTGGTTGAGAATCCGCCTGCCGATGCAGGGGACACGGGTTCGTGCCCTGGTCCGGGAAGATCCCACATGCCGCGGAGCAACTAAGCCCGTGAGCCATGGCCGCTAGGCCTGTGCGTCCGGAGCCTGTGCTCCGCAACGGGAGAGGCCACAGCAGTGAGAGGCCCGCATACCGCAAAAAAAAAAGAAAAGATATGGTTCATATGCTTCAGGCAAATACTAATACTCTCATCTCTATCACTACTATTACTCTCACTTTACAACTGGATATGTTCCCGGAAATCCGCCATTAAGCAAGAAGCCCTTACATGAAAAAGAAATTCCTATTATTTTTAATGGAAAAAATTATATGTTCTATTCCAATCCAAGATAACAAGCCAACTCTTAAAAGATATGTAATGTCTTTTGATCAATTGAAACATTATGCATTAGAGTACACAAGTAATAAAAAAGTTGTATATTACATTATATAGATATTAAAAGCTACTGATGTTAATAAAATTAGTTTGTATTATCAATATAATATAAGGAAAACTTATTTATTTTCCAATCAAGAAGAGAGGTCAGAGACAGTGGGTGGTGGTTGATGGGGTAGGGATGCAAGGGACAAATTTGTGGAAGGTGGTGGGGAGTCAACTTTTAGGCAGGCAGTTTTGTGGGGTTCCTTTTCATCTTACACTCAAATTGCACTTAAAATTATAGAAGAGTAAAACAGCCTTAGAACAAAATAAAGGCTAACCATGAAAAAGCTTTCAAATACATGGAACTATCACATGTACACATGTACACAACAGACTAAAGTATCATAGAAAATGCTACCCCTTCACCACTCTCACTGAGTATGTTTGCAAACAAAGTGATTTGAGTTTATCTAAACATGGAGAGCAATTAAATTTTTCTTACTTTAAACTGGTATCTTATAAACTGGTAAATATGTCATTACCTGAAATCATAATGCCAAAATATCACTTTTTTTTCCTGTCACTGTGAGATTTTTAAAAATGAATAAGATCATGGAAAGTGCCTGGAACCATACATTTTTTTTTTTAATGATCTTATATATTCTCTGAACTCACATGTAATTTTCTGTATCTTTTTTTTAATTTTTGTATTTTATTTTATTTGTTATACAGCAGGTTCTTATTAGTTATCCATTTTATACATATTAGTGTATACATGTCAATCCCAATCTCCCAGTTCACCACACCACCACCACCACCACCCCCGCCACTTTCCCCAAATATCACTTCTTAAAGTCTTTTTTTAAGTACTATTTTTTCTACTAAGCCTAAAATTGCTCTCCGAAACCTTCTACCTCCTGACCAGAGCTAGCATTCCTACTCAGAATGGTTGCTTGAGTCTGAGAAGGGTTGCAGAAAATTGTTAATAGGTGTTTGCTTTCTGGATCAACCCTTTCCTTGACTTGCATTTGCTTCCAAAGGATTACCAAAATACAGAAATTCATGGGAAAGTAATGTTGACCTAAAAGTATAAAGGAATACAATTCTGCCTCCTGTTGCAAAGTGGCTCTTTCCTTAAACAAACATAAAGATACAAAGATAAAGCTACATAGATAAAGCTCTTTTCCCAATTTAAAATCCTTTCTATAATACGTTATTTTAAACTGTTTAAAGACAATTAATAGTCTATGGAAGATTTAACACCTGTCATTTCATATTGGCTGGTATCCATTACTACTGTACTATCCCTTCCAGCTTTCTTCTAAATTTTTGTTTTAATTGGAATGTATTCTTTCTTCCACTGGATCAAAATGTAAATAACTTAGTTACAAAATACCTGTTGGCACTGGCTGTGTTTTTAATTTCCTTTCTAATAGTTATCTTTCCCTACATGGCTGAGTGTTGACATCTGTTCTTTGGTGCTACAACAGGATGAATAATTATTTTCACGTGTTTGGTGACTATCCAGTGTTTTCCAGTGATTCCATAATCATAATGTAAGTACATTGAAAGAAATATAATTCCAAATTGAAGTTTAATGAAATCCTGAGCTTACTTAACATTTTAAATAAAGGATTCTTATCTCCCTTTATTTTGATTCACAGTTCTTTTAAAATCACTTTAAATTTGAGGAATTATCTAGAAAAATTGCATTTATTCACAAAATTGTTGGACTGATAGCAGAATCCACTTCTTTATATTCCCTCAATAACACAAAACCAGTGTAAGAGTTGCCATTTTTCTGCTCCATCTTAGGCTCCTGTGCTTTCTTCTTATTAGGTTTGACTGGAGCTGTTTGTGTGCAAGTAAATACACATCTAGAGAAAGCATGCCTAGATGCATGAGCTTTTGTATAAATTCTATTTTTTCACCTAACATTTCATAAAGGGTCATGAAGGGGTCATTTACCCTAAATCTGAGAGGAACTCATGTTCATAAATTTAAATAACTGTATAAAATATAATGGACAAGAGTATGTATTCAGGCCAGATGGAAGAATTTTTCAGAGGTAGTAGGACACTTTTGCTTCTTTCCTTCAACAGGAAATTTTTACAGCTCCCTGAAACAGTGCCAACATTTTTGGTATACTTCTCTCAAATTCCTGATCACCGTAAGCATACAAGCATGAAAAGTCACATTTCTCTAGTTCACTCTTTTTTTTCCAAGTATGTAAATGAAAATAGTTGAGCTTTGCATAGTTTTATTCTGAGTACAATCTTAAGAAAGTATACAATCTCTAGCATCAAATTTCCAAAAGAAGAAGGGGCATATAGATCCTATAATTCTCCAAGTCCTTAATTATAGCAAGATAGAATGGAGTGGAAAAAAGCCAAGAAAATGGTTACAAATATTCAGGAAAGTTAACCTTTCATGCTTGTCGTTGTACTCCTTTAACATGCTGCCTAGATAGGAGTGCCTTCTCCTCTCCAACCCTCTTCTCCTGCCCAGCCCCAGCCTCCAAAGTCCACTCATCTCCTCTCCTCTAGCCTCTGGTCAGTTTGCCTGGTATATATAATCCAAGTTTATTTACCATACAAAAATCATCAAGGCACTCTTTGCATATTTTAAAAATTTAGGAGTTAAAATAAGTTCTTTATTTTAATAATGCTTTATTCAGATATATTAAAGTTATGCAATTTAATGAATAAGAAAAAGTGTCTACACAAAATTCAGGGTTTTTTTAATAAGTTTAGATTTCTCGGAAGTCCATTCTGTTTTCACAATTATTCATATAACCTGTGTCACCTGAGAAGTAAAATTAGAACATGCTTATGACCTATGAAAATAGTCAATCATTAAAGTAGAGATTGTGCTTAAAATATAGTATTACTTTAAATCTTTCATTTTTTGTAAGATTTTTTTAATTTTCAAATTATCATATGCTTTCTGCTCAAATAGAGAAAAAGCAGAAAGATAATATGACAAAACACTAACATGTCAAACTACTGCCAGGATTACATATAAAATGAAACAATTAAGTATTTCCATTAAAGCTGTTAGCATGAACAGGTCACAAGTGAGCCAGAACACTGAAAGCAAGATCTTTCCAGCTTCATTATACTAATTACCAAAATTTTATGGAAAAGAGTCTTTGCAATGACCCAAATATGCAAATATAAAGCTTGTTTCATCTGAATAAAAGTATCAGAGATAGTCTTTCTTTAAATGTTGCTTCACTACATTCATATTAAAGTGAGGCAATTTATGAATAACTCAATACATGCACATAAATTTAAATTTTTTAAATGTATATTTCTTTTTGGAAGTCATTTTCTTTACAGTTTTTTACTCAATCTCAGTTTAAACTGAGAAGCAGACATAGAAAGTGTCATTAACGTTATGGAAATATTGGGTGTTTTGAGGTTTTCCCTTTTCTGACCTTCAACTTTCTCTTCACTTTAAATTGACTTTTTTCTTTTTTTTTTTTAAGTTGGTCAATGTGGAAAGGATATCAAGTTTATGTGTCTGGGGACAAGTGAGGCTTCATGGTATAGGATATTTCAGACCACAGAAGATAAAAGAAGCCAGTGGGATGTCAGTGAGAAGGAGCTTTTCTAAGGTCATCATAGAGGAGGAGCCTGTCACTGCACTATGTTAGTTAGTGTTCCTATTACTGCTGAAACAAACTCCCACAAATTTAGGAGTTTCTCCACATAGATTTATTGTCTCACAATTCTATAGTTTAGAAGAATGACCTGTATCACACTGCACTAAGATCAAAGTGTTGGCAAAGTGTATTCCTTTCTGGGGATGCTAGGGGAGATTACATGTCCTTGTCTTTCAGTTTCAAGAGGCTTTCCTTGTTCATGGACTTTGTCCAAAAGAAAGCCAGCAAAGTTGGGCTGAGTCTTCTCCTTCTGTCACCTCTCCAGTTCCGATTCCTTTTTCTACTTTTAAAGACCTTTGTGATTATATTGGGCCCACCCAGATAATCCAGAATAAACTTCCTATCTGATTAACAACCTTAATTCCATCTACAAATTTAATCCCTTTCTGCCCTGTAATCTACTATATTCACTGGCTCTGAGGATTAGGACAGTGCCATCTTTGGGGCCATTATTCTGGCCTTCACAGTCCTCTTCCTATAATCCCCAAACTAAACTCTAATATTGGCTGCAGTGGTAGTGAAAGAAAGAATGAGGAAGTTAATTCAGTTTTCCAGAAATATTTACTACTATTGTGTGATCTAAAGCTGTTTTAGGAAATAGGAATTTCTATAAAGTCAGAAGTGCACCCTGATTTTGAGTGTTTATGGTCTAGTCATAGAAACAATAACATAAACAATTGATTACAAAATAATTTACTAATTCAAATATGCATTTTTTTAGTTGTGAATCAGACACAATAGAAGATGTTTGATGAAGATACTGTTAGAAAATGAAACAAAACAAAAATCTTAATTAAAGGAATTCTCTAAGCCTTGTATTTAGAGAATGGCTTTAAAATAAATTGTATAGGGCTTCCCTGGTGGCACAGTGGTTGAGAGTCCTCCTGCCGATGCAGGGGACACGGGTTCGTGCCCTGGTCCGGGAGGATCCCACATGCCGCGGAGCAGCTGGGCCCGTGAGCCTGCGCGTCCGGAGCCTGAGCTCCACAATGGGAGAGGCCACAACAGTAAGAGGTCCGCATAACGCAAAAAGAAAAAAAAAAATGTATAACCATATTGTGGCAGTTTATCAACTAATTAATACCATTTGGTACTGAAATTACCTTTGATTTTCATTAACAGATATTTCAAAGAACAAAGATCCACTTAGTTATCAAACTGAAATGTGCCTGGAAAAATTATGATCTAAACACTCTCTTCACAACTGGAAATCAAATAGAGCATGGAAGAATTATCTTCAGTAATATGTGTAAATTTACTCCCTATCCTCCCTATATAAAATAATAGTGAGATATTTATTTGATTGAATTAAAAGTTGTTTGACTTATTTTAACTTATTTAGGAGGCATAAGGAAGCTAATGATTTGGAATGAGCATATTCCTCGACCTTCTCTGTCTACACCAGAAGGTGCTTGGCAAGTAGGGTCTTCACAAGGGCAGTGGGGGAAAGCAGCCATGAGCGATTGTAAGATTAGACTTGGGTAGACTCTGTGTCATTGAATACTGAAAGCCTTCAAAGCATAAGAGTGATGGACATTCCATTTTCCTCTAGAGAATCTAGAAGTCCATATAAGAGATAGAACATGAAAACCCAATGTTTACTTTTATAAGAAAAGAGGAGGAACTCGAATAACCTTTATCTAATTACTTTTTAGAGAAGTCAGAGTATCTTCTGATAGTCACAAAATCACAACTCAAACTGTCTTCATAAGATTATAAAAAACACATTAACACACTATATAGCTGGAGAATCTAGAGACAAGGGCATATCTGTATTGGTTCATTGAGCAATGTATCAATAATGTTTCTAATTATCTCCTTTTGTACTGCCTCTCTGCTCAGCAGTCTATAGGGTCAAGGGCAGAATGTACGGGTAGGGGCTGAATACTTCTTTTGCATGACCAGCAGATGGGAGAGTGTGCTGCTGCAAATAAGAACAAATATAATTGGTTTAGTTCTGATTGACCTTTGCCCTATTTAGTGACTCCAGGGAAATATAGAGCACTGATAAGCCTTTGGTATAACTGCATCTTGGAACAGAACCCTGTGTCAGAGTAGATGGGATTATCCAGATTGGCTCAGATCATTGAAGTCCCATCCCTGAAGCTGGGGGTAATATCAGTCTCCTTACGGCATGTGAAACTTCAAGAGAAATAATGAACACCAAATAAGGGTACCCTAAAAAAAAAGGAGTAGGAGCTAAAGCTGCTCAGAAATCAACTAGAAAATACTCTATTTTATACCCTACATATAATTTTTAACTGTATCTGGAAAGTAAAAATTTATAGTCTATGCCATTATTTTTTAAATGATAATCATGAGAAAATTAATTAGATCTAGACCAATGTGAAATATACTAGGAAACATTCTTAGATAAAATTTGTACATACAAGTGAATGACTTTGAGGGATTGAACTACATAAACTATAGAATATAAACATGAAAACTACAGGTATTGAAGCCCTCTGGTGAATTCTACTCACATATTAGGAAACATCAATCTAAGACTCCTTTGAAAATAGAATAGTAATTGTGAAATAAAATTCATATTTTATGGCAAGACAAGAAAAATTCAAACATAAAAATTATCTCTGCTCTTTGGCCTCTCTCCCCACACTGTGCATTGTGTACCTGCATTATGCATTGACCAAACCTCCCCATTGCCAGAAATACCTGCTCAACCATAAAGGGCAATGTCAACAAGACAACTCCTTAAAAGATAGCATTTCTTATTGATCTTGTAAGGGACCACTTGACACTTAGATCTTAATTGTGTAAACAGTCAATAATATGCCATTTAATGTACAAAAAACTTGTATAACTGTGCTTTGACTTCTAATGGGCACAACAGTTCTCAGAGCTTTCTGAGATGTTCTTCCTGGGTTATAATCCTCAAATTTGGCTCAATAAGGTTTTCCATTTCTTTCTCAGATTAGCTGATTAATTTTTCATCAACATAATGAAAAAAAGTTAATATAGTTCATATAGATTTTTTCAAAATCTCAACTTAAGTAATGTATGCCTAAAATTGAAAGAGTTATTGAAGTTATATTTCAGAAGAAGCTATAATCTTTCACTGCTTTAAACTATAATTAAAAATAATTGAATCAGTTTTAATTTTATTTAATGCATTTTACATAATTATATATACTCTTAATGCACCTTTCAAGTTGAAATATATGAACTTTTATTTCTCAAATGTTTTTATATAAATTATAGGAAATATATTAATTGGACTATAATAGTGTAAAAACTAGGAAAGAGGGTTGATTTAGTTTTCCTTGACAATGTCAACTTGAAAAAGCTTAAGAAAGATACAATTGATGGCACAAACTAAACTAAAGAAAATGGCAGAATTAATAGAAATTTTAAAATGATTCCTGGAACTGATTTTCTGAGATTCAATTTTCTCTAATAATGCTGTCATTCCCAAAGCTCAGCTCTGCTGTCATCCTGACAGCACTTGTCCCAACACATACACCCACACAAACAGACTTCCTCTTTCTCTCTCCAAATTATAATCTATCCTATTCCATTTCTCTGCTCAATTCTTGTCTGTCTTCTCTATAATAATACCATATACCCCTAGGGGTTTGAAATAGGCTCATGATGAAACAATGGCAAGTAGACAAAACTAACATGAGATCAAAAGTCAACAATAGATCAAGCATGAATATTTAATGTATTCAAAAATTAATTCTGATAAAAGATCATAAAACTAGAGGACTCTGCCAAAATTGTATTACTTATTCCTTGAGTTATTGAGAACTTGAAGTTAGAAAATAGTTTAGTATATTTCATATTCTTGAACTGCTTTAAATAATAGAAACAATAGAGTTAATCTCAAATTTCTATACATTCAATTTTTTTCTCTCTCTTAATCTCCCTCTCTCTTAGACATTACTCTGTCAGGCAATTCAGTTTTTTTAAAAGCTCTTCACTCTAAAAGTATTTAGGGTACACTGGTTATGCTCCAGGACTATTTCATATTCTTGAGGTATAATAAAAATGACAATGGGCTTGATTCCTGCTGAGAGTCTAGTGTCAAAACCAATTAAGTAAGTGACTAAAATGAAATGTGATGGCACAAACCCATTGTTCTATGAAAATAAATAACTGGAGGCCCTGACCTATTCTATAAATGAGTAAGTATTTTACGTAAGATGTAATAATTAAGATTAAAGATTTTTTGACATGGTGAAGTAAACAAACCAAAATAGATGGGGTTCTGTTTGCCTAACTATCCAGAAATAAAAATCCAGAAGCTTCTAGATGGATGCAAACTCTGAAGTGAGATTGCAGAGAATATGAATTTTGTGCAAGTTCCTCACTCTGCATCTTCATCTTTGTAATGGAGAGAATGACACTGACAACCCCATAGAATTTAGAGATAATGCATGCCCTGCACAGAGAAGTATGCCTGGCATAATGTGTCCAATAAACTTTAACTAGTATTATTAATATTATTATGAATGTATTTAGCTAGCTATATATCCCTTTCAGGCTAGGTAGGCTAAGATGATCTAGGAAACAGGTCTGCACTCCAGCCCAAATTTTATGAGAGTGAACAAATATAGGAGATGCTTTCAATTCATATATAGAAGTAGATTGTTAATGGTTAAAGTATTCAGAGATAAAGAAATACATTTCCAGAAGGAGAACAGAAGTGAATACTTTGCTTAGAGAGGTAATGTGATATCCAAAACACACTTCCATCCAAATCATTCCCCCAGGCTATTATTCTGAAAACCTTTCCTTAAATCTCAGCCTCACTCAGAATCTAGCATATAGAGACAAGTAACTTGGGATGAAATCCAGACCATACCCTGGGACTTCCTATTTCTTTATTCTGCTTTATTTTTTCCCCCAAACTGATTCTCATCCTCTACCAACTAGGTTGTATGTTTATTGAGGGGAAAGATTTTCTGAGTTGTTTTAATGCTGTACGTAGTATACCTAAAACAGAGCCTGACATATGGAAACTGCTCTATAAATATTTTTTGAGTGAACTAAATTTTACAGAATAGAACAAGGATATAGCAAGGAGCTCAATAGTTAAAGTCCCTTCCTCTTTTCCATTATTTCACCTAAGAATAACTAGGGTTATTATATTTGGAAATGGTAAGGCACATCCAAATCACTGAACCACTGAATTACATTATTGATAATATCTTTATGTTTGTTAACTTATTAATTTATTTTACTTCATATGTGAAAGGGTAATGGAATAATTTTTTTAAACTGTAAGTCAAATGGTATATCACATTTGAAAATGTATGTGAAAAAGTAAAATGTATGTGAAAAGTATGATTTAAATTGTAGTGGAAATTCAGAGGATAACATTTATCATTTAACCATAATTTATATATACTGATCTATTATTTCTAACTAGATGTTTATGGACCATGTAGGTAAACACACTTAATTCTGAATATGAGGAAATTGTGTGTATCTTCCTATAAAAATTATGGCATGAATTATATGTTTTGAATAGTTGTACATCCTTTTAGTAAGTTATAACCTAAAGCCATATGGATAGACTATGAAATATGATTCAAATAAGAAAATATGAATAGTTTATGGCCTTTTTACTTTCTATGCAGTACTAATATTAAGATGCTATATTTGGTAAAATTCTGTGTTTGACAGTTCTGGTTATGTTTCATGTTTTACTGATATTAAATTAATGTAGATACCAAGCTAGCAGCCAAATCCCTTTAGGTAACAAGAATGTTGCCAAGGGAAACTGAAGGTAGCATTTTTCTTTTTGCTGTAAAATCAATGTTGTCCTGAAAATGACATAGCAGAATCTTTTTGACCAGTTATTAACTCTTTTACTCAGCTGGTTGAATGTTGTTGTTTCTTCTCTCTCTCTCTCACCAAGTCACAAAAATCTAAAGTTACATACTAAATGTGCTTGGAATATAGTAGGTGTTCAATAAGTATTTTCTGAGGGAAAGACATAGAAAAAAAGGAAGAAAGGAAAGAAGGGGAGGGAGAGAGAAGAGGAGAGAGGGAGACAGAAAAAAAGAAAGGGAGAGAAGTGCAGAAGGGGGAGAGTGGAAGAAAGGCAATCTTTTGTGGAATGTGAAACTAAGTGTCAATGCCATCAACACTTCTCTATATGGAGACTTCTGCTCCCCAAGCAGTCTAATTTATATTATTGTACACCGGGTATCCCATGCGAAATGTATACATCAGATCACAGGTACCTAACATTCTACCATAATGAATCATTTTTTACTGATTAAGGAATCTATCCCTGTTATGACTAATGCATTGTATGATTAATTCTAAACATAACAACCAGAAAGAAAAGTATTTTTCCTGAATCTTAGAGAAGCAACATATGATTCTACTACAAAAGAAAATAGTCATATACAATGCTTTTCCTTTTAATGGTTCTATTTTATTATCTACTGAACATTTTTTGTGTTTTACAATCTATGAATGAAGCCAAAGTGCAACAATTTCTCAAGCAGAATTTCATTGTAAAAACTTTGTTTTTCTCTAAGATTATTTACAATTACTTTATGTGCTTCAATATTTACTTTTTACAAAAGACATAAAAACTCTTTATAGTTTTTTGCATTTCCCTATAAACCACTGCATGACAAGGAACATTCAGTTTCCTTTACTTAACAGAATTCAGTAACACAAGGTAAGCCTATGAAATATTTCCAGTAGAATATGTAACAGTGTCTATTGCCCCTTTTGAATGTTTGGCAAATAAACAGAGAATATCTCTACTGAAATAAATGTTCTTAACATCTAGGATTCTATGATATAACCTATTTATTCCACTTTGTTCAAGGATAAGAAAATCACCATAGGAGAAGATCTGTGTATTCAAGGTATCATGAGTGACTGATCATTTGTAACAAATTTTACTTTTTATTCCACCATAGAATGGAGAAGTTTTAACTTTGGGTCCCTGCTAACAACCTAACAATTTTGCCATGCTGGACTATCATTATTCAAACTAGTTATTACAATAAAATCTACCTAAATCATGCTCGATTGCCAGCTATTATCAAGTAGGTATTTAGACAGTGTGCAGTTTGAATAAAATCTGGCCTAAGTTATGTGACTTAAGAGGACTCCAGGTATGGAGAAAATATTGTGATTCAAGAAATAGTCTCCAGATGGTGTTTCTTTAGAATTGGAAGAAACTTCATAGATCATTTGTTCAAATACAAAGATTTAATGGAGTCTAAATCAAATTTAATATTACCCAATTACGTAACTGTTTATTTTCTTATCTATTTCTCCATAGACTTTAAACTCCTTAATGAATAAAACAATACTTTTATTTCTTTCTATAGTAGCTACTATATAATTGGTGCTCAATAAAGTTAGTTAATAAATAAATTTATATAGTACCATTTATTATAAATCTACATTTAAGATTATGTTTAGATTTTTTTAAATACCTAAAAAATAACTTAATATGTCACTCTGGCACACAATTTCAAACGGTCTCAAAATTAATTAATTCAGAGGAAAGTACCATAAAAATTAATTGGTAACATGGGTATGATAACTTCAGACTAAAATTTCATTCATTGGTTTCATCTCAATTCTTTTTTTTTTAATAGTTTTAAATTTATTTATTTATTTATTTATTTTTGGCTGTGTTGGGTCTTCATTTCTGTGCGAGGGCTTTCTCTAGTTGTGGCAAGCGGGGGCCACTCTTCATCACGGTGCATGGGCCTCTCACTATCGTGGCCTCTCTTGTTGCAGAGCACAGGCTCCAGACGTGCAGGCTCAGTAGTTGCGGCTCACGGGCCTAGCTGCTCCGCAGCAATGTGGGATCTTCCCAGACCAGGGCTCGAACCCGTGTCCCCTGCATTGTCAGGCAGATTCTCAACCACTGCGCCACCAGGGAAGCCCCTCATCTCAATTCTTTTCAAACTGTTTTTTTTTTTTAATATGTAATCCTCAAGATTTTTGAATGTGTAGGGGACAACCTTCTTTGTGAGTAGGTCTCAGGTATCTTTTGTGAAGTAAAATTCATATTTAATAGCAAGACAAGAAAAATCTAAACATAAAAATTCTTCTCTGCCTTTTGGCCTCCTCTCTCCCTGTACTGTGCAATGTGTATTTGCATTATGCATCAACCAAACCTCTCCCATCAGCAGGAATGCCTGCTCAACCATAAGAACAACACTGTCCTAGCATCAACAAGACAACTCCTTAACAGATAACATTCCTTCTTGAACTTGTAAAGGGTCACATGACTCACCACAATGATGCTTAGATCTGAATATGTAAATCGCCAATAAACTTTTAGAATGAAAATATCAAATCACAACTTAAAAAAAGCAAAGAATTAGCATTCTTAATGGCAATTTTAAATTCTCTAATAATGCAACATGATCTATGTGAGGAATTCTTTTATAAAACTGTGTGGTTCATCTCAGGTACTTACTATCCTGTCAGAATTCTTTTCTTTTTTCTAAACCTATCAGCATTTAGGCAAGTTTTCCTTAAAATGTGCAGTGTCCAAGAACAATAATATGATACGTAAAGACAAAAATGGGGCCTCTGAAAAATCTTGCTCTTGAATTTATATTCTGCATGAGCTCCCTTGTCTTCCAGTCCTCTCCTTTGTTAGCTACTAGGGATTTATTTTTTGCTTTTGTCCTGGCCATTCAAGTCTTTTCTGCACTTCCTGGAAATACACAGAGCATTTCTTCCCTTCTAATCCTGTCACTTTACTTGATCTTTGACCTCCCCAGTCCTGGTGTCACTCTCTAGTGTCTGTATTATCTTGATTATTATTATTTACCTTATCCTTACACACTAGTCTTTATTAATTCCCTATAGATAATTTGCTTGGCTAGCTATTGAAACTAAATGGCATAGTTGCTGCCCTCAAGACACTTAGAGAGAAGCAGTATGTGTATGTGGTTAGGGCCAAAGCTTTTAGGATCAATGGAATCTAAGGCTCTCAGTATGCTGCTTACTAGGTTTTCAAGCTTGGAAAACATAGCTGAGATTTCTGAGATTCATTTTTTCACTACTGTGTATTTCACATAATGTTGTGCCAGTTATAAAAGAAGTTGTCTAAAAATTGGTATAGGATATGATTTATAAGTGGTATTTAAAACATTGTTGTGGTGTTATTATTGATAATATATCATTATAAAGTACTGATTATTATATCTTTATGCCTCCTTCTTATACCATGATACTATTTTGAAGTCCTCAAGGGTAGGCCTAATTCTTCTCTGTATTTCTGCAGTGGAATATATTTCCTTAAATGAAAGATTGTTTCCTTGGGGACCTCCTGGAAATTATCCATTTACTACCTAAAAGATCATGAAAGAATAACTTAGGATGTAAATGTGTAAAAATGCACCATATGTTTTGGGAAGAGGTAACAGTTTGCTCTATCTAGAATATTCCATGGGAGGGGAATGAGTACAGGTAGTTCAGAAAGGTTAAATTCAAATGAATTTATAGAGCATTTTATTCTATGCTACAGATTTATAATTTACCTAGAATCAACAGAAACTCAATTATTGGTGTTGATGTTTTATGTTTCTTATTTATCTATTTTTTCTTATTTTGGAAAGATGACTACTAGTAGATCATTAGCAATGTAAAAACTGTGGCTAATGAAATCTAACAGAAAAACATTTATTAATCCAGATGAAAACTGATGAGTACCAGTACCTAAACTTGGATATTAACCATAATGAGGGAAGAGTGAAAATGGGAGGATAGAATCATGTTAATATCTTATCATGTGTTATGTAGCTATCCAAGTGTGACTGGATAACACACACTCAGCTCTCAGTGAACATGAAAAATGTAACAGGAATGTTACTAAGTCAAACTTATCTTCCTACCTATTGCACATGAATTTAAACTAGAGAGCATTTAGCATAGATTGTTTTCTTTCAAAATGAAATAGAAACTCAAGCTTGTGCTATTGATGTTACCTGATGAAGATCAGAGGCCCTAACAACTCCTTTCCTAACAATGAGTAGCCAGTAGGAAACTACAACAATTTTCTCAGCTCCAAACACACCATTTATACTCCGCTCTATCAAGTTGAGTCTGTGAATATGCAAACTACATTTTTTCTTTATAACTGATTCCTTGTTAAGTTATTCTAAGTGGGGAAAGTAGAGGGAGACTGGAATATAAGAGGAAAGCCTCATTTCTGTTTACTTCTCATTCTTAGTAGCAACCCAACAATGCCTTCGCACTCAGGCAGCACAACTGGTTTCTGTTTCCAGATTTTTCCCAGTCTCTTTGTGCCCCTGAGAAATATCAGCACCAGCTGGGCTGCCTCCTTCTCAGATCCAAGTTCCAGCTCTGGGAGTCTCAGGCTCTCTCCTCCGAGTTTCTACAGAACCATCACCAGCCATCCTCTTCAGATTCTTGGTATCAGAACCACAAAGGCCCTCCTCCAAGCTTCCAGATAATGGTAACTACTAAATTTCTCCTCCTTTCCCCGTTTTTAAATATGGTAGCTGCTTGCTGAAGTTACTAAACCTATATTACTTCAGGGTTCCCTTTTAATATTTTCAGTCCTCAGAATGTGCATAACCAACACTTATATTAAAATCTCTTGACACTTATGCATACATTGTGATATAAAAGCCTCCAGACTCACCTAAGTCTTTCATTTTACAGAATCCACTTCATCTTTAACTTCTCAAAGAGATTAGCTCCTTTCATTCACTTACATTGATTCCAAATATTTTGTTCTGCAGAGAACCATTTTCTAACTCAGCTGTTTCCTCTGTTACACTTTGTATTCTTTGGATTTAAATCTTCAGATGCTGAGATAGCGGTCATTTGGAAAATACCTTTTACTATCCGGCCCCGTATCAGTCAGAGGCCCAGAAAGAAACATATACTCAGTGGTTCAACAAAAGAGAATTTAATAAAAAAGAAAAAAAAAATTGCTAGACGATAATGAGAAAAATCTAGATGATATTGAATTTGGCAGTGACTTTTCAGATACAATACCAAAGGCATGCTCCATGAGAGAAAGAACTAGTAAGTTGGACTTTGTTAAAATTAAATTTCTGCTCTATATGATACTGTTAAAAGAATTAAAAGTCAAGCTACAGACTGTGGGAAAAATTATTTATAAAACACATATCTGGGACTTCCCTGGTGGCGCAGTGGTTGAGAGTCTGCCTGCCGATGCAGGGGACACAGGTTCGTGCCCCGGTCCGGGAGGATCTCACATGCTCGCGGAGCAGCTGGACCCGTGAGCCATGGCGGCTGAGCCTGTGCGTCCGGAGCCTGTGCTCCACAACGGGAGAGGCCACAACAGTGAGAGGCCCGCGTACCACAAAAAAAAAAAGAAAAAACCACATATCTGATCTAGGACTTGTAACCACAATGTACAAAGGACTCTTAAAATTCAACAAGAACAATAACAGCAACAACAAAGTTCAAAAAATGGGCAAAAGATTTGAACAGACACCTCACCAAAGAAGATATACAGATGTCAAATAAGCATATAAAAAGATGCTCAGCATAACATGTCATTAACAAAGTGCAAGTTAAAACAACAATGGGATATCAGTACATATCTATTAGAATGGCTAAAACTCCAAATACTGACAACAGCAAAATAGTGACATGGCTGTGAAGCAACAGGAATTCTCATCCATTTATCATGAGAATGTAAAATGGTACAGTCACTTTGAAAGTCAGTTTGGCAGCTTCTTACAAAGCTAAATATAATTTTACCATGCAATCCAGCAATCACACTCCTAGATATTTACCCAAATGAGTAAAAAACTCATGTCTACATAACAACCTGCATATGGATATTTAGATTTTTTTTGTTCATAATTGCCCCAAATGAAAGCAACCAAGATGTCCTTCAATAGGTAACTGGACAAAAAAGCTATGGTACTTACAATGGAGTATATTCTGTGACAAAAAAGTAAATTAGCTATCAAGTCACAGATATACATGGTAGATTCTTAAATGCATATTGCTAAGTCAAAGAAGCCAGTTACCAACTATATGATTTCAACTCTATGACAGTCTAGAAAGGTAAAACTATACAGTCAGTAAAAGAGTCAACGGTTGACAGGGTTCAAGGGGAGGAGGGAAGAGATGAATTGGTAGAGCACAGGGCATTTTTAGGGCAGTGAAATTATTCTGTATGATTTTGTAATAGTGGACGTGATATTATACATTAGTAAAAAGCCATAGGACTTTAAAACACAGAGTAAATTATAATAACTATGTAATGTAATTAATAATTATGTATCAATATTGGTTCATCAATTGAAACTGCACTAACATAAGATATTAGTAACAGGAGAAGCCATGTGTGGGGGAGAAGCAATTATGGAAACTCTAATTACCATATGTTCAATTTTTCTGTAAACCTAAAACTTCTCTAAAAAATAAAACCTGTTAAGAAAACTAGACATAAATGAATCTTCTATGACTTACTGAATACTAAATGAACTAAAATAAATTAAAATTACTTTTTATTGATTTTTACTTAATTTGCAGACCAGTTAGGGATAACTGGAGACACTGATGTTTCACAAACCTTAGGGTTGCGTTTGCTAATCTACACGATCTGGTATTCATCAGATTCTAGTTAATGGAAAATGGTTTACATTAACTTTGTTGTTCCTGGTGTTAGTCTCTTTTACAATAAGTACTAGTGGAATATCAGCATGAACTATAATAACACAGATGAATACTTTTTAATAAATGTTTTGCATAATTTAAAGTGGGAAATTAATTAAACTGGAGGGATTCCAAATACCTATGCATAATATATCTATGCACTTTAAGATATACTAATATAATAAAGCACGGAAGACAGACAAATAACATATGTAGTCCTGGAACTTGGAGACAAGAATCAGAGGTTGTGAGTCAAATATTCAGCTAATAAATAGTTGCTTGCACTTTGATAACATCTAATCTCTAAACCTCATTTTCTGATTTGCAAAATGAGAATATTTGTGTATATGACCTTCATTTATCTTTCTGGATTTAAGTTTTTTTGTGTGTGTATTTATAACATAGTATTACTGATTTGAGATAGACATCAAGTTACAATCACCTTTTATGAAATGATCGTTCTTTCCTGCACTTCAAGTTATCTAATTATGCAAAGGAAGATTGCTAGAGTTATATAATATTCTACTTTATTTATTTTATGTGTCTTTCTTGGGAATTATTATACAGTTATTGCTTGAGATTTTGGCACAAGGGATTTCTTATTAGTTTCATATTCAGTATGTTTACAGTGGTTTTAAATAGTAAGAGACAGTTAGTTTACATCTTACTAGCTATGGAAAAAACATTATAAGTATTCTGAACTAAACATTAACACTTGTCCTTGACTCTAAAACTTGACCTGGTGAAGGATCTGGTTCTTTAATGATAAAACACATAATACTGTCTTGCCTCTGTTCTTCAAGTACATTAAATGTTTCCCTTGAGTTTTCAGTGAAAAGGAAAACATCCATGTTTCGGTGCAAAATACACATGTAATTGGCTCCTTGACAGATGTTAAATTTTAACTTCTTGAAAAATAAACATTTGACTATACCCTACAGATTTTGAAATTGTGCATCTTTTGGAATCCAGGACATCTGGGCTACTGGGTGGGTTATTAACCTTTCTCACCACTGCTGTTACTCCTTTATCCTACGCAGTGTATATAAGTTCCTCCCTTTGATAGGATATTTAAATCATTTCTTATACATCCACATTTTAGTATATGGGTTTCTCACTTGATCTCATCCCTCACTTTTGTGTTCCTCCTATGCTTTCTTTTCAATCTACGTAAGCCAATACAGCCCAAGCTACAAGACTGCGAGTTCATGGTACTTCATTGTCACCAATCCTTTGATGGTACCCCCAATCTCTTTGCCCTATTCCCTTCCCACTACTACTATCTACTATTCCTTATCCTTTAATTCTCTTACAGTTGTTTTCTGTGGTTCCAGGAACCTGGGTTACTAAACTTTCTAAAAAGGACCCAAAAGGGCATTGATAAATCTTAAGAACATGCAGTCTCTAAATTTACATGGGCTCATTTAATTTAGCAATCCATATACTTGTCCTTAATCATCCCCTATTCACACTCTATTCCTTTTCTTATATTGGCTCTCATAGCTAATAGTCTAGCTTCCCAGATGTCACTGCAACACTATCTTTAAACACAAACACAAATACACACAAAACAGCATTAAAAGAAAATTTTGTCATTGAGTATGACTGCATAAAGATTCCTCCCACAATAACCCTGATTGAGAATCAATTCATATTTACTTAATTGCATAACTGTTTAATTTCAGGGATGCGAAACTCAAGCCTTCAAAAATGAAAATTCTTATTTTCAAATAATTATATTTTGTTAGAATGCTCCCCCTTCTGAAAGAATGAAACAAAAATTAACATAGTATCTATAGGACTGTATTTAAGTCATCTGAAGATGAATAGATTTACTTTACTTATTTCTAAACTTTTGAGAATAGACACCTTACTTTGCTGTGATAATTTTACTGTGTTTCTAAAACTCTATGAACTTTTTCGGTTGGTTGGTTATTTTTTTGTTTTTCTTTTGTTATTAGGCTAAGTGTTTTGAGAAGATGATTTTTTCCAAGGGTAATAGTAAGAGGCTTCAGAAGAAAAGTTAAAAAGCAAACAAACACACACAAAGACAAACTTCTTGAACTCAAAATGTATTCAATCTGGACTTTGTACTAACTTGAAAAGAAATGCTAATATCTTAATTAAGAATAGAATTATATTCTACTTAAGGAGATATGTTTGTCACTGGAATTTACTAATTTAATTAATTAATTTAATTAATCACTAACAAAATCTTTTTTCCATGTGAGTACACTTTATATACTAAATGTACATCAACTAAACAAAATAAAAATTGAATTCTTAGGGAATATAAAACAATCTATATTCATTGGCAAGACAGTATATCCTTAAGTTGTATTTAAGTTGTAATAGCCCCTTGCTTGTTAAAACATAGTTTAAAATGTACCCTGACAATTATACAATATTTTTTAATTAAAAGAGGCCTGTGTTATGTAGCAAGCTCCCCAGATATGCGTGATATTACTTTCAGGTGGTAATGTAACCTCAGAAAGGAGCTCTGTGATAGGACTAAATTATATTTTGGTCTTTTTTCAGGGTCAAAATGAATAGTTACATAGAGTATGTTGTCATATAAGAGAGCAAGGATAGAGTGAAGTATAAATGTAGAGTGAAATACTTGCTGAGAAACAATAACTCAGGCTCTTAATCCTAAAAGTGTGATGAAACGGGGATTGATGGAACTACACATTGTGGAAAAAGGAATAATGTCCTACAATGAAATAATAATGTCCTACAAGAAACAGTTCTGATGAGTCTCCAGGGCCCTGAGAAGACTACTCCAGTGAAAAGCCAGTGGTTCTAATTCAGGAGAAAGATTATAAAACTGTATAATTACAAACATTTGTGTAGCACTTTTGTTTTCAAAGTGTTTTCCTTATATTTATCACAGTTGATTCTCAAAAAAGAACCTTGTACAGTAGTCATAGTACTGAGCATTGTTCTAATTTACACAAAAACTATATAAGGGAAATTAACTCTTATTAGCAAATCCACTGCGCTATGTAAATAACATACTAATATAACTAAACCTTAAAAATTTGAGGAGGTTGAAAAATTCTCTGAAAACACTGGAAAATACAGAATTGAGGGAAGATAAACATGTTCTTGTGCTCAAATCACAAAAATTACAATTGGCTAACTGCATTATAGCAACTTCAAAAGCATCTTTTTAATACAAAATTAATTTTAGGGTTGAAATATAACCCTACTTCTTAGAGATATGACATAGAACTTAGTACAATAAAAATAATAATCCTGGGACTTCCCTGGCAGTCCAGTGGTGAAGACTTCACCTTCCAATGCAGGGGGTGCAGGCTCAACTATTTTTTTTTTTTTTTTGGCCTGAGAACTCCTCTGAATAATGCCAGGGAAAGATATATTTTAAGAACTCTTAACTGAAATTTTCTTAGAAAGGCAGAAGTAATTGTAAAGGCAGGACTGGTGGTTCAACAAATTGTCCCAAAGCCAGCCAAACAGGGAGTTTCCAGACCCAACCTCACAATTTACCAATGGATTCTGCTGTTTAAAAATATACATAGGGAGGAGGAGCTTCAAAATGGCAGCAGCATAGGAACCGGAGATCACCTTCCTTTCAGCAAATACATCAGAAATACACCTACATGTGGAACAGCTCCTACAGAACACCTACTGAACACTGGCAGAAGACCTCAGACCTCTCAAAAGGCAAGAAACTCCCCATGCACCTGGGTAGGGCAAAAGAAAAAAGAAAAAACAGAGACAAAAGAATAGGGGCAGGACCTGCACCAGTGGGAGGGAGCTGTGAAGGAGGAAAGATTCCCACACACTAGAAGCCCCTTCACGGGCGGAGACTACGGGTGGCGGAGGGGGAAGCTTCAGAGCCACGGAGGAGAGCGCAGCAACAGGGGTGCGGAGGGCAAAGCGGAGAGATTCCTGCACAGGGGATCGGTGCCGACCAGCAATCACCAGACGGACAGACTTGTCTGCTCACCCACCGGGGCAGGCGGGGGCTGGGAGCTGAGGCTCAGGCTTCGGTCAGATCAGGGAGAGGACTGGGGTTGGCTGCGTGAACACAGAATGAAGGGGGCTAGTGCACCACTGCTAGTCAGGAGGGAGTCGGGGAAATAGTCTAGAGCTGGCGAAGAGGCAAGAGACTTTTTCTTGCCTCTGTTTCCTGGTGCGCAAGGAGAGGAGATTAACAGTGCCGCTTAAAGGAGCTGGAGACGGGAGCGAGCCACGGCTATCAGCACGGACCCCAGAAACGGGCATGGGACACTAAGGCTGCTGTGTTTTTAATTGGATTATAGATATCTGAATTCTGTAACTGTCCTTCTCTTGGGAGTATATTTTGGCATAAATAAGTAGATAACTATTTATTTATCTATTTATTTAGAAGTAAGATTATCTTACTCCTGTTTACCTAAATAGGATTTTATTATATGAAAAACCATTTATGTACTTATTTTCCTATAATAACAAGCATTTATATGATAATTTTAACAAATACAAATATTACATCTGTGAACAACATGGTACATGGCTCCTTGGTCCACCTTGAAGTGAACTCAGTATGCCATAAGCCATGAGTTTAAGCCATGACATTGAGACCCACAGGATATTAAGATCCTATCTGAAATTGCCCACATAGTAAGTCTGGGGCTAAGAATCAGACTCAAGAAGTTTGAATAAAAAGTTTTATCTAGTGATTCAAAAGCAGAGTTCTACCACGTTCTTCATATGGTGACATCTCAAGACAATACACAAGTGGTAAATTGCAAGAATGGCCACAATTCTCCATATTTCTCTCATGAAAATACCTTTGCGATGAGACTCTGCAGCTCTACCCACCTAAAGTAAAATCTATCTCTCTACATATTGAATCTTGTGGCCTTGCAATTTGCTTTGCCAATAGAATGTGGTAAAATCAAAGGTACCCAGATTCTGTGTCTAGTCCTCGACAGACTGTACATGTTTGCTCTTTCTTTAGAACCCAGCTGAAACAGCATTTGAAAAAGTTCAGACTAACCTGACAGGATGAGAGACATATGGCTGGTTGCTATTATTGCTCTGACATAATGCCAACCAACACACATGAATGAGAGTATCTTAGGCCTGCCTCTCTCAGCCATCCTGCAACTGGCTGGCACCTGACCACAGATGCATGAGAGAATTCAGCCAAGAATAAAACAAATTCTTTGCAGAATCCAGCCCAAATTGCCAAACCATATTGTGAGTTAAATTAATGGCAATTTTAAGCCACTATATTTGGGCTGATTTGGGCTCGTTTGTTAGGCAACAATAGACAACTGATACACCACATATTAATATTTATTTCAAATCATTATTAATCTGCTCCAACTGTTGTACGTTTCCCAACCTAAATTGTTTATTAATAAATCTGGTCTAAGCAAGTATATGGTATAATCCTTGACTGGAAACAGGTTTGTAATAATCACTAAGAATGACATTATTGGCATCCTGAAAAAAAAAATAATGGGATTATTAGAAGTGGATACTACTCTGGTTATGTAGGCTATTTTCTTAGAGATACTAAATCATTAAGATATTTGTATCTGGGGCTTCCCTGGTGGCGCAGTGGCTAAGAATCTGCCTGTCAATGCAGGGGACCCGGGTTCGAGCCCTGGTCCAGGAAGATCCCACATGCCACGGGGCAACTAAGCCCGTGTGCCACAACTACTGAGCCTGCGCCCTAGAGCCTGTGCTCTGCAACAAGAGAAGCCACCGCAATGAGAAGCCTGGGCAACACAACGATGAGCAGCCCCCGCTCTCTGCAACTAGAGAAAGCCCTCGCATAGCAATGAAGACCCAATGCAGCGAAAAATAAATAAAATTAATTTATAAAGAAATAAAAGGTAAAAAAAAGATATTTGTATTTATTTATTTACTTTGAAATAATTATTTAAAGATATAGATAAAGCAAATATAGAAAAAATTATAATTGTTAAATTTGGATGTTATGGAACATTATACCATTTTATATACTTTTACTGTTTGAATTTTTTCTTAATGTTTTTTAAAATGTGCTGTCCCTCCCTCTTTCTATTGAAAATGATCTTCACTGCTAATAAATCCTGAGACACAGACCAGTTTCTGTATTTTCAAACTGGAACATACTCATAAGGTGGCTCCATCCAAACTCAAATACAAATGGTTTATCATGAAATGCCAAGAACTAGGAGTGAATAAAATGACACATTTAACTTCCTTTTGTCTCTGCTAGTAAAGTATCTTTATTTTGAATTTCAAATCCTTGCATTCAAATGGAAGGCTAAGTCATATACATCAACTTCTGTTACTTCCGTAGGTCTAATTTATTATGTTGTTCCCTTCCCCTATCCCAAATAAATTATGTTCGTGGTCCAGTCAGGGCTAATGGACCTTATTCTCAATGCTTTCAAATCATCAAATACCTATACAAATTTTCGTATACACTGGATTTGGGTTAAAAAATACAATGTGATAGGGATAATATTTATCTCATACGCTTACACTAAGCATGAAATGTGATATGCGTTAAAAGTTTAGCCTAGTGTTTGGAATATAAAATGAACACTAAACAAAGTAAACTTATTATTTTCAGGGTTAATTTTATACTATGTGATCATCTGATTCATTTAAACAAATATTAATTGAACAATGATTATGTGCGGGTATTACTCAATATTCTGTTGCAAAATTTTGTAGTAATAGAAAGCTATGTCCTTAATATAGTTTCATAAATATCTATATATTAAACAGGATGTAGTAAGTTTAGAATAATGTGCCAATAAAGTATCATGAGGTTGTATTTGAGAAAAGACATTCCCAGAGCTCCATTCTGAACTGACTGCTTCTTTACCTAACTTTCTTCACCTCTTTGCTAAAGTGCCTCTGTCCTAGAATATGTATTTTATTTGGTCATTCATTGACCATATCTTAGTCATCTTTGATTCCCTAAAGTGTTGCATACAGAGCACAGGTGTTTCAAACCCAGGTGAGGAAGACAAGACTTTCTAAGTCCAAGTAACTATTTATTTTCTTATCTATAGAACAAAATGGTTATACTAGGTGATTGTTAAGATGTTCCCCTGATCTAAGATTCTATTATACCTAAGAAATTGGAAAAAGCTGTAGTAAATGGAATAATCTTTAATAGCAAAGATGTGAAACTTGCCTCTACTCATTGATATATGGGCCACATTTATAGAGTCCCTTATGCCTTACCAATAAGATGAAGATAGACCCCAGAATGTTTCTGTCTTTGTTTTTGTTTCTTTGTTTTGTTTTGTTTTCAGGATTAAATGACTTAAGTATTTGTGAAAGCAGCTTGTAAACTATGTGATGTCAAGCCGATATTAAATCAGATTAGTGTTGTTATAATGATATCTAGGAAAAGAGTAAAAGTAGACAGGAAATTGTGGGTATTATAGAGAAACCATGAGCTTGGCCAAGCCAACAAGTGTTATGCTTCTTTCCCAAGCGTAACTCTGGGAAAGAAGGCCTGAAAAGTGTTACCTGTTATAGAAGGCCTTGAATCCCAGGGTATAGAATTTTATGTAAGTGTGTAAAGGTTAACATTTTTTGGTTTGGTTTAGGGTAGATATAATCAGAGCTGAGCATAAAAATTATTAAGATGACAGTCATAAACTTAGCAGGGCTGACTGGGAAAAGGAAAAAAGAAAACTATAAGGACCTCTGGAGAAACAGAATTGTTCAGCAAGCACATGCATGTAGAAAAAATAAAAATTGAACTAAAATTTTAAAACTAGATAGGATTGAAAATTATTTTTACAATCTGACAATGAAAAATATCCTGGCCATTTTAGAATCTGATAATGGAGTGAATGTAAGATTTACCAAAAGTTATGAATTATTATAATTTTATTGAACCTATATGAATGGATTGTTAATTTTGTATAATTAGAAAGGTATAATCATGGAAAATTAATTAATGGATTTCACTCTGTTGATAGCATTCTCTAAACAAATAAGCAAAACAGCTAGTATGCATAAATGAGCATTCTAAGTTCCAAGCCACAGTGACAAAATATAAATTCTACTGGTTTCTGAAAAATCATTAATTTGTATTTGATATTCTTCTATTTGTTTAGTGAGGAACTGGGCATCCCCCAGCATACTTAAAACTATGCTTTCTATTACTCAGCAAAAATCCAACAAAATCAGGCTTAGCCATTATCTAGAAAATAAAGTCACTTAAAAATAATTGTGAAATTGAAGAGGAGAACCTTCTTACTATTCACAGGATGCAAATCAGCACTTGTAGTAATTTAACTGGTTAACCAGGCAAAATTATTTGTTAGGAATATTCTCATAAAATCCTATTATTTTTAAATATCCTTGCCTTGAGCAAATGTTATCTTTGAAAATATGCTTTTAAGTCACAAGATATTTCCATCACACAATTTTATGCCAAAGATTTTTAGTGAGTTTTTTAAAAACCTGTTTCTTGTCTCCCTCATTGAACAGTTTATATTCAGGTTATTCACTGTTTATATTGTCTTGCAGTTTTTCTTATTTTAGGCCTCTTTTTTCCCTAAGCTGCCCCAAAACACTGATGAAGATACTTAACTTTTCATCTATATCCATTGTAATTCAAAATAAATAAAATTAGATTCCAAACATTGCTTCTGAAATGCTATTTAAGAATTTTTTCATAAAGCTATAAATTAATATTTATTCCTCACTGCTGACTCACATTGATTTCTTAATATACAACTTGTAGGTTAATAAAAAAATTATACCTGAAAATGTTTTCAATATATTTTAAGTCATTTTATGATATGGTTTCATTTTTAATAGATAATCATAATCTATGCAATTCAAGATTATTCAGAGCCACTTCCTTTTGGAAATTCAACCTTTGTCAATAACTGCTCAATCAATATCCTCCTGCCTTCCATGAATTTTGTCTTCTTCCCAGGTGATACTTGCACTTAGGAGGCCTAAATAATACCAAAGATTTGGGGATATGTAGTGTTATTTTTGCTCACTGGCTTTTACTGACCCTATTAGATCTCACCTTTTTCTACTTGTCCCATCTTCACTCAACTCTACCCACATTGGCCTCCATGCTCTTCTTTGTATCCTCCAAGCATACTCCTCCTCCAGGGCCTTTGCAATTGCTGTTTTCATGTTTCTTCCCCCAGATAACAAGTGACTACTCTCCCACTGCCCTTAGGCTTCTCATCAATTGTCATTTTATTAGTGAGGCTTTCCCCAAACAGGTTATAGGATACAATAGCAAATGCTCCCTCCCTCAGCACCCTTACATCACAATTTATTTTGTTCCATACCACTTAGCAAGATCTGGTATTTTATCTATTTACTTATCTGTCTATAGGTCAGCCTTCCCACAAGGATGTAAGCTCCATGAAGACAGAAAACTTTAGTCGTGTTTTTTGCTGTATGCTTAGCACCTAGAAGAGTTTCTGGCACATAGTACGTGCTCAATCAACACTTGTTAAAAAAAAAATGACTGAACAAGGAAGAGATTTAAAATGAAAAGGATTTGACATGACTTTTGTTTCCACTACATCTGCTGTTTATATCCACAGATGTTGCCTCTTTATTTCCTCTTCCATAACACTTGCTCTCTACTTGGCTTCTGTGTCCTTCAGTTGTTCTGGACTGAATCATATGTGTTATCATTGTGCTCTAGGGAGGCAAAAATTTTGCAATGCCAATTTCCAGGTTCATGCTGCATCAGGGCTTCTGTAATTTTTAATAGATAATCACAATCTATGCAATTCAAGATTATTCAGAGCCACTTCCTTTTGGAAATTCAATCTTGGTCAATAACTGCTCAATCTGTAACAGTCTTGCTGCTCTCTTTTCACGATAAATCTTGGGAAATTTCCTCCTCTTCTCTGAGGTCTCCCCTGAAGAATCTGCTGCTTACCTCACAAATCTCTCACATGTAATCCCTCTGTACATCATCATCTAGATTCTCTTATCTTTCGCCATCCTTTTTAAAGCTCTTGGTCAGGAAGAATTCATATCTCATCTCTTAGTAGGGAGAAAATATAGGTTGTCAGCAAATATTCTTTTCAATTCTCTGCTCTGAATATTTGGATCTTTCCCTCTCTATTCAAAGATCTGTGCTTCAGACCTTGCTTCCAGTCTATTTCTGTGACCTTGAGTTTCATGAGATATCCTCTGTGTCATTATAATACAATAATACTATTTATGATTTATACTTATCAGTATAATGAATAATTAGTATAATGAATACTATTCATCAATTTATTAATAAAACAATATAATAAAATAAAAACCATATGTACTCCCAGAGATTTTTGTCACTTGCAGCCTAGAGTACTAGACACTACGGAAGTGTAAGTTCTTAAGAGATAATGTCTTTTAACAACATTAAAGTTAAAAATCATTTAAGCAAATTATGAGTACTTCTGCATGGCTTACCACATGATTGCAGGTTTAAAAAGCAACTACCATATTTAAAAAACAACCTCCTGGCACATTATAAGTGTACTATAGATGTCAGTTATTACTAACTGCTGAATATATATATAATATTATATATATGATATTATATATGAAATAAATATATACATATGCTTGAGAAAAATTTCTGAATTTTTAGAACTCCTATTCCTCCTTCTGTTGGAGCACTCACCACTGGGGTAATCCTTAGGGGGACACTAAGCCTGAGCCACATTTTTCTTGGTCTTTTTGCCTCTCAACATAAACAGGCACACAGTAATACACGTCCAAAGTCAATTTAATAAGCAGGAATTATAAGAGGTACATTTAAAATCAAATTTCTGACACACATACGTAATTAAAATCAAAGGTTAAAAGCTAACTATCTGGGGCTTCCCTGGTGGCGCAGTGGTTGAGAATCTGCCTGCCAATGCAGGGGACATGGGTTCGAGCCCTGGTCTGGGAAGATCCCACATGCCGCGGAGCAACTAGGCCCGTGAGCCACAACTACTGAGCCTGCGCGTCTGGAGCTTGGGATCCGCAACAAGAGAAGCCGCGATAGTGAGAGGCCTGCGCACCGCGATGAAGAGTGGCCCCTGCTTGCCACAACTAGAGAAAGCCCTCGCACAGAAACGAAGACCCAACACAGCCAAAAGTAAAGTAAAATAAATAAATAAATGCGTTTCCATTAAAAAAAATAAAAAGCTAACTATCTGTATAAAGGCTCGTGATGCTCTCTTAGCACCAAAATTTAGATCAAGCATCTGCCCCCCTACCCTCACTCCTGCCCCAACTGCACTGCTTCTTCAAAGACTGGGGCCTAAACTGATCATCTGATTGCACTGTAGCCTCTGTAAGTCTCAGCATTATTATTATTTTTTGATAAAAATACTGTACTTAAGTTAGCTTGTAAATATGTATAAAACACCATGATAAAAATCTGTAAAATCTTCTACACCTTATATCCTAGACAATAACTACACCTCATAATCAGCACATTGGAGGGAAAGGCAGAGGATAGGGACAAGTTTGACCATGTCTTTTTATATGGTTGGGGCCTAGGGGACAGGAGTGAATTTACTGCATCCAGACCATTCTTCAGTTATCTTGAGTTACAAATACAAATATGTTAACTACTACAGAATGTCTTGTAAAAAAAAAAAGCATTTTTGTCTATGTATTGTGGGCATCGTTGCCACTGAAGATTATTAAAAGAAAGTCTAAGTTGCAATATCTTTTGAAATTGGCCCCATGTAAACATCAGAAAAGAGTGGCAAGGTATCAGTAAGAAACAAGTCTCAGCAAATGGCACTCCAGAAATCCTCCTAAAATCTCTAGCTTGAGCTTCACTGAAATCAACCAGTTAATGGCAGTGCCATCACTGCCTCCTCTGAGCCAAGAAGACCTATTTCAGAACTGCGACAGATGTGTGTATACTGGGAGGAGAGGGATGGCATCTGTGCTGTGCAGCACTGTATATTTTCTTTTGAAAACCTGAGTGTGGTCTGATTCTGACTCTGTTATGTTTTTGTGTTATGGCGCTCTGTCGACACTGGAGCACAATATTTGGAAAGCTATTGTTTCCACAGCTTGCGCTGATTTATGCTTCATTCTGTTCAGAGGCCTTTGTAGTAGCTCAAACCTGAATGTCATGTGTAGCAATGTACTACAGGATTGTTTCTCACTACTTTAAGCCACAATGCTATGAGATGACCTAAGATTGTTTTGTTAACTGGACTTGGATTATCATTTACAAAAGAAGTTTCAAGAGATTCAAATAAATGAAGGGAATTCCGTCTAAAGCTGTAGGTATGAATGCCTCTAATCTTCTCTAGCCTGGCAAAATAATAAAAGAATTGTGAGAAAGAGTGTAAAACTTCTCTTAACAACATGTTCTTTGGGGCAGGGTTTAATGAAATCCATGATTTCAAAACTATTTTCATCCTAAAAATAAATTAACTTTCTAAAAATAAATTAACTTCCTATAATGTTAGTCAATTTTCTTTCCTTCTTAGAGATGGTTACCAAAAAAATTATGCACAAATTTTTTTAGAAGCAAAGATAACACATTTTACAGTTAAAAACATTACTTTGAAGTTAACAGGGAGGCAAGGAACCATCTAGACAAAGTCCTCAATTTCCAAAGGCTCATATTTTACAGAATTTACCAGTGTAAAAATCACACCCTCTCAATAATCTCTAATGAATTCAGGCAGTAAAATCAGTCATTTTACTGTTATGATTGACTCTGCTTAAAGATTATTTCTATGAACCAAGATAGTCAATCCATAATTATCAATGCCATCTTTGTAAAGGGGCTTTTCTGACCAAGCCCTACAGTCCTGCTTAGGGGATTCTGTGTGCACAAATCCAGATAATCGCTTTTCTCTTCAGTTAAATTACCAGCTTTCAATTTTAGCTTTCCAAATATTTCTCTTATATGGCTGGCTATTTTATTTAATGCCAGAATCTTTTATTGCCTTATGATCATACATTTTTCTTTATGCATGAGGCATATAGCAGGTGATTAATAAAAATGTGTTGACTGAACAAAATCAGGTGCATACATGGTCAGTGAACTAAGATGAAATGTTACATGGTAGGTGATTTGTTATGATCTCATGATATACCCAATGATAGTAGTTGAAATAATTTCCTGTGCCTAAGATGGAGCTGCTTTTGCCGGGGTACTATGTCAACAAACCAAAATTTAGATAACTTGTGTGTCCCTGTAAATGCTCTGCTTGACCAGAAACATGGTATATCCAGTCAACCAATCTCCAAATGCCAGGCCAACTCAGGGCCTTCTCACCCCAAAGTTGACTATGTGGCAACAGCCACTTAAGATATTTTCTGTCTTTCTCTTCCTTGTTCTTTACTTCTCTTATAAGAGCTTGCTGCCTTCTGCCCCATTTGCAGTTCTCCTAAAGGAGACTGTCCATTTCTTTAATCATTTTTAACATAGTATTACACTCCAAATAACTATACTCAAAACAAACTGCTTCCAATTTGATTTTATTGACCTGGGCTAAATACCTTTCATGAAAATATCCATAGTAGGATAGTCTGGATGGTTTGAGGGAGAGTCATAGGAGAACTATTCATTAATAACCTGCATACAGTCAACATGTATATTTTATTCCATGTTCTAACTCAAAATTATCAAGATATTATAAATTCAGCTTTGTTTTTATACAGTAACTTAACATGTTAACATTTTAATTCACTAATTTTTTAAAAAGTTAATTTATTGTCAGTGTATTAATGAGTAAGTTAGTATTTGTGAAATAATAATGCAAAAATAATCACTACTAAATATTTTGAAGTATGCTAAAAATATTAAAATCCCTAAAATTAAAAGTTTAAAATGGTATGTCTCAATTTTCACAGTTGATCAATATTCACATCTTAAAGGTTTTTTGAAGTATCTATACCATAGATTGAATACCAGAAAACATTAATTATTGAATATATTCCATGCCTTTGTTCCTGCTTCCTACACAAGGTCAGGAAGAAAATCCTGGCTTGTGTATTAAAATGGCCAATCAAAAGTCTGGGGGATATGAACATGGAGATTTATTGAACTAAAGCAGTGGAAAGCAGCAGCCATAGTACATCAGTCTTACAACAACAATTAAAACATAATGTTTATAAATTCTTACAAGCCTTACAAATAAATGCGTTAAAACATTCTCACAATAAAAGGCAGTTAAGTCTTTTATGAAATGAAATTTTCTGTAAATGAGGGATCAGAAACAATAAAACAAGTTTAAAGTTGCCTTTATTTTATAATCCATTGGTTCTAATCTGATCTTAATGCCTTCCACCTGCTCCATAAACTGGGTGAAGCTTGTGCCTGTACTTGAGAACAATGAAACTTAATTTTTATGTTTTCTTCCTTATAAGTTTTTAAGTCCAGTCTCCTGATAAATAAATGAATCTCCCTATGCTGCACTTTCTTTGCCTAATGAAAGCTTTTAATTTATATGAAATGTTTGGTTCATTTAAAAAGAAACAAAGTGGTTTAATTATGAGCATTTTTTTAAAATTTCCTTCTCAATATTTTCAATAGTTTGAGCTTTTGTAAAATAAGTATGTATCATGATTAAAAGTCAACCCAAACTGCTCTAAAACATAGTCTTTTAAAAAGTCAACCTAATTTTAAATTGAAACTCAAAATTTAAATTTTAATTGAGACTATAAAAAAACCTAATACAATATTGAATTCTGGCCACAATAAACACTTCTGTATAACTCAAGAGAAGGGAGTTTACTTTCTGCTCTGACAATGATTAAACTCTCAGTGTCTGAACCATGACTGGCTAACCTATGATCCAAGGAGGAAGATGAGAGAGCTGGAGCAGAGCTGCTGAGTTGCCTCTTCTGAGCCTAGCCCATATCATCAGACATTGAGGGGCCCCAAAGATGTGTGAGTGATTATGAAAAAATTTTGTTTAAGCAACTGGTTTGTTATATATTAAAACACACTGATGTAGCACCCTACTTTTAAGACCATCTGTTACCTCCTTGATTAATAAAGTAAGATGGATAAGACACTGTCCCAGTTCCAGACCTACATTTTAAGAGTAATGGCAGCTGTGTCTTGTTTGCTGGACACTCTAAGCTGCCATATAAGAAGTCCAGCTTCTCTAATACACGGAAAACTTGAGACACCCTGAAAATACATGGAGTGGGAGAGGGGCCTAGCTGACCCCCGCTTCCAGCCACTACTGCCAAAATGCTAAGTATGTGATTTTAACCATCTTGAACCCTTCACATCAGGCCAGCTGCCAGCAAGTTATCACCAAGTGACCCCAGTTGACATTACATGAAGCAGAATAATTGCTCATCCTAACCATGCCTGAATTCCTGTGAGATATAATAAAATGAATGTTGTTTAAAGCCACCACACTGGGTTAATTTATTACACAGAAATAGATTGCCAGAAGAATTATCCAAATCTTTGGAATTACAACTTGCTAAAGCTCAAATATGAGTGCCATACTACTCTCCATTTATTGCTTACTCTTCCAGTTTGAGTTGCATTGTGATTAGAGAGCTCCATCCCTTTACACACATAGTTTTACTCATTTAATGTGGGAAAATTAAATTTAGTACCATAAAAAACTGTCATTCCCTAAAAATATTATGACATAACTATGCTAATAATCCAGTCCTGTTATACAATAAAGATATAGGAATTTAGATTTGTTTCACAGCCATTCCATTACTCACGAAACACAGAAATACCGTTCAACACAAAAAGACAAACTACGCTTGATTACAAACTAAATCTTAGCCCAAATCTCTAATTTCAGTTAAAATGGTTAAAAGATTAATATCTGCATTAAAATAACTTTTAAAATAAGAAAATATTTCAAAAAACAAAATAGAGATTATAGTAGACAATACTATATTATAAACTTAAAGTTGCTAAGAGACTAGATTCTAATTGTTCTCCCCATAAAAAATAAATGATAATTATGTGATGTGATAGAGATGTTAGCTATACAATGTTGGCAATCATACTGCAATATATAAACCTATCAAATCAACATATTTTACAACTGTAACTTATACAATTATGTAAGTTATGTCAGTTAGACATAAAATAAAATAGAAAATAAGAGTTGTGCTAGTTTTTTTTAATATTAGAAACATTTTAAATTATAAGATAATCATCAATGTGATTTTGTAAACTGACATTTATTATATTTCCTGAGCTAACTAATATTTAAGATAATTGTTATTTAAATATATATTATCAAACTAAGAAATAAAGACACACTAACACTAAATATAGAAAATAAATATTTCCCAGAGTAACTGCAAGAGGTAACAATTGATTGCATGACTGGAAGTCTAGTCTGAGATTCTGACTTGAAATGGGTTTGGGGTAAAGACAAGATAATACCTCTTTTTGAATCCAAATTAACTTGATGAAGTCAAACTGAAATCCCTTCCAAATATCAATTCCATTCAGGGGATTCAAAGTTTCATGAATTAACTGTCAGTCTCAATCTTTTCTTAATAGAAAAATTGCTAAGTGATGAACTGCTATTTTGTCTTTATTCTTAGTATATTTCCAACAGTAAAAATCACCAGGATGGCCACCCACCACTGAATGACACTTCCAGGTATTAGTTGAAAGCACAATATCTTTGAAAGAAATTAATTTAAATAAATGATTTAAATGTTATCAAGGGGCTTCCCTGGTGGCACAGTGGTTGTGAGCCTGTCTGCAGATGCAAGGGACACAGGTTCGTGCCCTGGTCCGGGAAGATCCCACGTGCCGTGGAGCGGCTGGGCCAGTGAGCCATGGCCGCTGAGCCTCCGCATCCGGAGCCTGTGCTCCGCAACAGGAGAGGCCACAACAGTGCCCGCGTACCGCAAAAAAAATAAAAATTAAAATTAAAATTAAAAATAAATTAAAAAATAAATGTTATCAAGGTATTTCTCCCTAAACGTTTACCAGGTGTTAATGTGTATATTTTCAGAAACCACAATCAAATGGTAGTTTTTAATTGAAATAACTCTAAATTTATGAATCATATATCCTTGGCAAACTTTAATTATTGTACAAACAGGTAATTTATTTTAACTGTAAAACAAAGCACATTATATAATTTAATGTGGAGCTGACATACTAGACAGAGTAAAAGGAAAGAGGGGGTTCAAAGTCTATCATTCTAGACTACATATTTTTTTTTAACTTAATCAGACCCTTGTTTTATTTTTATTTTTTTAATAAGACCATTTTCGTGTGCTAAATTGAGTCTACAAAAATATGTGTAGATAAACCATTTATTTGTATGATGTTAAATAAATCAGAGAAAAATAGCCAAAAATTTTTTCCACCTTATTGATTTTTTAAAAATTACCAAATAATAGTTGATAAATATAATACAGCTAAATGAGGAAACTTATAAAGAAAAAGTTAACAGACTTCTCGT
The DNA here is from genome assembly GCF_026419965.1 of Kogia breviceps. Lineage (NCBI taxonomy): Eukaryota > Metazoa > Chordata > Mammalia > Artiodactyla > Physeteridae > Kogia > Kogia breviceps. The sequence goes on along the minus strand of NC_081321.1, from coordinate 69,071,915 downwards.
CTTATCCTCCAATCCCCAACTCCACCACTCAACAAAGTAAGCCATGTTTACTCTTTGAGACATATATCTATATCTATCTATATATATATATATATCTTTAGTTAAAGAAATATAAATTTTATTTAAAGATATATATATCTTTAAAATTATTTTTTCTGTTCAAGCAGGCAGACAGACATATACTTTCACATTACATAAAAATGAGACCACTTTATATACATCATTTTCTCCTCTTAATTTTGCTTGCATAGCAGCATAAAATAGATATTACTCTAACTTCTTGGATAATGATGACTGATAAATAAATAGATAGTACAACTCATTCTTTTTAATAGTTGAGCAGTATATCCGTGGTTTCTTGAATATGCAGCATGTGCAATGGTTAACAGCAGACTTTAGAGACCAGCCTTTTAGTATTTCATTCATGTTATGCCATTTCTTAGCTGTATATACATGGAGCAATCATAAAATTGGCCAAATATATTGCATCATAAAGAAAATTAAGGTGCATAAGTAAAAATGTCATTCTCTGATCACCTTATGATAAATCTAGAAATTATTTGAAAAATTAAAATCCATTCCTATTGGAAATTTTTAATACTTCATTAAAATTAAATAATTGAAGCAAAAATATAAACCAAACCTACAGTGCTTTTAAAAACCAAAGTCTCACACATTATATAAAAATTTTGAACTTAAATGTAAAACATAAAAATTTTAAACTTTTATAACATAAGAAAGAATATCTTTCAGAACCTAAAAATAAGAAGAGTTCTTAGACTTGATACCAAAAGCACAATCCATAAAAGGAAAATTTTATAAATTGTATCTTATCAAAATTAAAAATACATAGTGTACAAGAGGCCCTGTTAAGAGGATTGAAAAACAAGCTACAAATTGAGAGAAAATATTTTCAAACCATCTATCAGACAATGAAATACCATATAGTATATATAACAACTCTCAAACTCAACAATTAAAAATCAGGTAATCGAACTAGAAAATGGCCATAAGACATGAAGTGGCATTTCACTGAAGATGATACATATATGGATGACAAATAATCACATGGAAAGATGTTCAAGATCATTACCCATCAGAGAAGCATAACTTAACCACAATAACATATCACTACACATCTACCAAAATGGTGAAAATTTTAAAATGGTGATAGCATCAAATACTAGTGATAATGTAGAGAAACTGGATCATACATCCATTGCTGATATGAAAGTAAATTTGTACAGCTACTCTGGAAAATAACATGACAGTTTCTTATAAAAGTAAATATAGGCTTACCAAAAGAGCCAACAATTGCACAACATTTGCACTGGCATTTGTCCCAGAAACTGATCTGTATATAAATGTTCATAGCAGCTTTATTCATAATAGCCCAAAACTGGAAACAACTGAAATGTCCTTCAGCAGGTGAATGATTAAACAAATTGTGGGGCATCCATACAGAGGAATTCTACTCAGCAATATGAAGGAACAAACTAATAACACACAAAACTTAGATGGATCACAAATTAGTTACGATGACTGAAAAATGAACAATCTCAAAAGGTTATATACTGTATAATTCCATTTATATAGCATTATAGAAATGGAGAAAATATTTGTGGTTGCCAAGGACTGGAGGGTGGAGAACAGGGAGGAAGGTGGCTAGGTCTAGAAAGGTGTAGCATGAAGGATCTCTGTGATAGGACTGTTCTATATCTTGACTGTATCTTGATAAAAGAAACAACACATGGAATAAAATGTATACACATATCACCCACTTTTTAACTTTGTTTTATGCCACTTCGCTATTCAAGGACCTGCATTAGTACCAGTTTTTGCTAACCAGAAGAAATCCAGGCGGTCCTCCATGGCAGTCCAGTGGTTAAGACAACACGCTTCCATGGCAGGGGGAACAGGTTTGATCCCTGGTTGGGGAACTAAGGTCCCACATTCTGTGCAGTGGGGCAAAAAAAAAAAAAAAAAAAAAAAACTAATGCTGAAGAAATCGAAAGAAGATTTTTGCTTTTATGAAAAAAGGCAAAAACCCAAAATAGTGTTCCGTGTTTGTCTTGCAGGAAGCCATTATAGAGGCAGTGGGGAGCCCCAATAGCTGAAAATAGCACCGTCAAGCTTCTTCCCAGGGAACTGCACTCAACATCTCAGCATCAAGCCACCATAGCATCGAACTGTGTCTGTGAGCATCTGTGTTTTATCTCAATTTATCTTGTGCATCAGTTAAGCAAGATGTGTCATAAGGTAACTGCTTCTTCGATTTACACCATTTCGGCTTACAAAAGGTTTCATAGGAATGTTCTACTTTCAGATAGTGGGGAGAAACCTGTAGAAGTAAACTACATACTCACGTACAAAGGAGTGTATATATAACTAGTGAAATGTGAATAAGTTTGGTAGATTTTATCAATGTCAATTTCCTGGTTTTAATATTGTTGTGCAAGATATTACCACTGGAGAAATGGTTCAGGGCATATGGGATATTTTTGTATTATTTATTGCAACTGCATGTGAATTTACAATTATCTCAAAATATATTTTTAAGAAAATGTAATGAAAACACTATGTATCATTAAAATTCATATAAAATAAGACGGGAGTTGTGCTGAGTTAATTATATCTTTATCCTATTTCCTATTGCTGTCCTCTCTTCTTACATTATACTCCTCACATATCAAGATTATTCATAACTCAGAGTTGATTACACTCAAACTTCTTTATGATGTTAAAAGAACAGAAAAGTCAGAAATATGAATTAAATTCTTTACTATATGCTAAGCTAAAGTGATTGAATAAATACATATTTGTAAAAGAGAAAATATATATTATTTGAATTTTAGGGGGCCAAGTCTTAATAAACTTAAGACTTAATCCACTTCTACTAGATATCATTAAAAAACAAACAAAAAGCTTTATTTTAAAACCAAAGCCTGAAAGTTATAGAGCACCCTTAGTAACATTTTTTAAATTTTCTAAAATCAATCCAAGTTTTAAAATGAAAAACTTCATAAAATTTAAACATCTATATCTAATCTCCTTTTTCTATTATTTGTTATCAGTTGGGATATTTTCTATGTTATAATCTACTTCACTGCTACTAACTAAATGCTAAAATTCTATATATATGAACACTGTAGTGGTATATTGTCCTGAAAAAGGTTAAACTACAAGCTTTAAATAAATCTAACAGATTGAAATGGTATCATCAACAATGCTGGAATTGTTTTAATATATGTGAAATAGTCTTTATGTTTTTCTCATTACAGTGTGTCACAAACTCTAATAGAAAATTTTCTAGAGCTCTGATACTGTCATGCTCCCAAAAACTCAAGATTCTTTTAAGGCAGAATGAGTCCAAGGTATGATTCAGAAAATGAAATTCAGTTCTTTATTGACTGTACATGTTATGGTAAAACTGACAAAGTTATTATGTGACAGGTTATATTAACATTGGCCTACATGTCTTAAAGGTGATCACAGAGGTAAAATTATGTCTGTGCTTTCAAAAGTAATATGAGTCAGTTTTCTTTCCTTTACAGAGATAACTCATGTTTAATGCTTAGTTTTATATTCATGGCCCCAGTTTTAGAATACTCCAGGAGGCACCATTACATACAATTCAATAAGTATGCTATTCTCTGGTGTTCAGGCTTAAATTCATGGTTTTAAACAAGAGATATGAGAGGTCGTAAGTCAAAGAGATGACAAAATGAAAAGAAAACCAGAAGTGGTACAAAAAATTATCTGAATAAGACCTATGGCCATGTATTGGGCAAGTGGGGCCAGTTTTTAAAGGGAAGTCCAGGCACAACATACATTACGGAGACTCCAGAACTAAGACTCTCTAGCATGAAAAGGACAAGGAGAGCAATCCAAGTACCAGGCTGCCCAGATTTCTCTGAATCCTTACTAACTACACAATGGGCAAAAGTGCTTTTCCCATTCAAGGTTCCTGAATTGTGCATTTTCTATCAAAATAGGTCAGCTGAACAAGAAGTAGCCAAATGAAGATATGTAACCACATAATTTGCTATTTACATTGACATAACAAAAATAAAGGAGAGCAACACATGGAAGCTTCTTAGGTCTCAGACAGGAGCAGACTCAAGGTGACATTTTACAATCATATTTTCTTATCACACTCATGGTGAGAGGGGTAGGAAAAAAATACTCGAAAAATACTCCTCTTCTGTTTTCTTAGTTCGGTTCATCTAGAACACAGAAACTAAGGCAAAAACTTAAATGATAACATTGTGGAGAGGTGTTGTGCAATTTTAGAGAAAATGTGAAGGGAGTAAGAAAATGAGATTCAAGATGGGAGAGTAATTACATAGGGCTGCATTACTGAGCTAGCCATACTGAGTTTCACAAGGAACATATTGATCAGTCCTGTACATTCTAAGGCACCTTAAACAGTCTGGGATATTGGGAAAGAGACAAGCTAATCAATGTATATACTGACTCCTTCCCATCTGTCTTCCCTTGGCCAAAATCTACCACTATGGGACATCAATTCCTATGTACTATGAGATTTGCACTTAGCCTTTCCAGACAGACCCTGGGAACAACACAGCCTTCATAGGTACATTCAACCAATACGCAGGCACAGAAAGTTCCTTGTCAGTTGGAGCTTTGTACAGGGGCTTTTCGATCATTGGCAGATGGAAGTTGAGAGTATTGTTCAGGTCTTCTATATTTATTCTGATCTTCTGTCTACTTGCTCTATCAATTACTGAGAGAGAAATGTTGACATCTTTAACTATACTTGTAGATTGCTCTATTTCTTCGTCATTTTTTTGTGCCATGCATTTGAAACTCTATAATTATTGCACACAAGTACTGGATTGCCACATCTTTTTGATAAACTGATCCCTTTTCTGTTATTAAATGTCTCTCCTTATTCCATTAATACATCTTGTTATGAAGTTTCCTCTTTTAGCTTTTAATATAGAATACTTCAGCTACCTTATGATTAGTATTTGCATGGTATATATTTTCATGTTTTAACTTTTAACCTTTTTGCATCTTTATAATTTATGCAGATTTCTTGTAGACTGCACATAGTTGCATTTTTATCCAATCTGGCAAAGTGTCTTTTAATTGGAGTGTTTGGGTTATTTGAATTTAATGTAATTATTGACATGGTTGCTTTAAATTTATGATCTATGTGTTTGCTATTTTTCTAATCATTTCTGTTGTTGTTCTGTATTCCCTCTGGCATTTCTTCTGAATGTACAGGTAATTTTAAGTCTCTCTTCTCAGACTCATTGGAAGTGGAATATCTTCCCATCCTTTGTGAGCTCTGGAAACCATCTATCCTGCAGCTCTCAGTCATTCTTCCCCTTTCATGCAATTTCACCCTATATAAGTGTAACTTCATTTTCAGCTATAGATTCAAAAAGAATGCATATGCAGATCTTTGAAGATCTTTCTCTGAAGAGTTTCCTCCTCTGGTGTTCTGTCCCATAAATTCTAGGTACCTCTGCTGTCCTGAAATTGAATTTCTGTCTAATTCAGAAAGACCACTGTGTTCTGCTTCAGTAACTATACTTGCATCAGAGCCTAGAAAATATATTTAGGCAGGAAGGCAGGTGATTAGAGACCTTATCTTATTTGTTTCCTACTCTTGGGGATCACAGTCCTGTGCTACCTGTTTTGTGGTATCTGAAAAAAATTGTTTTGTATATTTTGTACAGTTTTCTAGCTACCTAGTTTCAATACTTTACCATGGCTAGTAGAGGGAGTTCTCATTAACCATTCTGCGACAAGAACCTATGTAATGGATGTTAGTAATAATTTTAAGATAATGATTATGCAAAGGAAAAATAGTACTGAAAAAATGAAGTAACAATTGAATAGGTTTTCAAAAGAACAGTAACATAAGCAAAATTAGCCTATTATAAGTCAAGATGCTGGTTATCTTATGCAGTTAGTGGCTAGAAGGAAGCATGAGTGGATTTACTATGGTGCTGGTAATCTCTTCTTCTTTTATCTGTGTGCTGATTAGATGAGTACATTCATTTTGTGCAAAAGTCATTGAGTTGCACACTTTGAATATGTGAATTATATATACATGTATACACATGCGTATATATTGCAAGAAGATATATAATATGTGTATATTACACTATACAAATGACTAGAGAAAAAGTAAATTTAAAGGCCTTGTAGTGTATATGGAAAGAAATGGAAAAGAGATACACCACTAGTAAGTATATAACATTAAATGCCTGAAAGTACTTTGAGAAAAGTAATGCTAAATTTCAGTTACTGAAATAATATATTAATAGAAAATTCAAATAGACACTGGAACTCATTAAGGGCTAAGGAAATGAATCAAGAGGACAGTGAGTTGCTATGACAAACTGTAAAATAGTCTACACAGTTAAGTAAACTTTAAAAAGCATGTTGGAAGCACCTAAATAGAAATATTAATGGAGCAAGAACAGAGAGCAAGGACAATCTAAGGCACTTAAAATTAATTAGTTTATTGTGCAGGTGACACTTCTAGTCAGCAAAGGATGACTATACATGAAAAAAAGAGTGACAGTGACCTGAAACATACAGAGAATATTCTCAGATATGTAAGTTTTTAATTAATTATTCCCCTTCCAGTATGTAATTAGTTTTATTATCAGTGTGTGTGTGGGAGAAGAGTTTGTTTCCAAGTTTACAGGCCTACTGAATTGAAGCCATGGCTCTTTCTTTTCTATTGCAATATTTACTTCCATATTTTCATCTACAGAAATTCTTCATACAATAGAAATATTTATCCTTTGGTTACAAGATATGTTGTTACTAATTTTTAGGTTTTTTTAAAAAAATTGTACATATCAAGTTTAAGTGTGTAGGTATAGATATGTATGGTATTATATTTCAATACTTTGTATTCATCAATATTTTCACTCACAGTATCATTTTTTATCTCAAAAAAAGAGCATCTCAATCTACAATTATGTATTTGTGATCTAAATTTTATTCTCTTATGCTTTTATATCTTAATACCTACATCTAACATTTTAAGCAATCTGGCATTTATCTTGCTAACATAAGATGTGAAGTAATGATATAACCTTTTTTTTTTTTTCAGGATGTTTTTCATACTAAATGAGTTACAGTTTGAGGTAGTTTCCTAAAACTTAGAGGCCACCTGCAATATTACAGCCTAGCACCTTTTCTTTAGAAGGTAGTTGACATGTGCAGGTTCTGTGGAATTTCTACACAAAGATTCCTGGAAGTAAAATCACTATTTTTTTTTCTTATTTTGATTGTTTAAACCCTGGCATTTTCCTTATCCTTCAAACGTTTTTGGAATTTGTTCCAATGATCTCCCTGCTACATCACAGTGACTCTCTTCCATAAAAGAGGGAAAGTACCAGTCAGTGACCTCCTCTAACTTCTAACCTACTATTTTCTTGCTTTAATAGGAGTTCTTTAAAATTTCAGGCTCCTGTGTAACATCTTCCCTTCTTGTCAGCAATATTAAATGCTTTTTTTGTTTCTTTCCTCCTCTTTTATATTTTTCCATCTTTAGTGATTGCTGTTTCCTGGGTACTTGGATACACCACTAATGGGGTCCAATTGAGGTAATATTTTTAGATTTATTTAATTATACCATGTCATCACAGCAGTATAGAAAGCAAATATAATTTTCATCTGCTATTATAGTGTATTACTGAATTACAAACATATCCAGTAATTATTTCATTAGCTATTAAATAATTAGATAACTTTTTTTAACTTTGCATTTTGTAAATTTTCAACTTATGGAAGAGTTACAAGAATGGTTCAGACAGACCCCATAGACCATTCATCCAGCTTCTTCTAATGTTAACATTTCACATAACCACTCTGTATTTATCAAAACTAAGAGAGTAACACTGGTACAATACTACTAACTAAACTACAAACTTTATTTGGCTTTCACCGGTTTTTCCACTGATGTCCTTTTTCTGTTTTAGGATCCAATCAAGGATTCCACATTGCACTATAATCACAGCACAGTTCTCAATTCTATGAAGTCTTTTATATCTTTGTCTTTCATGACCTTTCTTTCTTTTTTTTTTGTATACTTTACTTAATCTAATTGTAACTAGGGATTTTGACTTATCAGCTCATTTTGCATATCTGTACATAAAAATAAACTAAATTTTTCTCAGGGTGAGAGCTAAGAATTAAATTAAAGTTTCTGGCCACACCCCACGGCATGTGGGATCCTAGTTCCCCGACCAGGGATTGAACCCAAGCCTCCTGCATTGGAAGGCAGAGTCTTAACCACTAGATCACCGGGGAAGTCCTTAAGAATTAAATTTAAAACTCACACATTTTGACAGGATGCCATGCTTCCTTATTTTGACCATTGTTACTATATAAGCAGTCTTTCTTTCCCCCACCCTTTTTTGCCTTTCCATTCCTTGTACTAAATTTCAGTAGCGTTAATTAGCTTAGGATTTTTGTATGGTTTCAACAGTATTATTGTATCTGGTGTTTTTATTGTATGTAGCTTCAAACACATCTAAAAGTAGGTAAGTTGTAAATAAGTAGTTAATAGAAAAAATGACCAATACTGAAAGGGCTAGAGAATAAGAAGTTGGGAAAGATTAAAAGGAATAAAGGATATCTCCCAAAGCCTATTTCTAGCCTCCCCAGAAAAGCTAGGTAGCTGGGTTTCTGTTACAAACAGCTCTAGTTCGTGGGTTTATGTATAAAGACACTATATTCACAACAAGCAAGTAGATGGTTTTATTTTTTTAATTCATTTTTCCACAGAACATATTCACTGATATAACCATACTTAAAATATATTTATTTCTTATTAAAAGGTATAAATATAAAATTATCTCATCTGCATTTTAAATGGTGATCTTTTTATCAAAATAGGAAAAAATGTACATTTTAATACATATATTTATGATTGCAACTTTTAGATCATTTGCATTACTTTCTTCCTTCTATATTTAATATGAAACTACAGTCTGTAAATTATATTGAAATAATAGAACATATACAAGCACATGTTAATATTCAGACAGTCTTGCAAAGTAAATGTCAATGATATATTGTAAGAGTAAGAGTCAATGATATATTGTGAGATGAATTAATCAGTTGAAATTGAGTTGTTATAGGGAAGATACTAACTCACTGTGGACTGCTAGATAGTACCAAATAAAATATTTAAACAGTTCTAAAAATTCTTTAAAATCAAAAGTAAAGCTTATGTTTGAATATGTGAAATCTTTGAAAGAATTTCTGAACTGTCTGCCCCCAGAATTAAAGGATTAAGAATACTTAAAAATTATTTCTTGCAACTTCCCTAGTGGCACAGTGGTTATGAATCCACCTGCCAAGGCAGGGTACATGGGTTCGATCCCTGGTCTGGGAAGATCCCACATGCTGCAGAGCAACTAAGCCCGTGCACCACAACTACTGAGTCTGAGCTCTACAGCCCGCACGCCCCAACTACTGAGCCCACGCGCCACAACTACTGAAGCCTGAGAACTCTAGGGCCTGCGTGCCACAACTACTGAGCCTGGGTGCTGCAACTACTGAAGCCTGTGCACCTAGAGCTAGAGCCCATGCTCTGCAACAAGAGAAGACACTGCAATGAGAAGCCCATGTACCGCAATGAAGAGTAGCCCCTGCTCATCACAACTAGAGAAAAAAACGCCCACATGCAGCAATGAAGATTCAGTGCAGCCAAAAACTAAAGAATACTTTAAAATCATTTCTTAAAATATAAAAATAAAAGTAGAGAATACTAATAAGATAAATCAGAAACTGGCACAGCAATTAAACTCTTCTTGCTAACCTGCAGTATTTTCACTGAATTATTATAAATAGAATAGTCTATTCATCTATGTTTTAAAAAAAGAAATACTATGCCTTAAAAATTAAGAAAGGTATCACATCAGTCTGCTACTTTTAACAATGTCCAGATGTAAAAACAAACAAACAGTGCAATGTATGAGAATTACTATGCCAGAATTATTTTAAATGTCTACATTTTCATAAAATTATTCATGGGCTTTCAAAAAATAGTGCCTATTTAGTCCAATTCCAGTTACTCCAATTAAGACCAGAAGGGTTAATGAAAATACAAGTTTACAAAGTATAACAGAAAGATTAGAACTCTATTTTAACTATAACTGTCATAATGTCTTTCTACTATGTCAGGTTTTATTTAGTGATTTCCATGAAACAGAAATATGCATATAGGTTATTTCTATTATTAGTTTGAAGTATGGCATGCAAGTTAAGTACATGGGCCCTAATATATACAGTCTGGGTTCAATCCTATTTGTTCCAATTTAGCTGTGTGATCTTAAATTAATTAACCTAAATCTTCCTAATTTTCTCACCTGAGAAATGGGCAAGACCATGGTACTTACCTCATTGCTCAGTTTTGGTGATTAAATGATAAAATATGTGTAATGTCCTTAGCATGCTTCAAAAAACAATTTAAACATACAATAAGTAATACAGTAGTAAAAATAATGTAAATGAAAATAAAGTCACCAAAAATTTTTTTTAGCAAATAAATCTTTACATTGATCTGGAGAAAAATTTAAATGAAATAGAATAATGGCAAATAGATTAAACTGTCAAAATCACATAAACCGGCTCAATAGTAGTACCAAATTTGACATGTTGCAAGTGTATCATATTTGAGGTAGAGTATATGTAACCTCACTCAATACAAAAAGCAAAGCTTAATTGGCATTCAATACATAAAAAAATCAATTTTATAATGAACTAATTGATAGGTACACTACGGTTCTCCAGAGGACAAAACCACTGCAATGTGTTATGTGTGTGTATGCATGTGTATGTGAAAGAGAGAGAGACAGAGAGAGAAAAAGAGAAAGAGATTTAAGGAATTAGCTCATTCAATTGTCTGGGCTAGTCCCAAATCTTCAGGGTAGGCCATCAGGCTAGAGACCCAGGGAAGAGCTGATGCTACAGCTTGAGTCAAAAGACAGTCTGTGATCAGTGTTCCCTCTTCCTTGGGGACCTTAGTGTGTTTTCTAGTAAGTCTTTCAACTGACTGGATGAGGCCCACCCATATTATGGAGGGCTATCAGCTTTAAAGTCTACTGATTTAAATTTTAATCTCATCTAAAAAAATATCTTTACAGAAATATACAGACAAAATACCTGGGTACTGTGATGTACTCAAATTAACATACAGAATAAGTCATCACAATAAGTCAACCCAAAATTGCTCTTTAGCAATACTCATTCATTTCTGAAGCTAGAAAACTGATCATCTTCTCCTTCCCCTCTTCCCTTTATGAATACATAACCCCCTTGCCTCCTTCCTTCCCCTTCACCCATAATATCCAGAAATAAGTAAGTTCCCTTGGCTGTAAACTCTCCCACAAAGATTGCCAGGAAAATATTTTCATCAAATAAATTTGAGTTTATTAAACTTACTTCAGCAAGGAAGAATGCCACCTTGAGTCTCAATAGTCTCAGAAGAGTCAAGTTAGGGAAAGGTGTTTACAGAGTTGGGGTCTAGGTTGAAGTGGTGTTATGTGGGTTCTTCAAGATGGGGAATTTGTTGGGATTGGGCAAAATCCATGTTATAATACTTTAGGATTGGTGGACTCAATGTGGTAAGAATTTTGAGGAGTCTTTGAAAGCAAACTGGTATCTGAAAAGAATGATGTTTGTCCAGGTGAGCGAGATGTTTTAGTAATGGGCAATCTGTTTGTCCAGATGAGAAAACTGCTCAAATAAATTTATTTGCAACAATTTCCTGATGCAAACTGGGGAACAGTGAAAGTAATTATTGGTCTACAAAATTACTTTCCTGGTAAAGAATTTTCTGGAATAAATCATTAAGTAATGTTGACACAAGTGGTCTGGATTTTCAGTTCAGTTATGTCTCCTTTACATTCTCTTTCTTTTCTGCCCCTAATCATCATCTACATTTCTTCTTACTCTCCCTTGGATACTTAAAAATGTTTATGTAGGGACTTCTAACCTCCCATTCAAATCTACTTCTACAATACTCTCTCCAATTTTTTTGAAGAAAAGTAAAAAATGCCAACCTTATCCTGCAATTCTCACAGTAAATTCATTGACTGTCTCTAGTCTCCAAGTCACCAGAAATAAAAATCCAAACTCATGACAACAGTCCTCATGGTTTGACCTGGTTTATTTCTTCAATATATTCCCCAACCAAACATCTACATATAATCTTTGCCCTAGCCTTGACAAACCTAGAATTTTCCCAAACTCCATGTTAATTTCAGGGAGATTTACTTTTGGGATCCCACTATTTTCCCCAAACTCCATGTTAATTTCAGGGAGATTTACTTTTGGGATCCCACTACTTTTCCCCAAAATAATGACTTTTTCCCACCTGAATAACTACTAATCCTTTAAAGCCTACTATAAGCATCTCCTCCTTTATGAAACATTTTTTTGATTAACCCCCATCAGTTAATTTCAGACAGATTTGCCTTTGGAATCTCATTAGTTTTCCCTATAATAATGCCTTATAGTTTTCCCTATAATAATACCTTTTTTTCCCCACCTGAATAACTACTAATCCTTTAAAAGCCTACTATAAGCATCTCTTCCTCTATGAAACATTTTTTTGATTAACCCTATCAGAGTTGACCAATCCATTGTTTGCTTTACTATTGCGTCTAGGGCATAGGTCTTTTAGCTCTTACATGTAATTATTTATGTTCAACATATTTATTTTATTCTATTTAGACTGACAGCATCCTGAAGTGCACAGCTCTGTATTTCTCTTTCTGTCCTCAGTCTAGCATGTATTTGGCAAAGAGTAGGCACAAAATATTTGTTGAATAAATTATCAAAGGGATCTTTATAAAAACAAATTTAATAGAGTGAATTCTTTTACTGTTATAAGGTCTCTAAAACACATTTATCAGTAACAATATAACGCAGATATATGTGAGTACATCTGTATTCTGGGGATGAAAGTGATCAAATCTATCCATTATATCACTCTTCAAGGTCTATATTTTTATCATATCATATACAGATTTCCATTTTATATTGGAAGACAAACTAGAAAACATTTGTTTCAATATGTTATATAACACATTATTCTATCCAAAAGAAGAAAAATCTTCCCAGATGTAGAGGAAGTTCGAGACTTTCCTTTAAAGAAATAAAATCTAGATTACAAAGCATACTAATGAAGTCTGATATAAATTCAGATATTTTGATAACCTATCATATGCTAGAGTTCTAATTGTATGTTTCATATAATCTTAAGGGTCAACTTGAATTTATAAACAATCGATTAGTCTATATCATTGAGTGTTTACTATTTGTCAGGACTGAAGCTCTGTGCTTTGCAAGATGTATCTATCAACAAAACATCTAAAAAGCTTCCTCAAAAGTAATCTTTAGATATATTTACTGTGTGTCTATGTGTCTGTGTGTGTATGTGCATTGATGTTGGGTGTAGACAAAGAATACAGTTGATCTTTGAACAACTTGGGGGTTAGCATCGCCAACCTCAAGCACAGTGAAAACTCCACATACAACTCTGCAGTCAGCTTTCTATATCCATGGCTCTGCATCCACGAATTCAACCAGCTGCAGATTGTATAGTACTGTAGTGTGGATTTATTTAAACAAATCAGCTTATAAGTGGAACTGTACATTTTAAACCACGTTGTTCAAGTGTAAACTGTATATTGTGAAAGAGTTAAAAACATACAATAAAGGAAAGAATGACCTGAGTGAGGAAATTAAGCCTAGTTATAATCCTTTTAAATTATAAAATTTTAATTGAGTTATAATTCATATACATAATTAAATTAGTTTCAGGTGTACAAAATAGTGATTTGATGTTTTTATAAATTACAAAGTAATCACCATATATATATATATGGTATGTGTATATATAATGTATACAGACACAATGCAATATAACTCAGCCGTAAAACATAATGAAATATTGCCACTTGAAGCAACATGGATGGGCCTAGAGAATACTATCCTTGGTGAAGTAAGTCAGACAGAAAAAGACAAATATTATATCACTTATATGTGGAATCTAAAAGATGATACAAATAAATGTATATACAAAACAGACAGATTAGACAGATTCACAGACATAGAAAACAAACTTTTGGTTAAGAAAGAGGAGAGGGAGAGGAGGAGCAACAAATTAGGGGTATGGTATTAACAGATGCAAACTACTATATATAAAATAGATAAGCAACAAGGACTTACTGTATAGCCAGGGAATTACACCCATTACCTTGTAATAACCAATAATGAAATATAATCTGCAAAAATACTGAATCACTATTTTGTACACCTGAAACTAACACAATATCATAAATCAACTACATTTCAATGTTTAAAAATGATGAGATTTAAATTTAAAAGAAAAAAAATGATCACCACAATAAGAACAGTTACCATCAGTCACTGTACAAAGTTGTTACAGTATTATTGACCTTATTCCCTATATGTACATCATATCCCTGTTATCTATTTATTTTGTAGCTGGAAATGTGCACCTCTTAATCCCTTCATCTATTTTGACCAACACCCCATCCACCTCAACTCTGGCAAACACCAGTTTTTTCTCTGTATCTGAGTCTGTTTTAGCTTTGTTTTATTTTCCTTGTTTTCTTTTTTAGATTCCACAAATAAGAGACACCATATGGTATTTGTTTTCTCTCTCTCTCTTCACCTTCTGGGACCCCAACAGTGCATATGTTGTTATGCTTGATGTTGTCCCAGAAGTCCCTTAAACTTGCCTCATTTTTTAAAAATCATTTCTTCTTCTTGCTCTTCTGATTGATTTTTCACTATCTTCCAGATCACTGATGCATCCTTCTATATTATCTAATTTGCCGTTGATGTCCTTGTAGTGTATTTTTAAGCTATTTTATTCTTCACTTCTGACTGGTTCTTTCTTATACTTTCTAAGTCTTTGTTGAAGTTCTCACTGAGTTCCTCCATTCCTCTCTGGAGTTTAGTAATCATCCTTATGACCATTTATTTGAAAACTTCATCAGGTGAGTTATTTATCTTTCATTAGGGCTTTTTTCTAGGGGTTTTTGTTCTTTTGTTTGAAAAGTATTCCTCTGTCTCCTCATTTTGTTTGACTGGCTCCTCTGAGGGCTCCCATAGAGGGCTCCAGCAGTTCCTTGTCCAACTGGCAGAAGCTCTAGGGTTTGTAAATGGATTTCCTTCTTGTATAGTCTAGGTTCCCTTTAAACTGCTGGGGGTTTTGTTTTGTTTGGGATTTTTTTTAATTTTTTTTTTTTTCTGTGTCTCAGGGCAGGTAGTCTGCATTCTAGTCCCTCAGCTATATGCCTCCCTATTGTAGGTCACTGCATTGGGGTGGGGTTTCCGTGGATACCATGTCTCCATCTTGTCTACCCGTTTCTATGTGTCCTTCTATATGCAATAGCTGTTCAATCAGCTCTCGAGTCTTCTTCAGGAGGAACTGTTCTATACATAGGTGTAGATTCGGTGTGTCCATGGGAGGAGATGAACTCAGGGTCATCCTACACTCCATTTTAGACCCCCCTCTAATCATTTTTAAATATTAGGGATTTCTTATATATGTGACAGCCTTGAACTTTTTTCACTGCCATCTCACATTTTAAGAGATACTGTTAAAAAACATACTCCCCAGTTATTTACAGGCATCAGAAAACTACATTTAAGTGAAACAGTAAAGTATAAAAAGATTATTTGTAAGCTTTTCCAGCAATTCGGGGCCTAGTTTCACTAGGATCTAATGAGAGTAATGAAAGTGAGACTGGAAAAAAAGAAGTGCAATTTATACATATCGTAAATGATAACCAGCAGTTCCTTGGGGGCTGAAAGTGAAGGAGGCATTAACTATGAATTTCAGCATTTACTATGAATTTCAGCATTTGATCTGGAATACAGGCATAACACCTACAGCATTTACCAAAATTATATAAGAAAAAAATCCCTTTTGTGAGGGAAAATGCTGACTTTGTTTTTGATATTATGAATCTGAGGTGACAAAGATCCTGCATTAGAGTTTTCTATTGTCAAAAATGAAAATAAGACTTAAGGTTAATTAGTAGTAGTAGCACATGCAAAAAATATTTCTATAAATGCACAGTCTGAAAACAAGAGAGAACACTTCTCACAGAAAGAAGAACAAGAAAAGAACAAAAGACCATGCCTTTGGTCTTACAAGATTCCCATGATTGGGATCAAGGTGAAGAGGAGGAGGCGGTGAAGAGAATAAGAACTGTTTAGATGAGAGGAGAAACTGCATTGTCAGTAAAACAGTAACATAATAATACTTAGGTATTAATATAGGACTTAAATTCAGTTCAAAATTTTCTCAATTAAGAAACGTGTGTGTGTGTGTGTGTATATATATATGTGTATATATATATATTTATGGAAGTTAAGATTTCTAGTCTCATATTTCTATAAGATTAGACCTGAAAAACAATCCACATTAAGAAACACAGGTTTAAGAACAGTGAGCTTTTATAAACACAAGCGTTTATAAATCATGCTTATTTTCCACTCTTGTGTAAAAGTAAAAGGTAAAATAAAAGCCAAAAAGATGGAATGTGTTTATGGAAGGGTAAAAATACCAATGTGTATTACATAGAAAGTACCAATGTGAAATAGAAAAGTACCCATGTGTAATAACTCTGACACCAAATTATCTCAGGAACATAGTGAGTTTCTATACCACCTGAAGCAAATGCTTATGGATGACTATCTAAAAACCGAATACTCATATTTGTATATATCCATGAAAATTTGATATTTAAAATGAGGAAGAGTGGGAAAAAAAGCTCATTGACTTTCTTCTCTAAACCTGACCAAACTATTGACAAGCAATCAGAAAATTGGTCTAAAAACCATTTGTCAACAGAAGAGAAAGTGATTTTAAACCAAAGCAGAGCAAAAAGTGGCAAAGTTGATAACTCTTACATAAAAGTTTTGCTCTAACAATTTAGCTAATTCCCTGACTATATCAACTGTTATTTATTGGGCATTTACTGTATACAAGACACTTTGCTGGGCACTGTGTGGCTTACAGTGAGTGGCATTTTATTCACAGTCCCTTCCACAAGAAATTTACAGCCATGTTGAAAAATAAGCCAAAGGCATTTATAAATGTCAAGGATTTAAAACTAGAAGGAAGTTTAGTGAACATCTATTAAAATTATTTTCAGAAGTCTCCAAAATATTAAGTACAATAGATTCTTAACTACTTGCAGAGTTGGGCTTATTTTTGTATGATCTTCCTTTTCATTAAGAACATTTAAAAATAAGTTATGAGTTAACAGTATTTAATAATACTAAAAGTAACAACACAATATATATTCCAAGATGACACATGATTAACTCCTAAGATAATAATATGTAAAACCAGTGCTGTTAGTTTAGGAAATGAAAAAGAAAACATAATAAAAAACCTTCAGTGCAATAATGAAGATATAGGTTTGGGTCATTTTTGAGTTGGATGAAATTTCACATTTTACCTTTCAAATTCATTACTGTTCGCTGTTAAATTATGAATAAAACTTAAATGGAAAATTAAATCAAATCATAAAATGCAATTGAAGATAAAGAATTTATCATTAAATCAGTCCAAACTTACACCAAGAATACAAAGATTTTTGAGCAGATTAAAATTTTGTACAACAGTATTTTAAACAGTCTTTCACACACACAGGCAAACATCCCCATTCAGGAATGTGTGCTTTTATCACAAAGAGTTAGACCATAAGCTTAGTCCACATGCCTTGTACCTCTCCATACTTGTACATACATTATTTGGTATTTAAGTAGCACTTTTTTGTGATGAATGCAATGTGGTCATTAAACCTTATTCATTTTTGAGAAGTAGCTTCCATTTTTGGAAGGTTTTTGAAAAGCTCACAATCTTGTTAGGCATCTGGAGAGAGTGACACAGAAAAACTGAAGAATATGATAGAAATATTATTAAACATTCTGTCTCACTGGGGTCAGAACTTTTTTTCTCATCTACACAGTATATACCAAACAGATGGAGTGTGAAAACAAATCTGTGCTGTGGGTGGCCTTATCTTTTCAGCCAAAACAATCCATATATACCCACAAAAGACATGTATCCAATAAGTCCTCTGAAAAAACTATTTCAGGGATTTTCCTCAAAATATTTGTCTAATTTCTTTCTAACATTCAACAACTTTTCAAAATAATCTAATTCTGGAAACTAACTATTGTTTTAAAAAAGAAAATACTGGCAAAATATTCAGCCTTATTTATATTATTAAAAACACACTGCCATCTAAGTGTCCAACAACAGAACAGCTAAGGAATTTGTCTCATGAAATTGCTAGACTTAGCCAACTATCAAAATAGGGTTATAAAGAAAAATGGAATAGTGTTTGCCCTGTAATATTAGGTAGGAGAAGTATATATATGATTTTATGTATACTGTGATTATAACTGTGAAAGACATACATGGAATTATAGGAAAGCTAGAACTATGATTAAAAAAAGAAACTGTTGGCTTCAGTATAATTTTTTTCTTTACCAACATAGTTTATGTTGCCATAGTCTTCTCTGTATTATAACCAAAACTATAGTTAAATTTTATGTATTTTTATTTTAAAAAGCATTTGGCTTTTGTCTCAGCTCCTCCGTTATTTTTCTGATCACAGCTCTTGTACCACAATGAGCTGACCTAAATAAAGTAAATAACATGTGAGTGGACGGTAAGCCTGTTAACACTTTGTCTTCCAACTGGACTCTTGTTTATTGAGTTATGTTTGTCAAGATCTCTAGTTCATCAGAGTGTTTTGCAAAGACTAACTGTTACAAATAATTTAAAATATTTAATGCCTCAAAAAATGTCACTGTAATTTGCAAAAGGCAGTTACTGGAAAAAACAGATCTCATATGAATTTTTAATTATAAGACTGATATAAAGTTCCAAGCAAATGTCATCTAGTATGCTGTTGGCCTTTTTATGGACTTCAGATGTAGTGATTCAATAATTTATTTAGTGAGGGATGTTTGCAAAATTCTGCAAGAGGCATTAGGAAGAATGTGAAATAATATCAAACTTTTGTAAAAATTTGATTTTGTACAACATTAATAAATAAAGCCAAATTTTTGTTTTTCAAACAACTTTTTTCAAAAGTGTCAAGGAAATGATACCTGAAGGGCTTATTCATCTCATATAAATGGATTGCCATGTAATTAAACCAAGATTATAATATAAATAAGTGCTTTTTATTCTAGTATGTTCATGCCTCCTCACAAAAGAAAAAAAAAAAAATACAGAACCTGTGGGAGTCCCAGGACCTTCACCCACTGGTGTTAGTTCCATAAATTCCATGAATATGTCATGTTACATGGCAAAAGGGACTTTAGAGATGCAATTTAAATTACTAATCAGTTGATCATAAAATAGGGAAATATGAATTATCCAGTGGACCTAATCTAATTATATGGACCTTTAAAAGTAGAGACCTTTCTCTGGTTAGTAGCAGAAGGAAAAATAGAGATTAAAAGCATGGAAAGGATTTATCTCCTGTGGCTTATTTGACAGTCAGGAGGACCACATGGAAAGCATGAGAAGGAAATGAATTCTGCCATCAATCATTGACTTTGGAGGTGGACTACAAGACCCAGATGAAAACTGCAACCCTGGCTGGCACACTGATTTTAGCCTGTTAAGACCCCGAACAGAGAGTCCAGTCAAGCTTCTTTAAACTTCTCACCTACAGAAATGTGAGATAATCAATGGGTATTGTTTTAAGCCATTATATTTTTGATAAATTGTGGTAATGGCAGCAATAGGAGTTAATACAGTACCTGTCCTCCTGACCTTGGGTAAGGAAAATGGAAAAGCAAAGAAAGTTATACAATTAAATTTAATTAACTTACACCTTATTTTTCTCTATGATTCTTACTCTTGTTGTTTCCCTTTCTTTCTGAAGTCATCAGAGGACAACTGGCAGTATTATAGTCCCCTAACTAAGGACAGTTCTCTCAAGATAAAAGCACCTGTTGAAAATCAACCCCATCAAAACTTTCTTTTTCTTTAAGTCTGGCACAATAGAGAGAAAGGAAGGAATTGCTTCTCAGATTTTTCCAGTGGTATTTCCATTTCAGATTTGGATACATGAAGAAACAACTCAAAAGTAATGAATCTGGGCTTCCCTGGTGGTGCAGTGGTTGGGAGTCCGCCTGCTGATGCGGGGGACACGGGTTCGTGCCCTGGTCCGGGAGGATCCCACATGCCGTGGAGCCGCTGGGCCCGTGAGCCATGGCCGCTGACCCTGCGCGTCCGGAGCCTGCGCTCCGCAACAGGAGAGGCCGCGGCGGTGAAAGTAAAGAATCTGATATGAGGTGTTAAAATTCGGGAACATGATTCTATCGCCCACCCTATCAAACACACTGCTATTCTGCCCTCTTAAAGGAGCAGTTATCCATGAAATCCTCTCTATGCATATCTTTAATATGAAATCATGATCATGTATAATTATATGAAGTCATTTTTTTAAATAATTTTATTTATTTGGCTGTGTTGAGTCTTCGTTGCTGTGGGGGGGCTTTCTCTAGTTGTAGCGAGCAGGGGCTACTCTTTGCTGCGGTGTGCGGGCTTCTCATTGCAGTGGCTTCTCTTGTTGCAGAGCATGGGCTTTAGGCATGTGGGCTTCAGTAGTCGTGGCACGCAGACTCAGTAGTTGTGGCATGCGGGCTTAGTTGCTCCTCGGACTTAGTTGCTCCTCGTAACGTGGGATCTTCCCGCACCAGGGATCGAACACATTTCCCCTGCATTGGCAGGCGGATTCTTAACTACTGCACCACCAGGGAAGTCCTGTGTGAAGTCATTTTTCACATTATCTTATAATCTGTAAACAAATCTATATGACTGTATTTTAGATACAAATAAGAGAAAACCCAACTCAAACAGGTCAAACAAGAAAGGAGTGCAACTGATTTCACTGAAGGTCAGACTTCAGACCAGTTCAGCTGGGTTTGTGTCTCTAAATTCTTGTGACTCTCTCATGAATGCTTTATGTATATTTGGTTTTCTCCAGGTGTTTGCTGCCCTCATGACCCCAAGGTGACTCTCAAAAATTGAAGGTAGATTCCTTCTACCCCCCTGAGCATTTATTTGTTTGGTTGGGAAATGTCCTGTATTGATTAGCTTAAGGTCATGTCACTACCTGTCTCTTATCCCTGTGATAGGGTCTGGGGTGTGGGAAGATTACTGTTACAGGCTTACACAAACCAAGACCCACCCAACAGATGAAGCACTATGGGGGAAGTGTTTAGTAAGACTGTAATCTAGTCCACCACTCTTGCCAATCTTCTAGGAAAAATTGAGAAATTTAGTCAATCATCTAACTCTTGAACTTACCATCACCCATACCTATTTTCTACTTTTTGTTCAGTTTGCTCTTACCCGCCACAAGCACTATCTTATTATTATTTTATTCAATTCGTGTTAAAAAGTTCAATCTAAAATATCATTCAAAACTCTGAGCTTTCTTTAAAGTTAAATATCCTCTCCTTGTGCAGCTTGGACCAGCTTTTGGCTGCAAATTCACCATAGTAAAAGGGTGTACGTGGTTGGTGTCTTCTCTAAATTTTCTAAAAAGGAAGAGGAATAACCTTATTTTAAATTGATAGTGCCTTAAACTGGGTTTGTACTCTGTGGAGCTAGTAAGTATTTCAACATGATTTTGTTATGGAATATTTTCAAGCAAACCTCAGAAGGTCCCCACTAGGCTCCCCATCCTGAAATTCTTTTAACCCTGGAATGCTTTTATTTTCTTCTGGTATTCATTTTTGGCTCCGTCCTCAGGCTCTAGAAGTTCACATCTAGGTTTTTGCTGATGGAGTGCCTTCACCTTTCCAGGAAGCATGAAGGATCGAAGACCATCCCACAGAGTCATATGGGACTAGTATATGTTCCATGAGAAATGGTCATGCATACCTGTATGCTACAAATTCTGGGATTTCAGCCCAATTGATCCCAGCAAAGCAGCATTCTGAAGGTTCCAAATTCAAAGTAATTCTCCAGACTGTCTCTAGTCATCTTAAATTTCTTTAGCAGGAGTGAGATCTTCAGAGCAGTGCATCTTCAATCTACAGGAGGCTCATATTAAGTATTCTGAGTAGCTTAAAAGAAGTCCCACCCTCACTTTCTTTGAAAGGTAGATACTACACCCCAACAAAGTGGGATGGAAAAGGGGCTTATAGCCCTGCTTTTCTCAAAGATATCCTATTCACAAAAACCTACTTCATTCATCTGTCTCATTCTTTTTACATTCTCAAAATGTGGTAGGTGGGAAGGGTATGTTCTAGGATGCTGGAGTCATGAATGAGTAGCAGGCCGTATCCTTAAAAATCTGTGCATTACAGATTATACATAGCATTGTATGTCAAAGCTACTGTACCTAGTTGAAATTTCAACTTTTATGTCTTACTGTATTTGTGATGATTAATTTTTCAATCGTTCTCTGATTTACTTACCTTTCATATTTTCATTGTGAAATATACAGATGCTTGTTTAAAAGTGTGTAAAGCATTTTAGAACAATCTTCATGAAATTTTAAAAATATACTCATTAATAGTTTAAAAACACTTCATGAACTAAAGATCAGTGTTCTTTTGACAATTTCAATGTTTCATTATAAAGATAGTTTTGTTTACAAATTCAGTATCTATTATAATATTAGTATAAAATAAGCTTTGTATTAAAATTATCTGGGACATATAAACTATACTACCAATATATTCATTTACAGCATTAAAGTTAACACTTTTTGATTTACATGTGCATTTTGAGAAGAATGGGGCTAGTGGTAAAAACAAACATAGACTAACACTGATTTAGTTGTTACTCTTTTCTAACGTTTCTGGCAAAGAGTAGCTACTCAAAGAATGTATTTGAATACAATGACTTAAAAGAATATCTTAAAGGGATAACACAGATTTCTGCCTCAACTTATTTCAACACACACATTTTTTTCTCATTCTCATCTTCTCCCTTCTTAAAAACAATAAATAAATTTTTCAGGTCCATGGTTCGCCAGAAGAAGGAAATCATTGAATTGATCACAAATATTAGTCTAAATATACTCAACTCCATTTAAACTGACACTAGCCGAATTCATTCAGAATGTAAATTCTGTAAAAGTACAATCAAAGGACAAGATAATCATTCCTTTAAAAATGCTGAATATTCACATGCATTTTAATGAGACTTGCATTTAGATGAAGACAGTTAAGAAAGAGACTCTTAAGCAGGTTGGAACTCAATAAACACTTCTGAAAGTTTTTAAAAATGTAATTTGCTTTTCAGCCAAGTTCTTCCTTGGCAGTTTCTCTATCAGTTCTGAGCAGCATATTCAGTGTAGTCAATGAGCCAATTCAAAGATATTTCAGGAACCTAGTTTGTACTTAGAGGCGGCATTTTGATAATGAGAACTTCTAGTCTACACAAGTGGAACTTATTAGGGAGAGTACTTAAAGTGGCTTGAGCAGGTAGAACTATTTGTACTTATTTTCTGAGCTGCCAATATGTTAATCTAACATCTGGTGGGGAGGGGCAACTTTCTCTGCTCTGCCTCTAAACTTATCTCTGTTTTTGCTTTTCTTATAGAACTAACTGTTCTTTACATAAGTACATTGCTAATGCATATACTTCCCGAGATAGTATTTGCTTTCATTTTGATCACCACAGTGCTTAGTAACTATGGTAGGCCTTGCACATGGCACTTCTTTAATGTATATAGAATTGAATTAAACTTCTGAATTGTATTATACTCAAGCAGCCATGGATATCTGCTAACTTCATGATTTTAAACATCAAAAGTAAAAGCAATAAGAATAAGAATAGCTAATATATTATTGAGCACTGAAAATAAGTCACCCACTATTTCAATCGCTATGTATTAACTAATCCTCATAACAAATCTATCAGTAGGTAGATTTTTTTTTCTTGCTTACACAATTAGAAGTTGAGATGATATGAGATTAAATGACTTTTTCTTGGTCATGTATACAGTAATGGGTGAATTCAAGATTCAAAATCAAGCATTCTACCTTCACATAATTTGTATATGGAAATAAATATTAAAGTAAGAGGCATTTCTGCTTATTGTTAGAATGGAATAATTTGCAACAGAGCAATGCTTACATACACACCAACTATAAAAGCTAAATAAAACAGAAATAATTTACTTAAACCATCAGAGAGCTGCAGAAACAGGGAAGAGTAGAAAGGCTAAGATTTTGGAAAAGAGAGATTCCTGAAGGGGAAAGCTTATTATTTTCAGTTGCTTTTTTTCCTGGATTATGTGCTAATTCTGGGCATGGGCAACAGGCTGAGAGTACAGAGTAAACCTGGACAGAGGACTGTACCTGCAGATTAGAGAAATCAGGAAGCTTGCATCAGATACAGCAATACTGCTGAAACTTAAGATACCTAATATACCTAAATGGTGTATGTATATTGTTTTTCAAGACATAATATTATTGCATACTTAATAGACTAGAATATAGTATAAACTTAATTTTTATATGCACAGGGAAACCAAAACATTTGTGTAACTTGCTTTATTCCAATATTAGTTTTATTGTAGTGGTCTGGAACCAAACCTGCAAAATATCTGAGGTATGCCTGTATATGTATATCAAAACATCAAGTTATATACCTTAAACCTATACAATTTTATTTGCCATTTATCCCTCAAAAAAAGCTGTGGGAAAAAGAAAAGATATTCTAAAACTATTCCCTAGATAGGGCTTTAAATTGGGTGTTAAATAAATGTTTGAAGAATACAGAGATTTTCTATGAGAATTAATTTAAAAATTTTATTTGTCAGTGAAAGTATGTCTCTGTACATAAACACAGTGTATATCAATATTCTGGCATTTGTAGGAAAAATGAATAAATATGTGTGGGTAAGTTAAAAAAAGTGGTATCTGTTAAAGATGTTTCCACATAATTCTCCATATGTTTTGGTCTATGGCTGGGGTTAGGTGAAAAATTTATCTTTAAATTTTAGGTATTACTCAAGGTCCAACATCTAGAAAGTAGTATTAATACGTTTGTGTCATACGCAAGTACACATAAAAGAAAACTATAATATATAATTGAAAACATTTCATGTGATGGAATTTTTAAGCTGTTTTCTTCTTAGATTTTGAGGAACAATCCATTTAAAAACAGTAGAAATATAATTTTTGAATATTTAAAGGTCGTTCTGGGGAAAATGAGGATCACTCATTTCCTGAATTGGACTATTTTTAAGTCTACAAGTTTATAAATTTCTAGATCCATCCTAAATTCTCCTTCTATACCCTTTCCTGAGGTGAGCTCATTCATTCCCAGGGCTTCTAATTTTAGTCATCTGCAAATAACAACCAAGTATTTATCTTGAGCCTTCACTTTTCCAGTTGACTACTTTGAAACTCCCTTTGGATGTTTTGATATATCAAAGACATCTAAAATTCAACATTTCAAAACAAAACAAAACACATCTCAGCACATTTCCCCACAAAACATGGTCTACATGCAACATTACTTTATGAGCAGTTGCCAAATATTTATCTACTTATGCAAAAATTATCTCCTCCCCGCCCCCAACCTTATTCACAGCCAGTTCAACACCAAGAATTTCTGTATTATCTCTTATATATCTGTTGAACTATTTATTAGATGGAGTTTTATAAGGACAAACTACACTTAATTTTGCTCACTGATATATTCTCAAAACTCTGTTTGGTACCTAATGCCAAAGAAGTACTTAAAAGTTTGTTGGATGAATAAATGACATATATACATTTTGGTATATACAACAATCAGTAAACTTACAAAATGTTTCTATCATTCAGGGTCAAGCAAGAGAAATAGAAACCAGTATTTAAAATAGAGGGACATTCAGAATGGCTTTCATCAAAAAGACCACAAATAACAAATGTTGAGGATGTGAAAAAGAAGGTACCCTTGTACACTGATGATGGGAATGTAAATTGGTACAGCCACTATGGAAAACACTATGGACGTTTCTCAAAACACTAAAAATAGAACTTCCTTATGATCCAGTAATTCCACGCCCAGGTACTTATAAAAAAAAAAAAAAAAAACACTAATTTGAAAAGCTACACATACATGTTCATAGCATCATTATTTACACTTGTCAAGATATGGAAGCTTCCTCAGTGTCCATCAACAGATGAATGGATAAAGAAGATGTGGTACATATAAACAATGAAATACTACTCATCCATAAAAAGGAATAAAATTTTGCCATTTGCAGCAATATACATTGACTTGGACAGAATTGTGCTAAACGAATACAGACAGAGAAAGACAAATATTGTATGATATCACCTATATGTGAAATCTAAAAAATAAAACAAACTAGTGAATATAACACAAAGAAACAGACACAGAGGACAGACTAGTGGTTACCAGTTGTGGGGGCGGGGGGGGGCAAGGGAGGCATAGGGGATTAAAAGATACAAACTATCACTACTACGTATGAAATAAGTAAGCTACAAGGATGCATAGTACAACATAGGGAACATAGCCATTATGTTATAATAACCATGAATAGAATACCTCCTTTAAATATTGTGAATAACTATGCTGTACACTTGAAATTTATATAATATTGTACATCAACTATACCTCAATACACAACATAAAAAAATAAAGTAGAGGGACATTATGATAGTGAATTGGTTACACAGTTGACAGAAAATCTAATCTGAGAAGCTAAGAACAGTAAAGAAAATTAGAGATGTTGAAGAGAAGAAGCTGCTAACTCCTAGGCTAGAGGAACAAAAGGAGGAGGTAAGATTACATAAATAGAGAGATTAGTGTCATGAACAGCATCTGGATGTCACAGGCGTATTCTGTATGTCCTGGAGCCACAGAGGAAATGTAATCTTTTCCAGAGATGATGGGTGAGGCAAGGAGATGGGGAGACCTACCACACCATCTCCAACTGATGCCTGCTAATATCCAAATAGCCTAAAGCAATATGTCACAGAATCTAGGGAATGTAGCTTCCATGTACTACTATATATTAATACAACATAATAATAATATTAAGAAGAAGAAGAATATGTATGTATGCACAGAACACAGGAGAACAGAGTGAGGTAAGGATGAACTTAATATTAAAATAGTCTAAAGACTGGCAGGTTGTCTACAATGAGAAAAAGTCTGAACTCTTCACTGAGCACCTGGACAAAAGTCATTTAACGATGTTTGATCACATGGACTATGAAGAGGTATATTTCTCTAAGTACAATAATTAGTATTGAAGTCCATAAAATGTTATCTGAAAACAAAACAACAAGTAATCATTCACACTAATATTCATTAGACAACGGATGGTGGCTAAAAGTTTTGTCTTTCATTTAGTTAATTTGTTGGGCATCAAACTCCATACTTGGCAGAGAAAGACAAATACCATATGGTATCACGTATATGTGGAATCCAAAAAGTCATACACAGAGAAACAGAGAGTGGAATGGAGGTTATTAAGGGCAGTAAGGTGAGGAAAATGGGGAGATGTTAGTCAAAGGGGACAAACTTTCAACTATAAGATGAATATAGTTCTGGGAATCTAATGGACAACATTGTGACTATAGTTAATAAAATTTGCTGAGAGAGTAAATCTCAAGAGTTCACACCATACATACACTAAATAGTAACTATGAGAGGTGATGGATGTGTTAATTAACTTGATTTTGGTAATCATGTCACAATGTATATAAAATCATCATGTTATATAACTTAAATATATGCAATTTTACTTATCAATCATACCTCCATAAAGCTGGGGAAAAAAGATCTCTGATGCCTTTGACAAAAATATAACTTATAACTTTAAATCTATTTTGTGTCATTGCTTTATCTCTTTTTTTTCTCCTCTTCTTACCTATTTTCCATAGTCAACTTTTACAATCAATTTTTTGCATGTTCCTCTTTCCTCTTATAACTCTCCCATTCCAGTTACTCTGTTGATCTTAAACCCAAGTTATATCTACCTTTTGTATGTCTGCACTGGCTTGAGCAAAACACAATGGCTTTGAATGGTCTAACTTTGACTAGGTTCTCTTTAAAGTCATGGCAACTAAGGTAGCTCATGGATCTTTAAGGGTGCCCAGCAATCATACTTTCTCACTCCCCAATATCAGATGTAACCATTTAATCCCCTCCCCTGAAAACTCCAACCACTACTTAACACAAATGCTCAGTTTATGACCCGCCAGCTATTTTATTGAGAAAAAAGAAACAAAGTTGAACTTCAATGGACTCCCACTCTCATAGCTACCCACACACTCTTACCTTTGTGTGGTAAACTACCCACACTCCTATCTACTGTCAGTCTTTCTGTGTGTCTATTACACAATTTTGCAACTACAAGACAGAGGGATTACCTGATGTTTTTGTTATATCATGAACCTAAGTGTATTTAGCTATTCTATTTGAAGTAATTGCCTAAGATATCAGATATCAGAAGTATGTGATATTTTTGTTGTATCCTTTTACCACTTTTAAGTTAGAATAATCTTTAAAACTTTTAAACTTTAAAAACTCACTTTAATTTTGAAGTAAGGAAAAATAATAATTAAAATGTAATATTCTGTGAACAGAAGTAGGACTTAATGCAAATACAGAATGCCAGTTTCTGACCATATCTTAGGAAAAAATAATAATAAAACTAACCATGTCTGTCTACCTACATGAAACCCTAACATGAACACCAGATTGTTTCTAGATACACCTAAGGGAGATGGAAAAAAAAAACTGTACTCCAACCATCTTGACTGGTTTAGGATTATAAATCTCCCCTTCATCCCCCCAAATTTTCCCTAATAAAAATGTCATCAGATGGGAAACATATATTTTTAAGATTCAGAGAAAAAATTTTAAGTATTTCATATAAATATAATAAGAGTACACTTCCACACCTCAATCAATCCTTTTTTAGATGGCATATAATCCAAATTCATTTTTAGACTCAAGCAATGTTGTTGTGATTTCAGTTTATCAATAACATCTCTTCACTTTTAGGAAATATGCAATTGGGACTCATGCAAAATCAAATTCTCTGTCCATGAAATTCTTCAGAGTTTATCTTGCATGAGAAACTAGGAAATGTTCTATAAATATTCATAAGCTGGCAGTTACCCATTGCTGAGATATAATTGAGGTATGAAAATAAAAGCTCATAGAAAAATTCAACCTGATGATTTAAAATTGAGGCAGGAACTTTTCTCAGGGCTCATGCATGATTAATGTGTTTATTTTAAACAGCCCCTTTTAGTCTGTTATTTTCTATGTTTTATCCAGTATTAATGTAAAATAATTTCATGTAATAGATATTAGGCCTTTCATTGAGTACTCTGCTATATTGATCTTTTTGCTTGGAGGTTGTCATAAATAGGAAAATATTTTTTTATACACCCTGTCAATACTTAGCAAAACCTCCACATTGTTATTTATCATCCTCATTTCTTTATGTGATGTCTGCCAATTTTCTAGTTTTACCTAAACTTCCAATTTACATTTATTATAAATTTACCAAAATCAAGGTTTTTGTTATTTATCAAAAGAAATACTTATTTAATATAGAAAGAAAATAATTCAGAAATTGTCTTTATAATATTTTACAAATATACACATACCAGGTGATTGAGAGGATTATCACTTTTGTGAAAAGCACTGAAAGATATTATTGTAATGATCACATTTGGAGTACTGCAGGATTCTAAGTTCATTCCCACTGAGTCAAAGGAAACTTATGCAAATGATACAAGTAAATGTTGCAATTCCCCAACTAAACTGAGCAATATAAAAAGGTCCCTTATCATTAAGAAATTTAAAAATTGTCTAGAGGCTAGACAATTTTAAACAAAACATATGCATACTACCATATACTGTCATTTTAAATATGAAAAATAAAATATATGACCAATGTATGTTCTTTTTATTGGATCAAAGCTATTCTGAAGATAATTAATATTATCTTTGGTATTCTTATTTACAATTATCACAGTCTCAGAATTACTCTTATAACTTACATTAATAAAAGAGTTGGAATTTTGTTGCACAAGAAATAATTTTCCCTGGCAGTAAATTTTTGAAATTAGTATGCATGTTATGTTAATAAACCAATTTAGTAATGCTTTGGAGTGGAATGTTTGAAAAATGGGACTATTACTTTTGTCTCACTTAAATTCTAGGAAAAGAAAGAGACCATGTCTATATGAAAGTGGTTGAAATAAATCAGATCAACTCTGGCTATTTTTCATGACTGTACATCTTAATATGACCCAGAAGCATCAGATCAATTTTACAAATTTCCTTAAGATTATTTCTAAGATATCAGACCATTTAAATATGTTCTTCCATATTCAATCTAGTCACATCATATAGACTTAGCAATAATCTTTTCTATCCACTTGTTTTTAATTGAGGAAAAAATTCTATACAGACCATGAGGGTGCAATTCAAGTTTTGATAAATATATATGTACTATATAGCTGTGTAACAACTCTCGCTACCAAGATGTAGATGATTTACATCACCCTGAAAATGTTCTTGTGCCTTTCAGTCAAAATCAAGCCCCATCAGTTAATACTCTTCTGAGTTCTATCACCATAGATTAATTTTGCCAGTTTTTGAACTTCATATAAATGAAATTATATAGTATTTACTCTTTTTTCTCTGGCTCTTCTCACTCAGTAAAAACGTTGTGAGATACAATGAAGTTATAATATACACTAGTAGTTTATTCCTGTGTGTCTGTGTAGTGAAGAATTAAGCTGTGGTCTTTGCCCTTCACTCCTGAGATGATGTCTAGGTCCTTAGAGTGTCACATAGGTCAGGAATATCTTTGTTTGCATGAGGGCTTTGGCTATCAGACAGTCTATCAGCATGGTTTACAATGGGAGCTTTGAGTCATGCAGTATCAGTTCTTTCCAGAAGGACTGGAG
This sequence comes from Kogia breviceps, assembly GCF_026419965.1. Taxonomy (NCBI): domain Eukaryota; kingdom Metazoa; phylum Chordata; class Mammalia; order Artiodactyla; family Physeteridae; genus Kogia; species Kogia breviceps. The sequence continues at coordinate 69,040,907 of NC_081321.1, read as the reverse complement.
AATAAATGTAACAGCCAAACCACTGGAAGGGCCAGAGATGGCAGAATGTGATCAAGCCCCAATAAAAACTCTGGGCACCAAGGCTTGAATGAACTTCCCTGGTTGATAATACTCTTCTGTTTTATCACACATCATAACAGGGAAGTAAGCCATCCATGACTTCTCAGGGAGAGGCTAGTGGAAGCTCTGCTTTTCTTGGACTCTGACTCTGTGCTCTATTTCCCTTGGCTAATTTTTTTCAGCTTTATTGGCGTATAAGTGACACATATAAATGGTATACATTGAAGGTATACAATTTTGAAATTTTGATATACATATATATTGTGAAGTGATCACCATAATCAAGCTAGTTAACATATCCATCAACTTCTCACATAGTTATCTTGTGTATGTGTGCGTGTGTGTGTGTGTGTGTTGTTTGGGGGTTGAGAACACTTAAGATGTACCCTTTTAGCAAACTTTAAGTATACAATACTGTACTGTTAATTGTAGTCACGTTGCTGTACATTAAATCCCCCAAACTATTCAACGTGCGTAATTGAAATTTTGTATCCCTTGAATAATATGTCCCCATTTCCCACACCCCTAACCTCTGGCAACCATCATTCTGTGCAGTCTTTCTATGATTTGACGATTTTTGATTCCACACTGAAAGTGAGATTATGCAGTGTTTCTCTTTTTGCCTGGCAATAGCTAAAGACAAGAATACTAGGGGCTTCCTGATGGTGCAGTGGTTGAGAATCTGCCTGCTAATGCAGGGGACACGGGTTTGAGCCCTGGTCTGGGAAGATCTCACATGCCACGGAGCAACTAGGCCCGTGAGCCATAACTACTGAGCCTGCGCGTCTGGAGCCTGTGCTCCGCAACAAGAGAGGCCGTGATAGTGAGAGGCCCGCGCACCACGATGAAGAGTGGCCCCCACTTGCCACAACTAGAGAAAGCCCTCACACAGAAACGAAGACCCAACACAGCCAAAATAAATTAATTAATTAATAAACTCCTACCCCCAACATCTTCTTACAAAAAAAAAAAAAACTAAAGAAGCTATACCTTTTTGTTTACAACAGCATCACCAGGGCCTAAAGCACAGCATCCAGTAGTAGCCTTTCAATAAACAACAGTAGAATAAAGCATTTTTTTTAATGCTGATTCAGAAGGATCGCCTATCTCTGACTTCATTTCTCACAGGACACTATCTGGGTACAAATTAAGTGGTGATGAGATAATACCAAACACAGATCTTTGAGGTCAGTTATTTACTTAGTATCTTAAATTTTCAGTAAGCTAGGTTATGGTAGCCAACATTATTCTCTTCTGCAGGAAGGATACCTATTTGGTCCAGATATATATATAGATATATAGATATATATAATTTATCTCTCAGGTAACGGCATGGATAAAAACTGCTCTGCTCTTGAGGATCATCCTTATCTTTGGGCTTACGAATTTGGGCAATTTAGAAAAGTCTTTGTGTGACTGGCACTAGCTTTGGCTTTCTTTGAGAATGTGGCTCATCAGCAATAGTAGTATCTCACATTTCATGCTAGATATATCAGCACAGGTTCCTACCTCCCAATTCTATGGACTTAGCCAAGCACACATATCTTGCTGAAAAAGTATCTAAGAGCAAACATGATCATGACCATCACTCCAGACCCTGATTAAAACACAGATGAGCACTGGATCAAAGGACAGACATGCTATGTTTCTAGCAGTTTAATACAGAGCACTTGCCAATTCTGAACAATGATTTCTAGCAAAGTTGGTAGGAATATTTTCAACTGAGTGGCATAAAATCAAACATCCAATTTATAATGGGAAAGAAGATAGGTACAGAGAGAGTTATTGATTTATGCTGATGGCACAGCACTAGAATACATATCCACAGCCTGTAGCCTTGAATTCTGTGTAACCTGTTTGCATTCCTGAACAGTTCTGACCTTATCCTTATAAGGTCACATCCTTATCCTCTGCATAGCTCTAAAATTATTCTCTTATTACTTAAAATAATTTGTGTGACTCTCTGTTCCTTCTGACGAAAAGCACTTAATTAAAATACTTTGCATGGAGCTCACACTTACCTAGATGACCACTCCTACATTACTGACACCCTAGTTATAAACTATGATGTGATTTCTTTGTCCCTTCACTTCAATTTTTCCTGAGTCATAATTAAATATTTTGGTATTAAAGAAAAATATCCCATTTTATTTATTGAGGAGACCACTCTGTTGTCATCTGCATCCCCAAATTTGTGCCTCGCCCCCAATGCATCTTCTTTAGAAATTCTCTGCATCACCCTTCCCCAATCCCTTCGTTACTTGGTGAATGTCTTCTTATTTCATTATTGCTTTACCTCGGTTTAGGAATGTATGATATTCTTTTGCATCCAAAGTGAGAATCCTTTCTGTCCAATGTTTTTCTCTCAAGACATTATCTGTTTACCATCACATTTCTTAAAAGAAAAATCTAGCTTCATGTTTCCCAATTCTTCGGGGAGACTTCATGCCTCAACTCTTCTGAAATATTGCTCTTACTCAACTTCTCTGTTAGAAATTCTCTTTCATATCACTAATGGCCAAATATTCACAAATAAAATGCCTTTATTTTGGCTTTGATTGTGCATAACTACATTAAAGTACATGACACAACTGATAATGTGATTTATCTTCTATATATCCATAACTTAGCCCCAAGGGCCAAGGGCAGGGACAGATGAGACAGAATGGAATAGTACAGCATCCTATGGGAACAAGGATAAGAAATATATCCTTTTACTTGCTTCTTAAATAACAAGAAAATCTTCTGCTTGTCTCAGAGTTTGGTGTTCTTATGAATTTTATCCTCAGAACTCTATTTTTTTACTCTTTATCCCCTGAATGTATAATCTTTTGTGTGTTAACCTTGGGAAGAATCTTAAGAAGACAGATTGCTGCTAAACACCAAACTTGTGTGTGCATTCTTACAAACCCTTCTCCATTCTGCTATATGTATCAGGAGGCTAACCTATTCGATCTACATTAACGAACTCACTTATCCTACAGTTTATGGTTAGGTTTGGCCAATGAGTATCACTAACAGAAGGTTAAGGAATATAGGAAGTTAAAGTTCCAGTACGTATTCTACTGTCTTTCCTCCAGAAGGGATTTCCAATGTTGATAGCATCCCTAGACAGGTCATAGTTTTTATCTGTTAAACAGATAAACAGTTGTTTTACTCTGAATTCTGGGAGCAATTTCCTCTTCTTTAGAGTTAGAGGCATGAGTAGATTTCAGCTATTACTAATCCTGGGTTTAGTATCTCTTCTAGTTTTCATAAACACTTTATTAAACTCCTCTCATATTACCCAGTTAAAGAATGCCATCTCTTTCTTCTCAGGGCACTAACAGATACATCCAAGAATTTTAATTTTCAGTAATGTTTTTGGGTTGTTTTCTTTTCCATGTCTACCCCTGAATGATAAGCAAATTCTCATTTCTCTTTACCATAACTCTGGACTAATAAATGCATCTTAATCACCTGAGCATCTTGACATAAGTAGTAGAAGAAATGAGCCAATGGTAGAAAATGCCCTCTGTTCCCATTTTGATCTCCATTCACATTTATTTCACTGTTCTTATGCTCACCTGGCTCTAATATTTATAAATCACACCTTTGAATAGTGTTTTTGCTTTTGGCCACATAAACACATCTCTGTTTTTAAGAAAAGACACTTTCTCCCTTGCCCAGCCACTTGCAATTCCACTGATAGTTCTAGTTTTTGCCATCTGATCTCTACACAAGTAAAAGGGTTTAGTTAGGCTTAATAATCAGCCCTCTTTTCTCACCATATACACTCTCCCTTAGCAATTATATTCACTTCACAAATTTAACTATCACCTCGTTGGTTAACTTTCAAGTATATGGGACATGTTTAACTCTTTCTTTGGTTCTTTCTCTAAACTCTAATTTCCTCATCTATCTATATAAGGTATTCATTATACAAATAATAAATCAATTCATGTGAAGAATATAGTTCCAGCCGGGTTATAAAACTAGCATTTGATTAATGATAGCTATTAGTAGTAGTAGTATTTACAATGGACATTTAATGAGAATCTAAATTCCACCACACTCAAAACTGAATCCATTATCTTCTTCTGCAAACTTACTCTTCCTGAGTAGTAGACACTGAATAAACTGTACTGATAATCAAGCAGAAGTAACGGTCTTTGTCTTCACTGAAGCCAAAATATAGCCGGATGAAACTCCACACTCTCTTTCTTTACAAAGATCTCTAGACCCTCTGTATGAATGAAACAGATCTGATGTCTCACTTCCATCTGGTGGGGTGGCAGATAATCTGCCTTAACCTTAAGAATTACATACATTTGAATGATCCAATTCACAAGCATAAGTAACATATTTTTGGGTAGACCAAGTCACAAAGAGTGGGGCTATCTCCAGGGTTCATCTCCAAATGTAGCCTTTATTACATGGTGCACCAGGGTCTTAGGTCTGGTATTATCAAGACAGAGACCCATACTGGAGGAGATATTTGTTAAATTATTCTATTGTAAAGATGAAAACTTGAATTTTCCTAGAGACAGCTTAGTTATAGGAAGACTACAGTCCGTCTCTTTGCTCTCAATAAGCAATGGTCTAGAAATATGTGACAAGCAGGTTGAATGGAAACTTGGAAATCATGGAATGGTTTTAAAATACTTCCATTTGAAGAGAGGACAAGATGGACTTGGTGCCACCAAAGAATGGCAGGCTATATTATTTATAATTATGCTCACGGTCTTTCCCAATTTTCACCTTTATAAAAGTCTTTCTGCCAAGAATTCCCTTCTTCTCTAGCTAAATTTTTTCTGTTTTTTGAAACTAGCTCAAATCATTTTCCTCCTCTAAGAAGCCATTAATGATGTCCACAAATAGGACATATCTTAATAAATTCACATAACACTTTGTAATTACATTATAGATTGTCTCACAACTTACTTGTACTTATGTTTCAATGATTATTTATTTAGAATCTGTCTCCTCTTCTTATATGTGTCTTCAGAAATCACATTAGGTTCCATTAATCCAGAAACAAGTAAAATGTCAAATGTAGACACGCAAAAGAAACTTTTTGAAATAAAATGCACTTTTTATCTAATATGTAGTTATTTATAGAGTGATTCTAGCTTATGATAAAAATACATTTTTGTTTTGTCCCTTATTTGTATGTTATTTTTCATCATAACCCTTTCTAAAGACAATTATAAGAACAGAGACTGTTGCATCATTATCCTAGTGATATTCCTTAAATATCTGATCATAAGGTAGTGCTTCTGGATAATGATAATATAAATCTACATAAGAAATCTGGCCATATATAACTCAATAAAGACATACACCCACCTATGTCTGAATATATCATTCCTTCAAATTGCACTCCACAGAGAGTAAAACAAAGTTCTCACAAATTAGAGTGAATAATACTTTTTTGAAATTATTTATGTAATTCTTACCAGATTCAGCTGTCAGGATGATTTTCAAACAGAAATTCTTCACCTTTCATGTATCTTGAGCTAGTCTATTTTATATGATGCATAACTTTGCTCTGTATTTTTTAAAATATTGTTTGTGTATTTCATGCTAGAATGACATTTTCAAAGATGCAATATAGTTTTTGGTTTTAACTATCATCATATCTGCAATATTATTTCAACCTAGTAAACCATCATACTCTACCAATTTTATAACTCCTTAATTTTTTACACTAATAATTAGCACTTTGAAAATACACACAGATTTTATTTTCTTATAGTTTCTTCTCTTGTCAAGTCACTGACCTCAGAGGATGTTATGTTTATTGAATTGTAATTCACAAGGGCTCTTCACAATTAGAAAATTAATAACATGAAGAGACCAATGAAAAGCATGCCCTACTTCCTTTTAGTATATATCTTGGAGAATAAACCAATTTCTTTACACTTAACCAAAATTGAGACATTAAATTTTTAGGAAGAACAATAAGATATCTTAACTCTGCTTATAGTAGGCTTAAATATGTCAAGTCATGGAATTTGATAGAAACTCTTCTCACAAAATAGGTGAATTATAGATGGAAAAAGCCTCTTTTGTTTGCTAATAAATGATTGCTAAAAATAGTGAATGTTTCATATTTCTTCTAGAATCATTAAAGCACATCCATACACTTTCCTAGTAGGGATTATTGCAACTTTTTTCAACTTGCTTTCTGTGCCTACATGCATGTACCATAATTTTAAAATATTATAATGTAGGGCTTCCCTGGTGGCGCAGTGGTTGAGAGTCCACCTGCCGATGCAGGGGACACGGGTTCGTGCCCCGGTCCAGGAAGATCCCACATGCCACGGAGCAGCTGGGCCCGTGAGCCATGGCCACTGGGCCTGCGCGTCTGGAGCCTGTGCTCCGCAACGGGAGAGACCACAGCAGTGAGAGGCCCACGTAACGAAAAATATATATATATATATTATGTAGAAAATCATATCAGGAATAATTTAATAAACATATTGAGCAATATCAAATTCCTGATTAACTCTAAGCTAAAACCTCTATATTTCTAAGATCTTTGAATTCTAAAGCAATTTGAAAAAGTATTCCTCTACATAAAATGAAAATATCCAAAAAGCAACCAAAAGATTACATTCTTATATACTTTAATTAATTAAATTTCTGAGTAGAAGTAACGGTACACCCTGACCTGGCAGAGATTCAGCAAAATTATACTGAGCTTCTAGGTGCTAGATACTAGGAATAGGATGGTGAACCAAAAACGTGTAGAGTTTATATTCTAATGTGAGAGACTGACATTCAACAAACAACAGGTGCACAACAGTGTACAGTCTGAGAATTCAATAGCCATTAACACCAGCCCTGCAACTCAGAAGCACATGCAGAAAACTATCAGTTTTTTTTTTAAGTTCAACTTCTCTACTAAACTCTAGACTCACATCAAACTGCCTAATCAAATCTCTGTTTGAATGTCAAATCTATCTTTCTTACTGTATACATCTAAAACTAAATTCTGTAATCTCCAAAAATCTGCCTTACCCACAACTTTTTTCTCTGCTGATATACTGGATGTTGTACTTGCTGCCAAGATTCCTCACAAGCACGGAGGCACTCATTCCCCCAGGTGCTAGGAGTGTTGGCTGCTTAGAGATCACAGCTGAGTTCTTCTCCCAGTGTTTCCTGATGAGAATGGATGGAAGCTCATGTGGCAAGATTATGCCCCATTTCCAACAGTAGTTTACATCCAATGAATATTCAATGTAGGGACAACAAGGCCCAACACTCCTGCCTAAACTTTGGACAACTCAGAGGGTCCGTCTTAGCTGCAGAATTACTAGTAGCATCAGCTAAGTCCTCTGTTGTAATTGAGTCATATTTCTAACTCTGCTCTACCCTGCTTCCCTTATTCCTTACAGTTGTTCATTTCCCACAATAAACCACCACGGTGAAATCTCCATTTCTAATTCTGTCTACTGGAGATTCTGACTGAAGAAAGTTGGTCCTAAGTGTGGTCTTAGAAGCAGACTGTAAAATGGGATTTTGGAGCTGAATCACCAATTGACTGACTGGGATGAATACGCTATCACTGGTGGTAGAGTACTGATAGCCCCTGGTAAACTCTCGTGGTGACATTGTTACATATTTCACAGACAGAGAATAATCTTAGTAAAAGAGAACACAGTCTTGCATACAATACATCAGGTATTTGAGAAATCAGAGAAAATACTAACTATATAGGACAATGAATGCACTGGAGGAAAACAATGAGGAGCTTAGGGTAATTACTCAGCAATTTAAGGTGAAGTGTAAAAATTAGAGGACTTTCTTGTCAGTATATAAAAAGATCCTCTTCTCCCGGAGCTAAGGAACAGATGAAGTTGAGGCCAAGGGACAGAATACCATTATAAGGGTAGCAGAGTTTCAGGGAAGGTTTAATTCTCGATTCAAGCATTCACTGGGATGGAAGGTAATCTGCGACTTGGGATGTACACATCTGGCTCAATGCACTTGAAAATCTGCAGATGTGACACAATTTCTGACTCTTGTTTAACAATAATCCAGAGGTCTCTTCTTTGCAAGACCACACATGCACTCCTGAAGATATACTCCTTCCTTCCTTCTTGGTCACTAGACCAGTAACTATGGTTGAGTCACAACATCTCCCAGGGAGTGCTGAGATTCCTGTGGTGAAAGGGTCATACCCAGGAGAACAGGAGTGGAGAACCCAGCCAACATGTTCAGAAAGCAGCAGCTTCCTGTATATTTATGAAAATGAATTTTGAAAATGATGAATATAGGGCAAAGGGATAGGAAGTTGAACAAAGGAGAGTTTATCAATAAAGGAGCATTCTTTGCAGTATTTAACTCTGTAGCGAGGACCTCAGAAAAATGAAATTAATATGCTGCTGCTAAGTTGGGGTTTGGAAACTGGAAGCTTGCTGAAAGGGGTGTCCCACCTTAAATATTGTAGAAAGACCAGAATAGATGTGGCAGATAGCAGAGACAAGGATAAAAAGCCACAGAGAAGTGTGCATGCTAGAGTGAATATACCATGTAACATCAGAAAATTTCAGCCAATTATCTTCTATGGGACACCCTAGAATATAATATTTTCCAAAGCAATAAGGCTCTCCCCTGTAGACAATAGCATCTCTGAAGGAGATGCTGTTATTGAACTGGGCTCACTGATAGCAATGGCATGATAGAATCCTGAACTGATAGAGACCAAGTGGTAGCACTTAGCCTTCAAAGAAAAATAGGCCCAATGATAACAAAGAGTGGAAACATTTGAAGGCAGCAGGCAGGCCTAACTTCAGAGAACTATGGCGACAATTAATAGAGGATAGGTCAAGATAGATGGGTAGCCAACAACAGATCACCACAGTAATATAACAAAAAGAAATCAAGGATGAATAATTGGGATTTCGAAGGAAGCTAACCCAATAAAACGTCTATGGAGCTATCATACCTCATTTCATTCCTCCTACTATAAAAAGAAGATGAATAGTAGCAGACACCAATGATCAAGCTTTGCCATATAGAACCCCAGGTGAAGCTGCTACAGCAGATGTGGAATCTGCTAGAAAAAAATGAACAAAGACTCAGGTACATAGTATGGGGTCATTGATCTGGCAAGTACTTTCTTTTTTACCTCTGAAGAAGGAGAATCAGAATCAGTTCACAATGGGATGAAAAATATAGCACACATTTACAATTTTACTCCAAGCTAAGTTAACCCTTCTGCCGCCTGTCATAATATAGTCCAAAGAGACCTAAACCACCTGGACATTCTGTAGAATATCCATTTTACCAATAACAGAACGTTGGCTGGATATAATGAACAAGGAAATGTCAAATAAATTGTAAACCTTAATAAAACACATACTCCTGAGGAAAAGACATAAACACTATGAAGTTCCAGGGGCCTGCTGCATCAGTGGAGTACTAGGGAATTTAGTGATCCTCAGGATGCTGGGATATCACCTCCAACTTAAAGGATATATCATTGCATCTCACACAGGCTAATAATTAAGGAGGAAGCACAACACCTGACAGGCTTCTCTGGGTTCTGAAAGCAGCCTATTCATGCTTGATGATACTTCTCCAGCCATACACTGAGTGACAAGAAAAGCTGTTTGTAAAAATTAATAAACAGAAACCTCAATTAAACAGAGGTGGGAGACCAAAGGGAGGGAAATCTCACACCCTGTGATAACAGCAGACCCCAATGGAAAAAGAAAGATTCCTCTTCTTTCCTGACAAGGACTCAGCCAATGAAAAGCCATGGGCTCTTTGTTTATTATGACCCTCCCAACTATCTTTTTCTCTCTATAGAAGCTTTCTCCTTCCCTTCCCATGCAGGGACTTGAATGTAGCTCATGTGGTTGCAGATTCTGAATTGCAATTCTCTGCTGATTCCAAATAAACTCATCTTTGATGGAGAAATATCTGCAGTCTATTTGCTTCAGGCCAGCAGTTCCACAGCATGAATGAATTCTGCTGCAGGTCCAGCCATGGTACAAGAAATCCTGCCACTTGGGTCATATGACTTGGCAGGAATTATGGCACTAAAGGTACCTCTGATGGGAAAAGGTGCTATTTGGAGTTTACGGCATGCTCCAATAGGAGAATCAATCACAACTTAAATAAAAACCTAAATTCTTACAATGGCTTATGAAGTTTTGCATTATCTGTTCTCTGTCCTCTCTCTGACCTCATTTCTGTTATTATTCCCTCAACACTATTCATTCCAGTCACACTAGCCTCTGTGTTGTTCCAGGAATGCTCCCAAAACAGGGAGTTTGCTAATTTCCCTGCTGCCTAGAAGGCTCTTCTCCCAGATGTCTGCACGACTAATTCCCTCACTTCCTTTAAATATTTGCTCCAAGTCACCACGTTAATAAGGTCCATCTTGTATCGCAGCCTACACTCTTGCTCCAACATTCCTCACATCCAATATTCCCAATCTCTAGTATACTTCATTATTTTTCATTTTTAAAAATAGCACAGTCTTATATCTTCAATATTTTACCTATTTTTAGGTATTTTTACCTGTCTTCGCTTTCTTGTTTTGTTTTTTTGCTTTTGTTTTTTGTTCGTTTGCTTTTGTCTCTCTTCACTGCTAGAATATAAGGCAATGATTTTTATTTTGTTTACTGACAAGTGCCTAGAACAATTCCTGGCAGAGAGTAGGTGCTCCATAAATTTTATGGCATAAACAGGGAGAACAATCACCACTTTGATTACAAAAGCCTTTGAAATGATAGTCCTTTTACTTCAGAAAAGTACTGAAGGCAGGGATGAAAAATAGTACATACATCTGAATAATTCCTAAGGGCATCTGTTAACCAGAGTAGAGACAAACAATTCAAACCTGTGAGGAGAAATTGATACAGTTGGTAAAACAATTATATGCTAAATTAGTCAGTCCTCTGAAACCTTGTTAACATATACAGAGTTTCTTCTCTATCTACAACACAACATAAATATTATTGTTCATAGCAATAACTTGAGATTCATAAAGGAAATGCTGCTAAAATACATTCCATGTGTACTCTTAAAAGTTTGGAGAAGATAATGCATTCATTCATTATTATTCATTTTGTATAACTGAAAGCAGTTTGAACAGTAAAAAAAAAAAAAAAAAAAAAAAAAAAAGTATAAGTGGTTAATTTCTCAGTTATTTAGAAAATCCTGATGTAGATTAGCACCCTGGCCAGTGATTCTAAATAAAAGAGGAGATGCACAATGTCACACTGTGAAATCTCAATTATCAGTGTGTAGTTTTTCCAGTCTGTGGATTCTGTAGATTATGTACCATGTGTTTCAAATCACAGAGCAACTGCTCTTCACTACACAGAACATTTCTGACTGTCAGATTCTGTCTTCATCTCTAACCTCTACCTATCCAGGTGCTCCCATGTGTGTAGGTTACCACCTGCAGATTCTGGAATTGGCAACAGTCTAAAACTAATTCAGACCCAGCTGAATCCATAGGAGATATTTCCATCCTGAGGCAATAACCTAATAAAATCATTAGTCCCACAGGGGGCCTTAGATACCATCTAATCATATGGCACATAAGCAGAGACCTAAGTGGGCAGGTCTGAGTACCAAATGAGTGGCATAGTGTTGACTTAAAAGGCTGAATTTTTCTAGTCTCCTTTAAACAGAACATATCTGTTTTACTTATATTTCCTGAGGTTCCACTTAAGACATTTTTTTTCAACCAGAGTTTCAAAGATTTTTTTTTGTTGTTAATTAAAAACACTACCAAATTTTATTCTTTACAGATAAAGAATCAAAATTCCAGAGAGTGGAAAGAGCGCCATGACTCAGGCACAAATGTTCTTTTAATTCATGCATGAAACCATTTTTTTTATACTATAGTCTAAGTATTGGAAAGGTTCTGTAAATTTCCTGAGGTTAATGATACAGAGCCAATGTAAGTGGTGGGAAAGTCTTTGGAACTCAAAGTTTAAAAAACGTAAAATCAAGGAAGCTTTAGGTTGTAAAAACCAAAACTGAGGAGGAGTAGCACAATGCCTTGAGGATCAATAAAAGCAGAGTTATTAAGATATATGGGCTACTCTAAAATCTACATCTCCAGTTCTTAACTTTCTTTTGAACTCCACCTGTCTCCTTGACCTCTCCACTGGATATATAAGACGATTCTTAAACGTTAATGCACCTTCCTCAAGAAAACTCTTATTTATCTCCTTCAAATTCTTCTCCCTCAGTCTTTCCCAGCTCTGTAATTTGTTTGTTTTGTGGTACGCGGGCCTCTCACTGCTGTGGCCTCTCCCGTGCAGGCTCAGCCGCTCCGCGGCATGTGGGATCTTCCCGGACCGGGGCATGAACCCGTATCTCCTGCATCGGCAGGCGGACTCTCAACCACTGCGCCACCAGGGAAGCCCGTATCTAGTGTTTTATCCTGGTTTCCCTCCTTTCTTAGTTCCCTCATTAAATATGAGTAAATCCTCTCAGTACTATCCCAAAACATAGCACCAATATTTTTATTTTCTCATTTTCACTAACCTAAATTTAGTTCAAGCTACCACGTTCCTGCAACTGACCACTGTAAAGGCATTTATAGCTATCACTGCTATTATTCTGTCACCTATTACTGACGTAGCAGCCAGAGAAATCTGCTCTGGTCATCTAAAGTGATTATTCAGTTATTCTCAATTACCTCACTTTATTTTAATTTTCTGGATTGTACTCATCATTATTTGATATTTTTTGGCATTTACATATGTGTTTCATATTCACCTGCTTGTAGTATTTAATGAAATGAAACATTCAAGGGTCATGTCTATCTCATTCTCACTAGCATCTAGAATATGGCCAATAACATGATAGTTGCTCAATAAATATTTGTTGAATAAACAAGAAAAAATCAAATTATGTGACAGTATATCCACGGCTTGATGCTTTTAAATTCCTATTTTCTAATTCTTCTGTAACCATGTTCAGTCTTTCTAAACACGACCAACTTCACCAATTACAACATGAAATGTGCAGAGTTCAGAATACTGCCAGATAGAATATCACTTGTTTTCAGCCCTACAGTGGCTGATTATACAGACAGTGATAATTAATAATGATGTTATTTTTTTAACAGGAAAGGAATCTTTCCCAGTGACCGCCTTATCCATTCTAAAGTTTCCTTTTTGGGAGGAGCAATACCTGGTGTAGATAACATTAATACCATTTATATTTGCTTTAAGATCCCACCTCTTTTGGGTGTACTTTGGTTACTCCTTAAATTATATTTTACATAAGTTAGTGGTAATTTTATTTTATTTGAACAGCACATCTAATGATGTCATGAAGAGTTACTGCCCATATTGGCACTTAGAACCTAAGCCATAGCCATTTGGGGAATATGTCCAGAGTTAAGAGAAAAAAAAAAAGCTAAGATTAAAAATAAATTTTGCTTATGAGTAAAAATTAAATCTGCTACATTTTAAAAACTGCTTCATCAGTTGACCACACTACTTCCAGGGATTAAATCACCTGCTCAAGTTCTCACAGCTATCCAGTGACTTACTTGGAACTGGAAATAAGAACCTCAATTAAAGCCCAATGCTCATTACACTGCATTATCTGCTCTATGCATATATCTATTCATTAAAGCCATTTCATGATCAGCCTCTATATTTTAGGCAAAGTACCTAATACTACAGGATACCACAGAAACATTGAAATTAACACAGTTGTCTACAGCTATGGAATAGTTAAAGAAAAATACATTTCAAACTTTCCTTGTTACTGGTCAAACTGCTTGGCCTCATGCTGACTCCCTGAACTTTGCATCTCACTAGCTTGGGAAAATGTCTTCCTTCCTACTTACTCTTACTCTTACTTTTACTCCCTGATTCAGTGACTGCCTGCCAGACAATTACTCCATTTACTAAAATATTTTGTTATATTCTTGATATACATTATTATATTTAATATTCATATCAAACCAGTAAGCTAACTATTATGAATCTCATCTTTAGGTGATGAAACTGAGATTTATATACTATACTTAGTAAGAAGCTGAGCTAGGTTTGGATCCCCTATCTCTACAGCTTATGCCTCCACACATTCAGTTATGCCATGATGTCTTATTATTATTTTCCCTTCACCTTTAATACTTGAATGTTTCCTAATTTTTAACTTCATTCATATTTTTTAATCTTCAATCTATATAAGAATTTTTGGTCTCTAGATCTGCACTATTTTCAATATAGGTTTTTAATTTTAAGTCCTTGCCCAGTTATTATTTTTTCCAGTCTTTATCTATAAACTTCCCCACACAACCAAAATTTGGGACCAAGTGCCGCCACTGACATTTATCCAAAAGGTATTTTGCGTGTACCAAGAAAGAATATGATTTTAGTATTAATGTACACAAAAATAATTATAAAGGTGAATGATCTATCAAAACACATTTAAATTACTTTTATAATACACATAAGTGACTTGGTTCCACTGACAACAGTTGAGATGAAGGACCAGCACAGAAAAAGATTGCCTTTCTGTTCTAAGATAACCTACTGTTAACCATTATTATTGCTACTGTAATTGTGATCACAAATATTGAAACATCACCAATACTCTTTTCCATAACAGACTTGTCAGGTTGTACCTGGTGAATCTAGACTCTTCAAGATAAACAAGAAAAGAAGCCCTGCCCAGCCTGTCTCCAACTTGGTGTTTATCATTGCAGAGAGTAACAGAGATGAAGTTTCTATGCTTATATCTATTTTATTTTCAGCTTATCCATGGCTTTCAGGTGAACCTCAATATTTGGCTTTCACGACCTTCTATTTATTTTGATTTTTTGGGGGGCAATAGCTTTGCTAATTAATATATACTTCCCCATCTTAAACCTTCTCCTTGGCTTCTGGAGACAGTTCTAAACATTGACTTCAGGCCTCATGCATTGACATGAAACATCATCACTCATAGTCCCTGCTCTCCTGAGTGAGAAGAGGGAGATGATTCCATGTTAGAATGGTGATATTTGCAGTGTGACTTAGGAATTATTTTCTCTCACATTTTGAGGGCAATGGGAGGGAACCTCAGTCTTATAAATAACAAAGAGAAGAGGCGTCTTTATTTTGACATGTTATGAAATAGTAAGTAGTCAGTAAAACAATTCACTCTTTCTACTTGTTTTTCCATTAGGCAAGTGCTCTGTGTCTTTAAATTTTAATGCATTCTTAAAATAGTAGTAAAAAATTAAATAACTACAGCAACAAAAATGCTTGTACTCACAGACTCCCTATATATAAACAGATGCAGGGGATAATTAAAAGTTCAAAGAATATTCTTTTGAATTATCTCTTATCTCCCCATGTTCATTGATCTGAATAAAATGCCTTTAAAATTCAGTTGAGTCTGAAAACTCATATAGTGGATACTAAAAGTAAATAAATAAATACGTCTTTCAGTCTTGATCTTTCCAATTTGAGTTTGCTGTTAGTTAGACACAGAGTCAGAGACAAATATAAATGTATTTACAATAACTGACTTATGAAAAATGCACAGGGCAATTTCACTTCACCTTTTTAGAAAAATGTCAAATAAACACATCAAACTGAAGACCCAGGTCATATTATTTTAACAACACCTATTTGCGACTTATCTTGAATATGTTCAGTTTCACACCAATTGTCTGGATAATTCGACAGCCCACCTACAGAAGGTTTCTGGCCATGTAAAACACACAGCCAGGACGCATTTCCTGTTCCCTGTTCACTTTTAGAAGCAATTTAAGCACTGATTTTAATATTTAAAGAGGGTTTGAGTTCCAGATACCCAGATGCCTAATTTTTATGCTGCATTTTTATAAGAACATGGTTCGATTTATGAGTTCCTATGAACAAGTTCTCAATTGATTTTTGGAGAAACAGACAGATAAACTTTAGGGGACCAGGTATATGTGTGTTTTAAATGGTGCCTTGTTATTCTGAATTATCTTCTGGCAAATTTCATGATCTTATTATTTGTTTGACAATCAGTATATTACAGACACCTGCAACTTATTTTTTTATACTTAATACCTATACTGATATATTTACCTAAAGTAATAATATCATAATACTCAGCAAAAATATTGAATTTTACTTTATCTTTTTCTCAAATTGTATATTATAAAGAGAAACGGTATTAGGAAAATTACACTAAAATTTTAAGCAGGGACATCTGTGAAACCGGAAAACAACAACTGAGTTCAATTCTAACCATGTTCCTACATGAATGTTAATGGAATCTAACTAGAAACCAAAATTCCTATTCCATTAAATCAACTATTACAGTGTAAGGCTCAATGTTTCAAGCTAGAAATCACACCACAATATGATTGATGAAGGAAAGTTCCTGTTAACTTCTCATTCAGGGCCTTGAAAACATGAATAGAAACTTGCAAAAAAATCTATTTTTGGATTTCCCACAGAGTTTGAATAAATATCAGATTCAGTACAGTAAAACAAGTTTCTAATGTTCTATATCCATTCCTGAGCAGACATCACAATCCAAATTTTACTTTGTAAAACTACTTTATTTGGTCTTTGAAACATATATTGTGGAAGTATCAAAGGAAATGTCAATACGTAAAAGCACAATGCCTTCCAGCATATGGCAGAAATAACTACTAAATGCTAACACTAACTTGCCTGATATGCACTGGGGCTATGGCTCCTAACTGCCTCTACTCTCAGATCAGTTTTGGAATTTGAGATAACCAATTAGTATATTCTTAAATAGTTATATCTGATCTAGATATGGAGGCTTAAATCTGGACCCAAATGGTTTCTAAATGCAGTAAAACCACTTAACTATATATCAGATTTTATATTTTATAACAGAAGTAAAACTACATTTTATATACATGGAAATATTATGAGAATAACATTTAGAAAAAAGAGGTGTATTTCTGTTATTACTTATTCAAGGAATCTATTCTTATAATGGCACCTCTTATCCCAACTAGAAGATATCTATTTTTCTCTCATTGTCAAATATCCCAGTGGTCCCTTTCAGAGAAGAACAAAAGCAATATGGTCTAAAATATTATGAAAAGCCATTTAGATCATGCTATGAATGGAATTTTAAAAATCTAATTAGACACCAGATATAGTATTGGGGATGAGATTTAATAAACAACTATTAAATATTGGATTTCCTGTGGCAATTTTTTTTGTATATTACATAATTGTTATGGTTTTCAAATCTCCACATACACTTGCTTATTTAAAGCTCACAAACTCACAACAACCTTTTCAATAGAACAGTTACTAATACTACTAAATTTTTTAAATAGATAACCTAGAATCAGGAAATTTAAGTAATTTGTCAAAAACAACCAAGATTTATTATAGACACTGACTGGGACACATTCTCCTCTTAGAAATAAAAGCTACAAAACAATCTTATGATCTTTCAACTATTTTTTTTCTATTTTTCCACAGTTTTAGAATAAATTAGAGTGACTAACAGCAGAGTCATAAGAAGGGGGTCAGCTAAACAATGATGTAATCTTTGGCACCAAGAACTCTTCTAGTAAAGTTGGAAAAAGCAGACCAAAAATGTAGAATATTCTCTCTTCTAGCAAACCTCTAACTCTGCTTACAATGTAAATGAAGAGAGTGCAGAAGATTCTCCCAGCATTATTCTCTGGTTCACTTCATTGCTAACACACCAGGTTCTGTATGCATAATAATGAGTGTCATTGGCAATGGATTTTGTATATTCTATAACCACAAGAAATAAGTCAAATCCTTTTAAAGCCTATGAAAATTTAATGCTTAACAAAAGAAGCATAGTAATTCTGTTATTCAGTCCTGGATTTGGTTCATTCGTTCTCCTTTGTTATTTCAATCTGGTAAACATTTTCTTCATGCTCCTGCACTTATCTACTATATCGTGAGTTTATTTTGTCCTCTTAATTTAAAATTGAACAGTGTGACATTCTCTTTAGGTCTGATACAGTGTTGCACAGGGGTTTTTTTTTCAGTTATTTTGCTTATTTCCTAATATTGGACACTGTTATTTTACATTTAATCAAGTCAATGTGAATCCAGAACATGAATATTTTATAAATACATGTACAGAAAGTATATTTTTTAGAAAGTCACAAGGTAGGAATAATAAAGAAATTGTGTAATTTAATACTGTCCTTCACATACTTCTAGTCTCAATGTTGAAATAGCCTTAGTCCATCCTACACTATATTTACCCATGATTCTAGGCTGGTTTAGATCCACATCCATTCAATGGGAACTCTTTCATATACTGCTGGCAGTTGTTTAATACAATAATTTAGAAAAATATCAATATGGAATTTTTTATTCAAGTGCTAAAAAAAAAAGCTTATGTTCTTTAAATCAGAATAGACACTTCTAGGCACCTAAGTCATGGAAATATTCTGAACCACAAAGAGGAAAGCTTACCCAATGTTTATCTCAAAATTATTCATGTAAAATATTGTAAAGAATATTAATGTTCAATATCAGCCAAATGTCAAGTGCATTATAAAACATCTAAAATAATGGGTATAAGGACTATTTAGTCACACAGGAATCTAGTCTAGTGGTTAAGAGTGCAGGTCCCATTAGACTTTCTGAGTTCTTCTACAACCTGCACCCACAAAATATCTTCCACAAACTACTAATTGAGTAGTTCGGGAAAAGTTCTTTCTTTTCCTTTTTTGCTGAGCCATTAAACAGGGATGGTAACTACCTCACAGGTTGCTGTGAACATTTAATCCTTGCAGGACATTTCATTCTGTCCAACATGTCCATTGAGACATGTGGTCCATGATCTGTTAAACAATACACACATTTAACTTTGTCAAAATGTCTTTAATTTTGTCCTGTCATTGCTTTTATGTTTATCTTGTATCACTTCAACAAATCTCCAAGTTGAAGGGTGATGCACTACCATCAGCTTTTGAAATTTGCTATGCCAGCCTTCCACTTCATTGTTCATCCTATGATTGCTATTCAGTATTGGTGTACAATCAATAAGTTTCTGGTTGAAATCTTCGAGCTTCTTGTTTTCTTCTCTCTCTGCCACACCTTTCATGGACTTATACTGTCTCAACATAATACAATAGGTCATCTAAATGTTCTTCTGCATTCTCCACAATGTACTTAGAAGTTTCAATTACATCTTCCAAAGCCACAAAAAAATGGAAGTCCAAACAACATGGATGCACTTACATGTGTTATTTTCCATTTTTATATATTCACATGTCAGACCTAAATAAGATATTTTTCACCACAGTGACTGTGAAAAGTGAAACGATCAACATTTATGTATGCATTTAGTAAGAATAGTCAAATTGCATTCAGATTTGCAATCTCAAAATCCATCATGCATAATGAAGGGTTAATGCTGAGATTTCTTTCTTATGCAAATACAAGTACTTTTTCAAATTTATATCTGTAAGTGTCTTCTGGTCTTTTCATTGTTAGTACATAAATCAGTGGCATACTGTAATCCAATACTACACAGTGCATATACATAACTGAGTGAACTGTGTTGGTGCCATTGTGAAGGTGCCATCACTGAATAGTGTGGTACTGGCACTTAAACATCAAATATTGTCAGAAGCTGTGTAAATAATTCTTTCATCATCTTGAGCACTGGAATCATGCATAAAAAATGCTCCACATCTGGTCACTATACACTCCTCTGGAATTTCAATTCCGTGCAAAGATTGTTGTCTGTTTTGAATTCTATTTACTTGCTACTTTAATGAGTTTCTTTCTGCCCTTCATCATGAATATCATGAAGAGTTCTTTGAAGTAACTGTGATGGTACTGCGTTTGGTCCTTCTTCTGCTGTCATTTTAACCTATTCAGTCTTCCTTACTTCCTCTTCAATACCAACTTTGTGCTGATGTTTTCCTGTCCCATCTAGAATGGTTGTAATATTGTCCAAACCCTGACTAGTTGTACACTGGACATTGCAGGTTCCCCTCTCTTTACAACAACTGTACCTTTTACTCCTATCTCTGTTAAAGAAATAGAAAAGGTAACAAAAGCCATTATAAGGTAGCATTGGCTTTTCTTTTTTTTTTTTTTTTTTTTTTTTTTTTTTTTTTTTTGCGGTACACGGGCCTCTTGTTGTGGTCTCTCCCGTTGCAGAGCACAGGCTCCGGACGCGTAGGCTCAGCGGCCATGGCTCACGGGCCCAGCCACTCCACGGCATGTGGGATCTTCCCAGGCCAGGGCACAAACCCGTGCCCCCTGCATCAGCAGGCGGACTCTCAACCACTGTGCCACCAGGGAAACCCAGCTTTTCTTTTTGTGAGTATACTATTTCTGCCATATTCCACTAAGAATTTTCAAATAAAGATGTCATATTGACAAGCAACAGAAAAATGGTGGATGGATGGATGGATGGATGGATTGCCTAGGTAGGAAAAACCTTACTAATGTCTTATGGATTCAACCCCAGGTTCATCTGGACTGAATCAGCTAGTAAGTAGGTACCAGCCAGTGATGGTCCATGCTGATTAGCAGGTATGTGTGGGAGTCACACCCACTAAAACCTCTCTGAATAGCAGCAGACACTTATTGTGGTCTACTGCTATCATACCTTTATAAGACATCAATTCAAGGGAAATATTGCCCATTAACCTTGGGAATGATTGTAGAAGGATTAATTAGACGCCCGGTATCACCCTCAAGGTGTCTATTACACTCAACCACTAAGGAGTAGGAGAACCATACCCATTCTCACTCCTCCCAAACAAGTGAGACTCTGTAAAGTGTTTACCTCAATGTGTTTCCAGCCCATTTTACATAGCAACTTGACCAAGATCCTCCTTTTAAACTCTACATTTATTGAATGATCAAGCCATGTCCAAACAAATGCCCAACAGCATATTAACACATCATGCATTGTGAGATCCTGTCCTGGACTTGTCGTCCTCTGTGCATTTCTCAAACTATAGGACTCTTCCTCAGTATATATAGTTAATATAAACTACACTCTTCTGCAAGATTCAAACCCTGACCCATCTACTTAGCCCTACATGTGATTACCAAGTCTACCAAGGCAAGAAGGGTTATTATTGGCAATACAACCACAACACAATTATTGGACCAATAAATCATAATAGTATTTATGTATTAATCCTGTCAACAAAAAATATAAATAAATGTTAGGGGCTATTTGAACCCAGGGATGTTTTCTAAGCATGGACATTTTAAACAGGCTCAAATATTAAGGACCATTTGTCATGGACCAAATATGCTCATGGATGTTTTTGATAGGACCAAATTTCAAGGACATTTTGGCATAGACCAAATGTCTCAATGGATATTTTAGACAGGACCAAATTTCAAAGACTTTTGGCATGGGTCAAATATCTCAATGGATGTTGTGGATAGGACCAAACATCAAAAACTTTTTGGCAGACCAAATATCTCAATAAACATTTGGACAGGACCAAATGTAGCTAATCCGTTTAATAAATTAAGGCACATTAAGCTCTTTGACCAGTGTTCAGAAGGTAATTAATGCTCAAAAAAGATGAGCTATTATGAGGATTTTATTTTAACTCTAAAGTAATATCTTAACAACTTTGAAATAAACAAGAATAAAAACATTAAAATAATTACTAAATGTAATTGATATACAATAATATACATTGATATTACCAATGATGGCTTTATTTAAGATTTATTAACTTCATTTTTTTTAATTTTTAAATATATTTACAAATAAACCAATATTTTACAAATAAAAATTAGAAATGTGAAAATACACTTAACAATTAATGTAAATGATAAAAACCATCACTGATCACTGATTTATAGATCCTTTGAAAAACTGTGGAAGCAGACTTCCTACAAAACTATTTCAGCCAGATTAGCTGGGTTACACTGTACTTAAAAAAAAAAGAACAAAACAAAACAAAAAATGAAATGTTATCTCGAACTAAGGGGTTTAAAACAACAAAGGTGTATTTTGTGTTTTATTACATATCTATCAGAGGTCAACAGGTGGGAAGAGAGTGCTCTGCTTATCTTAGTTTCGCAGGAACCCAGACTAATAGAGCAACCACCATCTCAAAGTTCCACTGATGTGCAAGAGTAAGAAAAGCTCTAGACCACCTTGTACTGGCAATTAAATCGTCACACTTCCTGTAACAGATCATTGATCAGAACTTGTCACATGATGACACCAAACAATGAGAGACCCTTAATGTGGCCAAAAGGATTTTTTTTCCTTTCATAAAAGCATGTTAAGGGCTAGGAAGTTAAGGAAAACGTCCAGCAGTCCGAGATTTAAATGTCAGTTGGCTAGTATTCTATCATGTCTTAAGAATACCAGTCTTACCTGTCAAAATGAGGTGCTCAGTAAAACTGAAACAAGAGGAATTACAAGGGGTCAAATGACCAAAAAGAGGCTGGTAAACTGCAGATTTAATTAAGAGGTCAAAGGAAAAAATTTCAATATGCCACCAAGTTCTACACTTATGAGTTTAGTAGCAAATGTCTAAAATCAACCAGGGAAAATATTCCTCCCCCCAAAATAACATAAAAAGCAGATGAGATAATGAGCACAGTATGAAGTAACAGTAACACAAATCTCCCCAAAAAGTGGCTGTTTCTGTCTCAGAGCTATTTTAAAAGGGCCAGGAACAATCTCCTCGTTCTTCAAGGGCCAGAAAATTTTATTTCCATATTAGTAGATTGAGAATTAATTATTTGGCATTCTTGGACATGTAGTTTTAATTTGTAAAATAATTTTATTGTGTTGAATAACATAAGATTCCCTTGAATTTGACAATTCTGAACTAAAGGTTTAGATTAAAATCAGTTCTCTATTCCCCTTCTCCCTGCTCCATTAGTAGGAGTTCTTCACTCACTCCCACCTCCTGTTTTCATTCAATTTTCTGTAACCCATGGTCTCATTGTCTTTCTTCTGTTTTTAGGGTCTCTTTCTCAATCATTTGTTTATTCCCAAACCCTACAAGTTGTTGGGCCCAGAGTTTATCTCTTTAGATTTCTTTTCCATCTACATTCTAATTTCTATCAAATCTTTGGTGAACTTGTAATTGCTTTAAATATACTGAAATCTCCTAGATTATTATCTCAAGCCCATAGCTCTCTCAACTAGCTCATGTAACCAACTTACTTACCCGACATCTCCACCTGAATATCTAATAGAATTATTAAACCAATATACTGAAAACTGAGCTCCTGATTATTCCACTCCCCCACCTCCCAATGCATATCTATTTCTTCATCATCTCTGCAAAAAACAATTTTATTTTCCAAGTTGCTCAGGGTGAAAAACTCAGAGACAATATGAAGTACAGTAAATTATTTGGTAAGTTACAAAATCCTTCCTTTTTAGGTAGATCACTCAAAGGTAGTGACGTAGAGTTTAGCATAAGCAACTCCATTTTGGCCCTGTTGTCTTGTTTTCAACATCTACTACTATCCTCTTGGCTCACTTTGACCTCTTAACTGTTCTATGCCTCAGGACATTTGCACTTCTGTTTCCTCTACCTAACATGTTCTTCCTTCATAGACTTGCATGGCTGACTCCCTCTCCACCTTCAGATATTTAATAAAATGTCACTTTTTCAATGAAATCTTCCCTGACTGTTCTATTTAATTTTGCAAAACCAGTATTTTCTTTTATTCAACTTCCTAACCTCCTCCTAAAACCCCTCTTATTTTTCTCTTTAGTACACATCACCATTTTCATACCATTATGTTAACTATTCCTTGCTCTTTGCCTAATTTTCCCACTAAATGAAAGCTCCTATAGGCAATGATTTTTTGTTTGTTTTGTTCATTGTTATAGCTCCTTTGCCAAGAAAAATGTTGGTATATATTGCTCTTTTGTGTTGACTGATCATTTATAGTCAACAGAAATATTCTGAAGTGTGATGGAAATACAGTTTCTTTACATCTTATTTAAAATTTTATATTTGATTTTAGAGTGTTTATGAATATTTATTTTAGCTGCTTCCATAGTGTTTGAATTTATAGACAAAGAATAATTAGTTAACTCTATCAATGAGAAGGTTATAATATTAAATCAACATGCTATTAACAAAAAGGCCTCAGGTTTGGTACTCTTGAAAGGAAAAGTATAAAATAACAAAAAAAAACCAAACAACTAAAAAACACAACTGATACATTTTCTTATATTACTGAAAATTTTTACATTTTTTCTGTAGTGTTGTACAGTAGTAAAATGTTGATCAAAAAATTACATTGTTTTACACAAATGTTGAATTCCAACCCAGAGGTGACTCATTTTACCTTATTAGGTTCTAAAACAAGTATGTACGGCACATATGGTAAAAATTTCCCTTCATAATTTTATAAATAACCCTTGAAGTATAAAATCTAGCCTGTTGAGTGATATTCTATATAAATTAATAATATATAAACTGACTTGTAGTATTTAGCAGAATGCATATGCAAAGTCTAAGTGTTTAAAAATATAGATATAAGCAAGTGATCATATATAGCTGACTTCAGTTAAAAAAACATATGTTGTAATCCCACTGTTCAGATACGGGATATAATCTAAAACACTTGGATTATTTCCTAGAAATTTTACAAATGATTCAGATCTCTGAATATGATTCAATGGACTAATATAAAACTTTTAGTTAAAATAACAAAACATAAATTTCTGCTAAATGACAAAGAATTTAGTAATCTATTTTGTATAAATAATGATTTAAAACTGTTTCTATAAAACTACATAAAATTTAATTTTTATCATCAAATTTTTACAACTGACCACCAAAATTGATTTTAGTGTGGCTGATCACATCGATGCTTACTTATACGCAGTATTTTCACAGATCTTACTTGGCAATTAATAGGGCCTTTCCACAGAGACAAAAAAAATTTCATATTCAATATTAAAGTTGTTTAATATAACTATATTTTCACTGAGGGCAGTTTAATAGATCATTTTTTAATATGTTTAAAGAATTACTTAAATAAGTCTACATATTTTAAGGTATTTTCTCTAGCTAAAATTAATTTAAAAAGCTATGT
Source organism: Kogia breviceps (assembly GCF_026419965.1). Taxonomy (NCBI): domain Eukaryota; kingdom Metazoa; phylum Chordata; class Mammalia; order Artiodactyla; family Physeteridae; genus Kogia; species Kogia breviceps. The sequence goes on along the minus strand of NC_081321.1, from coordinate 69,015,834 downwards.
TTCAAAAGGTTGTGAAATTTGTATTATAAGACATTAAAATCACAGGATCTTATTTTCATTATGTAATGCTGTTAAACTTTTAAAAGCAGAATTGGCATGGTAGTGTCCAAGTTCCTTTATAACATATTAATCTGAAAAGCCATATAAATTGTACACTTGCAACTTGGCACCTCAGGGTATCTCTCCCAGTCCAAATACTGTTACCCAAATAGTGTTCCACACAGACTTAAAAACTCATAAAGATTTTTAAAATCAGTTGGTGGTCCCTGCATCTTCCTATGGCTCCATTCCCCATATATTAAGATTGTAGCCAAGGTAATTCACACAGAGAAGAGTAAGAAACCAATATATGCAAAGACCTATGTCAGACTTTATCCTAGGAGCATTATATATACTTTCAGTTTAAAATCTTCATGAAAATCCTTAGAGGTAGTAAATTTATTCTGATTACACAGATGACTAGATTAGAGATAACTCACCTAAACCAGGCTGTTGGGGGAAAGCCTCAAGTCCTGACTAGGTTACTTGTTTCAGTGTTTCTACCATTAAGAATAATAACAGTAAAAGTGATTCGGTGCAAGGCACTGGGCAGTATGGTTTACACACTTTATGCTATTTATCTATCTCACACACTTTATGCTATTTATCTATCTCAATAACCTCAAAAGATAAGTGCTATTATTATCCTCATTTTTTAGAGAATGAAACTGAAAGATTACATACATTTCTCAAGGTCACAGAAACAGAAAATGGAAGTGTGAGCACCTTTCACCTTGCTCAACCTAAAAACACAGCTAGTGGGTCTACCTCCCTTAGAAGCAAAAGAGCTTAATGGCTAACTCAGAAGATTCCAACTACATGAACCTGAAAATTATAGGAGAAAAACAGCCCAGGATTTTTTACTGCTGTGTGACCAGAGGAATGCCACTTTCTCCATATTAAATAGGAACAGAAAGAATTCATTCCTTAAAAGATTATTGTGGGGTTTAAGTAAGGAATTCATTTAATGTACTTAGCACATCAGTGAGGTACCCACACCCCACCCCTTCCGCCAGCAGAGTAATAAAAACTCTTTCCTCATCATGGTGAAGCATAAAGACAAAGTTGTTGTCTTAAGCTTTGCCACAGATTCCTCCCTAAGTGAACCGAGCTTAGAGTTACATAATTGGTTAGAAAGCATAAATTCACCAGGGACACAGCACAGAGAATAATAAAACAAAACCACAGAACACCAAGAATGTAAATCATCTCATAATGATAAAAATACCAACCATCTGGCTTTAGAATTTCATTAGAAACTTTACTAAAGAATGTATCTCAAATAATATCTCAATTGCATTTTATAATTAAGAAATCTGTTTTTTATTTAGTAATATAATTTGTTAGTATTACTGAAAAGTGAACTTATCCGTTTATTAATTTATATGACAATTCCCCATTACAAATTGACTACATAAAGCAAATGACAGAATTTCAGACAATAGTAATGAGTTTCTGAGATAAAGAAACCTTAATTATTATTTTATTTATTCATAGATCACCAAGTTCCAAATATATTTAACATTTAAGCCTTCTTATAAACTATGTGAAACAAAACAAAATGAAATAAATTATGTGTTTATAAAAACAAAAACTTAAAATATTTCAAATAGCTTTACATATATGACACCATACTTATTTTGCTAAAGGATTAATTAAACTTTTACTGAAAACTAACCACTCTGTGTTATGCAATAATTTTCACAGAATATTTATTTATTATATTATTTTGGCTAAGTTGGTTTTTATTCTCAAAATAAATTAATAATTGAAACAACACAAAAACTCTTCTGCTTTTCTATCTGATAAGTAGTATCTGTTTTGTTTTTTACAGTTGAAACTACACTTCCATGGCAATAGAAATTTTAATGAAAATTTAATAAATATTTATTGAGTTCCTACTAGAGCAAGACATTTTGCCAGATCCTGAGGGAGATAGAAAGGTAAATAAAATTTGGTTTATGACCTCTAAGATTTTCCCATATTATTTGTCAGGAATGTAGGTTATATAATGTGATGGAATAGAAAATTAGATTGAAAGGGAGGCTGGGGCCAGATCATGACAATTCTTCCATATTATGATAAAGATTTATATTTATTTATACCATCAGGAGGTTTAGCATCAGACAGGCCAAGTTCTTTTGTTGTTGTTTATTGAAGCATAGTTGATTTACAATATTATATTAATTTTAGGTTACAGCATAGTGATTCAGTATTTTTACAGTTTATACTCCATTAAAAGTTATTACAAGATAATGGCTATAATTCCCTGTGCCATACAATATATTTTCTCTCTTACATATTTTATACATAGCAGCTTATATTTTTAAATCTCATACTCGTAATATGTCCCCCACTTCCCTCTCCTCACTGGTGACCACTAGTTTGTTTTCTATATCTGTGAGCCTGTTGCTGTTTTGCTATATACATTTGTATTATTTTTCAGATTTCACATTTAAGTGATATCTTTCTCTGTCTGACTTACTTCACTAAGAATAATATTTTCCAGGTCCATCCATGTTACTGCAAATGGCAGAATTTCATTCTTTTTTATGACTAATATTCCATTGTATATATTTACCACTTCTTTATTCATTCCTCTGTTGATGGACACTTGGGTTACTTCCATACCTTGGCTATTGTAAATAGTTCTGCTACGAACACTGGGGTACATATATCTTTTCAAATTAGTGTTTTCATTTCTTTCCAGATATATACCCAGGAGTGTAATTGCTGGATCATATGGTACCTCTATTTTTAGTTTTTTGAGGAACCTCCATACTGCTTCCCATAGTGGCTGTGCCAGTTTACATTCCCACCAACTATACTTCCATCTGGTCAGGAGTGAGATATTGATAAAGTCACTGTAAGATACTCTCAAATAATGTCAAAATGGAGTTGATATCAACTTTCTTTTAGTGATTTGCAGCTAGTATTTTCTGATTTTCCCTTGGAACTTTCCACTTTCCTAGAATATGGGATCCCTCCATCTATTTACTTTAACACCTACTCTTTTACTCTTCCTTTAGAGGTCAACTAAAACTTTACATATTCAGGACATTTATCGATATCATTACACCCATGATGGATCAGTTCCCCTTTTTAAATTTATAGCACCCCTTATTTTTCCTAACTTATGTTTCTGGGGCTTCCCTAGTGACACAGTAGTTAAGAATCCACCTGCCAATGCAGGGGACACAGCTTCGAGCCCTAATCCAATAATATCCTACATGCTGCAGAGCAACTAAGCCCGTGCACCACAACTACTGAGTCTGCGCTCTAGAGCCTGCGAGCCACAACTACAGAGCCTGCGTGCCACAGCTACTGAAGCCCACGTGCCTAGAGCCCGTGCTCCGCAACAAGCGAAGCCACCGCAGTGAGAAGCCCACGCGCAGCAATGAAGACCCAACACAGCGAAAAATGTAAAAATTAAAAAATTATGTTTCTGTAATTCATTATATAACAGAATTTATAGCCGCCAGAGGGGCTAAGACAACTTTCATTTGGCTTACCATTCATTTTCACTGCTTAGACTAATAACTGCACATGGTAAATAAACAATAAATATTTAGAAAATAAAAAAGAAGAAATGCCAACCATTAAAGCCCTAGTATAAATGTATTTTGTTTTAACATAATTTAGTTTTGAAAATCTATGCTGAAGAATAATAAAGTTAATGAGAGATACATTGCTCATCAAAAAAGATAAAAAATAAGACAATTCACACATAGTGTTAATTGTGAGACATATCTAGATTTCAGACATAAATTGTACACTGTTGATTAATGTTAAAGTAGACTAATATGTGAAAGCTCTTCATAAAGAAAACTAACGAAATGATTGTGTATCAAGTGAAATATAAACATTAAGCTCATGGCTTGGTATAATGAAACCTACCAAGAAGATAACATTTTACCTGAAAAAGCAAATTACTAAGATAATATTCTTAAACTGCAATAACGTAATAACAATAACAGTAATAATAGAATAATTACTGTTTATAAAAAGTAACTGCCATATCATGACGTTCAGATCATAATTTTCAACCATCACAAATTAAATAAGTAAATTTCCTGGTCTCTGGCATGTGGGATTTCTTTCCTCAGATTTAAAATATAGCTTTTAGATTGTCTCTATACAGTAGGAAAAATGAGAATAAATTTTAAAACATTAAGCAAACCATCAAAAATATTTTTTACTCCTGTGAATTCTTAGAGAACATTTGTGTTCCATTTGGATAACATTTGAAAAGAAGATAATATGCTGAAAGAAGCTAAACTAGCAGCAGAGTTTAATCCTGAATCCACATTTTAGACTTAAAATCAACAAGGAAACCTAATAACCTATAACATCTTAGATTTTAGCATATGAAATAATACTTGGGAAGCATCCAAAATGTTTTGAGGAGGAAATAAGGTGAGGAAATGAGAAAACTCATATTTTCTCTGATTTGCAATCATAAAGGCTCCTATTTCTCCCCCTTTTTAAAAAATGGACTGACTTGGATATTGGTCAGGGTTCTAAAAAAAGGGAATGATCATTCTTTCCATACCAGCTCACCCTACCAGTATCCGGCGCCCCTTAAAAACACTACTTTAGAAAGCATCTGATACAGACTCCTTAAAATCAAGAAATCTAATTTGCCAGATTAAAGGTGAGTCATTTCTCTGTGCATATCTTATCCAGTGTATGAACTTTAAGGTGCATAAGTAAATTTTAATCATAAATTAACCCCACAAATATTCAATCATCAGTACCTACTATATAAAAATCAGTCAAATTATCTATAGGACTCATTTCATTCATGTGCCCTTCACTCATGAAAATATAATCAAGGATTGAATGACCTTGAATTTATTATGGAATATTTCACATGAAAGCTATTCTTTCTAAAAACTTGTTTTGACAGGTGACAGATAATTTGAATATTAAAGTGATTTTAATGTGATGATGGGACTCTAATTGCTTTAAATCACTGCAAAATTATTCTTGTTGGCTCATTTATAATGAACTACTTTTTGTCTACTTATATTATCATCTGACATCTTGCAGCCTCCAAGAATTTGGCTTACTCTTTTCTTTTACCATCACTTTCTGTGCCACTGGATTCACCTCAGTTTTTTCATTTTCCTCCAATTTGCTGACTGTGAATAGTGCACAGATAACCCATTCCACAGGAATTCTAGCTGAGAATAAAGATTCAGATGTGATTAAACAAAGAAAAGTTGGCCAACAAGCCTAGCTCTTTCCTAGGCACCTTTTCTAATTGTATTGGTAATGTTCCCTTGTGGAATCTTCTGGACTTTTTCTTATAAATCACCTACAGTATAGACAATCCTGTCAAGATTAGATACCAGATCAACTTACTTAAACTTCTGGCTGGTAATTTTTCATTGGCTTTTCTGTCCCTTCAGGAGCCAACCTGAAATATTTTTTTCATCAGGTAAGAAAGAGGTTTCAAACAACTCTCTAGACCCATTTCACGTTCACAAGAACCAGTAGTTTGGTTCTTGGCCTTCTCGATAAGGAATCACTTCCTGTTTTATTTCAAAAATTATTTCCCTGACTTGTTAATATACCCTAGACTTGAAATCACTTCCTCCCACCCAAATAGCAATATTTTCTGAAAATCTCTATTAATCTGAACCATTGCCTCTGGATTATTTACTGTAGCTCAATCACTGATTATATGCAATCTGACAGAGTCCAGGGTTCACAAACCAAATCTATCCCTTTTTCTCTTTTTCTATAACAACTTTATTGATACAATTCACATGCTATAAAATTCACCCATTTAACTATACAATTCAATATATTTTTAAAAATTTTCAGAGTTGTACATTCATCACCACTAATTTTTAGAATATTTTCAACTATCCAGACCCCCAATCTGCCCAACTCCTGGTCTCCCTCCTCCCAGCCATAGGCCACTACTAACCTACTTCATGTCTCTATAGCTTTGCCTGTTCTGGACATTTACCTTGATTTTTTTCATAGAGCAACCCACCTCATCAATTTTCTCCATAGCAGTGTGTCAACCTTTTTACAGACAGAGAGCCCTCCATTGTGTGCATGAACCCTGACTTACTCAATTGAGTCCCTACTGATAGAGATTTATCCCATTTCTACTCTTTTGCTGTTATATTACAAAGAGTTCCACTGAATAGCCTTGTGCATACATCGTTTGGTCTTTTTTCTACTGCATGCATCTATGGGATCTAGTCTTAGAAGCGGGTTGCTGAGTCAAAGGGTAAATGCTCATCTAATTTTGCTAGCTATTTCCAAATTACCCTCAATGGAATCTATACTACTTTGCATTCCCATCAGCAATTTATGAAAGCACCTGTTTCCCCACAAGTCTTCGCAACAGAATATGCTGTAAAACTTGAATTTTTGCCAATCTGATAGGTAAAAAATGGTAATTCAGTGCCATTTTTAGGTGAAATTCACAGAACACAAAATTAACCATTAAAAGTGCACAATTCTATGGTATTTAGTACACTTACAACACTGTGCAACCATCACTCTATATCTAGTTCCAAGACATTTTCATCACCCCAAAAGAAAACTCCGTACCTCTTCAGCATTCACTCTTCATTCACTCTCCCATCCTCAACCCCCACTCACTCCCCTGACAACCAATCTGCTTTCTGTCTCTATGGATTTGCCCATTCTGGCTATTTCATATAAATGGAATTATACAATATATGACCTTCCTGTGTCTGTTTTTTCACATAGGTTTCAAGATTTATTCACAATTGTAGTATGTGTCAGTACTTCATTCCTTTTTAAAAACTAATTAAGAATGTGTATACCAAGTTTTGTTTCTCTATTCATCACTTGATGAACATTTGAGTTGCTTCCATCTTTTGACTGTTGTGGATAGTGCTACTATGAACATTCTTCTACAAGTATTTGTTTCAGTATCTTTTCAGTTATTTTGTATCTGTACCCAGGAGTGGAATTACAGGGTCATATAGAAATTGTTTACTTTTTGAGGAACTGTTAAACAGCTTGTCAGTGCTTCATGATTTTATATCCCAACCAGAAACGTATGAGGACTCCAACTTTTCCACATCCTCACCAACACTTGCTATTTTTCTCCTCTTCTTTTCATTCTCCTTCTCTTCTAATTCCTATTTTTTTATTCTTATTTTTATCCTCATCATCAGAGCCACCCTATGGGTGCCAAATAGTACCTTATTTTGGTTTTGACTTACATTTCCATAATGATTAATGATGTTGGGCATCTTTTCCAATGTTTGTTGAACATTTGTATATCTTCTTTGTAAAATGCTGGTTCAAGTCATTTGGCCACCTTTTTTTAAGGTTTTTGGATGTTTATTCTCTTACCCTTAAGAGGAATCACTCTCCTCTAGAGACAAAACTCTCGATTCTCTCTTTTTTTTAAATTTTGGTTTGTTTGTCTATTTGTTGTAGAGTTGTAAGCATTCTTTAGGTATTCTAGATAATACACTCTTAACAGATATATTACTTGCATATAGTTTCTCCTGTTCTAAAGACTGACTCTCCACTGAGTTGATAATGTCCATTGATACACAGAGTATTTAATTTTGATGAAGTCTAATATACCCAATTTTCTTTTGTTGCTCATGCTTTTAGTGTCACATCTAAGAATCTACTGCCATGGATTCATAGTCAAGATCATGAAAATTTATACCATGTTTTCTTTAAGAGTTTTATAATTTTAGCTCTTCTATTTAAGTCACTGATATATTTTGAGTTGATTTTTATATACGTTGTGAAATAGGAGTTCAACTTCATTCTATTGTCTGTCTATATCCAGCCAATCCATTATAATTTATTGAAGAGATTACTCTTGGCCATTGAATGTTCTCAGCAACTTGTTCAACATTATAGGGTCATAGATGTATGAGTTTATTTCAGGATTCTCAATTCTACCCCATTGGTTTAAATTTGTATCATTATGCCAATAACATATTGTTTTTTTTTTTTTACAGTAGCCTTGAAGCAAGTTTTGAAATCAGGAATTGTGAGACTACCATCTTTGTTGTTCTTTTTCAGTATTATTTTGGTAATTTTAGGTACCTTGCAATTCCATATGAATTTCAGGATCTACTTTTCCATATCTGCAAAATAGGCCATTGGGAATTTTGGTAGGGATTGCACTCAATCTGTAGATCACTTTGGAGAGTTTTGCCAACTCAACAATATTAAGTCATCCAATCCATGAACACAGAATGTTTTTCCATTTTATTTAAGTCTTTAATTTCTTTCAGCATTGTTTTATAATTTTCAGTATACAAGTTTTTCACACCTTTGATTAAATTTATTTCTAGAGGTTTTATTCTTTTGTATGCTCTTATAAATAGGATTGCTTCCTTAATTTCCTTTTTTTGTTGATCATTGCCGGTATATAGAAACGCAATTTATTTTTGTGTATTTGTCTTGTACCCTGCAACTTTGCTGACTTTGTTTATTAGTTCCCATAAGTTTTTGGTAGATTCTTTGGGATTTTTCTCTATATACGAAAATATCATCTGCAAATCAAGATAGGCCGGTTGATATTCTAGTGATATTTTCAAATTGCAATTGGAGAAATAACTATCTAAATAGATGTAATACCCTGCTAAATTGTCAAGCAAGATTTTGAAGAAAATAAACACGGTTACAGACTTTCAAGATTAAGAACTGTCCACACAAAATCTACTTAAAATTTTACAACTCAGGTTACAAGTAAAGGTATAAAGACTTTTGCTTATTACCCATTTAAGTAGTTCCTACCAGACCCAGCTATGCCACAGATAGTAAATATAAGCTTAAAGAAAAATGCATACACACAAACTTACAAAAACTATCCAAAGGCAGCAAGATTCTCAAGGCAAGTCAATACTTGGAAGTGGTTACACATTTTTCCAGCTTTAGCTTGCGTGCTGGCTAAAGTCAGTGTATTGTGTAAAGGATAAAAATCCTAAAAAAAGAAAAAAAAAAAACAAAACCCACAGTGTTTCTGGCCTAAAAATTCAGAGGTAGAATGTAAGGCATCCATATTTGCTAGAATATAAGGTTTTTATTTTTTAAAAGAGAGACGCATTGATTGGGAACCTCAAATGTTATGTACAAAGTCTTCCCAAATACCTGGCTGACTTCTGAACTACAAATGTACTATACCCACTCTTTCTGAGAATGAAAAAACTGAATTAAGATTTAGGCTTCCACCTAAGAGACAGTTTTCAGTTTGCATAGGGCCAGATTATTCCCTGCTAAGACAAACAAACCAAAATCAACGCTCTTCAGAAGAAAAAAATATAAAACAAAACAGAATTTAGAGTCTTCCTAACATAACATTCTGAGTGTACAGAATACAATCCAAAATTACTTGGAATACAAAAACCAAGAAACGATCCACATTTAAGGGAAAAGACAATGAAAGACCTACATTAAGATGGCCTTGATGTGATGAAGAAAAACCATGATTTTAGATTGTTTATTCATGATAAAAATTCTCAGAAATATAACAATAGAAGGAAACTTTTTCAGCCTGATAAAGGTTGTTACTAGTGAACCACACTAGTAACACATTTAATGGTAAAAATGGACAAGTTGCCCCTAAAATCAGGAAAACGGGAAAGAATGCTAAGTCTCACCACTTTTCAACATTTTCTGGAGGTAATAACTACTAAAAGAAGATAAGAATGAAGTGATGATTAGACAGCAAGAAATAAAGCTGTCTCTATTTACAAAGGACAAGATTCTTCATATAGACGATCCTAAGGAAGCTACTAAATTATTAAATCAATTTAGCAAGATCACAGGATACCAGTAGGTTAACTTTTAATAATCCATTTTTATATGCTGGCATCACAATATTGCAAATTATATTTTAAAAATCAGACATAAAAAATTCTTAGTAATATATTTAACAAACATCTTGAAAGACCTCTAGAGGGGGCTTGTGGGGCTTTAATGTAGTCCGGGTAGAGACTACACATGTTCATTTTATCACTACTTTAAAATCTGTGCATAGATATAATACATATGTTTCACAGGAAGAGTAAAGTGTTTATAGAAAATTCCTAGCATACAGTAAGTTATCATTCCCTCTAGGTAAAATCCACTTAGGTAGTATTCTAAATGAGTATTTCATCAGGATAACAGTATCACCTTAGTAGACTCAAAAGCATATGTCTGTATTCCAGCAAAGTTACTTAAATCTGCAACCTTCCACATTCAGATAGATTTTCTCACTTATAAATAAGTCAGATCATGTCACTTTCCTGCTGAAAACCCTCTAATGGATTTACATTCACTTCAGATTAAAAATCTAAATTTTACTATGCCCAACATGGTCTACTGCACGCCTCCATGATCTGCCCCAGACCATCACTGTTTCCCTCCATGCACTCCTTTGCTCGTGCTGGCTTTATTGCTGGTCTTTGAAAAATATCTCCACTCATACTGCCTTATTCTTTTGAACTGGAAATCTCTTTCCAAGGGTTATCATCTACTTCCAGATGTCTGTTCAAATATCACTCCCTCAGAGACTCCTGCCTGATCACCCTCTTAAAATGGCATCTTCTCAATTCCTATTATCTAAACTGCTCATTTTTTTCTATAAAACTATGACCCTTACAATACATTTTACATATATTTATATTATATATTATATGTTATATATTATATACGTATTTTTTTAAATTAGATCCCTCCCCTAATGGACTACAAGTTAAGTGCCACTAAATTCTACAGGAACACATACCCGGTTTCATTTGTTGCTTTAACTCCAGTGCCTAAGACTGTACTACCTACATGGTTTGCCGTCAATAAACAGCCATTGAAAGAATGAAGGAAGTAAGGACTGTTTGCTTCTCTTTGCATAGACTCTCTATTAAGTTTCTTTTGTTAAATATGATTAAATCCATTAATCTCAGATAATTCAAAAGCATAGAAGATTAACTATCACTCAGCCCTGTGAAAGATCAAGCGTTCCATGCCTCATATTGCCAGATTAGCTCACTTCCACAGAATCTCCTTCATGACTCTCAATAGTTTCACCCTTGTGCACACTCTCACACACAAACAAAATTTTTCACAATCTATCATTGGAGTTTTACAATGTGCCTGAACAGTAACAAACACCACTTTTCCCAAGGGAAATGTAATTTCTTTATACAAACATTAGGAGTTATTTCTGGCTAAATTTACTCATTCTAAAAATTACACAATGTGTAATTTAAAAATATTCCCTTTGCTATTGGTATAGTGTGATGAAATTGCCAACAGTCATCATAATAACACATCCAACTTCATCTATCTTCCTGAGTAGTTTTATAATTTAGTTAGCTTTTATTATATTTCATCACAGTTTTGCATTACTGCATAAATTCCTTAAGGCATTTCACACATTAATAGTTATTTCATCCCAAATTTTAATCTTTAATATCACTTTATTTTGGTTCCTGTGAAAATGGAATCCATCTGTATATTGACATGACTTTGACAGAAAACAAGTGGTTGCCAAACATTCTGTAGAATTACACTCAGTGCCAATTTGGTTTTGGCAAATATTAATGGAAAATAAAGCACTAATGAATGCTTTGTCTAGAATAATATTTGATGTTTATACAGTTCCTCTCATCAAAAGACATCAAACATGCAACAAGTGAAAATCTCGTTAACCTTCAAAATATCCCTGTGAGAAAAGTAGAGGTCATGTATTTCTACTACAGTTTCATGCACTTTCTGTTCTACCTTTCACATAGATAAAGCTTTTAAATAATGACACATACAGAGGTGGAAAGGAAGCTGTCCCTTATCCACAGAAAAATTATTTAAACCAGATTTGCTCAAACACTGGATTCAAATTAAATTTTGATAGGTTTCTCTAGAGCATTTCACACATGAAGACAGATGTTAGTGATTACACAATTTTTTGAAATGTGTTATAAATTGATTAAATCTAATATTGGTCAGGAAGCATTTTGTTACACAGTATATTACAGTTCCTTGAGTATATCTCAAATAATATATTTTCATGAGTGGCAATTTTATTAGTTCATTCACTCATTGTTTTAAAATCTTCATAAATAAAAATTCTAAGTCAAAAATGAAACTTGGAACTTGGATTCTTCTGTCCATGCTGCCTCTTCAGTTGCCAGCTATTGGCTTCCTCTCCCTTCTAGCTTAAGTCAGAATCTAGTACTTCTCCCTCCATCCTGCCCCTCTCCCATGCCCATAATTTCCTCTATATTACAGTGATTCTCCACATGTGGTCCACAGACCAACAGCATCAGTATTAACTGGCCACATGCTACAAAAGGAAAATATCAGGCCCCACCCCAGACCTAGTAAATCAGAGTCTCTGGGACAGGCGCCCAGCAATCAGTGTCTTGGGTTGTGACTCTGATGGTGCTAGGGTTTGAGAGTCACTTTTTATATATTGTACTAACCATGCCCATGAAAGTCTTATGCTACAGGCTTAGACCCATATTTCTCAAGATAAATAGTGCATATGGTGTTCTATCTGTTGCAGTGCTTAATGCAGCTATTTTCCTTATTTCTGAAGACTTCTCTAAGGAGGTAACATTAAATTAAGATTGGGGGACTTCCCTGGTGGCACACTGGTTAAGACTGCGCTCCTAATGCATGGGGCCCAGGTTCGATCCTGGGTTAGGGATCTAGATCTCACATGCATGCCGCAACTAAAAGTTTGCATGCCACAACTAAGGAGCTCATGTGCCACAACTAAGGATCTGGTGAGCCGCAACTAAGGAGCCCACGTGCTGCAACTAAGGAGCCCACCTGCTGCAACTAAGGCCTGGCACAACCAAATAAATATTTTTTTAAAAAAATTAAGATTGAAAAAGACAGAAGAAACTAGGCATGCCCAGAACAATGGATAGGATTTTTGAGGATGCAGAAACTGCGAAAGCCCATGGCATGAAAAGCATGTTGTATATAAGTAATATAAAGTGGCCAATGAGTGTTCAACATAGTGGACACATGGAAAGGATGAGAGAGATGAGAGAACAGTTATGTAGGAGCCAGATCTAGCTTCTTTCATTTAGAAAAACACATGTGAAATTCGGATGTATTATGTGAATTGATAGTTTGCCCTTCCTATTACTTAATTTTAGTCCATTATATAAATGTAGTGTAGCTTCTTTAAACATCCAAAGTAAAAAGTTTAGATTTTATTGTAAAAAACGAGAAAAGTCTTTGTGGGTAAAAAGCACTGAAGTGACATGATCCATTGGTGTCTGTAACAGATAAAGATGTTTGCTTGCACCATAGTTAATATATTTTTGAAAGGTCTAATAACGCAACACGGCATGAAAGGAAGGATAAGCTTGATTAATAAAATACAAAATTAACTAGCACCTCCATCACATCACATAATTACCATTTCTTTCTTTTTTGATGAGAACATTTCAGATCACTCTCAGCAATTTTCAAGTATACAACTTAATTCTGTTAATTATAATCCCAATGTTGTCCATTAGATCCCCAGAACTTATTCACCCTCTAACTGGAAGTACGTACCCTTCAAATTGAAATGTAACAATCAGTATACCATACACCTCAAACTTACACAACATTTTATGTCAATTATATCTCAATTAAAAAGTACAAAATTAATTTCACATGCTTATAACTTGGAAAATGTTTAAAAACTCAAATAAAAAGCATCTAGAATCAGTAATAGGAAATATAAATAGTAACATTACTATTGGATGGGGAGAAAGCTTCGAAGCAGTTAGTCCTAGTTTCTGATTGAGTAGCATCATTTATAGAATAGGTTCTTTTGATAGTTATTTAGTTTCAATGGGCATCAGTGTCCTCATGTGTAAAGCAGGAGGAAATAATATACTTTTGCAGGTTTGCACTTAAGATTAAAATAACAGTACAGCCCACTGCTAACATCATACTCAATAAGGAAAAGCTGAAAGCTTTTTCTCTAAGCTCAGGAACAATACAAGGATGACCACTCTCACTATTTTTATTCAAATATTGGAAGTAATGGCCTGAGCAATTAGGCAAGAAAATAAAAAAATAAAAGGCATCCAAACTGGAAAGGAAAGAGTAAAACGGTCACTATTTGTGGATGACATGATATTATATATAGAAAACCCCAAAGACTCCACCAAAAAAATGTAAGAACCAACAAATGAATTCAGTAAATTTCAGAATACAAAATCAATATACAGAAATCAGTTGCATTTCTATGCATCAATAACTATCAGAAAGAGACATTAAGAAAATAATCAAGACTTCCCTGGTGGCGCAGTGGTTAAGAATCCACCTGCCAATGCAGGGGACACAGGTTCGAGTGCTGGTCCAGGAGGATCCCACATGCCGCGGAGCAACTAAGCCCGTGTGCCACGGCTACTAAGCCTGCACTCTAGAGCCCGCGAGCCACAACTACTGAGACCATGTGCCACAACTACTGAAGCCTGTGCACCTAGAGCCCATGCTCCGCAACAAGAGAAGCCACTGCAATGAGAAGCCCGCACACCTCAACGAAGAGTAGCCCCCGCTCACCACAACTAGAGAAAGCCCACGGGCAGCAGCAAGGACCCAACGCAGCCAAAAATAAATAAATAAAATAAATTTATTTTTTAAAAAAAAGAAAGAAAATAATCCTATGTACAGTTGAATCAAAAAGAAGAAAATACCTAGAAATAAATTAACTAAGGAGGTGAAAGACCTGTACAGTGAAAATTTTAAGACATCCATAAAAGAAATCGAAAAAGAAACAAATAAATGGAAAGATATTCCATGTTCATGGACTAGAAGAATTAACATTATTAAAATGTCCATATTACCCAAAGCAATCTACAGATTCAATGCAGACCTTATCAAAATTCCAATGGCATTTTTCACAGAAATAGAACAAACAGTCCTGAAGTTTGTATCTAACTACAAAAGACTGGGAGTAGCCAAAGCTATCCTGAGAAAGAGCAAAGCTGGAGGCATCACACTCCCCAATTTCAAACTATATTACAAAGCTACAGTAATTAAAACAGCACAGTATTGGCATAAAAACAGACACATAGATCAATAGAACAGTTGAGAGCCCAGAAATAAATCCATTCATATAGGTCAATTAGTTTACAACAAAGGAGCCAAGAATATAAAATGGGGAAAAGACTATCTCTTCAATAAATGGTGCTGGGAAAACTGGACAGCTGCATGTAAAAGAAGGAAACTCAACCACTATATTACACCATACACAAAAATTAACTTAAAATAGATTAAAGACCTGAACCTACTGAATTGGAGAAAATATCTGCAAATAATATATCTTATAAGGAGTTAGTATCCACAATATATAAATAACTCATACAACTCAATAGTAAAAAAAAATCAATTTGATTTAAAAATAGGCAGAGGATCTTAACAGACATTTCTCCATAGAAGAGGTACAGAGGGCTAACAGGTACATGAAAAATGCTCAACATCACCAATCAACAGGGAAATGCAAATCAAAACCATGAAGATATATCATCTCACACCCATTAAATGGCTATTATCAAAAACAAATGCTGGTGAGGATGTAAAGAAGAGAACCTTTGTGAACTGCTGGTGGGAACGTAAATTGGTGCAGCTACTATGGAAAATGGTATGGAAGTTCCTCAAAAAATTCAAAACTGAACTACCATATGATACAGCAATTTCACTTCTAGGTATTTATCTGAAGAAAACAAAAACACTAACTCAAAAAGGTATATGCACCCCCATATTCATTGCAGCAAAATCAACAATAGCTAAAATATGGAAACAACCTAAGTGTTCATCAATGGATGAATAAATAAAGATGTGGCATATGTGTGTCTGTGTGTGTGTGTTTGTATAAACACACAATGGAATATTATTTACCGTGAAAACGAATGCAATCTTGCCCTTTACAATAACATGGATAGACCTTGAGGGCATTATGATAAGTAAAATACATCAGACAGAAAAGACAAATACTGTATGATCTCACTTACATGGAGAATCCAAGACAAAAAAAAAAAAGCAAAATAAAACAAGCTTATAGAGAACAGATTAGTGGTTGGCAGAGGTGGGTGGTGAGGATGGGCAAAACGGATGAAGGGATTCAAAAGGTACAAACTTCCGATTATAAAATAAATAAATCATAGGGATGTAATGTACATCATGGAGACTATTAATAATACTGTATTGCATATTTGACAGTTGCTTAAAAAGCAGATCTTAAAAGTTCTCATCATAAGAAAAAAATTTCTGTAACAATGTATAGTGACAGATGCTACCTAGACTTAAGTTGTGGTGATCACTTTGCAACATACACAAATATTAAATTATTATACTGTAAACCTGAAACTGATATGTCAATCATACCTCAAAAAATGACAGTGCAAATAAAGACCATAATAGAGAACAAGTACCTCCAAATTAACTATTAAGAGCATCCATAGGATCCCCACGCTGCAAATATATGTGAGCAAATGTACACATGTACTTTTATTTTCCTATATAACAGCAATAACCAATTAAAAAATACAATTGAAAAACATAAATTACATAAGAAGGGAAGCTATTATTTAATAAGAATATTGAAGCAAAAACTGTGTATTTATCAAAACATTTTAAAAAGTAGAAGAAAATACTCTCTTACAATTCTAAGTATGTATCATATCTGAACAGGTTATGTTTTTCATATTAAAATATTATTTTTTATATTAAAAATAATTCTTCAATTAATAACTTAAACAAAAAACTTTTAAAAGTGTTAAATTTATTTATGACTTCGGAATAAAAATGCATTTTTAATAGAAACAAAATGCAAAAATGAAGAAAAATAAATTTCATCACATTAATGTTTAAAAATTCTATGAGTCACCAAGATTTTTTAAATGTATTTTTAAATTTACATATGGTAAAATTCACTCTTTTTGCTATTCAGTTCCATGAGTATTGACAAGTGATAAGGTCTTGTAACCAACCACCACAACTGAGACAGAAGTTATATCAGCCCTCAGAGATATCCCCTTATGGTACTTGGTAGCCAGACCCTCTCTCCTCCTCTTCTACCGCCTATCAATAATGTTTTTTCCTATAATTGCCTTTTCCAGAATGTCATATAAACGGAATCATCCAATGTGAAGACTTTAGAGTCTGACTTCCTACACTTAACACATTTGCAATTCAGACATGTTGTTCCATGAATCAATAGATTTTTGCTTTCTATTGCTTAATAGTAGTCCTTTGTAGGGATTTAGCATGATTTCTTTATCCAAACACCATTGAAAGAGCATCAGGGTTGTGTCCAGGTTTGGGGTAATTATGATAAAACTATTATAAACATTCCCATACAGGTTTATGTGTAAATATCAGTTTTCATTTCTCTTGAGTAAATATCTATGTGTGAGATAACTGGGTCATACAATAAGTGCATGTTTCACTTTATAAGAAGGCACAACACTTCTCCAAACTGGCTGTACCATTTCACATACAGGAAATGTATGAGTTCTAACTGCTTCAGATCTGTGTTAGCACTAGATATTCTCAAGTTGTTTGTTTCTTTGTTTTTTAACATAGCCATTTTAATAGGTGTAAAATGGTATCTCATTGTGGCTTTAATTTTCAATCCCATGATAACTAATAATGAATATCTTTTCACTAATTGTTATCTATATATATTTTTGGTTAAGTGTCTTCTTAGTATTTTTTCTATTTTAAAAATTTGGTTTGTTTTTGTCATTATGGAGTTTTGAGAATTCATTATATAGTCTGGATACAAATCCTTTATTATTTTCAAATATTTTCTCTACTCTATGACTGTTCATTCTGTTAACTTTATCAAAAAAGAGAATTTCAAAATTGTGGTTAAATCAAATTTATAATTTTCTTTTAATGGACCATAACTTTGGTGTTGTACTAACAACTCTTTGTCACATACAAGGTCACAAAGATTTACTTTCAAACACTTCTGGTAGAGATGTCAAATAGTACAACCACTTTGGAAAACAGATGAACAGTTTCTTAAAAAGTAAAACAAACACCTGTTGTAAGATCCAGAAATCAGACTCCTAGTTAGTTACCCAAAAGAAATGAAAGCACATATTCATACAATGGTTTGTCCATGAATATTCATAACAACATTGTTTGTGGTAACCAAAAACTAGAAACAACCTGACTGTCCATCAAATGTGAATTGATACACAAATTATGATCTATCCATAAGTGGAACAATACTCAGGAATAGAAAGAATTTATTGAAATGTTTCTCAAAATAACTATACTAAGTGAAAAAAGCCAGACAAAAAAAATTCATAAATTAGTATTCTATTAATATAAAATTCCAGAAAATGCAAACCAATCTATAGTGACAGGAGACAAAGCAGTATTTTGTCTGGGGAAGGGGTAGTGGTGCAGAGACAAATTGGGTTAAAAAGTGATACAAATAGATTCTGGAGATTTTACCTATGTTTATTATCTAAATTGTGGTGATGGGCTCATGGATGTATACATATGTCAAAACACATCAACGTGTACATTTTAAATGTGTTCAATGTCTTTTATGTCAGTTATGCTTCATTGAAGCTTTTAAAACAGTCATGCAGTCAAAATGACAAAAACAATAGGAAATCCTCAATTAATGGATTACAAATACCGAAATGTCTGGACTTTTGACTTATGTATAGGAAAATAATTTGAAAGTACAAAGACATCTGAATCTGAACAATTAAGAGATATAACTACAAATCCTCAGCTTTTACCTCTTTTATGTCATCATAATCATAATAAATATTTATGAAATAAATATTTAATTTCTATATCCAGGTTGATAGCAAACATAAGTTGTTTAACATACCTTTGGAAAGTTAAAAAATGGGTATTTACTTATACTACTCACCATCAATTTTATTCCATGTAGAAAAAATATAACATTTTGCAACTTTCCATGCATACATCTGTGCAAGTTAAGATTTATTTTCTTATTTCCTCAATCCTAGTCTAGAAATACACATTTTGGGAAGAGCTACAGAATGTCTGAGGTGTGTATCTGTATTTGAAAGAATGTCTGAATCTTGAAATGGATTTTAGTTTGTGGTAAAAAGCAACATTAGAATGGAATTTGTTTTTTTAGTATGATTCCTCTTGAGAAAACATTGTCTGATAAATAAAAATCCATGTTTTATGTCCTGGCAAAAACAAAAGGTTTATACAAGTTACCTAGGGATATTTCTGATACATCATGTCAAAATTAATAAAACTGTAGACAATGACCTTTTCCCACAAATCTCTTAGGGATGTTCTGTTTTATACTGCTTTGGCTTTCAGTGGTATAACATCTGAAAAAACATCCACATCAAGCTTAAAAAATAAGCATAAATAAGCTTAGCCCATCAGTGTGCCTCTAAATGTTCTAAATGTTGGTGCTTATTATTGCTGTTGCCTCCCTAGTAATCAAAGAAATGGATGACTCGCTCACGGAAAGCAAGTGCCAATTTTGTCTCAGTAGTCAAAGTGTGGTTTGGAGCAGAACAATTCTGAGAAAAAAATATGACAGAAATAAACAGTCTAAGAGCTAGAAACCTTGTTTCTCTGTGCATTCCTTACATGGTATCAGGGACACTCCCATATACCTTCTCCCTGACTCTATCCTTATTATGAAAAACATCCTATGGGTGACTAAGAATGTTCAACCTCTGATGATGGTGAACCATTCTTAAGCTTACTCATCAGGGTAATCAGCTGGCATAATACTTTTAGTTGTAATGTTTCTCTAGCTTTCCCAGTACTAGTAATATACTTGCTAATATATTAATATTAGAATACTTCCCTAATTCTCCTTGCCCCTGACACCTGTCTAGACTTCATATCACCAAAAAAAACTTTTATCCTTTGACTATCAAATAGATTTTTAATATTTTGATGTTGTTTTCAGAGCCTCTGGGGTTTTTTTGTTTGTTTTTCCAATATTATGTTCTCAATGTTATGTCCTTCATTGATTTTATTATAATTGATCAAAGTTTTTTTAATGTCCATCATTAATTTTCTATTATTATCCATCTTCCTCTCGGTCATTTAAGCCAGAACAAATTATAGAAAGGGAGTGTGGATGAAAGAGGTATTTTCCAAAAATGCATTCATTTTTAATATATGACTCAATTTCAAGATATTACTCAATTTGAAATATATTACTTTTTTGTAAGAGTCAGGACTAATTAAACTGACAAAACTTAGTGTCATCCCCTTCACATGCAAAACTTTAAACCCTTAGCTTAACTTTCACATGGATTTTATAGTATTTTTTTTCAACCTTTGAGTCTCCTTGAGGCAATCTCCATGTACTTGAAGGTAGATGTATGTGTTAACTATTGTTTCAGTAATTATTCATAACAGAGTGCTACAAAAGTGGGAAAAGATAATGTATTTCTCACTCCCACATCTAAGGGCTGCCTGTGGAGACACTGCTCCACATGTTTTGTTCTGGGCCCGAGGATGGAAGGGCAGGGGCTGTTCAAGGCATGGTTTCCTACGACAATGGCAAACATGCAGTACAGCAAGGGAAACAGAACAAGCACATTTAAAGGTTCTGGCTGAATTGGATCCATTGGCCAAAGCAAGCTACATGACCAAACTCAAAGTCAAGAGGTGAAGAAGTATACTCTTCCCATGGAGGGGATGGTATCTGGGAGCTAAATGGTGAGTATTTGCTGAACAATAATCTATCACACCAGTAGAGGACTTGTAAACCCTTTACAAAAGTTAAAAGTTTAAAGAAGTAAAATAGTAACTAGTCTGGAATTAGTGGTTCAGTGAGAAAGACATATTGATTTATTTTCCCATAAAAATATAGTTACATATGGAGATTAGAATCAATTTTTAAATTACATTTTGGGTCAAGTGTATTTGAAAACTGGCCTGAAACCAAACCACCATGAATAGCATTATTTATGTGTTCCAAGTCATAAAAGTTCAACCTATCAACACTTTTTAGGGGAAAAAGAGTAATTTGGGGAAGGACAGCATATACTGCTATACTTTTTATACTTCCCACAGAACACCTAGAATTTTATTTTTGATTGAGATGATGGAAGCTTAGAAGAGGATGTGAGTTTAATTAAATGTGCATTTCCAGAAGGTCTGCATAAAAACATGGCCCACAGCACACACCAGTTTCTGATATATTAACAGAAAGTTGTCTTAGAGTATCTCGTGTACTTTCTTTTCTTAGATTTGTGTATTTAACATTAACTATATAGTCATCTTTTAAAACTGCTATTCATCTATTTACATTACACGATAGACTTTAACACAATAAACAGTGGTTAAATATAACCTCAAGGGCTTCCCTGGTGGCGCAGTGGTTGAGGGTCTGCCTGCCGATGCAGGGGACACAGGTTCGTGCCCCGGTCCAGGAAGATCCCACATGCCGCGGAGCGGCTGGGCCCGTGAGCCATGGCCACTGCGCCTGAGCGTCCGGAGCCTGTGCTCCGCAACGGGGGAGGCCACAGCAGTGAGAGGCCCGCGTACCGCCAAAAAAATAAAAAATAAAAAATAATATATATATATAACCTCAAAAAAAAAAAAGAACGAACAGGTAGGTGGTGCTATGAGAAAAACACACAGGCAGTGCATACATTCACACACACACACACACACACACCATGATAAGCTCTTAAATATGTGAGCTTCCTAAGGTCCCTTGATATTTAATCAGGCCCTAGTGTCTACATGAACTGATTTATTTATTTATTTATTTTTTTTTGAACTGATTTATTTCTTAGAAATTCCATTACCTATGCTTATTATTATGACAATAAAATAAATATGATTTTGAATACTCAGAATCTTAGAATCTAATAAAATATTATATTTTATTGAGTTATAACTGAAACAACATATTAGTTTCAGGTATATAACATAGTGATTTGATATTTGTAAATACTGCAGAATGACTACCACAGTAACTCTACTTAACATCCATAAAATATCTGTTTAAATATATAACTAGTCCTTTCAAATTCTCTAATAGAAGTAGGGAGCTTATTCCCCTTATAATAAAAAATTAGCATTGTGTTTATTAATTACTTATCTATCTTTCTTCAAGCAGACTGAGCTAATTCTAATATTGACATTCATGACCCAGTAAACATGTCTAAAATTTTATGCCAACTTTCATCACCAGATTTATTTTGTTACTATTCAATAATGAAACATTACGAAGTAACATATCTTATAAACAGTCTATGACATATATAGAGGCAGAATTCCACGGAATTTGTCTTGGTATCTGATTCAGGATAAGTGGGTTTAAGATAATTTGGCACAAACTAAGTGTTGAAACATTCTGCATTACTTGGTCCATTAACAAACTTTTATAATTCTAGCACATTAACAACTATGGAATACAATAATCGTGACATAAAAATATATCAAAAATTTTATGATATATGATTGTAGCTACCTGTGAACTATACCAGTGGGTACCATATCTCTACCCCACCCTAAGTTCTCTAGTGTCAGCATTTGGGGATCTCTCAAACCAAGCAGTTGTTTTTATTGTGGCTGTCAGTCATAAGAGTAGCTTGCAGACTAAAAGGTATTGCCTTGCAAATGGAAACAAAAATCCGTTGGCCTGCTACAGTTTTATAAATCTAGGTTTAGGAGAATCTTGTACTAGTTCATCTGGGCCAGTTTTCAGGGCACATGTCAACGTGATATTTTCTTGTAAACCAGCAGTTGTGTAACCAGAACACAGGAGACTTGTCTTAAATACAAGGCAAAACTGAAAATATACAACCTTTTTCCCCACGTCCCTAACTCTTAGCTTCTGGTATGTAAAATTCCTAGTATGTCAAATGTAGAATATATTAAGGATCAATGAAGATGATGGAAGGCTTTAAATTAATCCTGGTAACAGAAGGTCTGGCCTTTGATCTGTCTCAAGGATCTGTTTTCATCTGCATCAGTATCTGATATCAGCAAAATCTAAATTCTCCAACTGTTGCTAATTTGTCCTCTAGTTTAGGAGATTTCACTTCTGTTTTCTTGATATAGTGGTACTACCTAGGGGGAATGGGAAGAAGATAGATCCTTACAGACTGATCCAGGGTTTTCACTGCCCTACTGGGTATGTGGGGGTGGGGGGGGCGGGGGGGCATGCACAGGAGCAGCACATCCTGGCATTTTTCCCATCACTCCTCACCTCAAGATGCAGTTATTTTATAGTCATATCATAGGGATAGTTTATTGCCAAATACCTCTTCACCCCAGAATAAAAATGTACATGTCAGACAAAAACATATAAGCACATTATAAGACTATCTCTTGGTACACTTCTAACCCATATGCTTGTACTTTTGACTTACATGTATTAAGTAGGAATGGAAATAAAACATTTCTCTATTGATAGAAATAGTAAACATGCTGATATTTGAAAGATATGCTATATTACAAAAAATAAATACTACATAATATTTAAACTATTTGGGAATTATCTTCCAACTTTCATGTGTCTGTTACGCAGACCTGGGTAGCATTTATCATGCACTCCTACTAAGATACAGAACCTGGAGAAGGGGTGGTTCGTTTGTTAGGATTAGATTCACTAGATTTATCTAAAATCTCGAAAATTAAATTTCAAAAATGTCTCAAACAAGACAGAGTTTCTCTGTCACATAAATGAAGTATAGATATCACTAGTCCTGGGCCAGTAATCTCAACTCCTTAAAAAAGTAATTTCTTAAGTTGATACATATCCACTTACATCTTATTGGTAAAAATTTAGTCACATGGTCATTTACAGTTGTAAACAACCTGTAAAATGTTGTATTTATTCTGAGCAGCAAAATAAAAACTTCTGAAAGAAGTACTTGAGACACTTTAAAGAACAAAAAGATAAAATTAAATCCATGGAGACTCAGCTTTGAGAGAACTACACAAAAATTAAAACAGACAATAAATTAAACTAAAAAGAATAAAAACACTTTATTGATTAAATAAGTATCTTTGCGTTCCTATTAGGCACCAGCATGTTCTAGGCACTGGGATTCCTAAGTGAAAACACACACACACACACACACACACACACACACACACACACATAATCTCCGCCTTCATGTGGCTTACATTTTAGTGGATGACAACAGGTTTTTTTTGTTTGTGTGTTTGTTTTGTTTTGCTATACTTCCATAGGTAGACTGATTTTGCTAAAATTGAGTAATCATTCTGACTTTCTCCTGAGAAGCCTCCTGGTACCTAAAATTCCAGGTGGTTTTGTATTGAAAAAGTCATCTGTGTTTCCAATCCTATGCCTGTGGCAACAAAGCATTCAACTTCATATTTCCATTTTGTTAATGGTATCATCCTCTTTCTGTTGCTCACTACACACCTGTGTCTCTAATTTGTAGAGAAACAAAATACCAATTATTGTCTCCACAAGCTGATCTATACCATCCTTCATCTTTAAAAAACAACAACAACAAAACTCCAAGAAACCCAGGATTTTAATTTCCTGATTCTTCTTTCCACCAACAGATGGGATATTTGCACCATATTCTCCCCTCCCTCATAATCTAATCCTACACCGGATCCTGAGTTTTGTTGAGATGCATTTATTTGTTTAATTTCAGCCTATGACAGTCTTTTCTCTTTTGTCTGTTTATTCAATTTCAGGAATACTCATTAAGCATCTTTATGATTTTTTCACCAATTTTGAACCTTTTGTGAGTCCATTGTTATCTTGCACTGTAATTGCAGTTAAAAATAATTATAGCTCAGAAAAACAGCTTTATGGAAACATAAAGGCTAAATATGAGGGTGCTTCAGTGTCAAAGAGCCTACTACACAGGGGTTGAAGTATTTAAGAAGGTGCTATACCTCTTTAACCCTATCACTTGTTTAAGGCATGTGAAAGAAAACATGTGCCACCTGATATTCTCGGATAGGAAATTCTTGTGACAAAATAATTGCTGAGCATGCTTTTAACAGAAAAAGAGGGGAAAAAAGATTTGCTGTGTAAAAAGTAATGTAGCTTTTTAAGAGGTAGGAGGATAATTATATATGTGTACATCTATGTGTATGTGTGTGTATATATATAAACATATAACATATATATAAGGTATATATAATGCATTGTGTCATGCACTGTGAGTATATGCATGACAAAGTAGGTGGAAGAAAGGGTAAAATTAGATTTGTATCAATTTACTTGTAGGCATATCCATTATATATAAAGTTGCTATCAATACATTGTTAAGCAAGTTTTAGATTTATTCATATAGTTCATATGATTATATTCATATAAAACAAAAAAATTAAAATCCATACGTATTTGTGTACATATATAAATATATATGTGGAAACAAGGAGAACTTGGTAAAGGTGTGAAAGACTGGACACCAAATTTCCTAACACTTAAACAATTAAGAGCACCCTCTGAAAAACATTTAAGTGCTGTTATTTATGAACTGCATTCTTTCCTTTTTGATGCCCTGAGAGAAACAAGTAATAAGGTAACATTTTCAATTAGTATTCAACTGCTTTTTATTTTATTTGCAGAAAATGATAGAAAACCATTCAGAGGCATAACTACTTGGGCTCTGGTATACATTGGGACTAAACATGTTTAAAACATATTTTTCAGATTTTCAATTTGACAAAATACATAGACTCTTGGGTAACTTCTATTTTTCAATTTTAGCTTTCTGCATTTGGCAATATTTTTAGAGGAATATTAATATGTATAAAATTTAGTTTTTTATAAAATAAGTCACCGATTCACCATAAATAATAGTATGCCATGCATTTTAAATTCAATTTCAGAATTTCAGCCAGCTGTAACTGCCAAGATAATACTACAATCAGGCTTGTTTCTAAGTCAGTGATGTGGCCCTTAGTTATAACGTGCAACACGAAGACACTGATCCCCCAAAATACTTAGGGATATATCGGTCCTCACCAAGTTTTAAATTGCTACTTTAATTGGAGCAGAAAAAATTTAGTTTCTGCCAGATATGTTAATTTGTGCCTATAAGAAACCCTATTAACTGGCTTCATGTTTTAAATGTATTCCAGTGATCGCTTATCATCCTTATAGATTGGAACCAGGCATCTGCCCAGTTGGCCCAGGACTTAATGAAGGACTACTCTCAACATCAGCTGGCAGTGAGTAGACAGCTCAGTTATGTGTAGACAGACAGACAGAGAGACAGACAGACAGACACACACACACACACACACACACACACACACACACACACACACCCTCCTAGATGCTCTCTGTGTGATTCAGCATCTGTGGGACATCTAAATATCTGGTTTTGCCTTTCATTCCCCATCTCACACTTGAGTTTCTATGCATATATAATCTCATTTCCACCATTCTGCATGAAGACCTGCACATCTTTCAAACAAGGAAGGTAAATGGCCTTGACGCCTTTCGATGTGCTTCCCATCATCCCACTGAAAGCCTCATTTAGGGCTTCCCTGGTGGTGCAGTGGTTGAGAGTCCGCCTGCCAATGCAGGGGGTTCGCGCCCCGGTCCGGGAAGATCCCACATGCCGCGGAGCGGCTGGGCCCGTGAGCCATGGCCGCTGGGCCTGCGCGTCCGGAGCCTGTGCTTCGCAACGGGAGAGGCCACAGCAGTGAGAGGCCCGCGTACCACAAAAAAAATAAAATAAAATAAAAGCCTCATTTACCTACAATCTACCTTCATATTCAACAAGGTTTTTTTCTCCAGCGTTACTTAGATATCACTGACATAAAACATTGTCAATTTAAAGTGTACAACTTTAAAATTTCATATATATATATATTATCATTTTTTGTGTGCGGTGAGAACTTTTAAGATTTACTCTCCCAGGGACTTTCAGGCATATGATACAGTATTAACAATAGTCACCACACTGTACATTAGATCCCCAGCACTTACCTTATAACTGGAAGGTAAGTGCCACCTTCACCCATTTTCCTCTCTCCCTCCACCACCCCCTCCACCAATATTATGTTTCCCTTAGTTTCGTTTTTTTAGATTCTACATATAAGTGAGATCTAACTTATTTCAAGTTTTTAAGTTGGGTATATGTTTTAGCTTTTCATTTTGAAACAGCCCTAGTGCTTTCGCGCAGCTCTCAGCCTATCGATTGCATGGCTATCGTCTAGAAATGCCTGGGGGCCCCGCTCCCAGGGCTCGAGTGGGGCCTCCAAAGACATTTCCCCCTCAGAGGCGACCTGTGGGTGGACCAGCCCTTGTTGTTCCCGTTATGACTGCAAGAGGCACATCAGCACCAACTCTCAAGGAGCTTTGAAAAAAAAAAAGAGAGCTTTATTACTCACACGTACCACAGGATTCCACTCGCGCAAATCACAGGTAGAGAGAGCTGCCGCATGGGCGCCTGGGGCTCTGCTCTGATTGGGGGCGAGGGGAGGGGCGGGGGCGAGGGGAGGGGCGGGGTCGAGGGGAGGGGCGGGGGCGAGGGGAGGGGCGGGGGCGGTCTCAGGGGTCACTCTTTATTGGTGAATTCAAAACCTAAGGGCGAGAAATAAAGCCCAGGGTGGGAAAAACAAGTGACGAAGCATCAGTCATCTACGTCAACTTGAGACCACTAGTGCAAAGGAAACTTCAGGGCTGCGGCAGCCTGGCTCTTTTTCTAGTCATGTAGCTGGCAATGTGTTTATTTGAGATAGTTGTCTTTGAAAAGCTTAATATCCGGCACCTGCGTTACAATCAAAAAAGCCAACTGTCAGGTGCTCACACTCCACATAGATTGGCAGCAAGTTCCAAAGTTAAGAGAGAACCCAGGTACCCTTCCCCAAGTTCGCCCTAAAGATGACCTCTTACGTAATTCTAGTACAAAATCAAAACCAGGAATCTGGAATTGGTACAAAGTGTGTCTACCTCTATGCCATTCGACCCATGTGTACATTTGTGTCATCACCAATTCAGTCAAGATACAGAACTCTTTCATAACCACAAAGATCTCCCTCATGCTACACTTTACAGTCACACCCATCGCCCTCCCCCCACCATCCCTAACCCACGGTAAACACTAAAATGCTTTCCATTTCTATAATTTTGTCATTTTTAAAATGTTACAGTAAACTGAACCAAACAGGATGCAATATTTTAGATTAGGGGTTTTTTACTTGGTATAACATCCTGGAGATCCATCCAGGGTCTATCCTTTATCCTTTTTATTCCTGAGTAGTATTTCATGGTATGGTAGTACAGTTGACTCTTGAACAAGACAAGTTTGAACTGTGCTGTTCCACTTATATGCTTATATATTTTTTTCAATAAGTACTACACAGATCCATGGTTGGTTGAATGCAAGAATGCAGAACTGCTGATTTGGAGGGCTGATTATAAAGTTATATACAGATTTTTGACTGCAGGGGGGGTGGTAAGCACCCCAACGTTTATGTTATCCATGGGTCAACTATACTATATTTTGTTTACTATAGTTGTTTCCAGATTTTGGTTATTTGCTGCTATGAACATTCGTATACAGGTTTTTGTGTGGATATAAGTTTTCATTTCTCTAGGTTCAGAAGTACAATATCATATACTTGGGTCATATAGTAAATATATGTTTAGGGTTTTTTTTTTAAAGAAACTGCCAAATTATTTTTCCAGAGTTACTGTAACATTTTACATTTGCAGCAGCAGTATATGAGTGATCCAGTTTGTCTGTGTCTTTGCCAGCAATTGATACTGTTACTTTTAAAAATTTTAGTTGTCCTAATAGGTAATCTCATCATAGTCATGATTTGCATTTCCCTAGGCTAGTTATGTTGAACACCTTTCCAAGTGCTTATTGCTATCTTAGTGTCACCTGCAGTGAAATATCCCTTAATGTCTTTTGCCCATTTTCTAATTGGATTGTTTGTTTTTAACTGGTGGGTTTTGAGAGTTCTTTAAATATTCCAGATATGGATCCCTTATCATATAGGTAGTTTGCAAATATTTTCCCCACGTTTCTCGCTTGTCTTTTCATTTTCTCATTAAGGTTTTTCACAGAACAGAAATGTTAATTTTGCTGCAGTCCGAGTTACATTTTTTTTTTCTTTGTGGATCATGTTCTTTGTATCAAGTGTAAGAACTCTTTGTCTAAACCTTGCTCCTGAAGACCTTCCCCCACTTTCTTTGAAAAGTTTTAAAGTTTTACGTTTTACATTTAAGTCTGTGATCCATTTTGAGTTTATTTGTATAAAAGGGGTAAGGTTCAGGGTGAGGTTCACTTTTTTGCTTATAGATTTCCATTTGTTCCGGCACCATTTATTTAAAAGGCTATCCTTCCTCCATTGAATTACATTTGCATCTTTGACAAAAATCACTTGGCCCTACTTCTGTGGGGCTATTTCTGGGTTCTTTATTCTGTCCCTTTTATCTCTGCATATATCTCTCTACCAAGAACACAGAATCTTGATTACTATAGCTATAGCTTGTGTCCTGAAATCAGATAGAGTGATTCATCTCACATTTTCTTTTTAAAATTGTTTCAAAATTGCCTTTCCATACAAATTTTAGAAAAATTTGTTTATAACTACAAAAAAATCTTGCTGAGATTTTGAAAGAAATTGGTGGGAGTGAAAGTCCAGGCTCCTCAAGGTCTCTCCTTACACTATAGAGAGATGGAGGGATCTTACTGTCCAGTGGGGAGGAAATCCCTGCTCCCCAGTAGACATCCTCTGACACCGGTGGTGGATTGGGCTATGTTATTACAGCCTAGCAAAGGTGAGTAACTAGGCTCTCTTCTCAGTCTTTACTGGCAAAGTTGTAGGGGGACACAGTATTTTTCTGTGGTGTTTAGCTAGAATAAAGCAGTTATTTTCTAAAAGCTTTCTGTCTTGCTAAGCTCCTTTCCTGGTCTCATGGCTACAGAGAACAGGTTTACAGGTTTTTGTTAGAGTGGTTTTTTTTTTTTCTGTGCTATTGGTGTTTTAGGGTTGCCAGCTTATTCAGACCCAAGTATGAGATATATGAGGCAAAAAGAAAACCCATGATACTCACCACGGTGCATTCCTTGGGTGATTATCCCATAGGTCTTCTGTTTACCTTTCAGCTTCTTCTTACGGTTGCTTTACATATGATGTTTCAGTCTTTCAGTGTACCCAATAGGGTACAAAGGAAGAGTACATCTATTCCATCTTCCTTGAAGCCAGCGTCATAAGTTTATAATTTAACATCTCTTATGTGCCCTGTATTGTGCTATACAAGGAAAGTTTAGCCCTCAAGGAAATTATTTTCTACTAGAGAAGGAACAAACCTATGTATGTTATTCCTAAATGATGTAAGTGGGAAGAAATAGATATGTATACTTGTCTAGAGATCAGGGGAAGGAAAGCTACTCAGCTAAAACCAGAAGTTCAGAGACTATTTCTTATAGGGTATGATAACTGAAATGAGACTTAAAATATAAGCAAAATTCACCAGATGAATAGAATAGAAAAGAAATCCAATCAAAAATGTGCTTACATGAAAAAAGATAATTTGGCACAGTTTATAAAAAAGCTGTTTCAGAATATGAGGATGAAGAAATAGGTAGAGATTAGGCTTTGAAAGTCTTTGAATTATGTCATAAAGATCATATATATGTTTTTCTGAAAGCAAAGTTGAATCATTGAAATGTTTTATAAAACTTTAGGATAGGCCAGACTTCTTTTAAATGGAATTATCTAGAAGTTAGGTAAAGAATAACTAAAAAGGAGATGATATTAAAGACAAGGTGAACAAGAATGAAATTATTGCAAAATTTCAAGATATGTATAATAATGGTATTAAGCATAGAAATGGAAATAGGAATCTTATTAAGGGAAAATAGAAATATTCCATAGGTAAAATTATCTGTATTAATTGTTGATTTTTCCCTATCCACTGCTATAACAAAGTATGATATTAAATGTGAAGTTCAGAGGAGAGGCCAAGATTTTGAAGGCCTCAGTAATAAAAACAAAATAATTATAACATTGTACGGTATACAGAAGTAGAAATATAATGTTGTACATATGAAAGTTATATTATAAGTCAATGTTACCTTAATAAAAAAAGTAATTGTAGTGAAACACACATTTTAAGGGGAACACAAACCAGGAATTTTAGAGTGAGCGTAAGCCAGGACAGAGAACTTTGAGAGAATAACAACTCTGTACTTGTGGGTATAGAGATATTTAACAAGGCAGTACCTATTACAATTATGAACATAGTATAGAAGCCCAGTAGGAAACCTGAAAAAATATGCTTGTTCATTTTGCCAATAAGATAGTTTTGGTGTTCTTCATAAGAGCAGTTTCTCTGGGGTGTGTGTGTGTGTGTGTGTGTGTGTGTGCGTGTGTGTGTGCGCGTGTTGCAGTGGGAATTGCTTTACTTTGAGTCAATGATTTTGACTTTATGAAAATTGAATGTTAAGGGACAGAATAGTCCAATAATTGGGGGATAACATGTATAAAGTTCACATCTTTGTTATTTGAAATCCCAGACAATAAATAGGCTTACTTACAAGCTGATATGAATGGCTTAGCGAAAAAGGAAAGGAATAATTAATTCTGAAGAAGGCTGAAGGAAGAAGGCAATCCAGCTTTAAACAGTCCTACTCACAATGTGTGGCACAGAGCAAGTGCTTTTGAATTCCTTCTTGACTAAATGGAAAGTGATTTCAGCCCTTGAAACTGCAGAATAGGAACTATTGATACTTTAGATCAAGTTCCAGATAAATATGTAAGGGTGAGTGGTGTGGCCAGGAATTTAAGATTGCTCCTATCTAGAAGCTTCAATTTCTCAGATTTCAATGGAAATCTTAATCATCTGTTAAACATAAGAAGCTCGGTCTTGCATGATAGTCTTGAGGAAAGAGGTTACATTTATAAAAATTGAGAGGAGACTAAGAAGAAAAATTAAGAACTAGGAAAAAAAAAAACTAAACTAAAAGCCATAGGGTTGTTTAGCCATGTTGCAGGATCAGTTGAAATTGAGAGAGTAGCAATTCATAAATAGAGCATTCACAATATAGATTTATCCTTCCTTTGTTCCTATATTTTAACTAACCAAGACAAAATTTTTTGAATAAACTCTTACTGGGTTTTAATAAAAGAAAATTAAGAAATCTTAATTTGGTTTTTTTTGTTTGTTCAATTCCAAACATTCTCCCTCATGAAAAAGCATTTTATTAAAAATTTAACTAGCATCTATCAACTATCAAAGTGTATTAATTATAGCCGCTTAATATTTGTTGAGCAGCAAATGGATCATTGAATGAATGGGTTTTTGACATTGTGAAATGGACACAAATATCTGTCCAGTACCAAAATGTAGGCTTTTCATCATGTTATA
Organism: Kogia breviceps; assembly: GCF_026419965.1. Taxonomy (NCBI): domain Eukaryota; kingdom Metazoa; phylum Chordata; class Mammalia; order Artiodactyla; family Physeteridae; genus Kogia; species Kogia breviceps. Next base: position 68,983,505 of record NC_081321.1, on the reverse strand, counting down.
GTTTCAAGGCCAGTGTTAGCCTCTGTTTCATCTGTAGGGCCTTAACTATACTTACACCCCTACTTCCCTATCGATACTTTTGAGCTTTAAGCTTTTTCGGCTGGCAATAAGATACTGGAATGTCCCCCTCTGGGCAGAAACCGTTCCGAGCAAACAAGTATGGCGGGGGATGAGACCTCGAGCAAACCAGTAGGGCGGGTGATAAGAATGATTAAGCCAGAGTTTAAAGGTCGCCCTAGCCAACCATAACTCATGTGACTCAACCCCCCACCACAAAAACACGAAAATGTAAAGTAGGCATCCGACAGCTAACCAATCAAGGAACTAGAGCCAAGACCCCACTCCGGTAAATGTAAAGTAGGCATCCGACAGCCAACCAATCAAGAAACTAGAGCCAAGTCCCCACTCCGGTCCAGGAACAAAACAAACCAATGAGAAAAAAACCCTTGATATATCCACACTTTGCATAATGAAAAATGAAAGCTATAAAATGTATGTGATTCCGCTTGGGGGGGTTCCTCTTCGGCCTCCTGCGTGAGGACCAAGGAACCCCGGTGCACCGGCTCCTAATAAACCTCTTGCGTGTTGCAGCGACTCTCGACTCTTGGCGGTTCTTGGGCGAGCTGGGATCCCTCGGAGACCGTTCAGGTCTAACACATCTATGTCATCCCTTCCCACTATTCATCATTTTCCAATGTTCAATTATTTTCTTTAGGATGGCAACTTGCCTCTGTAATATTAAATTTATTAGAAGAGGCAAATCTAAGCAGTCATCTCATCCATCAATCTGTCTTCTGATTAGATTACATCTAAAATAATTCTATTTATAAACACCTGCAAAAGTGGAGATTCCACAATAATTCTATTTATAAACACCTGCAAAAGTGGAGATTCCACAGCTTCTCTTGACAACAATTTAAATATTTAATCTTCTTTGATGCTAAAAAATGTCTTCCTTAGATTTTCTTCAAATGCCACATGTTCAAAAGGGAGCCAGCTTTCTTTTCTTCCATGTGTGTTTAAAAGATTTGGCCACAATTATAAAAGAATCTTGAGTTTATTCCTGAGAACTGAACCATAGCAATCTGTAAGTGAACCCTGACTAACATGGTAACTAAATGAACACATTTCAAGGACATATTGTTGTATTATTGACTTTTACTATTTTTATTAAAAGACTGTATATTTTAGGATAGTTTTAGATTTACAAAAAAAATTAAGCAGATACTACAGAGAGTTTCCCATATATCTCCTGCAGCCAATTTCCTCTATTATTAACATCTTACAATAGTATGGTCCATTTGTTACATTAATGAACCAATTTTGATCCATTATTATTAAACTAAAGTCCATATTTTATTCAAATTGCCTTAGCTTTTCCAAATTCTCTTTTTCTGTTCTAGGATCCCAACCAAGATACCACATTATATTTAAAAGTCATGTCTTCTTAGGCTCCTCTTAACTGTGACAGGTTCTCAATCTTTCCTTGGTTTTGATGACCTTGATAGTTTTGGGGAGTACTGGTCGTATATATCACAGAGCCCCTCTGTTGAAATTTGTCCAGTGTTTTTCTCACAATTAGACTGATGTTATGTGTTTTGGAAAGGAGAACCACAGAGTTATATTGTCATGTTCATCACATCATATCAAAGGTCCATGCTTATCAAAATGATTTTTGACTATTGTTGCTGATGTAGGACAGAGATGAAGCTTAAGAAAAATGACCCTATTTAGCCTGATAAATTCCCTTGTTTGAAGTTGGCTTTGTCTGAAATTAATATAGCTATACTAGCTTTCTTCTGATTAGTGTTAGCATGGTGTATGTTTTCTCCTTCTCTTTACTTGTAATCTGTCCGTGTCCTTATGTATTTAAAGTGGGCTTCTTGTAATCAACATATATTTGGGCCTTGCTGTTTTATCCACCCTGCTAGTCTCTGTGTTTCATTGATGTTTTCATACCATTCACATTTACAGTAGTTATCCATACAGCAATGGCCTGTGAGACACCTCAATTTTACTCCACCCCGGTAGCACCACACAGAGCAGATTCAATCCAAGGGATCACACTTCAGGATTGCAGTCATTTTGCTTTTTAATCCCTAAACCCAAGGAAAAGGCTCAAATGTTAAAACCATTCTCTCTGTGAGGAAAAAGCTACTTGAAATGCACAAGCCTCTTTACTGTTCTCTACATTGGGTTTGGCTGAGACTTAGAAAAACTAGGGACATAGACATCCCTATTCCAAATCAGGCAGGAGAGCTTTCTAGAGGTTTTTAAAATAAAGCAATGAGAATAAATCTTCAAAATATCTCTCTACTAATTTAGGGTTTCTGCCATCATTGCATTACAGGTGGTTAAACAGCCAGCTATGCTGGGGCCTGCTAAACATAATTTTAGTGATGCAACTATCCACCTCACATTATCATGTAGTATACTTTTTTCTCAAGTAACGTGACAGAAATATGAAATCTAGACTTTCCCTCACCTGGACACAAGCACAGACATCCCCTGCAACTATGTACCACATTCTTTTCTTCAGTAGTTGATTCAATGTCTTTCTTTATCTCAGAGTTGAACCTCTTGACCATACTTAACTTCTCAGCCAATCTCACCACAAAGCATGTACACAATGTAATTTAGCAATATGTGTGAACTTTTACTAGCTTTAGATATAGTTCATATATTGTCTAACAAGCCAGGTGGATTGTTTATGAACTATATTAGTATAACCCTTTCATGCCCTTTATGAAAAAGTCATGTGCCTAGCTTCCAGAGCAGGAAAAAGCATGCTATTCTTGACCAATGCCATGCACTGCTATAAAAGAAAAGAGAAAACCAGCAAGGAAACAGCCTATTTTGAAAAGCAAAGGGATGCTTACTACTGGAGGGAGGGGAAGCTAAATGGAAGTCGCGTATGTAAATACTGAAGAATGCTCCTGGATTTATCAACAGGGAAGCACTTGGTAACCCCAGAAAGGGCAGATTCAATATAGTAGTAGAGTGAGGGTAGATTGTAATAGAGGAATGAACATGCAGTGAAGCAGTGGAGACATTGAATTTAGGGTTACATTTCACCCAGAAGTTTGAGTTTTTAAGCATCTTTTAAGTCAGGGTGCAAATATTGAGGAAAGCTTATCTCTCTTGTTTCTTCATGTTTTTGTTTATTGAGTATTTCCCTTTAAAACTTTTACTTTCTGTCTTTGAATGCAACCTGCCTCAAACTCTTTTTTCACAGTAAGCACAGCACAATGTATGAAAAACTAAATGAGTTGAAAAATACCCTTTCGTATGAGTTGTAGTCACTGTAATGTTTCAAGTGTTTTATTCTTAAAGTCTCTTGTTCATCCTCTTTTTCTTTGAGATTCAATTATCTCTCTACTTTGAGAGAATCAGAAAATCTTAATATCATCATTTAATGATAATTTTATGATTACAGGTATTTCTACATAGAGGATTTCTCCTCGAATGTGTAAATGACTTCTTTCTCTCTCTAGATCTGATTGATAATGTAGGAAATACGAAATAGACCTCATTATATTAAGCCTAGAAAAAAAAGCACTCTCATCAGCTAGCTGAATGTAGAAGCATAAATAAGGAATATTTATTAAAATATTTGAAACTATATTCATAAATAAACTACCTTTGGGTGTTGATATATTACTCATTTATCATGATGTAATCAGTTTTAAAGTTTGAATAATCACCAGTAGGGCCATCTGGAGTTACTTCCTTTAAACAGTTCTGTCGATGTGGTTTAAATTTCATATTTCAATTGTAATTCAAGTTGATTTACTAGCATTACTATTCAAATTGCTCTCACTAGCATTAGAGAAAAAGAAAAAATGAAAAGAGTAAACTTCTAATTTCTACTAAGCTATACTGTTTAAATTATATATATACATATATGTACATATATATGTAAAACATTATTTACTAAACCAAAATTACTTAGTGCCAGTTACAAACTGTATTTAGCAGAACTAGAAATAAGAATTGGATGAGCAGAACTAAATGTCATCAAAATAAGATTCATTAAATAACTAAATAATAGACTTTTAGTTCTTCCTGCAGATTGAGGAATAATTACAATCAAACTCTGTTCCATGAAATTTGCATGATTTTGAATTAAAATTCAATCCTTAGAGCAAGTAAATTCTAATTTGTTTGGAAGCTGATTTTGAAGGCTATACAACAAGTTATCAAGCACAATTCTTCATTCTTAAGTGCACAGTTTTTCTGTGGTACATTTTGTGGATTTTATATATTATCAAGGATTCATTTATGATGATAACTTAATTTGCATGGGCATTAAGATAACTTAGTTAAATTCTTGAGTCAATGAAATTCTCCAGTTATTTTGTCTTCATTCTTTGCCCAGAGTTTTATCTTTAGGCATGTATTCTTTTCCAAATGAGGTGCTTATTTTATAGACATAGAACTAACTGTCCTTCATGTTTTCCTTACTGTTTTAACACTAATTCTGCAAACGGCACCTGAAGGAATGCTTTGATAACTAAAATATAGAACTAAAGTCATGTTCTTCAAACATAGAATTTAAAAGCATGCAAATAATATACATTTATTCTGCTGTTACTCATTACTCAACATCTTATCAAGCTAACTAAAGGTCAAAAGAATCAAAATTTGCAAGTTAAGAGATAAGGATGAATACTATTGCTTTAATTTAACAACTAAGAAATACAATAGACCAAATGTTGTTTAATTTTTTAATTAAAAGATCAAAATAAAATATCAGTACCTTTATGATTATGAAGGTTGTTTGTTTAATTGGTTTTCCCTTTATTTTGTTTCAGTTATCTTTAACAATGTAAGTGTGATTTTTCTACTGTGCTCAGAATTCAAGCTCACGATTGATTAGAGAGTTTGCTCGCTGTATTTTTTTAGATTAAAACCTGGAGTTCTCTCAGTCATTGGACCAAAGGGAAGTCTGTTTACTTTTGTTTTCCAAGAGTCACCAAATTATCTACAGTGCTCACCTTTCCACTTTCTGAGGATTCCATGAAGAGAATGAAAGGAGTCATGGGAATCATTAGTGATGCCCAAATTCTAAAAGCACGCATGAACACATACAAAAATCATATGAACACAAACACTCTCACAGGCGACTAAAGAATTCCAAGGAAAATAATAGGTACATATTGCCATTGAACTGGAAAAAAAGAAAGCAACATCTTAATAGGCTAAAGTCATTTTGTTGTTGTTGTTGCAGTGTATATTCAGAAGTCACAAGCAGTACCCTACTGCTTCCTGAGAATTCTCCCCAAGGACTGTTGTTTAACTAGGTGATATGGTCACCTTGGGCATCCTATCCAGCCTTGTTTCACATAGTTTTTGCCTAACAGCATCCTGAGTTTGTTGAGACATTCATGCCTCCCCTATGGAGGTCATGCCTGGTATTACTGGTATAATAAGAAAAAAAAAAAAGTTTTACAAGTGCTATTGGATTCCAGAAAGGAGAGATTATTTCTAATCAGAAGAACATAAAAGGTATTACAGAAGATATAATATTTGATCTGAATGCTGAAGAATTTACTGTATTTATGGGATTTTGATGGGAGAGGTTGGAGAAAGAACATTCCTCTTAAAGGGGAGACTATTGGCCAAGAAATGGTGTAGTGAAAGCCTGGGTCATCACCAGGAAATAGCAGGTAGTCCAGTTTGTCTAGATTACATGATATATCCAAGGAAAATATCTAGAGGTAAGACAGATATTATTAATTGGCCTTGGGTAATTTGTGAATTAATTTGGATTTTATTTTGTAAATAATTAGAAGCCATGTTTTAGAAATATAAAACTACACTAAGGCATAAGTAAAAGACATATAACATATCCTGAGGTTGGATTCTATTTTGTAGTCACTAGGAAGGTATATAAAAGATGTATTAGTCTGAAAGTTTCTTTAACAAAAGTCCATCAAATCATTCCATCACTGCTTTTTCTTACTGCTCTTATATGCTTTGTATTGTATTTCTATAAATATTTTTCCCTGAAATCAAATTATAAGACTTAATGATAGTTCTTTTCATTTATATGTATTTCTTCTTTAGCTCAAGTCCCTAACACACTCTCATATATAAGAAAACAAAATTACTTTGTCAGTAATTGGGAATAATCGCCCCCAATTTATACTAAGGTCCAAACATGCAGTACTCTACTTAAGAGTACAACTACTAAAAAACTGCTTTAAAGTGTATGATCAATAAGTACCTACTAACAAGCTAAATAAAGGCCCAGGGCTTGTATTTGCTATCCTTTATCTTGCCTCTAGAGAAACTAGAATTGATTGAGGGAAAGGAGAAAGCTAGACAAACTTATTGTATAAGGCAATCCAGATACATGTCTTTTTAAAAAAAAAATTTTGCTGGAGAATCTGAGAAAGGAAAATGTTAAGTCCCTTGCTTAGAATAACATGTGATTTAGAAAAAAGAAAAAAATTAATAATATTAGCTGTCTAGAAACCTACTCTGGTTTATGTTAGCTCACATCAAATTATATAGTCTCTCATCTATAGAAAGAAAGATCTCTCGAACTAAATCAAACTTATCAATATTTTAGCATTCAATATAGCTACATGAATTATTCTCACTTGTGATAAAAGGACATCCTTAATGTTCTTTCAGTCTACTCATACACTCAGCTCAATGCCATGCCCTGCACTTTACACACATTCACAATGTTTGAAATGTTTAAGCAACCAATCAGACATTGTGAAGAATTTAGCCTTCTCTACATTCTATCATAAGAACTACATCAGGCCCAAGAAAAATATCAGGCCATTAAAAAAAATGAAATAGGATGCTCTGCCAAAGGAATTATATCTCCTCTGCTATTATAATTTATTTGGCCACTGGAGGACATCAAATATTTGTTAAGACTGTTTTCATTTGTCTCCCATTTCTTGGGTTAGAATAATATTACATACTCTCATAGCATCAAGTTTATTATGAGCATTGTGATGTGATAATATTTGCTAGACCACTAGGAAAAAAAAAACTACTTTGACAATCCATTTGAGATTTTGGAAGAGGTTTATTTATATTCAAACTGCAATTTGTTGGCCTTATGCCAAAAATTGATGCCATAAAACAGGAGGGACTCTACTTCAAAAAATACTAGTATTTTTACTCTAAATATTAAATACTTGGTGACAGTTATAAACAAAGATCTTTAGGGATGCTTATTTAACTCCAAATATATAAGCTTAGGAAATGCTTATGAACAACTATCCCCTATTTTTTTCCATAGGCCAGCCTAGAGCTATCAATCTAAGCATATTTCTCCCAAATTAAAAAAGTGCATCTCTAGTAAACTCATAAGTGCCAGGCTTTCTGCCAAATCAAATGTTTTGGCTGGAACAGTGATAGATTATGCTGATAAGAACCTAATAAATTACCTGGTGAGGTGATCTGTCTCACAGCCAAGTCACCCAGCTAGATTCTCTCTTTATGTAAAGGAAATGCAAGAGCAAGACAATTAAACTCCATGTTAATTTCTATGTTTGTTGAACCTGAAGTATAATTTAGTTTCTATTTCCTCTAGAGAATACTTCCATGTGAGAAAATATTTCTGTAGAGTGTTTGTAGGTTAAATATGTTAATAGGTCAGTGATAAACTCTTGAGTATATTCACCCAGGTAATAAAAACTGTTCTTTGATCATAAAATGATTAGTAATATTGAGATGCTTATGCAGCACTATGGTGTATAAATGATGATTTCAAAATCATTATTAAACCAGTAAACTAATACTTTTATATTAAGGAGTGTTGTCACATCAAGAAAGCCATGTGTTTTTTATTAAGGAGTATATTAATATTTTGAGTTCATAAAGTCAATAAAACATCTTAATATAGAATAATTCTTTTCTTGGACTGGCTGACTTCAGATTATCAGTGCATATCATTTGCTGTTCTTATATATAACAATGAATTCATGTTGGAAATACACAATCATTACAAACAGTGCTCAGCACAATGTCATAAGCTATTTTTCATTAAATCTCTGTCGTGCTGCTGATAGATATTAGGCAGTGTGTGTGTGTGTGTGTGTGTGTGTGTGCGTGCACACACACACGCCCACATGCACGTGCTTATACACAAAGGATAAGGTAGAAATAGGAAATACACTTTTAGCCAACAGGGAAGAGGAGATATTTTAATGTACATGTTCTAAAAATAAAGTAACTTTACTTACAGAGCCTCGATTTCCTCATCTGTAGAATAAGGATTCAAAATAGTTCCTATATCATAGATGGTTTGTGAGGAATAAATGAAATAATGTATATGACATGTTTAGCACAAAACAGTATAATAGGCATACAATTAATGTCCTTTTTTCTATCATTTTTTATCTTCATGTAATTGGTTAGATTCAGTTCATATATTATGAAAAGAGATTATTTGTCTACCATATATCTTGAGATATTTTCTTAGTTTGTAGCTTTCCTTAAACTTTTATTAGAGTGTTCATTGCTATACAGATGTTTTTAGTTTGTACATAATTAATTCCACCCAAGTTTTCCTATATGGCTTCTGGGTTTGTGTCAAAATTATAGGTTTCTCCAGTTCAATTTTATGAAAATATATTTTTTATATTTTCCTGTAGTCTTAAAATTTTAACCTTCAATGTTTAATCCATTTGAGATTTATGAATGATGTCCAATGGGTATATAATTTATTTTTTCAAATAGCGAGTCAGTTGTTCTAAGTCACTGAAAGGTTAATTTATATATCTCCATAGATCTGAACTGTCATCTTGATAATATACTAAATTTCTCTAAATAATAGGCTATCTTCCTGAACTTCCTATTTTGTTTTGTTGACACCTTCTTTGCCTTCATAACCAAGCCATCAAAAATTCCTACCAATTCTATTTCTAAAATATAGCTGGAATTCATCTTGATCCCCACAGATATCGCTCTAGTCCAAATTACTATCTTTTTTTTCAAATTGGCTAAATAATAGCTTTCTAAACAATGTCCCCCATTTCAGTCTTGCCCCTCCCCATGTCTATTTTCTGCAATGAGTACTGCATGATTTCAAAACACAAAAAGTCAGATCCTTTGCTTTAATTACTTCAGTGGTGTACCATTACAATTGTAAGAGTCAAACTCTTTTTTGAGAACTACAAGGCACTAAAGTCTAACCCTAGACTTCCTTCCTCTTTGAAATTTATCTGGCAATATTACTCTCACCCACCAAACTGGCTTTTTAATGGTTTTTCAGGCAGGCCAAAACCTTTTCATTTTCAGCACCTGTTTTCTTCAACTATGGGGCATTCTTTCATTAGTCCTTCATTGGACTATTTCCTAGTTATAATTCTGTTTTCATTTCAGATGCCCTTCCCTAACTCATGCCTTCAAATCTAAATGAACGCATGCTCTGAATACAAATCCTATTGACAGATTTCTCTTAAATGTCAGACTTTTCAGTTAATTTTAAAGATATAATTGTTCCTTCTTCATAGCCGAATATTCATGTTTTATGAATATGTTGTCTTCCTACCTCTCACTTTGGATACTACTTTAATATTTTCAAAGTGCCAGCTTATTTCCTGAGTTAGTTCTATTTCAGTGAGAAACATTTTCTCTGATAACTTGTTCTCCTCTTTTTGGAAGTAAATTTTCTTCAGTTGTTGTTTTCTTATAGTCAACAGTTCAGGTTTGGATTAAGAAATAATATTAACAGGAATGGGCTTCCTCAATATTGACATAGGACACTTATTAATTTACCCAGAACAACTCCCTAAAGCACTGCAGTTGACCAGAGAGGGCAACCGAAGGAATCTGCCCTGGATGAAGTTAGTGGGTAGGAGTAGGCGTCATGTAAACTTCCTTCAAGTGTACAGCTTAATCCTTGTGATGGTGAATTTTATGCATCAACTTGACTGGGCTAAAGGATGTCCAAATAGCTGGTAAAACTATTTCTGAGTGTGTCTGTGAGGGTGTTTCTGGAAGAGACTAGCATTTGATTCAGAAGACTGAGTTAAAAGAAACGCCCTCACCAAAGTGGGAACATCATCCAATCCATTGAGTCTGAATGGAAAAACAACAAAAAAAGGAAAGGTGAATTCTCTCTTTCTCTTTTCTTGAGCTGGGATATTCATCTTTTCCTGACAATGGAACTCCTGGCTCTAGGGCCTTGGGACTCCAAGACTTACTTTACCAACTCCTCTGATTCTCAGGCCTTCAGATTCATACTGAATTATACCACCAACTTTCCTGGCTTTCCAGCTCACAAATAGCAGATTGTGGGATTTTTCAGCCTCCAAAACTATGTGAGCCAATTCTTAAAATACATCTCACACACAGTCATACCTTAGAGATATTATGGGTTCAGTTCCAGACCACCGCAATAAAGTGAATATTGCAATAAAGCAAGTCACACAAATTTTTTGGTTTCCCAGCACATAAAAAAGTGATGTTTATACTATACTGTAGTCTGTTAAGTGCGCAATAGCATTATGCCTAAAAGAAGCAACGCACATACCTTTAATTTAAAAATAACACACCATTGGAAAAATCGCGCCAATAGAGTTGTTTGATTCAGGGTTGCCTCAAACCTTCAATTTGTAAAAAACACAATATAAGTGAAGCACAGTAAAGTGATACACAATAAAACAAAGCATGCCTCACAGGCATAGTATTTGCTCATTTCGTATCTGTGTCACATTTTGGTAATTCTTGCAACATTTCAATCTTTTTCGTTATTATATTTGTTATGATGATCTGTGGTCAGTGATTTTTGATGTTACTATTGCAAAAAAAATTACAACTCTCCGAGGGCTCAGATGATGGTTAGCCTTTTTAAGTAATAAAATAATATTTTAAAATTAAGGTATTACTTATATATGTATATATATATCCTATTGGATCTGTTTCTCTGGAGAACTCTGACTAATACGATTCTCCCTTAAATAAGGTGGAAGACAGAGCTTTTGGCTTAGATTCAATTATGTTGTTTTTCTGAAAAGCTAAGCCTGAGGCCTATGCCTGGACAAACTGCTCCACTTTTAAAACTCTGTGGAGTTCTGAATGCCTTTCAATATGCCACCCAGCATGTTCTTGAAATATTAAGAATGTCTGCATTTAGCTAGAGATATAGTTACAACTGGGGAAAAGGAGATTTGTCTGTAGAGTTAGTAAAACCATTTTTTTCTTTTATCTCTGTTATTTTTGATAGAACTAGTCAATAATAATTATAGGAAAAATAATGAATGATTTTGGTGGAGGAAAGAGAAATGAACAAGTGCCTAGTTAACTCAAATGAATTCATAAATATAGTACATTTTTTTTACTTTGGCTTAATAAATATCCTTAGGTTGTATTGTAATTAGCAAACTATATACCAAGCCAGGACTTGTGTGGAAAATAAGGTGCTACTAGAGAAAGAGGTCTGTTGATTGATGAAGAGACTCCAAAGGGACTGAGAACAGAAAAAGAAACATATAAAAAGATATGGCAACACAGTACTTAAGTTAGAAACAAGTTAGAAGCTTGGAAGTCACTACTGCACGCTAAAGTTAAAACTAAATAAAGTGAAAAATCAACAACTCTTCTTACATCCATAAGAAAAGTGAGATCATGAAGCAAACAACTGCTCCCCAAGTTAGAGAGACCTACAGGCTAATACAGAGAATCACAGCTTACTAGAGAACAAACCCACAAGCTGCAACCTCACCAGGAACCAGTGCTGGGGTAGGAAAACCTGAATTGTAATTGATAAAGGCTGAATTTAACAATGACATACCACCCCTGTTCGAAAGCCCAAAATCCAGTAATACTGAATCAAATGCTGGCAAGGATGTGGAACAACAGGAACTCTCATTGCTGGTGGGAATGCAAAAGAGTACAGCCACCTTGGAGAATGGTTTGACAGTTTTGTACAAAACTAAACATACTCTTATTATACAGCTCAGCCATTGGGTTCCTTGACTTCAGTCACTGTGAGTTAGTGGAAGGGTGACTTTAGCATAGTTTTGATTACAAGGAAAAGTTGACCTTCACGTTATCTACTGATTTTTTATGTGCACATGTTTGTGGGGAGTGGACTTGGGTAGGTGCTTTATAAACACAATTATATATAGCAGCAGTGTCAGGATTTTTTTATATTGAATAACAATATTGAATTTTACCTGAGCCCTGTGCTCTTGGAAACAGGAGAGGTTAAAAGAACCACTGTTCCTGGCGAATTGAAGTTCTTTCTTTGTCGCAAAAGAATTTGGAGACGAAGCAGAGAGGTTACGAAAGTATAGTAAGAGTTTACTTAAGCAAGGATAGGCTCTCAGAGGAAGAGCGGGCAGACAGGTGAGGAACTGCTGCCCTGTTTCTTCGGCAAGCTGGTTTTGAGGGGCACACAAATGAAACGGAGGAATATTCACTGGGGAAAGAGGAGTTTGGGGGTTGTATTCCCTGATTTTCATCTTGTAGGGCCTTAACTATACTTACACCCCTACTTCCCTATCGATACTTTTGAGCTTTAAGCTTTTTCGGCTGGCAATAAGATACTGGAATGTCCCCCCTGGGCAGAAACCGTTCCGAGCAAACAAGTATGGCTGGGGATGAAACCTCGAGCAAACAAGTATGGCGGGTGATAAGAATGATTAAGCCAGAGTTTAAAGGTCGCCCTAGCCAACCATAACTCATGTGACTCAACCCCCCACCACAAAAACACGAAAATGTAAAGTAGGCATCCAACAGCTAACCAATCAAGGAACTAGAGCCAAGTCCCCACTCCGGTCCAGGAACAAACAAACCAATGAGAAAAAAACCCTTGATATATCCACACTTTGCATAATGAAAAATGAAAACTATAAAATGTATGTGATTCCGCTTGGGGGGGTTCCTCTTCGGCCTCCTGCGTGAGGACCAAGGAACCCCGGTGCACCGGCTCCTAATAAACCTCTTGCGTGTTGCAGCGACTCTCGACTCTTGGCGGTTCTTGGGCGAGCTGGGATTCTTCGGAGACCGTTTAGGTCTAACAATCTCAGCTCCGTCTTCCCAAGAGGAGGAGGTATTTTTGCCGTTATTTAGCTTAGGTCAGAAGTGTCATAGCGTCGGTGCATGATGGGTACTTCTTACCTGTTAAAGCTAATTGTATTGTAATGAGAGCATAATGAGAAACGGGTTACATAAGGATGCAGGAGATTCCCGCCTTTCCCCCACCTTTCTTTGTCTGCTGCCGACACTTACCACCCAGAATGTGTGGTTTCCTGTCAGTCTGGAGGTTCCTGCTTTCCTTTGTCTGCCTATGGACCCCCGCTGTTTACAAGCTGAGTGATTTCCTGCCACCTGGCTCCTGCCCCCATTTCTCTGCTCTTACCTAGCTACCTGCCTACTGCAACACCACCACCACCCTCCCCACCCTTTGTGTTCTGGAAAATAGCTTCCTGCAAAGAACTACACTTCCCAAAAGGAGTTAGACTAGATGCCACCCTTGTTTATCTATGATAGGACCAGATACAGACTCTCAATGTTCCCTTTCTTTGCCTCATAAATGATTTTCTGAACTGCTTGTCCCCACTGATCAATTACAACAAAATGCTTTCAAACCAAACTTTGGTTAAGCTTCTCTCCTTCCTTCAGGACCTTGAACTTTGGCTCACTCTCAGCCTGAGCCAGCATACAGCCCCTTCTGAAAACAGGCAGTCCTCAAGGTAAAATATTCTCTGATCTACTATCAATCGTGCCACCGTTTCTTTCCTCCCACTTCCTCACACCTGTTTCTTTCCCCTTAGCATTCTTTCCTCTCTATAAAAAACCAAACAACAACAATAAAAAATGTTTTTTCTAACTCTTGAGGTGCTTGCAGACCTTGTGGTCAGAGCATTCTCCTTACTGCAATTGTCCCTTTCTCCCCTTGCAATAATCCTTTTGAATAAAAGTCTCTCCTTACTAAGTTTAGACTTGTTTGCTATTCACATGAGGATAAATACTAAAATATTTATTGTAAATATGACTGCCATAATACCTGGAGGTATTAGTTTTTGATGTGCATTCTGAAATCTGAAATTATAAATATTACTGTCAAGTAAGTTAGTACCTCACTCAAATATATTCCTTCGGTTTTTCAAAATGTGCAAAATAAATACCTATGAACTTTTGCTTAATAATACTTACCCTCGAACAGCAACCAATTACCTGGGAAGATTTTGTTTGTTTGTTTGCTTTTCTTTCAGATTTACAAATCACTAAAAGCATTTGGCATATACTGGGCATGATTTGATTTTATGGAATTTTGCTTCTGATAATCTGTGTGATTTGAGATTTTAGGGCTAGAATCCCTAGGTACAGGTTTATTAATCAAACAACTAGTCTTTAAGGAAAAAGAAATTGAAATATATATCTCATCAAAGTATCATTTCAATTAGCTATGGCTTTGGCTTTTTCCCATTCCTCACATATACTCAAATAATAATTTATTGTTTTATAAATTTTAAAAAATAGCATTACTTTTTAAAAGCCGTAAGTTGGAAGAATCTTAATAAACTGAGGAAAAGTTCACAGTATTTAAGTGGAAAAAATGGTTACAGTAAGTTGTAAATAGGAAGGTCCAGATTGATTCCAGTTGTGTGCATATTTGTAGGTATAGATATAGATCTACATGAAAGATAATATTAACAATGGTGGTTATCTCTATAAAGTAGAACTTTAGATATTGATCACGTAGTCTTTGTACTTTTCCATATGTCCCCAATTTTCTTCAATTAATATATTTTTAATCTATAAAAGTCTAAAAGGAATGCTATTCTTATTAATTTTAAAACTAATCTCTAAAATTTTATTTTTATAACAATGATTTTTTTCAAACATTTGTAGTTCATATCATGTAAACTTGATGCAATTTTACAACTATGGAGTGTTTCAAAATGTCAATATTATTTTCTTGTATAGGGCGTGGTAAAATTTTAATTTTGGATTACTGAGAGGCTTAAATGAGGTGAGAAATATCATTAAGACAGTCTGGTAGGATATTCTACATATATATGTACACATAATTGTTTAATATATGTATAATTGATTCATAGTATATATATATCTGGTATATACATAAACATTAAGACAAAATGATTTCTGTGGAGATATAACAATTATAAAAGCATAGATTCTATCTAAAAAAGAAGAACAATTTACTTTTCTGGCAGAAACTGTTCTACATTTCTACTGGCCTGTATGGATGAGCCATCATGTTTTCTTTGTGGCCCATGTGTACCAGATAATCTTCCTGTAAGGAAAATCGAAAATACATGGAAATGTATAAGGTTAGAATTTGATGCAAAATCTCTTAAATAAATGTTATGACTGGGGCAAGACCACCCCTACTCTATTAGATAATACCTGTAGATGAAGGGAAAGGAAACTTACCTGAGCTTAGAACGGAGACCTATGCGCTATGAATGATTAAAAGAACACAGAGAAGAATACTTTCTAGTACATGTTGTGGGGTGACACTCAAATAACCCCTGACCAGGAAATGAGCTGAATTTCTTGACATAGGAAGCTGAAAACAAGAGAGCAGTAGTCACGTAAGTGGAAGGGTGCTTCAGTCACTTTTGTGAGGCAGCTCAGCAGTGACATGAGGATTGCAGTGGAAGATTGGCAGTGACAGGAGGAGCCATGCCTGTGTGACAACGAATGGAGAGCTATGTGCCAATAGTACTATCAAGCATGAACCATGAGGCAGAACTTGTAACAGCTGGTGAAGGACTAGAGGCAAATAAATGTATGTAGATGAGTACCAAGGACTGCAGCTAATTTTAATTGCTGTCAAGGCAACACTGTGGATTTTTTTTTTTAGTTTCTTATAGAGACAAAAATAAATAATAAATTTAAGATTTGAAATCTTATCAATTCCAAATGGCATAGGTTCAAAATAAAAGAGTATTATTGATATTACTACCAAAATGAATATTTCCTGCATTCATTAGGAAATTAGAATCAAAGGTTACTAAAGGGAGAGGGAATGGGATGTGGAGATGGGAAGGTGGTCAGGGGAAACGTTCTGAATGAGAAAGGAATAGGGTTCCTTTGCACCAAGTAGAAAGATAAGGGGGTTTTGTTCTTCCAAGACTATGATCAAAAAAGCAAATAGTTGTATTGTGCCAGATAGGACTGTCTCATACTAGCCAAGGATTCTGAGCCATGAGAAATAGGAAGAGGAACTCAGACCTTGGGAAGGAAGAAGAAAACTTTGAGGTTTTCCTCTAGTGCAGAGACCAGGACTCAGCAAATCATAAACTGATTATTTTTGGATGCTGATATAAAAAGCATCACGGACTTAGAATGTCATTAAGGGCAAGGACAGATGGAGAGTTTGTAAGTCGAGAAGCTTATACAAAATGCAACAAGGAAACTCTTCAAGAAAAAACCGAAAGTTATGAACACAGTACTAAAATACATGTTTATTTAAATAAGAAAAAGAATCCCAACAAATTATAAATTTTTAAAGACTGACAAATAGCATGATACAAATTCAAAATAAGAAAATAAGATTGTGTTAACTACCCTGTTATATCTCTGTAATACATTTTTGGTCTTTATTTTTGGCTATATACTCTAGTGTGTATGTGTATGTATATAAATATATATATATATATATATATATATATATATATATATATATACTCTCCTTATATAAAAACTATTTTAAAATATGGTTTCTGTATAGAGGAGAAAGAAAAGTTAGTCTTTCTACAAGGTTATCAATCAAAATTTAATTTTTGTCATTGGTAGCTTAAATTCTTCAAAACTTGTTATTAATAATAGTATCTATATTTTTAGGATTATTGTCAAATCTGGGAAACCTTTATCAAGATTTAAGATATTCATGTATTTCAAGTTCATTTTGGCAGTGACTAATTCTAAGTAGTCTTTAAATTGGTAACATTCATTAACCTGTTTATCATAGATGTCTGTGTTATAGAAGCATTTTTTATTTATTTTATTTATTTATTTTTTTTTATTTTTATTTTTTTTTGCGGTACGCGGGCCTCTCACTGTTGTGGCCTCTCCCGTTGCGGAGCACAGGCTCCGGACGCACAGGCCCAGCGGCCATGGCTCACGGGCCCAGCCGCTCCGCGGCATGTGGGATCTTCCCGGACCGGGGCACGAACCCGCGTCCCCTGCATCGGCAGGCAGACTCTCAACCACTGCGCCACCAGGGAAGCCCTAGAAGCATTTTTTAAATTATACAAATCTCTATGTGAGTATTTCATGTCAAATAAATAAGAGTTTACATTTTTAATGTGTTCATGTGATTCACTCCTTAATATTAATTGACTTATCAAACAAACTGACTTTACATTTTATTTCATTGAAATATATTCATTTCACTGAAGCAAATTCCTCTTAATTATTATTTACCATGTGATCTAAAATACTTTTGTTACAAATAACTTCTTGATATCTGTATTAACTTCCTAAGGCTACTATAACAAATGGCCACAAATTTGATGGCTTAAGACAACATAAATTTAGTCTCTCACAGTTCTAGAGGCAAGAAGTCTAAAATCAAGTTTTCAGCAAGGCCACAGTCCCTACAGAAACATTAGATGAGAATCCATTTTGTGCCTCTTCTAGCTTCTGGTGTTGACAGCTTCCTCTGCTTGTAGCCACGTCACTTCAGTCTACCTCTGTCCTCACATCACCTCCTCCTCTATGTCTGTCTTCTCATCTGGTATTTGACTCTTGTAAGAACACTTGTCATTGGATTTAGGGATGACATGGATCATACAAGATAATCTTGTCTCAAAATACTTAATTACATTTGCAAAGACCCTTTTTCCAAATAAAGTAACATTCACAAGTTTCAGGGATTAGGATGTAGACATATCTTTTTGAGGTCACCACACATTCAAACTTTCCTTATCTGAAGACCAGTAATTTTCATGAATAAACACTTTTCCACTGTCTCAATCTCATCAGTCTATTTCCAGAGCATCATAATGGTTGATTTGATAGTTTTATTCAACTTTACAGTTGCTTTTTGGAGAAAGAATTTTTAGCCTCTTCACTCCATCATGCCAGAGCAAATTCCAAACTTTGTTTTTCAATTTTCTCCCTATTTTGCATTGTTTCTAAAATCTTCTTGATGCTTAAGCTAATAAAGAGAGTTGTTATTCTGATTAGTTTTTCAAGCACATGTATTTAGTAGTCCAAAAATTAGGGGCAATTAGATTTTTGTTTTGTTCAAATGGATAGTTTCAGTTTAAAATCTAGGCAAATGATACATCATATTTTATAAGATGTTTCTTAATCATTTCAAAATCAATTGGTTGCAATATGTATTCCATACAGGTGCTGAGTCTTTATAAAACCCAAAGTGCATTCATTTTAATCAGCTTTTACATTGTCTCCTAGAGATTTATTTATTTACTTACTTAATTTTTATAGTTACAGCCTTGTCTCAATGTTATATGTCATTAAAATGTGATCTTACTTTGCTGGTTGAATTTAAAGAATACATCATTTCTGTCATGGTCAAGGTGAAAAATAATGAATGTTAAATGCCAATGCCATTCTCACACATACTAACTATAAACTATGAAATACCAGTGTGAAGATCGAGAAATAACAGGTATTTCACTCAAGGTCAGTAGGTATCTCGAGGAAAATATACCAGCAAAGATTAGGTGTCAGTGAGGGTTAGGTTGCCTTGGTGGGAATCTTAGAATGGTTTCCTAATGGAAGTAAAAAAAAAAAAAAAGTTATAAGGGAGATGGACTCTTCTGAGATTTCATATGTTCATGAAAACATTCGGTTTAATATAATTAGCATGTGGAAGGAGAGAAAAATTTATACCAGACATTGCAGAACAAATTTTTTTAAAAAATCAAATAAAAATGATTTTCAGGAACATTATTCCAGAGAATAATATTCCTGAACACCATTCTATAATCATGGACAAAGGACTGTGGTAAAATCAGAGCATAGCATGGTGGAGAGTGTGTGGGAGTGAGGATGAAGAAGTCTTTGTCTAACTACAGGATAGAAGAGTTAATCCTAAGCACCATCAAAAGGAGAATTCTATGTCTAAACAAACACTATGCTTTTAAACATGAACAATCTTTTTCAAAATTAAACAAACCAAAAAAAAAAAAAAACTGTTCTGTGAAAGAGGAATTCCCATAGAAAAATAAGTAGCAAGAGAGATGATAGACACTATATAGACAAGGGAAAACTTTTCTAAGTTTTCACAGTGGAGGTGGGTAAAAATGGGTACAGCTATTATGTTGGACATAAAAGTTGGGTAACTTCAGTGTTTGCTCAAATTGTGTTAATGGCATGCATATATTTTTCTACTTCATTCCACACTTACAAGATTCTTTCTTATACCTGAAATACACTTTTCCTAAGTTCCATCCATTTTTATGCATGAATTCAAATGTCATCGCTGTAAAATTTTAATATGCTAGCCTAAAAGAATTTAACCCATCTTCTTTTCTCTCTCCCTTTCAGTCTTATCTCCCATTATTCTGCTCTATAAACTTTGTGATCCTGCCTAATTCATTACTTGCTATTCCTCACTTTCTCTGTTGTCTTCCCTTTCCATAAGCTATGCCCACTGTATGGAGTTGTCTTTCTCTGCCTCTCCTTGATTCTCTAGTCTTTCAAATCCCTTCAATATATTCTAAGACCTATATGAATTAGTAAATTCTGTTTGTGAAAAACTCATTGGGGGTTTAAAAAGTGAGGGAAATGGGGCTGAGGTTCTTTATTGGAAAAAAATGAGAAATTTCAGGAAAGTTTAAATATTCTAATTGGGAAAGATACAGTAAACAAACAAATGGATAAATAAATATAATAAAGTATACTATAATTTTGGTTAGTAAAAAGTGATATGAAGAAATAAAAGAGGGTAATGGGTAATAATATAGGAGAGTAATATGACTGAAAGAAACTCAGACACAGGACAGACCAAGAGACAGGGTGGTCAGCTCATCTTGGTTAAAGAGATAATATTTGAATTAAGGCATTAATTTTGAAAAGGAGCCAGCTGAGCTGAAACTGGTAGTAGAGGTAGGAACAGAACACATTCCAGACAGAGGTTACAGCATTTACAAAGACACTGACATGGGAACTAACTTGAGCTATCTCAGTATCAGAAAGAAGATATATACTATTGGAACATAATATGGAAAAAAGTAGCAGAAAATGAATTCAGACAGACAGGTAGATATCACATTTTCTAAAATGTGTTCAGTATGGTCACAAAGTAGGGGTAGATGCCATATGAGTTAAGTCATTCTCTAACATCATCAAAATAAAACTTCATAGTTATTTGTTGATATAGTGTCTTCTATCTCTTGAACCCTTCTATCATTTTGCAATTTAATTATGGATTTTACTGATCTCTACACCATGTTATTCATGCAGGGTTTTAAGTTATTTAGCACATAATCTCCCTGAACCTGAGGACCATATCACTTATTCATGTATCCTTGAAACACTTAATTTGGTATCTTTATCATGCATTAGTAATTGGTTTTGCCATGTTTAGTATCTTGGGAATATATTGCTACTTATAAAATTAATCTGAAAAGAATTTTTGTTGGATTAACTGGCATGATTTACTATATTCTAGCAAGTTGTTATTCAGTGAAGAGTTTTTTTGATGTTATCCATGATACTTTGTTTACTTTAAAGTATCGTTGAGGTTCTTATAAATGACACTGGTAAAATAGTGTCTAAGGACATGTTAGATTTACTGAAGTATGGGACTTTATCTCATCAAACTTCATTAGCATACTTACTTTAGACATTAAAGCAATTTTAACAGTTAATAAATTCAAATGGAAATCTGCGTGTTGCAACTTCTATAAAATTAATTAAAGGAAACTCAGGGTAGTAAATACCGCAGATGCAATATATCAGTTCTGAAGAAGTACAAGGAGAGTAGATTATTGAATGCCAAGAACTTGCTTACATTTCAGGGATGAGGTAAATCAATGATGTGGGAAATAAAACTTTACAGCCCTTGTTGTCTTTAGTGTTCAGATTCTTTGTCCCAATCTTTAAGATGTAATGATAAGAATACTGCTATATTCTTGAAAGAACACTAAATTTGTATTTGAAAGGTTCTACTGCAAGGTAAGTCAAGTCGATAGAGCTGTATATGAGAGACATTAAGTTAAATGCATTTAATAAACATGGAAAAATTTAAGAGGAGAGTAATAGTATTTTCTTCCAGTCTTGTAAACATGACTGACATATACAGAAGTCTCTAAGTGTGGATTTCAAATATGTGGGCTTCAGTGTGTAGTATTTTATTTCCTGATGGTTCATAAAACTTTGTTCTTTGGGTCATTGTGAATAATGTGAAATAAATCACCTTTAACAAAATAAGTTCATTAAGTGACTTTTCTCCTTCCTTGTGTTAAACAGAAAATGGTTTCTGCACAATAGCATGTAGTTTCTCAAAAGAATACAAAAGGAAAGCAAGCCCTATCTTTAGTTGTGTTGGTGTCCTCTCGGTCAAAGAGTATCAATGTTAGAACACCATTGGTCACCCAGGAAATTAACAGCTTTTGTAAGGATTTTAAAAACATAACAAAGGAATTGTGAAATGCAAGTGTACATTTCTATATGTTTCTTTTGCAGTGAATGAAGTAAATAACATTCCTCTCTAAATTATAAAAATCTGCCAGTGTCAAGTGTTCTAAGGAAACATGTCTTTATTTCTAAATATTTGCTTTTTGAAAAGTCCCATGTAGTCAAGCTGTTTCTTTCTATTTACCAGTTTACTTATTCTTTGTTAACCTGAACATATAAGCATAATTTTACAATTATAGGATTGGAAAAACTTTGTGTTCGAGTGTTTGTTGTCTTTTTGTGTGGGTTTCTTACCCTTTTGAGAAGCTGATGAAAGCTGTGCACCCTCTCCTCAGAATAATACACTAAGACTCCCACCCACAAACTTCCGTATACAGTTTCAAAGGGTTTAGGACCTTTGATTTTGTTCATTCCATTGTCTGATATACAAAAAAAAAAACAACAAACAAAAAAAAAAACAGTTTTCTACCATGTTCCTAAAGCTCTTAAGAAAAGATATTTCATAACATCACTCGGTAATGCATTCCAAATGCTTCAAAAACTTCCTTAATCAGTACCATATCTCAGAAGGAATCAGATCTCATAAGTCACTGCAGACAAAAACCAATTGCCCTCCTTTTCACTGTTCTTGGGTTAAATTGAACTGGTAAAATGATAGAAAATAACTAAAAGTAATCCAGATTTTCTTTGTGCCACATTGTCGAATGAAACTTTCCCTCTGAACTATTGAAAAACTGATAAATAGAGAAATTACATGGTGACCTGTTTTATAATACAGACATCTGTATTAAAAATTTCCTCTAGTACAGTCAGGGAAATCTGGAGGCATTTCCCAAGACTACAGATCATAAAGAACTGAGGGTTGAAAGCAATGACTTTCTCAACAGATTTGAACATCTGCTCACTGTCAATATTCTCAACATCTCATCTATTCTACATTCCCACTATTTTTCCTTGGTTCTACCTGAAATATAAGTGGAAAGCAGCCGTGACACCATGCAATCTATATTTTGTCTTTACACTTAAAAGATTTCAGCAGCATAAATTCAAAAAAATTATTTGTTTACATATAAGCTTATTAGATTTTTGCCCTCCATAAATTACAATAGTTTCTTTAGCCTTCTCCAATCTCTTTTTTTTTTTTTAATTTTTGGTTTGAAAAGTCACAGGTTATTCTACAGATTTCCAACCTTGACAAAAGAGGACAAAAAGAAAAGATTTAACTATCCTTACTATTACAGGCAGACATACAAGTGAGGGTAAACCTGATAGTGTAAAAAAGTGAAAATGTATGTCATTTTCATATGCTATTGAATAATATGTAACATTGTTACCTTTATTTAAGACAAAGTGAAATATTCTAGGACACTTCATTATTTTGATCATTTCTACCATTTCACCCACATTCTGTGTGATTCTATTTAAATCATATTTTGTTTTTAGAATTTGCAAGCATTCTTTTTTTTAATTTAGTTTTTAATTGAAGTTTAGTTGATTTTCAGTGTTGTGTTAGTTTTTGGTGTACAGCAAAGTGATTCAGTTTTATATATATTTTTATATTCTTTTCCGTTATGGTTTATTACAGGATATTGAATATAGTTACCTATGCTACACAATAGGACCTTGTTGTTTATCCACTATATATAACAGTTTGCATCTGCTAATCCCAAACTCCTAATTTATCCCTCCACCCCCTTTCCCCTTTGGTAACCGTAAGTTTCTTTTCTGTCTGTGCGTCTGTTCCTGTTTAGTAAATAAGTTCACTTTTGTCATTTTTTATATTCCACATATAAGTGATATCATATGATATTTGTCTTTGTCTTATTTCCTTCACTTAGTATGATAATCTACAGGTCCATCTATGTTGCTGCAAATGGCATTATTTCATTCTTTTTTATGGCTGAGTAATATTCCTTGTATATATGTACAACATCTTCTTTATCTATTTCTCTGTTGATGGATATTTAGGTTGCTTCCATGTCTTGGCTATTGTAAATAATGCTGCTATGAACATTGGGGTGCATGTATCTTTTTGGATTATGGTTTTCTCCAGATATATGCCCAGGAGTGGGATTGCTGGATCATATGTAAACTCTATTTTTAGTTGTTTGCAGAACCTCCATACTGCTTTCCATAGTGGCTGAACCAATTTACATTCCCACCAACGGTATTGGAGGGTTCCTTTTTCTCCACACCCTCTCCAGCATTTGTTATTTGTAGACTTTTTAATGATGGTCATTCTGACCAGTGTGAAGTGATACCTCATTGTAGTTTTCATTTGCATTTCTCTAATACTTAGCGATGTTGAGTCATCTTTTCATGTGTGTCTCGGCCATCTGTATGTCTTCTTTGGAGAAATGTCTATTTCGGTCTTCTGCCCATTTTTTGATTGCATTGTTTTATTGTTGTTGCTGTTGAGTTGTACAAGCTGTTGGTATATTTTGGAAATTAAGCCCTGTCAGTTGCATTGTTTGCAAATATTTTCTCCTGGTCCATAGGTTGTCTTTTTGTTTTGATTATGGTTTCCTTTGCTGTGCAAAAGCTTATAAGTTTGATTAGGTCCCATTTGTTTATTTTTGCTTTTATTTCTATTCCCTTAGGAGACTGACTAAATCATATTTTTAAATACAAAATTTAAAATACTTGTGTAATTTTAATAAAAGTTTAATTCTCATGCCAAACAACTTTCTAGGAATTACTAGAATGATGATGCATTATATTAATACAATTTTTTGAAAGTATGCAATGAAATGTGGCAATGCTTGGAAGATATACATGATTCAATAAACCAATATTTTCCAAAATCATACATGGGTAAAGAATTCATTCAAAGTGTAAGATAGACTGATGAATTTTAATATAACAGTAGGAACTTGTCCTTCATATGGTTTCAGTTTCTATATTGCAATGACCATTCAGAAACTATATATAGTGAGTTAAGGTGTAGTATTAAAGAAGAATATCTATAATCATCTGAAAACTGTATATCTGTGTGAAGCTGAATTTATTTCATATACTCCAAGCAAAATAGTATTTTTCAACATAATAAATACCAAAACTGATATGGCAATATATTAAACAAGACATTCAAGAGATTTGGTGAAAATAAAAAGCAATGCTACTTTTCTCATTAAATTTTTGTGGGTTTGGAAAAGATTATTAAAATGTAATAAGTTTATTATTGTTATTCTAAAATGAATTAATATATAAATATCTTTTAAATGTCTCTGTTTTATCTTTAACATAATAACTGTCAACATAGTACCACACAAAACAAAAATTCTCTAGGGCTGTCAGTAATTTTACTAGCGTAAAAGAGTCTTGAGACCCAAAAGTTTGTGAACTGTTGAGTTAGAATGCTATGTAACTTGTCCAGTGACACACAGGAATAGAAATTAGTTTGACACTTCAAAACCCATATTTTTCTGACTCCACCAAGCTATTCTACCTCATCTCCTAATATCACCCAGATCTTTTGAGACTCAGATAGTCACCAAACAGAAAAATATAGTGTATATATGTGGGCAGCCATATCCTTTCCAGGTGTTTGTGTGTATATGTGTATGTATGTTGTATGTTTGTATGTGTATAGTTTGTGTGTGAGAGAATTCATAGATGTGTGTTGACAAAGGTTAATGGCTTTGCTCAATTATTCATATACCAGTAGCTTTTTCTGAGATATCAAAAAAAAATATGCATTTCTTTGAAATGCCAAGCTTTTTTTTTTTTTTGTGGTACGCGGGCCTCTCACTGTTGTGGCTTCTCCCGTTGCGGAGCACAGGCTCTGGACACGCAGGCTCACCGGCCATGGATCACGGGCCCAGCCGCTCTGTGGTATGTGGAAACTTCCCGGAACGGGGCCACGAACCCGTATCCCCTGCATCAGCAGGCGGATGCTCAACCACTGCGCCACCAGGGAAGCCCGCCAATCATTTTAAAACTTTTTCTTTTCTTTACTATTGGTCTTAATTATTTATAATTAAGTAAAGAGAGTGAGATATTTGAAAATATGCCCTAGAAATTGAAAAGTTTAATCATATTTTCTTTATTTATGCTGCTTATTAGGATGCAAGCTCCGTGAAGTGTTCTTTGTTGGTTGGTTTACCAATTTTGTTGGCTACCTTATTAGGTAGTAGCTAGAAAAATCCGTGACATTCAATCATTTTTTTATAAATTAACAAGTAGTAAGAATATATAGCAGAGAAATTGTAAAAAAAAAGAATCACAGATAAGGTGACATCTACATTTCTCACTATTGGATATTTCTTTCTATTTTTTTCTTTCCAAAGATTTTATTTCTTTACTTGGGTCCCTTTCTCTGGCAACTCAGTTCTGTCCTCTCTTGATTATACTTTTTTTCTATAGTTAGTTCCAGGGTCCCCAAGCCTTGTTAACAGAACCTCTAAGCAGATAATCAAAATTCATATAACAAAATAACTATAATATCAGTGCAATATTTTGTTATTGTTGGTTAAGCCTCTTTTATCTGGGCTTGCCTTTCATGACCAAAAGCACGAAATATAGTTGTTTTTCTTTTTTTCCTGATGAAAAGATTAACTAACCTTTATCATATCATAAAATACAGATTTTTATCTATAAGAAATGGGGATCCTTTTGACACTTTAATTAAAGGTATGACATCATGTGATATGTCTTTTAGAAAGATAATTGGCAGCATTTAGAAGAGAGACAGACTGGAACCAGAGAGACTTGTTAGGAAGTTATTGCAGTAAATAGGAAGAGTAAGAGTACCAACTAAAACAAAAGCAATTAGCTTGGAGCAAAGGAGATAGATTCTAGAAACATTCAAGAGAAAGTAATTACATGTGAGATAAAGGAGAACTCAGGAATGACTGAAATAATACGTTCACTTTCTGGGAGAATAAAAAGTGTTATACTTGAGATACTGGCTATAAGAAAAAAAACCATGTGTGTAGGAAGAAAAAATTAGTTTGGAAATCTTGACATGTGGTGCCTGTGAAGCAGTGAGATGAAGATGTCTAGGGAGTATTTAGAAATATGTGGCGATGACATTTAGGAGAAAGACCAGAGCTGGGGAAAGAGATTTGACAATCACATATTACAGGTGGAAGGAGGAGCCAATAAGAAGGATGAAATCAATTAACAAAGCAGAGAGTGAGCCACAAAAGTCCCTAAGGGTAGAGACCTATGGCTCAATGTTCTCAAATTTTTTTGGAAAGTTAAGTAAGACAAAGAAATATATTTTAAAAACCAAAAATGCAAAAGGACATTCTTTGTATCATCTATCCAATTATCTACAATTCAGCTATTCCCAACCTTTTTGGCCCCAGGCACTGGTTTCCTGGAAGACAATTTTACCAGAGATGGGAGAGGTGGAAGGGGGAATGTTTCAGGTGGTAATGCAAGTGATAGGTAGAGATGGGAGCGTCAGATGGAGCCTTGCTGGCTCGCCCGCCGCTCACCTCCTTCTGTGTGGCCCGGTTCCTAACAGGCCTCGGACCTGTATCGGTCCACGGTCCATGGGTTGCGGACTCCTGACCTACCTCAATCCCAAAATATAAATTAAGAAAACTAAGAAAATGTTTGTATATCAAACTCCACAGATCATAATTGAATCATAAAATGACTGCACACTATATATTCATTAGGAAAATATAATACTAGACTAAATATAACATGGAATCATAAAATACTAAGTGCTGTGTAGTATGTAATACTATGATTACATTGTATAAAAATGTCATCATATAAATAACTGTTGGGAAACAGAAGGAAATATTTCAATATGGGCTCAATTACCAGATTATCTGGGTTTGAATACAAACTTTGACAATATTTTCTGACTCCTGTAGGTGGTTTCCTATTTCTTTAAGCCTCAGTTTCCTCTTTTGTAAATTGGGAATAATAATAGTGTCTCTATCTTGTAGAGAGTTTTAAATGTGATAATTCATGTGTTTAGAACATAACTAGCATTTGGCAACTGCTAGATATAATTATTAATTTTGATTAGTGGAAGAAAATAGAGAAAATAAATTGCTATTTTTGGATGGTTGAATGCTATTTCTGAGAGAGTAGACACTGTGGTCAGTCTCTATTAGTTAAATTTCTACATCCTGGGCAAATTACTTAATCTCTTTCATCAAATAATAAATAACAGTAGCATTTACCCAATAGGAGTGTTGTGAAAATTGAAGAAGATAAAACCTAGAATAGTGCTTTTACATATATAGAACTCAAACTTTGTGTTAATGTTCATAAATTTTAATAATTACTGTAAAATGGTCATTTTATGCATTTATTTTTTTACTTAATGTTTTAAAAATATACACTGTTCTTGAAATACAAATTCAAAGTAGAGAAACATCCAACAAAAACAGTATCGAGGGGCTTCCCTGGTGACGCAGTAGTTGAGAGTCCACCTGCCGATGCAGGAGACACGGGTTCGTGCCCCGGTCCGGGAAGATCCCACATGCCGCCGGGCGGCTGGGCCTGTGAGCCATGGCCGCTGAGCCTGCGCGTCCGGAGCCTGTGCTCCACAACAGTGAGAGGCCCGTGTACTGCCAAAAAAAAAAAAAAACAGTATTGATATGAGCTTTCTGGACGGTCAAAGATAACCAATTTCTTTTTACCAATTTCATTAATCAACAAAAAATAGTGTATAATCACTATATTGTATAATATTGTGCATTGATATTTAAGCTTACCTTGTATATGTGTTAAAATATATGTGAGGATCTGTTCTTCAACTTGGGAGATCACAGACTATTTATTTTCATATTCTTGACATTTTGTGCATTATATGTTGACTTTTAATGTTTATGAGTTCTATGATAGAAAGTAAGCACATACCATCTTAAAAAAGAGAAAGAATACTCAAGAAAATGCAGTCTCAGAGTTATGTAACATTAAGTTTAAGCAAGATAAGCTTTCCACAATTTCCACACTTGAATAAAAAAATAGGAAATGAGAAATGTCAAGGGTAACCAAGTTTATTCACAACTACATATAATAAACTAAATCCTTCAGAAACTAAGGAGTAAAACTAAGATACAAAAATAGGAAAACAATGCAAAAAACAAATATATCTGTGAATGTACAAAACAACTCTATAAAATTATTGTTGTCACTATTGTTTGTTCTTTGTTTTCAAACAAAATAAGGCACCCTAGTGGTATATCATGTATCTCAAATGCTTATCCTTCCCTTCACAGTAATATGAATCCTACCAATTCCTGAAGAATATATAGAAATGTTATCATGTCAGAGAACAAGTTCCCTTTAGGAATTCCAGGTCAAAATCAGATATACTCATTGATATTCTACTATCATTGCTAAAATATTATTTTAGTTATTGTGATAAAATTATATATTCTATAATAACAGAGCTTGCTTTTCTCTTTTATGGGCAACAAGAAACCAAGAGGTAAGTATTATTTCACCGCGTTTAAGAAAATGGACCCTATAGCCAGAGTAGTGTCTTTGGATTTAACTCTGCAACTTAGTAGTTGTATGACCTTGTACAAGTGTCCTAATCTCTCTGCAACTTAGTTTTCTCACGTGTAAGAGGAAAATAATTATAATTACCTATAATAGTAATGCAACTCTTGGAACTATTATGAGTATTAAATGAATGAACGCATACGTAGCACTTAAAACAGTGGCTAGCAAACAGTAAGCACGCAAGAATCACAATAAGCATGATCTTCTATTAATATATACAAATGCATATGTGCACAGGCTTTGAAGCCTATGAAATTTTGCGGGTAATTTTTTCTGATGAACTAGTAATCCTTCCATAATAAAACTTCCACATCACATTTTATTTATTTTTTTTATTATTATTTTTTAAAATAAATTTATTTTTGCTGTGTTGGGTCTTCGTTTCTGTGCGAGGGCTTTCTCTAGTTGCGGCGAGCGGGGGCCACTCTTCATCGCAGTGCGCGGGCCTCTCACTATCTCGGCCTCTCTTGTTCCATAGCACAGGCTCCAGACGCGCAGACTCAGTAGTTGTGGCGCACGGGCTCAGTTGTTCCGTGGCATGTGGGATCTTCCCAGACCTAGGGCTCGAACCCGTGTCCCCTGCATTGGCAGGCAGATTCTCAACCACTGTGCCACCAGGGAAGCCCCCACATCACATTTTAAATTATGGAATTTCTGGACTGCCACAGTTAATACATCTTTAGAAGAGGTGTCTCTAGCTGATGATGTGAAAGTCTTGGAGCAGGTCAATAAGTTAATGTTTTCCTTCAGTCCAATTATATTAGTGAACCTATAATAATAGTCTTCATGGATAAAATATTATGTCATTTGGGGACTTCCCTGGCGGTCCAGTGGTTAAGACTCTGTGATTCCAGTGCAGGGGGCACGGGTTTGATCCCTGGTCAGGGAACTAAGATCCCACATGCTACACTGCACAGGCCAAAAAAATTAAAAATGTTCCTGGTTAAATATCAAGGCATATTGTACTGAGCCAATTTGGCACAAAGGATGTAACCATAATTCCTCATAAGTTCATGAGATGTGTCTAGTGTACCAAGAGTAAACCAAAAAAAAAAAAAAAAAACCACTCTTAAAAAATTGTAGAAAAAGATTATGTCATTTGATGTTTTTGAACAATGTGGTAGGAAATAAGACAGCAGAAATATTTTACAAGAGCAATAGAATATAACAAAATGTTACATCCCTCATTACCAGTTGAAAGCAACTTTATCTCCGGGACAAATTTTTTTTTTCTCCACTAGTTAGTGTTTGTGTGACCTTGTACTAGTTGTTTTTTTTCTATTTCAGTTTCTCATCCAAAAAAAGGTGATAACATAGGATGTTTCTCATAATGTTGTGAAAATATAATGAGATGACAAATGTAAACAGTTACCAACTCTAATATAGCAACATTCAATTATTGAACTTGTTATTCAGACCCAAAATTGAGTTGCCATCATTTATTCCTCTTTTTTGCTGAACTAATCATTTTAGATCTATCTTCAAAATATGCTCTGAACTCCACTTTTCCCCACCATTTCTACTGAAATATCCCAGTTCAAGCTTCCAACAGCTTTAAGCTGGGGTCCCTGCAAAGTTGTTCTGACAGGTCGGTTGGTTTTACTCCTGCACCCCCTCCCTTTTCAGTCTATTCTTACACACGAGCCAGAAAATGGTTTTAAAATGTGAGTTAAATTGTTACTCCACATCTCTTCTCTAAACTATTCATGAACTGCAGTGCTTCCTCATTGCATTTAGAATAACACTGAAAGTCTTTAATAAGATCTGGCTCCTCTTCCACTTGTTTATGACAAACCATCTACCTTCATCTTCTTGAGCTTCCTTGAATAACTCAGACAAATTTCCACATCATGACCTTTGCACTTGCCACTTTTGGTTTGGTTGATTAGTGCCCAGAAATAATATATGACTCATTATTTCAGTTCATTCAGGCCTCTGGTCACAATTCATACACTCTCTTTTCCCTTACTGTTCTCTGTCATTCTGTTTATATGCCACTGCTTGACATATTGTGAGCTTAATGAGAAGAAGTACTCTTTTTTATTCAAAGTTGTATCCCAGTGCCTAGAACAGTGCCTGGAATGCAGTAGGTGCTAAAATTAATTAATTAATCTAATTGCTATTATAATTATTATCTAAATAAGATCCAGAGTGTATACATTTCTTTTTCTGATTGTTGAACTGTAACTGCTTATAAATTTCCGAAAATAAAGTATGTGACAAAAATTATATTGTCAAGAATCATCATTCCCCACCCTTACTCCAAGAGATAATATTATTGAAACTTTTTGGCATACTTTCATTCAGGATACTTTTAGTATATTTCTATTTTAAAGAATTGAGATGAAAAATAAGTCCTTTGTGCCAGTAAAACAGAAGTCATTAGAGCTATTTAAAACAAGAATAGCTTTAATACAGATAATTAGATGTTTATAAAATCATTGAGTAATGAATATATAAAGGTACAAAAAGTCACTGTTTAATCGTATTTTCTTTACGATTTTCCCAGTTTGCTGCTTCCTCCCAAGATGTCAGGCTGTTGCAGGAATCACAGGAAGCTTCAAAGGATGTTTACAGCTGCTTATGCCAATGAGGTAGGCAATATGGGGAAAACAACAAGAAGCACTGCAAGTCGTGTGTCTGCTGAAGTCCATGCTTGTCCACTAATGCTGGAAGAAAAATAATAAGCCCCAAACTGTTTCTCCCTCATTTTTCTCCCCCTTAATCAATGCTATCTGTTTCTCCACGTTGCCCACGCCAATAATCTAGATGATATTATTAACGTTTAATCTCGCTTCTCCCAAATTTTTGTCCTACTTGAAGTGCTATTTATTCTAATTCCAAAATTATCTTAAATGTCCCCCTTTTTTTGCATCTTTACTTGTAGCAACTCATCTCACTACTCAATTGCTGCAACGTTCCATATTCTAGCTCCCCTCAAATCTATTCTCCAAATGGGAGAAAGAACTTTTTGTGTTAACTTAAATTACATTACACTTAGGGTAATATTAAAATTCTATTTGTGAAGCACAAGGTACAGCAATTGACTAAAGTGTGTAAAATTTCAAAGGAAGGTGGGAGTGGTTTATGCAATTTAGAAGTAGACTGGATAAAGATATCAAGTGAGCATTTGAATTGTGTGTTTGGAGCATTGGTTAGAAATTGAAAATAATAATGAAAAAGTGGAAATCAACAGAATTATTTCTTCTAAGTCCAACCTAGTGATAATAACCTTCCCAATACACTGAATTCTTAGTGTTTTAAAATGAAAGTAAGATTCAGTGATTAGTTCATGAAATGAAGCACAGAAAAACAGACTAAAGGTGAAGAAAAAAAGAGCAACAGCAGAAAGTTGTAAAAAGAAAAAAAATAAGATCCAGATGGTAAGCCTCTTTTTCAAAGTGAGTTAGATACTAGAGAAAAATCTATAACTTTATGCAGTGATTCTAGAGCTAAGTACTTCTATATGCTAATAAATTCTCACCAGTTTTAGTCTTTACCAGTGGGATGTTGGAAATCTGCTACACAACACAGATACACACACACACACACACACACACACACACACACAAAAACCCTCAATTTAAAGACAACCTCAAAAAAAAATTATCAGAATCTATTGATTATAGTTCTTTTTATACTGTTTATTTCTGTCTTCTTCCTTAGATATTTGATCAAGGGTTTTAGCACTCCAATTAAGTAACGTGTAGTTTTTAAGAAGACATTCCATATAATAACACATAAAAAGCCAAAATGATATGAAAGGTATATTCGTTACCAAAAATATGCTGACCTATATGTAATCATATTATCATTTTTAATTTTCTTTTGTCAAACAGGTTTTTTGTATTTTTAAAATTTTACAGAAGCAGTGTTTTAAATCCATGTGCTAATGCTTCTAAGGTCAAAACCTGTTATTTCTTTCTCAATCCTTTGGTTTTAATATGTTAAAGAAACCGGACATCAGCTTTAACATATCAGATGAAGCCAACTATGATCCAGGTATAGGCTTACCCTTTCATAGTCCCCAATTCTCCTATTTTATTTAACTCAGAACATTTGTTCAGAGATAATGATAGAAAACTGACAAATGTCAACTGACAAGCATCTGATACTTATTAAATAAGATCTACAATTAATCATAGATCATATACCTTTTTTTTCAGTAAAAAACTTAGCACAAAGAAACTGACTAAAGCCATTTTCAAATATAGGAAATTATTATTATGATGGAAATATGAGTAAATAAACCCATGATTTTCTAAAATAAAATTTAATGCTGTTAATGCCCCTCCACACACACTTTTACCTTAGGAACAACCTCTTAATTTCATCAGGAACAATTGCTGCTATCATTAGCTCACCAGCTAGAATGACAATCTCTTCAGCAAACCCATTGCAACTAACCATTATCCACCCAATGCAATCTAGTAACAAATCAACCACACGCCAATATGGAGATCACCATCATTGAATGTCTAAACGTCCTTCTCTCTAGCAAGAAACAACTCAACTGAGATAAAACCATGATTTTTAAAAGTCAATCTGCCCAATCAGAGAGTCATCCTTTTAGTAAATTGGAAGCAGTTAAATAGTGGTCTAATAGTTAAAGACTAATTAGACTAGAAAAAGAAAGAAGCTGAGAGTAGAAGTAGAACACTGATTTGCCAATGGCATCTAATATACACACTTATGGAACATCTGCTCTCTGGAAGTTCTGCTTTTCCAAATGAACCCACAACTTCTGTTAAAATTTTTCCGATGTATTTCTGCAGATCAAGGATGCAACAGAATTGCAGTCAAAGGATATTTATATTTATGCAGCCTTCTCAGTTGAGACAGATTGGGGCACATTTTGTCTAGAAAGGGAGGGAGGGAGAAGGAGAATAAATTTTCTCTGCCCTAATTACTTGCAAAAATATTCCTATATATGGCATTCTTAAGATATTTTTATTACTGTCTTCTACAAAATGACATTTTATTCAGTTACATATAATCTTTAGAAATTGACCAGCTAAAATTTAAGATTTCCTTACAGTTAATGCTCAGTTCTAAGATCTACAAATATGGAGATGATCATTCAAAACATCATTATTAGCTTTCTTTGAAAATAGCCCATTCTCCCTCAATATCTGTGAATAACATATACCCCAACTACATGCCCTATTGCATTGGGAGGGTAGTCCTATACATACCATCATCTGAATAACCCCAAGTGGGCACACAAACATTCAGTCCTTAACAAGTATGTTGTGGGAGATGAAAGAAATAATGAGAGGAAAAAAGAAAATTCAGGAGTTCTGTTTTAAATATCTTTAAAGCAGTACATGCTTTCAAATGAAAATATAATACATTCAATTATCAACCCAAGAAGTGGAAAATAACATGCAAGTTCTGAATATGAAAACATTTTTACTTTAATAAAGCTTGTCTGCCAAATGTTATTATAACATATGTATGATGGAATGAATTTCAGCAAAAATAGATACTTTTCAACTTAAAGATGCAGCATTTGGAATTTTTGAATTCTATACTAGTTGTTTAAGTAACACAAGTCACCAAAATAAAATCACAGCAGAATGAAAGAATAGGTTTTTATTTATTTATACAGCAATATCAGCAGCAGTCCTCAACCCATGCAAAGGTCAGATACAGGTTATTATGAATCATGCTGGTGCAGTTTTATGAGTAAAATGACCTTTGACCTTCACGTTTCCAGATGTTACTATTTGCTATTTAATAGTCAAAACAGCTCTAACCCACACTGAGAACTGGAAGGAATTCATAGTATAGTAGGTTGGGGCTATTTATTTTACATATCAACAGAGTTTGGGCGTGTCCCCAGTCAGTATATTCTCATAAATCACTATTCTACACATGTTTTCTAAGGATTCTTTGAATTAATGGCTGTGTATTCGTCTCCTTTTTCTTTCCTCCCATCTCACTGTGAGTAAATTGTTTCAACTGCATTAGCAGAGAATACAACTTTCATTCACTTCATTCAAGAAAGATTGAGAAAAACAGATAACATTAATTACTCGGATTTCTATGTATCAGAAGAAAAGTTTTGAACACTCCACAGATGTAGATGTAAAACAGAATTTAAAAGTAGTGCTAAGTAGGGCTTCCTTGGTGGTGCAGTGGTTGGGAATCCTCCTGCCAATGCAAGGGACACAGGTTCAAGCCGTGGTCCTGGAAGATCCCACATGCAGGGAGCAACTAAGCCCGTGTGCCACAGCTACTGAGCCTGCGATCTAGAGCCCGTGAACCACAACTACTGAAGCCTGCCCGCCTAGAGCCCCTGCTCCACAACAAGAGAAGCCACCTCAATGAGAAGCCCGTGCACCGCAAGGAAGAGTAGCCCCCGCTCTCCGCAACTAGAGAAAGCCTTCACGCAGCAACAAAGACCCAACACAGCCAAAAAAAAAAAAAAGTAGTGCTAAGTAAATGTGATGTAACATATTTTATTTAGGAAAATGGGTTTGAGATAACATTATTATCACTTGCCTTTTTTTTTTTTTTTTTTGTGGCCTCTCCCGTTGCGGAGCACAGGCTCCGGACGCGCAGGCTCAGCAGCCATGGCTCACGGGCCCAGCCGCTCCGCGGCATGTGGGATCTTCCCAGACCGGGGCACGAACCCACGTCCCCTGCATCGGCAGGCAGACTCTCAACCACTGCGCCACCAGGGAAGCCCTATCACTTGCCTTTTTAACATAAGAAATACATTCCTAAAAAACAGCATGGAGTTTATCATTAAGAATTTTTAATTTGTAAAAATAGTCATATGGGAAGTGGATTTGTTTAATCCTTTCTATCTATCTGTAATTGGGGGCAATTTTTTACTTCTTTAAAGCTAGCAGAATCTTCATTCTCACTAACCTCAGATTGAAATCTCAAAATTGGGGAAAAATGAGAAATAGTTACCACATATTAATATATCATATGTATTTAAGCCAAAGAAAAGATTTTCATAATCATTCCCATACTTAGAATTTATAATATATTTATCTCAGTGTATAAGGATTATTTGCATAGTATTTGCTTAGTTTTATACAGTATATGCAATGTATTTGTAAGTTTAATAAAAATGTTTAATCACTGCTTTTACTTTTATAGAAAAAACTTTTAGATTTTTATTAATACTATTATTTACTTTTAGAGTGCAGAATTGGGTAAGAAATATAAAAGTGCTGCTTAGTGTTTTCTGAAAAGTTATAATATAGTGTTTCCTCTTGAAATTAATGTGTAGCACGTTGAATGCTTTTCCTCCTAATGCTCTCTTTCTCTTCCTCTTTCTTTTTCTCTTCATCCTCTTACCAGTGATAAATACATATTCTGTGGCATCATATCAAACACTTTATGTGGAGTCTATTATTAAACTTCACCACATGTACAAACACTAACAATCCAGATGCATCTTTCTTCTTTTATTGAGAAGGAAATCAAAATTTGGGGAGATGAACTCACAGCCCTTTGAATAGTTGCCAAATATAAATGAACTCAACTTGTGAGCAATATTGCCTCATTGGAGTTAACAACATTCCCTGTAAGATACTCAGATTTTACAGATTCTAGGGATAAAATATTCCAGTAAAAGGCAGAAGAAAGACTGTGTTAATGTGGTTCAGAGTGGAAGAAAGAATTAACTCTCAGTGCCCGTGCAGTCATTCTCAGTTCTCGTCCTTGGACCAACAATGTCTGCATCACCTGGGTACTTATTAGAAATGTAGATTCTTGGGCCCCTTCCCAGATGTACTGAATCAAAACTAGTTGCAGTTCAGCAATCTGTGTTTTTAACAAGGCTTCTGGGTGATTCTAGCTAAATTTGAGAACCAGAGTCTTTGTGTATCTTTTGATACTCTCCCTAACTGAAATTTGCATCTCATAATGAAAATACCCCTTTTTTAGAAAAGGTTCATTTGGAAGGACTTTCAATACCTGATCCGGCGGGGGCAGGGGGGGAAGCTTATAATTAAGGAGAAAAGAGTGGAGAAAAATTGAGTGGACATCTTATACATTCCTTAAGGAGAGAAAGATTCTCACTCAAAATAATTCTTAGCGATTTGTTTGTGTCCTCGAATTTATAAATATGAGTCTTTTTTTCCATAGGTAAATGAAAGAGATATCTATATTGGGGTAAAAGCAGAAAGGATGCACACAGATGACAATGGAAGTGGATGAGGGTGCTATGTAGTGATGGGAACCTAAAGAGGAGCAAGCCACAGCCCCAACAGGAGCTACTTCCTAAGGCTGTGAGCCATTCCAGGGACTCTCTTATGAGCTATTTTCTTTGGTTAATTTATTTCGTCCTTTTTCTTATTTTTTTTCTGCTAGTTATCCTAGATTATTACTTACCTAATAGGGTTCATTTCATTTTAGCCTTACTTCTATTAATATTTGCTTAATCTCTTAATTGGCCTTCTATGTTTATCTTACTTAAAATTGTATTTAAATTTACCTAGATCAATTTATTTTGCTCTTAATTTATATTTTGAATTATTCCAGATATTTCTTAGTTGCAGACTAATATTTTTCTTTATATATCTTTCATTTTAAATTTCATTCACTTTAAGACTATGCAGAATAATACAAACATTTCTTTATATGTACATTCCAGTCTTGATCACCTGGCATTAAACTTAAGCTAGGATTCTAGTATTTGGGCCAAATTCACTTTTCCAGAAGGAAAAGGACATAGTTTAAAAGTGATGGTCAAAACTTTTTCCATATATAGGTATGTTGGCTTTGTCCAACTTTGCCAGTACAGTCCTTATTTTCACCTGTTGTACCAAAATAATTATTGATAGCACCCAGTTCAGTGCTTAAATGTAGCCCGTTTGAACTATAAATTAAATGAATTAAATGAATATCTGCATAGAAGAAGTTGAGCTAAGCTTTGGGCTCTTCTCTAAATATGTATTGGCCAGTGTGATATCGTGATATATGTAAGAAATATATATTTAGTTTTCATCCCTGGTTCCTGGCACAGAGCTCCTAAAACTCTTGGAATTTCCTTAGTGATAGGATTGAGAGGATAGTCTTTTGTTTTTTATAATCAGCACCTTTCAACCATTCCTGAGTTTATAGTAGTTAAGTGACTCTTGGAGGATGGGGGCTGGTTACCGGAGAAACGAACCACATGATTAAAGAGCTAGAGATTGATTTAATCACCAATGGCTAATGACTTAATTAATCATGCCTATGTAATGAAGCCTCCATAGAAAACCTAGCCAAGGGAATTCAGAGAGCTCCTGGGTTGGTGAACACACTGAAGTTCAGGGAAGGTGGAATGCCTGGAGAAGGCATGGAAGCTCCATGCCCCTAACTTATACCTTGTCTTGTGTACCTCTTTATCTGGTCTTTCATCTGTAGCCTTTGTCA
Source organism: Kogia breviceps (assembly GCF_026419965.1). NCBI lineage: Eukaryota > Metazoa > Chordata > Mammalia > Artiodactyla > Physeteridae > Kogia > Kogia breviceps. The sequence continues at coordinate 68,945,075 of NC_081321.1, read as the reverse complement.
TATCCTTTACAGTAAACTCATAAATGTAAATAAATGTGTTCCTGAGTCTATGACCTATTCTAGCAAATTGTCAAACCAAGGAAGGGCGTCATGTGTGCTTCCAATTTATGGCTGGTCAGTCAACTACACAGGTGACAACCTAGCCTTTTTTTTTTTTTAACATGTGTATCACACTGCCTAGCACACAATTGGCACTCAACAAGTTAAGTGATGATGATTCTTGGAAAGATGGTTCTAGTGATGAGTGCAGAGTGCAGGGCAAAACTGAGGGAGGAGATGGAGATGGGCAGTGAAGATACGAGGCTAGGGGGTTTAGCTAGCATTTTCAACTGAAGTGAATGGGGGATCAGGGATAGAGTAATCTATCAATAAAACAGAATAGAAGGGGAAATAAGAGGGGACTTCCCTAGCGGTCCAGTGGTTAAGACTCCCCGCTTCCACTGCAGGGGACGCAGGTTTGATCCCTGGCTGGGGAACTAATCTCTCACATGCCATGTGACATGCCAAAAAAAAACCACACCAGAATAGAAGACCCAGAAATAGATACAACATAAATTAGACTTTAGTTTATGATAGAATAAGCATTATAAATTAGTGGAGAAATTATGAAACATTTAATAAATATGTTAGGACAACTAGCTTCCTTTATGGAAGAAAATTACATTAGATCCCTACGTCACACCACACCCAAAAATAAACTCCAAATGCCTTAAAGACCCAGATGCCTGAGAGAATGTTTTTATGACTTGGAGACAGGGAAAGATTTATTTTATAAGACATGAAAATCAGACATCAAAAAGGAAAATGTCAAAATTTAAAGCTTTGAAAAAAATAAAGGCAAGTCATAAGGAAGGACTAATATTTGAAATCTATAAAGAAATTCTTTATGTCAATTTTTAAAAAGGACAAAGAGCCCAGCTAAAATATGAGTAAAGACTATAAACCAGTAATCTACAGAAGAAATCCAATCATCTGAATATCCAATAAACATATGAAAAAATATCTGGGCCTCACCAGTAAACAGGAGTATTCAACTTAAACTAGGAAATTCAATTTTTCTTGGTAAAAATGAAAAATTATGACAATACAAAGTATCGGTGAAAATGCAGGGAAACAGGAATTCAGCAGGTAGGTAAAAGAACTTTGGAGAACTGTTTTGGCAAACTCTAATAAAATTGCAAATACACATACCCAGTGACTGAGCACTCCACTTCCAAGATATATCCTAGAGAAAATTTCGTACATGTTTTATAAACATTACGTATAGAAACCAAAAAATTTAAAAACCACAAAATGCCCACCAGTGAGATATGGATAAAATGAATAAACTGTGGAGCATCCGTGTGGTGGAATACTATACAGCAACTAGAATACATGGATCCAATCTATATGTGACAATGGAGCCAGAGCTAGATAACACAATGCTGAGTGATAAAAGCAAGTTGCAGAATCTTATGTATAGGAGATAACCATTTTTCTTTTTTATGTATATGAGATAACCATTTTTCTTTATTACTTTGTTTATTGAAATGTAATCGCTTTACAATGTTGTGTTAGTTTCTGCTGTACAATGAAGTGAATCAGCTATATGTATACCTATATCCCCTCCCTCTTGGACCTCCCTCCCATCCCCGCCCCTATCACACCTATCTAGGTTGTCACAGAGCACCAAGCTGAGCTTCCTGTGCTTTATAGCAAGTTCCTGCTAGCTAGCTATTTTACGCCTGGTAGTGTATATATCTCAATCCTAATCTCCCAGTTCATCCCACCCTTCTTTTTCCCCCACTGCCCCCATGTCTACATGTCCATTCTCTATGTCTGTGTCTCTATTCCTGCCCTGCAAATAGGTATCTGTACCATTGGCTTCTGAAGTGGGGAGTAGTATTGTGGGGCTGATCTGTAGTATTTGTGTTTGTAGTTGTCTGTTTGGGCAGTTAGTATCAGAATGAATTAAATTGTAAGACAACAAGCTGGCATCCACAGAAAGTTGTAGAATCAGTTGGTGTGGGAAAATCCCCACATTTTTGGTGTCAGAATATTGTAAGAGCACAGGAAAAGCTTTGCCTTTAGCCAGCAAACAAAGGGGAAAAATATATTTAACTCTCATGGCCACACTTTTAAAACTTGAAGCTCCTTCTGAACATTCTCTGTTTCCATCCTCTGCTTTAATTTTTAACATGGCACTTAGCACTGTATATTTTATTGAAATGTTTTTTGTCACTACCTTCTAGAGTCTACGTTCTCTGAGGCTAGGAGCTCGTCTCTTTATTCACTTATCAAATAGTGTCCTCAGCTACTATTTGAGTGTTTTGCATATAACGGATGTAGTCACTTCACCTCTGAATCCAAGAGGAAGATGGCATAGGTTGGAACAACAGCTAGCCAGTCAATACCACATAGTCTATCCAATAATTCTGTTCTGCATTTCTTGACAGATTAATCATGCAATTTGTTTCTGTCTGCTGCTGACTTTATGGTAGCTTGCTTCCTCTTGTATTTTGTTATTTTAGATTAAAAGATTATATTTGGTGGGACTTTATCTCAGAAATTCTATGTTGTCTGAGTTCCCAGACCTTACAAGTAATGTAGTATAAATGTTAATACAAAATCCATGTGAAGCATGTGGTCACAAAATGTCATGGGGAATATTTTTTTCTAACCTATCCACAGCCAAAACTGAAACCCACAATATTTCTTTTCATTTCCTTTTAAAAGTGGGATTTTTTTCTGTCTACATTTACACAGACGGCTGAGACCCTTTGAAAATACAGGCTTCATGCCAAATTCTGTTTCTCAAATTGTCATATCCTACCTTGACCCTGTACCTGCATAGCCATAAGCACTCAAGCTCTTTGATTATCACTATCAGCAAATGCCACCAAGCACTGTTGGAGCATCAGTGCTCACTTTCTGCCCTACTTTTCAACTTACCTACATTCTGTGTTTTGGACCTTTATCAGCCAAGCCTTTGGTTACCAGTATAAAGACATGCCTCCTGGCACAGCTGCTGCATCTCACTTTCTGTGTGATGCGGTTGTTCTTACTTTCTACTCTAGCTTTCAACTCGCTATTTGTTTTTGGACCCATGATGTTGCACTTAAAATCCTGAGAATTTCAGTATACATTTGCAATAATGTTTACTATATTCTATTCAACATCCTGTTTTGTCATAAGAGATTTTCAAAGTACCTGTCTTCTATATTTCTGAAACAAGGTGTTTTCTTGTATTTTCTTTCTCTTACTTTCATGATAGTTTAACAACTTCAATGAACATAATTTATCTAACAATGTTTAAAGTTAGCTGTTATTATTAATCTCCTGCCAAGATATACAATATGCTTATTATCTATTACCTCTAATTATGCCACTGCCTCCTGTCTTACACATTTTTCTTGTCCATAATTTTTCATATCTCCAAATTTCAGGTCAGCCTTAATTGGATTTATCCATATATTTAACATATTCTTTGATCATTATTGCACATAGCATCATACTCATTCCTAGTGTATAGAGAATTCCTTCCTCTTAAACATCCTTAGTAAGTTTTTTATTAATGTCTATGAGTGGTGGATTCTCACTCATTGTTTCTTTAGAAATTTTCTATTTCATGGCTGCTCTTAATGGTAGTCTATCTGGGGTTGGAATTCTGGACTAATAATTATTTTTCTGATCACCATGAATATATCATGTTGTCTTTTGACATTTTGCTGATGTCAAGTTTAATGTCAAACTTATTGTTCTGAGTAGTTATCCTGTCCTTTTCATCAGTATGCTAAAAAGATCCCTCTGACTCTGAAATATCCTTTAGAATATTTTTAGGTATAGATTTACTGTTGTTTATCCTTATGGGGACTGACTATACTCCTAGTATTTGACAATTTAAGATGTTCTGAAATATTGTAAATCATTTTTACATCATAAATTGCTACTATCCTTCTCTTAAAGAGATTCCATTAGCCTATGTTAGACCATGTAATTCTATCCCACAAGTCTTTGAAACCTCACACATTTTTTTGCCCTTTTCACTCTGATCTGCATTCCCTTAGTCCTTTCTTCCAGTTAACTAATTCTATCTTCAACTGTATCTAAACTGCTGTTTTTACCCATGCAATACGTTTTAAATTTTAATAATAATTTTATTTATCAAATTCTATTTTTAAGCCTATATCCATTGTCTCATGGTATCTTATTTTTAAGATTTTAAGATTGTGTCTCAATCATTTAAAATATTAATTTTACTATCTATCATAACACTTTTATAAATTCCTGGCACTCTAACCTACTTTTATTTAATATTCATTGAATTCAATCATATTAGATTGTTTCCTAATGGGCTTTGTAATTTCAGTTTTTTTAGCTCATAACCTGTCATGCTTTATCTATGAAAATACTGTATAATACAGCTTGTCAGAGAGCAGAACCAAGAACCCAGGAGTCAAAGCCAAGTATGACAGGGAAAGCAAACAAAAAAACCTTCAGAGAGTACAGAGAGTAGGACTGGGTCTTAATGAAAGAACTGCCATCATGTACCTGGATGTATGGACCTGCCACTGTTATATAACTTTTTTTGCCATCTTTTTAAAGTGGGTGTATCAATAGAAGTTATCCATGCCTGTATCACCATAGATATTGCATACATTCAGGAGAAAAGTGTGGGCAGAGAATGTAGAAAACATATCTCTGCTTCACAGGTCTTCATATCAAGAGTAACTGTATCTGACAAATTTCATCTGACCTGGATCTGATTTGGATTTTGAGATCTGGTCCTTGAGCCTGAACATAATGCTATAGTGAAATATAATTTTTGAGGGGTCTTGGGAGAAGTTAGGTATGTTTTTCAGTGGAATGAATACAAATAATTTGTAGCCAGAATGCAGACTGTGATAGTTTTAAAACATGTCCACAAATCCTTTAACACTTCTCTCACTGACGGTAGTTTCTGTGTTTCCTTCCTTTGAATCTTGGCTGATATAAATAACTCACTGTTATAGAATATAGTGCATGTGATGCTGCAGGACTTCTGAAGCTATATTATTATATTATAAATGGCAAGGTCGATTCTGACTTGTTTGCTAAGACACTTCCTTTTGGAATCTTGAGGCCACCATGTAGTAGAGAAGCCCAGGTCACATGGAAATGTCACCTGTTTGTGCTTCTGTGAATCTTAGCTAAGTTTCTAGACAACAGCCAAAATCAACTTACAGACATGTGAAGACTCTGGTTGATTCCAGCCATCACATGGAGTCACCCCTTCCTGACAAGTCTTCACAAGCCTATGTCTCAGACACTACGCAACAAATAAACCTCTTATACTAAGAGCTTTCTGAATTCTAAACCCACAGAATCCATGAATATCTGAAAAGGTTGTTTTAAGCCAATAGTTTAGTGAGAATGTGTTATATAGCAATAGTAACCCTAACAGGCTTGTAAATTTACATTTATGTTACAAGCTAAAAATTTGTAATACTTTATCCTAAAACTCTTGTATGGCATGGGTTTAGAGTTTGTGCTGCCACAGAAATGCAGTTAGTTTAGAATTTAATTTTATATTTATTTATCAGCTAGACTTTTCCTGAGTAAAGTTCTGGTGGACACTGAAACCATACGAATTTGATGGCACACATGTAGTTACAAATTCTCCAGACATCCCAGCTGGAGCCCAAGAAAAAAAATAAATACTTATTTTTCATTTTTCTTGTTTGTAGGTGGATATTTTAGCCTATTTTTTTTTCACTGAAGGTTAGTTTTACAGTAGGGGTTTTATTTTCAAAAACTAACCTTTCAGGGTCCTGACACAGAGTTCTTCTTTCTGTATAGATAGTAAGTCCCAATTCTCTAGATTCTAGAAAATCTCCCATTCATCTTCACATACCCACCAACTTAGAAAAGCTACAACACAAGCCTCAGCATTGGTTGCTTACTGAGTTTGTTTTGAGCTCTTTCTTCTTTGTAGAAAATGAGGAATTGTGCTTTCCTTTGTAAGATCTCAGTTGTGCATGCTTGATATAATTTGTTGTGTATATCCAGGTATTTATAATAGAAAGTTTTTCAGATTATAAATTCATGCATATTGCTATCCCATATTTTATTTTTTCTTATGAACAAAAATATAGTACTATGCAAAAATATAAGAAATAAAATGATAAAGAGCAGGAATTAATGAATTAAATCAATAAGTAAATAGAATCAACAAATGGGAAGTTGCATCTTTGAATAGCTGGACAAAATTTAACAAACTCTCACAAGAGTTGACAAGAAAAAAACAACAACAACAAATTATTAAGAATGAAAAGAGGGGCTTCCCTGGTGGCGCAGCAGTTGAGAATCCGCCTGCCGATGCAGGGGGCGTGGGTTCGGGCCCCGGTCCGGGAGGATCCCATAGGCTGCGGAGCGGCTGGGCCCCTGAGCCATGGCCGCTGAGTCTGCACGTCCGGAGCCTGTGCTCCGCAACGGGAGAGGCCACAACGGTGAGAGGCCCGCGTACCACAAAAAAAAAAAAAGAATGAAAAGAGATAACTACAGACACGGTAGGGAAAATAATATAAAAAACAAACAAACAAGCATGGCAAAACTATGTATTATATAATTCAAGTAGATAGGAATCAACAGGTAAAATTTATAATGTATTGTTTGTTTAAAATGACCGAGATAAGAAACAAAATTATAATAAATTTTAGGCAGAGAGAAGGAAAGGGATGAAGATAAGGACATTCAAAAGTTATGTAATGTTCTATTATTCTTAGGCTGTTTGATGAATTCACAAGTATTCATGGTATATGTTATATATTGTATTTATGCTGTTTTGTGTACGAGATATTTCATAATGAAATTTTTAAGTGATCATTTTTTAAAGGATAATAGGTTCATAAAGTGAATCTCTCTAACTATATGAACATATTTTGCTGTCAATTCAGAAAACATGATACTTATATGTCTTTCTAATTGGCTATCTAGCTTGGAGGTAGAAGAAAATGTAACTGTTAATATAGTTATGATTACTTGCATTGCAGAAAACAACTTGTATTTTGAATATTTTATCTATGACTATTCCATCACACAACTTCTCTTCACTACAAAAGATTTAATTAATTTAAATAAAACTTCTTCCTGACTAAAACATAAATCATATTTTTATTGGGATAGTTCATACAATAAATATTCCACAGATAGCATTTTACTATAAAATAAAATAACTATATTTTAATATTAACATTTTTAAATATTTCTCTGCTCTATTAGCTCAGGCAACTTCCTATGTGGTTTCAGTTGGCATTTTTCATTGTTCTTTGCTTGTCTTAATGATCCAGAAATTTAAAAGGGGTTCTGACATAGTCATTAAATCTGTTCAGACCTTGAAATAGTCAAATAATGGGAAGTATGCCTTTGCAAAACATAGGCATGTTAGTCTTTGATTCTTTCTATGGCTTAGACTGCTTTATGACTTTCTCTCAGTAAAAACCATAAAATTAAAATGACCGTGCAAGGGTTTATGAAGCACCTCTGACCCAACATAGTGAAGCTAATGGTAGCAAAATTGTTTCCTAAATCTGCTAAAATACCTGGAGGGAACAATTTTACCATACATGGGCAGACAGGAGGTCTGGGAAATCCATTTTTGGGGAAACCCCTCATCTGGCAGCTGCACATGGAAAGAAAAGTGTCAGTGTTCACAAATTATATTTCAAATATTGCAAAATATATGTCAAACCACACCTTAGCTATCATACTTGGGAGAGAAACAAATGAATAAAAGACCTTGACAAAAATTAAAGTATAATTATTACTGAAATCGTGAACATTAATAGTTACTAGAACATTATTCAAGTTCCATCTCTCATTGCATTTCTTTTCTAATAGTAGAGACAAGAAGTGAGTGATTAAAAACATTGGATTGTTGATTTAAATGCCTCTCACCATTATTTCTTCCCTAAAAATAAAAATCATACCATCCGAAGGCTCTGAGTTTATAGGAATGGACTGTATCCTCAAATTATATTAACCCAGTTTTTTCTCTAAGCATCTAAATAGATTTAATTCTCTGCCTTACATAATTTTATATAAGGGTGTGGAAACTTACACATATTGCTCAGTATATAAAAAATTACATACATTGATCAACACTTGAGACCTTGGAAATCTTAACCATCATTGGCTTTGTGTTATATTTTGAGGGAGACTGAGATCAGAGGACTGAGAAAAAGAGGCAACATGACATGACAGTGAGTTGATGCAGTCACTGTATTTGAGTGCTATCTACAACCTGGCTTTCAAATATTTTATTACATTATTGTTAACTTAGTCTTTATAGTATATATTATCTTGGTCATTATCAAGAAATCTGTGCCTAACAATGGTTAGGGTTTTTTTATTATTACATAACAAGAAGAGGTGGTGATGGTAATAGCTGGAACAGCTCAATAATCTTCCAGTCTTCTGTAACTGTAATTCTCATGGCCTTTCGAACATCCTAAGATGACCACCATGGCTCTAGCAAAAATAACCTTTAAATGGCAGGAAGACGGGAGAAGAGTGGTTCAAGCTATAACTATCCCTTTTATAAAGAAGCAAAAGTCATTTCATGATCACCTCTTGCTCATGTACATCTTATTGTACAGAAAAGTAGCATGTGACTCCTTTTCAGGGCAATAAGTCATAATCGTTTTGCAGTAGTAACATCAAAGATCACTGATCACAAATCACCATAACAAATATAATAATAATGAAAAGTTTGAAATATTGCTAGACTTACCAAAGGTGACGCAGAGACATGAAGTGAGCAAATGCTCTTGGGAAAATGGTACCAATAAACTTGCTTAAGGCAGGGTTGGCACAAACCTTCAAATTGTAAAAAAAAAACAATATTTGTGAAGTGCAATAAAGAGAAGCACAATAAAAAGAGGAATGCCTGTATTTTATTCTATTTTGTTTGTAACATCTAAATCTGCATCAAAGGATATTATTTTTAGTCTCTTTTAAAAATATATGCATTGTGCTGTGAGTTCCTATGAAGATTTTTGTTTCAGCCTATAAAATTTGATATTATGTGTTTAGTATCATATATAGTCTCTCTGTTTATACATTATAAGTGTGATATTTTTATTTAGCACTTGAAGATATTGTTCTTTCTTCTGCCATCTGTGTTTTGCCAAGAAGTCAGCTATCAGTCTAACTGATTCTTTTGTAGGCAATACTGATTTTTTTCTCTGTATGCTATTAAGATGTTCTTCTTGACTTTGATGCAATGAAGTTTCTATACAATCTGATTTACTTAGGATGTGTTAGACTTTATGAATTTGAGGATTCATGGAAATACCATGACATCTTGCTTGATGTCATCTTCACTCAAAAGGTTGTGTAGGGCTTCCCTGGTGGCACAGTGGTTGAGAATCCGCCTGCCAATGCAGGGGACACGGGTTCGTGCCCCCGTCCAGGAAGATCCCACATGCCGTGCAGCAGCTGGGCCCGTGAGCCGTGGCCGCTGAGCCTGCGCGTCCGGAGCCTGTGCTCCGCAACGGGAGAGGCCACAACAGTGAGAGGCCCGCATACTGCAAAAAAAAAAAAAAAAAAAAAAAAAAAAGTTGTGTATTACTTTGGCCAGCTGCCTAGGCAGCTCAACAGCTGTACTCATCTGAAAGCTTACTCCCTCACATGTATAGTACCTGAATGAGAAGACTTGAACAGTTGGAAACTGGAACAGTTGGGACTCCTCAGTTAGCTCTCGACATATGTATGTGTTCTCTCCAGCCTAAAAGCTTCAGGGTACTCATATTTCTTACACTGCAGCTTAGAGCTCCAAAGGCACTTGTTCTAAAAGAAAGGGCTAGGTGGAGTCTGTGTTGCCTTTTATAATCTCACTTCAGAAGTCACATAGTATCAATTCTGTCATGCTCTATCACAGGAAGTTTAAGAGAAATACCCAGGTTTAAGAGGAGGGAAGTTTCTTAGAAGAGGTTGTGAGACGGAGTTTATATTGGTGAGGCCAAATTTGGAAATTACAATAGAATCCAAGCCACCTGATAACTTTTCAGAAAATTTCCTTGGCTATAGTTTATTTTGGAGATTCAGGTAACATGGATATGAGTTCTGAACCTACTTATGATTTCAAGTTTTCAGGGGAATCTCATTTCTAAATCAAGACCAAGACATGTAAGTTTCCTTTGTGGATTGGATTTTGTCATGGTAGTGGTGGTGGTGCTGGTTAAGTTTATCATTTCATCAAACAGCAGTCTTTCTTTTTTTTTTTTTTTTTTTTTTTGCGGTATGCGGGCCTCTCACTGTTGTGGCCTCTCCCGTTGCGGAGCCCAGGCTCCGGACGCACAGGCCTAGCGGCCATGGCTCACGGGCTTAGTTGCTCCGCGGCATGTGGGATCTTCCCGGACCAGGGCACGAACCCGTGTCTCCTGCATCGGCAGGCGGATTCTCAACCACTGCGCCACCAGGGAAGCCCAAACAGCAGTCTTTCTTTAGGGAGGGTTGCCTGTTTCAATCTCCCAACATTGCACTAATCAAATTGTAGACTCTAGGCCTTCTTTTTCATCCCTCCATGCCTTTTAAAACCTAAACGAGAGGTTTTACCCTTGGAGAAGAGTCGAGTAGTGACAACAAGGGAACAATGAGAGAGCTTCTGGGCTTTTATAAATGTTCTACTTCTTGATATGGGTATTGGTTAAATAGCTAAGTTAACTTTATGAAGACTGATGGGTACATTTATAATTTGTACACTTATATGTATTGTGCTATAATTCAATAGGATGCAAAACAAACCAAAAAGTGAAAAACAAAGCTGTGGCTAACAAGAGATTTACAAATAATTTCCTAGAGCTGTCTTCTAGTTTAGCATTTTAATTTTTTTGGTTATTTTCATTTTCTAATCTACTCTATTACTAAAAATGGATAAATGGAAGTATAAAGTTTTTCACACTAAATTCTTTTTTGAATGTCATTGTTTTTAATTCACTCAAGTCTGACACCATTTAAACTAGTGCATTGCCTCTGTGAGAAGGAATATAAAATTCATAGGAAGTCTGCATATATCAAAGGATAAGTCAAAGGATATTTGAGATTAAACTATCAATTTTCACAAAGAATGTTGTGTTCACAATAGAAGCAGGATTGTCATAGTATTAAAATCAAAGAGTGGATCTCCTATTAAAAAAAGAGGAAATTAGATCTCTCAAAAATATGAGATGAAAAAGAAAGTGCAGCATTTTTATTTGTATAATTTACAAAATCATTTCAAACAAATTATTTGATTTTGGACTCATACAGAAGTGTGTGACATAGATCTTATTACCCTATTGGTGAAATTTTTTTTTTTTTTTTTTTTTTTTTTTTTTTTTGCCCTACGCGGGCCTCTCACTGTTGTGGCCTCTCCCGTTGCGGAGCACAGGCTCTGGATGCGCAGGCTCAGAGGCCATGGCTCACGGGCCCAGCCGCTGCGCGGCATGTGGGATCTTCCCGGACCAGGGCACGAACCTGTGTCCCCTGCATCGGCAGGCAGACTCTCAACCACTGCGCCAGCAGGGAAGCCCGTGAAATGTTTTCTATTACCTCTAGGTAAACACACTGCCTTGTCTCTGGCTTGGCCCCTAGGATGCTATTATTTGTATTATTATTTAATTATTGATATTGCTAATTTCATATCAGACACATGTATAGGACTTAAGATGTGAAGCTCTGAACCCATAGACACTCCAACAGCAAACTTGCAATTGGTATACTTAGCCACGTGGCGCTGAAGGAGAAAGTTTATTACCCATTTGGCTTTATCCAGGATGGGGTGACTAACCCTGCCTTGAATTGACTTTCAATCCCACACAGTTCGAACATTAGTACCTTGATGGCCTTCTCCAAAATATAGGAAATGATGCTTAGGTTCTAGAATTTTTAATACTCCTTTGGAAATTTAGGATGTAGGTAGGTGTTAGAAAAAATTTTAAAACTTGGTTTGCTCAACTAGTCAACAAATTTCTGAATTCCTGTCATGTGCCAGGTTCTACCTACCCTAAGTTACAGATGTACAAAGATTGCTAAGACATAACCCATTGCCTTCAAATAAATCACAGGACTGTTTTCTAATTTAGGAACATTCAGAAAATAAATCTAAAAAATATTTAGTTTAGAAGGTATCCCCCATATCTATAACTCTGTTTCTGTCTTATGTTTGTTCATTTGTTTTGCTTTTTAGATTCCACATAAAAGTGAAATCATATAGTATTTGTCCAACAGTATTTGGTGGTTGCCAGAGGGGAGGGGTGTGGGGGAAGGAAAGAAACAGGTAAGGGAGATTAAGAGTACAAACTTCTAGTTGCAAAATAAATGAGTCACAGGTATGAAATGAACAGTGTGGGGAATATACTCAATGACTATGTAATTTCTTTGTATGGTGACATATTGTAACTAGATTTATCATGATGATCATTTTGAAATGTATAGAAATATTGAATCATTATGTTGTGTATCAAGAATTAACATAGGGCTTCCCTGGTGGCGCAGTGGTTGAGAATCCGCCTGCCGATGCAGGAGACACGGGTTCGTGCCCTGGTCCGGGAAGATCCCACATGCCGCGGAGCAACTAAGCCCGTGAGCCATGGCCCCCGGAGCCTGTGCTCCGCAACGGGAGAGGCCACAACAGTGAGAGGCCCGCATACCGCAAAAAAAAAAAAAAAAAAAAAAAAAAAAAGAATTAACATAGTGTTGTAAGTCAATTATACTTCAAAAACAAACAAACAAACTCATAGAAAAAGAGATCACGTTTGTGGTTACCAGAGGTGGGGGATTGGGGGAAGGGGCACTGACTGCTTTTTTAAAAAAGGAAAAAAAGAGACATCCCCCTTTTCTATTCTATTCATGACTTAGTCTTTTTCATTCTTCAAAAGGAGTAAGAGAAAATTGAGTTTATGTGTAAATATGTGTGTAGTTGTTGGGATTACATGCTTTAATCTTTCTGGAATTTCAAATTACTACTCTTCCCATTATGCAGTAAAGCATGTAGGCTTTTCTCAGTGAAGGCCTATGCTTCAAGACAGGAGATGATGTGGAAAGGCCAGCCCCTATTCAGATCAGCCAATAATTCTAACTAAAAACAAAATATAATAGACATTGAGATCCCCAGGGAGAACTTGGCATATGCTCTACGTGAAGGCCAACATCAGCTGTAATCAATGTCTTTCCATACCCTCAAGCTCTGGCTCCTCTGCTTTTTCAACATGAGCAAGCCACTCAGATCTCATTGGAAACTCTTTTTTTTCTGAAATGCTCCTACCAGGGAGATCCACTGTCAGACAAACAAATTGCAGTTGATAGTGATTGGTTTTAAATTGGAATTTTGTACAATTTCAGATATACTTTGTGAATTCTACCAAATGCCCTGTGCAATTTACAAGTTGAACCCTAGGTATACCACTGATAAAGTAGCTGAAGAAAACATCTGAAATTTAAGTGGAAGAGAATCATTAATTTATTAAGAGGAGTAAATGTGTTTATCATAGATGCAGATTGCCCTTTGGATTCTCTGCACTATATATCAATAAAGTATATGTGTAAGAAATGCATTTTTATGTTTATCTTTTCCTGAAAGAGAATATAAGATGCTATTCAGGATTTGTCAAAACAAGTTGCACCCTACACTCCAGCCACACCAAACTACATATGTTTCCTGAATATGGCTCCAGCTCATACTGGGCCTTCTGCCTAGAATCATATTCCTGTTACTCCCCCATCTCTCTTTCACACATACACACACGCACAACATGATTTTTTTTCTGCCTTGTAAACAGTGATTCCTCTTTCATTATCATAAGCTCCTTATAGTATGTTGGTTTGTTAATGTTTTAACTCCTTGCTTAGCAGTGAACCTACTACATAGTAGATACTCAATGAATAGTAAATAAAGAAAGGAAGGACAGAAGTAACCAATAAATGGAATATATTCAGTAAAACACTGTGGTAAGGATTCACGATATTTCATTCTCTCAAATAACAAATTTGGGAATTGCAGAGCACATAAAATCTAACTAATAAGTGAGCAAGAATGCTTTCAGTTATCACTAATTCATGAAGAATCTGAATATTGAAAACAATTCTAAACATGAAGTAAAAATAGTATGTGAAATCATCATAGTAAAGTGAAACTCAATTCTTATATCTGTTGTGGAAACCTACAGAATGTGTGTGTGTGTGTGTGTGTGTGTGTGTGTGTATCCTTGTTTTATATATGAGAGACAAATTAGTGAAGCCATAGTGATTAAGGCATAAGGCATGTAAACTTTCCACAAAGAATGAGTTTCCAGCAATGATAATATTACATAAAAAGTTTTCTGGCATGATGAAAGAACACAATTTTAAAAGTCACAGCAGGAAAAATGATTAGCAGTATAACTGAACACATGAAGTCAAGTTAAGCATTGCAAGACACATGCACATGGCAGCTTTTTAGTTAAAAATATATTAAGAATAATGGTTTAAAGAAAAATTGCCATTTAAGTTTACAGTCAAAAATAAATACAAAGTACCATAAAGTTTAAGAAATGTTTCCTTCTTTCATACCTGAATTTAATAATTATGAAAAAATATATATCGACTCTTTATGATTAAAATTGCATTATTGGAAAAAGTCACAGTACCTCATTGATATATATGAGTGACTCATACTATATGTTGTTTATATACATATTTTTTTACTGTTGTTTAAAAAACAGGTTTTTTCTTCCCTTGTTGGTAATTTATTTACTCATTGTCAGCACAAGAAAACTCCGGTGCATGTGGATAAACTTTGGGGAGTACTATATGCTTTAAAATTATCCCAGTTTTTCCTTTTTTCCTCCTTTACTTTTCTTTCTGAATCAGTTGGTGTTTTTGAGATTCACTTGTAATAGGAACTCATTACTCTCTGATTTCCCTTATTTGTTTCCATATGCAGGGCTCTCCTGGGCCATGTAAAAACACATGTAGAATGTTTCTATCGTTAATAGGTGCCCTGTGCCTCCAGATCCTACCTAAATCTATGTAATTTACATCTATTATCCATAGAATAAAATCATGTTTTTCTCCTCTTTAAAGAAAATTACAGTTGTCCTCAAGTGTGGCCTCAGTTGAATAGCTCTGGAGAGTCAAGTGTCTCATGAATAAAACCAAGGAAGATATAAGCTTATTATTCCCCACTGGATATTATAGACACAACATTTTAAATACAAATGTTTCCTGGATTGAAACGTTTGGGAAAACTCAAATATTTCAGTGATGGGAAAATACTCAAATTAATTATGTAACTGGTAATTTGTTTCTATGCAGCTTACTTTTTTATATGTCCCTGTTATTTAAATGTGCTACTATTTACTAGGAGTTTATGAAAAGAGAAATGTTTTTATTCAAACCACATATATTCTGTTGCACCCTAAAAAACAACAAAAACACCATCAAAAATAAAAACACTGACATACTGATATTATGCTGAAAGCTGGAAACTAGCATATGCGTCTGTGTTACATTATGGTACATCCTACGTCAGAAACCATTTGGTAAAGAAGAAAGTGGTGTAGTAAAGGGGTTTAGAGATGGGAGTCCCAGAGTCAACTGGTTGTATTGAAAACATCTGAAGTTCATGGGGCTTGGTGTCCTTGTTTACTGGCTTGGACTCCATGATGTCCAAAGTGCCACAATCATGAAACAGATGAAGTAAGAATCAGCTATATACCTTTTAAAACATCAGTTTATATATTGATATTCATAGGTTTTCTACAATGAGGTCTAACTTACATTAAAACCTTTACTAGGAGAATGTGTCTACTTCAGGAAGCAAGTTCATACCCATCACACAGCTGATTCTCCATTTTTCCTTGATAGTTTTGCAGACACTTGGAAACCCTTTAAAATATAATACAGTCATCCCTCAGTATCCATGGGGGGTTGGTTCCAGAACCCCCAAGAACATCAAAATCCGTGGCTGCTCAAGTTCCTAATATAAAATAGTGTAGTATTTGCATATAACCTACACACATCCTCTAGTACACTTTAAATCACCTCTAGATTACTTATACTACCTAATACAATATAAATGCTATGTAAATAGTTGCCTGCACATGGCAAATTCAAGTTTTGATTTGGGGAAATTTCTAGAATTTTTTAAAAAATATTTTCCATCTGTGGTTGGTTGAATTCCTAGATGCTGAACCCATGGATATGGAGGGCTGACTGTATAGAAGTACAGTTGTATATTTTCACCTTGTAAAATCAAATAATACCTTTATTCTTCAAACTTAGCATTTAGCTAATCTTAACTATTAGTCATTTCTTGGTAAAAACTTTTTGCACTTTTTTACTTCATCTTTATCTTTTTTCTCTCTTTATAGAATTCAAAAGGAAAAATCAAACAAAAGAGAAAATAAATATTTGTGATACTTAACACTGTAATATGATTAGCACTTAAAAAAACTTTTTTTTGATCCTTGGTACAAACATTACATTGTAGGCTTAAATTGATAGGAAAAAAAACCCAATTGTGTTCTGCTTTTGGTGATGGTGGAATTGTGTCAAAGGAGATTGGTAGAGCATATGGGGCTTAGGGGCTCCACTGCCTGGAGTTGAGACTTGGCTGCATTTTAGAAGCTGTGAAGCCTTATGTAACCTTGCAAAGATTGTCTTCTTGCTTATAAAATTGTGAGAATATATATACATATATATATATGCAAGTGTGTTAGCACAATAAGTACTCTAAATATGAAAATATGATAGCTATTATTATTGTTATTTTTTATTACATCATAATATTTCTATGTTATTAAATGTGTTGAAAACATACATAAAACCTACAGAATAACCTATCAAGTGGTTAAAGCTACTTTATTAAGCAACCCTGACATGCCCTTGTATAGAATTTAAATTACATTTAGTTCATCATTATTTTCAATAATTTTACATTGATAGACTTGCATTCATCTTTAATTATCACCTCAAGATAAAATGCTGAGCATTTTATCTGCTCAGTTATTATCTAGTCTCTTCCACTTTTTTAGTTGGGTGGGATTTGGTTTCAGAGCTATACTCTTTTAATTACTATAGTGTTTAAAATGTTTTCAAAATATATATTCATCAGATTAGATTCTCTAACCTTATTCTTATCTTCCAAATGTTTCTTGGCAATCTTCCCATGAGGTTTTCCTAGTGTGATCTCATAATTATTTTATGTCCTCTGTATACATCCTGATTCTAATTGTCTTTATATTTTCTCACTTCATTCATTTTCATTATTTTAAGACTCAATTTGTTGAAAGCATATTAACTGATGATCAGGAAGCAATTTGCTATGCATTTTATATGCTATTTCGATAGCTTTTATGTTTATACAGATGTTTTACTGGGTTGCAATTATGTCTAGGGTATATGTTGATTGTTTTGATTTGATTGTGACCCATTACAACATTTTTAATTTCAAATAGTGAGAAATAGGAACTTAGCATCTTCTTGCAAAGTGGCTGATTTTCACGAATAGATTAAACAGGAGCTGCCTTAGTTATATCATCCAGTCATGAATTACTGTATTTACTGCTACACCCTAGTCCAAGGCATTCTCAACTGTGCCCTCAAGTAATGCAAGAGCATCCTGCTTCCAAACTTGCCCCTTTAGCTTGTTGTCAACCAAGCAGCCACAGTGATTGTTTTGAAATGTAAAATAAGTTAATTTACTCCTCTGCTCAAACACTACTTTGGCTTCCTATTTCACTTTAAGTAAAACCCAAAGTTATTGCTTAAGTCATCTGACCCCCCTATGGTCTCTCTGACCTCATAATCTATTATTCTCAATATCCTCTCTCTGATGAAGTCATGCTGTTTGTCAAACAGGCAAAGAACTCTCTTTACTTGGAGACTTTGTACTAGCTTTTCCCACTGTCTGGAGTGTAATTCCCTTATATATTCACATACTTACTTCCTCACTTCCATCAAGTTTATTCTCAAATGATAATCGAAGACTAAAGCTTTCCTTGTCCACCCAAAATAAAGTAACACTGCTTTCACCAGCACTCCATGTATCCCTTCCCTGCCTTTATTTTAATCCATAACATTTATTACCATCTGAACACATTTGCTTCTTGTCTGATACCAGCACCTTTGGGACATATCACTTCCTCAGCGGGCTCCATGGTGCCTATTCCCTGAGCTCCTAAGATACTAGCAGTAGCAGAACATATGGTAGTAGTTGTCTGCTTATTTACTTATTGTTTACCTCTTCCCACTGGAACATAAGCTCCATGAGAGAGAGATTTGTTTTTCTTTACTGTTGTTTTCACTCTTAAAACCTAAAGCCTAGTAGAGAGACTAAAGTCAAGCACAAAGGATCTCAATAAATGTGTTGAATAAGAAAATGCTATCTGATTATCATCAAAAACCCCCTTCCAAAACCCCCACCATGTATATACAAAAGCACATACTTACTCAGTGCTCCCTTATGCACCATGATGGTTCCACTAGCTACTATGTTCTTAAGGAATACAAAATCAATGATAAAATTAACTGCCATGATCAACTGAGAAGGTAAATCTACTGAGAGAAAAATACAAAGTGATATTTTCAGAGCCTATTAAGTAATTTGTTTCATTGTCTGTTGTTTGGGATTAATTTTCCATCATTTTCATATGCACAGATAATTAAAGCTGTGAATTTAATTGGTTTACTTGGGACAAGATTAAAGAAAATGAGTTGCTTTTGTAAACTAAAATTGGCATTTATATGATGTTAAAATATTGCATAATTTTAAAGGATTTTCTTAAATATGTTGATAGATATCTAACCTCTTTTAGAACAAGTTTAAAATTAAATTATTGTCCATAAATATCTTTGAAACATATGACTTTATATGAAAAAATATGTATATAGAAATATATATTCACTATTCATAAAATACCCCTGACAAAGGGGAAAAAGTTAGGAGAAAGAGTAAGTGAATTTCTAGTTTAAAATTTGCAATGCTGTATTCCATGATCACTTCAGGTCATACATAAGTACTAGATAAATAAAACTGAAGAAAAATATCTTAGTTTAAATTAATACTTGTATATCAAAGTAAGCCATTGGTTTGCATTTTAAACTTGAGGTGGAGCAATTAATATCATATTAATTTAGCAGATGGGACATTCAAAAGTTAAATTTTAGGGCTTTCCTGGTGGTGCAGTGGTTGAGAGCCCGCCTGCCAATGCAGGGGACACGGGTTCGTGCCCCGGTGTGGGAAGATCCCACATGCCGCGGAGCGGCTGGGCCCGTGAGCCATGGCCGCTGAGCCTGCGTGTCCCGAGCATGCAACGGGAGAGGCCACAGCAGTGAGAGGCCCGCATACCGCAAAAAAAAAAAAAAAAAAAAAGAAAGAAAAAGTTAAATTTTACTCACCTAGAAAGTATTCTAAAAATTTTATTAAGTAAAAATACTTAATAAAATCCAGTGTCTGAGATGGCCTAAACGTGATAATTAATTAAGATATCAAACTTGAAGCTCAGGAAATTACTAGAGAAAAATAAGCAAAGCCTCAATAAACTGTTGGACAATATCAAGCAGTGTATTGTATACTGAGAATCCCAAAAGGAAAGGAATGAGATATTGACAAGTTAGTTTACATTGTTTAAAGATGTGTTAATTGATGGCTTATAAATTATTTTAATTGGTATCTTGATTGGCTTGGCTACTTGACCACTGGATAGAGTTGCCAGATAAAAGAGAGAATACCTGTGAATTATTTTACACTAATTTATATACATATTTTTAAATTGTTTTTCTGAAATTCAATTATAACTGGGATCCTATATTTTATTTGCTAATTCAGGCAACCCCACCAGGAGGGCATCAAAGACCCTACTTGAAATATTTGTCTAAGTTCTCCTGAAACAAAGATTTCTCACACATATCTTGATAGATGATAATCCAGACACAAAGCTCCCTGAAAGAAGTGTCTTAGGACCCCGATTCTTGCCTGTACTTGCTTTTTATGTATTTTGAAATCTATTAAAACCTTGTATAAATATGCTCTGTGGAGTCTTAGGAGTTCTTTCCATTATTCCAACCTGTGTGAATATTTTTAATATTTTGGATAGAATATTAATGGGGTCAATTTGAAGAGGCACTCACTGGGCAAAGATGCATACATAAATTCATGAAAGAAGTTAAGCGAAAAAACAATACATAGAAGAAACTGGAAAGCACTTTCTTAGAGTAGAATTTCAACTAATAAGTATAGAAGGACTAATGTGGTTAGATAATCATTGTTAGAAGCTAAAAGGAATTGAATGTTTAGTGAGAAGCAAGATATTTATATAGTCTTAAAATATACCCCATAAATTACTAATTAATTCCTAAGGAACACATATTATCTCCTCAGTGGAGAAATCTGGTAGACCTTGCCTTAACCGGTTGATAAAACAAACCATGTTCCATAACAGGACAGTCAATCATTGTGTGCCTCCTAATAACAATGCCCTGAGATGGATACATTACTTCAATACTACTCCTGACAAAGAAACCCAAATTGAAGACATTCTACAAAATAGCAGCCCCTTCAAAATATCAAAGGTAAGAAAGATGAAAGTTGACGTGTTACAAATTAAAGGAGACTATAAGATCATAAAACTAAATAAAATGCATGATCCTGGATTTGATCCAAAACCTGGTTTTAAAAAAAAATGTTATTGGGACATTTGACAACATTTGAATATGATCTGTAGATTACACTTATTTTACCAATGTTAGATAGATAGATATAGATAATTTTCTCTTTATATATCTATCCAAATAGATATTGGATATCTATCTATCTAATTATCTAGAGAGAGGGACAGAGAAAAGAGCAAGAGAAGGAGAGAGGCAAAGAAGGTGGAGAGAGAGAGAGAGGGAGAGAGATAGCATGCCAAATGTAAATAACTGGTGAATCTAGATAAAGGTCGTGGGGAGGTTATCTATCATTTTTGTACCTTTTCTTCAAGTTTGGAATTATATTGAACAAAGTGAAAAAAATTAACACTAGCAATTATCTACAATTTTCAGTTTTTTTACAAGAAAAACACTCAGTGCAAACATCAAGACGGATTTAAGTTATATTGATTCTGATTCTTATTTCTTTATTGAGATTAGAAATACTACAATTTCAATTAGGGAAAATCTGCATTAATATGAATTTAGTTACATGGAAGTTGGTCACTTCAAAAAAAATCTTTGATTTAACATTGTTTTAATTCTATTATCTACTACAAATTTCACAAAAGTTAATGTAATTTTTTAAAGAATCCATTTTCTAAAACATGAGCTATTATGCCACTTATGAAAGGAAACAAAAGAAAGAATTCAGTAAGTGCTAATTTAGAAAAGTGAGGGATGTCAATTTAGTTTAAAACAATAATAATTCCTCAGGTTCTAAGTTGTTAATATTTGTGGACTTTGCTTGCTGGGGTTTCATATTAAATGATCTTCCAGTATACTGCTTAAAAGAGACATGAATCTGAGGAAATTGTTTTCATAATTAATCATAAATTATACTTGCTACTCTAAAGGCAGTGACCTGTTAAAAATTAATTAAGAAATGAATAGTGTCTATTCTCAATTCTGATGCAATGGCTTTTTGATTTATTTGTTCTATTGTATTTATTTAAATGAATGTCTTGGTGATACAATGGGAAAATATCATAGCAGTGGCCTCAAAGATTTAACTCTTTTTTTCAGCTCAGAATTTCTTACTGAGAATTTGATAATGTCATATAATTATCAAGATCCCACATAACAAAATCTAGGCCTTACCAACTTCTCAGTATGGAAAAGAGATTATCATACTATACTTGAAACAATAATATTATTGCCACCTAACCCTAGTTTTTTGAAGTCCTGGCCTGTGTCTCAAGCTTGGTTTATTGCTGATGAACATAGCATAGAGCTCCATTCATAGTAAGTTTTGATAAATTCTTAATGAATGAATGAACTATAAGGTTAACACAATGATCTTCATACAAAGACAATTATTTGAGCATCTTCTACAAAGTACACATAAGCATCAGTGCTGGGAATATAGAGATGAATAATATATTTGATTAACTCAGAGATGTTGGGCAATATAAAGACTTGCCTTTTCACTTGACCTTGTATTCAATCAATACCACATCGTCCTGATTGCTTGATTTCTTCTTTGTATCTTTGAGAGTTGTTGGTGAAAGTTCACATGATGGGGAAGTTCAGTATGTAAAGAAGCACACTGCCACTGACCTATCTTTGAAAGCTGAAGGAATGTGACCTTGACAAAGTGACATCTATGCTGAGATATAAAGATTGACTCTGGTTTTGAATACATCACATAGAGTGAGGAGGGCAGTATTAGAATGCTCAAGAGAAACGGAATAGAAAACATGAAAAAAGAATGTGAATGATATTTTCTGATTATTGAAAAACATTGAAGAGTACTGGAATGTAGAGGGAGGAGTACTACGAGACAACACAGGAAAATTAAATTGAGCCAACAGTTATAAAATGAGTCTTGTTCTTTAGCTTAAGAACAAAGGGAAGTCATTAAAAGTTATTAAGCAGAGAATGACATGAACAAATTCAGATCTGCATTTTCAAAATAGTGATTAATGCAAATAAAATTGAGGTTGGTGAGACTAGACATTAAGAGAGCAGCTAGAAGACAATTGTATCAATCCAAGCAGGAAGTAATGGCCTTCTGAAGCAGAGCAGAGTGGTATTCGTAGGGAAGGAAGAAGGAAGAAATGCAATAAGAGGAAGTATATAGAAGGAGTGTTTGACAGTATTTCATGTTTGATGTGAGAAACAAATCAAACAATTTTAACAATAAGAGAGTTACCACTCAAACCCGCCTTATTTGAGAAGGTATTTGAGGTGATTTACAAAAATATATGCAAATGTTAACATAAATATAGTGGTTAAGAGAGAGAATTTCACACTGTGGGCCAAGATATACCTTTACTAAGTAGCTGAAGTATATTTTTTCAATAAACAAGTCAATTAATAAATTTGCTTGTGTCAGCTGTTAGTTAATAGTCAGCTATAAATAGTTTAGCATTGTGATAGTTAACAATGATTCTTGCTCACAAGTCACTGACTGTAAAATTAAATGGTTAAAATAAGACCTATGAAAATTTGAGGTAACAATATAAGAAAGTAAATTATAGGAGTAAAAGTCATTCATTTACTCAGTAGACATTTATTGAGAACATACTAGATTCAGTGCAATTTTGTAGGGTCTGGGCTATAAAAATAAAAGTTAGTTGTAAAAAAATATGTATTTTAGTGAAAGTATGCACATATAAAGTGAAAAAATCAATTTTGCCACCTGGAATTCGATAAATAACACTTCATTATTGGAATGCAGAAGAAGAAATAAGCTTAAAGTTTTTAATAATAACATTTGTACTTTCAAACTTAATCATATCCCTTATCCAATTGATTTAACTTTCTTTTTTAATGTCCTAAATTTAGGTGGTCAAATGTGTTCTCGTTCATATTTAGAATTCTTCTGGTTGGACAATCATAGATTATTGCTTAAACTGAAATGATTAATATCTTCAAACTCACTGTCAGTCCCCTGCTGTCAGACTGATCTTAAATGCGAATATAAACTTTTTCTTTTTAATACTGGGGATCGATGATTTACCACACTATCTGAGGACTTATGTATCTGAAAATTAAAATATTCAAAAACCTTAATCAAAAATATTTTAAAATTCTGTGTCAAACTGGGTTACTCTAGAACTCAGATTCTGAGCAAAGACTTGAATGAAAGTAGCTTATTTAAGAGGTAATGGAAACACCGTTTGAGATGTTAGAAGTCAAGGAAGGGAAACAAAAATGAGTGCATTATCAAACCACTTGCCATTGGATTGAGTGCTTACATGTTTTAAAAAAGAAAACAATAAAACAAAAAAATTTAGGAATATATATGGTACCTAGGATTTGGGAAGATCATTTTAATTAAGTCTGAAAGCAATACAAGAAAAGCCATCCTTACTTAAATATATAAACAAATTTTTAAAGTTATGTAGTACAAGATACTAAATCAAAAGAAAATAAAGTTTGCACCACAGTCGGTGGATGATGTATTCATACCAATGTTACTCAAAGGCATCTGCATACTGAAAACTATAAAATAAATATCCCAATAGAAAAATGTACAAATTAACAATTCAAAAAGCTGCTTTCAATAACCTGTAAGTATACCAGCAGATGTTAAAGCACTCTGTAAGTTGGGGACAAAACTGATTTAAAACAAAATTAAAGTAATAATGAAAGCTCACTTATTACCAATACAAAAGAATGATAATAGATTACAACACTGATGACTGGCATTAATAAGTGGAAAGATGAACTTTCATATATTGCTCATAGAAATTTAGTTCATTATCTCAAGTGAAACAATTTAGCAATAGCAATATAGTTAATTATAGATAAAATAAGTACCTTCTTTACTCCAATTCTCCAATTCAGGAGTATCTATCTCAGAAAAATAAAGCACCAATATGCACAGAAATGTAAAATGTAGTTTGCTGTAGAATTGCTTGTTGGAAAAAAAAATTAGAAACAAAATGAATGCCCATCAATAGGGGAAGGGTTGAAAAAACACTGAAACATTGTTGAAAAACATGGAATATTTCCCTATAAAAATAATTACTTGTATCTATGCCATTGACTTGAAGAGATTTTCATAAGGTAATTTTAAAGTTAGGCAAAATGTTGCTTGAACAATATGTGATGTATTACTGTTGAAAAACAATAACACTATATCTTCTGTAAGTGTGTGTGTGTGTGTGTGTGTGACAATTTTTGTGTAGGATTATATATAGAAATGTGCAGAAGGAAACCCATTTAGTTGTTTCCTTTGGGGATGAATTATTTTAAGAAAGCAAGTAGAAATGACTTTTTAAAAGTTGTCAATCATAAAAATAGCACAGATGATCTCCTACAAAGACATGCATTGAATGTGGACACAGAAAATCAGAACAATGCAGTTAACTAAACAGCAGACTTTATTTGTATTCAAGTAGTTTTTGTTGTTGCTTTTTTTACTATTATTTTTTATATTTTCCAGGACCCAATCAGTATCACAAATTGCATTTTGTCCTCATGTACTTAGTCTCCTGCAGTTTGTGACAGTTCTTATTCTTTCCTTATCTTTCAAGATATTCACATTTTTTGAGAAATACTGGCCAGTTATCTTTGCAGAACATCCTCATTTGGGATCGTCTGATAGTTTCTCATAACTGAATTGAAGTTACACATTTTTGCCAAGAGTACTGCAGGGGTGATATGCCCTTCTCAATACATCCTACCAGGGATGCAGGACGTCAATATTACTTATGAGAAGTGATACAGCCACTATGGAGAACAGTATGGAGGTTCCTTAAGAAACTAAAAATGGAACTACCATATGATCCAGCAATACACTACTGGGCATATACCTTGAGAAAACCATAATTCAAAAAGAGACATGTACCACAATGTTCATTGCAGCACTATTTACAATAGCCAGGACATGGAAGCAACCTAAGTGTCCATCAACAGATGAATGGATAAAGAAGATGTGGCACATATATACAATGGAATATTACTCAGCCATAAAAAGAAGCAAAATTGAGTTATTTGTAATGAGGTGTATGGACCTAGAGTCTGTCATACAGAGTGAAGTAAGTCAGAAAGAGAAAAACAAATACCATATGCTAACACATATATATGGAATCTAAAAAAAAAAAATGGTTCTGATGAACCTAGGGGCAGGACAGGAATAAAGATGCAGACATAGAGATTGGACTTGAGGACACAGGGAGGGGGAAGGGTAAGCTGGGACAAAGTGAGAGAATGGTATGGACATATATACACTACCAAATGTAAAATAGATAGCTAGTGGGAAGCAGCTGCATAGCTCAGGGAGATTAGCTCGGTGCTTTTTGACCACCTAGAGAGGTGTGATAGGGAGGGTGGGAGGGAGGCGCAATGGGGAGGAGATATGGGGATATATGTATATGTATAGCTGATTCATTTTGTTATAAAGCAGCAACTAACACAGCATTGCAGAGCAAGTATACTCCCATAAAGGTGTTAAAATTTTTTTTTTCATTTTCTTAAAGTATTTCTTACATATATATATTTATAATAAACCTATACAAGTTATATAACCAATGAAAACAAGGGGCAGTAAATGAAAGTTCGGAGATGGTGCAGTAATTAAATTACTAACTTTGTTTAAAGCCCTAGATACTAAATAGGTTCCTGGTTTTGTGGGTTGTTTTTTTCCTTTTTAATCTTCTTATTTGAATACCTATCTGAAGAGTGTTTATTCAGAATAGAATAGTGTTTACTAAAAATGAATAGAGACATGGCAAAAAGAAAAGGATTCCCATCACTTTTAAGCCTTCCAAATGAGTGAAATAAAATTTCCCTCTATATCCATACGAAGAAAAGTAGTGATTAAAAAAAAAATACAGGGGCTTCCCTGGTGGCGCAGTGGTTGAGAGTCCACCTGCCGATGCAGGGGACACAGGTTCATGCCCCAGTCCAGGAACATCCCACATGCCACGGAGTGGCTGGGCCCGTGAGCCATGGCCGCTGAGCCTGTGCGTCCGGAGCCTGTGCTCCACAACGGGAGAGGCCACAACAGTGAGAGGCCCGCAAACCACAAAAAAACAAAAAAAGCAAAAAAACCCAAACAGTACAATGATCTTTGTGTTTGTAAGAGGAAGGCCATCAATCTGATGCTCCAGTTAATGGGGTCTGTAAAAAGCCACCATTTTCATTTTCATTTTATAGTGTAATTATGTAGGATTTTTGGAATCCACATCCAAAAATTTTTTGAAATCCAAAGCATTCTTTTTAAAAGAAACTGACTAGTGTTTAGTGACCAACCTGGCACTCTTTCTTGATTTCAGACGAAACAAAATAGGCTGTCTTCCAATTCATTAAGAATATCTGATACTAGCCAACTTTTCCCACTATTAAATGTGTTATAGTTCTCAACTGTACGTCAAAGCTATGTTATATAAATATTACAGTAATCAACAGTGACAGTCCCAGATGCATTGTGGAAGAGAAAGGGAAGCCTTTTATCAAAAGCCAGTTCCTGCTTCCTGAACAATGATACAGTTTCTTCAGTTTCTCTCTAGAGACTTAAATTTAGTTAATATTCATGGAATGGGAAAATGAAATTTTATAATGCATGTGCACGCACTCAAACTTTTCAATGACCTTATGAGTATTTTTCTTCTGTTTGTTTTAATGATTTATTGAGACAAATGTGCTTGTATTAGTGTTTGTATTAGACAACAATTTTTAATGCTCTTCAAGGAAGGAGAGCTATTACTTTTATTTTTCCTTTGTAAAATGATTTTACCTTCTGCTGCTCATCTAAAATATAATATGAACTTAGTATAATGACAAGATGTTATACTAATTTATCCAGACCATCTCTGGCCTGTCATTCAATTTACTACAAATTATTTCTCAAACAAGAAAATTTACATTGTACATGTTGTCACATTAACTTGAGTTATTTAACCTGGAAGCTTAGGGCAATATCTTAAAAAAATTAGGTTTGTTATTACCATGCTAACAAGAAAACTCACACCATCACTTTATCATTATAATACTTTGTAGCAATCAGAAATGTACTTTACTACCTTAAATATATTTATTTGGTTTCAGGCCTCAGTACAAAACATATATGTTTTTCTAAGTGTTCATTTCTCAGATATTTAATGCTCTCCTACAGTGTGTTAAGTATATAAGTATATAAAAAACATGGTCCTTGCCCTGGAAAATCTCACTTTATTAGTTTGTGTGTACAATAACATAAGGATAAATGTTTTTCCCCCTTGGCTCTCTTTAGCATCAAAGCAACATTTTTATATTAATGTGTGTGCATGTGTGTATATTTGAGGGCCTAGGAAGAACATTTTTATTTTGTTTTCAGACTGGTTTTGCTTTTGGATATAGACCATTAGGTCCAAGTTTAAGGTGAAGACTTTTTCCTGTCAGTCTTTCCACCTTAGAGAGGCCCTGAGTTTGCACTGCTACACCATCAGAGCCAAAAGTTTACATTTGGCTAGATGTGTAAATGCTCATATTTTCAGTCAGGTTCCCCAGGAAATGAACTCAGAGGTAGATTTTTCTTTCGTGGATTTATAGCAGAGTGCTCTTAGGATTACTATAGGTAAAAATATTAGGAAAGTAAGATACTACCTGGTGCCTTGGGAAGCTCTGAAGCTGCAATAGCAAAATGTTGACAACAGAACCAGGGCTTGTGATCTGCCCACATTGATCAATCATTAGATAAGAGTTGTACACATGGAAGGTATATCAGGCAAGGCAGCTCCTGGGAATAAGGTAGCCTAGATCATATATATGTATTTTATATATGTATGATTGTATATATATGATTATATATGTGCATATGTATATGTGTTTTGGATATTTGTGCTTTTATTCACATCCTAAGTAATCCAAGTTTTTACATGATGAATACTTGATTAAAATAGCCACACATAAAAATACCCATAGAATAAAACATAAGGAAGTGTATATCCATGTATGTAGGACATTTTGAAGATATCTTCCAAATAAAACTATTCTTGAATAAATATTATAAAGATGCTAGCTTACCATAAATCCCTGTATAAATTTAAATAATTATAAAATAGTTTTAAAGGCAATTAAAGAATAGCTAAAAAATTAATCTAAAAAAGGTAGGGAGTAAAAATACAGGGTTTTTGTAAAATTCAAAGAATAATTTTAATATTGTGCTACATGGAGAAATTTCCATAAAAAGGGAATAAAATGAATCTTTAAAATATTAATCTAATGAAGAATTGTCTGAGGAAACAATTTCTATAATACTTTAAAATAGATAATTTAATCGTATTAAATAGAAGAGGAAAATACAAAGAAATATAAAAGCATAAATGAAAGATTTAACATCTTATGACGGTGACAGTACAAAACACTGGTAAAGAATTGTGGTGAACGATTATCTAATAAACAAATTTAATTAGAAAAATTTAATTACAACTTTAGCATGTGCTATAGAAACTCACTGCAGCCAACTTAAGTAAAAAAAATAATTTTTTTCAACAAATATGTGTTAACAAAAAAGAATTTTAAAAGAGTAAAGAAATCAGGCCTAAGGAATGACAAGTTTAGAGAGGCTCTGCAATTGAGGTAGCAGAAAATAAATATAGTCGTGTCAGGGTGCCCTTGCCAATTTGAATGGCTGCTACATTTTTTAGTGTTTGCATTTTCTGTTCCAAATTCAAAACTCTATCTATTATAAATACTCTTCATATGTTCAGTAAGGTAGAGGTAAAGATGAACATGATAAAGGGAAAAGTTGAAATGAAAAATACCCAAATGGAACTTCAAGAGAATAAAAATATAATATCTGATTTTAAAAATACACTAGGGGGATTTGCATCTATACACTGTAAAAGAAAATATCAGTAAATTTGAACATAGAACAAAATAAATACCCCAAAATAAACACAGAGAGGAAAAAAATGAACAGGAAATCAGTGAGATATGGGACAGTACCATCGGGAAGCATACATAACATTGGAGTTCTAGGAAGAGAAATGGGAAACAGAATATTTTAAATAATATAGGCTAAAAATTCCAAAATTTGATGAAAACTATAAACTTTAAACCCAAAGATTCAAGAAATTCAATGAATCTCAAGCAGAATAAAGAAAAAAAAATTTTTTAAAAAGAAGCCAAGAAAAATCACAATGAGATTGAAAATATCCCACCACAGTAATAAAGGTAAAATCTTAAAAGCGACCAGGGGGAAAGATAGATTATATAGAAAGGAACAAAATAAGGATGAAGTCAGACTTCTTGTCAGAAACTATACAAGCCAAACAATGGTAGAAAGAAGTCTTTAAAGTACTGACAGACAAAGACCGTCAACCAAGCATTTTTTATGTAGTGAAAATATTTTTCCAAAATTAGCCAAATAAAGACTTTCAGGCAAAAAATGGGGGGGGTTTATTCATTACCAGCAAATGTTCACTTCAACAAATATTAAAGGAAATTCTCTAAGCAGATGAAAATGATAACAGGTGGAAATTGAGCCTACCCAAAGGAATGAAGAGCACCAGAAATGGATAATATGCAGGTATAAACAGAACAGATAGTTTTTTCTGTTATTCACCACCTCTTTAAAAGATGAGCAACTCTTCACAGCTCTTTAAAGTTTAAAAAAAAAGTGGTGAGTTCTGGAATTTATGTCATAAATAAAAGTGAAATAAATAAAGTATGGAAGGGGAAATGATATGTAATGTTGTAAGGGTCTACATCATGTGTGAAGTGGTATATTACATGAAGGTAAACTGGGATAAATTGAAAATCTATACTGTAAACCCTAGAACAATCACTAAAAAAAAAGGAAGATTTATAGCTAATAACCCAATTGTGAAAATAAAACAGAATAATAGAAATGCCCACCTAATACCAAAAGAAAATAGAGAAAGAGATAAACAAAGAGAAAATAAGAGAAAACATATAACAATATGGAAGATTTAAAACCAACGATATCCATCACTGCATTAAATGTAAAGGTCTAGACACTTGAATTAAATGACAAATACTCTTAGATTAGATAAAGAGACAATAGCCAACTATGTGCTGCCTGAAAGATACCACTTAACAAATAGATTTTAATAATTAAAAACAAAAGTATGGCAAAAGTTATACCATGTAAACCCTAAGCAAAGGAAAGCTGGTGTGGCTATATTGATACCTGACATTTTATGGTAACAATTATAGTTGGAAATTTTGACACTTCACTCTCAATAATCGATAGCAAAAGTTTTGGCAGTAAATCAGTGGGGATACTGAAGACTGCAACAACACTATCAACTAATGACCTAATTAACATTTATAAAACACTCCATCTGATAACAAAATACACACTCTTTTCAAGGGAACCCAGAGCACTAAGTAAAATAGACATTATTATGAGCTGCAAAACAGTCTCAATAGATTTAAGAGAATTAATATTATGCAAAGTATGTTCTATGACCAACAGAGAATTAAACTAGAGCTCAGTAACAAAAATATCTGCAAAAATTTCCAAATATTTGGAAATTTACCCATGGATCAAAGAGAAAATCACAAAAGATATTAGAAAATGTTTTGATCTGAATGAAAATAAAAATATCGTATCAAAATTTGTGGAATGCTACTAAAGCAGTGCTTAGCTTGAATGTTTGCATTAGAAAAGAAGAAAGATCTCAAGTCGAAGATCTCAGCTTCCACCTTAGGATACTAGAAAAAGAAGAAAAAATTAAACCAAAAGTAAGCGGAAGAAAAATAAATCAATAAAAGTTATTTTTTAATGAACAGTTTAAAAAAATTCAAAATCCAAAGCAGAGGGCCCAGTTGTTCTAAATTTGGTCATGTGTCTTACTTGGGAGAAAACAAGACACCATAAATGAAGACAACTGCAGAGTATCTAGTTTTCTTAAAATTAAAAAAAAGAAAAAAAAAAGCTACAGCAATATTACCACAAGAAGAGAAAATGAAAGCATAATTAGACAAAATAACAAATGTTCACCATTTTCTTATAAACTGAACATTCTCCGCCCTAGTAATACTCGAAGCCATGCTTATAAATAGGTCATAGAGATGTAAGTTATTACAATTATTTTGTAAGAGTATTTTAGTAGTTTCTAAGAGACATAAAAATATTCATATCTAATAACTTGATTGAGAATCTGTCATAAAGAATTAATCTGCAACTTCAGGAAAAATTTATTCACAAAGAGTAAGAATAGACTGTTAAAATTTTTAGTTCAGGTTTTAATCTCAGATCTGTCACTTACAAAACCATAGGACTTTGGCAAGATTTGGTTCCACCTATACAATAAGAATAAGTGCCCTCATGTTATAGGGTAACTGTGAGAAGAGTGAGCTGTCAGTAAGTGGAAGCCAATTATGTTAAAGATATTTACTATCCTTATTTATATTAGACAAAAAATGTAAAAAATAAATTTGGCTAAACAAATTATAATATGTTCATCAGATAGGATAAAATACAATCCTACACATTAAAAAAAATGAGACCATAAAAAGATTGTAAGTACATAGTCATTCCTTGGGAATGTGTATATGTTGTTAAGCAAAATAAAATATGCTAAATGTTTATAATAACCATCTCTTAGTTTTAATATTATGAGGATTTGGGATTTTCTTTCTCTTTACTTTTCAGTGCTATTTTAATTGAAGTGGTACATTTCATTTTATCAAATAAAAAATGTATTGGTTTCTTTCATTTGACAAAAGTAATTATGAAAAAAGAAAAAAACTTAAAGATGTTACTACTAAACAACTAGAAATAGATAGTAGAGTGGACAAATGAGTGTGCCAACTTGCTTTTATTACAGGATAAAATAGTTATAACTTTTCAACAGTATTATTTTATTAAATGGGAAGCTATGAAAATCATCTTGTTAAAATTTTGTATACCTCCTAAATGTTATATTTAAAAACTACAATAAGTGAATTTGGATTTACCAATCTTGAGCTTTTTGTCCTACCTGAAGTATGAGTGATTCATACAATTAAGCAGTATTATCTACAAGTTATTATATTACCATAGACATGTTTTTGGGGTTTTTTTGTGGTACACAGGCTTCTCACTGTTGGGGCCTCTCCCGTTGCGGAGCACAGGCTCCGGATGTGCAGGCCCAGCCGCTCCACGGCACGTGAGATCCTCCTGGACTGGGGCACGAACCCGAATCCCCTGCATCGGCAGGCGGACTCTCAACCACTGCACCACCATAGACATTTTTAATTAAAAGCTCCTTATTTTATTTAAAAAAAACTTCAAATATATCACTATTATTAATTTTACTGTCAAGATTTACTATAAATTCTGAACAGAATGTTGTTTACCCCATAACTAAATCTGTTGATGGAGTTTTATCATGGTGGTAAAATAAAATCACAAATTTTAAGTCATGAATAAATGAAGATAGTCTATGTATTTCATGAAAATAAGTTTTTAAAAAAATTTAACCATATGTTTAATTAATTGAAGAGAAATAAATATTATAAATGATGAATTGCATCCAGTAAATCATTTAAAAGTCTTGAAAATACCAATCTCAACATTTTTCCCAGCTGGTTTTAATAATGAGCAGATTTGCTAGAGGTACATTTTAAAACACTTCATAGCAGTATGAGAAAAAGAAAGTATTTTAATGACAAGCTATACAAATTAAGTTCTTGATACAAATAATAATCCAGTGAAGATGTTTTACAATGGGCAATAATTGTATAACTGTTAATCTGGACCAAATTTTATCAAATATTTATCCAAAATTGTATTATAGTAGGTAGCAGTTGAGAACACAGCATCTTGACAGTCATCTGTTCTAGTGACACCCATGAAAATTTAAACACACATAATTCAAGTTGTATTAAGCCCTGGAATTTTCTTATGCACAGTAATTGTTCATTAATAGTTCCAAGGCTTAGTAGATAAAACAGAAAGAATTGGGGAATTTTAATCCCAATTCTACTTATCCAATATATCAACTTTCATTGTTGTTGCTGTTATAGAATTCCTTGATAATCTATAATGAAAGACCCTATTCCTAGAAAATGAACAAACATTTAAAATATTTAAGATATATAACCCATCACATAAATTTTCAAGAGGTCTTGAACTCACTTGGAACTAGTTATTATTCTTATGAAATTAAATGTGTGTATGAAAATAAAATATGCACCATAATTATCCAAATACATTTTTAAAAACACATTTAATCAAAATGCTTAAGTTAATACTTAGAACGTCAACCTCTTTTAAAAATCATTATGGAAAAGATGTTGGTACAAAGAGGTTTATCGCTGCATTATTTAGTATACGTTTTAAGCCAGTCAACTAGTGGGGAAAGACATCAAGTAACCCTGGAGGATTAAATAAATTCTTACTTCTAGTCCCTGTCATAACTACATTAAAACAGCAGGGAAGGAAATCTTTAAAAAAAATTGTTAACAAAGAAATGGCAGAAAAGATAATAGCAGAGGAGGGATGACAGCAAAACTGGGAAAGATAAATGGAGATGGAGAATTGACAGTTGACTTAGCAACTGTCAATTCCAGAGTTAGGAATCTGGAATCTAAGTGCCTACAGCAGGACAAAGTCAGCAAGAAGCAAGTATATTTATGACCCAAAACTCCAGGAAGGATGAGTAACTGACTCAACAAGAACTTTTAGAGGATGGAGAGAACATTGAATTAAAATCAAAAAGGTTTGAAAATTTGTGTAAGGAGCAGTTCAGAATCTCAGATCTCTTCCATTAGCCCCTACAACAAGGAAAACTGTCCTTGTCCACCTGCACTCGGCAGATGAAAAAAAGATTTAACTCTGTAGATAAATATAGGCTCGTTCAACAAAAGAACATTACCAGAACACCAATTCACCTTTTCAATTCACTACATGGCCAATTCTACAACAATCAACTCATGGAAAACCAATTAATTGCTCCAGATGGCTAATTTACTAAATGGTAAATTTGTGAAATGATTAATTGGCTAAATTTACATGCTGCTTTTAACTATTTCCTTTAAAAATATTTCATATAAATACACACAGCATATAATTATAGTATGAATTATTTGTATTAAGTGTATATTTGAGAATGCATTCATGAACATATTGTTCAAATTTATTTCTAAGAATTATACATGCACAGAGTATATAGACTTCATAAAATATTTATTTAATATACTCCAGAAGCATATATGTTTAGACTTATATTTCCAGCAATATAGTGAGCCAGATGTTCAGAGAAAACCTTAAACACAGCTATAAACACTGGATAAAATACAAAAATATCTTTAAATATAGGGGCTTGTTTTTGTTTTTATAATCCTCTTTAGTTTTAAAATACAGTTTTAAACACAGTTTCTAGTCTCTAGTTATGTGGAGGTAAACAAAGAATATTTACTGAAGTCAAAAATGACAAGAGGGCTTCCCTGGTGGCACAGTGATTGAGAGTCCGCCTGCCAATGCAGGGCACGCGGGTTCGTGCCCTGGTCTGGGACGATCCCACATGCCGCGCAGCGGCTAGGCCCGTGAGCCATGGCCGCTGAGCCTGCGTGTCCGGAGCCTGTGCTCCGCAACGGGAGAGGCCACAACAGTGAGAAGCCCGTGTACCGCAGGAAAAAAGAAAAAAAAAAAAAGGCAAGAAAGCACAAATCCATAGGATTAAGATAACTTTGGAAACCGTGTCAGCCTGGATGAATCTACCTATTTCTGGAGCACTAAAATCTGCCTTTGATTAACCAAATGAACCTAGTACAGGGTCAAAGCCTGGCACCTGAGGTATTTGTGTAAGGGTCAGGGTTCAGCAGGAAAAAGGGAGTTTCACACAAAATCACTTACAAAAAGTCAAGTTCTGTGCAGAACAGTTTTAGTGTGTACATTAGCAAGGAACTTGCTCCATAGAAAGGGGGCGCACCCACCTAGAACTTGGCTCTGGGCAATTCCTAAAGATAGGACCAAGATACAAAAATGAACGGTTATCACATAAAATGCTTAACCCGTGGGTAAACTAAATACTAATCATATAAAACAATAACAGTAATATTTAACTTAGTGTGTTTAAAAAGTTAGAATTGAAATAATCCTGGATTATTATGCTTGGCTCACATAATGCATGAGTGAAATAGGTAATCAAATTGATAATTATAAAATAAATGGAAAAGGTTCATAATAAAATTTTTAAAAGGCAATAATCTATATTTTCTTCTAAAGACTATTATGTTCAGTTTTTTTTTGTGTGCTATTGATAGAAGATTAAAGTTTCTAAGGTTTTAGAAGTAATTTTTGAAAATCATTGTGGAGGCAAACCCAAACTTCTAAGCAAAACTCTTGGATGGCAAAATGAATTCACACACAAAGAAAAGCTTCAGCTCCATCTCTGTGAACCAAATCCTGTAAGTTTTGCTTTAGTTCAGACAAGGTTCAGATAAAATCTGAGCTCATGGTCTCCAGCCAAATTAAATAAAAGGCCAAAATTTTGACATTGTCAGAATACTCTTAATAATTTCAACATCTGTTGTTTCATACTCTTCTGTCTGCAAAATATGGACAAATAACAAGTGATTTCTTACCAAAAGCATATTGCCTTTGGAGCTACACTTATGCTTGCTATTCATAAACTATACCATAATTAATACTTGTTAATATTTTGGATGAAGTGACTCAAAGAATCAAAATTAATATCTCCAATTCCACAATATTCTGGAGGAATTAATCTTGGTAATATCTGCTAGGTTCAAAATATTAAGGAAAAGCATATAGTTTCTAAATTACATCTTAGTTGAGCTTAGTTACTTTGCTTTTGTTAGTCTATAAGGAAACAAAATGGAAACAGCTGACATTCTCACATTAGGATAGTTAAAGAGAGTTTATGGATAAGAAATTAATTACACAGGGGAGAGATATTACTGGAAACCAGAAGGAAGGAAGTCCATGTACAGCTGACCTCACTGAGAGCAGAAGTGATCCTCCCTTTGAGAAAAGTCGGTCCTGGTGACCTCAAGAAAACAGGAAATAAATACACTTGCTCCCCTCATCCGAGGTTTCAGTTACCCGAAGTCTACCACAGTCTGAAAATATTAAATAGAAAATTCCAGAAATAATTCATACGGTTTTGTTTTGTTTTTTTTTTTTTTTGCGGTATGCGGGCCTCTCACTGCCGCGGCCCCTCCCGCCGCGGAGCACAGGCTCCGGACGCGCAGGCCCAGCGGCCACGGCTCACGGGCCCAGCCGCTCCGCGGCACGCGGGATCCTCCCGGACCAGGGCACAAACCCGCGTCCCCCGCATCGGCAGGCGGACTCCCAACCACTGCGCCACCAGGGAAGCCCCATACGTTTTAAATTGTATAGTTATGTACCATTCTGAGTAGCATGATGAAATCTCACGCTGTTCCCACCCAGGACGTGAATCATCCCTTTGTCCAGATTTTCCCCATTAGTCACTTAGTAGCCATCTTCGTTCTCAGATGGACTGCGGGGTCGCACAGTGCTTGTGTTCAAGTCACCCTTTCTTTACTTAAAAATGGTCGCGAAACACAAGGGTAATGATGCTGGCAATTCAGAGATGCCAAGAGAAGCCATAAAGTGCTTCCTTTAAGTGAAAAGGTGAAAGTTGTTGACTTAAGGAAAGAAAATAATTGTATGCTGCGGCCGCCAAGATCTACCATAAGAAAAAATCTTCTATCCATGAAACTGTGAAGAAGGAAAAAGAAATTTGTGCTACTTTTGCTGTTGCAACCCAGACTGCAAAAGTAATGGCCACAGTGAGAGGTAAGCGCTTAGTTAAGATGGAAAAAGTATTAAGTGTGTATGATATTTTGAAAGAGAGAGAAAAAGAGAGACCACATTCCCAGAGCTTTAATTATGTATATTGTTATCATTGTTCTATTTTATTATTCATTATTGTTGTTAATCTCTTATTATGCCTAATATATAAATTAAACTTTATCATATATATGTATCCCTAGGAAAAAACATTATATATAGGGTTTGGTACTATCCGTGGTTTCAGGCATCCCCGGGGGGTCTTGAAATGGATCTTCAGATGAAAAGGGGGGACTACCTGACTTCTCTTGCCTCCTTCCCAGGTGTTCTGATCAGTGTCTTATTGACACAACTCAAACTGAAGGCAGATGGTACAGATTACAGTGATGTAATTTATAAATATCTACATCCTGGTTAGAGATCAGAGTGGAAAAAGGTGTAATGTAGATCTGGAGGGGCGATGGAAGAAACTCAACACACTTCAATGTTCTGAGCTCAGGAAGATACATTACAGGAGCAAAATTAAAATGAAATGTTAATTATATTACCAGAATTCTCTGATTTAAAAAATCGCAATAACCAAAAACATCCCAAATTTCCAAAACGCAATGTCAAATACCAATGAAAAACTGGAGTACAATAAGTTAGTTGAACCACTTCCTTCTGTGTATGTGTGTGTGTGTATATATACATTCATATTTCATTTTTCCTTTGAAGTAAAGCTAATGAAATAATGTTTTTAAATGCTTTAGTTAATATCTATATGAAAATGTATGTATTATAACTCCAATATTATAAGCATTCTTCTATGATAATTCCATTATAATGAATATTTTCTAAACAAAGTGAAATATGTCATTTTTCCTAAATTAAGTTCGTAATAGCCCTCACATAATAAAGAGATAATATTAAAACCTGGATATAAATTTTAAAGTTTCATTTCATTTAATCTTCATGAATCCAATGACATTTATAAGATTATAAAACCTTATCTCCTCATTTCAGAGCAAATCAGGACAACTTTTAAAATGGCATATTTTCTTG
This sequence comes from Kogia breviceps, assembly GCF_026419965.1. Taxonomy (NCBI): domain Eukaryota; kingdom Metazoa; phylum Chordata; class Mammalia; order Artiodactyla; family Physeteridae; genus Kogia; species Kogia breviceps. The sequence continues at coordinate 68,906,695 of NC_081321.1, read as the reverse complement.
TAATTGCACGTAAGAAAGAAATCTCTCATTCCTTTTTGTTAACTAAGAAGCACAATCAAAATGGGGGAATTTTGTTTCTTTATGACATACAGATATGTAGCACCATTATTTTTTTTGCGGTACGCGGGCCTCTCACTTTTGTGGCCTCTCCCGTTGCGGAGCACAGGCTCCGGAGGCGCAGGCTCAGCGGCCATGGCTCACGGGCCCAGCCGCTCCGCAGTATGTGGGATCTTCCCGGACCGGGGCAGGAACCCATGTCCCCTGCATCAGCAGGCAGACTCTCAACCACTGCGCCACCAGGGAAGTCCGTGGCACCATTCTTTACTTGTTTTTATTAATTTGGTGTGACTTAAGAATACTACCTGTGTAACCACATAGACGTTGGTTAAAATTCTGACTTGGGCGATGTTTTGCTATAAATGGGCAAGGTACTTAATTTCCATAAACTCTACCTCTTTATCTTTAAAATGGAAATGATAAGAATATTAATATTAACACTAATAATATCTACCTACCGCATGTTTTAAAAATGTAAAAAAACAAATAAGTAAAAGTTACACCTCTACCCCATAACCCCAACAGCCATAGCAGATCCAAATATCTACAAGCTTCTAACAGGGAGATTTAAGCTGGTTTCTGCTATGAAGAAAATTTCCTTAAAATCTCTGATTGAAATATAGTGCTAGAGCTAAAGTGCTAAGAGGGAATTATTTGTTCACACCCTAGTTGAGAAAAGTAAGGCAGATATAGTCAGAATACATCAAGAGCTCACTGTCTCTCTGCTCATCTAATAATTTATTTTTAATTAAGTATAAAGCATATCTGTATTTGTCAGGCTTCTCCAGAAACACATAAGTCATAGGATACACACAGACACATACATACATACATACATATAAACCCCATTGTCTGGCTGAACTTTTTAGTGCTAAACTTAGGGCATAGATTTAGTGAATAAACTTTCTCCTGTAAAATCACAATGGTTTATGTTTACTGAAACCACGTTTAAATGAAAGGGTCCAGAGAAATGAGACAATTCTATAAATGAAACAAGGTAGCCCACAGAATGCTACAGATTTTATTTTGTTGCAATATAAGTCATTTGCAAAACCTAATCATTTACTAAAACAAGGAAAATTTTACTTGCGTTTATAAATATCTATCTCCAGAGTTATTATATGTATAAATATAAATTTAAGGTGATGCGTCTTATTTTTAGTCTAGAAATTACATATTCATTTATATTAGGTAAGAAAGAAACTATTTTTATTGCCCTCAATTGGGGTCATACCATAGATCAGTTAGAAATTGTACTGTAAGATATCAACTCTGTATATTGTGTGGCTCAAAACAAGGTATGAATATGAATCATACATTACATGTAATAATCCAAAAAATTTTTAATCTAAGAGCCTCTATCTTGTATTTTCCTGAATCCAAATATTCTGTCCAATAGTCCTTATTCATACATTTGTATATCTGATATTTAGTTTGGAAAATGTTGCCACCATATATTGCTAAATATCTAGGGGTAATTGGTAAAGATTTAGGAATGTTATTGTAAACTTTCTTTTTCTTTACATCCCACTCTCTTTTTATACTTATTTCTTCTTGGTTAAGTTATCCTTGTTTTGTGAATTTCAAATTGAATATATTTTGCCAAGTGTGCATATTCTGAGTATACTCCCTTCAATTAAAAGACTTCTGAATATATTCCCTTCAATTAAAAGCATTTAGTCTATAAAATATTTTACAGTTAAATCTAGGCACTGGACTTCCCTGGTGGCGCAGTGGTTGAGAGTCCGCCTGCCGATGCAGGGGACGCGGGTTCGTGCCCCGGTCCGGGAGGATCCCACATGCAGCGGAGCGGCTGGGCCCGTGAGCCATGGCTGCTGGGCCTGCGCGTCTGGAGCCTCTGCTCCGCAACGGGAGAGGCCACAACAGTGAGAGGCCCTCGTACCGAAAAAAAAAAAAAAAAAAAAAAAAAAAAAAATCTAGGCACTGAGTGGATTGCCTCTGATTCTTACATAAATATAAAAATGTAAGGCAGAAAATAAGAGATTTTGCAAATAGCAAGTTATGTATGCATCAGCTTTTAACATCCTTTACATTGCAGAGTATAGATTTGTGAATGTGGTAAATTAAGAAGCATCACAGTCTTTCTTTATATTATTTCCTCTAGTATTTGATAGAACCTGAAAATCATAAGTAAGAAACTAATTTTTTACCACTAAGAAACTCGGAAAATCCTGAAATTCTAGATCTTTCTCCTCTGATGAGTATCACGAAGGTGCTGGCTTTTTTTTTTTTTTTTTTTTTGGTTTTTGGTACACAGACCTCTCACTGTTGTGGCCTCTCCCGTTGGGGAGCACAGGCTCCGGACGCACAGGCTCAGCGGCCATGGCTCACGGGCCCAGCCGCTCCGTGGCACGTGGGATCTTCCCGGACCGGGGCACGAACCTGCGTCCCCTGCATCGGCAGGCGGACTCCCAACCACTGCGCCACCAGGGAAGCCCCAAGGTGCTGGCTTTTTGCCACAATCTGTTTAACTTTTTCTTTTCTTCATGGGCACTGAATCAGTTAGCCTGTGCTATCTAACAATCCACGGCAGAGTTAATGGTTCAAATTAACAATCTTTTTTTTTCTTCGTGTTCCTAAGTCTGTGAGTCAGCAATTTGTACTAGATTCAGCTGAGAAGTTTTTATGCACCGGGCTTGGCTTACTAAGGCACCTGCAGTCAGCTGATACACCTGCTGGGGCTGGATGGCCTCACTCACATATCTGATGGTTGGCAGGCTATTGGCCAGGTTCTCCTCCATGTGGTCATTCCATCCACTGTAGATTGATTTCCAATCTTGGCAATATTGCAGGAGAGAAAGAGCAGAAACAGCAAGCCTTTTCAGTTGTAGGTTCAAAATGTGCACAAGTCACATCAGATCTTTTGGTTAAAGCAACTCATTTGGACAAGATCTGATTCAAGGTGTGGGGGAAAAAAGACTCCCATTCCTTGATGAGAGAGACTGCAGAAATGTGTAGACAGTTTTAGATCTAACATAGGTATATGATTAATTCTAGCTTTTCCACCCTCTAATCTATTTGAATGTGGCCATATGACTGAGTTCCAGCCTGAGAAATATTAAGATGAAGTGATGGCCATCTTCAGACATAACCAAGAACACCTCCCACAGATGATTTGCCATGTTTTTTCCCTTCCAGTTCATCGAGATTGCAATACCTAAGGTGGCATGAAACCAGGTAATGAAGATCAAACTTTCTTCAGCCTAAGTTTCTGAATAACTGTGTAAACAGAGCATCCCCATCTACCCCTTATCGCCACACCTATCCCGCCTTCCTGAAGCAATCCTAAACTGCATGTGAGTAAATTATAAACTTACTTTATATTAAACTATTACCTATTAGGGACTAATATTTAGTATAGCCTACGTTATTTTAAATAATACAAGTTTACTTTTTTTGGTATATTTGTCATAATATAATAAACTTTTTAAATACTAAAATTGCTTTTTTCTTAGCAGAAGTTTTTGAGAGTAAGAAGTCATTCTTTAATGGAAACATCTACAGTTTCACTGAAGGCATAATTTCTATGTGTAAACATAAAGTTTGTTGATAAAACTATTGCAGTTACATGAAACAACTGCAAATTTTTCACATAAGTTATATAGTATTTGAAGGCCTTTGTCAATCAAGATTCAGTGTATATGATTTAATCTAATCCTTAATAAAGCTTAGAGGTGCTGAAAAATCCTATGTGATGTGTATAATATTGTTTTAAATTGGAAATTCAAAAATAACTGTTTCACGAAAACGATTAAATAATCTTTGAGTAAAATAGAATGCTCTGGGTACTCAAAATTGACTTCTTTCAGAAACTTTTAGTAATGCTGAGAATTAATCAGATTACTAAGAAGACTCCCCAAAACTCTAAGCAATAATATTGCCAGTAGCAATGAGTCTTTGAAAGAAAAATTCCAAAATACTCTAGTATTTTTTAATGTATAATGTCATCATGACACAGTAATGAAGATTTTTAATAAATGTATCTACAACTTTTTTTTAAAGTAATGCATAAGTATGTTAAAATCTACATAGTAATGGAGATAAAGTGAAAATTAAATGCCTCTTTCTTCTGCACCATGACTTCAACTCGCCCCACTGCTAAAAAGTAACCACCCTCCACAAGTTCTTTGATCCTTCAAGAAAGTTTTATTAGGTTCCTTTTTCACATGATTCTGTACTTTGGAACTTTAACTTAATAATACAGCATAGAGATATTTCTATTTTACAATGTACATAATTCTCTATTTTGTGACTTTCTGATTTCAGACAAATTTTGTTGATTCGTCTAAAAAAGTAAGGAAGTTGGTACACTTACATAGTTCTGTCATTTCCCTTTTACCACCTCTTTCCAGATAGTCTCACTTATTATTTTTATATTGTCAAGATTTAAGACATTTGCATTCTTCTCTGTACATAAAATTCCCAGAAATATTTAGTTATAGTTTTCTATTTAAATGCCTTTCATGTTCATTGTCATTCTTTTAACCACAGTTTCTCAAAAAATGAGGTATTATTATTATTATTTTGATATATCCCTAGTTGACTGAATTTTAACCACAAGGTTTTATTAATTTACATTTTAAATTGATAATAACTTGGCTGGGAATAAAACTATTCAGTCATACCTCATGTCTCGAAGTCTTTAGGTCTGGTAAATGTATCTTCTAGTATTGACCAATGAATCCTTTGTAAAAGTTTTGAACTCAGATTGTTATTTTTGTTGTTGTTGTTTTCACTAGTAAGTGGTTGACTTTCTGTACTTAGAGACCATAGAATTTTTCTTTGTCTTTGAGATGGAAAAAAGCAATACGAGATTATATCATCTTGTTGATCATCCTATACCAAGGTTTCTTGGGACTTGGTTTCCTTTCAGTCTAAAGATGCAGGTGGCAACAAAGGCTGTGTTTCACCTATATCATTTCAGTTCCCTTTATCATTTTCATGCACACCAACTCCCAGTGTGTTCTCACTCACAACAGTGAGCAACAGGGTCTCTGTTGGAAGACTGTCCTTAGGCTACCAAACTCATTTCACCTGCTCTTGAAAAACTAAGGGTCCTGAGAATTTATATCCCCACCTGGCCTGGGATTAGCTGTTAAACAATGACTGAAGCATGCAAGGGTCTAAATAATGCAATTCCCTTGCCTCTGACTGGGACAACTCTCAGAAATGAGCTATCCTGAGCTGCCAAGTGGGATTGTGTTCATGTTTCCGCTGTCTGGTATTTTACTAGGCATCATACCACTGTTTAGCTTCCTTCCATTTCCGTGCCCATTTCTCCACTACCCTGCTGTTTTTATCTTGGAAACACTGATAATCCTTTGCATATGTTCCTCATCTCAAAATCTGCTCCTGGTATATTCCTGTATTTTAGGAACGTTTTCTCCTTTTATATCAGAATTATTTTTAGTTCATTAGGAATTTGGTTACGTTTATAATTCTTGGTGGCTTTTGCACGGCAAACAATATGGATATTGTTTTATTTTCTTCTTTTCAGTTAAAGTTATCCCAAACTACTTTTTTACCCTTTTGAAATGAGCTTCTGTTTCTAGCTGGATAGTTTCAGGGTTTGTTTGTTTGTTTTCCCAGTGAAATTCAATAATGCCAGTATCATAAAAATTGTCAGGAGAGGGAGAAGAATTGTGTGAGAACTTTGTGCCCTCTTCTGTTCTTTGTTATTTGAGTTTTTGTTGAGCCTTAAGCGTGCGGCCTGCTCCTCCAGGTGGGAAGCTTAACCTGTTCTCTGAGGGATGGGAAATTCCACTTGGGTTTGGTTTGGTCTCTTGCCGAGGGATAACAACCAATTTCGTTAGATTGGTTAGGTCTGGTGATAGTGACAGCCCTGCAGCTTATGGGCTGTAGTGTTTGTAGTTCAGTACATAATTTTCATTGCATGGATGCCTCTTTTCTGCAGGAAAAAAGCAGAATTGTGTGCACAGCTCACCCCTCCCAGTCAGGAAACTGATTCGAGAGGAGAGAAAAGCATACTAGCTGAGCAATTTCTTCTCTGAGGCTTCTTTCTCTGACAACTGCAGTGGAATAATTAGCTCCAAAAGAGAGGTTTACAGATCTTCATATAACCAACATATTCAACACATCTTCAGCTCTGTCCTGGCAATCTTGTTATTATTGTAGGAATCTTAAGAATTTATTTTATTTTCCAATCTGCCATGACTCACTGTGCTTCTAAGCTGGGAAGTGTGATTCAATATGGAAATCTTGTTTTGGTTATGTCCACATTTAATATGTGGCAATTAATCTTGTTTATGTGTAGATGTAAACACGTGAAATTTTTCTTTTTTAATTATATTTTATTTGCTGAGTATATTTGTTGATTCCATGCTCCTTAGTATAAAATAAATGTCGAGTTTTTTCATTTTGGCTAAGATTTTACACTCTCAGGCAGACTGTCTGAGTTCAAATCCTGGCTCTGTGATTTAGAATGGTTATTAAACTCTGTCTCAGTTTTTTTATCTTTTAAATGGGGATAATGATAGTAACGAATTTATGGTATTGTTTTGAAGATTAAATATGTCCATTCATATACTGAGTTTATTATAACAAGTACATAGTAAGAACTTAATAATTGTTGACTTTTTAGGTATCATGTTTTCTGGAATTCCCTGGCTCTGTTCTTTATCTACCTTATCGCATTCAGTCCTTCTAACAGTATTATACTTGATTATAAGTTGCATTCTACACATGAGCAAACCAAGGTTCATAGAATTTAATTCACCTGCCCAAATCCCACTGACAGCAAGTGGTCAAACCAGCATTTGAAGCCAAAGTTAGCCAGTTTTTCAAACGCCAAACATGTGTTTTCCACACGGGACTGTGCCTTTTGTAATTTTCAAATGCATTGCAGAATATTTCTCCTTAGAGTCAATTATTACTTGAAATGTTCTCCCATACCATCTCATGCATATATAAGATTTAAGTATGGTGAAAGAGACACAAATGTTCTAGTAAACTTTGAAAGAGCAAAAACGTTAATTTCAAATTTCTGAAAGTGGTGATATAAATTAGGTTCTAAAGCTATCATGTTGACTATATTTCTGCTTTGGTACTACAACAATTTCAGTGAACTGCCTTATTTACTGATGTTTTTGGAGACTTTGTGAATTTCATGAGATGCTTCTGAAACCGTTTATAGTAATGAGTGTGTGCATGACAGAGAGAGAGAGACAGAGAGAAAGGAGTTGAATGGGGAAGATAGAGTGGGAAATTCTTTACAAATGGAGACTTCTGTACTGCAGTCTGTCTCAGTTTACCACATTGTTCACACTCAGTCTTTTTTGTGTTACTATGTCTTATTTTGTCGACCAGAAAAATGTACACTATTCACTTAGTTTTCTTATATTGTCCCTTATTTCCACAATGTACTTCCTCCATTCTAAACATTATTTTAGGCATTACTTTAATATTACAGGGTTTTTTTTGAGAATTGAGACATCCCTAATGATCATAATTTACAGTTTTAAAAACAATAAAACAAGTTACCTATGGAGTTCTGAAATCCATGCAACTGAAAAGGATGCCAATTGAGTTAATTTAGGAATTAGTTTGAATTCCAAACACATTTAGAGGCAAATAGTCTGATTTTAACTTATTTTTAATTGAATTTATCACCCTACATTAGATTTATTACAAAATGTGAATTTTAAATTACCATCTATAATTTATCTCAGAGATGTCTGCTGCCTTATATGTTAATTCACTGTACATTGTTTCAATAAACATTTGTAGTCAGAAAAACATTGGTTTGAATTTATATCTGTCATAATATCCTAGAACAAGAAATACAGTCTTGTTAGAGCTGGTTTCCTAATGTAAAATAAGGAAAATAATACCTAACTTAGAAGGTTTTGGTAAAAATTAAAATATGTATATGTTAAGAATATACACTCTTGTCATATAGTAAGTGCATTTCTTTCTTTCAGGAACAACACTGTAACAACTAACTGTGGGTGATAAAGATAAGGGAAGGAGGTGAATGTGACAGGAGGGGCAGGCTCTGATGAGATAGAAGGCTACTAAAAATAAATGCCAAAAAACTCAACTACCTAGAATAATATACAGGACACATAGTTAAATTTGAAAAAAATAAAAGGAAACAGAATAAATATATATAGTATGAATATTCTGTATAAAGAGAACAAATATACATAATATTAGGCATTTCTCATTTGATCCTAAATGTCCGAAGGCTGACTTGAGCTTCCTGAAATAAGAGAAGGAATTTTATTGAAAGCCTATTTGATTTTCTCATGTAATAACTAAGCCAAAGGCAAGGCATGAAACTGCTTAGGTGCTATGGACATGTAGAACCAGATATTCAGTTCTCTCTCTCTCTCTTTTATCTGCTTCTATCTGCAAAACCACTTGATTCTTTCCTACTGAATATCACCTATCACTGTTAGTTCATATCATGGTTGTCAACAACTCTCTTGATCAACTCATCCTTCAGCTGTAGCAATTTGAGGTGAGGGACCAGTTTTGCTTTTCATTGAGGTGTAGCTGACATAGGACATTAGTTTCAGGTGGGCAACGTGATGATTTGATGCCTGGTGTATCATGAAGGGACCTCCAAAATCAGTCTAGTTAATGTCCACCACCACACAGAATTAAAGTTTTTTTCTTGCGATGAGAAATTTTATGATCCACTCTCTTAACAACTTGTAGATATATAATACATTATTGTTAACTATAGTCCTGTGCTGTACACGACGCCCCCAGGACTTATTTATGGTCTAACCCAGGGGTCCCCAACCCTGGTACCAGTCCGTGGCCTGTTAGGAACCTGGTCGCACAGCAGGAGGTGAGTGGCGGGCTAGCGAGGGAAGCTTCATCCGCCGCTCCCCATTGCTCACATTACCACCTGAACCACCCCCCTCATTGTTTGCCTTCCTGCCTGAACCATTGTTTGCATTACTGCCTGAACCATCCCCACACCTCCCTGTGCCCAGGCCCGTGGAAAAATCGTCTTCCATGAGACCAGTCCCTGGTGCCATAAAGGTTGGGGACCGCTGTCTAACTAGAAGTTTGTATCTTTTGACCCCTCTCACCCATTTCACCCACAGCCCCCACTCTTGCCTCTGGCAACGACCAATCTGTTCTCTATGAGTTGGGTTTTCTGTATTCCATACAGAAGTGAGGTCATGCAGTATTTGTCTTTCTTGATATGACTTATTTCACTTAGCATGTTGCCCTTGAGATCCATCCATGTTGTTGCAGGTGGCAAGATTTCCTTCTTTTTTATGGCTCAGTAGTATTTCCACTGTGTGGATGTATTTATGTATGTGTATATGTGCTGCATCTTTATCTATTCATCTGTTGATGAACATTTGGCTTGCTTCTGTGTCTTGACCATTGTAGGTGGTGCCGTTGTGAACGTTGGGGTGCATGTATCTTTTGGAATTAGCATTTTTGTTTTCTTTGGGTAGATGCCCAGGAGTGGAATTGTTGGATCATACAGTGGTTCTATTTTTGATTTTTTGAGGAACCTCCATGCTGTTTTCCGTGGTGGCTACACCAGTTTGCTTTCTCACCAACAGTACAGGGGGTTCCCTTTTCTCCACATCCTCATCAGTATTTGTTGTTTGTTGTCTTTTTGATGGTGGCTATTCTGATGGGTGTGAGGGTTGTATCTCATTGTGGTTTTGATTTGCATTTCTCTGATGGTTGGTGATATTGAGCACCTTTTCGTGTGCCTGTTGATAATCTGTGTGTCTGCTTTGGAGAGGTGTCTGTTCTGGTCCTCTGCCTGTTTTTTGATTGGATTGTTTGTTTTTGTGCTATTGAGGTGTATGAGCATCTCAATAAATCATTGAGAAAGATTGTGTTTCATTACTCTTTAGTTGGGAAATTGTCTTTATGTGATCAAATCTGGATTTCCATCCTTTTCGCAAAAGCTAAAAAAAAAAACCAAAAAAAAAGAAACATTAAAAACAACAATAGCTCTGTTTGCTTTAGAGCAAAAGTACTAAAAGATTCCAGGAGTTGCTTTACATTTTCCTCTTTCCAGCCCCAAGTCTTGGCAGCCTGGAAGTCTCCCAATGCCCCTCACATGCTCCCCTTAGGAAGGTAATGAACCTGTTACACTCAGGGCCAAAGCTTGCTTTTTTTTTTTTTTTTAATCTCATATTTATTATTCTCAAGGTCTTTTACATTAGGAGGGTCATTTCCAAGGACTTCGTGGAACTTGAGTCAGTGAATCATAAAATATTAAGAGCAGGATTCTCCAACCTGACACTCAATTAATCCTGCTTCTATCAAATGAACTGCAGAGCTGAGACTGGTAAAAGTGGCATTGTTCCTCTTTTCCAATAGTGACTCTTGGCTGCTTTTACTAAAAACTCACGTTGGGGAATACACGCAATCTGATGTTTGGAAACCTCTGTGCTGGCCACTGTTCCTCCCTAGAGCAGAATTTAAATCCTCCCACCCAAAAAGAAAACCTCCAGACATGACTTTCCTCCAGAGGGTAGGGAATGAAATCACATGGCAGATAGACCAGAGAGAGGCCAGCCTTCTTTTCCAAATCCTGCCTTAAAGGTACTGGTCAAGAATCCCGAGAGTCTCAACTAAGTGAAGTGTTTACTCATGGATCATTGATTGTGCACAGGGAGGTGTGGTCAAGCAGTACAGATGTGGACACCGAGAGCCCCATCTTTAGTTTCAGAATGATTCCAGAAAAGCATGAATCATGGCTTTGGCAGCTACTCCAAAGATTATTTACTATATCATATCTACATATAAATCTATATCCATGTCTACTTAGATATAAGTGTATGAAACAAAATAGGGGCAGGGGATAGTATGGAAAAAGGTAAGGAAGATGGGGACATTTACTTAATATCCTTATGACTATTAGGATATTTTCTGATACATAGCTTTAATAAATTATTTGGTGGTTGGCAAAAAGTTGAAGTATGCTTAGATTGTATAGGCTGCATTAATCGACATAGAGTCTTCAGGATAATGAGAAAAAAATCTATTTTAATCCAGTGAGACCACATTTGAAATATATCACTTTAAGTGCGTATAGTCAAACTCTAGTAGATCTAATGAAGAGTAATTAGCAAGGTGAAGGAAAACTATCATGGGAAAAAGGAGTTCCCTATTAGGGGGAGTCAAAGCAATAGCCAATTATCAAGTTTATTATAGATGATATTCATGCATCAGAAGGAGGGCTGTTAAATCAATATTTTTAAACTCAGAGCTGAACTGAAAAGTTTCCATGATAGCAGCTATTCGTTTTGTCTGTTTGTTCACATTTGACATAAGATAGCATTTTATCAAATGTCCTTTAAAAGTTTACAAATTATAACATTAGATGACTCAGTTCTTTTCTGCTCTAGGATTTAGTTCCCCCTGCTTACAGCAATCATGCCTATAACCAATACATCTCAGTGCTAAGTAAAAATAATGAATAATAACTTGTCACTTTCTCATAGTTTTATATCAGTTTGCCTTTAGAGTTGTTATATTTACTCTAACATATATTATGAGACTTTGAAGATATGTTATACAAAGTATATTCATGTGGCATGCACAAAGATTTGATTATGTAATTTACTTCTTTTTATTATAGTGGGCTCTTAAAATTATTAACAAATTATCAATACCTGATAAGTATGACTTTCAACAAATGATATAGTAAAATGTGAAAAGTGTTGTTTTCATCAATTTCCACTTAGAAAAAAACATAAAATACAAATAGGAATAAGATGCATGCAATATAACAATTTTTCTAAAGGAAAATGCATCTATAAATGGGAGATTATACAGGCATTCTCAAATTTTGTGGCACTTAATGGTATATTAAACACAAAGTTAAAAGAAAAATTTGCCTACAGCTGAATAGGACGTATTATTTTTCTGGGAACTATTTTGTAATTTACTCTGAGATTGTATTGTTTTATTTTGAAGAAAAGTCACAAAGCAAAATGAGAACTATTTGTTGGAAAAGTTCTCTTTTTTCCATTGTGTTATTGGCAATGTTTAAGGAAGCAATTTGATAGCACAGAGATAAATAACAATAGAAGACATAAAAATTAAAAGTAAGTTATCACTTCCTAGCTTTTATCAGAATAATTTTCTTATTTGCCACTAAGTGGAAAGGATAGAATAAATTGTATGTTTTAAAATTATCACCCACTTTCAAGGTACATTCTTTGTCTTTATTTCAGTAGATGAGTCAAAAGACAATTAAGTGGTCTCCTTTCCTGGAATTTATTTTTACAAATGTTTGCCATTCTGTAATAACCTCCTATTTTCACTCAGCATTACCTTATTAAAAAAAGAAAGAATTTTTTTTCATCATGGCTGTATGTGAATTTGCCTAATGTGTTTAATGAGTGCCACATGCCTATAAATGCTATCTGAAGTAAAGAACTGGCTCTCAGTTAAGACAATAACATTATAAAAATAACATTTTTTAGAAGCTTTGAAAATATTTACTTAAACTCTTGACTGAGTAAAGCCATAACAACGTAAACAAAACAATAGAATAGAAAGAAGATAAATCAGACTCAACTAAGTCATAAGAAGAAAATTTATAAAATGAATAAAATAAAAATAAACATTTAAAAAACACAAAATATTTTTTTAAATGTATCTTCAAGATTTTTTCTTTTTATCTTTTTGGATAATTCAATGTGAAAAGACAACTCAAAAATCAAAACAAACATAAAATGATCAACATATAGGTTCATTCATCAACAAGTATTTTTAGCATACACTAGTTATTCCTAGGACAAGTGTCCTCAAGTTGGAGGTATTATAGGGTTGCATAAAAAGTAGAGGTAAGAGTGTCATCTAAGAAATGGAGCATGAATGTACAAACAGGAAGAGACTACTTGACATAAATGAATGTATAATAAGAGTTAGCATTACTTTGTAGGATTGTCCAGCTATATCTAACTAGTCCAGAAAGAGCAGGTACAAAATAGAAATCTGAATAGAACCAGGTTTGCAAGTAACAGGTTCAAGGGAGTTGAAGATGACTGCAGGAAGATTAATAAAATAAATGCCTATGGCTTATTCTGGAAAGGAGGGAAATGTTGTGTAAAAATAGTGAAAAGTTGTAGGATTAATGGATTTTAGTTCTTGATGGAGTTGAAAAATTGTTCAAATTTGGGTACTAGAGACAATGAGCTGGAAATGTGGAAAGGTGGGTTTGAGATTGTGATGCTTAAATAAATGGAAATGTGATGCTTAAATAAATAAATGTGATAGAAAAATAAATGCATCTGAAACCCAGATAAATCCTCTTTATAAAACATGAGTTTTAAAAAGACACTAGTGTAGCTAACAGCACAACTTACCATATTTATAGAAACACATGTCAAGGCATATGTTCTACTCATGAAGGGCCAAGAACATGAAGAACAGCATGCTATGTCATTGCCAAAGGTACTGAGAAAGCTTTAATTTCTCAGCCAGTAGTATCTTGAGCAACAGAGATGTTGCTAATAATAACATCTTAAATATACTTTGCTTATTAAGAAACTCTTGGCAGCCATAGTAATGATAATCTCTTGTATATAATGGTATAGAAATTCAGGTCAGAGCTATGTTTTCCATCCAAGAGCCTTTTACTTTTAATAAAGGGTTTGCATTATATAATAAATATATATTCTTGAATTTAAAATTTAGATAGGGTGAATAAAAAATGGAAGCACCCCTCCCACTCCTGTTATAAATCTTGATATTATTCTTCTTAAGAGTATCCTACATATCCTTATGAAAATATTCAGAAAAGCATTTAATTTAGCAGAAATTAAATTCCAAAACAAATTCCTAAAACAAAGAAAAATTATAGTTAAAATAATAAGAATGAGCTGGTTTGTTTTAGAAATGTTAGACTCTGACACTGATTTTTGTGCCAAGTTATAGAGATTAATCTTATCCATTGTACTGCCATACTGTTCCAGTGCGTGGAGGGAAGCTGGGTTGGGGGCACTTTTGACTCCTAGAGCATTTCCTACATTATTAACTATTTTCATGTACTAATAATCTTATTTTGATAAATTCTATCTGAAGATGATATATTTCTTTTCACTAATGGGAAAGGTTTTATTGAAAGAAAAATGTGAAGTGATTTGTCTATAACAAGATGTTGGCCTAGACATCTTGGATGGAGCATCAAACTTTCACGTACACCAAACTTCAACCTGAAAATTATTTGAGGAGTTTTCTAAAATACACACTCTAATCTTGGGAAAATGAAGAGACCATATTCTCCAACAAACATATCCTTGTGTTTGATACAAATTACTGATTTTTTCCCTATGCAAACAGCTTTGAACTTCTATTTTCAGCCTGCTTGTTAAGCCAAACTGCTGCCATATATAAATTTTGAAATTTTATTACACTACCTATAGAATGAAATAAGCACATGGGCAGAGACACAAACTATTTTGTTTAAAAAGAACTATTGTTCACCATTAGCTGATTAAAAATAAAAGACCTAAAGAAGTACTCGGAGAAAAAAAAGGACCCCTTACTACTTCTACCCCACCACCACTCTGGTTCTATTACTGCTAAAGTAACTTTCACTGCCACTATCATATTAAGGAAGGAAGGTTCAAGGCAAAGGCCCTACAAATTTTACCTTTACACTTCTTCTGATGGAACATAAATCACCACATCCACTTCAGCATAATATAATTCGATGGAGATCTAAATAATTTCTTTCTTTACTTGAGTCTTAGAGGTTCTGGGGTATAAAGATATATACCCATCTACATGAGAGGTAATAGTAGTTAAAAACTTGGTGTCAGGCATTATGGCTCAGGAAACTTTCCTCTTCCACATACTAAGTTTCTGACCCCACTGATTCCATTGGCCTCTTTTTACTCATCTGCAAAATGCATGTATTATTTGCCAATGTCATAGGATTTATTTTTAAAAATAATTCACAGAACTTTGCACAATGTTGCATAATGAGCACTCAACAGATGTCATCTTTTCTTATTATTCAGGCTGGTATATCCCTACAGCCACTCTTCACAGGTACTTTTTTCCAACCTTCAGACAAAATCTGTGATTCCCTGTATCACTGGAATAGCAACCACACCAAAGAACTCCCCAAGTTCTAGGGACACTGTGATGAGAACTTGCCTCAGAGTGATCCATAAAAGGTGTTATGTTGTAAAAATTGTTTATTTCCCTCCCATAGTATTTATTTTGCCCTCCATCCCATTATACACCACTTATTCTTTAACGTTCTTATTTATAGTTCTCTGTTCTAATGCACTAATTAAATTTATTTTTTTCTGCTTATTGATTACCACTTCTTAAACCGACTTGAATAGGAATTCCATGAGGTCAGGAATCTGCCCTATTGGTTCATTTGTTCACTGATTTTCCTATTTTATTCACTGGTGCATCTCAAAAGATGCTCAATAAATGTTTTGGAAATAACTAATAAATCCAAGGGAAATAACTAATAAGTCCAAGATAGAATAGGGGTACAATTCAAAAATTAAAATTGCTGGATTTTCCACTTAACTATTTCAGTCTGAATCTTCCTCTCAGTATAGTTTATACATAATTCTACGTTTAAGTTTGTCTTTATTTTCTCCATGTATGGTTTATTCTATTCCTCAAATAAGTTATTTTATAAAATTGAATAAAATATAAAAATAAATAAATAATAGATAAAATCAAGACAGGACCTCCTCCTGGTGCTGCACAGAGAATGTCATACACAATCTGGTCAGCCACATGATATGACAGTGGAAGGTAACTACAAGTTAGAATTGAAAGTCAGTGGAGGGGAGGTTAAAATTCAGTGACTTAGAAATTCACCCCTATAATCTCTGAAATCCTTTGTATCTGCCAGGCTTCACAATCAGACTATACATTTCTGATGGTAAGAAGTATACAGTACACATTTTAGTTTTATAGTGACTTTTTGATAGTCAAGGAATTAATATAGCATGTTATGAAGAAATACTTTTTATTATTTGTAAGAAGTGCTAGCTAGCTCTGTCAGTTACTTACTGTGTGACTTCTTTTAAATTAGGTTGACAATAATGCTAAACCTTCCTTTAGTGAGATTCAGGAGAGAATTACAGTAGTTAAGAATGAGAACTCTGAAATCAAGCAGTACTGAAACTACATCTTGGTAGTGGAATTTACTACAGGAGTCAGACAGTTTATTCATCAATTGATAGGCTTAGTTTCCTACAAAATAGTTGATGATAGTATCAACCTTGTGGAATTACTGCAAGGATTAAATGAAATATTGGACATAAAGCATTTGGCACAGTGTCAGGATCTTAATACACACACACACACACACACACACACACACACACACTCTTATTAGGAATTTTAAAGTTACAAACTCAGACGGTTGTAGATATTAAGTAAGATAACGTGTCAGTCACTGACGTAGAGAAAGTGTTCAGCAAATGGCAATACAAGATTCTTGTGAAATATTCTACATTAAATAATACATGCTACAATAAATAAAGAGGAGATGGGGAGAGAGAGGAGGGGAAAGATTAAAGGAGAGGAAAGGAATCGATAGAGGGAGGGAGTAAAAGGAGAGGAGACAGAGGAAAGGGGTTTATCATCACATTTCAAGGATGGGAAAAATGTGATTTTAACCCTGAAACTTTGTTTTACTCTCATTTTGCTAACTTTTAATTTTTTCCCCTTTATCATCTTTTGTAATTTGCTGGCCAATGACTTCAAGTAAGAGTATTCCTTTGTTGTTGTGACCCTTAAAGATCCTAGAATTTGATAAATTTCAAGGTAGAATAAGAAATAGAAAAATAAAAATCAAAGGCAGAATTAAAACTTAGAATTATATTTTGATAAACCTGTCATCAAAACAGGACTAGACACTCTTGGGTCATGTACCTACAGTTATGATATTTCAATATGCAAAGTCAACTACTGAAGCAGTGGTGGCACAATATTGGCCTAAAAGTTAGATGACATATTTTTTCAATGTGGCTTTTTCTTTATATATAAAGAAACATTTTTTTCTTCCAGTTTTATTGAGATATAATTGACATACAGCACTATATGAGTTTAAGGTGTACAGCATAATGTCAACTTACATACATTGTGAAACGATTACCACAATAAGTTTAGTAAACATCTATCCTCTCATGTAGATATAGAATTAAAGAAACGAAAAAATAATTTTTGCTTGTGATAAGAATTAATGATTTATTCTCTTTTAATAACTTTCAGATATACCATAGAGAAATGTTAGTTATATTTATCGTGTTGTACATTGTCTTTTTGATGCCATTCTGATGGGTGTGAGATGATGTCTCATTGTGGTTTTGACTTGTATTTCAATGATGATTAGTGATTTTGAGCAACTTTGCATGTGAATATTGCCCATGTGTGTGTCTTCTTTGGAAAAATGTCTATTTGGACCTTCTGCCTACTTTTTAATTAGGTTGTTTGTTTATTTTGATGTTGAGTTGTATGTACTCTTTCTGTATTTTGAATATTAATCCCTTATTAGTGATATCATTTGCAAATAATTTCTCCCATTCAGTGGGTTGTCTTTTCGTTTTGTCAATGGTTTTCTTTGCTGTGCAAAAGCTTTTAAATTTAATTTGGTCCCATTTGCTTATTTATGCTTTTATTTCCTTAGCCTTAGAAGACATATCCAAAAATACATTGCTACAATCGACGTCAAAGAGTGTTCTGCCTGTTTTCCTCTAGGAGCTTTATGGTTTCCAGTCTATATGTAGGTCTTTAATCCATTTTGAGTTCATTTTTTTATATGGGGTGAGAAAATGTTCTCATTACATTCTTTTACATGTAGCTGTCTAGTTTTCCCAGCACTACTTATTGAAGAGATTGTCATTTCCCCATAATATTCTTGCCTCCTTTGTTGTAGATTAATTGGCCATAAGTGTGTGGTTTTATTTCTGGGCTCTCTATTCTGTTCCATTGATCTATGTGTCTGCTTTTGTGCCAGTAACATACTGTTTTGACTAATGTACCTTTGTTTTATAGTCTGAAGTCAGGAAGCATGATACCTCCAGCTCCATTCTTCTCTCTCAAGATTACTTTGGCTATTCGGGGGTTTTGTGTTTCCATATATATATTTTAGAATTATTTGTTCTAGGTTTGTGAAAAATACCATTGGTATTTTGATAGGAATTGCATTGAATCTGTAGAGTGCCTTGGGTAGTATGGTCATTTTAACAATATTAATTTTTCCAAGCCATGAATGCTGTATATATTTCCATCTGTTTGTGCCATCTTCAGTTCTTTCATCAGTGTCTTATATTTTTTGGAGTACCGGTCTTTTGCCTCCTTAGGTAGATTTATTCCTAGATATTTTATTCTTTTTGATGTGGTAGTAAATGGGCTTGTTTCCTTAATTTTTCTTTCTGATACTTCGTTGGTAGTGTATGGAAATGCAGCGGATTTCTGTATATAGTTTTGTATCCTGCAACTCTACCGAATTGATTAATGAGCTCTAGTAGTCTTTTGGTGGCAACTTTAAGATCTTCTATGTATAGTATCATGTCATCTGTAAACGGTGATAGTTTTACTTCTTACTTTCCAATTTATATTCCTTTTATTTATTTTTCTTTTCTGACTGCTGTGGCTAACACTTCCAATACAGTGTTGAATAAAAGTGCTGTGAGTAGGCATCCTTGTCTTGGCCCTGATCTTAGAGAAAATGCTTTCAGCTTTTCAGTCTTGAGTATATTTTAGCTGTAGGCTTCTCATATATAGCTTTTATTATGTTGAGATATGTACCCCCTATACATACTTTGTTGAGAGTTCTTATCATAGATCAATGTTGAATTCTGTCAAAAGTTTTTTCTGCATCTATTGAGATGATCATATGATTTTTATTATTCAATTTATTAATGTGTTGTTACATATTGATTGATTTATGAATATTGTACCATCCTTGCATCCCTGGGCTAAATCCCACTTGATCATGGTTTTTGATCCTATTAATGTATCATTGAATTCAGTTTACTAATATTCTGTTGAGGATTTTGGTATCTATGTTCATCAGTGGTATTGATCTATAACTTTCTTTTTTGTGATATATTTGTTTTTGGTATCAAGGTGATTACTGGCCTTGTAGAAGGAGTTCAGAAGCATTCCCTCCTCTGCAATATTTTGGAATAGTTTGAAAAGGATAGGTATTAACTCTTCTCTAAATGTTTGGTGGAAGTCACCTGTGAAGCCATCTGGTCCTGGAGTTTTGTTTGTTGAGAGTTTTTCTTTTTTTTAAAATTACTACTTCTATTTCATTACTGGTAATTGGTCTATTCACATTTTCTATTTCTGCCTGATTCAGTCTTGGGAAATTGTACATTTCTAAGAATTTGTACATTTTTTCTATGTTATCCATTTTATTAGTATAAAATTATTTGTAGTAATATCTTATGATCCTTTGAATTTCTGTGGTGTCAGTTGTAACTTCTTTTTCACTTCTAATTTTATTGATTTGGGCCCTCGTTTTTTCTTGATGAGTCTGGCTAAAGATTTATCTATTTTATTTATCTTTTCAAAGAACCAACTCTTAGTTTCATTGATCTTTTCTATTTGTTTTGTCTCTATCTTATTTATTTCTGCTCTGATCTTTATGATTTCTTTCCTTCTCTAAAATTGGGTTTTGCTTGTTCTTTTTTTAGTTCCTTTCAGTTAAAGGTTAGCTTCTTTAATTGAGATTTTTCTTCTTTCTTGAGTTAGGCTTGTATCCCTATAAACTTCCCTCCTAGAGCTGCTTTTGCTGTACCCGATAGATTTTGGATTGTTGTTTTAGTTTGCATTGCTCCCCAAGTGTTTTTTTATCTCTATTTTGATTTCTTCAGTGATCCACTGGTTGTTTAGTAGTATATTGTTAAGCCTCCACGTGTTTGTGCTTTTGCAATTTTTTTTCTTATAGTTGATTTCTAGTTTTATAGGGTTGTAGTCAGAAAAGATGCTTGATATGTTTCAATTTCTTAAATTTACAGAGACTTGTTTTGTGGCCTAGCATGTGATCTATCCTGGAGAATATTTCATGTGCACTTGAAAAGAATGTATATTCTGCTGCTTTGGGGTGGAATGTTCCATATATATATGGAACATTTGATCTAATGTGTCATTTAAGGCCAATGTTTCCTTACTGATTTTCTATCTGGATAATCTGTCCATTGATGTAAGTGAGATGTTAAAGTCCCTATATGGTTGGTGTTACTGTTAATTTCTACCTTTAGGTCTATTAATGTTTGCATCATGTATTTAGGTGCTCCTATGTTGGGTTCATATATATTTACTATTGCTGTATCTTAGGTTGGTCCTTGATCATTATGTAACATCATTGTCTTTTGTTACAGTCTTTGTTTTAACATCTATTTTGTGTGATATAAGTATTGCTATCCTGGCTTTCTTCTGATTTTTATTTGCATGAAATATGTTTTTCCATCTCTTCTCTTTCAGTCTGTGTGTGTCTTTAGATATAAAATGAGTCTTGTAGGCAGCATATATATGGAACTTGCTTTTGTATCCATTCAGCCCACTCTATGTCTTTTGATTGGAGCATTTAGTACATTTAGATTTAAAGTAATTATTGACAGGTATGTACTTATTACCAGTTTTTAAATTGTTTGCGGGTTGTTTGTGCAGTTCTTTTTTGTTCCTTTGTTCTCTTCCCTTGTGATTTGATGACTATCTTTAGTTTATGTTTGGATTACTTTCTCTTTTGTATTTGTGTATCTATAATAGATTTTCGGTTTGTGATTACCATGAGGCTTCTATACAAATATATATATATGTGTGTGTGTGATTATTTTAGTTGATGATCTCTTAATTTCAAATGCATTTTAACAGCCCTACATTTTTTACTCTTCTCCCTTCATAATTACTGTTTTAAACATCATATTTTACATTTTTTGTTTTGAATATCTTTTAATGATTTATTGTGGAAATAGATCATTTTACTATTTTTGTCTCTTAACCTTCCTACTAGCTTTGTACATGGTTGAGTTACTTCCTTTACTGTATACTTGCCTTTACCAATGAGATTTTTCCTTTTGTAATTTTTATATTGCTAGTTGTGACCTTTTCTTTTCCACTTAGAAAAGTCCTTTTAAAATTTCTTGTAAAGCTGATTTTTTGGTGCTGAACATTTTTAGCTTTTGCCTCTCTGTAAAACTTTTGATCTCTCCATCAAATCTGAATGAAAGCCTTTCTGGGTAGAGCATTCTTGGCTGTAGGTTTTTCCCTTTGTTCACTTTAAATATATAGTGCCACTCCCTTCTGGCCTGCAGAGTATCTGCTGAATAGTCAGCCGATAGCCTTATGGGAGTTCCCTTGTATGTAACTTGTTGCTTTGCCCTTGCTGCTTTTAATATTCTCTCTTTATCTTTAATTTTTGCCATTTTAATTACAATGTGTCTTAGTGTGGTCTTCTTTGGGTTGATCCTGTTTGGGACTTTCTGTGCTGCCTGGACCTGGAAGAAAGGTTTCAGCTGTTATTATCTTCAAATATGATCTCTGCCCTATTCTTTTTCTCTTCATTTTCTGAGACTCCTATAATGCAAGTGTTAGTACAACTGATGTTGTCACAGAGGTCTTTTTAATTTCCTCATTTTTTAAATTTATTTTTTCTTTTTCTCTGTTCATCTTGAGTGATTTCCTCTATTCAGTCTCAGTTCGCTTCACAGTTCCTCTGTATCACCTTATCTACTGTTGACTCCTTCTAGTGTAGTTTTTATTTCTGTTATTATATTCTTCAGCTCTGTTTGGTTCTTTATATTTTCTAATTCCCTGTTAAATTTCTCACTGTGTTCATCCATTCTTCTCCTGAGTTCTTTGAGCATCTTTATTATCATTACCTTGAACTCTTTATGGGATAGCTTGCTTATCGCCACTTCCCTTAGTTCTTCTTTTGGGGTTTTATCTTGTTCCTTTGTTTGAACACGTTTTGCCTAATTTGTTGTTTTTATTCCTACATATTTGGTAGGGTGTTTATGTATCCTGATCTTGGAGAAGTTTCCGTTTTCAGGAGACATACTCTGGGGCTCAGCAGCACACTGCCCTCTGGTTACCAGAGCTACATGATCTAGGCATGCCCTCTATGTGGGCTACATGTGTCCTGCTGTTGTGTGGGCTCACTACTGTGGGCATGCTGTTAGGTGTGGCTGGCTCCTGGTCCTTTTGGTTGCCAGGCCCTACCTACTGGTGGGCAGAGCCAGGTCATCAGGCAACTGGCTGTGGAGCCCCTAAATTTCCTGGGAATAGTTCTGGCCCACTGGTAGGTGGAACAAGATCCTAGGTGATGGGCTTCAGGTCCAGGTGTCCTGGAGCTAGTTCCAGCTTACTGGTGTGTCTTGCCTGCTCTTGACATAGCTTACTGTGTGGCTGAGATGGTTCTGGGGCTACTGTTGACCCATTGGTGGGTGGAGCCAGTGCCCAGGGGGGTCCCCAGGGCTGGTGCCTACCTACTAATGTGTGAGGCTGGGTCCCTGGACTAGTGCTGACCTGCTGGTAGGCAGGTCCATGCCCTGGATCTGCTTGTGCCTAGGAGGTCCAACAGCAGCTGGCTTGCTGTGGGTGAGGCTGATTCCTGCCTAGCTAACTACTTGGCCTGGGGTGACCCAGGACTGGTGCTGCCTGGCTGGTGGGCATGTCTGTGTCCCAGCACTAATAAGGTAGATAGAGGATTTCCAAAATGCACTTGCCAGCAGCAGTGTCCCCATAGTGGGCTTAGCTCCCCAAAATGGCTGCTGCCAGTGTCTATGTCCCTGGGATGAGTCCCTACTGCCTCCTGCCTCTCCAGGAGGTTCTCTAAGATCACAAGTGGGTCTGAGCCAGGCACCTATGAAATTATTTCTTCCCTGGGTCCTGGAGCATTTGCAATATTGCATGTGCCCTTTAAGAGTGGCGTGTCTATTTACCACAGCCATCTGGGTCTCTGAAAAGTAAGCTCCACTGTCCTGGAAAGCCAAACATTCTGGGGCTCATCTTCCTGGTGCAGGATCCTGGGGCTGGGGAGCCTGAGGTGGGCTTGGAGCCCTTGTTTCTTTAAAAGAAACTTTTTAATAGCTACTCCATAAATACTTGTAATTTTGGTGTGTCCATGGGAGAAGATGAGCTCAAGGTCTTCCTCATCTGCCATTGCAGCCAATGATCTAGAGTGATCTAAGTTAAAAAATAAAATGAAACTGTATTTAAAGCATTCTAGTTAACAATCCAAATTTGTGTGTAAACCATTCCAAAATTTTGTCAGACAAAATGACACTATTTTTCTATCATTATGGATTCTCTGCATCAGGATCTAGATAAAATACAGAAGAGATGTTTTATCTCTGATTCACAATGTCTAGGGCATCAGCTGCCAATTCTCAGATAGCTAAAGGAGACT
Source organism: Kogia breviceps (assembly GCF_026419965.1). Taxonomy (NCBI): domain Eukaryota; kingdom Metazoa; phylum Chordata; class Mammalia; order Artiodactyla; family Physeteridae; genus Kogia; species Kogia breviceps. The sequence goes on along the minus strand of NC_081321.1, from coordinate 68,883,252 downwards.
CTCACAGTTGGAGAATCATCTGTAGGTTTCTTCATTCGCATGTCTGGTGCCTCGGCTGGGAATACTTGAAGGCTAGACTTAGCTGGAACTATTAACTGAAATGCCTATGTATGGTTCCTTCTTATGGCTTAGGCTTCCTCACAGCCTCAGAATAGTTGTATTATAAATTGATTTTTACTTAGATATAATAGATATAACATTGTAGTAGTTTAGGTGTCCAATATAATGACTCAATATATGTATATATTGCAAAATGATTGCCACAATAAAGTTAATTCACAACCATCATCACACATAGTCATATATTTTTTTCTTGCGATGAGAATTTTTAAGATCTACTCTGTTAGCAACTTTCAAATATATAATACAGCATTGTTAAGTACAGTCACCATGCTGTACCTTACATTCCAGGACTTACTAGTTATATAACTGAAGTTTAAGGAGGTCATTAAGATTAAATGAAGTCGTAAGAGTGGGACTGTAATCTGATAGGATTGGTCTCCTTTTAAGAAGAGGAAAGAACACCAAAGATCTCTCATGCACACAAAGAGGGAAGTCCATATGAGGACAAAATGAGAAGGTGACCTTCAGCAAGCCAAGGAGAAAGGTTTCACCAGAAACCAGTGCTGCCAGAAATTCTTCTTGGACACTCAGCCGCCAGAACTATGAGAAAATAAATTTCTGTTGTTTAAGCCACGCAGTCTGTAATATTCTGTTGGCAGCCCCACAAACTAATACAGTAGGGAAATATTGGAAGATTCTAAGTAGGGAAGTGACAGATTTACATTTTAAAGTGGTCACTGTGTCATATGAAAATTGGAGAGTGAAAGCAGAGAAAATTTTAAGGGTTTGGAAAAATGATAAGAATAAAAATTGGTACAATCATTTTGGAAGGCGGTTTGGCAGTGCATATAAAATGTTTATAAATGCATAAAAGTTGTTGAAGAAATTCCATTTTAACTCATTTACAGATGAAGTCACACAATTATCCAAAGAAATTTATAGCAAGATGTTCATTGAAGCATTATTTATAATGCCAAACTGGGTTTATCTAAAACTCTAAGAAAGCAGTTAAACCAATTATTGTATAACCATAGGGTACAATAAAATACAGTAAATGAAAATAATTATATGACTTTTATTCCTCTAAATATACATATATACATATATAAGTCAAAGTCTACATAAGATATTGTTAGCAGTTGTTACCTATGGGAGATGGAAATGGTTAGGTGTGTGAGTACAGTGAATCAAGAAATTGTCTATTGCTTTTCCTTTAATGCATATCTACACTCTTTTAATGTCTTATGAATATGTATTTCCATTAAATAAATTGATCTACTTTAAACAATGAAATATTAAAATTATACATCAACATTTTCTGTATAGTTAGGGTCCTTAAATATCTGGGTTTGTATGCATTAACTACATAATGATTTGGTTTCAATTTTGTTGTGTACAATACAGCAACAAAAAAAACCCCCATATTTGTAGAGAAATTTGTTAGCCAGACAGCTGGTAAATAGGAATGCTTGAATACATAATGAATATGATTTTAAATTGACAATGCAAACAATGAAGCAGGTGGAAAGCACCATATCATTTTCAATAAATTTTTAAAAGACTATATAGTTACTTTTTATCAGAGGACCTTAAATAGGATGCCTGTGTGACTAATTTTCTCATTAATCAGTAGGATATTACCTGTGATCTTTATTAGGGACTTTTTGTACTGCTTTATCATCTTAAATGGAACATGTTTCTTAATTTCTCAAGACAATTACTTAATTTAAAAAAGACAACTGTGTTTAAGACAGTGAAACTTCTACCACATATTTGAAGCACTATATCCAATGTGGTTAAATAGATCTGTATCATTAAATCATTCTTAGTGATCATACCATGATGTAGCAATTTATTAATTTAATAAGCTGAATGATTACTTACTCATTAATCTTCATTTGCTGTTACCTATTAATATAGCTTCAATATTGTCAACCTAAGTCATAGTGATATGGGTCATCATTATTTTAGAATAAGATGATGCTTCAAATTATACTGTTCTGTTTCATGTCTACTCTAATTTTCTTTATGATAGCACATTTTTCTTTTTTTTTAATTTTTAAATTTTTTTGATAGCACGTTTTTCTATACCTACTTTGTTCATTTTATTAAGTTCTTCTCTTGCATTACCTCATTTTAAAGACCCTAACTTAACATTTGTATAGTAAATCTCCAAACCATCTTCAGTAATCTTCTATGAGCCATCTGTGCAGTAAAATACATTTGCCTTACGATATTATATTGTGCTCATATTTTATCTGAAAAATTTTTCTGGCTATTGAACATTTGTTAACATTTGATGATAAATAGACCAGACATTGTTTCTTTCTTTTATATCTTTATCATTCTAGTAGAAGACAGTATAATTGGATATTTGAGAGTTCCTTAGGGATGGAAACACATGCCCCCTTGTTCTACCTTTCTTCCTGAGAGATTGTATTATTTCAAAATCATAGTATTTTTAGTAATTTTGATGTAGATTGGGAAGTCATTAAACTGTCTACTTGTCTTGGTACTAATGCTTTAAAGTGTAATAAAAATTGTAATTTTGCCTATGTCTATAAAAACTCCACCTATGTACACATTGACAGGAGGCTTTAATATACAGTAAAAATGCACCCAATCCATTTGTCCATTTGTCCACTCTTTGCCCATGTGGCTAGCCATTTAATTTAGGGATTAGTAAATTATGCTTTCTAAAATTATGACTAAAAGGAGACCTCTGTTGTTTATTATACTATTCCAGATCCTTGGGAGAATCCCTTAAGGAAATTTAAAACTATAAGCTATGTTGTACCTGCTTAATTAAAATGATCATTATAGGTTTTATCTATGCCAAATCCATGCTAATTTTTGGTCATTATCATTTTCTATTACTAAGTGTTATTCTAAATATATTATGCTTCCTTTCACTATAATGATTTCTCAGGTGTTATAATCATGATCTTTGCTTAACAAGTCTGTATTAAGTGGGATATATTAGAGTGAAACTAAAGTAGATGAGGTCTGTCTTGGGCACTTATACATCTCTCTTTGATAAACCGTTTGATCTTGATGGTGCCTATATTCTCTGGTATAATGTATCTTCTTCAATTTCTTTGCTATTTCTGTCTTTAACGCATCTATCTACAACATTTCCCCTGTGATTTTACTACTCATGGGTCATAGAACTCTTTCTATGGCAAATAATTAGATATAGTCATTCACATCTTAGACATTTAGGCAAGGTAAACCTCAGAAGAGAGGTCTTTCTTGGCATGACAAGTATGGAAAATATAGAGAAAAAATGAATCATTCATCCATTTTTGTTTTCCTTCCTACCATGGTCAAAGCACATAATTTAATTTTTCTAAATAAAATTTACATCTTAAGGTAAAATATGAAAATTGATATACTTAATTTAAAACTTTTAGAAAATTAGATAAAATTGAAAAAAGATTGTATAAAAATTCTTAAACCTGTTGAAGATACCCCTGATCATCATCCTCTTTTTCATCTTTTCTTGTATATAGCTGCCTAAATAATTTTTTTGTAACCAAAATTACATTAGAGGGCTTCCCTGGTGGCGCAGTGGTTGAGAGTCCGCCTGCTGATGCAGGGGACGCGGGTTCGTGCCCCAGTCGGGGAAGATCCCACATGCCGCGGAGTGGCTGGGCCCGCGAGCCATGGCCACTGAGCTTGCGTGTCCGGAGCCTGTGCTCCGCAAGGAGGGAGGCCACAACAGTGAGAGGCCCGCGTAATGTAAAAAAAAAAAAAAATTACATTAGAATCTTATATGCTTACCATGTACTGGCATAATTCTAGTTAAAACAATTCTAAAAATTATAAATAATGTTTTATTTATTTATTTCATTGTTTATTGTAAAAACTTAGAAACGATAGAAAAATAGAATAAAATAGGGAAAAATTTTTAGCTAAATCCTATTAAGATCAATCACTGTTTTCATTGTTATAATTTTCTCATCTTCTATCTTTGCAAAATAAATAGTTTATATACAATTGTGTATTTTTCCACTTATCATTAAAATGTCAGTTTTATCCCATGTCCTTAAAACTTAAGTATGACTTCTAGTAGCTACTTAGTAATCTATTAAGTAATAGTAATATTTTAACTAAGTAAATATGAGATAATTTACTTAGATAACTCACGGGTAAGATTATTAATTTATTTATTTACTATTTTACCATCACAAATAATTACATAATGAAAGTGAGCTTGCATATGTTTTTGCTTATGAGTTATATTATTTTATTAGAATTTACAACTAGAAGTAGAATTACTGGGATAATATGAATGATTAAAGGTACTTGATATATGTTAACATAATACTTCAAAGAAGACTTTTACAAAGTCCATATGGTCAAATTTACTGATAATTTTCGTTTTTCTTTTAACATCTTTATTGGAGTATAATTGCTTTACAATGGTGTGTTAGTTTCTGCTTTACAACAAAGTGAATCAGTTATACATATACATATGTTCCCGTATCTCTTCCCTCTTGCGTCTCCCTCCCTCCCACCCCTCTAGGTGGTCACAAACCACCTAGCTGATAATTTTCTTTGTGACTTTCTCCAGACATTAATTTAAAAAGTATTTCCCTGGGCTTCTCTGGTGGCGCAGTGGTTGAGAATCCGCCTGCCGATGCAGGGGACACGGGTTGGTGTCCCGGTCCGGGAAGATCCCACATGCCGCGGCGTGGCTAGGCCCGTGAGCTATGGCCGCTGAGCCTGCACGTCCGGAGCCTGTGCTCCGCAATGGGAGAGGCCACAACAGTGAGAGGCCCGCGTACCGAAAAAAAAAAAAAAAAATAGTATTTCCCTGTCATATACCCCTTCACCTCAGATTTGGTCTAATACTTCATGGGCATCTATTTGTGAATGGCAACAATTCAAAATAATGTTTATTTCAAATTTAAAAAATCAATTACCTAGGAATATTAGTTAGTTTTCCCTTTTGATTAGGTATTTCATTTTTCAAATATTAAAGTTATTTTTTTGATTAACAGCTTTAAAGAAAGATAATTCACATCCCATACATGAACAAGTCAATGGTTTTGAGTATATTCACAGTGTTGTGCAACCAACACCGCAATCAATAAAACATTTTCACTACCCCAACAAGAAACCGCATACCCTTCAACAGTCACTCATCACTTCCCCCAAACCTCAACTAACCCTTAGCAACCACTAATCCATTTTCTATCTCTAGAGATTGGCTTATTCTTTATATTTCATATGAATGGAATCATACATTATGTTGTGACTGGCTTCTTAGAATGTTTTGAAGGTACATCCATGTTGTAGCATGAATCAGTACTTCATTACTTTTTATTACCAAATAATCTTCCTTTATAGAGGTATAACACATTTATTCATCTACTCATCAGTTGATGAACATTTGGAGGTTTTCTACTTTTTGACTACTAGTATAATGCTTCTTATAGATATTCCTGTACAATTTTGTGGGTGAAAATATGTTTTTGTTTCACTTGGGATATACCTAAGTGTGAAATTGCAGGCTCATATGGTTACTCTATGTGTAACCTTTTAAGGAGGTGTTAGTTTTTCAAAGTGACTGCACCATTTTATGTTCCCACCAGCACGGTATCAGGGTTCTTATTTCTTTACATCTTTGCAAATACTTGTTATTATATGTGTTTTTTGTTATAGCCATCATTGCAGGTGTCAAGTGGTATCTCATCGTGGTGTGATTTGCATTTCCCTGATGGCTAAAAAGTTGTGTTTAAAGTTTATATTCTATTTCTATTATTCTGCCACATTTATATATCTTTCCTTGCCCCTGATATATAGTTTGATTAATTACTATAGTTCTATAATATGCTTTAATGTTCATTTCCAGTTTCCAGTATAACCCTTTTTATACACATTTCTTGTGTATACATCCTTGTTTCTTAATTGTTTTAGATTAACATTAGAACTATTTCTCATGGTTTGAAAAATGCAATTGCCAATTCTACTTCCAAGTATTTATCCAAAAGAAACAAAAGCAGGAACTTGAGTATTTGTACACCTATGTTAGTAGAAGCACTCTTCACAATAGCCAAAAGGTGGAAGCAACCCAAATGTCTATCAGTTGATGAATGGATAAAGAAAACAAGGTATACACATAAAATGAAATATTATTCAGCTGTTAAAAAGAAGGAAATATGGCACATACTACAACATGGATGAGTCTTGAAGACTTGATGGTAAGTGAAATAAACCAGTCACAAATGGATTGTATGATTCCAATTATATGAGGTACCTAGAGTAGTCAAACTCATAGAGACAGAAAGAGAATGATGGTTTCCAGGGACTTCAGGACAGAGTTTCAGTTGAGGAATATGTAAAAGTTCTGGAGATGAATTATGGTGATGGTTGCACAACAATGTGAATGAACTTAATGCCACAGAACTGTACACATAAAAATGATTAAAGTGGTAAAATTTCTGTTATGTATATCTTACCACAATAAAAAAACTAGTAAAAAACACAATTGGAAACTCCAATAGAATTTTATGAAAGCAATTAATTTAAGAAAAAGAGTTGACATGTTGTAAAATTAGTTTTCACACTAAGGAAAATTCTGTCTCATTTGACATTGAATTTAGTTTTGTTATTGAAGTTTTATAGTAGTTTTCCCAATATTTCTTTTTTTAAGTCTATTCCAATCTCTTTTACACTTATATAACTAATATAAATAATATTTTTAAATACAGTTTCTAGTAGTTTATTGGTAGTATAAATAAAAGATTTTTCTTGTCTGACTACTCATTAAGTTTTATATTGTAAACATATATCTTGAATTTTCCTGAAGCTTGTTTATTCAAGAAAATTCTCAATGTTATATGGTTATCAATTGAAAACTTTAGTTAAAACAAGAGATCTTAAAAATAATGCACCTATATTTAAACATTTTAATGAAAACATACACATGGGCATTTACTCACCACTCCATTTAGATAAGGCAAAGGCCATATTTCTGAGTGTGGATCTGCTAATTTTAGTTTTGTATAGTCTTTCTTACCTAAATTATAATCCATCATATAATTTTTTTGAGTGTGGTGGTTGAAAATCATCTGGCCATGATGACAAGAATCATTCTAAATTCAGGTTCATTAAGCTCAAGTCAGTCTTTTGTGCTGCCCAAGAGTCCTATAACATTGCCTGGTCCAGGCACTTTGCCACTCTCTCAAAAAACTTCTCTCCCTTCCAGCATCCAGTATTGCCGTCTCATCCATGCTTCCAAGTGATGACTAAGCTTTCTCTTTCATTGAAAAATAAAGAAGAGAAATGATTTGCATTTCCACTGCCACACCAACCTATTTCTTTCCATGAAACTCTCTTCTTAGTGTGAAAACTAAATTTTACAAGATGTCAACTCTTTTTCTCAAATTAATTGTTTTCATGAAATTCTATTGACATTTCCAATTGTGTTTTTTATTCTGGTAAAATAGACATAGAAATTTACCTTCATCTTTTTCTCTGTACCTATAGAATGGATGATCTCTCCATTCTGCTAAGACCAAACTTTTCACATGTGCACCAGATCTCTCTTCCTTATACAAGAGCATCCCTTCAGCAACTTTTCCTACTCTAACCTAAATCATCCACTTTTCCTTCCCATTGATTGGATCATCCCTATGAGCATATGAATCATTTGTTATTTCTTTCATCCTACAGCAACCCTCTTTTAGGCTCACATTCTTCTTCAACTACCAGCACCTTTAGGTTTTTTGGTTTCTGTTTAGAGAAAATACACAAAACAAAATAAAACTTGAATGAGTTGCATAAGCTAGTTTCTAATCCAGGGCCACCTGTTGTTCCTGATTTTTATGTCTGATAAATCCCTTTTAATTAACATTAAACTTTTAAAAATGTAAATGACTATTGAAGAGACAAGGCTAATTTTTCTGCAAAAATATACATCTTTTTACATTTCTAAAGTTTAGTCATGGAAAGATGTGAGCATGCAACTAAGTGACTTCTATGAGCAAGAATTTTTTATTATTTTGTCCCTAAAAACTACATTCTACTTGAAATTTAAAAATTCTTTTGGTAAATGTGGGTCTTATCTTTTGTGTTCTTACAGTCGGTGGGCAACATCCATGGGGCAGGGGAGAATAATGATAAAATAAAACATTGAAAACTTTTCTAAACATACGTCAATAGATCAACAAAAATCTCTGTTTAGCCATCTGGATATTTACTCTTTATAAGGTGTGTTTTTCAATTTGTGTGAAATATAAAGAGCTCTTTTTTTTTTTTTTCTCCACAGCATGATAGTCAGGGACAATTCTCTTGCTAATTCTGTGGTTTTGACCTCTTAACCTAGTTAGTATACAGGGAATAAGGACTAACAACATGCAGACCTTTGAGAACTGAAGCCCAAAAGACACATCTGGTCATCAGAAGGGAATATAGTATGCCAATAGCAAATAGTCACACTTACATGATGCCATCTGCTTTAGCAGAACTAATGGAGGAATGAAAAGAGATAATTTGAAGTAAATGACATATAAGTGGATTGCTGATCCAAATAGAATGCGGTGAGGGATGCCACTTTCCCATATTTGGTTCAGTTTAATATGTGGGCAATGACTTTGATAATCTGAGTGGTGTGCACTCTTCAAGTTCAACAGGATTTCAAGTGATAAACACCTCAGGAGAAATCAAACCTTTGGAAGAGGCAACTATGTCTCTTAGCATGAGCCAAGAAACTTGGGATTTTAGAACAACAAACATCTAGATTTTGAATAAGTCAATCATCTAGTCAAGTAATGCTTAGAAAATAATAATTTTTCCAAGATGATGATGTTCATCACCATCAAAAATATTATCCTTTTTCTCTGGAAATGTGAAAAGTTGGCAGAATATTTCTGACATATACAAAAGTTTTGGCAGCAGGGAATTTTTTTTTTTTTTCTGAAAATAGAGTGTTGACCCAGCCCCATTTTCACTCAGTTTAGCTGTTTCAACTTCTTTAAAAGTGAGATAAAATATGTGAAAGTTGAGGTAGGTTAACAGAAACTCCTATGTGACTTAAAACAGAAACAGATCATTGAGTACCTTAGACGGAAAATAAAGTTTGAAGCATTGCCTTCCTGAACATTCTATTGACAATCTCTCCAGTGAACAATTTTATTTGGGGTTTAAGAAACGAAAGGTCAGCTAAAACTAGCTGGTTCTGCAACAGTAATATTTAGGCCTCAATATTCTTAGAGCTGTAAGAGTCAATGAAAGTGTCAAAGGATTGCACAGATTTTTGAGTCCAGCCAAAGAAGTTTCAAGAGACCCTCTGGCATTGTAACGGTGGTGTTTGACATTGATTAAGCATTGGCTGCAGCTTCTTACATGTATATAATCATATATGTTAACAGATCACAAGACTTTACTAGAGACCTAGTATTAGGGCTGACAATAAGAAGATTGGAAATAATTATTTTTTGCCTTATAGTAGCAATTAACTATTCATTCTCTGTCTTCTTGCTTTATATCATGAAATTGCTTCTGGATATTATTCCATTAATCAATACTGAAATATGATAAACTTGCAATTAGAGAGCCATGCTAAGTGCATGTCCTATGCCATGATCCATGCACACTTAGCAAAGAGCAAGCCCCCTAACCATTTAATCCCTAAGACATTTGAGGCTCAACTTATTTTTAGGCAGCATACTGATACGTAAACAGCACGGACATTGTCTTAAAGTATAAATAATTTTTTCTTTCTTTTGCATTTCTCTGTAGAACCTGGCATTGCCTGGCCATGTTGGCACATCATTTTGAATATGTGTAGTTTAGTCTTCCTTTGTTTTTTATTTAATATAACTTCATTTAAAAGTGTTATTCATTTGACCTTTGTTATGCTAGTGTGTTGGGGATTATTTTCTCAATACCTATTTTAATAGGGCTTATATTATTATTCACAGATGGGGGAATATCATGTCTTTGAAACAATGTATTACTCAATGGATCTAAAATGCTGTAAAGGCAGTTATATTTCTCTGATATATATAGATTTAAATTTGGTGAACATATGTAAAAGCACATGAAACCACTGTAATAACATACAGGCAGATGCTAGAAAATGCTCCCGCTTACATTAGAGGACAAGAAGAATTAATTTGTAACATTTTTGAACTTTTAGAATATTTTTTGGAGATAGGTCCCAATTTTGAACTTGTATATATGTGACTTTCAAGGGCAACTTTTCAAAGTAGTTATTTTGTATTTTTTTTTCTTCTTTTAGTGTATTTGGCAACAATTTTTCCCTAGTTTTTTACAGTTTCTAAAAATATATCTTGAGATTCTCAAAATATATGAAAGCAAATTCCCAGCTAGTTCCTCACTTGAGTACATTTGCAATGGTGGTATGATTCTAAAAATAATATTTATGTTTAATGTATCCTGCTTTGAGATTTGTATAAGAGGTTTTATAGCTTTGTGAGTTGTTAGCATATATGATTATATAAATTTAAAAGCTGCAGCCGATGCTAAGTAAATGTCAGTGTGGTTGTGAGGGGAAAATGTAATCATTTACATCAGCTATCAAGTCTAAACATTGTATAAATATGGTAAAACCTTTTAAGAACTGCTCCTGATAAAGAGGACAGAATTTTGCAGCTATAGATTCTGCAGAGGATGAAATAAAGGATGAAACTAATTTTCTCTGATTTGGGAAGCTTTGGCAATCTCAAGATATCAACTTTAAATGTAGAGAAAATTAAACTCAAATGACACTTGCAAAATAAAGCAATAGTTTCATACACTTAGCAAAGAATAAAGTGTGTCACAGATTCTTTTTTTTTCTTTTTCCGGTACGCGGGCCTCTCACTGTTGTGGCCTCTCCCGTTGCGGAGCACAGGCTCCGGACGCGCAGGCTCAGCAGCCATGGCTCATGGGCCCAGCAGCTCCGCGGCATGTGGGATCTTCCCGGACCGGGGCACGAACCCGCGTCCCCTGCATCGGCAGGCGGACTCTCAACCACTGCGCCACCAGAGAAGCCCTCACAAATTCTTTTGATGCCACACATTTTCAGGTGTAGAACTGTTATGGCCATTTTTCATTCCCTCATTTCTATTCATTACTTTTGATGGTAAGACTTTCCTCTTCAATCTCAAATCTTGATAATAAGGAAGAAGTAGAACTCATTGCCATTCCTAAAAAATAGGGCAACTTAATTATTGTTTAACTTGAAAACTGACCTGTTCATTCTATTCTCCAAGCAAAAAAAAAAGATTTCTTTTGTTGTTGATGATGATAATTTTTGTTTCATTTTTAACTGTTTACTCTGCAGCATGATTTCTCAAGCATGAGAGTATTCATATTTGGAATCAAATAATTATTTATTGTGGCAGGCAGTCTTATGTGTCTTATAGGATGTTCAACATCATCCCTGATCTTTACTCAGTAGATACCAGTCTCACAGAGTGTGACAATCAAAAAATGTCTCTAGACATTGCCAAATGTCACCCAATAGTCATCGAGAACAAATGATCTTCAGGATAGTTTGGGACTTTGGGGGCTTACAGTACTAGACAGAAATATAAAGGGAATATAAACACAGCATTTTATTTTACATTAGAAAACATAATCCTAAAAGTAAGAAAATCGGTGTAACAGTAGTCATATATATGCAATATCCATGTGTTCCAAACCTATAATTGTCACAGATAACTTACTAAGCAGAGAAGTACGTGTCAGGACAATGAGACATTTGAAACCTAGATTCTCCTAGAATGGCAACTATGATAGGCTTTGCTTCTTTTTACCTCAGGGAAGAGTGAAAGAATACTGGGGCAATTTATGAATTTGGGGTCCATTTATGGTTTGCTGTTGCCTCACCATAGCTACTTAATACTCTATTTTCATAATATATGTGCAGTGTAGTATAGTATTTTAGAAGTCTGTTGATACAGAAACATCAGGAAATGAACTCACCTTTGCATCTCAAACTCAATTATTAGCTTTGAGGTATTCTATTATGTAAAACAGTTTATACTGTATGCTAATATTGTTAAAAATATTAAACAGTGTAAAAAACCTACATTTCTATGTTGACAATTACAGAGCATTAGTTGATTTTATCTGTTGAAAGACATGAATTAATAAAACCATGTTTCCATGACAACAATGAATCACCTTTGCTCTAATAGCTACAGTTTTAGTTATAGCTTATATTTTCCTAGTAATAACTCTTCACTGTTTCCTCACTACTTTCTATACTGAATGTTTTTTCTTGGTGCCTTAGCCATTAAAGATCCATTTTACAAAGGCTAAATATCAGGTTAATACATGTTAAAGCTGGATTTATCTCTTGGACACTACACCTTGACAATTAACACTAGAAAGAGTGACATTAAATTAAAGCACATGGGTAGTTTCTAATGTAGAGTTCTCTATGTGTATAGCATTATTATTGAGATTTCAACATTTATTTGTTGCTTCCACTGAGCAGTAATAAAATAAAAATTAAGTACATTATAATATGATTTTAATTGTGTATATTTCAGACTATCAAGAAAATCTTTACAACAATATTTAGAGAAACTTCTGTTTTAAGTTAAAAAACACTATATTTGGGTAGAATGTGTCTTTTGGATGACCCCTTTGGACAAAGAATGTCACTGCTATATCAGTAAACAAAGGATGTTGCAGCCATCAAGCCATCAGCCATGGCAGCCATGCTGCCCCTCACGCCCTACCCCATGAGGGGATTCAGGATGGAGAAAGCAGGATAGTGGTCCTAGATAGTTAAGGTATATATCAAAGGAATGATTTCAGTGATATATATCCTGACTCCTCCCTTACCTCCTTGGAACAGTCCCTCAGAGCTATCTGATTGGCTATCTCTTGGGCTTAAGTCCTCAGTATGTCTGCTAAATAAAATAAAACTCTCAACTCTTAGGTTGTGCATTATTTTTCAGTTGACACTCCCTAGTCTGTGTCTGTATTATTTTGTTATCAGGCCTCCTCTGCTTTCTCACGTGTCACCCTGTCATCCAGGATTTCTCTGCTGTGTTCCAGGTATTCGGTTGCTCTCCCAATGTCAAGAGTTTGAACCTGTGAGGACTATCTAGGCTTGAATTCATTTCCCCTGCCTCCAGTGCTTCATTATCAGTGTGCCTATACCAGGTTCAAGATTCAACAGTAGTAAGTCCCGGGGCTTCCCTGGTGGCGCAGTGGTTGAGAGTCCGCCTGCCGATGCAGGAGACACGGGTTCGTGCCCCGGTTCGGGAAGATCCCACATGCAGCGGAGCGGCTGGGCCTGTGAGCCATGGCCGCTGAGCCTGCGTGTCCGGAGCCTGTGCTCCGCAATGGGAGAGGCCACAACAGTGAGAGGCCCGAGTACCGCAAAAAATAATAATAATAATAATAATAAAAGTCCCAAGTATTCTTGGGCACTTTCACAGATCATCTTACCTCATCCCATCAGCCTCTAGGCTACTTAGTGCCACTTTCAATTTGAGGATGATGAAGCTGAGGCTTTGAGTGTTTTGACTCACCAGGCCATGGGCACACAGCTTTTTCCTCTGAGCCTTTCAAAGTTTGACTCGTCCATCTGATAATTTCATCTCTGCTACTGTGGCCACTAAAGACCACCATGCCCCTTTTGGTAGAAATATTTTTCATGGTGGGAGTGGTGGTGGGATGAATTGGGAGATTGGGATTGACATATATACACTAATATGTATAAAAGGGATAACTAATAACAACCTGCTGTATAAAAAAGTTAATAAAATAAAATTCAAAAAAGTTTTTTTCTGAGAATTTTTTTTTTTTTTTTTTTTCCGGTACGCGGGCCTCTCACTGTTGTGGCGTCTCCCGTTGCGGAGCACAGGCTCCGGACGCGCAGGCTCAGCGGCCATGGCTCACGGGCCCAGCCACTCCACGGCATGTGGGATCTTCCCGGACCGGGGCACGAAGTTGCGTCCCCTGAATCAGCAGGCGGACTCTCAACCACTGTGCCACCAAGGAAGCCCCAGAGAATCTTTTAAAATACTGTGACTTAGATTTTGTTTAACCAAAAAGGAAAATAATGGTGCTAATCTCAGATCAGGTGAGAAGGACTCTGTGGCTCTGAGAAGCAAAGAAAAGATATTCTAAATCACAAATCTTCTCTGGGTTTTGAAAAAAGTTATATTCATATGTTGTGATGCTAATGGCAGTTTAACTCATAGAGATGGTTGCAATGTTTTAAACCAAAGTTTATGGAATTACAATTAGAATGGCATGTTCTAAAAAAAAAGCACTTGCAATTTTTGAATCCTTGATAAGTCAGATTAGCTATGAACTATGTATGAGGCATATTTAATAATTAACGGCCTATTTTGTCCTTGGTTTTCTTCTGGAGAACTCAGCCCTTGGAGGTACATTATAAAGTATGAATAGATATTTAAAATGTAATTTTAAAGTAGAAATAAAGTGAGGCCTCTGCCTAGAACGTGACTTGTCTAGGTTTATTATTCAGATAGTTTAAAAGCATTTCATTGAGAATACAAAAGATAAAACCCCTAATTCTTGTCTCTCTCTTAGAAATGAATAAAGTATTAATGTCCCTACAAAAGGATAATGGTGGAAATGTTTATCGTATACATTATTAATTTTATGAAATCAATGTAGTTATTTTGGGGAATTATAGATTTTTATGGAATATCCCTTACTAGATTTACAAAATTTATGAAGTCACAATACACATTATGGAATTAGGAGCTTGTTCAAAAATAAATTCTGTTCCTCTTCAGGAAATGAAGGCCCAAAGCATAAGGATAAAGAGTAAAAATTCTGTTATTCAAGGGCATAATAACTGTCATGTCAATTATAACTATTTGTGGGTAAAAAAAATTTAAAGACACCTGAATGGTCTTTAAAATTGTTTTTGTCGACATATATTACTGACCTTAAGCACAGATTGCTAAAATGAACATCAGAACATTTGTTAGGGGTGGTAAATATTATAAACTGATGTAAGAAAAAAAATTAAGTATATTAGAATAAATTATATTAGACAAGTTTGCTAATTACCATAATTTTCAGGTAAGCTACTACAAGTCACAATCTCTCGGAAGGTGTTACAGAGAAGTGTAAAATAGGAATAGCAAATTGCACTTTACAAACTTAGTAAATGGAAAAATTCTACAGTGGCATTAATAGTATAGGCCATAAGAAAGCAGCCTAAAAAGTTAAACACAAGTCCAGTGAATTCTATTCTGGGGAGGTTTGAACATTAGGTACAAAAATTTATCAAAGAATTCAAAAACTTCTGCATAGTGACATGATTTTCTAAGTATCAGCCAAACTATTGGCAGTTGTTTTTCTCAAACTGAAAATTGTTTTTGTCCCATCAGAACAAAATCAGATGCTATAAAACTCTATTTCCCATAATAGTGCATTGAAAGAAATGTAGAAGTGGGCATATACAAGGATAATGGTATGAAGTAGATAGCCTTGACCCAGAGTTAGAAAACCCATAGTGTGTGAGTGTGCATGTGTCTGTGTGTGTGTGTGTGTGCTAATAAGCAGACGTATAGGCATTTTCAGTGCTACTGAAAGAAGTTTATATTCCAATATTATATGAATGCATAAATCAATTACAGAGAAAGTTAATCAAGGATCTTTTAAAAAACAAATTTGGAGGACTGATGTAATAGCAAAACAATAATTTGCAATTGATATTAGAACTCATGCTATAATTTTTCTCCCCCTGCACCTCCCTGCCCTTCTAGATGCAGCCAACCAGTGATCTGCTTTCTCTCACTAACCGATTAGTTTGCATTTTCTGGAATTTGATAGAAATGTAATCATATCATATATAGTCTTTTTAAAGAATTCTTTTGGTATAGGCTAGAGTGGGATGTAGACAATGTGGACATAGGTTTGTGCATGATGTCAAGATAGATTGCAAAAAAGAAAATCTGATGGAGAACAAGACAATGATATGAAGATATTACCTGGATAAAAATTTCCACAACTCTTTGTAAAGGAGCAATTAGAATTTAATATCAGAACAACATTGTGTATTACTTTTACCTTGTTTATAAATATTCATACTTCCTTTAGTTATGTATTTAAATACATATATTTTTGTTTTTATAATGTAGGTTCAGAGGTCCTTCTATTAGTTTGGTAGAGCTAGCATAACAAAATACCAAAGACTGAGTGACTTAAACGACAAAAATTTATTTTCTGACGGTTCTGGATGCTAGAAGTCTGAGATCAAAATGTCAGCAGGTTTGGTATCCTCGAGGCCTCTCTCCTTGGCTTGCAGATGGCTGCTTTCTCTCTGTGTCCTCACACTCTCTTCCCTCACTCTGTATCTGTAATCTATTCTCTGCTTTAAGGACACAAGTCATATTGAATTAATGCCCACCCATATGTTCAAATATAGTCACATTCTGAAGTACTGGGAGTCAGGACTTCAACATATGAATTTTAGATCATTAAATTCCTCAATTATCTTTTTCTTAACCTTTCCAAAATGCTAAATTAAAGGAACCTAAACCTAGATCACAACTGACAAATTCAACTGAAAATCTTCTGAGCTTTTAGAAGGATGCTGCTAAGACTTGGATGTGATGATTATTACAATGAATGCTTTCTGCTACAGGAAGTACTTGTAAACTATAAAATGATATGTGTCATTTTCATTTAACCCACAATTAGATTCTTCTGTGTAGTAGTGACTGCTATATACAATGTATCACTTTGTTTCATCTTTATTCTGGGAAGTATGTTTGCAAATGGTTCATATAGAGAATATAGTTTTATTACTAATTTTGTAAACTATCACTATTACATCTCTAAATAATTTATCACTGTATTTTCAGGTAATGTCATTTTTCTAACTTTTTGTTTCCTTTGATAACCATAATTACTAACTCGTCTCTCATCTGGGGGGTAGCTTTAAAAAAAATTTACCAGAATTAAAATTTTTTAGTGTGTCAAGTTTTTACATTTCAAATTTTAAGACATTAAGTCTGAAAACTATGATCTTTCTCCAAAAGATATAGTTGGTTGTCTTTTTGAGACAATACAATTTGTTTTTTAAAAAAGGAGATACTTTGGGCTTCTCTGGTGGCTCAGTGGTTGAGAATCCGCCTGCCAATGCAGGGGACACAGGTTCGTGCCCCGGTCCGGGAAGATCCCACATGCCGCGGAGCGGCTGGGCCAGTGAGCCATGGCCGCTGAGCCTGCGCGTCCGGAGCCGGAGCCTGTGCTCCGCAACGGGAGAGGCCACAACAGTGAGAGGCCCGCATACCACAAAAAAAAAAAAAAAAAAAAAAGGAGATACTTTAAGTTGTTTAATATCTGTCTGTGATTTTATAACACCAAAAGTGATCTAAGATTGTGATCATAGTCTTTTATAATGAATGCCAAATACTTTTTATTTTCTATAAATACAGGATTGTAAGTGGGTAAATAAAGCACTTTCCTCTTATGCATTGCATCAGATATTTCACATGTTTAATGAGATACATGGTGCATTTACTTAAATCATCCATTATTTATTCTAGGCATTGTGCTTTATAATCTCTAATGTTTGTATATTATATATATAATATACATATATATCCAAATAATAAACTAAGAATTTCCAGCAAATTTAAGCATACATGTTTTCAGAAGTCCAATTCTTAAAACTTACATTGTTTGCTTTAAGTTTAATTAATAGTTGATCTTACTGTTTTAGACACTGTGAAAAGAATGGTTACTATTTATTATGAAACCGGTAAAACAAAAGCAATCACTTAGTATAGTATACATTACTAAATTTAATCTACAAAACTTCAGATACTTGAGTACAGTAGTGAAATGATATGTGCCTAACAGCTACATGAATAACAACTGCATATTGCACAGAGAGTGCAATTACTTTGTGATAGATTTTGTTATGGAATGAATTGTGTCCCCCCAAATTAATGTGATTAATATGTTGAAGCCTCAACCCCCTGTACCTCAGAATGTGACTGTATCTGGATCATATTTTTAGTGAAAAAAATTAAAGTGTTAATAGCAGCTTTCTATAGCAGTGGATATATGTGCAAATTGATATGGCTTAATCCAGTAAACAAGTAAATCACCTGTGTCCTTTGAACACACACACACACACACACACACACACACACATATCTATTAGGTTCCCATTATCCCATTATGCTAAGCCTTTCAGCTGATTTCTTCATCTCTCTGATGGCTGATTTTGAGAGGTTGTAGGGGAAATCTAATTAGAGAGAATGTGTGAAGAGAAATGTACAAACCAGGCTTTCCTTGCTAAAGCTAAGAGGACTATGCTTTGCTAGTGAACAATGTGGGATGGAGAGCCTGCTGTTGCCGACCCTTCACCTCTCTGACTCTGGTGGTCCTGAACCTTTCTTTGAGCATTGAACCACTCTGTTCTGATGGTGATTTCAGGGCTGCCTATCTGCTCTCAGCATCTTCAGGCAGTCTGCACACAGGAGAGTTTGCTTGTGCATAAGCCACTACACCTTTCAAAGTGAGCACAGGTGTCCTACACCACCCGACCTTCTGTTTGTTCTGGATGAATCTTTTCATCCATTTCTTACATGACTTGGTCACTTATTCACAGTAATAAATGATAGGAAAAAAACTAGAATTGCCTCTGGGCCACATCCTAGGCTTGAAATGTGAGTGATTTTTACACGATAGTTTATAATAGATGATTGATTTTAAAATACATGTCTCACTTATACTTTGATATGAAGACTGACAATTTCATTTTCAAATCTTCTGTATGGCAAAATTAAAAATTGATTTTAAAATTAACATATGCTTTCCTATAAAGATCTGATATGTGTGTTTAGATTACTTTCAGGATGCTAGAGACTCAGAACAATCCTTTAGCAAAGTGTTACAAAATGCACGTATACATTCCATACTTTCTGACACCTAGGAGTTAACATATACTTGTCAAGTCAAACCATGACTTCAATTTGAAACTTCGAATTGCCTTTGTAATTTATCTTGTTGATGTTAATTCACATAGAATGATATGGGTAGATTAGTCTTTGGAAAGTAATAAAAAGGAGTTGGGTGTTTTTATATACTTTGTATGTAAAAAATACATTATGACATGATTAAGTATTGCTTTTATTCTTTCAAGCATTCTAAGGCTGGGTTTCTTAACAGCAATACCTTTGTTATTCTGGGCTGGGTAGTATTTGCCAGTGGAAGGTGTTCTGTGCCTTGTAGGATGACCAGCAGCAACCTTATACAGTATTCACTAGATGTCAGTAGGACAGCATCCCCCACACCCCCCACCCCACATACATACACACTGTGTGGTAACAACCAAAAGTGTCTCCAGCCATGCCAGTGGCCTCTGGGGAGAAAGACCACGTGCAGTTAAGAATGATGGCTCTAAGGAATTTACTGAAACATCATAGCATATTAGATAACAAGAGTTTTTAGTCTGTATACCAGAATTTAATCTCAACTTTGCTACTTACTAGCTTTGACTTTTAGTGTGTCACTTTATTCTTTGGGATTTTATTTTCTCATTTAAAATTTGAGGGCTACCTTCATCCACTGCTTAGAAAATTTAGAATCAAATGCTAACTCCTTAACATGGTTTTGAAGGAAAACACAATCTATGATTAGGGAAACTAACCTAAGGAAACTAATTTAATTTGGCTGGTCAGAAAGAAACCTCTCAAGGGTGACATGTAAAATGAAACTTGAAAGAATAAAAATGCAAGTCTTGGGATTAAGAGGATGAAGAGTGGTCTGTGGAGGGAAAAAAAAGCAAGTACAAAGACCTCAAGGTCTTTGTCTAAAAGTACATGTGATTTTTCTCCTATTCTATAGAGATTTTATCTGTTTGTTGAAGGAGATCAGAGTGTCACACTAAAATTTGCTACTTTGGCATATGGATTACTTTGAGCTGATGGAAGTTGAGACACAGGAAGAGCTCTATGCCCTCCCCTCATCAACCTAAACAGGACATCAATTCCCCTTGTGAAGATGTCCTCCAATCTCCCATAACAGGAAGAGGGGAACAGCTCTTATCACCAGAGAGGGGGGCAGCACGGAGATGACTCTGCATGAAGTAACCATATCAAATAACCTTATTTACCATTAGTTTCCCTCATATATTTACCTTCCCACAATTTACTACCCTGATAAACCCAAACCCCCTTTCCTTTTTCTAGTCGCTTGTCCACAATTTATCATTCCTTGTTAAAAAGATATATAAGCTCTCATGTCTGACCACTTCTTTGAGTTTTTCACTTTTGTGAAGCCTCTGTACACATAAAAATATATTAACATTAAGTAAAATTGTCATTCTTTTCTCCTGTCATTCTGTCTTTTATCAATATGAGTCAAAGGCCCCATTTATAGAACCTAACAGAGTAGAAGAAAAACTTTTCCTTTTCTTCTACTCTGATATGTCTACTTACCACCAGAAATTCGGGCATACATTAGGGTCTCACTAATTATGTGTTGAATAGATAAGTGTATGAGAATAATATTGACATTTATTTCTAGACCTGATGTCAAAGGAGGCACTGCATGTGAAAGAACTACAAGAATTATAGTGTCACACATAGCTAATGGTTATTATTACCATTTTTGTTTTCACAGTTTATTATATTGATATTACACAAGCCAGTATAATACATTTAGTGAAGAAACTTTCACTTCATTAAGTTTGGATTGGCATAATTTTGAATTTAGGATTACAGATAGAAGTTCCAAGTTCCCTTCTATGGAACTTGGTTCCAGCCACATTCCTGTTATATTTCATTCTTGGTTTCTAAATGAATAACTCATCAAAGATTATGCTTAAAGATGTGATTCCCATATTCTAGAATAGGCATGTTATAGTTGCTGTAAACATACTGTAAACATACTGTACTCTGTAAAAAACACAAACTTAGTCAGGACCCAATTTTGGTTCTTAAATAGCATGTTTTTTTCAAGAATTCCAGACTTTTCAAAAACATTACTTTTATTTAACATATTTAGAGAATTAACTCTTATGGGCTATGTGGCATTTAGCACCTTATTGATGCCACTGAGCGAGAAATATAACTCTATGAAAATTTCATTTTTCATATTAAGTTGGCTTTGATCATCCCTTTGATGTCTCATTGAAGTGTTTTTGCCCTAAACTCCTGATTTTGTCTCCATGTTTTCTCCTTGAGTTTACTATTCCTTATGAACCTTTTCAGCTGCTAATAATTTTATATAAGTGTTGAAATTAAAGATATGCAGCTTATAAATCTTAATAATTAATTCACCTAAGGCTGTTTCTCTGTATTGCGTGATAAAACCATTGTGTGATATTTCCAAGTATAATGTTATGAATGGGAAGATAAAACATATTGTTTACACATTCAAAGACAAGAAAGAATTATAATTTCAGGCACAGTGGTTATCTGAGAGTTATGCTGTATGGACACTGGCAAACTGAGGCTAATCTATTCCTGAATCTAGATACTGATATTCTATTTTATCTATATCTAGAAGTAAGTAAGAGAATGGACCCTAACTACTGCATTAAGACTCCAGAGACAGTTAAGGTAAATTAAATAGCATGCTTCCCAAACAAGTACATTTGTTCAATAATATACCTATATATCCTGGGCCCAAGTGGAAATTTCATAAATAAACATATTTTATTAGTCACAAATTAAATATAAGGGGAAGTTAAGAATTATTTATCTCTATGGCCAAATAAACAAAAATACTGAGTCAGGATAAGATGGTTTCTGATTTCTGATGCTTCATCTTTTTAATCATTGTTATTGTAAGTACCTGATCTTAATCAAGTTATAGGATTTACAGTTGAGTTCTGTAAAATAAAAGGAGATTGCCATGATATTACTAAGCTTTACTATATCTTCCTAAAGTCTATATTTACATGAGAAGAAAAAAATCATGAGATCTAGTTTGTTTCCATAGTCAAAGATTTCCTAATTTCTTTGCCTAAAATTATCTTCAATTCACATCTTTTTCACTTTTACACAGAAGAGTCTTATCATTATCATGATACCTTTTTTTTTTTTTTTTTTTTTTTTGGCAGTACGCAGGCCTCTCACTGTTGTGACCTCTCCCGTTGCGGAGCACAGGCTCCAGATGCGCAGGCTCAGCAGCCATGGCTCACAGGCCTAGCCACTCTGTGGCATGTGGGATCTACCCAGACCGGGGCACGAACCCATGTCCCCTGCATTGGCAGGTGGACTCTCAACCACTGCGCCACCAGGGAAGCCCAATACCTATTTTTTGGTGTCTGTGGTAGGCAGAATTCTAAGGTGACCCAAGTTTCCTGCCCCTTTGTGTAGTCACCTTTCCTTGAATTTGTGCAGAATGACAAATCACTTTGTGATTATGTTTGGTCATATGAAATTTTGCAGATGTAACTTAGGTTCCTAATCAGTTGACTTTGTGTTAATCAAGAGGGAGATTATCCTGGGTAACCTGGTCTACTCAACTCAGGTCTTAGAAGTGATCAGAGAGATCTGAAGTGAGATTCTCCTACTGGCCTTACAGGAGCAAACTGCCATATTGTGGAGAAGGCTATGTGGCTAGATCCTGAGAATGTCCTCTAGTTGACATCTAGCAAGAAAACAGAGACCTCAGTCTTACAACCACAAGGAACTAAATTCTGGCAGTACCAATGACCTTGGAAATGGACCCTGAGCTCCAGATGAAAATATAGCTAGAATGACACCTTGAAAAAAGAACCCAGTTACAACATATCCGGACTTCTGATCCATAGAAAAATATGAGATAATAAGTGGGTGCTGTTTTAAACCCCACTTTTGAGTAACTTGTCTAAAGTCACTAGGTTTGAGGTAGCTTGTTACACAGCAATGGAAGACAAATATTGTACCTTTTCTCTAATAATTCCCATTTCTAAAGTGTGACAGAAACTCAATGAAATTTGTCACTTCAAGGAATCATCCCTGTCATTTCCCAGTTTTATGTTCAATCTTGAACCTGTGTTTAAATGTAGTAAAGGAGAGAATAAAAGGCCTAGATCTATCCTGTTTAGAAGTATGTAACATCCTAGAAATTTAAAAAGGGGTCTTAACTTATATTGGGTCAGACACTCACTTTACAAGGGAAAAACTGAAGGACCTGAATTTATTTTTTAATCAATACTTCAAAAATTGGGGTAAAAATATAAAGTAAGATTAAAAAAATTAGTGCAAATAACCAAGTAATTAAATTATTTTCAAACACATTTGAATTCTATTATGATTTACCTATGGGTGGATTATTCAGATCCATTTGTTTCTTATCCTTGTACTACTTCTTTCTTCTTTCTTCCTGATTTCTGATTATATCATTGCCTATGAGCAGAAGTGAGCAGTGCCAGAGAAATTCTCTGTGAATATCTTTTAAAATTTATTAGCATCAGTGATCAAAGATTTAGTGAAGGACAAGGATGAATTTAATGTTTAAAAATTAAGTTATAGTACTTTGGGTAATATTGCACGTAAAAACAAAAATCATAAAAATTTTAACTTTGAAACATGGTACTGCAAATCCTTTTTATAAAAACTGCAAAATGAGAATTTTTAGCTAATGAGTGAGACTTGGCAGGACATAAATGGAAATATGTTTCATTGGCCAACATGTTCTGGAGGCATATGAGTGTTTAAATAGATGACGCTCAAGAGAATATTTTTGGCATCAAAGTGCCTCTAAACATTTTGATCAGGAATTTGATTGCCATATGTCCGTATCCTCCAACTTAAATGATGAACATACTTCAGGTCTCTTGGGATTTTTTAGTTCCTGGCAGTACTGACTCTTTAACCATTAAGAATTTTGTCTTGCAAAATGTGTTCTTTTCCTTTCTTTCATAATTTTCCTTGTACATTGATCATTTCAGTGTAGACTGTCTGGAATTCAAGTTGAAGCAGTGATTTTTGAAGCTCAGTATTGAGAGAAGCAGCCATGTTTACGGTTTGCTTTTGAACAGTGCTTATGATTTCCACTGTCATGACACTTAACCATTAAAGCTTCCATAGACAGATTCATCTTTAGTCTTAGATGTTCATTTAAAAAAAATATTTATTTATTTATTTGGTTGCACTGGGTCTTAGTTTTGGCAGGTGGGCTCCTTAGTTGCGGCAGGCGGGCTCCTTAGTTGTGGCATGCAAACTCTTAGTTGCAGCATCCATGTGGGATCTAGTTCCCTGATCAGGGATAGAACCCAGGCCCCCTGCATTGGGAGCTTGGAATTTTAACCACTGCACCATCAGGGAAGTCCCAGATGTTCATTTTTTATCTAAACTCCTAGATTATAAATGTCTGAAGTGTATAATATGTCATTTTCATCTTTGTTTCCCCACAGAAACTTTCAAAAGGAAGGTATTAGAAAATATTTGCAAATACACTACTGAATACCATATTCAGTAATGCTAGATATTTCATTTGTTTCAATAAATCACATTATTTTAATAAAACATGCAAATGTTACCAAAGGTAGAGATCTGAGTTTGGGGGGAAGATAATTGGACCTGAAACTTTTCTGATGCATTAGAAATCCTCAAATTACTTAAGATATATGAGGAAGGAAACATTTTGTTAATATTTTTCCAATTCACCTCACCATTTTCTTCCATTTTTTTCAGATACCATGAACATATTCAACATTTGTGTGTATGCACGAGTAATCCTGCAGTATGGAAGTTAGGAGTAGCCATTTTTTTCAACTAACTTTCTAGATCTGACAGTTCTAGATATGCATTGTAGGCAATTGATGGTTGCATGTTTTTTAAATTAATAGACTTTATTTTTTTTAGAGAAGTTTAGGTTTACAGAAAAAATGAAAGTACAGAGAAAAATGGTTACATTTTAGTTATAAATGCTTATTTCAATTAGTAGGTCTTGTGCACCACATTTTTGCAATTCCTACCCTCCATTTCATTTTATCTTTTAAATCAAAATTTTTGCTTCTCCTTATTTTTTTAATGTTCACTCTTTGAATACTGGAGTTTATAATGTGAATGTCTTGTTAAGGAACCCCAAGAATCACAAAATTAAAAACATCAAAATGAAATATAATTGATTGACTTATATTACAGGCAAGGTTGGCATGCCTCCTAGGCAGCAATAGAAAGGGTTCAATCAGGAGCTCAAGTGCCATAATTGAAAATAAAGGTTTTTACATTTACTACCTCACCTACTGAAAAGGGGGAATTTCTCTTCCTGCATTAGATAGCTTGAGGCCTCAATCTCATATCTGATGGTGTCTGGGCCCATTTAAGTTATATATCAAGTTAAATAGTTCCCTGGCTGGCAGACATTTATAAGTAGAATTTGAATGATTTCAATCTTTCAATTTAATAAAGGAGATAGTGTAACTTAATAGTTTCTGTGTATTCAAAGAACTTCATAGAGTTCAGTGATGACTGAATACAAAGCACTTAGAAGACAAGAAGAATGTCTGGTTGAATCAGAGAAGCATTAAGTTGTCTGTTCACAGTCTGTGCACCACATCCTGATAATGGTGCACAAAATGACCTCGTTTCTCCCTGTGCCAAATTGCCATGCTTGACATCTGTGGAAATTGTCACATATCTGAATCCGTGAGACACTGTTCTGCAACTTCCATCCCTCCGCAGGACCTCTTTCTCCTAACTCAAGTGCAGAGAGTGCAGCATAAAGAAACAGTAACATTGGTAGTGTGGTCTGACTGCACAAGACACCACTCAGCATGAAAATATTGATAGAATTTGGAAAACAGAATAACTCTATTATCAAAGTGAAAACAATGTACTTGCAGCAGTTATCTATTTATACTCAAAGATGAATATGGAAATCTAGAGTTTTTACTGCTTCTGTAGGTAATATTCTAGCCAAGTTGTGAGTGCAATCCTCTTTATGACACGATGTTAATTAAGCCAACTATTCTCTCGATAAGAATGTCTGCAGGTTATATCCTACAACCATCCATCCTACAATTCATCCATCCAAGCATCTATCTATCTATCTATCTATCTATCTATCTATCTATCTATCTGTCTGTCTGTCTGTCTGTCTGTCTATCTACCTACCTACCTACCTACCTATATCTTATCAATCATCTATTTACGTAAATCTATTTTCCTTAGAAGTACCTCCTGTAAAACCTTTCAGTGTTTCTTCATTTGCCTCTACTAGCTACCAATTTATCGTTAAAGGTTTTTTAATGTTTTGCTGCATAGTACTAAAAGAAATGCCACTTCTTTCAAGAAAAGACTTACCATTTTCTCAAGTCTTATTTCATCTCCATACTTCTCTATGGCTCCTCCATTATATCACATACTAGACTATCTGTCTAGTGGTTTTTTTTGTTTTGTTTTGGTTTTTTTTTTTTTTTTTTTCGGTATGCGGGACTCTCACTGTTGTGGTTTCTCCCGTTGCGGAGCACAGGCTCCGGACGCGCAGGCCTAGCGGCCATGGCTCACGGACTTAGTTGCTCCGCGGCATGTGGGATCTTTCCGGACCAGGGCACGAACCCGTGTCTCCTGCATCGGCAGGCGGATTCTCAACCACTGCGCCACCAGGGAAGCCCTCTGTCTAGTGGTTTTGCCTAATTTCCTGACTTCCTAAATAGATTTAAGATTCTTCACATCAGAGACCATATTTTTATATTTATTTATTTATTTTTAACATCTTTATTGGAGTACCATTGCTTTACAATCGTGTGTTTCTGCTTTACAACAAAGTGAATCAGTTATAAATATATATATGTTCCCATATCTCTTCCCTCTTGCATCTCCCTCCCTCCCACCCTCCCTATCCCACCCCTCTAGGTGGTCACAAACCACCTAGCTGATCTCCCTGTGCCATGCGGCTGCTTCCCACTAGCTATCCACCCTACGTTTGGTAGTGTATATATGTCCATGACACTCTCTCACTTCGTCACAGCTTACCCTTCCCCCTCCCCATATCCTCAAGTCCATGCAGAGACCATATTTTATTTGTTTTTTTATCCTTCATTTATCCTCACCTAGTGCCTTGTGAATAGTCAGAGATAAATAAATATATATGTGTTAGTGATAAAGAGTATCATTTACATTATTATGCTAAGTTACTTTAGAATATAAATATTTTTGTGCATCTATTATAACTCATAGTTGTGAATAAGACTAATAATCATGAGTTCCTACTACATCAGGCTCTGTGCAGCATACTTCATACACATTGTTGCATTGGTTTCTGAGCTGGGAGATTCAAAAGCATAAGGAAGCTGAGGATTATGGAAGTTAAGAGACTTGTCCAGATTCAGGGTGTGGTACAAATAGTATTTAATTCCTGAGCTTTAAAGCTCCCCATATAGGGTTTGTAACTATTGTACTATACTTTGTTGTAACTGCTTGAGTTAGGCATATGAGATAGTCATTAATGTTCATCATTCTAGCCATCTTCCTTGTGGACATATGATCCAATTGAATTTTCCCACCTCACTTGATTTTATCATGGCTATGTGATTTCCTATGCCATAAAACATAAGCAGAAGCTATGGTGCCCTTTCTTACAGAGGACTTGAGTGCCAGTTTGTGATCTGTCATGTTCTCTTACCACTGCTGATGTGATTTTGGAAAATTCCATCAGTCTGAGCCTTTGAGTGACTACAATAAGCATAGCCCTAATGCTGGTCTATGTTGTGCCTATAGCATGAATGAGGAAAAAAAAAATTATTGTAAGTCACTGACATAATGGGGTTGTTTATTACTGCAAATTAACCAAGTCCATCCTGATATAACAAGAAACTCTTCTTGTAAAAGATCTTTTTCCATGCATTTTTCTTCAGTTACCTGTTTCTTGTTTGAACAGCAATCTATTTATGGACAGATACATGATTATAATGTTTTATTCACTGATATGCCACAATAGTTGGAAGGCCAATTCTTATGGAGAATTGAGAGACTTTTTTTTTAACATCTTTATTGGAGTATAACTGTTTTACAATAGTGTGTTAGTTTCTCCTTTACAACAAAGTGAATCAGCTATACATATACATATGTTCCCATATCTCTTCCCTCTTGCATCACCCTCTCTCCCACCCTCCCTATCCCACCCCTCTAGGTGGTCACAAAGCACAGAGGTGATCTCCCTGTGCTATGCGGCAGTTTCCCACTAGCTATCTAATTTACATTTGGTAGTGTATATATGTCCCTGCCACTCTCACACTTCGTCACAGCTTACCCTTCCCCCTCCCCATATCCTCAAGTCCATGCTCTAGTAGGTCCGTGTTTTATTCCAGTCCTACCACTAATGTCTTCATGACATTTTTTTTTTCTTAAGAGTCCATATATATGTGTTAGCATACGGTATTTGTTTTTCTCCTTCTGACTTACTTCACTCTGTATGACAGACGCCAGGTCTATCCACCTCATTACAAATAACTCAGTTTCATTTCTTTTTATGGCTGAGTAATATTCCATTGTATATATGTGGCACATCTTCTTTATCCATTCATCTGTTGATGGACACTTAGGTTGCTTCCATGTCCTGGCTATCGTAAATAGAGCTGCAATGAATATTTTGGTACATGACTCTTTTTGAATTATGGTTTTCTCAGGGTATATGCCCAGTAGTGGGATTGCTGGGTTGTATGGTAGTTCTATTTTTAGTTTTTTAAGGAACCTCCATACTGTTCTCCATAGTGGCTGTATCAATTTACATTCCCACCAGCAGTGCAAGAGGGTTCCCTTTTCTCCACACCCTCTCCAGCATTTATTATTTCTAGAGTTTTTGACGATGGCCAATCTGACTGGTGTGAGATGATATCTCATTGTAGTTTTGATTTGCATTTCTCTAATGATTAATGATGTTGAGCATTCTTTCATGTGTTTGTTGGCAATCTGTATATCTTCTTTGGAGAAATGTCTATTTAGTTCTTCTGCCCACTTTTGGATTGGGTTGTTTGTTTTTTTGTTATTGAGCTGCATGAGTTGCTTATAAATTTTGGAGATTAATCCTTTGTCAGTTGCTTCATTTGCAAATATTTTCTCCCATTCTGAGGGTTGTCTTTTGGTCTTGTTTATGGTATCCTTTGCTGTGCAAAAGCTTTTAAGTTTCATTAGGTCCCATTTGTTTATTTTTGTTTTTATTTCCATTTCTCTAGGAGATGGGTCAAAAAGGATCTTGCTGTGATTTATGTCATAGAGTGTTCTGCCTATGTTTTCCTCTAAGAGTTTGATAGTGTCTGGCCTTACATTTAGGTCTTTAACCCTTTTTTGTGTGTGTGTGTGTGGTACGCAGGCCTCTCACTGTTGTGGCCTCTCCCGTTGTGGGGCACAGGCTCCGGACGCGCAGGCTCAGCGGCCATGGCCCACGGGCCCAGCCGCTCCGCGGCACGCGGGATCCTCCCGCACTGGGGCACGAACCCGCATCCCCTGCATCGGCAGGCGGACTCTCAACCACTGCGCCACCAGGGAAGCCCTTTAACCCATTTTGAGTTTATTTTTGTGTGTGGTGTTAGGGAGTGTTCTAATTTCATACTTTTACATGTAGCTGTCCAGTTTTCCCAGCACCACTTATTGAAGAGGCTGTCTTTTCTCCACTGTATATCCTTCCCTCCTTTATCAAAGATAAGGTGACCATATGTGTGTGGGTTTATCTCTGGGCTTTCTATCCTGTTCCATTGATCTATATTTCTGTTTTTGTGCCAGTACCATACTGTCTTGATTACTGTAGCCTTGTAGTATAGTCTTAAGTCAGGGAGCCTGATTCCTCCAGCTCCATTTTTCGTTCTCAAGATTGCTTTGGCTATTCGGGGTCTTTTGTGTTTCCATACAAATTGTGAAGTTTTTTTGTTCTAGTTCTGTAAAAATTGCCAGTGGTAATTTGATAGGGATTGCATTGAATCTGTAGATTGCTTTGGGTAGTAGAGTCATTTTCACAATGTTGATTCTTCCAATCCAAGAATATGGTATAGTTCTCCACCTATTTGTATCATCTTTAGTTTCTTCATCAGTGTCTTATACTTTTCTGCATACAAGTCTTTTGTCTCCTTAGGTAGGTTTATTCCTAGATATTTTATTCTTTTTGTTGCAATGGTAAATGGGAGTGTTTTCTTAATTCCACTCTCAGATTTTTCATCCTTAGTGTATAAGAATGCCAGAGATTTCTGTGCATTAATTTTGTACCCTGCTACTTTACCAAATTCATTGATTAGCTCTAGTAGTTTTCTGGTAGCATCCTTAGGATTCTCTATGTATAGTATCACGTCATCTGCAAACAGTGACAGCTTTATTCGTCTTTTCCTATTTGGATTCCTTTTATTTATTTTTTTCTCTGGTTGCTGTGGCTAGAACTTCCAAAACTAGGTTGAATAAGAGTGGTGAGAGTGGGCAACCTTGTCTTGTTCCTGATCTTAGTGGAAATGGTTTCATTTTTTCACAACTGAGAATGATGCTGGCTGTGCATTTGTCATATATGGCCTTTATTATGTTGAGGAAAGTTCCCTCTATGCGTACTTTCTGCAGGGTTTTTATCATAAATGGGTGTTGAATTTTGTCAAAAGCTTTCTCTGCATCTATTGAGATGATCATATGGTTTTTCTCCTTCAGTTTGTTGATATGGCATATCACGTTGATTGATTTGCATATATTGAAGAATCCTTGCATTTCTGGAATAAACCCCACTTGATCATGGTGTATGATCCTTTAATGTGCTGTTGGATTCTGTTTGCTAGTATTTTGTTGAGGATTTTTGCATCTATGTTCATCAGTGATATTGGCCTGTAGTTTTCTTTCTTTGTGACGTCTTTGTCTGGTTTTGGTATGAGGGTGATGGTGGCCTCATAGAATGAGTTTGGGAGTGTTCCTCCCTCTGCTATCTTTTGGAAGATTTTGAGAAGGATAGGTGTTAGCTCTTCTCTAAATGTTTGATAGAATTCGCCTGTGAAGCCATGTGGTCCTGGGCTTTTGTTTGTTGGAAGATTTTTAATCACAGTTTCAATTTCAGTGCTTGTGATTGGTCTGTTCATATTTTCTATTTCTTGCTGGTTCAGTCTTGGCAGGTTGTGCATTTCTAAGAATTTGTCCATTTCTTCCAGGTTGTCCATTTTATTGGCATACAGTTGCTTGTAGTAATCTCTAATAATCTTTTGTATTTCTGCAGTGTCAGTTGTTACATCTCCTTTTTCATTTCTAATTGTATTGATTTGAGTCTTCTCCCTTTTATTCTTGATGAGTCTCGCTAATGGTTTATCAATTTTGTTTATCTTCTCAAAGAACCAGCTTTTACTTTTATTGATCTTTGCTATTGTTTCCTTCATTTCTTTTTCATTTATTTCTGATCTGATCTTTATGATTTCTTTCCTTCTGCTAAATTTGGAGGTTTTTTGTTCTTTCTCTAATTGCTTTAGGTACAAAGTTAGGTTGTTTATTTGAGATGTTTCCTGTTTCTTAAGGTATGATTGTATTGCTATAAACTTCCCTCTTAGAACTGCTTTTGCTGTATCCCATAGGTTTTGGGTCATCGTGTCTCCATTGTCATTTGTTTCTAAGTATTTTTTGATTTCCCCTTTGATTTCTTCACTGATCACTTTGTTATTAAGTAGTGTATTGTTTAGCCTCCATGTGTTTGTATTTTTTACAGATCTTTTCCTGTAATTGATATCTAGTCTCATAGCGTTGGGTCAGAAAAGATACTTGATACGATTTCAATTTTCTTAAATTTGCCAAGGCTAGATTTGTGACCCAACATATGATCGATCCTGGAGAATGTTCCATGAGCACTTGAGAAAAATGTGTATTCCATTGTTTTTGGATGGAATGTCCTATAAATATCAATTAAGTCCGTCTTGTGTAATGTATCATTTAAAGTTTGTGTTTCCTTATTTATTTTCATTTTAGATGATCTGTCCATTGGTGACAGTGGGGTCTTAAAGTCCCCTACTATGATTCTGTTACTGTCAGTTTCTCCCTTTATGCCTGCTAGTATTTGCCTTATGTATTGAGGTGCTCCTATGTTGAGTGCATAAATATTTACAATTGTTATATCTTCTTCATGGATCGATCCCTTGATCATTATGTAGTGTCCTTCTTTGTCTCTTGTAATAGTTTTTATTTTAAAGTCTATTTTGTCTGATATGAGAATTGCTACTCCAGCTTTCTTCTGATTTCCATTTGCATGGAATATCTTTTACCATCCCCTCACTTTCAGTCTGTAAGTGTCCCTAGGTCTGAAGTGGGTCTCTTGTAGGCAGCATATATATGGGTCTTGTTTTTGTATCCATTCAGCCAGTCTGTATCTTTTGGTGGCAGCATTTAATCCATTTACATTTAAGGTAATTATTGATTTGTATGTTCCTATTACCATTTATTTAATTGTTTCAGGTTTTTCTTGTAGGTCTTTTCCTTCTCTTGTGTTTCTTGCCTAGAGAAGTTCCTTTAGCATTTGTTGTAGAGCTGGTTTGGTGGTGCTGAACTCTCTCAGCTTTTGCTTGTCTGTAAAGGTTTTAATTTCTCCATCAAATCTGAATGAGATCCTTGCTGGGTAGCGTAATCTTGGTTGTAGGTTTTTTTTCCTTCATCACTTTAAATATGTCCTGCCACTCCCTTCTGGCTTGTAGAGTTTCTGCTGAAAGATCAGATGTTAACCTTATGGGGATTCCCTTGTGTGTTATTTGTTGTTTTTCCCTTGCTGCTTTTTAATATGTTTTCCTTGTATTTAAGTTTTGACAGTTTGATTATTATGTGTCTTGGCGTGTTTATCCTTGGGTTTATCCTGTATAGGACTCTCTGTGCTTTCTGGACTTGATTGACTATTTCCTTTCCTATGTTAGGGAAGTTTTCAACTATAATCTCTTCAAATATTTTCTCAGTCCCTTTCTTTTTCTCTTCTTCTGGGAACCCTATAATTCGAATGTTGGTGTGTTTAATGTTGTCCCAGAGGTCTCTGAGACTGTTCTCAGTTCTTTTCATTCTTTTTTCTTTCTTCTGCTCTGCAGTAGTTATTTCCACTATTTTATCTTCCAGATAATTTATCCGTCCTTCTGCCTCAGTTATTCTGCTATTGAGCCCATCTAGAGTATTTTTCATTTCATTTATTGTGTTGCGCATTGTTGCTTGCTTCCTCTTTATTTCTTCTAGGTCCTTGTTAACAGTTTCTTGCAATTTGTCTATTCTATTTCCAAGATTTTGAATCACCTTTACTATCATTATTCTGAATTCTTTTTCAGGTAGATTGCCTATTTCCTCTTCATTTGTTAGGTCTGGTGTGTTTTTATCTTGCTCCTTCATCTGCTGCGTGTTTTTCTGTCTTCTCATTTTGCTTATTTTACTGGGTTTAGGGTCTCCTTTTGCAGGCTGCAGGTTCGTAGTTCTCTCTGTTTTTGGTGGCTGTCCCCAGTAGATAAGGTTGGTTCAGTGGGTTGAGTAGGTTTCCTGGTTGGGGGGACTAGCCTCTGTTCTGGTGGATAAGGCTGGATCTTGTCTTTCTGGTGGGCAGGTCCACGTCTGGTGGTGTGTTTGGGAATGTTGGTAGCCTTATTATGATTTTAGGCAGCCTCTCTGCTAATGGATGGGGCTGTAGACCTGTCTTGCTCTTTATTGGGGATAGGGTGTCCAGCACTGTTCGTTGCTGGTCCTTGAGTGAAGCTGGGTCTTGGTGTTGAGATGGAGATCCCTGGGAGATTTTCGCCGTTTGATACTGCGTGGAGCTGGGAGGTCTCTTGTGGACCAGTGTCCTGAGGTTGTTTCTCCCACCTCAGAGACAGTCCTGATGCCTGGCTGTAGTGCCAAGAGCCTTTAATCCACATGGCTTAAAATAAAAGGGAGAAAAAATAGAAAGGAAAGAAAAGGAAGGAAGGAAGGAAGGAGGGAGGGAGGGAAGGAAGGAAGAAAGGAAGGGAGGAAAGAAGAAAGTTAGGGAGGAAGGAAGGAAGGAAGAAATGAAGGAAGGAAGAAAGCAAGAAAGGAAGGAAGGAAGGAGAGGAAGAAAGGAAGGGAGAAGACAAAATAAAGTAGGATAAAGTATAGTTATTAAAATAAAAAATAATTATTAAGAAGAAAAATTTCTATTAAAAAAAAACAAAAAAAAAAAACGGGTCAGTCTAACCCTAGGACAAATGGTGAAAGCAAAGCTATACAGACAAAATCTCACACAGCAGCACACACATATACACTCACAAAAAGAAAAAAGGGGAAAATAATAGTATATCTTGCTCCCAAAGTCCACCTCCTCAACTTGGGCTACTTTGCTGTCTATTCAGGTTTTCCACAGATGCAGGGCACTTCAAGTTGATTGTGGAGCTTTAATCCGATGCTTCTGAGGCTGCTGGGAGAGACCTCCCCCTCTCCTCTTTGTTCGCACAGCTCCTGGGGTTCAGCTTTGGACTTGGCCCCGCCTCTGCGTGTAGGTCATCCGAGGGCGTCTGCCCTTCGCTCAGACAGGACAGGGTTAAAGGAGCAGTTGATTCGAGGGCTCTGGCACAGGCTGGGGGGAGGGAGGGTCACGGATGCAGGGCGAGCCTGCGGCGGCAGAGGCCAGCATGATGCTGTACCGGCCCGAGGCGCGCCGTGCATTCTCCCGGGTAAGTTGTCCCTGGATCCCGGGACCCCAGCAGTGACGGGCTGCACGGGCTCCCGGGAGGGCCGGTGTGGAGAGTGACCTGTGCTCACACACAGGCCTCTTGGTGGCGGTAGCAGCAACCCTAGCATCCCACACCCGTCTCTGGTGTGCGCGCTGACAGCCGCAGCTCGCGCCCGTTTCTGGAGCTCCTTTACGCGGTGCCCTAAATCCCCTCTCCTCGCACCCCAGGAAGAAAAGAGGCAAGAAAAAGTCTCCTGTCTCTTCGGCAGCTCCCCGCCCGTTTCTGGAGCTCCTTTACGCGGCGCGCTTAATCCCCTCTTCTCGCACCCCAGGAAGCAAAGAGGGAAGAAAAAGGTCTCTTGCCTCTTCGGCAGCTCCAGACTTTTTCCCGGACTCCCTCCCGGCTAGCCGTGGTGCACTAACCCCTTCAGGCTGTGATCACGCCGCCAAACCCAGACCTTTCCCTGGGATCCGACTGAAGCCTGAGGCTCAGCTCCCAGCCCCCGCCCACCCCGGCGGGTGAGCAGACAAGCCTCTCGGGCTGGTGAGTGCCGGTCGGCACCGATCCTCTGCGGGAATCTCTCCGCTTTGCCCTCCGCACCCTGTTGCTGCGCTCTCCTCCGCGGCTCCGGAGCTTCCCCCCTCCACGCCACCCGCAGTCTCCGCCCGTGAAGGAGCTTCTAGTGTGTGGAAACCTTTCCTCCTTCACAGCTCCCTCCCACTGGGGCAGGTCCCATCCCTATTCTTTTGTCTCTGTGTATTCTTTTTTCTTTTGCCCTGCCCAGGTACGTGGGGAGTTTCTTGCCTTTTGGGAGGTCTAAGGTCTTCTGCCAGCGTTCGGTGGGTGTTCTATAGGAGAAGTTCCACGTGTAGATATATTTCTGATGTATCTGTGAGGAGGAAGGTGATCTCCTCGTCTTACTCTTCCGCCATCTTCTCGCCTCCCCCTTGAGAGACTTGAGGACCCTTTTACCAGAATCATCTGGGAACTTTTAAAAAAATACAGAGTCTGCAATCCACCCTAAATCTACCAGATCAAAATCTCTGAGAGTAGGCCACTGAATCTTGATATTCACTGATACCTTAAAGGAGTGTTACATACAGTAAAGTTTGAGAATTAATGCCATGGATAGTAGAAGGCAACATTTATTTCCATAGCTAAGTCCTGGGCTCAGTTTCCTTCTTGAGGCATGGCAGGAGTTATTCCAAGGCTTTGCCTTAATATCTTTTTGGTAAATGGCAACCATAAGCAACAACAAAAAATTAACTTGCAATGCAAATTAGAAGTTTAAGAACATTTCAGTGTTTTCAAGGTAAAGTGAGCAGGATGTAATGAAAAAGCGTATTTAGAGAAATGAAATTGAGATTCACAATGTAATTATTTTCAGATCATGTTCCTTGAGCAAGAATCCAAGTAATATGCTTTTATTATTGAAAATATATGGATACAAACTACAGATAAGAAAAATATGAAAGAAATAAAAGTAAGCTATAATGTGGTATGTCTTTCCAGACTGCTTTTTTTTCTTCTTTTGCTATGATATCTCTACTGAATATATAATAGCACCCATATAGCATAAGTGATATCACACATTATAATACTTTTATTAACTATTCTGTGGGACATTGTTTCCTTTTATTATTTTATTGTTTTTAATAATATTGTCATGCTTATGATAGTGAATACTGTTTAATGTGTTTATAATATATTCAAGTTTTATAATCTGCTATTACCCTCCATAATTTCTCAGTTTGAAGGCACCTGGAAGATATGGCTTTGAAGGCAGCTCTGCTACTAATATATGTGACCGTAACTGAGTTACTTAAATCCTCTGAGCAATCTGTATATTCCTGGTACCATACAACCCTTACTTGTCCTCTTCAGTCCTTGCCACACCCCTCTAAAATAAGTATCTTTATCTCTTTTCATAGATGGGGACAGAGTACTCTAGAGACGTCATGGAGCCAGTAATTACAGTTGTGTTGTCTACTTCTAATGCCTCCAGACTTCTTCCCATAGCTTCAGCATGAGGCTAGTTTTCTTGATTGTCTTTTTTTTTTTTTTCTTTTTAATGAACTCTGCCTTCAAACATGAGAAACACATCATTGTAAAAGTTAAGAATGTCTTGTTTCCTCTTTGGATGGTATAATCAAAAGGGTACTGTCTTTGGAACAAAAAACTCTCAGGATTCAAATATTCCCCTCTAGCACTTGCTAAGCTCTGTGGCCATAGTCAAGTCCCTTTTCCTGTACAAAGGAATGTACAGAATGTAGATTGTCAGAATGTAGCTTGGTTGAAAGATTGGCTTGATTATAAATAAGGAGCATGCTCTTTGCATTAAATGGTGTATGGCTAAGCAGGCTGGATTCATTTGACTTCCCAGACAGCCAGAGTTGGATTCAGAAGCAGCTAATTGCCTTGGGGACCTTCCTTTGGCATCTTGCCCAATGTACTCTTCGTGGGAGGAGCAGCTTCACACACACTGCTTCCAAGCATCTGGGTTGCTGCTGTTCTGAATGCTACTGCTGACAGATTTACCATCTGCCTTTGAGAAAGACAGCAGTCTGGGGAACTTTGATACTAAGCATTCACATGATAGCCTTTGACAGTCAAAAGCCCTCATTAAATAAGATACCAAAATATGTCCCATCTAAACTAAAAAAAAAAACAATAAAACACCAGCTTTATTTTGGTTTTTCATTCTTTACAAATGTAACATGGAAATTCATTGATGGCAGCGCATTTATTGAACATTAACTTTGTTCCTATGCTCAGTGCTTTACATTTTCATGTTTAATTTACATAACCACAAACTTGGGTAGGTAAAATTTTGATCTTTGTTTTGAAAATAAGGAAACTAATATTTAGAGAATAAAAATTT
Organism: Kogia breviceps; assembly: GCF_026419965.1. Classification (NCBI taxonomy): domain Eukaryota; kingdom Metazoa; phylum Chordata; class Mammalia; order Artiodactyla; family Physeteridae; genus Kogia; species Kogia breviceps. The sequence continues at coordinate 68,845,795 of NC_081321.1, read as the reverse complement.
TGTTCAGGCTTACTTTAGATAGTGTCAGAGCAGGAACTTGAATGCAGGTGGTCAAAGTCGGTTTACCATAAGCTTCGTCTCTGCATATACTACATTTTTAACCATTTTCTTCTGGAAGTTGATGTTCTGGATTACCTTGACATAGGTTGATTATTTAATTAATGATGCAGTTGCATACTATATTTCTATTACAGTAGATTATACAGTCAGGATAGATTACTCAGAATGTGGTTATATTGAGATCAAGGTTGCATCTGATCTTTTCTTGACCCATTAGCTTCTCCAGAAGAAAATGTTATTCAGTGAGAGATGGTATTCCTGATCCTTAAAGATGCATGTCACACTACCAAACGTAGGGTGGATAGTCTAGTGGGAAGCAGCCGCATAGCACAGGGAGATCAGCTGGGTGGTTTGTGACCACCTAGAGGGGTGGGATAGGGAGGGTGGGAGAGAGGGTGACGCAAGAGGGAAGAGATATGGGAACATATGTATATGTATAACTGATTCACTTTGTTGTGAAGCAGAAACTACCACACCATTGTAAAGCAATTATGCTCCAATAAAGATGTTAAAAAAAAAAAAAGATGCATGTCAAAGGTCAGACCAGTTTGACAAAAGTGCACTTCGCCTTTAAAACAACCAGAGTACTTGTCACAGTGATGTGAAAGTACTTAAAAAAGTAAAAACTGAGAATTCCCTGGTAGTCCAGTGGTTAGGACTCAGTGCTTTCACTGCTGTGAGCCTGGGTTCAATCCTTGGTCAGGGAACTAAGATCCCACAAGCCGTGTGGTATGGCCAAAAAAAAAGGTAAAAGCTCTGTGCAATTTTAAGTTATATCATATCTGAAAGATGGCACATTTGGTTAGCCTAATGTTTATTAACACTTGCAATTTATAGAATAGCTTTTTATCATCATTAGGTCTTGCTTTCTTAGAGGATTGATAAAATATATACTCTTAGCAAGTGAGATATGATAGACATGTATAATTATATTTGCACACAACTGCAGTTATATACACTGCTTTGCTAACATTCTTGGCCTGCTCTTTAAACACTCAAAAGCTGATGATCTCAATGCCATTAATATCTATGTTAACTTTAAATGGAAATTTAATTTAAAGTCCCTAAACAGAAATGCATGGATACATTTAAAATTGAATTGCATCTTTTAATATAGCTCTCTGTGGACATTTCTTTATGTTCCTTAAAAGGCAGGCACATTCCAGCCATAAGCACTTGCAGTTGGAATGCATGTCATGACCGATAGTTGCCCTGCTTTCTTTCCCTTCGGGAAATCCACCAACCTGGTTGCAGACTGTCAGTAGGAAGATAGGTAGAATGATTTATAACCAGCCTGTGGCTGTTTATACTAAAGTGCATATAGCCAAAGCACACTGGAGGGGAACATGGAGTGGAAGATATTGATTCATATTTTTTAGGACCAGCTCTAAACCCTATAAGCACAATCAATATTGAGTCTATTAACTTATATGTAGTACACTAATGAATAGTAGAAAAACTTGAGAGCAATAATCTTAAATGTAAAGGGAATACAGCATACAAAGATGACGTGCCTGAGTCTGAAACTCATGATTTAAGATTACTCTGTATAAATGAAATATAATTCCCAATTATATTTGAAGACTCTGGATCCTTTTCTGGTATCAGGCAAAGAAACAAGTTAATTTATTTGTTGGATATAAAAGTTTACAGTAAATCAAGTCAGAGATAAAGGAAAAGAGAAAATGTATGGATAAATTAAATCTAAGGTAATGTGCATGCACATGCACTAATCCACAAGAATGTGGGATAGTGGCAAGAATTGTGTCATATGAGTCTAGTTTCACCGATGTGGGAAGAATTCTAGGATCTGAAGACAAATACACGTGAGGACAAATCTTGATTTGGCCACTTGGTAGATGTGCATCTCTAGATAAGTTGCTTATCTTTGCCTCTGATTTCTCTCTAGTTGCAAAATGGGATAACACCAATTTCGTATTTTTCTTGTGAGGTTTTTTTTTTTAATTAATTGATTTATTTATTTTTGGCTGCCTTGGGTCTTTGTTGCTGTGCGCGGGCTTTCTCTAGTCGCAGGGAGCAGGGTCTGCTCTGCGTGGGCTTATTGTGGTGGCTTCTCTTGTTGCGGAGCAGGGCTCTAGGTGCACTGGTTTCAGTAGTTGTGGCTTGCAGGCTTTAGAGCGCAGGCTCAATAGTTGTGGCACACAGGCTTAGTTGCTCTACAGCATGTGGGATCTTCCCAGGCCAGGGCTCAAACCTGTGTCCCCTGCATTGGCAGGCAGATTCTTAACTACTGCACCACCAGGGAAATCCCTCTTGTGAGGTTAAGATAAGAGGAAATGAATTGGTTGCCACATTGAAAGCAGTGAATCGGTACTAGTTTCTGTCTTTGCTCCATATTTCATCCCTTACTGAAAATGTCTTAGTCTAATGTTTAAGGCCTTCCCTAACCTGCTTTTACCCATTCCTCCAGCTTGATGTCCTATAATGCCCCTTTCAAAAGTGATACTTTCACTAAATTGGTTGGTAAGTAGTCCTTGACTTTCTTATATTTTGTACAATTCCTACTTTTTCACATTAAAAGTGAAAAGGTGTCTAAATCTTTGTCAATTTAAAACCAGTCTTTCTGTAAGTCAGCTGACCAACAATCATTTTGAGTTGTTTAAAAGAGACTACCCATCAGTAAATTTCTGTTACTCAGAATGCCTATGTTTCTCGGGTTTTTGGTTTTTTTCTCCTTTTTTAAAAAAAATTCTACAGAATTTTTTAAACTGGATCTTCCAAATATTTTCAAGACTGTAATAAAAATAAAGATTTTTCTCCTGTTCAGACCACATTCCAGTGGCCTGAAGGGATAGGAGCATATTTATGTAGCTTATATTATCAGGCTTCTGTGTAAGGTTTCCCTTACTAAAGGAAATTAAAACAAACAAACAAAAAAACCAAAACAAAACAAAAAAATTGTGCCTTGAAGGAGTTCCATATAATGGTCTAGAAATTCATATCAGCAAACTGAGTAGATAGGTTCAAACCTCAGGAATTTTTGGCTTATATTAAAACTATTTAGATCAATGGTCCCAAAAACAAGTGTTTTCAAGGATAAGAAGAATAATATAATGGAGGGCAGTAGACCAGTATGATAAGACATGGAGTGTTGGCAACAAAGGCATATTGGAGAGTGGAGGTTCCATCTAAATTTATAGCTGTGTCTCAGTATCTCTGCTTCTCTACCTCTGTATCTATCTATCTAGCCAGCCATCCATATAATTGTTCATGCCAGTTCAAACTTTATCTACAAGACAAATTCTTCCAGAGTCCAGCCAGTTTGTGGCCTTTGTACTAGTGCAGATAAAGAAGCTACACTACCACAAACATACACATACATACATTCATAAATTTACTTGTAATTATTGAATTTTAAAGGGAAAAGTATTTTGCCTTGAGATGATATAAAAAAGGTTGCATCAAAATTGGAAGTCATTGGGCTTCCCTGGTGGCGCAGTGGTTGAGCATCCGCCTGCCGATGCAGGGGATGCGGGTTCGTGCCCCGGTCCGGGAAGATCCCACGTGCCGCGGAGCGGCTGGGCCCGTGAGCCATGGCCGCTGAGCCTGCGCGTCCGGAGCCTGTGCTCCGCAACGGGAGAGGCCACAACAGTGAGAGGCCCGCGTACCAAAAAAAAAAAAAAAAAAAATTGGAAGTCATATCATTCCCCATACTCTCCTCTTCCTGTCTTCTTCCTTTTCTTTTTTCTGTTCTTCATCATATACATCTTCCATGATCTGTTTTTCTCCCATATTCCAGCAGTACCCAGGCATATCCCTTTTCTAGGGCAGAGTGGAGAGAGGGAAAGGGAAGGACCCTCACTAAGGGAGAGGGATGTCCAAGCAGTGTGGGTGTCCTATCAGGGGAGATTGTCCCCTTTTTGGAATAGTTAATAGAATCTATAAGACTAGCCAGTGGGGATGCTTTCTGATCACTGCCCTTATTGCTTAAGCTTGGCCGAGCCATTTCAAATACTGCTGAAACAGAATTATTTTGTTAAAATAGTATGTTAAATGCTATTATATGTACACATATTTGTTTCTTTTTTTTTTTTTTTTTTTTTTTTTTTGTGGTACATGGGCCTCTCACTGTTGTGGCCTCCCCTGTTGCGGAGCACAGGCTCCGGACACAAAGGCTCAGCGGCCATGGCTCAGGGGCCCAGCCGCTCCGCGGCATGTGGGATCTTCCCGGACCGGGGCACGAACCCGTGTCCCCTGCATCGGCAGGCGGATTCTCAACCACTGCGCCACCAGGGAAGCCCTGTTTCATTTTTATAATATATAAATCTACTGTTCAACTTTTATACTTTTGGCTTTCAGACAGAGTTTCAAGAATATGTTGGGTATAAAGTACAGGATTTCCTAAAGTTTCCAGACTTTCCCTCTCTGCCTCTAATAATCAAATCCTGTATATGTCTCCCAGACTAACTCATTTGCCATTTGACTCCACAGATTTTTTCCTATCTAATCAGAGTAAAAAATTGCTGGCTCCTCCTATAAAGCACTATTTTTTTTTTACCTTTTTGTGGCACTTATTTGATAGTTTATATCATAATTACTTGTGATTATGCTAATCTCTATTCTAATGCCACCTTTTCAGAGACCTTAGACATCTTTCTCGCCCACCCTGCAGATGCTTTGTGCTCTGTGCTAAAGCAAATATGAAAAAGAATAATTGACTGCTATAATACTTTTAGAAATTGGTAAGATTAATCAAATTAGATTATCTACAGGATTCTTTTAATAATAGTATGATGTTTGATGAGTTTTCATCAATATTAAGAATCAGTTAATGCATTTCAAGTCAAATAAGAAGTTAACAGAAATAAACAAAGATAAGATATGCATAATGTATCTCATGCATTCATGGTCTCTTTAACTTTAGACCCCCAGGTATTCTAGAGTTGACCAAATTTCCTAGTATGTATATTTTTTCCTCAGTGATCCATAGCTGTCTTCCATTCAAATTTCCAAGCATGCTTTTATCTGCTATTCACTCCTTAGCACACTCTGACACAGAAGTTATAGGAAGGTATTTCCTTTTTTTATCCCTTATCAAAACAGAACCTATATTATTGCATCTTTTGTCTGTCTCCTTTTGTCTATGTATAAGTTTAATACATTCAGGACTTGATGTCATCTTCACGTCTTACAATTTATTACTACACGTTGGCTTAACTGCTAAAGCCATTAGGTGAGGTGTGCATGCATTTGAGGAGAAAATTTGGTTGTTAATCTCAAAAGGGATATTCATCAGCCTCTTTTTTTAAATTCAAAATTTTAGCAAGGTTAGTACTACATAAGTTCTAGAAAAGTAATTAAAATCTTATTATTATTATTATTTTTTCGGTACACGGGCCTCTCACTGCTGTGGCCTCTCCCGTTGCGGAGCACAGGCTCCGAACGCGCAGGCTCAGCGGCCATGGCTCACGGGCCCAGCCGCTCCGTGGCATGTGGGATCTTCCCGGACCGGGGCACGAACCCGTGTCCCCTGCATCGGCAGGCGGACTCTCAACCACTGCGCCACCAGGGAAGCCGAAGTAATTAAAATCTTAAGGACAGGGTTATAATTATGATTTCTTGAGGAATAACATATAAATTCAGTTGAGTATTTTCCAAATCTTGAGATTTGCATTAAAAATAATGCTTCTTTTTGACAAAAGGTGTCAATAATGAAATAAAAAATAGAGTTAGCAGTTTAATCTTCCCTGTAGGAAGCAAATTATCTCATTTCTTACTCTGAAAATTAATAGATTTGAAAAGCAGACCTTGTAAAAAGCCTCACTTGCATTATTAAAATGGGCATCTAAAATTGAAAAATAAAAAAGTACTTTATTAGAATATTGATGTGGTAATGACTTTACAATTTTGGAGCACAATAGAAAATCTTTTCATATAGCTATTATTCCATTTTGCGTTGTTGCACCACAGTTTTAAAAATACCTAGTGCGGGGCTTCCCTGGTGGCGCAGTGGTTGGGAGTCCGCCTGCCGATGCAGGGGATGCGGGTTCGTGCCCCAGTCCGGGAGAATCCCACGTGCCGCGGAGCGGCTGGGCCCGTGAGCCATGGCCGCTGGGCCTGCGAGTCCGGAGCCTGTGCTCCGCAACGGGAGAGGCCACGGCAGTGAGAGGCCTGCGTACCACAAAAAACAAACAAACAAAAAATACCTAGTGCGTTTCAAAAGCACACAAAGCAAAATCATATTAAGAGAGGGGGAAGTAAATTAAGGAAAATAAAGGAAGCATCTCTTGCATGACTGGAAACTTTCATGACTGTTGTTAATAATGTGAAGGAAAATGGAGAGGTTGTAAGCTTTTTACTGAGGACATGGTGGGCCATATCATGCTTTTCTTACATTATTTTATCCAGTCCCCACAGTAAATGGCTAAATTGAGTTCTGTCCAGTTTTACAGAGAAGAAAAAATGGTGGCCAGGAGATATTAGGGTATCATTAGCACAAGATCACACATATAGTAAGTTGCAGGCCAGGAACTAAACTCATGGCTCTTCTTTTCTCACTGTTTTTAAATATATATTTTTTAACATCTTTATTGGATATATAATTGCTTTACAATGTTGTGTTAGTGTCTGCTTTATAACAAAGTGAATCAGCTATACATATACATATATCCCCATATCTCCTCCCTCTTGCGTCTCCCTCCTACCCTCCCTATCCCACCCCTCTAGGTGGTCGCAAAGCACCAAGCTGATCTCCCTGTGCTATGCAGCGGCTTCCCACTAGCTATCTATTTTACATTTGGTAGTATTTTTTCTGAATACCAAAGCACATAAAGATATTGCAGAATTGTTAAGGGTCAGTGAATACCAGTGGAATTATTCATCCCAATAATGTGATATCAGAAGAGCAATTTTGCAAGATTAAAATATATTATAATAAGGCAAAGAGGATGATATGTATTTACTTTTCAAATATGTCTGTTTTCTATTTCTATGACTGAAGAATATAATATAAAGGTAAATGTGGTAGGTTTTTAAAAATATTTTTTGAAAGTAAGGATTATTACTTTCTTCACCTATTTCCTAAAGTGGTTTAAAGGGTTTTCTTGGGAGATTAATTTTCTTTCTGTTTGCCAATGTAATCAAAATACGGCTGCATGTAAATGGAGAGGATTGACAATAGCACAGACTGTTTCAGAAACATGGTTCTATGGTATATTATTGTATATCAAAAACTCAAAAAATTTTAAATCAAAGTTTACAATACTTTAGTGAGTCATCACTGTATAAAAATATTTCTTCATCACTCTTATTTTTATGTTCCTTTAATATTTTAAAAACTTTAATGTTACCTATAAATCTTTTTGGTTTTGTTCTTGTTTTTGTTTTGTTTTTTTTTTTTTTACAAACTATCAATTATTCCATTAAGCTTGCCCTACAGGAAGTAAAATACTTATTAATTGATTAAAATATTTAACAGGCACCAGAAAATGCACTATTCTAGGGTCTGGGCATATCCACAAATCAAAAGAGCAACAAATTATATGCTCATGGTGTATGCTTTGTAGTGAGAGACAATTTTCCCTTGCAATTATGCCTAACTGTCATTATTATCATTAACTTTCATTAATTTAAATATTTTAACTATTTCCTTTTATCTGACTCCAGCTATCAAAGGCCTTAGCCTTTACAAGTGTGGTATTCCCAGAATGCACACTTGGGAAAATAGCTGTGAATAACCTAGCCACAGGAAAGAAATATTCAAAGTATAAATGACAAAATTCAGATTTTGTTTTGTGTTTATTTACTGGTTTGTTTCGGTTTGATTTGTGCATTTTACTTGCATTGATTTACTTTTGTAGGCCTTGCTTGGCCAGAACAAGATTTGGACATAATGGTTTCATCAAGGTAATGCCACCCTGTGAAACATGACATGGCCAGATGATAGGGCTTTCTTAAGCACATTTCTTCCCCCCATCATGGCCTTCAAACTGCAACATTAACTATACTGTTTAAACTTTTACCACATGTTCTTCCATGTTTCAAATAAATTGTCTGTTAAGTGGGCTTCGTGTTGGATGCTTCTCCAGATACAAAGAGAATTGCATATGTAGCCCTAATAATTAATTTTAGTCAATTGATATTCAGTAAAATTGTTCAAATGACAGAAATAAAATTGTTCTAAATTTTTGGGTTTTATGTAGTTAGTCTGATTGTTTGGAAAATATTAAATGGTAAGTTTAGGACAGTGTTATGAAAAACTGTGGTGTGAAATAGCATGATTTAATAAATTCATTGCCTCTCTAAGGCCATTTTATATCTGAATATTATTGCTAAGTATTATAGAATTGCTTCCTTTTGAAAATGTTTAAGGGTACGCTAAAGAATTCATTGAGAATGCAATTGATTTCTTTTCAAAAATTGCTAAAGTATGGGCTTAAGGACCCTTGATTATGGTTCTAAATTTTCAGTTAAATTTCCAACACCAGGAGTAGAGTCTGATGTCAGTATCTAAGTTCTTAGTGGGTCATTCCAACTGTAATAACATGAACTATTTAAAAATTGCTCTCTGGTGCTCTGACATTGAATGCAAATAGAGTAAAAATTGTATTACCGCTATTGAGCTTTGTTATTTCAGAAACTTTGTTAATTTTATGTATTATCTTATTTAATAATAATAGAAGTGAGAGACCTAAAGTATGCTGAATTATTCTGTACTCTCAGCTCCCTTGCAAGATATTATTATTTCCATTTTACAGTTTAGGATCAAGTAAAGTAACTTGCTAATTATCAAAGAGGTAAATTTACTTGCCCCAAATTGCACAGCAAGTATTGAAATTACAATTCAAGTCCAGGTCTGTTAGATCTGCCTTTGTTTCATAACTATACCATGTTATCTTAGTACAAATAGAAAGAGCCAGAAGGTAAAATGTAGAAGATCCTTTGATGCCAGTTTAAGGAATTTGGTTTTATCTGGAAAGCAATGGGGAAACCTGAAGCAGAAATTCCTCACTTTTTCTGAAGCCTCATTGTGTATCACTCTCTCTTTTTCTGAGTGTGCTTCAACATTTTCAAGCTCCTTTGAGTCTCTGGGTCTTTTCTAATTCTATTATTCCTGTACTGATTTGCTATACATTCTTTAAATCTCAGCTCTAATATTATTTCTTATGTAAAGTCTTCCCTCACCATCAGGTCTCCTGTAAGCTACTGTATTTTATTTTTTTGTTTATAGCAATTAAATATATATGTTGAATGAATGAACTAATAAATGAATGTGGTACATATTATGAGGGCAAAGTAGAATGTTAAGAAGAGGTGATTCTACAAGAGTATATTTCAAGAGATAGAGAGGCAAAGTAATGGTTTTCATCAAAACTGGAAGGCTTGACTGCAGTGATTGAAGAGGGAATTGAAAGGAAAGGATGGGTAAGAAGGATGTGATAAGGGATGTTATATCAAGATTTTAAAACCTAGGAAAATAAGAGACTTATGGCAAAAAGAAATAATCTTAAGGGGTTACTACTTTGACAGTAAAAAGAATGATTTTGGTTTAAGACATTGAGGTAGCAGGCGTGTTGAATTTAAGGAATTTGAATATACAAATTGTACTGTTCAGTAAAGAATTAGAATTAATGAGGCAAAATACTTATAAATATCTTTTAATTTTTCAGACTCTAAGGAATTCAAAGCAAATAATTTTAAACCACACACATATATGATTCAGTGTCTTGCACTTGTGCAACTTGATGGTAAAGTAAGAAATCTCAAATCTGAAGTGTTTGTGAGTGAATTCTAGATAATTGTTATAGCCTGGCAGAATCATTATTTGGCCAGTAATACCATGTGTTCCACTATTTGTCAGTAGTATTTGTGTGTGGTTGGGGATTAAGTGCTGAGGTTGAGGCAAATAAATGGCAATGTTAAAAATATTTCAGTCAATCAACAAGTATATATTAAGATCTTTTTGTGTGTGTGCCTAGCAATGTGTTGTTTGCCTTTCATAGACATAGTCCACGGTGTTTATTAGTGAACCAAAACACAATCCAAGGATATTCGTTCAACCATCTCAAGTAATGATTGTGTTTGATGACAAAAATGATGCTAATTGGTGAATCAGAAAGCATAAAGAAATGTTTCAAAATTATGCTGGTGAGGGAATGGTTACCTAGATCTCCTGAATCTATTTCTCATTTTACACAGGCTGTCTTTGAAATCCTAATGTTCCCTAAAGGCAGAGGTGTGAATAAGTACATTTCATATTATCATGTCCATTGCTTTGATAAGATATCTATATTATTCCTTCTTTTTCTCAAAGAGACCAAGATGGTTTTGATATTACTGCACTACCCTCCATTTTCTTTTACCTATTTTATCATATGCTATATTTATGATCAGAAGATCTTATCATAAGTACGAATTAGAAATATCTTCTAGGGGAATTTTAACCATTAAACTTAAAAGATCAAACTCATTCTAACTTTTTCCCCAGATATATTGCTAGGATAAGAAAACCAATGGTATTATGGTGATATTATGGTTGGTATTACGTTGCTACCAGAACTAACCAACACACACACTGCAGCGTAACCCCTGACAGTTTTCTTTTTCTTTTTTGTAACACAAGTGTCCGACTTAGGCTTTGATTGCAGATGCATCTGTTCAACAGGGCAGCCCCTTCAAAGACTGAACATACTGTCAGCTACAGGACTAGATAAAGGGCAGGTTGCCTCCCCAATCTAAGCCTCTTTTGTTTTAGAGATCTTGGCTGATTTTACTAACGGACCATTTGGGCTATTTGTTTTCGGTTCTCTTCCCACACATTAAATTATTGCTCTCATGTTTTAAATTCATCAATAAAGAGTGAGGCCACCAAACCCTAGACCACCACCCTCGACCCCAATAAAAGCAGAACTCTAGGCCCATGTGCTCTCTTTCTCTCTACCCTTGACTTTGTTGTGTGGCCCCAGGTGTGCTCTGTAATTTCCAGGTCTTGTAAGTAATAAATCTCAATTTGTTTTTCAAAGTTACCTGATGGTTCTTACTGAAGGGCATCTCACAATCATAATAAGAACCGCAAGAGCTGGTCCAACCACAGCATGTTATTGATAGGCTGAAACCAGCACAATAGGGACACACACACACACACACACACACACACACACACACACACACACACCCTGAAATATCCAGTGAAGTCTATTCTCATCTGATAAAATATTTACACTCCCCCCACTCCCTAACATAAATTTCAGAGTCTGAGGTAAATTTTTCTAAATGCTAAATATTTAGAAAAATTGATTTTGAAACTAAATATTCTAATGGGCTAAAGAACACACTGCTACATTATGTTGCAACAGCATTTATTCTTATTTGTGAAATCAGTATGATACATTGGGTTGGCCAAAGAGTTCATTTGGGTTTTTCCATAAGATGTTACAGAAAAACCCGGACGAACTCTTTGGCCAACCCAATACTTTGCTCAACATTTCACATCCAGTAGTATACTCTGATGATCCTATAAACTTTTCTAATACTATAGAAACCTTCTAATTTCTGAAAAGGAAAATTCCTGAGACTATATTCATTTGGGTAAAAAATTATAAATTATTATTTGGGCTTTGTATTAGTTTTTAAATGTATTGATGTGAGGAGTGCAAAGAGAAAGGATGGTATATCACATACATGGGACATTTTCCAGAATTATGGGTCAATGGGAAATTCTTAACCTCTCTGTGTCTCAGATTTATCATCTGTGAAAAGGAAAAATTCATGCCTACTTCAAATATTAGATTATTTCATGCAGGGTGACTAGAGGATATGGGAACAGGAGAATTACTATCATTATTCTGTTACTTTTTAAATTGGTTTCCACTTTAAACATATGCTACCCATTACAGGGAGTTTTCTCTATCACTTTCCTTTTTTCTTGCTTTTTATTCCTTCTTTATATGTTGCCTTTATACTTATTCTTCAAAGCCATTTCACAGGAAAGAAGGGATGGAAAAATCCAGTATGAGAGTTGGTCAGAGTTTGAAAGGGCAACCACTTTCTTTATCCTCCGTAAGTCCAGTAAACAATAGTGACAGCTAAAATATTATGTTCTTCGTTGTTTAAGAAATTCTTTAAAAGCTGACTCAGTCTTTGAAATGTGAAGGATGTTTTCATAATGCTTCACAATATAGTCAATCACAGCTGTATTAAAGCAAACATGGAATGTTAATTACATAAACCGTATAGTGTGCACTCTGGCTCACCAACTAAGCTCCCATATGCCATTCCTCCATCCTAACAGAACTCTGACTTTTTCTAGATTTCTACTCTTCTCATGCAGAATCTATTTGGCTCAGGGGAAATCAGCCCCAGGAGTTAGCCTCAGATGGTTTCAGCGAATTAATCATTGCATTACCTTAAAGTCACAGGTTCAATAGAGGCATATGGTCAGAGCGACCTATAAAGTTAAGGATGCTTGATTGGAACACTGAGATTGAAGCATCCTCTCTATTTTTCCTTCTTCTGGAAGGTGTTATACATTAAAGTGGGACTCAAAATGGCTGCAGTTATTTTATCACCCATGTGAGGACAAAGCCAATACACAAAGAAAACAGACTCAATATAATCATAGGAACTAGAATCAGAATCTGAGATCTTCTATCCCTCTGGACTTCACGTTATATGAAAGAGTCAAATTTCTAATTTTAAAGCCAATTTGGGTTGGATTTTCTGTTACTTACACACAAAGCCATCCTAAATAATAAAGGATAGGATTTGAAAAATTTAATATAATGAGAAAAATTGAGGCTTGGATTAAGCAATGTGATGTGTCAGGTCCAACAGTTAAGTTGTTTGTTGCAGAATTAGAAGTTGTCCTCAGATCTCCTCACCTATTGTTATCCTCTCTCACAGTAAGTGCCTTGCAGTAAAGCTCATAAAAAGAAAGTATAAACAATAGAGTTCCAACGTTATCATATTGTTCCACTTTGCTAAGAAACAGATAAAAACCCTCAGCTGATTTCAAAGGGAATCGTGTCTCCTGTTCTTGTCTCCATGGACTTAATTACATGCTTACCACTTCTGAATTTATATCTTAAGTCCAAATATTTCAGCTGAACTCCTCACTGACATACTCACATACGTCGTTTAACAGGCAGTGTATTACTGAGACTAGTACAGCCAGCTGAAATACCAGTATAAAGAGGAATGAGAGGACTTGTGATGTGTGAGATTGTTTATACCCTGACTCTTGGGAGATTTATTCCTGACTTGATACACTGATAATTGTTCTTCAATATTTTTAAATACCCCAAATGTAAAACATGTTTCTGGCTAATTTCTTTGACTTACAGTTCATAAAATTGTTAATCAATCTTCTAGACACAATAATGTGTTTGATACCTTTCCTGACCATATTAGTTATTGCTATAATGTGCTACCCAAAACTTAGTGGCTTTAAAAAAAAAGCAATTAAACAAGTAAAATAAGAGAAACAACATTAAAATTTAAATTACAATAAACAAAGAAAATGAAGAAATAAACAAAACAGAAAAAGAAGAACAAAATACATAAAAAGGAGAAAAAAAACAAAAGAAATAAAAAGAAGAAAACAATCCTTGTCATTACTTATGAGGCTACATATTGACTGTATTGTTCTGCCGATCTGGGCTGGATCACCAAACTTTTTGTCCTTCTTCATGTATCTGATATCTGGACAGTGAGAACATCAGTTGGGATGATTGATTCATCTCATCTTTGAGGAGAATAGTCTGGGTTTGTTCTCATGGCAGAGGCAATATTCTAAGAAAGCATAGAAGAGCTCTAGACCCCTTGAGGTCTAGTCTCAGAACTGGCATAATGATTTATTAGTCATGTATTTTAAATTTGCTCAGTGTCCTAGCATAAATTTCTTTATCATCAATTTTTTTTTTTTACAAAGTTTAGAGTCATTAGACCGGCATTCATCTCTCTTTATAAGATGAATAGGCAAAGAACCATAGCATAAGGACTGCCTTCATCAATAACAAAACAATGACAACAATAAATCATTACTCTGACGACAATACATTATTTAAGCTCTGGAGTATTTGAACTTCTCTTTAAAATACATTTAGGAAAGGATCGAACATTTTAGGAAATACTAGTTCCTTGCTCCTGAAAAGATTTACGATTATATTATGAAGAAAGAACAGGATGCACTAAATAAAAATTGTTAGAGTGAGAATTATGACAGAGGCCCTATGACCAGCCACAGATTTAGTGCTTTGCTTAAAAGGCTCACAGCACTGAGCATATAGTAATACTGAATGGCTAAGATTTATTGCAGTGACACAGCAAGGATACATAGCTGATTCAGTAAGGGAAAAAGACACATCAGGCAAAGTCTGGATGAATTCATCAGCAGACTTCCCAAGCGCTCCCTGAGAGGGCCTCACGGAGCACATCCTCCCTTCCAGCAAGGAAATGTAGTTAACACATGCACAGTGTTTCTACTCAGGAAAGAGCTGTTTGATTCTATTGTTTTCACTGGGAGCTGGTTACACAGACACAAAATCAACCATAACTACTGCAATTCTATACTCCCAGAAAGGAAAGCAAGTGTTTAGTGCCCAAAAGTGTTCAAAAGCCAATGTCCCAGGGAGCCAAGGACCATCCCTATAAGCAGGTGTTTCTAAGGAAAACAGCCCACCTATTACCTGAATTAAAAGATTGCTGGAAGCCAAATAAAATAGAATCAGCAATGTTCCAAAGGTAATCAGTGATTTGGAAAACAAACTTGAGAAGAATGCCTACGATATTTAATCAACAAAGATAAGAGACTGTGGAAAACATAAAAATTGAAAAAGTAAAACAGAAAGTAGAAAACAAAATGCATGTAAATTTTTAAAAAAAATCTTTACTCCCTTATTTTTCATAAGACAGTAAAAGAACAAAATGTAACAGAAACTGATCTAACTTAAAATAGGGGGGAAAGGCTTTTTTAATGTAATACAGGTCATTAGTTTGAAGGTCACCATGTTTATGACAAGATTTAAAAAACTATTATAAATATATTAAAATCGTGAATTCTAAGAATAAAAAAGTAAATACTTGGTTTTGTAGAAATATGAGGGTGTTTATGTTGCTTTTTTCATTCAAAGAAATGAAAATATCTTTAAAATTTTTTTAAGAATGAGAATATGAACATGACAAGCTTGTATATAATAAATGCATAAATATATCAAAATTTGGATCTAAAAGATGATGGCATCCATCTCTTATCTTGAGCACAGCGTACCTTTGGAAACAGAATTAAAAGGCTACAAAAAGGTCCCACTAAATTTTCTTAAACTTGGTTCGCAATGAGTCAGGTTACTACTGAGAGCAGAGTGACAGTCATACTATACTAGGATGAAGGGGGAGTATGTAATGCCACTTGTTTTTTTAAAATCAGCTTCCCTATAACAATAGACTAAAAATGGTTCTGTTCTAAAACTGGCGTCAGAATTGAAATCCAAAAGGATTCTCACATAGAACCAGAAGGGCTAATCAGAGTATTCATCAGATTTCATGGGAATGTTCAATTATTAAACATCATATTTCTTCTGCCTTGCTGCTTCTTCTTTTTAACCCTCCCTATCTTCTCACCAGTTCCAATGCTGAAGGATCAGATAACTGTGCTCACTTTCCTGCTCAAGTTCCAAGGATAAAATTAAGAAAGCATTTCCATAGTGCTCGCTTCGGCAGCACATATACTAAAAAAAAAAAGAAAGCATTTCCATAAATGAAGGTAGGACTTAAAGAGAACACACACATAAAGTCCCAGAGAAAATGGCATATGTGGATATAGCCATCCCCATTAAAAGATAAAGCGTGCTCAGAAATAAATCCAAAATGGGGTCTATCATAAATGGCATTTTAAAACAACACACACACACAGAATAAAAAGTAGAGAAATATAATAGCATCAAAGGCCTAAAAATTATTTACTTTGCAAGAAGAATTTGTCTAAGAAATTAAAAACAATCTTAGATTAAAACTTTTCTACTTTCTAAAAAAATTTTTAAATAATACAGGCTTTTTAGAACAAAACAAAACATAAAAGAAAATAAAATCTAAAAGGACAGATGAAAAGACAATGGAATGAAATGATAGCTGGGGGTACAAATTAAATATAACGATGAAAACATTAAAACCATTCCAGAAATTAAATAAAAGAAAAATTAGAAGCAGCAAAATGTAAACTCACATGATAAAAATAAAGTTAGTCAAAGAGGATAACTTCGAGAAAAATGGGAAAAGATCAAAAAGCTGTCAAAATTCAGTAAAGAAGTACGAAAAGCTCAAAATGAAAATAGAGAAAATGATACATGGAAAGCAGACAATGATATAAACACTTAATGCATAAAAGTGTGTATTTTTAAAAAAGTAAGAATATGGGGCTTCCCTGGTGGCGCAGTGGTTGAGAGTCCGCCTGCCAATGCAGGGGACACAGGTTCGTGCCCCGGTCCGGGAAGATCCCACCTGCCGCGGAGCTGCTGGGCCCGTGAGCCATGGTCGCTGAGCCTGCGCGTCCGGAGCCTGTGCTCCGCAGCGGGAGAGGCCCGCATACCATAAAAAAGTAAGAATAAAATATGAAAAAGAGATATTAAAATATATAATGGAAGAATATTTTTTTGCAAATTTAAGAGAGAGTTTTACAGGAGATTTAAAGGGTTTAATGTGTACTAGAAATGAGAGAAAATGAAAGGAATAGTAAACCACAAACAACACAACATCCTGATGAATTTACTGAACCTTAAAACAAAAACAAAAGAATACTATAAACATCTAGACAGAAAAAACAGATCATTTACAAATATAAAAATGTCAGTGATATCTCATATTTGTATACATCCACAGTGAGGGCATAATAGAGTGTTGTAAATTCTAGGCAGTTTAAAATTTTTAAAAAGGATGTGGCATAATTTTTTAGTTCTTTTAGCCACACTATAAAAGTTAAATTTACAGGCAATATCAGGAAGGCAGGCCCAGGAATGCTCTGCCCTTTCATTATCAGTCCAGATTTGGGGGCTTGGCCTCTGCGGTCCATGCTGGAGGAATATGATTTGGGGTCTGTTATATTACTTGTCGTGTGGGAAAAAGCTCCTGAAATGGGAAGAAATAAAGCCAAGAAGGGCTAAGGAGTGATTGAAGTTGGATATAAGGAAATACTGGCTAAGTTGAATCTTAGTTTAGTCATCAAGGCTACATTTTGATAGCTGCTTCCTCAATCCTGTGAGTTGCACTAGTTCTTTGGACCAAGAAATTTTCCTTTATCCTTAAACAAGTTAGACTTATTTTGGTACTTGCAAATGCAGGAGTCATGGCTAATAACCCAAGTAAATACTTTAATATTAGAAACTAACAGTTGTGATATTAGTATTAAAAGTTTTGTCTACAAGGTACAAAACATTCAATGAAACAAAGAAAGGCACTTTATCATAACCAAGAGCAAAATGAACAATGGTAATATAGGTGCCAAGAAAGTTTTGGCAAGAGTAATTCCAGAGCAAAATATGTAAAGCAAAAACTATATAACATATAAAAGAGAAATCAAGAGTTATAGAGTAATTTTGGAGGAAATTTAACTATATTCCTCTCAACATTTGGCCAAATCAAGTAGCTATGAAATAAGAAAAGTCATAAAAGCTTAGAATTATATAATTAAGATGATTTATTAGATTTTAACTGTATGTGTATATATATATGTATATAAATATAATAGTGAACTTTTAACTTTCACTCCGAAAATTTAAGCTTAATCCATGATTTGAGGAAAATTTTTAGTTTTACATGCATATATGAGAAAAGGAGAAAGATGAAATTCAGTGATCTAAGCATCAATCTCAAGAAGTTAGGAAAAAAAAATCCCAGCAAATTAAGTTTAAAAAAAAAGCCGGGGCTTCCCTGGTGGTGCAGTGGTTGAGAGTCCATCTGCCGATGCAGGGGACACGGGTTCGTGCCCTGGTCTGGGAAGATACCACATGCCGCGAAGCTGCTGGGCCCGTGAGCCATGGCCGCTGAGCCTGCGCGTCCGGAGCCTGTGCTCCGCAATGGGAGAAGCCACAACAGTGAGAGGCCCGCGTACTGAAAAAAAAAAAAAAAAAAAAAAAAAAAGCCAAAAAAATAAATAAAGACAGCAATCAATGAAACAGCATCAAACACACAAAAGAGAGGATGTAGTAATAAAATGTGTAAAACTTCCTGGCAAGTCTGATCAATAATATTTTCCTTGAGAGCAGATTGATTTTTGTTTATGGCCTGAAACACTTCTTGAGGTAAATTATCCTGAGTCCGAAGATGGACTGAGTGGGTTACGTACGCTACTCCTACTGACAGCTAGTCTGTTTCTGGTTCACCCTCATTCCTTTAGGGCTCCTACTAGTAGCCTGCAATTTTTACCAGAGGCCCTTCTCCTTCTCAGACTTCTGACTTTTCTCTCAAGCCCTATGAGACCTCTAAAAACTCCACTTGGTTTATTATCTTTTCTGACACCAATTTCACTTTTAGAATCAGCAGTTGCTTAAGGGAAAAAAGTGGCCTTAAGGTTTGAGTTAACTTCTTTCGTCTTCTCTTCTCTTCTTAGTCCAGCATATTCTCACTGTTGATAATTTCCTGAGGCTTCCAAAGAGATTAAAAAACATATTTTGTCCAGTTTATTGAAATATTCTCAGCAGGAGCTACAGTCTCAGACAGTCTAGCCTATTATTTTTGAATGTGAGTTCCCATCTAAGTAAGTTTTAGATCAGATTAAATACCAAGACAGAAATTATGAAACCGCTTAAGAACTTTCCCTGTTGGATGAATTTTATTTCCCTATTTTACATCTTTATGGAGCCACAGAGGGCAATGAATTTTCTATCTTCTCATTCTGACCCTGACTCCATCTCTACATTTCATTATCTCAGTGCCTGTCCTTGTTTCTCTGAAATTATCCTGGTGTCTGTCCTTGTTCACTAGCTAGCACCAGTCTATCAGTTTGCATGCTTCAGAAACTGACATCAGACTCCCTGCAGAGATCTGACAACACATTGCAGTCTGTCCTGGACAATAGGTGAACTATGACCATAGAGCTTTGTTGCCACCAGTGCGTATAAACACTGATTTAATATTAACATTCCAGTTGCTTTTCTTTAAAGGCTATCTTCCTAGTCTCTTCTTTATATAGGCTGAAAGTATGTAGTTGAAAGGGTGATGTGTAAGGGCTTAGCTTGGCTATATTTTAGTAATCCTAGATGAAGTATTTTGGCAGTTCCTTGACACTCTGTGGAGTTATTTTGTGACTATTGACAATCACAATTTTGGAGCTCAACAGAAATTTCCAGAATAACAGGAAAAATTCCCTACATTTGCTTGTATTAAATTTAGTTAATTTTGGTTGGAAGTATCTGATGAATTCATTAATCTGAGACTTCAGAAAATAATGCAGAATACCAAACAAGACTCTGGAAGTCCTACATAGATATGCTTTTTTGTAAATGTAGTCATAACTAAATGTTTGTTATACAGCCCTGATCCTGTTTGACTGCCAGTTCCTTTATACTAAGAATAAGTGTCTCTCCAGAACATGGTTAGTGCTGTGATTCTTTATTTTTTCCAACAAAGAAATACTTAGAGCTAAGGAGAATGGGCAACTATTCCGAGAATTTTGCATTATATTTAAATCTTATGCAGCTTGTAGTACTCCCTCACTTCATACTACCCAATATTTGAATAAAATTGCCTCACCAGAAAGAATGAAGTGTTTATCTGGTGTCTTAGTGAACCTTCCTCCTCTGTGTCCCACAGTGATTGTTCCCTTTGAGAAGAGTAATCTCAGATTAACTGGCCACTCTAGTGTGACTGCATATAAATATCAAATCATTTAATATTTACAAAAGCATTTAACAAATGAGGAAACAGAGGCACAGAGATGTTGACTGAGTTTGCCAGCATGGTAAATGGCAAACCCAGAGTTCCAGGAGCCATTCAGTCTCCATATCTCCTGCTCTAAGCCCCTGTGCTCTCTGGCCATGGTTCTGGTACTAGTCCTTAACTGCCCTGCTGTTCCATACACTGCCCTTCCTCCTGCCACAGTATTTTTTCTGGTATATAGGATTCTCAGACTCTTACAGCATTTGCATACTTTTTCATTTACACAAAACATGTTGGGAGAGTCTCTGTCGATACCTAAACTTGACCACTCTTTCTCTGATGTACCTCTAGACACTTCTATCATAGAAACTAGAGCACTTTAAAATTTATAATCCACTTAGTGTTGCCCCACTAAACTGTAAGATCTTTGACTCCTAGGACCATGTCTAATTTAACTCTATGTTCCCCACATCCTGCATTGCATCTGATGCCTTCAGCCTGCTCGACAGACGCTCAAAGAATTAAACAATTCAAATATGCTTTACCCCTAAAAGCTCTCTGTACTCTTGTTTCTGCTCTTTTGGTCATCTTTCACTGCATTCTCTGCACTTCATACTTCTGTACATTAGGTCTTGTCATGCCAAGACTTTTAGAGAGGATTCTTTGTCATGTGGGAGAGCTAGAAATCTGCATTTTCTCTTCTGACGCCTTCCTCCAACGGTAAGATTATAGACAACCAGTTCTAGTCACATTATCATTGCATGATGACCTCCTGCCTTCCAGAATTTCCCCTTGGGCCTAAGGGCATTGATGCTGTTGGTCAAACTTTTGTCTAGTATGATTATGCAACTATTCTCAATATTCTGGTTATATTGGCCCTCTGTATGTCCAAGAAATGTGCACGGACAGCACTGCTGTTTCTTCTGTCTATAGAGTCTGCACATGATTGAGTTTGTCACCATTCTGCAAATGAGAAGGGAATTTGTTCATATTCTGCATCCATCACTAATTAGGAAATGGGCCCTTACCAGACACTGAATCTGCAAATGCCTTGATCTTGGACTTCAACCTCCAGAAATGTGAGAAAATTAATTTCTGTTATTTAAACCACAAAGTCTGTGTTTTTTTTATGGCAGTCCTAGAAAACTAATATAGAACTCAGTTTTTATCATTCATCGCCATTATCACATATTGTTGCTTAGAATTATTATTACATCTTTCCATATGCACAGCTTGTCTTCCCAACAGATTAATAGCATTTTCAAAGGCAGGAACTTACCCTGTACTTTGTTACTTTCTTAACAATATTCAGCAATACAATGCACACAACAAAAACTTAATGAATATTTTTGTTAAGTCAGTTAATGACTTGCAGTAACATTTATCTTACTGGTAAAAAGTTTGACTAATTCACAAAACATGGAAGTGAAGTATTTCATATCTATCTCATTTCTACCTGTATATTTTATTTTTAATAGGGAATGAGAAAGGAAAATCAAGAAAAATTGATTGATCAGGCTTTCATACTTTTACATTTGTCATAAAATTTATCTTTACCCATACTTATTATAAAACCAAGATAAAGAAATGAAGCAACAAAAGAAGAAAAAAATTCTCCTTTTGGGAAACAGCTTTAATTTTCACTGGTTTTCTTCCTTAATTCCATCAAGACTTCAAGGTATGGTAGTGTCTGAAGAGCAAGAGAATATCAGCTTTTAGGTCACTGGAGTATTATTTAATGGAGAGAAAATGTAATTTTCAAGAGAAAACAGTATACTAATCTGGTAATGACAAATGTTACTGAAAAACAGTAAGTTTTGTACTGTGTGTAACAAAATGGAGAGAGCACATCATTTGAGCTCCTCAAGACTGAATCAAGTTACTCCTTTAACACTGGTGAATAGTTTGGAGACTTAAAGACAAAACAACATCAATTGGTATAAGCTACCTATGATGCTTTAAGTTGTTCATTTTTATGTCAGTAATGATATTTCTTAATGGCTGTAACTGACTTTATTTGGTGAACAAATATTAAATGAGCTAGCAACAATGGATCTATGATTTAATACCAAGCATAAGTTGCTCAATTATGGTCAGCTGAAAAGGCTATAAATGTATATATCCATGGCTAAATCAGACCTGGCACTAAAAATTTCATCCTGATTAACTTGAGTTTGTCCTATTATCATGCGTTCATTAGTTCTAGAATTATTTTTCATATATTGAGCCATGGAATTGAGTCAACCGTGATTTTACTTAATGTAATTTATATGTATTCTAAAGTCATCTATTGTCTTTGAGTATATAGTATCTTTTAGTATAAAAAAAAATGGATAAAGAAACTAAAGATTGCCAGCAAACCACCAGAAGCTAGGGAGAGGCAAGGAAGGATTGATTTTCCTCCTACAAATTTCAAAGGGAGC
The DNA here is from genome assembly GCF_026419965.1 of Kogia breviceps. Lineage (NCBI taxonomy): Eukaryota > Metazoa > Chordata > Mammalia > Artiodactyla > Physeteridae > Kogia > Kogia breviceps. The sequence goes on along the minus strand of NC_081321.1, from coordinate 68,823,488 downwards.
GTGGCCCTGGCAACACCTTGATTTTGGACTTCTAACCTCCATTTGTCTTACAAATACATTTGTAAGACAATACATTTCTGTTGTTTTCAAGCGCACACACAGAAAGTGGACAGAGATTCTGAATTGTGGTAAAAACAGAACATAATTGTGGTAAAACAGAATTTAAAAAGTAAAATAAAACCAGTGAGTCAACATGGTAATTAAATAAATGATTGATGTTGAGTGTGTATAACCACAAATGAAAGTGAAGACTCAGCATCTATTCTCAAATAAACTTTTATTTTTAGGTGGCAGGCAGAATATAAATGAATGAAACATATTTAGTATAAATATATTTAATGTAAATATATTTATACTACATGAATATATAAATACATGAAATATATTTAGCATTTATAAAATTACAAATGTGTGAGTTAATTGGATACAAATTTAGTAGGGACATTGCTGATGAAACTGAATAGAGTTAATCAGTCATAGCTTTCTATATGAGGCCACCTTGATGATTCTTTTTAAATTGTACTGTGATAAGACTTTCAAGAAGAAAATTTTTAAGTAATATCTTTGGTGGCTACATAAATATAAGATCTGAAGATAAAGGTGTTCCTGCTAAAGCTTTTGATGATTAAATTTGTATCAGCTTCTCTCTCTCTCTCTCTCTCTCTCTCTCAATATATATATATATATATATATATATATATAACTCTACTGCTATTTCTTCACCTTCTTATGATTATTCACATTTGTATTCTAATTAGGAAAACACAATTAACAACAATATCTAATATGATAGATTAGTAAAATAATATAATGCTCTGTGTACTTCCTCTTCCTCTTTTAAGACCAGTGCACATGTTGCCTCTGTGAGTAGGAATATTGGCTTCTTATAACTTATAGGTGCATCTTTCTGGAAATTGCCCTCGGCTAAAACGGAGCTATCTTGCCCAAGACACAACACTTACCCCAAGAGAAACCTGTATCCAGTGACAGGCCAACAGTGAGGTACAATGCTTGGCCATTTGTCTTGGTTGAGAACAATTCCAAAGTACTGATCTTTCTCCAGAGGTCACTGTGGGATGGGCTGAGGGTGCTGCTGTAACTGCTTTACAATTCAGCTTTTCTTGCTGGCCTATCCTCCTTCCTCACAGGTGTTGCTCCTGAGAACATTCCCCAAAATACCTGTGGCATTCAACTCCTCTCCATCTCAGAGTCTGTATCCAGAGAATCCGGCCTAAGATTAAATGAAGGTGGTCTATATTATCATACTTACAATTTGAATATTTGAGAAACAGATAGAACTCCTTCTTTGTGTACAATATTCGGGGAAAGAAACAAAAGGTTTGCAGTTTTGGAAATAGTATGCGTATATATTTTTAATGATTAGAGTCAGTATGTGGACACATGGGAGCCAAGGGAGAAGTAAAATGACATGAAGAGTCCTGTCTCCTATCTCTAGATATCTGGCATCTCTCCTACTTTATTTTATTTTATTATTTATTTATTTATTTATTTTTCTGTGGTATGCGGGCCTCTCACTGTTGTGGCCTCTCCCGTTGCGGAGCACAGGCTCCGGACGCGCAGGCTCAGCGGCCATGGCTCACGGGCCCAGCCGCTCCGCGGCATGTGGGATCTTCCCGGACCCGGGCACGAACCCGTGTCCCCTGCATCGGCAGGCGGACTCTCAACCACTGCGCCACCAGGGAAGCCCCTACTTTATTTTATTTTATATTTTGTTTTTTAAGTGAAATGAAAATTTATGGAATGGACACTAGCATACTTCATAGAATTGAAGGAAGAACTGTAGGCATCAGTGCATTTCTGAAATACTGAAACTTGATACTCTTGGGATGGTCTCTGCTGTCTCTCTCTCTGATTTTCTTCTTTTGCTGCTTCATGCTCTCTGTGTGATGGGGAAATGTGCTCTGGGATTATATCCATACAGCTCTATGACCATAGAAAAACAAAGTATCTCTACCCCACTCCACATGCATGGACGCGCAATACCTCCAACCCCATTATACAGGTACATTAATTCCAGTTAAAAATCAGGGAAATGATTCCAGTTGTCCTTTCTTGGATTATTATGTCCACCTCTGGATAAATCTTTTGAAGCTAGTTTATAGATTTTTGAGTCTTCCAACTTAGGTCACATGCCTGGGGTCAGGGATTAGATTCTGTCACCAGAAGAGAGGAGGAGTGTTGGGCAGACAAAGACAGTAGGCACCACAATAACTGAAATGAACATGTTGATTAGAATAATTTGAATAACTGCTTTTGTTCTCTATATTTTTCTTCCCTCTGGGTAGAGGTATAAGAAATAATTTAAGTATATACAAGCTTTGGCATTAACAAGGGCAAAGCAAGAGGGAAGTGGGCATGGAGAGAGGCCTAGTGAATCTTTGGGAACCAATTTAATTTCAAAAATGTTGTAAAAATTGCCAGTACTTTAATGTTTATCAAGTATCTGCAATATTTTACAATTTTAAATTAAATTAAATGAGACCTTACTATTTTTATGTTTACAAAAATAGACCATGAATTTGTAAAGGTTTAGAAAAGTGATGTAACAGGACTTGTTCTGCTGAAGAAACATAAACTATGAAATTGATCCCAAAATAATGTTTAGAAGTAAATTTGCTAAATGTCAGCAATGAACAAGGCTTAACTTTCCACTTACTTACCACCCCATGTCTAGTGAATACTCAGTAAATCTTTTGGATATTGCTTAATGAACTCTAATGTCTCATTGGACTTTAGATAGCATCTCCACTCTCTTGCCTTTTGTCCTTATCGCTTCATTACTAAGAAGGACAGAAAGCACAATATTAGCAGCATCCCCAACAGATGTAATTTTCAAATTTTTTTTCAATGGAAGAACATTCCTTGATCTTCTCTGTGAAATTTCCAGTACTACCAATTTAATTTAACTTTTACTTGTTGAAGACATAAACTAAGGGAAGGACTTTAATGAGACAATCAATCTCCTTTAATATTTAATAAAATTTTGTGCCTGTGGACTGTGCTTGTTTGTGCATGCACATATATTGAAAGAATTTCCAAAGCATCTGTGAATCAAAAATATTTTTAAATGGCAGTAAAGGATGTGGGAAACAAAAAGTTATTACTTATTTAAATAAAAATATTTCAGCAATTTTAACCCTTAAGACCTAGTTCATTCCATTGGAGATCTACTATATACACTGCATAATACTAGTAACACTATTTGCAAAGATATATCAAGGACTTGCTCAGAGCTGAGCTCTGTTCTGAGCACGTTCCATACATTACCTAATTTAATCATCCCCATACTACAGTTGAGAATATTGCAGCTTAGAACAGTAAGACTTGCCCAGAGTCATACAAGAGTGAATGAGTCAGAATTGGTATTCATTTCTGGTTCTAAAACCCCCTTTTTTTTTTGTGCCAGGAATAAAGTAGGCACTAAAAAAAGTGAATTGAATTAGATTCAATTTTTGATATAAGAAACATGTGATAAAAGATAAGTGAAACATATTTACCATTTATTATACTGTCCTTCAAGTAAGTAAGTTATAATATTCCTTCTGCCCATCTCGATCCCATAATTTTTTTTTCTAATAGTTTTAAAAATATGTGATAAGGGATTGCTCCTTTAAGCTTCACTTATTTATTCAAAAAATTATCAAACTACCATTGTATGCCAGGCATTGTATTGTGAATTCAATGGAGGCATAAAGAAGACATTGTCTTTGTCTTTTGAGGACCTACATTCAAGCAAGAGAAACAAACAATAAACAATTTTAAAATAAACAAACCTCGGGCTTCCCTGGTGGTGCAGTGGTTGAGAATCTGCCTGCCGATGCAGGGGACACGGGTTCGTGCCCCGGTCCGGGAAGATCCCACATGCCGCAGAGCGGCTGGGCCCGTGAGCCATGGCCGCTGAGCCTGTGCGTCCGGAGCCTGCGCTCCGCAATGGGAGAGGCCACAACGGTGAGAGGCCCGCGTACCACACAAAAAAAAAACAAACAAACAAAAAAACAAATAAAATAAACAAACCTCATAGCTTTAGCTATAGTGTTCAAGGAAGCCCTATCCTTTTTATTATTTAAAATTAATTATTAAATTGCACTGAACTTACCAAATGAGTTCTTTAATTTCTAAGGGATTATATGCATTTTTTAAAGAGGAAGGATTTTGAATGTATAAATTCTAAAATCATCTCATAAATATCTGTTCAATACTTTAGACAGAAAATGAACTGTGTAGTTCATTTAGTTCAATCTTTTCTTTTTAAAAATGAGGAAACAGGGTTCCTCATTAGTTAAAAGACTTGGGAATTACACAGCCAGAACTGGGACTAAAAGCCAAGTGTCACGTATTCTGGGCTAATGTTTATTCTGTGACACAGCAGAGTCTTTGTCTAAGGTCTTACGGAATGGAGAGTTCTGAAAGGAAGCTGGGCTTTGCCTAATGAAAATCAAAAGCAAGAATGAGTGAAAATAATTTTTCATTGGCTTTTCCTTCTATTCCTTTAAGTGTCTTGGGAATTTTTTTAGAACACTTTTGCTTCTCCAGGTACATGGAGTTCTAAAGAGAATGGTCTGGGATTTACCACATTGGAAATGATGTCTTAGAGAAAAAACTAGAGCCATCAAATTGCAGAAAAGAAAAAAGAAATAACTTTAAAGTCATATAATGCCCTTTTTTACATCTAAGAAAATCAATATGCAGAGAGAGAATGAATGATCCTCTACAAATTTAGGCTAACTCTAAGGACTTTTATGAGTGCCTTTATTGTGACAAACATAATCCAATGTTTGATGTAAATAGATACTTAATGAATGTTGAAAAATAGATGGACTGTTAAATATTGGAATGATAAAAATTTCCTTAAGTTAAAATTTAAAACAAAAAAGATCAAAGTTTTCATGTATTATAATGTCTCAGAGTGGTTCTTACCTGAGGTACAAAGAATAAATGTAGGGCTTCCCTGGTGGCGCAGTGGTTGTGAGTCCACCTGCCAATGCAGGGGACACAGGTTCGTGCCCCAGTCCAGGAAGATCCCACATGCCACGGAGCGGCTGGGCCCGTGAGCCATGGCCGCTGAGCCTGCGCGTCCGGAGCCTGTGCTCTGCAAAGGGAGAGGCCACAACAGTGAGAGGCCCGCGTACAGCAAAAAAAAAAAAAAGAATAAATGTAATAGTTCTTATAGAATTTTTTATATTATTCTTTGTTTCTTATTATTCTGTTTTCCTTTTGGGTTTATATAAACCTTGGTCAACCTAAGTTTTTATGGAACATGTGTAGTATACATATATGTACAATGATTAATCTGAACCATTTCCTGATTTTCTGCAATGAATTCTATTCCTAAGCCACTGCTATGCTTATATTCTCTTGTCTGATAGAAACCTTTCCTACTATGGAATATTTAAATGTAGAGGAACAAATTTAAACCTTTTGTTGATTTAATATTCAACATGGGGAGTAATGAAGTCATAAATTAGAATGGAATTTGGGCAAATAGCTGTTCCTATGTTCTAAATTTTCACTTATATAGACACATGTACACATATACACACACATGGCTCATGTACTTTATGCAAATTTTACCTTATTTAGCTATTTTCGATCACATTTCTTTTCAAATGGTTTGGCTTAAGAAAATTGTTTTTAAGTGATGTCAGAGTAATGAAGCATGAAGGATATTTACAAGAAGAGCAAAGTAAGAACGCTGAAGACCAAAAAATAAAATAGTCATCCTACTGGATAAAAAAGTGCACAAAGATATTTGGTAATTTTATGTATTGATGTCCTTAAATAAAACATTTTAGGACTGAACTTCCTGAGTAAGTTTGTAATACGTAGTGTTTTGCTTCCATGTTGTTCCTGACCAAGTGGTTTCAAGGGTTCTTAGAAACCACTCTAGGGCACTCTCTTGCACCACTTTTGTCTTAAAGTATACCAATACATGAAGTTGTCAATAGAAGTTCAAAGATTTGATAATGGCACACAGAGATGTCTCTCAAGTGGCTTGCTTTTTTTTTTTTTAATGAATGTTATTAAGAGCCAAAGCAGAGTCAAGGAGGTAACGATACAAGAGCATGGCATGAACACTACAGCCCAAGAGAGCCATAGGTTTTATGTTAGATGTAAAGGAGTAAACAGAAACTTGTGACAAGTAAGGAAATGAGCCTAATGACATACAGGAACAAGTGATAGAGATTTGACATATGAAATAATAAACCATTGCAACTTAGCCTCCCCTACATTTTTTTTAAATGAATGTTATTTAGAGCCAAAGCAGAATCAAGGAGGTAATGATACAAGAGCATGGCATGAACACTACAGCCCACGAGAGCATCAATGCCACCTATAGTGCTACTGTAGCACCATCATGCTACATTGACAGTGAATGTTTGAGGGCCTCATGGCTGAGCTAACAGGTTTTAGTGGTAAAAATTCAGTGAACTTCAAAAATAGATAAATTGTGGTTAAGGTAAGGAGTGTGTGGTCACAAATCAAGGCAGATACGTTTAGGGAAAAAAAGAGGTTTACTCAGCTACTCTGACCTTGTAAGCATGTGGTATGCTCCTGCCAAGCCTCGTTTTAAAATTAATCAGAGAAATATTTCTTTTGAATTTAAAGAAGATGCACCAGAAAAGCCAGTATATTCCAGTTATGTTGCTAGCCAAACTGAGGTGGCTTTCATGTGGCCTTTTGTGGCTTTTGAAAATACAGTCAAGTAAGTGCCCATTTACAAATGTTGTTTAAAAGCTCAACCTATCACAGTTGAAAAACCTATTTACAGGAAAAGAAACAACAAAAAAACCTGATGTTGAACAACCCACATGCTGGTTTAATATTTTTGACAGCTCTTAGAACCTGTTAACATTGCCACTTTATCTTAACTTTCCTCAGAGTGGGTATATAATATTAGCTATGTGTTGTGGCCTGATGATGAAAACTGTGATAAGTTTTGGGGTCTCTTAAACCTTAAAAGATAAATTTAATCTTTATTGTCTTTAAAAAAAAAAAGTCTAAAGCAAGTGGGAAAAGGCCATATGGTACTCCAAACCACAAGGGAAATTATACTTCTTTATATGAAGCATTCCCACTAGAAAAAAGGGTAACCCTTCTGTTTATCATTATATTTTATGAGATAACTTCAAGGAAATCATGGAAGCATTATCACACGAACAGCAAAGGATAAAATCTCTTTTGCCAGGGTCCTCAAAGGATAGGAAATTTGGAATATGGCACAATTGGAACTTATTTTCCACACTGCAAAAGATGTGGTATGGGTGAGTGACAGAAGGTTTCTTGCCATCAAAGAAGATGGTCAGCATTTTCAAAACTTTCATGTGGGATATGAGGGTATATTTTATGGGCCCAATACAGGAACTAAAATGTACTTTTAATACAGTTTACATTGATATTTTATGTGGGAAGAGTTTGTTGATTCAAATGTTCCAATGTGTGAAGGAAGTATCAGCAAACATGCACAGGGAACTCACTAAAAAAATTACATGTAGGGATGGTTTTTAGAGGAAAATTGATGAAGTCATAGCAAGGGTATTTTCCATCAGATGAAAACTACCAGTGCTGTCTATTTATTTCTTTTGGAAAATAGAAGATCAAAGAAAATATTTTAGTAGAGTGTTTCTTTTCAAATATAACAAAGATTTTTTTGCAGTAATAAATAATATCTCTTTCGCCTTTCCATATGCTCATTTATGCCCTCATCAAATATGTGCTATGTGACACACACTGCGCCATATTATAGTAACAGCAGTCAGCATTTACACAGCCTTTATTATGCCACTTAGCAAGATAAGTGCTCCATGCCAATCTATAGCCACAAGAAAACTGAGGGAAGTGTTCATGTTTTACAGCTGAGGAATGTACAACTTAGCGAGGTTTTGGAAGTGATTTTAAGACTTATGGAACCAATATTTGAATTCAGGATATTCATTTCATAGCCCAAACCTTGATGACTTCCCTCCCTATAAATAACTTGTGTCTCAAGAGAGACAGAGATTATTATTCCATCATCAAAGACATAGAACATTTATAGGTAATTCACAAGGAAATAAAAGGAAAGTGCTTTGAAATCCATAAAAAAAGGGACATGATAAAATCTGGCATGCCAGAGTCACTTTATTAATTATCATTATTTTAAAAAATAATAACTTGTATTAGGTAATTCACTATATCAATATGCTACATGCACTAAAGCAAATAATTTATTTTCCACTTCCTTCTACAGCTGTACTGAAATGCACAATGTGGTATGACTGACTCTTTGATTTGAGCAGAACCTGTATAAGTAGACCACTTGAATGGCTACAGAGCATAAATATTCAATTTTCTCACTCTTAAGCAAATAAAGCTCTAGGTACATAAAAATTAAATTTACCCAGCACCAAAACCAGTTTTAAATATGAAATAAAAATAAGTCCCTGGATTGAAATAATTATGAACTGACCAAAAAAAGGTTTTCATCTAATTACAACCATAAAAATGTTGCACAGGTGAAGTAGTGACTTCATCTGAGAAAGAACTAAGTATTTAGGATCAAAGTTCAATTAATTAGCACTTATTTTGAGCAGTTTCCTTGAAAGTTCATACATTTTTACCTAGGAAAACTTTGTGTCTCTCTAAATCACCCTTTAACCAGACTCCAATAGCATTGTCTCCTCATCTTCAGTTTTTAAGTGACAATTCTCTATAGAAAACAATGTCCTGAATAAATTATTCCATTACCTTATAAAAACTCTTTGTTCTTTAGAATTTGGAATCTAAATACATTTTTTGAGAATTAGAGGAAAAAAACCCTTTCTCTTTCCTAAAAAAAATTGTGAGCTGTTTCATCATTGCTTATGAGAATGCAGAGCTGTACCTTCATCTTGACAAATATATTGACAATTTCTTACAAAACTAAACATTCTCTTGCCATATGATCCAGCAATTGTACTCCTTGGTATTTATCTAAAGGTGTTGAAAAATTATGTGCACAAAAAAACTCCTGCACACAAATGTTTATAGCAGCTTTATTCATAATTGCTAAAACCTGGAAGTGAACAAGATGTCCTTCAATAGGTGAATGGATAAACTGTGGTACATTCACACAATGGAATATTATTCAACAATAAAAAGAAATGAGGTATGAAGCCACAAAAAGACATGGAGCATATTTAAACGCATATTGCTATGTGAAAGAAGACAACCTGATGGCTACATATTGTATGATCCCAATTATGTGACATGGTAGAAAAGGCAAAACTACGAACACAGCAAAAAGATCTGTGGCTGACTGAGGGTCTGGGGAAGGGAGGTGATGATAAATAGGTAAAACACAGAGGACTTTTCAGGAATTAAAGCTATTCTGTGTGATACTTTAACAGCAGATAGTTATTATACATTTGTCACAACCCATAGAATGTATAACAGAAAGAGTGAATCTTAAGGTAAACTATGGATTTTACTTAATAATGACGTATCAATATTGACTCATCAATTTTAATAAATGTAGCACACCAATGTAAGATGTTAATGATAGGAGAAACAGAAGGTGGGGAAGAGGAATATATGGGAACTCTATACGTTTTGCTCAAGCTTTCTGGAAACCTGAAACTGTTCAAGAAAATAAAGTCTGCTAAAAAATTGTAATGGAAGAAACAAAGATTTGATCTAAAAAAATATACAGTTAATAATTTGAACATGGGTCAAATCAGTTATATAAGATTCAATAGAAGTCTGCTGTGAACAAAATCTGTTAAAATTAAGAAACTTCCCACAAGGCTAAGGAAAAAGAAAAAACACAAAAGAAGACAGGAAAATGCATGTTCCCTTTACTATTTCTGTATGGTTAAGCAAAAGTAAAGTTTAGTGTGCATTACACTTAGGATTGAAATAAACATTCAAAGGGAATATTTTGTCTTTTAATTGTGATATCTATTCAAAATGTAATTTCTTACTTTAGTTATTTGATTTATAGCACTAAAATTTTGAGTATGTTTTTGAAAGTGGAATTGTTCACAATATTTTTTAATAGATTGAAGTAAAATTTGGTAGTGGTATTAACTGGAACTTATATTTTGGTAAAGGTAAAAACATACAATGAAAAATAAAGTCTAATAATTACTGAACATTATCCATATTCCAGATATTGTGAATATCTCATTTACTCTTAGTTGGGTTAAGTACCTGTTGGGTTGTGTTACTACATTTTACTTTTCAAAGATGGGGAAAAAATGCTTAGAGAAGTTAAGTAGTAACTTGTTCAGTGTCACAAGGTTCATAAGTGATGCAGTTGGATAGTCAACCCAGGGAATTTGACACAGTCCCTATTCTTAAAAATAATTTCCAGTGTTGCTATAGAAATACTGCAGAAATAAAAATGGTATTATCATTTAGCAATGCAAGCATTCATTTCTATTGCACAAACAATATAAAAATCTAAATTCAAAAATCACCTCTGTATCACAAAAATATCACTAAGAAAATATGACATAGAGAACAAACGTATGGATACAGAGGGTGAAAGCAGGGGTGAATTAAGAGATTGGGATTGACATATATACACTATCGATACTACGTATAAAATAGATAACTAATGAGAACCTACTGAATAGCACAGGGAACTCTACTCAATGCTCTGTGGTAACCTAAATGAGAAGGAAATCCAAAAAAGAGGGGATACAAGTACACATATAGCTGATTCACTTTGCTGTACAGTATAAATTAACACAATATTGTAAAGCAACTATACTCCAATTTAAAAAACTAAAAAAGAAAAAAATATATGAACTGTATAGAAATACATATATACCAAAACCTAGCTTCTAAAAATGTAACTTTTATGTAAGTCATAGAGCAAAAGTCTCATGGTTGATTTGCCAGTATGCATGGGCTAATATGATCATTCAGTAAATTAAAAAATACATTCAGTATGTAATGTTAACTGTAAATATGCCTAAATGGTAATTAAACACATTTAATAATTAAAACACATTTTAAGTGATTCAGGATTTCTTTGAGTTATAAAGTAATATAGTCTGATAATGCCAAGTATCACATTTATATGATGATTATATGTGTGTGAAAAATCTAATTAACAAGCCACACTGATCAATTATAGGACAATATAAGTCTGCCTGTAACTCATGGAATTTCCATATTCAGACTATTAATTTAATGAAGTTATAAATTACTTTGTTATTTAGACGTGTGAACTTCATTATGTGATTTAGATAATTTAAGGCTCTGAAAAATTTTTAATGAGAACACTACAATTACATATTCTAACATGAGGCAGTTTCTTTTTAAAATATTTATACACACTGCTGTATTTAAAATAGATAACCAACAAGGACCTAGTGTATAGTGGTGGGGAACTCTGCTTAGTATTCTGTGATAACTTAAATGGGAAAAGAATTTGAAAAAGAATAGATACATGTATATGTATAACTAAATCACTTTGCTATATACCTGAAACTAACACAACACTGTTAATCAACTATACTCCAATATAAAATAAAAATTATAAATAAATAAATGGAAATTGAAAAAAATATAAAATAAAGTATTTGATCCTTAAAATTGTGTTTTTGTTTTTGGTAAGAGAGACAGTTCCACTCTTAACTCCCAGTAACTTCCATTTCCAATCGTGATCATTCATAATGATTCCCAGGTGAATACAGCTTTAGCTGTATTCTTCAGGCCCTCACCTACCTGCATTTCTTTAAGGAAATCTAAGCTCCTAAATTAGGTCTCCCTTTGATGGCATAAAAAAATTGAACTTTGTGTATTCTATAATGTAGAAGTTGAAAGAAATCCTTGTGACACTTTAGAGAGTTTTGTATGTTAATATTTCCTTAAGAATATCACAGGATAAAACATTTTAATTTTTTTTTTTTAAGAAGATGTTGGGGGTAGGAATTTATTAATTAATTTATTTATTTTTGCTGTGTTGGGTCTTCGTTTCTGTGTGAGGGCTTTCTCTAGTTGTGGCAAGCGGGGGCCACTCTTCATCGCGGTGCGCGGGCCTCTCACTATCGCGGCCTCTCTTGTGTGGAGCACAGGCTCCAAATGCGCAGGCTCAGTAGTTGTGGCTCACGGGCCCAGTTGCTCCGCGGCATGTGGGATCCTCACAGACCAGGGCTCGAACCCGTGTCCCCTTCATTGGCAGGCAGATTCTCAACCACTGCGCCACCAGGGAAGCCCTATATTTCTTGATCTGAGTTTTCATGAAGAATGCATTGGTGTGGATCTAGTGTTTATATTTCTGTGTGGGGCGGGTACATGTGTAGATCTTTTTAATGTGGAGAATTATGCTCTCTAGTTGTTGAAATATTTTTTTTCTATCTTTGATAATTTCCTTCCCTCCATATTTTTGAGCTCTTATTAATTAATTCTAATATTTATATATCAAAACTGTTAAATGACAGTTTGTATTTTTTCTAATATTTTAAAAAATCAGGTTTATAGCTATATAATTGGCATACAGTAAAATTCACCCTTTTTAGCTGCACAAATCTATGAATTTTAGCAAATATATAAAGTTGTGAAATCACCACTACAATCAGAATACAGGATAATACTATCACCTCCAAAAGTTCCTTCATACTGCTTTGCAGACAATTGTCTCTTCCCACCCAAGACCCTGGCAACCATTAATCTATTTTCTGCCTCTATAGACATACCTACTTTGGACATTTTATATAAGTGGAATCATACAATACATGGCCTTTAATGTTAGCTTCTCTTAATTAGAATAATGCTTTTTAAATTCTTCAGTATTATTACATGTTTCAGTAGTTCATGTCTGTGTTTCCTCAGTAGAATTTACTTGCATAGATATACAGCAATGTTTTATACATTCAGCAGTTGATGGCCATTTTGACCATTTTCAGTTTGGGGAAATTAAGAACACAGCTGCTATAAACTTTCTTTTACAGGCTTTTTGTGGATCTATGATTTCATTGAATCTTCTGCAGCAGTGCCTGAGAGTTCTCCCTGCTTACTACACATATTTGTCAGTATTCAGTACTTTCAATCTTTTCTTACTCTTTCTTTTATTTCAGTTTGGTTTTATGTTTAGCCATTCTAGTGGGTCTGTAGTGGTTTCACATTGTGGTTTTAATTTTCATTTATCTGATGATTAAAGATGTTAAGCATCCTTCCATTCCTTCTGTGTGCTTATTTGCTATTCTTATATCTTCTTTGATCTGTCTGTTCAAAGCTTTTGCTCTTTTGAAAATTGCATTGTATATTTTCTTATTAATGAGTTTTGAGGTTTCTTTATATATTGTTGAAGTGAGGCTTTAACCCTATATGGATTTTGCAAAATTTTTTTCTAGTCTAAGGATTGTATCTAGACTTTCTAATAATGCTTCTTAAAGAGAAGTTTTTACATTTTGATCATACCCAATTTAAAAAATGTTGTAGTTTATTTCCTAAGAAATAATTGCCTATTCCAAGGTCATAAACATATTCTCCTGTATTTCTTCCAGAATTTTAGGTTTTACATTTAGGTCTATAATCCATTTCAGATTAATTGTTGATATTTTTAATGTGCAAGTTTTATATCATTGATTTTTTTCACTCTTGCCATTATGTTCTTAGTTTCATTGATTTCCTTCTAAATATTGCTTTATCTGTGCCCTGCTGTGATGTTGTGATTTATAAGAAGAAATATATATATTTCCTCTTCATTCCCATTTATAGGACAAAGTTTCTAAAACCCTTGGAATTTCCTAAGTGATAAGAGCAACAAAGGTGTCTTTCATTTGTTAATGAGGTGACTTTTGGATTCCACCTAAGGATGGGGGCTGGCTGCCAGGGGATTACAAGGTAGGAACTTTAAATCCTATTCTCCTGACCTCCAGAGAGGGGAGGGGGGCTGAAGGTTGAATCAATCACCATGGTCAAATGATTTAACCAATCATTCCTTTGTAATGAAGCTTCCATAAAACCCCAAAAAGGACAGGATTCTTAGAGCTCCCAGTTGGTGAATTGACTGAAGAAAGTGTTGCTCTGAGAGCATGGAAGTTCTGTTCCCTTTACTCATACCTTGCCCTATCCATTTCTTTTATATGGCGATTCCTGAATTACAGTTGACTCTTAAATAACGCAAGGGGTTAGGGGCACTGACCCTCCATGCAGCTGAAAATCTGATTATAACTTTACAGTCTATATCAGTTTTGTAGGATGGAGCCCTTAGCTGGTGGGATCTGATGCTATCTTCAGGTACATAGTGTCAGAATTGAGATGAATTCTCAGACAGCCTGCGGGTATCCAAGAACTGCTTGTTGGTGTGAGGAAACCTCCACATCCACCCCCCCACACACACGTACACAGGTTAGAACTGGGTCCCAGAACCATAAGACCTGCATACTTCATATGTTGTTTTTATTTTTACTCAATTCAAAATATTTTTAAACTAACTTTGATTTTCTCTTTGATTTTTGAGTTATTTAGAAGTATGTTGTTTAGTTTCCAAATGTTGGGACATTTTAAGATATCTTCCTGTTACTGATTTACAGAATTTAGTGATGATGAGAGAAAATATATTGTATAATTTCAATTATTTTAACTTTGTTGGATTTATTTTTATGGCACAGATACTGTCTATCTGGTAAATTGTTCATTTTAGTGTCCTTGGGTTGACTTATGTTCTGCTTTTCTTGGATAAGGTGTTCTGTAAATATCAATTGTCAAGGTGATGATGTTTCAGTCTTACATAGCCTTATTATTTTCTGTTTGTTTATTCTAGTGATTTTTCAGTGAGGCATGTTGAAATCTCCAAATATAATTGTAGATTTGCCTATTTCTCCTTTCAGGCTACCAGTATTCACTGTATGAATTTTGAAGCTCTGTTGTTGAGAATATACACATTTAAGATCATCATGCCTTCTTGGTAAATTGATCCCATTATCATAATGCAATGTCCCTCTCTATTCCTCATGGTATTGATTGTTCTGAATTCTCAATATGATCATTCCAAGGTATTATTTAACAAATATATTGTATACTTTATGAGTCTTACTGTATAAATTAAGTACCTGAAAATACCGTCTAATCCTCTAGTTGTTCACCATCAACTCTGATGTAAGCCAGGTTCCAAAATGGATTATAGTAGTAATATACTGTCAATGGACAGCTAGTGCTGTATAATTTATTCTGCCTAGAGAAATCAGAGAAGGTAGCACAAATAGATGATATCTGGGTTAGACTAAGTAAGGTAGCTATTGCATTCCAGACAAAGGAATGTAGCTGTAAATGGAGAGCTATTCAGGGGATCAGTACAACAGTTACCTAGGGTCCATGGTGGAATGGCATAAAATCATGAAGTAAGCCTGAAAAGTAGTAAGCTATTTACTTCTATCTTCTTCCTAACTGTCTGACTACTTGGACATTAATAAAAATGATTAAGTTTTTCTTTTTTACTCTGTAAAATAGGAATAATAAAAGCTATTTCTCAAGATAGATGTAAAGTTTAAAGAAGAATTAAGTATATATATAACATCTTGCACCGTGCCTGGCAGTTAAAAATTATACTATCTTCAACTGTTGTTATGTTTGTTGTTATCATTATTGTTGCTATTATTGAGGTCTCCAAAAGTTTAGGATCTTCCTTGCAAGAGTTTTTCAACATAGAGTCTCATTTTATTATTCCAATTTTATAACAGAAGTAAAAAATAAAAACAAAGATTTTCTAAACATATTCCAAATGAATAGTAACTAACCCTCATAGAGCATGTATTATGGGCTAGCTGCTGTTCTAAGTGCTGAAAGGTGGTAGAATATGCCACCTCAATATATGCCACTTTGGCATAAAAATTATTTTGAACCAAAGGCACTTAATAAAATAGCAGATGCAGGAAGGGCACTCTAATCTCCCCTTTTCTTCCTGAAAGCAGGAGATTAAAAACTCCCATGTAAAAGATGCCCTTTCTGTACCAGGAGAAAAGAAACATTCTTCAATAGGAAGTCAAAGCCAAGAGAATTCTATACAAACAGACCTTGTTAAAGTAATTCTTATCTTCCTTTAGCCTCCCTGTATTTTAGTCACTTTTCCACAATTGCCTCTCTTTAGTCAATCTAGTATAAAAGCATTTAGGTTTTGCCACTTGTTTGGGTCTTTATTTGCTTATGAGGGCTCTTATGTCACCTAAAACATAAATGTGGATGCTTTTCTTCTGTTAATCTGTCTTCTGTAAATTTAATTCTCAGGTCCATCTGAAAAGCCTTAAGAGGTTAGAGGTAAATGTTACCTTCCCAACAGTGCTTTACAAATTTTGTTCATTTAATCTGATACTATGGAGGTAGGTACTATGGTTATCATCATGATCACTATTTTTCTCAGGAAGAGAGACTCAAGAATTTTAAAGAACTGTCTCAGTTACATAGGAAGTAAAAGGGCTTGGTTTTGAACCTAGGAATATTAGGTCCAGAATCTTTGCAGTAAACATTCTGTTATATTGCCAAGCCCAAGAATTTTGAGGGGAAAGAGGAAAGTGGAGACATTCAATAAAACTCTTAAATCAGTTGACAAAATGATTAAACTTGATCGTTTAACTCTTATCCAAAGACATTATCTTTGGCTCCTCTTTTCCAAACTTAAGTTCCAATGAAAAGATGTTTAGAGTGCTCTCTCTCTCTCTCTTTTTAACACTCATATATATTTTTCCTTTGGAATCAGGTATTCTCCTGGTAACAAATTCATTTTAAGGTGAAGTAGGTGAGACATAATAATCAAATTCTCTAGAGAGGGTCTATGGTTTGGGTATGAATATAGTCAGCATTATTTCTGTGCTTTGTTATGCTACAGGATTGCCTCAGTGTCCAGGGAATGAACATACCATCCATCCTCTAAATGGTATTTCAACGTGTGTTTTGTGTGTCTACTTTAAAACCCTAAAGCACAAACTGCTACAAAAGGAGGATTTTTGTCTATTAAATAGCATTAACGTGAAATATCTTTGGACTTGTTTAATAATAACCTCTTAGTAAGGTTGAAATGTGAAAATACAATTCAAGATTATTCCAAAATCATTTTTTCCTTTCACCAAAAAACACTAATATGAAATAGAAAAGGGGTGGTTTACATCACCAAACCCCAAATTCTATGTAGTAATTTTATTATCATGTGTCATCAGCAAGTCTCATTATCAAAAGGAAATCTACTTCAAATTACTGTCAGATTTAATTGGATATCCTACAAAATAATCTTTAGTAAATTTATAAAGATCATTATGAATCATGAGTTATTCTTTGAATATTAAGTAGAATGTTGTTAAATCCTTTTAAAATTTAAATCTGAAGTGTAAGTGTTCCTTCATAATCCATCAGGATATGAAATCTACCTAAATGAAATCATCCTCTTTCTATGCTGTTTATTTCAGTCCAAGCAAAGTCAGTCTCCAAGAAAAAAGAAAAGTTGAAAATTCAATTAAAGGACAAGTTCTAGGTGATTAAATGGTGAGGTATTTTGAATCAGAGACTTTCCTACTGCAGAATGCCTTTTGCAGGCTCAGTTACTTTTTTGAATCCTGTTGTAATTTTAAATTATTTTAACAAACGACAAGGGCCTAGGAACTGGCTCTCCTTTTGTTTTTATGACCTCAAATAACGGTGTAGAATACTTAAAAGGAAAAATGTTGGAGTTTTTCAAGAAAGCTTTTCTAAAATACTGACTGAAATATGCTTGAGGATCTGGAAGAATGATCATTGCTTACTAACCTATAATAGGGGAGTAGTCTGTACAGATATTTCTAGCAAAGTTTATTATTTTCCCTACAATATCTGTTCTTTGACAAAAGTGAATATTTCATGGCAATGATGTTTGTTTTTCTTAGGAAATAAACAACATAACAGGCTATGATATAATGATATTCAATACAACCTTATTTTTAAATGTTAGGCAGACTATAAAGAGGCAATAGAAATAGTCTTTTGAAAGAGACAGTGATTTTTTTTTTGTCATATACTTCAAATAATTGTTTTAAGTTAATACTTCAATTGATTGTTGTTCTTATTTGATTCTCTCAAACTTTCCATTTATCTCTACATTTTGTCACTAATTTCCAAGTTTTATCTTTTTTCTCATTTACTTCTTATGTACCTGGTCAACATCAAACAAGAATTTTCTTTAAACATGAATTTCAATGGACTTTAGACCTAGTTGAAAACTTTTTATGACAAAAGTGAGACTAAGTCAAAATCCATGAATAGATACTCTTCATTATTTCTGAAAAATTCCTTTCAACATATATTTTCAATGATGAAAGTAGTGCAATTTAGTGGAATCAGCAGTCCACAGATTTTTAAATTAAACTCTTCTTTTGTTACAATCTAATTTTTGGACTTAATCTCAGTTTTTAAATGAGAATTAGAATAAAAAGTATAAATGACCCAAAGAAATCTTAAATATGGTGCCAAATATTAGGCAGTTAAAACTAGTGTCTTAATATGTATTGTCCCAATTTTAATTTAACTGTTTCTTTAATTACAAAATGATAGGAATTCTTTATATATTTGGTATACTGATTTTTTTCTCATAATATATAATTCAGATATCATTGCTTGTTCTTTGGCTTATTTTTTCACTCTTTAATATATGTTAGGATGAATATAATTTATTAATTTTTATGTTGTCTAATTTATCAACACTTTATTTTATGGGCAATACTTTTTGTTTTTATATTAAAAGATTTTCCTTAAATCGAGGTGATTAAAATATTTTCCTGGTATTTTATAAAGCTTTATTGTTTTGCCTTTCACTTTAGGCTTGTAATATTTCTAAATTTAATTTTGAGATTTAAGGGTCTAGTTTTACTATTTTATACTGATAGCCTCTTATGCCAGTGACAACTTTCAATTTTTAATATATTTTTAAAATATCTACCTTCTTTCTCCCACCCCCCAGTAAATATCCATGGATGTTAATTTCTTATATATTCTTCTGTGTATAATTTTAATTCACATAGAGGCAAATAGAAATATAGATTCTTTCCTTCAGCTACTTTACATAAAATGTAGCATACCATATCTACACTGTTCTTCAACTTATTTTTCTTAACAAATAATATATCTCAGAGGTCTTTCATATTAGTAGAAAATAATGTTTTTATTATTTTAATAACTACATATTATTCCCCTATATCAGCATAATTAATGGATAATTCTGCCTTTTTTGCACCACTTTGCAGTCTCTGTCATGTCACATAATGACAAATATATGGGACTGTCTTTTTTCTCCATAGGTTAAGTTGGTTTATTTTTAATCTCTCCACTAATATCCCATTCTCTTAATTACTGTAATTTTAAAACAAATCTTGGTATATGAAAGAACAAGGACCTTTTATTATTTAATTAGCTGTTTAACACCTACTTTTAAAAAGTATTTTTGCTTTTTATTTATCCCACTATTTAATTTATTTTTAAAATTTCATTAATTTAGGCTGTTAGTTTCTTATTTCTTTCCATCTACAATTGTTTATTTTGTGCTTGCTTTCAAACATTTTAAGGTGGTCAGTTTGCTTGTTACTTTTCAGCTCATGCTCTTCCAATGTTAATTTTAAAGCTATAGCTTTTCTTCTAGACACAATTTTAGATGCAACCCACAAGATATGATATGTAGTATTTTCATTAAAATTCCTTTATGCATTCTTCTTTGACCCATGGATTATTTAGATATATATACTTGCAAATATATAGTGATGTTCAGTTATATTTTATTGTATATTTCTAACTTGATTGCATTGTGGTTTGTAAACATGTGTACATTTTCAAAATCCTTTGAAATTTGTTGAAACTTACTTTATAGCCTAGCAGATGATCAAATTTTTTATGTGTTTGGCGTTTGCTTAGAAAAAAATGGTATTCTGCAGTTGTGGGTAGGATTCTAACTATGTTCCTTAGCTCTTGTTTTCATCAAATTAATCAGACCTTCTAGAGCTTTCCTAAAATTTCTTTTCTGCTATTATGAAGTTTTTTTCATCTGTTACTGAGCAAGATTACCACTTGATTTTGGATTTGGCTATATCTTCTTACACTCCTCTAAGTTTCTTGTCATTAGAGGCTATGTTATGGGATGCATACAAATTTAAATTTGGTATATCTTTCTGGAAAGTTAAACATTTCATCATTCTACCATGTTTCTCCTTATCTCTATTTTTTTAAAAATTTAACTTCTAAATGGTCTTTAAAATGTCTACAAATAGATATATCCTCTATCCATCTTTTAACTTTGTCCATATTTTCCATATTTTAATGCTCAAACCTTCTGTGCCCTTTGTTTTAGATATGACTTTTTAAAACAGCATTCAATTGGATTTGGTTTTTAGCAGAGTCTACAACCCCCTCCTTCATAGCAAAGTGTTTAGACTGCTAATTACTGCTCTATTTGGATTTAAGTCCACCATCTTATTTTCTATTGGTCCCTCTCTTGGACATATTTTTTGCTATTTTTTTAACCTTTCATTGAACTAGTGTACTAATTTTTATTAATGTAATTTTCCTGATATCTATCTGTTGGACTAAATACCAAGCAAATATTTTGAGAGGATACAAAATTGTAAATAGAACTTAACCAGGGGAATAGAACTGCACTGAAAGGTAAAAAGGAGCTTCAAAATTTGATGTTTACATTGTTTGGTTTGATTTTTTTTTTACACTGGGCATATATTTTTATACTGACTTTTAGAAACCAGATATGCAGACTACAGTAATTCTACTAAAAGATAATTCAAAAAATGCATGCAAAAACAAGTAGATATTGTTTATTCCTTGAATACTTTAGACTATCTGTTCAGATTTTCCCCACTATCTACTTACTCTCATGCCTAATAGCATAAATGTAATTTACATAGCAAAAACATTCACAGAAAAATAATGTAGTTCTATAATATGTTTCTCAGCATATCATTGAGTGTTTTTTATGCAAAGTGGCTTCACTGGGTTCTGGCACAGGGTCTTCAGAACTGCTCTAGACTTTGCATGACCCTTTGTTTTCATTAAGTGATGAGCTCTTAGTAAATGTGATATAGGAAGAAAGGCTAGAGTAGTGAAAAGATCACAAAAAAGTTTGGGGTTTTTCAGTTTTTTTATTTTTGGTTGGTTGGTTGGTTGGTTGGTTTTTGTTTTTGTTTTTTGACTTTTGTCAAGTCTTGATACATCTGTAGGCTTCATCTGCAAATAAAATTGTTAAACTAGAGTTGGATGATTTTAGGCCCCCTACCAGTCATAAGTACATAACAATGGAAATATTTTGAAGACAGGCAATCTAGTCCTACTTTCAAATTCTGTTCCTTCCTAGCTATATGATTTCGACAGTTACCTGATTTCTTTGGAAGTGTGTTTCTCTTTAATACAACTTGAGTTATTCTGAGTAAATTCCCAGTAAATCACTGAGTTATTCCCAGTAAAGCACTTGGGGAAAATCTAAGTTCTGTCCTATAGAACAAAATTATTATTATTTATTTTCATCTTTCTAGCAGATAGTAGGCAGGTGATGATTATTAGTTTCTACTTCTTACTGACATCCTAGAATTGTATTGTAAGGAAATTGCAAATTAGTTCTATGAAAGATTGATGTAATATTTCATTGTCTAACCTGGAATTTACAAGTGCTCCCCTCTTGCACATTAATAAAATGTGAAATATTAATATATATTATATAGAACAGTTTTCAACAAAAGGTGTGAATCCTTACGCATCCATGACTCCATATTAAAACTTTAACAAGTTTACACATTTAAGTAGTGATATAATCTTATAAACAATATATAAATGGTATATTGGCAAAGGCAATATAAAGAATCAGGAAAAACACAACCAAGCAGAAAATTGAATGTAAAATTATTTGAGATTAAAAAAATCTTACTACCATCATAACAGCTTTTTTATCCATGTCATTTCTTATTTTGTATTGTCATGTCACAATTATGATAAATTTTACTACAAAATGGTCAATATCATATTTGAAGGTCACTTTGGTAATTGGAAGTGAGAGTCTCCCAAAATGATGGCAATTTGTAAGCACAACATTATACTTTCATGAATGCAATGATTTAGTTCTTTGACCTCTAGTTGGTTAAGCATGATATATAGTAGAACATTTCACTTCTGATATATGCATGTGAAACCCTGACAAGAATTAAAGGCAGAGTGCAGATTTAAACTGCTGGCATCCCTCACTCTGCTTGAATAATTGCTAAAGTTACTTTGAAGTACCTTAGAAAGAGAAAAAAAAGAAAAAAGAGAAGGAAGGAAAAGAGAAATGAAAGAAACATCAGAACAAAAAACAGAAAGAGCAAAAAAAGGAAGGAAAGAAGGTAAGGGAAAGAGAGGAAAGAATGTAAAAAAGTAGACAATTTGCTTATTTTCCTTTCTGCACAAATAGCATCCTAAAGAAAAATATATATATTTGAAAGGCTTTTAACGTCCATGTTTAACGTAAACATGGACAGCTGTTTTAGACATTGTAATGTGTGCACATTTGAAAGACACATCATGAAAAAAAATTCATGCTGAAATGTCAATTTTATAGCTCTAAGAGAGAGGTCCTAAGGTTTAGAAGTTAAAAGTAAGTTAACTCCTTGCTCATTCGAACATTAAACTGTCAGCATGGAAGTAAATTTAAAACTTATGATGGTCTGAAAATGTGGTGCTAAATGAAGTCTGAAGACCTATTAACCTGACTGAGATGTAAACCAGGAACTATTGCTCTTCAGCATGTATTCAAGTACTTTCTAGTAGGGTGTGAGCTATTAAGAGATGAACAAGGAAGCTGAATAATATCTCTTTTTTCCTAAATGTAATTATAATGTTAGCTATTTTCAGTATTCATTTAGGAATTGCATGCATGTAGGAAATGGAATACTTGCTTAAAAAGGATTTCTTCATTTTTTTTATTAGTAATGCAGAACTGACAATCCTTTAACAAATTGGCCAATAATCAATTTTTCCTTTGTTTTAGGGTTTTATAGGGATTTAAAGGTAAAACACAACATTTGTAAACATACTTACATGTAGGGGGTAGACACTTTAGATAAGCACTTTTGACAAATTATTCATTGTTTTTTTTACTTTCATTAAAAATTTTTTTCATTATGTTAATAATAAAATATTTTAATGAATGATCTCCTTAAAGTATTTAAACTTAATAAATTCAATATGAGATAAAAATAATAGTAATTAAATTAGTTAGGTAAGGAATATGATCATCTTTCCTTTTGCAGTTAAAATATGTTTCTACTTAATATTGTTATGTCAAACAAATATACCTTTAAAAAGCTTCACTAGGACATTTATCAATTATTTTAAGATAACATATCAATTATATATATTTGATTTACATTTGAAAAGGCAGAATGGACTAAAACTGAATTACCTCAATTAAAATTAATGGTGAAATAAGCCTTCTGACTGAGGAAACATATTTTGTTATGAAAATATCTTTTTCCCAGACCGCCCTGTTTATGAGTTTTTTAATTCAAGGGGGAAAGATAATAACAATTTTTGTTCCATACAACACTGTTAGAAATATATTTTTAAAGAGGATTATACCAAAATATTTGAGGAAGAAACCAAAGAGTTTCTTTTTCTGGTTACTAGAGAACATTTATTCCTATCTTAATAATAATTAATTATTCCTTAATTAATCTTAAGACTTAATCTTAAGTCTTACAAGCATTGTTTAAAGTGTTACGGAGTAAAGCAAGAGAAGGCTATGACACACTTGTTCCTCACAGAGTTTATAATCAGCCTGTGGAGAAAAGATAATGAAAGCAAAGAAAAGATAATAAAAGATATTAGCATTCCAGTGCCTAAGTACTTGATACACACAATAGGTAGTAGGAAATGTGAGAAGGGAAAAGATGAATCTAGGGCACCATGATGTGACCTAAACTGGACTTTGAAGAATAAATGAGACGGTTGTGTCCTACAGAATTGACAAGGAATTGGTCTGTGATTTCATCTGGTTCTGGAGTGTAACAAAATGTAGAAAGTACTGAAAATGTGGAAGAAACTGCAATGACATCTGAGCTTTGATCTTGTGTCAGCCCCTTTGCTCTTTGATGAGTGTTTGATGCCCACCAGCAGGTCTAGAACATGGATCAGAGACATAGTTAACACTTTCAATTTGCTGAATGGCTTTGTTGTCATCCTCTGCTTCTCAGTAAATTGCTCATTTTGTGTGGGCAGAATGTGGATTTATTTGATTTTGCATTTATTTAGCTACATGCTGTCTTATTGCAAAAGTAATTTAAGAAAGCTAAAAAGATGAAAAAAAATGGTAAAGAAAGTAAAATTAAGGTTGGAAAAAAAAATAAGAGAACAACGCTTGTGTATTTAAATACACAAAATACCTTCTATGTACTCCAAAATAGTTTTCCAGCCTCTCTGCCCTAAGTCCCATTCCTTTAAAGTTTTGCTCTCTTCTAAGGAACAGATAAATACTATTATCTTAGCAAGAATTAACTTGACATGGACTTTAGAGGGCAATGCCATAACCTAACCCCCAGAAGAAACATGAATTCAGTTATGATGGGTAAAAGTGTTTTAGTTCTATTTAATCCAAATATGTCATAGAAAGTAATTATCGTAAGTATTTATATGAGATATCAGACTATGTAATTACAAACATTCCACATACTGCTCATTGAGTAAGCGATCTAACTTCTCTGTGCCTTAATTTCCTCAACATTACAATGACATAATCATTTAATTTATCCCAGGGGGTTGTTGTCAAGAATAAATGAGATAATCCATATGACACACCAAACTTAATATCTGGAACATTGAAGCAATAAATAAATGTTAACTCTTTTTAATTTTATAACATCATAATAAGGTAAATTTTTGATTCGCTTGTCTTCTAAGTTTGATACAAGTATCACTCCAAATGGAGTATAGAAGAAAGTTATATCTTTCGGACTTCACAGTGTCCCTATCATTATTCTGCTAAGAAGCAAGTGGAGTAAGTGGCAGCAGTACTGCTTTTCTCGGTCCACTTGTTCCTGTATCGTCTTTGCTGCACTCTGACCCTCAGGACTGAGTGATACTAGTCAAAATTCTACTCGTGACTACCTCCTTTCCACCCAGAGTTCACGATAAAATATGTATGTACGATTCCATTTTGATGCTGTCATGGAAAGTGGAATGTGAATTATTGCTTCCCTACTCAAAATGTGGTCCATTGACCAGCAGCATTAGCAACATTTGGAAGTCTGTCAGAGATACATATCTCAGCTACTCCCAGCACTTGCTGAATCAGAATATGCATTTTAACAAGAGCTCCTGCTGATTCAATGAATATCAAAGTTTGTGTTGTATAAGACATCCTACCAGATAATGCAGATTGTTGGTAATGAGAAATGGGGATTACTGGTGGCAGTGGTCATGGTAGCACTTTCAAGTGCCCACATTTCTGATTGACAAGTAATGATCAAAGTAATTGTCTCTGTTTTAATCTCTCTGAAATTAGAGAATACTATTTTTTTTTATCTATTAGAACATATCCTATGTTAATTTCAAGTGACATCCTCCACCTCTCTCTCTCTCTCTCCATGTTTCCCATTTTAAATTATTATCTTTTAATATATTACTTAACTTCAAAGTTCTCCATAGATGAATAATTAGTTCTCCTCAAGTGTAATTTTACTTAGTGATATACCCTTGTTTTCTAAATAAGTGCTATTTTATAAATATTAGAGGTAAATGCTGGACATATTAATGCTAATGATTTCATGGGCCAGGAGAATTATTAACAGGAAAAAGGGAATAAAGCTTAGCTGTGCAATGTAGGCAAATAAGGTTAGAGGACAAAGATCCAAATATGGGAGAAAAACTTCACATGAATTAGCCAAATCAAAAATAATTATGTTTGGGCTTCCCTGGTGGCGCAGTGGTTGGGAATCCGCCTGCCGATGCAGGAGACACGGGTTCGTGCCCCGGTCCGGGAGGATCCCACGTGCCGCGGAGCAACAGAGCCCGTGAGCCATGGCCGCTGAGCCTGCGCGTCCGGAGCCTGTGCTCCGCAACGGGAGAGGCCACAACAGTGAGAGGCCCGCATACCGCAAAAAAAAAAAAAATAATAATAATAATAATAATTATGTTTTAATAAAGTAGGGACTGAAAATAACCATTGGGGTATTAAGTCAGTAAGCCTATGAAAAGATCTTCTTAATAAATATTTTTTGTGAAGTTTATTTTTCTTATGGTA
The DNA here is from genome assembly GCF_026419965.1 of Kogia breviceps. Classification (NCBI taxonomy): domain Eukaryota; kingdom Metazoa; phylum Chordata; class Mammalia; order Artiodactyla; family Physeteridae; genus Kogia; species Kogia breviceps. The sequence continues at coordinate 68,797,273 of NC_081321.1, read as the reverse complement.
TAAAAAAAAGAACAATAACCTAGAACAAAACTGGGTATTTCTAATATTGTATTATTATAACATGACAAGACTAAGAGACTGTTAAAAATGTTGAGACTTAAGATTTCTATAGCCTGTAACAATGTTCTTCCATTCTCACACATTATTCTTTCCTTAGGTAAATTTGTTTCAGGCAAATTGATTTCTTTCAGTTTCTTGAAGAAGGCATGCTCCCTGTGACCACAGAACATTTGCATATACTATATCGTTTGCCTCTGCAAAGACTGTCCAACCATTTTCATTCCTTAACTCCTGCTCAGTCTCCAGATTTCAGCTCAATTATCAATTGGAAAAGTCTAGATCAGGCTCCACTTTTACTGAACTTTGCCTCATTGTGTATTACTTTTACTCAGTTTTCTACCTCATAGGGTGTTATGGAAACTAAACAAGTAATACTCTTCAGGCACTTTCAACAGAGGCAAGAACACAGAAAATGCTCACTAAATATTAGTGATTTTAAACATGGCTTATACTGCTTGCATCAGGTAGTAGTTTCCTGTATTTTAATAGATTCCTAAGTAAGATACCAAGCTCTTTCTATAAAGAAACTGCCTTCCCACAGCAATAATTCAAATTTATTCCAAACTTCTTAACACGTGTGTTGTTAAATAGATTTCACTTCCCTGGATCAGGCAGATCTAGGCATTTATTGCCTCTTGTTTCTCAATAGATTTTTTTTTTCACTACTTCTGTGACTCTGGGGCTTTCAGTACTTCTGTAATCTCTGTTCTCTATTCCTTTTAGTTTGATGCTTTATTCTCCTTCCTATCCTCCTCCTCCTCTTCCTCTTCTGCTGCTCTGCCTTCTTCTCATCTGCTCTTCTGTCTCTTCTTCCTACTCCCCCCTTTTCTTCTTTTTCGCCTTCGTATGTTGCAAGAACAATGGAAGATAGTGTTCTGCAGTGTCTTCTGATTTTGGATTACATTCTAGGTTGGGTATGAGTTATATATAAAAACAGACCACCCATTACACAGAAATATTGATGCCATAACTTTCATATGCAATACCATTAAACATCTCCTTTGATTATCTCAGCATTGCATTTTATTGTTTTGCCTGTTTACCCCTTTACAACGTAGACAATAGTTACCTTGGGCAATTTTATATTTTCAGAAATAATAGTTTTTTAAAGGCTCCTCAAGCCATGTAATATTCATAGTTGGAACAGCATTCTGAATTTTACAGATTAAACTATCCTTTCTACAATTAAACTACTTTTTGAGGACAATTATAAAACCTGATATTTTAAAGAAAAAACTCTAGAGAGTTGATTGATAGTTGCCATCAGACATGAGGTCATCATGATAATAATCCATCCTTAAATTTGAAGAACTTTGCTTCAACTTTTCACTACTGTGCACCTGTGGCTTGTTGATTAGATAAAGCAGTCTTTCCTGGCTTGATGCTTAATTCGAAGTGATCATCGTTATAGATACAGATATTGGTATAAATATTATAGATATTGCTAGAGATATATTTGAATGTGAGTTGTAATTAATACTGTGCAATTCATGATATTTCATCACATCCCCAACAACGTTTTCCATATCACCAAAGTCAACATTTTTTTATTGTTCTGAGTGGTTGGCTGTCCCATTCTCCATCCTATTTCTATATGTAGATTTAAAAAGGAATTTTGGGCCCACTAAGTCTTCTCATGGTGACACATGTTTACTTGAGTCGACTGTTTATCGGAGTTTCTTCCTTAAGCAGATGCAGAATCATTGCCGAGATAATGTCCACTGTGCTGGGTTGGAGTTTAAAACTCTTACCATGATTTGAAAGGGAATGGTTGGTGATGCTTTCTGTAGTTTCTGCCAGAGTTGAGCCAGAATTTCGCCAGTGATGGAGGCAGGGCATTGCCATCACTGTTGCCATCGTCAGCTTTCCAGCTTTTTTTTTGGCTTTTTTTTTTTTTTTTTTTTTTTTTTGCGGTACGCGGTCCTCTCACTGTTGTGGCCCCTCCCGTTGCGGAGCACGGCTCCGGACGCGCAGGCGCAGAGGCCATGGCTCACAGGCCCAGCCGCTCCGCGGCATGTGGGATCTTCCCGGACCGGGGCACAAACCCGCGTCCCCTGCATCGGCAGGCGGACTCTCAACCACTGCGCCACCAGGGAAGCCCTCCAGCTTTTTATGTGGTAAAATATATGTAACAATGCTGCTCCCAGTCTGTCACACAGCTCAGACTATCATGTGAATCAGATCTTGTCATGGGTCCCAACTTTCTTCTCAGCTTTTCACATATATGAAAGAAGATTTTGCTAATGGAATATTGTACAAAAGTACAGAAAACTGTCACTACCTCTGGAGTTTATAGGTGTTAAAGCACTATGTAAAGTGTCAGATTTCACAGGAGGAAGTTTATACACCTGGAAGGAGCTATTCTATACCCTGTAATTCTACAAAGTCATAAAAATTGAGTTGAGACAAGTATTTTTATTCTGATATATAAATGTCCTGTGACTTTCTCAGAAGAAATCACATACTCAGATATTCATGACCCACCCTTACAATTAAATGCACTGTAGAACAGACTGTATAGTTTAGGCTCTCGTTCTACTAACATGATTCCTTGTTTTCTCAGTGGAAAAGAGTCAGTGTGCCTGTAAATACCAGTTTACCTTGCTTTAGGGAAACATATGGGCAACAGTTTCTCTAATGAACTTTTAAATTTTAATCTCTTCAGAGGAATGAGAATGAAATCTAGGTGTAAGAACAGTGAGGAAAAAAATAGCGGTAGAGAAAGGTAATAAACGTCACTTTTGAACAGGACATTCATTCAGGCAAAAATAAAGGTGATTAGACTGGTTTATGTGAAGGAACTAGAATTGCAATGATGCGTGCTTTCACATAAGTCTCCTAGCACATATTTAAACACATAAAAATAGGGAAAAACGATGGTCTTTAAAATTCTACTATAATTTCAATTTCTACTTATCAATAATGAAATAAAATAAAAAATAAAATTTTCTCTTTATTATTAAATATATGAATTGTATCTTATCATAAATAAAATGGGAAATACCTCACAATATTATCACTAATTTCTCCTTGCACCTCCTAAACACATACCCATACACAGAAACATATAACCATCCAGGGAAAGAAGAGAAGTGTCTTTTCTAAAGTTAAATTGTTTTCTTTAAAAATAAAGTGCACCATTAATTCATCTCTGGAATGTTAAATTTAAAATACTGCAATCCTCTTTAGGCAAGTAGCCTCCTTCAGAAATGCTTTAAAGAATCCGTTCAATCTATTCAAGGTCTTTTATTTCCATGAAAGTTGAAACTGCTTTATTTCACCTGTTAGATTCCCACCTGTAGTAGAACTGTTAACTGTCCCCCAGGATCCATTCTCACCCTTTTTCATTTCAGTAGTGGAATCTACTCTTCCCTTCTCCCTCTTCACTTGCTCCCCAGCCTCCCTGCGTTTGAGCTGGGCTTATTTCCCAGCCTCTCTTGCAGTCAGGTGTGTCTACCTAAGTTCTTACCAATGGTATGTAAACAGAAGTGACGTGTACAATTCACTGGCCGTTTTCAACTTAAAGACAAGTTGTGTGCCCTGACTCCACTTTTTCCTCTTCTTCTGCCCAAGGAACCACAACTGCAGATGCAAACTTTGATACAGAGATGGAGTCATGTTTCATGTAGAGCTGGCTGGCCCAGAAGTAGTCATCAGCCAGAGCCTGCCTACACTTATATTCTAAAATGAGAAAGGCACAAACTTGTAGTTTATTTACTCAACTGTATTTTTAGGCTGCTTTCTTGTAGTAGCTGACTCTGTATCCTGACTTATAACACACCAAAGTATAAGCTTAGAGTAATAGTGTTCTTGAGCCTTAAGTTATTGGTGCATAAAACTGATGTGAAAACACAGTATTTTAAAAAGTGGAGTGCAAAGCAAAATCAGCATTTGCTTTTTTCCCCCCAAAGATATTCTCAGCAGTTTGTACACTTAGTTTGCATTCCACAAGGAATACTGTATAGTCAAAGTAAATCATGTATCTTGAGAATAATAATACATACCTATTGCAAGTTGAGAAGAATGAGCAACGTACATTATATACCTCTAAGATCACAATGCACATGTAGTGAGCATTGGGATGAAATTCCTCATAGCATTCAATAGCCATTCCTCTGTGCTTTGCTTCATCATTGTAAATCCATTAGCATTCATATCGGTGGACCTCAAAGTGTAGTCTCCAAACCAGCAACATTAGAATCACCTAGGAAAGTGTTAAAAATTCAGCACAGCTGTATTGAATTAAAAATACCCAGTAGGGCCCAGAGATCTGTGGTTCAACAGTCTCTCCAGGTGATTCCAGTGCATGATAAAATTAGTGAAAAATGGCTTTATATAAAAAAGCTAGTAAAGTAGAATTGGCAGTCATTAATAGAAGACATTTGTTGAAATTATATTGACTTAAAAACACTGATCTCAATGTGTGTTTTTAAAATGTCTCATCCTGAGTGATTTTGACTTCTGACACTCAATTTATCTTATTTAATTCTATAAAAATTCTGATTTTTTAAAGTTTCTAAATATTGCAAATGGCAAAATGCTTTATTTTTTCACGTTGGAATAGGCAACACTACTTAAATACTATATTCTCATTCATGTATTATGTCGAGACTTTCCCTTTTCTGCTATATATATAAACGGTACTTTTTAAATTCCATTAAGGGCTTCCCTGGTGGTGCAGTGGTTGAGAGTCCGCCTGCCGATGCAGGGAACACGGGTCCGTGTCCCGATCCGGGAAGATCCCACATGCCGCGGAGCGGCTGGGCCCGTGAGCCATGGCCGCTGAGCCTGCGCGTCTGGAGCCTGTGTTCTGCAGCGGGAGAGGACTCAACAGTGAGAGGCCTGCATACCGAAAAAAAAAAAAAAATTCCATTAAGCTCTACTATATTTTAGAAAATACACATGATTTTTATCACCATACTTTCATATTTATGTGATTACCCTTACATTCCTGTATAATATTCAGAAATAATAACTTAAATTGTTTAGTATTTTACCTTACACACATTTTCATACTTATTAACTAACTTGAGGGTCCTGTTTTGTTAGCTCTGTATTCGTGTAAGAGCAAACAAGAAATTTAGAGAAACTGTGAGATTTACCTAACATTACACACCTAGTAAATGAAACAGCCAAAAGTAACATTAAGGACTTTTGAATCCAAACCTAAACATTGTACTTGCAAGGAAATAAAAATAATAAGTAAGATACAAATTCAGTCTCAGAAAGGATATTGTCCCTATAATTAGTGTTGCAAACAAGCAGATTATTACAAAGGAAGGTGCAGCTGGGCCATTGCTAGACCTCATCTTTCTTATGAGCTCACATAGACCTGCTGCAAACCAGCTGAATCATGGTGGGTAATTAATTTCAGTGAATTTCTACATCTGGGGAAAGAAGAGGATTCTGGGAAAAAGCCACTACGGGAGGTGAGAAAGAAGTAAGTCGACTCGGCAAGTTTGTTTGTTTATGTGTTATAGCTAGGATATCCATTTGGCATTCTCTAAGAAAGATCAATAAATATTTAACTTGCTTTTTCATTGCATTAACTGACAGTAAAGTATATCTTTGAATGCAATTCAGTTCCAAGGTGTTAATACCAACGTGAGAGCAAACTTATCTTTTCCTGATTAAACTGATATTAAGTCAAAAATAAATATATTAGGCAGTAAAATACCAACTTACAATGAAAATTTAGGATATATTATGCTATTTCAAAGGAATATCATGCTTACTGCTGCATTGGATTTTGTCCTCAGACTTCCTGCTGCAAAAATTCACTCTCTTCTCCTCTTGAGGAATCCTGGTGGAAACAGGTAAGAGGCCTTGGGCCAAAGATTTATAATATGATTTAAAACATGTAAAAATTCTTCATGTGATTATTTAAAATATTTTTCAATAAGAAAGTGAAATTATTGCTATAAACTGGAATCAACCTTCAAATACACATACTCATTCATAGATCAGAATAAAAATGCTATTTTACTTGGTAGGTGGGATTATTAGTTTTTTCCATCAAATGTCCTTGTTTCCTACTAGTGTAATGTAGTCAATATAAGTGAGCGTGTCTCCTCCACCGTCCTAGTGAATTTGTACGGGTAACCTTGTCTACCCGTCCTTCAGCTTAGTGGCAAGTTTTTCATCTTATTTTGTAGGTTGCTCTTCCCTTGGCTCATTCATATGCAGAACTGACTTTGTATGTTGTTATTTCTGTCCACTTTTTATGAATATGTTGAAACTAATGAATCTATTAGTGACCCAGTTGAATCGAGTCTGCTACCAGCTGTGCCACCACTGTAATAACTGCCAAAAAAAATGCATTTCTCTCTTTCATTCACCTGGGAGTTGGTTCCTTCCTACCATCCCTGAGTTCACAAGAAGAGGCAGGAACTAGTTTTCTATTATCTCAGTCCCATATTACAAGAGTAGCATTCCAAATAAAGATGAACAAACCTGGACTCATCATCAGTGTATAGAAAAGTGAAAGATGTTATTGAATTAGCTGGTATTAATCTTTTAGGAGGCTTGACCCCATCCACCCAAATACTTTCAAAGTCCATTTTGGATGAGGAGTTTTGATCCCTGAACTGATGGTTTGTAAAGATGATGTGTAAACAGTGTTAAAGTTCTCTTTATAAAGAATTAAGAAGAATGTTGGTACTGGATCAAACAGCAAGAGGGGAGAAGGTAGAGGGAAAGGAGATCACCAAGCTGGAGTGGGGAAAGCTGGTACTCACAGTAAATAAAGGATAGTAAGAGATTCATTATACTGTGGCCAAAGAATCAATTAGAATCCAGAGATTTACTATTAACTTATACATGCAGGTGTAATAAAAAGTCTTAGGCCCAGTCTTTAATGGAGTATACCAATTAAGCAAATGCTTTGTATGAATGATTTGGGGGAAATCAAGAAAAAATTCTTATATTTTAGTGATTCTCAACATATGTGCCTGGAACAGCAACATCGACATCACCTGGGAAATTGTGAGAATTGCAAATTATCAGGGCTTAACCAGACCTAGTGAATTAGAAACTGAGTAGAGCTTAGCTTTCTGTGCTTGAAGGAGCCCTCTAGGTGATTCTGACACAGGGTACAGTGTGAGAACTACTGTCTTATTCTGTATCTAGGTTTATGTGGAGCAGAAAAAAGGGGACAGTTATAGGAGGTGAGATGCTGCAGAAATTAAGAAATCTGTCAAGTAGGAATTTGGTGTTAAATTGCTAAGGACACATGAAAGCAAAGTAAGAATTATCAAGCTCTTGGGAAACACATGGTGGCATATCCTACCATGTAGTAGGTAGTTGAAATCTATATAACCAAATATAAAAATTTTAAAAGAGAGGCTGACTCTAGCTTTGGATAACATTTTTAAAATTTAAAATTATTCATATTCGATGCTAATAATTCTACTGTTGTGTATACTAGATTGGTGAGAAAACTTCCAAGAGCACCAAATGATTTTTATCAAGGAAAGGTTTTGACAGGTCTATCAGTTCCTATATTGTCTACCATAACAAGCTGGAAACGTCTTTGAAGAATATTTAAAGTTTCTTTAATGTTTTAAGATCCACATCTTCCAACCTTTGTGCAAACAGTAATAGGCATTCAGTTTTAAGGCACAGTTAAAACTACCTTAAAGATTTGGATGAAATACGTACTTTAGACAAGAATATATATATATATATTTAACATCTTTATTGCAGTATTATTGCTTTACAGTGGTATGTTAGTTTCTGCTTTATAATAAAGTGAATCAGCTATACATATACATATATCCCCATATCTCCTCCCTCTTGCATCTCCCTCCCTCCCTCCGTATCACACCCCTCTAGGTGGTCACAAAGCACCGAGCTGGTCTCCCTGTGCTCTGTGGCTTCTTCCCACTAGCTATCGGTTTTACATTTGGTAGTGTATATATGTCCATGGCACTCTCTCACTTTGTCCACCTTACCCTTCCCCCTACTTGCGTCATCAAGTCCAGTCTCTACGTCTGTATCTTTATTCCTGTCCTGCCTCTAGGTTCTGCAGAACAATTTTATTTTTTTAGATTCCATATACATGTGTTAGCATACGGTATTTGTTCTTCTCTTTCTGACTAACTTCACTCTGTTTGATAGACTCTTGGTCCACCTACCTCACTACAAATAACTCAATTCCATTTCTTCTTATGGCTAATATTCCATTGTATATATGTGCCACGTCTTCTTCATCCATTCATCTTTCAGTTAACACTTAGGTTGCTTCCATGTCCTGGCTACTGCAAATAGAGCTGCAATGAACATTGTGGTACATGACTCTTTTTGAATTATGGTTTTCGCAGGGTACATACCCAGTACTGGGGTTTATGAGTCGTATGGTAGTTCTATTTTTAGTTTTTTAAGGAACCTCCATACTGTTCTCCATCATGGCTGTATCAATTTACATTCCCACCAACAGTGCAGGAGGGTTCCCTTTTCTCCACACCCTCTCCAGCATTTGTTGTTCGTAGATTTTCTGATGATGCCCATTCTAACTGGTGTGAGGTGATACCTCATTGTAGTTTTTGATTTGCATTTATCTAATGATTAGTGATGTTGAGCAGAGTTTCATGTGCCACTTGGCCATCTGTCTTTCTTCTATGGAGAAATGTCTATTTAGGTCTTCTGCCCATTTTTTGATTGGGTTGTTTTTTAATACTGAGCTGCATTAACTTTTTTTTTTTTTTTTTTTTTTTTGCGGTACGCGGGCCTCTCACTGTTGTGGCCTCTCCCATTGCGGAGCACAGGCTCCGGACGTGCAGGCTCAGCGGCCATGGCTCACGGGCCCACCTGCTCCGCGGCATGTGGGATCTTCCCGGACCGGGGCACGAACCCATGTCTCCTGCATCGGCAGGCATACTCTCAACCACTGTGCCACCAGGGAAGCTCTGCATTAGCTTTTTATATATTTTGGAGATTAATCCTTTGTCTGTTGATTCATTTGCAAATATTTTCTCCCATTCTGAGAGCTGTCTTTTTGTCTTGTTTATAGTTTCCTTTTCTGTGCAGAAACTTTAAGTTTCATTAGGTCCCATCTGTTTGTTCTTGTTTTTGTTTCCATTCCTCTAGGAGGTGGGTCAGAAAAGATGATCATATAGTTTTTCTCCTTCAATTTGTTAATATGGTGTATCACATTGATTGATTTGTGTATATTGAAGAATCCTTGCATTCCTGGGATAAACTCCCCTTAATCATGGTGTATGATCTTTTTAATGTGCTGTTGGATTCTGTTTCTAGGATTTTATTGAGGATTTTTACATCAATGGTCATCAGTGATATTGGCTTGTAATGTTCTTTTGTTGTGACATCTTTGTGTGGTTTTTGTATCAGGGTGATGGTGGCCTCGTAGAATGAGTTTGGGAGTGTTCCTCCCTCTGCTATATTTTGGAAGAGTTTGAGAACTATAGGTGTTAGCTCTTCTTTAAATGTTTGATAGAATTTGCCTGTGAAACCATCTGGTCCTGGGCTTTTGTTTGTTGGAAGGTTTTAAATCACAGTTTCAATTTCAGTGCTTGTGATTAGTCTGTTCATATTTTCTATTTCTTCCTGGTTCAGTCTCAGAAGGTTGTGCTTTTCTAAGAAATTGTCCATTTCTTCCAGGTTATCCATTTAATTTATTTTTTTAACAACTTTATTGGAGTATAATTGCTTTACAATGGTGTGTTACTTTCTGCTTTATAACAAAGTGAATCAGCTCTACATATATATATATATATCCCCGTTTCTCTTACCTCTTGCATCTCCCTCCCTCCCACTCTCCCTATCCCACCCCTCTAGGTGGTCAGAAAGCACCAAGCTGATCTCCCTGTGCTATGCGGCTGCTTCCTGCTAGCTATCAGTTTTACATTTGGTAGTGTATATATGTACATGCAAATCTCTCACTGTGTCCCAGCTTACACTTTCCTCTCCCTGTGTCCTCAAGTCCATTCTCTAGTAGGTCTGCATCTTTATTCCTGTCCTGCCCCTAGGTTCTTCATGACCATTTTCTTTTTTCTTTTTTTTTAGATTCCACATATATGTTAGCATATGGCATTTGTTTTTCTCTTTCTGACTTTCTTCACTCTGTATGATAGACTCTGGGTCCACCCACCTCACTATAAATAACTCAATTCCATTTCTTCTTATGGCTAATATTCCACTGTATATGTGTGCCACATCTTCTTTATCTATTCATTTGTCAATGGACACTTAGGTTGCTTCCATATTCTGGCTATTATAAATAGAGCTGCAATGAACATTGTGGTACATGACTCTTTTTGAATTATGGTTTTGGCAGGGTACATACCCAATAGTGGGGTTTATGAGTTGTATGGTAGTTCTATTTTTAGTTTTTTAAGGAACCTCCATACTGTTCTCCATCATGGCTGTATCAATTTACATTCCCACCAACAGTGCGGGAGGGTTTCCTTTTCTCCATACCCTCCCCAGCATTTGTTGTTCGTAGATTTTCTGAAGATGCCCATTCTAACTGGTGTGAGGTGATACCTCATTGTAGTTTTGATTTGCATTTATCTAATGATTAGTGATGTTGAGCAGCGTTTCATGTGCCACTTGGCCATCTGTATGTCTTCTATGGAGAAATGTCTATTTACGTCTTCTGCCCATTTTTTGATTGGGTTGTTTTTTAATACTGAGCTGCATTAGCTTTTTATATATTTTGGAGATTAATCCTTTGTCTGTTGACTCATTTGCAAATATTTTCTCCCATTCTGAGAACTGCCTTTTCATCTTGTTTATAGTTTCCTTTGCTGTGCAGAAACTTTGTGTTCTATTGATCTATATTTCTATTTTTGTGCCAGTACAATACTGTCTTGATTACTGCAGTTTTGTAGTATAGTCTGAAATCAGGAAGCCTGCTTCCTCCAGCTCCGTTTTTCTTTCTCAAGATTGCTTTGGCTATTCGGGTTCTTTTGTGTTTCCATACCAATTGTGAAATTTTTTGTTCTAGTTCTGTGAAACCTGCTATTGGTAGTTTGATAGGAATTGCATTGAATCTGTAGATTGCTTTGGCTAGTATAGTCATTTTCACAATGTTGATTCTTCCAATCCAAGAATGTGGTATATCTTTCCTTCTGTTTGTATCATCTTTAATTTCTTTCATCAGTGTCTTATACGTTTCTGCATACAGGTGTTTTGTCTCCTTAGGTACGGTTATTCCTAGGTATTTTATTCTTTTTGTTGCAATGGTAAATGGGAGTGTTTCCTTAATATCCATTTCAGATTTTTCATCATTAGTGTACAGGAATGGAAGAGACTTCTGTGCATTAAACTTGTATCCTGCTACTTTACCAAATTCACGGATTAGCTCTAGTCATTTTTTGGTAGCATCTTTAGGATTCTCTATGTATAGTATCATCTCATCTGCAAACAGTGACAGCTTACTTCTTCTTTTCCTATCTGGATTCCTTTTATTTCTTTTTCTTCTCTGATTGCTGTGGCTAAAACTTCCGAAACAATGTTGAATAATAGTGGTGAGAGTGCAAAACATTGTCTTGTTCCTGATCTTAGTGGAAATGTTTTCCGTTTTTCACCATTGAGAACAATGTTGGCTGTGCATTTGTCATATATGGCCTTTATTATGTTGAGGTAAATTCCCTCTATGCTTGTTTTCTGGAGGGTTTTTATCATAAATCAGTGTTGAATTTTGTCAAAAGCTTTTTCTTCTTCTGTTGAGATGATCATATGGTTTTTATTCTTGAATTTGTTAATATGGTGTATCACATTGATTGATTTGCATATATTGAAGAATCCTTGCATTCCTGGGATAAACCTCACTTGATCAGGGTGTATGATCCTTTTAATGTGCTGTTGGATTCTGTCTGCTAGTATTTTGTTGAGGATTTTTGCATCTATGTTCATCAGTGATATTGGCCTTTAGTTTTCTTTCACTGTGTCCTCTTTGTCTGGTATTTGTGTCAGGGTGATGGTGGCCTCTTAGAATGAGTTTGGGAGTGTTCCTCCCTCTGCTATATTTTGGAAGAGTTTGAGAACTATAGGTGTTAGCTCTTCACTAAATGTTTGATAGAATTTGCCTCTGAAGCCATCTGGTCCTGGGCTTTTGTTGGAACATTTTTTTTTTTTTCTGTGGTACGCAGGCCTCTCACTGTTGTGACCTCTCCTGTTACGCAGCAGAGGCTCTGGACGCGCAGACTCAGTGGCCATGGCTCACAGGCCTAGCTGCTCCAGAGCATGTGAGGTATTCCTGGACCGGGGCAGGAACTTGTATCCCCTCCATCGGCAGGCAAACTCTCAACCACTGCACCACCAGGGAAGCCCCTGTTGGAAGATTTTTAATCACACTCTCAATTTCGGTGCTTGTGATTTGTCTGTTTATATTTTGTATTTTTTCCTGGTTCAGTCTCTGAAAGTTGTGCTTTTCTAAGAATTGGTCCATTTCTTCCAGGATGTCCATTTTATTAGCGTATAGTTGCTTGTAGTAATCTCTCATGATCCTTTGTATTTCTTCACTGTCAATTGTTACTTCTCATTTATCATTTCTAATTCTGTTGATTTGAGTCTTCTCCCTTTTTCTTGATGAGTCTGGCTAATGGTTTATCAATTATTTTTATCTTCTCAAAGAACCAGCTTTTAGTTTTATTGATCTTTGCTATTTTTTCCTTCATTTCTTTTTTATTTATTTCTGATCTAATCTTTATGATTTTTTTCCTTCTACTAACTTTGGGGGGTTTTTATTCTTCTTTCTCTAATTGCTTTAGATGTAACGTTTGATTGTTTATTTGTGATGTTTCTTCTTTATTAAGGTGGGATTTTATTGCTATAAACTTCCCTCTTAGAGTTGCTTTTGCTGCATCCTATAAGTTTTGGGTTGTTGTGTTTTCATTATCATTTATTTCTAGGTATTTTTTGATTTCCTCTGATTTCTTCAGTGATCTCTTGTGTGTTAAGTAGTGTATTTTTAGTCTCCATCCACTTGTACTTTTACAGATTTTTTCTGGTAATTGATATCTAGTCTCCTGGCACTGTGGTCGCAAAAGATAGTTGATACAATTTCAATTTTCTTAAATTTACCAAGGCTTGATTTGTGACCCAAGGTGTGATCTATCCTGGAGAATGTTCCATGAACACTTGAGAAGAAAGTGTGTTCTGGTGTTTTTGGATGGAATGTCCTAGAAATATCAATTAAGTCCAACTTGTTTCATGTGTCATTTTAGGATTGTGTTTCCTTATTTATTTTCATTTTGGATAAAATGTCCATTGGTGAAAGTGGGGTGTTAAAGTTCCCTACTATGATTGTGTTACTGTCAATCTCCCCTTTTATGGCTGCTAGCATTTGCCTTATGTATTGAGGTGCTCCTATGTTGGGTCCATTAATATTTCCAATTGTTATATCTTCTTCTTGGAATGATCCCTTGATCATTATGTACTGTTGTTCTTTGTCTCTTGTAATTGTCTTTATTTTAAAGTCTATTTTGTCTGATATGAGAATTGCTACTCCAGCTTTCTTTTGGTTTCCATTTGCATGGAGTATCTTTTTCCATCCCCTCACTTTCAGTCTATATGTGTCCCTAGGTCTGAAGTGGGGCTCTTGTAGGCAGTATATATACTGATCTTATTTTTGTATCCATTCAGCCAGTCTGTGTCTTTTGATTGGAGCATTTAATCCACATATATTTAAGGTAGTTATTGACATGTATATTCCTATTACCATTTTCTCAGTTATTTTGGGTTTGTTATTGTAGATATTTTCCTTCTCTTGTGTTTCCTGTCTAGAGAAGTTCCTTTAGCATTTGTTGTAAAGCTGGTTTGGTGGTGCTGAATAGCCTTAGATTTGCTTGTCTGTAAAGATTTTAATTTCTCCATTGAATCTGAATGAGATCCTTGCTGGGTAGAGTAATCTTGGTTGTAAGTTTTTCTCTTTCGTCAGTTTAAATATGTCCTGCCACTCCCTTCTGGCTTGCAGAGTTTCTGCTGAAAGGTCAGCTGTTAACCTTATGGGGATTCCCTTGTATGTTATTTGTTCTTTTTTCCTTTCTGCTTTTAATATTTTTTGTCTGTATTTAATTTTTGATAGTTTGATTAATATGTGTCTTGGTGTGTTTCTCCTTGGATTTATCCTGAATTGTACTCTCTGCCCTTCCTGGATGTTTTAAATTGTAATCTCTCCAAATATTTTCTCAGTCCCTTTCTTTTTCTCTTCTTCTTCTGTCACCCCTATTATTCAAATGTTGATGTGTTCAGTGTTGTCCCAGAGGTCTTTGAGGCTGCCTTCAATTCTTTTCATTCTTTTTTCTTTATTCTGTTCTGCAGTAGTTATTTCCACTATTTTATCTTCCAGGTCACTTATCTGTTCTTCTGCCTCAGTTATTCTGCTATTGATTCCTTCTAGAGAATTTTAAATTTCATTTATTGTGTGGTTAATGATTGTTGGTTTGCTCTTTAGTTCTTCTAATTCCTTGTTGAATGTTTCTTGTATTTTCTCCATTCTATTTCCAAGATTTTGAATCATGTTTACTATCATTACTCTGAATTGTTTTTCAGGTAGACTTCCTATTTCCTCTTCATTTGTTTGGTCTGGTGGGTTTTTACCTTGTTCCTTCATCTGCTGTGTGTTTCTCTGTCTTCTCATTTTGCTTAACTTACTGTGCTTGGGGTCTCATTTTTTTCAGGCTGCCGGTTCGAAGTTTCTGTTGTTTTTGGTGTCTGCCCCCAGTGGCTAATGTTGGTTCAGTGGGTTGTGTAGGCTTCCTGGTGGAGGGGAATGGTGCCTGTGTTCTGGTGGATGAGGCTGTATCTTGTTTTTCTGGTGGGCAGGACTGCATCCAGTGGTGTGTTTTGAGGTGTCTCTGACCTTATGATTTTAGGAAACCTCTCTGCCAATGGTTGGTGTTGTGTTCCTGTATTTCTAGTTGTTTGGCATATGGTGGCCAGCACTGTATCTTGCCAGTCATTGAGTGGAGCTGGGTCTTAGTTTTGAGATGAAGATCTCTGGGAGATCTTTCCCAATTTGATTTTATGTGGAGCTGGGAGGTCTCTGGTGGACTCGGCTCTCCCACCTCAGAGGTACAGGCCTGAAACCCAGCTGGAGCATCAAGACCGTGTCAGGACTACAGCTCAGAAGAATAGGGAGAGAAAAAGATAAAAGAAAGAAAAAAATACAATAAAACAAAATAAAGTTATTAAAATAAAAAATACAAAAATTATTAAAGATAAAATCATTAAAAATTAATTTAAAAAAGAAGGAAATAAAGAAAGAAGGGAGCAACCAAACCAAAAAACAAATCCACCAATGATAACAAGTGCTGAAGACTATACTTAAAAAAAAAAAAAAAGGACAGACAGAACCCTAGGACAAATGGTAAAGCAAAGCTATACAGACAAAATCACACAAAGAAGCATACACATGCACACTCAGATAAAGGGAAAAAGGAAATATATAAATATATATATATTTATATGGAAGAGAGCAACCAAATCAATAAACAAACATCCCAATGATAATAAACTGTAAATACTAAACTAAGATAAACATAAAACCAAAAACAAATTAGATGCAGAAAGCAAACCCCAAGTCTACAGTTGCTCCCAAGTCCACCGCTTCAATTTTGGGATGATTTGTTGTCTATTCAGGTATTCCACAGATGCAGCGTACACCAAGGTGATTGTGGGGATTTAATCTGCTGCTCCTGAGGCTGCTGGGAGTATTTTCTCTTTCTCTTCTTTGTTCACACAGTTCCTGGGGTTCAGCTTTGGATTTGGCCCTGCCTCTGTTTGTAGGTCACCTAAGGGCATCTGTTCTTTGCTGAGACAGGACTGGTTTAAAGTAGCAGCTGATTAGGAGGCTCTGGCTCAGTCAGGCTTGGGGGAGGGTGGGGTACGGAATGTGGGGCAAGCCTGAAGTGGCAGAGGCCGGTGTGACATTGCAACAGTGTGAGGCACACCATGTGTTCTCCCTGGGAAATTGTCCCTAGATCCTGGGACACTGGCAGTGGTGGGCTACACAGACTCCCGGGAGGGGAGGTGTGGATAGTGACCTGTGCTTGCACACAGGATTCTTAGTGGTTGCAGTAGCAGCCTTAGCATCTCATGCCTGTCTCTGGTGTCCATGCTGATAGCTGTGGTTCATGCCCATCTCTGGAGCTTGTTTAGGCGGTGGTCTGAATCCCCTCTCCTCGCGCACCCCGAAACAATTGTTTCTTAGGCAAGTCCAGACTTTTTCCCAGACTCCCTCTCAGCTAGCTGTGATGCAAGAGCCCTCTTCAGTCTGTGTTCAGCCAACCCCAGTCCTCTCCCTGTGATCTGACCTCCAAAACTGGAGCCTCAGCTCTCAGCCCCCACTCGCCCCGGCAGGTGAGCAGACAAGCCTCTCAGGCTGGTGAGTGCTGGTGGGCACCGATCCTCTGTGTAGGAAGCTCTCCACTTTTCCCACTGCACCCCTTTTGCTGCACTCTCCTCCGTGGCTCTGAAACTTCCCCCCAGCCACCCCCCATCTCTGTCAGTGAAAGGCCTTCCTAGTGTACGAAAACTTTTCCTCCTTCACAGCTCCATCCCAGAGGTGCAGGTCCTGTCCCTATTCTTTTGTCTCTGTTTTTCTTTTGCCCTACCCAGGTACATGAGTTTCTTGCCTTTTGGGGAGTCTGAGGTCTTCTGCCAGTGTTCAGTAGGTGTTCTGTAGGAGTTGTTCCACATGTAGATGTATTTCTGATGTATTTGTAGTGAGGACATTGATCTCCACTTCTTACTCCTCCACCATCTTGAAGGTCTCCAAGGAAATCTTTTAAAATTGTGTATGTGTACTCTCTTTAGTATTTCATCTCTGTATGTCTAGAACCAAATCATTATTTCTATTACAATACTCTTTTGCTGATGCTTTTAGAACAAGTAAATTACCAATTTATTTTTTTCAGAAACTATAAACTTTATTTTTTTATTTTTTATTAAGGTAGGGTTGATTTATAATACATTAGTTTCAGGTATACAATATAGAAGTGTAAAATTTTTTAGATTATACTCCATTTAAGGTTATTATAAAATATTATAAAATTTGTGCTGTACAATGTATCCTTGTAACTTATTTATTTTATACCTAAGAGTTTGTATTTCTTAATCTCCTACCCCCATCTTACTCCTTTCCTCTTCTGTCTCCCACTGGTAACCACTCCTTTGTTCTCTATATCTGTAGTCTGTTTCTATTTTGTTATATGCATTCATTTATTTTTTAGATTTCACATATAAGTGATAACACACAGTATTTATCTTTCTCTAACTTATTTCACTAAGCATAATACTCTCCAGGTCCATCTCCTTCCATGTTGTTGCAAATGGAAAAATTTCTTTCTTATGGTGGAGTATTATTCCTCTGTGTGTGTGTGTGTGTGTGTGTGTGTGTGTGTGTGTGTGTGTGTGTCTTTCATTTTGTTTATCCAGTCATTTCTTGATGGACATTTGTGTTGCTTCCATAGCTTGGCTATTGTAAACAATGCTACTATGAACCTTGGCGTGCATGTATCTTTTTGAAATAGAGTTTTTGTTTTCTTTGGATGTGTAACCAGGAGTGGAATTGCTAGATAATATGTTAGTTCTATTTTTAGTTTTTTGAGGAGTCTCCATACTGTTTCCCATAGTGGCTGCACTAATTTACATTCCCACAAACAGTGTGTAAGTGTTCCCTTTTCTCCACATCCTTCCCAACATTTGTCATTTGTGGTCTTTTGATGATAGCCATTCTGACAGGTGAAATCTCATTGTGGTTTTGATTTGCATTTCTCTGATTAGAGATGTTGAGCATCTTTCCATGTACCTGTTGACCATCTGTATGTATTCTTTGGAAAAATGTTTGTTCATGTCTTCTGCCCATTAAAAAAATTTATTTTTATATTGAGTTGTATGAGGTGTTTATATATTTTGGATATTAACACCTTATAGGTTTTATCATTTGCAAATACTTTATCCCATTCAGTAGGTTGATTTTTCCTTTTGTTGATGGTTTCCATGGCCGTGAAAAAGCTTTTTAAGTTTAATTAGATCCCATTTCTTAATTTTTGCTTTTGGTTCCTTTGCCTTAGGGGAGACGTTAAAAAATATATATTGCTACGATTCATGTCAATGAGTGTTCTGCCTGTATTTTCTTCTAGGAGTTTTATGGTTTCAGGTCTTAACATTTAGGGGTTTTTTTTAATCCATTTTGAGTTTATTTTTGTATATGGTGTGAGAAAATGTCCCCATTTTACTCTTTTACAAGTATCTATCCAGTTTTCCCAGCACCACTTATTGAACAGACTTTTCCCCCATTGTATATTCTTGCCTCCTTTGTCATAGGTTAATTGACCATAAGTGTGTGCATTTATTTCTGGACTCTGTCCCACTGATCTGTGTGTCTTTTTTTGTGCCAGTAGCATACTATTTTGATTACTGTAGCCTTAGAGTATATTTTGAAGTCAGAGAAAGTGACTCCAGCTCTGTTCTTCTTTCTCAAGATTGCTTTGGCTATTCATGGTCTTTTGTGTTGCCATACAAGTTTTAGAATTATTTGTTCTAGCTTTGTGAAAAATGCCATTGGTATTTTGATAGAGATTACATTGAATCTATAGATTGCCTTGGTAGTATGGTCATTTTAAGAACATTGATTCATGATCATGGTTTATCTTTCCATCTGTGTTGTCTTCATATTTTCTTAAATCAGTGTCTTATTGTTTTCCAATTACAGATCTTTTACCTTCTTAGATTTATTGTTTTCTTAATTTCTCTTATAGTTCACTGTTAGTGTACAGAAATGCAACAGACTTCTGTAAATGAATTATGTATCCTGTAACGTTATAGACTTCATTGATTAGCTCTAGTAGTTTTGGGTGGCATCTTTAGGGTGAATAATCAATTAATTTAGAAACAAAGATTAAAATACAGGATAAAAAATATTCATGATCAAATATTTTATCTTAAAATGTAAAAATGTACATTTTATTTATCAATTGTTTTATGAATGTTCAAGATTTTTTAAAAAATATGTCTGTTGATTAAAAAATTCTGTCATCTTTGGTATGTAAACTACACCCACAATGCACTCTTTTTTGATTTTTCACAGCAGATCCAGGATCTTAAGATATAATATAAAACAATTTGCATGCAGAATTATTTTATCACTTTTAATGGAAAATCACAAATTTACTTGTTATCCTTGTAGAGAGCACATGTGGAATTATTTAAATATTTTATTTTTCTCAAACTTTTATGATTATGCCACCCACACCTAATTAGATAACGGCTCATCTTTATTAAACCATTCCAAAACATTCAACTTTGTTACCATAAAAATAACATTTTTAGTTAAAGTAGTTTTAATTACAATATGTAATAGAATAACATGTTTATCTAATATAAAACAGTTTAAGGAACACACATAACAGTCTATTAATTGCATTCAAGTCTGCTGGAGGCCACTGAGTTGTGTGGACTAGCTGGAGAGCCACCGCCAAGGTCAAGGCACTAACTTATTGTTAGTATCTCGCATAGAGAGAATGGAGAGGGCTAGTTAATCTAGAGTCAAAAATGTGGACTAAAAGTAGTTCTTCATTGATATTTCCATAATCTAAAGTTCTGATATTTATATTTTTAAAAGCCTCTAAGTGAATAAAGGTTATTACTTTTAAATTATATTTTGATTATTTAGATAAATCAGGTTTAAATAAATATATTTTATTTAAGTATAATTACCTCTAAATTATAATGTCCTTTGAAATCATACTGACTTTTTGCATCTTTTATGGACAAAAATGGTTGTTGGGAAGAATTGACAGCCTTCTGAGAGATCTGTGCTTTGCATGAGGTATTGCCACTGTTCAAAATGTGCTACAAGACATGCCACACAATCTTCTTACTAGAGAGGTAGTCTCAAGGCCAGGATCAGTATTTTATTTGTGCATATGTCATAAGTGCCTATTCCAAAGAGGAGCAGTGAGTAGGCACTGAGTAATTGTTGAATAAGAAAAAAGAAAAGGAGAGATTCTGTGATATGTTTTTTTTTCTTACTACCCTTCTGATTTTTTTCTCCTGATTTCTTTCCGTTTATTTTTTCTACATGCTATCTTATTTTTAATGTAATATTCCTTTCTTCATATTCTAATCACAAGATAGTCATTCCACCTTGTTCTGTTGTTCTGAAGAGACATAAAAGCAGAGACAGGCTATACCTTGCCTTGTAGAATAAGAATAGAAAAATGACATTCTGTGGACATCAGTTTATAATATATCCTACATGTGCTGTGTCTTGCTTTGTGGTCCATAATCTAAAAAGCAATTTTTATTTAGAAACATTCTTGTTGGAAAAATAAAGCATTATATAAGGTAACTCAATATTTATAGACTTAGAGAAGATTTGGAGTAAAGAAAATACATGTTGGATTAAAGGTATTTTTCTGATTTTAGATTGAGCATTCAGAAGCAATTTATAAAAGGTAACAAACACTAATTTATAGAAGATGCCAAAATATCTGACTTTTGAAACCTAGAAACAAATATTTCTTTTCCTCGTCTTATGGAAAGTAATGAGATCCATAGAACAATATGTCAAATAGTTTTGGTACTCAAATATTCACCTTGAAACATTTTTTAAATTTTTGTAAATGTAGTCATAATTAAAGCAATATCACCTTTTAGTTTTCACACTCATTTCTCTAGCCTCGTCATGTTAAAAAAAATGCACAAGTGGATTCTACACATGTGGCATCTATTTCTATGTCATAAACTTCCTCCATAATCTCTTAAAATATGCTTTCTCTTCTTAATCTTAAAATTCAATTTAGTTGTATTCAATTTGAATAATACATAGTATATTTTATAAAAAGTAATTTAAAAATTGTTATACTGAAATATTTTTAAGAATTAATTTTGAGAATAATTGAGAATTATTATACAAATAATTGACCACACCAACTGAAAAGTTTAGGTGCATATGTAATCTAGTGGTCTAGAACTAGAAATGCCCTGATTAAAGGCCTCATTAATTATGCATCTTCTCTGAAGGGTAGCAGCCCAAGTCAGGGGATATTAAAGATTTTGACTTTTTTTTTTTACTGGAAAGATGCAACATTGAGGTTATTCAGATATTTTTTCTGCCTCTATACTTATTTTTCACCGAATTTATTCTCTACACAGATTAGGGAGTCAGGGCTGGCTATGTATAAAGAAATACAAAGTGGGGCTTCCCTGGTGGCGCAGTGGTTGAGAATCCGCCTGCCGATGCAGGAGACACGGGTTCGTGCCCTGATCCGGGAAGATCCCACGTGCCGCGGAGCAACTAAGCTCGTGAGCCATGGCCGCTAGGCCTGCGCGTCCGGAGCCTGTGCTCCGCAAAGGGAGAGGCCACAACAGTGAGAGGCCCGCATACCGCAAAAAAAAAAAAAAAAAAAAAAAAAAAAAAAAAAAAAAAAAAAAGAAATACAAAGTGATATAAGCTCTGATTCAAAAAAGAAAAAAAATTCAATTAAAGGTACTAAAATGTAAGACATTGCCCTCTAAAAACATGTCATAATTTGTAAACACAATAGAGGTAATAGGGGTACATGAATAACAACATAAACCTACAAGTCTCCCCCCAGACCTTTGGTATGTGCACCTCCTGACTTAGAACCTTTGCTAGGCTTTTCGACATTCTGCTCTCTCCATTTGTTTAGCATCGATTTATCCTCCAGGTTGCACTTTAAAAGTCACTTCCTCAGGGAACTCATTATTTACTTTACAGAAGCATCCTCTATTTTTCATTCAGACACATCCTAATAACTATTTATATAATCATTTAATTTTCTGTACCCCATTGGATTGTCATCTTCTTGAGGGCAGTACACATTGTTTTGTTATTCACTCTCCTCTCAGGGCCTAGAGTAATGTGTATTGTATATTTTTATTTTTAAAATGCCTGTGCATGCTGTGAGTTGAGGAAACAATTGAATGGATAGAGGCCCCAATATATAATACTTGGTGAAGTGTTTGTTACTTTCCATGAGGAGACTGTCAATCAAGGGAGCAAATAACCACCGCTGTGACATCTGCATAGCCCCGCTTCCCACTCTGTCAAGGCCAGTATTTGACATTGTGGAATAGAGGGTAAAAAAAAAATCTGTGACTCCAAGGTTGCTCATTTTCAGCTTTATGAATTAAGAAGTAAAAATAGAGCTGAAGAGATTCAGATATGAACCTCCCAATTTTATTTAATTTTTGGCCTAGACAGAAATGTTGATTGGTAGCTCTACCATCTCCAAGGGACAAAGACCAAATTACTGGCATTAGGAGGTTAGTGAAAGTGTTGAGAAGAGAGTAATATCTTGGCTGTGATATCAGCTACTATGGAGGTAAAGAAGTATCATTAGTGAATTCTGTAACCATTGCCTTAAAAAGGACACAGTGAGAGCCTGCAGTTGGCCTTATAAGGAAAAGCCTAATGCCCTCAGGTGTAGATAAAGATGCACGAATACAAGCAGCCAGGAAAATGTCAGAGATGTAAGATTAAATTTGGGAATTTAGGAAAAGCCAGAAACTAGAGTTTCTGGAATAAGAAATGGGGGTATAGAGTTCTCCTTATAAAATAAAGTAAGAAAAAAATTGGATTATTTGGTTGATACCAGCCTTTTAAAAGTAATTAACCCATTAAAGTTGAGTCTGTTATAAAGAATATGACAATGGAACTTACTTTGGAACATTACCAGCATTTTATATAACCACTATAGTCTGTTGCAAATTCTTGTGATAAATACTACATATTTCAGATCCCATGATTATTTCAAAAAATCATTGTTTCAATTATTTTGTACATTTTTATTGGTACTGTTATCACATGTATTGCCACACTTTTAACAGAAGCAAATAAACATTTCTCAAAGAAATGGAAGATTTTGAAATTTAAATTTAGAGTACCTAAGGATAAAAAATGTTAAACCTTTCTCTTGCCTGCTACTCAGGACTAAAATACTGGAAAACAAAGGCCTTGAAATTTGATCCTATCCTTTTATGATTAAAATGAAAAGGACAGCTGTACAAAAGAGATTCCTTTTTCACACATCACTTCTTTTTAATATCTTTCTAGTTGTGCCTTCGCCCTTAGATACTTTAGAGCAGCTTCAATAAGGGTATGCATTCCTGTTAGGTGTTTCCTTAAATGCAGACAGCTCTGGGACTAGACTAAAGGAACCTCTGCTTTACAATCCTACACCTCTTACCAAGTGGTGAGAACAATAAGCAGGATTACCTCCTTAGGCCAATTAATCAAGAAAAATTGGGTAGCCTGGAGCTTTCTTTCTAGCTGACAGCACAAAGTAATAATTCATCTTAAGCAGTTAGAACCTTCTGATTCTTTGCATTTTTCCTCTATTTCCTTAGTTCCTCTATTTGTCTACTATATATATAGAGTTTCGTAGTTACACAGATTTGATTTTCCCCATGTATTTAGAAGGGTCATCTATAAATATGCTAATTTTATAATTTAATTCTTGATATGCTTTGCAATTTTCTGATATGGTATTTGGAGCCACATCCTATTTTAATTTTTTAAACATTGCTGTGTTTCTAATTTAATGATTTTATTTTCCAGTATCAGCTTTTCAGTCTTAGGTAATGACGTCAAAGACAAAGGTCCAGAATTGGTCTTTTGGTCCATCTGACTTAAATCTTGGGACTTAAATTTTTGCTGCCAGAGCCATGACTTTTCTATTCATTGGAGGAGGAATTCATGCTATATCTAGTCCCAATAAAAGCTAATTAAAACTTTCTGAAAATAATATAGCTATGTATTGCCATGTCTTAATCTTTAAATCATAAGATTGAAAGGGGCTTAAGAATTTCAATGACCATACATCCTTTTTCACTTGAGACAGTCCAGATTTACATTTATCGCCCATCAGAATAATTATTGTGCTCCCATTTAGTCTTTTTCACTTTTCCCAATGTGAATGAAAATTTATTTGGCCCCCTGACTTAGATGTCATTTTTTCCCTTCTGTCACATGTCAGAAGTCTCTTCATGGGATCACTGATAGGTAGTTAATTTTTGCTTGAGAAATTCTAGTGCTACAAACCATTACTTACATAGAATGGCCTGCCTTCCTTGTATAGCTCCATTTGAAGTTATTTCTTATATTGAGTTTTCATTAAGCTAACTACTATTAAGCTGAGTTTAAAAACTTGGAAGTTGCCACTCTGTCCTAATCAGTAAAAAGCTGCACAGGCTGAAAAATCCACAACTCTTCTTAGAGCCATAAGAGAAATGAGTTTACAGGGCAAGCCACTGCCCCCAAGATTGTACAGGCGGTCTGTCTTACCAGAGCAGAGTCTCATTATTGGAAATGCCCTAGGGAACTAGTGCAGGGGTAGGAAAACCTGAACTGTAAGTGACAAATTGCTAGAGGCTCAGTGCAGACAGCAGTGAGAGTTAAAAACTCCAGGGGACCCACTCATAGAGGGTCCAAAATATACTGAGATCCACCTCCAGGAGCTTTACTAGATTCCCATAGTAAATATTAGAGAAAAATGTCCTCAGCCTTCTGGAAGGGAGAAAGGAAAAAAAAAAAAATTGAAATATGCCAGAGCACTCAGTTCTTTTTAACAAGGCTTGCGTTAAGAGAAACTAGTTAACCAGAGCCTAACCTGCTGAGGTATTATCAGAGCCGAACTGATCTGAAGAAGAGGAATACCCAACTCCAGCCATCTTACCTACCTAAGGGGGGAGAAAAAACTGAGAAATGCTTTTGAAGTTCATAATTAGACACACAAGCTCAGTGAAAGACTAAGAGCTAATCAAGGACTCTAGAACACGTTCCTCCCCCCACACCTTGCTACCACATTACTAAGCGCTTTTATTTTTTTAGCTGCACCTTGCAGCTTGTGGGTTCCTATTTCCCCAACCAGGGATTGAAACTGGACCTTCAGCAGTGAAAGTGCAGAATCCTAACCTCTGAACTGCTAGGAAAGTCCTGCTAAGGGCATATTTACAGCAGCTCCTTTGACCCAGTACATCATTTTCACCTATCAAGAAAAATTACAAGGTGTACCAAAAGGCAGAAAACACAATTTAGAGACACAGAGCAAGCATCAGAAACAGACACAGTAGGAATGTTGGATTTTTCAGACCAAGAATTTAAAACTACTATGATTAACACACTAAGGGCTCTTGGATCAAGTAGACAACAGGCAAGAAGAGATGAGCAATATAAGCAGAGAGAGATGAAAATCCTAAGAAAGAAACAAAAAGAAATGCTAGAAATTTAAAACTTAACAGAAATGAAGAATGCCTTTACTGAGCACATTAGTGACTGGACATTGGATGAAGAAAGAGTTTATGATATAGAGGATATCAATAGAATCCTCAGACTGAAAAGAAAAGAGAGCAAAGACTGAGAAAAATCAGAGTATCCAAGGACTGTGGAGTAACTACAAAAAAAAAAATTGTAACATACACATAATGGGAATACCAGAAGGAGAAGAAAGAAAAGAACAGAAATATTTGAAACTATAATGCCTAAGAATTTCCCCAAATTATAGTCAAACACTAACCACAGATCCACAAACCTCAGAGAACATCAAGCAGGATAAATACTCTGCCCTCCCCCACCCCCCAAAAAAGCCCTACACTTAGGCCTGAGGAATATCATCTTCAAACTACAGAAAATCAAATTAAAGAAAAAATCCTAAAGGAAGCCAGAAGGTAAAAATACCTTTACCTATAGAGGAAAAAAGATAAGACCTCTACCTTCTCCTTGCAAGAAGGGAGTGGAGTGAAATAATTAAAATGCTGAGAGAAAAAAAACCCCACCAACCTAGAATTCTGTACACTGCAAAATTATCCTTCAAAAGTGATGAAGAAATAAAGACTTTCTCAGCAAATAAAAATTGAGGGAATATGTTGCCAGTAGACTTGTCTTGCAGGAAATGTTAAAATAAGTTCTTTAGAGTGAAGGAAAATAATATATATCAGAAACATGGATCTAATTAACCAAAGGAAGAGCATTGAAGAAGGAATAAGTAGAAAAGTAAAATAAAAACTTATTTTTCTTACTCTTAACTGACCTAACAGAAAAGTTTGTTCAATTATGTAGCTTTAGGTATATATCTTGTTTGTATACATTTATGTATATATATATATATACATATATCTGTATATATATATGTATACTTATGTAGATGTATATATAAGTAAAATGAATGACAGCAATGATACAAGAAGTGGGAGGAAGGAATTAGGATTATTTTGTTATTATAAGTTACTCACACTATCCATGAAGTGGTATAGTGTTGTTTAAAAGTGTACTTGAATTAGCTGCAAATATATATTGCAAATTCTAGAGCAACAACTAAAAATTTTTTTAAAGTATAACTGATATGCTAAGAAATGAGAGAAAAATGTAATCATCAGAATTCTCAATTCAAACCTCAAAAGGAAGAAAACATAGTGAAAGACAAAAATAGGAAAAAGAATAAGGGCAACAAATAGAAAGCAGTAATGAATATGTTAAATTAATCCAACCATCTCAATAATTGCTTTTAATGCAATGATGTAAATGTATCAATGGAAAGACAAAGATTGTCAGAATGGATCAAAAAAAAAATACCCTACTATATGCTGTCTAAAAGAAACCCACTTTGAATATAAAGACACATATGAATTAAAAGTAAATGGTTGGAGAAAAATGTACTATGCTAACACTAGTCAAAAATAAAAACAGCAGTGGCTATATTATTTTCAGGCAGAGCTGACTTCAAAGTAAAGAAAGTTATCAAAGAAAGAAAGGTATTATATAATAACAAACAGATCAATTCTCCAAAAAAGACGTAACAATTCTTATCTTATATGTGTCTGACAACAGAGCATCAGACTACCTGGGAGAAATACTGATAGAATTTCAAGGAGAAAAATAGAAATCCACTTTCATAGCTGGAGACTTCAACACTCCTCTCTCAGAAATGAATAGATCCAGCAGGCAGAAAATCAGTAAGAACGTAATTGAACTCAATAATACCATCAATCAACTGTATATAATTAACATCTGTAGACTGTTTCATCCAACAACAGCAGAAAACACATTTGTCTCAAGCTTTCATGAAACATTCACCAAGAAAGAACACATTCTGGGCCATAAAACACACGAACAAATTCAAAGAAATAGAACTCATACAGTGTCAGTTCTTAGATCACAATGGAATTAAACTAGAAATCAATAAGAAAAAAAATTAGAAAATTCCAAATATATGGAGGTTATACATACTTCTAAATAACACATGGGTCTTAGAAATCTCAAGGAAAATTGTAAAATATTTTGAGATAAAATGAAAATACAAGTAATCAAAATTTGCAGGGTTCAGCAAAAGCAGTGCTTAGAGGGAAATGTATAACATTGAATGCTTATATTAGAAAAGAAGAAAAATCTAAATTCAATCATCTAAGTTTCCACCTTAGGAAACTAGGGGGAAAAAAGAGCAAATTAAATCCCAAGTAGGAAGATTAAAATAATAATAATAATTAGAGGAGAAATAAATGAATTTGAAAGCAGAAAATAGAGAAAATCAATGAAACAAAGAGCTTGTTATTTGAGAAGATCAGTAAAATAAATGAGTCTCAAGCCAGAGGAAAAAAAGAAAACAAATTACTAATATCAGAAATAAGAAGGGAGACAACACTGTAGATCTTATGGAAATTAAAAGGATAATAAATGAATTTATGAACAACTCTGCCCACAAATTTGATAATCTAGATGAAATGGACCAATACCATTACTAATTATTGTCTTTCAGGGATTATCAAGCAAATGTTTCTGCATGTAATTATCAGGTGATTGTATTATAGATTTCAGTTTCTTACAATGGAAAGGAAAAACTCAGTGCATATGTTTTAATTATAAACTTGGTCTTTGTTTTCCCTTTTCTGTTCCCCTCATTTCCCCATCCTCTCTAGCTTATGTCTGTCTCTTCCCTTTTGCTCCTCTGCGCCAGATTCTCTTTGCCTTACCTTGTGAGTACACATTCTGATACTTAGTCTTTATTAACACCCAGACAGTATAGGGTTGGGATGAAAAGTGTGGGGGCCTGGAGATGAACTTCCTGGATGTGAACACACATTACATCCCTTGCTAATTTTTAATTTTTCTTGTTTCCCTGGGAAAAGTGCTTAAATTGTCTGTGTTTGAGGTTCCTGTAAGATGGAAATGTTAGTCATACCTACCTTGAGGGATATTAGGAGGAATAAGTGGTTTTGAATTTTCCTATTCTAACACAGTCCTTAGACCACATATCTGAAACATACACTGGGAGTATGTTAGCAAGGAGCTCCCTACAGACCTACTGAATCAGAATCTCCATTTTTGCACAATCCCTAGGTGATTTGTATGTATGTTAAATTTTGAGATGTACTGGTAGTACATGTAAAACATGACTGTTTATGTATAATGTGTCCTTACTAAGTGCTGTTCTAATTATACTATAAAAATATGGGTAGAGAAAAAGTGTGGTATTATTAATAGAAACAAATTTGTTCAAAGCTTCTTTTTATCCACTATCTTGTTGTTTACACTAACGTTATACAGTTTAGGGTTGGGTTGTGAGTTGTGCATGCACACATGTGCATGTGTATGAAAGTGAGGAAGAGAGAGGGAGACAGGTAAAGGGAAAATATAAGACTTCATAGTCAGGGAAAAAAAATGTTATTGTATTGATTCCAATTATTCTCTTTAGAAAAAGATTAGTGAATGAGTGTCTTAAATTGCCCTTAAAATTCTACCTATACTACTTTAAAAAGAATCATCTTATCATTTCTCTAGTTTGTCAGATGTGTTGAATCAAGAGTTTTCACGTGATGACTGGTGTGGATACATTATTTAAAGCAAAGTATCCACACTTTGGTAGAGAATTACAGAAAGTAATATACACTTGTATTTCTGAAAACTTAAGATTGACAATATTCCTATGGTTGTATAAATCTTAATAGGAAAGACATTGACTCCTTTCACCATAAAAAGAGTTTATTTTCTTTTTATCAAATATATAAATAAAAACAGGGTTTAAAGCATTTTAAGAATAAATCATCTAGTGTGCCTATGTACCCTCTACCACAGAGAATGAAAAGAAGGAAAGCATCCATTTTTAAATTAAACTTTTCTGAAATACTGTTCACACAGGTTACTACACTGGTTAACAGCCTGTTCAAATTAAGGTAAGGGAGCAATGATAAATATTCATTACTTTCCCACAGCACCAAGATGTAAATATAGCTAACTGTGGCCTACTAAATGCAATTATTAATCAGTTTTGCAGCAACATGTTATTTATGCCCAGATGTATGCAAATATTCAGGTTTTTCTTCCTCCAGATGGTGTTCATTAAGTTCAAGTAATCATATAAGCAAGTGCTCTACCATGTTTTCCCCTCTGTTCACAGGAAGGGAAAAGCAAAACAAAACTAGCATCCAACAGCCCTGAATTGCTTAATGTTCTTGATGCACCAGAAATTTTAAGAAAGTTAAAAGACCCAGAGTCGTCTGAACTTTCAAAACTAGGCTGTGAAATGAAGTAACCGTACTGCAATAGTACCCACACAATAAAATTTTAGTCCTTCTGAATTCCCAGGTAAAAAAAATCAGACTAATGCATGAAGAACAGTGTTTTCTAGTTGTGATAAACAGTCATACTTTGTTATCTTGAGTATAAGATTACATATTTTTCATCTTTTAGTTTGAATTTTCTTCAGTTTTGAAGTTTTTAAAAATAATTTTGTTACCATTTCATATTTGGGAGCAGAATAAATTAATCCTGTCATACCTATTTTAGTTGAAATGTAAAACAAAGATCCGGAAGACCTGCAGTAATAAAATAACTCAGGTTTTCATAATAAAAAACATTAACTTCAGTGTACAGGAAAATTTCCCATGAATATTTCAAGACTCTCCTGGCTATTTTTATGTGAGAATGTCCCTCTGTAACCTACATGTGTTAATATTTTTTGGTGCAAGGGTTGCTTTGAGTATGGATGTTTGCCACCTTTTTCCTCAGTGTATGCTGGCCGTTATCCCCTTGGTAGGAGGTGTGACTGATGTGGTGACCTGAGTCAGCACTGGATATTCAGCAGGGCCTCCCCATTGCTCTGTTGTTGTCACTGCCCTGTCAGAGATGGTGTCTGCTCCCTAGCTGTTGGAGTAGAGGCTTGAGTTGAGAATACAAATAGTAAGATTTTAGGGTCATAGGATATGCATAAGTTCAGAATTAGTGGATAATTAAACAGTTTTCCAGAGTGTTCATAGAAATATACACTTTCACCAGGAATATATGAATTCCAGTTTCTCCACATTCTGGCCCAAACTTGGTATTTTTCATTTTTTTTCATTTTAGTCACTCTAGTGTGTGTAGTTTCCAGTACAACTTAACTTTTTTTTAGCCTTCTACCATGTCAATCAAATTTATGGGTTTTTATTTTTTTGTCGTTTTTTTGCTTGCTTCTTTTCTGCCATTATATCTATGTTACATTACCCATCATGGGTTAATACATTTTAAAAACTTCTTTAATGTTATTTATGAGGGTTTTGACAAGGGATGGAGTTAAATGTATGTGCACAATCTATCTTTCACTAGATGTCCATTAAACCATTTTCAGTTAAAAAAGAGATGAGAGATGCAATAAACATGCACTTACCCTGAAAACAATGCAAGTATCATTCTTAAGTGAAATACTTTGTTTTTTCAAAAGAAATACTTAACATTAAATATACCTTTCCTTTCTTGCTCTAGCAAAGTCCATTATATTAGGTAGAAATAATTTAACTTCCTATATTTTAGGGATTCTGAATTATTTTAAACTTATTTTAGTCTATGTGCATTTATTTCCAATAGATCCATTACAATTTTAACAATATTTTAAATTCAGGAAATCTAGACTTGATAATGCTCTGTTTTTTGTTGCTAATTTTAACATAACTACAATGCAATTACGTCCTTCAGGTTCACTTCTCTGATCACACAAATGCGGTATACTGAGTCAATAACTTTAACACAAATAAAACAATTTCTTGGTCTATGAAATTCCAATTAAATCAGTTCTGATTTTAGAGCCTACTTTTGAAGACCACACTGTATAACAATTTATGACTGTTTTACTTTCAAAAAGTATTATCTTTAATGTGATGATAAAATTTTCTGGTGGGTGAACAAAGCAATCAAGTAATTGGCTATGGTAAACAAATCATTTTGACATTTTAATAAAACTCAATTTTAAGCACTTCCCAGTTACATTTTTAAAGATACCCTAAATTCTATCTAGCTATGAAGTTTTCCTTATTCATGAGCACATGGAAAATAGATGCTGTGTTTTTATAATAGGCCTTCTTTAGCAGACACATTAATAGGAAATATAATATTTATTTTTCGGGGGTTTAGGGAAAGTATTGAAGCCCAGACCCTACTTCTTATTCCTTTTTTTCAAAATTTCTCTGAGTCAATAAACAAACAAATATAACAAATAAGGTAATACTTTTATAAATCACCAACCAATTTCCCAATATCCAATATTCCAAGTGTAGACTTGAGATACAGTTCATATAAGAGACCTAAGCAGGGTTTCCTAATTTATTCTGATTTAAAATGAGAATAAATGCATCTGAAAGACAGACAAGTTCATTTTTCTGAGTAGCAGAATGAACAAATATGAGCAGACTTCTTAAAGGGATAAAAGATGTATGCTTATTACAGGGGTGGCGGGGAGAGAGCACAGAATGCATGAACACTGGCTTTGACTAGAGTGATATAGCTTACTAGCAAAACACAGCATATACTAAAATTGAGAACAAATTCATTAATTTTATTTTCTGGAGGATAACCATGAATAAAACATCAAAAGTTCTTTCAGTTGTTTCCTCCTAACAAAAGAAGGTGTGTTCATTTGCTAGGGCTGCCATAACAAAATGCCAGAGACTAGGTGGCTTAAACAACATACATTTATTTTCTCACAGTTCTGGAGGCTGGAAGCCCAAGTCTGAGACGATGGCAGGTTTATTTCTCCTGAGGCTTCTCTCCTTGGCTTATAGACAGCTGCCTTCTCTCTCTGTCTTTACATGGCCTGTCTCTGTTTGTGGACATCCCTGGTATCTCTTAATCTTTTTTTATAAGAACACCAGTAGTATTGGATTAAGGCCCATCCATCTGACCTCATTCAATAGTTATTACCTCTTTAAAGTCCATCTGCAAGTATAGTCACACTCTAAGGTACCAGGGGTTTAGGACTTCAACATATGAATTTGGGGGGAGGGTAACACAATTCAGTCCATAAAAGAAGGACAAAATTTTGGATAGATGTTTTCTATTTATGAGGTGGGCATGCCCCTTTTCCCTGCCACTTAATATATACAACACTAACTTGAATACATGCTTCCATTGCATCAATGGATACATGCAATGTATACAATTAGTTGTATTCCTTTTATCAATAAATCACTCTGAAAGGGAAAGCAAAGCACAATCTATCTATGGCTAATGAAATTTCTTCCAATAGATTTAAACTATGGAGGTGGACAAGAGATTAGAAATATGATTCCTGTGGGGGCAGAAATAAGTGTGTAATTGATCTTTTAACCCAGACAGAACACTTTGTCTAATACATACTAAATACTGATATCTATTTTTTTGGTCAATGATAGTGAAATGGAGAAAAAGATAGAAAAATCCAGGTGGTATAGTAAAAATCTTATTTATTCTATTTAAAAATCTACCAAATATCCATGGGCACTTCAAAGTCATCAGTTTCCACCTATACCATGGTTACTCCTCCCAAGTTCAATTTCTTAGGGAATGGAATCATGATTCCCTCCCTCATGCCTGTCAGGAACTTAGGAACCATTGTTAACTTCTTAAACTCACAATTCCAGTCATAAAGCCCTTTAAATTCTACCTCCAAAAAACTGTCATGCATATGTTTCTCTCCATGCCCAATGTCACTGTTCGTATACAGTATTTTATATGTAGTATTTTAACCTGCTTTACTACATTATTTACCCAGCTATTACACCAATCTCTATCTCTGATACCCTTATACCAACTTCCCAGTCTGTTTCTATTTGTCAAATAGAAATCTGATAATACCAATAATTAACTCCTCTTGTGGCATACATATCTTCTCACCCAGCTTCCTGTTTACATTTCTGACCCTTGTCATAGCTGGACATCTGTCATGCATGTATAATAAAGTTGTACTAAATATTTTATAGACTAGGTCCTTAGGTTTTATATATTAATCCCTCTGTCAGGAAATATACTTATTCACATTTTCCTTCCTGTCTATCTCTTCCTTGTCCTTCGGAATGAAATAGTTTCCTCCTTATAAGAAATTGTTCCCATTACTACCCCACCTTTTAGGACTTAATTACTTGCTTACTATATTGTTGTTATTACTTGTTTCCCATAGAAACCCCTTGTATATCTCTGCTGGATTAACACTGTACCACAGTTGTTTGCTAGCTTGTCTGAATCTCCATCTAGAATGTGTATTCCATGGACTCAGGATTAATATTTGCTGTTTTTATTTGTTTGCTTACATTATTGTTTGTCTTTTTTTTCAATAAATAAAAACTGAATAAGAGCAATAAATATTTGACAAGACAACGCTTGGAAAACTCACTTCCTCTAACAAAATAAATCTCAGTTCTATTACATTATACAAATTAAAATTCTAAGTTTCAAAATTCCTAGGCAAAGTATATAGGAAATATTACCTTTATTCTAAACATAAAATAAACAGATCTTCAGAGGTGGAAAATGTAAACAGATTTTTATAGGTGGAATTTTGAATGACGTGAGGAATATTCATAAATTAGGTTACTTGGGTTGAACATAAATGCATTATACATAAGTGTATCATAGTTAAATACATGGTAATGAAATTTTTTGGATTCTTATTATTTTAGTTATCCATTTATTGGTGTATCACTTAAAATAACTTCCAATTATTAGCTGTCATAATTCTCTGGAATTGACTGGGCTTAGGTGGACTAGTCTTGTTTGTTCCATATACAAACTGTCCCCAACTTACAGTGGTTTGATTTAAAATTTTTTGACTTTATGATGGTGGGAAAGCAGTAAACATTCAGTAGAAAACATACCTCAAATTTTGAACTTTGATCATTTTCCAAACTGGCAATACGAGGTACGTACTTTCTCACGATGCTGGGTAGTGGCAGCAAGCCACAGCTTCCAGTCAGCCAAGTGATCACGAAGGTGAATAACTGATACACTTGGTAATGGTAATGGTTGTACCCATACAACCATTCTGCTCTTCACCTTCAGTACAGTACTCAATACATTACATAAGATATTTAACACTTTATTATAAACTAGGCTTTGTGGGCTTCCCTGGTGGCGCAGTGATTGAGAGCCCGCCTGCCGATGCAGGGGACGCGGGTTCGTGCCCCGGTCCGGGAAGATCCCACATGCCGTGGAGCGGCTGGGCTTGTGAGCCAGGGCCGCTGGGCCAGCGCGTCCGGAGCCTGTGCTCCGCAACGGGAGGATCACAACAGTGAGAAGCCCGCGTATCGCAAAAAAATAAAAATAAATAAAATAGGCTTTGTGTAGATAATTTTGCCCAACTGTAGGCTAATGTAAGTGTTCTGAGCACGTTTAAGGTAGGCTAGGTTAAGCTCTGATATTCAGTGGGTTAGGTGTATTAAATGCATTTTCAGTTGACAATCTTTTCAACTTATGAGTTTCTCGGATGTAACCTCACTGTAAATCGAGAAAGATCTTTTCTACCATCTGGACTGCTTTCATCTAGTGGCTTAATCAGGGCTGAGATATTCAAGATGACTTACTCATGTAAGTTACAATTGGTGCTGGCATTGGCTGGGGGTTCAGGCATGGTTTCCACGAGAGAGCTTTGATTTACACAGTATGGGTAAGATAGGTAAATGAGAAAATCAGGTTTAAAAAATTAGATCATAGCTTGGATGTCATGTTCAGGAATTTGACTTTTAATAATCATTGGAAGGTAATGAAATATACTAAGCAGAAGATTGACTTTCAAAATGTCGGGTTTTTTATGAATGTAATTTTAGCAACTGGATAAAAGAAACTTGGGGGTAGGAAGCATGCCATTGACATGTATTAGTTGAGAGGTTACAAAAGACAGATATAAAGCAGTAACATTATTGGAGGAAAAAAAGAACATTGAAAGGCATCATGTCAAAATAAGAGGACTCCATTGACGGTCTCAGGGAGAAATAGGAGAGATCATGTTTGAGGATGAGTTTGAAGCTTTAAGCTTGGGGAAGTAGATAGTTCTGATATCATTCATGGAGACAAAACAGAAAAAGGCATAAAATTTGGGGAGGGAAGATAACAAGTCCAGTTTAGTTTTTAACCAAATCTGAGGTGGCTTTGGTACCTCTGTGTACTTTGAAATATGGCTCTCAGCATGAAAGAGAAAGAGAGGATAGAAATACAGATTTTGCAGTTATCAAGAAAGTGCTTTGGAAAATAGCATTACTCAGGATGAGACTGGCAGTTTTATATATTACTGTAGGACTGTAAATTTATTCAACAATGTTCTCAAAGAAATTAAATAGCATGAAAAATGTTCCTATTAGAATAAGTAGGGGGGAAATATCCTAAGCTAAATATGTAATATATATTCAACAATTGTCTTTTAGTTCATTGATTCAGAGGCTGCATCTTGTCTTTCTTCTCCTTTTGAGCTAAATCACATATACTGGGACAGTGTGGATAATGAAAATTTGCTTGTATGAGTAAATTGTACAGCGCTTCAGGCCTACTTTTCCAGTTGCTCTTTGTATTAAACAAAATGTAGATTTTTTTTTTTTTTTTGCGGTACACGGGCCTCTCACAGCCTCTCCGGTCACGGAGCACAGGCTCCGGACGCGCAGGCGCAGCGGCCATGACTCACGGGCCCAGCCGCTCCGCGGCATGTGGGATCCTCCCGGACCGGAGCACGAACCCGCGTCCCCTGCATCGGCAGGCGGACTCTCAACCACTGCGCTACCAGGGAAGCCCAAAATGTAGATTTTTAAAGATATAATGAATGTATAACAACAGGCTTTTTCATTACAAGTATCAAAGTAACCACTGAAGGAAAAAATTAGCTTTTGATTCCTTCTTTTTGTAACTAGACATTTGATGATCAATTCGAGGATTAGTATTAAGGGACCCAGAAACCATTTGCAGAAAAATTTTAAGGAGTGCTTCCTCAAGAATGTCAGTATAATAGCCTGAAGTGTTTATAGCAGAGGGCAGAAAACCTTTTCTAATATTCCACATAATAACTACCTCAAAGCCAGATTTTGACTATAACACCAGGACCAAAGCTCAGGATGAAAACCATAAAACTAGGATTCATTAATAATAGGTATAGAGAGAGAATTTAAAATAAATATCAAAAGTAATAAAAATGAAATTATAAAAACTTTCAAAAATAAATTTTATATAAGATAGAAACATTTCAATATAGCTAAAGAAATGTGACATGTACATTTTTAATGTATTTATTAAGCCTAAACATTTTTTATGATTATATAAATATACTAATATTTTTTTGCTGAAAACTCTGAAATTACAGAAAAGCATAAAAAGTGAAGTTAGTCATTCATCATCCCCATTTAAAAGAAAATCTCTACAAAAACTGTAGCTATGTATATTATCATATGTAGTATAATGATTATACATATATTATGCACAATGTATTCTATTTTTTTCTACATTTTATGACAAAAACTTACCAATGAACTATGAACATTTTCATATATTACCAAATAATCCATTTATCTTCATAGAAGTCAATTTTATGGCTTTATCATAAAAGAATGGACTTGAGGGTATGGGGAGGGGGAAGGGTAAGCTGTGACGAAGTGAGAGAGTGGCATGGACATATATACACTACCAAATGTAAAATAGATAGCTAGTGGGAAGCAGCCGCATGGCACAGGGAGATCAGCTTGGTGCTTTGTGACCACCTAGAGGGGTGGGACAGGGAGGGTGTGAGGGAGGGAGACGCAAGAGGGAAGAGATATGGGAACATATGTATATGTATAACTGATCCACTTTGTTATAAAGCAGAAACAAACACACCATTGTAAAGCAATTATACTCCAATAAAGATGTTTAAAAAAAATTATCAGATGGCAGGCAGTGATATAGTAGTGTATGAAGCAGTCATCAAAGAAATTGTCTCAAGGACCAAAGATACTAAAAGCAAAATGAGAATAAATTGCCCATAGAATGTTTGTATGTAACAGTGATTAGCTAAAGCTGGTGGGAGGAGGGAGAATAGGTGGGGAGAGTTAAAGAAGGACTTTGAAAGCCACACTCAAAGAGTTCACATTTTATCCTGAGGGCATGTTTGTGTACAAAGGCATACTTTAATAAAATCAATGTTTTTGAAAGTTTAATCAAGTGGCCATATGTTATGGGAGTGGAGTGAGGAGAGACTGAAGACAAGCAGACCTGTAAAGTGGTTACTGTATTAATCCCAGCAAGAGATGAAAGGGATGGCATAGGGGATGGAAAGAAAAAGACAGATTAAGAGAAATGTTTTGAGTAACAATGTCATATAACTGAGTCCCTCTGATCGGAGAGGAAAAGCAAACATTACATTGGTTTTGAACAGGAAATTTGAAGCTATGGCAAACCCCCAACTCAAAATTGTGGTGGCTCTTTGGAGTATAATAAAAGAGTCTGTTGCAGCTCTGAATAAGTAACAAGTGAATTTAACTGTACAGAAGTTACCTGCAATATTGGAGCCCTGTGCAAGAATAAGCTAAGGATAAAAGGAGTGAATAGCAAAAGTTTAAGAAGTACATGGAGGGAATGTCCATAGTAAGGAAGACAAGAGGAGGAAGATAACCAGGGACTTTTGATCTTTCTGCCATCCCCAGGATAAATGGAAGACGTAATACATAGAGCCCTGGTTAGCTGAGGGAGAAGCAGGCATGCTCACACTGTCTGTACAGAGCTTCACAATTGTGTGTATCACACTCTCTGAGAAATTTCCTGGACTCTTTTTGCTTCCCTATGATCTCTCCAGTGTCTAATCTCAGTTGTAGCAGTTGGTTATATAGCATTTTGACATTTAAACAATATCCTTTATTACAGTATATAAGATTGAGCATATATTTGCATTTCTAATTATGGCATAAGGTAACTGATGTAAATTTAGAATTATATATAGCCAAAGGTGTTGTAATGAAAGAGAACTGGACATGACTTGAAATATGTGCAGCATAAACCAGCAACAGCCCCTTAATAAATGTGACAATTTAACCCCTTGAAACTCTATTGCTCTTTTCAGTCATACATCTTTTCATTATGTTTGGTGTTTTCCTTCATTTCCTGAGACTTGTTTGCCCTCTTTCCAATTTATAATTTGTAAATTCTCACTGTGATAACTTAGTAGGTTTCAGCCCAGGAGACTCAATTTTTCTTCTAAATACATATCAAATAATATCTTAGTAGGCTGTGAACCTGTTTAAGTTTAAATTCTAGGGAGACTGTGATCACTAGGCTCTTGCCACAGATTTCTGGGATCAAAAACTGATGGATCCATTGTTTTCCAAAGTCAGCTTCACATTGTAATCATCTGGAAAATCTTTTTTCAAATACTGATTCCTAGCTCTCACTGCATACATCGTAATTCAGTTTGTATGGAGGGTAACCTGGGAATCAGATGCTTTTTTGAACTCTCCAGGTGATTCTAATGTGCAGAGAAGTTTGGAAACAACTGGATTACCCTTTTGTCTCTGTGTCTTATAGTGCACATGCACCCACCTTATCGCTGAGCATTGAATCATGACACCTGATTTCTACCCTTCTGGGATCTCCTTTTTCCTCTTGAGATAGGGGAACCAATGCATTTAAACATTTC
Organism: Kogia breviceps; assembly: GCF_026419965.1. Classification (NCBI taxonomy): domain Eukaryota; kingdom Metazoa; phylum Chordata; class Mammalia; order Artiodactyla; family Physeteridae; genus Kogia; species Kogia breviceps. Next base: position 68,758,361 of record NC_081321.1, on the reverse strand, counting down.
CCACTGTCATAGCTTGCACAATAGAACTAACACGGAGCTCTTCAAATATTCTGGTACCCCAGTCTTGCCCCAGTCCAAGGTATCTCTTAATGCTTTAGATAAGGAAGTGTTTTCTGGACTTTCTTAGGGTTGGACGGGCAGGTTACTCCAAAAAAGCCTGCTCTTTCAGCAGCCTCTGAACTCCTTTCCCAATCCTGTGCTTTTGAAATTGCTGCATTTCAACCACATTGACTGTAAATAATTGCTTAGTCCAGGCTTTGCTCACTAATCCAATAGACTATTAATAGTAACATCAATCACAGGTGCTTACAACAATACATTAAAACCCAAATTCTCAGTGAGTGCTCACCAACTTAATGAATTCATCCTGATCAAGTCATGATATATGATCATGATGTATGATTATGTCACGCATCTCTTCTTCCATACAGTCCAACACTTTTAGATTGCACTGCATAATACTCCCCAGTTTCCTGCAGATACAGATGCTTAGAGCTTAGAACATTTTTGGTGTAATAGTGATCTCTTTCCAGGTAGAAAAGCATATCTGTTTGAATTAAATAGGACTCTAAGTCTATATATACACCTGAAGGCAATACTCTGGGAAGAGATTATCTTGAGGAGATTTGGCATTAATTTATGAGGTATCTTTCTCAGATTTAACTATGGAATGGCTTTTAGGCATAGGAGAGCAGCTTCCTGGGGAAGAGAAGGGCTGCCTTGTCCAGGAAGAACTCAAGAGAATTTAGAAGTTTTCAGACTCTTCCATGTATGCCCCCAAATCCCTATCCCACATCCCAAGTTCTGTTCCCCTACCCAATTAGCACTGTAAATCTGCCACTGCTGCAATACAGTCTAAACTTCTTCAGCCATATCTGCTCTTCTATTATTGGAGATAGGATGCTTCTGCAAAGGTTTCATGCAGGCTCTCTGCTTCTTATTTTAAGATTGTAGATTTTAATTCTCTTTTTCCCTGTGTAAACTCTCTAGAGCTATGGGAAACAGGCAACTGATTGCACAAGCTTTATAACCACTACTTCTTGTACCTACAGGAACTTGTTCTCCCAACCTTCTTTCTTTCACCTATGCTTCCACTCATGCCACAAGAGATAATAATTTAATTGGATCTGATGCCACTTCTTGACATAGATTATGCATGGCTCTTTTCTCCACCCTACCCTCCACTAGCAGTGAATTTATGCCAGTATTATTTACTCTTTTACCAATACAATCCCAGAATGGCATTATAAGTGTCTCTTTCCTGGGGTCAGTTCATGTACCAATTACCCTACCAATCAGGGCCTCAATAGGAGATTGTTGGCACTTTCAGGATCATTTAAGGATAGTTTGTTTTCAGAGAGACTATTTATAAAAGTCTGCATGTGGTAGAACCATGAGGATTAGTGCTGGACTTAGTAGTATCACTCCTCTTATCATTCCTAGTCCCACTGGAAAAAGGGGTAGGGGTAGTGGTTTTGGGAACCTGGAAGTAAATAATTCTATAGAGTTAGCATGGGCCTTCAGTCAAAGGAAATAGCCAGTTCCCTGCAGAGAGGGATCCGGGGGAAAATAACCTGGCCACTTTGTTCTCCTATTAGGCTTTCCTGTTGGCCAAACCCAATCTGAAACCAAAAGACATCGGAACTTGCTAATGTTCTTACAAGTGTGCCTCACAGACCAGAGAGCAAGGTTTAAGAGAGTTGAGAGCAGATATGAAGATTAAGATACCCCATCTGCTCTCAATTTAGAATAACTTCTTGGAACTTACACATTTCATGCCTACGAAAGAGATTTTCTAAGAAGAAAGAATTGTCCATATTTTAATAGTAGAATTATTTTCAAAGACATCTTAATCAAAGTTTTACTACTTAGGATTTGCATAATCATGAGCTATGTTATATTGAGTGTGTCCTATAGGTCAAGCATATTCCAAATTTATTTTATTTATTGTCTAATTTGATTGTCAAACAGTTCTATTGCTATGTATCCATTGTTAGGGTACTATTGTGCCAATTTTGTGGGTCTGGAACTGGTGCTTGATGAAATTAGCTTGTTCTTAGTCAGTAGATTGTAAATGGGAATTTAGGATATGATGTCTGCTCTTTTTGACTCCAAAGCCAGAACACTATATTAGTTGGTATAATATTGGGGAAATTTTTCAGTTATTATCTCTTCCTATGTATACTTTACAGTTATTCACTGGGCATCTTCTATGAGGCAGACAATTTAACAAGGATCACAGTAGATATGAAGAGGGATATAACACAGACCTGGTTCTTGGCATGAATATGATGTTTTGGAGAGTCACTGTGCCTGCACTGAAGAAATATATGTGTAAGAGGCATGGGTGGCAATGTTGTGGTCATAGTGTGACCTGCAGCATTATATCAGAAAAGCTTTCAGTGACCAAGGAAACAATTTCAGCTTCCTAGAGTAAGGACAACAAGCCTCAGAAAACCAGGAAGGATTTAGATAGGTTCCTCTTCTAGTAGGATGACAAATAAAATCAAGAACTCAATATGTGCTTGAAGGTATAAATAAGCTTTTAGCTTATTATTAAATCTGTAATTTAAAAAAGGAAACAGGGATTTCCCTGGTGGTGCAGTGGTTAATAATCCACCTGCCAATGCAGGGGACCAGGGTTTGAGCCCTGGTCTGGGAAGATCCCACATGCCACGGAGCAACTGAGCCCATGCACCACAACTACTGAATCCGCGTGCTCTAGGGCCCCGTGTCACAACTACTGAGCCCATGTGCTGCAGTTACTGAAGCCTGCACACCTAGAGCCTGTACTCCACAGAAAGAGAAGCCACCACAATGAGAAGACGGCCCACCGCAACGAAGAGTAGCCCCGGCTCAGAGCAACTAGAAAAAGGCTGCACACAACAACGAAGACCCAATGCAGTCAATAATAATAATAATAATAATAATAATAATAGAGATAAAAGCAGAAACCAGTAAAGCGGCAGCAACAACAAAAACAACAAAAAAGAAAACAGTCCAAAATTATCTGGCATTTGAAGAAATTTCAGAGAGGGTAGGATAGGGACATCACTGAGGAAGAGTGTCCAGCCTACCCTTGGTAATCTTGTTTTCCCCTCTCATCTTCATGACTTTGAGTCACACCCACCTAACCCAGTTAACAAGAATGTAAAATGAATGTACCTGTAGTTTCAGATGCATTCATTCCTCATTTAGTCATCTCAGATCTTTACAAGGAGAGCTCTGTATTTACCCTAAAGTATCATTGCTTTTGGAAAATATCTGGAAGGTTAAATCTCAGATACTCAATGTGAAAAGTGTGTGTTTTATTTCTCACCATTCAGTAATGAGTTGGCTACTTGCAGATATTGAAGAAAAAATGCAGTTATTTTGAAATATCCGTTCTCATAATCATTTAGGAAAACACACACACACACACACATTGTTCTTGGTGACAAATTCAATGATAAGCAATAAAGACAAACTCTTTCTTTTAAAGGTTTATTCTCATAAATTAGCTCACAAAATTACCAAATATATGTTGCTGTAGTATGTTCTTGTTTAATTTCCTAATATCCATTTCATCCCCAGTGATTAATCAAAGCAAATCCTGGCATTACTACTTTATTGGTGATAATTTTCACATGATCCAACCAGGTTATATGCATGATACAACCCTGACCAATGAGAACTAAGGAGAAATCTGCTAAAGGTTTCTAGGAAAGGTTTATGTACTTCTGAAAAGGAGAGGTGAAAAAAAATATGTACATGTTCTTCATATGGACACTGACAAAGATGTTCAGTTTGGAAGTTCCATGGCTATCTCACTATCAACCCAATAAAATAGCCACACACAAGGAGAAGTACAGACCAACAGGAACACTGAGGAGTGGGAACAGTGTACGAGCAGACCCTGCCTGGAGCTCCATTACCTGTCATTTATTTTTGAGTTTATACATTTCCTTGTTGCTTAAGTAGGCAGAATTTTCTGCTACCAAGAAATGTACCCACGTAAAGCTGTAGACATAAATCAAGGATGTCTTGAGCAAGATTGTTTTCACAAATAGACACTACAGAAAATAATTCCAGCATTTACTAGCTCTGCTCAAAGATCATATAGAGGTGCCTGTATTTCACCTCTGCAACTTTTCTGCCCACACATATTCTGTAATATCTGGTACTACTCAAGAATAATATCTTGTTTTTTGTATGACCTGTATTTACTACATAGTCTCACCTGAGAAATTTTCAACAAAAAATGCATCATATGCAGTTCTTTGGGGAATGTGAGTCATTCTGTTCTTTTGACAACTACTTTGATTTGGAGAATGCACCAATTTCCCCATGTAGCATTTGCCTGTCATTCCCTAAGACAATGGGGGCACATGGGGGAGATTAGAAGACAGGATATAATGTTCTATGGGAGAGCTGGACATACAGGTGAGAGATAAAAGGAAAGGAAAATATGTGAACCACAACAAATAAGTGGTTTGTATATATGTGTAAATAAAATTTTACAAAATAAGTCAATAAAAATTTCCAGGAAGTACAGAATCTTCACTGGAAAAAAATAACATAAAAATTCCAAGTTCAGAGTTACTGTTTATTATTTCAAGGACAATATATTAATTTCTATTGAAATATCTCCTAAGACTGACTGGAAATTGCTTTAACAGTAGAAAAAAAACATTATTTTATAGGCACTAGTATTTTATATTTCAATATGTGTTTATAGCTTTCTAAAGTGATTAAAAATTGAGTGGCTATCATTTACCCTTAGTCTGTGATTGAATGGCTCCAGAAATCATTGTAATGTTACATGGATTAAAGCTATGATCCAATTTATAACATTCTACCATAAGTAATAAACAGATGAATTTTCATAATGGCAGGTGTACAATAAAAGAGGCCATTTTACTTCTTTCATGGCTTCATTTCATTTTCATCACATTCAAATGACTAATCATGCCTTTTTTATTAACGAAGTCCATTTTTAAGACATTTTGCAATCTGTTAAACAGACAGAATAAGCTTGCTTAGGACAATTTGGTTTTAGTTTTGTTTATAGTGAAGTTAACAAAACATATCAACTTCAAGGAGGTTCTAAAAATAATATGAATTACTTAAGCAGTATAAGAATAATTACCTAGTAAAGATGAATATATTGAACAGCTCTCTAAATGGTTATTCATAAAACACAACTAAGAACACACTCAAAATAGAATATAGACATTATAAAGACATTATTTCAGTAGATGGGATTACATTATACTAGATACATTTGAGTTTCCTCCAACTCTTTGATTCTCTGTCACTTTATTAAACACAGAATTATATTGTCTTTCCTTGAAACCATCCATTTTTTAGTTTCTACATTTTGGAAGTTGGGTACTCTTAGAATAAAACTTAATTGAGATATTTTGTTTAATTAAGATTCAATTTTTGAGAATAAAATATGGGGTAAGGAGAATCTCAAATTCTGTCTCTGGCTTCTGTTGGTGAAATGACAGTCATTTTTATGAATTTATTAAAGCCACACACATACACCCGAACACAAGAGACCTTTCCTCAAGCAATATATAGTCTATTGGTGACTGGGGCAGTTATGTAGGGTAGTAAGTATTATGGAAGACATACAAGCAGATGAAGAACTCTAATGCAGATTCAGTGAGTCAAAGAAAGGTTCTTTGGGGAAGGAATTCTGAAGATAAAACCAGGAGGATATATTAGAATTAATTTTTTTAAAAAAGCATATTAGCAGCATAGGAAATGCTGGATGTGAGTGTTACAGATCTCCAAGGATTTGAATCCAGATGAAGAATAAAGAGCAAGGGGAGGGAAATGGAGTGTAGAGGCAGGCTAGAAATATGCTATGGAAGCCTTTGATGTCTTAATAATGATGCTTTCCCAAATATTTTCAGGAAGTATTGGAATAATTCAAAACAGTGAAATAACCTGTTCAGATTTGTGTTTATGAAAATACATGTGGATAAAATAATGCAGGTAAATTGGAAAGGATTAACTCTAAATAAAATTTGGGGAGCTATTCTGGGCAAGAAAATATATAATTGTACTGAGGTTTGTGATATGGGAAATGAGAGAAAAGGATGAACTGGAGCAAACTTAAAGAAATATTAAGAAGACAGAACATAGTGATTGATTCTGTGAGAGAAAGGTGGGAATTAGGAGGGTGGGTTAGGAAACATAATTCATACCAAGGTCTGAGGATATCCATAGGGATAATGGATATGATTATGACATTCCCTTAGATGAGTTTTAAGTAAGTTTCAGAATACCTCTGTGACTTTTCCAAACATGCTCAGTAAATAAATGATACCTGAAATGTAAGGAAGATATTTGACTCAGTTATTCATAGATAACATAGTCAATGAAGTACAAGTTAGCATTTAAAGAGTCTCTGAATATTAAATGCTGAAATTGTCTATTTAAACAAAGCTTTATGTGGAATCTGCACGTCTGAAACCTGGTATTTCCCTGAACATCCATCAGGTATTGCTGTATAACAAAACACACAAAAGTGTGTATAATACATACTTAGACTATGTGCCCTGACAATGACACACTGTTTCTTATGTATGAAGCCAGTCTGGTTATATGGTACAGACCTGGATTTCTGAAGCTTTCAGACATCTCAAGGCCATGGTCATGGCATTCTTTTTGCTATGGGATGCTGTCTGCCATAGGCAATGTTCTACCTTTGCAGCTTGAGCTCATAAGAAGCACCATTTCATAACTGATCCACCACTGCTCTTTACTTTCTCTTTGATGTTGCATTAAAAATAGCATTTAGCTAAAGCTTTTCTCCTTAGATATTTTGGAGCTGTAGTAAAAGGCACAAATTTTAGGAGGAATGAGAGGGAGGGAGGCAAGGAGGGAGGGGGATTGTGTGTGTGTGTATATGTATGTGTTTGTGTGTGTTTGTGTGTGTATGATGGACTGTGGTAAGATGCTTGTAAATTGTATTTTCTCTCTTAAACAAAATTCAAAGACCTTCCATGTCCATTATGTCTGCTGGGTGTCTTTTGGTGGACTGATTAAAATGGTACAGATTTTCCAACCTTCCCTGCATTCACAAATTTTGCAAGGTGAAAAATTTCTCGTGTTCTTTCCCTTATGAGCTGGAGTTTATTTCCCTGGTCCTTGAATCTGAGCTGTGACTTGCCTAGGCCAGCAGAATGTGTAGGAGTGACAGTGTGCCAGTTCAGAACCTAAGACTCAAGAGTCCTTGCATGCTTTTGTTCTCCTTCTTTCTCTTCTGCTTTTGTTATGGGAATAAGCCTATATTAGCCTCCTGGAGGATGAGAAGGCACATGGAGGGGAGCTGATTTGCACAGTCAATGGTAGACTGATTCTAAACATGTGAGTGAGTCCAGACAAAATTAGCACAGCTGCATATCCATCCCACAGCTAACTACAGATGCATGAGAAAGCCCAGATAAAACTAGAACTGCCAGCCATAGGATAGACTAGTAAGCAATAAAGCACAGATATCATTTTCAGCCACCAAGTTTTGGCATGGTTTGTACAACAATAGCTGACTGATGAAGTTCTTTATGTGCCAGAAGTATAGAGGTACCATTTTAGTACCATCACTTAGGTGGATGCGATTACTGTGACTTTATAGGTTGGTTGTACCCTGAAAAGTTTTTCAGATCCCATGAACCATATCTTCTTGGTTTATTTAGTCACTCCGAATTGTGTCCCCAATTTTTCTGCTGATGGGTTATGGCTAGCAATCCAAGTCAATTGATAAATGATATAAAGATAATGTCCTTTGCCTTCACCCATAATGAAACAATATTAAATGTATTTACACATGTTTATTTTATTTATTTATTTATTTATTTAACATCTTTATTGGAGTATAATTGCTTTACAATGGTGTGTTAGTTTCTGCTCTATAACAAAGTGAATCAGCTATACATATACATATATCCCCATATCCCCTCCCTCTTGCGTCTCCCTCCCACCCTCCTTATCCCACCCCTCTAGGTGGACACAAAGCACTGATCTGATCTCCCTGTGCTATGTGACTGCTTCCCACTAGCTATCTATTTTACGTTTGGTAGTGTATATATGTCCATGCCGCTCTCTCACTTCATCCCAGCTTACCCTTCCCCCTCCCCGCATCCTCAAGTTCATTCTCTACGTCTGTGTCTTTATTCCTGTCCTGCCCCTAGGTTCATCAGAACCACTTTTTTTTTTTTTTTTTTTAGATTCCATATATATGTGTTAGCATACGGTATTTGTTTCTCTCTTTCTGGCTTACTTCACTCTGTATGACAGACTCTAGATCCATCCACCTCACTACAAATAAATCAATTTTGTTTCTTTTTATGGCTGAGTAATATTCCATTGTATATATGTCCCATATCTTCTTTATCCATTCATCTGTCGGTGGACACTTAGGTTGCTTCCATGTCCTGGCTATTGTAAATAGAGCTGCAGTGAACATTGTGGTACATGACTCTTTTTGAATTATGGTTTTCTCAGGGTATATGCCCAGTAGTGGGATTGCTGGGTCATATGGTAGTTCTATTATTAGTTTTTTAAGGAACCTCCATACTGTTCTCCATAGTGGCTGTATCAATTTACATTCCCACCAACAGTGCAAGAGGGTTCCTTTTTCTCTACACCCTCTCCAGCATTTACTGTTTGTAGATTTTTTGATGATGGCCATTCTGACTGGTGTGAGGTGATACCTCATTGTAGTTTTGATTTGCATTTCTCTAATGATTAGTAATGTTGAGCATCCTTTCACGGGTTTGTTGGCAATCTGTATATCTTTGAAGAAATGTCTGTTTAGGTCTTCTTCCCTTTTTTGGATTGAGTTGTTTGTTTTTTTGATACTCAGATGCATAAGATACTTATAAATGTTGGAGATTAATTCTTTGTCAGCTGCTTCAGTGGTAAATATTTTCTCCCATTCTGAGGGTTGTCTTTTTGTCTTGTTTATGTTTTCCTTTGCTGTGCAAAAACTTTTAAGTTTCATTAAGTCCCATTTGTTTATTTTTGTTTTTATTTCCATTTTTCTAGGAGGTGAGTAAAAAGGATCTTGCTGTGATTTATGTCAAAGAGCGTTCTTCCTATGTTTTCCTCTAAGAGTCTTACAGTGTCTGGCCTTAAATTTGGGTCTTTAATCCTTGTTTATTTTAATTATAATTTAATTATTTTAATTACGTGTGCTTTTGCTAAAATATACTTTGAGTAACAGGCCCATGCACCCCCTTTTATCCATTACTGATGTTTTTCAACCAAAAGAGCTCTGACATTTTTCTCCTGAAAATATATTTTGAATCTCTACCCCAGTTTCCCTTTCTGTTCTATGATATTAAGAATGCCAAAACTTTTATAGAGTGTCAAAATATTGACACCTTGGGGGCTTCCCTTGTGGCGCAGTGGTTGAGAATCCGCCTGCCGATGCAGGGGACACGGGTTCGTGCCCCGGTCCGGGAAGATCCCACATGCTGCGGAGCGGCTGGGCCCGTGAGCCATGGCCGCTGAGCCTGCACGTCCGGAGCCTGTGCTCTGCAATGGGAGAGGCCATAACAGTGAGAGGCCTGCGTACCACAAAAAAAAAAAAAAAAAAAAAAATATTGACACCTTGTTGGAACCATCATCAATATTTCTCAACACAGCCATTCCCTTTGTGAACTAAATCAAGATTGTTTAATTCTAATTCAGTGTGTTCTCTTATTTCAAAAGTAATGATGTATGTAAGTACATGTGTGTGTTTATTCCAGAATATGCCTGACCACATCATATAATTATAACATTTTACCTAGGTAACTGCTAATAGGGTGTTTTCTCTATATTTAACAATGTATCTCTATTGTTTAAAACTATTACTCTTCATCTACTCTTTTAATCAAAATGACTAACAATTAATAGTGATTAACTGATATAAGCCATGAATGTATCTTTTCCTTACCATATGAAAAACTTAGCTTACAATTTTTTTTTATTTGACTTCACTAACCAAGATAGTTTTTTTAACTACCAAGTAGACATACAGACCTGTAGGTGTGGGAGAGGAGAGAGAGGGGTGGAGTGGAGCGAGGGAGAGAGGGAGGGAAGGAGACAGAGAGAGAAAGAAGAACTCTTGAAGAACCCTTGAGAACTATCTAAAAGGTCATATTGAGGTGATTACAATGAGAGACATATTCCATACTGCTGGCTCTGCAGATGAATCTTGTCTGGAGATGCGTTTTGTTTGGCATACACATTTTTAAAAACAAACTTGAATTAATTGAATTAATTTAAAACAAATTAATTAATTTGAATTAAAATTGAATTAATTTAAAACAAAATTGAATTAATTAATTAAATTAATTTAATCACAATTAAAAATGGGAATTTCTCCAAAATGAAAAAAATTTATCTTCTCTTGAAAAATCAGAAAATACATCCACACTGGGCCTACATGCTTGAATTACAAATGTCTGCTAAAGCCTAATAATAGCTGCACCCTCTGATGGGGGATGAACTCTCCAGATCCATCAACATCAAGTGTTCTATTGTTTATAGCATTTGGCTAAGACTTAGAAATTGTTTTTTTTTTTTTTTTTTTTTTTTTTTTTGCGGTATGCGGGCCTCTCACTGTTGTGGCCTCTCCCGTTGCGGAGCACAGGCTCCGGACGCGCAGGCCTAGCGGCCATGGCTCACGGGCTTAGTTGCTCCGCGGCATGTGGGATCTTCCCGGACCAGGGCACGAACCCGTGTCTCCTGCATCGGCAGGCGGATTCTCAACCACTGCGCCACCAGGGAAGCCCTAGAAATTGTTTTTTAACAGTAATATTTTTATTCTTTTGCAGAGACAAAATTTAGAGATTTAAGGGCTTTGGAAAATCAGGAAGTAAGGGGGTGAAAGCTATTGTAATATTTACCTGGCTTGTTTAACCTATTTGCTTGCCTGGTTCCTCTAGGCCTTTTGGTTTCAATCCCTGATTTAAGGTTTTAGAAGGACTGAAATAGTCAATACTTTGGGGTCATAGGTGACAGGAACCAACTCAAATTTCTTTAAACACACAAAAAGTGGGACGTTAATGCTCACATTATTTGTTCTAGTAGTCATCAGTAATCTATTTCTTTTGTTCTTCATTTACTGATGCTATTGTGCTCCCTATTGGCTACATTCTCAGTCTGGTTTTAGCTGTGAGATGAGAAAAACAACTGGTCCCCCCAGGCTTACTGCATCTTTAATTTCCATAATTCTGGATGGAAGGAGAGTATAATTCCCAGTAATTCCAATATGACAACTTGGAGGGCTTTCACTGGCCTGTGTCAGGCCACATGCACAACCCAACCAATCAGTATTGCTATGGGGACTGTGGTATTTTCTTTTTTGTGTGTGTGTGTTACGCGGACCTCTCACTGTTGTGGCCTCTCCCATTGCGGAGCGCAGGCTCCGGACGCGCAGGCTCAGCGGCCATGGCTCACGGGCCCAGCCACTCCGCGGCATGTGGAATCTTCCCGGACCGGGGCACGAACCCGTGTCCCCTGCATCGGCCGGCGGATTCTCAACCACTGCGCCACCAGGGAAGCCCGGACTGTGGTATTTTCATTCACCAGGTCCAGATTCTAGGTTATCTGCTCATCTCAAGCAGGATCAAGAAGACCTAAAACTCATGAAACAATATGCCCATAGTAAAGAAGGTTTCTGTTTATAGAAGAAGGGGAGAGAGATTTAAGTCAGGCAAAATGACTCCAAGATAACTGCAAATTAAGTTACAACACTAGGTAACTGTGTAGTTACTCAGGAATGAATATTTGAGTTACTAAATGAGTTGATAAAATAAAAATGTTACTCACATGTATTTTCCAAGAAATAAGGTATGTATAAACATATCATATATCTTTGTACAAATGGGCCACTGAGGAACATAAGAGTTGTTATTAAGGAAGTTAAATCAGTGATATTGTAAAAGAAAAAAATAATGCAGTAGGAGACAGATATTGTAGATATTATCACTAACAGTGTTACCTTAACTATGCCATTTATTCTTTTAGGACCTTAAGTTTCACATTTAAAAAAATTGTCATAGGAATAGATAGGGATGTACAAATGTACACACATACTTTAGAAAAAATAATAAAGCAAACACCCTTGTTACTACCACTCGGTTTAATAGTGAAAATATTACCCTTCACTTAAAACCCCCTGAGATACCCTCATATATATTATATATCCCTAAAAATATCATTTAGTTTTGTCTGATTTTTAAATTTATAAAAATGGAATCATAGTATAGGTTTATCTCTATTACTTATTTTGCTCAACATTTATATGTTTAAGTATCATTAATGCTAATGCTTATAGCTGTTATTAGGGTACATAGACATTCCACACTGCAATATCTTTCTCACAAATTGAATTTTTATTTACTATAAAAAGAAACTCTTTCTCTTTGGTAATGCCTTTCCTTACCTTCTGTTCTCTCAGTAAATCATACAGCAACCCCTGTTCCTTTTGGTTAGAATTTTCTTGACTCATCTCTTTCCATTCTTTTACTTTCTATATACATTGATTTTTTAAAACTTTTTCTTATTTTTTCCTTGCAGTTTTATTGAGGTATATAATTGATATATAGCACTGTGTAAGTTTAAGGTGTATAACATAATGATGTGACTTACATACAGCACGGAGTGATTACCACAACAAATTCAGTGAACATCCATCATCTCATATAGATACAACATTAAAGACATAGAAACAAAGTATTTTTTCTTTGTGATTAGAACTGTTAGGATTTACTTTCTTAACAACTTTCATATGTAATTTTTGGCGGTGTTAATTATATTTATTATGTTGGACATTACAGCCCTAGTGCTCATTTAACCTATAACTGGAAACTTGTACCATTTGACTACATTCATCCAGTCCTCCCCAATCCCCATCTCTGGTAACCACAAATCTGATCTCTTTTTATATGAGTTTGTTGGTTTATTTGTTTTTGAAGTATAATTGATCTACAACATTATGTTAGTTACTGGTACACAATATAGTGGTTTGACATTTCTATACATTTCAAAATGATCACTATAATAAGTATAGTTGTCATCTGTCACCAAGCACAGATATTACATAATTACTGGCTGTATCCCCACACTATACATTTCATACCCATGACTCATTTATTTTCTAACTGAAAGTTTGTACCTCTTAATCTCTCTCATTTGCTTCTGCCCTCCCCTACCCCCTTTCCCTGACAACCACCTATTTAATCTCTGTATCTATGACTATGTTTTCTGTTTAGTTATGTTTGTTCCTTTGTCTTTTAGAGTTCACATATAAATGAAATCATACAGTGTCTGTCTTTCTCTGTCTGACTCATTTCACTTAGCTTAATTCCCACTAGGTCCATGCATGTTATCACAAAAGGCAAGATTTTGTGCTTTATGGCTGAGTAAAATTCCATTGTGTACATATGCCACATCTACTTTATCCATTCATCTATTAATGGGCACTTGGGTTGCTTCCATATCTTGGCTATTGTAAGTAATGCTACAGTGAACATAGGGGTGCATATATATTTTCAAATTAGTGTTTTCATTTTCTTCAGATAGAAACTCAGATATGAAATTGTTAGATTGTATGGTAATTATATTTTTAATTTTTTGAGGAATCTCTATACTGCTTTTCATAGTGGTTGCATCAATTTATATTCCCAGCAACAGTACACAAATGTTCTCTTTTCTCCACATTCTTGCCAACCCTTATTTCCTTCTTTTTGACAATAGCCATTCTGACAGGTGTGAGGTAATAACTCATCGTGGCCTTAATTCCATTTCCCTGATGATTACTGATGTTGAGCATCTTTTCATGTGTCTATTGGACATCTGTATGTCTTCTTTGGAAAAATGTCTATTCAGGTCCTCTGCACATTCTTTAATTGGGTTGTTTTTTTTTTGATGTCTAGTTGTATGAGTTCATTGTATATTTTGGATAGAACCCCATGTCAGAGATATTGTTTGAAAATATATTCTCCCATTCAGTAAGCAGCCTTTTAATTTTATTGATAGTTTTATTCACTGTGCAAAAGCTTTTTAGTTTGATGTAGTTCCATTTGTTTATTCTTGCTTTTGTTTTCCTTGCCTGAGGAGACAGATCCAAAAATTTTGCTAAGCTCAGTGTCAAAGAGTGTATTGCCTGTGTTTTCTTCTAGAAATTTTATGGTTTCAGGTCTTAAAATTAAATCTTTAATCTATTTTGAGTGTATTTTTCTATAAGATGTGAGAAAGTAGTCCAGTTTGATGATTTTGCCTATAGCTGTCCAGTTTTCCTAGCACTACTTATTGAGGAGGCTGTCTTTTCCCCATTGTATATTCTTGCCTCCTTTGTTGTAGATTAATTCTTATATATGTGTAGATTTATTTCTGGGGTCTTCATTCTGTTCTGTTAATCTATGTGTCTGTTTTTGTGCCAGTACCATACTGTTTTGATTATTATAGCATTGTATTATAGTCTGAAGCCAGGAAGCATGATGCCTCCAACTTTGTTCTTTTTTTCTCAGGAGTGGTTGGTTACACAGGGCTTTTGTGTTTCCATCCAAATTTTAGAATTGTTTGTTCAAGTTCTGTGAAAAATACCATTCATATTTAGATAGGGATTGCACTGAATCCATAGATTGCCTTGAGTGATATGGTCATTTTAACAATATTGATTCTTTCAGTCCATTATCATGGTAATCTTTCCATCTGTTTATGTTGTCTTCAGTTTCTATCATCAGTATCTTACAGTTTTCTGAGTGCTGGACTTTTACCTCCTTAGTTAGATTTATTCCTAGGTATTTTATTCTTTTTGATGCAACTATAAATGTGATAGTTTTCCTAATTTCTCTTTCTGATAGTTTATTGTTATAGAAACACAACAGATTTCTGTATATTAAATTTGCATCCTGCAACTTTACTGAATTTATCAGTGCAACATAGTGGAAGACACAGTAGTGGAAATCACTGAAGCTGAACAGAAAAAAGGAAAAATAATTTTTAAAAATATGAGGACAATTTAATTCATATTATAGGGGTCCCAGAAGGAGAAGAGAGAGAAAGGGGAAAAGAACATATTTGAAGACATACTAGCTGAAAACATCCCTAACCTGGGAAAGGAAACAAACATTCAGGTCAGGGAAGCATAAAGAGTCCCAAACAGGATCAACCCAAAGATAACCACATTAAGACACAATGTAATTAAAATATCAAAAATTAAAGCTACAGAGAAAATATTAAAAGCAGCAAAGGAAAAGAAGTATTACATACTAGGGAACTTCCATGCTGCCATCAGATGACTTTTCAGCAGAAACTCTACAGACCAGAAGAAAGTGGCACAATGTATTTAAAGTGATGAAATGGAAACACCTACAACCAACAATCCTGTACCTGGAAAGGCTTTCATTCAGATTTGAAGGAGAGATCAAAATTTTACAGACAAGCAAAAACTAAAAGAGTTCAACACCACAAAAGAAGATTCAAAAGAAATGTTAAAGGGACTTCTTCTCTAAATGGAAAAGAAAAAGCCACATCTACCACAGTGTGAAAATTACAAATGGGAAAATCTCACTGGTAAGGCAAATATACAGTAACAGTAATAGCTCAGCCACTTATAAAGCTGGTAGGAAGATTAAAAGACAAAAATAGTAAAATCATCCCCTTATATCCACTATAAGCAATTAGGGGATACACAAAACAAAAGGATGTAAATATCATGTAAAAACAGTAAAAATACAGGATTGTTAAAGTGTGTTCAAACTTAAGAGATCAACAACTTAAAATAATCATGTATATATTGCTAAATAGAGCCTCATGGTAACCACAAACCAAACATCGATAATAGATACAAACACAAAAAAAGAGAAAGACACCCAAACATAACACTAAAGACAGTCATTAAAACACAGTAGAAAGAGCAAAAGAAGAAAGATCAAAAAACTATAAAAACAACCCAAAGTCAATTAACAAAATGGCAACAAGTACACACCTATCAATAATTACTTTAAATGTAAATGGGAAAATGCTTCAATCAAAAAACATGGAGTGGATGAGTGGATACAAAAACAAGATCCATATATATCCTGCCTATGAGAAAGTCATTTCAGATCTAAAAACACACAGAGACTGAAAGGGGATAGAAAAGGGTATTCTAGGCAGATGGAAATGAATAGAAAGCCAGGTTAGCAATACTTATATCAGACCAAATAGACTTTAAGACAAAGACTGTAACAAGATATAAAGGACAATACATAATGATCCAGGGATCAATCCAAGTAGAAGATACAGCAGTTGTAAAAGTACATGTATCCAAAATAGTAGAACCCAAATATGTAAAGCAAATATGAATGGACATAAAAGGAGAAACCAACAGTAACACAATAATAGTAGGGGACTTTAACACTTCACTTATGTCGATGGACAGATCATCCAGACAGAAAGTCAATAATGAAACACTGGCCTTAAACAACACATTAGACCAGATAAATTTTGTATATGTATATATAAACATTCCAACCCAAAGCAACAGAATACACATTTTTTTCAAGTGGACATGGCCTTTCCTCAGGATAGATCACATGCTAGGCCACAAAACAAGTCACAGTAGATTTAAGACTGAAATCATATCAAGCAACTCTTCTGACCACATGTTTTGAGACTAGAAATCAAGTACAAGAAAAGATCTGCAAAAAAAGCAAACACATGGGGCTTCCCTGGTGGCGCAGTGGTTGAGAATCCGCCTGCCGATGCAGGAGACACGGGTTCGTGCCCTGGTCTGGGAAGATCCCACATGCCGCGGAGCAACTAAGCCCGTGAGCCATGGCCGCTGGGCCTGCGCGTCCGGAGCCTGTGCTCCGCAACGGGAGAGGCCACAACAGTGAGAGGCCCGCATACCGCAAAAAAAAAAAAAAAAAAAGCAAACACATGGAGGCTAAACAATATGCTATTAAACAACCAATTGGTCACTAAAATCCAAAGAGGAAATCAAAACATACCTAGAGACAAAAGAAAATGAAAGCACAATGATCTAAAACCTATATGACAAAGGAAAAGCAGTTCTAAGAGGGAGGTTTATAATGATACAAGCCTATCTCAGAAAACAAGAAAAACCTCAAAAACAACCCAACCTTACACCTCAATGAACTAGAAAAAGAAGAGCAAACAAAACCTAAAGTTGAAGGAAAGAAATCATAAACAGCAGAACAGAAATAAATGAAATAGAGATTAAAAAACAATAGAAAAGATCAATGAAACTAAGAGCTGATTCTTTGAAAAGATAAACAAAATGATCAACCTTTAGCCAGACTCATCAAGAAAAAAAGGGAGAGGACCCAAATCAATAAAATCATAAATGAAAAAGAAGTTACAACAAACACCACAGAAATACAAAGGCTTGTAAGAGATTACTATGAACAATTATATGACAATAAAATGAACAGCTAGAAGAAATGAACAAATTCCTAGAAAAATGTAGTCTCCAAAGATTGAACCAGGAAAAAAAATAGGAAATAAGAACAGACCAATTACCAGTAATAAAATTGAATCAGTAATTTTAAAACTCCCAACAAACAAAAGTCCAAGATCAGACAGTTTCACAGGTGAATTCTACCAAACATTTAGAGAAGAGTTAACACCTATTCTTCTCAAACTATTCCAAAAATTTACAGAGGAATGAATGCCTCCAAATTCATTCATGAGGTCAGCATCACCCTGATACAAAAATCAGACAAATGCACACAAAAAAGAAAATTACAGGCCAATATCACTGATTGAATGTAGATGCAAAAATCCCCAGCAAAATATTAGTAAACAGAATTCAAAAATACCTTAAAAGGGTCACACATCCTGATCAAGTGAGATTTGTCCAAGGGATACAAGGATGGTTCAGTATCCACAAATCAATCAGCTTGATTCACCACATTAACAAATTGAAGAATAAAAATCATATGGTCATCTTAGCAGATGAAGAAAAAGCTTTTGACAAAATTCAACATCCACTTATGATGAAAACTCTAAACAGCGTGATTACAGAGGGAACAGATCTCAACATTAAAAGGCCATACATGACCGACAGCTAACATCATACTCAATATGAAAAGCTGGAAGCATTTCTTCTAAGATCAGGAACAAGACAAGTATGCCCACTCTTCCACTTTTATTCAATTCTTATTGGAAGTTTTAGCTACTGCAAAACTTATATTGTCCTTCCAAAACAATATAAGACCCACAGAACACTTTATCTTCCTGTTGGCAAGTTTTTCCTGTTCTGTATTTGAAATCTACATATATAATCCCATTAAACATTGTATTATCTCTTTGTTTCAGTAAGTATTTGTTTAAATTTATTCACATGTTTGTTACGTCCTGTGCTTTTCTTCCATTCATTTCAGCCCCTTCATCTGGGACCTCTTTCTGTTTACATAGAGTGTATCCTATAGATTTCAGTGCAACTCCACTTGTGATCAACTTTATTAGTTTTTGTCTGAAAGTATCTCTATTTTACCTTCATACTTAAAATAAGTTTTCAGATTCTCACTAAAGGTGTGAATCTCCACTCTTGTAAAGGGGAGAAATCCTTGTAGGGGGAACAAGTATCATTGAGTTATGAATATTTGGGTTTTATATACTTAGTGAATCACAATAAGGTGGTCCTAGCTATAAGTGCACAGGCTTGTTGTTAATCCTACCCAACTGGTTGTGAGCTTCACCTGTATGTAAATCAGGCAACTCTAAAGTGTTAACACTTGGTGTGATTTATGTACATCTGGCTCTTATACCCCAGCCATCTAGCTCCAGTTTTATGTACATGCAAAACTGGCAGACATTCTATGGTGATGTTGATTAGATGTGATGTCTTTTCGTGGTGGCAGTCAGTACTTTTGTGTTTGTATTGATACAGTGAGACTGAGATTTATCTCTCTCTCTCTCACACACACTCTCTCTCTCTCTCTCTCTCTCTCTATATATATATATATATATATATATACACTCTCAGCTCTGCTATTGCCAAATCACTTTTCTTAAAGTCCCTTGGGATGAGTTTACTCTCGATTCACACTACACTTACATTGAGAATAGACTTTGAAGTACTGGCTTTCTTGATGGAGGTATATAAATGTCTCCTGTTACACTCCCTATCAAAGGAAAGCCTAGGGCTTTGTGTTTTGGCCATGCTGCGTGGCATGCAGGAATCTTAGTTCCCTGACCAGGGATCAAACTCATGCCCCCTGCAGTGGAAGCACAGAGTCTTAACCACTAGACCACCAAGGAAGTCCCAGGCTTTGGGTTCTGTTTCAGTGTCTTATGAGATCAAAAAAGCATCAGTACAATATTATCATGGTTGGAAAATATCTTTAGGAATAAAGTGGGTTTCTGTGCTCTGCTTGCTTCTCTGCATAATTTTATACTAAGATTTTGACACATTAATTTCTTTTATCTCTATTCTGTGAAGCTTTTAAAATAATTTCTTAAAATATTTTAATCATCCTTTTAATTGATTTCAGAGGGAGGAATAATCTGAATAGGAATTCTGATGGTTACCAAAGACAGGGTGACAACTTTTCACATTGTCAATATCTCAGAGTAGGGTGGATTGGTAGGGCTCCAGCTCTGAAATTGTGTGACTCAGTGATTAGGTGGAATCCAAAGACTTGCTTCTTCCTCACTCTTTTTAGCTCCGCTATAAATTACACAGAATTTCTAAGACAATCTTTTCTCTTGTTCTAGTAGTAACTAGCAAAAACTAGAGGTTGACATCATTGCTTGTTAGCTTAGAAATTTCCCATAATCACTTATTATAGAAATTCCTGTACTTCAGAGACTATTTTCTCTACAAATAAAATTATATGACAAAATATGGGTGGTATTTGGCTGATGAAAATTAACCACAAAAATCTGTTACCAAGATGTGAAAAGCCTTAACAGTACTAAATTCAAAATCATATTATATTTTTTTGCTGGTTTTATATTATGCATTATAGCTTAACAATATTTAAATGCTATTCTCTTCTTCCTTAGAAGGAATTTTACACATTAGCTATAGGATTAATTTTTGCTTTTCATTCATTGTAGAAATTTACATGATGCGTGTGTTCTTGTATATTGGGTTGGGGGTAATGAACATGAACCAACTTAAAATGAAGGTCATTGGGTATATTTTATGAATATGTCTCTGATATTGAATACATGAGGCAGTTTTATACACTAATATGTAAATTTATGATGTTTTGCATTAATATTCTGTACTATAATAATATTGGGCTTTATTTGACAGCTTTTGCTGCAAAAGGGCTCTGTAACAAATAACCTTTGACTTTCAGTGCCTTATGTAACTGTAGATTTATTTCTCTCACATTTTATGTCAGTGCCTGTGGGTTAGATGCTGACTCTTGTCCAAATTCAATGTCAGATGTAGGTCTGCTCCAATATGTTCTCTAATTCCAAGACCAACATGATGCAGATTCACATATGAGATGTGATGTTTTCATGGGAAAGTAGAGGAATACAAATGGGGCACAGAAACTTGTCCTACCTTTCACAGCTTTTACTCACATTGTACTGACCAAAGCAAACCTTATGACAAAGTGGCACATGAATGTGTTGAGAAGGATATTCTTTCCATGAGTGTGGCAAGGGGAGAGTGAAGATTTGCAAGTAAGAAAATCTACCTTAAGGACACTTTGGTTATTGTTTTTGTTTATTTATTTTTTAAATTTTTAATATTTCTAACAGAAATAAAACTATTAAAAAATAACATAAACCAATATGCCATCCAACAAGTTTTAGCAAGATTAAATATTCTTCCATGTCTGGTATGGACCTTGTTCTTTAATAAATCAAGCCTTTCAGAGATGGTTGGAATCCATGTTTAACTGTTTACCATTCATACCATTATCATCTTTTCTTTCCCAGAGTTAATTACTATCTTGAAATTAATATTTCACTTTTTCATGCATATGCACACATTAACTAGATGTGAGTACTTAAGCAAGAAAGTACAAATGTGAAATTTTTCATCAATATAGAAATATTATTGTATGTATAGCATTCTACAAATTTATTTTTTATCCTAAAATATTTTCCATGTTAATATACATAATTCTAGTTTCATTCATTTTAGCTACTGTATAGTATTCCATTGTGTGAACAAGTGACAGTTGTTTAATCCATTTACACAGTGTTGAACATTTAAAATTTTCTATTTTTAAAAACTGATTTTGCTTCATTTGCCTATTTTTGCTGTTACAAATGTTTTGGTAAACATTTTGTGCATGTTTTCCAGTACAACTATGTGTTATTAAAGTATTACACTTCAAGTGGATTTGTTAAGTCAAAGGGTATGTACATTTTCAACATAGAGTTTTTTCCAATTTTTATAATTTTCCCTTTTTATCAACTTGACTGGAACATCTATTACAAAGTTGAATAAAAGTGGTGCTTTATTCTGAGCTTAAATAGCTGGCTTCTAAAATTTTGCCATTAAGAAGGATGATTGTTGTATGTTTGGGAATAAATTTATCAGATTATAGACATTACATTTTTTTCTTAGTTTGCAAAGGCTTATTTTTAAAATCATGAATAAGTGTTTGATTTTATCAAAGGCACTGTTTTGGGCATTTTTGCATAGAGTTTTTCCCTTTGTTAATATGCTAATTTTTATTCAATTTTCTGATGTTGCTTGCCTTTAACATTGTTGACTATGGTCTACTGTTTTAAGTTACTGCTAGATTAAATTGTTTTGCCTTTTATTTAGATTTTTTATATAGTTTCATAAGTGGGATTACTCTGAATACATTTTCTCTTTGATGTGTTCATTTCTGTTGTTTGTTAGCAAAGTTTAACTTGTAAAATTAGTTGGAACACTTTCCTTCTTTACCTGTTCTCTGGAAAGACAAAATGTATATAACATGTATTTTCTACTCCTTGATGAGATAGAAAACTCCCTTATAAAGTTGACTGGGCCTGTTTTAGGGAATAGGGGCCACAGAATATATTTGAAAATGGATTTGATTTCTTTAATACTTAGTGCTTTATTTAGATTTTCTGTATCATTTTGAATCAGCTTTGGTTATGTTTTTTAGAAAATTTTGTATTTTATCTAAAACATAAAATTTACATGTTTCATTTATGATTGTTTAATATCTACTTAATCTGTAGTTATAGCCTTCTTTTCATTCTTAGTGCTATTTTTTGGCTATTCCTCTTTTTCTTAGTAATTTATAATTGTGGGAGTGCTATGAGTTTCTCTCTGATTTGTTTTTATTTTTTCCCCAATAAGCAGCTTTTGGTGTTAAAATTTTGTCCACTGTTTTATTTCAAGTTTAATTTCAGTTGTTTCATTTCTAGTTTATTTTGTTTCTTAATCTTTGCTATTTCTTTTAATTAAAATTTTTTCTTTCATTCTATTTTTCATAAATTTTGTGTAGAGCATACAAGTATTATTATATGCTTTTAAGCCTATACATTCTGATCTTTAAAAGCTTTTCCCCTTAAATCTTACAAGTTTTTATATTAAGAAATTTTAGTCTTCTAAATATTTTAGAATTTTAGTCTTATTTTTCTCTTTAACCCCTTAGTAATTTAAATTTTACCCTTCTAAACTCATGGATGTTTTTAGGTATAATATACTTCACATTTAAAAATTTCTAATCAATCACATCATGATATCCAGGTATTAAGGACTTTGCAGACCCAGTCTTCGAGAAAGTGGGCACCTTGGTTTAATTGTTGGTCTTTTTGCTGACAAAGCCCCAGTCTTGTCACTGAAGCCTCTTTTCTTTGCTTTCTTTCATTGAGCAGGATTGGGATCAAACCCAGCTCAAATGCTTGGGCCTAGCTCTGAGGTCTTGTCTGACCAGAAGCCCTTTTAGTTCTCTTACCCCACATGGTGGTTCAAATTTCTGGTGGCCACTTCATGCTTCCAGAACTTGAACCTAGCACAGCTGTGGCAGTAGCCTTGCTCTTTACTTTCCATTTATGGTCTTTTTTAAGTCCAGTGAGAAAAAATAATATTATTTTTAGGTACAGATATGTCCTACTGGCTTTCCATTTTTATATTTTATTCCTCACTGCTTTGTGTATGGAACAGATTGTTTCTGATTAAGTTTTAATTCACTGTACAATATCAAACAGAAATTACACCCCTTCTTAAGATACGTAATTTTATGAAGCACACCGTGTTTTGACATTCCATAGATAATTAGCAACAAACACATAAATCAGTCATTTCTTTAGCAATATTTTTAAACATGTATTTTCTTTTTAAAAACATTTATTTATGTATTTTTATCAAAGTATGGTTGATTTACAATGTTGTATTAGTTTCAGGTGTCCAGCAAAGTGATTCAGTTATACATACATATGTTTTTTCAGATTCTTTTCCCTTATAGGTTATTACAAAATATTGAGTGTGTTTCCCTGTGCTATACAGTAGGTCCTTGTTGTTTATCTATTTTATATATAGTAGTGTGTATATGTTAATCCCAAACTCCTAACTTATCCTCACTTTCTCCTTTGGTTACCATAGGTTTGTTTTCTATGTCTGTGGGTCTATTTCTGTTTTGTTTATAAGTTCATTTGTATCATTTTTTTTTAGATTCCACATAGTGATATCATATGATATTTGTCTTTCTCTGTTTGACTTACTTCACTTAGTATGATAATCTCTAGGTCCAACTGTGTTGCTGCAAATGGCATTATTTCATTCTTTTTATAGCTGAGTAATATTCCATTGTATAAATATACAACATCTTCTTCTCAGTCCCTTTCTTTTTCTCTTCTTCTTCTGGGACCCCTATAATTCAAATGTTGGTGCATTTAATATTTTCCCAGAGGTCTCTGAGACTGTCCTCAGTTCTTTTCATTCTTTTTTCTTTTTTCTGCTCTGCAGTAGTTATTTCCACTATTTTATCTTCCAGGTCACTTATCCGTTCTTCTGCCTCAGTTATTCTGCTATTTATCCCATCTAGAGTATTTTTAATTTCACTTATTGTGTGGTTCATTGTTGCTTGTTTCCTCTTTAGTTCTTCTAGGTCCTTGTTAAATGTTTCTTGCATTTTCTCTATTCTATTTCCAAGATTTCAGATCATCTTTACTATCATTATTCTGAATTCTTTTTCAGGTAGACTGCCTATTTCCTCTTCATTTGTTAGGTCTGGTGGGTTTTTACCTTGCTTCTTCATCTGCTGTGTTTTTTTCTGTCTTTTCATTTTGCTTATCTTACTGTGTTTGGGGTCTCCTTTTTGCAGGCTGCAAGTTCATAGTTCCTATTGTTTTTGGTGTCTGTCCACAGTGGCTAAGGTTGGTTCAGTGGGTTGAGTATGTTTCCTGGTTGAGGGGACTAGTGCCTGTGTTCTGGTGGATGAGGCTGGATCTTGTCTTTCTAGTGGGCAGGTCTATGTCTGGTGGTGTGTTTGGGGTGGCTGTGGCCTTATTATGATTTTAGGCAGCCTCTCTGCTAATGGGTGGTGTTGTGTTCCTGTATTTCTAGTTGTTTGGCATAGGGTGTCCAGCACTGTAGCTTGCTGGTCATTGAGTGAAGCTGGGTCTTGGTGTTGAGATGGAGATCTCTGGGAGATTTTTGCCACTTGATATTATGTGGACCTGGGAGGTCTCTTGTGGACCAGTGTCCTGAATTTGGTTCTCCCACCTCAGAGGCACAGCCCTGATGCCTGGCTGGAGCACCAAAAGCCTTTAATCCACAAGACTTTCATGCCACCCTAGTCTTGGAGCTCTTGCCCCTGCTCCTCAGGCTGGGTCCCCATGGGAGGCAGGGCTGCCTACAACATCTTCTTTATCCATTCATCTCTTGATGGACATTTAGGTTGCTTCTATGTCTTGGCTATTGAAAACAGTACTGCAGCAAACACTGTGGGCATGTATCTTTGGAATTACGGTTTTCTCCAGATATATGCCCAGGAGTGGGATTGCAGGTTCATATGGTAGCTCTATCTTTAGGTTTTTAAGGAACCTCCATATTATTTTCCAAAGTGGCTGTACCAGTTTATCAACAGTCTTCTGAAAGATGTTACTAGTGTTTCTTAGGTCACTTCCATATGTATTATGTACAATGAATCCATTTTTAAACACTTATGACTCAAATATGGTTCTCTCCTCAAAGAACTTAGGCTGTTGTTGAAAAAGAGAATTGAAGAATTGGAGAGTATGTTATTTAAAAAAAAAAAAAAAAAAGAGGTAAAATTTAACATCCTTAAAAAACAGAAGATGCACCTGGTCTTCCAAGGCTGGAGGAAAGGAAGTAAGGGCAAGTACAGTTGTAGAGGATGGCTATTTAAATTAATTCAATTTAACAGCCATGATTGTTTCAGTGAATGTAGAAGGTAACTAGTTGTAAGAGGTGAGGCAGCATGGAGAATTTGTGGAGATTATAAAAGTTTTATCTAGAGATATAAAATTTACGTGTTAAAAATCATTTTTTAAACTTAAGGGCCAACTGGTTAATGATACTTGAAATCAAGTGCTTGAGAGGTGTTCACAACTAGTAAATATCAGAGAATTGGTGACTGGACTGCCTTCAGTCTCCAGGATTGTATACAGTTCTGTAACATCATCCAGAAGCCCAGATTTAGGAGCAAGGGAAATAGAATCACATAAATTAGAAAGTGTAGCATTTTGTGAGACAAAAAGGCAAACAAATGAGGACATAGAATGTTAGCAAGAGTGACTGAGGTGGTGCATTTTATTGGCTAGGGGAGGTGAGGAAGAAGAAGAGATTGTTAGTCACTTCCATTTCTGTTTCCTATGCTTGATTTTGAGTACTTTGAGATCAGAGTTATATTTCTTTTTGCTATGTATCCACAGCACTTTCTCTGACATACCGTAGGATTCAATAAGTGGTTATTGAGTTGAATTTAATTTGTACAAAGATACTTTGGTTCAAAAATTGGCAAATGAAAACTTCCACAATTCATAAAAAGTGTCTCTTTGAACACTGAAAGTGAATTTAAACCCCAGTAGCCAGATAATCTTTCATAACCAGGTATTTCTGAGGCAGTGGAAATTGCTTTCTGAAATAAGTCACAATGATTTCTATTTCCAGGCAGAAGTCCACTGACAGTCTAGAATTTCTCACCTGAATCTCTCCAAAACCATGCATGTTTAAACTGTTTTTGGAAGTTTTTGAATAAAGTTGTCAAAAGTAGAAAGACTAACATACAAAAGAATGACATGATACATTATGTTAATCTTTTTCATGTGTGAAATGTAATGGAGGTAGAAAGAAAGAATAGTCACTGATAATATTTAACAAAAACCAAGTGAGAAACCTTAGTGTGGGTACATTTAAAATTCCTAAATATGAAAGCAAAGTAATAACCCATCATGATGTTAATGTCTTCTTTGTTCTGCTTCTGCTTTCAAATACAGCATGTGATGTTGTTCTGCAATAATATGAGACTTAAAAGAAACATAGTACTTGAAGCAGAGCTTTCAAATTTGCCCATTGAAGAGAGCTATGTGTTTGCTATGTTTTTGTTTTCTTTTTCTAGGTGTATTTTAGTGGCATTTTACAATACAGCTAGAGGTAATGTTCCCCCAATATATCAAAAATAGATCTATCAAAAGGCAACTCTTTTATAGCATTAATATTTTGTAACAAAATAACTGAATTATATTGCTGTATTCTATTTTATTCTAGTAATTATAATGTTAAATTAATACAAATTTATTCTCTATCTGATTAAATTTAAAAGCTCAAATTTATTATAAGAATTCTAAAATTGTATGTTGTCAAGGAGAGGTAGATTTCTACAAGCAGGGTGAAAATGTTCTGAGAAATTAGAGTATATTTTTCTCTCCAAAATATCTTATTTTTATTTCTTTAGTATCAAATTTGGTTTTTGTTTCAAAATGTTCTTTGTAAGAAATTTACAAGAAATCAGGAACATATTCATTATATACATTTTATTTAAATATAGATTATATGAAGTCATTAGGTATTAAAGATAAGAGTTCTTAAAGATCATCTAGAAAATCTCCTTCACAGCTAATGAAACTGTGGCTCAGAGTGATAAAACTTTGGAAATACATTGATGTATTTTTAAAATATTTGAAATTTCTGCCTATTTATCCAAATAGCAGTTGATGTAAATTGGTTTCTGATACAAAAAATGGTTCTAAAGAACAAAACATACATAAATTGAAAAATTAATGAATACAAAATAAATAATGAACTTCTATCAGTGAAAAAATAATATTGCTTTGAATCTGACCAATTTGATGTTCTGCTTTAATAATATTTCCAATGAGTTAAGTCTGTTTCAGAATGTTAATTTGAATTCTGAATAATTCTATCAAGCATTACCAGATTGGCACTTTCATTTTGTAAAACTTCTTTCTAATTTAATTGGGGAAGGTGGTACGGTTTTAAGCATTGTTTTATCCCGTAGCTGACATGTGATTTTCAGGAAGTCACTTAATTTGTCTAAGTCTCAATCTTTAATTCTGTAAGGGAATGTATCTCATTTCTTTGGGGAGATTACCAGTCATGTCAATAACAGCTTCTTCCTCTGCCTTCCCTTGTTTCCCTAGTTCATTCATATTGGTGGGATTTTTAAATTTTAATTTTATAGAGAGAAGGTTGTCAAGAGAGGGGTTCATGGGGAGAAGAGGAAGACACCATGTGTATATAATAGAGTACCTACCTACCAGCAGGTTCCTTATACTGGTTTTTGAACCAGGGAATGTAGGGATTAGGTATGTTTAGAGGCAGAGCTAATAGAGCATTCAAAATCTTTATTATAACTGGGCACAGAAAAGCTTGGGGCCAGTGGTGACAATAGACACAGAAGAGACCCTCCCCCCTCTACTTTTACATGCACACCAGCACTATTTTGGTACCGGGGAGAATAGAAAGTTGGGGACCATCAATACCAACACCAGCAGCTGAGATGTCAGAATTCTCCTGATGGGCTCTGATGCTAATGAAACTTCGTTAGCAAGCATCTCAGGCAGCAGATACGAGTCGGTAAGACCAGAGAAGGATGAAGCACATTAGGGCAAAATCTGAGTTGTGACATTAGGCACCAAACAGATTTGTAGATCCGTGTGTGACATCTGTTGGGGATGTCCAGAAGTAATTCTGAATCCTCAAATCCAGAAGAATCTCTCTCTGCTCCGGGTCCTGATTGCACGTATGGTCAGAAGTCTGCCTTTCAGTACATCATATATGCTAATATCCTCTATTTAACAAGAACATTAGCATCTGGAAGGCAGATTCGTTTCTTTAACTTTTATGTCCCTTAATATCTAGGAAAAGGGGAAACAGAAGTTATATAACTGATATATAAGTATGGATATATTTTAAGGTGGCAACAATGAGATAATTTATTTTCACAGAAGTGATATTGTGGCAAACACCATACTGTATACATCAGGTTATGATTATTTTATTAACCTGAGGAGAAGTTTCAAGGAGGGGAATATAGGAAGGTGTTTGTGAAGAGAACAATAACATTGGTGCCTCAATGTAAAATCTAAAAATAATTACATGCCTGCCTCAATCTGGCTGAGAATGTACACTCCTCCTGAATTTATCTTGGCAAGAGTGTGAGAAAAAGACCCTAAAAGACAGATGTTTGAGGTGGAAATGGAAATACTTCTGGATTAAGAGAGAGACGTTTTAGTCACAATTTTAGCTGTGCCTTTATTATTCTCAGATCCTTGATAAATTGCTTTCCCTCATCATGTAAGATTTTCTTTGTTTGCATTTATAATTCATTCTTAATTTGAATAATGGTTAGCTATGGCATAAGTCATGGGCGGTGGCTGATAGGCCAAAAAGACTTCAGGGCACTTATTTTGACTGTGGTCTGAACTTTCAGCTTGATGTTGACTAACTCAGAAAACGCTCTGTTTCTCCAATTGCAGAGTGACAAAATTACATCAAGGAGATGTGATTAAAAATGGTAACATAACAAAAAATAGTAGACAGAGGATAAAAGTACATTTGGAAAATCTTTGTGCTCTTATGGACAACAAAAATAGATTGACTCCTTACTTTTGATGTTTTTCTGAATTAAAAATTAGAAAAAGCAAAATGGGCTGATATGGTAGAATACTTCCACACTGCTCCGTGTCAGATATTTGGAATTATAATTGTGTTAGTATACCTTTCTATATCTCTAGCTTTTGAAAATATGAATATAAAGCATACTTGCATATATGGGTTAGTTTAGATATACTTTTTGACTACTTATCCCGATACTTTTTAGAAAGTGAAGAGGAATAATGTCAGTCAAGTTTACAGTTGCTTCTTCAGTGCCTAGAATTGTGCTTGGCTTTGAGTAATAGTTTAGAAAGAATGAGTAAATGTTTAAAGGCAGAAAGATGAGCAGGCTCATATATGGTATACATTCATTATATCTAACAACAGAAGGCATCTTTCTAAAGCTTAACCAACTTATAGTGTCCCTAACCCAATATATTTTTTAAAAAAATAATTATCATTAGTTAACATTCATGATAAATTTTGAGCCTATTTTAATGCTGAAGTAAACAATAGAACCATTCTATTTAAAGGAACCTGAGGTCATCTAGTCTCACCACATCTTTCTGTAGCTTAAGCTGGAGGCCAGCGCCAGTATGTGACTTATCTGTAATCATCCAGCTAATTGCAGAGAATGGGGACTCTTGTCCTCTTCCTCTTTCCTATTCCAGTGTTCCTTTCACTAACCAACACTATAGACAAGCTAGAAAGCTCTCATTTTTCCTCTAATTCTAGCTTATTTCCTGTTGTCCTATTCATTTTTCCACATAAGCCAGAATCACTCAAATGTTTTTTTAAATGGTCTTCAACTAATGGGCATCTAACTAAAGGCAGTTTGGCTAAAGTAGTTCTTGTAGGCAATCTTAAGTCAAATGCACATAGCTATCATTTTTATTATTGAGCACTTACTGTAGGCAGACCCACCCTGAGGGACATAACACTACCCTTTTCTTTGACTTATTCTTCATTCTAACCCTATGAAATTAGTTCTGTATCATCATCAATATTTTGACTAAAAAAAATCGAGAGTGGCTGGGGGAAAGTTAAGTGGCTTGTCTGAAGTCACTGTTAGTAAATGGGAGGACTAGGATATGGTTAGTAGAGCCAGTTACTTCCAGAAGCGTTTGAGAAGTTTCCTTTGTGTAGCTAGCTTGGTCATCAAGCCACAGGCCAGATGTTTCACACCCTGAATGGATCTCAACCAGTTCCTTTAACTCTGTTAAAGCCCAGACCTACACAGGATGCTTGGGTGGCAGTTAATGCCATATAATTGAGACCTATTTTGCAATAATATGTAACTTTTACACAGTTTGAACACAATGAGTGTTATAGAATATCACATTTTAAGGTAAATTCATGAATTTTTATTATTTCAAACAGAATTCGCCCACCTGGTTCAATGTAAAGGAAATTTAAAACACTTTATAAACTGGTTATTGGCTTCTTGGACTGCTCAGAGCTCTAACAAAACACCATTTAAATAAACTAAGTGTAAATATACTGGAAACATATGAATTAAATTTCCCTTGAAATGCACTGGGTTTAAAAATTGGGAGGAAGAGCGCTTGGCCAAGGCATTTTATGTTTTGCCAAATCCCAAATGTTTGAAAAAATAGTTTTAAAACATTTTATTGAATCAAAATGCTACTGAGTGTACACATTCCTTAAAAATCTATGTTTATTTATTGAATCATAAGTCATATTACATTGGTACAAATTAAGTGATTATGGGGCAATGTGTCAAACTATTCAGAATATTAATTAAAGTATTTGGTAATTTAGCAGCGGTCAAAGATTGACAAAGCTATACAAAGTGTCCTCTGCTCAACCTAATAGCTATAGAACAGCACAGCCACATAATTATTTTCCAGAGAAGTAGCATAGATAGTCATTTTAGAGAACAAAAACATGTTCTCAAACTTAATGACTCTAATAATTATGAAAAGAGCTTTAATTGACTAAAGGGGAAAGGAAACAATTTTAAGAATGACCTGGTCACAGCAGAACATTGATCGATGTGTGTGTGTGTGTGTGTGTGTGCGCACAATTTACTCAAATTAGAACCAAACACATTTTTTGTATAAATAATCAACAGATTTCAAATTCCTTCAGTGTGTAAGTCTCAATTTTATATGAACCCTAATGGGAAAAGATTTACAAAACTAACTTCTGTAACAGTGGGTAGGCATGACCTACCCAAATCTTGCTGGGTACTCCATTAGCACATCATTCCTTTGAATCTGAATGGATTTATGGTCTTCTTGTGTCCACTTTTAAAATAGAATTACCCCAGAGTGTTAGATCATTGCTATCTAGGTCCTTAGCAAGAATTGTTTGAAACTATTGGTGGTTGGATTGACAGCTAGCTAGCTGGAAACAAGGCTTTGTGGGAATAGGCTTTAGCCCAAGAGTCAGATGGGAAATGTCTGAGACATCTAAAACTGCAAGTATAAACGGTCTGCAGTATGAGAAAACTTGCCTGGCTCTTTTAGTCAGAAATCCATCAAAAAGTTCTCCATGTGCTACTCTTGGCTCTTTATGGGACACAGTACTTTCCCATGACTGCATCAGGGTACACACTACAATGTTCTTTTCCCAACACTGATCTTAGCCAGCAACTTCATTCTTCTTTCACTTTTCAGATTAAATTTTGCCTACCAAGTAAATAGTTGGATGACTGACTCTCTCTTAAGTAGGTCCTCAGTTATCTTCTATTTTAGCCTCTTTTTTGTTTCCTTTATAGCATTTACTAGAATTTTGAATTATGATATTTATTGCTTAAGAATTTTAAATTTACCTCCCTCACCAGAGGAGTTCTATGGAGAGAGGTAATGTCTGTCAAGTTCACAGTTGACTCCCTAGTACCTAGCATTGTGCTTGGCATTGAAAAAACACTCTGGAATGAATAAGTGTTTGATGGCAGAAGGATGAACAACAGGCTCATATGTGGTATATTCATTGTATTTAGCAATAGCAGTCATTTGCTAAAATTGAAGCAAATTATGGTGTTACTGCAATGCAAGAAATTAGCAAAGTAACTTTGAATGAACTGAGCCAATGGCTGCTGATATGATACTGTATTCTATTTCTTCACTCAAGCTATGAGCTTAATAAAGCTATCTCCTGGAAGGAGTTTCAAGAAGGCTGGGAGATTTCCTAATAAGGAAAGCTAAAATGAGAGAAGAGACTGAGTAGGGCAGCGAGGAAGTGTGCGGGAAATGCTTCCTCTAAAATTTTCTGAGTATTCGTCTACTTTTGAAAACATTAATATATGTCCTTTCTGAGCTGAAATCAGCTCATTTTCCAGGCAAAGATTTCATAGAAAATGGTGGCCAAAAATAAGTAAGATTTGATGGAGACTTCTTGCCATGAGAACAAGCTCTGATTATTCTCTCAACATAAGGTCTATTTGGACATTCAACTGAAAAATAAATTCTGAGGGTTTTTTCTCTAATTGCCATAGTCAAGATCTGTCTCCTAACTCTTCCTCCTATATCTCACCCCAATTTTATACTAGTGTCTGACTTCCTCTCTTCCTGTCTTACAAATTTTATTTTAGCATCTATTATGTATCCAGAAATTGGGAGTATAGTAAAAAAAAAAAAAACAAGATGTGTTCCCTTTTCTCAAGGAGTATATACCCTTTCCTATGGACCTCCACAACCTGCCAACATATTCATGGGTTGGAAAATTAGAGTCAGCCTGGTTTTTTAAAATAATTTCACTGGTTTTGAGATTGGTCCTTGTACTTCTTACATTGAAAGGGCTAGATGCAAAGAAAGAATCAGGGAGACTGCCAAATTCATGCATAATGTTCTGTGTCATTTTTCTGTTGCCATAAAAGGAAAAACATAGCTCCAGTGGGTGATGAGCAGGAGTGCAGCAAGGACATGTCAGTGACTATGTGAGGTGTTAGGAGATGCCTCTAAGAACAAGTTGGCAAGGAAGCCAGAGACCTCTCCAGACTTGGCAGTTAGATTGCCAGCACTGCCTTGAGTTTTCTACTAGCATTTCTATCCCTCTCATGTTTCTATCCTCAGTTTCTTCCTAACTTATGATTCTTAGAATCCATTTGTCATATTTGAGTTAGAAATTCAAATTTTATCATTTTCTAATTAAAAAATGTTACAGTTTCATATTGAACTGAAACTGGCTCTTAGATTCTCCATAGAGCATCATACAGTACCCCTGGTATATGGTTTTTTTTTTTTTTTTTTTTTTTTTGCGGTACGCGGGCCTCTCACTTTTGTGGCCTCTCCCGTGGAGGAGCACAGGCTCCGGATGCACAGGCTCAGAGGCCATGGCTCACGGGCCCAGCTGCTCCGCGGCATGTGGGATCCTCCCAGACTGGGGCACGAACCCGTGTCCCCTGCATTGGCAGGCGGACTCTCAACCACTGCGCCACCAGGGAAGCCCCCTGGTATATGTTTTGAGTTGCCTGAAATCACATAAGCAATTGAAAGAAGAGGCCAAAAGTGTAAGGAAGAGGCAAGAACTCTTAGTGCCTTCTCTTTATAGCAGTTGTAGTGAAAGCTAAAAACCAGTTAAGATCGAAAATGTTGGTTTGGACCATAAGAATGCCTTTATATCAGGAATTTACTAGATGTTTAATACTTTTGATTGGTATGTAATTTGTAGATTATAGTAGGTCAACAGTAACATTGGAGTTAGCAAATATCAAAATGAAAGGGGTGGTATATATTATAAACACTTTTTTGGTATAAGTGATATGGATGTGTTAAAAAAATAAAATATTTGCCAATTGTTTCTTTGTATGGTCTTACAATCATTCTGCATCTTGCAAATATATATATTTTTGCCACTGTTTTTCTCATTGGCCACATGATCTTGCTGAAATTTAAGCTCATTATAGCAATAAAAGGCTATTTTACTTGCTTATTAGTCTTGTTACTAGTCTAAATTCCTTTTTCTTCCCCCTGAAATGGAAGAATTTAACCATTTCTAAAAATATAACATAAGGGACTAATAGAATGGGAATTTGCTATGGTATGCCTGATATGTCCACATGTATGTATTGTTTTTATTCAAATTAATTTAAGTGTATTTTATCAATGTACAGTATTGAGAGGGAAACCACCTCTCTCCTCCGCTCAGAGAAGAGCTTAGAGGAATACTTGGCCTCTTTCCCCATTACTCACATGCTCATCTCTATAAGCACAGGATGAATTATCTGCTAAATTTTGTAGTAGGCATTATATACATTCAATCCCTCTCCCTTTCCCCTCTCTGTTTTGGTGCCAGCCTCAAAAATCACAAATTCCTGTGCCTTTAGTATGAAGCTTGCCAGGGGAAGCTTTGAATTTTTCAGATCTATTCAAGTATATTTAATAAGAGTTTGAAGTACTAGCAGGCCCTCTACACTGAAGATTTAAAGCTAATTCTATAAACAGCCTTACTGTGATTAAAAGCTGATATTTTCATCTCAGTGTCTTTGACTCTTATGCTTTATATCGTAATCAATTCCCAACCCAAGAGAGGAAGAAAAAGATGTTATTTATTCAAACTTAAAAACCCCAACACAAAGAAACAGATTTCAGTTTTACTTTTCATTTACAATACTATGGTGAATATTTCACATATTCACCTAACGCACATGTGGAAACACTAAAATGTGTGTTTGTACATACACAGGCATCCACACACTTAGGAATCCACATAAAAATTTTCTGAGATAATATTTTTCCATATTGAAGAAACTCAGTTGAACAATAATTTACAAGTTTCTGTTCTGACTGAAACTTGATTTCCATAGATTTCAGTTATATGTAACTTAACAGTGACTTTATTTTCCTTCTGCCTGAAATGTTTAAGATACTTTCATAGCAAAGATTCCATGTATTTAAATTGTACTTATGTTAAGAAGATGAGATAAAAGAACTTAGATGAAAATATACTTAAAGGGCTTCCCTGGTGGCGCAGTGGTTGAGAATCCGCCTGCCAATGCAGGAGACACGGGTTCGTGCCCTGGTCCGGGAAGATCCCACATGCCGCGGAGCAACTAAGCCCGTGAACCATGGCCGCTGAGCCTGTGCGTCCGGAGCCTGTGCTCCGCAACGGGAGAGGCCACAACAGTGAGAGGCCCGCATACCGAAAAAAAAAAAAAAAAAAAAAAAAAAAATATATATACTTAAGAAGAACTTCAAAGAGAAAATTGATCCTTCAGTATAATCTTCATCTTTGTAAACTATTTTAATCAAATTTACTTAAAGTATTTTATTTAACCTAATTAATATCTCTCTCTGGTTTTCAAGAGATAACATTATATTAAAACTGTGTATACTAATTCACAAATATTTTTCAAAGATAAATCTGTGTTTACATAAAGCAATTGTTTTGAAATTCTTAAACCTCAAAGACCTGTATTCTTAATTCTCCCTCACAATTTTTTTTCACTGAAATCAGTTTATTAATGCTTAGATGTTGAAGAGTTGATAGAATTTATCAATTAATTGTCCAACAGAACACTTTTACATTTTAAAAAATGGTGAAAATTACATTAATAGGTTAAGTTGGAAACAAACATAAATATGGAAGCTTCTTTATAATAAATAAAATGGACATTTCAGGTTTCAATTTATTTTGTTTTTAGCAGCATTTGACTTATTAAATATTCTCTCTCATTTGGATTCCTCTTCACCTGCATTGGTGGAATTATACCAGTTTTCCTCCTACATCTCTGGTGTCTCCTAGGTCGTCTACTTTGTAGGCTCATTGTCTGCTACTTGGTCATTAAAGTTGGACTTCCTTAAAGGTTAGTCCTAAGTCTCCTTTCTCCTCACTTCACATTCTCTTTCTTAACCATATGCACATATTTCTCATGAACTTCTCCAGCTGAGGAAGATTGCTTTGTATTTCCAGCTCTAATCCTTCCTCTCAGCATGGATGGATATAGTCACCCCTTATTTGGCATTACTGCCCAGTTATTTAAAGTAACCTCACACCTCATTCTCTTTCACTTTTCCCCTGAGCATCCCCACTATTCCTCCAGTTTCACATTTCAGAAAGTGGGTCATCATTGACAACTTACTCTTCCTTATTCTCTGTATCCAGTCTTTTATAAATCTTATCAGATGTGTCTTTCAAATCTCTTTCATCCATTCACCTTTTCATTGTGACCATTCTAGTCCAAATTCCCATTATTTCAGACATTAATAATGGTGATTTAATGTGATAGTAATATTAATTATTAATATCTATTTTAAATATTTATAAGTTAATTTCAGTACAAGAGAAAGCTACACAGAAGACAGACAATTTTGGTCATGTAATATTATGTCATTAATATGATTTTAGTCAGGAAACTGGGGAGTACTAATTGATTCATTTCTCAAGAGTAAGGATTACTATGGACCATAAGTAATCCATAAATCATTTATTGTTCTGGTGACTTCTTAGGCCAATATCCTATAATAAGTTTACCTAGATGAAGATCTTTGGTTATATTTAAAATGTAGATATTTCACTAAAGACATTTATTATTATATTTTATTTATTATTATTAGACTTTCTTCTCTCCGTGTATCCATGGCATTTCTTGGAGGACTTTGTGACTTACCAGCAATGTGTTTCAGGAGAAATCACAGAGGGATGTGTTAAGTAGTGAAAAAGAGCTTTGCATTTGAATTAGATGAGAATTTAAATCCTAACTTTGGTCACTTAATTTTGTAGAAACTTGCATGCCTTCTTTAATTTCCAGCTCAATTTCCTCATCTGTAAAGGGGGACAATAATACTTTCTCTTGGCTTATGAGGAATATCAACTAAGATACAATTCATGAAACACATTATGGGGCTTACATCATGACCCCATATGTTCTTGAACAAAACTAAAACTATATGTTATGGGAAATATTTTAATTTTCTTTAGTTGTACTTTACATAAAGATTAGAACCTAAATTTAGCCCTAAATAATTTGAATTCCATGAATAAAAGTATTTGGTGTGTGGTTTACTTCATTAATATATGCTTATTAACTTATTGGATATGATCCTTTTAAGTTACTTTAAATTCTTTGTGGGAGCTATGTAGTACATACGTTGTAAACTAATGAATTAGATAAAATCTGGCTCCTGTTTTTTTCATGATTCCTATTCTGTCATACCTGTGTAATAAGTTACCTTAGAAAGTGCAACTCATGTAACACATGTTTATCGTTACAAACCAATAGTAAAAGACCAATTACGTAATTTTTTGCTGTATCTTTATCACTTGAATTTTGAATCTGGAAATTTAAACCTGAAAAGACCAATTAAATATAATTCACCTGTTCATATGGAAAATTCATGCAATTGTTCTGCTTACTTTTTTCTAAGTAGACAGTTTCGTGCCCAATTTTCTCCATTCAATGCATTTTACACACAGCATATGGAATAGCTTTTTTACATCTTCCATCAAGCATGTGGAGGTTGGTGAGAAAATAGATCATAAGAAAACATTTTTAAAAATACATGAAATACATTCAAGATGTATAAGGAAAACTAAATGCAGATTTTTCATGGCCTGGCATATTTAGGAGTAAGAAAAGCAATGGATTCAAAGCATTGATTTCACTTTTGCTCAAACTACTAAATATGAGTAAATAGAAAAAGAAATATTTATTTTTCTATAATTTTCATGAGGCAAGAAAAAATCCAATTAAGATTTGAGTTAGGTTACTGATTATATCTATATTTCAAGAGTCGAAAAATTTTTATTTACATCAAGCAGAAAAAGCAAATCTAGTTCCTTTGGAGCAACACCTGTATAATAATCACATATCATTAGAGATTAGAAGTGATAGAACTTACCAAACAAATAATAAAACTAGAAGCAGAGAAAATGCAGGGGAAATTTTTGAAAGTATTTCATGTTCCTTTAACATGGTTTCTGAACATGCTAAATAATGCTTAATTGTAAACTTTTGTAAAACTAAATAGGATATTGATCTCTGTAACTTCTTAAGTTCAAAGTTCTATGCTAATAACTTTATGTACTTTTTATCATTTAACTCTTATAGCATAATTATATGGTGGTAAGGTACAATTAATAAAATTTCTTTTTCTCCAATCAAAGAGACTGAGGCTTAAAGATAATAAGAATTATGTCTAAGATCACACTTCTATAAATTGGTAGAGTTGGAATTTGATTTCAGTCTTCGGATTTGAGAGCTTACATTTTAAATCACTAACATATACTACTTTTAATATAAGAACATATTGATAACCTGAGAAAAATTATTATATCTTATTACTTTTGCATACAGCAACATATCTGTAATTACATATACTCTATATTGTCTCGTTATAGTTTTAAAATGATCTGTAACTATCTAATCTCAAATGAGTTTTATAGATAATACAGTTTAGATTTTAAGCTAGATTTGTTTCAGATCAAATAGAGAGTAAGTAGCAGAGTTGAAATGTAAGCTTAAACCCTGCGATTGGAATGTCTTGGAGTGGGCTGTTATTCTAGTTGTATGAGTTGTTCAGTTTATACTGATTCATATATATGCTTTTGTATATTTCTTCCTTTTGAGCATGCCATGCATTTATAAGATTACTAGGTGACATTTTTTTCCCTTTATTTCAACAGAACTGTGTTTACTTCCTATTATTTGCCAGATATATATTGTTATGGATATAATTTTTTTAAACCGAATCTAGCCTTCAAAACCATAAAGCCCAATAAAAAATACAAGTAAACAACTAGTTGTAATGCAGTGGTTAAATACTTTCCTTAGCAGTATAAAAAAACTGTTATGGAATTGGGGCAGTTCTCATTCTGCCTTGCTTTGGAGCAGCCTGGAAGAAGAGATTATACTGAAGCTCTGGGATAGACTAAAGCTAATTAATTACTAATTTGGCCTAATAAATAGTGTGTGCCTATCCTTTGAGTTAATCAACTACAAGATTACTCAGTAAATACATATACTTTAGGCAGCTCTGTTTGAGAAATCTTACAACTGGCTCTGTTGGTCTGTCACTTAGCTGCCGCCCTTAAAGAGTTCACAATGAAGCCAAAGAAATGAGAGGCCACGTTTCAAAAAATGTTTGTTCCATAAGGACAGGGGATTTTCTGCTCTGTCCATGAGTATATTCCAGGCTATTTGTAAAGCCTTGTTCCTAATAAGCAGTCAAGTAATTATTGAGTAAAGGACTAAATGATTGAATGAGTGTGAAGGAAAATGTAGACTTTGACACCTGGGTTCAAACCATCATATCCTCCAACTACTAAATTTCTGACTGCAGGCCTTTGGGGAATAAATGCATCTAACTTATATGGTAGTTCTGATGATTAAAAATAATGTATGTGAATTATAGGTTTTGGGGTAATTATTCATAAATATGTATAAAAATTGTTCAGCAATATGAGAAAATTGTAAACCCCAATAAGTTGTAGAGAGGGTTGTGCTGAGTGAGTCAAAGAGATAGTGGGTGAACTGAACTTGAGCTTCATGGATAGAACTTCGTTATGTTTCTGGTTTCTGAATTTCCTGCTTCTCCTTCACGCACATTGTCTGACTTTGCTATAAAGCTTAGATAGTAATACTTACCTTACGGGGATTAAAGATCTGGAGGATGGCTAATGCAGGGATTTCATAAAAGGTATCTAGCTAGTGATCATTGTGGATTGGAACAGCTAAGGGAAGTTTTACACAGGAGAAAAAGGTAAATCAAATTAAAAACCAAACTGAACAACAACAACAAACCTAGAAAAGTACTCAAATAGAGAATGGAGCCACGTAATAAATTTAGCATATTTGTACGGAAAAGTTAAAATGTTTATGTTGCTTAAAAATTTATGGACGTAAGAAGCAGCAGCAATTTTATACAGTACTACGGCTGTTCTGCAGCTATAGCTGGCTTTGCTAGAAGAAAAAAGAATATGTATTAATTACTTTGTGATATATATATATATTATATATAGGTATAATATATATATTATAATTTGAAAGCCATTCCATTATCTATAAGAATCCAGATGCTAGCCCAGTTTTTTTTTTAACATCATATTATGTAAGTTAACTAGGTTGCCTTCAGTTTCCTCATCTACGAAGGAGAGAAAATAAAAGTATCTGTTTCATACAATTATTTTGAGGATTAAATAAATAGGCAGGTATAAATCCCTCAGAACAGAGTCTAGAAGGTTTTAGTATTCAATAAAGTTAGCTACCATTATTATTTGTCATTTCTTTCAAGATTTCCTTGAGCTAGAATGGACCTCAGAGACCAGTTTATTCATTTTAATCATTACTCTTTTTACATTAATTTTCTAAGACTGAAGAGTCCTAATCTTCTGGTTTTTCATGGAGGCATTCCATCACCTTGGCCATTTAAATTACATCTTCCTGAGCTGCTTCTATCTGCATTACATCTTTCATTTCACTAGCAATCACAGTATAGAACATTGCAAGCGGTCCTCAATAATTTCAGAGTAGGATAAGCTTATGTTTGTGTCAGGTCCTTACCTTTCCTAATGCTGCCCAAGCTTTTTAGTCTTTTTGTGCACCCTAAGGGGAAAAAACGCTAAATCATTGTTTCCTTTTCCTGGATTTGGATCTAAGAGTTCAGAACCCACCATCTAAAAAGATAGTGTTTACACTTGTTTTCTCTAAATGCATTATCCTAATTAAAATAATAATACTTTATATTCTCATAGTGCTTTATGATTCAGAAAATCCATTTGATCAGAAGCCATAAGGTACCATCTCATTATGTATTTTTACTATTCTACAGCATTTCTTAAGCACACATGCACACCCACACAGATATAAAGCCAAACCAAATATTTTTTACCCCTCATTCCAAATCTTACTCTACAACTAATATGAGGTGGGATTTAGAATGATTTCTGTAGTATGTACATCCTGTATGTAAAAAAAAAACAAACAAACAGAATTTTGGAGGTATTTTTTGAAATGTTCAGAATAAAATGTATGTATCATCAATTACTAGTTTGGATTAAACCAAAATCTCCTGATAACCCATTACATTCTTAAAATTGTGCTCAACTGAGTCTTGGTAGAGCCACAGAGATGCCCCTGGACAGCTCAGCTCATGAGGGTGGGTAGAGCAGTGAACTCTGAGCAACCAGCCCCTTTACCAGAATAATCCAATTTCAAGTGTTTTTATCTGGCTTACAATTTCACTTGAAGAAAAGATGCCATGGTTAAAACTGGATTGAAAACTACTATAGTAGGTAATAGAAAAAGGGTTTTTAAAAACTACCCATCCTCAGAAATCAGATCAACAAAAAATTTAGTAAGTCTAGTTAACTGACGACCCTAAAATCTCAGGGGCTTTAAACTATGAGATATATTCCACAGAGGGCTGTGCTCCATTTTGGCCATGTTTAGAGATCTTCCTATGGCATCTCTGTTTACTCTGACAGAGAAACATAGATGGTAAATTAGTCACTACCTTCCAAGGGTGACATTGCTGAGTGTATCTGCTGACTTTTCACCAGCCAAGCAAATCACACCGTCATGCCTAACTTCAAAACATGTGAAAGTTTGCTTCTACTCTGTGTGTGATGGAGGAAAACTGGAGGTATGAGCAAA
The DNA here is from genome assembly GCF_026419965.1 of Kogia breviceps. Classification (NCBI taxonomy): domain Eukaryota; kingdom Metazoa; phylum Chordata; class Mammalia; order Artiodactyla; family Physeteridae; genus Kogia; species Kogia breviceps. Next base: position 68,716,809 of record NC_081321.1, on the reverse strand, counting down.
CAGTAGTAATGACCACCACAGGAGCCAACTTTATGTAAGAGTATGCTGAATAAAGTGTAAAATATAATACCTACACAATTCCTAACCTCATAAATCTTAGAGAAGTAAGTAGTTCTGTTGGTACAGGATTTATAGATAAATCATGTGATTTCACCATAATATGGACATATAGAAGCAGAACCAACCAGAATATAAAAAGTGGACCATTCTGGAAAATGAGACCTTAAAGGTCATTGATCATGTGTGCCATCGTAAAATCCTTCAACCTCTTTGTTTCCCACACTCTTTGTTATAAATTTTAATTAAAACTAGTAGGACAGATATGACTATGGTTAGAACAATGATTTCAACTTTCAGAAAGAAAACTCCATTTTTATAAATATACTCAAATATTTTATAAAATATCAAATAAAAGTTTTTTTTAAACACGTGCTTAATTAGCTTTAAAAACCACATTCTTAGATTAAAAATTCATCTCTTAAGCAAGGAAATAATTGGCCTTTTTCATGTACTTTCTTTTTTTTAATTTTTAAAAATTTATTTTATTTTATTTATTTATTTTTAACATTTTTATTTGCGTATAACTGTTTTACAATAGTGTGTTAGTTTCTCCTTTACAACAAAGTGAATCAGTTATACATATACACATGTTCCCATATCTCCTCCCTCTTGCATCACCCTCCCTCCCACCCTCCCTATCCCACCCCTCTAGGTGGTCACAAAGCACAGAGGTGATCTCCCTGTGCTATGCGGCAGCTTCCCACTAGCTATCTAATTTACTTTTGGTAGTGTGTATATGTCCCTGCCACTCTCTCACATCGTCACAGCTTACCCTTCCCCCTCCCCATATCCTCAAGTCCATGCTCTAGTAGGTCTGTGTTTTATTCCCATCCTACCACTAATCTCTTCATGACATTTTTTTTCTTAGATTCCATATATATGTGTTAGCATACGGTATTTGTTTTTCTCCTTCTGACTTACTTCACTCTGTATGACAGACTCCAGGTCTATCCACCTCATTACAAATAACTCAGTTTCATTTCTTTTTATGGCTGAGTAATATTCCATTGTATATATGTGCCACATCTTCTTTATCCATTCATCTGTTGATAGACACTTAGGTTGCTTCCATGTCCTGGCTATCGTAAATAGAGCTGCAATAAACATTTTGGTACATGACTCTTTTTGAATTATGGTTTTCTCAGGGTATATGCCTAGTAGTGGGATTGCAGGGTCATATGGTATTTCTATTTGTAGTTTTTTAAGGAACCTTCATACTGTTCTCCATAGTGGCTGTATCAGTTTACATTCCCACCAGCAGTGCAAGACGGTTCCCTTTTCTCCACACCCTCTCCAGCATTTATTGTTTCTAGAGTTTTTGATGATGGCCAATCTGACCGGTGTGAGGTGATATCTCATTGTAGTTTTGATTTGCATTTCTCTAATGATTAATGATGTTGAGCATTCTTTCATGTGTTTGTTGGCAATCTATATCTTCTTTGGAGAAATGTCTATTTAGTTCTTCTGCCCATTTTTGGATTGGGTTGTTTGTTTTTTTGTTATTGAGCTGCATGAGTTGCTTATAAATTTTGGATATTAATCCTTTGTCAGTTGCTTCATTTGCAAATATTTTCTCCCATTCTGAGGGTTGTCTTTTGGTCTTGTTAATGGTAACCTTTGCTGTGCAAAAGCTTTTAAGTTTCATTAGGTCCCATTTGTTTATTTTTGTTTTTATTTCCATTTCTCTAGGAGATAGGTCAAAAAGGATCTTGCTGTGATTTATGTCATAGAGTGTTCTACCTATGTTTTCCTCTAAGAGTTTGATAGTGTCTGGCCTTACATTTAGGTCTTTAACCCATTTTGAGTTTATTTTTGCGTGTGGTGTTAGGGAGTGTTCTAATTTCATACTTCTAAAGGTAGCTGTCCAGTTTTCCCAGCACCACTTATTGAAGAGGCTGTCTTTTCTCCACTGTATATCCTTCCCTCCTTTATCAAAGATAAGGTGACCATATGTGTGTGGGTTTATCTCTGGGCTTTCTATCCTGTTCCATTGATCTATATTTCTGTTTTTGTGCCAGTACCATACTGTCTTGATTACGGTGGCCTTGTAGTAGAGTCTGAAGTCAGGGAGCCTGATTCCTCCAGCTCCATTTGTCATTCTCAAGATTGCTTTGGCTATTCGGGGTCTTTTGTGTTTCCATACAAATTGTGAAATTTTTTGTTCTAGTTCTGTAAAAATTGCCAGTGGTAATTTGATAGGGATTGCATTGAATCTGTAGATTGCTTTGGGTAATAGAGTCATTTTCACAATGTTGATTCTTCCAATCCAAGAACATGGTATATCTCTCCACCTATTTGTATCATCTTTAATTTCTTTCATCAGTGTCTTATAGTTTTCTGCATACAAGTCTTTTGCCTCCTTAGGTAGGTTTATTCCTAGATATTTTATTCTTTTTGTTGCAATGGTAAATGGGAGTGTTTTCTTAATTTCCCTCTTGGATTTTTCATCATTAGTGAATAAGAATGCCAGAGATTTCTGTGCATTAATTTTATACCCTGCTATTTTACCAAATTCATTGATTAGTTCTAGTAGTTTTCTGGTAGCATCCTTAGTATTCTCTATGTATAGTATCATGTCATCTGCAAACAGTAACAGCTTTACTTCTTCTTTTCCTATTTGGATTCCTTTTATTTCTTTATTTTCTCTGATTGCTGTGGCTAGAACTTCCAAAACTATGTTGAATAAGAGTGGTGAGAGTGGGCAACCTTGCCCTCTTCCTGATCTTAGTGGAAATGGTTTCAGTTTTTCACCATTGAGGATGATGTTGGCTGTGGGTTTGTCATATATGACCTTTATTATGTTGAGGAAAGTTCCCTCTATGCCTACTTTCTGCAGGGTTTTTATCATAAATGGGTGTTGAATTTTGTCAAAAGCTTTCTCTGCATCTATTGAGATGATCATATGGTTTTTCTCCTTCAGTTTGTTGATATGGTGTATCACGTTGATTGATTTGCATATATTGAAGAATCCTTGCATTGCTGGGATAAACCCCACTTGATCATGGTGTATTATGTGCTGTTGGATTCTGTTTGCTAGTATTTTGTTGAGGATTTTTGCATCTATGTTCATCAGTGATATTGGCCTGTAGTTTTCTTTCTTTGTGACGTCTCTGTCTGGTTTTGGTATCACGGTGATGTTGGCCTCATAGAATGAGTTTGGGAGTGTTCCTCCCTCTGCTATCTTTTGGAAGAGTTTGAGAACTATAGGTGTTAGCTCTTCTCTAAATGTTTGATAGAATTCGCCTGTGAAGCCATCTGGTCCTGGGCTTTTGTTTGTTGGAAGATTTTTAATCACAGTTTCAATTTCAGTGCTTGTGATTGGTCTGTTCATATTTTCTATTTCTTCCTGGTTCAGTCTTGGCAGGTTGTGCATTTCTAAGAATTTGTCCATTTCTTCCAGGTTGTCCATTTTATTGGCATACAGTTGCTTGTAGTAATCTCTAATAATCTTTTGTATTTCTGCAGTGTCAGTTGTTACATCTCCTTTTTTATTTCTAATTGTATTGATTTGAGTCTTCTCCCTTTTTTTCTTGATGAGTCTTGCTAATGGTTTATCAATTTTATTTATCTTCTCAAAGAACCAGCTTTTACTTTTATTGATCTTTGCTATTGTTTCCTTCATTTCTTTTTCATTTATTTTTGATCTGATCTTTATGATTTCTTTCCTTCTGCTAAATTTGGGGGGTTTTTTTGTTTTTCCTTCTCTAATTGCTTTAGGTGCAAAGTTAGGTTGTTTATTTGAGATGTTTCCTGTTTCTTAAGGTATGATTGTATTGCTATAAACTTCCCTCTTAGGACTGCTTTTGCTGTATCCCATAGGTTTTGGTTCGTCATGTCTCCATTGTCATTTGTTTCTAAGTATTTTTTGACTTCCCCTTTGATTTCTTCAGTGATCACTTCGTTATTAAGTAGTGTATTGTTTAGCCTCCATGTGTTTGTATTTTTTACAGATCTTTTCCTGTAATTGATATCTAGTCTCATAGCGTTGGGTCAGAAAAGATACTTGATACGATTTCAATTTTCTTAAATTTGCCAAGGCTAGATTTGTGACCCAACCTATGATCGATCCTGGAGAATGTTCCATGAGCACTTGAGAAAAATGTGTATTCCATTGTTTTTGGATGGAATGTCCTATAAATATCAATTAAGTCCATCTTGTGTAATGTATCATTTAAAGTTTGTGTTTCCTTATTTATTTTCATTTTAGATGATCTGTCCATTGGTGACAGTGGGGTCTTAAAGTCCCCTACTATGATTCTGTTACTGTCAGTTTCTCCTTTTATGCCTGCTAGTATTTGCCTTATGTATTGAGGTGCTCCTATGTTGAGTGCATAAATATTTACAGTTGTTATATCTTCTTCATGGATCGATCCCTTGATCATTATGTAGTGTCCTTCTTTGTCTCTGGTAATAGTTTTTATTTTAAAGTCTATTTTGTCTGATATGAGAATTGCTACTCCAGCTTTCTTCTGATTTCCATTTGCATGGAATATCTTTTACCATCCCCTCACTTTCAGTCTGTAAGTGTCCCTAGGTCTGAAATGGGTCTCTTGTAGACAGCATATATATGGGTCCTGTTTTTGTATCCATTCAGCCAGTCTGTGTCTTTTGGTGGGAGCATTTAATCCATTTACATTTAAGGTAATTATTGATATGTGTGTTCCTATTACCATTTACTTAATTGTTTCGGGTTGTTCTTGTAGGTCTTTTCCTTCTCTTGTGTTTCTTGCTTAGAGAAGTTCCTTTAGCATTTGTTGTAGAGCTGGTTTGGTGGTGCTGAACTCTCTCAGCTTTTGCTTGTCTGTAAAGGTTTTAATTTCTCCATCAAATGTGAACGAGATCCTTGCTGGGTAGCATAATCTTGGTTGTAGGTTTTTTTCCTTCATCACTTTAAATATGTCCTGCCACTCCCTTCTGGCTTGTAGAGTTTCTGCTGAAAGATCAGATGTTAACCTTATGGGGATTCCCTTGTGTGTTATTTGTTGTTTTTCCCTTGCTGCTTTTAATATGTTTTCTTTGTATTTAATTTTTGACAGTTTGATTATTATGTGTCTTGGTGTGTTTATCCTTGGGTTTATCCTGTATGGGACTCTCTGTGCTTCCTGGACTTGATTGACTATTTCCTTTCCTATATTAGGGAAGTTTTCAACTATAATCTCTTCAAATATTTTCTCAGTCCCTTTCTTTTTCTCTTCTTCTTCTGGGATCCCTATGATTCGAATATTGGTGCGTTTAATGTTGTCCCAGAGGTCTCTGAGACTGTCCTTAGTTCTTTTCATTCTTTTTTCTTTCTTCTGCTCTGCAGTAGTTATTTCCACTATTTTATCTTCCAGGTCACTTATCCGTCCTTCTGCCTCAGTTATTCTGCTATTGATCCCATCTAGAGTATTTTTCATTTCATTTATTGTGTTGCTCATCGTTGCTTGCTTCCTCTTTATTTCTTCTAGGTCCTTGTTAACTGTTTCTTGCAATTTGTCTATTCTATTTCCAAGATTTTGAATCATGTTTACTATCATTATTCTGAATTCTTTTTCAGGTAGACTGCATATTTCCTCTTCATTTGTTAGGTATGGTGTGTTTTTATCTTGCTCCTTCATCTGCTGTGTGTTTTTCTGTCTTTTCATTTTGCTTATCTTACTGTGTTTGGGGTCTCCTTTTTGCAGGCTGCAGGTTCGTAGTTCTCTCTGTTTTTGGTGGCTGTCCCTAGTGGCTGAGGTTGGTTCAGTGGGTTGAGCAGGTTTCCTGGTTGGGGGGACTAGTGCCTGTGTTCTGGTGGATGAGGCTTGATCTTGTCTTTCTGGTGGGCAGGTCCACGTCTGGTGGTGTGTATGGGGATGTTGGTAGCCTTATTATGATTTTAGGCAGCCTCTCTGCTAATGGATGTGGCTGTAGACCTGTCTTGCTCTTTGTTGGGTATAGGGTGTCCAGCACTGTTCGTTGCTGGTCCTTGAGTGAAGCTGGGTCTTGGTGTTGAGATGGAGATCTCTGGGAGATTTTCGCCATTTGATATTACGTGGAGCTGAGTTGTCTCTTGTGGACCAGTGTCTTGAGGTTGGTTCTCCCACCTCAGAGACAAAGCCTTGACACCTGGCTGGAGTGCTAAGAGCCTTTAATCCACACAGCTCAAAATAAAAGGGAGAAAAAAATAGAAAGGCAAGAAAGGAAGGAAGGGAGGAAGGAAGGAAGGAGGGAAGTAGGAAAGAAAGGAGGGAAGAAAGGAAGAAAGGGAGAATACAAAATAAAGTAGGGTAAAATACAGTTATTAAAATAAAAAATAATTGTTAAGAAGAAAAATTTCTATTAAAGAAAACAAACAAACAAAAAACGGGTTGGTCTAACCCTAGGACAAATGGTGAAAACAAAGCTATACAGACAAAATCTCACACAGCCGCACACACATACACACAAAAAGAAAAAAGAGAAAAATAATAGTATATCTTGCTCCCAAAGTCCACCTCCTCAACTTGGGATATTTTGCTGTCTATTCAGGTTTTCCATAGATGCAGAGCATTTCAAGTTGACTGTGGAGCTTTAACCCACTGCTTCTGAGGCTGCTGGGACAGACCTCCCCCTCTCTTTGTTCACACAGCTCCTGGGGTTCAGCTTTGGCCTTGGCCCCGCCTCTGCGCGTAGGTCGTCAGAGGGCGTCTGCCCTTCTCTCAGACAGGACGGGGTTAAAGGAGCAGCTGATTCGTGATCTCTGGCTCACTCAGGCGGGGGGGAGGGAGGGTCACGGATGCGGGGCGAGCCTGCGACGTCAGAGGCCGGCCTGACGCTGAACCGGCCCGAGGTGCACTGTGCATTTTCCCGGGGAAGCTGTCCCTGGATCCCGGGACCCCGGCAGTGGCGGGCTGCACAGGCTCCCGGGAGGGGCGGTGTGGAGAGTGACCTGTGCTCACACATAGGCCTATTGGTGGCGGCAGCAGCAACCTTAGTATCCCACACCCGTCTCTACTGTCCGTGCCGACAGCCGCGGCTCGCGCCCGTTTCTGGAGCTCCCTTACGAGGTGCCCTTAATCCCCCCCTCCTCGCGCCCCAGGAAGAAAAGAGGCAAGAAAAAGTCTCTTGTCTCTTCGGTAGCTCCACGCCCGTTTCTGGAGCTCCTTTAAGTGGCGCAATTAAACCCCTCTCCTCGCGCAGCAGGAGGCAAAGAGGGAAGAAAAGGTGTCTTGCCTCTTCGGCAGCTCCAGACTTCAACTGGACTCCCTCCCGGTGCACTAACCCCTTCAGGCTGTTTTCACTCTGCTCCAGACCTTTCCCTGGGATCTGACTGGGGCCTGAGGCTCGGCTCCCAGCCCCACCCTCCCCGGTGGCTGAGCAGACGAGCCTCTTGGGCTGGTGAGTGCCGGTCGGCACTGATCCTCTGCGGGAATCTCTCCACTTTGCCCTCCACACCCTGTTGCTGTGCTCTCCTCTGCGGCTCCACAGCTTCCCCCTCCGCCACCCGCAGTCTCCGCTGGCGAAGGGGCTCCTAGTGTGTGGGAACCTTTCCTCCTTCACAACTCCCTCCCACTGGTGCAGGTCCCGTCCCTATTCTTTTGTCTCTGTTTATTCTTTTTTCTTTTGCCCTGCCCAGGTACGTGGGGAGTTTCTTGCCTTTTGGGAGGTCTGAGGTCTTCTGCCAGCGTTCGGTGGGTGTTCTATAGGAAAAGTTCCACGTGTAGATGTATTTCTGATGTATCTGTGAGGAGGAAGGTGATCCCCGCGTCTTACTCTTCCGCCATCTTCTAGCTCCCCCCTCATATACTTTCTGTAAGCCTGTGATTAATCATTTATCAATTTCACAAATCTGAACCAAGTGAACACATTTTGATACCTAATCCAAGGAGAATTGTAAGAGTCACTCATTCATCAAAATTTCTTCCAACATTATTCTAATTGCCAGTCTTGAGGCAACAAAGGATGATATAATTGAGCATGATAGATTTTTATTACAAACAAATATCTCAGATGAACTTACTACAAAGTTTTATGAAAGGGAAGTCTGATCTCCTCAGACAGTGGAGGAAGGGTACTTCTGCTGGTACCCAACTTTTTTTAGATTTGTCCGTCTTCTCAGCTTTTCTCATCCACTCTTTGGGCTCCACTCTTTCCAACGCAATGTCCAAATCTTAACATAAAAATCATGGCAATGGTGAGCATTTGAGTTCTGTTTTAATTCCACAATCAGCCTAATTCAATTGTGGGTAAGACTTTGAACCATGTCTGCCTTATACTGACAAAGAAAAGAAAAAGGATATTTAAGGCAACAAGGGAAACTCTCTCTTGTTCTCTGATCTCTTGAGATGAAAGTGAGTTTATCTTTTTAAAAGGTCTTCATAATTGTTAGAAGCAGCCAACAAATACTGGATGCCTCAAAGCTTTTCCCTATATTGGTATTTCATCTCAAATAACTAAAAGTAATACTATGTGATAATATAGATAATCCCAATGCATCTGCAAGCCATAGATATTAGCAATGCATTTTTCTTTAGCCAAAAAAGCTCTTATGTGGTCAAACTCCAAGAGGAGAGAAATCCAATCCCCAAATCCCATGTTGAGAGTCTCCTGTGGAGCTATTCCTGGTACTAAGCCTGTATTAGTAAAGGTATAATTAGCAAAACAGCCCATCCTAAGTAGTTCAACAGAATGAATGTATTACAAAATGATAGATGTGCTGGAAAACCAAAGGATGGTGAGGTAACCAACAATTACTAACAGCAGGAGACCATGATCACTTTGGAACTGGAGAAGCCGAAGTGGGAGACGGTGTGACCAGAGTCAGGTCCAGCTAGTGGAAATTGGAACTATGAGGGAGGCTGCCTGAGAAGAGCTGGAAAAATGGAGTAGAAGCGGGAAGTGCTGGTTATTTCCTTCCTCAAATCCTCCAAATTCCTTATTGTGTGTCTATTGGCCAAACTCAACTAGAATCCTCTTGGTAAATGATCCTTAGAAAGATAGTGTGAAGGATTCAGTCCCAATCAATTCAAATTAGGTTGGGAGAAATTCAGGAAATTAACTGAGAGCAAATGGGGTAAGTGACAAGCATGCTCATTGTCAAGACCACTTTCAAAGATTAAAGGATAGTAATATATTTGAGTTTGTAAGAGATGGTCACAACCTTTTATAATTTAATTTTAAAAATCATTTTGTTCTGGAAGAAAGATTGCTTCAAAACTTTCCTTGGTAATTAGCTACATGGTCTAATCATGGCTCCTTGAATCAGGAAGTTCTTAGTTCTGATTCTTAATCATTTGAAACCAATATCTATTATTCTTATCAGTTAAGAAAAATGATTATGAAACACAGCCATGTTCATTTTTATCCTTGACTTCTTAGTGTTGGTACAGTAGTGCTTTGCACACTTATCTGATGTATGTGTCGTATCTAAAAATAATATGTATTCTGGAGGCTCCCATTTTCTCTCTAATGCTTTTCCTGTACTATTTTTGATTTCCTATATTGATTCTAAATTACAGTATCTGCCTTTATGAAATAAACATCACATGCACGAAATTGTTCAAATGGAGGTTTCAGTTGGTCTGGCAACCTTGAAACACAGCATAGCAGACTTACTAAAGCTCAACATAAGCTTACCCTATGACCAACAATCTCCCTACTCAATAATGTTCATTAAAAGACACGTGCAAGAAGAGTCATAGCACTGTTATTTGTAGTAGCACAAAACTGGAAACTATCCAAATGCCCATTAGTGATAAAATAGACAAATTGATTTATAACACAATTTATTATTGTACAACAATATGAATTATCTATAACTATACAAGTCATTATGGGTGAAGCTATTTGAAAGAAACTAAACATGAATGAGCATATGATATATGATTCCATTAATATAAAACAAAAGAGGAAAATATTGAATCTATGCAAATAGAAATCAGCATATATTTCCCTTGGTAGCACAGGGGTAGTGGCCAGAAGGGAACATAAGAGGGTCTTCTGTCGTGCTGGCAATGATGTGGTTGTGTGTGAAAATTTCACAAATCTCTACATGTTGTTATGGGCTGAATAGTATCCCCTCTAAATTTATATATTGAAGCCCTATAACCCTTAGTATCTCAGAATGGGGATGTATTTGGAGATAAGAGGTAATTAATTTAAAGAAGTAATTAAGTTAAAATGAGGACCTTACGCTGGACCCTAATCCAATTCGATGGATGTTGTTATAAGAAGCGGACATTAGGTCCAACAGACACCAGAGCACAGTGAGAAGACCATGTGAGGGCACAGGGAGAAGGCAGCCATCTGCAAGCCGAGGACAGAGGTCTCAGGAGAAACCAAACCTGCCAACACCTTGGTCTTGGCCTTATAGCCTCTAGAACTGTGAGGAAATAAATTTAGGTTGTTTAATCCACCCAGTCTATAGTATTTTGTTATGACAGCCTTAGCAAACTAATACACATGTGTAATATTCTTTATATTATACTGCACTTTAAAAAAACTTATTATGACATGTATACCACTTACTATGTAATACTCAGGAAAGTCTAGGGTAATACACTTTAACTGCACTGGTAAATCTATAGCAAATCATATGGCTATTCAGACTAAGTGTGATAAATAAAAATTACAAATAGCCTCACTTCTGTTTGTGTCAGATTTAGCTGCTCCATGAATTTTGGCATCAAACTAACAAAAAGAAAATTTTTTTAATGTTTTTAAACTAAAAGTCCTTTAGTTTTTAGAGCTCTGTGGATTTGGAACTGTGGATAAGTCATTGTGGATCTGATCTACAATCATTTTAAAATAAATGTGCAATAATGTCTATTTCCAACTGCTGTTCTCCACTGTAGTAACATCAATTGCCTTCTAAGATAGTCATGGAGATTTCACATTGTCATCTGAACGACAGGACCCTTAAAGTTTTAAGCAGCTTTAATTAGAGCACAGTAAATATAAATACAGGGTCTTTGTGAGGACGTACTCTGAATCTCATAGTATAATACAGCCAATATATTAAAAAGGCCAATAAAGTAAGGCTGAAAGAATAAAATAACTTATAAAGTACCATGAAATATGCCCCTGGAAATTATACTCCTCTGAGTCCAACTTCAACTCCTAGTAAAACTATGACATTAACATAAAATAGTATTGGGACTATTAAATAAGTTTAAAAATATCATGATAATCTTTTATAGAGTTATAAAATGAAGCTGATAGAAAAATAACACTTTTTTACTTACTCAGCAAGTCACTTGATGATGTCTCAGGGCAAATGCCGAACTCATTTCAGGCCAAAGGAGGCACATGCCATCCTAAGCACCAATAATTAATAAACCTTCTGATGGTTTTATTTTCATCTTATGTGGTCAAATCCATGTGATACTGAAAACAATTTTTACTTTTATTTGCTGTACTGTATGTTTCCTGTATAAATGAAAAAGTTTCACAAATCAAATCGGCATTTAAATAAAATACCAAACACATGTATGTGTGGCTCACAAACTGTGTACGTTTTTTTTCTTCTGTGAAGTGAGACGGTGTTGAAAATATCTGTGAAGACCACTCCAAAATAGAACTTGTGTTTCCTATGGGAGGAGAATACTAGAAATCTAAGTTAAAGAAAGGATCATGAGAGCAAATGACATTTTGAGGAAGAGAGATGATATTGTGAAGTTTTAATATCCTTCTGCTCTCTTTAATTCATGCATGAGACCACCATTTTTGTAACAGGCATCTTTTAATGGCAAAATCATAGCATATGTTTATAGCAACAAATTTGTGGCTCAAATTTCAAAAGTTGAGCTCCAGATGTAATATAAAAAATTTTGGAAGAATGCATGATTACGCAGAATCAGACTGCATATTCCTCCCGTATCTCTCAGTTTGGAACAGGGAAAACTTGACAGGAGTTGCCCTCAGTACTATCTTAGATTGCAAATGACTGAGAGAGTTGTGAAGGCAAAGAACATTCTCCATCTGGCACTGGTGAGAGAGTAGACTACATATCTATAATTGATCTATTCACTATTATGTCTACTATGTACTGTGCATTGTGCTGAAAATGTACATAGAGTATCTTTAATTTATAAAGCATGGATGTTTAGAATATTTACGCATCTTGCCCATGTTTCCCTAGCATGACCTTGACAAATCTGGAATTTGAGCCTGGCCATTCTGTCTTCAAAACTCATGGTGAGAATATATAAGAGGAGAGGTGGATATTTAGAAATGAACAGCAGTTTATGGAAATTTGGGAAAGATGGCTATGGAGTCAATTCTAACAAAGTGAGCAAGAAAGAAAATGCAAGTTGAGAAGACTAAATGTCAGGCACATTTTGCTCACTAACAGAAATGTTAGATCTAGAACAGGAAGTTGAATTTGAAACAAAGAGATAATTGAGGTATTCTTGAAGGTAAGAATTGGATCATGTTTTGCTCTACTTTTTCTGGTACTCTTTGGATATTTCATATTCTTGTGGAATGAATCAACAGGCTATGAGTATTTTATTGGAATATCAGGCATATATTTAAAAAACTCTGTTTGGAGAAGCTAGATATTAGAAAAAGAATTTTAATGTTTCCCTTCCTTGGGATAAAATATACTCTTATTTTTGTTAGAAGTCAGAACATGTTATTTCATGGTTTGGTTCTCCGAGAAACCTCACAAACCCCCAACGATAAGCTTCACTTATTTCTATATATTCTTCTAATGACATTTAGCCTACTCTGTTAGGTGCCTTTTTCTTCTACGTTATACTTTTGCCAACTCCTTGTTTATATTCCTAGTATCTAGCAGAATAGTTGCCATATAGTAAATACTAAAAATATCCAGAGTATGTCCTCTACTTTTTAAGTTATTTTCCATATTTCTAGATTATAGTATGGAGGAGGGGTAAGCATAAATCTCTACAGTACTTCTGATTTGAAATGCAAATATAACTAAAAGAGGAAATGAATGGATTTGTTGAAGCCTTCACTTAGAAGGCTCTAGAAAAGAACGAGGTACAGAAGAGGAAGGGAAATTCTGATAGTGCTGCTGAGAAAGGGAACCCCATGAAGAGCCACAGAGAAGGTGGTGTTGGGAATTATAAAATCACAGCACACTGCTTACTTTACAACAATTTAGAAAGTTGAAATATCTAGTTCAAGGTTATTAAGTTAATAGATGTTATGTTAGACCACAAAACAAGTCTTAATAAATTTAAGAAGATTGAAATCATATCAATCATCTTTTCCGACCTCATCATTTTACATTCTTGCAAATCTCTTCAATGTTCAGCTTAATAGAAAATGCGTGGAATCTCGTATCTGTTTCCTCCATCTCTTGCAATAAGACACATCATATAGTCTCTAGAAAACTCCATTATACATTCATAGAAAATGAAAAAGAGCAAAGGACATCTTAGTATTTTTGTGAAATTAGTTTTGATTTATAAAAAGTTTTTAGAGGCCCCCAAAGGAACTCAGACCTCACTTTGAGAACTACTTCTGTAGCAGATATTTAAAATAATTTTCTGGCACTTTTCTATTGCTTGTGGAGGAGGCTGTAGCCACAATATGTTTTTCTTCCTATATCTGAGTTCTTTTACATAGCTAAATGCATATAAGATTCTTTCTTTGTACTTGAATTTTATTAACTTCACCAAGATATGCTTTGCTATTTTTTGTTCTTTATCAGTTTATCATGACGAAGCTCTGACCTTTTAAACAACAATTGAAGGCCCTCTTTCATGCAAGACAACTATTCCTTTATTTTTAAATGTTATGCCTGTTCTGTTTGTAGTTTTTTCGGGAACACAATTATGTTTATGTCAGACCTCCTCTGTATGTCATAGTTACTTAATCAAGAATTTCTGTTGATCTTTTAAAATTTTTATGGTGATATATTCTGCAAGTCTGTCATCCATAATTGACTTTGCAGGCAACACATTTCTCCTTGCTTCTAGCGTGTACTCATTTTGGTAATGACAATATTGTAATCTACAGTTTGATGAGCACTGCTCTCTGTTCTCACTTTTGATGTTATTCTTTTATCTTATTAGTTGTTCTTTGAGCAATATTTTATGGAATCAAGGGATATCTTATTTTCAATAGTTTTAAGAATGTAGGGTATTATTTGCTTCTAACATGTCATCTTTTCCTGGAAAAACTTTCTTGGTTTTTTTAGTCTTCTGTCACGATACCTCCTTTTTCTGTTAGTTTATAGAAGTAGATATCATGTTGAATCCTTATGCTTATTATTCATATACAAATAGAAGGGGTTTGAAACCACTTTACTGTGGTATTATTGGCAGGTAAAAAGCTGTATATATTTAATATGTACAACTCAATGAGTTTGGATATAAGTATACACCCAGAAAATCACCACAACCATCAAGACCATAAGCATATCCATCACCTGCCAAAAATGTCTCCTGCTCCCTTTATCACCATCATCATTATTGTTTCTGTGTGGTAAGAACACTTAACATAAGATTTATCCTTTTAGAACATTTTAAGTGTACAATAGTGTTATTATTATTATTACCTATGGGCACAATGTTTTATAGTAGCTCTCCAGAACCTATTTATCTTGCATAACTGAAACTTTGTACCCTTTGACCATCACCTCCCCATACCCGCCGCCCCACAGCCCCTGACAGCCATCATTCTATTCTCTGCTTCTAAGAACTTGACTATTCTAGATTCTACATATAAGTAAGATTATAGTGTTTTTCTGTGTCTGATTATATCACTTAGCATAATGTCCTCCAGGTCCATCCATGTTGTTGCAAATGGTAGTATTCCCTTCCTTTTAAATGTTGAATAATACTTCATTCTCCTCCTCTTCCTTATTATCATGATTAATATTATTATTATATTTCACTGTGTTGTGTACCTCAACATAAAAAAAGGCTATTTACAAGAAGCCCACAGCTAACATTTTCCTCAACAGTGAAAAACTAAAAAAAAGGATACCCTGTCTGGCCATTTCTGTTCAATTATTTAGTGTTTCTATTTATCTGATCAGCTGACTTGGATTAGCAGGTGGGAGGCTGACTACAAGTTTCTTTCTGTTCTGTACTTTTTTATCTTCAGCCTGCTTCTCATGAATGAGAGGGGAAAAACTAGGGTATCTGTAGCAGTTCCAATTCTCAACTTTGCAGTGAATTTAGTTGTTTCTCCTATAACTTCTCTCCCATATCCCTACTCCTTATAGCTAAATTTCAAAGTTTCTTTACATCTTTCAGAACTTAATTAGTTTTATAAAATTTTTATCCTGCTAGAGATCAAAGTGAACTGTATTATTTTTTTCTATTGATAAGATTGAATACACTGCATGTTTTTGCAGAAATTGTCTAGCAATACTGCATATGTCTTGAGGGCAAGAATTGTGTCTATGGACACTTGAAGTCTACAAATATTGCAATTATTGAAGCATAGTATTATCCTCATAATATAATATGTTTCCTAAGTTCATTAGCAATGAGAAAAGTAGTCACCTATAACAGGGGTTAGAAAACTACAGCTCATGGGCCAAATCCTGATCATGGCTCTTTTTAATAGATAAAGATTTATTGGTACACAGCAACACATTTATTTACATGTCATCTGTGGCTGCTTTTCTTTAACAACAGCAGAAGATTAGTAATTGTGACAGACCCATGGCCAGCAAAACCTATAGTATCCATTATTTTTCCCTTAACAGAAAATAATTGCTGACCCCTGATCTATGAGAAGAAAGTAAAATGAAAAGTTATTGAAATTACATGAAGATTCTTCTCCTGCTCTACTGAGCTCAAAAATTTTGTATATCTAAGAAAGAGGAGAGCTCAAGATTTCAGGAAAACTTTATTAAAAAAGGAAAAACTAGTAGATCATTATAGGCAAAGATTCTAAGCATGCTAGGGGGCAACACATATATATTGGCATTAAATTTGT
The DNA here is from genome assembly GCF_026419965.1 of Kogia breviceps. Taxonomy (NCBI): domain Eukaryota; kingdom Metazoa; phylum Chordata; class Mammalia; order Artiodactyla; family Physeteridae; genus Kogia; species Kogia breviceps. The sequence goes on along the minus strand of NC_081321.1, from coordinate 68,700,885 downwards.
GCAAAAATATAGCATAAATAAAAATTACTGAAATGTGCAAATATAGGCAAGGTCAAAATGGAATTGGTAAGCTCTGAAACATCAATCACAAAATAATTTGCTGTACAGAAAACAGAAATAGCTAAATAAAAGGCACAACATCTCACATATAGAATGATGTTTCTAAGACTTTCCTTAAGTCTCCAATATCTTTTTAACAAACAAAAGCAAATCCTATTTCATATGGAAAACAGTAATTTCCTGAAATAAATAATAGGATTGTTTACAACAAAAAAGGAATTCAATGGAAATGACAAAATAAGCTTAGTGTTTAAGGAAGCAGAACATTTACTTCTCTCTTTAGAGACCAAGTTTGTAATTTATTTTTCTTCATGTAAAAAGCAGAAAAAGATAAAGTAAAATTCACATATACTTTATTACTAGACAGCCATGCACTATATGCATAATTTACAAGAACAAAACAGCAAAATATATTTTTAAATCCCAATATATGGGTATTAGATTTAAGCTTCTAATGTTGAAAACAAAAGGCAACTTCAAGTTCATTCCAGTGGTTTTATTTATTTTTCTGAATTTTTGAAGTTTATTTATTTTTTTATACAGCAGGTTCTTATTAGTCATCCATTTTATACCCATCAGTGTATACATGTCAATCCCAATCTCCCAATACATCACACACCTACCCCCCGCCGCTTTCCCCCCTTGGTGTCCATGTTTGTTCTCTACATCTGTGTCTCAATTTCTGTCCTGCAAACCTGTTCATCTGTACCATTTTTCTAGGTTCCACATATATACATTAATATACGATATTTGTTTCTCTTTCTGACTTACTTCACTCTGTATGACAGTCTCTAGATCTATCCATGTCTCTACAAATGACCAAATTGCGTTCATTTTTACAGCTGAGTAATATTCCATTGTATATATGTACCACATCTTCTTTATCCATTCATCTGTCAATGGGCATTTAAGTTGCTTCCATGACCTGGCTATCGTAAATAGTGCTGCAATGAACATTGGGTGCATGTGTCTTTTTGAATTATGGTTTTCTCTGGGTATATGCCCAGTAGTGGGATTGCTGGGTCATATGGTAATTCTATTTTTAGTTTTTTAAGGAACCTCCATACTGCTCTCCATAGTGGTTGTATCAATTTACATTTCTATCAGTAGTGCAAGAAGTTTCCCTTTTCTCCACACCCTCTTCAGCATTTGTTGTTTGTAGATTTTCTGATGATGCCCATTCTAACTGGTGTGAGGTGATACCTCATTGTAGTTTTGATTTGCATTTCTCTAATAATTAGTGATGTTGAACAGCTTTTTATATGCCTCTTGGCCATCTGTATGTCTTCTTTGGAGAAATTTCTCTTTGGGTCTTCTGCCCATTTTGGGATTGGGTTGTTTGTTTTGTAACTTTTGAGCTGCATGAGCTGTTTATATATTTTGGAGGTTAATCCTTTGTTGATTTGTTTGCAAATATTTTCTCCCATTTTGAGGGTTGTCTTTTCATCTTGTTTATGGTTTCCTTTGCTTTGCAAAAGCTTTGAAGTTTCATTAGGTCCCATTTGTCTATTTTTGTTTTTATTTCCATTACTTTAGGAGGTGGATCAAAAAAGATCTTGCTATGATTTATGTCAGTGTTCTTCCTATGTATTCCTCTAAGAGTTTTATAGTGTCCAGTCTTACATTTAGGTATCTAATCCATTTTGAGTTTATTTTTGTGTATGGTGTTAGGGAGTGTTCTAATTTCACTCTTTTACATATAGCTGTGCAGTTTTCCCAGCACCACTTATTGAAGAGACTGTCTTTTCTCTATTGTATATCCTTGCCTCTTTTGTCATATATTAGTTGACCATAGATGCGTGGGTTTATCTCTGGGCTTTCTATCTTGGTCCATTGATCTATATTTCTATTTTTGTGCCAGTACCATATTGTTTTGATTACTGTAGCTTTCTAGTATTGTCTGAAATCAAGGAGTCTGATTCCTCCAGCTCCGTTTTTTTCCCTCAAGACTGCTTTGGCTATTTGGGGTCTTTTATGTCTCCATACAAATTTTAAGATTTTTTTGTTCTAGTTCCATAAAAAATGCCATTGGTAATTTGATAGGAATTGCATTGAATCTGTAGATTTCTTTGGGTAGTATAGTCATTTGCACAATATTGAGTCTTCCAATCCAAGAACATGGTATATCTCTCCATCTGTTGGTATCATCTTTAATTTCTTTCATCAGTATCTTATAGTTTTCTGCATATAGGTCTTTGGTCTGCCTCAGTAGGTTTATTCCTAGGTATTTTATTCTTTTTGTTGCAGTGGTAAATGGGAGTGTTTTCTTCATTTCACTTTCAGATTTTTCACCATTCATGTATAGGAATGCTAGAGATTTCTGTGCATTCATTTTGTATCCTGCTATTTTACCAAATGCATTGATTAGCTCTACTAGTTTTCTGGTAGCATCTTTAGGATTCTCTATGTATAGTATCATGTCATCTGCAAACACTGACAGCATTATTTCTTCTTTTCTGATTTGCATTCCTTTTTTGTTGTTGTTGTTCTTCTCTGATTGCTGTGGCTAGAACTTCCAAAACTATGTTGAATAATAGTGGTGAGAGTGGACATCCTTGTCTTGTTCTTGATCTTAGAGGAAATGCTTTCAGTTTTTCACCATTGTGAATGATGTTTGCTGCAGGTTTGTTGTATATGGCCTTTATTATGTGTAGGTAGGTTCCCTCTATGCCCACTTTCTGGAGAGTTTTTATCATAAATGGGTGTTTAATTTTGTCAAAAGTTTTTTCTGCATCTATTGAGATGATCATATGGTTTTTATTCTTCAAGTTGTTAATATGACGTATCACATTGATTGATTTGCATATATTGAAGAATCCTTGAATCACTGGGATAAATCCCACTTGATCATGGTGTATGATCCTTTTAATGTGTTGTTGGATTCTGTTTGCTAGTATTTTGTTGAGGTTTTTGCATCTATATTCATCAGTGATATTGTCTGTAATTTTCTTTTTTTTAATAGTATCTTTGTCTGGGTTTGGCATCAGGGTGATGGTGGCCTCATAGAATGAGTTTGGGAGTGTTCCTCCCTCTGCAACTTTTTGGAAGAGTTTGAGAAGGATATGTGGTAACTCTTCAATAAATGTTTGATATAATTGAACTGTGAAGCCTTCTGGCCCTGAACATTTGTTTGTTGGAAGATTTTTAACCACAGTTTCAATTTCATTACTTGTGATTGGTCTGTTCATATTTTCTGTTCCTTCCTGGTTCAGTCTTGGAAGGTTATACCTTTCTAAGAATTTGTCCATTTCTTCCAGGTTGTCCATTTTATTGGCATAGAGTTGCTTGTAGTAGTCTCTCGGGATGCTTTGTATTTCTGCGGTGTCTGTTGTAACTTCTCCTTTTTCATTTCTAATTTTATTGATTTCAGTCCTCTCCCTCTTTTTCTTGATGAGTCTGGCTAATGGTTTACCAATTTTGTTTACATTCTCAAAGAACCAACTTTTAGTTTTATTGATGCTTGCTATTGTTCTCTTTGTTTCTATTTCATTTATTTCTGCTCTGATCTTTATGACTACTTTACTTCTGCTAACTTTGGGTTTTGTTTGTTCTTCTTTCTCTAGTTCCTTTAGGTGTAAGGTTAGAGTGTTTATTTGAGATTTTTCTTGTTTCTTGAGGTAGGCTGGTATAGCTATAAACTTCCCTCTTAGAACTGCTTTTGCTACATCCCATAGGTTTTGGTTCATCGTGTTTTCATTGTCACTTGTCTCTAGGTATTTTTTGAATTCCTCTTTGATTTCTTCAGTGATCTCTTGGTTATTTAGTAACGTATTGTTTAGCCTCCATGTGTTTGTGTTTATTACATTTTTTCCCCTGTAATTGATTTCTAATCTCATAGCATTTTGGTCAGAAAAGATGCTTGATATGATTTCAATTTTCTTAAATTTACTGAGGCTTGATTTGTGACCCAAGATATGATCTATCCTGGAGAATGTTTTGTGCACACTTGAGAAGAAAGTGTACTATGCTGTTTTTGGATGGAATATCTTATAAATATCAATTAAATCTATGTGGTCTATTGTATCATTTAAAGCTTGTGTTTCCATATTAATTTTCTGTTTGGATGTTCTGTCCTTTGGTGTAAGTGAGGTGTTAAAGTCCCCCACTATTATTGTGTTACTGTCGCTTTCCCCTTTTACAGCTGTTAGCAGTTGCCTTATGTACTGTGGTGCTCCTATGTTGGATGCATATATATTTATAATTGTTATATCTTCTTTTTGGATTGATCCCTTGGATTGATTGATCATTATGTAGTGTCCTTCCTTGTCTCTTGTAACATTCTTTATTTTAAAGTCTATTTTATCTGATATGAGAATTGCTACTCCAGTTTTCTTTTGATTTCCATTTGCATGGATTATCTTTTTCCCCTCACTTTCAGTCTGTATGTGTCCCTAGGTCTGAATTGGGTCTCTTGTAGACACTATATATATGTGTCTTGTTTTTGTATCCATTCAGCAAGCCTGTGTCTTTTGGTTGGAGCATTTAATCCATTCATGTTTAAGGTAATTATCAATATGTATATTCCTATTACCATTTTCTTAATTGTTTGGGGTTTGTTTTTGTAGGTCCTTTTCTTCTCTTGTGTTTCCCACCTAGAGAAGTTCCTTTAGCATTTGTTGTAGAGCTCGTTTGGTGGTGCTGAATTCTTTTAGCTTTTGCTTGTCTGTAAAACTTTTGATTTTCCATTGAATCTGAATGAGATCCTTGCTGGGTAGAGTAATCTTGGTTGTAGGTTCTTCCCTTTTATCACTTTAAGTATATCATGCCACACCCTCCTGGCTTGTAGTTTCTGTTGAGAAATCAGCTGTTAACCTTATGGGAATTCACTTGTATGTTATTTGTCATTTTTCCCTTGCTGCTTTCAATAATTTTTGTCTTTAATTTTTGCCAATTTGATTACTATGTGTCTTGTCATGTTTCTCCTTGGGTTTATCCTGTCTGGGACTCTCTGTACTTCCTGGACTTGGGTGGCTATTTCCTTTCCCATCTTAGGGAAGTTTTTGACTATAATATCTTCAAATATTTTCTTGGGTCCTTTCTCTCTCTCGTCTCCTTCTGCGACCCCTATAATGCGAATGTTGCTGTGTTTAATGTTGCCCCAGTGGTCTCTTAGGCTGTCTTCATTTCTTTTCAGTCTTTTTTCTTTCTTCTGTTCTGTGGCAGTGAATTCCACCATTCTGTCTTCCAGGTCACTTATCCGTTCTTCTGTCTCAGTTATTCTGCTATTGATTCCTTCTAGTGTAGTTTTCATTTCAGTTATTGTGTTGTTCACCTGTTTGTTTGTTCTTTAATTCTTCTTGATCTTTGTTAAGCATTTCTTGTATCTTCTCAATCTTTGCCTCCATTCTTTTTCCAGGGTCCTGGATCATCTTCACCACCATTATTCTGAATTCTTTTTCTGGAAGTTTGCCTATCTCCACTTCATTTAGTTGTTTTTCTGGTATTTTATCTTGTTCCTTCATTTAGTACATAGTCCTCGGCCTTTTCATCTGTCTATCTTTCTGTGAATGTGGTTTTTGTTCCACAGGCTTCAGGACTGTAGTTCTTCTTGCTTCTGTTGTCTGCCCTCTGGTGGATGAAGCTATCTTAGAGGCTTGTGGAAGTTTCCTGATGGGAGGGACTGGTGGTGGGTAGAGCTGGCTGTTGCTCTGGTGGGCAGAGCTCAGTAAAACTTTAATCCACTTGTGTGCTGATGGGTGGGGCTGGCTCCTCTCCCTGTTGGTTGTTTGGCCTGAGGCAACCCAACACTGGAGCCTACCTAGGCTCTTTGGTAAGGCTAATGGCAGATTTCGGGAGGGCTCACGCCAAGGATTACTTCCCAAAATTTTTGCTGCCAGTGTCCTTGTCCTCATGGTGAGACAGAGCCACCCCCCATCTCTGCAGGAGACCCTCCAACACTAGCAGGTAGGTCTGGTTCAGTCTCTATGGGGTCACTGCTCCTTCCCCTGGGTCCCGATGTGAACAGTACTTTGTGTGTGCCCTCCAAGAGTGGAGTCTCTTTTTCCCCCAGTCGTGTCAAAGTCCTGCAATCAAATCCCACTAGCCTTGAAAGTCTGATTCTCTAGGAATTCCTCCTCCCGTTGCCAGACCCCCAGGTTTGGAAGCATGACATGGGGCTCAGAACCTTCACTCCAGTGGGTGGACTTCTGTGGTATAAGTGTTCTCCAGTTTGTGAGTCACTGATGCAGCAGTTATGGGATTTGATTTTATTGTGATTGCACCCCTCCTACCATCTCATTGTGTCTTCTCTTTGTCTTTGAATGTGGGGTATCTTTTTTAGTGAGTTCCAGTGTCTTCCTCTCGATGTTTGTTTAGCAGTTAGTTGTGATTCCAGTGTTCTCACAAGAGGGAGTGACAGCATGTCCTTCTACTTTGCCATCTTGAACCAATCACATTCAAGAGGTTTTAAAAGACTATCTGTGATCAAAACTCTGAAAAGCTTAGACTGCAAATGTACAGTTGAGCATATTTAACATACTGACAGTGTTATCACAAGTTGAAAAAATATTCAAATTGAATATAAAAGAACAATTTGCCTATGTGTTAGGATAATTTATTCTGTTGTACACTACAGAAGTCCAACTCAAACTATTTTAAGCACCAAAAAAAAAAAAAAAAGAAAGAAATTCACTGACATGTAAATAAAATAATCCAAGATACTGTTCAAAGTAATATGAAAATACTAGAATTCAGGTGACATCATCAGAATTTAGATTTTCCTCAAACATGTCTCTTCTCTGTGTTAGATTTATTTTGCCCTCCATAGGGGACCCTGGCTACTATACGCTTATATGGCCTCCTTGCTCCACAGTATAAGAAAGAGAGCTTCTCATTCTCAGGAGTTCCAGAAAAGGTCCCTGCATTACTATAATTCTATCAAATTCCTAGCGTTTAAACAGTTAAAATTCTCAGTGCTGGCTAAAGCCTAACAAATTGCATTGTTTATGGGAAATGAAATTAGCAGAACCATTGCAAAGAGTAATTTGTCAGTATCTGAGAGGGAGGCAGGATATTATGAGGAACATGAGTAAAATTTTTGAAGTCAAATAGCATCTCTAAACTTAAGAAACTTTGGCCAAAATATCCAATTTCTGGAATGTAATCTTAAGAAGTAATCTGAATAAAAATATTTTATTCATCAAAAAGTTAATCAAAACCTTATTTATCATTAGATGAAAGAGCTTCAAGGGTGCTATTATAATGCTGTTTTCCAGAGTTATACATATAAAAAGTTATAGCCATCTAAAAATATCCAAAATATTTTTTAACTTCATAAAGCATAAATGATCATCTAAAATATAAATATTAATATACTTTAAATAAAATACTTATAATTTCAAAAATTGGAAACAAAATATTAAATAATATGAAACTTTAAATTGTGGCACATGCTTTCAAAAAATATCAATACCATCATAGCACTAAATATTATTTATTCTAATTTTTATTTTGCCATTTATCTAAATATATAGATATAGGTATCTTTTTGTTGTCTTTTTATCTAATTCTGTAGTGTTATTTCTTTTATTACCCTCCTTCCTGCTTGTGAATTTCTTCTTATCCTTTCCTATTTTTTCTGCATTTTTTATACTATGCAGTTCATCAAATAGAAATTATTTTCTATTCAGCAGTATATTATATTCTGAGGATTTTTTTTCCTTTTAGATTACTGAGTGCTTTGTCCAATATCTTTCCTCATACCCATGGCACTTTTTGCTCATGGGCCCTATGTTGTTTTGTGTTGCTTTTCTTCTTACTCATCATCAGCCAAGACTCAGTGTTTGCCAACAGAAAGAATGGAGAAATTTTTCTTGATCTCAGCCTACATTTGTATGGTGGTCCTTTTTCAGATCTACAACTGAACTACCCAGGGGTCCATCCTGTCACTTAGCAATTGCCACTTCAAACCAAGAAGTTTTTCTGTTTTTTGTTTTATTATTATTTTTTTAAATTTGAAGACTCTGCATGTGTACAGCAATCATTTCCATGAGAGCTGAAAATAACAGTGTAGAGGGTGCACCATCATCACCAAACAGTTGTTGAGGAATAGAAAGAAATACTTTGTGTTCCTGAGTTAGAAATTCACTCCCAACCATGTGCATTTTTTCCAGGCAACCTCTGTACCTTAACTGTTTTTGCTATGAAACAAACAACCTCAGTGGCTTAAAGTAACATGTAATTTGCTTGGTTCTTGGTTCCTTGGTCAGTTGGGTGGCGCTGCTTCAGGTCTGTTCCATGTGTCTCCCACCATCCTTGTTTCTAGGACATGTCATTCTCATGGGGACTGATAGAAGTGTAAGAGGAACAAGTAGAGAAACAGTATACTTCAAAATATCTTGGTTTAGAAGTGGCACACTATCATAACTGTCCACATTTCATTGGCCAAGGCATGTTACATGGTCAAGTTCAAAATAAATGGGGCAGAAAAAGACACTTTGCCCATTCTAGTGAGAGCAAACTACTGCAAAGTCAAATAGGAACATGCATCAATTAATTCTATTATAGAGAGGGAGTGAAGAACTGGTAATCAATTGGCAACACCTACCACATTCTGTTTCATGAAACAAACCCAAGCTTCATCTTGTAGCATAAGCAGATTTTATTGTTAATAAATCTAATCTGCTTTATAATGTATGTCAATTTCTTTCAGATTCTCTCACTAAATTATCTGTCAATCTGGGCTTTTTGTGCTGCAAGTTTTTATCTTACTCTGTGTGTCCAATGATATGTTACTGAGAAAATGAATGAGATCTTGTTGGAGCTTGTTAGAAAGTCATAAGCTTGAACTGATGACCTGCATTCTGTTTTGTTTTTTAAAACTGGAGTTGAACTAGACTTCTGTTTGAGAAGGATACAAAAACAATTTTCAAGTTATATGTGGAAATATATAACTTTTAATCCTATAGATAGTACAAAGCAACTTTGTAAACTGGGATAAGCCTAGATTCTCTCTTAGCTTCCGTAGTTTCATCTGTAAAGAAATAAAATTAGAGTTATTGAAGTTAAAACTTGTGTAATGGCATATTCTTCAGAAATGTAGTAAACAAAATATTTTCCAATAAATTGTTAATCATTTGCTATCAAACAAATGAACAAAAACACATTCTTATTTGTAAATTATATCTGGAAAAAATCTCATAATTTTTCAATTACTCTAGCTATTAAAATGCATTAAAATTCTAATTAAAATTAAAATTTTAATATTATTTCTGATTTATTTCCTCTGGGAGGAGGCTGGAGGGAACCTTATAGGGTATGGAAATATTCTATGTCTTGATAGAGATGTGAGTTACATTGGTGTATGCATTTGTCAGAAATTTTAAAAAACTGTACATTTAAAATTTGAACATTTCACTATATGTAAATTTTATTATAAAAAAGGAACTACAAACAATTTTTTAATTAGTAAGTTTGTTTTTAACAATGGCATGGGTTATCAATTCTCAAACTACTTTTTGTATATCATATAGGTTTGACCAAATAAGTAAATCCATTAAAAATAAGAGGAGGGCTTCCCTGGTGGCGCAGTGGTTGAGAGTCTGCCTGCCGATGCAGGGTACACGGTTTTGTGCCCCGGTCCGGGAAGATCTCACATGCCACGAAGCGGCTGGGCCCGTAAGCCACGGCTGCTGAGCCTGCGTGTCCGGAGCCTGTGGTCCGCAACGGGAGAGGCCACAACAGTGAGAGGCCTGGGTACAGAAAAAAAAAAAAAAAGAGGAGTCAGGGAAAACATTATTGAAGAATTTTTCTCAGCTTGTCCACTAAGAGGGTATAAAACAGTGACATACCAATAACAATGTGCATATTCAGAACTCAGATCTTGGTTTCCAACAGTCATTTTCCAATAAAGGGAAACAGGGCTCTTGGAAAATAGACTCAATCTAAGTATAGGAAAAGTGAATCTTTCCTGGAACACTTTATTATGCCATAAGTTAATAAAATGTCTAAATAATGATGGGAACATATGAAAAGTATATCAATGCTAGTTTTAAGGCATTTAAACTGGACAATCTAGGATATTTTGAACGTCAAAATATGTAAATAACAATAAGGAACTAAAACCCATTGAATAAAACAAGAATCCATGAAGCCATGCAGACAGGAAGGAAGGAAGGAAGGGTCGTTCCTTGAAGTAGACTGTTTACAAATAATAACAGAGGAAGTGATGGCCTAGAGGCAAAAGAATACTTGGCAAGGCGGGAAACCTTGAGAAGCTCATTGAGGCTTCCATTGTAGACTGTGAAGTCTGACTGGATGAAAGGAAGGTAAAGAAGTAGGTAGTAGCCTAAAGGGTCCTATAGGCTGAGTGAAGGGTCTTGGAATTTTTTTTCCTTTAAGAGTCATGGAGACCCACTCAAGTACTTTAAGCAGGGCATTGGCATGATCACATCTGTACTTTAGAATGATCATATTCATGTCAACGTGAAGCACAGAAGATTCGCAAAGAAGCTACTGCAGGAATATTGCTGAGAGATGATAATGGCCCTAGTTGAACTAGTGGCAGTGTGAATGGGTAGATGGGGACAGATTAATGGCTGTTAGGCAGCTGGAATTTATAGGACTTGGCATCTGACTAGATGAAGGATAGAGGAAAAGGTGTTCTGGTTCTCTGGTTTGGACAGCTTGATGGACAGTGAGTACTACTCAAAAGGTAGAAAACACAGAAAAAGTGAGTTTCTTAATCTGTGTGTTTCTTTATCTGTGAAGTTGGCATTATTTTAGTTATCCTGTAGGGTTGCCTATACTACACTAAGAACTAAATCCCTGGCACAGAGATGTTCAATAAACAGCAGCAATTATTTTTATGTACAAGGTTGCATAGAAGCAGGTAGCCATTGGCAGCAGGAGACAAAGTGGTTGCCAAGCATGTCAGAGAAGGCATTGCAGGGCTATTGAGCTGGGACTTGAATGATGAGTAACAAATCACCAGGGCATAAATGGAGGGATGGGTGATGGGAAACCAAGATGAATGTTCTTCCTCTGTGGTCCCATAGCACCTGGGCATCCTTTTCTCTTTTCCTGTGAGATCTTTGGGACCAGGGTCTGTGGACTTACTCACTGTTGTATATGTACCTAACAAAGTACCTGCCACAGAATGATATGGAATAATCATTTGTTGAATGCCTGAATGAATCAAAGAATGAATAAATGAACAAATGAAAGCAAAACTAAAAAAAAAGGCAGCTTGAAGTATTACAAGAGAAGGAATTTAGAGGTTTATCACACACATCCACTTGCCTTTGTCCTCTAGGTCAAAAAATATTGTCCTTTCAATTCTCCGAAAGCACTACACTCACTCCAACTGCAGGGCCTTTGCACCTGCCTGAAATACTCTTTCCCCGTCTACCCAGAGTTAATGCCCCTTATCCTTCACATTTCAGGTCAGTCATCCTTTCAGCAGGGAAGGATTCTTGCCAATACAAAGTCAGTCCCTCTACTATTTTACCCTCCCAGCACCAGGCATCTGTACTGTATCACTCTCACTTAAAAGTAGCTCTATATTTATGTCTATGACCGTTCATTTAGTAACTGTTTCCTTCAGTAGACAGTAAACTCCAAAGGACAGAATCATGTCTGTTTTTTATTCACTATTGGATTCCCAGTGCCTAAAGTACAGTGCCTGACACATAAAATTTGTTAAATAGATACATGAATTAAAAATGGTCTCATCAGCAGTTAGTTGGTTCATTTCAGCACTCTGTATACAGTAGGGCTCAGTAAGTAAGAGTTGTTTGTTAAATGAAAGATTAGAACTGATTTTCTTTCCCAAATTTGTAAATGGTTGTTAACTAGTATGCTTGAAGTAAATAAATTCATTCCTACAAATTGGAAAAAAAAAATAGAAATGATGGAATTAGAAAATTAGTGAATGCTAAAATGATTGAGTATAATTTTGCTAAGAAAAATGATATTCACATAGTTTCAAAGTATCTCCTCACAACGTACTTAATAATTATGAAGGGAAAATGGAAATATAGTGACTTCATAGTAGGTAAACTTTGCAGATAACCTTTAACCATATGATCATATTACTATCACATGTCTTTTACATGATGCTTTGAATAGGACACAATATCCCTTCTGTGATATTCCTGAGAAAAATGTAATAGCTGAAACTGATCATAAACATCAGACAAATTCATGTTGAGGTATTTCACAAGATAGTGACATATATGTGTGTATACACACACACATGCATACACACTGTGTATTAGAGAATTATGTAAAATGTTAAATATCCTGATCTTGATAATTATTCAATCATTATGTAAGGGAATGTTTTTATTCTTAAGGCATAAAAGTGGAAGGATTTAGTGGTAAAAGAACATGTGGATATACAGCAAGGACCTACTGTATAGCACAGGGAACTATATTCAATATCCTGTGATAAACCATAATGGAAAAGAATGTATGAATATGTGTAACTGAGTCACTTCACTATACAGCAGAAATTAACACAACATTGTAAATCAACTATATTTCAATTAAAAAAGAACATGTTTCCAATTTACACACGCACAAATACACACAATTCTGTTCTCCACCTTAGGCAAGACTCATGGCTTAAGGAGTTTGAAGTAGGAGCAGGAATACAATCTATACTTTCATTCCTCCTTTTCTCTGCAACTGGCAAGGAATGGTCAGAGTAAGGGAGGAGATAGTGTTTGGCTAATTGTTGAGTGTGGCAGCGTTCATTGTACAGCCTCTTAACAAATCCTAAAAAGTAGTTATGTCTCCAGTTGTCTGTTGGTCTCTTTAGAAAGCCTTTGTTTTCAGCTGGGGCCCCATCTGTCTATTAAGGAGGAACAAGAAATATCCCATTTATCATTCTATGATATCAGCTTACATCTCTAACATTTAAAGTCTGGGTGAAGTAGTTATATCCTTATATAGTGAGTGTAAAATACAGATTCTTTACAAGCTTGAACTCACTATATACACTGACCCTAACCTAAGCATCATTCCACATTCATATATATATATAATATATTAAAATATGAATATGTATGTATACATATATATGTATATTTAAAAATAAAGCCCATATGTGTATATATATGGGCTTTATTTTTAAATATACAGCCCAGGTCTGATATTTGAGTTAATTAACTCTGCTACTAGAAATCTTTATTTATGAAGCAAAGTTTTTGCTGTTCCATAGATGTTACGTTTCCCAGATACTCTCATGTTCCTTAGAGAGCCACTGGCAAAAACTATTACCAAGTAGAAAGAAAGCTAAAGAAGTCACTGAAGCGTGGTGTCAGAGAGCTCTAAATAAACAAGGAAAACAAAGATTTATAGAGTAACTATGGAAAGAGAACATGTGGGTGTGAAGAATAAAATTGGCTCTGGAGGTTTCACTACAAATATAGTGCCATCAATTTTTCTGGAGAGGAGGTAGAAGATTGCCTGATGACATTAAAATGCAGCAGATTGAAAGCAGCAAACATGTAGGAGACCAAAATAACCCCCAAATGAAACTTTACCTCATTCATAATATTTATATCTATATAGCTGTGAACCACCAATCTACTTGCCAACTGCATTTTCCTTTCGTAACCAGATGATATGTGTCATATAGACATCAAATTCCACCCAGAATTAGGATATGTGACTTTACAATCAAACACTTACTATTTGGAGCAGAAAAGATTATGTTTGTCTTATGTACAAAGAAAATAATTGTTTCTCTGAAACAGTCATGCACTCATTCAGTATGTAACATACAACGGCCACTATGAAGAGAAAATATACGAAACAAATAACCATTAAGCCAAGCAAAGTAATCTGCTTTGGATTCTACTACTCATAGTCCCAAGATTGTAAACAAATAATTTTTTTGTCTTAGTATACTTATTTGTAAAATAAGATAATTTTCAGGGTCATTTTTGTCATTTCTAACAATTGTGAAATTCTGATTTCAAATACTGGTAGAAAATATCTTTTAGAGCCTCTTATTCCAGAGAGAAAAATAGTCAATTTTAAATTCTTTAGGTCATTATGAACCCATTGCAGCTTTTTAAAAATTAGACTACTACAACAAAGAAGCTGATTTGTTCAAAATTAAGAATATGCAAGGTCCTCAACTAAGGCAGGCACCTTGAAAGATGATGCTTGCCATTCTTAAAACCTTACCTTTCCTTGTTTCTAGAGCAATAACTGGGGGCAAGTCTCAGCATGGCCTAACTAAGGAAATACCATATCTGGGGCAGAGGGTTGGGTAACTTTTTTTTCCTTGCTCCGCCTGTTGAAAAGGTCTATAAGCAATTATATAACAATAAGAACATCTACAGGTCAAATGTTTTTTTCTAAATACAATTCTCCACTAAAAGGAACCCTAGGCTCCTTAGAAGAAAAGACTGATTTTAGGGCTGAGGAAGGGAAGGTACATGAGACTGGAACATTTTGTCATGCTAGAAAATGAGAAAATGCTCTAAGAATGATGGGACATGTCAAAAGGACACAGGGATTATCTTGAGGGACTCATACTGGTTACTCTAGGAACATCAAAAAATAATAACAATACATTTTAACTCATTCAAGAAACAATGGTCCATAAGTCCATACTGACTTACATGCATGCATGGATGTGTTTTTTTTACTGAGGTTGAATGCCAAATAAAAAGTATAGAAAAAGTTGATGCTGTGAGAAAATCGTCAGTGGATACTTAAACAAGAGGGTAAAAGTTAAATGAAGGATAGAATAATTGCATAAAATCAAAGTATATATCTCTCCCACATTACCTAAGAACAAAGGAGGAAAGTGGAATTTTATAGTGGAGAAACGCTTATAGGCAGATGGCACCTTAACCACATGATCAAATTTACTACACTGGAGTAAATTAATACCATGCATTTCCTGATATAATGTCATGAGAAATATTCAACCCCTCTTCTGTCATATTCATGTCCCAAATACATAATCTAAGCCTAATCATGAGGAAATATTAGAAAAATCCAAACTGAAGGACATTCTACAAAATAATTGCCCTCTACTTTTCACAAAAGTCAAATTCAAAAATGACAAAGCCTGTGGAATTCTTTCACAGTAATGGAGACTAAGGAGAAAGGATACTAAATGCTGTGTATGTTCTTGCATTAGATCCTGGACTGGAAGATATAACAGCTATATATGAAAAACATTATTGAGACCACATTATGGAGATGGAATCTGCATATGGTGTTGATTTAATAGCAGAATTATATTACTGTCCATTTTTATTTTGATAGTTGCACTATCGTTATTAAGAGAATGTCCTTGTTCTTAAGAAATAAACACTTAATGCACCCACTTTAATGTAAATGTTTTATCTCCAACTTACTCAAATAATTCAGACAAAATTTCACACACACATGGAGAGAAAAAGAATAAAAATGCAGTGAGAGCAAAATATAAACAATTGGTGAATCTGAGTAAAAGGCAAATAAGAGCTTTGTACTATCCTTGCAACTTTTTCTTAATTTTTAAAAGTATGTAATAATTTTAAAAATACAAAAAGTATCAACAATGCAGGAACAGAGAGATGATATAGTTTACTCCAATGGAAAATAATGAAACCCTCCCCTAGTCTTTACAGTTGTCTCAGTTCTCAATCTTAGAGCCAATCAAAGCGGTGGCTGTGTTCTCTTGAGGAAGAATCCTACAACACCCGGCAAGTTAGGCAATACTGATCACTTTCACATTTCCCCAGAGAGACCTATGGCAATTTACCAGAATAACTCTCTGTGGAAAGAAGAATGATCAGATTATTCAATGGCTATTTCTTATAAGAAATAAGGTGATATATATATACACACACACGTATATATGTATACATACATATATGTCTATATTTAAAAGGAAGAGAATGGGTCATGGTGTACTGGTAGGCTAGCTTTCTGGGGGAAAAAAAAATTCCTAATTTATAGTGTTTGCTAATTTTTGAGGCATAAATCCTCCTACCATGGCTAATTTCAAGCTACCAACAGCTAACAACTGACTTATAAATTTAAAAAAATTTTCTAATTTTTAACTTTTCAAATATTTTTATTATTGAGGTATAATTGACATAAACCATTATATTAGTTTCAGGTGTATGACATAAGGATTTGTTATTTGTATAAACTGCAAAATGATCCCCACAATAAATCTAGGTCACATTTGTCCTCATACATAGTTACAATTTTTTTTGTGTGATAAAGACACTTTTAAATTAATTTTTATTGAAGTAGAGTTGATTTACAGTGTTGTGTTAGTTTCTGCTATACAGGAAAGTGAATCAGTTATACATATATCCACTCTTTTTTAGATTCTATTCCCATTATAGGTCATTACAGAGTATTGAGTAGAGTTCCCTTTGCTACACAGTAGGTTCTTATTAGTTATCTATTTTATATATAGTACTATGTGTATGTCAATCTCAATCTCCCAATTTATCCCTCCCCCCACTTCCCCTTTGGTAACCTTAAGTTTGTTTTCTACATCTGTGACTCAATTGCTGTTTTGTCAATAGGTTCATATTTTTAGATTCCACATATAAGCGATATCATATGATACTTGTCTTTGTCTGACCAACTTCACTCAGTGTGACAATCTTTAGGTCCAACCATGTCACTGCAAATGGCATTATTTCATTCTTTTTTATGGCTGAGTAATATTCCATTGCATATATACTATATCTTTATCCATTTCTCTGTTGATGGACATTTAGATTGCTTCCATGTCCTGGCTATTGTAAATAGTGTTGCAATGGACATTGGGGTATATGTATCTTTTCAAATTATGTTTTTCTCCATATATATATACTGAGGAGTGGGATTGCTGGATCATATGGAGCTCTATTTTTAGTTTTTTAAGGAACCTCCATATTCTCCATAGTGGCTGCACCAATTTACATTCCCACCAACAGTGTAGGAGGGTTCCCTTTTCTCCACACCCTCTCTAGCTTTAATTGTCTAGATTTTTTGTTGATGGCCATTCTGACCAGTGTGAGGTTAGACATCATTATAGTTTTGATTATAGTTATAGTTATATAACTATAGTTATATAGTAGTTATATATTATAGTTTCTATAATAATTAGTGATGTTGAGCAACTTTTCATGTGCTTTTTGGCCATCTGTATGTCTTCTTTGGAGAAATGTCTATTTAGATCTTCTACCCATTTTTTGACTGGATTGTTTGATTTTTTTGATATTGAGCTGCATGAGCTGTTTGAATATTTTAGAGATTAATCTCTTGTCGGTCACTTCATTTGCAAGCATTTTCTCCCATTCTGTGGGTTGTCTTTTCCTTCTGTTTATGTTTTCCTTTGCTATGCAAAAGCTTTTAAGTTTAATTAGGTCCCATTTGTTTATTTTTGTTTTTATTTTCATTACTCTAGGAGGTGGATTGAAAAAGATCTTGCTGTGATGACAGAGTGTTCTGCCTATGTTTTCCTTTAGGAGTTTTATAGTATCCAGCCTTACATTTAGGTCTTTAATCAATTTTCAGATTATTTTTGTGTATGGTGTTAGGGAGTGTTCTAATTTCATTCTTCTACATGTAGCTGTCCAGTTTTCCCAGCACCACTTATTGAGGAGACTGTCTTTTCTCCATTTATTTTCTTGCTTCCTTTGTCATAGATTCGGTGACTATAGGTGCATGGGTTTATCTCTGGACTTTCTATCCTGGTCCATTGAACTATATTTCTATTTTTGTGCCAGTATGATACTGTTTTGATTACTATAGCTTTGTAGTATAGTCTTCAGTCAGGGAGCATGATTCCTCCAGCTCTGTTTTTCTTTCTCAAGATTGCTTTGGCTATTCGGGGTCTTTTCTGTTTCCATACAACTTGTAAAAATTTTTGTTCTAATTCTATGAAAAATGCTGTTGGTAATTTGATAGGGATTGCACTGAATCTGTAGATTACTTTGGGCAGTACAGTCATTTTGACAAGATTGATTCTTCCAATCCAAGAACATGGTACATCTCTCCACCTGTTTGTGTCATCTTTGATTTCTTTCATCAATATCTTATAGTTTTCTGGTACAGGTCTTTTGCCTCCTTTGGTAGGTTTATTCATAGGAATTTTATTCTTTTTGGTGTAATGGTAATTGGGATTGTTTCCTTAATTTCTTTCTCATCTTTCATTATTAGTGTATAGGAATGCAGGAGATTTCTGTGTATTAATTTTGTATCCTGCAACTTTACCAAACTCATGAGCTCTAGTAGTTTTTGGCAGCATCTTTAGGATTTTCTATGTGTAGTATCATGTCATCAAACAGTGACAGTTTTACTTCTTTTCCAACTTGGATTCCTTTTATTTCTTTTTCTTCTCTGACTGTTGTGGCTAGGACTTCCAAAATTATGTTGAATAAAAGTGGAGAGAGTGGACATCCTTGTCTTGTTCCTGATCTTAGAGGAAATGCTTTCGGCTTTTCACCATGAGTGTGATGTTACCTGTATGTTTGTCATATATGGCCTTTATTATGTTGAGGTATGTTCCCTCTATGCCCACCTTCTGGAGAGTTTTTTTTTTTTTAAATCATAAATGGGTGTTGAATTTTGTCCAAACCTTTTTTCTGCATCTGGATAAAGAGTTTTAAGATCTACTCTCTAGCAATATTTGAATATGCAATACAGTATATTATATTAACTGCAGTTGACCCTTGAAGAACACAGTTTTGAACTATGTAGAAGCACTTATCCATGGTTTTTTTCAGTAGTAAATTTGACAGTACTATGCCATCTGTGGTTGGTTGAATCAAAAAATTCAGAGTTGTGGATATGAGAAACTGCAGATATGAAAACCTGACTATAAGTTATATGTGGATTTTCAACTTCATGTGGTTTCGGCACCCGTAACCCCCGCATTGTTCAAGAATCAACTGTATAGTCAGCATGCTATGCATTACATCCCCATGATTTATTTATTTCATAACTGGAAGTTTGTACAATTTGACCCCCTTCCCCTATTTTACTTAACCCCCATGCCCCCACCTCTGTATCTGTGAGGTTGTTGGTTTTTTTAGATTCCATATGTGAGATCATAAGATATTTTTATGTCTTTGTCTGACTTATTTCACTTGGCATAACACTCTCAAGGTCTATCCATGTTGTCACAAATGGCAAGATTTCCTTCTTTGTTATGACTGAATAATATTTTATTGTATATATACATGCCACATTTTCTTTATCCATTTGTTAACTGATAGACACTTAGGTTATGTCTGTATCTTGGCTATTGTAAATAATCCTGCAAGACTGTGAGGGTGCATATGTCTTACTGAGCTAGTTTTTTTCATTTTCATTGGATACATATCCAGAAGTATGATTGCTGCGTCTGTTTTTACTTTTATTGAAAAATCTTCATAATGTATTCCATAGTGGCTGCACCAATTCAAATTCCCACCAAAAGTGCACAGTTTCCCTTTTCTCCACATCATCACCAATATCTGTTATTTCTTGTCTTTGATAATAGCCATTCTAATAGGTGTGAGGTAGTATATCATTGTGGTTTTGATTTGCATGTCTCTGAGAATTATTGATGTTGAACATCTTTTTATGTACCTGTTTTCCATCTGTATTTCTTCTTTGGAAAATGTCTATTCAGATCTTCTGCCTATTTTTAAAATTATATTGTTGCTGTTGTTGCTGTTGAGTTGTATGAATTCTTTGGATATTAACTCCTTATCATTATTTTCTCCCATTCAATAGGTTATCTTTTCATTTTGTTGATTATTTCCTTTGGTGAACTGTCTCAATTTCCTGAACTATGGATTAAGAGCTATTGTGATACAAAGTCCAAGTGGAAAGCCTTAAAATGCACACATTTCCCTTGCCAAATAGTAAGAAGTACAGTTGAACCTTAAACACCACAAGGGTTAATCCACATGTAATTTATGGTTGGTCCTCCATATCTGCAGTTTCTTGCATGTGCCAATTCAACCAACCATGGACTGTGTTGTACTGTAATATTTACTACTGAAAAATATCTGTGTATAAGTGGACCTGCACAGTTCATACCTACATTCAAGGATCAACTGTGATATCATATTCCAGGTGTAATGGCAGAGATTAATTTTATCACCCTGTAAAGTGTCACTAAAGTGTGCGTGAATAATTGTCCCTATCATAAAGCTCTTAATTTACTAGTATAAGTCCTGCAAAATCCAGAAGAATAATGGTGGTAATGGTGAATGTATTAGATATTTATTGCTGCAAGATGAATCACCACAAACCTAGTGGCTAAAAACAACACACATTTATTATCCACAATTTCTGTAAGTCAGAAGTCTGGGCACAGTTTAACTTGGCCTTTGGTTTCAGGGTCACAGGAGGCTATAATACATGTGTAGGCTAGAGGGTCAGCTGTGGAAATATCTGCTTCACAGCCCCTTATTGGCAATATTCATTTCAAGTGTTTGCATGACTGAGGTTTCAGTTTCTTGCTGGAGAATGCTATTCCACAAAGAGCCTACACACAGTTCCTTGGATGTGGGATTTCTAACATGGCAGCTTGCTTCTTCAAGCCAACAAGGGGGTATCTCTAGTACATTGGTTAGTAAGATGGAGTTCACATATATCATAATTACAGTAGTGACATCCCAGTATCTTTGCCATGTTTCATTGTTTAGAAACAAGTAAAAGGAAGAGCTTATATAAGATCATGAATAGCAGTAAGCAGGAATCATTGGGAGTTACCTTAGTGCTCAGTAGAATGGACTTCTTAACTTTCTTAATCATAGCTGCTGTTATACTAGCTATAGTATATTTCCTTGAACAGAGAGGGATATTTCATAATGATATAGGAATTTCCTCTCAGGAGGATATTATAATGCTAAATCTTTATGTACCTGGTAACATAGCTTTAAGTTGAAGCCTACCAAAATTCTTATAAACAACAGAATGGCTAAATTATGGCAGAGTCACACAATGGAATACTACAATGTGATGAGACTAAACAAACTCCAATATGGTATATTTCAAAACGTTTCTAAAAACCTATCTAAAATAGTTATGCATGTGTATTTTTACAGAAATGAGAGATCAAAAACATTGACGTCATATGAAACATAAATCCAGACAAAAATAATAGGTAGTTAATTTTTATTGCTAAAAATATGAACTACCATGAATATTTATCTTTTATGACACCAGACAACTTCAAAACATAATAGCAACAGTTTCAAAACATGACAAGAGTACACAAAGAATAAAGCCAATTTAGTTTTACCTTAGAGCAGTCCCTTTAATATTTCTTGCAAGACCAGTCCAGTGGTGCTGAACTCCTTTAACTTTTGCCTGTCTAGAAAACTCTTTACCTCTCCCTCAATTCTGCAGGACGACCTTGCTGGATATATTATTCCTGGCTGGCACTTTTTTTCTTTCAGCACTTTGAATATATTGTATTACTCCCTTAAGAGATGCAAAGTTTCTGCTGGAAATTGTGCTGATAGTCTAATGGGGTTCCCTTATACATAACAGGTTGTTTTTCCCTTGTTGCTTTAATAGTATGTGTATCCTTGTAAGTCTTTGGGGTTTCCTAGATCTGGATGTCTATTTCCTTGATCTGGTTAGTGAAGTTTACAGTTTTTCTTTTTTTTTTTTTTTTTTTTTTTTTGTGGTACGCGGGCCTCTCACTGTTGTGGCCTCTCCCATTGCGGAGCACAGGCTCCGGACGCGCAGGCTCAGCGGCCATGGCTCACGGGCCCAGCCGCTCCGCGGCATGTGGGATCTTCCCAGACCGGGCACGAACCCATGTCCCCTACATCGGCAGGCGGACTCTCAACCACTGCGCCACCAGGGAAGCCCAGCAGTTTTTCTTTTTAATGTAAGTTTTCTGCCCCATTCTCTCTCTCTTCTCCCTCTAGAACCCCTATAGTTCCAATGTAGTTCCATTTGATGTTGTCCCCTAAATCCCTTAAGCTATTTCACTCTTATTGATTTACTTATTTATTTTTTACTTTTGCTTCTTGATTAGGTAAGTTCTACTGCCCTCTCTTCCAGTTCAGTGATTCGTTCTTCTGCTTCAACTGGTCTGCTGTTGAACCCCTCTATTGTATTCCTTATTTATATATTTTAATTTTTGTCTTCTATTGGAGTATAGTTGATTTACAATGTTCTGTTAGTTTCCGGTGTACAGCAATGTGATTCAGTTACACATATACATATATCCCTTCTTTTTCAGATTCTTTTCCTATACAGGTTATTACAGAGTATTGAGAAGAGTTCCCTGTACTATACAGTAGGTCCTTATTAGTTATCTATTTTATATATAGTATAGTATATATAGTAGTGTGTATATGTCATTCCCAATCTCCCAGTTTATCCCTCCCCCTGTCCTTTCTCCTCTGGTAACCATAAGTTTGTTTTCTTCATCTGTGACTCTTATTTTTGTTTTCTAAATGAGTTCATTTGTATAATTTTTTTAGATTCCACATATAAGTAATGTCATATGATATTTGTCTCTGTCTGACTTACTTCACTTAGTATGATAATCTCTAGATCCATCCATGTTGCTGCAAATGGCATTTCTTCATTTGTTTTTATGGCTGAGAAATATTCCATTGTATATTTGTAGAACATCTTCTTTATTCATTCCTCTATTGATGGACATTTAGGTTGCTTCCATATCCTGGCTATTGTAAATAGTGCTGCAATGAATATTGGGGGGCATGTATCTTTTCAATATGGTTTTCTCTGGATATATGGCTGGGAGTGGGATTGCTGGATCACATGGTAACTCTACTTTTAGTTTTTTAAGGAACCTCCATACTGTTCTCCATAGTGGCTGCACCAATTTACATTCCCACCAACAGTGTAGAAGGGTTCCCTTTTCAGCACACCCTCTCCAGCATTTGTTCTTGGTAGATTTTTTGATAATGGCCATTCTGACTCCTGTGAAGTGATACCTCATTGTAGTTTTGATTTGAATTTCTCTAATAATTAGTGATATTGAGCAGCTTTTCTTTATGGCCATCTGTATGTTTCTTTAGAGAAAAGTCTATTTAGATCTTCTACCCATTTTTGGGGGGGGGTTGATACTGAGATGCATGAGCTGTTTGTATATTTTGGAGATTAACTCCTTGTCATAGCATCATTTGCAAATATTTTCTCCCATTCTGTGGGTTGTTTCATTTTGTTTTGGTTTTCTTTGTTGTGCAAAAGCTTTTAAGTTTACTTAAGTCCCATTTGTTCATTTTTGTTTTTATTTTCATTACTCTGGAAGGTGGATCAAAAAAGATATTGCTGCAATTTATGTCAGAGAGTGTTCTGCCTATGTTTTCCTCTAAGAGTTTTATAGTGTCCAGTCTTACATTTAGATCTTTAATCAGTTTTGAGTTTATTTTGTGAATGGTGTTAGAGAAAGTTCTAATTTCATTCTTTTACCTGTAGCTATCCAGTTTTCCCAGCACCACTTATTGAAGGGACTGTCTTTTCTTCACTATATATTCTTGCCTCCTTTGTCATAGATTAATTGACCAAAGGTGTTGTGAGTTTATTTCTGGACTTCCTATCCTGTTCTCTTAATCTATATTTCTATTTTTGTGCCGGTACCATACTGTTTTGGTTACTGTCCTTGTATTATAGTCTGAAGTCAGGATGCCTAATTCCTCCAGCTCCATTTTTCTTTCTCAGGATTACATTGGCTATTTGGGGTCTTTTGTGTTTCCATAAAAATTTTAAAAAAATTTTTTGTTCTATGAAAAATACTATTGATAATTTGATAGGGATTGAATTGAATCTGTAGATTGCCTTGGGTAGTATAGTCATTTTGAAGATAGTGATTCTTCCAATCCAAGAACATGGTATATCTTTCCATGTACTTGTGTCACCTTCAACTGCTTTTATCAGCATCTTATAGTTTTCAGAGTACAGGTCTCTTGTCTCCTTAGGTAGGTTTATTCCTAGGTATTTTATTCTTTTTAATGCAGTGGTAAATGGATTGTTCATGGATAGTGAATGGATAGTAAATGGGATTGTTTCCTTAATTTCTCTTTCTGAACTTTTGTTGTTAGTGTATAGAAATGCAAGAAATTTCTGTGTATTAATTTTGTATCCTGCAACTTTACCAAATCCATTGATGAGCTCTAGTAGTTTTCTGGTAGCATCTTTAGGATTTTCTATGTACAGTTAACACATCATCTGCAAACAGTGACAGTCTTACTTTTTCTTTTCCAATTTAGATTCCTTTTATTTCATTTTCTTCTCTGATTGCCATGGCTAGGACTTCCAAAACTACGTTTAATCAAGGTATCTAGATTGTGGACATCCTTTTCTTGTTCCTGATTTTAGAGGAAATGCTTTCAGATTTTCACCATTGAATATGATGTTAGCTGTAGTTTTGTCATATATGGCCTTGATTATGTTCCCTCTATGCCCACTTTCTGGACGGTTTTTATCATAAATGGGTGTTGAATATGTCAAAAGCTTTTTCTGCATCCATTGAGATGACCATATGGTTTTTATTCAATTTGTTGATGTGGTGTATCACACTGATTGATTTGTGGATATTGAAAAATCCTTGCATCCCTAAAATAAATCTCACTTGATCATGGTGTATGACCCTTTTAAAGTGTTGTTGATTTGGTTTACTAGTTTTGCTGAGGATTTTTGTGTCTATGTTCATCAGTGATATTGGTCTGTAATTTTCATTTTTTTGTGGTATCTTTGTCTGGTTTTGGTATCAGGGTGATGGTGGCCTCATAGAATGACTTTGGGAGTGTTCTTTCCTTTGCAATGTTTTGGAATGGTTTCAGAAGAACAGGTGTTAACTCTTCTCTAAATGTTTGATAGAATTCACCTGTGAAGACGTCTGTTCCTGGACTTTTGTTTGATAGAAATTTTAAAAACACAGTTTCAATTTCAGTACTTGTGATTGGTCTGTCCTATATCTTCCTGGTTCAGTCTTGGAAGATTGTACCTTTCTAAGAATTTGTCCATTTGTTCCAGGTTGTCCATTTTATTGGCATAGAGTTGCTTGTAGTAGTCTCTTAGGATCCTTTGTATTTCCGCGGTGTCTGTTGTAACTTCTCCTTTTTCATTTCTAATTTTATTGATTTGAGTCCTCTCCCTATTTTTCTTGATGAGTCTGGCTAAAGGTTTATCAATTTGTCTACCTTTTCAAAGAACCAGCTTTTAGTTTCATTGATCTTTTCTAATGTTTTCTTCATCTCTATTGCATTTATTTCTGCTCTGATCTTTATGATGTCTTTCCTTCTACTAACTTTGGGTTTTGTTTGTTCTTCTTTCTCTAGTTGTGTTAGGTGTAAGGTTAAGTTGTTTGAGATTTTTCTTGTTTACTGAGGTAAGACCATATTTCTATAAACTTCCCTCTTAGAACTGCTTTGCTGTGTTCCCATAGGTTTTGGATGGTCATGTTTTCATTTTCATTTGTCTCTAGGTATTTTTTTGATTCCTCTTTGAGTTCTCCAGTGATCCATTGGTCGTTTAGTAATATGTTGTTTAGCCTCCATGGGTTTGTGTTTTTTACAGGTTTTTTTTGGTTTTTGTTTTTTGTAGTTGATTTCTAATCTCATAGTGTTTTGGTCTGGAAGTATGTTTGATGTGATTTCAATTTTCTTAAATTTATTGAGGCTTGATTTTTGGCTCAGCATGTGATCTATCCTGGAGAATGTTCCATGTACACTTGAGAAAACTGTATTAATATATTCTGTTGCTTTCAGATGGAATGCTCTATACATATCAGTTGAGTCCATCTGCTCTAATGTGTCATTTAAGGCCTGTGTTCCCTTATTAATTTTCAGTCTGAATGATCTTACATTACATCATGTCCATTGATGTAAGTGTGGTTTTAAAGTCTCACACTATTATTGTGTTACTGTTGATTTCTCCTTTTGTGGCTGTTAGCATATGCCTTATGTTCTGAGGTGCTCCTAGGTTGGGTGCATATATATTTACCATTGGTATATCTTCTTCTTGGATTAATCCCTTGATCATTATGTAGTGTCCTTCTTTGTCTCTTTATTTTAAAGTCTATTTTATCTGATATGAGTATTGCTACTCCAGCTTTCTTTTGATTTCCATTTGTATGGAATACCTTTTTCCATACCTTTTTCCATCCCCTCACTTTCAGTCTATATGTGTCCCTAGATCTGAATGGGTCTCTTGTAGACAGCATATATACAGGTCTTGTTTTTGTATCCGTTCAGCCAGTTTATGTCTTTTGGTTGGAGCATTTAATCCATTTACATTTAAGGTAATTATTGATATGTGTTCTTATTGCCATTTTGTTAATTGTTTTGGATTTGTTTTTGTAGGTTTTCTTCCCTTCCTCTTTTGTGATTTGATGACTATCTTTAGTGTGTTTGGGTTGCTTTTTCTTTTATGTGTATCTGTTGAGGTTTTTATCTTGCTCCTTCATCTGAAACATATTGCTCTGCCATCTCATTTTGTTTAACTTTGTGTGTTTGTGGTCTCCATTCCACAGGCTGCAAGATCATAGTTCTTCTTGCTTCTGGTGTGTGCCCACTGTGGGTGGAGCTTGGTCTTGTCCATCTGGTGGGCAGGGGTGTGTACAGAGGTGGCTGGGGGCTCAGGACGACTTTAGGCAGTCTGTCTGTTGAGGGGTGGGGCTGTGTTCCCTACCAGTTGGTTGCTTGCAGAGGCATCCCAGTACTGGAACCTGCAGGCTGTTGGGTGGGGCCAGGCCTCAGTGCCAAAATGCCAACCTCTGAAAGAGCTCACACTGAGGAATATTCCTTAGGGGCCTCTGTCATCCGTGTCCTTGCCCCCACAGTGGGTCACAGCCAACCTGCACCTCACTAGGAGATCCCTCTAAGGCTCAGAGGT
Source organism: Kogia breviceps (assembly GCF_026419965.1). Classification (NCBI taxonomy): domain Eukaryota; kingdom Metazoa; phylum Chordata; class Mammalia; order Artiodactyla; family Physeteridae; genus Kogia; species Kogia breviceps. The sequence continues at coordinate 68,674,050 of NC_081321.1, read as the reverse complement.
ACGTCTGGCCCAGGCTCCTACTGGGTCACTGCTTTACCATGGGTCCCAGTGCATGTGAAAACTTGTGTGCATCCTCCAAGAGTGGAAACTCTGTTTCCCCCAGTCCTGTTGAGCTCCTGCACTTATGCCCTGATGGTCTTCAAAGCCAAATGATCTGGTAATTCTCCCATTGCCAGACCCCCAGGCTGGGGAGCCTGCCATGGGGCTCAGAACTCTCACTCCTGTGGGAGAACCTCTTTGATATAATTATTTTCCAGTTTGTCGGTCACCCATCCACTGACCATCACGAAAGTGCCCCTCCTACCATCTCATTGTAGCTTCTTCTTTGTCTTTGGATGTAGAACATCTTTTTTGGTAGTTTCCAGTCTTTTTCTGGATAGTTGCTCAGCAGTTAGTTGAGATTTTGGTGTTTTCATGAGTGGAAGTGAGCTCAAATCCTTCTACTCCGCCATCTTGTCTCTTTAGCTCTGTGACTTCTATTTGGTACTTTCTTAGATTTTCTCTGTTCATCCACTCCTCTGCAGAGTTTGGTTAGCATCTTAATGACCATTAATTTGAACTCTTCATCTGGTAAATTACTTATTTCTGTTTTATTAAGGGTTTTTTTTCCTCTAAAGTGTTATTTTGTTCTTTAGTTTGGAACATATTCCTCTATTTATTTGTATTTTTCTTGACTTTGTGTGGCTCTCATGCATTTGATAAAACAGCCACCTCTCTCTGTCAGGAAGGAGTGATCTCATGTAAGATATAAACCTTACCATTCAGTACTGCCCTAGCTCTTGGTTGTCTCTTAAACCTGTGTGACTTTCCAAGCAGCCTATTTTTTATTTACAGTGATTCTCAGTAGACGAGGGTGTGCCAAGACCTGTCAATGTCCCAAAGGGGAAGATCTCAGTTGGCATCTAGATTCTTTCTACATTTTTTAACTCCTTACTATCAGCAAATATTAGTTTTATCTTTTAAAAAAAGTATTCACTCTTTTAAAAATGTTCTTATACACCAAATAAAACATTCATCTATTTTTGCTAAAACTCAAAAGATATTCACATACATTTTCTGCCATCTTAATCTCAGACTGCGAACAGTCATATATGTTTAATATAGAGATAATTTATTGACTCAACCACAGGTCTATTATAAATGACTGCATGGCACCTGACTTCTTTAATTAACATAATTTTGTCTATGGAACAAAATGAACAACAAAAACGGACAAATTAGTTCACACCAGAAGGTACTAAAAAGATCTAACATTATAAATATTTATAAGAATGAAAACATGTCAAAATCAACATCACAAAACAACAGGCTTTTTCACTTGAAATGAAAAGGTTGCATTTGAGTAGTTAATTTATAAAATAACTTATTTTCACAGTTAATGTTTCCTGCTTAAGACACCTCACCATCTCCAATTATTCCTTAAGTACTCTGATATTAAAAATCCTTTACTATACTCACCTGAGGAATTGCTCATAGAATAACTTTAGAGTATTTTGCCATTAATAAGAAAATCAGGGTGAGCCTCTGAATTCCATTTGATATAAAATTGTCAAGTCAGCAGGAATAAATTTATGTTAACTAGGATGTACATTTATGCTTCCTCAGGGAACAGAAATAGTGACATCAAGAGTTAGCTAATCTATGTGGAAGAGAAAAGAATGCTATTAGAGTTACCTTTGACACACTGAGTGGTTGCTTAGAGAAAAAAATCTGATGTTTTTAGCTTCAAAATAACTAAATGAATGAGTCATGTCCTTTTGTTTCTAACAAACACCTCATACCCAAAGATATGACACCAGTAATATTTTAGTTAAATCAATTGGAAAAACTTCAATGGAAAAATCTGTAGATTCTGTACTTCAAGGAGTATTACTTATTTGGGAGTAGATCAGACCTGCTAGTCAAAATAACAATATTTATTATAGCTAATATTTGAGTGCCTACTACCTGTAGACATAATTATCTCTTACTACAATATTACCTATTTAATCCTTATCAAAAAAAAAAAAAAAGAAGAAGAAATCAAGGGACAGGTACAGGGAAGTCAGAACTTATCCCAGGTGACATGGCTTTGAACGTAAACAGACTCACTCCAGTGCTGGGACTGAAAATGGGGATCTTATAAGCAAAGCTACAAAAATAAGATTCCAAGACTTAGATGCAGAATAAGATATTTTGATTCTTTATGAGTTTTCCCTCAATTATATGGATTTTATATAGGGGAGTTGAAGATACAGGGTAAAAGTTTGGTTGAGCTGACATTATGACGAACCAATTATGGACTCTGGAAAATAATAGGGAGCAGGGAAAGCTTTCCAGCAGAGGAACGGTAAAATCAAAGTGGTGCCTTAAGGAGAAGAAGACTAAACTGCTGTTAAACTATAACCTTGGAATCACGTAAGATGTGAGAGTATTGAGTATGCTTTTGAGAAATAGCATTACTTCATGGTTCCACTCAGATTTATAATGAGTAATGAAGCACATTTTGGCATCTGTTAGGTACCCTATGAATAATCTGCAACTGGATAAATTACTTGAATAGACTTCTTGGGTAACATATACATAATGTAAATCCAAACTAATAATAATATACTGATAACATTTAAAAGTTATTACTTAAAAATTAAATATCCTATAATTCCCATCATTTTCCATTTCTATTATCACTAACCGAATTCAGGCTGCTACAACCTCACGCAGCAAAACAGTGCATCAGCCTCCCTAATAGTGACTAAGTTTCAATCTATCACCTTCTAATTTACTATTTTTCTCTACAACTAAAATCCCGTGATTCTCCTCAAAAATTTTTGACTCTCAATAACTTACCAGTGTAATTTCAAACTTCTTAATCTGGCATTTAAGACTTCCAAAGTGTCCCTCAACCTGTCTGTTTAGTTTATCTCAAATTACTATGTCATTGCCAGGTTATTCAATAAGATGGTTATCTTGCTTTCTCTCCACAGAAAGAAAAGAAGGATAAAATTTGGGAACAAAAATGAGTTTGATTCTCAGTCATTTACCCCCTTGAGCCACAGTTTGCCATTTTATTAAAACAGGTTTTTCATACTTCACTCAAGTTATTATAAAGATTAAAATAAAATGTACTAAAATACATGCATTTTTCCAACAAACATTACTGTGTTCCAGGATTTAGAATAGGCACTGGGGCTGCAATGACAGTATTTTAGAGACTGGTATATAAAAGAACATGGACTAATGTTAGAATTTAAGAGGGTATACTTATACCCATTTTCCCCTTCTAAACTCAGAACCAATGCAGAGATAAAGAGGCCAAAATATCAATTTTGTTAATAATAAAATTGTGAGAAGGCAACTTAGTCTTAAAGTCCAAAGACCAGTCCTACCATTCTCGGCACCTATAGGAATATACATCGGATGCCTGTCCCATCTGAGTTGCCCAAGAAAGCTGCCTTCCATTAATGTGTGATGGACTATCCAGTCCTAGTGGGTATTACATTCAACCTATGTATTTAGGCAAGAATATTTCACTATATTGTGTTTAAATTCCTGGCAGAATCCAGTAAAAATATTAACAGTGGTAGATATTTCACTGGTGGCCTAAGTAGTAAACTAACTAACTTTTCTATCCTTTTCTCTCCAGGAGGGAGTTAATTCCCAAGTATTACTTGCCACTTCCCTATTTACTTCCAAACAACTTTCTTTAAGTCCCTAAGATAGTCTGTTTATTTCCTGATCTTTATCCTCTGATGTGGACATTAATAGAATAATTCTATCATTTGCTTTATCTTTGATGGCCTCCTTCATACATCTATTGAAATTTCCTGACATACACCAGAAAATGTAGAGAAGAACAATCATATCAACTGTATAAGTTACTCCCAAATGCAGTTTTGCGCTGCCATATGTTTCAGGGGTATAGATTAACATTTATTTGCTAAATCTAATTCGTTTCCCCAGGATTTTCCCATTTATAAAAATTTCCCATTTCAATTTCTGTCTACCACGGAAGCAGTTAGACTTGGTATTTGCTTTAAGTCCTCTATAACTGTGATAACCAAATGATTTGTCTTCTAAAGAGGGACACGTCTAAGAGTAAAACATGGCTGTATTAATACTCACGCAGAAACGAGAGTAAGACAAGACAGTCCTAAACTGGGTACAAGATTACCCTCCCTAAAATTGACCATAAGTCTCTAAAGTCCCATTTGGCTTCTGTACAGACAATTGAGTCAATATACGGTGCAGGAGCAAGAAATATCCTTTTTTTGTATATCCATTTCAATTATTGATTCTTATGGTATACTGTTCATGGTTCATTGGGTGGCCTCCTAGAACTTCCACCTATATAAAGGAGATGACCACTACTGGACCCAGACATCTAGTTCTTTACATGGTATTCATCTGAAATCTCTCTCAACTTCCCAGGATTTAATAATCATGGATGCACAAGAAATGGATATGCATTATTCAACCTCTATCAATTTATCTGTTGCACAAATCTATGATGATTTTTAATTCAACTAGGCCCCTAACAATTATTAGGCTAAGAGGACCTCACAAGCCTACATCTTCTACATTCAGGTTTAAATTTGCCTCTTTGAACTAGACATTGTGAATTCTCATCCTGTCTTAAATCTTTTAATTTTAGAAAGATACCTTTAACTGTGGAAAGTAAAACATCAGTATCAACAGTAAAGTCCCATAGATTTCACTTATGTGCAATCCCCTGAGTTTAAGGTAGACATCCCAGGCCTAGCAAAGTGTGAGGACCATAGATCTGGTCTGCTTTCTCTCTCATTGGGTTTATGTTATCCCAGTTGGACTCTTACCAGTTCTTAAAAACACCGATTTCACCTGAGTGTGGTAATTTATAATTACAGTGGATACTTGAACAACACAGGTCCATGTGGATTTTTTTCAATATTTACTTCAATACTATAGGATTCCTAGCTGTTTGAATCCACATATGCAGAACTACAGATATAGAGAAACAACTGTAAATTCATACATGGATTTTCCATTGTGTTGAGGGTCAGCTGTATAGCAGATAATTCTATTGACAACATTTATAGCTCTAAAACATGGATAACCCCAGTCATTTATTGCCCAAATGGTGCTCTGACCTCATCCAAGCATTCAAGGCTATCTTCAGTTTCCCAAGGCTTCTAAATTCCATCAGTTTTATTGTATTTATTCTTCTCCCTTAGAAAGAGTGTTCATCTTTTGGGTCCTTCTGATCTATATTCCTGTTCTCTACTTAGAAAGATGTGCACAAAGTTTAATGATAAATGATCTGGCTCTGAGTAAACAGCCAGATCAGAAGTATGTAGAACACAGGTCATAATTTCTTGCAGCAGTAGACTAGGTGATGGGTCATTTCATCATTTAAAGGTTCTTTTTTGCATCTCAGTTACAGTTTCTGTGTTTTGCTTCTAATGCATTATGAGGTTAACACCTGGTCTGGTCATGAACTACCATTCACAGTTCAGAAACATCTTACCTCTTCTGGGTAGTTCGATCTAGAGGAAATCCCCTCATTCCAAAATCTAGCCCAGGATTTATTTCTACTAATTGTAGCCTTGCCTGTTTGCCCTTTACTTTTACATCATGCTCCTATAACTTCTCTTAGATTTCTAATTCCATAAATGTCTCAAACATTTTTCCTCAGGGCACAAGCAACATCTGAGTTTCAATAACTGAGTCACCTTGAAACTCACCCAATATTACTTTCAGTATTTTAGTTATCCAAATTTTATGTATTCATATTCTGTAGTTGACCCAATCTTCAAACAAACAGTTGTTCATCAATTGGTTTTCTTATGAATTTTCTATCTGAATTTTCTATCTGAATTTTGACATAGTAAATGTCAATTTGGGGGGACATTAGTTTTTTCTGGGTTATTTATTCCAGGTTTCCCATGAGCTCTCTCCTTTCTTCTTTTGTTGGATCTCTCTGAGTTATCATTGACTTCCCTAACTGAGCAACCATTAAAATTACTTCTTTCTAATGATAAGACCATTAAGAGGTTAATATCCAAAATGTATAAACAGCTCATACAACTGAATATCAAAAAAGCAAACAACCCAATTAAAAAATGGGCAGAAGACCTGAATAGATATTTTTCCAAAGAAGACATACTGATGTTCAATGGGCACATGAAAATATGCTCATCATTGCTAATCATCACAGAAATGAAAATCAAAACCACAATGAGGGCAGGCAGAGTCAAGATGGTGTACTAGGAGGATGCAGAATTTGCATCTCCTCCCAACTAGGGCACCCACAAGGGACTGGTGGGGGACCATGAACAACTAAGGGGACAGTAGGAACCTGCAGCAACTGGGTAGGATGTGGGGCATGGGGGGAGGAGAAGTGGAGGTGAGATGGGACTGGTGCCCCTGAGGGGCAGCTGGGGGAGGGGAAGGGATCCCAAACCCAAAGGAGGAAATAGGGGAACCACTGGTAGGGCAGAAGATCAAAAGGGAGTGTGGCCAGGTTTCCCCTGCCCCGTTGGACCTCCAGGAAACTGCTGAGATCCCGGGCCTGATCCCCTGCCCACTGAGGCCCCCTCCAGCCACACGGGTCCTGAGGGAGTGAGAGGGAAGGGGGAGCAAAAGTAAAGGCCGGACCTCAGGGACTGGCACCCCTGAGGGGTGGCTGGGGAGGGCAGGAGTTTCTACACCCAGTGGGAGCCACCCACAGTTAGGGGTCCAGCAGTGATGGGGAGTCCCTGGGGGAGGGGCATGAAAGAAGGGAAGGGAACAAGGCCAGTGCTTTCCCTGTCCACTTAGGCACCAGGGAGCCTGTTTGGCTCTGGGCCTAATCCTCTGTACTCAGAGCCTCCCTCCTGCACAGAACCCAAGCCCCACCCCTACTTCTACACTCGGAGACTCCCCCCAACGAGCTGGGCCTAAACCCCACCCACCCACCCTCACTCAGGTCCCTACCTCCAAACTCTGGAGCTCCACTCTCCAGAGGCCCTCCTTTTGATGTGCTGCCTCTCCCCTTCTGTGCAGGTCCTAAGCAGAGGCCCCACCCCATGCTTAAACATTGCCCCCACACCTGCCTAGGTCCCACCACACCCAACTGTGCCCAGGTTACACCCACCTAAACTCCACCCTCATAGCCAAGGCTTTTTTCTTTTCTTTTCTGTTTTTCTCTTTTAGATTGGGGTCCTGTTTTACCTTGTTGATTCATTGTTGATTCTTTTATAATTTTATCTTTCCTAATCTTTTATTTTTCTAATTTTATTTTAGCCATTATACTTTGTTAGTAATCTCTTTTTTGGCTTGTTTCCCCCTGCCCTTTTTATTCTTTGTGGGATTATTTTACCTGTTGCAATTGTTACAAATATAGTTTTACTTTCAATATATGTTTTAGTTTTCGAATTTTATTTTGTTTTTTATTCTTTGTATTGTACTCTTTTTTTCTCCCTTTTTTTTCATTTTTTTTTAAACTGTGCTACAAACTGCAGGAACTTGGTTCCCAGGCCAGAAGTAGGGCCCGAGCTACTGCAGTGGGAGCTCAGAGTCCAAACTACTGGACTAACAGAGAACCTCAGACCCCAGGAAATATCACTCAGAGTGAGGCCTCCCAGAGGTCCTCATTACAGCACCAAGACCCAGCTCAGTCAAACTGTCTACAAACTCCAGTGCTGGACATCTCAAACAAAAAGACAGGAATACAGTACCACCCATCAAAAGAATAAAAAATGAAATGACAAATTCTTACACACAAAGGAGCAAGGTAAAAACCTGCAAGACCAAATAAATGAAGATAAAATATGCAACCTACCTGAAAAAGAATTCAGAGTAATGATACTAAAGATGATCCCAAATCTCATAAACAGCATGGAGAAAATACAAGAAACATTTAACAAGAATCTAGAAGAACTAAAGAGCAAACAAACAGTGATGAACAACACAATAAATGAAATAACAATTCTCTAGCAGGAATCAATAGCAGAATAACTGAGGCAGAAAAATGGATGTGACCTGGAAGATAAAATAGTGGAAATAACTACTGCAGAGCAGAATAAAGAAAAAAGAATGAAAAGAATTAAGGACAGTCTCAGAGACCTCTGGGACAACATTAAACTCACAAGCATTCAAATTATACGGGTCCCAGAAGAAGAAGGGAAAAAAAGAAAGGGTCTCAGAAAATATTTGAAGAGATTATAGTCGAAAACTTCCCTACCATGGGAAAGGAAATAGTCAATCAAGTCTGGGAAGCACAGAGAGTACCAAACAAACAGGATAAACACTAAGAAAAACATGCCAAGACACATATTAATTAAAAGCAACAAGGGGAAAGAAACAAATAACATACAAGGGAATCCCCAAAAGGTTAACAGCTGATTTTTTAGCAGAAACTCAGCAAGCCTGAAGGGTGTGGCAGGACATATTTAAAGTGATGAAAGTGAAAAACCTACAAGAAATATTATTCTAACCAGCAAGGATCTCTCAGATTCAACAGAAAAATTAAAACCTTAAGCAAAAGGTAAGAGAATTCAGCACCACCAAACCAGCTTTACAACAAATGCTAAAGGAACTTCTCTAGGCAGGAAACAGAGGAGAAGGAAAAGATTGACAACAACAAACCAAAACAATTAAGAAAATGGTCACAGGAACATACATATCGATAATTACCTTAAATGTAAATGGATTAAATGCTCCAACCAAAAGACATAGGATGAATGCATACAAGAACAAGACCTGTACATATGCTGTCTAAAAGAGATGCACTTCAGACCTAGGGACACATACAGACTGAAAGTGAGGGGATGGAAAAAGATATTCCATGCAAATGGAAATCAGAAGAAAGGTGGAGTACAGTTTTCATATCAGACAAAATAGACTGTAAAATAAAGACTATTACAAGAGACAAAGAAGGACACTACATAATGATAAGGGATCTATCCAAGAAGAGGATATAACAATTGTAAATATCTATGCACCCAACATAGGAGCACCTCAATACATAAGGCAAATGCTAACAGCCATAAAAGGGGAAATCGACAGTAACACAATCATAGTAGGGGACTTTTACACCCCACTTTCACCAATGGACAGATCATCCAAAATGAAAATAAATAAGGAAACACAAGCTTTAAAATGACACATTAAACAAGATGGACTTAACAGATATTTATAGGCCATTCCATCCAAACACAACAGAATATACTTTCTTTTCAAGTTCTCATGGAACATTCTCCAGGATAGATTATATCTTGGGTCACAAACGAGCCTTGAAAATTTAAGAAAATTGGAATCGTATCAAGCATCTTTTCTGACCAAATGCTATGAGACTAGATCTATGAGAGTACATATCAGTTACAGGAAAAAAACTGTAAAAAATACAAACACATGGAGGATAAACAATATGCTACTAAATAACCATGAGGAAATCAAAGAGGAAATCAAAAAATAGCTACAAACAAATGACAATGAAAACACGACAACCAAAACCTATGGGATGCAGCAAAAGCAATTCTAAGAGTGAAATTTATACCAATACAATCCTACCTCAAGAAACAGCTCAAATAAATGACCTAACTTACACCTAAAGCAATTAGAGAAGAACAACAAAAAAACCCCCACAATTAGCAGAAGGAAAGAAATCATAAAGATCAGATCAGAAATAAATGAAAAAGAAATGAAGGGGAAAAGAGCAAAGCTCAATAAAACTAAAATCTGGTTCTTTGAGAAGATAAACAAAATTGATAAACCATTAGCAAGACTCATCAAGAAAAAAAGGGAGAAGACTGAAATCAACAGAATTAGAAATGGAAAAGGAGAAATAACAACTAACCCTGCAGAAATACAAAGGATCATGAGAGATTAGTACAAGCAATTGGACAACCTGGAAGAAATGGACAAATTCTTAGAAAGGTACAATCTCCAAAGACTGAACCACAGAAAATATGACCACAGACCAATCACAAACACTGAAATTGAAACTGTGATTTAAAATATTCCAACAAGCAAAAGCCCAGAGCCAGATGGCTTCACAGGTGAATTCTATCAAACATTTAGAGAAGAGCTAACACCTATCCTTCTCAAACTCTTCCAAAATATAGGAGAGGGAGGAACACTCCCCAACTCATCCTACGAGGGCACCATCACCCTGATACCAAACCAGACAAAGATGTCACAAAGAAAGAAAATTACAGACTAATATCACTGATGAATATAGATGCAAAAATCCTCAACAAAATACTAGCAAACAGAATCAAACAGCACATTAAAAGGATCATACACCATGATCAAATGGGGTTTATCCCAGGAATGCAAGGATTCTTCAATATATGCAAAACAATGTGATACACCATATTAACAAATTGGATAAAAACTGTATGATAATCTCAATAGATGCAGAAAAAGCTTTTGACAAAATTCAACACCGATTTATGATAAATAGCTCCAGAACATAAGCATATAGGGAACTTACCTCAACATAATAAAGGCCATATATGACAAACCCACAGCCAACATCATTCTCAATGGAGAAAAACTGAAACCATTTCCACTAAGATCAGGAAAAAGACAAGGTTTCCCACTCTCACCACTCTTATTCAACATAGTTCTGGAAGTTTTATCCAAAGCAATCAAAGAGAAAGAAATAGAAGAAAGGAATCCAAATTGCAAAGGAAGTAAAACTGTCACTGTTTGCAGATTACATGACGCTATACATAGAGAACCCTAAAGATGCTAACAGAAAATTACTAGAACTAATCAATGCATTTGGTAAAGTAGCAGGCTACAAAATTAACACACAGAAGTCCCTTGCATTCCTATACACTAATGATGAAAAATCTGAAAGAGAAATAAAGGAAACACTCCCATTTACCATTGCAACCAAAAGAATAAAACACCTAGGAATAAACCTACCTAAGGAGACAAAAGACCTGTATGCAGAAAACTATAAGACACTGATGAAAGAAATAAAGCTGATACAAACAGATGGAGAGATATACCATGTTCTTGGATTGGAAGAATCAACCTTGTGAAAATGACTATATTACCCAAAGCAATCTACAGATTCAATGCAATTCCTATCACCTACCAATGGCATTTTTCACAGAACTAGAGCAAAGAATTTCACAATTTTTATGGAAACACAAAAGACCCCAAGTAGCCAAAGCAATCTTGAGAAAGAAAAGTGGAGCTGGAGCAATCAGACTCCCAAACTTCAGACTATACTGCATGGCTACAGTAATCGAGACAGTATGGTACTGGCACTAAAATAGAAATGTAGATCAGTGGAACAGAATAGAAAGCCCAGAGATAAACCCACGCACATATGGTCACCTATCTTTGTTAAAGGAGGCAAGAGTATACATGGAGAAAAGACAGCCTCTTAATAAATGGTGCTGGGAAAACTGGACAGCTACATGTAAAAGAATGAAATTAGAACACCATACCTCAAAATAAACTCAAAATAGAATAAAGACCTGAATATAAGGACAGACACTGTAAAACTCTGAGAGGAAAACATAGGTAGAATACTCTATGACATAAATCACAGCAAGATACTTTTTGACCAACCTCCTAGAGAAATGGAAATAAAAACAAAAATAAACAAATGGGACCTAATGAAATTTAAAAGCTTTTGCACAGCAAAGGGAACCATAAACAAGACGAAAAGACAACCCTCAGAATGGAAGAAAATGTTTGCAAATGAAGCAACTGACAAAGGATTAATCTCCAAAATATGCAACCAGTTCATGCACTCAATATCAGAAAAACAAACAACCCAGTCCAAAAATGGGTAGAAGACCTAAACAGACATTTCTCCAAAGAAGACATACAGATGGACAAAAAGCACAAGAAAAGATGCCCAACATCACTAATCATTAGAGAAATGAAAATCAAAACTACAATGAAGTATCACCTCACACCAGTCAGAATGGCCATCATCAAAATCTACAAACAATAAATGCTGGAGAGGTTGTGGGAAAAAGAGAACCCTCTTGCACTGTTGGTGGGAATGTAAATTCATACAGCCACTATGGAGAACAGTATGGAGGTTCCTTAAAGAACTAAAAATGGAACTACCATATAACCCAGCAATCCCTCTACTGGGCATATACCCTGAGAAAACCATAATTCAAAAAGAGTTATGTACCACATGTTCATTGCAACATTACTTACAATAGCCAGGACATGGAAGCAACCTAAGTGTCCATCGACAGATGAATGGATAAAGATGTGGCACATATATACAATGGAATATTACTCAGCCATAAAACAAAATGAAATTGAGTTATTTGTAGTGAGGTGGATGGACCTAGAGTCTGTCATACAGAGTGAAGTAAGTCAGAAAGAGAAAAACAAATACCATATGCTAACGCCTGTATATGGAATCTAAAAAAAAAGTGGTTCTGCTGGACCTAGGGTCAGGACAGGAATAAAGATGCAGATGTAGAGAATGGACTTGAGGACACGGGGAGGGGGAAGGGTAAGCTGAGACAACGTGAGAGAGTAGCACTGACATATATACACTACCAAACGTAAAATAGATAGCTAGTGGGAAGCGGCTGCATAGCACAGGGAGATCAGCTCGGTGCTTTGTGATCACCTTGAGGGCTGGGATAGGGAAGGTGGGAGGGAGGTGCAAGAGAGGAGATATGAGGATATATGTATACATACAGCTGATTCACTTTTTTATACAGCAGAAACTAACACAACATTGTAAAGTAATTATACTTCAATAAAGATGTTAAAGACATTAAAAATAAAGACTTATAACAACTACCTTTAAAATACTCAAACCAAAGATATAACATCAAGAAAATGACATGTGAACATAGTGGAAATATCAATAAGAGATAGAAAAAGCTAAAATGTAATGAAAAAGAAATTCTGGAATTTAACAGTACAATAACTGAAATAAAAAATACACTACAAGGAGTCAAAGGAAATTTGAGCAGGCAGCAGAAAACCTGTAGAAAAATGGAAATCATTGAGCGTGAGGAACAGAACGAACAGTAAATAGAGCCTAAGGGACCTGTAGGATACGATTAAGCAGACCACATACTCATTATGAGAGTCTCAGAAGGAGAAGAGAGAAAAAGGGGCAGAGAGAATCTTTGAAGAAATAATGGCTGTAAACTTACCGAATGTGACAAAAGATATGAATGAAGCTCAGCAAACTCTAAGATGAACTCAAAGAAACCCACACTGAGGCACACTATCCTCAGCTAGACCTGCCCTGAAAGAAATGCTCAAGGAAGTCTTCCAAGATGAAGTGAAAGCACAGTAGTCTGAAGCCATATGAAAAAATAGCTATATTAGTAAATATGTGGACAATTATAAAAGTTAGTATTGTTGTAACCATGGTTTGTACCTTGTGCTTTTTTTTTACTATGTGATTTAAGAGACTGATACGTTACATGGGGGAAAAAAAGTATTAGTGTGAAAGCTAGTATTACTGTAATTTTGGTTTATAACTCCAAACCTTGTTTTCTACATAATTTAAGAGACTGGTGCATTTAAGAGAATTATTAGTTTATGTTTGGGGGCACATAATGTATAAAGATGTAATTTTGTGTCATCAGTAATCAAATGGGGTGGGGAAGGAGCTATAAAGGAGCAGAAATTTTGTATGTAACTGAAGTTAAACTGGTATAAGTTCAAATTAGAGTATTCTAATTTTAGGATGTTAATTGTAATCACCATGGAAACCACAAAGAAAATAGCTATGAAGTGTACACAAAAGGGTGTGAGAAAATAGCTATGAAGTGTACACAAAAGGGTGTGAGAAATCAATTTAGATATTTTACTGCAAAAAATTAACCAAACACAAATGCAGGACAGTAATGCAGAAAATGAGACACAAAAGTGCTATAAAGTATATAGAAAATAAATTTCATAATGACAGAAATAAATCACTTATTATCAGAAACTACTATAAATATAAATAGACTAAACCCTCCTATCAAAAGAGAGTTTGGTAGATATAACAACTATGCACATGTATAAACCTAATAACAGACCATCATAATATATGAAGCAGAATTGACAGATTTGAAGACAGAAATAGATGCTGCTATAATAATTGTTGGAGACTTCAATATCTCACTCACAATAATGGATAGAAGAACCAGATAGAAGATTAATAATAAAATAGAGGACTTAGCACAATACACCAAATTTAACTAGCTGACATATAGAGAAAACTCTACACTACAACAACAGAATACACATTCTTCTCAAGTGTACATGGGACATTTTCATGATAGCCCTCAATATATTTGAAACATTTAAAATATTAAAATAAATATAAAGATTGAGATGTAAGCCTCAATAAATTCAAAAAGATAGATATCATGCAAAGTATCTTTTCCAATCACAGTGCAATAAAGTTAGAAATCAATAACAATGAAAAGTGGAAAATTGTAGAAATTAAATGACATACTTTTAAACAATCTATGAACAAAATATACCAAAACTTCTGGGACACAGTAAAAGTGGCACTAAGGGGGGAATTTATAGCTGTAAGTGCTTATATTAAAAAATAAGAAAGATTTAAAATCAACAGCCTAACTTTACAACATAAGGAATTAGAATAAGAACAAATAAAACCCAAAAGTGGCAGGAGGAAGAAAATAATAGAAAAAAAGTAGAGAAAATCATTGAAATCAAAAGTTGGTTTTCAAAAAGATCAACAGAATTGACAGACCTTTAGCCAGCTGGACTAAAATGATAGAGAAGATTCAAATTACTAAAATTAGAAATGAAACTGGGATTGTTACTATCATTTCTACAGAAATAAAAAAAGATTATAAGAAAGTATTATGAACATTTGTATGCCCACAAATTGAATAACCTAGATGGAATAGACAAATTCATAGAAAAACAAAACCTGTAAGATTAAAACATGATGAAACAGGAAATATAAATAGATGCATATGTAGTTAGAAGATTGAATCAGTAATCAAAAATCTCCCAACAAAGCCACTGGCTTCACTGGAGAATTCTACAACATACTTAAAGAACTAATGCCAATCCTTATCAAACATTTCTAATATTGAAGAGGAGGAAACGAATCCTAACTGATTCTGTGAAGCCAGCATTACCCTGATACCAAAGCCAGAGAAAAGATACTATTGATACAAGAACAGAAAGAAGGAAAGAAGAAAAGAAAAAGAAAGAGAGAGAAAGAGAAAAAGAAAGGAAGGAAGGAAGGGAGGGAGGGAGGAAGAAAAAGGAAGGAAGGAAGAAGAAGAAAGAAAGAAGGAAAGAAAAAGAAAGAGAAAGAAAGAAAGGAAAGGAAAGAAAGAAAGAAAAGAAAAACTACAAACCAGTGGTCAAATGATTGTTGGCAAGGGTGCCAAGACCATTCAATGAGGAGAGAACAGTCTTTCAACAGACATTGCTGGGAAAATTTGATACCCACATGCAGAATAATGAAGATGGACCCTTACTTACCACCATATATAAAAATTAACTCAAAATGTAAAACTAAAACAATATAGCACTTAAAAAAATACATAGTATAAAAGCTTCATGATACTGATTTGGCAATGATTTCTTGGATATGACACCAAAGGTACAGGTGACAAAAGAAAAAAGAACAAAATGGACTTTATGAATATTAAAAATAATTTATCCACAGAATAAAAAGCAATCTCCAGAATGGGATAAAATATTTGCAAATAATATGAGTGATTAATATCCAGAATATATAAAGAACACTTAAAACTCAACAACAAAATACAAACAATTCAAAAACGTCTATTCTGTGTCTATTTCTCAAATGTTATAGTGAATATACCAAATGTTGGTAATAAATAATATCTTTTTTCAGAACCAATTGGGAGAGAAATACAATAAAAATCAACCTAGATTCTTTTTTTCCTATTAAGTTGTTGGAGAACATGAACAGTGAGACTCTTGTGAGTTAGCTGGCTCTTCTTGAAACAATTTAAAAATAGCCACAGGAAATTCTGGCTCCATAGAGCAAATGCACATAGCCAGAGTGGCTGCTCACATTAATCTGAGGTGGAAAGAGACGTCAGAGACCAAATCCATAATGCTCATATTTTTTAAACACATTAGCTCTATCTAAGTGAAAAATATGTACTGATGCTTGTCATTCCACTACTAAGAAAGTCACTCCTTCCTGAGGAGGAGTAAAAGTGGAGCAAGAGGTCCTGAGTGTTGTTCTGGTGGGGAGCCTTTGCATGTATGACAAGCCTTTCTACCTTAAAAGCTGTAGAACACCAATGCTCATTGCAAAGCTGAAATAAAGTTGCAAATGATCGATTTTTCTTGAAGGAAAGCATGCTAGAGGAGGTTGCATAAATTTCAGAATTCTAAAGTACTATTAGAAGTCCATCAGGTGGCCCATGCAGAAGAGTCCTTCACAGAAAGAAACTGACATGGGTAAAGCATGGAAGCATAAAATAGCAGTGTGTGCATGGGGCACTGTAAGTAATTTGGCATGACTGGTGAACTAAACACACAGTTGGCGGAAAGATTTGGCAGAAATGCAATAAAACAAGCAGGAAGAGGACAGTTCATTTAAGGCCTTACATGCCAGCTAAAGAGTTTGAGCGTTATTACAAAGGCCATCGGGAAAAATTGCAGTTTTTAAGCTGACTTGAAAATCAGATTTCAATATTAGATCATTTTAATTCCTTTATGAATGAGGGATAGAAAGTTTGCAGGACTGAGAGTGTAGTAATGAAAATTAGAAGACTATTCCCAGGCCCAAAGGAGAAATGATGAGAATCTGGACAAGTCAGTGTTAATAAGGAGTTAAATTTTAAGAGATGTTTAGGAGATGACATAAGACTTGATCAGAGGAAGGAGTCTTGGCTTACTTCTAGATTTCATTATTTATGATTGATTGAACACCAATGCCTATGGGCATAATAAGGAGAAATGGAAAAATGTGGGGAAAATACAATGAGTTTGTGAACAAAGCTACTGACTTTCAAATGCTTAAGTAAATGCAAGAAAAGCTATTCAGTACGATCATTTTGGATCTTGGAAGATGGGACCCAAGTGGCAATATAGATTATTAGCATATGAGGTTATTAGCATATGGGGTTTATGAAAGGTAATTTGGAGAAAACAGAATGAAAGGAGAACATAACCAAGAAAATGTTATCATTTAAGAATGTGGTTAGAGGGGCTTCCCTGGTGGTGCAGTGATTAAGAATCTGCCTGCCAATGTAGGGGACACAGGTTCAAGCCCTGGTCCGGGAAGAGCCCACATGTGGGAAGATCCCACATGCCACAGTTGTGGCCTGTGCGCCACAACTATTGAGCCTGCCCTCTAGAGGCCGTGAGCCACAACTGCTGAGCCCGAGTGCCACAACTACTGAAGCCTGCGTGCCTAGAGCCCATGCTCTGCAACAAGAGAAACCACCCAATGAGAAGCCTGCACACTGCAACAAAGACTAGCCCCCACTTGCCACAACTAGAGAAAAGCCCGCACGCAGCAACGAAGACCCAACACAGCCAAAAGTAAAAATAAATTTAAAAAGAAAAAAAAAAGAATGTGGTTAGGAACAAATAACATAATAGGATATCCAATAAATAGTAACCTTTAAAAAGGCTTCCAAAATATACAAACAGCTCATACAATTCAACAACAACAACAAAACCCCTAAACAACCCAATTGAAAAAAGGGGAAAAGGCCTAAATAGACATTTCTCCAAAGAAGACATACAAATGGCCAATAGGCACATGAAAATATGCTCATCATCACTGATTATTAGAGAAATGTAAACCAAAACTACAATTAGGTACCACCTCACACTGGTCAGCATGGCCATCATTAAAAAGTATCCAAATTATAAATGCTGGCAAGGATGTGGAGAAAAGGAAACTCTCTTACCCTGTTGTGTAACTCTCTTACACTCTCTTACAATGTAAATTGGTGCAACCACTATGGAAAACAGTATGGAGGTTCCTCAAAAAACTAAAAATAGAGTTGCTATATGATCCAGCAATCCCACTCCTGGGCATACACCCATTCCTCTGTTGATGGACATTTAGGTTGCTTCCATGTGCTGGCTATTGTAAATAGTGCTGCAGTGAACATTGGGGTGCATGTATCTTTTTGAATTATGGTTTTCGTCAGATATACGCCCAGGAGTGGGATTGCAGGATCATATGATAGTTCTATTTTTAGATTTTTAAGGAACCTCCATACCGTTCTCCATAATGGTTGTACCAATTTACATTCCCACCAACAATGTAGGAGGGTTCCCTTTTCTCCACACCCTCTCCAACATTTACTATTCACAGAGTTTTTGATGATGGCCATTCTGATCTGGGCACACACCCAGACAAAACTGTAATTTGAAAAGATACATGCACCCCTATGTTCACAGCAGCACTATTTACAGTAGCCAAGGCATGGAAGCAACCTAAATGTCCACTGACAGATGAATGGATAAAGAAGATGTGGTATATATGTACAATGGAATATTACTCAGCCATTAAAAATAATGCCATTTGCAGCAACAAAGCAAAATAAGTTAGAAAGAGAAAGACAAATACCATATGATATCACTTATAAGTGGAATGTAAAATACAACACAAGTGAACATATCTATGAAACAAAAACAGACTCACAGAAACAGAGAACAGACTTGTGGTTGCCAAGGGTGGGGGTGGGGGAGGGGTGGATTGGGAGTTTGGGATTAGCAGATGCAAAATATTATATATTGGATGGATAAACAACAAGGTTCTACTGTATATCACAGGGAACTATATTCAATATCCTGTGATAAACCATAAGGGAAAAGAATATGAAAAAGAATATATATATGTATAACCGAGTCATTTTGCTGTACAGCAAAAATTAACACAACATTGTAAGTCAACTATACTTCAATAAAATTAAAAAAAAAAAAAGAAAATGCTTATTCCTCTCACATAACTAGAAATCCAGAGGCAACCACTCCAGAGGTTTTGCAATGGTTTAACACCACCTTCAAGAACCTGGGTTGTTTCTATGTTTCTACTCTGAATCTACCAGTGTGTTGGATTTCATGTTCACACTTGCTTCTTGATGGTTGTAAGATGGCACTGCCCCTCTGTCTCATATCCACATTCTACACAGAACAAAAGACTAAGAGGCACTTTCAATATAAGAAAAGGAAAATATGTTTTTCAAAAAGTCTAAGATATACTTCATTGACCAAAATCGTCATGTGACTATACCTGAAAGAAAGGAAAGCACTGTATTTTGACATCAGCACATTGCTACTCAAAGCCACTTCTATTATTAAGGAAAAGAGTAGTCAGTGCTAATAGTAGGCAATTCATAGTCTCCAAAAAAAGTAAAAGAAGTTTGTTCCAACAATTACCAGAAGAGGCAGCCCTTGTGAAGTATATTGAAAAGGAGTAGCCCAAAAGACCATGAGAATCTTAGAATTATGACATATAATTCAAACAAATAGGAAGTGAGCAGCAGTATGTATGTGTGTGGAGTTCATATACAAGAGAACTGATGAAAACGTATGTTGAAAATGCTCTGAGAAGAGTAACTTGTCTTGGTTGCTCTATTTAATTTGCACATGAACTGTCCTTCACTTTGAAAAACTGCTCTTTTATCTCTATCTTTTGAAATCCTGCATATTTTCCAGGTTCTACTCTACGTGTTTCTCTGTCTTCTATGATGATCTTTACTTCTTTAATGTCTTAGTGAACTAAATATATTTAATCATGTGGGTCCCTATAATCGCTTCTTTTGAAACACTTTGATAATTTATTTGTATCATCTGACCTTGAACATAATAGCATATTGGAGATTGTGGGGACTCTTGGAGCTAAAACACGTGTTCGTCCTGATGCTGAGCAGGTAACTGAGACCAAGGCAGACATTACCTGTATCTGAAAAGTGCCACCTCCACCAAGGAAGCTTGCTTTCAGTGCTTGATGTGGGTTATAAATATTCCCCCTATTCTGATCCCAATTCTAGACAACTCTACACTGCCAACTCAGCTCCAGAGCTCTTCTTACAACCACGGACTGACTTCTCCCTTGACCTCATGCTGCTTTCTTCACTTGACTCCCAGGAGTTTACCTTGAGAGTACTCTCCAATAAACTTCCTAACCATTAGTCTTCATCTCAGACTCTGCATCCAAGGGAACTCGTAAGTATTTCACTGACTTTAAAAATATATACTAGTCTCTGATTGATTCCTTTCTTTCTTCATGCATCCAATACATATATGTGTGAAGCACTATTGTCTGTCAGGCAAAATTCTTTTGCAATAAGGAAAGAATAAAACAAATGACATCTCTACCTTGTGATGCTTATGTTTTAGTAGAGGAATACAGATAATAAGTAAACAAAATGTAGTTGTACTGTCTGTCTAGATTGTCAGATAATGAGAAGTCCTGTGGGTGCCACTGCCATGAATTGAGATATCTATTAGGCATCCAACTATAAAAGTTGTATAGGCAGTTGGATAAAGAAATCTGGAGTTCAGGGTGAGATCTTTATTGAAGATGTGTATTTGGGAGTCAGCAGCACCACAGATGGTATTTAAAATCAAAAGAGTAGGGCTTCCCTGGTGGCGCAGTGGTTGAGAATCCGCCTGCCGATGCAGGGGACAAGGGTTCATGCCCCGGTCCGGGAAGATCCCACATGCCGCGGAGCGGCTGGGCCCGTGAGCCATGGCCGCTGAGCCTGCGCGTCCGGAGCCTGTGCTCCGCAATGGAAGAGGCCACAACAGTGAGAGGCCGGCGTACCACAAAAAAAAAAAAAAAAAAAAAAGAGTAAATATTAGTAGAGATCTGATTAAGTCTTGGGCCATCACCGTCTACAGAGAATAGGGAGATGAAGAATCAGCAAAAAAGCCTCAGAAGGAATGACTAGTAAAATAGAAAGAGAACTGAGAGAGTATTGATCCAGAAGGCAATTTAGACTGATAGGTGAGTGGAATACAAAACAGTGTAATGGAAAAAGAGTGAGGAGGTAAAATGGATTAAAAATAATCACAAAATTCTTATTCTCTGGCAGTAAGCAGTTTGAGAAAGGAGAGAGTAAGTGGAACTGGAAAGTCGTGAGAAATACTGGGAGAAATAAATTGATGCTGCTTAAATTTGGATTGAATTTTGGATAAGAGGGTGAGAAATAAGAGTCATACCTTAATTGTTTTTATCTGTCCTCATACTCTGCACACTGTTTTGGTCATCCTGGGTAGGTGATGAATACTTGTTGAATCTCTCTCTTCAAACAGCTCCATCTCTAATTTTCTAATTTGGTTAATGATTTCTTTGTCACTAACCCTCATTAACCAAAATGGGAGAATTGGAGGTAGAGCTGCTTGAAGAGAGAGATTCAACAATTATTCATCACGTACCCAGATGATCAAAACAGTGTGTTAATTGTCGTTATGTATTCTTGTGCTTAAGACCTAACTTTTCTTTGAATATGAACAACTTGTATACCATTTTGTCATGTCCTAAGGATATCAAGATGAATAAGTTACACAGTCAACTACTATCAGTAGAATTTCAATCCACTTAAAAAAGGGATAACGTGTATTTATGATGATGTCCACCTTATGTGTAGCAACAGCCATTTGCTTTACAATGTACACATTTAGTCTCTGTTCTTGCAATGTGAAATACAGGATTTCTATCTCCATTTAATGGACAAAGAAACAGGGCTAGAATTAACTATCCAAGATGTTGAGTAATGGTATGAAGATTTGGAGCCAGAGCTATCGGAGCTCAACCCACATTCTTTCACTATGCCATATCCCTTTTAGTCACAATGTGAATCTGTGTATTTTCCAGAGGAAGAGATGGTATTCAGTTGGATGTGTCAGGAAGGAGTCAGGAATTAAGAAAATGTTTGTGAGTTACCACAACCATATTTATGCTTGCCTTTGTATTATTCTATTTAAAATATTTAAACAATCCATATACCTAAATTTTAAAGAAACCTTGGAGATTGCCTACTTGTGGCTACTTAAAATTTTCTGTCAAGACATTGGGACATCAAAGGATTGTGAGAAGGTAAACCCAGGACCCACCAAGAGTATCAAACTTTTTTCAAGTCAATCTTTGGTCTTAAAACTGTATATAATCTTTCATTTTACTCCATAATATGACTATTTCTATAAGTACAGAATTTTGATTTAAAAACATAAACATATATCCAGCATTATGCTTCACCTTGGTGTCTCATATAACTTGCTAACTCCCTCTTAATCCAAGAGTTAGATTTTCCATAATTGGAAGAAAACTCAGTTGGGTTACCAGTCAGAGAGCCTTGCAAAGTTCAAGGTATTAGAATTCGATTCCAGTTCAAATGCGCTTATCTGTAAGTGACCAAGAGTCCATTGTTATCATCTGAGTTTAGGCTGTATTAATAATTAAAATTATTTTAATTGGGAAGTGAACAAAGGTTCCTCAGAAAATTATCCATGCAATTTAGATAATATGAATTATAAAAACTGAGTTGAAGTGTGAATGAAACGTTTATCTGTGATATTTTGATCTCTTTCTGTGTGGGGCAGGAAACACCACATACTTGTATTTTATCCTCTCTTAACACTCCTTTGAAAAAACTCCCATCCTAAATGGAAAAAAAAGAGTTCTCAGCCAAAAGGAGTTTATTTTGTTTCTGTCTAAGTTTTGAGGGAGATGTCTAGTGGTGTTTATTGTTTCTAAAATTTTTGGCAGGACAAAGAAAAACATTTTTGCTTATAAAAACCATAGGGGAAATTTAAATTAATAAAAAGAGAATGAGAGCAAGTTTAGGCCATTCCTTTGAAGCTGGCTAGGCAATTCAAAGTCAGAGGGTAGGACATCAAAGAACCATTGCCTAGAAAGGCCTCTCTCCACCAAATCAAGCTTAAATATATTTGGAATAAATTGTATATCCAATACAACAAGATTAATGTATATTATTTCATATTGGCCGGGGTTGGAGTTATTATCCTTTTCATTACTTCAACATCATTTCTCTTTGTGTCTTTTTCCTCCCTGGTTGCCCTAGTTGATCTTTTCCAAGTTCCTTGTACATAAATATATCCTTCTCCAAGTATCTTCCCTCTCATCTCTGCTACCTCCGCCTTCTGATATTTTTTTGCCACTGATTTAACTCAAAAAATTATATGTACACATTATCATATACACAACGCCCCACACCTTTGTGTTGGTAAATTTGGCTTTAAAAGATAATGTGTTCGAGAGGAGTTGAGGAAGATGGCGGAAGAGTAACAGGCAGAGATCACATTCCTCCCCACAGATACATCAGAAATACATCTACATGTGGAACTGCTCCTATAGAACACCCACTGAACGCTGGCAGAAAACCTCAGACCTCCCAAAAGGCAAGAAACTCCCCAAGTACCTGGGTAGGGCAAAAGAAAAAAGAAAAAACAGAGACAAAAGAATAGGGATGGGACCTGCACCAGTGGGAGGAAGCTGTGAAGGAGCAAAGGTTTCTTTCTCCGCTCCTTCACGGGCGGAGACTGCGGATAGCGGAGGGGGGAAGCTTCGGAGCCACGGAGGAGAGCGCAGCAACAGGGGTGTGGAGGGCAAAGCGGAGAGATTCCGCACAGAGCATCGGTGCCGACCAAAACTCGCCAGCCCGAGAGGCTTGTCTGATCACCCGCCAGGACAGGCAGGAGCTGGGAGCTGAGGCTCCGGCTTCAGCCGGATCCCAGGTAGAGGACTGGGGTTGGCTGCATGAACACAGCCTTAAGGGGGCTAGTGCACCACAGCTAGACGGGAGGGAGTCTGGGAAAAAGTCTGGAGCTGCCGGAGAGGCAAGAGACTTTTTCCGCCCTCTTTGTTTCCTGGTGTGTGAGGAGAGGGGATTAAGAGTGCCACTTATAGGAGCTCCAGAGACAGACGCGAACGCAGATATCAGCACAGACCATAGAGATGGGCATGAGACGCTAAGGCTGCTGCTGCCGCCACCAAGAAGCCTGTGTGCGAGCACAGGTCACTCTCAACACCTCCCCTCCCGGGAGCCTGTGCAGCCCACTACTGCCAGGGTCCCGTGATCCAGGGACAACTTCCCCGGGAGAACACACGGTGTGCCTCAGGCTGCTGCAACGTCACGCCGGCCTTTGCCTCCACAGGTTCACCCCACACTCCGTACCCCTCCCTCCCCCCGGCCTGAGTGATCCAGAGTCACCGAATCAGCAGCTCCTTTAACAACATCCTGTTTGAGCGAAGAGCAGATGCCCTCAGGCGACCTACAAGCAGAGGCAGGCCCAAATCCAAAGCTGAACTGCGCTGTGCAAAGAAGAGAAAGGGAAATTTCTCCCAGCAGCCTCAGGAGCAGTGGATTAAATCTCCACAATTAACTTGATGTACCCTGCCTCTGTGGAATACCTGAATAGAAAAGGAATCATCCCAAACTGAGGAGGTGGACTTTGGGAGCAAGATATATTATTTTTTCCCCTTTTCCTCTTTTTGTGAGTGTATATGTGTATGCTTCTGTGTGAGATTTTGTCTGTATAGCTCTGCTTTCACCATTTGTCCTAGGGTTCTGTCCATCCATTTTTTTTTACGTTTAAAAAAATTGTTTTTCTTAATAATTTTTATTTTAATAACTATTTTATTTTATCTGATTTTATTTTATCCTCTTTCTTTCTTTCTATTTTTTCTCCCTTTTATTCTGAGCGGTCTGGATGAAAGGCTCTTGGTGCTCCAGCCAGGAGTCAGGGCTGTGTCTCTGAGCTGGGAGAGCCAACTTCAGGACACTGGTCCACAAGAGTCCTCCCAGTTCCACATAATATCAAACGGTGAAAATCTCCCAGAGACCTCCATCTCAACACCAAGACCCAGCTTCACTCAAGGACCAGCAAGCTACAGTGCTGGACACCCTATGCCAAACAACTAGCAAGACAGGAACACAACCCCATCCATTAGCAGAGAGGCTGCCTAAAATCATAATAAGGCCACAGACACCCCAAAACACACCACCAGACGTGGACCTGCCCACCAGAAAGACAAGATCCAGCCTCATCCACCAGAACACAGGCACTAGTTCCCTCCACCAGGAAGCCTACAGAACACACTAAACCAACCTTAGCCACTGGGGACAGACACCAAAAACAACGGGAACTACGAACCTGAAGCTTGCGAAAAGGAGACCCCAAACACAGTAAGATAAGCAAAATGAAAAGACAGAAAAAAACACAGCAGATGAAGGAGCAAGGTAAAAACCCAACAGAACTAACAAATGAAGAGGAAATAGGCAGTCTACCTGAAAAAGAATTCAGAAGAATGATAGTAAAGATGATCCAAAAATCTTGGAAATAAAATAGAGAAAATACAAGAAACATTTAACAAGGACCTAGAAGAAATAAAGAGGAAGCAAGAAACGATGAGCAACACAATAAATGAAATTAAAAATACTCTAGATGGGATAAATAGCAGAATAACTGAGGCAGAAGGACGGATAAGTGACCTGGATCCTAAAATAGTGGAAATAACTACTGCAGAGCAGAATAAAGAAAAAAGAATGAAAAGAACTGAGGACAGTCTCAGAGACCTCTGGGGCAACATTAAACACACCAACATTCGAATTATAGGGGTCCCAGAAGAAGAAGAGAAAAAGAAAGGGACTGAGAAAATATTTGAAGAGACTATAGTTGAAAACTTCCCTAATATAGGAAAGGAAATAGTCAATCAAGTCCAGGAAGCACAGAGAGTCCCATACAGGATAAACCCAAGGAGAAACACACCAACACACATTTTAATCAAAGTATCAAAAATTAAATACAAGGAAAACATATTAAAAGCAGCAAGGGAAAAACAACAAATGACACACAAGAGAATCACCATAAGGTTAACATCTGATCTTTCAGCAGAAACTCTACAAGCCAGAAGGGAGTGGCAGGAAATATTTAAAGTGATGAAGGAGAAAAACCTACAACAAAGATTACTTTAACCAGCAAGGATCTCATTCAGATTTGATGAAGAAATTAAAACCTTTACAGACAAGCAAAAGCTGAGAGAGTTCAGCACCACCAAACCAGCTTTACAAGAACGGCTAAAGGAACTTCCCTAGACAAGAAACACAAGAGAAGGAAAAGACCTACAATAACAGACCCAAAACAATTAAGAAAATAGGAATAGGAACATATATATCAAAACTTACCTTAAATGTAAATGGATTAAATGCTCCCACCAAAAGACACAGACTGGCTGAATGGATACTAAAACTAGACCCATATATATGCTGTCTAAAAGAGACCCACCTGAGACCTAGGGACACATACAGACTGAAAGTGAGGGGATGGTAAAAGATATTCCATGCAAATGGAAATCAAAAGAAAGCTGGAGTAGCAATTCTCATATCAGACAAAATAGACTTTAAAATAAAGATTATTACAAAGACAAAGAAGGACACTACAAGTGTCCTTTTTTTTTAATATCTTCTTCTTGGATTGATCAAAGGATCAATCCAAGAAGTAGATATAACAAATGTAAATATTTATGCACCCAACATAGGAGCACCACAATACATAAGACAAATACTAACAGCCATAAAAGGGGAAATTGACAGTAACACAATCATAGAAGGGGATTTTAACACCCCACTTTCACCAATGGACAGATCATCCAAAATGAAAATAAATAAGGAAACACAAGCTTTAAATGATACGTTAAACAAGATGGACTTAATTGATATTTATAGGACATTCCATCCAAAAACAACAGAATAGAGAATATACATTTTTCTCAAGTGCTCATGGAACATTCTCCAGGATAGATCATATACTGGGTCACAAATCAAGCCTTGGTAAATTTAAGAAAATTGAAATCATATCAAGTATCTTTTCCAACCACAACACTATGAGACTAGATATCAATTACAGGAAAAGATCTGTAAGAAATACAAACACATGGAGGCTAAACAATACACTACTTAATAACCAAGTGATCACTGAAGAAATCAAAGAGGAAATAAAAAAATACCTAGAAACAATTTACAGTGGAGACACGACGACCCAAAACCTATGGGATGCAGCAAAAGCAGTTCTAAGAAGGAAGTTTATAGCAATAAAATCCTACCTTAAGAAACAGAAAACATCTCGAATAAACAACCTAATTTGCACCTAAAGCAATTCGAGAAAGAAGAACAAACAAAAACCCAAATTAGCAGAAGGAAAGAAGTCATAAAGATCAGATCAGAAATAATTGAAAAAGAAGTGAAGGAAATGATAGCAAAGATCAATAAAACTAAAAGCTGGTTCTTTGAGAAGATAAACAAAATTGATAAACCATTAGCCAGACTCATCAAAAAAAAAAAAAAAGGGAGAAGGCTCAAATAAATAGAATTAGAAATGAAAAAGGAGATGTAACAACTGACACTGCAGAAATACAAAGGATCATCAGAGATTACTACAAGCACCTCTATGCCAATAAAATGGACAACCTGAAAGAAATGGACAAATTCCTAGAAATGCACAAAACAGACCAATCACAAGCACTGAAATTGAAACTGTGATTCAAAATCTTCCAACGCACAAAAGCCCAGGACCAGATGGCTTCACAGGAGAATTCTATTAAACATTTAGAGAAGAGCTAACACCTATCCTTCTCAAACTCTTCCAAAAGATAGCAGAGGGAGGAACACTCCCAAACTCATTCTATGAGGCCACCATCACCCTATTACCAAAACCAGACAAAGATGTCACAAAGAAGGAAAACTACAGGCCAATATCACTGATGAACATAGATGCAAAAATCCTCAACAAAATGCAAGCAAACAGAATCCAACAACACATTAAAAGGACCATGCACCATGATCAAGTGGGGTTTATTCCAGGAATGCAAGGATTCTTCAATATACGCAAATCAACCAATGTGATACACCATATTAACAAACTGAAGGAGAAAAACCATATGATTATCTCAATAGATGCAGAGAAAGCTTTTGACAAAAGTCAACACCCATTTATGATAAAAACCCTGCAGAAAGTAGGCATAGAGGGAACTTCCCTCAACATAATAAAGGCCATATATGACAAACCCACAGCCAACATCATCCTCAATGGTGAAAAACTGAAAACATTTCCACTAAGATCAGGAAAAAGAAAAGGTTGCCTACTCTCACCACTATTATTCAACATAATTTTGGAAGTCTTAGCCACAGCAATCAAAGAAGAATAAGAAATAAAAGGAATCCAAATTGGAAAAGAAGAAGTAAAGCTGTCACTGTTTGCAGATTATATGATACTCTACATAGAGAATCCTAAAGATGCTACCAGAAAACTACTCAAGCTAATCAATGAATTTGGTAAAATAGCAGGATACAAAATTAATGCACAGAAATCTCTGGCATTCCTATACACTAATGATGAAAAATCTGAAAGTGAAATTAATAAAACACTCCCATTTACCATTTCAATAAAAAGAATAAAATATCTAGGAATAAACCTAACTAAGGAGACAAAAAACCTGTATGCAGAAAATTATTAAGACACTGATGAAAGAAATTAAAGATGATACAAATAAATGGAGAGATATACCATGTTCTTGGATTGGAAGAATCAACATTGAGAAAATGAGTCTACTACCCAAAGCAATCTACAGATTCAATTCAATCCCTATCAAACTACCACTGGCATTTTTCAGAGAACTAGAACAAAAAATTTCACAGTTTGCATGGAAACACAAAAGACCCCATATAGCAAAAGCAATCTTGAGAACGAAAAATGGAGCTGGAGGAATCAGGCTCCCTGACTTCAGACTATACTACAAAGCTATGGTAATCAAGACAGTATGCTACTAGCACAAAAACAGAAATATGGATCAATGGGATAGGATAGAAAACCCAGAGATTAACCACACACATATGGTCACCTTATCTTTGATAAAGGAGGCAAGAATATACAGTGGAGAAAAGACAGCCTTTTCAATAAGTGGTGCTGGGAAAACTGGACAGGTACATGTAAAAGTATGAAATTAGAACACTCCCTAATACCATACACAAAAATAAACTCAAAATGGATTAAATACCTAAATGTAAGACCAGATACTATCAAACTCTTAGAGGAAAACATAGGCAGAACACTATGACATAAATCACAGCAAGATCCTTTTTGACCCACCTTATAGAGAAATGGAAATAAAAACAAAAATAAACAAGTGGGACCTAATGAAATTTAAAAGCTTTTGCACAGCGAAGGAAACCATAAACAAGACCAAAAGACAACCTCAGAATTTGAGAAAATATTTGCAAATCAAGCAACTGACAAAGGATTAATATCCAAGATTTACAAGCAGCTCATGCAGCTCATGCAGCTCAATAAGAAAAAGACAAACAACCCAATCCCAAAATGGGCAGAAGAACTAAGTAGACATTTCTCCAAAGAAGATATACATATTGCCAACAAACACATGAAAGAATGCTCAACCTCATTAATCATTAGAGAAATGCAAATCAAAACTACAATGAGATATCATCTCATACCGGTCAGAATGGCCATCATCAAAAAATCTAGAAACAATAAATGCTGGAGAGGGTGTGGAGAAAAAGGAACCCTCTTGCACTGTTGGTGGAAATGTAAATTGATGCACCCACTATGGAGAACAGTATGGAGCTTCCTTTAAAAACTTAAAATAGAACTACCATACGACCCAGGAATCCCACTACTGGGCATATACCCTGAGAAAACCATAATTCAAAAAGAGTCATGTACCAAAATGTTCATTGCAGCTCTATTTACAATAGCCAGGACATGGAAGCAACCTAAGTGTCTATCATCAGATGAATGGATAAAGATGATGTGGCAAATATATACACTGGAATATCACTCAGCCATAAAAAGAAATGAAATTGAGATATTTGTAGTGAGGTGAATGGACCTAGTGTCCGTCATACAAAGTGAAGTAAGTCAGAAGGACTAAAACAAATACCGTATGCTAACACATATATATGTAATCGAAGAAAAATAAAGGTCATGAAGAACCTAGGGGTAAGAGGGGAATAAAGACACAGACCTACTAGAGAATGGACTTGAGGATATGGGGAGGGAGAAGGGTAAGCTGTGATATAGTGAGAGAGTGGCATGGACATATATACACTACCAAACGTAAAATAGATAGCTAGTGGGAAGCAGCCGCATAGCACAGGGAGATCAGCTCTGTGGTTTGTGACCACCTAGAGGGGCTGGGATAGGGAGGGTGGGAGGGAGGGAGATGGAAGAGGGAAGAGATAATGGGAACATATGTATATGTATAACTGATTCACTTTGTTCTAAAGCAGAAATTAACACACCATTGTAAAGCAATTATACTCCAATAAAGATGCTTAAAAAAAAAGATAATGTGTTCAAGAAAACTTAATCTGTAAATCTGTGTTCTTTAAACCTAATACACTGGCATTTTATATTAAATGTATCAAATTGCACAATGAAAATTATAACAGATAAAGAAATTCTTTTGACCTTCTCTTCAGGTTCTAAGGCCCTAAATAGAGGGATTTGACATAGAGAGGTCAGAGAATAATTCCTAGAGGAAGTGATATGTAAACTCAAAGTTGTAGGATGAATAGAAAATATCTAGTTAATAGTGGGAAAAGGAGTGTTCAAACCAAAAGGAGCAATATATGCGAATAGTGAGTATGAAGGACGGGAAGAAAGCCAGTTGGGCTGCATGAGAGGAAGTAGAGGAAGACTGGTACCAGATGAAGGTAGAGCAGGAGGTAGAGGTTGCATGACACAGGATGCTGAAGGCCATCGTAAGAAGTCTACCCTTTATCCTGAAAGCAGTATGTATCATTAAAGGGTAGCAAGCAGAGGGGGGAACACGATCAGAAACGTATTTGGACAGATCACTCTGCAATACTGTATGGAGAATGGATTAAAGCAAAGTTTAGAGAAGTTTGGGGAAATCAGCTTGTGGGCTATTGAGAATCCCAAGATTGCAATAAGTACAGAAGGGAATGTTGTGTTGGCCATGGACATGAAAAAAAAGAAAATCTGAGATACATTTAGGAAATGTGACTGACAGGGCCTAGTGATGCTTTAGATATGGAAGGTGAGGAAGAATGCTGTGTCCAAGATGACAGCTGTTATTTGCTTGTACAAATAAAAGGACTGCAGTGCCATTCATGGAGATCAGGAAAGCTGAGAAAGGAATAGAACTGAGGGAGAATATTATGAGTTTATTATTTTTTATATCCTATATCTGAGGTGATTTTAAGATTGCCAAAAAGGGATATCAGAGAAGGGGCCTGGGTAAGTGCATCTGTTCTCTCTGTATAGCTAATAATAATTGAAGTCATAAAGGTGAATGAAAACAAAAGAGGTGAAAACAGGAGAGATTCTACCATTAAGCTTAAGGAACTTCAATATTTAATGGCCTATAGTGATGAGCCCGACAACAAATACAGTGAGGTAGGAAGAAAATCAAAGTGTACTGCTGCAAGAAATTCAAAAGATGAGAATTTCACAATGCAAGAAAGTAGAAGATAGAGCTGAATGTTATTGAGAAGCAGACTAAGAAGGGTATTAAAAATAGTCTTTGGATTTAGAGACAGGAATGTGATTACCGATCTTCTCAGTAACTGTTTTGGTAGAGATGAGGTGCCTGATGCCAGATCAGTTTGAGGAGTAAGATAATAAATGAATGCAGCAATCATACACACCTCGTTTGAGAACACTGCTTTAGGATTTTTTTTGCTCTACATTTGGGTGAAATGACACCAAAACTCATACCCATGTTAGAAACATGAGTGTTAATCAAGATTCATACTTCTAATTTACTATGCTACTCTCAATTTGATTTGAAATCTGCAAAGTTTTGTCCTTAAAGACTTTCATGGCAAGCAGCATCTTAGAGTAGAAGGAATTTTAGCCATGGATTTGAATCCCAAATCTATCAATGACTAGCTGTAAACCCTGAGTAGGCTACTTAACCTCTCTAAGCCCTTATGACCTCATCATAAAACATAACTAATAAAATCTCTCTCATAGAACTTCTTACAAATTAGAGAGATTACTGGAAAGTGCTTATTAAAATGATAGTCATTTTAAATACTAAAATTAGACATCTTTTACCCTTGTCTCCTTTTCCTTCCCCTATCAATACTTATGTCCAGGTTTTCATCAACTTTTGCCTGGTTTACTTCATTTTTCTCCTAACTAGCCTCTCTTCAATTCTCTTCCAGACTGTTGCCTTTCTAAAAGGCAAACATGATCATATTTCTGCCTTGCTCAAAGCCCTTCAATAGTTGCCCCTAGCTTCCAGAATAAAGTTCAGATTTATCAGCTTACCATCCAGGGTCCATAATGTCGTGATGCTTGCCCTAAAATCCTAGCTCTGTTTCCTGCCATTTGCCCATGTGAACACTTCCAATCAACCCCACAGAACTTCTTGCCATTCTCAAACAAATAGACTGTATTCCTCACTTTATCACACAGGTAGTTCCCACTGTTCAGAGAGCTCTTCTTCCTATTCCTTCTTCAAAACTAAACTGAATTCCACTGTAAAGATTGACTTGAATCTGATTGGTATGGATTTTCTCTATGCTCCAATAGCATCCTGTGCATTTTCCTCTCTCGTATATGGGTTAAAGCACAGACATTGGGTAGATTGCCTGGGTTCAAATATTGGCTCTGATATTAGTTGTGTGCCTGTAAGCTAGTTATTTTACTCTCTCTTTGACCCACTTTTCTCATCTGTAAAATTAGGGACATATATTAAAAGGGTCACATTTGGGGATTGTAATAAGGAATAAATACATGTAAAGCATTTAACACTCAACTTTTAGTTGTTAATATGGAGGTAGCATGACAGCTGTTAGCTGTTAACATAGAGGTCTTGATAGCCTACTATACTATGAGCTCCTTGGATCAAAGGCCTTCTATTGTTTGCTTTTATAATGCCAATATGTCGCAGTTGCTCTAATGTCTATTGCTGCTCAAGTAATACTGAATAATGAAGTAAGTAGATGTAATAATAAATTTCAGTACATTTCATCTGAGATCTGAAAGCACCTATATGAAACAAGGACTAATATGGACACTGAGAAAAATCTCTTCCTTTGTATTAATAAATTAAGGAAAAGTGCCTTTCTAACATGGCTGTATGCTTACATCCCATTATTTACTGTTTGCTGAAGAAATGAACTATTGTAAATACCAGAAATAAACATTCCTTGAAGAGAGATAAATTACGCTTTATGGGAATTTGAATATGTCTTAATTGTAAATTTACTGTTATTAACAGAATAAATAATCATTTCTTAAAGCATCATTATTCATATAAATTAGATATATTTTCAATAAAAAATCATTTCCATTTTTAAAAGATATTCTACTGTTATATATATAGTTAGTTAATATGCATTATATATTGTATTATTATTATTACATTTTCTAGTGTGCTCACATGAAATATTCAGGTGTTAATTAAGCATATTATGAATGGCCCAAAATGTGGTATACATTGTGGTCACTAAAAATATCAGTGTACTTACTTATATAAGAATAAATGGAATAAAAAATGGTTTGGTTTCCTAATTTATTTTATATAATCTGAACTGAGCTCAGCAGTTCAGAGCATATTCTCTAATTTCTAGTGAATCAATTTCAACAATCTGTCATTCTTCACAGGAAGGTCAATTC
This sequence comes from Kogia breviceps, assembly GCF_026419965.1. NCBI lineage: Eukaryota > Metazoa > Chordata > Mammalia > Artiodactyla > Physeteridae > Kogia > Kogia breviceps. The sequence continues at coordinate 68,640,483 of NC_081321.1, read as the reverse complement.
TCAGGAATCAGAATTATTTGTTTTACAAATTACAAGAATAATTTATGAGTGACCATCTTAGAAGATTTTGCTCTCACCAAACAAGACAAACCGATAAGTGGCCATGAGCTAACTTACCTGTGTGAAGCATAGTAAATACTTCTCAGTTCCTATTTGATAACTGTCTTTTGTCATACTAGAAAATTTTGCAAAGGAAAAATGCAGTTCCAAAGTTTTTAATTTAAGAAAACAGCATCATGATCCACAAAGCCAAAATAGGAACACAAACTTTTTTTTAAATGGTCACTTATCAGTATAGACTCTAAGGCCACACATAACCTTTTGAAGATTCTTTTTCTCCAAATAACTTTTCTATTCTAAACCTACCTATGACCTGGTTGACATGGACCCTTGCTTCAAAATCATAATCCATTGAGAACAGTTTTGACCTCTTTACCTTGCTCATGGCCAAGTCCTGGTGTTTTCCTTATTCTTCCCTTGAGTTCTTGAAACTTCCAGACAATTTGATATTTTATCACTTGCTTCACGTACTATTGGTTGCTCTATACTCAACTTTCATATCTGACATTAAACTTTACTCCTCCAATGACCAAAATTCCCAAATTTGATTTACCTTGCTCCTTGGAACTGTGCCTGCTGTGGTCACTTATCCAGCAAGAAGCCTAGCAGAATTCCATCCCTGGAAATAAAGATAAGATAATTTTTAAAGACAGGGAATAGAGAGTTTTGAGTATGCGTACATTTCTCGACATAAAGTATATTAAATTAGTTTTCTCCAAGTTTGAAACATACTGATTTAAGCATTAATACTGAAAGGCAAGTTTAGATTTTAATATTCACCTTAAGTAGCAAAATGCATGTTTTAAAAAATAACTTTGCAGGAGTTTGAAAAATTGAGAATTATTCTAACAGATATGATCTAAGACTACATAAATATGAAAAAAGGTATTCCACATATTTATCCATTAAATGCAGAACTTGAGCAAAGGAAATATTAAGACTGAAAAATTAGATCAAAAAAGTTAAAAAAAAAAAAAGCATTCAAATCAATGTTTCGGCTATGCTGAGCTGAGCAAGATAGACGTAATCTTTTATGGGTACTTGTTTTCAAATTATATTCCATAATTATCACCAAATGTTTTATATTCCTGAATAGGAAAAAATAAATAATCACACAAGTCACTTTAAAATGTGTTCTTTACTAACCAGAAACAGAAGCTGTTTAAAGTGGAAGTATGGATATCAACAATATAAATAATTCTGCTCTAAAATATAAAATTACCCATATTTTATCATAATAGGTATAGTGTGAGAAAATTTATCCTGACTTCATTTTTCACAATATCAGTCTCTAAAACGATGTTATTAGTAATGAAAACATTAACTACACACTTCTATCTTGTATTCTTCTCCCAAGAAAATGCTACAGTGTCTTATTTTAATATTTTGAAATTTCGCAAGCATCTGTTGAATTTGGAAAATATGGTCTAAATATGCCAGGGACACATATAACTGTTTATAGTCAAAAAATGATAAGAACTCATAGGAAACATGGTTTATGGAGTGTGATATTTCAGCCATTCTTTCAATTAATACTAATGGATTTTGTTTGAGCTATAATCATAATTATTAATATTAAGCATGATCATTGTTTCTTACTCTAAATCACCTTATGATTTTGACAGAATCATCAAAACCTTTTGGTTGTTTTCCTGAATTAGATAGATTTTGACATCAGTAGTATCAAGACCATAGCAACCAAAATGGATTGATTACCTGCTCATTTTTACAGGCAGAACCAGATTCCATTTCAGAAACAATGTGTTCTTTAAATTTGGGTACTGGAATATATTTAAGGGACCTTGGGTATATTTTCATTTATTGCACTTTCTGTGTCAACTTCTTTCATAGTAGATACCGAACACAGTCAAAAGTTCACAAAATCAGATACAGAAAATACCACTTTGTTTATAACTGCAGTTACTGTTATTGAGATCTGACTTCCATGGATATCAAAAATGTTTAACTCTACCAATTCATGGTAATTAAATTATTTCTGTTTTAAAAATGAGTCTCTCGGAATTCCAACACCCACACACACCACCACCATCACCAAGCACACACAAACATAGAGGTGTGGTTCGCCTTAATTTCTCACTGAGTCTTCGAAATCCTAGGGTGCATTAGAAGCAAGGCATCTGGTCCTCATGCCAGTTTCTGGCTTCTCTGGTCTACACAGAAATGTAGCTTACATTCATCCGGCCCTCACTACTCTGTTACCTTCACTGATCCAGTTCATGTCTCCATAACACTGTTTTAATTGTCAGAACCATATAATGCACATCTTCTTTGTCCAAAACATAAGTCTTATTCTGGTACCTTGATCCTCCCAACAATTCTGAACCTTTGGTGGGGATTGGTTGCTTCAGGAACATTGGTTATTGTCCCACACTACTCTGGGAGTTCATGAGTTTATATAGTTGAACTCATACTGATGTGACTAAGAATCTCCTTCAATCACTGCTACACTAATCCTGGGTGCCATTTGGATAGTGGGTTTTCCCATAAAACTTGCTGATTTCTTTATTATACTGTGGGAAGCCAAGTATTTAGTCTTTTCTGGGGGTTTACTTCATCTCGTCCACTCTTTGGGGCTTGGTCCAAAACTCAGGGGATGGGCATTTCCCAGAGAAACACTGTTTCTAAGGTCTAGTCACATTCCTTTGTGATCTCTCCTGCCATAAGCTAATCAGTCTAAACCTCACTTTCCTACCCTAAGATATCAATTCTTGGCTCAAATTCCTTCAGGCACTGGCTCTTCATACTTAAATGGAAGCTTCTGGCAGTGAAAGAAAAATACACATTTCTACCTCAAGCACAAATTTCTCACAATTAAAATCCAGTCTTTTCAAAACATTGTCTCCACCATAGGTTTTCAGACATTGAGAGATGAAGAATTTGACTCCTTGTTTTTTTTCCCTTTTGTTGTATTCTTATCATCTCTGCCCTGAAGATACAGTTTATAGAAACACTTCCTGCTGCCTCAGAGGCTGAGCCCATGAGAAAGGAATGGAAAAACTTGGTTTCAATATCAAAACTCTGCCCAGTGCACTTGCCACTGTCAAAGTAATTTAGACTAGACTCGAGAGCGTGGGTATTTAATGACCCACTCACATGAGCTTTTTGCCTCTGTAGTTGTTCACAGGGTTCCCTCAAGTTCTTCCCTCCAGGTTTATATATTCAAATCCAAGCTATTCTAAGCTCAAGTCAAATGCTGCCTCTTCCATGAAGCATCTCTAGTCAACAGAAATAGTCAAGATGGTCTCTTCTTCACTAGAAATTATTATGGTGTCATATCTCTACCACTGTTATGAAGTAGAAAACTTCAGACTTATATTGGAACACTCTTGTTATATGTTTTCTTCTTATATATTTCTTTAGTAATATTTTAAGTTCCCTAAATGTAGTAATTGTGTTTGAGTCCTGTATTTATCAGTAGCCATGATTATATCTGAATGAGATATTATATCAGTTTACTTCATAAACTGATCAAACCATTTAGCTTTCTCCAGGGCCTATTAAAATACACAGTATGTATTCTAATATTAGAATACACAATTATATGTTAGTTTTCTAGGGCTGCTGTAACAAAGTACCACAAACTACATGGCTTCAAAGAACAGAATTTTGTTCTCTCAATAGTTCTGGAGGCAAAGAAGGCCAAAATCAAGGTGTCAACAAGTCCTTGCTTCCTCTGAGACCTGTAAGGGTGAAATCCTTCCTAGCCTCCTAGTTTCTGGTGGTGGCCGTTAATCCATAGTGTTTCTGGGCTTACAACTGCATTACTTCAATCTCTGCCTCTGTTGTCACATGGCTTTCTCCTTGTCTGTTTCTGTCTTCACATGGCTATCCTCCTTTTTGTGTGTCTTTGTCCAAATTTCCCTCTTAAGGACACCAGTCGTCTGAATTAGGGCCCACCCTATTGACCTTATCTTAATTTGATTATATCTGCAAAGACCCTATTTTAAATAAGTCCACATTCCATAGAAACTGTGGATTTGGACTTCAACATATCTTTCTGGGGAGATACAATTCAACCCATAACAACAGTTGGTGATGTTTGACACATAGTAAATATTTAAAATATATTTGAAGAATAAAAAACAGTTGGTTTAAAAATGAGGTGTTTTCATAATTTAACATACCTACTTTATATATGCCAGCTTATCAGCAACATGTAGCAGCATGATCCTTGCATTAATCAAATGGTCCATTTGAATTTAAACAAGTCTCCCTCTATATTACTCTCTAGTAGTTCACATTCTCCCTAAAAACGTCCTTCATTTTTATTTTAAAGCTTTTGATCTGAAACTGACTGCGACTGTGAATTTCCTGTTAAAGGTCCAAATCAAATCCACTTAATCAGTAATGGAATTGGGCCCATTAATCTATTTCATTACACATCACAGAGAAAAATCAAACTGAAAAGAGATAAAAATGATGCTGTACAATATATTCACTTGCCTCTCTTAACCCAAGCCCTTGGTTCAGCTGTTCAATTTCATTGCAAATGACTGAAGATAATGGATATTTATCAGCCTTACATTGTGTCTAGATAGTTGTTAAGCATCTCTATGAGATACATCACTGTACTGACATAAAAATATTAAAAATCTAGCTGTGAAAACTGAATAGCACTGCACCGAATAAATGGTATTTGTGGTTATTGATATAAAAATTCAAGGGTGAGTAATTAATATTGTGGATGAAATGATATCTGAGTGGTGATCTCAATTACAATTGCTTAAAACAAAAGAGTGAATGATTAAATATTATCACATTCCTACTGCAAAGTACTAAACTTCCACAATATTAAGTTCTTTCCAGTTGTATCACTTATAGTTGGCATTATTTTAAAATACCATTCAAATTAATTTAGGTGCTGGGAAAACTGGACAGCTACATGTAAAAGAATGAAATTAGAACACTCCCTAACACCATACACAAAAATAAACTCAAAATGGATTAAATACCTAAATGTAAGGCCAGACAGTATAAAGCTCTTGGAGGAAAACATTGGCAGAAATCTCTTTGACATAAATCGCAGTAAGATCTTTTTTGACCCACTGCCTAGAGTAATGGAAATAAAAACAAAAATAAACAAATGGGACCTAATGAAACTTAAAAGCTTTTGCACAGCAAAGTAAACCATAAACAAGACCAAAAGACAACCCTCAGAATGGGAGAAAATATTTGCCATGAAGCAACTGACAAGGGATTAATCTCAAACAGCTCATGGAGCTCAATAACAAAAAAACCAAACAACCCAATCCAAATATGGGCAGAAGACCTAAACAGACATTTCTCCAAAGAGGACATACAGATGGCCAAAAAGCACATGAAAAGATGCTCAACATCACTAATCATTAGAGAAATGCAAATCAAAACTACAATGAGGTATCACCTCATACCAGTCAGAATGGCCAACATCAAAAAATCTACAAAAAATAAATGCTGGAGAGGGTGTGGAGAAAAGGGAATGCTCTTGCACTGTTGGTGGGAATGTAAATTGATATGGCCACTATGGAAACAGTATGGAGGATCCTTACAAAACTGAAAATAGAACTACCATTGACTCAACAATGCTACTCCTGAGCATATTTCCGAAGAAAACCATAATTCAAAAAATTACATGCAGGAATATTCATTGAAGCTCTATTTACAATAGCCTGGACATGGAGGCAACCTAAATGTCCATCAACAGAGGAATGAATAAAGAAGATGTGGCACATATATACAATGGAATATTATTCAGCCATTAAAAGGAATGAAATTAGGTCATTTATAGAGAGGTGGATGGACATAGAGACTGTCATACAGAGTGAAGTGAATCAGAAAGAGAAAAACAAGTACCATACATTAACGCATATATGTGGAATCTGGAAAAATGGTATAGATGAACTTATTTGCAATGCAGAAATAGAGACACAGATGTAGAGAACAAACATATGGATACCAAAGGGGGAATTGGCGGGTGGGATGGATTGGGAGATTGGGACTGACATATATACACTACTGTGTATAAAATATATAACTAATGAGAACAGACTGTATAGCACAGGGAACTCTACTCAATGTTCTGTGGTGACCCAAATGAGAAGGAAATCGAAGGAAGAGGGGATGTATGTATACATGTGTCTGATTCACTTTCTGTACAGCAGAAACTAACACAACATTGTAAAGCAACTATACTCTAATTAAAAAAATTCTTTATAGCCATGGTAAGAGATCCATATGGCATTTACAACATAGCAATGCATGAGAAAGTAGTACAGAGATAATGTTTGATATAAATAATTTCGAGAGCATTTCCACTTGCAAGTGTAATATAAGTCTTAAAGAACCATAAATAAAGTGTCTTGAATATTCATATTAATTCTATACCTCAGTGAGAAAATATACTGGTAAAGAGTGAAAAAGGAAGAATTAGTCATAAATACATTTCACAACTATGAACTTTTTCATATGACAATACAAAATAAAAGACTACATGTTTCTAAATATCTCATTTCATTTCACAAAGTATATATTGCTATTCACCATTATAACATTTGAAACTGATGACAAAAAAAACTGAAATCTTTTTTTTTTTTAGTTTTTTTTCAACATCTTTATTGGAGTATAATTGCTTTACAATGTTGTGTTAGTTTCTGCTGTATAACAAAGTGAATCAGCTATACATATACATATATCCCCATATCCCCTCCTTCCTGCATCTTCCTCCCACCCTCCCTACCCCACCCCTCTAGGTGATCACAAAGCACCTAGCTCATCTCCTTGTGCTATGCAGCTGCTTCCCATTAGCTTTTTATTTTACATTTGGTAGTGTATATATGTCAATGCTACTTTCTTACTTCATCCCAGCTTACCCTTGCCCCCACCATGTCCTCAAGTCCATTCTCTACATCTGCGTCTTTATTCCTGTCCTGCCCCTAGGTTTGTCAGAAACATTTTTCTTTTTTAGATTCCAAATATATGTGTTACCATACAGTATTTGTTTTTGTCTTTCTGACTTACTTCATTCTGTATGACAGACTCTAGGTCCATTCACTCCACTACAAATAACTCAATTTCGTTTATTTTTATGGCTGAGGAATATTTCATTTTATATATGTGCTACATCTTCTTTATCCCTTCATCTGTCGATGGACACCTAGATTGCTTCCATCTCCTGGCTATTGTAAATGGTGCTGCAATGAGCATTGCGGTATATGACTCTTTTTGAATTACGGTTTTCTCAGGGTAGTGGGATTGCTGGGTCATATGGTAGTTCTATTTTTAGTTTTTTAAGGAACCACCATACTGTTCTCCATAGTGGCTGTATCAATTTACATTTCTACCAACAGTGCAATCGGGTTCCCTTTTCTCCACGCCCCCTCCAGCATTTATTGTTTGTAGATTTTTTTGATGATGGCCATTCTCACGGGCTTTCTATCCTGTTCCATTGATCTATATTTCTGTTTTTGTGCCAGTACCATACTGTCTTGATGACTGTAGATTTGTAATACAGTCTGAAGTCAGGGAACCTGATTCCTACAGCTGCGTTTTTCGTTCTCAAGATCTCTTTGGCTCTTCGGGGTCTTTTGTGTTTCCATACAAATTGTGAATTTTTTTGTTCTTGTCCTCTGAAAAATGCCATTGGTAGTTTGATAGGGATTGCATTGAATCTGTAGATTGCTTTGGGTAGTATAGTCGACTATTTTCACAATGTTGATTCTTCCAATCCAAGAACACGGTATATTTCTCCATCTGTTTGTATCATCTTTTTTTTTTTTTTTTTTTTTTTTTTTTTTTTTTTTTTTTTTTTGCGGTATGCGGGCCTCTCACTGTTGTGGCCTCTCCCGTTGCGGAACACAGGCTCCGGACGCGCAGGCCTGGCGGCCACGGCTCACGGGCTTAGTTGCTCCGCGGCATGTGGGATCTTCCCGGACCAGGGCACGAACCCGTGTCTCCTGCATCGGCAGGCGGATTCTCAACCACTGCGCCACCAGGGAAGCCCTGTTTGTATCATCTTTAATGTCTTTCATCAGTGTCTTATAGTTTTCTGCATACAGGTGTTTGTCTCCTTAAGTAGGTTTATTCCTAGGTATTTTATTCTTTTTGTTACAGTGGTAAATGGGAGTGTTTCTCAATTTCTCTTTCAGAGTTTTCATCATTAGTGTATAGGAATGCAAGAGATTTCTGTGCATTAATTTTGCATCCTGCTACTTTACCAGATTCATTGATTAGCTCTAGTTGTTTTCTACTAGCATCTTTAGGATTCTCTATGTATAGCATCATGTCATCTGCAAACAGTGACACTTTTACTTCTTTTCTGATTTGGATTCCTTTTATTTATTTATTTTCTCTGATTGCTGTGGCTAAAACTTCCAAAACTGTGTAGAATAATAATGGTGAGAGTGGGCATTCTTGTCTTTTTCTTGATCTTAGAGGAAATGTTTTCAGTTTTTCACTATTGAGAACAATGTTGGCCTGGGTTTGTCATATATGGCCTTTAACAGTTGAGGTAAGTTCCCTCTATTACTACTTTCTGGAGAGTTTTTATCATAAATCGGTGTTGAAATTTGTCGAAAGATTTTTCTGCATCTATTGGGATTGTCATATGCTGTATACCCCTCAGTTGGTTAATATGGTGCATCACATTGATTGATTATATTAAAAAAAAAAAAAAACTAAGCAGGCTGTTTTAAAGCTCAGATGGAAAATATAATAAATGTGGATAACAAGGAAAATTCTTTAAAAGAAAGCCAATGAGGGCCATTAGCCCACTAATAAAAATATAATATAAAGCTTTCATAATTAAAACAAGACAGTACATTAATAGACTATTGGAGTAGAAGAAAACATACAGAAATACACACACACTAACATGAACATATTTTAATATATGAAAATATTTGGGTTAGTAAAGAAAAAATAGCTCATTCTATAAAAGGTTTGGGGAAAAGTAGATAACCATCAATATAAAAATAAATTTGGAACTGTACTCCATATCATACATTAGAAAAAATTTCAAAATGAATCATGTACTGAAATATCAAATTTTAACAATGGCATGTGGTACAGCTGTGAAACGAATGCCCCTAATTTGGTCTTGCAAAACCAGAATGACCTAATTACAGAATCCCACTTCCTAATTCTTGAACCACTGGACATATTTGAACATTTTGCAGCTCTTCATTTCCATTTGAAACCCTCTAATCTTTGGCTTCAGTGACTTCAGTGTTCAATGCAGACTCAGGCCAGTTACTTGTTCAAGATGTCAGTATATAAAGAACACTAAAATATCACTGAATAAGTGATGAGAAGAAAAATTAATTCCCAAGATATTTCCTAGGTATATTATTGATTAAACTGCTTGAGTCTGAGGGAAATTCTTCCTTGACTCACCTTTCATAAACAATGTTTTACAGAGGTAGGTTTTTATTTTATTTATTTAATTTTTTTTTTTTTTTTTTGCGGTATGCGGGCCTCTCACTGTTGTGGCCTCTCCCGTTGCGGAGCACAGGCTCCGGACGCGCAGGCCTAGCAGCCATGGCTCACGGGCTTAGTTGCTCCGCGGCACGTGGGATCTTCCCGGACCAGGGCACGAACCCGTGTCTCCTGCATCGGCAGGCGGATTCTCAACCACTGCGCCACCAGGGAAGCCCCAGAGGTAGGTTTTTAAACTCCGAGGTTTGTTTTGCTGAGGATTAGACAAACTGAGGCATGTCTTTCCCATCATCCTCCCATTCAAGGATTTAGCCTCTTCTCTGAATAAATGAGAAACAGCCACTTACAGAGTGACATTGGAATAGACATCCAGCTATTGTCTGGTATTGTAGACACTAAATCTTCAGATCTCCCTGGTCCTTTAAAGTCTTCTTCCCTGGGGTCTTTAATGTTTTTAAATATTACTGTTTTCCCCAGTTGGGTCCTCCCCTTCAGAGATCTCATCTGCTCTCATAATTCAAAAGCATAATTCAAAAATAAAAAAATATAAATTGACGACTCCAAAACCTGTAATTATATCTTTAGTCTAGAAAACTTTTAGCTGCAAACCGTTATTACCAATTTGCTATAAATTGTTGTCTCAAGTCAGAGACAACCACATGAAGGCAGTTTAACATAGTAGTTAAGAGCTTTGGAGCCAGACTGCCTGGGTTAAATCCCAAGTCAGCCAATTACTAAATATGTGATCCTGCACAAGTTGCTCAGTTTCACTGTGGTTCAGTTTCTCCAGATAGTTAAATCATTTAATATTTATAAATCATGTACAACAGGTTATAAGACAGAGTAAGAGCCATTTAAGTGTTAAATAAATATAAATAATAATAAATAAGGGAAATTTACAACGGGGACCTCCAAGGAACTTATCCATGTGCTTCATTAGAAAGCCAACAGTTAGATATCTGTCACCCAGGACTTTGATGACCCATCAGCCTTAAGGAAGGTGACAGTAAAAGAAAGAGTACTGCTCATGCAAGCCCAATAAAGAGACTTGTCTCTTTATTATCTGTTCCTAGAGCAGCTAGAGACATACAAGCATAAGGTAGAAGGTGGGGAGGTATCCTAAGAGACATACTATCACCTTCCATTTGACTCCCGGTGATAGTAAGAAAATGAGAGAGCAGACCACACTTCCTCCCCACTCCAAGTCCTTTGGCCCCAAACCAGGGCTGAATTATGATGGGGAGAAGATATAGATTAGAGTTGTAAACTAGACTTTTTAATAACTTAAAGTAGAGAGAAGTTCTAGAATCTGCCCAAGACATCATCAAGAAATCTGCTACCCAGCAGAGAAGGAAGATTTGACATCACACAGTTGGGAGCAATGATTAGAGAAAAAATAAATCCTTTTCAAGTGTGTACACTATAAAGCTCAGACTCTCCAATAAACTTGTTATACTACACATAGCTATAAAGAGCTTTGACATATGAGAGGCAGGCTGTGGCACTCAAATGGCTCTGGATGGAAAAACTTCTGCAAAATTTAAAATATTTTCATCAAGTCAAAAAAAAAATCAATAACATTTGACAGAAAACAGTATTCACTTAAAATGGCTTATTCTATAACTGATTTTATTGCTGTAACAAAACAGTCTACTACTAAAAATGACTCTTTTGCCCAATATAGTTTCATTAAACACAGGAATTTCTAAAGATGATATGTCTTAACACACACACAGTCATACACAAACGTAGTCAAAATTTGGAAACTAAGTCATATTTTTAGCAAAATAAAAATTATGTTCTTAAATATTCCTCTTTTCATTCAGTTTCATGTGAATTACGTTATATAAGGGGGATACAAATAAAAGTGAATTTTTAAAAAAGGTACGCAATAAAAAAGGGTGGACCACCACCTCCACAGTGCTGTTTGAAAAATGTCAAAACATCTACAGATGCAGAATTATATTTTTCCTATTCCATTTATTGAATAATAAATTGATTTTCTCATCTTTCAACATTGCTATTAACACCACTCTGGGAGTAGGATAATGCAGCTGGGGTGGGGGAGGCATTATTTCAAAAAGACAAATTAAATCAGGTTGTTAACATATAAAACACTTAGTAGTGTAACAAACATTAAATATATGTAGCAAGCATTAAATATATGTAAATGTTTGGCTACTATGGTTAATGGCTGGGATGTAGGGGAGCTTACATATTTCCAACAAAGTCCATTAGTTTATTAATTTTGATGGTGAGACTTTTGCTTTACTGAAGAATTATGACAGAGAATTGAAAACTCTCAATTTTAGATTAATGAAAGAGTAAAGAACATAGAGCAGACACATGAGACAACATGAGGATATTAAGAAATAGATCACAAATGATCCTTTGCAAAAAGCTAGTCTTTGGGGGAATCACACCCAAAGGAAAGGAAGACCCAACTAGTTCCTTCACCACTTAAGAGATTTTTACCAAAAGAGTTTTGTTTTCAACTTAACTTTCATAATAACACCAATAGAAGACACAGAAACAACATGAAAAATGAATGATACAGGGAGAATGCCATGTGATGGCAGAGGCAGAGATTGGAGTGATGCAACTGCAAACCAAGAAATGCCAAGGATTGCAGGCAATCTAGAAGCTAGGACAAGGCGAAGAAGGAGCCTGCCTTTCCCCCATGTTGATTTGGGGTTTCTACCCTCTAGAACTATAATAGAATAGATTTCTGTTGTATTAGCCACAAAGTTCATGGCACTTCATTAAGATGACCCTAGAAAATGAATATATATTTTGGTTATAAGAATCTGCCTGTTATATAAAGACCTCTAAACACAATGGAGATGGAAGATCTCAGCTTTGTGTTAGTTTCTTTAGGTCTTTCTCATGCCCCCAATACAGTTGATCCTTGAACAACACAGGTTTGAACTGTGCAGGTCCACTTATATGTAGATTGTGGATTTTTTTTCACTAAATACATACTATAATACTACATGATCCAGGGTTGGTTGAATTAGCAAATGCCGAAGCATGGATACAGAGGGCCTACTGTAAAGTTATATGTGGATTTTCGAACACACATGAGGTGGGGAGGTCAGCACCCCCTAACACTCTCATTGTTCAAGGATCAACTGTAATCCTCTCTAAATCTGAATCCATAAATACAATAGAAAAATTTACTGTAAACACCAATTTTTCCAAATCAGCTTCAGCTGGTTCCTTCAGGCATTTCAGGCATTCTGTATACTTTTAGAATCTCTAAAAATGTCAGCACGCTAGTTGTTCCAAATCCTCTCCCGCTCCTTCCTCCTCCTTCCTGTCCTTCTCCCTCTTCTTTTATCTTTGTCTCTATCTCTACCTCTTTTATTATTGCCACTCCTTTCTTATTTTGTCAAATTTTAAGTATGAAATATTGCCCAGAAAACACTTCAGGACAGTTTCTCTGGCAACTGCCCACTTCTCCAGCTAGTATATACAGCTAGGAGGGCCCAGGTCTCACCCCTTAACCTGTTCTGTAGAAAACTGTCACCCCAGTTTCCCAAGGTCTCTCTGGAAGAAAGACAAACAACAAAAGGAGATGGCCATCATCCAGACATTCTATAGATGTGTGGTTCACAAACTGTGCCCCAGACTAGCAGAAAAAGTAATACTTGGGGATAAGTGAGGAGTGCAAACTTTCTAACCACATTCCAGACCTGCTAAATTAGAAACTCTGGGCTTGAGGTCCTGCCATTTTTGTTTTAATAAGCCTCCAGGTGATTCTGATGCATGTTAAAGTTTAAGAATTACTGCTGTAGATGATGTTCAGCAAATTAACTCTCCATGTATAAAAGCTAGTTAGTAGCTGAGTCAGAGGAGTGATCTAGAAATAAATCAACATGGTTAATTAAGAGAGAAACAGTGAAAAAGCTAGACCTATGCACTGTAGTTCCTTTCCTGATGTTTATTCAAATGGCTCACAGAGGTAGAAGGAGAAATTGTACTTTAATTAGAATAAGTAAAAGGATCATTATCAACTGGTTATGATGAAAAGATATAAATTTCTACTTATGGTTTGATATAGTCATTTATTTACTCAGCAAATATTTCTTGAAACTTTTTCTAGACAATGAGGATACTGCAATCAAGAAGACAGAGACTTTACTTCATGAAGTCAAATCCTAGTAGATATAAGGAAAGAACATCTCTTCCATCCTCTTTGAGTCTCCGGCTAGGCCTAAGAATTAAACTGACATAAGATAGATTAACAGGAGAAAAGCATACAAGTTTAACCAAAGTTTTACGTATACATGGAAGCCTTTACAAGAGAATGAAGACCTGAAGAAGTGACCTGAACAGAAAGCTTTTAGACCTTATAGACAAAGAGAATAAATTTGTGAAAAGTTGACAAGACAAAGGAGTTTGGGCTACAACAATAAACTGTTGAGAAGTGATCAGGAAGTAAGGTTTAATTTAACAAGGCTGGTTTGTACAGATTTTTCAGCCTCAATTCCCCATCTCTGGTGATAAAAAAGTCTTCCTTCCTTGTGGTACAGGAAGGGTACCTTTCACATGGGAGTTTTATCTCTGGCTTTCAGGAAGAGGAAAGGAGGGTCAGAGTACCTTTCCTGTACCTGCTGTTTCTCAAGTGCCTTTAACTTAATCACTATGCCAAAGCAGCATATTTTGGGGTGATATGCTCTGAATTCCTTCATAGCAAAGAAAGAAAAACTAAATATTGTATAATTTTAGGGAGTGGTAAGAGTGATAAAGAAAACTTTGTAAGGGATGAGTGATGACTGGAACTAAATGATGGATAAGCAGAAAAGAAGAATATTTAAACAGAAAAAGGAATGACGTTTGGGATGTAGACTTCAGTTTGGGGATAATAGATTCTGGCAGAGAAAACAGAAAAATGCAAATACCTTGGACTGGACTGAACTTATACATTTCAAAGAACAGCAAGAAGGCCAGTGTGGCTGCAGCCAATTAGCAAAAGGCGAGAAAGTAGGAGATAGAAGTAGAGGGAAGGGCCGAATCATGGAAGGCTTTGAGGACATCATCAGGATGTCAGATTTTATTCCAAATTTGTTGTGAACTCATTGGAAATTTTTCAGTGGGAGAATTGACATGATTTACTCAACTGCTGTGTGAAGAAGCTCTAAGTGTAACAAGAGTAGAAAAAAGGTAAGACCATTTAGAAGTCTAGTGTAGAGGTCAAAACAAGAGTAGGTGGTAATTTGGATGAAAGTGGCAGATGAGATAAAAGGAATGGTCAGATTATAGGTATACTTTAAATGTGAAACTAACAATTTATGGATGGATTGGGCATGAAGTGTGATAGAATAAGGATATAAGGATTACTTATAGGTTTGGGGGCTGAAAAACTGCAAACCTGATAGTGCCTTTTATTGAGCTGGGAACCAGTAGGGCAGCAGCAGGCTTGGAGGGGGATACTGAGGTCAATTTTGGCATGTTAAATTTGTCCAAGTAGAGATGTTGAGTAGAGAGTTGTATATATCATGCTGGTGCTGAGGGGAAAGACAAGACTAGTGAGAAAAATTGGGAGGAATGCATGATTTAAGAGAGAATAGTTCTGAAGACAACACAATCCATAGGAGGAAAGGAGGGAAAGAGTTTGTAGGTAATTGGGGAGATATTGAACTTTTTTGGTGTGAAAGTAAATGTTCACCAAGAAACTAGAGAGCAGGATTTCAGGTAAGCACCCAATAATATTTGTTGACATCTGTTCACAAGTGTGACTCTGTTCACAAATGTGTGTCTGCCTAGTTTGATAAATTACTAGATCAATAGGACCTCACATTTTCTTTCCATGATCACCTTTCAGTGAAGTGCAAAAATTCAGAGATTTTCTGCCAATTAATCAGGGTTGGTAACATTTTAATTCAAAGACAAAATGGGGAAGGAAAACTGCCTCAAAGGAAAAATAGTAAAATTTTAGATGTGTGTTTTTATATGTGATAAAGGGCTAGAAGAGAATATTTATAGCAAATATACTATTATTAATTTAAAAACACTTACAAAAACTCATAGATCTACAGCCAAGCTTTAATGATTTATTTAATGTATTACATATTGTCAAGAGAGTTTAATAAATGTGTTCTATTGCCCATTAATAGAGTATGCAGAAACAAATAAAATGATTTAATATATTTTCTTAAAATGTTTCTATATATCTTCCTGGCCAAGTTATTGAAATAACTTGTAACTCTAAATATTTCTTCCATTATAGCCTAAAGCCACAGAATCTATTTTTGTAAACTTGTTGAAATGTACATATTAAACGACTCTAATATTTGTATTTGAGAAAATTAATTAATGAATATTTGTCCTAAATGGTATTTGAGCATTGTAATTTCAAACAGCTGACTTTTGCTTCTAAGGTAGAAGAAATTTATAATATCATAAAGAAAACCTCAGAAAACATAAAATTATAGCTAAATAAGAAAGCAAAAAACTAATAGTAAAATAGTGAAAAGTCCAGTTATCATCATGGCTTTTTCCAACAGGTATATTGGAATACATAAATCAGTTTTTAAAATATTGAAGAGGAAAAAATTCTTTTGTAAACAACACTTTTTGGTTACAAATTCACACTAGTAATTTCATAGCAAATTTATAGCACGTGAACCACCATGAAGACAGGGCATGCTGTAATCAGGCTGATTTGTGAATTTACTATAACAAAATGATTAGACACTGGATTTAATCATGCCACATCTGAGATCTGGCATTCTAACTGTAGAATTTGGCACTGTAGCCCAGCTGCCAGCCCTGCCACAGTGGTAGAAACTTACCAGTCCTTTGTAATAAGATTGTCTGGAGCTATTCCTTTGATTATTTTCGAGAGAGAGAGAAAGAATTACGTATATCTCCTACGTGTGCAGAGGTGCCATGACTCATTTGTGACTGGGGGCTTTCTTACATATCTGACTACTCAATGATACCCGTATGAGTAATCACTGCCATGAACTCAGGAAATGAATATCTGGATAGTTTTCATGATGATACTAATAAATTATTCTAATGAATTCTGATGAGCAAGAACTAATACAATAATCTCACAAATTTCAAATCATATTACGCTGGACCATAGAGTAGCTTGCTGTAGCCTTAGCCAGCTGCCTTTCCAAGTTCTAAAGTGATGTATTATAGTATAAATATTATAATAAGGAATTTGATTTTGCTGCCAAATCCTATCTGCTAAAATTTAACAACTGAATGTATCAAATACCTGTAAAAGAGTTAATTCGCCTATGGTCAGATTTTGAAATGACCCTGTTCTCAGTCTCACCAAAATTCCAAACTAGAGAGGTTACATCATATTTTCTTTTTTGACAACTAACTTTTGGAATGATGTTGTTAACAGAAAAACAGAAATGTTGCAAAGGAGAACTGATTTGAGGGGAATGTTAAGATTCTGTTTTGAGACTTTAGCATTTTAATTAACATTATACTATACAGATAAAGATTGAGGAGATAATTTGTAGTTATCTTACTGGTGTGCCTGAAATAAAGTAAATGATGCTAGCTGCTATAATAACAAATCTGAAAATCTTAGTAGCTTCATACAGTGCATGTATTCCTTGCTCCAATGCAGATATTCCTGTTGGCAAGCACTTCAGGTGATTATTCAGGAGCAGGCACTTTATATCTTCTTGCTCAGACCATGTCCAGTATCTCCATTTATTTGCTGAATAAAGATTAGGAAAGTCAAGTATTGTGTATGAAAGATTTTTAGAAGCTGGGCTTTGAAATGACATACATGAATCACCCTTGTCCACCACTGTGTAAAACTGTAAGGAGGTTGGAAAATATAGTCTACTTGTGTGCCTAGGAGTAAAAGGTGAACACACAGAATCTCTGCCATGTTTTGTTTGGTTAAGAGGCAAGGAATTGTGATGTGAACCTGAACCGCAGAATGGAAGTGACCGTGAAAACTTGATGATAGGTGGGGATTTTGAAAAAGTGTGTGTACATGAAAAAGCCAAAGTTTAAACAGCGTTTTATAATTCTTTGATACATATGGGGAAAGAGTAGATATAATTTTTAAAGTATATTAGTATTAAACTAATCTTTGTAAATATGCATCATATTGACTAAGCATTTCTGCCAATAAGATAAATGAGATCAACACATTGAACTGGCTGAAGGGATCCAAGTTCTTTTCTTCAGTTTTGTTCATCATTTAATGTGACTTCTGGGAAACCATTCTTTTTTTTTGGAAACTAAATTTATTTTTTTCTAATTTGAGCCTCTGTGGAGCTATAGCTTCATGTTAGACCTGCAAAGGAGGACTCTTTATTTTAAATCCTATTTTCCCCAATATTAAATACCTCGCCTACATTTTTTCATAGATAATGTTGTAGTTCCTTGTTGTGTTAAGTCAAAACTATGCAAAATAAGAGACTAGTGATATTGTTTGGCAAGGCATACAAACAGAATCCATAGACATATTCAGCATTTCCAGTTAAATATCACATAAAAGTAGCTTTGCACCTACCGTGTGGTGCAATACTCTACATATTTCATGGTAAAGATTGTTAACTGAGATTTACAGTGGAAATTTATTTCAAAGTCTGGTTTTTTTTAAGTGACATATTTTCCAGTAAATGAGTGGGTTTTTTAACTGGCACATTCTAATATGCTCAATGTTCATTTCAATTATAGACATATTACTCTGACAGATGTTTCCAAGGGAAATGTTTATTTCAATATTAGCAGAGAAACATCTGCTGTTGGAAGGAGAAAGATTGCCATTTTATTTCTCCAAATCTTACAAAGGCCAGTGTCTCATCACCAAAACTGTCTACCATCCATCTTAAACAAACATATTTATATTATTAGGAGTGAGCAACAATTTCCTTAATATTTCCTGGAACTCCAATTGTGTTCTGCTGAGATACATGAAAATGCTTTTTGCAATTCTATAATCTTTTTATGTGCCTATATTCATACAACTCAAAACTAACAGGGTAAGATAGATTTATAACTCAGTTAAAAACTATTACAGGGCTTCCCTGGTGGCGCAGTGGTTGAGAGTCTGCCTGCCGATGCAGGGGACACGGGTTCGTGCCCCGGTCCGGCAAGATCCCACATGCCGCAGAGCGGCTGGGCCCGTGAGCCACGGCCGCTGAGCCTGCGCGTCCGGAACCTGTGCCCCGCAACGGGAGAGGCCACAACAGTGAGAGGCCCGCGTACCACAAAACAAAACAAACTATTACAAATAGAGTAATGCAAAGAGAATACCTACAATATGAAAATAACTTCAGAATTGGAAGAGGTTTTTCTCGTTATAAATTAAAGGTTAGAAATACATCTGGTGTTTTCTTGAGTTCTGTGGTTGTAGAGAGAAGTTTTATCTTGACCTGATTTTTATCTTGTAAAGAGTTTTAAAAGGAAATGCAATTGCATAACCCATGGCATACACCTTCCTATCACTACTTTTTAAGAGAAAATCAAACTTGGTAAGCTTTTATTTAGTAAATACCTTACAAGTAATGATCATTTTTTAATCAGTAAAACCTAATGTTGCAATGTAAAGACTCTTAAATATGACTGGTAACTCTCTAATGAACTGTGACATAATACTAAAGAGGAAAAGTTTACATTTATCATCGCTTCCAGCAGTAGAATATCTGAACATAACAGAAGTAATAGCTGTATTGATTTGAGTCCATGTGTTTTTGTCTAAGCCAAAAAAAATTAATAACATCATTTTTGCAAAGTAAAAGTTGTTTTTCCAACCCAAGTAAATATGATGATTATATCTCTTTACACAATGTATTCTTTCCCCTCAGAGTTACGACTAGTGCCCAAGAAGCCTAGAGGGTAAGACTTGTTTGTAACGTTGAGAAAAGGAATTAACAATTGGTTCAAGAACTTCGAGTAGTTCATAGCAATGGCTGCTTTGACATAGGAAAAGTGATGATTGCAGCGGGAAGTTTAACAAGAGAATTTGTTCTCAAGTTTACTTAAAGAAATTCAAATCCCAACTCAACAGCTGTCTAACTCTGTGACTTAGACAAATGACTTAACCTCTCTATTCTTCACCTTACTTATCTGCAAAATGGAAATAATACCTAATTTGCGGTATTGTAAGTACTAATTTTGCAAAGTCCTTACAACAATACGTAACATATAGTAAGTTATTATTGTTATTAATTTTCTGTTCAAGTAAGAGAGATTGTAGGAGAGCACAAAAGAAATATATAACCTGGTGTTATTCTTCTATTTTAGATCAATGAGTTTAAATTACATTACACATGAATTTACTCACCTATTTAATAAATTTTTTGATTCATTTTTAATTGTGCAATATTATATAAGTTTCAGATGTACAACATAGTGATTCACAATTTTTAAAGGTTATATTCCTTTCATAATTATTATAAAAATATTGGCCATATTCCCTGTGTTGTACTATATATCCTTGTAGCTTATTTATTTTACATAGTAGTTTGTACCTCTTAAACCCCTACCCCTTTCAAGTCCCTCCCCCCTTCCCTTTCCCTACTGGTAACCACTAGTTTGTTCTCTATATCTGTAAGTCTGTTTCTTTTTTTTTTTTTTGCGGTATGCGGGCCTGTCACTGTTGTGGCCTCTCCCGTTGCGGAGCACAGGCTCCGGACGCGCAGGCCTAGCGGCCATGGCTCACGGGCTTAGTTGCTCCGCGGCATGTGGGATCTTCCCGGACCAGGGCACGAATCCGTGTCCCCTGCATCGGCAGGCGGATTCTCAACCACTGCGCCACCAGGGAAGCCCCTGTAAGTGTGTTTCTTTTCTATTATCTTCACTAGTTTTCTGTATTTTTTAGATTCCACATGTAAGTGATATCAGGCAGTATTTGTCTTTCTCTGTCTGCCGTTTAATACTTTTTAGTCATAGCCTGTATCAGGCTATTTATTAGGAGCTTCGATCCTAGCAATGAACAAGACAGAAGTGGATAGATACATCATCATGTAAAGCCATTACAGGTCCAATCAAAGAGCTTACAAAGTATGGAATGCAGTGTTAATTGTGGTTCACCCAATCAGAAATCACAAAGTGGAGTGTGTTGTGGATAATTGTATCCGTTCAACGTAAAATGTGTAACAGTTATGTTAACTATGTGGTTTGAGAGGTGAACTGGGACTAAACTGAGCATCAATGTCACTCTGAGAGAGAAATTTAACAGACTAATTCCCATTTATCCTAATTCAATTCAGAAGTCAGGAGACAAAATCAGATGCACCGAACCCTGACACACAGCCTATTCCTTGTCTCTGCCTCTGTCTGTTTGTCTCTCTCATAACTTATCAGAGCATTTAGCATTTATCATAATCATTTAAGTGCTTATTTATTTGCCTGTCTCCTCCAAAACATAGATACCTCACTACTGGTAGGTCTTATCTTTTACTTCTGTGTTCTGGTCTTTTCACCTTGGAAGTGTTCCATAAACCAAAGAATGATGAATGAATAAATCAGTGGGGGAGAGAAGAAATGCAATGTCTCACATCCTGCTTACTATGTGTCACAGGGTTTTAAATTCAGCACCACTGAACAATGGCCAGGAATGTGACTTCCAAAACTTTCCACAAATATTGTACACTTCCAACCACCCTTTGAACACTTTTATTCTCTTATAATATTTATCATATCCATTCTCCAACAAATATATATATATATATAGAATATGACTATGTGATAGACACTATTTCAGGCAATAGTGTAAAAGTGTTGGACAAAATGATTCTACTTTGTGTTCTATTTATAGAAGTATTGCTCCTAACTCTTCTATATTAAAAAAAATTCTTATGGCCTACTCAACGATGTATCACCTATAATACCTAATAATTCATCTAAAACATAAGCCCCCTTTTGAACTGCTAAGTGAATTTATACTGAATAAAAGCAAAACTATGTGTTCAAATCTTGCAAGCTAAATTCATAGTGAATGGATATAGTTATGCCATCATAGTTTCCCAATTAATAGTTTCCCAATAGTTCCATGGGAAACTATTAACTGCAGAATAGTCTTTCCTGAGGAATTTGTGTGTGTGCCCTGCTACTACTGAATCAGAACCTATGATTTAACAAAAGATAGAATATTACAGAAGCACTCTTCTGAGATTTCATCACCCCATTGATATACAAAAATCCTTGATCTGCAGATACTGAGGTAGCCAAGCACCAAATAAGGTGGTATAATTTTTTAGCACCCCCTAGTGTAAACAGTAACTTCCTCACTAAGTCTGTGGAAGCAGAATACCTCTTCTCCTGTTATTACTGATATCTGAAATTCCAATTTCTCCATCAATTTAAATAATTTATTTCTAGGCTATGAAACGATGGCCTGATAATACTTTTTTAAAATCCATTTTTGTTTTATTTCAATAGTGTTTTTTAAAAAAGAATTCTGAATTTTTATTCTAAAAAATTACTACGTTTAAAACGTGCACTTTCAAGCATTCAAACTCTCAATCAATTTGTGAGCACTGTCTCAATGTTCCTGCTGTTCAAGTCCTGACAAATGTTCTTTTGTTTGTTCTTTGAGAAATGAATGCTGTCTTCTCTAACGGGACCAAAAAGTTTTCCTGTGAAGTCAATGTTCATTTCATTGTTTTGATTTTACCTCCCCACTTACCCCAAATGCAAATATAGTTTTATAATTTTATTTATATCTAAGGTTTCGCTTGTTCCTTCTAGGAATAATACATGTTAAAAACAAGGTTAAAAAAGCTATATGTTTTACAATTAAGTAAATATTGCTAGGAATTTAGAAGACTAAGAAACATGAACTCTGAAACATTTTAATTCTTACCATCCCTCCTATTTTGAAATACATATAGTACAATATGTAATTCTATTGAGAATATTCTTCTCTCCGTGTGGTAAAACTCGACATTAATTAACTCCTTCCATGTCTACAGATATAACTTTTAGTAACTTTCCTTTCCTATAGTGGAATTTAAGCAAATTGAGTCCAGTCTAAAGATGAGGTTCTACAATGCCTTATCTACTTCATATTGCTTATTAATTATTCTTTCTTGAAATACTCACCAAATTATTGTTTAAGAAAAATGGATATATTTTAATGTGTGACTTTGGGCAAGTTGGTAGGCTTTTCAAAGTCAAGCATTAACTAATATTCTCTCATCTTCTCATTTTACATTCCTACTCATATTCCTTCATGTGCATAAAATTCCACTAAGATTAAGGTGTGTCAGTTCATATCTATTTATCTCCATTAATTTCACTATCTTTACCTAATGAAAGGATTAACTTCATAGTTTTGATATTGCTAAAATCATAATTAATTTAGGCCATGGATAACTTTATGGAAATCAGAAATATGTCTGCTTTACTCATTGCTTGAAAAAGACTTAACATTTATTCAGCAGTAGCAAAGGTGGAATTTATTTCTTCATTATAAGTAAAGATATGAAGCTCATTTTTCATATGTCAATACCTGAATCAAAAATGCTAATGAATTCCTTAAGATGATCTACAAGTAAGCTTCTAGAATCTAACAGGATATTTAACATTGTGTGAAAAGAAAGAAGGTCAAAAAACAGCTCAAATTCTAGCGACATCCTAAAATGGTACCTTGGAGAAATCACTTGTACTTTAATAATTTATGAAGGTCTAAATCCATAGTAAGCAAATGTTAATAACAAACTCCCATGCTGTGCTCAAGAACAGCTCAAAAAGCATTTTATACAACATATTGCTGTAAGTCAGACTGAAATCCAGAGTTAACATGCACTTTGTTTTCAAACTAGAAGATACAAAAACATAAATGCAAAATTAAAATATTGTTTCATTGGCTGCCTCAGTTAGCAAATTGTTTTGCTCCAAGGGAGAAAATAAAATGTGTGGGTTTTGTGTGTGCTTTCTTTTAAACCTCTTCTTAACATTCTAAGCTACTTTAGTATCATTACAACTTTAATATTACTACTAAAGTAATGTTTAAATAATACTACTAAAGTATTATTACTTTAGATTTAGATTTCGGAGTGACCAACTAAGTACATGGTCATTAAAACCTTCAAAGTAAATGCAAACCCTTAGACAAACTGAAAAAAGCATAGTGAGAAAAGAGGTGAAAGGAGAAATTTGGGGAAAACTATTTTTAGGGGTCAAACAAAACAACAAACAGAAAAGGAGACAAAGCTAATGAGCCAGTAGAGAGGGCCAGCGAGTTTGAAGATACAGAGAAAAAAAGGAATCGACTGATTCAGGAATGTTTTGGAGATAGAGAGGAAAGGGGTTTAGTCATGGGAGCCAGAGGATAAAGTATAGAAATTAACCTTGACTAGAAGAAGAAATACCTCATCTGCATAGAAAACATTTAAGTATGGATGGATTTGGATGTGGATGTTGCCTTGCAGGAATGGCAGTAGAAGAATTCAGGAAAAAAAAAGTCACATACATTGTCATGTTGGTGATAGTTAAATCATTATCTATTTTTAAATATCTATAGTAAGAAATAAAATGGGAGTTTTCTTAGGAGCATGTGGATGAATATGAGTGTGGAAGACTGTAGCCATAAATAGACTTCACTTTTCAAGATATTTGGGATGGAGAAACAGATTGATTTTTTTTACTGATTAAGAAGTTCAAAGACTTTTCTTTGTTGTTTGTCATTATCATTGTTGTTCTGCTGTTGGGGTATTTCAGAGGGAACAGTTAGAGCATGAAAAGATGAAGAATGCAATAAAAATAGTAGTGGTGCAATTTTAGATACATGGGATTTTTCAATAGGTTAGCTTGCTTTTCTCATGTGTAAATCCTTGTGTTTGACCTTCCTCCATTCAACTACAAGTATCTTGGAGAGAATTAAAATTGAAAACAAAAGGAAAAAGTTAATGAACAGCTTTGCCTTTCAAATTGTCTTGTGAAGCTCATTTCATTGAGGAACAAGTAACAGCAAAAAAACTTTTATTTTGCAACAGCAGAGATC
This sequence comes from Kogia breviceps, assembly GCF_026419965.1. Classification (NCBI taxonomy): domain Eukaryota; kingdom Metazoa; phylum Chordata; class Mammalia; order Artiodactyla; family Physeteridae; genus Kogia; species Kogia breviceps. Next base: position 68,616,047 of record NC_081321.1, on the reverse strand, counting down.
ATCAAGAAGGAAAAACAGGATGAAGATCGAGGATCAAAAATCAAAGCCCTGAAGGAACACAGCATTAACTTGATTCATAAACATAGTTTTAAGCGGTAGATGAAAGAGCAATATTTTATAGTTATTCTTTGATAGTGTTAGTTCTGACAGAAAGGCCAGGAAAACCCATAAGGCAGAAAAGGGAGAGTCTCCCCAACCAAAGTGGACCATTCTTGTTAGGGAATCCCCACTTCTTCCAAGAGCAAGTACTATCTATACCAGCCCCGGTAAGAGGGAGACATTGCCTTGCTGAGGAGCTATGTAAGCAGTCCTTCATACGGCAGGTAGTAAGGGGAAGATAGCCTTTATAGATAACCAGCATGATGCTGGCCAATCTTCAGCAGGATAAATTCCCACCACGACTATTCCCATTAGACAAGCTGTTCTTCAATGTCCTACAACACTGACATGCTCTCCAAAGAGGATATGGTCGTGGATAACCAGAGAGGCACTGGAAAGTAGAGGGAAGGACAAAGTTCCATATGCCCCTAGGCTTGGAGGGGGATAAGCAGAGCCAGTTCCAGAGTCCCCACACTCCCCAACAGGCTCAGTGTTGAAGTCTATTCCAGTTATACTTTTTAAAAAGAGGACAATTGATGTAAAAAGATCTTAGGAGGGACGATCTAATCAAGAGCAAAGGTATATGTCAACTCACATATGAGGAAGCAGGAACATGCTTCTTCTGAGGTGGGAAGGAATCAAGGGGAATTAAAATACAGAAGAGCAAACAAGGAAAGTGAGGGAACTATCAATATATTCACATAAATATAGGAAACTAGATAATTTATGAGAAGATGGTGTTGGGAGGATGGCTGGTCTATGTTTTGGGTTTTGAGAAATTTAGGGAATCTTGGATAATATGACATGCTTTAAGTAAGACATATTACAAAGGTCCAGCTGAAATTAGGTAGCATAAATTCGTAGTTTAAAAATCATTAATTACCAAATTATAGCAACATTCACCATGGTTCAATTTATTTTGGTTGAATTTATTTCCCTAGTAACAGATGTCCATGTTATGTGCTAGTTGCCAAACCACATGATTCTGTTTTGATAACTCTGGTGCTTATTTAAAAATATTATTTGTGTTATTAGACATAAACTGAATAGTTAAATGTCACGAAGTAGAAAATTTTTTGAAAACTAAGGCTATAGAATTCCAGTGAAATTACTCACACTTTTCCCATCTGTTATGCAAAAAAAGTCCAGGCTTAAAAAATGTTAGTCTATATAAACACTTGACTTCCAGCATTTGCTTATATACTGTGATTTACTAAATTGTTACTTTAAAAGAACAGAAATAATAAAATGAAAAGGGAACCAGCAGTAATAGACAAGTTTTATTAGCCCAGAGAGGCATTATACAGAAATGTCAAAATGACCACCTACTGAAAATGGCTGGAACCCTCACTTATTTCTAAATGTCACCAACTGCTCAAAATAAACACTATGGATGATGTACTAGCAGCTTTATATGATGTTCTTTTAATGTTATCTATACTTTATTCACTCTTTTTCCCTCCAAACTTCAAGTAACACTGCATTTTATTTTGCTTTTTCCCTAGCAGTATGCCATAAAACTCTTGCTTTCCTCTCCTAGATGAACTTCTTCTGGAACAGCCTCCTTCAATAAACCCATCCAATCCTTCAAGGCCCACTCCAGCTCAACATGAAAAGGGCACAACTTTTAAAGTCATAAAACTTGAGTTCAGAATTCACCCTTTGCTAGTTATGTGGCCCTTGAGCAAGTCTCACTCTGGACTACAATTTCCTCCTCTGTAAAATGAAAGGCTTCTGAGTCTCATCCTTCAACCTTTAACAATCTGTGATTCAAATACATAACCCATTAATACTAAGAAGCTCAGAGAAGCAGCAATACACAACCAAATTAGGATCAAAAAGCATGCCAAAACTGTCAAAGAAGGGAAACTTGGGCTTCTACACCAATATTTTTCTACCAAATTCCCCAGATTTCCCATTTTGGGTTTAAGCTTTCACATGAGTGAGACTATCATTGATAACGTCAGAAAAAAAAGATTAATTTGTGTATATATATGTGTGTATATATGTGTATGTATATATTACATATATGTGTGTGTGTGTGTGTATATATATATATATATATATATATTATAGAAACCATCTTACAATTCACTGAAGTCAAAAGGCATTCACAAAGTACTGGTTGGCAATGTTAAGATTTGCTTACTTGATAAACCATATCCAACCATATGATTGCTAGGAAAGCAGTCATATAAAAACATTGGATATGTTATTTGTATAAAAAATATGCTTTGAATCATAAGAACAAACTAGTGCCAAGAACTTGTTATGATTCCTAAATATTTTAAATTGTTTTAAATTGTATGCCATTTAGGAAATTACAATAAATGTGCATTTAAATTAATTTTTAAAAAATCTCTGAAATAAAATTAAGTTATTTTGTTTAGTATCAAGAAAATGTTTACAGAGTATTTTTGGAAAATAACTAAGTTCAATGAATTTGCCATTTAGTTTCCGCAAAAAGTACCATTTATATGCTCATATACGTATACACATGTAGGTAAAATAAGTGATAACACCATAACATTTTCATCAAACTCCCATAACTTCTTAATATTTCATCAATTATTTCCATGTACTGAGAATGCATTCAAGCAAAAATCAAGAGTCACAGCAAAAATTTTTAAATGTACTTTTGAAGCTTATAAATGCATAAAAGCTATAGGCAAGGCCAAAGGCTAATTTATAAAGATCATCAAAATAAAATTAAGCAGGAGAAATCAGATCAATTCTAAGAATCATTTTGCACTGATAGAATATTGGCTTAACCACTGTCTCAAAATTATAGAAACTCGTTAAATCATCTCTTACTGTATTGCCTTCATGTGTGTCAATGTTTTGCAGGGTCTTATACATAAAGACAACTTTGCACATTAATCCTCCAAGCCTTTATGGCTTCAGTAAAAAATTATTCAAAATTGAGTTATGGACTAGATTTTTAGAAATCACATTAATACAGAATATCTCAATGAAGAGCCATTTACACGAGAGTATAAATTTTTACCTTTATCATTATTTTAGAGTATACAAATGCCATCTCAAAAACCAGGTTCATATGACATGTGAATTGCACATTCATCTTTTAAAATTATTAATATGAGAAGGAAGAATGTTACCTCTCAGTGCAGGCGGCTGCAGTGGCAAGTCCAGCAGCTTATGACTTAGAATCCTGTAATAGCTAATTTACAGTATTCTTCTCTTTCAAAGGGCTTATGTCTTAGATGGGTTCATACCTCTAAACACAAATTCTTATCTTTCCAGCTCACTTAACTCTAATCATCAGTCCCACTCCAATAACTCTTCAACCCACTGGGACCACTAATTTATTTATCTATCACTTTTTCATTGGCAACCAGCCCCTCATTTTCTTATTTTTTAAAATATCCAGTCTAGATTCCTGGTCCACAACTCTCATCTAGTCTTTGAACAAAACCTGAGCTCCTGTACTTATGCCCTCACCTGTACTTACTTGAAGAAAAAGAAAAAAACCAGCCCTCAATCCTAATTAAATCCAACTTTCTTATCATACCATGCCTGTACCCACGCTGCTCAACATGACTGTAGAAAGCACACACAATCACGTGGGCTAGTCTCACGTTACATTCGGGACCGTTTATCTCACTCTGGACCTCAGCAGTGCTCTGGAATTCTAATATACATCCCCAGTGAGTTCACTCTCCCAATTACGAAGATTATCTCATACCACTTTGCATCTCCTCAAATTTTCAGCACCCACTTCTCCTCTGCACTCTCAGGTGATAACCACATTTTCAGTTCACTGAACAAACTGAAGCAACCAAAACAGACCATCTCCTCCTCCCATGCCTTTGTCTCTATTGATGAATCCTGAAGACCCTTTTTGTTACACTGGATGACAAATCTCTACATCTATCTAAGGTCAACCCATTCACTTATATGCATTTCAAACTTGTCTCCAACTCAAGGACTTTGTTCCTTAGTCATCACTTCTCTCTCAAACATAAATTTTATTTTTTCTCAGATTATTGGATGGTTTCTATTTGCACACCAATGTTCTATAATAACTTTCACTAAAGAAAAAAGAAAACTATACCTATGTGCCATTTAGTCACTGCTTAAATTCTCTGCTTGCATCTTGGCAAACTTTCTCAAAGGGTTTATTTATGTTTACTGCCTCCTTTTGATCTCTCAGGGCTTTGATCACAACCATTCCATTGAAATTGTTTTACTCAAGGATAATGACAGTCTCCAAGTTGGCAAATTCCATAGTTATATGGTCTATATGTAGTTTAAATTTTACTCAACGTTTCAGCAGCTTTTGACTAGATATTTCCTCCTTCTTGAAACATTTTCTTGTCTTCAATTACAAGACACTACATAATCCTGGTTTTTATTTTACTGTTTCTGTTCAGACTAATTCTCTGTATTTTCTTCCTCTTATGGACTATTAAGTACTGGAATGACCTAGAACTCAATCTTTGCCTCTGCTTTCTGTATCCACCCTCACTTCTTAGGTAATGTCATCCAGTCTCAGGGCTTTGGAAACCATCTATATAATTTGATAACTCCTAAATTTATATCCTCATCTTAGAATGCCCCCACTATCTCTTGACTGTTCATCTAACTGCCAAATCTCTCTCCTCACCTGGATTTTTAATAGACATCTCACACTTAACTTTTCTAAAATAGACATTTGATTATTTCTATCCCTTCAAACCTGGCACCACAAGTTGCTCTGGCCAAAAACTTTCGAGTATTTTTTTTTTACATCCAAAATTCAAATCCTAAATCATGAACAATTACAGTGTGCTCAGTCTTTAGAATACAACTGAATCTGACTACTTTTTTTTTTTTTTACCTCCACCGCTAGCACCTTATTCTAAGATATTACCTTCCACAGTAGCTGGAGGGATATCAATCTTGTAAAAATCTAATTGTGACACTTCTTATGTCAAAAACTCCCAAAGGCTTCCCATCTGGTTCACCTTGGGGACCTTACATCATGGTCTAGTATATTCTCTGACTTCTCTCTTACCTGTCCCTTTAACCTTATCTCCTAATGCCCCTCCCCTATTTTCTGAACTCAACATATTTACACTTATTTCCTCTTCCTTAATTCCTTTCTTCCTTATATTGAGAAGACTTGTTCATTCACTTTACTCAGGTCTTTTGTCAAATTTACCTCCCCAGAGAATCCTTTCATGAACATCCTTTCTAAAATAACCTTCCCATTTATTCTCTACCTTTAATCTGCTTTATTTTTCTACATAACACTTATCTCCAAGAAATATTATAATAGTATACATATTTACATATTTGGTTATTTATTGACTAACCTCTCCAATGGACTATAGACTCATAAGTACTTACTCTGTCTTGCTAATTCCCCTATCGCTAACACAGTACTTGACACACAGTGAGAGCAAAATAATTATGTATTGCATGAACAAATGATGATAAAACAAATGAATTTAGATAAATCCATTACAAAATTCAACAATTCAAACTTATTCTATTTAAGATTCTATTACCTATTCTCATGTGTCATAAGTAGTGCATCCCTGGTGGCTTAAGTAAAATGTTCTTTAGTATTTTTATCATTAACTATGAATTTCAAATATAGGAGTTGTCTAGAGTTTCTTTAGTCTCACTACTTTAGCATGATATTCAAAGATGAATCCCATTAAAATATAATGACATTTACCCTAGGGTCTCACCTGCCCTTGTTCTAGAAGAGTATTTCATTGTAGTTTTGAGTCAAACCACCTGACCTCCAATAGACTTAACTCATTATTAGTTGTGTGACCTTAAACAAATGATTTAACCTCTCTGTATCTGTTTCTTCATCTGTACAATGGAGAAAATTCCCATAATATAAAGGATTAAGAGATATAATGCATATAAGGTACCTACATATAGTACCTGGTCCCCAACTTGCACTCAAAAAATGTCAAGTATTATTACACATATATTTCAGAAGGTCCTGACTGCTTTGTCCCTGACTTAAGGTTCTGGGGGCACTGGCTTCCTTCTCACTATAAATTATTTTGTGAACATGTGTGGTAGAAAAGGATTGAAAAAAAAATCAGGAGCTCTAGGATTAAAACTTGCCAGTGTTACTTGGTTATGATATTAGGTTCTGAATATCTGATCCTCAGATTCTGAATTCTGCTTACCTTTCTACCTCAGAGATCTGCCAACTTCTCTTTATTCAGGAGTCCTCCCAGGACTTGCCTACTTTCCTTTATCTACCGAATACTTACTTGATAGTCAAACACAACTGCCTGCCATTTGCCAGATCTTTGTACATCTTAAATCTAGCACCTTTATCTCTCTGCCACAATCTTTGTAAATCATATTTCTGGCTCTGTTTCTGACTATGTTTCATTACAAGTTTGTGTATTTACTCGGATAGGTCAATATGACATACTTCTTAGCATAATTTTATATTATGCTCTTTGGAAAATTTAGTCAGAGATAGAAAAACAACTAAATTCAAACTAATGTCAGCATCTATGTTAATGTTTCTTCATCTATTTTATTTTTATTTTTCAGAGGATTCTTTTCTCCTTTACATAAATTTTATCCCTCTACATATCTCTGAAACGAATGCTCTTTATTGAATACACTAAATAATTTACATGATTAAAAATCACAACCGCACTGCGTAAAGGAGCTCCAGAAACGGGCGCAAGCCGCGGCTGTCGGCGCGGACACCAGAGACAGATGTGGGACGCTAGGGCTGCTGCTGCCGCCACCAAGAGGCCTGTGTGAGAGCACAGGTCACTCTCCACACCGCCCTTCCCGGGAGCCCGTGCAGCCCGCCACTGCCGGGGTCCCGGGATCCAGGGACAGCTTCCCCGGGAGAACGCGCGGTGCCCCACGGGATGGTGCAGCGTCACGCCGGCCTCTGCCGCCACAGGCTCGCCCCGGATCCGTGCCCCTCCTTCCCGCCGGCCTGTGCGACAGACACCGAATCAGCTGCTCCTTTAACCCCGTCCTGTCTGAGCGAAGAGCAGATGCCCTCGGACGACCTACGCGCAGAGGCGGGGCCAAGTCCAAACCTGAACCCCAGGAGCTGTGCAAACAAAGAGGAGAGGGGGAGGTCTCTCCCAGCAGACTCAGAAGCAGCGGATTAAAGCTCCACAATTAATTTGAAGTGCCCTGCATCTGTGGAAAACCTGAACAGACAGCGAAATATCCCAAGTTGAGGAGGTGGACTTTGGGAGCAAGATATATTATTATTTCCCCCCTTTATTTCTTTTTAGGAGTGTTTATGTGAGTGCTGCTGTGTGATATTTTGTCTGTATAGCTTTGCTTTCACCATTTGTCCTAAGGTTCTGACGGACCCATTTTTTTTTAATAAAATTTTTCTTCTTAATAATTATTTTTATTTTAATAACTATATTTTATCCTACTTTATTTTGTCTTTTCTTTCTTTCTTCCCTCCTTTCTTCCTTTTCTTCCTTCCTCCCTTCTTTCCTCCCTTTCTTCTTCTCTTCCTTCCTTCCTTCCTTCCTTCCTTCCTCCCTCCCTTCCTGCCTTCCTTCCTTCCTTTCTTTCCTTTCTATTTTTTCTCCCTTTTATTATGAGCCATGTGGATTAAAGGCTCTTGGCGCTCAAGCCAGGCATCAGGGCTCTGTCTCTGAGGTGGGAGAACTAACCTCAGGACACTGGTCCACAAGAGACCTGCCAGCTCCATGCAGTATAAAATGGCGAACATCTCCCAGAGATCTCCATCTCAACACCAAGACCCAGCTTCACTCAAGGACCAGCAATGTACAGTGCTGGACACTCTAGGCCCAACAAATAGCAAGACAGGACTACAGCCCCATCCATTAGCAGAGAGGCTGCCTAAAATCATAATAAGGCTACCAATATCCCCAAACACACCACCAGACATGGACCTACCCACCAGAAAGACAAGACCCAGCCTCATCCACCAGAACATAGGCACTAGTCCCCCCAACCAGGAAACCTACTCAACCCACTGAACCAACCTTAGCCGCTGGGGACAGACACCAAAAACAACGGGAACTACAAACCTGAAGCCTGCAAAAAGGAGAAACCAAACATAGTAAGCAAAATGAAAAGACACAAAAACACACAGCAGATGAAGGAGCAAGGTAAAAACCCACCAGACCTAACAAATGAAGAGGAAATAGGCAGTCTACCTGAAAAAGAATTCAGAATAATGAGAGTAAAGATGATCAAAAATCTTGGAAATAGAATAGACAAAATGCAAGAAATATTTAACAAGGACCTAGAAGAAATAAAGAGGAAACAAGAAACGATGAGCAACACAATAAATGAAATTTAAAATACTCTAGATGGGTTCAATAGCAGAATAACTGACGCAGAAGAACGGATAAGTGACCTGGAAGATAAAATAGTGGAAATAACTACTGCAGAGCAGAATAAAGAAAAAAGAATGAAAAGAACTGAGGACAGTCTCAGAGACTTCTGGGACAACATTAAACACACCAACATTCGAATTATAAGGGTTCCAGAAGAAGAAGAGAAAAAGAAAGGGACTGAGAAAATATTTGAAGAGATTATCGTTGAAAACTTCCCTAACATAGGAAAGGAAATAGTTAATCAAGTCCAGGAAGCACAGAGAGTCCCATACAGGATAAACCCAAAGAGAAACACGCCAAGACACATAATAATCAAACTGTCAAAAATTAAATACAAAGAAAACATATTAAAAGCATCAAGGGAAAAACAACAAATAACACACAAGGGAATCCCCATAAGGTTAACATCTGATCTTTCAGCAGAAACTCTACAAGCCAGAAGGGAGTGGCAGGACACATTTAAAGTGATGAAGGAAAAAAACCTACAACCAAGATTACTCTACCCAGCAAGGATCTCATTCAGATTTGATGGAGAAATTAAAACCTTTACAGACAAGCAAAAGCTGAGAGAGTTCAGCACCACCAAACCAGCTTTACAACAAATGCTAAAGGAACTTCTCTAGGCAAGAAACACAAGAGAAGGAAAAGACATACAAGAACAAACCCGAAACAATTAAGTAAATGGTAACAGGAACATACATATCGATAATTACCTTAAGTGTAAATGGATTAAATGCTCCAACCAACAGACACACACTGGCTGAATGGATACAAAAACAAGACCCATATATATGCTGTCTAAAAGAGACCCACCTGAGACCTAGGGACACATACAGACTGAAAGTGAGGGGATGGTAAAAGATGTTCCATGCAAATGGAAATCGGAAGAAAGCTGGAGTAGCAATTCTCATATCAGACAAAATAGACTTTAAAATAAAAACTATTACAAGAGACAAAGAAGGACACTACATAATGATCAAGGGATTGATCCATGAAGAAGACATAACAATTGTAAATCTTTATGCACCCAACATAGGAGCCATAAAAGGGGAAATCGACAGTAACACAAGCATATAGGGGACTTTAACACACCGATTTCACCAATGGACAGATCATCCAAAATGAAAATAAATAAGGAATCACAAGCTTTAAATGATACATTACACAAGATGGACATAATTGATATTTATAGGACATTCCATCCAAAAACAACAGAATACACATTTTTCTCAAGTGCTCATGGAACATTCTCCAGGATAGATAATATATTGGGTCACAAATCTAGCCTTGGTAAATTTAAGAAAATTGAAATCATATGAAGTATCTTTTCCAACCACAACGCTATGAGTCTAGATATCAATTACAGGAAAAGATCTGTAAAAAATACAAACACATGGAGCCTAAACGATACACTACTTAATAACGGAGGGATCACTGAAGATATCAAAGAGGAAATAAAAAAATACCTAGAAACAAATGACAATGGAGACAAGATGACCCCAAACCTATGGGATTCAGCAAAAACAGTTCTAAGAGGAAAGTTTACAGCAATACAATCCTACCTTAAGAAACAGGAAACATCTCGAATAAACAACCTAACTTTTCACCTAAAGCAATTAGAGAAAGAAGAACAAAAAAACCCCCAAATTTACCAAAAGGAAAGAAATCATAAAGATCAGATCAGAAATAAATGAAAAAGAAATGGAAGAAATGATAGCAAAGATCAACAAAACTAAAAGCTAGTTCTTTGAGAAGATAAATAAAATTGATAAACCATTAGCCAGACTCATCAAGCAAAAAAAGGGAGAAGACTCAAATCAATAGAATTAGAAATGAAAAAGGAGACGTAACAATGGACACTGCAGAAATACAAAAGATTATTATTATTACAAGCAACTGTATGCCAATAAAATGGACAACCTGGAAGAAATGGACAAATTCTTAGAAATGCACAACCTGCCGAGACTGAACCAGGAAGAAATAGAAAATATGAACAGACCAATCACAACCACTGAAATTGAAACTGTGATTAAAAATCTTCCAACAAACAAAAGCCCAGGACCAGATGGCTTCACAGGCGAATTCTATCAAACATTTAGAGAAGAGCTAACACCTATCCTTCTCAAACTCTTCCAAAAGATAGCAGAGGGAGGAACACTCCCAAACTCATTCTATGAGGCCACCATAACCCTGATACCAAACCATACAAAGACATCACAAAGAAAGAAAACTACAGGCCAATATCACTGATGAACATAGATGCAAAAATCCTCAACAAAATACTGGCAAACAGAATCCAACAGCACATTAAAAGGATCATATAGGGCTTCCCTGGTGGCGCAGTGGTTGAGAATCCGCCTGCCGATGCAGGAGACACGGGTTCGTGCCCTGGTCCGGGAAGATCCCACATGCCGCGGAGCAACTAAGCCCGTGAGCCATGGCCGCTAGGCCTGCGCGTCCGGAGCCTGTGCTCCGCAACGGGAGAGGCCACAACAGTGAGAGGCCCGCATACTGCAAAAAAAAAAAAAAAAAAAAGGATCATATACCATGATCAAGTGGGGTTTATCCCAGGAATGCAAGGATTCTTCAATATATGCAAATCAATCAACGTGATACACCATATCAACAAAGTGAAGAAGAAAAACCATACGATCATTTCAATAGATGCAGAGAAAGCCTTTGACAAAATTCAACACCCATTTATGATAAAAACCCTGCAGAAAGTAGGCATAGAGGGAACTTTCCTCAACATAATAAAGGTCATATATGACAAACCCACAGCCAACATCATCCTCAATGGTGAAAAACTGAAACCATTTCCACTAAGATCAGGAAGAGGGCAAGGTTGCCCACTCTCACCACTATTATTCAACATAGCTTTGGAAGTTGTAGCCACAGTAATCACAGAAGAAACAGAAGTAAAAGGAATACAAATCAGAAGAGAAGAAGTAACTCTGTCAGTGTTTGCAGATGACATGATACTATACATAGAGAATCCTAAAGATGCTACCAGAAAACTACTAGAGCTAATCAATGAATTTGGTAAAATAGCAGGATACAAAAGTAATGCACAGAAATCTCCAGCATTCCTATACACCAATGGTGAAAAATCAGAAAGCGAAATGAAGAAAACACTCCCATTTACCACTCAACAAAAAGAATAAAATATCTAGGAATAATCCTACCTAAGGAGACAAAAGACTTGTATGCAGAAAACTATAAGACACTGATGAAAGAAATTAAAGATGGTACAAATAGGTGGAGAGATATACCATGTTCTTGGATTGAAAGAATCAACATTGTGAAAATGACTCTACTACCCAAAGCAATCTACAGATTCAATGCAAACCCTATCAAACTACCACTGGTATTTTTTACAGAACTAGAACAAAGAATTTCACAGTTTGCATGGAAACACAGAAGACCCCAAATAGCCAAAGCAATCTTGAGAACGAAAAATGGAGCTGGAGGAATCAGGCTCCCTGACTTCAGACTATGCTACAAAGCTACAGTAATCAAGACAGTATGGTACTGGCACAAAAACAGAAATATAGATCAATGGAACAGCATAGAAAGCCCAGAGATAAACCCACACACATATGGTCACCTTATCTTTGATAAAGGAGGGAAGGATATACATTGGAGAAAAGACAGCCTCTTCAATAAGTGGTGCTGGGAAAACTGGACAGCTACATGTAAAAGTATGAAATTAGAACACCCCCTAACACGATACACAAAAATAAACTCAAAATGGGTTAAAGACCTAAATGTAAGGCTAGACACTATCAAACTCTTAGAGGAAAACATAGGAAGAACAGTCTATGACATAAATCACAGCAAGATCCTTTTTGACCCATCTCCTAAAAATAAAAATAAACAAATGGGACCTAATGAAACTTAAAAGCTTTTGCACAGCAAAGGATACCATAAACAAGACCAAAAGACAACCCTCAGGATGGGAGAAGATATTTGCAAATCAAGCAACTGACAAAGGATTAATATCCAAAATTTATAAGCAACTCATACAGCTCAATAACAAGAAAACAAACAACCCAATCCAAAAATGGGCAGAAGACCTAAATAGACATTTCTCCAAAGAAGATATACAGATTGCCAACAAACACATGAAAGAATGCTCAACATCATTAATCTTTAGAGAAATGCAAATCAAAACTACAATGAGATATCATCTCACACCAGTCAGAATGGCCATCATCCAAAACTCTAGAAACAATAAATGCTGGAGAGGGTGTGGAGAAAAGGGAACACTCTTGCACTGCTGGTGGGAATGTAAATATTGATACAGCTACTATGGAGAACAGTATGGAGGTTCCTTAAAAAACTACAAATAGAACTACCATATGGCCCCGCAATCCCACTACTGGGCATATACCCTGAGACAACCATAATTCACAAAGAGTCATGTACCAAAATGTTCATTGCAGCTCTATTTACAATAGCCAGGACATGGAAGCAACCTAAGTGTCCATCAAGAGATGAATAAAGAAGATGTGGCACATATATACAATGGAATATTACTCAGCCATAAAAAGAAATGAAACTGAGTTATTTGTAATGAGGTGGCTAGACCTGGAGTCTGTCATACAGAGTGAAGTAAGACAGAAGGAGAAAAACAAATACCGTATGCTAACACATATATATGGAATCTAGGAAAAAACAATGTCATGAAAAGATTAGTGAGTGGTAGGACGGGAATAAAACACAGACCTACTAGAGCATGGACTTGAGGATATGGGGAGGGGGAAGGGTAAGCTGTGACGAAGTGAGAGAGTGGCATGGACATATATACACTACCAAATGTAAAATAGATAGCTAGTGGGAAGCAGCCACAGAGCACAGGGAGATCAGCTCTGTGCTTTGTGACCACCTAGAGGGGTGGGATAGGGAGTGTGAGAGGGAGGGAGACACACGGGAAAAGAGATATGGGAACATATGTATATGTATAACTGATTCACTTTGTTGTAAAGCAGAAACTAACACACCATTGTAAAACAGTTATACTCCAATAACGATGTTAAAAAAAATTTTTTTTTAATCAAGAGGATTTTTCTATTAAAATGGATTTCATTTGTTTTCTTCAAAATATTTTATGAGAGGGCAGTTATTCTCAAGCAACTAGCTAGTTCCTCCTAAAATCTAGTATGTGCTATTACTCCTTGATTTAATCTCTAAACTAGAAGTGAAACAAATAAAATAGTTATAGGTTATTTACTAAATTAAAAATGCAGTCTTCCAAAATATATTTCTATTGCCACTCTTAAAGTTCAACAACCCTGTCTTATTGCATAGATTTGAAACATTAAGTCAGAACAAGGTCATAAAGAGGCATTTTTTTTCATGTTTAAGTGAGCATATTACTTGAAAATTTGAAAAAAAAAATACTTTAGCATAACTATTTCAATGTATACACTACCCACTGATGCTTGTCGCTAAATTTTAAAACTGTTTACATATTTATAAATTTGAAGGTCAAAAAGTAATGTAAGATTTAAGAGTGAAAAGCAAGAATAAAATTCACCATAAATTTTACACTAAGATTTAATACTTTCATAGTGCTAAATTACAGTGTGGAAATGCAGGCATTTGGTACTTTAACTGGATTAGCAAACAACATACAAGTAGACAGCAGAAATGAAACTGAATGCATATCAACTACAACACCCAAGCACATAAATAAGAAGAACAGTGTGTTGTAAATCTCCCCAAGTGCAACTGACATATGGAAGGTCATGCTGATTTACATGCTAAATAAATATCAATCAATAGTGTGATTCAGCTTTTAAAGCTAATGAGTTATGGAGGTGCTTTTACAGTATTTAGAATAGTAGCACAGATGTAAAGTGAAGCTTTCTAAATTACCTAAGCAAAGAAAAACATACAAGGGTTAGTAAGGAGTCAGAGGAAAGATCTAGAATAAGAGTTTAAGACATTAGAAAGACTTCATAATACATCAGAGAATCATGAAAAATTGTTCCTAAGGTAGATTGCAGAATGAACAAGATATATGATAAAGGAAGAGCACAAGATGGTCATATAGTGAAATATTTTGACAATAAGTATAGTTAAACACAAGACTAACTTTAAGTTGTGGAGTCATTTGCTTAGAGAGATTTTAGCGTGGACTAGGTCTTCATAGATGACATAGCTGGAACATAGTTCTTTCAAAAATGCTAAAATGTTCACCAGACTACTTAGAATATGTTTGCAATTCCAAAAAATAAAACTTAGAATTTAGTGTCAGTGAACCTGATTCTGAATTCCAGCTGAACCAGTGTTTCTTCTCACTCATGATGGCAGAAGTATAAAGAGGTAAAAGTTGTTTGTTAGTGAGAAGAAAGAACACAGACATGCACACTTATGTCAAGGAGACAGACATACACATCCAGAAAGCCACAGCCATTACCATTCATCAAAAAATAAATACATATATAAAGTAAACATTAAAAAAAATAAGCTCCCAGCCTTTGTGATATGCATATCGATAGGAGGGACACAAAGTCTTCTATATAAATCACAAATAATGTATCATTATTTTATTAATATGTATTTATTAAATACATAAGAATAATACTACATTTAAACATGATTATTCATAATGGACCAAATTCAAAAGCAGATATACCAGTCCAGAAAATCATAGTTGTGAGATTCAGAAGTGGAAAAAGTAGAATTCAGAAGAATAATCTCAATCATACCAGAATTGGGACCAGTCCCTTGGTTCTGAGGTTAATAATTATAAGTACTTTCCAGATGAGAGGAAACTAGAAGTTGATTTCAAAATCCCAATCTGTAGATGCCTAGTTATTCATCATGATACCTGAGTAGAAAATATGCTTATTTCTTATTCCTTAATGGGTTCAGTCATTGCCAACAAATCTTTTTGTCATCTTCAATAAATCCTAAGTCTAAGAAGAAAATAAATACTCTCCAGGTATTGCTATACAAATCTCCATGAATTAGATTATCTGTTCCCAAATATTTTAACCTGAAGTAAAGTATAATAATAATAAAAAAAGGTAATTACTCTTTAAGAAGACCATCTTAAGCAGGCTTAACTTTGTTTGGATGATCCACAAATGACAAAATTAAGATTAGTAGTTCTCGTATTTGGTAAGTACCTGAAGAAGTTAGAAAGAACTATAAAGCTTTATTTAAAATACCAAGTTTCAGTATTTAGTACTAGAAATTTTAAGGTTAAAAATATGGGATGGCACTCTTTAATGTTTACTGTATGGCTCCCAATTGTTTGTGATACACAATTAATATACACAAATACAAGTAAATATGTATTTTAAATTAAAAGCTATGAAGGAGAATTACTCAAGGATTGATACATTTATTTACTAATATCTTCTACAAATATCACGTTGAACTATATGAAATTGTCATTTTTGTAGTGCAGAAGTAGTTGAATATTGGTGATTTCATATTGTTAAATTCAACATTTATTCAATCACATTTGTGTTTGAGGATCAGTTACAGGCACTGAGGATACAATGTGAGCAAAATTAGAGTTTGATGTGTAAATAAATTAATCCTCTTCAGTTTTCATGGCCTTTTAGTATGTCTATATCTCCCTTGGATGACTGTTTTCAGTCCATCCCATCCATCCATTGGTTCATCCATGCATTCATTATACAAATGTTTATCTGGCACTTGATACATGCCAGATATTTGTCTAGGTATTAAGCACACATTCATTATCCAAAAAAAAAAAAAAAAACCCACACATAATCTCTGCCCTAATGAAACTTAAATCTTAGGAAAACAGACATCAAAACAAACAACCCTCACAACATTATGAATATAAACATTGTGATAAGTATATTAAAAATATGTATAAGTGGCTTTATGAAAGAGTAACCAGGAAAATCGTGCCTGATTTTGAGGTTTCACATTTTATAGTCAGTAGTCCACACTCTTTGAGGCCTCTCAAAACTGCAAGGGGGGAACCTGTAATAATGCTTAATAGCCAATGTAACTTGGGCTAAGTGCTTTACAGATGTTTTCTCATTTAATTGTCACAGCAAAGCAGACACAATTCTAGTCCCCATTTTACTGATCAGGAATCAAATCTTAACGGGTTAAGTAATTTGCCTAAGAACACAAAGCTAATGAATGATCTCAGAATTTGGACTCTAGAAGGCTTTCTCTCCATTATCTCTGTTTTCAGCCTTTGCTTATGTTGCCTCCTATAACTCATCTCTGATTTATCCTGTCTGGCCTGGAACACCAGGGCTAATATAATAGCCCCAGGACACAACTTTTCTAGAAAATAACCCTAGGATTTTTCAACTAAGCCCTTTTCTTTGTGTGCTGAGATGTAATTGGGAAACGCAAGGCAGGAGAAGGGTGACAGTTGATGGCATGGTCAGTCAGCCGAGAAACGACTGAAGCTAAGGTGTCTCAAGCAGTCATCATCTCTGTTCACATAATCCTATGAAATGTGATCTGAAGTTCCCTTTTAGTTTAGGACTGATACCTGATCTTCAACAGTTATGAACTGAAGCAACCTTTACTCAAATCCAAAAATATGTACTACAAATATGCTAAAGTTTACAAACAACTGTAACATAAAATCCTCAGTGTCTCACAATGCCTCTTTATGTAGAGTTGAAATGGGAAAAAAAAAAAAAGAAAAGAAAAAAGAACATAAACTTCAAAGTTTAGCAGGCAGGGTTAAAACTTAAGAACTAGGTGAAATACACAATGTTAAATCCTTAAGCAAATTTAACATAATTTGGACAAGTGAAAGACATCTCAGAATACTTGACAGGAATTTTTCTATTAAATTTCACGGCAAATGACCCTTATTTACCTCTTCTCATCACTCCTGATAAAGAAGTGATACTGTGAACACTACCATTAATGCACTTACTCTGAAATATAACATTAAAAATAACGTAATTATAATTACAGTCAGTAAACACCAACTATAGAAGACAAAATTTTCTGTACCACCAAATTCCCTCTCTTTGATTATCCACCTCTCCCATGTGGCTAAGAATAGGGATTTAATCTTTACTATTTTCCCCTAGGCCTCATTTGTAGGAAGCATTTCCACTATGTCCAGAAACCATAAATACATATTTTTTATGGATGTCTTCATCTGTATGAAGCTGCCAAGTTTACTTTGAAATCTACCACACTCAACATAGTAAGATGAAACATTATTTGTAGCACTGTAAAAGTTGTTACTAATGTGTGGTATATGAGTTTATATATGACACAGGTTTCTTTGGTTGCAAGCAACAGAAACCAATGTGGACATTCTAATGAAAAAAAGGAATGTGTTGCAGGAAGATACAAGAGCTCACAAGATCTGGGGAAGGTAAACAACCAGATTTAAAACTGACAAGAAACAGGCAACTACAAATCCTACCAGACCTTCCAAGTCACCACTGCTGCTACTAGGATCAAATGCCAATCATTAGTTCTGTTTTGAATTACTCTGCTCAAGTTTCAAATCCACCCCACCCCCCAAAAGAAAGAGAGAATCTGGCTGAATAAGCTTAGATTATAGACGTCTATCTTTTTCCTAGAGAAAGGAGAATTCTAGTTAAATCCTAGTAAAAAAGGCCCCAAAGACCCCTTCTGTTTCTGGAGTAGGAAAACTTGATTTATTGCATTAAAAAAGAACATGTACTGATGGTGGATCTTTCTCCAAAAGGAAATCGGAATGCAGTTAAAATGACAAATCACTGTTGACTGGCAGAAGACAAGAAAACTAAATAAAACAATTTTTCCCCTAAACTGTAGAATATATGCATCTCCTTTGACCCAACAATAGCACTCCTAGACATTCACCAAAACAGAAATGCATACATATGTTCACAAAAAGTATGTACAAGAAAATTCAGAGCAATATTCTTGGTAGTGGGAAAAAAACTGAAAATTACTCAAATGTCCATTAACAGTAAAAAGGGTAAACACCGCATGCATAACAATGTGAATCTCACAAGTATTCTGTCAAGGGAAAGAAGCCAGTACTAAACAGAACCTGGTGCATTACCTGATGCATTCTTCTGTTATCAAATTAAAAACAGGCAAAACGAACCTGAGATGTTAGAAGTCAACATATGAGTTACTCTCAGGGAAGGTAGGAACTAGAGGGGACAGGAGGAAGTTTCTAGGGTGCTACTGATGGTCCGTTTCTTGATCCAGATGCTTCTAAATGCTGTATTCAGTTAGTAAAATTCTATGCACGTGTGTATCCTTATGATTGGAGCACTTTTCGTTGTGAGTGTGAGTATCACTGTATATCTACATAAAACTACATAAAGGAAATAATGGTGACATTAATTATAGAACAAAAATAGAAAAGATTAAAGGAATCCATATAGCCATCCTAATGCAGACATGACCAAAAATCAAAATGGAAGCAGCACAATATGTTCATTAGTTTTCATGGAATCACATGAATCACATACATAGCATTATGCCTTTTCAGGAAAAAAGGCAGACTTGAAGTGATTTGCCTAAGATGGCATTACTAATAGTGGCAGGCACGAGGAATAGGCTTCCTGAATGCCTGATGACAGTTTTCTTTTGTTCATATCACACCTCTCCTATTATGCAGTTCCCAAAGTTTATACAGTTTCCATTTACAGAAAGCAGGATAAATGAGGTCCTACAATACCAAGTGTAATGACATAGAGCCGAATGGATGTCCCTGCTTACAGCACACCTAGAAGGAGAAGTCACATGCCTGTGAGCAGCAGCTGCTTATGTACACTTAACAAAGAGGAACTGCCATTCAAGTCCACACTGATCATTGATTATATCATTGTACTTAGGGGGCCTGTCAGGGTGATGCCACCTCTTAGGTAGAGGCATGGGTCATTTTCTAAAATCAAAGCCTTAAGTGAAAGCCACAGGAAGGTAAACTTTACCTCAGAAAAAAATTCTTATCACCCACGACTTAACAATATACATATTCTCTGCGTGTGCTCTTACAGAATAATTCTTGACAAAGAATTAAAGTCTAAACTAGCATAAGATAAAGTCTAAACTAGCATAAGAAGAAAATCTAGGTATAGCAGCCAGAAATTCAAATAGTTTTGACTATTATATATTGATCATATTCCTAGCAGCAAATGACTGAGGGGCAAATTTAGAACTATGAAATATCCCTGCTTGTTTCATTTTATTTTCAACATTAAACCTCTAAAATGTAATCAATTTGTTTGTTATGATTCTATAAACTATTGGAGGTTCACACATTGGAGGGTGAAATCGGTTGTTAAGACAGCGTGAAATGAAATGAATTCATGACAGAGGTCTTATGATGATGTCATCATAGTATTGAGCTTTAAAAATACCTTGAGCAGAATATAGTCTATCCTCTGCCTGTAGTTCACATATTCCCTAGACTTCTCATCAGATGACTGAAATGTCTCTAGGAAATGCAAATTGTAAGCCTGAAGCCACAGTTGCAATTATAAATAAAACAGATTTTTCCACAACCAAACACTCCCAGTACATAAATCGGAGAGCTTCGTAATCTAGACCCACTGGGAAGATATGTAATATACAGAATATGTGCTGGATTACATTTTAAAAATCTAAGTCAAAGACCTAAAAAATCTTCTGAATTCTGAAACCCATCTGAGCCCAAAGATTTCAGATAAGGAATGATAGACCCTTATAATTTAGTAAATTATACAACTGCAAATTTAAAAGAGTATAATATTAGATTGATGAAATTATTCTTTGTGTAGATCAAAATAATCCAATATCAACACTTTTATATGGTTCAACCTAGTTGTTCCTCATTCCTCATACTTTCAATTACTGGTGTAACAAGCTATTAGAATGTACCTGGTTCTCAGTTTCATCTGAGGCTCCAATAATGATATGGGTCAGACTCACCTTACCACCCACCCAAAGGGATTTTAAAATAGGAATGCAAGAGAACGTATTCTGTGGTCCTTGGGACACCTGATCCAGATCAAAGATATTTATTAAAGAGGAGAGACGGGAAGGCTGCTTAAAAGTCATGAAATCCTACTTCTAACTCCTAGCACTAGTAAGAGGAGATAGGGCTTCAAGTCCCCTACCTAGGAAAATTGTTTTTGAAATATGTTTGCTGAAATTGTTGGATACAGAGAGGGCTGGTACTTGGTTCAAGCTTGAGAAGTCTAAACTATAAATGGGATCTGGCTCCTCCCTATAAGAGATGTGCTCCATCTTTGCTTAAAGGATGAAGCCAGGAGAGTGAGATTTTAGAAGGATCAGCTTGCACTTCAGAGTGTGATAGGTCACGAGATCCAAAAAAAAAAAAGTGTTACCTACAGACAAACGAAGGCCATACCAGGAAAAGAGCAGGCAAGGAGCCATCTTGGGTCTGTCCCTATAAGACTGTCTGGAGGGACCAGAGACCTCTGGAGAAAGAGGCCAGAGTTGTAGCAGTGGATGCTCAGAGGCCAAAGAAGTCATCTAAGGGACCTTTCTCAATAGAGAGGTTTCCTCCACAGAAAAGGGGGACCAGAAACAAACATGGGAGGAACCCAAAAGCATACCCCAGTGTGCAAGCCATGGTGCAGGACAGACCTTATTACCAGATCACACCAAATGAAAGTTGTTCTTGTCCTACTCCCTGAACAAATCTTCCTTCCCTTTATTGAGGTCAAAATAGCAATTGTTAGAAGAAGAAACCTGTCTCACTGATCATCCCTGCTCCCTTTTTCCTGATAATTTCCAGTCTGAAACAGACCTTTGCAATAGGGAAGGGGGGTAGGAGAAAAGATTTAATACATGCACATTCAGTGTTTAATTACAGGTATTGAACATTCCAACTTGGGTTGAGATTATATGCAATTTAGAGGGACTAAGGTCTATGCAGAAAACACATGAGGCATGTTTCTTAAGCATACTTGTTTATATTTATTAAACAAGATATAAAATGAATAATAATAACTCTATCATGGACTAATCACATGAATATGTAGATAAAATTTGATTTTTCCTAAATAACTTTTTCCTGTGCAAAAAGAACTAGAAGGACACACAGTACAATTACTGTGAATGCAAGAGAAACTCCCAGAAATGCTGCACTAAGATTATTTTTTAATTATAGTATGGAGGTTCCTTAGAAAACTAAAAATAGAACTATCATATGACCCAACAATCCCACTCCTGGGCATATACCCAGAGAAAACCGTAATTCAAAAAGATACATGCACCCCAATGTTCATTGCAACGCTATTTACAATAGCCAGGACATGGAAGCAACCTAAATGTCCATGAACAAACGAATGGATAAAGGAGATATGGTACATATATACAATGGAATATTATTCAGCCATTAGAAAGGAACGAGGTTGGGTCATTTGCAAAGATGTAGATGGACCTAGAGATGTCATACAGAGTGAAGTAAGTCAGAAAGAGAAAAACAAATACTGTATATTAACTCATATATGTGGAATCTAGAAAAATGGTATAGACGAACTGATTTGCAACACAGAAATATAGACACAGACGTAGAGAACAAACGTATGGATACCAAGGTGGGGAGATGGATTGGAAGATTAGGATTGACGTATATACACTACTACATATAAAATAGATAACTAGTGAAAACAGACTGTATAGCACAGGGAACTCTACTCAGTGCTCTGTGGTGACCTAAATGGGAAGGAAATCCAAAGAAGAGGGGATAAATGTATAAGTGTGGCTGATTCACTTTGCTGTACAGCAGAAACTAACACAACATTGTAAGGCAACTATACTCCAATAAAAAATAAATAATTTTAAAATTATAATTATTAGGAGTAGAAATACATGCAATTAGTAATTGCATGTAATTAGTAAATATCAATTTTAATTCCATAAACTATCTTCAATATGAAATGATCATAAAATATTGGTCATGAGTCAAATGTTTAAAATGTATCTAAAGATTTAATAAGGCTTTGCATCAGAAAATAAACACAAGGTAATTCAGACTGAAAATTTCATTTCCTGTTAAGGTTTAAACTTCTATGAGAAACATAACCACATATTTCAAGCCCACAGCTTGAGGATTTTTATCATATATTTATCTGCACCCAGAGCTACTGTGTTTATGTATATAATCTTCTCAACTAATGCCTCACATTCATTAATTCATTCTACACATATTCTGAATACCTACTTACATTTCAGATGTTCTAGCCAATGGGTAGATAAATAATAGTGAACTAGACATGAATGTGTAGACTGCTCTCAGGAAGCATTGCACAATTAATATAAAGTATGACATATGTCACAAAATGGTAGAAAGCATAAGAATGCTTCAAGGAGTGATGCATAGTTCTATCCGGGAGCAAGGGAGGGTAAAACGTCGCTCATTATTTTTGTGCACAATCAGAAATGTGGTCACTGCAATAGATTCACTATGCTCTTAAAATGACAATCAAAACATAATAATTGTGGTACTGATAAAAAAATAATGTATATATGGGACTAAATGAATGATTTCAAGTCTTTTTTTGGCATTATTTTCAAACAATATTTTCAAAGGTGGCTCTGCTATATTTTAATCCAAAAGTTCAAAAGAAATACAATTGACCCTTCAACAACACGGGTTGTACAAATACTCGAGTCTACTTAGAAGTGAATCTTTGTCAATAGTACATACTACACTACTACACGATCCAAAGTTGTTTGAATGCATGGATGTGGAACCATGGATATGGAAAAATATGTGTATAAGGAGGGCCACTATAGGTTATACTTGGATTTTCAACTGCAGGGAGAGTCAGAGTCCCTGACACCTACTTTGTTCAAGGGTCAACTGTACTTTATTTTTCATTCTGTGTGATGTCACAGAAATTTTACTTGAGGAAATGTACGCCTTTATCTCACAACAGTTCACTCAGACTATTATCCTCATTGCTGATTCAACTTTCCGACATGCTTCTGTATTATCTTTGTTTTATTTTTTCTTAAATTGCCTAAACATATGACTATGATCAGCACAGTTTTTTTCTGTCCATCTCAGTGACAGAGTCAGAAGATAAATAAAGAAGTGAATGACCAAACATGCATCTGCTGAAAGTATCTCAAAGGAGACATATTTTAAAAGGTACCCCAAGGCACACTGGAAGTTAATTTTGGATTTGAAAATACTACTTCAGAAAAGCAATAGTGTTTATTTGGAAGAAAAATTGAAGGAAAAGAACAATAGGTTAGGTGGAGAGCAAAATAATCTACTGTAAAAATAAGCATCAAAGAGAAAAGTAAAAATATGCCATGTGGAAAAACATATTTCCGCAATGTGTTGTGAAAAGTAGCAAATACTGCTAAATCATACTGAGGAAGAGACATTTTGTCCTAGTGATTTTCTACAGATGTCAGCTGTGGCAGGCCACTAATTTATGTTTAGAGAAATAAATAAGAATAGGTTTAGTTGAAGAATTTTTAGGTTTGATGCTTAAGTTTTCTTGGAAGGATCACTGGTTATTTTTTATGCATAAAGAATACTTGCAACAAACAAGGACCTATTGTGTAGCATAGGGAACTCTGCTCAGTATTATGTAACAACCTAAATGGAAAAGAATTTGAAAAAGAATAGATACATATATATGTATAACTGAATCACTTTGCTATACACCTGAAACCAACATGACACTGTTAATCACCTATACTCCAATATAAAATAAAAAGTTAAAAATAAAATATGTATTCTAGGCAAAAATTAATTAATTAATTAATTAAAGAATACTTGCAAACACACACTCGGAGTAATCTTATTTGTGATATGAAGGCAGTAATGATCTGTAAAAGGTTCATGCATCACTATTGTAATAAAAACAATCAACCTCAGTCTCTCTTCTCATCCCTTCTTACCCTCCACTCACACAGTAGTTATTCATTTACTTGTTTCTGCTAATGGTGTCACTATTTTCCTGCCTTCCAATCTTGAAAGCAGCAGTTTAGATCACAGGTTTGGAATTAGACAACCACCCGAGGCCCAGCTATGTCACTAGCTGGGGTTATTACTTAACCTTGAGCAAATTACTTAACCTCTCTCAGCCCCATTTCTTTACTCTACACAACAGAGATCACAATATCTTGTTTACTCCATTTTTGTAAAGATCACAATAATACATGCAAACTAACATAGGAAGCATTCATTACATGAGCTAGTATCACTATCACCAGGATTATCCACCTTTCCTTAGCAACACTATGATATTTATCCTTCCTTCTCCTTTCCTATCCATCTTCATTCTGTCACCGAGCCTCTGACCCTCACTTCCTACTGTCTCTACCTCCATATCCCAGTGTTCTTCTACCCTCTTCATAAACAAAACCAAAACAGAAAGAATATTCCTCTTCTGTACACCTGGCTTCTGCTACAAATACAACCTGTCCCTTCCTTCCCCTTGCGAAGCCTGCTCAAATGTGACACCCCATTTGCATGAAATCACAGGCTAATAGGTTTTCCAGCCTAAAATGTTTTCAGATGGGGAAGCCTAGAATACTACCTATCCTAGCTGGTAAGTAGAGTCTTGCTCTTTCTGAACAAGATTACTCTCCGACCTAAGGCATTTAACCTCTGTCAGTACCTTTCATCAGGAGTTCACCAGACCTCCACTCATAGAAGCCCTGGTACTCATTGTAAAGAAGAAAACCTGAGCAGAGAAAAAGGGAGTTTCTCTTTTTCCATAGATATTACAGTCTCAACACGTATACTGTAAGTGTTCCCCTTGGTTCCTTACCACAGGCTCCTTGGAGGACAAGAGGTCATGTTGAGCTTTGGGTTTTTTCCTTCTCTTTCTTTCCCTTTCCTTCCTCTCTCTGCCTCCTCCCCTTCCCTCTTCCTTCCCTCTTGTCCTCCACTCCTCCTCTTTTTTCTCCCCATTCTCCCTCTTCCTCATCATTATACCTGGATGCCTAATGTGTCTTTCAGATGATCCTAAGCATGTCTGAGTACATCAAGGTGCATCTGGCTTGAGCAATACTCTGTCAATCACCCAGCAGAGCATCTAGAATCTCCTGTTCTGCATGGATGACATAATAATAGGGCAAGGTATCCATATTCAGCCAGGTTGGATAAATGGAATTTAACTCTGTGTGTTTTATTTCTGCCTTAACCACCTTAGAGAAACTAAACCCATTCTAAGAGAAAGTAAAGGATAAGGTGTATAGCCAGCTCCTACATGACTTATCTTCGAATAATATGAAAATAAATCGCCTCACTTCTAGGCAGAGAATAATGGCCACACATAAAGGTCTCCTCGGCTCCACTGTCACCCAGGAGTGGTCTGGGAGGGAGAGTACTGCAGATATAGATGACTTAACATACCAGGTCATTCTGCCTCCTCATGCTTATCTGTGGCAAAATGTCAACGTCACTTCAGAATATGATTGTGGGGCTTCCCTGGTGGCGCAGTGGTTGAGAATCCGCCTGCCGATGCAGGGGACACGGGTTCGTGCCCCGGTCCGGGAAGATCCCACATGCCGCGGAGCAGCTGGGCCCGTGAGCCATGGCCACTGAGCCTGTGCGTCCGGAGCCTGTGCTCCGCAATGGGAGAGGCCACAACAGTGAGAGGCCCACGTACCACAAAAAAAAAAAAAAAAAAAAAAGAATATGATTGTGATCTACTGAATATAGTCTACTGGGAATTGTGTTGTTCCTGCTTTTCATAATACACTTTCCCATGTGCCATTCCTTCATCAGTTGAAGGGTAAGCCCAGGTGACCAAGGGAACTACTAGACTCTACAAACACTTCAGTACCTCTGACACACCATTATGCTACATTTTGCCTCCACATCTTCCTTCATCCTACCCATCCTCTCTCTCTTCTTTTTTTTTTTTTTTTTTTTTTTTTTTAGCATTACACGGGCCTCTCACTGTTGTGGCCTTTTCCATTGCGGAGCACAGGCTCCGGACGCGCAGGCTCAGCAGCCATGGCTCACAGGCCCAGACGCTCCTCAGCACGTGGGATCTTCCCGGACCGGAGCACGAACCCGTGTCCACTGCATCGGCAGGCGGACTCTCAACCACTGCGCCACCAGGGAAGCCCCCTCTCTCTCTTCTTAATCATAAATGCTTCCCTCTGTCTGGAATCATTTTCACCAGATAAACATTCTGAAATATCTCCCATATCAACACAAAACAAAAACCCTCCTCTTATATTCATATTCTCCTTCAGATAACATCCAATGTCTGTGCTCCTTGTTTAGCAAAAAAATATTTTAAAAGTTTTATCATCTCTGTTCTACTTCTCTCTTGAATCCAATCAGGCTTTCATTTTTGCTTTCCATTGAAACAATAGTTGACAAACTTGGCAGTTACCTCCATTGTTGCTAAATACTGTGGTTGTTCTTTGGGTCATCTTATTTGTTTTAGCAGCAGCATTTGACACAGTTGATCATGGTCTCCTTCTCATAACAGCGCCTTGACTTAGCATTTTACTCTGCCAGATTCTCATCTTCTCAAATTCTAATTTTTGGAGTTCTCCTGGGTGTAATTTTTGGGCTCTGCCTCTTGTCTCATGATTTTATAACATCTATATCCTGCTAATTCCTAAGTTTATATCTACAGTCCAGTATCCCTCCCCCACAAATTCATTTCATGAAATAAAATACTTTAAGCCTGTTTTAAACTATTTTAAGTGAAGTTATCTCTCTACTCTAAGCAGTTTATTCACCTATGATTGAAAACAATATCTATATTTCAGGGTTCTCGCAAAGTTGAAATGAAATACCTTAAGTGGACATATTATTTTAAAGTGCTAAAAAATATAAAGGATTAAAATTAGAAAATATCTTTAATGTTACTTCTCAAATACGCCCAGATATTAAAAATTTTAGTGGTACAAATACAGTGCTACTTTTCAAAATGGCATTCCTCTATTCAATATATAATGAATATATCTTGTAAGAATATGCATTTTCTATGGAACTCATTAGAGTAAAATTGTATGTTAACTTCTAACATGTATCTGGCAAACATCTTTATTTTCTCTGAACTGATCCTTCAGGGAAAAAAATGTGTCCCCCGAAGAAATTAATGTTACTAATGAAACAGCACCAGATCAACCCAGTTAAGACAAATTATTCCATTCATAATATTTACTTTCTGATTAGTCTTTGTAGAAAACTTCTAGAGAAAACCGTAACTAAAAGAATTCATTTATTAGAACAATCAAAAAAAAATGATACTTTTTAAAACCTTAAAGTTCAAACAGGAGTTGAATGAATTTTTTTATACTTTCAAACAGTTATTTTGATGACACAAAGACATGGACACAGTGGATGCTGCAAGATGTTCTTGCTCTGTAAGCCTAGTTACACAAGCTTGCTCTGAAATACAAAAGGGGGTCAGCAGGGGACACAGCTGACTAATAACTGTGGATGAGATTAAAGCAAACTGTACAAACCAAATACTGTTTTTGCAGCCTAATGATTTTTGAAAACTACTTGCTGGGTAATTATGATTAATCCAAAAGAAAATCTGGCATCCAGTGCTTTAATTCAATTTACGAGTGATTAGGGCATTGAGAAGGTAAGATAATAGCTCTCTTAATGGGGTGCCTTTAAGCACAAAATTACCTTTTGAATGCTTGAAGAAAAACATTTCAAGATTTAAAAACCTTGCAGTGATTATTAAAACCTCTGACAAGCGTTCTCTATGCTCTAATAATCAAACAAAATAAAAGTTCTTTGCCCTACTTAGCTTTACCCTTTCAATCCAGGTCAGCCAACCCACCCACGTTGTCACATCTTCAACCTCATCTTCATTACAAGCTCTATAATCTCAAACTTATTTCCCCCCTTTGAGTACAACTTCTTGTCTTTCCGCTTTACCAGTTCTTTAATATTACAGAATCTGATCATCAACCTCCTCATGATCCCTCATCCCCCTACTTATTTTTGCTATCCTCAACTCTTTATTTCACTTAACTCTATTTCCTCAACCTCTCTACCATAGACATGCACTTCAATCAAATCCTCACCATATCTCTCTTGAGAGTCTGCTACAGCATGCAAAGAGAACATACAGAGCCTCAGTGGATAGGGCCGAGATAACTGGCAAAAGGTCACTGTGATTCTAAAACAAGGAGAGATGGACACAAATAACAGCAGCAAGGCAAAATGAAATACTGGGATAGAAAAGAACCAGGACAACACGAATAAAAAAAGATCAGAAAAAGCAGTCCAACAGGAGAGAGATCTGGGTGAATATAAGATCTCTGTGGCATATATGTGAAAGCTGGCTATATTCAAATAGCCAGGGATAGAATAGATCCTATTACCCACACTGGGCCCCTTTCTATGCCCTTGAGTTCACCTGTTGGAAAGCTTTGGCACAGGCTGGTTCATTAATCAGATGGGCTGTGATCTCTTGTGATCATTATTCTGAGGCTTATGTCTTCTCTAACAAGTCACTGGAGTTATTTATTTATAACTCCAGTAGTTATAAATATTTAGTTATCAGATGGTATTAATGATGGAGGATTGGATCTTATTATTTGGTATATGGTTCAGGGAACAATAGCTGTGTAGCTACCCCTCTTTCTTAAAGATACACACAGTACAATGTTGAGATTATATATGTTACAATAACAAGACAAGATATGACTGATGTGGGCTCAAGACATAAACAGAGCCTCTAATTTTCCCTAAGTAAAAATAATATACATGGGATTTCCCTGGCGGTCCAGTGGTTAGGACTCCGTGGTTCCACTGC
This sequence comes from Kogia breviceps, assembly GCF_026419965.1. Lineage (NCBI taxonomy): Eukaryota > Metazoa > Chordata > Mammalia > Artiodactyla > Physeteridae > Kogia > Kogia breviceps. The sequence goes on along the minus strand of NC_081321.1, from coordinate 68,586,904 downwards.
AGGGGGCGCGGGTTTGATCCCTGGTTGGAGAAATAAGATCCCTGGATGGAGCGCGGCACAGCCAAAAAATAATAATGGGGGCTTCCCTGGTGGCGCAGTGGTTGTGAGTCCGCCTGCCGATGCAGGGGACGCGGGGTTCGTGCCCCGGTCCGGGAAGATCCCACATGCCGCGGAGCGGCTAGGCCCATGAGCCATGGCCGCTGAGCCTGCGCGTCCGGAGCCTGTGCTCCGCAACAGGAGAGGCCGCGACAAGTGAGAGGCCTGCGTACCGCAAATAATAATAATAATAATGATAATAAAAATAAAGACATGTTAAAATATATAAATATATACATATAAATACACACACACACACAACCAGTCAGGGCTAGCTTCATAGTGTGTGACCTGGGCAATCACAAAGAGCCTCATGCTCTGAAGGGACTGAGCATGCTTTAATGCTCTGTTGTTGCCTTCCTCAAATTCCTAATAATTTTGTCTTTGAACTTGTGTTTTGCTAGTGAAAACAGGACAATGGAGCACGCATGTTACCAGAAAAGATATGCACACTGTACATGTGCATCTCTGGTCCTGCTCACGTCATTTGCAATACTTCATGACACAGAATTCTGGTGGACACACAATGCATGTGAGTTCCGTAAGACTCAAAGTTAGCCCAAGATACCTGTGTTACATCTACAACTGAATAAGCAGAGCATGCCAGACCTGAGAGGTCACACTTAACTATTAGAACAAGAACTTGCTTCAAATGCAGACAGAAGGCAATGGTATTCTAAAAAACACGAAAAACCAAGAACTCCTACAGTATCTTTTCATATATGTGCTACTTCCATGTATGAGCTACACATTTACACTGAAAATAATGACATACGGAAAAAAAGGGAAAGATAGAGCAACCTGTAGTTCCTTTTCACTTCCTTACTCACCAGAGAGCTGAAGGCAATAAGATTAATAGAATGTGTGCGTATCAAAACATAATATAAGAACAAATTTTGTGCTGCATTTCCGTATGTATGAAGTATGAATTGTATACTTTTGGTATTTCTAACAAATTAAATATGTTGCTATTTCTACGTTATAAACTGGCATTGTGTAATGTAAATATGAGCAGTAAAATTCAAACTAATAATTAAACATTTAATTTTTTTTTTTTTTTTACTTTAAATAACCAATACAAAACACAATGGCAAGTCAAGAGAGAGACTATGGAAGAAAAGAAAAAGCTTCATGTTCTGTTACCTTTAATTGTATTTTTGCTCCTTTTTGAACAGGGGCTCCTGCATTTTAATTTTGCACTGGACTCCACAAATTATGTAACCAACCCTTAAACCAGTTTACAAATAGAGAGGGTGGAGCATGTGTAATTGTGTGTGAAAGAGAAGAAAGGAAAAGAATATGGCTAGGCTTATCCTTGGGGTTAACCTTGCTTGATTACATATTTGGACATAGGAAGGTAGGATGCACAAAATATGCTTATGTAGTCATAACATTTTAATATATGTGCCCAGGAAGTTTCCAATTTAGAAAGATTAAAGCTCTGGGATGAAGCAATAGTTTTTTTCTGTTCCCTATCCAATTTCCCCTTCTCCCACTTTTGAGAATAAAATGAGTATTTATTACAATTTGTGGAAATTTTAAGAGATGATTAATTATATTATTGAAAATCTAAACTTTTGTAAAGAAATCTGCTGGTTAACATTATACTCTAATCTATAGGAGAAATACAATGATAGGGGTAGGTGGATTGTACAAAATAGCATGTAATTCTCTGTATTTCATTCCTCTTCAACATGATGAATGGCTTTTTCAGATTTTCCCAGGTATGGATACTTATAAATGATTGCCACGCCACTTAATGGCTTTCTATAACAAGCGCTCTAATAATACAGAAATTTTCCAAAGTTTAGTCAGTTATGTTGTCCTTCATTCATTCCATCACCATTGCTCAGCATTTAAGCTAATCTTGATTTATTTGTTTTGACATCTCTTTCCTTTACTCAGTGAAGATGGAAATAAGTGCTTTTAGAACCTGGAAAAACCTTTAATTCCTATCAGCTAAGGAAAAATTACAAAACATTGCCATTTCTACCACGTTTAGAAACAGGCAAAAACTACCTTTTTCTTTTCAAATTTAGTAGTTCCTAAAAGCAAGTATGCAGTATTTGTCTATCAGAATAAGGTAATTATTCGTGGAAATGATTAACATTTGCATGTACCTTGTCCTCTCAAATTTCTCTTGTTTTTTCTCACACATATCAGGCTGGTGCTTAGTAACTGTGCACCTAGGGAATCCTTCAAATACTGCAGTATTTCAGTATGCACCTCCTTGCTTCTCATGACTGCACAGAAGCTTTGGTTCATAGGTGCCCTGTGGAAGAGTGTTTGCCTCTGAAGTTGCAGGTTTTTTAATAATCATGTCAAGGTCTTACTCTTTTCAGGAAAAAAAAAAAACACTGACTTTGTTTATAGTTACATGTATTATCAATACTTTGCTTTCCTAGGAGATCTTCAGCATCACTAGTCAGTTTTCTTATAGATAACGGACTCAGACTTAACTTTTGGAAGGTGATAGAGTAAACATTCTTTGAGAAACAAGTTGGCCAGTTTTTCTTTGCCTTTTGCTTCCTAAAAGATATAAGATAAAGCCCTCATCTTTCTATGGTTCTATAAAACATTGTTTGTAATATATTTATCATATTTATATTAAATATTATTATAAAAAACTATTTGTCCTCCCTCAAAACTGTGAGCTTTTGGCAGGATCTGGTAGGGTAGGATAAACAGGAATTATTTCTTGTTCATTTTGTATTCTCAGTACTTAGCAAGTTAATTTATATACTAAGCACTGAGGAAATATTTGTTGAATAAATGAAATGGTTGAATTTAAACCTAGATTTCCCCAGGGAGATCATATTCAGAGTTATAACCCAAATGTCACTGGTCTGCTCTATTTACTTATCTACTGCAGGAATTTCAGCTTCTTACTGTGGTGTGTGGTTATATATGGTGATGACTCACATGGGCTCATAAACAGTGTTGCTGTTGCCTTCATATAAAAATTACTTGAGGGCTTCCCTGGTGGCACAGTGGTTGAGAGTCCGCCTGCCGATGCAGGGGACACGGGTTAGTGGCCTGGTCCAGGAAGATCCCACATGCCACGGAGCTGCTGGGCCCATGAACCGTGGCCACTGAGCCTGTGCACCCGGAGCCTGTGCTCTGCAAAGGGAGAGGCCACAACAGTGAGAGGCCCGCGTACCACAAAAAGAAAAAAAAAAAATTACTTGAGATGGAAGCTGCACGTTGTTGGAACATTATGGCTACCATTCACAATGACACAGTCTTCTTGCTTAGGGCATTAATTTCCCAAAGCTAAACCCTGAAGCTACCAAAGCAGTACTGGGTTCCCTTCAGTCAATACTGTTCATGTGCTCTACTGTTTTCCATATAAAAATTGAACTCTGTTCTCTCCAAATAAATGACAGACATTGTCATCATTAATTCATGTATTCAATTAACAAAGCTGTGTTGAATGTCTTCTAGGTGCTATACACTGCTCAAGGCACTGGAGATCAAACAATGTACAAAATAGTAAAGGTAAAATAATGCAGAAGATAGCAAAGGTACCTGTTCTCATGGCATTTAAATATAAGTGAGACGAGAGATGATAATACTTGACAAATCTATGATTTTAGATAGTGATATAGCACAGCCTGTGCTCCATATCTCAAATGCCTCATTTCTTTCAATATGAGTCATAAGTTGCCTTCATATTTTATGGCTCTGAAATCAGGATGTCTATTACATTGATATGTAAATTTAATGCAGTGCATCGTTTTAAGTTGTTTTCTGTGATAACTTTTTATTGATAGTGTTTGTGATGAAGAATGGCTTCTTAAGTGGAAGGAAATATTGCAGTCCCTTCTGAAGACACCACTTTTAAGTTCTGCCTGCTACAGCTCTCATGGAGCACTGAAAACCAATTCATTCAATCAAGCTGAGAAATAGATAGCACTCTGACGAACAACTGTATTTCCTCTAAGGTTCTTTAGTCAAACATTCCCATAAAGATCCATCCCCATCAGCTCATGGGATATATTCTTGATGGGTATGTGTGACCTCTTCACTAGATATATTCAGACATACCTCAGACTTAACCACAAGCTCTACTTCAGCTCAAGCTGTAACATTTTACAGCTGGAAATTATCTCATCCAAACCTCTCCTTTTACAGGTAAGAAAAGTGAAGCCTCAGAGGTTAGGTAAGATGTTCAAAGTCTACTCCCATGTCAGGATTGGAGCCTATGCATTCCCAACTTGGAATCCATTTAGCAACCAACTACTTTAAATAGTTTAAAAATTATTTCACCTTGCCTCCAGACATTATTGTTCCTAAGTAACATATGTGAAATCTTCAAAATAAAAATATACAAGACCTTGAAACAAGCTTAGAAAGATATCATTGGACACCTCCTCTGTAGTGGGGTTACAGGATATATGAGAATGTGTAAGAAGCTGCCTTCTCGAGAATCACGGTGTCATGGCCAATTGAATAGCAGGTATGGTAATTTATGATCATCTTCAAACAATGCTTGCTCAAGAAGAATATATTAGTGTTATACCAACAATTTCTGTTTAATAACTTAAAACGATTGTCAGTTGCTGGTCTTACCTAGGTTGGATCCTATTAAACACAAAGGACACTATAAATTCTGGGTGATCTATCAGTGTAGGCTTCAAGTTTGATGATAAAAAAGAAAAGTTATATAAAAGGCACTGCAGGGGACTTCATCCCACTCTTTCTCTAAAATTCATTTCCAGCCAAGCAGTGGTAAAGCTAACAAAATTCTCCCTTTATGGAAAGGCCAAGAGTCACATCTATTTTCTCTTTCCTAATAGGCTACGTGAACAAAAGCATCAATGGGAAATGATGGTGGGAGATTTTGCTCGAATAAAAGATGATTTCTTTTTCTGAGAGCTCTGTGAGAAAAAACTATGTGAAAGACTTCAGCCTTTGTGATTTATATTTTAAAGACACTGCATATGAATAATGCTATATTTTTATAAAAGGTAGGATGACACATACTTAGTACTAAAAGGGTTCTGGAAGAAACCTTCACTCTTAACCACTCTTTAATCTCGATTTTAGAATCATGGGTTTTGTCAAATACCACCCAAGTATTACATACATCATCAAGCAAATATTTGATAGGAAGTCTTGGAAAAGAAATCTATGTTTCCTGTCCATAATTTGATGAACCTGGAATTCTACTTAACATTCCTCCTGAAGACAATGATAAAAGAATACATGTGAGGGGTGCAGTAGCTAATGAAATCATGGAAAGTTCTACACTTCTTTCCTAAAGGTTAATATGCATATTAGCAAATATGTTACTTTACTAGAGCTGCTGTAACAATACCACAAGCTGGGTGTCTTACAACAATAGAAATTCATTGTCTCACAGCTCTGAAGGCCAGAAGTCTAAAATTAAGGTATCAGGAAGACCATGATCCCTCTGAAGGTGTAGGGTAGGATCTGTTCCAGGCCTCTCTCCTAGCTTCTGGGAGGAAGTTCCTTGGCTTGTGGCACCATCACTCCAATTCTCACACGGTGTGATCCCTGTGTGCATGTCTGTGTCCAAATTTCCCTTTTATAAGGACACAGTCATGTTGGATTAGGTGTCCTTCCTACTCTAGGATGACCTTCTTCAATTTAATTAATTACATCTGCAATAACCCTATTTCCAACTAAGTTCATATTCTGAGGTCCTAGGGATTAGGATATCAACAAATAAATTTTTAGGGAACACAATTCAACCCATTACAGCATATTAAAATCTTTTAGAATACCACAAAAGAATAGCATTTAATTTTGGTTTTATTTAAGAATTCCTTTTCTTCTTATTTTTTTTTTTTTAGAGAAGAACACTTTACTACTATATTCCTGTTAGCATCTTATAAAACAGTATAAGAAAGAGGCAAAAGGGAAAAATTAAGGTGCAAAATGTAGACAGCATCTGAAGTTAAGGTGGTGGTAGTGTGAATGCAAAATGGAACTTGAGAAGGAAGCTGTGTAAATAATTGCTGCAGAAGTAGAAAGACAGAAGTGCAATGAATATGAAGGGAAGGAGAGATATCAACACAAAGAGGATACACAGTTGGCATCCTGCCTGTATCAATTGGCTTTTGCCACATAACAGATCACCCCAGATCTCAATGGCTTAAAACAGAAACATGTATTTCTCATGTGTGTGGAATTCAGCTGCTCTCTATGCTGAATTTGGCTGATCCTTGCTTATTCCCTCATGCATCTGTGGGTTGGCTTTCTTCTATGTGTCTCTCAGTCTCCTCCGGGGATTAGTAGGTTAGCCAACATGTCCTCTTTGTTCAATGGCCGAGGTAAAGAGAGCAAGTGCAAATACCTAAGGCCTCTTGAGGCCTGGGCTTGGAAAGGCACAACTCTGCTTCTGCCTCATTCTATTAGCCAAAGCGAATCATATCACTGAGCCCAGAATCAGAATGAGAGGTCATTTCATCTTCACATCTGACATCCCACCTGAAAGCTAGAGGCCAAAGGAAGCTAATTAGCCCTATCCTAACACCCACAGATGCATCAACTGCAGGATCTTTACATTTTTAATTTATCTCTTCAACCTGGAGTGCCTCCTTCCAGAAACAATTATGGGCTTTCATAAAGCCAGTACCTAGGAAATCTAAAGGCTACTCAAGGGAATATCTGGTGCATATGTTCATGTTTACCAGTGATATAAATAAAGTGTATGTAAATGTGTACTGAGCTGCAGTATATATAGGTACAATATATACATACATATATATATATATATATATATACATACACTCAACACACGTATTTGTTCTGCACACTGATCGACTAACACTTTGGCCTCTTCAATGTAACCTCCCTCTTTATTCCCTAAGTCTACCTTCCTATTTTTTAGTACAGCTAGTGTCTTTCACCTCTTCCTGTTGGACCATATATTCTGATATGCAGTACTCCAAGAAATAGTTCAATGGCCTGAGATATAAAACCTGAGAATATCATTGAAGAGCTATACAACCTTTCTGAACACATGGCTGTGTTTTATTTGCGTAAAATTAGCTATGACATGGAAATGGAAAATTCAATGCATAACAAATTAGGATAGCTATGCATTCATCTAATATTTATTGAACACCTACTGTACATCGAGAACTGTTCTAGCTCTGGGAAGAAACCTTATATCACTAAAACCATCTATTTCAATGGACTTTTTATCATATCACATTAAATCAGCTCTGACATAAGGAAAAATTCAATACATAATACATTTGATACTTGTTGATTCATCTAATATGTATTGAGTGCCTATTATGTTTCATTCACTATTCTAGGCTCCGGAGATATTTCAGTAAACTCAGCTTAACGTTTCAGTGGTAGTTATAGACAAAAACCAAATAAATATAAAAATAATTCCAGGTTACTATAAGTGCTATGCAGAAAAGCTAAAGCAGAGTTAAAGGGTAGACTGTGATGGGTAGGTGCTATTTTATATGGATCTATCCAAGATGATAGACCAGGGGACACCTGAACAAAGTAAAAATTACATAGGGAGAGAGAAAGCCAAGAGAATACCTGAGAAAAGACTCTACCAGACAGAGATAACAGCAGATACAAAAGCCTTGTAGTGGTGTTATGTTTGACATATTTAAGAATATAAAGAAGGAGGCCAGAGTGGCTACCAGAGAGGGAGCCAGCATCCAGATCAGGTAGGGGATCCATTCGAGGCCTTGTCAAGATTTGGAATTTCCTCCTAAGTGTTAGGAAAAGTCATTGGATGGTTTTGAATAGTGGTTGTAGAAGGTTAGTGAGTCATTATTCTTGTTATTAAAGAATGCTTTTACTCTGTCCATCCAAGCTCTACAACCTGGAACCAATCAATCTACCTTCCAGACTTATCCTAACAACATTATTCCATAAATCCTAATTCTCTAGGAAAAGATCCTGTCATCATTTCCCATTACTTCTGTCATTGCTTATCAAAATCTTCTCATCTTTCAAGGCCTCCAAGGATAAATGCCACCTCCTTTACAAAGGAACATTTCTGATTGGAATAATTTCTCCATCTTCCACCTTTTATCTTTTTGATCTCTCCATGAGTTTTTATTTCTATGTTATTCCCTAGAGGTCCTGTTATTCAATACAACTGTCCAGTAATCAGTCAAATAATTGAAAATTCTATAAAAATGTGGAATTTTTAACATTGAGACATTCACATCATATTTTATAGTAAATTAAAATATGTAATTACACATCCATGAATATTTTAGTGTAGGACCAAGACCTTTTCTTTGAGTGTGGATCTATTGATTAAAGCTTTGCATAGGGCTTCCCTGGTGGCGCAGTGGTTGCGAGTCCTCCTGCCAATGCAGGGGACACGGGTTTGTGTCCCGGTCCGGGAAGATCTCACATGCCGCGGAGCGGCTGGGCCTGTGATCCGTGGCCACTGAGCCTGCGCGTCCGGAGCCTGTCCTCCGCAATGGGAGAGGCCACAACGGTGAGAGGCCCGTGTACAGCAAAAAAAAAAAAAAAAAAGTTTTGCATAATGCTCTCTCCTAAACCATGCTCATAATGCTGTGCCTACTCGTCTCAATTTTACTTAATATTGAGCAGCAACTTAAAGAAACTGTATATAAATCTCAAGGTAAAATCTTTAAAAGTTTATCAGTTTTCTGTCTTTTAGTGTCTTCCAGAATCTTGCTGCTCAAAGTATAGTTTATGAACCAACATCCTCATCATCATACCTTGGAATTCATTAGAAACACAAAATCTCCGGATCTTCATCAGAATTAATTTAATGTGAATCCATACTTTAACAAAATCTCCAAGTGATTCTTATAAACAAAAGTTGGCTAAATAATGGTGTAGCACTTATCCAATTCAACTGCAATTTTTAAAATACTACCTTTACTAAATCTCTTCAAAATATTGACCTTAGTTTTCATAGACACAACTACTTTCTCTCTTGATCTCTATTTCTTCTGCACTCATATGTCATTTGTATATGAATCTGCAAAAATGACTTAATAACATAGCAGGCCTGAGACTGGTCTCTTTAGAAAGTCCTGCTTGCAAAGCTGGCCCTTGGCTGGTGTTAGGATGCTTGACAGGGAAACAACTCTCTACACTGGTATAAAGTGGTCTCAAAATAGTAAAAGTGGCTCTCTGTGCTTAAACTGTGCCAATGATGTAGTTTATGGTGAACACTTGCTCTCCTTCCGAGAGTCTGCAATTGTGGTGTATGCTAGGTAGAGGATGCCTATGTGACTGACTTTCAAAAACCCTGGACTCCTAGACTCATATAGGTTTCCCTGGTAGATAACACTTTACATGGGTTGTCACAACTAGTTTCAAGAGAAATTAAGTGTATCCTGTGTGATTCCACTGGGAGAAGACTCTTAGAAATTTGTGCCAGGTCTCCTAACTCTGTACCATTCACCTTTTCTGTTTGCTACTTACTCTGCCTTGTGTCCTTCCCAGGAATAAATCTTAGCTGTGATTACAACTAAATACTGAGTCCTTCCAGCAAATCACCCGAGTTGGGAGCAATCTTAGGGACTCAAAACACAAAGCAATTCAAAATTAAATTACCATATTACTAAAATAAATACAGTTGATTTTGGAACACACAAAACTTATTTTTAGTGAGCATACATCCCAATTAGCAAGAGCAAAAGAGCATGGATCTCAAGAGTCACCAAGGGCAATTAGTACATCTCAGACATAGATCAGCATATTTTCAGAGAGATGAGGAGATAGTATTGGTTAATTCTCCAAGGATATAAAGCTCTCCTTAAGGAAAGATCTAAGCTTAACAGACCTATTTTCCCCCACGGAATATAACACTGTGCCCTACACATAATAAGCTATCAGGGAATATTTATTAAAGAATGATTTAACTGTTTAAATATTTGACTGAATTATATTTTAAGCAAGGTAAAAGAGTCACTAAGATATTTTTAAATAAAGGAAATGTAAATGACATGTACAGGTAAATCCAGTTTGCCTATAAATATTTTTAACAAAAGAAAACATACTATGTTTCCCGTTTTTCACTATCAACTTACTATGTCAGTAGTTTATTCTCAACATAAAGCAAAGTACTGTGTTTTTATTTTATTGGCTGCCTGACTATTTCAGGTTTTATGGTTTTTATTCTGGATCACTAAAGCCCTCTAAGGCAGAGAAAATCACAGGGGTGTTCCTGCTCCAAAACAAATCTCACATTCCCCAAAGCCATCATTCTTCTTAACTGGTCAACAGATTCACTTCAATTTGTTGTACTGATATAAAACTTGAACTCTGAAAACTAAATACCCCAGGAAGCTATGATCCTTCTATGATAGTTTGAAGACCTTTGCCATTTAGACAAGTAAATGGCTCCGTTTAGAAACTATTATGAAAACCAAGAACAATTGTTAAAATGTAGATTTATCATAATGTAGGTAAATTGCTTTACTTTGCAGCTAACATGATTTCCCACAGCCTTTGGTCACCCAGAGAGGGTTAACTTTAAAAACATTAACTTAGAATGGCCTCTGACATACATGTGCTAAAAATCATTTCATTATCATTTTTTTCTGAATTAGAACACTTTGAATACCTAGACATCTGGTACCAACAAAGTCTATGTGATCATAATTTTGTCTGAATCCTCAAAATTACTGGTCAACTTCAACTTGTATTGGGCTGACATATGTAACCCTGTGGAATGGAATACTGTTATGAACAATTTTCCACCTAATCTGATGCAGAATCTTTTGTACTCATCATATATAAAGGGCCACAAAATAATATCTTGCTAAAGACATTTAGAACATTTATGGACAAGGAAAACTAATTATAAATTATAGATTTCATTTTAAATTGACCAAAGCTATATCTTCCTATAGGATTTTTCTCCTTGTCTTGAACCATAGATTTCACAAAAATTTTAGCATACTGAAATAATCTGAGATATTTATAAAGGCAAGAAAAGGGTCTTCTGCTATCCTAAGGAACAAATAAAGTGGTTTTTACATGAATCATTTTTCATTCATGTGCTAATAAGTTTAGAACAATTAAAAAATTCCAGAATAACTGTATTTTAAATTTACCTGAGCATCATTCAGCAGTATATAATATATGTATATACATATTTTATTAAGATGTTGAATCTAACATATTGATTCGGAGACCAGTCCAGTAGTTGATGCATAAAGGAACAAAATAAATATCTCTTGAATAAAAAAATAGATGAAGGCATTAACAAACAAATGAGTGAATGTGTAAATTAGTGAGAGAATTTTACAGGGATAGATCTTGACCTCTCTGAAACTACAAAATTTACTAGGAGAAAAAGAAGAGGTGTCTAACATAGTGCTGTTTTGCCTTTAACATATTGTTAAAATAACAACACAGACATTGGGATTAGGAGAACAAAACATCATGCTGTATAGTAATTCTTTGTGATGCATGATTCACCCCTCAGTTCTTAATATCTAAATCAAGTAAGAGGCTACCATACTATCACAGATGTTTCTAATCATGGGTTTATTTACAAACCTATATAAATAGTATGAAAAGTATTTGTTTGTAGAACATGTACGTGTATATCAGAATTCCCAATTTCTTTTAAATGTGTTTTTCTAAATCCCCGTAAGGGTCTTTGTTAATCACTATACTCACTTTTAAAATTGGAAAATTGGAGATGAGATAATTACATGACTTGCAAAAGGGTTTAAATCAAGTAAATAGAAAATAATGCAATAAAATGATTTTATGCAATAAAATCATACAGTGTGATGCAAAGGTGTTAACTATTCTTATAGTTATCAATGCTATTGTGAAATAACAGATCACAAAGTAGTTTTTTAAATTCTTGATTTCAGAATTTTAAAAATTTTGGATTTTAATTCTATTGGAAAATTCAAAAGAGAGACAAATGCATCAACCATCAATGTTAAACCACACGGAAGTTCTTTTGTCAAAGAAGATAAAGCAAAATGTCAGTAGACTGTCTTTGAAAAATACAGTAAAACCCCAGGCCTCAAAATATACAGAGAATGAGATGTGTTTTGCTCTGATTTCCAAAGCCTGAGATCTGCACATAATACATCAGCTTTGATTTATTTCCATTCCTTGACTTCCTCAAATACCTGGTACCTAATTCTGATGTTTTCTTTCAAAATTAGTAGTTTAATGTCCTTATACACTTTATACGTGGGCTATTTCCACTATAATCATTTTCTAGTGGAAGAGAATGATGTGATTCAGTCTGTGCCTTGGGATGATACTTTATCACTTATCTTTCCTTTCAGTATAAACAATGCTTTAAAATGTTCACTTGGTGCCTGAATGGAAAGTCTGGAGTATTTATATTTATGGAGTGAATACATGAAAAAAAAAAAGATTGCAAACCATTGTCATAAAAAGAAGAATCACTCCTCAAACTATGCAGGAAAAATTGACTGAGAATTTACATATATTTTTTATATATTTACATATGTATTTTAAATTTTTTTATGTTGTTATGTCAAAATAAAATTGTATGTAGTATGTAAATGATTTGGTTGTGACGTCAGTAATATTTGGATTCTTGGCAAGTCAGGAGGGCTAGGACAATTTTGCAGGCCTCAGGTATTGGAACCATCAGGTTTGTCTCCTTCATTCTCCTCTCTGCATTCCTTTTCATGTTGGCTTAATTCTCTCTTGCTGCTAAGATAAACTTTCTGCCAGTCAGGGGCATGGCATTAACAAATACTGGGCTCAAATTTTCACATCTTAGTGACAGAATTGAAAGAGCTCTTCCTCCATCAAAAGTTGGAAACACCCCAGTGAAGGGGTGACTGGCTGGGCTTAGGTTCGTGGCCACTTCTCAAACCACTGCCATGGCCAGGGGGCAAGTTCCATAGAAAATATATTAGTTCTCATTTGGACCACAAGTTACAGTTAAGATGGAGTCACTCTGCTCAATAGAGGAGGAGATGCTGGCAATCAAAACAATGCAATCACAACATAAATGTCCAGCATTATTTACATTAACTATTAGCAATAAAAATGTAAAACAAGTTGCCTATAACCAAAATCAAAATATAGTGTTATGTAAATATATGCTCACACAAGTGAACATGATCATTTTATTTCTCTCTCTCCTTTTTTCACTGCAAAATACTAATAATTAATAATAATTAATAATTATTATCCATAATTATTTTCTAAAAGATTATTCTGAAATTAAAATACAAAATATCTTTAAAGTAACAAGGTCTTACCTTGACATGAAAATCATGACTCATAATTTGTCGCTAATTGTTCAAAATTTAAATGGTCACAATCTATATTCACTTTGAAAGAATTCTGCTAATCTTGCCTAAGTATTATTTTCAAAACAATATGCTTTAGGGTTATTATTTTTGTTAATAATAATGCCACTCATCATTTTGATATTCTGGATCATATTGGCATTTGCATTTGTAGAATACCAGCATAAATGAATACAGATATCGTATATAGATAACTCAAAGTGATAACTCAATAAAAGAAAAACTGAATAACAAAAAAATTATCTTTTACTATTGATATACATTTCTTCTACCAAGGTGTATATTTAGCATGGTGCTTTTATAAGTAATCTACTTTTATAATCTCTCTCCAGAGATTATCACCTCGGAGAAGCAATTGTACTAGAAATAATTACTCTGTGGCAATATTGTGATTTTCTACATTAGCTGGGTGGAGTGAAGGTGAAGAACCTTGCCTTCCAGTCAATGAAACAAGAAAAATTTTCCACAGCTCAATATTGCTGAAAAGGAGGACTCTGTGCATCTCAATTATATGAGTAGGAAGTTGTGATGTGTTTGAACATTTATAAAACCTAAGTCTATATTTTCAGATTTTTCTCTGCATTTCCTCAGTTTACCTTTCACCTAGGAGTGTTTCATGGGATAACTCTTTCCTAAAGTTTAATTAAGAAGATAATTTTTTGTAGGTATATAATGACCAACCATGTACCAATAACTTAACTGTCACCTCAAGCCACACCAGCCCAAGAATTGATACGGGGATTAATTACCAGTAAAAAGCTCCATTCATTGTTTGCTACCACCATATACCAAGGTGCAGTCCCCTGGTCCCCTCAGGCTTACTCTCCATGCAGAATTAGGCAGAATTCCCAAGAGGTAGCTGAGGCCATCTCTCAAGTAAATTTAGGATCTTTCTACCCATAATTTCTGTGGCTACACTGTAAATCCTTCAGGTGGTGCTGTTCTCACCACGCACTGTTAACCTGTTCTGGACACAACTATTTCCTTTGTATGCCTTAAAGTCCAGTGGTCATCAAAGCCAGCTCGACTGCTGGCTCTACTTCCAGTTACCCTTAGACACAGCTATGACTCCCCGTGGGCAGTATCAAACCTATCAGGCACTATCTGTTCCAGGTATTGTGACAGACAAAATTAGAGAATGTCCATTAGTGTTACATTCCGAGCCAAGTTCTAGAGCAATGCTTAATAACAGGCATCACTATTTCAACACTCACAATGTGCTAGGCACTCTGCTAAATCATCTCATCCAATGTTCATTATTTAAAAATTAAAATCTGAAGCTAAAATTATTGAGTAAATTGTTCAGGATCACTCAGTAAGCAGCAGTGCTGATTTCCCCACCTACGTTTGACTCCAAAACTCAGCTTCTGAACCATGCTTCTAAATATTTACAGACGTTTCATGAAACATTCTTTCTGCTTTTATTTAAAGCCCTTTCTTAACCTCTAAGTGAGTCTATGAGCTGCTGTGTTGTGAGAAATCCAAATGAAAAGGACTATGTTCTATGCAAAATCTTTCTACCCCACAACCCTGATACTGCGTTAAAGAGCTAAGCCTGTTGTATCTGATTTTCTCTCTGGAACAAGTTTCTTCCCAAGATTGAGTTACTTTGCTCAATACAGGGGTAGATACTGGCAACCAAAACAATGCAATTACAACATAAATGTTCAGCATTATTTACATTAACTGTTAGCAATAAAATGTAAAACAAATCGCATATAAACAAAATTAAAATATAGTGTTATGTATAAATGCTCAGATGCATAAGATGCCTAAACATCTTACATAAATAGATATAAGCTCTAAACCTGCCTGGAAATATCTTAGCCCAGCAACGGATAAAGCTGGTATCTGTGTATCTGGTATCATCTGGTCTAGAGTAAAAATTCTCCAACTTTTTTATCCTAGGACCCCCGACCCCCTTAAAAATTACTGAAGACCTCAAAGAACTTTAACCTGTGAGTTATGCCTGTGTATATTTACCATATTAGATATTTTTAAAGTGTAATATCTTACATAGAACCACAAATTCTTTGAAGTTCCTTTAAACAATAGAGTCTATATCAGAACTTTGAATATTTGCTAGCCTTTTGACTTGCTTTGGCCAGACTAATGCAGCAGAAGTGACAGTCTATGACTTCCGAGACTAGGTCTTAAGATAATTTGTAGCTTCTGCTTTCGCTCTTTTAGAATTCCAAAACCACCATGCCCTGAAGAAACCACACCTAGTTTACGAGATTAGAGGCCTTGTGGAGAACTTAGATGCCCCAACTAACAGACTTATGAGTCAGGACATCCTGTACACTTTGTAGCCCAGCCAATCTTCAGCTGACTGGAGCCTCATTATTGAGCTTAGAGGAAACCAAGAGAGGAAACTCTCATTCATCCCAAACAATATGGAGAAATAATAAGTCACTGTTGTTTTAAACCATTAAGTTTCGGGTGAGTTTTTACACAGAAATAGACAACTGTTATGGAAATCTTATGCAGTCTTAGAGTAGTTTTGGGTTCCTAAAAATGTGAAACACAAAGAAAATTAGATTCTAGTTAATGAAAAATATATAATGCTACTTTAAATATAATTCACCCAAAGTGCTTTTTTCAGCTTATTTCCATTTTTTTCCCAAACCCTTTGCTCTTCTGATTTTCTGAAAACAAGAACTAGCTTGATTTGAAAAGACAGCTTACAGACTGGGAGAAAATATTTGCAAACACGACCAACCAGGGATTAATTTCCAAAATATACAAACAGCTCATACAGCACAATATCAAAAAACAAACAACCCAATCTAAAAATGGGCAGAATATCTAAGTAGACATTTCTCCAAAGAAGACGTACAGATGGCCAACAGGCACATGAAAAGATGCTCAACATCACTAATTATTAGAGAAATGCAAATCAAAACTACAATGAGGTGTCACCTCACTCTAGTCAGAATGGCTATCATCAAAAACTCTACAGGTAATAAATGCTGGAGAGGGTGTGGGGAAAAAAAGTGACTCTCCTACACTGTTGGTGGGAATGTAAATTGGTACAGCCACTATGGAGAACACTATGGATATTCCTTAAAAACTTAAAATGGAACTAACATATGATCCTGCAATCCCACTCCTGGGCATATATCTGAAGAAAACTATACTTTGGAAAGATACATGCATTCCAATGTTCATTGCAGCACTGTTACAATAGCCAAGACATGGAAGCAACCTAAGTGTCCATCAACAGATGAATGGATAAAGAAGATGTGGTGTGTATATATATATATATATATATATATATACACACACACACACACACACACACACACACACACACACACACACACACACAATGGAATATCACTCAGCCATAAAAACAAATGAAATAATGCCATTTGCAGCAACATGGATGGACTTGGAGATTACCATACTAGGTGAAGAAAGCCAGACAGAAAAAGACAAATATCATATGATATCAGTTATATCTGGAAGAAAGATACAAATGAACTTATTTGTAAAACAGAAATAGACCCACAGACATAGAAAACAAATTTATGGTTACCAAAGGGAAAGATGGTGGGGCAGGGATAAATAGAAGGTTGGGATTAATATATACACACTACTAAATATAAAATAAATAACTAAAACAACCTGAAAAAGTGTGTGTGTGTGTGTGTGTGTATGTGTGTGTATAAACTAAATCACTGTGCTGTAAACCTGGAACTAACATGACATTGTAAATCAACTATACTTCAATTCAAAATAGATTAAGTTAATTAACTAATCAAACAAGCAAACAAACAAAAGAACTAGCTTTATTTACACAATAGCTTTTGGGAGGGTATTAAAAAATTTCCCAAGACTCTTCAGCTATTCCTTCAAGTGATGTGTGTGTGCATACACACACACAAGCATACATGTGTGCTTAATATTTAAATTTTTGGCAACTTCTGCTGATTATTTGAATAGCTGAAACATTTTAATGTCCCTTTTGTATATGTAGCAAGAGTTAGTATAATGGTGCCCAGGATCCTTAATTATTATATTAATACATTTTTCGATGTGTTCTAGTTTTAAGTGAAATGTACAGATTCTTTGACACTGAGGCTTTGTAAGAACAGGTCTAAATTAAACACAGAGTTGAGACAAT
This sequence comes from Kogia breviceps, assembly GCF_026419965.1. Classification (NCBI taxonomy): domain Eukaryota; kingdom Metazoa; phylum Chordata; class Mammalia; order Artiodactyla; family Physeteridae; genus Kogia; species Kogia breviceps. The sequence continues at coordinate 68,569,417 of NC_081321.1, read as the reverse complement.
TATCTGGCTAATCAATTCCCAAACCCTATTATTAAGAAAAAGCAGAGGTTTGACGTTTAACATTTTCAGATTGGCTGTCTACATTGACTGAGTCATCCAGCTTTCCATTATCCGTTTTTGCAAACATGATTCAAGTCTTTTTGGTACAGAATACCTTTAGGTACATCTATATCCATATAATAAAATGGAGTGAGTAGTTATCTATTTAACTTGGTCTCATATCAGCAATTGTGTATTTATTTTTAAATATGTAAGGAAATTGCCTCTATTTGGTGCTTTACTTTGAAAAGATGCCACCTTAGTGTGGTATTATATAAATTCAATTTAAAAGCAAACATTTGAAGCGGTAAAGGATCTTTTATGAATGATGATATAGGAACTAGATGACACTGGAGAATACTAGATACTGTATATTTGAACATGACCAACCTCTAACCTGTGAGTTATCTTCTAAGTGAGGAAAAAAACGGTTATAGCATTGACTAATTACCTGTTGTTCTATTCTTTTAGCATATTGGCTTTGCCATTAATTCTTTGGAGATAAACTTATTAACTAACTCATTAACTCTTGTGACATTCACAGGAAGTAGAAAAGTGAGAGAAAAAAATGACAAATTTCCAATTAATGCAATTGACACAGAAAGTCAAGGAATAAAAATCAGGAGCCAAATATAGCTTTTCTCATGAATGATTTACAGAATCATATGTCACAACTCCCCCATAATTTTCTAAATCCTTGATCATTCTTTAATCTCCATATAACTGGAGCACACTGTAACAACCAAGCCCATGTCTTTCTACTGACTTTCCAATGATAAGCACTCCATATTTATTTATTAATTTATTGAAAGAAAGGAAGAACTTTTATCTTTACTTTCCAATATTATTCACACCTAAATCTCCTACCAACAGATGAATCCCCTTTCAAAGATTGTGAGAGAACACCAAAGTGACAGCAAAAGCTACTTCTTTCATTCACTTAAATGAGACTCTTCATGGCTGTTATCAGTGGTGACTATACATCTTGAGTCAACTGAGAGAAGCATAATTTATGCCTCTTGTAGCAGAATAAATATTAACCACTTCCCCTTTCATTATCAAAAGTGTTCAAGTTTGGATAATAGCATTGAAGGTCAACCAATGAATAGCTTTTTCCCTGGGACTCCATCCCTCATGAATATATGTCTCCTTTCAGAAATTCTCTTCAGTCAGAAGGAGGAGAGTAGGTCAGTAGTTCTGAATTCAGTCCATCCCTCCCTTATTTATTTATCTTTCAAGGAAAGGCCAGCTGTATCCTTGGCTTTGTACCACTTGATTTGTAACAGAAACCGTATTATTTAGCAGGCAGGTGAGGATGAGCTCTTGAGTTGGAGCCCACCTTGCCTGAACTTTCTTAAGACTCAGTTTCCTCACCTGTAAAAGGAAAATAGTAAACTGTCTCATAAGGAAGTGGTAAGAATATGTCATGAAATTGTTTTAAAACTAAAATATGAAAATGTATATACTCTGATTTATGTTACAAATCAAAGCTAACTTAATTTAGGAGTAAAAAGTATTTTTCCAGGACTAATTGTCTGGAAGTTAACAAATTTTAAGTTCTTTTTCAGAATTATGATAAGTAAACTGTTAGTTTTACAACAAGTTTTTCAAATTTCTGAGAAGTACAGAATATAAGCACTGGAAGGGACCCTAAAAAATAGAAGTGTGTGGAACGAAGGGAAGAAAAGGGAAGGGAAAGGAGAAAGGAAAGACAAAAGGAAGTAAGAGGAAAAGAAACATATAAAGAACTGTCATACCTAGAAAAATAATAGGAATAAATCTCAAGCTGAAATCCTAATAATTGAATGACAAAAGCTTATATAAGATAAAGCCACATTATTATTTTTCACATGAAAACTAAAAATAAACTTGAAAAAGTCACATTAGGATAAATTCTCAAAGATTTATGAAGGATGACAGATACATAACTGCCTCGAGGATCAATCAGTACAGTTCCTTCATTACATTTGAAATTTAGCATCATATTTTACACTTTGAGCATAATAAGCTCTCAAAACATGTTTGTAATCAAATAACATAAAGCTGTCTTAGATAGAAGGAAGGTTAACAAAAACATGAACCAACAGAAAAGTGTTGAAAAGTGGACTTCAACATTTTGATAGAGCATTATTTAAAAGTTATTTATTCAAATGGTCAGTAAATATTTCCTATATTCAGGTTCAACAACAAATAGCTAATGATCTATATACAAGACAATTTATGAAAAAAAAAAGTCACTGCCGCACAAAATGTATAGAATCAAGTTGAGAAGAAAGAACATTTATGTAGAAATATATATATATATATATATTTTGTGTGTGTGTGTGTGATATGCGGGCCTCTCACTGTTGTGGCCTCTCCCGTTGCGAAGCACAGGCTCCGGACGCGCAGGCTCAACGGCCATGGCTCACGGGCCCAGCCGCTCCGCGGCATGTGGGATCTTCCCGGACCAGGGCACGAACCCGTGTCTCCTGCATCGGCAGGCGGATTCTCAACCACTGCGCCACCAGGGAAGCCCTAGAAATATATTTTTTTTAATAAGATGGGATTTATGCTCCTGACCAATTTGGACTAATGGGGGCTAGATTTATCCTCCTGTCTAAAACCACATGAAAAATAAGCAAAATATAGGAAACAGTACTTTTAAAACACTGGCTATCAAGTGACAAAGGACAATGTGATCTCTGAGAGCAACAAATGAGGTGAGCCCCAGGATTGAACCCACATACTATATTCAGAGTCATTCCAGACCATGACACAGAGACAGTAATCCAGATGGAGCCCAACAGTCTCCTTAAATTGAGGAAATGGAACTGAGAGCCAGGGGGACCAAAGTGGCTAGAATTCACAGGGCAGACTCCTGGTGAGGGTAGAGTTGCAAAGAATAAATACCCCAGAGATCTGCAGAGGCCCCCCGCCTTTGAATATTCCACAGAGTATTGAGTGGCACATGTGTGTGAAATTACTCAAAGTCAGGAAAGAACCACTCAAAAAGATTAAAGGAAATAGTACTCAGAGCACACAAAGGAACAGGAATAATGTGTATCCTTTTGCCAGAATGAAAACATGTAACTCACAGGACATTGGAGATTATACTCGGAAAGATCTTGCCTCGGTAGTGGGGAATAAATAATTAGCCATAGACTAAACACTGCTCTGGTTCTACCTAATAAATCTTAGAGGCAAGACCTAAAAGTATCAGTTTTCCAAGTAACTCAACTATATCCCAGGAACAAAGCTCAAGAATACATCTAGGAATACAAAAACAAACAAACAAACCAACCAACATCCAACAAGGTGAAATTCACAATATCTGTATCTAAACAATATATTGAAGAGCACTAGAAATATTATGTTGGTAAATACATATGATTTTTTTTTTCATTTTGTAAATTTACTTAAAAGAGAAAACTGGACTTCTGCTTCCAGGAAGATGCAGTAGAAGCACATTTCTTTATTCCTTTGCTAAGTACAACTAAAAACTCTGAATGTTATGTAAAACACAAATATAAAAAGACTTTGAGGGCTTCCCTGGTGGCGCAGTGGTTGGGAGTCCGCCTGCCGATGCAGGGGACACGGGTTCGTGCCCTGGTCTGGGAGGATCCCACGTGCCGCGGAGCGGCTGGGCCCGTGAGCCATGGCCACTGAGCCTGCTCGTCCGGAGCCTGTGCTCCGCAGCAGGAGAGGCCACAACAGTGAGAGGCCCGCGTACCGCAAAAAAAAAAAAAAAAAAAAAAAAAAGACTTTGAAAGGTAGAGAAAAGTCAGACTGGGTAGGGAAATAGGGACCCAAGGAATGACATGGTGGTGAGTTCCCTAAGTTTTCTTTTTGCCTTATAACATTACAAACTTGGAGCTATAGAAGCCAGCAACCCACAGAAAGGATATTTATGTAGAAAGTTATTATTTTTGAAAAAGTAAGATGGGATTTATGTCTTTGGCCAATGTGGAGTATCAGGGACTGGATTTACCCTCCTACCTAAAAGCACGTGAAAAACAGTCAAAATATAGGAAGCAGTGATTTTAAGAACATTGGACATCAAGTGGCAAAGATGTTTAAGTGTGATAACACACATACCTGAATACACACACACACACACACACACACACACACACACCTTCAAAGAAAGTCTGTGTGTCTAGTGATAAGGCAGAGAAAAGGGGCAGCCTAGTAAGACAGAAAACTTTTACACAATAACTGTTCTACTCCAGCCAAACATGATAGGAAAAAAAAAAAAAAAAAAAAACCCCGTGGTCACATATCACTGACTCCGGGAAAGGCTGATTGCAGAATCTAGACTTCTAACCTAGCCAGGATGTAATGAGTCATCACAGCCCCTCCCCACTGCCAGGGTGGTGTCAGAGAAGCACAAATAGGAAGCCAGGACTTTTATCCTTTCTAGGTGGTGAAAAGCCTCCACCCAAAGAGGTATCAATGAAAACCATGGGAAGAGCAGTAAAAAGAAACCCCTGTCTCTCCAGCCAGGCTGATACCAATGGGGGCCCAGAGGGGAGCTAGAACTCCCACTTCCATGCAGCAATAATTAGGAAACATTTTCTTTTGTGTCAAGAGGCTTTGTGGGGAACCTTCACTGTAAGTCTCACCTTGCATAATGAGGTGATGCCCTCTTGCCTGCTGAAGTTAAGGTCAGAGAAAGCCAGCTAAAATGGAAAGTTTAAACAAGATCCAGATACTCATAACATACAAAATATTCAGATTCCAATTAAAAATCATTTGTCATACCAAAACCCAGTAAAATTTCTACTTGAAGGAAAAAAACACAAATCAATAGATGCCAAGTCTACATGACAGATAATTTAGAATTATCTAACAAAGATATAAAGCAGCCATCATACAAATGCTTCAATGAGCAAACAAAAACATGCTTAAGAGCAAATGAAAAAAAATAGAAATTCTCAATAAAAAAATTAAAAGTATTATCAAAAAATAGAGAAAATAGTAGATAATAAAAAGAAATAAAATGAAATTTTACAACTGAAAAATACAAAACCAAAAACCCAGTGGAGGGGATTAACAATAGAATAGGCAGGATAAAGAATCAGTGATGTTGAAGATAGAATAGAAATTTTCTAACATGAACAACAGAGAAAATAATACACATACAGAACATCAGTGACCTGTGGAATTAGAACAAGAGATATTACATTTGTGATATTTGGGGAATGGAGAGTAAAAGGGGGCAGGATGGGAAAAATATTCAAAGAAATAATGACAAAACTTTGCACATTTGGCAAAAAACATAAGCCTAGAGATTCATAAACTCGAACAAACCCCAAGCAGTATAAACCAAAAGAAATCTATACCAAGACACATTTTAATCAAACTTCTGAAAAATAAAGACAGAGAAAACACTTTAAGGCAGTGAGAGAGAAATGAGAAGTAGAGGGAATACTCCCAAACTCACTTTATGAGGCTAGCATCACCCTGATAACTGAGCCAAACAAAAACACCACAAGAAAAGAAAATTACATGGTAATATGTCTGATGAACATAGATGCAAAAATTCTCAAAAAAATACTAGCAAGCTGAATTCAACAACACATCAAACCATGATCAAGTGGAATTTACCCCTTGGGATGCAAGGTTAGTCTAACATAGGCAAAAATTGACCAATGTGATGCAACACACTAACAGAATTAAAAAATAAAAACTACATGGTCATCTCAATAGATGCAGGAAAAAGAATCTGATAAAGTTCAACATCCATTCATGATAAAAACTCTCAAAAAATAGGGATGAAGGAAACTTACTCAACACAATAAAGGCCATGTTATAAAAAACTCACAGCTAACATGCTAATCAATGGGGAAAACGGAAAGCTTTTTCCTCTAAGATCTTATATAAGGCAAGGATGCCTACTCTTGCCACTTCTATTCAAGAGTAGTGAAAGTCCAAACAAGAGCAATCAGATAAGAAATAGAATGAATCCAAATTAGAAAGAAAGCAAATTCTCTGTTTACAAATGACATGATTCTATATGTAGAAAACCCTAAAGCCTCCAAAAAAGTCTGTTAGAATAAACAAATTCAGTAAAGTTGCAGAATAAAAAATCGATGTACAAAAATCAGTTGTATTTTTTTACACCAACAATAATTATCCAAAAAAGGAATCAAGAAAATTATCCCATTTTATGTTGGTATAAAATAGAATAAAATACTTAGGAACAACTTCGACCAAAGAGGTGAAAAATATCCACTGAAAACTGTAAAACACTGGTGAAAAAAATTGAAGAAGAATGCAAATAAATGGAAAGATATCCCATGTTCATGGATCAGAAAAATTAATAGTATTAAAATGTCCATACTACCCAACGTGATACAGGATTCAACACAATACCTATCAAAATTCCAATGGCATTTTCACAGAAATTTTTTTTTTTAATTCTAAAATATGTATGGAACCACAAAAGACCCTGAATAGTCAAAGCAATCCTGAGGCATCAAATTCCTGATTTCAAGTTAGATTACAAAGCAATAGTAATCAAAATAGTATGGTACTGGCATAAATACAGACATGTTAAAAAATGGAACAGAATACAGAGCCCAGAAATAAACCCAAGCATATTCAGTCAACTAATTTCTGAGAAGGGGGCCAAGAATACACAATGGGGACAGGAGAATCATTTAATAAATAGTGTTGGGAAAACTGGATAACCACATACAAAAGAATAAATTTGGACCTCTTTTAAATCATACTAAAAAATCAACTCATAATGAATTAAAGAATTAAACATAAGACTTGAAGCCATAAAAATCCTAGAAAGAAATAGGGAAAATCTCTTAGACTTTGGTTTTGGCAATAATTTTTTAGATATGACACCAAAAAAAAAAAAGAAAGAAAAGAAAAAATAGCAAAAATAAACAAATGGGATAACATCAAACTAAAAAACTTCTGCACAGCAAAGGAAACAATCAACAGAGTGAAAAGGCAACCTACAATATGGGAGAAAATATTTGCAAGCAATTCAGTTGTTAATGGATTAATATCCAAAATATATACAAAGAACTGATACAACTCAGTCTCAAACAAAAAACAAATCCCACAACTAACCCAATTAAAAAATGAGCAAAAGATCTGCAAAACATTTCTCCAAAGAAAACATATAAATGGTCAACAGGTATATGAAAAAAAATGTTTAACATCACTAGTCATCTGGGAAATGCAAGTCAAAAACACAGTGAAGTGATATAACCTCATGCCTGTCAGAATGGTTATTATTGAAAAAAAAAATTCAAGTGTTGGCAAGGATGTGGAGAAAAGGGAAGCCTCATGCACTGTCACTGGGAATGTAAATTGGTACAGATATTGTGAAAAAGAGTATAGAGGTTCTTCAATAAGATAAAAATAGAATGACTGTATGATCAAGCAATCTCTCTTCTGGGTATATACCCAAAGGAAATGAAATCAGTAACTTGAAGAGATATGTGCATTCCCATGTTCAGTGCAGCATTATTTACCATAGCCAAGATATGAGAACAACCTAAGTATCCACTGGTAGATGAATGGAAAAAGAAATGTTATACATAAATATTCAAACTTAAAAAAGAAAATCCTGCTATTTGCAACAACATGAATGAACCTGGAAGACATTATCCTAAGTGAAATAAGTCAGACACAGGGGGAAAAAATGCATGATCACACTTACATGTGAAATCTAAAACAGTCAAATACATAGAAGCAAAGAGTAGAATGGTGGTTACAAGGAACAAGGAGGTGAGGGAAACGAGGAGATGTTGCTCAAACGGTACAAAATTGCAGTTATGTAAAAGGAATGATTCTAGATATCTAATGTACAACGTGATGACTATAGTTAACAATACTGTGCTGAATAATGGAAATCTGCTGAGAGTTGATTTCAGGTGCTCTCATTACATACACACACAAATGGTAATTATGTTAGAAGATATATTAATTTGCTTGACTGTAGTGATAATTTCACAATGTGTATGTTTATATATATATCAAATTATGCTGTAAACCTTAAATGTATACAGTTTTTATCAAAAAATTAAAATAAATTATAAACATAATACTTGACTAAGTTATTGGAAGATTTTTCAAAGTATGTTTTGGCAAATTGATTTTCTGAAACTTTTATAAAAACCTATGAAATCTGATATGTCTGATTAAATTTAATTAAAATTCCTAATTGCACATGTTGCAACTGTAAAATACTGGATTTTGAAGGTCATTATGAAGAAAAATCTAACACACCTAATTCATGGTTCTGATGTGGATTATATTCTAAACAGATAATATTATGGATTTTCTGGGTTAACTAAAAATGTTATTAAAAATAACAATATTATCATATAATGTAAGTGGTTTAAAACCCTTCAAATAAAAGACAGAAATTGTCAAATTGAATAAAAGAGAAAGCACCAACCACGAGAAATTCTTTTTTAATATAAAGACATATAGGTAACAGGTCTAAGAATGGATAAAGATATAACATGACAGCAATAATCAAGTAGAGTCTCAATGTTAATATCAGTCAAGTAGATCAGAGCTAAGAATATCATCAGGGATAAAGAAAGTCTTTTCATAATAATAAAGGAGTCAATCATCAAAAGAACATAACAGTGTTCTTTATGCACCCAATAACATAATATTTATGCACCCACTAACAGAGCTTTGAAATGCATGAAGCAAAAACTAGAACAGCAAAGAGAAAAAAGCAAATCTGAATTACAGCTGGAGACTTCAATAATGCTCTCTCAATAAATTATGGAACAAATGGACAAAATATCTGTAAGAACATAAAATATTGGGGTTTTTAAAATGCATTTGAAACTAAGAGATCAGCAACTTATATATATATATATATATATATATATATAGTGTTTATTAACAGATGAATAGATAAAGATGTGGTATATATACACAATGGAATATTCCTCAGCCACAAAATAGAGTGAAATTCTGCTATTTGCAATAGTGTGAATGGATCTAGAGAGTATTGTGATTAGTGAAATAAGTCAGACAGATAAAGACAAATACTCTTTTTTGTTTTTGCTTGTTTGCCTTGTTCTGAAAACTGTGAAAATCTGGCAATGCTAGGCACATTTTCCCCCAAGGAAACACCTTTGTCACTTTTCCAACTAAGGCAGTTACACTGGCCAATTCTACAGTAGCTGCTCGATTTTGTTCATTGAGTATTAATTGCCATCTGCCATCATAGTCACAGTGTTATTTTCTTTACAGTAAAGAGGGAAAAAAATGTTTCTTGTGAGCTTCATTCATTTAGATTCCCTGCTTTGGTCCTGGGGCATTTTACTTTGAATGCCTGCTATATAGACTGTTATTAAGATCTTAACTGATTAAAACTTTGATTTTTCTTGGTCTTCTTAGGGTAATACACCCACTGGCAAGCTCTGTACCCATGGCTACCTCTGTACCCCTGGGATCCACATCTGTGGACAAAATGAAACACAGAACAAAAATGTTCCAAAAACAGAGTCCAGAAAGTTCCAAAAATCAAAACTTGAATTTGCCATGCACCTGTAAATAGTTACGTAGCATTTACATTTTTAGGGATTATAAGTAACCTAGAGATGATTTAAAGTATATGGGAGGATAAGCATAGCTTACATGCAAATGCATCTTTTTATATAAGGGACTTGAGCATCTGTGGATTTGGGTGTCCGAGAAAGGTCCGGGAACTCATCCTACCTGGATACTGAGGGACAACTGTATACTTTAACAGTAACATTGCCAAGCAGGAAACATGCAAACTGGTACCCTTGGAAGTATACTGATGTTGCTGCATAGGAGACATGTATTCTATTTGGGGGCTCAAAAGAAGCATCTCTTCCTTGACAAATGGAGCAAAAATAAAAGCTTTCCCTTTGGTGCTCTGTGATAGAGAATGGAGTTAGCAGAGAGAAATTGTGGTTAACAAGTAAAGAACAGGAAGTCAGTATTTTATAAGACATATTAGAGGAAAGAAAGTCTTTCATAGAAAACAAAAAATAGTCAATGCGAGTTAGACTTTAAACACTGGCAAAAACAATAAATAATAAATGCTTACTGTGAAATATAATTTGGCTCCTGATGGGACAACTATAAGTTTGAGAGTTATTTTTAAATATCAGTGCTTTGAAAAATAATTGAGACTGGAAAGCAGTAAGAGGACCCTTGATCAGAGTGGCATTTGAATCCTTTCTTAAAAATAAGTCTAACATTTATATGAGCTAGGAACTATGCTAATCCTCGCAGAAACCCTCTTAGGTGCAATTTCTTCATTATTCATGTGAAGAAACTGAGGCACAAAAGGGTAAGGGAATATCTGTGCCAATGTGCAAATTCAAATCCGTATGATTGCAGAGCTCTTGTTCTTGCCCACTTCACTGTACTACCTTTCTCTTCCCTTCATGTCAAGGAACAGAATACTGAAACAAGAACTCTAAGTACACTGCTTATCTTTGTTGTATGTATATATTTATACTTAAATTGATACACAACCATCAAATCTTTATATTCATTCTAAGGAACAATTGATCTTCTCCAAGCAGAAGACATTACAATGAAGAGATTCCTGGATCAGTCTGAAAACAACCGAGGACAAGTAGATGCAAAGTTGCCAGACGAGCCTGGAATCTAGGAGCATTCAGATAACTCAATTTGTTTATGGCCCTGTATTGGGACACAAACACTGTTTAATACTCTCAGATTCCCTCAATTGCCTCGTTCTTCCTCTCCTACAAACCACACTGGACTCGGATGAAATATCACACCGTGGGTTATAGGATCTGGTTTTCTGATTTAACTAGCAAGGCACTTTCTCTCTGGGAGTAGAAAAGAGTAAATTTTGACCACAGGAAACGAGAGATTTACTTTCCTGTTGACTACTCCCAGTGACAGTTTCTCCCTGCACTCTGATGAAGTTCTGACTGCCAAGCAAATACGCATAGTGAGTGGCCTGCTGTCTCTCTTTCCAGCTTATTGTGAGACAGGAACCTAGAGGCAATGCATATCATCTTTCCTTTATTGACTTGACTGTCCTTTTTCTTAGTCAGTACTCTGGGTTTGCACTTCCCAGATACCTGTCAGTCCTTTAATCCTTACTTTAGACACAATTTTCCAGAGGACCCAGCCTAAGACAATTGATACTGGAAATTGTTATATAAAATTGAACCTTGGGATAATGTTTTATAATTGGATGGCTCACTGGTTTGAAAACAATTTCTTGTAATAAGGAGGATAGTATGAGCTGCATATACACTGCTGCCTTAACTCGTAGAGTATCTACCTCCACCTTATTCTGTCCAATCTCATTGTCAGTAGTGCTGAGGCTTTCCAATCTCACCAAAACATACTGTGTGTTCATGGAGCTTACTTGTGTTCAGATAATTGGATAAGATGTGGTCCACAAATCATATGTCAATCAGGAATGGCAGACAAAGACTAGGCAGACACTGCATAGTCATTGGTGGTTGGTAGTCTTCATTCATTGATAGCTCAGTGCTAAAGCAGCATTTACTATCTCTCTGATCCTAGAAATAAAAGGTCCATCTTTCCATGCCCCATTTAATTGACCTCTATTTGGGGACAGCTTGTGACCATGTCTCTTTTACCATGAGTATCTTTTATTTTCTTTGCATATCATATGACCTGATACTCCTTTCCAACTAACGAGGCAAATAAAATGGTATAGAAATTTTGTTTGCTAAGACATGACCTGTTACGAATATTGAAATTAAAGTTGCTTTTATGGCCATTCATCACTGAACCTTAGCATCTGAACGGACAGTGATTATTTGTAAGTGAATTATTGTAGTTTATTTTTCAAAAAGCAATTCAATTTATAAACTTCTAAAATCTGTCTGTATTGGTCCATGTTATGGTAAATAATTCTAACTTGCATGTAAAGAACTGAGTCTTAATTTCAGACTGATCATAATTAGCAAAATCTAATAGAACCCATTTCCCAGCCTCATCTTAATGGACATCAACTTCTCTGCATTCTCAAAATTGCCATCTTTAATCATGGTGAGTTAGTAAGATCCATGAAAGCCAAAACCAGAGCATATAAAACACAATTTTCCCATACTTTCTTTAAATGCCTGTCAGAATCTTCTTCCATCCATTCCCAAGTTTCAAAAAGATCTGCAGGTCTTGAACACAGTATTTTCTTTTTTAGATGCCACTGGGCCTTCTTTTCATAGTTCTGAGGTAAGTCTTTGAATCACTTAGTGTTCAAGTTATATTCCCCAAAGCTCCTTTAGTAGTCATTAATACCCCAAATGTTTGAAATATCTGTAATTAGTAGGTCAATATAATTAGTGATGGTGTATATTTTTAAGGGTTGGTGCTCAACGAGTGTTTAGATACTATCAACCCTATCTTTCATGGAACTATGGAATAATCCATGCCTAAATCTACAGACATCATAAACCTATATGCCATGTGTAAGCTAGCACCTATAACATCTTTGCTGTGTTTTTAGTATCTTAGCAAATGTTATTTAAATGAATAATACTTCAAAAAATTCATATCTCAAAATTAAAATTAATAAAATTTAGATTAATAAATTATAAGAGGAAGTTCTTTTGGTGGTGGTAGTGAAGTTTTTGTTTGCTTATTTGTACTTACTAGCCATTGGGTATCTGCTAAAAATCACTTATGTCCAACATTGGCTACTGGCTCCCAAGTAAAGAGTTCAAAGTATCTTAAATTTAGGGTGTGATGTGTTCATTCACTTTAATGCAACTCTCTTTTGCCTGATTCTTTTTCCTGTATCACCGTCAATGGAGATTTTACTGCTAAACTGCAAATTTTCAATGTGCTTCTTCACCTTCTTGGTTTCAGACAACGCAATATCCCTAAAGTTCTCCCCAAATTTCCTAAGTTTATTCAACTCATCCTATATTTCCCCATGGAAAGAGAAGCCATTTCTTTGTCTTGGAGTGTCTCCCATAGATTTTCTTTCCACTCTGAACATATTGAGGAGGCCTTCCAAAATCAGTTTTTAGGCTTTTGTATGGGGAATACTCTAGGTACCACCCAGGATGAGAGTGAATTAGGACATAATGACTAGTCTATCTGTTCTGCCTCTCTTGCATTAGTACACAGAATGTGGAAAGAAAGGGCATCCAGGTATTGGATGCCTTCCTGCTGCTGACAGAGTTGAACTTAAAAAATAATGTTGGAACTCATTACAATCAGAAGTGTCTACGCTTCTGAACTCTTTCCAAGTCTGGGAATATAAGTGTGGCAGTATCTACCTACTGAATGCTGCTATTATCTAGTAAGGAAATTCCAATTAAATGATACCGTTACCTAGATATGGATGGGTTCCAGAATCTCAGCATAAAGAGAGAAAGAAAGAAAAACAAAATAAAGCCAACGTCTAAATCTGGAGATGTCTCTCAGTTTTTGAAAGAACTAATACTGCTCTCTGGGACCACAGAGTTTCTTCCCTGTCACCATACTGCTTCACTACTTGAGTTCATGATCATGGATCAAGGTGGTATACCTCAAGTATCTCCCCTGGGCTATCTTAAGACATGTAACACCACTATTGGAACTTATATTTGTTTTGATATATTCTCAATGGCAGTAGTAGGTTTAGATCTTAGCCAGTATCATTTCCACATGCCCTTCTAGGGAATATTTTTATACCCTCTCTCAGCTTGCCTTCAACTTCTGCCTCCTTGCCTTCCTTGCTCAACTTTAACAACTAAAAAAGTTGTAGGGTGGGGGGGAGCAATCATACTCTACTTTTTAGATAGAGCAATTTACTTGGAAAAGTATGAGCTAGGAACTGATCCAAAAAAAAATTTGAACTCATATCCAGATTCCAACGAATTTTTAGATTGCAAAGACATATTTTCTCCTAGCATTCTGGGAAGTTATTAAGAAATTAGCTAGAACTGCCCTCCAGCTCTCTACACACCAAAATGCCCCCTTGAAGGCATTTACACATTCTACCACATTTACTGACTTTCTTGCTTTTTTGATTTGTTTTGATTTGGCCTAGCAGTCAAGTACAGAGTTTTCTAACTCTGCTACTTCTGTATCTAGCAACAACTCAGGAAAACATGCTGTGGCACAGTTCAAAAGGTCCCTGACCTGATACTGGGGTAGGATTTCATGAAACCAATCCCAGCTTTTGGTTATGGTTTCTTCCAGTAAAAGAGGAAATAAGTATCCTGAAGCCAAGATGCATTCATCAGTTTGGCAAAGTATTTTCTGACTCCTCCAGATTACCTGGCTTGAGGCTCTCTCCTTTTTTACAGGATGCATGAGGAAAAATCTGATCACCTTTTATTGGACCCCAGGATAGCTTCCAACAAACCCTCTTTATTTCAATAGGCTAGCACACAAGGTAGATAATTAACTGCATAGAAACTACTCCCTTTGGTACAGCCTTCCTAAGTACCCATGTCTAATATGATTTTAATGATGCTTGCAACATCCCATAGATCCTATTCACAGTTAGTCATTATTCCTATCACCAGAAATGTGAATATCAAAGTTGACCTTTATCCCTATGCATTATTCCTGTATGAACCTGGTGCTAAAGAAGGAGAAATATGTTTAATTCCAGCTTAGAGGTAATGTTACTGTGAAGTAATTCAGGTTTTACTCAGGACCTTCTACATTGAAAGGTGAGCAGATGTGAAAATCACCTAAGAAGAAGATGGAAAGATAGACCAAAAGAGACAGGGCCTACAGCTTTTACCTGGCACATGGCAAGGTTACATCTGTGTATCATGAAAGGGCCCCCCAGATTAATGGGGTTGGTGCTGACTCGGCTCAAAGACTTCCCAGCCAACTCTGTAGTTAGGACAAGGCTTTCATTTCAGGCCACTATTGCAGGTGGATATACTTTCTCCCCATGCTTTCTAAGTAGTATATAAGGTAGAATTTAGTATGAAACCATCATTCCCCTGGGATAATGGATTATCACCAGCTCTGAGATCTCTGTAGAGACTGCCCATATGCATTACCTTCTACTCTACAACCTACATGGTGGTAATCCATTCTGACAATGGGGTGCAAATCAACCTTACTCAGTTGTTACAGGAGAATTTCTAATGCCATACTGATTGTCAATTCTGATTCTAGTAGCCCACTAACTGAGACTTACCTGCTTTCGTCAGGCCCCTACTCTAATGTCAGCAGGTCTGCCTCTGAACCCTGACCCAGGGCAATAACAATGTCACATGAAGAAAACCTTCTCAGATGAGCTCTGTTCGTCTACCTGGATTATAGGTATCACCAGTGATACGCAGGTGTGATGGTTAATTTTATGTGTCAACTGGGCTAAGGGATGCCCAGATAACTGGTAACATATTATTTTGGGGTGTGTCTGTGAGGGTGTTTTCAGAAGAGATTAACATTTGAATTGTTCAACTGAATAAAAAAGATCACCCTCACCAGTTTGGGTGGGTATCATTCAATTTGTGAAGGGCCTGAATAGGACAAAGAAGCAGAGGAAGGGTGAATTTGCTCCCTGCTCAAACTGGGACATCATCATTTCCTGCCTTTAGACTTGGCTCTCCTTGTTCTCAGCGCTTTGAGTTTTGACTAGAATTTTACCACAGACTTTCACAGGCCTCCAGCAGGCAGAGGGCAGATCGTGGAACATCTCAGCCTCCATAATCACATCATGATTTGTAGTATAAACCAATTTCTGTAAATATTCCTACCCTGACCAGTTTAAATCTATCACTGTATCATTACTGAATGCTGAGTTGTGCACTGGTGGCTGGCATGAGCAGATAAAAGTAGCTCCAGCACACCTATCTAGATTACCCATGATTCCTTTCTTCACACTCCACTTCTTCATCTTGGAACCTCTTTGTCAATTATTGTACCTGAACTATAAAAGTGAATGACTTGTACATTGTGGAATCCACCCAGCCCATCCCCAGCAGGGTGTCTGTGTGTGTAAGTAAACTTCCCTGTTCAAGTAGGCCATCAACATTGCCATACCTATTCTCACTATGTGCTCAACACAAGATCCAAACGTACAGGTTTAGTGCCAGACCCTGATCCTGTATATGTCACCAATACATCATTAAAGAACTGTAAAAAATAACAGGACAAAATCAAGAATGTTAGAATATATTTACAGTCTTTGTATTTTAGGTCAATTAACATCAAATTAAGTTGATTACTGACTACCAATAAATTGTTTCATACCAATAGTGTGAAGACAAATGACTCCATGTTATTAAACTATCAGAAGCACTCATATGAAAGGTTACAGGTTTCAAATTTTGGGGCTACCATTTGTTGTTAAATAGTCTAGCAGGTTGTCTTATTTCTGAGCTTCGCAGTGAGTAGCCTAATTGAGGGCACAGCTGTTCTTGTGTAATTTGTCACTGTCTCTCTCCAACCATACTGAGTACTGAGTTCCTTTTCTCTGATATTATCTAAATTAAAAGTAAATCAACAAAGATAGAACACATGAGCTGGCTAGCTAACAGGGTGAGTAGAATTTTAAATCAACTAATTAATCAAATGGAAGACATCTGGTAAAACAAAAATGTAGTAGAGGAAAATGGTTAAGATCTAGACTTCCTGAACCAGAGATGTGTTTCAATCCCCACATCTGCCAATATCAGCTGTATGATATTGAACAAGTTACTGAACATCTGTTGGCAGAGGCTGCCAGCTGATCACCATAATGACTTTTACTTCTTCTCGGTTTCTGGCTAGACTATCTCTCTCATCTGCCCAATATTGGCAATGGAACAGAAAAGCAACAGATGCTACTTTGGGGCTAAGAATGTTAAGAAGCCAGTATTCATCCTCCATTCTCCTTTTTCAGTACAGACTGAAATACAGATTCAGATGACAATAAAGACTCCGAGGGATGGTGAAACAAAATGGAACAAGCCTGGTTCCTTGAATCACCACAAGGAGAACAGTCACCTGCAGACCAAGGCCATCACTTTGACTTCCTTGAGTCCACTGTCTTTGAACTTCAACGTATCTGTTACATCAGTTCAGCCCACCCAAATGAATACAACATCTGTTTAAATGAAAGTATAATACCACTACCTGCCTTAATTAACATTGTCTTGGCTGGAAGGAGTAAAACTTCACTGAAGCTACACTAAGTTAAATGGAGAAATTTTCCGTAATGAAGTGGTAATCCAGGAAAATACCTCTCTCTAGCGGCAATAGAAACAATCAGAAAAGTCATTTAAAATCTAAGAAACCACTTTAAAAATATCTCTTATCTCTGTATATGTTCATTATTCTATCTTTCCATGTAAATGCCACTCCACAGGTTGATTTTACATACCCATGTTCAAGAAAATAATATCTCTCAATTGCAATTTCAAACTCAAGGGAATAGAATCTATTTGACCCATCTTAGGCTAAATGTTTACCATCTGTCCACTTTAGAACAAAGCACTGAGATCACAAAATACTAAAATCATTGCCAAAGGCCCACTCCTATGTGTGAGTCAAGAGGGGAGATTCTCAATGTAAAAAGGTTTGGGGTAAATGGACTCAAAATGGGTCAAGTAACTATCTCATGAATTATAAAAATTAAATGAAATGCTCCTGGAATCCTTAGCAAAGTTCCTTACACACTGTAAGGAACTTGTTATTCTTATGATTATTTTTATTAGACATTACCAGTTTTCTGTTGCCATAACAAATTATCAAAAACATAGCAACTTAAACAACATTCATTAAACAACATCCATTTATCTTACAGTTTCCATGGGTCAGAAGTCTGGGCACAGTGTGGCCTAGCTGGTTCCTCTGGTCCAGGTCTCACAGAACCAAATCAAGATGTTGGCAGGACTGTGTTCCTTTCTAGAGGCAGATTTTTGAAGACACTTCAAAGCTCCTTTAGTTTGTTGGCAGAATTCAGTTCCTTGTACTCATAGAAAATAGGTCCCTGTTTCTTTGAAGACTGCCAACTATGGGCTGACTTTATCTCCCAGAAGCCTCTCTCTGGTCCTTGCCGTTGGCCCCCTATAGCTCAGGACCAGCAATGGTGCCCTGAATCCTCACTCGGAATCTTTGCCTTCCCCTTCTGCAGCATCTTTCCTACCTTCTCTTCCACCACATCTCTCTGACTCCAGCCAGAGAAAATTATCTGCTTTTAAGGCTTATGTGATTAAGTTGGACCCACCCAAAATATCCAGAATAATCTTCCCACTTTAAGGTTCATAACCTTAATTACACCTTAATTATATTTGCAAAGTTCCTTTTTGCTGTTGGAGCTGCATACATTTTTTTAATTGAAAGAAGTTAGCCTCCTAAGTATTGCTCTTACAGGTTTATCGAAGTCAAGTACTCATACCACTTATAAATTTTAAAATATATGTATAGAAAGTAATTTACATATAAAGGCAAACACAAATTGTATGCTTACATAATATTTAAAAATCATCACGGTCGTGTTTACACCATGACCTGCTTCAAAATTTCTTCAGAACTATTCAGAAGTAAATGGTATTTGGGTCATATATGTCTATCAAAACTTCTAAATTAGAGAAGTCTGGAGTAGTAATATTTAATGTCTTTCTGTGGTAGGTAGAATTGCCCCCCGAAAATGTCCATGCCCTAATCACTGGAGCCTATGAATGTTACGTTTTCATGTTAAAAGGAACTTTGCAT
This sequence comes from Kogia breviceps, assembly GCF_026419965.1. Classification (NCBI taxonomy): domain Eukaryota; kingdom Metazoa; phylum Chordata; class Mammalia; order Artiodactyla; family Physeteridae; genus Kogia; species Kogia breviceps. The sequence continues at coordinate 68,550,760 of NC_081321.1, read as the reverse complement.
TTACTTCTATATAGTGCTGAAGAAATTTTGAAGCAAGTCATGGTAGAAACATGACTGTAATGATTTTTAAATATTATGTAAGCATGCAATTTGTGTTTGCCTTTATATGTAAATTACTTTCTATACATATATTTAAAATTTTATAATTATTCTCTTTGTTAAGTAACACATCCTCTGATTTATACTTTCATTTCACATTTTTTTTTTTACATGCTCACAATTTCAGGTGCTAGAGATACAGTCTTGGCCAGCACAGTTTAGAGTCCTGTGCCATGAAGGAGCCTACATACTAGTACCAACAGACAAGCAATAAGCAAGTTAACTTAAAAATCAAGGTAATTTCAGATGGTGATAAAACAGAGTTATGTTTTGGAGAGGACCCAGAGAGCTAGGTAGGCAAAAGGCAGCTCTCTTTTAGATTGGCCGGTCAGGGCACATCTCCCTAAGGAGGTAGGATTTGAACCTTACAGGTAAAGGTACAGTCGAAGAATGTATCCACAGGGAAGCGAACCAGTTTGAAATGATATGGCAACAAGCTTGGGAAAAAGTGACCAATGGGAGAAAGGTACCAGATGAATTCAGAGAGGGGGACAGAGGTCAGATCACTTGCCCAACACTTTAAAATTCTAATTATCAATATAGGTATTTAAAAATTACAATCTAATTTTAAAGCCATAAAACATACAAATAATCAGTTCAAACTAAACTTCACCAAACTTGTCTGCTTGGATACAGTATTTCAATCAAATATAAACTTATAGCTGAAAGAGAAAGTTATAATGATTAATTTCACTCAAATGTTCCCAAGCCCACCTAGTCCTATAAAATCATTCTTCTCCTTCAAGTGTAAATAGAACACATATTCCTTCATGGAAAAGATGTCCATGTCCCATGTGTAATGGGAAAACTAAGAATTCTTCTTTTTCCTCAGGCCCATTCCCACGAATCTTTAGAGTTCATGTTTCTTCAAGTCAGTTTGCCCTAATTTATTGCTTCTGCTAAATTTTAATTTCACTTATATCTGTCTTCTGATGGTTTTTTACTTCCTCCCCAATTAGGAAAAGAACACATTATCCTTAATTTTCTTTAAATGCACTCTCAAATTCCTCCCCCCCCAACAGTTATATGTAATTGTAACAGACTGGCTATTTATAGGAAAGAAACAGGAGTAATATTGCAGCTACTCCAAACTTAATAATGGTCATCCCTGTTCCAAATGATGTTGGCCATTCCCACCTGGGGGGTGGGAGTGTTCATACTGTTCTCTTAGCATTCAAAAATGTTGCACTCTGATTTCTTTACTCCTCTTCTATCACCTTAGTCCCTTTCTCAGGATTGTCAAAGGAAATCAAAATCAGTTATCCCCATAGCTGCCACATCATAAGAGTACCTCAAGGTTTTTCCTTAAATGATACTTCTGTCTTTCACAGGAATTCTGCTGTTGGACTGTTTTTTTCTCCTTGCCTTATAAACTATGAAGACTTTTTTGAAAGACATAGATAATTTATTTTTCCTTTAGGCACTGACTTTCTTCATTATGCCATACATCACACACACACACACACACACACACACACACACACACACACACACACACACTTTCAGAGGAAACATGCTCTATAAATGCAAAAAGGATAATGATAATTATTATTCATAGTTTCTTGTGATATATACTAGAATTCATCTGTAAAATGATCTGTTGCTGAGAGATGGACAGAATGAGAGATATTTAAAACCTTAGAAGGAAAAAAGATCAAGCTGAAATGTGTAAAAGTCTTATTTTATTCAGCACCCTAACTTAAAAATGGCATTGTTAAAAAGCTCTATTCAAATTTGCAGTGAATAGAGATCTAAATTTAATTAATCTGTTGGCTTGAGAACTTTCAGAACATTTTATCTTTCTTACAGAGTCCTAAAATATGGTCTGTAAGCAGCCCTTGACATTTTTGTACATTCGAACCATATGTCTCTTGTTCAGACTCCCACTTTTTAACATTACATAGTTTAATGCCTTAAATACCTTGGAAAAAAACCCAGAATTCTGACTCTTATAAATCAAATGATAAATACCACAAGTTGTTAAATGATGATTCTGTCTGTTAATCAACATCTTAATATAAATGCTGTGACTATTATTCAGAGAAATGTGTATTTGAATAATTTAGGAAATCTCATCATTTTGACAAGGGACATATAAGATTAAGGCCCAGCTCTGTCTGGGTATTAATTCCAGTTCTGTCATTTACGAGTAAGTTACTTCACTTTTTGTGCTTCCATCTCCTCGTTTGTTAATTGGGAAATAGTTCACACAGTTGTGCTGGAATTCAATGAGTTAATACAAGTAAAGAAGTTCTTAGATCAATGCCTGGCGTGCAATGGTATTTTAAAAGGATTAACTATGAAACTATATGAGATATGAAACTATATGAAGATAGTAAATTATTATATTAAACTTCACAGAAACGGGGAAATGAAAGTATTGCTTCTACTGAGAAAACATTAAATCGAGTAGGTTATCCAAAACTTTGCCCTTAATCAAGGGCCAACTGGACTAATCTTCACAAGTGAATGATCAAATTATGAAGAAAAAAGTTGTACGAACTGCTGGGAAAAGTTTATTGTGTCTAAATTATAACACTGTCAGCTCTCAGGAGACAGAATCAAACCACCACTCACATCATATAAATCTCTTAACTGTACATAAAAGAGAATTCATTTGCTTTCTTCTTAGTTCACTTTTTCCCCTATGCTTATTTCATCATCAATATATTCTCTAAAATAAAATGAAGACTTTTTTCCATGCTCAAATCTAAATACATTAGAAAGATATACATGTAATTCACAATTTTTAGGCCATCTAGAGATTTTTTTTCTCCTCCAGAGATTCCCAAGTCACTGATACATTTTTCTTTCTTCAGGGGTAAGAGAAATTGCATTATCTTTACTTACAAGTGACTTTGCCTTTCACAAGCTATAGTCTATAATACAACTCTATTTTAAAGGTAAGCTACAATTTAAGAAATTCTGATGGTTGATTCAAGCATTTTAATTTTTAAATATACACTGGCCTTTTTCTCAGATTATCCATAATTGTCAGTGAAGATTTATAGATATCAAAATTTTAAAAGAAAGAAAGCCATAAAATGAGACAAGTGGTCATGTCACTAAAGCTACAAGGTTAAGAGTCATGGCGACACAAACCAATCATATGTCTCCTGCCCAACACCCACCCCTGGCAAAGCGTGACACAGGAACAAAATTCAGGGAATAAGAACAGGAGAAGACTTAGATAAACTCTGATATTTTTTTGTGCAGATGAGGACCCCCCTGTCTTAAACAGAAAATGTGAATAGTTCAAGTATAAAAGGGGTTCAGACTTTTTACATCTGAAATTCACTTTATAAGACAAGAGATATTTTACTATTCTCTCTTGCCCCCATAAAAGAGAAAATCTTATGTGGGCCTTATCCTGGGAAAAGAAGTGTTGCTGCAGTCTTGTTTTCATTCTTTTTCTTCCTCCCTTCTTGCCTTCCTTCCTTCCTCTTTCATTTGTTCATATACATATAGATATAAAGATATATGGACATAGATAGATATAGATATAAATTTTAAACAAACACAACATTAAAAGTCACATTACTTTTAAATGTTGTGCTACCTTTTCCTCCCTTTTTTGACACTTGTTTTATCACCATCTGAAATTACCTTGATCTTTTATGTGTTATGATGTTTCTATTTTCTTCTCGTCTCTCTCTTCTTGTCACATAAACTCCCTCCAAAGAGTTTAGTGGTATGAATCGTTCCATATTTTTGTTTGTTGGAATAACCACACACAAAGTGAACACAAAAAATGAACATGGGTGTGTGTAAGCATGTATGGGTTTCTCTGTCATTTAAACTTAGGTAAACTCAGCAGTGAACCTACTTAGTCATTTTGTTGCTTGATCCTGAATCACCTTTCCATTATCTTCCAGGTTAATTTATTTACTGAAGTATTCTACATATTCTTGGGCAATTATTTTTTAGTTTGCTGGGCTATCATCCATTTCTTCTAGGTTACAAAATAGATTTGACTGTAGTAGCCTCTTCTAACTCTTTTCATTTTCTCTGTATTTGGGAGTTATGTTTTTCTGCTCATTCCTAAGGTTTCTCATTTCTTTCATATTTGATTAATCAAATGAACAAGTAGTTTGTTTAGGTTATGCATCTTTTAAAAGAACCAGGTTTTATATAATTTGATATCTGTACTCTTACTTATAGAATTTTTTCATTCATTTTGGTTTCTATCCAAATAATCACTGTTTTTAGAAATATATTATTTTCTCAAGGTAACTACCTCAGAATCCCTTAAGAAAACAGCATTAGCAAGATATCTAATGTATGGATGTCTTTTTCCAAATTGTAGATATATATTTGTCCAAATTATTAAGCATTGAATCTCTGAGAATTAAACATGTGTTTGTGTCTTTTACAATTATTTTTGTTTTTATTATGAAGTTATACTTCAATGGCATTTTGGATTAAAAGAAACATGAATCTAAAACTATTAAATCAGAGAGAACCTTCAGGATAGCAGAGGAGTAAGACGTGAAGATCAGCTTCCTCCCTACAAATACATCAGAAATACATCTATATGTGGAACAGCTCCTACAGAACACCTACTGAACGCTGGCAGAAGACCTCAGACTTCCCAAATGCAAGAAACTCCCCATGTACCTGGGTAGGGCAAAAAAAAAAAAAGAAAAAGAAAAAACAGAGACAAAAGAATAAGGACAGGACCTGCACCTCTGGGAAGGAGCTGTGAAGGAGGAAAAGTTTCCACGCAATAGGAAGCCCCTTCAGTGGTAGAAATGGGGGGATGAGAGGGTGAGGGGAAGCTTCGGAGCCACAGAGGAAAGTGCAGCAACAGGGGTGCAGAGGGCAAAGCAGAGATATTCCCTCACAGAAGATCGGTGCCGACCAGCACTCACCAGCCCGAGAGGCTTGTCTGCTCACCCGCTGGGGTGGGTGGGTGCTGGGAGCTGAGTCTTGGGCTTTGGAGGTCAGATCCCAGGGAGAGGACTGGGGTTGGCTGCATAAACACAGCCTGAAGGGGCCTAGTGCACCACAGCTAGCCGGGAGGGAGTCTGAGGGAAACTCTAGACCTAACTAAGAGACAAGAGACCATTGTTTCGGGGTGTGCAAGAGGAGGAGATTCAGAACACCACCTAAACAAGCTCCAGAGATGGGCACGAGCCACAGCTATCAACATGGACAACACAGACAGGCATGAAATGCCGAGGCTGCTGCTGCAGCCACCAAGAATCCTGTGTGCAAGCACAGGTCATTATCCTCCCCTCCCCTCCTGGGAGCCTGTGCAGCCCACCATTGCCAGGGTCCCATGATCCAGGGACAAGTTCCCCCAGAGAACACACAGCAAGCCTCAGGCTGGTGCAACTTCATGCTGGCCTCTGCCACCACAGGCTCACCCTGTGCCCCTCCCTCCCCATCAGCCTGAGTGAGCCAGAGCGCCTAATCACCTGCTCCTTTAACCCCGTCCTGTCTGAGCGAAGAACAGATGCCCTCAGGCAACCTACACGCAGAGGCGTGGCCAAACCAAAGCTGAACCCCAGGAGCTGTGCAAACAAAGAAGAGAAAGGGAAATTTCTCCCAGCAGGCTCAGGAGCAGCAGATTAAATCTCCACAATCAACTTCAGGTACCCTACATCTGTGGAATACCTGAATAGACAACAAATCATCCCAAAATAGAGGCAGTGGACTTTGAGAGCAACTGTAGACTCGGGATTTGCTGTATGTGACTGAGTAGTTTCTTATTTTTATGTGTATCTTTGCAAAACTTTTAGGGCTTGTTATCACTGCTGGATTTGTTTATTGGTCTGTTGCTCTCTTTTTTTTAATTACTTTTTTTATTTTAATACTTTTTAATTTAACTTAATTTATTTATTTATTTTTCTTTCCTTTTTTTCTCCCTTTTCTTCTCAGAAGTGAGGCTGACAGGGTCTTGGTGCACCAGCTGGCTGTCAGGCCTGAGACTCTGAGGTGGGAGAGCCAAGTTCAGGACATTGGAGCACCAGAGACCTCCCTGCTCCACATGGTATCAACTGGCGAGAGATCTCCCAGAGATCTCTGTCTCAACACTAAGACCCAGCTCCACTCAACGACCAGGAAGCACCAGTGCTAGATACCCCATGCCAAAAAACTAGCAAGGCAGGTACACAAACACATCCATTAGCAGAGAGGCTGCCTAAAATCATAATAAGTTCAGAGACTCCCCAAAACTCAGCACTGGATGCAGTCCTACCCATCAGAAAGACAAGATCCAGCCTCATCCACCAGAACACAGGCACTAGTCCCCTCCACCAGGAAACCTACACAACCCATGGAACCAATTCTACCCACTGGGGACAGACACCAAAAACAACAGGAACTAAGAACCTGCAGCCTGAGAAAAGGACACCCCAAACACAGTTAGTTAAGCAAAATGAGAAGACAGTGAAATACACAACAGATGAAAGGGCAAAATAAAAACTCACCAGACCAAAAAATTGAAGAGGAAATAGGCTGTCTACCTGAAAAAGATGCAGAGCCCAATGACAGTAAAGATGATCTAAAATTTGGAAATAGAATGGAGAAAACACAAAAAAATGTTTAAAGAAGACCTAGTAGAACTAAAGAGCAAACAAACAAACATGAACAACACAATAAATAAAATTAAAAATTCTCTAGAAGGAATCAGTAGCAGAATAACTGAGGCAGAAGAATGGACATATGACCTGGAAGATAAAATAGTGAAAATAACTACTGCAGAGCAGAAGAAAGAAAAAAGAATGAAAAGAACTGAGGACAGTCTCAGAGACCTCTGGGACAACATTAAACGCACCAACATTCGAATTGTAGGGGTTCCAGAAGAAGAAGAGAAAAAGAAAGGGACTGAGAAAATATTTGAAGAGATTATAGTTGAAAACTTCCCTAATATAGGAAAGGAAATAGTCAATCAAGTCCAGGAAGCACAGAGAGTCCCATACAGGATAAATCCAAGGAGAAACATGCCAAGACACATAATAATCAAACTGTCAAAAATTAAATACAAAGAAAACATATTAAAAGCATCAAGGGAAAAACAACAAATAACACACAAGGGACTCCCCATAAGGTTAACAGCTGATCTTTCAGCAGAAACTCTGCAAGCCAGAAGGGAGTGGCAGGACATATTAAAACTGATGAAAAGGAAATGTCTACAATAAAGATTACTCTACCCAGCAAAGATCTCATTCAGATTCAACAGAGAAATTAAAACATTTACAGACAAGCAAAAGCTAAGAAAATTCAGCACCACCAAACCAGCTTTACAACAAATGCTAAAGGAACTTCTCTAGGCAGGAAACACAAGAGGAGGAAAAGACCTACAATAACAAAACAAAAACAATTAAGAAAATGGTCATAGGAACATACATATCGATAATTACCTTAAGTGTAAATAGATTAAATGCTCCAACCAAAAGACATAGACTGGCTAAATGGATACAAAAACAAGACCTGTATATATGCTGCCTACAAGAGAACCACTTCAGACCTAGGGACACATACAGACTGAAAGTGAGGGGATGGAAAATGATATTCCATGCAAATGGAAATCAAAAGAAAGTGGGAGTAGGAATTCTCATATCACACAAAATAGACTTTAAAATAAAGACTATTACAAGAAACAAAGAAGGACACTACATAATGATCATAATGATTTGGGTGCAAATATTTATGTACCCAACATAGGAGCACCTCAATACATAAGGCAAATATGAACAGCCATAAAAGGGGAAATTGACAGTAACACAATCATAGTAGGGGACTTTAACAGCCTACTTTCACCAATGGACAGAAATGAAAATAAATAAGGAAACACAAGCTTTAAATGACACATTAAATATGATGGAACTAATTGATATTTATGTGACATTCCATCCAAACACACCAGAATACACTTTCTTCTCAAGTGCTCATGGAACATTCTCCAGGACAGATCACATCTTGGGTCACAAATCAACCCTTGGTAAATTTAAGAAAACTGAAATCGTATCAAGTAACTTTTCTGACCACAACACCATGAGACTGGATATCAATTACAGGAAAAATATCTGTAAAAAGTACAAAAATATGGAGGCTAAACAATACACTACTAAATAACTAAGAGATCACTGAAGAAATAAAAAAAATACCTAGAAACAAATGACAATGAAAACACGACAACCCAAAACCTATGGGATGCAGCAAAAGCAGTTCAAAGAGGAAAGTTTATAGCAATACAATCCTACCTCAAGAAACAAGAAAAATCTCAAAAAACTACCTAAAATTTACACCTAAAGGAACTAGAGAAACAAGAACAAAAAAACCCCCAAAGTTAGCAAGAGGAAAGAAATCATAAAAATCAGGTCAGAAATAAGTGAAAAAGAAATGAAGGAAACAATAGCAAAGTTCAATAAAAGTAAAAGCTGGTTCTTTGACAAGATAAACAAAATTAGTTAACCATTAGACAGACTCATCAAGACAAAAAAGGAAAAGACTCAAATCAACAGTTAGAAATGAAAAAGAAGTAACAACTGACACAGCAGAAATACAAAGGATCATGAGAGATTACACCAAGCAACAATATGCCAATAAAAAGGACAACATGGAAAAAATGGACAAATTCTTAGAGAAACACAACCTTCCAAGACTGAACCAGAAAGAAATAGAAAATATAAACAGACCAATCACAAGCACTGACATTGAGACTGTGATTAAAAATCTTCCAACAAACAAAAGCCCAGGACCAGATGGCTTCACAGGTGAATTCTATCAAACATTTAGAGAAGAGCTAACACCTATCCTTCTGAAACTCTTCCAAAATATAGCAGAGGAAGGAACACTCCCAAACTCATTCTACAAGGCCACCAGCACCCTGATACAAAAAAACCGACACAGGTGTCACAAAAAAACCCGCAAAACTACAGGTCAATACCCCGAATAGCCAAAGCAATCTTGAGAAAGAAAAACGGAGCTGGAGGAATCAGACTCCTGGGCTTCAAACTGTACTACAAAGCTATAGTAATCAAGACAGTATGGTACTGGCACAAAAACAGAAATAATGATCATTAGAACAGGAGAGAAAGCCAAGAGATAAACCCATGCACATATGGTCACCTTATCTTTGATAAAGGAGGCAAGAATATACAATGGAGAAAAGACAGGCTGTTTAAAAAAATGGTACTGGGAAAACTGGACAGCTACATGTAAAGTATGAAATTAGAACATTCCCTAACACTGTACATAAAAATGGATTAAAGACCTAAATGTAAGGCCAGACACTATAAAAATCTTAGAAGAAAACATAGGCAGAACAATCTTTGACATAAATCATAGCAAGATTCTTTTGGACCCACCTCCTAGAGAAATGGGAATACAAACAAAAAGAAACAAATGGGACTTAATGAAACTTAAAAGCTTTTATAAAGCAAAGGAAACCATAAACAAGATGAAAAGACAAACGTCAGAATGGGAGAAAATATTTTCAAACAAGGCAACTGACAAAGGATTAATCTCCAAAATTTACAAGCAGCTTATGAAGCTCAATAACAAAAAAACAAACAACCGAATCCAAAAATGGGCAGAAGTCCTAAATAGACATTCCTCCAAAGAAGATATACAGATTGGCAACAAACACATGAAAGGATGCCCAATATCACTAATTATTACAGAAATGCAAATCAAAACTACAATGAGATATCATCTCACACCGGTCAGAATTGTCATCATCAAAAAATCTAGAAAACAATAAATGCTGGAGAGGGTATGGAGAAAAGGGAACCCTCTTGCACTGCTGGTGGGAATATAAATTGATTCAGCCACTATGGAGAACAGTATGGAGCTTCCTTAAAAAACTACAAATAGAACTACCATACAACCCAGCATTCCCACTACTGGGCATATACCCTGAGAAAACCATAATTCAAAAAGAGTCATGTACCAAAATGTTCATTGCAGCTCTATTTACAATAGCCAGGACATGGAAGCAACCTAAGTGTCCATTAACAGATGAATGGATAAAGGAGATGTGGCACATATATACAATGGAATATTACTCAGCCATAAAAAGAAATGAAACTGAGTTATTTGTAGGGAGGTGGATGGACCTGGAGTCTGTCATAGAGAGTGAAGTAAGTCAGAAGGAGAAAAACAAATACCGTATGCTAACACATATATATGGAATCTAAGAAAAAAAAATGTCATGAGGAGACTAGGGGTAGGACAGGAAAAAAACACAGACCTACTAGAGCATGGACTTGAGGATATGGGGAGGAGGAAGAGTAAGCTGTGACGAAGTGAGAGAGTGGCATGGACATATATACACTACCAACCGTAGGGTGGATAGCTAGTGGGAAGCAGCCACATAGCACAGGGAGATCAGCTCCGTGCTTTGTGATCACCTAGGGGGGTTGGATAGGGAGGGTGGGAGGGAGACACAAGAGGGAGGGGATATGGGGATTTATGTATACATATAGCTGCTTCATTTTGTTATACAGCAGAAACTAAAACAACATTGTAAAGCAATTATTCTCCAATAAAAATGTTTTAAAAAGTAACAGGAAAAAAATAATAAAACTATTAAATCCATATATTTCAGAAGCTTTTGATATCCAAAATAAAGTAATTTACTGTGCTCTACATTCATGATTTTTTTCAAGATCAGGTAAACTTCAAATGATTTTTAATTATTGGTATTGAACTATAGACAACTAGGAATCATTTTCTGTCTTTTGTAAATAAGAATATGGCAGAAGATGGCATATCTAAAAAGCCATCAATTTTCTTTAAGACAAAATTATGTTATTTGTTTGTTGTAACTCGTAATATTAGGTTTTAAATGTATCTGTTATATATATATATAAGATGCTATTTAATTTTTATGATAATCGTAAAGGTCAAGTAAATGACAAGATAGCTTTATATTATCATTATATAAGAGGCCATATAGATTAAAAGGTGAATACATTAAATCAGGGAATACTAATGATCAATTCAGATAGTGTAATAAAAAAATAGATTCAAAGTTCAGTATAAAGTTAAGGAATTAAACATACTCAAGACTTATCACTTATCAACAAACTCTGAGAATCATCAAGAAGTTTCATATGAGAGACAAAAAGGAGAAGGAAACAATCTCTAACTCTTAAAAATAAGCATTGAACATGCACAATTTTCAAAAATAAAACCTCTGGATTTTCTGAAAAGAGGATAAGATTACAGACCCTTATTAGGTGTAAACTTGAGATACTGTTACTCTTGACTGTATTTGGACTTATCTTTACAATCAAATTACTTCCCGAACAGCTCTTTGGCTCTGAACCATACATAGGTCTTTCACAAAGAGGATACCGTGATCCACCCAGTTTCATACTTTGGTAAATACAAGACAGAGGAGATCACCTCTTGTGAAAGGTCCCCCATGTCAGCAACTTAGGAGAGCACTTACAGGAGAAATGTACTTAAATACCAGGAATCAAAAGACCAGTTTATCTTTTAGAGAAAAAAACACTAATTCAAGACTTTTTTTTAAAACGAGAGTAAACACAAGCCACTTCTGTCCTCCCTCTAACACAATTAATGTGTGTCTTAATGCTTAATTTCTTTTTCAAAAAAAATCTACTTTGCCTTTATTATCAATATGTAATTAGAAACACTAAAGTACCTTCTCATAAGATGGTTCCTATGTCATCTATGGGTTCTGTTCTCTGTTTAACACAAAAAAGAGGAAGGAAGAGAAAGAAGGAGGGAGGAAGAGAAAGAGGAAAGGAGAGAGGAAGAGCAAAATAAGTTCCACAAGTTACTCTGAGCCTTGAATTTTGCCTTAATCATCTGTAGCAAATTAGAATAAGTCATCAGGACATTGTGACTCTCCTCAGAAACAGGATTAAGGTTTCAGAAATCAGCATGGTATGAATCATCTTGGATTGAGAAAAAGCATTCTACTTAAATAGGAGGAATTATATGGAATTTATAGCATCTTTAATCTCAAATGTTTGAACAAAGAGAAAAGATCAAAGTGCAATTTTTACCCACAGCCTTGGAAACCTTAGTTTTGCTTCATCGTTGGAAGGCAAATTTTGGACAAGAATAGTTGTTCCTTTAATTTTACTACAGCCCCTGTTGAAACAATAGGACTTATCATCAGAATCATTTCTTCTCAGAATCTAAGTCCTTATTTTTAAATGTTTAATAATTTATTAAAAATGAAGAAAAATCAGTTATTTTAAATACTAGTGTGAGAACATTGTCTGGAACTCTAATTCCTCATTAATATTTGTGAGACTACTATAAAATAATTCATTATTGAAAATGTTTTAAGGCCACATGTGTCATGTGTTAGTCAATTCATAGTTTTTCAAAAGAATCCTCTTTGGTTTTCCTCACTTTACAGACATGAAAGCTCTTAATTGAACAGCTGGATACTTCATAAATGGATGATTTTACAGCACAAATCACATTGTCTCTCCCATTAAAAGAGAGCAGAACCTATATAATCCATTGCTGTTCTGATATTTTATGATTTATTATATTACAATGTATTGTATTATTTAAATACATTCAGAATTTTGTCTATGTTTTGCAATTTTAACTGTTATATATACATAATGCTCAGTTTTGTTTGGAATTATTTTACAAATCTCCATACTAACATTTTAAGGTCTCAATATCAAATTCTTCAAGTCTCCATGATGCTGTTCCCATATTCCAAATAAAAAACAACATATAAAATATTTGAGAGCTGGCACTTTGGTTAAATGTTTCATTGCCAATTATGAAGTTCTAACTAAACAATTTTTCTTTTTTTAAGCCAAGACTTCATCATAATTAAAGATGTTATAGAAATCCGACTCAGCAAGCTTAGAAGTAATTTTGGAAAGCAAAATTTAAAAAACCATAAATGAGCAATTTGCATGTTTTTCTCCTCTATTTCATTGCCATAGTGGTGGGAAAATAGAGAGTTTATGGATTATGGTGGTCTCATCATTTCTAGTAAATCAACTGACTGACCAAAGTCTCCAGAAAGTTTCATGGTTCATGAAGTTTTAAGTTACAAATTCTCATATCATCCATCTTTCAATTTATAGCAGCTGGAGCAAAAATCTAGTTCTAAACAATTAGCTCAGAAAGTGCTGACTCCTTTTTGTTTGATTCCATCAGTATCATTCTTGAATGTGAATCCTAAGTCTCTAAGCCAATTCCTTGGTGACTTCTTAAAAGGGCTCCAAATATTTGCTCTCTTGGACTCATTATTCACTGAAAGATATTTTGATAGCATTAGCTTACATTGATCACAAATATTTCATAGCTTTTGTGTTTTTGCTTGTGTGTTGACTTTTTTTGAGAGGGAAACATTGCAGTGAATTACAGGAGAAAGAAATGAAATATATCAGATAGTAATTGACTGGCAATTAAACAAACTGAAGCATATGAACTCAAGGGCATACCCTAATTTGCTGCTTATTGGTTTGTAATTTATGGCCTGGAAGGGTCAATATAAGATAGCTGCTGCTTAGATATCAAGTATGTATATAGATTATTGTGTCCTCAGCTTGTTTGATATCTCAAAACTGTTTGGTCCTAAAGGCAAATCCCTACTCCCTGAAATACTCTTTTCCCTTCTGTGATATATTAATTTTTTTAGGGAGGTTTCTAAATACTTTACCAGTTATTCCTTCTCTACCATGTTCTACTGCTGAGTTTCCCTGTTTTTGGTAGTGAGCCCTATACTTGTTAGTTGTACCTGTTCCCATAGTGTTAAGTATTATCTCTATGCTGACAACTCCAAAACCGTATCTCCTATTAAGACTTCTCCTTGGATTCCAGACACTCATATCCAATTTTCTATACAGTATTTTTTTAAATTAATTAATTTATTTGTTTATTTTTGGTTGTGTTGGGTCTTCATTTCTGTGCGCAGGCTTTCTCTAGTTGCGGCGAGCGGGGGCTACTCTTCATTGCAGTGCGCAGGCTTCTCATTGTTGTGGCTTCTCTTGTTGTGGAGCACAGGCTCTACACGCGCAGGCTCAGTAGTTGTGGCTCACGGGCTTAGTTGCTCCACGGCATGTGGGATCTTCCCAGACCAGGGCTTGCACCCGTGTCCTCTGCATTGGCAGGCAGATTCTTAACCACTGTGCCACCAGGGAAGCCCCTCTATATAGTATTTTTAACTGAATGTTTCACAGGCATCTCAAATAAGTCCCAAACAAAACTCTTATCTCCCAGCCTTCAGCAAATTGTTCTCTCCCAGTCTTTTCTAGGTATACAGGGTACCATCACACGTCCAAATTGCTGAAAGTGATATCATGTAGGTGATAACAGAAAACTGGGAGTAATCCTAAATTCCTTCCTCTTCCTCACCACTCACATTCAATCTATCAGCATATCTCATGATTTCTGCCTCAAAAATATATCTTGATTACGTCTGCTTTTCTTCAGCTAATCTCCTACCACCTTTGTTGAAACCCCTTCCAGGGCTACTAAAATAGCCTCCTTACTGGTGTCTCTGCTTTTCCCACAGTCTTCCTCCATCCTATTGTTACACAGCAGCCAATTAAACATGAACAAGATCAGGTCAGGCCTCTTTGTAAAATCCTTTAACATTTCCCCATTGCACTTCAAATCAAATATTCTAATGTTGGCCTACAAGTTTTTGAAAAGTCTGACTCTTGACTGTGTCTCCAATTTTACATATCTTCTTAATTACTATTAGCATCACTTCATCTCCTAGAATAGTCACTTTATCACTTTTCTTCCCTACTTAGGGACATAGTACTTATTTTTCATGGTACCTGAAATGCTACTGTTCTCCAGGTTCTGAACATGGTTGGCTCTGTCACATCCTTCAAGTCTCAATTTAAACATCACCTCAACAATGAGACCTTTCCTAACCACCCTGTCCATGCCATTATGCTCTACCAAAGTTCTCTAGTCAGATAAGCTGAAGAATGAAGATGACAGGCTCTACCCAAGCTCACATCCCAGTTTTACCTCTTCATACTGTAGAATGTTGGACAACTCACTTGACCTCTTTGTACCTCTGTTTCCTCATTTTTAGAGCACAAATGACAATAGTACCTACCTCCTAGATTACTAAGAAGATTAATGAGAACTGGTTCTGGCACTGTTGTGTCAACGTTCAATTCATGTTAGTTTTCTTCACAGCACTTCACAATTTGCAATTACTCATTTTTTGGTTTGCTTGATTTTGTTTTAGTTTATAGTCCGTGTCCTCCAGAGGACTAAGGACTCTATTAAGCAGGGTATATTTATGTGTATTCTTTTTTATATCATTGTAAACTCAGTGGCAAATGTAATATCCAGGACACAGTAGATGTGTAATAAACAATTATTGAATCAAGAAATTATTTTTGAATTGGGTTTACAAACTCACACTTAAACATATATACATCTGGTTTTGTTTTTCCTTTGACTATGGAAAAAAAATGTGTGGTTGATTTAGCCAGGTATTAATCATTCACTGATGATTAACATACATATACATGTAAAGAATTATATTTTATTATGTAACTATGCTCTTGTTTTTAATCTTAAATTCACTCTTACTAAACTTAAAATGTTTTAGCCATGAGTCACCAGACCCATTTACACTTCATTTTCTCTTTATTCTCTACTTTTAATAAATTTTATCCTTAAACATGGGGCTTCTGTATTTTATGTATCATCAGGGGCTTTCATTGTAGGGTTTCAGACCACATCTTATCTTTCAGAGATACCAGTGTTATACTTTAAAGGCCTCTAAAATTTAGGCCAAAGTTCTATGTTACTGTTGTTACTGTTGAAATTGCAACATTTTCTCTTGACCTCTGCATACTTGAGCTCTGCAGAAGGATGTTTTAGTCTTTAGATCACAGGGTTTTCTTTTTTTCTCTTTGTTTTTTACTATATTTACTTTGAAGTTTGTCTTTGACCATCTCTTATCCTGAGACAGGTCTCAGGGTTTCCAGTTTTCAAAAGGACTGAACCCTTAGCCTTATGTCCATTGCATGACCTGTCTTCCTCTGGGCTTCCTGAAAACATTGGCTATACTCACCCCTTGCCATGCCATGAAAAGTCTACATCAAGTCTCTTAGTGACTAATCAAGTCTGCTCAGACTGTAACACTGCATCGCTCCATTTTAACCTTTAGTTTTCCTTACTTGATAAAGTAATATACTAGTAAGAGTGAGATGTCATTAAAAAAAAAAAGTGGCCCTGGAAATAACTTCCTTCCTTCCTATAGCCCCTCCGTCTCATCTGGTTACCAAGACTTAATCTAACCCTTGCACTGTCAAAGTTATCTTCAAGTTAAATAAAATTTAGATATATCTAAGTTTATTTTTAGCACTTCCATCATGTCACTTGTTTTGGCACAATTAGATAACCATATATGAAGGGAGATTACAGTAAAGGAAACACACATGATAAATAGAAAAAAAATTTGCTTAACTGTAGTCATTATTAAGGAAAAACCTCTTGCAACAACAATGAGATTCAAATTTTTCACATATTTGATTAGAAAACATTAAGTTTGATGAAACCTACAATGGACACAAGTGTGCATTATTGGCTGAAGTATAAATTGAAGTACTCATTGTGGAGAAAAATTTGGAAATATCCAGGAAAAGTTAAAATGTATATATACATTTACCCAGCATTAGTACTTCTAATAATATACCTAGCAAACAGCAAAATACACAAATTTAAAAATTTACAAAGATTTGTGTACAAACTACACAAATTTATAAGACTTACCAGTTTCTTACAAGGAACTAAACTGGTAAGCATTTTTTTCCTGTTTCATCTACCATCTTAGTTCATGTTCTTTCAGTAGGGTTGACATCCCATACCCCCAAAGCAGCATATGACCCAAAATTGAATAATCAGAGAATCACTTTCCATGACCCCAGAATTGGTCAAGAGAAAGGCTTATGAATGAGTCATACCCAAACAGAGTAATTTCTATCACTTTTGCTTGAGGAAACAGAAGAGTGTCTCTTTTCTGCTGGTTTCCTGGGACAAGGCTCTGAGTTTGAAACTGCTGGCAGCCATTCTGCCATCTTGAAAAGGGAGCCAGCCTAATGAGAGAATCAGCCCAGAGGGGAGGCAAGCCAAAGGATGGAGAGAAACCAGTTACAGACGATATTAATTGAAGCTGTAGACCCAAACACACTCAAAGTCAGTTGTACTTCTGATCTTTTTGAGCTCTGATGGCAAAAATTTCCTTTTTAGTTTAAGCCAATTTTAATTGGGTTTTTATAACACTTTACAACCAAAAGCCCAATAAAAATATAGTATTTTAGCACACAAGTGGAAAAAAATCATCTCTGTGGAGAATTTTAATTATGACATACTTAAATGGAATATGAAACAGCTATTGAAGATAATAAGATACAGCTATAGATATTTCTATAGACAGATGCATATTCAGGATATAATAAAGTTCTAGAAACAAAAGTATATTATAGTGCCACTTAAAAAATGTTAAAATCTATATACATATATATTTACATAGACTTGTATAGAAAATTGATGAAATAGTGAATAGTGGTTACTTTCACGATTTCTCATTTAATGGCATACTTTTTATTTTATACTCATCTGTACTGTTTAAATATTTTACCATGAACATGTACTTAAATTTATAATAAAGGTATATTTTTTAAAAATAAAGACATAGAAGCAACAAAACATGGAAGTACCATTTTTTTTCTAGCCTAAGTCAAGGTGAAATCAATCTACTATAGAAGAGGGAGTAAGATCTAATACCATTTACTATTTCTTTCTCTGCTCAGGAATTAATAGTGTATATATCATACAACTGTGACAAACTGAAACAGAAAATAAGGAAAGATGTCAATGTATCAAGCCAAAATATTTTTATTTTTCTTACTGTACTCGACATAACTGATGTGGTGTAGAGAATACAGACTTTAAGATGGTCTCCTTGATTCCATCCCTGGTGTTCTTTCCCTTGAGTATGACTTGCTTTTAACCAACAGAATGTGGCAAATGTGATATAATGTCACTCCCATGATAATGTTGCCTTATATGGGAAAGGGGATGGAATGTCACTTCTGTGATTATATAAGACTCAGTCTTACTAGTCAACTCACTCTCAAGTCTCAGGAGTTCCCTCTCTGTCTCTGTCACTGGTTTTGAAAAAACAAGCTAACATGAATCCTATACTCACAAGGAAATGAATATTGTCAACAACTAAAAGGATCTTGGAAGCTGATCCTTTCTTAGTAGACCTTCCAAATGAGAACCAGCTAAGCTATGCCCAAGCTTCTGACCCATAGAAATTGTGAGATAATAAACATGTGTTGTCTTAAGTCATCACATTTGTGGTAATTCGTTACATAGCATAGAAAGGTAATACAGATGAGACAGACTTGAATTCTAAATTCCATGCAAAATTTAGCAAAGAAAAGAGATGACACCAGGGATAAATTATATTTTCTTTGGGGAATTTATAAAATCCAACTTTGCTATACTAATTCCTGGCATAAAATGAAATTCAACACTATTTTTTAGTAATTCTAAAACCGAAAACATAAAATTCTGGTGCTTTCTACCAAAAAAGGCACTTACACCCATTAAAAAAAATGGAATGATGGGAGAGGATAAAATAAATGTGTACACACCAAAGGGAGATGTAAGAAAGGTTTGGCTTACATAAAAATCATTTAATATAATTTAAATTCTTGCCTTATAAATAATGCAAATTTAGTAAAATAGTCTATCCTAAGATGTACAGGTAAAGGTCTCAGTAATTTCAAAGGGAACTGTGCTTGCATATGTACTGTCTAAATTTTCCCCCTAAAAAGCAACAACAAAAACATGTCTATATTTATAGATACATTTAGAATGTGTTGTTTTCTCTAATATTTAGTAAACTACACACATACTTAAACACTGATTTTAAAATATAAAATAAGATCCTTTCCAATTTTGAATGGATTTTAATCAAGTCAGCCCCCACACAAAGTCCCGCATAAAGACATATTTTTACATGAAATATTTTCTTCAGTAGAGTTCACATAAATATAGTCTCTCAGACTTTTTAGTAACTGTGGCAAAAAAAAATTATGATTGGGAATTTATTTTTCTTACAGATTGTATATGTTTTCTTTTTCTTGGATTGTCTGCCATGGTAGTTGGGGGATTTGAACAATTCTTTCCACAATGGTAACAGTGTCAGAGGTCAAAAGTTTCCAAACATGGACTAAACCTAAATGGCAAGAAAAATATCAAGATGTATGCAAAAATATACAGAAATGTTATTGATCTCATAAAAGCAAAACATACCAGAAAACTGCCTTAAGAAAATAAACCTTGCATTTGTCCCAAAAAAGCCTATCAAGAAGTATGTAATAATCACATAAACTGACTTAAAAACTTTATTTAAAAAAGAAAAATAGCCATATCTATAGAATGAACAGTATCAGGCCAAGAAAAAATTTAATGCCCTGTTCAGAATGATAATGGAGGAACAGATAGTGGCCAGTTTAATTTAGGAAACGAAAACCAATCAAGTGGAAAAACTGACAACAAATTAAAACCAAAAAAATCAAACTAATGTTGTGAATAAAAGTTCAAACTAATGTTGTGTATAAAAGTTTCCAGAATAAAGTGGAGAACTGAAGTAATTATCTGGAAAATTAAAGCTCAAAAATGTAAATCTTTCTGCCCCATTGATTAGGTATTTCAGGGAAATTTTTACTTGGAATTTTCACGTTATATGACTGTACTGCTGTATGTCATGAATTAGCATTTCTCCAAAGAGGCTGAGTGAAAACTCAAGGGTTGAGAGTAATTAAAGAGAACTCAACATAGATACATAAATATCTTAAACTTCATATTTCACGTAACTTCAGAGGCCTCTGAAAGCATTATAAGGAATTGAGGCTTTATCCTAAGGCTAAGGGAAGACATCCATATATCATATTTGCATTTGGAAAAATGTACTCTGGCTATAATATAGAGAATTTGTCAGAACAGAGGTGGAAGAGCAATAATATAGATGCCAAAGTAAGAGAATATGAATGTGCTACTTGTTTCACCCTTCTGTAATTCAACTTATTTTCTCTGCTTCCTTTTCTCTTTGTTCACATTTTCAGTTCAAGTGTCATCCTTTCTATGGAACAACTTCATAAAATTCCAACCTGTTCTGTAAAGTCAACCATTCCTGCTTTTGTGCCCCATTTAACTCAGGATACATTTCTACCCTCTTACATAAACCACTGATATCACTACAATGTTATGCAGAGGGACGTTAGACTCCATCACTACCCATCTATATTAGTTTCCTGGGGCTGCTGTATCAAATTACAACAAATTGGGTAGCTTAAAGCATAGGATTTATTCTCTCAAAGTTCTAGAAGCTGAAAGATGTCAAGCAAGGCCATGCTCTCTGAAGGTTCTAGAGGAAGATCCTTTCTTGCCTCTTCCTCGATTCTGTTGGTTGTTGGCAATCTTTGGCATTTCCTAGTTTGTAGATTCATCACTCAGATCTCTGCCTCCTTTGTCATATGGTGTTTGTTCTTCCCTCTGTGTGTATTTATCTTTGTGTCTCTTCCTTTCTTCTTATAAGGACACTAATCATATTGGATAAAGGGCCCATCCTAATCCAGTGTGACCTCATCTTAGAAAACTATATCTACAACAACTCTATTTCCAAATAAGATGACATTGTGAAATTCTGGAAAAGATATGAATGTGGTGGTGAGGAGGGTGCTATTCAACCTAGTATACCATTTTGAATAAACCTATTTCTAAGCTGTGCTACGGCTCTGGTACCTATCTGTAACAGCAAGAGGAATCACTATGAGAATAGTCTATAACAGAAATCTGCAGAAGCTTTAAAATCACAGCATTAATTTTTCTGAATTCAAAATGAGGCTAGTATCTTCTTACCCTGAAAGTCTAATATTATATGCAGGTGATAACATACATGGAAATTCCATAATGTTTTCACATGGAGGCTATTGCAAAACTCCTTGTCATAAAGCTACTTTGTGGCCCACTCTCTTGTAAATATACACAGAATCCCGATTATTTTTCCGTAACCTTGCTCATATGTAAAGCCTTATGAAACTTCTCTCTATTCCCCCTGCCTTGGGAGCTCTTTCTGCAGCTGTACACTGATTAAAAGGGCATTTTGTTATGTAGAGGAAGTCCAGAACATATGGAGATTGGGAGTGTTTGTGGTCTTGCCCTTTTCCCAGATTAGGGTAAGTAAGTTTGGGCCCAGCCGCTTCAGAGGAGGACTCTACTATTTATTCTTATCCTTGTAGGAAAGTGCCTGTTCATCCTTGTTTTCTGTCACTAAGCTAATTGCCTATCCATGACTAAACAATTTCTCCCTGGACCCACCTCAATTTCATAGTAACTCACATTCTTAGAAAACAGCCCTTGATGAGGAACTTTGCCAAAATCTAAATGAAGTCTAAATAACACATATTCCCTAACCCTCAGTAATTCATTTTTTTAGTTACCCACTCAAAGATCTATAGTAGTCAAGCATGATTTCATTTTACTAAAACCAGGTTCATTTCCTCCTAGAAGGTCATATTTATTTATACTTTCAGCATTCTTACTTTTTATCATAAATTCTACTGGCTTATGGGCTCTAAACTTTACACTAGATAAAAACATAAATAATCCTAGAGAATTATTTACATTTAAAATGTCAATAGAGGAGACGGCTTAAAGATGGCGGAAGAGTAAGACGCGGAGATCTCCTTCCTCCTCACAGATACATCAGAAATACATCTACACGTGGAACTTCTCCTATAGAACACCCACCGAACGCTGGCAGAAGACCTCAGACCTCCAAAAAGGCAAGAAACTCCCCACATATCTGGGTAGGGCAAAAGAAAAAAGAATAAATAGGGACGGGACCTACGCCAGTGGGAGGGAGCCGTGAAGGAGGAAAGACTCCCACACACTAGAGGCCCCTTCGCGGGTGGAGACTGCGGGCACCGGAGGGGGAAGCTCCGGAGCCGCGGAGGACAGCTCAGCCACAGGGGTGCGGAGGGCAAAGCGGAGAGATTCCCACAGAGGATCGGTGCCGACCGGCACTCACCAGCCCGAGAGGCTTGTCTGCTTACCCGTCGGGGTGGGTGGGGCCGGGAGCTGAGGCTCAGGCTTCAGTCGGATCCCGGGGAAAGGTCTGGAGTTGGCAGAGTGAAAACAGCCTGAAGGGGGCTAGTGCACCACGGCTGGCCGGGAGGGAGATCGGGAGAAATCTGGAGCTGCCGAAGAGGCAAGAGACTTTTTCTTCCCTCTTTGCTGCCTGGGCACGAGGAGACGGGATTAAGTGCGCTGCTTAAAGGAGCCCCAGAAGCGGGCGCGGAGCTGCCGAAGAGACAAGAGACTTTTTCTTGCCTCTTTGCTTCCTCGGGCGTGAGGTGAGGGGATTAAGAGCACCGCGTAGAGGAACTCCAGAAACGGGCGCGAGCCACGGCTGTCGGCACGGACAGTAGAGACAGGTGTCGGACGCTAAGGTTGCTGCTGCCACCACCAAGAGGCCTGTGTGTGAGCACAGGTCACTCTCCACACCGGCCCTCCCGGGAGCCCGTGCAGCCCGCCACTGCCGGGGTCCCAGGATCCAAGGACAGCTTCCCCGGGAGAACGCACGGCGCGCCTTGGGCCGGCGCAGCGTCACATCGGCCTCTGCCGCCGCGGACTCGCCCCGCCCCCGTGCCACTCCCTCCCCCCAGCCTGAGTGAGCTGGAGCCCCCGAATCAACTGCTCCTTTAACATCGTCCTGTCTGAGCGAAAGGCAGTCGCCCTCGGATGACCTACACGTAGAGGCGGGACCAAGTCCAAACCTGAACCCCCAGGAGCTGTGCGAACAGAGAGGAGAGGGGGAGGTCTCTCCCAGCAGCCTCAGAAGCGGCGGATTAAAGCTCCACAATCAACTTTAAGTGCCCTGCATCTGTTGAAAACCTGAATAGACAACGAATCATCCCAAGTTGAGGAGGTGGACTTTGGGAGCAAGATATGCTATTATTTCCCCCTTTTTTTTCTTTTTGTGAGTGAGTATGTGCGTGCTGCTGTGTGAGATTTTGTCTGTATAGCTTTGCTTTCACCATTTGTCCTAGGGTTAGACCGACCCATTTTTCTGTTTTTTTTTTTTAAGGAAATTTTTCTTCTTAATAATTATTTTTTATTTTAATAACTATACTTTATACTACTCTGTCTTCTCCCTTTCTTTCTTCCTTTCTTCCCTCCTTTCTTCCTTCCTTCCCCCTTTCTTTCCTCCCTTCCTCTCTTCCTTCCGCCCTTTCTTCCTCTGCACCTTCCTTCCTCCCTTTCTTGCTTCCTTCCTTCATTTCTTCCTTCCATTCTTCCTTCCTTCTCTCCCTCCCTCCTTCCTTCCTTTTCTTTCCTTTCTATTTTTTCTACCTTTTATTTTGAGCCGTGTGGATTAAAGGTTCTTGGCGCCCCAGCCAGGCACCAGGGTGGTGTCTCTGAGGTGGGAGAACCAACCTCAAGACACTAGTCCACAAGAGACCTCCCAGCTCCACGTAATATCAGACGGTGAAAATCTCCCAGAGATCTCCATCTCAACACCAAGACCCAGCTTCACTCAAGGACCAGCAAAGAACAGTGCTGGACACCCTATCCCCAACAAAGAGTAAGACAGGTCTACAGCCCCATCCATCAGCAGAGAGGCTGCCTAAAATCATAATAAGGTTACCAACATCCCCATACACACCACCAGACGAGGACCTGCCCACCAGAAAGACAAGATCCAGCCTCATCCACCAGAACAGAGGCACTAGTCCCCCCAACCAGGGAATCTACTCAACCCACTGAACCAAACTTAGCCACTGGGGACAGCCACCAAAAACAACGGGAACTACGAACTTGCAGCGTGCAAAAATGAGACCCCAAACACAGTAAGATAAGCGAAATGAGAAGACAGAAAAACACACAACAGATGAAGGAGCAAGATAAAAACACACCAGACCTAACAAATGAAGAGGAAATAGGCAGTCTACCTGAAAAAGAATTCAGAAGAATGATAGTAAAGATGATTCAAAACCTTGGAAATAGAATAGACAATTTGCAAGAAACAGTTAATAGGGACCTAGAAGAAATAAAGAGGAAGCAAGAAATGATGAGCAACACAATAAATGAAATTAAAAATACTCTAGATGGGATAAATAGCAGAATAACTGAGGCAGAAGGACGGATAAGTGACCTGGAACCTAAAATAGTGGAAATAACTACTGCAGAGCAGAAGAAAGAAAAAAGAATGAAAAGAACTGAGGACAGTCTCAGAGACCTCTGGGACAACATTAAACGCACCAACATTCGAATTATAGGGGTCCCAGAAGAAGAAGAGAAAAAGAAAGGGACTGAGAAAATATTTGAAGAGATTATAGTTGAAAACTTCCCTAATATAGGAAAGGAAATAGTCAATCAAGTCCAGGAAGCACAGAGAGTCCCATACAGGATAAACCCAAAGAGAAACACGCCAAGACACATAATAATCAAACTGTCAAAAATTAAATACAAAGAAAACATATTAAAAGCAGCAAGGGAAAAACAACAAATAACACACAAGAGAATTCCCATAAGGTTAACAGCTGATCTTTCAGCAGAAACTCTACAAGCCAGAAGGGAGTGGCAGGACATATTTAAAGTGATGAAGGAAAAAAACCTACAACCAAGATTACTCTACCCAGCAAGGATCTCATTCAGATTTGATGGAGAAATTAAAACCTTTACAGACAAGCAAAAGCTGAGAGAGTTCCGCACCAGCAAACCAGCTCTACAACAAATCCTAAAGGAACTTCTCTAGGCAGGAAACACAAGAGAAGGAAAAGACCTACAAGAACAACCCGAAACAATTAAGTAAATGGTAATAGGAACATACATATTGATAATTACCTTAAATGTAAATGGATTAAATGCTCCCACCAAAAGACACAGACTGGCTGAATGGATACAAAAACAAGACCCATATATATGCTGTCTACAAGAGACCCACTTCAAACCTAGGGACACATACAGATTGAAAGTAAGGGGATGGAAAAAGATATTCCATGCAAATGGAAATCAGAAGAAAGCTGGAGTAGCAATTCTCATATCAGACAAAATAGACTTTAAAATAAAGACTATTACAAGAGACAAAGAAGGACACTACATAATGATCAAGGGATCGATCCATGAAGAAGATATAACAATTGTAAATATTTATGCACCCAACATAGGAGCACCTCAATACATAAGGCAAATACTAACAGCCTTAAAAGGGGAAATTGACAGTAACACAATTATAATGGGGGACTTTAACACCCCACTTTCACCAATGGACAGATCATCTAAAATGAAAATAAATAAGGAAACACAAGCTTTAAATGATACATTACACAAGATGGACTTAATTGATATTTATAGGACATTCCATCCAAAAACAACAGAATACACATTTTTCTCAAGTACTCATGGAACATTCTTCAGGATTGATCATATATTGGGTCACAAATCTAGCCTTGGCAAATTTAAGAAAATTGAAATCGTATCAAGTATCTTTTCCGACCACAACGCTATGAGACTAGATATCAATTACAGGAAAAGATCTGTAAAAAATACAAACACATGGAGGCTAAACAATACACTACTTAATAACGAAGTGATCACTGAAGAAATCAAAGAGGAAATCAAAAAATACTTAGAAACAAATGACAATGGAGACACAACCACCCAAAACCTATGGGATACAGCAAAAGCAGTTCTAAGAGGTAAGTTTATAGCAATACAATCATACCTTAAGAAACAGGAAACATCTCAAATAAACAACCTAACTTTGCACCTAAAGCAATTAGAGAAAGAAGAACAAAAAACCCCCAAATTTAGCAGAAGGAAAGAAATCATAAAGATCAGATCAGAAATAAATGAAAAAGAAGTGAAGGAAACAATAGCAAAGATCAATAAAACTAAAAGCTGGTTCTTTGAGAAGATAAATAAAATTGATAAACCATTAGCCAGACTCATCAAGGAAAAAAGGGAGAAGACTCAAATCAATAGAATTAGAAATGAAAAAGGAGATGTAACAACTGACTCTGCAGAAATACAAAAGATTATTAGAGATTACTACAAGCAACTCTATGGCAATAAAATGGACAACCTGGAAGAAATGGACAAATTCTTAGAAATGCACAACCTGCCAAGACTGAACCAGCAAGAAATAGAAAACATGAACAGACCAATCACAAGCACTGAAATTGAAACTGTGATTAAAAATCTTCCAACAAACAAAAGCCCAGGACCAGATGGCTTCACAGGCGAATTCTATCAAACATTTAGAGAAGAGCTAACACCTATCCTTCTGAAACTCTTCCAAAAGATAGCAGAGGTAGGAACACTCCCAAACTCATTCTACGAGGCCACCATCACCCTGATACCAAAACCAGACAAAGACGTCACAAAGAAAGAAAACTATAGGCCAATATCACTGATGAACATAGATGCAAAAATCCTCAACAAAATACTAGCAAACAGAATCCAACAGCACATTAAAAGGATCATACAACATGATCAAGTGGGGTTTATTCCAGGAATGCAAGGATTCTTCAATATACGCAAATCAATCAACGTGATACACCATATCAACAAACTGAAGGAGAAAAACCATATGATCATCTCAATAGATGCAGAGAAAGCTTTTGACAAAATTCAACACCCATTTATGATAAAAACCCTGCAGAAAGTAGGCATAGAGGGAACTTTCCTCAATATAATAAAGGCAATATATGACAAACCCACAGCCAGCATTGTTCTCAATGGTGAAAAACTGAAACCATTTCCACTAAGATCAGGAACAAGACAAGGTTGCCCACTCTCACCACTCTTATTCAACCTAGTTTTGGAAGTTCTAGCCACAGCAATTAGAGAAAATAAAGAAATAAAAGGAATCCAAATAGGAAAAGAAGAAGTAAAGCTGTCACTGTTTGCAGATGACATGATACTATACATAGAGAATACTAAGGATGCTACCAGAAAACTACTAGAACTAATCAATGAATTTGGTAAAGTAGCAGGATACAAAGTTAATGCACAGAAATCTCTGGCATTCTTATACACTAATGATGAAAAATCTGAGAATGAAATTAAGAAAACACTCCCATTTACCATTGCAACAAAAAGAATAAAATATCTAGGAATAAACCTACCTAAGGAGACAAAAGACTTGTATGCAGAAAACTATAAGACACTGATGAAAGAAATTAAAGATGATACAAATAGATGGAGAGATATACCATGTTCTTGGATTGGAAGAATCAACATAGTGAAAATGACTGTATTACCCAAAGCAATATACAGATTCAATGCAATCCCTATCAAATTGCCACTGGCACTTTTTACAGAACTAGAAAAAAGAATTTCACAATTTGTATGGAAACACAAAAGACCCCGAATAGCCAAAGCAATCTTGAGAACGAAAAATGGAGCTGGAGGAATCAGGCTCCCTGACTTCAGACTATACTACAAGGCCACAGTAATCAAGACAGTATGGTACTGGCACAAAAACAGAAATATAGATCAATGGAACAGGATAGAAAGCCCAGAGATAAACCCACGTACATATGGTCACCTAATCGTTGATAAAGGAGGCAAGAATATACATTGGAGAAAAGACAGCCTCTTCAATAAGTGGTGCTGGGAAAACTGGACAGCTACCTGTAGAAGTATGAAATTAGAACACTCCCTAACATCATACACAAAAATAAACTCAAAATGGGTTAAAGAACTAAATGTAAGGCCAGACACTATCAAACTCTTAGAGGAAAACATAGGCAGAACACTCTATGACATCAATCACAGCAAGATCCTTTTTGACCCATCTCCTAGAGAAATGGAAATAAAAACAAAAATAAACAAATGGGATCTAATGAAACTTAAAAGCTTTTGCACAGCAAAGGATACCATAAACAAGACCAAAAGACAACACTCAGAATGGGAGAAAATATTTGCAAATGAAGCAACTGACAAAGGATTAATATCCAAAATTTATAAGCAACTCATGCAGCTCAATAACAAAAAAACAAACAGCCCAATCCAAAAATGGGCAGAAGAACTAAATAGACATTTCTCCAAAGAAGATATACAGATAGCCAACAAACACATGAAAGAATGCTCAACATCATTAATCATTAGAGAAATGCAAATCAAAACTACAATGAGATATCATCTCACACCGGCCAGATTGGCCATCATCAAAAACTCTAGAAACAATAAATGCTGGAGAGGGTGTGGAGAAAAGGGAACACTCTTGCACTGCTGGTGGGAATGTAAAATGATACAGCCACTATGGAGAACAGTATGGAGGTTCCTTAAAAAACTACAAATAGAACTACCATATGACCCAGCAATCCCACTACTGGGAATATACCCTGAGAAAACCATAATTCAAAAAGAATCATGTACCAAAATGTTTATTGCAGCTCTATTTACGATAGCCAGGACATGGAAGCAACCTAAGTGTCCATCAACAGATGAATGGATAAGGAAGATGTGGCACATATATACAATGGAATATTACTCAGCCATAAAAAGAAATGAAACTGAGTTATTTGTAATGAGGTGGATAGACCTGGAGTCTGTCATACAGAGTGAAGTAAGTCAGAAGGACAAAAACAAATACCGTATGCTAACACATATATATGGAATCTAAAAAAAAAAAAAAAAATGTCATGAAGAGATTAGTGGTAGGATGGGAATAAATCACAGACCTACTAGAGCATGGACTTGAGGATATGGGGAGGGGGAAGGGTAAGCTGTGACGATGTGAGAGAGTGGCAGGGACATGTACACACTACCAAATGTAAATTAGATAGCTAGTGGGAAGCTACAGCATAGCACAGGGAGTTCACCTCTGTACTTAGTGACCACCTAGAGGGGTGGGATAGGGAGGGTGGGAGGGAGGGTGACACAAGAGGGAAGAGTTATGGGAACATATGTATATGTATAACTGATTCACTTTGTTGTAAAAGAGAAACTAACACACTATTGTAAAACAGTTATACTCAAATAAAGATGTTAAAAAAAAAAAAAAAAAAAGGGCTTCCCTGATGGCGCAGTGGTTGAGAACCCACCTGCCGATGCAGGGGACACGGGTTCGTGCCCCGGTCCGGGAAGATCCCACATGCCGCGGAGCGGCTGGGCCTGTGAGCCACGGCGGCTGCGCCTGCGCGTCTGGATCCTGCGCTCCGCAACGGGAGAGACCACAACAGTGAGAAGCCCGCATAACGCAAAAAAAAAAAAAAAAAAAAAGCATTGTTTCCAACATTTAAAATTTAATATCTTCTTATCCTCCTTCCCTTAAAACAAAAGGAGAGCGCAAATAACTGAATTTTCCAAATTAGAAACACACACACACACACACACACACACACACGCAGACATACACATATAGAAGCCAGGACATATAGCACTTCATACAATTCAGTTAATCAAGAATGCTAGGCAATATTCAATGGCATGGTGTTAAGTAATAGATGAGTAATAGAGAATCTCTGAATCTGGATAGCAAGACTCAATATTACCAAAAAGTTCATTCTCTCCACTATACTTTATATATTTTATAAAACCATCTAATTATAATTAAAATCCATAGGAGATTTTCTTGTAAAACTTAATAAGATGGTGCTGACACATAGCTGTACTAGATAATGTGGGACAATACTCCAGATACAGGGAAAAGAAAACAACCCTATTTAAAACTGGGAAAATTAAACAGAGAGGTAATTTGCAGAAAAAGAAATATATAGAAGATCCTTAGACTTGCCAGTGATCATAGAATTGCAAATTACAATAGTAATGGGATATCATTTTTCCACTCAATTCGTCCAGAAAAAAAAAAAAAAAAAAAAAAACCCAATGCTGGTAGAGGTATAGTGAAATAGGCATCAACAGGTAACGTTTCACAGTATCTATCAAAGTCTAAAATACTTACATGTTTTGACATAACAAATTCTTATTCAGAATCTATCCTTCAGAAAGAAAAATATAAAAGTAGATTCAATGCAACATTTTTACAGGAAAGCATCAGAACAGTAAAGTTCCATGTCTGACAATGGATGACAAAGGGATGGTAATGTGCCCATGATATATAGGTTGTTTGTATTGTTATATTTTAAAAAAGAAACATGTGAATATACATAAAGATATGCATGCTATTAAAAAATTTATAAATGCATAGGGAACAATCTGAAAGGACGTTAACAGTAACATAAGCATAATAATAAAAATAACTAAGATCAAGTAATCACTATATGCCAGGTACTGTATTTTGTATTTTTTTAATAGATTATCTCAATTAATCCTCCTATCAACCTTGTGACTATGTGGGACTATTTAATAAATATGGAACCTGAAGATAAACATCCAAGTTTCCACAATATTACACTGTGGAGTGGAATTAGGGATGAGGGTGAGTATCCAAGTAAGGTAGATTTATTTATAATTTTTACTATTATATTGTTGGAATTTTAAAGAAAGCATGCATATGTTAGTTTACTAATTAAAAATAAAAAACCAAAATAGTTTTACTACAACACAGAACATGTTAAATACTACAAGCCATGTGGTAATAGGTTTCAAAGAAGAGAGAGAAGAATTCTAACTGAATAATAAAAATCATTTATGAAGGAAGTAACATTTGAAATAGGCCATGAAAGATGGGTAAGGTTTCAAAAGGTAGAGAGTACTTCAACAGACCCTCAAAAGGAATGAAAAAAGGGCAAAAAAGTAAGTACAAGATGAATACAGGGAACAGCAAAGAACTGCTTAATGGGATCTGAAGAAGTATTTAACACAATAGCAAGAGAGAGAAGAACAGAGCTATAGGAGGGCTTAAATGATTCTGATATGTCCAAGAAATGACAAGGTAGAGTAGGAGATAAGGCTGAAGAGGCAAGAGGGCTTAAAGCATTTTGATTTACTTTAAAAATGACTAGAAAGTTAGCCCTTTGGATTAAACTAAAATACAGATTCTTCAAAGAAGTGATTCCCAACCTACAGGCCACAGATCTTTGGAACTAGGCAAGGTTTTTGCAACAGGTTCACAAATCCACATGTCTACAGTCCAATTATCCTGAATTTTCAAAGTGGGCCTGCTTTCTGGCTGGATGTCACAACAGAAAAGGTGATGTGGTCAGTTTCTTATTTTTATTGTCTGAGTCTCTCATTTCTGCTTCCCCACTCCATAGTCTATATCTAGGTCTCCAGGATTGAAAC
Organism: Kogia breviceps; assembly: GCF_026419965.1. Classification (NCBI taxonomy): domain Eukaryota; kingdom Metazoa; phylum Chordata; class Mammalia; order Artiodactyla; family Physeteridae; genus Kogia; species Kogia breviceps. The sequence continues at coordinate 68,519,443 of NC_081321.1, read as the reverse complement.
AGGGGAAGAAAAAGAGGCAAAGGACCAAAAAAAAAACCTCCCTTGGCTGGCACAGATACAATTTGGTTTTGGTTTCCCTTAGGCTTGCCAATGCAAAAAAAAAAAAAAAAAAAAGTATATATATATATATATATATATATATATATATATATATATATATATTCTTTCTACAGGAGCTTATTTATGGGTTCTTCAAAGCACTTCCATTGCTGGGGATTCTCACTAGCAGTTGCCTCAGCCAAGGCTCTTCATCCTGTGGATGAATGCCCTTTGTTCAATATTTTATAAAAAAAGATTTTATTTGGGGGTCACCTCATTCCTCTTGAACAAAAGCTTACATTTTTCCTGGAAAATGGATCATCCTTGGCCTGGAATAACTCTGGGCATACAAAGTGTTCTCATTGTTCTATTATGAGAGCCACTCCCTGGCCACAGTCTCGTATCTCTGAGCCTTCTCAGGTGCATATATGAAACTATATTCATTCAGCCAACTGGAGACACAGGTGAAATTCTTCAGTTTGTCTCTTTGAAGCCCCTTTAGGGCTTACATAGGAGGAAACAGCCTCTTCAAGGTGGAAGCAGGGGTCAACAGCATTCTAGCAACTCTTTCCATAGAGACCATGTGACTCAAAAAACCTAAAGTATTTACAATCTTTACAGAAAAATTTTGCCAATCCTCATCATACAGCATCAACTCTTTATGTCTGGCTTCTGCCCCTAAGCTTGTTTTAAAGATTCATCTGTGTTGTTACATATCTTTATGTTGTTTCATTTATTCACCCCTTATTATTGCTGAGTAGTATTCCACTGTATGAATATAACAATTTGTTTATCAACTCCTTTATGGATTAAAATTTGTATTATTTTAAGTTTTTGGCTACTAAAAATAATAGAATATAACATATATATTACAAATATAATATAGAGTGCTATAATATAAGTAGAATGGTATTTTTTAAAGGCTATATGGGTTTAATTCTACCAAAGCCCAATTTATCATTTTTTAATGTTTGGTGCTTTATGTGACCAAAGGAATCTGCCTACTCCAAGGTTATAAAGAATCTCTATTTTTTTTTAGAACTATATTTATTTTGCTTTTTCATTTATGTCTATAGCCCACAGCAAATGTATTCTTTGTAAAGCATTAAGTCAAGGTTTTGTTTTTGTTTTTTTTTAATTCAGCTATTCAGTTGTCTCAGCATCACCTGTTGAAAATTATCATTTCTTACAAAGACCTACCTTGGTAACTTTGTTGAAAATCAATTAATATACCATGTGTGGGTCTAATTCTGGAATTGTTCTTCTGTTCCATCAACTTATAGGTCAAGCAGAAATACTACTCCATTGTTTCTTCTTTGTAAAGATTGTTTTAGCTATTCTAGGTCCTTGGCATTTTCATGTAAATTTAAAACTATCATTCAAGTTTCTACCAAAAGGACAAAAAGGATCTGCTCGAATTTTCATTGTTATTCCCTTGACTCTTCAGATGAATTGAGGGAGAATGGACATCTTGATAATGTTGAGGTTTCCATTCTATGAATTTGGTATATCTCTTCATTTGTTTGTGTTTTCTTTCACTTCTCTCAGCAATGATTAGTAGTGTTCAGTTCACAGGTCTTGAACATCTTTTGTTTAATCTTACACATTTTATATCTTTTTTAAATTGGAAATGCTTCTATATTTTTATTTGATTTTCTATTTCTTAGTTGCAGTATTTAAAAATACTATTATTTTCATATTGGCCTTCTATCCTGTGGGTTGCTATTTGACTTAATTCCAATAATATTTTAGAAATGTCTTGTGATATTCTACATAATGTTGTCTATTTATACAGAGTTTTAATTCTTCCATTCCAATCTTTTTTTTTAACATCTTTATTGGAGTATAATTGATTTACAATGGTGTGTTAGTTTCTGCTTTATAACAAAGTGAATCTGTTATACATATACATATGTCCCCATATATCCTCCCTCTTGCATCTCCCTCCCTCCCCCCCCATCCCACCCCTCTAGGTGGTCACAAAGCACCAAGCTGATCTCCCTGTGCTATGTGGCTGTTTCCCACCAGCTATCTATTTTACATTTGGTAGTGTATATATGTCCATGCCACTCTCTCACTTTGTCCCAGCTTACCCTTCCCCCTCCCTGTATCCTCAAGTCCATTCTCTAGTAGGGCTGCCTCTTTATTCCCATCTTGCCCCTAGGTTCTTCTGATCACTTTTTTTTTCTTTTTTCTTTTTTTAGATTCCATATATATGTGTTAGCATATGGTATTTGTTTTTCTCTTTCTGACTGACTTCACTCTGTATGACAGTCTCTAATTATGTCTCTTTTTTCCCTTGCATTCCTGGAGTGACTAGGACAATTTATTATTTCATTATTTGTCCTCCGGGTTATCCATTGTACATTTTATGAAATATTGAAAACACAGGTCACTCTTTTCCAAATTCCTGTTTCTTCCCTAGCTAACAACAGAAGAAATGATATATATTTTTGGCTTTGGGTTTGGGCAGCCCCTCACTTCCAGTATCAGTTTCCCTATGAGTCAAGTGTGCTTTAATTACAAACAACTTCAACATCTTAATGACTTAATATTTTTCTTGTTCATGTTTTATAAGAGCTGCTGGTTGTCTGAAGTTCTATTCAGCTGTGGTTCCACTCCATGTATTCTTTATTCTGATCCAGGTTGAAGGAGTATTCCCAATTTGGCAAATATCTATTGTAGTGCCTTGTACTATCCATCTGTTAAACTGAGAATTGTTTTCCAGAATCTACTTCCTTCTAAAGTGCCATACTAGAGTTGGCCAGAGGAAGATTTTGCTTTATATCTGCAAAGCAGAAGTGAAACTGTGGCCATTACTCTCTGAAGAACATCAAAGTAAGATACCATGATGGATAGATGAGGAAGTCAAAACTTTATGGACTCAATACAGATAGACTAGTTATGGATAGACTGGGTGCACTGTAATTTACTCTTGCTCTTTTTTGCTTTGCATTTAAGTAACCTTTCTGAATGTAATCTTTTTGACCAATAGTGGTGTCAGACTCACCAGTAAACATTTGGTTGTAGATGCACACGGCAAAAGACCTCCCCACAAAATTCCCCTTCTATGGCCAGATGTACTTAACTTCTGAGATTCATTAATGACTTCTCTGATACTCAAAATCTCTGTCTATATCTTCAGTTCTTCATCTCTTTCCACTAAGTTCTAATTCTTAAGATAAATTCCTCATTTTATAAAACTCATAGTAAGTGTTCCCCTTTTAAATCTTGACTGATACACCCATTCTCTAACAGACAGGACATTTAAAGTAATCGTTTGGATGTGGCATAGATCATCACTCTTCACATACCACTCGCGTTGGCCAAAACATATTACATGACCAAGCTGAACATCACTGATATACACAAGAATCCTTGAATGTGGTTATGAGGGTGTGAATACTTGTCAAAATAATATAATCTACCATCCTTACCTATCCCTAAAGCAATCACTAGGTTATATGTTTGGATTTACTATTGAGAACCCTCAGAAAGGTTTGAGGATGGACACAATCTTACTCAAGTTACATGACTGACTAGATGGGAAGGATATTTTCCAGAGTGAATTCAAGATATGGCTACAAGAAAACAAGGAAAATCTATAAGAAGCAGTGACTCACAGGTGTTCACCATGATTAATTGGTAACAAATAAAATAGTTGTTCATTTCATAGCAAAGTTTCAACTGTCCTTAAATCATCTTTCCACATTCCTTTTTAAAAATCCAGAATCAAAGAGCTCCTTGGAGTGATGTCAGCAACAGGGCTGAACAAAACACCCTCTTGTATGCCTTCCCCAACAATAATTTGGCATCCATCCACAGATAAAAGTACCTTTGTAGGAGCTACAGAATTCAACACAATACGCCACAGGACCCAGAAGGAGCCTTGCCCATCCATGCACTGGGTAACAGGCACACAAACTTCAGTCCTAGCTGTGGACCCTGCAGTGTCTTATGAACTGGCTTCAGCCCCTCTCCGCCAGAGTCCAGGAGCCTTTGCAGAACACAGTCTTAGATAATCACCCACAGACAAAGAGCTTTTGTGGAAGTATAGCTTTCCAGTGTAGAAGTTTCAGAAAACCATTGGAGGAAAAAAAATGGAAGTTTGGACACATTAGAGAGAGTAAGAGGAACAGTTTGACTTTATCTGCATTATCCTCTCCCCTAACATGGCACTGCTCAGTGCCAAGAGAGATCATCTCAGCCTATGATTTCTCCTGCAGGGAAAAGTAAAAGTGTGTGAGTGAGTACCTGGCTTCCCCAGCTGTACAGGATCTTGCCAAAGAGGCCCATTTCTCTCTCACCCCATCCATGAGTTATATAACTGGGAAGTGAGAAGAGACTGAGAAAGCAGCAGATAGGACCTTCAGAAGGTGTTAAAGGGACATGGATCCTACAAATTACATCGCAGATTATTAATAAGCTTGCTCATGAGCCACTGGGGATGCCTGGTACATAGATCCCCCAACCAGGCAATGGGCACCCCCAGTGCTCTACACATTTTACTCATATATACCACCATCCTGTAGCCAGCTCCTTATGCATGCTCCCAACAGCAATGACAGCAAGGTTTGACAGACACCTAGTGAGCATTTACAGAAATCCAGCCAGAATCTGTGGACCAGGGAGAAACAACAAACTTGAGCTTTACCTCTGCCCTTGGGAAAGTAAAAGGGAGCCTGTCAGCACCCAGGTTGGTGCTTTGCAGAACTGAGAAAAGGTATATAAGCTTAAGTATTCTGTCACAAGAGTGAGCAAGAAACATCAAGCAGGCATATCCATAGGAGGTCTGAGAAAGCCTCAGAATTTCTAGCAGTTGATAGAAAGTATTTCTTTCCCAAAGTGAGTTAATAGAGACTAGAAGAGATAATCACTACTTCAAATGTGAAGACAGCAACACAAGACTTCAAGAAAAGTGAAAAATAAAGGAAAGAACACACCACCGAAAGATCACAATAATCTTCCAATAATTGACCACAAAGACATGGAGATGTGCAGTTTACCCCCCCAAAAATTCAAAATATCTGCTTTAAGGAAAGTCGATGAGCTACAAGAAAACACAGAGACAATTCAATAAAATAATGAAAATGATACATGAAAAAAATGAAAAGTTTAATTAAGGGATAGAAATCATGAAAAAGAACCAAACACAAATTCTGGAGCTGAAGAATACAATGAATGAAGTAGGGAAAAATGTAATAGAGAGCATCAACAGAAGAATCAAGCAGAAGAATCAATCTCTGAATTAGAGTTCAGGACCTTTGAAGTTGTCTAATCAGATGAGAACAAAGATAAAAGAATAAAAAAGAGTGAAGAAAGACTACATGGTCTATAGGATACCATCAAAAGTAATAATCTTCAAATTATTGTAGTCCTAGGAAGGAAAAGAGAGGGAGAATTTTTAAAAAATAATGGCTGAGAACTTTCCAAATTGGGGAGACATTTGGTATCCACAATTTATGAAGCTCATAGGTCACCAAACAAACTCAATTTAAATAGCTCTTCTCCAAGACATGTTACTATAAATCAAAGACAAAGAAAGTATCTTAAAAGCAACAAAAGTAGCTTGTACCTAACAAGGGCACCTCCATATAGCTATAAGCATATTTCCCAACAGAAACCTTACAGACCAGGAGAGAGTGGGTTGCTAAATTTAATGTGCTGAAAGAAAAAAAAAAATGCTACCAACAAGAATACCAGCAAAACTTTTCTTTGGAAACAAAGGAGAGATAAAAACTCCCCAGATAAATAAAAGCTGGTGGAGTTCATCACCACTAGACCTGCTTTATAAGAAATACTGAAAGGAATTCTTCAAGCTGAAAATAAAGGACACCAATCAGTAACATAAAATATATGAAAATATTTTTTAAAAGGAAAAATATCTCCTGTTGGAATGCTGGCAGCAAAGTGAGAGGTAAGGTTAGTAATGAGGGGCCAACTCCAAGGTTTAGGGTGATGGAACAGCACTGAGCTGCCAGTCTGTGGTCCAGCACCTTTTCCTTATTCAGCAGATGATTACTGAGCTCCTCCTCTCTGGAACCTGTGCAAGGATTGTATCAGAAGTAAAGGGGTGAATGAGAGGCTGTCTCTTACTTACATAACTGACAACATAAGGTCCTACCCTTCCAGTTCACTATCCCTCAAGTACTCTCTATGCTTTAAACATACAAATGGTTCAGCATGTAACCCTGATTTTGGCATGACCTGGGCAGTGCTGGTTTTGCAATTTAGTAGTTGTATTACTTTGGACAACCTGTTTAATCTCACTGAATTTCCATTTCCTCTTCTGAAAAGTAGGGTTTATAACACTCACTTCTTCAGATTATTATGAGAGTTACAGATAGTTTACAGCAAGAATGTAGAACAGAGTCAGATATATACTAAGTGGTCAATACTCAGTACACTTATTAATATGTTCATTGTAATCAGGTTTTTAAGTTATTAACAATAACAAATACCATTATTTGGAATATAATTCAGCCATGAGAAAGGAGGATATCCTGCCATTTGCAACAACATGGATGGACCCTGAGCACATTATTTTAAGTGAGTACAGTATGATATCACTTATATGTGAAATCTAAAAGACCCAAACCTGTAAAAAACAGAGAGGAAATGGTGCTTACCACAGGGGGATAAGATTGATGGCATTTAAGGATACAACTTTGTAATGAGGAGGAACTAAGCCATAGAGCTCTAATGAGCAGCATAATGAATATAGAAAATAATACTATGGTATAGGGCTTCCCTGGTGGCGCAGTGGTTGAGAGTCCGCCTGCTAATGCAGGGGACGCGGGTTCATGCCCTGGTCTGGGAAGATCCCACATGCCACAGAGCAGCTGGGCCCATGAGCCATGGCCACTGAGCCTGTGCTTCCGGAGCCTGTGCTCTGCAATGGGAGAGGCCACAGCAGTGAGAGGCCCACATACCGCAAAAAAAAAAGTAAAATAAAATAAAATAATAATAATATGGTATAATTATGTAATGTGATAAATATTGCTACACTGGCAATATTACAATATATAAATGTATCAAAGTAACACACTGTACACCTTAAACTTACACAATGTTACATGTTAAATTTATTCAATAAGAAATTAACAAAAAACCATTAAAATATATATTCAGAATACCCTAATAATGTAATGGTATATTAAACACATATACTCCAGCATAAAAGCTCAAGGACAAAAGTATTAAAAATAACTATAGCTACAATAATTTGTTAATAAATACACAATATAAAGAAGAAGAAAACTGAGACATCAAAAATATATGTGGGAGGAATAAAAGGATAAACATTTGCATGTAATCAAAGTTAAGTTGTTATCAGCATAAAAAGACTGTTATAACTATAAAATGTTTTATGTAAGCCTCATGGTAACCACAAAGCAAAAACCTACAGTAAATACACAAATGATAAAGAGAAGGGAATCAAGTTTATCACTACAGCAATCAGCAATTCACAAAGGAAAGCAGCAAGAGAGGAAGGATGGAACAAATGAACTACAAAACAGCAAGAAAACATTGAGATGACATTAGTAAGTCCTTACTTAACAAAATTACTCTAAATGTATATGGATTAAATTCTCCAATCAAAAGGCAAAGAGTGGCTGGATAAAAATTTTCAAAAGACCCAACTATGTGCTGCCTACAAGACACTCACTTTAACTTCAAAAATGCACATAGGCTCAAAGTTTAGGGAAGTAAAAAGACATGCCATGCAAGTGGAAACAAAAAGACAGTGAGGGTGCCTATAGTTATAGCAGACAAAATACACTTTAAGCCAAAAACCGTAACAAGAATCAAAGAAGGTCATTATATAATAATAAAGGCATCAATTCATAAAGAGAATATAACAATTGTAAATATACATGCAGCAAACATCAGAGTACCTACAAATATTAAGCAAATACTAACAGATGTGATGGGAGAAACAGACAATACAACAGTATTAGGGGACTCTAATACCCCACTTTCAACAATGGATACATCATACAGACAAAAAACTTAATAAGGAAATGTTGGACTAGAACTACACTTTAGACCAAATAAACCTAATAGACATATATAGCACATTCCATCCTACAGCAGTAGAATTCACATTCTTCTCAAGTGCACAGTAAACATTCTCCAGGATAGATCATGTGATAGGTCATAAAACAAGTCTTAGTAAATTTAAGAAGACTAGAATCATACCAAGTATCTTTTCTGACTACAATCATATGAAACTAGAAATCTATAACAGGAGAAAACTGGAAATTTCACAAATATGTGGAAATCAAACATACACTTCTGAACAACCAGTGGGTCAAAGAAGAATAAAAAAGAAAAAAATTTAATATCTGGGAAAAAATGAAAATGAAAACATAACATACCAAAACTTGTGGGTTGTAGCAATAGCAGTTCTAAGAAGATAGTTTACAGGGGAAAATGTCTACATTAAGACCAAAAAAAGATTTTAAATAAACAATCTAACTTTACCTCAAGGAACTAGAAAATGAAGAACAAACTAAGCCCAGTTTAGTTTACTAAAGTCAGTAGAAGGAACGAAACTGCAAATATCAGAGCAGAAATAAATGAAATTGAGAATAGAAAAACAATAGAAGATTAATTACACTAAGAGCTAAATTTTTTTTTTTTTTTTTTTTTTGCAGTACGCGGGCCTCTCACTGCTGGGGCCTCTCCTGTTGCGGAACACAGGCTCCGGATGTGCAGGCCCAGCAGCCATGGCTCATGGGCCCAGCCACTCTGCGGTATGTGGGATCTTCCTGGACCGGGGCGCGAACCCATGTCCCCTGCATCGGCAGGTGGACTCTCAACCACTCTGCCACCAGGGAAGCTGAGAGCTAATTTTTAAAAGATAAATGAATTTGACAAACCTTTAGCTAGATACCTTTATTGAGTAAAAAAGAAAGAAGACTCAAATAAATGAAATCAGAAATGAAAGAAAAGGCATTATGACATACCAAAGAAATACAAAGGATCATAAGAGACAACCGTGAACAATTAAAAGCCAACAAATTGGATAACCTAGAAGAAATGGATAAATTTCTAGAAACATACAACCTACCAAGACTTAACCATGAAGAAATAGAAAATCTGAAGAGACCATTAACAAGTAAGAAGGTTGATCTGTAATCAAAAATCGTCCAACAAAGAAAAGCCCAGGACCAGATAGTTTCCTTGGCAAATATTTAAAAATATTGCCAATCCTACTCCAACTCTTCCAAAAAATAGAAGAGGAGGGAATACTTCTAAACTCATTTTATGAGCCCAGCATTACCCTGATACCAAAGACAGACAGGACACTATAAGAAAAGAACTATGGGCCAAAGTCCCTAATGAATATAGATGTAAAATTTTCAACAAAATAGTAGCAAAAAAAAAAAAATTCAACAGCACATTAAAAGTGTTATAGACCATGATCAAGCAGGATTTATCCCTGGTATATAAGGATGTTTCAACATACATAAATCAATAAATGTGATGTAACACATTAATAGAATGAAAGATTAAAATCATATGACCATCTCAAAAGATGCAGAAAAAGTACATCCTTTGTTGATTAAGAACTCTCAGCAAATTTGGTACCTCGACATTATAAAAGCTGTACATGGCAAGTCCATGGTGAAAGTTTTAAAGTTTTTCCTATAAGATTAGGAACAAGACAAGAGTACCCAGTCTCACCTCTACTGTTCAACATAATACTGGAAGTCCTAGCCAGAGCAACTAGGCAAGAAAAAGATATAAAATGCATCTAAATTAGAAATGAAGGGCTTCCCTGGTGGCGCAGTGGTTGAGAATCCGCCTGCCAATGCAGGAGACACGGGTTCGTGCCCGGGTCTGGGAAGATCCCACATGCCGTGGAGCGGCTGGGCCCGTGAGCCACGGCCACTGAGCCTGTGCGTCTGGAGCCTGTGCTCCGCAACGGGAGAGGCCACAACAGTGAGAGGCCCGCGTACCGCAAAAAATAAATAAATAAATAAATAAATAAATAAATAAATTAGAAATGAAGAAGTGAAATTATATGTCTGCATATGGTATGACATTATATGTAGAAAATCTTAAAGACTCCACAAAAAAACCTGTTAGAATTAATTAAAAATTCAGTAAAGTTGCAGGAAACAAAATCAACATACAGAAATCAAATTCATTTCTATACAATAACAACAAAATATATGAAAAAAATAAAGAAAATAATCCCATGCACAATAGCATTAAGAACAATAAATTACTTAGGAATAAATTTAACCAAGAAGGTGAAAGCTTTGTACACTAAAAACCACAATACAAGATGTTGATGAAAGAAAGTGAAGAAGATACAAATAAATGAAAAGATATCCTGTGGCGAGCATTGCCCTCTGAGGAAGGTGCCATTAAGATCCTCATAAGCCTCAGGGCCCGATTGTACTCTCCTCAGTATGCATCCTGGACTTTATGGTATGAACGTAAAAAAGGAGATGGCCTTTGGCCAGATGGCTCCAGGGACCTGCTCAGTTAATGGGAGTCCCTGGTTGTTCCCTAAAGCTAGGAAATGCAATGCTGGAGCGGAAATTGGTGCCTTTGTGGAACAAGCGATAGATCCGCTGATGCAGATAATGCAGATAAGGTGGGACTAAACCGAGAGACGATGCTAATGCAGTTATGGTGGCGACTAGGCCTAAGATGAAAGATTAGTTCCACAGAACAAAGGTTACGCAAAGTTTCTACTTTACAATGACTATGCAAAGTCCCTGCTTTAGGGGTGTATATATGGCTATGTTTTGTTATTAAATTTGCCTTGCAACCATCAGTTGTCTGTGCCCTTCTGATCCCATACCTTGGTGCTTTCTGTTCCCTACCCCCTCTCATCGATCGTTGCTGCACTTTGAGGACCCGCCGCGGCTGGCGGCAATATCCCATGTTCATATATCAGAAAAATTAATATTGCTAAAATACCTATAATACACAAAGTCATCTATAGATTCAATGCAATCCCTATGAAAATCCCAATGGTGTTTTTCCACAGAAATAGAAAAGAACAATCCTAAACTTTATATAGAACCACAAAAGACCCCAAATAGCCAAAGCAATCCTGAGAAAGAAAAAAGCTGGAGGCATCACAATTCCTAATTTCAAACGATACTACAAATAAAAACAGTATGATACTAGCATAAAAATAAAAACATAAACCAATGGAACAGAATCAATAGGCCAGAAGTAAGTTCTCCCATATACGGTCAACTTATTTTGACAAGGGAGCCAAGAATTCTCAATGAGGAAGGCATATCTCTTCAATAAATTCTGTTGGGAAAATTGGATTAGTCTCCAAAATTTACAAATAGCGCATGCAGCTCAACAGCTAAAAACCAAACAACCCAATCAAAAACTGGGCAGAAGACCCAAATAGACATTTCTCCAAAGAAGACATACAGATGGCCAAGAGGCACATGAAAAGATGCTCAACATCACTAATTATTAGAGAAATGCAAATCAAAACTACAATAAGATATCACCTCACACCAGTCAGAATGGCCATCATAAAAAATATATAAACAATAGGGAATTCTCTGGCAGTCCAGTGGTTAGGACTCCACACTTCCACTGCAGAGGCATGGATTTAATCTTGGGTAGGGGAACAAAGATCCTGCAAGACACATGGTGCAACAAAAAAAAACCTATAAACAAATGCTGGAGAGGTTGTGGAGGAAAGGGAACCCTCTTATACTGTTGGTTGGAATGTAAATTGGTACAGCCATTATGGAGAACAGTATGGAGTTTCCTTAAAGAACTAAAAATAGAGCTACCATATAAACCAGCAATCCCACTCCTGGGCATTTATCCAGAGAAAAACATGTTCGAAAAGATACATGCACCCCAATGTTCACTGCAGCACTGCTTACAACAGCCAACACACGGAAGCAACCTAAATGTCCACTGACAGATGAATGGATAAAGAAGATGTGGTATATATATGCAATGGAATTAACTCAGCCATTAAAAAGAATGAAATAATGCCATTTGCAGCAATATGGGTGGACCTGGAGATTATCATACTAAGTTAAGTCAGACAGAGAAAGACAAATATCATATGATATCACTTATATGTAGAATCTTTAAAAAAAAATGATACAGGGCTTCCCTGGTGGCGCAGTGGTTGAGAATCCACCTGCCGATGCAGGGGACACGGATTCGTGCCCCGGTCTGGGAAGATCCCACATGCCGCGGAGCGGCTGGGTCCGTGAGCCATGGCCACTGAGCCTGTGCGTCCGGAGCCTGTGCTCCACAACGGGAGAGGCCACAACAGTGAGAGGCCCGCGAACCACAAAAAAAAAAAAAAAAAAAAAGATACAAATGAACTTATTTACAAAACAGAAACAGACTCACAGACTTGGAAAATGAACTTATGGGGGGAAGGATGGGGAGGGAGGGATAGATTAGGAGTTTGGGATTTGTATGTACACACTGCTGTATTTAAAATAGATAACCAACAAGGACCTACTGTAAAAATAAAGAAAAAAAATTTTAATACAAAAAATATAAATAAAATAAATAACTAATAAGGACCTAGTGTATAGCACAGGGAACTATACTCAATACTCTGTAATGACTTAAGTGGGAAGAGAATCTGAAACAAGAGTGGATATATGTATATGTACAACTGACTCACTTTGCTGTACAGCAGAAACACAACATTGTAAATCAACTACACTCTATTAGAAAATTTAAAAAAAAATTCTACTGGGAATATTGGATAATCACATGCAGAAGAATGAATTGGACCCCTACCTTACAGCATACACAAAAATTAACTCAAAATGTATAAAGACTTAAACAGAAAACTCAGATGCATAAAACTCCTAGGAGAAAACATAGGGAAAAATTTATTGATATAGATTTTGGCTATAATTTTTTGGATATGACACCAAAAGCACCAACAACTAAAGCAAAAATCAACAAATGGGACTACATCAAACTAAAAAGCTTCTGCACAGCAAAAGAAACAACTTACAAAATAAAAAATGCAACCTACAGAATGGGAGAAAATATTCGCATATCACATATCTGATAAGGGGTTAATGCCCAAAATATATAAAGAAAACACACACACACACACACACACACACACACACACACACACACACACACACAATCTGATTTTAAAATGGACAGAAGAACTATATAGACATTTTCCCAAAGAAGACATACAAATGGTCAATGGGTACATGGAAAGATGCTCAACATTAATAATCATGAGAGAAGTGCAACTCAAAATCACAATGAGATATTACCTCACACCTGTTAGGTGATTATTATCTAAAAGGGATAGAAAAGTATCAGAGACGATATGGATAAAAGGAAACCCGTGTGCACTCTTGATGGGAATGTAAATTAGTATAGTCACTATGGAAAATGGTGTGGACATTCCTGAAAAAATTAAAAGTAGAGCTACCATACGATCCAGCAATCCACCTTTGGATATTTAGCGAAAATAATTGAAATCAGAAACTTGAAGAGATATCTGCATTTCCATGTTCACTGCAGCATTGTTTGCAGTAGCCAGGACATGGATACAACCTAAGTGTCCCTCTGCAGGTGAACAAATAAAGAAGATGGGAGACAGATGATAGATAGATAGACAGACAGATAGATAGGCAGATAGATGGATATAATGGAGTATAATTCAGCCACAAAAAAGAAGGAAATACTGCCATTTGCAATAACATGGATGGACTTTGGGGGCATTATGCAGTGAAATAAGACAGAGGAAAACCAATACTATACTTATATAGTGTGATATCATATCGTATTGGTGATATCATATCACCAATACGATATGATATCACACTATATAAGTGTTTGTAAAAAACAAACAAACAAACTCAGAGAAACAGAGATTAGAATGGTGGGTGCCAGGCGCAGGGAGGAGGGGAAATGAGGAGATGTCAGTCAAAGGGTACAAATTTCCAGTTATAAGAAGAATGTGAATGTGTTCTGGGTAATCTAATGTACAGCATGGTAACTATAGTTACAGTACTGTATTATATACTTGAAAGTTACTAAGAGACTAGATCTTTAATATTCTTAACAAAAAAAAAAAAGAAAAAAGAAACGATAATTACATGAGGTGATGGAGGTGCTAACCAACCCTACTATGGTAACAATTTCTCAATAATAAGTGTATCAAATTATCACATTGCACACCTTAAACCTACACAATGTTACATGTCAATTATATTTCAATAAATCTGGAAAAAAAATTTATTAAAAAAATCATTAAAGGTATTCTCAAGGATAATTACTTGAACTAAATATAAAAGTACTGAAATACTATTCTTGTTCAAATACTGGTATACCATGTCAATATTCCATATCACCAAAAAATTAGTTTGGGGGCTTTAGTTTGGTCCCCTAGTTTGGGGCTAGTTTGCACTTCATGTTAGAGAATGTTATTCTTGGTAAACAGTGCAACCCTGTCTCTCTGTAACTTTTGTGTGTGCTTGAACAAGAATTTAAAGGCAATCGGTTCTTAGCAGAAGGTGACATGCTAGTATTCCTTACTTCTTTTTCTACTGCAGTTAAAATCATACTTCTGAAACAGGGAGCTTGAAGGATCTTCCCACTTGGGTATAGTTAGTTACATACATACCTTCCTAAGCATCCTTAGAAACAAACAGAACAACCTAGTTCAGGTGGCCCTACAGCCACATTTGTAAGGTTGTCCCTTTCTACGCCATTTAAATTACTTTCTGACTTTCACAGAAAGTTGGCATTTTCAATGAAGACATCAACACCCAGGCAGAGCCAACACCCATGGCTTTATACTGCCTCATATTTCAGGCTCTAACAAATATTTTTAGCTGGATCAAGTCCATAGTGCTAAATATGCTCTATTACATTCATTCCCATGGAAACAGACACACAATGTCACAAATACAGGATTATAAATTCACTGTCTGATGGTGGAAAAAAAAAGAAAAGAAAATCTTCTTTGGCTGAAAGAATAGAGCTCTATTTAAACAACAAAAAAAAATCCTGTAGCAGGAACAAGGAAGACATAGGAAACAACCGAAAAATGACCTTTTCTTTCAAAATATTGAGTTTTTCCAACAGGAAAGACTATAGTTTGAAAGCTGCAATTGACCTATTAGATACAAATTTATGAGAAAATAATTTCAAGTGATGTCAGCTACTTAAGGCTGGAAGTTATTTTCAGGGCTAGTCATTCCATTATTTATTTTTAACTGAGCAGCTGCTTGTACGGAAAACCATACTTAGTACAGCAGCCCACTTATGGACTATGACACCAGCCTCTTAACTCTGCCTCTCCCCTTTCAACCGTGTCACTCAGAACCCCTAATCACTCTCATCTCACAAAATAACATGGAAACTGCATCTGGCCTTCAAGCTTACCCAGAGTCTGACTCCAAGCCCACTTAATAACTTCAATTTTTAGGACTTTACTGTATGTACCTTCTGTGCAAGTCAAGTCAGATTGAGAGGGTGGGCTGTGCTCACTTCTTGTGCACTTCTGCCATCCATATTTAGCTGCTATTTTTCCCTCTGAAGTAAAAGTTCTAACCCATCATCCCATCATCTCCACATTTTAAAATCCACCTATACTTCAAGTCATGCATCAAATGTGACTTCTATTTTCATAAACCTAAGACTCACTGCTTTGAACTGCCTTTCTTTCTTAGACATTTTTTTCCTTCATCACTAGACTGTAAGCCAATGTACTGAATTCGAAAAACACTTATATACATAATAAATGTTTAGTAAATATTACTTAAAGTAACCAGCAATTAAGATGCTGAAATTTTCACCTACATAAAAATTTAATATAAATGTATCAAATTCAGGTAGAAATTAAACTGGAAGAGAAAAAATGGTTCTTATAAATCTCAGTGCTGCGTTGAAAGGACTGAAAAGTCCTTTTCAGTTCTGAAACACTCATATTTGATTCAGAAAAGCTTGATAAGTCACGGTGAAGAGGGTGGATGTTTTAGCATCTTTCTTTTATGAATGAGAAAATGTATATGCAGAGAGGCTATATGGTTTACCTGGTCACAGTGGAAATCAGAGCTACACATTCAGGCCAATGGCGTCATCCACTCAGCCATACCTCTAAGAAGCCATTTCTAAGCCTCCAACAGAGTGGTTCTGAACTCTCCCATGATAGTAAGTTGTTTTGATTTTAATTTGAGTAGTTCACATGCCTCAATATCCCCACTGAAAATCAGTCCCAGGAAAAGTCAGAGAACACGGGGAGTCAGGAAGCTAGTATTGGCATGTGGTTTTATTTATTTATGAAATCATTAAAATATTTCCTCTGATATGGGCTGGGAGGCATACAGAATTCAAATATTCTACCTCACTTCTCTAACAGATATGCAGACCTCAAACCTCAACTACTGGTGAAAAGTTAATGCTAAGGAAGAAACATTTTCATATCTCTATTGCCAGAATTGGCTCCAGATCAGAGATGACTGATAGATGTCAGGGTTACTGCCCTTCATAGATCAATCACTTATTTTGCTATAATTCGGGTACCCTAAAGTAATTAAGAGAACATGTCCAATTTTTAGGATATTTGCCTAGGATCTGTTAAAAGGCCTCTAGGTACTTACAATTAGCAATTTAAAACTTAGACACTACTGAATGAAACAAAATCCATTTTCCAAGCCTACTGCCCTCAGTAATTTGATGATTACTTTTCTTCTTGTTGCAACTGATCTTTGTTTAACCTTTGCATGCCTGATAGAAAAAGAGATAAATATTTTTACTTTAAAAGGAATCACATAACTGAAATTTTTAACTCAAGTATGTATAAACTGAGTTTATGAGTGGACATAACTTCAACATTATTTGTCAATCATATGTAAAAGAGCTAAGATCTAGACAAGGTGAATTTAGGCAGTATAGTATGCAGCTTTTGACATAGTTCACAAGGATCCCTGCCTCTTGATATTCTTCCCTTTGTGTAATACCCTCCCTGTGCATGTGTGCTAGACCTAGTCATTTTCTTCTAGTAAATGGAATATGACCCAAATGATGGAATGACACTTCTGTTATTAGGTTGTAAAAATCCTATGACCTCCCTCTTGCTGGTATTCTTTATTGCCTTCTTGATTTGCAGCTTTGATGAAACAAGGTGTCATGCTGCAGAGGCCCATGTAGCAAGGAGCTGAGAGTTGCATACATCCAATAGCTAACAAGGATCCGTCAAGCCAATAATGTATGAGGAATTGACTTCTGCCAATAGCCATCCAAGTGAGCTTGGAAGCAGATATTTTCCCAGTTGGGCTTTGAGATGACTATAGTCCCCACTGACACCTGAATTCCAGCTTGTGAGAGACCCTGAAACAGAGAACCCAGTCAAGACATGCCCATATTCCTGACTCACAGAAACTGTGAAATCATAAAAGTGGTTGTTTCAAAACAGTGTTTGAATTATTTTTTAATACAGCAATAGATCACTAATACCATGTACACTAATGTTCCCAGGAAGCTGATACCATCATTGGAACCAGGGGTAGATCAATGGCTCACAACCTAGGCAAAGCAATCAGTATATTTCATATCTAAATGCACAGTGACTGACTTAGATTAGACATGTGACCTAAACTGGACATTCGTAGTGAATCTTAAGCCATGGCAGAGAATGCTGATGGACATACTTAAGGAATCATGCAGCCCTTGGAGTAGCTGATAACCCTCTTGGAGCCACAAAGGGAGGCAATCTTACAATGAATTTGAATCCAAAACAGACAGAGTAACAGAAAGAAATTTGGTCCTCAATGATATTACCAGACACTAGATCAAGCCTTGCTTGAAGTGAGTGAAGCTCTGGGTTTTTCAGTTAAATTAATTGTTATTTAACCTAGGATGAAATGAGTTGACTGATAATTTACCCCATTAATATTACCCCGAATAGCATAACTCTTGCATTCCTCACACATTTGACTAATTAAAACTAAGAATTTTAAAAGGCCTTAAAAAGCACCCGGAAACTTTTCCAATTAAGTGATAAAATATACCTCCCATAACAGTAATAGACATAAAAAGCATATAATACAACTAAATATTGATATATGATAATTGAACTAGAATGAACATCAATGAAAGTAGCAGGTAAACAATTCAAGAAAACACTAACACAATATTTTTTATAAAAGCTTTTTTTAAACATCTTTATTGGAGTATAATTGCTTTACAATGGTGTGTTAGTTTCTGCTGTATAACAAAATGAATCAGCTATACATATACATATATCCCCATTTCTCCTCCCTCTTGCATCTCTCTCCCACCCTCCCTATCCAACCCCTCTAGGTGGACACAAAGCACCAAGCTGATCTCCCTGTGCTATGTGGCTGCTTCCCACCAGCTACCTATTTTACATTTGGTAGTTTATATATGTCCATGTCACTCATTTTAATTGTGTTTAGTTGCTTTGTAATAATTAAACATCAAAGTCAACACATATAAAAGGATACTTCTGAAGCAGCCACATAAAGTGCCTCAAAGCCAACTTTCTTTGAAGATAAGCCATGAAGTCTATTTACACAGAAAAATAAAAATGCCCCCTGTGTAGAAGGTTTGGAAATTGAATGGAAGCTTAAATAGCTTTTGAACTGTCTAAAATATGTGTGTGGGGGGGATTTTCCATAACTTCAGAGAATTTTCAAACAATTCAATATTATACTTTTTTCCTCCTAATTCCCCAACTTATTAATAAAAATTTCTATTAGACTACATTATCCAAAAGAATGAAAAGAAAAATAAATCCTGAAAGTTAAAAGAACAAAGAAAGGATATTCAAGCCCTCATTAGTGAGAAAATGGATCAGAGTTTCCCCTCTGTGATGGGAAATAATGTCTGCATAGCCACCCACCCAAGTAGCAGAGCTGTTTCCACAGGTCTAAGTCTTTTAGGATGGCCAGCCAAAGAGATCATAAATAATCTGACCCAAATCTTCTGTCCTATTTGCACAAACCACACAATTTTTGAAAGTTCTAGAAACCCCTAATATTTCCCTGTGAAACTGCAAATGTCAAGTATTTTTATAGCAAAGTAAAGAGTTCTAATAAGACAAATATCAGGCAAATTTGTTTCTACCTAAAATCTACTCAGCCAATTCTACTGCTAGGAGGTAAAGGAATTAAATTTAATGAGAGCCTACTATGTTCTAGGCACCATTCATTTTCATATTACTTGAAAATAATTCCTGTGGTGGTATACTTTTGTTATTATCTTTCTACATTTTTCTACAACTGATGACATAAATACACCCCTTCTCCGCCCAACAACTATCCCCAAAGAAAACAAGGTTTCCTCCTTAAGTCTATAAATCAACTCAATAAATCTGGACAGACATATAAAAAGTCACCTTAAGAGTTCTGAATGACTTCCAAGTCAGGAAGTCTATTAACATATCTAAACATGCCTGAATTAGAAGAAGAGTTGGTCAGCTATGGAGTCATAGATAAATCAAAAAGCAAAGTGGTACCTTTAAGGACTACACAGACCATAGCTGAGTGGGTCTCTAACTTGCTGCTCCTTGATCTAAAACTAATTTTAGATTAGCTAATTTGCTAATTTTAATTAATCTGGGTTGTGCCTAGGACACTGTTTTTGTTGTTTGTTTGTTTAAAAGCTCCCCAGAACTGCTATCTTATCTCCAAGCTGTGATCTGACTTGCCTGCATATTGTAGGGATAAACCCATAGGTTACTGGGAGAGGTAAAGAATGTTTTTCCCTATGTGTTTCATATTATAGAGGTATGGCATAGGATACCAAGTCATGTTGTGTTTGGAAAATGAAAAAAGTGAACACGGTAACTGGAAAAGAAAGGATCTGAAACCTATTAAGATACAAGGTGAAATCTGAAACAACAAATTCCTAAGGTGTTTCCTCTACCTTCACCCTTTCTTATGAATCTAGTGGCTACTATGCAAGAAGGAGACTGAAAAAATTATGATAATTTGTTAAATGAAACTCTGCTTAACTTCTCTAGGGCACAATATAAAATGTGGCTTAATCATCATCATCATCAAAGTTTCCTCCACCCACCTGGTTTCTGCTTTAATTTACATTAACTTAAAACTCCAGGAGTCATAGCTACAGGGAGAATGAGAATAAGTCCTGGACATCTTAACTCATTAAGTGGAGTGAATCTTGGAAAATACCAAAAATAGAGATACTCATCAAATATTGTCTTTTTTCCTATATCAGAAGGGTCTAAGTCCAAATGTGCAAAAGAGCTTCAATCATAATCCTCATGATACAAAAGTTTATACTTAAACACTTTTTTTTACCAGGTATTTAGATATTTAATAAATATTAAATATGTGAATTAACTTTTTACTCTGTACGTGTTATAAACAAACAATATCGATAGGAAGCTTAAAAAGTTGATTATATGATTTATAAATCCGTCCAATATTGAGGAAAGAAAAATCCAACAGGGGCATACAGTAAAATGAAAAATAAATAGTTGCCTTACATATTACCCAGCCTCAGAAGTTACTTCACTGTTTCCATTTATGCTCTCTGAGATTATATCTCTCATTTTTGTAGAATTACACATTTTTCTCAGTGTGGTTAAGAAATACCCTATTTGAAATCAATATGTAACTAACATTTTCTCAGGTTCGACCAAACCCTGGATTCAAAATAAGTCACACAAACAATAACTCAAATTTCAATCATATGTTGCTACTACCTGTCTAGGCCCTGATCTCTACTCCCATCCCTACATTATCATACCCCTTATCCTTAGGGGTATTTCAAATGTGTTCATTGACACTATTTTGCCTCAGTTCATCATTCATTCCAGACATATGTTTGTTCACCTTGCATGTACTAAGTAAATCCCATCATTAATATTTACCCCTTGAGGATGTTGACTCCCATAAACTCCTTCCACTGATCTATTCTGAAACAATTCTGATTATTTATTCATGTCTCCCATTTGTCCCCAGAGGTTCCAAAGAAAGAGGTGACAAAAAGGGAACTGAGTGTACTTCACCCACCCTCACTGGGCTGAGCTGTCTTGTCCTCTACAGATATGGGGAAAATACCCAATTTTTTGAAGGTCTGTGTCATCTCTCATTATCTGTCCATTAAGGCCATGCAGTTTGTGTGTCTGCCTCAGATCCCTAATAAAAATTAGAATCTTCAGCTTCTGCTTGCCATCCCTGTTTTAATAAGGCTCATACGCACACCTGAGAGTTGGGATAGAAAATACCCACCCTCCTTCAGTCTCTGTCTTCAGGAGCTTACCTTTTCCAGTTTTCTTTCTCTAATTCAAATCAATGCATCCAAATAAAAGTCTGGAAACCATTTGTCCTACCACTTTATCACCCATTCCCAACTCCGAATGACAGTTTTGCCTCAGAGAGGACTTTGCTCTACTTGTAAACTTATATATCACTTTAAGTAACAAGACTGATTCATATAAATAGTAAGTAATATTTGATTGTATAAAAAGTTACCTTCTACCTGCCTAATACAAATAATAAATAAAATTATTCAATTAAGAAAAACAAGGATCTAATCTAAAATAATATCAGGCTTGCTACCTTGCAAACAGGCCAAAGCAATTTGCAGCAATGAGGAAATTACACGTTGAGGTAGATCAGAGTGTTACTGGCCGAGCATGCTTTGGCCAGATCTCAAGAAAGCAACACAATTAGTTAAATTGATGAATAAAGCATATTTACCATGAAAGGAGTATAAGTCAGGCATAGTTAAAAATGTAGCACACAGGGCTTCCCTGGTGGCGCAGTGGTTGAGGGTCCGCCTGCCGAAGCAGGGGACGAGGGTTCATGCCCCAGTCCGGGAAGATCCCACATGCTGCGGAGCAGCTGGGCCCACGAGCCACGGCCGCTGAGCCTGTGCGTCTGGAGCCTGTGCTCCGCAACGGGAGAGGCCACAGCAGTGAGAGGCCCACGTACCGCAAAAAAAAAAAAAGTAGCACACAATATATCTTCATAGTGAAGAATGCTAGAATATATTATGCATTTGTTTTTATTAAAGAAAAGCTGTTTCATGACTCTGCCACCCTCACCACAGATCACGGGTCCAGGGTTGGGTATCAGACTAAAAAGCTAGCAATCTATGTAGATCACTCAAAAGCTCACTCAGAAGCTAGCAATCTTATACAGATTGATGGATCAATGAAATCAATGGGACTCTCTTTCTGAGGGAGTTTGAATGTATAACCTAGAGAGAGAGCCAATAGGTTTTAGAAAAGGCAAAAAGACAGAAACAAAAAATCATATTTAAAAAAAGAAATGGAATTGTTGATAATGGCCAAAGAGTAATCAAGTCACCATTCTGATGTTGACCTGGAGGAAGGATGGAAGGTGGGGGACGGTAGGAGTGGTGACACATTACTTACTAAGGGCCAGCCATCACCCTATATGTGCTTAACATGTAGTGATTCATTTGTTCTTCAAAAACATATTAGAGGGGCTTCCCTGGTGGCGCAGTGGTTGAGAGTCCGCCTGCCGATGCAGGAGACACGGGTTCGTGCCCTGGTCCGGGAAGATCCCACATGCCGCGGAGCGACTGAGCCCGTGAGCCATGGCCGCTGGGCCTGTGCGTCCGGAGCCTGTGCTCCACAGCGGGAGAGGCCACAACACTGAGAGGCCCGCATACCGCAAAAAAAAAAAAAAAAAAAAAAAAAAAAACATATTAGAGGGACTTCCCTGGTGGTCCAGTGGTGAAGAATCTGCCTTCCAATGCAGGAGATGAGGGTTTGACCCCTGGTCGAGGAACTAAGATCCTACATGCCATGGGGCAATTAAGCCCACGCACCACAACTACAGAGCCCGTGTGCCCTGGAGCCCACATGCCACAACTAGAGAGACAAAACCCACACGCCACAACTAGAGAGAAACCCAAGCAGACCACGTGCCAAAACCAAAAGATCCCACATGCCTCAACAAAGATCTCAGTGTGCCACAACTAAGACCCGACACAGCCAAAAAAAATAAGGAAAATAAATAAAACCCAAAACATATTAGAAAGATACTATTTTTATCTGCACTTTACAGAAACTGCAGCACCTGCCCAACATCTTAGAGCTGAGAACAGGTTGAGGGTGTGGTTCTGAGACAGGCTGCCTAGCTTGGAATACTGTCTCTGCTGCTATGACGACCAAATGAGTTAATATTTGTAAATGTGCTTAATATATTGCCTGGCACATAGTAATCACTATATAAATAAAGGACAATTACAAATACAAAAGCAAATATGTAAAAATATGAAGCCACGCAGTCCAAGCCTATATTAGTCAGAAATTTCCAGAGAAACAGAACCAATAGGATATATAGAGATCTCTATAAAGAGGGACATATTATAGGCTCACATTACTGGCTCCCATGGTTATGCAGGCTGAGAGGTTCCACAATCTCCTGGAGAAATAGGAGAGCTGGTGATATAATTCCTTTTGAATCCGAAGAACCAGTGGAGCTTATGGTGTAACTCTCAGTCTAAGACTAAAGGCGTGAGAACCAGAAGGGCTGCTGGTGAAAGTCCCAGAGTTTGATGGCCCAAGAACCGAGAGCTCTGATGTGCAAGGGCAGGAGAAGACGGATGACCCAGCTCAAGGAGAGAGAGAATTTACCCTTTCTCCATCTTTTTTGTTCTATTTCGGCCCTCAACAAATTGAACGATGCAATCCCACATTGGAGAGGGCAGATCTTGGTTACTCAGTCTACTGATTCAAACGCTAATCTCTTCTGGAAACACCCTCACAGACACCTCCGGAAATAATGTTTTACCAGCTCTCTGGGCATCTTTTAGCCCAGTCAAGTTGACACATGAAATTCATCATCACAGATTCCATATCTATGCTCTTAGTCACTATGGCTGTGTTGCAGAGGGAGAGGAAAAAATTGACAGCAGCTATCCTGAGGGTACAAAAAATAGCAACCAAGGTGTTAAATAAAAATCTAGCCATTTATACAGTCTCCTGGTCTTTTTTTTTTTTTTTTTTTTTTTTTTTTTGCAGTACGCGGGCCTCTCACTGTCGTGGCCTCTCCCGTTGCGGAGCACAGGCTCCGGTCGCGCAGGCTCAGCGGCCACGGCTCACGGGCCCAGCGGCTCCGCAGCATGTGGGATCTTCCCGGACAGGGGCACGAACCCGTGTCCCCTGCATTGGCAGGTAGACTTTCAACCACTGCGCCACCAGGGAAGCCCTCTCCTGGCCTTTTAATGAGAGGAAAGGGGAAAGGCAGTTTGGCAGGTTCTGTAACCTAATATATTGGAGTGTTTCCCTAAGCCATTAGCTCTGCTTTTGGCTTATTTTGCATCAACCCATCAGTAAGAAAAAAACTTTCCAGCATTTAGTCCTAAAAATGTCTTTTTCTCCTTGATGTTTGGTGTGTGGAGGATTCTCCAGTTGTACCAGATTCTACTGTTTCATTATGTGGCAAATAATCTGTATTGGTAAATAAAATTCTCTTTTTAAATGCCTCAGAAATTATCAAAAATTATATGCACATCACATATCATTGGTCCGACAAGTGAAAATAGGTCCAGGATGTATATTCTTTTAATCAAGACATATTCACTGATGAACATAGATGCAAAAATCCTCAACAAAATATTAGCAAACAGAATCCAACAGCACATTAAAAGGATCACACACCATGACCAAGTGGGGTTTATCCCAGGAATGCAAGGATTCTTCAATATACGCAAATCAATCAATGTGATACACCATATCAACAAACTGAAGGAGAATAACCATATGATCATCTCAATAGATGCAGAGAAAGCTTTTGACAAAATTCAACACTCATTTATGATAAAAACCCTGCAGAAAGTAGGCATACAGGGAACTTTCCTCAACATAATAAAGGCCATATATGACAAACCCACAGCTAGCATCGTTCTCAATGGTGAAAAACTGAAACCATTTCCACTAAGATCAGGAACAAGACAAGGTTGCCCACTCTCACCACTCTTATTCAACCTAGTTTTGGAAGTTCTAGCCACAGCAATTAGAGAAAATAAAGAAATAAAAGTAATCCAAATAGGAAAAGAAGAAGTAAAGCTGTCACTGTTTGCAGATGACATGATACTATACATAGAGAATCCTAAGGATGTTACCAGAAAACTATTAGAGCTAATCAATGAATTTGGTAAAGTTGCAGGATACAAAATTAATGCACAGAAATCTCTGGCATTCTTATACACTAATGATGAAAAATCTGAGAGTGAAATTAAGAAAACACTCCCATTTACCATTGCAACAAAAAGAATAAAATATCTAGGAATAAACCTACCTAAGGAGACAAAAGACTTGTTTGCAGAAAACTATAAGACACTGATGAAAGAAATTAAAGATGATACAAATAGGTGGAGAAATATACCATGTTCTTGGATTGGAAGAATCAACATAGTGAAAATGACTATACTACACAAAGCAATCTACCGGTTCAATGCAATCCCTATCAAATTACCACTGGCATTTTTTACAGAACTAGATCAAAAAATTTCACAATTTGTATGGAAACACAAAAGACCCCGAATAGCCAAAGCAATCTTGAGAACGAGAAATGGAGCTGGAGGAATTAGGCTCCCTGACTTCAGACTCTACTACAAGGCTACAGTAATCAAGACAATATGGTACTGGCACAAAAACAGAAATATAGATCAATGGAACAGGATAGAGAGTCCAGAGATAAACCCACACACATATGGTCACCTTATCTTTGATAAAGGAGGGAAGGATATACAGTGGAGAAAAGACAGCCTCTTCAATAAGTGGTGCTGGGAAAACTGGACAGCTACCTGTAAAAGTATGAAATTAGAACACTCCCTAACACCACACACAAAAATAAACTCAAAATGGGTTAAAGACCTAAATGTAAGGCCAGACACTATCAAACTCTTAGAGGAAAACATAGGCAGAACACTATACGACATAAATCACAGCAAGATCCTTTTTGACCCATCTCCTAGAGAAATGGAAATAAAAACACAAATAAACAAATGGGACCTAATGAAACTTAAAAGCTTTTGCACAGCAAAGGATACCATAAACAAGACCAAAAGACAACCCTCAGAATGGGAGAAAATATTTGCAAATGAAGCAACTGACAAAGGATTAATTTCCAAAATTTATAAGCAACTCATGCAGCTCAATAACAAAAAAACAAACAACCCAATCCAAAAATGGGCAGAAGAACTAAATAGACATTTCTCCAAAGAAGATATACAGATTGCTAACAAACACATGAAAGAATGCTCAACCTCATTAATCATTAGAGAAATGCAAATCAAAACTACAATGAGATATCATCTCACACCGGTCAGATTGGCCATCATCAAAAACTCTAGAAACAATAAATGCTGGAGAGGGTGTGGAGAAAAGGGAACCCTCTTGCACTGCTGGTGGGAATGTAAATTGATACAGCCGCTATGGAGAACAGTATGGAGGTTCCTTAAAAAACTACAAATAGAACTACCATACGACCCAGCAATCCCACTACTGGGAATATACCCTGAGAAAACCATAATTCAGAAAGACTCATGTACCAAAATGTTCATTGCAGCTCTATTTACAATAGCCAGGACATGGAAGCAACCTAAGTGTCCATCAACAGATGAATGGATAAAGAAGATGTGGCACATATATACAATGGAATATTACTCAGCCATAAAAAGAAATGAAACTGAGTTATTTATAATGAGGTGGATGGACCTGGAGTCTGTCACACAGAGTGAAGTAAGTCAGAAGGAGAAAAACAAATACCGTATGCTAACACATATATATGGACTCTAAGGGAAAAAAATGTCATGAAGAGATTAGTGGTAGGACGGGAATAAAACACAGACTTACTCGAGCATGGACTTGAGGATATGGGGAGGGGGAGGGGTGGGCTGTGACGAAGTGGGGGAGTGGCAGGGACATATATACACTATGAAATGTAAATTAGATAGCTGGTGGGAAGCTGCTGCATAGCACAGGGAGATCACCTCTGTGCTTTGTGACCGCCTGGGGGGGGTGGGATAGGGAGGGTGGGAGAGAGGGTGATGCAAGAGGGAGGAGATGTGGGAGCATGTGTGTATGTATAACTGATTTAGTTTGTTGTAGAGGGAAAACTAACACACTATTGTAAAACAATTATACTCCAATAAAGATGTTAAAAAAAAAAATTAAAAAAAAAAATTAAAAAAAAATAAAATAAAATAAAAAGAAAAAAAAAAAGACATATTCTAGAGGAATCATTTTGGGGGAGAAAGGCTTTTAAATTATTAATATATTTTTTGGAAAAATTATTAAAGCTTAATGAATATGCTAATCAATAGAAATACTTAAAGATAGAACTTCTGAATCTTACAGTTTGTTTTTAAAAGTTTCTCAAATTGAGATGTTTATAAATTATTACTGAGGAAATACCTAACCATTTCATAATGATTTCAGTACAGAGATATTAGAAGCAGAAAAGTTCTTAGGAAAAAAGATCTGTTTTATATATTTATAAAGACCATAAGTTGAGAAAACATGTATAAAATTAATATTAAGAATAATTTCTCAAGTTAAGTCTCTGTAAACACCAACAAAATGAAAGGGTGGGTTTAAATACAGAGGTTAGCATAATAACCCCATTTTCCTCAATTATGTGAATAATTAGGCAATCGAAAAGATTGTTCTTAAATTGCCCAGACACTTGTGTCAAACTGGCCAAGATTAACAGTATTATGTCTATAGCAATTGGAATACATTCATGACAGTACAGCCAAACTATTTTTCTCCTATTTAAAAATCCATGTAGGTAGTTGCTCATGCATTCAACTGTGATGTATCTGTAAACACAAGTCAGTAAGCCAGAATGGGCAAATTCAGCTAGATCCCAGTCTGGAGCTATGGAAAAAAGAATTATTTCTCTGCTTCCTGACCCTACTGAGATAAGAGAGGGCTCAGTTTCAGTACACTTAATTCCCATGTGTTTCTCAAAAGCTTAGAGCAGAATTATTGTTTTATCTAATGCCAAATTTATGTATCCTTTCTTCTACACCAGCTGGTTGATCAGGTTCAAAAATAAATCCTCTTTTATTTAATATGAAATTTAAAGAGGGAAAGATTATTTCTGTAGTTTCTTTTCTTTCCATTGATGTATTTTAAAACAAAACAAATGAAATGGTGCATACAATCAAGACTTTGAAAAACATCCCCAATAAGGAAAGTTTTATAAATATCAGGAATTCTCTAAAGGAATAGGAACATAATGAGATGTTATTTCTGAACCTAAATTGGAAGAAGACAAATTATAGGACAATATTGTAAAACTGTTGATATCGTTTTCCAACCCCTTTATTTTGTTCCCTGTCTGACTTAAATAAACCTGAAAAGTCGATGGTATATTCATCTTAAATCACTAAATTTAATAGACTGAATGAAAAGAAAATCACTCACACATATTCATCAGATTTAACAAAAAGTCCTGAATTGATCTGTAAACAAAAATTGTAAAATTATATGACGTTTCAGGCTTACAATAACATAATTTAAGTAAGACATATTTATTCCACTATCACAAAAAATAATCTACCAAATTTTAACCCTCAAAACAACAAATTCCCAACTCCAAGGTTTTGATTGACATATATTTCTTGAAGGGGACTTCAATTATTACTTATAATAGCAGTCATAATAGTTTAAATTATGGTAAATCAGGGTAAAATTTTAAATTTGGGCAAAATGGCACTCATGAACATATTAAAATAATTAGATTTTGGTCCTCAACTACTTTATTCGGTCTATACTGGCATTAACTCTCAAAAGGAAAAAACAGTCTGCCAGTAGAGTTATTTGCCTAAAAACAAATACATCTGATAGCAACAGGGGGTTCTAAATAATTTGTTACTCAAATTTAGCTAAACTGGACCAGGAAAATGAATCACTTATTTCTGTGATGAAACATATGGTGCAGCAGTGTGCTTGCGCTGGCCCATACCAACTCACAAAAACTGATTCATTCTCAGGAAGTTTGCAAGCTGGTTGTTAAACACTGCTATTACTAAAAATTACATCAAATAAATTTACAATTCAGTAAATTTTATATGTATTAAATGCTCAAACCTCATCACTTCCTAATTATCTTAGTGTTATCTTACAATTATCTTTGATTTTGATATTATTTACCTTATTTCTATATGTCAGAAAAATATAGTGTGCCACTACACACCTCTTCCCAATTTCATGCTTTGTCATCATGTTGGTAGCCTGAAGTCAGCCATTGCAAGAATATTTACACCAGAGTAACTGGCAAACCCTATAAACCAAGGCTTGATTAATTGATTTATTAATGGCCCAGACTTAAGTAATAGAGAAAATGTTAATATTGCAGGGTAAACTTAAAAGTATACTATGGCTGTATCTGTTCCATTGTGAATAGCAGACAATATTGAGGAAATATTCTTCCAGTATTTGAAAACCATTATCTGATTCAGCAAAGAAGTTGGTAATGTCATTAGCAAATGAGTGAAATTCCAACATACGTCTTTGTAGTTTCATTTTGTCTTATTCTTAATGCAAATGAAAATATCAACCAACCGTCATGTTGGAAAGATATTCACTGGTTGCAACTATAGCTTGAATGTGGATATACAATATTACTCAGTCATAAAGAGAAACAAAATTGAGTTATCTGTAGTGAGGTGGATGGACCTAGAGTCTGTCATACAGAGTAAAGTAAGTCAGAAAGAGAAAAACAAGTACTGTATGCTAACACATGTATATGGACTCTAAAAAAAAAAAAGAAAGAAAAAGAAAATGGTCATGGACAACTTAGGGGCAAGATGGGAATAACAAAGCAGACCAACTAGAGAATGGACTTGAGGACACGGGGAGGGGGAAGGGTAAGCTGTGACGAAGTGAGAGAGTGGCATGGACATGTATACACTGCCAAATGTAAAATAGATAGATAGTGGGAAGCAGCCGCATAGCACAGGGAGATCAGCTCAGTGCTCTGTGACCACCTAGAGGGGTGAGATAGGGAAGGTGGGAGGGAGGCAGATGCAAGAGGGAAGAGATATGGGGACATATGTATATGTATAACTGATTCACTTTGTTATAAAGCAGAAACGAACACACCATTGTAATGTTAAAAAAAAACTATTAGAAGAGAAAGTCAAGTTTCAAAAAGAATTTCAATATATAAGTCATAACAGGGTATATAAAACTGAGCGTCGTTTTTTGTATTTAAGCTCCTTGATAATTAAAGTGAAAGGAGAATAATGTGGTCATTTACTATATATCTCAGAAAGTCTTTTTTGTTGATAGGATTAAAGTGTAAAGAAAATGTTTTACATGCTGCTTTAAACTCCACGACCTTAAGTGGTCATATGGACAAAACCTTAAATTATTCAAAAAGCAAAGAGAGCAACAGCATTTCACAAGATGCCAACTTTCATTAACATTAAAACACAGCTCAGTGAACGAGTTCTATGGATACAAGAGCCTGGCTTTCATATATGGGGCTGGTCACCTTGCATTAACAAGAACACACACAATATTTGAAATGCTTAAACCTATTAATGAAAATACGTTTACTGAGAGTTCTTTTGTTTCCGATAATCGCTTATTTTCTTCTTAGTATTTTTACAACTGGAAAAATAACTACTTCTTTATCCTTTCAGGATTATAATGAGAGACACCCTGTTTATCTCAGATCTTCTTCCTTTGGGGGAACACTGTGGGAAACTTCTGGACACCTGCATAACTAAAGATATTTCTTATCTGGGATAAGATAAGAGATCAAGAGATCAAGCCTCTTGTACCAGCTTTCAGCGAAAGCCCTTCCACATTAGAGAGCAGATAATGCAAGTAGCCCTTATCACATTTTATGCTGCATAAATGCTAATAAAAACAAACATCTCTTACTTTTCCTGTAAAAGCCTGCTATATTCTGTCTTTTGACTCCATATATTATTGGGTTGGCCAAAACGTTCCTTTGATTTTTAAGTAAAAGTAAAAGACGCATTTTTCATTTTCACCAAGAGCTTTATTGAGCAACATATTCACCGTTTTGATCCACTACCTTCTGCCATTTTTCAGGCAACTTCATAACTCCATCTTCCCAAAGCTTTTGATTTTTTTTTGGTGGTACTCAGGCCTCTCACTGTTGTGGCCTCTCCCGTTGCGGAGCGCAGGCTCCGGACGCACAGGCTCAGCGGCCATGGCTCACGGGCCCAGCCGCTCCGCGGCATGTGGGATCTTCCCGGACCGGGGCACGAACCCGTATCCCCTGCATCGGCAGGCGGATTCTCAACCACTGCGCCACCAGGGAAGCCCCCAAAGCTTTTGATTTTTTGAGCAAAGAACTGATCCAGGTGTCTTTTACAGTTTTCCAGAGAATTGAAATTTTTTCCATTAAGAGAATTTTGTAAAGACCAAAATAAACGGCAATATGAAGGTGCAATGTCTGATGAGCACAGCAGATGAATCAGAACTTCCCAGACGAGCTGTAACAGTTTTTGCCTGGTCATCAAATAAATATGCGGTCTTGCGTTATCCTGAAGGAAGATTATGCCTTTTCTGTTGACTAATTCCAGACCCTTTTCATTGAGTGCTGCTTTCAGTTGGTCTAATTGGGAGCAGTACTTGTTGGAATTAATCGTTTGGTTTTCTGGAAGGAGCTCATAATAGAGGACTCCCTTCCAATCCCACCACATACACATCACCTTCTTTGGAAGAAGATCGGCCTTTGGTGTGGTTGGTGGTTGTTCATTTCACTTGCCCCACGATCTCTTCCATTCCACATTATGGTACAGTATCCACTTTTCATCGCCTGTCAAAATTTGTTTTAAAAACGGAATGTTTTCATTATGTTTAAGTAGAGAACCACATGGGGAAATACGGTCAAAAAGGCTTTTTTCTCTTAACTTAAGTGGAAACCAAACATCAAAGCGATGAACATAAGCAAGCTGGTGCAAATGATTCTCAACGCTTGATTTGGATATTTTGAGTATGTCGGATATCTCCCACATGGCATAATGTTGACTGCCCTTAATTAATGTCTCGATTTGATCTCTATCAACTTCAACTGGTCTACCCAAAAGTGGAGCATTGTCCAGTGTGAAATCTCCAGCACGAAACTTCATCAGCCACTTCTGACATGTTTAATCAGTCATAGCACCTTCTGCATACACTACACAAATCTTTTTTGCATTTCAGTTGCGTTTTTACCTTTCTTGAAATAATAAAGCATAATATGCCAAAAATATTCTTTTATGTCATTTTCAATATTAAAATGGCTACAGAAAAATTCACCAATTTTGATGTTTTCTTTTTTTAATTCATGCTGTTATGACGCTGTCACAATACAATCTAACAAAATTGTTTCGAATGTAGTTAAAGACAACTAGTGCTACTAGAGCCATCTTATGGAAAAAAACAAAAAAACTTATGGGCCAACCCAATACAATGTAAGGGCAGATTTCAAAAACAATGAGGTAGTGCATCTCTGATTTATCATGCACAGTTTTTAGTGCTAAAGACTAAAGTCAGGCAGAGAAAGACAAATATCATATGACATTGTTTATATGTGGAATCTAAAAAAATGGTACAAATGAACTTATTTACAAAACAGAAATAGAGTCACAGATGTACAAAAGGGGGAAAAGGGTGGGGAGGGATAAATTGGGAGATTGGGATTGACATACATACACTACTATATATAAAATAACTAGTAAGAACCAACTGTATAACACAGAGAACTCTACTCAATACTCCATAATGACCTATATGGGATCTAAAAAAGAGTGGGTATATGTATAACTGATTCACTTTGCTGTACAGCAGAAGCTAACACAACATTGTGAATCACCTATACTCCAATAAAAATTAATTAAAAAAAAAAGAATGCCCAGAAAAAAATAAAAAGACTAGTGTCCCTACCCATATTTTCATATTTAAAAGTACCTACTAGGATTACCCAGCATGGCCAACACAATATTGAAATAGAAGAACAAAGTTGGAGTTCTGGCACTGTCTGATTTCAAGACTTACCATAAAGCTACAGTAATCAAGACAGTGTGGTATTGGCGGGGGAAAAAAGACAGATTAATGGTAAAGAATAGAGAACCCAGAAACAGAACCCATAAATATAGTCAACTGATCTTTGAGCAAGGAGCAAAGACAATATGATTAAGAAAAATAGGCTTTTTAATAAACAGTGCTGGACAACTAGACATCCACAGGCAAAAAAAGAAAAAGAAAAAAAAAGAATGTGGGCACAAACCTACATCCTTCACAAAAATTAATCTGAAATGGATGGTAGACCATTTGTAAGGTGAAAAACTATAAAACTTCTAGAAGTAAAAGTAAGAGAAAATCTAGATCACCTTGGGTTCAGCAATGACTTTTAAGATACAATACCAAAGACATGATCTATGAAAGAAAGAATTAATAAGCTGGACTTAATTAAAATTAAAAATTTCTGCTTTGTGAAAGATACTGTGAAAAGAATGAAAAGGCAAGCCACAGACTGTGAGAAAATATTTTCCAAAGACATGTCTGATAAAGGACTTATTTAAAATATACAAAGAATTCTAAAAACTCAACAATAAGAAAAACAACTGGTTAAAAAGTGGACCAAAGACCTTAAGAGACACCTCACCAAAGAAGAAGATAGATGGTAAATAAGCATATGAAAAGATGTTCCATGTCATATGTCATAAGGGAAATGAAAATTAAAACAACAATGAGATACCACTACATACCTATTAGAATAACCAAAATCCAAAACACTGACAACACCAAATGCTGAAGAGGATGTGGAACAACTGAAACTCTCATTCACTGCTGGTGGGGATGCAAAATGGCATACACACTTTGAAAGACAATTGGTGGTTTCTTTCAAAACTGAATTTACTCTTACCATATAGTCCAGCAATAGTGCTTCTTAGAATTTAACCAAAGGAGTTGAAAACTTATGTCCATACAAAAACCTGCACACAAATGTTTACAGCAGCTTTATTTGTAATTACTAAAACTTGGAAGCAACCAAGATGTTCTTCAACAGGTGAATGGCTAAACTGTGGTATATCCAGAAAATGAAATATTCCTTAATGCTAAACTAAAACAAAACAAAACAAACACACACACACACACACACAAATGAGCTATCAAGCCATGAAAAGACGTGGAGGTACCACTAAAGGTGAATCCTAATGTAAACTATGGATTTTGAGTGATAATGATGTGTCATTGTAAGTTCATCAGTTATAACAAACATACCACTCCGGTGAGGGATGCTGGTAATGGGAGAGGCTATGTATGTGTGGGGATAGGTGGTATAGAGGAAATCTCTCTACCTTTCACTCAATTTTCTTATGAATCTAAAATTGCTCTAAAAATTTTTATTAAAAAATAAAAAGTACATGGGATTTATCCCCAGGCAGACCCAGGTTTTCTGTGAGGCTAAAGTAAGCTTACTGAGAAAAATCCTAAAGTTACATGATTGAAAATTTGAAGGAATAATGTATATGACTTGATTAATAAAATTTAATTCTATTATAAAAGTCAAATTTAAGTTTATTATACACATTGTATATATTCTTATGTCAATGCTCTTGCCATATAATAACATATTCACATAACTTTAATAATATTATGCTAACATGCTTGGATATTTACTATTTATTTGCCAAAAAGTCAGCTGAATATTATACATGTTATTTCATTTAAATCTCATAATAATCCTTAAGGTGAGTATATTGCTGTTTTCCCTTAAGGGCACTGCCCTTTGTTGTGGTGAAATAACCCACTTAAAATTGACTTTCATTTTTCTTTTTACTCTAAGACAGATACAGAAAATACATGAGCCTTTTGTGCAAACCCTCTTAATAAAATCTTTCATTTTAAGGTTGATTCAATACCTCTTCCTAATTAAAAAAAACAAAACTCTTAATCAAGGTTCTTTCACGAAATCCCTTCTTAACAACTTCCTGCCTCACTCAAAATAAAAACTAAAGTGCTTATTACGAAGTCTAAATCTAGACAGTCTGAAGCCCCATTAGCTTTCAGATCTTTGACAATCATGTTCTTCTTTAAATATGCCAGATAAACTATTATCTCTGGGCCTTTACATTTGCTGTTTCCTCTTCCAGAAACAGCCTTTGCCCAGGACTTACTCTTTCACATCCTCAAGGTCTTTACTCTCAGTGATTTCGTCCCTGGCTACCCTATCCAAAATCAACCCATCCAAACATCTCAATCCATTGCCTGGGTACTTTTTATCCTTAATGTTTACCATTGACTAACTTAATAAATCTACTTATTTATCTTATTTATTCTCTGCCTCTTCCTCTACAATCTCCAAGTTTACCTGGACCATAATTAGGTGCTTCATAAATATTTTTGAGTAAACTACTTCAACAGAAGCCAATATTCTGCTTAAAAGTGAACAATTAAAATAAAAAACAAGAAAATGATACCTATTTTATCAATATGTAATATTGTTCCAGGAGTTCTATATATGCTATTAAACAAAACAATGACATCTAACAATTAGAAAGAAGAAAATAACATGTTTTTAGATGGTTATGACCATCTTTTTTGTATTATAACCTACAGCTTTCATACAACATACAAAAGTAGAATAAAGAAACATTAATATTCATTAGGGATATCAATAAGCTGACCAAGTATATGTAATAATTCATATCTCACTTATATTTTAGAATAAAAAGTTGGAAGACCAGTAGACCTTATCACAATAGCATCCAAGATACATATCTTAAGATAAAATTTAAAAGAAATTAGACTTCATATGAATAAAACTATGAAAACTCAGTGAGAAACAAAAGAAAGCATTACTAAACTGATGAGAAAATACAATATTATTAAGATGTCACTATATGCAAATTAATTCCATATTAATTTTGGCCAGAGTAAATTCCAGATCAATTACACCATGAAAAATTAAAAGATTAAACTAAAAATAAGCAGAAAGAAAATTATTTCTCCAATATTAAAGTTAGGGTAGCTACCCTCAACATGAAAGTAAAGAAACCGAAACCACAAAGGCAAATTTTGATATATTTAAACTATATTTTAAAACTCCTATTTAAAAATCATGTTAAGCAAAATATATACAGACAACAAACCAGGAAGAAATATTTGTAACATATGGGAAAGCCAAAGGTTGCTTACTCTCACTATGGAAATTGTACTTGGAAAAAAATAAGAAAAATATGTTTACCTCCTATGTCAGGAAAATAGATACTCACAGAATAAATTAAAACAACCCTGTAACATATTACAAACCTTTTTCCCTTACGAGGAACAAAGACATGTGAATGGAGTACCTAGTGCTGCTGAGCTTACATTACAAAGGGCACCTGCATATTATTTGTGGGACTATCAAGCAAGACTACTTCGGGGACACAATCTGGCAAAGTGTTTCAAGACCTTATAATTGTTTCTATGATTTAACCCATAGATTCACTTTGGAAAGTATGTTTCAGGAACATGATCATAAGAATATAAGAATATTTTTTACTATTTTTATCTAGAACTGTGAAAAGTTGGAAACAATCTAAAACTTTATATAAATAATATAATATATAAGCTTATATTTTTAAGGACTTTGCAAGAGGAAAATTCTCATGATGTAAAGGTAAATGAAAAAGTGGACCTCAGCATTGTACTTACTGATGATCTTAATTTTACACAATACGAATATGTATTAGCTATTAGATGTACCTAATATATAAGCACTAAATAGAAATTATTGTTTTTAAATGCTTTTGCGAGCTATTTTTCTTGATAAGCATACTAATTTATTTCGGTTTTGAAACAGAAGTTTATGAATATATTTTATATCAGTTGGGTTGGGGAAAGATGGGAATAAAGGTGACTGTGTCCTCTTTCCATCCTAAGAAATTATGGTGTTAAGTGGAGTGGGTAAGATGAGTGATTCAGGAGTCAAACTATGGGCTCCCACCCCAACCAGCTTCCTATCAGCTTGTGAATTCAGGTAATCACTGAGAGTCTCTGCCTCAGTTCTCTTACCTGTAAAGTGGGAATAATAATAATAGTGGCCTCATTGACTTGTGAGAGCACTGAAATAGTTAATGCCTATAAAGCTCTTAAAACTATCTTAGGACATAGCAAGCAGCACGTAAGTGTTAGCAATTATTATCATTGTTAGCACAACTCTACCGAACTGACAGAACCCTCGGGCAGTCATTTATTCCAATTCCCAATGCCTAGTCTCAATCTTGTGCTTTGAATATTATTTTAAGGAGTGAAAATGTATTAGGAACATCATGCCACAGTGGTGGATGGCAGTATTAATTCAAGTCAGATCAAGCTGGCAACTAAGTTTTATATGCTCTGTGAAACCAAATTTGTCTCAAAGGAAGAATTTTTTTTTTTTTTTTTTTTTGTGGTACGCGGGCCTCTCACTGCTGTGGCCTCTCCCGCTGCGGAGCACAGGCTCCGGACGCGCAGGCTCAGCGGCCGTGGCTCACGGGCCCAGCCGCTCCGCGGTATGTGGGATCCTCCCGGACCGGGGCACGAACCCGCGCCCCCTGCATCAGCAGGCGGACCCCCAACCACTGCGCCACCAGGGAAGCCCCAGGAAGAATTTTTTTTAACAGATGTCTGAGTAACTTGGAAGGTGGATGGCAGACTACTATTTACTAGATTTAATAACATATGGCTCCATAGCCACGAACTTTCTGATAAAATCAGGATTGTTGAAAGGTACAGCTCATTTAGAAATACGCATGTACTAGAAACAGCACAACGTACACCTCCTACGTGGTTCACTTGCCTGTTGACATTTCTCTATGAATAAGACACAAAACCTCTGGATTGGAAATGATTGAACCAATGCACATTTTCCCCTTTGTGTGTGTTCCATGTTCTCTTGTCAATGTATAATTCCAAACCGAACTATGGGTACAGAGACATTAAAAATTCCATGTGGAATTTTCAAGCAATGAGGCAAGGTAATTTATTGAGCTGTTAATTTGTATTCTGTTCTCACTGAATTTTTCCATCCCCACATTCCCATCAGGTATCCAAATATTTTTGCCCCTTTATCTCAAAAGAGGTTTGTGGTTACAGGGCTCAAAGCATTAATTGCCTGCATATTCCCTTCTCAGTTTTTGTGTTTTGAAAATTAGATTTCAAGGATGAGAAGGTAATGATAGGGTAAAGAGGAAGAAGAATATTTTTGACAAATGTAGGAAAAAGCAAAAATAAGAGGGAAAATGCTGAGAGTCATCACAACTAAGGGTAATGGAGGTTGCCATATCCTGAGAATAGTTGGGAACACATTTTCTATCTCTGGCAGCACCCCATTATGTGGCAGGACTTCAGCTGGAGACTGCATTAGGGAAGTTGGACCTACCACATGGACTATAGTCTTGGAAAAGATACCCGTCCCCACATTTGTAATAAAAGCAACAGATGTGATTATCCCCAAGCTTCAACAAGCAGTGTACCAGCAGCTACACAGACAGACTGAGGACCATCTTCTATTTGCCAGGTTTTCGTACAACATCAAGAAGAGAGCATGCCCCCAATAATCAAACGACTGTAATTTTACAAGTCTGACTTCCTATAGGTTTCAAGTCTGACTTAATCATATGTGTATATGCGTGTATGTATAACATTTCTTGCCTATCTGAATTTATAGATGATGACTCATAACTTATAAAAATGTAACATAAATATCAATATGACTGCATATGAGAAGCATACTCATAACACATATGAAAAGTTCCAAACTTTTATCTCCATGATTCCCAAGTTGTTGCAAGACTGAATGAGAGCTTATGTTTTGTCTTTGGATCAAATGTAGAAGGGTAATAATAAAAATATGATTGCATTCTATTTTCCACTTTAAAGAAAATGATAGGTTTCTTTCCAAAGTCACAAGTTAAATTGTCACATTGATTTTTTTTTTTTAAAGGAGCAGAGTTGAAGCTAAATGATACACTACTTGTGTATTTTATGAACTATCTAGTGAAAGGAGTCATAATACTGAAATTTAGCATCCTTTATTATCTATTGAGCAAGTCAAGCCCATTCTTTACAAAAGACTGTGTGACAGCATTGAAGAATAAGTAACAAATCATTATGATTTCCTTTGCTATTCATTGAAGGAATGATAATCATAATTAATGTGCATGTAATCTGTAATTTCATAGACGTGAGGCCATACATTAAGCATTAATTATAAGACTTTCAATTCCTTCATCTATTAAAATGCCCAGCAATCCCCTTTAAGTCCCAGCTTTCAAAGAACCACTTGGCCATTCTCTTACTTTCAAGGTGAATCTGGTGTATGATAGATCTTTCAATCAGTAAGAGAGAAAAGGAAATACAAATTGTTTTTCCTAATCTCTGTGCTCTCCCAGCATCATATTAGAGAAATGTTGCATAACTTTCTTAGTCTGGCACAACCTATATCTCTTGACAGAGGAAGAGAAATTTTTCACTCCAAAGGTACCCACTTAATGATTGGAAAAGAGTAAGGAAAAGTCTCTTAGTCTTCATGAAGCAACTTCTCCTGTACTGAAAGCATCTCTTCAAGAGAACATGTCTTTTGAAATCCTGATTCTAGAGTTATTTTCCATAGTCGACTATTTTGATGTCTAAAATTTACTGCTCTAGTGTAGATTGACAAGGAGTATTACTGAAAATTATTGGGTTCAAATACATAAGTTAGCTTTACCTAAAGCACTCATATCACCTTTTACTTTTGGAACAAGCTGTATCACAGTTCACAGTGATACAGATGCTTAAGTCACATTATTTTCTACGGTTGACAGAGCAAGAGCTAGGCTTCAGACAGCTTCTCATGTCCAAAGGCCGGATCCGCTGTGTCAGTAAAGTGGGAGCACTGTCGTAGCATATTATGACGTCTGTGATTTGTCTTCCTGACAACATCACAGTCTTTTGATTTACATGGACAGGACTTAAAATAAATGAGTGGAATATTCCCCAAGGCATATAATCAACTGCATCTGTTGCAATCTTGGTATTTCCTTTGCCCTGTTTATACCATTACTGCCTCTACTGAAGCAGTATTATCATTAAGTGTTTCCATGAATATGTCCTGGCACCAGCTCATAGCACCACTGCCATACTAACAACACTCTCAGCCTCAAAGGACCATGGATGTATTAGCATTACTCCAATACTATACTGATTATGATAAATGTTATGAGAGAAAAGAATATACATTTCTTATTGCATTTCTTTGTATTTTTGTGTTTGATGACATAACAGCAAACTGTGTGGAGACGAAGTCATCTGTGAGGTAATCTTGCTGTACTGCAAAATAATGTAAAAATAAATGACTGGGTGTTTCTGAACAATATTCTCTGAAGTCTATAAAAATTGGAAGCATTCGACTTTGTTATAGTAAGATTAGGAAAATCAGACAGGAAAATGTGCTTTGCATTTAAAACAAACACATGGTGGAATCAGACAATATTTGCGCAACAAGATGTATTTCTAGAAAATGACTATATCTTTGTATATATAGTTTAATCAGTTTACCTTACTGACAGGCCCTACTAATTTATATGCCCTATATCCATTTTTGGCATCCAAGTGGATGAAAAAGATTAAGCTGAAAATAAGAGGGATTAATATCCCTCTTTTTTTTCCTAATAGGAAAAAAAAAGATGAAAGAAAAGCTGTTCTTTAAAACTAAACAACAGAAATGAAGCCTATAAACTTTCTAGGTTTCCCTGAATGTTTGCTTTAATTTAAAAATAGTATCATATACCTTATTATATGTTTTAGTACTTAGGACGGCTCATAAATAAAGACATGGTTTCACAAAGATTTTTTTTGTAATTAAATAAGTCATTATTCAAACCTATATAAGATATTCCTAGAAAAAATGACAGAAACCTGGTAATGAAATGATTCCATTCTATGCAATATAAGAATCCTTTGTATTAAATTTTATATAGAAATAAGATTTTGCTTTTCATGTTGGAAAATATATTAAAGTTTTATTGTTCTACCGATTTTAAAATATATCCAGTAGCTCATGTTAGATTTAATATGACTTTGCAAATGCTTACTAAGAAATGAAGAAAGTAGTGGTTAGAGTATTTTTCAAATAAAAGAAAAAACTTCAATGTTAAATGAATGTTAAATTTTTATCCTTAGTTTGAATACCGCAGATGCAATGAAATATCTTCTTAAATTTCTGCTAATATTTAAGATGAAAAATTCTCTAAATTAATCTGACTGAATTTCCTACCATTAGTAACATCTTGTATTAAAAACTTTCAAAACTGAACCTAATAGTTAGTAAAATATTCAAATATTTAACATTTAAAACATTATACAGTGGAAGTATTTTTATTTTCAAAATAAATTTCAGAGGTTTTCATTTTTTGTTTTATCTTCTCATTTCCTAATCCCAAATGTAACCAAATACAAGCAAAATATAAGTACAAAAATATACATCTTTATTAGTGACAACCTAAGAGTCATTAAAATAAAAATAAATTCAAATGTATATAAATATACATATGTGTATAATGCATTAGTGGTTATTTGTGCAAAGGGAAAATCTCTGATTTATTAATGTCACCAGTTTCACCGCTATCACACGACTTTATCATTATGACGTGACTAGAACCATCCTGTAAAGTTTTGTCATTAGCCAGCTTCACATTTTATCCAAGGAACAACATGGTCATGGAGAACAGAGACTGGGGCAAAGAAACACTGGAGGAACCAGGGCAAACAATCGCCCTCTCAATCTTGTTAACTGACTAGCAAGCTTGAGTGAGAGCCGCACGAAACCCTCCAGTGGCTTTCCATGTCCCTCAGAGTCAATGTCGAAATTCTTACAATAACCTACAATATCCTACATGATCTGACCTCATGAGTTCTGTGACCTTGTACCCTCTACACACCCCTTGCTTTTCCATCTCCAGTCCCACTGCAAGGCTAGAAGCTCTAAGAACTTGCCAAGTATACTCCCATTCAGGACTTTGCACTTGTTCTTCCCTCTGCCTGGAACGTTCGTGCCACAGGTATATCACTGTAGCTCAAACCCTCACCTTCTTCAAGTCTTTGCTGAGTAGATTTTTTCAGTGAAAACATCCAGTGCCACTAGCAACTTACCTAACTACCCCTGAGCACTCCCTACCCTCCCCTTCTGTTTATTTCTCTTTAATAGACCGTATACCTTATAACTTACTATATAGTTTCCTTAGTTTTTAATGTATTGCCTGATTTCTCCACCAGATTGTAAGCCCTTTAAGAAAGGGGATTTGAGGTGGAGGACATCTGTGTTTTACTTTCTTATACCCCCAGCACATTTGGCACAGAGAAGACACTCAAAATATCTAGTAGTATGTTGAATTGGGAAGACTGTGGAATAAAAATCAAATTTAAGAATCAAAAAGTATTTCATTTTCTTGCTAATAAACACACCAGAGGATTGCTTCTTATGAAGCAAACTTCTGAAAATGCGGTACACTGATTATTCCTTTTTGGTCACTTCCAAGATGGCCAAATCTTGAGACCAAGTTGCTTTATTTTAAATGATGAAAATACTGTACAACAAAGTCTGAGCTGTAAAATTCTCTGACTCCAGGTTTTACCCTTTATTCTGTCACTGGATTATACCTGAGCATCCTTCCAACCACTAAAGAACACTCTACCAAAATACTGATTTCTTAAAGCTGTTGTATGCAGCCAGAGATTTTGTGATATACAAAATGTTTACAGTCCAAAAGATAACCTACTTATAGGAGTACTTCCATTCAAGGTTACTGGACTATTTACACATAAGATTACTGAAATATTATAAACTGCAAATCAAAAGCCAAGAGTGTGTCATGGCATTCCCTGCCAATTGAAAAGAAAAGGTGAAGCTCATTCTATCTTAGGAACTGATACTAGGATAGAAAAAAACAAGTTCTATAAATATAATCTTGGACCTGGAAAGAACCAAGGAGAGCATTTTCCCTAATTCCTTCCTTTCATAAATGTCCAGCATATAAGAGACAGTAAGGAAATGTTTGAGGAATAAAATTAAGGAAATTGAAAACAATTATATGATTTGTCTTAATTCATATTAAGTGGCTGAAGCAGGAATAGAACGAGCCCTCCTGATTTTTTACTCACAGCAATAACTTGAAGAAGTAGAAAGCTGAAATGAGAATTATAAGAATTAGTTATTCTGAAGTATAATCGTCCTTTTTTTTAAAAAAAAAAAAGGGACAATTCTGACAAAGAAGAAAATAGAACAATGTTTCCAAACTTACATAATTTTAAAAAAATCCATATTCCCTAAAGTCCCATCATGGACAAGGCAAATCAGAGTGTGAAGGTGAGCAAAACCTAGAAATATGTCTTTTTAACATGTACCCCCACTGATTGAACTTAACCTAGTTTGGGAGACAATATTGGGAAAAAATAGACAAAGGCCAGGTAATTCCATATCTTTTGGTCCCACAACCCATCAATGACAACAACTAAAAAGACTATTTTTGCTAACAGACCTGTTATGAAGAGTGAAGAACCAAAAATTGCACAATTGACTTCAGGATGAATTCTCACCCACCAGCCATAAGACAAATGACTTATCATTAATGCTTCAATATTTTGTACTCAAGCCACAGAGGATACGTCTTTGTTTCTCCCCATCCCCCTTCTC
Organism: Kogia breviceps; assembly: GCF_026419965.1. Classification (NCBI taxonomy): domain Eukaryota; kingdom Metazoa; phylum Chordata; class Mammalia; order Artiodactyla; family Physeteridae; genus Kogia; species Kogia breviceps. The sequence continues at coordinate 68,475,737 of NC_081321.1, read as the reverse complement.
TCTAGCTTTCTTTTTCTGAGTTTCATAGTGCAAAGAAAGTCCTCAGAATCTATAGACAGAAGCAAAGTTTAATCTCAAAAAATCTCAGCTATCTGTAGTTAAGCTTGAGAGTATTAGGAATTCATGTTAATTTGCCAAAATTCAACTATAATGTGTATTTCTCAAATGTTGCCTACTTCTCAACGGATGTTCATACATCCATAGAGCCATGCTAACTTTAGACACAAGTTTTAATTTTGTGGAGTTTGTCTACCTTAATTCAAAGAAAAAACAAGATAAAGACCTATCAAAAAATGAACTAGTTCTAAATATAATTTTTTAAAATGTTGTCTTATGAACTGTTTCTCATGATGATTATTTCCCTGTTTATTTTTATTTGAAACAAAATTTTCAAAAGCACTATTGGTTTGTCAAATTATCATACCTGCTCTTTCTCTCCACTTTCCTAGAGACAAAAACTCCAGAAAAGAAGGAAAAGAGTGTCAGGTAAAATTTTACATAAAGTATTCATAGTCACCATCAATAGCATTATCACTGTTCAACACATCAAGTGAGAAGTTAGAATTAATTTTCCATGATGCAAGGATGATCACAGTACAGAAGGAGAACATAACATATTCAGGAAAAAAAAAATATGAACTAAAAAAAGTAGTAATTTCTTAAAGAAAGGGAGGGATTTTTGAAAGGCTTTTCTGAAAAGCATGCCAGAACAGACCTTTAGGTAAGCGTTCACAAACTTTAGGAAGTACAGACAGTCCCCTATTTACGATGGTTCAACTTACAATTTCCTAACTTTATGGTGGTGCAAAATCGATATGCATTCATTCAGTAGAAATTGTACTTGAATTTTAAATTTCAACCTTTTCCCAGGCTAGCAAAATATGGTACCACACTCCCTTGTGATGCTAGACAGAGGCAGTGACTGACAGCTCCCCGTCAGCCACATGACCATGTGGGTAAACAAGCAGTGCATTCACAACCATTCTGTACCCATACAACCATTCTGCTTTTCACTTCCAGTACAGTATTCAATAAATTACATGAGATATTCAACACCTTATTATAAAATACATTTTGTTTGAGCTAATTTTGCCCAACTATAGGCTAATGTAAGTTTTCTGAGTACATTTAAGTAGGCAAGGCTAAGCTATGATGTTCGGCAGGGTAGGTGTATTAAATGCTTTTTTGACTTACAATATTTTCAACTTAAGATGGGTTTATCAAGACATAACCATATCGTAAGTCAAGGAAGATCTGTACAATAAAACCAACAGTCTTCTCTACATATACTTATTTTAGGGTTTAGACTCCATAGATTCTGATTCAATAGACTGGTCATGTAACTCAGGAATCTGCATTCTAACAAATACCTTAGGTAGTGTCGGGACTAAAAGTTTGGATATTTCAAACTAAAAGTTAACTTATTTAATTCAAACAATATCACTTTTGAAAATTACAGAGCAGACTTAAGAAAACAGCGGTGTACTTGGGTACAACATGTTCCCAACTAGGTGTCTCAGTGCCACAAACACCCGAATTCACTCCTAAAGATAAATGGAAAATATAACTATCCATGTTCTGTTCTTGGTCCTAATACTAACAAAGTAACATTTGGCCTGGGCTGACACCTCTTCTCACTAGATCAGAAAATGCAGTTTCAAACAAAGATCGTTAGAGTAATGTTTTCTCTGGATCATCCAATTCTGACTCCCAATAAAATCAGAAAGCTTATCTCTTAAAATGCTCATTTCCATATCAGATGGCTTGTTTGTTGAACACATTGGACAGAGTGCAAACCATCGTATGCCTGCTAGGTCCAATTTGCTCATTTACAAGATGCTGCAAGAAAGAATGTATTGTGAATAGTAACCAAATATGGAGTTACTTTTTTTTTTTTTATGAGAAAGTCTTTTTTTTTTTTTTTTTTAATGAGAAATTCCCTCCAAGCTCCTCCTTTGGAGGTTAAGCAATTTCTTTCAGTCTACTCTTATTTATACTTATGAAACCAGTTAGAGCCACTTCCTTTACTCAGTAAACCCTAGCTCTTAAGATAGGTGTTTTACAAACATCAAGGGAGGTGGTAACAAACACTCCCTCCTACCATGCCTTTCCTTTTTACAATTGTGCTTCTCAGAAGAGGTCAAGCTTTGTCAGAATTCAGGGCACTCATACTGATTGTTCTTTTCCCTCAGATCATACTAGATATAAACCAAAGCTGGTAATAAGAATCAAGGATTTCATCAGGTATAGTAAATATATCTTCACCATTCCTGTCATAATGCAGAAAATGCGAAGTTTAAGTTTTTGGAAGGAGGCAACTAGAGAAATTAGATTTGTCCTTTAAAATTTATGAATACATGACTCAGTCTAATATAAAAAATGAAAAGCTCCTATTAAACATTAACACAGGGCTTCCCTGGTGGCGCAGTGGTTGGGAGTCCGCGTGCCAATGCAGGGGATACGGGTTCGTGCCCCGGTCCGGGAAGATCCCACATGCCGCGGAGCGGCTGGGCCCGTGAGCCATGGCCGCTGAGCCTGCGCGTCCGGAGCCTGTGCTCCGCAATGGGAGAGGCCACAACAGTGAGAGGCCCACTTACCACAAAAAAAAAAAAAAAAAAAAAAAAAAAAAAAAAAGAGAGAGATTATAGGTAGAAGCAGGATATTTTAATAGCCAGGGGATTATTTGTTAGTCATAGGCAGCACTTATAAAACCATGGTAAAGAGACTTAGATTCTAGTTTTAAGTTTTTGACAAACTAGGTGCATGACCTGGAACCTCATTTACTTTCTTTAGACTTTACATTCCTTATCTTTAGTGATAAGTTTATTACTGTCAGCAATCTCTAGGTACTTTAACAAGTTGAAGACTCATTCTAGATTAATCAGAGAAGGGTTTTTACTGCTACTTTCATTGAGCAGTTCATAAAAAGAAATGCCTGCTCTGGTTAGCAAACAAGGAAAAGAAAATAACTTCCAAGAGACTACTCAGAATCACTTCAGAATCTTACTTCTTAAGCCAAGTTACTGGAAATATGTTATGTTGATTTAATTTTGATAAAAACATACTCTTCAGCATCTAATGGAAAGAAAATTTAGCTGATTAAAGAGTGTTGAAAGGGCTTTAGGACTTCAAACAGTTCTTACAAATCATTTTACTGATTTTAAGTATTTGATTCCAGCATGTGGGTTAAATTGTATAAGAGTATAAACAGTTCAAATATTAAGCTAGTAAAGGCTTGAGAAAAAATAATTTAGGTTTTTGCTTGCCCCCAGTTGTCTGTAATTGAATTATCTGCAAATGTGGAAAGGTTTTCCTGTCCCTTACATATACTACAAAACTTAACAAAATGTCAGATTTTTCTGTCCTTCTTCACTTATTATTATTAAAATATTTAACTGAAAAAAGACAACATAGATGAAAATCAAAAAGTCTCATGAATAATTTTTGACTGCTTTAAGAAACATTCTAATTATGTAACTTTAGGTGAGGGGACACTTTAGAATCCATGTATCTGCACTCTTCGATTTATAGATGAAAGAAACAAAGCACATTGAGGTAAAGTGACTTATCCAAAATCAGATATTTAGCGACCAAGCAAGGCTAAAGTAGGGTCTCCTTACACCTAAAGCTCTTCTCTTTTCACTACTTTGTTATTGCCAAGGTTTTATAAATTGGTAAGGGAGAAACAGGGGCCAATGTCTGAAAAGTATGGAAAACGCTGCATATTTATTCCTCTTCTCAGAACTTCACTAAGCTCTTTAGTGAAAGAAAAATTTCACATACTTGATTTTGTTCAAGTCAATGGCCTCACTCTTCCTCTGCTACACACTGTCACTGTGCCTACACATATTGCTATTTAATATATTATTACATTTGCTATGCAATCCTTAGAGTATTTGCCTCAGCCTATAGCCAAATTTTGTCCTAAAATTTATAAACCAAAACAGCTATACTATTTTACTAATATTAATCATAGAAGTGTAGATAAAATATCTGGAAATGGATTTTAAAAAATGCTAGTCCAGGGAATGAAGAACATAAATTTAGGCCAAAGTTATCTATACAGTTATACTTAACAGGAATTCTGGATTGAATGTGTTAGAGCAACTGAGCACACTTCTGATATTTCTTCAACTGACTGCATGAAATGAACTCACCCAAGGCCTAGGCTTAATAATTGAGGTTCTAGAACTTCTTTGGTAAAATGTAGATGAAAGAATTCAAAGACTTAGGAAGATAGGATTGTTGACATGGATTTACCATATAAGAACTAGTCATGCATCCCCTAGATGGCTCAGAACACTTTCCTTATCAAAGCATTGAGAGCTAATAGGGGAGGGAAGCACCAGCATGCCTTGAGAAGTTCACTGTCCCCTGTAGAACAGACCTTCATGCCATCAGACCCAACATCCTACCTATTAATTGAGAAGGGATCCATTCTGCCTTTATGGATCACAAAATGGATACTATCTGCACTGTCTTTGGTGATGGCTAATTCAACATGGGATCTGTTTCAGACAGACTCTGGGGTAACCCTAATGAGTCCCACCTCCTGGTGTTCATTTCTTTGTGTAATACCTTCCCCATGAGTATGGATGGTGCCTATGACTTGCTTCCAATAGATACAATATAGTGAAAGTAATGGATGTCTCTTTGGTGGTTACACATTATATGGCTAAGGTTATGGGCAGCCACTCCCATTATATAAATATAAATAAATAAATATATATATATATATATATATTGCATCTTGCTAGAAGACAGGCTACGGACTCACTATATGGTCTTTGATGAAGCAAATGGTCAGGTTGGAGAAGTCCACAAATCAAGAAACTATAGGATTCCTCTAGTAACCAAGGGAAGCTCCAGTTGATAGCCAGAAAAAAAATCTGGAGCCCTCAAACACAGAGCTACAAGGAAATGAATTCCAACAATTTGAATGAGTTTGGAAGTGAATTCTCTCCTGGTTGACCCTCCAGATGTGAGTACAGCTTGTTTGATATCTTCACTGCAGCCCTGTGAGTCCCTGAGCAGCACACACAACAAAACCATGCCCAGATCCCTAACCCATGGAAACTGTAAGATAATAGATGTGTGTTGTTTTAAATGGCTAAGTATGTTGCAATCTGTTATGCAATAAGGGAAAACTAGAAGAGAATTCCTAACACTGAAATAGATGGATAGCATTTAAAGGTGGGGGGAAGGGAGGGCTGTAGGATCTGAACAAACAAACACAAAGACAAAAAGTCTAGGTTTAAGAAAATGAGGCCTTGTTTGATTTCACACAATGAAAAATCATAGCCCTTTATCCAAATCTTTTTTCCATGTTATTGCATATTTCCCTTAAATGAAAGTGATTCTAGAACCAGGAAAAAGAATTTGGTAACTCTACCACAAATAATGTGGCATTCATGGGTTGCTAAGACTAACAAATTATGTGGATCAGGTGACTGATGCAGTTCTGAAATTAATTTATCTTCATAATAGGTTAACTGACTCTAAAAAACTACCCTATAATTTTTCCCCAATACCTGAGTGTATGGTTGGGAGGAGCTTGCTCAGCAATAGGAAGGTTTACCATATTGACTCTCTGATCCGTGAAAGTGAGAGCTGCAGTGTTCAGAAAATCAGAAGAGCCATATGTAAGTCCATGAAAGTGCCCTTTCTACCAAAATATATGTATGTATATAAATATGTGTGTATATCAATACACACACACATATAATATATATGTATATAATCATCAGTGGAAATCAAATACAGTGTCACTAGGAATGACTTCAAAGATGCAGATGATTTCTAGCATAACCTTTTTTTTTTTTTTTTTTTTTTTTTTTTGCGGTATGCGGGCCTCTCACTCCTCTCACTGTTGTGGCCTCTCCCGTTGCGGAGCACAGGCTCCAGACGCGCAGGCCTAACGGCCATGGCTCACGGGCTTAGTTGCTCCGCGGCATGTGGGATCTTCCCGGACCGGGGCACGAACCCGCGTCTCCTGCATCGGCAGGCGGATTCTCAACCACTGCGCCACCAGGGAAGCCCTAGCATAACCTTTTTTAACTCACTTGTTTGCCCTATCAGATGATGAATGGACCTTTGATTTTCTGTCATTTCTGGCCTCTGCTGAGTTGCTCTTTGTTACCCTAGGTGTTGGGCTAAGTCATCGGCCCCAACTAAAAAAGTTATGTTTGCTGTAGCCCATAAGCTCCAGTCATCAGGAACAAGCACATTGTGAGGTTCCTTCCAGGCACCCCACCCTCCTAGCCATTTCTAGACCCCTCCTAGGGACAGCAATGGGATGTGGAGTGGGCTCTGGAATGCTGCTCCTCAGACATGCTGGATTCTGGCCATCCCAACATCCCAATGTAAAATAGATTCTGGCCATCTCCACATGACCAGGTTACACCAAGTTTAGCCAGACAACAGGTCTGTGTGCTAAAGAAGCTGGCTCCCCTAAGTTCTCTGGTGTTTCCTTTGAACTTTCTGTCATTCTGCTTTTCTTCAGAATTTACCATAGCAAATAGGACACTAGATCATTTCTTAAACCAGTAAACCCCAATTACTTTCCCTCTGATTCTTTTACCACTTTTTAATGAAAAAAAGGGAGCTTTTGTATCAAAAGTGTTTCTCATTCTACAGTTTATGGAGTCTATTCTAAGCTCTGGATTCTTTAGGATTTGGTGCTGGAAGTTTAAAGCAAAAATTCTGGAATTAAAACCAGGGTAACAACCATATCTTCTCCCAGCAGATAGTGGCATCCCTATACAATTGAACACCAGGGCTCTTGGTGCAAGGCCTTTTCTAGATCTTTCCTGTAATCTTCTTAAGGGATCAAAAGTCAAGAATTTAACTCATTGTTGGTTCTCTAGTGTTCCTATGTGACAGCAGTGAAAAGAAAGCCATCATTTCCACATTACTGCTTCAATGGCATTGGGGAGAGAAGGGCAGGCCAGATAGGTGATTGCACATGGAAAAGAGGTTAATAAAAAGAATTGAAAAAATATATTAAAATCTTTTCTCATATCTCTTTTAAGCACCATTTTTAATGTGTTCATATATATTGATTAATTTGATTCTCAAACAGTCCTGCAAAGAGATAGAGCAACCACTTGTACTAATAAAGAGAAAGGTCCAGTGACTTCACCAAAGGTCACATAATTTAAAAACAGCAGAGAGGGCTTCCCTGGCGGCACAGTGGTTGAGAATCCGCCTGCCGATGGAGGGGACACAGGTTCGTACCCCGGTCCAGGAAGATCCCACATGCCACGGAGCTGCTGGGGCCTGTGAGCCATGGCTGCTAAGCCTGTTTGTCTGGAGCCTGTGCTCCACAGCGGGAGAGGCCACAACAGTGAGAGGCCCGCATACCACAAAACAAACAAACAAACAAACAAAAAACAGCAGAGAAAAGATTAAAATTCCAGAGAAAGCACTTCTCCTTTAACTAACTTAGAATATATAATAGGAGTACACAGTAATGAAAGTGGCTTTTATTACAGCCATTTCTTAGTACACAGTAATGAAAATGGCTTCTGTTAGAGCCATTTCTTAATAATGGGTTTAGAAAGCTTTTCTTTCACTAAACATTCAATATTCTTTCTCTTTTTTGCCTTATTTGGAGGGAGTACACTTTCCAGGATAAAGTAGTATCTGAAAGGGAAACTGATCCTAATTATCAAGAGAGAATATTAAGGATAATCAAACTGGCATTGCACTGATTTTTAAAAACTCTGGTTGCAAATAAATATTTTACATTTATGATTTATAATATTTAATTTTACCTTTAAAAATTTCTCAGCCACTTAACTATAAACAAGTGTTTCATACTCTTCAAAAAAATTCTTTTCTAAATCATAATTGAAAAAGAGTCATGTACCACAATGTTCATTGCAGCCTTATATACAATCGCCAGGACATGGAAGCAACTTAAGTGTCCACTGACAGATGAATGGATAAAGAAGATGTGGCACATATACACAATGGAATATTACTCAGCCATGAAAAGAAATGAAATTGAGTTATTTGTAGTGAGGTGGATGGACCTAGATTCTGTCATACAGAGTGAAGTAAGTCAGAAAGAGAAAAACAAATACCACATGCTAACACATATATGTGGAAACTAAAAAAAAAAAAAAAAAAAAAAGGTTCACAAGAACCTAGGAGCAGGACAGGAATAAAGACGCAGACGTAGAGGATGGATGTGAGGACACGGGAAGGGGGAAGGGTAAGCTGGGACGAAATGAGAGAGTGGCATGGACATATATACACTACCAAATGCAAAATAGATAGCTAGTGGGAAGCAGCCGCATGGCACAGGTAGATCAGCTCCGTGCTTTGTGACCACCTAGTGGGGGTGGGATGGGGGGGTGGGATAGGGAGGGTGGGAGGGAGATGCAAGAGGGAGGAGATATGGGGATATATGTATATGTAGAGCTGATTCACTTTGTTATACAGCAGAAACTAACACAACAATGTAAAGGAATTATACTCCAATAAAGATGTTAAATAAATAAATAAATAAAAATATTTTCTAAATTTATTTATCTTATTATCTTTCTTTTAGAAAGTGAGATACAGGAGCTTGGAATAGCAGTTTCAGAATTTAATTTCTAGTTTAAGGTTCTTTCCTATGTAAATCTTCAATGGCTGTCCTAGCAGTCATCAAATAAATATAAATTAAATCAATAATTATATAATACTTTTTCTGCTATTAATTGAGCAGATTTTTTAAATGATAATATTTAATGCCAGGATAAGAAGGTGAGTCAGGACCTAATATAAACTGCTATTGGAAGTGTAAACTGGTATAACCTTTAAGAAAATTTTTTTGTGTTTCAGTGGAAAACTGTATCTGCTATAGCACATTCTTATGGATTATCATTTTCTAGCCCTGTCTATTGTCTTGAAGTTATTTTTGCAACTCTATGTAAGTTGTAGATAACTAATATATAAATGCTATCTTGCTATTGATTTTAATTGCCTTACCCCCCTCTCTGTGGGAAAAAAAAAAAATCAGTGTTGTCTCAATTTGCTGTTCAGCTAGGGATTAATTTACTTCTTCATATACATTTGTGTTATTTTGACATTTCCTTTGAAATAGTTATAACATTTGCCTGGTTCCCTCATTTCTTATAAATAAATTATTTAGTACGTATTCATTTTACATCTGTGTGAAAGATGTGATTTTACCTTTTACTGAAAATTTATTAATAAACCTTTCTGGAAAATTATTTGGCAGGACTGCTGGCCTTTTGTATCGATGGACGCCCAACATGGGGATATGGAGGGCTAACTATGGGACATTTTAAGGGAATTGAGCACCAACAGAAGTTGGTATCTGCGGACGGACAGAACCAATCCCAGGAGGATATGGAGGGCTGACTACAGTTACCAACAGTCATAAAAATTTTCAGACTATGTGCCCAAATAACTTCACTTCTAGGAACTTGTCCTAAAGTTATAGTGAGAGATATATTTACAATGATGTTTGTTTCAACATTGTTTACAATAACAAAATGTTTATTTGGGAAATATTTATTTAAAAATTAGAAAAACTATTAAATAAATTTTGATTCTGCACAAAAATAAAAGTGAACTATTAATAAATAAATTCGGCAAATGTGAAGGATACAAAATCAACATACAAAAATTAATTGCACCAAAAAAGAAATTGAGAAGAAAAGAAGATACATTTCCAATACCATCAAAAAGAATAAAATAGTTGGGAATAAAATTAACCAAGGAGATGAAAGACTTGTACACTGAAAACTATAAAACACTGCTGAAAGAATTTAAAGATATGAATAGAAAGATATTCATGTTCATAGGTTGGAAGACTTAAAATTCTAGATGTCAATAGTACCCAAAGTGATCTACAGATTTAACACAACCCCTATTAAAATCCCAGCAGCATGTTCAGCAGAAATTTAAAAAAAAAAAATCCATCCTAAAATTTATATGGATTCTAAAGGAACCCAGAATAGCCAAAGCAAACTAGAAAATGAAGAGCAAAGTTGGAGGTCTCACACTTCCTGATCTCAAAACTTATTACAAAGCTACAGTCATCAACACAGTGTGATACTAGCATAAAGACAGGCATAAAGACAAACACATAGACCAAAAGAACACAATAGAGAGCCCAGAAATAAATATATATACATATAAAATATATACATACACACATACACATACATATTCAAATGATTTTCAACAAGGGTGCCAAGACCATTCAGTAAGGGAAGGACAGCTTTTGAAGGAACAATGTGAGAGAAATGGATATCCACATGCAAAACAATGAAGTTAGACCCTTACCTTAAATCATATACAAAATTTAGCTCAAATGGATAAAAGACCTAAATGTAAGAGCTAAAACTACAAAACTTAGACGAAAACATAAGCGGAAAAAATTCATAACACTGAATTTGGCAATAATGTCTTAGATAGGACACCAAAAGTACAAGCAACAAGAGAGAAAAATAGATAAATTGCACTACATCAAAATTTTAAACTTCTGTGTATCAAAGGACACAATTAATAGAATGAAAAGATAAATCATAAAATGGGAGAAAATATTTGCAAGTTGTATATATGATAAGCATTTATATCTATATCATATAAAGAACTCCTATAACTCAACAACAACAACAAAAACCAAATAACCCAATTAACAAGTAGGTCAAGGGCGTGAATAGTCATTTCTCCAAAGAAGGTATACAAATTGCGAAAAAGCTCATGAAAAGACGCTTGACATCGCTAATCATTAGGGAAATGCAAAGCAAAACCACAATGAGATACCACTTCATACCGCTTAGGATGGCTATTTAAAAAAAAAAAGAAGTGTAATGTTGGTGACGATCTGGAGAGATTGGAATGCTTGTGCATTGATGGTGGAACTGTCAAATGGTACAGCCACTGTGGAAAACAGTATGGTGGTTCCTTCAAAAAATTAAAAATTAAGTTACCATGTAATCCAGAAATTCCAGGGTCTTAAAGAGAGAGTTGTACACTCATATTCACAATAGCCAAAAGGAGGAAGCAATACAAGTGTTCCTCAATGGACAGATGAATTTAAAAAGTGTAGTGTATACATAAAATAGACCATTATTCAGCCTTAAAAAGAAGGGAATTCTAACACGCTACAGGACATTATGCTAAATTAAATAAGCCAGTCATAAAAAGATCAATACAATATGATTCCACATATATGAGGTCTCTAGAGTAGTCAAATTAATAGAGACAGAAAATATAATAGCAGTTGCCAGGGGCGAGGTGAGAGGGGAATGGGACGTTATTGTTAAATGGGTATAGAGTTTAAGTTTTGGAAGATGAAAAGAGTTCTAGAGATGGATGGTGGTGATGACTGCACAACAATGTATACATACTTAATATCATTAAACTACACACTTAAAAATGATTAAGACGGTAAATTTTTTTTTTTTTTTTTTCGGTACGTGGGCCTCTCCCGTTGTGGAGCACAGGCTCCAGATGTGCAGGCTCAGCGGCCATGGCTCACGGGCCCAGCCGCTCCGCGGCATGTGGGATCTTCCCGGACCGGGGCACGAACCCGTGTCCCCTGCATCGGCAGATGGACTCTCAACCACTGCGCCACCAGGGAAGCCCAAGACGGTAAATTTTATGTAATGTGAATTTTACAATTAAAAATTTTAAAACAAGTAAACCATGAAGTATTATCTAAGGTGTGTTTACTCTGTGCATTTTCCCATTTAGGATCCTTATACTCACTCTGGGAGGTATGCTGGGTTTTCTTTGTTTTTTGGTTTTGGTTTTTTAATAGATCTTTATTAGAGTATAATTGCTTCACAATACTGTGTTAGTTTCTGTTGTACACCAAAGTGAATCAGCCATATGCATCCCTATCTCCCCTCCCTCTTCAGCCTCCCTCCCACCCTCCCTATCCCACTCCTCTAGGTGGACACAAATCACCGAGCTGATCTCCCTGTGCTACGCGGCTGCTTCCCACTAGCTACCTATTTTACATTCGTAATATATATATGTCAATGATACTCTCACTCGCCCCAGCCTCCCCCTACCCCTCGTGTCCTCAAGGCTATTCTCTATGTCTACATCTTTATTCCTGCCCTGCCCCTAGGTTCATCTGTTTTTATACAAGGAGACAGTATAATGCAGTCGTTAAGAGCACATGCTGTGGAGGCCAACTACCTGAAGTGTGAGCCTGGTTTCACCGTTTTCTAACTCAATATCACTAAGCAATTACTAACTTATCTATGCCTCAAATTCTTCATTTGTCAAAAGAGAAAAATTGATTTCATGCATGTGAAGCACTTAGAAAAGGGGGGCAAATAACATTCAATAAAGGTAAACCATTATTATCTCCAGGAATTAGATAACTTGTCCAAATCAGACAGCTAGAGGATTGTGGAGACACAGTATGAATCCAGATGTACTGGATTTTAAAAGCCAAGCTATTAAACATCAAGTGAAACAACATCTCAGGTGAATGTAGTCATTAAAATGATGTTTTAAAATATGTCTAACAGGAGTATGTATATGTGTGTGCATCACTCATCTATATTCCTGTTACATAGTCACACATCTATTGAAAAAATAGAGGAATTAAAATTTTCAGGTGAATAATTTTTCAATACAAATACATTTATGAAATATAAAAGTTTCTACAGAAAACAGCTCACATTATATAGAAGTGCTCACAGAAAAATTTGATCTAACACATCATAATTAGCTTGTATTTTAATGTATTTTAATTTCCATTTCACATATAATTTATATTGCACAGAAATAATTGAATGATAATGTATAATTATTAAAATTTGAAATGGATAAACCTCAAGTTTCTCAGTTCCTTCTTTGAGAGCTTATAGAAATTCTTCTCTATCATTTAACTGAAAAGCTCACATAGAAAACAGCTGGATTTAATGTTGAGCAGTTTTTGTTTGTTGTTTTTGTTGTTGATATTTTTAGTTCTTAATTTTCCACGTGTTTAAAGCAGAACAAGACCCCAGATGCTTTTATCTGGCTGCTCCTCCTTTTAAGGAGCCTTCAATGGGATGTGTGAACATGTGGTTGTACATCTAAAGTCAGTTGGTCATTGTTACGTCAGGGAAGCAAAAGTCTGTGTCTTGCAGTCATTGCCTTTATACTCCTGTGAGGCACAGATTATCTCCAGAAGGTAACTTTGGTTGTACAGTCAGAAGAAAGAAATCAAGACATAGAAAACCAGTATGGGAGGAAAGTTGATGTTTCACTGTAAGACCTTTTTTATCTTCTGAATTTTATGACACATACAGGTATTATCTACCTTTTTAAAAATGATAATGATTAAAGTGTTTAAAATTTGGGGGAAAAAATTATTGTCTAGATCATACCAGCAAAGAGTTTTTTATGGTACAAAATCATTACCATTTATTTTTATCAAATGCACAAAATGTTTCTTCATGATACATGGGAAAAGAGTTTCTTGACATAATAGCTAATTATAAGCTATGATATAGTGATTACATGCTAAAACCAGTAAAGTTGACTTTAAAACATACAATTTAAAAAACATTCTGCCTGGCCAATATGGAAACAGAACTGGGTTAGATATGGAGAACACAGACTTACAATACATCCACCTTCAAGAAACGTACTCTGATTAGAGAAAAAGACATGCCTGTTAATCCAGATTTTAAAATGTACTAACACAATGATTGATCATTATGTGTTAGGCACTATTATAAGTGCTTGAAATATTTTCATCTACTTAATCATTACAATAAACCTAAGAGGTAGGTACTTTTATTAGTCTTAAAGTCCAGATGGGGAAATGAAGGCATAGAGGGTACAAATAACTTGATAGTTAAGGTCACAGAATCAGTAAATGGTAGAGAAAATATGGATCCAAATTTGGATCTGAAGACAACACTCTTAATTATTAAGCTAAAGTTCCTCCTGACTTCTGAGATATAGTTGTTAGTTGAAGTCTCCCTGCCCCAGCAGAGTACACTAGGATTCCCTCGATATCCCCAGCTGTGCCCCTGTAGGTCTAGAAACTGTTGCAGATAATTTTAATTTCCCAGAGGCTTGGGTTCCTGTGGTTCCCTCTGATTCTGGGCTCTACTATCTCTAAATCTTGTTTTGCTTCTTTGTTATCATGTATGTAAAACTGAGCTCAAACTCAAGTTAGGAAGAAAAATTTTCTTCAATCAATTTTAACGAGTTAATCTTTAATGAAGACATAGGTAGGAATCTGAGAGGTTCCTACCTATAACATAACACTATATGTATAACATAACATTATTTCCCTTTTCTCTCAACTCCTCTCACTCATCTCTCTCTTTACCTCCTTCACCCCAAACAGCCATCAAGCTATTTTTACTAAGAAATACTGTTTTCCAAGAAGACTTCTGCTCATCAAAAATTACCTTCACTATGTTTTCCACACAACGTAAAACAAAAATATAAAACTTATGAACATGCATTGAACATGTACTATTGGCCAGGCCAGAAAGATCTTTGCCTCTAGGGCATCTAGATTTTGCTGGGAGAAGAAAGATAATAACACATAAATTTTAAAAAAATATTATAGAATGACCAGGGCTTTGCAAAAAAAAAAAAAAACCCAAAATTACAGTAGGCTTTGACTCAGACTGTAAATTGGATGGACAAGTAAAGCCTGTCTTGGAAGATGACATTTGAACTGAGAGCTCAAGAAAAGGAGTCAGCCAGATCAGGCAAAGGCAAAAGCTAATACAAAGCCCTAAAGTTGTAAGAATCACTATGAGTTCTAAGAACAGGAAGAAGGCCAGTATGGCAAAATAAGGGGTAAAGGAAAAAGTGGTCCATCACAAGGTCAGAGATGGTTGCAGAGGTATGTTGAAGTACAGTTTTTAAGCTAGAGTGAGAAGTTTGGTTCCCTTGTAAGTTGCTTCAGTTTGGGCCAGTCAGAGAAGCAGAACCACTAGGAATGCTACAATACAAGGGATCTTAGTGCATCTGTGGGAGCTTGTTAAACAGTTTGTCTTGCTGTTGCTTCTCTGTCTGGCTGAGCTTGAGCTTATTAGAAGAAATATTTGAGAGGAAAAGACAGGTATAAAGTAAGGGTATAAAAGGACAAATTGGATTTAATGATGATAACCAAGATTGAGCTAGACACCGCAAGGGCAAACTGAGCGGGCTGTGGCAACAATACCTCTCTCTACATTGATCTCTGGATCATAAAAACAGCTGCTGCTTCACTCCTCTCTTCCAAGTCTCAAACAAACTCTTTTTTGGACAATGCTAGCCCAGAGCCATATAGGGAAAGGAATTCTGGGGGACACAGTCCCAACTTGGTTGACACAGTGCAACACCACTACAAGAGTATAATGGGAAGTCATTGGATAGTGTTAAGCAGTGGAATTACATCATCTAATTTTTAAAAATCATCATCATGACCATTGTGGTGGTAATTAAGTTGGGAAAGGAGCCAAGTCTAACCAGTGGTATTCCAATAAAGGTTTGCAACCTGCTACCGGCAGAGGAAAGGAGTATTTGTATGTTCAGCAAGTTCTGTGGTATAAAACCTCCCACCATGGCCAATTTCAAGCTACCAATAGTTTAGCGACTAGTTCACCAAGTTCCTAAAAATTTAAGTTAGTTCTCATGTGCTGATACCAGTCAGCTCCAGCACACAACTGAGTTTAGCTGAGAGATGAAGACTAGTTGAAAATGAGTTTCTGATATTTGAGACTGAAAGAGTCCCAGTTGATACTATACTCCACAGTGGTCCCTCCCTGTGCCCTGAGCAAGCTTGGGCACCTTGACTCTGTCTTTCTTGAGCATGAGATACTTTACTGGGAGGTTCCTTCAGCATTCTTGCAAATATGCCCCTCATGTACAATTTCAACGTGCCTTTTAAATACTGTAAACTCAAGCAGGATCTCCCACTAGAAAACAAGATGAAATGAGGCATGGCTTATTATGTTCAGTCATTGCACATTGAATAGAATTTGGAAGAAAAAAAGTCTGAATCTAGGTGCAACAGACACAACTGAGCTTCTCACATCTGGTTACCTACCTATACTTTGAACAAACGAAAGGCTATCCCTTGGTCCAGAGAACCATAATTAATAAGCTATATTCATGTGCAGGTTTTGAATTAGCAACTTCAGTTTTGTCCCTGAGACAAAACTATTATCTAACTAGGCTTTGTCCCATAAATCATCATCTTGAAATGCACAGAGCTCACAGCAAGACAAGAAAATGCAGAGTTGCTTTAACCAACAGAGGGCATCCTTGAGGAAGGAAGAGAATGTTCCCCTTCTACAAAGAGGAGCAAATACAAACGATAAATTATCGCTTAGGATGCAGGTAAATGATACAATAGTGAGAGTCACTTCATGAAATGGCATTCATCATTCTTTATTTTTATTTGCTACCTAGAGAAAAATCTTGTGATTTTTCACTGTCACAGTAACAAGGAGAAAAATGAGATGACTCGTAATTTATATAGGTGACTTAATGATTTAACTCTCACATTTCTGAGAGTTACAAAAATCTTTATTTCACTCTGGGACAACAGGTAATAAGCCAATCATGTGGAGTCATGGCTCCTCTTGCCTTCCCTCAGCATTGCTATGCTGAGGGAGGCTATAATACTTGAGTGAGTTTTGCACAGAGAGACCTACTTGCAGGACCTCAGAGAAGACACAGCATTATTTTTATAAACTGATTTCTTGTTTGGGGTGCATCCTAGTTTTTCAAGCAGAATGCTACACAACAAGCCTCCAGGCTGGGCAAGTCATTAAAAGGAAATTTAATTTACCACCCTCATCTAATGTTTGTACTACCTGTGTAGTATTTCTGTGTACCTTTGAACATCTTCAAACTACAAACGAAATGCAAGTCTTCTGGTTTCTCACCATTTCTTTATTACAGGTATTCATTTATGTGTCCTTCACTTCTTAATGGAGTCTCTCTCTCTCTCATACACATAAATAGATAGATACATACATACAGATATGATTAATGATGGTATGGTTTTATGAGTGGTATCTGTAAAGCCCTAGGTATGTGGAGTTCATCAAGGCTACACTACTTAGCTTGTATACTCAAGATGAACATACTTGTGAGAGTCAAGCAGTCCCACAAAATTAATTGATGAAGAGGTAAAAGTAAAGTAATTAAGATGATGATCTTGGTAACTAGTCACCTTGCAATCCAGCATTAGTAGACAGATGGCTAAGAATGACCAAAGGATTGGGAAGTTGCTGAAACTTCTAAGGTCTTTACTTTTGGATAACTCAGAAGTCAGCCTATTATAGAATTGGGCTATGGGTCTGTGAACAGAAACAGGGTATTTTAATTACTATAGCTTCAAAATAAACCTCCCCAGACTTAGTGGTATAAATAACCATGTACTATGCTCACAGATTCTGTTTGGTTAGGCATTCAGAGCCAGGAGAGCTTTTTTCTTTTTCTGTTTCCACACACAAACAATGTCTGGTGCTTTAGCTAGGAAAACTCAAAGGCTAGAGGTAACAAAATGTCTGGAAGCTGAAATCATCTGAAGGCTTGTTAACTCATACAGGAACTCTGATAGGAAATAAAGGCAGCAGGCTCCAACCTTGGGTAGGGCAATTTTGTTTGAGTTCTAAGAGCATCAACCCCAAGAGGACCAGGCTTTCCTGCCTTTTATAACCTACACTCAGAAGTGACATGCATGTGACTTCTACTGCAATCACAAGTGCACCCCAATTCACTGGGGAAAGAAAATCGATCCCTCCTTCTCAATGGGAGGAGTGTCAAGGACACATTTTAAGAAGAGCACGTGGGAGGTAAATATATTTGCAACTAACTTGAAGAAACACAATTTCCCACTGTCTGCCCATTAGGCCCCCCAATTCATATATTCACGTGGAAAATGTGCTCCTAATTCCCTCTAAAATCTCCAAATCTAATCCAATTATAGCATGAGCCTCAAAGTTAAGGGTCTTATTATCTAAATCAGGTCCAAATACATATGGGGCTCTTTAAATGTGACTACTTGGATACAGCTCCTTCAGTACCATTTCTATCAATCTGAAAAACTGCGAACTAAAGTTATCTGCCCTAAACACACCCGACATATGGTGGTGGGACATTCATAGGATAACTGCTATAGATACTCCCGTTTAAAAGCGGTGAAAACAGAAGACACAGAGCAAGCACTGTCCTACAGCTATTTTGAAATCTAGCACATTTCTTTATTAAATTAAGTCCTATTGCCTGAGAGATGTTCTCTATGGCATTGGCTCTTCCCTCTAAGTTCCTGGTTCTACCTTCTGGGCTTTTGACTTTGCCTCCCAAGTCTTCCTTTTCTATAAGAAACAGCCCATGTTGGCAGCTGAGTAGTTCTCTCAGCCTGCTTCCTTATATCACAGTGACTGGGTTTCAAGAGTGAGTGTCCCAAGAGAACCAAGAAAAAAACTGTGTTGCCTTTTATAACCTAGCCTTGGAAACCACATAGCATCATTTGTGCTATAGTCACAAGCTCTCCAGATTTTAGAATAGGGAACACCATAGCCCCTACACCTGTGTTAAAGATAAACTTTGAGATTAGCTTGTGGGATTGTACAAAATGTTTAAGGCACTTTTGGAAAATATGATCAGCCATACTGGGGATTCTCTTTGTTTGTTTGGTCATTTTAAACTGAAGGGTTTTGACTCAATCTTCGGAATCTTAATCCAGCTTAGCTAATACTAAGTATATATAGGTGTAGAGACAGTCTTACATGGAGGTACAGTGGCCAGCGACTTCCTATATGTAATACGAAGCCCTATTCAAAAAAATTTACCCCTTTTTCCTTGTGTTAGTAAAGACAGGCTAGGATGAAAGAGGAAAAAAGGCTCAAAAATATAGTGTCTCTAAAAAATAATCATCTATTCCATGCTTTCTTCTGAGTGTTCTGGTTGATAGTTAGCTCTGTTCCATGTAGTCATTTAGGGATCCATGTCTTTAGGAACGGTCTACCATCTTCAATAGTTGAATTCCAAAGTATTCTTGCAGGGGCACCATGCAACACAGCAAGAAGTAGAAAGGGAAGTAGAAAACAAAGTACTTACAAGGTGTATATAGGCCAGATCTAGAAGTGGTCTGAGTTTACTCAGTTTCCATTGCCAGAACTCTGTAATATGGCATACGTAATTGCAAAAAAGGATAGGAATAGTAGCATAGTTTGTTCCCACGATGAAGAGGCCATATATTTTCTTGAAAAGTAGAATCCAACTTCCCCCAAACACACTCCACCAACTCTTTAGCAACCACCATCTTCCTACTGTTAGGGTACAGCAAATCTCCAACTCTGACTATCACTTGTGTAGTTTAGTCTCTCTTCACACCCCCTGGAGATTCACAATGCACCCTTCTCTGTCCTGAGCTGTGCCCTGAAGAGACTGATCTTAGGGCTTCATCCCCTAGGCTCGCTTGCCCTCTGGCTTCTGGTTGGGTTTGTCCAGTGGGAGACAGAGAGAGAAGATCTAAAGGTAGAAGGAAAGAGGTCAATGTATTGATTCCCTTCCCCTATTCTCTTGCAGCTTTGCTGTTGCTCTAGCAGCAGCTTCATCCTAAGGCTGGAGCTTCTAGAGGGTGGCCAGTTTTCCATAACTCCGGTCCCTTCTGGACTCCAATAACACCATTCCCTCTTCTGGCCCCTTTAGGTCTGTGGTGTTAACAGCTTCCCACTAAGGCTAGTTTCTTAGTATTTCTCTATTTTTTTTTTGTTGGTAGTCATAACCTTTCCCACCCCTCTCTAAATAGTTCCTTCATTAAATGGTTGTTAGTTAAACTCTTTGAGATGTCATCTACTTCCCATCTTGCCCTTGATTGATACAATCATTCGGTGGACTTAATTTGATTCAATATATAATTATGAGGTGACTGTGCAAATATGGGGTACATAAAATAGAAATAAAAAGGGATTGTCTCAGTTTTAGTTATCTATTGTGTGCAATAAATTATACCAAAATTTAGCGGCTAAAAAAAATTTAATATTTCTCAGTTTCTTTGGGTAATGTGTCTGGGTACAGCTTAGGTGGGTCCTTTGGCTCAGGGTCCCTCACAGGCTACCATCCAGCTGGCAACCAGGGTGCAGTCATCTTAAGACTTGACTAAAAGAGGATCTCCTGCCAAGCTCACTTATATGTTCGTGAGAAGCCACCCTCAGTTTCTTGTCATATGGACTTTTCCATAGGGCAGCTCATACATAGCAGCTGGCAACGTTCAGAGAAAGCAAAAGAGAGAATAAGAAAGAACAAATAAGACAGAGACAGAATCTTTCCGTAACCCAGTCTCTAAAGTGGCTTCTCATTGTTTTTGCCATATCTTACTCACCAAAAGCAAGTTACTAGGTTCAGCACACAGTCAAGGCAAGGGGACCATATATGGACAGGAAAATCAGGAGGCAGGCCTCATTGGGATACATCTCAGAAGCTGCCTACTATATCCCCTAACCTGCCCAACATTCTTGCTGGGTCCCTCCCTGCAGTTTGCAAGAACTACCAGTAGGGACTTTTGAGAGTATGGCCTACAAACACTTCTACCTCTCCCTTTCCACATCAGAAGTCAACACAGCTAACACCCTCACTGCAAAGATATATAGAGATATAGATATAGATATCAATTAGAACTGCACTGCACCACTTTTAAATGAAAATCATTGCATAAAGAAAGGAAAAAGAATCTGGGTCTACACAAAACTCTCAATCAGTAATTTCTTGACATGAATTGCTAAGTAACCAATCCTAGTCCACATTCTAATGGAATCTCTAATTGTATACAGTTCCTTGCTCTGGTCTTCATCCCCCTGTTCAGGGTGGGCAAAAATATCTATATACTCATTTGGGTATAGATTAACTCTCTGTTGGGAACCACTGAATAAACACAAAGTTAGAATAAAGTTACTTTTTTTTCCCTTTTGTTATAGCCTACTATAGTCACATTTATTTTCTAAAGCCATGCCATCTTTTCCTTGAAAATGATATTTGTATGGTGGAAGGGATTTATTGAGTAAAATTAGATTTTCAAAGGGATCAGCAATAGAGGTAGACTTCAAAGTAATGTAATTTACACCACTGAGCTTCTTTTGACCTGTAAATTTACAGCAGGCCTGCTGTCACTTTCTTGCTCACTCATGAGAGATGTGGAGCATCAGTCTTTGAAAGAAGACAGACGACCTCACAACACACCAGATCTCCAGGGCTCCGCAACAATAGGGTATCAAAAGAAATTGCAGTTTGTTTTTGAAGTGCTAGCCAATAAATGACTCTGCTGCTCTGAGTCCTTTTTTAATTCTCTTAAATCTCAAAACGAGCTAAATTATCAGAACTCTCTTTAAGAAATAGTATAGTACTGAACAGATTATTAATTAACAGCCAGCAAATTTAATTGAGTCCACTTTAACCTGATGAGCCTAAAGAGATATTTTTAAAGTATAAAGAAAAAAGAAGAAAAAAGTGTGCTCACAAGGCCAGCTTTTCCAATCTCTCTGGGCATTAATTTTGTCCTTTTTTTTTTTTTTTTTCCAGTATGCGGGCCTTTCACTGTTGTGACCTCTCCCTTTGCGGAGCACAGGCTCCGGACGCGCAGGCTCAGCGGCCAGGCCATGGCTCACGGGCCTAGCCGCTCCACGGCATGTGGGATCTTCCCAGACCGGGGCACGAACCCGTATCCCCTGCATCGGCAGGCGGACTCTCAACCACTGCTCCACCAGGAAAGCCCCATTTTTGTCCATTTTAATGAGTCCCTATTAGCTACTGTATTTTCAAATGATAAAACATCACATTCAAAAGAGCTCATTTTAGCACTGATTTTTATCTCCTGAGCTCTCAACAGAAAAATTAGATTCAAAACACAGCAAACTGTACCACTCTATGAGACTGGTACCTTAACATCACTTTCTATATGGTTTCTTCCTTTTTTTTTTCTCTTAAATTCAAATCTCTCCTCCATTTCAATACACGCATTATTCTGAAAGTCAGATTTATATTCATAACTTCCCTCTCATAGCCTTGACTCCCAATATGGTTAAATGATTAGCCTTGACTCCCTCCTTAAACCACCATCTTCAATCTTATATTATTCTGCCAAAACTCAGAAATTTAACAGCACTTTGATCCAAACCAAGTGGACTTTCTGACTTTGCTCGCAATTCCAGATCTCTTCTTTGCATTTGATTACACTTTACCAAGTCTTAAAATGTGCTATTTTCTTTCAAATAGACCACCCTTCCCTTGAGTCATTTCTTGATCCTCTCTTGCATCATCTCCTAAGCTTTTCTACATTTCCATGTTTCAGTCACCATTATGGTCCAAGCTCTCATTACTCTGTGTCTAAATTAAGGCGACACCCTCCTCCATGATATCCCTGCCATTTGCCCCTCCCACAAGTTGTGTGCTGGAGTCAGTTTGTAACAGTTTATGAGAGTGGTTTGTTAAGTTTTCAGGAATTGTGCCAGCTGGTTTTTAACAAAGTATTAAAAATTAACATATATAAACTTACACTGAAAGAAATTATATTTAAAATAAAGGTAATAAATATACATATCTCACCACTTCCCACTTTGCTACATTTTACTATTTTCTGTGGTCTTGAGTTTATCTAAAACTATTATATCTGTAAGCATGGAAACAGATATATAATGAAAGACCACTGTATACCTCTCCCCAATTTTTCATTAAATGATGTCTGAAAT
Source organism: Kogia breviceps (assembly GCF_026419965.1). NCBI lineage: Eukaryota > Metazoa > Chordata > Mammalia > Artiodactyla > Physeteridae > Kogia > Kogia breviceps. Next base: position 68,453,055 of record NC_081321.1, on the reverse strand, counting down.
TGACCATGGTGGGAGAAACTGGTAAATCCTACAAATCAGGACATGGGTTTTTAGAGTGAATGTTTTTGAACATTTGCCAGCTATCACTGTTACTGCACCATGAGACATCAGCCTCCTCTGCTTCATCTTTTCCTTGGCAAGGAGCTCACGACTGGATACGGGTGCTATATTAGTTAAGGTTCTCTGGAGAAACAGAACCAATGGGATCTATAGATAGATAGATAGATAGATAGGATGGATGGATGGATGGATAGATAGATAAATAAAATAGATAGATAAAATAGATAAGATACATCCATACATAGGATATCTATATAGAGATATAGATATACAGACGTAGCTATAAATATGGATATATAGCAATATAAATACATGTAATAGGAGATTTATTATAGGAATTGGCTTACACAATAATGAGTCTGAGAAGTCCCAGGATCTGACGTCTGCAAGCTAGAGAACCAGGAAAGCTAGTAATGTCATTCATTCCACGTCCAAATGTCCAAGAGCCAGGGAAGCCCCAGTATAAGTCCCAATCCAAGTCCAAAGACCTGAGAACCAAGAGTGCTGTGGTCCAAAAGCAGAAGATGGATGTTCCAACTCAAGCAGAGGGCAAATTCATCCTTCTACTTTTTTGTTTAATTGGAGCCCTCAGTGGATTGGATGATTGCCTATCTGCACTAGGGAGGGCAACCTTCTGTACTCAGTCTACTGATTCAAATGCTAATCTCTTCTGGAACCACCCTCACAGACACACCCAGAAATAATGTTTTACCAACTATCTGGGCATCCCTTAGTGGAGTCAAGTTGACACATAAAATTAATCCTCAACAGGTGCATTTGGCCAGTCACTTATTGAAGAGCTGCAGGTCCAATACCAGTAGAGGTATGTCTGGCCTGTAACTATAGTTTCAGGTAAGACAGAGACACAGAGACAAGGGACAAGATGGAACAGAACATGGTATAAGGTTGTTAATTATGAGAAAGATAGCTTATCAGTAGTGACTATAATTTAAATTAGAAGACTTTGTGGCTGTATCTTGAAGTATAATCAGCAATTACAAATTGGAAAATTCCCATTCAATACGTGTGCTTCAATCTCTTTGATGTTTACTGTATAATTTCTCTGTCTCACATGCAAGATGGTTAGGACTTTCTTCCTTCATCCTTTCTTACTTAGTATTTGTGAATCATAGGTTTTGGTTGAAAGCATTTTTAGCAGAACTTTTTAGGAAAATGCTTTATTTTGTATTGTAATACCAGTTACTTAACTGTAATTTTATCATCCAAAATAATTTCAATAGTCTGAATTGTCATTATATTTTATATATTATGTTACACTAAATTTTCCTAAATAAAATTGCTTTCCTAAAAACTATAAAGATCAAATTCATTATTATTTTATAACTACTTTGATAAATCACTATATCAAAAAAGGCAACAGTTAATTTAAATGTCTCATTAAAAATGTTTCATACATATTATTATTGTTAGCTACTATGTATGCTCTTCTCCATTTTACTTTCTAAAACCTAATAAAAGTTATAATATTAATATTTCATAGATCTGAATTCCATATCAATGTTTTCCAAATTTCAAGACTTGTCCTCTAAAATCAATTTTCCTTCTTCTAGTTGACTACATATAGAGAAAGAATTTTCTATAAATAAAGACAATGCAAAAGTGCAAAACGGGGATTCCCTTGTGGCGCAGTGGTTGAGAGTCCGCCTGCCGATGCATGGGATACGGGTTCGTGACCCGGTCCAGGAAGATCCCACATGCTGCAGAGCGGCTGGGCCCGTGAGCCATGGCCTCTGAGCCTGCGCGTCCGGAGTCTGTGCTCCGCAATGGGAGAGGCCACAACAGTGAGAGGCCCAAGTACCGCAAAAAAAAAAAAAAAAATTAAGTAGAGAAACCAGCAAGAGGAGGGTGGAAGTAACTAAATCAACATCTACATATCTGTAATCCTAAACAAAGACACAAAACATGTGGCATTTTGATGATGGTTCAGTTAGCAGCAAATACAAAGGACAGCATAGGCAAGTGGGGTGAAAACAGTAATGTTACTAAAGTCAGCAAACCTAGGTGTGAAACGTACATGGACAACTGGCAGCTTTATGCACTCCAAGAATTGACTCAACCACTCTGCTCCTTGTTTTAAAAATGCCATAAAAGGATGCTATGTAAATTAATTCATAACATATAAAAGAAACCCCATCTTAATAATAATTGTTAATTCACACAAACTCTACAAATCTCTTATCTCATCTCACAGAAGTTCTCCACAAGTGCCACCCTAAGTGAAACAAGCCTTTACCTTTACTTCAAGCATTTCACTAACAAATATTTTTACAGCCTCACTAGTCTGTATTAGGTTAGGAAATAGAAAATATTTGTCAGACCTTTAAGAGAGAGATCACTTCCTTCTAATGAAGGTAGTAAGAAGTAGTGGAAAGAATACTGGCTTAAATATTCTGAAGATGATAAACCTAGCTGATGTTGACAATACTTTATTAACTGATTGTGTAATTTTTCCATTTCACCAAATAAGTTTCTGCATCCACTAGGGTGCTGGGGATACAATAATGAGCAAGAGAAAATATTCCTGGCTTTCTCCGAGCTCAGAGTCAAATGAGAATAACAGACAACTAAACAAGTAACTACAGTTACATGTGATATCATAGAAGAAATAGGAGCTCTACTGGGGATGCATATAGGGATGCTCAAGAAGATCTAGAAGCTGGGGTGCCAGGAAGATTTCCTTCCATCCTCCCCCTAGCTCACTATGTTCAGCTCCACAGGCCTTTTTTTTTCTTATTCCTTGATCACTCAGGGCCCTTCCTTTATTGAAATGTTCTTATTACAATTCCTCAAGTAACTGGTTCCCAATCAGCACTCAAATCTCACTTAATGTCCACTCTTCAGAGTGAACATTCTGAGTCCATATCTTAAGCAATCACTAACACATCACCCTGTTTTATTATCATCATTACATGTATATGTGATTAAAATGATCTTCACTTAGGATTGGTTTAACCAGATGGTATCTATTTCTAGTACTAGGATAGGAGCTCTAGGAAGGCAGCAGCCCCTGCTTAATTTAATCACTGTTGAATGATCAGCACTGAAAACACTGTGGGTGATTATTTGTGGAATAAATGAATGAATCTGCCTTGATTATCTCACACAATGTTTACAGAGTCAAACAAATAACAATTAACCACAGTAGCAAAAGCCCTGACATGTTTATATACTATTTTTCAGACTAAAAACAATTTGATATATATCATCTTATTTGAATCTCCTGTCCTATTCTGTGAAGGAAGGCTGGCACGACTGAGGAAACAAAAGTTTGTGGAGGTCAAGTGACTTCTTTAAGCTCTCAAAGATAGTATGTAAAAAAAGGCAAAGCTGAAATGAAACTATAGATCTTCAGTGGACAATCTGACTCTTTCACTGTACCACATGGAAAAGTGAACATTTTGTATACAAAGATGGTAGTTCTGCACAGCCAGAATCCTAAATGAACAATAAATTAGAAACTCACCATTAGCCTCTTAATTCAACTTAACTGGCAAACACCCCTAGATATTCATGACAAATCCATGTATTTGCTTCCCTTCCCCCACACAATATGTTATTACGTTCTGACAACAGTAGCATGTTTTTTTACCACAGAAATGTTCCTTACGCTGAATGAAAAGAAAAAGTAATTATTCATTAGCTATTATTCTGCACAATTACGTAGCTGCTTGTATGTCAGATGCCTAGATGAGACTTGGCAGAGAAACGTGGAATTGAATAGAGAACTGAAAGTGCAGTATTCTTCAAATAATGTGTGAATATAAGTAAACGGCTCAGCAGCAAGTTGAACTAATAAAAGAACACTGCAAATTATTCTATGAAGAGAGGGTCAGGTCTTCATCACAACAGGTCTCAATGACAAGTAGCATTTGGATAAATCCATTAACACTCACTCCAAAATTTCCCTTGGAATACTCAAATTTGATGCCATTTGGAAATCTAAAAATGTAATGTACTTTAACTTTCTAAAAAGTAACACAAATTTACGACTACTGAGCTTTTTTCCTAAGTATATATCTTCCTACTGTGAAGAGTAAGAAGTGGGGAAGGGTCCTGAGGAGGGAGGCTGGCAAGTCCATCTTTTAATCCATTTTTCACTCAGAACAGGAATAAAACCTTGGAGAATTCGGATTCTTTTAGACAAAAAACAAAAAACCCTATCTTACTGTGCTAGACTAGCATTACTAGGGAAAGTACTTTCTCTGAATCACTGAAAGAAAACATTCCTTCTGTAGTCATTGAAAAGCCAGAGGATCAGTGGGATTCCAGCAGAAACATATACAAAAATAAGTAAAATATCAAGTTTGGAAATGTGCTATTTCTTAATATTGTTCAAGACCAATATATAGCATTCTTATTATATTTTATGAATGTTTCAGTAATTAACCATTATTGGTCATATTAAGTATAAAAATTTAACACAATATTTATCTAATTCCATTGGTTATGATCAAAATGTAAAAGAGGCAATTACTCAATAACCATCCAGAAACTTTGTTTCTACATGAAATATTAATAATAAAGTTTATCAACAAAAAATTATGTCAGGCTTAAATCAAAAGTATACAGCAATGCACAAAATATTTTTCTGATGTCACTATTTTTTCAAAATTATTTAATAATGTATCTTTAATAGAGTTCAACAAGGCTTTATAGAAAACAGACAACATGTCTGCCACTGTTCTTAAGATACAAAGATGAAAAAGATGCTGAAGCTGTCCCCAAACACAAAATTTAAGCCCCTCTGTAATCATACATAAAATTGCCCCCTCCCAAAATATGATTCTGATGAAAAAGTTTTACCCAGTGAATTTAAACAAATAGAAAAAGTTCATTTTAAAGCAAATGTAATCTTAAAATGTCAAAATTTTGTTGGGAGATTTATTTTCTGGCTAAGGTTGCCCCACATAATTACCTTCAACAGTAAATATAATTTTCTGCAACATGCTGATCTTTCTAAAGCTATGTAGGTAACAACACAAAGTAAACCAGTGTTTATATGTCTATAAACACTTCATGTATTTTCTCTGATACTGTATACTATTACCTGTTTCATATTCCTTCAGGATGTAAAAAAATATTCTTATTAAAATATATGGCTTTTCCAATACAAGCCTACCTCAAGAAACAAGAAAAAACGCAAATAAACAACATAACCTTACAACTAAAGGAACTAGAGAAAGAAGAACAAACAAAACTCAAAGTTAGGAGTAGGAAAGAAATCATAAAGATCAGAGCAGAAATAAATGAAATGGAAACAAAGAAAACAATAGCAAAGATCAATGAAACTAAAAGCTGGTTCCTTGAGAAGATAAAAAAAATTGATAAACCATTAGCCAGACTCATCAAGAAAAAAGAGGGAGGGGATTCAAATCAATAAAATTAGAAATGAAAAAGGAGAAGTTATAACAGACAATGCAGAAACACAAAGCATCCTAAGAGACTACTACAGGCAACTCTATGCCAATAAAATGGACAACCTGGAAGAAATGGACAAATTCTTAGAAAGTTATAACCTTCCAAGACTGCACCAGGAAGAAACAGAAAATGTGAACAGACAAATCATAAGTAATGAAATTGAAACTGTGATAAAAAATCTTCCAACAAACAAAAGTCCAGGACCAGATGGCTTCACAGGTGAATTCTATGAAACATTTAGAGAAGAGTTAACACCCATCCTTCTCAAACTCTTCCAAAAAACTGCAGAGGAAGGAACACTCCCAAACTCATTCTATGAGGCTTCCATCACCCTGATAGCAAAACCAGACAAAGATACTACAAAAGAAGAAAATTACACACCAATATCACTAATGAATACAGATGCAAAAATCCTCAACAAAATACTAGCAAACAGAATCCAACAACACATTAAAAGGATCATACACCGTGATCAAGTGGGATTTATCCCAGAGATGCAAGGATTCTTCAATATATGCAAATCAATCAATGTGATATACCATATTAACAAATTGAAGAATAAAAACCATGTGATCATCTCAATAAATGCAGAAAAAGCTTTTGACAAAATTCAACACCCATTTATGATAAAAACTTTCCAGAAAGTGGGCATAGAGGGAACCTACCTCAACATAATAAAGGCCATATAGGACAAACCCACAGCAAACATCATTCTCAATGCTGAAAAACTGAAACCATTTCCTCTAAGATCAGGAACAAGGCAAGGATGTTCAACCTTGGCACTATTATTAAACAGAGTTTTGGAAGTCCTAGCCACAGCAATCAGAGAAGAAAAAGAAATAAAAGGAATCCAAATTGGAAAAGAAGAAGAAAAACTGTCACTGTTTGCAAATGACATGATAGTATACATACAGAATCCTAAAGATGCCACCAGGAAACTACTAGAGCTAATCAATGAATTTGGTAAAGCTGCAGGATACAAAATTAACGCACAGAAATCTCTTGCATTCCGACACACTAATGATGAATAACCTGAAAGAGAAATTATGGAAACACTCCCATTTACCATGGCAACAAAAAGAATAAAATACCTAGGAATAAACATACCTAGGGAAACAAAAGACCTGTATGCAGAAAACTATAAGACATTGATGAAAGAAATTAAAGATGATACCAAGAGATGGAGAGATATATCATGTTCTTGGATTGGAACAATCAATACTGTGAAAATGACTATACTACCCAAAGCAATCTAAAGATTCAGTGCAATCCCTATCAAATTACCAATGGCATTTTTTACAGAACTAGAACAAAAAACCTTAAGATTTGTAGAGAGACACAAAAGACCCCAAATAGCCAAAGCAGTCTTGAGGGAAAAAGATAGAGTTGGAGGAATCAGACTCCCTGACTTCAGAGTATATAACAAAGCTACAGTAATCAAGACAATATAGTACTGGCACAAAAACAGAAATACTGATCAATGGAACAGGATAGAAAGCCCAGAGATAAACCCACACACCTATGGTCAACTCATCTATGACAAAGGAGGCAAGGATATACAATGGAGAAAAGACAGTCTCTTCAATAAGTGGTGCTGGGAAAACTGGACAGCTACATGTAAAAGAATGAAATCAGAACACTCCCTAACACCATACACAAAAATAAACTCAAAACAGATTAAAGACCTAAATGTTAGACTGGACACTATAAAACTCTTACAGGAAAACATAGGAAGAACACTCCTTGACATAAATCACAGCAAGATCTTTTCTGATCCACCTTCTAGAGTAATGGAAAGAAAAACAAAAATAAACAAATGGGACCTAGTGAAACTTAAAAGCTTTCGCACAGAAAATGAAACCATAAACAAGACAAAAAGACAACCCTCAGAATGGGAGAAAATATTTGCAAACAAATCAATGGACAAAGGATTAATCTCCAAAATTTATAAGCACCTCTTGCAACTCGATATTAGAAAAACAAACAACCCAATCCAAAAATGGGCAGAAGACCTCAAATAGACATTTCTCCAAAGAGGATATACAGATTGCCAACAAACACATGAAAGGATGCTCAACATCACTAATCATTAGAGAAATATAAATAAAACTACAATGAGGCATCATCACCTCACACCAGTCAGAATGGCCATCATCAAAAAATTTAAAAACAGTAAATACTGTAGACAGTATGGAAAAAAGGGAACCCTCTTGCACTATTGGTGGGAATGTAAATTGATACAGCCACTATGGAGAACAGTATGGAGTTTCCTTAAAAAGCTAAGAATAGAATTACCATGTGACCCAGCAATCCCACTACTGGGTATATTTCCAGAGAAAAACCATAATTCAAAAGGACACATGCACCCCAATGTTCATTGCAGCACTATTTCCAATAGCCAGGTCATGGTAGCAACCTATATGCCCATCAACAGATGAATGGATAAAGAAGATGTGGTACATATATACAATGGAATATTACTCAGCCATAAAAAGGAATGAAATTGGATCATTTGTAGAGACATGGATGGATATAGAGACTGTCATACAGAGTGAAGCAAGTCAGAAAGCGAAAAACAAATATCGTATACTAACGCATATATGTGGAACCAAGGAAAATAGTACAGATGAACTGGTTTGCAGGGCAGAAACAGAGACACAGATGGAGAAAACAAATGTAGGGACACCAATGGGGGAAAGTGGTGGGGTGGGGGTGGTGTGATGAATTGGGAGATTGGGATTGACATATATACACTAATATGTATAAAATGGATAACTAATAAAAACCTGCTATATAAAAAAATAAATAAAATAAAATAAAAAATGAGAACAAGAAATCCAAAATTCTCTACACTGAGAAAGACAAATGATCACTCTCTGAATGCATATAATTACCATGATTGAGACTGAATTTTGAGTTCACTTCCTCGTTTATTTGCTTATGCTTAAAGTAAAGTATGTGTTATGCAATGCTCATATCTTTAAAAAATGTTCTACTGGTATTAACTTCTAAAATAAATTTGTCTTACAAATCCTTATACAAGTGACAGACATTTAACACCTAATATACCACATCTCCTGACAAATTTTATAGCTTATTCAGGTATAGTCTTCATAGTGTTGTTTTATGTATCAATTCTCAATGAGAACTGAATATACAACGTTAAACACAATTCAGTGTAGATTTTACTTCAAGAAGATAAGCTAATTAAGTTTTGGTTTAGACATTTCAGGTTTTATTAGCTTGGTAGGGACATATAGCATATAGACTTCCTGTATTAGATATGGAAACTAGCAGATCTTGGGACACAAATAATCTACAATCATGATTTGTCTGGCCAACATTTAAAATTGAAAGAATTCACACATCAGTAGTGATTCACAAATGCTCTTGAAACAGAAGATTCTCCCCCATTGGGTTTGCACTCCTATATGTTCACCATCAGCTGGAGCTGAGTAAGGACTGCACCCTTTAGATACCACTTGAAGCTGTTCTTTTGTCTGTCACCTAACCCCCTTCGCTCATTTTAATTACCTGCTCGGGCCTTTTAGACTAAAGTCATAGAAAGAAAGAGTGTGAACTGAACAGCTATCCTGCACTCAAGATGCATTTCAAGATTCACTTGTAGTCCAAAACACACCAGTTTTACACACTTACTTCTCCAGCATTTTTGTTGGAGGCAAAGAAATATTCTTAAATTCACAGAATTTTCTTAAACTACTATAAGGCATATTTTTCACCATCTCTGACTATGTGGTATACACACATGTGTACAAATCAAAACATGCTGCTAAAATAAAATGGTAATTGCTGTGATTGGGCAGAGAAAAAAAAAATCATTTCACAAGACTCCAATTCAAGATCTTTCCTTGAGTACAATTCAGAAAAGTCCAATCTATTCATTTTTTTAAAAGCAATGAATGAAAAAATTCTGCTGATGGGATGTCAAAAATGGAATTTTCACACTTCTCAAAACTTAATGCCTTTAGCATAAATTTTTCTATTGTGTTGAATTGCACAAATATGTTTCTTTCCACTCTTGCTTGCTAATTTCTTAGAAGTTATTTCTGTGAGATTCAATTCCAATTTGATTGTTACAAAGCAAAATTTTAGAGACTGCCACAAGAACTTTTAAAGTGCTTATAACAATTTGGCTGTTTTAAAATTTCAACTGCATTTTGATAGAGTTGAAATCTCTCCTGGCTTCTTTAGGGGGGCAGAAATTCTAAGAGGGAACTGTGTCACATTTCCCCTTCCTTATCAGAGTGTTCATATTTTTTTGTTTAACGGGTTCACACAGAATACTCTGAAAAAAAAACTTCTGTGATTAGCTGAGAAAATGTCTTAAAAAAATAGATTTCAGGGCTTCCCTGGTGGCGCAGTGGTTTAGAGTCTGCCTGCCGATGCAGGGGACACGGGTTCATGCCCCGGTCCGGGAGGATCCCACATGCCGCGGAGCGTTTGGGCCCGTGAGCCATGGCCGCTGAGCCTGCGCGTCCAGAGCCTGTGCTCCGCAACGGGAGAGGCCACAACAGTGAGAGGCCCACGTACCGCAAAACAAACAAAAAAACAAAAAAATAGATTTCAGGAAAGTTTTCAATCCTCCAACAAATGTCAAAACTGAAAACTTGGCAGATGTCTAATTATTATTGCAGTTTTTCAAATAGACTTTTTATGACTCCCCAAGACTATGAAATCAGTTCCATTTAAAGACTTCTCCGATATTATTATGTCAGAATATCCTGATTTATATGTTCTCTTCTGAGACTCATTGTGTTCATCTGCCTTTGCTGCAAACATGGCAACATATCTTGTTCTCATAACTTGCTCCTGCCGCGCCACCCCCCTCCCCGGCCTCTTCCATTCCTTCTTCCACCCACTCATCAGAGCCTCTGAGGCAGTAAATATCAATTGTTCCCTTTAAGAGGTGGATAGAATAACCATATTTCCAGGAACTCCCAGAACAGCTAAAGTCACCACAGTCCACCTGTAATAAATGGATACTTAGCTTTTTGATACTATACGGCTAAGTACAATGTATGATGGAGTCTTTATTCACAGATACCCAAATAAAATATCTAACGAAATTACCCAACCCTAATACTCAGTTCAGCAATTACCTAATATCCTTAGCATTGTTCTCTGAAAGAGGATATATGGTTTTTGAAATAAAACTTATGAATGCAATTTAAATCTGTTTAAAATGCACAGACTGTTAGGGTTACCAGTGGATTGTAAAAATGACCTTGAATTTTCCTTCAAATATGTTATAATCAAGTGGGAAAACTAAAGTGTTTTAAAGTGCTCTGCTCAAGGGAATTTAGAGGGAGACAGAAGAACTATGACTCCAGCTACATCATATACTGTGTTATAAATATCAACAGAAGACTGTTAAATTTGTCTAAAGGAGGACTGAATCTGCACAGGATCACTGCCACATAGGATCAGATTGTCAAATCAGTTGTGAACAATCAGACCTCTTACCCATACAAAATAATACTGAAAGGCTCAGAAGCAGCAGTGAGAGGTTTAGGACGTTGAAAGCAGTTCCTCAGGTCCTTCTCTCTCGTATCACATGTGGGTATTTTGGCCCAGAATAGATGTGGTCTCTAAATGAGGTTCTTGCGTTCTTCACCCAACTAGAGGTGTTTCAGTTAGGTTTCAATTATAACACATCTTCATCTTATATCCCAGAGAAGTTCATGGCTTACATGGCATTCTCAAAGGAGCCTTGTCTCTAGAACCTGGGTTCGATTTCCCATAGGTAATTCTTTGCCAGAGATATCCTGCAAAAGGCATTTCTGATAAAAGGTTTCTTCTTCCTAACAAATATCATTAGTCTGTTTACCCAGAGGGCCAGCTGACAAAACAATGACTCCTTTTTTTTTCCTCTGGGGAAAAGAAATGAATGGATAGCAGTCCAGATGTCTTAAAGTCCTTCTCTCAGGGATCCGGCCACATATTTCAGAAAACCCAAAACACCCAAAATTAAATGACTTCTGAAAATTCCCATCTCAACCTGGTGAGATTTAAACTTTAGAATCACAGGATCATATAAATTATGATGGTACATCATGTAAAGTTTCAAATGGTTGCAGTCCAATCTACATATCATATTGCAAATTATCAATAAATTCTAAATACAAATAAAGCATATACATTTTCCTTATAATAATAAACGTTACTGTCCAAAGATGCAGTTGCTTTTATTAGTTTTGTACTGAACAAGTAAATGTAATTACAGATTGCCTGAAACTGTATAATATCCTGAATTTATGACAAAAAACCCAAATGAGCTTCCTGCCTTCATTTAGCTTATAATTTAGAATAGCATAATTATAAATTTAAAAAATGTGAAGGGAAAAAAAATCTCTTATGAGGGAAGGCTTGCGTGCTGTTGAAAACCCATGGCAACAATGCTTAACCCAGATTTAATAACTGAGACAGCGTTTCAATAATTAAAAATTCAAGGAAAAGTTTCTCTAAGGAATTTGTTAAAGAAGGCCAGATAAGGTTAGAGAAATGACTGTTCAAGTTCAAGAAAACAATGAATGAAAAGCCTGTGTTCAAAGAAACACGATGCATTTGAGAAATTGAAAGCACTTCAGTTTGGCATAAGGCAAAGCTGGAGAACTGAGCAAGGGCTTGATCAGGAAGTTCTGTTAATACATTTGAACTTCAGTGTAAGTACAATGGATTCCAACTGAAGAATGTTAATCAGAAGCATGGCATGATGCCTTTGGGAAATGTGCAATCCAGAAAACGGGATGGGACAACATTAAAGGAAAACAAATGGGGATACTGTTGCAGAAATCCAGGTGAGAGATGGTAGCAGCCCAAGTTTGAGTTGTAGCTATGGGGAAAAACTGACTAGGCTGAAAGATTTGTAAGAGACTAAACAGCCAGAACACAGAGACTGAATGAACATAAGGGATGAAGAAGACGGAAGTCAAGAATAACATCAAAGCTTATGGTTGGGCAACTGAGTAAAGGATTTGCCATTGATCATTGATTGAGGTACAAAACACGGGAAGAAGAGAGAATTGTGGGGAAACTATGAGCTTATTTTGTTGTATGCTAAACTTGAAAAGTCAGACAGAATAACTTCATGGAGTATCCTACAGGAAGTTGGATGAATAGATCTGATGCTAATGAGAAGTACCTGGTTAAAATTATTTATTTGGAAATCATTAGCATGGAGCTGGGAATTAGAGTCATGAAGTTGGATGCAACTTTTCAGGGGAATTTTCCCTTAAGAAGATGAGAACAGAACATAAAAATTGCAGTACCAAGTGGAAGAAGAACATGTAAGGAAACTGTCTAAGAGCAAAGAAATAAGAAAGAAACAAACTAGTATGGTGTCATAGAAGCCCAGAAGATAGAAGGGCTTCTTCAAGAAGGGCAAACTCAATAGTAGTACATGATGCCAAAGGCAACTGAGAAATACCCGGTGCAGCTTCTAAAACAAATGCAGTAACTTTGACAACAGATATAGTAATGCGAACACTGGGGGACAGAAATCAGATGGCATTAAAAGAGAAATGCATGAGGAGGTTAACAAGCCAAGAAGGCAAGTAGAATAAACCAAGAAAGAAATATTTTTTTTTTAAAAAGTAAGTAGACAACTCTTTCAAGACAGTTGCATACAAAGAGAGAATTAGGGAGGTGACAGGAGGTATGCAGTAGGTCAAAGAATGTTATTTTATTTCGCTTAGTTTTTTTTTTTTTTTTTAGATGTTGAGGGTAGGAGTTTAATAATTAATCTATTTATTTTTGCTGTGTTGGGTCTTCGTTTCTGTGCGAGGGCTTTCTCTAGTTGCGGCAAGTGGGGGCCACTCTTCATTGCGATGCGCGGGCCTCTCACTATCGCGGCCTCTCTCGTTTCGGAGCACAGGCTCCCAGACGCGCAGGCTCAGTAGTTGTGGCTCATGGGCCTAGTTGCTCCATGGCATGTGGGATCTTCCTAGACCAGGGCTCAAACCTGTGTCCCCTGCATTAGCAGGCATATTCTCAACCACTGCACCACCAGGGAAGCCCTGCTTATTTAGTTTTATAATAAGAGAGACAGTCCTATTTACAGATTGATGCAAAGGAAAAAGGGAAGCAGAGGAAGGAAAGGAAAAAGACAGGGAGGACTCCACAGAATATAGTTCCTAGGAAAACAAGTGGAAGGATTAGTCTTGGAAAGGAGAAGTGAAAATCAGAGACGAGTGTGTTTGTCATTTAACGATAGGGAAGAGAAAATTGCTATTTTACATCACCCTGTTCTCATTAAAATAGGATATACAGCCATTGCCAAAACTGAAGGGGGCTCAGGAGTTTGAAGAGAATGGAGAAGGTTTAAAATCATGTTTTGTGGAAATTAAGTACAAGACCGCTGACTTGAGAAACAAACTTTTGGAGACATTATTTGAAGACACTGTAAAGTAACTCACTGATGGGATTAGCGGGTAGAAGGATTTCTAATTCAAGAATGAGTCAGCCATGAAAAAGAACCAAATAGGGCTTCCCTGGTGGCGCAGTGGTTGAGAGTCCGCCTGCCGATGCAGGGGACACGGGTTCGTGCCCTGGTCCGGGAAGATCCCACATGACGCGGAGCGGCTGGGCCCGTGAGCCATGGCCGCTGAGCCTGCGCGTCTGGAGCCTGTGTTCTGCAGCGGGAGAGGACTCAACAGTGAGAGGCCCGCATACCGAAAAAAAAAAAAAAAAAAAAAGAACAAAATAATGCCATTTGCAGCAACATGGATGGACCTAGAGATTGTCATACTGAGTGAAGTAAGGCAGAGAAAGACAAATATCATATGATATTGCTTATATGTGGAATCTAAAAATATGGTACAAATGAACTAAACAGAAATACAGAACAGAGAGTCACAGATGTAGAAAACAAAATTATGGTTACCAAAAGGGAAGGGGGGAAGGGATGAATTGGGAGATTGGAATTGACATATACATACTACTGTATATAAAATAGATAACTAATGAGGACCTTCTGTATAGCACAGGAAACTCTACTCAATACTCAGTAATGACCTATATGGGAAAAGAGTGGACATATGTATACGTATAACTGATTCACTTTGCTGTACAGCAGAAACTAACAGAACATTGTAAATCAACTATACTCCAATAAAAATTAAAAAAAAAAAAAAAAAGAATGAATCACTCCCTGTTGGGATATTCCTCCTTGAAACCACAAAAAGTTTCATCATCCTATTTTAAACCTTACCTTAGAACAGCCCATTTCAATCAATTATATAGCTCAGGAATGTGATAGTAAAAATAAATGGCAAGCTACAGTTTGCCAGAAATACTCCTTAGAATTCTCCTGCCTAGACGGGACAAGTGGCTTCCCATCACATTGAATAATTCTATCAGAAATGTAAATATTGTCTTCCTTCACAAATTCCTAATATTTCCTATGACCCTCTACACTTTCCTCTGTACTTCTTATCTCGGTTTTTCACTCCTAAAGCTTGGAAATACATAAACTCTTAAATACCAAATGGTATTTACTTTGTTAAGGTTAGATACAGATTTTTGACTCCAAAATGCCTGAGTTCAGACCCAAGTTCTACCATGGACTGCTGGATGATTTAGGCAAGTTACCTCTTTGGAACCTCATGGTCTCACTTGTCAAGTGGGAAGCATCATTTCATGGGATATTGCAGATTTAATACATTGGAAGGTCTTAAATCGATGCCTAATACATAGTAAGCTCTCAATAAACGTAAATTATCATTACTTTGCTGTATCTGGGGAATAGGACAGGGGTTTGTGTTACAGGCTGGCTGTTCATCACTCTGTGCTCTTCTTCAAGGAAGATATTTTGATTTGGGGCACAGTTCGGTCCAGCGAAAGTTCCACATTGTAATAAGAAACTGCCTCACTAGTTTAATAGGTTAAGACTTTTCAAAAAGGCTGATAACCAAGAAAAATAAAAGTTCTGCAAGAAAAAGTTAATTTTTTAATTCACATCCCATTTTTAAAATTAAATCCACTGCTTATCTCTTTCTGGGACCTCTGTATTTCGTCCAGAGACTATTTTCATGGCTGGGTTAAATAGCAAGCAGATCTTACCGACTATAAAGGCTGGCAGACCTGGTAATGATTTACAGAAGGAGACTGTGGTGCCTACTTGTCTGACTAATTTTAAGGACTTGGCAGATAATTCTCAAGGACTTTTTAATTGTAGCCCTCAGAGAGCCAGAGGACAGGCTAATGACCTTTGAAGATTTCTTTCATTCTTGACTTGGTAACAGCAAATTTTTCGTTTAACCTAGTATGATATATTTTACATATAATGTGAATATGATTCATTCTAATTGGACGTAGCATTACTGCCAAGGACGGTCGTGGATAGAGCTCCTTCCTGTCTTCTATGTAAGGCAGTGGCCCTGCCTGTTGTTTAAATTAGCCTTTCATGCAACCACTAACTCAAATCTAGTGATGATTCAAGCCAGAAACAGTAATTTTATTTATATGATGTCTTGCATAGAATGGAGGGCAGGCTAGTAAAAGAAAAACAAATGTGGAATGGACAATGAATTAAATCAAAGCTGCTTTGTACTCAGGATATGTACGATAGAGTCTATCTACAGAGGTTTATAATGACTCTGCCAATATTAATTATTCACCATGCAGCTTATCATTTTCAGGGAACCTGGGCTAACGCTAGGAAATGTAGTTCTCGAGGTAATATCTTCCAGCTGAATGATACAGAGCACAAGAGCTTTAGCTGTCATGTCACTAGTTGAAAAAGGCATTTTCAAGGCAATATTTCAGTGGATAGAATAAGTTCAGACAGTTCAAAAGTTCATAATAAACATACTTCATAGCTCCATTCGAAATGGTGAAGGAAGTCTTAGTGAGGGAAATACCTGCATCTGATTCCATTGGGAGGGCCCAGTATACATGGTGGATTAAATATAATTAGCCCCTGTCTACTTTAAGCTTTCTTCCCTTGCCTTATACCTATAAATGATTTCACTGACTGAAACTGCATTTTATATCAAATGGAAAATACACTGACTTGTTGGTTGGGTTGGCAAAAACGTTGCCATTTATTGACAGGAAACCAAAAAGCCTGTTTTCATGAATGAAGTCATACGTAATTCTGTTTGATGGGAAGAAGTCCGTTTGAAAGTACTATTAAAAAAGACTCTGGGTTTTTGATGGATGTTAATAACAGCATAAGAAAAAGGCTCTTCCCAGTCATGTTTTATTGCTTTATTCGATTCTCAGGATCTAGCCTTTCAAAATGTGATGTATTCGCCTGAGTAGTGGAAAAGGCTTTCCCCAAAGAGAAATGCCATGACAGCCTTGTCTTTGTTCATTCAGTGAAATGCTGTTTGGACTGACCGTGCGAATGTATCTTTAGATTTGGCATTTCTATAATGGAAATAATAATAATAATAATGCTTTGTTTTCCTAAAGCTCCTTTCTTTACAACTAACCATACTCAGGAGAGCTCTAAAATATAAATTAAATGATTTTATTTTTAAAAATCTAAGTGAATGACTGTCTTCAGTTAGGTTATTTTTGAAAACTTTTAAATCCTTGGCTTTTTACATTATCTTAGAATCATTCTTTATAGTCGGAGCAGCTGTATGAAAATGTAAATGAAATTCATATTACATTTCCTACAGTTGGACTCTCACTCACCTTAACTGTATTAAGTAACCATCAGGGAGATTCCATTCTTTGAGTCAGATTTGATTAAAACTGTACAGAGTCATTCTCAGGAAGGACTAAAGAACGATTTCCATGTAAAATACATCTTTGAGCTTAAAACAGACACTAAGCCTGATATTCTAGCATTATTATATGTTAGAAAGATGTGTTAGAAAGTAAGATTTTCTCTAAAAGCCAGTGGTAGGAGTTAAGAAACAGGAGTTAATGAGCTAAAAGGAATTTTTAAAGTTAATTAGAAATGTGTTCTTCATAATAAGACGGAAAAAAAATTAAATTTTGGGGAGGACTTTTAACCACTTTTTAGTTTATTTCACAGAAAGAGGTAATCTTATAATCAGAACAACCTTTAAAAATACTCCAATTAATCACTAAGGTCTATAGTTAATTATAAAATTGGGGGACAATGGAAATTATCATATTGTCAAAAGTTTTTTTAGAATTAGAAAAGCTTGTGCTAAAGTCAACATAGGAAAGGTGGATACGTGCTGGAATCTTTTTTTTTTTCAATGTTGTAAGATCAGTTTGCTCATTTCATAAATGCTCAAGTATGAAGAAAAAAAGACCCACTTAATAATTAAATAGAAAATGCCAGTGACAAGAGTTCTTGACACTGCGATTGTCCAGATTTTCATACTCTGTAAAATATAAACATTTTGAAAATTCATGTGTTTTATGTGCATGCAGATGGGTAAAAAGTTATGCAGAATGAAATGAGGAAGCAGTCCATATTATAGGATTTGTGAAAATAACCGCATGAGTTAAAATATTCGACTTTGAATAATTTGAAACCTCCTACACTGACACTCCAGGTCAAAGTTATGATCAGGCAAGTGTTTCTACATTACCATTGTATTTGACCCTAAATGCATTTTCCTTATCTTTTTTCCTAAGCTAATACACTGGGACTTACCAAGGCATGAAGGCATGACGAATGTATGCAAGCAAGACTGATCACGGAAAGCCAACTGGGAAACATTTATCTCCAAGGTGCTTCTTAATATGGCAAAGATTAAAAACATTTGTAATGCAGTTTAAACCCTGTCAGTCACAACCCAGAGGGGTAGACAGAGGAAGAGGGTACATGGTCAGCAATCATAGGAAGATGCTGTAACTGTTCCCTTTTTATCCTCTTCTGACGTCATCCCACCCCTGACCTTTAGCTCCTACTTTATTCAGTACACACAGCCCTGGCTACTCTTGTACATAGAGACATGGGTAACGTAAATTGTTCAAGCTGAAGATACACAAAAGAACAGATTTGTGTCCACTCTCAGTGGGAATCAATGAGGTTAGCAAGTTATAGTGTTCACAGGTAAAAACGTGTTTTTCCTCTTATGTGTTGTGCCACAAGTCCACTGACAGTAGGATATAGACATTAAATGCTGTGTAAATATTTTTTGAGACAACTAATCAAGACAAAAAGCGCTTAGCAAATGTTAGTTTATGTTATCCTTAAAGCTCAATAGCAAGAGAAAGAAATAAAAATGTTTGTGTACTACTCCCAAATAAAGGCACAGTCTCTTTAGTTTACTAACTCAGGGTATTTGCTACAGCCAAAGAGGTGAATTAATGGGATTAACTAACAATTACTTTAATAATTTATATTTATTGAGTACTTAAAACTCCTTTAGTCTTTTTCATACATATTTTCCTCTTGCATATTATAGATTATTAACAAATAAGTGTGTACATTAACTAGATG
Organism: Kogia breviceps; assembly: GCF_026419965.1. Taxonomy (NCBI): domain Eukaryota; kingdom Metazoa; phylum Chordata; class Mammalia; order Artiodactyla; family Physeteridae; genus Kogia; species Kogia breviceps. The sequence continues at coordinate 68,434,160 of NC_081321.1, read as the reverse complement.
CATAACACTGTGTTAAATAAAATAGAGGATATATGGAAGTATATCATACAATCTACACCTTCAAGGAGTTTGCATCTTCTTAGAGAGACAACAAAATATATCCATGGGGAAAGTTAAATGGTAATTATATGTTAATAATGATGAGTATAAACATTACTTCTTATTTGGCCTGTACACAAACTTAAGATGCTAATACTATGCAGATACTAAGGGAGATATTAATATCATACCTATGGGAGATTTAACATGCAGAAAGTGCTGGGACTTATATGATTTTTTCCAAAAAATTGCCCCAAATTTATTGTAGGAATTTGCAGGTAACTACATTTTCTGAGAAGGGATATATTTTTTTTCTGTTGCTCACTATCAATGTTCAAGGATAATAATGCTGTAATATACCACCTGTATGCATATTTATATTTGAAAAAAGCCATTAGGTAATTCAAGGTATTTCTATTAATATAGCAATGCTTATCTCTAGGACTTCTCATCAAAAAAATTACTGATTTCTTTCTTTATCGATTTTCAAGTTAATTCATTTACAGGATTTTTTCTTATCCCCTTATCTACCAACTAAATAAATCAAATTCTTCATTTTTTAAATTGAAGCTACTTCCTGGTCTTCAGCTTTACAGAGTACTGTAGCTAATTTACTGGTTCCCAGATCCAACACACAGCTTCTGTTTTCTCCAACTACTTTTTCTCCAACTGATGTTTACAGAGAGCCTTTCCTGGAATCACATTTTTAACAATCCTGCTCAAATTCTGAACACCAAATTGCCTTTCCTTGAAAAATGTCCGAGGGCTGTACATGTAAGATAAGATAGTGGAAGATGACATAGTCTATGCAATTTGTCTACAGAAATCTTCACCAAATGATCAATGACCACCTCTAACGGAAATATGGTTTCAATTCTCCCTTTGACAGATGGTCTAGTCTGCATTCCCAAGAGATATGTTTTCCCTGTCAAGATTTTTTTTTTTTAATGTATGTGCTGGTGTTTGGGGCCAATTTAACAACTATATTACCCTGTTGGTGCTATTCTGAAGTACCACATCTGCTTTCACACTGAGTTTGTGTTTTTCCTGTAAAGTGATATATATATATATATATATATATAGTCCTATACTAGAAAGTATTTTCAACTCAGATTTCAATGTGGTCATTTCAAATCTAGAAGGAAAACATTCAAAGATTCAATGTGCTTTTTTTTTTTTTTTAAGCACTAAGAGCTCTGACGCATCAACAGTTATGCAGATAATTTAGTGGAAGTTGGTCGTTTCAAGAGAATATAATGCCCCTATCTTTAACTTTGACATAATTCAATCAAAAAGGATTTGGGGTCATCCATTATGTTGTCAAAAATCACTTCCCTCCTACTGCCTCTCAGACCACAGCACTCAAGTGCTCAACCTGACAATCAAATTAGCTAAATTAAGAATCAGGTCCTGCCTTAATCAGATTCCAGACATGCTACTGTCCTAGGACAGAGGGTACCAGTTACAAAAAATCTTCAAGTGACTGTTGCTGCCTTTCTAGCTATTTATCTTGCTTTCTATTTCAGTGACTATATATCACCTTCTTATCTGCCTGGAATTTTGATTTCTCTCTCAGTTCCCAGCTGTCTAGACATAGAATCCTCTCCTTGTTCTGTTTCTTGGTAATTACTTTTCTCTTACCTGGGAAAAGTTCAAAACTGGAATTGGAGTTTTAGCAATCAAAGTTAGGGATGTGGTTTTCACTATGCTCGGTCATTATGAGATACAATGCAATTTCATGTAGGGAAGATATCTAATTTAAGGGAGCAACATGGTAGTTTGTTAATAAGTTGCTTTGCTTCAATGGGTCTATGCATTTTTCTTTAAACAGTGGATGACGAAGGGAATGGATGTGAAAAAATGTAAAAGCAGTTGAAATAAATACAGTCTGGTGTTGATATAAAAAGAAAGATGATTATTTTTCAGAAAAACCTTGATGTAACCAAATGCTATTTGTTTGGTGACATTTAAATCCTCCATAATACATATATATATTTAAACTATGATTTGAGCCTAAAATTTTCAATTTAACATCTTTTTCTGCCTAAAGCATTTAAAAAATTATAAATCTATCTATTGAGATGAGGAGCTTGATAAGCTTGATTTTTGCCTGTCCATGTGGCTTTGGGCAAGGAAGTGATCTAAGCCTATGTATACATATGTCTATGTATACCTTGATTTAGCTTAAATATCAAAATTAAAATTAAACAAGTTTATTCAGATACCTACCTGATCTTTCAAGCCAGCTTAAACTTCCCTAGGATCAGTTCCTTGACCTCAATGGTTCCTAGTCTCACGGTGAGAAAGATATTAGTTACTACACTGTAACAGTGGTTTCTCATGTCTGACTGTACATAAAAATCACCTGGTGGAGATTTGTTTTTAAATATATTAAATGGTCAGTATCCATACCAAATGAGCAAAATCAGAATTTCTGTGGGGAAAATCTAGATATCAATACTTTTAAAGGCTCCTTAAGCTTGAGAACTGCTACCCTATTCAATATACAGCTCTTGCAGTAAATATGACCTGCCCTCCAGGGTGTTATCATCTCCCTGAAAAGATAATATGGTTAAAAAAATGTTAGTGACCCCTGGGAGATAATTTTGATATGGCATGCACTCTGCAGTCAAATAAATATGCATTTAATTTTGGGCTGTGCTGCTCACTAGATATGTGACCAAGAGCAAGTAAGTAAACATCTCAGAGACAATTGTTTCATCTGCAAAATGATGACGCCACAATACCTCAAAAAGTTGTTGTGAGAATTAAATGTCAGAAGGTATTAACCAGCAAATTAGAGACCGTGTAATGTCTATATTGTTATTTAACAAATAGTTGTAGTAAAAGATTCCAGCCAAGACTGTTAGGTGAATGGGGAGCTTAACACGGATCAGGAAATATGTGGAGAAATGTTATACAAATCTAACTGTAGCTGTGCCTACACAGAATTATGAATCAATATGGTTAACTACAGTGACCAATTAAGTTAAAGCACCTGCTAAATTGTTCTTTGAAAAGAATTTACCCTCCTGATTCGGGGTTTTATTTATTGACTATGAAGTATCCTTTTCTATGATTTTAACTGAGATATTTAAACCTCATTCTAGTACAAGGATAGAATTTCAGCCAAATGGTACTGAAAAAGTGATATAAATCTTTCTTTTTATATCAATCCACCCTAAGGATTAGGGAGTTACCTAGAACATGGGACTTTCAGTGCTAAAACCACAATTATCTCAAGCCAACTGGAGCTGGTATTCTAGATGCCTATAATCACACTATTACCTCCTTGCCTAATCCACTTCTCTCTGTATAAGCTACCCATTATCCAGATCAGCTCTATCCAGATCCTAGCTGTGTATCCTACAGCTGAGCCACATTTGTTCCCTTCTGGTTTCCTCAACTGGATTTTCTTGACTTTCCAATGATTCTTCCCATGATTCTTCCTTTTCTAAATTAAGCTGAATTCATTAATGTTACTTACAACTACGAATCTGATTAAAATAGCCAAATCAACAAGGAGAATTCTGAGATATTATAGTTACTATGCATTTTCAAATCTTTTCCATGACTGCAGGTATGTTTTCTGAGGCAGTGATGTCAAATGGGATCATTGCACACAGTAGGTGCTAAAAAAAGCAGCTGTTCAATGACTAAATACATTTTCTCATTCGAGAAACTTGACACCCACTAGCTAGTGCACGAACAAGTCTGTGATAAACCTTATAATTACGGCAGAGGGAAAAATCAGGAACAGAGAAGCTGGAACAAGCTGGAGAAACTCACTATGTGTTTAAAAATGAGGTTTTTAAAAAAACTAAGAACAAGAATTTGAAGATTTAGGAATGACCATGGAAAAACCATGAAAACAAAATGCCCCATAAGTTAAAAAGTTGTGTGTTTCCAGGTGTTGGAAAGATTGTGGGAATAAATAATAGCTGAGAAAATCAAAACAGCAAGTTTTTCAAGTTGTGGTTCTATGGTTAGCTAGAACACTCACTACATATGCTTTCCCACCTCCCCAGAGTATTATCTCCTCATAAATGTCCACTGAAATAGTTATCCCCCACTCATTATTTTTTCCTTACGAGAATCTTGCCTGACTCTCTGCACTGCTCTATCTTTTTCAGACATATCTATTCTCAGCCTATTTGTTTTTGTAAAGTTATGGTCCAATGTCTAATCAAGGTTTGTGTTTGTCAGGTCACTTTTATTTTTAAGCTCAACCTTTCAAAATAAGAATGTCAGGGCATTTCCATTTTTAACTTCTTTCAAGGCTCACAAACTATTGGGAATTTCTGGATTCTTTTGTCCTTAGAGAGTTTCTTTTTAATTTACTCATACTGTTTTAATTTAAAATGCTCATTTAAAAAAAAATATTGGACAGCATATCTCTCGGTAGTTAGTCAAATGAAATCAAGAAATCCATGTAATCATTCCTTTCCCCTTCAAAGATTTCCCCCTCAAAGATTACACTGAAAAACAGTGTAAACAGCAAATGTGGAGTCCAAAGACACTACTACCGCCATTAGAGAAGAATGTTAGATTTTAAGGGGCAAGCCAGCTGAAGGTACACATATGGAAACTAAAAATATATCCTGTATTTTACTCTATTAACCCAATCCAATCGCTACATTACCCTGATAAAGTATCGTATTACCCTAGCTTTAAAATAATCTATATAGCCACTATTTTCCTTGTGTAAAATTAATAGTTCTTTTCTTCCCTCCTTCTTTCTTTCTTTCCTTAATAATTCAGACAAAGAGCCATTAGACAGTCCCAATCAAGGAAGGAGAAAAGCCTGGCAGGGGTTGAGGTCATGGAAACTCCCAAGTGGGATAGCAGCCCACTGGGACTGGGAAATTGAACAAATAAATAAATAGAGCTTTCTCACTGAAAGAGAAAAAAAAATTGTAAACATGAAAAAAGGGAAACCTAGATGATAAATAGATATATATTTATCTATTTATAAGATACATATCTCCACTAGCTCTGGAGAGTGAGAGGGTCTGGGAACAGTGATACCCCAATAGCAATGAGCACACACTCACTAAAACCTACTAGGGCTCCTTGGATTAAAGAACTAATTCTAAAGCTAGGGCAAGAAAATCACAGAATAAGCCTGGAAAATGTTATGCCAGCAATTATGGAAATGCACAAAGAAAGATGGAAACATGTCAGACAGACACAGAAGCTAGCTTGTCCCCACTGGCATAATCTGGGACAATTTTGTATCAAAACACTTAGTGATAGTAACAAATCATATCCCACTGAATAATACAGGAATCCATAAGTCCACACTAAAATAAATAAATATATAGATAGCAAAGTCTACCATATAGTAAACTGACAACAAATAAATGTAGAAGATATAATGAAATGGTAATTTGAAATGGTAATTTGAAAATTACCATTTGTCAACCATAATCAAAATAATTAATTTAGGCAAGAAACGTCAACAAAACTAGTGGGTGAAAGTTGAATGAAGAATAGGATATTTATGTAAAGTATCTCCCCACAAAATATATACTAATTATAAACGAGAAAAGAATAGCTTTACAGGGGAAGACATCACCTTACTCAAGTGATCAAGGTTAAGGTTACCAATGATGAGACAAAGCAACCCAAAGAGCCATCTGATGTCTTGCAGTGAAAAGGGCACAGAATCGCTACTATTTCATTCATAACCTGACTCTAGTGAGAGGAAACACCAGACCTTGCCAAATTCTACAAAATAACTGCCCTGTAATCTTCAAATATCTTAAGGTCATGAAGATCAAGGAATGAATGAGGAACAGTTCCAGATAAGACAACTACATCCAACATGGGATCCTGGATTGGATCCTTTTACTGTAAAAGACCGTATTGTAACAGTGGGTGAAATTGTTTTTATGAAAAAGCATTTTATGGGAGTTTTCTATAGTGTTCTTAGAACTTTTCTATAACTTGGAAATTATTTCAAAATACAAAGTCCAACTTCATAACGTTTTATGGACAAGGAAGCAAAGGCAAAATGTCTGCCATGTCAAAAAGCTAATTAACATCTGAGCAGGCACTACAATTCCAATTTACCATTCCAGTCTTCTTTCCACTCTTTTGTCCTCAAGTAAAAAGGAATATCATCCCATAAGGTCAGGGGCTTTGTTGTCTACACTGCTGAATCCAAGTGCCTACAATTGTGGCAGGCTCCTATTTGGTGACGAAAAATACTCTTTGGATTACTGTACTTTACTTTGGAGTACTTTTGACTATAAGCAATGCTTTTAATCTCCATTTCCAAATTGATATTTCTGATCATAAACAATAAGGAAAAATGTTCACTGCTGCTCTCAGTCTATGCAACCTCTGAAAACTAAGAAGGAAAAAAGGAATTTTTCCAGTGTTTTTCAGGATGCAGAAATAGATCATGTAAACAGTAAAATAACCTATTGAGTTTTCTCTATCCTCACCCACACCTCTAAAGGTTGTTCCAGTCCATTCATGCACTCACTATAAATGTCACTCTTTGCCCTTTACAATCTGCTGTGGCCTCCAAGAGTGAGTCTAGACAGGTTAGTTTTCTCACTCCTTCTAGGAGAATAATATTGAACAATCACAGGTACTTATAAATGCTTTATGCTAACTCATACAACTATAAAACCAAAACAAACTCATAAATTAGGCATGGAAAAGACCACATAACCATTAAAATTCAGTTGATAATATCATTTAATGTCATAGATCATGTTGTATTCCTGACACTACATCACCAGTTCTGAATTTTAAAGTAGAAAGGTATATTTATGAGTTTAATTGGTCGCCTGTCAACTTGATTCTTTAATTTTGAGCAAGAGAAACCATCTATCCAAAATACAAATGCTGCCTAATGAAAACTTTTCGGATGGGTATTTATAGCTGATGGTGGTAATTTACTGCTTCATTCACTCATTTAACAAATATTTATTGTGTATCGGTCACTCTTTTAGTTAATGAAACTATTGCTAAGAAAAAGTACAACACAAATGGAATATGGTAAGACAGCTGCTGAAAAGCTGAGAAGGCTACTGTCACAGGTTCTTTTTTAGTGTGTTTATAGCACTCACTACTTTTATCAAATTATTGTAGAAACTTTATTGACACGATGCTTCCTAAAGTCAATTTATTTCCTTTTAAGGGAATTCTATTTGAAGTCCCCAAACAAATGAAATCCTTATTTGCCATGACAATCAGTTATATTTTAGACTTAATTATGGCATATGTATGGTATAATTTATGAATGTATCTTATCCATACTTTAAGTTTTAGCATCTTAACACAGGGCATAACACATTATTGATAATAAACACTTATTGAGGTAAATAATGGAGTGAATAAATAAATGCATGTGTCTCTTCTGGAGCTCTAATTTCTTAATTAAAATAGTATATTTAACCAACTGAAAGGCTGTTATCATATGGCTATTTTTGTTAATGTTTGCAAATATAAATGAAGAATCACATTGCTATGTGCCCACTACTCTTATGACTTTTTAAAAAGTGTTTAAGGGGCTTTCCTGGTGGCGCAGTGGTTGAGAGTCCGCCTGCTGATGCAAGGGACATGGGTTTGTGCCCCGGTCCAGGAAGATCCCACATGCCGCGGAGCGGCTGGGCCCGTGAGCCATGGCCGCTGAGCCTGCGCGTCCGGAGCCTGTGCTCCACAATGGGAGCAGCCACAGCAGTGAGAAGCCCGAGTAATCCAGAAAAAAAAAAAAAGTGTTTAAGGATACAGGAAACCTTAAAGTTTTGCTAATTTATTGGAATTGGAGGAGGATTTTGCATTGGATGGGATTTCTAATTTAAAAGGATCCCTTCCATGATTTATCTAACTTCCTTTCCCTGGATGCCAAAAGGCACGCAAAACAATCAACTCAGAGGAAGCAGCATGTTCAGAGTAAAAGGACTCATAAAATCTTAACACAATTTAAATTAAAAGGAAAACAAAAACAGATGATATTTTAAAGTCTAAAATAAATCGTTGCACACCGTTTGGAGAAAAACATGATTTCAGAAGCATTATTATGTATTTCACATGAGGAAATCAATTATCCACGTATACTCATCATAAGACAAGTAAAAGATTCTTTTACATCCTGATGACTCACTTCATTTAAAGGAAAACAGCTTCCAGAAAAAGTTACGCTTTTAAAAAACAAGAATAGTCTCTAAACAACAAGGTCCAACTGTATAGCACAGAGAACTACATTCAATATTCTATGATTAACCATAATGGAAAAGAATATTAAAAATGAATGTATACATAGGTATAATTGAATCACTTTGCTGTACAGCAGAAATGAACAAACATTGTAAATCAAATATACTTCAATAAAAAAAGAAAAAATAAGAATAGTCTTACTTTAGGACTCCATCTGTTCTCAGACAGAGTAGAACCAATGAAGTAGATAACTCTTCAAAGAATACTAATCAGATTTGTATACAAAAAGAGTTGCACTCCAATTCCTGGCAGTTTGGTGACCAAACATGTTACCGGAGGTTCTACATTTCTTCAGAGTATTGGGGTGGGGGCAGGGGAAGGTGATGGGGAGAGTTTTTCTTACAGTGGGAATTAAGCAACTTCCAAGGTGAAAAGATAAGCTTGCACTTTATCTATCCCAATGTGTTTTTGTAAGTATCAACTCCCATAATGCCATCCTGTAAGAGCTCAATTTATGCAGACACTGTATTTTGATGATCAACGCACAGGATTTCTCTTCTCCTCTCTGATATTGTTACAAGTGGTGAAGTGAGAGTAGGAGAGGAGTCACTTTTCATGGTTCGCTGTATTTGAAATGCCAAAATGTATGCCAATAAAAATTTTAGAAATCAAAGCCATGTTTCTCTTTTCTCTTTGTGATATCTAAGTGTTAAACCAAGTATTGCTGCAACTTAACCTCCGGAGTCACTGAATACTGATTTTATATATATACTGCATTTAATTAAAAGGTTTTTTTTTGTTTTACTCACAGGATGATACAATAATAGAATCAGCCCAGCCCTCTGACTTGTCACAGGAGCTTAACTAAACCAACCAAGGCAAAGGGTTATCCATTTGCTTCCTTCTCTCTGTTGGGCTTCTTCCTCTTTAATTTGTACTTTTACAGTCTTATTCTATTGTATTCTCTTTTCTTAAGCTTTATTGAGGTATAACTGACAAATAAAATATTCTATTGTATTCTCACTACAAACATACCCCAAACAATTTCTAGAGGTAGGTGAGATGTAAAAAATAAAAATGAAAAGTAAAGTATCACTTTTAAACTATTTTTTGTGCAATGTATTTACTTGTTTCCAAAAGCACATTTATTAAGCTTCTATTTTAACTTTATTTGTTTTGTTTTTTTGGCGTTATGCCGGCCTCTTACTGCTGTGGCCTCTCCCGTTGTGCAGCACAGGCTCCGAATGCGCAGGCTCAGCGGCCATGGCTCACGGGCCCAGCCGCTCCGCGGCATGTGGGATCTTCCTGGACCGGGGCACGAACCCGTGTCCCCTGCATCGGCAGGCGGACTCTCAACCACTGCGCCACCAGGGAAGCCCTAAGCTTCTATTTTGTGTCAGGTACATTCCTGCATTTCTGCTTCCTCTCTCAAAAAATAGGAAATTTTATAAAAATTTTAATCTGAATATAAATTTTAATCAGAAAATTACATTAATATATAATCATGATTTTCACTACCACAAAGGAGAATTATACATTACTACAAGATAGTTTAAGTAGCATACTGGTAATGTTTAAACTGGTATCATTTGATTAAAGAATCAAATGACACCAACAATTTCCCTTATCAGAATATTTCAAAACACTATTCATTCAATCCATGGCAAGATTAGGTAGATTCTGTATATTCTCCATATGTATTTTTTAAAACCAATTTCTCATTTACTTAAATTCAGGTTCTTGCCTAGATCAACACAATAGCTAACCTAAATGGTTTCTGACCGTATCTGAAACCATTTCTACTAGAGTTACTATCACTAAAAAGTGTTACTTCTATAAAGTACAAATTTGACCATAACATAGAAGAAAGAAATGGCCATGAGCTGACAATTTTTGAAGATGAGTAATATGGAAATGGAAGTTCATTATAATAAGGATTTGTATATATGAAACTTTTCATAAAAATAATTGCAAGGGCTTCCCTGGTAGCGCAGTGGTTGAGAGTCTGCCTGCCGATTCAGGGGACGCGGGTTCGTGCCCCAGTCCGGGAGGATCCCACGTGCCGCGGAGCGGCTGGGCCCGTGCGTCTGGAGCCTGTGCTCCACAACGGGAGGGGGCACAGCGGTGAGAGGCCCGCGTACCGCAAAAAATAAGTAAATAAATAATTGCAAAACCACCTTACATGATAACTGTTGGATGAGACAACTGCATCTCACAGACATTTTTTTAAGATACATATTGATGTTAGAAGCTTTGCCTAGAATCAAACAGAATCATGTATTTTATACCCTAGTTTAGATTTCTAATGGCATCCTGATCATTCATATTAATAAATCAAATTTCAACTTTTCCCTAGAGAAAAATCAATCACGAAGGGAAAATAGGAATAAGGAAGAACAAGCAAAATAAGAAACCAAAACAGTTTCTATTTCTATCACAGCCCATGTGAATCTTGAAATGAATTATTTAACCTTTGAGAACAGTCTCCATGTGCATCAAATTATAGTTATTATTTATTCTAAACACCACTGAAAATGCTTCCTACAGTGATGTCATTATGTAAGTGCAAGTTGTAGTTAAATAAAAGCGGAACACAATTTTGTAAAACAAACTGAGCAAAACCTTGCAAATTGGCACATGTTCAGAAGATGACTAAAAAGTATAAGAACAAGTAAAAATTTTGATAATTTTGCTCAGATAGCACCAGTCATCTACCTACAAGAACATAAATATTGCTCTTAGTCTTGACAAGCCTTCCATGATCCTTCATTAGGCTGGTTTTGATGACCTTAGAACTGATAAATGATCTTGTGAGATTACTGAAGACAGTCAATAAAAACAATGGACCAGGGATTCCCTGGTGGTGCATTGGTTAAGAATCTGCTTGCTAATGCAGGGGACACAGGTTTGAGCCCTGGTCTGGGTAGATGCCGTGGAGCAACTAAGCGCATACACCACAACTACAGAGCCTGTGTGCCACAACTCCTGAAGCCCGCATGCCTACAGCCCATGCTCTGCAACAAAAGAAGCCACCACAACCAGAAGCCTGTGCATTGCAATGAAGAGTAGCCCCCACTCGCCACAACTAGAGAAAGCCTGCCTGCAGCAATGAAGACCCAACACAGCCAGAAATAAATTAATTAATCAAAAATTAAAAACAAACAATGGACTTTCATTTTTGCCCTGCCTTGCCTCCAATCCCCCTTCAAGTAATAAAAGCATCTCAAATTTCCTTTAAGAAGCAATCCCTCCCCAACTTTTAATCTATGAAATTCAGGTTGAACCAATACTACCCCCTTCTTTTGTTGTTGTTGTTGTTGTTGTTGTTGTTGTTGTTGTTTTTGCAGTGCGCGGGCCTCTCTCTGTTGTGGCCTCTCCCGTTGCGGAGCACAGGCTCCGGACGCGCAGGCCCAGCCGCTCCGCGGCATGTGTGATCCTCCCGGACCGGGGCACAAACCCGCGTCCCCTGCATCGGCAGGGGGACTCTCAACCACTGCGCCACCGGGGAAGCCCCCCTTCTTGATGTAAGTTTGACGAATAAGTGAATTCCATCCCACTGGTTCCAGCAATCAGTTCAGGGATATTTTTTCCCAGGTCATCCTAAGACTTGTGTAGCACCTACTGGAAAAGAGAATGTTTCTTCCCACCAAGGTTAACAAGCTCTAAGGGTATGAGTCTGAAGCTACCAGAAGCCACCATGGGAAAGTCTTGGGAGGTGGGAGAGTTGGGAAAGGGCCACGCTAAGAATAAATCCAACTCAGAGGGAAGCAAAGAGAAGGTAAGTGTTATATAACCTCTTTGAAGAGCCTGAACTCAGCTGTGCTAGACAACACTCCCCTGGACACTCCTACTACATAAGCCAAAAAGCTTGTGAGTGTTTTTGGTTTCTGTGCCTTGTTGACAGAATCCTAACCAATAAACTGCTCTATGGCTTACTATGTCTTTGTTTTCTTATCTGCAAAACTGATATAATAGTTCTACTGAAAGGAGTAAATGAATTAATACATTTAAGGCTTTAGTCCACTGCTTGCATATAGGAAGTGCTTATTAGTATTACATGTAATTATGATAGTTATTTTTTACATATTTAAATCTTATACACCAAAATAGACAAACGATGGCTTTACCTGTGACACCATCAGCACTAGTGAGTACTAAATATTCATGCAGTAGAATCACTTCATATTTTGAACACACAGAGATGCATTCCCACAACTTCACCAAATGTAAAACACAGTAATTGACTCCAGTAGAATTGCTATTTATTGAGATTAAATAACTGCATTTCTCAGAAATTAAAGAAACAGTTTCTAATGACTCTGGAAGTTAATTTTAATTTTATGAGTGGATCTTGTCTGCTCTTTGCTGGACTTACTACTATTGCCTTCAAGTCCACTCACTCTTCTAATACGCCCATTTCCATCAATTACGTGCCAAAACTAGGACCTCTGGTCCAGTGACTTACACACTTGTCACTATCTACCAGCTCCCTCACTTCCTCACTTCCTTCCTTAACCAGTGAAATTCCTAAGGTCCCTTTTGTAAAAACTCAAGTCCCTCATCCTTTTCTCCTGTTGTAACACTCACCTAGCAAAACCTCAAACCTGGTTAAATATAGGGTTGGCCAAAAAGTTCGTTCAGGTTTTCCTGTAACATACTAAGGAAAAAAACCCAAACGAACTTTTTGGCCAACCCCATATAATTCTTCACCTATTTTATCTGTATGCATGAATAAGTAGCTGAACTGGCGATAGGAAAACACCTCTGAAGACTGTGCTGATTGGACTCACTTTATTTTTATGACATGAAATATCAGGTAGGCTCTCACCACTCCAAGGCATCCTTTCCCATTTTCCTAGTTATTTAATTCCCCCATCCACAACACACACCAACCACTATTTCACACCATCTGTTTTTTCTTCAATCCTCCATTACTTTTACCCCTTTCTCACTCTCAACTGAAGACTTGGCTTCATGTTTCACTAGAAATTAAGAATAATTAGATGAGAACTTCCTCATTCTCCTAGCACCAAATTAACACTGACATGCATTTGCATGCAAATATTTAGCCTTCTGTCCTATTACAATGGATGAACTATCCCTGCTCCTATCTAAGGACAAACTCTCTATTTATGTACTGCACTTAGATCCCTTCTTGCATACCCATGGAATTTGCTTCTATGATTTGCCTTCTCCCTCTTACGTCCTCAAATTTTCCTCATACTAACATTCCCATCAGTTTGTGAACTCCAACATACAAACATCCTCTACCATAGCAACAGGGTTGGAAGGATTGATCCTGGAGAATGCTATTGTTTCTAATTACCTGGGTTGGATTACCACCTGCACACCTTAGTAGCTGTGTGACTTTAGGCAGCATACTTAATATCTCTGTCCTCAAATTTCCACTAAAACAGAAATAATAATATTGTCTCCATCCTACAGTTGTTAAGAGTATTAAATTAGATGTCTGTAGAAAACATTAAAAAAATGTCTGGCACATTGTAACTGATAGGTAGGTTTATTAAAATAATAGTAATCATGTAAATAAATCCCTTTAGCAATACACCCGCCTCTGGGTATTGATCAATTTATCTAAAGAGCTGTGCTGTGTTTGCACTGCCCTTACTTTCATACCCATCATTTTCTCTTGAACTCCCACCACCCAGTCTCTGGTCTTCACCACCACACTAAAACCACCCTTACCAAGGTCATCAACTGCTCCATGTTTCCAAGTCCAGTAGTGATATCTGTCTTCATTAGACTATAACTTTCAGCATCATTTGAATCAGATGAGATGATCTTTCTTTTTTTTTGAAATACCTTCTTCAGTTGGCCCCTGGTACATGCTCTCTTGCCTCTTTTACTAACTCAGTGGTTATGTCTTCTCAGACTTTTTAACTGGCTTTTTCTAGTTTTTCTGATCTCTACACTGTGCAGTGCTCTAAAATGTGGTACTTCTCTATCTACTCTCATTGCCTAAGTGAGCTCATCCACTCCTATGGCTTAAATACTGCAATAGGCTGATAATGTCCAAATGCATACCTCCCTTACTGTCCATTCACCAAAATCCAGACTTGTAAATCCAATTTGGCCAAAGGAACATCCTACAATTGAACTCTTGATTTTCTTTTCTAACCTTCCCCAGGCTGCTCTTTTTGTCGTTTTCTCCATTTTGGCAGAGAAGCAACTCCAGTTTTTCAAGGCAAAACCTTGAAGTCGACCTTGACTCCAAAGTTTCTATCACATCCCACATTCAACCCATTAACAATTACTGTTTATTTCACCTTCAAAGTACATCCACAATCTTTTTCTCAAGATCTCTTCTCCCACTAACCTAATCTAAAGAACCATGATCTCTTACCTGAATTACAATAGTCTCTTAATTCATCTCCCTTTTCCCATATGTTGCAGGTTGGGTTCTCCAGCAAGCAGACACGGAGATGGAATCAGTAATGCAAAAAGTGCCTTGGGCAGAAGTTGTTGCTGTACAGTGATGGCCACCTGATGACCTGATAAAGTCTCTGCCAGCCCAAGATGGGCGTCTGAAGCAAAGGTTGCCCACTAGAGGTGTCTCACATTGAGCAGAAATGGCAAGGCCCTTGTACAACCACCTTGCTTAGTAATTGGCTGGGGTCACTCCAAGAAGAGTGTGACCCCACTTAAAACTGAGGCAGAATCTGGATGAAGGTCACATCTAGAGCTTATCAGCCAACCACACGCTTCAAGCTGGGCAGTGGGTCCCTTCTAAAAGGGAATTAGAGTAGCATAAATCTCCATCTTCCAGAGCATCCGTGCTCCTCACCATCTAGTGTTACTCCTGTATCATTTATTCTGCACACAGCAGCCAGTGTTATTTTTAAAATGTGAGGCAGGGACTTCCCTGGTGGCACAGTGGTTAAGAATCCGCCTGCCAACGCAGGGGACACGGGTTCGATCCCTGGTCTGGGAAAATCCCACATGCCGTGGAACAACTAAGCCAGTGCACCACAACTACTGAGCCTGCGCTCTAGAGCCTGCGAGCCACAACTACTGAGCCCACGTGCCATGACCACTGAAGCCCGTGTGCCTAGAGCCTGTGCTCCGCAACAAGAGAAGCCACCAGTGAGAAGCCCGCACACGGCAATGAAAAGTAGAAACTAGAGAAAGCCTGTGTGCAGCAACAAAGACGCAATGCAGCCATAAATAAATAAATAGATAGATAAATAAATAAAATGTGAGGCAGACCATGTCATTCCTCTGTTCCAATACTTTCTCCTGTCACTCAACATACAACTCCATGGCCTAGAAGCCCCTACCACCTCTCCCTTGACTCTCCCTGTGACCTCATTCAACAACTTCCTTTTCATTCCCTCCAATCCAACCCCATCTCAGGGGCACTTCCACCAGGATCTTGGCACTTGATGCTTCCCCATTCTCAAGTTTTCTTCCCCAAATATCTTTATTTCCTTCTGGTCTTTGCTTAAATGTTACTTTCCTTGGATCATTCTCCCTGGCCCTTTATATAAAATAGGCCGTACACCTCCCCCACCATTCTCCATCCCTACACTTTGTTAGTTTTCTACATACTGACATGTAATAGATCACATTTATTTTTTACATAAACTTCATGAGTGCAGGGACTTTTTCTTTTTTATTCACTAATGTATCTTCAGTTCCTAGAGTAGGCATAAAATAGACTCTAAACAAATATTCTGAATGAATGAATTTTCTCCCTGCTTCCTCCCATATCTTCCAAAAACCTCATCTCAGTACAGCAGCTAGGAGATAACGCTAAATGTAAATCAGGTCATTAGGGCTCAAAGCTTTCTAATAGCTTCTTCCTGCAGTTATAATAAAGTCCAAAGTTCTTACGATGTTCTAGGTGACCTGGCCCTTGGACACCATCTAATATAATTACCTTCTGCTTTTCCTCTTTCTCATTCCACACCAGCCACATGGGCTTTTTGCGGCTTTTTGAGCACACCCACCATGTTTGACAGCCACTGAATAACTTTGCACTTCCTCTTCTCTTATCCCAGAATTCTCTTCCACAAAGACATTTACATGGTTTTCCTCAGGACTTTGCCCTAAAGCTCTACCTTGAAGAACACCTGTCAATCTGACTACCTATAATAGCATCACCTCCTGCCATCTTCTGGTCCTTACACACTTATCACTACTTGATACATGTATTTATGTTTATTATGTACCCCTCCTACCAAAATATCAGTTCCTTGAGGGCAGAGACTTTTTCTGGTATTCAATGATAAACAAAGCAAGGACATTTATTTGTATATCTACCCTCACAACAAGCACACACTTGAAAGATCAGCCCAATTGTTTTGGAAATAAAGTCTAATGGTAAGACTTAGACGACTTCTGGTAGAATTATAGCACCCGAAATGTTTGGATTTTTTCTCTTTTGGTAAATTTTCCCTCCACGTTAACAATTATTACTGCAAATATTTTATTCTCACCCAAAAAATAAAACAAAGAGAAACAAGCTCAAAAATTCCATCTTTTTGAAACGTTGCTGTACCTTTTATATTAACTGAAGGAAGTTATTTCTAGATTTAATGTGATACAAATTAATAATATTCCTTGTGACTTTAATTACCTTCCACAATATAAGACATGATTTAACGACTAATGAATCTGAATGCATTTCAGACCTCCAAGATGTTAAAATATTAAAGGCATACATACATTCTTCACCCCCCAGGTTTCCATGTGGAGGGGCTTTGCTGGAAAAAATTCCTGGCCTGTAGTTTTACCCTTTACTCACTTTCCAGCAGGAAGAAGGAAACCTCATCTGCTTGGTCGGTTTGGAAGGAGGAGCCCAGCATTCTCCTTCATCTCTCCCTTCTCTTCCTGAGAGGCAGCTGTCTGCAGGAAGCACATCATCACTGCTTTTCCTTGCCCTGAATTTTACACAGTCAGGTGCCCAGACAGGACGTCAGAGGCTTTTGAACAATGCCCATGACTTTGTAGGTAGGTTAAATTCACACATGAATTAATAGCAGGGCTTCCTTGGTACAGGTCAAGCCACATTTCTCCAAATATGATTTCCAGACATAATTCTTATATCTGTTTCTCAGGTAAGTACAAGCAGAGGGAGTTGTGTTATGCCTTGACCTACCAAGACACCAACAACCGCATCAATCTTCTTTTCAATTTGATAAATAATATGGCAGTTTAATTTTTAAAAATGTACAAGTATCCTCTTATCAAAGCACTGTGACTTTAAGATATTTAAGTAACATTTTTTCTAATGTTCCGTTTTTTCTTCCTATAAAGGTTCAAAGACATTTTAATAAAGTAATAAGAATAAGAATGAATTTAGAAGATGAACGAAAGACAGGCTTTGGAATCATAGAGTATAGCCTCTTTAAAGACTGGCTTTCTTTTCTTTTGATTATTATGCGTTGTCAACCTGCATTCAGAAGAGAATAAAGAAAAGCACTGCTCCCTTGAAATTCCCACCTCACCTTGCCTAACCTTGAAGTCTCACATCCCTCATATCAAATCAGCATGATAAATGACACCCAGCCCTGCTGACTCTTACTAGAATTTCAATTAATCATAACTTTTAAATTCTATGATTCTCTCAGTCCTTTCTTACTCTGTCTCCAAGGAAATTTGAGACACCTCGATAATGTTTAAAAGCTGAATTTTTCATGGATATTTTCACAGTCATCTCAATAAGCCTGTCTACTATTTTCAAAATAAAAGTATGTCTGGAATTTACTGACTATTGAAACAAGAATCCATTCTATAAGCATTAATTACAGAATAAGTGATAAATAACAAACCTGTAAAAAAAGGGGGTTAGGAGTGGCCTGCAGGGAGAATGACCTTGACAGCAAACAAATTGTCAGTAAAAGTTTTCACGTAATTACAAAGCATCAAGTTTCAAACCAAAATCTGGAACAGAAAATTAAATATACATATAATGTCTTTTGGGGACTATTACATATATGAATGTAATTTTAAAGTGTATATTTTTATGAAAGACCTTAATACTAGATTAAATTGTGAAATCACAGTTTGATAGTAAGATCCGATAGGAAACTGCCGTATAACAGAGTGGATGCACGCTATATATCTTGAGGTTTTGTTTTTCTCTCCAGAAAAATATCCAAAAATTTTTTTTGAGTTTGATTCCCCCAACCCACCATCCATAAAAAGCTCTCATTTGCCAGAATCCAGCAGAGAATAAATATATCAAGATTCAACGTTACCTTAATGAAAATTCACATGTATTAGAATTCATATGTACAAATAATTTGGAAAATGATATAGACGTGAATAGACATGATACAGACATGAATAGATGAGGAGAGAACAAAAATTTTTTTTTTTTTTTTTTTTTTGTGGTATGTGGGCCTCTCACTGCTGTGGCCCCTCCCGTTGTGGAGCACAGGCTCCGGATGTGCAGGCTCAGTGGCCATGGCTCACGGGCCTAGCCGCTCCGCGGCATGTGGGATCCTCCCGGACCGGGGCACGAACCCGTGTCCCCTGCATCGGCAGGCGGACTCTCAACCACTGCGCCACCAGGGAAGCCCCCAAAATTTTTAACTCAAAAATTCAGTAAAATAAAAACAAGTAAAATTTAGAAATTTTAGAGCAAATATCCATGTTTAATAAATATATATTGAATGAATAAATGAATTAATGTTTGAACAAACAGATACATGGATTGAGGAATAAATAAACAAACAGAATTCAATAACAAATTGCCAAAAGCTGAAGAATTTTTTTCTTACAACATTGTGTGTATGTGGATGTAGAAATATATATAATGCATATTTTATTGGTAGCTCTAATTACAGAAAAGTAAATTGGAATGTCCTAATAAAAATGGTACCCATGTTTATTACATATGCCCATCATATATATTATATATTCATCTACTTTATGAAAACCAGCATGGTTTAATAAGTCACTTTTTGCAGAGTTGAAAACTTTATTATGTGTGGTGTTCTACATAGAAAATACCAATTTTAATTTTTAAATGCCTTTTCAAAATGCTATGACCAATATATAAAGAAGTTTCTACCCATATAAGTCAGTCTCTAGTAGAAATAGAAAAAAATAATAATGTGTTAGTGCTTGTTTTATAGCCATATAGCAAGTGGAAGAATTTATGTTTTTCATATCACCAGGCTTGCTATCAAATTATTTTTGTCTCATAAACATATCTCAAAAAAGCATCATAAAAGTTTATAAGATCTTATCCAAACATTTTTCTTATTTAATATTATAGATGGTGTTGATACACTGGGTTATAAAATACAAATATTCCCAAATGAGTGAGGTTATTAATAATCAAAGAAAAAACAATCAAAAACAAATTATTAAAGCATCATTTGAACCTGGAAACAGGTTCACATCCAACAGCAATATTCATCACCATAATCTTATAAAAACTGGCTACAAATGTTTTCCCCAACTTCCACCCTTAACTGGGTACCAAATACTATTTTAAATCTCTTCAGTTTGCAGTGGGTAATAATAAGCCTACATATTAATACGAAGTGTCTGTTTATTAAATTTAACTAATGAGACTTTAGGTTTTTGTCTTACCATATTCAAATATTTTATAAGAAATATTTATAAATTTATGTAAAATATGTAATGAAGAACTCATAGCATATATCAGAGATAGCTTTGAGCTTTCTTGACAAGGGCTATGCAGTGTAAAAAAAAATTGCCTTCAAAGAGATAAACTATAAACAACCTGCCAGCTTCACTTTCTACCCCTAGTAGAGCCACTGTGAGTTCTTAACAGAAGCAATAAATTCCTTTGTACTGTTATTTACAAAACACCTACTTAAAATTTACAAGTATTTACACCTTTTTCAGAACCACCTCAGATATTAGCTCATCCTGACCTCCCGAGGGCCCTGGAAAGTACATCAAGTGTATATATTTACTCCAATATTAGAGGTTAGGAAATAAACCAACTTATAATAACTGTTTAGGTGGGGCCATTTAGTCATGTGTTCACATGAGGATAATAGCACTCCACTGTATGTCTAGATCCATTCCAAATTCAAGAATTCCTATAATTTTGTATCCTCACTTTAAAAATATAATATATGTTAAGGGTCTGGAGTTATTTTTAAATGTTTCTAGTCTTTTACTCTTTCTGGTCATATGTGACATATCTAGACTGAATTGCTTCTTTCTAATCTGTTACATCCTAATATTTTGGGAAAAGCAGCTTTAAATACAGATATTTGCAGGCCAGTTTATGCTTTCTCTCAAAGAGTCACTGTGGTTGTGTAACTAAGAGACAAGCACTGTCCCTCCCGACCCTGTCCCTTCTGTTCCTCCCATGCCATATTTGCATACATGATTTGTTTTCTAATATACCTCTGGCAAGTTGCTTTTCTCATTGAAAGTCAAATGCAATAACAAATTTCCTCACTACGTTCTTGTATATTTTACTTTCTTTCAAAAATACTCCTCTAGTACCACCCAAATGCAAACAATAATTCATTATTCTTAAATTTCTCAGCCTATACAGGGGCGTGGGTTAGTAGCAGAGGAGAAAGAACACTAGACTAAGAATCAGGCCCCTAATTAGTTATGAGATACTTGACAAGTCCTTCAGTGTCTCAGTTTCAGAGGGGATTCAGCCAGATAAACACTAACCCTTCTAGCTCTAACATTTTATTGTTGTTCAAAATGAAAAGAAATTGCTTATAGAATATGTGTTTTTTACTTACAACATGCAAAAATAAGGATAAGAAATAGCACAGTGTGTAGGGTGTTAGTAAGAATATGATCCTCAGATTGAAAATCTGTTTCTGCCACTCCATTTATTCATCAGAAGTTTCCATCACTTAACAAACCTAAAGTATAAAAATCAAATTTTCCATTTCTTATCAAACCTAAAATATAAATCAAAACACATATCCTAAGTAGTTTTAAACTGATGGTCCTAAATGGAAATTTTTAACAAGGCAATATACATCTATTTGAAATAAACAACATCATCAACTATCAATTATCTATCTAACTCCCTATCTATCTCTATATTTACATCCTTAATCAATAAAAGTCATGTCTTGATTGTTGTTCTTTTACTGCATGACAACAAAAAAGTTTGGTTGGATTTTCACCCAAGTTGAGGCTTTTGAAGTCTGAAGTATAATCTCTTTAGCATATGCAAAAAGTCTCTTGGGATGTCCATGTTAGGCACCCCAAAGATAGGCAATCCTGCAGGGTGTCAAGGGTGGGGCATGTGAACTACCAGTCAACATGTACCATCCAAACATTATAAGTCAGAGAAAACAAGACAGTTTTAAATTTGAGCATAGGGCAGACATTTGGAATTGGCAATAACTTGCTATCAGAGTCTTTTTCAAATGGGGAACTCTTGGTATTGTTTAAAAGTTAACAGCAACAGAATTTGCTACACCCAGTTTATGATGATTCCTCTAAACAACGGAGAGAGAGCTGGTGATCAAAGTATTTATTAACTACCCAAAGATGACATAAAGTTCATGTCTAAACACACTGGTTCTAGCTTATTCATTCACCAAAAAAATTTGCTTCTGGGAATTAAGTGAGACAAATTAGGTTAGAAAGAAATACAAGATGTGTGAATGCACTTACATTTTTATACAAAACTTTATCAACCATGAATTTTATCTCATACCAGAAACAAACATGAAAATGAAGTAGATCAATCTAAAGTCTCTTTGGTAAACTAAGACTATAAGACACTAGAAATGAAAAAGAATATAAACATGTCCCTTCAGGATATTTCATCATCTTGACAATATTGGTTGCAGGTTTAAAACCTGTTTAATGGTCTGAACAAAATCTGAAATACACTCAGAAACTGGGTCACCTAAGTTAGAGCCATCTCAGAAATATTCTCTGTAATGACATAAAAAATAATTTTAACTTAAAACAATTACATCAATGAATTATAACTCTTTATTACTCAGAATCAGCTAGAATAAGTTAGATAATGTGGCCCAAAATCTCTGAGTTATGACAACAAAGGTCAATTTTCACCCAAGCTATGTATATGTCAAGAATTTTAAAGCTCAGATGCATGTCGTCTCTTTCCAGAACTCACATCTCTATCTGGAATACTGATGATCTTTGGCAGAGAAAAACAAAATATGGAAAACTACACACAGGCCCTTAAAAGCTCTGCCTGGAATTAACACAGTCATTTTCACCCACATTTCACTGGCTAGAGAAAGTTGCAAGACCACTCCTGTATTCAGAAGGACTGGGACAGAATATTCTCCCACAGGAAGGGGACACCACAGAGTGGGGATTCTACAGGAAGAAAAATTGGAATACATGAACATCCTATTCAATGCCCACACACTGTTGCATTGAGTTAAGGATATGTAAACATAAGTTTTCCACTGGCCAGAATACACTGTACACTCTATGAAATTGATCGTTCCAAATTAAAAGGCTTTCCACATGAAAAACATGAACAGGGGAGCTATCTATGTACTTACTATGTCTGTGAACAATATTTCAATTTAACCCAGAATTCTAAACATGTTGGCCCCATTTTACTATGCACATTCTTTCTTTTGTTACTTTTATATTTTAGATTTACATTTTATATTTTGTTACATTTTAGAAGTTAAAATGAGGTAATAATTCTATTGTTTAAAAGATTAACTGGGAACTCTACTCAATACTCTGTAATGATCTATTTGGGAAAAAATCTAAAAGAAGAGTGGATATATGTATAACTGATTCACTTTGCTGTACACCTGAAACTAATGCAACACTGTATATCAACTATACTCCAATAAAAATAAAAGAAAAAAAAAAGGAGAGAAGGCAGACAACATAAGCAAAAAGAACAACAATTCTGCAGCCTGTGGAACAAAAACCACATTCACAGAAAGAAAGACAAGAGGAAAAGGCAGAGGGCTATGTACCAGATGAAGGAACAAAATAAAATCCCAGAAAAACAACTAAATGAAGTGGAGGTAGGCAATCTTCCAGAAAGAGAATTCAAATGATGATACTGAAGATGATCCAGGACCTCGGAAAAAGAATGGAGGCAAAGATCGAGAAGATGCAAGAAATGTTTAACAAAGATCTAGAATAATTAAAGAACAAACAAACAGAGATGAACAATACAATAACTGAAATGAAAATTACACTACAAGGAATCAATAGCAGAATAACTGAGGCAAAAGAACGGATAAGTGACCTGGAAGACAGAATGGTCGAATTCACTGCTGTGGAACAGAAAAAAGAAAAAAGAATGAAAAGAAATGAAGACAGCCTAAGAGACCTCTGGGACAACATTAAATGCAACAACATTCATGTTATAGGGTCCCAGAAGGAGAAGAGAGAGAGAAAGGACCCAAGAAAATATTTGAAGACATTATAGTTGAAAACTTCCCTAACATGGGAAAGGAAATAGCCACCCAAGTCTAGGAAGCACAGACAGTCCCATTCAGGATAAATCCAAGGAGAAGCATGCCAAACACATAGTAATCAAATTGTCAAAAATTAAAGACAAAGAATAATTATTGAAAGCAACAAGGGAAAAATAACAAATAACATACAAGGGAACTCCCAAAAGGTTAACAGCTGATTTCTCAGCAGAAACTCTACAAGCTAGAAGGGAGTGGCATGATATACTTAAAGTGATGAAAGGGAAGAAACTACAACCAAGATTATTCTACCCGGCAAGGATCTCATTCAGATTCAGTGGAGAAATCAAAAGCTTTACAGACAAGCAAAAGCTAAGAGAATTCAGCACCACAAAACCAGCTCTACAACAAATGCTAAAGGAACATCTCTAAGTGGGAAAAAATAAGAGAAGAAAAGGACCTACAAAAATAAACCAAAGACAATTAAGAAAATGGTCAGAGAAACATACATATCAATAACTACCTTAAACGTGAATGGATTAAATGCTCCAACCAAAAGATACAGGCTTGCTGAATGGATACAAAAACAAGACCCATATATATCCTGTCTACAAGACACCCACTTCAGACTTAGGGACACATACAGACTGAAAGTGAGGGGATGGAAAAAGATATTCCATGCAAATGGAAATCAAAAGAAAGCTGGAGTAGCTATACTCATATCAGATAAAATAGACTTTAAAATAAAGAACATTACAAGAGACAAGGAAGGACACCACATAATGATCAAGGGATCAATCCAAGAAGAAGAAATAACAATTATAAATATATATGCACCCAACATAGGAGTACCTCAATACATAAGGCAACTGCTAACAGCTATAAAAGAGGAAATCAACAGTAACACAATAATAGTGGGGGACTATAACACCTCACTTACAGTAATGGACAGATTATCCAAACAGGAAATTAATAAGGAAACACAAGCTTTAAATGACACAACAGACAAGATAGATTTAATTGACATTTATAGGACATTCCATCCAAAAACAGCAGATTGTACTTTCTTCTCAAGTGTGCACGGAACATTCTCCAGGATAGATCGCATCTTGGGTCACAAATCAAGTCTCAGTAAATTTAAGAAAATTGAAATCATATCAAGCATCTTTTCTGACCACAACACTATGAGATTAGAAATGAATTACAGGGGAAAAAAAGAGTAAAAAACACAAACATGTGGAGGTTAAAAAATACGTCACTAAATAACCAAGAGATCACTGAAGAAATAAAAGTGGAAATCAAAACTTACCTAGAGACAAATGACAATGAAAACACGATGATCCAAAACCTATGGATGCAGCAAAAGCAGTTCTAAGAGGGAAGTTTAGAGCTATAAAAGCCTACCCCAAGAAACAAGAAAAAGCTCAAATAAACAATCTAAATGTTACACCTAAAGGAACTAGAAAAAGAAGAACAAACAAAACCCAAAGTTAGCAGTAGGAAAGAAATCAAGATCAGAGCAGAAATAAATGAAATAGAAACAATCCTAAAGATCAATAAAACTAAAGGCTGGTTCTTTGAGAAAATAAACAAAATTGATAAAACACTGGACAGACTCATCAAGAAAAACAGGGAGAGAACTCAATTCCATAAAATAAGAAATGAAAAAGGAGAAGTTACAACAGACACCGCAGAAAAACAAAGCATCCTAAGAGACTACTACAAGCCAATCTATGCCAATAAAAAGGACAACCTGGAAGAAATGGACAAATTCTTAGAACGGTATAACCTTCCAAGACTGGACCAGGAAGAAATAGAAAATATGAACAGACAAATCACAAGTAATGAAAATGAAACTGTGATTAAAAATATTCCAACAAACAAAAGTCCAGGGCCAGATGGCTTCACAGGTGAATTCTATCAAACATTTAAGAGAAGAGCTAACACCCATCCTTCTCAAACTCTTCCCAAAATTTGCAGAGAAAGGAACACTCCCAAACTCATTCTATGAGGCCACCATCAACCTGATACCAAAACTAGACAAAGATACTACAAAAAAAGAAAATTACAGACCAATATCACTGATGAATATAGATGCAAAAATCCTCAACAAAGTACTAGCAAACAGAATCCAACAACACATTAAAAGGATCATACACCATGATCAAGTGGGATTTATCCCAGGGATGCAAGGATTCTTCAATATATGCAAATCAATCAATGTGATATACCATATTAACAAATTGAAGAATAAAAACCATATGATCATCTCAATAGATGCAGAAAAAGCTTTTGACAAAATTCAACACCTATTTATGATAACAACTCTCCAGAAACTGGGCACACAGGGAACCTACCTCAACATAATAAAGGCCATATACAACAACCCTCAGCAAACATCATTTACAATAGTGAAAAACTGAAAGCATTTCCTTGAAGATCAGGAACAAGACAAGGATGTCTACTCTCACCACTATTATTCAACAAAATTTTGGAAGTTCTAGCCATGGCAATCAGAGAAGAAAAAGAAATAAAAGGAATCCAACTTGGAAAAGAAGAAGAAAAACTGTCACTGTTTGCAGATGACATGATACTATATGTAGAGAATCCTAAAGATGCCACCAGAAAACTACTAGAGCTAGTCAATGAATTTGGTAAAGTTGCAGGATACAAAATTAATGCACAGAAATCTCTTGCATTCCTATACACTAATGGTGAAAAATCTCAAAGAGAAATTAAGGAAACACTCCCATTTACATTGCAAGAAAAAGAATAAAATACGTAGGAATAAACCTACGTAGGGAGACAAAAGACCTGTAGGCAGAAAACTATAAGACACTGATGAAAGAAATTAAAGATGATACCAACAGATGGAGAGATATACCATGTTCTTGGATTGGAACAATCAATACTGTGAAAATGACTATACTACCCAAAGAAATCTACAGATTCAATACAATCCCTATCAAATTACCAATGGCATTTTTTACAGAACTAGAATAAAAAATCTTGAAATTTGTATGGAGACACAAAAAACCCTGAATAGCCAAAGCAGTCTTGAGGGAAAAAAAATGGACCTGGAGGAATCGGACTCCCTGACTTCAGACTATACTACAAAGCTAGAGTAATCAAGACAATACAGTACTAGCACAAAAACAGAAATATAGACCAATGGAACAGGAATAGAAAGCCCAGAGATAAACCCACGCACCTATGGTCAACTAATCTATGACAAAGGAGGCAAGGATATACAATGGAGAAAAGACAGTCTCTTCAATAAGTGGTGTTGGGAAAACTGGAGACCTACATGTAAAAGAATGAAATTAGAACACTCCCTAACACCATACATGAAAATAAACTCAAAATGGATTAGAGATCTAAATGTAAGACTGGACACTATAAAACTCTTAGAGGAAAACATAGGAAGAACACTCCTTGACATAAATCACAGCAAGATCTTTTCTGATCCACCTTCTAGAGTAATGGAAACAAAACCAAAAATAAACAAATGGGATCTAATGAAACTTAAAAGCTTTTGCACAGCAAAGGAAACCATAAACAAGACAAAAAGACAACCCTCAGAATGGCAGACAATATTTGCAAACAAATCAATGGACAAAGGATTAATCTCCAAAATATATAAACAGCTCATGCAGCTCAATATTTACAAAATAAATAACCCGGGCTTCCCTGGTGGCGCAGTGGTTGAGAGTCCGCCTGCTGATGCAGGAGACACGGGTTCGTGCCCCAGTCCGGGAAGATCCCACATGCCGCGGAGCGGCTGGGCCCGTGAGCCACTGCCACTGAGCCTGCGCGTCTGGAGCCTGTGCTCCGCAGTGAGAGAGGCCACAGTAGTGAGAGGCCCGCGTACCACCAAAAAAAAAATTTAAAAATATAAAAATAAACAACCCAATCCAAAAATAGGCAGAAGACCCAAATAGACATTTCTCCAAAGAAGAGATACAGATGGCCAAGAGGCACATGAAAACCTGCTCAACATCACTAATTGTTAGAGAAATGCAAATCAAAACTACAATGAGGTATCACCTCACACCTGTTAGAATGGGTATCATCAGAAAATCTACAAACAACAAATGCTGGAGAGGGTGTGGAGAAAAGGGAACCCTCTTTGCACGGTTGGTGGGAATGTAAATTGATACAGCCACTATGGAGAACTGTATGGAGGGTCCTTAAAAAACTAAAAATAGAATTACCATATGACCCAGCAATCCCACTACTGGGTATATACCCAGAGAAAACCATAATTCAAACAGACACATGCACCCCAATGTTCATTGCAGCACTATTTACAATAGGCAGGTCATGGAAGCAACCTAAATGTCCATTGACAGACGAATGGATAAAGAAGAGGTGGTACATATATACAATGGAATATTACTCAACCATTAAAAGGAACAAAATTGGGTCATTTGTAGAGACATGGATGCATCTAGAGACTGTCATACAGAGTGAAGTAAGTCAGAAAGAGAAAAGCAAATATTGTATATTAACACATATATGTGGAACCTAGAAAATGGTACACATGAACCCGTTTGCAGAGCAGAAATTGAGACACAGAAGAAGGAAAAACGTATGGACACCAAGGGGGGAAGCAGTGGGGGTGTGTGTGTGATGAATTGGGAAATTGGGATTGACATGTATACACTGATGTGTATAAAATGGATGACTAATAAGAACCTGGTGTATAAAAAAGTAAATAAAATTAAATTTTTTTAAAAAAAAAGGAAAAGCAGATTGGCTGGGACCAGACTTCAGCAGTTTCAGATATCTGCTCTGCTACTTACTAGCTATGAAAACTTGACCACCTGACTTAACTTTTCTGTATTTCAGTTTTCCCATCAAACAAGGATAGTAATATTATCTTTCTCACAGTATTGCTATGAAATGTAAATGAGATAGTACACAGAAATGCACTAGAATCCATGCTGGAACGTAAGAAGACCCGTGTAAGTGAAGATGATGGTCTGAAGTTGATATGAAATCTCCCAGGTGACATTGAAACAACTTATTAGAAAATTCAAATATGATCAAAGCATTACTTGGCATCCTGTATGTGAGAAATAATTACCTGCATGAAATTTTTTTCTTGCAAAACGCCACTGAAATCAATTTGAATAGGTCAAGAGGTAATCAATGAACTAATATAAGAATCTAATATGAGTATGTCTGATGCATTTTCCAACAGGAAGAATCAAGTTTAAAATTGAGGTCAGATCATATATAGGTTGGACTGAGTGAGAGGGTGGTATCACACGATACACCTAATATAAATTATTTTACACTTAGGAAGCATAACTACAGAAATTTTGACAACAATTTGTCCTTCAAGCATTTGCTTGCCCAGTTATTTCCTCTCATTCCTATCTTCAATCTCATCTCTCCACAGATTCATACCCTTCTACCCAAGAACACGTCCCCAAACGAAAACCCGTCATTTGATACAGCTCATTCTCCAGCAGCCATTCCATATCTTCCCATCCCACTTTAAGAATTCCTTAAAACAATTAACTCTTTAACACAAGCATTTGACATATTATGGAAACTTCACTCTGGGTGTCTAATCATATTCCTATTTTCTAAGTCTTCAATTTCCTTCACTTCTTGAAAATATGTAGTACTCTTGACCAAAATCTACTTCTTAAAAGTAGATTCCTCCTCTTTCATATACGATATCTCAAAGCTTAGGTTAGTTCACTCAGTAAATCCTTCCTTCTTCTATATTTCTGAATCTCTAGCAAAAGTACTATATGTAATAAGATAATAAAGATGATGGTAGATACATTAACAAAATATATTCCTAATGGCAATAGCTAGTTAGAAATGGAAATGATATTAAATATTCAATTTGCAAGAGTGAAAAAAATCTATAAACTCTTATTG
The DNA here is from genome assembly GCF_026419965.1 of Kogia breviceps. Classification (NCBI taxonomy): domain Eukaryota; kingdom Metazoa; phylum Chordata; class Mammalia; order Artiodactyla; family Physeteridae; genus Kogia; species Kogia breviceps. Next base: position 68,404,683 of record NC_081321.1, on the reverse strand, counting down.
AAGGATGAGATAACAACTAAACGATTGGAAATATCATGTCTTTGGTGAGACGGTCTGTAATGAAAAAGCCAATTCTCCCCCAAATTAATTTAATGTAATGTCAGTTATAAACCTAAGGTGTATTTGTTTACTTTTCTGTTTTTAAAACTTGAAAATTCAATTTAACATAGAAGAATAAATTTAGCAAAAATGGCTTAGAATATTTAGAGGGAAACAAAGAAAATCAAAAGAGGGATGAAAGTAGGTAGCTTTACTTTAGATACAACTTAAGTGTACTCGAAAGCCACTGAAATAAAAAACTGTTTGGTGCTGGCATAGAAAGCAAACAAGAGGAAAAAAATGAAGCAAGTCCTGCCCAATCATACCCAGGGAGACTAATTCTGTTTTATTTTTTCTGAAGAGAATTTTGTTTCCTGATGCGAGCTTAGCCAAAATTACATCGTCAAGAGATTACACAGTTTATGGAAAAGAGCTAACCACACTTGCAGCTTGAGTAACCAAAGAAAGTACCTGTTGGTACCAATTAATATCCTGTTAATGATACTAAGAAATACCAAAAATAAAAAAGATATTAAACTTTTTTCTTGTACTGCAGAAAACAGTGGAAATTAAAATTTCTCAAGCTGCATGTCAGAGACCCACTGTACCAAACCTTCAGAGATCCATTTCTGCTCCATGATCAATTAACTGTTGGCTATGGCTGAGCCATCACTCCTGTCTGAGTCTGGACAGTTATACCTACCACAAAGAGGGTTGATAATAATAAACGAGACAATTTATGTAAAAAGCCCTGAACATAATACCTAACATATATAAAATTGTAAATGTATTGGTTTCCTTTGGGCTTGGTGATGAATGTCCAAAATAATTTTAATTTTCTAAAATTTTATGTTTCTTATAAACCACTTGGGCTATGTTCCTTTCTATTTCCTTAGTAAACCAAATCCCAATTCTGATATGTCTGAGTTTTCTTTGGCACATAAAGTTCATTAATTTTGTAGCAAACGGATTTTGGGTGACAGTCTTAACCTCCAAGTTTTTTTGACTGAGAATACATTCTGCTGAGCAAAAATAATAATGTCCCAAGCTTGTTTATTCAGCAGTATAACTTCAAGACACATTAATAGCCCTACGAGCCCAGTATGAACCTGTTGGATTTTGCTTATGGAATCTGCTATCACAGCTTCTAGTTATTACTCTCTCAAGAGTCTGGGTAGAGCATTGTGCTATGTGCTCATGATTCATCTTTCTCAGTGTGAACAGTTAGTGACAAGATAAAAAATACGAGCTTGAAAATGAAGCTGAATTTTCAGTAAAAAGTTTAGCTTTGTTAAGCATGCAATTGGCCTAATTTCAGATAAAGAACAAAACAATTTGCTTCCTTGCATAAATAATTTAAGAATCAGCCACTATGGTAGCAGCCACAGTGAATGCAAATTGCTCTTTCTGCAGATTTAAAGTTCTCTGGTAACAATAATAGACTCTTCGACTACACAGCTCTCACTTTCAGGCAACAATTAAGAGATAAAGTTTCCAATTCAAATATCTCTTGTTTATTTCAAAGAGTGGTTTTTAAACACTTGCTCTAAATGTTTGTACTATAAGATCATTTGTTACACAAAAAGCTAGCATGGCAGAAAATTTAAAGTGTCATTGAGGGGTTAATAAAATCAAATCTACATGATTTCAATAAATTTATGGTTTATGTGGATAGTCTTCTTTGATTTCTTTTTTGTTTTCATCTTTTCTTTTGAACAAGCAAGAGTGAAATTTAGGTCTTTAGAAACTACAAGTTTATGCGATAGACCAAGAAGTCAGGGTGAACAAAAACTATGTGAAACCAGTCTATAAAATCTGGTTGTACACATCTTTAGTGTAGAAGGTAGTGTAATAATTTCCTTGAGTTTATGGAGTTTTTCCTTTATTCCTTTATATTCCTGTCATTCTGATAGAAAATAAAGTTCTAAGGTGATAAAATCCTTGTGATTCATACACAGACACACACACACACACCTCTTGTATCAGATGAAGTGTAGTTCTACCAGTATCTCCAACCCTGCCCTCACCTCACCCCCACCCAAGGAGCTCTTTGGCATTTTGTGTAGTGCTGAACAGTAGGACATAGAGTTTCCCTGGTCCTTACCCGCTAAATGACAGTATTGCTCCCCTCTCAGTATAACAATTAAAAAACAATCCTACTCATTTAAAACCAACACCCTCCCCAAGAAGGGAGAGCAGCTGTCATGTACAGTAGCCAAGTTATTAACTACTGGATATTGTCTTGTGGAATGCAGTATGTTAAAAATCTCCTATATGGCATTAGCTGTTATAATCGTCCCTTTGCTGAGTACTTTAAGGACAAGCAGAAGTGAGAATATATGACTCTCAAACAGGAAAAGAGAAACAGATATTTATCTTCTCCCTGAGCTCACCTCTTCAATGATCCCATGGTTTCTTCTGAGTAGATACGCTGGTAGTTAGATAGTCAGGTCATTCCTTTCCTCTTCTTCGTATATCTCATCCTCCTAATGATCGTCCTGAAGTTACCCCCCCCTTTTAAACTCTTTTTACTATTATGAAATAGTTAAGTAACTCAAAAGTATAATGAAAATGGGGGACTTCCCTGGTGCTCCAGTGGTTAAGACTTTGCCTTCCAACACAGGGGGTACGGGTTCAATCCCTGGTTGGGGAGGTAAGATCCCACATGCCACGCAGCCAAAAAACCAAAACATAAAACAGAAGCCATGTTGTAACAAATTCAGTAAAGACTTTAAAAAATGGTCCACATCAAAAAAAAAAATCTGAAAAAAATAAAGTATAAGGAAAATAAAATGAAGTCTCACCTACCAGCTTAAGAAATAAAACATTGTAAGTAAAATTGAAGTGCACATAATAAGCACTTAATAATTGGTAGCTTTCATTATTTTTGGTGTTATTGTTTCATTTATCTGCAGGAGAGTAAGCAGAGATGATTCTCTTTTGGGTACATCAATTTTGACCCCTGGGATACACCCCAGCCCCCAGCTTTTATATTGACCATAACATTTCCCTCTTCCAGTCTACATTTTAGGTTTAGCCAAAAAACACAGAGGGGATGAAAAATTATATGAAAAGAGATCAAAGGAGAAAAGCTCATAATAATAACAATAAATAACAATAATCACAAAAGAATAGAAGCTGTCTTCAGAAGGACACTACATAATGATCAAGGGATCAACCAAAAAAGAAGCTATAAAAATTGTAAATATATATGCACCAACATAGAAGCACCTCAACATATGAGACAAATGCTAACAGCCGTAAACGGAGAAATCGACAGTAACACAATAATAGTGGGGGACTTTAACATCCCACTTTCATCAATGGACAGCTTGTCCAGAAAATCAACAAGGAAACATAGGCCTTAAATGACACAGTACACCAGATGGACTTAATTGATATTTATAGAACATTACGTCCAAAGGAAGCCGAATACACATTCATTCTTCTCAAGTGCACATGGAACTTTCTACAGGACTCATCATATACTGGGCCACAGAGTGAGCCTTGGTAAATTTAAGAAAATTGAAATCATATCAAGCATCTTTTTGAACCACAACACTCTGAGATTAGAAATCAACTACAAGAAAAAAACTGTATAAAACACAAACATGTGGAGGCTAAACAATATGCTACTAAACAACTAATGGATCACTGAAGAAAATCATAGATGAAATCAAAAAATACCTAGAGACAAATGAAAATGAAAGCACAATGATCCAAAACCTATGGGATGGAGCAAGAATATTTCTAAGAGGAAAGTTTATAGCAATACAATCTTATCTCAAAAAAATAAGAAAAATCACAAATAAACAACTTAACCTTACAACAAAAGCAACTAGAGAAAGAAGAACAAACAAAACCCAAAGTTAGCAAAAGGAAATAAAACATAAAGACTGGAGCAGAAATAAATGAAATAGAAACAAAGAAAACAATAGCAAAGATCAATGGAACTAAAAGCTGGTTCTTTGAAAAGATAAACAAAATTAACAAACCTTTAGCCAGACTCATCAAGAAAAAAAGGGAAAGGGCTCAAATCAATAAAATTAGAATTGAAAAAGAAGATGTTACAACGGACACAACAGAAATACAAAAGATCATACAAGACTACTACAAGCAACTCTATGCCAATAAAATGGACAACCTGGAAGAAATGGACAAATTCTTAGAAAGGTACAATCTCCAAAGACTGAACCAGGAAGAAATAGAAAATATGAACAGACCAATCACAAGTACTGAAATTGAAATTGTGATTAAAAAACTCCCAACAAACAAAAGCAGGACCTGATGGCTTCACAGGTGAATTCTATCAAACATTAAGAGAAGAGCTAACACCCATCCTCCTCAAACTCTTCCAAAATATAGCAGAGGAAGGAATACTACCAAACTCATTCTGAGGCCACCATCACCCTGATACCAAAACCAGACAAAGATGTCACAGAAAAGAAAACTACCGGCCAATATCACTGATGAACATAGACACAAAAATCCTCAGCAAAATACTAGCAATCTGAATCCAACAATACATTAAAATGATCATACACCATGATCAAGTGGGATTTATCCCAGGGATGCAAGGATTTTTCAATATCCACAAATCAATCAGTGTGATATACCACATTAACAAATTGAAAAATAAAAACCATGTGATCATCTCAATAGATGCAGAAAAAGCTTTTGACAAAATTCATTACCCATTTATGATAAAAACTCTCCAGAATGTGGGCATAAAGGGAACATACCTTAACATAATAAGGCCATGTATGACAAACCTACAGCTAACATCATACTCAATGGTGAAAAGCTGAAAGCATTTCCTCTAAGATCAGGAACAAGACAAGGATGTCCACTCTTGCCACTTTTATTCAACATAGTTTTGGAAGTCCTAGCCATGACAGAGAAGAAAAAGAAATAAAAGGAATCCAAATTGGAAAAGAAGAAGTAGAACTGTCCCTGTTTGCAGATGACATGATACTATACAGAGAAAATCCTAAAGATGTTACCAGAAAACTATTAGAGCCCATCAATTAATTCAGTAAAGTTGCATGATACAAAATTAATACACAGAAATCTGTTGCATTTCTACACACTAACAATGAAAGATCAGAAACAGAAATTTAAGAAACAATCCCAGTTGCCATCACATCAAAAAGAATAAAATACTTAAGAATAAATCTACCTCAGGAGGCAAAAGACCTGTATTCTGAAAACTATAAAACACTGATGAAAGAAATTGAAGACAACACAAACAGATGGATGGATATACCATGTTCTTGGATTGGAAGAATCAATATTGTCAAAATAACTATACTACCCAGGCAATCTACAGATTCAATGCAATCCCTATGAAATTACCAATGGCATTTTTCACAGAACTAGCACAAAAATATCTTAAAATTTGTATGGAGACACAAAAGACCCCAAATAGCCAAAGCAATCTTGAGAAAGAGAAACAGAGCTGGAGGAATCAGGCTCCCTGACTTCAAACTATATTACAAAGCTATGGTAACCAAGATAGTATGGTACTGGCACAAAAACAAAAATATATATCAATGGAACAGGATAGAAAACCGAGAAATAACCCTCACACCTATGGCCAATTAATCTACAACAAAGGGAACAAGACTATAAAATGGAGGAAAGACAGTCTCTTCAATAAATGGTGCTAGGTTTCCCTGGTGGCACAGTGGTTGAGAGTCTGCTTGCCGATGCAGAGGACGTGGGTTCGTGCCATGGTCCAGGAAGATCCCACATGCCACGGAGCGGCTAGGCGCATGAGCCATGGCTGCTGAGCCTGTGTGTCTGGAGCCTGTGCTCCGCAACGGGAGAGGCCACAACAGTGAAAGGCCCACATACTGCAATAAATAAATAAATAAATAAATAGTGCTCGGAAAATGGGACAGCTATATGTAAAAGAATGAAATTAGGACATTCTTTAACACCACACCCAAAGATAAATTCAAAATGCATTAAAGACCTAAATATAAGATCAGATACTATAAAACTCTTAGAGGAAAACATAGGAAGAATGCTCTTTGACATAAATCACAGCAATATCTTTTTCAATCTGTCTCCCAGAGTAATGGAAATTTAAAAAATAAACAAATGGGACCTAATTAAACTCAGAAGCTTTTGCACAACAAAGGCAACTATAAACAAAATGTAAAGACAACCCACAGAATGAGAGAAAATATTTGCAAATGATGCAACCGACAGGGGATAAGTGTCCAAAATTTACATACAGCTCATGCAGCTCAATATCAAAAAAACCAAACAACACAATCCAAAAATGGGCAGAAGACATACAGATGGCCAAGACACACATGAAAAGATGACTCAACATTGCTAAGTATTAGAGAAATGCAAATCAAAACTACAATGAGATATCATCTCACACTAGTCAGAATGGCCATCAACAAAAAAACCTGCAAACAGTAAATGCTGGAGAGGGTGTGGAGAAAAGGGAACCCTCTTGCACTGTTGGTGGGAATGTAAATTGATACAGCCACTATGGAGAACAGTATGGAGGTTCCTTAAACAACTAAAAATAGAACTACCATACGACCCAGCAATCCTGCTACTGGGCATATACCCAGAGAAAACCATAATTCAAAAAGGGTCATGTACCACAATGTTCAAGCGCCCTTTTTTATTTTGTTTCAAGTCAATACTGTTCTCCACTGGTTGACATGCCATTTCAGGAATGAAAAATGGAACATCCATTTATATACTCATTAAGAAGCTTTTTTGCCCTCTACTTACATACCACAAATGACAACAATGAGATTTCCCACAGAACAAAAGAAAAACCTATCAGACACCAGCAGTGACTTCAAAGAATGAACAAATGAGAAGACAGCTCTGTGCAGCAGCATACCCTCCCAGGTCTGCAGCATAATATATGGCAGGTCACCTTCTTCCTTGCATTTTAGTATCCCTAGATGCTACTAAGGAGTTAATAATGCTTATCACTGATCCTCTTCAGACAGGGTTGGGGGCTAACGAGAAAAGACTATAAATCAGTGAGTTACCAAAAAAGGTGCTCTGGAGATACAGAGCCTCCGACTACTAACAAACCTGCTACTTGTAGAAATAAAATTACAGAGCCTACTGCATACCCCTGGCCCAGCCCTGCACTGTATAACATACAAGCCCCCTCCCAATGGTGCTGTACCATATCCATGTGCACAATTCTCATTAGCCCCTCACACAGAAAAGTCTCTGCCCTACATCCAGCCCAATTAGATCAGAAAGAAGAATAGTTTGATCATCTATTCATTCTGCTTTTTGTAAAGTTGTAAATTCCTAACCATAGAATCAAACTACACAGTATGAAAACCAGGCCTCATGGGCTCATTCTGGCTAGTGGTCTGAAGAAGAGTTCAATTAAACTGACATTCTAGCTCCTTGCCTGTGCAGGAGACACACTCTGAACAGGTGAAGCCCATAGAGGGGAGGGCAGGTGACTGAAGGAACAGAGTACACTCTGCTCTTAAAGGTTACCTGGTGTATTAGTCAGGGATTTCCAAAGAAAGAGAACCAATAGAATGTGTATGTGTCTGTGTGTGTGTGTGGAGAGAGAGAAAGAGAGAGAGAGAGACTGACTTACTTTAAAGAATTGGCTTAAGTAACCAATGAAAGCTGCAAGTCCAAAATCTACAAGGTGGGGCAGCAGGCTGGAGACCCGGATAGGAGCCAGTGTTGTAGTTCAAGTCAGAAGGCTGTCTGCTGGCAGAATTCCTTCTTGCTCAGGAGGTCAGTCTTTCTTCTATTAAGACCTCAACTAACTGGATGAGACATACCCACTTTATGGAGGGCAATCTGCTTTACTCAAAGTCTGTGGATTTAAATGTTAATCTCACCCACACAAAAACACCTTCCCAGAAACATCCAGAGTCATGGTTGACCAAATAGCTAGGCACTGTGGCCCAGCCAAACTAACACATAAAATTCATCATCACACCTTGTAATTATGTACTTACAGCTCCATTTCATCTGCTACACTGAGGAAGCAAGGGGTATGACAGTGTCTTCACTGCCTTTGAATATTTAAGGCCTAGCCTAGTACTCAGTCCCCAAAAAGTGTGCAATAAATATTTATTAAACTGAAAAATGTTGTGTCTTGTCTCAGTACTTCTTTACACTACTACACAGTATAACCTTAAGATTCTTCCTTGTGAAGTTACCTAGTGAAAGGTATCCATATCTTATGGACTGAATTGTGTCTCCCAAAAATTCATATGTTGAAACTCGAACCCCCAATGTGACTGTATTTGGAGGTAGGGCCTTTAAAGAGTTAATAAAGGTTAAGCGAGGTCATGAGGGTGGGACCCTAATCTAATATGACTGGTGTCCTCATGAGAGGATGAAGAAACACCAAAAATACAAACACACAGAAAAAAAGCCACATGAGGACAGAGTGAAAAGGGACTTGTTTGCAAACCAAGGAGAGAGGCCTCCGGAGAAACCAATCCTGCTGGTAACGTGATCTTGGACTTTCAGCCTCCAGAACTCCATGAAAAAAAATTCTGTTGTTTAAGTCACCCAGTCTGTGGTGTTTTCTTTTGTGGCAGTCCTGGCAGACTAATATACCCTTCAAGACACTGTTCCCCAATTCATTAACAAACAAACCAGTCTAGTCCTGGCTCTGGGTCAGGATAGGGGCCTGTAAAAGTTGCAGTGAAGGAAGCACAGTTGGTTTCAACTGAATGGAGCTGGTATGACATGTGGACTGGGCAGAAATTGCAATGAGGTCCCTCTGAGGAAACTAAATAAAAATCTAAAAGAGGTGGATGCACGCACATTGGCTTCCTTTCCAAACCTGCAGAACACAAGGCAAACTTTCATTTTCCCAAAGTAATAAATGGCATAATCCCCTTCCTGGGATATTTTGTTGTTTTCTTTTTTGAATTTAAATACCTCAGAAAAGTTTTAGGAATACCAGTCATTCACACCTCAGTATGAATTTGTTGTGATCTGCTTTCTCAAATAACTGAAATCTGAGGAAAAGCGGGAGAAAAAAATAATTTTGAATCAAAACATCTTTAGTAGGATGATACAGAGAATAATTTAACATAATCTTAATTCAGAAACATACTAGGGGACTTCCCTGGTGGCACAGTGGTTGCGAATCCGCCTGCCAATGCAGGGGACACAGGTTCGATCCCTGGTCCGGGAAGATCCCACATGCCGTGAAGCAACTAAGCCCATGCGCCACAACTACTGAGTGTGCATGATGCAACTACTGAAGCCCGTGCGCCTAGAGCCCATGCTCGGCAGCAAGAGAAGCCACTGCAATGAGAAGCCTGCTCAGTGCAACAAAGAGCAACCCCCCCTCGCCGCAACTAGAGAAAGCCCATGCACAACGAGGACCCAACGCAGCCAAAAATAAATTAATTAATTAAAAAAAAAAAAAAGAAAGAAACATACTAGGGATATAAGAACTTCTTCCAAAATTTATCTAGGATTGGCCTTACTATCCCCTGCACCTTAGAGACAGGCCAGAGTTAAAGATCTTCAAAAAAAATTTTTTTTCATGACCATTAAGTTTCTGCCTTTCAAAATAAAACTAGTAAGAAGAAACTTAATGCTACTGCATCTCCTTTAAACATTTTTTTTTCTCATTATTCCTCTAAAATTTATCGAGCTTTCCCACACAGCTCCTTAACTGTTCAGAGTATTTTCTTTAAAAAAGGCTCTTGCTCCCCTGCCCTCCTGAGCCATCTAAATCGTCACCATCCTTAAAGATATGGATAAGATACCAGAACCACTGTAAAGCCTTCCTCGATGAGTTCAATGGAAAATTCCCTTCCATCTTTCCCCTTTCTGTCCTTCCTATTCATTTGACACTTGAAATGTATATACAACATTAATTGTCTTTCCATACATCAGTCTTAATTCAATGATTAGATAATGAGTTCTTTTGCATCAGGGAACATTTTGCACATTTAACTGCAGACTACAGAAAGCGGTGACTAAGCCTCAAAACACATAACATCTTCAAAATTTCTGCACTGATTGATGAGTGGGTGAATGATTAAATAGCAGTCTATCCTTGCTCCCAAGAGTCTGCTTAATTTTTAAGCATAAATTTCATCCTTATAATGATGTTTGGTATGTTAATATATGCTACATGGGGTGTCTGATGTGTAAAGAAGTAAGGCACCAAAGAATTCTAACGGGTTATGGAAATTTCTTTATCTTGGCTTTTGATTTAGTACAGATTTCTGCCTCCAGCAGAGATGTGTATTCAAGGCTAATATTTTCTGGGGATAATAATCATTTATTCATTAAATATTATATTCCTGTGAGCGCCATTAACTCTGAGAGGTCCTGGAAATATAATAGTGTATATGCTGGGGGAGGGGGAGGGGGCAGGGATCAGCAGGACAAGGCATTAGTCTTCATGGAACTCAGTCAAGGGAGGAGATAGCCATTATGAAAAACTATACAAAGGAGGACCCCAGGAACAAGACCCCAACCTAGTGCCTCTCCTTCAATCCATCTTTCCATTCATACAATATTATAATCACTGAAGTCCTACAAGGGGAGTTATACTGATCTATAAGAGCAGAGAGCAAGGGAATTTGGTCAATGTGGCAGGCAGCATCTAAAATGGTCCCCAGTGATCCCTATCTTCTGTTATTCACATCCTGATGCATGACCTGAACCTAGTGACTTGTCTCTAATAAAGAGAACACAGCAAAATTAGGTTTGAAAGACGATGGGTTCTCACTTTTCTCACTCTAAAGAAATTGATAGACCACTGAAATCCTCTAAGACTGGATATGAGCCTGGTTCTAATCAGAAGTATTCACTCTGAACCACCTTCCTTTCCCCTGCACACACATACCCTTCTCCCATCAAACTCACAAAGTTTTTGTTGAACTGGCAAAATAGTTTGGTATCAAATATTGGTTTACAAATATTTATTGAGTTGAATATACAGATAAACACAAGAATGCACTTTGGTTCCCAGTTAGTCCCCTTATCAAGTCCTCATTAAATTTATGGGGTATCAATTAAATAATGAATGTTGGGAATATTTTGCTTTAATTATATTACACGTTTTCATCATGTGTTTCACAAATGTGTCATAGAGGAGGAGAGGACCAGATCCCAGAAGTCTGAAAGATAGCCCACATGTAAACTACCTTAACTGATATAATAAACAACAAATCAGATATCAACTTAATGATGGGTTGCATGGTAAAAAATATAATAACAATTTTGGGGAGAAGATATCTTTGGAAAACTTTATCAGCTTTGTTAATTCTCATAAGAACAAGAATTTAAATGGTTTTGTTATACGATATGCTAAAAGTTATTCTTAGCTCTGTTATAGAAATTTTAGGAGCATAAACACCCTATTAAATGGACTCTGGCATGGAACACTTACAGTAAAACCAATCTGAAGATAATCACTTCCCAAGCCAAGGAAAAAATGGAATGGAAAGGCCATACCATCATAACAAGACACTAGATGCTAGCAACAGATGATACAGTCCGTTTGTTTGTTCTCTCAACCATACAGTCATTTATTCACTTATTCAATAACACTGAGTACCTTTTTTTTTTTTTTTTTTTTTTTTTTTTTTTTTTGTGGTATGCGGGCCTCTCACTGTTGTGGCCTCTCCCGTTGCGGGGCACAGGCTCCGGATGCGCAGGCTCAACGGCCATGGCTCACAGGCCCAGCCGCTCCGCGGCACGTGGGATCTTCCCGGACCGGGGCACGAACCCATATCCCCTGCATCGGCAGGCGGATTCTCAACCACTGTGCCACCAGGGAAGCCCTGAGTACCTTTTTCAGTACTAAGTACTAAGCTTGGCACCAGGATTTTAACAATGAACAAGCCTTGTGTTTGATGGTGATTAGAGTCTAGTGAGTATAGTCAAGTAAACCACATTTGACGCAGAAGCAATTGCAGAGATATTGAAGATATTGGAGAATCTGATAATAATTATAGACTCCCTTCCAAGAAAATGCATATTCTAATTATACCAAAATTTAGTATACAATTGCAGAGGTTTCCAGGACCCTCAAACATTCATCCACAGACCACTAAATACTACCACAGAGTCAGAACATCTGGTTTACAGAGTCTCCTAATTTGTATTTGTGGTGTCCAACTGTAGGACAGCAGCACAAAAAAAGTTTTCAGTGACATGTGAACATTTTCTGGAGATATACTTCTCTGTGGATAAAAATACCCTTGTCATGGGCCAGCTGCCTTTGGCACAAAGTAAGTTCTAGAAACTTACCACAGTTAGCTTAAAGTTTAGCAATGCATGCCCTGTTGTGCTTACATAATCATCTGTTTGTAAAGAGCTGATCCAACAAGCATAAAGATTATTCTTATTTACCTTCTTTCCAAACCAGGTCATCTACCAGAAGAATTAATGTATAAGGTAAGAAGAAAGGACAGTCCAATAGAATTGGCTCTGATAAATTATCTGCTTGTGGTAAAAATTTTAAAAATAAAAAACCTTTGTTGATATTTCTGGATTCATTCAAAGCTAAACCCAGACCTTTTCTTGCAGCTTAAATCTCCATGTTTAACATTTTGAGGTTGCCAGGGTAGAGGCTGCTAATTAAAAAAAATAACCGAAGAACACTAAAATAACTTTCTAATTGTCAATTCAAACCTTCCATGAATTTAGTTAGAAAAAAAGTTTCTTCCTCCTTTTTACACAAAATTAATACAAAATATCCAATTGAAATGCATTTAGGTATAGATCTAGATACTCTTGAAAATCAGCTGAGTTTCAATCAAAAATAACAAGGAATAACTGAAACAAGCAAATGTTTCTTTTGGAAGGAAACTGATTAACTAAATAAAGTAGATTTATTTTTATAGAACAAGAAACCAAAGCTCAAATTCATAAAAGGGACTTGGTTACAGGGAAAATGATATAGTCTTACAGACAAAGCTTTCCAATTCTATCAATATCACTATTTATACTAGCAAATGCTTTGTTTTCAATTTTATTCAAATTCAATTCTGTAGGCATAGATTTAGTTAAAGGAAAAATAAAGCAAAACAGGGAATTTCCTTGAGGTCCAGTGGTTACGACTCTACACTTCCACTACAGGGGGCATGGGTTCGATCCCTGGTTGGGGAACTAAGATCTCACCTGCTGCAAGGTGCAGCAATAAATAAATAAATGAATATTTAAAAAATAAAGCAAACACTCTTCATTCATTTACATAACATTCATCCATTTATCATGCATTTACTTATCCATCCAATCAGTTCATTTAATAAGTATCTATTGAGTAACTTCCACATGGTCTGCCCAAGGCTTGGAAAGGAGATCTGGCTAGAGCAGTGAACTAGGGAATTGGTGCTAAGACATGAGGTTGGAAATGTAGGCAGAAGCCCATCCAGAAGGCCTTGTTGGGATAGGAGAGAGTTCAGATTTTCTTACAAATGCAAGATTAACCTATTCAAATGTATTTAGATAAGGATGTGATACAAATCAACCTGTTTTAAATCAATCTACTCTTAACTTTGAACCTTCTGCTCTAGTAAAATTACTTTACAATTTCTACTAAAACATACCTTGCACTTTTCCTTCTCTGCGGCACACTTCTTTCCATGTGGAAACCTTGACTTTTATACCAATTAAACATTTAATGATATGAAAGTTTGAGGACCTAAACTACATGACCTTTGAAAATAATTTAGGAAAGATATAGTTGGAAGCACACTCGAGCCAGGAGATTTTAAGTTCAGTCCAGACTGTTAATTTCCAAGAGTAGGTGACTACAAAAATGCTAAGTCCACTTTACCTTGACTCTAAGAGCCTACCGATTTGTGGCTACCTCTTCAAACTGGCTGCAAAAGCATGCTTCTTTATTATCTACATATTGTCTTCCTTTACACTTCTGCTCTCAGGGTCACAGTATTTTCTTTCTCTGCCCTGCTGCTCCTTCATATCTCTTATTACTAAAGTCTGCAAATGTATCATGCAACCAAGTTTATCAAGAAACTTCTTCATACTAAACACTATGGAGGACATCACAAAGGATACAGAAAAAGAAAAGTCTTAGGGAAGAAAAAGAGGAAGAAAAAAAATAAAATATATTTTGGGCAATGGAGTAAATAAGAAGATGATAAAGAAAGTGAAAATAATCTCTGCATTGCCAGCAACTTTATAAGGCAGACGTGCATTTATTGAACAACAAGTATGTGTTCCAGCTATTAGCAGCTAATATCACCATATGATTACTAGGCATCAAGGAGTGTGCATCAAGGAGTGTGCTAAGCACTGTGCATACATGATCTCATACAACCCTTCTACCAGCTCTGTAAGTCAAATAGATGGGTACTATCATTATCCCATATTATAAAGGAGGTTGGACACTTCACCCAGACTCTTCTCAAACTTCTATTAGAATAAGAATCACTTGAATAACTTGTTAAAAATACGGGAACATGAATGCTATCGTTTTTAGCAGATTCTGAGATGAGGCCAAAGAAAGTGAATTTTTACAAACTCATAAGCCACCACCAATCATTACTGCCACCACTACCAATCATCCTAACCCAAATTCAATGATTCTACTACTGATGATCCTTTAATTACATTTGAGAAACCCTGTGGTATGGTACACTATATCCCCCAGCACTGTGTTAATTGAATTTTAATTAATTTAAAATTTATTAAATTTTTAATTTAATTTAAAATTAAATTTAAGGTGAGCCCTGAGATCCTGGTGATCCCGTATTCCTAACAAACTTAGAGGTGATGCCAATGTGGTCAGTCTAAGACTCACATTTTCAGTAGCCAAGACATAGTACAGTACCAAAAGATTTAAGGTTAAATATAAGAAATGTAATTCTTTTCCATAAAGAATTTATAGTCTCCATCAACAAAATGAAAAGCCAACCTCCTGAATGGGAGAAAATATTTGCAAATAATATATCTGGTAAGGGGCTAATATCCAAATTACATAAAAGAACTCATAAAACTACCAATAGTGAAAAAAACAATCTGATTAAAAAATGGGCAGGGGACCTGAATAGATATATTTCCAAAGAAGACATACAGATGGCCAATAGGTACATGAAAAGATACTCAGCATCACTAATCATCAGGGAAATGCAAATCAAGACCACAATGTGGGGGCTTCCCTGGTGGTGCAGTGGTTGAGAATCTGCTTGCCAATGCAGGGGACACGGGTTTGAGCCCTGGTCTGGGAAGATCCCACATGCCACGAAGCAACTAAGCCTATGCACCACAACTACTGAGCCTGCTCTCTAGAGGCCGTGAGCCACAACTGCTGAGCCCACATGCCACAACTACTGAAGCCCACGCACCTAGAGCCCTTGCTCTGCATGGAAGAGCAGCCCCCACTTGTCGCAACTAGAGAAAGCCCACGTGCAGCAACAAAGACCTAACGCAGCAAAAATAAATAAATAAATAAATTTATAAAATAAATAAATACAAAATGAAACTTTACCTTACCTCATACCATACACAAAAATTAACTCAAAGTTAGTCATAGACCTAAATATAATCGATTAAAAAAAAAAAAAGACCACAATGTGATATCACCTCACACCTGATAGAATGGCTATTATAAAAAAGACAAGAAGGGCACTCTGACACCCAAGGAGACAGGAGGCACCCAAAGTGAACCAGTAGGACATAGGGGGCTGAGGGGTGGAGAAGTGGAGGCTGACAAGATCAGCTCCCATGAGGCCAGGGACATCAAGAGAGGCAGGTTGGAGGGACTCTCCCGGAAGAGTGGGAGGGGGCAGAGAGTGATCACCTGGCCCACTGGGGCTGGGGAGCCTGCTGAGCTCCCAGGCCGGTTTTCTGCAATCCAAAGCCCCCTCCAAGCCATGTGGTTCCTGGGGACATAGGAGGGAGGCTGGGGAGATCAGGAGAGGCAAGTGAGAGGGGCCCTCCCAGACCACAGACCAGAGGAGCAGCAGAGGAGAGGAGAGTGTTTGCCCCACCCACTCGAGCCCAGGAAGGCTGCTGGGCTCCCAGGTTAGGTCCCCTGCCCTCTGAGACCAGGTGTGGGTGCATGGCTGGGCCCCTTCTGTTCCTTGAGACTAAGCCACACTCCCCACAACCCCCAGGGTCTTTTCCAGCCCTGTGGGTCTTGAGCATAGGCCCCACCCACCACTCAAACCTTTCCCTTGCTTAGGCCTCTGCTCTCCACAGCCAAGGCCTTTCCCCCCACCCTTTTCCTTTTTTTTTTTCTTTTCCCTCCTCCTCTTTTTTTTACTATTGTGGTACTGATGTATCTTCCATTATTGATTCGTCTATATTTTTATTTTTACATTCTTTCTAACATACCTGTTAGTTTCCTAATCTAATTTTATTTTTTACTTTGTTATTGTTCTCTCTCTTTTTTTTTTTGCCACTCCAGGTGGCTCGCAAGAACTTGGTTGGCGAGCCCAGGGTCAGGCAGAAGCTCCTGCAGTGGGAGCTCTTAAGTCCAAACCACTGGACTAACAGAGAATCTTACACCCCAGGGAATATTCATCTGAGTGAAGTCTCACAGAGGTTCTCACCTCAGCACCAAGACTCAGCTCTACCCAATAGCCTACAAACTCCAGTCTTGGAAGCCTCAGGGCAAACAACCAGTAAAACAGGAACACAATCCCACTCATTAAAAAAAAAAAAAAATGAGATGGCAAGAAAATATGTCACAGATGATGAAGGACCAAGGTAAAAACTTACAAGACCAAATAAATGAAGAGAAAAGAGGCAATCTACCTGAAAAAGAATTCAGAGTAATGAAAACAAAGATGATCCAGAATCTCAGAAATAGAATGGAAACACAGATTGAGAAACTATAAGATATGTTTAACAAAGATCTAGAAGAACTAAAGAACAAACAAACAGAAATGAACAACACAATAACTGAAATGAAAAATACACTAGAAGGAATCAATAACAGAATAACAGAGGCAGAAGAACGAATAAGTGAGCTGGAAGACAAAATGGTGGAAATAACTGCTGAGGAGCAGAATAAAGAAAAAAGAATGAAAAGAATTGAAGACAATTCCAGAGACCTCTGGGACAACACTAAATGCATGAACATTTGAATTACAGGGGTCCCAGAAGAAGAAGAGAAAAAGAAAGGGACTGAGAAAATATTTGAAGAGATTATATTGAAGAGATTATAGTGGAAAATTTCCCTAACATGGGAAAGGAAATAGTCACCCAAGTCCAGGAAGCACATAGAGTCCCATACAGGATAAACCCTAGCAAAAACACACAAAGACACATATTAATCAAACTAACAAAAATTAAAATCAGAGAAAAAATATTAAAAGCAGCAAGGGAAAAACAAAAAATAACATACAAAGGAATCCACATAAGGTTACCAGCTGATTTTTCAGTGGAAACTCTGCAGGCCAGAAGGGAGTGGCAGGATATACTTAAAGTGATAAAAGAGAAAAACCTACAACCAAGATTCCTCTACCCAGCAAGGATCTCATTCACATTCAATGGAGAAGTCAAAAGCTTTTCAGACAAGCAAAAGCTAAGAGAATTCAGCACCACCAAACCAGCTTTGCAACAAATGCTAAACAAACTTCTCTAAGTGGGAAACACAAAAGAAGAAAAAGACCCACAAAAACAAACCTGAAACCATTAAGAAAATGATAATAGGAACATACATATCGATAATAACCTTGAATGTAAATGGATTAAGTGCCCCAACCAAAAGACACATACTGCCTGAAAGGATCCAAAAACAAGACCCATATATATGCTATCTACAAGCGACCCACTTCAGACCTAGGGACACATACAGACTGAAAGTGAAGAGATGGAAAAAGATATTCCATGCAAATGGAAATCAAAAGAAAGCTGGAGGAGCAATACTTGTATAAGATAAAATAGACTTTCAAGTAAAGAATGTTACAGGAGATAAGGAGGAACACTACATAGTGATCAAAGGATCAATCCAAGAAGAAGATATAACAATTATAAATGTCTATGCACCCACATAGGAGCACCTCAGTACATAAGACAAAATGTTAACAACCATGAAAGGAGAAATTGACAGTAACACAATAATAGTAGGCGACTTTAACACCCCACTTACACCAATGGACAGATCAACCAAACAAAAAATAAATAAGGAAACACAAGCTTTAAATGACACAACAGATCAAATAGATCTAACTGATATTTATAGAACATTCCACCCAAAAGTGGCAGAATACACTTTCTTCTCAAGTGCACATGGAAAATTCTCCAGGATAGAACACCTCTTGGGTCACAAATCAAGCCTCGGAAAATTTAAGAAATTTGAAATCATATCAAGCATCTTTTCTGATGCTTTTCTGATGCTGGAACATACACATTTATCAATTAAGTCTGTCAAAATATAGCACAGTTAGCGGTGCCACAAAACAATTACAATAACATCAAAATCACTGATCACAGATCACCATAACAAATATCATAATAATGAAAAAGTTTGAAATATTGCAAGAATCACCAAAATGTGAAACAGAGACATGAAATGAGCAAATGCTGTTGGAAAATTAACACATGCTGGATGCAGGGTTACCACAAACCTTCAATTTGTGAAAAACATGCGGGACCTATGAAGCACAATAAAGCAAAGTGCATTAAAATAAGGTATGCCTGTATCTTTAAAACACAGATGGAAAACTATACCTCCATAAAGTAGTAAACCTAAATGCCTCATCGTGCTGAGGACCCTCAGTCCCCAGGTATGATCTTCTGATCTCCGTGTTTCTGATCTTTGAGCCAAGCCACTCGGTTTCCTAATCCAAAGTCCTTGGATCTCAGTGCTAGGATCAGTAGTCCTAGAATCCACAGGTACTTATCTCTTAAGACTTCATAGACAAGAGTTCCACAGAGGATAGTATGCAATGGCAGGGAGGTAGATGTTATAAAGAAACAGAGATGGTAGTAATAAAAGCTAATATTAAGGGCCTCCCTGTCTGGCACTATGCTGCATTCTTTATATATAGTATTGCATGTAATCTGACAACTAGAAGGTATCATCACCCCCATTTTACAAATGGGAAAAGTGAGATTCAGAGCAAGCTCAGAACTAGCTAGGTTGAATAAAATTCCATCTGACTCTGAGACTTCTGCTCTTTCAGAGTATTCCAGAAGCATAGATAGACCAGGAAAGAGAGGTAGAAGAAACAAATCCAAAGAAATGTACATATATGCTGCTCCCCCAACCAATGTCCCATGAAAGCAGGAATCGGATTGCTGTTGCTATTCACAGCACCTCGCTGGCGACACTGTAGCCACTTCCTAGACATTGCTACATAAATGATAGTTTACTGGTATATTCTTCCTCCCACCTTTACATAGTGCCTTTTATGTTTATCATGGACAAAAATCAACAAGTAAAATAAATATAAAATTATACATGTATATGCAGGGTTGTACGTTTATCACAATAAGAAATGTTGGGGCTTCCCTGGTGGA
This sequence comes from Kogia breviceps, assembly GCF_026419965.1. NCBI lineage: Eukaryota > Metazoa > Chordata > Mammalia > Artiodactyla > Physeteridae > Kogia > Kogia breviceps. The sequence goes on along the minus strand of NC_081321.1, from coordinate 68,385,195 downwards.
GCAGTGGTTGAGAATCCGCCTGCCGATGCAGGAGACACGGGTTCGTGCCCTGGTCCGGGAAGATCCCACATGCCGCGGAGCGGCTGGGCCCGTGAGCCATGGCCGCTAGGCCTGTGCGTCCGGAGCCTGTGCTCCGCAACGGGAGAGGCCACAGCAGTGAGAGGCCCGCATACCGGAAAAAAAAAAAAAAAAAAAAAAAAAGAAAGAAATGTTGAATATTACAAAAGTAGATATAAGAAAATATGAGCTTGGGGCTTCCCTGGTGGTGCACTGGTTAAGAATCCACCTGCCAGTGCAGGCGGCACTGGTTCGTGCCCTGGTCCGGGAAGATCCCACATGCTGCGGAGAGACTAGGCCCGCGCACCACAACTACTGAGCCTGCGCTCTAGAGCCCACAAGCCACAACTACTGAGCCTGCGTGCTGCAACTACTGAAGCCTGCGCCCCTAGAGCCTGTGCTCCTACAACAAGAGAAGCCATCGCAATGAGATGCCCGCGCACCGCAACAAAGAGTAGCCCCCGCTCGCCCACCGCAACTAGAGAAAGCCTGCGTGCAGCAACGAAGATCCAACACAGCCCCCCAAAATAATAAATAGAAAAAAAAATTTTTAAAGAAAATATGAGCTTGAACATTTTAAAATGAATATTAATTGGACTTAGCTTCAAAATTGTCAGAGAAGGATAATGCATAAATATACAAAGCAGCAAAGAAAACAGAGTTATTGTCAATTATCTCAGAAGACTTTATTCTTGGCTAACTTCACCAAAATCATGTACCAGTTGGATTTATCATTTAGATGATCTTTCTGCTTTAGAGAGGAATACATTTATTAGAAAAATGGTGCTTATGTTTCGCATTCTCTTCAAAAATGATTATTCCCTCACTATGCTGTAATGGGGCAAAGATTATATTTAAAAATAGAAATTTGCACCTATTGAGGTTGTCATTTTTCCATTGGGACTCCAAATTTCATTTTTAGAACTGAATAGAACAGGTTTAAAATTCCAAGCTTTCTCATTAATGTATGCAGTAATATCAGTCTCTAAGAGTAAACAGGAACTGAACAATGGACTAGCAAACAGTTGGTCTCTCAAACCTAAATAAAATATCACAAAGTTGAGTTATCTGTATGATCTCATTGCCAGGAATGAATGGGCTTAGGAAAAAGGGCATATAACAAGTAGAGACAAGTAAAGGAAAGAAAAAACTCCTACACCCAAGTATTCAGCTGGGTAGGTAGACTGGAACAGCAGAAGATTCGTGATCCTCTGTGAAATGCCAGAGGTGCAGGCTAGTTCTTTGGCATTCTTCTTGCTTCCTTTCTTGTCTTCATCACAGGAACTTTGTTATAGATTCTGTGCAATGTATTTAAAGCAACCAAAGAAACAAAAACAAAAAAAAAACATGCGGTTTGGAGATAATCAAAATGGTCAATCCAGCCGCTACCACATAATTTGACTTGAGGACAGTAATTTCTCCAAAATTCAATTTCTTCCTCTTGAGACTGGAAATAGTGCAAGTTTATAGTTTGTTGGGAGGATCTGAAATAATGATTTTGAATGTCAAGCACTGGCATAGAGTAGATGCTTCTAAATTGATTAAAACTACTGCTCTTCTTGTTATTAGTAGTAATAATAGTGGTAGCAGTAATAGTAGTAATAGTAGTTAATAGTAGTAGCATTAGTAGTAGTAAACTACTTAGCTAATAACACTAGAATGCACTCTCCCTTTATTATGTAAAAAGAGACTTCAGTAGTGCTGAGCTAACCAGGTCCTTCTCTTCCCCATTCCTGTATATGGAAATTATGGTGTCAGAGTCTCGAGTTCATTCCTCTTAGACAATTCCAGTTTCCCTCAATGTACCTTAAAACTAATGGCCTAATCACATAGTCCGAGACCACTTCTAGTTACTTTGTCTCAGGTTATGTGGTGCTTAAGCCAGTTTTCCCATTTGTGACAGATGGGCTGCTCCATGTCCAAACCTAGCTAGGGTCACACTCCCCAGTAATTCACTCCCCAGCTGATAGAATGATAGTGACTATGAACAAAATTTCAAATTCAGTTTTAATTTATACCTTTTCTTAGACCATGCCTCAATATTTAATTCTGCAGAGAATTGTAGCAAAAAAATACAATCGGGCATTGACAACCACTATTAAGTCTGCCCAGTCACATAATTATAGCTAAAGACTTAAAAATTGCTAAACAATATCTATATTGTATAACAGAACCATGTGGGAGGAAAGATTTTGATTAGAATTCAACCCTCAAATTCAGAAAGTGATAGAATGAAAGAAAATTCCCAACACACATTATTGCAAAAGGCCTTTTTTTTTTTTTTTTTTTACATTTGGACAGCACATCAAGCAATTTAAAGTTTGTTCCTAACAGGACTGTAAAGCTTGGGAACTCTTATTAGTCCTCTGCCTTTGCAAAACTGTGATAGCATTTTCCACTAAATTAGAAACAATCTGAACTGATGAATCCATAGTCACCTACTTTTTTCTTTGTAATCACTTCTTCCTGAATTAAGCGATCAGTTTGGAGGATCTCAAGGAAGTATCCTCCATACTTTCCAATGTGTGTGATCTTACTTTGAATTTATGTGAATTGATGCTATGCAGAGTACACCCCAGTTCAGATACTAGAAAGATGACAGCCCAGCTTGAGAATCTTCTTATAACCAAGGTTGGCTTTCTGCGAAAGAAAATGGACAGTTCCCTCTAGCAATCTCCTCTATTCCTCCTTTAGCTGCACTATTTGGTTCTATGTGCTATTTGTTTCTGGTTCTCAAACCAGGACCCTAGACCTCTCTGTCAAATCTCAAATGGGGCCAGTTTTGCTCCCTAGGGATTATTTGGCAATGCCTGGCGTTATTTTTGATTGTCACGACTAAAGGGCTCTACTGGCATCTACTGGGTAGAGCCCAGCAACACCACTTAACATCCTACAATGCACAGCACAGTCCCCCACAATAAGTAATTCTGAGACCACGAATATCAATAGTCCCATTGTTGAGAAACTCCACAAAAAGTAAGCAATGGGTATTTTAAGTGTCAGAAAGAAAGAAAGAAATTTTCCTCTACCCTTTTAAGTTCTTCTGTCTTGTCTATGAATTAATTTGACATGAGACAGATTAACAGGAGAAAATCAAAAAAAGGTTAACAATATGTATACATGAGAGAGACCCAGGAAAACTGAGTAACTCACCAAAGGGCCAAGACCCTCACTTTAAATACCATTTTCGGCTAAAGACAAAAGAGGAAGCAAGGGGTAGTGGTTTGGGACTTTAAAAAGGAGGAAGACAATTCACAGGGTGATGGAAAAGCAAGTATTTGGTAAACAAATGTTTGCTGCGCCATGCAGAGACAATGGGACATAGCATGAACTCTGATCCCTAGGTCCTGGCAGTTTCCCCTACCACATCTTGCCCATATTCTTTGTAGATACCTCTGTGATAGCTCTATTCTGGGGACAGATCACTTATAAAAATTCTTTTAAGCAGTTAAGGGGGAGGTATCAAGAAAAACTTCCTGAGTCTTCTGCTTCTTAGAAATCATCAGCCTAAACTAATCCTCATGTCAAAGAGACACATTTTGGAGTGGCAAATTTTGCTCCTCTATATAAGCTGTTTTCAGTAACATTTATTTATTATTATTTTTTGTATCGTTATTGGAGTATAATTGCTTTACAATGTTGTGTTAGTTTCTGCTGTACATTTTAGTAACATTTAAAAGTTGAATAAAATATGTGTTATCTAAGATCACAATGCACAAGCAAACCAGAATTTAAATTTATTTTGTTTTCTGTTGAATTCTTAATAAATTGGTGTGATGCTGCTTTTCCTGCTCATGAGAAGCTCTGATTGGCAACTGCCTTTTATTATAATATATGAGAAATGACTATTAATAAATGTAATTGAACTAGCAATTTTTTTTTTCAAAATATAAGGTCAATGGAGGAAAGGACAAGTGGAAGTCATAATGACTACTGGTAAAGTAGATAACCACTGACATAGGTCTTAGTTATCACAAAAGACTATTTCATCTTACAAGAAAGATAAATAATATTTTTTCTGAAAAAAAAATTAATTTCCAAACTTGTTTTTTTTCTATTTTGAATTTCATGATAGTTTCACATAGTAGTTTATAACCTGTAGTTTCAGTTTTGATTATCTCCCCGCTCACTTTTTACTACCTGTATGGGTCTCTTCATGGGACTTTCAAACTTGAAAGCATTTTCTCAGTTATGACTAAGAAAATCTTTTCTTGACCCAACCATTCTGCTCTCCTATGTCTCTCTCCCTTTCACTGAAGTTTTCAAGTGAAAACTCTCCTCTGTTCTCCTATGGTTTGATTTTATTATTTCTGATCTACAAGAACCACAATGACCTAGGTCAACAACAAATCTTTCTCTGACTATTTATAAAGTTTCCTTGCATCTTCACTTGCCTTGATACACAAGGCAGGCAAAGAAAGTGAGAATGGGAAGGACAGTTGGTGACCCATTTTCAACACACAAGTCCAGCAGAGTTATGCTATTTCCAAGTTAGAATCTGTGTGATATCCTTTCATCCCCACAGAGTATCCTCATCCTACTCCTGCTGAGACTTTGCTAAGTTTCTTTACTTTGTGTGAATTATCTTTTTGTAAAATTCTGAAATACATACTTTGTTCTCTCTTTGACATCCTATTCTCTAGACTATATAAGCTTCTGCTGCCTCTTAGAAGAGCAGAATAGCCACCTCAGCCTCCAAAGAAGATGAAATTCTGGAAGACCTGTAATTGTGGGAGGCTCAGAATTAACATAAAGATATTTTTTTAAAGAGATGACAAAAATCACATCACAGTTACTATCAAGATTGTGGTTACTAAAATTTAAAGACCATAGGTTATGAATTTTCATTAAACCATCTAACCAACTGGCTGACTGTAATGTGCCAGTGAGACAGGAGGGAAGGGGGCAGTGCACAACCGTTAAAAGAATGACACAGCTGTTGAGGACATGACAAAAACTGGTTAGAATCGATTAGGCCCAAGATGGCAGAAGATTCGACTTCCAGTTGGCCTTGAGCCTCATTATACACTCATTGTAATACATTAGCATATGCTAAGTGATACAACCACAGGTGCCATGACAGTTCTGAGGCTGACTATAAAAGGCCAAAAAGTGGCCGGTGGCCCAATTCCTGGAAATCTCCGACCCCTTCTCTGAAATAGTTGGAGTAACACTCCCACTCATTAGCCTATGAAATTACCCAGCCCATAAACACTAACCACCCCATATTTCAGGGCCGCTCGCCTTCTGAGATGGCCCACACTCTGTCTATGGACTTTCTATCTCCCTAAATAAACCTACTTTCCCACTTAGCTCTTGGGGCAGAGCCCTCTTGCCTGCCCACTTGTATCCTTCACAAGCATCCTTTATTAATAAATCTGCTTCTTACCTATCACTTTGCCTTTTGCTGAACTCCTTCTGTACTGAGACATAAAGAACCTGAGTTTCATTAAGTCCTGTGACCAGGTGTGCAGTTTCTGCTGGGAGATTGCGGGTTCGAGTCCCCTCCTAAGCCTGAGATTGCGGGTTTGAATCCCAACTAAGGTGCGACTGGGTTTGAATCCCAATCTGAGTTGTGCAGTTCCACCAGGACCCAGGCTAGGTGCTCATAAAACAAGCATTATCCTCTCTCACAGGGCTTATATTCTGTTACACGAAACCTATAGTTAAGCAAATGATTGCTAATACAATGTGACATATGGTATACTGAATATATACACAGAATGTTGAAATATACACCTGTAATAGAAGCATAAGGGGACAGCAGTCAATCCTACAGGAGTAGGAGAGGGGAAAGTCAGGGGAAAGGGAAACAAGTTGGGTCTTGAAATACTTGAAGTAGTAGTTTATCAAGCAAAGGGAAGAGGTCTTCCATTTACACTTTCTTATTTCAAAAACAAGAATACTTTAAAACTGGAAAACTTTTTTTGTAAACAAAAGAGAAAAAGACTGTGCTCATTAGATCTTCTATTTAAAATGTTCTATAATACTATACTATTCCCTCAATCTCTGTGTAAGATGCAATTTACTCCCTAAATAAAAACTACCAGTGTCTCTGATCTCTCTTCCTTTTTCCTTCAGCTCGTTATATTCTTCCCCATTTCCTCAATTAAATTTTCTCTGGACCCTTTCTTGACAACTACTCTTCAATTATCCAGACATATCTTTCTCCATTTCTAACCATGTAACTGCTATCTCAGTAGCAAAATATCTGATTGGGTGCAACTTGACCTCCAGAGCACTTCTGTCCAATTGTCAGAGGAAATAAATTTAGTTCGGAGAGACTTTTATTCTTTAGGCATGAATTCTACTCTCCTTTTACTCCAACTGGGCCCATAGAGAGGACCTAGTTTTTCAGCTGGATATTTTGTCTCTGCCTCAACATGTGACTTAGGAATCTTTCAGAGAGAAGGAAGACACAAGTCTTAGTCAAGGCAAATTTTCACTCACAAAATAAGATTTTATGGGAATAGCCCAGTTTAAATTTTGCTTTTATTCTATAAATATATTCAAAAGTCACTTAAGCTTCCTTTGAAACTTTCTAGAGCTAATCCTTTTGCAGAGTCCCCCTGGTGCTTAAGCAAATGGTTAGCACTAATTGCTTCCCACCTTGGGGAAAACATTTTTCGTGGAAGAATAAACTAGATCTACAAAGCAGCAACTTTCTTATTTTGGACTCCTACCATCTCCTTTTTTTTTTTTTTTTTTGCGGTATGTGGGCCTCTCATTGTTGTGGCCTCTCCCGTTGCGGAGCACAGGCTCCGGACGCACAGGCTCAGCGGCCATGGCTCAGGGGCCTAGCCGCTCCGCGGCATGTGGGATCTTCCCGGACAGGGGCACGAACCTGTGTTCCCTGCATCAGCAGGTGGACTCTCAACCACTGCGCCACCAGGGAAGCCCTCCTACCATCTCTAATCCCCACAATGTTCTGACCCTGGAGCCCATGCAGGTGTGATATTTTTAGTATCCCTCCCTAAAATATGCTCTGAAAAGCAGCTTATTTGATTTGGAAAATAATGTATTTGTTAAGTGTATTTTAACAATAATAATCCCTTGCTTTTAATATCACGTGTGCTTGTACTATACACACATACAAACACAAATTTAAGTTAAATTAGAATAACATACAATAGCTTGCAAGGAAATTAAAAGAATAATATGCTAACCATGCTTTCATTTTATAGATAAAGCAACTGATATCCAGAAACTCGGTAAGTACTCAAAGTTATATAAGTTAATTGATAGCAGAATCAGTTTGAACTGATACCAGGAACTCCTCACTTCTACTCCAATGCCTTGTTCACATTAAATATTTTACAATTAACTTGTGGGATAGAGAGTAGGGATTATTATATGAGAAAATGCTTATAAAGTACAATGCCCAAAATATAATAATCAATAAATGCCAACTTTTGTGGTTGCTCTTGTTGTAGCTGTTTTGATTGTTATTATCACTCAAATGTTGTAACTACTATAAAGATAGGTGCCAGAATTATTTATGATCATATCGGTTCAACCAGCATCTTGTCAACCAGGGATTCTTAACTTAGGGTCAATGAGTCTTAAGATTTCATGAAGTGTTTAAGGAGGCTCATAAACGCCCAGAAATGTGTGGTAAAGTTTTTGTGTCTGTATATTTGGAAATTTTTTTTTCTGGGGAGAGAAGAGATAGTTTTCATCAATTCTCAAGGTTTATTCATGTTGTTGAATGTCTCAGTATTTCATTCCTTTTTATTGCTGAATAATATTCCATTACAGCTGAACTTTGAACTGTGTGGGACCACTCATATGCAGGTATTTGTCAAGAGTAAAGACTATAGCACTACACAGTCCATGGTGGGTTGAATCTGTGGATGCAGAGGAACAGTGGTATGGAGGGCCAACTGTAAGCAACACACGGATTGACCTTGTGTTGTTCAGGTCAACTGTATATGAATAGATCACATTATATGCATTCATTCATCAGTTGAACATTTGGGTTGTTTCCACGTTTTGGCTCTCATATATAATACTATGAATATTTGTGTCTTAGTGTTTCTGTGAACATTTATTGGTGATTCTTTTGGAGAATTGTTGAGTCAAATGATAACGCTATGCTTAAATTTCTGAGGATTTGCCAAACTGTTTTCCAAAGGTGCTACACTATTTTACATACCGACTAGCCATGTATAACAGTTCCCATTTCTATACATCTTTGCCAAAATTTGTTATTTCCTTTCTTTTTTTTAACTATAGCCATCTTAGTGGGTGTGAAGTGATATTTTACGGTGGTTTTGATAGACAAGTCCCTGATGAATAATGATGTTGAGCATCTTTTCATGTGCTTATTGGCCATTTGCATATCTTATTTGGGAAAAAAGGTATATTTAGATTGTCAGGTTTATTAGCTTTTTTGATTTAGTAGTAAAAGTTTTCATATATTCTGAGTAAAAGACCCTTGTCAGAAATGTGATATGAAATATTTTCTCCTGCTCTGTGGGTTGTCTTTTCACTTTCTTAATGATGTCCTTTGAAGCACAGAAGTTTTTAATTTTTAGGAAATCCAATTTATCAATTTTTCGATTGTTTATACTTTAGATGTCATATTTTACACTTGATCTTAACCAAAAGGCTGAGAAGTGATTTAGCTGCATATTTTAAAAACCATTACCTAATCCAAGGTCATGAAGATTCACACCTATTGTTTTTCCAAGAATTTTATAGTTTTTGCTCTTACATTTGAGTCTGTGCCCTGTTTTAAATTTATTTGTATGTATATGTCCGCAAGGTAGGAATACACCCTCTGGAATACTAATGCAATACACTATGAGACAGTTGAAGCCGATACCCAAATGATCTACATTATTATACATAAAATCTCTTCTAACCAAAGGTTTAGTATAATAACTTTCAGTTTTACATAAGGGAAAATGGAAAATATGTATATTGCAATTTTTAAGTGTTTAAAATTTTTTAAAATTATCCTAAATGACATGTACATAGTAGAGCTACAGAGGGAGTGTCATATTATTAGCATTTCATTCAATCTGAGCTAATCACCTTTCAGATCACATAATCTCAAGCAGCTCACAGAGTATTCACAGCAGAGAAACTAGCTACAAAATAATAGCAAAGAAAGAAAGCAATCCCTTAAGAAACAACTAGAAATGGGTATTTTGCTAACCATATTGTGTAAAGTGCATCTAAGTATCAACGAAACAAACTTTGAGCAATTACAAATGTCAAAAGCTTAATTATTTTGTAAATAGTAACTTAATCTCAATTCAAGAAAATAGTATCCTAGCACAAATCAAAGCAAGACACTCAAAGCATGAGCAAAATAGGCAACTCCCAAAGAGAATTCAAGACTGAACTTCAATAGAGATAATCATAGTTATAACTGGATAGGTACCTACTCAGAGCAAACTCTCTCTAGACTGTTACAGTCTTGATTCCAGTTTTAATATTAGGCAAACCAGGTAAACAGCCTCACAAAAGATAGTTATCTGTAAAGAGGGGTGAAGGCACCCATCTGTGTATGCAAAATGATCTATTAGAATGACAGAAAAAAAAATTGGAATCTCTATTTAACATTTTCAATTTAAAGAAGGAGAAAAACCAATATTTACTGGTAATTAGCTATTAATATGATTTCATACTGATGTCCTCACTCAGTCTATATCTGATTACGTAATTCAGATAAGTTCATGTCATGTGGGATTTCTCTCCCAAAGAAAGAGTAGAAGTTCCACAATGGTGAGTTTGACATAATGGTCCCACTCACCCTTTTGCTTTCAACAGAGAGTATCATATATCAGTGGACAGGTAACCAAGAAGGAGATTTGTGTATTATATTATCCAGTTGTAAGTAAACTAATCCTCATTAAATGGGTACAAAACTACAGACTATTTTTGTAAAAAATCATCAATTGGTAATATGGGGAAGAGGTAAAACTGAATAAAGAATGGCAGACTAAATCTTCTTCTAATCTCTAGTACCAGCTCCTCATCAGCCACATTGAAAGATAAATAATGATAACCTAATCAAATCAGAGAAGAAGCTGCCCAAAATGTTGAAATTATCTAGAAGGCTTTTGAAATGTGAATTCGTATATTATTTACAATGAACATTTTTATAGAGTGTTTGTGACTTTAACAATGAGTCAGAAAGCAATTAGTTTCCAAAATAACTTCATGTTATGAAGAGAACGTTTTGGAGGAAAAAAAATTTTTGGAAATATCTCCTGATGTGCAGTTACTGTGAAAATGTGTGCATATCAATATGTTAAAAGAAAAGTTTGTCTGTACACTTTCATTCAAAGAAGTGGTTTTAGATATTTAAGCCATTTGTTCGAAATCTAGACTTTGTTTGCAAGAATTAATTATTGACTCCTGGGAAAGATTAGAATTTATAAAATGAATTCAGTCTAGGAATCTCTGCATAATTAGTGAAAGCAGTTTAAAAGTGAATATCACGTTGTATTAGCTGCAGCCAATGAATTATTTCTTCCTTTTCTTTACACGTGTTTTTAAATTTTTTGAACTTTATTGAGATATAATTGGCATATATTATTGTGTAAGTTTAAGGTGTACAACATAATGATTTGATACATGTATACATTGCAAAATGATTACCACAATAGGATTAGTTAACAGCTCCATCACCTCACATAATTACCATTTTGTGTATGTATGTGTATGATGAAAACATTTAAATCTATTCTCTTAGAGACTTTCAAACAGATAATACAGTATTATTAACTATAGTCACCATGCTATAGTTTAGATTGCCAGAACTTATTCATTTTAAAACTGGAAGTTTGTACACTATTTCTTCCATTTAAATGTCCTACTTCTATGACAGCCATTAAAACCAAGAATCAAACTGAATTCAAAACCTGACTTTTTTTTTTTTTTTGTGGTACACGGGCCTCTCACTGCTGTGGCCTCTCCCGTTGTGGAGCACAGGCTCCGGGCACGCAGGATCAGCAGCCATGGCTCACGGGCCCAGCCGCTCCGCGGCATGTGGGATCCTCCCAGACCGGGGCACGAACCCGTGTCCCCTGAATTGGCAGGTGAACTCTCGACCACTGCGCCACCAGGGAAGCCCCCAAACCTGACTCTTAAATCACTTTAAATGATATTTAAACAAAGATTTTCAAAATAATAAAGCATATTAAAACATAGTATATTCTCTGCAATGTTAATAATAATGTTGGATGAAAACAAAAAAGGATGTTTGTGTTAACAATAAAAATGAATGAAATTATTTTTAAATGTTATTACTCTATATTATTCTTTTAAATTTCTATTATGAAAATTATATATATTGTACTTTAGTAAGTAATTTTTTTAAAACAATTTTAGGTATACTAAGAGTATTCTCAAAATTGCTCATTAGTGTGTGTTAAAAAAGAAGTTTGGGTATCACTGCCATAGAGAATGTTGCACAACATAGGTTTATTACTCTCTGAACATGCTTTATGGTGCACAATCATCTAATAAAATGGAAATAGCCCAGCACTGAGTGACCTAGATTCTAATCCAATTTAAAAAGTTGTAAAATCCCAGGCAAGTCAACTCACGTCTCAGGAACATTTTTGCCCATCTGTAAAATAAAATGGTTGGACTGGCTGATCTCTAATGGTCTATCTAGCCCTAAAATTCTGGTTTCAAGATGTTCTTCATATGAGACTATGAATTTACAGCTATGTATTATTTGATCATAATTACATAATAATTTATCATAGGCTTTAATGATGACAAAGGACAAACAAAAAAGCAAAAATTAATTTTCAGAAAATGAATAAAAATTAATATTAAATGCCAGCTCTCAAGAGTATAATCAACCTGATTGATCATTTTACAAGCACTGTTTCCTGCCAAATGTTAGACACAGTGTTTTGCTTTTGGAGGGATGCAAAGATTAATACAATGTTATCCCTCTCAATTACATTCTACATAATACTTTGTAAATAAGTAATAGCAGCACTGATAGAAAGCTTATATCATTGCTTAATTCTCAGTTTACAATTGTGCTTTCTTTTCTTTTAAGCAGAGTTACATCCTAACGTGCAAAAGGAAGGAAATAAAGCAACCTAGATAGATGACCCCAAATAAAATGCATTAGAGGGAGTTCGTTTCTGGGTAAAATGTAAAAGAAGTTTTCATATATTATTGATCTAGGCTTTGTTTCAAATTTTTCTCATATATATAGATAGATATAGCTATATATACATATATATGTGTGTATATATATCTTCCCAAATCCTACTTTTGGTCACAAAGAACTAAATGTGTTGTTCTTTTGGTACTTTAATGTTTGCAGTCTTCCTACAGAGGGTGATCAAAGTAAGTAGACAGGTCTACAAAAGTGTCACTCCATCATAAAAGATAATGTGCCTAATTTACTACAGTTTATTATTTGTAAACTTACTCTAAAGAAAATATTTACCCCAAAATGTGCATGCTTCTGAGATGGTTTTCAGGGAAACCATCTTGTAGATATGATGGAGAGACATAGTTAATCTGATATACAATAATATTTTAAGGGAAAAAAATGACTCCCTAATTCATTAGAATTATTTTATTTACTCATCAATTCAACAGATATTATCTAACACTCACTCTACATTGTACATTGTTGTAAACTTGGGGCATGTATTATGAACAAGACAAAACTCTTACCCTCCCAGAGTTTCCATTCTCAAGAGAGAAATAAAGTTATTTACCAAACAAATAAATAGTATAATTCTTAATAGTGATAAGTGCTCTAAGGAAAAAATATAGCTAGTTTTTAAGAGGTAGAGTGGCTATAATATAATGAGAAAGGTAGGATTCTGATGAGGTGTTTGGAAGATTTAGTTATGGAAGAGATTGGAGAAGTTTGGAATTTCAGATGTTGTAGAATTTCAGATGATATAAAAATCTATGGTCTGACCGTGTAATGAGTAGAAGCATATAGCTTACATGGATTGGAATGGAATAGCAAACTCTGAAGGCATCAGTTGGGCCAGCAACAGGAATATTGAACCAGGTGAAGGGATGACAAGAGAGATTAAGGCAAATCACCAAAATTCTTAATATACATGGGGGAGTAATTGATGTTAGAAAAGAGACATGTTTAAAAGTAGGAGAGATAACCAGACTCAGACTCCATTAGCCTGGAATAACGAATGGGTTTTTACAGAGAGATGGAAGAATGATAACCTCTTTAATTATTCAAAAAAATGTTTAAAGAATGCTTAATTGATCTAAAAAAATATAGTAAATCTATAAAAAACATGGGCATGCAGGAGAATGAGCAGCATTTAGTTTAAATTACTGTATAGACCAAGTGTCTTCAATGCACAAAGGAAATTAAGTAGTGTCTTCAATGCACAAAGGAAATTAAGTCAACTAGGAGAAAGGATGTGAGAAGCATTCTGTGAAGAGGTAAAACATGTATGGGAACAATAGAAAGAGTTGTGTGAAAAATTAGAAATGGAAGAATGAACCTTGGATAGAGGAAAGCAAATAATTTAAGTTCTGAAGGGGATAAGTAATCAGAGGGACTTATGTCCATAAATGAAAGGAATGTAAATGAGTAAAGAGATACAAAAATATAAAGTCAATTCAAATTACTAGACACTAGCAAACATATATATTATAAAATGTAATACATATCAGACCTATGTAACGATATGTATACATTTTTTCTTCATAAGATGTTTAAGAGGCTTCATTTATTCATTCACTCATTATTTCAAGAACAATTTTTTGAGCATCTACTTACTAGTCAAAAGCATAATCAGGAAAAGTCTGTTGAACACAGAAACATTTGATAACCTCAGGTTTCAAGACAACTGTGCTAAAACAATGAAGTAGGCATACACGGTAAAATAATAAAATAATTTGAGTTACTTCCCTTCTCTGATCTGGTTCCCTTTATTGATACCTGATTTAGTGGTTGAAAAGGATTGAAGGGTGTGCATTTATTCACAGAAATCTAACTATTACAACTTTCACTAAGTCCTTAAGTTTAGAATCTTACGCTTGTGGTAACACAAGCAGAATTGGCATATGAACATGTATTGTTAACCAGTTCATTAACTTTACAATCATTTTCCCATTTTTTCTATCATCTTTTATGAGTTCATATAGAAAGAACTCTTTCTAAATGTCTAATTGATATACCAGTATAAATGATTATCCCATAGTCCAGATGAGTCATCCTGTGGCTAAAACTTTTTAACATAGTACCTTTTACTTCCTGAGGAATTTATTATTTAGCAAAAGAGTCCATTACCAAGAAATTTCTAGGTAAGTATTTATAGTTAATGTGTTTTAGTAGTAGCAATCCTTTCCCCATCTCCAGTTATTAAGTTAAAATACATGACACGCTAAACTACTACAAGTGAAAATCAGTTTGGAGCTCTCTTAGAGGAATAGACAGATTTTTACCACCAATCCACCTCCCTAAAAATGCTATGAAAATGATCAGGATAAAATCTGATTTATACTTAGTAAGAAAAGACAACAAAGAAATGCAGAAAGCCAATCAAACAACAGAAAAGATAAAACTGCTCATTTGGTCATTTCAGTCAAACAACACACAGTGTCAGTAAAACTGGCTAATGGACTCCATTTTTGGAGTGAATTAGTTTATCTTTTCAGTCACTGTGACCAGAGTATCATTAACAATTTAAACCCGTGTTTATGCTAAAATTGTCTATACAATATGGGTGATTGATACTACAATGACTCCAAAATTCCAGAAATTTAATATTTCTTATGGGGAGAGAGAGAGAGAAACAGAGTGTTTACCACCAAGTGTTTGCCTTGCACATAATCCAGGTAAATAGCTTAAAACTAGTTTAGTGTAACAAAAGAAACTTTCTAAAAAATGTTCTTTTCTACCACTCAGTTTTCACTGAAAAAGCTTCCTAAGACACTCTTTCAATAAGTATCTAAGTAATATATGAACTCTTCAAGTCAACACCATCATGCAGGCTATGCAGGCTTTAGGGTCATAAAGGAAATTTTACATCTTAAAAGAATGCACTGGTAATTAAATCAACATCTATGCTACACGAGGAACAAAGACAGCAAAATGGGAGAAAGACATTTCCTGAGATCACTCCCTCCTCTCTGAGCAGTTTCCACCACTGTTAGCAAATATATCATTCTTTTGTTAACTACCAATAAATTCTTGGTCTTCCTCTTTGCTTGTTTTTCCATCCTTTAATTCTACCTGGAGGGCTGCCTTTGTTTTTTCCTGACAGCATTTGAGATTTCTAAGCTACAGCAGGGGTGCCAGCCCATACTGTGCACAGTAAGTGAAGAAGAAACAATCTGGCTGTTGTTTTAACACTTTGCAAATAGCAACTTGTTTCTTCTGCTTGATTTTTGCCCCTGGACATCCGACAGAGCAATAATCAATCCACGAATAAAAGACAGGTTTCCCTTTCATCTTCCCCACCAGTAAATTTGGCAATTTCAGATGGATATTTACAATTCAAAGAAAAGTTTTGTTTTTTAATCATGCATTAGCATTCTTTTACACAATAAGAAAATCTGTTACCTTCCTCAATTTTTTAAACTGAATTTGAATAAATCACTCTTTGGAATTTATGCCAACCACAACACCTAAGAACAAGGCTTTTTTTTTTTTTTAAATGGGTCCAAATGACAAGACTCTTCATCAAATTAACTATGTTGCTAAACATTATAGCAAACTATCAAAGGACAAGAAAACCATTCTTGTTATTTTGGTGCAAAAAAATTATTTATTAAAATGAGTACTTATTAAGTTTGTCTATGGAAGCAAAATTTACCACCCAAAAAATGTGTCTCTTCCGCATGAGGATTAATTTAGGCTGATTATTTTTAAGGAACAGAAAACTCAGGAATTTTTCTTGTTAATTCCCTCTTACCTGCCTAAAAGAATTGAGGCAAAAGGCCTGTCCCCAGAATAGAGCTATCACCAGAGTTATCTGTCAAGAATATGGGGCTAGGTGTGGTGGCCAGCGCTAGATATCAGAGTCAACTCTGTGTCCCACTGTCTCTGCGTGGCCCAGCATACATCTGTTTACCAAACATTTGCTTTATTACCTCCATGTGAATTTTCTTCCTCCCTTTTGAAGTCCCAAGCCACTAATCACAACATCCTCCTTTGCCTTTACCTGAAGGTGGTAATTAAGGTGAGGTTTTCAGCCATTTTGGCAAGTTACTCAGTCTTCCTGGGTCTCTCCCATGTATACACGTAATTAAACTTTTAAAATTTTCTCCTGTTAATCTCTCTCATGTGAATTTAATTCTTAGATCAGCCAGAAGGACCTAACAAAGCAGAGGAAAATTTCTTCCTTGCAAACAGTTGGTGTAGTCGGCAGGATACAGTTTTTCTCCCTGAGGCTGCTGCAGCCAGGAGGAGATCCTGAGACAAATGACAAAGGACAGGGATGCTTGCCATGTCAGTCTCCCTGATCTCTGCCTGCAGGTCCTGTTGGAAAGAAGAATGAGTGCTAAGACACTTTTTTCTTCTTCTAAAATTAGATTAGCAGGAGAAAATATTTGTGGAACTAGTTCCTTGGACTTAGCAACTCTGGTAAATTTCATAGAGTAATTATGGCTTTATTGATCATTTCTCTCCTGGAGATGGTCACTGTTTTTCTTTGTCTCTGTTGTGTTTTTTGTCTTGTTCTATATCCTGAGAGTTTGACTTTTATGACCAGTGAGAATATACTTTCTGGTCTCTGCCATCTGGAAGGTGCACGTACTGATGTGCATTTGGTGGTCAATTGAATAGACTGAGATCTAAGCAGGTGTAGCCAGCTGATCAGAAGTAGGTAACAAAGCGACTGACATCTGTTTGTCTACCCATGTCAGCTCTCAGTGGAGTTTGTCATAAGGGATCCTAGTCCTTAGGGGATCTTTGTCATCTCAACCTTTGTTGCTTTGTGAGTACACTTGTGCAACTTTGTTAAACTATTCTTGGGAGTGGACTTTCTGGACCATCTGAGGGCTGCATCTTTTTGCACTCTCCTTTGGGTATGCTTCTTGTGACTATGATTAAGCCATAAAAAAGCTTATCATTTGAGTCACTATTAAGAGTCTACTCATCGATGGCCAATGAGTCCCTTAAATTGGAAAAACTTCTAAATTGGTAAATTTTTCAGAGAGCTCTCATTACAAACAGCTGCTTTTCTTGGTACCTAGGAAAAGATCAAATTAAAAGGTGGATACAAAGAAATAGAATAGCTAGTCTTAAGAACTCTCTAGAAAAAAAAAAAAGTTCAGGAAATCTCATCAAATTTGCCTCTCAGCTTCTCCTCATGGGCCTTACAGACGCTAATTAGGTTAATTAACAAAAGAATGGGAAGAGGCCAAGGGGAAACCAAGGGACTCTTCCCAACAAGTTGGAAATTTTTGAAGGGTTATTAAGAAATAAGGTAAATAAAGTAAATATTCAAAGAGGCAGAACAAAAAGGAATCAGAAAGGGAAGAATCATGGTATTCACTCCCGCAGGGTAAAAATTTTTAGATGGTTATTAAGAAATGGGATAAATAAAACAGACATTGATGGGGTTAAAACAAAAGTTTTAATACAGCACTATTAAAGGTTGGGCGAGTCAAAGGGACATCTTGCTGGTTGCCTAACACTAACAGGTCCCAAACAAATGCACTCTATTTACCCCAGTTTAGAAAAACTTAAAAATGCAGAAGGCAAAATTTACAATGAGAAATCTAACCAGCAATGGCTTGGGGCAGCAGTTAGGCTGATTAATCTAATTAAAGATTGACAAAAGAACCTGGGTCCCTTGGCTTGCCCCCTCACTGGGGACCTAAGGCCTTTTACACAAAAGTAGGTAAAAGGGCCTGGGGGTAAAAAGGAGAAGTTTCCAGGATTCCTTGATGCAGTAACCCCCATGAGCTTTGGTACCAAAATCTATTGGTGGGGCCTGGCTACAATTAGGGTTGATAAGATTATAAAGGTTGGAATATTTAAGTGGGTATTATATGAGGAGGTTATGTCAACATTGCCTTCGTGTTTTATGGGAGTGGATGTTCTGTCTGGCCAGTAACACTTCCCCTATCTAGTGTTGTAAGACCAAGACTTGTTGATGGGGTCCTAGTGAAGGCAATGGTTAAAAGTATAAGAGTTGATGGAAGTGAGGTGAAAGTATTTGAATGGGCTTTATGTAACGTGGTTGCCTATTTTTTGCATGATTGTGTTATCAGGATGGGTGTCATGTCTCACTGGGGAACATTTCCCCTCCCTGGTATTATAAAACAGAGTATGTAAATCCCCCCCTTCAATCTTTGTTAGTTAAACAAATGCTCAAGGGAACCAGTGGGATTGCCTGAGCTCAGAGTGTAAAGTAGAAGCTTGGGGCCAATGTTCAAGGGTTAATGGAAGCAACTACCTTCGTCTGGCAAATCTATACAAAATCAGAAATGTAAACACAGCCCACAATCTCCTAAGACTGAGACCAGTTAACTCAAGCAGTAGAACCTAAAACCAAAGAAAAAAAGAGGGGGAAAAAGACCTTTTAAAAGCACAAACTAGTGAAAGGCTCCCTCACTCAAAATCTAATTCAAGATTAGATGTCAAGGACAAATACAAATGATACAAGTCTTTTCCACCAACAGTAAAAAGCCTTAGCTTTCTCAACAGATAAACTTAACAGATAAACAGATAAACTTAACAGATAAACTTAACTTATTCCAACTGTTATTTATAAACTAGTGAATTTTGTACTATTGTACCTGTCTCCTGTCTGCGGTTTTTGTTTTTTTTTTAAATTAAATGAAAGCTATAAGATCTGTTTGCATCTGTCTATATGTTTTTGTGTGTCTACTGTAGATGCACAATAGTTTTTTTATCCCCCAGATGGTATCACAAATTAATTTATAAAAGAGCTCTATTTATTAAGCTTAAAAGTGAGCACTTATGAATTAAACATTTCTAAATCTCAGAAGTATAATAGAAACCAAGCCAACTGTTTTTCAAGTTCACGTGATCTAGAATTAAACTTCAGTAAATTAAAACAAGTTTAAGGTTTTG
This sequence comes from Kogia breviceps, assembly GCF_026419965.1. Classification (NCBI taxonomy): domain Eukaryota; kingdom Metazoa; phylum Chordata; class Mammalia; order Artiodactyla; family Physeteridae; genus Kogia; species Kogia breviceps. Next base: position 68,366,114 of record NC_081321.1, on the reverse strand, counting down.
GTTTAATTAAAATAGAGATGTCTTTAGAGTTATCAGCATTAAGTACAATTCTTTTATTCTACCTAGGTCTACTAAAAGTCAAATAAGCTCATGTTATATGTTACAAAACGTGTCAGGAAAAAGAAAAACAGCTTAGTTGACTTTGATGTCTTATGAAATTTTAATAGGTAATCTAAACATATTGTAAAGAACTATAACACGGAAGAGCTAAATCGGACTCCATGTTGGATCTGTTTCTTTGACTTTAACCTTTGCTTTTAGTTGCTTTTGTTATTATGATCATACATAATGGCCTGCCTCAGGAACTCTGCCCCTCTGCAATTCAGCTCAACGGGAGACAATCTGACCCTGCTTACCTGTGGATGGCTGCAAGAAAGAAGAAACTAACACATCCCCTCACCCACCAAGGCTGGTCATTCCAGGAGATGTTTTGCAAGACTGATGGCCCTTTTACTTTACTTCCTCACCACCTCTCCTTCTCTATTCTGCTTTTTTACTTTACTTCCTCACCACCTCTCCCTCTCTGATTCTATACAAGAAACTGGCATTCAGACCTTGCTAAGATGGTTTTTCAGAGACACTAGTCTGCCATCTTCTCAGTCTGCAGGCTTTCCGAATAAAGTCCCATTCCTTGCCTCAACACCTCATCTCCCGATTCATTGGCCTGTCATGTGAAGAGCAGGGCAAGCTTGGACTCCGTAACAGAACAAGTAAAATTAAATAGATTTAAGCAGGATAAAATGTTTTGAGGTGAACATTTTAATAATAATTATGTGTCACGGTATGTGTGTATGTAAAAATAACTTCCAAAATCTTTCTGGTTACTAGAAACCTTAAAGTTTTGTTAAGTTAAATATTAAGTTAACTTCACTGAATATCTAGATCATTTCCAAATAAGATTAAATAATGAAACACTGGTTATTGTATATAGGTTTAACTACACATATTTCTAAGAAGTGCTGGGTTGGCCAAAAAGTTCTTTCGGCTTTAAGTAAAAATAAGACATTTTTCACTTTCACCAAGAATTTTACTGAGCAATGTTATACACCAACCGAACGAAATTTTTGGCCAACCCAATTTACAAGTATGCCAATCCACAGAATGCTAATTTAAAAGACAGTTCATAGAGCTTCCCTGGTGGCGCAGTGGTTAAGAATCCACCTACCAATGCAGGGGACACGGGTTCGAGCCCTGGGCCAGTAAGATCCCACATCCCGTGGAGAAACGAAGCCTGTGTACTGCAACTACTGAGCCTGTGCTCTAGAGCCCGCATGCCATAACTACTGAAGCCCACGTGCCTAGAGCCCATGCTCCACAACAAGAGAAGCCACCACAATGAGAAGCCTGCGCACCGCAATGAAGAGTAGACCACTCTCCCTCAACTAGAGAAAGCCTGCGCGCAGCAACAAAGAACCAACGCGGCCAAAATAAATAAATAAATTTATAAGAAAAAAAAAAGAAGACAGTTCGTAATTGTTTACCTCTTACTTTTCACTAGAAATTAGAAGTTTCTAAGGGTTAAGAAATCTAATTAATAAGTGATTAAATCTACTAGAAATAAGGAAAGCATATCTGTATGTAAAGAACGTACATGTGTATTGTGGTAAGAAAAATACGAGGAATAACCTTACATTACATTGTAAGAACATTTCTAATGTTCTAGAAATTATATGAAATTCCTAAAATTCTGCTAATGTAACAGTAAAATGTTATCAGTCATAATTCTACTTATCTTCAAATTCTATGTGTTGCAGAAATAACTAAATTTACCTGTCAATTGCATTATAATGAATCAGATCTTTACTATACTTTTGGCATTTATAGACAATTTTTTTTTTTTGGTGGTGGTACGCAAGCCTCTCACTATTTGTGGCCTCTCCCGCTGCGGAGCACAGGTCGTGCAGGCTCAGCGGCCACGGCTCACGGGCCCAGCCACTCTGCGGCATGTGGGATCTTCCCGGACCGGAGCACAAACCTGTGTCTCCTGCATCGGCAGGCGGACTCTCAACCACTGTGCCACCAGGGAAGCCCTAGACAATTATTTTTTTTACTTTGACACTTTTGCAAAAATATTTCATCTTCAATAAGATTCATAGAAAGGACTTTTGACAAATACAAGTTTCTGAAAACTTTCATTTTATACCACTGAACTTGGAAAGAAAATACAGAACTCTAATGGAAAACTGATGGCTTCATAAAACTGTTAAAAACAGATCAAGAACAACAAAAACTACTTACAAGGGAGTCAATGAACTAATGAATATGATTACAATTTTCATGACTTCTTGTTTGAAATATTACTGCTGTTTAATCTTTGTTTCCATATATAAAGAAACCTTTCCCCTTATGCTATGACTTGCAGCAATTTGGCAAATTATACTTTTATAAACAGAACTGCAACATTTATCTTTTCCTCCCTACCTGATCCCTCCAGAATTTGGCAAATTTTAATATTCTTATTTTCATGGTGATATAGTTTTTTTACATAAATTCACTAAGAATCTGTTCTGCTTGTAACAGGACACAATTGGGAACACTGGTTCTATTACCAAAGATTTGACTGGAATGTCATAACTGAGAATGTGCCTTAAATCACATGTGACTAGACAGATTTAAGAAGCTAAGGTTGACTTTATGAAGTCAAAAAGTCCCTTGGAAAAAGAGCCTGGTACATTGCTTAGAGGATGTAAGCAGCCTTACCAGGTGATTAAAGAAGGTCACTTCCTGGAAGATACAGGAACCATAGGAAATCTGGGGGACCTCAAGAAGAGAGTAGTTCTCCCAAATCCATAAGTATGACAGATGAGTCTGCTTCAAGTTATTGACTTGGTTTCCTAGCCTCAGAGGCATTTAAAAGTTCAGTCTGGAGAGTCCTTATGAAAAGTTCCAGCAAAGCATTTTTAATAGTCTATATGCTCAATCACTATTCTTGCTGGAATTATGTAATCAGTCCAGGTTTATTAAAACTAGATTTATTTTACAAACAGATTAGCCTTAATTTGGTTCTCTTTGGTAAAAATAAGTGTGATTTTAGAGAGAAAAAAAACAATGTGTTTCAGTAGAAACAATAATACACAATTATGGATATTAAATTCTAGCTCCGTAAATAATTTTCATTTTTCTACCTATAAACTGAACTTGGTCCTATTTCTAGTTTCCTCAAATATTTGGCTACAACTCTCCAAACTAGTGTTTCCAATATTTCACCCACATTTTACTTAGAATGATTGAGAGAAAAAGCTGTCCTTCTCCTGAAGCCCTGCAAACAGAAGCTGAACGATTTGATATAGACTTAAGAAAGACCACAACAACAGTCCATCTTTAGACAATATTTGAGCCTGTTGCTATGTAAGCCACTCAGAAAATTTACCCAAACACTCGATGACAGCATCAGAGACACTTAAAATATAAAACAGGAAAATCTGTCAGATTGTCGCTGCCTGCCCTCACTCCAGCTGAAGATGCTTTGAGCCTGACATCTAGAAATCTCAACTGGCAGCTCTCAGGATCCAAAGACTGGTTTTATAATTTGTTCCAATCATTAACCATTGTTTTTCTTTCACCTCCACAGAAATGCATCTTACTAAAATCCTGACTGCTTGCAAATTATAGGCCTAACTTTGAGAGCCCACCTGCACCAGCACCTCTTGAAATGAATTTAACTGGACTGACCTATTGTCAGGACTAAGTGACTCAATAACATGGAACAATCTATCAACTCAGCTTCTGGACTGTGAAATTTCTTGGAGAAATTTCAAAGGTGGGAGTGTAGGGGAGCAAAATTTGCCACCCCAAAATGTGTCGTTTTCACATTAAGATTAATTTAGGCTGATTATTTTTTAAAAATATAAGACTCAGAAATGGTAGGATCAAGATGGCAGAGTAGGAAGACTCTGAGTTTACCTCCTCACAGATACATCAAAACTACAAATAGAACAACTCTAAAAGCAACAACTCTAAAAGCAACTCTAAAAGCAGAACAGCTCTTCTACAATTAAGGATATAAAGAAAAAGCCATACTGAGAAGCAGATATCACAAATTTGGAAATCCTCCCTAAGGAACAAGAGGTTCAAGACCCCCATTGCACACTCCAGGCCTGGGGACTGGCACCAAGAAAATGAGCACCTAACATAGGAGCACCTAAATATATAAAGCAAATATTAACAAATATAAGGTAAGAAATTGACAGTTATGCAGTAATAGGAGACATTAATACCTTAGTTACATCACTTAATAAATTATCCTATCCAAACAGAAATCCAATAAGGAAACATTGGCCTTAAATGACACATTAGAGAAGATTAACTTAATAGATATCTATAGAACACTCCATCCAAAAACAGAAAACACATTCCTTTCAAGTGCATGTTGAATTTTTCAGGATAGATCACATGCTAGACCACAAAACAGGTCTCAATAAATTTAAGAGATGGAAACCATATCAAGCATCTTTAGCAACCACAACGGTATGAAATTAGAAATCAATTTAAGAAAGAAAATGGGGAAAAACATAAACATGTGGAGACTAAACAACATGCTACTATAAAACAAATGGGTCAAAGAAATAAAAAAGGAAATCAAAAATTCTTTGAGAAAAATGGAAATAGAAACACAACTTTCCAAAATCTATGGGATGCAGCAAAAGCAGTTCTAAGAGGGAATTTTATGGCAATACATGCCTACCTCAAGAAAAAAGAAAAATCTCAAACTTAACTTTACACCTAAAGGAATTAGAAAAAGAAGAACCAAAAAACCCCCGAAGTTAGCAGGAGAAAGGAAATAACAAATATCAGAGTGGAAATAAATGAAATAGAGACCAAAAACAATAGAAAATATCAGTAAAGCTAAAAGCTGGTTTTTTGAAAAGATAACAAAATTGATAAACCTTTAGTAAGAATCATCAAGAAAAAAAAAAGAGGGAATAGAAAAAAATAGAAATAAGAGAAATTACAACCAGTTTCACAGAAAAACAATCATAAGAGAATACTACAATTATATGCCAATTAATTGGACAACATAGAATACATAAATTCCTAGAAACATACAACCTACCAAGACTGAATTGGAAAGAAACAGAAAATCTGAACAGACTGATTACTAGGCATTAAATTGAATAATTAAAAACTTCCAACAAACCAAAGTACAAGACCAAACAGTTTCACAGGGGAATTCCACAAAACATTTAAAAAAGAGTTAATACCTAAACTTCTCAAATTATTCCAAAAACTTGAAGAGGAGAGAATAATTTTAAACTTATTCTACAAGGTCAGCTTTTCCCTGATAAGAAAGATACTCCAAAAAAAAAATTACAGATCAATATTCCTGATGAACATAGATGCAAATATTCTCAACAAAATATTAGCAAACCAAATTCAACAATACATTAAAGTATCATACAACACAATCAAGGGAGTTTTTATCCTGAATGTGAGAATGGTTCAATATGTGCAAACCAATCAACATGATATCCGCATTAACAAAATGAAGAAGAAATATCACATGTTCATCTCATTTGATGCAGAAAATGCATTTGACAAAATACAACATCCATTCATGAAAAAACTCTTAACAAAGTTGGTATAGAGGAAATATACCTCAACATAATAAAAACCATTTATGACAAACCCACAACTAACTCCATACTCAATGGTGAAAAGCTAAAAGCTTTTCCTCTAAGATCAGGAACAAGACAAAGATGTTCACACTCACCACTTTTATTCAAAATAGTATTGGAAATCCTAGCCACAGCAATCAGACAAGAGATAAAATAAATCCAAATTGGAAAGGAAGAAGTAAAATACTCACTGCTTCCAGATGACATGATTATTATACATAGAAAATCCTAAAGATGTTATAAAAAAAAAAAAACTACTAGACCTCATCAATGAATTCAGTAAAGTTGCAGGATACAAAATTAATATATAGAAATGTGTTGCATTTCTATACAGTAATAATAAACTATCAGAAACAGAAATTTTAAAATCCCATTTACAATCAAATCAAAAAGAATAAAATACCTAGGAATAAATTTAACCAAGGAGGTGAAAGACTTGTACTCTGAAAACATTAAGATATTAGTGAAAGAAATTGAAGACAACACAAATAAATGAAAATAATATTTTGTACTGTGGATTGAAATTAATATTAAAATAGCCATACTATCCAAAGCAATCTAGAGATTCAATGCAATCCCTATCAAAATACTCATGGCATTTCTCAGAGAACTAGAACAAATAATCCTAAAATTTTTATGGAATCACAAAAGACCCAAATAGCCAAATTAATCTTGAGAAAGAACAAACCAGGAGGCGTTACACTCCTTGACTTCAAAGTATACTACAAAGCTATAGTAATCAAGAGTATGGTACTGGCATAAAAACAGACACATAGATCAATGGAACAGATTAGAGAGCTAGAGAGCCCAGAAATAAATCCATACACATGTGGTCAATTAATCTACACTAAAGAAGGTAAGAATAGGCAATGGGGAAAGTCAGTCTCTTCAATAAGTAGTTCTGTGACAACTGGACAACTACATGTAAAAGAATGAAACTAGACCATTTTGTCACACCATGTACAAAAAAGAAACTCAAAATGGATAAAATGCTTAGATTTAAGACCTGAAACCATAAAACTCCTAGAAGAAAACATAGGCACGGCTTCCCTGGTAGCACAGTGGTTGAGAGTCCACCTGCCGATGCAGGGGACACGGGTTCGTGCCCCAGTCCAGGAAGATCTCACATGCCGTGGAGCGGCTGGGCCCGTGAGCCATGGCCGCTGAGCCTGCACCTCCGGAGCCTGTGCTCCGCAACGGGAGAGGCCTCAACAGTGAGAGGCCCGGGTACCGAAAAAACAAAAAACAAACATAGGCAGTATGCTCTTTGACACTGCTCTTAGCCTATTCTTTTCATATATCTCCTCGGGCAAGGGCAACAAAACCAAAAATGAAAAAAATGGGACAACTATACCAAACTGAAAAGCTTTTGCACAATGAAGGAAATCATCAACAAAATGAAAAGGCAACCTACCGAATGGCAGAAGATATTTGCATATGATATGCCTGATAAAGGGTTAGTGTCCAAAATATATGAAGAACTCATACAACTCAACATCAAAAAAACAAACAATCCAATTAAAAAATGGGCAGAGGAATTTTTCCAAAGAAGACATACAGATGGCCAGCAGGGACATGAAAAGATGCTCATATGTCACTAATCATCAGGGAAATGCAAATCAAAACCTCAATAAGCTATCACCTCACACATTTCAGAATGGCTATTGTCAATAAGACAAGAAATAACAAGTGTTGTTGGTGAGTATGTGGAGAAAAGGGAACCCTCATGCACTGTTGGTGTGTTGGTGGAAAGTAAGTTAGTACAGCCACTATGGAAAACAGTATAAAGATTTCTCAAAAAATTAGAAATAAAACTGCCATAAGATCCAGCAATTCCACTCATAGCAGCCTTATTTACCACAGCCAAGATATGAAAGCAACCCATATGTCCACGGACAGATGAATAAATAATAATAATAATATATATTAATATTTAAATATATAAAATCTCTATACCCCCCCCCCCACACACACACACAATATGGAACACTACTCATGCATTAAAAAAATGAAATTTTGCAATTTGCAATAACATGGATGGACCTAGAGGGTATTATGCTAAGTGAAATAAGTCAGAGAAAGACAAATACTATATGTTTTCACTTATATGTGGAATCTAAACAACGAAACAAATGAACAAATAAAACAGAAACAGACTCATAAGTACAGAGAATAAACAGTTGGTTGTTGAGGGGAAGTGGGTTGGGGGATGGGTAAAAGGGATTAAGAGGTACAAATTACTAGTTATAAAATAAATAATTCACAGGATGTAATGTACATCAAAGGGAATAGAGTCAGTAATATTATAATATCTTTTTATGGAGTGTAATCTATAAAATTATCAAATCACTATGTTGTACATCAGAAACTTACATAAGTCAACTATACTTCAATTTTTAAAAATTAGATAAAAATCAATTTTCAATAAATAAATAAATAACAATGACTCAGAAAGTTTTTCTTGTTACATCCTTCTTAACTGCCTCACAGAATATAGATAAAGGGCCTGTTCCAGATAAGAGCTATCAGAGAGATATCTAAAGAGACTATGATCCAGGTATGGTAGGAAAATTCAACATGGCCTAGGATCAAAGTCCACTCTGTCCTATTGCCTCTGCAGGGCCCACCAAACATTTACCTCAAATTTGCTGTTCCATCTCAGCGTGATCTGCCTTCCTCCCCTCTGAAGTCCCAAACCCCTACCCCCAACATCCTCTTCAGTCTTTAACTGAAGACGGTATTTGAGGTGAGGGTTTTGGCCATTTTCAGGGGTTACTCAGTTTTCCTGGGTCTCTCCCATGTACACATATTATTAAATTGTTTTTTTTCTCCTGTTAATCTGTCTCATGTCAATTTAATTCTTAGACCAGCCAGAAGAACTTAAAAGGGAAGAAGAAAATGTTGTCCTCATCAACACTTCCATTTATACACAGAAGTCTAACAAGTGCTCAATAAAATAGCCTCTCTGATGGAAACTACTGATTTCTCCTAGTATCAACTCTTTTTACGTATTTTAGGCTATGAATCTTAATATTTGATATATAAATTAATTACCTGGTCTTATTTAAAACTGATATTTTTGCCACAATCCTAGAGATTTTATTTCAGTAAATATGTGAGTTCAGAAACCCCTGAATCTGCATTTGGTCAGATGAGTTGAACAGAGACAGCTCAGAAACTGAACTTGAGAAACTCCCTCGGCTACTCCTTATTGACTTACAGCCTACTATGAGACACACAGGGTTATGAAATGAATTGTTTCCCTCCCCTCCAAATTTATATGTTGAGGTCCTAACTCTCAGTGTGGCTGTCTTTGGAAATGGGGCCTCTAAGGAAGCAATTAAGGTTAAATGAGGTCATAAGTGTAGGGTCCTGCTCTGATAGGATTAATGTCTTTATAAGAGACACCAGGAAACGTACTCTCTCTCCACACATGCACCTAGTAAAGGCCATTTGGGGATATGGCAAAAAGGAGGTTGTCTGTAAGCTAGGAAGAAAGTCCTCACCGGAAACGGAATCAGCTGGAACCTAGATCTTGGTCTTCCAGCGTCCAGAACAGTGAGAAAATACATTTCTTTTTTTTGAAGCCACTGTCACCTACAAATGGGCACTTGACATCTACCTCTACAAGGATCAAATTATGAGCCACTGCAGCTACTGACCAACACCCCCTGAAAGGAGTTCAGGGAGGAGATCGGGAATGAGGCACTCTGTGCTCTGGGAAATCTGGCAGAACAGGTCTTTCAGATAGATATTTTCAGAAGAAGATTTTATGAGCCCAATTCTTGCATCTCCTCATATCTAAAAAAGCACTAAAATCCTTCATTGTGATATCTGCTCCTTGTGACTAGCAATAACCTTCATGAGACTAGCAGAAAACTTCTGCAGAAAATATGTGCTTGATTGCATGTACTCCCCCTTCACCAAAGCACATATATATTGACCTCCCCCCCGCCGCCCGTCTTTGGAGCAATTTCTCAGAGCTACCTAAAATACTGTCTCCTGGGCTATAGTCCTCATTTTGCCCCAAATAAAACTTAACTCACAACTCACACACTGTGCATTTTTTTTTCAGTTGACACCAACCAATTTGCGGTATTTTACTGTGGCAGTCCAAACAGAATAATATATACAGTTCTCATGAGAAGTTGTTCATTCTGGATCCCTGGAAACTTCTCCAGCCTCCTCCTACTTGTTCCTCTCCTTAGACAACTAATCTCTTCAGACCAGTCTTACTATTCTTTAATGAACTCATTAACCTACCTGGCTCCCTAAATACTTTATTTCATCTAGGGTATGTAATACATGGAGTACAGTTTTCAACACTTCAAATCTGCATAACAAAAAGACACAAAGCTATAGAAATACACAGAAAAAGTGGTAGAAACTAGTCAAGTGGCTGAATCATTCACTATCATTGTAGTCTACTTTTTCCTTCTTAAGACTTTCAAATTGGATTCAATTGGTACTGAAATATTATATTCTTAGCCTGGGATCAATGCATAAATTCCAAGAACACTCAAATATTGTTTGTAAAATGTTGGGTACATAGAAGTTTCTCTGGTGAAAGAATCTCAATGGGATCTACTGACAAGACTTCCCTTAAGGTATAAAAATCTACCTACTTGAATTACAGAATGTGCTTTTCCAGGTGTTAGATATATGAATAAAAGTTTTCATTTTCAACTTAACCTGGTAAAATAGTCCCACGACAAAAGAAAAAAGTCACCCATAAAATATTTAGAAGCTTAGGGTTTAACATAGAGAAGGAAAAATAAGAACAAGTGTAATAGACTATTTCAAGTCCTGTCGCCTCCTTGGATCTTTCCTGAACTCTTGTTGTCATCTGTTCCTCAAATACTCTTTTCTTCTGTTTGTGCTGCCCAATTGAGGCTTATACTCCATATCCAGCTATTGCCAGTTTAGCTCTCATTAGCAGATATTCCTTCACCTTTGTAATACTAATAAGATGCAGGTTGGAAGCCTTGCTGGAAACGTGAATAAAGTCAAAACAATGTTTGAGAGAAAACCTGCACAATGGCTACAGAACAGGATTTCTTTTTTTAATGCAAACACTACATTAAAAAGAAACAAGCCTGGAAAGGAGTCACTTATGCTAAACCTCACCTAGACTTAGTATCTAACCCAACTGCAGTTTCAGCCTCTCCCAGGAATGGAATTTTAAACCAATCAGGGTGGAATTTCCTTGTCAGCGCTAATGAGGTAATCTGCATGATAAGACTCCCTGCCCTTCCCTCTAAGGAAAGGTTACCCAGCCTGAAACAATTCTTTTTTTGGTTTTGTTTTGTTTTTTTGTTGATAACCTCCTTGTCCCACCTTAAATCTAGAAAAGCCTTCCAATTTGCAAAACTCCTTGGAGAACCTGTTTACTAGGTGGGTTGCTGCCAGATTCATGAACCATTGGATAAAGCCAATTAGATTTTCAAATTTACTCAGCTGAATTTTGTTTAACTAATACATGTTCTCTTTTCATTGGACCTAAAGGTACTGTTTATAAGCTGCAGTGTCTTAGTCATGCAACAATCTATACTGTCATGGAAAGAAATGAGGGAAACAATGGAATATTATCTATTAAATTTAAAGACAAGAAAAAGTTTCAATAATAATGTTTAAAAGCAACAATTACCTTCTATAACCAAACTGACAATGGTATTAGAGTACACGTCATGAATTTGACAATTTGAGACTATAATAATGTAAGTTCAAATAAATTAGCTTCATAAAATCAACTTTTCTTGATAATTGAAAGAAAAGTAAAACATTTAAAGGGAGCAATATAGAAAAACAATTTTTAACAGGCAATATCAATCTTTAACAGGGAATATCATTTGAGAAGCTGAAAGATATAATTTGAGAAAAAGAGTTTGAAAAAGTTTTAAGTTTGCCTTATGTAGTACTGATTCTACTGTTTAGCAAACATTTATGGTAGATTTCCTGAAGTCAGTTTACAAAAACAAAAAAGAAAATTGGGCTAAAGCAATTTTTTCGATTTGAAATTCTTTTAGAAATATTATAACAAAAACAGAAGAGACTTTATCAAGACACTGAATTAATTAAAGCTAATTTCGATCTAAAATCCTAAATCGAGCTCATCCAATGTTGCCTCTTAAGGTTTGCAAAAATTTTCAAAAGTAATTTTAAAGTATTTTTTGCAATAGAAATTTGTTTAACACTATATGAGAATATATAGCTCTGATTAATAACAACTTAACATAAATAAAATCAACTATGCCATAGTAATCTTTTTTTTAAAGAAAATACAAAATAATCTTTAAATCTATAACTGACAATTCACAATAAAATAATCTTGGATTGGACCACATCTTAATTCTTGAGTTTTCAGTGTGTTTTTACTACAAGGGAGCTTTATTTAAAGTTTTATAAAAAAAGGAAATGCTAATACTCTAACTATAAATTCAATATTTGATGTCATTTATATTACTTAGTTGTAACTGGAATGTGAGTAATTATGAATTTACAGCTGACCCTTGAACAATTTGGAGGTTAGGGATGCCCATCCTCTGAGCAATCTAAAATCTCATATAACTTATTATCGTCAGCCCTTGGTATCCAGGTTTCCTCCTTATCTTCAGATTCAACCAACTTGGGTCATATTTACTATGGAAAAAAAATCAGTGTATAAATGGACCTATGCAGTTGAAACCCGTGTTGTTCAAGTGTCAACTCTATCTTCTGTTATCAAATTAGTTCTTCTTCCCCACAGATTAAATGTCCCTGAAGGACAGCTTGAAAGAAAAATAATGAGAAAGATGACACAGTACTGATTTAAATGAAAGCTAGATAACAGCAGCCCCTTGGAAACAATTCAAATAACTTGGTATGGGAATAACTTGGATTCTCACATAAAGTATAAAATTGAGAGAGGAGGTATGACTAGGAAGCAGCTATCTGGCAGCCCTAACATTTCATACACTTTCAAAATGAAGAAACCACTAAGTTTCTTCTTCCATTTGAGAAATCACAGTGTATGGCTATCAGCTGGGCCCAGAATAACCTCTCAAAAAGACTGAGGTTGACTTCCATTTTTAACAATATATCAGACTAGTCCTAAGAAATCTTCTGGTACACAATACCTAAGAAGAGTGCACATGTGGTGACCTAGACGAGTGGGATGGGGCGGTGGGGAAGGAGGTGTCAGAGGTTTATATGTGTATATATATATATATATATATATATACACATATAGCTGATTCACTTCGTTGTACAGCAGAAACTAACACAACATTGTAAAGCAACTATACCCCAATTAAAAAAGCAAACAAACCAAAAACCCTTAAATATATTCACTGATGAGCTGGCAGAAAAATAAGGGCAATTCTCTGAAGCCAGAATTGTCAACAAAGTACAAATCCATAAAGCCCTGAAGCACTAGAAATGGCAATCCCAAGGATTTGATTTTAATTGACCATAAGCCTGACTTACGGGAGCATTAAAAAAAAAAAGTTTAGGTCCCCTGAAAGTTGGGAAGTCAGAATGGAGACCTCCACATAATGCTGGACACCAGAAAAGCATTCAACTTTGCTGGATGCGACAGAAACAGTATTATATGTTGATCATAATCCTTTCTCTTCCTGGGCACAGAGGAAGGCCCATTTTCCACCCACCCTTGCAGTTTTTTGGGGACTGTGTGACAGCATTCTAGCCAGAAGGATGCGGGTGGAAATGTTGTTCTCTATTTCCAGACCTGGCCCTCTAGAGGTAATGTATTCCACATAGTACAATTTAAAAATGTGAGAGGACAGCCCACTTGACATCAGACTTGGCATGAGGAAAATAAACCTTCATTCTCTTAAAGCCATTGAAATTTGGGAGTTTACTTTCAACTACATTTAGTCTAATAATTTTGATTATTAAAATAATTCAACCAGGAAAAAAAAAAACATGCTCCACAGAGAGAAATAATTGGAATATCTGCCCTCAATAGGATACGATGCTGAAATTAATACTCACAGTTGTGTTGGGGAAAAAAAAAAAAAAAGAGTCCAAACAAAAATTAGAGTGGCCTCAAATTGTTAGACCCCCCAGGTACCTTGCAGATGAAATACAAATTCTCTCTCTGCAAACAAACTTTAACTCTAGGATCAAATATTCTCAAAGATACAAGTCCAGGATTATTTTGCAATAAAAATAATAAAACAAAGAAGGAGATAAGCCGCCATGCACAAGAGAGCAGAAAAAATAAACTGCAGAAGTAGAAATGCAAAAGCAACAATTATTAGAATTATCACAGGGATAATATGTTTCTATTAATAAAATACTATATTAAATGCTACATTAGAATTGTAATTAAACAGTAACAGAGTTTTGAGATGTACCATGCAGATTTGGAAAGAACCAAATGTAATTTCTAGAAATAAAAATGTAATAATTGAATTTAGAAACTCCAGATTAGACACTAATTAAATTCTGAAGAGAGGATAAATGAATTGAAGAGATATAAAAATAATATTTAGAATGTAGCACAGAAAACAAGAAATAAAATATAAAAGAAGGTTGAAGAAAATAAGATAGTCATGTGTTCTAAAATATGTTTATAAAAGCTGACCCTAGTGATTGGAAATAGAATTAAACAGAAACTCTGGAGATTTAAATCTCTTTGAATCAATTTAACAGCAGAATAGACACAGTTATACAAAGAACTAGTAAGCTGGTGGGTAGGTCAGAAGAAATTATTCCTAGTGAAACTTGCGGGAAACGATGCAAAATACATATGAGAGTAAAAGATTTAGAACATGTAGTGAAGCAATATAATAAACATTTCATTGGACTTCTAGGAAACCCAGAGAAAAAGGGCCGAAGGAATATTAAGACATAATAAAATTTTCCAGAATTGATAAAAGCCTCCTATTCTAGATTCAGGAAGCAAAATACATCCTAAGCACAATAAAATAAATAAATCTATAGTCAGACCATCCAAGGAAACTGAAAAACACCAAACGTAAAAATATTTTAAAAGCCCATCAGAAAAACAGAACAACTTACAAAGAGCTTACATTTCACCAACAATATATTTCTTAACAACGGAAGGCAAGAGAGCATTGGATTAAACCTTCAAGAGAGAAAATTCAGTGTATACCCAATTTAACCATATTTCAAGAATTGTGGTGAATTAAAGACATTTCTATGTAAACATTTACTAAGAATATTACCACCAACACACACTCCTTAAAGGAACTTTTAAAGAAAGTACTTCAAGAAGAAAGAAACTGACCCAGAATAAAAGCTAAGTTGTAATAAATAAATTCAATTCAAATAAAACATTGACAGCTTGATTTTACCAAACCACAGTATTAACAACGTATAACTGATGTAGTTAAGAACTAATGACAAGAGTTCTGTTTTTAAATGTCAGGACAAAAAAGCACTTTTGCTGCAAAACTGCCCAAAACCAGATAAGTTATAAATATATTTTAAAAGCATCAGAGAACTTTAGAAGCAACAAACTAAAATTCCGAAAAGAAGAAACACTCTTTTTTGTGAGCAAGGATTTTTTTCTCTTTCTTTCTCCTGCAGGCATTTTCTAACCCTGGGTGCTTGTGGAGGCTCTGGCTTGATCAGTCAGGGCCTTGGCTACAGAAAAGAGAAACTAGCAAACATTTTAGTGACTCTGCAGGAGTAGTGGAACAAATTGGAAACCTGGGGGTTTTCAAACTCGCAACTGCTCTTCCTCACAAAGCATTTGCTAAGTTTGGGTGCGATACAGGAAGCTGAGAACTAGGCCAAAAGCTTCCTGCAGGCAAAGTGAAATCTCCAGAAGTCTTGTGGAAATAACCTAACTCAAATATACTACTAGTCTTACCTTCAAGGACTTGGCCGTATTTTGAAGCAAGGTAAGCTGGAAGACTGAAGAGCTGGGTTGATATCTCTGAAGGACATATAGTTGAATTTTCTGCAGTCTTCCAAACTGGAGGAGACAGAGACTTACCGACTTAGAATCAAAACCCTGTGCAGGCAGAGACGGAGCACACAAACACGATGAGCAGGCGCGTAAAGCAGAAGTAGGCTGGGTTTACATAAAGCAGAAACCCAGCCCCAACTTTAATTAACGTCTGATTGGATTCAGGTGCTCCAACCCTCATTCTATTTACCCACAAAGGAAGATAACATAATTTAGAGCCTCAAGAGCTATAGCGCAATGTCCAACATGCATCAATAAATTACTACGAGTGTAGAGATGAGAAACTATGACCAACTCTCATGAGCAAAGGAGAGGAGAGATGAGCCAGATACTGGAGTTAGCAAACAAGGCCTTTCAGAAACCCGTGGTTAATGTTAAAAAAAAACAACAAGAGAAAGAGAGGCAAAGTAGATCAAAGGGTGGAGAATTTAAAAGAGAATTAAAATCTATAAAAGAGAATGAAATGAACATTCCGTAAATGAAAGAAAGAAAATATCTGAAGCTAAGTAATTAATGAGTCGAACAGCAAACTGAACGCAGCTGAAAACAGTGACTGGAACTAGGTGCTAGTGAACTAGAAATTAGTTTTTAAAAAACTGAAGCCAAAAAAAAGGGATGAGAAAGCACACACATACAAAAATGTAACAGATTGTGGGACATTGTCTTTGTTCAGGTGCCCCAGAGAAAGGACTTTGATGAAAAGATTTGCATTCAGGACATTTAATAGTGAGAGCTCTCCAGAAAAACATTGTTAGGAAGCTAAGCATGACTGAGCAGAGGGAGAAATTGAACTGAAATTCAATTGCAACAGAGGCCTTAGTCAATCCTGTAGAAGTTTTCGAACTGGGATGGCCCTTCAGAGATGTCCCACATTGAGGCAAGGAAGCTGGGCATTTTAACCTCCATGTTGCACCTGTCACTGAATGCAGTATTCTCTGCGAAGGAGCCATAAACTTGGGCAGAGCTGCTCTCTTTGGCTGCCAGCCATGCCAAGCAGGGCCTCAGCTGTGAGTTGTCAGAAGTCAACATTCCTAGCGGCTGGGGGAATGAGCGAGACATCTGGATTCACTAGAAGCTCCCCATAGCCTCCAGGATTGCCCACACTTGGAGCTACCTGCTTCCTATAAGTTCACCTCCTTGGAAACAACTCCAGGATTCTGGTTTATCTCTTTTCCTGTGTAAATTTGCAAGGACAAAGTTAGTGGACATATTACAGCCCTCATGATTGCAACAGTTCCTGGAGATATAATTGACATTCATTGTCTCTCTACTCTACTGACCATTCCAGATTCACCCTTGGCTACCCCATCTACTGGTTTAGGTGCTTTATGTGTGGGGTGACAAACACTTATTCTGAGCATCTGTTCACTAAGCCTTTCTCTAGCCGTGGCTGCTGCCCTCATCCATTCACCATCAACATTGGACAAAGAAATGACAAAGGACACACACCTAGATCATTTGGGTGGTAAATATAGTCTCTTCCACCTTTATCGTGTAACAGAAGCTCTAACTTCGCCTAAGTATTAGAGTCAATTACCCTTGCCAATATATAGTGACTTCTTGTCTGCTGGTCTCTTGGAATGAGAAACACGAAGTGATTAGATGGCAACCATGGAATAAAAGTTCTTAGGAATCTGTGTCCCCTGATGGAAGCATTCCTTCCCTGGGAACCAGGCTCTCTATCAACTTAGAATTGGGGGTTCAGTTAATATAAAATCCCCAAGTAGATCATCGCTAGTGATGGTAAGTGAGGCCACTCCTGTTTCCAGTTCTTGGTTGTAGTTCCTTGCATTCTAACTACTCAGGACAGAGCACCTTTTCATGGTTGCTAGATAGGGTGTATGCTGTGTCCTGGAGGATGGGGCCCAATCCTTGTAGAATACCATCTTCCAGGCAGTACTCAGGTCATACCCTTAAAATCCATTCCATTGCTATAGCAGGCCAAAAATGTCTGGGTGGTTTGGTAGGTGATGGGACCAGTGGATATCAAGTCATGTGCTCCCAGCTACAACTCCTCTGCTTTAGAGGGGTTCTTAGTATGAGGCACGTTATATCACATATCTTCTCGGAGAATCAAACAACTATAAACCCTCATAGAGGGGTGCTGCCTAAGGCTCTCTGCAGGCAAGTTAAACAAACAGGAGTATGGAATACATGTCAGTTCCAGACAAATCACTGTCAAGACAAATCACTGACTTCCAAGATGTAAGGAATCCAGTGTACTCAATTTCCTACCAATTAACTCTTTGGTATCCTTCAGGGATGGGGCCAGACTGAGGTACAACAATGGTCTCTTGCTGGCAGGTAAAACATTCATTCACCAGTAGCACCCTTGGTGAATGGGAGCCCATGCAAACCCCATCCTAGCCACCATTGCTATTTCATGTCTGAGCCCACTGTGCTAGTAGCAGAATGGTGGGTGACAGAGGTTGGCTGGCATTAAGTTTTTTTTGTCTATTTTGCTGTTTAATGTCTGCTGTGTCAGTTTTCCATGTATTGCCTCTTAGCTCTGAATGTCCCTTTCAATATATGCGTTGTAACAAATAACAGGTTCCTTTAAGATTTTCTCCTTTAAAATGAGCTTGATGATGGGGCTTCCCTGGTGGCTTAGTGGTTGAGAGTCCGCCTGCCGATGCAGGGGACACGGGTTCGTGCCCCAGTCCGGGAGGATCCCACATGCCGTGGAGTGGCTGGGCCCGTGAGCCATGGCCGCTGAGTCTGCACGTCCGGAGCCTGTGCTCCGCAACGGGAGAGGCCACAACAGTGAGAAGCCCACGTACTGCAAAAAACAACAACAACCAAAAAAATGAGCTTGATGTTAAGCTTTCTTGGTACAGGGTGCTAGAGAAATCTTACAGGAAGAAGAGAATTCCTGGAATATTCAGTGTGGGCTGGGGGTCAGCAGTGTGGAGGGGAAGACATCCAAATAGCCTACCTCAGTCATAGGCCTAGTGCATCTTCACTGCATTGCCTCAAAACTATTTCAAATTTCATATTCTCTACCATAATCAACCCACAGAGAACTTGTTCACTTTCTCATCCCACCCTGGTTCACTATGTTGTGGCCATCATGCCAATTGGATCGGCTGAGTAGGATATAGCTAGCACCTTGGGAAATTATCAGTACCAGAAGGAAATAAACTCTATACCATTTCTGAGGCCCAGCATCTTAGTCAAATTTCTAGAAGTTCAATGATCTACAAAGTGCTAGGAAATTCCCTTTAAGAAAAATTGTCATACCCAGCTCCATTTAGCACTGAAGAAGAGTCATAATGTTTACTAGGCATTTTTGGATTTTGAAGGCAAAAATCACATTTGAGTGTTCGGCTCTGATCCATTAAACAAGTAACCATAATTCTGAGAGTTACGGGGCTTAAAGCAAAAGAAGACTCCACATTAAGTCTGACCATAGTGAAATGTGTTTATCAATTGGATTTTATGACCCAGCAAGTCCAATGATATTTAAACTGTCCAGGGCAAGGACGGCTCTGTACAGAGCCTTTAGCCAACCCAAATAGGAGAATCACATTGCAAACCCCCAAGCAATAGAAGTAAAACCATATCCTCTTCTGCAAACAACAACTCTGCTTGCTACTAGGTCCTGGAAAAGACTGAATATCCAACCAGAGAGCATCCAGATACCTTGAAACATGTCATGGACTGTTTTTTTTAAACTGATTTAGGAAGTTTTAGTTCAGTCATGCAAATCAGCAACTCAAAACCAAGTGGAAATGGTATAAAAGATGTCAAGCTAAAGCAAGCCTTCAAAGGCACAAGTAAGTTGGATGGCTCAGATGTCTGCAGCAACTAATCCTGCTGCATTGCCCCTTCTGCCTTAACCCACACTTACAGCCTTATAAGATTTCCTTAATGATCAATTGACAAGAAAAAGCATAGGCCAGGTTTACAGACAATATTAAGAAGATACCACAAGATATTACAGTAAAATGGTTTATGTTGATACAACAGAATACTATTCAACAGTAAAAATGAATGAATGGTAACTACATGCATCAAGTAGATTCATCTAGAAAATGTAAATCGTTGAAATACTTTATGTAGAAGAGTATATTTAGTATAACTCCATTTATAAAAACTTATAAGGCCAGAAAACTAAAAATTAAAATATTTGGAGATACATGAGAGAGAAGCAAGGCATGATTAATACAAAGTGTAGGATATGTATGCTTTGGTACATGTGGGGTGAGCAGTGGCGGTAATTCTGTTAGAGAAACACAGAGGCCTTCAAAGGAATTGGTGATGTTATATTTCTTAAGCTTATAATGCATATATGAGTATTAATCTTATTGTCATTCTTTTTGTTAGTGGCTCTCAATCCAGGCTACACTTTGCACTCATCTAAACAGGTTAAAAAACCAAGAACAAAACCCAAAAACTGATGCCCTGGCACTGATTGATTTATCCTGAGGTGTTTGCATTCAAATGCTTTCCAAGTGATTCTAATACATAACTAGGTTTGAGAAACATTGCTTTGCACTCTTAATATACTCTTTTGTATTTTAATATATTTCATATTTTTGTAGAAGACCAAAGATACCGGAAATGAAACAATTCTCTACTTAGACTTGTTGTGATGTATTGACCCATTATGCTCCATGCTCCATGGCAGCCAGGTCATGTGTTAGTTTATTGGCCTTTAGAGACAAGCCACATAAATGTTCTCATGAGGTAATGACTATTCCCAGCCTAACTCAGTCAACCCCGTTTGCTCCTCTTTAATCATCACCTCATCTGCTGATGAATTCTACCCTGGCTTAGCAAACTTCCTACATCAAAAACACAGGCATTTTTCTTTGTGCTCTCTAGGTATTCTCTGATTTTGTATGTTTCTCTTTTCTCTCTTATTATTTCACTTTTCCCTGCCTTTATGCCTTCAGGCTATACCACTGTGGCTTTCTTCTTCCCTTGCTGACAATCCCATTTAGTGCTTTTTCCATTACCTTTCCTTCATGGAAATGTCTAAACATTGACATAGGTCTCTTTCTAAATGAAGATTATTTTAGAAAGAAAAGAAGAGTTAAAATGCATTAACTAAGGACATTGTCTTTTGAACTGGTAAAAGAAAAAAATAATTTAATGAGGATATTAACTCTGATAGCCCTGCCTCAGGTTTTTCTCTACTTTTATAAGTTCCTAAAAATTATACAGGAGTGGAATCAATAGCTAAGATCTTAAATGTCACTTCTTCAGCATGGTACTTTAATATCACTAAGAAACAGTATATTTTAAATATTCTTGAATCCAAATCAAAGATATCAAATGTGTAAAAATGAAAGTATGATCATTTAGGATGAAACTCAAGGAACTAAGCCCAATAAAATCAATACTAGCTTTATTTTTATCATGTAAGCAAAGTGTGAACATTCAGGCTAATAACACATTGGGGAAATTTAAGACATGAAACATTTCAAATTCCCACTACTGAATGTGGGATGCTTAAATGTTAACGGTATGCTGAGAATAACTGCGATTTTTCACCAGCATTTTTGAGAACTATACTGGGACATTTCATAGCTTATGCAAGCTATTCCAAATGAAATATTTTTCTAACACCTTTGAAAGGCCACTTTGTCATCCTGAATAGTTAATAAAAATAGAAATTGAATAATTTCTGAAATGGCTCTAATTTTTCAGATATTTTAATTTATTTTCAGAGTGCAAGCATCTTGAAAAGAAGGAAATATACAAGGTTTATTCAAATATTTATGACATTTTCCAAACATTTTCTCAAAATATTTAATAGAAACAAAGGTTAGAGATCATAGTTTTCCAAACATAATAGCATAACAAAAAAAAATACCAGTTGCCAAGAAACTAGAATAATTACGTAAAAGTAGTTAACCTTTGAGATAAGACTGATTCATTTAAGTATCTTTCAAAAGATTCTTAACTTCCAGACAGGAAACTTGTATAGGTCAAAATAGTCTTTTCAGCA
The DNA here is from genome assembly GCF_026419965.1 of Kogia breviceps. Lineage (NCBI taxonomy): Eukaryota > Metazoa > Chordata > Mammalia > Artiodactyla > Physeteridae > Kogia > Kogia breviceps. The sequence continues at coordinate 68,344,603 of NC_081321.1, read as the reverse complement.
ATGAAACTAAGATTAGGCAATTAAACTTTTAATCCACTTACCAGTTCAAATTCCCTTCATTTTAAAGTTATACAGGCAGCACAAAAACTCCAAAAGTTGGAGTTTAAAAGAGTTTTTATGGGGCTTCCCTGGTGGCGCAGTGGTTGAGAGTCTGCCTGCCGATGCAGGGGACACGGGTTCGTGCCCTGGTTTGGGAAGATCCCACATGCCGCGGAGCGGCTGGGCCCGTGGGCATGGCCGCTGAGCCTGTGCGTCCGGAGCCTGTGCTCCGCAAAGGGATAGGTCACAGCAGTGAGAGGCCCACGTACAGCAAAAAAATAAAAAATAAAAAAAATAAAAGAGGTTTTTATGAAAGAGAGAGATTATGGTGGGGTGTGTGTGTGTTTGTGTGCAGAGGATTTGGTAATTAAAAGTAAAAAAGACAAGGCTATGTGAGGAGATGTTTACCCTATAAAGATACATTTTTAATGAAGGTTGAAGTTGAGGTCATTATTTTTATGCCTCAATAATTTAAGGTGGTGATGAGTATTATATCCTGGATTTTTATATATATATATAAACATTACACTTGGATAAACAAAAATACCTACTTAATTACTTAGTAGAATCCAGTGAGATACGTACAAAGATGACCTAGGGCAGAACTAAAGCACATAGTGTATTCTTGGAAGTGGATGTGAGAAGAAGGTGAATATATCAAATAGTGGCAACAAGGAAGTGTCAGAATCTTTATGCTTCTATACAATTGGAGATATTTGCTTTTAGCTTAAGTAGACCTCAAATAGGTACATCTCAAACTAAAACAACTTTTAAATGTCCAACTTTTTCTGATAATTTAGAGACTAAAATTAGCTCAAACAACTAGAATATTGACTATCTCACATAACATGGCATCCAGAGGAGAAGCAGACACCAGATTGGTTGACGCAACAGCACAATTACATTTTTCAAGGCTCAGTTTGGGACTTACCTTTTTCTCAACCTTTCTGTAGTTCCATCCTTCGTGTTGTCTTCATGTTAGGGCTCATAGTAAGGTGGCTGCATAATTTCCAGGTGCTGGATCTAGATCCAGCAACATGCCTACAAAGAAGGCTCTTTTGAGAGTAAGAAATATTTTCCCTAGAATCCTTCAGAACTTCTAATATTTCATGAGACAAAATGGCCATATTCTTTTTGGAACAAGTCACTGACAAGGGGTAATTTAATACCATGTGGTTAGCCTATTCATTTGGGGTAGGGATGTTGGGGAGAAAACTCTAGTATTTACTACATATTTCAGCACATATGGTATTCATTATTTCATTTATTTAATAAATACTTCTTATCTTAGGTGTCTGTTGTGTGTCACTAGAGATATAGTATTAAACGATGCAGTCATTGGTTTGATCTCATGCAGTAACAGTCTAGCTGGAAAGGTAGATAGTTTTTAAATTTTTAGAAATATTTGAATGACTAAATTTTGAAAAATACTGTTGGATCTAACAAAATATGGATAAGATATATATGTGAAAAACAATCAAGCTCTGCTACAAAACAAAACAAAACTCAAAGAATTAAATAAATGGAGAGATATTCCATGCTCATGTATAGCAAACTCAGTACTGTTAAGATGTCAGTTCTTCCCAACTTGATCTATAAATTCAATGTAATCCCAATCAAAATCTCAGTAAGTTATTTTGTGGATATTGACAAACTGATTTTAAAGTTTATATGGAGAGTAAAAGACCTAAGTAGCCAACACAATATGAATGGAGAATAAACTCGAGCACTGACACTACCAGACTTCAAGACTTACAATAAATCTACAGTAATCAAGACAGTGTGGTATTTGTGAAAGAACAGACAAATAGATCAATGGAACAGAATAGAAATCTCAGAAATAGATCCACATATAGTTAACTGATCTCTGACAAAGAAGCAAAGGCAATATAATGGAGCAAAGATAGTGTCTTCAACAAATAGTGCTAGAACAACTGGACATCCATATTGCAAAAAAGTGAATTCAGACACAGACCTTATACCCTTCTCAAAAATTAACTGAAAATGCGCCACTGACCTAATGTAAAACACGAAACTATAAGAACCCCCAGAAGATAATGTAGGAGAAAATCTAGATGATCTTGAGTATGACAATGACTTTTAGCTACAACACCAAAGTTGTGATCAGTGGAAGAAATAATTGATAAGCTGGACTTCATTACAATTAAAAACTTCTGCTCTCCAAAAGACACTGTCAACATAATGAGCAGATAAGCCATAGACTGGGAAAAAAAACTTGCAAAAGATATATCCGATAAAGGACTGTTATGCAAAATATCTAAAGGATCCCTAAACTCAAGAATAAGAAAACAAACATCCTGTCTAAAAAATGGGCCAAAGACTAGCAGACACCTCACCAAAGAAGATATATAGAGGCAAATAAGCATTTGAAAAGATGCTCCACATCATATGTCATCGGGGAAGTTAAAATTAAAGCAATTAGATACCATTATGTATGTATTAGAATGGCCAAAATCCAAAACACTGACAACACTAACAACTGATGAGGATGGGGCTCAATAGGAACTGGAATGTAAAATGATACAGCCACTTTATTTTTTTTAATCTTTTAACATCTTTATTGGAGCATAACTGCTTTACAATGGTGTCTTAGTTTCTGCTGTATAACAAAGTGAATCAGTTATACATATACATATGCTCCCATATCTCTTCCTTCTCGCGTCTCCCTTCCTCCCACCCTCCCTATCCCACCCCTCTAGGTGGTCACAAACCACCTAGTTGATTTCCCTGATACAGCCACTTTAGAAGAGGGTTTGGCACTTTCTTACAAAAGCTAAACATCTTACCATACAATCCAGCAATCAGTCTCTTTGGTATTTAGCCAAATGAGTTGAAAACTATGTCCACACAAAAACTGGCACACTGATATTTATAGCAGGTTTATTCATAATTGCCCAAACTTGGAGGTAACTAATATGTCCTTCAGTAGGTGAATGGATAAAAAGACCCCAGTACATCTGGACAATAGAATATTATTCTGCACTAAAAAGAAATGAGCTATCAAACCATGAAAAGACATGGAGAAATTTTACATGCCAATTAAGTGAAAGAAGCCAATCTGAAAAGGTTATATGCTGTATGATTTCAACCATAGGACATCTGAAAAAGGCAAAACTATGGATACATTTAAAAAAAAAAAACAAGTGGTTCTAGGGGTTGTGAGAGAGGGAGGAATGAATAGTCAGAGCACAGAAGATTTTTAAGGCAGTGAGACTACTTTTTTCTGTGTGCTATTAGGCTGGATACCTGTCATTATACATTTGCCAAAATACATAGAATGAACACCACCAAGAGTAAACCCTAATGTAGACTATGAACTTTGGGTGAGTATGAACAATATAGATTGTTCATGGATTGTAACAAATGTACCACTCTGGTTCAAGATGTTAATAGTGAGGGATGCTGTGCATATGTTGGGGCAGGGGGTACATGGGAACTCGGTACTCTCTGCCCAATTTTTCTGTGAACTTAAATGTGCTCTAAAAAATAAAGTCTATTTTCTGACCCCCCTGACTTCAATCAACTAAAGCTTGGACACTGTCAACCTTTGCCTCAATTCTATGCTGAATTTTCCTCTGCTCAGGCCCCTTCATGAAAATGCATGTACCCTTAGCTTAAAACTTCCCGAATTTCGCTGTTTGAGGAGACACTTCTTTGGAAAGTGTTTTCCTTACTTGCTGCAAGTAATAATAAATCCTTCCTTCTCCCTATCTTTGGTTTGGTTGTGCCTACTGGCTTGACACTCAACAAGAAGTGAGCCCAGTTTTCGGGGAACAGCTAGGACAATGATGTCACATAACATATGCTTACTAAAGGTTTAGAATGAATAAATGTCAAGCATTATGCTACTTGCTACAAATAGAATGGCAACCAATATAAATACAATCCCTGCTTTCAGGGAGCTTACGATTGAGAAGATGAATAACAAAATAGGAAGTTACCCTATAATAAGTGTGGCAAGCTGTATGTTAAAGGGAATATAGTGTGCAATGCTTTTTTTTTTTTTTTTTAACCTTATCACTTTTTTCTGGGGTCAGAGAGTTTGCAGTTTGCATCGTTGTATGAATTAACGGTAATGACTATTGTTACAGTTGACCCCCAAATGTTTGAAGGTCCATATTATTAAATCACTTGTTGCCTTCCCTATTTGAGATTGTTCTCACCTCCACACTCCATGTCAATGTTGTATATACAACATTCCAGCAATGCAATAGACTTACAATTAGCTGGTCTCTCCACTGGTGACGTCTAGGCAATAACATTATTGATGGAGATATTACAGAGGCCAGTTATAGAACTAAAATAAGTCTGGGGTTTCTACTTGGATGATTCACATTCATTCAGTTGCTGCTATCGTTTTGATATCTTCAATTTGATTATAAACTTCCTCAAATCACTGTGACTGGTATATATTAGTGGCCTAATTAATATTTGGTGAATAAATGGACTGAAGCTCTATCAGTATCACACTGTAAATACCTCCCAAGGACAGGTGAACTGGATTCAATTCTCTTCTGTTATTAAGCACTCCATCAATGAATAGTGTACTGCCTGAGTAGCAGAATTTGGCAAGTGTTTAATCCTACACTGTTGGCACAATCCTTTGGCTGTGTTCCAGTACTGTGTTCTTCTAGCAAGTTTAAAATCAGTAATAGGAGGGTTAGTTCTGGAATCTTCTCAATCCTTAAACTGAAATTGACTGCTCTGTAATAAAAAAGTGTCACCTTTGTCTACTTATTTATATACCTTTTAGGAAACAATGCTTGAATGTGTGTATTTTGTATGCATAGTATCTATAAAATTTACAACCATCTTTGCACATGGACAACAGTTTCTTGTAGAGCCGTTCAATTATTTTTCTTGTTTCCACAGAAAACCTGTGCCCCAGTCTCGGACTTTTTTCTTTTTTCTTCCTTCATGACACTGTTTAGAACACTGAGGATGTTTGCCATAAGAGGATTCCAGCAAGGACTTGTCACAAGCAATTGCATGCAATTTGGTTGAGTATGAGGTTGTGGGTGTGGATTTTGTCCTTGACATAATGTCTCTGCTAAATTACTGACAGTAGCTTGTGGCTGTTCTGATTGTTCAGGAATATCAAGCCCTGAAATATATTCTACTCTTCTTTTTGATGTCTAGAGACACACTAATTACTTTCTAACTGATTCTTTCCCTTTCAGGCTCATTTCTTGTCTCAAGCAAACTCTGTTATTTCCTTACTTATCCCTCTGTTTCTTATTCTCTGCCTTAAATGTACTTTCTTTCCCAAAAGAAAAGACATTTTTTCCTTATGATTCCACAAAGAGCAAGTGCTATGAAATACCGTTTTCCAAGAATAACCTAAGGATGATTCCATGGCTCAACTGATTTGAACCAGAAGTTCCATCCTTCTTATTTTCTTATATGTGAACTTCAAAGGATAGTTTCCTCCGGAAATCTCATTTATTTTTTCTGACATTTTTCTTGAACTCCTTTGGTGCTAAAAGGTCTAATACTATAAATAATAATTACAATTTATCTTTCATCTATAATTTTAACAGAAAGTATCTGACAAGTAAGTACACGTGCATATATTTCTTTGAAATTTTAATACAGTTTGCATTTAGTTTTAGGAGTAACTGGCCTTTTAAAAATATTTGCATAGCACTTTCCTAACTTTAGAATTAGTTTTTGTAATATCTGCTAGATCAATGTTCATCAAACTTTAACGTACATATGAATCACCTAGGGATCTTGTTGAAATATAGATTCTGATTCAGTAGGCTTGAGGAGGGCCTGAGATTCTGGATTTTTAACAACCTTCTGGAGGATGCCAATGTTATAATATGCACTGCTCTTTCAATGGCAGAGTGGTAGATAGTAAAAGCTACAAAAGAGCAAAGACCTTGACATCTTTGCTCATCACCACATCTGTTTTATCTACTGTAGGGTCTATTACATGCTTGGTTTTAAATAAATATTTATTAAGAGAATAATGAGCTCCCCAAATCATGCATGCAGCACTGGGAGAGAGTAATGGCAAACACTATGCTCCAACTTTACAGAAGTTCCAAAAAGTAAAGTGATCTGTCAGAATCATAGCTTAATCTGATTGTGCTATTAACAAAGGATAGTAACTGCTCCATTTTCCAGTGTCTGCTTACTTAATTTTTCCTTAGAAGATGCCAGAGTTTCCAGTGATTTTGGAGTACATAACTCTGCATTTGATTTCCATGAGTTGCGGATGAAGTCGCCCAGGAGGAAGCTAATTTATCTTTGAAGTGCTTTTATATCCACTCATGTGCATGTATAAAAGCCCTTGTAAAACCCTGCATGGATTTTCCCAGAGACCATTTGAATGGTAAAATTGGAGAATATCTTTTAGGAGTGAGGAAGATTTAACATTCCAATTAAAAAATAGGATTCTTTTAGCATGACCCTGTCACTCCTCCTAAAAAAATCCACAAAGTACAAAAATTCAAGGATATAATCACCTTGTTAAATTTGGAGTTGCAAAAACAATGTTATCAGGAAAGAACATGAAGCTCTCCCATCAAGGTTGTGATTTAGGGGCTACTGGTAGTAACTTCTGGAGCAGTGGGAGAAAATCATTTTCAAATGTTGGAAGCCAATTAACTGTAATGAAATATTGTTGAATAACAATCAGTAATTCTACTTCAAAGTATAGTAATGGATGGAAAATAAACTTTCCAAAGATGCACATCCATTGCACAGTTCTTTAAAAGACCACTTTAATTGTCAGGTGGTTTTTGATTCAAGGTGTTCTAAACCATATTTTAGCAGGAATTCTGACATCTGGGAAAAACCCATTTGCTGAGTTACTACCTTTTAATTACCCGAATAAAGAACAAAGTAGAAAGCATGACAGACTTAAATAGAAAAAGTGAATTTAAAGTTAAGAGAGATATTACTCATGCATTCTAAGGTTAACTTAGCTCTCCCGTGTATGAGAGAGGAAAATGACATTTATTATTCACAACTCTTCTTCTTTTCCTCTCTAAGGAGAATAGATCTTAGGGAAACTCATTTGCCCTCCTGAGTAAAGTGACAAGTAACGATAATTTTGGAAAATGAAGGGGAGACAGGAGGTAAGAAGCGAAATAAACCATTGCTAAATTGTTCCAAAGAAATGGAAGTGTGAATTTTATGAGAGGAAGGGTGGGTCAGCCAGAAGATTGGAGTTGTGGAAATAGATGTTACAGCTGCCAAGGACAGAGAGCAGAGGTAATTAAAATGGATTTTTTTTTTTTTTCCGGCCACGCCGTATGGCTTGCAGGATCTTAGTTCCCTGACCAGGGATCAAACCCAGACCCCGGCAGTGAAAGCACAGAGTCCTGACCACTGGACCGCCAGGGAATTTCCAAAATGGATTTTTAAGTAAGTTTTATAAAGTGATAGATTTTATAAGGTCCATATGCCTCCAATCTAGGGTTTCTTGGCCTGAGCATATTGACATTTGGGACTGGATAGCTCCTCACTGTGTGGACATTCCTATGCATCCTACTAATATGGGCAGCAGGTGCTCACCCCTAGAGATAGTAGCACTCTTCCCCTAATCGTGACAACCAAAATGTCTCTAGACATTGCTAAATGTCTCCTGGGGGGCAAAATCACCCTCCCTTGAGAACCACTGATCTAATCTCAAACCTTTTGATAAAGGTCTACACTGGTTATCTGTGCTTTCAGGGTTTAGTAGGTATATGTGTGTAACGCTTTAATTTATGTTAATGTTCTCCTTTGTTTGTTTCCTTGGATGTGCAAGTTGGTCTCAGTGCAGCACAGGACAAGAGCAGAAGTTTCCGAGTCAGTCCAATTACATTCAGATTAACCCTTGAGGGTTTCTGTCTAGAATATTTACCCTAAAATGCAAGTACAGCCACAACTCAATATGAATTATCAACTTAGAATTGAGGCAACATTGCATCCCTGTAACTATTGTGAAGGGCAAGTCAGTGGATATTGAACTGACAAGAGGTGTGATGACAGACCACATCAAATGTAAAATAAGAGAGTGGAAAACACTCCTCAATCATGCTTTCAGTTTTTCACAGGTTAGAGAGTTAAGGAAGTATTCAGGACTGGCCGTTTCCATTGAAAAAGCAGATGAACACAATGCTAGAAAATCTTACTCTAATAAAATAATCCAAGGGAATCCATGTGAAACTCTAGACTGAAAATTGCAGTTTAACCCAACCTTTCCATACATGATGTGTCTTAACAAATTATATTATTTCCTGGAAAAGAAAAGCAAAGAAAGATCAGGTATAAGCTGATGTATGCTGGCAAATGTGTTAACAAAGTATATTTTAAAAAAGAAAAGAAGCACTCACTTGTAACATCCATTTGCCGATTTCTGCGGTGTAAATACTACCACCATGGCCAAGTTCAACATTGATATTGTCACTAACATGATGTCACTGAAGGCAGGGTTTCAAATAATTGCACACCATTGACTCTCCTGAGTCATTTAGGTGGAGGCGCTAACACACTAGTAGGTCTGAGGCAGGCATGTTTGCGCTGGTTCACAGCCTTGCTATGCTTCACCTGCTCAAAAGTGATCCCTTGGAAAGAGAAGCTGTGGGGTATATTATGAAGTCAGTTTTAAAAACACTGATCCACTAGTCTCTTTGCCATTTCAAAATCTTCCCCTTTGGTGTCTCTTATCTTTCATTTTGTAGAATAATTTAGTGATCTTTAACACCGAAATCACTGGGGATGTTATTATCTGGTATAGACTAACTAGAAACGCTGGGGCTCTGGCAAAAATTTATTTTAGGTATGTAACATATTTAGAGTTAGTATGCTACACATCTAAAACACTGAAATGTGAAAAAACACACATGCATGGGATGCTGCCTTCCGAGTCATGATTAGAACATACTTCTGGGTATTATAATGTATATCAAGCCTCAAAGGTAGATAAGTAACAGAGATGACCTAGGAGTTTAGAGGATTTCAGTACTGTAATTATATGAGAACTTAATGCCCCAAAGCTCTAGGTCTATAGAATAACATTGCACTTCATTCAAAAGAGCTTAAGAAAAGATGGAGAGATGTGCAGATTCTTATATTTATAAGCATATATAAACTTTAGAGAGAGATTTGCCCTGAATGTTTACGCAGAATCAAAAGATTCTGGTAGCAAGATTTGAAGGTGATATGGAGTGTAGTTTAAAGAACTGGAAATGACTGGAACAAGGAAGAATCAACAACGTATCAGCACATTGGCACAAGGGACTGAAAAAGCTGAGGATTCCCCAGAGCCTGTACAGCTCTTTCAGATGAGTGAAACCAAATCAGAAAGAAGAGGGAGAAGAACAGAAGGTGTTTACTCTGAAAGAATAAGAAGATCATGTGAAGCACCAGTGCAGTAAGCTGTTGTAGGCCTGCCTTAGAGACCTGAGGTGGGCTTCCTTACCACCGAGGCACCTAGGCAGGAGGGTCAATTTCCAACCTGATTCCAAAGGCTCCTCAGAGCCAGACTGGGCCCTGGAATCTGCATTAAATGTGGTGAAGTATGATGAAAGCAAGATCATCATGATCACTCAGGCCTGTTCGCTTAGAACTAGACCACAAGGCTGATGGGAAGAGTTTAAGGAACCCAATATTGCTCAACTCTTGGGAGACGGAAATCCTCCCAGATTTCATTGTCAGAAAGTAACTCTGAAAAATACTATATGATTCCTACTGAAGACATAGGTAGAGCTAAGAGCTAAACTGGGCAGTTATTACATGCAGAACCATTGAAATTCTTATACCAATGGATTTGCCTGAATCACAGGGTCACTCTCTGCTATAACATCTCTGGAGGTTTCAATGATAAGCGGGGAAGAGGTTGGCAGTAAATAGTGTAGCTCAGTGTAAAGAAGATTAAGAAGTTTTGTTTTTTTGTTCTTGTTATTGTTTTTTGTTTGTTATTGTACTGTTTTGTTTTGTTGACTAAGAAGAATACGATGGAAAAAATATTTTGTTACATACCTAAAATAAGAAATACATATTATTGCAACCTAGTCCACACACACACACACACACACACACACACACACACACAATTGTAGCAAAGGTCTTGCAAAACAAAACGTACTTATTTTCTGATCTATTATATTTCAGTGAAAAAACACTGGTCTTACCCACCTTGGTTTCGGGATTCAATAACTGATAAATACCTATCTTTTGGAAACTATGTTACACAAAACCTTCTGTTTCAAGGTGCATTGATCCTAAAGTTAAATTTTTCTACATAATAAAAGATTAGAGAGGAGCTTCAAGATGGCAGAAGAGTAAGACGTGGACATATCACCTTCCTCCCCACAAGTATATCAGAAATACATCTACATCTGGAACAACTCCTACAGAACACTTACTGAACGCTGGCAGGAGACCTCAGACCTCCCAAAAGGCAAGAAACTCCCCACGTACCTGGATAGGGCAAAAGAGAAAACAAAAACAGAGACAAAAGAATAGGGGCAGGACCTGAACCAGTGGGAGGGAGCTGTGAAGGAGGAAAGGTGTCCACACACTAGTAGCCCCTTGGCGGGCAGACACTGTGGGTGGCGGAGGGGAGAAGCTTTGGAGCTGCGGAGGAGAGCACAGTAACAGGGTGCGGAGGGCAAAGCGGAGAGATTCCCACACAGAGGATCAGTGCCGACCAGCACTCACCAGGCTTGTCTGCTCACCGGCCAGGGCGGGCGGGGGCTTCAGAGGTCGGATAGCAGGGAGAGGACTGGCAGCGTGAACACAGCCTGAAGGGGTTAGTGCACCACAGCTAGCCGGGAGGGAGTCCAGGAAAAAGTCTGGAGCCGAAAAGGCAAGAAATATTTTTCTTCCCTCTTTGTTTCCTGGTGCGCGTGGAAAAGGGATAAAAAGCGCTGCTTAAAGGAGCTCCAGAGACAGGCGCGAGCCGCGGCTATCACCGCAGACGCCAGAAACGGGCATGAGATGCTAGGCTGCTGCTGCCGCCACCAAGAAGCCTGTGTGCGAGCACAGGTCACTCTCCACACCTCCCCTCCCGGGAGCCTGTGCAGCCCGCCACTGCCAGGGTCCCGGGATCCAGGGACAACTTCCCCAGAAGAACGCACGGCGAGCCTCAGGCTGGTACAACGTCACACCGGCCTCTGCTGCCGCAGGCTCACCCCACATCAGTACCCCTCCCTCCCCCTGGCCTGAGTGAGCCAGAGCCCCCGAATCAGCTGCTCCTTTAACCCTGTCCTCTCTGAGTGAAGAACAGAGGCCCTCAGGCAACCTACATGCAGAGGCAGGTCCAAATCCAAAGCTAAACCCCAGGAACTGTGCAAACAAAGAAGAGAAAAGGAAATTTCTCCCACCAGCCTCAGGAGCAGCGGATTAAATCTCCATAATCAACTTGATGTACCTTGCCTCTGTGGAATACATGAATAGACAATGAATAATCCCAAATTGAGGAGGTAGACTTTGGGAGCAATGATATATATATGTTTTTCCCTTTTCTCTTTTTGTGAGTGTGTATGTATATTCTTATGTGCGTCATTTTGTCTGTATAGCTTTGTTTTTATCATTTGTCCTAGGGTTCAGTCTGTCCGGTTTTTTTTGTTTTCTGTTTTTTAGTATAATTTTTAGCACTTGTTATCAATGGTGGATTTGTTTTTTGTTTTGGTTGCTCTCTTCTTTCTTTCTTAATTACTTAAAATTTTTTTTAATAATTATTTTTTATTTTAATAACTTTTATGTGATTTTATCTTCTTCTTTCCTTCTTTCTTTTTTTGTCCCTTTTATTCTGAGCCATGTGAATGACAGGCTTTTGGTGTTCCAGCCAGGCATCAGGGCTGTGCCTCTGAGGTGGGAGAGCCAAGTTCAGGACACTGGTCCACAGTATACCTCCCAGCTCCACATAATATCAAATGGCGAAAATCTCCCAGAGATCTCCATCTCAACACCAAGACCCAGCTCCACTCAATGACCACCAAGCTACACTGCTGGACACCCTATGCCAAACAAATAGCAAGACAGGAACACAAACCCATCCATTAGCAGAGAGGCTGCCTAAAATCATAATAAGGCCACAGACACCCCAAAACACACCCCCAGACATGGACCTGCCCACCAGAAAGATAAGATCCAGCCTCATCCACCAGAACACAGGCACTAGTCAACTTGACCAGGAAGTCTACACAACCCACTGAACCAATCTCAGCCAATGGGGACAGACACCAAAAACGACGGGAACTACAAACTTGTAGCCTGCAAAAAGGAGACCCCAAACACAGTCAGTTAAGCAAAATGATAAGACAGAGAAACACAGCAGATGAAGGAGCAAGGTGAAAACCCACCAGACCTAACAAATGAAGAGGAAATAGGCAGTCTACATGAAAAAGAATTCAGAATAATGATAGTAAAGATGATCCAAAATCTTGGAAGGAGAAAATACAATAAACGTTTAACAAGGACCTAGAAGAACTAAAGAGCAAACAAACAGTGATGAACAACACAATAAATGAAATTAAAAATTCTCTAGAAGGGATCAAAAGCAGAATAACTTAGGCAGAAGCATGGATAAGTGACCTGGAAGATAAAATAGTGGAAATAACTACTGCAGAGCAGAATAAAGACAAAAGAATGAAAAGAACTGAGGACAGTCTCAGAGACCTCTGGGACAACATTAAACGCACCAACATTCGAATTGTAGGGGTTCCAGAAGAAGAAGAGAAAAAGAAAGGGACTGAGAAAATATTTGAAGAGATTATAGCTGAAAACTTCCCTAATATGGGAAAGGAAACAGTTAAGCAAGTCCAGTAAGCACAGAGTCCCATACAGGATAAATCCAAGAAGAAACACGCCAAGACACATATTAATCAAGCTATCAAAAATTAAATACAAAGAAAAAATATTAAAAGCAGCAAGGGAAAAACAAAAATAACACACAAGGGTACCCCCATAAGGTTAACATCTGATCTTTGAGCAGAAACTCTGCAAGCCAGAAGGGAGTGGCAGGACATATTTAAAGTGATGAAGAGAAAAACCTACAACCAAGATTACTCTACCCAGCAAGGATCGCATTCAGATTTGATGGAGAAATTAAAACCTTTACAGACAAGCAAAAGGTAAGAGAATTCAGCACCACCAAACCAGCTTTACAACAAATGGTGAAGGAACTTCTCTAGGCAGAAAACACAGAGAAGGAAAAGACCTACAATAACAACCACCCCAAATTAAGAAAATGGTAATAGGAACATACATGTCGATAATTACCTTAAATATAAAAGGATTAAATGCTCCAAACAAAGGACATAGACTGGCTGAATGGATATAAAAACAAGACCCATATATATGCTATCTACAAGAGTCCCACTTCAGACCTAAGGACACACACAGACAGAAAGTGAGGGGATGGAAAAATATATTCCATGCAAATGGAAATTTCAGAAAAGCTGGAGTAGCAATTCTCATGTCAGACAAAATAGACTTTAAAACAAAGATTTGTGTAAGAGACAAAGAAGGACACTATATAATGATCAAGGGATTAATCCAAGAAGAAGATATTGTAAATATTTATCCACCCAAGATAGTAGCACCTCAATACATAAGGCAAATGCTAACAGCCATAAAAGGGGAAATCGACAGTAACACAATCATAGTAGGGGACTTTAACACCCCACTGTCACCAATGGACAGATCATCCAAAATGAAAATAAATAAGGAAATACAAGCTTTAAATGATACATTAAAAAAGATGGACTTAATTGATACTTATAGGACATTCCATCCAAAAACAGCAGAATACACATTCTTCTCAAGTGCTCATGGAACATTCTCCAAAATAGATCATATCTTGGATCACAAATCAAGCCTTGTTAAATTTAAGAAAATTGAAAACATATCAATTATCTTTTCCAACCACAATGCTATAAGACTAGATATCAATTACAGGAAAAATTCTGTAAAAAATAGAAACACATGGAGGCTAAATAATACACTACTTATAACCAACAGATCACTGAAGAAGTCAAATGGGAAATTAAAAAATACCTAGAAACAAATGAAAATGAAAACACAATGACGTAAACCTATGAGATGCAGCAAAAGCAGTTCTAGGAGGGAAGCTTATACAATACAATCCTACCTTAAGAAACAAGAAAAATCTCAAATAAACAACCTAACCTTACACCTAAAGCAATTAGAGAAAGAAAAACAAAAAAACCCCCCAAAGTTAGCTTAAGGAAAGAAATCATAAAGATCACATCAGAAATAAATGAAAAAGGAATGAAGGAAATGATAGCAAAGATCAATAAAACTAAAAGTTGGTTCTTTGAGAAGATAAACACAATTGATAAACCATTAGCCAGACTCATCAAGAAAAAAAGGGAGAAAACTCAAATCAATAGAATTAGAAATGAAAAAGGAGAAGTAACAACTTACCCTGCAGAAATACAAAGGATCATGAGAGATTACTACAAGCAACTATATGCCAATAAAATGGACAACCTGGAAGAAGTGGACAAATTCTTAGAAATGCAAAACTTGCCAAGACTGAACCAGGAATAAATAGAAAATATGAACATACCAATCACAAATAATGAAATTGAAACTGTGATTAAAAATCATCCAACAAACAAAAGCCCAGGACCAGATGGCTTCACAGGCGTAATCTATCAAACATTTAGAGAAGAGCTAATACCCATCCGTCTCAAACTCTTCCAAAATATAACAGAGGGAGGAACACTGCCAAACTCATTCTACGAGGCCACCATCACCCTGATACCAAAACCAGACAAAGATGTTACAAAGAAAGAAAACTACAGGCCAATATCACTGATGAACATAGATGAAAAAATCCTCAACAAAATACTAGCAAACAGAATCCAACAGCACATTAAAAGGATCATACAGGGCTTTCCTGTTGGCGCAGTGGTTGAGAGTCCGCCTGCCGATGCAGGGGACACTGGTTCGTGCCCCGGTCCGGGAAGATCCCATATGCCCCAGAGCGGCTGGGCCTGTGAGCCATGGCCGCTGAGCTGAGCCTGCGCGCGTCCAGAGCCTGTGCTCTGCAAGGGGAGAGGCCACAACAGTGAAAGGCCCGCGTACCGCAAAAAAATAAATAAATAAAAATAAAAGGATCATACACCATGATCAAGTGGGGTTTATCCCAGGAATGCAAGGATTCTTCAATATACACAAATCAATCATTGTGATATACCATATTAACAAACTGAAGGAGAAAAACCATATGATCATCTCAGTAGATGCAGAGAAAGCTTTTGACAAAATTGAACAACCATTTATGATAAAAACCCTCCAGGGCTTCCCTGGTGGTGCAGTGGTTGAGAGTCCGCCTGCGATGCAGGGAACACAGGTTTGTGCCCCGGTTCGGGACAATCCTGCATGCCATGGAGCAGCTGGGCCCATGAGCCATGGGCGCCGAGCCTGCGCGTCCGGAGCCTGTGCTCCACAGCGGGAGAGGTCACGGCAGTAAGAGGTCCATGTATCGGAAAACCAACCAAACAAACAAACAAAAACAACCCTCCAAAGAGTAGGCATAGAGGGAACTTTCCTAAACATAATAACGGCCATATCTGACAAATCCACAGCCAACATCATCCTCAATGGTGAAAAACTGAAACCATTTTCCACTAAGATCAAGAAGAAGACAAGGTTGCGCACTCTCATCACTATTATTCAATATAGTTTTGGAAATTTTAGCCACAGCAATCAGAGAAGAAAAAGAAATAAAAGGAATCTAAATCAGAAAAGAAGTAAAGCCGTCACTGTTTGCAGATGATATGATACTATACATAGATAATCCTAAAGATGATACTAGAAAACTACCAGAATTAATCAATGAATTTGTTAAAGTAGCAGGATACAATATTAATGCACAGAAATCTCTTCCACTCCTATACAGTAATGATGAAAAATCTGAAAGAGAAATTAAGAAAACACTCCCATTTACCATTGCAACAAAAAGAATAAAATACCTAGGAATTAACCTACCTAAGGAGACAAAGGACTAGTATGCAGAAAATTATAAGACACTGATGAAAGAAATTAAAGATGATACAAATAGATGGAGAGATATACCATGCTCTTGGATGGGAAGAATCAACATTATGACCATGACTATACTACCCAAAGCAATCTATAGATTCAATGCAATCCTTATCAAACTACCCCTGCCATTTTTCACAGAACTAGAACAAAAAATTTCACAATTTGTATGTAAACACAAAAGACCCCGAATAGCCAAAGCAATCTTGGGAAAGAAAAACGGAGCTGGAGGAATCAGGCTCCCTGACTTCAGACTATAATACAAAGCTACAGTAACCAAGACAGTATGGTACTTGCACAAAAACAGAAATATAGATCAATGGAACAGGATAGAAAGCCCAGAGATAAACCCACGCACATATGGTCACCTAATCGTTGATAAAGGAGGCAAGAATACACAATGGAGAAAAGACAGCCTCTTCAATAAGTGGTGCTGGGGAAACTGGACAGCTATATGTAAAAGAATGAAATTAGAATACTCCCTAACACCATACACAAAAAACTCAAAATGGATTAAAGACCTAAATGTAAGGCCAGACACTATCAAACTCTTAGAGGAAATCATAGGCAGAACACTCTATGACATAAATCACAGCAAGATCCTTTTTGACCCACTTCCTAGAGAAATCAAAATAAAAACAAAAATAAATAAATGGGACCCAATGAAACTTAAAAGCTTTTGCACAGCAAAGGATACCATAAACAAGACCAAAAGACAACCCTCAGAATGGGAGAAAATATTTGCAAATCAAGCAACTGACAAAGGATTAATATCCAAAATTTATAAGCAACTCATACAGCTCAATAACAAAAAAACAAACAACCCAATCCAAAAATGGGCAGAAGAACTAAATAGACATTTCTCCAAAGAAGATATACAGATTGCCAACAAACACATGAACGAATGCTCAGCATCATTAATCATTAGAGAAATGCAAATCAAAACTACAATGAGATATCATCTCACACTGGTCAGAATGGCCATCATGAAAAAATCTACAAACAATAAATGATGGAGAGGGTGTGGAGAAAAGGGAACGCTCTTGCACTGTTGGTGGGAATGTAAATTGATACAGCCACTATGGAGAACAGTGTGGAGGTTCCTTAAAAAACTACAAATAGAACTACCATACGACCCAGCAATCCCACTACTGGGCATATACCCTGAGAAAAGCATAATTCAAGAAGAGTCATGTACCAAAATGTTCATTGTGGCTCTATTTACAATAGCCAGGACATCAAAGCACCTAAGTGTCCATAAACAGATGAATGGATAAAGAAGATGTGGCACATATATACAATGGAATATTACTCAGTCATAAAGAAAACCAAAATATAGTTATCTGTAGTGAGGTGGATGGACTTAGAGTATGTCATACAGAATGAGGTAAGTCAGAAAGAGAAAAACAAATACTGTATGCTAACACATGTATATGGACTCTAAAAAAAAAAAAAGAAAAAGAAAATGGTCATGAAGAACCTAGGGGCAAGATGGGAATAACAATGCAGACCTCCTAGAGAATGGACTTGAGGATATGGGAGGGGGAAGTGTAAGCTGGGACAAAGTGAGAGAGTGGCATGGACATATATACACTACCAAACGTAAAATAGATAGCTAGTGAGAAGCAGCCACATAGCACAGGGAGATCAGCTCAGTGCTTTGTGAGCACTTAGAGGGGTGGGATAGGGAGGGTTGGAGAGAGGGAGATGCAAGAGCGAAGAGATATGGAGACCTATGTATATGTATAAATAATTCACTTTGTTATAAAGCAGAAACTAACACACCATTGTAAAGCAATTATACTCTAATAAAGATGTTAAAAAAAAGATTAGAGACACACAAAGAGAAAGATTTGGAAAGGGCAAGGAGACTGGTGGATCAACATTAGAAATAGAAAGAGGCAGGAAAAACTGATTAGAGAGAGAGGAGGGAGGTGGATGATGTAATATCTACCAGATTAAGAGGCACTTTGAGGACTTCCCTGGTGGTGCAGTGGTTAAGAAACCACCTGCGAATGCAGGGGACACGGGTTTGAGTCCTGGTCTGGGAAGATCCCACATGCCGCGGAGCAACTAAGCCCGTGCGGCACAACTACTGAGCCTGTGCTCTAAGAGAGCCCATGAGCCATAACTACTGAATCTCGCACGCCTAGAGCCCGTGCTCCGCAACAAGAGAAGCCACCACAGTGAGAAGCCTGCTCACTGCAACGAAGAGTAGCCCCCACTCGCCACAACTAGAGATAGCTCACACGTAGCAACAGACCCAATGCTGCCATAAATAAATTTATTTTTTTTAAAAAGAGGCACTTTGAGAAAAGAACAGATATAATTTAAATGGATTTAAAGAAAGTTTTACCATATTAATAGAATTTTAAAGCCATCCTTCTCCTGGAGAATAATACAAAGCATTCCACATTATTAATATGGAGTAAAATTCCATATTATTCTCTACTGCTTTTAAAAGAGATATTTTTTGTACCATAAAATCAATTTTTTGGTCCACCACCAGCATTAAAAAAATAGACTAGAATAGAAAATGTCAATGAGCACTGCATGTATTATTGTTTTGCAAAAATATTGTTTTAGTTATATGTGCATATACATGTGTGGGTGTTTGTATGTGCTTGTCTGTATACTGCACTACAATGTAAAATGAATTCTTTACTGAGGGTGGGAGTCAAAACAGTTTAAAAGCCTCTGCCCTAGAATATTCTTAAACATGTATCCTAAGAAACACAAACCTTCATAGCAGCATTATTTATACCCTAAAAAAGTGGCAACTCTGAACATCCTTAGACAGGAAAATGGATAAATAAACTGTGGTATTTTTATATCATGGAATACTAGACTGCAAGAAAAATGAATACACTACAGCTTTACAAAACAGCACAGATAAATCTCAAAAACATGTCAAATGAAAAAATTGCTCACAAAAGAGCATACACAGACTTACTCCACTTATATAAAGTACTAAAATAGTCAAAATAGAAAATATATGACTTAGTGATATACACTGATATGAGAAAACTTTTTTTTTTTTTTTTTTTTTTTTGCGATACGCGGGCCTCTCACTGTTGTGGCCTCTCCCGTTGCGGAGCACAGACTCCGAATGCGCAGGCTCAGTGGCCATGGCCCACAGGCCCAGCCGCTCCGTGGCATGTGGAATTCTCCTGGACCAGGGCACGAACCCGTGTCCCCTGCATTGGCAGGCGGACTCTCAACCACTGCGCCACCAGGAAAGCCCGAGAAAACTTTTTTTTTTAAAAAAGGAATGGGGTGGTAAATACATCAGAATTCTGATTACGTCTTGGAGCCTGAAAGGACACACAGACATTTAGGGAAGTGTGTTGTTTCCATTTCTTATGCTGATGTGGAGTGTATGTGTTTGTTTTTTGTTATACTTTAAACTATATGTACAGGTTATATGTACTCTTTTGTATGTATATTTTATATAAAAAAATTTCTACAGTGAAATTACTGTTGTTGGAACAACATTCTTTTAATTAACAATGGAAGAATTATTGGTCTTGAATATTTTATATCTAAGACTTTAAATAATACCTCAATATTTGAAGAGCTTTTTTGTTAATTTTGGGTGGGGTGTAGTTCTAGTTGTATAGTCATATCATCTGCATATATCAATAATTTTGTTTCCTCCTGTTTGCTATAGTTCTTTTTGCTGTTGTTGTTTTATGTCAAATTGTTTAATCTAGAAGTTCCAGAAAAATTAAAAACAAAAGATGTTTTTTAATTAAAAAATAAAATATTTTGTTTTATTCTACACTGTAAAAGAAATGACATTTCACTATTGAGTGTAAGGTAGATTGTTGCTTTAGGAAAATGTTATTTATTGTAAAATATTATTTATTTACTGTAAAGGAGGATGTTATGAGCTGAAATGTATCCCTCCAAAACTTGTATTTTGACATCCTAATCCCAAATACCTCAGAATATAACTGTGTTTGGAAATAGGGCCTTTAAAGAGGTAATTATGGTAAAATGAGGTTTTATTGGGAAGGTCCTAATCCAGTATGACTGGTATCCTTAAGAGAAAAAGAGATTAGAACATAGCATGTATGCACAGAGGAAAGACCACGTGAGGACACAGTGAGATGGCAGCCAACTGCAAGCCGAAGAGAGAGAACTTGGAACATTAAACCTTGATCTTGAGCTCCCAGCCTCCAGAAATGGGAGAAAATAAATTTCTATTGTTCAAGTCACCTAGTCTCTGGTATTTTGTTATGGCAGCCAAGCAAGACAACTCAGATTGTACATCCTTATAGTCAGAAAAAACTATGCTGAAGACCTGGTTCTAGCACAAACTAGCTATGTGGCCTTGGCTGCATTACTTGAGCTCTCCAATGGTTTTACGTGATGAATAATAATAATACCTACAAAAAGGGAGTTATGAGAAAATACGCCTGAAGTATTCATAGTAAATTTAGCTATTATTAAAAGTTGTCAAATTTTTTAAATGCTATTTCAACACATCTCAAAATGCATAAAAATATCCCAATCATGAGGTGCAGGCATTTTACTCAATGGGAAGAAAATGCAGACAAAGATATACACCACAAGATATTAGTCACAGCATGGTTTATATTAACATAGAGTAGAAATAATCCAGGTATTTAAAAATAACATAACAGTAAGTAAGATATAACTGCAGACAGAATAGTTTGTAGTTATTAAAAAGCACTGTGATAATATTTACAACACATTAAGTACAAACAACAAAACCTTATATTATGGTATGACCTTAACAAATTAAATATACCTAGAAAAAAGACTAAAGAAAGAGAGCATGTCAAGATTATTAATAGTGGTTCCATTTCCCTAAAAGCTTAACTTGTGTGTATGTATTACCTATCCAAAAACTAAATAAAATTTAACTGTAAATAACAAAATGTTAGTGATTATCCTATTTTTAAAACACAAAATAGAATTCAGATCTGTTTTGATAATTCCTATGGTGTAGAGTATAAGCACTGTAGGACTTAATAATTTGGAGAAATATTTCACTTCAGGTCAACAAAATTTTAATATCTACCTGTTTTGTGATAGATTCTTATATACTAAGAGTTCTAGAGATGTAGTGGGTCTTCAAAGGAGAACTACGAATATTCCAAGAAGTGAGAATAACACAAAAAAAGAGACAGCTCTGTATTAATAGAGTCTAAGTAGCCTACTGTATTATCTACTATAGAAAATAAACACTTTGCTATAAAATTTGAACTATATATAGCCATATTTCTTAATAATTTCATTTGTATCACTCACAAGTTTTTTATTAATTTCAAATGGCTATAGAAGGAAAAATTACTTTATTATTTTTATATTTCCTTCTTTCCCTTTATTAATTATTTATAAACATAAGATTTATCATCATGATCTGATATTCAATCTTATGTAAAAATAAATAAGATCACAATGTAATAGGAAAGACCAAAAAGTAAGTAAATTATTGCACACGAAAATTGATGGCAATTTACCAGCACATTAGTACTTAGGCTTTTATGAGTGAAAAATTAATAAGAAGGAATAATATATTTATTGTTTATTTTGTTAACAGTATAAGAGTAAACGCTGAACGGTGTGAAACATTGTTAGACAGTCATTAAGCCCATTACTAATTACAACTCTTCCAAAACTTACTGTATGAATAAGTACTTAAATAGAACTTGACTTAGTTCAATTAAGAATTTCTCTTTTTATGGTTCTTCATAGATGCCTTGTTTTTAAAAAAACAAAGAATGTAATAATACTATAAATTGCAAATTATTATTTTAATCATGCCAATCTTTGCATAATTGGTAACTGTTAGACACATCATTGATAAGAAACATCAAAGAATGTCTTTTGTTTCCATTTCCTTGATATTTTCAGATTGCAAAACAGAAAAAATCATAATAATTGGACTGGTTCTTTTTCAAGTAATATTTAATGAGCTATATAATAAGGACTATGCTAGATGCTAAGTGAGTAAAACTGACAAATTCTTTGCCCGTATGGAGATGTCATTCTAGTGGGCGAGTTAAACAATAAATAAGGGAATAAAATATAATCAAATTAAATGTTGCTTTAAGTGCTGTGAAAAATAAGAGCAAGTGGTAGTGAAACAGAAAAAGAAATGAGGATGTACAATCTATTTAGATGGTAACAGAAATCATTCTGAGATGAAGATCTCCGAATTGAAACCTGAAGAATGAGAACTTGACCCAGCATGGCTGACGTTTAGGACCAAGGGGTAAAGCACCATGATGAGGTTGGAGATGTAGGGAGGGGAAGATCGTGCCAATTCTTGGACTTCATTTGAGATACAATGGGAAGTCAGTGGAGGATCCAAGCTTTTTGAGAATAAGTTGGAATGGGACAGAAATGGAAGTAAGGAGAGCAATAAGGAGGTTCTTACAACAGTCTAGACGAGGTATTGACATAATGGTAGCTTGGACCAGAGTGGTATCCATGGGAATTGAAAGTTCTGAACATTATGTAGACATTATAGCAGGATCACTTATCATATTTGTTCCAATAACCTGCTGACATATCTGTACCATGCATCAATGTGAACCACCTGAGGACTGGTATGTTTCTTATTCATCATTGTCCACCAAATTTCTGATGCTCATTATTGAATAAAAATACACATGAATGAAAGAATGCTCAACATCACTAATCATCAGAGAAATGCAAATCAAAACTACAATGAGGTATCACCTCACACTGTCAGAATGGCCATCATCAAAAAATCTACAAACAATAAATGCTGGAGAGGGTGTGGAGAAAAGAGAAACCTCTTGCACTGTCGGTGAGAATGTAAATTGATACAGCCACTATGGAGAACAGTATGGAGGTTCCTTAGAAAACTAAACATAGAACTACCATATGACCCAGCAATCCCACTACTGGCATATACCCTGAGAAAACCATAATTCAGAAAGAGTCATGTACCACAATGTTCATTGCAGCTCTATTTACAATAGCCAGGACATGGAAGCAACCTAAATGTCCATTGATAGATGAATGGATAAAGAAGATGTGGTACATATATACAATGGAATATTACTCAGCCATAAAAAGGAATGAAACTTGACTTATTTGTAGTGAGGTGGATGGACCTAGAGACTGTCATACAGAGTGAAGTAAGTCAGAAAGAGGAAAACAAATACCATATGCTAACACATATATATGGAACCTAAAAAAAAAAAAAACATGGTCATGAAGAACCTAGGGGCAAGATGGGAATAAAGATGCAGACCTACTAGAGAATGGACTTGAGGATACAGGGAGGGGGAAGGGTAAGCTGGGACAAAACGAGAGAGTGGCATGGACATAGATACACTACCAAATGTAAAATAGATAGCTAGTGGGAAGCAGCAGCATAGCACAGGGAGATCAGATCGGTGCCTTTGTGACCACCTAGAGGGGTGGGATAGGGAGGGTGGGAGGGAGGGAGATGCAAGAGGGAGGAGAAATGGGGATATATGTATATGTATAGCTGAATCACTTTGTTATAAAGCACAAACTAACACACCCTTGTGAAGCAATTATACTCTAATAAAGATGTTTAAAAAAAACATATGCATGAATGAATAAATCCTATGAACTTAAACCCCAGGCTTGAACGTGCACATTTTTAATTGTACCATATAAGAATTAATAATGTTTAGCCTTTTTTGTTTTCATGCTGCCAAACAGCTGTGTCAACTTCTAAAACTGAGATTAAGATCTAGAAAATATTTTAAGAATCACCTAATAAAACTCCTCTTTTCACAGGCCAGGAAACTGGAGCTCAGATAAAGAGTTACTCGAGATTATATTTGTTAGTAGCAGAGTTAGCAGTGGAACCCAAGAGTTCTTATTCCACAACTGGTGACCGTTCTACTGCCCTATACCCTTCTGATCAAAATCGTGTGAAAACGGTTCAACCAGTTTGCATGGCATGGATATAACTAAAAGTTTCATAGAAGATCACGAACACTGTTTAAATTATAGACTTGCTTATGAAATAAACTCGCCTCAAAAATGACAAACTGTGGAATACCAACACACCACTTTTTAATTTACTCACTCAAAGGACTTCATAAATTAAAGAGAAAAACACCCACATACACAGTAAATGACTAAATGTTCTTTGGTTTCCAAGGAATTCTCTCACCAGGCCTTAGAGTAGAGACATTTATGATGGAAGATGAGGTCACTTTTAAAAAGAAAACATTGGTTCTTTTGAATCTATGGAAAAGCGAATGTGTGTCAATATGCTGCTGACTCAGTCAGACCACAGTAACCATATGAGAATATTCTGCAGTGTTCCCAGACTTCGGAATACTTCTGACATTTTCCCATACTAAGACTATGACCAAATGACAACAATAAATATTTGCATAACATAAACACTGCCACACTTAAGAAAGCACACCACAGGTTCTGTATTTCCAGTCCAGGGTTGATGAAGCCTGTGTCACAGACTATATACATTGTCCATGAAAAATGGAACTCTATTCTCACACTGTCATTTATAGAGAGCTAAAATGTTAAATACCCAATTCTTCCTTCAGGGCTTAAAAACCCAACAAATTTGGGAGTCTATGAATGCTTCTGACACAGTTATAGATAGCTAAGCCTTAGAATGTCGCCATTGTATAAGGTTCTTTCATATATGCTGGACATAGTTTAAGAAAACAGCATTGACTCCATGAAACTGACCTATGCCTTATATTGACTGCAAATTCAGACATGTGTGGCACACCTGGAAAGGGAGTCTGTCTGTAGGAAGAAATGAGGAGATTCTTGTGAAAGAATTAATCTAAAGGGAATAGAGCATAGTTACACAAGTGTGGTCCAAGGACATTTGCACCACCATGAATTCACAATTTCCAACCTCAACTTGGAACTAAAACGTGACAGAAATCCTATGTTGTTTCCTGATCCAGAATTCATTCCAACACTCCACAACTATTGCAAACTCTGCTGTCCTAAAATCTCTAAGTCCTACCCCTCTCCTTTCTCTCGGCAGATGGTTTCACTTCCCACCTAAGAGAGATAACAGAAGCTATCAGGTATCAAAACCCTTGGCTCACTGCTACCCAAATCAGTAAACCTATTGATGACCACGGCCATTTTTTTTATGCTTTACTGCTGTTTCTGGAGAAATGACATCTTTCTTCCTATTCATGCATCAATTAATTCAACAATAAATCATTGTAGAATGCTTTGAATTTCACCTTTGGGGAAACTCACCCATTGGTTATCTTCTCTTTTTTCTATATCTTCAGTCTCTTTCTCCTTACTGAATCCTTCCCAGCAGCATTTAAACACGTTCAAATTTGCCTCATCTGAAAGAAACAAATGTACAAAAACAAAACAATTATTCCTTTCACCCTAGCTTCCTAGTCCCCCAGTTCTTACCCATGGTTGTACTTTCCTTCTCAAACTACTCATATAAGATGTCGCTTCCTCTTGCTTATCTCCACTTCTACTCCTCCATTTACTTCTCAACCCACCGCAAATGGCTTTCAGCCCAACCATTCTTCTGAATATGCTCACTTTTATATCACTAATGACTTCTATAGAGCAAAATCCAACAGAGCAAATCCCCAAATCCAACTTTTCACCCCTTCTCTTGCTTGAAGTATCATCAGCATTCAAAATTGTTAGCTGCTCCCTTTTTCTGGAAATAATTTGCTTCCTTGTCTTCTCTGATTCCATATTCTCTCCCATCTCTTTTCTCCCCATATTTCTACGGCCTCTTCCTCTCGGCCTCCGTTGACAGCACTACATTTTAATGTCTCTCAGGGCTCAGTCCTAGGCCATGTTTTCTTCTCATCCCGTGTGTCTAATCAATTCTACCTACTCTTACAAATTGAATGACCTCCCACAGTATATGCTGAGGATGCTCAAACGTATCTCCATTTCGGAATTCTCTATTGACCATCAGGTCCATTTCCCATCTATCCCTGACTTCTCTAGTTGAAGAAAGCAACCCAAATTCACTTTTCAAACACTGGATTTATGACCTCCACTCATTCCCAGAGCTGTCAATGCAATCGTTGTTCCCTGCATCAGTAAATAGAAGCACAAGTGACCAAGTTATTCAAGCCAGAAACTTGGAAGTCACTCGCCTCCTTTCCGCCCTTCACACCCTCATAGCCAAACACGTATCCTAAAAATTCTACCTTCTAATAGCTCTAGAATCTGTCTACATTGCTCTCTAATCAAAGTTCCAGTTACTGTTCAACTACTCGACTATAATAGAATAATATATTGTAATATACTCTACTGGTATATATCCTTGTGATTGCATTCTTAAAACTGTAGCCAGATTGAGCTTATAAAATGCAATTTCTACTGTATATCTCCCTGCTTAGAAGCTTGAATATTGTTTACATATTCACTATATATATTTGCTTCCATAAATAATAGATAACATTTTATTTATGTATTTAAATTTTTTATACATGAACTATATACTAGATATTCCTTTGGAACTTGCCTTTTTAACTAAACATCTTATTATTTTTTTTTTTCAAAGAAGATGTTGGGGATAGGAGTTTATTAATTTTTTTATTTATTTTTGCTGTGTTGGGTCTTCGTTTCTGTGCGAGGGCTTTCTCTAGTTGTGGCAAGCGGGGGCCACTCTTCATCGCTGTGCACGGGCCTCTCACTATCGTGGCCTCTCTTGTTGCAGAGCACAGGCTCCAGACGTGCAGGCTCAGTAGTTGTGGCTCACGGGCCTAGTCGCTCCGCAGCATGCGGGATCCTCCCAGACCAAGGCTTGAACCCGTGTCCCCTGCACCAGCAGGCAGACTCCCAACCACTGCGCCACCAAGGAAGCCCTAAACATCTTATTTTTTAAATGTTATCCTCAACAATTCATAAGCTCCAAGGCACTTTTTTCCAACTCATGAACAGGGTTCCACTGTATGGCTAAACCAGGGTTTCTTTATTTACCCCTCTACTGAGGACTATTATGTTAGTCCCACTTTTTCATCGCAATAAAAAATGCTGTGATTAAGTTTCTTGAAAATGTCTCTTGTGCATATATGTGATGTCTCTAAAACAGATACCCAAAAGACAAATTGCAAGGTAATGGGGATTGTACTTTTTGATCTTCACTAGATACTACATCACTACATAGGACTGATATACTCCAACTTCAGGATTGTGGTTATCTGGAAAGACAGGGAGGAAGAAGGGACATGAGTCTGGGATTTTAGCTGAAGTGAAATATTTTATTTCTTCAAACCCTGTGAGGCAAATGCAAAATACTAGGCTCGATGATGACTACAGAGGTATCTAATGTATTATTTTTTTACATTATTTTGTCCTTTTACAATATTTAATGATTTAAAATATTTTAAATCAAGCTTTCAGTGTTTCTCATTATCTTAGAATAAAAGTCAAGACTTTTACTGTGACTTACAAGGCCCCCCCTTGATCTGGTTTTCATGGGTATTTCCAGGCTTATTAAAGAAAAACACAGTGCTCTCATTTGACCTCTTCAAATGGGGTTTGATCTCTGGGAATTCAGGGTCTTCACACATTTTCCTGATCCTAAATCACTGAATATACTGAATTCCCACATTTTAGCTAGTTGTTTAGTTATTCTGTTAATTATGTCACTGCCAGAATATCATTTTTGAACATGGCTTGAGGCACCATTGCTTTTCCTCCAATTTTTCCCACAGTCACTTACTTATTTAATTCCTTCTCAGCTCTCAGATCTCAGCCTAAATGTTACTTCCTCAGGAATCCTTTCCTGACCCTCTGAGGCTGTTTAATTTCCCCTCAATATACCTTTCATACCATTCTTTACTTCCCATTTTGCAACATCCCTTACATTTGTAATTATTTCTTCACTATCTATCTTTAAACAATAATTGATTGATTGATTTACTTGTTTGCACCTATCACCCCCATTAGACTCTAAGCCCCCTTAGGACAGAAACTGTGTCTGTCTTGCTCAAAACTCTATTTCTAGCACCCAGCACAATGCTAAGCACATACATGTTCAATCAATAGTCACTGGAGAATGAAAGTGTCAGAGAAACAGTGTTAGGCAGGGTATGCTAGATCCTCCAGATCAGCTCCCAACCCTCAATAGAGCTGTGGAGATCTAGGGCAAGGGGCGTGAAATTTTTTTAAAAAATAATAAAATGAGAATCACATTGCCACAGATCTGTGAGATACTGAGAGCATAAAGCAGCAAGACCTTGGGGCCCATATGAATACATGTGGTTCAGGTTGATGTTAAGTCAACTTCCACATCTGGTGTGATAGTTGGTACAGGATGGAACAAGAATGGGACACACAATGGTCTGAGCCACAAGTAAGACCAACCAGATGTGAAACCAAACACTAGACTTTTGAGGGAAAGGAGACATCATTGGGATGATCAGAGAAGTGACCAGAATGGCAGAATGTCATGTCTTAGTCAGGAGCTCTACATTTACAAGCCCTTGTGAGAGGGTATCAATTTATCACAGAGTGAGTAGGAAAAGAATCATAGAAACAAAGAACTCTTCTTATTATTGCTGCTCTATCACACAAACACTTGATTATTTTGTCACTGGATCACAAAATGAAGACTAGATAAGTGAAATATTTTCATAATTCTATGTGATGTGGCAGAGCTGGAAATCATAGGTCTATGCTATTAGTTTTATCTAAAATACAGAAATATCAAGTGTGTTAGATCTTTAAGTCAGGGCAGATCTAAGGCAGAGAGAGTTCAAGTTTGCAAACAATCTATGGCTTTCAATAAAACATCTGTTTTTAACTTTGTACCTGATAAGTTGCTGCAAGTTATCCACACCCAGAAAATACTTATTTATGCTATGTATACATGCAGAGTTGAATAAAACATCCAGAAATATCTTTCCCTTCAAAAATTATTTTTTAGAAATGAGTTATTTTGTCTACCTGATCCTAAATCACTGAATTGACTGGATTCCCATATTTTAGCTAGTTGCTTTAGTTATTCTTTTATTTCACTGCCAAAATATCATTTTTGACATAAACCTGGCATAGGAAATGAAAACATAAGCTGTCTGAAGAAGCAACTCTTTAAATCCACCCGTTCTCTCACACCTCTTGCAGTTACCCTAGTGATGTTGTAAAACATCTTACTTTCCTGACCTTCTAAGATATTCTCTGGGGCCAGTACCCTAGACCCCATAATTCACTCAAAAGCTAAAGCTATTGTCAAGGCAGCAGTAATATACCCAAGAGTCTCGATAAATAACTCATTGAATGCATTCATTTCCAGAAGATGCACTCTACTATGAACCTGGTTCTTCTTCAAGACAGTGCAAATATTGCCTCAAACTTGAAGAGCTAGTTCAACATGGAACACCTATTGGGAAGGCTGAGGTAGAAAGACAAATTTTAGTCTACAAATATTAAAGTAGATTGTACATGCCTGTTAACTTGCAATTGTATTGCTGTCTTCCAGAGCAGCATTTGCAACCACAGGGTGGGAGAGGCAGGGAGAGAACCCACAGACTGGGGAATGAATAGAAGTTTGTGGATCCTACAAGCACTTCCTTGTGATGGCCCAGGGAGGAAGCCAAACCCCCAGATGGCTGTGGCCTCTAGAGGTGAGGGTGATCCAGAATCAGTGTGTCACCTATTTCCTCCTCTCCAGCTGACGTGCATTCACTGCTTCTCTAGGTAGCCTCACTGAAAGAGCAGGTAAAAATCCTTGTCACCTGCCATTTAAGTAAGTGCAATTGTATTCAGTTTAACATTTCTCACGTGAGGCATACTGTATCTTTCTGCAAAAATAACGATCATCTGTGTGGCTTTGGCACACTGCGAGCATTTTCACTGGGCACTTCCCTCTTCTTGCCATTCCTGCTCATCATTAAGTCTGGCATCTGTCCTCCCTGGTTACCACAGAGACATAAGCTGGACTTGCCCATGTGGTCTCTCGGGTCTGGAGACTTCTGCCTCAGAGTCACTACTGGAATGTGGGAAACTTTAGAAAAGCTAGGAGGCCAACTGCCTAGGATATTAAGTCCTTGGGAGTGACATCCGAGGGAAATCGTTGCCTCTTTGCTGAACCTAACACAGTGTCTGTCAAAAATACCATATCAATCATTCTTTTCAATATTCTGTCTTTTCTATTTTGAATATAAGCCACATGAGGGCAGAAACTATATCTTTCTTGCTCACTATGTGACTGAAACATGGTAGTGATTTAAGAAATATATGGTGAGTGAATAGATGTTTAGGGGATGGATGGATGGATGGATGGATAGATAAATGGATGGTGGATGGATAAATGAATGGGTGATGGGCAAACATTTTCTCATGGGTCTTTGGGTTTCACAGAGTTCAATATTATTTGAAATGAATCATCCCAACATCCCTACAAAATGGCATTAAGAAAGAGGAAGAAAGCCTTGTTAAAGACTCCGCTAGGTACAATTAGTGATATATAAAAAAAGAAAGGCCCTTTAAGACCTCTGTGTTTATTAACCTCACTAGTATTCCTAAACTGAATATTATTCACATTATGTAATCTGAACATGTTTAATTCTAGTAAATTAACATATGAGCAGTTGCTAGAGTAGGAGAGACTATTTGTGTTTTCCCTGGGATCTGCCCTGTAAATCACACCTCTAAATGCAACTACAATAATTAGTGCCTTTAATCAATTTCCAGATCTCTTTGTTCCATAGACAAAAGTTCAGGGAAGGCATTTCATGAGTGAGACTGTTGTGAAGACTCATATCTTCCACAGCAGTGGGCGTGTGCGTGAGGAAGGAGAGGGAGGTTCCCCTGTTCTCAAGCTTTCAAATCCTGTCGGTGGTGGAGGCAGCAACACAATCAGAGCTATGTCTTTGAAAATCTACAACATCTCTTAGCTCTCTCCCAGATGCCTTAGTGCCCCTATCATATTAGCTCTGTTGGCATTTGGAGGGAAAAGAACTTCTAAGGCATTTTATTTTCTGTGAACTTGGAGCCACGTGCAAATGCAAATACAAATTTTTTTTTTCTTTTTTGATGAGGAGTCCCTGCTAATATTTAATAATGTGATCCTGTGCTATAAAAACAGTTTCTCGGGCTTCCCTGGTGGCGCAGTGGTTGAGAGTCTGCCTGCCGATGCAGGGGACACGGGTTCGTGCCCCGGTCCGGGAAGATCCCACATGCCGCGGAGCAGCTGGGCCCGTGAGCCATGGCCGCTGAGCCTGCGCGTCCGGAGCCTGTGCTCCGCAGCCGGAGAGGCCACAACAGTGAGAGGCCCGCGTACCTCAAAAAAAAAACCCACAGTTTCTCCGGTTGAAGAATAAACATAGGCAACATTCCAGGGCAGGCAAGGCTGAAAAACATTATTATTATTACTATTTCACCTCAATAATACTAGTCTGAGGCAACTAGTTTCATGGAAAATGTGTGTGGACCTGCACGCGTAAACACTGCCAGAAATTGCAGAAATATTGAACATCCATTCAAGGACCAAAGAAGGAAACGCTAGACTCATTAATGACACATCTTTCAGGGTTATTGTTCCTTAGGAGACCAGCGATTTTAATTTTTTGGTCTTCTTACATTTGTTAGAAGTTATGCTGAAAACTTTTGTACCTTCACAGAGGAAGGGACAATAAACAAGAAAACAAAATCTCCGTTACCATCAGGAAAAAGAAAAACTAGTGATCTGATGAGACGTGGTAAAAGAAAAATCTGGAAAACTGGTAGTTTGATAGAATTTGGTGACCATTTTTCCTAAAATGAAATAAAAATTTAAGGAAATGTGATGTTGCACTTTGACCTTCACCACTCCTAGAGTTCCAGTACACTGTAAAAATCTGTTCTCCTAATTTCCATCTTCATCTTTGAGACTGCAGTAGCCTCCCAGGACTTTGTCTTATGCATAAAGTTATTATCCCCTTTTGTATCAGGTCTGTTGTAAATGTTCATTATAATCACTGCTGCTTAATTTAGCAGATGGTTGGAACTGAACAATTCTTCTCGGAGGAATTAAATATGGTTACGTCATTTCCCAAGTTGATTTAAAAGAAGTAATTTGAGATCAAGCAATGTTTCAGATTCAGTACTAGTTCAGAATCATTGCCATAGATGTTTTCTTTTCTCCACTTCTATAATTTTGAACATCTAAGATGAACTGCATTGACGTTCCAATTTTTTATGTTTAAAGTTATTCAACAAAGAAATAAAGATGAATAAATTATTGTACCCAAATCCCACATTTTACTACATGATTGATCAGGAGTCCCCAAAGGAATTTTCCTATTGTTTGCGTTCTCATCTGTTGTCAGCAAATACAAGGTGGATAGAAATTATTTCTTACACCAAACTTCTGATCCACCTCCCATGAATACTTTGCACTGCTCTCAAGATACCGTGGTGGTCAGATATAATTAGCACGAAACAGAGAGGCTTCACCTAAAAAAATGTCATCTATGTTTTTGGTTCAATGGATATTCAATTGGCTGAGAATTATTTTAGCAGGATCGCACATTTTCAAAGACAAGAAACTGAAAAGGAGAGATTGTTCATAGACCCCAGTCTGTCTCTAAATAACAGGGTCCTTCTCCCCACTCTAGCATCTCTTCCAAAAAGGAAGTATTTCTAAACCAAAATTTCAACATTCATAAGGACTTATTCTTATACGTTATTCAATTGTTTTGAACTTCCAATTTCTATGCTCTCCCAGCCACTGACTGTTCCTGTTGATTTTTACTTTGGACACTACAGGAAGCAAAAGAGGGGTAATATTTGAGGTAATATAGAGGGTTGATACACTCAGGGGAGCTCATTACTATGCCATTATATTTTGTATATAGAAGCTTTCTTCTGAGGAAGTAAAGAATCTTAATTTCAAATAGGAAGTCAGCTTTGCAGTTGCCCTGTGAAACTGGCAAATTATATTGAAACAGGCAGACATCTTCTAGCGAGTGCTGGGATTGTAACAGAAGGTAGTTAGGTGACTTGGGTTTGTGTTTGTGTCTGTCACTTGCTAGCACTTTAGACTTCAGATTTCTCTGTTTTCATATCCTCTTCATAACTACAAGTTACGGCCATGAAGAGGAATAGAATAGCATATGTGTATAATAACGTATATGAATAATATATACACATTATTTTATATATGAATATTTATATATTATATATATTCATATATAAAATAAGGTATATCATATAAATAAAATAATGTGTACATAAATAATATATATAAATATATATATAATAATGTGGATACATTCCATATATATTCAGACGTTCTCTATGAATGATAAAAATACTGTGTAAAGATATTTTTAACATTATTGTTGTCAGTAACCTCTCCCCTCTCTTCAGAGAAGTTGAGAGAAAGGAATGGTAAGATGCCATCCACGGGTATCCTTGTACCCTGCCCCAGATGGTTTTCACCACTGCTGCTTCCCTCCTGCACACCCCCCAAGGAGATAAAGGAAAAGATGTACACTCTTCCCTGTGCTTGGTCAGCTACATGCTTTGTATCCCGATCATGAGGATGGCAGCTACTGTGGTGGTGATAAATAGTAGTCCAGCCGGCTGAAGTAGGTTTGCAGCTGGCTTCCCAAGAGAAACCTTCTCTCAGCCTGGCAGAGGGGAAACGGCATAAGTTTTATAGTCAGACAAGCTCATTTTCTAATCATGGTTTATCTCTTATCTACCACCAGTTGAATCCTGGGCAGTTACTCAATCCTTGTAATTCTTGTAATCTTGATTCCCTCCTACTAGATTAAAAAGAACTGAACTACCTTTTTAGGATATTGTAAGGCTTAAGTAAGAAATCAAAGTGAAGCTTCTGATGCAGTTTTGATCACTAAATAGGTCTTTAATACATGCTATATCCTGTCTTTATTCCATCTTCAATTCTTTTTCTATTCTTCTGGCAGCATTCAAGAAGCTATCAGGACCATTCATTGCAGACTCCTTCTCTCTGAACCAGTATTCCTCAGCCCATCCCCCCAAAACCAGCATCTCCCCTAGAAAAAGTGTTTGGTTTTTCTTCCTATAAACTTCAATGACATTCATTGAAAAAGTTATCCTTTTGTCATAATTTCTTGTGATCCAAAGTAGCTTTCCAATTAAGTCTTTATTAGGATTATTCTTGTATTTTGCAAAAGAGACGATGGGAGAAAGCATCTCCCATAAGAGCTAAAGAGCTCTTACGTGATTTTCCTTTACACCGCAGCATTTTGGTTTATAAATTTTTGTCTCAAACTTAGTTTCATTTGAAACCAAGGAAAGCTTTTCATCTGCAGCCTGTTTTTTTATAAGGATTTACAAAAGTTTATAGTCAGTTTTGCTGTCAGTTTGCATTTATTTTTCTTGAGATCCCTAGTGGTTATGTCAAGAATATAATTGCTTGGGTGATTCACAGATAAATTTTTCTAGCAAACACTGATAAAAGAGTAATGGTTATTAAAATTTCATATGATAAAGAGTTAATTCAAAGAATCTGAATTTGAAACTATATGAGACCTTCAAGATCACTTGCTTCGCTTCGATACCTTATTTTTAAACAGCTACCATGATAGAACATTTGCAAATGTCATGGTGTGTTCTACTAAAAGCATCGCATATTGTCTGAATTCCACATGATTTCCCTTTAACAGATGAAAAAGTTGAGGATCTGAAAGGTTTACTAAATTTTCCAAGGTCAGGTGGCAGAGAAAGATCTAGGCACTGCTGATTCTTAACCTTGGCTCTTTTCACTAAGCAATGATTATTGTTTTATGTGAGAGGAAACTGAAACCGAGGGCTCGTCATTGATTGGGAGGGGGTGACGGAGCTGGGATGAGACATCTCGGCTCTTGAATACCCAATTTAGTCTGCATTTTGACCTTATCACCCATTAAGATATTATGAGATGGGCTTCCATCATATTTTTCTTGAGGGTTTTCATTTATATTGAGGAATTAAACACAAACAGGGTTCCCTGACTTTCTACTTTGTCTCAGTTTTCCATTTGTGTTCATGTTTTCTTTCTCATAATTCTCCACTTCTAATTCCATTGTATTATTTCTTTTCATTACATAGGGCCTTTTAAATCTTCTCTATAACTTAAGGGATAGGTAAGGAATGAATGAATGAAGTATAAATAGCCCTATAGAGAAGTGAAAAATGCATGAGCAAATGAAATAGTTTAGGGCTCTAAAAAATGTGATGTTTTGAATATAAATGATGCTTCTTCTCTTCTCTGCCCTATACTTCACTCTCCTCTATATGTTAAAGCATCATAGTCCACTGCATGTCCTGGAGAAGTACAGCCAGGCTGAGGTCCACAAGAAGTAACCAGGAACACTTTGGGAACTTTTACAGCAATTGCGTGAACCACCTTGATTTGCTCAGGCCTTTTCACCCACCGCTTGGTTAGATCCAGGTTCCGATTTAGGGCTCTTTACGCTGGCTTTTGATTCTACCTCCAGTGCTTGGACTTGATGGCTGAGTAAGTCTGACTCTCCGGGCTTGGGTCTTCCCAGCTTTTCCAGGCCTTGGCTGAAGCATTCTACTAGAGCCTCGTTCTCCTTTCTCTTTCAGGATCCATTCCTCTCCTGGCCTAGCCCCCAGGTCTCAAAATCCTGCTCTCTGCTCAATGGAAATGTGTTCAAGCCAAGACTGTTGGTCTTTGTTCATCAGACATATTTCTCCAAGGCAGTGATGAATTTATCCATGTCTTTCCAACATTATATGGTCTCCTCAGCATAATAAACATTAACACAATGCAAAGCACAATTTTTAAAAATCCAGGAGGTTGGTAAAGAATGTGGCCATAAAGTAAAATGAAAGTCTTTACATGAGCAGTAACTTTGATGTGGGTGTAATAGACATAGCTAACCACTTGATCACACAGCACCAGGGATCATCTCCAATTCAAGGGGAAAAGAAGTAGAAGTATATTGTGCCACCTATCTTACCTCCCAAATGCTCATGGTGCCCACTCCTGCTACACCACCTTTTCTCTCTCAGCCTGTATCTATGGCCTCACGGGGAGTTCCCTACATTCAGTTGACAGAGGAAGAGAATCCTGGTTTACAGATGGTTCTGCACAATATGCAGGAACCTCCTAGAATTGGATGCTGCAGGATCACAGTTCCTCACTGGGACATCCCTGAAGGACAGTGGTGAAGGGAAATCCTCGCTGAGGGCAGGGCTTCAGGCAGTGTACCCGGATGTTCACTTGGCTTGGAAAGATAATTAGCCAGACATGCAGTTATATACCAATTCATGGACTATGGCCAATGGTTTGGCTGGATGGTCAGGAAGGAATATGATTGGAAAACTGATGACAAAGAAATTTGGGGAAAATTGATGACAAATATTTGGATAGACCTCTCTGAGTGGGCAAAAATGTGAAGATATTTGTGTCCCACGTGAATGCTCACCGAAAGGTGACTCAGCAAAGGAACATTTTGATAATTAAGTGGAAAAAATGACCTATTTTGTGGCTATGAATCACCCTCTTTCCCCAGCCACCTCTGTCCTCACCTAATGGGCTCATGAACAAAGTGGCCATGGTGGCAAGGATAAAAGTCATGTATGGTGTAAGCAACATGGACTTCCACTCACCAAAGCCAAGCTGGCTATGGCCTTGCTGAGTGCCCAATCTGCCAGCCGCAAAAGACCAACACCGAGTCCCCCATATGGCACCATTCCTCAGGGTGATCAGCCAGCTACCTGTAGCAGGTGGACCATATTGGATGGCTTGCATCATAATAAGGGCAGCATTTTTTTCTTATTGGAATACACACTTACTTTGGATATGGATTTACTGTCCCTGAAATGCTTCTGCAAAACCACCATCCATGGACTTATAGAATGCCTTATCTACTGTCATGTTTTACATTGCTTCTTATCAAGGAACTCAATTCACAGCAAGTGAAGATTGGCAACGGGCCCAGGCTCATGTAATTCACTGATTATCCTGAATCAGCTGGTTTGATAACTGGTGAAATGGCCTTTTTTTTTTTTTTTTTCACTGTTGTGGCCTCTCCCATTGCCTAGCTGCTCCGCGGCATGTGAGATCCTCCCGGACCGGGGCACGAACCCATGTCCCCTGCAACGGCAGGTGGACTCTCAACCACTGCGCCGCCAGGGAAGCCCTTGAAATGGCCTTTTGAAGACTGAGTTACAGTGAAAGCTAGATGGCAATACCTTGCAGGACTGCAGCCAAGTTCTCCAGAAGGCTGTATATGCTCAGAATCAGCATCCAATATATGGTGCTGCCTCTCCAATAGCCAGGATTCATGAGCCCAGGAATCAAAGGGTAAAAATGGGAAATTCACTACACATCATTACTTCTAGTGACCCACTGGCAAAGTTTTTGGTTCCTGTTCTCTTGACATTATGCCCTACCAGCCTAGAGGTCTTATCCAGAGAGAAGAATGTTTTTACCAGGAGACACAATAATTCCATTGAACTGGAAGTTAAGACTGCCACCTGGCCACTTTATACTCCTTATGCCTCTGAATCAACAGGCAAAGAAGGGAATTATGGTGTTGGCTGGGGTGATTGACCCTGACTATCAAGGGAAATTGGACTATTATTCTATAATGGAGGTAAGGAAGAGCATGTCTAGAATACAGGAGACCCTGTAGGGCATCTCTTACTATTACCATGCTCTGTGATTAAGATCAATGGAAAACTTCAACAACCTAATCCAGGCAGCACTACTAATGGCTCAGAAGCTTCAGGAATGAAGATTTGGGTCACTCCACCAGGTAAAGAATCACGACCAGCTGAGGTACTTGCTGAAGGCAAAGAAAATACAGAATCGGTAGTAGAAGAAGATAGGCATAATCATCGGCTACAACCATGTGACCAGTTACAGAAACATGGATTGTACTGTCATGAGTATTTCCTCCTTATTTTGGTATGGATATTTGTGTGTGTGTGTGTGTGTGTGTGTGTGTGTGTGAGTATACAACTTGTGATGGCTAATTTTACATGTCAGCTTGACTGGGCTATGGGGTGTTCAGACATTTGGACAAACATTATCCTGGATGTGTCTCTGAGGGTGTTTCTGCACGAGATTAACATTTGAATTATAGACTGAGTAAAACACAGTGCCCTCCCATGGGTGAACTTCATCCAATCCACTGAGTGTCTGAATAGAACAAAAGGTTGAGTAAGGGAGAATTTGCTTTCTCTGCCCGACTGTCTTCAAGCTGGGACATAACTATTCTGCTGCCTTTGGACCCAGACTCAGACTGGAACTTACACCTTTCACACTCCTGGTTCTTGGACTTGAACTCAGACTTGGACTGGAACTGTATTGTTCCAGCTGATGGTATTATCAGCTCCCCTAAGTCTCCAGAAGATCTTGGGACTTCTCAGCTTCCACAATCTTGTGAGCCAATTCTCCTCATGAGCCAATATATCCTATTCATTCTAGTTCTGTTTCTTGGGAGAACTCTAACATACCTGTTCAACACTTAATCACTACTTGTCACTTTAAATAAAATTATTTGTGAGATCATTTATGGTCTGACTACATGTCCCCTGAGTGTATTACAATAGTAACAGGTATTGTTAGTATTATTACAATGTAGTAATTACCAAACTACACACTACAGCAACAGTAATGACATCCAACTGTTGTTTTACACCTAAGAAAATGCCAGGCACTGTTTTTAGTACTTTATATGTATTAATTCATGCAATCCCTACAACAAACCTGTGAGTTAGATTTCATTATGTTTCGAATTTACAAATAAGGAAACTGAGGCACAGAGAGGTTAATTAACATACTCAACTATTGGGTTGGCCAAAATTTTCTGTAA
Source organism: Kogia breviceps (assembly GCF_026419965.1). Lineage (NCBI taxonomy): Eukaryota > Metazoa > Chordata > Mammalia > Artiodactyla > Physeteridae > Kogia > Kogia breviceps. The sequence continues at coordinate 68,305,748 of NC_081321.1, read as the reverse complement.
TGTCTTACAGAAAAACCCGAACGAACATTTTGGCCAGCCACATTCATGCTGCAGCCTGGGCTTGAAACACAGCAGGCTGGACCTAGATCTCTATCGTGCAAACTGTAGCTTATATTATTTTGCTTTGGAATTCCATAATGGAGGGCAGTAGTCTTCACACTATATTCTCTGCACCTAATACATCAGAAAAGTAGCTTGAAAGTATAGTAGTAAGTAAGTAAGTAAGTAGTATCCTGGAACTAGACCTACTGGACATGAATCCCAGTCCTAACCCAATAACTTTTAACTGTGTGATTGGAGGCAAGTTACTTAACCGTTCTGTGCCTCAGGTTTTTCACCAGGATTTTTGTTACAATTAAATAAACCAACACTTATAAAGTGCTTAGAACAGTATTTGGCATTTAGTAAGTACTCAGTATATGTTAGCTTTTCTAATGATGCTGGTTTTATTCATCAATTTATCCGTTCCCACCACCCAGTAAAAGGCATATAATAGAGACTCAATAGCTATCTGATAAATTAAAGAATATATTTGTTTTACTCCACATTGCATTCTTCTATCTGACAACAGTACTGCCCACTTTCCTTCCATTCACCCCTTCATCACCCATAATGTATGAGGCACTGTGCTAGAGGCTAGGGTGACAGAGCGAATAAGACATGATGTTGCCCTTGAGGCACTTGGAGCTGAGTACATAAACTGACATAATACACAGAATATGGTGTCATGAGTGGAATAACATTCTAACCTGAACCTTATGGGAGGACAGAGGGTGGAACATCTCTCTAACTGGGAGGGAGGGGGAGGGGGCTACCACCAGCGGCAATGTAAACGACCTTCTGCTGTGAGCTACTTGTAGTAACTAAGGGAAATAGACTGTTCTCATAACCATTTCCCCAAATATCAAGATAATGCTGCTGAGGACACTGGTTTGTTAGGATGAGCAAATTCAGGTGTGACCTTACCGGTGGAAAGATTAGACGGCTACCTACCTCCTGCCTATTGAACGGATGCCAGGACGGGTCTCCTGGCCCTCACAACTCTTCTTATGCAACTGAGACCAACTAGGTTCTAGGCCTAAAGGAAAGAAAGAGGGCACGTCAGTCAGAAAGGCATTTGCCTGCTAGTGACTAAATGCCCAGTGAAGACTGCCTTACAGACGGGGGTGATTCTTCTCACAAAACAGGAAGTCTGGCAATAAGCAGGTATTGGCCTTGATTCAGCTGCTTAACAATTTTATCAGGAACTCAGGTCTTTTCCTTTCCTCTAAGGTGCTGGCTTTGGCTTTTATATTCATCACCCCAAGGTTGCAAGACGGCTGCTCTCACCTTCAGATTTCACTTTCCTATTCAAGACCTGAAGGGGCAGTTAACATGCCAGCCTTTTATGAAGAAAGCAAAGCCTTTCCAGAATTCTGCCTAGCAGACCTCTGCTTGCATTTCATTGACACATGGGCACTGCCAGCTGGACTGGAGCCTGGAAAAGCCAGAGACAGTACTATCACAATTCGCTTAGACGAGGGGTTGGTAAACGTTTTCTGTAACAGGCCAGATGTAAATATTTTAGGCTTTGTAGCCCATACAGTCTCTGCTGTAATCACCCCATCCTGCCATTCTAGCCACCTTAGACAATCTATAAATGACTGAGTGCTGCTGTATTCCAGTAGCACTTTATTTATGGACATGGAAATTTGACATAACTCTCACATATGATGAAATATTATTCTTTTGATTTTTTTCAACCATTCAAAAATGTACAAAACAATCTGAGCTCACAGGCTGTATAAAAACAGATGGCGGGCCTGATTTGGTCCAGGAGACCATAGTTTGCTGACCTCTGGCTTGGACCCATGATAACCCATCAACCGGATCTGGGCAAAAATCTATGACAAAGTTGGTGTTCTAATAGTTGAACTATTAGAGAAATGACTACTGGATAGGGAACTAACAATGCTGCAATAAAGGGTAGCTTTAATTTTCTCTATGAAATAGGATGTATATAAAGTATCTTCTGTATGATGAGGACATATTTTAGTTCCTTTCACTTTCCTCCATTTTCATTTAAAATTCTTTCTTATTCATAAAGGCCTTTTCTCTGCTCCATGAAAACAGCTGTTATCCAGACTCTGATTTTTAAAGAATTAATATCAGGAAAGTTTTGTTTTTTTGGGGGGGTATCTATCTTTCAGTCAACAAGGGATTGATTACTTCCTGTTGCTGCTCTTTAACGGACAGCTAAAGAGCCCTAAAATTTATGAACTAGAAACTCTATTTAAGTTTCAAAAATGTTTCACAGTTTTCTTCCTGGCTTCCAGTGGTGAGGGAAATACAAATGGAAACCTAGCATAGAGAGAGATTTCTTGCATTCTACTTTTGCCCAATCTCATTATACATTCTCCACTTATAAGAGAGAAGAAAAAAAAAAGATTTGTAACAAGCAAAAAATAGGCGCCCTCTTTATATATTTAATTACAAAGGCAATTTCCTTTATAGCCTACTTACAGTAATACCTCTTCACATGTTGCCAAAAGTATCACAACTTGTTTATTCAAAGGTTATGTGTGAATGAGCTTTTTGATATTAATCAAGTAATTTGCTAGCATTGCTGGGAAAAGGAAAAAGCTTTATCCTGAAAAATGAAACAGCCCATTAATCATGTTCATTCTATTGAAGACAATTATGGAGAGACAGAGGGCAAACAGACCCTTCAGATAAGAAATTGCTAAACTGATGAAACTTTTAATAGGGTTTGGCATAGACTTCTGCATAGAAAGTGATGAAGTAAACTAACTTTAATCAATTTACAAATTCGATATATCAGGTATTTATGGATTCCAAAGTTACCGCTTGTTATTAACCGAAAAAACCCCAAAGAATATGCCAAGTTCAAGAGCAAAATTCTTGCATATGGACTTTTTTGTTGGTGTTCATTTGTTATCTCCAGTTAAAGTTAAAAGATGAAACAGAATATGCCTGTCCTTAAACATCTGTCTCATTTTTTTGGTTCCCTCAGCACCACACTCTTTGTAGGTTTGAGACTGGGTCTCCATCCATCAAAATTAAATTCTACAGTAGGAGGCGTTTAAAACTATTTGTATAACTATAGCTGAATAGATAAGGTTGCAAGATAAGGGATATGAAAAATAACTTTGTTCTGGGGCAATATGGTACATTAGGAGGGGTCTTTTTCTTTTTTTTTTTTTTTTTTCGCGGAACGCGGGCCTCTCACTGCTATGGCCTCTCCCCTTGCGGAGCACAGGCTCCAGACGCGCAGGCTCAGCAGCCATGGCCCACGGGCCCAGCCGCTCCGCGGCATGTGGTATCTTCCCAGACTGGGGCACGAACCCGTGTCCCCTGCAGCGGCAGGCGGACTCCCAACCACTGCGCCACCAGGGAAGCCCAGGAGGGGTCTTTTTCTGACATGATGAATTGCAACAGTCCATTTAGTCAAACACCAACAAAGAGTTAAGTTTTATAAGCCAGGCATTATCTGAGTTAGTTAATGACATTAAAGCAAATTGAGAGAAAAGAGAAAAAGTTTCCATAATATTGTCAATTATTTCCTCAATTCGTTTGCAAACTTCATTGTTACTAAAATTAAAAAATTTTTAAAATGGTATGATGTTAGCCATCAGGGAAATGCAAATAAATAGCACGATGAGATACCACTTCCCACCCAGTAGGATTGTTATAATGAAAAAAAAAGAACATATCAAGCATTGATGAGGACATGGAGATGTTAGACTCTCATATATTGCTGATGGGAATGTAAAGTGGGGCAGCCACTGTGGAAGACAGTTTGGCAGTTGCTCAAAAAACTAAATGCAGAATGGTCCTATGACCCTACAGCTTTACTCCTATGTATCTATCCAAAAGAATTGAAAACACATGTTCACATGAAAGCTGTACATAAATGTTCATAGCAGCACTAATCATAATATCCCAAAAGTGGAAACAACCCAGTTTTTGTAAAATGGTGTGATAGAACCTAGTCCTAAAGAAATTTTCAAATATTTAAAAAATTCTAGGTAAATCATCATCTTTGATCATTTCGAGTATACTTTTAAAAAAATTTTGTTTATTTACTTATTTGTTATACAGCAGGTTCTTATTAGTTATCTATTTTATACATATTGTGTATATATGTCAATCCCAATCTCCCAATTCATTACACCACCACCACCCCCTTCTCCCATTTCGAGTACACTTTTATAAGATCATGTAGTGGAGAAAAAAATATATTAACAGCAGATGTCAGAGTCACCTGGTAAGGGAGGAACTGACTTTGATTAGAGCAGGAGTTGTTTTTTTTTTTTTTTTTTGCGGTACGCGGGCCTCTCACTGCTCTGGCCCCTCCAGTCGCAGAGCACAGGCTCTGGACGTGCCGGCCCAGCGGCCATGGCTCACGCGGCCAGGCATGTGGGATCCTCCCGGACCGGGGCACGAACAGGTGTCCCCTGCATCGGCAGGCGGAGTCTCAACCACTGTGCCACCAGGCAAGCCCAGAGCAGGAGTTTTGAACTCAAATGCCTCTAGAGGCTGAGCAGAGGCGGGGTGGGCATGAGGGTGGGGTGGGGGGGACCGTGACACACCTGCGAGTAAAGTCCTATCTGAATGGAACAGCAGCTGCCCACAGAGATGTGGTCCCAGTCGCCAGGTATTTTGTATTTCAAGGAAAACCAGAAACCCAAGTTTTTAATTTTTTTCAAAACTCTAGATTCCTAAATATTTGTTCACACTTTAAAAAACATGTGTGGAGGCTAAATTCAGCCTATAGGCTGCCAGTTTTCAAACTCTGTTTTACGAAAAACACCTGGATAATCAGCTTTCCTTATAGGAGGACAGGTCTGGAGGCGTCTGCATAAGCAGGTAACGGGAGTTTTGAGATTAGGATGAGCACAGGATAGAGCACCCCCGAGAGGGGACTGAAACCCACGGAGAGAGGTCATCAGTGAGTAATCCCACTTGCCGGGAGAGGCTAGAGAAATACAGAAAACAAGGATGTTTGTATTCAATTTTAAGTTATTTGATTAAAACCACTGTGCCACCCAAACCCTTAAAGCTGGCCACATACACAAATGCAAATGGTTTTAGGGGAAATCAGAAAAGAGTCTGCTCTGAATGGCAGAGCAGTAAGAAGAAAAAGCCAAGAGAGAAGAGTGGAAGCCGAGGCTCAGAGCCTCAGGATGTGAGAGGCAGGTATTCACAAGAACTAGAGAACTGCACCAAACATTCTATAGAAGATGGGGAGGCCAAACATAGGCTGAGCTCAGCTGACGCCTGAATTGCAGGAGAAAGCTGCAATTGGTACACTTTAATTAGAAGCAATTCATGCCAACCCCCCACTACTGACAAGTACAGAAAGAGAACAGAGTGACTGGAAAAAAGCTAACTTATTTTTGTGACCCATGTATTCTTGTTGTACAATTGAATGATCCTCTCCTCCTCTTTCTACCCTCTCACCATGTAGGGATGTAGGTGGAATTGGCCTCTAGCTTTCAGTGAAAGTCTTTCAGATGGAAACACGCCTCAATCACATCTGATCCTCAGAGACTAAGGGAATAATGGTGTATTGATTGCGTCCATACCCATCAATGCCCACCCAGGATTGAGACTAAAGTCATAAAATTAGGAGAGAGAAAGACCTGCTTTTGTACTGAACGTGATCTTGAGTGAGTCATACGGCCATTCTAAGCTTCTGAATCCTCATCTGGAGTTTGGATTTGAGGGTAATTATGATTCTCTTGTCTACTTTGTCAAATTGTTTTCAAGAGCTAAGTATAAAAATAATATGAAGCCTTTTGAAAACTGCAAAACGCTCTGCATGCAAAAAAGATAATTACAACAGGAACACAATCTTGAGAGTGAAAAAATGAAATAATTAACTCTCTTCATTCAGATTTATATCTATGGGAAGGACCCCACTGACCTGCGATTCCAAGGAGCAAGTCGAATGCTATGTGTGGCATATAACATCACCCGGGGAGCTAAAGCCAATGGAGAAAGGTGATATAATTGGGGTGCTCCAGTGGTCACCTCATCCAGTGCTTCCTGTATTAGAGAATTCGTATTGCTTAATCATTTGGTTAATGTCTCCAAGATGAAATACGTTTAAAACAAAGAAATTTAAAAGTCATTTTGGCAATTTCTCTTATCCTGAAAATGGAGAGCAACAAATCTACATTTGCCATGTCTTCTCATGATCTGAGTGGTATTTCTTTTCCAGAATGAGGACAGGAAAGTGCCCTAGATAAAGGAGTGATTCAGCTTGGTTGTTGACAGGCACAGAGGAGAGCGTGAAGAGATACGCCAAGGTGTTTACAACAGTAGCTTAAGAAGTGCCTGCCCTCATCTCCTTTGGACTCTTGCTTGCCTGGATTTAAATTGCTCACTGAAGGACAAAAGCTTTGATCTCACTTTATTTCCTCCGCTAATCAAAACATTTCAAAGTATGTGTCAATCCTCATGACTTCCTCTCCTGGAGGATCAAATGAACACTTATGTTTGAACTCAAGTTTAGTTGTAGATTTTCCAGCCACATAGTGAGTGAGTCAGAGTGTGACTGTGTGTGTGTGGGTGTACATGGATGTGTGTGCAAGCACATGTGTGTGTGTGTGTATAACAGAGAGAAAGAAGGTGGACAAGGTTGGTGAAAGGGAATCACACAGATTAGTCAATGATCATAAAGACTTGTAGCAAATGTATTTACTGTTGTTACACTGCAACAGGGAAATGGCATGTTATTCATATTTTATAATTATTCTCTGGCCTATAAAAAGCTTTCATCTAGCTAGTGCACTCCAAATAGAAGAGCCTCAAGTAAAATAAAGGATAAAACGCTAGCCAGGGGCTTCCCTGATGGTGCAGTGGTTAAGAATCCTCCTGCCAATGCAGGGGACATGGGTTTGAGCCCTGGTCTGGGAAGATCCCACATGCCGTGGAGGAACTAAGCCCACACGCCACAACTACTGAGCCTGTGAGCCACAACTACAGAGCCCAAGTGCCACAACTACTGAAGCCCGCACGCCTAGAGCCTGTGCTCTGCAACAAGCCACCCAATGAGAAGCCCACGCACTGCAATGAAGAGTAGCCCCCGCTCGCCACAACTAGAGAAAAGCCTGCGTGCAGCAACAAAGACCCAACGCAGCCAAAAATTTAAAGATTAAAAAAAAAAAGCTAGCCAGTTTCGTCATGAAGGGTCACGTCCAATTTGGTTATGTCTACTGAAATCTTGCACATTGTGCCTGCTGAAATCACTAATGAACTTTGGATCACTGATCCATCATGGCCAGGTCAGAAGAAATAACCAAGCAGTGTCATCAGATGACAGGAATGGATCTTTGGAAATGGTTTCATCGACCCTAATGCTTCTCTGTACCACTTTTACTTAGACCAGCTGTGTTTTGTTAGGCATGGTTCATAAATTTATCCTAAAATGAAGAGTTCATGTCTTAAATCAGGGACCCTCACTGAGTTTAGTGATTAGAAGTTTCAGGTAGTAATATCTTCCACGTATGCAATCCATAAAGAATCCATGAGCAAACCTTTGCTGGTGAGCTTTGTGTCTACTCTCTCCTCCAAAGAAGAGATGTTTCACAAACTCTAGATGGTTGGCATTGAGCCATGTAGGATGTAACCTGTAGCTAGGACTCGATATTTTACCTGCTACGTTTGATCCCTGTGAATGTGTAAGCTAAGCTATGTCATGTGACTGCTATAAGCTACAGCTTCTTCATTTCAAAGTGCAGAGGTCAAACCTAATATTCTCTCCTGCTAGTGAGCAGGAGAGAATATTATAATTTTTTTAAAAATTTATTTGTTTATTTATTTTTGGCTGTGTTGGGTCTTTGTTGCTGCATGCAGGCTTTCTCTAGTTGCGGTGAGCGGGGGCTACTCTTCATTGCAGTGGGTGGGCTTCTCATTGTGGTGGCTTCTCTTGTTGCAGAGCATGGGCTCTAGGTGCGCAGGCTTCAGTATTTGTGGCATGAGGGCTCAGTAGTTGTGGCTCATGAGCTCTAGAGCACAGGCTCAGTAGTTGTGGCGTGCGGGCTTAGTTGCTCTGCGGCATGTGGGTTCATGTTGCTGTTATGATTTCCATGAATATCACTTTGTGGCCACTTGAGTAATAGTAGCAGACTAACATCTTTAGCATCATTCACAGAGCAAAATTTTGGAATGAATACAAGTCCAAGCAAAAATTAGTTCTATAAACATAAGTGACAAAAAATTAACTGATAAAGTTTCTTGACTCACATTATAGAAAGATATGCTTTGCCAGTATAATCACATTTTATTAATATCATCAGTAGGGAATTGGGAGAATAGACCCAATGGGATATAATAAAACCTAATATTGATGTACCCTTCTCTATCATTTAATGCAAAATTATTCAATTGAAACTTAATAGAATACTATGTATTAACAGCTAAATACTTGGTGGTATAGGACAGATTTCTAAAAAGATACTTTAAAATATCATAATTCCAGTGAAATTTCCCAAACAGCCATCATCACAAAGTATAGGCAAAGGAACATTTACAGAATAATAGTCTATTGCAAAGGAAACAAAATATCCAGACATTAAGCATAACATTTTTTAAATAACACAAAAAGAACTAAAAATGAAAACATATTGAGATTACTAATTGGCTTAATGTAATTTAATAAATTGATGTCTGCAAAATTAAAAAGCTAATTATTGCCAGAGTCAATATGGCCATTACTTGCTAAATGAGATTAGAAAAGGGCCTACATTAAAATCAAAGGTAGGGACTTCCCTGGTGGCACAGTGGTTAAGAATCCGCCTGCCAATGCAGGGGACAGGGGTTCGATCCCTAGTCTGGGAAGATCCCACATGCCGTGGAGCAACTAAGCCTGTGCACCACAACTACTGAGCCTGCGCTCTAGAGCCCGTGCGCCACAACTACTGAAGCCTGTGCACCACAACTACTGAAGCCTGTGTGCCTAGAGCCCGTGCTCTGCAACAAGAGAAGCCACCGCAATGAGAAGCCCGCATGCCACAACGAAGAGCAGCCCCCGCTCTCCGCAACTAGAGAAAGCCCGCGCGCAGCAACGAAGACCCAATGTAGCCAAAAATAAATAAATAAATAAATTAAAAAAAAATAAAAGGTAATCATTTATTTCTATTCCTCACACACAAACTCACCCCTCTCCTCCCTCACCAATTCTGATTCTCTGGTAGCAAATGATCTTTTACACAATACTAGAGGAGTGTCCAGCTGAAAAAAACAAGGCATTTTAATTCTTTTATGACATTTTTAGTATTTTTGGAAAGAAATTACTTTGCTGATTTCTCTCTCAATATGTTTTTTAAACTTTCATTATAGTCTCTAGCTGCTCAATGATGTTGCCAAGAGAAAGTTCTCAGAGGAGTTATTTTGAGTCTTCTGGGATGGAAAAGAAAGATACATGATAGAAAATTATTAGAAAAAGTGCTTCTAGGAGTCTTGAGCTATTACTGAAATATAGAACTCTATTCTCTCCATCTGACTTGAGAATGGCTGATAGCTTTGTCTTGAATGAGGGATATTCCTGTCAAATCCAAAGGATGTAGGAGAGAAATTAAATATATTTCAAATCAGAATAGACAGACAGTTCTAGACTAAACTTCAAATTGGTTGAACATTTTTCCAACCTCTCCTGTGGTTGTTCTGTCCATTCTCTTCTTTGTTAAATGTTTTCCCCCCTATAATACAGTGGCTCAATCTTGGCAGGTTATGAAGCAACCAAAAAGGACACAAACTGTTCCAATCAAATTCTCTTCTTCTACAACAAAAACTTAATTATTTCTAATGGCAATTAACTGTCCATTTCCCATGTGCCCATCCTTTCTCTCTCCACCTTGGCTTTCTCAAAAATGTAGAGCTTGAAGGTCAAATAGAGACACATTGTGGCTAATGTATAATCAATAATAATCATTAATTTGTAGTAGTTATAATAAGGGTTGCTGATATCATCAGATTTTCTGTGTACAGAAAAGATGACATAGTTTTGTTTTATTGGTGACCTATAGAAAAATGTTAATATCCCAAGCAGGGCCAAATTCCCTACTTCAACCACTGTTCTGATAAAAATGGCCATATTTAGAAGACCCCGATTCTCTAGTTCTGATCCTGGAGAAAAGCATGACTCTATTCTGCTGAGAGACATGGGTACAGCACATTCAGGAGTCAGTTATAAGGAAAGCTTGAGTTGTTGTTGAGTAGAACATAAAATACAGTAGACAAGGTAAAAAAACTGACAGAGAATTCGATTATCTTGTTAAAATGTTTATATAATAACAAAATTATACATTGCCTAATTCCTTGAGTATAGGATAAAATTTAGCTATAAGGATTTTATTTTATGCCAAACACCCTGTGGATGTGTGAGGTTATGTTCCAGCTTCACAGTTAAGGAAACCAGGGCTCAGAGGTATGAAATAACCTGTCCATGTCCCAAAGCTAGCAAGCAGCAAGCCTGTCCCCATGCTGCCCTATGCTCACATGTCCTGTGTCATGAGAGCACTCAGGCAGTGAACCTGAGTCCGGAGGTGGTTTCTCCACCCCCTTTGGTATTTCTCTAGCTATTCCATCTCCCACAAATCACCTTCTCTACCTCTCTTACTACAGATTGATCATGAAGATGAAAGGAGGTTGCTATGGTGTGGATATTTACATTCCACCAAAACTCATATGTTGAATACCTAACACCCATAGGTGATGGTATTAGGAGGTGATTAGGTCATGAGGGCAGAGCCCTCATGAATGGAACTAATGCCCTTATACTCTCACCCCTTCCATCATGTGAGGGGGCACAGGAAGTCTGCTACCTGGAAGAGGGCCCTCACTCGACTATACTGGCACCCTAATCTTAGACTTCCAGCCTTCAGAACTGTAAGAAACAAATTTCTGTTATTTATAAACTACCCAGCTTGTGGTGTTTTGTTATAGCTATCCAGACAGACTAGACAGGTAAGGCATGAAAAACATCTGAACAATTTAGACTGTGAGAGCCAAACAAGACTTCAGTGAACATGTAACTAAAGCCATTTACTTTCCACCTGAGGAGTATAAGGTCCCCAAGGTAAGTGATTTAACCAAGTTCCCAAAACTAGTTAGTGGCAGTTATACAACAGGCTACAGAAATGTTAGATATTAAGTTGTCTTAGTATATGAAATAATTGCATAACTGATTCTATTCTAAAATCAGGGTAGAGTTTTACCTTGGATTGAGGCACTACGCTCTGAAACCAGTGAAGGCAGGGGCCACGTCTTTCTTTTCTCACATTGTTTTTCTAGCCTGGCACACTGTTGAGTAGAACATAAAATAGACCATAAATGAAAATTACATCTACTATTTGCTCATGATCAACATGATATTTTTGAAAATCACTTTCTAAAAAGTTGAGATTTGGGGATCCAATGACTTTTCATTTGATGCTTTCACAAATGAAAGTGATGACAGTTTTCACATAGCATACATTTCCAGTACAAAGAAAGGAAATGCATCTAAGGCTTGGTTATTCTCCTACAAGGGAAAAACTGGGTTTCTGTGGATAATTTACGAATTGTAATCATTCCAATTCATTTCTATGTACCTTTGGAATATGATTTTTCACTTAATTTAAGTATTATTTCCAATACTATAGAATTTGCTTCGTACTATTTAACACTCAACTCAGTTTAATGAAGGGGTATTGCTAGAAAACTTGGCTTAAGCATTGGAACCGCCACAAGCTGAAATGGCAATGCAACCAGGGTAACTTTTTTATATTTAGTTTTGTAGTGGAGAAAGGTGCGTACCAGGATTTTAACCTTCTTCCAGTGTGATTTTGGGTGGTCTTCCTGCAGAATGCAATCAGAGAAGACTTTGAATTGGCTTTCATTCCCTCTGCCACTTCACCACATATTGATTGACCTCTTGATGTTGTTATTCCATAGAGATTTGAGATGTATTTTGCCCCCTGGGGGTACTGCTGGAATTTGAAGCTTCTTGTTCACTTGAAATTTCTGTAAAGTTTTTCTCTTAAGTTTTCCAAAACATGCCCCCAACTTCTTACAACTGCTCTCTGATGTTATTGTGTTAGTTCATTGTCTACTTCCAAAGAGTGGAGTGAAGAGCTTTTGTTTAGCAAGTAAATCGTGGACCAAATGAAAAAGTTCCAAATATGTGAGACAACTTGATGAGGTCATTAAATAAAACCTAAAGGAATCTTCAAAGTTAATATCTAAAATGGTGTTTGGGAAAAGTTTCTGGAGATTTCCAGCTTTCTCATCGGTCTGTTAAAATCCAGGACAGTATAAGTGTTGTTGCTGTAGACGATTTTAAAAAGGCTTATAAACGTATTTGTTATCAATGCTTTATTGTTGAAAACAAAATCGAAATTCTCTGGCACATAAAACAGTTATTTCTACAAAAGGAAAGCCTACAAATCTTGATAATTTATACAAACAACAGTTTCTCAAAAAATAAAATTTTAATTTAGTAAACTTGTGCTCTATATTTTTAGCACTGTCTGCAATAATCCACCATAAATCCCTGAGCGGAGACATTTTTTGACCATGTTCTATAGACCCCCTCAACCCTCCCCCCAAGTTGGTCAGTTACTAAGCCCAGCCCTGTAGTGAAAGGTGTCAGGGACATTTAGTTGTTAATGATCCATGCATTTTATGACACAGGCCCAATTATTAATGCTACTTGGGAATTGGGTCAACATGAAGTGCCTCTGCTGTGCCATCAGCGAACCTACCAAGAACCAAGTGTGTGAAAAGAAGAACAATAACAATAAAAAGACACAAAATGTTAAGACTAGGAAGTCATCATAGGTCAATAACTATTTAAATAAATAAAAATGTTAGACACTGAATTCACCTCTATATCCTTATATTAAATTCCTTCTTTCCTTTAATTCTTTTTTTGCAATTGCCAATGTACTAGAAGATGAAAAATATACTTCAACCCATGCTTTTGGTTTGACCACGTGTTTGTTGTTAAACATTAAATATCATTCTGAAAACACAGTGATTTCATTATAATTTAACTTTTGGCCCTTCAATGAAATGTTTACCAAATAATATACACATTAGGAGGGCCTTCTTTTAATGCCATCAACAAATCTCACTATGTTGCCCTTCTCAGCAAAACACTAATGCCATAGGAACACTACTTTAATTCTTTATCCCACCTTATTCAGATATGCAGCAAAACATATAAAATATGAAGAAAACATAATATGATCTATTTGCATGTCCAGCTTCCCTGAAATGGGGACGCTGACCGTATATACACTGAATGTGAAAGGACAAGAAAAAAAGCTAATTTTAAGTTGCAAAGAACTGGTTTAATGAATCAAGTTTTGTTATTTTGCTATGGTAGAATAATAAATAAATAAATATGTTGGGTATTGTATAGCTACTTTCTCTAGGAAGAAGTTGAGAGTGGATTGTTGTTTTTACAAAGTTAATTTTTAGTAGCAAAGTTTGACTGCAAGTCAAAAAATGTTCAGTAAATGTTTCTCTCTACTTCCCTTATAGTCTTTTACTTGTGAAATTATCACTGAAGTGGTTACTAATAGGTAATGAAATAAAATGCCAAATTTGCTAGTGAAAAATAGTTTTCAACTGTGAAAAGCACTTGGCAGGAGACCTAGAATCACGTGGGCTAATGCTATAGTCTACTGCAGCTTAAAATAAGTCATTTTTTATGTCTTTTGGGAAGAACAAAGTATGATTAAAAATAATTCCTCAAAAACTTATCAGCACTGCTGTTTAGGTACCTATTAGAAAGTGATTAGCATTTCATACCAACTCTTTTCAAAATATAAAATCGTTGGCAACCATCATTATACACCCTCGCACAGACTTGATTTTTAACCCAGCAGCATCTGGAAGGCACAAAGCATCTTCCCTTTTTGTCTAATAGCTGCTGGTTAGTTATTGGAACGAGACCATTTGTTAAGCTTCCTTTTGATTTACTGCCTTAGCATGAGCGTTAACCAGGAATAGCCATTTTAAAAGGCAATTTCAAAAGCCTAAGAATTGATACAATGAATCCTCCTAGGCAGTTTTGGGAAAACGTCAGTGACGTCAAAGTAAAAAATGCCTGCCTGGAACGCATAAGGCCTCCCCAGTCCCTCCTACAACACCAGTGAGAAACATGGGTTGCTCTGTTCTGTATACCCTTTTCAGAACATGAAATGATGGTGACATCTAAATAATAAAACTTTATGTGCACTAGTCAGGAAACAAACGTAGACTCTGACAGATCCTGACACAGTATTAAAAAAAAAAAAGTTTTCTAAGTTTTAGACACTGATAAGCAGGCTGTCCCAAAGAGGGAAGACAGCAGCGTCAGGACAACCGGCCAGCTCACCAGGATTCACACGACACTTGAATCACTGCGTGTGAACACTTGACTGTAATAGTTTACCGTGGCTGAACAGAAATTCTGACTTCCTCTCACAGTGTTTAAGGAATAGTATAATTTCTAAGTTAGCTTTCAAAATTGAACAAAATTTGAAACTTAGACTCCCCTCCCCCCTTTAAGAATGCCAAAAGATCCTGTTTTAAGTGCTCTGGTTTACAGTTCTATGGGTAACAATTACATCCTGCAGAAGGTTTCCAATGTTCCTCTTTTTGGTGTTCACGGCTGTGCCCACAGCAAAGTGGATACTCCCAGAAGTGGCAGTGACCTCAGCGACCTCTGCCCCCTGTCTTGAAGTCCAAACTAGCTCTTGTCATAGCACTGCTGGGAAGTTCTGTTCGTTAATGAAGCTGGCTTTCAAATATGGAGGAGGATGAGATACGGCCCTCCTGTGTCAAGTCTTGGAAGTCTTCAAGCCTTGCTTTTCCATGATGTTCCAGAGTTTGCGGAGATTGGACTGCGTGATGATGTCATCCGGCTTGAGCTGCAGCGCCCGCAGGTAGTTGGCCTCGGCCTTCTGGAGTCGTCCATTGAGGTGCAGGATGGCTCCCAAGTTCATCAGAGCAGCCGGATACTGGAACCAGAGAGAGGAAGGAAAACGATTAAGAGGCCATGGGAAGCTTTCCTTCATGGAAGACAAAAATCTTCATCCATTTATGCAAATGGCTCCCTTATGTCTGGAGGCATTTTATGGAAGCAACGTAGCAATTTATACAAATAGATAAAACAGGAAGGGAAAAAATGGTTTTCAAACAGCTGCTGTGTACTTTGTGCTTTAAAGAGGGCAGGCAGTTAGGGAAATAGCTTTTTCTTTAATGAGAAAGTATAGGTTACCTATGGAGACCTAGTAACCTAGTTACACTCTACTTTCCTAAAAAAAAAAGTTAAACGGGATACAATTTTAGATGGAAAGAATTGAACTTTTTTTCAACTCAATGCCAAGAAATAAAAAATTAAGTGGGAAAAGTTAACAAACCTATGCCTACCCATTCTTTGCTTTCTCTCCTTAGCAATATTCTAGGCCATTTCTGCAAACATATATAAATAAGTAAAATATATTGTTAAATTTTACTGATGTTTTTCAGGGTGAAAACCCTGAAAAAAATTTAAATGTAACCGCTAAAATGCTTTCCAAATTTAACTCATGTAGTTTAATGAGATAAAGTTCTAATTTTTAAGTCAAACAGCTTTTAAACTTGTAATGGTCGATGTTTACAATCAATATAGCAATATAGTATGTAGCACTAGTTTAATACAAGGGTTTCCATCCCCAAATTCTCAAACATTAGTTAACAACAACAAGGCCTTCCCAAAGGAAATAACACTTTGCTTGTTATCTACGAATAAGGGCTGTTCTCTTCTTGTCTTGTCCCTGGAACTTTCTGGCTAACAAAGGGCAGCTGATACCTTGGCAGTTACATAAATGCATATTTCAAACATCCGATAAAACTAAAATTGTTTATGCTAAGATTATATTTTCATTTTATAGATGGTGTCAACTATTAATTGTCTTGGCAACTATGATACAGCCTAAAATAATTCACAATTATTTTTATGGTTTAGTGTTTTCACAATGCAAGCATTTTGTTCAGCTGAATTCATTTGACTCCATTCTTTACTGTAAATACAATTATTTCTGAATCAAAAACAATGCTGGGGGGAGGGATGAAGAGCTCAGAGCAAATCAGCTGGGAAAAGATGATCAGATTTGGATTTGAAGAGATCTGGATTTGAGTTCTTGCTCGACCACCGGCTGTGACCTTGGTGAGGCCGCTTAACATATCTGTGTCCCAATTCTTTCATTTATGAAACACTGAATAAACATCAACTTTTTTTGCATGTTGTTAGAAAGATAAAATGAGAAAATAAATGTAGCATAGTATTGATACATGCACATAATAAACACTCTACAAACGTCAAGTTCACTTTTTCTTGTCTCATTTTGCTTGAGGTCTAGCACATGCATGTTTATGATTTTTATGTTGTTATACATACTTTATAATTTTTATTTCAATGGCTGCATAACATGTCTCTTTGGATGTATACCGAAGTTGTCTTAAGTCTTCAACTGCTGGGTATTATTTTCCGACTCTTCTGTATCCTTTTTTCTTTTCCAAAAATAATGTTGCAAATATAAGCTATTCTTGACCTTCAAAAACCTTTGGGTCAGGATAACTCCATACTTATCAAGAAAAATACAGATGGTCAACTTCTAATTTTAAACACCAATCCAAATAAACATAGCTCTAAATTACATGAGCAGTGAATAGCTCCACATTGGAAACCTAAAATAACACCACCTACTCTGTCTTCCTAAAAGAACTTTGTTATCATACCACCCATTGTTATACTGAGTTTCTTGATGCTGGGACACTTTTCTGAATTATGTCCACTCCCAGAGCTTAGCATGACTGTCAAAAAACAGCTACTAAATTGAAGGCGAAGTGTGTTCACAGACTGCCTTACTGGAGATGCTAAGTAGATAAAATGTTCAGACTGCCTGCTATCCTGAGTGGGAAGAGAGGAAATGGGGAGGGAGAACCACGGCTGGAGACCATTCCCTACTAACCAGAAATAGAAAAGGCCCAGTGATGGGTCTGAGAGAAACCAGATGGCTCTGTGGGGTAGTGGTTATTTCTTGAAACACTTTATTATCAGGTCTGTACCTAACTATAATTGCAACTCAAGGGGATTATTAAAAACAACTCAAGAGGTTACAGAATCACACTGCCTAGGTTCCAATGCCAGTTCTACTCCAGTGACATGTGCACTTAGGAAGCACTGAGACCACAGTTTCTTCTGGAAACGGGATGAGAACAGTACTTGCTTCACAGGGTTGTTAATGAGATTGTCTTTTCCCTCTTCTTTTCTGTCTCCTCATCATCTCAAACACACAAAGTAGGATCTTCTTGTCAATATGCCTGAATGACCCCTGAGTCCAAATGCTGAGGATTTGTGAATTGGCTCTGCCTATACTAGGTTTGTAGCCTTTCTTAGGTTAAACCTGGAAAAGACAGCTGTGAAAACAGATGGTGAAGTACATACCAAGCCACATAAATAGGCTTTACTATTGTTACTAAATTGAAGCCTGGGGTCCATCTCTCTCCTTAGACTACTTTGAAGTCAACTTTCTGCTATCAAGTGATGAAAAAAAGTTAATATTATTTGAAGAAAACACAATTAGGAAGTTATATCTGTTATCAAAATGAGTTCGGAATGCTAATTATAATGGTGTTTGGAATGATTCTAATTTTGCATTATCCGTGTTAGTGTTATTCATTAAACAAAAATAATCAAGAATTGACATTATGAAGTTGATGTGGGATAACCGATCTCTTGAAAGCTCACATATACTCATTAACTGTGTCCCCTAAAGAGTCAAAATCCAAATAAACTAAAAATGTGCATATTTAAGGACATCATTCAATATTTTTAAGCAGCTATAGATTTCTACATTCAGATGAAACATTTTGGTTTAGATATGTCTATTTTAATAGAGTAAAAAAAAAGTTTTTTAAAAAAATTTTAAAAGCCTATGGACATACATTATGTAATGCTATAGCTTCTTATTTGAATAAATAGAAACTGATGAAATTTACATACTGGTGTGCTCAAAGGTGACATAAGAGTATCACTGCCTTAGGTAACTGCTTTGATAGTATCAACCAATATTATGATAAAAAATGTCATGTGTTTCTTAAACATTTATGAATAAAACTAGATATAGAAAACTTTCTTCTTATATGGTTATTTTCTCTCTTCAAAGACAAGGGCTTCTTTATCTTTTAAGCCTGTCATGTCTCTCCTCCACAGCAATGACCAGGGTAGCTTAGTGGATGCCCACTGGACTGAATGCCTTCAGGTCTTCTAGCTTTGCTACAAAAATTGCAAGGAGTAGCACTGGCATCACCTGGGAGCTTGACAGAAATGCAGAATTTCAGTTGCCACCTACTGACTCAGAATCTGAATTTCAACAAGATCTCCCAATGCTTTGTATGCTTATTAAAATTGGAGAAGCATGGTTCTAGAGGTTATTTCCAGATTCTAGATTACGTCCTTTTAGGTTTTTTTTTTTTTTTTTTTTTTTTTTTTTGTGGTACATGGGCCTCTCACTGCTGTGGCCTCTCCCGTTGCAGAGCACAGGCTCCGGACACGCAGGCCCAGCGGCCATGGCTCACGGGCCCAGCCGCTCCGCGGCATGTGGGATCTTCCCGGACCGGGGCACGAACCTGTGTCCCCTGCATCGGCAGGCAGGCTCTCAACCACTGCGCCACCAGGGAAGCCCCCTTTTAGGGTTTTTGAGATGAAGTTTCCTATAAGAAGATGAAGTTCCTACAGAACAAAAGTGTATCAGATCACATGTCTATCCTTCCATAAAGTAGAATTCTTCTCTTGGCCATGTAATTATTTAAGGTAATAAATGTTCAAATGAAGCTTTATTAACAGAAGCCATAAATGACTAAATATTGTTAGACAGAAGGAGAGGGAATGAAAAGCCTTTTCATATGAGCATGTAAAGGTTTCTAAACAGATTTAAAGACTACCTCACTATATAACTGAAATGCAAGAAGTCCAGGTGACTGACTGGCTGTCTGATTACATAGTGGTGTCATTGCTCTCTGCCAGCTATGACTCATGGACTGGGGAACAGAAACCCAACCACATCTGCTGATGTCTTCCCTCACACACATCCTCTTTTATTAAAGACAGCCGATGAAATTTTCAGCATGTTAACAAAGGCAGTCAAGCAGCTTGCAACCCAGTAACGTGGGGCTTGTGGCTCCTCACAGACTAGAAAGGAAAACCAGACCTTTCTCGTTGCCTTGAAGAGGACAGATGCTTTACATCAAAGGGGCTGACTAACAGCCATAATGAGGCAACGAATGATGTCTTTTCCAAGTCTCTAGGGAATTATGGCTTTATTGTTACTTTACTGTGGTCTTTGGCTTACTTCTCTAACATTGGAGGCAATAAGCAAAATTAAAATTAATATATATGTAGATGTATATTGGGATGGGGTACAGCAAAGGTTAAGATTATGAAGGCCTTATTCTAATCTAATGCCCTTGAGGCTCGCAAGGAACCCAGCTGATCACACAGCACTGGAACACAGAATCATCTTCCTAGCCTTTGCTTATTACATAGTCTTGGAAAGATATCTATGGAAGAGGAATAGTGAGACCATAAAGGGATTTAAGATTGGGAATCCATGTTTCTACTGGGAACAGGACTAAAATATAGAACTTTGAACAGAAGACGTGGGTGAGGCCTAGGAAAAGGAAAAGAAGGACTTGGTTGAAATGTTCTGGAGTTGTAAACCCACACAGTAACTGGCCTCTCTGTATCCCATTAGTCCCTGAGACCACTTCCCTTTTCTGAAAATAAATCAACAGGCAAGAGAAGCTATGAAAAAGATGAAGACAGAGATAACAGACCAATAGCTCTAGTTTTATAAATATATCAATTTTCACTCAAAGTGTTGCTGAAATTATCCATATAGTTGTACATTTACTGTTGTAAGAACTAAATAACTTTTAAGAAAGAATGTCTAAAGTTAGCCTTACCCAGCTGTTACTCAGTTAATACACTACACATTTGGGGGATGTTTTCAAGATAACCACCTTTAACTTCCCTTCGGAATTTGCAAACTTAAATGAGTTTGCACAGTCTGAAGTTTTTAATGGTTTCTCACTCTTTTTCAAATAGTTACCCTATAACTTAATGAAGGCTGTCTACTGCCAATTTAATTTCACTGGAGCAGTAACTGTACATGATGCTTAAAAATGAATGGTATAAACTTTAAAGAAACATATTCATGAAAAAGAGTATTTATGCATACATTTAAGGGCTCTCTTTATATTTACTGTGCCTTGTACATGGCAAATATTTAATAAATAATTACCAAATTAAAGTTTTTAGGATTATCTATCAGATTTATGGGAAAAAAGTGTGACACGGACTGAGACAAAATTAGATACCCTATTCCCCTCGGTTCCAATATCACTCCTTCTCCTTGGTCCCACTGGCATGCGCAGTGGGCCGATATCAAGCTAGAAACCTCAATACATTACCCTTGATTCCTGGGGAATGAATACATTCCCCCACATGCACACATATACATTCATCCAGTCGTTTAGTCTTGGCAACTTCACCCTCAAATCTCCCTTAAATCTGTCTTTCAATTATAATTATGCTCCTTTCTCTCAACTTGGTTTAAGCTGTGATCAACTTCTGAGATTGTTTAAATAAAATTATTTTGATAGAAAAGAGTAATAAATGAATGGGTAGCTGAAAAGACTGATGGGTGACAGGTTAAATGAATGAACACACAAGTAAAACCACATGCAGGGTTTTTTCTTTATTGTAAATATTTTAGTCATACAAGAATTTCAGAGAATACAATAAGAACTGTGTACCTGCCTAACAAATAAAACTTTATAAAGACAATTGAAGCCCCCAAATATCTTTCAGTGAAATAACCCCCCTTCCTTCCAAGAAAGCCACTATCCTGAAGTTGGTATTTATCATTCCCATGTACGTTTCACACTTTTATTTTTTGTGTACCCATAGCAAATGCATGATCTTATATATTTATAAGTTTTAATTTTATACATATGTCATTATCCATCATGGGATGTCATCTTGACAAGCACTCACTTGGAACTTGAAATTTCTGCTCATCTTTTTGTTTTTCAGATTTATCCTTATTGATATATGTAAGGCTTTGTTGTTTCACATAAATTCTGTTGAATGACTACCCATTTTCTGAAGGATTGGCTTACAGACTATTTAAAAGAGGCTGCCACTATAATTCAAAAAGCTACATGCCCTCCTATGTTCATAACAGCATTATTCATAATAGCCAAGACATGGAAACAACCTAAATGTCCATTGACAGATGAATGGATAAAAAAGATGTGGAACATATAAACAATGGAATGCTACTCAGCCATAAAAAAGAATGAAATAATGCCATTTGCAGCAACATGGATGCAACTAGAGATTATTATACTAGGTGAAGTAAGCCAGAAAGAGAAAGACAAATACCATATAACTTATATGTGGAGTCTAAAATATGACACAGATGAATCTACCTACAAAACAGAAGCAGACTCACAGACATAAAGGACAGACTTGTGGTTGCTAAGGGGAAGGAGGATGGGGGAGGAATGAATTGGGAGGCTGGGGTTAGCAGATGCAAACTATTAGATATAGAATGGATAAGCAACAAGGTCCTACCGTCTAGCACAGGGAACTATATTCAATAGCCTATGACAAACCATAAAGGAAAAAGAATATAAAAAAGAATGTGTGTGTATGTGTGTGTGTGTGTGTGTGTGTATATATATATATATATATATATAACTGAATCACTTTGCTGTACAGCAGAAATTAATACAACATTGTAAATCAACTACACTTCAATTTAAAAAAACCCCTCATCTTAAAAAAAAAGGAGGCTGCCATCAATATTCTTGTGAATATCTCTGCATATACTTATGGGAGAGTTTCTAAGACTGGAGTTGTTAGACATGGGGGATCTTCAACTTTGCCAGGTATCACCAAATTGCTCTTCTGTGTGGCTGTAGCAAAATGCATTAGCATCAACATGTAACAGGGGTCTCTCTGCTTCCTATCCTTCATACCACTTAGTATTGTCTGGCTTTTTAAGTTTTGCAAATTGAGAGTTGGAAAACAGTATCTTATTCTGTGCTTAGTTTTTTTTTCCTGATTACTAGAGAGGTTAATAATATTTTCAGAAGCTTACTAGCTTTTTACATTTCCTCTTCAGTGATCCACTTGTTTGTTTTTTTTTAAAATTTATTTATTTTTGGCTGTGTTGGGTCTTCATTGCTGCACGTGGGCTTTCTCTAGTTGTGACGAGCGGGGGCTACTCTTCGTTGCGGCATGCTGGCTTCTCACTGCGGTGGCTTCTGTTGTTGTGGAGCATAGGCTCTAGGCATGCAGGCTTCAGTAGTTGTGGCTCACAGGCTCTAGAGCGCAGGCTCAGTAGTTGTGGCACACGGGCTCAGTTGCTCCGCGGCATGTGGGGTCTTCCCGGACCAGGGCTCGAACCCGTATCCCCTGCATTGGCAGGCGGATTTTTAACCACTGCGCCACCAGGGAAGCCCGATCCACCTGTTCTTTAACATTTGGACAGAATACGTTCTGTAAGGATTGTCAACTACATGGTGATATTTGAAAGGTAATTACTCAGGGCTCCCATCACCTCAGAAAAGCTGGTAAATAAGACTGTCTGGCCTGGTGTTTTCCTGGTCAGAGTCACTTTCTCAAGACTAACAACTAGATAACCACTGTTTCTAAGGTGAAAAATCTGTTATACACAAAACGGAAAATCCTTGATATAGGTGCACTTTCAATGCGGTGAGAGGAGGATAACAGAAATCTGGGCAGCGAGAGGGAAGCAGGAGCCACCAAAATGTGTCACAGTGACTATGGGAAGCCTGAACCACTGTATGTGGGAGAAGGATGGCTTTTTGCCGGTGCTCCTAGCATGCAGAACAGACTTTTCTTTATGGCCTCCTTCTCTGTCTCTATTCAGATGCCTTGCTTTCTGGCTTCTTAGTTCCTTTTCCCAGGGGCAACAAGCAAATTTAAGATGAACAATATGTTTCATATTCTTCCTCTCTTTACTGTCCTCCATTTCTACTGGCACTGCGTGGGTTAGCATCTCATCGCATTCCTAAATGCTATCAGCCTCCTATTCTCCCCACTTTCAATTTCTTCCTTACTCCAATACCTTCCACCTGACCATCTGTCCTTCTTAAGCGTAATGGGGTTTTAGAGGGTCAGCCTGTGCCGACAGAAAAGAATCTGCTCTTCCTCCCAGTACTAAGAAACCCTTTACAACTTGGCACCCCAAATAAGCCCTCCATATACATTCTTCATGAGCCACGTGAAACTTCTTTTTCTGCCATGTGCTAGCTATTTTGAGCATCCATTTCTTATCAAACTACTCTTCTGACAAAGCTCTTCTTCCACTCTCTTTTTTTTTTTTTTACAAACTTCTGTTCATTTCAAAAACGAACCGAATAATCTCTTATTCACAGCTTACTTTCTATGTTGCCACAGTACTGTCTACATACATTAATTGCAACACTTACCACAATGAATTATATCTACTTGTGTCTGTCTTCTATGCTGGAAGGTAAGATAGTGAATTTACTTTGTTTTCACAGTGCTAGGGCCAGGCTCTGGCATGTGAAAGAAACTCTCAGTGAATGCTTTCTGAAAGAAGGAAAGTTTGTATGGTTTAGCAAAAAGAGGCGACCTAGGAGAGGTAAATTCTATTCCAATCTTAGCGTAATTTAACAAACATTTATTAAGCACTTACTATATATCAAGGTTGCTGCCAGATATGCTATGTAAGTGGTGAAAAAGAACAATATATTTTTTTGGTCTGTATGTGTCTTGAGTTCACTTTAATTGCACATTTGGCATTTATCACTATTAGAAGGTGTACATTCTATTATATATCATTTATGCTCCTGAAATTTGTGAGGTAGGCAAAACTGATAGCCATGCCCTGTTTTAAGAACTACAGGGGATTGTACAGAAGAGGGCTTCACCACCCTTCAAGGAGTTTATAGTCCAGGGCATAGATACAAATTCTTCTATGCCAAAGAAGAATCAGACATGTCTACAAAGGACATACGAAGACTGAGCTAAGGGGTAAAGGGAGATTCCTTCCTTATGGGTGTGAAGCTTTTAGACAAGATAAATGATCAGGTTGCTTCAAATCGTCAGAATTTTTTTTTTTTTTTTTGCGGTACGCGGGCCTCTCACTGCTGTGTCCTCTCCCGATGCGGAGCACAGGCTCCGGACGCGCAGGCTCAGCGGCCATGGCTCACAGGCCCAGCCGCTCCGCGGCATGTGGGATCTTCCCAGACCGGGGCACGAACCCGCGTCCCCTGCATCGGCAGGCGGACTCCCAACCACTGCGCCACCAGGGAAGCCCTTGTTACTTTTTAAAGCAAACTGCGGAGAGCAGAGCGTGCAATGGAGAGAAGCCCTCACAGAGCAGGGTCTGCATTTCAATTAGTCTGGAGATTCAGATGTTAGTAGTGACAGCCATGATGTTAACCCTTCTGAGACCAAACCAAAATGGAAACAAATTTACTAAAAAATGAAATATTAATACAACAAATGAAAGGTCTTTCACAAAATTTTATGACCAAAAAAACCCACAAGCAATGCAATGTTCCCAATTCAGAAATGATAGTTCTTTGTAGTCACATTCTGACTACAGTCATATTTTGAATAAAGCATCTCTGCAAAAAGATTTATCAAACTGTACATCCAGCAAGGGAAAACAACACAGGGAGTCTAGCAATGGCAAGGCAAATTCTGACAGATAACAGAAATGATTCATTCTGATTCTCAGTTTCAACACAGTATTTGTGTTTTTGAAATAGCTTTGAATACAACAAAACAGATATAGGCGACAAGCAAGATATGACACTGTATTAAGGCAGTAGTTTCAATCTGTCAGTGACATATTTTATCCTGTGTGCTCAATCCTTATCTCCTACCTCTGTCCCATCCCAGCGGGAATTACAAGAATGTTCATTTAACTTTTATGATGGTTGTGATTGCCACAATGTGGAGTGCTATTCATTTCAATAGCAATCAAAATGCCAACAGCTGTGGTTTGGGGGATAGCAAACAGTGACTGTAAAAAAGTCATTTCAAAGGTGGTGGCAATTTCTAAGAGATTTTAAAGTATATCTACTAAATTAAGGATATGACCTCAGAAATTATTCTTCACTGAGGATGATCCTATTTCAAAGATAGGTTTTCCTTATGTCTTTAATTTCACAGGAAGTCTCTCACATGATCTAAATGGAAAACCTTGATCCCAGGTCACCTAAGTTTCACTCACAGCTTTTTTTTTTTTTAAACTTTTTTTAATTGAATGAAAAAATTCTTTAAATTGTATAGTGCTTTACAGTTTTCAAAAGTTTCACACACACATGATTTCATACAGTCCCATAATAACCCTCTTCTCCCCCTATCCCTCACTCACAGCTTTTATAAAATGCAATTGGGGGGCTTCCCTGGTGGCGCAGTGGTTAAGAATCTGCCTGCCAATGCAGGGGACAAGGGTTCGAGCCCTGGTCCAGGGAGATCCCACATGCTGCGGAGCAACTAATCCCGTGCGCCACAACTACTGAGGCTGCGCTCTAGAGCCTGCGAGCCACAACTACTGAAGCCCGCGTGCCTAGAGCCTGTGCTCTGAAACAAGAGAAGCCACCGCAATGAGAAGCTTGTGCCCTGCAACAAAGAGTAGCCCCCGCTCACTGCAACTAGAGAAAGCCCGTGTGCAGCAGCGAAGACCCAATGCAGCCAAAAATTAAATAAATGAATAAATAAATTTAAAAATTGCAATTGGCACACTTTATCTTGATTTGCAACAAGCACGTAGCTAATCATCTGAAGGAAAATGACTAAATAAATTTCTACCTATGTGAGAAAATATACGATGACTTAAAGTGCATGAAGATTAGAAAAATGAAAGTAAGAAGAATTTATTGAAGGTTAAAAACAATGAAGGAAAGAAATTTAGAAAAAGATCTGCACGGTAGGCAAACATTATGTCTCTCAAACACCAAGAGCTGTCTTCTCTTACTAATCTAGAGAGCTGCTACAAAAGCCCATAGCATCTTCTCCTTTTCTTTGAACCAAAGTCCTTGCCTGTTTCTAGTCCAAATATGATTTAAGCAACATAATTCACTCTACACTTTATTCGTTTCTTTTTAGCAAGAAGGGGAGGGAGGAACACGTGCATGCTTTCTCAATCATAGTCATATTACACAGAAGGATTTCCAGCTGTACAGGCCATCCAAGTGTGTATGTGTGAAGCATGAGTTTGAATATATCTAATACAATGACTGCTCATTCCAAGGAGTTGAAACATGTCACTGGAATAATCATGTTGTTATTAAAATGTATTTTCAGAGATATGTTGGAAGTTGAGATTTAGACTTATAATATTTAAGAACTCAACTGCCATGGAAGATGGAAGCAGAGAGCTAATTCTTTTTTTTTTTTTTGCCGGGCGGGAGGTGGGGGGGGCGGTGGCAGCAGCGGCTGGCCTTTTTTTTTGCTGGGTAAATTGATCTGATCAAAAAAATACAATACAGCAAGAGGTATGGACATACCACACTGACAGAATCAAAGTTATACTGGAATAGAGACTTGACAGATGCCACACAAACAGGTCCAGGAGATTATTTTTAACTATGTACATCACTTCTCATAATTAACTTCTATGTTTGCAATAAATAGCTTTGATCTGATGGAGGTCAACTGAGAGACAGTAGTTTGCAAGTTGGGGAAATGACAGATTTGTTCCTGAATGGGACTAACTGAAAATATTCACTTTTTAATTATGGAAATAAGCATGTCAGAGACCTTAAAACAGTGGATTCAGATGAAATTTAGGTTAGGCATACACTCTCTAAAGATGGATAACACATTTTTTTTCCCTTTCAAAAAGCAGATGGGGACCCTGGTGTGAACAAGCAGGATTAATGCAAGGTTGAGAGTGTCATTCAGAGCAATCACATTTCACCATGACATTAGAAGGCAGCAACTGTACATCCACTGAATGAATAGGAAGAAACACATTTCCCTGGGAGAATTCAGGCACACAGCAAGTGGAAAGTTTTGCGCATGCTCTAAGTTAGGATGACCAGATCAAACGTAACGACCAGGAGCAAAGCAATTCCTCCAGAAACTATAAATCTTTCCAGGGACTAAAAATAAAATGTAAACACACTGTCTGCTGCATGGCATTCTATTTGCACTTTCCTAGGGCCTAGACTTTGTTGATACATGCTTGTAAAAATAATGATGCAAGGTCTTCACACATCATTTCAGAAAATATTCCATCAGGACACACCAATCAAGGTGAAGCCATGCTGTACTCCAAGCCATTATACTGGCCAAAGTGTCACACCTGCTGAAAATGTAAAAATAAACATGGCTTGTGTGTATCTACACTCATGGCAAATCAAGGGAGGCTAAATGGCAGAACTTCTGCCACTCACGTAGTCTAAGCTCACATCTCCCCCTCAAGATCTCTGCATTCATTTGCACACTTGGTCTTTATTTCTGAAACGTTCGTCACCTGAAATTGTCACATTCAGACTGAACCTAACTTAAAGCCTGTACAGTCAGCACATTATAGGAAGGCATTAAATACTGGCTTGATGACACTTTTCTGCATAATAGCTTCCAAAATTGTAAATAAAACAGATTTTGTATCACCTTGACCTAATCTTATCTCTTCTCTGAGCAACTCTATTTTTGAAAATGCTACACACTTATTTTCTTAACTCCCTTCCTTGGTCTAACCTATTAATGTAAAACAAGTGAGCAAGCGATCAAATAATAAGCAATCAATAAAGCAAATGCACAGACCAAGAGTCCAAGCAACTGAGAACCTCAAATATATTTATTGAATACTTATTCACCCATACTCACAAATAACAACCAAAATACTTGAAAAGGAAGGTAGAACAAAATAAATTATTCCAATGATTAATTCTCATATGCCAACTTTGATTTCTTATAGACTCATCTTCAATACTGAGTTAGGAAACCATAATGAATATGTGATACATGTCAAATATGTCTACAAAATCACAAAGTAATACATTTTCACCTACTCAAAAAACATAATTTTGTATTGACAATGCAACAGCCTTGAACAGTGATTTGATATTTGACTACAGAAAAAACTTGGCTACATTTCATCTCTACCTATGATTTGTATCTGAACAAGAAAACAAAAAGACCTTCTCTAGAAGTATGAGAGGCACATCTCAATTATTTCATGTAAGAAATTAGAGGCAAGATCCTTTTCTGCTATTACATATTAGCTAGTCTTAAAGTATCTTATGAATACTCCACTAAGTATCTAATTAAATTAAAGGCCATTTGTCTCATAAATGCTTAATGTCCATTACATATAATAACTAAATCCAATTTCAGTAACTTGAAAAGGCTCATAGAAATTAAGCTATGCTCTAATGCCTATAATTTAACACTTTTATTTACTTCAGTCAAAGACAGAAGCTGGTTCATCCAAGAGAAGCAGAAATTAAGTAGTAATTATGAAGGCAATATTCTTAGAAAATTAAGTCCTAGATGCTAAGTGAACAAGACAGCCATGTGAAAGGGCAGCCTCCAGCAGAGAGGCAGGAGGGCATGTGGTGAATCTACAGGTCTTTTTTTTTTTTTTTTTATTTTTTATTTTTGTGTGGTACGCGGGCCTCACTGTTGTGGCCTCTCCCTTGCGGAGCACAGGCTCCGGACGCGCAGGCCCAGCGGCCATGGCTCACGGGCCCAGCCGCTCCGCGGCATGTGGGATCCTCCCAGACCGGGGCACGAACCCGTGTCCCCTGCATCGGCAGGCGGATTCTCAACCACTGCGCCACCAGGGAAGCCCTACAGGTCTTTTTAATGCCAGAACTTGAAGAACCCGTGAACTAAAATATCGCCTGCCATATCAGTAAATAAAGAATATTGTAGCCATCAAGCCATCACATTACAGCTGCCCAGAGAGTGAGCCCTGAGGGAACTCAGGATGGAGACAAATGGGCTGCCCACTGCCAAGCCCATCTAGAAATCAGCTGCTGCAACCACCTCTGACGATGCACCCTGAGGCAACTCAGGATGAGAAAACACAGGATACTGGCCCCAGATAGCTCAAGTGCATATCAAAGGAATGATTTCAGTCAGCCCTGACTCTTGCATCTTCCTATACATAGAAAAGTGCTGAATTTTTAACTTGAGATATCTGGTTTTCTTTTATTAACACTAATGTTAATAAAAGAAATGTTTAGACTACCTGGTCTTTTGTTGCAAAATCTCATATATTGATATATCCTGGATCCCCCCTTGCCTCTTTGGGAACGGTTTTTCAGCGTTATCTGAGATGCTGTGTCCCAGGCTTGAAGTCCTCAGAACGTCCATTGAATAAAACATAACTCTCTACTTTCAGGTTGTGTAATTTTTTACAGTCGACAAACCACAGCAGGACAGGAAGCATGGCCATCACAAGTGTAAGTAGATCACTGCATTAAGTATCTCTTACTAAATAAATGGGGGTTTAGGGAGGTTGAAAAAAAAATCTATAACAATGAAATAATTAAAATTTCTAGAAAAAAGTCACTAAAGGAGACTTGTAAGCTGCAAATGGTTAAAATATCTCTCCCGTAGTTCTATGACTATCATTTCTAAAATACGTTTGAGTTCTTCAGTGATCTCATCCATTATAGCCAAATTTCTTTACTTTCTTTTTTTTTTTTTTTTTTTTTTTGGTACGCAGGCCTCTCACTGTCGTGGCCTCTCCCGCTGCGGAGCACAGGCTCCGGACGCGCAGGCTCAGTGGCCATGGCTCACGGGCCCAGCCGCTCCACGGCATGTGGGATCTTCCTGGACCAGGGCACGAACCCGTGTCCCCTGCATCGGCAGGCATACTCTCAACCACTGCGCCACCAGGGAAGCCCTTTACTTTCTTTATTAATGAAATTTGTTCATTCACTAATTTATTCATCAATTATTGAGC
Source organism: Kogia breviceps (assembly GCF_026419965.1). NCBI lineage: Eukaryota > Metazoa > Chordata > Mammalia > Artiodactyla > Physeteridae > Kogia > Kogia breviceps. The sequence goes on along the minus strand of NC_081321.1, from coordinate 68,275,725 downwards.
ACCTATGTTGGGGATTCAGCAGTTCACAAAACAGCTCAAAAATCTCAGGCCTCAGGAGCTTAAATGCTACTTCTAAGACATACACACAAAAATAAGTAAAATATATAGCATGTTATATTGCGATATATGATAGGGTAAAAAATATACCAAACAAAGGGTTTAAGGAATGTATGTAAGGAAAGAGGTCAATGAACGACAGTCGGTGGGTCATCTCCAGCCCACTGCTGGCCCATTTAAAAACCTACATGTTTTAAATGGCTGAAAACACTCAAAAGAAAGAATAATATATTATGATACATGAAAATTACATAAAATTCAAATTTCAATGCCCATAAATAAAATGTTTCTGGAACATAGCCACATTCAATCATCTATGTATTTATTGTCTATGGCTGCTTCCATGCTGCAAAGGCATGCAAAGAGCTGAATAGTTGAAACAGAGACATTATGACTGCAAAGCCTAAAATATTTACCATCTGGTCTGCTACAACCAAAGTTTGCCAATACTAAATAGGGAGATCAGGAAAGGTCTTAAGAGAAGATGGCACTTGACTGAAGAATTGAAGGAGGTGAAGGTGTAAGCTTCTCAAGGAGTGACATGATCTGACATATGCTTTGAATGTTGTGCTGAAAGTAGACTAATGAAGGACTCAAGTTTAGTATTATAGGTCAGTAGTGACGTTGTTGCCTTTGACAAGGGTAGTTGCAGTGGAAGTTGGCTTATGTGACTAGAAGAATGAGATGATTTACTGCAGTGGGAAAGACCATGTGAGAAGAAGGTGTGGGAAGAAGATCAGGAGCTGAGTTTTGGACTAGTTGCTTGAGGGGGTCCCTGCAAGTGAAGATACTAAGTACACATTGAATAGATTAGTCTGGAGTCCAAAGAAGTGATCTCAGCCTTGAGATATAAATTTGGGAGTCGTCACTGTATTTAAAACTACGAGAGAGGTTGGGATCTCTGACAGACTGAGTATACAGAGAAGAGTGAAACTGTTCAAGAAGAGAAGAACTTCAAGGTTAAGAGACTGGATGGTTGGGAAGGAATCAGCCAAGGGAATGAGTGATAAGACGGACCAGATTTAGGAGGTAGCAGAGAGAGGGTGTGCTGGTAACCATGTGAAGAAAGTGCTTCCAGGAGGAATGAGTAATTATCTGTGTCAAACGTGATGAATACGACAAATAACGTTAAACTGAGAACAAACAGATTTAATGATGTTCTGTGCTGTTCTAGTAACTTTGACAGGAGCAGTTTTGGTGACATCATTGGGGAAAAAGCCTGTATGGGGTAGGTCCTAATGAACATAGAAAGTTTTGCTATAAACAGAAGGAGGGACATGGAGTGGTAGTTAGAGGTAGAAATGGGCTTGACATGCTTTTTGTTTTTCAATTTTGGGAGACATAATATCATGTTTACATGCTGATGGAGAAAACCTGGTCGAGAGAAAAAAAATTTGTTAATATAAGAGAGAGTCAGAGATACAGAAACAAAAACGGAGAGAGGGAGGAGAGACAGAGGAAGAGGGACTGGGAACATCCTTCAGTCAAGAACAGAGGCATTCAGTGAAGAAATGCAGAGGTTGGTTTGAGCTACACGTATGGACAGTTTATCCACAATAATGGGAGGAAAGGTAGCATTTAAAGGCACAGATGCAAATAGATGGTTCGATTTTGTGATGGGATTCTGTGGAAGTTCTCTCTGATTACTTCTATATTCTCAGTGAAAGAGGAAGCAAGGCCATCAGTTGAGTGTGATGATGGAAGAAGAGCTGTTGGAAATTTCAGATGAGACAGTAAAGTGTGAACAGTAATCTAGAAAAATGTCAGACAGAACAGACAAGAAAATTATAGTAGGTTTGCCACCCAGCACTGTGGTTGCACTTGAAGTAGTGATATTGAGCTTACTCTAATTTTTTTTTTTTTTTTTTTTTGTGGTATGTGGTCCTCTCACTGTTGTGGCCTCTCTCGCTGCGGAGCACAGGCTCCAGACGCTCAGGCTCAGCGGCCATGGCTCACGGGCCCAGCCGCTCCGCGGCATGTGGGATCCTCCCAGACCAGGGCACGAACCTGTGTCCCCTGCATTGGCAGGCAGACTCTCAACCACTGCACCACCAGGGAAGCCCGTGATATTGAGCTTAAAGTGTGTTATCTTCTTCTCGAGCTACATTTAGCTTCAAGATGCAGATATGGAACAGGCAATGGATTTAACCAGGTGTTGATTGCACCCGAAAAGTATGATGGGCAAAAATAAGCAAAGGAGCTGAAGTTGCATGCAAGGGAGTGATAATGATTGACCTTGAAATGTAATCTCAATAAAGAGGAATGTGAAGTATAATGGTCAAGAAGATTGAAACACTCCTGATTTCAATGGACTGTAGGTCATGGGTGTGGCTGAAGCATTTGGGAAATTGGTGCCAGAGCTAGAGATGGTAGGCAGGTACTAGGCTGTCTGAAATGAGATCATGGAGGTAGAGAAAAGAGCAACTAGTTAAGAGGGCTCTCTTGACAGACCAAAGTTAATACAGTATTTTAAGAGTTGGGGAGTGACTGATGGGTGATGCAGGCAAAGGAGGGAAATAGAATCTTATGGGAATTAGATTCTGGGGAAGAGGGGCGACTTGTGAGGACGGGGCCTTTTGGGGTGACTTCTGTGAACAGGGATAGAAAACATGACTGAGATTTGTCCCGGTGGTACCAAGGAAAAAAAATGACACAACAATTTTGTTAACAAATACTAGCAAGGAGGGGCAATTAGTTAGGATAACTTTTTTTTCTTTTTAAAAATTTTATTTCATTTTCACTTTTTATTTTATATTGGAGTATAGTTGATTAGCAATATTGTGTTTGTTTCAGGTGTACAGACAAAGTGATTCAGTTATACATATGCATGTATCTATTCTTTTTCGAATTCTCTTCCCATTGAGGTTGTTACATAATGTTGAGCAAGTTCCCTGTGCTATGCAGTAGGTCCTTGTTGGTTATCCATTTTAAATATAGCAGTGTGTTCATGTCAATCTCAAACTCCCTAACTATCCCTCCCCCCAACCCGTCCCTCCTGGTAACCACACTTCTCTAATCTCCAACTCCAGTTTGCAGTTATTTCTTTTACCCCTCCCCACTTCAGAAGAGTGGTTCTCATCTCCGTCTTAAAAGCCCAACAGCATTTCAGAAGGAGAACATTATTCTATCCTCTACCAGAAGAGAGAATCTCTATGCTCTGCTATACTGACTGAAGTGGAAGTCTTTGTGATTATAAAAGTCATTGAAATTTTAAGAGTTGGCTTCAAAACTCAAAGGTGTCATATTAATGAAGTTAGTTATCAACAACTACGGAGTCTGCATCTTGTGAAGACCATTCCAAGTAACGGGGAGTAAAAAGGAAAGTGGATCTTGCTCTCAAAATGTTTTTCAAACTTTCAAACTCAAGGGAAGGGAGGAAGTGGCAGATACAGACAAGCAACATAAACAGATAAAAGCACACAGACATCTAATGAAACACTTTGACATCCTCCTGGAATGTTAACCACTTTTGGCAGTACTCCACCTTGTTCAGCTTACTACTGAGAACCACTACACAACCCACAGTTTATTTATCAGAAGTATGTAAGTGCCTTTCCTATAAAGAACACTGACTGATTTGCATTGTGACACAACCCTTTTCTTATATTTCAGTTTGATATGGTGTTGTCAGCAGAGCAATTCGACTTCTTGCCAAGATAAAGTCTAATTTCATCCCCACAAAATGAGAAGAAATTTGCTTTCCTTCCTCTATTCTCTCCTTTCATCATTAAGTAGCAAATTAGACTAGTGACCAAATATATTTTGTTCCTTTCTTCACTTATAGACAAAGTAAGACGTGGCATACTTTCTATGCTGCTAGGATTGATGTTCACGGGATGGATGAAGGACTCATGTATCTACTTTTCTTGCTGTCTATCCAAAATCAAGCTTTTTCTCATGTGGGTACAAACTCACTTACAGGAATATCTGCACCCTAATGGCCTGAAAGTTGCAAAGGTCTACCCAGTTGCAAGGAGCTAATGTCAATACATAAGCTAGTCACATACGCTTTGCTGTCAACTGCAAGTTTTTGAATTATCTTTGTAATATGAATTTGTCACCTGCTTTCTAGTACAATTTCCCTAGTGAAAACAGCATTAGCCCACTGTTCACCTTAAGCATGACAAATCAACTTCATCCTCAGTGCAATTTTTTGTTCAAAGGTATTGTATATACAAAGCTCCCAGATCTTTTTTTTTTTTTAGTCTTAGTGTCTTAATGGGTCTGAAAGTCTGTCTTCCATTATTTATACTACAGGTACTTTACTTTTTTTTTTTGCTATTTTAAAATTTTTCAAAGCACATATACTTACATGGTTTCATCCTGAAGGATTCAGTTGTTCAAAGTAACACAGCTAGTGATCAGTACTACGGGGTCCAAAACCCAATTCTCTCCACTCTATTTCCAATCTACTATTCCAACTTATCATGATGATGATACGGGGATTGTTTTCATTTTGGTAAACACTGGCAGTGATTCACAATGTCTGTCACAAACATTGGGATAGATTGCACTGACAATATCCTGTAACTATAATTTAAGGGTATAAGGGTAACTGGAAGATGGAGAGAATGAGACAGAGGTATTGACAGATACAGAGAATCTATGTGCACCAGCACGAATTTTCTATGATTTTCCTGAAACACTAAACAGTATTTGGGGTCAATGAAATTATTCTTAATTTAGCCTTTATTTCTTGCTTCATGCACTCTAAGAGTGAAAATAAATCACTATCTACTTGAAGAAAGACAACATTTATATCTTTATAATTGGTCTACTGCTCACAAACAGTGGGGTTAAAATTATAATGCTTTGATATTTAAAAATAAAACACTGCTGTCCAAGATTATTTAATCACACCAAATACTCTATTGAAGTTTTATCTTTGAATGCAAAATCGTGTCACGAGCAATCATGCTAAATGCCTGTTTTAATTTACTTGATTTATAAATTTAATTTTCATTTATCAAGTTCTATTCAATGAAGACTGATTAAAAATATGATCAATATTGTTTTTAGCTAGCCACCAAAGTACAGGGAAAACTAGTTATAAAACACGAACTGCAAAGCAATTCAATAATAAAATAACTATGAATCAATTAGAAGCATCTAGGATGTGCTGGTAGTGCCATACTTACTTTCTGGGAGAAGGTTCCAGAGATTTTATAATGCTTACTTCAGTGTTTATTAGGTATTAGAAGTAGAAAGATCATCTTAACTGCAGCCATTCTTGCTAGTATTTGTTAGTGGAAAAAAAATACTGTTCTAGACATGTAAAATATAGAATTAGCGCCATGTACATTATCTAGGCTAAGATGCATTACAGTGGGGCTTTTTCCCAAGCTGTCTGATCTACATAATTATATTTTGTTCAGACAGATCATTCTTGCTGAAAATAACAAACAGACCTCAAATTATAAAGGTGTTGATATAGTTATTCCCCAGTGAGGAGGAAATGTTTTAAGACAAATATACCAAAACAATATACATGTATGTATATCTCCGAAATGGCAAGTAGGAACAGTTCTGGATTAATAGTAGGAAAATCCAAATTTTAATTTTTACTTTAGCATTTCCTACCTATATGACTTTGGAAAAATTACCCAAAATTGCTAAGTCAGTTTCCTAAATGAAAACAAAAAAAACCCTGCAAAAATAGCTGTTGTTTTTCTCATTAGATATTATGAGGAATAATAAAGTAGGTACACAGCAATTTGCACATTTATAAAACCCTACAGAAATGTTAGATATTATTGTACAGCATGTTACCAAAAGAAAAGCTGTAATATTTCAGTGGTAATGTGCAAACTTCCAGATGGTACTGTCTGAGTAGGAAAAAAACTAGATCAAGGGTGAAAATACATTAGTTATAAGGGTAAGGTAACCAACCCCAAACTGAAAGAAAATTAACATTTTTCTTGTTTTAATTTGTGGGGGAAAATTCGGTTTTGTAAATTCTTCAGTTGAAGAAGAACAATAATAAGCCTCGGAGAATCTCTTAATCTCACTTATTCTCAAGAGGCATGTGAGGAGATGTAAATGTATGTGCATAGAGCATATATACAAGTATACTTCATCTCCTTCCTAACGTTGGAGGAATTTGGACTCTGGGAAAAAAGCAAACTATACTAATGGTAGCACAAGGAAATTCAAAGCAGCATATGGTTAAACTTTGGCTCTAAATCACAAGCGTACATTTAAAATCCAGTGTGAGGGGACTGTGGACGTTGTGTACAGTAAGAATCTTATTAGAGAAAAAAAATTAAATTGAACTCATCTGGTTGCCTATGGGGTTGTTTTTATTTAGTTTGGAAAATTTCATTCCTGCTATAAATCTTTACCATAAATGCTAAAGAATAACACCTATGGTGTAAGAAAAAAGAATGAAATTAAGCTTTTAATCAAGAAAATAGGAGCTCCCTGGGAAACAGCTGGGAAAGGAGGAGGCATCATATTTCATTCTTTTGCAAAGTTGGAAAGCCTGAAAAAAATATTGGACCTTTATAGGAGGATATTGGCATTAAGAGAAACTGATGATTATGGAGAAAAATCACTCTCTTCCAGCAACAGAGATAGATTTCTCTCTTAGTATAGCATATTCATTAAAAGAATTCATTAAAAAGATATGACATTACTCTAATTTATTCTAAATTCCTTAAAAGGGTATAACATACCCTAATCTACCTAACAAGTCTTCTCAGTGGGTATTTAGGTTGTTTCTACTTTCTTTGCTGTTAGAAACAATGCTGCAGTACCCAGAGATGGCATCTGACATAGATTTTCAAGGATGAATTCCTGGGGCCAGGGAGAAGAACAGGGCAGGACCTATGGGCAGGAGAAGAACTTCAGGGGAATGAAAGGGTAAAGTGCATGGAATTTCACAGCATGTTGCGTTCGTGGATGGCAGCGGTACTGGGAGATTGGGAGGTAGTAAAAGGTGCCTTGTAGTACCGGGGTTGCCGGCATTGGGTAGGGGCACATTTGCTAAGGTGAGCTCATCTTTTACATCCTTGGTTTCTGATAAAACTTTTGTTAGAAAAAGGATTTTGTTTCTGCCCAAAAAAATGTGGGAAAAATGATCAGCAATGAGAAGTCAAAGACTATCTATATTGGTAATTGGAAAGAAATGTGTTTTAGATGCAGTTCTCGTGGCTAAATTAGAGGATCAGTTTGAGGAACCTGAGATTTGAGGCAGAGAGAGCCGTTAGAGACCTCTTGAAAATGCCATGCCAGGAATTGTGGAACCCTAAGCTAAGGCGGTCAAAAGAGAGATGAAGAAGAGATATTACAGTGAGCCACTTTGGTTGTTATCTGATAGGATCTGGTGATCTCCTTGGGGAGGGGGGTGGAAAAAGCAAAGAAAGGTGAAGCTAATTTGGAAATTATTAGCTTGGCCACTTGAGTGAGGGTAAATGTAATAACTGATGTGAAGAATCCATGAGGAAGAGATATGCTGGGATGGCAGGATGGAATCAGTTGTTCTCAATATGTCCCTTTTCCCCATCTCTACCTAGGACTAAGCCATCACCGTCTACAGAGTAGACTCCTCCAATGGCTGATTAACTGTCTCTCTGCTTCCAGCTGGTCTCTATAATTCATTCTCCATGCAGTAACGCCAGACATCTTTGTAACATATAAATAAAATTATTTTCCTCACGCTTAAATTACCCAAGAGATTTCCCTCTGTACTTAAAACCAAAGTCATTCCTGCCTACCCGTACTTATCTCTCCACCCTCGTACTTATCTCTCCACCCTCGGCTCCTGTCCCTCCCTCCCCATCTCTCTGATGCTCCTTGCCCACAAGGGTTTTCCTTTTGCTCCAGGCTTCCTCCCATCTTGTCTTCAGGCCTTCACACAAGCTGTTCCTCTCCACTTTTTTGCATGACTAGCTCCTTGGTATTTCAGTCCCAGATTACATCTCACTTTTTAGATATACTAAACAGTGATTATCCAAACTACAGTATGTGGCCTGTCAATTGCTCTTATTTTTTTTATGGCTTATGCTTTTTTTTTTCATAACATGCATCATTCAATAATATTTCATGTTTTTATGTCCTTTCCACGACCAGAATAAAAATCCTTTTTGTAAATAAAAGGGACTGTATTTCCCTTGTTACTGTTCATTCCTAAGGCCTAGGGCAGTGCTGACTGTGAACAGATATTCAATACATATTTGGTAAATGAAAGAATAGATGGTGTGCTTGAAGTGCCCCGTGGCACAGCTATGTGCATAGTAGCTCGAAAGTAGTTTTGAGCCCAGAGGAAAGAGAAAGCCTAGAGAAACAGCTAGAAGGATTAGGAACAGTTGTACAATGATTGATTTACATCTTGTAGGCTAAGTTACTACTTGTGTTTGCATGTATGAGAGAAAGACTGAGAGAGAGAGAGAGAGAGAGCGAGAGCGAGACAGAGAGAGAGAGAGAGAGAGAGAGAGAGAGAGAGAGAGAGAGAGAGAGAGAGCGTTTTTGAAAAGAACGACATCCCCATAATAATTACTTTTAAGTAACTTCATTGTACCCTTTCCAGGACTCAGAAACAAACTAAAACTCATCTCTCCTTGATTTCTCTTTCAATAGCTAGTAGCTTGAATCGGAACCTTGGCTCCACTACTAGTTAGATGTATGACTTCAGGCAGATGACCCATCTTCATCTATTTATTTGATAGCTACTTACTAAGCATGCGCTGTGGAAAGATACTCTGGGACTCTGCTCTCATGGAGTCTATACTCTTGCGGGGGTAATGAACAATCAAATCATCACACAACTAAATGAAGATCAACTATGATACAAACTATAAATATGAAGCAAATTGTAGGAGGCAAATGCAGTTCAGAAGAGGTTTCCCTAGATGATGATTGCCAAGTTGAGATCAGAGGAATGAGTAGAAATTCGCAGATGAGGGAGGAACGGGTAGAAGTCCAAATTCCTGAGTTGGGATGAAGCATGGCACGTGTAAAAACCTGACAGAAAACCAGTCTGATGAGTGCTCAGAGAGCAAAGGAGAGAGAAATGTGAGATGTGACTAAAAAGATCACACAAGACTGTTATCATGAGGGGCTAAAGGCCATCTTAAGGGCTTAGTGAATGAAGGGCTCCCACATGCTGCCTTTCCCTGGTAGCTTCTCCCACTGATAACACCATGAATACTTTGGTGTAGGTATAGTAAACTTCCTGAATGTGCCCGAAAACTTACTATTCCAAACAGTGTCTCTAAAAACCATAAACTCTTCCACATATACAGAAGGCATATCTGAATAATGTGTAAAGTATCTGTAAAGTGAATTGAATAAAAGCAACTTGGTTTGTGTTGGTTAAAAGGGATGCATCTGTGCCATTTGTAAGATTTTGCTCTCAATCACATACATGCTCATGATGTCAAATTTTTATAATAGAAAGAAATCATCAGTCATGACTTCAGATCTAGAGCAGTCTTCCTCATCTGAGTGTAAATTTCCATTTCTAATATTTAAGAAGAAAGAGCTTGTTAAGCAAATTAATATTGTGGAGGGGGTTTCCTGGAGGGATATTTAACCTACCTGCAAGGCCAACTACTTTACAATATATGGCTTACATGCAAATGAGAAGCTACAAAATGTAAATTAGTTTGTTCACTACAATGGTCTCGTAAGGCTTAGAAATGCACTATCATTAGTTAAGTCACTATGATAAAGTTATAAAGCTGCATTTTCTATTAAAATTCATTCATTCTCTATTTCTTTCACTCATTTACTCACTCACTCACTCACTCACTAGACCTGCTCCTTGGGGAGTCTTCCCCATCTCAGGATATGGCAACTCCATCCTTATGAAAGTTGCTCAAGACAAAAACCATGGAATCTTCTCGACTTTTCTCTCTCACACCGTACATCAAATCCATCAGCCACACGCAGACAGACACTCATACACACACCCACAATCATCCCACCTCTTCAAGAATTTTTTCTTAGTCACCTTTGTAAACTTCACTTTTTTTTTTTTTTCCAGTATGCAGGCCTCTCACTGTTGTGGCCTCTCCCATTGCAGAGCACAGGCTCCGGATGTGCAGGCTCAGCGGCCATGGCTCATGGGCAGGGAAGCCCTAAACTTCACTTTTAATTGGCACTAATATGTCAAGTTTGGGAATCACAAACCCTCCTGATATCTTTCCATGGACTCTAGGTTTAAAACACTTATTCTACTTGTTCTCTCTGGGTTTTAAAAATAACTTCAACACCTGTATCTCTAGCCCTGATCTCTCCCCTAATTTTCAGGCTTGCATTCAGTTGCCTGATAAGCATCAAGGACATCCAGCAGTCAACGTCAATGCATTGTCTTGCCTATCAGAATGCTCATCTTTCAGGATTCCCTATTTAAATAACAAGTGGCAGAATCCACTTGATCACCCAAGCCACAGACTCCTCCCTCCTCCTTACTTCCTTGTCCGTATTAAGGAATAATCAAATGCTGCCCATTTGATTGCCTAAATATTTCTCAAATATGCCTCTTATCCCTCTCCTACTTACCAATGCCCTAGTTTAAGGGAGCTTATTAGTGTTCTCTTCGTTTCCTAGACCTCAATTTATGTCCTTTGTTCAGGCAAGAAGGGCAGGAGAGGAGGTTCCTCTGTAGAGATGTAGTAGGTACAAGCTTAGTATAAACTCAGCTACTGCAATCCCTCGCTGCCTTCCAGACTCTCACAAAAACAAACCCAACAAGCTGACAACTTATTTAATACACAGAAAAAAGTCTGAAGCAAGAGTTAAAGAAATATTTTGGTGCCTCTTCTTCCCTGTTTTATATGATACCTTTGGGAATTCATTGGAGTTCCTGTCTCATTCACTGAACTTGGCAGTTGTAACTCGCAGACACAAAGAAAAAGGAAATGTCTGCAGATGTCTGTCTTTTTCCTTTTCTTTCCTTCTTTATTTTGGTGAAGTTCAGCCAGGACAGAAAATATAAAAATATGTAAAATATCACTTACAGACTTGATCACAAGAAATTTATCTGTGTATCTTACCTTTTCAAGGATTTTCCTCTCTAACGTTGTTACTCATTATCTTGTTGAGCTATTCCACATGCTAAAGTAATATACTCTGACAGAGAAATGTGTACACACACACACACACACACACACACACACACACACACACACACACACACACAGAGTGACATCCTGAATGGGCAACAGAGCTCCTTGCATGCCTCCCAAGAGACAGTATGGGGATCTCTGAAGCATAACAGTACTTCAATACTGAACACATCGTATCTTAAAAATGTTCCACATTTCCACCATTAAATTTCAAATTTAATGTTTGCATAACCACAGGGGGAAGAACACAGTATGCTCTTTTTTTTTTTTTTGCGGTACGTGGGCCTCTCACTGTTGTGGCCTCTCTCGTTGCGGAGCACAGGCTCCGGACGTGCAGGCTCAGCGGCCATGGCTCACAAGCCCAGTCGCTCCGTGGTATGTGGGATCTTCCCAGACCAGGGCACAAACCCGTGTCCGCTGCATCGGCAGGCGGACTCTCAACCACTGAGCCACCAGGGAAGCCCCATGGTATGCTTTTATTTAACTTTGCCACTTGTCTATTTCTCAAGACAAGGGACATCCACGCCTTGTTTGTCTCTTTATAGTTGTAGTAAATACAACTTGATACTGCTTGATAGAGGGATGCCTGATAGGGGACCTATGATAAAGGTTCATTTTTAATCATGGGGATAGCAAGAACATGGAAGCTATTTTTATTTAACTGAACTATGCAAAACAACCTATTATAAATAGAGACTTGTATTTAGAAAGGTAAGAGTACATGATGAAAACAATATAAATAATATGATGAAGACTGCTGATTGCTTCCCCAGTACAATCTAGTTTGCTCTTCTTTCTGGGTACAGCGCTACCCGCTAGAAACAATATTCCCCACTTTGTCTTGTGGCCAGGCTTGGTCATGCAATTAAATTCTCACCAATGAAATGCAAGCAGAATGGATGTGTGTAACTTGTGTAAAAGGAAATCCTTACCCTGAAGTTCCTTTCTTTTGTTCTCCAACACATGAGGACAGAGCCGTGCCTATAATCAGTTGCGACCCTGTAGAAGAGGCTAATGCTCTCTGGGATGGCAGGACAGAATGCAAGGAGGAGTCCCTTAGACTCTCTTGGAGGCTGGGAGGAGTTGGGCCTGGCTTCTGTCTAGGCGAGAATACTGCAAAAGTATACCCTTTGGGGAAAAGCAAGATCATCTCTAAAACACAGTGGCAACCACGAAGGCAGTAGGCCAGTTAGGGATGCCCCATTAGCAGAAGCATGGTTCTCAAAGGCACACAAATGTACTTTTCCAAAGGAGGGTCAAAATGTCCATGTCTTCCTTTCCATCCAAACCAACATACACATGTTGGTACTTATTCTCTCACACATATTCTTTCATCCCCCTTCCTCTATGTGTGTGTAAACTCACATGCCATAGTGGAGAAGATAGACATCTTGGTAACAAGAAAATCTAGTAGAAAAGTGGGCAAAAGATATATTACAGGCAAGTCTCACAGAAGATGCTTAACAAATAATTAATATATAAAACATTTGAAAAGCTGTGTTACCACAAGAATAGGCAGAAAGATGCAACTTGAAACAACAAAATAGCAATTTTTAGTCTTCAGGTTGTTAATAATTATAAAAGATGGCTATTACTCCGATCTGGCCACTGGGCTGGTAGGAATGTGAGTTGCTGTAACTCTTTTGGAAAATAATCTGGCAGTATAGCAACTAGTAACATTTAAAATGTTCATCTTCTTTGACTCAGCAACCATACTCTTAGGAATTTATCTTAGAGAAGTAAAAACAAATTGTTTAAGGAGCTATGTAAAAGGAGCATTGCAGCACTGCTTATAACAGCATTTAGAGAAAGGGACAAGAAAGGAGCAAATGAAATGTTCATCAATAGGGTAAAATTTGACAAACTGATGGCAATACCTTAGTGAAGTTTTACCCTTCTTTAAAATGACCTTCAGTTATACTCTAGCATCTTAAAATGTTTAAAGCCACATAGTAGTGTCACCTGTGCAAAGGGTAGTTTAAAAAGGGAATTGGGGGCAAAGTATGCTGGGAGAAGAGCAGTGAAGAGAGGCAAAGATGATGTGCTGAGATTTAGAACAAAGGGGGTTTGGACAGAGAAAGGCTTTCTGTGGTGACTAGGAAACCACCCAGACACTTGTATAGAACATGTAGCCATTCTTTGGGGAAAACCTGAAAATTATATGAATGGTTAAGTTCAGAATTGAAATCTGTATATTAAGGAAATGTGACTTTATTTGGCAGTCACATTATGTTGAGGTTTGGGGGTATCTGGGTTATACTTGATATGACTGAATGTATTAGTTGATCTACCAATGTTTCAGTGGAGTAGAGCACAAGAGGAACACTTGGAGTGCTGGGTGTAAGAGGAACCTAACAAGTGTGAACTTCATTCAGGAGGGTAATAGGAACAGATTTACATTTTAGAAATATCACTCGGCAGCAACCCAGGAAATGGATCTAAGAAGGAAGCAGACAACTCATGCAATGGTAGGATCATTCTGAGGGCCTGTACAAGGGCAATGTGGGAAGAGATGGAAAGGGGGGAAGACAGATTTGAGAAATGAGAGATGGAATGCCCAGCAAAAGGGAAGACTTGTTGCTGCTGTCTATGTCTCTTGCTCAGTGCTGAGGCAGATGATGGCACCCTTCATATACTCTGGGAATTCAGGGATAAAAGCTGATCTCAGAAAACTATCTTATCCAAAGAAGTTAACTTTTTGCAGACACCTGTGATATGTCAGTTGCATGACTCTTAATGCATAACAATGGAAATAGAACCTTCAATATTAAATTAGTACAAATGAGTTTTCTCTCTAAAGGGCATGGACATGACACTCATAGCAGGATATGATGATAGAATAAAGTACTTTAGTGATTACATTTCATTTGATTTCTCCAACTGTAATTCGTTTCTTTCTTTTCTCCTTCACTCAGCACATGGATTTAAGTAATTTTTTTCAAGACACAGACTAAATCCAGGAAAATATATCTACATCTAATCTTTCTCTTCTAATGCTTCTGAAAATTAGATGTTTTAATGCCTCACTTAAAACATCTAAACCATGGTAACCATCTTACAGTATATTATGACTATGCCTAGTCTTTCCAACTTATTAGGGATTTGATGTGAAAAGAAAGGCATAAAAAACGCTAAACATGGGTACAGGAAGATGCTTTTTTCTCTCCATGTCCTCTATCACAACTCAAATTTGAGCCCACGAGCCCATGTTGACTGTAATCCTAGGGTGTATGCATTGAATTCTGCAAAATATAGGAAGCAGAAAGCACATGCACAGAAGCACAAAAAAGAACATAAAAATCTGCCTCTTGGTTTTTACACTATCAAGCCAACCGCTTGCTCTGCCTTTATCAAGTCAAGATGCATCACTGAAAACCCCCAGAGTCAGCACTGCCTACAAAAAGGTCATGACTTGAGAGGTCAGCACTTGGAGTTGAAAGGAGCTTCTTTTGCTCACTACCGTGCCATACTTTGACATTCATTGAATGCTTATGATGTACCCTTCAATTTTTTAAACTTAATTCTCCCACCAACTTGATGCGAAAAATAAAATGAGGAATTCGAGTTAATCTGTATAAGGCAATGCAACATGTAAGTGGCTGAACCAGAAGAAAAACAAAGGGTTCACTCAGTTTTATAATATAGTGAAAGCACAAAGGAGCAGATGTTCCTTAAGAGCCCAAGTTAGGAAGTATACAGCAGGAAGCAATTCAAAGGCTCATTATTATCATTTAAATTTTAAAAACAGATGATAATGCTGATGACAGCTAACCTTTGCTGTACACTTATTATGTTTTAGGCACTATTTTAAATGCTTAAAATCTATAACTCCTTGGATTCTCAAGATGATTTTATGATTTAAGTGCTACTAATACCCCCATTTGACAGAAGAGGAAATTGAAAGACAGAGAGGTTAAGTAACATACTTGAGGTCACAAAGTAAATGGTTTAGTGGGAACTGGCTGATGGAAGTAAAGCCAATCGAGAAAAGAATGCTAGCTTTTAAACTGGGGTCCACAGTCTCATGGTACATTAGAATCAACTGGGTAGCTTTAAAAACTAGGATGATGGGGTTCTGTCTTTGACCAATTAAAATCAGAGGGTCTGGTGAGACGCAGGCCTCAGGATGTTGTAAAAGCTCCCTAGGTGATTCTAATGCAGCTGGGGCTGAGAACCACCGTACAACATAAAGTCAAGACTATTATTTCTATTCTCAGAAAATAACATTTGAGCTCAAGGTCAATGGCAGGAGGTAGATTAAAAACTCAGTAATAAATAATAGAACTATTGCCTTAGCTGTGTTAGAAAATTATTAACATTGATCGTAACATTGATCGTAAGCAAAAACATTATAGATAACTTAAAACAGAGTCCTAGAGTGAAAACAGAATCTTGGGTTTATTTAACGGATGTCAAAGCTGACTTTCTTATCAGTTTTAATTGGAAAGTAAATTCACTCTATTGTTTCCAGAAACAGTCCAGGAATACCATGTTAGGAGAGGCCTTGCAGGATCTTTTTTCAATTGGGCTCAAATAGATGGTTAATTTCTAAAGTGTTAATTTCATTCTGTGGGTTCCATTTTTCATGGCACTTATTTCTGATAGACACAGAGGGCGATATTTTCAAGGGATAAGAAATATTCCTCTCAGTCCAAGTGAATACATACCACTATATTACTACTGTTTTATGAATAGGATTTCAAACAACAAATGAAGTCCCAAAGAGAAATCTGGGATGCAAAACTTTTTGTAGCATGATGGAAACTGTCTATGGACAGCCATTAAAAAAATAAATAAAACAAACTGTGTCCTCTCTCCATGGCAAAGCGAAAGGCTATGAGAAAAAGGCAAGGTAGAAAAAGGATAATGCTTGGTAAACCTTACCTGTTGAGGGAAGTGAGGACAAATACTGGCCCCACCAAGACCTTTTCTCAAAGGCATAGTTAAAAAAAAATGTAAGTGTATTCCTTGGTTTTCCACTCTTATTTTACTTTTCCTCAACTGATGGAACTCACAGAAGAATTAATAGCAAATGTAAACTGTGGAGGGGACTCAAACTGAGTGCTCTTTTCCAATGATGAAATGTTGATTCAACAGCCCCATTAAAAACAGAACATCAGGGAGAAATCAAAAGCTTTACAGACAAGCAAAAGCTAAGAGAATTCAGCACCACCAAACCAGCTCTACAACAAATGGTAAATTAACGTCTCTAAGTAGGAAACACAGAGAAGAAAAGGACCTACAAAAACAAACCCAAGATCCTGCAGGAAGACGGCTGAAGAGTAAGACGTGGAGATCACCTTCCTCCCCACAGATACATCAGAAATACATCTACACGTGGAACAACTCCTACAGAACACCCACTGAACACTGGCAGAAGACCTCATACCTCCCAAAAGGCAAGAAACTCCCCACGTACCTGGCTGTGTAGATGAAAGGTTCTTGGTGCTGCAGCCAGGAGTCAGTGCTATGCCTCTGAGGTGGGAGAGCCAACTTCAGGGCACTGGTCCACAAGAGAGCTCCCAGCTCCACGTAATACCAAATGGCGAAAATCTCCCAGAGATCTCCATCTCAACACCAACACCCAGCTTCACTCAACGACCAGCAAGCTACAGTGCTGGACACCCTATGCCAAACAACTAGCAAGACAGGAACACAACCACACCCATTAGCAGAGAGGCTGCCTAAAACCATAATCAGGCCACAGACACCCCAAAACACACCACAAGACGTGGACCTGCCCACCAGAAAGACAAGATGCAGCCTCATCCAACAGAACACAGGAACTAGTCAACCTGACAAGGAAGTCTACACAACCCACTGAACCAACTTTAGCCACTGGGGACAGACACCAAAAACAATGGGAACTACGAACCTGCAGCCAGCAAAAAGGAGACCCCAAACACAGTAAGATAAGCAAAATGAGAAGACAGAAAAACACACAGCAGATGAAGGAGCAATATAAACACCCACCTGAGCTAACAAATAAAGAGGAAATAGGCAGTCTACCTGAGAAAGAATTCAGAATAATGACAGTAAAGATGATCCAAAATCTTGGAAATAGAATAGAGAAAATGCAAGAAACATTTAACAACGACCTAGAAGAACTAAAGAGGAAACAAGCAACTATGAGCAACACAATAAATGAAATTAAAAATACTCTAGATGGGATCAATAGCAGAATAACTGAGGCAGAAGAACAGATAAGTGACCTGGAAGATAAAATAGTGGAAATAATTACTGAGCAGAATAAAGAGCAGAATAAAAAAAAAGAATGAAAAGAATTGAGGACAGTCTCAGAGACCTCTGGGACAACATTAAATGCACCAACATTCGAATTATAGGGGTTCCAGAAGAAGAGAAAAAGAAAGGAACTGAGAAAATATTTGAAGAGATTATAGTTGAAAACTTCCCTAATATGGGAAAGGAAATAGTTAATCAGTCCAGGAAGCACAGAGAGTCCCGTACAGGATAAATCCAAGGAGAAACAAGCCAAGACAAATATTAATCAAACTGTCAAAAATTAAATACAAAGAAAACATATTAAAAGCAGCAAGGGAAAAACAACAAATAACACACAAGGGAATCGCCATAAGGTTAACAGCTGACCTTTCACCAGAAACTCTGCAAGCCAGAAGGGAGTGGCAGGACATATTTAAAGTGATGAAGGAGAAAAACCCGCAACCAAGATTACTCTACCCACCAAGGATCTCATTCAGATTTGATGGAGAAATTAAAACCTTTTCAGACAAGCAAAAGCTGACCGAGTTCAGCACCACCAAACCAGTTTTACAACAAATGCTAAAGGAACTTTCCTAGGCAACAAACACAAGAGAAGGAAAAGACCTACAGTAAAAAATGCAAAACAATTAAGAAAATGGTAATAGGAACATACATATTGATAATTAACTTAAATGTAAATGGATTAAATGCTCCCACCAAAAGACACAGACTGGCTGAATGGATACAAAAACAATACCCATATATATGCTGTCTACAAGAGACTCACTTCAGACCTAGAGACACATACAGACTGAAAGTGAGGGGATGGAAAAAGATATTCTATGCAAATGGAAATCAAAGGAAAGCTGGAGTAGCAATTCTCATATGAGACAAAATAGACTTTAAAATAAAGACTATTACAAGAGAAGAAGAAGGACACTACATAATGATCAAGGGGTCGATCCAAAAAGAAGATATAACAATTATAAATATTTATGCACCCAACATAGGAGCACCTCAATACATAAGGCAAACACTAACAGCCATAAAAGGGGAAATCGACAGTAACACTTACATAGTAGGGGACTTTAACACCCCACTTTCACCAATGGACATATCATTCAAAATGAAAATAAATAAGGAAACACAAGTTTTAAATGATACATTAAACAAGATGGACTTCATTGATATTTATAGGACATTCCATCCAAAAACAACAGAATACACATTTTTCTCAAGTGCTCATGGAACATTCTCCAGGATAGATCATATCTTGGGTCACAGATCAAGCCTTGGTAAACTTAAGAAAATTGAAATCGTATCAAGTATCTTTTCCGACCACAACGCTATGAGACTAGATATCAATTATAGGAAAAGATCTGTAAAAAATACAAACACATGGAGGCAAACAATACACTACTTAAAAACAAAGTGATCGCTGAAGAAATCAAAGAGGAAATCAAAAAATACCTAGAAACAAATGACAATGGAGACACGACAACCCAAATCTACAGGATGCAGCAAAAGCAGTTCTAAGATGGAAGCTTATAGCAATACAATCCTACCTTAAGAAACAGGAAACATCTGGAACAAACAACCTAATATTGCACCTAAAGCTATCAGAGAAAGAAGAACAAAAAACCCTGACAGTTAGCAGGAGGATAGAAATCATAAAGATCAGATCAGAAATAAATGAAAAAGAAATTAAAGAAATGATAGCAAAGATCAATAAAACTAAAATCTGGTTCTTTGAGAAGATAAACAAAATTGATAAACCATTAGCCAGACTCATCAAGAAAAAAAGGGAGAAGACTCAAATCAACAGAATTAGAAATGAAAAAGGAGAAGTAACAACTGACACTGTAGAAATACAAAAGATCATTAGAGATTACTACAAGCAACTCTATGCCAATAAAATGGACAACCTGGAAGAAATGGACAAATTCTTCGAAATGCACAACCTGCTGACACTGAATCAGGAAGAAACAGAAAATATAAACAGACCAATCACAAGCACTGAAATTGAAACTGTGATTAAAAATCTTCCAACAAACAAAAGCCCAGAACCAGATGGCTTCACAGGAGAATTCTATTAAACATTTAGAGAAGAGCTAATAACCATCCGTCTCAAACTCTTCCAAAAGATAGAAGAGGGAGGAACACACCCAAACCCATTCTACGAGGCCACCATCACCCTGATACCAAACCAGACAAAGACGTCACAAAGAAAGAAAACTACAGGCCAGTATCACTGATTAACATAGATGCAAAAAGCCTCAACAAAATACTAGCAAACAGAATCCAAAAGCACATTAAAAGGATCATACAACATGATCAAGTGGGGTTTATTCCAGGAATGCAAGGATTCTTAAATATATGCAAATCAATCAAACTGAAGGAGAAAAACCATATGATCATCTCAATAGATGCAGAGAAAGCTTCTGACAATATTCAACACCCATTTATGATAAAAACCCTGCAGAAAGTAGGCACAGAGGGAACTTTCCTAAACATAATAACGGCCATATATGACAAACCCACAGCCAGCATCGTTCTCAATGGTGAAAAACTGAAACTATTTCCACTAAGATCAGGAACAAGACAAGGTTGCCCACTCTCACCACTCTTATTGAACATTGTTTTGGAAGTTTTAGCCACAGCAATCAGAGAAGAAAAGTAAATAAAAGGAATCCAAATCAGAAAAGAAGTAAAGCTGTGACTGTTTGGAGATGACATGATACTATACATAGAGAATTGTAAAGATGCTATCAGAAAACTACTAGAGCTAATCAATGAATTTGGTAAAGTAGCAGGATACAAAATTAATGCACTGAAATCTCTGGCATTCCTATACAATAATGATGAAAAATCTGAGAATGAAATTAAGAAAACACTCCCATTTACCATTGCAACAAAAATATCTAGGAATAAACCTACCTAAGGAGACAAAAGACCTGTATGCAGAAAATTATAAGACACTGATGAAAGAAATTAAAGATGATACAAATAGATGAAGAGATATACCGTTTTTGGATTGGAAGAATCAACATTGTGAAAATGACTCTACTACCCAAAGCAATCTACAGATTTAATGCAATCCCTATCAAACTACCACTGGCATTTTTCACAATTTGTATGGAAACACAAAAGACCCCGAATAGCCAAAGCAATCTTGAGAACGAAAAACGGAGCTGGAGGAATCAGGCTCCCTGACTTCAGACTATAATACATAGCTACAGTAATCAAGACAGTATGGTACTCGCACAAAAACAGAAATATAGACCAATGAAAAAGGATAGAAAGCCCAGAGATAAACCCACACACATATGGTCACCTTATCTTTGATAAAGGAGGCAAAAATATGCAATGGAGAAAAGAGCCTCTTCAATAAGTGGCGCTGGGCAAACTGGACAGGTACATGTAAAAGTATGAGATTAGAACACTCCCTAACACCATACACAAAAATAAGGTCAAAATGGATTAAAGGCCTAAATGTAAGGCCAGACACTATCAAACTCTTAGAGGAAAACATAGGCAGAACACGCTATGACATAAATCACAGCAAGATCCTTTTTGACCCACCTCCTAGAGAAATGGATATAAAAATAAAAATAAACAAATGGGACCTAATGAAACTTAAAAGCTTTTGCACAGCAAAGGAAACCATAAACAAGACCAAAAGACAACCCTGAGAATGGGAGAAAATATTTGCAAATGAAGCAACTGACAAAGGATTAATCTCCAAAATTTACCAGCAGCTCATGCAGCTCAATAACAAAAAAACAAACAACCCAACCCAAAAATGGGCAGAAGAACTAAAGAGATATTTCTCCAAAGAAGATATACAGATTTCCAAGAAACACATGAAAGAACGCTCAACATCATTAATCATTAGAGAAATGCAATCAAAACTACAATGAGATATCATCTCACACTGGTCAGAATGGCCATCATCAAAAAATCTAGAAATAATAAATGCTGGAGAAGGTGTGGAGAAAAGGGAACACTCTTTTTTTTTTTCTTTTTCTTGCGGTATGCGGGCCTCTCACTGTTGTGGCCTCTCCCATTGTGGAGCACAGGCTCCGGACGCGCAGGCTCAGCAGCCATGGCTCACGGGCCCAGCCGCTCTGCGGCATGTGGGATCTTCCCGGACCGGGGCACGAACCCGTGACCCCTGCATCAGCAGGCGGATTCTCAACCACTGCGCCACCAGGGAAGCCCAAGGGAACACTCTTGTACTGTTGGTGGGAATGTGAATTGGTACATCCACTATGGAGCACAGAATGGAGGTTCCTTAAAAAAACTACAAATAGAACTACCATATGACCCAGCAATCCCACTACTGGGCATACACCCTGAGAAAACCATAATTCAAAAAGAGTCATGTACCACAATGTTCATTGCAGCTCTAGTTACAATAGCCAGGAGATGGAAACAACCTAAGTGTCCACCATTGGATGAATGGATAAAGAAGATGTGGCTCATATATACAATGAAATATTACTCAGCCATAAAAAGAAACGAAATTGAGTTATTTGTAATGAGGCGTATGGACCTAGAGTCTGTCATACAGAGTGAAGTAAGTCAGAAAGAGAAAGACAAATACCATATGCTAACACATATATATGGAATCTAAGAAAAAAAATGCCATGAAGAACCTAGGGTAAGGCAGGAATAAAGACACAGACCTACTAGAGCATGGACTTGGGGATATGAGGAGGGGGAAGGGTAGGCTGTGACAGGGTGAGAGAGTGGCATGGACATATATACACTAACAAATGTAAAATACATAGCTAGTTGGAAGCGGCCGCATAGCACGGGGAGATCAGCTCAGTGGTTTGTGACTGCCTGGAGGGGTGGGATAGGGAGGGTGGGAGGGAGGGAGATGCTAGAGAGAGGAGATGTGGGAACATATGTATGGGTATAACTGATCCACTTTGTTATAAAGCAGAAACTAACACACCAGTGTAAAGCAATTATACTCTAATAAAGATGTTAAAAAATAAAAACGAAAACAGAACATCACCACCAAATCGCGACATAGGACGTGTGGTCAACACTCGGGCCCTTGCTTCCTGTTCCAAGAGACTCACTACCAGGCTAGACACAGTGATGGCAGGAAGAGTCTGGGGGAAAAATAAAAACCTCTCTCTGGAAAGCACACATACTAGTTTAGCCAATTTGTTATTTTTGTCTTTAAAATTATTTCTTAACTACAGGCAGGTTTCTTGAAATGCAGGCAGTTTTTCTTTTGGAGAAAAATTGGCCTTTTGCTCATTCTTATGGTGACACAAACCACTGATCCCCAGGGCTGCGGCTTGTCATATTAGGTTTTGGCACTGTTGCCCTCTCTGTATGGTGCTTCACCATTTTTTTTTGTTTGCTTGTCATTTCCCCTTTCACTGGTATTTTCCTCCTATTGTGGCTCCCAATATCAAAATAGGTCATCCATAGACAACAGCACAGGGAAATAAACCACAAAATCCAGTCTTTTTTTTTTTCCTTCATAAAATTGACTAATGGGGAGGAAAATTTTTTGGCTTATTATTCTTTTTTTTTTGGTACGCGGGCCTCTCACTGTTGTGGCCTTTCCCGTTGCGGAGCACAGGCTCCAGACTTGCAGGCCCAGCGGCCATGGCTCACGAGCCCAGCTGCTCTGCAGCATGTGGGATCTTCCCGGAGCGGGGCACGAACCCATGTCCCCTGCATTGGCAGGCGGACTCTCAACCACTGCGCCACCAGGGAAGCTCTGGCTTATTATTCTTATTCTAAGTTTCCTCATATACCCTTCTTATTTTTAGCATCGAAATATTTGTCATTGTTTTTTAAAAAGGAAATCTTATATAAGGTAAATTACCTGTGGAGAGGGAGATATGCCCTTTAAAGGAGCTACTTTTTGGAAAATCACTGGCCAGTTTTCAATAAGGTCTGAATGGATTTATAAAATCAGCTTCTACCTTATGGTTTACTTTGTGTTTTGCAGAGGAAAGTGAGGCCTGTAAAGGAGGTAGGCGTACCATTAGGTCAAACAAAGAAGTTTAAGGGTTATACTGCTTTTCTAGGTAATAACAAATGTACTTTATTTGGATTATAGCACTATAGCAGCTGCTCCAAAGGTTTATAGCTATTCATTCTATGAGATCGGCTGTCATTTCTACCACAGGCTGAGTTTCAGAATCTGAATATATGAACACTTATCAAGAGTGATTCTGCATTTCCTGAGAGTATGAAGTCATTCAAAATTCGACAGAGTTCCAGTTCATTGTGATCACTGTCTCCTGAGACTCAGGTAGAGAGAACCAAAAGACCCAGGGTGGGTCCAAGTTGCGGGTAGACAGAGAAGATTTCAAGGTTCTCCATTCAGTGAGAGTTAAAAAAAAAAAAAAAAAAAAAAAAAAAAATCAACATTATTCTTAAACATCTCTCTTAAAAAATCACTTGGATGGCTCTTGAAGTAAACTACAGTACAGCCTCTCAGTGTGTTCCTGGCAGCCAGTCTCGTTGCTTTTGGTTTTATTTCCAGCACTGTAAAAGATCAACGTGTTTTGTGCTGAGCAGCCCATGTTGTGCTTGGCTTGCATTTAGAGGCTGAATTTCATTGGGGGAGGGGACATGTTGAACACGACATGTTTCAAACACGAGAACCATACTCAGCGCTGCAAGATGTCCACGCTAGGAAAGGACAGGAAGGCAAAACAGACTGAGAGGACAGAAGCTTCCTGTGAATCCCTTCACAACACTGACCGAGCACCTACTGTCTTCCAGGCACCACCGCATGTGCTGGGGAAAGCAGAAGTACAGAAAATAAAGTCCTTGCCACCACAGAGCTCATGGTCTGGAGAGCGGACACAGATAATGCACATAGGTAAGAGAATACATAGGCTGTAGATGGTGATAAAAACCAAGCAGAAAATGTACAGCAGGACAAGATAAAAGAGGTAAGGTATATTACTAGTACAGAGATGTTTCCTATGAAGCAGGATGGGAAATCTTACTGATACAATTTGCTATTTGAGCAGATATTTAAGAAAGTGCCAGAGCTAGCCATGCTGCTATACGGAGGAAAAGCACAGCAGCTGGAGGAAAAAGTATGATTATAAAGCCTGGAGGAAGGAGCATGCTTGAGTCTGTGACAGGCAACACCAATTTGTTCATTGTTTATGTAACCTGGCAAGTGGAATTGACTTATTTAAAAATTATTCTCGGGCTTCCTGGTGGCGTAGTGGTTGAGAGTCCGCCTGACGATGCAGGGGACACGGGTTCGTGCCCCGATCCGGGAAGATCCCACATGCCGCGGAGCGGCTGGGCCCGTGAGCCATGGCCGCTGAGCCTGCGCGTGCGGAGCCTGTGCTCCGCAACGGGAGAGGCCACAACAGTGAGAGGCCCGCGTACCGCAAAAAAAAAAAAAAAAAAAATTATTCTCTCTGTGTAAAGAATATATAGACAAATTCCTGCAATGTAAATAACTTAGCAGTAGCTCTGGACCAAGCAGTATTCTAAGTGCTCTGTATGTATTGCTGCATTCCCATAACAAACCCTCTGAGGTAGTTATTATTACCTCCATTTACAGAGTGAGCAAATGAGGCTTAGGGATGTAAGCAACACACCCAAGATCTCAGAGCCAGAGGCAGGTGAAGCCCTGTTTAGTACACCCAAGCCACGTAATTCCAGAGCCTGCACTGCTAAGCTATGTGGCCTACAAGGGCTTGTGAAAATGGCATGATTCCACTGGAAATTCACTGCAGAGACTGCTCTTCCCAAACCAGTGAAGTCACTGAAGCATGCTATTTATAGCAACATCTAGTAAAAAGACAAACCTATGTGCTACCCATGTCTCTGTACAGTCAGGAAAGCAAAACCCAAAGTTTCTTTGTGAAATATCATGCTGGAAGTAGCTATCTGTTTTTTCACTGCCACCATATGAGTGGAATACACTTTACACCTAAACATTAAAAATGTTTTGATGCCATTAAGGTACACAAAATATATATTCATGATCACGTGCTACACTTTTTGAGATATAGCATATATAAGCCAGATCAGATGGGGTGGGAATAGATATAGGTTCTGGAAAACATGTTAAAATAAAAACTTGATATATATTTGAAGGTGCTACACTAAATAAAATCTAAACTATATCAAGGATCATTTAGCACTATACACTGTAATTTTATGAAAACATTTAGTTCAAAAAAGGCTTTCAAAACCTGCAGTCATCAATTGCCCTTTGACTATCAACTTTATTGATGGTGTGTATCATGTTTTGTCACCATTCCTGCCTTCACTAGGGATCTTGACTCGTTCTGAGGCTATTGCCAACACGCATCTGGCAGACCTTTGGTTATTCCCAGAGCCTAGCATGTTCTAGCACACTTTAAGTGCTACAGCACGCACATATTTGAGGAGGTAATAAATTTCCATTAGAGCAGAGTTGAAAATTCAAACCAAGTTTTAAAAGGAATTGAGTCATATAGTATCTTCATGCTGTAGTTCCTTTTACATAAACATCTTCACCATATCCAGCAGCTTCAGTTTAGACATGTAAGAGAAGTACTAGGATTGGATAAATTAAGAACAAAAAGATCAATTCTGAATTACTCAAAAAAAGCTTTTTGCTGTAATACTCTATTCATAACACATCACTGAACAGATTAAAAACCTACAATCAATTTAGCATATTTCTAAGTAGTTTTTTTTTCTCTTCTAGGGATTTTTTAAAGGAGAATGTTAATATTACTTTATTTATATGTGAGGGAATTTTAGATTCCTGTGTATTTAAACATTATTGTACTCGAAATCACAATAACCTTAACATACGAACTTTCGTCAAATATATCTCTAGACCGTAATACACATATAGTAGGAATGAAATAAAATCTGACATGATACCTGCAGGTCATTCTACCATAACTGTCATTTAAAGAACACAAATTCAGTTAACAGCAAAACTTCACAAACAAACTGCCAGGTAAGTAAGAGTGTACTGTCCAAAGTATCTGGCCTTCCAAATCCTAAACCAACATTTCACTAAATCATTTTGCTTGCTTCAGCTTATTAAAGGAAAGGAAATAAATTACCTTTATGAAAAAATGAGATTTACTGTGGTTGTATGAGTCAGCCCAAGACAAAGTAATCAACACATTTCAAGCAATACAAAAACAGCAATTTGTTTGCTATGTTTCTTGAAGTCCCTGAATATTCTCTGAAGATAACACAGTGAGTTCATGAATTTTTAAGAATTGTTGTATAAGGTGTGGAAGATGCAAACTTTCAAGACTCATAAACTATATAAACCACTCATGAAAAAAATTAAGAAACAATTAAATGCTAAGCCTGCATCAGCTACATCTCTGAGAGAGTAGGAATCACAACTTCCTTGTTTCTCATTATACCCCTGGTATTCATTTTAGATACTGACATATAATAGGCACTCTGCTTGCCTGGATTTGTATTCTGACTCTACCACTACCTGTGAGGTCCCAGACAAACTACCCTGCCTCTGTTTCTCCATCTGTAAAAGTGGGGTAGAATTTAACTTTTAATGTTTAACTAGTGTAGATATTGTTAGGCTGATACTTCCTAATTTTTTAAAAAAGACGTTTTTCTGGTCTCAATATTATCATGTTTATTCTTCTACAAGTTACAGAGACAAAATTTTTTTGGTAATAATTCATAATAGATACAAGCAGAAATATGGACCTATAACAGTTGTTTATCAACTTTTAACCCACTCAATATTATCACCTCCATTTAGGTGAATGCTCTCTTTTTTACATCATTAAGTGTG
Source organism: Kogia breviceps (assembly GCF_026419965.1). NCBI lineage: Eukaryota > Metazoa > Chordata > Mammalia > Artiodactyla > Physeteridae > Kogia > Kogia breviceps. The sequence goes on along the minus strand of NC_081321.1, from coordinate 68,248,590 downwards.
TATAAAAAAGGTTCCTAACTTCCAAACATGGAGACACAGTTTAAACAAATTCAAATGTAAACAATGGATTTAAAGCAATCATGTGGTACTACAGTGCTTATGGTATAATCCATCATCTGTTCACCATAAAAGTTCCCTACAAGTAGGAAATGTTTAGGAGTTACTGTGTCAATCAGCACACTAGAAAAGAAAATGATAATGTTATATTACTCAATGAAAGGAAAAATAAACATATGTGCATGTATCCAGTAAAGACTTCCAAGGCTAATCAAAGTACATAATCTTCCTTCGGCAGCAAAATAATTCCATCTTCCAGATTTATGGAATCTATTGCTCTCAATGCTAGCCTAAGAAAACTATATCAAAAAGAAGATATTCAAGTGGAGAAAAGCAACTAAACATAAGTGAGAAATTATAAATTCAACGTAGGAATCTCTTTCTCCATAAGAAAATTCGAAAATAAGCACAGATATCCATGTATCTGCGGTGTGTCATTTAAGTACAGTGACCTACAGACATGCATTTTAAAAATTCTTTGTTCTTTCAATATTTTCTTATTGACACTTTTTCAAATACAGTTTTTCACAATTTCTGGTATCATTTTAATAATGCATGTAATCATGGATAAAGAAAAGTATCAGGGCATATTAAGGATTTATTTATTATAGTAGCTTTGATTTTCTGATAGATATGTACATTAGCATACTTGTGGTTACAAATAAAAGCTCAGCTAGTTGAAACAGATGAAAGCTATGATTACAAAAATTTAACAAATAGTCTGACTCTTTGGGAAAAGATAGTTGAACCTTGTTAAGAAAAAGGGAAAACTACCATTGGTTTCTGTAAACCAATAGTGGAAAATGCACTATATATTTAAGAAAAATAATTTGTCTTGTAGGCAAACTAAATTAATACATATTGAGGATTTTTATTCATTTGTTTTAGTAGCTTTTATTAGGATTTGTATATAAACAACCAGTAAAAATTACAGGTGGAATCAAGAAATAAACTGTAGTTCAAATATAGATTCTATGGGGAAGATCCAGCTATCTTCTTTTTTTTTTTTTTTTTTTTTTTTTTTTTTTGCGGTATGCAGAGGCAGGCCTCTCACTGTTGTGGCCTCTCCCATTGTGGAACACAGGCTCAGCAGCCACGGCTCACGGGCCCAGCTGCACCACGGCATGTGGGATCTTCCCGGACCGGGGCACGAACCCGTGTACCCTGCATCAGCAGGCGGACTCTCAACCACTGCGCCACCAGGAAAGCCCCCAGCTATCTTTTATAGGATTAGACAGTTAAGTAGAACAGTTAAGGATAGAGTAACTTAGATTGGAGAATAAGGAAAACAAAGTGTTTGAAAACAGTAGCAGTAAATGTTCTACATCTATCCATTCTTGAGCTTGTTGAGATCTATCATATGATACTATCAAAAACATAGTTGATTATTTCCACATGTAATTTAAGCAATTATTTTCTTTAGTATAAATTGTATATGTATATATACATATATGTAAATATATAAATATATATTTCGTAAATCATTCTAACAAATCTTTTCAAAATTGCTTCTCTCTTTAAAATTCAGTATTCCTAATCTGAAGAAGTTACTTTTAAAATGAAACCAATTCAGTGAATTGACCATTTCAAACTCTGGTCACAAGACCTTTAATGGCACCACATTTGCCCTCTTTAAGTTGCCATTTGCTCTTCAAAAGGGCAGTGTCTCAGTAGGTCATAGTATGTGCTAAAGCTGCATTTCTGGGAGTTATTTCAGTACAGATCTCATTTAAGAAAGTGACAAAAACAACAACAACAACAACAAAACGGAGATGAAAACCACACAGAAATAATGAGAGTAAGTAAAATATAAAGGTCCTATTCTTAAAAAATTGAGTTCTCTGTAGTTTTATTTTTTGCTGTAATCACAATGCAGGTTCAGACAACTGATAAAACTATGAAAACCATACCACAGTGGCCATTTGTTGGCACTTGGTATCTAAGGAAGTAACAGTTGATAATAAGACAAAGACTGAGACAATTTTGTAGCATACACATTTTTTTTCCCTCTCTTAAAGATGTCATTCTTTTCAGCTCTCTTCTAGGGTTTGTTAGCAAAGATGTTACAGCAATATATTTAAGTCAATTCTTCTCAAGTTGATAAAGGGAAACTCCTGATTCTGACATTATCTAGTGAAAAGAACTTTAACATTATAACAACTCAGTCTGGGAAAATAACATCCAGAATGACACAGACTCTCCTTGACCAAAGAAGACATTCCTCTGAGTCCTCTTTTTGACTAGGCCTCATCCTTGGGCCTTAGGCCTGCCTAGCCCAGCTGTAGCAAGAATTCTGCTAAGTTAATTTAGCGAGAATCCCCCCACCCTCTCTATGTGATCATACTGGCTTGTCTTCAGCAAGAATTCTGTAAGTTGGTTTACCAAGAATCCTCCTACCTTGAGGTCTCTTCTTAGTAATTTTCCATCCACTGACCACCCCCTGCTGTCTCTGCTGTATGCCAGGTTGAACCTGATCTGTCTCCCTTATTTCCATAGTCAAGACACTTATCACAATAGCCCTGAATAAAGTCTTCATTACTATTTTTAAAAGCACTGGGGACTTCCCTGGTGGTCCAGTGGTTAAGACTCTGCGCTTCCACTTCACGGGGCAGAGGTTCGATCCTTGGGTGGGGAAGTTCTGCGTGCCGCATGGTGTGGCCAAAAAATTAAATAAATAAATTTTTTTTTTAAAAGAAGCATTGGAATATTTTTTTTTTCTCTTTAACAAAGACACAGGACTTTCAAGAAGAAATTAATCTATCAATCTACTATTTTTTTCAGGATCTGCCCAACTTTTACTTGTCTTTAGGGTAAAGTAAAATATAATTTTATCTGTAGATGTAAATGAGAGTTCAGGTAGATAACAAAGAGTTAGGAGTAGAAGAAAGGTAAGAAAATAGAAAAAAGAGGAGTGGAATGTTACAGGAAACTGAGAAGAGGGAGGGGATAAAGAATCATACACAAACATGGCTTTTTGTTAATGTTTCAGTTATATTTAGAAAAAACGTGGCCCCATAAGACCAATCAAGGATGAGAAACATAAATGTCTGAAATAGAAATGGGGAAGAAATTTTACATACAATGGAATATTACTCAGCCATAAAAAAGAATAAAATAATACCATTTGAAGCAATATAGATGGACCTAGAGATTATCCTACTAAGTGAAGTAAGTCAGAAAGAGAAGGACAAATATGTGATATCACTCATATGTGGAATATAAAATATGACACAAATGAACTTATCTGCAAAACCGAAACAGACTCCCAGACATACAGAACAGACTTGTGGCTGCCAAAGGGGAGATGGGGTCGGGGGAGGGATGAATTGGGTGTTTGAGACTAGCAAATGCAAACTATTATATTTAGAATGGATAAACAACAAGGTCCTACTGTATAGCATATATACTCTCTCTCTCTCTCTCTATATATATATATATATATACTCAATATACATATAGCATATATACTCAATATCCTGTGATAAACTATAATGGAAAAGAATATAAAAAAGAAAGTCTATATGTATAGAACTGAATCACTTCGCTGTACAGCAGAAATCAACACACTGTAAATCAACTATACTTCAATTAAAAAAAATAAAAAAAAAAAAAGAAATGAGAGAGGCCAGCTGTGGAAATAACCAAAGGGGATTATGAAGAATGTGGTAACTGGGGGTGAGGGAAGGTCATATCCTTCTCAGGGTAGCAGCTACTGGTCCACCTTAGTTGCTATTCCCAGGTAGGAACATGGGCCAGTGTGGTTAGATTAGCTGAGTTCAAAACAAAACAAAACAAAACAGGAATCTAGTTTCTCTGGAAGAAAAGGGACTAAAAGTAATTTTAGTGTGTGGTCCCACAGTTCAAACAATTATAGCTATAAATTGATGCAAAGGATACCCTCACAAAGAAATGTGAGTAAAAATAAACATGTTTGGAATCAGAGAACATAATTAAGTGGAATTCCCCCAAAGTTTTTGATGTTCCTCAACCCTAAAGCACTCAGGCTCATTTTCTTTATAGCCAAGAGCCACCTAAGTTCCTGCCCACATCTCACACCCCCTCATCGTTTTCTGGTTGTGAATCTAAAACACACACACAACACATACATATATTTTCAAAAAATGGTGCTCAAACATGATTGCATGTGGATTGTGATGAATAACAATATCCCAAGGATGGAAAACCTGTAAATTCAGCTTAGTTGAGCCCAAATATCTGATCCCAGTCTAGGCGACAACTACCCCACATCAACAGCTAGTAAACAAGTGGATTATACTAACCATCTTTGTCTTCTAAGCATGAAGAATTATACAGATGATATACAAAACAGTAATCACTTCAGAAATACATTTTTTCTGGTTTATCTCACATTTTCGAAATAGAAGTATAACATAAAGCAACAACAATGTAAGCAGAGAGAAATGAATGCACCAGAAACTCGACTTTGTAACTTGTTAGAAGAAAAACAACATCTAAATAATTTGGAAAGAAGATCTACAGTAGAAAGGAGTTTGAAGACAGATATGAACGTCTTCTCATATCTAAAATTGGGGCTAAAATCGATCCTGGCATAACTGAAGCTCTCAGGGAAGTAAGCACCTATTTTGCTGAAATCAGACATAAGAATTAGATATTTGATTTCTACAGCTGTGTGAAATAAATGTCCATAACATCAAAAGGATTAAGCCTATTTATGAACTGAAGTAGAATTAGGGTTTGCTGACTTAATTGGGTATGTGTGAATAACCAACAGTTTTTGTTTCAATGATATGTCTGGGCCCTTTTAATACAACCAGATAAAATATAGAGGTAAACTAATGGCAATTTCTCTCTTGATGGAAACCTATTTATCCCGGGTTTGTCAACTTACTCTATTTTTGACTGTAAAATATATAGAGGTATTTGAAACTGAAACGACTAGTGAGAGTGGGAAATATATTTACAATATTAAAATGCATTTTACTCATAAAGTCAATCTGGTGATTCTGGGATCCATATATTATTAATGCCTGAAAGTCAAGAGACACATGGTATGTAATTTTCCCACATCACAGAGGCTTGTGGAAAGTTTTGGAAAAGGCCATATGTTTTTTCCTCCATTTACAAGCAGAAATGTGGTTTAACTGCTTCCCAGACAAATTATTATTTACCCTACCATTTTTTTTTCCCCAGTGAGATGGCAATCTCAGCAATTTCCCCCACCAAAACCCCCTATATGGTCAAATCTGAATCTGTCCTGTTTAACTGAATTTCATGGTCTCTTGTTCTAATTAGGGTTGAGGAATATTCTTCCCCATCAGAAAATAACTATAACTCAGAATATTTTCTCTCTCTTCTACCAGAAGGTAACTCTTCCATCAGAAGTTAATTCTTACCCTTTCCCCCCAGATTCTAGTCTTAGTGGTTATTTCTACTGCATAGTCATCTCTCCCTACCCTATCCCACAACCATATTTACCATAAAAAGGGTAGTCCAAGTTGAAAGGAATATATTGTAGAATCTATGTACTAGCTGATAACACAGCTGCACTCTCTTACAGTAAGCTCATTTCTTTGAATCTCATATTTCTCATTTGCTCTTTGACATATAATCATTGCCAAAGAGCCCTAAATGCATAATATCAGCTTTGATTTTATAATAATACTCTGAAATAATTTATGTTCTAAGTGCCCAGGAAAGGTATAATGCATATATGTAATTTTCTATTGGACAGTCCAATCCTTGGAACACATTCCCCTTGAATTCATATGTAATGAATGTGCACTGGGAAACATTTATAAAATATTATACATACTAGAAATATAAAGGGTGAATATAACAATCAGTGTAAAAGTCAAGAATTGAATTAAAGCTAGAAGCAATCGACCAGTGATTTCAGAACTTCACTGAGAATTATCACAAGATGACAAAGGGCTTAAGGCCAGAATTTCTCTCCTGGCACTAACTGATCATATATAGATGGTACAGACCTATGGCAAATATTTTCTACTGCCTGGCCTGGCATGTTCAACTCTATCCACAGGCCTTTGGCTTCAAATTCTGCCTTTTGCCACAGGACCAACGGACAGCCAAATAAAGATGACAGTAGTAAATTACTACCTATGCATGCTCAATTTCTAATTTTTTTTTTTTTCTCCTTACATCTTCATAGTCTACTTTTTCTTTTTCAGTCCCTGGGGAGGAAATAATCCCTTAAGATCTTCTATATTTCCTTTGCTTTCCCCTCTACTTGGACACATTTTAAATCTCATATTTAAACACACACACATACACATACCCTTTAACACCTATGTTTAATATTTAATAAACACATACTTAATATTTCTTTGGTATTGCCCTCTTTCATTTACTTCCACACTTATTTACAGATTCACTTTACACGCTCTGCTCCCAATTCTCATGTCCTTAACACCTTAACAACTTCCACCCATATCACTTGCATGAAATTGAACTCATGAAGGTAGCTCCTCATCTTATCCTTTGAAGTCAAAGGACTTTCTCAGTCCCTGTTTTTCTTTACTGTTTAGCAGCAGTGGAAATTGCTCACCAATGTTGATTTCTACGTCCTATTGTTGTCTTATGCCTTCCTTACCCTATATTCCCAATGGAGGGAGGCTCAGGGCTGTGAAGTGGGCTCTCTTCTCTCCTTTTGTACTTTCCCTCCCTCAGTGATCTTAACCTCTCCTTTGGTACTATGCCGTTTCTGTAAATGATTCCTGCACCTCTATGCCTAATGGTGGCCTTTTCCCCAACTGCCCACTTGATAGGAATGTCCTGTAAAAAATTAGAATATCTTCCCTCTCACTTAGAATCTGCTCCATTCAAACTTAACACTTTCTTCTTGAAATAAACACATTTTCCTGTCCTATTTCTGTTTAGGGGATTTCTTTTTTCCCAAGTTACCTAAATTTAAAATTTTGGAACACTAATTGGGCCAATTAATTTTCCTACTCATATCCTATCAAATAATATGCTTACTTTCCCTGCATGTTCTTTTCCATTCTACTGTGTTTCTGTATTTTAGGATCTATGTTATGCCTTGTGCCTATACTATTATTTTTTCTTTTTAAAGAGAGAAGGCAAGTTCTTTTTCTTTTTTTTGCACAGGCTCCAGACGTGCAGGCTCAGCGGCCATGGCTCACGGGCCCAGCCGCTCCGCGGCATGTGGGATCTTCCCGGACTGGGGCACAAACCCGTATCCCCTGCATCGGCAGGCAGACTCTCAACCACTGCACCACCAGGGAAGCCTTTTTTTAAAAAAAATAAATTTTATTTGTTTATATTTGGCTGCATTGGGTCTTTGTTATTGCGTGTGGGCTTTCTCTAGTTGCAGCGAGCGGACTTCTCACTGTGGTGGCTTCTCTTGTTACGGAGCACAGGCTCTAGGTGCATGGGCTTCAGTAGTTGTGGCTCATGGGCTCCAGAGCGCAGGCTCAGTAGCTGTGGCGCATGGGCTTAGTTGCTCCGCGGCATATGGGATCTTCCCGGACGAAGGCTCAAACTTGTGTCCCCTGCATTGGCAGGTGGATTCTTAACCACTGCACCACCAGGTAAGTCCTGCCTATACTATTTCAATGACCTTTTGGTTTTCTCAAAGCTGCATCTGTCATTTCTATCGAAATGACAAATGAAATATACATTCTTTTTTTTTTTTTTTTTTGCGGTACGCAGGCCTCTCACTGTTGTGGCCTCTCCCGCTGCGGAGCACAGGCTCCGGATGCGCAGGCTCAGCGGCCATGGCTCATGGGCCCAGCCGCTCCGCGGCATGTGGGATCCTCCCGGACCGGGGCATGAACCCATGTCCCCTGCATCGGCAGGCGGACTCTCAACCACTGCGCCACCAGGGAAGCCCGAAATACACATTCTTCATCACATCAGATAAATGGCCATCCTAAATTACCACTTTCATTACGTCATCCTGCTGAACACAATCCTAGAATACAAACTCCTCATTCTCAGTACGGTATTCAATGCCCTTCATCTGGTTTTATATTATTTTTCAGTTCTATCTTCCCCCACTCTTCATCTCTGCCCCCCACCATGGGCAATATTAACCACATCTGCTTACTGTTCCTTGGGTATAGTTCATGCTTTCTGAGCTCATGTCTTTGTTCATGCATATGTCTCTACCTGCCAGAATTCTCTCTTTTCTCCTCTTCCTGCTAAAAACTTCACCTATAAACCTCCAATCATTTCAATCTTAAGTTTTTCAACTATGACTCAATGTCTTCTAGGATCAGTCCAGCTGAAAGTATTTTTTTTCTCCTGTGCACTTTTCCAGCACCTAGCTTCTATCACTCACAGAGCACTTATTATACAGCATCTTTTACTGCCTTGAAGTATGACGATTTGGATCCCTGTTTCTCTCCCCCACTTTCCCCCTGCCTTAGATAGTACATTTCTCAAGGTCAGGGTTAATTTTACACAAGTTGGAAATCCTACTGCACTTGGCGTAGAATTTTATACAATGTTAGAACTTAATAATAATTTTTAAAAAGTTGAATGAATTCAGACCAAAAACAATTACATGCAGAAAAATACAAAATATAAAGAAATATAATTCCTCATTATTAGGAATTACCCTCTTCTAACTTTGGAATTTACTAAAAGCCAAGTAGAACTGGGTGACTTTGTACTATGCAAATTCCCCATTCTTCGCATTTTACGGAAAATTTAAAAACCTATAAATTAATGCAGAATTTGGCTCACTTCCCACAGGAGGAACAAAACCGTTTCATAATATGTTCTCTCTAGTCCTCAAGAGTCAGCAGTTTTTTTTTTTGTTTGTTTGTTTGTTTTTTGCAGTACACGGGCCTCTCACTGTTGTGGCCTCTCCCATTGCAGAGCACAGGCTCCGGACGTGCAGGCTCAGTGGCCATGGCTCACGGGCTCAGCTGCTCCGTGGCATGTGGGATATTCCCGGACCGGGGAACGAACCCGTGCCCCCTGCATCAGCAGGCGGACTCTCAACCACGGCGCCACCAGGGAAGCCCGAGTCAGCAGTTTTTGATGTGCATAAATGGGAGAGAAGACAGAGAAAGGTGTTGTCTTTTTAAAGTAACCTCCACAGAAAGAACAATTTTATTTATAAAAATGGAAAACTGAAAGTGGAAAAACTTAAAATGGCAATTTTGGTAAAGAGTTTTCCCACTACAAAAATGTTTCTCTAAATGTGCACTTAAATAAATATATTTCTCTAAATGTGCACTTCAGTAAATAACGATGTATTCAATATCCCTGATGAAGAAACAATATCAGAGTCTAACATTTCAAGTTATATGTGCCTGCTAACTGACAAAGGATTAATCTCCAAAATATATAAGCATCGCATGCAGCTTAATATCAAAAAAACAACCCAATCCAAAAATGGGCAGAAGATCTAAATAGACATTTCTCCAAAGAAGATACACAGATTGCCAACAAACAAATGAAAGGATGCTCAACATCACTAATCATCAGAGAAATGTAAATCAAAACTACAATGAGGTATAACCTCACACCAGTCAGAATCGACATCATCAAAAAAATCTACAAACAATAAATGCTGGAGAGGGTGTGGAGAAAAGGGAACCCCCTCTTGCACTGTCAGTGAGAATGTAAATTGATACAGCCACTATGGAGAACAGTATGGAGGTTCCTTAAAAAACCAAAAATAGAACTACCATAAGACCCAGTAATCCCACTACTGGGCATATACCCTCAGAAAACCATAATTCAAAAAGAGACATTCACCAGAACGTTCACTGCAGCACTATTTACAATAGCCAGGGCATGGAAGCAACCTAGGTGTCCATCGACAGATGAATGGATAAAGAAGATGTGGCACATATATACAATGGAATATTACTCAGCCATAAAAAGAAATGAAATTGAGTTATTTGTAGTGAGGTGAATGGACCTAGAGTCTGTCATACAGAATGAAGTAAGTCAGCAAGAGAAAAACAAATACCGTATGCTAACACATATTTATGGAATCTGAAAAAAAAATGGTTCTGATAAACCTAGGGGCAGGACAGGAATAAAGACGCATATGTAGAGAATGGACTTGAGGACATGGGGAGCAGGGAAGGGTAAGCTGGGATGAAGTGAGAGAGTGGCATGGACATATATACACTACCAAATGTAAAATAGATAGCTAGTGGGAAGCAGCTGCATAGCACGGGGAGATCAGCTCGGTGCTTTGTGACCCCCTAGAGGGGTGGAATAGGGAGGGTGGGAGGGAGATGCAAGAGGGAGGAGATGTGGAAATATATGTATACGTATAGCTGATCCATTCTGTCATACAGCAGAAACTAACACACCCTTGTGGAGCAATTATAATCCAATAAAGATGTTAAAAAAATAAATAAAGTTATATGTGCCTGCTAATTTAGATTTATTTTAGCATTTGGTCACTGGAATTCTTTGAATATGAATAACCCTAAAAGTCAATTAATAGTTTTCAAGTAAGTTGTATGGAAAAATAAGACTTTTGTAGAAGAAAAAAAAAAGCAGTTCATCATGGGACATACTGAAGAAATGGAATAGGCATTTTACTAAGAGAGGAATTCATCTCACAGATAATCAGCAATCTTCTTAATACAGTAAGTGGGTAGTACACAGGGTTGCAGTAAAAAATTTTACTTCACATAGTCATGATCTGACATGAGCACTGCTGAAAAATCCACAGAGGATCCCGACTTACAGCTACAGACTGTTGTAGTTGAAACTAAACAACAGAAGAAAATGCTTTAGGAAAAATAAGAATAAGATTAGATTACCATGTAGACAAGGAAAATAGAAAAGACAGTGAAACTACTTAAACAGGGAATAAGAGTTGAGGTCTGTTTACCATGTTCTCATATAAACAAGTAACTGAAATTTATTAAGTACAGAAATAACAAAGAATGTTTTTATGACAAAGGGAATAAACAGCTATGAGCAAGATAAATATCAGATGCATGTTTTAATTTAGATCACATGCTAACTGCTAATAATTCATGACATGGGGCTATTGTTTAAATAGGTCTCTTCATTTCAGAATAGAAACCTGTGTTATTGTTAAGGTTTACATTTTATCAGTCTTGTCTTGGTGGCATCTTACTTACCAAATTGTGTACAGAAAACCAAACACAATTCATAAAAAGATTAGGGAAAGATCACATTTGTTGATTATCAACTGTAACATCATTTACTTATTGTTAAATATAGACATCATATCTTATCCAAGTCTATAAAATACTTAATTTATTGTTACCAGATAAGAGAAATATCATTTGAATAGATGCAGTTTTCAAAAGCAATCTGCTACATGTTTATGAAGAAACTTTTTGGGGTTTCAGAAAAAGTGGCTTCGAGTTGGAGATTAAATATTGATTTTATGATTTGGTCAGTCTTTAAAATAAATAATCTTATAAGTCAGGTTTAAATCTTGTGGTGCCTCATTTTCTTTTTCATTTTTGAGGTCACGTCAGAGAGTTCAGATAGCCCTTTTCTCCCTAATCCATTACAATGTGCTGAAGACGGCCATCTGATCAACCACTTAACAAAAATAAAAGTGACACTCAAGGGACTGCTACTTGATGAATAAAGGTTGAACTTACATCATTTAGTATATACAGTAAGAGCATTATATCATTCTATTAATCATTCTATTATTGATTCTATCAATCAATTCTATTAATCAAAGAAGGGAAGGGAAGGGAAGGGAAGGGAAGGGAAGGGAAGGGAAGGGAAGGGAAGGAAAGGAAAGGAAAGGAAAGGAAAGGAAAGGAAAGGAAAGGAAAGGAAAGGAAAGGAAAGGAAAGGAAAGGAAAGGAAAGGAAAGGGAAGGAAGGAGGGAAGTCAGTCAGTCAGACAAAAAAATTCTGATTCTTGTCTTCAGAACTTATAAGTTTAAGGTCTCAAGTCCAACCCTTTTCTTAGAAATGCTACACAAGATGCCCAACTCGGGCATTTACAAAGCTGTGCCTCCTGCATACCTCCCCCTTCACCTCCTAATTTCCTTTTCCTGCTCCATTTTTCTCCAAAGCGCTTATTGCTGTCAGACACACTATATATTTTATTTAACTGCTTCTGCTCTGTCTCCTCACCACTAGACTATATGCTCCTAAGGGGCAGAGACTCTTGTCCATTTTGTTCACTGCCGTGTATCCAGTGCCTGGAATAGTGTCTGGCACTTAGTAGATGCTCAGTAAATATTTAATGAATGAGAGGACCATTATTATTTTGTTTTTCTAGACTTCTGGCTTGCATTTTCTCTCTACGATACAACTGCATTTTTTCCATCAAGCTTTCTCTTATACACACAGCAGCCTGGGTTACAATGTGATTCCACTTATTAGCTGTGATAGTGGGTGAGTTATTCATTTCTCTGAACTTCAGCAGAACGAGGATCACAGAAGTATCTGTGGGTTGTTGTGAGAAATCAATGAGAGAATTCACTTGAGGTACTTAGCATGATGTTTGACACATAACAAGTGTTTAATAAATTTTAGTGCTTATTATTCTTCTTACAACTATTAAATTATTTTCTTCTGTTGCAAACAGCTTACCGATTCTTAAAGTACCTCATAATTAATGAAACTGGGACATTTATTTTTATTTATTTATTTTTTTTTTGCGGTATGCGGGCCTCTCACTGCTGTGGCCTCTCCCGCCGCGGAGCACAGGCTCCGGACGCGCAGGCCCAGCGGCCATGGCTCACGGGCCCAGCCGCTCCGCGGCACGTGGGATCCTCCCGGACCAGGGCACGAACCCGCGTCCCCTGCATCGGCAGGCGGACTCTCAACCACTGCGCCACCAGGGAAGCCCGAAACTGGGACATTTAGATTCAAGGGCTAAGGTTACATGTGGTTGAGTCTCTTGATCAAAACGCTACTTCCTGTGTGGGTTGCTTTCAGGAAGCATTAATCCTCCCCTTGTTCCACACTGTATTTCAATTAGTTGATTATGTTCAGTCTTGTCTGCTACATTGTGTGGTCTTTTAGGGTATGAAATCTCTGTATCCTATCACAAAGCAGGTACTCTATAGACCTTTGTCCAATAAATGAGTTACTGTAAAGAAATGGGACTGATTCCATTATTTGTAGTCCCATCACACGTGCACTTTCATTACTGTTTGAAAATTACATTTCTCCATAGACGGTGTAGATCTAGAGAGCAGGGTAGAGGTTTTAGTGTTGCAGAGTGATGCAGAGCAGTGTGGATGAGAGTGAAAGCAACGCCCTGGAATTCAACGATGTACTGTGAATAAAAAAGTGCTGAGAAGACAGATACAAAACCAGTTCTTATTCTCTCGTAAATGGTTACTCTATTTCAATAGCAACGATTTAATTTATGGAAGTGTGACTACCCAGGGAAAAATTCTAATAAAAAATACTTGATAAAGTTGAAAAGCACCATTACTAGAAATGAGGACTGTGGAATAGGGAAGAGGCTCACAGCTTGAGGTTTGACAACACGTAAGAATGACTGAGTTGTTAGGAAGTCCAAAGGTATGTAACACCACAGCAAAAATACTTTCAAAGACCTCATTTAAAAAGTCATCCAAATGCAAAATATCTAATAATGCTAAAACCTGTGTCCAAATGATAAAAACGTATGGTGCTTCACACAGGGTAGAGTAAATAGCAGTTTGCACCTCTGGAAAAAGAAAGCAGCTTGAGACAGGCATATTTGATGGTTGAATCAGCTAACACGTATTCAAAACAAGAGATCAGAGAGAAAAATACCAGTATCACAAGGCTTCTATGTCTAAAACTCACATGCTGTGAGTCCATCCCTTTGAATAATGCTTCTCATTAGGAAGGTACTTACATTAGGCCTCAGCTTGGCTGCCAGATCATAATACTTCTCGGCTGCTTCATTGAGGCTAGCCTGCCTGTTAAAGAAAACAAAAACAAAAACTATATCATTTATTTAAAAATTTCAGATAGGTGAACAGAATCACTATGTAGCAAAATAATATTAACTTTTAAAAAATTACAATCATGCCAATCAAATAATAAGGTGACTAAGCAGAAAAAGATCAGTAAAAATTGAATGCACAAATGTACTTGTCATGATCTTTAAGGCACTGTAAATAATACCTCAACTTAATCCTACTTAGTAGGCATTATTTTAAATTTACACATTAGGAATTCGAAATGTTATTTTCCTTTTCCAAGCTAATGTAGATAGTATGTCACAGGGTTGGAATTCTCCTGCTTCAACATGATGTCCTAGAAAAATCTTAACTCTTAAAAATAAACTGTCAAGATTACTATTTAGTTGCTTTTGTTTTATGAAAATAGTAAACATTTTCAGGTTTTAGAAAAAAAAAAAATCTATCTAGAAAGCTACTTTCTTTACAGTCCAGGAGGGAAACTTTCCATTGTGTGTAGTTTACCAGGAAAAAAAAAGAAAAAAAAAGGCCAGCCTCTCCCTCTCTTTGCTCTCTCGCCCCACCAGGGTGGGCACATGATGCAGCCTCAGCTAATGGGATGTTATTGCTTAGGACTTTCATTCCTGAGCAAATGACAGAAAGAGGAGAGGATGGCTAGAATTTGCTCACAGTGACAGTGGTGGAGGCAACAGGGCTTTATCCTGGTCAGAGTCTTCGTGTAAAGAACTGCTATTGGTTGTCCTGCTTCTTTGCAGAAAGAGTCTGGGGCTACTTTACTTCCTGCCAGTTCAAGCTATGTCTCCCAGTCTATAGTGAATTCTGTAGTTCCCATAGCCTTCAAATAGCTACAGTCAGTTTTTCTTAATTACTACCTAATACCATGAGTGGCACAGGTGACTTATACAAATAAGATGCAGACTAAACTTTATAGATAAGTTTGTGCACTGTCTATTCTTGCAATTCACAGCAAACTCCTTGGTTCAGCCAACTGGTTAACAGAAGAAATCAAATCTCTTGAGTCTTGAAGAAGCCCAGACAATTAGCCATCAAAACATTATGCTTTTTGATCATGCCATGCTGCTTTCTGAAAACCTTCCAAGATGGTAGATAATAAAAGCTAGAAACTCTTGCAGGTTACACTGTAGTCTGGTGACCATATTTGTGTAGAAAAGAAATGCTAGAGAAGAAGAACAAATTCAACTTCAGATGATGTGTATAGCACAACTATAGTGTAAACAACAGTAGTTAAAGCCGTGCGGTCATGGAGTCTTCTCTTGAAACTGTGATGTGAAGAACCTTTTGAGACAAGAAGATTGCAAAGAGGTCAGGAATAAAGAGGAGAAACAAAAATTAACTTTCTCAATTAGAAAACCACTTCTCTCTTTAAAAGAGAAGGCAAACTAGCCATACTTATAAAATTGAATTTGCACTTTGGTCAAGCCACATAAAAACTATAAAGACATATGGCATGCAACCATATAAACTACAGGAATAAGTGAAGATAACGTTTCTCTGGAGAGCAGGACATATTTTTTTAATTTGTAAAGGAAAAATAATTAGAAACACTGCTATTTTTAATGGGGTTATAGAGAAAGTAAAAGTCCTTGACTTAAGACTCTACTGGACTTACGACATGTTACAAAGTGCTGTTGCAATTTATATTCTCATAAATGTTGAAGTTCAATTTCACTATGTCAAGAAAAGTACTTCAGTCTGGTATGAAACAGTAAAAATTCTCTCACTAGGGTATTTAATGAAGGTTCCCTAAACCAAACTATAGAATCACTTTGGTTCAGATTCATTTTGAAATTTGAACCAGAATTCATTAGGTCATGCCCTGGAAAGGTTTTCTCCAGAGGAAAATAAAAGGCATGCAGTAGGAAATTAGAGTAACTTAATTCTACAAAGAAGTAAGTTACTTTGAAGCAAGATCAACCAATCTAACATATAAAGTATGGTGACCATTAATATTCATCTTTATGGACATTCAGATTCATGAAGTAGATAAGGATCAAAAGAGAAACTCAGGAATTCACTAGGTAAAATGCCTTTAAAATAATCAATGCAATTGAAAAAAGGTTTTTTCCCCCTAAAAAGGTTATTAGTTTTTCAAGCCTTCACTGTCTTCAGTCTTTTTAATTCCCAAAGGAAATATCTAGTTTAGAAGACTTAGTTTCTTAAGCTAAAAGTAGAATTGATGATATTCTAATGAAATAAGAAAATACAAATAGAATTTATTTGTCATATAACAGTGAAAATTAATTTTGACTCTAGGCCTTTTCTTCAAATATTAAACGTCTTTTACTGACTACTAGGCACTTAGGGCAACACATGGAAAACTGTAGGGGAAAGAGTATGTCAGTTCTACCCACTGAATCTTCCTGTATATCCTTGTTTTACTCTCTACAGAGAAAACTCATGAGGAGCTGTCCAACGTCTACTTTATGGTGTAAGCTGTATTGCATACTCCCCCCTCTGCAAGAAGTATCCTGGGAGTACTTAATAAATCTTAATGCAAAAATGATTGAATCATTAGTCAACATTTGAAAACTGAGGATATTAGCAATATTCTGCCAGTTGCTTAGGGGATTCTAGTAAACACCCTAGAACCTCAACCACTGGATTGTTAGAGATTGATTACAGGACTCAGGTTCCAAAGACTATTGGGATCAAACTATTTAAAGAAGCTGATAAAATATACTTTTCCTGAATACCCATATTTCTTTTCTTTGTTCGCTATTTCTTTTCTGAGACAGTAAATTCTCTATGTATCACTTACAAAATTCCATGGATTGATTACTCTATATTCCAGTTTCAACAATATTATGAATCTATTGCTATTATTGCTATTATTAACCACATTTCAAAGATGGTTAAAATGAGGCTTAGAGAAGCTGACAGTCCCACAAGGCAACGCAGCTGGTAAGTGGTTGAGCTCAGAATCAAGGGCTCTAAAATAAAATATCTGAATCACAGGATCATGCTGCTATCTTTGTGAGCGCCGGATGTATCAGAATGACATGTGGTACATTGTTCTGTGGCAGATGACCACAACAATTCTTACATCAAATACTAAGAAAGCAATAAAACATGCTTCTTGATTATTATGCTTAAAAGTGATGATTTAAAGTAAGGAATGAGATTTGAAAAGGGGAGAATATGAAAAAAAGAAAAGGGGAGAATATGGAGAATATTTGCAGTGACAGGTTTTACATCCTTCCAATTCTAACTCCCAAACTGATAGAAGTGAACTTCACCAGACCCAGCTGAGCAGAGGATAGTTTTAGAACAAACAGGGAAATGCACTATAATATTTTGCCGCATGTACTTCACCCTCTCCCATAAAGGAGGGGAAGAGTAGGAATTCAGGGAAAAGGCAAGGAAATAAGGAATGAGAAAAAGCAAGAAAAGTATTTGGATACTTACTTTCTTACCCCCCAAATCTCCTATTTTAGGGGGCGGTGGTCACAACTAGACAGAGAAGGGGACTGTAAGTTTCTCACGTGTCCAAGTAGAAGACTCAGAAGGTGAGTAAAGGGGTAGTTGGCTCTGCCAAGAGATCTCCCAGGCCGTATGTAGACAACCTTGTGTTCTGGACACAATATACTTTACAAAAGCCAGGAATGAGATGGTAAGAAAAATTACTCTTACCAGGAAACTACACTGGGTCCAGATGGGTGACTGCCCTCATCTAACATGTCACCCTGAGTCAGCATTATGTCCCTTATATAGAGAATAAAGATTAAATCACCATGCCAACAATAGACATCAATTGGAGACTGATACAGCGGCTCCCTTCTTATTAACTCCTGTCCATCACATATGTAAGGCCCTCTCCCTCTGCATATTATCTGTGGCCTCTCAGGGCCACAAAAGGTAAGGAGGTAGAAACAGCCAGATGGTATTTGTAAACTAGATTATGAAGTAAACTTTGACTTCTGAAGAAATCACTGGGTTGCGCTGATTATATTTTTAAAGTCTTTAGATTCAGTTTTTCTGCCATCAGTGAAAAGTAGGTTCAGAGTAAAAACAAATAGTAACAAAAGTCACAAACAAATGTCATCATTTGATTACTACAGAATTCCATTTTTGCACATGGGACTATGAAACTTACATCTGTTAAAAATATAGAAATATATTTCATACAGCTAATTCTTCTTTTTGGTATTATTTTATGACATAAAAGTGTCTTTTGGAACACAGGTTTAGGGCCCAATATTCTTACAAGAAAAGATATATACAAGAAATCTGGGGGCTTCCCTGGTGGCGCAGTGGTTGAGAGCCTGCCTGCCGATGCAGGGGACACGGATTCGTGCCCCGGTCCGGGATGATTCCACATGCCGTGGAGCGGCTGGGCCCGTGAGCCATGGTTGCTGAGCCTGCGCTCCGCAACGGGAGAGGCCACAGCAGTGAGAGGCCCACGGACCACAAAAAAAAAAAAAAAAAAGAAATTTGGGAATCAATTACGTTATGAAACAACTAAATATACCCCGTAAAATGTTTGAGGAGACTCTGATTAAAAGAATCATTTGCAATTACCTACATTTTTATGTATTCTGTGAGAATTATAAAATTAAAGGTTGGTAAATTTTAAATTACTTCCTTGAAAAAATATAGGAAATAAAAACTCAAGTAGCATTTAGAAGACTCTCTTTAACTACAGTTATTAATGGTTGTGAATTGTCAGTTTTGAATTAAAATTATTTAATATGGATGATAACCACTGTTTGACTCATACGAAAGACAATATTTTATTTAAGTCTTGGTGATCATTTTCAAGGATAACTTATGAGGATTTTTTTTTAACCAGAGAGCCGTTTGTTCCTGTATCATGAAAATAAGGTGAAACAGTAGCTGATGTTTCCTGTGTTCTTGCCAACCTGCTAAACTTACACTTAGCTTTAAGTTACTCAAAGCAGAGGTAAATTTTAATTCTAGTTGATAAACTGTACAGTAGTAATAGAAGTAGAAGTGAAATAAACAAGGACATAAAAATGTATTGAAAATCTTAAAATAGCAAAACCAGAGTCACATATAGGTAAAAATAATGGAGTAGAAAAAAAACCTTGTAATGAAACTCCTAGAATAAATTATTTATGATCATCAAGGCTTCTTAAATGAAAACTTCTCAACCAAGATATCAAAAATGGCTTCCAGACCTGTAGGCATCTGTCTCAATACTAAATATAAAGGATAGAGAGGCATAGTGGAAATGTAGCAATAACAGAGGAAAAGACTATGCTGACGGTATAAGTTTTACAATATGATTCCTTGAAGTTAGATATTTCTTTATGTCCCGTAAGAATTTGAGCCCATTGTTTCATGGCCTCAAATCTTTGAGGGCTGCTAAGGACAGGTTAAGCCTATATCTAGGAAGATTACATAATGAAATGTACTGGAAAGATTAAAAGGAAGGAAATGTGTATCGGTAATGTCCACTATAATATTCCTATATAGTAAATTACTACTTATGTTCAAGTTGTAATGCTTGGGTGGGGAGCAGGGGTTGAGAGGGATAACGAGGAAAGGCAAACTAGAACTTGCTTGCCAGAGTGGTCCAAGAACCAACACCATAAGCAACACCTGTGACTTGTTAGAAGAGTAAAACCTCAGGTACCACCCACACATACTAAATCAGAACATGTGATGTAACAAGATCCCTGGGTGATTCACATGAACCTTAATGTTGGAAAGGCACAGAGTAGGAAGGTCCTACCTTTAACCTCATCTGCCACACCCCTTTGCTCTAAAGACCTTACATCGCACTATAGCCTAGTTGAAATAGGCCTCTCTTGACCAAAAGTTGGCAGTAATGTACAATTTTTAAGTAGAAAACCCAATAACTCTTTGAGTGGTCTTTGGTAATTTGGGGAGTGTTAAAGAAGAAAGCATATTACTTACAGGGTCTTGGAGATATATATATATATATATATCTCCAATATCCAACGTGTGTGTGTGTGTATGTATACATTCACAATCTGTTTTGAGAAAATAATCTGATTTTGTTCCTTTATTCCTTAATAATGTCTATTTTATGTTATTTCCAGTGAAATTATTTGGGAATGAAAATTGAAAGATAATTTTTTCTCATATATTCACTCTGCTCTCTAGATATTAGGGAAGCATTGGGAACCAGTTGGTACAGTACAGTTGTGCTTTTCTTACTACCTTAGGAAGCAGCGACAACTTGGGCCCTTAGGCCTGGATAAAAGGAAACTGCACACTTATCTCAGCAGTGTGTCCTTCGTCAGACAATACACCGTGATGGTATGTCTATAAACTTAATGTTCCTTTGAGAATACAAACTTGGAGTTCTCTCTCCTATGACTATATACCTACTTTCTGAAATTTACCTCAGAGGGATAATCTAATAATACTGGAAGGATCTTACTATTTAGGATTTACACATTTGAAAACCTGTTACTCACTATAAATCCTTTTTCCATCAATAAATTAAGGAATCACAGCTTCTAGGTAATCACCCAGTTATAAAGCTATGAGGGAGCCAATGTGACACAGTGAAAACAGTATTATACTTGGCAAGAATATGCTAAGTTTAAATCCCAGCTTTACCAAGTATGGGAAATACCAACTGTCTTTGAGCCTCAGCACCTTCATCTGTAAAACAGGAATATTAGTGTCTATTTCATATATGTGAAATTATAATTAAGAGGGTGACATATACAATGCAAAATACGGTGCTAGGTAGACAGGAGATATTTGAATAAATGCTACTTTTTTTCCTTCATTACCCTGTAAATGAATTTTAAAAAAGAAAAGAAAAGAAAAAAAACAACTTTCCACCAGAGCCCATGAATGCTGTGAATGAGTTAAATTTGTTTTCAGTGCCTCAAGACTTCCTCTCAGGTGTCAAATACCTTTGTGCGCTTTCTAGCTTCCAGGTCTGAGAGAACACTGAATAAATCCATTCATACAAAGTGTTTCTAACAGAATAATTGATTCAATACTTTCCTCTCACAACTCTATAGACATAACTCCACTGAGTTTTAGTATTTTAAATTCCTTTGATATTTTCCTTTGATGATAACCAATCTGCTTTTTTTAAATGCTCTCATCTGGAAATATCCAGTACTTTTTCCATTTTATCTGAAGTACTAAAAATGTCAACACGTGTAGTCAACCATTCATTATGTGAGGCCTTCAACATCTGTGATCACCCTCCCTGGAAATATATTTAGTAATTAGCCACAGTGTGCATCCTGTCTTCCCAAACAAGGCAGAAGCTGAAAATTCCCCCATCTTCCAACTTTCTTCCAGCCAAGGTATCAGTACATGACTCGGGTTCCATCAATCAGATGCAACCTCAAGAGAATCAAAATCAGAAGTGCATATAATGGGTAGGCAGCTGCACTCAGAAGACTCATCTTCTAATGAATGTGGTGCTTCCTCTTCTTGTTTCCTTGTGGGTGATGGTGTCAGAGCTCTGGATTCTAAAAGCTGCTGAGCCCCAAGGAAAGCTAGGTGGTGGAAATTATTTCTGGCTATGTAGAGCACTCTCAAGCCTATGGGAGAGTCTGTGGGCTATATAATTCTCTACAATAAATTCTGTTTCTGCTTAAACTGGCAAGAGTGGATTCTCTAGTTTGCAACTAAAAATGGTGACCCATGAAAGAAGACAAGTTTAGGAGTACATCTATTTTCATTAATTTTGGTTTTAATAATGATGATTAAAGACCTCCATCCTATCTTGGACAGTTTTTCTATTTGTTGATAATTGCTCATCTGCACTATGTTCTCCTTCAGAAATTTTCTATTTATATTAACATTTATACAACAAATAAAATTAAATATGTATATATGCCATATCTAACTACATACACATACATACAGCATAATTATATATATTTATATATACAGAGATAAAAGTATCACATATTACATAAATAACGCCTATATACCATACATGTATATATAACTATATATACATAGTTGTATACTATAAATAATTATACAAACATATATAAATAAAATTACTAGTGTATATATACTATTCTCAATCTATTTGTCAATCTTTTATCCTTTCAGTCATCATTTTCATGTCTTTAGTATTTTTCATTAAGTTCTGGGAAAATATCTATAATTTCTATTTAAATTTCAATCTATCAATTTTACATTGTCTCCACTGTCGTTATAAACTCAGAGATCCTATTAATTGCTTAATCTTTTCTGATGTTATATGGCTCCTCTTTCCAACTATGTATTTTATTTTCACAGATGTATTCTGATCAGTTAGGATAGGTTAGATTACACTGCGATAACAGACA
Source organism: Kogia breviceps (assembly GCF_026419965.1). Taxonomy (NCBI): domain Eukaryota; kingdom Metazoa; phylum Chordata; class Mammalia; order Artiodactyla; family Physeteridae; genus Kogia; species Kogia breviceps. The sequence goes on along the minus strand of NC_081321.1, from coordinate 68,226,384 downwards.
CATCCTAAATCTCAGTGAATTAAGACAAAATTTATTTTGCATTCATTCATCCTATCCAATGCAGGTGAGAAGGGAAGTTTGTCTCCCTTTGCTTATTTCTGGATCTATTTCCACAATTTCCAAGTCAGAAAAAGGGAAAGGCACTGACTCTTACAATTTGGGCTCAGAAATAACATACATCACATTCAGACACATTCAACGACCCAATAAGACCCAGGAAGGTCTTCAACTTGGAAGAAGGCAGGAAAGTGCAATCCTATTACATTTCTTGAAGTGGGAAGGGCAAATAGATTTGGTGAACAGCATTAATACTTCTACCCCACACAGAGTTCTGGTGAATCACCTTGACAACAGGCATTAGAAATGTTCTAATTCTATAGAAAAAGATCTTTATCCATTACTGAGAAATAAAATGGATCTGTTAGACATTTCTCCAATTTCAAGCCTCTTGAAGGTCCTAATAAGTTAAAGATTTGCCCCTTGATGGGACCTTCCAAACTAGTCTCTTCTGGCGGAATGATTTTTCTTTTCCTTTTTCTTTTTGGCTTTTGTGATAAGCAGTTTTTTCCTTATTAATAGATTCTTTGTGTAAATTCATTGGGAATTACCCAAGGAAAGGGAAATTAAATAAGTATGCTTCAAATTATATCTTGAACTATAACATTTCCTAAATTGCTGATTTTGTATATTAGGTCAACCATTGATCCAGCTAACCAAGACACAGCCAGGGAGACATCTGCCCTTTCCCTCCCATCGAATTGATCACCAAACCTTGCCAATTTTGTCTCCTAAATATCTTAGAAAGAACAGAGCTCTTGAAGGAAAAAAATTAATATCAAACTCAATTTACAACAATTTGTCAGTCCCAAGGGAAATGTTAGATGTAACACTGAATAAGCAAAATCTTGACAGCTAACCACTTTGATACGGTTGCATTCAAGGGAAAACCAATAACCATTTTTATTCTTTTTAGCAAACAAGGTCCTACATGCTCTTGATTAATAAGGAAAGAGGCTGGTGTTCAGCTTGCACAACAGGCATTCAAGAAATTGTTGAATTTGACAGAGCTAAAAAAATAAGTGAAAACATTCATAAGGACTGCCACCAAGTTGAATAAGGATATGACCAGGTTGCTGTACTCGCAATCAAGATAGGAAAGCGCTGACTGAACGCAACTTAATGAGGAATGCAGACTGTAGAAAGCTAGAGAGAATGTTCTGAAAAATAAGTCCTAAAGATTTCCACGTCGCCAATGTATAACAAAAACTTTCCACTGGTTTCTAGCACTATGGTAACTAAGGAAAAGTTACAAGCTATATATTTAACAAGGACGTTTTTTGTAATGTTCTTATAACGACTTTCCGAGTTTCTGTTGGTAGACCTTGAATTTCAGATACTGATTTCATATATAGGAAAATGCCTTGTTGATGAAAGTATCTATTATGATTAAGATAAATTAGTTTCTAGAAACTTGTGCATTCACATTCTAAATGGTTTATTGTAACTAAAAGCACAGTGTTTTATTCATGAAGAACAAAAAAGTCCTCTTCCCATCACAGCACCTAACCTTGTCACGCAAATTGAAGTATCTTTTAAAAATTATCCTTCTTTTGAAGGTTCCTAATAGTCTATTGAATCCCGATTTCTCTTTGTAGGTACCTGCTTTAGGAACGCTAAGCATTGATATGGAATGAGGGTATTCAACTGAAACCTCACAGTACACTCTTTCCTCTCAAACAGACTTCGAATTTCTTATTTAAAACTTATTAAAAGCCAAGGAGGAAACCACTAAGATACAGTTATAGTAATAATCTCAAATTATAAATCCAAGGTAATTTACAAAACTTGCTTTAAATATTGGTTCCTGGGGGACAGGGGTAGATGAGGGTATGTGATTATAAAAGGAGAATATGAAGGATGCTTGTGGTGATGGAAATAGTCTGTATTTTGACTGAGTGATGGATACACAAACCTATACATGTAATAAAAGTGCACAAAACTAAAAACACACAGACACACACAGGGGTACAACTAAAACTGGGGAAACCCAATAAAACCAGTGGACTGCATCAATGTCAAAATACTGGTTTTGATACTGTATGGTAGTTCTATAAGATATCACCACTGGGGAAACTGGATAAATGGTACAGGGACTGTATTATTTCTTAACTGCATGCAAATCTACAATGATCTCAAAAAAAATTTTTTTTTAATGTTCCTCTACTTTTCTCAAAAAGTCCATGTTTTAAAACCATCCAAATGTGGACCAATTCTCTGCTATTTTTCTTCCCATGTAAGAGTAATCTACATAATTAGAAACTTGCCCCTAGAAGCCAAGTTCAGAGCCCATAGTGTGAATGTCACCCAAGGAAGCATTTACATGGAGATTTAATAGAGTGAAATTCAGGTAACAGCAGGTGCGAAGGGGTATACGTATGGCTAACAGAACAAACAATGCTTTTTAAACAACTGTATAAATCATTCGAGTTTCTTAAAAACATCCTCCTTTAATGCATTGACTTTCATTTTATAGTCACACAAAAAACTGTTCATCTGCCTTTTGTTTTGCTATTATTGTAATTAGCCTTCAAAATAGTCTTTCTGAAAACAGATGCACTAACAGTCTAAAAACATATATTGTTTTAACACGCAGCAACAGTGCTAATTATAGGGCCATTTTGAGAATTTGATAGGCCTTAAGTATATTTGTATTTGATAATCCTCTCTACTACCAAGCATAATAAAATGTATCCACATGACCCATTCAATATAATTAATACAAAAACAAAAATATTGAGATGCAGTTGACTAACTGACATAATGTTTTGTCTTGGAAACATTTAATTAGACAGTTACTAATTTCAATTTTGCAATTTTCCTTTTGTATTTTATGGCCAATAATTTTTGAAGGAAAGAGAAAAGGGGCCTGAATAATTTTCAGAGTCATAAAAGTTCATATACCTTATCTACTATGCACATAAACTGTAATGAATTAAATAGTCCTGACTGATTTTAACATGGTTAAGCAGTATAATTCACTTTTAGAATATGGAATAAGGTGACATATAAGGGGAATTAGTATAATTGATTTAATTATATTATATTAATTTAATAAGAATAAAGCTACAGTGTTGGTCTTCTCAGGCACAGTAGCAAAAACTAACCTGAGCATGTGGGCAGCATTGAAGACCACATCAAACTCTGTGCTATCCAGTTCAGCCGCTTTTTTTGCCATCTCAGCTGCTTCTATGAGGCGAGCTTCTTCCAGAAGAAACTGACCTGCAAAGCATGAAGTCAAGTGAGCTGAAAATTGGAAAATAATAATCCTGTGAAACAATTAAAGCTGCTATAGAGAAAAACGTAAGAACAGTGGTAAGGGTGATACGAAGCTAAGATTTATGTGTACCGTGCATCTACGTGCTCATTATTTATTTATTTATTTATTTATTTATTGTTTGCGGTACACGGGCCTCTCACTGTCGTGGCCTCTCCCGCTGCGGGGCACAGGCTCCGGATGCGCAGGCTCAGCGGCCATGGCTCACGGGCCCAGCCTCTCCGTGGCATGTGGGATCCTCCCGGACCGGGGCACGAACCCGCGTCCCCTGCATCGGCAGGCGGAAGCTCAACCACTGCGCCACCAGGGAAGCCCTGTGCTCATTATTTAGTCACATTTTGTATACCTTTCCCTTAATTGCAGGGCATCGCAGCGCACCTAATCTGGTACGTTAACAATTTTTTTTTCTTAAAAATCCTCCAAAGACTATTGAAGCAAGAAATAAAATGAACAAATTTAAAGATATACTACAGATATGTAAAAATGTTTTTAAAAAGTAAAGCAATATAAAAAAGACTACTGGGGAGATTTTAGTTTTCTGATGGTCAAAGAGTTTGGGGATTAAGGCCCTATATTAGTTCTGTTGAATCTACAGCTCGGGCGCAATATATTTCAGTAAGTCACCCATCAACTGGTTTAAACATTAGTTGTTTCACCGATGTAAGTCACTATAATCATTATGTTGCATCACTAGTATAAAATTTAATTATTAGCTATAAACCTCTGAGATCCTAAGATGAGAGTTGCTTTGTAGGAAAAAAAGATATATGACAAATATGACTTGAATTGATTTTAATTATTGGTCCTTTAAAACAGTTTTTGTCTCCGATGCATATTCACAAACAGGGCTACCCATATTAAGATATATTTATTTCTTATATTTAAGTAACACTAAAATTAATGGAAGAACGTAGAAAGGTTGGGTTAGCATTAACTTAGAGATTGACTAATAAACATGAACGAATATGAACAAATACAGATTTCTGAGATTACTTTCAGGTCAGCTTGGCAAGGTTAGAATTATTGCAGATATAGCCACACAATTTTTCAAAACTGTATCTCGAGAATTGTTATATGATGCTATCCTAGAATCATATTGTAAAGGCAAAGAAAACAACATAAAAATTGGGCCCAATTTTAAGGCTGTAAACATGCAAACAGAGAGAGCAGGCTACTTTTTCATAGCTAAGGATTTATTAGCAGCAAAAGTAATGATGTTAAGCCTTGTCTGATACAGATAATCAAAGAAAACCAAATCAAGGGAGGACAGAGATATGCAGAAACCACCCGTGCAATTGACAGGCTTATAGAATTGTTTTCTATTTGTTATTTCTCTTTGCTTTCAGATTCCTGTTTGCTTAAAGTTGAAGACTTTAACAACATGAAAATAGTTACAAAAATGATTCCAAGTCCTAAGGCATACATGGAAACTGAAAAACTTAAAATATTGTGCGTCCCTCGCTTACTGTTTATCTACTAAATATTACAAATTGTCTTCTGACCTTACTAAAAGGACCAGTTCTTAAAATACAAGGGAAGTTTTCTGTTTTTAAGGATTTATAATAAACCACAGCCACTGCTTGTACTTAACCGTTTCTAAACTTCAATCGGTAAAGAGTGGTGCATAAAGATAGGCCTAGGATTTTAATCCTACTTTCAGACCGGGAGTTGGAGATCCTTCAGTTCTTCCTACAAAAAGTTTTACATCACTTTCTTAGTTTGCCACCTAACATTTGGCGCCTTTCTCATCTCCCAAAACAAATATAATTGTTGGATCAGAAAAATATTAAGAAAACAGAGTTGTAAATGGTTATGTTGATAAACAGAAAAACACATTACTTATGAAATTCATGTAGACCCTAACCCTACAGATATGTTGATATGAGATACAATTTAAAGTATACGAGGTTTTAAAAAAGTAAAACAAAAATTAGACAATCTGTGGCGTACTGAATAATTAATATCTCCTCACATATATCTTAGTACAGGATACCAGGCTAAACCCATATTTCAGTTAGCTGTACTTATTACAGATTAAAAAAAAAAATTAAAACATAATATTAGGACTTCCCTGGTGGCAGAGTGGTTAAGAATCCGCCTGCCAATGCAGGGGACATGGGTTCCATCCCAGGTCTGGGAAGATTCCATGTGCCGCGGAGCAACTAAGCCCGTGCGCCACAACTACTGAGCCTGAGTGCCACAACTACTGCAGCCATGTGCCTAGAGCCCGTGTTCTGCAACAAGAGAAGACACTGCAATGAGAAGCCCGTGCACTGCAACAAAGAGTAGCCCCCACTCGCCGCAACTAGAGAAAGTCTGTGCGCAGCAACGAAGACCCAACGCAGCCAAAAATAAATAAATTGATTTTTAAAAGCCATAATATTAATTGCTACCTGTCCTCAAGGCCTATTTACCTAACGAAATGTATTAATAAATATACTACTTATGTGATATTTAAACAAAGGATAATGTAGGAATTTATTAATTGTTCTTTTTCCTTTCTAGACAGCTATTAATCCTGAAATGTATTCTGTATGAATAGTAGGAAAATGCAATAATTAATGGAACAATGAAGGTTATTTTCTTAAACTTTATTACTCCAGATGGTAGAGGGAAAAGGAGATAATATTAGCTCTGGTAAAAAAGAAAGAAGGAAGGGAATGAAATCTATACTGTCTATACATAAACAGAGACGGACAGTGACAAGAAGTCTATGTGATGAAGACAATGATACTCAATGGCCTGAGAGGACAGTTGATATGCAATGTCCAGGGCAAAGCCTTGCAAGGTCTATTAATGCCGAACACATCTCTGTGTTCATCAACAACAAAAAAAGAGTAACATTAACTAATTGTGTAAAATCAAATATACAATTTTAAAAATATTTAAAAACATTTCCTTATGGTTTAGGTAAGCTTTGCCACAGAACAGACTTTGTAAGCAGCTTCTAAGATCACAAAACTACACGAAATACATAAATTTCTAGTATTGCAAATGGTGACAGAAAGAATTCCTATACGATCATTTTATAACAGGAGGATTCAATCATCATATTAACATTCAGAAAAACAATAACACAGCATATTAGTAAGGTATTTGCATAATTCCCTGCACTCTGTTCTCGACAGGCCATAGATCTCAATAGTCCAGGGTTAGTGTTTTACTATGATAAAGCCATAAAACATTATGGAATGTGAATCATTTGGTATCTCTTTTTAAAGTGAATTTGAAAATCTGAACCAAAGTTGAAAGTACGTTATTATTATGCTGTTTATATAGTAATCATTTGTTTGAAAGAGGGCCCAGAATTGATGGAAAATAGAGCAATAAGCATTTCAAATACATAGAATCAACATAAATAAGGAAACAAAGACATACTAGGTTTCTTCTAAATAATTATCCAAAGAGCCTAAATTGATACATTGTTGGGGGAATAAGAAACAAACAAACAAACAAACAAAAAGATGACCTTAATTGCTCCTCTTCCACCAGCTTCTTCTGTTATTGCTCCTACCAGACCCTGGCTCCAGACCCTGAACTACTTCCGCTTCCCTTAGTGTAACCTGCTGCTTCACATCCTTATTTGTCCTGAACCCCCAGCCTCTAAGGTTTCTCTGCCTTGTCCCACCCCAAGCTCCAGGCCTATCTTGCCTACCTCTTGGACATCTTTCATTTTTATGCCCTAAAACATTTCCTTCTTGGTGAATCCTTCTTTGACCACTTTCCAATAGTGGTAGAACTGCTTATGATTTAAGTTCACTGTACTATCCATCTAAACTAGAGTACTTCAAAGAGTGAAAGAGAATGGTATTGTCAACTGTGCTGGAACGAGGAGGAATCAACTAGAATTGTCCCAATACCGCTGCCCTACTTACAGCATATGCGACAGGCTGTTGATCTCAGTCCTCTTGGCTTGATCACTATTGGGAAGTGAACTGTTTTACGCAATAAGGCACTGAATCAGTTTTAGGAGAAGCGATCAATACTAGCAAGTGAGCCAGAGGCACTCTTCACTGAAGAATATAAAGGTCGACAGTCACGCCCACCAAGACCGAGCCAGATCCTGAAGTTCTGTGGGTAGGAGCCGCTACTGGGGCTCTGAGATTGAGGGTGCCTCAGTCTCAGACACAATGGAGCTAGGACACTGTGAGGAGTGAGAGGTGTTAGAAAAGGAAAGCAAGAAAACTTGAGAAGGGCAGGCACTTTGGGGAGTGCGTCCCCATTGGTGGATTCTGTAAGACCTGAAAGGTTGCCTTTCCCAGTGGTTCCCCAGCTTTACAGCACATCACAATCACCAGGAGGACTTGATAAAACAGAGAGCTAGGTCCCATCCCTAGAATTTCAGATGTGGCGGGTCTGGGGCAGAGCCTGTGATTTGCAATTTTAAGAAGTTTCCAACTGATGCTGCCAGTCCAGTGCCCACAGTTTGAGAACCAGTTGCCTTATGGGAACAAGAAAATAAATGTTTTGCACCATACTCGGGACTCCACGTCTGGGATTGGCTACCAATTAGACTGAACTTTTCTGGAAATCAACTTCATGTGGCACACCCTTCCTCATATTACAGGCATAATGACCAGGTTACACATACATGTGTAGCTAGAAATACATATGTGTATGAATAAGATATACTCATTACATATAAGTTTACTCTCTCAAACTCAAAATAAGGAGATTTAAGAGTTTTATCCCTCATTTGCAGACTAGATCTCTGAGATATCACTTTTCTTTCAGATATAGTAGACAAACACATTCTTTGTGTTTGATACCTGAGTAGACTTTTAAATAAAGAAACCACAAAAATTTAAGTAAAATACATTTTGTTCTCCGAGGTGTATTGTGCTACCACACTTTATCATTATTTCTTTGGTTTGTAATTTGTCTTACCCAAGTTAATTATTATCATCTTATTTCATTTCTCCAATCAAAGGGAGAAAAAAACAAGATGAGAAACTGTAAAGAAAGAAAGAAAGAAAGAAAGAAAGAAAGAAAGAAAGAAAGAAAGAAAGAAAGAAAGAAAGAAAAGACGTTTGAATAGGGAAAAACAGAAGAGGATACAAAAAGAGAAAGCATTCTCTAGAGGTCCAGATACAAAGAGTGTAAGTCTCACAGGCTAACGTGGGAAAAGGGGAAAAGCAGTCAACAGTTTTAGATTCAACTGTTTCAGTATTAAAGGGATACCATTTCTTCTCTGGACAATTCTCTAACTGAACAACTTAAATTACTTGGTAGAGTTTTACCAACATATCAATATGACAAGCCTGTGAAGATCAATCTTTCATTAATTCTTGGATTTAAAAAGCTGTCAGAAAGGTAGAAATCCATAAAATTGTAAGCTGGCCTTAAGCCGTAGGCTGAAATACTGCTTAAAAGTTCTGCATATAAACTCCCTAGCTTAGTGGAACTGTCATTTCTTACTAAAATACTATGAAAAAGTCACTCTTATGATCAATGCTACTAAATTAAGGAGCTAAAATGATCTGTAATAAGTGTCATAATGATCCAATTCTCTTCAGTAAAAAATTATTCATATATAGCTTTAAAAATGGTCAAAGGCAAATGAAAATCTTATTTATAAAATAACAGTTAAAACATAGCATTTGCGTTAAAATAGTTCCCCTTAGAGAGGACATCAGATTAGCAAAATGTATCCAGAATTGTCTTACTTCTACTGATACCACCCTGTCTCAAACCATCTTCTCCCCCGGGATTATAGCAATAACTTCCTAATGGGTCTCCACACTTCTGCCCTTGGTTCTACAAGCTATTCTCAGCACAGCAGTCAAAGAGATCCTGTCACATCCCGTCATTCTACAGTTGACCCAGGGAAAGTGAAAGTCATTACACTGGACTACACTGCCTGATATGACCAGCATGGGGCTCTCCCCGCAACTGCTGCATCAGTTCTCTGACCTCATCTCCTTTGTCTTCTACTACTCTCCCTCTTCTTGGTTACTTAATTGTATTAGCCCCTTGCTGTTCATCTAACACACCAGAGTAACAAAGACCCATGCTCCACAGTCCTTTGCCATTCCCTCTACCTGGAATGCTCTTCGCCCAGGTATCACAGTGGCTCACTCTCTTACTTCCTGGCACATGGTGGGGATTTAATAAATACATATTTAATGGCAGGACTGAATTAACTAAGATTGCTTAATCTTCCAGAGCAAGCTAGAACCTAGTTAGCCCAGGTCACCAGGCACTTGCCTATTCATAGCCTCTCATCTCACAGTGATTTTCAGGCAGGGCTGCAGTGAATGGCCACACACGCTGGGCACTGCACAATTCTCCAGGGTGCCATTCACAATGATGTCTCTATGAATGTGTCTCTTGGACTTAAGCAACATGGTGCCTGTGGCCATGGTTTTAGTGCTTTGAATTTCCCTTGGAATACAACAAGTGATCCAGACATCAATTATACCTTCAAAGATATCTTAATTCCAGAACAGTTCAAACTACCTAAGGTGGCTAAAATTTATTATATTCCATTGTACTAAGGAATCACTTGAACGGTTTGGGAAAAGAAGGAACTGTAGGTTAAAGTATCCAACCCAAGATATGTACATTGTGCCTTGTACAAGATATGGGGGATATGAAGATAAATGCAACATTTATCCTTGGAATAGTTCCCATCTAGCAGAGGAAAGAGGAGATTATGGAGATAGTTTAACTAGTTTAACTATAAAATGGATATAAATTTGAAAAGGGAGGTGTGCAAGGTATCAAGCTAAGTGCATCATTTCTGGATGGAGGTGGAATGTTTGGCTTTGTTCAACTTATAATCAAATTTAAATATACATAAAGGGCACAAGTAAGTGAATTTTTACAAAGTGACTATGATCATATAATCAGAAGCCATATCAGGAAAAAGAACATTACTAGTATCCAGAAGCAATCTATACCTGAGGGCTTTTTCCAAAGATTCAGATGACTGGAACAAGGAAAAAGCCACAGTGGAAGGATTTCGACGGACTGCTTTTGGTGACATCTAACGATAAGAAGAGTGGGTAAAGTGGAGCTGAGGTGAGCCCTTCATGGGCTGCTTCTATTAGGGGAGGTGAGTAATGCATTCCTGGTAAGACAGCGTGGGTAATAACCCAATGGTCAGGATTTAGATGAGCTGTTGAAAAGAGAGTCTGCTGAAGACAGGCTACTTGTTAATGTGCGCTCATTATGCCTGGGAGAAATAAAATTATGGAGGAGAATCTTCTCTCTTGCTTCTTGGAAGGGAAGCTTGCTGAAATGTCTGAGTGAGGTATGCTCTCACTCTTCAAACCAATCTCTCTCCCCTGCCCTTCTATGAGTTTTGTTGCTTTATGTTTTTGTGTGTTTGCTGCCTGAGTTAATAAAAGCTCTGGTTTACTGAGACAGACTCAGTGTGATAAATGTGCCACAGTTACTGGCTAAGAAAACAGGTGGGCCAGGGAAACAAGGAAAAGGACACCCAGTAGATCAATCTGGACTGCTCACTTTGAGGCTGAAGGCCCTGGATCCGTCCCTAAGATGCAGGGACATGGATGAGGCCAAGAATTTGCCTTGAATTGGACAGGTGGCATGAAAGCTGTCCAGTGCAAAGGAGAGTGGAAGAACAGCAGGCCAGGGCTCTGTGCTCACCTGAAAAGGAGGCCAGGAAGGTTAGCATTGCTTTATTGCATTGCTTTCTCCCCTGACTCTTTCCAGAAGGGTTACGAAACTGATGGAGTTATGAAGACTGTCAGATGGGGAAGGGGAATTAGCGGGGAGCAAGGAGGAGAAGAGAGGAGACTGGGGAGGAGTTGAAGAGATCAGCGAGAGTGGGGGAGTGGGGGAAGGGGCACGGAGGGGGAAGCAACTCAATCCCATTATAAGTTTAAGTAATACATAGATTCAATAGAGATCAGGTGTGCTTCATCAAGAGTGAGACATTCATGTTAAGACTTGAAACAATCTGAGTTTCATCACCTAAAGATGAAGAGAAAGACATAACTAAATGAGGGGTACAACCTAATCAAAGACAGAGGTAAGCAGCCTCACTTTGTTCTAGGATATTGTGTAACCTGAGACAAAGCAGCTGTAAGGAAAGAGATGAGGCAGACAGAGGACTCAAACGCAGACACCGAAGTCACTACAAAAAGGAACATGCCTCTGAGACTAAGTTAAGGCAGGCGGTAATGAGAATGGAGAGAGGTGGCCAAAGAGCTTACATCCTCTTCCTAAGAAGAGCTCAGAGTCTTCTCACTGTGCTCCACACCATCTCTAAGGGCTTTGTGGAGGTATTCACTTACAGATGCATCCACGAAGGCACCGAGGAGTCAGTGGCAGGGTACACGAACGTACCTTTGCGAACAACTGTTTTAATTACGCAGAGGCAGAATGCAAACAAGAATCTCCCAAGTGCATTCAGTCACTAAATCAAATAGCTAAGACTGGAAAAACAGTCTCTGTCTCTGTCTCTTTCCTCCCTACCCTTTCTTCCCCTGTTCCCAATTACTTGTAACTTATACTCTTTCTTCTTATAAGCAATTATTCCCTTTCTCTCTGGTCCTGTCTGCACGTTGACAGGTAAGAATTTATTCTTTTTCTTAATTCCTAGGTTTTTATTCTGTCTCCTCTTCCCCTAATTTCTGTCCCTTATTTATATATCTTATTCAAAAATTTTTCTATACAATTCATTCATTCCAGGACATTAGTATGGTTTCCAGTACAATTTTAAAAGAATAAATGGCCATTATTACAATTTACTGAGCATTTATTACATGCCAGTTATTTTATGAAATTGTAAGTGAATCCTCACAACTTGAGGCAGTAGCAATCATCTTCAGATTAAGATACTGAGCAGCGGAGAGGCTAGCAGAAGGTGGAACATGCTCAAGGAGATAATCAGCAGTAGGGCTGGGTGTGCCTCATTCTAAAATCCATGATCTGCTGTCCCAAATCCAGTGCATTTTCTGTGCCCTAATCCAAAACTTAATTCAGTTCTCGTCATCTTGCTTTTATAGCTGTTTGAGTCCTATACAAAATCGTCAAAAGAATATATGTAAATTGTTGCTATGGTCCGAAAGTCTGTGCCTTCCTCCCCTTCATATGCTGAAATCCTAACCCCCAAAGTGATGGTATGTGGAAGTGGGGCCTTTGAGAGGTGCTTAGCTCGTGAGGGTGGGACCCTCATGAATGGGATCAGTGCCCACATAAAAGAGACCCTCGGAGAGCTCCCTTTTCCCTTCCACCACAGGAGAACACAGAGAGAAGATGGCTTTAAATGAGGAAGTGGGCCTCACCAGCATGAAATCGACCTGAGCATGATCTTGGGCCTTTCAGCCTCTAGAACTGTGAGGAATAAATTTCTGTTGTTCATGAGCCATGTAGTTTATGGTATTTTGTTATAGCAGCCCTAGTGGACTAAGACAAGAACTTAACTGTACCTTTTTCTTAGCAAAACCAGATTTAGTCACAAATGATTTAAACAAGGTAGATTCTATTCCCATGCAAAAAATGGAAGCAGAGATAAGAAAAGGAAAGAGTAAAACTAGCTGAAAGCTAGTCTATCCTCCCTTAGTCATTCTTTTATTGAACAAAATACTGACTGACCACCTTCTTTGTGTGAGGTATTGTGTTCAGTGCTGGAGAAAGGCCACCTGGTTATTTTCAAGGTTCTCTGGTTTTGAGCCTCAGGTTCCTCATTTTTTAAACAAGGATAACCTCACTGTGTTATCAGAAGGAATAAACAAGGCAGCATGAATAAAACTGCCCAGGGTGGGGGTTGGTGCCTTGTCTCCTGTCTTTTCTTTTCACTCCCCTCTACTTAAGCTCCTTCCCTCCATCTGCCCCTTTCAGGCTCTTTCTCTGCCTTGATGACCTCAAGCTGCCCTACCTCCCTGGGGCTTTCAAGTACATGATTATGAGAGCTCCGTGGGTTTCTCCCCCAGCAGTCCTCCAAAATCTCAGCATTCTGGATCTGTGTCACCTTTGAAGACCCACCAGGCTCATATTTCCTAAGAGTGAATCTTTGAAAGCACCAGGCAAACCATAAAAATATCATGGGCGGGAGATCAGACAAGGTTCAAATCCTTGCTCTTCCAAGTTACTAGGCGTAAAGGCCTTCGATATGTCACTTACACTCTTGATACCTTAAATCTTGCACCTGTAAAACAGGGATAATGTTATTTTAATCTAACAGGGTTAGATTACTGGAGTGACAAACTGTGCATAAAAGCACCCAGCACTGGGTCAGAAATGTAACTGTTTGACACTGAGATTCCATAATAAGAGTACTAGCATTAATGGATACATATGTGCCTGGCATGATACCAAGCACTTTCCTTTATGTAAATTCTGAAAACTCTGGAGTCAGGCCATGCCATATTACTTGAATTGATTTAATCATTCTAGTACTGTGAAGCATCTTATAATCCTTGTATATTGTATAACAACAGTATTCATTTCTTTTTTGAAATATAATAAATATAATAAAACTTGGTGGGTGCTATGGTCTAAAGGTTGAAATCTTAACTCCCAAGGTGAGGGTATTAGTAGGTAGGGCCTTTGGACGGTGATTAGGTCATGAGGGCTCTGAGATTTGTGTTCTCATAAAAGAGGCCTCAGAGAGATCCCTCATTTCTTCCACCGTGCAAGTATACAAGGGGAAATCTGCAACCCAGAAGAGGGCCCTCACCGGACCATGCTGGCACCCTTATCTCAGAATTCCAGCTTCCAGAACTGTGAGAAATACATTTCTGTTGTTTATAAGCCACTCAGTCTGTGGTATTTTGTTATAGGAGCCTGAATAGACTAAGACAGTGAGTCAGACCTATGTCATTTTGGAATCTCAGAAGCATGGTATTATGAGCATCTCCCATACGGGGAAATGGGAATGCTGAGAGGTAAAGACATTTGCTTACAGCTGTACTACTAACAAGTGGCCATTTGTATGACAATGGCACCAGGTTTCGTGATGCCTGATTGCTATCACCACACTGAGTTGGTTTTTAAATGTTTTATGAAAAATGCTTATAAGGGTCAAGTATACACTGCATAGGGGATATAGATTGATATACTATGTGCTTAATATATTAAGAGTTTTAGTTGTACTGTGAAAACTAAAATTTTATATAAAGTATTTATATTTTAAGTAGTATTTTATATTATACTTTCTATAAAAGGTTATTGGAAATGAAATTTAAAAGGCCAATAAGTAGTAGATTCAAAATAATAAATATTATATGTATACAAAATTCTTACTTATTCTCCTTCCTCAGAAGAAAATTCAGATGGAACCAAGAATGGAATATTCATCATAAATGCATGAATTCCATAAAGACTTCTCCTTCTTATTTTCAAGTCTTTTATGGCTTCAGAAAAAAAAGGTAAAAAACAACAGAAGAACAAAGACCACCTCATCATTCACTGAAGCTTGGACCTTAAATGAGTTGTCCATGTTTGACAAGATAAATAGAAATAGTCTTCTACCTCTAAATGTCCTGAATGATAATAAAAGGTGAGTGATTCCCAACTTTCAGTGTATTTGATACATATTGCATCATCCACCAATGAAGCATCCATGGATGTAAAATATCTGTGTTCATTTCTTACACTGACATAGAGTTGATGACAGTGCAACACAACAGTCAGGAGTGTTCTGGTTCAAATGCTGCCTCTATACTAAGCAGCACTGAAATCTTAGGTAATCTACCTTACAGCTTGATGACCTCACCTTCCTCATTGTAAAATGGAGACACATAACTAATCACCTGGCTTTTGTAGGGATTAAATGCGAATTTCTCAGGACACAAAAGCACTTAGTAAATGTTTGTACTGTTATTATATTTGATGAATTCATCATGGAAATACAGTATTTAATAGAGAATTCAGACAAGATGCCTTGCTCTACTTTTTATTCCTTTCTCACTTAATTTCTGTCTTAAGTTCTACATGTTGAGTTCTGTTAAATACTTTTTGGATAATTATTTGGTTACTATGATAATTTTCCTATCTTTTCTACAGACTATTTGAGCAATAGATTAAGATGCTTGTACTTTCACATTTTGCTAAAGAATTTAGTCCTTCCAAAACTAATATGCTCATTAAAGAAAACATAAAATAGAAAACATTAAGCCCGTCCCCCGCTCCCCAAAAAATTGACTGTAGGGGCTTCCCTGGTGGCGCAGTGGTTGAGAGTCCGCCTGCCAATGCAGAGGACATGGGTTCGTGCCCCGGTCCGGGAAGATCCCACATGTTGCGGAGCGGCTGGGCCCGTGAGCCATGGCCGCTGAACCTGCGCGTCCGGAGCCTGTGCTCCGCAACGGGAGAGGCCACAACAGTGAGAGGCCCGTGTACCGCAGGAAAAAAAAAAATTGACTGTAAAAGTCCAAAAAGCTAAAATATCCATTCTTAACACTGTTTACTTGTTTTAGTTTGCTTTTTTAATGATATAGCTATTTTGTATAATTTAATCATTCTTCATGTACCATAACATAGATAGTTGCCTCTGTTATTATTCTTTATAAACTTAAAGTAGGGTTTATAATATTTCCTCAAAAGGGGATAACCATAATTTATTTAATTATTTTCCTTTTTGGGGCTTTTAGATGCTTTTTAAATTTTTGCCTCTAATAAATAGCAATGCTGTGCTCTGATTACTATCTTTATTGATAAACATAGAAAAAAATTATATTTTCTTAAGGTATATTACCAAGAGAAGAATTACTGAGAATAAGTGCTAGAGCAGCTGAAAAGAATTCATTGAATTCTTTACTTGAATTTGAATTTCTTTGATTTCTAATGAAATTGTATGTTTACCTATCTTTTTTTTTTTTTTTGTAAGCTTAGCTAATCCCTTCCCTATTTCTTCCCATTTTACTCATGGGAAAGTTTTAACTCTAAACGTCTCTGGAAAGTATCTCATATAAAATACACACAGGTAGCAAGTTTAAATTAAATTACCAAACACATTGTTATAAGAGGGAATTTAAAAATAAAAAAATCCTAGGCAAGAAGTGAAATAGTTTGGAACAACATTTAGAAAAATCCAATTCTAATTACACCCCTGTAGACTATCTGTACTGTCCTTGGAGCAGTAAAAGCACACAAAGCACTAATATTTTAGCAAAATGTTTTCATCCTAAGAATTGAATATAACTGAAATCTCAATGTAATTTTTGCAAAGGCCAAAAATATATTTCCATTTTTAATCAAGGAAATACCACTATTTAGGTCATTATTTAATTTTTTAAATTACTCTTACAATTTCTGAAGTGATTAAAAATGAAATGTTACAACCAACCTCAGTTCACTGCCATATTTTATTTTACTTACAAATAATAAAAACCATAGGCCTCTCATCAATTCAACCCATTACATAGTTTTCAAGCTTCTTCTTTTAGTGTTCACTGATGAAAAGTCAAACCCAATATTTTAACAATTTTCTCCAGTAACTACTTTTTAAAATGAAATTTAATATATAAACCATGCTGGAGAAAAACAGACTACAACATTAGCAGAAAGTTCTGGACTTAAAAAGTTGAAAGAGATGGATTTTCAAGTTCTTCTCCCACTACAGACATATGTTGAAAATTTCTGATCTGGAGAGTCACTTGAAAATTCTGAACTTCTATTATCTTAGTCAAATGTATTGGGACCCATTCCTACCTCACAGGGGTTAGATAATGAACAAAGAAGATCAGAGTCTGAAAACACTGGGTTAGATCACAAATTGTTTGATAAATGTAGTAAGAAGTTTTCAGGATTCTAATCTTGTTGATAGTAATACTTCTAAAAAATAGTAAAGAAAATTATAGTTTTAAAAAGTCCACACTTCTCTGTGGGCCCAAGATGAAAAATGATCATCTCTCATAATTTGGATTTCCTCAATTTGGATGTACATTCTATGTATCTTCTCTCAGCATCTAACTATGGTCCTAGTTCTGTCCCCAGACACATGCCGTGCCTTCTGCCTCAAGCATTTTCTCTGCTTTAATGTTCTTTATTGTATCCCCTCAGTTCTACACTTTTGTTTGGAGAACTTCTACTCATCATTTAAATAAAGCTTACATGCACCAGGCACGGCTCTCCTGCACCCCAGACACCCGGGTCAAGGCCCCTTAATTGATAGTGTCTCCTTTTAAAAACGAATTGTAATTGTAATTAAATTATTATTTTTATAGTTTGTGCCTCCCTCTTCAGTTTGCAGTCTACACTGGAACCTGTCTTGTTCCCTGTGGTATCTCCATGAAACTGAGCAGAATCCTGTGGCTCCCCACCCCAATTCCTACCCAAGTACAAAGGTCCCTCCATGTCCCTTGCCTCTTGTTTGTAGAAAAGCTGAAGTTTCCCAAGCCTCCCTGAGTCACAAAAGAGAAGGCTCAAGTAGTTAATGATAAGGACAATAGCGTCACAGAATCTTTCAGTGTCTGATGCACATTCCTGAGTTGTTTTACAGAGACGATAATTACTACCAGAGGGGAAAAAGCTACCTGCACGATGACCAGATTGTAGCCATGACATAAGCTGCTCCATCTTGAGCAGTACTGAATCTATGAGTAGCACAATTCCAAGAACTGGCCTCAAGTGAATGGGATTAACACTGTTGCTCATAATAATCTATATCTTTGTGGGCATCAAAATAATTGTAGCTTGCTGTGCCCGTATATGTAAGCAGGCAACTAAAATTGTCAGCAAAGAGATGCTACAGAGCCATGTCAACATCTTCTACTCTGAGAAGATGGTGCCCTATGTCAGCATGAAGAAGTTATAGAAAATGGACCTTCATCCCTAATCCCACAGAAATGGAATGATGTCTGACAAGTGGGGATTTGTAACAGCTCTTTTGCCCCTTTCCTGTTTGCCTATTTCGGTTCCCCTTAAACCTTAATTATAGAAATGAGATCACTAGGTAACATTTGACCTAACTCCTGACTTATGCTCTACTGAATGTGCACAATACCTTGCCTAACCTGTTGATTCTTTCCCTAAATTAAAAGAAGTAGGGGGCTTCCCTGGTGGCGCAGTGGTTGAGAATCTGCCTGCGGATGCAGGGGACACGGGTTCGTGCCCCGGTCTGGGAAGATCCCACATGCCGCGGAGCGGCTGGGCCCGTGAGCCATGGCCGCTGAGCCTGCGCGACCGGAGCCTGTGCTCCGCAACGGGAGAGGCCACAGTAGTGAGAGGCCCGCGTACCACCAAAAAAAAAAAAAAAGAAGTAGGAATGAACAATTAAGTAGTTAAAGAATGACTAGCTTTTCACCCCCAGCAGCTCCCTTAGCGATCCTGCAGGCAGTCCACATGGGCAAGATAACATCTGAAGAAAGATCATGAGGAGTCAGCCATCCTGCCCGCAATGGAAAATGATGCAGAGCTTGACCGCCTGTCTTGATGATTCACTGAGATTTTTCCCTTTAAAAACTAGCATGGCTGAGCAGAATCTTCAGAGTTAGTTTTGGGACATGAGTCCACATTCTCCCCAGATTGCCAGGCTTCTGATTAAAGCAACTTTTCCTTTCTACCAATACTTGCCTCTTGAGCAGCAAGCAGCTGGACCTGAGTTTGGTAACACATCTAGTATACTGCTTGCTAAATATTGAACTGGAGGAAGAAGATCAGGACTTGTCACTATTGTTGGAAATGAACATCACCCAGAGAGAAGATCAATAATGAAGAAAAAGACAATAAAGTCTTTGCTCTTAGAAACATATGGTTAAGAGGTAGATGGGAAAAGAAGAACCATCCAACATCTACATAAAAGAGTACTTCTACTCATTACCATTTGTCACAACCTGCTCCCTTTTAACTTTTTATGCTTTGGTGCTTAATATCTAATGACTTTCCATCTGCCCCAGATTTATGCATAGTAGGTACCTTATAACAAATATGTATTGGTTTTAGTTATTTCAGTCTATATCAAATTTACTATTATGCATATAAAGAAAAGATTTATAATATACATTTTCCAAAAAAGTCGTTTTTCCAGTAATTCTTTAAAAAACAAAGGAAGACAAAGAGACAAGGAGGGACTTGTCTTGACTTTCATTCTTTTGGCAGAAGCTTTCTACTGGAGCCAAAAGGAAATTCATGGAGAATCCCTTGAATAACAGGCCCACATGAGACATCAGGGCACCAAATGTTCACCTTTGACATTTATAAATTCAATTCTGTAAAGACTAGACATGATTTGTTTTTTATGGACATGGGAGTACACTGTAAGCTTGCTGAGATATGAATACAACATCATACTATTACTGATAGCATAGTTTAAAACCTATTTTTTATACATTCCTTAAAACTTTTGATGAAAGACCAGTGAGAAATTAAGTATATATTAGCCACAACATGAAATATGAGTTGGAAAACATTATGGAAGCCCACATTAACCCTTTCACTTTACAGATGGGGAATCTTAATCCCAGAGACTATAGGTACCACAGAGGCCTACATTTAACCAACTTATTAAACCAGTTTAAAAAAACCTGCCTTGCTTTCTTTCTTGCAAGCCACATGAAGAAAAAAAGGCAATCTCTAATGCAATACCTTCTCCCAAGACATAAAACTAGTGGATTCAAAACAAAAATAACTAATAGTACTTTTAAGTACTGCCTTCTAATTGCCATTGCAGCCAGTATAAATTCCTGTAATTTCCTGTCTATTCCCAACTGAATGGCATATTCCAAGTCACTTGTATCATTAACAAGCAAATGAAAAGCACACAATCACTCAGCAGAGTGAATTTCCAATAGAACAAAACTCACCGACTCTGGCATTTTCATTGGCTTTTGCAAAAGCATTAAAAAAAAAACAACAAAACTCAAAACAACATTTACCATTTCATTTATATTATATAAACATTCATTTAACATTAACATTTCATTTAAACATTTATTTTTAAGCTGAAGAAGTGTTATTATTATTATTCATTCAATCCATGGGCATAAATACCCTAAGAATATCCATAACCAGTAAGTTGGAGAAGAACTGATATAAAAATCATAGTATGCATCTTCTTGGAGAAAGAGTAAAACAAATTCTAACGGAACAAACTTTCAGTCAGTTTTGGAACCTCCATCCAATTCTAAAATTAAGAATATATCTGAGCTCAACGTTTACTGCACATTACTGTGACACGGCAATATGCTAGATATTGATGGTACAAAAATGGAAAATAGGTCTTCCCTATTAATTACCTTAGAATTTTCTAAGGAAGGTAAGTGTATAATTTCAATTTAAATATTTGCATTCCCACAACACTCCCCAGCCTAAGCCACCACCATTTTCTTGTCTGTGAGACAGCAATAGAGTTCCCCTAGCTCTACTCTGACCTTTCTCTCATCCTGTCTTGCCACATGGTCCCTTCCATTGCTCTTAAAATAAAATGCGAACTCCTTAGCTTGGTTACAAAGGCCCCTGGGATCTAACCCTGCCTCCTCTCCAAGCTCATCTCCTCCCACTTTCCCGTCAGGTTTAATATGCTCCAGTCACATTAGCCTCTTTCTTTGCTGTGAACACAAGCTAGTTCTTGCCTGCGACCTTTGAACTTTGTTTCTTTCGTCTGAAACGCTCTTATCTGGCTCTTCAAAGAGTTGGCATAAGCTAAGATTTCATATATCACCTCCTCAAAGATGCTTAACCTGACTATTTGGTTTCAAGAAGTACCCTACTGCCCACCACATCACCTTCTAAAAATGACATCATCCTATTTATTGCCTACATTGCACAGACTCACTTTCTGAAAACAGAACAGTGCTTTGCATCTTATACATATTAAAATTAATAAAAACCCTTCCTTAAGAATTTTAAGCTAAGTCATGATTTATATGAATTTGACATTCTAAAACTGCACAGAAGGGCTGACTAATCAAAAATATCTATCTACCTACCCAGCCACCTATCTACATACTTGTCTATCTACAATGTTGTGAAAGAAATGGAATATATATTATAGAAGAAAAATCAATGATGGTTATCAAGGGACCCAAAATTTAGTTACTTATAGCTAACTTGGGCAAATCAACTTCATTTCTCCTGGTTTCAATCTACTTATTTGTACAACCGGGATTATATTAGATAATTTTAAAAGAACTTTTCAGTTCTAAATTTTAGTCATTTGAAGCAGACTTTTTCCAAATAAAAATCATTAATATTCCTTTAAATGTACATTTTAAAATAACCTGAGGACAGTGAGATAGGAATATGAGGCCCTCAGCTATGGGCTTCCTGTCTGTTCGTAGGTTATTTTGCCTTAACTACTACTTTTTGATGCTTCAGTCCTTTCCATTTCCTATTCCAGAGTGGGGAAAAAATATTGAAACTATTTCATAAAAATATATTGAATTATGCACTCATTCCTCCCTTGGAAAATAAATGTACTTCTAATAATGGGTATATGCCCCCAAATTAAAATAACCCGAGTACTAAGAAGAATCGGTTATACACATGCATTTACAGAACATCTATCACTGTTTTCCAAATAACATACAAAATAAAGAATTTGTTTCGCTTTCTGTTAAAACTAAATCCCCAAATTTCTCATTGGAGTAATACTCCCTATTACTACCACTGGAAAAAAAAAATATTTTCAGGAGAATACTGTAACATAAAAAACAATAATAAATAAAAAGATAGAAGTGGGTAAAGATAGACAAGTCAGAATAATAAATAAGGGGCTCTTAAAATTAATAAATAGTGACTTTTTTCAGTGGCATTTCAGATGAAGCAATGATGAAGTTTAAAGGAATTGAATGTGAAAAATCTAAAGCATATAATAAAATTATGGGAAACAAGCTTAGAAGATGCAGTAAGTAGGATTAGTTTGAGGTACAGAAAATGCAAGCAGCAAGACAGGATAAAAAAAATCCTATTTCATAAAATGACAAGAGGTTCTTTAGCACTCATAGAAAATAATCAGGGAATTACTTTAGCTCAGTAGGGGCACTCAAAATAATATGCATGAGAAAATCCTAATTTAAAATATTTCATGTAAGAAAACCTGAAGAAGTAAACTAAATTCTACAGCAAACTTAAATTAGTTGACTACTATTTTAACATGGCAATAAAACTGCATTGTGAAACAAAATCAGGAGTGGTGATGCAATAAGTTGTGTGAAATTACATGCTATGTTATGCTGGAAAGATAAAGTATCACAACCCTAGGTTTATAAACATATACACACAATATAAACAAATGGACCGGTGGTTTGTTAAGTGTATCCTCCATTTTTTAATTTCCATTTTCCACACTCATAGCCTGTCACTGATCTATTTTTACTAGTTGGGAAATGGAAGAAGAAATTTAATATTATACAAGCATATTAGCTTTATTTTCCTAAGATTTTTCATTTCCATCCATCTTTAAGTTTACTACTTGATAAAACAAACACATCAAAGCCAACAGTGGTCAAAAATTTGTTTTTCTTTTCCAAGGGATCAGCAAAAGTAAATGCTTTTAGGCTCTTTGAAAGCCAGTCCAAATGAAAATATGGTAGAAATCAGCACATCTTACCCGACACCAAACCAGCTACATACTTCGCCTGACTGAACACATGACTCACTACTAATGACAGCATGGAGTGTGACAGAGTTGTTATGTAACTTCATTCCAGACTGATTAAGATAAACCGAGTGAGAGACACATCCTTTACAGCCTTTACAGTTTTTATCCTTGACCTCAATCTCAGGCATTTAGAGAACAGGCTGGGGTAATTCCATACCTTCCAGAAAGCAAGACTCTGAGGCCAAAATGTAAGCCTCTAAAACTTCAAAATGATATATTCAGTGAGCAATACATTATCATTTAGAATGAAAAGAGAGCTAATATTTTAATTATATACCACGCATCAGGCAAGGAACAAGATGATTTTCTGACGAGACCTCATTTAAACTCCAAACTGAACTTAAAAAAAAAAAACAAAAAACTGTGAAAATACCTTTCCCCACTGAAGTCCTATGAAAATTACTAAAAGTAACCATAAGGCATAGCCCTTGTTAACGTGACTGCTTTGAACAAGAAGGCAAGACTATAGCATGAGGCTACATCTACAACAGCAAAGTCAATGTCCTCTCAAAATGTTCTTTGGTAGCACAACCTAAATCTCATATCAACATTCATTGTAAATGTGGGGGACATGGAAAAAAAACTATCAACCACTCACCATAATGCATGTAACAGTTTCCTTTGGTGGGGTCCAGCTCAATAGCCTTCAAGAAGAATTTTTCAGCCTCACTCTTACGACCCTTGAAAAACAGAGAAAATGGATGATTCAGCAGTGGATCATAAGGGATTCTTCACCTCCTGGGCCCAAATGAAGTAGACTAATGTCTACTTAGTAATCATTGTCAAAAAACAGTGTTTTGTTTTTATCTAAACGAGGATGATCAAAGAGAATATGTTGAGAGGGAAGACTGAGGTCAGAATCCTGGGAAACATCAAAATTAGAAGAGACAGTGAGAGTGAGTTCATTAAAGACGTCAAAGAGAAGAGACCAGGAGAGCAAGAGAAAAAAGGGAAAAAATGGTTTCACGGAAACCAAAAGGATAAGAGAGTTTTCAGGAATGGTGGGAAACATATTTTCATTTTCTATTTTATTTTCTCCCTTTGATCTGTTTCTCTTCATTCATTCATTCTTCCTTATAAGGAATGATGACTACTTTAGCTTTGAGATGATTTTGTCTTAATGTTCACTTTATTTTATTTCTTAATGTTCACTTTATATAGGAAGAAACTAGGTCACAATTTGTTGACTCTCAAGCAACTACTGCTTATCCTTGCTGCTGTCATTCAGGACTACAATACTACTAAATCAGGATTTAATCTAAAGCTAGATCTTCTCCCTAGCTACAGTTTTAAGTAAACATCACCGTAATCCTCAGAAAAAAATAAGCAAAAAGTAGGGGCAAAGGCTTATATGCAATAAACTGATTTTTCATGAAATAATATCATAATCCAGGCAGATTCTAAAACTAGACATTCTTTGCTGTGCTATAGCTTCTGCACCAAAATTGACTCCAGAGTAACAAAAAGGGGTGACTCAAGGTAGGAGGACAACCCAAAGAAGACCTTTCCTAAAACAGTTCTGTTTCGTCCTGCAAGGTTAAAATGAAGATCTATGCTAACTGGGTGGAAGCAAGGCACGGGGTGGTTTCAGAAGCTGTGGGTCTAGAGTAAAGAGAAACAATCTTATCTGTCTGTTCCTGCTAATTTAAACGCATCTACCAGATAAACTTCAGGTGATGTTTTTCTTTCCCCTTCGCATATATTTTTAAAACCACTTTTAAGGAGATAATTCTTCCAAAGATAGAGGTGTATGGTTAAGCTAATATTCTACATTTCATGCAACTTTGACTCATTTCTCCATATGACTTCTCCTTTTTAGTCGTTCATTTAAAAAATTCACTGTTGCCCTCTTTCATTTTACTAATAATGCTACTCCAGTCAATAACTCCTCTTTAATTCACAAGGTTTGTCAAATTTCCAATAATTAAAAATTAAAAATCTCTTGCGATATTTCTCACAGCACTTTAAGTTCAAAGGAAAGCACAGGCAAAATACTTGCTACACATATCACACTTTGATGAAGTTAGTAAGAATTAACAAGAATCTTACCCAGTTAGGATTCACTAAATGATCATGCAGTTACGAGCACAGATGCCAGGAGGCCGAGCAGCTCTCACACTTACGTAGCTATGTGAACCTTGGAAAAGAATTTCATCTCCTAGTTATAATTTTCTCTGTTACAAAAAAGAGGGCAGGTGGAGAACAGAGGATTTTGTTTTTGTTTTTTTGTGTGGTTCGCAGGCCTCTCACTGTTGTTGCCTCTCCCGTTGCGGAGCATAGGCTCCGGACGTGCAGGCTCAGCGGCCATGGCTCATGGGCCCAGCCGCTCCGCGGCATGTGGGATCTTCCCGGACCGGGGCACGAACCCGTGTCCCCTGCATCGGCAGGCGGACTCTCAACCACTGCGCCACCAGGGAAGCCCCGAGAACAGAGGAATTTTAGGGCAATGAAACTATTCTGCATGATACTGTAATGGCAGATACATGTCATTATACATTTTTCAAAACACATAGAATATACAACACAAAGAGTGAACCCTTATGTAAACTATGGCCTTTAATTAATAATAATGTGTCAGTATTGGCTTATTAATTGTAACACGTACAACATGAGCTCAAGTTAATACAACCAGAGAAGCTGTATAGGAGGGTAGGAGAGTATATGCCATGTCTGTACTTCTGTTCATTATTTTTTTTGTAAACCTAAAACTGCTCTAAAAATAAAGTCTATTATTTTTTAATGAGGATAATAAAATCTATTTCATAAGATTAGTGAATTACCTGAAAGGATACACACGAAGTAGCTATTACAGTACGTAGGCATATTCTGAGTTTATAATAAATGTTAACTATTATTTATATGTAGATATTTATATACATATACATATATAGTATGCAATAGAATGCAGAGTTCTGAATGACAAAGAATATGTTTTATTATATACACAGCCTCAAAACACATGGTTAGCCTTTAAATCACCATGGAAAATATTGTACAAAGAACTTGCAGAAAATGATAAAAGAAAAGATGCAAAATGAAAACTATCATTGGTAAAGAGTCTGTACAAATGTTATATGCAAAAATATAAAAGGGTCTGTGAACTTTCTTCCACTTCAGTTTTAAGGACAGAAGAGAAGAAATTGGCTCATTCATCAATGTCACAGTAAACAACGTAGTAAAATTCTTATGTGCAGTCCACTGGCAAAGCAATAGTATATAGCTTTAAAAAATAAATCAGAACTCAAAGGCCAGTAGTCTCAGGTTACTCAAATGAACCAGGTTATTAAAGACAATGAGTCCCACCACCTCCTAGATACAAAACAAATACATCAAAGGCCAGAACATTCTTTTCTGGGGGAAGTATCAAACCATCATGCAAAGGCCCATTTTTCTACTTTGACCACTATTTGGTCAAGTGCCAAATTATGAGGAAAATAAAATTCTCAGGACACTATATAAAATTAATTCAAGCAGATGCATAAGCCAACCAAACACACACATCACTGGGTCCTAGGAAGGGTGGTAAGGAGGTCACACTATGTTTAATCAGGTTTACTCTTTTCACTATTATTGTTATAGAGGGGTAGGTAGCAGTTAAGAAAGTGGAGAAGAAGAAAAACATCATGTCTCAGCAGGTTTTTCTTGGAGTCTTTTAGATTATATCAGCATTTTCTACAAGCAAGCGTTATGGAGTAGTCTCTGGTTATATGAACTTCTCACATCAAGCATGGTTACTCATTTTGTATATTGGTTGGGATGTTTGGACACAAGTGGTGGTTGAGAAAACCAAGAAAAAGAGACTGTGGTCAGCTGTGACAAATAGGGAAATGTGAGTGGAGAGGCTCGGTTTCCACTGCCAGGTCTATGATTTATTTGGGTGTTCACTTGTTTTTGTAGGTTAAAAAACTTGTATCGAATGCCTTGTGCTGTTCTAAGTACTGGGGATATAACCATATAACTGAACAACACAGACTGCTCACTTGCATGTGCTACTTGCAGGAGGCACATAGCAAACAAATAACCCAATAAGCAAGGGGATCAGTCATAGAGCACTGAGGGCTAACAATGAATTTCTTCAATTCTCATTGAGAGAACCGGCCCAGAGCCAGACTAGCCTGTGTTTGAATCTTGCTGCCTCTACTTATTTAGCTGTGTGACTCTGAGTCTCCTTTGGAAAAATGAACATAATACCAATTTTGAGGGGTTGCTAAAATCATAAGTCAAAGGGAAATAACTAGCTTTGGACCTGGCATAGAGAGCTCTGACATTCTTTGATTTTTCTTCCATCTATCTCCTCAAAAAAATTTTATTCTTTCCACCTTGAATGCCACTGTCTGGTTCCCAGTTACCAAAATTCAAAAATCCTTTGCAGAATTTTATGTCATGGTACAAACTAAATTTCACGATTTTCCTATAAAATGTCTCTCATTCACAATACTTCCCCCTCCCCCAATAAAAGGCTCTTTCGGCTCACATCATTTTTTTAAATATTCTTTTTTTAAAAAATAAATTTATTTATTTATTTTATTTTTGGGGCTTCGTGGCTGCACGCAGGCCTTCTTTAGTTGCGGTTAGGGGGGCTACTCTGTTGCAGTGCGGGGGCTTCTCATTGCGGTGGCTTCTCTTGTTGCAGAGCACTGGCTCTAGGTGCACGGGCTTCAGTAGTTGTGGCACGCAGGCTCAGTAGTTGTGGCTCGTGGGCTCTAGAGCGCAGGCTCAGTAGCTGTGGCGCACGGGCTTAGTTGCTCCGTGGCGTGTGGGATCTTCCTGGAGCAGGGCTTGAACCCGTGTCCCCTGCATTGGCAGGCGGATTCTTAACCACTGCACCACCAGGGAAGCCTCCGGCTCACATCTTCAATGCTACAATAGATTTCAGATTTCCTGACTCACTGAACTTCTTTTTACCAGCTTAATAATACTTAAACAGAACTGTTTTCATGTTATGCCATTGCTCAAAACTATTTTATTTTATTTTATTTTATTTTATTTATTTATTTATTTATTTTGCAGTACGCGGGCCTCTCACTGTTGTGGCCTCTCCCGTTGCGGAGCATAGGCTCTGGACGTGCAGACTCAGCGGCCATGGCTCACGGGCCCAGCCACTCCGCGGCATGTGGGATCTTCCCAGACCGGGGCACGAACCCATGTCCCTTGCATCGGCAGGCGGACTCTCAACCACTGCGCCACCAGGGAAGCCCTCAAAACTATTTTAATAGCACCCTGTTTCCACTCATTTTATTTAATAACCAGTCTAATTTTAAAAATATTTCACAATCTAGTTCAAATCTTCTTGGATAAATTCCTGTACCTTATCAGGCCAATTTCCTATGTACCTTAACTGTAGCTCCTATGTTCTTCCTGAATTATTTCTTCTGGTCTGTAATGTTATTTTTTTTTTCATTCATTCATATATATTTTATGCTTCAAGCCTTGGTTGAAATCCCACTTTTTTATAAAGCCCTCTGTGATGGCTCCAACTCCCAGTAATTTCCAGTTTCTTTTAATTGTGCTTATATGATTATTTTTTTGGAGTCATTACTATCACACTGGAGTCACACAACTCGAACCCTAAAATACTAGACCAAGGGCTTTCATTATAAACTAAGGTGGTTGGCAAGTAGAATTTCAGATTTGCGAACTGTAATTCTCAGAAAGTATTTACAGTTTGTATATAACAATTTGGTGTATTCACGCAGGAGTCAGTTAAAACTGCAAAAACCCAGTATGTGGAAGCAAAGAGCAATTGACAGTGGAAAAATTTAGAAAGTCAATCTCAAACAGACCTACCTATAGAATACTTGGCAAATACTTTAGAAATGTTACTATCAGAACTTCGAACAATTCTAGATTAGACATTCTCTGAAGTTAGCATATTAGTGCTGATATGAATAATTAACTGGTTGGATCTGAAGCAGCATAAATGACTATGGGATGAAGGGAAAGAGCTAGAAAGATGAGAAAAGAGGAGAACTGAATGGAACCAGTGCAGAGACATATTCCTGGCAAGGGCTGCATGAGTAACTAGGGGTTAGGGATTTGAGATGATCAATATACTTATCCTTATATTCATATAATATTTGTAGCACTCTACTGAATATTAAAAACAGATTCAAGATTAATATCATTTAAACTCATGAAAAAAAGCATCCTCAATCAGGACTAGGCTTGGTCAGGTCCTCTTCTGACTGGCAGCAATAAAACATACACATGTAAGATAAATATTCAGTAAAGTTTAGATAGCCTGTTCCACAGCATAAGATTAGTTTTCAGCACATTTATTCTGTCTTATAATTAAACTGGATGCTACTGCCCTTGTTCAGAAAGAGGTGCCCACCTGAGCGGGTATACAAGGCAAACAGTTTCTCTTCTGAGGGCTGATCAACGTTTTTTCCAACTACGAAGTGAAGAAATATAAAAATAGATACTTATATATTTATATACACACACACAAACCTGGAGCTACTACTTAAGGAAGCACTCGGGAATATTAAACATGAGAAAATTTTATACTATTAACGGCTTCAGCTTGAATTGTCTTATTTTTAAAAGTTAACCATATACCAAATTTTGTACTTATTTTTGGTAACAAATCACTTATTATACCTACCACCCTACACACAGTGTGTTTTGATGCCACAGCTCAGAACTGCTATTTTATTGAATGACCTGAAAATATCAAGACTTTACATTGTTGCATTACATTATAAATATATATATAAATATATAATATATAATATAATTAGTGTATTAATCTTGTCCTCTAAAGTAGATTACTCCCGTAAGACTTTACTTTTTCATCTATAGCCATCCAAGTGTTCTATAAATATAATTGCCAGTCAACAAATGAACAGGCTACCACCATTTTCTTGTATACAACTTAACAGCATATAGTTACTCCTTAGTTATTTAGTTCACATGGTTCCATGTTTTCAGTAAACTACAGAGCTTTGAATAAAGCAGTGATTTCTACACTTTACTTCTGGAAACTGTCACATGAACCAAGGTCTATAAAACTATAAGAAGTGTTCCTCAGAACTAGCCTGATTCTCAACCAAATATTTATATACTAATAGGGGACTACCTGTGTCTTCAGCATTGGTAGGAACACCAGTTAGAATAATATAAAGAACAAACCAGAGGATTTCCCTTAGGTGGCCCTACTCATATTTAGAGGCTGCTGTAAGTTTGGTGTAAAGTGTCTCCTTCTGCAATTGTGTATCCAGCAGTCACTCCCATACATTTAGTGTCTACTTTTGGGGAAAGTCTGACCATGGTGAATGTCAGTCATTTTTCACAACCAATGAAAATCATATCTTCATTTCACATTCAAGAGTGTATCTACACAGATAAGAAATAAGAAAGAGAAGCAGCCAATAAAATGGGTCCAAAAGCTTATATGTAGTTTGGTAAATGTGTGGTCTACAGCTGCATTATAGTTTAATGAGTGCAAAAGGAAAAGCAGTCAAATAGCCTTGAAAAATTAATTTGTGAAGGCCACCATTTACAAATAGAAGTGTTGTTTCATGGTCTATCTTAACATCACAGTGTTTGTATGCGAAGTGTCTTCAGGATAAAAAAGGTTTTCCTTATCACAAGAAAAATATCATAAAAAAAAATCTAACAGTTGAACCAATTCTTACTAATCAAGATGATTTACATCAAACCATTTAGTTCTAAAGTCCCTCCAAGTCATTATATATAATCAGCCAGAGATAACCTTAGAGGCAAAGTGAAGGGATAGGGGCAGTGGTAACTTTCATGATGAAATACTTCATCTCCATACTACTAAAATATTTCCCATCAAATTATCAGGGGCCTAAAACTTGACCATGACATTCTTTTTTTAGGGACAGAATAGCATTTCTTCTGGAAAGCTTTAAAATATAACAGAATAAGGCTACCATAAACAAAAATGAATGTGGCTAAATAGCTTACTGATAATAGTTTGTGTTTCTCCTCCCTGAAATGTCCCTCAAGTTTCACTTTCTATAAATGTCAGGCCTTTTCCTGATCTCTTTTCCTAAACGTCCCAAAGCAGAAGCTGCCTGAAAGATACCTGGAGTATACTGTCATAAGCCTAAGCTCACGAAAAAGGCATGTCAAATGACATTCAGGGCAGCTAGTGGTGACAGGGAGTGCCCTCTCAGTGTCCAGGGGCTGCATCCAGAGTAGGTGTTGAGACCTCAGCAGGGAGGCATGGCTCTGGGGTACACCTAGAGCAAGGCTGGACCCCAGAACCACAACTCCCAACCTGAGCAAAGCTTCTCTGAAACCCGTCCTGGGTCCTACTGCAGAGTCATCAGACTTCAAGGTGAAGAAATCTGCTCAGACCAAGCTGCCCAGGGCAGCCTCCTTCCCAGCTTTCTGAACACCATTAAGCCTCCCAGATTTAGGTGAACTTTTGGAAGGGGAGGAGGCCACAAAACTGGCTGAAATGAAATGGCAGACCAAGTGGGATGAAAGACTGCAGTAGACTGAATTTCCCTCAGAGAAGTTAAAGTGGATCATCTGCATGCAGCTGGGGCTCTGGCTCGAATGTCAGACATGTTACCTGAGCAATAGGCACAAATAAGCAGTTTGCAAATACCAAAAAATAATGTTCGATATCCTTGTAAAAACATATTAAACTTACTCAATATTCAGTTGACCTAAAATGTAAAGTAATACATTGAGATGTTATTAATCATCTATCCGTGAAGTTGCCCCAATATTATAGAACTCAGTATTCCTGAGGGTTCATAAAAACCAGCACTCAGCTAACACATAGCTACAATATAGTGAAAGATAATAAGATCTTCCTGGGAGCAATTTGATATGCATCAAAGCTCTTAAGTCATAGGTACATGTTGGCCAAACAGTTCTATCTCTAGGCCTTTGTCCTAAGGAAATATCTGTAAATACTGCGAGGTAGCTATTTATTTTCACTGCAGTATTGTTTATACAAATTCAGTGTTTACCAGCATAGACTTGGTTAACCAAATGTCATTTCAATGAAATATTATGCATCTACTAAAATGATTTTGTAGAAATTATTGAAACTACAAGAGATTTCCATGATCTATTGCTAAATGAAATAAGCAGGTTGCAAGTTTCTGTTTATGTCCTAATTACATTTAAGAAACAGAATACTTTAAAAAGGAGGCTAGGGCTTCCCTGGTGGCGCAGTGGTTGAGAATCCGCCTGCCGATGCAGGAGACACGGGTTCGTGCCCTGGTCCGGGAAGATCCCACATGCCGCGGAGCAACTAAGCCCATGAGCCATGGCCGCTAGGCCTGTGCGTCCGGAGCCTGTGCTCTGCAACGGGAGAGGCCACAACAGTGAGAGGCCCGCATACCACAAAAAAATAAAATAAAATAAAATAAATAAATAAAAAGGAGGCTAGCACTACCTGTATCACTGGCTCATTTTACTGCAGGATTTCAAAGGTGAATGAGAGGGTTGGTCCTTTGGTATTTCAAGACTGACAGGGAGGGAAGTACACTTCTAGATTAGACTGTTAAAAAACAGTGCTGTGTTAGTGCCAAACTAAGTGTCCTGAGAACACAGAACAACTTAGTCCGCTGAAAAGGGAAAGAGAATGCTTCAGAGATGTGACTTTCACTCCACAGAAATGGATTAAGCTCCTGCTATGTAACAGGCTGTATTCCAGATCCTGGTAATCAAGACGAAGTTCCTGCCCTTTTGCAGGTTCACATTCTGGTGGTGAAATGACAGTTCACACACGAGCAGGTGACGCTGTCTGTCTAAAGTAGGTGGTACCAAAAAAAACAAAAAATAACACAGGCTAAGGGAAGAGAGCAACACACAGTGGGGTGGGATGATGTCTGATAAAGTGGTCAAGAAAGGACTCTGGTAACACTGGAGAAGTGACCTAAGTAAAGGGAGTGAGTGAACCATGCAAAGATCTGGCATGTTTGGAATTTTAGGGACTAACAAGAAAACCAATATGGTGACAGGGGAGTAAATGCCACAAAGAATCACAGGAAATGAGTGTGAGGAACAGGAGCAACCAGACTGTATAGAGCAAAGTAGGCACTGTAAGAGTTTGGAATTAATTCTTCTTTTTTGGTAGTAAAAAAAAAAAAAAAAAAAAAAACACAGTTTCAACATCAGATGCCACACGTAGTTTTGACTCATTCATTTCCTTGTTGTTAACCAGCAAAGCATCAAACAGCCTCTGGGAACTGCACAAAATATGGAACACTTCATCAATTTGTGTCATCCTTGCGTGGGGGCCATGCTAATCCTCTCTGTGTCATTTCAGTTTTAGGGTACATGCTGCTGAGGCAAGCCCTGGAATTTCTTTTGACTAGGAAGGAACACAAGAGGATTTTAAACAGAGGTACATGATCTCACATATTTTTACAAAAACACTGGAGATCTTGGCTGGAAAACTAACTGTAGGGGGCACAGAAAACAGGGAGACCACGTAGGGGGTTATTAATACTCCATGGCTAAGACGGGTGAAATAAGTGGAAACAGTGAGATGTGGTTAGATTCAGAATATCTCGCAGATAGGTGACTGATGGATCGGGTATGCTCAGTTTGAGTGAAATGCTAGGGCAGGAGAGTATGGAGGACTAATTTAGAAAGACTGGCCAGAAAGGAGGTCACAGACCAAGCCTTGGCAAGAACACCAGATATCTAGTACCTTCTCTGAGAAGAAAGTAAAAGAAAACTTGGAAGAACGCCAAGAGGAAAGCAAAAAAAGGGCAAAAACAAAAACAAAAAACTCTTCTATTTCAATCATGTTTTCAATAAAAGAGAAGAATAAGATTTTAAATAACTTTAAAATAAGTAGCTTGCTTTCCATAAATATTTAAAATGTTTGATTAATAAAAATTAAATTCTATGTTGCTTTCTACACAGCTTTGACATTAGGAGTTTAAAGTTAGATTTTAAGGTATAAACACAAATAGCTAATTTCTGAAACATTATATAACTGAAGGTGCTTAACCTAGTCAGATTTGTTGTTACATAACAAGTTTTTACTTCCTTTCTACATCTGTTCACTTGTATATTTTCCCTTCAAGCTTAAAGAGGTCATCCACACACACTGTAATAACATTTCAGTGGAAGGTAATTAATTTGATAGACTACAACCACATCTTAAGTTCCATCTGGGGAAATTGCTTAGGCTGTTACATTGCATTGCTGTACTAAAGTCAAAGTCAAGTTAAAGCCAATATCTTACCACAACTCTTCTCCACTCATAATATCAATTTATGAGAAGAGAATTCAGATATTTTATTAAAATGTCTAAGGAAGTTGCAGTGAAGTAAGTAGAAATTTTGTTTGGATCAAATGTATAATTAAATTGCAGATAAATGTATCCTAAAATTTACTGTAAAATTATGCAAATCATTTTAAAATATCAAAATCAGCTATTTTTAGACTTCAGAATAATACACAGAATTTATCTTTGACTCACAAATTAAATAGAAAAATATCTGTTTGTAATTAAAACAATGAACTTTTAACAGTTCATTAAATTTATTCATTGATTTCCTTAATCCAACAAATATTTATTGGGAACTGTGTTAAGCACTAGGATGAAAATGGTGAATAAGGACATAACCCTTGCCCTCATGAAGAGTCCAAAACTGTAGCTGTTAGGAGTACAACACAAATAAGGGCTGTACATTTCACTTAGAACTAGCTGAAGTATTCAGAAAAGGTTTCCAAAAGAACTCCTGCTTGCTCTAACAATCTGAGAGCTGTGTATGATTAACTAGTTGTATGATCTAGTTGAAGGGTAGACAAAAGTATCTGAAGTAGAGACACAGCAAAGGTAAAATCTCTGTAGCAAAAACACTGCATGAGCCCAGGGTGAGGGAGACAAGAGAGAAGGAGTAGAGGTGGGCCATGCGAAAAGGTCAGAGGGGTAGAGGCCACCTGGCCAATAGATTACATGAAGGAATTTGTCCTTATCTGTTTTGTCAATATCGCTTTGAGGGTTGTGTGGATAACGGTTGTAATGGGAACAGAAGGGATGCAGGCAGATTAATCTAGGCTTTTAAAAGAGAGTGATGGGGCTGATAATGGAGATGAAGATTAGTGGACTGACAGGAGGGATATTTAGGTAATACAGATAGGATTACATGATGGATAGGAGAGGGATGGGGTGTGAGACAGAGGTCACAAAGATGACCTCTAGGTTTCTGATTCTGAAACTGAGACAAAGCTGGTAAATAACAGAAAAGGAAAGACCAGATTAAGGGGGTAAGATCATGAGCTCAGTTTTGAGAAGTGTAGAGATTGAGGTACCTTTGAGACATCTGAGCTGTCAAAGATGTGGTTTGTTAGGCTGACTCAAGAGGCCTGAGGTAAGGTAAAACAGTATTTCAAGAAGACAGAAGGAGTCAATTATGTCAATTGTTGAAAATAACCAGTGGATTTAATGACACACAGATCATTGGTAAGTTCAGTAAGGTGTATTTCTATGGCATAATAGGTCTTAAAGCCAGAAGGAGTGGGGGGGAATTTGGGGAGTGGAGCAAGGAAATGGATACCCTCAGTCAATAGTCTGGCTCTGAAGGGGAGGGAAAGTGACCATGTCAGCAGAAGGGAATATTAAGTGTTTTGAAAAAGAAAACAGAAAGTCAAAACATAAATTACAACTGGGCATAAAAATTAATGCGTATTCTTCCCCCCTTAGTTTAACTGAAAATTAGAAGAGAAAACCTCAAAATTCCATTTCTAGAGTTCTTAGGTAACTTTCCAATTTGGTCATGGCCAAATTTAAACCAGTCCATAATTCTTTAAACTGTGTCTGTTCCTCCTGGGTGCCCAAACAGCACTTGATTCCTGCTTTTGTTGTGACACTTACCATATGTACTCTAATTACCACTTGTAATCTCTTCTAATTGTAAACCACTTTAGGGGAATTGTTTAGTCAACACTTTGCTAAGGGCCAGATGCATAGTAGGGGGTCATAAATGCATGAAAACGTTAAATATATTGGAAAAGCAAACACTCAAAACACATTTCATGAATGCACGCTCTCATTGGGAAGTCCAGTTGCCTTAATGAGGGCGTAGGTTTCAGTGGGTAAATATGATTACATCATGAGGCCCAAGTGATACCCAGAATGTCACCCCTGGGACTGCTGTCAACACCTCCTCTACACAAGGGGGAAAAAAGAAGCCACAATTTTTATCAGCCTTCTGTGGTCCATAAGACGGCACCACAAGTTCGTAGAAAATAGTTTCCAATAGGAAACTTTAGATGGATAAAGTGGTCCAGGTGATCACCATTTAGGGAATTAGTGCCATGGGAAAGTCCCCGAATCTGAGCTATTAGCAACAACTCCAACCATTTTCTTGCGCTGTTTGTGCAAATGGGTGCTTCTTGCTTGTCATGAGAGTTTGCGGGATCACTCCAGCCCAAACTGCTTAGCAACAGCCTGGAAAGCGGCTATGCTGATTGGTCCCCACAGAGCTGGCCTTGGCTCACAGAGCTCAGGGCTGACACTCGTGCTGCAGAAGTTTAAACCCCATGGGGATAGTCAGGAAAGCTGCACTGCGAGAGTGGAAAAGCAGGAGCCCCAGCAACAGCTGCTTTGCAGCTGGGTCACAAAGGAGAGCAAGCAAATCCCTCGACACCATAAAAGGTAGCAGACGATGGGAAGGCAATCTCTGTGCCTCCATTTGTCACTGGCAGGGTGCCACTGGCTCTCAAATCCAAATGCACTCACAAGAGGATAAAGCCAGATGTAAATAATTCCCTAATTTTATACTTTTTTTTTTGGTAGAAATCTTCAGCAGTAAAGGACATAGAGGGTTATTTAATTTATTTAGATGCAAAATTCTTTGATGATTGAACCAGGGTGCTGAATAAAACACTGGATTCAGTCACAGAAACCTGAGTTCTAATCTGGTTCTGATACCAAGAAGGTGAACCACCAAAGAAAACCCCTAATTTGGATAGGTTTCATTTTTCTCCTTTGCCAATCAAAGGACCTGGGTTAACTGAACTCTACTGGTTACAATTCTCTGTTTAAAAAATGGAATTCAATTCAGGGAAGTCATCATTGGTTAAAAATTCAGATTAAAGCAAAGTTAAGCTCTTAATTCATGTCATACTCCTTTGCTTCCACTGCCTTCCAATCCATGACAGAGAAAAGGAATTGGCCTCCCCCCAGATCCAGCCAGCCGACACTGAGATTGGGGATAGTAGCTGAGACCTAAAATCAACTGTAGTTTAATGTACTAACAAATGAAACTAAACGGAGTTGGAATAAATGATCCATTTATCTTTTTCTGAAAGGACTTTCAAGGTAAAGATGCCTATCAAAGGCAGAATGTCCTAGAAAGGTTCTTACGCCAATTAGACCACATACATATTGAAAGTGTATACTGTGTTTTGGGTTTTGTAAGTAATTCTTGGAAGTAATCCTGGTTTGCCTGAAACTATTCTATGTCCACTGTTCCAGCGGAAAAATAACAGCACCCCATTCCTGGTTTGAACAAATATTCTATAGTTACCCTAATTCTTGTTTCCCTCTCACAAGTATTCACCTAAATCAGACGAGTCCAACGATGGCTTTATGACACTGAGATGTCCCAGCAGATGAAACCAGGAGGTTCTATCCCGGTCCCATTCCTAACAAAGAAGGCATGAACAAAGACATCCTTTCACAGCACAAGACCATGTGATCTTTGTCGAGAGTAATGAAATTTCCATTCATCTCTGCTTCCCCAAAACAGATTTTTCTGGGTGTCTGTTGTCCTAGCACATTGCAATTTTACTTTGTCTTTACAGGTTATATGATAAGAACAGAAACATTATAAACGCAGCTTACTATGTGCCAGGCGCTGTTCCAAGAGCTTTCTCTGTATCATCACATTAAATCCTCATATTACACCTGAGATATTATTATTATCCACTTTACAGAATAAGAAACTGAGGGACAGAGGGGTTAAGTACCTTGCCCAAGGTACAGAAGCTTGTTTTGGCAGAGCTGGGGTTCAAACAGAGACAAGCTGGCTTCACAGTTTGTGGTACTGAATTATCGACTTGGTTCAGAAGTTTACCACCAGGAATCATTACATTATTTAAAGATGAGCTTTATGGAGTAGGTCCACCCATACATTCATGCACCCACCCATCCATCCCTCATCACGTATTCAGAGGGTAACTTCCATATGCCTAGCATTGTGTCAGGCACTGGATAACGAAAGGACTCCTGCTCTTTAGACTGAATAATATGTTAACTCTGGAAGTGGGCATTTACCAATTGCAAGATCATACTTGAAAGGGCGCTCGTTAGACATATGCATCCTACATAGGGAGAAAACAGAGACCAAGGCATCTATTGTGCCTGAGTGAGTTCGGGGAGGTCTCATAAAAGAGGTGGCATACTTCAGCTGGCTCACAGATGGAGGAAAAGTTGGCCAAGCATCAAGACAACAGACTACCTGCTAAGTCCAAGTGCTGGTGACTTCCAAGTTCTCTATACAAGATCCAAATTAAGAATATTGTTTAGAAAGTCAGTCTAATGGAGAAAATGTTCCTTGTTTTAACAACATTCAAAGGCCCTATAGCTTACAAAGGTTCATTTGATATCAACCAACTCCAAACACATCTATTTGAGAAAATAAGGTTATTTAACAACTCCAGTTACCAAATTTCTACCCTCTGTTAGTCTAATGATTCTTGAGCCACCTTCTGTGAATAATAATTATCTGTGACTTACAAAGAAAGAAAGATCTACTGAAAACAGCATTGTTTAGTATGCAATGCTCATTCACTTTCGTTTCTAGAGTGTGAAGGGACCAGAGGTAGTACATATACAATTACAGGAAACTTTAGGCAAAAATGGGAAAAATACACACACACACACAAACACACACAGCAAATGGTCAGAAGCTGGCACATTACCAGCAGAACAAGTTAGTATGTATAAATACATATGACAAGCATATCGCCGAACTGGATCTTTCCCAAGTCCTAGCAGAATAGTGTGCAAGTAAGAAGCATACACACTTGGGTTTTGGCATTAGCACAGAATAAGATTCTCTCTTTTTCTTACAGTAAGAGAAAATGCATAATGTCACAAGAAGATGGGGTCACTAACAGGAAAAAATCGAATACAGAGGTGACATGGAGATGGAAAATAGAAAGTCTGAACTTCTCTTCCTCTAGATAGAAAATTTAATAGTGGTTTGGCTCAGGGCTAAATTATCACTGTCAACATCTCAGACCCTCCTGACCTTAGTAGGAAAATGTGCCATGAAGGCTGCAATAGAACTCATTAGACAGCAACCTCCCAAATTGTCTTCGTCACAGTCTGCTGTGTAATTGACACCTGAGTCGACAGGTTTATCTGTGAGATTCAAGAGGGGCTGAATTGACACTCCCAATCACAAGAGCATCTTTAAAAGCCATGCAGAGGTCTATAGGAGGGTGGTGGAATACTCCTTGCATGACTGCTATAAATACAAAGCAGCCTTTGGAAGAAACATATTTACCTATTCAACTTCTAAAAATGGAATACACGTGCATGTTGGGGTATATGGTGCCATGTCATGAAAAACACAAACATGGCACTTTGAAGACTTGGGGGAAAATATAAGCTATTAAATTACTAAATCATTTAAAGTGGTATTACTTTTTAAATAAGCATAGATATGTTATAAAAAGAGAAGCAACAGCATAGAGGAAAGATTGCAGGCTTAGGAATCAGATAGGCCTGAGTTTGATCATCTCCTTAAGAACGATCCCTAAAATAGCCAGGCTACGTGGGCAAATTGTTTAATGTCTACAGAAATTCAGCACCTTATAGAGATAAGATGATACCTCCTGATAAGGTTTATAACTGAGACAGTACATGTCAAGCTTTTACAACAGCGCATGGTATATAATAAGTGCTCAACAAATGTTAACTGCCATGATGACTGTGCAATAGGACCTGGGTTAACTGAACTCTACTGGTTACAATTCTCTGTTTAAAAAATGGAATTCAATTCAGGGAAGTCATCATTGGTCTCATGCAATATCTTAAAAGGATTAAATGAAGTAAAATACATTTTTAAAAGCATAGCACAGCAACACATTGTTAGCACTCAAGGAAAAAGTTCTCCTCCTAACTAGACCTCTTATACCTAAATCCATTTACTCAAAGGTGGCTCATGGAAGTAGATGACTATTTTTCATGTATTTTAAGCAGCATTCTTGTAACACACCCACATTAAGAACTTTGTGATCCCAAATACTTTGCTAACAACCATATTATCTCTTGTTCTTGAATGTCTTAGAATATCACAGGCAAAAATTGCCTTTGAGTTCTGAGAATTTGAAGAAAAGAGAAAACAGGGAAAATACCAAAGCTCGAAACTGAAGTTACAGTAAAAAGTACTTACGACCACTTCTGATCAAACTGGAAAACACATATAAATACTGGCAACAGTTTAAGAATATATTTCCCCTTATTCAGAAATATGTACTTTCCAAAAGGTCCCTTTTCACTTTGAAATCTTGACATGATTTGGCAAGCTCATGTTGAACTAGTTAGTGTGGCTTAAGCTGTTACCAATCTTAGAACAGTAAGAAAGTAGAAGAATTATAGCTGACTCTTCACTACTGCAATATTCCGATACCTGGTATTTCCTGGAAGCAAAACTTGAGTTAATCAAAATATCATTTTATTCAGATCTGTCCTTCTTCACACTTCTTTTTCAAAGTAAATGCCAAAGATTATCATATTAATATTTTAAAATTTTGATTCTAAAAACATAATAATGAAATAAGAAGTACTGGATAGGCAATGGAGGGAAAATAAAAGGAAGTACAGACAACACCCAGAGAAGACATTATTTTCAGCAAATAGCTTTTGTACTGAAGGATAAGCAAGAAACAGAGTAGAAAAGGCAGTTTTTGGTGTTGCTGGACTTACTAGATTAATGATCAAATGAAGTTAGAAAAGCATAAGGAGACTAAGCTAAGTACCTAAACAAGAGTCACTTAAAATAAATCATATTACCTTTAAGAAAGATTTTATACAACAGGAAATATTCAGTCTTTCTGGGATAGTGACTGTTTTAGATTTGGGCGGCTTACAAGAATAACAGTAATCCATTCATTTCACAAATATTTGGATATCTGAGATGTCATTATGAAAAGAAAAATTCCTCAGAGTTCCAAATAAAGATTTCTTAAATGTCTTTTAGTACAGTAGCTATTTTACTATTTGTTTCAAATTGAGTAAGTGAGATTGTGTTAATACTTTCTAACATCACAAATGAAGTTCAGCAAAACTAAAGCAAAACCATGAAAAGAAAAGCTTGCTTCTTTTATAGTCATCATCAGTGTAAATTCAACCTAATCACTACCAGTGAAAATATTTCATATTGCTCTCCAGCCCAATCAAATTCATGTATCAAGCTGACTCTTCAAGTAAAATTACAGATATTATGGTAGTTTATATAAAAGATATTATTATTCCTGGCTGCCATACATGATACTCAACAGTTAAAAAAAAAAACCCAAAAACCAAAAGATTATCTGTATTTTATGGTACCTGTCAGAAGAGCACATATTCATTATCATCACTATCACTGTTCATGAAATTCTACAAAGTCCCCTGATTTATGAATGAATGATTTATATTATGCACTCTGCTGAGATTACATTCCAAGGCTATCAGAGCAAAACAGATAGCCAGAAGATCATGCTTCGCTACGTCACCAAACAGAAAAAAATAAAGGAATATATGCAATTTTGTGTTTTTTCCATTTCTATCTTTCAATAGTAGTAATCAGGATTTCTATATTCGTGGGATTACCATATCATTTTTACTGAGATAAAAAAAAGAAAGAAATTTCACTCCCCAAAATGTTCTTATCCAATTATTTGACCCTTTAAATTCACTCTTCAATCCCTTTTTAATGCTGAGGACCTTGACATTTTTAACCAACAGAACAAAAAATAAGTTCTGATGTTTTTTATTTACTTGAACCTACTTAAAACATCACTTTTCTTCTCTTTCCTAATTACTTGTATAACCCCCTTGTCGTTTATTCCTTCAAACTTTTATTGTTCCTTTCTCTCACCCTCTCCTTCCACCATGCAACACTGAAATAATGTGTCCAACAAATAGTTATTGCTGTACGAGACCCTCCCTTGGCATCTGAAAAAAATGAGTAAGACCGAGCTGCTCTCAGTCTAGTGGGGAAGACAGACATGAAAATGACTAACAGTAACAGAAGGTTATGGAGCCACCTTCATGAGAGCACAGATAACAGAAGAATCGAGTCAGTGGGGAAGGGTAGTGATGTATCAGTGCTATGCCCTGACAGAAAATTTTATGTGAATTCAGTCAATCTCTGCTTCCGAGTCATTTCACTTACATTCATTCAATAAATATTTATTGAATAACTATGTGCCAAGCACCAAGCTAGTAATAGTAATGAAGAGACAGGGTCTCTACTCTCATTGCCTAAAAAAAGCAACCAATAGTAATACATTAGTATTCAGCTATCACAGATATTCACGTGTAATAAGAACCCTGGAAGAGAAGCATGAAGGCTGCCTGGAAGAATCAGTCCCTGTTTTATGGAACAAGTGTTAAAGATGAAACTGGATGGAAGGATAGGGCTTTGCCAAGCGGAGACAAGGGAAAAAGATATTCTAGGTCAAGGCAGCAAGCAGCATGCTTGGAAAAGACAAAGAATGAAATGTTCTTTCTTAACATACTTAGGGAGCCATTAGAAGTTTAATATTGTGGGGGGATAATGGCTGATGAGGTTTAATGAGAAAGGCTGTGGCCAAATAATAAACAATGTTCCATGTCACACAAAGACAAAGATTTTACTGAGTAAGAATCATGATATTGTTCTTACTGTTAATTGCTAACAATTATTGAGTCCTTACAACATACATACCTGGTAGTATTCTAAATGCTTTTGTAATACATTTAGACTCACTTAACTTCTGGACCCTCTCAAGAAGGAAATACTTTTGCCCTCATTATACAAACAGGCAGAATAAGATAGAGAGAAGTTAAATAACATAACCAAGATCACCGAGCTAATAAGTGGTAGAATATGCCAGGCAATCTGGAGCCAGTGTTCATATATTACGGATGCATCCCCTCTAAGGTGATGGAGTGCTAATGGAGAAGAGAGGCAAGCTATGTGATTAAATATATTTTTCTAAACATCTGTTTCTATACCTTTGAAATACTAAGAAAATAACTACTGAGCATTTACTACATACATTATTCTTCGAGCCACAGGAAAACAAAAATATACAACACGTCCCATGAATACCTGCAATTCCCAGTATATTCAGACATAGATTGAATAAACAAACAGAAACAGAGACAGTTACAGTCAAGATCTGCTTATCTGATGCAGAAACCAATGGAGCCATGAACAGGTAGGCATACTTCAAGTGGTACTTTTGATGACTCGCTGGAGGTGGACCGTGGACTAGCTTGAGAGTGAGAAATTCCTGAAGGCCAGTCCTGAGGGGGCGGGGGGGGTCCCACTCTTTCATGGCCTTTATTTCCAAGAACTCGACCAGGTTCTCATAGTGGAGAACCAAAAAAGATCCCCTCGTGGTGAGGGCAAGGGAAGAAGAGTAATCCTTGTGAAATATATGCAGAGCCTTCTCAATAACAAAGGCCTGACTCTCCAAGGTAAAAGACTTTACTAGAGCCTTTTAAAGAGCTGCGGCAAAAAGGCACTCTCTGACTTCATCCTCCTCTAGCCTTCTTGTCTCATCTAAGGTGGTGAGGGGCGGGTAGCTCTACAAGCAGAAAAACGTGTGAAGGTCATGGCACAGAGACACAGGCTGAATCAAAGACTGAGATTTAACTGAACGATTATAGAACATTCCCCCTCCACCACACCTAACACCCCCATGACAGGGCTCCAGTATGATAATACTGAAGTATACCTGAAACAGCTTCGAAGACACACAGTCTCTCTGAGAAAGAGGATTAAGGAAAGCCTAACACCAAGATGGAGATAAAAACAAGGACACTAGAGAAATTTGAAGCTGCTAGCACCAATAGCTACAACAAACACTAAACAATGATGAAATCCCAGCCAGATTAACATAAATCTTCATATTAGAGGCCTAATAATTTGAATTCCTATTATGAATTCAACATATACAACATTCAACAAAAAAATTACAAGGCATGACCAAAGGAAAGAAAAACATAGTCCGAAAAGACAAAGCTAGCATTGGAACCATAATAAGATGTTGGAATATGAAACAGATGTTGGAATTGTCTGACAGGGAATTGAAAATACCTATGATTAATATGTTAAGGACTCTAATGGAAAAAGTAGTCAATACTCAAGAACAGATGTGTAATGTAAGCAGAGAGAAGTTCTAAGAAAGAATTAAAAGGAAATGGTAGAAATCATAACAGACATGAAGAACGCATTTGATGGGATCATCAGAAGACTCAGCATGACCAAGGAAAGAATCAATGAGTTTGAAGATAGGTCTATATAAACTTCCCAAACTGAAATGTAATGAGAAAAATGAATGAAACATACAGAACATCCCAGAAC
Organism: Kogia breviceps; assembly: GCF_026419965.1. Taxonomy (NCBI): domain Eukaryota; kingdom Metazoa; phylum Chordata; class Mammalia; order Artiodactyla; family Physeteridae; genus Kogia; species Kogia breviceps. Next base: position 68,182,007 of record NC_081321.1, on the reverse strand, counting down.
TATAGGAAAATTTCAAAACGTAACACATGAGTAACTAGAATATCAGAAAGGGAAGAAGGACAAGAGGGCAGAAGAAATATTTAAAGTAATAATGATGGAGAACTTTCCAAAATTAATGATAGACACCAAACCATAGATTCAGAAAACTCAGAGAACACTAAGCCAGATAAATTCCAAAAATAATAAGCCTAGGCAGAGTATGTAAAAACTGTAGAAAACTAAAGGCAAAGAGAAAATCTTAAAGTCAGAGGGGAAAAAAGAACACCTTACCAATGGAGCAACAAGGTTAAGAATTTCATTGGACTTCTAATCAGAAACCATCAAGCAAGAAGACAATAGAGTAAAACACTGAAAATGTTGAAAGAAGAAAGAAACTACAAAACTAGAATTTTATATCCAGCAAGATTTTCCTTAGAAAGTGAAGTAGAAATAAAGATTTTTTTGGACAAATAAAAACTGAGGGAATTCACATGATCATCTCAATTGATGCAGGAAAAGCATTTGACAAAATTCAATAACATTTCATGACAAAAAACACTCAAGAAACTAGTAATAGAAGGAAATTATGTCAACATAATAAAGGCCATATGTGAAAAACCTATAGCGAACATCATATTCAACAGTGAAAAACTGAAAACTTGTTCGATGAGTAATGAGTTTCAGTTTTACAAGATGAAAAGTTGTTTTGCAAGATCTGTTGCAAAACAGTGTGCACATAGTTAACACTATTGTATTATATACTTAGAAATGGTTATGATAGAAATTTTTGTGTGTTTTTTTTTTACTACAATAAAAAAAATAAGGGGAAAAAAACAGAGAAGGAAGAAGCCTTCGGTAACAAATAGAAAACGGTTACAAACCTGGTTGATGTTAATTCAAATATATCAATTATCACTCAAATATGAATGGTCTAAATGTACCAATTAAAAGATAGAGATTGTCAGAGTGAATAATGATAATAATAAAGGGCCCAGCTATATGTTGTCTACAAGAAATCTACTTTAAATATAAAGACTCTAATAGGTAAAGCAAAGGGACAGATATAGATAAACCAGGCTAATGCTAATCAAAAGAAAGCTAGAGTATTAATTTCAGACAAAGGAGACTTCAGAGCTAGGAAAATTATTACAGTATCTCCCACACTATTTGTTTACTTAATTTTTTCTAGGGAACACCTAGACGTGCTAATGTCTATGGAATACACTTGGGGAATGTATTTTGTACCTTCTGGGAATACTGCTTTAATAGAAACTATCAAAGCAATAATGGCAGTGGTAAAATCTTCTTGGTACCCTTAAACTTCACCGTATTTGAAATTCCCCATCTTATAATCAAGTAAAAGCAACCCTTGTCATGTAGCATTACTATTTGAATCAGCTTTGTTATAATTAAAAGGTATCAAATTTAATAAGTGCCATGTATACACAGTTATTTATATAAATAAGTTGAGAACTGTTGAAGTGGTGAGGGGGAGAGGATGGAGGACCCCTCTTCCACACAAGTGGAAACAGAGTGGAGAAGATAATTACCACTTGTGGTAAATGTGCATCCTGGGTGGAAAGAGAAAAACAGACACCTTCAGGAAAACTACCTTTAGCCAAAGCAATAGATTTCAACTTAATCCTTTACCTCTACTGAGGTAATCTCTTTGAGATATGCAAAGATACCTTAAAATAAAATACTCCTGATCAGTAATTTTCTGCTTAAAGTGAGTAAATTTCTGATTCAAGCAGATGGAAATTCTGTTCTTCTTCTAGCTAGTGTTGTTTCATCCCCCAAAATGAGAAATAGAACAAACTTTACAGTGGATAATATCTTTAAGTTCCATTGCTCAGGGACAAAACTTTCCCAGACTGACCATTACATCTACCAATTACACTACCTACTTTTCCATTATATGGCATTATAATACATGGCATTATTTAATGGCCAGTGCCCATCTTAAACCCAGTGCCACATGGTTAATGTCAAAGGGACCAAAAGGTCATATTAAGAGTCAATCCTTCTGCATGTTACCATCTTCCACCTAAAGTACTGTTACTACAATGCACACTGAATTAGTGTCAGCACAAGAATGTACACCATCCTGTCACTTTTGACAAAGAGCCTCAATTACATCTCAGAAATAAGAGTCCCGCAATTTTAAGTCTTTTAAAGGAATTATGCTTTTCACTGTGAGAAGAAATAAATACATTTATTAAATAAATTTGTAGGCCAGTATGTGCTCAGGTGCTCTGGCTTCAACTCACTATCTATCGGTTGAAAGTTAACCAGGAAAAGGTCAGCAATCACTTCACTCAGGCATCTGACCTTGTGCTCCCCTTCAGTTTGGAATATCGTAATGTTTCCTTCAAGACTTAAAGTACAAGAGAAACTATACACCATATAAGGTACACGATATAAACTGTATTTAAATTAAAAATTCAACTTTCAACTTCACTATTACTATTTTCGTGTTACTTCACATATATAGATACCTAAATCCTTTTTTCAATTACCCAAGTTAAAATTCTTCTTTAATTTAATGATATACATAGAAGTTGTCTTTTCACTTCAGAACTGCATTATAAGAAAATCTAAAAACTGAATAAAGATTTTATTTAAAAATCAATTTTTACATATTTTGAAGTTAGGCATTTATGAGCACAAGGCACCATATATCCATATTTGATCATAATTAACAAAAGGTTAAAGAGAAACTTAAGTACAGCTCTCAGAAAAGCCGACTATAATGCAAGAGGCTTTGGACACAGGTCTGAACCTCTGTGAACCACAGTTTCCTCATCTCTAGAGTAGGTACCTAAATCGTGGGATTATGTGAGAAATATTAGAATAGCATATTCACAATGTCTAGTTTACTGCATGATAAAGAGTACGAGCTAACTACAGGAAGTACTGTGATTAACCTGATCACAGAAGCGGCAGAGGCAGGGGCCACCCTGTTGGTAATATTTAATTCTTTGTAGGTAGGAAAGCAAGAGATGAAGATTGATGTCAAGGGGGATAAGAAATGAATGAGAAGTTCAGACGGTCCTAGAAGCTCAGGACTTGGGGGAAAAAAAAAGTTGAACTCAGAATTAACTATTGTTTGGAAGAAGTATAATTTTAATAAAAAACTAAGGATAAAATCTACAAGTCTGCAGATGTCACGCTTCAGGCTGCTGAGGCTCAAGTGGCCTCATATGCAGTGTAGATGAATATAAGGGGGAATGACCAAAATGTCATGGGTTTGTAAACATGTTCATGGATGGGCTGATAAATCTATTTACGAGGCTGCAAAAATGAAAACTTTCACATCTTAGAACAGACGTGGCTTCCTTTATGTATATGCCTCTGTGTGTGTGTGTGTGTGTGTGTGTGTGTGTGTGTGTGTATATCTGTGTGTATGAATAGATGTATACACATCCAGAGGCTACAGGAAAAAATAGGCAACTTTTTTTTGTGAAGTGTTGATCCAACCCCTTGGGAGGAAAGATACTTGCTTTTGAAAATGTATGCGGTCAGTACCACCTTTTTCAAAGGTAAACAGGGGCTTAGACAAGGATGCTGTTTTAACAAGGAAAGATACTCAAAATTTCTTCTATTAAACAATGATCAAACTACGAAAATATAAAACATAAATTACAAACAGAGTTTAACTCACATTAAAATTAAAAACAGTTTAACTCACGTTTAACTCACACTAACTCACATTAAAACACATTAAAATGTGTTCATGCTTGATTACACGACAGGAGAGTCAACATGATGTAGGAGAAAGGATAACAAGCTGGAAATCGTGATGCCAAGTCATTTCGTGTGTTAACAGGCTCATGTAACAAATTAAAGGACTGCAAAGTGGGAGAAAAATACCTACTAAGTGGTGTGGAATCCCATGCCTCTAATAAAAATTAAAAAGAAAATAAGATTAAGGTACCTACATAATCGTCCTTTCTGAAACAAAAACCATTTCCACCAGTCTTAAGCATGGTAGCCCACCACTGAAGCAACTATAGATAGTTGTTATAATTTCCCCTAAAGAGAATACACTGAGGTCTTCTTGAGACCAAAGAAATGCCCTGCTGGTCTTTGTATCACCACCGTTTATTACAGAACATGACACAACATTCAGGTTCAGAAAATGTATACTGAATTCAGGTTTTTATAAAGGATTGCTTTTTTAGAGTCCTGCAAGAAAGCCAAGCTATATTTAAGGGCTTACGGCTTCTCCATCTGCATCCCTCCAATAACATGGGATAGCAGAGTCCTGGGGGATTTTGAGGCCTGAGGCTGCTGGGCTATTTATTTATTTTTGCTGGGCTATTTAAATTGCACTAAATGTTAACTACAGACCAAATATAGAAAGCAAACAAAATAACAATGAAATTTAAGTTAGTTTCAAAGCAGCAGCATCCTGTTTACCCCCAAGTAAAAAGCTAACATTTCTTTTCAAACATATAGCATCATGATATGTAGATATAAAGCAGGTAGAATTATTCCACATGACCTTCAATGCCTGAGAATTTGAGTATTTTGATTTTATTATTTCTGAGAATATTATTATTCTGAGAACATTATTTCTGAGAATAATGTTACTTCTGGCAAAAGAAAATATCTGTAACAATGACTTTTAGTAACTGACATAAAAAAGCAGAATAAAACTCTGGAATACTTTGGAGATACTTGGATTCCTAGGTCACTCAATGGCAACAAATAGCATAATTACGAGATCGATTCTATAAAGATACCTCAATTAAAAAAAAATTGATTCTGTATATCAAAATGCATAAAAAAGAACTATCAGATTCATTATGCTTCAGAGTAAAAATAATACAATGATAACTTCCACAATGCTAAATCATAAAGTTTAGATGAGGCAATTTCATATAAAATGTTTAGCTGAGCACTATATTAAATTAAATTTTCTTCTATATGTTATCCAATATTTCAGTAGCATGATACATGTGATATACGCCTTCCCTTTTCACGGAATAAGTTTGCAACTTCAATGGTATATATCCATAATAATCATTCAGTAAGAGTCACAGGAAAATTTTTTGTTCCCTGCTCCCTCCAATCTAAACTTGACTGTGCAGTGATTATAATAAAACAAAGGAACCTAAATGTTAGTGAACGTGTAAAATGGGAAGAGCTTTGCTTTAAAGAGGAGCAAATGGAAAAATAATCTCAGCTCTAAATAGTAATGATTATGACAAAAGGCCCAAGGAAACACACAGCGCTGTGCTCCAGATAGACTACACTGACACCATTTTAGCCTGGGGTATGGAACTTTTCCATGGAACTTCAAGTACTTTCACAACTGGAGTTTTATGTAGCCCAATTAACTTTGGCTAGACACAGAAATCTGGCTCAGTATTTTCATACAGTAGCCAAAATAAAGGTTTGCTGTATCAAGAATTACTGTCAGAGTCTCCCATATCCTTCCTTCTCTCTTACTAACCTAAATCTGGAAAATAAGCTAACAGCCAAGATGCTTTTACTACAATTTAAGTCAATATTAATTTTACTGGCTCACAAAAACTGCAAAATATTTGGCTGAAATAAACTGAACAAAGACAAAAGGAAGGAGGACCAAAAAAAAAAAAAAATCAAAGTAAGGATGTACACACAACTAGAGAACACACACGGGTTTAGAAACAACTATAAAACCATCTGAAACACCATAATAACGGAAATGTTATTCCTTCTTTTCTCTCTTAATGCATGCCCAATTTTAAATTCATGGCATTAGCCCTAGGTAACAAAGTTCAAACAAGGAATAAATCAATGTTAAAGAGAGCTTGTGTTTAGTATTTTAATTGGATATGACATTGGTATGAAAGTTCCATATATTCTAAAGAGATGTCAGCCAGGCCCAACTATATGTAACCATGGAGGTTACCAGTGACCCTAAAGCAGAACTAACTATTCTCTAGGGTACCCTGGAATATTTGTATTTGAGTTGTAATGTAGGACCCAAAAGTGCCAATAGCCAAAAGTTAATGTTAAAAGTTAAAAGTTTTGCCAATAGCCGAAACTCTTAATGACCTATAATGCCTAATAATAAAAATGCGTTTGCCCATTCAAACTAAACTAGCATTTAGAGGTAATGTCTAAAAATAAGTTATAAAAAACGGGGATGGGACCTCCCTGGTGGCACAGTAGTTAAGAATCCGCCTGCCAATACAGGGGACACAGGGTCAATCCCTGGCCTGGGAAGATCCCACATGCCGCGGAGCGACTAAGCCCGTGTGCCACAACTACCGAGCCTGCGCACCACAACTACTGAAGCCCACATGCCTAGAGCCCGTGCTCTGCAACAAGAGAAGCCACCGCAATGAGAAGCCCATGCATGGCAATGAGAAGCCCACGCACTGCAATGAAGAGTAGCCCCTGCTCTCCACAACTAGAGAAAGTCCGCGTGCAGCAACAAAGACCCAACGCAGCCAAAAAATAAATTTAATTAAAAAAAAAATGGGGAGGCAGGAGCACTAACTTCCTTTTAGAATCTCTGATCAAGTATAAAAGGGGGGAAAAAACTCCACACAAAATTATTTAATATAGAATGAAAATTAATGATGCTTAATTCAGAAATCCTTGAGGATGTATCCAATTCTATTTAGTAGCTTATTTATTCTTGGGGACATTCCTTAAATCTTTGAAACTCAGTTTCCTCATTTATAAAAAGAGGACAGTACTCGTTGTAAAGCTTCATGAAATAACATATATCAATCACAGGCACTCAAAAGATGTACAGTCCTCTTGTGACCCCTCCCCTTCCAGGGTCTTGGAAGATTACACTGTATTCACTCTACAATCATGCTACTCTCATTCATTTATTCAGTTTATATCATTGGGAATTAGAGTGATGCCTAGCATGGATTAACAAATCTTAATACATGTGTTGGCAAAATGAAGGGACTAATGAGGACATGAGAATCAGGCTAGGGAAACAGAAATATTAAGAAGTCAGGCACCCTGTATACCTTTCACTTATACAGTACTATATGTCAATTATATCTAAATAAAACTGGGAAGAAAAAATGACTTATGCCCAGCCCTTATGTAACTTAACAAGGGAAATGCAAAAGGAGGGTACAGGGATAGTTATCAAGATACTGAAATGCCATATACTAAAGATATAAAAAGATAAGTTAAGACTTAGTCCCTGTCCCACGTCCAGGGTCAAAAGACATGGATTTTATATCTGCCATTCAATCTAAAATGTGCTATTATAGAGATACTGAAACCAGTGCCATGGAAGTATAGAGAAAGGAAAAATATAATTGCTTGAAAGACTCAGACAAGACTTCACAGAGGAAATAAAATTTGAACAGGTAGAGAGAGGAAAGGGACATTTTTGTCAGAGAAATAAAAAAGGATTTGATCTATGGAATTTGTCAGAGCATTCTGGGAAATTCAAAATCTTTCTGAACTTTTGTAAATACTACAAATTCTTAAAGAAAATTTTGTACAAAAATGCTTTGAGTGAATCATTCCACTGGCTATAAGAAAAGCACCAATAATCAATTTTTTGTCTAATTTGCCTCAGAAAAATGTAATTCTTTATATGAAGTCCTACTCTATAGCCTAAGATTAATTTTGTTGCATGTCAGTTTTACACATTTTGCCTTTGGTCAGTTTTGATGGAATAGAATTCCATTTCTATTCTTCTTCCCTTGAGAGTAATAACCAATTCCATTTTATAATATTTTATATTTAAAGCATTCAGAAGTCAAATGTGTGGCATTTTCTACCTTGCCAATTCCATGTTAAGTCAATGGCATATTACCAGGCCAAGAAAACCAAAATCAGACAAAAGCAATCCACTGGGATCAGAAATTTGCCAAATTTCATAATTCAAAAAGAGACTGTTAAGGATGGTTGTGGAGTTTTGGGCACTTTGAGTTTAAGCCATTCCATAATAGGATTTGTATTTCATCTAATCAGCAAGTTGGAAACTATGAAAGTTCTCTTGATGTGGGGGGGATTCAAATTTGATTGTAATACATGTCTTTCCTTCCCTTCCTTCCATATGTTTCAGTAAATTAAAACTGCTAAATCTTGTTTTTAAAAATACCTTCTGAAAAATAAAGCAGCCTGTAAAATCATATTTTTGGTACAGGAAACTTAAATTATTCAGGCGTGAAAATAAGAAGGAAAAATTTTTTTTAAAGACACGTAGTTTCTATATCCAAACTAGTGTCACAATCTAGGTATAATCAGAATTAAGTACATTTAAGCATTCAGGTTTTTTTTTTTCTAAATGATATTTTTGGCAGGGAGGTAAATCAGGCATTTGAAACTTCTAGATTATTTGAAGGTGGCCATTTCTCAATCTAATTAAAAATGTTTCCATTTGAATTCCATAAGGATATCTCAAAGACAGTAGTTGAGGCCAAAGTATACATGAATTCCATTTTAATATGGAGCTGTGTGAATTATCAGCCTATCAGAATAGGATATGGAACAGGTTTTCATAAGGTAAAATAATTTTTTTCTAACTGATTAAACTAGACATATTATGATCCTATCGATGGCCAAAACAGCAACTTATACCCTCCAATTCTAAGTAATGTTCTTTCCCTTTCTCTGTTCCTTCTTTTTGTTGGGCCCTCATATTAATTTATTTCATAATTTCTTCTTTCATATATCTTTTCTTCATCTTTATGTTTATGTATGGAAACATTTACTCACCTTTATTTTCTTATCCTTCAAATGAAAATTGTTTTGCCATCATTTTTTTTTAACTTCTAAAAGCTCTTTCTTGTTTTTTCATTATTTATTTTTTATGGCATCCTGCACTTCACAAAATGCTATATTACCATCTCTAAGGATTTTTTTTCTTTTGTTTCCTTCAGTTTCCTTTTGTTAATCATTTGTTTCCGTTCAAATGAAAATTGTTTTGGCATCATTTTTTTTTAACTTCTAAAAGCTCTTTCTTGTTTTTTCATTATTTATTTTTTACGGCATCCTGCACTTCACAAAATGCTATATTACCATCTCTAAGGATTTTTTTTCTTTTGTTTCCTTCAGTTTCCTTTTGTTAATCATTTGTTTCCGTTCCAATCTTTTACATTTGAGGCTTTCCTAATATGACTGATGATCCTTGGTTGCCCATTGTTATTTAAAAGTAATAAAAGCTGAATGAACTCCTTAGGCATAAGTATGCTTTCTAGACTGGAGTCACTTTTGTTTGTCTGGTTTGGGAGCTAGTCATTTTCAGGGACCTCCAAAGGTAGGTATATGGAAATCTTTTCCCTACAGTGATTCAGTGTCTCCAGATAAGAATGCAACCACTTCTTGGGAGGGGAGGTGTGTGTATATGCGTTGCTGAAGGGGTATGAACTTTGTGTAGCCTGTGTTCTGCGGGTGGCAGGGAAGCAGTACTGACAATCTGAGTACTCCACTGGAAAACATTCAATCCTCTTTTCAGTGCCCACTGCATTCCACCTTTGACTGGGCAAGCTGTTCCTGAGTTATGGAGCTCTCTCACCCAACTGCTCCACCACTGTGAGCAACCCTTCCCCACTTGGAGGTGAGTGCCTGCTGGCTAGCACGGTGCACATGGGGAGAAACTTGACTGCCGCATATGTAAGTTAGAACTGATTACCCTGTTTTATACTCCTTAACTCACTCTCTTCCATGCCAGCTGCCGCCACGTCGAGTCTCTCCAGCTTTCTTCACATTGTTATCCCGTTCCAAACTCCCTTTAGATGGTGGTTTACTCTGTTCTGACGAATCAGTTGTAATACCTCTTTCTACTTTCTTTTTTTTTTTTTTTTGCGGTACTCGGGCCTCTCACTGCTGTGGCCTCTCCCGTTGCGGAGCACAGGCTCCAGACGCGCAGGCTCAGCGGCCATGGCTCACGGGTCCAGCCGCTCCGCAGCATGTGGGATCTTCCCGGACGGGGGCACGAACCCACGTCCCCTGCATCGGCAGGCGGACTCTCAACCACTGCGCCACCAGGGAAGCCCTCTTTCTACTTTCTGACTTCCAAAAATCAGCTTCAATTTCATCTCCCCTCCCATTCTGATTGTTCCTGTGAGGTTATTCCTTCTGAATAGTTTTATTCAGTAAAAGTTTATTCTGATTTACCCACATAATCGCCATTTTTTTGTTCACCAGTCTGTGGGTTTTTTTTTTTTTTTTTTTTTTTTTCGGTACGCGGGCCTCTCACTGTTGTGGCCTCTCCCGTTGCGGAGCACAGGCTCCGGACGCGCAGGCTCAGCGGCCATGGCTCACGGGCCCAGCTGTTCCGCGGCATGTGGGATCTTCCTGGACCGGGGCACGAACCCACGTCCCCTGCATCAGCAGGCGGATTCTCAACCACTGCACCACCAGGGAAGCCCCTATTCACCAGTCTTTTTGCGCCCCACTTAGTAACTCCTTCTAGATTTAACTGTGTTTTTTCAAAGGACACCTTCAGTAACGTCTTCAGCTAGAGATTTTAGTGGACTGACTTCAATTTCTTGGCCTAGGAATTCCCTGATCATTCAAGTAAAGTAAATTCAAAACCCAAAGCCTGGTAAAGGGAGGATGATAGTGACAAATTCTCTGCAAAGATTTCAGATTCCATGCTGAGACAGACAAACTTTCATGCTGCCCTCTTGTATCAGTATGTGAACTTTTTCTACATTATTCTTTCACTGAGGATATGAACTTTCCTGTTTTATTTAGGCGTCTAATTCCTGGCTTTCTGTTGGTCCAAGGTTTTGACTCTTATTCCAACAAGAAGGAAAACAAACAATAAGCTCCTTCCCATGGGTTATTGAAACTGGTAAACTATCCCAAATCAGCTGTAGGAACAGCCTACTGTTTACTGTTCCAGTGTTTAGTTATTGCTTCATTTCCATCCCTGGGAAATTCTCTTTCTACACCTTGAGATCAGCCATGCATTAAGAGTATATCTGTTGTAGTTTATTAGACATATCGAGATATTTTTTAGTGGGATGTTTTCTGGTTACTTAGTCTGCCTATATAATTTCTTTAGTAACATTTTAGTGGTATCTTAGAATGGATACATAATACTTTTAAGTGTTTAGCTTATCATCTGTGGGAAATAAAAATGTTATTATTTTTAAATAATTATAAGACACCCTTCTACGAATTCACTTAGAAATCACTTTCCTGACCATTTGCTCTACGTTTTGCTAGTGTTCATTTATTTTTAGTAATATTGGAGAGAGATTAAGGGATATAACTAAAATAACACAGATAGATTCAGATTAGGACTGAGGCTAGTTGTACCATTTACTAGCTGAGTGAAAAGTTACTTAAATATTTTGAACAATCCCTGATTGTATAAAATAAAAACATTAATATTACTTTGAGGCACATAAAATTAGTTTTTGTAAGTCACAAAGGTAGAATATCAACAATTTCTTATGCTTCGAATAGTACCACTTTCACAGGAATGTGGCCAAGAGAGCTTGTCACATAGTGGGTGGCCAAATGATGGCTGCACGTCTCTTACAGAATGATTTCCAAGTAGTACGAATTCTAGGTGACAGTGATGGACACACACGCAGTTATCTCATATAATGCTGGCTTTTTGGAAAGAATCAGACTTAATTCCACATTACAGCCAATCTGGGGTTAACACTGGCTTGGAGAACACAGTCGTTATATAAATATTGTTATTCTGACAAGTTTATTATATAATCACACATTTGGAGTTTTCCATTTATACATTTCAATTAAGTTACATCAAGGATACATATCATATTTTATCTATGGCAAACCCCATAGCCAAAGGAATGCATTTTTCTATATTTTTCTGTACAGAGTTCTAACTCAGTATTATCATCATTAAATCCTAACCATCTGGGTTAATTGGCCAGGAACCAGTACCTCAAACCTTATCTGCCTCAGTCTGCACAGGCAGAAGCAGTTTCTAAAGGGTGAGAAAGGGAGTTACTCACTGTTAGAGCAAGCAGTTTCCCATAGGTGAGATGAGCAGGGATGTGGTTGGTCTTGGATCTCAGTGATTCCATATACCAATGCTCTGCTTCAGGGAGCTTGCTTAGTCGCATGTACGCTTCACCTGGCAAGAGAATCATGAAAATCAGTATGAGGATACAGCTTTCCAAGAACATTTGCAACAGATCACATCAGCATGTTTATGTGCCACACATTTTCAGATTCTGTGGCAAGTACTCTCATCCGTTACCTCATTTGATTCCCCAAAAGTTACCATCATGTCTATTTCATAGATGAGAAAACTTGTGTTTGGAGAAATTAAGTGAAATGCCTAAAAGTAAAAAATGTAGTACATGATATAGCTTTGATTTTTTTTTTTTTTTTTAACTTAGAAACATCTAACTCCCAAGAATATGTGCTTTGTCATCATTTCTTTTTTTTTAAGGTTGGGTCTTTCTTATGTACAATCATTTGTTCTTTTTTATTCGCATTCATTCATTCCTTCAGACACTCAAGTATTTATAGAATAACTACTAACTGGAGAGTGTTATGCAAGACCTAGACAACAGAAGTTCAAGGTCCTACTCTCTAAGGTTGACAACCTTGTTGAGAAAAGTAAGATTAAATGAAAGAGTTAAAAATATTTGGGTTTAAGCATTGGTGCTAGATTTTAGTGTTTTTCAGAAATTATTTGCATTTTATATTTTAATAAGTAAATAAAATTTACCAGTTTCCTTTGGAAAATCCAGTGAATATGACAGTTATTTAGCATGCCCATCACCATGTGCAAAGCTAGTCTAAGGCCCTTCAGCCATCAGCTGTTACTTTCAAATTACACAAATTTTGCCCACCAAATAGCATTTCACTAACAGCCAAGCAAGAGAAAAAATTGAAATAAAGCCAAAATTGTATCAGTTGCCTGCTTACTATCATCCCCCTCTCCCTTCTATGCTCATAGTATGGAAGAATATTCACCTGATGGTAAAAGTATATTTTAAGATGATTTGTGTATTTAAGTTAAATATTATAGTTATAATAAACACTGTAAATGTTGAAGCTACTTAATTTCTGAGACCAGGCAACAGACTGGTGACCTGCATTATTTTTCAAGCAGACTTTTATAGCTTAACTAATCATAATTATGATGGCTTTTTCCATTTAGAGGAATAATCAGAGGCTTTTCCTAAATGTGTTACCCACACTGGTTGTACATCTTTGCTTCAAAAGAAGAGCTAGCTTCCTTTTATTTTAATCAAATTCTTTTTGCATTAACGCAGCATCGTCAATAGAAATACGTCTGATGAATTGAACTGATTTGCGTCTCCTGACCTTCTGAGTGCCCTTCTCTTGACCGGTTAGTAAAAATGTTGGTGACAAATTATATGTAACATGCATAAAAATGTAGGTACCACTCACACACATCTATGTGTTTCTAGTTCTGAGAGAAGTCACTAAACTATATTATCATAAAAATGATAGCTCGAAAAAAAAATTTTTTCCTAAAGCTTAAAATGTGTTCGCATTTAAGAAGAATTTGGTTAGATTTAATCAAATGCTCAGGGTGAGGTGCAAGAATTCCTGAAGCAAAGACCAAACACTAGAATAAAATATACAAAATACTCACAGTTGTTAGAGTGGTAGGATTAGGCATGGATTTAAACAAATTTTTACATGTTTCTGCTATAATTATATTTTTTAATTATAATATCTCCTAATAAGTGAAACAATGTCATACAATTTTCTTTTTGGCATGTTGAACTAATAAGTATTTCCAAACAAAACAAATAGTAATTTTCCTTAGGGAGAGTGAACCACTCCTTCATACTAAAACGATACTAGATATGGTTTATATAACAGAAAAGATGTACAATCCTGAATATTAAAAATTGTAAAGCAATTAATGATAAACCAAATCCAACTTTTTATTTCTAAAAGGGATTCTAAAGCCAGAAGAAAACACATACTAATTTCAGAGTTAGAGCTGAAAGATGGGTCTGCATTATAGGTTCTGTTTGGAATTTACCTGAAATCCTACTTTGGGTCTTCAAGTGCTCATAGATCACTTTTTAGAGGTTCTACAATCATTACATTTAATATGGCTTCTACTTTTCATTTATTAAAAATTCAACTAACTTGTAGAATAGTAACAGGTAAGTTACCTGTACAGAAAGAGAGTGCAGGAGAACCCCAATTCCAGGGTGCTTTCGAGATTCAAATCTTTATATTTAAGTGTCTGATTTTTTAAAAATCATTTCAGAAAGTACACTGTTTTTTTCCAAGTCAGAAATCTGTCATTATTAAAACCCACTTTGAAATGAAATATTATTAATTTGCTAACTACTTAGGTTGAACCATTTTGTTCAGTAAGAACTCATAAGCAACTTATTAAGTTATAAAGCTTGTGAGGTGGGGAAATACCAAAGGACCACAAATAAGAAATATAATGCCATAATGCATCTTGGCAAGTATATGAAAAATGTAAATAACTAGCTTACTTAGGTACTACTCATTACAACTTAGAAAAACTTCATGGAACCATTCAGTGCATCTCAGTAATAACAATGACAATAACATTCATTGAATGTTTATTACAAAATAGGGTAGCAAGCTATAGGGAGCAACTGTCTGACTTACATGCAGCCATTCCTCCCATTCTATACCTTTGGGCACACAGAATGTTTTCTCACTTAGCCCCACAAGGGGTCTTAACGCATCACCCTCATTCAGCCTGTACCAACTAACTTTTCAAATTAGGTTTATGAGATGAAACATATTTTCCAATCTCTACATCAGTTGCTTATGTATCTCATTTTTTAAATTAAGGAACATCCTTAATTACCTGGATTTTACAGATAAGAAAATTGAAAAGCACAGTGGCTAAATCAAACACACAAAACCATAAATGTAGAGAGTGGTAAAACTGCAATTCAAACCCAGGACGACCTGACCTCAGTGCATTGCTAACCTGTTGGTGGTGAACAATCACAAACTTTCCAAGTCTCCAGCTCAGGTGAAAATTATACTCTGCCTCACTCACGGAAAATTGTTTTCTAGCTTATGATACACTGGCCATCAAGTTCATTTCACTTTGCCTTGGGCTTCTCTATTGAATTCAAGGAATAAGGAAGAGTAATAATAATCCATAGCTGACCTTTAAAAACGTTTCTGCCTCATACTTTATTCAATTATTAAGAGGGAAATATGTAGCATATAAGATGTACTTTAGTTCTAAGGTTAACCATAACACAAAACCACCCATAAAAGTGGTCATAAAATCAAGATGCAAAATCTAAAATGCAAGAAAAATGATCATGGATGAATTTAAATGTGTTTAAAAGTCAACTCAATAAAGATTCAGGCAACAAACAATACAAGCCCATGTACTTGCTGTATCCCTGGCACTGCCAAGGTAGGAGCCTCATATTTCTCATTTCTAATTCATACAAGGAGTTAGAACACTCATTTGTGAATGTGGAAGAAGGTACAGGAATAATAAGTGACTTGAATAGTTAATAATCCTATCTTAAAAGGTGTGAATGCCTTGAAAGCCCATACTTTTTGCCAATGTATTAAGCTACCTACTATATAAAGTTTATTATTTATTGAATAGCTACTAAAGTATTATATATATATATATATATTTGGAGTATAGTTGCTTTACAATGTTGTGTTAGTTTCTGCTGTACAATGAAGTGAATCAGCTATATGTATACATATATCCCCTCTTTCTTGGGCCTCCCTCCCACTCCCCCCCCATTATCTTTATACTTTTTATATTATGCCTACACTCTAATTAGTATTGGTCTCATTTTACAAACGAAGTGACTATGGGTCATTAAGCTTAACCAACTTGCTCAGTGTTCAAAAACAAGCAAATGACAGATTCAGGATTCAGATTGGATTCTCTCTTTTTCTTTCTACTATTCCACTCTGTCCAAATCCTATAAAGAAATAATTGGAGAAGGGATAAAATAACTGCATAAAGTACCATCAGTGGATTCAGTATTAGGAGAGAATAGTATACATGTAATCCTTCAAGCTTGATTAAAATATTAAAATCATAAAAATCCCATAAAGGAAATGGCCACAGGAAAAGAAAGTTCAGTAAATTCAATAAGGAAGGGAATGAAGATACTTGATTGGGAATGGGGTGGAGGGAGGAGGGTTAAGTCATCTTCTCTGGTACTATAATTCTTCTTAACTTACAATAATAGAAAAAGAATGTTTATACTACCCAGGAGGAAAGAAGCAATGATGACTATTTTTCTTTCTCACCCTACATACACACACAAAAAAATGACATAATAGAGGTACTTTCATAAGAATTCAAAGATTTGCAGTGTGATGATGTAGTGATCAGGTTCATCATCCAGATTTATTTCCAATTCACTCACAGACAAAAAGGATTTTGATGTCTCCAGGCTGGCTTCAGGCAGATATAAACCAGTTTCAGATGTAGAACAAATAATGTCACTCTTCCTCCCTAAAAAGCCCTGAATCTAAATAATCCAGGCAAAGACTAACTCCTCAAAGGAAGGAATGCTGGATTATTGATGATGTAAGAGTCCAGATCTCACTAATTTTCATGTTTCAAGTTACTGGACAGCTCCAGCTACCAGATAAAGAATAGAGCATGTAGGGGTGCA
The DNA here is from genome assembly GCF_026419965.1 of Kogia breviceps. Lineage (NCBI taxonomy): Eukaryota > Metazoa > Chordata > Mammalia > Artiodactyla > Physeteridae > Kogia > Kogia breviceps. The sequence goes on along the minus strand of NC_081321.1, from coordinate 68,165,460 downwards.
TACTACCCCTATCTGCTAGTGTTACCTTTTGTTTCTCCTGCCCTTGAACAAGAGAATATATTTCTATGTTAAGATTCAGTTTAGATTCCCTATTTTTTTTCAGCTTCATTTAGATATAAGTGGCATACAGCACTGTAAAAGTTTAAGGTGTACAGCATTATGACTTGACATATATATTGTGAAATGATTACCACAGTAAGGTTAATACCCATCATGTCATATGGATACAAAATAATGCTCTTTTCCCTGTTATGAGAACTTTGAGGATCTACTCCCTAAGCAAATACATCATACAGCAGTGTAAACTACAGTCATCATGTTGTACATTACATCCCTAGTACGTCTTTGTCTTATAACTGGAAGTTTGTATCTTTTGACCACCTTATGCAATACCTCCACCCTCCAAATTCCCTATTTTTAAAAATTTTTATTTTATATTGGAGTATAGTTGATTAACAATGTTGTGTTAGTTTCAGGTGTACAGCAAAGTGATTCAGTTATACATATACATGTATCTATTTTTCAAATTCTTTTCCCATTTAGGTTATTACAGAATATTGAGCAGAGTTCCCTGTGCTACACAGTAGGTCCTTGTTGGTAATCTATTTTAAATAAAGCAATGTGTACATGTCAATCCCAAACTCCCAATCTATCCCTCCTCCCCAACTTAAAAAAATTTTTTTGACCACATGTACCAAAAGTAATCACCCCTTTCTCAATTCTTACAGTAATTGTTAAATCTCTTTTAAAAAATTCTTAAATAGCGACTTTCCTGGTGGTCCAGTGGTTAAGACTCTATGCTCCCAATGCAGGGGGCACAGGTTTGATCCCTGGTCAGGGAACTAAGATCCTGCATGCCACATGGCTTAGCCAAAAAAAAAAAAAAAAAAAAAAAAAAAAAATTCTTAAATACATATCTTGCATATCAATTTAGGTTAGCCAACATGGATAATGCATGTGATGGTAAACCTAAAAGCTAATGAGGTAGCATTCATTCCTGCCTTCAGGGTACTAACAATCTTCTGAGAGAAATATATTTATCAGTATTTTCCAAAGTTTGATTTTTAGGTGCACATGAAACAACACAAAATTTTTTTTTTAATTTAGTACTTATACGTTTCATTTAATCTGTGTTTAAAAATGTGATTTCATAGATGTTTTGGAATGAAGAAAAATATCAAGTAAATAATAAAACAGATGCTAAGTTGTTATGAGCAAAATCAGAGTGAACAATGGAACATGAGTGCAAAAGGTGCGAACAACACTGAATTGCATGTGCCTAGCTATAAGTTGAGAAGTTCTAAAAGTTTCAGAAGAATGTTTGTAAAATACAGAGACACCAGCACACTGGGGAGAAATGCTACCTTTTAAAAGGGCTCACGTAGGTTATAGCATTTTTCTGGCCTGTAAAGAATAGGAGCATCAGAAAATAGCCCTACATGATTTCTAGCAGGCTTTCTGCTGCTAATATGGTGAAAGCATCTGATTGTCAATATTGCAAGTGTTTTAGGATACTTTGCCTGAAGGTCAGGCGTTCTATGGTAATCTAATTTCTAAGCTCTCCCAGTTTAAGGACTTGGCTGGTCACTAACATAATCATTCCATTTTTAAGAAATGCTTCTATTCCATTTAAGATATCAGGTTTGTTTTCTTTCTTTATTTTGGCTGCATTGGGTCTTCGTTGCTGTGCGCGGGCTTTCTCTATTTGCGGTGAGAGGGGTCTACTCTTCATTGTGGTGCGCGGTCTTCTCATTGTGGTGGCTTCTCTTGTTGCAGAGCACGGGCTCTAGGCGCGTGGGCTTCAGTAGCTGTGGCGCACAGGCTTAGCTACTCCTCAGCATGTGGGATCTTCCTGGACCAGGGCTTGAAGCCGTGTCCCCTGCATTGGCAGGTGGATTCTTAACCAATGCACCACCAGGGAAGTCCTATATTGATGGTTTTTATAAGTAGTGTTTTTCTGTGCTGGTCATTTTTCTTTTAATGAGCACTTTACCCATCTTCAAGTTTATGATTTATTTTTATATGTTACTTTTAATTCTTTCCTTAGGAACTAATTTTGCCACATAATTTTAAAATGAAATAAACACATTTTAATTAATTGACTGATTAACTTGGTTTGTCCATCTACCTGTTGAAATTATTTATAATTATGATGTAGCACAGAATTATGAATTATATACCAAAAGAGTAATTAGATGTCTGCGTTTCTAATTCTTACTTTTCCATTAAAACTCTGTATGGTTATAGACAAAAAGGTTATTTGACAAGATCTTAGTTTATCATCCACAAAATGAGGGGCGAAGACTAAATAACTACTTAATCCCCTAAATGATATAATCATTTGTAGATTCATCACTGTCCAGTAATTTACATAGTCGTTTCATAAACCAGTGGCAATATCCTAGTTAGTTTAAAAAGGAACTGTCGTTTTCATGGATTTTCTAGATGATCTACTCAAGATTGACTAGCCCAAGTCCTGATTAATCCTTAAAATTTTTTTTTAATATTTATATTTATTATCTAATTAAAAACATTATATCTACTCATTGTAGAAAATCTGAAAGATGATAATTTTATTAAATCAGATGAATCCCATCACTCATAGATAGTGATTGGTAAAATTTTGGTGTTTTTCCAGAATTTATTTTATTTTTTGAAAAAAATCAATTATAAGTAAAATATTTTGCTAGTTTTAAATATTTATGTTCCTTCTAGCATTTTAAAACTATACTAAAAAATATGATAAATTTTCCAAAATTATATCTTCTCATTCAAGATAATTTTTTTGTGTATTCAAATTCCCCTCCCAATTTTTTTGCAGGTGCAACACCTACTTCAGCAATTATCATCCTTCTTTGTAATTACCTTTTTAAAAAAAATTGTATCTTATTATCTTAGAATACATATATAGCAGTAGAATTCTTGAACTAATGAAAATGCATATATTTTCACAAATTTTTTAAATAAAATTTTAACCAGCAATTTTTAAAAATTGTGGGTCACTGTTTAATGGTTTTAAACCATTTTTAAAAACCAGTTTTTAATTAAGACATTTATCTTTTCCTTATAATAGGCAAAAGATGGTAATAGCTTTTCATTTCAGACTATTTTAATTTTTACATATGCAAATCAAGTTGACTTTTCCTCTGTAGTTTAATCACTATCTATTTTGCACAAAATTATTCTCCATCATAGGGACATATATTCTCTTCTACTTATATAGTTTCATTATTAAAATTAGCTACTTATTCCACATGAAATACATTTTACCATATGGTGTGAGGCAGATATCTAATTTTATTGTTTCCAAACGCTTAATCAATTCTCCCAGATCAGCTTTTACAAAAACTCCCTTCCCTCAATCATATTTAATTCCACATCTATTATCTATAAAGATTTAGTACATTTTGATCTGTTTCTGGGGTCTCCATTCTGTCCTACTAGTCAGATTTTCTGTTTTTGTGCCAGGACAACACTGCTCTAATTACTGTAGCTTCTATTGATACTAATGTCTTAATATCAAGTAGAGCGAGTCTCACCCATTATTCTTCTCTAAACCTTCTTGGTTCTATTTCCCTGTTAAGTCTACCAGATAAACTTTAGAATCATTTTGTTAAATTTTTGATAAATTTTTGAGATGTTTATTGCTACTGAATTATAATCCAGGGATCAATTAAAGATGGCAATTTTTACAAAATTGACTTTTCTTATTTAAGATTATACTCAATTTTTCATTTATTCCAACTCCTGTCTGTCCCCCATCTTTTTAATGTATCTATAGGACTTACCTCACCAATTATAATCTTTCTGATCTTAAATTAGACTATGAGATGTGTAGAGCCAGAGAGAAGACACTTCATCTCTTTATCTGTCCTCCAACCTAAGTTCAGAAGAGGCTCCAAAAAAAAAAAGAAGTGGCTCCACAGAGTCTTGATAAATACCTGAGAAATAATTGATCACATTATGTATCAACTTGAATTTAGATGTTGCATTTTTGCCCAGTATGTCACTAAAGAAAAATTTCCAAGTAACTTCTTTTTCTAGAATCTATGGGTCGGACAGAACCACATGACATCAGGAGCCTACTGTGTCAAGAGTTTAACTTGCTGTGATTTTAATTCTCACTTTTTACTTCATGGTATTAGCATTAACATAGAAACATTAGGGAGTCTGGTCTTTATTTATTTATGTCATAAACTTGCTGTAACTACTGGCTGTCAAATTTTGTGAATCTTTTGTATTTCCATCCTAATATTTTCCTCAGCCTTATGGTACCATAAAGATGACAGAGTCCAGTTACCTTAGATATATTAGTCCTGATTGGAAATCCTTAAGAGGTAGTGAACAGAGCAGGCAAAGACAAAGACAAAAATTAAAATGATTACAGAAATTAGGAAGGCTACTTAGTATCTGACAACAGACTTTAACAATTATAACTTCTTCCTTTGGGGCGGAGTGATTGGAAGTAAATGAAATATAATCCAAGTCTTAAACTGAAGGTTATGAAAAGGTTCAATACGTAATTCTGTAGCAAGTCCTTACAGCACCAAACTTAAGGGGAAACGCTTGAAGCCAGAAAGGGTAGTTTTAAAGCAAAGAGAGGAAATGCAGGGGAAAAAAATGAAAATGTGTTTCATTAAGTAAAAACACAAATCATGAAGAAAGAGGTTAAACTTCAGTGAAAGTTAAAAAGGTTGCTAATGTCTAGTGTTACATACCGGTAACATCTGATGTGTCATCAAAATTTAACTTGGAAAATAGCCAGGAGCCTATGTTACTATGTCTCTTTTTGCAACTGGGGATCCTGAAGTTCTCTAGGCTAATCAATTTCCTTTACGTTTTCAAGGAAATAAATCACTAAGAGCAATCAATCAATCAACAAATGTTGGAGACAATCCCATAAAATGTTCAGATTTTCAAAAAAAAGAGAAAGTGAGACTGTGTGTGTTTGTGTGTGTCTGTATATGTTGGAGGTGATGATCTGCTCCCCCAAAATATAATACTGTTGTCAAGAGAATTACAATGCAATAAAATAAAACGGCTTAATACAACTGAAATATTTAGGGAATACTTAAAATATATGCAAGGAATTTCTAAATTGTGTTTAGAAAAACCCAAAGCTTACACCATAAAAAAGAAAAAAGAATGAGTAAATGTTGTACTAGCTTGGAAAGAATTAATGAAAATAATAGTATTCAGAGAAATAGGATATAAATATTTGCAGGAAGACATCAGAAGAGAATAAAAGCATTTTCAGTTTTATACACATATTAGGATTACATTTCATATGTATTCCCGGATCAAGCAATATGTCTCTATAATATGTAATGAATAATTTATTTTATACTATAAATTTTTATATTAATGTTAATTACTAAGATATATCAAAAATTTAAAAATTCATTCTATTTTTAATGAATACTTAACAATAAGATTCTATAATAGCTCACAGAACCCCATACTCATAATTTACATGTTGGCAAAAAAAAGACTTGTAATCTGGAACAAAACTTTGCATGTTCTATTTTAATGCTTTTTTCAATTTGAATATGACAATAGCTTCACTCAGTGTAAATAAAATCACAACTAAGTAACAGTTCATGGGGAAGTTAAATAAGATTTTCATGTAGGAAACAACTTTTCCCTACCTATTAAGAAAAGCCGATATAAATACACACAGAGCAAAGTATGTACAATTAGTAATGCATTTAATTTTTAACTTCATTTGTATTACTGGCCTATTCTAAATATGTGCAACAATTTATCGTTTTCTTGACATTGATTTTCAAGATTGTATCCTTCATACAAGATTTTCTCCTTCCTCATGATTATGTCCATTTCATCCAAATGTCATCAAAATTGGCATCTTTTAAGAATGTCAGAATTCGAAGTTTAGTTAATTTTCCAAGTATAACATAGCATCACTTTAATTTTCTGAGAACAATCCAACCCATATTTATTACTGAGTAAAAGATCCACTCCGTGGATAGTGCCCAGTAAGAGAGTAAAATATACAGTTTTTTTTCTCATTTATTTCTACTGAAGCCTCAGAAAACATATTTTTCAAGCAGAACATATTGAAATTATTTGGGAATCAGAGAAATAAGGATATAACTACGTATTAATTTGAATATATTCATTTCCTTATAACTCAATTTAAAAATAAAGTTTTTAAGTCTCAGTCTTTTCCTTTACCACTAAACTGGCAAAAGTATGAATTAATGTAACAGGTGGGCGCGTGTGGTTTTAAGAGCAGTGAAATATAATCAACTGTCTCATATCATATTTCCAGGAAAGCAAGCAACATCTAGACCTAAGTATGACCCTTAGGCAATCCCAGCACTGGCATGAAAATGTTCAAACTCCCCGTAGGGACCATATATCTTCTGGTCCTGGGTTTAATTGAAACTTTAAACAAAATATATTACCTATTTAATGCAGCTGAACTGGAGGCTGGCCTTTGTAGTGTATAGACTAATGCCTAGCAAATTAATGTCTGTAACCATAGTACATAATGTAGAATTTATATCAAGCGTGAATGGTAAAAAGAAAAAAAAATAAACCACTAGTTTTATAATGAGAAATGAACTTTTAGGAGCAAACTATGCACATACATTTCATATATTTATTCTTTTTTTTTTTTTTTTTTTTTTTTTTTGCGGTTGCGCGGGCCTCTCACTGTTGTGGAGCACAGGCTCCGGATGCGCAGGCTCAGTGGCCATGGCTCACGGGCCCAGCCGCTCCGCGGCATGTGGGATCTTCCCAGACTGGGGCACGAACTCGTGTCCCCTGCATCGGCAGGCGGACTCTCAACCACTGAGCCACCAGGGAAGCCCCCAATTTATTCTTTTTGATACACAACCCAAAGCTCATATTTCCTTATCTTATTGGCTCCATATCTTACAAAGTGAATTTCTAAAATCTCCTGGCCCTGGTCTTATCCTTTCTCCTGGTCTTGTCCTTTCTGACGAATGAAAAATGAAAATGCAATGAAAAGATTTATCTTAAAAATTAGAAGTTAATATTCTTGTAGAGGTACACAGATCAATGGCTAATCCAGTTATACAGTCGTATCATATTTGAAGGGTTGACTCACAGATTTTCAAGAGTGCCAATGGAAGCAATCATAGGAAAATCACCAGAACTCAAAATAGGGGAAGCAGGTGGTATAAAAAGCTTAACACTACTGGAGTGTTAATGCTCCCACACTTGAAAGATGTGAAGTTCAAATCTCACACAGTTAAAAACCATTTCTTTCACAGTCAGCATGCTAAATGCCTTGAGCAATCCACTTAAGAACCACCAGTCATAGAAGAAAACATTAAGCATGTGAACCATCCTATCAAAAATTTACTCTGAATTTTTCTATTCTAAATATATTCTGGAACAAAGTGAGGTCAACACATACACACACACGCAAATGTGCACACTAGAAAAATCCAACAAAAAGAAATTATGCACTAAAAAACCAACCATACAGAGGCTGAGAGAAAAACAGACTTCTCTGACAGCCAACCTACTAAATTGAATTCAGCATAGAGTATACATCCTTCGAGTAGAGTTAGGATACATTTACAAGTGAGAATTTTTGTGTTTTGATGTCAGGAGGTACATTTGACATCTTCTTTGTCAGTTCTTACCTAAATGAAAGTAAGGAATCTAAAGGTCCCTGGTAGCCATTTATGACAAAACTTTTTCATTCCACAAGTTTCTTTCTCAAAAATACAAATTCTAAAATTTGGACAAGCTCTTTACTCCAAAAGTTGTTATAATAAATTAACTGTGTTTCCTATTTATTCGTTCTTTCACCATTCTCTCTAACTAGCTCAATGAAATTGGGGAAATCTCTCATAATTGAAGAGCTGTTTTCACGAAACTGAAAATTAAGTCAAAAGATTCCTTCTTTTTTATGAGAGAATGTGAGGAAAAAGCATCTTGTCAATTTTAAACCTATGTAAATAAAAGACTTGTTAGTTGCAGGCTGATGGAGGAAAATATATTTTCTAATACTGAGCTAGGATTTCATAAGTAACAGGGATGTGTATAAAAAAAGATCTAGGAATTATCAGAAATAAGAGAATGGGAATGGTAAGATCAAAATAAAGGCAAATGAGATAATAGCAATGATCATTATCATGGAATTCCCCTGGAAGAATGTAACCTCTCCCTAAGATAAAAGCATGTTACCCACAGACACATATTTTTTAAAGAACAAGGATATATAAATATATATGCAAATTGTGACACTACTGTCACATAAAAAAAGGAAAAAAAAAAGATTGAGATTTTTGTTTGTTTTGGTTTGTTTGGTCTAGTCAACATAGTAGGGCTACATGGTTATAAACAAAATACTCTCGAGGCTAGAGTAATACAATTATCCATGTTATTTATAGGCATTTACTTACTTATTAAGGAAAGATACTAAAGAGCACTAGACCAACTGTGAAATCACTTACAAAGTTCTATGAGAGCAGAAACCACATGGACTATTTCCATTTCATCCTACCACCACTACATGCCCCCCCAACTCAGGACCTGTGACTTAAAGTTTTTTTTTTTTTTTTCTGCACACAGAGGTTATTCTAAACATAGTGACTGCAGACTGCAACAACAAGACTGTAACTCTAGACTCTTACTCCATGAATACATCGTGGCTTTTTGTTCTCAAGATATATTACCAAGATGAAATGGCCTAAATTGCTTATATATTATAATTAAGCCCAACAATCACTTTGCACTGAGAAAGCCAAGTAATTTTATATTAAATAGTAAATAGGCTTAAAATGACCTTTGGGATTGGAAGGGCTCAAACTGATAAAATTGAAAGTTACAGCCTATCTTAGTTTCCCATAATTTCTTAGGATTATTCAAAAGCAATGCTTAAGTATACATAGTAAGGGAAATAAACAATTATAGAGAAAGAAGAGAAAAAACGAGGGTGGTTAAAAATTAACCTACATTAAAAGAATTTTAATATCCTACATTTCATGCATCTGTAATGAAAGCACAATTTTGTAGGTGTTTCATTCTTTTAAGATGAAAAGGTTTTTAATATATATTTGGACAAGGAATGATATCTATATCCATATATCTATATATCTATATCTACATATAGATATATATGCTGGTTTTTAAATGGGTAAAGACAAGCTATATTGACATAGTGAAGAATGTGCCAGTTTTAGCAATACAGAAGGACTGAATACAAAAAGCATTTAAATTTAAATCAGTAAACTACACTTCTGGTTCTAACACAAACTGTGTAATCCTAAACAGATCAACCTAACTCTTTGTAGGTCCTTTTCTTCTCTTGTGTTTCCCACTTAGAGAAGTTCCTTTAGCATTTGTTGTAGAGCTGGTTTGGTGGTGCTGAATTCTCTTAGCTTTTGCTTGTCTGTAAAGCTTTTGATTTCTCCATCGAATCTGAATGAGATCCTTGCCAGGAACAGTAATCTTGGTTGTATGTTATTCCCTTTCATCACTTTAGGTATATCATGCCACTCCCTCTGGCTTGTAGAGTTTCTGCTGAGAAATCAGCTGTTAACCTTATGGGAGTCCCCTTGTATGTTACTTGTCGTTTTTCCCTTGCTGCTTTCAATAATTTTTCTTTGTGTTTAATTTTTGACAATTTGATTACTATACGTCTCAGCGTGTTTTTCCTTGGGTTTATTCTGTACGGGACTCGCTGCGCTTCCTGGACTTGGGTGGCTACTTCCTTTTCCATGTTAGGCAAGTTTTCAACTATAATCTCTTCTTTTCTCGGGTCCTTTCTCTCTCTCTTCTCCTTCTGGGACCTCTATAATGCAAATGTTGTTGCGTTTAATGTTGTCCCAGAGGTCTCTTAGGCTGTCTTCATTTCTTTTCATTCTTTTTTCTTTATTCTGTTCTGCAGCAGTGAATTCCACCATTCTGTCTTCCAGGTCACTTACCCGTTCTGCTTCAGTTATTCTGCTACTGATTCCTTCTATTGTAGTTTTCATTTCAGTTATTGTATTGTTCATCTCTGTTTGTTTGTTCTTTAATTCTTCTAGGTCTTTGTTAAACATTTCTTGCATCTTCTCGATCTTTGCCTCCATTGTTTTTCCAAGGTCCTGGATCATCTTCACTATCATTATTCTGAATTCTTTTTCTGGAAGGTTGACTATCTCCACTTCATTTAGTTGCTTTTCTGGGGTTTTATCTTGTTCCTTCATCTGGTACATAGCCCTCTGCCTTTTCATCTTGTCTATCTTTCTGTGAATGTGGTTTTTGCTCCACAGGCTGCAGGATTGTAGTTCTTCTTGCTTCTGTTGTCTGCCCTCTGGTGGATGAAGCTATCTAAGAGGCTTGTGCAGGTTTCCTGATGGGAGGGACTGGTGGTGGGTAGAGCTGGGTGTTGCTCTGGTGGGCAGAGCTCAGTAAGACTTAAATCCACTTGACTGCTGATGGGTGGGGTTGGGTTCCCTCCCTGGTGGTTGTTTGGCCCGAGGTGACCCAACACTGGAGGCTACCTGGGCTCTTTGGTGGGGCTAATAGCCGACTCTCGGAGGGCTCACGCCAAGGATTACTTCCCAGAACTTCTGCTGCCAGTGTCCTTGTCCCCATGGTGAGCCACAGCCACCCCCGGCCTCTGCAGGAGACCCTCCAACACTAGCAGGTAGGTCTGGTTCAGTCTCCTATGGGGTCACTGCTCCTTCCCCTGGGTCCCGATGTGCACACTACTTTGTGTGTGCCCCCCAAGAGTGGAGTCTCTGTTTCCCCCAGTCCTGTCAAAGTCCTGCAATCAAATCCTGCTAGGCTTCAAAGTCTGATTCTCTAGGAATTCCTCCTCCCGTTGCCGGACCCCCAGGTTGGGAAGCCTGACATGGGGCTCAGAACCTTCACTCCAGTGGGTGTATTTCTGTGGTATAAGTGTTCTCCAGCCTGTGAGTCACCCACCCAGCAGTTATGGGATTTGATTTTACTGTGATTGCACCCCTCCTACCTTCTCATTGTGGCTTCTCTTTTGTCTTTGGATGTGGGGTATCTTTTTTGGTGAGTTGCAGTGTGTTCCTGTCAGTGACTGTCCACCAGCTAGTTGTGATTCTGGTGTTCTCACAAGAGGGAGTGAGAGCACATCCTTCTACTACTCTGCCATCTTGGTTCAGGCTCAGATCAACCTAACTCTTTGAGTGTTAATTTCTAGCTTGTAAAATAAAAGATTATGTTAGCAGGATTTTAAAGATATGAATCTTCCATCTCTAACATTCTATGATTCTAAAAATCACTTACAATTTGACAAGAGGAGAAATTGAGATTCAATAAAGTCCTACAATAGGTGTCAGAATAATTAATAATTTTGACTAAGTCTAGGGGAAAAATATGTCATGACAGGAAAAGGAGAAGAAACTCTAACCTAAATATGATGATTTCAATTTAAAGGGAATACTCTATTAATGGAATTAACTTAATTGGGCATTAACCAAGTATGCTGTTTCACTTTTGGTTAATGCAGTTAATGATAAAAGATGGATTTTGACTGTGGTTGTTGAGAGATAAGGGGAAATGGACTTTGAGAGAAAATGCAGCAATTCTAGACAGCATAGAACTAAACAGAATCCCCTTTGGTGACTCCAAGGCCATCAGTACGTCAAAACTATCTATAGAGAAATCAGATTTATATTGGTAAATACAAAAAGAACTGCCAGAGAGAATACAAGCAGTGACTTCTGAAGCTTAAAGCCCACAGAAAGGACAATGATTACAATGGAAGGTAATGTTATGAAACACTTACTTGGTTGGGCATTCGGTCCAATATACTTTACCTTCATTATCTCAATCAATCCTCAAACTGACACTACCATTACAAGCACCTTATGGATGGGGAAACTGAAGCTTCAGTTAAGTAATTTGCCCAACGTCACTCAGCTGTTAAGTGTCAGAGCCATAATTTGAACCTGGGCTATTTGACTTCACACTATACTAAATCTCCACTGAATCCAACCCATTCTCTCAAGAGAAAACTGAGGTCCACAACTGGCTAGGAGCAATTTTAACAGTTATTGTGTGATTTGGCCTCTTAACATTTCATGTATTTTCACACCTTACTTATTATAACTGCCACCTAGGTGAAACTTTAATTTTTGTTTATAAAAATGATATATAGTATCTTTTAAAATATGATTTGTACATGCTCGTAAATTCACTTAATTTTGGATGGGACAATATTCCTCAATTATTGTTACTCAATCACCTTGATCCTATGAAATCAAAGAGAATAATGAGAATGTATTTTAATTTAATTTAATTTAATTAATTTATTTATTTATTTTTTTGCGGTACGCGGGCCTCTCAATGTTGTGGCCTCTCCCGTTGCGGAGCACAGGCTCCGGATGTGCAGGCTCAGTGGCCATGACTCACGGGCCTAGCTGTTCCGCGGCATGTGGGATCTTCCCAGACGGGGGCACAAACCCGTGTCCCCTGCATCGGCAGGCAGACTCTCAACCACTGAGCCACCAGAAAAGCCCGAGCATGTATTTTTAAATAGATTTTTAAGTTTACTTATAAACTGTCACAATAAAAATGAAGTCTTATGATAAAATATAGAAAAATTTAAGTTGGGAAGCAAGTAATAATCGATAATCAAACTTGTTATTTTCTATTAATACACAAATGCGAAAAATAGGCTCATTTGATATTCAGGATAAGTCAACTACTGGCATGCAGCATAGAGTGATATGTTTTTCATAAAATGTTCAAGGGAAGAGAAAATGCAAAAGGCTGGAGTGTTGGTTTTTTTTTGTTTTTTTAAGCAGCTGCAATGAATTATTAAAGTAATAATAACATTCAAATATAATTGTTGTTTTTTGTACATATTCCTTTATGTCTCCTAACCTCCAAATAAAAGAAAATAAATAATGTTTGCATATATACATGCAAGTGCTTGGGGGCAGTGGTCTTGAAGGGGTAAATGAATGAGCTGTGAGAAAAATGAATACTTGCAGGCTAAATCTAGCCAGACGTTATAATCCATCACTGATCCCTAAAGGGCACCAATAATATGCAAATGTGAGAATTAGAAAACACATTCAAGGCTGTTGATAAACTTGATAGGATAATCAGCACATGCTGACAGACTAATGAAAATGATGAACTGATAGGGCAGCTTATCTCCTGGGCCAATTTTTTCTTGTCAAATGGAGGCTAATCAAAATATATTAGGAGTTAAAGCCAACACTCAGAGGATATCACCCATTTGATTAGGAGGTGAACTCATTCTTGGAGAAAATTATAGTTTCGTGAACAACTGAAACTACAAAACCTAGTCAGCTGACAGACCGTCACATAAAATTAAACAGAAGGCAGCCACTATAATTATGGCAGAAATCTGGAATTATAAATTATATTGGGATTCTCCCCTTGCAAATTGTTAGAGGGCTTTGCAGAGTCTGGGCAAAGCGGCTCCCTCCTTCTATAATGGAAAATAAGACAAAGGACTAAGCAATCACCCCAGGGATACACTTATCTTTTGCTGCCTGTGTGTGCTCAGCATCTGTGTAACCACATGAGACACAGATCTCAAGGTACCAGCTGAACTTTCAATCAAATGTATTTACTTAAAATAATTAAATGAATTTTCTCAAATCATTAACTATAGTGAATACCACACTTCCTATTAACAATAAAGATGCCATATGCAGTCTGCTGCCATAGATCTGAGTCCTTTCCTAATTTAAAGAAAGATATCTTCTCTGATAATTGAGGAAAATTGGGAAAAAGTCCTTCCCAAGCATTAGCATTAAAAATAAAATAAACTAAAACCACTGTGCCTCCTCAGACAAAACTAGAGAACACAGTTCTTTCAATATTCATTTTGAAATGAATAACCATCCAGCACTAACACAAAGTTAATTCAACTGATAAATCTACATACTCTAGGTACACACTTTATGGACATGTACATTTCACCTGAGTGGATAGATTGATGGTAAAATGTTAGATAGTAAAAGGTGCGGTTTTAATTCATAAGAGGGTAAGACAAAAGTACATTTAAGGAAGCTAGATTTTACCTTTCAGTAATTATACCAAAGAGAAAAAGAAACAGCAACTAAAACTACTCCAGTGTCCTCTTTAACGCGAGCATTAAATCACCCTCCTGCTGTCCAGGCTAACTGTCAGGATTCCCAGAGACAGGGAATGAATATATAAAATAAACCTCTCCCAAATCTTTTTTTTTTTTTTCCTATTTACTGACCTGTGCCTTGTTCTAGCTCTAAACTATTTCTGAATTTTCTGTTATTTAAAACAAAGTAGAAGTGAGTGTCCTTGCCAGGCATATATTTTCTAGTTTGGGAGGACTCGGGATTTTATATGTGTACTCAAAGCCATATAGCTACTATCACATGTCTCAAATCACAGAATATAATAGCATGAAATAATCCTAGAGATCATGTAGTCACATTTAGCTTATATGCATGAGGAAGGCCTAGAAATACTAAGCAAGTTAACCAAGTTTAATGAAAAAGGAAAATCTGAGTTTGCGATTTGTTGTTGGGAGAAAAAGAAATATTTGATTTGAGGACAAAAGTAACCCCTTATCTGGAAACAGCAGAGTTAATCAATCAGCAGAACATCTTAAACTTTAGGGATTCTTTTCAAGAATCACATACCAAATAGGCAATTTTCAGGTGTGTCCACCATAAAATAGCTGTGGTAACAATTTCCTATAAGGCTGCCACGGATCAGTTGCAGGTAATAGGCAGATTATTTTATTAGGAATTCTAGTTCTTGACCTCTTGTACCTAGAAAAATCAATGCCCTAGCATATATACTTTCTGATTAATAAGAAAATTAAGCTAATTATTCAATGTAGAAAAAGGAATGATTGTAGTAGGATATTTATACCCTTCACAGTATTGTTTTTACTCTAAAATAATACCCTGAAAAAAACCTCTTGAGATCCAATCCTTTATCAGTGAAAACCATACAAGTTGGCTCAGTTGCTCACATTTTTTTATAAGCATCAAAACCATGAATCTCTACATCATAGCAATGTTTATTTTTAAGGAGGACATTATGATTAAGAAAATAACATGATCAAATATTATCACAAATTTGATAAATTCATTAAAATCTACCTGTACTTTATTCATCATTTTCAATCTCTAGGGTCTCGCTAACACTCAATACCCACTTCAGTTTTTGAGCCCCTTCTGAACAACTCTGGGATCTAGCCAATTGCTGAAAATCACTATGTTAACACATTTATTTCTCTTAGAATAAGTATGCTTTGTGCAAATTTTTATGTGACACTCAATTGTGAACAGGGTGAGGATTAACAATATGATTTATTAGAATTCCATTTAACAGAATTATAGGTTTCGATTTTTCCACAGGTCCCTGAAATATCCATTAACATATTACTATTTTACTTACCCATCATGTTGTACAAGCTCTGTGGGGCAAACTGCCTTGGCATTTTCTGAATTGCTTCCTTGTATACACTAAGCGCATCCTAATTTAAGAAACAGAAAAAGAGCTAAAGTACAGGGCTCTTCACTGAAAATAAAATAACAACATCCTTCCAAAATTAAAATCTTCCATTGCTCTTTCTAAATGGTATTTGGAGGAAAATAATTAAGCTGTCCTTTGCTATCATACTGCCTCCATTTCATGAATAAAAATATTCAACCCAGTCCGTGAAGAAGGTCATATAAAAATCAGTTTAACAAGGAGTCAGATGTTACCATTGTTCTCTCAATATAAATTTTTCAGTTCCCATAGATTATGCAATAAAATAACCAGAAGTCACCCGCAGTCATCTAAAATCTGTAGGAACTTCAAGTCAGGCGATCAAGTAGGATCTAAATAAAACATCAACTAACGAATCTTCTAGCTACTGAGACCTACTGAGATCATTAAATGCAATTATTTTAAAAATTCTATTTTTACCCTCACGGTGCATTCCTAATACATCGTGTAAGAGTGTGTGGGGGTGTCATTTGAGAGACGGAGGAGCCGTACTGAATGGGAGAGAAGAAACCCATGCAGGCAGGCTTCGTGTGAGAGACAGGGAACACAGGACTGGGCCAATCGCCCAATTTCCCATACAGGACCCTGTCTCCATCACCTTTCCTCTCTCCCCAATTCAAAAACACAATAAAATTAGTTTTCATTGGATTATTGTTTTAAAAAGAATGAAAAGAAACAAGTAGGATTTATATCAAATCATTTACTCAATACGCAGAGTACAAAAATGTACTTTTTAACATCAAAAAATGGACATAGTTAAAAATAATAATGTGTCTTGAATTGTAAAATCAAAGGGATGGTGAGCAAATAAGCTTGAGCTGCAATGCATGTTATTTCCTTTTCCTGAGACATAATTACGCTGAGAAATTCACAGTGAAGAAATCCATTAAGTTTTGCTTAAGCAGAGTTTTTCTCCAAAAGAATTTCACCATAAAACTCTTTTAATAAAAACACTTATTAGCTTCTTCAATGATCAGTGTCGCTACAATGAGATGGCAGGTAGGAAACATTGAGACTAGATCAGAACAAGGAGGAGGAATAAGGCAGAGGTTTTGGCCTGACCTCATAGTGTCCCTGCTCATGATAGAGTTTCCCCAGGTTGTACAGACAGCTGGTGACCGAGCTCTTATGGGCATGAGGGTCCTTTAGGTTTTCGTCAGGGATCTCAGAACACTTCAGGAACGTGCGTCGAGCTTCTTCTGTCTTTCCTTGGTTCATTAGAATAATCCCGGTGTTTAAATATGCAGCTGAGGGGAGACAAGTGGAAATACAAATGTGCGAAGATGATGTACACTATGGAAACAATAAAGTTATCTTTACTTCAGTTTTGTTTCTGTGCATTATTTCTGATTTTAAAAGAAAACCAAGAAATAAATACCCAGGGAACAAATATACAAAAGAACAACAACGTAGTAAGAAGTACAGGTATCACTGAAAGAAAATATGTAATAGTCTCTGCCTTCAAGGAGTCAGAATATTTTGAGCTTAATATCTAGATGAATAAAAGTTATATTTCTCTTAATATATTAACATGATAAACAGGCACCAAAATATGAAAATTGAGAGAGATGTAATTGTTAAAGTCTCATAATTTGATTGGCAAGTATTCAGAAATAGAGTTACCATGTTTTTTAATCTGTGAGGCTTTAAGTCACCATTTTCATGAAGGGAGGGAGGGAGGGATATTTTAAAAGGACTTGAATATTACTTACAAGCCAGCGTAGGCCTGCTCCCGATCGCCAATTTATAATAATGTAGTGCTTCTGCAAACCTGCTGTTCTCTTGTAGAAGTAACCCTCTGCACAAGCAAAATAGAAATTTGGAGACAAGACTGTATTACTATACATAAAATCAAATTTTCATTTTATATTTCAAAAATAAAAATGGTTAATGGGGCCATAAAAATGACGAGGTACTATAAAAATAAATTCTAAATAGAAGGAAATGATTACCCAGGAGAGAAAATACTAGAGAGGGATCAGCTGCATTTATGTTGCATTAGAAAGTATTAAGAAGTATTTTCAAAAAGCTCTTTACCCCCCATTGAAATTTCCCCTTTCCAGCAATCTTTTCTCTCCCACTAGAATTACAAACCACCTGGATTTCTCCTTGGAGCATGCAGTTTTTCATCACTTCAGAAAGGAAACCTGTCTAAGGCCCTGATACACATATATGTTTAAGCCTGAGACGCCTCTCCCACTGGCCATATTGCTTGGGAAATATTGGCCCATGACTGCCTGAAAGGCAAAAGGTAATCTGGATCAATAGTACAGAGTCAGAATCTTATCAGATTCCATCAAAGACTGAAGACCAACCACATTGTTATTTCTTTATTATTTGGATTTGGTCAAATAAGCTTCAATTTCAGAACACTGGGCGAATTTCAGTTCAGTGTTGTGACACATGCTTTTGTCTACAGACCCTCAGACTCTGGGCCTCCCTAGGAGGCTCCTTTGGCAGTGCGTGGCCACATGGATTATCCCAGCATTTCCAGGCCCTGCCCTCATGACAAGTGAGAATCAATTATAATCATGTCTGTGAAAATACAGTGTCAAGGAACTGGACTAAGTTCTGAAAGTTCTCATAGAGGGCTTTCTGGCCTATCCCTATTCTCTTATAATCAGCAAGTGTCTTACAGACATTTGGCACCTCTCTTGGACCCGAGTACTACTGTCAGCAACCTCAAATTGCAGATTCCATTTGCCAGCTCCTGAGGCCTCCAAAAGGCGGTAAAATGGAGGTTTGCAAAATGAGAAGGCCACTGATAAAAATACTTATCATTTTGTAGAGTATTTTTTTTTTTTTTTTTTTTTTTTTTGCGGTATGCGGGCCTCTCACTGTTGTGGCCTCTCCCGTTGCGGAGCACAGGCTCCGGACGCACAGGCTCAGCGGCCATGGCTCACGGGCCCAGCCGCTCCGCGGCATGTGGGATCTTCCCAGACCAGGGCACGAACCCGTGTCTCCTGCATCAGCAGGCGGATTCTCAACCACTGCGCCACCAGGGAAGCCCTGTAGAGTATTTTAATATACTCAGCTTTTTACTTAATGGGCATGATTGAAAAATAATGAAGTAAATCATTTTGAAATTAAAGTTTGCTCACTTGTGTCATTAGCATATATTAACCTCATTATTTCTATTATTTGTTAAAAGAGCCATCTGAATAAATGAAACTGTTCCAAACCACATTAACAGTTACATATACACAGAAATGTACATATCTGTAGAAAATTTAGAGCAACAATTTGATAATGAAATTGATATGCTTTGTTGTTAAGTGTACTTTTCAGTTGCTAGGAACAAGGACAAACAAAGCTTCCTGCGGTATTCAAGAGTCTGTGAAAAAGTTTGGTTGTCTTTAAAAGCAAGTAAAACTGATAAAGAGAAAGAACACTCACATACTTTCCAAAAAGGAATAATATTCTTTATAAAAATAATTTTGACAAAATGCTTTCCAGTTAACTAAGCTCATACACATTATCTCATTTCAGAAACATATCTACAACCTTAATTGTCTTTGTCACTTCCCTTTGAGGTTCAGATAAAGAGGTGTTTCTTCTCTGATACAAGGCCAATGTCATCAGAGGAGAAATCCTTCTTAATCCGAGTCTTTCTACTTTCCTTAGGAACTAAAGTCCTTCCATGAGCCCCTTTTTATCCAATATCTTCAATCTTTTTCCCCATTGCGATTTCCTTTCCCTTAAGACTACAAAAATGTTTGTGTGCCTCTTAGCATAGAGCGGAAGATAAAACCCTACCATCTTATTCCTGCATCCACCTCTTAACTACCTCTTACTGTCGTTTCCTCTCTTTAAAGTCAGATTTCCCTTAAGAATAGTCTGTGGTTGGGCTTCCCTGGTGGCGCACTGGTTGAGAGTCCGCCTGCCGATGCAGGGGATACGGGTTCGTGCCCCGGTCCGGGAGGATTCCACATGCCGTGGAGAGGCTAGGCCCGTGAGCCATGGCCACTGAGCCTGCGCGTCCGGAGCCTGTGCCCCGCAACGGGAGAGGCCACAGCAGTGAGAGGCCCTCGTACCGCCAAAAAAAAAAAAAAAAAAAGTCTGTGGTGCACATGTCCAATGACTCAAATCCCATTTACCCCTAAGTTCAGTGTAGGCTCTTTCCCAGAATTCTGCTGAAATGTCATAATCGAATTTCCACTAATTATCAAACTCCCAAAATAGTTTGCTTATATGAATCATCTACTCAACTGTAGCATCTGTGACTATTAAACCCATTTTCTTTCCTGAAACTCTTGTGTTTCCTCGGCTTCTGGAAAACCAGTCTTCCTTATTCTCTATCCCTGAGACTATCCTTCCAAGAATGAAGAAAAGTGTATCTTTATTCATGTATTCCTTTAAAAGAAGTCGGTATTTCCCAGGTCTTTGTCTTTTTCTCCTTTTCTTGGTAAGTACTGTCTCTGCATGACAACATGCATACATGCAGCTCATATGCTGACTGTTCTCAATTCTAAAACTAGTGATCTCCCTCCTGACATCCAGATCTGTTGAAAATTCAACAGCTTATTCAACCACATCAATCTAGGTGCTTATTAGCTGGAATTTCAAAACCAACACATCCAAAAATCAAAAGCAATATTTCCCACTCAAAACTAAAGAGATAAGTGAAAGAGATAAAAGAAGAAAAAAAATCTTTCCTCAACAATTAGAACCATCCTTTACATCAGTTGCTAAAATCAGAAACCTGGTTATCACTCGTGACTTTTCACTTACCCTCAAAATCCCAGGTTTAAAAAGTCTCCAAAGCCTACCAATTCTTATTTTATTTTCTAAGGCTCTTTACTCTGGCCCCTCAAGGTTCACTTTTACAGATCTGGCAGAGCCCTTTTTACCTTTCCTGTCACCTAAATAACTGCAATCGCCCACTAATTAGTCTGCACTTAATTACATTTCTAAAGGACAAATCTGCTGTTAGGCTAGACAAAAAGAACATGAGGAGATGAATGCATATCTTTGAAACTGTACCTAAAGCCCATAAACCTTGAAAATGATGTATTCAGCCTCATGGGCTCCCCAATACTGATGTATTACAGCCCTGTCATTTTCCACCTCATAAAATACAGCATGATAACCACACCTAGACAATCCTGTCCAGCCTGCCTCATTCTTTGGAAGAAACTAGTCACACAGAGGGATGGAGCAGCCAAGTCTCCAGGATTATATATAAAGTGGCTCTTTGAATTAGAGAACATCATCCTCTGTATCATCTGAATAAAGTTAGCAATGGAGTGAGTCCAAGTTAGACGGCTATTGTGACCAGTTTCTCATGGCTAAGGATTTAATTGAGCATCAACTATGCTCTAGTATACACACTGCAAATGTGAACAAGACAGATGCACTCTCCTGTGGATGCATGATCTATTGAGGGAGACAAATAAGAAAATAAATGGTGTGGAAAATTACTATGATAGGGTACAGAGGAGCAACACCACTCTAGCTCAGGAATGGACAAAGGAAGGTTCATGGAGTCCAAGTGCCGTTGGGCAGAGGCTTGAAAGTAAGCAGCAGTTAGCCAGCAGTAAAGAGTGTCATCATCAGCCCCATGTTACAAGGGAAGAAAGCGAGGTCCACGGAGAATTTACCAATTAACCCTAGGTTTTATGGTTAATAAGAGGCAAAGCCAGGACTGGAACACAGTTTCTCTGATACTAAATCCCATGCTCTTTCTAAAAGAAAAAAAAGAAGAGGAGAGAGAAGATAATTCAAGTCTAGATGCATATGTACTAGGTTATGTTTCATTTTGCTCTAAAATTCTTCAGATTTTGGATAATATGAATTTGAATTAATGCTCTGAAAAGGAATCCAAATGCCATTTTGACAGTTCAGGATGAATTTGGGTCAATTCTAGCACTGTAACAACGAAGCTTCTATTATTGCTGTTTTCCACATTTATAGAACCCATTCTTTATTTTACTGAAGACTGGATAGAAACCCTTCACATTGTAATAGTTGTGGTGTAATAATAAGAACAACAACAACAGCTAAACCTATTTGGCACTTACAGTGTTACATATATTAACTTAATTTACATATATTAACTTATTACTCATCAATAATCTTATGAGGTAGGTTATTATTACAAGTCTCATTTTACAGATAATGAATCTGGGGCAAGTAAAAGTTCTACAACATACCAGAGGACACACAACTAGCAAGAAGTGTGCCACAGTTCAAGGCCAGCAATCCAATTGTAAAGGAGGATCTGTATTTTAATAGACCATTCATAACAAGGGCTTTTCCACAGCTGTTTAAAATTGATGACACAGTTTGTTTACATGCTGATCCTATCAATAAAATCTTCTGGTTTCTATGTATGTTAAAAACAACAACACATTTTAATATACCATCAAGCTAGAATCTAATAAATAGTTTCATTCATATTATGTGAAGTTGCTTTACAATTAGGAAACTGGCCCATGCTATACATTAATGTGAATTCAGTGTCTTTTGGGGGAGAAATTGAAAAAATGTTATTGATCTCCAAATAATAAATGGTTGGGTCACTTTTATGTATCTGTGTATAGGTAGATATATTATAGTGTATTTTAATAGATTCAAATCTTTTACTTCTCATATTTCTCCCCCAGTGATTTATCTTTCATAACCACAGTCACTGAAATTAAGCAGCCAGTGAAGAATACAAATTGGAGAAACAGAAAGAATACTTGTTATAGTCAAAGGAAGAAAACACATCTGGATTCAAAAAGTACTATTCACTGTAACACTTAAATTCCAGAAGACCACTTTACTTCAAGAAAAAAGCAACAAAATGCCCTCCCTTAAATCCTTTCAGTTTTTTTTAACCTGATTTTGACCATTTTCTAGGAATTACCATTAAGTGTGTAGAATTTCTTTTTCTTGTAAAAGTTTTACCCATCTTTACCCCAGTCTCCCCTAACAACCCTTTCTCTAAAATACCATTAAAAAAAAATCACAATACTCCAGATACTTGATAAATGAAAACCAGTCAAACCCATGGTAACAGTGGATTGGACAGAGTTAAATGCAAACATTAAGTGTAAATAGGCATACAAATCCCTAGCTGATTCTAAATATTGACAGAGACAGAAGGGGAGCATTTTTTAATACAATGTTTCTCAACCAGGGGTGACTCTGTCTCCCAGGGGACACTGGGCAATATTTGGAGACATTTATGGTTGTCACAACTGGGTGGATGCTATTGGCATCTAATGGGTAGAGGCCAGGTATGCCATTAAATATGTAAACATGTTAGAAGACACAAGACAGCCCCCCAAAGCAAAGATTTATCTGTCCCTCAATGTCAATAGTGCTGAGGTTAAGAAACCACATTTAACATTTCATACATACTAACTGCAACATATTTGTTCAGAACATAAGGTCCTCATGTCCTTGCCAACTACATACATGAACTATGTAAAGAATATAGAATGTAAAAAAGCAAACTACAGGAAATAAATTATTTTTTTCAATAAAAATCGAATCTATCATCATTTCTACTGACTTTTCATTTAAAAAGGCAAAAAAATACATTTTCTAAATTATTTTAAAAAGCATGCCCTTCCCCACTGCTGTCAGTACATCCAAACAAAATGTCAGTGGCTCTTTGTAGAAGGTTGCCCTCAATACAGAACTGTCAAAACACACAAATCTTCAAGTAAAGCTACCTTTTGCCTCAGGTTCAAACAAAGGTCTTTAAAAATCGTTGAAATCTGACATGTTTGAAAATTGGTATTAATAAAGCACATCAGCAGAAGTATACTTTTCAAGAATATATACTGCATTAAACAGAAGAAAAGCATAGTTTTCAAGAATATGAATTGCAGTAAACTAAGCAGAAATCTACTCAGAACATGGGTGAAACAGGATGTGGTTTACACAGCCATGAGCTGTTAAGACTAGGGAAATACTAAAGGATAGCAGCTTTCTTTCTTTATTCAATTTCATTAAAGCATAATTTATGGCACTCCTACACCATATTAAACATTGAGAATAAGATTACCAAACAATAGGTAAATATTTTTTGAATGAACTATCTCATGGTGAAGACAGACAATCAAACACTCAGAATACAGTGTATGAAGCATAAAGTGTTCTGGGAACCCACAAAAGGGATACTTTTCCACAATTACAGATCAGGTGAGGTTTGTAGAGAAGGCAAGCATGCAGGGAACGGAGTTCCAGACAGATCAGGCCACCATGCTTATGAAAACTCAAAGTTACAGAGGATAGTATTTTAATCTACCAGTAGCAGTAACGACAAGCATCATGGAAATTAAATGACGATCTATGTTAGAAGCCTTCTGGGAACTGAAAAGCTAAAACAACTTAAAATTAAGATTATATTATCGAGAATATTTCAGTAATAAGTTGTTTGGTTATTCCCTGGGCAAAAATTCTTAGTCATCAAAATAAATCAGATAGCTTAATGTTTACAAACAATGGTTCACAAAATAATTGATAATCCCTAAGGTCCAAATACTAACAAAAACATCATGTCCATGTTAAATTGAGACTTTTTTTCTGAATTTTATTTTGTTTGATTATCCTTTAACACATGTAGGTACTCTGAAACTAAGATTTCTTCCCTCAGAGATAAGACATTGTATGTTTTAGATGTTCAATGTTTTCCTGAGGTATTCATGCCTCTGAAATTTCCAAATGAAATTAATTGGCATTGGCTTGGCATCATATTCAAACTTTGCATTAATTCAAATTTAATAATTGATTTTGCTAATTTAGCTAATGACTCTAATAATGAGATTTTATATCATTTAATTGTGAAATAGCATTACAGTTGCATTTCTTCTGTTTTTCCAAGATTAATGCCTAGTTTTAGTCTATGTGCATAATAGGATATTTGGAAACATAAATCATTAATCTCTATTATCAGACAGAAGCGATAATTAATAGCATGTCAAACTCATAACACACAAATGCCCCCAAATCTTGCTTGATAAAATCGGTATCAGGCAAAAATCTCAAGTGACTATCCCAGCAATAAATGGAATGAAACTCAAAGTCCTTTTTAAAAACAGAAGCTGTAAGTAAAATGAATAAATTACTACTACTTGAATCAACTGCAGTAATGCCAAGGTTTAGGGTGACACAAGACCTTAGAAATTAAGTATCTAATATGCACAAGCCACTGAATACATACAAAGAACCAGAATCAATCAGTATAGGAGCCTCGGTCATGTGACTAAGTTCTATCCAATGAAATGAAAGCACAGTAGCCAGAACACCTCTAGGAAAAGTACTCAAAGAGGAGGGAGCATGTTCTCCCTTACCCTTCCTCTGTCCTGCTGACTGTAGGTGGAGGCCCAGTTCTGAGGATGGTAGAGAAAAGCCCTGTTCTGAAGATAGTAGAGAGCAAATTGAAAGGAGCCCAGGAAACTAAGCCCTTTATAAAAATTTCCCATGATCCTGGGACTGCACACCTCTGGACTTCTCTGTACAGAGAATACAATTTTAACTAGTTTAAGCTAATGTTATTTGGGATTTCTTATCACTTACTTTCTTATCTTTTCTTTACTGATAAACAAGCACATGTAAATGACCCAATTACGTTCCATTTATGGCTGAGTACTATTCCATTGGGTCATTTGTAGAGATGTGCATGGATCTAGAGACTGTCGTACAGAGTGAAGTACATCAGAAAGAGAAAAACAAATATCGTATATTAATCCATGTATGTGGAACCTAGAAAAATGGTACAGATGAACCGGTTTTCAGGGCAGAAATAGAGACACAGATGTAGAGAACAAACGTATGGACACCAAGGGGGGAAAGTGGTGGGGGTTGGTGGTGAATGAATTGGGAGATTGGGATTGATATATATACACTAATATGTATAAAATGGATAACTAATAAGAAGCTGCTGTATAAAAAAATAAAATAAAACTTAAAAATTAAAAAAAATATATATAAAAGCACATGCATTGTTTAGTTTTTCTTTTGTTTTTTTAAAAACTAAAATATGAAAAAAACAAGTAAAATATGTAATATCAAGTAAGGCTCTTATAGAGAATTTTAAGGAAAACTTCTATTAATTATATTTGAATGAATACAAAGTATTTGTTGTCTGGTTTTGAGTGAAAACCAGGTGAGGCAATTTGCCAAGTATGAAATTTGCAATTAAAATATTCAATTAAACTTATATAATTTTAGAGTGTAATAGGGGCATGAAATTGGAACTCTTAAATTAAATGTCTAGACATCAGAGTGGTCAGAGTTATCACTCTTTGCCCAAAAGAGTGATGACATTAGTAGCATTTTTTAATATAAAAGCATTTTAGTTAATCCTCTCAATCCTCAAATAACTAGAAAGAAGAAGACTCATAGAAATTATCACGTGAAATAGAAATAGGTAGGATTCTAATCTCAGAAAAAAAGATGTAAGTGAGATATAAGTGATTGAATTTGAGTTCCATGGGAGATTCCAGAGACAAAGTTATATAAATTTTCTGGTCTCACACGGCACATCTATGGCTTTCAGGTCAGCCTAGGATAATAGATTTTGTATTTGAGGAGCACGGAAAAGAATTCTCTCTATTCATATTTTTTTTTTCTCAAATCATAAACTCAACTTTCCTTCTCTCCTTTTCGTTTAATTAAACTAGAAAAGCACTAGAGAGAAAGGGAATATAAACAGTTAACTTTTTACTTAAAACACACAATTTCAATTTATTGGAATAATAATATGTGTGTTACAAAAAGCATAATTTAATTGGATACTAATTTTAATCTACTGCTGTTATTATACATGATAATTATATACTGTATGTACTCTGAGCAAAATAAAAAGATGTCACTTCTTGAAAAGGTTAAATCCCACTGAGCAGAGTAGTGAGCAAGTTGTCTTCCCACTCCATACTTTTATTACATGAAGAAGAATGGAAACGGAGATGGAGAAAAAGACAACAACCATGTGACATGAACTAGACAGATGCACACACATGATTCTATTACATAGCTCCCCAAAGCTAAAACCCGTTTCACTGGGTATCACTTCTAAGTGTCACAAAACTGCCAAGTAATACAGTTTCAGAAAAGACAGTTAAGCCTCCTCTCTGGTATCTTTCTTTTGATACAGACCTGTTTATTTGTTCTAAATTGGATTTTGTTTAGACTTTGACACCTGAATAAAGTACAGTAATGACATCCTATTTCATAAAGATGATTATTTTTTATTCTAACCTATCAAATATGGGGCAGTAGGCATCCAATCAAAAAACTGTTTTTATATTTCCAACACATTACTAAAAACCTCATCAATTCATATTAGGGGGAAAATGAACAAGTTGTAGCTTTTGTTAACTTTTTTGTTTTAAAATTAGTTTTTGCTTAGGGTCTAAAGAAAGAGAAATGTATCCTCACTATAGTACCAGTTAGTCTGAAAAATAGATGAAGTCTCAGTTAAATGGAGCATTCATTACGAAGATACTTCTTCTGAGTTAGAGCCTGGACTATGACATCTAAATAAGCCTTTATCCCATATAAGTCCACTTCTACTCTGCAACAGGTCCTGAACAAAATGCTTCACGATTATTATCTTATGTAATTCTCTCAATAAATCTATAAAGGTATAATCCCCATTTTACAAATAAGGAGCCCCCAAGTCAGAATGGCTACTCAAATCCACGTAGCTAATTTTTGTTGGATCTGGGATACATAGACTACATTGTATATTAATATATGCATAATTCACTTTATACCTGTCTTCTGAATATATAATTAAGGCTATATTTTCCTCTACATGTCATACAATAATAATAGGTGTGAATATACTTTCCTAGTTAAAAAACAGTACTTAATAGGAAGTAAGAAAGAGAATTAACACTCGATGTGTGTTTTCCATATTATTTCTTTTCATAATTAAAATTAGCAATTTCAAATATTATTACTCTTTTTACTTTAGAGATATGAAAACATCAGAGATAGAAATTAAACAACTTGCCCATGATAACACAACTGGAAAGTCTTAAGATCAGACTCAAATTCAGAGCTGCCAGGCTTCAATTCACATGTCTTTCCATGCCTTTTCCCGTATTAGTCCACTGGGAATATGTACCTGTTCTTAGTTTAAGCATTGATAATTGCCCTCTCTCTCCTGCTCATATACCCAGTGCTTTTCCATTTCCTGTATCAACAAATTTCTCTTCTCTCTTTCTGTATTTATACATGCCCATCCCAATATATAAACATCTTGGATTTGCTTCAAAGGTGGGTAAACTACAGCCTCCAATGCCAAGTCAACTTCACCAAGAAATGCATCATAACCAAGATAGTTGGTGTGATGGTTAATTTTATGTGTCAATTTCATTGGATCATAGGGTACCCAGAACACTAGTTAAACACTATTTCTGAGTATGTCTGTGGGGATGTTTCAGGAAGACTAGCATCGTATTCAGCAGACAGAGTAAAGCATATTGCCTTTCCCATTGTAGGTGGGCATCATCCAATCTGTTGAGGGTCTGAATAGAACAAAAAAGAGAATAGGAAGATTTCTTTCTCTCTGTCTCAGCTGGGACACTGATCTGCCCTCAGTAATCCTAGCTCTCAGGTTTACAGACTCAGACTGGAATTTACACCAGGCTCTTGGTCTTTGAGTCACACCACCATCCTTCCTGGGTCTCCAGCTTGCAGAGGGCAGATCATGAGACTTTTCAACCTTCATAATTTCATAAATCAATGACTTACAATAAATCTCTTTACTATATACATACATACACACACACACACACACACACACACACACACACACTATCGGTTCTGTTTCTCTGGAGACTCTGCTTAATACAACTTATAAAGGGGTTTCGGGGTTTCCCTGAGTTATTCTTGTGCTCAAGACCTACTTCTCTTAATGGAAATGTTTACCAGTGAGTGTAAGCAATATCCTCACACAAGAGAGCTGTGAGCAGTTAGAAACTGAATGAAATGAACAGCTAACAAACTCTTTAGCTTTTTTTTTTTTTTTTGCGGTACGCGGGCCTCTCCTGTTGCGGAGCACAGGCTCCAGACGCGCAGGCTCAGCAGCCATGGCTCACGGGACCAGCCGCTCCGTAGCTTGTGGGATCTTCCCGGACCGGGGCACGAACCCGTGTCCCCTGCATTGGCAGGCAGATTCTCAACCACCGCGCCACCAGGGAAGCCCCTTTAGCTTTTATTATTATACAATTATATCAAGTTTCCAGGAACTTTATTTAATCCTTGCTACAACACTAGGTGATATCAGAGCTCAATTTTGCAGATGAAGAATAAGGATTAAGCAATTTGACCAAGTGCAGGACCAATAAACGGGAGATCTGAATCCAAGTCTGTTTAATTCCAAAACCCATGCCCTTAATATTTCACAATGCTGCCTCCATGGTGCAAAAGGTGAGAGTTAAAATTTTTTTTAAATGAAACTTTTCCCTTTTCCCCACTCCTTTTCTCCCCACAAAAACAAATATTATTCAGGTAGGTCTATATATTTTTTCTGGGACCATAGTCAAATCTCTTTCAAATACTTCCTCATTCTCTAAGAGGATTTTGTGATTTAAAACAAGCAAAATTAAGAACTAAAGCATACCTAACACAAATTAAAGGCATTGACCACCAGTGATGGAACTTTAAACCTATATACAGACTTGCTTTTATTCTTTGCTATTTACAGGGGCTATCCAAAATCGATGACTAATTATTATGTCATTTTTTGAAGGAGAGACATTTATCAGTTGGATGGTGTACAATCACTGTGGAGGAACCCCAAGCTGGGATACAGGAGTAGGCCCAACCTTGACCTGCTCAGTAAAAGTCAATGTAATTAGACTCTTGATTTGTTCCTTCATTCATTCAAAATATATTTTGAAAGTGCCATTATAGAGATTTTAATGACTGGCAGAAAAGAGAGATAATTTAAAAAGCAGTAACAAAGTTGTGTACAGAGTACCATGATACAGTCTGATACACTGTGGAAGTCCACAGAAGGAAACCTAACTTAAAACTAGTTTGTGTTCAGGCACTGGGAAAAAAAATAAAAATAACGAACATTTGTGAATTCCACAGGAATCAACACACTCAAAAAAATATTACCAAAAAAGAAAAAAAAAAAAAAAATCAGGGCCTGATCCCATCACAGATATGGTTATAATTTGGGTTAGAGATGTTCCCATGGGCACACAGTGATTTAGTGCAATGCACTCACTTTAAACATAAATGTTCAATAAAGTGGGTGTTTTCTTTGTCCCTTAACAGCAGGGCTCTAACAAAAGTCTGCTGTTGAAGCAATAAATTATGAAAGAGGAAAAGGTATCATGTATCTCACAGACCAGCAGGAATAGGTGTTAGGTCAAACCAGCAGTTTCTAACTTCAGAACAGGCATGAGCAGTTCCCAAACTGAAAGTCTTAGCCTATCTCTTTTGGCCTGGAACAGATTTTACAACCTAGAAACAATTCACTCCAGGGTTTATCCTGCAGTACTCGAAGAAGTGAAAGAAAACACCATTTATAACAGTGTTCCTAAAACTGCCCTTGCAGGTTTAATTTTGGTGCTGAGAAGAGATGTCCCTTCACCCAACTCAAGGGTCAAGAGAGCAAGGATCTATTTGTGTCAAGAGTCATCATTTACAGGTCCTAGCAGTGGGAACCAGAGGCAAATTAGTGGCTGGAGACAAGGAAAAAGAGCTGGAGGAGCGCCAGAAGATTTGAACGGAATGATGGAAAGTTGGGGATTGAGGTGCTTAATGAAGAGAAAAATGGGTGAATACTTTCAGCACCACTTGCTTTTTATTTTCTTATCTTTTCTGTTGACTCCACCCTCATATTTTATAAAGGTACTGGCCCTTCCCAGAGAAACTTCTCACCTCTGAATGCTTCCCATTACTGTTTTTAGAACAGAGTCTAGAAATTGGCCAGCTTGCTCATCTTTCCTCGATGTCACTTATTGCTTTTGGTTACAGTTCCACTCTCTTCTTCAACCCTAAGTTTCAGGAGACTGAGTACTCATTTGGCATCCCAGGTCTGCACCCACCCCGAAATCTGGTCTTGGAGGAGTTAGAGAATTTTACATGAATTAGGCAAAGATACAGGGGATACACGTGCGCGCACCCCCCCACACGCACACAGAGTCATTAAAATGAAAAACCAAAGGCTATTCAGAGAATATAAATGGCGTTCAAAATTGGACTACCTTTAGACTTCAGAACAGCTCAGATTAATCCCCTAACGTGAAATTTCTATTCTCTAAGAAAGTGTCTGCCTGTCATTTTCTGAGTCTCATGATGAGATGTGGTTACACTGACCAGGTTGGATCTGGTTGTTCTTCTCTAGATGATTGGCGAGCATTTCCTCACAGTGTTCTCCTTATTATCAGAACTGCAAGATGGGATCACTCCTCCCTCTTGCCATTCATCCAACCCCTATCTAGTCAGTTCCAACTACAAGGGTGCCTGGGACAAAGTCAACTTAGGGGCACTGTAACTGCAAGCAATGGAGGAGTAAAGAGAAAGGGCATCCTTCGGTCTCTGATTCTACAGAGGTAAACAGGGACAGAGGAAGAAAGAAAAAGCAGGGAGGCAAGTCTCTGAAAAAATCCTTGATGCACTCTTCACACACAAAGAGCTTAAGGAAAATGGATGTACCTAAATCATGGAAAGCACATATAAATATACATACAACATATATTTATCGAGCTTGTTTCTGTGAGCTAAGCACGGTGCTAGGCACTTAGGAGACATATATATATAAACCTTGTCTTTAGGGAGCTTACATGTTAGCAATATACAAAATAAACTATACATTTGTATTTATTTTAATACCATTATATAGAGCGAAATAAGAAATTATAAAGTTCACTAGAAGGTGATAAATGTAATGTAAAAAAAGGAATTAAGTAAAGGAGAACAGGAGTGTGAGAGCAGTGGAGGGGCTGCAGTTTAAATAGAGCATCTGGGGAGCCCCCATGCAATTGTCTGGAGCAAAGAATTGAAAGGAGTGATATGAGATATAATTTAGCCACAGTAATAATTTAGTACATATTTATATGAATAACATATAAGAGAAAAATAAGCAGCAGATGACAAGATATTAATTTTTAAAATTCATCATCATCTGAATACCCAGATGGCCTCCAACTTCAATTATAAGCTTTATCAGCTTTAAGCAACTTCTCCAAAACACAGGCAAAATCAGTCACGTTTTGTGTAAGAGAAAAAATAAATTAAATGGAAGACAATATTACTATATTTCCTGGTGTACCTAGGAAATAATTCTTAAGTCATAGTAATTGGAAATCTGCAGAGGACTGATTGGAACTACTCAAATAACAAATTTACGTCTGTTCATTTTTTTCAGAAGTAGAGGAAAAAAGACACTTTTTTTTCATAGTGCAAAACCTCCTGAGAAAACTGAAATTAATTTATTTGAAATTCTGCTGCCTATCAGCCTGCACTTTCCATATGAACATAATTTTAGGAACACCAACAAAAATGCTTCTGACCATTTGAGCAACTTTCAATCAGTTTTAAAGTTAAACCAAACAAAAGGCATTAAAACAGGATGCAATTTGAATTTCTTTATAAACCTCTTTTATAGGCTTTCTAATACATGTCTTCAAATTTACCTGCAGTGCTCTGGATAAAAATGACTATGAAATTAAAGGCCATTTTAATGCGATTGCAGAAAAATGCCTTTCATCATTTTTCCAACATGGAAAATAGTTTAACTCTCTCTATACAGTTAATTTTGAATGATTATTTCTACATGGAAAAGCATGACCCATATAATGCCATTTTAAAACTACATTTGTAATAGAAAACCTATAACACAAACAAGCATAAGAATGATTTAATCTCCTTCTTTCTCTTTGCCAGGCTCCAATTTCTAAAAGGATTCTGATTGCCCTCAATTTTACTTTGGGTTGCAATGGGGAGGGCAAAGTTTAACAGTTAGTTCCTGCAAGCAATCCTAGACACCAGTACCACAATGTGTAGTTTCCATTGCTATAAAAGAAATGTGTGTGAAATAATAAGTGGTTTAATTCAATTCTATCCAAAAGCACTTGTTAGTACCAAGAAGGTGTCAAGGACTTCACTATGTGCTAGAAATAAAGACATAAATAAATTACATCCCCAGTCCCTAAGGAGCTCCTAGTGTGAATTTCAATTCTTTGGTCATTGTGTCCATGGATTTAATAGGATAAAATTATTCTCTAGGATATCTTGTAGCTTTGTGATGGCAAAATGTTATTCTCTACTACAATCAGAAGTGAATAATATTTCCAAGTTTCTAGACCCATGATTGATGCCATTATTTTTCTCCCCCACAGGGACACAAAAACCTCATAGAAATACTTAACTTCTCTATAGTACATGATCTTTGGCCATTTTCTCCCTTCTTACTGTCCTATCCATCAGCTTCAATGGCATCAAAGTACCCTGGGCTTCTTTCCTTCTCCTTGAGCATACTTTATGCTTCCACTTTCTCTACCAAGCTCTTTCAGTATTGGTATTTCCCAGGATTCCATCCATGGTCCTTCTTTACTTTATCCTTATACATATTACATACACACACACACACACACACACACATATTATTGACAGTCAGTTTCAATTTACACACTTAGATAATTACTCCAAAATCCACATCCTCTACCTCAGAATGCTCTCATGAGTGGTAGAAACACGTTCTAGTTGCCTAGTGGATGCCCCAATAGTCATCTGAAACTTACGTAGCCAAAACTGTACAATTTTCCCCCTAAACAACCTTGTTCATTCGTCTTTCAAGTGTGATTCCTCTTGTCTTTCTCTTTATTATTCTTCCTTTTTCTCCAGCCTGAGTTAAGTCCCTGCCTTCTAATAATACAAGCATCTCTCTCTTAGAAGAGATATTACTTTATTACTTAACATATTTTTAAATCCAAACTTCAAGCTACTTGAGGGTAGAAACTATACTTTCTTTGTCAGCTTATTCCTACCATCTAATAGAATATCTGTCACTCTGAAGGCACTAATATTTGTTGAATGAATTAATGAATCCTTATTTCCAATACACGAACTACAAATGTGTTCATATATACAAATGTACTCAGAAAATATAATCAGTATTAATCAAACTTTATAATTGGTCATTACATCTCATAAATGGGTGAAAATTAGTAATGTTTGACATAGGTGTTATAAGCATTGGGGATTTTAGAGTGGCAAGAAAACAGATTTCACCTTGAAAGCTAAACTGTAAAATCAACTCACGATGAATCAGAGAACCAGTGTTCAAAAAATGAACTGTGGAAAGAAGATGGCTATGAAGCTAGCAGGTATGAAGCACTTACTTGTTTAACTATATTAACACAACCACTGAGTACAAAATGTAAAAGTCTGCATGAAAGAGAGGTGGCGTGACTTGGAAGAAAGGTCTGTAAATGGGGATTTACAGAGGCAAATGCCAATAGCACTTATTCCAGCACTTTCCAAGGAAGGAAGAGCTTCAGCCAAGAGGTTTCATAGCATCAGGCTGTCTTAGACTAATGTCATTATAAATTAATCCATCCAATACTCTTTAGCCTGATGTTCTTATAAACTGAATGTTTTTAACACATGGAAACATATGCTTACCGAACAGACTTATGATTCTCACGCAGATTTGACTGGACTCTGAGACCTTCTAGTACCTGTGACAGTACAGTGGGGGAAATCCCATGAAAACACTACTACCACAGGGGAACTCTGTCACTCTTCTGTGTGTTTTTATTATATAAGTAGGTTGCTCTGGGACTGATCACCGCAGGCAACCAAGCACCCATGCACCTAAACTGATTGTTTCTTCCCTCAAACTACTTGCAAAAACTCACTAGATATTTGAATGCTGTAAAATGAGCCTTCATGATACCTACAATTTATAATTTGAACCAATGATTACATATGATGCTTTATACTATAAAACCTGCAATAAAAAAATCTTTCATCTTGTGCTTTTTTCTTTTTTAATTGACCGGGATGGGTTATTAAATTAAATTATTTCTGACTTCCTCTTTACCATCCTACAGATGTCTAGGTCATCATATATTAATTCTCTTGCCTTAATCTATCTTGGCATCTTGACAAGACAGGGTTGGCCAAATTTCTTTTTTTTTCCCAAATTTCTTGAATATAGTGTAGCATGGCCAAAACTCAAGAAAGGATAATTTAATTCTAAAATATACTCAAGAATTTACATGTACAAATGCATATAAATGGTTGATGAAATCATTAAACATGGTTAATTTGCCCTAGTTTCAAATAATCACTAATTTTTACTTTTGAAAATATTCTCAATAAAGGCTACACTTATATACTTGGTTCATCCACTTTTCCTGTAGACATGGTAATGTTACAGGAAGTCTACAAATTAGAATTGAATATTACTAAAAGACACAAATAATGTGTTTCTATAAAGAGAAATCAGTTGCATAGCCACTTATACATCTCAAGTAGGATTTTAAAGGGACTATTACTATTTTAAGAACCATGAAGCACCACAGTTTTAATAAATCAGAATAGAAGTATAGGCTTCATTATTTACTGTTTAATTTTTTTCTGATTAACATATGAAAATATCAGAATTTGTTGTGCTGAAACATCCCTTGGTTGGTTATCCAATTATGTAACATCCATTATCTTCTCTTACCATTCTGAAAAACAGTTTTCAATATGTTTGTAACAAAGAAAATATTTTGGGTTTGGTGGGAGAAAGGGAAAGAAAACTCAAGTCTTGATACCAGATGATTTATTCCAGAATCCTTATCCCACATCAGGATGTATACAATAACCATACTCAATGTGAGGGAATTTTACTATTCTTATGTTTTTTGGACAGTGACTTTTTTCATAGATATGTATAATGGAAAAAGTTGTGGAATAAATTAATATGAAGAGTCAAGCATGTGAACATGGCCAGTAACATGAGCTGAGAAGGAAGTGGATTGGCTACATATAATGGGCAGGAAATGCTGTCCAGCAAACTTGAACTTTGTTGATTTTCATTCATTAGTGAATTCATTAATCAACTCATTTAATAGTTTATTAACTCATTCATTAGTTTATTAATCATAACTTAACTGACTTATTACTTTCTTACTCAACATATATATAATTTAAAGCTCATGTGCTTGGCACTGTGCTTGGTACTAGGGATGGAATGGTACCTAAACAATCCCTGGCCTTAAAGAGATTACACTGTGATTAAGGGGATTACATATGTAAATATGATCCACACTAAAAAGAGCCAAGTATTAGTTTTATGGTGATATTAGTATTATGGTGACAATTGGTAACAACTATCTTTCTTCCAACTCTGAAAATAGGAAAAGTATCGAGAAATCCTCCCAGAGAAGTATATAGGTATGTATAAGTATCAGGCTAGGCTAAAAGGATAGGGAGCAGGGTTTAAAGAGGTCATAAGAGGAGAAAACAGTAGAGAATGTTGCAGGCAAAACAAACAGCATGTGCAGAGGCCTTCCAGCAAATAAGAATATAACATATTTAGGAAAATTCCAAGAAAGAACCTTCGACTAAAAATCAGATTTATGATAGAGCAACAACAAAATTTGGAATCAGGCATCTTTTGAAAAAATAAAATCTAAATAATCAGGTTCAACCAGTTTAAAGTGTAATGAGGGGAAAAAAAAGGATCTAATTCACATTAGCAAAAATACTTTTTTGAAAAAATTAGAATAAATCAACCTCAGGGAGAAGTCAAGATGGCATACAAGGAGGACGCAGAATTCGCATCTCCTCACAACTAGGGCACCTACCAGGCACCAGAGGGGGACTGTGGACACCTAAAGGGATGGGAAAAACCCCCAGCAACCAGGTAGGATGTGGGGCATGGGGGGAGTGAAGGGGGAGGAGAAGTGGAGGCGGGATGAGACTGGCAGCCCTGAGCGATGGCTGGGGGAGGGGAAGGGATCACATGCCTGCAGTGTGAAATTGGGGAACCACTGGGAGGGCAGAGGATCAAAAGGGAGCGTGGCCAGGTTTCCCCTGCCCACTTGGGCCCCAGGGAGCCTGCTGAGATCCTGGGCCTGATCCTCTGCCTACCGAGGTCCCGTCCAGCCACATGGGTCCTGAGGGAGTGGGAGGGAGGGAAGGGGGAGCAAAAGTAAAGGTCAGACCTTGGGGACAGGAACCCCTGAGGGGGGCTGGGGTAAGGGAGTAATTCCTACACCCAGCGGGACCCACTCACGGTTAGGGGTCCAGCAGTGCCAGGGGAGACTCTGGGGGAGAAGGTGGGGTAGGGGAGCAAAGGGAAATGGGCCAGAGATTTCCCTGTCCATTTAGGCACCAGGAAGCCTGTTGGGCTCCCAGGCCTAATCCTCTGCCCTCGGAGCCTCCTTCTGGCCATGCAGAACCCAAGCCCCGCCCCTACACCCCCACCCAGGGCCCCACCTCTACACTCGGAGACCCCCTCCCAACAAGCTGGGCCCAAACCCCACCCGCACACACTCAGGGCCCTACCTCCAAACGCCAGAACTCTACACTCCAGAGGCCCTCCTTTCCAAATGCTGCCTCTCCCCTTCCACAAAGATCCTAAGCAGAGGGCCCAACCCATGCTTGAAGGTCTCCCAGCCTAGGCCCTGCCCCCAGGGACTTTTCCAGTCTACTGGGTCCTGAGCCAAGGCCCCCGCCCCATGCTCAAACGTCACTACCCCCAGTCACTACCCCCACCGGCCTAGGTCCTGCCCCACCCACCTAACTTCTGCCCCACCCTAAACTCTGCCCCCATAGCCAAGGCTTATTTTTTTATTTTTTCCTTCTTTTTTCCACTTTTAGACTGGAGTTCTGTTTTACCTTGCTGATTTGTTGTTGTGGATTCTTTTATATTTTTATTTTTTCTAATAAATCTTTTATTTTTCTAATTTTTTTTTAACTTTTTTTTTTTTTTTGGGGTGGTACGTGGGCCTCTCCCGTTGCGGAGCACAGGCTCTGGACATGCAGGCTCAGTGGCCATGGCTCACGGGCCTAGCCGCTCCGCAGCATGTGGGATCCTCCTGGACTGGGGCACGAACCTGTGTCCCCTGCATCAGCAGGTGGACTCTCAACCACTGCACCACCAGGGAAGCCCTATTTTTCTAATTTTATTTTATTCTTTATACTTTGTTATTGTTCTCTCTATTTGGCTTGTTGCCCCCCACCCACTGTTTTTCTTCTTTTTTCTGTTGTGGGTTAATTTTACCTTGTTGCTGTTGTTTCAATTATAGTTTTATTTTTCCTAATATAATTTTTATCTTTCTAATTCTATTTTGTTTTTTCCTCTTTGATATTGTACTTCTCTTTTTTTTCTTTCCTCCTTTTTTTTTTAACCACATGACAAATCTTGCAGGATCATGGCTCCCAGGCCAGAGGTCAGGCACAGGCTCATGTGGTGGGCGCTCCGAGTCCAAACCGTTGGATTAACAGAGAACCTCAGACCCCAGGGAATATTAATCAGAGTGAGGTCTCCCGTAGGTCCTCATCTCACCACCAAGACCCAGCTCTATCCAACTGCCTGCAAACTCCAGTGCTGGATGCCTCAGGCAAAACAACCAGTAAGACAGGAATACAGCCCCACCCATCAAAAAAAAAAAAAAAAAAAAAAAGAAACAACAAAAAAATATGTTTCAGACGAAGAAGCAAGGTAAAAACATACAAGACCAAATAAATGAAGACGAAATAGGCAACGTACCTGAAAAAGATTCAGAGTAATGATAGTAAAGATGATCCAAAATCTCGGAAACAGAACAGAGAAAATACAAGAAACATTAAACAAGGATCTAGAAGAACTAAAGCGCAAAGAACCAATGATGAACTACACAATTACTGAAATTAAAAATACTCTAGAAGGAATCAATAACAGAATAACTGAGGCAGAAGAACAGATAAGTGAGCTGGAAGATAAAATAGTGGAAATAACTGCCATGGAGCAGAATAAAGAAAAAAGAATGAAAAGAATTGAGGATAGTCTCAGAGACCTCTGGGACAACATTAAACGCACCAACATTTGAATTATAGGGGTCCCAAAAGAGGAGAGAAAAAGAAAGGGTCTGAGAAAATACTTGAGGAGATTATAGTTAAAAACTTCCCTAACATGGGAAAGGAAATAGTCAATCAAGTCCAACAAGCACAGAGAGTAACATGCTGGAAGAACAAAATGAGAAACACACTGAAACACATATTAATCAAACTATCAAAAATTAAATACAAAGAAAACATATTAAAAGCAGCAAGGGAAAAGCAACAAATAACATACAAGTGAATCCCCATAAGGTCCACAGCTGATTTTTCAGCACAAAATCTGCAAGCCAGAAGAGAGTGGCAGGACATATTTTAAGTGATGAAAGGGAAAAACCTACAACCAAGATTACTCTACCCAGTAAGGATCTCATTCAGATTTGACAGAGAAATTAAAACCTTTACAGATAAGCAAAAGTTAAGAGAATTCAGCACCACCTAACCAGGTTTAGAACAAATGCTAAAAGAACTTCTCTAGGCAGGAAACACAAGACAAGGAAAAGACTTACAATAACAAACCCAAAACAATTAAGAAAATGGTAATAGGAACATACATATCGGTTACTTTCATTAAATGTAAATAGATTAAATGCTCCTACCAAAAGACAAACACTGGCTGAATGGATACAAAAGCAAGACACATATATATACTGTCCACAAGAGATCTACTTCAGACCTAGGGACACATACAGACTGAAAGTGAGGGGATGGAGAAAGATATTCCACACAAATGGAAATCAAAAGAAAGCTGGAGTAGCAATTCTCTGATCAGACAAAACAGACTTTAAAATAAAGACTATTACAAGAGACAAAGAAGGACACTATATAATGATCAAGGCATCAGTCCAATAGGAAGGTATAACAACTGTAAATATTTATGCACAGAACACAGAAGTACCTCAATACATAAGGTAAATGCTAACAGCCATAAAAAGGGAAATTGTCAGTAACAGGATAATGATAGGGGACATTAACACCCCACTTTCACAAATGGACAAATCATCCAAAATGAAAATAAGGAAACACAAGCTTTAAATGACACATTAAACAAGATGGACTTAATTGATATTTATAGGACATTCCATCCCAAAACAACAGAATACACTTTCTTCTCAACTGCTCATGGAACATTCTCCAGGATAGACCAGACCTTGGGTCACAAATCAAGCCTTGGTAAATTTAAGAACATTGAAATTGTATCACGTATCTTTTTTGACCACAACGCTATGAGACTAGATATCAATTACAGGAAAAAAAACTGTAAAAAAAAATACAAATATATGGAGGCTAACAATACGCTACTAAATAACAAAGAGATCACTGAAGAAATCAAAGAGGAAATAAAAAACTGCCTAGAAACAAACGCCAATGAAAACACAACAACCCCAAAGCAAAAGGATGCAGCAAAAGGAGTCATAAGAAGGAAGTTTATAGCAATACAATCCTACCTCAAAAACAAGAAAAAAATCTCAAATAAACAACCTAAACTTACACCTAAAGCTATTAGAGAAAGAAGAAGAAAAAAGCCCCAAAGTTAGCAGAAGGAAAGATATTATAAAGATCAGATCAGAAATAAATAAAAAAGAAATGAAGGAAACAATAGTAAAGATCAATAAAACTAAAAGCTGGTTCTTTGAGAAGATAAACAAAATTGAGAAACCATTAGCCAGACTCATCAAGAAAAAAAGGAGAAGACTCAAATCAACAGAATTAGAAATGAAAAAGGAGAAGTAACAACTTATACTGCAGAAATACAAAGGATCATGAGAGATTACTACAAGCAGCTATAAGTGAATAAAATGGACAACCTGGATGAAATGGACAAATTCTTAGTAAAGCACAACCTTCAGAGACTGAACCAGGAAGAAACAGAAAATATAAACAGACCGATCACAAGCACTGAAATTGAAACCGTGATTAAAAATCTTCCAAAAGGGCTTCCTTGGTGGCGCAGTGGTTGAGAGTCCACCTGCCGATGAACGGGATACAAGTCCGTGCCCTGGCCCGGGAAGATCCCACATGCCACGAGCGGCTGGGCCCGTGAGCCATGGCCGCTGAGCCTGCACATCCGGAGCCTGTGCTCAGCAACAGGAGAGGCAAAAAAAAAAAAAAAAAATCTTCCAACAAACAAAAGCCCAGGACCAGATGGCTTCACAGATGAATTCTATCAAATATTTTGAGAAGAGCTAACACCTATGCTTCTCAAACTCCTCCAAAATATAGCAGAGGAAGGAACACTCCCTAATGCATTCTACGAAGCCACCATCATCCTGATACGAAAACCAGACAGAGATACTAAAAAAAAAAAAAAAAAAAGAAAATTACAGCCCAATATCACTGAATATAGATGCAAAAATCCTCAACAAAATATTAGCAAACAGAATCCAACAACACATTAAAAGGATCATACACCATGATCAAGTGGGATTTATTCCAGGGATGCAAGGATTCTTAAATATGTGCAAATCAATCAATGTGACACACCATATTAACAAACTGAAGAATAAAAACCATATGATCATCTCAATAGATGCAGAAAAAGCTTTTGAGAAATTCAACACACATTTATGATAAAAACTCCAGAAAGTAGCCATAGAGGGAACCTACCTCAACATTAATAAAGGTAATCTATGACAAACCCACAGACAACATTGTTCTCAATGGTGAAAATCTGAAAATATTCCCTCTAAGATCAGGAACAAGACAAGGTTGCCCACTCTCACCACTATTATTCAACATAGTTTTGGAAATTTTAGCCACAGCAATCAAAGAAGAAAAAGAAACAAACAGAATCCAAACTGGAAAAGAAGAAGTAAAATTGTCACTGTTGCAGATGACGTGATACTATACATAGAGAATCCTAAAGATGCTACGAGAAAACTACTAGAGCTAATCAATGAATTTGGTAAAGTAGCAGGATACAAAATTAATGCACAGAAATCTCTTGCATTCCTACACACTAATGATGAAAAACCTGAAAGAGAAATTAAGGAAACACTCCCATTTACCATTTCAACAAAAAGAATAAAATATCTAGGAATAAACCTACCTAAGGAGACAAAAGACCTGTATGCAGAAAACTATAAGACACTGCTGAAAGAAATTAAAGATGATACCAACAGATCGAGAGATATATCATGTTCTTGGATTGGAAAAATAAATATTGTGAAAATGACTATACTACCCAAAGGAATCTACAGATTCAATACAATCACTATCAAACTACCACTGGCATTTTTCACAGAACTAGCACAAAAAATTGCACAATTTGTATGGAAACACAAAAGACCCCGAATAGCCAAAGCAATCTTGAGAACAAAAAACGGAGCTGGAGGAATCAGGCTCCCTGACTTCAGACTATAATACAAAGCTACAGTAATCAAGACAGTATTGTAATGGCACAAAAACAAAAATACAGACCAATGAAAAAGGATAGAAAGCCCAGAGATAAACCCACACACAAATGGTCACCTTATCTTTGATAAAGGAGGCAGGAGAATACAGTGGAGAAAAGGTAGCCACTTTAATAAGTGGTGCTGAGAAAACCAGACAGCTACATGTAGAAGAATGAAATTAGAACACTTCCTAACACTATATATAAAAATAAACTCAAAATGGATTAAAGACCTAAATGTAAGGCCAGACACTGTAAAACTCTCAGAGGAAAACATAGGCAGAACACTCTATGACATAAATCACAGCAAGATCCTTTTTGACCCACCTCCTAAAGAAATGGAAATAAAAACAAAAATAAACAAATGCGACCTAATGAAACTTAAAAGCTTTTGCACAGCAAAGGAAACCATAAAAAACATGGAGACAATGGGAGAAAATATTTGCAAACAAAGCAACTGACAAAGGATTAATCTCCAAAATATATAAGCAGCTCAATATCGTAAAAACAAACAACCCAATACAAAAATGGGCAGAAGACCTAAACAGACATTTCTCCAAAGAAGATATACAGATTGCCAACAAATACATGAAAAGATGCTTAACATCACTAATCATTAGAGAAATGGAATTCAAAACTACAATGAGGTATCACCTCACACCAGTCAGAAATGGCATCATCAAAAAATCTACAAACAATAAAGGCTGGAGAGGGTGTGGAGAAAAGGGAACCAGCTTGCACTGTTGGTGGGAATGTAAATTGATACAGCCACTATGGAGAATAGTATGGCGGTTTCTTAAAAAACTAAACGTAGAAGTACCATACGACCCAGCAATCACACTAATGGGCATATACCCTCAGAAAACCATAATTCAAAAAGAGTCACGTACCACAGTGTTCACTGCAGCACTATTTACAATAGCCAGGACTTGGAAGCAACCTAAGTGTCCATCGATAGATGAATGGATAAAGAAGATGTGGCATGTATACACAATGGAATATTGCTTAGCCATAAAAAGAAACAAAATTGAGTTATTTGTAGTGAGGTGGATGGACCTAGAGTCTGTCATACAGAGTGAAGTAAGTCAGGAAGAGAAAAACAAATACCGTATGCTAACAAATATATATGGAATCTGAAAAAAAAATTTTAAATGGTTCTGCTGAACCTAAGGGCAGGACAGGAATAAAGACACAGATGTTGAGAATGGACTTGAGGACACAGGGTGGGGGAAGGGTAAGCTGGGACGAAGTGAGAGAGTAGCACTGACATGGATACACTACCAAATGTAAAATAGATAGCTAGTGGGAAGCAGCTGCATAGCACAGGGAGATCAGCTGGGTGCTTTGAGACCACCTAGAGGACTGGGATAAGGAGGGTGGGAGGGAGACGCAACAGGGAGGGGATATCGGGATATACATATGCATATAGCTGATTCACTTTGTTATACAGCAGAAACTAACAGAACACTGTAAAGCAATTATACTCCAATAAAGATGTTAAAAAGAAAAAGAATACATCAACCTCAAATATGTGAGGCCTTTTTGAACCAAAATACAGTATTTTCAATATGGGAAATTTAAAAATTGAAATAAATGTAGAAATACACATATCTAGAAGGGAAACTTGAAGAGTATAACAATGTCAGTTTACCTCACTTGAACATAGAGTCACTGGAAAACCAACTAAAAGCCCAGACTTCTAATGCAATTTAACAAGGCTATGATCATGTTCATATTAAAG
Organism: Kogia breviceps; assembly: GCF_026419965.1. Taxonomy (NCBI): domain Eukaryota; kingdom Metazoa; phylum Chordata; class Mammalia; order Artiodactyla; family Physeteridae; genus Kogia; species Kogia breviceps. Next base: position 68,121,832 of record NC_081321.1, on the reverse strand, counting down.
AGAAAACACAGAGGAATAATCAAGAATTGCTTGAAAATAAATAAGAAGAATGGGAAACTTGCCTTAAAATATAAAATATACTAGAAGTTACAGTAAATAAAACAAATTGTTCTTGGCGTGGGTTACCAAAAGACCAAAATAAAGCCCATGACAATGACTCCAGTGTTACATACAAAGTTAGCCTAGGTGAGAAGCATTCAATAAATTATTATGGGGACATTAGCTTTCATTTTGGAAAAAAAAGAATACCTTAATACAAAAAATAATATATCCAGCGTGGACTAAATACCTAAAGAAAAAAAAAAAAATTCTAAAACTATTCAAAAAATGGACAATAACTTTAAAAAATATTGGCCTATGAATGGTTTTCATAGAGACACAAAATTACAGAGGTTTTAAAGGAAAGGGTCTGTGGATTTTTTTAGATATATATAGAGGGAGATTCAAGTTATATACAATAACGATTATCATAAGAAAAGTAAAAATACAAGCAAAAACTAGGAGAAAATACCTGCAGAAAAGATGTTTGTGTTATACATGTAAGTGCGGCGGAGGGACCCATTTTCACCTTAAACCCCACAAATCAACAAGAAAAAACTTCTCAATAAAGAACTAGGCAAGAAACCTGAACAATTAAATCCCAGGAAAATTACAAAGAGCTAATAAACAAAATAAACTCCACTGGTAAGTACGGAAACATGGTTTTGAAGCAACATAGTTTTGAAACCATTCCATTGGACATTTATTAATGCTGTCTATGTAACAGCCCCAATTGAAACAATGTAATGTTAATGAAAGCAGAGACGGTCATGAAAATTATGACACATTTGTATATACATCCAGAAGTAAAAAAATCACTGGTGATGTACATACACAGGGTAAAAAGTTAAAAGTATGCTTGTATAACTACATGTTGTAACTACATATAGAAATGCTTATGAAAAAAGTGAAAAGATATATACTAGAGAAGGGAAAAAGATGTGTAAGGATGCAATAATAATTTTTATGCTTTACTCCTAATTCTTCAGTACTGTTTCAATGTTTTCAACGAGATTCTATTTGAGTATAAATTAAGTGGTAAAAATTATCAATTAAAACAAAATCAAAGTATGTAGTAAGTGTTAGGCTTTGCTCTTGCCGTGTGAACAGGTAGGTAGGTACCTGCAAGCTGTCTCACCTCCTTCCAGGAATCACTACAGGGCCAGATGAGTTGTGTATCCAGATCTCTGGTGACCCCAAGCCAACGGAATTTCACCAAAATCTCTCAGTCCCATTCACTTGATATCAGATATGGCAAGCACCTCCTGGCCCTCCTGTTTGATAGCCTCTCCTGAATTGTCTATTTTGGGAGACCAGTCTGCTTACCTGGTATCCTTTGAACACCTCCCTCCATCCTTTATACACACACATACACACATCCATGGAACTTGACAGGAAACCCTGCCCTGAACTCAAGCCTTTTGGCCAAGGGTTACTTTCCCCCTCATTTCTACAGACCTCACTTCCACAGGCTTCTCATGCCTTGTTTTCAACGGGGATTCAAGGAATGGCTCAGCCCCATTATCAGATAGTCCCACCACTTCCATTCTGTAATCTCTGATCCTTCTAACCTCTCAAGGGTCCTCAAAAGCTGGTCCTGAACAAACAAAAAAATCTCTCATTAGAACTAGATCTATGGTGGCCACTCTGCACCCCGCATTCCCTCACTGCTCTATCCTCCTAAATGACTTCCTTTGAAGACAGAGTTCTAGGCATCATGAGATATATAAACTTGTTGAAATTCTATGCAAATTTTTAGCTTCCTCAATCCCCACCCCCCATTAAAAACTCATGTGCTTGGCATTGTGCTTGGTACTGGGGATAGATAGAATGGTACCACTATGTGTCACTTTGCCTCTTAAAATGAAGCTCCCAGTAGGCAGCTACTGGTTGAATTACGTCTCTCCCAAAAAAGGTATGTTGAAGTTGTAACCACCCATACCTTAGAATATGTCCTTTCTTGGAAAAAGGATCACTGCAGCTGTAATGTGATAACAAGGGTGGGCCCCTAACCTAATATGACTGGTATCCAGATAAGAGGAAGGCAAAGTTACACAGGGAGATCATCATGTGATGACAAAGGCAGAGACTGGGGTCATGCAGCTGCAAACCAAGGAACGCCAAAGAATGTCAGCAAACCACAGGAAAGAGGTAAGGAAGGATTCCCCTAAAGGTTTCAGAGGGAGCTTGCCCTGTGGACACCTTCACTGTGAACTGCTAGCCTCCAGAACTGTGCCATAATAAATTTCTATTATTTTAAACCACCTAATTTGCAGTACTGTTACGGAAACTAATACACAAACCATCGCTAACATAAGTGTCTTTGTTTCCGAAACTTCAAGATAACGACTCTAGACACCTAATTCAAGAAGGCTGTCATAACCCAGAATTGTTTAATGACAATGATCAACATGTACTTACACAATTCAAAGAATGTGGCTAATACCCATTACTAATCTTACCACTTATAGTGACAAATGGAATCTCCTCTGCTCTGATATGAATTTCATAATTCACTTATAAAAGCAACAAATATAGTCAGAACTCCTGTAGATTTGGAGAGACATAATGACCAATAAGAAATTGCCACTACTTCATGAAGCTGACTATGAATGGTAATAACCATTGTACTTCAATATTAAATATGGTATTTCTATAACTTTAGACAGATAATCTTTATGTTGTAGAAGTATTTATTTATTCCTAGTTTATTTATGTCTTGTTTTCTGAGGCAGATGTTGATCGAAAGCCTTCCTGGCACTTCTGGAAATGATCATAATTTTTTTCCTCTTCTGACTTTTTAAATTTAAAGAGTATAGCAATTGAATTGTGGTGCTGAATACTCCACTATAAAACTCAGAATAAATCCCATCTGATAGTGGTGTTTTAATCTTTAATATGCTGCTGCATCCACTATATTAATTTTAAGATATGTCTACACTTATATTCATAAGTCTATTGGCCTGTTTTGGTTCTGTTATTGGTTCTTGCTTGTTTGCTTTTTGTTTTGTTTTTTGAGTTTTGTTATTCTCTTTTGTATTTTGGTTTTAAATATCATCAGACCTTTAGCTATCAGTTTTATCTAGCTTCACAAAAAATAAGCGAGAAGTGTAACTAATGCAAGAAATACCATTTGATTAATGACTTGACAGAACTTACTTGTGAAATGCCTTAACTTGGTTCCTTGGAGAGAAAATTCTTTAATATGGTTTTCAAATTTTTCCCAGGTTTTTGATTCAGGTTGCCTACTTCTTCTTGGACTAATGTTAATCATTTATGTTTTCCCAGAAAAGTACTCATATTACTAAGATTTTCATATACATAATTAATATTCTGTTATTTTAAGCCTCCATACATCTGGATGCAGGCCCTTTCTCATTCTCAGTATTGTACTGTATATTTGAGATTTTCTATTTTGCCCATTACCTTTGCCATATATTGTTGATCTTTTAAAGAACAAGCTCTTACATTTATTCATTACTTCCCACTGTTTCTCCATATTCTACTTCATTAACATTTTCTTTTTACTTCCCTTAAACTTATTAGTTTATTGTATTGCTCCTTTCCTAGCTTCTCAGATTAGATGATTACTTAGATGCTTACAGAACAAAAATGACAACTAACTTATGGTGACAAAATCTCTATTATGCACAGAAATAATCCCCTCTGTTACGTAAGATAATCAAGAATTGATTAAACCACATTACATTTATCATCTGCATTCTGAAATCTAATGCCTAATGAAATATTCAGCGCTCTATTGAATTCCCTGTTTAGGTGGCAATTGGAACAGACTGACTGGGACAAATCTATAACAGTGAAAGAACAGAGCATTTTTCAGACGAGAAATCAATTGTATTTCAAATGGCAGTGAGTGGTGCAGGTAAAAGGTTGAAAGTCGACTAAGTATTTATAAGATTTGCCAGTGTAAATCACTGAGTGGTGGTCCATCTGCTTTGTCCCTGAAAATTTATTATACCTGAAAAGAGAAATCAACATCATAAGGCAGATCTGTTAAACCTGGTCTTAAAATTACTTGTGGGAACTACTGAATTTTAATAAATTTGATAATATGAATAAAAGGTTAAATATAAGGCTATGCAATAAATGTACTACATCTATTGCTATTAAGAGTAGAACTGGGGGGAGGTAGGTAAAAATGGGTGAAGGGGGTCAAAAGGTAGAAACTTCAGTTATAAAATAAATAAGTCCTGAGGATGTAACCTATATACAGCATAGTGACTCGTTAATGACACCATAGCGCGTATTTTAAAGTTCCTTAGAGAGAGTTGCTAAATAAAAGTTCTCATCACAAGAAAAAAAATGTGTAACAATGTATGGTGACAGATGTTAACTAGATTTCCTGTAGTAATCATTTTGCAATATTTACAAATATTGAATCATTATGTTGTATACCTGAAACTAATAAAATCTTATGTCAATTATACCTCAACACAGAAAAGTAGAACCTAAGCACTGTTTTAAATTTCACTTTATATGTCTATAATCTGTAACTATGGATTGAAGTGATGTTAAAACAATGTGATAATTAATGGATTTAGACAATTAAAAACAATTTCTGCAGTATCTTCAAAATTCTACAGCATGAGTTCAGTAAACTATCATAAAAAAAATTAACTTATACTTTCTGTTAGATTTAATTCCGAGTATTTTATTTCTATATGAAAAGTGATTTGAACTAATTTTTTTTCTGAATTTGACAGCTGTATACTGTGATTTTTTTCCCCCATACCCTTGGTTTACTTCTGCCAGCTTGAGCAAAAATACTGTTGCTGCAGGGTTATAGAGTCAGAACATCTTAAGCTCAAATATTGGTTCCTCTACTGTTTGGGTGATCTTACACAAATTACCTCTGCATTTTCCTCATTTTGTAGATTTCATGTGAAGATAAACTGTCATAACATACGTAAGGAACTAAGAAAAGTGGTTGGCACATAAAAGTAATTCAAGTAATTGCTCTGAAAGAAAAAAAGTTAAAATTATTCCATCGTTTTATAAATAAGAAATATAACCATTTATATGTACCTCTTGGATACAACTTGGTATTAATCCTGTAAAAAAAGTCCTCAGTTTTAAAATCTTTTAATACAATGTTTCCTAAACTTCAGATATAACCACATATTATGTGTACTATTGCCTATTTAATATTTTTCCAAATCATTCTTTTTTTCTCTATTCTCTCCTAGAATATTTAGACATGCTAGTTATATTTTTAAAATATAAACATAAATATAAAATTATAGGGATTAATTTAAAGATTACCCTTGTCCTCTTAGAATCATCCTGTGTCTGGCCAGTGGTAGTGTACCTCTCTTTAGTAATTATTGTTTTGAAGTTACATAATGATGCATGTCTCCAAGTTATATTCCTAATAAAATTTTCTAGCAATAGGAATTTTGTTCAATAATTTACAAAGCACGTAGATCTATGAACATTGAATGTGTTCAAGAAAATCTAGGTTACTGATTTAAAGTTAAGTAGAGGAACTAACAGGAGTTTATGATTCTCAACAGCTTCTAAAACTCATTAATAAATATGAGTATTTCATGCTAACTTACATAATAGCTTCATTAGTTTCAGGTTTTGGTTATAAAACATCTTTAAGAGACTTAACTTTAACTGATAATATGAAATGTGATTAACACCTGCTGCTACCACAAAGGAATGTGGTTGGGTTAAGTTTACTGGTAAAACTGATCAAAGCAAACTCCTTTTCTTTCAGGATTTGAAACAGAACAAGGAGCAGTTTCTGTATGTCAGAAAAAATTATGTGATGAGGGCTTCCCTGGCACAATGGTTAAGAATCCACCTGCCAATGCAGGGGATATGGGTTCAATCCCTGGAAGATCCCACATGCCACGGAGTAACTAAGCCCACGCACCACAACTACTGAGCCTGCACTCTAGAGCCCATGAGCCACAACTACGGAGCCCACATGCCACAGCTACTGAAGCCCATGCACTGCAACGAAGAGTAGCCCCCACTTGCCACAACTAGAGAAAGCCCGTGCACAGCAACAAAGACCTAACGCAGCCAAAAATAAAAATAAATAAAATAAATTTTAAAAAATTGTGATGAAAATAGCATATATATATATATATATCTCAAAAAAAATTTATTTGCCACATAGTCTCTAACTGTTCATGAGAAAACCTGGCTTTTTTCCTAACTATATAATTAAACAGAAAAAAAAAAAGATTGCTCCTAGGGACATATGATGCCAGACATATTTATGATATTACAGGTTGTAAAGTATCTATCTTGGTGTGTCTTATTAATATTTGATTAAAAATCATTGAATAACTCACCTATTTTGAAACATAATTATTTATGTATCAGAATTCTGTCAACCACATGGGTTATGTAATCCTTCAAAATTATTGTCGACATTTCTTATGGAATTTAGGCCCCTCCATTTGAGCTAACAGTTAAGTATAGTTAAAAACACCTGTCACAGTAGTAAAATTATTTTGAAACTATAAATGGCATTATGCCATATCCCTTTTCCTACAAATAGGGGGCAAGAAACCAAATCTTGTTAATAACCACTTCTTCAGCAAGAATATTTCATTAGGGTTTAGGGAGATGTATCTATATGCTTTCACAGTTTACATATGCATCCACAGAGTAAGTTATAAGATGCAGCTTTTAAATTACATGTAAAGTATATTCATCTAATTGAATAAATTTCTCCTCTCAGCAAAGAATAAGCCTGGTTGGACACATTTCCTTTTTCTTTCAACCCTTGCCCAATAAGTAACACCAGAAGGTAGGTAACTTTTCAACCAATGGCTATAGATGAGAGAGAGAAAAACAAGTTCAAAGAAGAGATGCTGGTTGTTCAGCTACTTTCTCGCTTGACAACCTATGAAGAATGGGCACCAGAAGCAAATTGGCATCCCATATTGCAAGGCAAGAGTTCCCTTTGACAACATTACTTTCAGAGGCAAAAAAAAAAAGAATGTGTAAATTTGTCAAACTGATAAGGTTCTTTTTCATGAAATAAAAATACTATTCAATAATCAATACTAATCAGTAATATAGGAACATCACATTATTTAGATGAAGAAGACATGGGGGGAAAGCCTTTGTAGTTGTATCTAGATATATCCATTCAAATAAAGAAAAAGATGCAATCTCAAATTACTTCGGGGAAAATGACGAAGTATGAAACACAGCAGAGAGTGAATATCAGGGGTGTGTAAACTGGAGAGGGAGTGCTCCACCTGAAGGCATCCCAGGTAAAAAAGAGAAAATTGAACACTGTGCAGGTCAACACAAAACACATGCTGACCTAATTTAGACTACAGGCCAGGAGACTGAGACCCCAGGGTTAAAGTCTAGGAAGTTAAAGAAAAGGTAAATGTACAAAGAGGAAGTTAAACTGAGCTCATCTCGTCTGCTTTCCCTAAAAAATCTAGATATTGGGCTTCCCTGGTAGCGCAGTGGTTGAGAATCCGCCTGCCGATGCAGGGGACACGGGTTCGTGCCCCGGTCCAGGAAGATCCCACATGCCGCGGAGCGGCTGGGCCCGTGAGCCATGGCCGCTGGGCCTGCGCGTCCGGAGCCTGTGCTCCGCAACGGGAGAGGCCACAGCAGGGAGAGGCCCACGTACCACCAAAAAAAAAAAAAAAAAAAAAACTAGATATTTTGGTGGTTTTAAAAAAAATTTTTTTTACATCTGTATTTTAGATTTAGCCAGTACAAAAGATTAGACATAACCAGAACACAAATGCACATTAAAAATGAAGCTGACAAATTAGTTTAATATTGTCAATATTACATAGCAGTCATTAAACACAAGTAGTAGACATCTTATATGCCTGGTCCCTTCCTACAGGGAACTGGTCCTCCTCCTTTCTATTCCAACCCCAGAGGCACTGTCAGGGCTATTATAGCCCTGGACACATGGCCCAAAGTTTCATTTAAGAAACGACCTATGATCCCAGAAAGGTCAGTCAGAGATCTTTTTCCAGGATTAATAGAGACACCAAGACAACTCCTTCAGAGACTGAGAAGAGTCTATATGCATAAAGGTGCATGAGATATTTCATTAACTTAGAGTCCCACAGAGAAAGGAGTGAACCCAAAAGAAACCAAAGACACAAAATGGAGACAAATACCCGAAACATAATAAGACACCTGGATCTAATTGTGCCTTCATCTAGTCAACCCCAGGAATTTTCAGTTATGGGGGGCTAATAAATTCTCTTTTGTGTTTAAGCAATTTTAGACTAAGTTTCTATTACTAATAAATAAAAGAGTGTCATAAATACAAGAAACAGAAAAAGGATTTCAGTTTAATTTGCTTTTATCCACTCACATCTAACTGCACCGCCCCCCCCCGCCCCCGGGGCTTTCCATTCAAATAACAGAACAGATTTTTCCCCAGGGATTTTTCTAACCCAACATACACAGGCATTCTAAATTATCCCATTATCCCAACCTAATTGTCACTACCTTTGGAGGAGGGGGTGGAAAAATAAAAGAAAAACATTATCTTATTTGATAACTCCCCAGGTTTAGTACATGTTCTATATATACTTTGACACCACCAATTCTTTAACAGAGGATAAAATCTATTTTTAAAAATCAAGATATCAATTACATTGAGTATCACATATAGCAGCCTTATTTGATGAGCCCAACCAAGTACTAATGATGTGAACTTAAAAAAAAAAAAGCTTAAAGCATGTAAACCAATTTTTATGTTATATGACATAGTACTTCAAAAAAAAAAAAAATCTCAGCCATATTATATCAATACACATGAATAGCAATATGTGGCCCAAAACAGAAATCACAAATACCATCCATTTACTAAACTCAGAGGCATGATTCATGAAAAGACTATTTCAGAATATCAGCTACCATCATCTCCATTTCCAGCAGTTAAATCAATAGCCCCTCTCGCCACATGTTTCAAAGATGAACCAAACCAGAGAAAGCAATGCATACTCACAAATTATAAAGCATGTCAGCCATGTTGCTTCGGTAATACAAAGCGTTTCTATATGCGCTTTCAGCTTCAGAAATTTTGCTCTGACTCTTGAGAACATTTCCAAGGTTACCCCATGCTGCCAAAAAGAAAAAGAAGTATTCAGGCTGAGTGTCATTCCAATTATATATGACATAATATCAGGCCGTCAGGAAGTACCACAATGAGAGAAAAAACTCTCTTAAAACATTTTTAAGAAAGCAAATTTATTTCCTTTATACTCCAACATTTCATCAAACTAGGGGGTTAAATACAATGAAAGCCTAAAACAAAAATTTTTATGTCTCAAAGCTGATATACATGTACAGTTCATCCTAAGGCCAAGAACTATGTTATCTTAAGATCACCTACAGAGACTTGAAGCTCTTTCAAATCTTGGTAGGGGTCTTCATGGACTGAAATTATTGTATACTTACTAAACCAGAAACTGTAAGAAATCATCTTAAAGACTTCATTCAAATACTAAAACACTGATAAATGACATAGAAGAACTGGGAATAAAAAAGAAGGTAACTAAGTAGATCAAAGCTATAAAAAGGCTTAATAGTCATCAGAATGTATCAGTAAACACTGCTTCTTAAAACAGTTAAGTATATATGGTTTATTCACATATAATGTTCTTTTATACCTTTCCTGTTAATAAATTCATACATGGGAAAATCAGTAACAGTGTTTTCACACAGTCACACTTAAAAATCGACACTTTCTGTATACTCTTTATGTTTCACTACAAATAATCATGATTTCTCAATATTATAAGACACCCCATTAACAGCTGCCCACACAGCATGGCTCTCAAACAGACCTATCTCTCAAACTTGGATGCTTCTCTTGTCTTCTTTCTTTCCCATAAGGAGATGGGTTGTCAGGTCCTGAAATCAGAGTCTCTCCCAACTAGAAGATGAGGATGAGAAGGCTCATGTGTGTCAAGATCTATTTATTTAGGTAATTAATAGCTGTATATGAAGAATGAAAGGGGGTTTGAGATATCACTTTTTAATGCATAAAAATGTGTAGCCTCTTTCAATCCCAAATTTGCTTTTGTGCTCTGTAATTTAACACTCTGTGCCTTTTTTTACTCATCTGTAATATGGGGGAGAATAATATCTCCTGGGTGTGTTGACAAGGATTAAATGAGTTTGTATACGTAGGGCGTTTAAGACAGTGCCTGCCATGTGGCAAATACTCAATAAATATTTTCACACCAAGTTTCATCTTTCACTGCAAACCAACATTCACACGCTACGAATAGGCCTTGGCACTATGAGTCCATAGAAAATTGAATCCTTATCTTTTTGAAAGATAAAAGTAACAAAAATACAAAGTATGAAAAACATATAGTAAAATAAATTGATTATCTTCAAATTTAATAGGCAGAACACCATATGTATTTTATATCCAAGCCCCCATCCCACCACCAACATAACAAAGTATGGCTCAATGGAAACTTCTAATAGCCAGGCTGTTTTTCAACCCACCTCACCTCTCCCAAAGTTGTGCTTTGATTGTGGCATTAGTAAATGAAAATATATTTACACTGGAATCACTTCGGAGAAATGCATCCAACTAGTAATTTAAGCACCAGGAAAACATCATTATAATGGTAAGATGGGATACCATCTTACCCATAGTCTTTGAACACAGATGATGAAAAAAAATTATAGCAGGAAATTACTTTGAATATTAAGGCATATTTCCAGAGAACTTGATTGACATTTTTTCAAGTACTTGTAGCCCAATTAATAGTTAATAGTCAACAAATACATAATTATGTCTAGAATATATATTTACTCATTTGGTTAGTGGTTCATTTATTAATTCATAAATGTATTTGTTTATTAAGCACCTATTTTGTGCCAGAAACATTACCGGGGGCTGGCACAACTGTACATACATACATACAAGTTCTCACCCACTCACAGCTTATGTTTGAAATGGGGAGTGGAGTGGGGATGGGAGGACCACACAATAGAAGAAATGAATTAACTTCAGGTGATAAGTGCTACAAACCATATAAAACAAAGTAAGATGGAGGGAATGAGGCTAATTGAAACAGGGATATCTTAGAAATAGGGAAATGGGTGTGATCTCTAAAAACTGAGGATAAAGAATCAGTCTTGCAAAGATCAGTGATTCCAGGTAGGGGGAAAAGTAAGAGCAAAGAATCTAAGATGCCTTCCACAGGGAAAGTCAGCAGAGGAGATGGCTATTTCAAAGTAAGACTACAACTTATAAATTAAAAATCATCAGCAAAGTTATCTGTGGCAAAGCCACAGCATGTGACTAAGTTTCTTTTGTCCAAACAGAAATCACTCACGTATTTATGATTAAGTCATTGCCCTAGGTAACGACAAAAAGAAGAAAATTTCCAAATTAAGTACGTATTTTTTAAACAATCTTAATTGCTTATGGGTGAAAGACGGAGTAGGGGAGAGAGGAAAGAAAGGGGAGACTTTGATGTCCTGAACTCATCTGACACTCATCAACAGGCCATTCTGTTCTCCTGTTGTACATATACAACAGGAAACCAGCTGGAGACAAGGTTACTTTGAGACCATGGTAAATGACACCAAGCAAGATCACTTCATTTTACCAAACACAAAAAAGAAAAAGGGCACACTGTACAACCCACAAAAATACCACACACCCCCTCTCTTGCTAAATGAATGAATTCTTTAACCAGGCATAGATAGAACTGTCCTAGCATCCAATCTAGAGGACTCCCCTGTTTCCTTAGACCCTTTCCCAAATCACCCAACCAAAATCCAAATCCAATAACAGGACATATAATGAGATTCCCCAAGACCCCAAATGGTGCAGTGTTCCTTCAGTGCAAGGAGTAGTTAAGCCAGCTTCCTTACTACCAGTGTGTTCCTGCTGGTCTCTGCCTGAAAGGCACCGACATAGAGGATTTCATCACATTCAAATTTGAAAACAATTCTTCAAAATCCCTTCTTCCTAATTGCTCTTTAGTACTGTGTTTACCAAAAGAGAGTTTAGGTTTTTAAGTAAGAGCTGACAAGACTAAGCCTAAAATTTTTGCCTACTTTTTTTTAATTGTTACTATTCCATTCTTTTAAATTTAAATACTATTGATTTTTGCTTCAATGCTACCAGAACCCAATGCTAACCTAAAGATTACTTCTAAAAATATAAAGCTACCCTATAGAATATAACCTAAGATTAAAAATCCTATTAGTAGTCAACTAAATAGTAACCTTTTCACAAAAGTTGTTCATGTTTCAGCGATAAAACAAAAAGTAGGAAAAAAATCCATTGTTGACATATAAACCAGTTAAAATCTAGCTTTTACAGATATATTATAGTTTAAAGGAAAATACATTAAAATAAACTATAAAAAGGGCTAATGTGATGATTTCAAATCTATATAATTAACCTATAGAATTAATCATTGTAGCTTTAGCGTTTTTTTTTTTTTTCCTTTACTTGACAAATTTGATCATATCAACCAAGTCAACTGTTTTATATCAGATCAATTTTTACACCTTGCTGGTCTGATGACTTGAAAGTATCCAAACCAAAACTCAAAAAATATGGACAAATATTCCAAGGCTCATGGATGGGACAATTTGACATTATAAAGATGTCAATTCTCCCAAAATTAATCTATAAATTCTATATAATTCCAATCAATATTTTAGCATAATTTATTAACAAACTCAAAAAATGTATTCTAATAACCATAATAGAAGAGAAAAATGAAACTGGGTCTTTAATAGCATATTCACCATATACAAAGGTAAACTCCAGATGGTTTTAAAAGATAAATGTGAAAAAGTAAAGCTAACAGAAGAATATATAGATTATCTCTGTGGAAGGGAAAGTGGCTTCTTAAAAAGACCTCCAAATAGAACTCAAAAAGTAAAACACTTGATGAATTTGAGTATCTCAAAATGAAGGACTTCTACTTATTGAAGGACACTATGGACATGCATTAATACACCAGAAGATATTTCAAACATCTAAACAAACAAGGAACTGTACTTAGAAATAAAAAGAACTCCAAACAAAGCAATAAGAAAATACGAAACCCAACAGCGGGGGGGAAAAAACTGGGCAAAGGATATGAACAAGAATCTACAAAAAGGGAAACCAAAATAAATTCTAGAATACATTAAATAATTTTAACTAATACTCAAATTCCTTAGTAACCCAGAGAAATGCAAAGTATAACAATGAGACTTGAGATTGGCAAAAATTAGAAAACTGGATAAGGCCAAATACTGGTGGGGATGTGGGAATGGACCCTGTGTACTGTCAGGGGCCTTGTAGCCTGGGGAAACCACTGTGTTCTGCCATCTGACAATACTTACTCTGTCAAATCAGCAAATATTACTGACTACGTCATGAATAATCCCTGACCAGCAATCCCACTCCCAGAGAAATTCTAAGAGAACATTAAGAGGATGTTTAATGCAAGCCTGTTAGTGTTGGCTAATAGTAGGAAATAATCAACCCGTCCATCATGGGAGTATCATGTGAGACATAAACTTCATGGATTACGATACAGCAGTGAGGACCAGCAAATTCTGTGTAATACTGTAACATGAATGAACCCTGAAAAGCCTACAAAGATTCAAAATATCTAATGCATTCTTTTAAAAATATTAAAAATTCATTCCCATCCAAAATATCACTACATATTTTACAAGGGTACATTATAAATCTAAGGATGCAAATCAAGTACATTAGAGCAGTTAGCTATGATACAAAAGGGAAATTCAAGTTAGGAATAGAGGTAAAAGGGAATAAATACATAAATAAAAGAGGAAAGTTATAGGGATCACCCTGAAATCTGGTTGCAAACTGAGGAATATAATTAACTTCTGCAGCTGGGTAGCAGGGGATGAAAAGGAGAATGGAGGCGAGGTGAGGACAGGAAAGAGGGACAAAAGGAAAATGAAGGTCACACTTCACATTCTTTTAAAATAGAGATGGGGTTATTCTATATCCTACTTCAGGAATAAAGGGTTTTAACATTCACTAAACTTTTTCTTGTACTAAGACAATTTGAAACAGATGTTTGAGATTATCTTCAAATTTTCACTTGGTAATTATACTTTGGACCAACATAAAGACCTTGTATTTTCATTAATATTTAATGTCATTTACACTTTTTACATTTTTAATCTCATATATTTTATTGATGCATTTATTTCACTGCAGTGACCTTTAAAACTACAGTTTGATTGGAATAAAATCCCTGAAATTCTTCCAAGAAATTGCGAGTGAAGCCTAAATATCTAGTTTTTTAAAGTCTGTATTTTAATAGTGTGCCCAGATGAATCCAATTCACACATTAAAGCACTGGAGATAATAAAGCACTTATTTGAAGTTTTAAAAAAATGTAATCAGTTTATATTAAAATCTCAATGTAATTTTTGAAAGTTTTTCCCAACAAACAGCATTTCAAAATATTCAGAGTACTCATTTTATTCCTATTTTTGACACAGTTTATACTATAAGAAGCTGCTCTTGTTGGGGGAATACTGTCCCATTTCATGGGCTTAACGTGCACCACTACAAGCCTAGGTAGAGAAAAAGAGAAAGAAAAGGTGAAGGGAGAAGGGGAGGTGGAGAAGGAATAAAAATGTATGTATATTGGGATAATAAAAATAAATGCTTTCATTTATTTAAAGTTTACTATATGCTTGACAGTGTCCAGGATTTATTTAACACAAAAATAACCTTTGAGGTCCATTACTATACCCATTTCATTGATGTATAAACTGGTTAACTTTTTAAATTGCAAAGTTAATGACAATAGAGAACCAGATCTGTTTCCAGGCATCGAAATCTCACCCTCTCAATACTGAGTTGGAATACAAAGTAGATCACATATTATAGTACTCAATATTTACACATATTTAATTGAGGGACTAGAGTATAATACAGAACCAAGATAAATTATCCAAACGAGTCATCCCTTCAGAACTGGTAGAGACAAAATACTCCAGCAACAGCACACTAAAGCTATCTAGTACCCATATTTCATAATGTATTTTCTATACCACAGAAAAATTAATGCCAAACAATATATTAAGTGTTTTACATTTCTTTGGGAATGGAATTTTAAAAGTCACATTTTCTAGTTAATGCAATGGAAAGAGAACAGAGTCTACCTATGTAAATAAATGGTTGTTGCTCAAAGATACTGGGGATTTAGGTACATTTATCAAGGACTCCTAAGTGCCCTGAATATGCATGTGACAGAGATTTAAAAA
The DNA here is from genome assembly GCF_026419965.1 of Kogia breviceps. Taxonomy (NCBI): domain Eukaryota; kingdom Metazoa; phylum Chordata; class Mammalia; order Artiodactyla; family Physeteridae; genus Kogia; species Kogia breviceps. The sequence continues at coordinate 68,106,529 of NC_081321.1, read as the reverse complement.
GCATTGTTTAGCAAGTATATGACTTAGTTCTTAGGACTAAGCATATATGATGATTACATTAAGGAAAAGCAAACAGATGCTTCTAGGTATCACTGGATAAGCTTTAGGAAATCTCATCTGTAAAGTTATTTTATTTTCAAAAAGAAAACGAAATTTTTCTTTTAAGCAAAATCAGGAAGCAAAGAAGCAAGAATAACTCATATCTCAAGGGCCCTTCACACTGGTATTTAACTGCATCTAAAAGGTATCCACTTACTAAGAAACTTGACCTTAATTCACAAGGAAAGCTTCTCTTGTACTTCTTCCACAATCTGCCACAGTTCATTTTATGTTCTTTGAAAGGCAGAAAAACAATTAAATATTCCCATCTTGCAAAAGTTCTTCTAAAGAGAAAATCAAATGTGAGCCCCTACTGGAAATGTTAAGTGATCTACAGCAATGAATCCCTCCAAAATTTTTTCAAAGCCCTCATGCAAATACAGCAGTTCTAAGTTCATAAATTAATTCAAACTTACTGTGAAGTAACTACTGCAATTTCATAGCACTTGATATATTTCACAAAATCAATGCAGGGAGATTTGAGCATTTTTTTTCAAGGATATATATATTTTAAAATTAATTTTATTTATTTTATTTTTGCCTGCATTGGGTCTTTGTTGCTGCACGCGGGCTTGTCTCTGGTTGTGGCGAGGGGGGGCTACTCTTCGTTGCCACGCGCAGGCATCTCACTGCGGTGGCCTCTCTTGTTGCGGAGCACGGGCTCTAGAGCGCAGGCTCAGTAGTTGTAGCGCATGGGCTTAGTTGCTCCGTGCCATGTGGGATCTTCCCGGACCAGGGCTCAAACCCGTGTCCCCTGCATTGGCAAGCGGATTCTCAACCACTGCGTCACCAGGGAGGCCATTCAAGGATATATTTACTTTACACTAAAAGTTTGGAGATATTTATATTCATTGATTATTTAAAAAATTTAAATAATTTTATGATTACAGCATGCATTACTCTTTGAAAAATTAGCTAATAAGATGAATGAGGGTGGTAGGGAGACGCAAGAGGGAGGAGATATGGGGATATATGTATAGCTGATTCACTTTGTTATACAGCAGAAACTAACAAACCATTGTAAAGCAATTATACTCCAATAAAGATGTTTAAAAAAAAGATGAATGAAACTCTTAATATTCAAATTTTAGCTACTTAACATTCAGGCATGCAGTCATGCCTCACGGTTATCATACCAGCATTTCCATTTCATTGGTGCAGTGAACACAGCCACCAAAATCAGCAAGGACTCCATTTTTGACTTCTGCCCTCAGCTGTCATTTATTTTTACTTTAGAACTTTAATATATGTCTTTAGTCCCTATATCAACATCAAGTTCTATGTAAAGATCTGGCAAAATTGAAACATTTAATACTGTTTTAAATAAGATGATAAATCCTAAATTTTGCTTCCTCCAATTCTAAGTTACTTGTTTGAAATCAGAATGCTACCCCCAAAAAAGGTTTAAACATTGAAATTTGCCAGTTATCTAAGGCAGGCCAGCAGCAAAAGAAAATAAATACAGGAGTGCCTAATGTACCTGTACTGGATGAGGAAACTGCCTCAGAGAAAGTGACGCTTAAAAGCTAACAGAGCTAAAAGTTATGTCCGCTCAGTTCCAAAGCCCTTGTTTTAATCACTATGGAAAACTTGGACTTCAGATGTGTTCCCAAAATGGTGTTACTAAAGATATAAGTTAAATAAATGTCATTTTAAAATATAAAGGATAATTATGTTAAAATTTCTAATCTCAATGAAAAGAGAAAAAAGAGAAAGAAAGTAGGAGGGGAAAAAAGAGCCACTCAATTGCATGAAACTTAAGATTAATGTGAATGTGTTTTTTTTTCTTGTTAACCAGAATGATTTCTCATTCTATCCATTAGCAAACATTGTAAGGGAGTCAGCATTTGTAGCCTGGGCTTTTTACTAATTGTATGATAGTGACTCCAGGGAAATAAGAGCCCTTATAAGCCTACAATAATTTATTTTTCCTAGTAATTATACCTTGGATTATTACAGAAACGAACATAATGTTAAGTGGGTAAAAAAAAAACTGCCTGGCTAAAATGTTAAGTGGAAAAAGTACACATAATTTAAAGATTATGATTCATATGATACTGGAATACATATACTATACACTTTTACACTCTAATTAGAGCAATTTTATAATATGCAATTATTTCTCGTTTCCCTACCTTTGGTTACTTCACACGGACCTGAAAATAAGTTTATTCCTAATAAGGGAAAAAAGTATTAAAAATGAAAAGATAAAATTCAGTATTCCACTGATATGTTAACATTGTCTTGACAGCATTGTTAGTCACTACGCTATCTATGTGGATATTGTAATATCCACATATACAGTTCAGTGCAGGTTTTTTGGTTTTAACACACCTAGGGTTATTCCTTAGCATTTTACCATCTGCGATCTCTACTGTATTCTGACTAACTATGAGCCACCCCCAGGTCCACAGTTCAGGGTCTGCTATCAGTACCACGCATGGTCTGTGAAGCTGGGTCTCACCTGTGGAAGCCTTCACTCTTTAATTTCCCATCTGTGCTCAAAATTTTTCCCATTGCCTCTCCATCAAAACAAAACAAATCTCTTTATGTTCCTTTCTAATAGCAATGTGCTCTCTGTGAAGTTTCTGATTAACTAACCCACAGCATTATACATGAAGACAGTAAATACAATTGCATTTGCAAATATAATGACTGGACAAGGAGGAAGAATTTAGAAGCATCTGAGCTTTGAGGCTCTCCTCAAATCTTACCAATAGACCCTTTTTTTTTTTTTTTTTTGCCTATTACACTGTCAATCTAAAACACTTGGTGAATATATAACTGGTATATAGTGACCCTATTTATACAAAAGACATACCAATTCAGTAAAGACTCATCAGAAATTCCTCACATCTGGCTGATCTCTTAGCCTATGAGGCTGTTCAACCATTACCATAGGTTGACTGTAAATTCTACAGAGTAGTTGAGTTGCTTCTGATTTCATATAAGGAACATAATAGACCCAAAGAATCTTTTAGAGTTTGTCTCCAACTTATTTGGTATCATTTGAATCTGGCTCAGCTCTAAAAGATGAACAACCTTTAGAAAAGGCAAGAGTTTAGGAATTCTAAACACCTCCAAGGGGGAAAAGAGAGAAGTGATTTTTTTTTTTTTAGTTCTCTCTTTTGTTCCTTTACAATCCAATCTCATAAACTAATTTATCTCACAGTGAATCCTGTCATCATTTGGATGGGTCCCTGCCATCGAATGGCCCCAGGTTAGTTTCCTATTATGTGTCACTAAAAGGAAATTTGATGTGGAAACATAAACCAAAATATCCCAAACCTAAGGTTTTAGTTCTAGTTCTGTTAACAATTAGATCTGGGTACACTGAAGTAAATTACTGGACTCTCCTATTTCTTATTAACAGTAGTAAATAAACATGTAATATGGGCCAAACCCTGGGCTAGGGTGCTACACACACTCTGTCCCACACAGTGGTATTGCTATACTCACTATACAGATCAGCTACTTGACACTCTAAGGACGATGATAACAGCTATTTATGGTCTGGGTTAGGATTAGGACCCTGATCTACCTTACTGTAAAATCTGCCCTACTTACCATGCCTTTTCTCCCTAAGCATTCCACCTCTCTTTTAGTTCCTCATCTGTAAAACAGATGTAACAATGCTTGCCCAAGTTAAACTCCAGCAACACTGAGATAATTAAATAAGAAAATAGAACTCTGCAAAGTACATTACTATGGAAAAGGAATAATATGTCATTAATAGATCATCCATAAAAAACATAACCAGTTAGATATACATTTTAACAGTATATCTCCTGTATTCAGAATCTATGGTCATGCTACTGAGAATTTCATTACCAAGCAAATCCAGGCCAAGAAAAACAAATCTCAAAGCAACATTAAATACTCTCAAAGCCAGTTTTAAGAAGAGAAAAATAATAAAAATCAAAGATTACATTTTAATAAAAAAAAATCAGTTCCTAAGATGAACATGCAGTATATCACAAATATCCATCAGAACACCATGTTATACGCTATATTACATTAATATATTCAATATATTAATTTAAAAAAAATTTTTGGCTGTGTTGGGTCTTCATTGCTGCTCGCGGGCTCTCTCTAGTTATGGCGAGCGGGGGCTACTCTTTGTTGCAGTGCATGGGCTTCTCACTGCGGTGGCTTCTCTTGTTGCTGAGCACAGGCTCTAGGTGCACGGGCTTCAGTAGTTGCAGCACGCAGGCTCAGTAGTTGCGGCACACGGGCTTATTTGCTCCTCGGCATGTGGGACCTTCCCAGACCAGGGATCAAACCCATGTCCCCTGCATTGGCAGGCAGATTCTTTTTTTTTTTTTTTTTTTTTTAATACCAGCAAAGCAAAAGCAAATTTGGGAGCAGAAAACAACTGCAATTTGAGACATGCAACTATAGCAAACCACATGTGAGTCCAGCAAAAAAAGGAGAGGAAACTTTTTGTTGAGGAGAAGGGAAAGTTGGGAGGGGCTGTTATAAACGAAAAGTCCACTATAGCAGGGGTCCCCAACCCCCGGGCCACGGACTGGTACTGGTCTGTGTGGCAGGCAAATTCTTAACCACTGTGCCACCATCAGGGAAGTCCAGTATATTAATTTTTGACAGTCACTCTTAACTCAGCAGCTAGTGCTGAACATGGAAAAAGTAGAGTTAATAACTAGAGAAAACAGCATTTTAAAAAGTGAAAAATGATCAGTAAAAACAAATATCAAGAATAAAATATTTATGTGAATAGAAAAATGTTTACTTATGAATGCTAATGAGAAGAAAAATTAGCTATTAAATAAATAAATTTCTAAAAATATCAATTGGGCTTCCCTGGTGGCGCAGTGGTTGAGAGTCCGCCTGCCGATGTAGGGCACACGGGTTCGTGCCCCGGTCCGGGAAGATCCCACATGCCGCGGAGCGGCTGGGCCCGTCGTGAGCCATGGCCGCTGAGCCTGCGCGTCCGGAGCCTGTGCTCCGCAATGGGAGAGGCCACAACAGTGAGAGGCCCGTGTACCGCAAAAATAAATAAATAAATAAGCAAACAAACATATCAATTACCTTTCTATATGCACAAATCTTGGGCAACTATCATTTTAATGTATTTTCTTCTATACTTTCAGCTAACTACGAACAACAGAAAAAAAGAGGGAGGTTAATTTTCTTTGCCTTTTTTGCTGCTACAGGACAGATAAGGGTTCTTCAAAGGCTGTGCAGCCAGTACTTGTATGAGGCATTTTTGCATCACTTGAGAAACAATACTGAAACAAAGGATGATGTTATTCATTTAACAGCCTTAAACGTACAACTCAGAAAGTCTACTTCCAAACAGCGAAAGGAAGCTGGTACATAGACGGGTAGAATAAATAGGAAGAACCAGAAGGGCAAATGCACTAAAATGGCATTCTCACATCAGTTGAGCACTATGAGAAAGAGAAGGGCTGCCCATTTTCCTGAAGCTCTAATCTTAACTGGACTGGATCCCAACAGGGAATTTTCAGAGGCCATTAAATGCTCTTTTACACCAAACACATCTACTGGATACATATTAGTGTTTAATAAATATTACCAACTAGAAATTATGACTAGATATGTGGTTTTAGAGGCATAAACCCCTATATTCCATCCATGAGTCCTAAGTGGTGTTGACGTTCAGAGGATTTACATTTTAGGTTGATTAAAACCCACAGAGAAGCTGTATTTCCCTATAAAATCATTAGGATCGGGGGTAGGATTTACTTCTTTAAGTCTAAACTTTTAACTTAAAAACCTCCAGGCTCAATTTGGACATGAGCTGGGAACCAACAGCCATGATCAAAGCAAGGCAGGCCTCTGATCAAAGTACCACTTAAGACTCTTGGTTCTAGAATCGCACCACAGAGCCCAAAGGTATCACACAGAAAGAATTTTAGTGACTGTATCACCTGCCCGAAAAAACCTTCTCAAAATCATTGTCCTAAACTGTAAAAGCCAAAGAGATTTTTAAAATCTTGTGCCATTGCTTCCTAACAATAGAATTGCAAGAGCAAAAGTAATTTCAAATAGTGATTGGAGATAAGAAAAATGCACAACACATGGATTTGTACAATATCATTAATTAATATGCTCATGTTTTCTTTATATAAACCCAGAAACTTATCTCTACTTGAAAATTGTTTTCAACACTCACGTGAATATGGACAAAGCATTCAGTTTTAACCACTAGAGTGAACACGACTTGAAGCTGTCCTTGGGAAATATTCAGATAATATGAAAACAGACTAAGTAGAGAAATGAGGTATTCTATACCAGTTTTGCAAACCACCAAAGCTTATTTGTAAAACTCAAAGAGAATAAGCCAACTGAGAAAGTAAAGCCAGATATTATCTCAACATATCTCAGACCTCCTGCTTCTTCCTGGTAGTGTCGCGATACATAATTTGAGAAATTTACTCTCTTTTCCCAAGGAAAGAAGAGAGAGGAAGAGAAGAAAGAAAGTTTATCACATTTCTTTATTATACCAACTCCCAGTTGTAATATGCAGAGCCCCAACTTATAAGACTATAAGTTTCCTCTGCCATCCAAGGAAAGAGCTGAAAAAAAAGTTTGTTGACACCTCAGTTATCTGTTCTTGTCAAAATTTGACTCTCAGCTATTGTATTGCATATCTAATCCAGTTCCTTCTTTCTAAACTTCCAACTCCTAGAGAGAAAGTTCTCCCAATTAAAATGTATGCCTACACTACTCCCCCAAAAGATGTTAATGTTGATATTTTAATATAATACCCAATGGTGTTTTACATAGAGAAACTGAATTATGCTGTTTAAGGTGACCGAATAAATGTTCAGAGCGGCAGCTAACATCACTGGGATTTAGACTCCTAAATACAAGAAACAACAAAGCCCCTAATAGAGTCCAGCCCTCGAGCAAGGTGGTTTGTTTGTTTGTGCTTGTTTCTCTCTACTATTTAATCAAGTTGGATTGTAGTGTCTTACTTGGTAAATAATATTATTTTTAAATCACATCTTTTAGTGTTTGGTCCTTATTTTTTAGTAAGCACATGTATGTTTCCACTAGATCCCCCTGGATGGTAATATTCCTATTTTTAAATCAGAAATAAATGTAACACTAAACTAAAAACTAAAACTAAACGGAGGAGAGATTTCTAATTTAACACCCATATGCATAAAAATAGGGCTCACACTTTGTTTCTCCCATAGAGTTATATAGAAACAGTCTGCTACATCCAAGTCTTTTTCAATAATTATACAACTTGTAACATCTAAGATTTTTCCATAATCCTTGAGACTTAACTGTAATTTTCTTTTACTTCCACCATCACCAGTAATAGGTGTGCACGTGTAATAAGGGTAAAACTAAAAAACATGTGTTTGTCTTCTTGAAAATCTGCTATATCTGTGACATTATCTGCAAGTTTATATTACAGCAGAAAACAAATATACATTACCTCTCTGTGTTTTATAAGGGTCAAATACCTGTAATTTGATTTTGCTTGAGACAGTGTTCTAATACACTTTTTAGCTTACTTAGGCAATTTGGTTCTCTTTTGTCGAAGGAGAATTTAAAATTTCAAAAATATCTTCTATGTCATAAACAAACAACTCTATTCTCAAACTCTAACTTCTAACGTAGCTAACCCATTCCTTAATAGATGCTAGATTGAAGGATATTTCTTACGTGTTTCTCTTTCCGACACTACAGTGAAACTCGATGTTCAGAGACTGCCTCCTAGTACAGAACACATGCTAGCCAGAAATTACAAATATTTGTTAATGAATGTATTAATTGATGGGAAAGTAAAGGCAATCGCTAAGCTTAGAAACTGCTTGAAAGCAGGAATCCAGAAGGTTAAACGGTTCTGAAGATGGTATTCACCTTGCATACATCTGTGAAACTAAGAGGAACAGGGCTTGGGGTTTAGTCGGCTTCAAAAGGGAGGTCAGATTGGAGAAGCCAAACTCAAACCCCCTGAAGGGAAGTGCCAGTCTCAGTCAGGGACATGGGTGAAAAACAAATTTAGAAGAATATAAATTTGATAAAACATTATAAGTAATTTTGGGGCTTATTCCAGGAATGCAAAGTAGGTTCAACATTAGAAAATCTACTAATATAAACCATAACATAAATAGATTGAGTGGAGAAAATCACTATCATTATCAACATTAATTCCTAAAAAGAAATTTTAGACTAGAAATAAGAGGAAAACTCTACTGATAAAAGCTGTCTACTGAAAAACCTATAAAATACACCTAATTAATGGTGAAATATTTAAAACATTCTTTCTTACACAAGAATAAGACAAAAATCCTGCTGTCATCACTCTTGTTTGAGATTGTAAAGGGGGTTCTAGCATAAAATAAGAGAACACAAATGAAAGAAACAAAACTGTGAAATAAGAAGAGGTATGGGGGAGGTCATCAACTGTTGTGGTAATAGCTTTCCCTTAATCTGCAAAATGCATGTTTTAGTAGCATTGTTTAAGCGGTTCAAATATGAGGTATGTGTATATATTTCTCAATGAATGAAATATTTCATATATGTTTAATAAAAGAAAAGCAAAGAAATGTTAGAGAATTTTAAGAATCAAATACAAAACTAATATGGAAATCAGAATAAAGTAACTTTACACTTATTTTAATTATATGAGTTTCAGTTCCTTTGAAATATAACCACTAGTAAATATATTCAATCTAAGGCAACACTAATTTTAGGTTTGAGGGTTTTCAAAAACCCATAAAGATTCTAAAAGTTCTGTTACGGATAATCCCAAAGAAACAGCAGCATGTCACCTACTTCACTGGTAATACACCATAGGACCATTTTCACTGAGTCTGTTGTGGTCTGTTTTTTTGGTTTGTTTGTTTTCTTCTTCCCTACACAACTGTACTTGCAGCCATTAGAGCTGGAACCAAAGAAAAGATTTATGTGTTACTCCATTCTTAGTGGCAAGGAAACCCCGTGCTTTTGAACTACTGTGACTTAGTCTATCTCAACTGAGAAACGACCGTAATTGATTTCCTCAAGAATCAAATGTTTAAAAGGGGCCTTAACAATTTAGCAGATTTACTTGTTTAATTCCTTTGGTAGAGGCAATGAGACATTTTCATTTCACTCTTGTCAGTCCCATTATTTTATATTTCTTTTTTCTACTCAGAAGAGACAAATTGAGAAGAAACACTGAATTTCTTTACCCTCTGGAAACCTGATTCCACTTTGCATTGTTTTTCTCTCAATCAGCCTTTTAGGGGGCTTTTTGCTAGCTATCTCCTACCACATCTGTTAAAAATGAAAATCTGTATTTTACAGCTTTTTAACTCAGGCCAGCAAATCTGATAAGATATTACACTGGTTTTCCTTCCTGACTTAACTGCTTCATGTTATTTTTCATAAATATCTGTACCTCTTTTGAAAGTTTTTCATCTTCAGAAGTAACATGACAAATTAGCTAAGAAATATAATAAGATTTATTACACAATCTCAAAGCTAGCTGGTTAATTGCAATTTACCATAGTTAAAGAAGACAGTCAATTAGAGGTAATCAAAAACTTAGACTATAAAATCCATAAGGAATTAGTCAAGTTTCACATGACTTAGAGGTTTAGATTTCACTTAAATTATGAATTCTTTCCTTCATAAAATGATATTCCTTCCACATACTTGTTTGTTGAAATCTGCAACCATGTGAAGTTGAAATTGAAGTGTCAATTTTACAGAAATCCAGGAAAAAAGAAAAATTGTCAAATGTTGCATGGCTGAAACAACTATTTAGTTTCTGTTTTTCTGTATCTAAATGGGCAATATTTGTCATTTGCATAAGGAGGCGTCAAATACAGGATGTGTGAGCAATCACCCTTAGAGTTTCAAATACGTGTATCATTATATACACATCTTTTATATCTATCATTTCACATATTTACATTAGAAAAAGGCATTAAAATAAATGTTTTCTTGTTAAATTTTCCTTGGATGAACCCTGCTTCATTGTTCCTAATTATTTTAAGAAATTGTTTCCAAACAATTAAAAAGCATAATCATGTTCTCTAAAGCAAACTGATAGAGTTAATAAACCAACCATTCTAAAGAGCTGATTTGATTTTTTTTTTTTTTTTTTTTTGCGGTAAGCGGGCCTCTCACTGTTGTGGCCTCTCCCGTTGCGGAGCATAGGCTCCGGACGCGCAGGCTCAGCGGCCACGGCTCACGGGCCCAGCCGCTCCGCAGCATGTGGGATCTTCCCGGACTGGGGCACGAACCCGTGTCCCCTGCATCGGCAGGCGGATTCTCAATCACTGTGCCACCAGGGAAGCCCGAGCTGATTTGATTTTTAATCTATAACTTGAAAAAATGTAAATGCCTTTTAGCACACCAGCTATGCTGCCTATATGTTAGCATTCTTTTTTATGTATATGTGCCCACTGATCTGTTTCTCTATAATAACTTTGTTAGTCTCTGCTTATGACCTTAATCACTAAGGAAGTCAGCGAGTAGGTGGTTTTCGGGAAGACTGGTGAAGAGTTTGAGATGTGGACAAATCACCCAGGTGGAGAAGTCCCACATAGATAGGAAGTCACGGGGAAGGTAATTTAGAAATTCAATGACACATTTATTGACCCCGCACTATATCCCAGGTAGTGGTCTGGATTCTATACAGGAAGGAAAATGAAGGCAGTCTTTGGACAGAACCTTGCAGAATGAATCAGTTTGGGGAGGAGACAAATCCATACAAGAGACAGCTGTGGAAAATGGAAGACAGTCAAAATTGTGTAGTGGCCTTGAAAGCCAGAGAGCAGAAACCAGTGGTGCCAAATTCTGTAAGAGCCAAAGACACACAGGGATTTAGACAAGGCCAGAGGCCAAGAACGAAAGTGATCATACATTGAACCATCTTGTAATGAATTAAGAAACGCTTGTTTCAAGCAAATGCTAATCAATAGTTTATAAAACACGGGGCGTTAAACACACGCTTCCAAAAAAACAAAAAAAAACACCTTTTTTTTTGGTGGTGGTATGTGGGCCTCTCACTGTTGTGGCCTCTCCGGTTGCGGAGCACAGGCTCCGGACGCGCAGGCTCAGCCCCAGCCGCTCCGCGGCATGTGGGATCTTCCCGGACCGGGGCATGAACGCATATCCCCTGCAACGGCAGGCGGATTCTCAACCACTGCGCCACCAGGGAAGCCCCCCAAAAACCTTTTAAATATTATGTGGCTTGCTCATTAAAGCAGTCATCAAAGAAAATTTCCTTTTTCCTAAGTACAAAAATGCAAAGAGTTACTGTGAAATCAGCAAACTATGGTAATCAACTATGTCTAGTACTTTCCTGACATTATCAACCACATAATGAGATAGGACTTGTGGTTTACATAGTCCAAATCAGCTATCATTTCTCCACTATCCAGATTTAAACCATAAATTAGCAACACAGTCACTATGACAGGCTCTACCCATCATCATTTGCATCCAATCAGTTAATGACTGGCATCTGTCTGCAGGACCAATTACTGAAGGCAGCAGCTTTCATGTATAATGCTTCATGAGGCTTCAAATCATCTTCTGTTAAAGTACACGGAAGCCTGAAGTACTCCAAAATTTGCAAAGGCTTTCAAAGGAGGGAAAGAAAAACTAACTCAACGAAATAACCATAATCTCAGACAACCTTACATAAGACTGGCTTTAAAGGGTTTCTAATCTTTGGCTAGGCTCAAATAACATCACAGACTTAGAAAAATCTACCTTAAGGAAGATTACTACCAGTTTCATAACTGCTAAAGAAGTCACTGTAGCCAGAACTATAGTTATTAGCATGTTATAAACAGAAAAAAATCAGGAACCTGGATTTTAAAAGTTTTGCCTTGTATCAAAATGGAAACGTATGTCACACAAGGCACTCGTGGAGTCCAAAACTAACTCCACTCCCAATTCTATCCCTCTTATTATGGAGCATGACTCTGTACCTGGTATATCAACAGCATATTTTACACTTTCACTTCCTTTAATGAATGTACATTTTATCTCTAAACAGGTTCTCTTAACTCTTTAAGGAGAAGGATTATGACTAAAGTTTATTCGTCAGTGTATTCATTACTGAATGCCCTCTCTCTACCAGGCACTGTCCTAGTTGCTACATATAGAGCATTAAAAAAATGCGAAACTCCCTGCCTTCTTGTGTCGTGCATTTTAATGGACACTGACAATGCATTCAAACAATAAACATAGAAACATGGTAAATATAGTACATCAAATGGTCCTAAGTGTTATGGGAAAAACAAAGTATGTAAAGAGGATAGGGAATGTTAGACAAGGCAGAAGCAGAGGGGTAGTTGCAATTTTTCAAAAGGTAGACAGTTTTACATAAAGCACCTTACTGATAATGCAACACTGTACTGGAGACCTAGAGGAGGTGAGGGAGATAGAGGTGAGACTGTCCTGGGAAACACATTCCAAGAAGAAGCAATGACAAGTGCCAAAGCCCTGAGGCAGGGGCTTATCTGGAATAGAGAAGGCACATCAAAGGGGGCCAGTAGGGCTGGAGTGAAGCAAGTGAAGGCAAGGTTGGGAGATGTACAGTGTCAAGTCTCTGATTGTGTGCTTTGACTTTGGGAGAAATGGGTGCCAGTAGAGGATTGGGGGCAGTGAACACCATACTCTGACTTACGTTTCAAAGGAACCATTAGGGCTGCTGATGACAGGCAGATGCTAAGGATGGAAAAATGGAAGCAGGAGTTCAGCTCAGACATGTAAAAAGCTTGGAACTCATCACTCCCATTCTTACAACAAGAATACAGTAAAGGAACTGCAAAAACAATGGCTTTCCTTGGGGACTTCCCTGGTGGCGCAGTGGTGAAGAATCGCCTGCCAATGCAGGGGACACGGGTTCAATCCCCGGTCCTGGAAGATTAAACATGCTGCGGAGCAACTAAGCCTGTGCGCCACAACTACTGAGCCTGCGCTCTAGAGCCTGCGTGCCACAACTACTGAACCCATATGCCACAACTACTGAAGCCTGTGAGCCTAGAGCCTGTACTCCGCAACAAGAGAAGCCACTGCAATGAGAAGCCCACGCACCACAACGAAGAGTAGCCCCCACTCGCCGCAACAAGAGAAACCCTGCGTGCAGCAACGAAGACCCAACACAGCCAAAAAATAAATAAATAAAATAAAAATTAAAAAAAAAAAAGAATATGCTAAAGGAACTGCAAAACCAACGACTTTTCTTGGAACCATCAGTGAATTGAGGTCACTGGGCAAACCCAGCACCAGGAAATCTGGAGAGACTGGAAAATCCAGTCATGCAGACATGAGATTACCTGGAGCAGAAACTGACAGGAACAAGTAACTGGTGATTTTGAGAGGAATTGCTGGAAGCTGAGTTGTGGAAGAGCTTCATTCAGTAAGAGGGAGAAACTCCTGGAGGCCACGGTTTTAGGGGCCTCTACTCTTTTGTGGGTTTTACCTCCAGGGACCCCCATTCTCACATTGAAGAGCCAAGAAACAGGCCTTCCTGTCCCAACTAGGAGACACAGGGAAAGCTAAGAAACTCTCATAAAGGTTACAGCCCAGAGGCACTAGGATTTAATCACCAAATAAGAGGACACTTCCCTTCTCCTACATTTAACCAACGCACTTACAGGGCTCCATTATAAAAATGGTGGGGCTTCCCTGGTGGCGCAGTGGTTGAAAGTCCGCCTGCTGATGCAGGGCACACGGGTTTGTGCCCCGGTCCGGGAAGATCCCACATGCTGCGGAGCGGCTGGGCCCGTGAGCCATGGCCGCTGAGCCTGCGCGTCCGGAGCCTGTGCTCCGCAACGGGAGAGGCCACAACAGTGAGAGGCCCGCCTACCGCAAAAAAAAAAAAAAAAAAAAGGTGAATTTACAGCGGAAGGAGATGCAAAATACAGACTCCGAGTTCTTGGGGAAGCCCAAAGACAACAGGAGAGACAAGAACAAGGACACCAGGGAAATACAATGCCTCTGGAACCTATAGCTACAGCAAACATTAAACCCACGCCCAACTCAGAGCCAGATTAACATTAAAACTCACATTAAGCCTATTTACCTAAGTTCCAATTACCTGATACAACATGTCTTTCACAAAAGCATGCTAACAGGCAAGAAAATAGAAGCAAGGATATTTACGTTAGAGGTTTTTAGTAATAATCTGATGAAAGATGATGGTGACTTTGGCCAGGATGTTAGCAGTGGAGGTGGTAAAATGTGGTCAAGTTCTGGATGTACTTTTGAAGACAGAGCAGAGAGGATTTGCTGATGAAATGCAGGTAGGGTGCAGAAGAAAAAGAGGAGGTATGGATGACTCCTAAGTGTTGGTCAGAGCTTTTGAGAAAATGGAGTTGCCACCAACTGAGATGGTAAATGCTGTAAGTAAAGCAGCTGGCTGGGGTGCAGGTTGGGGAGGGGGCATTATTCAGGAATTTAATTTCTGATGTCTCAAAAGATTTATACTATTGGTCAGCTGTGTACTCATTTAACTAATAAAATTTGGAGTACCTAAATACTATAGCACTTCTTAAGTACTAAGGAGACACGGAAATATATCAGAAACCAAAGACATGCTTAAAAATAGTTTTACTGAGTGAATGGATAAATGAGGAAATGATCAGTCATCTTAACCATGTCACCAAAATAACTTCAGCAAAATCGTATCATAAGAGTCAGCAGTACAGTAGCTAATGCTGGAAAATATCTAGGAGTTTACAAAATGCTTTTGCTTACTCTGGGACAGAGACTGCTACTTACACTAGCATCTCAGTATCTGCCCTCCCCTTCTTCAAGAGTAATAAAATTTGGCTGGGTGCTTAGCTTCCCAAAATAAAGATAACATTTTTCAGCCTTCCTTGTAGCTAGGTGTGGCCAATAGTCTGGGAGCAATGCTTTTTTTTTTTTTCCCAGTACGTGGTATGTGGGCCTCTCACTGTTGTGGCCTCTCCCGTTGCGAAGCACAGGCTCTGGTCGCGCAGGCTCAGCGGCCATGGCTCACGGGCCCAGCCGCTCCGCGGCATGTGGGATCTTCCTGGACCGGGGCACGAACCCGTGTCCCCTGCATCGGCAGGCGGACTCTCAACCACTGCATCACCAGGGAAGCCCTGTGATATGCTCTTAAAGAGAATGGGAACACCCACCATTTGGCCTTTCTCTCCCTCTTCCTGTTAGCTGAAGTGCTGATGTGATGCTGAGGCATCTTGGACCACTTGGAGAGGGTGACACTACTGAGATGGCAAGGGAACAAAAGCAAAGGAGCACGGATCCAGAAAACCCATGGCGCCATCTTATCAGCACTGGACTGCACAGGCTTAGATTGTTACATGAAAGAATAAAGCTTCTATCTTATTTAAGCCACTGTTATCTTGGCTCTTTGTTACAGTAGCTTAACCTGAAACTTAACCAATACATTTAACAAATCCTTACAACAGCCCTGTGATGAAATTAATATGCAGGGGTTTTCTTTTAATTCCTTACTGTGTATCTCTTTCAAACAGCAGGAAAATAAACTAGCAACATAGGCTTGTTTTATATATTTACATGTACCAGTGAAGAAAAACTAGCTGAAAAGCATTCTGTGAGAACTGACTGCAACAATTTTTACAGCAAGATTGGGGTTCAGGCATTCAATGAACTGTGCAGCACTCACTATCTAAAAAGCCACATGGTAAAGAATTTTCCAAGAGAATTGAGAAATTCTATGCTCTGTATTAGCTCAATTTTAATGTTTCTGCTCCCATTAAAATCTCTGCAATCTATTACGCATAATAAGTACCAACAATTAGTCCCTTGGCTGAAAGAAATGAGTAGTGGTTCACTGAACTCTTGACTTAACTGGTAATCGATAGGGATGCCAGAGTCATTTCTGGGGCATCTAGATCTTTGCATATATATATCCTGATATGTATCAGCAGGCCATTCCATTCATTAGGAACAGTTGCACACATTCAGTATTTGAATAACTGGTACAGAAATGTGGTGGAAAAAGCCCAGTTCAAATGCTATGCAAGCAACCATATTTTAAAGGATAAAACACTAAAAAATGCCTTATGAAGAACAAGACTCTTTGGCACTATTTACTATGATATATTTCTACACTTAAAATGTACACTTATTTTCATTCAACTGCTCTCTAGCTTTTCTCATCATTCATTGCCTAAACCAGAGAGATCACTGAATTAACAGCTTTTGACTATTCATTTATGCTTTAAAGGCTACTTTCTACTCAAGCAATAGATTCTAAGATTTACTAAAATAATTTTAAAAATCAAAAGCAGTAATGAAAAATATGCTCCATCTTCTCCTTGTATAGTGAAAAGTTCATTTCCTTAAGTGACTTAAGGACTTTCAAATAAGAATATGAGCACTGCTTGGCAATACCCAGATTATTTAGTCTCTGCAAAGCTAAGGGTGACTCACACTTGCATGCACACACACTGATACCTATAGACACCATGTCAAGGTTCGGAGGTGGCCTTACCTCCAAACCTTTTAAAGATAGCAGTGTAAGCCTCGTGGTATTTCCTCAGGTGGTGCTTGGAAAACAGAAGAGCTAAACTATACTTATGGGGGGATAACCTGACTTTCACTGCATGATGAAAAGAGATGATGTCCGTATCAGCATTTTGGAACGTGGAAACCAAGCCTTTTTCTAAATTCTCACGACAGTCAGTATTTTTACACAATAGGAGCTCTAATTCCTCTGGACAAGTATAGTCAGAAACATAGGAAAACACTTCCCTATTCCAAATATGGAATGCTGGATGTTTCTAAAATAATGGTACTGCTCCCTCGCTTAAAAAAAAAACAAAAATTATAAGTACTGAGTAAAAGAACCTCTTCTTCCTTAATACTGTGTGTTTTTTTTTTTTTTTTTTTTTTTTGTGGTACGCGGGCCTCTCACTGTTGTGGCCTCTCCCGTTGCGGAGCACAGGCTCCGGACGCGCAGGCTCAGCGGCCATGGCTCACGGGCCCAGCCGCTCCGCAGCATGTGGGATCTTCCCGGACCGGGGCACGAACCCGCGTCCCCTGCATCGGCAGGCGGATTCTCAACCACTGCGCCACCAGGGAAGCCCAATACTGTGTGTTTTAAGGCAAGAAGCAAAGATATAAAAAGGCAGAAAAAGTAAACCGTCCAGGCAAAAGCATAAAATAAAATATTACCTTTAGCTGGGTTTACTTTTATCCCTGACCTATACAGCATTTCCTCATTCTGCCAGTCTCCGTTCCTGATCGCCGTCTTGAGTCCATAGAAAACAATTAACGTAGCTGTAGCATAAAAAATCAAGCTCTTGAGAAACCGCTTTTGGACTTTGACATAAAGGGCTCTCGCACCCACTGTAATGAGGAGGCAGAAGCCCATACTAGGAATATACAATACTCGCTCTGCAATTACAAAGCCAACATAGAAAAACAGGTTCGTGGCAGGAACGAAGGGTATTATTAACAAAGATAAAGACAAAACAACGATGTTCTCTGTAGAAGGAAGCCGTGTTCTCTGCGACACATTATTTTTAATGCCATTTTCTACTTTGGATGGAAAGCTGGGCTTAATCTCTGAGTTCCGGTACTCCACCTCTGAATGGCAGCTATGTCCATTTGCATTCTGCTTGCCATTTGTTACAAATTTCTCGTTGCATTCTCTTTCTATGCTTGGGCTCTTCAAACCATAGTAGGCAAGGAGGAGGATTCCAGTATAGAAGGCCACAGTGTGTAGGTTTCTCCAATCACAAATTGTTTTGAGCAGAGGCACGGCATCCATTGACCAATCAAAACTGAGGGTATCTGGGCAGAGCAACAGCCAAAGGTTCTTGGTTGGCAAGTAGAAGAAGGTGAGTGTGCGAGCCAGGAGGCTATCCGAATCAGCAGCTGGGTTGTCAGAGTTGGAAAAGCTTGGTGGTTTGTTTCCCATCCAGTATAAACGGGCACCCAAAAGGGAAGTTCCCCAGAAAGTTAACAAACTAATGCTGAGAAAAAGAGACAAGTTCTTCCTCTGAAACCAAAAGAGAGGGGGATAAAAATTAAGATCATCATCAAGACAACATAGGAATACAACACTTAGAGATGAAAAATACTTTAAATGGACAACTAAAAACAGAGCATTAGGTTTCAAATACGTGACTTCGTTTCCATCTCCTTTAAACATGCTTACAGATATTGTAAGCTTAAAAAAAATGGACTATGGAATTCTGCTCTGCATGTAACTTTTGATGCGTATCTTTTCTTCTTGTTCCTCTCTAAATACCAATAACCAAAGCTTCAATTTCTTGACCTGTAAAACGGGTTGAATACATTTCCCTCTCGAAACTGGTGTCAAGTCAAAATGACACTACAAAGTGGAAGTACTTGGCACTGTATATGGGATATAGTAGACATCTAATAAATGTCTTCTTTCATTTTATAGTTTGGATTCTGGGGAAAACAAAGAGCAGACATGCCAAAAAATATGGAGTATGACAGGATTCTGCATGGCTCAATCGCACTTAGCTACAGGTAACCCCACTTTTCAAAAGTTCACTTTATGCCACCTTGCTTTTACAAAAGACCTAAATTAGTACCTGTTTTCATTAACAACAACAAACATGCAAAGAGGATTTTCACTTTTACAAAAAAGGTGAAAAGTGAAAATAGGTTCAGCATTTGTTTTTGCAGGGAGCCATCTACAGAGGCAGTGTGTACCCCAGTGAGCAGAGGAGCTATACTCAGCATCAAGCTGCCATAGCTTTAAACTGTTTCTGTGAGCATTTGCACTTTATCTTGATTTATCTGGTACATCCTGTTAGCAAGATGTGCCCTCAGGTAATAGCTTATTTGCTTTAAGCCATTTCCGCTTGCAAAACGTTTCACAGGAACAATCTACTTTTGGATAGTAAAAACCATGGTATGTCTATGCCAGTCCCCATTTAATTGTCTTGAATCTCCTTGCAGAATTTATAAACTGGGTTTTCATCTGCTACCCTGTGCTCTCTGTGACATCAGTGACAATAAACATCTAATTAGACTCCTCGTGAATCCTAAAATGTTCATGTCGATGATAACTTTTTAAAAATAAAATGACTTTAATAATGGACTTATTTCAAGAGAAAGACAGAAAATTGTGAGAGGGAGGCCAAAGGGCATCCCTGTTAATCAGAAATTTCTGGCAAACTCTTTCAACCTGAATAAGAATTTAGTGACCTCAAATAATTTAAGTCCTGAAGAAGCAGTGGGGAAGGGGGAAGGATGGACACCATATCCCAACTTTAATGATCCATTGCTAATGTGATCTCTTACTGCACACATGCTGGCACTATATAAAACTATCTTCCTCAAAGACATTCAGAAATGTGCTTGGAACCATGCAAAGAATATGCCAAATATTCTTTGATGATCATGGATCATCTGCTCTATCTCTACTCTGAACCGAATAATCTCAGCAAGGATCGTGATTTTAAAATTTATTAGTAAATACTAATGACACCACCTTAACTTTTCTTCATCTCCGTGGTCATTTATCCAATTGCCTGTTGGGCACAGTCATAGACACCTTAGGTACCTCAGACTCAAGATGCCCAAAATAGAAATTGTTCATTAACATCGTATCACAGTAACACTGAATTCACAGAATTAACTGCCTCAGTGTTTTAAAAAACATCTGTGGCAGACTTCTGCTCAAAATTAATTCATGTAATGTTATATGGAATTTGTAAAGGTTGGGGGAATAATATGTTCATTCATCACCAAGCTTTCAATTTCAGGTCTGCCCTATCAAAATGCAATGTTTGAAGACTCATTTTCATCTAAGAATAACTTTTGCAAACTATTCTTTGGCTCCCCTGAAATTCTACCTAGCAAAAGTCCTAAAATTTCTTGATTTTAGGGGAAAAAACACATAAAACCATATGTTAAAAGTTGTAATAACTTGTTGGATCAATCACGAAACTGAGTATTCTTAGATTATGCAAGAGAAAAACAAACACATCATTTGACAAAGACAAATGAGGCCAGGTATCAAGGTATCATAAAGGAGACAGATCTTGGAAAACAATTCAACTTTGAATTTGTACCAGAAGTCCATTTTGTAACTAAGTATTAACCAAGTGTTCTAAGTGTAATTAGGGCCACTCTATTAAAGAATCTTCTGGTGGGGGTAAGCGGAGAGGATGACCAGAAGGAAGAAGGTATTACAAAAAACAAGCTGTAATCAGGCAAGAAAAGCAAAGGAGTAAGAGAACCTTGGGGAGGGAAATTATTCAGGTTTCTTTGCTGGCGTGAAACTCCAGAAGAAGTTAGCCTTAATAACTACATAATTCTATGTGACTCCTAAAGATAGAAATGTCATAAGCCCAACCTACCTTATCCATTAATTTTTAATAAAAGCATCATTATATTAAATTTTAATAAATTACTATCAAAATAAAACAAGATTTAAGATATGATAAAATGATTCTAGTTTAATAATGCTGGAAGAATATTTAAATATACTAAACTACAAAATAAAAATGTGAGTAATGAAAACTATTCAATGATAAATACTATATAAGAAGGTTAAGTGCTGAGAAAATGAGAAAAATGAAAAAGCATAAAAATAAAATACTAGCATGAAGTACTTTACATTTTAAAACATTTTCACATACAGTCTGATTTAAACAACTGACATAATAACTAAGATCAAGAGACATAAAGTTGCATAAAGTGAGATGCTCCATACACTCATTCTGCCATAATGGTGAAGTCTACAAGGGCTAAATAAATTACACTATTAAAGGAAAACTGAGCTAACAGGTAAAAGAAAATTGATGTTTAAATGTTTAAAGTAGAAGAGTTTCTAAAGCCTTGTGATAGGTTGATACTTTAAAAAAGTGGTAGCCAAAGTTTGAAATTGCAACTTTCAAGTCTCTTTAATGCCTTCTCGTAGAATTTTGTTTAAAATTATCACCTATAAAAATGGGATTCTGCTAAAACCAAATCTCTCTTCTAACCTCACATTCACTACTCTTGTGGAGATGGCCATAAAAGGTGAAAAAAAAAGCATGAAAAGATTTTATTTATTAATTTTAATCCTTACGTTTTGATTTATGGATTAAATCAAATTAACAATTTTTTATTGAGCTACAACTAGGAGCCAAGTGACCATACAATTAGCCTCAACAGTTCTGCACTGTTTTGTTCTTGGCTTGGTGCGTCAAATTGATTCAACACAGTTATTTCCAAGATAAGGCATGAGAGTTCTGATGAACTGCCACCATAGACTTGAAAGTCAAAACTAGTAAAAACCACATATAGAAGATGAATTCCAAAGTCTGGGAAATTTAAACGTGATCTAAGTACAACCTTTGACTGGGAGCATTAGAAAATGATTGAAATTTAATAGCATAAAAATAATCAGTTCATTCAACACATCATTAAGGCTGCTTTATGTGGCAGACACTCTTCTTCTATGTGCTGGACATACACCTGTAAGAAGAAATGAGAGCCCATGTGCTCTAGGAGCTTTGTGTATTCTACTCTGCCTAGAAAAACACTTTGAAAGGAGAAAAATCCTAGTGTTTTCAATGATAGTTTTCAAACCTAAAGGACCATCAATATCAATTGTGAGCTTTTAAAAATACTGATACCCTAGTCTGACTAAAATCTCCATAAGAGATTGTAACATAGGCAAGGCTGAGAATCATCACATATTTGCACAAGTCTAATTCTTATTACTACCACTAAAAATACTGTTGGGCTCTGGCTTTCATTTCACAGTCTAAGGCATATTTTCCCCATTCTAAATGAAGAAACCATAATGAAACATAAATAATGCTTTCTTTCAGTCTCTGGGACAAATTGAACTCAGCATAATAAATGAAAGTCAGGCTATAAAGAAATTGAGGTCTTTGGAATAAAGAATTCAGGGTTGAAATATTCAAGTCTTATTGTGACCTTCGAAGACGGGGTTTGTTCTGAGAAAAAAAAAAAGTGAGACTTCTAAGTATGAACCACAAAAAGCAAATAATCCAATAGTAAATACAGATGTGAAATTACTGACAGGAAATTCAGAGAAAAGACAACAATAAACATTTGAAAAGATGCTCAATCTCATTGCTTAATAAAATGAAAGTTGAAGTGAAAAGAATATATTTCAAATGAACCTAAGTGAAAAAAAAAAAACAAAAAAACTGGATATTAAAGTCCCTGAAATTGTGTTGAAATGACAACTATCGCACATTGTGAAGAACATAAATTGTACAATTTGGGTGGAAAATTTGGAAGTGTTTAGGAAAATTAATAGTTTGTATTCCCTATCATTTGGTAATCTGGAGTTAGTTACACACTCTAACAAAACCTCTTACATCTAAATACAATGTCATCTAATGCAGTACTATTTATAAAAGCAAAAATAAGGAAATAGCTAAAAATTTCAATAGAGCAAAATGAAAATAAATTATGGTATGACCATATAATCTAATCTATAAGGTAATTAAAAGGAAGACCATATATATAAACTATATATAATAGATATAAATAGATACAAATATTTAAATATATGTATACATATATATCAACATGAAAAATGCTATATAGCAATTTAGACAAACAAACCAAATCATTTTAAAGTAACATGACTAGTGAATAATCATTGTGTAAAATATTCATATCATAAAACCATATTGGCTATTCAGGAAAAAATACTTTTTTTTGTATTTGTGAAAAAAATATTTTTCACAAATGCATACATATATATGTAAAGGCTTTTTGTCAGCTTGTTTTTGTTTTTTTCCCAGTCTAGAAATAATTATACCAAACATGAGATGAGAAATCTCTGGGACAGGATAGGGCAGGGAGATAGACTGATGGATAAGAGACAAAGGGGGCTTCAAATTTCTGAGTAGTTGCTATTTATTCACAGCCTCCCAAAATTTATTGTAAAAAACAAGGTTTGACAATTCAATGTGCCTAAACTTATATTTCTTGGGTTAAAAAAAATATTTTTTTGAAATATGCACATAATGTTAACAAATCTAAATTCTGGTCATAGGTACTTAAGTATCTGATGTGTTAGTTCCTATAATTTTCTATATTTAGTATTTACTGTAGCTATAGTTTTATAATTGTTTAATTAAAAAATACTTTTCCATGTCCCTATTCAATCTATCTACAATTATTTTGTGATCCTTATCTTAATTTTGCTAGAAAATCTCTTAATTTCACAATGCACCCTAGTTGTGATACAAAATTATGATAATATTACCTCAAAGCACTCTTTTATATCTTGGGTATAATCACTGACACATCTTTCAATCCCCAAAAGCTAATACACACTCTGACATTTGTAGGTATTCAAATAAATTATTCTTAAACTAACTCTGACCCTCAAACCAAAAGTATGTTTATACCTATCATCTCACACATTTTGAATCTTGTTATGAGAAATCCTCACTCCTAATCCCTTATGAAGCCTCATAAATTAAACAATATTACACAACTCCAAGGCTATTTAAAAATAGCTTGTTGTCATCATATACAGAAACTTGGCCTTGTCACCTTTATATCATAACACTTTTTGCCTGTTTCAATCTTTCTCCATGAAAAGTACACACAAAAGCAATGACATATGTTCTGGAGGAACAGTTTTCTGACTACAACTTCATTCCAAAAGTAGAATTAGAAATGGGAAATTGACTGCATACCTAAAAAAATTCCAATCAGACACATTTTATGTCAATTATTGAATGGACAGGGTTCCTTCATGGTTTAACTCACTATTTACTTACAAAATGATATATATCTGCTTTATGAAAGTCTAATTTCTCTAAAAGTTCAAATATTCATCGTTTAAAAAATTCTTCTTTAACATAAAAAGGGAAATCAGATCTAATCTCCATTTCATTTTAAAGAATTATACATTGCTAATCACAAAATCTTAGAGGGATTTTTATGGAACTGTCAAACATAGGAAATCAGCTAAGAATATAAAGGTCATGGTTGACAATTTTATCTCTAGTCTTTGGACACACTAATCGAATACAAGAATGTAGCTACAGCTTAAGCAAATAATGAGAAATTTATCATAGAACATAAAAGTCTTTCCCACACATCACCTAAAATATGAAGGCAAAGCTGATGAGAAGACCCTGCCATATTAATTAGTGGTGATGTCTTTATAGAAGCCCTGTGGTGATTTTCTCCTATGGGGAGTCTTTGACTAAAGAAATAATACAAGAGAAAAGCAAAAATCAACTACAACAGCTCCCCTCTCTATTATTCAAGGAAAACTGCCACTCATGATGGCAACTTCAATACTGTCTTCTGCTCTCACAATTTGTGAGACATAAAGGAAACTGAAAAGGATGATTTTACACTCAATGAAAGAAAAATGTAAACATTCTGCCTTAGAGTATTAAAACCATCATGAGACTCACTTTTTGGCAAACTAATGAAAATAAATTACTTAAACATAACGCCCATTTAATTCCAAATTAAGCCCTTGGCAATGATAGTAGAGTTGTAATAATAACGTAGATAAAAATCAGTATCTGAAAGTTATAAGAATAACTGAGAGAAAAGGCTATCCAGACATAACAAAAATTGAGCATTCCCTATTTTGTATCCACCATTCATCACTGAAGTCATAAGCTTTCACTTTATCAACAATATAGGATTTCTCCTCGCTGTCCTCCTTTCTGAAATAGTTCTCACTGGAGACTCACTCCAAAACATGAATACAAAAGCAGATTTTTCTGAATATGTGACAAGGAGGAATGCATGGCTAAAAGTATAATTAGACATTTTTTTCTAGAATATATTCATGTGATTATAACCAAAGCTTTGCCATAACCAAGTTGTCAGGTAGTTCTGTTTCCCTTCAAAGGAAAAATGGGTTTCCTTCCCTCTATACAACATCAGAAACTTTTTTCCATACCAACTAACAGACAAGATAAAAGAATTTTAATGTCTGGTATTTCAAAAGCTATAAAGAGGTTCAATGGGTGGGCATATCCAGTCTTTGTGAGGAAAGAATTTAAAAACTAAGGGCATTTAAAAGAACATATGTTGGTGAGATACTTAACACTTTAGATTTTAAGGAATTTTTCATTTATTCAAGCTGACTCTACAATACACCATAATACTTTGTTAAGTTTGGCCATCTATCAGGAAGTACTTCACATATCCAGAAAAATATTTAGCATCTCAATAAAATCAGTTATAGATTGAAATTCACTGATGAAAATGTACAGATTTTTTTAGACCAGATTATAACTTATCCAACAAGGTTTTCATCACGGGAGAGTATAGTTATATAAAAATCCAAAGAGTGTTGAAGCATGTTTCATGTATCTGATATAAGGAATGACACAGGATATTTATCTGAAGTTTAAAATCAAATATATTTGGATCGATTTGGTAGTAAAAAGCCACCAGAAACAACAGGATTTTTTTTTCTTATTTCAATTATAACCACAACTATTAGCCTAGTTGAAATCTTCTCATATTTCTTCATATATATGATACTAGCTAACATTGGTAAAAATGGACATTTAGAATAGTTTTTAAATGTGATGTAAAGAGAAGAAACCTAAGATAACCATCTATTCTTCTTTCATTTAAGCGTACTTGAAAACACCTCCTTAATTTTACTTAAAATTTTGTTTTATGTATTCCTTAAAAGGTGTTACCTAGTGTTCACATCTTGATTTCGAATACCGTTTTCCAATAAAAGGAACTAAGATTCCTTGGAGAAATGTACTGATTTTAGGACTGGAGCAGGAAATATACAAGATGATCCTGGAGCATCTTGTAGTGCTAGAAAGTAAGAAAGTGCTCAAAACACACACACACACACACACACACACACTCACGCACCCACCCATGGGATATTGCAAAGTGCCAAAGGGACACAGGCGCTTACTTAAAGAGCTTCCCTGGCCAAAGCCAGAACAATTTGAGCAGTAAAATAAGTAGTATTGGGTTATAACCTAAAGTATAAGATATCCATGAGTCCATACTGATAAATATATGATATAATAAAATGATATGAAAAAAGGGGAGCAGGAGGGAATAACTTTACAGTAGAGAAACCTGAAAAACACTGTCTCAGCCAAATGATCAAGGTCAACCTGAACAGTGATAAGACATGTTGATAGCATGACTTATCATACTTGATATTACATGATACAAATGTCACTTTATCTGTGTGCTTCCTCTCAAAACCCATAAACCCAGTCTAATCATGCAAAAAACATCAAGCCAATTCTAATAGAGAGAGAACATTTTACAAAATATCTGACTAGGAATCCTCGAAACTGTTAAGGTTATCAAAAATAAAGTTTGAGAAGCCATCACAATCAAGAGGAGCCTAAGGAGACATGACAAATAAATGTAATGCGCTATCCTAGGTGGCATCCTGGAAGAGAAAAAGTGCATGAGGTAAAAATGAAGGAAATCTGAAATAACTATGAACTTTATTTAATAACAACATATCAGCATTGGTTAATTAATTGTAACGCAGATACTATACTAGTGTGAGCTGTCAATAATAGGCAAAACTGTATGTGAAATATACGGGAACTCTGTTCTACTCAATTTTTCTGTAAGCCTAAAACTGTTCTAAAAAATAAAGTCTACTTTAAAGAACAGTTGTTACTAGAATAAAAGCTGCTAGAAACCAAACAAAATTAAATAGATGGCCTTTGATAAATCAATATCTGAAAGCTACGAGCCAAGAAATATTAATAACTGACAATTAACACCAACATAAGTGCCTATTAACATTTTACATGTCTTCACAATTAAAAGGATAGAACAACAAAATGAAGTAAATGACCATTTAATTCAGGTTAAATGACCACAGTTGTTTATACGGATTGTATGAGAGCTGATATACCAATTTCAAATCCTGTTTGGGTTTTGTCTGACACTCTACAGCTTCTGTAGTTTACTAGAAACCCCCAAGCAAGAAGCAAATATCAAGGAAAGGACGCTTCTGAACACATAGCTAGGGTGTTTTGGTTGGCATGGTGACCCAGTCTTCCTCATTAAGCTAACACGGGGAAATCAAGCAGTTAGCAATTCCTTGTGTACCCATGGCAAGCTGCTTCCAGAGCTAACTATTAGAAACTGAAGTACCCAAAGAGTTCAATTACTGAAACTGCAAGGGGTGTGCCACAGCCCCTATCCCATTATACTAAAAGCTAGCCTCTGAAAGCCAGCCTTCAGAGTAATCTTGTTTAGCTTAAAATAAGGGGTTTAACACTTCCCACCAGGCAGTGCGCTATGGTCAAATCAGGTTAGCCATGAAACAATCCAGCCTTTATGAAGAAAATATGTGAAGAAAATAGCCTTCGTGACCTAAGAAACAAAAAAAGCTTTAAACCAAAGAAGACACCTCTCTAGCAAAACACTTTTGGTTCTTATTAGGCTCCTTTGCCTATACTTTAAGATGACACCTAATAGGGGGAGAAATCAAAATAAAAGAGCTCAAAATTAACTGAATTTGGAAAAGGACCCCTTTTTCTATCCTTTTCTCCTCAAATGGGCAACTGCATTGCAAATGCATTTCCTGCACCAATGGATTAAACAGCAACATTCTTTTAACTCTGTGTGGCTTTAGTGAGACAAACCAGCCATTATGAGATGCGTTCCAGTCTCATTAATGAGGTAAGCATGTGAGTCCAGCATTTTGGAAACATAAAGAGACAAATTATAATGAGACTTCACTCAGTGGGGAGGCCAAGAGACATCCATCTTCTCTCAAAGAGAATAGACAGCTATTTAATGAGTGTGGGAGTTTTCCTGTGAAGACACAAAAGACACCAATAAGAAAAGGAAGATTTTATATATATATATGTATATATATATATACATAAATATATACATATATATATATAAAACATACATACCTAATAGGTGTTCGTTAATAAGCATAAATTTAATGCTTAATGTCTTTACATGGAAATAAATGTGTTCCCATTCTATAATTACACTTGTCTTCTGCTAAATATGAAGAGTAAATTCAATGTCAAAATGGATGAATGATTATTCACTTTCTCTCAGGGTTAAAAATGTAGCCTTGTATCTATATAATTCTCATGTGGATTTTGTCTATATTTGCAAAATACCCACTGATGTATACAATAACACTTTTATTTTGATTGGGAAACTGAGGTAGAGTAATTAGAGTCTTTGAAAGAAAATGTTCACTTGGGAAAACATCCATCAATTTTTAAAATTTGTCTCTCAATATCTGGTGATTACAACCATTCAGAAATTCCCAGACAACACTCTGGCACATACTTAGGCATTATAATTATTAGCCATTCAGAGCAGAATTAAACAGAACTGGAATTATCAATAACACCTAACACCTGAGTAGAACATTCTGGGTTTACTAAGCAAGGAGAACGGGGGTCATCACCTCCCCGCCCCTTTATCCTTGCCTAACTGAAAACAGAATAAACAAGTGCCCATGCCAGATTTTCAAGTGATCCGAGGAGGAAGGGAAGTTATGGTTACTAGAATCTACTACAGAAAACAAACAGACAAACAAACAAAAAAACCCCTCTACATTCAAATCTTTTCTGGGTGGACTATTTGGTTTGTTCCCTTGAATATAGAAAGACATGTGAGGAGTAGCAAAGTAGTGATATCAGCGGTAACCTAAGGCTAGTTATTTGAAAATAGCTTAAAAACAAAATTTGAGTCTAGGGATGAGGTGATGTGAGAAAATACAATTTGAGTTCTCATGAAAAGAACAGTCATCTCTCAACGTCTATGCATCTTATTACTCTGAAAGTGAAGTTCTTCTGGAAAGTAAATAGTAAACCTAGATGGCAATACTTATTATAAAGAAGTGGGATATCTTTTCTAAGAGCACCAAGTAATATTTGTACCATCAAATAAGCATTTTAAATGCATGCTTTTATTAGCTGAAATTAATCATCAAAAGGGTGACCCCCGATTATACTGACTTCATGAATAATAAACTAGTTGCATGTTGCATGTTATGCAGACACAGAAATGATTCATATAGCTGCCACGTGGCCATGAGCCAGATGTTTGAGAACACACAAAAATACTAGCAAGTTTTCAGTTCAGTTTCTGTTCTGATGGCCTCTCCAAGTGTGTCTTCTTGCCAGAAGCAACTTAGCAAAATGCAATTTGGGGAGCCCACTGGTGGTGGCTACCAATCTAAACAGATGGAATTTTTGTGTAGATATTATCTACCTAATTTCTTTTCTTTCCCCTTTTATTGTGAGATTTGAAATTCAATTTTAATCATATGCTAACTTTTAAAGATTATATATGTGGTCTAAGGTGTTTCAGAAAGTTCATAGGCAGCTTCACAAGAAGATTTTGAAACAGAAAGGAATTTGACAACTGTGAAACCCATGTAACTAATGCAGTATTTGTCTTCCACTTGAATAAGATTTCAATACAACCCAAAAGTTTGACCTTACTTCAAATTAGTTTTAAAAAAAAGAATTCTGCATTTATTAAATACCTATTTTGAGGACCATTAAAACTGTCCCCATTAATCTTCCTTTTTAAGCATGTCCAGCCTTTGTAGCTATCATTGAAGTACTAGAGTTCAAATCTGGTTAAAATCTGTTTTTTTTTTTAATTAAGATGTAGATCTTTGATTTTTAGCAATTTAAAAAAATCCTAGAGTTAAGATTTACTGCAAAAATCTCTCAATGAGTCTTCAAAACATATTTGGATAATTCTTTCAGTCCAACACAGCTCCAATTAGCACTAATCATTGCCATGCCCTAATTATTTAAAATTAAATAAATTGAACTTCCACGTGCAAACATTTTGCAATTCACCCTGCATCCACTTCTCTTTTCAAGTTAACTCATAAGATTAGACAACTTGGTTTAATAGATTATTATCATTGGATTAGATCCAAAAAGCATTCGTCTTATGGGAATTCTGTCTTGCTTTAATAGTTGTGGTTTAGTGGATGCTCCCGGACTAAACTGTCAATCATTTTGATTGGCTCCTGGCCCCAAGAACCCTGCTGGGAGACAAGCAAGAAGCTTTTTTCCAGGTGTGTGACTGGTACTCAGTAAGTGTGGACGAAGCAAAGGGCAAGTGGAAAGGACTGGTTAAAATACCTGACTGGGCTGCTCCGTCTTCCGGCGCCATACTTAACATGCCCTTGTTCAAAAATGTTAGTTATCCCTGTCCCCGCATAATGTGACAAGTTAGGCACCTTCAATACAGCAACGAACCAGCAACACTTAGAAGCGTACAAACTTATGCAACCCATGCCACCAGCAAATCGAACATTAATAAAACCCACTGTGCTATAACTTTTGGTAGCCAGAAAATAATAAAAATTACAGGATATGCTTGAGTCTTTATTTAGCCTCTGTGACTCAAGCATTCCCTTTTAAGGAGTATCAGGAAATTCCATTCTCGAACAGGTTCCGTAACAACTCCTAAACTAAACACTCCCAAAATTTTACAATGAGGATCATATTTCTCAATAAATCCATTTTTGTTCTATTCTGGACCATCAAATCAACCCACATTATCTTGTTCCTTCAATAATCTAAACAAATGCAGGTCATCCAAATGATATGCTAACGTGAGTACAAATTAAGCTCCATTCTATTTTTCCATGAGAAACCAGATATTATGAGGAAAAAAAGAATTGTGTGTAACTGCCTAATGAATTCAAACACCTGTTAAGTCATTTTATCCCTCCCAGATAAGGCCCCTGCATCTAGTGAAGACAGCAATGCCTAGAAAACAACATTCTATTTTGTCATTATATGTCACTGTGAAATGCAGGGCAAAATCATTTATTAGTAGGAGTAACACAAATTATGAAGGTTTAGTAAACATTTTACAGGAGGTTTTTACATATATTATCTCAAGGGATTCTTTCTAAAACCTTGTTTGTAAACTTTGTGAATTTGTATTTTACGAAATGGTAGGTGGGGGCTTCGCTGGTGGCGCAGTGGTTAAGAATCCACCTGCCAATGCAGGGGACACGGGTTCGAGCCCTGGTCCAGGAAGATTTCACGTGCCGCGGAGCAACTAATCCCGTGGCCACAACTACTGAGCCTGTGCTTCAGAGACCGCGTGCCACAACTCCTGAAGCCTTGTGCTCCACAACAAGAGAAGCCATCACAATGAGAAGCCCGCGCACCACAACAAAGAGTAGCCCCCGCTCACCACAACTACAGAAAGTCTGCACACAGCAACAAAGACCCAACGCAGCCAAAAATAAATAAAAACATAATAATAATAAAATTTTTTTTTAAAAAGGGTAGGTGGAACTCAGAGAGACGAAATGGGTTGGTCAGAATCCCAGAGCTAATGGGTAGAAGAACTAGGACTCAAAGTTATGTCCTTTAAAAGTCCAGGGTGCTATGCCCTACCTCTCCCCCCAACCAAACCACACAGTTCCCACTCTTCAACCACCATCTGCAGTCCTTCACCAGCCAGGTTCCTTAACCTGCTCTCACGCTCTCCAACCTCCAGGTGTTATCCAACATAAAAGACCATCACTTCCACAGGAGAGGCTCATAAAACCACAGATGGGTAAATGCTAGAAGAGGTCTAGAGATCAGAAATCTCTATTTGTAAAATCCCAGAACTTTGGAAATTATCTCCTCAACGTTTATTTTTGCAGTGAGGAAATGGATGTCCATAGAGTTTAAATGTGTTCCCCAAGGACAGAGAGCTATTTGGTTGAGGTCAGGACCACAAATTTCATCTGCCTTTGTGTTTGTGGCAAGGAACTTGACCCCTTTGTTTCTATTTTTAATCACTACTCTGTAACAAGAAACTAAAATAATTCAAGCATAATCAGACTCCAATGTCGTGGACCTAGTATTCAAAGCTGTCCAAAATTTGGCCCATCTTTACTATGTAAACTTCAAAATTTCCTAAGTAAAAAATATATATATTTTAATAGATCTCTACTGCCGTATAACTGCTTCACAATACAATGTTACTTTCTGTTGCACAACAAAGCAAATCAGCCATATGCATACACATGTCCCCACATCCCCTCCCTCTTGAGCCTCCCTCCCATCCTCCCTATGCCACCCCTCTAGGTCATTGCAAAGCACCTAACCAATCTCCCTGTGCTATGCTGCTGCTTCCCACCAGCCAACTATTCTACATTCGGTACTGTATATATGTCGATGCTTCTCTCACTTTGCCTCAGCTTCACCCTCCCACCCCATGTCATCAAGTCCATTCTCTATGTCTACCTCTTTATTCCTGCTTTGCAACTAGGTTCATCAGTACCTTTTTTTTTTTTTTTTAGATTCCATATATACGTGTTAGCATACGGTATTTGTTTTTCTCTTTCTGACTTACTTCACTCTGTATGACAGACGCTAGGTCTATCCACCTCACTACAAATAACTCAATTTCGTTTCTTTTTATGGCTGAATAATATTCCATTGTATATATGTGCCACATCTTCTTCATCCATTCATGTGTCACCAGACATTTAGGTTGGTTCCATGTCCTGGCTATTGTAAATAGTGCTGCAGTGAACGTTCTGGTGAATGTCTCTTTTTGAATTATGGTTTTCTGAGGGTATATGCCCAGTAGTGGGATTACTGGGTCTTATGGTAGTTCTATTTTTGGTTTTTTAAGGAACCTCCATACTGTTCTCCATAGTGGCTGTATCAATTTACATTCTCACCGACAGTGCAAGAGGGGGTTCCCTTTTCTCCACACCCTCTCCAGCATTTATTGTTTGTAGATTTTTTTGATGATGTCAATTCTGACTGGTGTGAGGTGACATCTCATTGTAGTTTTGATTTACATTTCTCTGATGATTAGTGATGTTGAGCATCTTTTCATGTGCCTCTTGGCCATCTGTATGTCTTCCTTGGTGAAATGTCCATTTAGGTCTTCTGCCCATTTTTTAACTTGATTGTTTGTTTTTTTGATATTGAGCTCCATGAGCTGTTTGTATATTTTGCAGATTAATCCTTTGTCTGTTGTTTCAACTGCAAATATTTTCTCCCATTCTGAGGGTTGTCTTTTTGTTTTGTTTATGGTTTCCTTTGCTGTGCAAAAGCTATTAAGTTTCATTAGGTCCCATTTGTTTATTTTTGTTTTTATTTCTGTTACTCTAGGAGGTGGGTCAAAAAAGATTCTGCTGTGTTTTATGTCAAAGAGTGTTTCTCCTATGTTTTCCTCTGAAAGTTTTATAATGTCTGGTCTTACATGTAAATCTTTAATCCATTTGGAGTTTGTCATTGTGTATGGTGTTAGGGAGTGTTCTAATTTCATTCTTTTATATGTAGCTGTCCAGTTTTCCCAGCACCACTTATTGAAGAGGCTGTCTTTTCTACATTGTATGTTCTTGTCTCCTTTGTCATAAATTAGGTGCCCATATGTGCATGGTATTGTCTCTGGGCATTCTATCCTGTAACACTGATCTATATTTCTGTTTTTGTGCCAGGACCATACTGTCTCAATTACTGTAGCTTTGTGGGATACTTTGAAGTCAGGGAGCCTGATTCCTCCAACTCCGTTTTTCTTTCTCAAGATTGCTTTGGCTATTTGGGGTCTTTTGTGTTTCCATACTAATTGTAAGATTTTTTGTTCTAATTCTGTGAAGAATGCCACTGGTAGCCTGATAGAGATTGCACTGAATCTAAGTTGCTTTGGGTAGTATAGTCATTTTCACAATATTGAGTCTTCCAATCCAAGAACATGGCATATTTCTCCATCTGTTTGTGTCCTCTTTGATTTCTGTCACCACTGTTTTATAGTTTTCCGAGTACAAGTCTTTCGCCTCCTTAGGCAGGTTTATTCCTAGGTATTTTATTCTTTTTGTTGCAATGGTAAATGGGAGTGTTTCCTGAATTTCTCTTTCAGATTTTTCATCATTAGTATACAGGAATGCAAGAGATTTCTGTGTATTAATTTTGTATCCTGCAACCATATCAAATTCATTGATTAGTTCCAGTAGTTTTCTGGTGGCATCTTTAAGATTTTCTATGTATAGTATCATGTCACTGGCAAATAGTGACACTTTTACTTTTTCTTTTCCAATTTGGATTCCTTTTATTTGTTTTTCTTCTCTGACTGCTGTGGCCATGACTTCCAAAACTATGTTGAATAAGAGTGGCAAGAATGGACATCCTTGCCTTGTTCCTGATCCTAGTGGAAATGCTTTCAGTTTTTCACCACTGAGGATGATGCCTGCTGTGGGTTTGTCATATATGGCCTTTATTATGTTGAGGTAGGTTCCCTCTATGCCTATTTTCTGGAGAGTTTTTATCATAAATGGGTGTTGAATTTTCTCAAAAACTTTTTCTGCATCTATTGAGATGATCATATGGTTTTTATTCCTTAATTTGTTAATGTGGTGTATCATATTGATTTGACTTGCATATATTGAAGAATACTTGCATCCCTGGCATAAATCCCACTTGAACATGGTGTACGATCCTTTTAATGTGTTGTTGGACTCTGTTTGCTAGTATTTTGTTCAGGATTTTTGCATCTATGTTCATTGGTGATTATTGGTCTATAATTTCTTTTTGTGATACTTTTTTCTGGTTTTTGTAGCATGTTGATGGTGGCTTTGTAAAATGAATTTGGGAATGTTTCTCCCTCTGCAATTTTTTGGAAGTGTTTGAGAAGGACAGGTGTTAGCTCTTCTCTAAATGTCTGATAGAATTCGCCTGTGAAGCCATCTGGTCCTGGACTTTTGTTTGTTGGAAGATTTTTAATTATGGTTTCAATTTCATAACTTGTGATAGGTCTGTTTATATTTTCTAATTCTTCTTGGTTCAGTCTTGGAAAATTGTACCTTTCCAAGAATTTGTCCATGTCTTTGTGGTTGTCCACTATATTGGCATATAGTTGTCTGTAGTAGTCTCTTATAATCCTTTGTATTTCTGCAGTGTCATTTGTGATCTCTCCTTTTTCTTCTAATTTTATTGATTTGTGCCCTCTCCCTTTTTTTCTTGATGAGTTTGGCTAAGTCTTTATCAATTTTCTTTATTTTCTCAAAGAACCAGCTTTTACTTTTATTGATCTTTGCTATTGTTTTAATTTCTATTTCATTTATTTCTGCTCTGATTTTATGATTTCTTTCCTTCTACTGACTTTGGGTTTTCTTTGTTCTTCTTTCTCTAGTTGTTTTAAGTGTAAGATTAGATTGTTCATTTGAGATTTTT
This sequence comes from Kogia breviceps, assembly GCF_026419965.1. Lineage (NCBI taxonomy): Eukaryota > Metazoa > Chordata > Mammalia > Artiodactyla > Physeteridae > Kogia > Kogia breviceps. The sequence continues at coordinate 68,071,319 of NC_081321.1, read as the reverse complement.
CTTGTTTCTTGAGGTGAGATGGAATTGTTATAAACTTCCCTCTTAGAACTGCTTTTGCTGCATCCCATAGGTTTTGGGTCATCGTGTTTTTGTTGTCATCTGTTTCTATGTATTTTTAAAATTTCTTCTTTGATTTCTTCAGTGATCTCTTGGCTATTTAGTAGCACACTGTTTAGCAACCATGTATTTGTGTTTTTTTAGTTTTCCTGTAATTGATTTCCAGTCTCATAGCACTGTGGTCAGAAAAGATGCTTGATATGATTTCAAGTTTCTTCAATTTTTTGAGGCTTGATTTGTGACCCAAGATGTGATCCATACTGGATAATGTTCCATGTGCACTTGAGAAGAAAGTGTATTCTGTCACTTTTAGGTAGAATGTCCTATAAATATCAATAGATCTACCTGGTTTCTTGTGTGATTTAAAGCCTGTGTTTACTTATTTATTTTGTTTGGATGATCTGTCCATTTGTATAAGTGGGGTGTTAAAGTCCCCTACTATTATTGTGTTACTGTTGATTTCTCCTTTCATGGTTGTTAGCATTTGCCTTATGTATTGAAGGTGCTCCTATGTTGGGTATATAAACATTTATAATTGTTATTTCTTGATTGATCCTTTGATCATTATGTAGTCTCCCTCCTTATCTCTTGTAACAGTCTTTATTTGAAAGTCTATTTTATCTGATATGAGTATTGCTACTCCAGGTTTCTTTTGATTTCCATTTGCACGGGATATCTTTTTCCATCCCTTCACTTTCAGTCTATATGTGTTCCTAGGTCTGAAGTGGGTCTCTTGTAGACAGCATATATGTGGGTCTTGTTTTTCAATGCATTCAGCCAGTCTGTGTCTTCTGGTTGGGGCATTTAATCCACTTACATTCAAGGTTATTATCGATATGTATGTTCCTATTACCATTTTCTTAATTGTTTTGGGTTTGTTTTTGTGGATCTTTTTCTTCTCTTGTGTTTTAGAGAAGTTTCTTTGGCATTTGTTTAAACCTGGTTTGGTGGTGCTGAATTCTCTTAGCTTTTGTTTGTCGGAAAAGCTTTTGACTTCGCCATCGAATCTGAATGAGATCCTTGCTGGGCAGAGGAATCTTGGTTGTAGGTTTTCTCTTTCACCACTTTAAGTATATCCTGCCACTCCCTTCCGGACTGCAGAGTTTCCACTGAAAAATCAGCTGATAACTTTATGGGGATTCCTCTGTATGTTATTTTTTTGTTTTTCCCTTGTTGCTTTTAATACTTTTTCTTTGAATTTAATTTTTGTTAGTTTGATTAATATGTGTATTGGTGTGTTTTTCCTAGGATTTATCCTGTATGGGACTCTGTGCTTCCTGGACTTGGGTGACTATTTCCTTTCCCATGTTAGGGAAGTTTTCCACTATAATCTCTTCAAATATTTTCTCAGACTCTTTCTTTATCTCTTCTTCTTCTGGAACCCCTATAATTCGAATCTTGGTGCATTTAGTGTCGTCCCAGCAGTCTCTGAGATTGTCTTCAATTCTCGTCATTCTTTTTTCTTTATTCTGCTCCTCGGCAGTTATTTCCATCATTTTGTCTTCCAGCTCACTTATTCGTTCTTCTGCCTCCATTATTCTGTTATTGATCCCTTCTAGTGTATTTTTCACTTCAGTTATTGTGTTGTTCATCTGTTTGTTTGTTCTTTAATTCTTCTAGATCTCTGTTAAACATTTCTTGTATTTTCTCAATGCATGCTTCCATTCTATTTCTGAGATTCTGGATCATCTTTACTATTATTACTCTGAATTCTTTCTCAGGTAGATTGCCTATTTCCTGTTCATTTATTTGGTCTTGTAGGCTTTTACCTTGCTCCTTCATCTGTGACATTTTTTTTTGCCATCGCATTTTTATTTTTTTATTTTTAAATTTTTTTTAACGAGTGGGATTGTGTTCCTGTTTTACTGGTTGTTTGGTCTGAGGCTTCCAACACTGGAGTCTAGGCTATTGGTTAGAGATGGGTCTTGGTGCTGAGATCAGGAACTCTGTGAGACCTCACTCCGATGAATATTCACTAGGGTCGGAGGTTCTCTGTTAGTCCAGTGTTTCGGACTCAGAGATCCCATGGCAGGAGCTTCTGCCCGACCCTGGGCTCGCAAATCAATATCCCACAAGCCACATGGGGTGGCCAAAAAAAAAAAGAGAGAACAATAATAAAGTAAAAAATAAAATTAGACTAGGAAACTACCGATATGTTAGAAAGAATGTAAAAATAAAAATATAGATGAATCAACAACTGTAAGATACATCAGTAGCACAATAGTAAAAAAGAGGTGGAGTGGGGAAAAAAAAGAAAAAAGAGTGCGGCTGGGGGAGGGGGGGAGGCCTTGGCTGTGGAGAGCGGGACCTAAGCAAGGGAGAGGTTTGGGTGGTGGGCAGGGCCAATGCTCAGGACCCACAGGGCTGGAAAAGGCCCTGGGGGTTGTGGAGTTGGGGCTTAGCCTCAAGGAACAGAAGGGGCCCTGACATGCACCCCACCCCTGGTCTCAGAGGGCAGGGGACCTCACCTGGGAGCCCAGCAGGCTTCCTGGGCTCAAGTAGGTGGGGCAAACACCCTCCTCTCCTCTCCTGCTTCTCCAGTCTGGTGTCTGGGAAAGCCCCTCTGGCCTGCCTCTCCTGATCTTCCTGGCCTCCCTCCTATGCTCCCAGGACTAGTGCAGCTGGGAGGTCAGGGAAGAAGGGGACTTGGAGGGCAGGGCACCGGCCTGGGAGCTCAGCAGGCTCCCCGTGCCAGAGTTGGTGGGGCAATAGCCCTTTGTTCCTCTCCCATTCCTCCCAGAGGGCCCCCTCCTGCCTGTCCCTCCTGATCTCCCCGGCCTCCCTCCTATGCCCTCAAGGACCCATATGGCCTGGAGGGAGGTTTGGAGGGCAGGGGATCAGCCTGGGTGCTCAGCAGGCTCCCTGGGCCCAAGTGGGCCAAGGCAATCGCCCTCCACTCCTCTCCCACCTACCTCTCCTGATCTCCCGCCCTTTGGGGGCACTGGTCTTGTCTGGCCTCCACTTCCCCTCCCCCCTCAGTCCCCCTATGTCCTACCAGTTCACTCTGGGGTTCCTCCTGTCTCCTTGGGGGTCAGAGTCCCCCACCAGCGGCTGGCAGGTGCCCTAGTTGTGGGGAGATACTAACTCCATATCTTCCCACACCACCATCTTAACTCCTCCCGCCCTAAGTAATACCGATCTGTTTTTTGTTTGTTCAAAACTTCAAAATTCCCCCAGGTATCAGTCTCATTAAACAAATCTGCATCCATCTACCTAATGTCTTAAATGTCTACACTATCTTAAATGTTCTTTGTCACCTCCAGTTTAAATTCCAGTTCTTCCACAAGACATCCCCAACTTCTCCTGGCTACATTAATCCCTGACTTCTCAAAGTTCTCTAGTCTTACAAATTTATACCATATGTGAAAGATATATTGCAAAGGTCAAGTCTAAGTTGTTGAGGCCCAAAGTGACACGAAGCATATATAATCTTAATGATTATCACATTCTTCAGAAATAAGTCTCACTGCTCCCACAGGAATACAAGCTCCTAGAGGACAGGGATTTGTCTGTTTTCTTCACTGAAGTAAACTATCCACAGCAACTGGACCAGCACCTGGCACAGGGCAGGCACTCAACACTAGATGGATGAATGGGCACATGAGTGATTGAGTAAATGACTGACTGAATGAACAAAAGAACAATGAACCAGGACAGCAGTCTAGAAGGGAGCTGCAGGGCAGATTTGAGTGCAGTATTAGATACACCAGAATCTTGATACAATGATCGAACTGTCCAATCTGATCTCTCTAGTCTACATACTTATAAAGGACAATACAGAGAGGAGATTCTTTACCCCGGGATTTTTTGAAGTCTACATGGCTAGGTGATAATGCAGCTCCTCATTTCTTTAACTTACATATTTTATGTCGCTGTCCATACCTTCTTTAACAAATCGTTTATTTTTAATATAGTTAATATAGTGGGTACTATATTAACTCAGGAGTCAGAACAATGGTAAAGCATTTAAAGGTCCCAGTAGCTAATAAGACCTGTCTTCCTTACTGTAGAAAAAAGTTCAAATGTGTTTTAAATATATTTGAAACATGAAGCCAGGTCAAGTTCCTAATCTTTAGGGCTCTTTTTAACCAATGAAGAATAGGAGAAGAATATAGTGTCTTAAAGAAAAGAAAAAATGAGAGGGAGAGACAGAGAGGAGGAGGCAGGGAGAAAAGGAGTCAGGAAGACAAGACTTTTAATCATTAGATTTGTAAGTTCACCTGAACAAGATGACAGTAATCAAATTACAAAAAAAGCCTCTGGGCATCATCAGCTCTAAATGAAGAGCCTTAAAATATCCACTTCCCTTCCTGAGGTCTTCAGGAAGTGATCTGTAGTATTAGGAAGGCTTGTAAAAAAAAATATAACGCTGGACAAACGTAAGGCATTACAGGTATGAGGGATGGATATTCTTGAAACAGCAATGTTAGTTCCTTCAAAAGGATGCTATTGTGGGATGTGAGAAACTTCTAGGTAACTGCATACCTCCCAGTGAGGGGAGACTATGGTTCTAGGGAGGAAGCTATTTTTAACCTCATTTCTAAACATTCCTGTTGAAAATGCAGTCACTTCCTAGTTTAGTGTCATACATAGAGAATAACAAAATTTAGCAAAGGATAAATATAAAAATGGACTAACATCTTTGCAATGTTAGATAATAGTAACAGAATATTCACATTTACTGCAATTCTCTAATGAACTCTGACTTCTAAAAAAATATTTTAAAAAATAACAGGAAAAGCCATACATATGTTCTTATGGCACATACTTTAAAATTAGCCAATTTGCAGAGAAGAGTAACCGTCTTAAAACGGATAAAAATAAAACCAGCTCACATTAATGGAGCACTTAGTGTGTGCTAGGCATTCAGAGATTTCTACATAGTAACTCATTTAATCATCAAAAAACCCTAGATTTGAGGTGTACTGAGACACAAAGAGGTAGAATCGGAATGTCCAGGTCAGGGCACTATTAAAAGAGCAGGCTTTATTTATTAATTCCCTCATGCAACCAGCTGCCTCATTAAGATAGGGACGAAAATATGACAAATCATCGCCAAAAAATCTGAAATAACTTTGAAAAGGGCCAAATGTAACGTTGCATTCAAAAAGAACAATTAAACGTTACTTATTAGAATGTATTTACAGAACATTCAGAACTGGAGATTTTGGCTTGATGAGTTTGAAAGAAAAGAAAAGAGATGCCAAATTCACATGGATCCTTACATATTTAGTTATCTTGGATTTTTAAAATTCTCAACCAGTACTTCTAATGATGTGTGATTGCCCCAAGTACTTCTCATTCAGACAGAAGGAAATGGCCAGTTTTCAAAAAGACAGGATGAGAGAATTATAACACAGTAAATATAACATTGTCAAACTTTCCACTACCGCCCAACTGAACTATGTCACAGCCACCAACACATAGATCACCAAGATATTAACAACAACAACAAAAATCACTGCCAAAGCAAATAACTTCTTATCTACTAGTGACGTAAACACAGTAAGACATACACCATCACTCCACTACCACCAGTAACAACACCAGCCAAGAAAAAGAGATTAGGAAACCGGTATTTACTTCTCAATTTTCTTCCAGTGACAGCTCCCCTTCACGATAAAAGTGCTCGGTCTTTGTATTAAGAGCAATAAATAAATATCCTCAACATCTCTTTCTAAATAATTTGCAAAAAAAAAAAAAAAAAAATCAAGAAAGATGCAGAAAAAGAAAAATTCAAGTACCCTTATATTACAAGCTAAATTTCTACTGAAGATATATTTTTACAGCTGCTATGAACTTCTATAGCTGGTTATTCTTGGAAACCACCTTCTGCTTACTTGGGCTTCCTTTAGGGGAGAATTGTTACCAAAGTTTACTTTGCATGATTATTTTGAATGAATTTGGTATCCAGAGAATAGTCAGAGTGCTAAATTTGGACTTGAATTTACTTTCAAAATATAGGGTAAAGGAGAGCCCACCAACACAAAGTAGGATAGGAGATATCTGCTCCGCGAGCTCTCTGGTACTTGGATAAAATACAGAACAGGAAATGAGAGGATTTGTCTTCTCAGGGTCACCTCAGGCAAACTTCACCACTCTAGATTTCCTCCACTATAAAGGAAGAAGATTAATATCCTCTTGACAGAAGTATTAAAGATCCAGATAAAAATAAAAATGAATGTGAAATTCCTTTGTAAAATGCATGTGACTTGTAGGAAACTGAATGAATGATACTACTATAAAGATATTATCCCAAAATTGGATAATAGTTTCTCTGGAGAGCCTGTATGATTTAACTCACATGGTTGTGTGTATCAGCTAAGGTTCTAGATAAAGTCAGCAAACTAGAGCCTACTGGCCAAATCTAGTGCACACCTGTTTTTCAGGTGAAGTTTTACTAAAACACAGAACATCCAGTTGTTTGCAGTAATCCAGCAGAGCTGAACTGTTGTCATGGAGTCCAAATGACAGAAAATATTTACTGTCTGGCCCTTGACACTGAATGTTTGCTGACCTCTGAGACAGAGAATATACAATATGGCAAGCTCTCAGTCTAGATCACTGTTTGACACTTGACAATATTATTTCTTTTAGTTTTTTTTTTTTTTCTTTTAAAATTTCCCTATAGAGAATAGCAAATTCAATTTGGTATTTCAAGAAAACATGCTCTTTTTCTTGCACGGAAAAAAGGATCAAAGCCAATTTCTAATTACGGGCCTAAAATGACAGTACTGCTCATGTGAAATGACATAAGGAAACAATTATGTGGACTAGAATAGGGAATTAAGAATTAGAAAGTATGATGGACTTCTAGGAGAATCCATTTCAGAAAACCAAGTGTTAACTGTATTTGAGTTTAGAAGATCATGAAAAAAATAACTTCAAATCATCATGATAAAAGGGAGATATAAAGATATTTTAATACAAATAGATTCCTCTGAAAGGTGAAACAAAACACAGAGCCCACTTCAGTTTGCAATAAATGCTTGGTCCTCAAAAAATATTATTATAAGTACTTGGGGATCTAATCTTCTGTTCTGGCAATGAATGAAGAACTTAATATCTGCATAATAATTCCATTTTTCCAATCAGATTATTTCAAAGACAGAGAAAGTTATGATTTTACTAAAAAAAGATTAGCAAAAAAAATTATTTTTAAAATTATGATTAAAAATAGTATGATAAAATTTGGTTCTTGAAGCATCCCCAGAAACCCCGTATTAGGAAAATAACCCCTGGAGAGGTTAAATGACTTGTCACAATTACACAAGCAGGTAGTGGCAGAAACTGTGAGAACCCAGGCCTCCTGATTAGAACCGCAGGATTTATGTCATTATGTCACATGGCCATACTTTTCACAGCGTGTTCCCTTTTCTCTGAAATCACTTCTCTCAAATATCTAACATTTTTCAGAGGCTCAAGTATAATTAACCTAGAAAAAGGCCACCAGCAGGATGCAAAGGTGTAGCTTCAAACAACCTTTATGTAAGTCTGATGTAAATCAGCAAATGTCTTAATGGCATATTAAATTTTTATAGAATCGTTCTCCCATAATTAACTTGATGTAATTTCTCTTTTAAAGCTGCTCAAAAGTAAATCTACCTCTAGGAAATAAGCTGTGACATATTTTAGGATGGCCATTTCTTTAAAGGGATAAAGAAATACTCCAAATTCTGTTCCATCTTTAAATATGTTTAGTTTGTCTAAAAATATGCTTCCTTTTTTAGAAAAAAGTAAAGGTACGGAAATTAGGTCTATCTTAGATTTTAAAAGCACCTTTACACTTTGATAAAACCCCTGGTCACAGCTTTAAAAAAAGTCAATAACATGTACTTAAATAGAACACAATTATTTCTGCATGTGTAAGACATATGTAATACACACTGAGAGGCAAATATATGGAAAAGACTTAGAAGTACCTCGATTCCTATTTACACTATAAGCCGTTATTACTCATTCAAGAACCAAGGGCTGCATGTACAAAACACAGTCAAGAAAGCAATCAAATACTGATGTCAGATTCTTACTGCAGAAAATTGCATTTATGTAGGGGCCTACAATTTATCATAATTTTGAAAAAACAAAATAAGGATCCAAGCATTCTGACCTAAACATAACCCCAAGGAAGATACCTTGATTACCCAAACTCCATAACCAATTTGTTAAACAGTAAATAAGACAGGCAAGCATATTAAAGACACCAGTGAAAACATGCAGGAGTCTCAGTAAGACTTTAACCAACTACGTGGATTGAGGTCAGAACTTTTTTCTACAGATCTTATTAAACTTGAACATTTTTTTTTTTAAAAAGGGAAAACAACAACAACCCTACATCTTCTAAAAACAGTAACTACAGCTCCAAACTCCCTCATTCTTAATTTCAAAATATGGAATTAAGATTATGGTGATAGTTGCAAAAACTCGGTAAACACACTCAAAACTAACATAAACTATACACTTTAAATAGACCAATTTTATGATATGCAAATTGTATCTCAATAAAACTGTCAAAAAAATTTTAAAAAAGCCCAACCTGAACTGACATGAGGCTCTTTACAGTCTTTATGCCATTTATTATAAATATTCACATATTTCCCTTCAGAAATACTAAAAGTTTCTTACCTTGAAATGCTGCCACATTGGGGGTGTTATCTAATACAGAGTTTATGCACCATTACTTCCAAATAATTTTTTAAAAAACAGAATTACATCTGGCCTCAAAGGTTATGGGTATTGCATCAAGGAACTTAGAGCCCTTCTTTATAGAAATAGAGGAAAGCTCAGATTCCAAAAACACTCTTTACAATCCTCATCCAACAAGACCCGACATCCTGTGCAGGGTAGGACCCACTAAGACACATAGGCACTTGTTGGCATCACAACATTGCTAGTTGTTCTAAGCTGTTTTATAATTTTAATGAAATTTACAGGAAAAAGTTTTTAAACTGAATTATAAGACAACCACTGTATCACAGACTCATCTTTTCTTTTATAAAGCCATTAGGAATGCATTGCCTATACACGTAAATAAGTTAATAAGGTTGATTAGCAGTGATGCGGCAATATGAAATTCGGAGCCAAACCAAATGTTTCACTGTGAACTGACTCCAGATAATTCTTTTTTGCATGCTTTTGAGAAACACCATGCATTTCAGAGGAGGGAGAGGAGCTGTAAGGAGCTTCAGAAGCAAATCTAACCCAGTCCAACCTCAAAGGAGGTATGCACAAGGCCACTCTTTTAAATCTGTTCAGTGTAGGACAAAGCCATGGTGGACATGCTATGCCCTTGCAAGCCAATGGGATGTTGATGATCAAGCTCAAAATACTCAATGACTATTTCTCTTCTGGGACAGGAAGATGCAAAAGAAAAAGAGTATCCAGTCCTTGTTCTAAAGGAGGCTTCTAAACCAGCTACACACACACACACACACACACACACACACACACACACACACACACACAATCAGTATAAATAATCAGGCCACATTTTACGTGAAGGAACTCAACTGAAAGAATGAGCTGCACTGGAAATGATCACTGGATTTACAATTAGCATTGTCTTTGAAATCCAGCTTCACTGCATGCTAATCAATTCAGGGGAATTCACTCAATCTCTTGTAAAATGGGTACAAATAATGACCCCACAGTGTTACTGTGATGGTTAAATTAGAAAACAGATGTAAATTCCAAGAGAACAGAAATTTTGTCTGTTTTCTTAACTGCTTTATCCTTGACATCTAGAAAGGTGCCTCATACCTAGAAGATACTCAGTACCTATCTTTCAAAAAATGAAAAAATAAGAAACCATCTAGCAAACTTCTAGGCACATGACAGGTATTGAGGGAGGAAAAAAATGGAAGTTGACTCTGAACCCAAGTTAAATGCACCCACATGAAATGTTTCTAAAAATAGTTAAAAACAGAACAAAATCTTGGATGAGCAGAGCTACTGAGATGCCACTGCTTTTCTGTCACTCAAGACTCTTCCCTCACCCGACTAAATAAATTTGTCAGACACGTTTGCACTTTATATGAAATTCTATTAGCATTAAGGCAGAGTGATAGCATTTGTACACGTCTTATACTTCCCAGGGACTGGGATAATATCTTATCCATATTTGTATTTTTAGCACACATAAAATCAGCTATTGCATGTGGAAGTGCAGGTTATTTGTATTTAAAGCTGTTCCAGGTAAACAGCATTGGTCCCAAGACCAAGTAATACAAAAGCGGTTGATTCTTTCACCATCCTATTTGCATCTTCCATTTTAACCAAACTTGTACAAAAACAGTATAATGGAAAGACCATGAGCTTTGGTGTCAAAACTTTGGAAGGAGATCCCTTCTCCCCTAGGCACTCTCTGAATCCTTGGGCAAATTATTTCACTCCTATAAACCTTAGTTTCCTTATCTGTAAATGAGGTTAATAATACCTACTCTCATAGAATCGAACAAAGAAATGCACAGAAGACATTTTGCTAGCACACCACGGGTAAGCCTTGATCAATGGCGGTTGTTATCATAATTACCACCAGCTCTGTGTATATGCAAATGAAGGCTAATGAATTCAAATTGGGTATTTCTCTTCCTCTTTAAAGAATATGGAAGTCAGCAGAGCCAAGGAGAAGATTATACTACAGAACGCAAAAGAATCAAAGACTACAAATTACCCTGTCCAATAACCAGAAACTTTCGGCTGTTGCTTTGACAGCTTAAATTCAGCCCTTTTCTCACTCAGCCTGCCCATTTTTCAATTGGCACCTCTGCATTTTCTCCTTTCTGGCAATTTTACCTTCATTTTTGGAACCATCCTCACTTTTGACATTAGGGTTGTCGCTCATTCGAATATTCACCCAACAGTGAGAAACTAAAGTCATATCATATGGTCAGAAGAAACTTTAAGCATCTTTAAGACACAAGTGGTGTCCACCACACTCCTGGAATTGCAAGTGCCAGGGTGAATGATGATACACCAAGCTGATGAGTCTACTGCTAATGCCTAAAATTTTTCTTCTCCAAGTTTGAGTCGTGGTACCTTGGAGAGTTGGAAGAGGGTGTAAAAAAGGAGGTGCCCCAGTATTTATTACTTCTCCACCTCTAGACCAATCTCAGACTCAGCATCCTCAAAGAGAAGATCCCTCTATTGAGGGGTAAACTATTCCAAACATAATATCCTGTTAGTAAAGGAAATTAACCAAATCAGGAAGAAAAATACTCGATTTTAGTCACTTTGTATTCATCTTCTGGTAGCTACAAAAGTATATGTTCCTATTGAAAGCAAGCTTAAATCAAGCTGGAGCCCTAAAGTAGCAACAGAAAAATATTTGAGCCCTTAAGTGAAGCTAGTTCAGGGGGGTGGGGGAGGAAGGGGCAGGGATAGGAAAAAGATGGGCCTGGCAGGGAGGAAAACAATAACAAAACACAAACCAACTCAATTTCAAAAGGTGCCCTGGAATTATTAACACAGCAAAAGAGAAAGAACCTAGGGTGAAATAAGAAGCGCAGAGTCTTAATTAATGACATACTTGAGGGATGGTACATAGCAGTCCATGACAAGTCTCTAGTCTAAAGTGGCAAATAGAAAAGTATTTCCATAGTAACAAGTTTTTATAAATTAAAGGCAGGGAAGCAATGTGCACAGTGGTAAAAGCACTGGACCTGGAGGAGGAGGTACCATGCCAACTCTATGCTTGACTTATCCTGTGACTAATTTCTGTGGGCCCTGAATTCTGTGAAAAGAGATGGGGTAGCTTATGGATAGATAATTTCTAATATCCTTCTCCAGCCACAAAATCTTGTGTCTTTATGAATATCTTAAAATGTTTAATAATATTGTATGGGGTATCAGATTCTCAATGTGTACCAGTGGGTCCCAAACCCAGCTATTCATCAAAATCACAGTGAAATCAGCTCTTTTGCCCTTTTCCTGTTTGCCCATTTCTGTTCCCCTCTTAACAGTTAAAGAATCTAATTATAGGAATGAGATCAGTAAGCAATTGAAACTAAACCCTGACTTATGCTCTCCTAAATGCACACCATGCCTTGTTTAACCTGTTGATTTTTTTCCTAGTTAAAAAGAAGAATGAAGAATTAATCTGTTAAAAAATGATTAGCACTCTACCCGCAATAGCCCCCTTAGCAATCCTTCAGACAGATCACACGGGCAAGGTCTAACATCTGAAGAGACAGCCACCCAGTCTGTACGCAATGAAGAATGATGCAGAACCCAACCTCCTGCCTTGACGATTCACTGACATTCTCCCCGACTCTCTCATTTTTTCCCTTTAAAAACTGTCATTGGGCTTCCCTGGTGGCGCAGTGGTGAAGAATCCACCTGCCAATGCAGGGGACATGGGTTCAAGCCCTGCTCCAGGAAGATCCCACACGCCACGGAGCAACTAAGCCCGTGAGCCACAGCTACTGAGCCTGCGCTTTAGAGTCCACGAGCCACAACTACTGAGCCTGCGTGCCACAACTACTGAAGCCCGTGCACCTAGATCCAGTGCTCCACAACAAGAGAAGCCACAGCATTGAGAAGCCCACGCACCACAACAAAGAGTAGCCCCCACTCGCCACAACTACAGAAAGCCCGTGTGCAGCAACGGAGACCCAATGCAGCAAAAAATAAATTAATTACTAATATTAAAAAATTTTTAAAAATTAAAAATTAAGAATAAATAAATAAATAAAAACTGCCATGGCTGAGCAGGATCTTCAGAGTTGGTCTCTGGACACGAGTCAACCTTCTCCCCAGATTCCCAGTTCTTCTGATTAGAGCACCTTTGCTTTCTACTGACACTTGCCTCTTGAATTATTGGCTTAGGAACGGCAAGTAAACAAACCTGGGTTTGGTAACAACAGCAGGAAATTTTTTTGTGTGTGTGTGTGGTACATGGGCTTCTCACTGTTGTGCCCTCTCCCGTTGCAGAGCACAGGCTCCAGACGCACAGGGTCAGTAGCCATGGCTCATGGGCCCAGCCGCTCTGCGGCATGTGGGATCCTCCTGGACTGGGGCACGAACACGCATCCCCTGCATCAGCAGGCAGACTCTCAACCACTGCGCCACCAGGGAAGCCCCAGCGGGAACTTTTAAAAAGAAATTTCTTGGTAATTCCCTGGTGGTCCAGTAGTTAGGACTCGACACTTTCACCACTATGGGCCTGGGTTCAATCCCTGGTCAGGGAACTAGGACCCTGAAGGTCGTGCACCGCAAACCGTGAGGTGCGGCCATAAGTAAATAATAAATGGTAGTTTCTTTCCTGCTACCTCTCCACCAGCTCCCCCTCAACACCTCAAAAACAAACTAAAAATAAGTAGAGCAAAATATTATTATTTAGTAGCTTCCAGTTTGGGGCTATAATCTCTGGTCTAAAATAGTTTCCCCAGGAGAGGCTGATGATCATCCCAGTTTGGAAACCCATAATGAATCCTAATCTTTAGTCACCATCCCCCACCCACCCCTGTTACTACCTGTCAATTAAACCAGATTTTTAAATACTGAATTTTCTGAAATCAAAAACTAATTTTACCTATAGACTTTTCTCAGCAAGCCCAAGTTACCAGATTTAAGTTTCCGTAAAAATAATTTGGTCTGAATGTTATTAAGATGTCTGAAATATTTCATAAAATGTTTGGCAGCCAGAAAATAGTAATGCTTTAAATATAAAACTTTTTGCTTACTCTGCTCTCCCTAGGAGGTAGGGAAATAAACTAAACTGTGGAACAGCAGCAATAACAACAGTAAAAAGCAGCCTCAATGTTTCCCTGAAAAGGTTTGTTATAAAAGATTCTGGAATCAGGTGCCACAATATTGGCTGCCAGGCTGGGGAAGAATAGGAGGAGGAAAGAGATGCACATTCACCCTTAGGTGATAACTGCTTCCTCTTTCTCCAAAGAATGAGACTTGAACGCTGCAAGCTATTGCAGCTACTCAACTAATCTTCCTTACTATAAACCTTACCAAAAGGAAATATAAAGGAAACAGGGTAGTGGGGGGAGGCAGACCAGAAAAGGCTTGGCTCCCCTCCACTTTCATATATATAAGCAACAGCACCATCCTGAGCCTGAAGGGGAAAAATCAGGCTATAAAAGTATGAGATGGTGGCAAGATATCAACAGAGAAAAATTAAGGAATGAGTATGTATACTTATTTTCAATCAAACAAAAGATAAATGATCAAATTGTATTGTTCAGAAAAATTATCCTTAAAAAAGGTCTTCTTCTCAATATTCTTTAAATTGTCAGCATTGGTGAATAGGATAGCAAACAATTTGATTGACATTTCACCCTGCATCCCACTAGAAAAGCCGGAGCTATGCTAATTGAGCGCTCTGTAAAACAACAGGCAAAAAGTTCACTATTGAAATGCTGTGGAAATGCAGTAAAATGCTGATGATCATGATATGTACTATAGAAAAGGAACTTGGCTGAAGAGTGTACACTTACTATATTCATATCTGGCAATAACTTAGCAAGGCAAATATTATATTCCTTGTTCACAGACCCTGTAACTGATGTTCAATACATTTAGTACTTTATCTAAAATCATATCATTTAAATCTAAATCTGCATGTTCCAGTCCTACAGCCTTTCCAAAATAGCCTTACTTGCACCTACACGTGAGAAGACTAGCCAATCACCAACTCGTTCTTCAAAGTGAACATCACTTGTTTTTATAGTATTAGATATATTTAACTTTTTATCACACTATGTCATGAGATTTTAAGAAAGAAACTTCACTCGATGGAACACATAAACTGGCAAATTTTTGCCTGAATCTTCAAATTAGAAAAAATAATCCTATGTAATTTGGAGCTTTCCATTTCATAAAAGTTATGGAAATACACTCAAATCATTCATGTATAATTTTGGTATAATCCGACTACATTACATAAACATGTATTCTGATAGAACAGACAAAACACACACACACACACACACACACACACACACACACACACACACACACACACCCTTTTATAGGGGGAAGAGACTCAGTGTCTTACATGTTAAAAACTAAGATAATGCCCTCAAAAGGCTTGGTTGGTACTGCTAACAGGTATAATGACTCAAAATTCATAAAATTAAAATATTAAGGTTTTTTCTTTTTTGCTGTTTTTAAATACATAAAATTTAATTATTTTTAAGTAGGCACAAATGATGTTGCATATAATCAAAGACTATTAAATGTACTTGGTATGTAGTTATCTTCAGCAATACATTAATGGAAATTCTATCTATCTTCCATTTCTTCATATACTAAAAGCTGAGAGTCATTTATTTGTTTTTACATGTCCTTCATTTTTCTCATATTGTCCCTGATGTTTTCTTTGAATCTTATATTAATTATCCACGTACCTAAAGGCAGGTAATGCAGATTCCCCTATTATACCAAAGAGAAGCATTATGATCTTTGCATTTTATTTGATTTCCTGAAATGAAATGAATAAACATGTGGAGAAAGAAAGAAAGTGTGCTCTGGAACAGAAACACTGACTTCACTAATCAAGGCCATAATTACTGAGGAAACATGTATTAAATTCTGAATTCATGCTATTTCACTTGATACAAGAGTTGTAATCAGACCAACAGAGCATACAGGAGCCATCTGGGTACTGCAGAGTTGTAAAGACAAACCCTGAGAGCAAGGGCACATCGACCTTCCTAGCACCAAATCACTGCAGATTTTTGTATTAGAAAGTGCTGTTCTTCCCTTTTGATTTCTTATTTTCCTTTTTGAAGAAAGGAATACTGTGATCAATAGGTATGAAACTGGATATAAAGAATAAAACATCACACCATGCAACCTTTACCACAGTATCATATATCACAGATATTCTAATGATCAATGAATTTGATTTAATATTCAGTTTTATCCAACCTACCTCCCACCCTGCTCACACCTTTTTAAGGAATCTCTAATGTACTCTGGAAATCCAGCTTTCTATAGCTTAAGTTTCATTTGAGAAATCAACACTAAATTAGCATTTCCATTGTTCCATGCATTTAAGACAGGAATCTGACTTCTAGGCAATGACAATGGATTTCAAATTTGTGCAAACCACATCATTTTCTGTGAAATTGACAGAACCCAGCTGAATATGAGTAACCTGATAGTCATGAGATCCCGTCAGTCAATTTGATTCCTCTGAGGCAGCAGGTTATCGAAAATTGAGCCAAGTGATGTAATGTGCATCCCAGACAGTGTTATGAGAACAGCAGAGATGATTTCAATGAGACTCATTATTTATTCATCACAAGGTCCAATTTGCGTGTCATTTTCACTGACAGTGTACTCAGTTAACTGGTTGAAACTGAGTGCTGATAGGGTGTTTTATTCTGTCCTGTAAAAAATGTTTTTTCTGTCTTCCTTTGTGAAAGAGTACAAAACAAAGAGGGATTTTGTATTTGTGGCCATTCACAGTAATATCTGAACACATTTCAGGAATACTGGATAGGAGAGAGCCCTTCAGGACTCCCTGTTTTTCTCATTAGGAGTATATAATAATATGCCAAATATTACAGAGTAAAAAGTAGGACAATATTAGCCTTCAGAAAATAACTGCTTTTCTTTTAAATGATAAAGAACGAAATAAACACTGATAGGAGACACACTCACTGAATGAGATACAACTTCTACCCCTGAGTTTGATCCTCAATCTCATCACCCAAGGGACCCTCTCTCAGGTTTAGGGGAAGAACCAAAAAGAAAGTTCTCCAAGAGGCAAGAAGAGCTGGCCTATACATTCTCGGGCTTCTCCCCCGGACCAGTCCAAGGGCTAGCACATTTGCAAGCCATGCATCATTTCCCATCATTGTCGGGGTGACAACTTATCTTAAAAGGCCCCAACGTCGTTAGACACAGTAGCTGTCTCAGTCTTCCTTTCCTGATTCCTTTTCCTCTCTAGGTTCTGGTGTTCTGTGTACCTGCCAAAAGGACTGCTCAGTGCTCCTCAGTAACTTCCTCTGAGCGTCCCTCTGTGTAATGCTCAGGCTCCGCTCTTCCTCGTCTGTCCCATTATAAAGGCCCATATCCCAAGAATCCTCCGGGGTCCTTCTCACACACCTTTGCTCCTGAAGGTACTTCAGCTGAAAGTCACCTCCCTTTCCTCTAAACTGCCCTAGTGCGCCCAGGGCCTCCCCTCCAGCCCTCACCACTCTCCAGCTTGAATTTCAGTTCTACACTGGCAGGCACTATTCTCCACTTCCTACTGCTCTCAAATGTCCTTCAGGGCAGGATTTTTTCGATTCACCTTTGATTCCCCACATCACCTAACACAATGCCTTGCACAAAGATGAATCTTTAAGAAAACAATCATAATGTGTGAATAGATCACTGTCCCAGGTATTAACACTCTAATGCAAGCATTACAGAAAGCTGCAAGGGTAGTCAGCTTCCCAAATTTAAATAACTGGAACCTAAACCACAACTAGAATACAGAATCATCTGAAGTCAGCTGAGCGAGGAAGCCAACCTGCAGGAGTAAAATGCCCTATTAATCTTTGACTTTTTGAATTGTAAAATATTTCTGAACCTCGACTTTATTTGTGGTGTTATCTGGTTAGCAGTCTTGGCAGCAGTTCAAAGTTTTAAAGTACTACAGGTCATGAATATTAAATGCTACAACAAGTTTACTTGGAGGAAATCCAGATTCATTTGTAAGTGAATGACAAACAGTCCTCCAGTTTCAATAATGCGAGGAAATACTGTGATCAGAATCGCTTGCTATATCTGGATTCTCACAAAGTCAAGTGTAAGGCAAATGAGGGAAAAGACAATCCTCAGAAAGCAGGAACGCTACTTGGAGTGGCACAGATGGTGATTAAAGACCATCAGAAAGAGCAAACATATCCTATTTCATTCAAGGCAATGGATATGAGGGTCACATCTTGCGTAAAACCACAACCTGGTCTAGAAAGAAAAGGGACAGAGACATAAATGATAAGATTCCACCAATGTCATCCGAGCAGCTAATCAAATAAAAAAACACATGTGGATTCATGTGCAAATACCTGCAGGCTATGCTCTGGCTCTTCGGTACACGGGGAGTCACACAAAATAGTCTGATATAAAGAAGCACTACGTTTAATGTCTTCAGTGTTCTGACAGCGACAAACTCAAACCTTCAACAGAACATAAGCCCCAACCCTTGGAAACCATTCTCAAGATAAACCCTGTAAATGGTTTGGAAATATGGGACTGTTTGTTAGTGTGGGTCTGATCACTGCACCCGGCTGTAGAGCCCAGCTTACATAATACCCAAGATAAAGGTAAACTTGCTCAACAAAGGCAACCTCCATCAAACACATCCTGCTTAGCATTAAAATAAAGTTATTTCTAGACAGAGATGACTTGTTTTTTGAAAGTGGCAATGCCTCCCATTTCCCTCTCTAATAACATAGTCTCTTTATCTTGTTTACATGAAATAGAGCCACAAGATTTTATTTGAAGGAGGCTGTCCAGATAATGCACATCTTGGAAGCAACTACAGCAAAATTAAATGCAGTCATCTTTAGAGAAAGTCTTAAAAAAGATCAAACTCAAAGGGCTTCATTTTTCCAAATTATTTTGGGCTATAATTAGAATTGTTACACCCACTTTCAGTTTTCCTTCCTTTTTAAATTTTTTTTCCCCCACCTCTAACTAAGTGATTATGAGGCTAATAAGGGGTGGGGGGTGCTTCCACATTAAAACAGTTAACAGATGTTAAATAAGCACAGAAAATGGCCACTAGGCAAGCAATGACTGATGTTGGGTAAGTAAGAAAAATGTTGTCTTTACTGATTTTATTACCCATGTACCTCCTGGGGTCATGGGAGACTTGTAAAATATTTTGTGGACAGATAAAAGTCTAGCATTTAATTGCAAGGCTAGTGTAAGTGTGTCTCAAGTGTTCCCCACTCCCTTTACTTAGTTTTATGTTGTCAAAAAGTAAGTGAAAATCATCTAAGAAAGGCTAAAATAATCATTTGGTGAGAGGTCAAGAAAACTCATTTTTCAACATTTTTCTGACATGCATTTCTTCCAATCCTACCTTCCAGACCTCACTAACCAGTAATGAAATCCTCACTGTAGAAAGGGGAGAGAGTACAGGATTCCACTTTACCATTGCAGGCACATCCTTTTCAAAAGTCAATCTTAAACAAGGGTGAATTCAATAATTTACTAGGTACCAACTATGTGCCAAATGGTGCACTAGATGCCAAGAATAATGTAGGAAACATATTAAATAGATGCTGAAGTAAAGATCTAAAACATTTAGCAATTTTCAAAAAAATAGTTAGGAACTCTAATTTTGTTCATACACATTCCTGAAGATTTTATATTGTTTTCTTAGAAATCTTCCTAACTATTGAAAACTATATTATTTCATATTATATTCAACCACATTATTTCATAAGTCATATTACTCTCTTGATAAGCATTTACTAAATAAGTTAAATGTGTTAATATTTTTGACATATTCAGAACAGTGCCTGGCAGATATAAACACTATATACATGGTTACCAAATACTAAATAAAATATCTATGATTTTCTGGGTACTTACTGTTTTTCAAACACTTCATCAAAGAAAAAACTTTCATATTTCTTTTTCAGAACTACAAAAAATTTATATGTCATATGGACATGGGCATCCCCTGCATGAATCTTGAAGTCAAAAAATGGCAGCCAAGACTTCTGGCCAAATTCAGTCATCCCAGGGATATCGTCTGGCCCAAACAGGGCATATTTGTTCTTAAATTAGTAACCAATAATAAATAACAGGAGATGTCACAGAAAATCCAGATGTCTGTCTTAGAAAAACATTAACCTCTACCAAACTGAAAACTGTATTTGCTTATTGCAATAATGGGATGGAGAGAAGTACAAGTGGGAGAGCATAACCTCTAGTTCACCACAGTCCCTTCTGCCTGGTCCTGGTGTGCATTTGACTTTGGGGCCTGGATCTGATAGGCCTCTAACTTCTGACATTTCTGAAGAAATGTGAAGGGAGAAGCTGAGTGTGACTGCTATGAGAAAAACATTACGGACAAAACTATAAAACTGGAGAGCTTTGCCCCTCTGGTTTTAATAATTTCCAGCTTGAGGAGGACCACCATCTTTAGATTTTTGAGTGTTTGGCTGGTTCTCTAGTTTGCCTAATAGAGGTAAACATTTGTGCACTGGATTTTTCTGTTTATATATAAGTTATGTTTTAATAAGGCAGGGAAGTTTATTTCATCTGGCCAACTATGATAACTCTGATGCAGAGTTAATTAGTAAGACATTTAAGACGATTATTCGTTTAAGGTTGAAAAGTCTTTTAATCCACTTCCTTCAGAGTCTCTTCTAACTCACCCCAGGCATAAAAATCTATTTATTTTAAAGACAGAATATGGAATTTTTCTATAACTTCCATATGTAATCTATGCCAGTGTTTATAAGCCCCATAATCATGAAATTCTAAATGAAAGTTTTTGCTTAAATATTCATGCTTCAGCTTTAGTTGATTCCTAATTCATATGCTTTCAAACCACTGCAAGTTTAAAGACTAGTAGAAATTTATCTTTTGGCCTTCACTTTCTTGAGATAAAGAATTACAATTTCCACTGATATTTCTTCTTTCCCTTCAACTAATGTGCATTAAGTGACTTCCAAATATTGGGCACCCAGTTCACAATGAACACTCTACAGTTTCACATAATCTTCCTAACATCTCTAGGAGAGAACATTAATTATCTCTATTTCTACATGAAGAAACAGGTCATTGAACTAGTCCCAGGTGACTCAGCCAGTGCACGTTAAGATTCAATGCCTATTATTTTCTTCTCTACTGTGGAGTCATCTGACTACGTTCTTTATTCATGTTCACACCTTCACAGTGTAAGATCACTAGACAGTCACAAATATGTCTTCTAGTCCTAGTGATTCCACCATTTTCTGGGTGACTTTCACATCTCTCTGGTTCTCTACACCTCAGCTGGAAACAAGGGGACTGGCATAGATGGTCTCAGGGTTCCTTACAGATCTGTAAAGTCTGTTATCCCAATGTCCTCATTAAGCTCACTGGCCCAAAACCTAAGAATGAAAGAAAAAGCTAAGTTGAGATAGCAACTATCAGATGAAGGGTTTGGCTGCCCTGACCACTTCCCTGGTCCGCAAGCAGTGGCTTCCAGACAGCATGGGCAAGTTTCCATTTGAAAACTTCTCAAGACACTGAACATTCAAAGCCATTAAGTCCTTTCCCATAGTGCGGGGGACTTCACACTCTCTACTCTTATGAATTCCTTCACAGTGATGGGGTTCAGGGCAGGCTGCTGCAAAATGTGCCACTTTGGCATGTGGATTATATGGAACGGAAGACAATTAAGGCCCAACAGACTCACGAAGAAGTTTTTACTTCCCTCTTAAATGCCTAAAACAATTTAGTTAGCCTGTGCCAGGAAGAGAGTTATTACCAAAGATAACTTTTTTACATAAGGAAGACTCTTTGGCCTGGCGTGGCAAACATTTGCTCCTCCTGTCTTCCTCCCTCTGAAGTTCCAGACTCCTCCCCCCTTTTCCTTAGCTCAGGATGGCATAGAAACCTCAACTGCCTAACTGTTCAGGAGCTTCTCCTGTCTTTGAGGGGGTCCTGTATATACAAAACTAAATTTGTTTTTCTCCTGTTAATCTGTCTTATGGCAATTTGATTATTAGGTCAGCCAAAGAACTTAGATGGAGAGAAAAGTTCTTCTCCCCTGCACTAGTGGCACTTCTCGTTTTCTGAAGCAGCAGTTGCATGAGTAATGCTGCCAAATAAAATACGAGATGCCCAGTTATATTTTAATTTCAGATGAACAGAGAATAATCTTCTATTATAAGTATGTCCCAAATACTGCATGGGACATATTTATAGTAAGGAGATCAATCAGCAACTTAATCCTTGAAAACAGGCTTACAGACCTGAAAATTTCTCAGAAGAGAACTTCAAAGGTCCTAAAAGCAAGTCCTGAATTGACATACCAAGGTAATTTCCTAATTCATGAGATGGTAACATGAAAATTCTGTAGGAGAAACCACAGTGTCTCACAGGCTATCAATGCAAGGTCTTAAAACACCCAGTCTGCATCCCCAAATAGTTCTCACCCTGCACAGGACAAGGACCATGACTTATACTTACTCTATTTGTATTTCCAGTAAAACAAGAAAACTGGCTATTGTTGATGGCATGGTTTTCAAAGGAAAGAAAAAGATTATTTTCCCTAAATTTCCTTGAGAGACTAATTAAAATTGATTTGAAATTAAAAGCTTGACTTTCAAACCATATGTTGTTTGCAAAGCATCAAACTCCAACCAGAGTTTTCTTTTAAAGTTTCAGCATTTAACCGAAATCACAAAAGAACTTCATTAAGCACTTGATACTGGAGTTCCCTGCAGAGCAGAGGCACAGCAGTAATTACTCTGCCTCCTACGTTTAAAAAAAAAAAAAAAAAAAAAAAAAAAAAAGTCATTTAAAAATAAATAGATGTTTCCAAGGACTTCCCTGGTGGCACAGTGGTTAAGAATCCACCTGTCAATGCAGGAGACACGGGTTCAAGCACTGGTCCGGAAAGATCCCACATGCCGCGGAGCAACTAAGCCCGTGTACCACAGCTACTAAGTCTGCGCTTTAGAGCCGGCGAGACACAACTGAGCCCGCATGCCACAACAACTGAAGCCCGCACGCCTAGAGCCCGTGCTCCCCAACAAAGAGAAGCCACCGCAATGAGAAGCCCATGAACCACAATGAAGAGTAGCCCCTGCTTGCCGCAACTAGAGAAAGCCCGCTCGCAGCAACAGACCCAATGCAGCCAAAAATAAATAAATATATTTTTAAAATAAAATAACATAAATAAATGTTTCCATTTCCCTCAATTTTGTTCTTTATTTCAATTTCTCCCCAATTGAATTTTAAGTAAAATTAAGAACTGAGAGGAAAAAAAGTGGTAAAAACTAGAAAACTTGACAGCTTTCTCAGGGTCAGTATCCTAAACCATAATTCCTTGCTTAAGAGTATCCAAAAGGATGGAGAAGCTGGCTGTGGTCCATGATTTAGAAAATAGCTGAGGTCTGCAAACACTGGCGAAGTTCCGTCTTTATACTTAAGTTAAAGCAAGGGTGAGTTTATTGCCAGGGAGGGAGGATGGGGAGATGGGAAGGAGGCAGTTTCTCACGAGGTGTTGGTCCACCCAAACACACCAGCAGAAAACTGCTCAGTTCTCTTTAAGTATATGGGATCCGAAAGTGCTTCTGTGACCTTCAGACGACACTGCATTTGCATCCACTAAGGGAATACAGAAGAACATATATTAAGCCCTGAAGCAAAGGTCTTAATTGGCCTCAGGGCAAAACTTAACAATAACCACTTTCTGCTTTGACTCTTCTATTCTTATACACTACATCAGTAAAAGGTGAATATGACTCATGATTTAAAAATGTGAGTTCCCAGTGCACTGCAGAGAGGGTTGTTTTCCAAAGTCAGCTCAGGAAAAGTAATATTAACAAATAGCAGAGGATTTCCTCTTGACAGAGTCGAGCATCTAGCTCTATGATCAGCTGTGTTATTTTTTTCAAACACCTTTTAGAGGCAATTTATTGGATTACAGGGAATTTGGGCTGAAATCGAGGAGTAAAACTAAATAAATAATAAAGATGCATATTCTTTACAAGGCAAAATTGTCCTTCTACCCCCTTGGAAATCATGAAAATAAGAAACCTGAGAAATAAAATAATCCGTGACTGACACCCAGTTAGTAGGGAAAGGTCAGAGAGGACACTTCCACCTCCCGAAGATCAAAAAGTAACTTACTTTAAATTCTCTTTGAAGAGGAACACATTTGCTTTTTAAATGGGGGAAAGGGACCAAGCAAGGAGAGGAATCAGTAATCCAATGCTCAAGCACCAACAATCACTTACTTTGTAAATGGTGGGTAAGATCTGTTTCATTTTCAGCCTGTGAAAGACAAAGACGTCATAAATGGCTGAAACTGCCAGGACCGTCACTCCTTGTTCCTTCCACAGCATGCTGCATCCGGCACACAGTCCTGTCCCCAGGAACCAGCCCCAGGTCCTGGCCGAGGCGCCCCTTGTAGAACAGTGTTTCATGTAGCAGAGCAAGGAGAGGAGGAAGAAGAGACTGGCCCCCACATCGGCCCGGCCCACAATTCCTGCCACCGCCTCCGTGTGGATGGGGTGAGAGGCAAACATCAAGCCAGCCATGAAGGTCCAGTATCCGTCCCCAAGCAGGATCTTGGAGAAGCTTGTGAAGAGACCAGTGACCGCTGCATGCAGGAGCACGTTGACAAGATGGTAGCTCCAGGGATCCAGCCCTCCGATGGCATGGTTCAGGCGGAAAGAAAGAGTGCAGAGTGGCCGGTAGGACTTGTGGCTGCCGCTGTGGGTTAGCAGTGTCCCCCAAAAATCATTGTAGAAAATGTGGGTCCATGGGGTTTCTGGGAGAAGGTCCTGATTAGTCTTGATAGCACGGCTATAAAATAAAATGTCGAAACAATGTAAAATACAGAAAGAAAGGAGAAAATACACTTAAAATATACTGCTAAAACACTGCCTTCCTTCATAGCTTTGTCATCACGTGGCTTTGTCATCACGTGGCTTTATGATGGGATTCCAGGTATACACGATTAATGCAAATGAGCCTTGGAGCCGGCTTTAACAGGTAGATTGAATTCAGATCCTCCCCTTAATGCTTACTAGATCTGCTATTAGGGCTGTATTTCTCTCCCTCCAAAGCTTTCTTCCTTGTTTGAATGCAAATACCTTTGAAGAATAAATGCAGAGTGATAGGCTTAACTCTTAAGGTTCAATAAAGCAGTTACCAAACAACTGCCCGCGTGTGGCATGTTGGCTAGAAATCCAGATTTCAGGTGCCAGGTTGATGTGAAGCCTGAGAATCTGCATTTTTAAGAAAGCAAAGTCTCAGGTGATACTGGCGCAGGGGATACACTTAAAACAAGGACTAGCCCCCCGCTAGCAGAAGTAAATTTTTGGTAGAACATCTGTGCCCAGAGCAATGCTTCCCATACATGCAGATCACCTGGGGATCTCATTAACAGGCATGTAAAGGTTCTAATTCAGTAGGTCTGGGGAGGAGCCTGAGATTCCACATTTCTAACCCTTGTAATTGTTCATTTATCTACTGTGTAAAAAAGCAAAGAACACTGCTTTGCAGATACATGAGAGTTCTGGAGACCTAGTGCAAAGAACATCTTGGCCCTGTGAGCTGCTGCTATTATTATTCTACAAAGATTGTACTCTAATCTACAAAAAGTCCCTTATAAAATTCAGTTTGACCCACAACCTCTGAAATTAGGTGCATCTGGGAGCTGGAATTAAAACAGACATCAACATACATTAATAGTAGTTGGTTATCTACTCTGCCAAACACTATGCTAGTCCTTCTGCATATATTGTCTACTTATGAAAATGAGCTGACTTTTCTAGATGCTCAATAAAAGGCAGAAAAGTCTGTCAAAATCAGGTTTTAAAAAGTACTCAATGTTACAGACAGTCTCCAGTGCCTATATTCTCCATTTTCCCATACTCAAAACACCTTTAGTTTTTAGCTGGGTACATGTCTTCTGGACAAAAAATTATCATTTCCTATCTTCCCTTGCTGCTAAATATGGTCATGTGACTAGTATTTGGCCAGTGACTAATATTTGGTCAGTGGAACATAAGCAGAGTGCTATGCACTACTAGAAAAACGTATCCTTAAAAGGAAAAAGCTTAGTATTCTTCCCTCTTCTACCCCTACCCCCTTCCTGCTGGAGCACAGATGTAATAGCTGGAGTTCCAGCAGCCATCGTGACTAATAAGGTGTCCTTAGGACTAGAAGTCATGCCAGCAGAGCAATAAGACTGAAGGAAACCGAGTCCCTGTCATGGTAGACCATACCAGCCCTTGGCAAACTACCTGAGTATGAGAAATAAATTGCTATCTTGTTTAAGCTGCAATATTTTGGGTGTTAGCACAGCTGAATCTACTCATCAGTGAAATCCTTTGTTAACAGAAGACCTACTATATCACAGTGGTTTGATTTTCCATTTTGATTTTGATTTTTACAAGGCTCCGTGTATTGACTGTGTATAAATGAATTTCCATATAAATTGGCTTTTAAAATATTAGAAACAGATGTTAGTCTGGATCCATTAAACTAAAACACCCTGTTATGACATTCATCAAGAGTCTACCCCAGAAGTAATTGCTTAAGACTTGATGGGTTATAATTAAAATTTTAAAGAAATATGAAAAACTGCCAAACTGCCAGTGTTGTTAGAGCTGATTTCAAGCCATTGAGAATGAAAAGCCAACTGGCCTCCACTAAACATTAACCTAGATATTGATGTGAATTTCTCTAATATCAATGCAGAAACGTTCATACTATCAAAGTCACGGCAGCAGAAAGTTCAACAGCAAAGAACTGTGGGATAAGGCTTGGCCAATTTAGCAAGAAAAGCTGAAAAGCACATTTTGTTTAGGACAATACTTCACCCTTCCAGTGGCAGATTCTTACAGAATGGAGACACATGTTCCCTAAACCAGGTTTTCTACATGCTATTAGTTCAGCTCCATAACTAACTCTGTAAAGACTTTTTGAGGGAAAGGAAAAAAAAAGAAACACACGTTTAAAAATCTGTTCAAAGCTGCCAGAATTTCTTATATCCGTAGCAATAAATCGAGTAATCTGCAGCAGCCAACAAGATATACTATGTCTAACTCTCATGAAACAAGAATTTCAAAACAAAGAATAAAACTAACAAATCTCATAATTTCATTGTGAGAAAAACCTTTGATGCGGCACAGCCCTAAATTTACACTGTAGAAAAAGAATTAAAGGCAAACAGTGTCAATAAAACAATAATAGAAGAGCAAAGGAACATCCCACCCATGTTCAAAATATACTGCACTAAGGAAGACTTCAGTCTGATAAAATTCTCTGATGGGCGTTATCTTATTATTAGCCAGGTTTTTATTTACTCAATAAATGTTACGGCAAAACAACATGAAATAAGACTAAATTGCACTGGGCTTTAGTACATAAGTCACGTCACATATGCAAGTCAGTGATAAGGGATGCATTATACATCCCTCACATCATATTAAGAAAGATACAGACCAAAAGGGATTTAATGGAATCTGAATAATCTGCCAGCAAAATGAGAAGTAAAGGTGGTCGCTCAACACTCAACATAATAGATTCTCATCTATTTGCATTTTCTTATTCAAGTCCAAAACTGAAAGAGAGAAACCTGCTATTTCTCAGTCAATGAAAAGGCTTAACTCAAAACAAAATGTCATGCTGATATAATTTCTGATGTTACTTCTGTGAATGGGTATTGAAATTTCAGAAAGACACTAAGGAATTGGGAAATTTTCCACTCCAGGAAAGGTGAAGAACATTGAAGCAGCAGGTGTGGAAAAGAAACAATTGTAGGCAGAATTCTCCAGAGAACACAGGCCCAAGAGACTGTCTTTTAAAGCAAAACGATCCAGTCTCTCAAGCTTTCAAGGAGGTCTTAATCTGTTTTCAGTTTTGTTCATTTATGGCTCTTTGTTTTTTGCTGCATTATGATTTTTCCTTTAAAAAATGTTGACAAAGGCCAACGCTATTGTAAAACGTAAAACAGATGAATGATATGACACAGCCATCCCAACTGTCCTTGTGTGGGTTTCTCTCACTACTATTTTTTCTGTCCTTTGACCCTTTCAGTCATGAGCACCCACAAAACTGATGGCCATCAGTCCTTCAGAGGAGGAATGATGCTTAGATTCTCCAAACATCAAATGGCACACTCTTCCCAAGTACTTTCAAATTGTTCTACTAAAAAGTAAGTAAAGGCCAAACTCTATATTTTAAAAAAATTTCTTTTTTTCTTTTAGGTGATGGGTTGAAATTTGTTCTGCAGGAGAAGAAAGAGCATGGCCTTTGTTAACCTGCCCTGCTTCAGTGCTACCCAAGCATGCCTATCTATGCCCAGAAAGGGCAGTGAAATGCAGTGGTTAAGAAAACTGAGTCTGGAGCCAACTGGACCGGAGTTACTCCACCTCTCTGTACCTCAGTTTTTTCATCTGCAAAATAAGGATAATAACTGTACTTGCCTTATAGGACCATTTTGAGGAGTAAAGGAGTTAGTAAGCAAAAAGCTCATTGTTATGTGTAATGTATGTAACACGTTAGCTGCTCTCATTATTAGTATTATCACCATTAACACCAAACAACTAGTGCTAGCCATCAATGCAACATCAGTGCTCTTTCTTCATATATATATATATATAGCCTTCAAAAATCTAAGTACCACGGTCCTATTTCACTTAAAATGCCTTTGAGCTTTTATGACACTCTCAGCACAAAATAATAAACATTTATGAAGTCTTACCCTTGGGTCTTTGAACACATTACTCTTCCCATTCCCCTCCTATCATTTTGACTTCTTTCCAACTCTCCTTGGCTAGCATCTCTTTCAGATTTTTCTCCCAAATGTGGATGTTTCTCTCTAGGTTCTGTCTCCTGACCTCCCCTCTCTCTACACTTTCCACCTCTGTGGTCATGATCTTTGACACCTGCAACTCAAGAGATGCTTTCTCCATCGATGCCTTCAGCCTGGGTGTTGCTCACAAGCCTACACTTGTACTGCCCCAGGTGACAGCCACACCTGAATGCTGCAATCCCAGTTCCTCTATGAACACCAGCGTCTTACCTTTGGCCAGTTAACCTCTCTAAAGCACAGATTCTTTACCTACGGTTGGTAGATAACAACGCTTCTCACAAATTGTTGTGCTGAAGATCAAATGAGGCAATGTTAACTTAAAATGTTCGAAAAGTTACTTAGCCTGGTGTCACAGACTGGTTTTTCTGGACCCCTTCTTCTTAGTTAACAGTGTCCTGTTCTTCCTTCTGAGAACAGGCCACATCCACCCTCAGTCCATGCGCATAGAGTGAAGCTGTTATCCCCACCTCCTGATGGAAGGTTATCATTTGATTTGGCCAGTTAGCATACTGTATCCCTCCATCCTCATTTCCGGCCACAAGAACTGACTTAGCAGCCAGCCAGGTCAGTCGGAGTCAAAACAGCTCCAACAATCTACTGGGAAAGGACATCTTATTTTAAGAATGAGATGAAATCCTAGGGCTACTAAAGCATTCCCTGAAGACAGAGCCTAAGAATGAAGCCAACACAAAACACCCAGATCAAGGAGACAGAGGCAATTCTTAGTGCAGCTGGATCCCGTCATGCCTGAAGTTAACACTGCTAAATAAGCCAATAAGTCAATAAGCCAATAAGCCAGTACACTAGTTTGAACTGTTATTCTGACATGTGCAACCAGAAGAATGCTAAATAAAATAGCACTGTGTAACTATCAAGTAATATCGTTAGTGGCCCTTTCAGTATCTTCAGCTGAATAAACTGAATCCAAATAATTTTCCTTACACACCACCTCCTTTTTCATACAAGGCCCTCATTAAGCACCATCATTCTTCCCCCACTGACACCAAGGTTGTGCATGAGGGGTCCTTCTCTCTTTGCTCCTACATCTACTTTTAAATTGGTTATGGATATGCTGACGGCAGTCAGGATCTCAGAGACAAATCCAACTCACAAGTTTCCCCTAAATTCACCTCTAACTTCTCTTTTCTCTTTCCCCCGCCCCCATTCAGGCTTCCATCATTTCCTACCTCTATTGCTTAGCAGGCTTACTAAAAGTGCCTGTTTATTATTCTGTTTCTTTCATTAGGCTCAAAGTCCCCTCATGGAAAGAGTATGTTTTCTTCAATGCCCAATACATATTAGGCACATAACAAATATTTGTAAAACTGAACTAAATAGTCATCCCTGCCTGCTTTCATTCCCCCTTTGATCTATTATACATGCTGTGGATAGAGAAACTTCCTGAAATATAACTCCTGAAGTATAACCCTAACACCATCACTCTGCTTCACAAGAATCCCTCATCACATCCTATTTCTTACCAAAATAAACACCCTTCCCAGCCCAGCATTCAGAACCAACCCCATTATGACTTCTAGGTCAATCTCCCATTACTTCTCTATATGCATCCTAATGTCAACCTAACTTCCCAGCTTCTAGGCTTTCGCTCAGATCATTTTTTCCCTTCCTCTGCCTGGATTGCTGTTCTTCGACCAGTTTACATCTGTCCAGATACACTTCAACTGCCAACGCTGGTTTGTGATGCCCCAGTCTCCCCTAAAGTCTCTCCTAGTTATTGTTGCAAATCGGCTCGATTTTAACATTGCGCATTGACACATTCCCATTAATAACAGTGACTTCTTACTACCATCATCAGTGATCTTACATGGGATGAGATGTGGAAGACATTGCAGAAGGAGTAGGAGGAAATATATGCATTGAAATCAGGGCATTTTAACAGTTCCTCTTCTCTACCCTATTGAAAATCACAACTCAACAAAATGGATTGATTCTGTCTTAAGAAAATTATTCACTCACTCATTCATTCATTCATTCCGTGATGGGCTAGACACTATAAAAGGCACTGCAGACAGAATGGTGAGTAAAACAGATGCACTAACTTCGAGAAACAGCCTCGTAGAAGAGGCAGAGATGTGTAGAGGCAATTTCACTGCAATATGATAAATACCACTCTGACACGAAATCCTGATTGCCCTGGGAGAACAGAACAGACTTGCGACAGTCAGCGGGTCAAGAGCTTCCTGGAGGAAAGCATGTCTACATACACGGCAGGGGTTAAGCAAAGGAGTAAGGGAGTTAGGATGTTGCCAGACTGATGGGCAATATTTTCAAGGACCATGAGGCAGGAGAGAAGAAGGGGATGTGCTTGGGGCCTGAAAAAAATGCAACAGATTGGTTTGGCTGGAGTGAAGTTTGAGGGATGGAGTGGCAGGAATCACTGGCATGACTCTGTCTTGTACTATTGTCCTTCATGGGATGGAGAGCAATGTTGCTAGACAGCAAGCTCCGCAATGGTCTTCAGGTCCGATTCAGCTTGTTAGGACTTGCTTTATCTCCCCAATGCACTGTTAACTCCTAAGAAACAGAACAGTCTCTTATTTATCTTTTGGAGCCTTGCACATAGTAGGCATTCAGTATATATTTGATGAACTGAATTCTAACTAGAAATGATTGGTATTGATAAGCTGCACTCACCTTTGAGAAAAATACTACATTGTTTTAAGTATATAGGGAATTATCACTTGCATCTAAAAGTAGTTCTCTCACTCTGGGCACTAAACTCTGTTCTCTCAATGATAATTAACTGAGAAAAACCATCAGGTTAATTGGCTTACCCAAATGTCTTTGGCACACATTTCCCACTTAACCTATAATCCCTTCATTAGAGTCTCTCTTTAGGGATAAGCCATTATATTTAGAAAGCTCCAGTAAATATGCAAATACTTAGCTACCAGGGTAGGGAAATGAGAGATATATTGTAACATCTTACAGCCTGTCTTAGTCTGGCAGAAGCAATGCATTTCAGATTCAAAGAGGAATGTCAGGTAGGGCAAATAAATTTCGGTGTTAGCTTTCTTGGTCCCTGCAGAAATGGAAGGCACTATGCTTTAGGCATGAAATTATCATTACGCATGTAACACATTCCTAAACTTATTTCCATCTTGATCTCCTCCTACTAAATTGTAAACCCTTCAACGGCAGAGATGATGACTTCCTAAGCAACTGGCACTTTTTAAAAAATGTGAATTGTCACTGTCTAGTTGTTGAATGAAAAGAGGCCACAGGAGTAACAAGGAGCCTGCTGTCAGACATCCAAGGAACAGGGCCCCCGAGTAACTGCTCGCTTTGTGAGAAGGTTAAGTCTGAGAATGCTCAGCCTTGTAACTAAAGGAATATTCTTAGTGGACTCCTCTTCCATCCCTTTAGGAGTTTTTCCTATAAGCAATAAAAGAATTTTATGAGCTACATCTGACACAGCAACCCTCTCCAGTTCCCCCCACCCGCAAACAAAGAAAACTAAGCCTTCTGATTAAATGTGGCCCCAGCTGCAGCTGAACTAAGCTGAACTAAGCTGCTGGAGATTCGGATTCACTCTCTAGAGCTTCCCAAGTCTAGAGTTTGCCCAGACACTATTCTTGTCTTAGTGGGAGAAAATGAAAAGGATGAACCTTGGCTAAATAAGTGTCTTTAGTTCCCCAAATAAATCAATGCTGCCATTTTCAGAGTTTCTACAGGAAATGGTCAAGAAAAAACTTTAAGTAACCCTGAAAACAAATTAATAATCTATTTAAAAGAAAGCTGATGATTTAAAATGAAAACTTCTGGGAATTCCCTGGCGATCCAGTGGTTAGGACTCCACACTTCCACTGCAGGGGGCATGGGTTCGGTACCCGGTGGGGGAATTAAGATCCCACATGCCACACGGTGTGGCCAAAAAAAATGAAAAAAATAAAAAATTATTTTTAAAGAATTATACAATTAACACTTCTGTTACTAAAAATGTTTTTTAAGTATTAATATGAAAAGCATTTGACAAGATTAAAGCAAAAACTAACAGCATGAGATAATCACGAAAACCGTACTCCAAGCATTTAATGTCACTGATAAAAATAATCCTCTAGGGCTTCAATGGTGGCGCAGTGGTTGAGAATCCGGCTGCCGATGCAGGGGACACAGGTTCGTGCCCTGGTCCGGGATGATTCCACATGCCGCGGAGCGGCTGGGCCCGTGAGCCATGGCCGCTGAGCCTGCGCGTCCGGAGCCTGTGCTCCGCAACAGGAGAGGCCACAGCAGTGAGAGGCCCGCGTACCACACACACACACACACACACACACACACACACACACACACCAATCCTCTACCTTAATATTAGCCTCTTAACAACTTGAAATATTTTTCATTACCTTGCAATCTGCATAATGAAAAACAGTATTAATGTTTTCCACATAAGTATTTATTCACTATATCCATATCATGCCACCCTAACATAAAATATTAGACTTACAATTCACCTCCTTCAAGCTGTACTAAATTGAATCAGTCTCAACTTAAAAGCTTAATGAAAATATCTTTATTCCTAGTTTTCCAGACTTGAAATTAGCAACCAATGGAAGAGGTACTATGAAGCTTTTTCACTCCAAAAGTTTTTCACTCCATAAACTCCAAGTTTATGAACCACTTTAGTACACTGCTGTATATAATTTATGAATTGCAATCAGTTTCATAGGTTTTCATAAATTCATAGTTCTATAAAAAAGTGTTTAAAAATTTTTGGTTTTCTTACATTTCATACTATGTTTCCCTTACAATGGGGTCTTGAGCACTAGTGATATGTTTTAAAGTATGACTGGTTCCTTATAATTCTATTTTTAAAATATTACAAATATTTGATTTTTTTAAGATGAGAAATGAATGAGATTATAGCTTTCAAAAATGACTGGGCTCTATTGGACACCAGAGTCCAAGAAAGAGAACACAGGTGTAACCATGAGATTCTAAGAACACCTATTTTGTGCATGGTCTTGTTCTATGTGTTTTTACAGAATAAAAGAAGATGATGTGCTTTGTGCTTAAGAATACAAATGCATTCTAAATAGGTAGGCATGGAAAGCTGAGAATACAATTTTTCAATTAAAATACTTGCCTATGTATATAAACATGCTGTACAAATTTCAGAAGAGATATCCTAAAGTACATGGAAGTTTTCCCAACTACTCAAGCATTACCTTGAAAAAAAAAATCACATCCTTGAATAGGAAAAGTGCCTTCTGGCTATGATACTGCTTGGAAACCCACTAAGAGTTCTCACTGCCAGACCATGGAAGGTAGGGGAAAATTTTTTAAACCAAGAAACTAACAGCCTTTAAGAAAACAGGCTCCATTGGGAGATGGGAAGATATTCACCCACATCATCCAGATGTTTGGCTTATCTGTAAGCCTAACTCCTGTCTTCTCTGAATTAAGTCTTAACCAAATCACCTCCTTTCTTTATTCACACCTCTCCTTCAGCCAAACAGACTAGCCAAGAGGCTTCTTTAGCCAAATATTTGCAATGATCCTTTGTCTTTTCTACTTAAAATTTTCCACATGTTGCCAATGTATCCCTCACAGGTATCCATGATACAATACCACCTTGCATTTGTATCATGCTTTTAAATTTCACCAAATGTGCTCATGTTCACGACTGTCTTGAATCCTTGTCACCGCCCCGTGAGTAAGCAGATGTGGACGTGACAAGTTAGGAGTCCTGCATGAGACAACTGCATCAGTACAGATCAGAGCCGCCCACCCTGGAATCCAAACTTCAGTTCCTTGTCTACTGACCTCCCTATGTTACGGGCTGAATTGTGTCCCCCTAAAAGCCCTATGTTGAATCTCTAAGTGGCTCAGAATGGGACTGTATTTGGAAATCGGAGCTTTCAACGAGGTAATGAAGTTAAAATGAGGCCTTTAGGCTGGGCCCTAATGCAATCTAACTGGTGTCCTCATAAGAAGAGGAAATCTGGACACACAAAGAGACACAAGAGGCACACGTGCACAGGAAAAAAACCCATGTGCAGACCAACGAGAAGGTGGCCATCTGCAAGCCAAGAAGAGGCCTCAGGGGAAACCAAACCTGCTTACACCTTGATCCAGGACTTTCACCCTCCAGAACTGTGAGAAATAAATTTCTATTGTTGAAGCCACCTAGTCTGTGGTATTTTGTTATGGCTGTCCTAAGAAACAAATACACTACTATACCATGGCGACCATCGTACATAATTATATACACTCTCCTGTTTATCCTTCAGAGTTACAGAGAAACTAGATTTCACACAAAAGCTGTATCTGTCCAATACTATGTCTGGTAACTCTGTTTTTGATGACAGGGGTTGAACTGCCTTGTGAGTATAAATAGGACTTTAAGAGGTATCTTATTCTTAGTTCTGCCAGGATTTGTCTACATGCTGTACCAGAGGGAAAAAAAATCCTGATCATGCCAATGGGGCATTAACTCTAACTAAACACATGTAATAAAACACAAGTGCTATTGAGATTGCAAAGCTTACAAAGCACACACATGTTATCTCATATTATCCTCACAATACTGCTATAAAATAGAAAACCATGCTGGATGGCTTAAGCTAGTTAAAGAAGAGCACATACTTAATACAAGGCAGAGGGGCTTCCCTGGTGGCGCAGTGGTTAGGAATCTACCTGCCAATGCAGGGGACATGGGTTCGATCCCTGGTCCGGGAAGATCCCACATGCCACAGCAACTAAGCCCATGCACCACAACTACTGAGCCTGCACTCTAGAGCCCATGAGCCACAACTACTGAGCCCATGTGCCACAACTACCGAAGCCCGTTCACCTAGAGCCCATGCTCCGCAACAAGAGAAGCCACCACAACAAAGAGCAGCCCCTACTCACCACAACTAAGGAAAGCCCGCATGCAGCAACAAAGATGCAATGCAGCCCAAAATAAATAAATACAAATAAATTTATTTTTAAAGAAGGGGGGCTTCCCTGGTGGCGCAGTGGTTGAGAGTCCGCCTGCCGATGCAGGGGACGCGGGTTCGTGCCCAGGTCCGGGAGGATCCCACATGCCGCAGAGCGGCTGGGCCCGTGAGCCATGGCCGCTGGGTCTGAGCGTCTGGAGCCTGTGCTCCGCAGCGGGAGAGGCCACAACAGTGAGAGGCCCGCGTACCGGGGTGGGGGAGAGTTAGAGAAAGACCTTGAACACTGTTCTCCAAACTACTCCATTTAACCTTCAAAGCATCCCTGTTCCTCCACATGGACAATAAATCTCCCACGAGAAGTGTTTGTATGATCTGAAAGTAAAATCCTAGTCTATTATGGCATTTTGTCTGGAATCCATATATCTGCCCTCGAGACTCAATAAAGCTATAAAAAATGTTTTTGTGCCATATTCTTTTAATTTCTGCATTTCAAAAAGAAAGTCTTCTTTTAACACTAAGGAGTCTTGGAAAACGTGAGTCAAAGAAAGGTGTTACTTGTCTCCCAGTGACGGGTGAAAAAGGCAGGTTTATGAAAGCCAAAAACTAGCCTATAATTTCATATTACAAAATATAATAGAAAACATACTCTGGCAGAAATGTTGCTGCCTGCATCCCTTTTCAGCCATAAAATAGTTATACACACACATACATCTGAGAAAGATCAGACTTTAAACATATTGCAGCAACACACACACACACAACATGGGAAGTTTCACCAGGGTTGCCTGTGATGACAGGATACACAGACATCCCTACAATAAAACCAGCCTCACAGCTAAATCAGAGAGTCTTTTTGGACACAAGAATACACGAGACCTGATGAAAAACAGATAGGCAAGGGGGAAAACACTCTAATTTAAAACTAACACAGATGAGCCTACACAAAGTACCCAAACATTTGGTCCACAAACCACCAGCAAGCCTCTAATTTGACACGGAAAGCAAGAGATATTTCATCCCAGAAGGAGGAGAGAAAGATATTAACCCCACCATTAAAATTTATTGGCATTCCAAAATACAGTACTTTCTAATATAGATGT
This sequence comes from Kogia breviceps, assembly GCF_026419965.1. Taxonomy (NCBI): domain Eukaryota; kingdom Metazoa; phylum Chordata; class Mammalia; order Artiodactyla; family Physeteridae; genus Kogia; species Kogia breviceps. The sequence continues at coordinate 68,034,747 of NC_081321.1, read as the reverse complement.
CATTCATTGACCAAACTAATTATCAAGAAATAAATCAAATTTCAGGAAGCCCTGACACTTTCTGCTCTGTGGCCCTTTAAAGAAATCATAATGGTAGGCATTCAAAATACTTATGCTGAATAATGAAACTATTAGCTCTCTCAGATCTTTTGTTATAAGCAGACAAATTATGAAGCACCAACATGGCCCTTTAAGACTCTTAAGCATGGTATTATATTTTACCCTTTTGCTGGCACCCCAATCCTCAAACGTGGAAGAGATGGATATGAGAAGGGTCAGTTTTAGCCCTCTGTATGTAAGACTGCTAAATCCTCCACAAGATTAGAAATCCCAAAACCTTCACTAAACATAGTTTCTGTCACCCTGTCCATTGCCAATAAAAGAAAATTTTTTTCAACTCATAAGTATCCATGCTAATTAAATTCACAAGTAATGAAGTGAACAAGCAGAACCTAAGTGTAAGAATGGGAGACAGTATTAAATCAGAGGAATCTAAGCATAACGGGTCTAATTTTTCACTCCAGTCTGTAAAAAAATAATCTACATCTTTTATCTGAAGCAACTCCTAAAATCGATGTTCAGTATAAAACGCACACACGCACACACTTTAGTCAGCCAAATCTCAATTCAAATTCTTCCTCTTGAATATACTAACTGTATGATTCAGTGTTCTCTTCTATAAACTGCTGTTCCTGGTGAAGATAAAATAATAATTAAATAAGATGAGGAGGTTAACTCCTGACACATAGTAGTTGATTCACAAATGACTGTTCCCACAATGAATCACGTCCCTTGCCTTCCTGGACCCCAGAGCATACACTCAACAACATAGCACTCCATCTAGCATTCAGTATCGTTTATCTTTTCTCTTAGCGTATTCTTCAGGTCCTTTGTTCCTCTTTCCCCACCACAGCCACCTGAAATTGTGCCAGTATTCATCATAAGTTAAGCCCATTAGCCAAACTAAGAGCTCAAGAATGATGGTCACAGCGGTCTAACTGTCTGGAAGAATGGATGACATCAAGGTTAAGTGAGGGGACCAAAAAGCATAACAGAAAGAAAAAGAGTCACGGGACATATGTCATAGTGCACAGCCTAATTAGGATATTCTGGGAAGCAGCCTCATAGGAAGGACAACCGTTATATATCATCAAAGAAGCTAGGCTTGGGTATTTCTTTTTGACAGAAAGATCATCAATTCTAATAAAACTATAATGTGATCTGTGAATTTTTTTTTTTTTTAAGCTACCCAAGGCCTATTTTTTGTTGCACAAAGTAGGAAAAGGATTACTCCAGGCATTTCTAATCACCCACCCCCACACACACATCATTATGTTTTCAAAGATAGCAACTTCTAAAAAGCAGGACAATATATATTAAACCACTTATATCTTTGCTAACAAAAAGTAAAAGTCAACATAGTATTTGAAAAAGTCCTCCTTATATTCTTCATATAAGCCAATCTTAGGCAGGTGGGCAGTAAATTGTCTGTAATTTGTGATGGCCTGGAAGACAATCTAGAAAAGTTTAAGATCAGAAATGTAATCACCTTGTGAAAAAAAGCAATGTCACACACTCTGTCATGGTCACTCCACTCAGAGCCGATGGATTTTCACATTGAAAAACTAACATTAAAAGTTGCCTTGGGGAGGATAACAGAATAGGCATCCCCAAGTGCTATATCGGTCCTTCCTTCTAATGGTTTCTTTTTTGAGGGCATCCTGGAGAGAAGTTCAATCTTTCTAATGAGAATATAACTGTACTACAACCCTCCAAGGGCATTTACCACTTTAAAAAGGAACTCCAAACTCTGCTGTCTTTAAAAGGCAATAGGTCATTGGAAAAAGTCATTTTTCAAAGCTCCAGTGAACTGGCACTCTGCTTTTAGCCAGTCACAGAGATAAGGCATGTAGTCTCAGCAACAGAATCACCTTACTTTAATTTTTAATACCTGTGCATTTCAGGGCTCTCAAGAGGAATCAATGACTTACTCATGGCATCATCAATGTCTTAGACTATCTGTATGCATGCATTTTGACAAAGCAGAAAGGAAAATCACGCACCACCTATTAATTTTGGATGAACATTTGAAATACGTTACAGAAGGACAACATAAAGGCAACTTCCTCTCCATCCCCCTCAAAAAACGAAAAAAAAAATAATCTCATCATTGTCACCTCTCAGAATTTAAGTGAAAATAAAGCTTCTAGAGGGGAAGGCATGTGTTTTTTATTTCCCATTCTGAAAGCGCACACAGGTATCAATTCAAATGGCAGTGAATTCGTCTGGAATGTAAATGACCATGGGGTTCACACGTATAAAGACCAACAGTTGTTTTAGAAATTAACTACACCACATCTTAAACTTCTACATCAGTTTTAAACTGATCCAGGTGTTATCATCAGGGTAGAAACAGATGCAGTGTTAGCACATTAAACTGTGAATCCAGCTCCAACACTGCTTAATGGGCTCCACATGCTGAAAATGATCATCATGGTAGGAAGTACACTCCACCAAAAGCCTAACTTTCAAACCAAACCAGAGTTTCATTATCTACATTATGCTCACACAACTACTCTGGGACTAACACTGTTTTTACATTGATTACAGTGCATTAGTAGTGTTGAGGGTGGAAATGATATTAGGAGAGTGATGCAATAACAAAGAAACAAAGCCATGGTTGTCCAGTGTGTGGACATCGTGACATCCATGCTGCCACCACAATAAAGTCAATACTGGTCGCACCATCCTGTCTTAGCTTGTGACTCTCCGGATCCCCAAAGTGGCTAAAGGAGGTGAGACGAATGATGAGGAAGTTTACATAAGAACCAACATGACTTAACATACGTATAGAGCTTTCTAGTTTTCAATGTATTTTTATATGCATCATGTGATGTCACAAATGCGTTTCCCATCTTTTTAGTGAAGAAAATAAAGACTCCCATCCAAAATCACATAGTGAGGAAGGAGCAGAATTAGGAAAAAAAATCAGATCTTTGGACTAGCGTTCAAGTGTTACTTCTGCAACTCCAATGTCTCCAGTCATGAAATTTCTGCACAGGGGAGGCCGCTGCCCCCATTTCACTTACAATTAAACACACACACACACACACACACACACACACACACACAAAACCAATCAAAATTTTTTAAAAAACTTGTGTTATACTTGAAGAATAATAATGTACAATAAAGCAGCACAACTGCATTTTAGTCAATTCCCTTTGGCCAACACCATTTATTTTGCAACTCACGGCACTGATGAAAAGGTCTAAATGATGCTGAATTAGTGTAACATACTAGAAAGCTGTCTGGAACAGAAAGGATTTCACCATGGAGCGTCCTGCATTTATTGACTTTTCTATTGACCAAAAAGACTTCCAGTCTTTAAATAACAACTTCAAAAACAGACTATTAAAATCATGCCAAACTATTCTTTATAGTTTTTCCACTTCTAGAGTTCAACTTTGATGAAAATTAATTGAATTTTTAAACTCTACTGAGAAGTCACTATTGTACATTTCTTGAATCAAGTCATTTAATTTTTAAATCCCTCCTATTTCCTGAGCTTCAGCCTTAATACTTATTTTGCACCAAGCAGACCTCTGTAGATGGTTTACCCCAAGGCAAGCTAGCTTCCAAGTATAACTCACATGAAGAATAAAAGCTGCTTTTGTGACAAGCAGACAGCATCTAAATCACATCTCAAGAGGGGGCTTCAAGAATAGGTATTAGAGTTTTTGTGAAAAGATCCTTCTGAAAACTGACTTCTATTTTTATTTTTAATCTAACAGGGTCTTATTTGTTGTCCCTTTTGACTAATGTATATAGCGCACACATTAGAAACTAAGTAATCAGAGGAGGAAAAAGAAAAAGAAAAAGGAAAAAAAAGGTGGCAGAGTAGAAGAAAATTTTGAGTAGATTTGCGAGAGAGAACACCAGCCACACAAAATCTCAAGCATTCCCGTCTCAACAATGATAGAGGAAGGTAGTCAGGTCAACAGGTTTTGTTTCTTCTGTCCTCTGGCTTGTACTTATTAGTATAAGAGCTGAAGCTAGATAACCTTAATTATAGGCAAAAAAGGGGATATCGGTGTCTGTACTATGTCCCTATTGTTACTGTAATGTAATGTGATTATGAGTTTCCTATTGTTACTACATACTTGGGGGCAAAAAAAAAAATCACAAAGTTATCATCTTCCAGTTCCAGAGGACTTAAGTCCAAAAGGCGTTGCCCTGGACTGAAATCAACATCAGGACTGTGCTCCTTCTAGAGGCTCTAGAAGAGAATCCAGTTCCTTTTCCAGCTGACAGAAGCCATTCCTGGACTCATGGGCTCTTTCTCCATCCTCAAAGCCAGCAATTTATTCCATCACACAACCTCTGCTTCCATACTCTCTTCTCTGACTCGAACTCTCCTGCCTCCCTCTTTCCAATACAAGAACCCTCATGACTGCACCAGGCCCACCCAGATAACACAGGATAATCTCCCATTTTAAAATCCTTACAGGATCTTTTGCCATGTAAGACAGCATATTCACAGGTTCTGAGGATGAGGACGTGGCTATACTGGGGATGCCTTTCTTCTGCCTACCATGGTGTCCCACTTAGCTAGGCTTAACCCAGCATATTAACAAGGTGATGAAAATTATTTCCTGACTAAAGTACACATGGTACTCCATCTCCATAGGCACACAGGAGCAAGAGACTACATGTGCACACAAACTGACAAAAATTACCAGCATTTCTTATTTTCTATACTAACCAAAGGTAAACATGATACAAATGGCTGGAGCAGCACTCTGATAAGACAAAGTAAAGTGGAAAATAAGTTGATAGGTTAGAACAAAGAAAATCCCAAAGCTTTTCCTGATTTGAAGGAGAGGAACAATTTTCATTGCAAAGCTCCACACAGCTTTCATCACTCAAAACTCCCTCTGAAATCCCTCCTGGGCCTCAAATACAATCTGGAGAACTAGACTTTGTAATTAAGGTAAGTGGTCAGTTCATGGCTGTAGATTTCACATATGTTATGTTATGCCCAGGGAGGATATTCAAAATATTATCAACTACTAGAGAATGGGCAGTATTGCAACAGGGTTTTAAGTAGTTGGTCCTTGGGGAGGTCCAGGTGATCTCGGGTGAGGGCACAAGATGGTCAAGGAAGAGAAGAGCCTCAGGGGGGCATGAGGCAATAGCTATTTATCAACTGCAACTGTCAAACCAGTGATAACTGGCTAAATATTAGTGTTTCAACAGAACTGATTTAGTTGGCCAATGATTGCCACAATGAGTATGCCTACCATTCCTAATGAGGGTAATAAAGTCAGATGGAAAAGAATGCCTAATTTTTTAAAAACAAGAATGTGTTGATACTATTTTAAGCAGGGGGATGATTAGATTAACAGAGTGCAGTATCCAATCAGATCCTGATAGAATGGATGACCAACTGAAATAAACAAAGTGAAGTTTAATAGGGATAAGGATTAGATCCGAAGACCTAAAGTTGGGCTCAAAGCCAGGAGCTACAGGATGGGAAGAGGTGAGTCAGCTACACATATGCATGGAAAAATAGTTGGAGATTTTAGAAAAAAGGAAAACTCAATGAGTCAGTGTAATGTGGCCACCAAAGAAAAAAGAAATCAAATGCAAACTCAGACTGCAGTAAAAACAAATACAATACATAATCAAAAGCTACAGTACCTACAAGGATAAAATAAACTCAAAACATCTCAGTATTAGTATATATTACAGGGAGTTATTATCACTATTACTACTGACTATTGCAATTATACATACTAACAATAAAAATAAGAATGATGAACTAAAAATCACTAAACTGTATACTTTAATGGGTGAGTCATATGGTATGTGAACTATATCTCAATAAAATGCTTTTTGAAAGAAAAAATAAAAACAATTAGTGATGAGAGATATTTACTAATTAGTTTTTGTGACAGACTTTATAAAAGAAGAAGTCAAATTCACCATCTACTTTATAGGATATTGTAAGATTTAAATTAATATCCTCATCTTCAGAATGATTAAGTCAATTACCCAAGGTTACCTAACTTTAGGGAACCGTTTAGGAAGAGACCTTAAAACCAGAAAACATTCAAAGACGCAAACAAAATGACATGTGGATCCTAGAACCATGTCACTTTGGGAACTTTAGAAAAGACTTATTTACCCAAGTAAAAATGCCTTTGGAAAAGGCTTATTTATCCAACTTAGAAGAGAGAGAATGAATTTCTTCAAATTATCATCACACCAAAGAAGAATTTAGACTTGATCTATACTTACCATGAAGACAGACAGAGATCATGGAATTACAAACAGCTTGATGTTGAGCTACATGGAAGAACTTGAACGGTTAGATATATCTCTAGTGATAGAACACTCCACCTTAGGGGTTAGTGAGTTCTCCATGAACAGAAATCCAAAAACAGAGGTGACATGGTCATGACAGAATAATATTAGATGAGGGCTAATATTAGAATAGTAATATTATTGTTCTTAGCAATAGTATCCATGTACTATATGACATGCTTATCATATTTTTAATAAAAACCCTTCAAATAAACATTAAAATCAAATGTTTAGGTGAATACCTCCTAAAATCAGAAGCACACATACCACGCTTAAACACACTGTTGTAAGTTCTCAGTTACGAAAGTGCATACATTTTTCCACTTAGAGATTTTTTTCCCCCTATCTCTAAGCCTTGAAAATCCCCTTTAAGAGACCTGGTGGGTAATTATCATATTTTGGTACAGTTTTGGTATTGTTGCTGTGTTTGTTTGCTTTGTTTAAGAGCGGACAATGGAAAAACATTTCCCAGGCTTCCTACTTACTTGGCTGTATTTGCCTCACATTTTGGAAACCAATTATTCATATAATGGACAACAGCCTTAAATGTCAAGACAGAGCTCTGGTCACCATTAACTTTTCTTAAAGTTGAAGTCAAAAGTCTTGAATACATTACTGAATTTATCAATATTCCAATTAGCTAACAGATTAACAGCTGTATATTTGGCATATTTGTTTGGGATTTTCGCTTTCCTTACAGACTTATTTGGCAATATCCCATACATTTAGTAAGAGTGAAACAGCTCAATGAATAAAGAAGCATTTTGAGAAAAAGAAATAAGATGTGTCTAACTGCTTTTCTTCCACAACTACCTTGAGGGACTCAACAAACGGCAGAGACTTCTCAGAGCCCAAACTACCTATATTTTAAAACACTGAAGCTTTTAGTAGACTTACTTTTAGTTGACACTGTTTTGTAGTCTCACTAGCAATTTTGAAAATATCTGCCATAAACTGAAAAAAAGGCTCTTCACACATGATCAAGGTTTGAATGGGGATTCTCACCCAGCTTTAGCACCTACTTTAGTTGACAAATGTTTGTCCAGCTGGTTTTCCTGGTTTATTATGCTGTGGTGGAACAAAACATTTTCCACCTTGCTACCTTAGAAAATAAACAACTTGGTCATTAAAAAACACTTTAGAAAATATGGCAGCATTATACATCCTACTCCATAAAGTTTATTGACATTTTGGAAAAGAAGACAAAAAGGTAAGAGGAAAACCTCCACTAAGAGAAAGCAGCCAGGTCTAACTACAATTAGACGGAATTTTGTGCTAGACTGAAGCCATCTTGGATAGTCCTTGGATGGCATTAAATCTCTTGGACAGCGCCTTCCTTGACCATGACCCAAACTTTATATTCTATTTCCAATGGGGGTGGGAACAGCAGGGAACTGGCACTGCAAATCTGGAACTAAAACATTTGCTTCCTAAGATAGACCTTTTACATCTCCTCTGTCCTCCACCCCTCTTTCCTCCTTTTAAAGAAGTGGTTTCATTTCTTTGAATGACAAATTAAGTTAAAGCTGTAAGTCAGAGAATTTTAAAACTTTCTGCTAGGCTTCAAAAGCTGCTTTGAATTAGTAGCTGCCACTGGCATGCCATTTATTTGTAGTGAAGACTTGTGCCTTTCAGTAGATTTTTTGTTTTTTTTGTCTAAGCCTCATAAATTAATAAGAGTTTAATAAAACTTCACCACTGCTTTGCAAAAGAAATGCTGTTGGGATTATAGAAGATATACCCCAGGCAATAATGTAGGACAAATTATCACTCAGGACAAAACACAGAGGTACTTTAAGCCACTTACAAAGATAACATTTGCAATAAAAATAACTGTTGAAACAGTCTACAGTAGTGTATTATTTATTCAGCCTGAAAATGTATAGCACAAGTTCCACTTATAAAAGAATTGCACACATAATTAAAAACAGCAACTGTATCTCAAATCAAATGTACATCACGTCTGGGTAGGGTGAAAAAGAAGGAATGATGGAGCAAGTCTGGCAAGAAATTTTGCTGTGTGACAACTCAGCTTGCAAAGTTACATTTTAGGATATTTTTTTCTTTGTAACGTCACACTTGAAATGAATTTGGCTAGATGGCGAGTACAAAAAAAAATTAAGACACCAAGCAAGTTTGATTCCATGAAGAGAAGTGGTTATTAAACTGGTTATCCAGCCTGAGAAGCTCACCCATATCTTTAGGTCACTTCAAAATGTTAATAGTTGTGTACTGCACACATAAAATATTCTATACAAGCCATTTCCTATCAATGATAAAGGCGATCCTGAGCTACGAGTCCAATTCTAGGCAAGTGATGACACAATAATAGTACGGAGCCAAGAGGACTTCTGTACATTTCAAAACTTTTCTTACCACATCTTTCAGCCTCACCGAAAGTTCTCAGTACAATCCTTTAGGAGATTCACGGTGCCAGTTACATTCTTTGAGTGTCCACAGAGAGAGACAGAGACAGACAGACAGAGAGGGAGGGAGGGAGAGGTAGAAAGAGCACATTGGAGCAGAAATCAAAGGCTTGGACTTTCAGTGTTAGTACTACCATAACCTGTTTGAACATCTACTCCCTCATGTAGGAAAAAAAAAGTTTGAGACCAGTGATCTCTCAACTCCCTTTTGGCTCATTTAAACAAACAAAAAAAACTATGAACATTTCTATACTAAGCATTTCAGAAAAAAAGTAGATCATCAATAAAGACTTTGGCCTAAAGATAAAGATAACACACAAACCCACACCTCACAGAATTACTGTGACAATCCCATTACCCTTTACTAAAGATAAATCCATTCATCCAATTATTAAGGACCTACAATCCACCAGGCCTTGTACTATGAGAGGACTTAGCCCAGGCTCTAGTCAGTGAGACACGATAAACTATTCTGGGAAATATTTTCTCATTGATAAGAGAGAAAAGCACTCCTCATCCCTTCCCCCTCCCAGGTTCGTGACTTCTTATGAGAACGTGATGTGTGGAGCTGCAGCCACCTTAAAAACAGGAGAGGAGGGACGTCCCTGGTGGCGCAGTGTTTAAGAATCCACCTGCCAATGCAGGGGACACAGGTTCGAGCCCTGGTCCAGGAAGATCCCACATGCCGCAGAGCAACTAAGCCCGTGCACCATAACTACTGAGCCTGCGCTCTAGAGCCCGCGAGCCACAACTACTGAAGCCTGGACGCCTAGAGCCCATGCTCCACAACAAGAGAAGCCACCGCAAGGAAGAGTAGCCCCTGCTCACTGCAACTAGAGAAAGCCCATGTGCCACAACGAAGATCCAATGCAGCCAAAAATAAATAAATAAATTTATTAAAAAAAAAAAAAAACAAACAGGAGGGGAACTGATGAACTATGAGGATAAAGGGACCGTGAATCCTTGATATTATGGTTAAGTCACCAAGCCAACCCTGAGACCACCTTCCTCCAGACTTCTTAATAAATTAAGAAATAAACTTATTATAGTTTAATTCACTTTTAATCAGCTGTTATTGGTTACCAAAGTCAAAGCAACTGACAATAGCCTTATTTATCTATTCGATATTTCATATATATCTCTCACCATCTAGAACTAACAAATATTCAATTTTTGTATTATTTATTTCAATTAGGCTTTTCTTTTAGAACAAAAAGATATAATTACAGTTTACTTTTTCACCTACCCCTAGCCTATTCCTTACTTTCCCCTTCAGAAGTTACCACTATCTTCAAGTCAGTATGATTCTTTACCCCATGTTTCTGTGTTTTTATATTTTTACCACTTAAATATTTTCCATGTAAAATAGATGGTATTGTTCAGTGTACACTTAAAACTTACTGAAATATATTACAAACTAAGCTTCATTCTGCAACGTACATTTTCAACCAACAGGTGTCTGAGATTTGCCCCATATCAATACAACTTCTTCATTTTAACTACGCAGAGTATTTCAATGAATGAAGATTCTACAACCCAAGAGTACTGGTAGACATTTAGATCATTTCCAATTTTTTTGCTTGACATGGTTTTTTAACACATAAAACTCAAAGCTATTGCTTAGCCTTCCAATTATGCACTAGATATGGAAAAAAATAAACCTGAAAACACACAGTACATATCCTGGGAGACTATTAGGGCATGGTAAGAAAAAAAGGCTACTGGACATACTGTTCTTTAGGAAAGCACCACTGTTATCTGATGTTCTACTAACATTATCTCTAAGCTATTTTTTAAATTAGTGTCAGTATCACCAAAACACTGTTCTCAACACTGAAGGACATGATATAATGTGCCTCAATAAGGCCCTAAACAGCTAGTTCACCTACGCTACAGACATTTATATTGGCTAAGGGAAGTCTAGATTGATAAACACTTTAAGGCCACTGTGCTAGGCAGAGGCACAAAGGTGCAATTATAAAAACACAATAGAATTCAATTTGAGACCATACAGTTTAGCTTGTGAAAATGCTGTTTCAAATCTTCCAATCTTGCATTCAACATTTAGGAAACAAACAGATTCCCCTTAGAGGGGAAAAAAAAAAAAAAAAAAAAGCTGTCAGGTTGCTTTTGCAGCAGATCTGCAAACCTCATCTGTTAACTCCATGCTTTAAAATATTTTTAAATGCATCCCATTGCTCTTGGGGTAAAAAAGAAAACCTTTAACATTGTCTACATAGTTCAGGATTACACGGCCTCTACTCACCTTTTCGGCTACATCGGAGGCCAGTTCTCCCTTAATATCAAACCTTCAGCCACATCAGACTTTTATCGCTTCTCTAACAGAGTTCATAATGCCCTAGGTATCTTTCTAAAGACCCTCTAAAGCTTTTCCTATCTTAACCCCATCCCTTTACCTTGCAAACTCCCTCTCCTCCTTCAGAGTTCAGCTTCAAAGTTGATTTCAGAAACCTTCCTAACATTTCTGAGTAGATGAAGTCTCTTTGTTTTACGTTTATAACACCCATCACAATGATAATTATTTGCTTAATGATTTTCTCCTCCACTAGACCAAATGGGCTTGGAAGGGCAGAGACTATGCTTTGTTTTTCCACCAGTATATTCCTATATCCTGGAAGAGTGCTTGAAACATATTAGGTGCTCAAATAACTTCTCAAAACCAATAAAAATACTGCAAGGGAAATTGTCAAGGGTTTTGACACAGCAGACACTCTGTAAATGCTGGCTGAGTAAACAAATCTCAAACAACACCAAGTGCCAAGTAAGACACAATTTTAAATTCAAATGTAGCGTTGGCACCTCTATAAAGTACAAATTCTGCAGGACACATTCTGGTCTTTTCTTTCTCAGAAACATGAATATAACATTATGACAATCATCATCATTAAATAAAATGACTTACAAATACTCTCATTCACAGACGTGAATGTTCTATAATTATTCTGTCCTGATATGTGCACAGTCTGTACTTCCACTGACAGTTAATCTTATTCTATTTGCAAATGACATAAACTGAATTTAAATAAATTAGGGCAGAATAAAGGTTAAGGGTAACTATGTACATTATAAAAGAGCAACCCTTTACTATTTCTAAATTACACTTTTTAATTTGGCAATTCAGAACATTGGGATTTAAAATTTTTTCTCCTATCTCCTCTCCCTAAAGAACTAGAAAGCATAGATATCACCATCTATTATATACTTAATATTTATTTATTTATTCAGAGGTATAACTGACATATAACATGATATAATTTCAGGTGTACAACATAATAATTCGATATTTGTATATACTGCAAAACGATCACCACAGTAAGTCTAGTTAACATCCAGAATTACTTATTTATTTATTTATTATTATTTTTGTGTGTGTGTGGTTCATGGGCCTCTCACTGTTGTGGCCTCTCCCCTTGCGGAGCACAGGCTCCAGACGCGCAGGCTCAGTGGCCATGGCTCATGGGCCCAGCCGCTCCGCGGTGTGTGGGATCTTCCCTGACCGGGGCACGAACCCATGTCCCCTGCATCGGCAGGCGGACTCTCAACCACTGCGCCACCAGGGAAGCCCAGAATTACTTATTTATTTAACAAAGGCTTTATATGCCTTGGTATGTGCCAGGCACTGCTCTACCTTTACAAATAAGAACTCATGTAATCTTAAGGTTTAAGAGGTTGAATAACAAATAATAATAATAATAATTATATATAAACAGCACCAAGTTGTCTATGTATAACTTTTTCAAACTAATATGGATCAATTAGGGGTGATATTTGCCAAAATTAGCTGATGGCATGCTTACTAGTACTGATTTCTATTACCAAGCTAGGATTGCTTTGATGTCTCTTTTCTTAAAGTGAATGATCTCTTCACTTGTAAAATACTTTTAAAAATATTCACAAAAACCAAAAACTTGGATGGCATAAATTCTCTTTTAAACACCACTCATTAAACAAAATTCAAATAAACAAAACTTCAGCAGATAATCCCTGGATTGCTACTCACGAACTGTGTAGGAAAAGGTCTTTTCTTATCTTTATATAAATAAGGGATCAAGACAACTGATTTTGAGATCAAGACAACTGATTTTGAGTCTCCTTCAAATTCTAGCACTCTATATTTCTACAATATTATCATGAAAATAAGCCAGACACTAGGAAGTAGGTTTGGTTCTGACCGTGGATTTATGTGAGGAACCTGAAAGCCTATCTGAATCAGGTCTCTGACTTCTCAATTGTAAACAAAATAACAAAAACTAAAGAAGGTTAATGAAACCATAGTGCAGCCAGGAAATTAAGTGTTTCAGAAGTACTGCCTTGGCTTCCCTGGTGGCGCAGTGGTTGAGAGTCCGCCTACCGATGCAGGGGACACAGGTTCGTGACCCGGTCCAGGAAAATCCCACATGCCGCGGAGTGGCTAGGCCCGTGAGAAGCCCACATACTGCAAAAAAAAAGTACTGCCTTTCCTGGAGAATCCTGATGCCACCTAAAAAATATTATTGTCAAAATAACATAAACCCTTGGACTGCACATTAAACACTTTATTCATCAAAGTATTCACATGACTATAATTTGGTTCTATAACAAGTTCTGATTACTTTTCCCATTTTTGTTTTCCTGAAGATTACTGACAACACTACTGCTTTTCAATAAATGATAATACTTCTGCATGTATTTTAATCACTGTATTAGGCAGTACACAACTTCCCAAATGACTGCCCCTGAAAATAGCAACTTTCTGAATTTCAGTCTCTTGACTGTTTTATCTTAACATCTAATTTTTTTTTTCAAGTTGAAACAGGTATCATGATGTGCATTAGCTAATTTAGCATTGTTTGGCAGCTACATGCATGGTCCAAGGGTTCTATGGGTGCTGATATTGTACCCCAATTAAATTGCAAACATTTTGAGGACAGATAAAACCCTTTATAATGTTTTTTTCTCTAAACAACCTAGTAAAGTCTATCACTCATAATATTGATAAATGCTTAAATATTTGCCTATTTTACAAAGAATATTTTTCCCTAGAGTATATCAAGGCCCTCCAAAATTGAAAGCATTTGAGATGTTCATCCTTGCACTATATCAAGCAAAGGCATGGTTACTAGTTGATCTTGCCCCCATAAGAAACTTCCCCACCTTCTCATAAAACTCTGTATCTCTGATCTATTCTCCTATAATACGATAGGATAAAATTTAACCTGGGTTATTCAAACTAAATCATACCTCCAAAATTCACAAAAGTTGCATACATATTTCACTCTTATATTTAAAGGCCATAATATTTGATGCAAGGAACAATAAAAGTTTGAAAGCCAGCAAGCACGAGACCTCTCTCAGCTTGGTCCCTTACTAACTGAGTGAACTTGGGCCATTTCCTTAACTCACGGAGAACCATTTCCTCAACTGCTTGACAAAGGGTAAGCAGTTAGTTAATATGACTTACCTTCTTCTTGCCCTCCTCCCTACAGAAGAGAGAAAAGAAGTAGGTATTACACCTTTACAAATTTTAACTCTATACAAAACAAACCAGCTTGATATTGTTCCTTAATTAAGACATCATGGTTAGCTAACTTCCAATGTCTTTGATATTTTACATCTTACTCCTAATATTCCTTTTGACCATTTATTTGATATATTACTAGACCTAGCTATTTTATAATTTCACATAATAAAATTTCAGTGTTGGATTCAAGTCATAATGTCAGCCATTTTAAGAATTGCTTTATGCAAATCATTTAGCATCATTACACTTGAATCTTTGCATCAGTAAAATAAGGGAATTGGGAATTGCTAAACTCTTCTTTAGCTCTAAAATGGATACATAAGATTTAAGATGAAATATGTTGATCTAATAAGTAAATTTTCAGAAAAAAGGAGGCCAAATTGCAGGCACTAATACTTCACAAATACACACAGGGCTTTAGGCGTTAGGCTTGAAAGCTTCTTACAGGTTTGGTCACCAAAAAGATATTCAAAACCCCAGTAAACAAGATTGCACGTTAGATGGCCAATGTAAGAGAGAATTTCAAATAGCTCATCAGGAAGGCCACCTATATTCAACCAGAGGAAAAAATCAGTCCATCCAGTAATTAAGAAATACTTTCTACTCCCACCAAAGATGTGCAACGATTTGAAGCAAATGTTGTTGTATAATTACATATGAACATAATTGAGGCTCTCCATTTCTGCAAGTCTTTTTATGTGAGTAAGTGATTTGAAATGGAATGCAAAATTTAAAATACCTTTTTTAAGCAGACCATTAAAATTATACTCTGGGCTCTAAAACTTAGCAGCGAACACGAAAAATCTTTAGAGACGTGGAGTAAAAAGATTAAAAGGTAGCACAAAGTTAAAAAGCAGAAGATTACATATTTAGTAAAGCCATTATTGGGACAACATTAGCACGGTCTTCCAAGGGTCTAACTACGGAAGCAGAGAGCATGTCAGTATACTCCTTTCATAATTATCCTTTTAATCTATAAACTTCATAAGAAGGAAGGCTACACCAGGATGAGTATAAGATATACAGTACTGTAATGAAAGCTCAAACGACAATGACACATGTACTCATTTACCAATTTCCTTCATGGGATGAAAAGACATTCAAATTCTATTTCAGGGTAGATTAATGAATTTGCTTAAACATCTTTTTTTAAATGGAGTTTGAAGATCAACTTGATATATGTAAATGTATCCCAAACCAGAATCATCTGCCGCTTCCTCTCAACTTACTACAACCAGCAATCTGAAAAAAGTTTTTTGAACCTGTGGTGAAATTTTCAATTAGTTATTATTTATTTATGTGTACTCTCTCACTAAATATTGAAGAAACCTGGTTATCTCCAGCAACCTGGTGGGGGGGGGGGTTGTTTGGTTTGGTTTGGTTCGGTTTGGTTTTTTAATTACAGAGTGAACAAACTGGAAGACTTATTAAGGAAAGTTAAATATAAAAACTCAAAATAAAATTTCTTATTATAGGAAAACTTCCATTTTTTATGTCTTTCTCAGAGTATCCCGACGATTTGGATGACTATGTTTTCATAGCATATGTAAATATACCCATCTATTTGGTAGAGTTCTTTTGTTGTGGTGGTGGTTCTTTTTAAAATACATAATAGGGTTTTTTTCATCCTACCAGGTTGGAGAGATAGACTCTCAGAAGAGAAGGGGTTAGAGAAGGAAGCAATTATGTGGAAAATGCATGGAAAGCAGAAAAGGAAGCACCAGTGACAAGAGAAACTAACAGTGAAGCATTGAAAACACTGAGTTAAATTGAGAAATTGAAATCACTTTAAAAACAGCAGCATTGTTCCCCCATGTGTCTTGGTTCTTCACTGACTGCAAGTCTCTACTCCCATGGCTAACTGTATCTGGGAGTCCTGCCTGCCCTCCCCATTCAGGTTCAGCCGGAAAATAAGAAAAGAGGACAACCCACCTCACGTTTCCAACTGTCTTTGTCCCATTATAAATATCTTCCATTTCCAGTGCTATTAATAAATCCAAACTTTTTTCAAATAAAACTACTTCAGGGGCTTCCCTGGTGGCGCAGTGGTTGAGAGTCCGCCTGCCGATGCAGGGGACACAGGTTCGTGCCCCGGTCCGGGAAGATCCCACACGCCGCGGAGCAGCTGGGCCCGTGACCCATGGCCTCTGAGCCTGCGCGTCCGGAGCCTGTGCTCCGCAACGGGGGAGGCCACAACAGTGAGAGGCCTGCGTACTGCACAAAAAAAATAAATAAATAAAATAAAATAAAATAAAACAACTTCAGAAAACGACTCTGACTCAATGTAAGAAATAAAGTTTTTGTAGTTTCCTGTCTCTTCTGTCAAAGGAAGGGCTGAATCATAATGAAACACATACAGTGGCTTCTAAAGTACCCATCTATTTTTAATGTATATTTCCAGAAAACAATCTCATCAATAATTAATAAGTGAGAGCTTCCCTCTCACTTAACTAGAAAACTTAAAATTCAAAAGCAAATTTCAACGATCACAAAACATAGGATCCACGCCATTCATTTCTAACATCCTAGTGAAAAGTGATTTCTCAGGCCATTTAATTTCACCAAATTTTTACAGGCATGAAAGTCCTATGAATTTCTTTGTAATCCGTTCTGTATCTTTTCACTTTATCAAATACTGGCAGCATTCCTTTTCTGCAGACACTGATAGATGTGATAGAAGTTGATTTTCACCCAAATACCTAACTAGCATTTCACTGTTATTCATTCACACATTTTACTGAGTGCTTACTATGTGCTAGACACTTTTAACAGGTGAGTTATAGAACAATCTTGAGCCAAATTATTATAATTAATAATGTACACTTTTAGTGTATCAAGGTCACACTCTGACCTAGTCTGGCCACCAAACTCACTAGCAAAAGGTCTTGGGCTCTGCTAATGTACTCAGCCTGTTGCATAATTATTATGTATTCTCTCTTTAAAGGTCAAGTCTCTGCAACAGAAATTATAAGATGCAGACAGAATACCCGTTATTTAAGAAATGGAATGTCAACCAGTACCTAGACCAGCACTTAATACTTACACGTTACTCTTCCTCACTCTCTTTTTTTGGGGGAGGACAGGGGGAAGAGAGAAACAGAGTGGAGGAACAAGGAAATTAGAAGACACTCAAGATTGGAACACAGGCAAAGATAAGAAACATCTACCCATCTTCTTTGGTACAAGAAGATACTCAGGACTAGAACATCAGAGCAAAAGAAGAAATAGCTACCCATTCCCCTACTCAGGGCCAGGGCTACGTGGGTCTTCTCAGTGGAAATAATGATGGGGAACCAACATTACAACTATCAAAGGTCCAAATCCTCAAATAATTGTATATTCTCCCACTGCAGATTTTTACCCATTCTTCTTTGAGCCAAGGAAAATATCTATGCTACTGATTATCCACTCACTTTTAAAAATACTAACTAAATACTTTTATTTTTCATTCCACAGCAATTTGGTTTTAACAAATCAGGAAATGTGGAAAGCCTGGTAGAGTACTCATACGAAGAGCAGTAAGTAACAGCTGGCAGCATAATTAGGAAGGAAAAATATTAAGGATTTTTAAATTAAATACCAAAATCAAACTAACAGTCTGGGGTCACTTTGTGTAGTGAAAAGTTTTCCTATACATATAACGAGTTTCTGAATGTGTCTACATATTAAAACAAAAAACAATATGCAATGATCACAATGATGGTATTGAGTCATGTGAAAGAATATATCCAATATACTTCAATTATGATGGAAAGTATGGACTATATTTTGTAAGGATTTCCCACTAATTTGCTAATGTTTCAGAATTAAAAAAAGCTAACATTAATAAGAGAATTAATTTATGGATATATCATTTCCTAAAATCAACAACATCGTAGATGAACAGGTTAATTTCAGTTCCATAAAAGGACACTGAAGTAAAAGTTAAAAATGCTCAGAATACTCTAGGCTTTCTTTTAACATCATTTCAAAGAAGGCTTTTAGGATGCCCCCTCCATCCTCCTTCTTGTTTGTCTTTTTCTAGCATTTTCTCCCACACCTACCTCTAGACTTTGGATCGCTCTCAGGCTGTGTAAGGATTTTGAGGCTAATTTGTTTGGTCACGGCTAGACCACCACATGGAAAATGTAAACACCCCACTCTGTAAGGTGCTCTGCTGTACAAAGGACAAAGTAGTGACACCACAGTAGGAGAGCCACATGCATTTTAATAAAACTATTTCAGATGTCACCTATTTTTAGTAACACTGTCAAATTTTCCATTTGCTACTGGGAATTTGAAGGAGATGTTCACTGGAAATCAAGTTTGTCACAAAATAATCCAGGAACATTTTCCTTGGTATTACAGGTTGATAAGGTTAGATTTGTATACACAGGGAATACATTGTCAGGGGGGCATTTGAGCTTTAGTCTTTCATAAATCTTTCATGATCTTTGCAGACCCTCCCCCCAAAAAAGGGAGAAATATAGGCTATATACTACTTTTTAGAGTAGTTTCAAGTTCACAGCAAAACTGAGCAGAAAGTACAGTGTTCCCATATCCCTACTGTCCCCTCACATCAACATCATGCACCAGAGTGGTACATTTGTTACAGTCAATGAACCTACACTGACACATCACTATCCCCTAAAGTCCATAGTTTACATCAAGGTTCACTCTTGGTGTTGTACATTCTATGGGTTTTGACAAATGTAAAATGACATGTATCCACCATTACAGTATATAAAATAGTTTTACTATCTTAAAAATCCTTCATGCTGTGCCTATTCATCTCTCCTTCCTCCCTAACCCCTGTCAACCTCTGATCTTTTTATGGCCTCCACAGTTTTTCTGTTTCCAGAATGTTATATTCTTGGAATCACACAGCCTTTTCAGATTAAATTCTTTCACTTTTGCATTTAAGGTTTTTCCATATCTTTTTATGGCCTGATAGCACATTTCTTTTTAGCACTGAATAACATTCCATTGTATTAGAGCACTTCAGATGAAAATTTTATAGCACCTTGAAAGAGGTACAAGGCAGAGGCCACATCTACTTTTTAAAAAAATTTCCATGTTCCTATCACATAACAGGTATCCAGTAAATGAATTGCTTAATGAATATATTATTGATTAGATGAATGTGCAAATGAAGTTACTTACTCTTGCTAAGCCTCATTTTCATTTCTTGTAAAAAGAGGCTAATACCGTTTCTCATAACGCTATATGAAAACTAGAAGAATACCTTTAAAAGAGTTATTAGCAATAGCAACTATTGTCATGAATTGACTTAACTAAAACAATATTTTCAATTTGGGGTCATGAATCTTTTAGTTCCAGGAAAATAAAATGGTGAAGGAAAGAGGAAATCAAGGCCAGAATTAGGGTAAGACACCTAAGGCACAAAATTTAAGGAGGCTCTCACTCTCCTGTTTGCTGTGTCAAGATCCAAAATGTTTTCAACAGACTAGTAAAAAGGACCAAAACAAGCAAAATGATACTTAATGTCCTTGAATATAAAAACCTAGAATCCAGATCCACAAATCAAATGCACCAGTAAAGGACAACGGAGCTCTGGTTTAATAGCAGAAAACATGAGTGTTTTAATTATTCACAAGGTTATTAAGAATCTATATTATAATCTGTTTGCAAAAATAATCTGTTTACATACATAAGGTGAATTACTAAAACTAAATAGTAATAAATATAATACAAAACATATGTAATGTAAAAAATAATATTTCTTAGTAATAGGCCATCAGCAGTGTCTAGTTCTGAATACTACATTTCAAAACGAATGATGATAAATGGAGATTTTCATAATATCAAATCACGTTGTTGTGTACCAGGAGCTAACACAGTGTTGTAGATCAATTATACTTTAAAAAAAACCAAACTCATAGAAAAAGAGATTCGATTTGTAGTTACCAGAGGTGGGGGGTGATGGGGAAGAGGGAGAATTAGATGGAAGGCAGTCAAAAGGTACAATCTTCCAGTTATAAGATTAATAAGTACAAGGGGGGTAATGTCCAACATGATAAATATAATTAACACAGGTCTATGTCACATATGAAAGTAGTTAAGTAAATCCTAAGAGTTCTCATCACAAGGAAACAATTTTTTTCTATTTCTTCAATTTTATATCTATATGAGGTGATGGATGCTCACACACTTATTGTGGTAATCACTTCATGATGTATGTAAGTGAAATCATTATTCTGTATACCTTAAACTTAACCTGTGCTGTATGTCAATTATATCTCAATAAAACTAGAAGAAAAAAAGAAATGAGGAAAACTTTACTGAGACAACTGTTAAACAAAGGTAAGAATTATTAAAGGGGGTTGCAATATCTACTTTTCTGAAGGGCGCTAAGCAGGGTAAATTTCATCTTCTATAGCCTCTACTAAATTCAATTAGGAAACTAGAGACAAAGGAGTGAAGAAAACTAGTTAAATTTTAGCCACTATTAAGAATAGTATATCAAAGAATGTTTATAAAGGAAAAATTCAAATACTAAAGAGAAAAAAGAAAAACTAAAAGTATCTTAAAAGCCAATAATGTTACTAAAAGGACCAAAAAAAAGAACTAAAAAAAGTTACCCCAAAAAAGAGAAAAAAACAGAATAGAAAAAAGAACCAAGGTTACCCAGTGTTTTTTACATCCCTAGAAACAGTATAAGTTAAATATAAATAAATAAGTAAGCACACATACACACTCATATACCCACTTTTAATCAGTTCATTTAATAAATACGAGAAAAAAAGGGAACCATGATAAATTGGAGATTATCTAAAAGAATAACAGAAGAATAAAGGATCTAGGAACCATGTTATCTAAATGGTTAGAAAATGAGAGATAAGTCTGATAAAAGAGCCACCATGTCATATGAGAAATTAACGTTGAAAGTAATGAGGAAGAAAATTAACTTTGAATTGAAATAAAAATTTTTAATAATTAAGAGTTGTTCAAGAATGGAAAAAATTGTGTCCTAAAATAGTAATCTTCCTTTCTTCCTTCCAAAGAAAGCATTCAAACAGGGGCTATGTGACCATCTCTAAGTCATACTGAAGATGCTGTAACTCTAGCATTTTCCTCACATTTAGAATGAAATATAAGTAATCCTAAAAACTATGTAAAACACCCCAAATACTATGGGATGCCCACTAGACTAATTCTTATGAATTATTTAGAAA
The DNA here is from genome assembly GCF_026419965.1 of Kogia breviceps. Taxonomy (NCBI): domain Eukaryota; kingdom Metazoa; phylum Chordata; class Mammalia; order Artiodactyla; family Physeteridae; genus Kogia; species Kogia breviceps. The sequence goes on along the minus strand of NC_081321.1, from coordinate 68,013,256 downwards.
AAGTTAGATCTTCACTTTTTACGCTTACTGTGAATTTGGTCTGTAAGTTTATTTTTATACAGCACAATGAAAAATAATAAAAATGCATGATAGTGGTAAGAAAGCTTATCCACTGTAACTATTTCAGATTTGAGATGAAGTCTATGGCTGCACATTTAGCCAACAAATGGTCCACTTTTTATTTTCATATTAAATTAAATTAAATTAGCTTGCAGTTCATGTGGTTCAAAACAGATCTCTTTTCAGGATCTGTCATCATAAAATTCTAAGAGGCTAAACATGAGAGAGCAAATAAATGATGGTTGAAAACACCAGAACACTATATAACATCATATTCATTAAGCAGATATTAGTGAACACTGCCATACTAAGTATTACAGAGATTCAAAGAACCCTAAAAATGCTAACAATCAAACAGGGGGATATCCTTCTCTCGATACACTTACACATGAAATACTTCACCTACATCTATGATCATTGTTACCAGTGATCTAGAGAACCCTGCAATTAACCTTTCTATTGGATCATGGTCTACAGCATCTGGCCAAGCACATGGGAAGAGTTAGGCAAAATTTTGTTACATGTTTGAAAACAATGGAAGCGTTAAAGTTAAGCAATCCATCATTTTTTTTTAGACCTCCCATAAATAAGAAACAGTTTTAATTTTGCAAAGATTTACTACGGAAAACTCATATTGAGAAGAAAAGACCACAACACAAACACGGACAAAAGAAATTACTCTTCTATAATATTCATCATCTGGAAGTATTTGGAGTTCTACTTTCCTTCATTGATTAACTTAAAATATAAAAAAGAGCCACTTAGCAGGTCTATGAAAATTAGTAGAATAAAGTAAAAAATTAAAACTTAGGTCCAGGAAGTCCAAAACTTAAGACTCTATAAGAAATGCTAAATTATTTTCAGAAGAAAAGATGAGATACAAGTACTGAATGATGAGACACAAGGAAAAATTAGCAATTTTACTTGCATCTTAAAATCAAGCTCCAGTTCATTTCTTCCTTTAAAGTGTAAATGTAAGTAAAATGTGCTGCTTGATACAATACAGAAAATGCTACCAAAGGCAGAGAAGATAGAAATTAGAGTCCTAAAATTTTCTGTTATCACAAAGGTCAACCTACACACCCATGAATGGCTGGCATATGCCACCAAACTTGAAGCTACCAGTGAAGAAACTGACACTTGTTCTCTATAATATGGACTCCCCTACTACCAAACGAGCCTGAATTGATTAGTTGACCCTAGTAATTGTTACTTTTTAAAATTCCAGAATCAGTTGCCTTTTGCCTCTCTGCATTTTCTCACTGGTAGGCTCAAGCCTGGTGGCACATGCCAGTGGTTCTTGGATGTATTCATTGATCTTTGTGATAATGAAAAATTTTAGACTTGAATTTCTATTTTCTCTACTGCAGAAAGGCAAAAGGCAACTAACTGATCGGGAGTTTAAAAAGTTAACAGTATCACAGTCATCTAATCAACTTGGTTCATTTGGAAATAAGGGAGTCCTTATTATGGAGTAACTGAAATGCCAATTTCTTCTTTTATTACCTCACTGTGTGCATGCTCATTGAGGAATAAAACAAAGTTTAATGACTAAAGACACAAATGACCTAATGAATAAGGGTGAAGAATCTGATTCAAACAAGTCACTGGTAGTAAACACTCACACACACACACACACACACACACACACACACACACACACACACACAGTGATTCATTTTTCCTTTGACAAGGGCAATAGAGTTTAACAGCACAAATGGCCTTTTGTCATTCCATGTACAGAGACCCACATTCAAAAATTATTACATAACATAGGCCAAATTGTATTATACAGAATTACTGAACTACAGGCTCAATTCCCAAAAGAATATTATATAACAGTGAAATAAATACAAGACGGTTTTAGGAAAGGGAGAAAACTTCTTAGATACCAGGTAAAATGGACAAAATTGATTTTTATAGAAGAAAGAAAAATTCTTATTTCTTCTAACTTGTGTTCCTATGCTCATATACTGTTCTCTGTCCACCTCAACAATTCAACCTAAACTATTTCTAGAGTATGGATTGGAATAAGCAGAAGAAAATTTTTATTTGCCTAGACAAATCTTATCCAATCTTTCTTCCAAGAGAAGATTCCAATTAGAATCTTCTCTAATTTTTCCTATCTCTACTAAATATTTCCAGTACTTGGAAATTTACTAACTTGCAAGCCTGCCGTTTCCATTCTTAGAAACAACAAACAGTCAAAACAGTCCTCTCATCTGTAGAAATAAATTTCTAGGCCCAAGATGGAGCCATTCCTGCCCAGGGTGCCACGTCAGCAAACCCAAACTTAGATAACTTGCGTGTTCCTGTAAATGCTCTTCTTGACCAGAAATTCAGTATATCCAGTCAGTCAATCCCCAAATGCCAGGCCAATTCTGGGCCTTCTCACCCCAGACTAGCCTGACTATATGACCTCAGCCAATCAGATATTTTCTATGTTTTCCTGCTTTTTGCTCTTTATCCCATATACAAGCTACCAACTTTCTGCCCCATTTTACAGTTCTATGAAAGGAGACTGTCCACGTCATGAAGTGTTAAATAAAGTTTGTATCACCTAAATGGTCTTCTTTAATCATTTTTTTAACATGTCTTAACCTCAGCCTAATGTTATTTGAAGTAAAGCCAGCAGGTTCTTAGTAGTCCTGAGGTAACAGAGCCACTTCACACACTTGCAGGAAGATGAAAGTCTATCGTACTGGACATACACTCTAACTTATTACAAACTCATACTGGGTCTCAGAGGTCTCAACATTTTAAAACCATCACCAGGGCACTATCTAATCAAGAGGTTTTTGGAGGTTTCCTGGTGGACTCTTAAAAACTCTGTGGCCCTCAAGGAGTCAATGAGTATTAAAGGAGCCCCTGATTCTAGGGTGATGGGAATAGAGTATGTGGACTGCATATGTGCATCAAATAAATGCCTTTCAATTTTAAATAAATTCTTCACGAGTAAAGCTTAATTTCACTAAAAGAACTTGAGCTATGTTTGGTCATTCTGGAATGATTTAGGTTTTCTTGATGTCCTAACATTTTAATGTCTTAAGGTTTATAAATTTTTAGCAACTAGAATGGAAAATTTCCATGTTCACTTCTAAAATGAAGAATTAGAGAAAGCATAACCAGCACATTCAACTCAACAAAATTTTTTAAAGGGGCAAACTTCCTTTTGGACAAAATTTGTTCATTCATATATACAATAATTTAATACATACCTACTATATCAAGTATTATGCTCAGTTATGGAAATAAAGATGAGTACCATCTGCTTACAGAGGGAAGAGAGATGAAGTTAATATAGGTCTATCAGAATCCTTAAGGAAGTAAAGGGAGGTAAAGATTTGCTCAAATTAAACCACTCCCACTCCAACCTCAACCCAGGCACCTGAGAAGAATCATCCTGTATTATGGAAGCTAATGAAGCCCATACTCTCTCCTGGGAATGGGCAGTATTATCCTTCAGACTGATTCAACATGTCACTCTGAAGCATATGGGGCGCTTCACATTTGCTGGGTCACACCTTCACTGTGCAATGAATTAAATGTTTTAGCCTCCAAACTTTCACTCCTGCTTCTTCTTGGACTAGACTAAGCAACAACGTATTTATCTTCAGCAGAACGCTTGCCAACATCAATACAACTTGAAAGAGAGATTTCCCACAATGGGGACTGACTGTTATGATCCCTTAAAAATTCAAGGATAATAGAGAATTCAATTCCTGACCCTAAATGTCAGAGGAGTTACATTTTTCCCTCCAATGTTAAATGTAAGGTTGGATCAAGCCTCAAGGGAATTCTTAATTGTGTCTTTAAAAACTGAAAAAGTAAAAACATAGTATTTAAAAGAGTATGGTTTTAAATATTTTCCAGTACAATAACCTTACCACTAATCAGTATAAATTTGACAGGTTGCCAGAGGCACGTTAGGCCATGGGTTTCTAAGACTCTGAAAACCACACAAGAAATCCCAAAGAAATCATTTCCAAACAATATAAATCAAGCTACATTTTGCCATACGGATATCCTACCATGTTTTACATGTACAGCAACCTCAGTGAAATCAGTAGACGCAGCCTACCTGATGGTAAACCATACAAAGGACTGTGGGCTACAAGACGCTAACCAGAAAGGAAGCATTTAGTATATGGAATCAGAAGAGACGATAGAATTTACAGGTTACAAAAGTTAAGAGTTCAGAGAAATAACCATGACAAATTTCAGCCAAGTGATGAAAGGAATGATAATAAGACAAGGATCTGATTGTTAAATTTAAACTAAAATCTGAAACATTGGCAAAGATAATGGAATTAGCATCTGGTCTTCATAATGAAGTGTTTGAGGTTGACCCACTCATGGAACGAAGCATAAAAATCAGGAAATGAATGAAAGAACAGCTTTAATTGAAAGTACATACAAAGTCCTTAAGAAAATGGCCACGCTGTTATCTGTCACATACTACTCTCAGAAAATCCCATTGGTCATCTCAAGTTTAGGAGCACCTGCCATGTCCCCTCCCTCCTTCATGCCCTCATACATTGTTTCACACCTACCCCTTTACATCTAAAAGTGGTTTACTGGGCTTCCCTGGTGGCACAGTGGTTGAGAGTCCGCCTGCCGATGCAGGGGACACAGGTTCGTGCCCCGGTCTGGGAAGATCCCACATGCCGCGGAGCCGCTGGGCCCGTGAGCCATGGCCGTTGAGACTGTGCGTCCGGAGCCTGTGCTCCACAATGGGAGAGGCCACAACAGTGAGAGGCCCGAGTACCGCAAAAATAAATAAATAAATAAATAAAAGTGGTTTACATGTTTAAAAAAAAAGAAACAAATAACAGGTCCCGAACGGAGTCACTTGTGCTGAGCCCCAGGTCAACAAACCAGGACAATATCTAATCTAATTACAGTTTCAGCCTATCCCAGAAATGTGACCTATAACCAGGTAATCTGGAATTAACAGATTAGCACTAGTGAAGTAATCTGCATGACAGACCCCAGCCCTTCCCCCAAAGGAAAGTGACCTTGTCTGAAACAATCCACTTTTTGTTAGAAATTTCCTTTTTCAGCCTCCTTCTGTCTTCTATCCCTAAAAGTCTTCCATTTTGTATAGTTCCTAGGACCACCTTTCTACTTTCTAGATGGGATGCTGCCCAATTCATGAATCACTGAATAAAGCCAATTGGATCGGTAAATTTATTCAATTGAATTTTTTTCATTAACTGCATCTTCACTTTTATCTTTTCTTCCATATCACTGATTCTCAAATTTCCTATTAGATCTTTCCATCTGGATTTCAAGCAGTACTTCAAACTCAACATTTTAAAATACTCCTCATATTCCTCAACCACGTATGACTAGTTCTGTGAGCAGCATCTTCATTTTCAGTTCTCGCTGACTCCAATTTGATTTGGTTTCAAAATCAAACAATTCAAACAATGCCCTGTCTTCTGTATCTGTTCTTTACTTTCTGTTCCTTTCAGTAATAACTGGTAATTCTGGCTCTCATTACCTCTTAGTATGATTACTGAAATAGCCCTAATTTGTTTCCCATCTGATTGTTCTCTACATGCTTCCTTTCTACTCCTCCCTAAAGACTACATCAAGATTATATTGTCAAGGCATGAGATGACTATGGAACATACCTGTTCAAAAACCATACATAATTTCCTTTTACTTGCCAACAAAACACACTTATTTTGGCTTGACATGAAGGGTCTTCAACAATCGATCTCTATTCTTTTTTCTATCTTATTGTCCTCAACATGCTTATACGTATGTCACATTATAGCCAAACTAGATAAACAGGATACCCCCTTCGATGCTCTGTACTCTCCCATCTTAGTAGCTCTACCTGGTGATAACTTTCTAAGCTAGAAACATCTCCCTCAAAAGCTAATTTCCTCAAAGAAGCCTTGGTCATTCATGCTGAAAAACAAAATCTTCCCCTTACTTAAATTGCTAAGACAGAAACAAGGAGTTCTAGAAGAGTGGTTAAGACAATGGATTTGGCATGTGAATCATCTGGATTCTAAAGTTAGCTCTGCCAACCGCTAGCTGACCATCAGCAAGTTACTTTATCTCTAAACCATAGTATCTTCATCTGTAAAATGGGAATAATAATAATACCTGTATTTTAAGGATTGTTGTGAGAGTTAAATGTACCAGCACCTGGGAAGTAGCCATAATTGCCAACCATCATCATCATCATCATCACCATTCCCCATTCCCTCTGGTAGTGTAATCAATGTACTGTGACACCAGAAGAAATACAGTTGGTACTACATCTTGATCATCATGATCTCCTAGCACCTACTAGAAGACCTGGCACATAGGAGTTCAATAAATGATGGTTAAAAACACAGCTGCACATAGATAAGATAATAGAAGGAAATACAGCTTAAAAGAGTAGGACTGGTAGGAAAAAATTTTACCAAGCCCAGTAGTGTAAACTGGCTGCCAGAAAAACTTATGAAACTGCAAAAACATAGTTGATCAATCAAGGGAAGTAGTAGTTTCATGGTATAGTGCTCAGTCTAGGGCCACATATTAATTAAATGTGGTACTGATTAAATGGAATATGTCAAGAGAAAGGTGACCAGAATGGTTAAGGATTTAAAAATAAAGCCAAATAAGAAACTTCTGAACAAAGGAAATGGAATAATTAAACTGAAAGTGAAAAGCTCAAGTGCAGATAGGACCATTGCCTTGAAATATCTGAAAGACTGTCACTTGTAAAAGGGAATAGCTGACTTCTGTGTGGCTTCACAGGGAAAAGCTTAATAAGGGAAAATGTAGTGGAAACAATCTTTTGACTTAATAAAAATAGAACTATTAAAGATGCCCAGGAATATATCAGCCTACTATTACAAAGTAGTGAGTCCTCCATAAACATAAGCATTCGAGCAGAAACTAGATAGCATCTGCCAGAAATGCTAGGAAATTTTAAAATATATATATTGCCCTAAGTACTATGTAGTTGAGTTCCTAGGCATTTTAAGGAAAAGATACTAGTAAATATTATTACATTGAGGCTAGAGAATAAATGAATGTACTGGTCTTATATGTCTGTTAAACTTTGAGTTTCCACAGAATGATAAAATTGGGTATACAATATGATTGCAATCAAGTAAATTATATATACCAGTTAAATCTAATAAAAAATGAGAATTGTTTTTCTAGGGATAGAGGCTATAAGTGATTTCACTGCTTCTTAAAATTTGTCTTTAATTACAAAAAAATCATGCTCTAAATCAGTCACATTTCTTTCATAAAAGAAACACCTAATTCTCAATATTTTTCTACAGGCTCACAAGATATTTTTAAAAGAAATAAGGAAGAATGAAAGAAAGCAAAAAAGGGAGGGAGGGAAACAGACCAAGCCAGTCAAGGATTTATAATGTAATGTGTTCATTGATTTCAATGAGCCTAGAGATGACTTTTTATCACATATAAAGGACAGCCTCAAAAATTTTATCATAACTGTCTTTGACAAAGCTATTCCACATGATACAGAAAAATATCCAATAGATTAAGCTAATAAAACTCCACTTGATTTTAGTTCTGACTACATTTCACATCGATTTGATGTCACTTTAAATGCCCCTTCCATTCAAAAGAATTAGTTAAGTCTGTTGACATTTTCCATTAAACAGACTAGCTCTAACACATGCAGATTTCCAGTTTGGCCATTATTTTAAAGTAATTCCTTACCTCCTATGGAGTTTCTCTTTAATTCTCAAGGAACTTAAGGATTCATGAATCATTTTTCTCCATATAATCACTCTGAGAGAGATGCAGCTAAAATAACATCCAATGACAGAGAGTCTAAGACAATTACAGTAACTGACTTTGTTTCTAGTATGTTTCAGTGAGATATAGTAGCCACTGAGGAAGAAAAATTAAGACATCAAACAATCTCCTAAAATTTCATCTATGTTTAAATAGCTTAGGAAGCAGAGCATGCTACAGAAAACTTCAAATAGACCTCAACAAAACACATTCAGTGGGACTTCCCTGGTGGCACGGTGGTTAAGAATCTGCCTGCCAATGCAGGGGACACGGGTTCAATCCCAGGTCCAGGAAGATCCTATGTGCTGTGGATCAACTAAGCCCATGCACCACTTCTGAGCCTGCGCTCTAGAACCTGCGAGCCACAACTACTGAAGCCCGTGCACCTAGAGCCCGTGTCCCGCAACAATAGAAGCCACCGCAATGAGAAGCCCGCACACCGCAACGAAGAGTAGCCCCTGCTCGCGGCAACTAGAGAAAGCCCGAGCACAGCAACGAAGACCCAATGCAGCCAAAAATAAATAAATAAAAGTAAAAAAAAAAAACATTCAGTAATTTTTCTATAGCAAGGACCTAATATCATTGTGTAAATAGTTCCTTCATTCAGATAAATGTACACGAGCTCTTACCACTGCAATTAAAAAAACTGTATTTTGAGTTCTAAAATAATTTGCAAACATGAAACTTCAGACCTGTCCTTTGTTAGAAAATAATAATTTAAACAATTTTTTCCCTGACTATTCCTTATAACATATCCATTTACACTGATTTTTCCTATTTGTATTGTTTCTAACACTGATTATAATTTACATATAATATTAGCTTAAGAAATATGTATAGTAAGCAGCCAAATTAATATCATTCTTATGAAATACTGGCTTTCCTTGGTGGTCCAGTGGTTAAGACTCCGTGCTTCCACTGCAGGGGGTACAGGTTTGACCCCTCGTAGGGGAACTAAGATCCCACATACCACATGGCATGGCCAAAAAAAAAAAAAATCATTCTTATTAAATATAAAAGAAATTGACCAAGCCTCACTAATTCATTAGAATATAATTTCCATGAGGACAGATTTTTCTGTACCACAATGTGTAGAAGTACTCAGTCGGTGCTCAATAAATATTTCCTACATAAAATGAATGAAAAACATTTGACTTCCATTCTATAAAAGTCTTGTTGGAAAATATAAAATTTCCCATGCTTTAAAGAAGATGTTATGGACCCAATTTGGAGATCAATATGTTACGTGTGAAATGTTTGAGTTTTTTCCCTAATAGTTCTGTTATTAGTGTAAATTATAGTTAATTTCTACGTTGTTTAAAACTAAAACAGCTTGTAATGTGGAACTCATTTGTACATGGTACCCTCACTTTTTACATGAAAGACAATTTAAAATCTCATCCATGATACTTTAAGGAAAATCAAAATCTTCTAACATTTGACAGTAATCAGCATAAGCTTCCTTTGACCACAGCAAAGGGAAAAAATATCCACTTTTACTTTTTTAAAGAAAGTGGTATGTAAGAACAACTGATTATACTTCACTTCTCTCTTATTAAACAGGTATAGATTTTGATTATGAGCAACATTTTCTCTTCGTATACAAAGGTAAATATCATTACACACGACCAAAGCATTCCAAGTTTCTTCAGAAAAAGACTCTGCATATAAATTCTCAGTTTCAGTTCCTCCAAAATGGAGAGATTAAGGTAAAGTACATGGAAAGGACTGGCCTAATTTAGATAATATACAAATTATACAAACCCATTTCACACACATTTCTACACAATACAAAAGACAGCTGAAGAAAATTCTGTACATCCCAGGCATGGGATTCCTATGTTTTTTCTCAAAGTCACCAATCCAGAGAATGTGTGTAAGAAGGATTACTTCTTGTCTATTACTCACCCCTGACATGAATCCCTGACTCTCTCTCACATTCCAGTCCCCCAAACCACTAGGCTCCAGGCAACTGTCAAGGAGCGATTGATTACATATATAGAATCCACTCCTACCTGCAGCCTCTATCTATGCCCAGAGACCATGGGTTCAAAAAGTAAGAAATAATGCAAATGAGTAAGTGTTTGTGAGAAGGTCTAGAAGCAATAAAACTGATTTTTAAATCTATTTCTAGATCCATTTATATATCTTTATACTATTTCTGTGCTTTTTTTCATTCTGTGGTACCACCTCAAGGTGTCCATTTCCGCCACAGAAAATCTCCTTGAAAACGAGTTCCAATGCAACTTTCTCCTTAAACCTACCAAAACTGCACCCAGAAGATTGAAGCATTCCTTCTTCTGTGCAGTCAAAAAGCTTGCTGTGCTGGTTTTACTCTCCTTTGTAATATTAGCTATATAATATACAATGAATCTCTTCCCAGCTATGGTATAATGACATTAAAAGAAAGATCTGAGGCTTTTTCTTTTTATTTATCTTATAAAGTACCTAGCATGATACAGAGTAGACATTCAAGAAAAATCTATTGAACCAGATTTGGAATTTTCTTCCAATGTATATTACTTATGCCACTGTATATTACTGATAACTAGCTGTTAATATTCTTTATTTCTCACCATGGATGCTTTCATTTACTATTTCTAAATATTGGCAGATTTATAAATGAATAATTCGGAGTCAATCATTTTCTCTCATTCAGGGTAGAAAGTTAATTGAGATATCTTTCTTCTTTCATTAAAATAAATCAATGAGTAATGGATTAAAGAGAGTAAAAAATCTTGAAAATGGTGGCTAATACCAAATGGAGGGAGAGATTATATAAAAGCTTAAGTATAATTTGATATTGTAATGGACAAAACTTTTGACTTATACAAATTTACATTTGAAAAAAGTTGATTATAGAACACCTATATGCAAAAGTGTTAACAGAAAAGAAAAAAGATATCTATTGTAAAATAAAACTAATTAGAAACTCTGTTTAGTAAAAAGGTTTGTTATACTATCTGAACAAAACAGACAAGAAGGGATTACTTAAATTATAATATTGAATTATTAATACCTTTGAGATGCATCAAATAGCAGCAGAAAAGAACACTGGACTAGATAAAAGACTCAGTACAAGCTTTGCCTCCAGTACTGAAAAAGGACCTCATGGCACACAGAGGGTGATCAGTGAGTATCTGAGCAATAAATAAGTAAACAAAGAAAGGAATGAGAGTGTATAATGTTTGATGATTAATGTATTTGATCTTCCAGTTCAGTTTCCATATCTACAAACCAAAAGCAAAAATTCCTTCCTTATCTAGGAATTTTAGAGATTAAATAAGATTATAAACATAAAAGAGCTTTTAACACTACAAAGCAATGTACAAATAAAAGTCATTTTATTGTAATTAACTTATCTTACTATATGTAGAAATAAAATTATATTGCTAACTATTTTTCAAGCAAGCATAATATAAAAAATTCTGGAAAAAAAAATTTTAAGGATACATGTACACTACTTATATTACCATCCACTTCTTTTCCTGAAGCGTTTCAAAAAAGTTCATGTTGTTTTAGGTAATTTAATCTTCTCTGAGGTATCTAGAATTTTAATAAAATTTTAGTTCAATTTATATCAATAATTTCTATTGTCTTTTGTGTGTGTGTGTGTGTGTGTGTGTGTGTGTGTGTGTGGTACGCGGGCCTCTCACTGTTGTGGCCTCTCCCGTTGCGGAGCACAGGCTCCGGACGCGCAGGCTCAGCGGCCGTGGCTCACGGGCCCAGCCGCTCCGCGGCATGTGGGATCTTCCCGGACCGGGGCACGAACCCACGTCCCCTGCAACAGCAGGTGGACCCGCAACCACTGCACCACCAGGGAAGCCCTCTATTGCCTTTTAATCGCCAGAAAAGAGGCCATAACCATTTTTTGAAGACTGACTCTAGAGATGGCAATTTCCACATCTAATTAAATTTTACCCAAGTCTTTATCAAATAAAACTTGACATTTCTTAGAGCCCATTATAAGAATGGGCTACTCACTTTCAGATAGCTACACATATAAATTGGATAATTCTGCTTTCAATCATCCATCTATATTTTAAATAGTTTTACTTTTACTCACTCATATATTCACATAAATTCATACAATTCCTTTCTAGCCTAAATCTCAATATAAATCTATGTATTAGGGTGACTCCAACACCTAGTATACCAATATTCTGTCGTTGGTCTATTTATGATCTCCTAGAATAAATTAGTCTGGATATTTTCTGTTCGTTAGTTATTCCAGGGGAGGTGGATTTTGCCTCATATGATGCTGCTCCTGTACCCTCATTCAATTTGGCCACACATTCAGAAGTCATATATTATTTATCTAAGGTCCAAGAACACATTTAAGGAATATTATTTACATGGAGTCACAGAAATATGCTTTGCCTCACATTACCCTTCTGGTACATCTAAGTCTACATTTGGTGTATATGTCACAGATGAAACTGAGACTGAACTATATCTACTTTATCTCATAGAGGTAGCACTCACACATGATATGAAAAGGAAAGATTTTCCCACCAATCAACACTGAGCCAAAGGGAACTAGCTATCCCTCTGTTTTGCTCCATATGAACAATACAATTTAGAGGCTTGTTCCTAACACTCCGGTTTAAGCTTCTCTGCCCCTCCAGTCTTCTGTCAAGGAGTTAATGGTCTGGAAACCAACACTTAAATGAACTGGGTAAAATACCTAATTAAAGGAACCGTGGGTAAATCCTTTTATAAAAAGGAAAATCATTTGGCAATGAACACAATCACCTCCTTACATGATATTTCATAGGTTTCAAAATTGTATGTTGAGTGAGGCAGCACACATTTGTATCTTAGAATATTTCTATTAATTATTTAGAATTTGAAGATCTACCCTCACATTCCTGTTTGGTTCAAACAGCCTCTCAATCAGTCCTATGTATTAAGGCTCTGTTTTGAACTGAAAGGGGTTGATTTTTCAACCAAAGAAATTCTTGAAAATTTTAGGGAAAAAAAGTCAGTATAAGCAGTTTTTATTTTACTTTTTTAACATTTACAGACTCCTTAACTCCATATACTTCGACTTGGACCCGCCCCCCCCATCTGGGCCAAAACTGTTTTCTAAAAGGTGGGTAAATCCTTAATCTCACAAAAACATTTAATGCTATCGTCTACTATATTCGTTTTAAAAGGTTCTCCTCTACTATTCTGTGAAGCTATACTCCTTTCTGCTCTCAGAAGCTCATTTTCTCTACTCATCTGTTTCCACTCCCTCCTTTAAACCAGAAAGCTTTTAACTATATTGTTTTCTTTGATTTACCACCACATAGAACTCAACGGTCTTATCTTGTCAATGAGAATGAGTCCAATATTTTTTCCACCAAAAGAGTCTCTTTCATATTTCCAATTCTAACCTGTTAGATGTATGCATCTGGATGTCATGATGTCATCATGGCCACTCAAACTCAACATATCCACAATTTAACATCTTTTTCCTATATTCCTGACATTTGCTAATGGTACCCAGTCTTCCCAGACACCCTGGATCAAAACACTGGGGCTACCTCTGACTCTGTCTCATATTCTAACCTGCATCAAGTCCTGCTGATAATACTTCTACAGTATTTCACACCTTGCCATTCTCTCTACGTTCCAGCTTCCATTAACAACATTCAGGCCCTCATGGCTATAAGCCAGGAATACTACAGAAGCTCCTTAAAGGCTTTCCGCATCACCAGACCATCTTCTCTTATGTACCCTACACTGTCAGACTTCCTTCCTACTGCAGGGCCTCCTTAAAGAGGTTGCTCCTTATTTCCTTACCACAAGGTCTAACCCACTTGCCTGCCACTCTAAGCTTCCATAATCCATTCTCATTCTGCCTTTCCAACATTATCTCTAACATTTATTCATCAAACCAAGCAATTCACTTTTCTGTACGTCATGCACTTTACTTGGAATTCCCTCCTTTTCATCCTATTTTCTTCGTCAAAATCAGTTTCATCCTTCAAGGAGAAACACTTTAAAAGTTTCTTTGAATTCCCCACTTGGGAGTCAGTTCTTCTCCTTCAAGTGCCTTCAGCCTACTGCCTTATGTCCCTTATTACATTGGAAGCTGTCCTCATCCCCACCCTGCACATAGAGCCTTGCATATAAGACATTCTTAAAAATGATGGTCAAAAAAAAAAAAAAAATGATGGTCAAATATTTTGAAAGTTGTCAAAACCCTTGCTTCCCCTTTAAAATGTTTAAAAATAAATACAGCGATACAAAAATACACAAAATTTACAAGAATATAGCCTGGTACCCAGCACTTCCATGCACTTGCCTTCTAAGCATGCCAACGTGTGTTTATGATTTAACCCCCTCTTTGTTGTTTAAAAATGATCTACAACCAACTGGGACAGCTCTAAACTACACACAAACACATTCCATATTTCCCAGTAAATGCTAACAGGAAAAATGTGTCTGTATATGATTTGATTCTACCAATCAAAATTCAACAAGGACAAACCCTGTTTTCTCCTCACCCCTGCAAAAAGTGTGGACATGACATCTTTATTATTTCATCAATGAGAATCATACATTTCCAAGTTCTCAAGTGTGGAAACTCTAAAACTACTAAAATCTGGGGGAGGGGAGTGTTAACTAGTTTTGACTATTTTAAGAGCTTAAGTGAATTCTGACGTTTATACTTTTTCCCCCTTTTCCTCCAATAATCTGCTTTAATGACAAAAATATGAGCTCTGAAAACACAACAAAGAAAACAACTTGAAAGAGAAGAAGGAAGCCTGCTGTCCAGCTGGGTGCCAAGTGCTAAGATCAAGTGCCCAGACACACAGTTGAAGAGAACAGAGACCGCGGCAGAGTCGGAGTTGTAGTAGACGCAGGTGAGCAGCGCTGCGAGGTAAAAAGCCAGATGTTTCCTTCCACTCTGGGAAATGCCTGTTTCCCAGCATCCTCAGGGGCCATGAGTCTTTTTGTTTGCCTTCTTATGAACTGTCCTCTAGTATGCTCATACTACAGGCCAGGCACTGTACCTAGAGTTTAAGAGTATTATCTGATTCAATCCGCAGTGAGGAAGATACTATTACTACCTTTGGTTTACAGATGAAGAAACTGATGCTCAAGAAGTTAACTGCTTGCCTGAGATCACACACAGCTAGTAGTTGCCATGTTAAATTCGTAACCTCTCTGCTTCATACTTACAAACATAGATTATATTAGTTTTTGTTTATATTTATTTGTTTTATCATTATTATGTTATTACTTATTCCTATGTGTGTCTCATAAAAGGCCAGAGAACTTGACCTGACCTGAGACTCTTGACAATAAAACAAGCCTGACTGCAGGCACGTGTGCTGGTTAAAGCTTTGCCATGATGCTACTTCATGCTCCTCGGTGATACAATGCCCCAGTAAGTAACATTGAGGACTTCACCAGCAAGACTGCTGTTATGGGTTGAGCTGTTTTCTTCCACAAAAGATATGGGGGAGTTCAAACCCCTCGTGCCCCAGAATGCAACCCAGTCTGAAGATAGATAGGGTCTTTACAGGGGTAATCAAGTTCAACCCAAATGAAGTCATTCGGGTAGGTCCTAATCCAATATGACTGTTATTCTTATACAAAAAGAAAATCAGGACACAGACATACACACACAGAATGCCATGTGAAGATGAAGACAGATCAGAGTAATGTTTCTACAAGCCAAGGAATGCCAGACATTGCCAGCAAATCAGCAAATCACTGGAAGCTAATCAGCAAATCACTGGAAGCTAGGAGAGAGGCATGGAACAGATCCTTCCCTCACGGCCTGCAGAAGAAACCAACCCTGCTGACAGCCTGATTTCAGTCTTCTAGAACTAGGTGTCTTTTTCCTGTATTACCCAGCTTGTGGTACTGTGTTATGGCAGCCCTAAGAAACTAATACACCCCCCTCGCTTCCAAAAATTTAAAAGACATGTGGCCACAGTAGCAAATAAGAGACCATATTTCCATTCTACCTCTGCAGTATTCCCTAGAAAATGCCTCTTAGTATATTAAATTCACTTCTCACCTCTGGGAAAAGGCAGGACACAGCCTCTCTTCCTGCAATAGGCACCCTGGAAGGGAGAGCCAAGTGATTCCCAAACAAGGTAGGCTTTGCATGATCAGTCTGCACCAATCTGCACTCTGGTTTGCAGGACTGAGTTCTTTTTTCACCACTGAGTGTATTTCTAATCGGTGTTATCAAGAATGTAGTAAGTCTAGGTAAGTTTCAAAATTACAGATAGCTACTACAGATAAGTTAATTACCTGGTAGTAATTCTCCCATGGAAATATGTTATAAGTTCGAATTTCAGCTAGACTGATGCACAGGCTGGCAGAAGGGAGTGACCTCATGTTTTATAACGGGGAGGAATGATATTTGTTGCTGGAGTTACGAATGCAATGTGGGCTTTTCTGAGTGTCTCAACTCGAGATCATTGCTCTTGAAAACAAAATTTTGCCTGCAAATATCATCATTGCTTGCATTTGTTTCAAATGTATATTTTCTTTACCTCTAGCTGTTCATTAGTCTCAATTTCTCTAAGTAGAAAACCTTTACATCTTTTATGATAAAAATTAGATCAGTTATATGAAGAATTACTCTTGAAAAAAATGCTCTGCAAACAAAAATTTAGAGATATCCACAGTACCTAGGAACTATAAGTGTCATAGCTCATAGCATTTCATATAAATCACATGATCCAATCTTCCCACCGAGCCTAAAATGACTTAATATTGTCCTGGTTCTGTCTATGTAAAACCCTTCAAAAACATATACTAAATGTATGAATAAGTCAGCAACCATGGTCAGATACTTCAAAGGCTGATGAACTACAGCCTATTATCTTAGAAAGTGGATTTACTGTCCAATGCGCAGAAGTGGACAACAAAAGTACTGAGGTATGTTTTCACATAAGTTTCTGACATGACTTTTTTTTTTTTTTTGGTCTCCGTAGACCTTATTTCACACAGCAACCAATGTATATGATGGCACTTGAAGAAAATAGTGATACTGAAACAACCACGTATCAGCCTACCGCATGGTCATTTCTATGAGAAATTCGGCCAGCCTATTCACTTTAACAACCTATTAAGGAGATGGGTTAGGATGGTTAACCTATCCGGTTAAGGAGGCTTGTTTCTCTGAAGTCCGTAAGAGTGACTATCTCCGTCATTATGCTACAGAAGTATAAGGATTGCCTTCGTGAACAGAACAACGAATGAGAAGACAGCCTCCACCCCTTTTACTGAAATCATAATTAGCAACACATAACATCACAGCAGCACCTAGGCTTTTTACAGGAAGTAATATTTCATCAAATTATTTTCCAACGGTAAAAATAAAAACTCCATAATCACTTGCAAAACATCTCTAATGTTATGAAAAACGGCAATCAGTATTGCAGAAAACAAAGCAGGGAAGATAATAAACAATATAATACATGAACAGTATAGTGTAAACAGTTTGAGTTTGAAAGGCAACTAAATCGATTGTTTCAGATACTCTTTTGATCTAAATCATAGCATGAACCAACATGTAGCCTTCTATGACACAGACATATCTTAAATAATAATTTATTATTAAAGCTAACTTTTATTGTGATCTGATTATAGCTAACCAGATGATGATTTAAATTGAATTTCACAGAATTGTGAAGCAGAAACTTTTATATCCCTATTTTACAGGTGTGGAAACTGAGGCTTAGAGGAGTAGAGTAACATGCCCAAGGTCATAACTAGTAGCTGGCAAGCTGCAGAACCTGCACTTACATCCCAGGCTCGCAAGTTAACTTGCTCTGGATTTTCAGGCCACATTGCTTCTTAACAGACATAGCCTAGAAAGAAAGGGGCTTGGGCAGAAGTTTCAACCAAGGTTTCACCAAAGAGGATGATACTTACAACCTCAGATAAGGTCTCTGAAGAAAATGCTGAAACTGATCCTGGGTAGCCTTTCTGGGCTTAGCATGGCTTTGAACAGTGGGGGACCCCCCGAAGCAGCCATATCCTCAGTAGATACAGGAATCATCCTGAGTCAGCCAGGGACACCCCAACTAGAGAGCAGAAGAGAGGATTGCAGGGCAGGAGTCCTCCCATGACTCCAAAGCTGTTTTTCTATTTCTGGTAACAAAATCTCTGACAATCTAGTGGGATGCATATTCTTGGTTAATATAGGTATTTAGCTATATTAAGGGTGTGTGAGGGCAGTGATGACAGGGAAAGGTAAGACACTAAATGAATTCAATGTACATCTATGTATCTACATCTGTTAGGTCAGATGCTAAATTTTGAACAGAGCACTTTCAAATACACTATCTAATACAGTAGAAATAGAGGGAACTTTTTTTTCTCCAGTGATCTCTTTGTGCCAGGTACTATGATGAACAGTTAACAAATAAGTATACTGAGGTTCTCAGAGGTTAATCATATTCCTCAGGGTCACAGGGCTACTAAGGAGCACAGGCTCTAAACCCAGACCTGGACTTCATTACACCACTGTGCCATACACCAAGAGAACACAATGATTACCCAGGACGTGAAATGGCTCTGGACTGCTGTGAGATTTCAATTAACCCCTGCACACCCCATCACCTTGGCTCTAACCCATAAATTCGCCATATTTTTCAAATAATACTGTATTATTCAAATATACTACATTAACATGGCCCTAGTAAAGAAAGATAAAGAATGAAAGCTAAACCATGTATCTAAGGTATACTCAAAATTAAACACAAATAGATTTGCCACTTTTCCCTCACAAAATTAAATTTGCCTTATCAACTAAATGTATGCTACTCTTCTACAATTGCCACCTACTTTTTAAAAATTGAAGTATAGTTGATTTACAATGTTGTGTTAATTTCTGCTGTACAGCAAAGTGGTTCAGTTATACAAGCATAAGTATATATATGCATTCTTTTTTATATTATTTCCATCATGATTTATCACAGGATATTGAATATAGTTCCCTGTGCTATACACTAGGACCTTGATGTTTTGCCAGCTACTATTTTAAAGTCTATTCTCCAGTGGTTGCATAGATTACAAATATCGCTTCTTAAAATACTGGTTTTTAGGATATATAGAATTATGCCTAACTTCAGAAAAACACATTAAATTGAACACATCTGTCACTTAGTACAACTTTATTAAATGTGCTATGCAGAATACATTTTTTCCCCTAAACTAACCACCCCAAAAAAGTTATTCTTAGACCAACTACTTAAATTGCTAGAAGAGGCTGAAGTTAATTTTATCAATTTTTTTCACCAAAAGATAAAGGAGGCCATTGAGTAAGTTAAAATATATGTAAAGGACTGTAAATAAACGGTCGTTATATGTATTAAAGTAAACCCCACTAGCTTTCCCTGAAGTTTTTTCACTAGTAAAACCAGAAGCCAAAGAGTTCAATTTACCACCAGCCCCTTCAGCTGGTATCGGTCTGCTATAAAAGTCCTTTTTTTGAATAGCAAATAAAATCATTCTTCAGCCTTGTTTCAAGATACCTTGGTAACCAGCTCTATTTAGTAAGCATTACCCCTCTCTGATGCTCAGTGCTTTCACGAAAATACTGGCAAAGAATTTGGCCAGGTCACCTTGGCTAGAGACACCCTCTCCTTCCAACAATCACCCTCTCTGTCCTATCTTATTAAATCCAACAACTTAAAATGGTCATAGGAGCCCTCTCATACTCATCTCAGATACACACACTTGGTGTCTTCTGTGTGGCTGGCACTGCTCTGGTGCTCAGAACACTCTGGTATTCTAGCACATCTTATTACTTCCGAAAGGACAAAATCGCTGACACAAACCTGTATCTATGGATACAACATAAGAGGAGAAAGCAGGCGAAATTATTTAATCATGCTCCCCAGCTATAAACCTGCGGAAGCCAACATTCATGTAAGGCAACCCAATCTCGACCCTACACTAGGCTGAATACGGGACCAGGATATCAAGGTGTGGGTGAGTTGTAGAGAGAATTTGTGGAATGCACAGGCCACCTTACCATATAATTTTCTCAACTTCTTCCATTTCAAGAGATTCATTAATGAACTATTCCAAGTTGCCTTACATTTCTTAGGATCCTAGGCTCCTTTTCTTTATTTTTCCAAAAGATTTCTATTGGCATTATGGCTACCTTCTCTGGCATGCTTACTACAAGGCAGAGACTTACCAGTAGCTTTATATGAATATTCACGAGAATCCCATGATTACTGTCTTTTTTTTTTTTTTTTTTTTTTTTTTGCAGATGGAGAAACTAAAACTTAGAGTAGTTAAGTAGTGTGTCTAAAGTCAACCAGTCGGTAACTAAGGCAATGTCTTCCAACTCTAATCTTGTAACAAATATACTGTCAAGAGGTGGTTAGATTCACCTTCTCAAATTGGAATATCATATATTATGGTAATTGAAGGATCATTTTCACATCTTTATAATAGAATAATCCTTTATATAAAGTAGGAACACAAGTAACTCTTTTGACATAACACACAATAAAACTGTAGACACTTTTACTTAAAATGTAAAACAGCTGAATTCACAGGAGGTACAGTCCTCCATTTGTCTGTGGAATCAACATTCTCTAGGTAGGCAAGGCAGGGCTTGGCCCGTTCCCTGAAATGTCACTAACGATATACCTCAATTTATTTCCCCTTTTTATGTGTCAGTGGATAGATGTAGTGGAAGAGGGGAAACGTGAATCATTTATACTTTTCGGGAACAAAAGGGGAACCAAAGCGAGAGGACAAAGATTAAAGGGAGGAGCTAGAAAGAAGGCGTGAGCCCCAGGCGTTGGCACTAGCTGAACAAATTGCAGGGCTGTGCCCTGTCCCACACACCAGCCGAGGGCAGACAGTTGCCCCAGGACCAAGTCACATGTGCCTTCTTCTCACGCATCAACAGACCCTGTGCAAATAAGTGAACAGCTGCAAGTGAGTGACTATGGCACCCTGGAGCCATCAAATTGTAAAGAAGGTTTTCTATCAGAAAGCTGGAAATCAAACACGTGAAATTTATATTGTGGCTACAAAGCAGCTGACGCTGAAAAACTTCCCAAGAGATCAAGCAAGCATAAAAGTCAAGTCACTTTCCCAAGTCTCATATACAGTAGATAAGCCTATTAAGAACATCGTAAGCGATGCTAATTGGTTCAGGGGTTACATATCGCTTTTGTTTGTTCCCATTGAGCCTTCACACACTGCAGTGAATTGGGGAGAAAGACAGTGTAATAAATCTATCTGAAACAAAACAGCATTGGGGTTTGGAAGATGCTAATGAGCTCCAGTGTTCCAACTTGAAAACCTCCCATGCCCACCCCAACACCATATTACTAACTCCTAAGTCATTTCCAAGGGGAGCAGGAAGAAGGCGTGTAAAAATTCAATCCTCATGCTGTTAATTCCTTATTACAATGAATACGTTTAAAGGGAAATCAAGTGTCATTTGAGGCAGTAATACTAATTTAGTCATTTAGAATGAAAGCACGTTCCTCTGCATCTAAAATATTAAGGATAAATTGAATTTGTATCATTTCATTGGAAAACTCCATCACCATTAATTAAATAATGCTTCTTAGATGTTATTATCTTCAAAGTAAATATGTGCCTAAATTTAGAACTGGAGCTGTGTTTTAATTAAAAAAAAAAAAAGACTGAGTCAATCACTTTATTATCCTGGGATAAAGATTAATGAGACATGTAAATGAAAGAACTATACAAAATACACAGTCCTTTACAAATACTAAATGTTATTTTGAGAACTTAAGAACCCAGGACCTAGAAGGTGAAAGAGAAGGGATTCTAAAAAAGAAAATAGTATTTTATCCTTTACACACCATTAGTCAGATTTGTGTAAATACCAAGTAGTGAGGACATCCTGGAAACTATTCAGAATTATTAACCCATACAGCTATCCTGTACTAAACAGTGAAATGGTTGTGTGAATTTATGTATGTTTGTATCTATTCAGTCAAAAGGTGCCCTGCTAAAGGAAAGATAAACATACAGCACACTTGCAGAAATCACAAAGGGATTATAAGGACTGCACAACATATACTAATTTCACTTGACAAAAAATAGACCATGCTTTGTGGTCTGATTCAGATACTCAGCACATTTTAATTTATCGTAATTTAAAGATGCATTGTACATATACTACATGGCAAGCACTCTGCATCTTTAGAAAATCAAAGATGAATAAGATAATATTCCTCTCCTGACTTGTCTGTCTAAAGAAGGAAAGAAGGAAGAAAGGCAGAGAGGGAAGGAAAAGAAGGAATTTTTTCAAACACACTGAACCTGGTCCAGTAATTTCCTTCTCCTCAGCAAAGTCAGCATCCCCTTCTTTTTTCTTCTCTCTTTTTTTTTTTTTTTTTTTTTTAGTATTTTATCATTTTATTAAAAAAAAAAAAAACTTTAAAACTCCAGCGCCATTTGAAAGGTAGAATTTCTGGTGTTGTTTCACTGGAGTGCCAAATGGATGAATAGACTAATCTCTCCCTCTTGAGCCCCTACCATTTGGAGAGGAAGATAAATTACATTCTACGTAAGAATGTACGTAATGATATACTCACCCTTCCTGACAGCCTCAAGAAAAAATAAGCATAAAGCAAATGATAACAGGATGGTATTTGCTTAATTTCCACTTCCTTACTTTACTCATATTTGTATAAAGGACTGCCACACCCAGTGACTCACATCATTTTGTCACCGAAATTATTCTTGTTGAGATTTTTTTTCTCTCCTTTCTTTTTCAATTTTCAATGTCTTAAGAAGGAAGGTTCAAGAAAGAAGGGGAAAAATGCAAGAGAAAAAGGAAACAGAACTACCTACCTGTAGTCACACAGCATCCCCTTCTTCTAAAGGGAATCCATGAGAGGAGGAAAAATAAAGTGTTATCAAATGACAATTCCAAACCAAAGCAAAACAAGCTACTAACATTAGAGAAATTTCAAATCTTGAATCTTTCAAACAGGAACAGGAAACTACAGCCAAAGAGAAAACTAACTCCTACCAGCCCAACCCATCCCGCCACAAATGTGACAAAGTCTTGGGCTCAACATCAATAAGCACAGTACTCTGGCCCTGACAGCATGACCTTGGGTAGTTGACTCATTTTTCTGAGCAGTTTCCTCCTCTGTAAAATAAAGGATAATATTAATAATACTTGCCTTGCCTACTCCACAGGTTAAACGTGGAAAGCAAATACAATGCAACATAGAAAGCAAATGGAAAGCATAATCTATCACAGACTCTTATGCATTCCTATCAGGATCTCACAAAAGACTCAAGGTTACACTCAAAGAAGGGAGGATGAATCAAATGCCCATCAGTCAGAATTCTTTCTATAGTATTAACAGCACAAATTTCTTTAGATTCCCTGGCTTCTTTCATCACTGCTGTTTCTTCAGAGGTGATCAAGAACCAGAGTTGTTTGCATATCTTAGTAGAGAGACTGACTCAGTCAATATTTCTACATACTTTTGAATCAGGTATGGCATTGCACTTCAAGTCAATACTGTTCGTATTAGATGGAAAGACAAACTTTGTTTAACGAATCTGTTCATTGCTCATGTTGCTAATGCCATTAATATTCCATAGTAATATTTATTTATAGGTCCACATGTGTTTATTTCTTATTTCAAATGTTTCTTGACCATAATAGTATATGTAAACCTACTGGATCTTCCCTCTTTATTAACAACTTCTGGAATTCAGCATATGCATATTTAGAGCCTACAGGATTCAGTTCTTCTCCCCAGACTGTTTTGGATGCTCTAGATCATTTGGCAAAACGCTACTTCCTACACCTGCCATTCAGAA
Source organism: Kogia breviceps (assembly GCF_026419965.1). Lineage (NCBI taxonomy): Eukaryota > Metazoa > Chordata > Mammalia > Artiodactyla > Physeteridae > Kogia > Kogia breviceps. The sequence goes on along the minus strand of NC_081321.1, from coordinate 67,989,598 downwards.
GATTAAAAACAAAAAAACGCTTAACTTTGTTTATCCCATGTTTCAGTGGCTGGTTTCAAAAAGACAAAAGGAATGAATCTAGAGATTTTAGGAAGCCATTTGGCAAAAGGAAATGCTTTATCACCTGAAAGGAGCATCCCTCAGTGAGTTAGGAACATCTGGTGACAGACAGAAATAGGAAACAGGCTTTCCTTTAAAAGTTAATTCAAAGCTCCTTGGTTCTGAAAGTGAAGAGAGGGAAAAGCTGTGGGGTTTAGAACTTCAGAATTCTAGGCAAAGGAGACACAGAATAGGCCAAGAACCCAAGAGCAGTTAAGTGCTCATGGTTAATGCAGTGTGAGATGTTAACAGCATAATTAAAGCATACATTTTCCAGAGTCCCTAAAGTGCCAGCTGGAAAAGATGGAGACATTAGTTCTTAAACATGAAAAGGCTCTGATAGAGATGCGAAGGAAAGAAAGGAAAGCAAACTAAGCTAGTCATGTTTTTCTCATTACACTAGGAAGATTGCAATTGAACAGACTGTAAAAAGGTAAAAAGACATATGCAAAACACAAAAGAGCGTGTAAGAAGGGGAACTATTGGTGGGAGGGGTGGGGGTAGACTGCAAAGGGAAAGGGTACATATTTACAATCCCAGCATTGCCAATCCCGCACCCTGGCAACCCTGCTATGCACATTCCTGCAGTTCCCAGCCTACCAAATATTGCTATTAAAAACAAACACCGGGGCTTCCCTGGTGGCGCAGCGGTCGAGAGTCCGCCTGCCGATGCAGGGGACACGGGTTCGTGCCCCGGTCCGGGAAGATCCCACGTGCCGCGGAGCGGCTGGGCCGGTGAGTCGTGGCCGCTGCGCCTGTGCGTCCGGAGCCTGTGCTCCGCAACGGGAGAGGCCACAACAGTGAGAGGCCCGCGTACCACAAAAAAAAAAAAAAACAAAAAAAAAAAAAAAAAAAAAAAAAAAAAAAAAAAAAAAAAAAAAAACACCGTAACCCCGAGAACTGCGTCCTCAATAAATATATGCCATCTAACCTCAAGTTTGCTAGTAGATACAGGTACCTGCAATGATGTAAGAATGTTGAATATTTCCATTGAATTTGTGGGAAAATACTTATTTTTCTTATTCCAAATATCTATATAAAGGGTCAGAAGAAGTCCTGTCATGTCATCTCTGTACCAGAATAATATTGCTATAAACTATTCTTTCCCAAAATAAAAAGCACGTTACAGCTTCCCTGGTGGTGCAGTGGTTGAGAGTCCGCCTGCCGATGCAGGGGACATGGGTTCGTGCCCCGGTCTGGGAAGATCCCACATGCCGCGGAGCGGCTGGGCCCGTGAGCCATGGCCGCTGAGCCTGCACGTCCAGAGCCTGTGCTCCGCAACGGGAGAGGCCACAACAGTGACAGTCCCGCGTACCGCAAATAAATAAATAAATAAATAAAATAAAAAGCACTTTACCCAAAAGATGCTTCTAAAATGTTACAGAATAATATAAGGGTTTGGGGGGTTCTTTTTATCAAGTCATATTTGAAATACAGAAGCAGACCTGACTTTTTTTTTTTTTTTTTTTTTAAGGAAACCCATGACAGACTTTTTGTACAGAAATCACTGGAACACTATTGGGATACTGGCTAGTCTATTCCTATCTCACACCAAAATGCCATTTTGGGAAAGCACATTTAACTCTCTTAAAAAAGGAAACACACTTTATCAGAAGGGAACGAGGAAAGAAAAGTTCAGCCCACTGTTCCTCTAAGGATATGTTAATGTTCAATGCCTGTTTTTAATCAGACAAGAGAATTATATACACACAAACCTGTACCGATATGATAAAATAAATTAGCTCAAAGATAACTATAAAAGATAAAGACCTTAAGAAGTAAATGTAGCAAAGAGCCGTCTCGGAAGGTTTAGCAAATCCTAACACTACAGGGAAAAATATAAATTCACTTACATTTACAGATGGATTCTGTATTATTCGAACCCTTTTAGAGTGAAAGTCTAAACATCATTATAAACAATTCCTTAATAGTATCTCCTTTCCAATTCAGAAACAGTTAAATAGCAAAAAAGGTATTATACGTAAAGTGAAAATTCCGTTCAGAAAATAAGTCCAATGACATTTCATAAATAATACCTGTCAGCCATCCCATCTAACTCAGACCACCTAAAATTAACTCTGGGAGGAAAAAACACAGGAATACAGAAAATGATAAAAACTGCTTCGCCTGGTAGATAGTGAAAACTATGAAAAGGAAAAACATTTTTACCGGTTTTCATTGGGTATAATCATTAAAATGTACAAACCCACCATCGAACCAAGACATAACATGTGTTAGAAAGAAACAGCCAGATGAAGATCACTGGGCAAACAAAACAGCATCAGAGCTAAACACAAACTCTATTGTTATATAGTCTTCTACAGCACAATAAAGACAAATAAAAATTTAAAAATGAAGCACTTTCCAGTTTCTCTAGCTTGGGATAAGAAAACTGCACAAGGAATTCATTTTTAAATGCTATAGACAAAAATCAACTACAGCATAACTGAAGAGTAAAAATGTTCTTAGAAAGAAAAAAATCTACAGGATCCTTTGGAGTTGGTGTTGTTCCCTCTCCAAGGTCTTCACAGAGACAGAGGAAAATCTCTCAGGAAGAGCTCTAAGGGGCCTGAGACATCTTATTCAAATGTGATGGAATAAGTCACTGCTGGAGACAAAAAGAAGAGATGTAGCAAGCAATATTCTAATCAAGGAATCCCCAGTAAACGAGAGTCAGCAAAGTCCACATTTCAACACTCATCATAGGCACTACTTCAAAATAATGACAGAGGCTCATTTTTCCCCAAAAAAGTAACCAAAATCTGTTTCCCCATCAGAAATACCAGCTGGTGAAAATGACTCTCAAAGTACAAATTGAAGGAAATTAATTCAGTATCACTGATCTCAGTGTCAACATGAATAAAATGATGGCAATGAAAGAAATAAAATAATCCTCAGTTCTGAACTGTGAGAACCACTACAATTTATTGGGCAATATCTAGTGTATTACACCTTGTGACATCTTTCCATTATTGCCATATACTGTAATTAAAATTGGGGAGGGGGATATAATTACCTTTCCAGGTGTATATGTCATAATTTCTCAACTAGATTATAATTCCTTTGAAGAAGCAAAGTAGAAATTTAGATGCTTATTTTTTTTTCCCCTAACACTCTGCACACATAGAGATAGAAACATATAGAACCATCTGATCTATTGCTTCTTAACAGAACAGAAACCTCAGCAAACAGAACACAAGGAAATCAGAAGAAGCTATCAGCCAAACAACAGTCAGGTTATCAGGGAAGCTTAATTTTCTATATTGTTCTACAGTCAAAAAATTTAGAAACACCTTAAAGACTGTCTCTGCAGTGACCAAAACTTGGAAAGAAATCTAAAAATCAGAGAGGATACAACAAAAAGCAGTCTTGCCTTCTCTCAGAATTTTAGTATTTACTTAAATCTCAAATTGAAACAGAGATGTAAACTCTTACCCAAGGCCTTCCACCTATCAGAGAGTAAACAAACATCTGCAGAAACGAACCAGCTCTGTTTGAAAGCAAAGAGCTTTACTGCCAGTGACTTGGTAAACCAACTAATATTCACAAGACACAAAGAAAAGAAAAGTTAAATTCTCACATCCCAGTGCAGAAGAACATGCTCTGATTTGTTCTGTTTTGTTTTGTTTTTAATTTTTTTCTTTTAGATTAAAAATTAAAATAGCTGATACAAAGAGAAAGAAGAAGAGGGCTCAGGATTAAGCACAGGACAGGGGAATTCCTTTTCCAATAGATTTCCCAATTCTGACAAAAATCAAAGCAAAATGGAATTTGTTCTCTACATCTTCCCCATCTAATGTTTTGGTGCTCAAGAAATTCTCCAGCAGCTTCAGGCCCTAAGGAGAACTTGCAAAGTAAAACTGAGTCCTTTCCCATTGACCTGTATCTTGATGAATCCTCCATCGCTGTAGGTTTAAGAGAAACAAAAACCACAAGGAAGGTAGGGTAAATTTCTTCCCTTCTGTGCCAGGTAAGAGCCTTCGACTACTCACTCTTATCATTCCTAAATGGAAATGGAAAATAAAGAAGACATAAAAATTATAGGTTATTTTCTGAAAAATCTAATGTGACTGGAACAAAACACACACACACACACACACACACACACAGAAGATGAATCGATGACACACAGAAAGCTCCAGGGCAGAATTCTGCAATAAAGCTGATGTTCTCCACTAAGGAAATTAATATGCTATTAGCTCTAGCTCAATATTTGCTGGGAAAATTAAAGACCAAAAACCAATAAATGAAGCATGGAATTACCCTGACAAAATGCTAACCTCACATTTCCTAACCACTTTTGAACTTCCAGATAGAATCCAAAAGGAAGTCAGCCTTGGTCTACAGCTGGAGGGAGAAAGAAGTGAGGTGGCCTTAGGATACCTGAGAGAGAGAAAGGCTAGAGTGTTGCTTCCTTTTAATGTCCACCAAATTAGCCAGGCCATTGGTAGTGAAGCAGGACACCATGGCACATGAACAAATTGTGGCCCTCTATTAATTTCTGACAGGGTAGGAGGAAACATGAATTTTATCAAGCCACAGGAGCATAGCAATTACATCAGACCTAACACCCAAATCCACCTAGGGGGTATACTTATCAATAACGTACCATGTCAACTTCATTCTACTTTCTAAATATGCAGTCCTTCTACAACACAGCCCGTCTTCTCCTGGGTACAATGCCCTAACCAATGCCTTTAAAGGGGGTTTTCATACTCCCAAGGAGGAAAGTTGGTACAAGATAATCAACTGGGGTATGGGAGAAATACACTGAGGCTTCTATCTGTATCTCTTAGTTTCCATTTTTATAGGCTTGTCATATACAAGATTTATTACTACAGTATTATATGTATATGATGTGTTTTCCAAATATTTATAGTGTACATGTGTTCCAAAATATTTCAAAACAAGGGAAGAATAACTACTAGCATACAGGCAGGCCTACTCTATATGTTCCTGTCAGCTGAGGGTAATTAATGTCAAAATGGCTGTAGTCAGAATTCTCCTCATCCTTGTATGTTCCATTCTAAAGTCTCCAGAGGACTGTTATAAACATTATCTCGTTACAACTTCTCTCAACTCTGTACATAGCAGGTAGATGGGGTGCAGTCCCAGTTTTGAACAGTGAGGAAACCAAGAAATGAGAAGAACAATGTGAGGTTGATTCGGTCCTCTTCCCCAGCCTGCTCCTTCACTCCTCTGCTAGAGGTTTGTACTCCTGTACAAAATCACCTCCTTGAGGATCCTTCAAGTGCTGGAAAAACAACAGTAAAATATACTCCTCCTGAAATGATAATTTGGTAGTGAGCCTTCCTCCCCAAGATTTTCACAACAACATAACCATTCTTCCAGCCAGGTTAAAAATCACGAGGGTCAGTCCCTCACTGAGAAGAATGTAAATTTAGGTAGAGAAAAAAAATCAGTGACCTACTAAAGGAAGTGCACAATCAGAATTCCACAGGTGAAAAAAAAAATAATTCCACAGATGGGACACACTTCTACTCTCTGAGCTACAAATACCCTACTGTCAGGTCACGGCCAATGAAAAAGAAGGTCTGTCTCCATCCACCCGCTTCATGTTTGTATTTGAGAAGGAGACAAAGCAGAGGGGCAAGAGGCAAGGGAGGATCTTAGGACCACTCAGTGTCCGTCTGTCCCTCTCTCTCCCTTCCCTTCTCTTTCTCTGTCTCTGTGTGTCTGTCTCTCTCTGTCTCTGTCTCTCTCTCTGTCTCTGTCTCTCTCTCTCTCACACACACACACACACACACACGCACACACTCACACACTCACACATCCAACTTCTTGTAGAAAGAGCTACCAAAATATTACTTAAAAGCCAAAAACCTGGGCTTCCCTGGTGGCGCAGTGGTTGAGAGTCCGCCTGCCGATGCAGGGGACGTGGGTTCGTGACCCGATCCAGGAAGATCCCACATGCCGCGAAGCGGCTGAGCCCGTGAGCCATGGCCGCTGAGCCTGCGCGTCCGGAGCCTGTGCTCCGCAATGGGAGAGGCCCGCATACCGCAAAAAAAAAAAACCAACCTAAAAAAAAAAAAGCCGAAAACCTGCCCTACAACTAGAAAACAGGTTTGTCTTCTCATGCCATGAACTAAGTAAGGACTTTTATTTAATACATGACCTGCCTTACTTACTTTTTACGGCCTATTAAGTTTCTCCCAAATCCAGGAAGTTACTCAAATCCATTTACCATCCAATCTCATTGGCCCTTAATTGAAGCATTTCTAATCAAAAATGCTTCAATTAAGCATTACCAATCTTCACTGTAAAAGAAATTGCATAAACAAGCTTATCAAGCCAACTAGCCTGTCAACATGAGATTTACTGCGCCCATGAAAGAAGTGGAAGCATCCCCCCCCCCCGCCCTAAACTCCACATACTCTTTCTGTACATAAAGGGGCAGTCAATATTTTTTGTTAATTTCATTGCAATAAATATGTCACACTATCAAAATTAGGAATAAAGAGGCTACTCAGAAGTAACTCAAAGGTACTGTATATCACACAAGCCTTGAATCCCAACCCTTTAAACAGCCATCTACATCATACTTCGTCAGGAAAGGATAAAGAATATCAATGGCCACAGGACACAGATTTCTTTCCACTGTCCTCTTTTCAGAGACAGTGTGCTTCAGTGACTATGCCAAACACTGATCTCAGAGGTTCTGTTTCAGAATGTGGCTTTGTAACCAGCACCCCAAAGTGGTGGCAGGAGAGGCCTTTGACTTGCACTGGCTTCAGTCAACACGTCCGTAAGACGAGAATGGCAGTGTTGGTCAAAGAGGTCTGTAACGCATTCCTGATCCTTCCATTAGCCAAACAGCAGGAAGGCGCACAGAACTCTCAGCTGAAATGCAGATTCAGTGTCTTTCAAATAAAGCTAGTAATAAATTCTGGGGCCTATATTTACCAAGGTCAAACACACACCAAGCATGAGGTCCACAGAATTTTTTCTTTTTGTTCAATCAGTTTCATCAAATAGTAGATAACCATATTGTAAATATTTCCTAAACCTGAGGTCATTGAACCTGCTTTCTCTTTTTCAGCACTCTTATCATACCTTTATCCAATATTCATGGTCCGCAGTGTTAATGTGGAGGCTGAGATCATCTATTTTTTTAGGAACCCAGAGTTAAAGATTAAGGATTAAAGCAACTTCCTAAGGAGCATCTGTCCATCATTAAGAAGCATTGAGGCCCAAAATTCAGTTCTTCACTGTTTGTTTATTTATGATAATGATGTGATTGCTACTTATTTTGAAATAAATAGAAATGTTAAGAGGCTCTTCTCCGGGGGTGGTGGGCCTTCAATCCTAGTAGTTCAGTTTAAGACCACCAATGTGGTCTTTGGAGAGGGCCCTGCTTTCTAAAGCACACAGTTGTAAACAGCAACTGGTTGAAGGACTAATTAGCATTAAACAGGCCCCACGAATGAACAGCAAGATGACAAGGGTCACTAAACTAAAGGAGAGGTCAAGGTACCCCAGTCCCACAGCACAATGCCCAAGGTACCCATGCAAATTAGGGAAGCAGCCCAAGCATGTAGGGGATGAGCAATTGGACAGAAAACCTCCAATCCTCCTTTCACTTTGTCTCCTAAAAAATAAAAGAAAAAAAGAAAGAAAGAAAAGAAAAGAAAACCAAATGGCCCACTTCTTCGGTGCAGCAATAATTAGTAATCACTTCTGTCCAGGAGAAACAACAAATAAAAGGCAGCTAAGAACATTGCAATGGTAACTAAGAAGATTTAGAGAATACAATTAAGCATCCGTGTTAAGATGGGCGGCAGTTTTCTCCCACAACATCCCAGTATTTCTACCACAAAGAGGAAATCGGTGCCGCTAACTGCCAACTTGTTGAATTTTTTTTCCGTTGAAGAAAATAATAAAGAACAAACTCCACACACATCCTCTATTCAAAAGTGACAAAGAACCCCTTTTTCAAAATGTACTGTGGGACTGTTGGTTTTTTCATTCTCCAAGCAGTAAAAACCCTTCTTTCTTCAAATTACTGCAAGATAACTACAGGAATTTGAATTGGAAAAGTTTGAGAGAGATATTTTCAACATTTGGAACCCTGTTAACTTTGATCTGATCATCAACCATAATCCCCTGCCCAGTTTTGATTTGTTGGGGTTTTTTTTTTTTTTTTCCTTTTAATCCTTTTGTTCATAGCCAACTTGGGGAAAGTTTTAGCTGTCCTGAATGAGAATAGACTTTATATCAGCCATCAAGTTGCTTAAGGTCAGAAAATATTTATAACTGCAAAGGCAAAATTTTTCCAAGATAACACAAAAAGAAACAGAAGTTCAGAAAACTCAAAATAAAATGTAACATTCGTTAGTCATTCATTATTCTAGCCCTACTTTCTAAAACAGAAAGTTGTTTTTAAAACAAAAACAAATGAGACAACCCTACTAAAACTTTTCCTCCAACTAGTCAGCAACTTAAGAACAAGTGTTTGCAGCCAGAAAGCCCATGAATTCTACTTAAAAAAAAAAAACTTCTGATATGTTGAAAAATCAACAACAAAAAGGAAGATGAGATAGAACATTTTTATTCGAATATGTAAGTACATTTTGTGTCCCATGCATTCTCTGAGAACACAGATACATTCTTATCACAAAACTGAAAAGTGTTAGTTCAAATTTCTCTTGGGGAAAACACTATTTTTTTGGTTTATATTTTTAAGATACTTTTTAAAAAGTACATTTCCTAATCGTCCTCCATCATTCCATTTGACTGTGAAAGAATATGCAAATTAACTTTATGAACTTCCCTTATATGCTATTTATGCTTTTTATATATTCATATCACAAGGTATCAGTATAATACATAGAATTTATACCATGTATTCAATAGTATCTGTATTATACGAACTTTCAATAAAAGAGGTAGGGATTGCTGTCAAAAAACAGCACTGAGTCTGATATTTTAGGGAACTTATCTCAAAGCCATCTACTCTATATTTTTCACAAAAGGGAAAAATGAAATAAAGTCATTTTATTGCTCTTTGAAGCTACAGAAAACTACTTTTCTTAGATGTTAGAATGATCAGTTAAACTCATTTGATTAATGAAAATGAGTAAGATATTCTCCTTCACTCTAAGATTATTCAAGGCAGACAAGTAAGCAGCAGATTTGCATTAAACACTTAAAGGTTTAAAAAGCAGATACTGGCAAATGCTTATATTGTGCTTTGCTCAATTCATTAATGATCTTACAGTGGGTGTGGATGTGCTAAAAGGGAAACAGAAAAGACAGAGAGCAGATAACTACTCAAAATAACTTTTCCTGTAATTAAATATTTACAGATAAATGGTTCAGAAAGGAACTTAACAAAACATCCATCTTTGAAGGAACAGCCCCTACCCTGGAGGAGAAACCTGATCAGTGAGATTCCATTAATGCTAGAACTACTGCATGTAACATCCTAAGAATGTAGCTAGCTATTTTGTTTCATTGCTATGCTAAGTGAAATTGATGAAAGATCCCTCTATTGTCACATCTTCACTATTCTTGATTACAGTACAATCTATACTTGCTAGTATATACTTTCTGAATAACAGAGATCTTCATCATAAGCTCATCCTGGCAGGTTTTACAATGTACAGCTAGGCCCTGAATATTAAGTTTCTCAATTGTAATAAATTTGAGTTACATCTGAAAGGCTTATTATGTGAAATATTCTTATTTGCTATCTTCTATGAGTGATTACATTAGAATAATCTATTTAATAGATCCTATTTGATACTTTATGTCCCCTCCCTAAATCCTTCAGCACCTCCCCATTGGCAAGGTCACCATAAACCCATCAGCATCTGGTTTTTGCCAACCTCTCCCACCTCGCCCCCATCACTACCAACATAATTATGCAGCACTGCAACCATTTCCAACTTCCTTACACTTTCCACTTTGCCACGATGTTAGGATTCTTTGCCTGATCGTGTTATGTTCTCTGTCTGGAATGTCCTCAGCCACACTGCTTGCCAGGAGAGCTACTCAGCCTTGAAGTGTAAGCATTCTTAAGTGACCGACAACCACAATAAAAGGAACTCTCCAGTTTAATACTTAGCAAGCCTTATTTCAAACTTCTTCAGAAAGATGAAGCTGAAGAAGAGAGAAGACCTTGGACAGACCTAGAACGCTCAATACTTAATAACGTGCCCATCACAGCTCTCTAGGCATGGCTGAGAGATAATGAAACACTGTAAGATACCATCTCCACTTTTAAACTATGTAAAATACCATCGGGGCAGTAAGATTCTTGTACATAAAATAATTAGTAGACACTAACAAATGTGACCGAAAAACAAGGGATAGGAATAAGAATGATGAAGATGTATATACTATTTTACAATGTATACAGTAATTTCCATATATTACCAAATCTAATCCTTGTAACTGAATGAAGGAGTGATTTTATATTATATCCAACTTACTCAAAGTAAAAATGAGTCAAAAGGTTATACAACTCTTTTTAGGATGGATCTGGGACATGATTCTAATATAACTCATTCTCACTTCACTTTCTCAACATGGTACAACCCCATAGAGAAAGCAGACAGAGGAAAGGGACCCTGATACAAGGGACCATTTGGAGAACGGGAAGGATCTGGAAAGGGAGAAAATAGCTAAGCTTTTCTATGGAAGAACAGTGAAAATAGTATGAACGTCAACAATTTTGGAGACAGTGAAGAGAGCAATCTGCAAGAGTGAAACATTCAGCTGGGAACCAGTACCTAAAGAGATGCAAAGTCAAGAAAAAGCATTTGGAATGAGATAGTATATAAGTCTGCAACTGGCAGTTTGTGAGCAAGTCAACATCAGATTTAAAAATTTGAGAAAGACATTTTAAATAATTGCTTCCAATACATTTCATTGGGAAAACCTCACCAGGATTCACTATGAATTTAACAGTTTAACAGCTGGAGAAACTTGGACTTAAACACATAAAGGAGTGGAACATCCTGCATCCTTTGTAAAGATGGCCGCAAAACAAAAAAATAAATGCACCCTCTAAAGATTTCTTTTAGACATTACACAGTATGGAAAGAGGAATGCATTCTTAGGATATTTCACTTTGATTCCTTTGTTTCACTGCCTTATTATGTCAACGGAAATGTTTCAAACAGAACAACTTATTTAACCTATTTTAATAACCAACCAAGTGGTATATACTGATTGCTACAAGCAGGAGAACCGTGAGTGCCTGGTTTTCTAGAAAAATCTGAGTCCGTGTTTGCTATTCTGCTGTAGTTATTAATTATGCCCCCTTTCACTCTCAAAATCTAGCTTAGACAATAAACGATAAAGTCTTTCTGGCTAGAAGATGCTACAATGAACACAGCAATTTCAAGGCTGTGACAGACGACTTCCTGTTACATAACCCTAAGGGGCACCATTCATACTGAAATCTATGAATATGGCACCCCTGGAGCTGTGTCACACAGAGGAAGAGGGAACCAAGAGATCAAAGCATGCTTGCTGGCTCCTACCTTCAGAACAGTTTAAGGTATACTTTTCAAAGCTTATTTTACATGACACACCTTTGTCCCACAGATTTTAGTATCTAAACTAAATCCCCAGCAGGAAACAAACAAAAATAAAATGTGCAGGTGACCTCAAAACTAGGATACACCCAGAGTGGAAACAGGACACTAGCATTCCCTGGAGACTTGTATCCATCACAACTGGTAACGCCCAGGAACCATCAGGAAGGCCTACACTGGTCCTTTCCTCTCTTTGCTCCGTGCTATGTTATGTTTAGCATATATATGTTAAAAAAAAAAACACTCTAAACATAAAACAGGTACTATAGGAAAGGTTAACATTAATAAGCCAAGACATTCCTAACATACATTAGTTAATATTGATATTTATGTACATATCACTGGAAACTCAATAAAAGTTGGTTCAATTCAATGGGATACTCTATACATACACATACTTAATTTTCTTGGTAAAACCAGAAACAGGGTTTAACACACACACATACAGACAACTCATTTCCAGTTTTTTCCTAAATTATGTTTCCTCTTAAAAGGAAAGAACACGATCCTCTCAAAGAAAAATCTGCCAAGCCCTCAACTTGAGACTAAAGAAACTGAAAGATTATAAATGTGTCAGAGACAAATCAAATCAAGCATAAAAGTAAAATGGGCTGAGTTTTGTCTCCTTCTACTAGGTATGACTTGGTACATTTACATTCCCTACCACAGTGTTATTAAAAAAGGAAGAAATATGAGCATCATTATACATCACAGGCTTTTACTGCTACTAGAGACTAAGGCTGGCCTCAAGCAGAACATTTTTATTCTCCAGTAAAAATATTTTTCTTTTTGAGATTGCGAAAGAGTTCAGTGACCATTATTAGTTACCTAGAACTCCATGTACTTCATGAGACCTAAAATCAGCTATAATCACAGCTCAAGTTCTCTCTTCAGTTTCCCTTCATTTGCACCTCTCAAAAGGTTTACTCTTCTAGGCCCTCACCCATGGCTCCTGAGTATGGGAATCCTGTTTCTAACTATTCGATTCAGGCCCTAAAAAATAGGCAGCCCCGCTTTAATTTTTTTCCTTACAGTTAAATTAATATTTTCATTAGTAGCAAAATCAACGCTAAAATAAAATCTTATTTACTAATGGCATTTTGGGGTCAATCTTACCAATCGCAATATTCACAGTTTATTTGGAAGTTGAAAGGAAATCAAGTAGTGGGTTTGTGGCAGAAACACCATGCTGTTGCTGATATATTTCCCCTTAATGCTTTACAACAGAACACCCGGTTTGGGCCAAGGACATGAAGACTCAAAGACTATTTCTCAACCTCCCTGGTAGCTAGCTGTGCCCATGTGATCAATTTCTAGCAAAGGGGACCCAGTAGAATTGATAAGGACAATTTCCAGGTCCTGCCTTTGGAGGAAAGTGGTGCCACCCACTTCCTCTTCCCCGGTACTGCCTTGAGTGGAGACACAGTGCTAGAGGGCATGGCAGCCATATAAGAAATGAGATAAAAGCCCAGTCTTGAGGATGGATGGAAGGAGTTCTATCAGCTTTCGATTGGAATTTTTATGTGAGAGCAAAATTAACTTCTATCACCCTGAGGTCACTGTTACTTCGGCTTATTTTAAAAATAGCAGCTTTGGGACTTCCCTGGTGGAGCAGTGGTTAAGAATCCACCTGCCAATGCAGGAGACACGGGTTTGATCCCTGGTCAGGGAAGACCCCACATGCTGCAGAGCAACTAAGCCCGTGCACCACCACTACTGAGCCCGCATGCCTAGAGCCCGTGCCCCGCAACAAGAGAAGTCACCAGAATGAGAAGCCCGCGCACTGCAACGAAGAGTAGTCCCCGCTCTTCACAACTAGAGAAAGCCCGTGCACAGTGGTGAAGACCCAATGCAGCCAAAATTAAATAAATAATTAAATGTATAAAAAATAAATAAATTGATCTTTTTTAAAAAATAAAATAAAATAAAATAGCACCTTCAATCTATAAATTGATGACTATATCAACTGTTCTCTTCATGTCTCTTCATTTCTAGGTAAAATAATAGAGGAAAAAGGTAAAGATATCCTGGATGAAAGAAATATCCTTCCTAACCATTGGCAGGGCAATACCAATTCTAAAAAAATGCAATTCTCACACTTAAAAACTACATTTACGTTTAACAGCACAACAAGGGATTACTCTTCATTCTGACACAGAAACATCTTCCCTAAAATTCTCATCTCTGAAATTGCCTGGGAAAAAGAAAAGGTAACATCTACTTTAAGAAAATGGAATAAGAAAAAAAAAAGGTCTCCAGGGGCCACTTCAGGGCTCAAGCATTAATGTTCTGGCTAAAGAAATATCCTTTTTCATTTTGCTGTGGGTAAGTTACATGCTAGAAAAGTTTTCTTTCCTCCTCCGCACATCAACCACTACCTAGGAAACTCTAACAGTCCAAACAATATTCATTATTTATCACAAATCAACAGAGATTTTATCACAATCTGCAATACAATCAAGAGAACGTTAAGTCGAGCAGTAACAGATCACTGCCAAGCTTTGGACTGTATATAATTTGAAACAAGACTCTAAAACTGCCAAAAAGACATAGAAGCTGGTAGTCCCTGGTGACAACCAATATAACTAACTCAGGAATAACTGTGGGAGAAGCGTGTGGGAGAGAGTTTAGAAACAACCAAGCAACATATAACATTTTCACTTGGGCTCAATTCTTGCTTCAAAAAAAAAAAAAACAACGTGGCATATAAATGATATGAAGAAAAACTATAATCTACACATACATCAGAATACCAAACTACATTTAAAACAAAACAAAACAAAACAAAAAACCACCTTCTTTCCAACCTATGTCAATAAAGAAATACAAGGACAATTTTCTAAAGTAATCAATAATTACCCTGCCTCTTTGTTTTACACCTAGGAGAGAAATATCCTCACCTAGCCCAGCATCACTTTCAATAGCTGAATAATTCAACAGATGATTAATGAAAACAAAGACCCAACAGAGAATCTGAATACTTAAAAAATTCCACAATTTCTTGGGGAATTAGCATTATTTGGCTTAGCTTTTGATTCCAGGGGAAAAAGAATTCAGTTTATTTGAGGGTAGGGAGGGTGGGGACAGGAAATACTCTAAATTAATTATTCACTGTTCATTTAACAGAAGTCAAAATTTTCTACCTCCTGCAATGATGTAAACTACTTCCTATGTCTACCATCACTAGACAGCAGAACCATCAGTAGAACGTTCTGCAATAATGGAAATGTTCTGCACTGTATAAGCCACTAGTCAAGAGAGTTTAAGGAGCTCTGGAAACGTGGCTAGTGCAATGAGGACTGAATTCTTTATGTCTTGAATTAATTGGAACATTCGGCCAGTGGCTACCGTACTGGAAACACAAGTCCAGATGGAGTTCCATTTCCACCATCTTTCAAGTCTCCACTCAAACACTATCTCCTCTACAAAATATTTCCAGATCCTTCAGCCTAGAGGTTAGCCCTCTTTCCTCTGGTATGCCACAGCAATTTAAATATACAGAGAGAAGTTGCATGGGTTAGGTCAGCAAATAAGGCAAAAATTTAGTTTAATCAAAATGATTAAGAATCCCGAAAAAAGAAGACCAGTAATTCCTAAGCCAGTTTTTCTCCCAAGTTGGAAACACATTCCCAATTGTTCAACACCATTCCTGATTTGTTAAACACCAAATGCAGTAGCAGATTTACATTTAAGGGCCGCAAAATAAGAGCAATCCACATTTAGATATCCAATTGACAGCAGCAGAGGGAGAGACACGATGTGAATGAAACTAAGGTGAGAATCACAGGTATTCTGGTGCAAATGTGAATGCAGTACAGAGGAACCCATGCAACAGCATCTCTTCCTCTTTCCTTATCTAATGCTACTCCCCTTTTTAAGCTTACCTACCTTTCTTCCTTAACTACCTACTTCCCTTCCAGCCTCCCTCTCTCTATTCTGCAACCATTCTAGATGTTTGAATTCATGCAAATTAAATGCAGGTAATGGAGTTCCACTAAAATAGTGCTTATCACTTTCTATTGTTCATTATTTATTTATAACCTCTCTGTCCTACTCAATTATTTATCTTTGTCTTACCCTTCTCAATATAATTTGTATTGCTGTCAAATGCAAAGGTATTGCATTTAAGCCAAACCATTATTTGCTCTTATTTATAATGAAATTAAGGACTGGTTTGAAAGCAAGGGTACTGAACTCCTAAGCCTTCAGTGGCCAAGCAGGCCTAATTAAAAAGACATTAAAGACCTAAAAAACTGCCCACACCACCAGAAAACCACCCAGTACTGTAGGAAGTACACAAAGCAGGTTTTGCAGAATTCCATTGATGCATCTTAAGTTGCAGCATTGGGAGCTGGAAGTGTGGACAGGCCCTGGGAGATGGGGCACGCACTATTCAGTGTAACACAGAGCAGCTGTGCTGGGAGGCCCACTGTTCGCACAGCCAAACAAGTATCCTAGGGCCTTTCCTTCTACAAAGAGCTGAAGTACAAGGAAGTGGGTTAGACACAGCCATAGTTCAAACCTGGCTCTGAGGTCAAAGCAAAAATACAGATACTAAGTACGCATTCGGACACTATAGACACAGAAAACAGCAGAGGGAAAAGGAGACACAACATTCCTCTGCTGGACTATGTAGAGCTCCACCTTCCTCTCCGCTTCTCCTTTAACTTCTAAAACCTTCATCCTATACTGTTAATTTTTATCCCCTTGCTCCCCAGCACAAGTTCTCAGAGAAGGAGCCTCATGGAAATCCTACAGGACGGGACAGTGAGGTAAACTATGGCTCTGAACAGACCTCTCCATTTGCAAAGACAATGTAGGAGGAAAAATATATATACAAAGTAACTTTAAAACATAAAGAAAAACTTATTTCTGAAACAGAATTACTTCAGGTAACAAATTCTTAAACTCACCTTTGTATTTTCAATACCACTTGAAAAAACATGGTCTCTATGAACCAGATCTGAGTCTAGAATGAGAGTTTATATAGGACTGGCTGGGAAAGCAGCAGGATTTAAAGGTGGTTGGGTTTCTTTAGGAAGTAGTTTACTGAAACTAAAAATTCAATACCAGAATTTAAATCCTCACAGGATGAAATAAACAGAATCAATCAGTAGAAAACAAACTTCCTCCATCCCAAGGAAAAGAGAAAGAAAAATCAGAAGAAGAAGGGAAAGCTGGGTAGGGCATTGAAAGAACGGATACCAACCTACCGGTAACCCTGGAGGGACAAACCAAGAAAAAGGAAGAAAATATCAAACATTTGGGAGGAAGAAACTTTCAGAGGCTGATACAAAGCTGAGGACTCAGGACAAGGTAATGACTGACACCAGCAAAATTAAGGAAAACTAACCAAGGTCTAGCTATATCCTAGTTCATCTTTGAGGTGTAAGAATTTAAAAAGAATCCTAAAAGCATCAAGACAGAAAAATGTTTAAACTACCAATAGACTGGCTTCAAACTTTCCCAGAAGCCAAGGAAGCAACACTGTATGTAACTCAAGATTAGAATACACAAGTTGTTCATTTGTGATGAGAAAAAAAAAAAGTGACAGATATGCAAAGAACCTTAGATATTTGTATATAAAGGTGGTAGTCATACACATACAGAGTCGAGAGAGAGATGAAAAAATAGCTATTGTAAATGTGGTCATGAAAGAGAGTGCAGGGCTTCTCTGGTGGCACAGTGGTTGAGAATCCATCTGCCAACGCAGGGGACATGGGTTTGATCCCTGGTCTGGGAAGATCCCACATGCCGCAGAGAAACTAAGCCCCGTGAGCTACAACTACTGAGCCTGTGCTCTAGAGCCCGCAAGCCACAACTACTGACCCTGTGTGCTGCAACTACTGAAGCCCACGTGCCTAGAGCCCGTGCTCTGCAACAAGAGAAGCCTCCACAATAAGAAGCCCACGCACTGAAACGAAGAGTAGCCTCCACTAGCGGCAACTAGAGAAAAGCCCATGCACAGCAACAAAGACCCAACGTAGCCAAAAATAAATAAAATAAATCTTTTAAAAAAAGAGAATGCAAAAACACAAAAAATGTTAAAGAACAAATATGAATACATGAAAACATAAAAAGAATAATAAAATGACAAAAAGAAATAGAGTGAGGAGTGGTAAAAGAGTAAATTTGAGTAAATATTGCCAGTTTTAAAAGAGGATACCAATGTATCTTTTCTTATATTAATAATGAATACAAAAATATATGTTCCTGTGCTTTAAAAACTTAAGGTAGGTATTATGGAAACTAAAAAAGATGACCATTCCTCTCAAATAACTTAAAAAATAATCCGGGCTTCCCTGGTGGCGCAGCAGTTGAGAGTCTGCCTGCTTATGCAGGGGATACGGGTTCGTGCCCCGGTCCGGGAGGATCCCACATGCCGCAGAGCGGCTGGGCCCGTGAGCCATGGCCACTGAGCCTGCGCATCTGGATCCTATGCTCCGCGGCGGGAGAGGCCACAGCAGTGCGAGGCCCGCGTACCGCCAAAAAAAAAGAAAAAAAATTCCATCAAGAGCATTGAACTACATGAGAGAAAAAGACACAGATTTAGTCAAGGCAATATATGTGACTTATACTCCTATATTTAAAGACAGTTTCTTAGAATGAAAAGATAAAATACAAATGAAGATACACATACACACAGATGGGTAAATAGGGATGTGTGTGTACAGATGGAGTAAGATGAGAAGGAGGAAGGGAGAACGTACATATGTATAATCTATCCTATTGAACAAATGTAAAGACTGACAAGAATGTTTACATAGGGCATTTGAGCATGACTAAAATCTGTGCAGTAGGCATTACCTACTAAAGGTAGGTAAATGTAAATGAAAAATTTGCAAATTAGAGAGGTTTCACATAGCAAAAACTAAAGTACGAAAAATACATAATAAAAGAGAATAAATGTAGAAACATAGGAGGGAAGGAAATATTAAGGGACCTCTTTCTTTTTCCATTTACACAGGCAAAAGAAATGGATATACAGATAATCTGAATATTAGAACAGATAAGGTTGCTTTAACAAATATATATTAAGTTCTATATGCTATAAAAGGTATACCTTTGATTGTTATGGAGTACTTTAAAAACTAATCCTGTATTATAACAGAAAAAAAATCAGCACATTTGAAAAAAGAAGTCTTTCCTTTATCACAATGAATTGAAACTATAAATTGCCTTAAGATGTATAAATTAAAAATCTGTAAATTAAATATTACTTTATTAAATAATAAAAATAAAAAACATTTTAAAATAATGATAAAATTAACACCTATGCTTTGTTGCCAAGTAGTAGTGAGAGGCAAATTTATGACAAAAAGCTTTCATTTCTAAGCACTTTAAAGTAGGAAAAGGTAAATAAGCATTCAACTACAGAAATTAGAAACATAACAAGAAAAAAACTAACATAAAAATCAAGTCAGACATTCATTAGAATATAGAAAAAACATTGTAGAACTGATTAGTACAACCACGAGTAAGGGTTATGAAAAAAAAGTATGAAAAAGAAAACCCTCTAGATCAGTAGTTCTCAAAATTTACTGCACCTACAGATCACTTGGAGAAATTATTAAAAGTACATAGACTCACCTGCAAAGGATAGTGTTCAGGACTGTCCACTTTAAACTAGCATCCCAGTGGTTCTGATACCTGTGGTCTGAGGACACCCCTTTGAGAATTAAGAAAATGCTTTATACCCAGAGCTCAGGTCTGTTAAAGATAAATAAAATAATAAAACAACTCAATAAAAAGAAGGAGACAGACAAAAATACAGCAAGGATATCTCAAGGTATAAGAGAACACTATTCACCATTTTATCCTAATAAATTTCAAACACTCAAAGACATAAATTACTCTCCAGGAAAAAAAGAAGAAAATGAATGATTATAGAAGAAAAATAAAACTGAACATATCAATAGCCACAAAAGCAGTAAAAAGCTGTCAATGAAATACCTTCTGAGGAACACCAAGCCAAGACGGTTACATAGATAAATGCATACAAACCCAAAGGACACATACTCGTGTCATATAAAACGTTACAGAGAACATAAAAACTTCCCAAATGGTTTTATGATGCTAGCATAATCCTGACAAATACGGCTTAAAAAAAGAAAACCACAGTCTGATCTCACTCATGAAAACAAATACAAAAACCACCTGCATATAGACTCTAGCAATGTATGAATATATCACCCTGTACTTTGTTGGTTTTAGTCTCAGGTACAATATTCATTTAGTTATAGGAAAACTATTAGCATAGTTTTTACATCAACACGTGTTGGTAGAAAAATAGATGTGTATGTATTTTTTTTTTTAATGGAGGCTGTTTGTTAAAGACAGCAAAGTGAAAACACATTATTTACCTCTGCTGTCTCACAAAACCCCGGTGAAACAACAGTAAAGAGGCATAAATGCTCAAGGACACTTTGTTGAAAGACCACACTTTGCCCACATACTCACAGCAACTTTCTGTATCATGGTATTTAATCATTCACTTAATAAATATGTTTTAAATTTTAGTCCGTGTCAGATAGCATGTTAGGTGTTCTCTCCTTCCTCCAGATTATTAGCTTCCTAAAGCAGGTACCCTGTCATCGTGTTCACTATTTTCTCATCCTGGTCATATCAGTGGGGCTCAAAAAAGTATTTGTCAAAAAAAAAAAAAAAGAATGGAAGAAAAGTTAGAATCTAACTAGCAAAAGAAAGCACTCAAAAAAGAGATTATCAAACAAGATTTTTCAGATTTTTAATTGCAAACACTGTAAAATGTTCACGAATTCAGTGGGTCTCAATATCATTGAGCTCTCACTAGACAGGGATTCTTTGGGGTGAGGTTTCCTTTGGATGCAGACTAGCACTGTAAGCCAAGCTAAAAGAGCTTCAGGTCCTGGCCCAGGTTCTGGTGGCCTAGGACTCTGTGACAGCTTTAGAGTTAAAAGCCTCTTGCTGCTTTGGATCATGAAGGCTTAGAAGTT
Organism: Kogia breviceps; assembly: GCF_026419965.1. Taxonomy (NCBI): domain Eukaryota; kingdom Metazoa; phylum Chordata; class Mammalia; order Artiodactyla; family Physeteridae; genus Kogia; species Kogia breviceps. Next base: position 67,968,960 of record NC_081321.1, on the reverse strand, counting down.
TCTCTGTGTCTGGGCTTACAGTGCTGATGCAGAAAATGCTCCAGCCTTCCACTAGTTTCCTACATCACAGGGCTGAGGAGGTTTCAGATGTTCTCCCACCCCCTCCTTCTGCCTTCGGGCTGCACACTTTACACTGTAGGCTTCCTGGAACATCCGGACAAACGTGTATTCTTATCTGTGACTACACACTCCTATTGCTGGGAAGAAACCCAACCAAGTTACTATGTCTCTCCCAGCTTCCTGTTTTTCAACAAATAAAAGCCCCAAAGAAAAACGATGGTGTAGACTCAGTGCCAATTCCTGTGATGATCCTTATTTAAGCCGGGAAGAGCAGACAAACATCTGCCAGGTGACTGATCACTCTCCTTACACTGTTTAGACTTACTTCCTGCACTTCATTTCCTTCTTAGAGGAACCACAATTAACAGCAAATAGGTTCTACAGCTACCTGCCATTCCAAAGTTGCATTTTTCGCCTACTTCTTATAAAGATAATTATGTATTCTAAATCTAGCCTGATGAAAATGTCAAACATGGCAAAGAGTTCCTGAATATTCAGATACCATGTCAGTTTCCTTTACCAGTTATCCCTCTGCATTGCAGGCAATACTTTTCTTCTCGTCCCCCAGTCTAGAAATTCTGTATTCATTGTTGACTCTTTCTTCTTTGTCCCTTATATTCAATCTCTCAAGTCTTATCAAAGGAAATAAAGAGGTTAAGTGGCCACAGCATTCCCCTTGGGACACTGTCTGGGGAATAAGGCTGGTGCGATGTATGTGGTGAAGACCAGGATGCTTTGGGACAAAACACTTAAGGAGCTCTGCAGTAGCCCTGCACAAGCATTTGGGAGAATGAGGATGACTGAGGTCATCAGGAGAGAGAAGATGGCCAGCAATCTGGTAGATGGCCAGTCCCTGAGCACACAGCCAAAAGAAGCAATGAATGAACATTTCCCAAAGCAGTAACCACTGAGGGGCTTTAAAAGACTGATATTTCTAAGGGTCCGTTTTAAGTTGTTGCTGCATTGTAGTGTAAACCCCCTTGCTCACATCAAACCTTCATTTAAGTCGAGGTCCAGAGCACTAACATCAGCAGGGCTCTGGGAAATAAAGAGAACACTTCACCTAAGCGGGTTGCCAGGGGGTGGAAAAGAGACACCACGAGTAGGAGACACAATGGGTAATGCGATCCAGATCACAGCGAAAGCAGAAACTTAGAGTTGGCAGCAACTAGGAAAATGTGAGCCTTCTATGAATCCTACAGACAGTAAAGTCACAGGGAATTCCAACCTATGTTGGACAGGGATTCAAGTTAATACTTATTTGAATCTGAGAATGGGGTAGCCACAGCTTGGACTGCACGTTTCTCCCTGTTGAGCCATCTCCGTTTCAGCCAACACAATACTTGTCCCCACCCCTCACTGCTCTGCAATTTCTCCTACCTGATCAGGTGCATGCCTCATGAACCATTACTGAGCATCATGACATGCCAGGCAGACAGATAAGCACTTTGTATCAGCATCTCCTTTAACATTTAGTACAGTGAAAAATACACTCCCTTCTGTCAGAGGTTAGAAAATGGAGACTCAGAAAGTTACCAAACTTGATCAAGATCACATTGCTGCTTAAGTGGCAAGGATAAAACCTGAACTCATCTCCCTGAGACAAACCATGTTCCTTACTGCTCCCTGTACTGTATCCTCAAACTAAGATGTCCCTTTTATAGGTGAATCCTGGACTTCAAACTACCAATTTGCCACTGAAGGCTCTCCAAAGGAACCTGGGGCACAGTGCAGGCTAAAGCCCAGTGAGGAATAATTTTAGTAGATGATTTAATATTCTCCTAAAGCTAAGAAAATATAGTTATTGAATGAAAATCTGAGAATATGCATTTGTGCGGTTTTTTACACTGGCTGCAAATGAAAAGATAATGCCAAAAGATGTCAGAAATCTTGCTAGGAAGATGCTACAAATGTCTGTGTAGAGATTCAACTAAATGAGAACACCTCAAAAATGCTGACTACACATTTTAGAAAAACTAGAAAACCTAGGTTTTTTGTGTTTTTTTTTAAAATATAAATTAGTTATCTCCCAAATTAACTTGGTTAATAATTTGTTTTTCTAATTCTGAGACCCAACTTTGGACAGAAGTGATAGAATGACTTGAGTAATGAAGAAATTAGAGTTAGGAAAGGACAAAACACAAGAAATAATCCAGTGGCATCACCATTCACCATATAGTTATTTTAGATATACTTCTCTAAAAATTAGGTTAGTGAAGTACCCCAAAATCTGTTAAAATAATACTCTTTGCATTTAGCTTAGAGGAGCACCAAAAGTTTAAACACCTTCACATTTATCTAAATCACTTTATCTATCAACTCCCAGGTTTCTAACCCACAGGCACTCGTTCACCCAGAGTTGACATTTACAAGTCATTTAGAATTTACAAACTAGTTTTGGGGTTGTCATCTATAAAAGGGCATGGTTCTTATTTGTTACCAGAGCTTGGAAGAATTGTCAATTTTTTTACCTTTTTATATTTCCAGCTTTTCACACAGCAACATTTTAAAATTATTATTAACAAAGTTTATAATATATCAATCAAGTACTGTAATTTTCCCAGTACTTGAGTAGAACTCAGTGCATATATACTAATCACATCAGATAGCTACTGACACATAGGATAAAGATTTCAATATTACAATACATTCTCATTACATAAAAGTGTTTTTGTATAATCCTTGGGACTTTTTTCCCTAAAGAGCAAGAATTATTCAAAATTTACAATGGAATCTTATCTCTCCTTTAAGATAAGTTTAAAAAAATCCATTTGAAGGAGGAAAAGTTACTTTAAATTCTTAAGACAGCTCTTGTTCATTTTATGTAACAAAATAAAAGCAAGATTAGGTATTAAGCAGGGTTCAAGACATTCTTTAAATAAGCCTGTTTCAATATACACTGGGCCACTGAGACATATTCTCTTGATATAAATGTTCAAAATACGTGATCTGGATTTGCTTCCTAAAGCAGGGTTCTTCAAACAACAGTGATGGTAACAATACTAGTAAGTGGTTTACACAGTACTTTATCACTAAAGGAATTTTCCCATATTCCATTTCACTTAACTGACATACAGCCATGGAAGCAAGTCTGATATCATCACGCCTGTTTTACCAATGATGAAACTGATGTTAAAAGGTTAAGATCAGATGCGGCTTGAGAGGTGAAGCACTTGTATAGATTCCAATTCTTGACACCCAATCCAGGATTCATCCCTTATGGCTATGCTATCTCCTACAGTGACATCTTATACAACGGTATGCATTTCTCAAGTCAAGTTCATGGTAAATATTTAGCAGATGGGAAGCTCTACTGGATATATATTTACATCAAATAATGCTAAACTAACCAAAATTACCTTAATCTTCAGTGTTTTATTATTGTTAAAATCTGTTTTTACTATAAGGGATAATATGCTTTGAGTTTAAATTGGTGTTTGAATAGAAAATAATTATTCCACAGTTTTATTTTCACATTAACAATATTAGTTATAAGTCACACATCTAACCTTCTATACTACACTTATAACACTTATTAACACTGTCATGGATAATTTTATAAAATTTATAATTCAAATTTATCATTCTAGATCTAGGATCTATACCTAGGAAGGAACTATACAAATAGTTTAATAAGTTAATGCTAAATAGTTTTTCAAAGTTTTATACCAATTTATACTCACACTTGTAAATATATTAATTCCCACGGATCCATACCAAATCTTAGTACTGTCAGTAATATTGCAGAATATTATACAGTAGTATAAATCAGTAAGAGAGTCACGTATCACAAGGATGAATTTTTTAAATATTACATTGAGTTTTTAAAAGGCAAATGACAAAAGGCTTTATAGAGCTCAATATCATTTTTATAAAGCTCAAAACCAGAAAAATGTAAATAGAGAGATATACATAATAAAACTACTTTTCAAAAAACAGCAGAAGTGGGCTTCTCTGGTGGCGCAGTGGTTGAGAGTCCACCTGCCAATGCAGGGGACACGGGTTCGTGCCCCGGTCCGGGAAGATCCCACATGCCGCGGAGTGGCTGGGCCCGTGAGCCATGGCCGCTGAGCCTGCACGTCCGGAGCCTGTGCTCCTCAACGGGAGAGGCCACAGCGGTGAGAGGCCCGCGTACCGCAAAAAAAAAAAAACAGCAGAAGAATAAACACAAAATTCTGGATGGGGTTTTCTTCCTGGTGAAAGCAGAAATATGGGATATGGGATTTGGGTGCAGTAATTAAATATATTTTACTATATTCCTTTGTAAGTATAAAATCATGTAAAATTTGTATTTTTATTGAAATATAGTTGATTTATAATATTGTGTTAGTTTCAAGTGTACAGCACATTGATTCAGTATTTTTGTAGATTATATTCCATTATGGTTTATTATAAGATAATGGCTATAATTCCCTGGTGCTATATAGTATAACCTTGTTGCTTACCTATCAAAATTTGTATTTTTTAAAGTGACAACAGTACCATACAAGTCTTACTTTACATTACAGTAAAATCTTAGAAAACACTATTTCTGCCGAAGTTGTCAAGAATTTGGATCTTCTAGAGACTCCTGACTAATCCTTTGGTATTTCAATCATACTCTTTTGAGGGGTCTCTCTTGTCATATCCGTAGTGATAGTTGCCTGATCCAATCCCGTTATAACCCCATTTATCTACGGGTTTACGTGTTAACTCAGATCTTACTGAGCCACTTCCACTAACTTCGTGGAATCCCAAGTACTTTGCAAGATGTCTAATTTGTGTGCATTTTGTATTGCGTCTGCATGCGATTTTGAGATGTTCACAGAAGATAGCAGAAGACTTATCGACTTGATGCCAAAGAGCAGAGATGCTGGTGGGATTAAGCAGAGAGGAATCCATGAATAAGGAGTCATTTATTAATGACAAATTATTAATAAATATTTTCTTGGTTTGGAAAGCAACCTCATTCCTGTAGGAACTATGATAATAAGCACTGTACAAGTTGGATTCCTAGCACTGAGTACATTTCCTAACCTTTGTAGAGCCTCAAATTGCTCTTCAGTGAACTGACTGATGGAAACATTAATAAACTGCTGGCCCCTCAACGTTGCTATAAAGAAGGCGAGGCAATTTATATGAAAAACTCTGTAAACATTCAAGCACATTTAATCAAATATTAATATTTTAAAGAGATTTGTATTCATGAGCAAATTGCCAGAGAAGGCAATTACACAAATGAAGCAATGTTTATTTCAACTTGGAACCAAATGAACAAAGTACATCACAACAAATAATAAAGGAATAAAATCAGCCCTCCGTATCCGCAAGTTCTGCATCTGTGGATTCAACCAACTGTGCACTGAAAATATTTAAAAAAAAAAAAATTCCAGAAAGTTCCAAAAAGCAAAACTTGATTTTGCCCCACAATGGCAACTACTGATGTAGCATTTACATCGTATTAGGTATTGTAAGTAATCTAGAGATGATTTAACATACAGTACAAGGGAAGATGTGTGTAGGTTATATGCAAATATTACATCATTTTACATAAGAGAGTTGAGCATCTGGGGTCCTAAAACCAATCCCCAGTGGATACCCAGAGACAACGACTGCTAAGCATGTCCCAACTTTCACTAGAAGAGGCTCTCACTGGCTTCCTAATAGAGTCCCAGTAAAATTATTGAAACTGCAAGCTCTTCAACTATGTGGAAAATCGGATCGACTTATTTTCAACTTTGTAGGAACATACCTATATTAGATAAAGTTAAGGTCATCTACATACTGTAAGCCAGGACAAAACTGAGAATATTTAGGTTTTGTCATGCGTTTTCTTTTTATCCCTGGAAATCAGGGTTTGTTTTAAGAAAAGAACCTGGACTAAAAAACACAAGGTGTTAAGTTAAAAAAAGCTTCTAAAATAGCAATGTTTTTATTACCACTGCTAACACAAGGATTCAAATTTTCTTCACAAGAAGGAAAAGGCCTTGAAGGCAAAGGGCTAATTTAGAGCCATTTGCACGAATCCTCCTGTAACAGTGTGATATTTGGATTGGTAGCTGCCCATCTGTGTGTACAAGCAGTAGGGCTATCACTTATGCTATGTGGTTGATTCCCTTCAACAAAAAAACCCAAAAGCTGTTAGGCCAAAGGAAAATACTATCAAAATCCACAAATGTTTCCACATTCAATGGAGCTGGTGATGATTGCTAAATAATTTCCCAAAGCCAAATCTCTCTAGGTTCTCTATCTGCTTGCTTTATTTATATCCCATCACTGTTCAGGATACTACTACGCTGGAGCTAATTATTCAAAGGCAGGAAGGAGGTCTGTATATTCCTTTGTCCCATGCTGTGACCAAATCTGGAAGCAGTAATACCTGCCAAAAACAGCAAGGCCACATCAGTAAGGTGAAATCCTCCCACAGCTTTATTGGCAGGATGATTGCTCCCAAGCACACCCAACCTCTTCTTTTATAAAGAAAACACAGGGTTTCCCCTTAATTTTTTTTTTTTTTTTTTTTGCGGTACACGGGCCTCTCACTGCTGTGGCCTCTCCCGTAGCGGAGCACAGGCTCCGGACGCGCAGGCTCAGCGGCCATGGCTCACGGGCCCAGCTGCTCCGCAGCATGTGGGATCTTCCCGGACCGGGGCACGAACCCGTGTCCCCTGCATCGGCAGGCGGACTCTCAACCACTGCGCCACCAGGGAAGCCCTCCCTTTAACTTTTTGACACAGACTAATAACCCAGCTACTCTTGTTAATCAAGGACTACTCTGTCCTCGGAAGTGTTTCATATACCTCAAAGTCCTGGAATTGTAAATAATTATAGATGGGAGGCACATGGAGGGCTGGGTTGTTCAATTTTTTAATAATCTTACATACTTTTATTAGTACACAGAGAAAATATACCAAGCATCCAACCTAAGAAGTTAGAAAAATAAGACCAAAAAAACAAAGAAAATACAAGGAAATGATATAGCTGTGACTAGGTAGTTTTAGAGATAACTTTACCACACATTCAAAGAACAGGTAATTCCACTCTTACACAACTTATGTTGCAGAATAGAAGAGGAAATGCTTCCTCCACTCATTTTAGGAGCTACTGTAACCCTGTCTCCCAAACTAGACAAAGGCCACCTATGTCACTTGTGAGCATGGATGTAAGAGTTTTGGTTTTTTCTATTATGCCATTTTACCTTTAGTAATTTACTTTTTGTATTGTAATAAAAAACCACATTTTTATTTTTTAAGAAAAATTAAATTACTGACCAAAAAAAAAAACAAAACAAAAAAACCCCAGTATACTGGCCCTAGAGAGTTAAGATGCATATCTAAGGAATAATTTCCATGAGCCCAGACTCTTGCATACACAGAAAAGCAATAAAATCATTAACTTGAGATGTCTGTTTTTGTGACTCGCAGTAATCTTTGGATGTTCAACTACATTTTTCTGTTCTTTTTGTTGTTTTGGTTTTTTGCTTTTTGGGGTTTTTTTTCCAGCAAATACTCCCGTATATCCTGGCTTCTCCCTTACCTCTTTGGAACGGTTCCTCAGAGCTATCTAAGAGGCAATCTCCCAGGCTATAGTCTTCAGTAAGGTACTGAATAAAACACAATTTGCACCTTTAGGGTTGTGCATTTTTCTTCAGCTGACAATACATACACCAAGTTTGTTTTGAGGATGAAGGTGGATCCAACATTAAATTAATAAGAATGAATCAATTAGGTCTATTTGGGGTACAAGTGACAGAAACCCAACTCAAACTGGTTTACAAAAAAAAAAAAGAGAGAGAGAGAATTCATTGACTCACATAACTGATAAGATATTCAGGCTGGGCTGTCAGGAGTCTGTATTTCCAGCTCAAGCTCTGCCTTCCCCTCAGGAATGATGGGGGCTCCCACCAACACCTGACTATCTTGCTTTACTATATGCTAAGAAATTCCAGGGGAAAAAGTTAAAGTCTCCTTTCCAAAAATTGCAACAGAAAGTCCAAGAATTGAGTCTCACTTGACCAATATTGGTTACTTAGCCATCAATTAGTCTCTGTGGGTAGTGGATGGGTCCCTTGTCCATCATAGCAAGGGGAGGGGTGCAGGAAGCCCCTCTTGAACTACACAGAATATACAAGGAGATGTTTCCCAAATGAAATTCCAGATACTATAAGGAGGAGAAAGGGAAACTGATGTTGATGCTGGAAAAGCACAAACAATAGATACCCACCATAATCAACCACTGCTCCAAACCTTAAAAGAACAAAGGAAAAACAGAGGCACTGAGCAGCTCAACTTACCTGCCTAAGGACGCCTCTGTAATCAGAATTTAAATTACATTTGCTTACAACACTGATGAATCTGAAGAATTTTCCCCTCAAAGTGACTGCAAGTTGGAATGTTGGTAGGCACTCCAAATACAATAGTATACAGATGAACTTTGATTGTAATCTCTTATTTCGAGGAAGTTTTGATTTGTGAAAGCTGCTTACAGATAGTACTTGGAAAATAATTATGCCTCGCATGACATTTTTTTCTGGGATGCTTTCTATAGCTCATTTAACCCATCCTCAAACATTCCTGTTCACAAGGAGATGAGTGCAATTGTACTGTACTTTGAGAAAATCAAATACAAGAAAATCCAACTTCCAGGCCACATAAATTCAGGAGTGTTTTACATTCCAAAATGATACAGCATTGCAGGAACTAACTCAGCTGAAGTATTTTTTTAAAGTATCTCTAGTACAATCCAAATACTTAATTTACAAAGCTTTGTTCTACAAATAAATTAGCAAAGCCTATCTATTGTTTTAACTGAGGGCTGTCCATTTCTTTTTTTTTTTTTTTGCAGTATGCGGGCCTCTCACTGTTGTGGCCTCTCCGGTTGCAGAACACAGGCTCCAGACGCACAGGCTCGGCGTCCACGGATCACGGGCCCAGCCGCTCCGCGGCATGTGGGATCCTCCCAGACCGGGGCACAAACCCTTGTCCCCTGCATCAGCAGGTGGACTCTCAACCACTGCGCCACCAGGGAAGCTCCGTCCATTTCTTATAATACAAAGTTACTAAGCCTAATGCCCCATGGGTTTTGGGGGTTTTTTTAATAACAGTTTTCTGAACTCAGTGAATTAAACTACTGGTGAGAAAATCAATAACAGAATATTTGTTTCTAGAAGCCACTAAGAAAGGAGTGCATTTAAAACAATGCAATTACTCTTGATTACTATTGTCAAAGAAATGCCTTAGTTTCTCAATCATCTCTCCATTTATCTGATAAACAAAAGGCAGAATAATGGAAATATGAGCAGATGTCATTCTCTCAGGATATCTCCTGGAAAAACAGGTGGACTCCAGGCATAAATCTCAATCTCCTCATTCTGGTGACATCTCCATTTGTCCCTTTCACAGATGTGACTGTAGGATTCCAGCATGTCCCAATGCCTGGCAAAACATGACCTACTAAGACTCCTGAGAGAATCTGCTCAATGATGGCTCTAATTCCATCAAGCTTTTCTAATTAATGTAGTACAATTTATTTTTACCTATATTTTCCTAGGAGGGCCAGTTTCATCGACACAAGACACAGGTTGACATTTGAAATCAATTAACTTTTGCATCTAAAAACTAGAAATGCATTTTAGAAGACCTTTGAAAATTTGAACAGCTTTACACACAATCAATTGGGTCTCACAGAGAATGTATTATGCCTTTGGCTGTCTCACATGAGAGACCTAAATTTCAGAAGTTATGTGTAAAGTTTTCAAACCTTCTTTAAAATAAATGAGCTCTTGAAGTTTCAGTTTTTTATAGATTCTTCTCAATTCAGCAAACAGAAATGAATGACTATTTTCCTAGTCAGTTTCCTCCAGTTAAAATTACTAAGCCACTCAATATATAAAACAGTGGCCAATACATAAAACTAGTCATAAACACTTGTTATAATAACATCATATTTACTTTTAAACTTTAACCCTACACTCAACTCAGTAAAGCCACAAATGAGGAAATCATTTAAAGAATGTTTACACATGGTTGGTCTTTTTACTTTTACAAAACTTCTTCTTTCCTTTATTCTTTTTTTAATTTTTTTTTTTTGGCCACTCCACTAGGCTTGCAGGGTCTTAGTTCCCCAACCAGGGATCGAACACGCATCCACAGCAGAGAAAGCACGAAGTCCTAAGCGCTGGACTGCCAGGAAATTCCCTTCTTTCCTTCATTTAAAAAAAAAAAAGCTATTCTGTTTTCAGGGAGCAAACTGGCATGACAATATCAAGACTGCACCAGTAAGTGATTTCCTCCTCGTACATTTTGTTTAAAAAACAAAAAAACTCTACACAGTTAATCTGTGGAGTTACTTGGCTCCTGGGGGTAGGAGGGCAAGAGTAATGAGTAGAAAAGATAAGCTGCCTACAGGACCAACTGTATATCTGTAGCTGCGGGCTACCAGAATAGAAAAGCCAGGGGGGCCAACCAGGTAGGTATAGGGCTCTAACTTGTTGGCTTAAGAGAACAGAGCGCATTCAGAAAGGTGAAGAAAATACCTGGAGAGAGAAACCCTCACTATCGAAGCCCTCAAGGACAGCAGGAACAAATGATCCAGGTGCCTGGAACCTGTGTGTCTAATGACAACAAGACAGTAGCATCTGACGTGGGAGATTTCAGAGCCAGCTGTGCTATCCCACAGCACAGCTACAAAGAGGGATAAAGAGAAGACAGAGGGATAAACCTTAATATATTGCTAAACCTACTCCCCAAAGTATTAGATTATTATTTATGAAGTTCGTTGCTCCTATTTAAAGCAAAGCCCTACTGTAGTCCTTAGTTTCTTTAGAGTCCTACATACTAGATGTTTACTCATGTTGACTAAGGTAACCAACTAGAGTTTAAAAAAAAAAAGGAACTCCCAATAAATGAAAAAATTGACAGTCTACAAGGAAGTGTATTTAGTTAACAACAATTTGGAAAAATACTTAACTTCATCAAAAATACAGACTGCAAGTTAAAATGGAATGCCATTTTTCCCCTGTAAAAACTGCAATAATTCTGAAAACCAATAGCCAATAATATTGGTTAGAATAAAGTATATGTTCACAATATTCTAGAAGCAGTGGAAATTGGTGCAATCTGTTTCTGAAATACCTTGCAATTCTGTTCACCCTTTAACACAAAACTGCAGATGCCCTAAATATGTAAGTTTCAAAAACATATTTCACACTCCATATAATGTAAGTGTTCATAATTCCAAATATTTTTTCTAAAAGGGAAAAAAAGCATTAGGAATAATGGTAGGTGCTAAAATCAATAAATTTTGAAAATCCATATTTAATTATGCAAAACACTGGCAAATTTGCTGAAACTATACTTTCAAATTTTCCTTCTTTAAACAGACTAAAAACATTATTGAGTGTGTCACAGAATCTTGATATAGTCATATACATTCACATACATATTAGTATATTCCTATACATTCCTATTTTCCCATAAGTAAGCAATACACACATTTTTCATGATTTCTTCAAAATCAGTCATTCTAAACCCACAGCTTTTCCATTAAGAGATGATTTACGACAGTTACAAAATAAATTTTTGCACAGTTTCCAAAACAACATTATACTTATTTTTATTTCAGAAACCTGGAATTATGCAACATTGTCCCTCAGAATTTAACATTATCCCAGAAATCTGTTAACAAAAAAATAACTCTCATAGAACACAGGTAAAGATCACAGCTCTGAAGTCATACTTGCCTGGTGCAAACCCCAGATTCACCACTTGACCTTGGGCAAGTTATTTAACTTTTCTTTAACAGTCTCCTCATCCAAAAACTACAAATTTGTTCATTCATTAACTATTTACTAAGTATGCCAGGCACTATAATAGCTGCTGTCCCAGGATTTAGCCCAGAAGAAGAAAACAAAGTCACTGACCTCATAGAGCTTATACACTGGTGAGATAATAACTCAGAAGGCTATGGTGAGGAACTAGAAAAATAATACAGATAAAGCACTTTGTGTGGTGTCAGAAACAAGTATACACTCAAAAGATGAGGGCTCTAAAGTCACAGGACTGATAATAGTTATTATTATCTCACTGGGCTGATGATAGCTATAATTACCTCACAGGATTGTTGTGAAAATTAAATGAGCTAATTCATACAAAGCAGTTAGCCTTAGGTTAAAAAAAAAAATCTCTATGCATACCACCTATTATTATAAAATAATTAACATTATGATTACTTCTAATATAATCTCTATTCACTGGGGGTGGTAGGTGGGGAGAATGGGGTGATGATTGCCAGGAGGGTCTTTCAAGTCCTTTAAGAAATGCCAGGGCTTCCCTGGTGGCGCAGTGGTTGAGAGTCCGCCTGCCGATGCAGGGGACATGGGTTCGTGCCCCGGTCCGGGAAGATCCCACATGCCGCGGAGCGGCTGGGCCCGTGAGCCATGGCCACTGAGCCTGCGCGTCCGGAGCCTGTGCTCCGCAACGGGAGAGGCCACAACAGTGAGAGGCCCACGTACCGCAAAAAAAAAAAAAAAAAGGCAAACCCATGCTGTGTCAGGTTACCTCTCAAAAACATGAGGAAAGGATGTCAAGGGCCATCGCATTCCTTCCTCTCAATCATGCATGCTGGTCCCTAACAGAAGCCTGCCTGATTGGGTCAGTATTACAGGAAGTATTTAACATCTGTCATTCTTTGTTTAAAAAAATGGTTTTAACTTTTAGAGCTCAATGATATAAAACTTCGGAGGCACCTCATAACTTGAACCAAATACAATTAAAGGGAAGGAAAACAAAAGTACAAATAAGTGTATGGTGTGACGTCATACAAGCATCAGAACTGGCTGAAAGGAATGGAGACACTGAGTTGTCTGTGCTGAAGCCGGGCCTCAAAGTCAGGAATTCAGCAGCTATACATACACAAAAAAAGCACCAGGTGTACAAGGTGGAGCTGTGCCCACATTTCAGACTCAGGTGAGAAAGGCTGAGCAGGTAGATTGTGATAAGAAAAAATGGTTTTTCATCTGTCTCTCTCACTAGAATGTAAGTTGAGGAGGCCAACAAAGATGTTATTTTCTCACTGCATAATATAAATGAATGAATATCTGTGTCTAAAGTGGAAGCAAGTCGAAGTTGAAAGAGTCTGGCAAATCTTAATTGTTGCCAACACTAGAGGAAATGATAATGATGTGATGTGATAGAGGCGTTACCTAACGTTACAATGGCCATCATATTGCACTATGACTACATCAAATCAGTATGTTGTACATCTTAAACTTACACAATGTAGCATGTTAAATATAGTTCAATCTAAAAAAAAAAGAGTTTGGCACACTCAAGAGAAGCCAGAATGATCCCGCACTAACATGGGTCCACTGGAAAAGAGGGAAAAGATGGTTACAAAAACAGAGAACAGCCCAGTCTACCTCCTATAATGAGCAGACACACAGCAGGCCACCACCAAAGAGGCTCTACACAGCTTCAGCACCAAATCAACAAAGAAAGGAATTCACTGGGGAATTCTATTTCTTGGGTTCAAGTAAAACAAGAAGCTACTCTTACTCATCAAACCTGAACATATAATTTAACTTTCACTAAAAATAACATTTTGAAAAACAAACTATGCTTAAGCACAAACTATGCATAAGGTTTATATGTAAGAGCTCTACATAACTAATATTTAATCCATTCATTTCTTGAGTATCTCCTCTGTGTCAGGCATAAAGTTGATGCTCCTGTCTGCATTTTACATATTAAAAAATCAGGGTCTGAAGAGGTTACCTCTCCCAGGATCCTACAGCTAGAAAGTTGTCAAGTCAGGATTCAACTCTCTCCAAAGCACATGTTCTGTTTAACTACTTACCAGAAGCAACTGGGTACTTACCTCAATCATGTGAACATTGTTGCAAACAACTTTTAAACTTTCTTTAAAACTGTGGTCCGTTAGATTTAAGAAACAAATAGGAAAGTCCACCTTAATACACGATAGCAGTATTTTCTTTTTTATATTACCCAGACCAATTTTCTTATGTATTACCCAGATTGATTTTCATTAGATTACCAAATCTGATTTGTCATATTAGAACCAATACAAAAGCTATTTGGAAACAATATCAAATAAACCCTCAAGGGTAAAGCAGCTGCCATCACTGAGAATGTTCAAAAGAAAGTGCTAAATGTGTTTAAAGCAAAAAAAATACATCAAATAACTGCAGAATCACTGGGAGAGCTCAGCCATGGCTCAGTTTGGAAGGGAACACTACTCCACTCATTCACTGAATGAGTCAATGTTCTGCTGGCTTACAAACGAGTCACAAGCATATACACCGTACTTCATTCCATGCTTTAGAATCTTTAGGGAAAAAAATAACAATGGTTTCCTGAAATTACCTTTTTGTCCTATTCCTTTCCTTCCTTACATTTGGCATTATGACAGAGTAAATGCCATTAACTGACTTTGCACTTTGGTTCCAATTTAAAGCTAGAATTTATTACGCACCACAGTGAGATATAATGGAAACAACATTGAACCTTGAATCAGGATATGAGTGCCTGTCCCAGCTCTGCCTCTAGCTAGTTCTAAAACCTTAGACAAACTCATAACTTCTCTGGACTTCTATTTTCTCATGTGTACAATTAGAATATTGATGGTAAATCTAAATAAAACTCTGATAATGTTATCCAACACTTTTTCTTTGCTGTCCTGAAAACTGAAATTAATTCGGTATCGCTAACATCTCCTAGCACAGAGGAGAGGACCACCCTGTCTATCTGTATGTGTATTAGTTTTCTATTGTTGCATGAATTATCACAATTGCAGAGACTCATAATGAGGCCAATATATTAGCTCACAGTTCTGTAGGTCAGCAGTTCAGCATGACTCAGCTAGGTTCTCTGCTTAGAGTCTCACACAAAGCCAAAACCAAGGTGATGGCTACATCGGCCTCTTATCTGGAGGGTCCAGGCAAGAATTCACTTCTGTGCTCATTCAGGTTGTTAGACAAATTCTGTTTCCTGGCTATTCTAAGACTGACCAGTTCCTTGCTGGCTGTCAGCTGGGAACTGCTCTCAGCCTCTAGAGGCTATCCACACCTCCTTCCACATGGCTCTTCCACCTTCGAACCAGCAATGGCCAGGTGAGTAAAGTCTATCTCAGGCTTTGAATTTCTCTGACTTCCTCCTTTGCCACTGCCAGAGAAAACGCTCTTTTTTTAAAAAATTAATTAATTAATTGGTTTTTGGCAGCATTGGGTCTTTGTTGCTGCATGTGGGCTTTCCTCCAGGTGCGAGTGGGGGCTACTCTTTGCTGCAGTGCGCAGGTTTCTCACTGCGGTGGCTTCTCTTGTTGCAAAGCACAGGCTCTAGGTGTGCGGGCTTCACTAGTTGTGGCACACAGGCTCAGTAGTTGTGGCTCGTGGGCTCTAGAGCGCAGGCTCAGCAGTTGTGGCACACAGGCTTAGCTGCTCTGTGGCAAGTAGGATCTTCCCGGACCAGAGACCTAACCTGTGTCCCCTGCATTGGCAGGCAGATTCTAAACCACTGCGCCACCAGGGAAGGCCCTCTCTGCTTTTAAAGGGCTCACCTTCTGGGGTCAGGCCCATCTGGATAATCTCCATATCTTAAGGTCAACTGATTTAGGACTTTAATTACATCTGCAAAATCCCTTCACACTAGTGCCTGGATTCACGGTTTACTGAATAGCCAAGGGATGGGAACCTAGGAGGGCCATCTTTAGAATTTCACCTACAATGTGTGTGTGTTGATATATACATGTGTGTGTCCCTTCACAAAGCTGGAAACCAGTCATTTTTTGTATCTCCATTATACACATAAGGGCTGAAATATGATGCGTCCCATAAATATCTGTTCAATTCAGCAAAATACTACCCTGTAGACAAAAACACACATGCTGCTAAATGCTGCCATTAATTGAGCCCTAGCACTCATGATGAAACAGAAATGTGATGTACCTACCTCAAAGCAGATACTTTATTAGCCAGATGGATAAAATGTTGATTATGTATTAGTTGTTTCAATAGGAAAATGCCAGGTATGAATAAAAAGCTAAATAACTGAGCAAATGAGGAAAAAGAATTTTAAAAATGCATATACAGAGACCTTCAAGATGGCGGAGGAGTAAGATGTGGAGATCACCTTCCTCCCCACAAACACATCAGAAATACAACTACATGTGGAACAACTCCTACAGAACACTTACTGAACACTGGCAGAAGACCTCAGACTTCCCAAAAGATATATAATTTGTTTTCCTTTTTATCTTTTTGACTGTGTATGTGTATGCTTCTTTGTGTTATTTTGTCTGTATAGCTTTGCTTTTCCCATTTGTCCTAGGATTCCGTCTGTCCGTTTTTTCTTTCTTTTTCTTAGTATAGTTTTTAGCACTTGTGATCATTGGTGGATTTGCTTTTTGGTTTGGTTGCTCTCTTCTTTCTTTCTTTTCTTTTTAAATTAATTTTAAGTTTTTTATTTTTAATAATTTTTTTATTTTAATAACTTTATTTTATTATTATTTTTCTTTCTTTCTTTCTTTTTTTCTTGCTTTTCTTCTGAGCCATGCGGCTGACAGGGACTTGGTGCTCCGGCCAGGTGTCACACCTGTGCCTCTGAGGTGGGAGACCCAAGTTGAGGATATTGGTCCAACAGAGACCTCCCAGCTCCACGTAATATCAAATGGTGAAAGCTCTCCCAGAGATTTCCATCTCAACACTAAGACCCAGCTCTACTCAACAACAAGCAAGCTCCAGTGCTGGGCACCCCATGCCAAACAACTACCAAGACAAGAATACAACCCCACCCATTAGCAGAGAGGCTGCCTAAAATCATAATAAGGTCACAGATACCCCAAAACACACCACCGGATGTGGTCCTGCCCACCATAAAGACAAGATCCAGCCTTATCCACCAGAATACGGGCAGCAAGCCCCTCTACCAGGAAGCCTGCACAACACACTGAACCAACCTTAGCCACTGGGGGTAGACACCAAAAACAACGGGAACTACAAACCTGCAGCCTGCGAAAAGGAGACCCCAAACACAGTAAGTTAAGCAAAATGAGAAGACAGAAAAATACACAGCAGATGAAGGAGCCAGGTAAAAACCCACGAGATGAAACAAATGATAGGAAATAAGGAGTCTAACTGAAAAAGAATTCAGAGTAATGATAGTAAAGATGATCCAAAATCTTGGAAATAGAATGGAGAAAATACAAGAAACATTTAACAATGACCTAGAAGAACTAAAGAGCAAACAAACAATGATGAACCACACAATAAATGAAATTTTAAAATCTCTAGAAGGAATCAATAGCAGAACAACTGAGGCAGAAGAATGGATTAAGTGACGTGAAAGATAAAATAGTGGAAATATCTACCACAGAGCAGAATAAAGAAAAAGGAATGAAAAGAATTGAGGACAGTCTTAGACGTCTCAGGGACAACATTAAACACACCAATATTCGAATTATAGGTGTCCCAGAAGAAGAGAAAAAAAAAGGGACTGAGAAAATATTTGAAGAGATTATAGTTGAAAACTTCCCTAATATGGGAAATGAAATAGTCAATCAAGTCCAGGAAGCACAGAGAGTCCACACAGGATAAATCCAAGGAGAAACACACCATGACACATATTAATCAAATTATCAAAACAGTTCTGGGGATGCAGTTCAGAGGGCCAGGGTGAGAATCAATGAGAGTGAGGGAGCATAGTGCAATACTGAAACATACTGCAGTTACTGGGGGAAGAGTACAGATGGCGAGGGTTACAGGAAAGAGGAGACCAGGCCTTCAAAAGAAAAAAAGAAAAGGGACAGAGGGATGGAGGGAGGGAGGGAGGGAAAGTAAACGATGCTGCCCACTGGCTATTCAAGAGTGCAAAGGGCAGAAATATCAGAAGTTGAGGAGACTGAAAAACCCTGTAGTTCCAAGACATGTTTCTGCTGCCCTGCCATTGTCAAATCTGAAAGAGACTACCCAATGACTCTCCTGCAGGCTCACAGCAAGGGCAGGGGTCCTACCCAACTACAAACAAATGGTTTCAGGGATGGTGTGGAATATATACATGTAAACATGTCTGATTCAAAAAAAAAATTAAATACAAAGAAAAAATACTAAAAGCAGCAAGGGAAAAACAACAAGTAATATACAAGGGAATCCCCATAACGTTAACAGCTGATCTTTCAGCAGAAGCTCTGCAAGCCAGAAGGGAGTGGCAAGACTGTTTAAAGTGATGAAAGGGAAAAACATACAACCACGATTACTCTACCCAGCAAGGATCTCATTCAGATTCGACAGAGAAATTAAAACTTTAACAGACAAGCAAAAGCTAAGAGAATTCAGAACCACCAAAACACCTTTACAACAAATGCTAAAGGAACTTCTCTAGGCAGAAAACACAAGAGAAGGGAAAGACCTACAAAAACAAACCCAAAACAATTAAGAAAATGGGAATAGGAACATACATATAGATAATTACCTTAAATGTAAATGGATTAAATGCTCCCACCAAAAGACACAGACTGGCTGAATGGATACAAAAACAGGAACCGTATATATATTGTCCACAAGAGACCCGCTTCAGACCTAGGGACACATACAGACTGAACGTGAGGGGATGGAAAAACATATTCCATGCAAAATGGAAAGCAAAAGAAAGCTGGAGTAGCAATACTCATATCAGACAAAATAGATTTTAAAATAAAGACTATTACAAGAGACAAAGAAGGACACTACACAATGATCAAGGGATTGATCCAAGAGGAAGCTATAACAATTGTAAATGCACCCAACATAGGAGCACCTCAATACATAAGGCAAATGCTAACAGCCATAAAAGGGGAAATTGACAGTAACACAATCATAGTAGGGGATTTTAACTCCCCACTTTCACCAGTGGACAGATCATCCAAAATGAAAATAAATAAGGAAACACAAGTTTTAAATGATACATTAAACAAGATGGACTTAATTAATATATATAGGGAATTCCATCCAAAAGCAACAGAATACACTTTCTTCTCAAGTGCTCATGGAACATTCTCCAGGATAGATCATATCTTGGGTCACAAACCAAGCCTTGGTAAATTTAACAAAACCGAAATCGTATCAAGTATTTTTTCTGACCACAACTCTATGAGACTAGGTATCAATTACAGGAAAAAATCTGTAAAAAATACAACTACATGGAGGCTAAACAATACACTACTTAATAACAAGAGATCACTGAAGAAGTCAAAGAAGAAATCAAAAAATACCTAGAAACAAATGACAGTGAAGACACGAGGACCCAAAACCTATGGGATGCAGCAAAAGCAGTTCTAAGAGGGACGTTTATAGCAATACAATCCCACCTCAAGAAACAAGAAAAATCTCAAATAAACAACCTAACCTTACACCTAAAGCTTTCAGAGAAAGAAGAACAAAGAAACACTGAAGTTAGCAGAAGGAAAGAAATCAGAAAGATCAGATCAGAAATAAATGAAAAAGAAATGAAGGAAACAATGACAAAAATGAATAAAACTAAAAATTGGTTCTTTCAGAAGATAAACAAAATAGATAAACCATTAGCCAGACTCACCAAGAAAGAAAGGGAGAAGACTCAAATCAACAGAAGTAGGAATGAAAAAGGAGAAGTAACAACTGACACTGCAGAAATACAAAGGATCATGAGAGATTACTACAAGAAACTATATGCCAATAAAGGGACAACCTGGAAGGAATGGACAAATTCTTAGAAAAGCACAAGCTTTTGAGACTGAACCAGGAAGAAATAGAAAATATAAACAGACCAATCACAAGCACTGAAATTGAAACTGTGATTTAAAATCTTCCAACAAACAAAAGCCCAGGACCAGATGGCTTCACAGGCGAATTCTATCAAACATTTAGAGAAGAGCTAACACCTATCCTTCTCAAACTCTTCCAAAATATAGCAGAGGCAGAGACACTCCCAAACTCATTCTACGAGGCCACCATCACCATGATACCAAAACCAGAAAAAGATGTCACAAAGAAAGAAAACTAGAGGCCAATATCACTGATGAACACAGATGTAAAAATCCTCAACAAAATACTAGCAAACAGAATCTAACAGCACATTAAAAGGATCGTACACCATGGTCAAGTGGGGTTTATCCCAAGAATGCAAGGATTCTTCAATATATGCAAATCAATCAATGTCATACACCATATTAACAAACTGAAGGAGAAAAACCATATGATCATCTCAATAGATGCAGAAAAAGCTTTCGACAAAACTCAATACCCATTTATCATAAAAACCCTCCAGAAAGTAGGCATAGAGGGAATTTACCTCAACATAACAAAAGGCCATATATGACAAACCCACAGGCAGCATCGTTCTCAATGGTGAAAAACTGAAACCATTTCCTCTAAGATTGGGAACAAGACAAGATTGCCCACTCTCAACACTATTATTCAACATAGTTTTGGAAATTTTAGCCACAGCAATCAGAGAAGAAAAAGGAATCCAAATCGAAAAACAAGAAGTAAAGCTGTCACTGTTTGCAGATGACACAATACTATACATAGAGAATCCTAAAGATTCCACCAGAAAACTACTAGAGCTAATCAATGAATTTGGTAAAGTAACAGGATACAAAATTAATGCACAGAAATCTCCTGCATTCCTATATACTAATGATGAAAAATCTGAAAGAGAAATTCAGGAAACACTCCCATTTAACATTGCAACAAAAAGAATAAAATACCTAGAAGAATAAACCTACCTAAGGAGACAAAGGACCTGTATGCAGAAAACTATCCGACACTGATGAAAGAAATTAAAGATGATATGAACAGATGGAGAGATATACCATGTTCTTTGATTGGAAGAATCAACATTGTGAAAATGACTCTACTACCCAAAGCAATCTACAGATTCAGTGCAATTCCTATCAAACTACCAATGGCGTTTTTCACAGAAATAGAACAAACAATTTCACAATTTGTATGGAAACACAAAAGACCCCAAATAGCCAAAGTAATCTTGAGAACGAAAAATGGAGCTGGAGGAAGTCCAGGCTCCCGGACTTCAGACTACACTACAAAGCTACAGTAATCAAGACAGTATGGTACTGGCAGAAAAACAGAAATATAGATCAATGGAACAGGATAGAAAGCCCAGAGATAAACCCACATGCATATGGCCACCTTACTTTTGATAAAGGAGGCAAGAACATACAACGTAGAAAAGACAGCCTCTTCAATAAGTGGTGCTGGGAAAACTGGACAGCTACATGGAAAAGAATTAAACTAGAACACTCCCTAGCACCATATACAAAATAAACTCAAAATGGATTAAAGACCTAAATGTACAGCCAGACACCATCAAACTCTTAGAGGAAAACATAGGCAGAACACTCTACGACATAAATCACAGCAAGATACTTTTTGACCCACATCCTAGGGAAATGGAAATAAAAACAAAAATAAACAAATGGGACCTAATGGAACTTAAAAGCTCTTTCACAACAAAGGAAACCATAAACAAGACGAAAGGACAACCCTTCGAATGGGAGAAAATATTTGCAAATGAAGCAACTGACAAAGGATTAATCTCCAAAATTTATAAGCAGCTCATGCAGCTCAACATCAAAAAAACAAACAACCCCATCCAAAAATGGGCAGAAGACCTAAATAGACATTTCTCCAAAGAAGATATACAGATTGCCAACAAACTCATGAAAGGATGCTCAACATCATTAATCATTAGAGAAATGCAAATCCAAACTACAATGAGGTATCACCTCACACCAGTCAGAATGGCCATCATCAAAAAATCTACAAACTATAAATGCTAGACAGGGTGAGAAGAAAAGGGAACACTCTTGCACTATTGGTGGGAATGTAAATTGATACAGCCATTGTGGAGAACAGTATGGAGGTTCCTTAAAAAACTACAAATAGAACTACCATATGACCCAGCAATCCCACTACTGGGCATATACCCTGAGAAAACCATAAATCAAAAAGAGTCATGTACCACAATGGTCACTGCAGCTGTGTTTACAATAGCCAGGACATGGAAGCAACCTAAGTTCCATCGACAGATGAATGGATAAAGAAGATATGGCACATATATACAATGGAGTATTACTCAGCCATAAAAAGAAATGAAATCGAGTTATTTGTAGTGAGGTGGATGGACCTGGAGTCTGTCATACAGAGTGAAGTAAGTCAGAAAGAGATAAACAAATACCATATGCTAACAGATATATATGGAATCTAAAAAGAAAAAAAAAAGGTTCTGAAGAACCTACGGGCAGGACAGGAATAAAAACAGACATTGAGAATGGACTTGAGGACACAGGGAGGGGGAAGGGTAAGCTGAGACGATGTGAGAGAGTGGCATGGACTGATGTACACTACCAAATGTAAAACAGATAGCTAGTGGGAAGCAGCCGCATAGCACAGGGAGATCAGCTTCGTGCTTTACGACCACCTAGAGGGGTGGGATAGGGAGGGTGGGAGGGAGATGCAAGGGGGAAGGGATATGGGGATATATGTATACATATAGCTGATTCACTTTGTTATAAAGCAGAAACTAACACACCATTGGAAAGCAATTATACTCCGATAAAGATGTTAAAAATAAAATGAACATACAATTCCTGGTTATTTCCAAAACTCCAGTGTCCCATATCTTTTTCTAACGTTATAATAAAAACTCTGTTTCACCAGAAGAAACTTCTAATGTAAAAGCAAGACCTCTCTACAAAGATTCATAATGTTTTCAGTAGCACAGTAGTGCCCTCTCCAGCCAGGGCCAATAAGTAATACAATTTAGAATCGATACCTTGAATAGTGCCAACAAGCAAACAGCCCATGTAAAGAGCAGGATAAAAGAAACAAATCACTCAGCCACAGTTCCTAATTCAGAAGGCTGAAGCATTTTGCAGTACTTCTTAAATTTAAAAAGGGGGAAGGTTAAAAAGTATGCACTATATTCCTAGATGCTCTGAATAAGCCACGGAATTCATATCAACCCAAATAATTTATTCTTGAGCCCCTACTTGCCTGCTTTGCATCTTCATGAAAACAAAATGGTATTTTTTCCAAAGCATAAATAATCCTGTTCTTTTGCAGGCTGATGTGACATCTGCATAAAGATAATTAATTCCCATCTTCCGCTATTATCTATTTGTCCATTACCAAAGGGCAAGTGGTGTTTTCTCTAGGTTCTTGTGTGCTAATGCACAATGTTTACTGGTAATAAGCATTTCGAGCTATTGAAGAGCAGCTTCAAAAGGACATGAAATTAGCTAAACACACATCAAACACTCTGGTAGTTACAACAGGCTCCCATGGATAATGAAACTTCACTCAGGACACGATTGATTTCTGTTCAGTCGACACATATCAAATACTATTAAAGAGATCGCTACCTGCAAAGGACCTCAGCTGATCTAATTTAACTTTATCTTGTAACACAGGGGAGTTAGAGCATTCTTTGTGACAGTCGTCTTTTCAGATTCTACAAAAGGTTTTTCTGCAACAACTGTTATCTGTCCATCTCCAGAACAGCCAGATCAGATTTAATCATCATGTGCAGCACGGCATGAACTGTTTTAATTTGGGGTTGCCTGAGCTCTGCTTGAGGAATGAAAAAATTAAAGGGCACACACATGAACAGAAGGGAAAATAAATCCCTGTTGTGTCTTTCAAGATGATCACTGATGCCTTACTGTTTTATTTTTTTCCTTCCAGAAATAAAACTGGATTTATATTCTAAGCATTTCTCCAATCCAAACCTGAGATTGCAATATCTTTTGCAGACAGTCTTGGACAATAAAAAGAAAGCCAACAAGCATCAGAATCCCCCCCCCAAAAAAAGTATAAACGCCCCTTCAGAAAGTTAAATTAATACTTTCATTAGCCTAAAAAGTTACTTTTTCTGAGAGATACCTAGTAGAGGGCACTTTCAAAATGGGGCTTTAGTTGGGAAGATAACTACTTAAGCTGTTGCTTAATATTTGGGTGGGGTACTGTTGGTGTCTGCCCCAAGCCCCGTCAGCTCCCTGCTCTCAGCCACCCTCCAGTGAAGGGTCACCATGTGACACAAGTCCATGCAAGGAAACGTAAGTAGAGGTATGCAGGTGGAAGTTCCATAAAAGTTTATGACGCCTCTATAAAATAAAAATAAAATTTAAATACCTGGCAGATATGCCCTTTCCTACACTTTGCTCCCTCCTCTCTGCCCAGAATATGGACCTGACCCTTAGAAGTGTAACAACCGGGCTTCCCTGGTGGCGCAATGGTTGAGAGTCCGCCTGCCGATGCAGGGGACATGGGTTCGTGCCCCGGTCCGGGAAGATCCCGCATGCCGCAGAGCGGCCGGGCCCGTGAGCCATGGCTGCTGAGCCTGCGCGTCCGGAGCCTGTGCTCCGCAACGGGAGAGGCCACAGCAGTACCACAAAAAAAAAAAAAAAAAGAATAAGTGTAACAACCACCATGCAAGAATGAAGTGACATGGTGAGGATCTAAGGCAACATGCCAAGGATGCTGGAGGAGAGAGGCTGGCCCTTGTATGTAGTGTGGAGAAGCCCCCAACACTGGCCTCCGAATCTCTTATTTGGGGAAAATAAACCCCTTATGTGTTTAAAGTCTCCAGAGATAGGTTTCCTATTATTCGCAAAGAAAAGCATTTCAAACTGAAACCGTACTTGACTCTTATTCCCTTTGATGAGAGTACTAAAAGTTCACACTTCAGAAGGTTGTCATAATATTTGTTAATATTTCTCTCAAACACACAAATATTACTTTTGATAGATATTCCATAAAGAAGGTTATGGAAGTCTACCACGTGTCATTTAATAGTTATTGCTGGTCAACAGTAGTCAAAGTCAAAATTTCCAAAAAATATTATGGAACAATTGGTTACCAAGCACTTAATATATGCTTGCTTAATTAGAAAAAAAGGGCAAAAAGACAACAAAACTTTTCTCTCCAGGAGCATACTATCTAGTTGAAACAGCTAAGGAAAACCATGGAAAACAGGAAAATAATTGGAAACAATGAGAAAAAATACAAAATATACACTTGAAATACATAAGTCACAATGCATTGTGACTAAGGGGTCCTATCTTCTATGGTGCTATGAGAGTTATGTTTTCTATAGTGTTAAGGTAGTTAAAAGGGCAGGCAGGTTATTGGGAAATAAAACTATCAGAAAGGCACCAGTAAAATAAATAAGACTTGCAATGAATTCTAAAGGCAAAGTGGGACACAAAATGTTTAAGACACTAACACTACCACCCCGGCTAAAAGGGAAGGCTTGTGCTGGGAAGCAATGAAAAGGAATAATAAAAACTACCACTAACTGAGCGCCTGGTAGTCCTTACCTGGCATGGTGCTAAAGGCTATATATCTGCTCTTTCATTTCATCCTCACAATAATTGTATGAAGCAGGTATTATTACCTTTATTCACCAATGGATAAACCAAGGCTCAGAAAGAATTAACCAGCCAAATGCCACACAGCAACTATTGTAGCGGCAAAACAGATTTCATAAGAAAGATGGTGAAAAGGTATAGACAGTCAAAATAGTCATAGAAAGGTAACTGTCTACATATGAAGCAAGCACAATACACTAGAATGGGTAAATACTAGAGGAAAGGTGGTCACATGGTCGAGGTATGGATGATGACCGAGTGGTAATAAAAATAGACTGGATCTAGAGAATGAAGAATGTACAGGATAAAGTGGAAAGTCATCCTCTTTAGAAGTCAGCTATTTCTAAACTAATTTTTTCTCAGTTGGACTACCCAGTTGCTTCATGTTCCAATCTACCATGTAGTGATGGCATACAATGTAAATATTGGATATCACAATTTTTTTTTTTTTTTTGCGGTATGCGGGCCTCTCACTGTAGTGGCCTCTCCCGTTGCGGAGCACAGGCTCCGGATGCACAGGCTCAGCGGCCATGGCTCACGGGCCCAGCCGCTCTGTGGCATACGGGATCTTCCCGGACCAGGGCACGAACCTGTGTCTTCTGCACCGGCAGGTAGACTCTCAACCACTGCGCCACCAGGGAAGCCTCCCAAATGACTTCTTGAAGACGAGAAGAGATATAGAAAGGCAAAACCTAGAGCCTCCCATTTTACCTAAAGATATGACTTAATTGCTTTGGACTAAGTTTCTTCTACCTGACTATGTAGTGGGTTCCCTTCCCTACTATCCAGGAAGCAAGGAAGGCCAGATCAGTTAACAGAGTAATAAAATAGCTCTCTGCACATCTGGACTGAGTTTGAGTCATTTAACCATGCATTGAAATTCAAAAAAAAAAAAAAAAAAAAGCAATCAAAGCTACCCCTAGGGAAGCCCTCTTGAGGGAATACAAATAAATAACTTTTGAAAAGCTTGTGTAACTGGATATTAAAATAAGCTTTGGTCAAGGCCCCCAATGATAAATATGAGATACACAGGGAGGTGCAAACTAAAATGCAAATTTCAAAGTGTGCATCACAGAAGTACCTGACCCGTCCCTGATGTAGTGGGCACAAAAGTCCCGGGTAATAGAGAGGAGAAAAAGGCGAAAAGCGATACCTCCTTCACCTCAAGAAAGAGGAACCTCAAGGGCACATTCAAAGCTTCTTATGTTGTCTCAGGGTTGGAAGTCACCATTTAGTGGTGTCCCTAACCTGAGAAACAGCAGGTGGCCTGGGGCGGCATGACAGTGCTGTACCTGGGAAGCACCAATGGTTTCCCTTTCCAAAGGGAGGTCACAGATGGGCAAGTGTTCCCTGTGGATCAGAAGCAGGTCTGGCAGAAGGAAGAGCCAGCTTGGAGCGGTTTTGCATTTTCTTAAGAAGTCCAGGGCTTCCCTGGTGGCGCAGTGGTTGAGAGTCCGCCTGCCGATGCAGGGGACACGGGTTCGTGCCCCGGTCCGGGAGGATCCCACATGCCGCGGAGCGGCTGGGCCCGTGAGCCGTGGCCGCTGAGCCTGCGCGTCCGGAGCCTGTGCTCCGCAACGGGAGAGGCCACAACAGTGAGAGCCCCGCTTACCGCAAAAAAAAAAAAAAAAGAAAAAAAAAAAAGAAGTCCACATGGTAGGGTCACCAGCAGAGACTGACTCAGACCATCAAAAAACAAAGGCTGAGGGGCAAGTGTCAGCCAGAGGGAAACACACAACACCCCAGGGGAGCTGTGGTCGGCAGATCCCAGCAGGGAAGGCTCTGATGGATTCAGAGACACACCCATAAGAAAATGATTCAGCTCTGAGTATCTGCTAGGTCTCAAGTATGCAAAGCCAGTGTGAATCCACAACACACACAGAAAGAACTTTCCTGTGGACGCTTTACACGATTCTTCTATTTCAGAATAGTCTTTGACAGAAGACAGACAGGAGAAGAAACAGCAAGGAAGAAAGAAGAAGTATGCTCCAAGAAGCAGGGGTTCCTCTCTGTTTTGTTACTTACTGTGTATCCTCAGCCTAGAACTAATAGGTGCAATGAATGAATGTCCATCACACTCCCCCTGTGCCAAATGCAGATTCCCTTCCATAGCAAAGTCCACCAAAGGCAGAGGATTTATTTCCCAAATGAGACTATTATTGCAAGTCAAAGGGGTTATAAGGCTTTCTAGTACCAGAAAAGTCAGAGGACTTGCTAGAATTTTGATTAATAACAGGGGATAAACTTCGCCCTTTAAATACATTTTAAAGATTTTTTTTTCTTCAGTCTGGACCATTTTTGAAGTCTTTATTGAATTTGTTACAATACTGCTTCTGTTTTATGTGTTGGTTTTTTGGCCGCGAGGCATGTAGGATCTTAGCTCCCCGACCGGGGATCGAACCCGCACCCCCTGCATTGGAAGGCAAAGTCTTAACCACCAGACCACCAGGGAAGTCCCATGAATACATTTTAAATGGATAGTAGGAAGCACAATTTAAATTTGCCTTATGATTTCATCCCATGACTTATATGTGTTCAGTATACTAATTAGCCAGGAAATGGTTTACAAAGCAACTTGCCACACATGTTCCATTTCATCTTTATATCAATCCATCACACTTTCATAGTTTAAGGAACTAGGGCTCAATGAACAGTAAGCAGCAATACTGGTTCTATGATACACAATTTGTAAAGCCACCTCTTGTACTCTTTCCAGTACACCCCCTGTTTTCCTTTAAGATTTTCTGAGCCATTCCTCCTGGATCCCTATCTAGCCTCTCCTATCCACATAAAGATAGATAACCTCGGACACTTGCCTTAATTACACCGCAGCTATTCCTAACAGATGGCTCTTTCATCCATTATTCAGTTGACTTAGCCTATGTGGCTTCCTGACCAATGATTAAGAAATTTGTCTCATATTTAACACTGGATTAAGTTCAGCAAAAATAAATAGAAATTCCAAAATAATAGTGACGCACACAAGATGGGATTTCATTCCATCTACATAAATATATGGTCCAGTGCTAGAAACGGCAGATTCCTGATAATACAGGACCCAGACAGAATCCTATCTTGTTGCTCTGCAATATTCAACTCAAAACATCTGCTTTTTGGCCCATCTTGGTCCTACCACCACACCTACACTCCAGCCAGCAGGAAAAAGGAAAGAAAATGAGGCCTGTCAAGTTACACACATCTCTTCTACGTACATCCCATTGGCCAGAACAAAATCATACGGCCACATCTACCCACAAAGAGGCTGGAGAATCTGAGCTCTTACAGAGCAGAGAGATGTGTCTTATTTAAGTGTTCAACATGTAACTGACACTGTTTAAGACACTGGCCACTAAGATTTTTACAATCACTGCCACAGTCATTCACACAACAAGCATTTATTAAACAACTTTTTATGTATCATTTTTAATTAACTAAAGTGAAGACTTACTAAGGATCATTTTACTAATTTTTTTCATCACTGATCAGAACAGCTATCACTGACATTAAAATAACTAACAACAAGAGTTGGTTCTGCTCTGCCACAATAGCCTCAAAATGTTTAAATATTTGGTGGTGAGTGATCTGGAATTCTCACTCCATATGAATGAGAACATATTCAACTCTTACATTTTCCTACTAGGTCAAAAGACAATTTATTCCAAGTGAGTCAGAGGAAAATGTTCCCAAGTCTTAAATAAAACTCATCATACAGCATTAAAACTTGAAACATACTATGAAACTAAAATGAACACAAGAGCCAACCCATTGCTTATATCTATGTAAGAGAGAACATAAGTAACTATTAACAATTCTTAGTATGTTGATTTGGAATGCAAATGTCTCTGTATTCAGCAAGTGATCACAAAATTTAAAAGGCAACAGATCACCCTTCTTAATCAAAATCACAAGAAATACTCTCATAAACTAACTGAAAGGTAGAAAGTCTGATAAAGCAGCTAAAACCACAGGATAAAAATCAGTTCCTCCATGACATCCAGGCCAACAACTCACCCTGGGGAAACATGTAGTTTTATGAATAAAGAAGACACTCCCCTTTACCCACTAAAGATAATATAGATTCGTCCCTGGCATACTAATTTAAGGGAACACAATCATTTTTGCCATTTGTCCTTTGCAAACTTGCAAATGGATAGAAAAGAAAAAGAAAGTACTTAATTATATTAGATCAAATGACTTAGAGTATTTTATTTAACTTGGAACTATTAGAAACTTCTAAGAGAGGCAAAAAGAAAAATACCACAGCAACTCAATGTCTCCTGTAAATTACTATTAGGAAAGCTGAGAATTGAAAGCTTGCTTTCCACACCAATGCACTTTCTTCCCTTCTCCCAACATATATTTATTATTCCACATCACTGCCTAAAATGCTTTCTTTTGAATGTGATCCTTTGAAGGACATCAGGGGATAGTCTTCCTTTGGGCGCTGGTATTTAGAGTAATATATTCCCTCTTTAAAATGCATACAGAAAAGCTCAATAGGGTGCTTGTGGCTTACTCTTAGGAAGCTTGAGCATCACAGATTTAAATCAACCTCAAATTTCTTCACAATCAATCAAATCTGTAGTTGGAAAGTTCTGTGTTTTTTTAATCTTTAACTTCTGACTATTTATCCATTTTTACTTCCTGAACTATTTGCAATATGTATATAAACAAAGCCTAGAGGCAAGCCTATTATGTTGCATACAGTGGCATCTACTTCCTGTTCCCTTCCTGGGGTAGGCAGAGCTGCCTGCCATTTTAAATAAATATATTAATCATATATGGCTATTTTTAAAAGTTTCCCACAGAGTGGTTGCTCTACAGAAGTAAACAGAACTGTCTAGTCTCCCAGTGTGGATGCTTTGAGTGTAGGTTCAAATTCATTTCTAAACAGAGCTGCACATAACAATTTTAATTATTAACTTGACTCTCCCTGTAGTGTCACTTCAGACCTGACATTTTAAAAAAACACACGTTAGACTGTTCAGTTGGACATAACATAGGAAGAAATTATTTGGCTAAATTAGTGTTATATTTACCGTTATTCAACTTTATCGTTACATCAATGTGATTTTAAGTTTCTCAAAAGGATGGAGATTAAACAATACCATAATTTTACAACTTTAGTCAAAATTTTATTAGGGAAAAGACTCACGGCATTAGTCATTCAAAGCTTATCACCATTCAGCACAATTTCTAAATGGATCAATCAATATTACCTCCCCTTGGACATTTTCTTTTAATGGTCGTAAATTCTAACTAATCTTTAGTTGCTTACATTTCATAT
Source organism: Kogia breviceps (assembly GCF_026419965.1). NCBI lineage: Eukaryota > Metazoa > Chordata > Mammalia > Artiodactyla > Physeteridae > Kogia > Kogia breviceps. The sequence continues at coordinate 67,938,215 of NC_081321.1, read as the reverse complement.
GATTTAAGAATGTCTCAAATCATGGATACATTAGTGTATAAAAGTGGAGCATTTGTTCATCTGTAAGGTAAAAGGGAGATTAATAAATCTCTCTACTAGATCTTAAAAGCTGTGTAGCTGGAACGTTCCTTAAAGTTAAAGACTTCATTTCATTTTGGATTAGCTGAAAGCAACCAATATTTACCTTTTCCAACTGTCTACTCTTAGGTAAAGTCTATTGTTTGGAATACATTCAAAACAGCAAGTGGCAATCTTGGTTTGTACTTCCCAGAAATGTTAAAAAGCTAGCAGTAATATAGCAATCATGGGACTAAATATGCATCATGGGAATAATGCCCAGACCATAGAAAATGTTAGCCTCTTCAGACAAGGCCAAGGAAGAAAAGCGCAATGGAGTAAAGGTTTGTAATAAAAAAATTATTCTGATATTATGTTGCAGTTGCCCTCACCATTTATATTACTGGAAAGCATGCATAATAAATAGAATGCAACAGCTAAAAACAATAACGATTATAAAGCCACTGAAATCAAAGATGAATTTTAAAAGTCAAAACTAGCAGACTTTTTACTATATGAACATTCTCATGGTAGTTTATTGATACTGGAAGATGTTTAAAGCAACTCCAAGACAAAAGAAATTCTATTTGTATACACAGGACGTGTTTGTCAAAAAATAAGTTAATCACCTGGACAATTGTTGATAATTATTTTAATAAATGAGGAAATGGGAGAATATTGAGAATGCCAGAATGCTAACCTAAAATAATATTTAAATGTAGTCAAAATAATATTTAAAGTGAAGTTTAACTTTGATTAAATTTTCAGTACCATTTATTCACCATTTATGTTCTATCACTCACTTCCGAGGTGCCTCAATGGAAAAGAAAAGACTTATACTGAGTGAGCAGGGCCTGGGCTAGGGTTAGGTGAGAAAGGCTTTCCTCTCAGGTGCAAAACTGAAAACTCAGTAATCAAGATAAAGGAATTAATACAATATTTTAAAAATCAAGTTAATGCAAAAAAAAATGTTTAAATAAACACAGGATCAATATTGTAACTGAGCAGGACCCTATGGGACCCTCCTAGGACAGACCCCCTTTATATCCTCTGCCTGTCTCTTTTTGCAGAAAAGCTAGTTGCCCAGGGCTTCCCTGAGTCACAACAGCCTGGTTCAAGAATTAATGATTGAAAGGATATGAACAGGTAGTAACAAAAAAAGCAGTTGGGCCAGGAGAACTGGTAACAATTTAAATAGTAAATCCTCCATATGGCAATCACAGAATCTTTAGTTCCTCCCTGAAGTACATAGATAACAGTATCTGATACACATTCCTGAGTTGTTTTAGAGATACTGAAACTCCTACCAAATGGAAGAAGTTAACTACATGATGACCATGAGCATATAGCCCACAGACCTGCTAGAGCCCAAGAATTGATAATGTTAACCCCTATGACACCACGTTATTACCCCACCATCAGCCAAGCAGAGAATTGTGCATGAGATGATCATACACCCTGTGACACCCCTCCCTCACCTTGCCTTTAAAAATGCTTCCCTGAAACACATCCAGGAGTTCAGGATTTTTGAGCATCAGCTGCCTAGACTCCTTGTTTGGTGCCTTAAAATAAACGCTGCTCTTTCCTTCACCACAACCTGGTGTCAGTAGATTGGCTTTACTGCACATGGGTGAGCAGACCTAAGTTTGGTTTGGTAACAGTATTACATTGCTGACTTCTTTTGCCTCAGACTGAAATATGGCTCAGCACAAGTGGTTACTGATTCTGCCTTTATTTGGATATTTGGTTCATTATTTTGATTTGGCATTAATTTGATTTTTAAAATATTACTTTAGCATATAATTTACCTTATTACTGAGTTTTTGGCACTACCTCTTGCCCCTAAAATTTTGTGCTTGAGGCAAATATCTCCCTTACTTCCTCCTAGTTCCAGCCTGCTGTTTAGGATTCAATAAATAACTGTTGAATGAAGGACAGATGTGTGAATTAACTTATGTCAATATTTCCTTGGCACCTGCAACAAATCTCAGACTCTTTCCAATATACTCTCTTGATAGCTCCGCTTATGAGCACCCCTCTGTCAGGTACTTTATTTATATTACCTCTAATTCTCACAAGAACCCTTCAAGGTAAATATAACTCTTCCCATTTTATGACTGAGGAAAACAAGTCTCTGACAGTGACTTTCTCCTAACACAGGCCCCCAGTAAATATTGGTGGGATAATAGTGACAAAGGCAAAACACAGAGACCTAGACTTTAACCCAAGTACTTGTTCCTCTGGCTCAGCAATCATCAACCGCATACAGCCATTCTTAAACCTCTCTCATTGGATTTTGGTGTTCCTCTTCTGTTTCCAGTAACAAGGGTGGTAGGCAGAATATTAAAATGACCCTCACAATCTTTGCCCCCTGGTGTCACTGCTGTGATCACAGCAAAAGGGTGATTATATGGGTGGGACTAACATAATCACATGAGCCCTTCCTTCAGAAGCAATGAGTGTCTCTAGCTGGTGACACAGGATGTCAGAGAGATTTGAAACAAAAGGACTAAACACACCATTGCTGGCTTTGAAGAGCGCTGCCCCCGGCTGACAGTCAGCAAGGAAATGGGAACCTCAGACCCACAACCACAAGAAACTGGATTCGGTCAACTACCAGAATGAGCTTGGAAGCAGATCTTCCCCAGAGCCTCCAGATAAAAATCCAGTTGATTCCTATGCTTTACCCTTGTTAGACTGTGAACAGAGAACACAGCCGAGACTGCTAAGACTTACAGTAATTGTTTATGCAGCAATAGAACTTATATATCAACCCCTGCATAACTTCATAATATTACAAAGCATGGCAATTAGATAATTGTTCATCTGAGCTCCTTATTATCAAGGCCTAGGGATTAACCCACACACCCCGGTGTGACTTGCCCAAGGCCAGACACGTTAGAGGCACACAGCTGATGTTGAAGAGATGAATGAATGTGCACACTAGTTCTTCAATAAAGATTTAAGGTATTGACAGTAATGATGAAAAAGAAGCAACTTACATCTAACATGGGCCCTCAATCAGTATTCATGGGCTAAACTGCCATTCCATACCATGTTATATAACTGAAGGAACACACATTTCGAAGACCAGTTCAACAACTATGCAAACTTGGGATATTTACTTGGATATAATCTCACCTTCAATTTATAATCTATAAAGAACTACAGAAGTTTAGATATAGAATGACTTTTGCATTGTATCCCCCACAAAGAAGATAGACAAAATATCCTTAATGTCACCACATTCCTTATTTCTCTTCACTCCAATTGCCCTGCCTTCCAGCTTCATCACTGCCATCAGGGTGACACCCAAAATCATAATCTCTGAAAAAACTTCCCTCAAAACTACTTCTACCTTCCCCTTGTGCACTGTTGGTGAGAGTGAAAATTGGTGCAGCCACTATAAAAATAGAACTACCATATGATCCAGCAATTCCACTTCTGGGTATTCACCTGAAAAACACAAAAACACTAATTCAAAAAGATATATTCACCCCTATATTCATCACAGCATTATTTACAATAGCCAAGATATGGAAACAACCTAAGTGTCCATCTATAGATGGATGAATAAAGATGTTTTATACACATACACAGACACACACACACAATGCAATACTGGTCAGCCATAAAAAAGAATGAAATCGTGCCATTTTTGACAGCATGGATGGACCTAGAGGGTATTATCCTAAGTGAAATAAGTCAGAGAAAGACAAATACCATCTGATCTCACTTATATGTAGAACCTAAAAAACCCAAACAAACAGACAAAACAAAAAGACTCATAGATACAGAGAGCAAACTGTTGGTTGCCAGAGGGTAGAGGAGGGAATGGGAGGCAAGATAGGTGAAGGGGATTAACAGGTACAAACATCCAGTTATAAAATACGTAAGTCATGGGGATGTAAGATACAACATAAGGAATACTGTCAATAATATTGTAATAACTTGTATGGTGACAGAGGGTTACTGGACTTATTGTGGTGATCATTTTGTATTTAAATGTTGAATAACTATATTGTACACCTAAAACTAATACAATATTGTATGTTAACTTTACTTCAATTAAGAAAAAGAAAAACTTCTATTTTCTAAGAAAGTACGTTCAAAGGCATGTCATTTACAAGAAGGAAAAAGTAAAAAGTAAAGCTAATAACTTAGACTGACTGCCCATAAGCAGTCCTTAGAAAGGTAAAGCCACACTCACACAAAAAGAAAAACTCAAACCACTGAATTAGCTGCTTAATGTTGACTTCCATCCATAACCCTAAATTCTACACAAAGGAGGGAGCTGGCATGAACACTGTGTATGTATTCATCTTTTAATCCCAAATACTTATTGTGATACCTAGTAACATAGTAGGTACTCAATACATGTTTTTGGAAAATGTGTGTAATCTCATTTATTTTTATTCAATTTTTAAAGGTTACACTACACTTACAGTTATTATAAAATATTGGCTATATTCCCTGTGTTGTACAATACATCCCTGTAGTCTATCTTACACTCGACAATTTGTACCTCCCTCCCCCGTCTCCCCACTGGTAACCACTAGTTTGTTCTCTGTATCTGTGAGTCTGATGCTTTCTTGTTATGTTGTTTAGATTCCACATGTAAGTGATATCATACCATATTTGTCTTTCTCTGTCTGACTTATTTCACTTAGAATAATGCCCTCCAAGTCGATTCATGTTGCTGCAAACTGCAAAACTTCATTCTTTTTAATGGCTGCATAGTATTCCAGTGTGCACGCACGTCTGTGTGTGTGTGTGTGTATATCTACATATAGATATATATACCACATCTTCTTTATCCATCCGTTGATGGACATTTAGGTTGCTTCCATAGCTTAGCAATTGTAAATAATGCTGCTGTGAACACTAGGGTGCATGTATCTTTTCGAATTAGTGGTTTTGTTTTTGTTTTTGTTTTCAGATATATATCCAGATGTGAAATTGCTGTCAATTCATGTTTATTGAACTCAAATAGCACTAAAATCTGTGATGATTTTGGGTATCCTTAAACATATATGCTACCATCACCTTACAGCAATGAATTCACTATTTATAATTCAGCAGGCTTAAAACAAATTATATTTTCCAATATTCACTCTTTCTTAACTGCATTTCTATTATTCAACTTGCTTTCTTAACTGCATTTATGTAAACATAATGAATAGGGAAAGTGCTTCACCAGTGGAAAGTATTGTGAAGCAACTAAACAGATGCTAAGAAAAATTAAAATAAAAAAATTTGGGGGGCTTCCCTGGTGGCGTGGTGGTGGGAGTCCGCCTGCCAATGCAGGGGACATGGGTTTGAGCCCTGGTCTGGGAAGATCTCACGTGCCGTAGAGCAGCTGGGCCCCGTGCGCCGCAACTACTGAGCCTGCGCTCTGGAGCCCAAGCGCCTGGAGTCCATGCTCTGCAGCCAGAGAGGCCACCACAATAGGAGGCCCAGGCGCAGCAGCGGAGAGTGGCCGCCACTCGCCGAGACGGGGGAGACCCCGTGTGCAGCGACAGGGACCCAACGCAGCCAAAAATAAAACAAATTAATTTTTAAAAAAAAGAAAGAAGGAAAAAACGTTGTTCCCATTCACATTCCCACCAACAGTGTGACCAAAGCTCCTTAATATAAGGGACCATTACTATAAATTCTATCTTAAAAGTGATTTTCAAAAAAAAAAAATTTTCTTTTAAATTTATTTTAATATATTAGGCAAAGCCTTTAATTGCTATAATTATGTGAATATAGCCCACTATCATGATTCTGGTATTAGTATCCATGCTTTGAAATTCCCTTATAAGGCCCTCTTAGGGCAATTAACCTTTTTGGATGGCACACAAGAGGAATCTATGTTTTAGCATACCCTAAGCTCCAGCCAACAGTGTTTTAGGTAGATGCTGAAATATTCTGAATTAGAACTAAAAAATTACTTAATTGTGTGACCTACAGAAATACAGATAAACCATGCTTCCACACAGCTGAAAACCTAAATTAGTGCTCTTCTATCTGTGAATAACTACCATGTTCAATTATTCACTGAGACTTTAAGATCAAGAGAACCAAAATGCAAAGAGTTTATAGCTGCCCTTCAATAAAACACTAGCCAGAATAAATTTTTTTTTAAAGCCCCAAGGAGACATTTACTCTGACAAAGATCTGTATAAAAATCAATAGTACACCTCAGGCTTTCTTTTTTGCAAGAAAAATTCAAGCTTGTTCTAGCTACTTGTTTTCTCTGACATCTCTGCTACCATCAGGATCTCAGTTCCCCAAGCAGGGACTGAACCCATGACCCCTGCAGTGGAAGTGCAGAGCCCTAACCACTGGACCACCAGGGAATTCGCAAGAATTCTTTTTAGAACACTTCTTATTAAAGAGAATCAAAATTCTAGACCTCAGTCTTTCCGCATCCTTCTACGCTTCACTCCCATTCTTGCCGACCCTGAGCCCGAGGGAGAGCCAGAAAGTCCCCTCTGATAAATCTGAGCCGTGTGGATGAAAGGCTCTTGGTGCTGAAGCCAGGAGTCAGTGCTGTGCCTCTGAGGTGGGAGAGCCAACTTCAGGACACTGGTCCAAAAGAGACCTCCCAGGTCCACGTAATCAAACGGTGAAAATCTCCCAGAGATCTCTACCTAAATGCCAAGACCCAAATTCATTCAATGACCAGCAAGCTACAGTGCTGAACACCCTATGAAAAACAACTAGCAAGACAGGAACACAGCCCAATCCATTAGCAGAGAGGCTGCCTAAAATCATAATAAGGCTACAGACACCCCAAAACACATGACCAGACATGCACCTGCCCACAAGAAAGACCAGATTCGCCTCATACACCAGAACACAGGCACTAGTCCCCTACACCAGGAAACATACACAACCCACTGAACCAACCTTAGCCACTGGAGACAGACACCAAAAACAATGGGAAGTACGAACCTGAAGCCTGCAAAAAGGAGACCCCAAAAACACGAATATAAGCAAAATGAGAAGACAGAAAAACACACAGCAGATGAAGGAGCAAGATAAAAACACAGCAGACCTAACAAATGAAGAGGAAATAGGCAGTTTACCTGAAAAAGAATTCAGAATAATGATAGTAAAGATGATCCAAAGTCTTGGAAATAGAATAGAGAAAATGCAAGAAACATTTAACAACGACCTAGAAGAACTAAAGAGGAAACAAGCAACGATGAACAACACAATAAATGAAATTTAAAATTCTCCAGAAGGGATCAACAGCAGAATAACTGAGGCAGAAGGACGGATAAGTGACCTGGAAGACAAAATAGTGGAAATAACTACTGCAGAGCAGAAGAAAGAAAAAAGAATGAAAAGAACTGAGGACAGTCTCAGAGACCTCTGGGACAACATTAAACGCACCAACATTTGAATTATTGGGGTCCCAGAAGAAGAAGAGAAAAAGAAAGGGACTGAGAAAATATCTGAAGAGATTATAGTTGAAAACTTCCCTAATAAGGGAAAGGAAATAGTTAATCAAGTCCAGGAAGCACAGACAGTCCCAAACAGGATAAACCTAAGGATAAACACACCACCAAGACACATATTAATCAAACTATCAAAAATTACATACAAAGAAAACATATTAAAAGCAGCAAGGGAAAAATAACAAATAACACACAAGGGAATCCCCATAAGGTTAACAGCTGATCTTTCAGCAGAAACTCTGCAAGCCAGAAGAGAGTGGCAGGACATATTTAAAGTGATGAAGGGGAAAAAACTACAACCAGGATTACTCTACCCAGCAAGGATCTCATTCAGATTTGATGGAGAAATTAAAACCTTTACAGACAGACAAGCAAAACCTGACAGAGTTCAGCATCACCAAACCAGCTTTACAACAAATGCTAAAAGAACTTCTCTAGGCAAGAAGCAGAAGAGAAGGGAAAGACCTACAACAACAAACCCCAAACAATTAAGTAAATGGAAATAGGAACATATATATCGATAATTACCTTAAATGTAAATGGATTAAATGCTCCCACCAAAAGACACAGACTGGCTGAAAGGATACAAAAACAAGACCCATATATATGCTGTCCACAAGAGACCCACTTCAGACCTAGGGACACATATAGACTGAAAGTGAGGGGATGGTAAAAGATATTCCATGCAAATGGAAATCAGAAGAAAGCTGGAGTAGCAATTCTCATATCAGACAAAGTAGACTTTAAAATAAAGACTATTACAAGAGACAAAGAAGGACGCTACATAATGATCAAGGGATCAATCCAAGAAGAAGCTATAACAATTGTAAATATTTATGCACCCAACATAGGAGCACCTCAAGACATAAACCAAATACTAACAGCCATAAAAGGGGAAATCGACAGTAACACATTCATAGTAGAGGACTTTAACACCCCACTTTCATCAATAGACAAATCATCCCAAATGAAAATAAATAAGGAAACACACGCTTTAAATGATACATTAAGCAAAATGTACTTAATTGATATTTATAGGAAATTCCATCCAAAAACAACAGAATACACTTTTTTCTCAAGTGCTCATGGAACATTCTCCAGGATAGATCATATCTTGGGTCACAAATCTAGCCTTGGTAAATTTAAGAAAATTGAAATGGTATCAAGTATCTTTTCCGACCACAACGCTATGAGATTAGATGTCAATTACAGGGAAACATCTGTAAAAAATACAAACACATGGAGGCTAAACAATACACTACTTAATAACGAAGTGATCACTGAAGAAATCAAAAAGGAAATAAAAAAATTCCTAGAAACAAATGACAACGGAGACACGACGACCCAAAACCTATGGGAGGCAGCAAAAGCAGTTCTAAGAGGGAAGTTTATAGCATTACAATCCTACCTTAAGAAACAGGAAACATTTCGAATAAACAACCTTACCTTGCACCTAAACCAATTAGAGAAAGAAGAACAAAAAAACCCCAAATTTAGCAGAAGGAAAGAAATTATAAAGATCAGATCAGAAACAAACGAAAAAGAAATGAAGGAAACTATAGCAAAGTTCAATAAAACTAAAAGCTGGTTCTTTGAGAAGATAAACAAAATTGATAAACCATTAGCCAGACTCATCAAGGAAAAAAGGGAGAAGACTCAAATCAATAGAATTAAAAATGAAAAAGGAGATGTAACAACGGACACTGCAGAAACACAGAAGATTATTAGAGATTACTACAAGCAACTGTATGCCAATAAAATGGACAACCTGGAAGAAGTGGACAAATTCTTAGAAATGCACAACCTGCCAAGACTGAACCAGGAAGAAATAGAAAATATGAACAGACCAATCACAAGCACTAAAATTGAAACTGTGATTAAAAATCTTTCAACAAACAAAAACCCAGGACCAGAGGGCTTCACAGGCGAATTCTATCAAATATTTAGAGAAGAGCTAACACCTATCCTTCTCAAACTCTTCCAAAAGGTAGCAGAGGGAGGAACACTCCCAAACTAATTCTATGAGGCCACCATCACCCTGATACCAAAACCAGACAAAGATGTCACAAAGAAAGAAAACTACAGGCCAATATGACTGATGAACACAGATACAAAAATCCTCAACAAAATACTAGTAAACAGAATCCAACAGCACATTAAAAGGATCATACACCATGACCAAATGGGGTATATCCCAGAAATGCAAGGATTCTTCAGTATACGCAAATCAATCAACGTGATACACCATATCAATAGACTCAAGGAGAAAAACCATATGATCATCTCAATAGATGCAGAGAAAGCTTTCGACCAAATTCAACACCCATTTATGATAAAAACCGTCGACAAAACACGCATAGAGGGAACTGGCCTCAACATAATAAAGGCCATATATACCAAACCCACAGCCAACATCATCCTCAATGGTGAAAAACTGAAAACACTTCCACTAAGATCAGGAACAAGAAAAGGTTGCCCACACTCACCACTCTTATTCAACATAGTTTTGGAAGTTCTAGCCACAGGAATCAGAGAAGAAAAATAAAAGGAATCCAAATTGGAAAAGAAGTAAAGCTGTCACTGTTTGCAGATGACATGATACTATACATAGAGAATCCTAAAGATGCTACCAGAAAACTACTAGAGCTAATCAATGAATTTGGCAAAGTAGCAGGATACAAAATTAATGCACAGAAATCTCTGGCATTCTTATACACTAATGATGAAAAATCTGAGAGTGAAATTAAGAAAACACTCCCATTTACCACTGCAACAAAAAGAATAAAATATCTAGGAATAAACCTACCTAAGGAGACAAAAGACCTGTATGCAGAAAATTATAAGACACTAATGAAAGAAATTAAAGAAGATACAAATAGATGGAGAGATATACCATGTTCTTGGATTGGAAGAATCAACATTGTGAAAATGACTCTACTACCCAAAGCCACCTACAGATTCAATGCAATCCCTATCAAACTACCACTGGTATATTTTACAAAACTAGAACAAAAAATTTCACAATTTGTTTGGAAACACAAAAGACCCCAAATAGCCAAAGCAATCTTGAGAACAAAAAATGGAGCTGGAGGAATCAGGCTCCCTGACTTAAGACTATACTACAAAGCTACAGTAATCAAGACAGTATGGTATTGGCACAAAAACAGAAATATAGATCAATGGAACAGGATAGAAAGCCCAGACATAAACCCACACACATATGGTCACCTTATCTTTGATAAAGGAGGCAAGAATATACAGTGGAGAAAAGACACCTCTTCAATAAGTGGTGCTGGGAAAACTGGACAGCTACATGGAAAAGAATGAAATTACAACACTGCCTAACACCATACACAAAAATAAACTCAAAATGGATTAAAGACCTAAATGTAAGGCCAGACACTATCAAACTCTTAGAAGAAAACATAGGCAGAATACTCTACAACATAAATCACAGCAAGATCCTTTTTGACCCACCTCCTAAAGAAATGGAAATAAAAACAAAAATAAACAAATAAGACCTAATGAAACTTAAAAGCTTTTGCACAGCAAAGGAAACCATAAACAAGACCAAAAGACAACCCTCAGAATGGGAGAAAATATTTGCAAATGAAGCAACTGACAAAGGATTAATCTCCAAAATTTACAAGCAGCTCATGCAGCTCAATAACAAAAAAACAAACAACTGAATCCAAAAATGGGCAGATGACCTAAATGACATTTCTCCAAAGAAGATATACAGATTGCCAACAAACACATGAAAGAATGCTCAACATCATTAATCATTAGAGAAATGCAAATCAAAACTACGATGAGATATCATCTCACACCGGTCAGAATGGCCATCATCAAAAAATCTAGAAACAATAAATGCTGTAGAGGGTGTGGAGAAAAGGAACACTCTTGCACTGTTAGTGGGAACGTAAATTGATACAGCCACTATGGAGAACAGTATGGAGCTTCCTTAAAAAACTACAAATAGAACTACCATACGACCCAGCAATCCCACTACTGGGCATATACCCTGAGAGAACTATAATTCAAAAAGAGTCATGTACCAAAATGTTCACTGCAGCTTTGTTTACAATAGCCAGGACATGGAAGCAACCTAAGTTCCATCGACAGATGAATGGATAAAGAAGATGTGGCACATATATACAATGGAATATTACTCAGCCATAAAAAGAAACAAAATTGAGTTATTTGTAGTGAGGTGGATGGACCTGGAGTCTGTCACACAGAGTGAAATAAGTCAGAAGGAGAAAAACAAACACCGTATGCTAACACATATATATGGAATGTAAGAAAAAACATATGTCATGCATGAAGACCTTAGGGGTAGGATGGGAATAAAGATACAGACCTACTAGAGCATGGACTTAAGGATATGGGGAGGGGGAAGGGTAAGCTGTGACGAAGTGAGAGAGTGGCATGGACATATATACACTACCAAACGTAGTATGGATAGCTAGTGGGAAGCAGCCGCATAGCACAGGGAGATCAGCTAGGTGGTTTGTGACCCCTAGAGCGGTGGGATAGGGAGGGTGGGAGGGAAGGAGACGCAAGAGGGAAGAGATATGGGAACATATGTATATGTATAACTGATTTACTTTGTTGTAAAGAAGAAACTAACACACCATTGTAAAGCAATTATACTCCAATAAAGATGTTAAAAAAAAATCGATAGTAAAGCATGATAGAGATTTTTAAACTTCCAGAACCAGTATTACACAGCCAGAGTCAACTTGAAATTGCCTTTGGTAAAGAAGGCTGAATAATTTTTCAAATATATAAAAAACAAATCCTGAAATTTAACACCAGGAAAACATTTTAACAATTCTTAGCTTCCAAAAATACCAGCCACAATCGCTACCAAATAAATTTCCATTGCTCTCCCACCCCAACATTTCTAATCATTACCTCCCAGTTGACATGAAAATAAGAGGGGAAGGGGGCAAGGCAATGAACAAGGAAGAAAAAGAGAAAGCCCTCATGAGTTACAAATTAAACTTCCTATTAATCAGGAATTGGCTCTATGTTGTTTTTGCATATATTAGCATGATCCAAGAACTAAAGCCGAGCCATTTAGTCATTTATTACACACACTATTCCTCATAAAATAGAACCTTGCCAGCTAAACACTTAACTTGGTTTACTAGTTCCTGAATACACAGCAGTCTAATTGCGGTACAGATGCATTACTAAACTGTATAGCTAAGATATTACTTTTGCCAAATCCCACATTTGTTCTTTTTCTTGACTTGGCCAAAAATAAAGCCTATTATTTATAGTTCAAGCCTGAAACTTTCAACAAATTGATAAGTAAACAAATTAATACATATACCAACTATTTAAATAGAGGCTTCTGACGCCTACAGTTTTAAGAACACACAGCTATAAATTTTTAGCCCTAAATTCCCACTGTTCTAAAATTTGTATATGACCTACTAAATACTTCTCACAAATTATATCCTGACAGCATGTTATTTCTCCTTACTGAAAATATTACTGTACTCACTAACATATAATTTTCTTTCTTAAAAAGATGACGAAAAACCCTGAACTCCTACATGCCAAGCCTTACCACCACACGGCCAGACACTCTGGAGCCCCACGTTGGCAACCTACAAAGTCACATTCACTCAGTTCAGCGATAAGCCTGTTAGGTTGCCTGACACAATCTTCTGTGCTACACATTACACAGCAAATTTAAGTGGTTACAACTATCAAGTACTACGCTTTGCAAACTCTGAAACAATGCACATTTGTAAAGGTAGCAGCCAATATTCAATAGATTTTTTTTTTCATTTGTTGAATATATAAACACTGATAGCTCTGGCACTTGATTCTAAATTTGCCAACTGTAATTACAAACACATGTGCGCATTACATAGCTACGGATACACTTAAAATAATTACCTTATTGAAGATGGCTGCTTCTCCACAAGCTACTAGAAATAGCTGCAGAGCTACTCGGAATGCAATAGCTTTCCATGTGCAAACACATTAATCAGAACAACTTATATACTTGGAAAGGCAATATAGATATCTGTATACCGCACTTCTTCATTTTTTTACCTCCCTAGAAAATTTTATTCCACTCTTTCCAAGCAGATCTCACTTTGCAAGTGTGCCCATTAGAATTCTACAGGATAAGGTGGCTACAATAATGTAGAGGGCACTGAGGTATGGTCACAGCTTCCTTTTCAGGATGTCTCTCCTAAATTTTTCTCATCCCGTTGTCTCTGATTCTGAGATTACTTAACCAGTTCTCTCTTAAACTAATGGCTTCACTGAAGAATATTTATGTGATATATATAAAACCATACAATTAATAGGCTAAGATTGTTAATCTCTGTAGTGGACATGAGTTGAAGAGAACAGGCGATAGTCAAGAGCATTTACTGGAGACTCAAAAATCTGTCGCTGCTGAAACAATGTTGTGTAAGTGGACAGAGCTGTGGGCTGGGTACCCATCACCACTTCTTTCCTAGGGCACATAACTGAGAAGTGGCCCTGGGGCCACCCTCTTATTTTTTCAGCACAGATAATCATCCAGGAGAAGAACTCGAAGAGATGAAAGTAGCTGACTGGGGGAAACACAACTCTAAGACAGGGAGTGGATGAGGCAGGATCTGTTTTTCATTAAAAGTCTTACAGTATCTTTGACTTTTCAAATTAGAAGGATTACTTTAATAAAAACAAACTTGTTATAAAAATTAAGGAAGTCAAATAATCTCAAAACCAGTTTTAAGTAATAATGTTCCTACTGTTTAACAGGCTCCAGGGGTACACAAAATAGGAAACTGAGCAGGACCTCCATCTCTATTACCAAAGTTCTCAAAACCAGCGGGCCAGCACAGAAGCAGGCACTCCAGTTAGCGAAGTGATAATGGTGGCTGCGAGGGGACAAGAAGGCCCGGTATTTCCAGTTATTCTGATGTGTGTGTGTTCCAAATGCTGGAGACTTCCGAGTACCACCAGGAATCAAAAGAAAACGAAGACCACATCCTTAGTTGTGGCTCTGCCACTATGTGAGGTATTTTACATTCTTGATTTAGGTTCTCAAAACTCGACCTCAAGTGCTAAAAGGAGACGCCAAAATAACAAACATAAAAGTGCTTAACAGCTATAACTTGTATGGCAACTTAATATTCTGTTCTGCCACTTTGTTTTTTCTCTCCCTCTCTCCCTCCCTTTCTCTCTTTTTCCTTTTCTTTTCCTTTTTTTAACTTGTACTACCCTGTCACTGGTGTGCTTTCAAGTGGAGCTGTGTTATGGAGTGATCTCTTCCCCCACCCATCAGATTTCTGGGTAAAGTCTTGAATTAAAACTAGATTTTTTTAAAGTTGTGTATCCCCTGTGTTGAGAATGAGACAGTCATTTCTGGAGAAGATTCGTTCACACCAATAAAAGAGAATCAAATTGGAAAATTCAAAGGCCCAACAAAAATGCAAATGGCTCTGAATAAGTAGCGTAGTTTAATCTCAGTACAAGAGATAAATCAAGACATATAAAAAGGATTAGAAGAAAATATAACAGAGGGTTAAGAATGATGATAGGCTTGAGGTGGTAGAATTACAGTTTAACTCCTCTTTTTTTTGTTTGTTTTTTATAATAAGCATTATGACTGGGAAAAAATAAAATAAATGTTACAAGTGCTTTTTAAAAATTGTTTGAAGAAAACCAACATAAAAGATCAGAATTAGAGGGCAAACAAAGAAAACATCAGACTTTCCTTATTTAACAGGTCACTCAACTGTGTATCAGTCAAGAAAAGGGACTTTCCTAAGGATATAGAGCAATCCAAAGGTTGTATGGTATAATTGGTTAAAAGAAGACTATCTGAGCCCAAATCCTACCTTTGCAACTTTCTAGCTATGTGACCTTGGGCAAATTACATTACATCTGGTGGCCTCAGTTTCTTTATCTGTAAAATACAGGTAACAACAGAACCTTCTTGCCAGGGTCATTTGGAAGTCTAGTAAAGTGCCTGTGCCAATACCTGGCACACGTGAAAAACTCAAACAATGTTTTTTTGCTAGGAAAAAGAATTGCACTGTCATTACTATCTCACTATCATCATCTGGGAGGTAGGCTTCACACATACTATTCAGTCATCTATGGCTTTCTCTGTGTTTTTAATCTCAATTTGTGGGCACTATAAAGAATTGGGGACCACTTCCAGTCAGGGGCAAAGAGACCCAGAACTGTTTTTCTTGACAAACCTTGTGAACTACTCATCAAAAAAATGAAATCCATAAATCATAATTTCAGTTTTCTAAAGCAACCTGATCAAAGGAAAATTAATGTTCAGAACAAATAAATTCACACTTACTGAAAACACCTCCAGCTATTAGGAAGCTGACAGAAAATTAAAAAGTCTAGAAAAGTGACTGGTAGAAAGAAAACTTACTTTGAATACACAGATTAGCAACATCTTTTGAAAAAATAATTCCCCCTAACTCCATTTCTAAATCTGGATGTATTCCAAAAATATTTTCTAGTGATGGTTTTTTAAAAAAGACATTTTATTAACATTTTTTTTTAAAGAAAATGGCTTCTTGCTCTAAATCTAGTTTATAATTTCCCTTCCTGCTCTGCTACACTAGAAAAGAACATTCTGAAATTTTGGATAATTAATAGGAAGAGCTCTCAAAAATTCAAGGCGGTTAGCTTAAAATGACCTTTGCCTTTCCTGATTCCCTATGGTTCACAGGTATCATCTCCTCAACACCAAGAGCAGAGAGATGTTTATTGTACAAGCATAATAGCATCAAAGGTCATGAAGTCACTCAATATTTTTCCTAGGGAAGTATAAATGGATACTGCTATCTATAAGAAACAAAATATGAGATAATAACGTCACTCAACAATAGTCGTATGTTCTCAGTCATACCAGTTCTACCTCTAAAAGATTTATGATGGAATATAAGCCTGACAATTGATTATCAGTATCTTTCCAAGTCTCCATCCAACAATTTTATTTCCTTCAAGTCTAACAAGTAACATAATTGTTATGTCCTTCCTATTTAAGACTGACAGATGACAGGCTCTGACTAAATAGCCAATCTCCCTTCAATCCTCATTAAGGTAATGACAGATTCTTAATGCACACCATGGCACTTTCATATGACTCCAAAATTAATGAATGATTGTTTCTGAATTTCCAGTCTAGCTTGCATGTCTCAATGCTCAAAACTGAGCTACATCAAAAGGAAACTGGACAAGATTTTCCTTCCCCAGGGCAATTAACCTTTATCATCACTAATTCTCCTAACAAATTATAAGAATAATTGATTCTTATAACAAATCCAGAAGTTCTTTGTGTCTTCATTTTACTGATGAGGAAATCAGACCGCAGAGAAATTAACTGAAATATCTCGGGCTGTAAGTGGCAAAGGCTGGCACTCAGACGGTTACTTGGCAAGAAAGCCTATACTCCACCTTTCAGTGCACTGAGCAGACTAGGTGTGTTTTCAAAAGTCCTAGGATGCTTTGTAATGTACTCCAGCCTGTGCTTTGGTTTGGTAAGGCACAAAAGGCCATATTAGATCTTATCTCCCAGAAGGCCTTGCACAGCCACAGCTAATAGGGAGCAGAAAACTGCAGTGAGAGTTCCTAAGCTGAAACAAATGGAAACCTCCATGCCACAAGCTTTCCCCTCACAAGCAGGATCCCGCTTCTGAGTAAGTTAACTGTACCAGTTAACTCTCAGCTTCAAACCCACTCTTGCACCAAATTATAAGACTTGAGGTGTCATAATTGCTATAGTTATATATTTCTCTTCAATTCTATGGCTATAAATCCTAATTCACTCATGCAGCCTGTATTTAATGAGTGCCTACGATGCATCAGGCTCTGTGGTAGGTGCTATGAAGATGCAATGTACAACACCTGCCATGAAAAACCTACAGCCTTATAGATGAGCTAGATGGAACATGTTAAATTCAAAGGATTATAACAAGAGGCAAAAAGTGAGGGATGCTTGTCAAAATGTGCTTTGTTTCTTAGGATGGATTTTATTGACACTTGATAAAATCAGGGTGAAGGAACTAGAATAGACTTTTTTAATGCCACTGAAGTTAATTTTTCTTGAAACTATCTCTATTCCACAGCTTAGTAAATCACATCTTCTTGAGGTGGCAACATTATATGAGGTTTCACATTGGTATTTAAATCATTCTTTCACAAACAATTTTAGGGGAAAAGAAAAACATGTAAGAAGTAGTATGTTTCCATGTGAGAATACTACTTAAATCCAAGTCCTTTGATTTTTCTTTCTTAAGTCAAATGCTGATGCATAATTCATTAGGAGAGTATAATGGCAGGGGTTGGGAGGGCTGGTGACCAATTTGCAAAATACACAAAGGAAAAAACCTTGTAGTTTTTCCAGCAGCAATCCAGCAAGTGAAAACAGCCACAGAATGTGTGAGAAAAAGCACTGATGATGTCAGAGGACCCAGATTCTAATCCTTCCTGTAACCAGAAGACAGATTTGGGTAGGTCACTACCATCTTGAGACCTCAATTTCTTCATCTCCAAAGTGAGGATAAAACTGCTTGGCCTAAATGTCAAATAGATAGCTAGCAGGAAGCAGCCGCATAGCACAGGGGGATCAGCTCGGTGCTTTGTGACCACCTAGAGGGGTGAGATAGGGAGGATGGGAGAGAGATGCAAGAGGGAGGGGATATGGGGATATAGGTATAGCTGATTCATTTTGTTTTAAAGCAAAAACTAACACACCGTTGTAAAGCAATTACACTACAATAAAGATGTTTTAAAAAAAAAACTGCTTGGCCTATTTACATCACACAGTTCTCATGAGGAGTCAAACACTATGGAGGATGGGAAAGCACTTTGAAAAAAATACATCGTACATAAATGGTCACACATATCATCACAGAAATCTCAGAAATTTAGCGCAAGGCAATGACTTTTCAGTAAATCTTTAAATAGCTTGGATATTTTAAACTCTATTTCTGTCACTCTCACCAAAATTAACTTGGAAATTTTTTTGCAGAGTTTGCTAAAATCAATCAATTGTCCTCTTCACAATTTTTAGAAATTACCTCATAGTCAACTGTTGGATGCAGAGTCTTTTTCAGACAATGGGTTCATTGCATAATTGTAGACATAGTTTCTATTCAGTAGGAAGCTATAATAAAGAAGTCATTTCTCAGTTCTAAATTGTAGACATAGTTTCTATTCAGTAGGAAACTATAATAAAGAAGTCATTTCTCAGTTCTTTAAATGTTAATACTCAAAGCACCAAAAGAGAATTTGTGGAATTCAGAAAATAAAAAACAGAAAATAAAAAACATAATTGAAGGGCTTCCCTGGTGGCGCAGTGGTTGAGAATCCGCCTGCCGATGCAGGGGACACGGGTTCGTGCCCCGGTCCGGGAAGATCCCAGATGCCGCGGAGCGGCTGGGCCCGTGAGCCATGGCCGCTGAGCCTGCGCGTCCGGAGCCTGTGCTCCGCAAAGGGAGAGACCACAACAGTGAGAGGCCCGCCTACCACAAAAAAAAAAAAAAAAAAAAAACATAATTGAAGCTATTATGAAGACTGAAGTAAGTAGAAATTTTTTTTTTTTTAAACCTTCTCTGCTACTTTGTCAAAATGCCCATGTTTTCTGGTCCAGATGAAAACTAAACAAGCTTGAGTTTCTTCTCTCACTGGGTGGCATACACTAGTGAACCCACCCAGCACTGCCACTCACAGAAAGCATGGGAAACAAGGAAGTAAAATGATCTTCTGAAGAGTAACTTTTACTTACCAGAAACTGGAGGGGAGAGGAGGGACTTTAGCTATTTTGCTGGAAGGTACACAGATTAAACCGAATGACTTGTGCGTCCTTTCAAATTAACTCCATTTAGAAAACCTCTCATTAAATGTAATCTAATTTAAATGCGTATCGGAACCGCTTATATTTAACTCTTCTCTTGATGAGCAATTAGTTTTATTCTTGCTTTCCTTTCCTGATCTACTTACAGCTAAAATACAGCAGAGGTAAGAAACATTTATTAAATTATCTTTTGCTGAGCTTTCTAGATCCAAACAAATCCTTCTCCCCCTCCAACCCTCACCTCAGCCATTGGGAGGTGGACAAGACAAGACAAAAATTCGGTTTTTGCTCTCTTCACAAGTCATAATCAAATGACAAGGAGACATATAAAGAGATGCTCAACAGCACTGGTCATCAAGAAAATGTAAGTCAAACCCACAAGATAACCATTGCACATTCACGACAATGACAAGAATGACAAAGACAGAAAATAACAAGTATAGATGAGGTGTGGAGAAAATGGAACACTCACAGACTACTAGTGGGAATGTAAAATAGTGCAGCCACTTAGGAAAATAGTCTGGCAGTTCCTTAACTGGTTAAACATAGAGTTATCACATTACCAGCAACTCCACTCCTAATATACCCAAAAGAACTGAAAATAGGTACTCAAACAAAAACTTGTAAAGGAATGTTCATAACAGCACTATTCATGATCACCAAAAGGTGGAAACAATCCAAATGTCCATCAATTGATGCATGGCTAAACAAATTTGGTGTATCCATACAATGGAATCACAGTGAAATAAAACAAATTTGGTGTATCCATACAATGGAATCACAGTGAAATATTAGTTGGCCATCAAAAAGGAATGAAGTACTTGCTACACATAATGAAGGTGTATGCTACAACATGTTAAACGTTGAAAACATTTTGCTAAGTGAAAGAAGTCAGTCACAAAAGATTACATATTATGTAATTCCATTTATATGACTAGTCTAGAACTGGCAAATCTATATAAAAAGATTAATGATTGCATAGGACAGGGGGGATGAGGGCATAGGGGGTGATAGCTAAAGGATATGGAGTTTCTTTTTGAAATGATTAAAATGTTCTAATCATTGTGGTGACAGTTGCACAGATCTGTGAATATATTAAAAACCATCTTCTGGGTATATACCCAAGGAAAATAAAATCAGGATCTCAAAGAGATATCTGCACTCCCATGTTCACTGTAGCATTATTCACAGTAACCAAGATATGGAAACAACCCAAATGCCCTTCAACTGATGAATGGATAGAGAAAAATATATATCTGTATAAAATGAAATATTATTCAGCCATGAGAAAGAAGGAAACCCTGCCTTTTGTGACAGCATGGATAGACCTTGAGAATATATGCTAAGTGAAATAAGCTAGACAGAGAAAGACAAATACTGTATGATTTTGCTTTTATATGGAATCCAAAAATAAGAAAAAAATCCAACCACAGACACAAAGTAGATTAGTGGTTACCAGGGTCTGCAGTAGTGGGGAGAATGGGGATTTATTGGTCAAACGGTACAAAGTTGCAGTTACGTAGAACAAATAAGTGTAGATATCAAATGTACAGGCATGATGACTATACTTACTACCGTACTGAACACTGGAAAAATGCTGAGAGTAGATTTCAAATGTACTTTATCACACATAAAAATGGTAACATATGAGGAGATATGTTAGTGGGCTTGACTATAGTAATCATTTCACTATGTATGTATATATCAAGTCATCATATTATACACATAAAATATATACAATTTTTATTAAAAATACAGAAATGGGAAAAACTCTTACTTGTACAAGTTAAATGGGTGAATTGTATGATATGTGAATTAAATTTCAATAAAGCTATTGCCAAAAAAAAAAGAAAGAAAGAAAAAAGAGAAGAAAGTATGCAATTTTAGAGATCAGGTAAACTAATAATTGTACTTCAAAATTCAAATCACTTTAATTGTAGTAATTTCATTATAAAAATCTTTTCAACAAACAACAAAAATAATAATAAAAACTACCATTTATCTAGAATGTACTATTTGCTGGGAACCTTACACACTTCATCTCAAACTTTCTTAACGTTCAGATGTTTTTATTTCCATGATGCAGTTAAATGAGAATCTAAGAGAAAGCATAAGTTGTGGTCACACAGTTAGAAAACCAATGGCACCAGAACACGTACCCAAGGTTACTTGACACCAAGGCTGTGCTCTTTCTCCTACATTATGACATCATAATTAAAAGAGACAGAATCATGTTCTCTCTATCAGGCCCAAAGAAAACTACTATATGAGTAATTTAGGTATAAAGAAGGGAAAAAGCATTCACCCAGTGTTAATTGTACCTGTATTACATGATATTTTCATTCATTCTTTAAATGAATTTCCTGAGAGTCTACTATCTGCAAAATAGAGAGATGGTTGTAAAACCTTTTTAAATGAATATTTTATTCATTTGCAGTCTTTGTTTATTTATCTTGTTAATGTATCTTATGATTCAGGCTTATTTCAAATATAATCATCAAAAAGCCACAGAAATGTAGTAAGCTCCATATCACTCCAAATGCAGTAAGCACTCAATATTCTAAATATATATGCCAAAATAGAAAAGTGATGCTTCCTATTTGTAATCAACAGGATTAAACTCTCCAGAATCCAGAAGGGTTATGAATGCAGTATTTGCAGGTCTAAATCCTAAGTCTGTATGCTTATTTGGATCCACAACTTAGAACTGGATCTTAATAAACTTGCCCCAAACTTCCTATTTCTATTTTCCTATGTAAGGTTAAATCTCTATAAACATAAAGAAAAACATATCAAAAATCATGGTAGGGACTTCCCTCGTGGTGCAGTGGTTAAGAATCCGCCTGCCAATCTACAGATTCAATGCAATCCCTATCAAACTACCACTGGCATTTTTCACAGAACTAGAACAAAAAACTTCACAATTTGTATGGAAACACAAAAGACCCCAAATAGCCAAAGCAATCTTGAGAACGAAAAATGGAGCTGGAGGAATCAGGCTCCCTGACTTCAGACTATACTACAAAGCTACAGTAAATAAGACAGTACAGTACTGGCACAAAAACAGAAATATACATCAATGGAACACGATAGAAAGCCCAGACATAAACCCACACACATATAGTCACCTTACCTTTGATAAAGGAGGCAAGAATATACAGTGGAGAAAAGACAGCCTCTTCAATAAGTGGTGCTATGAAAACTGGACAGGTATATGTAAAAGTATGAAATTAGAACACTGCCTAACACCATACACAAAAATAAACTCAAAAATGACCTAAATGTAAGGCCAGACACTATCAAACTCTTAGAGGAAAACACAGGCAGAACACTCTATGACATAAATCACAGCAAGATCCTTTTTGACCCACCTCCTAGAGAAATGGAAATAAAAACAAAAATAAACAAATGGGACCTAATGAAACTTAAAAATTTTTGCACAGCAAAGGACACCATAAACAAGACCAAAAGACAACCCTCAGAATGGGAGAAAATATTTGCAAATGAAGCAACTGACAAAGGATTAATCTCTAAAATTTACAAGCAGCTCATGCAGTTCAATAACAAAAACACAAACAACTGAATCCAAAAATGGGCAGAAGACCTAAATAGACATTTCTCCAAAGAAGATATACAGATTTCCAACAAACACATGAAAGAATGCTCAACATCATTAATCATTAGAGAAATGCAAATCAAAACTACAATGAGATACCATCTCACACCGGTCAGAATGGCCATCATCAAAAAATCTACAAACAATAAATGCTGGAGAGGGTATGGAGAAAAGGGAACACTCTTGCATTGTTGGTGGGAATGTAAATTGATACAGCCACTATGGAGAACAGTATGGAGCTTCCTTAAAAAACTACAAATAGAACTACCATATGACCCCGCAATCCCACTACTGGGCATATACCCTGAGAAAACCATAATTCAAAAAGAGTCATGTACCAAAATGTTCATTGCAGCTCTATCCACAATAGCCAGGACATGGAAGCAACCTAAGTGTCCATCAACAGATGAATGGATAAAGAAGATGTGGCACATATATACAGTGGAATATTACTCAGGCATAAAAAGAAATGAAATTGAGTTATTTGTAGTGAGGTGGATGGACCTAGAGTCTGTCACACAGAGTGAAGTAAGTCAGAAAGAAAAACAAATACTGTGTGCTAGATTCCATATATGGAATCTAAGAAAAAAAAAAAAAAAGGTCATGAAGAACCTAGGGGTAAGATGGAAATAAAGACACAGACCTACTAGAGAATGGACTTGAGGATAGGGGGAGGGGGAAGGGTAAGCTGTGATGAAGTGAGAGAGTGGCATGGACATATATACACTACCAAACATAGGGTGGATAGCTAGTGGGAATCAGCCGCATGGCACAGGGAGATCAGCTAGGTGGTTTGTGACCACTTAGAGGATGGGTAGGGAGGGTGGGAGGGAGGAAGACGCAAGAGGGAAGAGATATGG
Organism: Kogia breviceps; assembly: GCF_026419965.1. Taxonomy (NCBI): domain Eukaryota; kingdom Metazoa; phylum Chordata; class Mammalia; order Artiodactyla; family Physeteridae; genus Kogia; species Kogia breviceps. The sequence continues at coordinate 67,914,383 of NC_081321.1, read as the reverse complement.
GAACATATGTATATGTATAACTGATTCACTAACATATCATTGTACAGCAATTATACTCCAATAAAGATGTCAAAAAAAAAAAAAAAAAAAAAGAATCAGCCTGCCAATGCAGGGGGCACAGGTTTAATCCCTGGTCCAGGAAGATCCCACATACCGCAGAGCAACTAAGCCTCATGCGCCACAACTACTGAGCCTGCATGCTGCAACTACTGAAGCCCATGCACCTAGAGCCAGTGCTCCACAACAAGAGAAGCCACCATAATGAGAAACCCACTCACTGCAACGAAAAGTAGCCCCCGCTCGCCACAACTAGAGAAAGCCCATGCACAGCAACGAAGACTGAATGCAGCCAAAAAAAAAAAAAAAATCACAGTAAATAGGTGGATCTCTTTAGAACTACTCACTAAACCACATGAAATTGCTGATCTTTGACCATTCTTGGACAGACAAAATGGCACTGCCATATGGTTCATACTACACTTAAGAATTGCACATTTTCTGGGCTTCCCTGGTGGCGCAGTGGTTGAGAATCCGCCTGCCGATGCAGGGGATGCGGGTTCGTGCCCTGGTCCGGGAGGATCCCACATGCCGCAAAGCGGCTGAGCCCATGAGCCATGGCCGCTGAGCCTGCGCGTCTGGAGCCTATGCTCCGCAACGGGAGAGGCCACAACAGTGAGAGGCCCACATACTGCAAAACAAACAAACAAAAAGAATTACACATTTTCTGAGTTCAGGCTTTATATTCAAACTGTTGGCCAACTCTTAACCTTCATTGTGTATAAGAGCTCCAGCACCAGAGTCCAGGGGACCAGAGTTCTAATCCAACACGGTCACTTAACAGACTTGTAACCATAAGTAAATTATGCCCTGAGCCTCCAGAGTTCCCCGTTCTGAAACCTGGGAATTAAAACATCGGCCTGGATTTACAGGTTTATTGTTGGGATATACTAGGAAAGCTCAGATTTCATAGATTTAAAGCACTGCCACATGTAGGGAATATTAGTTTCTATCTTGCTTTGCTTTGCAACTTCCACAATATTCTGCAACATGAAAGAGTAGAGGAACTTTTTTGGTTTTTAACCGGATTAGATGAAGTTTGAAATCTAACTCCACAACAACCCATTTTGTGTCCTTGGGGATGCTGCCTAACAGTGTTCCTTAAATTGTCTCATCTATAAAACTGGTAAGGAGCGGGCAGCCACTGTTTTGCTCCTGATAATTGGTTCCATGCAGGAATATGAGCCCACGGTTGTCAACTTTTTAAAATTTTTTTTGAATTAAGAAAGGTATAAATATGAACAGAGGAGTAAAGTGTCCTAATTTTTAGATGTTGGCTACCTACTGTTTTTTTGTTTTGTTGTTTTCCTTTGCTTTTTATTTTTTTGTAACACAATGCAGAATAACCAAAGAACTAGGCTGCCAATTTACAACTTCAGAAATGTACAAAATGCCTGATATATTGTCAGTGCTAAACAATTTACTGAATGAATGCCCTCTGGATAATTAAAAGAGGTCCCTTGAAGATTTCAAGGTGTTTTGTGTTGTTCATTTCCTGCTTTGGATTTTCCAATTGTTTCTAATTTTTAAAAGAGCCGATTTTTATTTGTTCAATTTAGGTGCCTAAAATAAGTCTCTTAAAGTACACAATATAAAATTACCCTTCACCTATTACTCTTAGGAGTAAAATCAGCAGATAATAAATTTGCCTTGGGAGCAGGTTCACAATGTGGTGAAGAATTTTATCACTGAATTGCTTTAAGGTGCTCAACTTCCAGGCATACCAGGGTAGGGGTGATAAATTCCTCATGGATACAAACACCCCAGCATTCTAAATCACCCTCTCATCTTCCACCCTTACATTTGTGATGCTTTAAATATGAATATGTTAATTTCTCAGCAGACTGTGTAAAGAACAATGCTTGTATATGAGAAGCAGAAAAGGCTCATGGGCATTTCAATAACTAAGCCTTGGTCTTACGTATAAACCTCCTCATTTTCTACGTAATGAATGATGCAACACAGGGTACTGTGGTGCACAGCCTTAAAGAACACTCTACTTGATTCAATGATAAATCCAGACACCTGACATATGTCTGTCCCCACAGTTAACTGGCACTCAGAAACAATTTACCAAATATTCCAAAGCATCCAAATATGAAGGCACCATTAAAACTTGGCAAGCGTCCACTAATTCTGATAATAGCACCACTACCATTTTTAATTCTACCACCAGCAATTTGTGCCATTCTCTGATGGCGCAAATAAGAATAGATGATTAGAAGTAAAAGCTTGTTCCTTAGAACACAATATTTACATTTTGTGTAATAAAATATAATGAAAAGTTGACATTTTGCCCAAAGATGTACCAGATTTGCCAAAGATTTACCAGAAAAGTCTATTGCGTTCAAAACTGGATTCATTTGACCAACAACAACAACAAAAAAAAGAAAAATTATTTACACACTGAGTTTTCCAAAAGAAATAAAGCAAAAGAACCAAAACACCTAGTACCCCTCTCCTATTCAATTTTACATAATATTGGATAATTTAATTTTCACTATTTCATAATGACAAAAATATAACTAAATGATAATAACGTGATCGGATTTGGGAGGGAGTGGGGAGGGGGAGAGGAGGAAGTAATTGCTTTTGTCATCATTATCTTTTAGAGGTACCTTCACTAATACAGTCACGAGGCACCCTTTGCATTGATGGTAACAGAATGTGAACTTTCTAACCAAGGTTGTGTCCTACTTATGTTCAAGTCCCATGATCCAAGAAACAAACCAAGACCAATAAACAGAGGAGCAATCCTGTAAAGATCCTTCCTGGTTTCTCTAAGGGAAGACTCAAAGTCCCACTGAGTCATTTTTAATATTTAACTTTAGAATGCCAGTTATGAAAATATTTTAATTATCTTTTTCTGTTTTTTTTTTTTTTTTAATTCCTAGTCCCTAACACAGATCTTGAATATAGAAGGAAGGGAGCAAGTAGCGAATCTGGGGGAGGTAGAAGCCAGCTTAGCCATCTTGCACATTATCCAAAAGGAGACCAGAAACAGCAAGTCACAAGAGGCAAAAGGAAAATGCTTCACAGATCCTAAACAAGCAAACAGCTGAAAGACTGGCATTAAAAAAAAAAAAGACAAAAACATCTTTTTTTTTTTTTAAAGTCCAGGCACAATTTTCGGGGCGCCTTTTCTGAAGCACTCTGACATGCCTTGATACCTCTAAGAGCACTTTTCTCTTACAGTCCAGTGAAAACAACAGCTAAAATAAAATATTTATAATGATCCCAACTCCAAGCACTTTCTTTTATAACTTTATTGAGTTTTACTTTATATCATAAAATTCACCTATTTCAAGTGTACAATTCAATGATTTTTAGTAAACTTACTGAGTGGGGCAGCCATCATGATAAATCAATTTTAGAATATTTCCACAATCTTATTAAGATCCCTGATGTTTGTTTGCATTAATCCCATTCCCACTCCCAAGAAGCCACTAATCTACTTTCTCTGTTCTATAGACATTTGCCTTTTCTGGGCATTTCACATGAATGGAATCACACAATATTCTATCACTTTCTAAATATGTAAAATCACTTAACTTTGCTATGCCTCATTTTCCTCACAATGATCGTACCTATATCTCACAGAGCTATTATAAGGAATAAATGAGATAATCCATGTAAAGTGCTTAGAACCCTGGCTGGCTCATGTCAAAGGAACAATACACTAACTTAAAGTAGTTAATACCCTACTATGGTTTGCTGTCTACTACAGATTCTATGTCAGCAGAGCCTCAAATTCAACATGTCCAAAAATGAACTCTCCCTTCAAAACTGCTTTTCTCCTAAGTCTCTTCACACAGAGAACACTGAGTATCCAGACAGTTATCAGAAACTTCCATAAATTCTTTCATTCTTTCCTACCCATTCTCACATCCAGTCAGCAAGTTCTAGAGTCCTCTTTCCTCCCTTGAATTTGCCTCTTTATCTTCATTCCCTGAGCTTTAGTCACAGTTCTCATTTTTTTTTCCCTGATTTAGTGCAAAAGCTTCCTACCTGTTCTCTCTACCTTCAGTGGTGTTTTTCTCCAATCCATCCTGCTTCTGTCAGAGGATTCTCTCTTAATATGCAAGTCTGATCATCTCTCTCTCCTTCAAGGGTCCCCCTAGCTTACAGTTGAGCTCCTTAACATGATACCCAGGGCCCATCACAAACTGATTTCTACCTACTTCTGTATTTCCATCCCTGGCCAGTCTCCCAAATATGCCCTTGGTACTGGTCGTTCTGAACAACCTGCGGTTTTCTCAATGTGTGAGACAGTCTTAGGGCTTCAGGCAAGCTAGTCAGTTCACAGCACCCCCGAGACGCCATTTGCCTTTCCCAAAGCTCAGCTCAAGTGTCACTTTGTTAATCAGATTCCAGGTCATGAATCACCAAGCATGATTTGGAGATACCTTCTCTGTCCAGAGTTGAATGAGGTAATACTCAAAAAGAAGCTCTCACAGTGCCATCAAATCAGTGAAGTGGCTCTTCTTGAGCCCCAGTTCAGCATCCCTTGACTTTGGTGAAGGGTAGGGGTGGGGAAAGTATGGAGGAGGGAGGAAGGTGTGTGGGAAAGGGAGGAGAAGCAGAGAGAGGAAATGGGGAGAGGAAAGAGAAATAGGATATGAAAGGACAGGAAGGGAGGAGGGAAAATGGAAGATGATAAAGGTAATGCGTGCTCCCTGAGGACAAAGGATGTTGGAGGAGAAAGAGGAAGAAGGGGTAAGACCCACATCTCTGAGGGGAGGCTTTTCTTTTGGGCATGAGCCTTTAGTAACAATGTGAACCCTTTCTGTTCCCCCTACCTGTGATGATAACCATACCATTTTTCTTTCTATTTTTCTGATTCTGAAACAATACCACTCACAGTGATTCTAGCTCTAAAGTGGAGGAAAAATTTACACACTTCCATCTGCTGGAGACAACATTTCATTTCCTTTCTAAAGCATTCTCCACATTAACTGTCAATCAACCAAGAGTTACTTTTCAGCTTCTCCATCTGTTTTCATTTTTTTCATTTCTTTCATCAGAATCCATGGAAAACTAGACTTATTTCAATACGCCATAAATATCAAGGATATTTGGGTGAAAGAATCAGAGTTAAAAGAGGTATTAGAGGTTATCCAAATCAGCAGTTTCCAATATTTTCTCCACAGGCCCCTTTAAGTATATCCACCTGCACTCAACCCAAGGCCTGGCTTTCAAATAGTTTCTACACCTAACTTTGTCTTTTCACAAAGCAGCTTTCAATTTTATTAACCAAAAATCAAAGCTAACAATCAGATTTTCTGACAAACATAAGCTGCTCAGTGCTAAGACCTCTGAATTTATATAATTATTGATCAAAACCCAAGACAAAACAAAATCTCAACATTTTGTTAGCCTATACGATCCCATATTGGATAACTACAAGCTTAGCGGTTTTAATGGAAGTTGATGGTAGATTCTGATTGTGAATTTCCATGTCCCTTCCCAGGCTTCAAGCTACTGACTACAGCCAAACTCTTCCAAGTTTAGAGAGGTGAAAGCCCAAGAAATCCTAGAGCTCTCAATACTGCTGATGATCCTTCTTTTCTGCAATGTTTCTTCACAGGACCTTAATAAGTGTCTTCTTATCTTGTTCTCATCTTGGAATGCACAAAGAGAATTTAAGGAGTCCATGAACTTGGATGGAAAAAAAGTACATCTTAGCTTTCACTAGTCGTAAAGAAACTTAGCAATGCCTTTAATTCTGAATAAAGGCAACTAACCACAGCAGTGATTTCATCACCAGTAGGAATCACAGATGCTTTTCTATCACAGTACAATTGTTGCAAATTTCTCAAAAAATCATTTACCCTCATCACCACTTCGATATTATGGCAGTTAATGGATCTACCACCTGCTTTTGTTATTAAGTAGATTAATAAAGAAGGATATATTTCACTATACAATCACTTGGTATTTTAGTATTTTGAGAAATATATTTCAATTGGGGGGCTTCTATATGTTTTGTTTTATGCAAGTAAATACAATTTTTAAGGAAGAAGTCCATAGGTTTCAACAGATGGACGAAAGGATCCACGACACACAAAAAAAGCTGCTTTGAAAGCAAAATTCACTCAAATGCATCTCGGTGTAGCCTGCAATAACAAGATGGGGTAATAAAAAGTAAGTGCTTCTTTGAGTAAATCGTGCAATCTAACACAGTTAGAGGGAAAAACAGGAATCAATTTCAGATCTCCCAAACTCTCATGTATTCCGATGCTTTCATAGAGAAGGTCAGGAGCCTGAGCTTCGGAGACAGACATGTGTGGTTTCAAATCTGATTCATCATTTAATGGCCAATGACCTCAGGCAAGTTACTTAACCTCACAGAACCTGTTTCCATGTTTATAATAACTGCCTTATTGGATTGAGAGGATGAACTGCAATGAAATATGTAAAGAGCTTACTATGATATTTTGCACATAATTTAATTATTAAGAAGATATAATAGGGACTTCCCTGGTGGTGCAGCAGTTAAGAACCCGCCTGCCAATGCAGGGGACATGGGTTCAATCCTGATCCATGAAGATCCCACATGCCGCGGAGCAATTAAGCCCATGTGCCACAGCTACTGAGCCTGCACTCTAGAGCCTGTGAGCCACAACTACTGAACCCGCCTGCCACAGCTACAGAAGCCCACGCACGTAAAGCCCGTGCTCCACAACAAGAGAAGCCACTGCACACCACAAGGAAGAGTAGCCCCCTCTCACTGCAACTAGAGAAAGCCCATGTGCAGCAACAAAAACCCAACACAACCAAAAATTTTTAAAAAATTTTAAAATACAAGATATAATAATCTACTTCACGCCTAAATATCTTTATGGAGTTTTTCAAAATACTATTTATATCCCACATAGCTTTACCATTCTCTAAAACTTTACTGTAAAACATACTTTACATACTTTACAGTATGATGCCACTCTCCACATAACCCTCAAAATCAGGGCCTACTTTCTTCTCAAAAGAACTCATGGCCCCAGAAGATCTGAAGGTAACAGCTAGTGCACCGTGGCCCTGACTCTAGTTTCCATCTTCAGACTACTAATAAGTCCATCTTTGAGCCCCACATTAAGTCACACTACTTCCTCCTGCCTACTCCCTCCTGATCATCATCCTGGGCTATCATTATCCATGCTGAAGACACATGCAAAACTCTGCAGTAACAGCTTTGAAGTCTCCATCATTCTAACAACCTGACATTTCCTCCATGAATCCATATGATTCACCATTTGCATGCCATTCCACTAACAGAGCACCTGACAGATTAGACAGAAAATTAAAGTGTATGAAGCTGAATTGGATTTCATGCTCGTAACAACCCTATGAGATCAGGAATTACTCTCCTCTTCATAAATGAGCAAGCCCAGGTTCAGACAAGGCACGACTTGCCGCCTGTAACACTGCCAGAGAGTAAAAAAATTGAAGAATAAACTCAAGGACTCCCACTAGTCAATGATCCATCATACTTGATTTTTCTTCCCTTTATTAACAGAAATATTTAGCCCATTTTCTCCATTTCTTATTCCCCTGGAGAATTAAATATACAACTTCTAAATATTTCCCTTTTTAATGCATTATTCAGGTATTATGTTCATAATGATCATGATTCATTCAGATCTTGAGTTAAGTACACAATAGGCGAGCTGGAAATGACTTGAGGTAGAAATACTGGACTGCCTAGAAAAGAAAGAAGCATGCTGGCAAAAGCAAGAATCCAAGCAAAAGAAGAAAGAACCCAAGCTACGACAGCCGGATCAAAAGAGGAACAATTAAAAGGGAGACTGTAATGTATTTTGAACTTTGTGGAAGAAAACAGGGTACCCATGTTGGAAGCCACATTCTCCTTGATGTAGCTCAAAATGATCAATGTGATTAGAGCAGAGCCAATAAGATGTCTAGATTCAGACATGAACCCCTGCCAGTGGGGAACTGTGTCTCAATTGATCACACAGCACCAAGCCAAACCCTTAAATTTGAAATGTGAGTTGGGAGGGTAACTTCAATATAAACACTGATTTTACGGATACGATTTCAACAGTACACATTTTCCTATTACTCCCATAAAGTATTTCACTGATATCTAAATACCTCCAAGCCTTACATAATGTAAGTGCTTGGACACGTTCACATATCACCATATCTTTGGCTCAGAGCAACATCAATTCACCACTTGCATATTGAAAAAACTACAGAATTACCACAGGCCTAGAACTGCTGCCAACAAATTTACTGCCTCTGTGCTATTTGTAAATTGATTGTTTCTTCTTTGGCTTATGGCAAGTAGAGAATTGCATATAAATGCATCTATATTACATATCTACTCATAAAATTTAACATTAGGATTGAACTTGCCCCAAACTCAGAATATTGTGATACCCTTTAAACAAAGTATTACAATACATGTTTGATTTAATGTGTCTCTTCTAGCTTAATGTTTTTTAATTGATTTCACTAGCTCCAGGTCAAAACCTTTCTACCTAAATGTCTGCTTTCACAGGAACTGTTTATTACCTGGCTTATGAATTAAGAATTTTTAATAGGCCCTTATTGAAAATCAAATGAACAGGTTATTTGGTGTTGCTTTTAAGCAGAACAGGTGGCTACTGGCTAAAATGTATTCTACTTATCAGGCCTCCCAAGTTCATTTCACATGCAAACATAATTAGTTATCGTTCAAATTAACTATTGAAAATAATACCAAAGGCAGCATTTTCCACTCGGTAAGGATTAATCTATCTATTATTTTCAATTTGCAAACCAACCTTCGAGGTACAAATTTTGAAAAGCCAGGTACGCCTGCTTTGTAAATCTTACACTTCTAGCCTCACAAGTTAACAAGACTCCTGAAAAGTTTAAGAATCAGATATAATCCTGCAGTAGGCAGTCCTGGTCCTGACACCGATTTTTCTACCTGAGGACAACCACATCCGAACCGCAACCATTTGACAAGCGGAGACTCAACAGAACGTGTAAAATGGCAATCCAGTTCAAAGCAGAAACATACGGCCTTTTTCCTTGCCAATAAGAAAAAAAAACAGCACATTATTGAACACATTTTATCAAGGGTGCCCCTTGGGGAGCCCAGAGAATGAAAAAGCATCAAGACGAGGCTGTCAACAACCAAGCAGTGACGCACTCTGTAGGTGCCAAAAGCTCAATCACAGAAAATCAGGACCAGTGGGCCGACCCTGTGAGAACTAGATACCAGAAGAATATCAAACAGCTGCTTAGGGCTGAGCTAAAGCCAGGCCCAGACCCCGACCCGGGGTGGGGTGGCGGGGGGGGGAGGTCAAGCAAAACACTCGGAGAGCAGGTTGAATCAAAGCCTGAAACAATGTAACAAAGCAGCAGACAGCTGGGCAACAACTGCTGGGAAACGGCAGGCTTGCGGCTCCAGAGGCAGGGGAGCCAGGTTCACAAACAGCTCCGGCAGCGTTCCCTAGGCGGCTGCTCTGAGATGAAAGCAGCGGGCGCTTCCTTGAGGCCCAACGGGACTGCCAGGCTGCACAGCTCACAAAGACATATTGTTGCCTGAAAACCCACTGCTCACGAACTCACTCAGGATCCAGGGACGAGTTAGGACAAAACCCATAAACGACTGCAGCCCATGTGGCATCCATGCCATCTAGTCACTTACTGCTATTCTAGACAAACAGGCCGCGGTTTGCCAAGTTCTACCAAAAGTCACCAGTGAGGACTCACTATAGTGTCATCCAAGAGAAAGGGAAGTCAGTAACATTTCACATCTGTAAGACTGACCTTGAGTTTTAACTCCTAACAAGTGTATCTTTTAGACCTGTGTTTCCCACCAAATGTCAGGGAACCCCTGAGAGGGCCCAGGGACCAGTAAGATCGTCCCCTGCTCTCAGGGACCAGTAAGATCATTGCTGGAAGAGTTTTAAAGGCATGTGTTTCCATTTAGATCAGAGGGTGGCAAACTTTTTGGTTAAGGGCCAGACAGTAAATGTTTCAGGCTTTGCGAACCCCAAGGTCCCTGTTGGAACTACTCAACTCTGCCATTGTAGAGAGAAAGCAGTCAGAGACAACAAGTACACAAATGGGTGTAGCTGTTTAAAAAACAGGCTACAGGGTACACTGGCCCACAGGCTGTAGTGCCTACTCCCAATTTAGATGATAGTCCAGAATACACACACACACACACACACACACACACACACACACACCCGTATGAATGAATGTTCTACCTCATATGTGTGACCACCTCATAACTAAGTAAGGCCACATGACTTCTGACATTGCATTTATGATCGAGTTGGCACCAAAGAGTACTACTCAAATGGTTAAGGGTACTAACAGACTGGAAGTGGACATCACGGGTTCCATGGACATCTGTGGTCTCCCCCTCTTCGCAGAATCCCTTTTCCTTCCTTCTAATGAACGCCCTCTTTCCTATACTGCATATGGCATGGGCTAGGCAAACCTGCTTCCTCTTCACTCCGATGCCAGAACAGAGTACATTTCATGGATGAGCTTGTAACCTGAGTCAGGATAACTAAGATCCCCTCTGGAGCATTCTGGGAGAGCTAAGGAAGAGATCTTAGGCTGCCACTGGCCACAATGCCCACCAAGATGGCCATACCAAGAGATGGAGAAAGAAACGAAGTCTTCAGGCCTCATCAGGGCTCTTAGGTTCAGACAAGCAAGAGGTTCTACCTTTCCTGAACTGGGCTTTGGGCACTTGAAACCTTATTATCAAAATAAAACATGCTAGCAAAAATAAAGGGTGATGACAATGTTTTAGCAGCAATTCAAAGCAGCAGTCCAGACATGCCAAACTCCAAAACACCCACAGCATCTCCATGCTGTGACATCTCACTGCTTCTTCTTACTCACTGAGGAAAAAAAGCACATCCCTCCACCATCTTTCACCCCAAACTGATCTACATGTCTGCTTCCTTTTACACCCACTTGCTCCAGACAGAAACCTGAGAATAGTCCCTCTCCTACAACCCTCCACATTCAGCTTGTTACCAAGTAACATCAACTTTTCTTCACCTTTTCCTTTCTATTTCACCCCAATTTTTTTCACCTCTGTTTCTACCTTATTTTAGCCCTCATCGCGAACAGAAATACAAATCCTCCAATATAATCCTATAATGGACCCCTTTCTGGTCTCTCTGCTTTGGATTTCACCCTTCTTCAGACAGTTCTCCAAATTTTATCAGGGAACACAAGACCCTCGGTGATCTGGCTCTCACCTACCTTGCCAATTCAACTCTTTTCCCTCCCGCTCCCTATCCTCTACTCTAGCTTTATGCCCTGCTCTTTGGACACCATGCCTTTCTCTTTCTGCACATTTTTTCCCCCAAATAATCCTCCCTCTCCCTCATTTTATTAAGCTATTTCTTATTTGTTCTTCAGGAATCAGTTCTCACAAGTGCCTCCCTCATCCTCCCTCCCAGTCTGGGTCAAGTGCCCCTCTTACGTACTCACAATCATAAGCATGTCTCCTTGTTAGGGAAACTGTCTGTTTACTTGGTCTCCCCACCAGACTCTAAGATCCTTGAGATTATGGACCACATCTTCTTCAGGGTCAGTGCCCCCCATATTAAACATGGTTCCTGACACAGCTAAGCATTTACAAATGCTTGCTAAAGGAACACAGGAATGACAGGAGCTGAAAGCATCCCACACTGATGCTTTCTTGGGAGATAACACACTTCTAGATAAGAATGACTTAACACTTTTAAATCAAAGGCGAATGTCTATTTGAGTGGATTTCCTGAATTTAAAATAAACCACATCAAATCTTTCTCCCAAACTTTGAATAGAATTATCATCTTTTTATACTGTAATCTGCAGAAATCAGTTTACTTAAATGGTCAACATACCCTTACCTTTTCTTTCTCTCCATCACTTCTAGTAACAACAGCTGTTTCTGGTCTCTGAGGTAAGTGACCAGAATACACAAAACAATTTACAATGTTATTACTAAGTATCCTTAAATCTTTCGGTTGGTATGTGTATGAGGAAATTATCTCTTTACCAGTTTTGCTGCTTTCTTAATTTCTATTCATCTCCTTTTTTCTAAAATCAATGCTGATAGAAGTTAGCAGGAACTGATATGATTTTTCTTGGGAAAAAAAATCCTTAAAATAAAATTAATCTCCTTTAAAGTGAAGGAAAACTGATAATATTTCACAAAAGAAATCACTCATTAGCTTCCATTTACTCAAGATTATGACAGAGAATACCATTCTGGTTTTCAATAAAGTTATAGCTACAGTGTTACTTTGGCCACTTTCTACCAATTTCAGTTGATTCTGGTAAACTCTTTCTGAACCCACAAATAGCCTGCAGACATACACAAAAGATCTTCTTCAAATGCAGTAGGTAAGCTGCATGCAAAGCATTTACTCTATTTTTATAGAGATTCCCAGTGATGCTCAAAGAAAAAACATTCTGGCTAAGTTCTGGTTTGTGTTTAAGTTTTTATTCCGGTTTAGAGAAAACTTTAAAGTAAATAACGTTCTTGTCATATCTTAGGTTTTACAGGAAATCTTTCATCTTCATTTTCAACCAGTTTTCATAAATAATGATGACATAAAAAGAAATAAAAGTGAAAATCTAAACTTAAGATTATTCTTAGTATTGAAAACAATATTAACTTTTAAATATCATATATGGTCTACCTTAAATCTACAAGGTTTGCATATATGAATAGGTTTTACAGGAAATCTTTCATCTTCATTTTCAACCAGTTTTCATAAATAATGATGACATAAAAAGAAATAAAAGTGAAAATCTAAACTTAAGATTATTCTTAGTATTGAAAACAATATTAACTTTTAAATATCATATATGGTCTACCTTAAATCTACAAGGTTTGCATATATGAATAAAGTGTCCATTTTAACATTAAATTTGCTAATTCTCTCAGGCTTTAGTTTGAAAAATAAACCCAACCCCCTCCCCAAAATCATAAATTCGCAGAATGCAAATTCTAAGTATACAAAGATGAACACCTGGGTATTTATTATGATAACTGCCTTTTAAAAAAAATACAAACAAGCTGCTATTTTATAACACACACCCCAAATTCAGCATGCAATCAAAATCTACACAGAATTTTTTGAAGCACCAAAGACCTACTTTCCACAAATACAACTGAATTCAGAGGATTTCCATTCTAACAAACTGTCTTGATTTAACCTCAAGAAGCTGTCAATCAGTTGCTGCTCTGGTTCCAATCCACAGAGGTACCAATCAAAATGACCCATCTTCCATTGCAGTGCCTCTGTTTTCCCCTCACGAAGAAAGGTCATCCCGATTTCTCTAGAATGATCCCTCCTCTATACCATAAAAGGAAAGCACTGTATCATAAACAAGAAAGGGGCAAAATACTCTTCAAGTCAACTCCTCTCAATTTCACCAAAGTTCATTTATAGGGATGTCAAACTTAACCTTCTCCTTCATAGTAGATAACCCTTCCTTTCCAGCCAACTCCTCACCCTGGAGAAATCCAGCTGTTGGTCTTTTCTTTAGTCTTAAAAATCAGCTGCTGAGGCATGTTTAATAAGGTCCTGAATTACTGGTTTTTGTACTCATTTAAATTAATCCCAGAGAGTTGAGAGCCATCGTACAGAAACCATTTGTCGTTTCCCTTTAATAAATTAAAACAGTATGATGGATTTTTTGTTTAACCCATCAGTAACAGAATCTGGTTTATTAAAATACGGGGTGAATTTCCACCTGAACATTCTAAAAATGTTCCAAGGAACAGATGTGCACTAGAGAAAACTAGGCTGCTACCCAATAAGAACCAAAAGTGCTCTCCTTTTTTGGAGCTTGCCACTTGCTGTTAGAATTTAGTTATCAATAGGAACAGAGTAATAAATATTCCAACCAATAAGAAGGTAACACATGAGAAATAAAATGATGATCATGGCTGAGGTAAAAACATCTTTGGTTGATACTGTTTGGTGTATTAATGCCTCATTTTCATTTTCACTGTAAAACATTAGATCCCTAGTTGATCTGGTATGTGTAGCAAAATGCCCAATGTTTTACTGAAAACGTTATCAATTGCCTCCAAATGGCCAATTTCATATATATTTCTTAGGCAAATGAGCCCAAACCCTAAACTCTATAACTGTGACCTGCTTTAAGCTGGAAGGACCCTGGAAGATCATTAGAGCATCACCCTGACTTTAAAGAGGAAACCATGTTATCAATACAGTAAACTTCAACATGCTAAGCTTACCTGGACTTTGAGGGGGAAAGCATTTTCTTTTTTTGTGGGGGGGGGGGGGAGTGGGGGAGAAAGCCAGAAATGTTAGTGTCAAATGGTAAGTAAACATGTGAAAGATCTGTTTTAATCAAGAAAGAGATCAATATTCCTAAATGCAGAACTACCTATAAATAATGTGAGTTGTAGGTCCTGGTGAGAGAGCAAGTTAGAGAGTAAAAAGCTTCCCAGAAAAGGCTTCAAAGAACAGAGCTTTTCTATACAATTTACTCACTGTAAAACAAGATATATAAAAAGTATTCCTGGGATTTGGGCTAACTGTCTATTCAACATTATTTATTGCAACATAACTGAAACAACTCCATATCTTCATTAAGATTTTTTCTTATTAATAAGGAATAACTTAATAGTAAGATCTGTCCTTAAACAATGATTTTCCTTAAAAATCTAAGCCACATATCAGAGAGTGAAACAATTCTTATATGATGCTAAGAAATCATAATTTTGCCTACACTCCTACCCACAGTAAGTATTATCTAATCTAAAGAAGAAAGTCACTTGAAGTGAAGAAGATGGGAGATTCTGAGTTCTGGTTTTCGCATGTACTTTTTTTTTAATTGGTTGTTCAATTAATTTTTTTTTATGTTTTAATTTTATTGGAGTGTAGTTGACTTACAGTGTTGTGTTAGTTTCAGGTATACAGCAAAGTGATTCAGTTATACAGTTAATCAAGTATATACCACAAACATTTTATTGGCAAAATTTGTATGTGTGTATGCACACATATGTGTGTATATAAAATGGTTAAATTTCAACATCATTTCTCCAAACCTATAACCCAAGATGAAAATTAAAATTATAAATTAGTAATTATTTAATATAATTCACCAAACTTTTCAGTGACACTAAATCTATCTGCAATACCAAGTTAAATATTATTGGAAATAAGTTTAAATTTTGAATATTGGCTTTAAAGAAAATTCCCTAAGTGCTCTATAATATTTTTAGATGTTATTATATAATGATTTTTAAATATCAGCTATAAAGTTAATGAATAATTTCTTGATCAAGAGAAATACTTAATAAGTATCCCAGACACCACTGTACCAGGCATTTTATAAAACTTATTAAATTCTCCCAAGAACTCTAGGTATTACTATCCTCATTCTATAGAACAGGAACAGAAGCTAAAAGAGTTTTAGTAACACAATCAAAATTACACAATTAGCAAGTAACAGTTCTGGGATTAGATCCCTAACTTATTTGGTTCCAAATCTCTTGTGGTCTTTTTACTTTTTGCCACCTTGTTGCTGGGAAAGGTCTAAAAGAAAAAAACATTTTCTAATTAGTTACAAAAATGTATCACCAGGTTTAGATATTAGATGTCACCATCTAATACATGTGCTAAGCACACTTACTACAGATTTTCAGTACACCACTGATTAACACAAACACTTCAATGCAGAAAAACTTCAGCTTATCTGACATCTATCTTTCCTAATCACTGGGCTGCCAGAACTGCTCTAAATCTGAACATACTCCCTAAAGAAAAGGGGTTTCATTGAAGAGAGAGATCATGAGTACCCAGTAACAATATACCCTGCCAAGCAGAACCAGAGTACCAAAGATTATTCACACCCGATGCACTGCAATTGGTCCTTTTACCCTGCAGAAGGAAAGAAGTGCTCAGATTGGCCAGAATATCTATTCAAAATAAGCACAGAGACCAGAAACAAAGGGAAAGCAGCAGAAAAGAAATACAGGAAAGCAAAACCTGCTTCTACGGTGAGACCAGGGACAGCTGACCAAAAGGGTGGACAGAGATTAGAAGCAGAGATGGGGCAGGCAATAGAAGCTGAGACAACAGGAGCTCAACCACTGACTCCGAGTGAGCCAGGACATGGAGTAGAACACAGCTCTGTTCTCAGAGGAGAAGGGAGTGAGATGCTAATGTACGGGGATAACTGAGTCATTCATCCTCTGGTCCAACACCGTCCACATCTGATTGTAACATCATGCAGCTTTTTAAACACACAGAAAACACTCATCAGACTATTCCATTCGGCCCTCACTCTGTGGTTGGCAGTTGTTACCATCATTTGCACTTCCTGACCCATTACAAGACCAAGTTTTAGAGGCTTAGTAGCTCAAGTACTAGTTAATAAAGTGTTATTTCCGAGAGTAAAGACCTCTCCTCTTTTATCTTAGCCCAGTGTTCTTTCACAATATTGCCTGTAGTACAGAGTACAGTGTTTTTAAAAGAAAGAAATAATTATAACTTATTTTAGAATAAGTTCTTTAAAAAGATTTCTACTAAGTAAGAATGTAAAACTTCACATATATATGGTATATTCACCTATTCAGAAATCCACCAAAGTGCCCAAAGGCTGAGGTATAGTGTACCAGGTTAAAAAAATCAAAGGGGCCCAAGCATTTCTAATACTATGTAGATATACCTTTACCCAGTAGCATCACCGTGCCTGAATATCATTAATAAATCTTTATCTTTTCTACTCTCAGCTGCCTAATGCCTATATTTTGCCACCTGCCTGACGTCTATAATCTTCATTCAGTGTAAGCCAAGTTTCCTTACAAGGGATTGTTCAACAAAAGTACAAACTCATCAAGGCACTGACTATAGACTCAGTTTAGGCATCAGCATCTATTCAAGCCATAAGCCTAAGGCAACCGCCTATCAGTTTATTTGTAAAACTCAGAATCCAACATCTGTCTCCATAGTAACTACAAAGAAGATGATATTGTAATACAAGTTGGTGACAGCTATTTCAATAGAGATCATCTCCTAGATTTTAGCAGGCTCTCTACCTTATCAAAATGTACACAGTATCTTAAACTCTTAAGATCAATTTAAAGATGTCACGATTGGGGCTTCCCTGGTGGCGCAGTGGTTGAGAGTCCGCCTGCCGATGCAGGGGGCGCGGGTTCGTGCCCCGGTCCGGGAGGATCCCACGTGCCGCGGAGCGGCTGGGCCTGTGAGCCATGGCCGCTGAGCCTGTGCGTCCGGAGCCTGTGCTCCGCGATGGGAGAGGCCACGACAGTGAGAGGCCCACGTACCACAAAAAAAAAAAAAAAAAAAAAAAAAAAAACAATAAAGATGTCACGATTGAACAAATATAAAACAAAACAGAGACATTAAATAAAATGGCTAAACTCATACCCTTCTGAGATATAAAAGATTATCCTAAATCTTTTTTAATACAGGAATTTAGGCAGTTTTTTCCGAATATCTGTAAAACACACTGAACTAATGTGTACACTGCATGAACCAGCCGCATCTATCACACCTGGGAATGACAGAAATGCAGACTCTTAGACCCACTCCAGGCAGAATCTGCATTTTAACAAGCCCGGGTGATGTGCAGGTAGACTGAAGTTTGGGAAGAGCTGATCTAGAAATATATACACATATACATAGATGGAAAGAGATCCAACAAGAAGCCCAGCTCAAAAATGTCCTTTTAGGAGAGGTATCAAAATATCCGTCTGATTCAAAGAAACTGAGAATTTGAACTGCATTTTAAAAGATTTTCTAAAAGGTAACCATCCATATCAAACGATGAGGTAGGGTGTAGAGGTGGGGGGTTATGAGAGAGGACCAGGTCTAAAGCCCCCTGACCTACCACAGGCATCCTCAGTATCATATCAGGCCTGAATTTAAAAGTAGCTACTAAATACTCTCTCACAGAAATGGTTTACTTTATGTTAATGACATACAAGAGGTTTTAAAACAGTGAAACTTCATTTTCTGTTCAACATGGAATGAAAGCCAAAAACACCACTGTTTCTAAAAGAAAAAATACAAAGACTCTTAAAAATATAGAGGTGGAGGAAACCAAAAGAGATCATTTCAATAGGATATTTTAAATAGAAGGCTAGATGTCTGTGGCAAACTACAGTTGGTAATTTCAGGCTGGACTCTGGTGTCTTTATAATACATTTTTGTTCAAATCTCAAATTCATTTTCTTTGGTCAAGTCAGTACATATCCCTATAAGAGTGGGTTAAATTGTAAAACCTTATTTCTTTAATATAAATTCAGTGACACAACTCAGCTCCATTTTTTCTTCTTTCAATAGAATAACAAGAATAACCTTCCTATTTTAAATATGGTTTATCAAATGAATTCAGGTATACTAGTTTTTCACATCAGTTAGAAGTAATTTCCTCCCACTAAAGGGCCTATTTCTGCAAATAAAAATGTCTTTTTGCCTGATTAAACTTCTTCATCATCGGAGAACTTTTCTTCTGCAAACTTGTAGTTGGAAAATTTACCATTAGAAGCTTGCTTTGTCAAAATGAGCTCTTTTCAATTTCTTTGGGAGAGCAGTCCTGTAGTTAATTATTTGGAGGAGGAGAGAAACATCCTATTCTAAAAGTACACCTGACAAACTATTCGGACCCAAGTATTCTACCTTCAGACATCTTTTACAGCCCAAAGCAGCAGTCTCAGTATTTATAATACCTTTAAAAACCTGAAGATAG
The DNA here is from genome assembly GCF_026419965.1 of Kogia breviceps. NCBI lineage: Eukaryota > Metazoa > Chordata > Mammalia > Artiodactyla > Physeteridae > Kogia > Kogia breviceps. The sequence goes on along the minus strand of NC_081321.1, from coordinate 67,895,594 downwards.
GAGGGCAGAGGTACACAAAAGATAGTTTATAAAACAATGTTGTCCCAGGGGAACAACACAGCTGCCAGCCTTATGCCCCTTTTCCCAAATGGCTCTGTAATGACAATATACAATTGTTTCCTAGTTAAACCATAATCAAAAGACTATAGTGAACTTGCTTTTTTTTTTAACTTGATGCTCCTGAGGAATAATCACACATTTATTATAATAAATTCCACAGAAATACAGAGTAGTCATCAAAGACAAAGGGAAAGACACATTTTATTTGGACACAGTACCTACCACATAGCTGCTATTCCAAGGGCACCGATGTGTGTTTCATTTGACAAATCATGTAATTTAGTCAGTCTCCTTGACAATAACTATATGCTGTGCCACACTTCAGACCCTGCCTCACCCTGATATCACAAAATGCCCCAGCAAAGAAATCAAGAAGCAAAAGCTTACACCAATTTATCATAAGCAAACAGCATCTCCTCTGCCATGTACTAAGGTACTTTTAAAACAAATACAGTAGCACTGCCCTCAAGCAATGTGGCATGTTTACAGCCTTGGAATAAGTAAATGTACATATAATATCACTTATTTCCATGATAAAATGGAATCTAAAGGTGGAGTTAGGGTTTTGAATTCTAATCTCTTTCCCAAATTAATTTTTTAGACATCAGCAAGTCAAAATCTCTCTCCATCTCATCTTTAAAACAATCATTTCTAGTTACTCAAATTAACTGTATCTTATGAAGTGCCCTTAAATAAAATAAATTACTTTAAAAACAAAACAGAAACTTTTAATGTAGAATCTTGAAAACAAATCATTTCAGTGTTCCCGCCTTCTTCAAATTTCTCCTGAATAGATAGGCTTACTCAATTCTTTCCTACTTACCTGTAAAGAAAAAAGCTCACAGTTGAACCCAAAATTATAATTCCCAGAAGTTTCTAAAAGACTGAAACGAACATCTATAACTTTTATTCTAAGAAACCTTGAGTACCAGAGAAACTGACAAATGTAACTGAAAAACTAAACTGTCAGAGTGGAGGAAAAGAGATCAATAGAAATTTGATAGTGCTGCATCTTGTTAGAATTAACTGCCTAGAAAATACAACCAAAATAATCTCTGAGGCAAAAGTCTTCAATTCCTATGACCAGTCAAGGCAAATCTAGTTAACTCAAAGAGTTCAGCCACTGCAGACCTCCAAGGAAAACAACTGACCTGAACAATTAGGAAGGAGCCATTTGGGAAAGGTATTCTAAAGCCTCCACAGATGTGAATAAAGTGCCAATGAGCACCAGATCAAGAAAAAGTCCAGTTCAAACCGTCAACCATGGATCCTCAGCAGAGATGCTCTGGGAAAGAAGCCAACAGAATCCCAATAAAAGTTTAAAAATATGAGTATCAATCAAAATAAACATGAGTCAATGCAAGTGAAATTCTGCTAAAGGACAAGTTATCAGCATTTTTTATGTCTATCATCAGATTCCCAGATTCAAACACTATATAGTACCTGGTAAAGTACAGGCAGGAAAAGACAGACAGGGACGCTTACTGACAACGGAGAACAGCTGCTGTTTGTATTATGCACCATATATAAGGGAAGCCCATGTCTAGTGGTGTTCATAATTAGTGAATTAATGAATGTAGTCCTTTATTCCTCAAAAGCACATACAGGGCTTCCCTGGTGGCGCAGTGGTTGAGAGTCCGCCTGCCGATGCAGGGGACACGGGTTCGTGCCCTGGTCTGGGAGGATCCCACATGCCACAGAGCGGCTGGGCCCGTGAGCCATGGCCACTGAGCCTGTGCGTCCGGAGCCTGTGCTCCGCAAAGGGATAGGCCACAGCAGTGAGAGGCCCGCATACAGCAAAAAAAAAAAAAAAAAAAAAAAAAAAAAGCACATACAAATCAATCTTCAAAGAAACCACCTAGCGTTGTGCATAATTACACCTGTAATGATTCAAAATATTATGCCTTTTTCATCCCATGAAAAATAGGATGAAGCTCCTGGTGATAGGCCTCCACTTTTTTCAGCTAGGCTCTTAATGAGGACAGCTATTCATAGAGGGAATGTTGTTACATTCAGCAACCCACTTGTCCTTTCTATCAAGGCTGCCACACTTGTCACTTTTGTGAAGCCATTAAAGGAAGGACCCAAAGCTCATGTAAGACTTAGCTTGCAAGAGAGGACCAAAAAATTTAAGAGACGAATGTTACTGAGTTGAAAGCATGTTGGGTGAGAATAATGAAGTTATAAGAAAGTAGGTTTGTCAGCCACAGATTTATCGGAGCGCCTTAAGGGTAAACTTTGTCCTTTCCTAATATTATGAAGGTGCCTGTTTTAGAGAAAACATACCCTTCGCCTATGATAAACAGCTGCACCATCAAGGGCATTTTAAACAAGTGCTTTTAGCGCGCTGAACAGCAACAAAGAGATTAGGAAGACAAACTGCTCTTAACTCATGTTGGAATCCAAAAGGTTGTAGCTATTTCAGAACTATAGCAGTAGGGAATTCAGTGTTACCGTATGGACACGTTAGCTCGGAAAAACTAAGTGCAGATGATGAGATGATGTAAACTAATAATGTGCAATAAATGCAGCCCCTCCGCCAAATATAGTGTATTTATAAATGAGAAAAACTAAGAGACAGATGGCTGGCAAGCAATTTCCCCTATGGCATTTGCACATGTCCGTTCAGTGCTTGTATCTGGGTCATTTGCTAGGATAAACCCCATGTGACAAGCTCGTTGGAGGTAAGGCAAAGTGGTCCATACCGGCTTCACCAAATTTTAATTTTAATTTACTGTTAAGAGATGTACTTATTCAAACAGCAAAATGAACCTTTTCCACATAGATTTGATTAAACAATCAAACTAGCTAGAAAATAAAATGTCACATAAAATATTTCATAAACTATGAACTGTACCCACTGGTCTTTTTTTTAGTACATTATCAACTGGGAAGGAAATGAGAGTAAAATAACACTCTTGTACACATTACCTTCTTCCAATAGAGATCTGAAGAGACAACCTTGGATGCAAAGCAAACTTCTCCCTTATTTACTTTGATTTTATAGTAATTCTTTCTAAACATGCTTTTACTAAATACCAGACATGCCTTCAGTGGTTAAACATACTAGAATTTTAAGGTAACAAACCCCGATTGGTCCAAGGCAAGTTTATTAGAGAGAACTTTTCAGAGAGACGTTAGAGGGACTGATCATTTCACAAGCTATTCTTATACCAGGTCAAAACCAAACTGATAATAACACTAAAAGACCAAGTAGAAAGTATAGTTGAATATCTTCAGGGGACAAAAAAAAAAAGGTTTTTTAAAAAGCTTGTCAATATACCTTAAATCCTCCATTCCTTCATTTTAAATACTGTTAACCAAACTCTTTATAACATTAAGGAAAAAAAAACCTTAACAAGTGTTTCTATAAAACTGAGATTTACATTTACACCTAAATGAATAACTAAACTAGGGATGTGCTACTGAAAGTTTGGAGTAGGTTTGATTTCAAGAGTAGAAATTCCTGCTGTGGAGTTGCTTCTCCAAGTTTCACAAAATTACTGCACACCCATAACTAAGGAACCTAAAGGTAATGGTAATGATCATGGGTGAGTTTAACAGTTGTAGAATGGGCAATAAGGAAAAAAATTTTCAAAGCAGCCACAAACGCATTTCCCACTTTCAAAAACTCAAATTGTCTTTTTTCTTTTTTTTTTTAACTAATGCATTATTTTACTCAGATGAGACTAAAAAGATGTATTCGGTGCATTATGTTCTTACTTATCTATCACAAAGGGCATGCCGTCAATTAGATGATATGTGCCAAATGAAATCACACTACGAAACAGCAGTTATAGTTTACTTTTGTTGCTTTGAAGTAAACTGACTCTTCTTTTAGCGCTATCTCTGTGCAGAACATAGCAGGACTTCTAAAGAGGATGCAGGGAAAGTGATGCAATGTTATCCTCAACAAATATGTAAGAAAGCAGAGAATTCGGGGTCAGCAAATTTTTCCCACTGACCTAACATCAAATTTCTCCAGAAAGGGAGACCGTCCTTCACGAAGTCACACGCAGCATGACTTCAACTTTGGCAAAGACTGCATATTTATAATTCCAATTTTACTCTAACCACAATTTAAGATTCAGTACAGTCTTTACTAGATTGAAGGCAAGGGGAGAGAGGAAGAAGCTGAAATTGTATATGCTTTTTCATCAGATATGATGAATTCTACTCTTCTACTGTTTGTTTCATCACATCAGAGCCATAGTCTTACATTTAGCACAGAAACACTGGTAAAATATTCAATTTTACCATAGGGAAATTGATTTTGCTAGAAGAAGGTTTCAGATTACCACTTAATCTCAACCAAGCTACATCAAACACTGAATATAATTACATATATAGTTTATAAAGTAAACCTGAGCACTACATTTAAAAGAAATGATAACTTGGAGAAGTACCACATCAATAATGTTTAAGCTGAAGCAATAGAAAGCCCTCCTACAGTAAATGCCAGATTCTTCAGCTAAAATGCGAAGTCTTGCTTTAGTTAAGCAAGTCGAGCTAAGAGCCACCTCCCTTCCTTGAGCTGCCCTTTCACTCCCAGCACTGCCCTCTCCTTGCAGAACCATATTTCACAAAAGTTCCTGGGGTGGGGGGGCGAGGGGTGAAAGGGAGTGGGTGGTGTTGCGGCAGAAGCCACAGATGTAGTTTAAACAAAGTGTTACACTTGAGTCTTTGTAGTATGAAATGGAGTGGTGGAAATAAACACATTATCATCATTCTACAGTTTCCACTTGACTCCCCAGCTTTTTTCCCTGCTTCTCACACAAGCGAGTTAGAGCAGTGAGACAGAAACCTTGGCACTGAATCACCTGAACATTCTATGCAGACACCAAATACGTGCCATGCTCCTATTAGTACACATTTCATAATCTCTAGGATTCATAAAAACCAAGTGTGGCACTTGTAAGATTTCATACTCTCAAGAGTACGTGATTGCATATGCAGTTCTGCTACCAAGAAAATTAGAGTAAAATATAGTTTTCAAATTGTAACTAAGTATAATATATATTTACAGGTCTTCAACATCATAATGGTATATATTGTCTATATGTCATACATTGGGCATGCTATCAATTAGACGATACGGGCAAATCATCACATTAAATTCATCTCTGCAGCTAGGTATAACTCAGGAATTTTGACGCTCCATTCAATCTATAGCAGGTAAAGAACTTATAACAATTGCCAATTACCAAAGCACAACTAATTTATCATCACACTCACACCATTCTGCCGCGTTACAACACCAACACTTCTGGCTGATGATTAAAGAACACAAAATAAGCATTAAGTCTACATATGTACATGCAAATGTAGTTTAGTTACAGCCTTAATCTTTATTAGGATAGTTTCTTCTGACATGTACTTTTGAAAGAACTGGACAGCAATAAAGAATAGCCACACCATGCTCTTTGCTTGATTTAGCACAGTGTTCTACAATACTTACAGTATTACAGTAAGTTACTTTTTTATATAAGTCCTAAATTATTGCTTTAAATGCTTACTCTTCAAACTGTCCCCAACAGTGCCAGTAACTGCCCAGATTCTTCCTTGAGCTCGCTTTAGTGAAAAGTCACCCAACTTTGGAAGCAAGAGCTTTATCTGCCAATATTCTAGAAATAGCAGGTGCAGAGTAACACAAAATTGGAGGGTACAGAAGCAGCTCACCTCACTCTTACACACAGACCATTTACTTCTCGAAGCACGTAGCAAAACTGCTGAAATGTGTACACTGCTTAAAAGTTGAGGAAAAGTTTATGTGTAAAAGTGGCTTCCTATCAACTAGTCTCTGATAGACACTACATAAACTGCATTAAGAAGGGTTTGCTGGATGTTCTTGTACCTATTATCAGGGGATTTCATAACAGACATGTTGGTGTGAACCAAGATTTGCTGACTGAAGGCATACATCCATTAACATGCTTTTAGCTGGAGGGTGGGCACACAAGAGGATACAGAATATGGCTAAGCACCACCAGGAGAAAATTCTGCCTTCCTCTCCCCTAACTATCAACCACTTTGCTTAAGTTCACTCACTGCCTCGCCCTGACCCTGAGGATCCATTCACTTTCCATAACCCAGAGAGGCTGCTGAAAAGCTGTCAAAGTAAATCTGTGCTCACTTTTTGGATGGTTTAATTTCAATGGAGCATGAAACACCCCAGGACGGTTAATAAGTTTAGCCAGGCGTGCTGTTCTCCCCAATATATTTTAATTATGCATCTGTTTTAATTGTAATCAGATTAAGTCACCGGAAAGGCACAAATTGGAATTTTCCCTAATGGCTATTAGAGCTTTTCATCAGTTTTGAAACACTAACAACGTTTAAAAAATAGGTAGAGACACGAGCACAACTGTCACATTTCCCAGAAATCGATGCAGTTTCTCTGACAACACAGTTCAGGTCTCATTAGCCACCCAAACTAACCCAAACGCAGAAGACAACTTCAGTCTCTAGGGGCGTCTTCTTCCCCATTTAGCACAAAAGAATCGCTAACGTCTAATGTAAAACTCCCAAACAGAAAGGTAAACCCAGGCTTTTATACTAAAGTGCTACCCCATCGATCGGCGAGGGAGGCGGGGGAAGGGAAGAGATGAGCAGCATTATCCTGGCTCAAAGTAAAGTACACCATACGTCAAAAGGGAAAGTTGAAACAGAGTGCGATTTCTCCACTATTTTGGCAACTGTCAAACGTGTGTTTTAACCTCGGGAAATAAAAGTGTCCCATCAATAAAAGGAAACATTACAGGGAAGATCTATTAGGGGACGGGGAGCAGCTTCCTTGCAGTCCAGACGTAAAATCGCTCAATGTGCTTTTGTTGCACCATGGAATACCTAAGATTATTTTTTAATACGCTCATTAAAGAGTTTCCCAAATTGCTGTGATTTCCGCAAAGAAACTTAAGCGTCTGCCAACAGCCTAGAAGCAAGGGAGAGGAACCTGCTGCAAACTAGGAACCCAAACTCCCTCAGCCCGCCCAGTGCGCCCGCGTCCCCGGCGTTTGCTTTAGGTGTTGATGTTTACGCGTCTCCTAAACCTTCAGGTACTGGACCCCAAGACGCACTTCGAACCTTAAAGCAGGAAGCTTCAGAGCTACCGCGGAGTCCCCAAGCAGCCCGCCACCCCTTCCTCTCACCCCCTTACCTGTCATCGTAGCAGAAATCCGCACTCAGGGTGTTGAGATACAAAGCGAGCCCTAGAGCGCTGCTCACCAACTCTGCAATCATCTCTCCACCGCCTTCCCTCCGGCTCGGCTACCAGCGCGAGGGCAACAGCGGCAACAAAAAACAGAAGCATCAATCCCCACCTTCCGCCGCTTTCTCCTCCCAGCTTCACTTTTCCCTCGCTTCCCCACCCTCCCTTCCTCCCTCGGGTCCTTCCAATCCACCGTTCTCCTCCTCCTCGCGCCCGTCTCCACAGCTCCTGCGTCCTCCCCCGGTGCGGGTTCACACCGCGCTCCCCATGCCCTGCGCCGACGAGCGACGAGCGGCGAGCGGCGTTCGGGCTCCGCGCCCCCCGGCGGATGCACAGGGCTAGTCCTTCGCGCGGCTCGCGCCCCCACCCTAACCCATGGCAGTGCAGGGCGCCCTAGGTGAGGAGTGGGACTCGGAGGAGGTGGAAGAGTGCGGGGTGGGGACAGAGGGACCGGACCGAGCCGGGCTCGGAGACCAGCTGGAGGAAGAGAGAGAGAGAAGGGCGGGTGGGAGGGACAAGGCGAACCGCCTCCCCTCGCCGCCTCCCGGTCGCACCGCTCCGGTGCCGCTCGGGCGGTCTCCGGCCGCCACAGCGGCTGCAGCTCATTCACTCTTTATTAGCTCCCCTCCCGGCCCCAGCCCCTTCTCCAATGAAGTGAGAAGCCGTGGCTGGAGACTCTAGAAGCTCCCGCGTGGGGTTCTCGAAGCTGTCCCCCGCGCCTGCGTGGCCAACCCTCCACCGGGTTTGCCCAGCCCCTTTCTCCACCCAGATCCGCCCCTAAGGTGCCGCCCACGCTACCGCCTGGGCTGAAGGCTCCTCCTACTCTCTCCCCCGGCCGGTGGCTCCTCCTCCCCACCTCCCGCCAACCCCTTGTTTCTTTCACCTTCGATTTCACTCTGGGAAGCCCAGGGTACCCAGGGGCGACGGCTGGAAGACAGCCCAAAGAGGTAGCTGGAGTGAGCCCTGGGCGGGGCAGCTAGAGGAGGAACGAGACCGAGGAGGACGCAGTCGCTCGCTCCGCTGTTGCCTGGCGGCGCCTAGCACCGACTGGATCTCAACCCCAGCGCTGCGTGTGCCAAGCGCTGCCAGGCGTAGGTCCGGTCAGCTGGAGAGACTTCTGGGGACTGGGAGAGGAAGAACAGGTTTGGCGAGTGCTGCAGACTTGGTTGCCACAAAAACACACGCGACCTGTCACACACCCTCACTGTGCGTGAACCGAAACGGTGCGGGGGGCGTGGGGGGAGTGGGAGGGCTTGAGGGGTGTTTTAGGAGGGAGAGATTTCAGCTCCGAGCCGACCGTTGTCCCGAATGTCAATGGAGAGACGTGTGGGGAGGGAAATATTCCCGCAGTCAGGTTAAAAGGAAAGGACCCCCGAAGAGGAAAGAAAGACTAGCGCACACACATCCATACCCCGCAGCTGCAGGAGCTTTTCGTGGTTTCAGGGGAACTGTCAGGCTGACCCCAAGAACACGGAGAAGAGACGCCTGTACAACCGAGTACAGCGCTACCCTTACACCTAGGAAGGCGGGAAGCTAATGCCCTTTTCTTTCCGCCCGGATGCGGGACTGGATGGAAGGCGTCCAACTTAATGAAATATGGTGTAGAAGAATGTTCTGTGTAGAACGAGCTCTGGATACTAAAGTTGCAAGACCAAAGAGGACCGTGGGCTGCCTGCCACATCTCCCGGCTTGGCCCCTTTCTGGCTGGACGAGTGGCTCCCAGGACCGCGATGAACACTACTGCAGCGCCCCCTGCTGCATGGCAGCCACAATGCATGGAAAACAGACCCGAAGAGGGCTGACTCCCCCCACTCCGCCCATACCTCGGCCGTAGCTGCAAAGGCAGCACCTAACCAGCAAGCACTCCAAAATGGCGGCAAGAAATTGAGCCCCCCGGATGTCTGGCAGTGGCCTGAAAAGCAAATACCGTGGTTTGGGTGTCTGCAAAACAAAGCAACATCTTTTCCTGATTTCACAAGGAAATCTATGTATTCACAGGTGAAATGATGAATATTTATTATACCTATTATGCCATGCACGAAGGGCCCATTTTTGTGCCCTGGGAAAAACGTAAGTAAACGCACATAAGAGGGAACTGTATCTTTTTTTTTTTTTTTTTTTTTTTTGCGGTATGCGGGCCTCTCACTGTTGTGGCCTCTCCCGTTGCGGAGCACAGGCTCCGGACACGCAGGCCTAGCGGCCATGGCTCACGGGCCTAGTTGCTCCGCGGCATGTGGGATCTTCCCGGACCAGGGCACGAACCCGTGTCTCCTGCATCGGCAGGCGGACTCTCAACCACTGCGCCACCAGGGAAGCCCCTGAACTGTATCTTTAAAGGCAGGGACTGATCTTTTACCTTTTTTTTTTAACCCCGTAATCTCTGATGTCAAAAAGTTTTTAAAATCATATCAATTGGCCCATCAAGGTCCTCTGTGTCCCTCCACTGCATTTACATGTTGATACTGGATCCTAGGACACTGGAAGAAGGGCACGCTGCTCTAGAATCAGATGCTTGAGTTTGTGTCCTCACTCTGCTGCTTACCATCTGGGTGACCTTAGGCCAGTCACCTAACCTCTTTGTGCCTCAGTTTTCTCACCTATAAAACAGTGATGATAATAATACCTATCCATGGGCACTATTATTATGAAGATGAAAGTAGTTAACATGTGTAAAGCACCTAGAAGCGTCCTAAATGCAATAGAAGTGGTAGCTGTTATTTATTACTACTACTACTACTATTATTATTATTCTCTCCAACTTCCTCTTATCCTTTAGGTTGTCAACTAACACCTAGATGTTTACCCCCAAAACATACGCCCCTCACATCCACGCTGCTCCAGCCCGAATCCAAGCTACCCATGTTCCCTACACGGACAAATGCAGAAGCTTTCTAAGTGCTTTCCTTACTTCTACTCCTGCAATTCCCACCCCTCGCTAGTCATAACTTCAGGTATTAGACAGAGGATGCTTTTGAAACCCTATGATCTCCCTGCTAAAAGAAAATGTTCAATGATTTCCTGTTATACATAAAATAAAACTCGAATCCTTACCACAGCTAGCCAGCCCTTCGTCTGGCCCAATGACGCTCGCCTGTCTCACTGTGCTCCTGTGTTCCAGCCACAGAGACATCCTGCTCCTCTGGAATCTACACTTTTCTTCCCCCACACGTGGAATGCCTTCTAGCCAGACCTTCTCCAGCTCCTTCTCAGCATTCAAGTCTTAGTTCAAAGGTCATCACAGGAAGGCTTTTCCAGCCCACACTTTAGGAGGTAGCCTCTCCCCCAGCAATGTCTATCCCATCAGACTGCATTATTTTCTTCATAGTACACATTAGTATCTGGAATCACCACCCAAATTGTGGCCCCAAGAGGCCAGGGACCTTATCAGTCTTGTTTTCCATGTAATGCCCAGCACCTATAAACATCTGGACAGGTAGAAGAAAAAAAAGTTCACAGTTAATGAAGAAGTAAATGTTCTCAGCAGAAACTGTAGAACCGCTGAAAATCCACGAATTTTCATCATGAGGGAATAGGGTAAACGGATTAACTGTCAATGTTAAAGATAGTAAAGTTTTAGCAAAGGAGCGAGGGAGGAAGTAGGTTAAAACTTCTTAAGAATGCATTGACTCTTCAGGAAAGTGGGAGTGGTGGGAAGTCACAGGCGGCTCCCTTTAGTAATTAAGAGGAAGGAGTCAGAGGCAAGAAAGCATGAGAGAGATGTGGGTTCAGTCTGCTGAAAGCTTGTAAGCATTTTCCAGAGCTGTCTTCTTTCTCAAGGAGCCAACAGATTTAAAGAAATATTTTCTACACTCCTCCCTCACCTCCTCCTCTTCTCTTCCCCCCACCCCCCAACTCCTCTGAATTCGAAGCACAGGAGACTGAGAAATGCCACAAAGGGGCACGTCTTGCCATCCCTGATGAATGGAAGGCTGAAAATCCAGCTGTGTTTGAGAAATCCAGTTGCTTGTAACAAATTTTCCTACTATAATTTAACATGGGTCTCAATATTCTTCCAGGGCATTAAGCCTTGGTCTCTTTCACACTGCTCTCCAAGGGCTGAGAAGCAGCCATTGCCTGCATTTTTGACCTTCCTTGAACAACTTTGGGGGGAAATCAGATTTAAAATGTAAAGATGGGGGGCTTCCCTGGTGGCGCAGTGGTTGAGAGTCCGCCTGCCAATGCAGGGGACGCGGGTTCGCGCCCCAGTCCGGGAAGATCCCACATGCCGCGGAGCGGCTGGGCCCGTGAGCCGTGGCCGCTGAGCCTGCGCGTCCGGAGCCTGTGCTCCGCAACGGGAGAGGCCACATAGGTGAGAAGCCCGCGTACCGCCAAAAAAAAAAAAAAAAAAAGTAAAGATGTCATCACTTTCCTTGCAGATCATTTCAAACCTGAGGACATTTCTACTTAATTTATTAAGGTATACTTACCCATTGTGAGATTGCTGCCTGGGTTTTGAAAAATATATATATATATATATTATTTTTAAAATTTAAAATATATATATATATATTTATATATACACACACACGTATATTCTATGTAAAGCTACTGTTTCTCTCCACAGATGAAGGAAATTAGGCTGACTGAGTTGAATTTTCTACCTTAGACACCAGACTATCCAAAAATGTGCTAAGCCTTTATTTTCCCCAGGTAGGTTCCACACATCTGCTACCTCACCACTTCCTCAGTGAATTATATTTTATAGTTGCCCCGACCTACCCTGCATTTGTTCTGCATTTCCAGCCCTTTGTTGTACAATTCATACCCTTGCAGTGCCAGTTCCTTGGGGTAAAGATATCCTTATTTGCCTAAGACATTTTTAGTTTATTGTGCAATACTCTCTTCCCTTTGGGTGTTGCATAAATATTAACTAAAAATCCACATCTGGTCTTGGTCGTCATTTCTATTTGTCCTAATATAATTTCTCTTTGAACAACTCATTTGTAAAGTGTGCCAAGGGTGAAATGTGGCACATAAATTCTCCTGCTGCCTAGAATGCCTTTTAAAGTGCCCACAGATTTGGTTATTTATGGACAGAAGATTTGCACCTCTTCCTTGCTCTCTCAATTCTAAAAATGTACCAGGCCAAAGTAATTACAATCTCCCATATGTTTTGTGAAAAGGTATCCAAGAATCTCCTGCTAAAATCTTAACAGATTGACTAGGAAGCAGAAAAGCACTAGCCCAGCAGGTGAAACTGCCTGTTTAGGGAGGTCAGAACAGAGCTGTCTGCTGTGGGACTCATAAGCTCTGGGCTTTACTCAGGAAATAACCCTGCAGGAGAAAAACAGCAGAGCGTGGATGAAATGTGGGTCAGGGAGCTGAAAGAGGCACCAGGGCTGCTTGGTTAACTAATGACAGTAAATGCATCGGGTATACATGTTACCTTTCGATGTTTCCCAGCATACCTTAAAATGCTACCCTGTAGACATTACAAATGTAACATCGCTTTATCCCCAAACTTGTGATACATAAGGAGTATAATTAGGATGATGCAGCCATGGAAAGAGATCCTGTCGCCTCTGCCACAAAACCAGGGCTGTTAAGAACCAGCTGCTACTAAAATAAAGATCACTTTAAGAATCTCCCAGTCTCCCAGCTTCCAATTCACAGGGTGTCCGGGTGGAGGAGGAGAGGAGGAGGAAGAAGAGTGTGGAAATAACATGTTGATAACCAGATATGGATAATTGCAGAGATGATGAGGCTAATGAGAGAATTCAGAAACTCAATCAAGAAAAGCAAGGACAGCCTCCTTCATAGAATCTCTCTGAACGCATTCACATGCACTGGTATAAACAGTGATCAAAAATACTCTAACGGCTTGAAAATGGCACAGAATTTGAGTAACAGAGTTTTGATAAGCCTCAGATTCTGTAAAATAAAAGATAAATCAAATAGTAGGTAGAAGACTAGTTCTGAGGTGGACCTTAGGTAAATGAACCAGTTATTCATGAACATTGCCTTCATGCTTAGCCCAACATGGACTCTTCAGAGCCAGCATCATCCAGTAGAACTTTCTGCAAAGGCGGTTTTATACCTGTACCCACAGTGTGGTAGCCATCAGCTACATGCGGCTACTGAGCACGTAGAGTACAGCTACTGTGACTGAGGAACTGAATTTTAAATTTTGTTTCATTTTAATTAATTTAAATGTAAATAGTGACATTGGCTAGTGACTACTACTTTGGACTACACAATGAGCTCACTTAAAAGCCTACTCCTCCCAGTGGTCAAAGCTTTAGCCTGGAACCTCTTGCTCTGTTCTCCTCCACACCCACATGTGACCTACTTTTATGAAATAGCTACCTGCTATTTCATAAAATACACTTTTTAGGTATTAGGCATTTTACAGAGCACAATCTATGTTCATGATCTCATTTAATCCTCTCAATAGCCCTGGGAGTTAGGTACCTTTACCACCATCTTTTACAGATAAGGAACTGGAGGCTCAGAGGGGTTGATACATTGTCTGTAGTCTTACAGTCTCTAAGTGATGGACCTGACATTTGAATATATGTCCTTTAACTCCAAAATCTATGCTTCAACTGTTACTCAGTGTAGTCTCCCATTCAAAAGGCCACATCCCCATTAGGATCTATTTCAGGAAAGGGAATTCCTGGCTAGAACCAAGGTGCTTTGATCAAATTCATATTCTTCCTGCTCTACTGTCCCTCAGAAGATTCAGGATAAAATGCCGTGGAAGTCTTTCTTTGTCTACCACTTTTGCCTGATGATTTTTCCCAAATCTGATATAGATACCTGCAAACACTATACTCTAACCTGTGATAGAAACCTTCCCCCATAAAATAGACACACACACATTTTTAAGAATAAATGTATTCAAAGCATGCATAGACTTCTTCCTAACATAATCCACACCATTTATGAGAAAAATAATTAGGATAGGCAGAACCCAAATTCCAACACAATAATGAAAGTATTCATGTAAATTAAAATTTGGAAAATCAAGTAAAGCATTTATAAAAGTGACTTAATATTATTATGTTAAAAACACCACTACAAATTTGCACATCATAAAGCATGTTTAATCCACTTATTATTCCTATTAAATGATTAGAAAGTCTTTTTGCAGTTTGGCCTATTCATCTAATAATAAATGACTGAAAAATCAATGCATTTAAAACTTTTGCAATAGATTTAATTAACTTGCCCATTTGAATGAATAAATTTCTTAACATTTATAATACTTTATTTAATAATTACAAATAAATGATATATTTATGGCCTTACATATAGCCTTCCACCATCCTGTATTTTTCTTTCCAAAGGTTCTTTATCTCTTTCATCTTTCTTTTTGTCTTTTTCATTCTATTCTTTCATTTTTGCATATTTTGCTCCAACAAAAGGATTTAAATCTCAGTGCACAAAACAAGTCACCCTCCCACATGTGAAGATCTTGCCCTGAGATATATAAACTAATAAGAAAACAGTTTGTCTGCAATGGTAGATTCGAAGTTAAGACATTTATTTTCTTGGCAGTCAGTTCCAGAGGGACAGTCCTTGGATTGAAATGGACAAATGATGACAACACTGAATTAATCAATTCCAAGCTGAGCACCAATGGGAACCTGGGTCAGGAGCCTCTCATTCCTCTACACCTCCTGCCTGAAGTTAATCACATGCCAGTGCTAGGCTGGAAGGTTATGATCCACTACCTTTGATAATTTTGGCCAAGTGTCTCCCCCAATTTATATTGCAAACGTGTGACACAGGCAATTACTGATCTGCTTTCTGTCAGGAGAGGTGGATTTTCGTTTTCTAGAATTTTACATAAATGGAAATAACACTATGTACTTTTTCAGGGGTGAGGGTTGCTATCTTCCACTAAGCGTAATTGTTTTGAAATTCTTCCATGTTTTGTGCATATTAGTAGTTCATTTCTTTTCATCTCTTTCTCTGAGTAATATTCTATTTGTATAGCTAGCTATACCACAATTTGTTTATCCATAGATCTGTTGATGAACATTTGAATTGTCTCCAGCTTTTGGCTACTACAAACAAAGCTGCAGTGAACATTTATGAGAAGCCTTTGTTTGGACATAAACTTTCATATCTCTTGGATAAATACCTAGGAGTGGGATGGCTGAGTCATTTGACTGGTAGTGTTTAATATTTTAAGAAACTGCCAGACTTTTTCCAAGGTAGTTATAACATTTTACATTCCCACAAGCAGCTTAAGAGAGTTCCATTTATTCCACATCCTTGCCAACACTTGATGGGATCAGTCTTTTTAATTTTAGACATCCAACTAAGTGTATAGTAGTATCTCATTAAAGTTTTAATTTGTATTTCCCTAATACTAATGATGTTGAGCATCTTTTAATATGCTTATTTTCAACCCATACATCTTTGGTGATATGTCTGTTCAAAGTCATTTCCTCTTCTTCCCCTACTCCACCTCCTCTTCTTCTTCATTGTTGTTAGCTGCTTGAGCAACACAAATTTATTAGCTCACAGTTTTCTGGTCAGAAGTCCAGCATGACTCAACTGTGTCCTCAGTTCAAGGTCTCATTTGATGGGAATTAAGTGGTGTAGACAGCTGAGCTCTCATCTGGAGGCACTGGAGAAGAACCCACTTCCAAACTCATTCAGTTGTTGGCAGAATTCAGTTCTTTGCAGTTGTAGGACTGAGGTCCCCATTTCTTTGCCTCTTAGCTTTTATTTTTATTTATTTATTTATTTTTTGGCCTCACCGCGTGGCATGTGGGATCTTAGTTCCCGGACAAGGGTTCGAACCCATGCCTCCTGCAGTGGAAGCGGGGAGTCCAACCACTGGACTGCCAGGGAATTCCCTACCTCTTAGCTTTTAGAGACTATCCCCTTCCTTCTCACGAGGACCTCTTAATTTGCAAAACAGCAGTGGTGCTTGGGGTCCTTTATGTCCTTCAAATCTCTCTGCTTTTTTTTTTTTTTTTTTTTTTTGCCCATTGAAACAATTACATTGTTTTCTTCATATTGGATTTTGAGAGTTCTTTATTTAAAATATAAGTTCTTTGTAAGGTAAATAACTTGCAAACATTTTCTCTCAGCCTGTGGCTTGTCTTTTCATTTTCTTAGCAGTGTCTTTCAAAGAGCAGAAATTCTTAATTTTGATTAAGTTGAATTTATCTTTTCTTTTCTTTTTTTTTAGATCTTGTTTTTGGGGTTGGATCCAAGAAATGTTTGCCTATTTCAAGGTCACAAAGATTTTCGCCTGTTTTCCTCTAGAAGTATTGTAATTTGTGGTTTTAGAATTAGATCAATGATCCATTTTGACTTACTTTTTATATATGGGATGAGGTATGGCTCAAAGTTTGTTGGTTTGTTGGTGGTGGTTTTTTGGGTTTTTTTGTTTTGGGGTTTTGTTTTTTGTTTGTCCCTTGGACATCCAATTGTTCCAGCACAGTTTGTTAAAAATTCTGTTTTCCTCACTGAATTGCCTTTGTATCTTTGTTAACTGACATATATGTAGGTCTCTTTCTGAACATATAATCTGTCCATCGATCCTTCTGTCTATTTTTATGCCAATATCAAACAGTCTTGAGTACTGAAGCTTTATAAATCTTGAAATTGGCTAGTGTAGTTCTTACAACTGTTCCTTCTCAAAGTTGTTCCTTACCTCTATTTAACGAAAATTTTCATTGTGTTTCCCTTTGTTATTATGAGCCCTTATAATTTGGCTCTTGTTTTCTCTCGCTTCTTCTTGATTTATTTATTAATTATATTTATATGTTAGTATGTGATTATGTATATGTGGGCATTTAGGTATATAAATGTAACTCTATCTGTTTCCTGAGTGAGTTTCTTTGAATGAGAATTAGAGTGAATATTTATGGCCTATGATACCAGTTAGTAAAATGGGCAGCGCATGATTAAGATATGCAGGTATCGAGCATCCCTGGTGGCGCAGTGGTTGAGAATCTGCCTGCCAATGCAGGGGACATGGGTTCAATCCCTGGCCCAGGAAGATCCCACATGCCGCAGAGCAACTTAAGCCCATGCACCACAACTACTGAGCCTGCTTCTCTGGAGCCCGCATGCCACAACTACTGAGCCCGCATGCTGCAGCTACGGAAGCCTGCATGCCTACAGCCCATGCTCCACAACAAGAGAAGCCACTGCAATGAGAAGCCCGCACACTGCAACGAAGAGTAGCCCCCACTCACTGCAACTAGAGAAAGCCCATGAGCAGCAATGAAGACTCAATGCAGCCAAAAAATAAATAAATTTATTAAAATAAATAAATAAATAAATAATTTTTTTAAAACTTAAAAAAAAAGATATGCTGGTATCACTCCTTCTAACCAATATCCTTAAAATATTTGTTCAACATGTATTTTTCTCTGTGTTCCAAATGAAAAAAATATTGTACACTTTGAAAGTGATACAACACTTTAACCTAGCTGGGATTATCACTCATATCTATCCTGTCATTGGATTGCACTAATCACCAGTTTTCACAAGAGATAAGTGATTTAATGGATATAGTTACAAGGTTTTTTCCCCTAGTATTTAAATTCCCTGCCCCCCTCACGCTTTCAGGCCAACAAAACATTTCCCATTTTTCTGTGGTTTCTGTTCTATCATCAGTTTTACTTTTGTGAGGTTTCAGAACAAGACATCTTTGGAAACATCTTACAGTATCTAAACTTTAGTTGTAAATCACTGGTTCTCAGCGAACAGCACATGTCATGTTTTGTAGTCAGTTTTACCCTTTCAGCTGACAGGAACTACAGACCTCAGTCTCAGGGTTATTGCACCAGGCCCCCTACTTACAGAAGCAGGCTACAAAAATACGCATTTCGAGATGGGCTGATTCTGACCCAAAGTGATTTTTTAGTTGCAATTCAAGGGATCAATCATCTTTACAGCTTGCCAGTTATGAAAGGAGTCAAATATGCACTACATTTCCAATTTATTTCAGTTGTGATTTTGTATCCCTAATGGATCAGAGCACTGGGCAACTGCCTGCTGACCCATCTTTTAACCTGGCTCTGGGTACATGTGACAATTCCACTGCCCAAATAACACTACTAAAAGCCAAGCGTTGTGGCTGCCCACATGTATGCTTCTACCTTGTTTGAATACGTTGTTTTTCTTTATCTCTCCTCTCCACCTCCCTTACTGTCTCTCTTACATACTGTCAAATTAAACTGGGTTTCTGATGTAGAGACAGAGAAAAAAAAGTGTTTATATTTGTGGAGCATCTACGGTCTACCGGCACTATGCCAGCTATTTAAAATACACTAGGTAGCTTAATTCTCTGTCTCACCAGATAGGTATTGTTATTGTCTTTTCACAAATGACAAAACTAAGGGTCAAAGATATCAAATAACTTACGCTAGATGATGGCACAAATAGTAAGTGATGACCCAGGATTCTATACCATGTCTCTCTTGTTCCAAGAGCCTTTATTTTTTTTTAATTGTATACGATGTCCATTTTATTAACAATATTGAGAACCATCTTCAGAATGAAGTGACTTTTTCAGATTCTCTCTTTCTTTAAGCCCTTTGTAAGATGATGAAGAACATCTTTGGGGAGGACTTCAAAGTGTTTTCTTTGCTCTGCTGAGATTTTTGTGAAATAATGGAATCAAAGGAGACAGACTCATGGGCCATGCAAACACAACCACGTTTAGGTTTTGCACAAACAAAAAAATGAAGGCAAGTCCAGATGGCTACTGAATTTGGGGCAGGATATGAAGAATTTGGAATATAAAAGATAGAAACACTAGTGGGAGTGAATTCCTACAGAGAACACCAAGAAGCTAAGATTCATTCTTGAAAATGCTATATCCAATAAGGCACTAATGTCCAAAAATACAAAGAACTCATACAACTCAACATCAAAAAATCCAAATAACCCAATTAAAAATGGGCAGAGGATCTGAATAGACATTTTTCCAAAGAAGACATAGAGATGGCCAACAGGCACATGAAAAGATGCTCAACATCACTAATCATTAGGGAAATGCAAATCAAACCACAATGAGATATCACCTCATACTTGTCATAATGGCATTATCAAAAAGACAAGGATGTGGAGAAAAGGGAACCGTGTGCACTGTTGGTGGTAATGTAAACTGGTACAGCCACTATGGAAAACAGTAAGGATATTCCTCAAAAATTAAAAATAGAACTACCATACTATCCAGCAATTCCACTCCTGGGTATTTATCCAAAGGAAACAAAAACACTAATTAGAAAAGACAAATGTACCACTATGTTGTTCACTGCAGCATTATTTACAATAGCCAAGATATGGAAGCAACTTAAGTGCTCATCAACAGAAAAATAGATAAAGAAGATGTGAGATATATTTATATATATATTATATATACATATTCCATTGTGTATATATGTACACATATATGTAATAATATGTGATATATATTATATACATGATGGAATATTACATATATTATAAAATATGTGATAATAATGTAATAAATAATATAATAATGTAATAAATAATATTACATTGTATGTATATATATACACAGTGGAATGTATATACACGTACACATACACACACACACACACACACACAATGGACTATTACTCAGCCATTAAAAAAAAGAATAAAATCTTGCCATTTGTGACAATATGAATGGACCTAGAGGGTATTATGCTAAGTGAAATAAGTCAGACAGGGAAAGACAGGTACAGTATAATTTCACTTTTACATGGAATCTAAAAAACAAAACAAATGAACAAACCGAACAAAACAGAAACAGAGTCATAGATTCAGAGAACAAACAGGTAGCTGCCAGAGGGAAGAGTGGTGGGGGGAGGGGAACAATAGGTGAGAGAGATTAAGAGGCACAAACTTCTAGCTGCAAAATAAATGAGTCATGGGTATAAAATGTACAATGTGGCGAATATAGCCAATAACTATATAATATCTTTGTATAGTGATGGATGATAACTAGACTTATTGTGGTGATCATTTTGAAATGTATAGAAATATCTAATCACTAAGTTATATAACAGGAACTAAAATAGTGTTGCAAATCAATTATACTTCAAAACCAAACAAACAACTCATAGAAAAAGAGATCAGATTTGTGGTTACCAGAGGCAAATGGTCGGGGAAGTGGGGACTGGATGAAGGCAGACAAAAGGTACAAACTTCCAGTTATAAGATAAATTAGCAGTAGGGATGTAGTGTACAACATAATATAAGTAACGCTGCTGTATATTATCTATGAAAGCTGTTAAGAGAGTAAACCCTAAGAGGTCTTATCACAAAGAGAATTCTTTTTCTATTTCTTTAATTTTGTATCTATATGAGATGATGGAAGTTCACTAAACTTATCATGATCATCATCTCACAATGTACGTAAGACAAATCATTATGCTGTACACCTTAATCTTATACAGTGCTGTATGTCATTTATGTCTCAAAAAAAACTAGAAGAAAAAAAAGTTTATTTTCTTGGCTACACTGTGTCACTTGCAGGATCTTAGTTCCTTGACCAGGGATTGAACCTGGGCCATGGCAGAGAAAGTGCCCAGTCCTAACCACTGGACCGCCAGGGGATTTCCAAATTTTTTTTTTTTTTTTTTTTTTTTTTTGCGGTACGCGGGCCTCTCACTGTTGTGGCCTCTCCCATTGCGGAGCGCAGGCTCCGGACGCGCAGGCTCAGCGGCCATGGCTCACGGGCCCAGCCGGTCTGCGGCATGTGGGATCTTCCCGGACCGGGGCACGAACCCGTGTCCCCTGCATCAGCAAGCGGATTCTCAACCACTGCGCCACCAGGGAAGCCCCAAAATATTTTTTAAAGAAGAAGCCATTTCAGGCAGAGAATGGACCAACTCTCACTGTTCAAAGTTTTATCTCTCAATCTAGTATTGAGAGCCGAGTGAGGATATGTCACTCTGCAGAGAAAGACATCAAGAAATACCTATTTAAACACTTTTATAGAGAAAAATTAGCCTTTTACCTTGAGGCCCAATACAGACATTACAGAATACAACATATACACAAAGATGTACTAATCACATTTCTTATCTCTTCATCTTATTAAAATCACCTCTTAAAAATAATTTTTATAACAGAAACACCAGGTAACAAAGAAGTAAAACTTGACTATCCATCCTTGGAAAGCATTCAAGATTCTGGAAACAATTACTCAGTAAAAGTGACTCAAAACAACAACCAAAAAATCCTTAATAATATGTATAGATACTTTCAGAAAATTCTAGAACTGTATAATATTAAATAAAGGATCATTCATAAAAAGTGATGCTGAGAGTGGTTGCCAGGGGCTGGGGGGAGGGGACAATGAGGAGTTCCTTTTCAATGGGTACAGAGTTTGTCACGCAAGGTGAAAACATTCTGAAGATCTGCTGTCTTACAGTGTGCATAGAAGCAACAATACTGTACTGTACACTTAAAGATTATTAAGAGGGTAAATTTCATGTTATGTGTTTTTTACCACAGTTAAAAAAAGAAAGATGTTGGGAAATCAACTTTAAGTGATAATTAATGAATACTTATAGAGTACCTCTTTTAATGCCATTTCAAGTTGTCAGATATTATTGGAATTAAGAATTACTATTCACTGTATATGTTTTTTAATGTTACCCTACTAAATATATTTTTAAAGTACACATTACAGCATATCTCTGTAATACCAACACTTATTTCAATAAGCTAACTGTTGGCAGAATTATTTCAGCAAAATAGATCATGTATTTAGAGGAAGATTAATCTGTTTACTATTTTTCTAATGCATTTAGCAGGAAATAATATGAAACTACAGTTAAAATCAAAGTGTTTGCCTGAATATCAGATAGAGCTACCACCCAAGTGGTTTTTTAGGAGAGGTCATTTCCTATCTCAGATCAGTCAGTGGAGCTAAAATATTATTTAAGATAGGACCTTTTCAAGAAAAACATCAATAAAAGTAGCTTCCATTTCCTCTGATTCACTAATTGCCACTTGTTATTAGAGTGAAGAGCCTCCAGATCTAAGTGGCTTGGCTCCTTGATTATGCTTCTCCTGTGTCATATAAAAACAAAAAAGCCTTTGGAACGTAAAAGTCAGTGAGAACAGGCAAATACTCCACTCTCCTTGCCAGTACCTTGAAGTCCAAATTCCAAATCCAAAGATCTTTTTGAAATCTCATATAACATCAGTATTACTGACAGAATTGAAAGCCATCTTTAGAATGTAATCTAGAATTACTTTTCAGGACATGAAAGAATACACCGTGTCTTTCTTTAAAGATCTTGTATTCAGAAATTTGCATTTTCATGGACAGAGCTGATCCATGGATCAGCTTAGTTTCATAATAGAGATATGTTTTTATAGTTGATACTAAAAACGCAGCACACAATTTCAGCCATTCAACGTTGTCAAAAAAGCCATCCATGTTAAGGAAATTGCAACTCATGAGACCCCAGATTGACTCATAGGGAAAAGCAGTTTCAAGAGTCTTAAGATGTATAATAAAGATTTTACAAAATTGATTTTATAATATACATTCACTTAAATTAATGAAAATGTGTATAATATTTTAATAGGAAATTTACTCATAAATATCAGGTCAAACTGTCATCATAGTTAAACCTCTATGGGACTTCCCTGGTGGCGCAGTGGTTAAGAGTCCACCTGCCTATGCAGGGGACACGGGTTTGATCCCTGGTCCGGGAAGATCCCACATGCTGTGGAGCAACTAAGCCCGTGCACCACAACTACTGAGCCTGTGCTCTAGAGCCTGTGAACCACAACCAACAAAGCCCGAGCACCCTAGAGCTCGCACGCCACAACTACTGAACCCATGTGCCACAACTACTGAAGCCTGCGTGCCTGGAGCCCATGCTCTGCAACAAGAGAAGCCACCACAATGAGGAGCCCGTGCACCGCAACAAAGAGTAGACCCTGCTTGCCACAACTAGAGAAAGCCCGCATGCAGGCAGCAATGAAGACCCAATGAAGCCAAAAATAAATAAATTAATTTTAAAAAATAAAAAATAAATTAATTTTCACTAATATATTGAACCTATAGATTAAAACCAGAATAAATAATTTCCTGAACAATCACATATATGCACTTTAAAAGAGTATGCCATACCATGGCACTACTTTAAAATTATTCAGCCAATGTCTTCTTGAGCTCCACTCAATGATAATCACAAATGCCCTTTCCATTCAGATTTGACCTCAACCAAAACCAGGAACAATTCTCACCATGGCAGAAAATACAACTGCAGCATCAGCAAGTGGAGGGGACCTGGGGTCCACATGCTTCCTGTTTCACCCCTTCTATTTGCCTACTGAATCAGTGCTTTGCCCCTCACCCTGGTTGTGTTGGTTGAATCTATGTATATATCCAGACTTCTGTTCTGGTTTTCTCTCATCATTTCAAAACCCATCCGGATGTAGAGCTTTTCCCTGCACCCAAGCCCACTTGGCTGGAGCCCTGACATCCTGCCTACCTTTGACAGGATTGTCTTTGGAGGCTGAGCTCTGTTACCTGGACCCTCCCGCTACTCAAGGAGGCTCTGCTATATATCATGTGAAACCACAGTTCCGTCCGTCTCTTGACTTCTAGTAGAGCCTGATGCCTATGGACTCCTTTGGCTGTATTCCCACTCAGCAGAACTGGGTCTCCTCGCATAACCATACCTGCTGGAATCAAGCCCAAGTTCATCAAACATCTTTGGACTCTGTGTATTGGACAAGAGAGTCCCCTTATGAAGTCACCCAACAGCTGGGGGAAATTTTTGTTTCATGGTAACAGTTTTTTCACCACCTTCAATCTTCCTGTGCTGATTAGGTCCCAGTGCACCTCGCTTCTTTATATATTTCCATTTGCCATTCTGTCCCTTCTCACAAATTTAGTGTGATAGTCTCAACTCTTGCACATGGCAGCTAAAGAATGTTGTGGAATAGTAAACAATTCATTTCTTTTATATTTATATTTGAAGTCTAGTAATAAAATGTGATACTGACTCTTTACACTGGCAGCCACAGGAACCTTGAATGGTGGGATTATTAACTGATGGATTTTTATAAAATTATTTAATGAGATTTATTTAAATCATTTTGATTTAAAGTATTTATATTTACTAATTATAATTTATATTTTTCCTTATGAGTATTTTAGAAGAAATATCATTTACTTTGAAAACAAAATCATTTGTATTTATTGTTTTACAGAAATGTATAGTTTTGATGAAAATACATTCAAATTTTGTACACTTTAAAAATAATTGCAGGGCTTCCCTGGTGGCGCAGTGGTTGAGAGCCCGCCTGCCGATGCAGGGGACGCGGGTTCGTGCCCCGGTCCGGGAAGATCCCACATGCCGCAGAGCAGCTGGACCCGTGAGCCATGGCCGCTGAGCCTGCGCGTCCGGAGCCTGTGCTCCGCAACGGGAGAGGCCACAACAGTGAGAGGCCCACGTACCACAAAAAAAAAAAATAATAATAATTGCATATTTAGTTCCTTAGATCATTACTGTTATTAGGAAACAAATTATGTAAAAATCTTGATTTCAAAAACATAATTAATGAATTTGCTGGGATGAAACATGAATACAAGGAAATAATATTATAGAAAACATATAATAATGTATATATTACGATTGTTTATTTTATGACTTACAAAAACATCACTGTGAACACCCAGTGTGAGCAATAGTAATTAAATTCATTCAGCTTTGGTATTTTGCCAAATTTCAGTCATATGGAAAAACAGAACTTTACACATATTTTTCAATTTTGTTGATATGAAAGTACATTTGTTGCAAAAGGAAAACTGTTTGCTTGATTTAAGAGGTAGATGGTATGTGTTTATTCTCCATTTATACTCTTGCCTTGGGTTCCGCGAATGTTAGGGGCAGGCCTAAGTTCCATTTTATATCAGAAGAACTGAAAAATAGTATGTACTTAAAATAGAGTGACAAAACTTTGTACCTAACTTCTCTTAGCTTTGGTTGTTGTTGTTATTTGTCTGTTTTTGTTGGTGGAGGTGACAGTGGGATTCTACTTTCTAGAGTAGTGTTTATGTGAGCCTCTGATTACTGATGTTAAGAGGCATTTTGAGCTGCTTTCTAAAGAATGTCACAGAAATACTCATTAGTTTTGCTTGATTCTTCTACGGAATACAGTATTTCACAGGAGAAGATGATTTCGCTTTATGGGTAGGTCTCCCGTACTTGAATCAAAGACATACTGTGACTTGTCAGGAGGTGATGCAGGTGGAGGGTTTTCGTGTGTGTCATAATCTGTGTATCCTCATTTCTTGGCAGCTTTGTTGTCCAATAGAAGGAAAACTTAAGGAACAGCTGAAATCTGTTTCTTATCATCATATTTTCCAGAGAATGGAGCAAGTCCTCTTGTCATCCGTTGGCTCAGTATCCATATCTGCTGTTTGTTCTGTAAGATTTCCCTTGAGGTAAAAATGTTGAAAGACAGCTTCATTCATTTCCTGCTCCGGTCCTTTGCATAACACCTGCTCCATGAATTCTCATCACTCGACTAAGGTTGTAAGTCATCCAATTATCAAGTGATCTGTTTTAAACTTTTAATTTGTAAAATAAAAAGATTTTATTTAATCCTTTCAGCATACTATAACCCAACTATTTGATCTGTTCTGTTATTTATCTTTCCCTGTGTATCCTGTACACATCTGGTTTTATAAACTATGAAAATGGCTGTATGCAAAATGTACATTTTCAGAAGATGGCATTCATAGATCATGCAGGGCACTTTTGAACAATCCTAGGCCATGACAAGGCATTATGAGGAGAGACAGAGGACTGCCTGGGAGAGAAGGACTTCAGCTGAGTTGATGGTGGCTTTGAGCAGCGATATATCCATTTTTCTAAAGAAAAATGTTACCTGCAATATTCTGGCCACATTCCCAGTTGGTCAATGGTATGCTGTCTCTCTAAATTCTGCAGCTTCAATTACGTTCACTGTCCTAATGCACTTTCTGTCAGGAATGGTCGTGTTGATGTGCCAGTTAAAACAGCTGTTGTGTCTGACGTGTGAGAAGCTGTGATCCATGTTCAGAACCATGTTCTGACCAGTTAAGTATGCATATTTTTTTACCTTTTCCTCCACCTCTACATTGAGCATAAAGATTTTTAAAAATTCAAACAGCCTGCAAATATCCAAGTAGACTGAAAAAAACACAGACATTTTCTTCTCTTATTATGGTTAAAGGCAAATTCCCAAAATAGTGCTGGCACCCAGTGGTTACATAGTAAGTATTCACTGGACTGAATTATTGCACCCTTTCCCTGCATTTATCTCTACAAGAGGTAGTTTAAAATAATGTATCAATTTAAGCATTGATTTTTTTTTTTCTAAAACACTTGGCTTCTATGATAAAGTCCATATGCTAATAAAAGCATGTGTTAAAAAAAATCATTAACTCTATTAGAAAGTGATGAGTACCAACAGTGGAGAGAAACATGCTATAGTTACTTATTTATACACAGACTTCTTATTTCTTTTTCAGTTACTAAAATGGAATCATAAACCAGAGGGCAACACATTCCTTTTCTCTACCACCAGATGCACATAAAAGAACTATGGCTCAAAAGGAGGACGCTTGTTATTTTTTTGTGTGATCATCAAGAAACAGATGGAGAGTGATTATGTGTTCTAGGTCCTGCTGACTGTTTTAAAGCAAATAAACATTAATCTGTATTCTCTGAGTTTGGATTTGTAAACAGTGATCACTTAGGCTGAGCAAGACACAACTTCAGATTATCAAAGATATAAAATAATAGTGGGAGTTTCGGCCCATTTAGTTCTGCTACACAAATCCTGGACCATTGTTTAATGTTATAGTGAAGTATCTGTAGGAGATGTCCCAAAGTTCTTGTGTAAAGTGGGATTCATTAGATAATTCAACCTACCGTGTGCTTAGGGAAGTTTTGAGAACATTCTTTTACATGATGCTAGCGGTATAAAGATGAGTATGATGTGACACAGCTCCTATCATCAAGGAATGCAAAAATGAGGTGGCTATCATTGCCCTTCTGGTAGTTTGCCATGGATGCCACTGCTTAAGCCAGTCTTCTAAGAACATAGGCACTTGCTCAATTGTTGTCCAGTAGGTGACTATTATGCAGAAGTTATGGTAACTCCCCTCAGGAGGGTTAAAAGGATTAATGGGAATTCATGACTTTTGCCCTTTGGCATTTAACCCCTCAGTCCTCCTGCTCTTCAGGCATATTTTGGCATTCTCTCCTTCTCTCAGATGAAGACTTTGCTCCTCTTCCAATGGTCTATCACATTTGGCATAAATCTCTCTTCCTTCCTGTCTCTCCCTCCAATGCTATTTTGGTGGATGAGAATCTTAGTTCCCCAAACAAGGTATGTAAGGAACATCACCTTGTTTAAATAATTCAAATAAAAAAGAAACCTAACTGGAGTCCTACCGCACTGGATTATTTGGAGATTAAAACAGTCATTTGGTGGCCAACTGCTTCTTTTCCCTGGGCTCTCTGAGGAATCCCATGACTCATGTGTTTGACAGAAATGGGAGGGGAACTCTTCATATTCAGCCTGTCATGGTTGCTGCAGGTAATTCCCATCGCCAAAGCCCATGTGAGCCCTTGAAGGTCAGCAGCCTTTCTGCCATGCTTGGGGCCTAAGAATCTCATTGGTGCCCAAATCTCAGAGCCAAATGTTCAAACCTTCAGAATCCGCAATGCTTTTTTTAAGATGTTATCACTTCCTTCAGGTACTGCAAGGGAGTGGGTTGAAAATGGCTGAGAATCCCCACTAATCCCATAAGACTTTAATCTTAGAAAACATTTTTAAAAATAATTTTTTATTTTTTTAAGACTTATTTATTATTAATTAATTAATTAATTTTAGTTTTTTGGCTGCGTCAAGTCTTAGTTGTGGCACACGGGATCTTCATTGAGGCACGCGGGATCTTTTGTTGCGGCATGCGGTCTTCTCTCTAATTGTGGTGTGTGGGTTATCTCTTCTCTAGTTGTAGCTCTCAGGCTCCAGGGCGCGTGGGTTCTGTAGTTTGCGGCACATAGGCTCTAGTTGAGGCGTGCAAGGTCAGTAGTTGTGGTGCGCCGGCTTAGTTGCCCCACGGCATGTGGGATCTTAGTTCCCTGACCAGGGATTGAACCCACATTCCCTGCATTTTAAGGCAGATTCTTGACCACTGGACCACCAGGGAGGTTCCGACATATTTTAATTTACTACTTAGACAGGGAGTGGGAGTTGTCTTCAGATACTTTTCTTTTAGTCCCACAAACTCCCCTTAAGAGAGGGGAGCCCAAAGGCCCTGGATAACTGCTTAGATTTAGGGAAGGGATAGAAAATTATAAAGAACAAAACAGAATCTCTCATAATCATTATGTTTCTCTCTCTCTCTCTCTGAGGACTTAACCTGTGGGCTGCTTCTGTTTTCTTTTTCTTTCTTTTAATGCAGTGATTGAATTCTTGCTAGGGGCCAACCTCACAGAAATTTTTAGAGATCAATATTATTAATCCCATCTGAGAGTTGAAGAAACTGGAGGGAAAAGATAAATAAAATAGCAGAGCTGAAATCTGACATTGTGTCTGCTTACCGATTTCAAAGAAAGAGTATTTAAATGGAAAGAAACGTCTAACATGGGATTAGGACTCCTGCATCGCGCCCAAGCTCCTGAAAAGTGGGTGATCTTGACAAAGTTGCTTAACCTCCTAGATCCCTAGTGTGCTTATCCAGAAATTGAGGTACTTGCTCACAGAATTTGGTTATTAAATGAGATCATAGATGATAAACTACTTTGTGAAGTTGGAGGCACTGTAAAAATATAAGAAGCTGAGGTCATCCTATAACATTATGGCTACACAAGTTATACATTCAAGGTGATCAATATTTGGTAGTTAGCCAATGAGCTGATTGGGCTATTCTCAGGAAATCAGCAAAAGAGAATCTGTGTACAGAATAAGAGGAATCTGATTCTAAGTGTGGAGATTAGGAACTCTGTGCAGTGCATCTGAAGTGTTGACACAGAAAAAAGTAATAGGCTTCCCTGGAAGATTTATGTTAACTCAGCAGAGAAAGAAGAGCACTAAAAATAATGTTCACAGATGCAAACTATTATATATAGAATGGGTAAACAACAAGGTTCTATTGTATAGCACAGGAATTATATTCAATATCCTGTAATGAACCATAATAGAAAAGAATATGAAAAAGAAAAATATACATATATGTAACTCAATATATATATGTATATATAACTGAATCACTTTGCTGTACACCAGAAACTAAAACAACGTTGGAAATCAGCTATACTTCAATTAAAAAATAAAGAAAAAAAAATCATGTTCAGTGATCCCCGACTACTAAAGATACAAGAGATAGTCTACAAGCATGACTGAAAATCAATTAAGAAACATACAGAAACCAAGTGAAGAACCATCTGTGAAGAATCTATGCACATTAAATTCAAATTTTAAAATCTAAGCATTCTGACAGAGGAAGTTGTAGACTACAAATGATAGTAGAATGACACCACGTGTTATGACTAAAGACAGAATGAAACACAAACCAAAAATTAAGGCCCCAAACTGAGGGATAAAACCCAGAAAATCTGTAATATTTTCTATTTTTATCATATCTAGCATGTACCAGGCACAGTGCCAGGTATATTTGAAGCTAAGTGTTAGATGATCAGTAATGTGACTCTGTTCCTTTTGCATTCAGTTCAAATGAGAAATTATAGACAGAAGTCAGAGAGAAACAAGATCTTTTTACTAGTAATAACAAGTGTTCATTTTTATTGAGCATTTACTTAGCAATTTATAGGGATTAATTAAACTAATCTCCTAATAATGCTTTGAGGTATATTCTATTTTTAGTCTCATTTCACAGAGGAGGAAATGGAGAAAGAGAGAGAGAGAGAGATTGACTTTACAAAGGAATGAAACAGGGACATATAGTAAGTAGCAGACAAGTATTTGAACCCCAAAACTCTGGCTTCAGGAGAGGGCGCTTAACCAGTATGTTGTGAAGTTGGACTGGAGAATTCAACCCTGAATCTAGAAGAGGCCTCCTCATATAACAGCCCAGATGTAGATCTCTGGACTCACACTTTATGAATTTGGGCTTCCAGAGCATCCTGGGGAATTACTACCTGCCTCAAAGCCCACCAAGCTCAGAGAGGCCAAAAACCTGAGAAACTACTGGATTTTTACCTAAATCTCTGAGGTGTGCCATTTTGAACCAAGGCTTCTAAGAAGGAGTTTTTGTCCCTCCTCACTGTCTTTCACTTTCTTCCAGTGGGATGCAGATAACAACAAGGCTAGAGAACAGCAGAACCACAGATGAAAAGATTCTCAACCTCTGAATCACGCTGTGTTGGAAATGCACTCCCCTCTAACCCCGGCAACCAGGAACACCTGCCTTGGACTGTTATAGAAAGAGAAATAAACCTTTATTGTAACTGAGCCACAGCACACATTAGGGGTCTGTTTGTTACTGCAGCTAGCTTTACCCTAACCAAAATAGAGGAGCAGAGAGAGAAAGCCCATATGTGTACACCAAGCTTTAACACATTATCCCTGCCCAATAGAGCACAATGGATTGACTAGTGGATTCCAGACGCTCTTCATTTCACCAATTATATGAATTTCTTCTCATCCTGTGGGGACAAGCTAAAGAGAAAGGAGAAAGGGAGAGCAGAAAGCCTTAAGCCAATATCTCTAAGAGAGAGAAGTTTCTATTTTTTATTTTAGGCAGAAATGTGAGGACAGTGAGAAAATTGTTTTCCCCATTCTGTAGGTATTATTGTCTTTGTCTGAGTTGAGAAAATTGAGGTACAAAGAGATTAAGTAACTTGTCTACATTTGCTTCTATTTATACTTTTATTTGTAAGACATAATTTGATTGCATGGCCCAAAACAAAAGGCCTAAAAGCAAAATATGTCAAATGTGAACATAACTATGGAGTTATGAACGTACATTCATATTCTAAAGACCAAAATTAGGGAAGAGCTTTTTTAAACAAAATGCCTTTGACAAGAAAACAATAAACCAAAATACAGTAGATTTGTCCATTATACTTCCCTACTATAAACATTAATCCCTGTTAAATATTTAACAATGAGCTGCTTTTCTCTCAAAAAGAACATCTAGAGACCACAATAAAGAAATTAAGCCTTGCCTCCTGGGTTTGGGGGAAGAAATTCATGTAATAGTGCAATCCAGGTTTTCCACAAATTCAGAATCTCTACCTTAAACTGGGTCTTTACTGCCAGGCAATTACTAATTTATACTTCGTGTTGATTCCCTAGAACTTCATATAATGCTTATTAACCAAGCATTTCCATCTTACTCAAAGTCTGGGTCTCTCCAGAATCTCTAGAGAGCAGGATCTTGCTTTCAGCTCCACGGATACTGAAAGTTGGGATGTGAAAAGAAGTATTATGGGAGCTGAAAGTGGGGTCTATAGGAGGGAGAGTTTGGTCAGATGTGTCCCTCTGAAGGTGACCAAGGGTCTGAGACTCTCTCCTGTGGGTTCTGAGAGACTGACTCACCGTATCTGAAATGTACAAAAGTGCGACATCAGCAGAGTGCCAATTTACTAATTTAAAATACAAACATCTTATTCACACAATCTGACATTCTCCCCTCGTGTGCAGATTTACAAGAGGATCTACATGATTCTCAGGAACAACATTTGAATTTATGTCGTGGAAATGCTGGCACAGGGCTGAGGCCACTCGATCTCCCCAGGATGAGGGCATTCTCTCCCTGGAGTTAGCTCACCTTGAATCTGAAGTTTGCTTGGAAGGAAGGAACCAGGGATGGGGGGTTGGAATAAATGTTGAACATTCTCCAGCTTTCCTCTCTGGCGCTCTTCTTATTCTGTATCTTTCTCCAGGCTATCTCACCCATACACATAACTTATAACACGGAATAGAGGCAGATGACTCACAAATTTGTATCTCGGCCTCAACCTCTTCTCCGAATTGCAACCCCTCTATCTGCCTGCCTGCTTGAAATTTCCCCTTGAATGTCTCAAAGGCATCTCAAAATACGCACATCTCCCAGACCAACTCATGAAGTTTCCCCTCAAAACCATCTCTCCTAGGGTTCTGTCTCCGCGAATGGCACTGCCTTTATCTGGTTGCACAAGGTAGAATCGCAGGAGTCACCCTGGATAAGATTCTCTCCCCTACAACCCCCATAATTTATTCTTTTCCAAGTCCTGTTGATTCTAGCTTCTAAAAAAATCTCACCGACGTCTATACTTCAATGTATCACCGTCAACAAAATGGTGTTTCAATTACCCTCATCTCTCACCTGGGCAATTACAACAGCCTCCCTGATCTCCACGCTTCCATTCTCCAATTGATCCTTCATATTATAATTATAATGGTTTATTAGAACATTTATCACTACCCCACGCCCCCTCCAGCAAAGATTTCCCACTGCTATTGGGACACACGATACAAATCTCCTAAATGCCATTTGAGGCTCTACCTGGTCTCAGTGCCCCTCTCCAAGTTCATCTTCCTCCACATACCCCAGCCCCACAGCACCTGGTGTTTCTGGGTCTCTTATTTGCTGTAGCTTCCCAAGCCCCAGCAACATGGCACGCACGGTTCCTCCTCTCTAGCACCCTCATGCAAACATCCCTTCTTCACAGAGTCACTGCTTCACAGTTTTTTTCAGATCTTGGTTCACATAGAGCATCCCAAGGAATGCTTCACTGGCCTCACTGACTTGGACAAATTGGCCTGGTCTAGGCTCTCCTGGCCCCATTTACCTTTGCCTTTACCTTTTCACCATTAGCGTTTGTCACCATTGCTGTCTTACATCTGTAAGCTCCGTGATACACAGAATTGTTTCTGTTTTTACTCATGATTTTGTATCCCAATGATTTGCAGTTTTGCCCATAAAGGTTATTCAGTAGTGTTCGTCAATTAGTAAATAAAAAATGATGAGTGGAAATGGAACTACCATATGACCCAGGAATTTCACACCTGAGTATTTACCTGAAAAAACAAAACCACTAATTTGAAAAGATACATGCACCCCAATGTTCATAGCAGTATTATTTACAATTGCCAAGACAGGGAAGCAACCTAAGTATCCATCGACAGATAAATGGATAAAGATGTGGTATGTATAGATGATGAAAGACTACTCAGCCATAAAA
This sequence comes from Kogia breviceps, assembly GCF_026419965.1. Lineage (NCBI taxonomy): Eukaryota > Metazoa > Chordata > Mammalia > Artiodactyla > Physeteridae > Kogia > Kogia breviceps. The sequence goes on along the minus strand of NC_081321.1, from coordinate 67,862,177 downwards.
AGAATGAAATTTTTCAATGTGCAGCCACATGGATGGATTTGGAGGGCATTATGCGAAGTGAAATAGGTCAGAAAGACAAGTACTCTATGATATCACTTATATGTGGAATCTAAAAACTACAACAAAGTAGTGAATAAAACAAAAAAGCAGCAGACTCACAGATATAGAGAACAAACAAGCAGTTACCAGTGGGGACACGGAAGGGGAGAGGGGCAATGTAGCAGTAGCGGGGAAAAAAGTTATTTGGGGATTATTTGAAATTATGTGTGTGAAACTTTTGCAAGTTGTAAAGCACTATAGAATTTTTTAAATTAAAAAAAATAATAAAGTTGGCAAAACTGGGGAAAAAAAATGATGAATGAAATATATGCTGGAGGCACCAGGATGAGATTGCGTGATACAACTCTCTCACTCTAACCACAGGCATGCATTAAAACAGAACACTTGAAGGCAGGTATCTTTGTTCCTTATCTGAGAATGCCCTGCTAATGGGTCCTGGAGCCAGACTGTCTGTATTAGAACTCATACTCCATCACTTAGTTGTGTGGCCAGGGCAAGTTATTTAGCTGCAACTAAGCCTCTGTCTTCTTATCCATAAAATAGGAATAATTTGGTACTTAAATAATTGGATGACTATTGGAGAACTAAATAGGACTGTGGCTGCACACACTCAGTTTAGCTGAGTGTTTAGCTGTTATTAACTTTATTAGCTGTTTATTTAGCTGTTATTAACTTTAGCTGTTATTAACTTTAGCTGTTATTAACATGATCAGTTTCTCTCTTTTTCTGTACTTCTTTTTCATTTCTCTTTCTGTACTTCTAAGTTTGATCAGTGGGTTCATAGTCTGACTGACTTAGTCTTTTTGTAATTACATTAGTATTTAAAGTCAGTATCCCCTGTCCTTTGAGAGATGGAAGCTGGATCTGGTTTAATGTAAAAGGATATGCCCCAGCCCCACCCACCCAAAAGGCAGCACCATACTTCTCACACACAGGAGAACAGACTTGTGATCTATGTAATTTACAATCTGATCTTCCTTACTACCTCTCCTCTGAAGGGCAGGTCCTACTGCAGAGGGATATGATGACTTCCCAAACCTCTTCTCCAACAGAGCAACCCCAGTTATTTCCCATATAACACTACTTCTAAAATCTTCATAACCATGTTCACAACCTGGTTCAATTACATTCCCTCTCAGGGATGATGTGCCTAGAACTGAGTACAATGCTTGAAATGTGGTCTACTGAAGTGGCTTGCTCACCACTGGCCAGTAATAAATAACTCGTGACTACGTTTATAGATACAGCTCCATAACTATATGTATAGTGCACCTTATTTTAAATCGAGAGTCAGAGAAAGTGTATTGGATTGAATAGTGTCTCCTGCCCCCTCAATTCATGTCCTCTCCATAACCTTAGAGTGTGAACTTATTTGGAAATAGGTCATTGCAGATGTAATTAGTTAAGATGAGGTCATGCTGGAGTAGAATGGACACTTTATCCAATATAACTGGTGTCCTTATAAAAGAGATAGAGAGATAGATTTAGATAGGAGAATACCATGTGAAGACACAGATGCACAAAAGAAAGATGGCCATGACAGAAGGAGATTGGAATTATGCAGGCATGCCAAGGATTGCCAGCAACCACCCCAAACTGGGAGAGAGGCATGGAACAGATTTTCCCTCTCAACCCCTCAAAAGGAACCAATCCTGCTAACACTTTGAATTTGAATGTCTACCCTACAGAATGGTGAGAAAATAAATTTCTGTTTTAAGCTTCAAAAAAATTTTTAAATAAAAAAAATAAAGTCAGTATTTCCTATAGGTGTCTCCCCCTTACCTCCACCCCACCACCCCATATGTACCTTGAAACAATGGACCACTTTAGGTAACTTTGCATATCTATGCTTGGATCTACTATCTGTTGGTCTCAAAATTCCCCAGTATTCAAATTCTTGGGACCACCTTGCCATAGCCCTTAGAGCTAACCACACACAAAAAAAATGTTGCTGGATCTATATTTAATTCTTACCACAGGCATTTGCATTAATGCTGCACTTGAAGAATCTAAAGGTTTTCAAAAAATGAAAGAACTTTGTTTATGTTCCTCTTATATGATTCCCAAAACACATATTTAAGCAAAGTTGAAAATGTGGACAGATTTGGCAGTCCTCTGCCTGCCCCTCTGTTTGGATTATCATATTTAGGTGGGAAAATTAAATGTTGGCATATTCTTTGCATGCGGTCAAGAGTACAACATTTAGCTTGTTCTGCTTTCTCTTTAGCCCCATGAATCTCTACCTCCATTGCTGTCCTCACAGGCTCTCTGCTTGCCAACTCTGATAGCCCCTCCACTCCCTTTTGTACAGGCTGAGCCTGGGAAATCTTGCGGTCTTCATTTTCATTTCAATTACAAGGCTATCTTTCTAAGGAAATGTTTTAATAAGGCACACCAGTCTCACCAACCTGATGCTTCTCAGAGTGCCCCCCCACCCCTTTCAACTGTGAGACGGCAGGGTTGCTGCTGTGATCCTGAGTCAGATTTCCTACCATCACCAAGTCACACTTGGCTTGATTAGTGGCAGCAATTAATTCTTGAGGGCTTGTTGTGCTGCGGCATGGGTCATGGTAATAGAATTCTCCTTTATTCAGGGGCCGGGGAACAGTGGCCAGAACAGGTCCGGACCTGAATAAAGCATTTCTGACTATATGCATATCTTGAAGAATCTTCTACATCTATGGTAACTTGCAGCTAGAGAGCCAACAGACATCATATATTGCTATAAAATGGGATGCCAAAAAGTAGAAACCACAATAAAAGCCAGTGGCTTTGCAGTCTCAGTTAGGGGACTGTCAGAAGGAAGAATTGTTGCTATTAAAAAATTATGGGAAAAGCAGAGACATTAATTTTGCATGTCTTACATTACTGTGTCTACAATCTGTTATGTTTCAGATAAAGGTCTAGAAAATATTTCTCATACTGTGTGTGCAGCTTAGTTTCTGTGTACTCCTGCATGGAAAAAAATAAGAAAAAATCAAATAAATATGTTTGTGCATAAGGAACAAATAATTTTCTTGCCAAAGGGAAAATTTATCAGGTTGAAAGTTTCTCTCTCTAGAGATAGTTTTTGTGAAATCAAGGTTTGCTTTTTTCTCCTTCAAAACTTCTTTGATCTTCCATATTGTCATTTGTGGAGAAGTTCAATGTCATGAAAAGTATCAAAATATGTAATCATTAAAAGCCATGGGCTCTGAAACAAAACATATGTACAATATCAGAAAAATACCTAATGTATCCAAAATCAAAGCAGTCTGTTGTATCATTAAAATTAAGGCAAAAAGAGCAAAACACTCTTTCTATATTTCCTAGAGCAGGAGGATTTAATCTTCTATCTCTAGGGAATCTATGTTGGATGATGGACTTCAGGGGATCCCTGAGCCTCATGAATTTGATCACAAAATTTTAGAGGTGGACATATTCACTTTCTTTTGAGACAAGGGTCTACTATTTCATCAGATTCTCAAAGGTCTGTGACATCTCAAAATTAAGATCCACTGCAAAGGAAACTCCATTTGAAAGCTTGAAAATAAAAATTTGGATTATTATTACTAAAGTAATAATTAAATGTTAGGAAATTGAAATACTTATTTTCTTTGGAATATGAGGAAAAAAATTACAATTTTTTTGACTAATTTCCTTTCAAACAGGTAAAGAACAGAAAAAGAGAAGTAGAATATTTTCTTTTTAGAAAAGGGTAGTATAGCTACAACTTAGGTGAAAGATTGAGAGACAGAGAGTCAAGGAATACTAAAACCTTCAATAAATTTTCCTAAAGCATATGATATCTTTCATCCAATATCTCCCGGATTAAACACAATACCCACTTTTGCTAAACTCTAAACTTCTTAAAAATCATCTTCAATTCTCCTTCAACTCTCTCTCCTCCATACTCAGAATGTCCACCACTATCTGTTCTCTAAAGATCCTTATATTTCTCATGCTTAGATCGTGCCTCAAAGAGGCAGAATTTTGTGCACCTCTTCTTTGTGATTCAACTAGTTGGGTGTCTCGTCTAAAAGTCTTACCATTCTTTTGCATGTGGATATCCAGTTTTCCCAATACAATTTGTTGAATGTGTACTATTCAACACCATTTCCCCATGTATATTCTTGGCTCCCTTGTTGAATATCAGCTGACTGTATATACATGGGTTTATTTCTCGGCTCTCTATTCTGTTCCACGGGCCTGTATAGTTGTTTTTATGTCAGTACCACACTATTTTCAATTACTGCAGCTTTGGAACGTATCTTGAAATTAGGATGTGATACTCCCAACTTTGTTTTTCTTTCTTAGGATTACTTTCGCTATTCACGGTCTTTTGTGGCTCCATATGAATTTCAGGATTTTTTTTTTCTTTTTCTGCACAACATAGAATATATAGTGTATATACACTTAAAAATGTATAAAAAGGGTAAGCCTCATTTTAAGTATTCTTACCACACGGAAAAAAATACAATATGATAAAGGTCATATTGAAGGAGCATGTCCTAAAGGAAACACATGCTGTTCCCCTTTCTAAATCTGGACTTCCTCCAATTGCTCCTGTCTCATTAAAAGCCTCATACAGTTGCATAATCTGGAAATTGAGGACCCATTCTGGACACTTCCCTCTCCCTTATCCTCATATTCTATTTTTCACAATTCCTGCCAATTTCAAACATCTCTCAAATTTGTCCCCCTTTCTCTATCTCTACTATCTCCATCCTGGTTCAGGCTACCATTATCACTTGCCTAGATGAGAAACAGTCTATCCTGCTAGCTTCATGCCTGTTGCTTTCTCACAAACCATTCCTTCCGTGGCAGCCAGAGTTTTTCAGAAACGTACATCTCATCATTACATATCTGTTTAAAACCATTCAGTAGCCTCCAATAGTTCTTGAGATGATGACCAAAATGTTTACCATGGATGCAAAATCCTGGCCAGTGTTCCTCATGTATCTTTTACCATTCTCCTTGTTCTCTACAATCCAGTTTCAGTGGTTTCTAGATTTCTCAAAACTGTTAAGTTCTATGTCTCCTCAAGGCCTTTGTACATTTTGTGCTTTGCTTGAGACATTCCTACAACCACACTACATGCTTTACATATTCCCACTTCTGCTCTGAGTTACCATTCCCTTCCTTCAAACATTGGCACATACATCACTTCATGAGGAAGCTTCCACTGGCCCCTTGCAAGGTCAGTAGCACCCTTACTTCCATACTCACAGTGTCCTCTATTTTTCTTTTAAAACAGGTAAGACAGTTTGTAGTTGTACATTTGTTTGATTATTTGAGGACTGTCTCCCTCCACCTCCTCCTACTGAGCTATAAGATCCAACATTGTCTGTTTTGCACACCAGTATAATAAAACCACTGTTTTATTACAAATAAATATTGAATAATGGGGCTTCCCTGGTGGCGCAGTGGTTGAGAATCCGCCTGACGATGCAGGGGATACGGGTTCGTGCCCCGGTCCGGGAAGATCCCACGTGCCGCGGAGCGGCTGGGCCCGTGAGCCATGGCCGCTGAGCCTGTGCATCCGGAGCCTGTGCCCCGCAAAGGGAGAGGCCACAACAGTGAGAGGCCCGCATACCACAAAAAAAAAAAAACCACAAAAAAAAAAAATATATATATTGAATAATGAATGAATGGGTGGTTCTGATCTCCAAGAGGAAACTATATACTATGAGGGTGAGAGCCAAAATGCATAAAGAGGGAGAATGCAGAAAACCCTACTGGCTACCTCCTTTCCTTTCTTCATGGCTATTTTTATGTGTCATCAAAGTAGAACTTTCAGCTCCATTGAACAGATCTATTTGTTTTACCATTAACAAAAGGTAAAAATGCCCTTTAAAAACATTTGCCTGGGGATATTGTGTCAGAGTTGCAGCAGAAAACAGGATTCATGGGCAAATGAAGGAAACAAACAAGGGACGGTGATGCTCCAGAGACCAACATCAGCTGGAGACCATTATCCTTAGTACCAAAGGGAAAAGAGGAGGAAATATGGACCAGGGGTCTCCCAGTGAAAGCTATGGTTAAAGAAGAATGTGGAATCAGCCCTATGTAAATATAACATCAAAGTAGGGAAGGTGCAGGGGAAAAAATACTCTATGCTCTCCCTCTTTCCACCCTTATCTCCCATTGGTTGAACACATTTAGAAGCCAAATGTAAGAAAGCTGGGGATTGGTTGAACACATTTAGAAGCCAAATGTAAGAAAGCTGGGGATTTATAGTCCACAGGGGCCAGCTTCTTGTGCAAACAATGCAGGACAAATAAGAGCAGAGATTGGATCTGGGGCCGAGAGTGGACATAGGCACATATTTTCTATTTCTGCCATTGGGGAGAAAATGTCCCCATTAGGAATGGAGACTTTCATTTTACTTCAGGAAAGAGGTATTTAAAATGTCAAAAGTTATGGGAATTCCCTGGTGATCCAGTGATTAGGGCCGTGGGCTTCCATTGCAGGGGGCATGGGTTTGATCCCTGGTGGGGGAACTAGGATCCGTTATGCTGTGCAGCCAAAAAAATTAAACAAACAAACAAATAAATAAATAAAAGGTCAAAAGTTCTGAAAGCCTAGAGAAATGTGTTTCACAGTTCTGTGTACTAATCAAATCTGTGTCACAAAGGTGGGTTAGCCACATAGGAAGACTTTAATAAAAATTCAAATTCTTTTAAAACAAAGCATTCTTCACCAAAACCAAAAGATTTATCTTAGTGAAAAGAGATAGAAGAATGAATTTAATTTAATCAGCAATGAAGAGCTAAAGGATAGGTAGCAAAGATGCAAATATAGTTATGGAATGAATCTAAACACTGGTAATGCCAACTTGACATTCATAAGCCTCAGTTTCTGTAGTAGGCAGAGTAGTGGCCCCTCAAAGATGTCCAAGTTCAAATCCTTGCAACCTGTAAGTATGTTAGGTTACATGGCAAAGGGGAATTAAGTTTGCAGATGGAATTAAATTTGCTAATCAGTTGACCTCAAAATAGGGAGATTGTCCTGGATTATCAATGTGGGCCCAACGTAATTGGAAGTTTTCTTAAAAGTGGAAGTGCGAGGCAGGAAAGGAGGTCAGGATGATGCTGTATAAGAAGGACTTCAAAGCTGCTATTACTGGCTTTGAAAATGGAGGAAGAGATTGACAAGACAAGGAATGTGAACAGTCTCTAGAAGGTGGAAAAGGAAAGGAAATGGATTCTCTCCTGGAGCCTTTAGAAAGGAATGCCGGCCTGGAGACACCTTGATATAGCCTGATGAAACCCATCAGAAGTATCACCCATGGAACTGTAACATCATAATTTTTGCTGTTTTAAGCCACTAAGTGTGTGGCAATTTTTTTACAGCACAAACAGAAAGTGAACGCAGTGTCCTCATTTGTGGAATGGGGGCTAATAATACTTACTGCTCTTGAGAAGAAATTTAAAATATGACTCAGCTCCTCCTCAAAACAAATATTTTAATGGTAAGAATTGAGCCTTAGGAAAAGATAGGTGGGTGGCTTTGTAAAGACATGTCTTCATTTCTAGAGCAGAAAATTTCTCTAAATGCATAGCTGGCTGAATTACAGAGAAGTCTGTTAGAAAGATTTTTTTCCCTGCTCGTGGAGCACAACTGCTCTAAATCAGTCAGCCAGACATGATCCTATTTCTTTTAATTAATTATGTATTATTACTTATTTATTGATAGTGACAAGAAAAAACTGCATATGTTTATAAAATTAATTACAAATTACAAAGTAAAATCTAATGTGTTCAATTAGTTAGGATAGAGTAGCCTGTAGTACCAAATGGATTTTGAAATCTCATGTTACAGGCCAGGGCAGCTACTCAAGTAGCCAGAGTAACTCTCCTCTGGGCTCTGTTCTTCTCTGGTCCACCTTCTTCTATGTCTTATCACTGTGTCCATCCAGCCAGTGGAAGAGGAAAGAGCTTGGAGCAGCATGCACATGGGAGAGGCTTGTGGGTAGGGTCTAGAAGATGCACATATCCCTTACCATGTATTAAAACTTAATCACTTAGCTACACTTTACAAGAATGCTTAGAAATGTAGTCTAGCTGCATGTGAGTCGACAAAGAAGAGAGATGGAACTTTATGAATAGCCAGAGGTCTTTACCTCATGTATAATAAAACAAGCTAAAATCCTGGCACTGTCTATATTAAAAAAATCATGTGATCATTGTTTCAGCTCTGAGACTTCAACAATAATTAGTTGAGGTTTCAGTAGTAAAGCCATTGTTTGACTATCAATTATCAGTGGAAACTGGTTGCTTTCCACTTTCTCTCTAAGGCCCATCTCATAGTCTTTGAGGATTAAAAGTGGTTATATACATGTCACCTATCATAAAGCTTGGCACGCAGTAAACATTCCAATAAGTTAGATCTAATATATTACTGAAATTATTGCCACAGTTAAAATTGTCATTATTTAATTTGTGATAGAAAAGGGAATAAAATTGATAAATTGAGATCAAAAGCAATATCACAATAATAGTAGAGGTTTTTAACAGCCCACTTACATCAATGGACAGATCATCCAGGCAGAATGACAGAAAATCAATAAGAAAACACTGGACTTAAATGACACATTAGACCAAAAAGGAATATATTCATATATATGTATATATATATCATATATATATATATGACATTCCATCTAAAAGCAGCAGAATATACATTCTTTTCAAGTGCACATGGAACATTCTCCAGGATAGCTCACATGGTAGGCCACAAAACAAGTCTCAGTAAACTTTTTAAAAATTTGAAATCCTACCAAGTATCTTTTCCTATCACAATGTTATAACACTAGAAATCAACTATAAGAAAAAAACTGCAAAAAAAACCAAACACATGTAGGCTAAACCATTTGCTACTAAACAACCAATGGATCATTGAAGAAATCAAGAAATACCTGGAGACAAATGAAAATGAAAACACACAAGCTAAAATCTATGGGAGATGGAGATTCAAGATGGTGGAGGAGTAGGTGGACATGGAGCTCATTTCTCTCCACGGATGCATCAGGAATACATCTATAGATGCAACAATTCTCACAAAACACTGGCTGAAAACTAGCAGAAGACCTTGGACACCGGAAAGGACTATAAAGATCCCTGCATAACTGGGTAGGACAGAAAGAAAGAAGGGAGAAAACTGAGTAGGATGGAAAAAAAAAGAAGGAAGAAGGAGGAGGAGAGGAAGCTGAACAGGACCTGCACACTGGGGGCAGGGGAGCTGAAGCAGAGGAGAGATTCCCTAATTTGGGGAAACGCCCTCTCTACAGGGAAATCGATTAGGACAGAAGGGCAGCATTTGAGGCCATTGGAAGAGGGTGAAGCACCCGATCTGTGGCAGATGGGACAGAGTGGGAAATACACAGATGGTCCATACCTTGGCCCTACGTGCCCTGGACTTGGACGTGTGTTCTCAGGTGTGCAAGAGGGCTGGGAGCTAGTGCATGGGGCTTGAAGAAGAGGCCCAGAGTGGGGGCTGCGGTTAGGTGTAGGGAGATGGACTGGGGGGACAGGAGGGGGGAAATCTGCAGCCGGGAGTGCCTGTGGAGGAAGACTGGATTGCCATGGGAGCAGGGTGCTACTATTGAGTCACATGCAGGGAGAGGAGCCACTATTGTAGCCTCTCTCTCTTCACATGCTGGTGCGTGCTGATGACAATAAAAGAAGCCCCCTCAGAAAAGGCCCTCACTAGGGCCATAGCTCTTGTGCCCATGACCACCAGCTTCCCTGCATTTGGCACCACCAGGGCTCCCGCAAACCAAGCAGTCATACCACCTCTGTGCCCAGTCCTCACAGGGGCAACCCAAGACCTCCAAGGCAGCCTCAGGACCAGGCTTCTGTGGGTGGACCACATGCAGAGGTGGGGATAAAAAAAGCTGAAACCCAGGGACGGGGTGACCAAGGAAGAAGATTGAAAATCTTTCCATCACCTGTACAAGCTGCAGATTAAATCCCTGTGATCAGCTAGGTAGACCCTGCATCTACGGAATATCTGAGTAGACAATGAGTGTTCCCACAAATGAAAAAAGGTCTAGCTCTGGCAGCTGTGGACTTTGGGGGCAGCACACGCAGGAATTGGTCCAGATCAGAGTCTGAGTGATCCCCACAGGGCCCACAGCAGGTCTAGAGACCAGCCCAGAGGCAGAGGAGAGCCTCTTGGGGAGGCGGAGGTGGGCTGTGGCTCACAGCATGTGCAAGGACATTCACAGCAGAGACCCCAGGGAAACATAATTGTTATAATTAATTTTACTATGTTTTGATTCATTCTGTTGTTGGTTTGAGCTTTGTTTTTCTTTCTTTTTTCTTTTGTTTGTTTGTTGTTGTTTTACTCTTCTTTGTTTATTTAGTATTTTGGGATCTCCATGTTTTATAACATATTTTTACTTTTTATACATTTCTATTTTTAGTTTACTTTTCTGTTGTTCTGCGTTCTTTTCCCTTATATTTTATTCCTCTTTTTCATTAATAATTTTTCTTTTTTCTTTTTTTTTTTTTTACTCTACTTCCATTTCTACTTTGTTTTTCTGTTGTCCTGTGTCTTTTCCCTTTTTATTTTATTTTATTATTATTATTTTTTAAATCATTTTTATTGTTTTCTTCTTTTTCCTTGCTTTATTCTTCAATTGGCACACTGCTTTGGTTTTTTTTTTTTAACATCTTTATTGGAGTATAATTGCTTTACAATGGTGTGTTAGTTTCTGCTGTATAACAAAGTGAATCAGCTATATGCATACATATATCCCCATATGCCCTCCCTCTTGTGACTCCCTCCCACCCCTCTAGGGGGTCACAAAGCACCGAGCTGATCTCCCTGTGCTATGCAGCTGCTTCCCACTAGCTATCTATTTTACATTGGGTAGTGTATATATGTCTATGCTACCCTCTCACTTTGTCCCACCTTAACCTTCCACCTCCCCATGTCCTCAAGTCAATTCTCTATGTCTCCATCTTTATTCCTGTCCTGCCCCTAGGTTCATCAGAATGAATTTTTTTTTTTAAGATTCCATATATATATGTTAGCATATGGTATTTGTTTTTCTCTTTCTGACTTACTTCACTCTGTATGACAGACTCTAGGTCCATCCACCTCACTACAAATAACTCAATTTTGTTTCTTTTCATGGCTGAGTAATATTCCATTGTATATATATATGTGCCACATCTTCTTTATCCACTCATCTGTTGATGGACATTTAGGTTGCTTCCATGTCCTGGCTATTGTAAATAGTGCTGCAATGAACATTGTGGTACATGTCTCTTTTTGAATTAAGGTTTTCTGAGGGTATATGCCCAGTAGTGGGATTGCTGGGTCATATGGTACTTCTATTTTTAGTTTTTTAAGGAACCTCCATACTGTTCTCCATAGTGACTGTATCAATTTACATGCCCACCAATAGTGCAAGAGGGTTCCCTTTTCTGCACACCCTCTCAGCAGCTGGAGAAGGGGAAGGGATCCCACGATCGAAGGGGGAATTGGGGGACCACTGGGAGGACAGAGTATCAAAAAGGAGTGTGGCCAGGTTTTTCCCTGCCCTCTTGGGCTCCCAGGAGCCTGCTGAAACTCTGGGTCTGATCCTCTGCCCACTGAGGCCCTCCAGCTGTGTAGTTTCTGAGGGAGTGGGAAGGAGGGAAGGGAGAGCAAAAGTAAAGGCTGGACCTTGAGGACTGGCACCCCTGAGGGTTGGCTGGGGGAGGGGAGGAGTTCCTACACCCAGCAGAACCTACCCACGGTTAGGGGTCCAGCAGGGATGGGGGACACCCTGGGGGAGATGGTGGGGAGGGTTGCAGAGGAACGGAAGGGAACGCGGCCAGCGTTTTCCCTGTTCACTTAAGCATCAGGGAGCCAGTTTGGCTCCTGGGCCTAATCCTCTGCCCTTGGAGCCTCCCTCCTGCCACACAGAACCCAAGCTCCACCCCTACACCACAACCCAGGGCTCTACCTCTACACTCGGAGACCCCCTCCAATGCACTGGGCCTAAACCCCACCCACACACCCTCACCCAGGGCCTTACCTCCAAACTCCGGAACTCCACACTCCAGAGGCCCATCTTTGGATGTGCTGCTTCTCCCCTTCTGTGCAGGTCCTAAGCAGAGGCCCAACTCCACACTTCAATGTGACCCTGCCTAGGCCCTGACCCCAAGGCCTTTTCTGGCTGTGTGTGTCCTGAGCTGAGGCCCTGCCCCAGACTCTAATGTCACCCCCCCACTCACCTAGGTCCTGCAACACCCTAAAGCCTTCCCCTAAGTTCCAACCCCCGCTAAACTCCGGCCCCATAGCCAAGCCTTTTTTTTTTTTTCACTTTTCCCCTTTTAGATTGGGATTCTGTTTTACCTTGTTGATTCACTGTGGTTGATCCATTTATATTTTTATTTTTCCTAATAAATCTTTTATTTTTCTAATTTTATTTTATTCTTTATACTTTGTTATTGTTCTCTCCTTTTGGCTTACTCCCCTCACACCTCCCCCCCTTTTTTCCTTTCTCTATTGTGGTTTTATTTTACCTTGTTGGAGTTGTTTCAATTATATTTTTATTTTTCCTAATATATTTTTTATTTTCTAATTTTATTTTGTTTTTTATTCTTTGATATTGTACTGCTCCTTTTCTTCTTTCTTTTTTTTTTTTTTTTTTTTTTTTGGTCACACCATGCAGCTTGTGGGATCTTGGTTCCCAGGCTGGAGGTCAGGCCTGAGCTCCCGTGGTGGGAGCTCTGAGTCTAAACCACTGGACTAACAGAGAACCTCACACCACAGTGAATATTAATAGGAGTGACACTTCCCGGATGTCCTAAACTCAGCACCAAGACCTAGCTCTATCCAATTGTCTGCAAACTCCAGTGCTGGATGCACTTCCCCAATAACATCTGATTAGTAATGAGGCTGGGAATGAGAAGCTAAACCAGCCTGAACGAGAACATTGTCCCTCCCCAGAGTTTCTAATTATATCTTCTGGGGAAAGTTCCCTGTCCTCTCTGGTCATGGAACCTTAAGGGTGTGACCCCCCAAAGTCACTGCGACCATGTCCTTTCTCCAGGGAGAAAGCCTGAAAGAAGAAGGCCAACATCCAGAAAAAGAGCAAAAAAAAAAAAAGAGAGATGCTACAGGAGAATCTTCATTTTTAGTTCCCATTGACTCTGGAGCCATCCTGTTTGTTTTAGTTATTTTCATTTCGGGAGATACTTCAGTGTCTTTCCAATAAATCAACCTTTGCACCTTAACTAGTTCAAGCTGTTTTGTTACTTACAACCAAAAATTCCAAACTAATACAATATGTGTTGTAGATGTAAGTTTTTTTGAGGTCTTGATAAAAAGCTTAAAAGAAATACTACAAATCTTTGCTACACAAGGATGATGACCTACTCTCCTGAAAGAGGGGTAAATGTGAGAGCAATACTAAGTGCATCTATAGAGAAGAGAATTACTTACAAAGAAAGGAACCAGAAAATTGAAAATTGCCTCAGGACAATTCTAAACTACTGGCTCACTTATCAGTGTTCAGCTAGCTCATGATTCTTCATGCTAATGATGTGGAGGCAGTGCAGAGAAAAATCTCATTTTAGCTCTTGGTTTCTGTTATACTTTATGAGAATTCCTAATAAGCAGCAGAATTAACTTCATTACCCCCCCCCCCACTTTCCACTGGATCTTTGAAAGTATTGATTAATTACTAGAATGTGAAAGGACACGAAGCAGAAGAGAAAATGGAAAAGAATGGATAATCCTCAATTTGGAAAATTCATCCCAGGTCACTGAGCGGGGACTTGATAATGGATAGAGGGAATTACTGTCTCATGTGGTAGTAGAATGGAGAGAAAAAAGGAAAAGCCGACGTTGAAACCAACATCTTGGCCATAATCAGGTGTAGGGAAAGAAAAAAAATTTCCTCGACCTTAGAGTCTCTGGCTGGATCTGAAAATTAAACTGACAAAGACAGATTAACAGGAGAAAAGCATAAAAAATTATGTTTTATGTGACACAGGAGACTTCATAGGAAATGAAGACCCACAAAAGCAGTTAGGCATGAGTGTTTATGCTAGGTTTGATGAAGAATGGACAGTGATAAAAGAAATTTTCACACACTGAGGTATGGGGAAGTCATTCTGGCTTATACCTGAGCTACCTTGAATTTTATGCTAGCTAACATAGCCTGTTTGTGGCCTATCAAACATACATTGTACATCTGCTTTAATTATTAGAGGAAAGAACACGTGACCAAAAGTAAACATGGTCCATATTAAAAATAAAGATTAAATGTCTCGCTTCCTGAGACGCCAATACTGGTACTCCTTTGATTCCCTTCCCAGGTGTCAAGGCCATGTTGACTTGCTGTGTACATGCTGGACTGTTCCTTTTTTTTTTTTGAAAGCTTGAAGAAATAGAACCCTGACATGTCTAACGTTCTTTGACCAGATAAAAAACTGTGCTGAAAACGCTGCTTCTCCGGAGAAGTTTCTCAGAGTCATCTGGGAAGCAGGCTTCCAGGCTAGTCCTCAGTTTGCTCAAATAAAACTATTTTCTATTCTTATTAGTGACTGTTTATTGATTATTTTCATCAGCAACAGTCGTGGAGGAATATGATAGGTTAAAAAATATAAAGTAAATATAAAAAACTGGAGACATTTAGCAAGGCCTGTTTGTTCAGATTCTTCTCAGAGTCCTGTTTTTGGAGATAAGGATGCTCCTCCTTTCCTCCGGGGATAGGAAGAGCACCTCTCACCTGAGGTTTGACCCATTTCCGGGGAGAAGTAGTGAGGAAGGTCACATTGACTTTCCTGCTTCTGCTGTTTTCTCAGACTCCTTCATTTTAAAATCTTCAATATGCCAAGGTTCCATGCTTGGGGGTAGCGTGTCCAGAGCCCCATCTCAGGTAGTGGAACATGTACATAATTAAAATAACAACAATGAAGAACATTCTAGAACATGCTAAAATTATATTGGTCGTCTCTATAAGTGAAAATGGTACCACATTTTTAGATGTAACCCAGTTATAGAGACCACGAACAAGATCATTTGTTGCCAGCAAAAGTCTTTTTGAAGCTGACTTCAGAATAAATCTTCTTCTTCCATCACAGTTTACAAATATGTCATGATTGGGGAGGGTGTTGCCCTGTGCTGGTCTTCTATTTGAAGTATAGATCTGTGTGCCCAGAGACAGAATTGTAAAGGTGGGTGCAGTAGTCAGTACACGTGCTCAGGGCCTGATTAATCATTAGGTCAGGCGACCCACATCAAATTACGTGCATCTATCCACCGACCTTTTCTTCCGTGATAATATTCAGTTGTGTAAATGACAATAAATCCCCTACCATGATTTTCAATGTGTCAGAAATATATTTCAGTGTTTATTTTAGGTTTTGGCTGTTTCAAGGGACGGAAGCAATTGATATTTACAGCAAGTTATTAGATTCTGAAGTTAACAGTTTGTGTGTATTAAATTCTGAATTAAAATGACTCACTGAAACAGGACTTTAAGATCTTTTTTTTTTTTAGATATTCGTCATGTATTTCTTCCTTTAGGTCTTTTTAAAAAATTAATTAATTTATTTTTATATTTATTTTTGGGTGTGTTGGGTCTTCGTTTCTGTGCGAGGGCTTTCTCTAGTTGCGGCAAGCGAGGACCACTCTTCATCGCGGTGCGCGGGCCTCTCACTACCGCGCGGCCTCTCGTTGCGGAGCACAGGCTCCAGACGCGCAGGCTCAGTAGTTGTGGCTCACGGGCCTGGTTGCTCCGTGGCATGTGGGATCTTCCCGGACCAGGGCTCGAGCCTGTGTCCCCTACATTGGCAGGCGGATTCTTAACCACTCTGCCACCAGGGAAGCCCCTTTAAGATTTTTAAAAAACTGTTAGTGAGATTAGAAAGAACCAAACGGTAAACGATGTTACGCTTTCCTGTCTTCTAAGTTCTGAACACTTGTATTTACCTTTGAGGCAGGTCACACATTTACTTTGGGGGGAAAAGGATCACACACAACAATAGGCTTTTTAGTGATGAGATTGTGAAACTAGATCCCTCACAGTATCCTGACGACAGGGAAATGACTTGAATGTAGATGTTTCTGGTCTAAGTCATTTGTTCTGTTTCGAAATGTAAACTGAGTACGTGGCCTCTGTCGATTTAGTTGTCTCTGGGAGACATTTTCTTAAAATCTTCCCAGTGCTATAGATTATTGCTTAGTCTCAGAGAACTGTGGGTGTTCTTCAGGCAACTGTTTATAGGAAATCTGTAACTGAGGTCATGGGGAATACTGGAAACAGCAGCGGGCAGACAGCTCACTCCAGAGGACACCCTGAGAGAAGAACTTGATGCTTCGTTTGTGGTTATCTAAGACTGAATAACTTGGCTATAGGACAGTGCTCTAGTTTTTTCTTTTGAGTCATAGGACCAAACCCTTGTGGTTGGGTTTCCTTAATAATTCCTTAATTAATGTTCTCACTGTCCTTCACACAGAGAAAGGTTAGCATGGGGACAGGAAATGAGGCAAGACTTGATGTGAAATGGTATCTGAGAAAAGCATTTCTCACCGGGGCCTATTGGCAATTTTGTCCAGATTTCTGAAGTGCGGAAGGAAGTCTTACGGCTTACGAGTTCAGAACAAAACCTTGGAGTCAAAAGAATCCTGACCTGCTACTTGAGAACACGTTGCTGAACTGGGCTGCTCTGATGTCCGTGCATCAGAGCTGGTCCAAGAAGTGTGTGTTCTCAGTCAGTTTTGAGAAAGTACAGAAACATAGAATCTGTAAACTTTATAGCAGCTTGATAGAGAGACTTTATGTCTGTTCAGTATAATAATAAATAAATTGGGGCTTGTATTTTGATAGCTTTTTCATTTCATGTTTTTTTTACTTTTATATTTTAAAAATTTTTCGTTAATGATGGGCTGAAAATAAAAATAAAATGGTTCTTTACCACAGATAGCTTGAGAGCACTTGCATTAAACAATTTATTGAATTTTCTTATTGGAGAGATATCACAAATTTATTGCAAATAATAAGTGAGATAATGTTAGTAGCCATTGGACACTTAGTAGCCATTCAGCAGACATGAGCTAATTTTATTTTTTTTTACTTAAAAAAAATTTTCATTGGAGTATTGTTGAGCTAATTTTAACATACGTTGCTATTTAGGCCAGGACTTAAAGAATGAGGAGGAATTCACTAGGTGAAGGAGTTCAAGGTGAAGGTTAGTGACTGGGGCCAGGATATAGAAAAATATGAATTTATGAAGGGGTATGTCAATCTGCCTGAAAATTTGAAAGTGTAGGTCAAATCCCTAAAAACTACAGTTGACCCTTGAACAACAGGGGTTTGAACCGTGCAGGCCCACTCATACGCAGATATTTTTCAATAATAAATACCTCAGTGCTACACAATTCGTGGTTGGTTTAATCCTCGGGTACAGAGGAACTTCCGATACAGAGGGCCAACTGTAAATTATACTTGAATTTTCGATTGCGTGGAGGGTCAGCACCCCATATTGCTTTGTGTCTATTATGTGTCCTGGGGGTTGATTAATAGTCTTGATTAATAGCTAGGCCTATTCTCCTTAAAAATTGTTTTTAAGGTCTTCAAAATTCCAATATTTATGACTCTATTATTTGTCCTAATTTAAGTTCTGGAAATACAGCCGCTCGATATATGAGTGGTGATGGACATTCTCACATTGGTGAGATTCAAAATCATGAAATATGGGCATTGGAGTTTATTTTTGTATGGTGCTACATGTATCTAAATGCAAAACCAAATTTGTTTAAAGGTTATAAAGGAAATATATAGGCATTTCAGAAGATTAAATTTTTATAAATACTCTATGAGACTTTTCACATAATCAATGCCCTTAATTACAGATACTCCTAAATTTTGGACCCTTATATAACCTCTGCATGGAAGAACTTTGTTATTCATTGCATTAAGTGAGAATATACCCTTGAAAGTATAATAATAAATCTATGTCTTTATAGATATCCCTTAATTACTTTTGAAGCATTTGGAATCATCGAGGTGTAAATGCAGATGCTCCCATGTTTTAGGAACTGGCTAAATAACATTTTACTTTTCATTATTTATGTGTCACAACACACCTATGATGGAGGAAATACGCTTTTATTCTCTGCATTCATAATACCGTTGAATTAGTACAAACAGTAATGACTTAATGGCAGAAACTGCATTAAAACGTTTAATTCTTTATTCTCTCTTATTTTCCCTTTTCCTGCTGAGACAGCTTGCCTACAATTTCAGAAGACAGGTTTTCTTTGTTATTTGCATTTCCCCCCTTTTACTTTAGACTTTCATTCCTTTGAAACACATTCTCATCTCATTTTTAACTGAAAACAAATGAGTCTCTCATTCTTGTTAATGAGTTACGGTTTCTGGCTTTAATGTTAGAAAGTGATCTTTCTTAAGAAAAATTCTAACAGAAGTACAAAGGACCTATTAGCAGTTGTTGGGGGTATGGTACCCTTCTATGACTGTCACGGTTGTGTTGTTTGTTGTGGAATTGGCATTGTTTTCCTGACAAAATGCATATTGCAGATGGGGGACAGCCAAATCTTGTTGAAATGGGCAATTGTAAGATGGATGGAGTCCTGAAAAGCCCTCAGCCAGTGCAGTGAACTGGTTATATTATTTTATTGGGGAGAAAAAAAAAGATTGTGATTTGGGCCCTGAATGACTTGAATGGTAAATCAGAAGCTTCCCCTCATCTGTACACTACATTTGTTAGGAGGATTTTGCTGAACAGAAAATTGCAAATTGTCTGCTGAATTAAAGGATATGAAAATTAAAGTGGCCAATTAAATGCAAATCATCACTGTTCTCAGGACAGGTACTGACTGACCTCATAGGTAAGTCATGCTTTGATGATTACAGCAGCATTTCTCTTCTAATTCCGAATGGAATTCAAACAGACATCATAAACAATGATTTGTGTGGTGAACCGGGCAGCTCCCTGCTGGCCCTTACATTTGCTGTTCCCCTGTTTGAAAACAAGTTTCTTTGCAATTCTGCCTGGCCAGCTCCTACTCAACATTCTAGTTTCAGCCCAAATATCTCCTTCTTGAAAAGGACTTTCCTCTCCACCTTATCTAAAATAGTATCTCCTGCCCATCACGCTATGCTTTTATTTGTCATAACTCCTACCATCATGTGATATTATCTCATTTATAAATTTGATTATTTGCTACTGTTTATCTCTATAGAACATATATTTATGGGAGGAAGGACCATATATGCATTTTCACTGTCTCCAATCCCTGGTTCCGTAGGTGCTCAATAAATATGTGTAACTCAGGGCTTCCCTGGTGGCGCAGTGGTTGAGAATCTGCCTGCCGATGCAGGGGACACGGGTTCGTGCCCCGGTCCGGGAAGATCCCACATGCCACGGAGCGGCTGGGCCCGTGAGCCATGGCCGCTGAGCCTGAGCGTCCGGAGCCTGTGCTCCGCAACGGGAGAGGCCACAACAGTGAGGCCCACATACCACAAAAAAAAAAAAAAAAAAATATGTGTAACTCAGTGAAACAAAATTTTAAAGTGAGGTGTGTGTGATATCTCTTTAAAACGCAAACTACCCCCTGTTATTTTTAACCAAGCACAAGAAAAGTCATTGATTATATTATAAAACTTTTTCTTAGAACCGTAAGAGTTCTAAAACCATGTCCTCTTTCCACCAGTTTTTTGATATGCAAAGAAATATATATATATATATTTCTTTGTAGGAATTTGGTTTAAAAGGATTATTATCAGAAAAATAGAGAACTTTCCATAAATAGGCACACAGGAAAAAAAACCCATTAACCATAATGCATAACCATATAGCTGTTTTTCATCTGTTTTTTTCCTTCTAGTTGGGAATTTAAGCAAGAATAATATCATTAATACCATGCTATGGGGGGATTTGGGGATACCATTATTATATTACACAACTCTCTCTATAACATTCCTTTTCTCCGTAGCTAATGTTTGTCCTGAGTCAAATCCCGTTATTCAATCTCTTTAGCCTGTACTTAATCTTTATTGATCCTTTTTTCATAAAAAAGAGAAAAATCAATTTTCTATTATGTTTGTTACACAGAGTAAGATTGCAGTGGGCATGGCAAATAAAGCAAATGATATTTACTTGCTGAGATGTTCAGTTTAATATATTAAAGTGAAACTATGAATAAGATAATAAATCACCTCTTGATCTCTATTAGTACTTCTGTTGATGATCCTTAACATCCCAAAACGTGTGCGTGGATTTGAATGTTAAACATTTTAAAGTAAATTTTTTAGAGGAAACAGACATATTTAAACATATCCACAATTTAGATTTCTAATTTTAATATGTCTCCAGTGTACATGAGTTGGAAAACAAAATGAGTATAGGCACTGAAAGATGTTAATTTAGCCCAAGGAATCTGGCATATAAGCCGAGGTTAACTATCTCTGCCCACCGTTTAAATATAGCACTCCCAAGGCAGCTACATTTAAGGTTCTGTCATTCTCCTGCTATGGCTTATTTAGAAGCTGAAGCTTATATAATTTTCATGTTCGAGGATTTATACTGTTTCGTTCTCCTAAATTCTGGAAAATGACACAATGCAGAAAAGGATCTGTTACATAGTCTTGCCATTCTATAACCAGACTTGCTTTTTTCTAACGGAGAAAAACTGCCCATCTACAAGGGGAAATTAGGCAGAAGACATTTGTACGCTTTTATTTTATGCACCTGTTAAACATCCGTTATGGGCGGATTACTGTATAGTCACTCGAACACAAAGAATTATGAAAAACAGATCACTACATTTAGAGCTTTTAAAGTCAAAGGGGATGATGACCTATCTGTGAACCCACTGATAACATATGCGATGTTTAGGAAAAGGGCTCTAAAGCCTCTCTCACAGGAGGGGAAACAATGTGGGGTTTCTATAAGTGATCCATACAGGCATGTAAGTGTCTGCCAGGATTAAATAAGTAAGCCACAGCAAGAGCCTGCACATGGGAGTCATTTTAAAGCAACAATGAACTTCGCTTATAATGATAGGCTGCCTATTATTAAAACATGGGCAGTATTAAACACAATTACTTCTAAAATGTGGCCACAACGAACACAGGCTACAGCGATTATTGTCACTGCCCTCAACCTGTTAACTAAGATATACTGTGTTCTCTCAGTAACTTTATCCACACGACTGGGGGGAAATGAAGGCAACGAGAGCCAGTAAAATTTGTACAGTGTCCTGAAATTTAAGACTGTAAAAAATTACCAAACAGAAACTTCAGTTAAATATAATCAGGAGACTAAAGGGGGAGCTCTTACACCCTGTGACGATAGCAGAGCCCAACAGGAAGAAGAAAGACTTCTTCCCTTGCAAGGAGTCAGCCAATGAAAAGCCATGGACTTTTTGCTACAGTCCTCCCAGCTTCCTTTCCCCCTTTATAAGAGCTTTCTCCTTTTCTTGTCATAAGGGGGTGGGGGTGGGGGGGGTACTTACATGGTTGCAGACCCCAAATTGCAATTTTTTTGTTGATCTTGAATGAACCCATCTTTGCTGGAGAAATAGCTGGCAATCTATTTCAGGTCAACAAGATCAAGCTTTGTTGGGGCAAGGTAGAAAACATAAACGACTGGTGTGTTGCTCAGTACTGGCCCTACTATAAAGCATGCCTATGAGACAGACCTGGTCATTTCCAACTCTGGTGCCTGCTGCCTGAGGCAGATCACCAGAAAGCAAGCTGGCGGGGGGAAAGTCGGAAGGCTCTCTTGTCTTCAGTCAACCCCCGAACCATACTTATGGCTAGTGCTCCCTACCCTGGCTGTATATTGGAAATACCTAGAGAACTGGCAAAAACTACTGATGCCTGAGATCTATCTCAAAGATTCTGAATTAATTTCATTGCTTTGAAGCAGGACCCAGATCATTGCTTGGTACTGTCTTTCCCAGGTGATTCTAAGATGCAGGTAAGGTGGTTAATCACTATTCTAGGCAAAGAAGACTGACATTCCCAAGTAAAGGGGTTTAGCCAAGGCTCGCTCTTAAAAAATCCTTTCAAGCCATCATTTTGTGACTTTTCCCCTTGAATGCTACCCTTGATATTTATTTGAATCTGATTTCCTGTAAGTAAAGGCATTCAGGATATTGGGAGAAGAGGCAGTGGAATGTAATTGTGTCATCCACACTGGACTTCACAACCTAGTGGCAAGTCCACTTCTGACCAAAGTGCCCAACTTGGAACAAATCAGGAAATCAGTTAGTTAAGGTTGGAAAGTGACAAAGGACATGAAACTAAATGTATTGCAGGGATTGAAAATTTTCATATTTATGAAATGAATAACAGGCAGAAAATCTTGGTGTGTGCACTTACTGTGGGCTGTCAGAGAAAAAAAATGTCTTCATTATCAAACAGGCCTTGGTGTTAAGTGTCTTGGAGCCTATGGGACTGTTCTAGATATTAGAAATCTTCAGTAAAATCACAAATGAGAAACACATTGTAACATTCATAGAGTCTGGACATTCCAAGCACATATGTCTATAATCTTAACCAAATCCTTGGAAAAGAAAAGCTGCAACTAGATTTTCAAGATGCCTAGATGTGAGAGTCTGGAAAGTATTAGTAGACAGGGAAATGAAGAAGAACAGTTGTGTGTAGTAACAGCTAGAGCTCGCTCCTGCCTAGCTGGCCACTATAGGTCAGCTCCACAGCTGCACATTGTGTTGTCACTTTTGATTCTTTACTTGCAAAGGTGGACCTGCCAGGTACACACATTCTAAATTTTGAGCATCATCAGAAAGTCCCAACCCCACGTCTCCATATTTGCCTTGCTCGAGTGCTGAAAATCCCCAGTAAGGTACAGTGGAAGGATCGGAAGACAGGTTTGGTTTCAGGATCTGCTGCTCAGCAGCTGAGGAAACTTGGGCAAGTTTTTTAAACTCTGAGTATCATTTTCCTCACATGTAAGACCACGTTAATTTAAAAAATTACCACACCTAACTCTCAAGTTTAACTTAAGAATGAATGTAATTTGGAAGAAATTTAGTGTGCAACTTGCAAAGTACAGTGAGATGGGGGAATATCAGAATTATTAAGGCATCAACTTTATAAACCTTGAAGAACTATCATGAAAATAGTAACAAAAGTCACCAGTTATCTAATGCTGCATAACAAATTATCCCAAAACTTTATTATACTTATAAAATCTCAGGATTAGGAATTTGGGAAGGGCTCAGCCAGGCACTTCTCACTTAAGATTTCTCATGGCTGCAATCAAATTTCTGTTGGAGCTTATTCAGTCATCCGAAGGCATGACTGGGTCTGGTGAATTTACTCAAGGTGATTCATTCCAGGGCTGGAATGAATGAGTGTCCTGACATTATTACAGTTGGCATCCACATAGCAAGCAATCCAAGAGACCACGGTGAAGTTGCATCACTATTTGTGACCTAACCTTCAAAGTGGCACACGATCACTTCCACTTTGAACTCTGATTCAAAGCAGATGGTGTTACAGAAGAGTGTGAATTCCAGTATATGAGAATAATTGAGAGCGATCCAGGAGACTTACTACCAACACTTAGCTATTTATATTTTTCTATGTGGTAGACTATCAAGTGTTCTCAGATGGATTTTGACAGGGAAAGGAGAAAGAAAACTCTGCCCAAAGTAAGACTTGTATGTACTACCACAGCAAGTAACCCAAGACAAGAGCAAACCAAATTATAGAAAACCATGAAAAAGAAGATGGAGGAACAGTGGAAATAACCCACACTAGATTGCATGATTTTCTGAGACTAGTCTACTCACAAATAGCTCAGAAGTGGTCCGTGTTCAAAGGTCTTATAATCAAATTGGCTTCTAACTGAAGACACAATATTCATAAACTAAACAATTATCTATCATTTGAAGAGAGCATATGCAGTAAATATTTGATTCAGCAGGCTGTGCTAATGATTTGACTGTCTCCAAATCCGTTATCCACCCTTTCTTTGCTTTGCTCTGCATTGCAGGTAACTGAGCCCTGCCAACTTTATTTCTCAGACTCTCTTGCCAGCTGCTTCTGGCTGCTTCCTACCAGTGGGAGGCATTGGCTAGAGACCGGAATATGGGACAAAGAAGCCAGGGTATTTTTTCCCTCTCCTCTCTACTTCAGGTAGCTTCTCCAGCAATAACTGCCCTTTCTCCATATTTCCAGCTCCCACCAGACAGCTGCTCCCTCTCTGGTACAAGCTCACGTTGGACAGCCTCTGTCAAGGTCTGGTTCTCATGAGGAGACATCGATTCTTAGGCTTGGTTAACCCTACCTCCTTCCCTGAGCTTCTTGCTATTGCTGTTTTCAGGTTTGCCTCACTATCGTCTGTAGACCTTTCAGCTCTTCCAACACTCACTCTCAAGCTATCTGATGTGGGCTCTGCTTTCCTGACTCATCCTGACTGATAATGGTAAAGAATAGGTCATAGATGACACCCCCCCAAAAAATCTTGTTCTAACCATGACACAAAATGTCAATCTAAAATTATGTAGAATAATTAGGTAGTCTAGGATCTAGACTGATGTGTAAAGGTTATGATATATCTACCAAACACAATGGGACTATCCCAACTGAGTCTCAGTGATCATGTGTATGTGGAGTTTGTTGGATGTTTAGGAGGATAAGAAGGAGAGAGGGATGATAGGTCATATATAATAAATACATCATCCCTAGGATATGTTCAGACAAGTTGCTCTAAGGGCTCAGAGGAAGAAGAATACATTTTACCTTCAGAAATCTGGATGGTGGGCACAGAGCAGGGAGTTTTGAATAGGGCTTTGATGTACCAGTAGATTTTGAAAATTAAAGATGGGGATGACAATATTCCAGAAGTAAGGAGGAACAGGCACAAAAATTTAAGTTAAAAAAATAGATAAATCTTTTCTTTATAATGGGTCCAAAGAATTGAAGGACTTAAGTAATATTTTAGGATTCCCAGTTGCTATTTTTCATATACCCATGAATTGTAACTAGTGTAGAAGTGACACTTCTAGTGTATGTGCAACTATAGGAATAATAAGGGACTTTGTTTTCCTTACTGCCCAATCCAAGGTGCCTAATAATGTGCTTGGGATAGTAAGTGCTCAGCAAATATTTGTTGAATGAATTAAACAGACACAGTCTTCCGTATCATAGTTCACGGGAACTGTAAAACTATTTCCTCATGCATATAAGGATCAGGCACATCCTAAGTGAAGAGCATTATTTAAATGTCTTCCCCAAACATGTCAGAAGAACAAAGCACAGCATTGCAAACCACTCTAACTACATTAACAAGATAACTGACAACACCTCTCAAAATGTGAGCTTCGAAGCACGTGAGTCTGTGAAATCTCGAAGATTATTTAGTGCAACTCTTTTTTAACACAGTCTGGGCTTGGGTTCAACAGGATTCAACACTTATTTATCCCTTAAAAAATGTTCATACTAAAATGTGGCCCTAAGCAGGGGTTAATGGATCGTTAAACTGGAATGTCTTTCCAAACTTACACAGCTGCTCCAAGTGAAAACACCAGACTCCCAGATGCCAGGCTTGTGTGACAGAGCTCTGGCACCAGTTAGGTTTGCTATTCATTATATTATTATATTATTACACTGTCTTACAACACACCCGGAAAACAAAGCCCTGTAGATGGTTGGTCATTTTCCTGGCTCGTGAAAGAGTAAGAGCCCTAAAGGCAGCACCTGGAAGAATTCCACCTGTAGGTAGGGACTTTTAATCGAATTCTCAAATACACTTTAGAGCTCTACAATGCCACTTCTTGGAACTATTGCTATTATTCCCCACTGGGCACATCTTTACTCTGACTTTCGTAAAGGTGGGAAGCTGTTCCATACATGCTGCAGCCTGGTAAATCTGGCTACAGTGAGACATTAACAAATCCTGCCTTTGGAAAAACTGTTTCTGACCATGGACACTTGTTCTGAGCCCATCCATTTCAATTAGTGAGATTTTGTTTCTCACTTGGTCTTTTTTTAATAAGCAGCTAAAAACTTCATACAGATGAATATGAAGAAAGTTTGCATTCTTTGTAGTGGGAATGTCCATTCATCAAATGTTATTTCAAACAAATGTGTGTGTGTGTGTGTGTGTGTGTGTGTGTGTGTGTGTGTGTGTGTCTTTATAAGTTGTCATTTAAGGGAATTTGATCTTTATAGTGCCCTTTACATTCTGGGGAGGGGTGTGTTGGGAGGAGAGAGAAAGGTTACATTGGTAATTGTGTTGGTAAAAGAAGGGAGAAAGAAAAGTTTGTATGATGGTTGCTTACCAAACTATTGTCAGAATTCTACATTGTAGCCCTTGGAAAACAAACTTTTTTTGTTTTTTGTTTTTTCTATTAATTAGTGGATAAGAGTAACACTCTAGGGATAGAGCTGAGGAGATATTTTTACTTCTTACTCTCACCTAAGACCAAGGGATTTCATTTGCCAGTGTCAATGTTTGGTATAGCAGTGAAGAAAACACTCAAAAGTCATACTGAGAATGGCTCCTGGTTGGATTGGGACTATAGCAATTGGCTAAGATTCTGGAAATCCAGAATGTTATAGGAACCATGATCATGGCTGAGAGGACCAACTGGCCATCAGTTACCACATATGATCCTAATGAAAACTTTAAACATCTGAGGTTTGCCTGAGGAAGACTTTTATGTTATATAATCCCTATGGCTATTTCTGTTCAACTTCTTTCCATAATCTGTGGAGATAAGTAGAATCTCAAAAGTTATTGCCTGTTCAAAATATTAGACATGCCCTAGCACACTGGGTAGAATATGTCTAGTTATTGACATAAGCCCTCTCAAAGCATGGACAAAATTTGATTTATAAATAGAAGAAAGGTGTACTTTGTCAAACTTAAAAATTTTTACATCCATAGCAACACTGTATGTATGATTATCTTATATCTTGGTAAAATGTTTCAGTGTATGCAATTTTCTCAAAGCACCTTTAGTATTAGTTTCTATAAGAGAACTAACATGAGATACAAATATTGGGAATACTCTACAGCAGTCTTAAAAAGTTTCTAGTTGTAGTAAAACTCAGAAATAAGTATGATTTAATTCTGATTTAAAATCTACTGCTGATTCTCTTTGTATGTATTCATCCCTTACCTCTCTTATCCCATTCTGGAATCAGTACCATATTTGTTTATTATTCTTGTTTTATAAGGACTTTTTTTGGTAAAAATTGTGTTTGTTCATAATTTTTGAGAAATTGAAGCAGTACAGACAAGTACAAAAAAAGTTTTTTAAAAATCCCACTACCTAGAAACAACCATTGTCAATATTGAATTGGGCGTTAATCCCATCATCTCTCATGTGTGACAAAAGATCAATATATCAATTTATCATTTCTAAATTAATTACAGGTGTTCAAAGCTGGGTTCCCTGGAAGCAGATGCTAAGATGGAATTTGGGGAGCCACATAATTCTAAGGGATCAGCACTCATGAAAGGAAAGGGAAGGAAACAGCAATGGGCAGAGGTAAAAGGCAAAAGCTGTGATGGAGGCACAGGAAAAGCCTTGGCCAAACCAGCAGGGAGCCCTGGGGCAAGTGGTGCCTGAGGAGGGTCCTGCTGGGAGCCCTCAGAAGCCCACTTGGTCAGGGAAGTCACTCTGTCCCCAGAAGGAGCATGACACAGGCACCGTGTCTCCATGCAGCCGTGGCTGTCCTTGAAGGAGCTGGTGGCCTGAGTCTGTTGGCTGACCTCATTCACCTCAGCTGGGCAGTGAGTCTTTTCTTGGAGGGGTATCTGGGCAGAACATCTCCATGCCCACCACAGCAGAAGTCTATTCCAGTCTTTCATTTATAGAAACATGGCCAAGGAACCAACTCCTCCAGTGGTGTCATCAAGTCCAAGAATTAAAACATCTCCCAGAAGTAGCTTATGTAACATCCAACAAAGCACATTTACATTTGCTCTCACATCGTCCCTCTAGTTAAACAATTGCTTTAATAACGCACTTGGCAAGTAGTTTTAGAACCGAATCTCTGTCTTTATGGCATAGGGAAATTTTTTTAAATTAATAGCTGCTAATTCCTATTAATAAGAATTGCTTATGTTACATAAAAGTATAGACTCAAAGTCAGAACAGACCCAAGAGCTCATCTTGTCCAATTCCTGCATTTTACATCTGAAAACACTGGCTCATAGAGGTAAAGTCTCTCATCTAAGATTACCTGATAGTAGAACCAGGACAAGAACTCATCTCTTAATTCCTAATATAATTGCTATTTTATAAAAGATAACATACATTTTATATAAAACCCATTAAAAAGGGAAAATGATGAAAACGTACCCCCAAATCTTAATTTCATAAAATTTATCCCACCAAGTGTATGACATTTCAGAATTTATCATGATAGTTTTCATTATAAAAACTACCATTTGAATAGGTGACTAACAAAGAACTAAATCATTTCAGATGTGATCTTATATGAAAAAGTTGAGCTGTAAGTTTGCTCTAAGAAATTCAGCAACATCTAAATTCTATATTAACTCAGAATTTTCACAAATGATATTTCATATTTAGTTCAGGGTGTCATTGTTTGGAAATTTTAGAAAATTGAGAATAAATTTGAATCTATCTTTTGGTCTTTCAATAAGGGCTCTGTAGATACTCATGTGAAATTTAAAATCTTGGAAAAGAGAGAAGATTGGTTCAAGATCGCAGAGTAGAAGGACATGCACTCACTCCCTCTTGCGAGACCACTGGAATCACAACTAACTGCTGAACAATCACCAACAGGAAGACACTGGAACTCACCAAAAAAGATACACCACATCCAAAGACAAAGGAGAAGCCACAATGAGATGGTAGGAGGGGTGCAATCACAATAAAATCAAATCCCATAACTGCTGCATGGGTGACTCACAAACTGGAGAACACTTATACCACAGAAGTCCACCCACTGGGGTGAAGGTTCTCAGCCCCATGTCAGGCTTCCCAACCTGCGGGTCTGGCAATGGGAAGAGGAATTCCTAGAGAATCACACTTTGAGGACTAGCGGGATTTGATTGCAGGACTTTGACAGAAATGGGGGAAACAGAGACTCCATTCTTGAAGGGCACACAAAAAGTAGTGTGTACATCAGGACCCAGGGGTAGGAGCAGTGACCCCATAGGAGACTGAACCAGACCTACCTGCTAGTGTTGGAGGGTCTCCTGCAGAGATGCGGGGTGGCTCTGTCTCACTGTGAGGACAAGGACACTGGCAGCAGAAGTTCTGGGAAGTATTCCTTGGAGTGAGCTCTCCCAGAGTCTGCCACTAGCCTCACCAAAGAGTTGGGTAGGCTCCAGTGCTGGGTTGCCTCAGGTCAAACAACCAACGGGGGAGGGAACCCAGCCCCACCCATCAGCAGACAACTGGATTAAAGTTTTACTGAGCTCTGCCCACCAGAGCAACATCCAGCTCTACCCACCACCAGTCCCTCCCATCAGGAAGCTTGCACAAGCCTCTTAGATGGCCTCATCCACCAGAGGACAGACAGCAGAAACAAGAAGAACTACAATTCTGAAGCCTATGGAATGAAAACCACATTCACAGAAAGACAGACAAAATGAAAAGGCAGAGGACTATGTACCAGATGAAGGAACAAGATAAAACCTCAGAAAAACAACAAAAGGAAGTGGAGATAAGCAACCTTCCAGAAAAAGAATTCAGAATAATGATAGTGAAGATGATCCAGGACTTCAGAAAAAGAATGGAGGCAAAGATCGAAAAGATGCAAGAAATATTTAACAAAGACCTAGAAGAATTAAAGAACAAAGACCTAGAATAATCAAAGAACAAACAAACAGAGATGAACAATACAATAACTGAAATGAAAAATACACTAGAAGGAATCAATAGCAGAATAACTGAGGCAGAAGAACAGATAAGTGACCTGGAAGACAGAATGGTGGAATTTATGGCCATGGAACAAAATAAAGAAAAAAGAATGAAAAGAAATGAAGACAGCCTAAGAGACCTCTGGGACAACAACATTAAATGTACCAAAATTTGCATTATAGGGGTCCCAGAAGGAGAAGAGA
Source organism: Kogia breviceps (assembly GCF_026419965.1). NCBI lineage: Eukaryota > Metazoa > Chordata > Mammalia > Artiodactyla > Physeteridae > Kogia > Kogia breviceps. The sequence continues at coordinate 67,832,079 of NC_081321.1, read as the reverse complement.
GAAAGGACGTGAGAAAATATTTAAAGAGATTATAGTTGAAAACTTCATTAATATGGGAAAGGAAATAGTCACCCAAGCCCAGGAAGTTCAGAGAGTCCAAGGCAGGATAAGCCCAAGCAGAAACATGCTGAGACACATAATAATCAAATTGGCAAATATTAAAGACAAAGAAAAATTATTAAAAGCAACAAGGGAAAAACAACAAATAGCATACAGGGGAATTCCCATAAGGTTAACAGCTGATTTCTCAACTCAACAAGCCAGAAGGAGTGGCATGATATATTTAAAGTGATGAAAGGGAAGAAACTACAACCAAGATTACTCTAACTGGCAAGGATTTCATTCAGATTTGATGGAGAAATCAAAAGCTTTACAGATAAGCAAAAGCTAAGAGAATTCAGCACCACCAAACCAGCTCTACAACAAATGCTAAAGGAACTTCTCTAAGTGGGAAACACCGAAGAAGAAAAGGACCTACAAAGGCAAACCCAAAACAATTAAGAAAATGGTAATAGGAACATACATATTGATAATTAGCTTAAATGTGAATGGATTAAATGCTCCAACCAAAAGACACAGGCTTGCTGAATGGATACAAAAGCAAGACTCATATATATGCTGTCTACAAGAGACCCACTTCAGACTTAGGGACACATACAGACTGAAAGTGAGGGGATGGAAAAAGATATTCCATACAAAGGGAAATCCAAAGAAAGCTGGAGTTGCAATACTCATATCAGATAAAATAGACTTTAGAATAAAGAATATCATAAGAGACAAGGAAGGACACTACATAATGATCAAGGGATCAATTCAAGAAGAAGATATAACAATTATAAATATATAGCAACCAACACAGGAGCACCTCAATACATAAGGTGAACGTTAACAGCCATAAAAGGGGAAATCAACAGTAACGCAATAATACTGGGGAACTTTAACACCTCACTTACACCAATGGACAGATCATCCAGACGGAAAGTTAATAAGGAAAAACAAACTTTAAATGACACAATAGATCAGATAGATACAATTGATATTTATAGGATATTCCATCCAAAACCAGCAGATTACACCCTTCTCAAGTGCTCATGGAATGTCCTCCAGGATATATCACATCTTGGGTCACAAATCAAGCCTCGGTAAATTTAAGAAAACTGAAATTATATCAAGCACCTTTTCCGACCACAATGCTATGAGATTAGAAATTACTTACAGGGAAAAACACGTAAAAAACACAAATACATGGAGGCTAAACAATATGTTACTAAATAACCAAGTGATCACTGAAGAAATCAAAGAGGAAATCAAAAAATATTTAGAGACAAATGACAGTGAAAACATGATGATCCAAAACCTATGTGATGCAGCAAAAGCAGTTCCAGAGGGAAGTTTATAGCTATACAATCCTACCTCAAGAAACAAGAAAAATCTCAAATAAACAATCTAATCTTACACCTAAGAGAACTAGAGAAGAACAAACAAAACCCAAAGTTAGTAGAAAGAAATAAATCGTAAAGATCAGAGCAGAAATAAATGAAATAGAAACAGAGAAAACAATAGCAAAGATCAATAAAACTAAAAGCTGGTACTTTGGGAAGCTAAACAAACTTGATAAACCTTTAGCCAGACTCATCAAAAAAAAAAAAAAAAATGGAGAGGACTAAAATCAATAAAATTAGAAATGAAAAAGGAGAAGTTACAACAGACACCTCAGAAATACAAAGCATTGTAAGAGACTACTACAAGCAACTCTATGCCAATAAAATGGACAACCTGGAAGAAATGAACAAATTCTTAGAAAGATATAACCTTCCAAGGCTGAACCAGGAAGAAATAGAAAATATAAACAGACCAATCACAAGTAATGAAATTGAAATTGTGATTAAAAATCTTCCAACAAACAAAAGGCCAGGACTAGATGGCTTCACAGGTGAATTCTATCAAACATTTAGAGAAGAGCTAACACCCATTCCTCTCAAACTCTTCCAAAATATAGCAGAGGAAGGAACACTTCCAAACTCATTCTAGGAGGCCACCATCACCCTGATACAAAAACCAGACAGATACTACAGAAAAAGAAAACTTAAGACCAATATCACTGATGAATATAGATGGAAAAATCCTCAAGAAAATATCTGTACGTTTGTGTATAAATTTCATTAATATTTATGCAAGTTGAATGGCATAATCACTTGCCTTCTAGATTGGTAAAATCGTCAATGAGTCAATTATATATTGAGTCTAAAAATAAGTTTGTGATCATCAAACATCTTCCATCAGAAAGTTGGGTAGAAAAACCAAAGAGCTTTAACACAGGATTTTTGGTTTGTTTCACTTTTGTCTTTTTTAAAAAAAATTTAGAGCCTGTAAGTTTATAATCCTTTTCCAATAATTCTTCAAACTTCATGTTCATGAGAGAGATTCTGATTCAGTGGGTCAGTGTCAGAGATCCTAAACGTACATTATGAAACCACCCTCTGTATGTGTGAGAGCTGATCCCTTGATGAGGCTTTAGAAGCATTGGTCTATGTGGAGGAACAGGCATGGTATCTGTCAGTCTGTAGAGTCTCTGTGCTGCAACTAGCCCATCAAGTCATCTTCCCCACCAATTTTATCCTAATGCTGAAGAGTCAAATTTACCCTTCTTCCATTTCAGTGAAGAACTATATATTTCACCAGCTTGCAGAAATGGAACATGGTTCCCAGTAATTAGCAAAGCAGTTCAAATGGCAGGCTGTATTTACAAAGGAATCAAAAGATAATAATGAGCAAAGTTAAAAGCCTCGGGCATCACATTTTAATGGTTGGATGACAGCAGGCTCTGCTAATTGATTGCATTTTATAACCGCAGCCTAATAAAGAAATTCGTCTGGAAGGAAGGCCCAAATTCCTACACATGAATTTCTTCGAAGTGATAAAGTAGTAGTAGATATAATGCCATATTTTACATACAGGAGCTTAGTATGATAAACGTGACTCATAATATGAAGCTGGGGACTTTGAGCTAGAATTTAGCAGTCTCAGCTCCGCAGTTCATTTGATAGAAGCAGGATTAATTGAGTGTCAGGTTGGAGAATCCTGCTCTTAATATTTTATGATTCACTGACTCAAGTTCCACGAAGCAGTCTAAGAAGGGGGAAAGCTGCAACTGTCATGAAACATTTGTTATGAACTTAGAATAGTAAGTCAAAGCACCTGTCTAATGTCTCTAGCTGAAAGAAATGTAGGCGGGATCAGGGGAACTTCGATATCTTAATTCGAGGAGCACAGGACAACCAGTGGAAAGCTGTGCATGTTCTCTGCAGTGAGAAAATCATGGAATTTAGATTTCAGGTAGGAGGAAAGGGAAGAGACAGGATCTAGCTAATTTTTTAAGGGAATGGACAATATTCACTTTACTTCATCATTTCTGAGTACACACATGCTGCTCTGGAGGGTTCCCTGTTGATATATCTAAAATCCAAAGCGAATACAGGAGAAGGCAGAGGTGAGTATAGAGATGGATGGTGACCAGCCACGGAACAGAGTTCAGGATGGGATGGAGTCAGAATGGAAATAAGGGAAGTATATTCATATGCTGTTCTTCCTCTAATCTCCTAATACAAACAGTTAAAGCCCAAGAGGAATTTCCTGTCATAATTTGTTAATTAATTCAATTATTTATCCTACAATCTTTAGTGAATGCTTATTAGGTACTGAGGTTTGTTAAGCTCTCTTCTAAGGGGACACATCTTTCCATTTGCATTTTACGGTGAGAAACCAAAATGCAGACAACAAAAAGAGCCCCAAATTCTATTGTTAATTCCAAGAATGAGATAGAGAGGGTGAGAGGGGAAAGAAAAAGAAAGGGAGAGAGAGAGAGATAGGGAGAATATCATCTTAACATGAAACATATACAACAAAGAACTCTAAAAGGCTTATGAAGTGCTGAAGACAATAGTTGTGCAATCTATGATATATCAACTAAACAGAATATTATTCAACCATTAAAATGTGATGAAAAGCATAATGTGAAAAATGCTTATTATATTATAGAAAATTTTAAAAGATGTAACATAAAGTACAAATATGCATTAAAAACAATATAGGGGCTTCCCTGGTGGCGCAGTGGTTGAGAGTCCGCCTGCCGATGCAGGAGACGCAGGTTCGTGCCCCGGTCCGGGAAGATCCCACATGCCGCGGAGCAACTAAGCCCGTGTGCCACAACTACTGAGCCTGTGCTCTAGAGCCCACGAGACACAACTACTGAGCCTGTGTGCCCTAGAGTCCGAGTGCCCTAGAGCCCGTGCTCTGCAACAAGAGAAGCCACTGCAGTGAGAACCCCTCGCACCTCAACGAAGAGTAACCCTGGCTCGCTGCAACTAGAGAAAGCCTGCGCACAGCAATGAAGACCCAAAGCAGCCAAAAGTAAATAAATAAATAAATTTATATTTAAAAAAATATATATATATAACGGCAAAGGAAATTAATCAAAATATTAACTTTGGATGTGTTTAGATTGGTAGGGCTATGAACATCCTTCTTTTCTTTTTCTTCCTATTTTTATGTGTTTCCAGATTTCTTTTTATGAAAACAAAATACTGTATAAGAGTATACATGACCTACTAGATAATGTCTGAATTTGGCTATATATTTTAAGCATATACCATTGAATGTTCCTTTTGAATTTTTGTTACTGATATTTATAAATACCAGTTTCATACTCTAGCTTGAGTTTCCACTAGTCTTTGAACCCAAGCATACATAATGTATCTATCTATTTATTGCTTGTGTACTTGTATGTCAATGAATTGTCATCCCATAATTATTACGTAATAGGAAAGAGAGTCACAGATCAGCAGAGGTTATAACATTTTGATACAGTGATCTTTGCTTTTTCTATCTGGTGTTAGCCTATTTTATTTGGAAATTACAATTTTGAAAAAGATTACCAAAGAGCACAACATAAATTCTTTCAGTGTTCTTGAGGTTGTTGAATTAACCAGTGTCCATGTGTGTTAATGTGTGGATTTCATAACATGAATGAAATATTCAGAAGCATGCTTTCCAATAAATATTTGAGAAATGGGACATATAGTAGAATTTGAAGATAACCATATTTGGCTCAAGATCCATTGATTCTCAGTCCTTTATTTACTATTCTGGGCACTAATTTTAACATATTAAATTAGTGGAAACTCATTTACTTATTCCAGGTAGAGAATTTGTGGTCCTTAAGATGGTGACTTGAGCTACCTATCAATAAAAATATTGTGAAAGTGGCGGGGAAAGTTTTAAAATATAAATTTAATTTAATGTTTAATAAAACATTTCAAATACTTGAGAAGTGGTCATTTGTATACATTTTGGGGACTATATTTAGCCCCACCCCACCATGGCTGGGGCCTGGTAAACATCTTTAAAGTAGGCTTAAACTAATTTACATTGTTTTCATCTTAATTAGTTCAGTTCAGCAGGGTTTTATTAATATAGCAGAATAAAAAATATTCAGGATAAAGGTTTGATACTCCATTGTATATGCGTGCGTGTGTATGTGTTCAAGCGTGACTGTGTGTTTGAGAACACGTGTGTACCTTTCCATGAAGTGGGACAAAGCATTGATGGCACCCAGGGTAGCTTGAGAGAACTTTAGCCTCCTTTCCCCATTTCCAGCAAACCCTTTTCTATGTTTTTTTATGCATGGTTGGTGGTTCCTTAATCATATGAGGAATGCTATGCAAATGCAGCTTCATGATTCATCTCACCTCTTTCTCTAACTAGATGACCAACCGTAAGACTCAGAAATATCACGTAAGTGAAAATTCTGGAGCTGCCCTCCCAGGACGATCAAGAGGCTCTGAAGACTCTTCCTGTAGAATTTAGTGTCCCATGGATGCATTTTTTTTAATGATTCTTTTTTTTTAATTGAAATATAGTTGATTTACAATGTTGTGCTAGTTTTAGGTGTACAGCAAAGTTATATATATATGTGTGTGTGTGTGTATATATATATGTATATTCTTTTTCAGATTCTTTTCCCTTATAGATTATTACAAAATATTGAGTGTAGTTCTCTGTGCTGTACAATAGCTGCTAGTAGGTTATCTATTTTATATATAGTAGTGTGTACATGTTAATCCCCAACTCCTAACTTATCGCCCTGCTTTCTCTTTTGGTAACCATAAATTTGTTTTCTATGTCTGTGGATCTACTTGTGTTTTGTATATAAGTTCATTTTATCATTAATTTCTTTTAAGATTTCACATATAAGTGATATCATGATATTTGTCTTTGTCTGGCTTACTTCACTTAGTGTGATAATCTCTAGGTCCATCCATGTTGCTGCAAATGGCATTATTTCAGAACGGCTATCATCAAAAAGTCTACAAATAATAAATGCTGGAGAGGGTGTGGAGAAAAGGGAACCCTCCCACACTCTTGGTGGGAATGTAAACTGGTGCAGCCACAACGGATAACAGTATGGAAGTTCCGTAAAAAACTAAAAGTAGAGCTACCCTATGATCCTGCAATCCCACTCCTGGGCATATATCTGGAGAAAACCATAATTTGAAAAGATACATGCACCTCAGTGTTTATTGCAGCACTATTTACAATAGCCAGCACATGGAAGCAACCATGGATACACCTTTTCATGGGTATGCATTCCACTACAAAACTGTAGTTGTGAGAGAAATCAAATTAAATCTGACTCTGAACTTGCCAGGATGGTAGGAAGTCAATATAAGTCACTATTTTTTTTTTGGGGGGGGTGTTTGTCATTCCTCAGAATCCCACAAAAATTCAAGAAACGTATAATGCCTCAGAAATGGAAAGTGTTCACTTCAGTTCACGATGTTCTCCACTGATTTCATTCATTCATTCAACGAATACTGAGGACTTACTAATGGACAAGCATTGTTCTAGGCACTAAGGACACATCAGTGAGCTAGAAATCACCATCCAGGCCCCCTTGGCTTTTTGCAGGCAGGCAGCTCTGTGGCCCCAACGCTGGTAGGTTTACTGATGCCGGGTGGCCTGAGCCCAAGGTCCAGCTCCTCTAAGTCTGCTTCTCAACCATCCTCCACTGAGGCCTTGCTTGCTCCAGGCATCACTGCCACTCTCTCTCTTGCTCTCCCACCCATCTTTTTTTCTCTTCCTCCACCCCACACTATACAAAACACACTCTCCCCTTCTCCCTTCCTCCAATATGTTTCTAAAGCCCCAAAAGCAGATTATCTGTAAGCAACATTTGCTTTTTATCCTCTAACACAAACCTCCTCTCTGGCAAGCTGGTTCAAAGGTCTGGCTTGGAAGAAAGGGTGTAGGGGAAAGGGCACGAAAAGGGAAAGAAATAAGTCTATATGACAATGACAAACCTTGAGGGAAGTGTGGTGGGGCCTTAAAGAGCCTTTACTTTCCCAAAGCTAGTTCATCTTCGGCTTCCCAGGGATTTTTTTTATAAGCTCAGTCTGACCCTTTATGAAATTGAGTTTATTTTTGCAAGAGGTTGAAAGGATTTAAGGTCAGATCTCATGAGCTTTATCTAGGTTCTAATATTTGTGTGATTCTAGGTCTCATTTCTATAATCTGATCCAGAGTAAAAATAGATGAACTAGAAACATTCTGGGCCTTTAAGAGTCTATTTTTCCCATTGAAGCTTCCTATATCCTTTATTCTTTATTAACTCTCTATAACCTGGACATATTTAATGCAATTATTAGACATCAAAGCAATTGAATGTAAGAGAACAGCATTTATAGTTACTCCTGCAAAAGAGACGTCATATCTACTTCATTTACATCTCAGGTAGGAAAAGGATATTCAGTCACTGAACTAAAGGATAATCAAACACACCAGAGGAAATTTTAAGAATGCATGATACTCAAGGCAGTCTGTGATAGTTTACCTCTTTGAGAATCAGAAGCTAAACTTTGGAGCTTTGAAGCCAGCACTATTTTAAAATCTAGACATCAATGAGCTGATGTGAGAAGGAATATAATTTGGCCTTGGAATGGAATACAAATAGTAGTGTGAATAAATGAGAGGTACAAACTCTATAATTTGTTCAATTTCCTAAATCATCTTCACCACTATTTTCATGGAACATAGCATTTAACTTTGACTTTGGACAGCTTTGGCATTTCTCAACTTAAGGGTGACTATTGATTACTCAAATCCTAAATTTTATGTATTCTTTTTTTCTATTTCTCTTTTTTGCCTGTTTCTGGTTCAGAAGGAAGCCTTGTAAAGGGGTTAGATATCTCCTTCTGGTAAACAATGGATTCCTGCCCTTTTTCCAGTCCTTGTCACCCTCACCTGAAACACCTCCTTGTCTTGTTACGTGTATATGCCCCCGTACAATCCCCTTCCCTGTAATCCTTGGCAGGAATCCATATTTCATTTCCAGTCCTAGACATTGCAAGAGTAATCCATATGACAACAAAACAAAAATGCCTTTAATGCGTGCTGGCTAAGCGATTTGGTAAGTTCAAAGATATATTACCCTCGAAGGCAAATGTTTAAGAGGTCTCTTTTCAAATAATATTTCTATGGAAAATGTTTATTTGCTTTGGAATTATTTATATGCTAATCATTTACATCCAGCTGGATGTGTATGTTAAGAAGAAAATCCACAACTCTGTCTCTGCCGTGGTGGCAGGTAGGAAAAGGTGTGGTGGAATCGCTGATTTGGCCTCCTATAAATTTAACAGTGCAATAGGTGTTCCAGATCAGTGGTAGTGGTCACTTTACTACCAGGGAAGTATTTTTGAGACAGCAGTTTTTGCTGGAATCTGGCCTACAGAGTATTACTTAAGTTTAAGTAATACTACGTGAAATTTTTTATACTTCTAAAGAATTTAACAATATTTTCTTCTTCCTCAGATCCTTTGTAGAAAGGAAGAAACAAGAAATTAGGAGATGAGAGGAGAGAAAGAGGAATAAATGTGATTAAAAGTATATTGTACAATGAACTTTTCTAGGTATTTTCATAAGGCATCAGTGCATAGATCTATACAATTTGGAGTTAGATTCATGATATTACTTAGATTTTGGAAACTTATTTTGACTCTGAAAGCGTACAATTTCACACGAGAGCCTGAAATTTTAATTCACATGTGTAAGGATATTAATCAGCCTCAATGTCAAAATGACCTAGAGTGAATACAATGAAGCTGAAAGGGATCAGACTTTTCTTTTCAAAACCATTCTTAATAATTAAAAACACCCACTTCTCAAAGCAAAAAAAATCTAATTCTTTATAAAAATTTAAATGCATGCCATAAGGTTTGCATCTAAAACATAAAAAGCAAGTTTTTTAATATTAAAATAATAAAACTATGTATTGAGTTCTAACTATGTACCAGTGACTGTGCTTAGGCCTGTGCCAATCTTTCCTTCACTGTTACAACCTAAGATAGATACAGTTCTCTTCACCGTACAAGGAGGAGTCAGAAATATCTAAGGTATCATGAGTATTATGTAACAGTCCAGTATTCCAGCCTAGGACCACCCACCTTTAAAGGCTGTGTTCTTACTTTAGGCATCTTACAGCTTTGATATGAATATAACATTGAGACCAGAAATGAAAGAATGATGTTTGAAAGAGAAAGTATCTAGAGCCTGTGCCTATGTCAAAAAGGTTGAACGAATCGCAGTTCAAGTTCAAGCTAAGAGAGCACTCAGGAGCCGGTCAGCTCTCGAGCCCAGATAAAAACACTGAAGTAGATAAGTGGTAAAGTGAAGGCAGTGAGGGCACGTAACTTCAGGAGATGGGACATTTCCATCCTACTTCCAAGCAGGTCAGGAACATAAGAAAGCAACAATAATTTATTTCAAAAACATGTAGTGAGTGTATCCTATGTGTCAGGGAGAGAAGCATGTGCCAGGGATACAGACGTGAGTCTTAGAGGAAAAGCAGACAGTGTGTCAGTTAGGACTCCTCTGGCTGCAAGTGATGGAACGCCTGACTCAAACTAGTTCAAGCAGAGAGATCCTACTGAGATCTTTTTTTTTTTTTTTTTTTTTTTTTTTTTTTTTTTTTTTTTTGGTATGCGGGCCTCTCACTGTCGTGGCCTCTCCCGTTGCGGAGCACAGGCTCCGGACGCGCAGGCCCAGCGGCCATGGCTCACGGGCCCAGCCGCTCTGCGGCACGTGGGATCCTCCCGGACCAGGGCACGAACCCGTGTCTCCTGCATCGGCAGGCGGATTCTCAACCACTGCGCCACTAGGGAAGCCCCCTACTGAGATCTTAATTGAGGTCACCGAGATGTTCAAGGGGCCATCTGGTTTCATGTATGGCTTCATCTGGGGCTCAAACAATGTCACCAGATGTTTCACTGCCCCCAGTGATTTCAGGCTTGTTCTTGCCTTTACTTTGTCCTACAGATGAGATTTTGACAGAAACCAAGTAATGTCATAGGAGGACAAAAGTCCTGGAATCGAAACTTACTAGCTCCGATTTGCTTGGCCTGGGTGTACTTTGAAGCAGTCATTATGGCTAAGCAGATGGAATGCACCCACTGGCTTAGCCAGCTGGTGGGGATTACACAGGAGGCAAGGAGGTAGAGGCTAGAAAAACGTAAATCAGGATCTTAATGTCACCAAACGAGGAAATGGACCCTAGGCGACAAAGCTAAAGTTTGCCACCTGTATGTATTTCAATGTGATCAGTCATCTAATAGAATTAGGAGGGAGTAAAATCAGAGAGTAGGACGTTTCTAACTCGATTACATACAATATTTAGGCTAAGTCTTGAAGATAAATGGAAATAAGTCAGGCAAATGCGGGGGCGGGGAAGAAACACTGCAAGAGTGAGTTGAAATGAAAAATCAAGGTCATTTTTTGGAACGGTAAGGACTGTGTGACTGGAAAGCTGGATGTCGAGACTGTGAAAAGGCAGAGGAAGGAGGAGGGAGGGCTGAGTAATAAACAGGTTTATGGTACTTCATGGGGAAGACCACGGCTTTGGACTGTATTTACTGTGTGATGTGGTTCACTGAAGGTTTTCAAACAGTGCTCAAAGACAAGAGTTGGCAAACTTTTCGTGTAGAGGGCCAGTTAGTAAATATCAGGTTTTGCATGCCATCTGGTGTCTACTAGTCACCTCTGCCATTGTCATGTGGAAGCAGCCACAGACAATCCACAAATGAATGAGCATGGCTATGTGCCAAGAAAACTGGGTGTATGGACACTGAATTTTGAATTCCACATAATTTTTACATCCCAGACAATGTTATTCTTTAACTAAATGTGTTTTCAATCACTGAAACATGTAAAAATAAAGTCCTAGCTTAGGATGGTTTTAAAAAAACAACTAAAAGGAGGCAGGCCCGGTTTGACCTGTGCACTTGATCATCGTTTTGCTGACCACTGTTCTAAAACGATCAGTTCTATGCTTCCAGATTACCTAGAGCAAATACAAAAGGAGCAGTAGATTAAAGAGAGAGGCAGCAAGGAGAGCTACTAGGAGACCACTGCACTAATCCCAGTTGAAGCTGGTTCACTGTAGACGAGAAATTGTAAGTCTTGAGACTTAAGGCTTTACACGTTAAGAAAGGAGAACTATGAACTAGGTGACCAGGTAGCCTTTGTTACAGAGTTAGTTCTATCAGAGAATGAACCTGGAGTGATTAGAGAGAGGGCAAGATTGGTGATTCAAGTTGGGAAAAAGGGACTAATATAATCCTAGAGGGTAGAATGTATTTTCTGAGACTTGAAGGATCTGGCAGAGATGGTAGGTCGGTTCTGTTGTGGATATATCTGAAGTGCAAGGACCTCAAGGTGGGGGGAAGTTGTGGACAGCTCCATAGATGTTAGGGTCAGTGGTTGAGCTTGGCACCCTAGGAATGGATGCCGTTACATCCATGGTGGGTTTGAACTGTTCTTCAGTGGATTGGAAAAGAATCTCAAATCATGACCATTACGGACTTAATACCCAAAATCTTCCCTCCTCTAGACTTTATAAATCCTCCTGTTCTTTAATAATTTTAAGAGAAGAGGAAGTATCTTTTAGAAACAGACTAAGTTGGACTTTCTACTATCTGGGTGGGTAGAGCCTGAACCAGATTAAATTTCAGGGAATGTGATATTATCTGAACTCTAGTACTGTGGGCAAATTCACACCAATGACCAAGAGGATATTTGAATTTTTGTCAAAAATATTTTAACTGAGAGATTACACTGCATCTCTGCTTATTGATTCTAGTTGGTTGGAATACACTATGGGATAAGCAGATTTCATTCTTAACCAAGTAAAAAATTCCAGCTACATATAGCAGCAGTGAAGCATTCCTGCCATCTTGAAAATTTAGTCACTGTGTATAAAGTGAGAAAGTAAGGATTACTTGACATAAACATGACCCATCCTGGAAAAGGAAACACCAAGAGTGGGTCCTTCACCCTCTGAATCAAAACAGAATCCACCCGTATGAAGTGTAGTCTGTAACTGAAGCATTCACCTATGAAGCACAGCATAGTGCTACAATGAATATAGAGTTTCTTTTTAAGATAATTTATCAAGTAGAAAAGAATTTATGGACATGATGTAAGAGAACGTTTGCTGTAGTACATTTGGAACTTTTATTCGATTTGCACCATTCATTATATGAAAGTTAAATTAATAGGTTTTATATGAATAAATTCTGAGATTTTTTTCAAAGGGCCTATTCAATGAAGTATTGCTAATGGCCGCTTAATCATCCAATTAAGGCACGGATACAGTACTGTGGAAAGTAAAATGGTTTGCTCAAAGCTAATCTGTTCACATAGGCGAAAATAGTTAATGAGTACCTGTTCAGTAACACACATTGGACTAGATGTTTGGGAAACAAAGATAAATAATAAGTAAGCCAAAATCATAGTCTAAAGCTGAGATATTCAAAATACGGCCAAAGGTAAGAATTATTAACATCAGTCTGGAACTCATTACAAATGGAAAATCAGGTTCCCAACTTTACCTAACAATCTGTGTTTTAACAGCACCTCCAGGTGATCCTGATCTACACTCAGGTTTGAGAATCACAGGTGTGGGGAAAATAATAGAAGCAAATATTTTTACAAAACATTTTGATAAGAGTTATGTATAAATTCCTATTGGAGCAGAGAGGAGGAAGCTTCTAATGTCTCCTACATTTGGTTTACAGAATACACGCTCTATTTAAAATGCACAGATGTCCTTGGCATCTCTCTTCTGCATAAAACATGTCACTGTTCCCTATGGCTTTCAGAATAAAGTCCAAGGTTTCACATATCATTTGAGGGGCTCCAGGAGTTGGCCCCTGTCTTCTCTCCAGTCTCATCTCTGGCCACTCCACCAGCACTGTATACCTTGTAGTACACACACACACACACACACACACACCCACATGCACACGCACACCCACATTCACACGCACACGCACACCCACACCCACACGCACACACACATGCGCGCGTGCCACACTATTTTCACCTCCCCTTGTGCCCAGAATATCTTTCCCTCATGCCCCTTCACAACATTGGTCAACACTGGGACTCCACTGTAGAGACATTTCCTCAGGGCAGTATTTCCCAAGTTCCCTACAGCCACACAGCTGCATCTGTGTATAACTCTATCACTGAACTTATCACACAGTAGTGTTTCTCAGTATATCTGATTGTCTCTGCCATGTAACTGTTAGTTCCTGCAAACAAGAATGTTTAGTATTCACTTTAGCATTCTTAACATCAGTGCAGTGCCTGGGACCAAATGTAAGGACAAAAAGGGTTCAATGAATGCATTTTAAGAAAGGAGTATATTTCTTCTATAAAGGTTTCTGTACTATATGGCTAGCCTTTCAGGAGTATGCTTGTCCTTCAACTCTGGAATTATCAGGGCAGTCCGTGGATTGGAAAGTTCCTATGATTTTCAAACTTTTTGAGTCAAAAACTTTGCTGAAAAATTAATGGAAAACATTTTAAAATTAGCATTTCAAATACTCTCATTGACATTCATGGCAAGAAAGTTTATAACTTTCTTTGGAAACTTTTCTGTGGATATCTGACATTAAGTGACTCCCTCCCCATCTTGTCATTTTATACCAATTTTAGGATTCTGTGCAAGTTAATACTTTGTCATCTTAATATTACTCAAAGATTTAATGGATACCTATTTGGGCTAGGTGCTTGAGGTAGAAAGTAGAGTGCTATGACATAAATATAAGTTCCCAATTTAGAAGATAGGCATTGTTAATACTACATACATAATATTGATTTAATACTGCCCATAATCCATAAGGTAGGGATCACCATATCCTTGTTTAAAAAGAGATTAATTAACTAAATATCACATGCCTGGTAAGTAACAGAGCCCCAGACATGAACTCAGTTTGTTCTGATAATATTGTGCTCTAATAACTGTTTATTGCTTTCCTTGGCTCCCTTCTAAGTTTCATGGAACTGTTGGTTAGATATGTTTAACTCCATTTTCATAGATGCCTTTGTTATCAAGCACAAACTTTTGGAATGGTTAACAATCAAATTTTACTTTAGAATGTAAACCTCTAGAGGTGGACACCATGTATTCCTAAGTCCCTTGTTCAAAGAATCTATATTATTCCATTCTGCTATGTATTTACAGTGATTTAAAAAGATTATTTAGATGATTATATACCACAAATTGTTTCAACTCAATTTTCACACCATTAGTTCATTCCACAATTGTCGATTAAGCACCCATTATGTGCAAGATATGAGATATGTCTATGCCTTGGAGCTATATAGAGGAGATAAGGTTTCTCTCTTTGGAGAGATTATATCACATGGACAAAGACAGACAGATAAACAGGTAATTACCATACAGAGCGTCTTGGGAGCAATAAGCACAGAGTGCTGTGGATACATAATGGAAGGACACATGACCTTGATGTGGGGATGGAGGAAGAGTTACCGATGGATTCCTGGAAAAATAATACAGCTGACACCTTCCACTGAAGGACTAGTGAAAGTTAGGCTAAGGGAGGAGATTATTTCTGCACAGATGGAATTGCATGGACAAGAATCTGGAGGCTAAAATTCACATTTATAGGCAAGGTAGCAGGCTGTGCTGGACGTCTTTTATTTTACAATGAGTGTAGACCCTGTCCTAAGAAACATGGGAAACTGGTGAAGGAATTTAAAGAGAAGCATGGCAGATTTGAGTTTTATAAAAGTCCCTTTGGTTACTATGTGGAAAATCAAAGGGATAAAATACTAAGAGCAAGGAGATCCACTAAGCGGTTGTGGCCCTAATCCAGGAGCACATAATGGTTACCTAGAGTAGGGACATTGGTATTAAGAGAGGTGGGTAGACTGAAAAGATATCTAAGAGTTAGAATTGACAGGAGTTGGTGGTGGATTGTAGGTGGGGAGGAATTAAGGGTGGAATCAGGGATACTGTCTAGGTGTCTGACTTGGAGAACTTTTACCAGGCTAGGGAACTCAGAGGATGAACTTAAAGAAGAAGATGATGAATTTTTTTGTTTTGTTTTGTTTTGTTTTTGTTTTTTTTGTGGTACGCGGGCCTCTCACTATTGTGGCCTCTCCCGTTGCAGAGCACAGGCTCCGGACGCTCAGGCTCAGTGGCCATGGCTCACGGGCCCAGCCGCTCTGCAGCATGTGAGATCTTCCCGGACCGGGGCACGAACCCTTGTCCCCTGCATTGGCAGGCGGATTCTTAACCACTGCGCCACCAGGGAAGCCCATGAATGTTGTTTTTGAAAGACTGTGTCTGTGAAGCAGACAGAACATCTTACAGTGTCTTTGGACCCTGCTGGTCACAAAGAAATTTATAGGCAACCTAAAGAAAGTATCAGGAAATGTCTATAGCATGTCAATGGTTTCCTAAAGCTTAAATTGTTATCAGAGATTACCCCCTTTTGGGTTTAGAGTAAGCTTGAAGTCCAAAATTTCCTTATAACCCTTAAAAATATTAAGTGTATATACCTTGACATGATGCTTAGCAACCACTTAAACTTAATTTTGATTAGCATTTTTCCAGCAACCAAGAGTATACAATTGAAAATAGATAGTCCCACACGTCTTCAACACATCAGTCATCCCTTGGACATCACTGAACAGATATTTTCTTAATATTTCAGAATTCCTGAGTTCAAATTTTAATTTTCATTAAGGATCAGTTTACTGAATTTAATCCTAGAATAGCTTAAGTTCAAGAAGAATATTTTTGGGGTATTTTCATTAATTGAAACATAAATTTACTGAGGGAAGAATAATATATATGCTCACAGCATTTCAGAAGCTAGTGGTCTTTTGTTCACCTTCACAAAGCCTTAATCTCAGCGGGATCCATCCTCCTTATTTTATTAACTTTAATAAAACTAGTGAAGAAATAACTCATCACCAGGTCATGGGAAAATGTCACTGAATCATCAGTATCCAGCAAGTCATATTGAAATTTGCTTTAGTCAGCACTGAAATATTAGGCATTTTATTCTGTTAACTGGCTGATGATAAATGCTGTTTTTAAACATTGATGTTGACTCTTCACTTTGTACCATTTTGAATACAAAAGTGCTGTCCTAGGTACGTGAAGAGCCTCTACCAGTTCAGATGGTGAATCAGCACACTCAAGCATGCATCCAGAGGGGTCTGCTATTGTTAGCGCTGACCCAGGTTTCTATGGCCAACAATAACCCTCCTAGAGAACATGTCAGCATGCGTGGTATCAAATACTGAAACATGAGCAAACTCAAATAATCTCAGTCATGAATACAATCGGTCTGATGAAAGTGATTTGACTCAAATCCCCGAACAAAGACTGTGTCATTGCCAAATGCAATTGAACCGTATACTTCTCAGGTCTCAAATAAAATTTCATTCACTCCACAGTAAAAAATAACACTTGAAGGACTTTCATGTTCTGAAACTTTCACGTTTCATTTAAGTTAAAACAAACAACAGAGAAAAGCATAGCACCAAGCAAACACCACTGAATTTGAAATCTTTCTAGGTTTCATCAGAATCTTTTAATGTCCTTTTTCAGTGTTGTATCAACCTGATACTCAAAAATGCAGCAGAGAAAGACAGTAACATAATCAGAGAGAGTATTATAAGGTCTATTAACAAAGCAGTTCAGTCACATCAGCTGAAGGGAAACAGCTGTGGATGCTGAAACCCTTAGTAAAGTAACCCTCCTGTTGCTATTTACAAAAACTCTCTGTCATCATGCCTGTTGTGTCTGTCATTTGCACCTGGTATGAGGGTTCTTTGGAGCAACCACACATCATTTACATGCACTCAAGAGCGACTGCATTGTAGAATCATTATTTCTAAACGCTGACTCTTTTGAATTCAAAGAAAAGACTTGGGTACATATTTAAATAGATAACACACTACAGAGAAGTTTATTAACTGGAAGATATGCATAACCTTAAAGTTATTTTTGAGCTCCTATTGTTTTCTTGACTGGTGATGCTTAATTAATCCTTCTCGTTGTCATATCTAACTGCGATTTAGGATGTCAAATGCATGTCTCTGCTCAGAATGAAACTGTCACTCAAATATATATATATATTTTCCATTTGTTTTCCTTTCTTACATTTCTCCATGATGATCTTAGCTTACTGAGAAAAAGTAAATTTCTCTGCTCTTTTTTTCACATTTTCTCCTTTAGCAAGGCAATTACCTTGTTGAAGAGTTGCAAAGTTCTTTGGCCACTGTGGAACTTACAACTCAACAGCAGATAATTATTAAGAAATAGACACTGATTGACCATATAGTTTTGCATCTGATTAGTCAAGTTTCTGGAGCAAGAGGAAGCTGATGAAGGAGGATTCTGGAAGGAAAGGAAGATAATGAAGGCTGGGAGGTAGGAAAATGGCTAACATACACCAACAGTACCTTCCAGGCTCATGGTTCAATTAAAAATGTGGTCATTCTTGGTTGGACCCCCAAAGACATTTATTGCTTCCAATTATTCCCCAACTCAGCCCCTGGTTTGCAGATTTGGAGCTGCACCCCTACGGACTTCTTCACTTCACATCACACTCCTCTAAACTACAAATAAAACAGTGCTAATCCTTGAGTTCTCTGACTTCTGTATGAGGTCTCTGCTGTTGGCAATATATCTCTAAGGACCACCTACCTCTAGAAATAACCCCATAAAGTTCTGATGCTCCAACTCTCAAACATAAATTTCTCTTTACTTTGAAATCCTTCTGGATGATAATTTCTGCAGAGGGGAGCAGCATGAATGCATGTTGTAGATAAGGCCACTCTAGTCAGTAAAAGTGGCCAAGATGCTCATGTCAACAAAAGCCAGATAAATGGTTTTCGGTGACATGATTTACATTATCTTTTCTTGAGTTCTTGTTTATCATTGACAAAGACCATGGTTACGGGGAACGTATGACTGGTTCCCAGAAGGCTGTTGAGTTCTACCCTGATCTTAATTTTGGATTTGACATACTCAAAGCTCAGCCAAACACCAAGGGAGAAAGAGTACCAGTGAAGTCACTAAACCCATATCACAGAAAGATATGAGCACACACTAGCATAGTGCAAAAAATTTATCTTAACATGTTTTTAGAGTAAGAATCTCTTCCTATTTAAACCAAAGAACCCAAGGATTGCTTTATTTTGGAAAGGTTCTACTCAAATTCCAGTGCATGGTTATAAGTGTTTTTGCTCATTTGTATAATTAACTGTGGAAAACAGAAGTTGTATTAGGGTTCGCCAAAGAAACAGAACCAATAGGATATAGATAAATAGATAGGGAGGTAGAGAGAGAGATAGGAGATTTATTATTTGGAATTGGGCCATGTGACTATGGAGGCTGAGAAGTCCTACAATCCGCCATTTCCAAGCTGAAGAACCAGAAAGATCAATGATGTAATTCAGTCTGAGTCCTAAGGCCTGCGAACTGGTGAAACTAGTGAGGTACATCCCTGTCTGAGTACGAAGGCCTTGAGAACCAGGAGCACCAATTTCCACAGGCAGGGGAAGATGAACTTCCCACCTCAAGCAAAGAGAGCAAATTCGCCCTTCCTCTGCCTTTTTGTTCTCCTCAGGCCCTCAACAGACTGAATGGCGCCCACTCATATGGGTGAGGGTGGATCTTCTTTACTTCAGTCTACTGATCCAAATGCTAATCTCTTCCAGAAACACCCTCACAGACACCCCCAGAAATAAAGCTTTACCAGCTTTATGGGCATCCCTTAGCCCAGTCAGGTTGACACATAAAACTAACCATTTTATAAGCGCAGTGGTGGAAGCTATGGATTAGCTCAACTGAAATAATTTCCAACCCCTAAGAGCCTGAAGAAACACACATTTCTTAGACAACCTTGTAGCGAGGGCTCTTCACATGACTTCCATTTCACCAACGAAATGTTCTCATTAAACACTGAGTCAGAGTTGAATTCTCTGGGAAGAGAACCAGGGTGTGAGATAGCCAATTTTCAGGCATGGATCATGGCTGGCTCTGGACCCAACAGCTGTAGGGACAATTTCCCAGTTTAGCAGGTAACGTGCTGCTTTAGCTGTCCTACAGAAGTGAAGGTAGCTTTCCTGATTATAGCAGAAGAGGAACAATTCTGCAGATCAGGGATCTCCTCTGTGTGCTCAGCCTGGAGCCTGTTCCTTCAGTCCAGCTAAAGATATTGTAAGCACCCAATTCCCTGAAATAAACCCCTTTCTGTTTATAGTAGGTTAAGGAATTTTATTATCTGTGATTGAAACCTGACTTAAAGAAGAGCCAAGAGAAAAGTAGACTAAACAAGAGAGCCTTCAATATTTGTTGACTACTCATTTCCCATTTAATATTCTAATTTAATTTCAATTTCGACAACACTTTGGAATAGGTATTATAATTGTACAGAAAAGGAAATCAATTCACAGAGAGGTGAAGAAATTTACCTTGGATCACACAGTGTAAAAGCAATAAAGCCATAATTTGAAGCCAGATCTGTCTTATATTAAGTCCCATGAGCACAGTCACTATGATGTAAAACCTCCCCAGCAAAAAGGAAAACACACTCACTCTCAGTAACTTGGTAGGTTGTGATTGAGGGCAATTTTGTTCAAGATCAAGAAGTAACAATTTATTATGTTCTTGAATACTATCTCAGATTCATTATTACTGATCAATAAATGTTACACATCTCTTTATTCTTATGTAGGAAGCAACTGGTGACTTTGGGTAGACTATTTATGATTTTACCCACTGATGGCTCATGGTTTAAGTGCTAGTTTTATGCATCATCTCTGGGTTCTGCTAGTACATCTACATTCAGCATATGGTTTTGCTGCCCGTCGAATAAGATTTTACCTGCCCAGAAAATAAGGCTCAGCTTGTACTTAGGTGACCAACCATACCAGTTTGCCCAGGACTGTCCTAGCGTTAAAATGAAAAGTCTGAAATCCTGGGAAACCCTTTAGTCCCAAGCAAATCAGGATGTTTGGTCACACTATTTGTACCCTCCCTTCTCAGTCTGTTCTATCTGCCCTCTGCTAACAGCTTTCATGTACTGGAAATCCACAACAGCTGAGTTTTTCTATAGCTACTAGTCTTTTCAGAGAGCAAACACCTGTCACCTTTGTCTCCTAATGAGCCCTGTTCCCCTGGGCAGTGATCTGTGTTTTTCTTCTTTTCCCAGAGAACCAAACAGCCCAGCCCAGCCTTGACTGCCTGGTTCTTCCTTGAGGCAAAAATGGCACAAAATACCCTCTAAAGCAGAAATAACTGAAGACAGGCATAGAGCTTACTTTTGGTAACATGGCAACCACTGCCAGCTGCTTTTGAAGCTGCTTGTTAGTGTGAAAGTTATTTTGCATAAAGTTATTTGTTAACTGGGCTAGAAACTTCCAGCTCCCTGCAAGTCCTGCTTTCTAAGATTATTTTCCCCCTCAGGAATCTTCATGATCCAAAAGAGATTTGAAGATATCACACGAATAATAGGAAATATCTGCCAGCATGCTTCCAAATGGTTGAGCATGTCCCTGCATCCTCAGACTAAATTACTCGAGGTTATTTCTTATTTCTTTGACTACTAAATGAGAGATAACAAAACTGCACTCAAATATTCCTTTTCTTCCATTCAAGATAATACTTTACTCTCCATCCCATTCAGCCAGGTGCATCACAATGGGATGCATCACAATGACAACTGAAGATTATTAGAGGAATTATTTCATGATTACCCACCTACTCTCACCTCCAAACAAAAGAAAATTACTGGTCTTAGTAATTTGCAATCTACTGTTAATTTACTTATTCAGTTTTATTTCCCATTATTTTGTAATCATTTTTTACGCCCTAGGTGAACTCACTGATCTAAAAATAAACAATCTAGACATAAAAAAACCAAATTTTTGGTTACCTAATGGGAAAGGGGGGTGGTAAATTAGGAGTTTAGGATTAAAATATACACACTACTGTATATAAAATAGATAACCAACAAGGATCTACTGTATAGCACGGAGAACCATACTCAGTATCTTGTAATAACCTGTAATGGAAAAGGATCTAAAAAGGAATATATATATATATATATATATATACACACACACGTATATACATGTATATACACACACAGTTATATATATGTTTAACTGAATCACTTTGCTGTACACCTGAGACTAACATAACGTTGTAAATCAACTACATTTTGATAAAAATTAAAAATAAACACTCATAATTATTTCCTAATCTATATCCATCCTGGTGTCACCATTAGAGTATTCTCTCCTCTACTCTTTGCTGATACAACTCAGCTCAACTGATTATTGTTATGACTCCCATTACTACCACTACTATCAATAATACTGCTCCTGCTACTACCAGTGCTACTGCTATTATTACTACTGCTGCTAAGACTGGGACTATGACAGCAACTACTACTTCAACATCATTAATCGTGAATTACCTCAACATCGTTAATAAGTTCTTTGGATGAGCCCCACCCTATTCTGAGTGCTTTGCAGTAATTGTCGCACTTGAATCTTTATCATATCTCAGTGAGTGACTATTATTTCTGTTTCATGGGTGAGGAAATTGAGACATGAGATATTAAATAACTTTGACCAAAGTCACAAAGAAAATAGGTGGTGGGAATTGATGTGAACCCAGGTCTTTTGGGCTTTAAAATTCATCTGCTTAAAAACTCTGCGATGCATAGCGCAGGGAGATCAGTTCGGTGGTTTGTGACCACCTAGAGGGGTGGGATAGGGAGGGTGGGAGGGAGGGAGATGCAAGAGGGAAGAGATATGGAGATATATGTATAACTGATTCACTTTGTTATACAGCAGAAACTAACACACCATTGTAAAGCAATTATACTCCAATAAAGATGTTAAAAAAAAGGATAAGACTAAATATGAATAATCAAAAAAAAAAAAAAACCTCTGCGATGTTGCTCTCCCCAGGAAAATCATCCTTAATAATTTCAGTCCTACTAATTTGATACTCTTTCCTCTATGACCCTTAGTTTCTATAGCATTCATATAAACAGTGATGGTATGTTTTAACATTGTTATTTTACTGAGTGGTATGCATATATATTTTCATTCATCGAAATAGTAAGAGGTGTATTTCCCCACTTCTGAACCAACGATAAGCATATAGTTGAAGCTGAATAAATATGACTTAAATTGTTTTAACTATTGAGTCTCTATGATTACCTTAACAAGGTAACTGAATTATTTCTAACAATATCCTTTGAGTTTGAAAGATATAGGATATGGTTTCAAATAAATGAAAAAACAATGACCTGCTATAAATAATATATAACATTTGTGGGCTCAATGAAACACTTATAATTGCTATAATACAATTATGGGGTTAAATATTGGTATTATACAAATAATATACATTTCAAAGCATGTGACAACAAAATATTAGAGATATAAGACCCCTTGAGAGATTTTAATTATAATCATCTATCTGTTAGCCAACTTCTGAGGGATTATCTATTCCCTTTTTTGAAGTTCTCTAGGAAAATATTCAATATAAGCTTCCTTTTGAATTTATAAGCTTGATTTGGGAGCATGATATCCAAGCCATTGCCTCGATAACCCCCCCTTCCCTATTACTGCATGATTAGCTAATTGGCCATTTCCCTAGAGCACTTCCCTCCTCCAAATACCAGCCCTGAGTTAATTTTAAGCAAATTGTCCTTAGCAAATGACTCAGTTTTAAGTTCTTCTCCCTTCTATCGCCACTCTTCAGTTTGACTGTTAAACACATACTGAATGCCTCTCTGTGTAAGACACTGTACTATTTAACTTCTGACATTCTAGAAAGGGAGACAGGTGAGGAAGAAAAACATGATGTGATAAGGGAAGTATTGTTGTTTTACTTAAGTCACTATAGGAACAGAACAAAGGGACCATAGGCTTTTTTAAAGGGACTGTGAAACATTACGGTGCTTGAAAAAAATAATGCACTCGCTCCAAAATATGAAAAGACAACTGCAAAACTAAAATACATAAATATTTATTTAAATACCTATAGAACATACCACTATGTCACGATAGTTTAGTGATAGTTTATGATGTTTTGAATAGTACTGCCCTAGGCTTAAATCCTGGTTCTGTTATTTCCTTGTTACGTGATCCTGAGCAAGTTATTTAGTCATTTTTTCCTTACTGGTGGAACATGGGTAATTGTAACACTTACATATAGGGTGGTTTGACAATGGAACAGGCATAAAGTGTTCTGACTGTGCCTGTCAGCAAGTAAGTGCTCCAAAAAGGTAACTATTATTAAATCATGTCAACTTTGTAGGATGTGGATGTGTGGCTGCATCAGGTCTTAGTTGCAGCACGCGGGGTCTTCGTTGAGGCATGCAGGATCTTTTGTTGCAGTGTGGGCTCTTCGCTGTGGCGCGCGGACTTCTCTCTAGATGAGATGTGTCGGTTTTCTCTCTCTAGTTGTGGCGCATGGGTTCCAGGGCGTGTGGGCTCTGTAGTTTGCAGTACGCGGGCTCTCTCATTGAGGTGCACGAGCTCAGTAGTTGTGGTGCACGGGCTTAGTTGCCCTGTAGCATGTGGGATCTTAGTTCTCCGCCCAGGGATCGAACCCATGTCCCCTGCATTGGAAGGTGGATTCTTTACTACTGGACTACCAGGGAAGTCCCTGGATGTGTTTTAATGTTTGCTATAATGTGGGGTGGGACCACCAAATGTAAGAGTGCCCAGGGCCTTGTTCTTGGCAATTGTGGAGGTATGCATGTCTTGGGTAGGAGGAAGCTGGGGTGTGGGTTCTGCTTAGGGAGATCAGGGAAGGACTGAAAGGGTGTTGGGGATGAATTGTAGTCTTTTATCGTTTGCCTTTTTGATACTTGTGTGATTCCTTATCTCCAGGTCAGAAAAAAGAAATTAAGGATGAACTATTGCTTTTCTCATTTCTTCAATGGGATAAATTTGCCTTTCCATCATGCTTTTGGACTTGTGCCTGACTTTTTTTTTTTAAACTTTTTCCCAGGCTTTTTGTTTTGTTTTGTTTTGTTTTCCTTGGCCTTTGCTGTGTTATTTTGTCTTCTTGGGTTCTTTCTGAGAATATAGGTTCATAGCAATATTCCTTTCCTTCGTTTAAAAAAAAAATTTGCTTAAACTTTTATTAAAAGCTCAAATATGCTTGCTTTTGCTTCAACAGTTCAGTAAAATAAATTGGAAAACTTCTCGCAAAGTGAAAATTTCTTGTAGAAGGGCAGACAAGCTTATAATGTAGCTAGAGATAGCTATAGTTACCATTACAATTCATTTTCTTTCTTTGGCCGGAAAAGTACAAGGGTGTACTAGGTCATGAATTCTTGAGTGATTCTTAACACATGAAGGCATTTTCAGAAAAGAATCTTGCAATCATTGCCTCTCGTTAATGGCAATGTGAAATTTTGACAGCTAGAAATGAGCTGAATGAACTAGCATTTCGGTTGTCTGGAAATATTAAGAATTTTGGAGATGTCATTTAAGTGCTCAGGCTCTTTGCTCATGCTAAAGACTGAAAACTTCCCCCTATGTGCTTTACTGGCACGAGATTTTTATTTTTAGAACCTGAAAATAATTACATAGCATGTTAAGCCCAGACTCTTGCATATGGAAACAACCCCATGCAATGGGAGTTCCAGCTTTGTCAAAAGTTTATTTGATATTGCAACTTGAGGACAGAGAAAGGAAAAGATACTTTCCTTTATAATGAATCCATTTGGGAATTTTTTTTAATAGGGAAAAGGTCATACTAATACTGTTTAATGTTCCTATATTAGAAATAATAAAGTTTAGGAAATATAGGTTTTGGAGTCAAACAATATTAATTTCAGTTCAATGTTTTATCACTTGTTACGTTTTCCAGTATCTCCTGGTATAAGTTTCCCCATTTGTAAAATTAAGTTGATAATACACTGTTTTATTGTAAGGATTAAAGGAGACAATTTGTGAAACACTTAATATTATTCTTGATACATATTAGGCTAAGAAATATTTGTGACTTTCCTCCTTTCTTTCTAAAGGATAATTCTGAGTTTATCCCCTTAATCCGGAAATTCTGACCACTTATTGGCTGTCCGATGGCTGTAATTTATTTTAAAGTTGGTGACAGAGAAAGAGAAGGGAAGGACCTGAGACCCTGAGTACCCCGTCTTATCCTTCCACAAGTCACCCTTTCCTAGATGTCACCAAGAAGACAAGCCCATCCCCCTTATCACTGAGGCTTTGGCCCTAGAGACAGTGCAGCGCTCCAGCTCAGCTAAACTGAGCCACACAGGTGACTGCTTTCCTTGGTCGGGGGCAGAGGTAGTGCCTCCATGGTTCTTCTCTCCTAAACCCTATGTGAACCTGGCTCTCCTTTTGGTGGAGAACAGTCTTAAACAAGGATAATACCCTGCTAGAAAGGAATGCTTCTTCCCTACTCCTGAAGAAAATGCCACTGGCAAAAACATTCTCCCTCTTTCAACCCCACAACTCCCTCTTCTGCATGAGCCTTTGGACAAAGGGCCAAGCATGTGCAGCTCAGTCAACTCCTACATCTCACTCTTCCTTTTGAGAGACAGCTGCCTGCAGGAAGCATACACTCTCCTCTGTTCCTTCGTGCTGCATCTTGTAGGGGCAGACCCCAGTGAGAAGTTCAGTGGTGGCCAAGTGTCACCTGTGAATGTCTCAGTCTGAGGTCCAATATAAGGAGGTACTTTGTGGCCGTGCACCTAAGCCATATTTTTCAGTATCACCTTTAATATTACTAAGGTGGTGTTTTCCCCCATCAGCCAGTTTATCTAAACTCCTTCTTGGTTCAGAGCTTTAGTAGTGGGTCTGATACCTCTTGTGGTCAGCCTCGTATCCTTTCGGTCCTCCTTTTATGCCAGTCATGCTGCAGTAACCAGCTCTGTGTAAGTGTACCCTGACAGCAGTTCACCTCAGTTATACTTCTTTCTCACTCTCTGCCCCAGGGCTTCTCAAACTCTACAGCTCTGGATGCCCAAGAAAACTCTCCTAGCACTCAAGCTTGCATGGCAATTACGTATGCCCTGCCCTCATGCATACACAATATGATGTGCAAGGAAGTTAACACTCTTTGACCAACAGGGGAACGGGAGCTGGTAGATAAACACTTCCTTCTCTCTGGGGCACAGTTCTAAGGTGTATATTACATGGACCTGCATATGTTCCAAATGAGATCAAGACCCATTTGCTCCCAGTCATGAACTTTGCAGAAAAGCACTGTTACAGCAATACATATTAAAGAACTTAAAATTGCATGCACTCTTCAACAATTCTGCTTCTAGGACTTTATTCTGAGGAGGATGCACAAAGATTATTCTACAAGAATTTTCATAATTGTGAAAAATTAGAAACAACCTAAATATCCAACAATTTAAGATGAGTCTATTTCTGTTTTGTATACATTCATTTGTACATTTTGGATGCCACATATAAAGAGTATCATATAGAAAAAAAAAAAGCACTGTTGTATGGACTTTCCTTCATGTCAGGGGCTCAGTCTTCATCCTTCACTACCATTCTCTAGAATCACTTCCCAGGAATGAAGTATCTGCCTGCAAACCCACATGTCAGGCTCTTCTGTCAGGGAGCAGCCTAGGCTAAGAGAAGCTAGAAAGTGGAGACCTCTTTATGCCTTTCCTCTCCCCCAGCATCTTTGATAACTAGGGAGCTTGAGAAACAATTTAGTTGAATTTGAGGATCAAAATAATACTGAGCACGGGCTTCCCTGGTGGCGCAGTGGTTGGGGGCCCGCCTGCCGATGCAGGGGACGCGGGTTCGTGCCCCAGTCCGGGGGGATCCCGCGTGCCGCGGAGCGGCTGGGCCCATGAGCTGTGGCCGCTGAGCCTGCGTGTCCGGAGCCTGTGCTTCGCGGCGGGAGAGGCCACGGCAGTGAGAGGCCCGCATATCACACACACACACAAAATAATAATAATATTGAGCACAAGAATTTGGGTGAGGATTTTCCTCCCACCTTGGCTTGTCACTGAGCCTTGTTTGCCTTATCCTCCAGCACAGGCAGTTTTAATATCAGCCACGCCAGCCTTAGGAGAGCACACTCAAGTCTCAGGCTGCTTTGGTTTAACCTTGAAGTATGCAGGATCCACTTCCCTGAGATGGTGTGGCCTGGACAGAGTTTTGATGAATAACTTTTGAATAACAGAGGCCAAAGAAATATTTTCTATTTAACTACGTTATTAGATAAATTAGGTAAGCCAGGGCTTTAAACAGCAGCTAAGTTTTCTGTGAGTTACAAGAGTTCTATTTCTTCTAGCTTCAAGTCATTTGGGCCAGACCTGGGTAGGGAGAAAAGCTCTGCTTCCCTGGATTCTGTGCCATTTTCTTGTGCTTTCAACTGCCAGTTAGGACCCCGGGAAGAAACTGCAGAGGAGAGGGGCAGATTCATTCTGAAGCTAATTAAGTTTCTGTTTCAGGGCCCTTCAGCTGCATGGGCCTCTTCCAATATGCTCACATGACAGTTTTTATGGAATCTGAGAATTAAGACATTTTCCCTGCAATTGCTTAGAGACTGCTTCTTTTTTTTTTTTTTTTTTTTTTGGTACGCGGGCCTCTCACTGTTGTGGCCTCTCCCGTTACAGAGCACAGGCTCCGAACACGCAGGCTCAGCGGCCATGGCTCACGGGCCCAGCCGCTCCGCGGCATGTGGGATCTTCAGGGACTGGGGCATGAACCCGTGTCCCCCGCACCGGCAGGCGGACTCTCAACCACTGCGCCACCAGGGAAGCCCTGAGACTGCTGCTTTTGACAAATTGTTGCAGGCTGCTTTGGAGTCTTGCTCAGGGTAATTGATTTGGAGATACATTGGAATTGGATTTACTGAGATATATTTATGTGGTTCAGTCACTTTCAAAGAAGTTATTGCTTGTAATCCCTGGGTAGGACTAACTTCTGGGAGTTCTTCAGCACTCACTGTCCTGACTCACTAAGCAAACATATACAAAGGTGCAGGCCCAAAGTTCATATCATGATAGAACAGAAACATGTGAGCAGAGGAAGAAAAACAAGGCTTGACATGTGAACTATTCTTCCACCTATAAACATAGAAAATTAGATACAGTTATTCCTTTCTCATTAATCCCTGGTCAAAATGGAAGTTCCCAAACATCAGGTTTATGAAATACATTTCATAAACATACCTAGTAATCACTGTTTTTCTTATATTGATGGCATTCAGGTCGAAAATAATATAACAGAACTCCTGTTTGTAGACCACAACTCTGTAGCAGTATGATGAATACTAAATATACCTGTGTGTGAAGTCAAGTATTTGATGGGTCCTATAAAGAATTAAAAAAATTCTATCCACCTAAGAATAGGCTGGATTATCTTTCTATACTCTCTATAGAAAATTCTGTGAATGTATCATTATCATAAGAAGAAGCGATCAAAAAACATGCCACCAAAAGTGTCAGAGAAAATTATTACCAAGATGTTTTAAGCAATTAATAAAATATACTAGTTTTCTAGATTTGGTGACATTATTCAGATTTTTAAAGTTTATATACTGTGATTTGTTTTTTTTTCTGAGTGACTATGTATTTTTCTTATCTAATTTTGCCCAAACTTTTGTGTTCTTTTCTTAAAATGGGGGCCTCAAAATTATATAAAGCTTCGAACCTATAAAACCTGATTTTTGCCCCAGGTTGATGGGCTAACTCCTTGCCTTCAAGCCATTTGTTTACAGACCCTTAAATGTTTCTTCAATTATGTGGTACCTGGTTGGCTTTGGACTTGAAGATACATTTTCTGACTTTGTCTTTAGATTTTGGAGATACAAAGTGTTAACTCACACACAGAGGGGTACTTGGTATCCATACTGAGTTCCAGGCTTCTAAAATGACTAAAGTAACTAAGAGTCTTGTGCCTGGAATATTCTGGCTCTAGGAACTCGTTTTGTTCAGGAAGTCAAGGAGAAACCAGAGTAGTTTAAGAAACATCCTTCAGGGCTTCCCTGGTGGCGCAGTGGTTGAGAATCCGCCTGCCGATGCAGGGGACACGGGTTCGTGCCCCGGTCCAGGAGGATCCCACATGCCGCGGAGCGGCTGGGCCCGTGAGCCATGGCCGCTGAGCCTGTGCGTCCGGAGCCTGCGCTCCGCAATGGGAGAGGCCACAACAGTGAGAGGCCCGCGTACAGCAAAAAAACAAAACAAAAAACATCCTTCAGTCTTATTATCAGAAAGGGAGGAGCAAGATAAGAACCAAGAATTAAGCTAGAGGGAGAATTATTCTTTCCTTAGGAGGAAGTTGAAATTCTAAAGCAGAGAGATATGAATGGAAAAATGATGAAGGCTAAGTCAGAAAGAGATAAAAGCACAAGGGAGATAAATATGCTTCTCACCGTTCTGAAAATGTGATTGGGGCTCATATTTGACTGCTTAACTGAAAACTGTACTGGGTTATGACAGAATCCAGCAAAGAAAGAGAGACAAGTTCTCAGAAAGCTTCCGGGAATACACTTCCCCAGAAGGGATAGAAATATAGGAAAATACAGTACAGAAGGAAACCCTGTCAAAATCTCAATTAGCATCTACAGTAAGAATTTTCTGGAAATTACCCCTTAAAGATTGTGACAGCTCTTTGAAATGGTTAAAATAAATTGCACTGTTCTGCAAAAGGAAGACCAGAGGACCATCATAAAATATTCAAAGGATTACAGAGGATCAAAGTGAAATGAAACTCTTACTCTGTGTGGGGAAGCAACAGCTATTGCCTGTGTCCTGGGGGAACCAGATTAAGAAATTTATGTAATTGAGATTCCAAGAGAAGGTGCAACAAAATTATTCAAGGGAAGCCAAGCCGGAAAATAATAGATCAAGGTCAGGCTTTGGACAGATGTTGGTCTCTTGGGAGAATTCCTCCTGGGTGAGAATATCCAATTCACAGACACGGAGGTGGCCAAGACTTATCTGAAAAATAGTTGCTTTGGCAGGACCAGAGCTCACTCATTTCCTATTTCTTATTATGAAAGATCCTCACTGAACCAAATTTATGAAAAATGGTTAGACAAATAAATGTCTGTCCAGAAAGCAGAGTAATAGTGAAAAACACCAAGCTCTTGAGATTTTGTAAATGGTACTAATTTTACATTGGTTAGAGAAGAAAATGATCTATTTAAAAAGCAGATTCAACTTCCTGAAAAGAGCTGAGAGACAGTTGAGGTAGAAAAAGGTATAATAACAAGAGAAATGTTATTCATGTTCAGCACATTAAAAATGTGAGAAATTTCCATGTCTTGGGAGCACATAGCAGAGATATTAGTCTACCCTACCGTAGACCCAAGGGGTACATGCTATAAACTCAAGAGAAGCTTCAATATTTGAATAGGTTGAGGATGACTTTTCTGCTGAAACAAATGTGGAGGATGAAGGAGAAATCTTCCCAGGACGCAGGTTTCTTTGACTTAAGCA
This sequence comes from Kogia breviceps, assembly GCF_026419965.1. Taxonomy (NCBI): domain Eukaryota; kingdom Metazoa; phylum Chordata; class Mammalia; order Artiodactyla; family Physeteridae; genus Kogia; species Kogia breviceps. The sequence goes on along the minus strand of NC_081321.1, from coordinate 67,801,222 downwards.
ATTCCACAGCAAGAGGCATTGTCAAAAGCTTCTGTAGCAGGACTGAAAATATTGGATATAGAGTCTTTGTGGGTAGATACCACTTATATTATATTCAATTCAGCATTGGAGGACCAGAAACACCAGGATCAATGAGTAAATGGAAATTAAGCAGTATTAAACATGCAGAAAGGTCTCAGTTTAAGACCTGATAACTGGGGCTACCACCACAAGAAATTTCTGAACTTGCAAAAGGCAGTGATGTCAAAAAAGTCACTCTCTGAGAGAGAAAATCATATGCATAGGTGAACTTCCTGCCAGTTGCGGTATAATCATACTGCCAAAATTAATCTCTAGATGGGAAATTTCTTGCAACTAAGTTTAAGGACCCTAGGCACAGACTGTGAGTGGCTGATATTGGATTGATTCCCACCTGGTGAGGTTGAAACATACAAGAAGTTCTCTGTGTCTCCTTTTTTTCCTCATGAGTGCTTGAGTTTCTGCTATGGTCTTTGATAACAGTAAAGCCTGGGTTTGGTAGACTGCATCAAGCCTGGGGATTGCCTTATTTTCTAAATTGTTTGGTCTAGAACTGTTAGAATATTCTGTACCCCGTTAACTTTTTGACCCTGAGTTTTAATTTATTTGCATTGTAATTCATAGGAAAAAGTACATTTGATTTTAAATTTTAATTCCCTTAGAGGTTTTGTACTTTCATTTCTTTGGAAATTTACCTCACTAAGAGAACAATTTGATTTCTAAATTTATGTCTTTAGACTATAACTTTCAGTGGGATTTAACCTTTGAAACAATTTTTCCCCAGGAAATTCATAATAGGAGAGCTTTATGTTGAATCCATACTTAAGAATAATATATGTATATAAATTGACAATATATGCTCAGAAAACATATGAGAGAATGGAATTTCAAAATTTTAAATTATTAATGAAGCTTCAACTGTTTCACATAAAAATGTTTTAATAATTTATTTAAAATCTGAAGTTTATTATTTAAAATATAATTTAGTACTTTTGCTGATCTTGTAAAGCTAGAAAGAACAAAAGCTAAAATAACCTAATTTTATTACCTGAGAAGAACAGTTTTAATGAGAAAAATGACATAAAAATCTTATTGAATTTTGTACAGATGATATTAGAGGAAAGTTAGGGAGAAAGTTGAGAGTTCCAGGCAAAATTTTAGAAAACTTTCCAGATGTTTTAATTTAGCACTGTGTTAGCCACTGTATTCAATTGTCACTGGATGATGTAAATCACTTTAAATATTTTCTTGATAAACTTTTATTTACTCCCATTTATCAAATAAACTTTGTAGAGAGTCAAATAACATATCATAAGAACTTGGAGTAAAATAATGAAAATTGGAAGAATATTTTTACTTCAATGGACAGTGTTTGGTGCCAAGACTGCAAAAACCTCATTTATGCATTTAATAGAAATTGTGAAATGGGATATTTAAGTACTTATAAAATGAAATGTTCTAGAGATTTGGCTCTAACAACTGAGAGTTTAGCAGAGATTCAGTACACTCTTTAGCTTTAAAGCAAAAAATATATCTTGGTTACAAACGCTATGTTAATAAACAAATGATAAAAATGATTGAATACATAAAATTAAATAACGGAAAATATGAAAGTGAAGCAAATGAAATTATAGTAATATTAAAAAATTCATATTATTTTAAATAAAGCAAAACAAAATTTTAGTCTGAATCCTGGATTCAGAATAAAATATTTAGAATGGACAAATCCTAAATTTCACTTTGGACTTACTCCAATCTTCAAATGTTGATGGAAATATCAAAACTGGATGGGGAAAACTGTTGTCCCAACAAGTATTTATGGGTCCTACATATTTATATGAATAGAATATAGCCTCACAGCAACTGGTAAATCCCATAGACAAACTGAGGGCGTGCTTCGGTTGTTCTTGAACTCCACTTTTTTTTCTTAGGTAGAATTCACGGTAGAAAATGGGGCAAGGAATACCTGAGCTCTAAATCTTAACATATATATACTGCTATATATAAAACAGATAACCAACAAGGACCTACTGTGCAGCACAGGGAACTATAGTCACTATTTTGTAATAACCTATAAGGGAAAACAATCTGAAAAACAGTGGATACATATATTTATGTGTAACTGAATCACTTTGCTGTATACCTGAAATTAACACAACATTGCAACTCAACTATACTTCAATTAAAAAAAAAAAAAGAATAAAAACCCTTCAGACTTTCTGATCCCTATTCCTAAGCCTAAACTGAACCAGAAATTTTTAGTGGGAAGTACTTATAAAAATTATTTTCGGGGGCTTCCCTGGTGGCGCAGTGGTTGAGAGTCCACCTGCCGATGCAGGGGACACAGACGGGTTCGTGCCCCGGTCCGGGAAGATCCCACATGCCGCGGAGCGGCTGGGCCCATGATCCATGGCCGCTGAGCCTGCGCGTCCGGAGCCTGTGCTCCGCAATGGGAGAGGCCACAACAGTGAGAGGCCCGCGTACCGAAAAAAAAAAAAAAAAATTATTTTCAAAGACTCTCAGGTGTGAAAAAGTAAAAGTAAGTTTCTCTATGTACAACACAATGTAACTTTGTTCACAAGGCCTGTGTCTACTAAAGGTAGATAATAAAATTTTACCAATTCAGGAGAACTCCATCACTTCCACTGTGAAATACAGTCACCTGGAGATTACTCAGTCAATTCAGACTGTGCTTCTCATCCCTTTCTCTCTCTCCTGTACTCTGTAGAAACACTGTGAGTTCCCAGGGGTAATGCCAGTACTGGCAAATTGCTACCTCTGATCCAAATACCCTCTTCTGTTCTTCCTGGCCTCTGCTGGGGGCAATTCAATGTGTCTGGAAACGGCAGTTGGTTTCTGTAACATTCACTGCCAGAGTCCCAGTGGCTGCAGTAGCCTCTGGTTAATTTGAACGTTGGTCGTACATCGTTTCCCCCTACTATTAGGCTTCTCCCAATCCACTGTTCTCAACATTTCCTTGCTTCTCCTTGGAATTTGGGGAATCTATGAGGCTGCCTTTAGACAGCAGGCATTGGTACACCCTCTTGGGCATTCTACTTTACTGCTCAGTTCATTGCAGAAACCTGTAGACTTTTATATTCTCGGAGCCTCTCAAATATGTTCTGGGTTTCTGTCACCGTTTTCATTATGCTGCTACCCACCCAACCCCATTCCAGAAATGTAGAACATATGAGCACCCTTCAGGGATCCACAATCTAAAGTCTAGCCATGTCCTTAATAATTCTCCCTTATTACCCATTACCCTAACTTCCCTATCTCTCTGAGATAGAAAATTGCTTTTACACTGTCACAGATTTCCTGCTCATTCTCTGATTTATGCATTAAACATTGTGCTCTGAGAACTCCAAGGATCTCAGGCTTTGGAAATCATCAAAACGTTTTATCACTCAAGAAAGCCTAGCTTCTATCATAGAAAGGATTGCTTTCAAGACTATTGCTTATACCATGGACTTTTTGAAAGGCCTAATTTGAAACTTGAAGATGAACCACGCCTTCTTCTCAGTTATATTCTCAATGGCAAAGCTATTGTGTCTGCCTGGATGGTGGGTTGATAATCCTTTCGAGAAACCATGAGGAAAAGAAACTGAAGTTAGTTTGTTTCAAAATATTAACCACACTATTTTACACAAGGCATCAGCAAAAAGGAAGCACTATTAGCGGCTTCTTTTATATATTTTCCTTTTCCCACTCTCTTTAAAATTGTAGTGAGACGCAATTCCTAGTAAAACAGCTACCTGTGGTACAAATGGCCAAAATCCAAGGTGAGTTATGCGTAACAGAGAGAGAGAGAGATTTATTATAAAGGCACTGAACTATCTCAGGTAAACCAGGGACAAAAATGGGGTTGCTGGACTTGCAAGACACCTGAAACCAGGCATGAATATACCATCAGGACCACTGGAGTACCAGAAACAACCCTACCAGATCACCAGCGTCAATTATTAAATTTAGGAATTTTATAAGTTGGCTGTAAAACACAGTCATTATTAAAAATTAAGTTAAACAAACTTACAGTTAAGTACATTGCATTATTTAGATACTAAATAATCAGGTCTCACCAATTCCTAATTTTTTTTTTTTACTCTTACTGATTTTAATATTATCTACTTGTATTTTACTGTTATATAGGCTCCTGAAATTATTTAGATTTATTGTATCTGTATGTTGGAAATACTATATAACGGTGTGCTACGAGGAGTCTCTTTCCAACTCACATTTGGTAACATCCCATTGGTAGTTGTTTTAAATCAGCCATGGTGGAAAAATTCATACCATAGAATTTGGCCAATGCTACAATTAGTCCTTTTTTTTTTCTTTAAGTAGGGAGCTGATTGTTAAACATAGTCTAGCATGCCAGTATTCAGGACTCTCTATTTCCTATGTCTTTTCTCTCATCCTTTTATGCCTCTGCTTCACTATTCCTCCTTTTCCCCTATTGGCCAGTTATCTCTGAGATTTTGTTTATGTAGCAAGAAACAAGGATACCAAGAAGTATTAAGATTCAAGGTACTCAAAGATAGTGCCAAGGGGATGAACTGAGATAAGAAGAAATTCTCAGAACAGGGATGCTGGGAGATAATCTCAATCTGTATTACCATATTCACATCCCCTGTTTAGAGCTTTCTCTTGAAAGAATCTCCCACACAGTTGCTCAGAGTATCTCCAGGAAGTCCATTTCTTGGTGTCCTAATTGTTTTCTCTACATTCTAGCTTCTTGCCACTGTCCTCAGTGCAAGTTAAAGAGTTCTTTTTGCCAGATTCAAATGGCTACATTGGTCTCTTCCTCTGAAAGTGAGACTTTGATACAAGTTTCAGTGCAGAAGTAGTCTTTCAAGCTGCCCACGGAGGGCCAATAAAACAGAAAGACTCTTTTTGAAAACAAGTTAAACTCTCACTAACCCCAGGAATTTCAGGGGACATATTTTTCCAAACTCTCATAACTTTAGTTAATTTGTTGGAAAATGTATTCTATAAAATATAAAGTGTTCTTTTTCAAAGTTATTTCAAAGACCAGGGACTCTCCTGAGCTTTCTCCCCAGCCAAGATGATAGAAAAATGCTTACTGGACAGAAAAATGCAACTCAAGTCCCTCTACAAAGGTGACATATTATTCCAATTACACGACAAACCTGCATATCATCTCTTTGCTTGATATGAAGAAAGCAACCACTACAGGAAATTCCTTGTTGAATTCTGTCATTTAAGAATAAAATTCCAGAGATTCGATTATTCTTCTTTTTCAAAATTTAAGAATCAGCTGACTCGCCTAGAAATCCATTTTTGACTAATGACACAAAATATTTAATACTCTTCTGGTTAACTTCATCCCCAAACGCTTTATCTGCAATAGTTTCTTTAAAACAAAAAATCTGTAAGTGAAATAACCTGCCAACCAATTTAAAACAGTTCATGTTTAAATGCTAAAGATGATCTGATTTTTCTTTTAATTCCAGCAATTCTATATGAACTTGACTTTCAAAGAAGCCATGAACAAATTGAGAATAAGCCATGTTATGATGCAACACAAAAACATATGTTTCATTTTCCAAAATTAAAACTCTTAATGTTCTCATTAATATGGCCCTGGGTCATGTCTAAAGTCTACTTTACCAACAATGATATTTAGATAACTAGGTCGGAGCTCTCTCCATTACTTCCTTCCAAATATCTCTGCTCAGTTAATTTATCTCTAAAAATGGAGTCCTAGATTTTGAGGGAATTGTGAGCAAATCCAGGACAGAGACTCTAATGTGCATTTCTGAATCAACAGCACTTAGTGCAGTGCTGGGCCTGGAGAAGATGGCCAATAAATCTTGGTTGAATAAGGAAATGAATGAAGTTCAGATACCCTTCTTGAGATCACTTTGGACTTCAAGGACAAAGTATTTGTAATCCTTGAGAATAATAATTTTATAGTTTCCATGGTGGTTCAAACTAGCAGTTTTTCCTCACACGAAGAAAGAGAAAACAGAAACGTGCAATAGCTGAATTGGGTGTGAAATGTCATAATGTTGTTAATAAGTAGTTTTTAAAATGCTTTCTACAAAACTGGTAGTAAGACCTACAGGCTTAATTAAATTTATATTAAAAATTTTTTTTGCAATAATATTTCATGGATGGTGCAATATCATATTAGAATAAGAGGCATCATATTACAACCAACTTACAAAATTCCTAAATTTAATAATTGACTCTGGTGATCTGGTAGGGTTGTTTCTGGTACTCCAGTGGTCCTGATGGTATATTCATGCCTGGTTTCAGGTGTCTTGTAAGTCCAGCAACCCCATTTTTGTCCCCGGTTTACCTGAGATAGCTTTTAGTTAATTCTATTGATTTTGTATTTCTCTTTCTTATTTTATAAACCTTGGTTACTAAAGACATTAGCACAATTATTTATTTTCTCTACTCTTCAACATATAATTAGTAGTTTAAAATATCATTATATAATGCTGTTCAATGCTTTTTCGTGATTTTCTTTTGTTCTTAGACTAAATCCTGCTAGGAATGTACAGTCAAATTACTATGTTTTAAAGTCACTTGAAATAATTCTACTTAATGTTCATTCATCTCATTGTTTTTGATCACCAACATCTCAAATCCCTAGTTTGTAAGGTGAAAATGAGTGTCACTAGCTTTTCTTTCATCTCTTCAAATCTTTACCTTGCTTAACTTCTAACAGTTAACACTTTTCACTTTTAGATTTTCAAGGTTATTAGAATGTATATCTAGCTCTCCAATCAGTTATTGGAATTTGCTGTTTGATTTGGTTTTGCTTTCTGGAATTTCTAATTGCCTTTCTTTTTTTCTTGAGCAATTTGATTTTATCATGTCTTAAACATATTTTTATGAAGATCTTTCATACAAAGGCCTCCATTTTTCGGCTCCACCATGCATTGTTTGCTCTCCAGCCTTGCTTCGTAGCTGTCATTCTTCCTTTCATTAATCTTCAGTTTTGCTTCTCTGTTTCCTGCCTCTCACATTTATTTCCTTGTTTTGCTGGCCTAACGTAAATTCCTGAAGAAGGAGTTTGGGAGTTATACTGGATCCAGTGTAAGTACTCCTTCAGATCCATGCAGCCACTCTGTTCTCCCTGTGTGCCTTAGTTATCTGCTTGGCCTCTTGCCCTTATCACCCCTATCAATGGCTCAGTCCATTCCCACAGTCATAGAGCCAGGTCTCTGCTGCCGTTTGCTGCTACAACTACAGTATAAAGAGGCCCAACCATGGTGTCAGTGCTGGCAAGAAGAACCTGACCAAGTAGATTTACTGAACCTATAGGTGTTCCAGAACCTTCCCAGAGAGGTGGGTAACACAAACTTGAGGTGCTGTGATGTGTGGAGGGCTTGAACAGGGAGACCTGAGACACGAAAAAGCTAGCAGAATAATTCTCTCATCTTCCCCGACTATGGACTGTTCTGGGACACAGTAGATCATATGGCCTCTCTGAAGCCAAGAAATCAGTTGCCTAATTTAAAACCGTTTGGCCAGCTCAGAGATGTACCACTTTAATTTTCGACTCCTCCTCCCCTACTTTACTTGTCTTTCCCTCATTCTTGCTTTCATGGAATTGAACTTCCTAATAAAGTGTTGGTCCCTTACCTTTACTGTTCCCAGTCTTGTTCTCTCATTCTGTATTTCTATAATTTTACTTCAGTGATGTAAAATTACAAAACTCCAGAGGGATAGGAGACAAACCTTTGTAACTAGTTTGCCATTCTGAACAGCACATTAATGTCACTATTTGAAGAGATAGGACTGTCACAGTGGGCAAGTATATGCATTTGGGTCAAGGCCAGAGTAATTTTTGTTCATTCATTTACTCAGTGAATATTTACTTGTGATAAACATAAGCTAGAGACATGAGATTCAGAAATAAAAGATATATTCTCATCCTCAAACTAATGATTTCTCATGGCAATACACATATTTTCTGAATGAATACTCGGGCAATTTCTCAGTCATGGTATACCTTTCCTGCACTTTAATTTTTGTCAAAACTCTTCTCAGAGCCTCTGTTCTGTCCTTGTTTCTAGGAGCTACATAACCAGAAGGCTGGCCTTTGAAGCCGGCAACACAATCTCAATCTCCTTTTCCTTAGCTGTTTTTTTATTTATTTTTTATTTTTTTTTAAATTTTTTTTGGTTTTTGTGGTACACGGACCTCTCACTGTTGTGGCCTCTCCCGTTGCGGAGCACAGGCTCCGGACGCACAGGCTCAGCGGCCATGGCTCACGGGCCCAGCCGCTCTGCGGCATGTGGGATCTTCCCGGACCGGGGCACGAACCCGTGTCCCCTGCATCGGCAGGCGGATTCTCAACCACTGCGCCACCAGGGAAGCCCTCCTTAGCTGTTTTTTTAAAGCTTCTCGCTCCGCCACGGCTGAGAGAGAAATGGTTGCTCGTAACCAAGGCTGGAAACGATGCTGAAGGGAAAGTAACATTTTTCTCTTGGTCTTTTTTCTCAATTTACTAAACCACTGCATCCATTTTCTCATGTACTTCTCACGACTCAGGAGTTAAACAGAGTGGGTGTTGTTTCTTCATTGCACAGAAGAGGAAACTGAGGCCTGGCAAGTTTAACGGTCTGGCTCGGGGGTACTAAATGTAACATCAGGCAAGAATTCCAGTCACATCTCTTGGATCATTTCTTCCAGTGACATTTTAATAGAGCTTCAAGGCCCAGGTAAGAGATGGAAAGACAGTCAAGGAATCTCTGTGCCTTCTGTTCTTAGTGCTGCTTATGAACTCAGATGCAGAAATCAATTTCAGAATTTCCAGAATCGAAGGAGGAGTGAAAGAACCAGGCTCGGGAGTAAGAATGAGGTGTGTCTGGAGATCCAAGTAGCTCAGTCCTCTTGTAGATCCTGTTCTGACTGCTCCTGACCCCAATCTATTAGTCCTCACTCGTGAGTCCCCCCTTCTTTGCATCTGGCCGTCCAGCTCACATATTGAGTCTCTGACGTGTTGTGGGATCTTTTTATTTCCATTCATTTGGATACCCACGGGTTATCTCACCGCTGCCGGACACGGATTAGATATATATATATTTTTTTGCGGTACGCGGGCCTCTCACTGTTGTGGCCTCTCCCGTTTTTTGGAGCACAGGCTCCGGATGCGCAGGCCCAGCGGCCCTGGCTCACGGGCCCAGCCACTCCACGGCACGCGGGATCCCCCCGGACCAGGGCACGAACCCGCGTCCTCTGCATCGGCAGGCGGACTCTCAACCACTGCGCCACCAGGGAAGCCCGGGATTAGATATTTTTAAAAACTGTATTAAATCTACACGAGTGATTACATGGACACCCTAATCTGAAATTCTCTTTCAGTCTTATTTGTAAAACTTCAGTTCTGTCATTTCCTCTCCTTTTTCACTGTTTCTTTAATTTCTCATCTCATGTCCTGACATGTTTATATTCCTAGAAGCTGAGTAGTAATTAGAGCTTCTGGGTTGTAAGGAAAAGAAACAGACTCTGCTATGCTAAGCAAAAGCTTTAACAATATAATAAAAAACAAATACATGTGAATAACATGGGATAATTTGAAAACAGAAGGAAAAGTGAAAGAACCGGGCTCACTGGGAGCAAAAATGAAGTGGCTCTAGGCATCCGAGTAGCTGAATTTAACTGACAGGCTTGTCAGCTTGCCACCTCTGCAATGATTCAGCTCCATCATTTTTCCTGTCCTAGAACCAGCGTGTCCAGGATTCAAAGTCTCAGAGAATGAGTCTGATTTGTCAGCATCTGGTCATATACTCAAGCCCTAGCTGGGGGACAGCTTGACCAACAGTCCCTGAAGATGACAGACAAGGACAAGAATGAATCCCCTCCACCCCCCCCCCCCACATTTAAAGCGCTATGACAAAAATACGGGGAAATGGATTGTAACCACCCAATTTGCATAGTATACTGGCAAGAGCAAAGAGCTGGAATTAGGAAATCTGGGTTCACACTTCAGTGTTTCTGTTACTTAGTTGTGTGACCTCAGTGTGCTGTTTCATATTTCTACAATGCAATTTCCTTACCTACAAAATACAAAGCTAAGTAGATGATAACTAACATTCCTTTTTTTTTTTCCCCCCCTAAAACTGTTTTTCCAACTTCACAGAGTTCTCCCCGGGTAAGTAAAGAAGTTTATAACTTAGTGGTTTTATAGACGTGATGCATTTCCTCTGCTTCTATTGGGAACATCGTCAATGGATTAGTAGCCCTCTTGTCACACACTTTTGAGGTCTTCTTCCTTCTCACCCGTGCTCAGCATTCTGTGCTGACCGCAATACCTCTACTGCATGACGTGCTTTCTGAATTTCTTTTTCCACCAACAATATAGAATACAGAAGCTATTTGCTTCTTTCTTCATTTTTTTCCAAAGGAACTTTGTCAGTCAAACTGGCAGTAATATTTCCAACCCCATTTTCCCACCTAGATTAATTAAACCCTTAAGTTTTAAAAACAGTTCTATTTTCTCTATTTTATCCAGAACAGATGTTGACTTGGCCCTGAATAAAAAGTTGAGACATATTTTCCCCCAACCTTCTTCATGCTTTGTTAATGTAGAAACCAACAGTCATTTATCTTTTAATTCTTTCAATAGTTATATAGGCTGTAGCTGAATTGATTCTATGTATTGCCATAAGCAAAATAAATTCTTACTTCTTTATCCTCACATAACATCCATTTTGTGTTAGCCACCAAGTTAAGCTCTGTTACAAATGCAAAGATACACAGGGTATAGTCACTACCTTGTAGGAACTTATATCCTAAGATTTTCAAGGGGAGATGAAACATAACAGCTCCCTAAAATACAAAACTGAATATAATGAATGTCATAAGACAGTAGTGATGCAGTGTTACCAAGTGTAAAGAAGAGAGATGTTATCTCCATTCAGGTGAGCAGGGAAGGCTTCATGGGACAAGGGAGTACTTGAACTAGGATCCAGGTAAAGAGAGAACTGACCTCCCATCCTCCCCTCTTGCTACCCAACAATCTATTCCCCAAATAGGAACAGTTAATTGGTTCCTGACTCCTTTGTAGCCAACCCTCCAATGACTTCTCACTGAGCTGGGGATAAAATCCCCACCTCTTACTGTGGCTCACAAGGCCCTACATGATCTAGTCTTTTCTCCTCCCATTCTGACATTCACCCATCATTTTCCAGCCATGCTGGCCTTCATTCTAAGTCTTGGATACAGCAAAGGACATTTGCTTTAGGACACTTGTTCTTGCTGTTTTTTGCCTAGAACTCTCTGCCCCCAGATCTTTACAGGACTGGTGTTTTCTTATCATTTAGGTCTCACCCCAAGCATCACAGCTTCAGTGAGATCTTCCATGACCCCAGTCCACAGTAATGCATCTCCAACACTCTGTTGTATCCCTCTACTTTGCTTCTTTCAAACTACCTGAAATTTTCTTGCTCATTCATTTACTTTTTAAATTTCTGCTTTCCCCTGACTAGAATATTATCAATAGTTTTTATTATATGATGGCCCTTTATGTGAGAGAGTAACACTCACTAATATTTGGCTTTATTAGTATATAATTTATTAATCTTATGATTATAGTAAATAATCAGTTTTTAAATTCCTCTAAAAACTAGTTACAGAAAATAATAAAAGAAAGTCCAAGAATTTAGCAAATTTCCCCAAACTTTTATATATTTTTTATCAGATACTTCCAAACACTATATTTATGTTACTTTCAATGTCTTAAACACCTTTTAAAAATAGACAACATACTACTACAATGATTACAAATTAATAAACACATTTACTCTAAAACCAGAAATAAAGTTATATTTATTATATATATAGTATAGTATAGTATTTTGTCTTTCTTTTTATTATTTTTTTGTCTTTTCTTCCTAGACTTCCATTAAGATCCTTACATGGGGTTTTGATAATCTTACCAGATCTTTAAGAAAATGGTATCATATCAGCCTAATCAGGTTTTGTTACGAGTTATGAAAAGTTTAATTCTTGGTTGAGACATAGCTCTGGCTGAACAGACTAAGGTGATTTCTAGGCTGCTAATCTGGAGTAAATTCCTTTTTCTAATAAAATTCTAATCTTTACATTGTGAGGCTTTTAATTTTTTTGCTTTGTTTATAAAAGTTTTAATATTTTGAGACTTGGTAGCTTTCAAAGAGGTAAGGAATTTTTCTAAGTTTTATCCTATCCATTGCCTTGTCACGTTGATATATTAGTGTGGTTTGTCAGTGCTATTAAAATCTTATATGTTTCTTATTAGTATTTTATTTTAATTAGTTGGACTATCAAGAATTGTCAGCTCCTAGGAGATGAGGGATTGTGTCTGCATAGTCAGCTTTACTCTTTTGTACATTTGGTTAATTTATCATTTTATAACACTCTGTTGAACCCTCCTTTTACTTGATTATTGTATGTGACCAGTGAAGCTGATTAGCTGTGGACACCCTTTGAATCTGATTAATTACATGTGCTGATCAGGCTTTCCTTTTCTTGTTACTGAATCTACTTTTGCTGAGATAACTTGGCTTTCTTATGGACTCTTTTGATCAAAGAAAGTATATACCTAAACTTTATAGACAGGTATTTAGTTAATACTTTTATATGTTAACAATTCCTTATATATTTGGATCAATAAAATATGAAGCATATTCTATTAGACACACTCTTCTTGTATATTGTGATAACTTTTGGTGATCTTCTATAAACTTTTCTTTTTGAGTATTATTAGGAACTTCTAGACTTTCTTAGATTCAATCTGTTTAGCTAACTATTATAATTGTCACAAGAATTATTATCATTACTTATTTTAATGCTCAAATTGTATAAATTTGACTAGTAAGGGTCTCTGTAGTTTTCTTCATTGCATCACTTCTGCTGACATTTTTTTTTTCTGCTATTTTTAAAGCATGCTTGTGTCTAGCAACATCCTTTGGAGTTCAGTTTCCTTATTTATGAAATTAGTACAAATAAACAGAGTGTCCAGGCCCATACTGATTTTTTTTTCTGCCCTAAAATTGGGCATCATCTACCTTTCAAGGAGTCCTCATTGTGCGTGTGTGTGTGTGCGCGCACATGTGTGCGTGTAAATTAGAGATCAAAATATGGATACTAGAGAATTAAAATGAGATTTGGGTCACCTACAATAGTTACAAAGCTGGAATGCATATCATGAATTTACACTGTTTTTTCCATTCACATGTCACATGACTGCACTGATACACACACACCCACATACACATATATATGAACATATAAAAATATGATAAAATATATATTTAAGAAAGAATAAAAACATTTAAAAGCATAAAGCCAAAAAAGTAGGTGTTTAAACATTCAAGGTGGAGGACTCTGGGAAGATGGTGGCAGAATTTTTAAATTTCCCCAAATCTCATCATATAAACAAGTACAGAGACTAGGACAGCAAAACCTAAAACACGTGGACAACATCTACCACTAGGTTAACTATAAACTCCCAAATATGAGCAGATAAAGAACCACAACTACCAAAAAGACTCACACCATTTCAACAGTGATGTGAGAGAAAGCAGAGGAAAGACAAAAATTTCTGATGGCTCTAGAGCTAAAAAGTATCCAAATTACCAGCTGGTACTTACTGGTAAACTCATCAAGAAAATTTGAGGCTAGCAGCTGGAACTGGGAGGGAGAACTGCAGACCTTAATTCACAGTGTGAGCTAGGGGACCATGGTATGCATGATGATGTTGGACAAATCTGGGTTTTATAAACCTTCAAGAGTTATCAGCTAAAATTCCCTTCCAGTATCAAATCTTGCATCAAGTAAAAAGTACTGAGAGTAGAACTTCAATAGGAAAAGAATAAAAGAAAAAGTTCAAGAAAATATTGGGGAGAAGGAACCAGAGTTAGCAAATCTCAGGAAAATGTCAACTTTTGCTTTTGAACACATTTTGAACACTACAGAAGGAAATCCAGAGCTATGATTCTAGGAAAGCTATCTTGATTCCTCCCTTTCTAATACAGAAAAATGCATAACAAATGAAAATCACAACAGAAAAGGATTTTTATAAAGAGACAGTTTTATAATAAGAAAGAAAATAAGGAGCAAAATAATATCCTTACAGACAATGAAGGCATGCCAGGATAATTTGAACACAAAAATAGATGAAAACTGTAACCAAATTCTTCAAAGATAAAATGATTTAAGAAAACATTAATAGCCAGGAAACAACAGAAATCTTAATTCTAAAATTTTAGAATTAGTTAATTGGAGAACAGAATAAGAAATAGAAAAATTTGCAATTTGAGCTCACAAATGTAGAAAATTATTAATAAATGAAAAAGTCATTTCAGAATTGAAGAATAAACCAGAAGGAATTAATAAACACAATGAATGCCTTAAGAAAAATAGAAAGTAAAAGGTGAAAAATGAAAAAGAAGTAAGGTGTTCAAAAGTATTTGAGAGACAGTGATAGTTATAGATGACAAGCAAAGAAGACTAAACACACATATAAAAGGGGATCCTGAGGACAAAAACTAAAGCAATGGAGGATAAAAAATACTAGAAAATATAAATCAAGAGAACTTTTCTGAAACAAAAGATGGCTTGAAACTACCTGTTGAAAGTGCAACTGTATTCCTGCTTATGAAATAGCTAATTCTATTCTGAGCTTATGTCTTTCTTGTAATACTTTGCCAAATGCAGTCAATGGAAACTAACACTTGCTACTAACATTTTGTCTTTCAACTTCTTCCCCTAAGACTTCAATTCTAATAGGTATATTAACTGCTTTATAATTTTTTTTGGTGACAATTTTACCATGTGTTTTGTTATTGCATAACATGGATCCTCCTCCTTACAGACTCAGATAAAAGTTTTCTCACTGATCATCACCCAACCCCTAACCCAACGCCACATGTTCTTTTTTTTTTTTTTTAATTGCGGTATAGTTACTTTACAATGTTGTGTTAGTTTCTGATGTACAATGAAGTGAATCAGCTATATGTATACATATATCCCCTCCCTCTTAGACCTCCCTTCCCTCCCCATCCCACCCATCTAGGTCACCACAGAGCACCAAGTTATACAACAGGTTCCCACTAGCTATCTATTTTACACACGGTACTGTATATATGTCAATCCCAATCTCCCAATTCATCCCACAGCCCTTCCCACCCCCCTTTTTCACTGTAGCACTCCAATTCTGGTCTAATACTGTACTAGCCAGGATAGACTAGATTATGCTGTGGTTACTAACCATCCCCAATCTCAGTGACTTAAACAATAAGGCTTTTTTCTCATGTTGTGTCTCTATTGCAGGTCAACTGGAGGTGCTGATTCATGGTTTTCTTATTCTGGGATCCAGACCTTCATCTGGATCATTGTCAGTAGCCACAACAAAGGAAGAGAGTTACCAAGGACCTTAGATGAACAATTAAATGTTACAGTTCGGAAGTGGCTCATGTGTTATTGATAACTCATTTACAAGAACTAATAACATAGCCCTGTCTAAACACAACAAGTTCAGGAAATATATTCCTATCCTGGAAGGGGGATGACACAGTATTTACCAAACAACCCTAATGGCCTTCAATACAAACGGAAACAAATGCTATTTTATACTTTGCTTTTATCACCTAACAATGTTTTAGAATTCTTCCTATCAGCACATTTTTACATCATTTTTCAAAGCTGCATAGTGACCCAGTATATAACTATAATAATCAGTGATTTAGCCTTTCTGCTGCTGGTAAATATTTAGAATATTTTGCTATAAGTGTTGCTATATTGAACATATTTGTACATAAATGTCTTTGTATAAGTAAAAGTATAGCTTTAAGTTAGAAAGATAAAGAAAGCCCTGACATCACTTACAGATCGGATTCTGTTGTTTGAAGCTGGTGTGGCACTCACAGCTGGACCATATTATTCTCATGTTGGACATAAATAATTTCATGGAACACCAACATCAAACAAGGTCACTCTGAAACCATGATAAAATGAGTCTAAACAAGACCACTTCATAATTTTCTCTAAGCACAGATAAAACCAAGGTCACTGTACAAACACCACAAAATACCAAGCAGCCTCTCTTCCACTTAATAAGACTGGCTGTTGTTTCTTTACTAATTATAGCTTTAGCCTCATTCTAGTCTGCCCTCCCTCTAGATAAGATTAATTGAGATAGTCATAGACTTGTCCTGACTTTCTGACAGCACCCAATCTAGTTCAAAGTGTCACTTCCTTTGACTCTCCCCAAAAGCATCCAATCAAAGCTGAAACCCTATAACAGGGAGTTCAAAATGAACCCTCTTACTGAGGCACCTCACGGCTCCCTCTGGTATGCATTCTACTTTGCTATAATGAGTCATAAATCCAACCAGTTCAACTACATGTGCATTCCTGGTGCTCCTTGACTGAAAGTCATTGACACATATAATCCTTGAAGTTAAATTGTGTAACAGTAAGGTAGTACAATTAAATTTTGAGCAATGCTGGTAATTGTCCTTTAAAAAGATTGCACCCATCAAGGATGGGTGAAGAGGTCTGTTTCCTCACAGCTTTGCCACATTGTATAACACCAACGTTTTTGATCTTTGCTGATCTAATATATAAAAAAATAACATCTGCTGCTTTTGATTTACATTTCTTTAATTATAACTGAAGTTAAGCACCTTTTTATATTTTAAGTCATTTTTTCCCCCTCTTACTCAGTTTCCTATTGGGTTTATCTTTCTTTTGATTTGTAAGTATTCTTTAAAGATTAAGGCTATTATTTCTTTGTGTGTTATATGAGTTGCAAATATGTTACCAGCTTGTTATTTGCCTTATTTTTAATAAAGTTATGTTATTGTAGACATGTAGTTTCACGTAGTCAAATTTATTTTGCTTCTTTATGGCTTCTGAATTTTGTATGTTAACTAGTTCTCACATTAAAATTATAAAAATAAAAATTATTCCATGTTTTCTTCTAGCACTTTTAGAGTAAGTATTCTCTGTTCTTACATGTTTTTTCCCTGTAGCAATTGCCTTTGATCCCCACACCTTCCACACTGAAGATTTCACATTTATTGGCACTAACTTTTCTTACTTTTTTTCCTACTAATTTGTTTTTACTTTCAATTTCTTTAATAACTTCCCCCTAATCTGGTGTATAATTACTGTTTGTGACTCTATTTCCCTTTCCCTACAGCAGTAATCCCTGAAGAAAATGGTGTGAAACTACCCTTGCTATTCTCAGCTATGTATTATTGGGTTGGGTTCCTCCAGAGAAGCCCCTGAAACTCTCAGTGGCTTAAGTTAAATGGTGATTCCATCTCCTGGCCATTATGGTCCAAGGTAGGGCCCACAACCTCACTGGAGGTAGTTACATACAAAGAGACACATTTTGCCCTTTATGGAAGGAGAAATTTACTCTCTCTTCTGCAGGAGCTAAAGAACCTATCATCTCTTAGTAGGTAGAGTGTGAAGATGTGAACATGGCAGCTACTTTTCAACTCTAGTGGACAAGCCTGAATATACTGAGGTCACTATGTAAACCCTGAAGGATGAAGCAGACACGTTGGAAGGATGAGGGAAGGACTGGAGAGAAACGATGCTGACATCATTTGAATTGCTAGATCCAGCCCTGCCTGAATCCAGTCCTACATCTGGATTTTTCACTTAGGTGAGATAATAAATAGGTCCCCCTTTAAAAAGCCAATTGGAGTTGAATTTTATGTCATTTGTCACCAAAGAATTCAGGATACTTTTTTTCTTTCTGCCTGTTATCTTTTAATGTTTCTAACATTTCTGTCTTCTAATTTCATTTCACTCTAAGTCAGAATTGCACCTGGTAGGTTATGCCCTGATTCTGGATCCTAGCTACTTTCTTGCTGGCCCACACAGAATAGACCTACAGAATATACTTTTTTCTTTTAATTTGAATTAGTTGCCAACATTTAAAAATGGAAAAGAATTTCCATAAATATGCAGATTTGTCAAACTGGGTTGGCCTTTAATTTCATTTGGTTGGAACTAAGTAACAACTACGATATCAGGCAACATGTCCCTTTGTTTATTTACCTGTCTGGTTTCCCTGGGATTTTGGGTTTGGGATCCTCACCTACACCATGATAGATAATAAGGATGAAGAAGAAGATAGGGGTCCAGGCTTGTTTCCAAGTAGAATAAGAAAACAGCGACCCCCTACAGGATGTCTTCACTACTTTAGAGAAATCTCTGTTTTTCTCCAAGTATTCAGTGAATTGCCAGTCATACAGGGAGTCCTCAATAAAAAGATTAATTGAAAAATTAAGAATTACTTTTCCAAAACCGGTAAAATGCAAAGCCAGTTAATATAATGTCTTAAAGTTATTTTCTTCTGCTTAATTTGATACATTATATAAGCATAAAAACCCATTTCATAATTGAATGCTACTTTAATGAATGTGCTAATGGTGGCTTAAAGCTTTTTAAATTTAAAAAGATCTAAAAATATCACTCCATTCTTATCTCTAACACATTCTACTTTATATCAATCCAGCTTGACTGAGTCTAAATGATACTCTGTGGCACACTTTAGTTCTTTATAAAAGGCTGCAGTAACAAGCAAATGTAATCACAAGATGCTATCAGTCCTTCCAAGCAGGAGAATGAAATCAGTCCTAGGCTGGTGACATATCTGGAAGGAATGCCTGCCTTCTCTAAGTCAAAAGGGACAGGCATATTTTCTAAGAGATTCTGAATTCTGTCCTGGTAAATGACCAGGCACCCTGACTCTTGGTGGATTGCAGCTGGCAGTTATAAAAAGAAGCATTATACAGATAAGAGCTTTTATTTTTAAAATAAAAATCTATCACACTTAAAATTTTATTTTGGTATGATATGGGCATTTTAATAACATGTATATCTAGTAAGTACTTTTAGTACATACACTCCAACATTATATGTGAAAATGCTTTCATAGATAGTCTATAAATATTTAATAAATATTATTCATGTTTTATTTTCTTAGAAGAAAGATATGTTTATTTCTTTGTGTTAAGATTCAAGGTCAAGAGTCAAGTTAAAGGCATATTAAATTCTGTTTAGTGTTAAAAGTCTAATCTTTTCACTGATGAATTTGAATATGGAGTTGGGCATGATAAAGAGGAAAAGTGAAGTCAAAGGCTACTGAATCATAATAATAGCTACCAATCCTGAGTACTTACTATGTGCCAGGCATGGTATTAAAAACTCCATATTTCTCACAGAGTCTTTATAATATATCCTTATTATTCCCATTTTCCTTGCCCAAGGACTCTAGAAGGGTTTGAAGTGCTGTTCTGTTTTAGGGGCATGTGGTCTTTGTTGAGAATCGTGGTCCAGAGATCAAGAGGAAGATTTTCAGGAGAAAAGTGCAAGTTGGAGATACATTTATGTACTAGATTGTTCAGTAGCAAGTTACTTTCTTTAGTATTTTCATTTAGTTAAGTCTTAGGCAAATATTTCAGGCCATGTGAGCCTCACTAATTTATATGCTGCCTTTGTGCAAATTAGAAAAAGGACTCCCCTCTGGGCAGGTAAAGCTGGCCAGGGGAATGTGAGCTGTATTTCAACCAACACTAGCTCAGTTTGTCAGGAGCCCTTGTGCAGAACACAACCTAGAGAACCATTTCCTGTGTCTCTGGCTGAGAATAATCCAACAAAGCTGAAGCAGTGGCCCCTGAGGTCATAATGGTAGTGGCACAATGATGTGTCATGACACTCAAGAGGAAGCTAAATCTCAGGGTCAGTCGATGGCTCAGTAACCCCTGTTCACATAGAGATTGTTTTCATTTGAGAGACTTGGGAAGCCTGAATTTACTTTTATCAAGGAAGTTATAGCAGCCCTTTTAGTTAGGAAGACTGCCTTTTAGAAGATAAGGACCTCAAATAGATTAGGAGAAATAAACTACATTAATATGAAAAAGTAAAGAAATTGTTAACTTTTTAACTACAAACCACGGAAGGTCACACCATGATCTGCTTGGGAAGCTTCCTAGAGAAGAGGTGATTAGAAGAGTCAAAGAAGCAGAAATAGCAGATCAGCGTGAGGAAATTTTGAACAGGTGCTTTGAAGATATCTGGAAGTGGAAAACTGGGCAAGGATATTGGGACAAAAGAGAGATTACATGATATGGGAGCATTGAACACAAACAACTTGAAAAAAACTTTTATGGTACGGCCGTCTACACATCAAGTCCCATTTTGATTACTTGCTATTTGATCTTTACCAAAGCATTTGGCCTCTCTCTCTGAGCTTTTGTTTATTGACCTATAAAAGAATGTTAAGGATTAAAGGAAGCATCATAACAATATCTACCCTAAGTAGTTCTTTTGATGATTAAATCAAGTGATATATGTTGAAATGCTTTGTAATCCATGATGCACTATGTCAAGTGGTATCTCTATTTATAATTTACCATTCATTTAAACAGCCCCTGCCCATAAGGAAGAACGTCAGATCCTGAAGGATGTCAACTGCCAACTCTCAAAAGACATAGATAACCACCAGAATAACCTGGTGATCAGGCAAATCTGGGCCATTATCTACTTGTTATTATATTATTACGTCCTTACTGTTAGAGAGAGTATCACCTTGATAGAGTCTTAATAGGGTCTCTGAAGGAAGAGATCAGAGATGGATATTTATAGGGGTTTAAAGTCTGGGCTCCTGTTGTTTAATCCTAGTCTTTCAAGTCAGGGATCTCTTGGGGACTGGGAAAAACTTCATGATATAAATAGTTTAAGACTGGTAGTCACAGACAGGTGGAGATGAATATGATTCTTGATGAATAAATGATTATTTCATCAGCAAGCAGCTTGCCAGATGAGCAAGCTATTGTTCTAAGAAGGCGACTCGTTGAATAGCTTATTTTTCTGAATGAATTTTCTTGAAGTCCCTGAAGTAAGCTGAAAAGTAGCAGAATGTGCCCTTCCCCACCCCTCTAATATGCTTCTTTGGTATAAGGATTATTTTGTGCTGATTATTTTTAAGAAACTGCAGACACTGGAAAAGCTCTGAAAACACAGTAGAGTTATGCTTTTGTAAGGAAAATCTATATTTATAAAGGAAATTTACATTAGAAGGTGGGCCTGTATCAGGAAGAGACTTATTACCAGAGATAATCTTTTTACCTGAGAGACTTATCTACTTGGCAGGATAACTTTTGTTTACCAAATATTTGCTCTTCTCACCTTTCCAGGAATGGCCTTTCCCCCTTTGAAACAACATTCCCCTATCCCTTGCCTTTGCTCAGGATGACGTATAAGTCTCTATTGTCTGGCTGCATTTTGAGTCTCATATCTTTGTGGTGCTCCTCTATGTGTTTATGTAATTAAAAAAATTTTTTCTCTCATGTTAATCTTTCTTTTATTACAGGGGGTTCTCAGCAAATAACTCAGAAGGGTAGAAGGAAAATTAATTTTCCTCCTCCACAAAGCAATGGAGTAATTTGCTGGTTTGTAGACTTATCTTCCTGGAAAATGATAGTAAAATCATATTGATGTAGACAACCTTAGTTCTGTTGCAATAACCATCAAGGCCCAAGATAGAGCTGTCCTGTCAAGAGTGCCAAGTCAGCAAATTAAAATCTGGATAATTTTTGTGTTCTTATAAATGTTCTGCTTGACCAGAAACACACTATAGCCAGTCAGCCTGAAACCAAGTCCCCCTAAAACTGACTTTCTCCACTGAGTTTATGACTAATCTCTCTATTCAAAACTTTACTCCCTTTCTTGTCCCATCCCTGTTCCCCTCAGAACTGAGGAATAGCAAAGAAAAGAGGGGATTGAAAGCGAGCAGGACCCTATGGGGCCTCCCCAGGTACAAAAGCCCCTCTGTGTACCCCATTTCTTGTCTATAGAAAATAACTTCAGCCTCCCAGACCTTCCCTCAGTTCCAAAGAGCAGACTCAAGCAGTTAATGATTAGAACAATAGAGTCACAGGACTCATAGTTCTTCCTGAAGGGATATAGGTAACAATCGGATGCATATCTTTGAGTTGTTCTGCAGAAACTAAGACCCACCCCCACCTGGTGGAGAATGGTGATCATATGCTCACCTACAAGCACGTAGACCTCAGACTGGTTGGAATCAGAAGGTTGATGATTGAGATACTTGAAACATCACCCTGTTACCTCACCACCAGCCAATCAGGAGAAGGTACACAAGCTGATCATACATCCTATGACCTTCTCCCCTAGCACTTTTTTAAAAAAACCTTGCCTGAAAGCCATCAGGGAATTTGGGTCATTTGGGCATGGGCTGCCCATTCTCCTTGTTTGGTGCCCTGCAATAAACACTGTACTTTCCTTCACCACAATCTGGTGTCAGCAGATTGGCTTTGCTCTATGCAGGCAAGGGGACCCGAGTTTGGTTCAGTAACAAGCCATTCCTCAAATGCCAAACCAACTCTGGGCTTTTTACTTATTTCCTTGTTCTTTATTCATTTTCTAGTTTTCTCTTCTTTGTCCCTTATTCTTTCCTCTTTAAATGCTTGCTTTCTCCCCTGCCTTACTGCTCTCCAAATGGAGACTGTCCACTTCATGAAGTATTAAATAAAGCTTGTTTGTATCACCTAAATTGCCTTCTTTAATAATTTTTAATAGTTCTTAGTCTTGGTGGTGAAGTTATGCAGCTACATGCAGTCTTATTTTCAGGGATATATAAAGATATTTCAAGGGAAAACCTAGCACTGTGGAATAAACTGAGACTTCGGACCTACTGAGTTCTGGGTGTAGTCCTTGGAAAATTACTAAATTTCCTCATTTTTGAAAATTGAGACCAACTCTGTCAATATGACTTAACTATTTATTTCAGGTAATTCTTGTCCAGGAAGATAAGAATGTAAACTAATGTATAACTTCACTTTTTGCTTTAGGAAATTCTTGCAAATTAGTTTTCTGGGCAAAGAGTTTGCTTACTCTGGCCAGCAGTTCTTCTATCAGAACAATAGTTTACTCATCTGAGCAAACAACTCACTTATCAGAAAATTTTACTATTAAAACTCCTTTAAGGGACTTCCCTGGTAGCGCAGTGGATAAGACTCCATGCTCCCAATGTAGGGGGCCTGGCTTCGATCCCTGGTCAGGAAACTAGATCCCACATGCAGGCCACAACTGAGAGTTCACATGCCAAAACAAAGGAGGCTACCTGCTGCAACTAAGACTTGGTGCAACCAAATAAACAAATAAATAGATAAATATTTTAAAAATAAATAAAGCCTTATACCATTTCTTAAAAAAAAAAAAAAGACTCCTTTAAAAACTTCATCTTGATGTGTCTTCTAATTTTGAATTATTATGCAAAAACTTTGCCCAATTCCAATAAATTTCCTGCAAGGAAAGACCACAATAAACCACTTAATCACAGACTCCAAACCCTGTAAATACTCTTCCCTACTCTTTTAAGACTATGTCAAAGTGGTGTTCTCCCTTACTGCAGTAAGTCTATTAACTTAGCTTCACTTAATCAACAGGTTCTTAGAAAGGTCTCTCTTGGGTCCAATAAACAACAACTTAAAAAAGAATGATAATAAATATGTTCCAGGCTGGGTATAAACATTAGGATACCTACACACAAAATAATGAGCATGGTGTCTGACGTATGACAGACACTCCTAAAATGATGGTCATTATTATTACAGGTAAGTTTCAGAAAGATTCTACTCTGCTCAGCAGCCTAAGACCAGAAAATGTCTTTTTCCATATATATGTTATATTTCTGAAGATCCCATTAGTAGAATTAATGGATTTAAGAATATAAGACATTAGGAAAAGGAGGATAGAATCTTGGAAGACTAGATTACATGTGAACAATGAAGGTCTTTAAAAATGTTTTTTTTAACATGTTTATTGGAGTATAATTGCTCTACAATGGTGTGTTAGCTACTGCTGTATAACAAAGTGAATCAGCCATACATATACACATATCCCCATAACCCCTCCCTCTTCTGTCTCCCTCCCACTCTCCCTATCCCACCCCTCTAAGTGGTCACAAAGCACCGAGCTGATCTCCTAGTGCTATGTGGCTGCTTCCTACCAGCAATCCGTTCTATATTTGGTAGTGTATATACGTCCATGTCACTCTCTCACTTTGTCCCAACCCAACCCTCCCCTCCCTGGGTCCTCAAGTCCACTCTCCATGTCTGCATCTTTATTCCTGTCCTGCCCCTAGGTTCTTCAGAAACATTTTTTTTTTTTTTACATTCCATATATATGTGTTAGCATATGGTATTTGTTTTTCTCTTTCTGACTTACTTCACTCTGTATGACAGACTCTAGGTCCATCCACCTCACTACAAATAACTCAATTTCATTTCTTTTTATGGCTGAGTAATATTCCATTGTATATATGTGCCAAATATTCTTTATCCATTCATCTGTTGATGGACTCTTAGGTTGCTTCCATGTCCTGGCTATTGTAAATAGTGTTTCAATGAACATTGTGGTACATGTCTCTTTTTGAATTATGGTTTTCTCAGGGTATATGCCTAGCAGTGATATTGCTGGGCTATATGGTAGTTCTATTTTTAGTTTTTTAAGGAACCTCTATACCATTCTCCATAGTGGCTGTATCAATTTACATTCCCACCAACAGTACAAGAGGGTTACCTTTTCTCCACACCCTCTCCAGCATTTATTGTTTGAAGACTTTTTGATGATGGCCATTCTGACTGGTGTGAGATGATACCTCATTGTAGTTTTGATTTGCATTTCTCTAATGATTAGTGATGCTGAGCATCCTTTCATGTGTTTGTTGGTAATCTGTATATCTTCTTTGGAGAAATGTCGGTTTAGGTCTTCTGCCCATTTTTGGATTGCATTGTTTGTTTTTTTGATATTGAGCTGCTTGTATATTTTGGAGATTAATCCTTTGTCAGTTGCGTCTTTTGCAAATATTTTCTCCCATTGTGAGGGTTGTCTTTTGGTCTTGTTTATGGTATCCTTTGCTGTGCAAAAGCTTTTAAGTTTCATTAGGTCCCATTTGTTTATTTTTGCTTTTATTTCCATTTCTCTAGGAGGTGGGTCAAAAAAGATCTTGTTGTGATGTATGTCATAGAGTGTTCTGCCTGTGTTTTCGCCTAAGAGTTTTATAGTGTCTGGTCTGGTCGTACATTTAGGTCTTGAATCCATTTTGAGTTTATTTTTGTGTATGGTGTTAGGGAGTGTTCTAATTTCATTCTTTTACATGTAGCTGTCCAGTTTTCCCAGCACCACTTATTGAAGAGGCTGTCTTTTCTCCATTGTATATTCTTGCCTCCTTTATCAAAGATAAGGTGACCATATGTGCGTCACTTTATCTCTGGGCTTTCTATCCTGTTCCATTGATCTATATTTCTGTTTTTGTGCCAGTACCATACTGTCTTGATTACTGTAGCTTTGTAGTATAGTCCAAAGTCAGGGATTCTGATTCCTCCAGATCTGTTTTTCTTTCTCAAGATTGCTTTGGCTATTTGGGGTCTTTTGTGTTTCCATACAAATAGTGAAATTTTTTGTTCTAGTTCTGTGGAAAATGCCATTGGTAGTTAGATAGGGATTGCATTGAATCTGCAGATTGCTTTGGGTAGTATTGTCATTTTCACAATGTTGATTCTTCCAATCTAAGAACGTGGTATATCTCTCCATCTATTTGTATCATCTTTAATTTCTTTCATCAGCATCACAGTTTTCTGCATACAGGTCTTTTGTCTCCTTAGGTAGGTTTATTCCTAGCTAGTTTATTCTTTTTGTTGCCATGGTAAATGGGAATGTTTCCTTAATTTCTCTTTCATATTTTTCATCACTAGTGTATAGGAATGCAAGAGATTTCTGTGCATTAATTTTGTATCCTACTACTTTATCAAATTCATTGATTAGCTCTAGTAGTTTTCTGCTAGCATCTTCAGGATTCTCTATGTATAGTATCATGTCATCTGCAAACAGTGACAGCTTTACTTCTTCTTTCAAGAACCGGATTCCTTTTATTTCTTTTTCTTCTCTGATTGCTATGGCTAAAACTTCCAAAACTATGTTGAATAATAGTGGTGAGAGTGGGCATCCTTGTCTTGTTCTTGATTTTAGAGGAAATGGTTTCATTTTTTCACCATTGAGAATGATGTTGGCTGTGGGTTTGTCATATATGGCCTTTATTATGTTGAGGTAAGTTCCCTTTGTGCTGACTTTCTGGATGGTTTTTATTATAAATGGGTGTTGAATTTTGTCAAAAGCTTTTTCTGCATCTGTTGAGATGATCATATGGTTTTTATTCTTCAGTTTGTTAATATGGTGTATCACATTGATTGATTTGCACATATTGAAGAATCCTTGCATTCCTGGGATAAACCCCACTTGATCAGGGTGTACGATCCTTTAAATGTGCTGTTGGATTCTGTTTGCTAGTATTTTGTTGAGGATTTTTGCATCTATACTCATCAGTGGTATCAGCCTGTAGGTTTCTTTTTTTGTGACATCTTTGTCTGGTTTTGGTATCAGGGTGATGGTGGCCTTGTAGAATGAGTTTGGGAGTGTTGCTCCCTCTGCTATATTTTAGAAGAGTTTGAGAAGGATAGGTGTTAGCTCTTCTCTAAATGTTTGATAGAATTCGCCTGTGAAGCCATCTGGTCCTGGGCTTTTGTTTGTTGGAAGACTTTTAATCACAGTTTCAATTTCAGTGCTTGTGATTGGTCTTTTTATATTTTCTATTTTTTCCTCTTTCAATCTCAGAAGGCAGTGCTTTTCTAAGAATTTGTCCATTTCTTTCAGGTTGTCCATTTTATTGGCATACAGTTGCTTGTAGTAGTCTCTCATGATCCTTTGTATTTCTGCAGTGTCAGTTGTTACTTCTTTTTCATTTCAAATTTGATTGATCTGAGTCTTCCCCCTTTTTTTCTCGATGAGTCTGGCTAATGGTTTATCAATTTTCTTTACCTTCTCAAAGAACCAACTTTTACTTTTATTGAACTTTACTATCATTTCCTACATTTCTTTTTCATTTACTTCTGATCTGGTCTTTATGATTTCTTTCCATCTGCTAACTTTGGGTTTTTTTCTTCTTCATTTTCTAATTGCTTTAGGTATAAAGTTAATTTCTTTATTTGAGATTTTTCTTGTTTCCTGAGGTAGAATTGTATTGCTATAAACTTCCCTCTTAGAACTGCTTTTGCTGCATCATATAGGTTTCGGGTCCTCCTGTTTTCATTGTCATTTTTTTTCTAGGTATTTTTTGATATCTTCTTTGATTTCTTCAGTGATCTCTTGGTTATTAAGTAGTGTATTGTTTAGCCTCCATGTGTTTATATTTTTTACAGTTTTTTTCCTGTAATTGATATGTAGTGTTATAGCATTGTGATCGGAAAAGATACTTGATATGATTTCAGTTTTCTTAAATTTAGCAAGGCTTGATTTGTGAACCAAGATATGACCTATTCTGCAGAATGTTCCATGAGCACTTGAGAAGAAAGAGTATTCTGTTGTTTGTGGATGGAATGCTCTATAAATATCAATTAAGCCCATCTTGTTTAATGTATCATTTAAAGCTTGTGTTTCCTTATTTATTTTCATTTTGGATGATCTGTCCATTGGTGAAAGTGGGGTGTTAAAGTCCCCTACTATGATTGTGTTACTGTCGATTTCCCCTTTTATGGCTGTTAGCATTTGCCTTATGTATTGAGGTGGTCCTATGTTGGGTGCATAGATATTTACAATTGTTGTATCTTCTTCTTGGATTGATCGCTTGATCATTATGTAGTGTCCTTCCTTGTCTCTTATAACATTCCTTATTCTAAAGTCTATTTTGTCTGATATGAAAACTGCTACTCCAGCTTTCTTTTGATTTCCATTTGCATGGAATATCTTTTTCCATCCCCTCACTTTCAGTTTGTATGTGTCCCTAGGTCTGAAGTGGGTCTCTTGTGGACAGTATACATACAGATCTTGTTTTTGTATCCATTCAGCCAGTCTATGTCTTTTGGTTAGAGCATTTAATACATTTACATTTAAGGATATGTATGTTCCTATTACCATATTCTTAATTGTTTTGGGTTGGTTCTTGTAGGTCTTTTCCTCCTCTTGTGTTTCCTGAGAAGTTACTTCAGCATTTGCTGTAAAGCTGTTTTGGTGGTGCTGAATTCTCCTATGTTTTGCTTGTCTGTAAAGCTTTTAATTTCTCTGTTGAATCTGAATGAGATCTTTGCCGGGTAGAGTAATCTTGGTTGTAGGTTTTTCCCTTTCATCACTTTAAATATGTCCTACTACACCCTTCTGGCTTGCCAGAGTTTCTGCTGAAAGATCAGCTGTTAATCTTATGGGGATTTCCTTGTATGTTATTTGTTGCTTTTCCCTTGTTGCTTTTAATATTTTTTCTTTGTATTTAATTTTTGATAGTTTGATTAATATGTGTCTTGGTGTGTTTCTCCTTGGATTTATCCTGTATGGGACTCTTTGTGCTTCTTGGACTTGACTATTTTCTTTCCCATATTAAGGACGTTTTGAACTATAATCTCTTCAAATATTTTCTCAGTCCCTTTCTCTTTCTTTTCTTCTTCTGGGACCCCTATAATTCATATGTTGGTGTGTTTAATATTGTCCCATAGGTCTCTGAGACTGTCCTCTATTCTTTTCATTCTTTTTTCTTTATTCTGCTCTGCAGTAGTTATTTCCACTATTTTACCTTTCAAGTCACTTACCCGATCTTCTGCCTCAGTTATTCTGCTATTGATTCTGTCTAGAGAATTTTTAATTTTACTTATTGTGTTGTTCATCATTGTTTGTTTGCTCTTTAGTTCTTCTAGGTCCTTGTTAAACATTTCTTGTATTTTCTCCATTCTATTTACAAGATTTTGGATCATCTTTAATGTCATTACTCTGAATTCTTTTTCAGGTAGACTACCTATTTCCTCTTCATTTGTTTGGTCTGGTGAGTTTTTACCTTGCTCCTTCATCTGCTGGGTATATCTCTATCTTCTCATTTTGTTTAACTTACTGTGTTTGGGGTCTCCTTTTCCCAGGCTGTGTGTCCGTAGTTCCTGTTGTTTTTGGTGTCTGCCCCCAGTGGGTAAGGTTGCTTCAGTGGGTTGTGTAGGCTTCCTGGTGGAGGGGACTGGTCCCTATGGTTCTGATGGATGAGGTTGGATCTTGTCTTTCTGGTGGGCAGGACTGCATCCAGGGGTGTGATTTGGGTGTCTGTGAACTTATTATGATTTTAGGCAGCCTCTCTGCTAATGGATGGGGTTGTGTGCCTGTCTTGCTAGTTGTTTGGCATGGGGTGCCCAGCACTGGAGCTTGCTGGTCGTTGAGTGGAGCTGGGTCTTAGCGTTGAGACAGAGGTCTCTGGGAGAGCTCTCACCGATCTATATTACGTGGAGCCAGGAGGTCTCTGGTGGACCAGTGTCCTGAATTTGGCTCCCCCAGCTCAGAGGCTCAGGTTTGACAGTCGGCCAGAGCTCAAAAACCCTGTCAGCCACATGGCTGGAGAAGATGGGCTGAGTTGGGTGTCAGCCACCACCCTGTTGTAGCTGTGTCTCAGCTGTCTCCAAAGGTCACCCAGATACATTGGGTTATTCCATCATTCCTCAGAACTTGCACATGTCAGTCTGGGATTTATAGATGTCCTCCTGATACCCTTCATTGAATCACCTTGCATTCACGGTGGTGAGAAATATGCTAATAGCGTTGGTTCTCTTCAGTTCAGAGACTGGGACAGTCTGAGCCTTCATGTGGCCACGTCAGGAGCAGCTGGCCGATGGTCCCAAAGTGATAACATGTCACTTTCCAACAAGGTTTTCCGCAGTGCCCAAGCAGTAGTCCCAGGCAGCTGCTCTGCTCAGCGGCAGCACTCTGACTGGGGAACTTGGTGGAACCCTCAAACGAGGATTTCTGCTGGACCTAGAACCTGACTTGCCCTCCCAGGCAAGGAGCTGAGGAGAGAATCTCCCGGCCCCGTCTCACCAGAGGAGCAGACACCTGGAAGCTGTGCGGCCAACAGCACAGGAGCTGAGAGGTGGGTGGGTGGGGCTGACAGCCTCCCAAGAAAAGCCACAATCACATGGAGGGTTTCCCCTCCATTAATTCCCAGGTGGGGGAATTAATTCAGAGCTGAGGTTGAGGGTAGTTCCTGGCCCACCCTGCCTGGAAAGACTGGATTTTTTTTTTTTTTTAACATTTGCCAAAATAAAACAATGATAACATATAATACATGCACTAAATTACAAGAGTAATACTTGTATTTGCATGTTTTAAATACAACTAATTTCTGGTTACCATTCCCAGATGCCTAGAAGAAAAACCAAATTTTCTTTCTCAGTTTCAAGGAGGTAATATTCATTTCACTTGGTTGAATACAATATGCTATTCAGAATTAGCCAGACTCAAGGTTAAGGCCACAATCTTCCGGACTGACAATTCAGTTCAAGACTTGACACGAACTGCAAGTTTGGGGATTTCCCAAAACTATCATCAGTTTCAATAATTCACTAGAATGACTCACAGAATTCAGGAAAAAGGTATACCTGTGATTAGAGTTTTATTATAGCCAAAGGATACAAATCAAAACCAGCTAAAGGAAGAGATGCACAGAGCTGAATCTGGGATTGGGCGGGCTCCAAATGTGAAGCTTCCGTGTCCTCAAGGACATCTTACCCTTCCCAGCATCGAGATGTGGTAATCCATACATGAAGTATTGCCAACCCAGGAAGCTCATCTGAGCCTCAGTTTCCAGAGTTTTTACTGACACCTTATTACGTAGGTATGATTGAAGTACTGCCCATGTGGTTGTACTCAGTGTCTACTCCTTTCCACTCCCCAGAGTTCAGGCTGATAACCCATGGCTCAAAGTCTCAATCCTTTCATCAGATGGGTGGTGTTTGAACATGCCCAGACTCCGTCTCAAGTCATCTTGCTAACATAAAGTATCCAGGGTGATGGAGTCACCTCATTACCATAAAATATCAGGTGTGGTCTGAGAGACCCACCATGAATAACAAAGTTGCTCTTATTCCATGGGAAATTCCATGGGTTTAGAGTTTACTTCCCAGGAGCAGGGACAAGGACAGACTGCTCTTTGGGTAAAGTTAATTCTTCACTATGTATATGCTTAATAGTAATATTTATAAATTGTTGAGCACCTACAATGTGGCAAACGCTTTATATATTATTTCTAATTCTCACTAGGATTACTATGATAAAATCTTATGTCACATTTTGATAGTTAAGAAACTAAATGTTTTACCTTACCCAAGGCTGTAATCTAGTATGTAGTTAACCTATAATTAGAACCCTGATCTGTCTAGCTTCAAAGATCACACCCTTTCTACTATCTCTAGCTTCATTTTATTGTCAATAAATATAAACAGACACTATATGTTCCACCATGATCCCCATTCTAACACCTCCTATGGCTGCTCATCCATCCAAATATTCAATACCTTTCTGCCTTTTTTTAAAAGGTAAAAATACCTAAGTTATACTCCACAGATAAGAACTTGGAGTGATAACAATATACTGTAAATTTTTGCAGGTAAGAGAAAGTGCATATGTAGTAAAATTTAAGAGATGCATTTTTCAGTGTTCTCTGATTGTAAGGAACAGAAAACACATCTGGATAACCTGCAAAAGGAAATTTCTTGGAAAGCTATGAAGTAATTCATAGAATTAAAGAAGACGCCAAAGAACCAAGTATTAAAATTCCCTGGGCAGAGGGGCCATTGGTTTAGTTTGAGTTATGTCCCTATATCTTGACAGCCATAAGCAGTCTTCACGAAAAGGAAGAGGCGTAATTCCCCATAGAAAAATCAAAGTGCTGCTATTGTAAGGAGGAGGAATGTATGCTTAAGGGAAGGAAAAAAAAAAGAAAAAGAGATTTTATCACGAAGGGGAATTAGTAATAGTGGAAGTATATACACACAAACAAGAGAGACAATAATCACACTCTCCATGGAAAGATTAAAGAAAAAAAAAGCCCTAACTTTTATGTACACAGAACAAATTAAAGACTCACAATATTAGGTTAGTGGTAGTGAAGAAACTGGCTTAGATAAATGAAGTTCTGAATTACTAAAATATACCAAAACTTGAACTGCTTTGTCTGATTTTTCCATGGTGCTTTAAAATATGAAATAGTGTCAATAGTGAGTGTGCCACAAAGGAGACAGCATCACACCTCCCTTAATAAATATATAATCTACATAAAAGCAGGGCTTGCTAAGAAAATATAGCCTTAAGACACACCCTCCCTCCCCAGTTTCCATTTCTACAAGGGTTGCTGTTCTGTGTAGTGGATTCATTGCAAAAACTGTCTCAATTTCTACCCATCTCCTTGCCCACCCTTTTGGAGATATGACTTTCTAGTTCCTTCCATGAAGACCTGGAGTCTGTCTCCCAGCCTTGGCTCCAGGCTATGCTTGCTTTGGTCATAAGTATGTTGTCCTAAGCCAATTAATTCCAGTTCTGAGCCTAGGTCTCAAGGGGCCTTGTACATTTCTGCTTGCTTTCTTGGATCCCTGCCCCCACAATGAGAGTAAGTCCCTTTAGCCTGCTAAAGGGAAGTGAGAAAACCTTGGGGGTGAGCAGAGTGGCTCCTGCTGGGTCCACCCTAGAAGAACCAGCTCCTAGATGGCCTTCCAGTTGGCTGAAGAAACAGAAGCAAGACCAATTCAGATTGGCTGGGCCCAGCTGAGATCTGCAGTACACCAGCCAAGTCCTGTACTCAGAACAAAAGAAATCCATGTTTATTGTTGTATGTTTCTCTGAAGTGTCCTGTTTGTTATTTACAGGGCAATATTGTGGCCATGGGTAACTGATTTGCCTCCTGCTGTCTAGCAGCTACTGAGAGGGAAGAATCAGAGGGCTGCTCTGGTTAGTCCATGTTTTCTCTTGCCAATACTCACAAATAAAAAATGAGAAGCAAATTATACTATTTGACCATCATGTTTTTATGAAGCATTAAGAGGAATCCAGGCAAGCCAACTAAATTTTACAAAGCCAACTTTCATGCACAAACACATAACCACAGCCTAAGTTTACCTGATCACTGTCAACTTTCCTCTACACTTTGTGGTTTCCTAGACGTAGGCACAATGTTTACTTAAAAAAAAAAATCTCATTAGTAGGTATCTTAAAAACATATAGCAGTGAGTACATTTTTAAAAAGATGTTTTCATTAAAAATTTTTTGCTTATATGATAAGTATAAAAACTGTTCCTTTCTAATCCAGACAACAAGCCAAAAGAACCTCCTCAAGCTTGGAAATTACTTTTCCTGAAATCAAAAAAAACTGTATGAAACTTGAAATCAGAGCTGAGAATTAAAACTTAAAATTTTCCAGGTGATATTTATTAATATCTATTGCATGCTAATGGGACATTCAGAACTATATATACCCATATACTTCCATCTTATTTTTATAGATCTTGGACTCAGCTTCTTTTTTTAGGTTCCTTCTGGAGCAGAAGTTGCTCAGCACCTTGTATCCTCACTTATAAATCTTTTCTGTTTTTATTTGCCCCAGATAAAATCTCTACAGAGATTTTTGAGTCTCTTCCTTTCCCAAATCTTTCCCTACCTTCATCTTTTTCTTCAATAAATCAAGATAATTTTAAAAGAAAATGAATAACTCCTCTTAAAGGAAGTGATAAGAGTTGATAGTTTCCAACTGCCTTTTACCTGAGTGCTCCGTGGCATGCTATTTTTTTCTCTTTACTCCACACGGTAGCAAATTTTTATAACTGGTTAATACATAATCATTGGAAACCAGATTATATTCTGGATAAGCTAGAATGAAAGGAGTCAATTTCCTGAATACAAATAGATGACATTTTTCTCTTTGAATACTATGATACCAAGTTTTAAATTATGGACTTTTTATTGTAGTTTGCACCCTTATCAAATAATTGTTTTCTACCCAATTCTTAGAGCAGCATTCCCAAAGGACTGAATTAGTTAATCCACATTTGATAGAGAGCTATTTTGTTTTGCTCATTTACATGTTTAAAAGAAGGGACTGGGATACATATGAAATGATTGAATTGTGTCAAAAGACATGGCATTAATCAGGCTTATGGCCTTGCATCATAACCCTTGGGTGTAGTTTCCTCTCTTATAAAATGAAACGGTTGCACAAACTCATCCCTTAGATGTCAGCTCTCATGTCCAAGGAATCTGACACTCTTGTAAAACCCTGGTTGCATTTAATCTGTGGACCCATGTTTCTCAATGGTGGGGGGATATTTGGCAATATCTGGACATTTTTAGTTGTCATAACTTGGGGAATGCTACTGGCACACACGAGGTACAGGGCAGGGATTCTGCTACATATTCCACAAGGAACAGGGTATCCCTCCTCTCCCAACAAGGAATTGTCTAACCCGCAATGTCTATAGTGCTGAGGTTGAAAAACTCTGTTATACGCCAAAATTTATTTGCATCCAATTCTTGTTTACCAATCACTTAGTTCTTCAGCTCCTCTAATTGGTATAGAAAATACTGGCATTAGCAATCCATTAGAGAGAACAGGGATAAGCTGGGATCATTCTGAAGGAAGAACGCTTACCCTTGAAACTATCCACTGATGAAGCAAAAATGTCACAACTTTATTTATCATAGAATAGCAATGGAAAAATTATTTGTGTCCTTAATTCTCTAATTGTGTCTTAATTCTCTATTCAGCAGTGGCAGCAGATTTTAGGAGCCAGGAGATATGGATTCCAGTGTGTTCTGTCATTAACCCATAGTCACTGGACCAAGTCACTCAGTCACAGAGATTTGATAGTAGTATTGCATTCATATCTGTTTTACCTTACATCAAGATTGCTATGAAAATCAAATGAAAGGAGACCTGAAAGTGACTTGAAAAGTTAAAAGTGCTAGAACTATATAAAAAGTGATTTACGCTTGTTTGACATTCTTTCAAGCATATTCTCTAGCTAAATCTTGTGATATATGAAACTGAGCTCAACAAAAATTTGAATTCCAATTTGGAAAAGCACTGTAATTGATATTATCCACACTACAAGCAGGAAAACAAAACAATAAAGTTTCTCTTCACTAAGTGCTGAAAGTCTAGTGTGGGAAAGGTATCAGTTATCTATTACCACAATAAGGCTGCACAATAAACCATTACAAAACCCTAAGTGTCCTACAGCATTAAATCTTTATTGCTCACCTGTCTAGGATCAGCTGAGGTTTAGCCAGATGGCTCTGTCTTGGCTTAGCTCACTCATATATCTGAAGCTTGGCTAGCTGTCAACTAACCTAGGATGCCTTGGCTGGGGCAATTGGCTCTGCTTCATGTGTCCTCATCCTTGTGTAGATTAGCCTTGAGCATGTTCTCATGTTAGTAGTAGAGGGCAAGCTTCTGCTTACAACTTGTCTGCTACTGTCCCATTGGTCAAAGCAAGTCACGTGACTGAGCTCAAAGTGTGGGTGCAAACTTTCACCCACAGTGAATGGACACTGTAAAGTTACATGGCAAACGATGCAGATGCAAGGAGTGGTCATGATTTGGGCCAATGATGCCATCTACTTTAGGAAACAAACATAGATACTGGATGATGAAGAGTTACATCCATACCTGATGGAGAAGATTATACGTCATTGAAATTTTCTGAACCTTGAGTTGGATGAAATTACTGAGTGTAATTCTGAGTTGACTTCCCTGAAGGGGTAATGATTTTGTTTCATGTCTAAGAAGAAAGGCATTCACAAATGTTTAGTGGTGAAAAGGATGGATGGTGGAAAAGTCCCTTTCTCCCTAAATCTATATGGAATTGTATGACTCACTCTTGCCAATGGAATATGAGGAGTAATTGTGTCATTTCCCCAATAAGATAGTTAGGAAGTAGGTGTACCTTCCCTGTTCTTTCTTTCCCTTTCCCCTGGTTGGAGGCAAAGTACTTCAAGGCCCTAGGAAATGATGAGCCACAAGATGGACAGAAGCTGAGTCCCTGAATCTCCATATAGAGGAAAGTCAACCACCAGGCATCAATAAAGGGCATTGGACCAGTACCTGAGTTTGAAAGAAATGGATGCGTTAAGCCAGTAACATTTTCAGACTTATTTGTCACACTGGCAAGCATTATTCTAGTATCACT
Organism: Kogia breviceps; assembly: GCF_026419965.1. NCBI lineage: Eukaryota > Metazoa > Chordata > Mammalia > Artiodactyla > Physeteridae > Kogia > Kogia breviceps. The sequence continues at coordinate 67,765,160 of NC_081321.1, read as the reverse complement.
CAATTTTAATATAACACTGTCACCAATTTAAAAAATTTTTTAAAGAATTAAAATTGTTTTTTCTTAGAAATTTAATACAGCTTTTCACCCAAACCTGCCTGAGAAATTAAATCACTAACACATTTCTCACCAAGTGAGTATCTAATCTGTTTGAAAGTTTCCAGCAATGGTAAGCTTACTAACTTCTGAAGCAATCATTTCTCTGTGAGAAAATTCTGTTTATAGGAAAAAATTTCCCTAGTTTGAGTTGCATATCCCTATATATCTACCCATTTGTCTATTCTAGAATTATCAGGCTTAAACTTACTCCCTTATTCTCTCTTCTAAAAGGCTGGCTTGATTTTTTTTTTTTTTCTTTTTTTTTCGGCCATGCTGCGCGCTTGCGGGACCTTAGTTCCCCGACCAGGGATCAAACCTGGGCCCCGGCAGTGAAAGCACGAGTCCCAACCGCGGGACTACCAGGGAATTCCCAAGGGCTGATTTTTTATTATTTCAAGATATCTATACATTCTACCTCCAAACTATAATGTCTTTTCTTCACAAATCTATCATGGCTTAAAGAAAATAAATTAAACTTTAAACTATCTTTGGGAAGCCCAGAAGCAGTAATTACATATCAAGCTTCAATATTTTTTGTAAATTGTGATAGCCACTAGTTATACTAACTCTGTGACAGGGTAACTTACATTGTTAGTTGAGAAAACTAATACATAAAAAAGAAAAAGATCTATCATACAGAATGAAAGTCACAGGATATTTTGGGGCAAAAACAAACATTTGAGATTTTTAAGCATTCCAAACATAGTGGTAGAAAGAGACCACAAAGCCATTTACAAATATACAGATTTTACCACGTTGGGACTGATAATTTTTTGAGGTTTTTGTTCCAATATTTTGACATAAAGAAGGATCTGTATTAACTAAGTCAACTAGAAGAATTTTTAATGTAATTTCTAAGAAATTCTGTTTTTTGAAGTTCTGTAACACCAGCATCTTGTATCCATTATTTGTATTTATACTTTTTTTTTCTCTGACTTGAATATTGATTCAATTATGCAAAGCTTCCAAGAGGAAAGCTTCATATTGAAAACTTCTGACCCCTTTGTGCAGTTTTTACTAACCAATCAGACTTTCAGGAGTTTTTTTCCTCCCCCTAAAATGCTAGAACATGGTACATGGCGACCTCTACTGGTTCTCAGATAATGTAGCCAAAGTCACTGACAATTTCAGCAAACAGCAGCTGCTTTTGTGAGGCCTAGGGAAAATTACTAGCATGAATTGAAAAGTAAATATTTAAGAAAAATAACAGATCTCTGCTAGCTTTAATGCAGTTTCAAATTCTATATTCAATAGTTTCTTCAGTTCAAGAAATGTGTTGGATTTTGACCCTCACCTCCCACCTGTGTTTTACTTATTTCTGAGAATGAAAGCATAGTTGCTATAGAGTCAGGAAAACACGTATTTCAGATTTCAAAAACAATTCTTGATAGTTTTACTTATTACAAAAGGAAGACAAGCTTGTTGAAAAAAAATTCAAACATTCATGAACTGATAGTAAAAAAGTGAAAGTCTCTTCATCAGCATTTCCCCTCCCTAGTCCTACTTTCCAGGATTCAGATTAATTTCCCATGGGAAAAAAATATTTTTCATGTGTGGATTACCTGGCTTGGGATTTTAGGCTTAGTTTGTGTAGATGGAATTTAAGCATATGTTGGTTTTTAGAGTAACAGGGTAAGTAGGAAAAAACTGCACTCTCTTTCCTTGGCCTTTAATAATTTAATACTCAAGAATATTGCTCACAAATCTTGCCAGAGGAAAGATTTAGCTAGTTTTCTTCTCCTAAAAGTATCAGGGTGCTAACATTAATTTTCAAACAGTTGGGAAAAGAACTCAGTGTGCTTGAACATAAGTAGCCCAAATCCCAAAGGTTTTCAAAATTAAGTACATGGTAAGAATTGTGTTCCACCAGAATTAATAAACTTATTTTTAAAATAGGCCAGGGCTTCCCTGGTGGCGCAGTGGTTGAGAATCTGCCTGCTAATGCAGGGGACAAGGGTTCGAGCCCTGGTCTGGGAAGATCCCGCATGCCACGGAGCAACTAGGCCCGTGAGCCACAACTACTGAGCCTGCGCGTCTGGAGCTTGTGCTCCGCAACAAGAGAGGCCGTGATAGTGAGAGGCCCGCGCACCGCGATGAAGAGTGGCTCCCTCTCGCCGCAACTAGAGAAAGGCCTCGCACAGAAACGAAGACCCAACACAGCAAAAAGTAATTAATTAATTAGTTAAAAAACTCCTACTCCCCACCCCCCAAAAAAAATAAAAATAAAATAGGCCAAATTCCATTTAGAAATGTTGCAACATCAAGTATCTCTGAATAGGGACTTCCCTGGTGCGCAGTGGTTAAGAATCTGCCTGCCAATGCAGAGGACATGGGTTCAAGCCCTGGTCCAGGAAGATCCCACATGCTGCAGAACAACTAAGCCCACGAGCCACAACTACTGAGCCCATGTGCCGCAACTACTGAAGCCCACGTGCCTAGAGCCTGTGCTCCGCAACAAGAGAAGCCACCGCAATGAGAAGCCCATGCACCATGAGGAAGAGTAGCCCCCGGTCGCCACAACTAGAGAAAGCCTGCGCACAGCAACAAAGACCTAATGCAGCCAAAAAAAAAAAAAAAAAATCTCTGAATAATAAGGTTTCTTAATTCTTCACTCATAGGACCATTTAACATTAGACGTCTAACACAAACACAAGACAATGCCAAAAAACAAGCAATCTTAGTAGTTTCATGGAGTTCATGGTTTGATTTAACCTATAAAAAAGAGTATTAAAAAAGCTTTCTTATTCAGGATGAAAAAAGGAAAGCTAGAATTAAGAGTATTTTGTGCATGTAAGTTAGAAGTTTACTAGCATTTCAAGATAAGATAATAGTTTTTAACTATTAGAAGATGGGTAAAATCCTAGCTATATCAGGTCCTTGAAAATGGAAATTTAAAAAAGAAATTGTTTTTCAAGAAATTTATTGAATGGGTACAGAATAAAACACCATTCTCCAAAAAATGTAACATTCACTAGAAGATTTAATCACTTTGCCCTAAATTACAGGAGTTTGCTGGATGTTGGAAGTTTTTGAATTAGATTTTAATGGTTGCTTAGAATAGAGAGCTAGCTTGTGCTAATGAAGTGAATCAGGCCAGTGGTTTTCAGCTGTGAGTCCTCAGACCAGCTCTGATTTGCCACAGTATTTCCCCTGGTCCACCATGAAACCAGAACACTAAGATAAACCAAGATGATTTTTCATGAAGCTAAGTACATTAAATTTAAAGAACTGCACTTTAAACTTTGTGTTTGTGCTATCAATTATCTTTTTTATGAAAAAGATAATAATGGAATAAAATGAGTAAAAATAAAATTAAAACTGATCTTATTTGGCAAAAGAAATAGTTGACAATACTCTGGTTCCCCCCTCCCCAAACTTTTGAAATTTTTTAACGTATCTTTAAAACACCAAAGACTGTTGTCACTGCTTTGTCAGTCCTTTAAGTTTTTCAAAATGGTCATTTTACCCTAACATCTCAGGTATGCAACTTCTGAATCAAGTTTCCTCAGGTCAGAGTTCGTATAGCAGTTACAATCTCCCCTTTTGGACAGTAAGAATACGGCTAAAATAACATGTGACTTATCATAATTCCAAACTATTATAGAACTTCTGCATTTTGTGGAAAGATTTTTTTTTTTTTTTTGTCTTCTGGTTTTTGAGAAACACTTGTGAAATCCACATGTATATCAGTGGGATTTATCTTTCAGAATTCGGAAGATAGGTTTTGCCAGTCATAAATGAACTGTAATCCCCATAGACTCAAGTTTAATTCAAAAACACTCTCTCCAGAGCTGCTGAATTTGGCAATCCACAGTCTCTCCTCCATATGCTCTCCTTAGGGGATTTTACATACATTGTCCATAATGGTTTCTACTAAGGATGTCTGGAAAAGTTGATATTATGGACACAGAAGGGCCATTAAAGGGAATTTGAAAACAGATCCATTAGGTTGAAGTATACAATTGTAAGAGTCTTCAAGTTGGATGGACTCTGCTAATTGATATTCAAGGAATAACTCCATCTACCCGCAGTTTACATCATAGTGTCTAACTGCTCATGCTTGTATCGCTAACCAACCTGGTTTGGTAGTCTCCCTGGAGAGAGGAATATTAGCAGAACGCGGTGAGCATAAAAAAGAACAGCAGATAAATAATGAATTGTCCCTAAATGTGGGCCTCATTTCCATTCCATTCTGTTGTTCAGCGCCTTCACTGTTTCAAATCGCCATCTTTTTTTCATTAATTACATCAGCTCTGCCTCTGTTATGTCTTGTTGGAAAAGAGAAAAGAAAGTTTCCATTATTTCCCTTCTAGACTGTGGAATGCAGCAGCTGTTGTGTTCTGCAAACATCCAGTCATATCTTAGAATCTCTGGTCATTTTTGAGCGGATTTAAAAACACGTTTCTGCATTGTTATGCTCACTGTCCCAAAACTTGTGAGCTTGTGTTTCTTTTCTCTCTCTGCTCATCTTTTTGTGGCCTTCCTCCCTTTTCCTCCACCTGGCTCTCATTTTCAAGCTTTGTAATAGTTCTCGAGAGCAATGCAAGTATCCCAAAAGTTTCTCTGCTGGGCCCTGTCTCAGCCCTACAACACTATGTCTGAGGGGTTTGCTTTGTTTTCATTACGTTACCTTTCCTTCTGTTTAAATGACTTTCAGGACACAGCCTCTCTTCTGCCATGAATGTTGGACAACAGCACTTTTGTCCGTGTCATGCGACACTTGGCAAAGGCAGAATCTGCAGTTTTACCTGAAGCAGCTGCCTTCACGGGATCACATAGTCATAATGATTCCCTGAATGTGGACAGTACTTTCTGGTTTTGAAAGTTCTTCCCCACCCATTGTCCCATTTGACACTACAAGGATCCTACAAAGCAAACAGGATGTATGTTATTCTTCCCATTTGATAGATGAGGAGAAATATGGCCCTAAGAAGTCATGGAATTGGATCAGCAAACTCTGAACACTGGTGAGAGATGGAACAGGAACAAGAAGTGTGGCTTCTGGTCTTTGGTGTTTTCTCCCAGAGCTTTTCCTCCGGTCTCTCTTTCTTCATCCGTAAAATGGGAAACATACTACCTTTGTGTTATGAGGAAAGAATGAAAGAATCCGGGTGAGTGCCACCTAGTAAGTGCTCAGTAACTGTTTCTTGTGATCCTTTGTCATATAAATCCAACAGCTAAATTGGCTGAATAACATACATATGCAGCTGCTCTCTGGCTGCATGCAGCAGGATGTATTGTTCCTCAAAGGAGAGCTTTTGAGCAGCCACTGACTGAACTACGTTAATTAGAAATTGATGTTTGGTTCCAGCAGAGCAGCAGCAACAATCCTCCTCCCCTTTTGCTCCCACAAGGCAAATGATACATGCAGCTTGATTCTTCTACACAACACAACCAGCTAACCCAACACAGTACGGCGCACATGTGGATAACAGATTCTGCATTTAGAGTATCCAGTCTCAACGATTTACAAGCTGTATGATCGTGGTCTGGACAAATTATTGAATCTCTCTGTGCCTCAGTTTTTCCTCTCCATAAAATGTGGATATTGAGGCTTATCAAATGGGTTTGTCGAGGGGAATAAATGAGTATAATAGGGATGTTTAATTTAAAAATTTGACCAGGGCACCAAGGTATGGTAGCTACCAGATATAATAGATCTTCAAAATGCAAAATTCTCGAGTCCATTGTGAAGAAAATACGCGAGTCCACTGACGTTATGAGCCCTTTAACTGGGTCCTTCACTGAGAGCAGCGATATGAAAACAACAAAAGGCCTGGGATTTGGAGAGAGTCTATCAGGAGATTTTCCCGGGTGAGAGCTGCATTCTTACCTCCCCCCGCGGGGAGGGCTGTGGTTGTGCAGCCTCCCCAGGGCAGGCCTGGTGAGAGGGGCTTCCCTGGAACCACTCAGAGAGTATGGTAGGTGTTCCTGAGCCCCGGGGACTGTAGCCCACAGCGTGCCTGAGAGAGTGAGAGCAGGTGATGACAACAGAGCAGAGAGTTGCCTCTGGGCGGTAACTGCAGCTGCCCAGTATCAAGTTAAGTTGTACGGATCCTGGGGACTAGTTGTAGAAACTATGGCTGTGAGGTCCGCCTGCGGTTGATTTTAAAGGGATTCCACTCCAGTACACGGTCCGCGGGGAAAGGAGGTGGTAGGCACACGTGACTATCCTGGCTGGGGCAGGGACTAAAGCAGGATGGAGAGGCTCAGTCAAAGCTGAGGCCCAGCCCATGATAAGAGAGTTTCAGCGGAGGGATCTGGGAGGGAATCCCCAGGCATGGAAAGGTTCCCGGGAGAAAACGTGTGAGCGCCTGTTGGGGAAAACTTTTCCTGTTCCCTATTCCTCCTTCCGTGAGCCTTCCTGCACTGTAAGTAGCCAAGCAAAGGCAGACAGACCAATGGGGACGCGGAGGCAGGAGAGTTTTCCCTTTAAATCAAGTTTAAACTTCGACTATAACACAACGTATGTTTATTTTATTTTCATTTTTTAAAACATCTTTATTGTAGTATAATTGCTTTACATTGTTGTGTTAGCTGCTGCTGCATAACAAAGTGAATCAGCTATACATATACATATATCCCCATATCTCTTCCCTCTTGCATCTCCCTCCCACCCTCCCTATCCCACCCCTCTAGGTGGTCACAAAGCACCAAGCTGATCTCCCTGTGCTATGCGGCTGCTTCCCACTAGCTATCTATTTTACATTTGGTAGTGTGTATATGTCCATGCCACTCTATCACTTCGTCCCAGCTTACCCTTCCCCGTCCCCATGTCCTCAAGTCCATTCTCTGCATCTGCGTCTTTATTCCTGTCCTGCCCCTAGGTTCTTCAGAACCTTTTTTTTTTTTTTTAAGACTCCATGTATATGTGTTAGCATACGGTATTTGTTTTCCTCTTTCTGACTTACTTCACTCTGTATGACAGACTCTAGGTCCCTCCACCTCACTACAAATAACTCAATTTCGTTTCTTTTTACAGCTGAGTAATATTCCATTGTATATATGTGCCACATCTTCTTTATCCATTTATCTGTCAATGGACACTTAATAACATGTTTTAAATCATAAATTAGGTTGTGTTTATGACTTGAAGTGAGTGTAGGACTATTAACTAAATAGAACTTGTAAAGTCACAGGCCGGCCCAGGATGCCATCCAAATAGGGAAAGGGACAGCCCCACTAAGCAGGACTAAAAGGAGAGAGAGAGAGAGAGACAGAAACCAGGTTATTTTGTAATTAAATCTGATGGCTTCTGATTAAGATCAGTTAGATAAAGAATTTTGAATATAGAATGTTCACCAAGCTATTAGTATTCTTTTTTCTTTACTCTGAAAGCCTATTTTCTTACCTGAAAAGTACAAAAATTTGAATGCGAAAGAATATTAACAAGTAAAGTTTAAATATTTAAAATCTCTCACCCAGTAAAAAGAGAGCCATCATTACTTCCAGTAGTAAGGAGCTCACTACCTCATTAAACTATTAGAAACCTACAGATGCTACAAAGTTTGTTCTTATATCAAAACAAAATCCATATTCGTGTAATTTCTATCCATTTGTTTATGCTTTATCCCCTGAAGGAACACAGACCATGAAATTCTGTAGTTTTCAGGTTTTTTTTCTCTCTTCCACATAATGTTAGAAAACAGTTACATCTTCCCTTATTCTTTATTTTCAGCCTAAATATTACTGTTTACTTCTATTCTTTCTCATATAATGTATCACACTTCTCATCTTGATCTCCCTCCTCCGCAGCTTTTCCGGTTTCTCAATTTCCCTCCTCCTGAACTGAACACAAGGCTGGATCTAACCTGAGAGCGGAGCTACTTTAGCCATCATATAATGTGCATATTAGGTGTGTGGTCAACTTGGGCATCTCAAGTTATTTTCTTAGGAAATAGCCCCAAAAGTCAGGTCCTCTTTATTCTGTACTCATACAGCTGGTTATTAAAAAGTGAAGCAAAAAAATGTACTTTGTTAGACTCCATTTTGTCAGTTTTACCCTAGTGTTCCAGGCTTCTGAAAATATTTGGAATCTCTCTTCTCATTCAGACTTTTTAGAAATTATTTTTTCTCTATCCCAGCTTTGGCCATTTGATAAGCATTCCTCTAATCTGCATTTAAGGCACTGATTTAAAAAAAAATTGAAGAGGACGATTATTTTCCAATGAACATCCTTGGGTGTGTAGACACTTGTGCACATTCAGTGCATTTCACCAGGGCATATACTCCAAAGTGGAATTACTGGATGATAAAATATAAGTATTTTCATTTTATTAGATGTCAATAAACTGCACATTTTAAAGATGTTAAATACAATTTGTTTACAATTAACTTTCTTTACATGAGGGAGTTGCTGTTTGTGAAGTCACAGTTTATACTGACTGTGTAAAACAGGCCATGGAATGCATGTGACAATGACACCCAATGTGCAGGGCTGGACGAGCCAGCTGCATGGTCCAGATTCCCATGAAGGCAACAGCGGTGACCTCGTCGCACTGGCTTGTACCATGATTTTGGATTTGGTCTGACCTTGTTTCTGCCCACATTCTAAGCCTGGTTATCTGGCTTTATGGTGCTTCTATGAGCTAAACTTTATTCATTAAAAACATCTCCATTTCTGTTTAAATGTTAAGGCCAGAATTATTTTCTGTTGCTTACGGCTAAGAGGGTATCGCAACTCTTTTCCAATTTCTACTTAAACGCTCCTTTCCATTTCTTTCCCCAGCAGTTTCAGAGTAAGATTTCACTCCTCTGTTAATACGTGTATTCATACATATTTGGACACTCCCACAAACTGAACAACTGCTATCCCAAATGAGATCCACTCAGTTTTTTTCCCTATGAATGTCCAGCCTGCTTCTGCAGCTAGGAAATTCAGCAGAATGGGGTTTCCCAGCCTTCCCACACTCTGAATTCTTTCTTCTCTGCTTTTGTACTCTGCTCTTTGTTTCATTTTGATTTTGTTTCCATGCTTATTTCTCACACAGGCAACGAAACAAAACCCAGAAATAAAGGAATATGGTACCAATGGCCGTTAAAGTTAGCAAATTTAGCAGTGACCAGTACTTGGAGGAGAAAGTTGCATGTGGATGAAAAACACCCTGTAATTCTTTTCTTGCTGGAAGTAAATATTTTCAGCACCACGCATAAATGGTAAGTCACAAAAGTAAACTAATAAGAATGCATTGCCTGCTTGTTGTCCTGCTGGACTTAAGCTCCGTTCTGGCTCCTTTAGTTTGCTTTGCAGATTTATACTCTAATCCACTGATTGTACATCTTATAATTTGTTTCTCAAAGGACAATTGTATTTCCTTTACTTGCTAGTTTTTGGGAAACGGAATGTCATTTTTGGTACACAGCTGCATTTTAATAGGAGAATTTTACCCAAACATTTAAAAAGTGGTTGAATTGGGAGTATCTCTAAAAATTCTGGTCACCAATTCTAATGTGTGTGTGTGTGGGGGGCGGTTTCCACACCACAAACAAGCAATTCTCTGACACCATCTGCGTGGCCTACACTTCAACTCAATTCGGACCCTCCCTAGAGAACAGCATGAGCTCCTACAGATTAAGGGCTCAGTCCTACAAGACCCCCTTCTCCCACATCAGATGCCAGTCACAAGCCCAGGTTGTTACCTGTGCTTCTGACCAACCAGCTATGGATTGGAGGTTCCAATGAGCATCTCACAGAACTCAGGAAAACAATTTCCTCGCTAGGTTACTGGTTTATAATTAAAAGGTATAACTCAGGATCAGCCAGGTAGAAAAGAGCGTAGCGGGGCTTCCCTGGTGGCGCCGTGGTTCAGAGTCCGCCTGCCGATGCAGGGGACACGGGTTCGTGCCCCGGTCCGGGAAGATCCCACGTGCCGTGGAGCGGCTGGGCCCGTGAGCCATGGCCGCTGAGCCTGCGCGTCCGGAGCCTGTGCTCTGCAGCGGGAGAGGCCACAGCGGTGAGAGGCCCTCGTACCGCAAAAAAAAAAAAAAAAAAAAAAAAAAAAAAAAAAAAAAAAGAGCGTAGGGCAAGGTATGGAGAAACGGCGAGTGTGCCACTGTCTCCCAACCTCCACGTGTTCACCAACCCAGAAGCTCTCCAAACGCTGTCCTTTACGGTTTTTATGAAGGCTTTATTACATATGTGTGATTGATTAAATCACTGACCACTGGTGATAGATTCAACCTCCAGTCCCTCTCTCCTCCCCAGAGGTGGGGTGGGATTGAAATCTCCAACCCTCTAATCACTGGGTTGGTTCCCCTGGCAACCAGCACCATCCTTAAGTGCTTACAAAAGTTACCTTATTGACATAAACTCAGGTGTGGTTGAAAGGGGTTTGTTAGGTATATTAAGACACCTTTATCACCCTTATCACTTAGGAAATTTAAGAGTTTTAGAAGCTTTGTGCCAGAAACAGAGACAAAGACCAAATACATGATCATAATATAACATTTTTGTTAGTTTCCAAGAAGTTGTATCTGAAAAGACTGAATCTCAGCATTAAGTTACCAAATAAAAAAAAAAAAAGAGTATCTCAGACTAGAGCCTCTGGTCCCTACATCCTCAAAAGGCTTCTGAACAAAGCATCTAATCTGAATTGCTGAGTGTAAGCCTCTGGCATCTAGTTTTTACAAACCCCAAGTCATTTCACTGCACAGTCTCTGTTGACAATTAGTGACCTAGTAGAAGGTTAATAACAAACACTGTGGTAGACTTACTGGCATTGCTGGTCTGGCGTCCCTTCTCTCTCCTGGTGCAGCCATCCTGATTTCCTTCTGAGGAGACACGCTCCTCCACGCACAGCCAATAGTTCAAAAGGGGCTGACCCCAGGCTGCCTGCTCCGGGGCGGGGGAGTATGTAACTCAGGCTTAGCCAATCCATAGTGATTGGCGCAGGGATAGGTATCTGACCCAAGCAAGCCCTATAAGGCTTGATTGCAACCCTTCTGTTAGAACTGTGGGTGAAGAGATGCAATCTTCCCCCTGGGATTTCATTAGGATCATGTGCCAGAATCACTAGGGTCAGCTAGTGACCTAGAATTGCTCGGTCAGCTTGAGGGGTGGGGGCATGTAGAGGATGCTAAGAATGAAATCAGTTCAGAGGAAAGCAGAACAAGAGTGGGCGAAAGGGACAGAGAGAGGGCAAGAGAGAGTGACTCGAGAGCAAGAGAGAAAAAGCTAGAGTGTTATATTGGTATTTGAGCCCCTGGATCCATCTGTATCTGAATTAGATTAGCCCTAGGACTTTTCAGAGCCATAATGTATCTTAGTCTGCTGAGGCTGCCATAACAAAATACCATACAGTAGGTGACTTAAACAATAGATATTTATTTCTTATGGTTATGGAGGCCGGGAAATCCAAGATTAAGGTGCCAGCAAAGTAGGTTTCACTTGAAGGCAAAGTAGGTTTCACCTGAAGGCCTCTTCTCTTGGTTCACAAGCAGCCTCTATGCTGGTGTGTGTGTGTGTGTGTGTGTGTGTGTGTGTGTGTGTGTGTGAGTGAGTGAGAGAGAGAGAGAGAGAGAGAGAGAGAGAGAGAGAGAGAGAGAGAGAGAGAGAGAGAGAGAGAGAAAGAAGAAGGAGGAGGGGAAGGGAGAGAAAGAGAAAGGTCTCTGGTGTCTCATTTTAAGGACACTAATCCTATCATACCAGAGCCCTACCTTTATGATCTCATTTAACCTTAATTACCTCTTTATAAGCCCTATCTCCAAATACAGCCACATTGGGTGTTAGGGCTCCGCATTATGAGCTTTGGGGGGATAAAATTCAGTCCAAAGCATGACACAATAAATTCCCTCTCCTCCTTTTTTACTGAAGGCATTGGGTTGGATTTTCAGTCACTTAATATGACAGAGTTCCAAATGCTATATAGCCACTGCTGTTGACTTCAGCACTCAACTCATTCCATTTCTGTCCTTATGAGTCTGTCTGCCTTCCTGAGCAGACCAGTGCAGTGGGCAACAAAGCCTTCAGGACAGAAGAGGCCATCTAGTGGGGAGGTTTAGAGCATGGCCTCTGGAGTCTGGGCTGGGTTTGAGTTCCAGCTCCGTCATTCACTTAGCCTCCCTCTGGGTCTGTGAACTCAGCTATAAGTGGTATGGACAAAAGTCCCTACCTCTGGAATTATTATGAGGATTTGATGCACTAATATTTATAAACTACCTAGAACAGCACCTGGTACTGTGCTACCATGATGTTTGTTAAATACCAGGTCTATACATACATACCTGTGTTAAACCTCTGCTTGTGCATTTATTAGTGTGTGACTGCATGTTACCTAACTCTTCTGAGCTGTTCCCTTTGAGTGATAGCACATATAAATTTACTAGCACAGGTCCTGACACAGAGAACATTCAATAAATGGCATGTGAACAAATGGATAAGTTGCAATTAAAAAAAGATATTTCCCTTTTTGTCTTGAAATTTTCACTTTGAACTTGATTATATTTAATTTGGAATTCCTTTATAGATTTATTAGATTCATCTATTTTTCTCTTGACTTCAGAAAGCATTCGTTATCTAATGCTCAAATATAATTATATGGAAATGACAGTTGTGTCCAAATGAGATGGAATAATTTAGATGAGCATTTGATAACAGTGCTTTCCACAATTCTTAAGAAATCTGTTGTTGAAAAAATACCAGAGCAAAGTGGAAGTCTAACAGGAGCTGTGTAATTAGCAATTATTTAGACAGATTACTTTTCTAAGAAACTTTCTGTAATGGAACAAACCATAGACTGCTTATTAAAATTATGCTCTGTTAAAAGTAAAGACCAGAAAAGCAGAATGGTTGCCTCGTTCTTGTTTAATCAAAGCAGGGGTTTGTTCAAAGTCAGGGTTCTACCTGACGTTAGATGAGATTTATATCATGGAATTCCACATCAAAGGATCTCTTGAACTGCTGAATTAAGTTGGGAAAAGAAGATGATAACTGTGTGATTTTGCAGCCAGATTCACATTATAAATGAAAATTTTCCACTTTGTCCAAGTTGGTGACTCTCAGAAGCAGACCTCTCTTTCTCATCAGGAAAATGGATTCCCGTCCCAAACAAACAGGCTCTAAAGGTTATTCAAAATTTTGTTTCCAATTTTCACTTAAAGTTTTTTCTATTTTAAAATTATTCCTACAAAAAGTCAAACGATAAAGAGATGTTTACAGAAAAAGTTGTGTCCTTCGTCCTCCATTTCCCCCTCTATTCTTATCTGTCTGAGGTAACCAGTGTCTTCAGTTTCCTTTTTTAATGAAAGTGGAATCATATTGTACACATTACTGCCTCTTGCTTATTTTTTTTGTATGTGATTAACATACCTCCTCCAGGGCAGTACATGTAGCTCAAACACATTCTTTACATAGTGGCATAAAATTTCAAGTAAGCATCACCAGATTTTACTCACTAGACCATTTAAATTATTTTCAGATTTTTTTTTTGTCACCACAAAGGATGTCAAGAAACATGCACATGTTCTTACATTGACAAAGAACACAAAATGAGATTTCTCTAATGTGCAGTGATTTTAGGGTAATTTCAAGATGATACCACATCCTTCCAACACAGTAAAAGGAAATAATGACCTTTGTGAACAGGGGACTCTGAAAAAAAAAAAAAAAAGAATGTAAGGAATACATTTAAATAATTTAGGTCACAAGTGATCCCATTCACTTTTGCAATGTGGTACGTGTTGTATTTAACCTCTGTAAATCATTTCTAGATCTATGAGGAGGGCCATGAAGTCTCCATACTCATTGGAAGGCCTTGGGTAGTTTCTCAAAGTATGGTTCCTAGAGGCACACTGGTGGGGATCACACACATGTTCACAGTAAAGATTCCACTGCCCACTGCCCGGAGATTTTTATTTAGTGGGTTTGGAGTGGGGCCCCAGTAGCTTCACATTTCAACCAAAAATTCCCAGGTGGAATTCCCAGGTGAAAGCATTGGAGTTTGTGAGCTTGGGGGACTAGATTGGGGGTCAGCCAAATTCAGCCTTCCACCTGTTTTTTATGGCCTGTGAGCTAAGAATGGTTTTTACATTTTTTTTGGCCCTACGCGGGCCTCTCCCTGCTGTGGCCTCTCCCGTTGTGGAGCGCAGGCTCCGGACGCGCAGGCCCAGCGGCCACGGCTCACGGGCCCAGCCGCTCCGCGGCATGTGGGATCTTCCCAGACCGGGGCACGAACCCATGTCCCCTGCATCGACAGAAGGACTCTCAACCACTGTGCCACCAGGGAAGCCCAGTTTTTACATTTTTAAATGGTTGAAAAACAATCAAAAGAAGAATATTTCATGATATGTGAAAATTAAATGCAATTCAAATTTCAGTGTCCATAAATAAAGTGTTATTGGAACACAGCCACCCCCATACATTCTGTATCTATGGCGGTTCTTGGGCTACAACAGCAGTTGAGTAGTTGCCACAGAAACCATCTGGCCACAAAGCCAAAATATTTACAATCTGGCCCTCTATAGGAAAAGTCTGCCAACCCTTGGACTAGATGGTCTCTAAGGTCCCTATCATTTCTGAATGTATTTTATTCACTGTCTTATTTACCTCCTTCCAAATGCAAATGCACCGCCAAACCCTAGAGCTGGCACAGACCCCTGGAGGTGCAGAGTGCGGGTGGAGATCAGACACCAGGATGAGTTATAACTTAGGAGGCAATGTGAGCCACGTAGAATAAAGTACACATTAGCACAGTCAGAAAGTGAGTACAACTGCACCAGCTAATCCTTTTATGCCACATTACACATACCGGGCTCTGGTTCCAGTGCCCCCCCACACCGGCTCATGGAATCCTTGCAACAACTCTGTGATGTAGATGCTACCTTTATCCTCCTTCTATAGCTGAGGAAACTGGAATGGAAAGGTTAAGTAACTGGCCTAAGCGTACGTTATTCTAAGTAGCAGAGTGGTCATTTGAACCGAGGTAGTCTAGCTGCAGTGTCAGGGCATAAAACCACTAAGCCATTACTGCAGGCGATAAGGTAAAAGTCACTTAAAGGTAAAAATCACCATGTTTGGACTCATATCTCAATTCCGGTTTGAAAGTCAGGGTAGTGGGATGCTACCTTCTGGTGAACATGACCTCACCTTTTTACCCAGGGTCACAAGGTCAAATATCCTCAGGGCCAGTTGGGAGCATCACTGAATGAGGAACATGGCCTTCTCAAACACAGCTGTTTTTCTTACTTTGAAGAGCAAAGAGTGGAAACAGAGCCTTTTCATCACAAGACAACAGCTGTGTGAGGAGTGATGGTAACTGGCAGTTGAACGGCAAGGAAACAATCATGTGTGGGGAGGGCTGTGTGTGGCTGGAGAGGAAGTGCCCCATCGAGAAAGGGCCTGCTAGTCACCTCTAGCTTCTCACTGACATGTACAAAGGAGGGCAATCCAGATTTTGGTAGTGTGATCTCCCAACATTTCAGAGTTCAGCAATTAATTCAAATATTAAAAACAAACAAAGAAAACACACTGTCTGGGCCAAACAAAATAAGATTTCAAGTCACCAGTGTGGGACCCATGCTTTAGTAATTTTCTCTTTAGGCTAAATCATCTTCATGCGAAACCTTTCCAAACGGATCTGTAGGCCCAGACCTTTAATCACAGCATGGCTGCCCCCTTGAACTGGTGCCAAGTTTTGCAGTCAACTGTAGTTGATGAGAGCTACAAAGTTACCTTCAGATGTCCGAGTCCTACCTGTCAGATACTTAGGCTGTGATCAAGCTTAATGCCCTCCTTATGTATGTTACAAGAAATGTCTGCTTTATGTTAGTAGACAATCTTTACCAGGACTGGCAGCATTGATAAAGTGCTTTTCCTTAATGGAAGAGCATATTTTCATAGCTTTTCCAGGGGTATCTTGGTGCTTTTAATGGAACCATGATCCATCCCCTTAGTTATTCTTCAATCACACAATGCTTATTTCATTGAATACAATGGCTCATGCCCATTCACTGATGGCCCCCAAATAAAAGCTCTTTTTTGAAATTTGAAAGTGCTCCAGAGTAGAGGACACAACAAGGAAAAGAACAAAACAGAAAAATGCCAGTTATTCAGTGGAAGCAAAAAAAAAAAAAAAATGTTCGGAGTACTGTGAACTTGAGTGATAAATCACTGTTAATAAAATAATTTAAAAACATCTGTCACTCTGACAATCTGAAATTGTATTTAAATTGTTTAGACATTCTATGAAAAATCTACCTAAAGAACTTTCAGATCCCATAGGAAACAATATTTTATAAAACAATATTTTAAAATATTTTCTGTGAGATTCTACATAGAAAAATAGTGCCTTAAATGGAATTTCAAAATCAATCAAAATTTATTGCTCAAATTTGACATTTATGTGTTCCAGTTGGAGTTCATGGACTCTGCACAAAGTAAGCATTATTTTGAATATTTTCAGTTACTTTAAAATATAGTGTCATAAATAAAGGACAAATTGTCTTCAGAGGCCTACCTAGGAGTTTGGAGTATGAAAAACATGACACTTTGGCACTCAAAAACAATTCCCAAATGAAAACTAAAGGATTATATAGAAGCACAAACAGGACACTGAATTAAGAAAATGTGAAACTTTACAAAACATCAATTGAAAAACAATCACAAAACACTTAACACAATATGGTATCTTGGATTAGATCATGAAACAAAAAGACATTAGTGGAAAACTATTGAAATCTGAATAAAGTCTGGAGTTAATACTAATGTACCAACGTTGGCTTCTTAGTTTTGACAAATGCATGGTCTGAATGTAAAATATTAACATTAGAGGAAACTGGGTGAGAGGTATATGGGAACTTCATTTTTGCAACTTTTCTGTAAACCTAAAATTATTCCAAAATAAAAAGCTTACTTAAAAAAAAACCACAAAACAACTGGTAAGAGTATTAATTGTGCCCTTAAAGCAAACAACAGAATAGGGTAGGCTGATAAAATTTACTTGTCATTAGTGCCATCTGTGTACACACGTGTGGGTGGTGTATGTATATGTCAGGGGACAGGCGGGGATGTGTGAACACAGGTAACATACTTCTATCTTTTCCTCAGTTGACAGTCTGCTACTCCAAGTGTGAAAGGACAGAAATAAGTGTGGGAAGTGAATTCCTAAATATTCTATTAATAAAAAAATATATAATAAAATATATTAATATGTTAATTATATTTATATAGACATTAGGAATTCCTATGTTAAAAAAGATAGGTCAGGGCTTCCCTGGTGGCGCAGTGGTTGAGAATCCGCCTGCCGATGCAGGAGACACGGGTTCGTGCCCTGGTCCGGGAAGATCCCACATGCCGCGGAGCAACTAAGCTCGTGAGCCGTGGCCGCTGCGCCTGCGCATCCGGAGCCTGTGCTCCGCAATGGGAGAGGCCACAACAGTGAGAGGCCCGAATACCGCAAAAAAAAAAAAAGATAGGTCATTGTAATTGGACAAGGTCCAACTTTGACTCTTTTGTGTGTTTTTGATTTTTTTAAACCGTTTTATCTCTCTTGGTTGTGTCTTTAAAAATATATACCAATGAAAAGGATTAGAGTTTGTTTCCAGACTCTATAAAGCACACTTTTATACACATTTTTTCCCTTCACCAAAGAAGCTACATTGTCACAGGTTTCCCTTTTGCTGTTCAGAACAGAGGTGTTAATGAGGTCGAGTAGACATATACCAGCATGTTAAAAGTAACTTGAATAGGTCTGCTTTTGGGCAGGATGTAGTAGGTCATAGCAAGCCAACACTTTTACTGCAACCACCAAAAAAAGGGCAAATAAACTACAAAAAAAGCACATATTTTAAAAGATATCAGAAAGTAAGGAAACGGCATAAACAAAAATTCCAGAAAGAGGACAATCACTTCCTGAAATAAGCTGGCAGCTGTTGGCCATCATTTTCTTTGAGGTCTGAGGATTGATCTTGGCTGAGCCAGAGAGCTTCTACTGGGGGAAAGAGATCCTAGCAAATCTTTCAGCTTTCTTCTGGGGCTAGAGGAATTAAAGGGAAACATGAAGGGTCTCAGAGACAGATGATTACAGTGGAACATTTGAAATCCAAGTAGAGAACCTGAATTGTGCCAAAAGACGTTTTGATATGGTTGAGATCTCAAGAATCAGGATTGGGACATCGGGATCCAGCTGACACAGATTCTATACAGAAATGAAGGGTGGAACAGATCTGAGATGGCCGATTCCTCCTACTTCATCACCTCCTATGACTCCAGCAGCCGATTATGACGCCCACCTACCTCTGCACCAGTACCAATTCCTGTGTCAAAAGTTCGAGCAAATGGGAAGGAGCAGAAAGGCGCCGGCTCAGTGGTGATGGTGTGTGGTGAACCAGAGTGAAGCTCCTTCCTGGAGACTGAAGGAACCTCAGATAGAAGCACAGGATGAGCTCATCTACAGATTTACCATTGGGTGCCTAGAGATTCCATGGTTCACGAGGAAAATGTGTGCCAGTTGTCAATTTGACTCCATCCCCGATGACATTAAGACCTGATTTCTGTGCTAGGCCTTCAACACTCTGAGTTAAATAGATATGACTCTTTTTCTCACTCAGTAAACATGAGTTGAGGACATTTGCTGTGAGGGAGCCAGAATCCTTAATTTTTGCATGAAGTGCGTTACAGAATGACAGAGCAGCTCTGTGCTGAAATTGTGCAAAGGTGAGAGAAAAGCAGCGCTGCAGCTAGTGAGTCACATATGGAATCTTTTCTTGATGGATTCAGTCACGATTTTTAAATTTGTTTTTAAACCCCACTATTCTTGGCATTATTCTAATGTGCACTGTTCTAAGAAGCTGCGAAGGAAAGGTCAAATTCTAGTTTCTTGCTGTACATCACTTGCCATCATAAAAGAACAGCTTAAACCTGAGTCAGCAGGATCTGTTAATTTTAGTGAAATTGAAGAATTAAAACTCCATGTCATGAAAATGGAGCTTTAGGAAATATTAGGAAATATTTTATCTCATTTATTTTGTCCTCATCTTGATGTATAATCAGCTGAATTTAAGTTTGGGGTTTATTTATTGAAACAAAGCAGATATAAGGCACATGATTTAATCTATAAACAATTTCAGTTTGGCCTATTTGTCATTCAAGGTGTGTGCTCAATTTAGCTCACTCAACTCTCTGTCTCACGTGCTCAGTGATTAAATATTTAGATTTACAGCAAGCTCTTGACACCACCATAAAAAAGGCCACATTTAAAAGAACTGCAAAGTGCCATAAAGACCTCAGAAAATCAAATATAATCTTGAGAAACACTGCCAATATATGGGAAGACAGTATAGTGTATATTTTTATTTTGTTCTGTTGTGCTGATTATGTATACTGAGTTCTCATAAATGAAAAGAAGTCATATGTTCTAAAAAATATCTGTCAAAGTAGCCTAGGTTTATATGCATCACACTGTTTTCTTTAATAACGGGTTCAATTTGAATTTTGATATAAAGAATTAATAGAAAATTGGGGCCATTTGGGGAGTTAGTCCGTCACAAGTTTTTCTAGTTACAAGGAAGCATTTAATTTATATACTTTTATTCTAATAAGAGATGCTAGTAGAGGAAAATACAATACCAAACATCAGGAAATGTGATATTAGCAAATATAATTTCTATAATTCACATGTAAAACAGATGGTATATAAGAATTAATATATTTGAATATCAGCCCACTTACATGGGTCAGCTGGAAAGTCTAAATAGTTTCTATACATTAAAAATATAATGTTAGTTGCAGATAATTTTTAGAATCAACTCAATCTTTTACACGTTTAGGTTCCCCTGTTACTTCCTTTCATAAAATCCTGTTTAGCTCCTTCATTTTATGTGTTAAATTATAATAATTGACTAATTAATTGTGTAATTTTTGTTGTAGTGCCTTTCCTGTTACGTTCTGGACTCCATGAGATCTGAGACTATGTTTCTTGTTCACTATGCTAAACTTAATATTTAGTCCAGCGCTTAAAACACAGATCTGTTCAAAAAAGATGTTCTTAATGGATAAAGGGCTCAATGACTGGCACCAGCACTGGGCAAACTATGGCTCAACTCTAGCCCACTGCCTGCTTTTCACCACCTGCAAGTTAAGAAGGTTTTTTCCATTTTTAAATAAATCTACTTTTCAAATGGTTATATAAGTGCCTAAACAGTAACCTCAGTTTTGCCTATTGGCCCATAAACTCTACAATATTTAATATCCGGCCCTACAAGAAGAAAGTTTCTGACCCTGATCTGGACCACCACTGTTCACCAGAACTGTTGTGATGATGGGAATGTTCCATAGGCTAGACACAGACCACACGTGGCCGGTGAGTACATGAAATTTGTCTGGAACTGTCTGCACGGAAGTGAACTTTTTATTTTAATTCATTTCATTTTAACTAATTTAAATAATCCCACGTGGCTAGCAGCTAGTGTGTTAGATGGCAGCAGACCTAGAGATACAAAAGAATAAACCTCATGAGAATACAGCAAATAATTACTCAGAGATCAAGTATATCTGCAGAAAAATATAAAAATACACACTAATCTAGCAGTTTAGTCTTTCTGGCAAAAAAGAAATAGAATATAAAAAT
Source organism: Kogia breviceps (assembly GCF_026419965.1). Classification (NCBI taxonomy): domain Eukaryota; kingdom Metazoa; phylum Chordata; class Mammalia; order Artiodactyla; family Physeteridae; genus Kogia; species Kogia breviceps. The sequence continues at coordinate 67,744,500 of NC_081321.1, read as the reverse complement.
AAACTAAATTATCTACCGCTAGTTCATTAAAGCAAACAATGTTATGACAATACTTTTAAAAAGCACAAAGGTAAAAATTAATTCATTTAATTTGATAGTTACACAGAAGCTCATTTAAAATAAGTGGTGGTACTTCATCCTATGAACTGTGGTTGAGAAAAGAGCTCTTTTAGATAAGGAAGACAATGTTAATGTTCTATGAACAAATAAATGAAGAATATTGCTTTAATGAAGAGTTTAAAGTTTTTCTTTGCTTTATTTTAGGACACACCACTTATCTGCAAAGAAATTCTTGAAATACATAGAATTCTATTAAAGCACAATGTTCTGTAGAACAGTAGGAAGACATTAGAGCCCATAAACAAGTAAAAACAACAATATAATCTGATGGTATCCTCAAATAGCATTAAAGTAGGTATTAAGGTGGATTGAGGGCTTCCCGTGGCACAATGGTTAAGAATCTACCTGACAATGCAGCGGACACAGGTTCGATCCCTGGTCCGGCAAGATCCCACATGCCACGGAGCAACTAAGCCCGTGCACCACAACTACTGAGCCTGCGCTCCAGAGCTCGTGAGCCACAACTACTGAGTTCATGTGCTGCAACCACTGAAGTCCGTGTGCCTAGAGCCTGTGCTCCGCAACAAGAGAAGCCACCGCAATGAGAAGCACGTGCATTGCAATGAAGAATAGCCCCCGCCTGCTGCAACTAGAGAAAGCCTGCCCGCAGCAATGAAGACCCAACACAGCCAAAAGTAAAATAAATAAAATAAATAAATTTATATTAAAAAATGGATTGAGAAGTAAAGATTCAAATTGCAACGTGAAGTTTACAACATCCACATTAATAAATTATTTCAAGTTTTTTTTTTAACATCTTTATTGGAGTATAACTGTTTTACAATAGTGTGTTAGTTTTTCCTTTACAACAAAGTGAATCAGTTATACATGTACATATGTTCCCATATCTCTTCCCTCTTGTGTCACCCTCTCTCCCACCCTCCCTATCCCACCCCTCTAGGTGGTCACAAAGCACAGAGGTGATCTCCCTGTGCTATGCGGCAGCTTCCCACTAGTTATCTAATTTACATTTGTTAGTGTATATATGTCCCTGCCACTCTCTCAGTTCATCACAGCTTACCCTTCCCCCTCCCCATATCCTGAAGTCCATGCTCTAGTAGGTCTGTGTTTTATTCCCGTCCTACTACTAATCTCTTCATGACATTTTTTTTTTCCTTAGAGTCCATATGTATGTATTAGCATACGGTATTTGTTTTTCTCCTTCTGACTTACTTCACTCTGTATGACAGACTCCAGGTCTATCCACCTCATTACAAATAACTCAGTTTCATTTCTTTTTATGGCTGAGTAATATTCCATTGTATGTATGTGCCACATCTCCTTTATCCATTCATCTGTTGATGGACACTTAGGTTGCTTCCATGTCCTGGCTATTGTAAATAGAGCTGCAATGAACATTTTGGTACATGACTCTTTTTGAATTATGGTTTTCTCAGGGTATATGCCCAGTGGTGGGACTGCTGGGTTGTATGGTAGTTCTATTTTTAGTTTTTTAAGGAAGCCCCATACTGTTCTCCATAGTGGCTGTATCAATTTACATTCCCACCAGCAGTCCAAGAGGGTTCCCTTTTCTCCACATCCTCTCCAGCATTTATTGTTTCTAGAGTTTTTGATGATGGCCAATCTGACCGGTGTGAGATGATATCTCATTGTAGTTTTGATTTGCATTTCTCTAATGATTAATGATGTTGAGCATTCTTTCATGTGTTTGTTGGCAATCTGTATATCTTCTTTGGAGAAATGTCTATTTAGTTCTTTTGCCCATTTTTGGATTGGGTTGTTTTTTTGTTATTGAGCTGCATGAGTTGCTTATAAATTTTGGATATTAACCCTTTGTCAGTTGCTTCATTTGCAAATATTTTCTCCCATTCTGAGGGTTGTCTTTTGGTCTTGTTTATGGTATCCTTTGCTGTGCAAAAGCTTTTAAGTTTCATTAGGTCCCGTTTATTTTTGTTTTTATTTCCATTTCTCTAGGAGATGGGTCAAAAAGGATTTTGCTGTGATTTATGTCATACAGTGTTCTGCCTATGTTTTCCTCTAAGAGTTTGATAGTGTCTGGCCTTATATTTAGGTCTTTAACCCATTTTGAGTTTATTTTTGTGTGTGGTGTTAGGGAGTGTTCTAATTTCATACTTTTACAGGTAGCTGTCCAGTTTTCCCAGCACCACTTATTGAAGAGGCTGTCTTTTCTCCACTGTATATCCTTCCCTCCTTTATCAAAAATAAGGTGACCATATGTGTGTGGGTTTATCTCTGGGCTTTCTATCCTGTTCCATTGATCTATATTTCTGCTTTTCTGCCAGTACCATACTGTCTTGATTACTGTGGCCTTGTAGTATAGTCTGAAGTCAGGGAGCCTGATTCCTCCAGCTCCATTTTTCGTTCTCAAGATTGCTTTGGATATTCGGGGTCTTTTGTGTTTCCATACAAATTGTGAAATTTTTTGATCTAGTTCTGTATAAAATGCCAGTGGTAATTTGATAGGGATTGCATTGAATCTGTAGATTGCTTTGGGTAGTAGAGTCATTTTCACAATGTTGATTCTTCCAATCCAAGAACATGGTATATTTATCCACCTATTTGTATCATGATTTCAAGTCTTTAAGTTGAGAAGCTCTTAAAAGGAAATCTGAATTTTGTGCTATTTAGCGTTGAAATTGTTTGCTGTTATTTATAACACTTGAAGTTAAAATAATTAAAAATTGGAGTAATCTCCTTTTCTTGCTTATGCTGTTTCTGACATGTCTATGTATGAAATAATATCTCCCTGAGTAAAACTACTTTGGCTGCCCTCTTATTTCAAATGATTTTATCATTAGGGAAAAATCTGAAATCACAGTGGACAAATAATCCCTTAATGCTTTTCCTGGCTAGCAAGTAATTTGTCAAAACAATCCAATTTCCAAGTGGCATACAAAACCAGTAAGATACTGAGCCAATACATCTGTTCCTCTCTGTATTTAGAGTATGGACTGTATTTGCCTTTCATTTTGGGTGGAAAATCCTGATTTTGAATTCTTTAACATGACAATTTAGCTCTAGTAACAAAATATCATTTATCATTTCTCTTTGATAAAACTTTAGAATTTTTTAAAAGTTGGGTTTTATTGAGATACAAGTCACATGCAATAATTTCACCCTTTTAAAGTGCAGTTCAATAAATTTTGACACACACGCAAGTTGTGTGTTCACCACCCAAATTAACATATGGGACATTTTCATCACCCCAGAAAGTTCACTTATGCCCCTTTGTAGGCGATTCCTCCCTTCACCCACAGCCCAGTGGCAACCAGTGACTGATCTGTTTTCTGTTTCTACAGTTTTGACTTTTCTAGAATGTTGTATAAATGACATATAAATACAGCATGTACAGTAGGTGTCTAGCTTATTTTGCTTAGCCATTTACTGTAATGCTTTCGAAATTCGTCCATGTTGTTGCTGGTGTCAGTAGTTCATTGCTAGCTGTTGCTGAGAAGTATTCCACTGTATGAATGTACCACAATATTTTTATCTATTCTGCTGTTGATGGATTTTTGACTACTATGGATAAAACAACAATTAACATTTGCTGTATGGACCTCTGTTTTCATTTCTCCTCGGAAAACATCTATGGAATTGTTGGGTCATATGGTAAGTATGTTTAACTCTATAAAAATCTGCCAAATTATTCTCCAAAATAACCGTATCATTTGCATCTCCATCAGCAATCTTTAAACCTCGGGTTGTTCTACATTGTCTCCAACAGTTAGTATTAGCAATCCTTTTAATTTTAGCCATTCTAATGGGTGTGTAGTGATTATCTCCTTTTAATTCATCTTTTCCTGTTGATTAATGATGCTGAATAGTTTTAAACGTGTTCATTGCTGTTTGCATATCTTCTTTGGTGAAATATTTGGGCAAATCTTTTGCCTCTCTTTTTGCTGAGTTTTTGTTTTACTATTTACATACTCTGCTGATAAGCTCTTTGTCAGGAATGTGTTTTGCAAATATTTCTTACAAATCTGTGTCCTGCTTTTCATTTTAAGTGTCTTTTCAAGAGCAGACATTTTAAATTTGATGAAGACCAATTTGTCAGATTTTTTGCTTGTGGTTTATGTTTTTTTGTGTCCTAAGGAAACTTTCCTTAACCAAAATATTTTCTCCTACATTCTATTCTAGAAGGTTTTTAGTCTTCTCTTACATTTAGATCTAAAATCCATTTCAAGTAACCTTTTGTATGTGATACATGGTAAGGGTTGAGATTTTTTTCATTTTGATACCTAATTATTTGTTAGCACCACTTGTTGAAATTAGTGTTTTTCCCCTTGAATAGCTTTGACACCTCTGTCGAAAATCAACCGCCTATATATATGTGGGCCTATTTCTTAACTCATTAGCTTGTTCCATCCACCTATTTAACTGTCTTTAAACAAATACCACACTCTTGATTACTATAATTTTAAAGCCTTATAAAATTTTACATTTTAAATATATAAAGGAATACTGATATCCTTCATAAACCTAAGTACTCCTGAAATTGTTGTTTATCATATAGTGTAGGTAGAGGCTTACAGTGATTTGGGGAGATATCATTCCTCTAAATATAGAAGAATTGCTATTCATAGTTGTTATTTTAGGTGGTCTGTTTTCCTGTGTTCTACAGGTAGAGGGTATATTGAACCCAGGGGATCCACAGATAGAATTCAGGGCATCCATGATCATGGATCTTGGAGAAAACCTATTTCTTTATTTTCATTAACCTCTGATTGAAATTCAGTGTTTCCTTCTATTATAAACGTGGACAACAAACCTCAGCATGACTGGCAGTACCTGAAACTCCTGCCAATAGAAGATGCAGATATTTTCATGTCACATTACAGCTGTGGCCAATATCTTCAAATATTGCTCACATTTATTGTTACTTCAAAATCATAGTAGTTTTTATTATTTATTTAAAAATATTTATTTGTTTGTTTTTGGCTGTGTCGGGTGGGTCTTAGTTGCGGCACATGGGATCATTCATTACAGCACGCAGGCTCTTCATTCCGGTGTGCGGTCTTCTCTCTAGTTGTGGTGACTGAGTGGGCTCCAGAGCATGTGGGCTCTGTAGTTACGGCACGTAGCCTCTGTAGTTGTGGCATGTGGGCTTGGTTGCCCTGCAGCACGTGGAATCTTAGTTCCCTGACCAGGGATCGAACCCACGTCCCCTGCATTGGAAGGCGGATTCTTAACCACTGGACAACCAGGGAGGTCCCCAGAGTAGTTTTTAGAACTGCTACTTGATCTGGTTATTTAATGAGTAATGAACACACATATTACTAAATTATCATTTTTAAAAGCTCTGTTGTTAACTATCTCTATATGATTGGCTTCCTTTGTCAAATTATGTATTTTACTATATGTTAAAAAACATTGCTTGAGAAGGGGCCCAAGGGGTCTCTGGCACAGAAATGGTTTAACTCTGCCCTCTGTATTCCCATTTCATAGACTTACTGCTTAGGCTGTCCTCCAGCCTGAGAGGTCCATTCAGAGTGTCTTTTATGCTTCAGTTTAGAACACTGCAATATTACAAGCTTTGGGTTATTTCATCTTATACCATATATAATATAATTATGATATATAACATATTATATATTATAAAGGTTCAATAAACCTTAATTAAACATGCGAGACTGAACAATGCTCCATGTCAGAATCTGGAGATTCAGTGGTGTTTCTCATGGTTCCTGCCTTTGAGTCACTTCGGCCCAGAAGTGCAGGCAGATAAGGAAGTAGGCCTGGCAATGTACTGTTCCTGTGCTCTCCACATGGCAGCCACCTAGATGATGTTCTTACTCCTCACCTGGGTGGCGGCAGAGGTGTGGGCAGAATATCAGCCACTGTTTCTCACAGGAATTGACACATATGAGGAAACCTAGAGAACAAGAAAGCATTAACCAGAATGGGAAGAGACTCACACAGAGGAAACCTGTGCAAGCACGAAACTTACCTCTGCCTGCAGCCTTGGGGCAGAGGAATGGCCAAGGGGGGAAATATGCATGGCCTGCCTTCCAACTCCCCCGGATGTGTCCGGGAAGACAATCCTTCTTTCCATGCAGAAGTCAAGCGGCTTCCCACTCTTGATGAGAATATTCAGCTTGCATTTGCTATTTTATCCCAGCAGGCGGAAGTTCTTTCTCTCAGGCTCCCCTCTTCCCCCACAGAAGCTATTAGGTGCAAAGCCCTTGGCTGAAGCAGCCCTTCCGGAAGGGCCCCTCCCCACTTCTTGTGCCTTCCTCAGCGCCTCTTCCACCCAAGAGCTCTCTCAGTGTGCATCCTTGTTTTCAGCCCGTTCCCTCCCTCCTGCACTAGTGAGTGGTACCTGAGACAGTGCTTAGATACCATGGTACAAATGGGAGGGACACCTGCGGACAGACTCACCGTCCCAGGTTCTCCTTCAGCACTTCAGCCCACAGGACCCAGTCTAGAGGGGTAGAGGTCTTCTCCCTCCTGGATTAATTATGAAGACATTCCCTGAAGCCTTTCCTCAGCCGGCCAGCAGCAGGGGTTCTCCAGCACTGGTAGCACCTGGGACAGAGCCTTTCCTGCCTGTGTCTGCTGAGGCACTGGGACCATTCCTTTGTGATGGGCTCTATTTTTCACTTTGTTTACCAGGGTCTAAATGGAGCAAATTCCACCCACACATCTTGGTAAGATAGGGGTGTGGGTGAAAAGTCTTTGTATTTTTGAGGGTTTCTGTTTACTTAAGGAAATTGCTTCATCTTGCTTGGTTATCGTTATGGGAAACAGGCTGCCTATCTTTGAGGGGTTCCTGCTTCCAGTTGCTGAAGTGATATTATACTTTCTGAGGAAGAGGACGGTGCTCTTTCTTGCCCTCTGTAGGAGAGGTTTTTTTTTTTTTTTTTTTTTTTTTTTGTCTTTTTGGAGGACATTTTAAATTATGACCATAAAATTTCATGGCTTCACTTACTGGGCATTAAGCGGATGCCCAGTAAGAGGATCAGTGGATTCATTTCCTTCCTTTCCTCACTAGCATGCTCTGAATGCTTTCACTGCTAGGCACAGGACCAACAGTAAAAATGATAGATTTCCTGCCCTTCTAGGTCAAATAGAGGAATACAAACATTTTAAAATTAAGCGCGACAAAGTGATATTGATGCTGTCACAGTCATCTGTGCGGAGTACCACTGGGGCATAATAAAAGAAGAGTACTTAAATGTGGGGGCAGGCTCATAAATACTGAAGGACAACACAGGAAAGTGTTGGCAGGAAGAGAAAGGGATGCTAGCCTTCCTGAAAGAAGGATCGGTGAGAGCAAAGTCCAGATGGAGGCAACACTTGAGATGCCGTGGGAGTTGCAGCAAGTCTGGATCATTTGAAACTGGGGTTAGATGGAGTGCAGAGAAAGACTATACGAATGAAATAGGCAAGGGAAGCATCATGGAAGATTTGGACGCCCTGCTTAAGAGTTTGGATTTTCCTGTCAGAAAACTGGAAAGCCATAGAAGAGTTATAAGTAGGGGTAGGAGACTGATGCCAAGGAAACCAAAGGGCAGTTATGAGGCTCTGAACTTAGTAGCAGTGGGACTGGAGAGGAGAGGCAGTGAGGAGAAAGGTAAGAGGTTGAAGGAACATGACTTAATGTTCCAATGGATTGGAAGGAGAGAGAAGTCTAGGGTGATTATAATTTTCAGCTGAAAGCTTACTTCACTGAAAAGGAGTATTAGAGGAAGAGTAGGTTTGACCAGAAGTTTAATTTTAGACATGTTGATTTTGAAGTGCTGGTGGAATGCCCATGGGGGTGGCCGTGTCCATCAGGCAGATGAATAAACAGGTCTAGAGCTCAGGAGAGAGAGGTAGCCTAGAAATTCAGATCTGAGCATCATCAGATACAGGTCCTTTTGGAAGCCAGGACCATGTCCCATGGAAAGTGTGTAGAATGAAAAAGGCCCAAGGACAGAACCTTCAATGGCAAAGACTAATAGTTAAAGGACAAATAGAGAAGAGGCTTCAAAGAAGGCAGATAGTGGAAGGAGAACAGTCTAGGAGCAGTGGCTCTTTTGGCTTCTGGGAAGCAACTCTTGGGGGTCAGATGTTCTCTCCATCTCCCTGAATCTTATAGCCTTCCTGTTTCTGTGTATTGGCTTTATCTCTTCTCTCTAATGACCTCTTTCTCTGCTCATTCAGTTTCTGACCCTCATAACTTTGGCTTCACATGGTCAAACACTGCCCCTAGAATCTCCTATATACCATGACTTTTCAACTTCCACCCCATACTTTTGTTTCAAACTCCTAAGGGAGAATCTGATAGGTCTCACTTTTCTTCAGGTCACATCAAGGATCTAGGTTGCCCTGACCAGGTGTGTACTCATGCTGCCATCAGCTGCGGTCCTGAGAGTCTTGGGTATAAACCATGGCTGTCTGTGTTCACCCCTTTGACAGGAGATACGGGCAAGGAGAAAAAAATGTGGTTAGTTAGGCTGAATGATATCTGTAGTTTTAGAAAGTTTACGGAAGGGGTTCCTCAACAATGGCAGACACCGTAGTATAGTCAAGAAAGTATCCTGTGGATCTGGTGATGTGGATGCCAGCTGCTGGGGTGGGGGGAGGGATCTGGTTGCTGGGAGTTGGCAGTGAATGAGGGAAGGAATTGGAGACATAGAGCTGTGGCTTCCCCTCAATCAGGATCTTTACCTCGAACTTTATAATATAAAGGAAGGGGGGTGATGTTGATACAGGACAGAGTCTAGTGGTGGTTTTCCTTTCTTGTCCTTCTCAAACATATGATTATGATTTAGTTATTTACCCTTGTTCTGTACTAGAGCAGTGGGTTTGGACCTATGAACACAGATAACGGAACTACCCTTAGAAAAAGGAGAAGGGATCCCTTTAAATGAGACTGTGGGAGGGAGGGAAGGAGAAGTGATGTGGGTAAATTGTAGGCAAGGTAAGAGGTTGGCAAAGGGCACTGAAGTCCACTCTGCAAAGTCTTTCCCCCTTCACTCCCTTCACTCCTTCACTTCTCCTCTCCTCCCTAATAGTTAACTGATAATTGAATGATCCTGCAGATTCTGAGATACCCTAAACAGATCTCATAGAGAATCCAAAGTAGGGTAACTGTCCTGGTCCTTTAAGACTGAGCAGGCTCTGCTGTTGGGGGCAGCACACCAAGGAAAGCCAGGCTGCTAGTAGGCTTGCTTTATGGTATAGCTTTCTTTGGAATGATCTGTAATGCTGATCTATTAGCAGGGGCTTCTGCCAGCTCTACCAGCATTCTGGGCAGCCCACCCAGTCTGCATTCTGCCCCCCAACCTAGCGATGGCCATGGTGTCATGGGCTACTTATAAAACATCATAGAACTCATTGACTCTGATTATGTAAATTCTCTCATTGACTCTCATTATATAAACTCTCTCATTATGTAAATAAAGGAACTGAGACCTGAAGAGGTGAAGTGATTTGCCCAGGGTCACATCCTTGGTGGCAAAACCAGGAATAGAACATAGGCTTCTCAACTCAAGGCTCAATGTTATTATTATTATTGTTTTAGTGTGATCATTTTCCCACTAATTTCTTAATATCCTGCCAATATCCATTATGTGATCAATGAGAGTCCTGGTTTTTCCTGAAAAGGTGATATTTCAGACGGGTTGTGAAAGGTGAGCAGAGCTCACCAGGCAAAAAGGTAAGGCAAAGGGTTTGACTTGGGCTAAGTGTGCAACATCTACTGCCTGGGATGAGGTAATTATCCCGCGCAGAGACAGAAAGTGACCATCAGAGGCCTCTCATGGCCTCTGTTTGAAATACCAAAAGCTTGCAACTGCATGCCTTCACCTGGCCATCCGTCCTAAGTGGACAAAACACACGCACCACCCATCACCTTGTCTGCTCACGCTCTTACATGTAACCTACTGTGCTCTTCCCCCTTCTCACTCATTCTCCCATTGCTGTGATCCTTTCCACTGAGGGCTTCTGCAAATCCTTATTTAGAGAAAACCAATGACCCTATACTATCACCTTATTCACCAAACACCTACCACCTGAAGCTTGGTTAACTCTCAAGGAACCATGTGCAAGTCTCTCCAGTGCCGGATGCTTATTTTCTCACATCACATGGACCAAAAGGAGAGGCTGAGTGGGGAGAGAGAGAGACCTTCTCCCTGGTCCCTGCTCTCCGTCTCATTGTAAATCCTCCACTGTTGAATAAAAGAAGTTGGATGTTAGCTGGCTATAGCAGTTGCCATCATTTGTCTTCTAACAAATTCCCAAGAAGATTTAACATTTATCTGTTGTCAACTGTTATTTTCCTAGATAATCTCTCTGAATGACATTTGTTTCCAATACTCTTCTCTCTCTAGATATTCTTCCTCAGTAACCTCTTGAACAGTCATGATTTAAAGAACCATTAATAGATCTTGAGCTCAAAGTTTCCTATGGGTTCTAGGTTGCATATTGGATATCTTCAACATGTGGGTATTTCACAGACACAGCATATCCAAAATTGAACAATAAGCAACCCCTAATTCCCAAACAACCCCTTAGACCTTTGTTCCTTCTTAGACTTTCTTCCTCAGTAAACGGCTGTGCTACTCAGCTCGTCACCCATGCTAGAAACTTGAGGAGAGGTGAAGGGTGAGTATCCTAGACTTCATTCTGTCTCACCTACAATATAGAATCAGTAACCAAGTCATGATAATTTTACCTCCTTGACTTAACTTTTTTCTTTTTCATTTCTACTTCCTCTGCCCTAATCAAGGCATTATCTCTTTTCATTTAGGTTTTTGAAATGGGGTCCTAACTGCTGCCCTGGCCTTCAGCTTGATTCTACTCCAATCCATCCTGTAGACTATATAGTCAGAGCAATTTTTCTAAAATAGAACTATAATCACATCACTCTCTTCTTAAAGTCCCTCAATGAACCTTTTATGCCTTGAGAGGAAATGTATCTCTTTGGCATGCCATTCATGGCTTCCATGCCCAGGACCCTGTCAACTGGTCTGGTCTTATCTCCATACTCACCATTCACATTAAACAGCTTTCAAGCCCCTAACGGAGTCATGCTCTCTCATGTTTTTGCAATAATTGTTGCTTGTCCTTATTGAGATGTTACTATATACAAGGATCTCTATTACTTGATCTCTTTCTGCTCATAACTGCATGTGGTTACCGTTTTTTCCCCAGTTGACAGATGGAAAAACTGAAGCACAAATAAATTAACCTAACTAAGGTCACACAGCTAGTGAGGGACATAACTGGGATTTGAACTCTTATCAGAGTTCAAAAAGAACCCATTCTTTTAACCACGATTTACAGCACTATTACTCTGTCCCTCCTCCTGGAAGACCCTTCTTTCTTCCTTCATTTAGCTTACTTGTACTTACCCCTCGGCCATTTATTCTGGCTTCTGCTTCCATCAAAATTCTGAAAAATCTCTCACAAAAAATGTCAATGATGGACTTCAGTGGGAATTTTCCCATTCTCTTCTTACTGGATCTTTCAAATGCTTCCAACCATTGGTTAATCCACAGGCCTTGAAATATCCTCTTCCTTGATTCACATGATGATCTGCTCCTGGTCTTTCTGCTTTATCTCTGGATGTGCTTTCGCAGCCACGTTTGCTGTTCACACTTCTCTATAGAAACTTCATATTGGAGTTTTAGTTTCTCCATTCTTTTCTTCCTATGCTTTTTGCACTGAGTGGTCTCATCCATGTTCTAGCTTCAATTTCCATCTATATGTTGATAACTTCTAAATTTGTATCCATTTTTTCCCTTTGTTCTACAGACCCTTTTAGACCAGTGCTTCTTTAATATTCCTTGAATTTCTCAAAAGTATCCTGCACTCAACATATCTGAAATGGAATTTTTAGTTTTCTCCCCAATATTGCTCTTCAGTGTACTTTAGCACCACCTTCCACCTAGAGAAACAATCTAGAAACTTTTATAGCCCATCAACCAAAGAGCACTAAGAACAAAACTGTAGTCCGAACTAGATTTATTTCGCTGACCGCAGCCAGGGGGCATGCACTCCAGGAGAATGGGGGGTTGTCTCCATAAGAGAGAGTTTTTAGGAACTTCCTACAGGATTTGGGCTTGTAATGCATGGCTGTAGGGAGTATTTAAAAACATGAGGTCCAGTTTTGAATTGGTGGTTGTCAAAAAGCTAGGGAAATTCAATAACTGGTCTTACTTATTCTTTTTTTAATATAGAAGGCAGGAGGATTAAAGTGGGTTGAGAGTAGTCACTGCTATGAAGTTGGAATTACATGTTAGCCAGAAAGAAAGAATGTTGAGAATGGGCTTCTCTGTCTTGTTCCAGACATGTCACTGAGTGGCCTTCTCTGAATATTGTCTATAATTGTCATTTATTTTGAGTTTTAGTACCTCCCAGTTTTAGTTAGATGATTTTGGAAAAAGTGATTTTAACTCTCAGCTTTAATTTTCCAATATAAAAAATAAAGCAAATATCTATTACTATTTGGAGCAGACAATTCAAGAACACTTTACTTATGATTTTAGTTGTACACAGATTTCCCTTCATTTTAATAATGAAACTCTTTTTAGGTGTCTCGGAAAAAAACAAATATTTTTCCTGCCATTTGCAAAAACAGTTCCATCTGACTGGTAGATTATGAGACCTATCCTTTAGAGGCAGGACAACCAGGAAATCATCAATTACTTGAAGTTTATAGAATTATGCATCCACCAATATCTTGACTGTCTCGAGAGGAAACCAAATAATTAAGGCCAACACAGAAGACCCTCAAATAATTGAGAAGTAAGACAGTATCTGTACTGGCTAAGCAGTTAGACTCTGAAGCCAGATGCCTGAATTTGAATCTTGACTTTACCATTCCCATGCCTCCTCCAACTTGGAGCAAGTTGCTGGACCTTTCTGTATTTCAATTTTCCCTTCAGTAAAGCAGAAGAAATAATACAGTCTCTTCCTCTTAGGATTGCTATAAAGATGAAGTAAGTTAATAAATACAAAGTGCTTAGAACAGCACCTAGCATAGAGTAGGCACCCAATAAATATTTAGTTGGCATTATTATTATAATCCATCATGTCATTTGGAGTTTAAAAAACCTTTTAAAATTTGAGTAGTTGCCAAGGACACTCTGTATAATGGTACGTAGGTATATAAGAGAAATATAAAGTTGGAGTAACCTCTAAAATTTTTAAAACAGATCTGGCTGCTCAAGAAGACTCCTTCAGAGAGAGCTCTCAGATGCCAACACACTTGAGAATAGTGAATCTGGAATTATGTTAACATATTGGAAGCTTCCACGGAGACTGCAATGGTGAAAGAGCAATTTGAATAGTAGACTTTCAAAACTGTCAAAGAAATTGATGATGTATCCCTTCTTGCCAGAAAGGGGCTTATGCAACACCTTTGGACTGCATATAAGAGGAACTACTGGGGGCGATTTCAGGAAATCTATAACTGAAGTGGCTCATTCTTCTCTTCCTGTCAAGCTGGCCATTTTGACATCTATTTACTACGTGTAAGTGGGGTAAAATTTGTTTTGATTATGACATCTGTTTAAATTGGCCTTCGGTGTCTGTTCATAATTTCAGTTAAACTATGTGCTTTTAGCATTTACTAGACTGGAGGTGGATTCTTTGGGGAAGAGAAAAACAGAGGTTACAAGAAAGATTAAATTGTAGGTTATTATTATTTTTTTAATAATCAAATGGGGCACGTTGAAAAGTTCTTTGTATTTATTCTTATATTTGGTGACTGGTCATTTGTGCAGTTTTGGAGGGTATCTTTGAATTTAATTTATTGGCACACTTATGTAGACATCAGTTATCTGAACTGATTTCTGTCTAGTCATTAGTAGATTGCTTGCCTATGTTTCCTTATATTTTATGTACAAATATCTAGGCAGGAGCCTATTCAGGGTTTGCAGTTCATTGTTATTGAAGCTGTCTGTGGATTCTATGTTTAACCATCAATGATTTCCCAAGCTGGCAGCTTTTATGAAAAGAACTAAATCCAAATTTGGCCCTGGATTGAAAAAAGCAGAGTTCCTAAATAGTTAATATATATGATATACTTAATAGTATTATCAATCTTTAACTAGCAATTCTCCTTCTGGGAATGTAGTCATACAGAGTAAATGATTGAAGAAGAGAATAATGTCATATGCCCAAATGTATTCACAACAGTCTTAGGCACAATAGCAAGAAGTTGGAAGGTCTAACAATAAAATAATGGGTAAATAGAGTATATGTCATTAGGATGGACTCTTAAGTCATTAAAAATGATCACAATGAAGGCAGTGTAGAATTATGGGGAAATGTTTCTTACATAATATTAAGTAAAAGAGGCAGAATATAAATGGTATGTTGATTGTTAAGGCAGATATAAACAAATGCATTTGGACCGACTGAAAATAACTACTTGGTGGTGGGAATGTGAGTAATTTAACTATACTTGCTTCATTTTTTTTTAAACCAAAAGGGAGAAAGTAAAGAGTTTTAAGTAGCATGATCATATTATTTGAGAGCCAAACTCCTCATTCATTTTTCATGGATTTGTAAAAATCACAGCTTGTATGTTAACTCAATTTGAGGTTTAGCCCAGGAACCTGATTTGTTTGCCTCAATAGATCCACTGTATCTTGATTTTTAAAATAAATTCTATGAAAATTCCAATGTCAACTGGTCTGCTATCTTTATTAATATGAAAAGATCACATGGGTGAAAGATACTGTAATCAGAGATAAACAGAAAAAGCACAGAATAAAATGTGAAGCATCTACCAAAAGATATGAAGGCCTTTTGAAGAGTTCCTAATTTATATATATGTTAGAGTTTTATGGTAAACATACAGATAATACAGAACATTTTCACATTCTTAAATTTTACTTACAAACTAAATCTTTTACATTATACTGAAAAGACATAGCCTTAGTCAGTTGTGAGAAATGGCTGCAAAAAAACCCCCAATTCAATCCCCAAATTTATTAACAAGTCCTGTTGGAGTAATGCCTGTTAAAAAATGTCAGCTTGGGCTTCCCTGGTGGCGCAGTGGTTGAGAATCCGCCTGCCGATGCAGGAGACACGGGTTCGTGCCCTGGTCCGGGAAGATCCCACATGCCGCGGAGCAGCTAGGCCCGTGAGCCATGGCCGCTGAGCCTGTGTGTCCGGAGCCTGTGCTCCACAACGGGAGAGGCCACAACAGTGAGAGGCCCGCATACCGCAAAAAAAAAAAAAATAAAAAAAAAATAAATAAAATAAAAAATGTCAGCTTAAGGCAGAAGGGATTTGTGAAATTCTGGTCTCCTTTGTATTTATTCTTCGGCAGTGACTGAAGAGAGGGAGGTCTAATATTCTTAGGTACAGACCTCTCGAGCATGAGGCAAGATGTGGTCCATTTAGGGTAGGGCTGTGACTGAGTACCCTCGGGATTTGCATGCTCCCTAACCTTGGAATGCAGCAGATACTAAGGGGCCTGGCAGGGTCTTCTGTGTTCTTGGGCATAAAACTCTCTCAGAGGAGCCTTAAAGAGGCTGTCTTCTCAAATGTTAAGCACTTGGGGGTCTCTTAAAATACCTATTCTGACTGAGTAGGTTTGGGGTAGGGACTGAGATTCTGCATTTTTAACAAGTTCTCAGGTGATGCTGATGCTGTTGGTCTGCGGAGTGCAGTTTTGCATAGTAAGACTCTAAGCTCAGCTTACCTGAGGAATAAAAAGTGATGCAGGGAATCTCCTGCTTAATCTTTGCTTCCCATATTATTTCTATGACTGGAAGCTAATCTTTGGACAAGGAAGCATGCCACTGGCGTGGACTTCAAAGTAAAAAGAAGTGTTATTACATACTGGAATAATTTCTTACAATTTTAACTTATCACTCTGGTGTCCAGAAAGATCAGTACTGGTAACTAAGAAGTATACTCTATAACTCATATGTTGAAGTTTTAAGCATTGCTATATGCCCACCAGCTTTTTGGAATGTTATTGTCCTAACATTATGCTGTGTGGTCATCTATCTGGTTAGTTGTTTTTAAAATTTTCTTTGGAATTTTCAAATTTCATTTACAGGCCTCTTTATAAAACCCCCTCTCTGATTCTTCTGGGGTGGCCCCTGTATATATGATATATAAAATGTCAAAGTAGTTGGTATTTAATAATTGGCAATTATCTTTAGGTTTATTTTTAGTAATTATCTTAAGATTTATTTTAAATTTTTATTTATTTTTTATTTTATTTATTTATTTATTTTGGCTGCGTTGGGTCCTCATTGCTGCGCACGGGTTTTGTCTAGTTGCAGCGAATGGGGGCTACTCTTCATTGCAGTGCACGGGCTTCTCATTGCAGTGGTTTCTCTTTGTTGCAGAGCACGGGCTCTAGGCACATGGGCTTCAGTAGTTGTGGCTCGTGGGCTCTAGAGCGCAGGCTCAGTAGTTGTGGCGCATGGGCTTAGTTGCTCCGTGGCATGTGGGATCTTCCTGGACCAGGGCTCGAACCTGAGTCCCCTGCATTGGCAGGTGGATTCTTAACCACTGCACCACCAGGGAAGTCCCAAGATTTATTTTAAAATTAAAATTAATATCATGGGCAGGAAGCTTCTTGGTTTTCACTGATCTTCCTAAGTAAGTTAAAACTAACCACTATCTGGCACATATATACAATGGAGTATTACTCAGCTGTAAAAAGGAACGAAACTGAGTTATTTGTAATGAGGTGGATGGACCTAGAGTCTGTCATACAGAGTAAAGTAAATCAGAAAGAGAAAAACAAATACCAGATGCTAACACACATATATGGAATCTAAAAAAACAGTACTGATGAACCTAGTGTCAGGGCAGGAATACATACGCAGACATAGAGAATGGACTTGAGGACACAGGGTGAGGAAGGGGAAGCTGGGATGAAGTGAGAAGAGTAGCATTGACATGTATACACTACCAAATGTAAAATGGATGGCTAGTGGGAAGCTGCTGCATAGCACAGGGAGATCAGCTCGGTGTTTTGTGACCACCTAGAGGGGTGGGATAGGGAGGGTGGGAGGGAGACAGAAGAGGGAGGGGATATGGAGATATATGTATACATATAGCTGATTCACTTTGTTGTACAGCAGAAACTAACACAACATTGTAAAGCAGTTATACTCCAATAAAGATAAAAACAAAACAAAACAAACTAACCACTATCATTGGTGTTCAATTCTTTCAAAAGTGGCCTCGGGCTGCCACTTTTAACTTTAAATTGCAAAGTTCTGATTTTAACTTAGCATATACTTACAAGACAATAAAAGCCAAGTATGAATCTATTATCCAAAGTAGTAAAAACAAAATACATTATTTGGATTGTCAATGGGATTCTTATCATTGAATCTTTTTTTCTTAAATCTATGAACAGTGAGCTGAAAGATCCCTTAAATGTGTTTCCTGTAAGAACACATTTTTATAGAAAATACATTTACATGGTTATTTGTTTAGTTTTGAATATAGTACTATACACCTTAATTCTTTGGCCCACCAAAGTCTGGAGATCACAGGGTTAGACAAAAGGAAAGAACAAAAAGGAAGTCTGTAAGCAGACACTGGGCACTGAAATCATTATGCTTTCAAGATAATAATTAAACCCTAGAGTGAATGAAAAATGGGTGAACGGTTCTCAAGTATTACTGCTTGCTCCTTGGGTGTATATTACTATTTTGATACTAACAATCTATATCCTTAATACACACTATTGAATTAATTTGTTGTTCTGAGAATTGAGGTTAAGTGTGAAAACACCAGTTTATACATGTTCAATAAAGTTTTATTGGACTTTATATGTCTTACTTGATCAGAAACACATATACTCTGTTTTTGGAAAAGTCAGAGAGATTTCATCTTCTTTTTCCTATTTTTCCAAGGTGGCATTTCTATTTTGGCCCTGACAAAAAGCTATCCTACCCTTCTTATGCATTTGCATCTTGTAGACAGTTTAGAATCTAAAAATCAAGTCATAAATTCAATGTGTATTTGATGTAACTCCACCAGGCTACTATGACCTTCAGAAGCTCTGTAACACTGCTTTATTTATTAACTAAACAAAGCTCCAAGAGATATAAAGTTTTAATTTTCATAATAATAGAACAGTAAGGAGATATTGGTTGAATTTACTATTGTTTCATTAATCTTAAAGGTAGGAAGTATGCTATTAACAGCAGCAATTTTAATGAAATCCTTTCTTTTCTAAGCATCTGCAACCAATTTATAAGAATGAAAACACATTACCAAGAATCTCATTAACAAAAGTGTATATTAAAACTGTGTTAGAGATCTAAAATATGAAGCTTATTTAAAAAAATTCAGATCTGTTTATTTTCAAGAGAAATGGACAGTATTTGCTATTAATTAGAGAAAGAAAATCATTTACCTTGCAAAAGCTTTCAGTTCCTACACTGTAAATGTTGATCCTCAAAACTTCTAAATATTACTCTTCAGTACAGTAAAACTTGCTGTGAAGGGATGACTTCCCAAACATAGTATAAACTGGTAACATGAATGTAAATGTGGAGCCTTTAAAGGCATTGTTTACATACGTAAAAAGATGGTCAACATCCTATACATTAAAAGTGAACCCTCTCCTTTGCCTTCAGTTTTAAGTTCTTGTCCTTTTGGATTAAAGTGGAAATAGAGGACTAACATTTTTTCTTTATGATTTAAAAATCTGTCCTTTATGCCTTTATTCACAGAGGTTTACCTGCACAATTATATTGCCTACTAAAATTGGAAATAGTCTGAAGCCACCAGAGCACCAGAGGTGTCTGTTGTCAAAATCAAATGGATCTGGAATTGTTTTATCTTTCCCGTGAAACACATTATTTGAGTATAGTTTGCTCGATGGAAAACCACCATCAACTAATTTTCTTAAAAGATTTGTGGCAGTATTAGAAGACTGGATTCTTTCCTGAGAGGGCAGCTAACTCTGAATACATGTGCATTTAGTTCAACATGATTAGCTGATGCACACCAAATCCCATGTTGACTAAATGGAAAGCAATGTGTTGAATTTCAGGTTGGAATTTGCATACTTCCTCTATTTTTCTAAAACCCAACATGTTCAATCATAACTGTCTGAGTACAAATTAAAGGCTTTTCCTCCCATGAATTTTAAATACACACTACTCTGTTCTGTGCTGAAATGTGTTAACTCTTATTCTGGATTGTTCATTGAAAAATTCTGATAAAAACAGTACAATAAAAAAAGGTCTTTCATTGACAGAACATCTGCAAACTTAATGAGGAAATCCACTGAGATAAATACATCAACTAATAAATTCCCATACATGTAGCCAGTAGTATCACTGGCCAAGTACAAATCATCTGGGAAGGTTTGGAGACTTGCAGTTCCTTTGGTCACAGGTTAACCAGAGCATATATTTTACATAACATTATTTCTTAAACAGTCCACTCCTCCATGAAAACAAGCCATTCTACTGACCACATTTAGAAACAACCCAAAGGAAACTATAATTAAGGGGAAGAATGGGACAGAAGTCAACAATCTAGGACATAGTTCATGGTAAAGCATTGTGTGTTTATGTAGACACTTTCTTCTTCTCCTCCCAAATGTCATTATCTAACTCTTAACTCTTCCATATGCCTCTCATATGTGTTTCAATGACTAGATTATGAACTCCTGAAGATTAGGAACTATCAACAGCTTTTAAATCTTTCTCCCCAACCTTAAGTGTTATAGTCACATAGTTGTGAACTAACAAGATAGTAGGTAACTGAATTACATTTAACATCCACAAAGTACTTTTATTGAGATGTAGGAAATTAATAGAGGATTAATTGCAGGTTCAATATAACAGTTATATGATTATTTATGTTTTATTTTTCTTCTTTCGGCAATTTTGGCATATTGCATTTCTTTGCGAAAAATTTCCTTTACACAAATGTTCAAATTTATCAGTATAAAGCTGTTCATAATATTCATACCATTCTAATTTTTGTAGGATCTATAGTGATGTTCCCTTTTATATTCCTTAGTTATTTAACTGTTTTACTTTTTTAAAAATGATTATTCTTTCAGAGTTGTGTCAATTTCATTAGTTATCTAAGAACCAACTTTTAGAGGTGTTAATTATCTCTCTGTGTGTTTTTCTTCCACTAACTACTAATCTTTTGATTTTTGGTCTTTTTCTTTTCTAATATGTGTTCACAGCTAATGTTTCCTTATATCATGGTTTAGCTCATCTTACAAGTTGTGATGTCTAATTTGTAATGAAAATTACAATGATCTGTAATGAAAAATTATAATTTTTTCATTATAATTCAATTCAATTATTTTCATTAGTATTCAAAATATTTTCTGATTTCCACTTTCTTCTTTGACTCGAAAGGTATTTAGATGTATAATTCTTAAATTTAAAGCATATGGGACCTTATCAAAATACCAATGCATTTTTCACAGAACTTGGACAAATAATTCTAAAATCTGTATGAAAACACAAAAGTCCCTGAAAAGCCAAAACAGTCTTGAGAAAGAATAACAAAGCTGGGGGTATCACGCTCCCTGATTCCAAATACTACAAAGCTACAGTAATCAAAACAGTATGGTGTTGGCACAAAAACAGACACATAGATCAATGGAACAGAATAGGGAGTCCAGAAATGAACCCACACTTTTATGGGTAATTAATCTCCAACAAAGGAGGCAAGAATATACAATGAGGAAAAGGCAGTCTCTTCAACAAACAGTGTTGGGAAAACTGGACAGTTACATGCAAAAGAATCAAAGGGGACTACCCTCTCAAACCATGCACAAAAATAAATTCAAAATGGATTAAAGACTTAAATGTAAAACCTGAAACCATAACACTTCTAGAAGAAAACATAGGAAGTAAGCTCTTTGACACTGATCTTAGTAATATTTCATGGAAATATTACTAATATTATATATTAGTATATATAATAATAATATTATTATTATTATATAATATATATAATATATAATTATATATAAATATAATATAATATATATATTATTATATATATTATTATATATATAACTATATATAATATAATATTATATTATATATAATAATAATATTATTATTATTTCCTGAAATATTATTATATTTCAGGAAATATTTCATGGATATGCCTCCTCAGGCAAAGGAAACAAAAGCAAAAATAGACAAATGGGACTACATCGAATGGAAAGGCTTTTGCACAGCAAAGGAAACTAACAAAAAAATGAAAAGGTCACCTACTGAATGGGAGAAGATATATGCAAATGATACATCTGATAAGGGGTTAATATCCAAAATATACAAAGAACTCATACAACTCAGCATCAAAAAACCCCCCAACAACCCAATCAAAAATGGGCAGAGGATCTGAATAGACATTTTTCCAAAGAAGGCATACAGATGGTCAAAAGGCACATGAAAAGATGCTCAACATCACCAATCATCAAGGAAATGCAAATCAAAACCACAATGAGATATCACCTCACACCTGTCAGAAATGGCTATCAATGAAAAGAACACAAGTAACAAATGCTGGAGAGTGTGTGGAAGAAAGGGAACCATCGTGCACTGTTGGTGGGGATGTAAATTGGCACAGCCACTATGGAGAACAGATGGACATTCCTTAAAAAACTAAAAATAGAACTTCATATGATACAGCAATTCTACTCTTGGGTATTTATCTGAAGAAAACAAAAATACTAATTTGAAAAGATAAATGCACCCCTGTGTTCATTGCAGCATTATTTACAATAGCCAAGATATGCAAGATATGGAAGCAACCTAAGTGCTCCTCAGTAGATGAATGAGATGAATGGAAACAGAAGATGTGACACACACACAATGGAATATTACTCAGCCATAAAAAAGAATGCAATTTTCCCATTTGCAACAACATGGATAGACTTGGCGGATATTATGTTAAGTGAAATAAGTCAGACAGAGAAAGACAAATACTGAATGATTTCACTTATATGTGGAATCTAAAAAGCAAAACAAATCAATAAGCATAACTAAACAGAGACAGACTCATAGATACAGACAACAAACAGGTGGTTGCCAGAGGGGAGTGGGTCAGGGACAGGGAGGAAGAGAAATAGGTGAGGGAGATTAAGAGGTACAAAACTCCAGCTGCAAAACAAATGAGTCATGGGTATGAAATGTACAGTGTGGTTGGCAAGGGTGGGGGAGTGGGGAAGGGATGAACTGGGAGTTTGGGGTTAGCAGATGCAAACTATTATATATAGAATGGATAAACAACAAGGTCCTACTGTATAAAACAGGGAACTATATTCAAAATCATGTGATAAACCATGATGGAAGAGAATATATTGATAAAAAAGAATATATATATATATATATGTGTATGTATGTATGTATGACTGAATCACTTTGCTGTATAGCAGAAATTAACACAACATTGTACATCAACTATACTTCAATTAAAAAAATAACTATGCATTATCTTCGTATGGTGACAGATAATAACTGGAGCCATCATGGTGATCATCTTGAAATGTATAGAAATATCAAATCACTATGTTGTGTAACAGGAACTAACGTAGTGTTAATTGTAGGTAAATTATACTTTAAAAACAAACAAAAACTCATAGAAAAAGAGATCAGGTTTGTGGTTACAAGAGGAGGGGGATGGGGTGAGGGGGAATTGGATGAAGGCAGTCAAAAGGTACAAACTCCCAGTTATAAGATAAATCAGTAACAGGGAACATAGTGCACAACATAAATATAATTAACATTGCTATATGTTATATATGAAAGTTTTTAAGAGAGTAAATCCTGAAAGTTCTTATCACAAGGAAAATGTTTTTTTCTTTCTTTAGTTTTGTATCTACATGAGGTGATGGATGTTCACTAAACTTATTGTGATAAACATTTCATGATGTATGTAAGTCGAATCATTATGCTGTACACCTTAAACTTAAACAGTACGGTATGTCAATTATATCTCAATAAAACTGGAAGAAAAAAATAAAGCATATGGAAATTTCATATATTTATTTATATATGTACATTCATATACATATATGTGTATACACACACACAAACACACATATATATGGAATGGAATACTACTCAACCATCAAAAAGAATGACATTTTGCCATTTGCAACAAAATGGATAGACTTGGTGGGTATTATGTTTAGTGAAATAAGTCAGACAGAGAAAGACATATACTATATGTTATCACTTATATGTAGAATCTAAAAAATGAAACACACCAGTGAATATTTGTTCACTAGTTTATATTTTGTTTAGAATAACAAAAAAGAAACAGACTCACAGATATAGAAAACAAGCTAATGGTTGTGAGTGGGGAGAGGGAAGGAAGGAGGAGCAGGATAGGGGTAGGGGATTAAGAGGTACAAACTACTATGTATAAAATAAATAAGCTACAAGGATATACAGCACAGGAAATATCGACAATATTTTATAAAAACTATAAATGGAGTATAACCTCTAAAAATTGTGAATCACTATGTTGTACACCTGAAACTTATATAATATGTAAACCAACTATATCTCAATTTAAAAAAACATGTATTAAAAAAAGCAGTCAATTTAGCTCATAGCCATCTAGGAAAAAATGAAACCTCATGCCTCATGACAAAGACTTTGGAATAACTATGTATGTTAGAGAGGGTAATAATAATAATTATTATTATGCACAGTAGCTAGAAATGCCATTTAAAGAACAATCATCAGATTCATGTAGTGTGGGAGGGCTTTTGCATAAGTCTCAGAATTTATACCTATAGATATAGAGCAATCACTGTTAGAAATTAATCTAAAAATGAATATTAATCTTAAAATGAGAGATTATGTCAGCAAGCAAAATTGCTGTGAAACATACTACTGAGCATAAAGTAATGTTCTTCATCCAGTAATCAAATCCACTTTTAAATGTGGACAATTCCTCAAATTTTGAATGGGGACACTAAAAATCCATTTGTAAGTTGTCTGATTAGAATCTAGAACACATTTTTTCCCTACAAAATCAATGTCATAACTTATAAATAAGTTCCCATTTCTCTCCCTCTAGGACATTTAAAAAACACAACTATTGCTTTTATATTATGCATTATGTTCCAGGAATTAAGTACTTTACATGGAGAGCCGCAACCATCTGCATCAATGTTGACAGAGCTATGGGGTCTAAGAACTGAGACCACCTGTTTCAACATGATTTATTTGTTTGTTGCACGAAAACTTTCCCCAGGAAAGATAAGACTGTAAACCAATAAATAACTTGTTTGTTTCAGGAAATTCCCATATATTACTTTATCTCAGACAAACAATCTGCTTTCCTTGGCAGAGAGTTCACTTATCAAGCAACAGTTTACTTATCAAGACTTGGTTCAAGACCCTCACCTTGCTGTAGATACTAACCATAAAACTTACGTCATGAAATTTCCCCAATCCCAGTCTGTTCTCCACCTTAAAAAAGCTGCCTTAAGCTCCTTGAGCCCAGACTTCCAAATCTTATAAATATCCTTTCCTGACTTCCTCCTTCAGAGACAGTCAAGACTGTCAAGGGGAAGTCCTCTATTGCTGAAGAGAATTCTAATAAACTTAGTTTTGCTTGATTAACAGGGTGGCTGGAGATATTTTGGGGGATTTGAATAACATATATTTAGTCCGTTAATCCTCTTAACAACCTTATGAATAAATTCTATTCTTACGTTATTTTTTACAGATGAGAAAACTGAGGCACACCGAATAGTTAAGTGACTTAGGCAAGGACATAAAACAACTTAAATCACATGAATCTAAACTACGGTACTAATATTACTGAGTCCTTCATTCCCCTAAGTCTATTGATTTGAAGATACCCTAAAGAATCCTATGCCCTGATCCTCTCAGTCTTGTTCAGTAATTATAGTTCTAATTACTGTAATTAGTAATTTTATTGTCTTCCGCACTGAACTCTGAGGACAGGGACATGTCTTGTTTGCCTCCATACTGCCAGTGCCTACCTAGCATAATCTCTGACACATGGTAGGCATTCAATAAATGTTTATAAAATAAATATTAAATAAAACCCTACTTTACAAATGAGGCTCTGAGATATTAAGAGTCGTGCTTTAACTCACCCAGAAGGTAATTGTCAGAATCGGTGCTCCTGCTGATGTACCACTCTTTAGTTCAACTTGTAAACGAGTTCTCAAAGAGCCGGTTTTATGAGATGAGTCTACAAACAGTGCAACAGGGACTCACGTGTATAAAGTCCTACTAAAATATTGTATTTCTTTGCTTTCTGCTGAAATGTTATCATCTCAGTGTGACCGTACAGATCATCTCATGTTGATTAGATGCTGGAATCTCACATTTGTCTCTGATTAATAAAAAATGGAAAGCTTTAATTGGTAAATGCAATTTCTGACAATGTTTTGAAACACTGGAAAGTTACTACACTTTCCTTGGTATTAAAACATTTGTAATTCACTTCTCTTTACCCATATAAGTAGAGCTTTACCCATATAAGGTTCTTTTTTTTCTTTATTATAATGAGAACTGAATGTTATATAATATTTGGGCATCAGAAAAAAAGTTTAAAATTTTACATAGAAGTTAAAATTATGAAAGGAAAGAAGGTAGGCTTGGAACGGTTTCCTGCTCCTGAGATAGATACTCATATAGCAAACAATATAAGGAATTGAAATAGAATAAAATAAGCAACCTAAGGAGACGCATCAACCAAATGCAAATGTGTGAACCCTGTTTTGATTTTGAATTGAACCAACTGATATAAAAGACATTTTGAGCCAATCACGGAAATGTGAATGAGGATAAGTAATAGATCATTATCGAAAGAAATCTTTAACTTAGAAATATATATTTACATATTTATGTGAAATAACAAATTGCTTGAGATTTACTTTAAAATTCTCCAGGGAAGGTGAGTATGGGTGGCAAATGTGTGTCTGTGTGCACTTTCATGTGTGTCCTGATGAAACGAGATTGGTAAAATGTTTATAATTACTGAAGTTTGTGCTGAGTACATGGGGATTTATTATACTCTACTCTCCACTTCTGGACATGTTTAAAGTTTTCCAGCATAAAAAACTTAAAAGATGGCTCATTTTCCCAGTGTTGTACTAGGTATACAAAGCACCTGATCATTCACACATATACTGGCTACAAACTCAGTGTCACAACCCAAAGCAAAAAATTATTCTCATCTGTGTATAGACTCTAAAATTTAAGAAAGCAGTTACTTCTTCTTCTGGGAGAATTTTATGCAGTCTCTAGCTGAGAATCAAGGAAGCTTTTTCCCAGTTGTCCATCTCTTCTGTGTGTATTACAAACCTCAAGTTTTCTGCTAATGAAAGGACTCTGTACCACCCTGGGCAGAGTGGGGGTCTCCTCTTATTCACTCCTGCTTCTCCTAGATTGGTTTTTACAGAGTACCAGATGATTCATAAAGTGCCAACCCATCCTTTATTTTAGTGAGATAAATAGCTCCAAGAATCCTTAAAGTGAATATCTCAATTATAAGACACATATTCCTTTAAGGACACAGAATATTTCCTTCTGTAATTTGGATTAAAACACAGTATAAAATATGCTTTATATTAAGCACTTTTTATGTCTGGCCTGCTTCCTGGGTATTTATTTAAGCGTGACTTTTTCTCTCCTGATAACATGAAAAATCCTTCCAAAATGTGAAAGAAAATGCTAATGATCTTCAGGACCAACTAGTTTTACTGTATCTATACCTATACCTTTCATCTGATTTTAAGCTGGTAAAAAGTCAAAATGTGATATGTAGCAAATACCAAGGGTCTCAAATACTGAACAGGAAACAAGGCTCAGATTACAATGTCCTATAGATGTACTAACTCAGAAATGTAGCTCAAATCCTTTTATAATATTTTCATGAGTTCTTGATTTTTTTAAAATTAATGTATGCTTTGACAATGGAAAATGGATTAAGGCATTCTGTTGTTAGCTATTATTTTATTGCCTATCTAAAATATATAGCAATGTTTTTCAAATATTTATGTAACATGGTATTAATGTTTAGAAAAGCAAAATTAGCAATTGATTCCACAAACAGATACATCTAATACCTTGCTTCAATTGAAATCACTGCTGCTTCTTCAGCGCAATAATGGCATAACATCTGGGAGATTTCACAGGATCAAACAACTTCACAAGCGCAGACCACGCAATATCATCCTGCAAATTGGTAAGTGATTTAAATAGGCAATTACTTGTTGAAGATAAAAATGAGAGATGTTAGACTACATACTGGAATATAAAAACTGCAAGAAAAACAAACTATATAAAAGAAAATTATTCTTTGTTGAATAAAATTAACATTTAGAAATTCACCTTTGGGAATTTATGTTGAGGAAATAATTAAAGATGTGCATAGAGTGAACCACAAGGCTACTCCTTGCTGCAATTGTGAAAAACTGGAAGTGGCTAGAGACAACTGGGTATTACTTAAATAAATTATATGATGAAACATTATTCAGCTTCTGCAGTACACTTAATGAGATGGAAAAATTCTAAATAAAACAAATGAAACAAATTAGATGCAAAACTGCATTTACAATTTGATTCCAATTTTAATTAAAGTAGAAATAATATGCTCATACATACACATGCAACAAACATATATTAGAAGCTCTAGAAAACATCAATAATTTAATAGCTAATGCTGAAAGGTGAGATAAACATTACTTTTGATTTTTTAAATATTCTTCATTTAAAATTTTCTAACATAAGTGTGTATTACTTTTATAATAATAAAATATTAACAAAATGAACAATTATATGATTTCTATCACTTCATTACCAATCTGTTAAACTTGGTGCATACTGTTTTGCCTACCTATTTTATTTAGGTCACTGGAAATTGTTTTGAAAGGGAAATGATGAGTTCCTAGTAAAATAAGGCTGATTCTGTGACCTAACAAGCTGAGAACCAAAAGATTCCAGTGATTTTGAATTAGTTAGTAGCTTAGGAAAGTAACTAATTATCTAAATATTTAAAAATTGCCTTTCTCCATAAAAATACCAATTATTAAAATCCATTTGTTCCAAGTAGTTTGCTGAAAAGAAGTAAAGCTCTCCATATGATAAACAAAATTATTAAAATAAAGAGTTTATACTGGAAACAAGGCTGAATCCACAAATGGGCTTAATTTTAAAGAGCTCAAAAACATAATTTTCATCATAGCTTAGAGTAGAATCTGAAAAACACATTTTTCCCAAAGATAACAAAAAATCATATTTTTTGGTCATTCAACAAAGATAAAACAAATAAAACTGTGAAAAAAACAGAAGCAATTATCAGTAATGAGACAGAAATTTCTACACTGCAGAGTACATATGTCCAAAAATTCAAAAGTGAATTAAAAGGTGATTCTTACAAAATGAAGCATAAAAATGATATCTTTTACATCTGGCCTTTATTGATTTTAGCTATACAATATGTCATATGTGATGGTTTGTGTGCATCGTCTACTGTATAGTAATTACCATAAAATTAAAAGAATGTAAACTTTATTATAGTAGCTTTGCTAGAAACATCTGTTGTACATATGTTTTTGTTTCAAAAGAGATGGAAAGAATATTTAGAGTTGGAAAATATAATGAGAAAAATTATCTTACTAGGTTTATGTGAAAGAATGTTATCCTAGTTATAAGCAGATCCATATTACTGGGTTTAATAAATATATTTGTTACACATTTAAAATTAACATAATTTTTAAAAATTAACATAATTTACCTGCTCTTTCAGGTAGCAAAGTCGATCCAGAAGAATCAATGTCTCTATGCAAGGAGCCAGAACAACTTTCAACTAAAAGAAAGAATAAGATAGGACAGTGGTACTTTAAAACAAACAAAAATACTAGCTTAACACTTGTTTAAGAAAATGGTATCTACAGAAACTCATATAAGGCCAAATTTCCAATACCCATTGTACCTCTTCAGAAAATAAATACCTCAGAGATCAAAAGTTTTTCTTTAATAGTAAAAGGAAAAGAATGTCCTTTGAGTGACTTTGGGGTAGAACCCAAAAGCAATCATACATATGTGATAGAAAGCTTTTAAAAGGGTACTAAGAATGAAATTCATTAAAAGGAATGCTTGTGAAATAACTGCATTGAGACCAATATGTGTTCAAAGAACTCTAAAACTTCTTTCCATGCATTTATAATACACTTTAAGAGAAATCTACCATGTGTTCCTTTTATTACATTACTGACACCTAATATAGTTCTAAAATAGGAAATGATCCAAAACGGTTTTTCTACATTAAGAGGAAAACAACACAGATTTGTTGGCCCCATAAAAAAATTTAATAGGATCCTACTCAAGTCTAGCAACATATTCAATTTAGTATGTTTAATTCTGAGATTTACCATATTAAAAGCCTCCAGCTCATTCATTCTAGGCTTGTACTTCTCGTAATACTCCATTATAATTTCTTCTGGCAGCTTCAAGATAAAACAACAATAATAAATTTAATAACAGTTAAAAATATTTTTTTTCTAATCAAACATACCCTAAAGTAAAACAAACATAACAATTTAAAACAACCTTAGGTGTCTGAAGAGCTCTAAGGATATTCATGAAGCAAGTCAATATAACTAAATTCTTTCATTTAAATCTTCTGTACCAATATAGGTTATTCAGTATATCCTAAGTAAAATAACCAATAACAACCTATTAACTTTGTTTGATTTCAACAAGTAGTGATGAAATATTTACTTTCACTTGTTTCTATGCTTGGGGTGCACAGGAGGTAGGAGCTCAATGAACAGTTCTTGAACAAAATTAAAATTTAAACAATATATCTAAAACTATATATCCTAAAGAATAACTCAAAGGCAAAAGGAATACAGTAAGGACATATATTCATATTTAAGGTAGTTTCTTCTAATACCCACTTAACAAGTCCATCAACAAGCACTGCTTTCTGTTTTTTCTCTAAAACATATGACACCCATAGTACACTGAACCTTTGTGGTTAGTAGGCCATTTTCTAGATCACTTACATGTTTCTGTTCCCACCAGTTGAGCTTTATGCCTACTGAATTAACTGTATTTGTTCCTAAACTTGTTATTCCAGTTATATTATTATAATATGACATGAATAAATATTACAAAACCAATGAGATACAAATGCAAAAGGAAAAGTTGTTTCTCTATAAGTTGAATGCCTCTGTGAAAGGCCTGATAAAGGAAAGTCACCAGAAGAAATTGCCGTCAAATTATATGTGGTCAAAACAAATGAAAGACTGACTTAAAAGAGTCCAAAATCTGAAAGGATTTGTATTCAGATTTCCTTGAAGATATCTAAATATTTTTTCAAAGCCCCTATTATTTTTCTATTACATGAAATTTCTTTTGAATTCAAAAAACACAAAAGGGTAGGTAACAGTGACAAGTAAAGCTTTGTCTCATCCAATTTCTAGTGTAGCTTTCCAGAAAAGATCTCCCCTTTGGTATAGAACCCAAGCAGATTATGGCCTTCTCTCCAACCCTTTTAAAAATTTTGTACATCTTTGAATCAAATGAGTACCTCCTGGACCAAATTTTTGCAGTAGAGTATATTGGACTAGATCTAGGTCTGCACTTCAAGCCAGCAAAAACTCTCATCTCAAAAAAATTGTGTATGTGTTTGAATTATAGCCTTTAGTCTTCACTTCTGTCCTGTCATGTGAGATCAGCAGTTACAGGACAACCCAGAACTCACAATCTTTTTTCAATCCTGCCTCATCAGCATACTGCTTCCTACAAACATGGTTTTTCAATGTGATTCCTTGGGTTCTCCAATATTCTGTCTCCCCTTTATGTCAAACTGAGAAGCACCACCCTGGTCATCAATTGCATTTGTTCCAAACTGCGAATTGTTGATTTTGTTCCTCAAGATATGCTACTTTAAAGAACTATATTGTTGGTTTTGTTGGTGATCTGTAACCCTGGGCAATTTCTCTTGGCATCTTTCTGCATCCCTCTTTACCTTCACTGTACTTCATAATGCACACAGTTTGAGATTTAATATGCTTTTTGATTTTGTCAAAAAGGAGTCTGCACTTCTATTTCTCTTTTTATTTGTTGCTTTTGTGTAATTCTGAAAAGGTGAGAACATCATCTTTACTTTTCTATTTAAAAAAAAGTGGAAGTCTTTTGCTTTACTTTGAGTAATCCAAAGCTGGATACTGTAAACTATGCATTACAGGTATGTTTGATGGACAGACGTTAAGGTAGAAATCCAACTAGTAAAACTAAATGCAAAGCTGTGTGCAAAAAACAAAACAAAATAAATGGCCTTGTTCTTATACCAAAAGTTTGGTGGATATATTAATATGTTTCTAAGGGAAAAATTCAGTGTTTAAGATATGATTTCATGCTTTAATCAACCTTTTCAATCAAATGCTCAACCATCAGTCTCATAAGATTAGATCAAAGAATCTATGGAAATTTTATGAAGACACTGTTTTTTAATTCTAATATCAATTTGTAACATATGTATATTCATGGTCTTATTTTACAGATGACATTATTGAGTGTTAAATCCAGTAAGAGTCAAGATAGGGCAAACATCCTAGAGATAAAGGAGGCGTCAGAATTGAGGAAGTGCCTGAGTGTAGATCTTACTTAGGCAAGGACATACGTGGAAACTTACAAGATGAAGTGCACATTGAATGGCAGCTGGGAGTTTTGGTCATGAATTCCATTGCTCCCTGCTGCCCATCTCCTAGACTCCAGAAAAAGGGATTAATATTAGTTAAGCTGTATAACAGGGCCCTAGCTCAGTGAGCTGTCATTTAGGTTCAGGGAGATATCCAGTCCTAAAGAGAAACTGGGTGAGAGACAGTAAATGAGCAGTCATATTGAGGAGCTTTAGGTTTTTTCCCTTACTTTTCTTACAATTTTTTTGACATTTTAACTCCAATACAGCTTATGTGTTAGATCAGCGGTCCCCAACCTTTTTGGCACCAGGGACCGGTTTCAGGGAAGGCAATTTTTCCACGGATGGGGAGGAGGGCCGGTGGGGGGCTGGATGGTTCAGGCGGTAATGGGAGCGATGGGTCAGGTGGTAATGAGAGCGATGGGGAGCGGCAGATGAAGCTTCGCTTGCTTGCCCGCCACTCAGCTCTCTTCTTTAAATGCTTCAGGGAGATTCATCATTCCCTGAGTTTCTTCTGCCTTTATTTCAAACCTCAATTCTTCAATCTGCTTTAGAAATACATTTATTTTGTCTGTTGGCAAGCACAGAGTTTTCTCTTTATTCTTCCCTGTAGGCTTCCTCATAGGCTTCCCCGTAGTGTCTGATGAACACTAGTTTTAGAAAAATGCTAAGCATTCTTCTTGAGCTCAATGTCTGTTAATAAGTTATATGAATATGACAAAAAGGAGCATTGGTTCTACAGTTAGACAGACTGCATTGGAATCCTTCCTCTCCAATTTCCTAGATTTGAGCTTTACGAAATCCACTTAACCTATGTCTCAATTTCCTCACCTATAAAATGAGGATAACTACTCATTTCATAAAGTCATCCTTAGCATTCAGTGAGATAATATAAACAAAGCTTTTAGCACAATGTTTGGCACAAAGCAAAGGTTCAATAAACATTAGCTTTGCTCACATTATTTTAAAAAAATAAACATATTTTTGAAGTTTTAGATTTACAGATATTTTAAAGATAAGAGTTTAGATATACCCTATATCCAGTTTCCCCTATTATTAACACCTTACAATACAGTTATTTGTTATAGTAAATGAAGCAATAATTATATATTACTATTAGCTAAAGTTTATATTTCATTCAGATTTTCTCACTTTTTACCTAATGTCCTTTTTCAGTTCCAGGATCCCATCCAGTTTATTACATTGTATCTAGTCCTATTGGTTGTGACAGCTTTTCAGACTTGCTTTTTTTTTTTTTTTAATTGAAGTATAGTTGACTCACAAGACTTGCCTTGTTTTTGATGACCTTGACCGTATTGAGGAGTACTAGTCAAGCATTGTGTAGGATGTTCCTTCACTGGGATTTGTCAGATGTTCTCCTCATAATTAGACTGGGGCTATGGGTTTTGAGAGGAAGACTACAGAATTAAGTATGATATTCCTCACATCATATTAAGGGTACGTACCATCAGTATGATTTATCACTGTAGATATTGACCTTGAGTACTTAGCTGAGATAGTATTTGTCAGGTTTCTTCACTGTAATGTTCCTCCTTTTCCCCTTTCCACATTGTATGCTTTGGAAGAAAGTCACAACTTGCAGCCCACACTTAAGGAGTGAGGGTGCAATATCCAAATAAATTATTTAGAATTCTTTTCCATGGAAGATTTTTCTCTTCTCTTCCATTTATTTATTAAAATCATCTTTTTATAGATCTATATAAGGGGGCCCAGGTACGCAGAGGTGGACCATACTTCAACTTCATGGGGAATGGGTCGTATGACTGGATGAGAGATACATAGTTGTTCAGAGATTCTCCTCACACGCTACCTGATCAGAAGATAGGTTAGCAATTGACCTTATTTTCACCAGTAGATGGTAGGACTGAGGCTGCTGATATACCCTTGGCTAGAACTCAAGGTAGGTGGATGTGGTACCAAATTGAGAATGCAAAGGAAAACTTCTTAAAGGAAATTAAAAGTGTTACTCCAGTGAACATATGAATGATATGAAAATAAAAGTCTTATTGCTGATACTGAGAAAGTTGTAGTGGTCTGGATAGAAGATCAAACCAGCCACAACATTCCCTTAAGCCAAAGTCTAATCCAGAGCAAGGCCCTAACTTTCTTCAATTCTATGAAGGCTTGGAGACATGAGGAAGCTGCAGAAGAAATTTGAAGTTAGCAGAGGTGGGTTCATGATGTTTAAGGAAAGAAGCTGTCTCTGTAACATAAGAGTGCAAGGTGAAGCAGCAAGTACTGATGTAGAAGCTATAGTAAGTTATCCAGAAGATCTAGTTAAGATAATTAAAGAAGGTGGCTACACTAAACAACAGATTTTCAATGTAGATGAAACTGCCTTATACTGGAAGAAGATGCCATTTAGGACTTTCATAGCTAAAGAGGAGAAGTCAATGCCTGGCTTCAAAGCTTCAAAGAACAGGCTGAAATCTCTTGTCAGTTAGGGGCTAATACAGTTGGCGACGTTAGGTTGAAGCTGACCTCATTTACCATTCCCAAAATCCTAGGGCTCGTAAGAATTATGCTAAATCTACTCTGTGCTCCATAAATGGAACAACAAAGCCTGGATGATAGCACATCTGTTCACAACATGGTTCACTGAATATTTTAAGACTATTGTTGAGACCTACTGCTCAGAAAAAAAGATTCTTTTCAAAATATTACTGCTCATTCGCAATGCACCTCAAGGGCTCTCATGGAGATGCACAATGAGATTAAAATGCTGTTTTTATGCTGCTAACACAACATCCATTCTGCAGCCCATGGATCAAGCAGTAATTTTGACTTTCAAGTCTTATTTAAGAAATACATTTTGTAAGGCTTTAGCTGCCATAAATAGTGATTCATCTGACGGATCTGGGCAAAGTAAATTGAAAACATCCTGGAAAGTATTCACTATTCTAGATGTAAGAACATTCATGATTCATGGGAGGATGTCAAAATAACAACATTAACAGGAGTTTGGAGGAAGCTGACTCCATCACTCATAGATGACCTTGAGGGGTTCAAAACTTCAGTGGACAAAGTAACTGCAGATGTGGCAGAAACAGCAAGAGAACTAGAATTAGAAGTGGAGCCTGAAGATGTGACTGAATTGCTGCAACCTCACAATAAAGCTTTCACAGGTGAGGAGTTGCTTCTTATGGATGAGCAAAGAAAGTGGTTTCTTGAGATGGGATCTACTCCTGGTGAAGATGCTGTGAAGACTGTTGAGATGACAACAAAGGATTTAGAATATTATACAAACTTAGTTTATAAAGTAGCAGCAGAGTTTGAGACGATTGACTCAAGACGTTCTGCTGTGGGTAAAATGCTATCCAACAGCATTGCCAGCTACAGAGAAAATGTGAAAGGTCAATCTGTGGGTCAAACTTCATGGTTGCCGTATTTTAAGGAATTGCCACTGCCACCCCAGCTTTCAGCAGCCACCACCCTGCTCAGTCAGCACCACCTACATCGAGGTAAGACTCTGCACCAGAAAAAAGACTAGGACTTGCTGAAGGCTCAGATGATGGTCAGCAGTTTTCAGCAATAAAGTATTTTTATTTATTTATTTTTTGAATTTTTGAACTTTATTTTAGTTTTTTATACGGCAGGTTCTTATTAGTTATCTATTTTATACATACTAGTGTATACATGTCAATCCCAATCTCCCAATTCATCCCACCACCACTTCCACCACTTTCCCCCCTTGGTGCCCATGTTTGTTCTCTACATCTGTGTCTCTATTTCTGCCCTGCAAACCAGTTCATCTGTACCATTTTCTAGGTTCCAGATATATACGTTAATATACGATATTTGTTTTTCTCTTTCTGACTTACTTCACTCTGTATGACAGTCCCTAGATTCATCCACGTCTCTACAAATGACCCAGTTTCATTCCTTTTTATGGCTGAGTAACATTCCATTGTATATATGTACCACATCTTCTTTATCTATTCATCTGTCAATGGACACGTAGGTTGCTTCCATGTTCTGGCTATTGTAAACAGTGCTGCAATGAACATTGGGGTGCATGTGTCTTCTTGAATTATGGTTTTCTCTGGGTATATGCCCAGTAGTGGGATTGCTGGGTCATATGGTAATTCTATTTTTAGTTTTTTAAGGACCCTCCATACTGTTCTCCATAGTGGCTGTATCAATTTACATTCCCACCAACAGTGCAAGAGGGTAGCAATAAAATATTTTTTATTAAGGCATGTACATTATTTTTTTAGACATAATGCTATTGCACACATAATAGAATAAAGTACAGTGTAAACGTAATTTCTATATGCACTGGGAAACCAAAAAATTCACGTGACTTGCTTTATTATGATATTTACTTTACTGCGGTGCTCTGGAACTGAACCCACAGTCTGAGGTATGCCTGTGTTATTATAGTGGTTGTAAAAAGCAGCAGGAACTTACTTATGGGAATAATGCACATGTTCTTTGCATATCACCAAAGATGACAGGCTTCCTATATATTTAAACTGTATCAGGAATTCGCTGTTTCTTTAGGGTCAGATGACCTCATATAACGTAGATCATTTCTGGATACAGTCAGTCCTCCATATCCATAGATGTGGAACCCACAGATACAGAGGGCTGACTGTACTATACCATTTTATATAAGGGACTTGAGCATCCTTGGGTTTTGTTATCAGTGGGGGGTTCTGGAACCAATTCCCCACGGATACCAAGGGACCACTGAATATTACTACATGGAAGTTTATGAGCTCCTTGTATTTTCTGTTGCCCTCCCACTTGTATTGAAACCACATAGTGATTATGATCACTAATAATTAATCTTTGATCTAATGTCCAAAGATCAGTTTATTTGGTCTCTCCACATGTGCCTAGTCCTTTGGCCTCATCTCTCACCACTGTCTCCTCTACTTCCTTTATGCTCCAGCTGTGCTGAGTCCAGAATCATGTTTCTTACTCTCTGTGGTTTTGTACAAGCTATTCCCCCCACCACACACACCTGAAATTCCCTGCTCCCTACCTTCCCACCTTGTTTGCTTAATGAACTCCTATGCATCCTTCAAAACCAAGCTAAGGCATCAATGTCCTCTGAGAAATTTCACAGGCAGAGTGAGTCACTCCAAGCATACATACTTTATATATGTCTAACGTTGTAAGTTCTTGCTATAATTACTTGTTTTCTTTTCTCATGGGTTATGTCTTAATTATCTTTGTAGCTCCAGAGTTTCCACTCTTCTTGGCATATGGGAGATTCTTCAAAATAAATGTTTGCTGGTGAATAACTAAATGATTTTGGTCTCAAAAGTTTTGCTTTTGCTGGCCTGTTTTGGAGAAATATTTAAGGATAATTTTCTGAGTTATCCTCTATCCCTTCCACTAAGGTTCTAGCTTAGTGATTTTCAACTTTGTCCATTCAACAGCACACACCCCACTCCGTTAAATCACCAGTTTTATTGTCTATTTAATTCTCAATATCTGAGAGTAATATTTATTTGAATATTCATCGTATGTATACAGCACACAAACACACATACATGCAAGCTCTGGAACATAAGCTCCTTTTATTTTCCCTTCTTATGGACAAATGCTCCAGCTCGTTCTTTATCTAGCAAGCAATAGTAGTTTTGCTGCTTTTAAAATCTGATGCTTTAAAAATTTGCGGATGTGTGTGTATGCTCATGTATCTGTGTGTGTGTGCAGTACATGCACGTGGAAGGAGAAAGAGAGAAAATTAATACAAAAGAAGAAAAAAATGCTGTGGACCATGAATATGAAACCTTGAATACAATTTTAAAGGTTTTCTGAAATTTGGTGAGATGCCCAAGTTTGGGACAGAAGATAAAATTTAAAAATACCTAATTTTGTTAAGGTCTAGGTAAAGCTTATCACTAGGATTTTGTTATGTTAGACAACTGTAAAGTTCTATTAAAATATTTTACAAAGAAGTAATCAAACTTTACTCAATTACAAAGAATATTACTGTAAAATTTCATTCTAAGCAGTCCGTCTATTATAAACAGTGTACTTGCTGATATAAGGTAGCTGATGTTCTGCCACAATTTACTGTCTTCACTGGCTTGGCTTTACTGTGAAATCTGAACACTCTTCTTAAACAGAACTGTATCTTATGCAGGGGCGAGACAATATCACCCTTAAACAGTTAAGGCTATAAAAAATTAAAAATAAAAGGGGATCATTTTGATAAAAAGTCTTCAAAATATAAGAACAGAATCACTGCTTTCCCCCACTTCCCCACTCTATGTTTCTTGGTGTAACACGGCATTTTAAGATAATATGGACTCTATAATGGGAATGTTAATGGAAACACTAAAATGACAAATGCTTGAAGACAGCGGATCTTAACTGGGGGTGATTTTGACCCCCAGGACATTTGTGGCAATGTCTGGATATTTTTAAAAAATATTTATTTTGGATTGTTACAATTAGGGTGCTACTGCGGACACCTAGTGGGTAGAGGTCAAAGATGTTAAACATCCTCCAACGCACAGGATAATTCTCCACAATAAAGAATTATGCAAATGTGCTGAGCTTGACAAAATCCTGCTCTAAGAGAAAATGTCCAATGCTGTCTGTCACAACTGACTACAGGACTTATGGATTGATATTTTAAGCTGTGTATGAACCACTTATATATCCAGCACATGTTGTTCTGGTCTTTGGAATGATGATTTGTCTGGGAATGTTGTTTTTCCTCATGTTTACATGATTTCTTGTGGCTAAGAAAGTATCAGAGCATGTTAGGAGATTTCTAGGCGCTTCACTTGCTTACATAGTTTTGAATATGAAGAGGTGTGCTTTGAGAGACCAGAAACACATCAGTGGTATTCACCACACTTTCAATTATATGTAAAAGTTTGTTAATAAATGATTATAAATTTAGTCAAAGATCTTTTAAACACTTTGGTATATCTAATATTTTAAATTTAAGCAGTTTTGATACTTTTTAGTAATTAGAATCTTGTGAAAATTAATTTCATTTTTTAAGTAAAACTATTCATAAATCTCTTCTTATTGTGTTTGTGGTCAAAGCCTTCATTTTAGCACTGATATTTCATAATGTGGGAGAAAAATAATAGGATTTTGTATTATATCAGAAATATAAGCTTGGTTTTAATAACTTATCCTATTTCCAACCACTCTGGCCTGACAGACACAACTCTCAATTCCTCTTGTTTAACATAAAAACAAACAAAAAACCCCTCAAAACACATACTCAACTATTTGCTTCCTCTCACTCCACTACCTTTGAAATGCCTTATTAGGTTCTGTACTTTCTTCCCCTTCCAGCTTGGGTTTCTTGTTCCTTTTCTTTTCCTCACCCACTTTATTCAACATATTTATCTTTCAATGAACTGAAATAGTTTTAAGAGAAAAATCAGCAGGGCACTATTAATTGTCTTTACTAACTAATAAAGGTAATCATTTAAGACTGATATTTTACGGTGATACTTATCTACATTAGTCTTTTTCCTTTTGTTTTTAATTTCATTTCTCAGTACAGTGGTGGTTGACAGTGGAGGTTCTGATGTAAGTTGAATCTGCGTTCAAGTTCCAGCTCTGCCACTTGCTCTTCAACTCTGAGAAAATGACTTGCCTTTTTGTAAGCCTCTCTTTCTAGATAATTACATTGGGAATAATAATAGTATCTTACTCTTTTAGTGAAGAGTAAATGCGATAACGTTATGATGTCTTTAGCATAATAACTATAACATAGTAAGTGCTTAGTAAATATTAGCTATTATTCATATTCTAATCAGTAATATAATAAGCACATTAAGAAACATTTACTATGGTTATTATTAGAGACAAACCTGGGAAGAGAAAGCCGTAACAAAAAATAAGTAACATTCTTTCTGGATTTTTACAGTTTGGTTTTTGACAAAGGATAATACATTTTTAGTTTAAGTAAAAACTTAGCTCTATATTTGTAAAAATTATGCTTAGGTTTGTGTTCCTGATAGTAAATGTAAGACGCGGAATTGAGACATGAAGTAAATATATGCATTAATAAAGACTAATTGGAAGGAAGACCAATCTTATTAAAAATATTTTAAAAAAATCAGAAATAAAATAACTAAGATAACACTGTCTATTCTTACTTATTTATGCAAGACTAGAAGGATCTTCATTTTGGTGACTAAATAAAAATGTTTATAGGAGTCATATCAATTGTATTATTATAAGCAGTACATATACAAAGATAAGAATCATAAAAACTAGTATTATTTAGTTAGTACTATGTACATTGTATTCAGCATTTTATGTCTATTACCTTATTTAATTTTTCTTAAATCCTATGAATTAGAAATGCTTTTTCAGAGCTATTTTACAGAGAAGGAAACTTATTGGTGCCAGTCTAATTGCCTTAAGTAATAAAGCAACTGGGGAGTAAATGGATAACTGGTACGGTAAATAATGATACTCTCTGGCTTTGATATAACTTAATCATATCTGTATAATTTTTCTCTTTCAAGAAGAAACCTTAACCACCTTAATCACCATTCCTTAACCAACTATTTTATTCTTTATTTCAATATATAATCAATTCAAAATACCAAAGTGATCCAGATTCAACTTAATATTTTAGTTAATAACTCATTTGAATCATGTTGAGAGTTATTTTTTTCTCAGTGTTACACTATTTATTACCACTAGTCCATCAGCTTACCTTTTGTGTTTTCAACAATATGTTTTCAATTATTACCTTGAGCTTTCTATGACATTACCACTTTCCAGGATTCTCCCATTCAAAGGGTTTTTGAATTTACAGTTTTTAATTTTAATGCATTATACAGCCTTTAAATACATGCAGTTTAAAATTAAAACTATCCTCTCCTGCTGTACTTACAACTCCCATTTGCTCTTGCTTTTTAAGTCTATTTTGATTTGAAAATTGGCACATTTTTACCTGAATAAACCTGAAAGGGGAATCACTCTGGAGGTGTACAACAGCAAACTATCCGTATAATTAATTGACAGGAAAGGTGAACTGGAATAAAGGTAACTGAAGTTTGGTTTCAATATAATTTAGATGTTTTTCATGAATAGGAGAAAAGTAGAGGGCAAGTAATTTTTTATTATCTCAATTCATAACCCTATAGAAGTTCTCTTGTTTCTTATAAAAGAATAGGTAATCATATACCAACCTTGGACTCATCTAATCCAAGCTTCTTTAGAGACTTTCTGACATAATCCAGAAAGGAAGAGGATTTGGAATAAATTTTACCAACATGCCGATCACTGCAAAACAAAATTGAATCACTCTTTAGTTTTTCCAATTTAAATTATAGATGAATTTAAATTCAGTCATGAAATATTTTTAAATACCTTCTGTGCATATGGCACAAGCTCCACATGTGATAATAATGTAGTAATATTTTTGTGAACACTTTTAGTTTACATATTATAAAAATATTCGGGATCTGCTTTTGAGAATTCCTTCAACATACAACAGTGGAAGACAATATTATGAAGACAATACTATGCAAAAGAAGCTGTAAACTTAGTATTAAAAAAGCCTCATTTTTAAAGGGAACTATAGGTATTTCGAAAGGTTCCATTGTGCTACAAAGCACATTTTCACTTTACTCGCTCAACATTACAGTGCACATTTCATGGCAACACCTGCTAATAGTGGTGACATCCAACAGCCATGCAAAGAGAACTTCAATGCCAGCCATTGGACAAGCACCATATGCTGCTGAGTTGGGTCTGACTTGATCTCATTTATGCCCTACAGATTTTCATTACAGTATAAACAAAATATGAGATGGTTTTAAATCTAAATAATGCAATGCTGGGCTATCACATCTCACAATTTTGGTTGCATTTAGGTATAATGCAAAAATCAAGAGAATAAAAAATTTACCACCTCCAAGTATCAAAAACAATGAATAAAAGCTCATTTACTCTTGGCAGTATAAATATTAATCCCTATGCTTCGTCAGACATGAAGCTCTATCAATTCTTCCATTGAAATATACCTCAAATATATAACTTCAGCTCCACTTCTAGATGGCCACTTCAATTACACTTGTTATTACCTCATGTCCTAATTATTACAGCTACTTCCTAATTAAAGCTGATGTTTGTCCCTTCATTCTTGCCTACATTGTCATGCTATTTTGTTAGAAGAGCATTTTCATTTACCACTTTCCTGCTCAAAAAACTGCTTTGAAATAATAGTCATTTGAAAAGGTATAGGTTCCAGGAAACAGAAATTATATTTTTTATTAGTTTTTGTGCAATTCTCAGATCCTACACATTTATATATAAGAGATATCATATAATCGATATGGACATCTTATGTATCACAGTATATTGAACTGATAAACTGTGTAGCCAGAAAAAGAAAAAAAGCCATTTAATATTAACTTCCTGCTCCTCATCTTAAAAGGTTTTTAAACTTTTATTATTATTATTTTTTAATCCAGAGGGGCAAGCAATTCTTTCCCATGAGATAGTGATTTTAGTTCTTATTTTATACCATCTATCACCACCTAATGGA
Source organism: Kogia breviceps (assembly GCF_026419965.1). Classification (NCBI taxonomy): domain Eukaryota; kingdom Metazoa; phylum Chordata; class Mammalia; order Artiodactyla; family Physeteridae; genus Kogia; species Kogia breviceps. The sequence goes on along the minus strand of NC_081321.1, from coordinate 67,702,262 downwards.
GTAGCTTAAGAGAGAAAGCAGAGCACAGTAGATGAGAGTGTAGCTTCCAGTCTGTCTCTATCACCTGCTAGCTTCCTGTTTATAAAAACGGGATATTAATAGAACCAATTTCATAAAGTCACTGTGAGGATGAAATCAGGTAACACATGTAAGGTGCTCAGAACTGTGCCACCATGTGAGTTGTTTTCTTGGCTATCATGATTGTTGTTTTTATCATAATTGGAATTATCATTTGGATTTTTCTTCGAGTACAAAGTTAAAAGAGCCAGAGTGAGAAGCTCACAGGAAAGTGCTAACCACTGTAAGCTGAAGACAGTAGACAGTATAAGTGTAGGTGGTATCGACTTGTTTCCTGGGTTTCGTATTTCAGATTGTTTGAAAATAAGAGAAACATTTAAAATTTTAATTTGCCATCGTCTTACTTTTTCTTTTCAGGATATACTACCTCTTTTCTGTTACAAAATCTCACAACATGATTATGAGATTACTTTTAGTTATTAAGCAATAATTTGCTACATAAGACTTGTCCCTTAAATCCTTTGTTGAGGTATACTATTTTGGACCTGTTTTTAGCAGCAACCAGTAAGGGAGAAAAATATCATCTAACTAGAACTAGAAAGATGATTATCTGATAATGTTACTTCTCTTTAAATTCCTCCAGAATTTCCCATGACTCTTAGAATTAAGATCTAAATGCTTAAGGTAGTATATAATAAGCCTTGGACCACCTGGTCCATTCTGACAACCTCTCTAACACTCCTAGGATACTGCCTCTCCATTCACAATGACAGTCTTTCTAGTTTCTTGAACACATCATGCTTTTGTCTATAAACACTATTTGTGTTACACTTCACCCCTGATCTTTTTGCCTAGGGAATCCCAAAGTCATCCTTTCAGATCCTATCTTAAATGTTGCTTCCTTAGGAAAGTCTTCTCTGGCCTCCCAGATGAAGTTAGGCTTCTGACACAGAGAACTTTTCCTTCACATGCTTACTTTTTTTTTGTTTCTCTGCGTGTCTGTCTTTATTTTAAGTCAGTGGACTCCAAAGAGGGGTGAACATACCCCCAAGGGAAAGAGAATATTAGAATTTTAATTTTATTTTCATTTATCTTTACCTTTTTAATTTTAATTTTTCAGTTTATTTAAAAATATACAATAGACTAGTAGAAAGCCATATATATCACTTATAAATAATTAAGTATTCATTTTGGGGGTGCATGCTCAAGAATGTTTATTGACAGAGGTGTGAAATTTAAAAATATGTTTGAGATCACTGCTCTGAGCAGCTGGAGAGCAGAGTTTCCACCTGTTCTGCTCACGACCGTATCCCCTGTGCCTAGCGTAGATGCTCCGATATAGCAGGATCTCAAAAAATGGATTAAATAATTAAATAAATATCTCTTGCAGCTTGTAGAAACAAAAACATCTAGTCAGACTATAACATGAAATGCGTTAATACAGTAAATAGATCTATTTGCTAATCAAGTAGAGTTAGGAAGGCAGGCTTAACTATACAATAAACAAGTGTGATTTAAAATATATATATAGAGAACTACTGAACAAATATATAAGGAATAGTGCAATGTAAACAAAACAAATAATAACAGTTAGTATTTATTTCACGTTTACGATGTGCCAGGACTTCTAAGTCCTTTGCTGCATTTACTTATTTAATCCTTACTACTACTACTCCATGTGGTAGGTCCCACTATTATCCCCATTTTAAAGATGGTGAAACTAAACAACAGAGAGGTTAAGTAAACTGCCCATAGTTTGAATTCAGGAAGTCTGGCTTCAGAATCTGGGATATTAACTACTATTAAATATTAACTCTGGCACAGTTCTTCAACAGGATTTAAACTCGATATTGTTAAACTGCAGATGAAGAATGTCTACCTGTGTTATAGACAAACAGAAGTAGGCGGACTCCATGCGAACTCAAGACTGAAATAAGTTTGATTCCTTGCTCGCTCTACCACGTATTTACCACTTAAAAACCTCTCTTTGCCTCTCCTTGTTCAGCAGTAGAAGGTTGAAGATAAGAGAATCTATGCAGGTACCATGCTTGGCTCAGTGTCTGACAGACACTCAATGAATGGAGGTCATTTTCCTATTATTGTGCTGTGTTCTAGGGGTAGAATCATCCACAGTTTATAAAGGAAGACAGGTGAATGAATGCTATAATTCAATGTGATAAGCGCAAGATGGTGCTCAGAATACAGCACAGAGTAGCGAGTGCTTTAGCTGCTGGGATTGACTAGGGGAAGCTGTCTTAGAGGAGGAATCAAGTTTCAAAATGTCTCAGTTTCCAACAGTACTGTGAACAGCAATATTGATAAAACAAATGATAAAATTATAAAAGTAACATACCAAAATTAGGCCAACACGTAAAATACAGAAATAGGTTACAACAATTTTTTTAAAACTGTTCTCCTTAAGGACTCCAAAGAGGTACTTTAAAGGGTTACAATTTTCCATAAAATAATGAAAAGGATAATTGTGTAAGAAATAAGTCCTTTTCTAAAATTTATTAAATTTATTTGGTTCTATGTAAGAGTGTATTTGAAAATAGAGTGCTATTGTTAAAAAATTCAGAAAAAATGGTTTTATTACTTTCACGGTATAGAAGGAGAAGGCAAGTACCAATAAGTCCATTTTGGTTTAAGAAAAAAAAAGTATATTTTACAGGAAACAGAATGTCAATTTAAATATTATTACCACAGCAACACAAGATTTAGCATAATGAATCAGTCTTTTAGAACTTTTGGAGGTAAAAGGTTACTTTTGCAGGACATGGCTCTAATCTCTAAAGTCTGGGTGTCTTACAAATCAACCTTCTCAAAAATAATAGCTGTAAAGAGAGTTTATGATGTAGAATGCAGTCTGCTTTTTTGCAACTACGAGAGAAAGAATATTTCACTCATCAGACTTTAGGAGGGTCTATAGTTTTACGGATAAATATTGCAATTCTAGTCATTAAGAAACAAGAGAAAAAAGAGGCAGGTGCAAAAAAAATCTCAAAATCTACCTATATAGAAAGTAAAAGCACAGAATAGGACTGTTAACAAATGGAATATGGGGCAATCCCATTTTTAATTTTAATTTTTAGTAAGTGCCTATTGCATTTTTCTCATTATTTAACACTAAAGATGTGGAATCTACCTTTTACAGTTATACATTATGACATCACAGAATCACTGCAGTCTTAATTTTTGCTGACGTGTGTGAAGATAAATAGAAATCCTTCTGTTAATTAGTTAATATAATTAATATAGTTAATATAATTGCTTTCTGTAAGAAAATGCCTAAGATCAGGGATCTAGACGCCATCTTGTTCTGCCCCCTCTGATGTATCTTCAACTTCTCTTTACTCACTGAGTCTTTACTCTTATCATCGGAAAATGCTCAAGTTTCTCTGTCTGAAAAAACGAAGCAAGCAAACCAAAATCCCCCACGCCAAACAAAACTTCTTTCTGATTCTATATCCTAAAACGATCTGCTATGTGGTAGTTGTCACATGACCAAAAGATAAAGAGTTGAACGTGAGTCTGCCTGTCCAATCACGTAAGTTAGTTCACGTGTCTGGCACACATTGTCATGTGCGTGCATCCTCTACAAGTGGTTGTGCTTTTGTGTATTTTACTCTACAGTACTGTATAGAGTACAGTAGTACAGTATCTTTATTACAAGCCCAGGATGTCCGAAGCAAGTGTAAAAGCAGCGGTGTGATGTAGCTGGTACTGCTAAGAAGCGCCAAGCGACAATGATGGAAACAAAAGTGAAAATAATCGAGAGAGTGGAGTCACAAGAGGAAGAAGAAGTAACTGAAGAACTGAAGAGATTCACGTCGCAGGGAATGGCCAGGGGATTTTCTTTATTTGAGGAGGCACTGTTACCGTTTCTGAGGCACAGGACCTGAATGTAGAATGGTACATAAAGGTTGCAGCAGCCGTTCAGAATGCAATCCATTGCTATAACGTCTTCTAGGATGAGAAAAAAAAGAGCTACTACCCAGACATCACTGGATCATTTTTTCAAGAGGGTAGGCAGAATTGAATCCAGCAAGGAACCAACACCTGTGCCATCAACGTCAGGCGTGAGTGAAACTGCAGCTTGCCCTCCGTCTCCTGTTGCTGATGATCCTTCAGCTCTACCATCTCCCCACTCCTCTCCCTCCCCCAGTCAGTAACTCTTCTTGCCTGTTCACTCGATGCCAGCCCCTGGATGCCAGCTGTTGTACTGTACTACTGTGCTTTTCAAGGTACTGTACAGTAAGATTAACAATGTTTTCTTTATTTTTTGTGTTTGTTTGTTTTTTACATATATTTGTGTGAAAAGTATTATAAGCCTATTATAGTACAGTACTATATAGCCAACTGTGTTAGTTGGGTACCTCGGCTAACTTTGTTGCAATTACGAATAAACTGGACTTACAAACGCACTCTTGGAACAGAACTCGTTCGTATGCAGGGGACTAACTGTATGGCAATATGAGCTAATGAGAAGCTGATGACAGAGGAGAGAAAGCAGATAAGAAATGTTAAGAGAGGAGTGATGGTGGATATCATAGAGATGATAATTTTGAGTAAAGAACTAAAGAAAGAGAGTGAACTAGCCATGTGGATATCTGGTGAGGAGCATTCCAGGCAGAGGACACATTATGTGGAAAGGCTCTGGGGTAGAAAGTGTTCCTGGTATTTTCAAGTAATACCAAGGAAAGCAGCACAGACATAAATAAACGGGAAAACAGAAATGAGATCAGAGAGATAATGAGTAGCTCCATCATATAAGGCTTTGTAGGTCATAGTGAAAATATTAGCTTTACTTCCAAGTGAATAAGAAACCATGGGAAGACAGTGAGCAAGATTTCACTGAAAAATATTAACAGGATCACTGTGGCCATTGTGTGGGGAATAGACTCTAGGGGGCAAAAATAGAAGCAGGAAGACCAATTAGGAGGTTATTACAACAATCTACATGAGAGATGATGGTGGCTTTCACCAGGGTGGTGGTCCTGAGGATGGTTAAGAAGTGGTAGAATTTTAGATATATTTAATTAGACAGACTATAAAATTGTTGAAGGACTGGATCTAGGCAGTGTGAGAGAGAGAGGTCAAAGTTATCCTGGCCTGAGCAACTAGAAGAATATGCTTGCCATTAACTGGACTATAGATTTGAGATTTACCAGCATATAAATGGTGCTGAAAGCCATAAGACATGATGAGATCACCTAGGTAGTAGGAAATGATAGAAAAAAGCACTCCAAAAATGAGAGGCCTGAAAGAGGAAGAGGAGTCAGCAAAATAAACTGGAAGAAAAAGATGAAAAAGGTGACTATCTTAAGAGGGACTTTCTCTAGCATATGAGAGAAAGTAAAAAGTGGTAAATTGTGTGAAATACTTACGGCAGGCTGAGTAAGTTGAGGATTGAGAACTGACCAGGAGATTTAGCCACATGGGGTCATTAGTGCCCCTGAAAAGGGGAGTTTGATGGAGTGATGGAAGTAAGGTGTGATTGGAATTCAAGTGAAATGGGAAAGAAATTGGCAGCACTTTCAAGGAGTTTTCCAGTAAAGGAAAGAACAGATATGGGATAGTAGTTGGATGGGAAAATGGTTCCAAAGAGGATTTTCAGAATCTGTGCTCTTAACCACTATGATAGACGACTTCAATTAATAAAGCTGAAAACTGGCCACCAGGGCTCACCAGGTGGCAGAGGAGTAGACACAAACAACTCATTGTACATTTAGATTCAATAAGAGCAGTGAATCCCAGATTAAGTACTATGGGAGGAGAGAGTGAGAAGGAGAAGAGAAAGATACCAGAGATGTCTTCCAAACTGGGTTTTAAAGAATGCCTAGGATTTCACCTGCCAGAGGTCAGGGAAGGAGGAGATGCAGAAATAGGGAGGAGAATATTTCAGGTAGGTAAAGGAGCTCCAAGGAAGCATATGAAGTCCAAAAATAATTGCATGGAAATGATGAATAATCCAGTATACAAACAGTGTGCATGGGCAGCTGCTTGGGGTGCAGAGAAGGAAGAATGGGGTGATGAATTAGGATGGAAAGGATATTAGTGGCACCTTAGAAATGGCCTTGAATGCCATAATAAGGATATTTTAGCTTTTGAGAATAAAGAAGAGAAATTATCAAACATTTTGAAGTGAGAAAAGTGACATGACTGTTTCTGAAAGATAAATCATGGGACTTGAAGAACAGATTAAAAGGGGGCCCCTCTGTCAGAATAAAGCACGGTTAGCATGCTAAAAGGGAATCACTATTCTTTCTTTTAATAAAAGTGAATGCACTAGATCTAATTAAAATTCTACTCAAGTGAATCCAACACCACCCACATGCTTTTCCCCAAAATACAATTGTAAGAACATGGTTTCCTTGTAGCATTTTCCAAAGAAGCCACATTAGTTTAGGAAATTACAGGAAAAGGTAAAGTAGACATACACTAAATAAAAATAAGCACATGAAGGACAGAAAGTATCAAAGTTCAGTTCCTCCATCATCAGAAAATATTTATGAAGTTATTTATTTTGTGTTTTATATGCTAATACCTACTGAAAGACTTAAAGGACCTTTCAGTATTTCTTAAGACTTAACATAAAATTTTGCTGAAAATGGCAATCACTTAAGGAAGTTACAAAAATCTTCAAAATACTCTTCAAGTTAAAAGATACAGACCTGCTAATCTGACCACACATTATGGACTAAATAAGTAGCTTTAATTTGATGAGCCAGTTTTCATGATCTGGTTTTTCACATACCTATCTGATTACTGCAAAATCAAAATGAAAGTTAAACTAATTCATAATTACAGGCATCAAAATTTATGTATCTCTTCTACAGGTGTTTACAGTCCTCATTATGAAAGAGAAGAATAAAGTAAATAAAGTAAACACATCAATTTCTCTGATCTCTTTTGAAGCGTCCTAAAGGATTTTTATCCCATGTCCCATTAAATGCTTTCTTTGGCATTTTATTCCCTTAGAAAGTTTCCAGATAAGGACTAATTATAACATTTAAAAAATTATATAAATTATTGAGTTTTAACGTAAGTGTTAAATGCTAATTCACAATTACAATAGAGTAAAAATGCTATAGTTTTTAAGTCCATGAAAAAGTTTACTTCTTATGTTATATAAACAATTAAACATAAAGAAATTTTCAGAATATTTCAAGTAGTCTGAAACAGTATATCACTTGAAGACAAATTATTTAATTAGTGAGGAAAGCTAAACAAAGTGCAGAAGAAATAATTCAGTGACCTTAGTTTCTGTCTTTAGTAATCTTGCTGGCCAGAGATTCCAATCAAGTTAACCTTGTTAACAATGCCAATACAAGGAGACCTTAACTCCACTCGTATTTAAAATATCCCAAAGAATTTGAACTAAAAAGAAGTATGGGATAGCAAAAAGAAAACTTTTGTGGACTATGAATTTGGTCCTAGCTCTGGTTCTTTTAGGCTGTATGACTTAAGACAAGCTTTTAACCACTTTATCTTAATTTTCCTTATTACTATAATGAGGTGACTGTAACACATACTAGGAGTATAATATGTAGTTCAACTAACCCTGGGGTGTAGCCTGAAATCAGATTATAATTTCACTGCTGTTGAACACAAACAAGTATTTACAAAATACTATGTATAAGGTATAAAGAATGTCAATAAAATGAACCCTTATATGCAACACCAAACTTGAGAAATAGAACATTAACAGTCTAGAAATTCCTATGTGCCCCTCATCTTTCCCACCTCATCACTTTGTCTACTCAGCTGTCCTCCCTCCCACAGGATACTATACCACTGAATATTGCTTGTGTTTATCATTCTTACGCTTTTCTTGATTGTTTACCACATATTTACACTCCTGAATTAATTATACCGTTTGTGCTGGTGTCCAAATTATGTAGGAATTTTTCTATAACGTTTAGATTCACAACATTCATCCACTTGGATGCATGTAGTTGTAATTCATACATTTTCACTGTGGCACAGGTATTCCACAACAGTTTATCCATTCTCCTATTAATGACATTTTTATTCCTAGACTTTTGCTCTTATAAACATTGCTGCTATTGATCATTCTTTGTTGTTGTTGTTGTGATTGCTGTTTTATTTTATTTTTTAAAATTTGGCTGGGCCGAGCTGCGTGGCTTGCGGGATCTTAGTTCCCCAGCCAGGGGTCGAACCCGCGCCTGGGCAATGAAAGCGCTGAGTCCTAACCACTGGACCGCCAGGGAATTTCCCTTTTCCGTAGTTAAGAAATGGCATCTGGGGGAAAACGAAGCCCTAAAAGCTGGCTTCATTTCTCTTGGTTTCCATCTTCTCCTAGATATTTGCTGTGTAATTTTTAATTTCCTTGATAGTCTCTGATGTTCTCAAACCAATTAAAAACAAATTTAAATACACACACACTTGCATATACACAAACACACATATTTGTACACACACACCACACACTTACATATACACACATCTCTAGCATTTTTAGTTTTTCTCAGAAGGAGGGTTAGCCCTAATTACTTAGTCTGCTGTTACTGGAAGCAGGTTTCTATCATTTTCTTTGGTTTCTGCACATGCCATCCTGACTAGAATATGAAAGATTCCTGTGCGGACACTACATCCTACGCATTCAGAACCTGATAGGCTGCCTGCCCCACAATGAACAACCGCGGGGTTAAAAAATATAACATGTGCAAGTCTTGGCAACTAATTAGAATGTGTGGTTTGATGATGAGAAAAGAAAAGAATCGAATATGATTTTAAGATTTCTAAAGCTTGATAATGGTCATGCAATTCCCCAGAAATGACAAAAGAAGTCAAGAGACAGAAGAAAGAGGAACAGAATTGGTGGGAAGCTGACTTTGTTTTTTGGCTGTGGCTGAATCTGGTGTATTATTATTATTATTATTATTTTTTTGCGGTACGCGGGCCTCTCACTGCTGTGCCCTCTCCCGTTGCGGAGCACAGGCTCCGGACGCGCAGGCTCAGCGGCCATGGCTCACAGGCCCAGCCGCTCCGCGGCATGTGGGATCTTCCCAGACCGAGGCACGAACCCGTATCCCCTGCATCGGCAGGCGGACTCTCAACCACTGCGCCACCAAGGGAAGCCCCCTGGTGTATTTTTAAGGTGCTTAAGGTACTTAAGTGAGGCTGTTCAGAAGCTGTTTCTCTATATTGAGAAATAGAGATTTGAACTTCAAAAAAGAGGTAGGAGCTGGATACATGATTTAAGTTATTTGTTGAGAGGGTAACTGTTAAGAGAAAGAGGAAATATAAAGAGACAGCAGCTAAGTATAAAACACTAGAGAATTTCTGGATATACCAAGGGGATGAGTAAGAAGAAAAATGCTTACAGAAGACAGATGAGAGTTCAAGGTAGGAAAAGGAAACTTAGAGGAATGCAGCTTAATGGAAGACAATGAGGACGAGAGTTTGGAGAAAACAATTATTACATGATCAAATATGGCTGAAAGCTCAATAAAGATCTGGAATCAAAGAAGTCTTAAATAACATCTACTGAGTAATAAAGGCAGGCAGGAATGTGGAGGGTTGGAGAGATTTGAATTTTTAAGGGAGAAGGAAGGTTCAGAAAAGAGTGTAGATGATCTTAAGTGGTCATCAAGAGAACAACAAAAACAGTTATGAACAGATCTGAGGTCTTAAAGGAAGGCAGGCAGTCAATATTTGAGTAGACATGAATTTGCACAATTTTGTGACTTTTTCCAACAAGGTTAGCATCTTGGGGTGAGGTCAGAGAAAGGAACCAGTTTTCAGGAAACCATGAGAAATTCACTTTCAGACATTTTGAAGGTTAATATATGGAAAAGAGAATGGAGATAGGGACACAGATTTGGGAGTTATCTACATAGAAATGACAATTAAAATCAATGGTATATGTAGATATTTGTATGTAATAATTTCTTTTAGTAAAAAAATAGACTATTTTTCTTAGAGAAATTATACCGAATCTGAAAATAGCTTCTATTTCTGTTAATGAGTTTGGATTTGTTTTGGAGAACTTGAAAACTACCCTATTTTAGTTTGAAGAATAAACCTATTATAACGAAATGGCAATCAGAATCCTAAAATTATAACTAGTACGAAGAAACATTCATGAAACTTGAAGGGACTGCAGATGTATGCTTGAGTATGGCAGTTGTTAAGCCAATATTATGAAAAATTCTCCTAATCCCTGCCTTTCTGTATAGGCAGCCATTATCTGGGAAAACAGACACAAAACATATGCAAGGCTACTATTCTACCAGTCGAGACATGAATGGCCACACTGGCTGTTTAAGATTGATATCTGTTCTAATTAGTTAAGTGTTTATGCTATAGTGGTTGTGAAATATTTTAAATATAACCCCTGCTCATATTATAATATTATATTCACTGAATTACTTACATATAACATTTCAATACTTCTCAAATTCTGAAGTACATTTTACATATATTTCTTTATCATCACAACAACCTTTCAAGACAAAAGGGAATCATTAGAACCCTTACTTTAATAATGATTAAACCTAAGATACGGTTGCTGCATAGTTCTTTGTCACTTACTGAAATCACGCTCAAATTCAAAGCTTCTTCTACTAATAACAGTGACCCTGAAAGAATTCACCTGAAAACTAAAAGTCACTTCACTTATAATACAGGATAGTTATTCTTATTGAAATGAAATCATCATACCATTTGGTGATGCCATAACAATCTTTAATAATATCCTGAAGTACGGCACGATAGAAGAGTGATTCAGTAGGCAGCTGAAAAAAATGCAGATATATATGAGCACAAGAAACAAATAAAAAACAGAAATCAAATCAATACTTGACAGTCAGAACCATAAGTGAATGTTAGAAACCTGAGTTCGTTGCTAAACATAGGGGATAATTTTATAACTTTTCTATTCTAAGTTACAATGTACTTGGAGGCTAGTTCTCATTGAGAAAATAGAAGAAACTATGAAAGAAGTAGTAGTGAATGAGGAAGAAAAGGAATAATCAAAGAAAAATTAGCTAATGTCCCAAATGGAGTGTTTATCAGTTAAAAACGTAGAAATAAACTTCATGACCAACCAAGTCAGGCCTGTATAAGAGAGCAGACATGTAGGATGTGTGCAAAAGAGGTAAGAATGTGCATCTTTCCTAATGGTGGTGGATTAGAGATATTACCAAGGATTCACAGCCAGAGAGAGAAGGTACTACCTTAAGTAAGGACATACTAAAATATGTCTGAGGCCTAAAAGATCACAGCACTACTACTACAGAGTTGAAAAGAAGGGCCTTGGAAAGGACATGAGATCAGAGACTGAAGTCTCAGCAGGACTTCATTTCCTGGGGAAAAAGAGGTGAGAAGTGTCCATGAAGGTGCAAAGGTAGGAAAAAAGGAATGGCTGAAGAGAAGGTCCCTAAGGACACATAAGAGTTTCAAAGTAGAAGGTAAAAAAGGACTATACATAAAAGAAAGAGTGCTTCACTGTAGCAATGTAAGAGGTACCTTTAAACTAAGAAAATACAAAAAGTTGCCAAAACTCCATCCACATCCCCATCCAACAGAGATATCAGCAACAACCACCTTGCTTCCATGCAAAGTTATTATTGAAAAAAGAAGGAAAAATGAGCAAGTATGGAGGGAGGTTGGCAATATTGAATGCTTCTGAGAAGTCAAGTAAGTTAAAAACTAAAAACTCTCCAACCACGGGTAAAGTTTTAAAGATAGAATTGAGTAGAATGTGTACTTCAGATTATCCTTTTGTAACTGCTATTCTCCTTCTGAGCCCCACATTGTTATCTTCATTTGTTTTCAATGAGAACACATCTGGATTCAGGTGGAGTTTAACAGAAAATAAAATTTTGCTTGTGTGCTCAGGCAGAAAACCTACTCTACTGTCCCTTTCCCCCATCTAACATCAAGTTCCTACACTATGGGCCCCAGGTGCTAAGACTACAAAAAACCACAAGCTGGGAGGCGAGGGTCAACCATTATTTCTTGGGTCTTCACCCAACGGCATTGCCTTCTTAAGTCACTGGAGAATGTCTGACTTGTAGGGTCTTGACAGAGCACTTTGAACAACACAAGTTATATCCTCTCTGGATGTTGACAACAGTGAGGAGGGTGATTCCAGTAGGAAACAGTGTTAGGGATACCACAGTCCCCAACTCAACTCCTAAAATAACTCACTGAAAGCAGACACAAATACATACTTGAGTGCCCACACTAAAATTTATAACCTTCAAAAGGCACACTCCTGGGCTTCCCTGGGGGCGCAGTGGTTGAGAATCCGCCTGCCGATGCAGGGGACGCGGGTCCGTGACCCGGTCCGGGAAGATCCCACACGCCGCAGAGCGGCTGGGCCCGTGAGCCATGGCCGCTGAGCCTGCGCATCCGGAGCCTGTGCTCCGCAACGGGAGAGGCCACAACAGTGAGAGGCCCGAGTACCGCAAAACAAAACAAAAAAGGCACACTCCTTATGTAAAATCTCTTTCCAAATACAACTTCTTGACTTGAGACAAAATCTAATTTCTAAACTTCCCTTTCCTGAAGATTTCTACAAACATTTCATTAAGAATTTCCTCTCTCTGGATATATTTTCCATTTGGTGTTTCTTCATCTTGAGTAATTTTTTTCTTTAGTACCCCAAATCTCTACTTTATCATCTGCTCCCCACTTTCCCCAAATCCTTTCAGTTCTCTCACAAAAATGCTGAAATCCCTTTTCATATATATTAACACCTACTCTTATACTGTTCTACTGAAATTCAAGGCATTTTGGGAAATAAATTATTACATGAAGTGAAATATTAGTATTATAAATGGCTTACAAAGTTCTTAACTTTTTAGTTGATTAGCTATAATAGGTAGGAATTTCATTTTTATTTATTTACTTTTAACATCTTTATTGGAGTATAATTGCTTTACGATGGTGTGTGAGTTTCTGCTTTATAACAAAGTGAATCAGTTATACATATACATATGTCCCCATATCTCTTCCCTCTTGCATCTCCCTCCCTCCCACCCTCCCTCTCCCACCCCTCTAGGTGGTCACAAAGCACCGAGCTGATCTCCCTGTGAGGAATTTCATTTTTATGTAAATTTTATCTGAAACTCCTAAAAATAGTCGAGCTGTTATTTGAACTGAAGAAGCCTAGCTCTGATGTTCCAGTAGTACCAAGTCATGATGCTATTTTGCCCCTCTGACACTTTGGCAGGGATAGGGTGTCATTCATTTTTTTATTATATACTTTCATTTAGGAAAGCAAAGAAACTCTTAAAAATAAAACTCTCCTTTCCCATGCCTTTTAGAAAAATTATGTAAAGTGGTATCCAAATAATTTAGAAATAAATGTATATTTATATTGTTATTAAAAACTGATTGTAGAAAGGCCACCAAAAAAGACCAAGAAATGTATTTTAAGCAAGAGAACATACAAAAATGGAATGCACAGAGGAACACAAACAGGAAAGAATAAATCATCATTCTCAAGTTACCCTGAGTAAATAAGAGCTTTACAGTTGTTTCCTAAGAGAAAGGAAAGAGAGTTATGAAGTGCCTTCAAATGTGCATTCCTGGAATAACTAGGACTATCCATCCTGATAAATACAGATGGGGGTAAATGGGAAGGAAGTCAACATCTCCCGAGCAGCCTGTGCCTGACTACTCCAGGAATAAGTTAGATGTGGCTCAGAGTTTACTTTCTTTCCTTCACAGTGATAAATGAACTTAACAGTTTAATGCATTTTAAAATGGGAGGGAGCAGAAAGAGTACACCCTTAAAATATATATATGTGTGTGTGTGTGTGTATTAGACATGCATTTTACAGGTCTAGTGGAATGGGCACTAAGCTGAAAGAACTCTGCAATTAACTGAGCTAGAATGCACTACTAAACTTCTGCTGTATATCATGTTCTCATCTAAGTTTGGGGAATACCCAACTCACAAGATTGACTGTAAACATGAACAAGCCCTTGGGAAACTGAAAAACAGAGCACAAACGCATTGGAGCACTATTATGATTAAGGCTCTTTCCTCTTCCAGACCCCTAAGGAACCACTATTTTGATCTGTACTATAGTTAAGAGCTAGGGCTCCAGAGTCAGAGACTCAAATCTCAGTGTTCACTATTTAACAGTTTCCTCATGTGTATTGTGGGATAATAGTCCCGATCTCACAGGCCATGTATGCAGCACTTTAATTGATGAAGAAAACTCTGAACAGTACTTTGGTAAGCTCTGTGTTAAACTTAGGTATTATTTTCATGATCATAATTATTAACCACCTGTAACAGTAACAACAGTTGATATTTATTGAACACTTACTACGTGACAGGCATTGTTTTAAGCATTTTACATCTTTCATTCATTTAATCCTCACAAAAGCTCTATAAGGAAGGTATTATTGTTACTCTTATTTTTTATTATTATTATTATTTGTATTTTACAGATAAAGAAATTAAGCTATGGAGAAATCATGATGTGTCTCTGATCACTAAGCCAGTAACTGATGAAGACCAGCAGTCTGAGACTAAAGCTTACACAGTTAAACCATATGCTTTAATGCCTTTAAAAAACCAGTTTTTATCAATTTTCAGATAGGTATAATGAGTATTTTTTTAAAAAACCACACAAAGTTCTTAGCATTGTGTCTGGCCCAAAGAAAGCACTCAGTAAATGATACTTGTTGCTACTATTATTTTTAAAAATTCAAATTGACATATTAATCTTCCCTGAAAATAAGCAAAAGAGAAATTTCTAAAATTTAGGTGCAATAAGAAAACTTATGTGAAAAATTTAAAAGGAACTCTTAAAAAAACACTGTAAAATTCCTAATATGTTTCATAAATCTTAAGGTAGAGGAAAAGGCAATCACATGAATATGTGAAGGATACATTTAACATCTGTTTATATGTAAAAACCCATTGGTTGTTGTAACTAATGACTAATGAAGTCAATAAAGAAGAAAGTTAAAAAACAACCAACTAAAATGTGTGGTTTGGACTATAGTTTAAAAATAAATTGAATGCTATACCTTGTTTATCTTTGCTTGAACTAAGCCCATAAAAGCCTGACAGTCAGCAATAACATTCTTTGGAAATATTTATAGACTGTTTAATATAGTATGAATAAATGAGACATTAGTACAAGAGTATAACGTGGAAGTTTTCCTATGAGTTCAATTTACTTTTCCTGAGAATTCACTTCTCTTTTAAAGTAAACTTACAGAAAATGTATAAGTCTGAATATGAATAGGTGACAAGAACAGGTGATATTTATAAAAATCCATCAGGTTTTAGGTTCATCAGCAGGTCAAGTATGAAGAGTACTTGGAGAAAAACTATCACGTTCATCGGTTGGATTAAGAGTAAACATGCTCACTTACCCCTTGGCCGACTGCAACGCGCTCCAGTGCCTTTAAGGAGAAAAAAATAAGACAAAGACAGCTGATATATTTAGTCTTATCTTGTAAGACTTGTAAAAGTGACTTGTAAAAGTGACATTTAAAAAGATTAATTAAATGATAACATGTAAGTTTATACACTTAAAAGTGTTAATATCATTAAGGAATGTTAACTGGTACACTTGTATAGTTTAGGGCTGATATATGGATGTGTGTCATGCACACAAACACATACACACCCCAACTGTATACACTCCTTGAATTTTAGAAGGAATTAGAAAACAGGAAAGAAATAAAATGACATATTCTTGGTTCACTTTTATTACAGCTAAAACAATCAAATAAATCCAAAACTATTATTGTGTATAGACATACATAAACATATTTATATACGTACTAGTTTTTAACTTATTTTCTTCCAATTTTTTATAAATGTATAATTTCATCTTTTATTAAACAAGATTATATTGAACTGATTATAGGTGAAATCTTAGTTTAGAAAAGTACATATATTTTTGGTTTGCATGGTCAAATTCAAATCAAATTCACATATGATCAAGTCACCATAAGAGAAAGTAATACATATTTTTGCAATTTTATATGTAGCTGGTTTTACATTGATATTTATTTAAAATTCAAAACACTTTTATAAAAAATTTATAAAATTTTCCCAATATTTATAAAAATTTACCCAATATTTCTCATAAATACTCATAATCTGACATACATGAAAGGATTTGTTATAATTTAAAAATGGAATAGGGCCTTCTGAAACTTTCAAATTTTAGACATGCATTTCTACACTTATGTTGTTTTATAACTAAATTAGATATAACATTTTAGCTAAAATTTTATTTTTAAAGTTTTCATTAGAAAATATTTCAAACATAAAGAAAAACAGTAAAATGTAACAGTGCATATACTTCCTACTCAAATTTAAAGTGCTCATATTTGCTTCAGATGGCTATGTCTTCATAATACTTTTTAGATACAGCTGAATCATGTATTTTTAAAACTGAAAGAAAATGTGCAGATTATCCCAAGTGCAATTTTCTCAGAGGCACAAGGTCACTGACAATGGCAGGGTCTTGCCACAAGCTGCACAGCTAGTTAGCAGGTGAACAGGAACTAAAAACTTGTTTTCTGAACCCCGGTTTACTTCTCATGCCCTCACACCATGAAGAGTTAGTGGGAAAATGAGTTCATGGTATAAAAGCTTGCTTTAAAGAAATTGTTTGAAGAAAAAAAATGTAATTTTTCCACTGACTCCAAGGATACCTTCATGAACATCTAGAACCAGAGTGTTGTGAATACAGAAGATAGTTATTATATAATTTTTGTATTAAATTAAGTAGCAACAGGCCCTGAAAAAGTATGTTATTGAAGAAAACACTGAGTTTTCATTTACAGTACTGGTTGTGTTCATTTCAGATTAAATTTTTGTGTTACTTGCTTTGCTAAAAGGCCGAACTATCAATAATAAAGAAATAAAAGCTTTTAATAATAAATGATTTGGCATCAATAAAAATATCATATAACACGGGACTACTTTTGGTATGTGTTGCTGATGTATTTGTTTTAGAAATACCAATGATAAATTCTGATTATGTAATAAACGATAATCAGGTAGGTGATAAGCAGTTTCTTACAAACATTAATAATATTTCTTGGCCAATAAATATACCAAGTGTTCATTTCATACTAATCTAAACTATTTTACAGTTTTATCAGGCTAAAAGTATGCTGACAAGATTACACTAATGTAGTTAATTTTTCCCCTCTGGTTAGTACCCTTAACAATTTATCTGAAAGTGTCACCAGAAAGGTATACTTCTCTCTCTCTCTCTCTCTCTCTCTCTCTCTCTCTCTCTCTCTCTGTGTCTCTCTCCCTCAACCCCTTAAGCTTTGAATATTTGTAGAAAAGGTCAGTTATAGAGCAAAAGGCAATACAACAAGATGCACCAAAAGAAATATGTTCCTTAGACTTTCCTAGATTACTCTAGCATCAAAAAAAGAAGTCAAGGTGAGCAAAGACAGGGATAGAGTTAAGGAGAGGGGCATTCCATGAGAAGCTGACATTGGTCAGACAAAGTTCTTAAGTGCGGCACGGTTGACAAATGCTACATTTTGGAATTTATTTTTCAAAAACTCTTCTTTTTGGTTTGTTGAATGTTTATTTTTATAGCAAACATTTTTATTTTGTGGATATATTATATCATTTTATATCATATTATATCATTTTATCTTTCTAAGGGATACTAATAGTTATTTTATTTTACTTTGGATAGTATCCATTTCCTCCAAGTTGCTACTTTTCTATTTGTTTATCTGATCTCTTTTCTTTCATGTTAGACTTTCTTAGACAACTAATGATTCTTGGCTTTTTGATAATTAAAATGCGGTAATCATAAACTTGATTAGAAGCACTGTGCTTATGAGTGAGGACTTTTAATTGTGGGTCTCACCACAAAGGGGTCCTATTTCATTGTGAAATCCCTAATGCCAATATCTTTAGTCTTTTCTCTTAGGCTAATCAGATTCCCTATAAAAGACCATTTCAATTTCTTGCCTAGAGGGTGTAAGCTGCCAGCATTCTGGGAACCAAGTCATTCCAAGAATGACCTCCCATTCTAACAAGACCCTAAATGAGTATCATTTACAAATATAATGAAAGAAAAACAAATTTCCAGAAAAGTATTTTAAGAGGACTCATAAAAGGAAATCATTATTTGAGCATAAATAAGATTTCGAAGTTAATTCTCAGATATGTGACCCAGAACACTGGAACACTTTTTTATATTGCTGTTACTGGCAATATAAAAAATATTGAGATAATGACCACAAAATAGTTAATTTATCTTGGATTGGACATTAAAGACATTATTTTAAAAGCTATATTTTAAATTTATGATGACAAAGTCCATTTATACCATTTAACTGGCATCTGTTCCTTTTTAAACCAACATAACACCACAAACAGAGAAGACTGTAGGCTAAAGTGTTCTAAGTCTAAGGACACGAGCTAAATAAAGATTTCACTTAACTAGATAGTTACTTCATATCCCAGGTTGCTTAATAATATTTTTCCCATTTTATAAAAAATTAGGAGACCAAATGATCTGCTACAAACAAACACAAACATACCACAGAACTGTGGATAAAGCACTAAAGTAATTCTGTGTTTAAGACTTGGTTGTTGGTACATTTTATATGATAATTAAAGTAATTATATATAAGAAATTAAGTACTATAATGTAGAATTATAGTATAATTATAAATTGTTATCACACTGCATGCAGAGTGAGTAATGTTGGAAGGGTAAGCCATTTTTTTCCTCATAATTTGCAATGCACGAAAACATTAATAATGACACTCTGCAAAATTTGGCATTTAATGAAGCCAAAAATAAATAAATAAAATTCTACAACATCTGTATAAAGCTCTAAGTCCAGGAGAAAAAACAGTCATACCAAACATGCTGACATTCTGGCATTCCGGCCACAGCACCATCTCTCTTCCTTTAAATAGTGGCACATTGGAAATCCCCACTTTTCTTGGGTACATTCTGCAGATGGAAGAAAAATATGGATTATTTAAATAAAATTCTTCCTCTTTTAGTTAAAGTAAATAATCTATTGAGAAAGCAAATCAGTCATTGAAAGTCAAACAGTAGTTAAACATGTAAGTGGTAATGTTAAACAGTTCATTCCAGTATGTTAATTAAAAGCATATTAATGTTATGAAAATGGTATTTTCTCAACAACAGCTGTTTTGTATTTAAGCTCCAGGTCTGATACCAACCAATTTGCCAAAATTATTTCTCAAATATTTAGCAAAAGCAATTTAAAATGGAAATACTTTGCATGTTCAGTGTAACTACAGAAGATAAGTAATGAGATACTAGGCATTTACTGCTGACCCGACTTTCTAATAAAATGGTTTATTAAATGTGACATTTGGCAATTTATTATAGAACAATATTAATTCATTCCTAACAATGTTGAAGCACCAATTTTTTTTCCAGCCACGATGTTCACTTTCCAGAAAATGAACAGCTGTATAGGCTCTTATTTTTTCACTACGTTGACAGGCTGTAAGATCTTCAACTGTGATTCAGTTTGGCTCAACTGCATTTATGGTTCGAGTAACAACAAAAAAAATCAACATTTTCTGCCTAATCTCAGGTATCTGCTGACCAACTCACTAACAGAGTTACACATGCAACTTGCAGATGTGTAAGCCCCTTATGTACAACTATTAACTGCACAGGGTTTCTCAAAAGGAAAAAAAAATTCTATTTTAAATTGAAGTCCAGAAAAGCTTAAGCCTATCAAAACTGTGGCAATTCAAAGAAAACTGAGGTGAATATAAATTTTCTATTAGGTTAAGTAAAACAGAACTAGAAAACAAGAAAATACTTTAAAAGAAAATACTGTTGAGGTAGATTCCACTAAATAAACTTCTGTGTTACGAAAGGTCAAATGATTTTTTATTAAAATAGAGAAAATTTAAATTTCATGCAGATCATAAGCCTGTGATTGAGATTTCTTTCAGGTATTAACGTAAGATTTACAATAGATGTGATTGATACTCAGATGGAAGATACTGACCCTGCCCCAGGAATATAAATAATAATAATGCTAGTATTTATACAGCACTTAATATTGTCAGGCACTATTGTAAGTGCTTTAAATGCTAAGAGCGTTAAATGTATTAGCTAGTCCCCACAGCGATTCTGTGAAATAGGTATACTATTATTCTCATGCTTCAGATAGAGAAAGTGAGCACAGGGAGGTTAAGAAAACTGCCTAAGTTGCAAATCTAGCACATGGCAGAGTTGGAATTTAAACCCAGGCAGTCTGACACCAGGGGCCATGCTCTTAACCACCAGGCTATATAAACAATTTCACTTTACAAGTGCCCAGGAATCACGGAGCCCTTGAAGCCTATCCAGTTACTAGGGACCCTGGACTACTTCCTGTGTCAATTTCCAAGATGCCATGAAACAGCGGTTTGGGTTTTACTGCAGGTTTTATGATTTAACTGAAACATTATTGCTAAATCAAAGGATTACTCTAAGTACTTCAATTTTTTTCTTACAACTGAAGAAAGAAATATCTAAACTTTACTGTAAAGGGTAAGGGGCTAGAGAAATGGGTTGTGGTCTTTTATTGAGAGTGTTAGGAAAAGTGCTAACCAATAAAACAGCTAGTTCTTTCCCTTCCCCCATCTGTTCTCTCCTTCCTTGTAGTAACAGCACTCAATTTTTACCTGGCTATTCAGCTGCTCAGGTTAAAGACTGCAATTCCCAGACTCCCATGCAGTCACTAGGATAGCTAGAGGGTAAGTTTTGGCTAACTGGATGTGGGCATAAATGATGTGTGCAAATGCTCAAAGAGGAGTGGGGGGGGGGCATGATCTTTCCCCAACACTTTCCACCCCACTTCATCCCTCCCCTGTCTGGAATGTGTTCATGTTGTCAAGCAGACGGTGGAGCAACAAAATAGGATTCTGGGTTCTTGGAAGGCTTTTTGGTGCAGAGCTCCCTTACTAACTCTAACTGTCTACCTCTGGACTGAAAGAGAAATATCTATCTGTCTTGTTGAAGTCACTGTTACTTTGGGTTTGAACTCATTTTGCACCTAAATCTTTATCTTAATTTAATGCTTCCCAAACTTTTTTTGTAGCTCAGCCCTCTGGGAATATGGCAAATTTTGTACATCACAGTGGAATAAACAGATAACTGTGTGGAGGCAAAACCCATGGGATGAAGGAAGCAGTATTCCGGGAACTCTCACATAGCATCCACAGCACACTAGTTGAATAGTTCTGGTCTAATTAATACAGAAGTCTTCTCTGAGGATGTGATATTTGAGCAGAGATTTAAATGAGGAAGCAAGCCATGCAAATATTAGGGGAAGACAATGAAAAACAAACAAAGTGCTTCCAACAGGATACAGCTAATCTCCAAAAACATAATACCAGAACATTTTACCATTTAAAATGATTAGCCAGCAATTTCTCAACTTCTAATATCCCAACCAAATACCTACAAAATAAACTTCTAATAGGGGAAAAGAAGAGATGAAAGTCAACTTACTACAGAACACGAAAAGAATCCCACTTAAGAAACAAGCAATGCATTTGTAATGAAAAGTATAATTAGTGCACCATCATTGCTCTGCAATTCACCTTATGTTGCCAGGAAAAAAGCAGGTCTACTTGTCTGAAAACAGGTAGAAATTTCCTCTGCCAATAATAATCTAAAAAAACTGAGAAAAATTACAACTTAACATTAGATTGAAATGGGAAGAGTATTTCTGGAAAATATATTACAATGGAAGGGGTATATTATTTCCAGGAAAAAAAAAAATCTAAGAAATCCATGCCAAAGTTACTCCCAAATTGTTGACCTATAGAAACTGTAAGAGATAATAAAATTTATTGTCTCTAAGCCATTCAGTTTTGTGGTGATTTCTGAAACAGCATTAAATGATACATACAGTCTTGAAGTAGCAATAGAGAGGCTAATTACCTCATACAAGGGAACTGAGACAGAAAAATGCACTGCTCGATGAGGATGGGAAGTATGCTTCCTCAGGAAAGAGCTAAGTTTTGATTAGACAGTAAAGGAATTTTCAGAGAATAGGCTGCAAATAAAGACACTTTTAGTAATGAATGAACAAATTCCAGAAAATTTTTGAATTGAGGAATGGTAGAAGACTAGTCAGAACAAAGGACATATAGAGATACATGTGATGAGAATCCCCAGAAATCAGGAATGAATCGTGAGGCCAGGGTTTCTGGTGAGGGCTGACATGAATGGGGATCAAAGGCATGATGGGATTCGTCTTTACCATCCCTAGAGAGATAGTGGTGAAGCTGTGAGTGTTGTGTTAGGGGCGGAGGAGGGAATTTTTCAGAGGAATATAGAGTTCTGGGCTTGACAGTTGATAAAGGGAAGATGCAGACAGGGATACACAGGACTCCTGGCATTCCTCTTGATATCAGATGATATAGCGTGGAAGCCAGCAGGAGAGCAGTCACACACTGAGCACACAGGGCTGTCACTGGAGAAATGGAGGCTGAAGGATGGCAAGCATGTTCCCTAACTTGTGTTGAGGAAGGTTGTTGACAAGGTGGGGAGAAGGGTTACTGTTTTCCGTAGGGCTCATAAAACTTCTCTTTGCCACCACAATGAAGGGGTACAGAAGGGTACCCTTAACCTGTGTGTAAGAAATTTCCCCCTTCAACCCTACATAACAGTGTGAAGGACAGCTGAAGGGCAGTCTTACTCCATGCACATGGCTCCCCAAATCGCTATCCAAAACACCCATTAACTTTAAGGTCCTAGGGCAGTTTACAGCAATTGCCAGCCTTGGCTCAGGGCTATGTGAAACCACATTAGAGACTCACTCCTCTGGACACCCAGTGATTGTATAATCACCTTGAACTTTTCTGAGTCTGCATCACAGTTTCCTCTTTGATTGAGGTCACAGTAGCCTCACAGCTCTGTTCAATTTGTAAGAGAACAAGTGCAAAAAACTGATACAGAGAGACACCCTCAAAGTCAAACAAAGCCTTTCATATACTGATTTAATGTAATCTTTAGAATCTATTTCACCAGCTTCATTCTGACTGCAGTGAAGAAGCTCCCTTCTACGTCCTGAATCAAAGTCACTGTGTTCATCATTTCTACTGTTAAGTCTCAGTCTCCTATTTAACTGTGTTCATATACTTATATTCAAATCTAGTCAAACTGGGCATTAAACTTCCTTATCAGTAAATCAAGTTGCTTTCCTTTAGGAGCACTTTTCATGCTATCTTTAAATGATAATTTTGGAGTAGATGAAGCCTCTTGTTTTTTTCTTCTATTTCATTTCTTAGTCTTTTTTTTTTTTTTTACATGAGATACAATTTGTTTTTATTAGTTATCTATTTTATACATATTAGTGTATATATGTCAATCCCAATCTCCCAATTCATCCCACCACCCTCCTGCCTGGCATTCCCCCCTTGATGTCCATTCGTTTATTCTCTACATCTGTCTCTATTTCTGCCTTAAAAATGGGTTCATCTGTACCATTTTTCTAGATTCTACATATATGCTTTAATATACGATATTGTTCTTCTCTTTCTGACTTACTTCACTCTGTATGACAGTCTCTAGGTCCATCCATGTCTCTACAAATAACCCAATTTCATTCCTTTTTACGGCTGAGTAATATTCCATTGCATATATGTACCACGTCTTCTTTATCCATTTATCTGTTGATGGGCATTTAAATTGCTTCCATAACCTGGCTACTGTAAATACTGCTGCAATGAACATTGGGATGCATGTGTCTTTTTGAATTATGGTTTTCTCTGCATATACGCCCAGTTTCTTAGTCTTTGCTGGCTTTAGAAATGCATTACTCTTGTAAATGTAGATGTTCTACTAGTTCTTCCTTCTTGTGTAAATAATATTATCCACTTAATTAATAAACAAGTTTGAATTTTAGAACAATCTTTTATTCTTCTCTCCTTTAACCTCCAAGTTCTTATATACGCATCCTCTTAATTATATCTCCTTTTCGTTTTCAATCTTCATTAGCTCTTGACTGGGTAAATGTAATACCTACTAAAAAATTCTTTTTCCCTTTCTTTTTGTCTTCGTGTCCTTCCTCTATATTAAGAGTAACAGTATCTTTCTGAAAAGATCTACATAGGCCACTCAAACAGCTCGTTTCCATCATCACCAGCATCTGAGACCAAACCCAACGGGTATTTTTCTTACTGTAGATTTTCAAGAGCTTCTGATACTCCCTCCTTAAAATATTCTCTTCATCTGGCTTCCATGGTATCATTCTCTCTTATTTGTGGCCTAATGCTCTTCAGAGCCCCTTGATAGCTCATTATTTTCTGTCTATTAAATGTTCTTAAGGCTTAATCCTCTCACTCCCCAAACTCCTTTTATACTTCTTTGACTAAAGGCTCATCAACTCACATGTCTTCATCTGGTAAACAAAAGTATGAAGTGGCTAGGTAGAATGTAATGGGTACTAAAAATTTTGTATGGTAACCAAGTATCACATTTGCCTGGTCTTACTGCTTTTTAAAGTAAAATTTGGGCATAGTAAGTCTATCTAAATTGCCTAAAGTTAGTCTGAACTCTTGCACTATCTATACTCTTTCCCCAGACAATCTTGTCCATATCTCAGTACGTACTGATGATCCCTGTAATACTTTCCGAGGGCTGCCATAACAAATGGCCACACATTGGGTAGCTGAAAACAACAGAAATGTATTCTCTCACGGTTCTGGAGGCTAGGGGTCTGAAATCAAGGTATCAGTTGGATCATGCTCACTCCGAATGCTCTGGGAAAGAATCTCTGCTTGCCTCTTCCTAGCTTCTGGTGGTTGCTGGCAATCCTTGGCTTGTAGATGCTTCACTCCAGTTTCTGGGCAATTACATCTACTCCTTTAAATTTAAGTCCCACATTATTTCAGTCTGAAGTTCTTTCTGGATTTTGACGTAAGAATTTTAAACTATTTGCTGAACATTTCTAAAATGAAAAATATGCAAAAATAAACTCATTTCCTAAGCCCACAAATCTGATCTTCCCCCATAATGATATATCATTATGTAGTCAACCAACCTAAAACCTTGTCATCATCTTTAGCCTTCACTGCCACCCTCACCCCGACCCTACCACATTTCCCTACAACTGGTTACCATGTTAGCTGGTTTTATCTCTGAAAAGGCCTGATAAATTGTTGTCTCCTCCTACTGTTCTTATCTAAAGTATCCTTGCTTTGGACTCATAACTACTCCCTAACCAGTCTCCCTGTCTCTGATCTAGCTCCATGCCAATCTATCTTCTATTATGCGAAAAATTACTACTTTTCAGAAGTGTAAATGAATGTATGCAACTCTTTTGCATTAAACACTCAAAAATATTTTTATGGAACAAAGTATACTTTGCTTTCCACTGAATAATATTCTGAGACCTCAGTACAGCATTCATGGCTCTCATAATCTGGCCCTAATTTCTTTGTTCATCTTTCTAAATGAAGACCAAATGTCACCTTTTTAAGAAAGCTTTCCTTTATCCCTTAGTTATGAAAAATTACTCTCTCTTCTAGTCTTAATAGCATTTGGTTTATACATCCATCACTCATTACTTCTTTCATTTATCTTTTCAATAATTCATATCTGTAGTTGATTAAGATCTATAGGTCATGAATATATCACTCTCAGACATGCATGAAAGTTCTACATAATTGCTTGAATTCCTCACTACATCATGAGCTCCCTAAGGGGAAAGAGTATCTCACTTATCGTACATCCTCTACTGCCTACTACAGAACTTTGTTCAACTGAATCAACAGAATTACACAGATGAATCAAGATTATCTACATGTCCTCACTCTACTTTGAAAATACACGCTTTTAAAATTTCTTTAGACCTAAATGAAATCTGACATATAATCTTATCTAGGAAAAATAAACAGGTATTATGCTGTTAAAGACAAATTTTTGTCACCTAAATTAATAATCTCAACTTACAGTATACCTTTGTATATAGAGGGTTTTAGACTATCTTATTTAAAACCACAATGACTATTATTGAAAGATAGGGAAAAAAAGATAGGGAAAAATATATGAAGTGAGTTTTGAGAGATTTTGCTTTACTCTTCACATATCTGACCCTCCTCTCCCTGTTTAGTTTTTCTCCTGTTTATAACCTGACATTATGTATCTATTTATTTGTTTTTCTATTCCCTGATGCCTTCTATCAGAGTATAAACTTAATGAGGGCAGGGACTTTCTTTTGATCAATCTTGTATCCCTGGTCCCTAGAATAGTGACTAGCATGTGTCAGGCACCCAATAAATATTTCTTATATGAAGAAAAAAAAACCCAACAAAATCCTTTGGAATAAACCAAACTAAAACTGGGCAAGCTTAACACAAATATCTGAAACAACAACCAAATAAATGAAAAGATAATTTATGTTACAGAGAGAAAAAAATATCAAAGACATAATTTATTCCCATAATGATCTTTAAGTTCAATGCATGTCAATAAAAATCCCAACAGGCTTTTTTTTAAATGGACTTTAACAATCTATTCTAAAACTCCTTTGACACACAAATTATCAAAATCAGCTTTTACTTTAAATCTGGTCAGCAATGTTTATTATGATCTAAACATTATAAAGAAAATGAGAATTTAAAAATCACTCTTTTCAAGCATAAAACATTTTACAACTTTTCTATGAATTTGCACTGTAAATCACATATACTTTAATCCCAAATGAAAGACTCAAGTAAACTTTTCTACCTAAGCCTTATTAAATTGTTGATGTGATCAACATTTCAATTTTCCTCTTGCCAAGATCTCTAGATAAATAAAATATTTCATCATCAAATTTTAAAATGCTTCCTAATTGTTAATATTAAATAAGCTTTTTAAACATTAATTATCTCCTTCTCTAAAAGATGGTCTACCCTTTTAGCATCTACACTAGAAATATTAGAAAGAGCTCTAGCAAAATATGAAACAAAGCCTTATTGTTTGACTTTCCTATCTGGCATTGTTCACCATACGTGCACTGAATATCCTGGCTTCCATTGCTGAGCCCAGACAATAAGTGAGCTGCAGTCAGCGAGCCCTTCGTGACTGAAATCTCTTCTTTGGGGAAACTCAGTCAGTAACCCTATTATCTGGTCTCCAAAAAATATAAAATTGCATCTGTATGTCTTACACAGACCAATGAAGTAAAATGGTCACTCTTTTTAAAGTAAATAAATAAGTAAAACTCATACAAAAGAGAAAAATGCATGAGGTTAGCTAAGAAAATTCTGAAAAATAAGAACTTTGGGGGACTTGCTCTACTGAATTTCAAAGGTTCAAATAAACTACAGTAATTTTAACAGTATAGTATTATCACAGGAACCAACAGATTAAGGGAAAAGAAGAGAACCTAAAAATGCACTATCTGAGAAAGGTGTCATTTCCTATCAGTGTGTGAAAGCATGGATTATTCAATAAATAGCATTCAGAAAAAATAAAATTAGAACCATTTTGAAAATCATAAACAAAAATAATCCAGACAGATTATGGAACTAGATAAAACAAAAATTATAGTTAGAGGAGAAAATTAGAAAACAAATACCATCAATATAGCAGAAGCAAAATAGAATATGGTACATCCATTCCTAGGAATACTTTGTCCTGTATTAAACAAATTTAGTAAATCTATATATGTTAACAATGGAGAGAGCTCCAAGATACGTTGCTAAGTAAGAGAGCAACACTGTACTGTTCTTCCTTATTAGGTCACCTTGCTGGTCCTCCTCATCTTCCCAAACTCCTTTGGAATATTCCTAGGTTCAGTCTCTGTACTTCTTTTCAAGATTTCTGCTCCCTAAGTGATCTCACTCAGACTTACTATTTATATGTTAATAACTCAGGGACTTACCTTTAACCCAGATTTGTCCTCAGAAACCCAGAATTATCTATCCACTGATAATATAGCCTCCACACTTGAATTTTTAAAAGGAAGGTCAAATTCAACCTGTCCAAAACTAAACAACTTCCACCTCAATTCTATTCTTTCAGCAGTCATATCCAGTTCACTAAATGACAACTCCATTTTCCCACTGTTTCAGGCCAAAACTCTTTGAATTACACTTGGCTTTCTTCTTTCTTTCACATCCCCATTGAATCTGTCAATAATTTCTGCTAGCAATACTTTAAAAATAATATCGAGAATTTAACCATTTCTTCTACTGCTCCTCTCTGATCTAAACCATCATCAACGCTCATCTAGATCAGCTTCATAACTGATCTTCCTGCTTCTGATCTTGACACTTTGTTTCATCCATACTGGTGTCTGCAGTGTTCTTTGAAAAAGGCAGGCAAGCTCCTCCCTTTGGGCATTTTACTTGCTGTTCCCTCTGCCTGGAACACTATTTCTCCAGAATAACTGCATTGGTCCCTCTCTCATCCTTCAAATGTCTGCTCAAATGTTATGTTAACAACAAGGTCTTCCCTGGCTGCTTCATATAAAACAGTGTCCTTTCACAAAAAAAGCCTCAACAAATTTAAGAGGACAGAAATTATTTCAAGCATCTTTTCTGACCACAACAACAGGAAACTAGAACTCAACCACACAAAGAGAAACGAGAAGAAAATGATTACATGGAGACTAAACAACCTGCTACTAAAAAACCAATGGGTCAACAATGAAATCAAAGAGGAAATTTAAAAATACCTTGAGACAAATGACAATGAAAACACAAACATATGAAACACAGGGGATGCAGCAGAAGCAGTCTTAAGAGGGAAGTTCATAGCAACATAGGCCTTCCTCATAAAGCAAGAAAAATCTCGAATAAACAACCTAACCTACCACCTAAAAGAATTAGAAAAAGAAAAACAAACAAAACCTAAAGTCAGCATAAAGAAGGAAATAATAAAGATCAGAGAGGAAATTAATAAAATAGAGATTCAAAAAAATTAGAAAAAAAATCAATAAAACCAAGAGCTGGGTTTTTGAAAGGATAAACAAAATCAACAAACCTCTGGCCACTCACCAAGAAGAAAAGAGAGAGGACCAAATAAACAAAAAAAGAAATGAAAGAGGAGAAATAAAAACCAATGCCACAGAAATACAAAAAAAAAAAACCATAAGAGAATACTATGAACAATTATATGCCAATAAACTGGACAACCTAGAAGTAGTGGACAAGTTTCTAGAAATATACGGCCCATGAAAAATGAATCAAGAAGAAACAGATAATTTGAACAATTATCACTAGACTTGAAATAGAATCTGTAATAAAGAAAAAACTTTACAAACAAAAGTCCAGGACCAGATGGTTTCATTGAGGAATTCTACCAAACATACAAAGAAGAACTAATACCAATTCTTTTCAAACTCTTCCAAAAGACTGCAAAGGAGGGAACACTCTCAAAGTCATTCTATGAAGACACCATTATCCTAATACCAAAACCAGACAAAGATACTACCAAAAAAGAAAATTACAGGCCAGTATCTTTGATGAACACAGATGTGAAAATCCTCAACAAAATATTAGTAAACTGAATGCAACAACACCTAAAAAGGATTATATACCATGATCAAGTTGGATTCATCCTAGGATCACAAGGATGGTTCAATATACACAAATCAATCAATGTGATACACCACAGCAACAAAAGTAAAGATAAAAACCACATGATCATCTCAATAGATGCAGAAAAAGCATTTGATAAAATTCAGCATCCATTCACAATAAGAACTCTCACCAAAGTGGGTATAGAGAAAACGTATCTCAATATAATAAAAGCTATTTATGACAAATGCACACCAACATAATACTCAACAGGGAAAAGCTGAAAGTCTTCCTGCTAAAATCTGGAACAAGACAAGGATGCCCACTCTTACCATTTCTATTCAACACAGTATTGGAAGTCCTAGCCACAGAAATCAGACAAGAAAATAAATAAAAGGTATCCAAACTGGCAGGGAAGAGGTAAATAAAATTGTCATTATATGCAGATGATATAACAGTCTATATAGAAAGCCCTAAAGACTCCACATAAAAACTATTAGAACAGATAAACGAATTCAGCAAGCTAGCAGGTTACAAGATTAACGTACAGAAATCTGTTGAATTTCCTTACTCTAACAATGAAATATCAGAAAAAAAAAGTTTAAAAAAAATCCCTTTTAAAATTGTGTCAAAAAAAAAAAAGTAGGAATAAACCTGACCAAGGAGGTGAAAGACTTACATGCCGAGAACTATAAAACATTGATAAAGGTAACTGAAGATGATTCAAAGAAATAAAAAGATATCCCGTGTTTCTGGACTAGAAGAATAAATGTTGTTAAAATGGCCACACTACCCAAAGTAATCTACAGATTTAATGTGATCCCCATCAAATTATCCATGACATTTTTCACAGAACTAGAACAAATAATCCTAAAATTTATATGGAACCACAAAAGACTCAGAATTGCCAAAGCAATCCTGAGGAAAAAGAACGAAGCTGAAGGCATAACCCTCCCAGACTTCAGACAATACCACAAAGCTACAGTAATCAAAACAGTGTGGTATGGGCACAAAAATAGACATAGGATCAATGGAACAGAATAGAGAGCCCAGAAATAAACCCACACAGCTACAGTCAGTTAATCTTCAACAAAGGAGGCAAGAATATAAATGGAGAAAAGACAGTCTCCTCATTAAGTGGTGTTGGGAAAGCTGGACAGCCCGCATGTAAATCAATGAAGTTAGAACACTCCCTCACACCATACACAAAAATAAACTCAAAATGGCTTAAAGACTTAAATATAAGACATGACATCATAAAACTCCAAGAAGAGAACATAGGCAAAACATTCTCTAACGTAAATTGTACCAATGTTTTCTCAGGTCAGTCTCCCAAGGCAAAAGAAATAAAAGCAAGGATAAACAAATGGGATCTAATCAAACTTATAAGCTTTTGCACAGCAAAGGAAACCATAAACAAAATGAAAAGACAACCTACGGAATGGGAGAAAATATTTTCAAACAATGCAACCGACAACAGATTAATTTCCAAAATATATAAACAGCTCAAACAGCTCAATATAAAAAAAAAAAACAACCCAATCAAGAAATGGGCAGAAGGGCTTCCCTGGTGGCGCAGTGGTTGAGAGTCCACCTGCTGATGCAGGGGATACGGGTTCGTGCCCTGGTCCGGGAAGATCCCACATGCCGCGGAGCAGCTGGGCCCATGAGCCATGGCCTCTGAGCCTGCACGTCCGGAGCCTGTACTCCGCAATGGGAGAGGCCACAACAGTGAGAGGCCCACGTACTGAAAAAAAAAAAAAAAAAAAAAAAGAAATGGGCAGAAGACCTAAATTGACATTTCTTCAAAGAAGACATACAGATGGCAAATAGGCACATGAAAAAACGCCCAACATCTCATTATTAGAGAAATGCAAATCAAAATTACAATGAGGTATCACCTCACATCAGTCAGAATGGCCATCATCAAAAATTCTACAAATAATAAATGCTGGAGAGGGTGTGGAGAAAAGGGAACTCTCCTGTACTGTTGGTGACAATGTAAATTGGTGCAGCCACTATGGAAAACAGTATGGAGGTTCCTTAAAAAACTAAAAAGAGAGTTGCCATATGATCCAGCAATCCCACCCTTGGGCATATATTTGGAGAAAACTCTAATTCAAAAAGATACATGCAGGCTTCCCTGGTGACGCAGTGGTTGAGAGTCCGCCTGCCGATGCAGGGGACACGGGTTTGTGCCCCGGTCTGGGAAGATCCCACATGCCGCGGAACAGCTAGGCCTGTGAGCCATGGCCACTGAGCCTGCACGTCTGGAGCCTGTGCTCCGCAACAGGAGAGGCCACAACAGTGAGAGGCCCGCGTACCGAAAAAAAAAAAAAAAAAAAAAGATACATGCACCACAATGTTCATAGCAGCACCATTTACAATAGCCAAGACATAAAAGCAACCTAAGTATTCACTGACAGATGAATGGATAAAGAGGATGAGGTAGATATATACTATGGAATATTACTCAGTCATAAAAAAGAATGAAAAATTGCCATTTGCAGCAAAATGGATGGACCTAGAGATTATCATACTAAGTGAAGTAAGTCAGAGAAAGACAAGCATAATATGATATCACTTATATGTGGAATCTAAAAAAAAATGATACAAATGAACTTATTTACAAAGCAGAAACAGACTCACAGCATAGAAAACAAATGTATGGTTACCACAGGGGGAAGGCAGGGCAGGGGGTACATTAGATATAAATCTATCTATCTATCTATCTATTTGCTTATTACTCTGATGTCTCTACCCACTAGGATCGAATGACAGGACATGACAGCAGGAACATTTTTCCTTCCATTTCTCTAGCTCCTAGAAAAGTACCTGGCACATTGTAGACATGCAATAAATATTTGTTAGAAGAGTAGGTGAATGAATTAGTGAATCATTACATTTACCTTAAATCCTAAATATTTGTACATATATCTATTTGTATATGTACATGCATAGAAATAAGTATGAGAAGGCAGTGTCACTGTGGGTACTGATGCCAAAAAAGGGCTTTAACTTTTTATTGTACATGTTTGTATACTGTCAGAATTTTTAAATTAATGATAATATATCTATGTATTACTTATGTTAAAAGGTAAATAAATAAATGCTTAATATTTTTAGTTTATTCACAGTATAAAGTACTTTATTAAAATTTATTTTTGTGTGTGTGACATGCATCTGTGTCATTTTTATAATGCTTTATAACAATAAAAATAAAATTTAGGTTGATAGGCACACCTTATAGTTTCTCACAATAAAAATTTTTTTTTTAAGACCAAATATATATCATTTACCAACCCTTTTGTTTTGAAGTTCAGTCTCTGTTCCTTGTTATCCTTTTCAAGGATTGACTAAGACTCCCTAGGCTTCCTTACAAATACTCTTCAAGGGTATCTGAAGACTTGCCAGGTAGAGACTGACACACTCTCAAGTAAAGATAACATTTGAATTTTAGTTGTAAAAGTTTGGAGACTTATTTCTCACCTTAGAATGTTATAGCTTAAAATAAGCATCAAAGGCTATAGCACAATTCTATGAAAATTTCTTGATATTCATTTTAGCCTTTAAATAAGGTTAACTGTATATGGTATTCAAAATATTATCTAAGGATAACAGGCATATTGAAATTATACTGAACTGCCCAGATTTCTGAAGCATTCATATTGTACCAGTTTCTTGAATATGTTAAAACTAAAAGGATAAATATAATTCAACTATGTAAATCAGACCTATACTCTTGTGAAATAAAATTTGTACTTTATGGTAAGACAAGAAAAATTTAAACATAAAAAAGTCTTCTCTGTCCTTTGGCCTCCTCTCTTCCTGCACTGTGCATTGTGTATCTGCATCATGCATCGACCAAACCTCCCCCATTGGTGGGAATACCTGCTCAACCATAAAGAGCAACATTCTCCTAGCATCAACAAGACAACTCCTTAAAAGATAACTTACCTTCTTGATCTTGTAAGGGGCCAAGATGACGCTTAGATCTGGATTGTGTAAACTGTCAATAATATGCCATTTATTTATTTATTTAACATCTTTATTGGAGTACAATTGCTTTACAATGGTGTTAGTTTCTGCTTTATAACAAAGTGAATCAGCTATACATATACATATATCCCCATATCTCCTCCCTCTTACGTCTCCCTCCCAACCTCCATATCCCACCCCTCTAGGTGGTCACAAAGCACCGAGCTGATCTCCCTGTGCTATGCAGCTCTTCCCAGGAGCTATCTATTTTACATTTGGTAGTGTAGATATGTCCATGCCACTCTCTCACTTTGTCCCAGCTTACCCTTCCCCCTCCCCGTGTCCTCAAGTCCTAATAAAACATTTAATGTACATCTCAAAAAACTAACTGCCTCCCCGTGTCCTCAAGTCCTAATATGCCATTTAATGTACATCTCAAAAATCTAACTGCCTTGACTTTTAATGAGTAGAGCAGTTCGCAGAGCCTTCTGAGATGCTGTTCCTGGGTTATAATCTTCAATTTGGCTTGAATAAAATTTTCCATTTCTTTCTTAGATTGACTAATTTTCATCAACACCCTTCAGTTAAAGAATAAATTCAAACTAATACAACCAGAAGAGGACTAACTAGATATTTTAAAAGTAGATAAACTCTAAAAATTGATCCACTCTCTTAAAATTCTTAGAATAAGTATGGGTATAAAAATTTGGTAACTTAAAAATATAAAAGTTATCTGTTGCTCTCGATAAAGATTCAAGTTGTAAAAGAGGTACAGAGAAAGATCCTAGAATTCAAGACATTTAAAGAAAATCACAGCAGAGCAATCATATGTTCACATTAATTAATTAATCAATTCCATAATATGAACTGAGGCCCTACTGTGTCCTCTCCTTCTGCCTTCACCGAAAAGTATCTTCAATTTAAGTCACTGAGATATATATTCCATGCATGGTATTTTTTTTTCACAGACTACTCTAAAGAGGATAGCTGGTTAGTCAGTGGTAAAAGAATAATTTATTATTTCTCATTTGTTTCTCTCTAGACAACACCAGGTTTAGCCCTTTTTACATCATCCTTTTTTCTGCTTCTCATCTCCACTTGTAGCTCCATTACATAATCAGCATATTAATATTTCACTTATCCTTTGGTTAAAAGCACAGGTAGAAATGTAATCTCAAAGGAATATGTAAATTACAGTATATACACAAAAGAAAAACACCTAGTTTAAAATGTATATATTGCTTTAATAGAGTCTTATCTACATTCAAATATTGTTTCTTAATGAATCAGTCTAGATAGTACTGCCTTGGTATTTTTATGCATGACTATAAGAATGGCAAAGTTCAGGTACTGACAGAAAACAGTGCACTGGTCTGGCAAACACTGTGACAGCAGCTTCTCACTGTGCATGACAAGTTTCCTCTGCTGCCCTTGATACACTCCTTATATTCAAGACTCCAGTCTTGACAAAAGAGTTTACACTGAGACACATATGGACCATCTGAAACATTAAGTCAATGAGACAATCTTTACACTAATATTATGAATCACATTGTAACTTCATTCCTATGAAAATTTTGCTCATTGTGCCAGACTGATGAAAGAAATTTAGACAACTTGCTTACAATTTATCATGTGAAAAAAGAAATGAGAATACAATATTTATAGCAAAATATTTTTCAACATCCTTTGCTATATAGTATACAAATCCAAATTTGTCTATAAAACTAGTAGAATGTAAAGTAGTTTTTTTTTAAAGCCTGTTTTATATTAGTTTGACTGTAAACTTTCTGATAAGAATTTCTATCAGCTTTGATTTCATATTATCTTATATTTGAAGCATATACTATTTCTCTTTATTACTTCTTTTAAGTGGATATATTAATTTTGTTTTAGATTTAATTACATTCACGAGCACAGGGAGAACTCGTTTTTTGCTGAATAAATACAATCTGCATGAGCTTCTAAAACCACTTTCTATTAGTCACAAAAAAATAACGAAGCACAAATTAAAGAAAGGGGAAAATGTATTAAAACTCCATGTCTAACTACTTGTAGGCAGCAAGAAGATGTCCTATGGCAAAAGTAAAATCAGTGCCACTACTCCAGAAAATGCACAACTGACTGAAGATCAGATACAGCTGTCTGTGTGAGGTGATTGTGCACAGGCTGCCAAGTACATCTAGAAATCTCTGCATTCACCCCATGTTAACTGGCAAGAATTTTCCTGAGACATAAGCCCAGCTGAACAGTGAGAAGTAATGTGATGTTGTAACTAAAGCTTATAAACAGCTGAATCTACAAGGTTGACAGTGGAGTCTATTTATCTGCTCTAAGATTACAAGAGCAATACCTTCTTCAAGCCGAGATAGCTCCTGATAATTACTGAGTTTCTGAACAGGTTAATAAACTGTTACTATTGATAGTTAAGAAAATAAAAACTTAAATATGAGTTTAACTAGGAATTACTGTTAGATAATTATACCTCAACATAAAACTTTGGGAAAATTTATGGCCATTCTTACAATGTCATAGATTTAAAGGTACGATTTTCAAAAACTCCCCATTATCCTACTCCAAATGCAGAATCAAAGCAGGAAAGCACAGTATTTGTTTATGCAAACCCTATACAATTAAGAAGAAAAGAAACTAGAACTAAATCTAAATGTCGTGATAAATATAGGTGAAGTTCAGTTTAAGTAAAAGACACGTTTTGGAAAGCTACATTCAAGTTATAGAATATTATTAGAGTCATAAGAGAGACCTCCAAGATCATCTAATTTAACACCTCTCTTTTTACTAATTTACCAATGATCCACAAAGGCAAAATGATTTATCCAAGGCCATAGCACTATAGAGACAGAAGTAAAACTCTAGTCAGTTAAAGCAGCTCCTCCCTATAGGGTATTTTTGGACTTCCTTGGGCATATACATATTACTCTCTCTGTGCATCCAACTCTAATACAGCACCTATCACTCTGTATTATAACTGTCTTTTGTTATTTGTCTTCCCATTGGGTTGTCAATTTCTTTATACTGTCTTATCTAGGTATCCCTGATGTCTAGCAAAGTGGGCAGTTGGTGGGTATACTGTTTCCTGAGTGTCTCCTACATCTCAGCAATTTCTATGCTGAATAAAATGTTCATTGATATTCTCAATGCCCAAAGTTCTTGTTACTAAATCAGTTCTTATGTCTTCATAATTTCAGAGAATCTTCATTTTAATTTCAGGCTGATTTTAAATTAGTCGGACTTGCTAAAAAATTTCCATGCCCCAATATCCAGATTCTGGATCAAACAGTAATGATTTATAGAAAGACTAAAAGAAAGTTCATTGAAAAGAATTAATCTGAAATATTACCAATCATTTATAAATTACTTGTGTTTAAAACTTTCTTTTTGGGGGGTGGGGGAGGGAAGGATCAGGAGTTTGAGAATTAGCAGATACAAACTATTATATATATGATGGATAAACAACAAGGTCTTACTGTGCAACACAGGGAACTATATTCAATATCCCGTGATAAACCATAATGGAAAAGAATATGAAAAAGAATATATACATGTATAACTGAATCACTTTGCTGTATAGCAGAAATTAACACAACACTGTAAATCAACTATACTTCAATAAAATTAAAAAAAAATCTTTCTACAAAGAATTATTTTGAAATACAATCACTTATAATTTGTTTTTAATAATAATTTGTTTTCATTTTCTCAAATTTTAGGCTAAAATTCTTTAAAAAGTTTAAGTAATGAACATGTGATATAGCAAGAAGTTATTAACAAATCTGAAAAATCTCTGTGAGATTCAGTTGAGAAACTGAAGTCCTTATTTGAAAAGTTGGACAACTGAAAAAGAAACAAACTAAGGAAGACATAAGTATTCCTTTATATTTGTCAAAATAAAGCAACTCATTCTTTTAACAAATATATATTCAGCATCTGCTATATACCAGACACTGTTTGGGATGCTTTAAAGATAAGCTGATTTGCAGCTTAAGTGAACAAATTCACTTACATGTAACAAACATAAATTTATGTTTATTTCAAACTGTGGGTTAAAGCCAGTGGTGCAGTGAAGTTGGCTCCAGAGAGGGAGAGATTGTGTCATCTCTTCCCAATTCAGCATTCAGTGACAACAGGTTGATAGCTTGAAACTGGCCAAACTGGGTGCATTTATACCATGGAAATCAGGAAACGTTACATATTAGGGCTTTTATTCAGGGATGGAGCAAACCATTTAAACATTTAGCATCACACCACTGGCTATGACCCACTACTGGAACATGAAATTAATTTAGTGGATTGTGATCAACATTTTACACAACAGAAAGAAATAGAATAAAGAATACCAGCACACATTGTGTGTTGTGAGACCCAGTACCTTTCAAAGAACAAATATTAACTAAAAAGAATAAAAAGTATTTTTTAATAAACGTTCAGTACCAGTATTATTTATCTATTTATCTATCTACATACATACTAGGTAGTGATATAAAATATATTTAATGTGGGTCTGAGTAAAACAAATGCAGAATCACTACTATAATCAAGAGAACAAATACAATTTTCTTCCAAGAACATGTTTACAACTTTGTGGTCATCATATGCTTTGTGGTTAAAGATAACATGCTTGGGGGAAAAAAATTTTGTAGTTAATAGGTGAATATTTGTAATCTTTTTGTCTCTTCTCAAGGAATAACAAAGAGCAGAGTTATAATTTATAACGTGAGGTTATAGAGATTTAAAGTTCAGTAAGACCTCTATCTCACCAGGGTAGTGTGTTTTCATCATTTTGCTCTAGTGATCTCTGGAATGTAAAACTTCCCTAACCTGTTTCTTAACTTTGCTATGAAGGGCAAAGCCAGCCTAATACCTTTAATTCCCAAACTACTTATTTCAACATAATTCTTTTTTCTCAAGATGTCTTATCAAATACTTTTGTTCCTTCTTTAGTTTTAAACAGTGTTGAATCAGTTTTTCCTTAATTTATAATTTCATTTCATGCAATTTCTTTAATTGAGCACTTACTATAATACCACATATTATGGTGAGTGTTAGGCATTAAAAGAAAAATTTTGAAGATAAGCTTTTTGTCTTAGAGGAGCTCAGAGTCCATCAGGAGAGATAAATACTAAACCACCTATGGTTGAATAATGTGGTGGTACCAAAGCAAAACAATATATGGAGAAATCACTGCACCTCTCCTTTAGAGAGTTATTCCTCTCAACCCCCCAAATCAGGACACAGAGAGAGGAGATAGGGAAGAAGGAAGGAAGGAGCTGCTGGTAGGGTGGGCCAGGGGGGAGATCCTTTTAGAAGGATCTTTTTAGAAGCTATTCAACAGATCCTTTTAGAAGCTATTCAACAGTCATTTTTAACGCCTGTCTACTCTGCTTGCCCCACAACGGAAACTGAAAAAGTCAAATATTCACTTTGTCAGACTTCTTCGCAGCCAGAAGGTACCCTGTGAATTATGTCTAGACAATGAGACATGAGGCAATTCTGCTAAGAAATTTCTGGACGGATTTTTTTCCTCCTTGACAAAAGGAGAGAGATGCTTGAGAAGAAAGGCTCTAATTCATACCTACTTCTCATGAAGACATGATGCTTACAACTGCAGCAGTCACCTTGTAGCCCAGAGAGCGAAGTCTAGATGTGAGCCCAGTGCCCTGATGTCAGGAAGCCAGTGAACCAACCCTAGAACTGCTACCTCCTGACTGCTGATTACGTGAGATAATGACTTTATTGCTTATGCCACTGTTAAGTAAACTTACTATTATTTGTAGGCAAAAGTATTTAAACTGATACAGGTATGGTTAACCACTCTCTTGCTTTCCAAGATGTGGCTCTTCAGAAGTCACATACCTCTACATTATAGGAATAATTCATCCTGAAGCTTTCTCAACCTCCTTCCTCTCAGTGCCCATGTAGCCCACACAGACAGAAAATGATTAGAAATAAAATAAGAAGCTAATTATGTAGTACAGGCAATAAAAGCAAAAAAGAAAGGAGAAATTAAAATAGGATAGAACTATTAAAGTCATGTCAATTTAATAAATCTTAATCCTAATAAACAAAATAGCTGATATCTGCATAAAAAGACAGCTTATAGAAAAAGTGGGAGATGCCACGTTTATCTTACGAGTACCTATATTTACTGAACCTTAACACCAAATAAAGGCCTTTAAGGATAGTGCCCGCTCCTTCAGACAAAAGGTGAGCACTTTTCCATGAGCTGGGACACTCAGAGACACCTCATCCTAACCATATTCCAGAGAAGGAAACAGCATCAGGTCACTTTATTCGACTGTGAACAAGTTATAGAGTACAGAACTGAAGAGAGGGAGGCAGGGATTAGGGAACTGTCTTAACCCAGTATTATTAGCAAGGACACATTTATCGATCCCCAGACGGTCTCAGTCTCTGCCAAATCAATGTCCCTACCCAGATGCTAAACTCAAACTAACCAAGCTTTTCCATATTTAATGGGGCACTGTTCTTAAACCCACGTGAGGGCTAGAACTAGTCTTCAGTTCTACGCGTGGCCTCTATCCGGTACCCTGGAAGAACTAGCATTTGTGTACTCCCTGAGGAGCATCTTCCCCTACTCACCCCTATTTATGCCCACACAGTCTGCCTACAATTTTGTCTCAGGTTCTCATTTAGATTCTAGTCCTCTGATAAAACTGGTACCATTCAGAATGCTAACACACTGGGTTATAGCCCTGATGGTTTAAAATTTAACAGTCTCCCCAGAGGCCAAATCCTATCCCTCTATCCCAGCTTTGAGTTGTGAGTGTGAATCTAAGCCAGAACGACTGAGCTAAAATTCTAACTCCTTCACTTATTAACTGTGTGATCTTAGACAGGTTATTTAACCTCTCTGCGATTTAGTTTTCTCATCTGAAAATGAACATGATGATAACAGTACAGTCAGCCTTCCATATCCATGGGTTCCGCATCTACAGAATTCAACCAACTGTGGATTGAAACTATTTGGAAAATAAATTCCAGAAAGTTCTAAAAGGCAAAACTTTAATTTGCTGTGCACCAGGCGACTATATACATAGCATATGCATTGTGTTAGGTATAAGTAATCTAGAGATGATTTAAAGTACCCAGGAGGATATGAGTAGGTTATATACAAATACCATGCCACTTTATGTAAGGAACTTGAGCATCCATGAATTTTGGTATCCACAAGGGCCCTGGAACCAATCCCCTATGGATACCAAGAAATGACTGTATTATTTTACAGGAGTATTATGAGGAATAAAGTAATTAATAAAAGTATTATATTTGAAATAGTGCTTCACTCACAGTAAATGCTCATCATTTTTTTTTGTTTTTTAAGTAGAACTCTTTCATTTTCACTGTCCAAATGTCAGTCAATATACTGGGAGAGCCAGAGACAGCCCTTGCCATAGTATTTATTAACCATCATGTGCAGTTTTACATCTGGTCAGAAATTCCTGCTGAGTGTGCTCCAATTTTCCAATAAGACCCTTTGATAATAGATGTCAGCTCACATCTGACTGGAGTTTGCCTTTTGAATACCAGCGTCGGCAGCTAGCTACCTCCTTTGGGGTGAATGCTTCTCTTGCATTAGTTCTCCTAGCCTCGGTCCCACGATTTCAGGTTTCCCCACTGTTCCACTGCTAGGGTCCCAGTGAACCTCATGGCTGAAAAATCACAGGCCTTAACAACTTCTGCTTTTGGTCATGTTATTGTTCTGCTCAAAATTCTCATTTCCAAAATGGACTTTCCATATGAGGTCCTTTTGAACTGACTCCTGCTTTTCCTTTCCACCTCATATCACACTTCTGTACTTTATATGAATCAGGTTATCACCTAGAATATTCATCCATCTCCAATGAGTGCCCTACCATGCCTCAACCCACCTTGTTCCTAATACTTGGAATGCTCTTCTCCACATGTTTGTCTACCTAAGTCCTACCCCACAAAGCTCAATTCAAAAGTTACTATGTTCACAAAGCTCTTCCTGATTTCCTGACAGGAAATAATTTTTACCTTCTGGCTGGAATAGCTCTTTTAACACTTATCATAGTCTCTTTTTGTTTCTCACCTCTAAGAAATCACTTATAAATCATATATATTCACATATATAAAATTTGTTATTCTTTGTTGTTGCAATTATTGTTGGCTTGTTGTATATTCATAGTGCCTAACAGTCACAGTCTCAAGGTAAAAGTTTCACCAAAGGAGAAGCATTCAGAACAAGACTTTAGATCTACCTGTACTAGACAGGATATCACAAAAGAGCTCAGAACATAGATCTTTAAACAACATAGAAATCTTCTTCTCTTGTCATAGTACAGAGAGAGGCAGGAAGTATAGAGCATGTTATCCAGAGACCCCTATGGGTCAAGCTGCTCTGCCATCCTTAAAGAGTTAGCTACCAACTTTAGTATCAAGGTGATTGTTATTCCTTAGCCAGTAGGAAGAGGGAAAAAAAAAGGAGGGGGGGCAAGCAGTTCCCTTTTACATAAATTGCACACATTATCTGAATCACATTCTACTGGCTTGAATTTTCTCACATGGAAGACAGGGACTCTAGCTGTGGTCCAGGTGATGTTTGCTCTACTAAAACTAAGAGGAGCTATATTATTAAAAGAAAGAGGACAATGGATATGATTACATTCTGTTACATGTACATACTGTTATATTACCCACACTCCTTATCACTCTCCCCCTTCCAGGGACCTATTCATGCATTAATATTACACATGTGTACACACACACACACACACACACACACACACACACACACACACACACAGAGGCAGACAATGCTAAATGCCTACCAATATCCAGTTTCTCCTTCTTCGTTACTCACAGAATCTTGATTTCATTTGGAGCTGCAGTGTGCCCATCTAGGAGGTTACATTTCCCAGCCTTCTAGAGATGGCCTATGGAGGAGAGGAAGTTGCTGGGTAGAATTTCCAGGGAAGTTCTTTAAAGGATGCTGTCTCACATGGGAAAAGTTCTTCCATCTTCACATTTCTTTCCATTTGAACTACAATGGCTGGAGCAGCAGCAGCCATTATGTAACCATAGTGAAAGGCCAATAAAACTGCAGAGACCTTGGCCCTCACACCCTTGAACCATATGAACCAATGTCAGCTACTACCTTACAGATTTTCTGGAAAATAAGAGAAAAATAAATCCTATGTGATTATGCTACAACAGTTCCATTTTCATGTATTTAGATGTCTGTATTTATAAAACTTTCCCAAAATATCAGTCATATATAAAGCAATCTCAAATTATTAAGCACGTTCAAAACTTTGCCCTGAAACTTGGTCCTTCCTTAGTTTTTCCCATCATGTAAGCTGTACCATCACCTACCCAGTGCCTTGGAACAGAAATCTGATAATAGTCCTTGACAATCCTTCTCCTTTATCTCTACTCCTCTACATAATCTTAAATGTTTCAATCTACTCCATTTCTACTACAGCTGCTCTAACTTTAGTCCTTATCCCTGTGGTCTCAACTTTCAAGAGATTGTCCTATGGAACTCCTCTCTGTGT
Organism: Kogia breviceps; assembly: GCF_026419965.1. NCBI lineage: Eukaryota > Metazoa > Chordata > Mammalia > Artiodactyla > Physeteridae > Kogia > Kogia breviceps. Next base: position 67,659,204 of record NC_081321.1, on the reverse strand, counting down.
TTACCTAAGTGCAAGTTTTATCATCTGTAACCCACTCCTTGCAGGGCTTTGAAACCAAAGCTCAAGTTTGCCATGGTATACAAATACCCTTAGTAGCTTCAGCATTTCCATCATCTTTGTGGACTCCTACCTTCTCCTATATATTGACCTGATAAATACTATGTATCTTTCCAGTATTTCAATGCTTTTAAGAAATGAAATTTAATTACATTCAGTATTTTTAGTTGAATGGGGTGAGGGGCAGGCAGGATACCTAGCCAGCCAGATTTGGTGATTTAGCTATTTTTTTTTTTTTAAGTTCTGAGCTTACATTTGGTAGATTTTAATCAGTAGATTCCAAGGTCCAGAATTTGGGAACTATTCCCCCCAAAAGATTTGAATTTGCTTCGGCATGGGACTGACGGAAGACTGCCTTGTCTCATTCAAGGTCATGGCTTAGTATAAGCTTTTCAGGACCAGCTCCCACACCATGTAGGAGGGCCCAACGTTAGTCTCCAGATCCCAATGGGACCAGCATTTGCCTCAAGACAATACCATCTGCTATCTTATGGCTCACAGTTCCCTGCTCTAGTTTCAACTCCTCTTCCTCTCTCTTCCCCTTCTCTCCTTTTAATTTTTTGGTTTTGATTTTTCTTGACCCATGGAGATTTCCCTTATTTTTGTAGAGTCAGCAATGCTTAAAAAAAATACATGTTCTAATTTAGGCAGGGTCTAGCTGAACTATAGCAGGAGAGTTCCTCAGAAAAATCATACACGGCTGGAAATGGAAGTAAAGCACATGTTCTTTTGAAAAAAGAAACCACACTTTATTCCTCTACATCCTCCAAACTTCTAGCATTAAAAGATGAACGTAAACAAACAGATTTGTTTAATAAAATACATATTATATGAGATAGAAAATACTGTTAAATCTTTACTGAAAAGACAGCAATTGTGTGCACTGCTGCAATGATGAGATTAATTCACTGCTATTTACTTGACTAAGAAATTAGTCATACTTTTCTGTAGCTACAATACATGGTGTAATGCTGATATTAACTAGCTAATACTATCTAAGGAGTTTTTAACAGCATATACTGAATATCCAAAAGATCTCAAAATATAAGATACACTTATTTTTAAACAGTGTGTTACATTTTCAAATAATATGCTCAAAGTATTTTCCTTCAACATCCAGATACCTTTCCAGGTGAAGTACCTCTAAATTTAAAGCAGTGAAACCAATTGTTAATTCTAAAAGACATTGAAGATGACTATGTAAGAATCTAGCCTCCTCCCTTAAAATTCCTACTGGTGACATATTGAGAAACAATTTAAAGTAAGAAAGGTATCATATCCCCTTAACAAATTTCTATTTGATACAGAAATGGCAGGACCAGATTGAAAGATGCCGCTAGAAGATGACCTACAGCCCTCCTTTGGTTAAAAAAAAAAAAGGAGATGGTGGGCTCTAGGGAGGATCACCTTAATTCCCCAGTAAAACATTAAGGCCAGGGTAAACATGAAGGTAGGCCATAGGCTTTCAAGGGTTATACCACTGATATTTGACTCTGCAGATCTGCAGTATTTGGAGGCACTAATGATATTAGCAGACTCCCTGACATTGGGCTGGGAAGAGGTAGGGAGAGACCAAGCACAAGTCTCTGCCCAGATAAGGGCTGCTTCTAGAAGGAGCTCCTATTAAGGCCACTCAATAAACTCTATGAAACCACCTGATCTGACTTTCTAGGATCCCAACTCTTTCTCTACTCGTGCTACACTCCTAGGCCTCAGATATGATCATATAAACATACAGGAAAAGAAAATTACCATTCATTCTTCAGACTGGGCCTGAATGACTCAGTTACAGCACTAACATCAATTTCTGACAGAATACATAGCAGGTTGATACGTTAGGCTGAAAAAACACATACAGATGATAAAGTCCAGAGGCAGAAAAAAAAGTGCTGCTTCTGTCTTGTGTTCACTTTTAACAGAAAAAAAGAAAATTTCCTAGGAAACTCTCTAGTAGATATGCTCCTCATTGATAAGAACTGTGTCTCATATCCTTTCCTAAATAAATGGAATTACCATAACTAATTTAGATTGAGAGTCATGTATTTCTGAGGCTATAGCAGGGCTCAATCTTCCTAATAACTGATGCTTGAACAAAATCATAGTTCAGTTAGCAAGGAAGAAGAGAGATGTGGATCTGGATAGGTAAACAGTAGTGTTTCCTCAGCATGTTTCTACCTTTATGGGAAAAACAACCAAAAGAAATTCTCTCTCCAACTTCAGGGGGAAGAAGTAATATCAATATTTCAAATTAATTATGATAATGATAATCAATAATAAGACAAAACACTGAAACAAGTCAAGCTTGGGAAAACATATATATTCTATAAAGCACTGCAATAAATAATACTGTTTCTGGTATTTCGTGTTCTCCTAGGAACTACTGGCTTATAATGTATAAATATTTAAAGCAGTTTTTAAAACATATGGTAGAACTTTGGTATTCATAATTGCTCAGAGAGTTTTGAGGTATCTTTGAAAATTAACATTCATGACAGACCACCTCTATGGTCTACCACAGCATACTGGGTAAACATATTCATGTAAAACACATATTGTTTACATAGTACACATCATCATAAAAAGTTGCAGTGTACATACCAGACTTTTCTACTGTACTATGTTGGACTATTAATAGCTCAAATTTACATCCCAAAGGGCAACACTGCCCCAATCCAAACTTAAAAACAGCTGTGCAAACAAACTAAGGGTTAGAGGCAGGTGTGTAAGATATGAAGGGAGAGACACATGACATACTTGATTATTCAGAAATATAACTCTATGGAACCTAGTCCTAGACATATGACAGGAAATACTCTAACCTTGTCCATGCGAACACCTTGCCCTGTAAGTTAGTTATTTTAATATAATGATCAAACTGTACAGTGGTGGATTTCTATTTTAGCAAGGAATACTAGGACTATATATAGTCCTAGTATATATATACAGCATATGCTGTATATACAAAATAAGACCACATCCATATTCCATCTTTGCAAACAGTCACTGCTAAATAGACAAGAACAAACTGTTTGCTGTTGTCTACCTTCACACACACACAGACATCATTGCTCATCAGTAAAGTTAAGCTATCAAAATTCTAGTGGTGCTCATAATAATTATCTTGGACATTCTTTTGTTGTTCTACATTTTTCCCCTTGATTTTGTCTAGTTTCTAAACCTTAACTTTATTGTGCATTTATGCCCTCTATGTTTGGTTTCCCCGGGTTTTCACTCTGAGCTCTATGCTTCAAGGACTTTTGGGGGGGGCGGTTAATTACTTTGCACTCTAGACTCTGATATACCCTTCTGGACCCTTCTGGGTTCAGCCTTTGGTTTGGATATGCAAATGAGCACATGAGCAGAGTCCACCTAAGTCTCTGCATGGGAGAGGTTAAAATAACTACAAATAACCTTGAATATACTTCCACAGAACATCTTCTAAAATTCTGTCTTCTTAGGAACCATAAAAAACACTTATTTTCAACGATGCTGTTCATCAGAAATACCTATAGTGCTTCTTAAAAATACTTATATTCAAATCCCATCCTTAGAGATTATACATTAGAAGGTCAGAAGTGGGTCCCAGGCATCTAGACACTGAAAATGTCATATACGATCCAACTGGGCAGAGTTGAGAAACACTGTTGTAAAAATTGCAGGAGATGGTTCATATCTTCTCTCCTTTTACTATAGCCAAGATAAGGCAAGAAAAATGGAAATAGGGGTGTGGGAAAGAGAGAAGGGAGTGACTTTTGCCACCTGGTCTTTGAGATGAGAAAATGTGGCAGTCCAAAGCTAGGCAAAACTGCACCATGAACCAAGGTTGCTTTTGTTATTCCTATCACTTATTTTTCTCCTATCTCTTGGCTTTCCAATTCCTTCCTTCCAAAGTATTTGAAGGTACTCACATTGCATACATCTTCACCTAATTCATCATATCACTCAGTCCTGTTTCTTCCTGCTTATTCTTTGCTTTTCTGACAAGCAAGGCTCCCAAACCTCTGTTCTTTTCAGGTATTTATGAGGAAATCAAATAACATTAAGGTATTACTATTAGCTTTAACCACTTAAGCTTAGTATTGTTTATCTGATAATTTCAATGATTCTCAATGGTTAAGATATTTTTGACAGGAAGGCCTTTCCATGAATTAACTCTCTGCCTATAAGAAGGGAAAATGAGAGTTTGTAGCTGCCAGTCACTGTCATTAACAAACCTTTCCAACACTTTTTCTTGCCTGAGCCCTGGGCCCAAAGTCATCCTATCGATGCAGTGAACAAGGCAATTGCCACTCAATTATCTATTCAACACACATTGCACAAACATTGATCAACACGAACCATGTCTGAGGCAATGTGCTTAGTTCTGAAGATAAAAAAGTGAATAAAAACTAGTGTCTACACTCTACTCATAAATCTATCAAACCTTTCCATGGCAGAAACGAAATGGCAGAGGCTGAAGATATACAAATCTTTCTTCTTCCTTCAGATTGTGCAAAGGCCTCTCTATTGAACATGTCTTATTCAAAGATATTTCTCATTTCAGTCTGAATATCTGGTCAATAAATACTTCTAAATGATTTAATGCAATAGTGTGTTAGAAAAGGTAACTAAAGTGGTCTCATAACCCAAAGGTCTCTCTCTAATCTTTTTATTTAGCTCTAAAAATATATATCTTCCCTTATGTTTGTTTACAGTTTATTAAAACACAATATAAATAAGTATAATTAAAATATTAAACAAGGATTTGATATGGAAAAAAAAAAAAAGGTACCTGAAGACTGACAGAAAATGGACAGGCACAGGAGCAACTGGACACTCTCTTAATTTTTTTCCTACCCTGGCAAGTAGCTTCTGCCAACCCCCTTAAGGAACAGAACTGAAGAACCAGACATCAGATGAAAAATGTACCAATGACATTTCCTGGTTGTCATAAAATAACAATAGCCACTTAAATCTGAATTTCTTTACATACTCAACAAAAACCAGACAGAGAATAGATAAAATTACTCATAAGCCACATGTACACTACGTATTTTGATTTAAATGTAAGGGAAGAAATAAACATCTCAAGCCAGCAGAACCAGCTCTGGGGATCACTCCAGAAGGAGAGTCAGATGTAGAAAAATGTGTGTGACAGAGAACAGAGCGTGCTGCCAAAAGAGAGGATCCCACTCATGGTGTAAAGTACAGAGATTAGGTCTGAGACCTGACGATACTGAGCAATGCCTGCAAGGGTCCAGCCCGACCACAGATGGCAGTCTTAAGATGTATCACCTAAAGAGGAGAGGGAGGCCCTTTGGAAGGGGAAGGCATCTGGGGATAGCATGATGATAAAGTGAAAGAAGGAAGCAGGCAACTGAAATTAAAGATCTTACACTGTAAGACAGTATCTCTGAATTGAAAGACACATCAAGTGGCTACATCTACCCTGAACTAAGCCAATTATTTAAAAAACCCATTTCATTGTACCTATAGAACAGGAAGCTCTTGAACTAAGAACAAAAACTTCCCTACCCCAAATTTTATGCTTGCTGATCCAGGAAAACACTTTGCATTTAATATTTTAAAAGCTGTAAAACTGTGATTGTATTAAAGGTTTTTTTTTTCCTTCATTTCTTTTAGGAAAGATGCACAAAAAGGGCTATAAAGTAATGTAAATATTTGGGTATATACTTTAGAATAAATAATTTTTTAGGTTCACTTTTCCCCCCCAATTTTTTTTTTTTTTTTTTTTTTTTGCGGTACGCGGGCCTCTCCCGTTGCAGAGCACAGGATCCAGACGCTCAGGCTCAGCGGCCATGGCTCATGGGCCCAGCCGCTCTGCAGCATGAACCCGTGTCCCCTGCATTGGCAGGCGGATTCTCAACCACTGCACCACCAGGGAAGCCCTTCCCCCGTGTACACTTTTATCTTGAAAATTTTTTTACTCAGAGAGAAAAGTTGGAAATAATGGCATGACAAACATATATTCTTCATTTAAATTAAACTATTGCTAACTTTTTGCCAATTTGCTTTCTTTCTCTCACTCTGGGTATCTCTCTATATTGACAATTTTACTTCTGTGTACTTTCCCTAAAAGATACTTTTTAGAACCCTGACATTAAAAATTCAAATTCAATTAACTCTTTTCCCCAAAAACCTTTGCCAGTTTTAAGGATGACCTGTTTCACCCAGGCAATTTTCAGTAGAATCGTACAATCATCATTTTTACCTGTTGGAAATGACTACATGACAAACAATCGAATTTTTACGGTTATCTGGGTTTTAAAATTGAGAAAAAGAGCAAGCAACACCATCTATAGTCACACAACTTCCTGACCTAAAAATTCTTAGCAAGGGACACTGGATGTTGATGAACACTTCACTAAACTAACAGAAAAGAGAACTGCTAATAATAGGTAACCATCTAACCTGAACCAGTGGTTTTGAAACCACGTGTCTAATAAGAGATATAACATATAAAATGGATCAAAGAGAAGAATTTCAGGAGCTGCTCTGGATGAAGGGTTGCAGGCGCTTTCAGTCCCGTCAACGTACTCTGTACTTTGCTCCCAGGCACCTTCTCAGCCCAGGGAGCACAGTTTGAACACTCTTATTTTCATACAATTGCACTGCTTTCCAGATTTTAAAAATCATAGTATTTTGACCCTTCAAACTACAGTAAGAAACTTTTTGAGGGGACAAATATCAATATTCATTACAAAATTGAGAAGCCTTTGGAAATGAAAACAAACCTTGCCCCTTCTATATTTATGACAAAATAACTTAGCTTTACTACCTTAGTAAATGTATATCTTACAAATATTTTTAAACAGAAGTTCTCTAAAAATACACCACACAAAAATTTCACATATTTGTAGTTTTCGGCATTCATTTAACACCATACTATGACGAAAAACTCTATAATAAAATACAATGCAAGTGATAGTTCATCAAATTTCATTTGATGTAACATTTCTAATATTGCAAGAATATCAGATATTATCTCAAATGTTAATTCAAAGTGACAATAATGTCAACAACAAAAAAAGGAGAGATACAAAGCAGCCATTATGATCAAATAAATAAAATTATGGGATATGAAGAACTTGTACCTTTATGTGGGTTTTCAAACTCTTCAGATAAGAGGTGGTAGCAGCAACCCACACTGCAAACTCCCTTGATTTCAGACTTGGAAGTAAATATTCGTAGAGTATTTGGAGCAAGATCACCACAAGTATGCAGACCTACCATCAAACAATCCTTAAAAAAATGAGAAGAAAAAAATGAGAAGAAAAAATAAATTTTGGAAATTAAAAGGAGGGTTAAAAAACATTAAAATGTTTATTAGAAGATGTAGAGCTTTTTAAAATGATGAAATTTTACCTAGAAAGTATTGTATGTTTTTTATTTTCATAACAAATAACTATTGCCTTTAAAGGCAAAATGACTGATCTTTTACCAAAACTGACATAACTTTCAGTTGATTTTCTAGTGTTTTTGGTTACTTACTCATCTGAATTTTCTCTGGTTTCTTTTACAACTAATATTTGCTTAATGACTACTCAAATTAACGCTGGATCAGTACAACGTAGCCTGCATTACTAGGACAAACTTATGATTTGAGACACATTAATACCTTACTAGTCAATTTTTTAAATTCACTTCTTCACCCATACCCATCAAAACGTATAAAACACTGTCACACACAAAAAATTAAGTGTTGCCAAGTCGGCATTTTTACTCCAACACCAAAAGTTTACTTAGTTTGTTCACTGCATCAAATATGACAAGATTAAATTCAATATAAAGTTTTTGTTCTAAATTTTATAACATAAATTTTATGTAAAAATTCTATGAAATATTCTCCTAATTACCCAAAGCGTAATTTAGATGTATACACATATAGAATGGGTGCATTGGCACGCACTCACAGAATCTTGATCAATATACCATTTGTTTGTTTTAACTCTTCAGTTCCTTAGTTTCCTCTTCTGTAAAATGAGGCTAATAATAGTATCTCACCTCAATGGGTTATTGCAAGACTTTAATAAGTTAATACTGGTAAATGACTTAGTACAATCTCTGGCATCCAATAAAATTCAGTAAATGTCTTCTATTCTTACATCACCATCATCATGTTATAAATTCAAAATAATAGACATTAAGTTGTAATCAAGTATATTTTTATAACTATCTTCAGAACAAATACAATTTTTTCACTTGTTATTTTACCAAAAATGTGATTTTAGCCCATATAATGTAGATAGACAGGGCTGAAGTGTTATCTTTCTAAAGAAAATAACTGTACCTGTAAGTTGCTTCAACCTGATAGAACATTCTGTTGCTTCAACCAACATTCTCTTCAAAGAACAATTTCTGAAGTGTTGTGCAACTATTTTGCTTTTCTCAATGATTACATAGTTTGGGTAGGTTTTATTTAGACATTATAATGTTATAAATAAAAAAGGAATTCAGAGGGAAAGGGCTTATTGCTAATTAAGGGTAGATAACAGAGACATAAATCTCTCTCTTTTAGGCTAGTTCTCCCTAAAGATAACACCAAAATATTTAATCTCATTTTTTCAGTGTATTCATTACACAAGGTTAGTTAAAAATACCAGCAGGTGGAAAACAAAAATACGCAATCAGCATATTATACTAACAGTAAAATATTTAAGTATTGTATGCGTGTGTTTAGGGTGGGGAGGGGAGGAGATGGGAGGCATTGGTTAATTCCGGTTATTAAATTGCTACTTAACTAAGGACCCAAGAAAAATCTTCCAGCATATCTTTTATAAGTCAAATTCTTATAAAAGTCTGCATACAGTTTTGATCATATATTTTCCAGAAGACTTTTAAAAACATAAATATATGATAATAAGCACTAAAAATGTATACATTTTTAAATCAGGTTAAAGTAACTGGGGCTGTTTAACCCTAACAGAAGGTTAAGCTATAACTTAATTACTGATTTCATATATAGGAAAAACAATTAATGAGGATTAACCGGTTTCCCATAATTAGTGAATTCCTGAAATATCTGAGAAAAAGAAAAATTCCCCATTCTAAAATGACAAAAGTAACAAAACACTGGTTAGCTACCAAACAAGGATTTAAATTTATAAAGAATTCTGGTATCTTTTGTTTATTTATTCTTTAGGGAAGAATTTTCAAAAAATTTAACAAGAGTAGAATATTATAACTTCAAAGGCTACCTTATTGTTTTAAAACAATGAGTTAGGCCAAATGATTTCTAAAAACTCCTCTATAATATTGTTTTCACATACAATGTTGCCTTTAAGATATATTATCTCTGCATAACTTGACATACTTGTACTTTAAAAAAAGTTCAAATTTTTTAAGAATACTTTTCTTGCTCAAGAAAATTGCAAAAAATTTGGTTACCAAGGCTAACATTAAACATAATATTGCCCTAGGTACATCTTTATTTCAAATTTAAATAAAATGTAAGAGCTTTCTTGGATTGGAATTTTAACAACTCATAAATTGCATAACGAGAACTTAGCTGACTAGCTTTTGTATTAGCACTTCTGTTTAATTTAGGCTTACAAATGAGTGGAGGGCACTCCCTTCTGGAAAATCATAATTGTCAGATTGTCAGATTTTGACAGCTGTGGAAATCATGAAAGCCTGAATATAATTTTATTTTCTTGGTCCTTTATATTAATGTAATCAAATAAGATACACAGGTTAAGTAAGCTACCATTAAAACTTAATTCTATGTCTTAGAGCCTTTATATATAAATGAAATTAAGGAATTAAAAAAATAAAATTACCTCCAGATCTTTAATAATATCATGTAGTTCTGAATCAGCAGTGATAAAAGATGTTAAAGGTGAATATATATTGGATTCATTTGACTTTGACATCATTTTTCTTCTCTCTTTATTTGCTTCAGACATTTTTCTCTTGGGTATATGGGATGAAGAAGTAGGTTCTATGGCATTAATAGGCAAAAGGTCCCTAAAAGAAAAGGCATTTTCAAAACACAAATTTTCTTCTCGATGTGAATAAACATGTAGGTTTTCCATTTGTTTTCTGATGTTAGAAATTACAGAGCCTGAAAAATCTTGCAGAAAGTCCGAGGTCGACATCTTTTCTTGATTTGCAGTACTGCTGTTACATACTCCCTCAATATTGGCTTTAAATTTAATTTCATCTTGCACTTTCCTTTCTTTTGTCATTTGTAATGCCAGTCCATTGACATCTAATTTTGACCGCCTACGATAGACTTTCCAATGTTTCTTCAGTTTCCTGTTTCTCTCCTCAGCTCCATGAGTATTGGTATTTGAGGAATCAATTCCATAAACTTTTAAGCCATACTTCAAGGACAAAAAGGAGCTTAGGTAGCCTTTTCCAGAACCCAGATCAATTATCTACAGAAAACCAGAATGAATGAATAGGATTTTAGTCAGATGGTAACAGAAAGCATTCATGATATATTTTTGAAAAGCAAGTAAAGGAATGTATAATTTATACAACCTGTTATGCTTTTTAAAATTTTTGATTACTATTAAAAACCAACAACTCATCATTTTTATTCAACATTTTAAGAGAAGCTCTAAGCAGTATAATAATAAGTCAAGGAAAAGATGTAAAAGACATAAATATTGAAAGTAAAATTGTCTTTCTTCATAGATGACATGATTGTATCTGTAGAAAATTCTAAGGAATGCATACAAAAGTTAAAAGAACTAGTAAGTCAAGTTAGCAATGTGTCAAGATACAAGCTCATTAGAAATGAATAATGAACCATCAGAACATATGCATTACAGTAGTAAAGAACAATTCGAAAATAAAATTTAAAACCAACTGAATTAAAGCAGCAAAAAAATAGAAATCTAGGAATAAATTTAACAAAGGTTATGTAATACCTATACACTGAAAACTATAAAACATTGCATAGGAAAAATTTAAAAGAGCTAAATAAAGATATACCATGTTCATGAAATAGTTAGACTCAATATTAAGATGGCAATTCTCCCACACTGACATATAGATTCAATGCAATCCTAATCAAAATCCCAGCAGGGTTTTTAAAAGAAATTCATAAGCAGATATTTCAATTTATATGAGAAGGCAAAGTAGCTAGAATAACCAAAACGATGTTGAAAAGAAAAAATTTGAGGATTTACACTGATTCAGGAATCAATATAAAACTACAGTAATCAAAACAGTGTAGTGCTGGTATAAAAATAGATATATAAATCCATGGAATAAACAGAGTCCAGAAATAGACCCACAGTTATACAGTCAACTGGTTTTTGACAAAACAACTAAAGTAATTCAAAGGAAAAGATAGTCTTTTCGACAAATGGTGTGGGTATAACTGGATGTCTGTATGGGAAAAAAAAGATTTTTGCATGTCATACGCCAAACAGGCATATCTTTAATTCCTGCGTATCTTTGTGATACTGGGAGGGAAAAAGGTTTCTTATGTAGGACATAAAAAGCATAAACTACAAAGAAATAATTGAAAAATGGACTTCATTAAAATTAAAACTTTTGCTATTCAAAATACATAGCTAAAAAGGGTAAGAAATATTTGCAAAACATATATCTGACTAAGGGTTTGTATCCAGAATATATAAAGAACTCTAACAACTCAATAATAAGACAAGCCACAAATTTAAAAATGGGCAGAACGTTTGAACATACACTTCACAGAAGAAGATATACAAATGACCACTATAAAAAGATGCCCAATATCACTACTCTTTTGGGAACTGCAAACTAAAATCATAATGAGATACACACAAATGTAAAATGGCACAGTCACTTTGGAAAACATCAGCAGTTTACCATACAGTTAAAGCATACACTTATACTATACAACCTACAAATCCCACTCTGGGCTATTTACCCAAGAGAAATGCAAACATGTCCACAAAGTCTTGTATGTGAATAAATTCATAGTGGCCAAAAAAATTGGTAACAACTCAAATATCCAACAACCAATGAATTGAAAAACAAATTGTGGTATATCCATACTGTAGCATACTACACCCAAAAATGAGGAACAAAGAGTCAATGCACATAAAAATATTGATGACTCTAAAAAGTATGTGCTAAAGGATAGTCACAAACACAAACATCTACATACTATTTGATTCCATTTATACGATGTTCTAGAAAAGTCAAAACTACAAGCAGAGCAGTAATTCCTTGAGAATGGAGGAGGAAATATCTTGCAAAAGGGTATGAGGAAACTTTTTATGGTGACAGAAATATTTTTTATTACAGTGGCTAAACAACTGCATAAATTACCAAATGCATCAAAGTGTACACTTAGAATTGTTGAATATATAAATTATACCTCAATAAAACTAAAAATGATAAAAGACATATAAAATTACCAAGATTGTTTACTGTATTGTCATGTCATTTCATAAGAAATAAATGGACAATTACAGAAATATTATCATAGGAAATCATCATCTAATCTCATTATATCTAATCTTTAATTCCTAAAATCAATTAAATCCTGACATAAATATGAGCCACTCAAGGAAAATTTCCTATATTTGAAATAATGCATATCATCAATGAAATCCTCAAAAATGTCAATTCAAGCAAAACTGCAATTCATAGGTAAAACTCCAATAAATGATATCTGCTAAATAAGTGTCTAGCTTACAAATAATTCCCCATGCCCACTTTTTAATGTTAATCTCTAGCCTAGGTATTATAGGAAATATAGAAGCATTATATACCTTGATCCTAAGGAACTACAATCTAACTGAAGATACCATACTCATGAATACAAGGGCTATAGAGTAGAAACTCGATTAATCAATTTCCCCATATCTGAATCTCTAGAGAAAGCAAAGCTCTCCATTCCCTTCCTTCTACAAAAACACATTCACTGATGCCAATGGCAGCTTAATGCTAGCAACCAATGGGTTGCTTGTTCCCCCCAATACAGATGTTTTCTTACCAAGAGGTAATTGAATTTGTTCCCAGATCTGCATATAATGATTCCACTTGTGAATGAGGAAAATTTTGGCTGCAAGTAACAGAATATCAAATTTCCATCACTGAGAAAAACTCACCTCACTTAAGAAATCTGGCAGTACAGTAGTTGAACCAACCAGAGGCTCAACCACATATGGCTTTTGGGCCAACATATTTGTAATTCCTCTGGTTGCAAGATGGCTGGGGAAAATCTAAGAATCATGTCTGCACGATATAATATCTGAAACCCTTTTCAGTAATAGGCAAAATTTCCTAGAAAAATCTATCAGCTCACTTATATCTTACTGACCCAAATTGATTTTCATCCCTCTCCAAATTGGCCTTTCAGTAATATATATAGTGTTAGCAAGAGAATGGCAAACTCTGCAATTAAAGGTTACATAAATCATACATATTTTTGCCTTCAAACTCTCTTATCTGAGTAGCAAAACCTCCACAATCCTGATCTCTTACCCCTTACTCACAACGGTCTTTTCCTTCCTGGATCATCTTATAGGTTTGAAGATAGAGGAGTCTCCAGTGTAATACCTGGTGGGAGGTATCTTCCTTGTTTCCTAATTCTGCTTAGAAGACTTTCTCACAGAAATATTGCTACACATAGTGATTACATTTCTTAATATTAGTATAAGTATGGTACTATACTTCAGGTAGGAGAGTTATATTTTGTTGACTGACCTGGAGATCTAACTACTATTTTAAGCTAATGACTTTTAAATTTATAACTCCAGTATGGAATTCTACCATGAACTTCATACTCATATCCAACAGTGTACCTAAACATTTCCACTTGAATGTCTTATAAGCATCTCAAATTTAACATGTTCAAAACTAAGTTCCTGATAGTCTCTGTAAAACCTACCCCTTCCATAATCTTCTCCATCATAGTTAACAGTATCTCCATACTTCCAGGTGGAGAACAAGACTCCTTTCTTTCTCTCATACCCTCCACCTGAATTGTGAAAAAAATCCATAGTCTTACCAAGGGTATTTCATACCAACTGCACCCTAAGTCTAGGTTATTGCAACGGCCTCCTCAATGATCTCCCTGCTCTCACCTTCCCTCCTTGAGTCTATTCTCAAGAGAGCAAAACAAAGACTGATCATACCACGCCTCTACGTAAAATCTCTCATCACTTCCCTAAACTTATCTCCTGCTACTAACCTCCTTTGTTACTAAGCTTTTTGCCTCAACTCTGGAAGCTCACGCTTACATAAGAGCTAATTTCTGAAAAGAACCAGCTTGAATGTTTACAAAGACTATGGCGAAGAGTGCAAAGGTAATGGAAATATTGGGTTGGCCAAAAAGTTCGTTCGGGTTTTTCCGTAACGTTACAGAAACCCGAACAAACTTTTTGGCCAACCCAATATTTGCTTCATAACACTCCTCAACACGGCAGTCAGAGTGATCCAGTGGCTCCAACGGCTTCCCATCTCATTCAGGATAAAAGCCCAAATCACCACAATGGCCTCTAAGACTCTACAACTTCATGATCTGCTACTGCCACCCCAACCTCAGCTCCTACTACTCTGTTCTTGCTCTCACCACTGGAGTTAATCTGGCTTCTTGGCTCTTTCAAGAATACAACAAGTGGGGCTTCCCTGGTGGCACAGTGGTTAGGAATCCACCTGCCAATGCAGGGGTCACAGGTTCGAGCCCTGGTCTGGGAAGATCCCACATGCCACGGAGCAACTAAGCCTGCGTGCCTAGAGCCCGTGCTCCACAACCAAGAGTAGCCCTCTCTCGCCGCAACTAGAGAAAGCCCGCACGCAGCAACGAAGACCCAACGCAGCCATAAATAAATAAATAAATTAATTAATTAATTAATAAAAAAGAATACACCAAGTATATTCCCCCTTTAGGGCCATTGAATGTGTTATTCCCTCCATCTAAAAAATTTTTCATCCAGATATTCTAATGGATAACTCTCTTACCTCTTGAAGGAGGTCTTAACTCAAATGCCATCTTTACAATGAGGTCTTACTTGCCCCTCTCTTCCTAATCAAAAGCTTTAATCCCCCATCCCTGAATTAGCTACTTCCTTTTTATTTTTTTTCTCCTTAAAGTATATGAACATATACAATAAAATATACTTATAATGATTTTATTATCTATTTCTCCTCATTAGAGTATAAATGCCATAAAGGCAAAGATATGTTTTGTTTTGTTTACTACTATATCCTCAGCATCTATAATGGCACCTGACACATGGTAGGAGCCAAAGAAATATTTAATAAATGAATGCATGCATGCAAGTGTGAATGAATGAACATATTTTAGAAATAAAAATTAAGAAGTAAGAAGCCTTGGTAATGGGAATGAGAGAGGCAAAGGTTTTTGGCATGTAGGGAGCAATGTGGCTGAGGCAAAAATAAATTGTTCTTTTTTTTTTTCTTCTCTAGTTCTTTTTGGTCACTAGTAAAGTTAAGATTTTAGTATCTGGGTTTCCAACTATCCCCATGAAACCTACATTTATTAAATCTGCTTTTTAAAAGTAAAAATAGGGCTTCCCTGGTGGCGCAGTGGTTGAGAGTCCGCCTGCCGATGCAGGAGACACGGGTTTGTGCCCTGGTCCGGGAAGATCCCACATGCCGCGGAGCGGCTAAGCCCATGAGCCATGGCCGCTAGGCCTGCGCGTCCGGAGCCTGTGCTCCGCAACGGGAGAGGCCACAGCAGTGAGAGGCCCGCGTACCGCAAAAAAAAAAAAAAAATAATAAAAAAAAAAAAAAAAAAAAAAAAAAAAAAAAAAAAGTAAAAATAGTATACATGTAATACATTTCAAACTTAACTATTTTGAGAATCAAATATTGCTATTAAGTAATTTCAAGAGAAAGACCCTGTAAGTCTTTAATACAGGTTTTTTTCTGTCACTAGAAACAATCTCCATCACTATGAAAAAAGTTCCCTTAGAGAAGGTCTAACATGAATCATTATGCTATTTCAAATTTTTTTTCTCTGCACTTTAGAAATAAAATAAATCCACTTTATTAATTTAAAGTTATTTATTATGTAATATTTCATATAAATAAAAGAATAAATGTAGTTGAAATGTAAAGTTATAAAGCACAATGATAAATACCCCTCGAAGATTTAAGTATAAGTGATTTATTTGGGAGGTGAAGAAAACACTGACAGGAAAACAGAGAAGAGAAAAAAGAGAAAGGAAGACAGCCCAATAAAATGTATGTTCTTAAGCAAAATACCACTTTAGGACAACCTGGGTTTAATCACACTGAGAAACTTGGAGAGCTACTGTAGAACACATACATCATAGTCATCCCACCTGGAAAGTCCGGGAGTTGATGTATCTGTTTATCAACGTGTATTAGCCATTAATTCAAGGATGCTCACAGGGAGGAATTAATCCCCAGAACTTGTATGCAGGCAGTGCCATGCTTCAGCAGACAGAGAAAACCCACAGGAAAAGAAATGTAGAAACTGCCAGGTAGAAAGCAGCCCGGCACACCATGAAATATTTGGTGAGGCCCAAGAGTATCTGAATAAGGCATCCAGTAGCATCTGCTATACCCATGAACCCACCAGCCATCCTAAGAACTAGAATGTTAGTGTTTTTATTCCATATAACTATGTTTTCTTTCTGTATCCCATCTCCCTACTTCCTCTATCAGAGGTAACAACAATTCTCAAATTATTGTTTATGACTCCCTTGCTTCTTTAATGGTTTTTTTGCATATATTTTTGCATTAAGAATATACCATTATTTTGCTTAAGAGCTTTTTAAAAATGATACCATAAAATATGGTCTGTAAATTGCTTATTTTTCCCATTCATTTTTATGTTTCTAATATTCATCCATGTGTTATGTACAGCAGCAGTTCATTAAATTTTACTGTGTACTTGCCCTTTTTACTCCGGTTGAGTATGACTGTCATGGTGAGCCTGTTACTGATCCTGATAGGTACTGCTTAGATATGATGCACTGGAGAAAAGGTTGAAAACTATTACCTCAGCTCTTGCCTTTTAGTTCCTACTCTAGAGATCTATGTTGCCATAAGTGGTTCTGCATGCCTGGCCCAAGCTGTGATCGTTTTCTAATCAATCTCAAACTCTCCACAAAGTCTGAAAGAATACATGGAAAAGATTCTAACACCTAACAAAAACTGAAGAAGGAAAAAAATCCTCCATTACCCCCATAGATGTTCTTGTAGGGATAAGAAAAATAACTTACTATTTTTATAGGCCAATGGAGGCAATCACTGATTTTATTTTAACATCTATTTTCAGACATTACTACCCTTCATAAAGGTTATTTTTTATAACAGGAATGCATTATAATCCTGACACTATGAAAGAATCCAAGTTTCTTTATGTTACAATAATGAGTCAGGTGCCCCAGACCACAGCATGGTAACCCAGGTCCTTGAGAACACCTACTGGTAAACAATTTTGCAGAATGCCATCTTTATAATGCTGCCTCAAACTGGAGTTACAACATAAGAAAAAGAGAATTACCATAGCTTCTATCCACTCTGAAAAGAGTGGAATTTGTGGCAAAACATTAACAGTCGTATCTTATTTTTAGTATAAATTTGTTTTTATTGCAGTATATTGGGAAATGAGAGCATTTTTAAAGGATCAGATGTGACGTGACATCTCACATCAGCTATTACTTAATGACATTTTAAAGGCTAGACAGTGATGATAGAAAAGGAAATTTGAATGATACCCCCCAAAATGGCAATAATTTTAACACATGAATATATAGGGAAATACTCTTACCTGCTTTATTCCACAGTAATCAGCAATACTGCTGATGAGCTCTGACATTGCCTGAACTTCATGAGATTTTTTCAAATTCATAAACTCATCTGGCTTCACATTTTCATCTGAACAAAAATAAAACAAAATTAAAGTACTGCTACTAAAGAAATAAAACTTAATAAGAATCATCAGTTGAGGTTCATGTTTTCTATAATTAAATATGAAAATAATACAGAGATCCTATTGTGGTATCTGTATGATGGATCTCTATTAGTTTAGCTGCTATGAATCAAATTTGAATTAATAAAATGAAAAGACTCATATAACATTATTAAAAATGTTCCTTGAAACATAAAACAATTAACTACAAAGGAAAAGACTGATAATTAGACTACGATGCAGGAAAAAAATGTGGAGATCTATAACTAAGTTTTCTACTCATTTAGAACAACTCAGTCTATCGGGGCTCATGATATAAGGTCTAACAATAAATTAAGAACATGTTGGAAATATATACACATATGAACAATATATTGCTTCTAAATGCCTGAAAAACATACACACATACACACAAACACACCTACCAGTTCTCTGTTTTTGATTTCCACGAAGGGCTACAAGCAACTGTTCAAAAGGAGTACATATTCCCAAGTTTTGTACAGAATAATATTTAGCAGCCAGAGCGAAGCCTTCAACACTCACCAGCTTCTGGGAAGTTTCACAAAATATTTTTGGAAAATAAGTAATATCTAAAAAAATCAAGATAAAAAGAATTGTTAGCGACAAAATAAATAATCATTAGCTAATTTGTTGGAGATTTAAAAAACAAAAATCACCGATCTTATAACAAATTATAATATTTTCATATTGGTGTGAATTTTGGCATTATCACTAATGGTTCCATTATATTTGTTATTTAAACTATTAGCTATTTGTAGCAGCCAGTTTTCTCTTTAATACGCTATACCATTATACACTTAGATTCCAAATTAAAATTTGGCCTTGGGCTTCCCTGGTGGCGCAGTGGTTGAGAATCCGCCTGCCGATGCAGGAGACACGGGTTCGTGCCCTGGTCCGGGAAGATCCCACATGCCGCGGAGCAACTAAGCCCGTGAGCCATGGCCGCTAGGCCTGCGCGTCCGGAGCCTGTGCTTCGCAACGGGAGAGGCCACAACAGTGAGAGGCCCGCATACCGCAAAAATTAAAAAAAAAAAAAAAAAAAAAAAAAAAAAAAAAAAAAAAAAAAATTTGGCCTTTCTGTTGATTTTTTAAAAGCCAAAAAAAAAAAAAAAAAAAAAAAGAAAGAAGTTTAAAACCGTGGTGCTAAACTGTAATGTACTCATTAAATTTATGAATGGTCCTGGCTGACGTACAATTGTGAATTTAAAGGAGGTCAGTCCATCCAATGTCGTTACTCCCTGTCCACACTGCATGTAGAACAACAGCAATATTCTCAATGGTATAAATGTTATTGTAAAACAGTTCCTGCATCATTTGGACCATGTAGAATTGTGTGGGTGTGTGCATATATGTGTTCAACGCACTGTCAATACAACTTCTAAAACGAATCAGGTTATGATTAGGTGAAAACAGTTCATTTTCTTCCCATAGTCAGTTTCAAACCAGACATTGTCTAAGCTTCATACAGAACCTACTGATAGTTGCTGAATGCTCACTTTAGAAGAGTAAACTGCCACACTGTTTGCATCATCCAGTGTCCCTCTCTGCGTGAGGATCATTCACCCTATTGAACTCAGATGTGGTTACATCTCGCCAAGGTGAACTATGCCATTTTCAGGCAGAAGTTTTAAAAATATCAGAAGAGTCACTACATTTTCTTTGCCCAGAACTGCAATTGTCAAGATAGAACCTGCCTCAGCCTAAGTCCCCAGGTGACAACAACAAAGGCATCACTGCTGTCAAACTACAATGAACATGTGGCATACATGAATAGTAACCTTCATTGTTTTTAGTCACTGAGTTTTTAGGCTTATTACTGCAGCATAATCTTGCCTACTCTAATGGATACACATCAGTACAGATTTGCTTTTTATTTGTTCAGTTTCATTTTCCTATAGCCATTTTAATGCATATTAATTTATTTATGAAGGTTTAAAAAAGGCATTCTGATATGTATGTAGTAGTTCAAAGAAACTCTTTGGATGGAGTAGTCCACTTACCGAAAATTATTTTTAATAATTAAAAAAAGTACATCCAGTGATTAAATAAAGCATTTAAAATGTTCACCTTACAAAAGCATGGTACAATTCTGGGAACAACTTAGGTCCTATCAGAAAAATCACACTATATGCTATGAAGTTCATTCTAGCTAGCTGATACTCCAAAGTTACCTATGATATTATAAAAACCTACTTAAACACAAAAAACAATGATGCTCCCTAGCAAAAATTAAAAGCAAGAAAATTGAAGAAGGCTTGCAGAATGCTAACTAAATAACTAAAAACTACATGTTTAAGACAGTACCTTTTGAAAGCTAATATCTATTAAGTTGATGGTAGTAATGTTTACCAAATTAATTAACTAGAAAATCAGCAGAGATGTATAACTTCCATTTCTGAATCTATTCAATAGAAATTTAAACTACAAGATTACTATAGTACGTTTATTTAAGATACATTTTGTGTATTATATAAAGTTCTTTTGACATTTTACAAACTGAATTTACCAATGCAGCCAAAAAGCAATAAAATCCACATCAAAATATTTAGGCATGATACGGAGGGGAAAACTCAGTCAACTATTAAGTGAACATCTCAGGTTTAAGGGCAGTCTCAACATCCCCAAGTACCAGGGCAGCAATTTCTTAGCATGTGATAGAATAAGAGTAGTAAATTTCAAAGTGCAGAGGGGCTGTTATAGTAGTCATTTATTGGACAATGCTGCCAACAGAAAGAAATGTGATGTTTCTGTTGGAAAAGTAAAGCTTCAAATCAATTTAACTATCCTACTGAAAATATTTGAAAAAATTCCAATCCAAGCCAAATTTATGTTGTTAATTTGCTTTTAATTATAGACCTCCTAGTAATGTCAGAAATTTGGAGATCTAAACTGCAAAGATATTAAATTTTTAACAATGTTTCCTTTTATAAAAAGGATAGTGTTCTGATTCAGTCCATTGGTTTATGTCATTTAAGGCTACACCAGTTTATTCAGATAGTCTAGAACTCTGTGAAAAAAATCTTTTTGAATTATGAAAATATAGCTTTTGTAACTTTGTTTTCAAATGACCAGCCTATAAATTCCATTACTTGCGATTTTTAGAGATTCAGAGAGATGAGAGGTGTCTATGATCTTGTCTTTACTTCTATCTCTGAAACAGTATGTGAGAAAAGTTCCGTGGTGATGGTAATAGTATCCGTAGTCCTTATAGTACATTCCCAGATACTTGCACACTGAGTTTGGGTTTGGCAACTAGTAAAATAAAAACCACCGTGTTACCCAACTTATTATTTAAATTCTTCATTAAATTTTTTACACAGGGAAAGCTTCATTTTAAATTTGATACCCATTACACCTGCATATTCTGTGGTTTGATTGTTTTGCCAATATCTCCCTCTACTGGAAGTACTTGTTCTGCTTTATTACATGCTCTGTCTTTATTTACTCTTATTTTTTGTACCCCCACAGAAGTTTATTACAAGATAGGTTATTTGGGCATGAGGGAGCAAAGGCACCAGAGAGGCAAGGGAGAATTTAATTCTATTAAATATGATATCAGTATATCCCTATCCCTTTTTTTTTTTTACAGCAGAGATCAATATACAAGGAAAGATAGAAAGGTTATACATCCACATGTTGGATTATGAAAATTTCAAGATAGAGAAATGAATAATAATGTTTCAAAGGTAAAAATAAAATAGAAACAATCAATGAATATAAAATATTGACATTTAAAATAAATAAAATTTCAAAACTAAATGTCTGGTATTTTACTTGAATGTTACCTAGCACTTTCAGGAAGACAGAGTACTGTTAAGATTCACAATTATCTCACCACTATTATTGCTAACATTTATTGCACATATACTATGGGCCAGGCACTGTGCCAAACAGTTGACATTTAATGGAATGGACTTATAAGCTAGTTACATCGTGCTCATATCCCCACTTACAGAGGAAGAAACCAAAACTCAGACAGGCTGCAATTTAGCCAGGTTTGCACAAACACTAAGTAGCAAGGCATGTGAAACAAGGCTGTGCTCAGACCTTGTTCTTAATTCCCACATTCGATCAACATGCTACTGCAGTGAGTAACAAATGAAATCAGGAAAGACAGCAGTTAAAAACGTGCTAGGCAGACAGACTGTCAGAATCAGGTCTAACAAGAATTCCCTCTGGCAGAGATCAATACATGATAATATCTTAAGACAGTTTCAAACTCATTTATCTTCTTAATTCTTTCACTTCCCTCACTCCCCTCAACACCTCCCTCTTTACCAGAAGTGATTTTTAAGATTTCATGAAATTAAGAGTAATTCCTACATTTAAAACAACTGATAAGTCTCTGAAAAGAAAATTAAAAGTTCTTATGATAAGATGTTGTTGTAGTTATCTATTTCTAGAAACAAATATGCCTACTGCTTCACGCCCAGTTGTAAGGCAATAACACCTTGCATATACCAGGTATTCAGTAAGTAGGGAATCAATGAAGGGATGAACGAAAGCAATTCCTCAATACATTTACTACTGTAGCATCACCAGGGACACTGAGAGAAACAAATTCTAAGATTCTGGGGTAGTAGTTTTCACTGAGGCCACTACAGGGACTTCAACAGTACTTCTTAGCCTGTTAGAAGATCATAAAATCTCATCTCAGCCCTAATGTTTACAGTCACAAGGTGAGACAAAAGTGATTTAAAACATTTAGAATGTGATATAAGATAAAATACAGGGCTTCCCTGGTGGCGCAGTGGTTGAGAATCTGCCTGCCGATGCTGGGGACATGGGTTCGTGCCCCGGTCCGGGAAGATCCCACATGCCGCGGAGTGGCTGGGCCCGTGAGCCATGGCCGCTGAGCCTGCGCGTCCGGAGCCTGTGCTCCGCAACGGGAGAGGCCACAACAGTGACAGGCCCGAGTACCGTCAAAAAAAAAAAAAAAAAAAAAGATAAAATACAATTATGTGCTGAATTCTGACGTTTAACTGTGTTACAGGGGTTAGGGCAAAGGTCACTACTGTTATTATCACACACCCTAAAAATGTCCTATGGTCCAGAATTTCAAGAAGAAGTCAACAGTGCTCTCTTAATAACAATCTTCATAAGGACATAGAAATGTTATGGACTCATTTCTACATGACCTGCAGATGTCTCCAATTCAAAAAGCCCAAAACTGAACTGAAAGTTCTCAAGCTCACCAAACCTTTCCCTTTTCCTATTTGCTATCCTGTTTAATAGCGTCATCAGTCACCCAGTGCTGAAGTTAAAAGTCTACATTGTCTTAAGTGCTCCTTGTACCCTCAATGCACATATCCAGTCACCCATTAAACCAAATGTAAAAATGTCTTTCATTTGGGACTGCCCCCTCCACCACCGCCGTGGTTCAAACTCTATTAGTACCACTAGTGTTACCACAGTAGTGATTTTTTCCTTATCAATAAAACTCCCATTGCAGAATGCTCAGTAAGTGTTGGTTGAGCTGAATTGAACATGTTTTCTAAAATGGAAATCTACTTATATTCAATGCAAGTTTAATTATACATTTTAAGGCTTTGGCTTCTACCAACAGTTGACTTTAGGCTTCAATCTTTTATACTTGTTTAGTAGACTTCAGTCAAAAGTTAAAGCTGTCTTGGTGAACTATGAAAATTATATATAGGATATATTAAATTTTATGAATGTTTAAGTATATCCATAACCTATAATCTATTTCAGGAAGAAAGAATATATACTGTTGCTTTTTAAAATAAGTCAATTTATATTACTCCATTATGTGCTAGGAAACTTTTTACATAAGCTCCAACATAATTTATGGCTGCATATGAAATGAAAAAAATATGTTATCTCAACATGTAAACCACGCTCTTAGAAAGAATTAGCAAAAACTGACATGCATATCCTTATTGTGCCAATATTAACATTACACTGAATGTTCCATTACGTGGAACCATTTCAAAAGCATTTTCACATTTAACTAAGTTTTTATAGAAATCAAATTAAATATAAAAACAGAAAAATCTAACTACAGTATTACTACTCTAACAAACCCTTTTCATAGTTTAATTTGAAGGAAAATAAAAATATACAAAGAAACAAGTTTAGAAAATTGATTTGGTATATAAAAAATAAACTTGTTAAAAAATAAACAATTCTGGGATGCCTACTATGTGCAAGGTAATAACTGAACCTGATAAAGCTAATTTGTTAAGAACTCGTGATTCACTTACGGGATATAGTGTCTCATCACTTACGAGGCATGTGGGCAACGAATGTTCAGTGTGGATTCCAGAAGGCTCAGCAATTCCCAGTTAGAATTCTTTTGAGATGCCACATGTGATGCGCTTACTCAGGTCTTTGCACTTGTCTTTTCCTCTGATACCATCTTCTCTCAGGTAGTTTCATGGTTCTCTCTCTTACTTCCTTTAGGTCTTTAATCAAATGTCACCATTTCAGTGAAAACTTCTCTGACGACTCTATTTAAAACTGCAACCTCACTCAACTCTCATTCCTCACTGATCCTGTATCAGTGTTTTATAGCACTTATCACCATCTGACATAGTAAGTAACATGCAAGAGGACAGAGATTTTTGTTTACTGCTGTATCCTGAGAACCTAGAATGATGCTTGTCATAGCACATACTCAATGAATGAATGGGTAAATGAATGAGCAAGAACTAGGTCTGAATTCTGGTTCTCAGACTGCCTCTCCCTCTGTGGCCATGAGCAATCTATTTATCTGCTCTAAGACTTGATATCTTCATCTATAAAATGGGGGCAAATATCTACTTAACAGTATTTTAAGGAATACACATAGGCATATATGTAAATATGAACATATACATATATACATGTAAGTATTTAATTACAGACACCCCCCCCCCACACACACACACACCATCCTAAAACAGTGCCTAGAATATAGTAGGCAACTCCCAAAGCACAAAGTCTGAATTAAGTAACTGAGTGTCCTAACACAGCACTTGGGACTTCCTTGGAAGAATGTGGGGCAGAAAATACTCAAATATTTAGGCCCAGAATACCATATAGGCTACTAGAGAAGAACTTGAAACAGTGATCAATACAAACATTCAGTTTCTAAACAGAGCCTGCTGGGAGAAAGGAAGTTTGGACTCTGGAAGTTGGATGCAAGCCCTCCATTGTTAGAATGAAAGCATGACTAGGGACAGGTAAGCTGCAACTTGAGACACAACGTGCAAGTCCAACAGCCAGCACTGGGTTCTACACTGTAAGTAGGTTGAAAGCAAGAATTTCTCAGTGTTTGGGAGCCCAGTGGTTAGCAGTGGGCACCATGTCCTAGAATCAGCTTGAAAGCTCAAGGGAGAATTTTATTACCAATGATATTTCTTACTAAAGTTGAAGTGAAATTCAGCAGATAGATTATAATCCTGACCATGCCTTAAAGACCTAATACAGTTTCAAGTCTGCTTTACTATAGTGTTTTAATTTCCTATATCAGACGTCTCTATTTTCAGAAAACAACCAAAACTAAGAGATAGATTACTAGAAATTCCACAACTACAAACTCCATTTAAAATTAGAAGCACTGAAGCATAAATTAAATAAATATTTGTAAATATTTTCTGAAAAATAAATTCAATTTAATAAATCAAATATGATTTTGTTAGCAAAATACAAAATAAATTTTAGATTCTAAAACTTTAAAAATTGCTTTATAATTATAAAGAATAAAAACGAACCTATTTCAGTGCAGTAAGTGCTATGAAATCAATCTCTTTGTCCTTCTCTTGTTCCTACCACAGAGATCTCATTTCCCTCTTTTCAGCTGCCATTTTCTGAACACCACGGTAGGCTCCACTGCCCCACAGTGCCTCAAGGATGGCAGTATCTTAGTAACTAACACTGCCACTGATCTCTTACTGAGAAGACCAGTATTTCCTTTCTATACACGCATTGACTTGGGCCTAGACTTCCAGGTTTTCAAGAGTAAAAAAAGACTTTACAGTTTGTTTATTATTGAGGCAGGAAAAATAAAGCACTTTTTGTCCCAGGTAAACAGTAATTGTAAGTAAAATTAAATTACTAATAAGGGATTTTGAGAGTGTAAAATTAAGTCACACCTGTCTCTTAAAATTGTACTTCTTTCCATTGTACATTTCATTAACTTGAGTTTAATTTCATCTGCTATTCTTATTCTAAACTCCATTACTTACATTTCAACTTTAACACAAAATAGATGTGTCTATTCTACTCAACTGAATTCAGTTATAATCATTTGCCAAGTAAAAGGAACTTGCAAGAGGAATTTGCATTAAATATATACTTTCTCTAGTTCCTACCGTACCTCCAGCAGATCTTGCTCCGATCTTGCTCTTTACTTGTTTAATTTTTGTAAATGATGTGTATAATTCATAAAAACCAGATCAATTTTATTCTTTAGGGACCATTATTTAAGGTGACTGCAACAGAGAAAAAACAAATAAAATGCCAACCTAAACCTTACATTTGCCACTCTGATTTTAATGATCAAGAAAGAGGGAAGAATTCATTTTCAGTAATTGTTACTGGTATTGCCTAAAGATACAAGTCTAATACTCTGTGGCTATATCGGAAATGCAGTTCCTCTCACAAGGGAAGTTTCAGAACTTCATAAAGATTAGTTAAAGAAATGTTTGAAAATATATATCATAATAAGGAACAAAAAGCGACAAGGAAAAAAAGAAGAATGAGTACAAGTGCTGGTCTAAAGCAAGATGAAGTCAAAGAGCTTTGTAATACTAATAATTCTTTCAACCAGCGGTTCTTATCCTGAGGTCTAAGAGCTAAAGAAGTTTATGAATCACTGAAAGCTAACTGTAAAGTTTTACATCTATGTGTGAGCATATATGCCTCTTTTCAAGGAAGAGGTACGGTAGTGTTCATTTGATTTAGCCTTTTAATGGGATTTGTGACCTAAGAGATTAAGAATCATTATCTTTTACTCTTCTTCACCTTTTACTTTACCCAATGTTAATATTATAATAGACAATTCAACTAAGTATTTTTTCTCTGGCTTCTAGAGATCATTTTAAATATTTAAAACAACATAAAATTATTCTTTTATT
This sequence comes from Kogia breviceps, assembly GCF_026419965.1. NCBI lineage: Eukaryota > Metazoa > Chordata > Mammalia > Artiodactyla > Physeteridae > Kogia > Kogia breviceps. Next base: position 67,632,189 of record NC_081321.1, on the reverse strand, counting down.
CATTGGTAGATAGCGATTAATTCTTAATATAAATTTCATAGTTTTAAAATTAATCTAACTTTGAAAAGATAACACTTTTCTCTCCAGTCTTTTTAGTACTAAACAGATCCTCTCTTATTGTTGATGGTCTAAGTTACTAGTCTGAGTTTTTTAGATAATGCCCATCTAACAAAAATAAATAAATAATTTAAAGTACCAAGCAACATAAAGTGAGTATCTGAACAAACAGAAGACACATTTATTCTGATTGGCTAAATATAAGCATAATTTAAATAGAATGAGGGAAATAATTGCTATAGATAAGAGGAATCTTCATGAACTTTGTTTTTCTAAACTTCTTAATAATTGAATGATATGGGGGAAATCAGAAGTTGGGGGGGTAACCATTAAAAACTAGAATATAAATTCAGCTTCTAAATGGCCCCATGTAAAAGGAACAATCGCAAAGCACTTCCTATACATCAAATAAATAAAATATGATGACAAGTTATCCTGAGTTCCCAAAGATTTGTTTGCATTTTTGTCACCCTTACCCATAATTACAGCAGCAACCCAGGAACTGGGCTGACAGTTGCCACTATCTTTTTGTTGTGTGAAATTATTTCCACACTTGAAATCTGCTAAAAAGACCCAGAAAAATATAAAAAGGGAAAATAGAGTTCAGGAAAATACATATGGAAAGTGAAAGGATAAAAGTTAAATACAACAAGGTAAAAAAGACGACACTAATTATTTCTCTGTTGTTCTCACTTTCTATTTCCAACATGCTTTCTGGCTTCATGTGTTTCAAATTAAATGTGAGCACAATTTCAATGCACCATAAACACCACCATCACCACCACCAAGAAAAAAATACTTAGAATGGCCAAGAAGCAATTTATTGAGATGCAATAAAAATACTTTAAGAGAAACCACAACAAAATAATCTATCATAGGCAAAAACTTCTTGTGTTGTTCAATTAAAATGACAGTAAATTAATTATGCAGATGCTCACCAAAAGGAACCAATTCTAAACATTTATTCAGCACCCAATCCTGGTAAGGATCATGTAAGTGATGATAACAAGAAACAGGAGAAGTAGCATACGGCCTCAAGAAGCTGAAAGAAGAGAGTCAAGAGAGGCCCTGGAGGCTCTGGCAGAGTCTTAGAGCAGCTCTGGGCTTTGGCAAAGTCACAGAAGATGGCTTTGCAGGCACAGAAACCTGGATTTCCTGAGAGCTGAATAGGTTTTCCACAACTGATCCTAAGCAAAGTTATAAGAAACTGACTTTATACACTTATTACTTTACATTGAGATAACCCATATCATTCATTTGATGAGACACTGTCTCCTAATTTTAGAATTACAACTAGAACAAATAAAGCCAGATATTCTTAAAGGAAATTTTAATCAAGCTGGGTAGCTGTTTGAGTGGCTTGTGTAGTCATGATCTATTTTGGTTTCACAAAATATTTTGGCTATCTTAACTCAGAATCTCTTCCGTTTTGTCTTTTGGAAGATTTTTCTATACTTATGAAGACCAATTAACTCCTGAAGACCAAAAGATAATTCACTTGAGAATGTTACAGATTTATATATGTAGTCATTACTTCCTAAGGACACAACCTAGTTCCCTTGAAGTGGGGAAAACAAAATCTTAATCCCTGAGATGAGATATAGGAGATTGTTTGTTTTATCAGTAAAGTATTTAGAAGCTATCACTACTGGCTTTTTTCAGCAGATGGTTAATCTCACCCATATATGTGATAAACTTTCAGAAATTTTAGCCTGAAATGATGCCTGCCTTGATTTTATCTCCAGATTCTCATGGTATCTTTCTGAAATTTTCAATGTACTGAATGAAGTACTGCATTTTCATACAGGAAAAGAATAGCAAATTAAGTTAAAAAACCTGAGTTGGATCGAGTCATACAAAAACAATGATGACAAACATAATATGGACAGAAATCACACCATAGCTATCTAGTTCAGTACCATATTTCCACAGGCACCTTCAAATAACATTCTTTATAGATCTATGCTTCACTTCATTCTTCAAGAATAATTACTCATCTATATGCCAGAAACTGTTCAATGTGCTAACAACACAAAACTGAAAAGGCAAACACTGTACTTTTGTTTTTAGAGAGTTTATAATCGAGCTGCAGATAGGGACAAGCCAGTAGACAATGACAACAGGATGACATGTGTTGATATGGGAGAGTATATGGGGTGTTATAGGAGCACATACATTTCCAGAAATTCTTGACAATTTATTTTTTCCAAGGAAAGAAAGACCTAATTACACCATCACCACCAACATCATCATTATCACAACCCTCATCATTTATTAGCCACAACTTACTGAATCCATGCTATATTCCCAGTTCTATGTTAGGAGCCATATTACATAATTTGTCAGCTTTACTACAACTTTGTCAGATAGGTAATACACTTGTGAAAGAGGAAAAAAATAACAATCAGCTGTGACAGAGAGATAGCAGCTTATAGCTGGGGTGGAACTGGCGCTGGCACACAGACCACACTCTTCCCTGGTAAATATGAAAGCGTTTACAGTAGTTCACCAATATCAGACCAAGTCTGTGACCATGCCAAGTCCACAACCATGACTGAGCACAGACAAAAACAAGAACATCGTGCAAACACAACGGCCTCCATGAAAGGAGCCCCACAGAGAGGCTCACATGGTGAGAAACTGAGGCCCTGTGCCAGCAGGCAGCACCAACTACCCCCCTATGTGAGTGAGACATTGTGGAGGCAAGTTCCCCAACCTCAACCAACTTCAGCAACTGCAGCCCCACCAGCAAGTGGACTGTGAAACCGTGAGACCCTAAGCCAGGTCCATCCGTTAATCTGTTCCTGAATTCCTACCCCACAGAAACTGTGTGAGAGCATGCTATCAGCAACAGGTCATGTGTAACATTAATATAATTGTCAATGAGTGTATACTCTTCCAATGAAAACAATTATAAGGGAGGTCGTATAATTAATATTGTTTCCCTTTAATTCTTAGGCTGTTTTCTTCTATTTCTTTGAATATATTTATGATAGCCACTTAAATCTAACATCTTGAGCCCAATCAGGATCCGCTCCTATTAACTCATTTTCTCCCCATTTGGGTCACACTTTCTTTTAATTCTCTGAACACAGCTACTTAAATCTAGCATCAGGGCTCACTTGGAATCAGTTTCCTGAATATTAGTCATACTTTCCTGTTTCTTTGCACATCTAGTAGTTTTTGGTTGAAAAGCAGAATTGTGGATAATTTATTGTAGTGGATCTATTTTGTTTTTCTAAGGATTTTGTTGTTGTTATTCTACTAAGAAGTGAACTTGCTTGAACCCAGACTGAAATCTATCTCCCCCTCAGCAAGCAGCTGTTGTCTCTGCTGAGTTGCTGATTAGCCTGCCCCCTGAGGGTATCCCTGAGCCTGTGTAGTTCTGCAGGAAGATAAAGATTTGGGTGGATTTGATAGTCATATTGGGGGGCTCATCCTCTCTGTGGTTACATTTGTTTCCAATGCTCCCCAGCCTAAATTTCCAGTTGCTCTGCCAGCCCTGAATTCTGCCCATTGATACAGAAATTCAATCAGGCTTTTGATTTTTGCCACCCAAGCTGTCTACACAGCTTGGGGAATATACTCTGTCAAAGGTGCAGCAAGTCTGCACATCTTGCCAGGAGCTCTGTCTTTCAAGGGTTCACCATCCCCCTAGTTTCGTCAGTGTTTTTGCTGGATTCTCTTAGTCTCCCGTGCCCGCATGTGCACGTGTGTGTGTGTTTGGGAGGCAGTGTGTGTCTATACTTCATCCAGGGTTTTAGCCAGAGTTTATACTCACATCTTAGATCTCAGCCCTTCTGTGGCCCTCCTTCCAGAACATGCTCCTCTCTGAACTCTGTCGTGGCCATCTTGAGCTGGGAAGAATGTCGTTTTCCACTGCCAGATTTAGGGGCGTTTGGAGCACCCCCAGCAAGAAAGTCATGAATTCACAGTTCTTCCCAATCAGTAGCAGTTTTCCAACAGCAAACTCTGCTCGTATTTCTGTCCCCCTTTGGTCACCTGCCAGAACCTTCCAATAGTTTTTAATAATCCGGACAGTGTTCGTCATTGTTACGTGCTGGAGGAACCGCCTGACCTCTTCAAGCAGCCATTACCTGAAGCCCACCCTGGACTATTTTAATAGCCTTATCCTGTCCTCCTGCTTCCACCCTCACCTCCTCCACCCTCACCTTCTCCGCAAAGAAGCCAGAGTCATCCCTCTGAGACATAAATCACACAACATACCCCCTCATGAAGTCATTGAAGAGCATTCCATTCCACTCCGAGTAAAGGCCAAGCCCTCAGTATGGTTTGCAAGTCCCACATGAAGTTGCCTCAGGCCGCCACTCAAACCTCATCTCTAATCAATCTCACCTGGATGGCCCTGCTGTGCTCCCAGCACACATAGCACGTTCCCACTTGGTGCCTGCTATTCACTTGGCCTGACACACTCTTCCCTCAGATAGACCATTGTTCACTTTCCCTTCCTTGGAAAACGAGTATGTGGGTGTGTGTGCACGCGCATATAGTTTTCTGGGTATCAACCTTCACTAAAACATAGGCTCCACATACGCAGGGATTTTATTGTGTTCAGTATCATAACAGTAGGGTCTAGAAGAGGGCCTGGTAGGTAGAAAGCACTCAGTAAACATTAGTCAAGTGAATGCATGGGTTAAGTGCTGCTCTTTGTTAGGCATTCCGCTTAACCCTTACCATGTATTTACCAACATAACTTTCAGACTGCCCCATCAAGTAGGTACTATAATTATCCCCATTTTATGGATGAGGAACTGAGGCACAAAGAGTTGTAGCCCAAGCTAACCAAACGAGTAAGTGGTGAAGCCAGGACTTGAACCAGGCAGTCAGTCTGAAAAGCCCATTGCATTAGTCTTCTCAAGATACCATACAAAATACCACTGGCTGGGTGGCTTATACAACAGAAATCTGTCACAGTCTGGAAACTGGAAGTGGAAAATCACAGTGCTGGCAGAGCTAGCTGGTTCCCAGTGAAGCCCCTCTCCCTGGCTTGCAGACAACTGCCTTCTCACTGGGTCCTCACATAGTTTGCCTGTGTGTGCACCCTTCTGGTGTTTCTTCCTCTTCTTATTGGATTAGGGCACCACCCTTTGATCTCTTTTAACCTTAATTACCTCTTTAAAGACTATCTCCAAATATAGTCACATTGGGGGTTATGGCTTCGAATTATGAATTTGGGGGGGGACACAATTCAAACCACAACACCCATAATTTATGCCCTTAAAATACAGTTATTTGGGCTTCCCTGGTGGCGCAGTGGTTGAAGGTCCGCCTGCTGATGCAGGGGACACGGGTTTGTGCCGCGGTCTGGGAGGATCCCACATGCCGCGGAGCGGCCATGGACGCTGAGCTTGCGCGTCCGTAGCCTGTGCTCCGCAACGGGAGAAGCCACAGCAGTGAGAGGCCCGCATACCGCAAAAAAAAAAAAAAAAATACAGTTATTTTCACCATCTTTCCTTTTTAATTGTGGAGAATTAAGATTGTTTTCTCTCTAGTTCTTTTTAGATGAACAGAGGAAAAGAAACTTTCAGGACTCTGACCAACCAGAATATTACCTGGCAAGAGAAATCTACTGAAATGGCTACACTGAGGATTTTTAGAAACAACTTGGTCTCATAAAGTACCAAATGATTACGCCAAACATATGCTAGTGTACTTTCACACACTGTGCATTAACTCAGTGCAGCTCTGGGAACTGTGTTTATTTGTAACTCCTCATATCAAGCTGGCAGAAAACCATACTTCTTGTGAGACCCTAATGGAAATCCATTCAGGTCTCCTTGCTGCTCCTTGAACATACCATGCCTGCTCCCACATCAGGGCCTCTGCGCTCCCTGTTCTCACTATCTGGAAGGCTCTGTCTCCAGATAGCTTCATGACTCAATTTTCTCCTTATTTAGATTTTTTGTCCAGAGTTATTTCCATGCAGTTTTGCTGGGACAACGTATTTACAATTGCAAACATATCTTCCGCCTGCCCGTCCCCTTATTTACTCCTCTCTTTGCTACTTGATTCTTCTCTGTGGCACTTTAAAAAAATTATTTCTATTCCCTCTAGAATGCAAGCAAGATGAAGATACGGATTTTTATTTGCTTTATTTACTACTATTTCCCTAGCTCCTAGAAAAGTACTGGCACATAGCAGACACTAAGTAAATGTCCCCTGAATGAATGAACAAACTTCCCCTAGGTCACAGAGCTGGGAGAATTGGAATCTGTACCCTGTCTGACTAAACAGTATAAAAATTAAGTGGTAACTTATACTTATAGAGAAACTAACAATTCTTTAATAAGATACAAATCTGGTCAAAGAGCAAAAAATACTCTTCTCTGATACAAACAACAGACTTCATATAGTAATGGAGAAAATGTCCATATTTACATAATCTTTACATAAACAAAAATTAATATTCCTTACAAGCATACATTATAAAAAATTCATTATTTTTAATACTGGAGGTGGCAGACCATTTGTACAATTGAATATCTTGTATATAAAATTTGGCAGGGTCAGAGACATTTCAAAGGTGAATAATCTAGTCTAGATTCCATTACTGTTGAATTGACACAAAATTGGTTGTGTTTCCCCAAAGATGTATTTTATTCCTAGCTGAGAGAACAAATAAGTGGCATTATTCATTTATTTATTCGTCAAATATGTATCAACCACCTACTCTGACCAGATACCATTCTAGGCACTAAAGACACGACAGTGAACAAAACAATTCTTACATTCTTGAAGGGGAAACAATAAAAACAAAACAAAAAATAAGAAATGTATCCATGTCATAAAAATATCAGTTGTGATAATAAATGCCCTTTGTAATTCAATCTTAAATAATCCAGAAAAACCTTTATCACAGTGATAAACACCTCAGACTCTGTGGGGTCAGATGACCCAGCCTTGCATCTCCATTACAAGCTGTGCCCCTCGTAAATTATTTCCTCAACTGGCAATTTCACAAGTGGGGAAAACAGAACCCATCTTGCCAGACTAATGTAAATATTAAAAGAGAAAATATGCAAACAAACAACACACTGCCGGGAAAATAGTAAATATCAATTAATCCTATTATTGTTATTATTAGAATATGTAAACAATCTAATTCTTCCATTGTATGAAACCTAGGCTAAACCCATATGAAAGTCTTGGGCTTCATATTTAATTAGTTTCTTTTACTCTTTTGGAAGCCAGAATGAGTCATTCATTAACTCATTCAACAAATATTCATTGAGGATTTAATTATGCATGCGAGGTATTTACTAGGTGCTAGAATACAGCAGGACAGACATGATCTTAAACTCTTTTGGAGTTTAAGTTGCCATGTTATCATAGGTATTAGGCATTACCAGAGTAAACTGAAGAAGTGCCTGGTTGTTTGGCCTGAGGCGACCCAGCACTGGAGCCTACCCGACTCTTTGGTGGGGATAATGGCAGACTCTGCGAGAGCTCATGCCAAGGAGTACTTCCCAGAACTTCTGCTGCCAGTGTCCTTGTCCTCACGGTGTGCCACAGCCACCCCCTGCCTTCGCAGGAGACCCTCCAACACTAGCAGCTATCGGCAGGACCCTCATCCCCCGTTACTTTAGCACTGTGTTTGTAATACTGACCTGTATTACATTCTCAAACACTCGAAAGAATCCTACCACAGCTCATCCACCACGGCGGACTGCGACCAGCATGCAATAGTCACCCAGCACGGGAAGCCCATGTTTACCAAGGTGGGTACAGAAGGCAGACTGACCTTGGAGTTCACCTTTGATGATCTCATGAGAATAAAAACATGGCACTTTACCATTAGACAATACAGAGAGTTAGTCCCAAGAAGCATTCTTGCCATGCATGCACAAGATCCTCAGGTCCTGGATCAGCTGTCCAAAAACATCACCAGATGGGGCTAGCAAATTTTACTGTCAACTACCTCAGGTTGTGTGTAATTCTGGAGCCAATGCAGGAACTGATGTCCAGATATAAAACTTACAACCTCAGTCCACGAGACTGCCTGAAGACCTGCTTGTTTCAGAAGTGGCAGCGGTTGATGGCACCGCCAGAACCCACAAGGCAACTGACAACGAAAACAGACAAAAAGAAAAAATTCCACCAGCAGCACCTCCAGCAGCAGCACTGGGAACACTGCCAACAGCACGGGTGGTAAGAAGATGCCAGCTGCCAACCTGAGTCTGTCCAGTCAGGTACCTAGGCTAGGAGTGATCCTGAACTGCAGCCTCAAACCTGGGAGGGATGGAGACCTGTGTCATTCAACAGCAGTGACCCCTTCTGGCCAACTTAAGGAGAAGCATTGAGGGGCCCTGAATGAGTCACTTCCAGCCCTCCTCAGAGGATTTGATGGTGGTAGGAGAGCCAACTCGGATGGGAGGTGAGTTTGGGGACGAGGACAAAAGGCTAATCACTAGATTAGAAAACACGCAGTATGATGCAGCCAATGGTGTGGACGACGAGGAAGACTTCACCAGTTCACCAGCCCTGGGGAACAGTAGCCCATGGAACAGTAAACCTCCCACCACTCGAGAGACCAAATCAGAAAACCGCCCACCCCAAGCTTCCCAGTAAGATTGACCAGCTCCAGAATCCACTGTCAATAGCCCCTGTGAGTTACAATCACTATTTCAGATCCTTACTCACAGCAGAGAAAGGAAGAGACATTAAAACTTTTCCATGCAAATACTTATTTCTAAACCACAGAGATCTGAGTTTCTTTCTTTCTTTTTTTAACTGAGAAGATCATTCCAAATAAACTTCCATGACCCCTCCCTGGAGGCCTTCACAGATAACACAGATACTGGCAGTGATCGTAATTAAAATAAGAGCAAAAGCTAGGCTTCTCCTGGCTGGCTTTAACCACATTTGTTAATTTCATTCCCCCACCCCACTCAATCATCCAACAAACGCCATATTGTTAATAAACCCTCAGTACTCAGGATCTCATTCTATGCCGAACCCAACTACAGATAGACTTTTTAATATTGTAAAATATTTTCTGCTTTTTGACTTACATCTGAGTTACTTGTTTCAGTAAAAAAAGAAAAGGAAAAAAATCCACTTTTGGAAAGTAATTTAAATGTACCTTTTTTTTTTCCCCTTCACCTTTTCTTTCATTGGGTAACAGCTAGGAGGGCCCAGCAGGGTAATTTATGGCCGAGCTAATGTCAATTGGTCCTCCATCCTGAGTTGGTTTAATCTAGCCGAGTGCTGAAACAAGAAATGCCTTTTTGTCATCAAAGACACCAAGGCAGATTTTTATGTAAAGAAAGGCACTTGGCCCCTTGAGAATGTAGGCGTTTGTAAAATTTCTGTTGATCCAAATATATTCAAGCCATGTAATCCATTAATTTTGTGGGCAGTTTAATAAATCTGAAACTCTTTTGTGTGTTTTTTTTTTTTTTGTATCTGAGTTGACTGTTGTTTCTTTTCATAGTATATTTCCTGTATAAAATTTTGTATAGCCCTAACCTGGTTCTTTTAAAGGGACTTTTCTTTGGGAGCAATTCCAGTGTATTTATGGGAAACTATAAAAAAATAATTTTTCCATTTGCATATTAATGCGTTTCTCTATACATGTAAAGACACAGTGGCTCCGTGTATTATAAAACTGGTGGATTTTATGTATGCTTTACTGTTAAGTGTGCCAATAATAAACTGTGTTAACGACCAAAAAAAAAGCAAGAAGTGACTAACTTTCCAACAATAAACAGTGACTTTAAAGAAACCAGTATTTACCAAGATCTATCATAGGAAGGCCCGCCAGTGGTGCTTTGCCTTCAGAGAATGCTCAAGTGAATAAAGTTCACTAGCAAGGGCAAGGTTGGGACCGCCTGGAAACAAAGTAGAAGAAATCCCAGGATCCTGCTGGTGTCTCCTCATCATACTACTTCCAAAATGTACTTGCCTTAGTAGAATCTAAGTTTCAGTAGTAGATATTTTATAAACAGTTTTCAAAAGAGATAGCAAATATTCCCGGTCTTCACTACTACCATCCTAGCCCACAATCGTCTCATCTCTTCCTTGTATTACTGAAATGGCCTTCTAACTGGCCTCTCAGATTTGCCCCGCTAGTCTGTTCTTCAAATAACTATCACAGTTATCTTTTCAAATGTAAAGTATATTCAGGCACTATATTGACTAAATTGCCCAAAGCTTTCTCATCCTACTTCAAATTCAGCATCCTTCCGAGGCCCACAGAGCCCCGCGCGATCCGGCACTGCGTACTTCCCTGGCCGCACCTGCCACTGCCCGGCACTTCGCTTTAGCCACTCAGGAATCTGAACCTCAACCCGGCCCGCTCTTTCCTGCCCAGGGCCTCCGCGATCCCATGGGCCTGAAATCCCTTCCTGCGGCTCACTGCAGGCCGGCGCCTTCTCAGACTCATGACCAACCAACCAGGTGAAAGCAGCCTCCTCACACAGTCGCTATCACAGTTGACTGGTTTTATTTTCTTCTTAGCCATAATCACCATTTGAAATGATCTTGATTGTTAGGTGTTGATTTGTCTTCTGCTGTGCTCCACATGCAATCTACAAGCACTGTTCCCCTCCAGTTAAGAAAATGATTGTTGAATTACTAAATGAAGAAAGGTCCTAGCAATGTTTCTTGCTCTCTTTAAACTGTGGAAATACACAAGCACACATGGAAGACAGGGGATTCGGGAGGAGCGTCCCGCCCCACGCCGCCAGGAAGCGGAGAGGGGCTCTGATCCCTAACCCGCCAGGGCCAGCCCAGCCGTGTACCTGTTTCCGCTCCACTTCCGCTACGGGACACCACCCTTCACCCTTCACCCTTCACCCTTCAGGAAAGCGGGACGTCTCTCCGCCTTCCTGAACGCCCCGCCCACCCGCCATTCACCTGATCCACTCTCGGCTTCCACCTGGAGGCGCGCCTCCGAGGGCTGGGCCTCCGCCTCCGCTGGCGATCTCAGCGCCGCCAGCACCGTCTCCGGGGGCAAGTCGACCACTTGCTGCCACACGGACTCCGTGTAGAAGTCCACTGTATGTGCACTGGAAATGGACAGGGCTTCCGTCAGGAACCGCAGCAGCCCCTGCAACTTGGCACGCAACGTGGACAGGTCCTGGGTCACCGGGAGCGGCCCAGAAGCCGCCATGACGCCCACCCTCCCGAGCTGTAGGTGGCGCAAACGTGGCCGCAAGGCTAGGGCTCAGTGGAAAGCATAGGCCAGATAAGTAGAATTCCGACCTGAACTGTGGGTGGGCGGCTGATTGCTTCTGCCTGATGACGTATTTTTTACCGCGCCAGTTGTGTTTTTCTGGCGCCGTGGTTGGTGTGCCATGGCTCCGGTAAGGCATGCCGCAGTGGGGCAGACAGGGAGCTTTAGGACGCGTGGCGAAGGAGTTTCACTGATCGGATTCAGAAATAAGAATGTGAAACGGAGGACGTGGCGACCTAATCATCCGCAAGCCTTCGCGGGGAGCGTTCGCGAGGGTATGTATGTAAGAAGGCAGCCTTTTACAAGTCCTCGGGCCTGCGAAATCTTAGGATACGCGATCCGCCCAAGCTGGGAAGGATTCAGGAACCAGACCGAGCCGTACTTGGGGCAGAGAAATCTATTCTTAAGTCTGCTGAAGCCGTGGGCTTCTCGGAGTTCTGGATGGGAAGGAGAGGCAGTGTTGCTCTAAATCTTTCAACGTTTTCCTCGACTTAATCCCATTTTTTAATGAGAACTCTTTTCCTCTACATTTTGTCCGTGAAACCGTAAGCAGAGAGAATCTATGAGTCCATTTGTGCATGTATTACGGTAAAGGATAGAAGGCGGGGCCGGAAATGTACTGCCACACACTCTTGCTGATTACAAATAACCCCAGCGCCCTCCAGTCTTCTCTTACTGTGTTTATTTGCTTCGTTTTAGTTGTGTTTTTCATTTTGTCTTGCTGTTTGTAAGTACTTTAAAAACCCATTTGGAATGTATAAATCTTAAATAAGTAGTTTTCTGATAATTGCTGTTGAGAAAGTCATACACCATCTTTCCTCGTTTGCGTTGAATTACTTTAGAAAATCAGCAATAGAGTATTTTCTCTAACGCAAGGTAATAGATGTGAGGGTTTTTTCCCGGAGGTATTTAGTGAAGACCTAGGTTAAGTGTTTTAGATGAATTAAGAAATCTGTTTGATTTGTGAGTACAATAAGTTGGAGTTGTGCAACGCTCTAGTCTTTTTTCCTTCTTTGAGATTCTTTAGTTCTGCACAATTACTGTTAGCCTGGTCTTTTTGCGAAGGACCAGTGTACTGTTCATTCCATTAGCTTAAACTTGTTTTCTTGAAATAACGTTTTAAAGCAAAACATAATGTAATTCTAGCATCTAAATGTGATGATGTAAAAAGCTTTTAATTTTAATTTAGCAACTACATTTTCCATGCAAATTATTTTCTCAGAAAGTAATTCATGACTGATATATTCTTCAACAGGACAAGGTTTTGCATTTCGAAGAAAACTAAAAATTCAGCAAAATTACAAGAAATTGATATGGAGGGAAAAGAAGGCTAAAACCTCACGGGAATCCCAGTTCACAGATCGGTACCCTGATCATCTGAAACATCTCTATTTAGCTGAAGAGGAAAGACTCAGGAAGCAGATTAGAAAAGCTGACCAGTCTTTGTTAGAACAAGTTGACCAGCCTCTGTCAGAAGAACAAGTTGATCAGCCTTTGCCAGAAGAGCAGGGTAGCATTGACCAGGCTTTTTCTGAAGAACATTGTAGCATTGAGCAGCCTCATCCAGAAGAACAACGTAGCATAAGAATAAAGTATGTATTACCACCTTTTGAAATTCTTCATTGTAGATGGAAGTAGGGTTTTAGGAAAGAGATTACAGAACAATTTCTGTAGTAATTGGGATTTTTCTTAAGGCATATTAGAAGTCACAGGTAATTATGTGAAAATATTTTCATGGAAGCTTTCATGTTAGCTTAAATGACTATAAATTAAGTCAGGTAGGCTTAATAGACGAAGTAATGGAATGGGAGTTAAGAGACCTGGGTTTTAGATTTCAGCCTCTCAAGTACATTTAACTTACTTGGATCATGGTTAACTCCTGTTATTAATGTATGTTTTTTAAGAAAGTCTAATTTTTGAGAGGTATTATAGTGTAGTGCTTAACATCGTGGACTTTGGAGCTGGCTTTAATATGTTGGTGCCCAATGTCCTCTTCTCTAAAATTCAAATAATAATAGTAAGTATGTAATTTACTGCTGCCATGTTGTACAACTCCAGAATGGATTATTTACAGACTATGGTATCTTAGACCTATCTCAGATGTTGTGAAGATTAAATGAGTTCATTTTTATAGGTATTTTAAAAGGCATGTGATACATGGGAAGTGTTACACGAGTGTTAACTGCTACTACTACTGTTATTATTAACCTGGATTTTTTTTCCCCCAGAGGACATAGACTTGGTTGCAATTAAAAAAACAAATGAAATGGCATAGAGACAAGTTGGTCAAAGAACTTTGGGATTAAAGTTCATGTACACCCACAAGGTCCTTCATAATGTACTTCAAATTAATGCCTTTTTCAGTCTGTCACTTCTACCATTCATATGCTTGTTTCCTGTTTTTAAACATTTTCAGATCTTTCAGAGCTTTCTGTATTTTCCCTGGTTGAAATATTTCTCCAAGACTTTGCATTTACTATTTTCTATATCTTGAAAGCTGTAACAAAATTTCTAATACGTTATTTGGGCATTTTACTAATAAAATTAATGTCCTCTTTCTTTCAAATTCTCTTCACCCCCACCCCTTAAGTTGCATTAGTGAAATGTGACTATACAAGTACTATTTGACATAATTGTGCCATAATTTTGGTTATATTAGTTTTAATACTTGTGATTTGTTTTCATTTATCTTGCAAAGTTCCATTACTATTCCAAAGAAAAAGAAAAAGAAAACATCAAATCAGAAAGCACAGGAAGAGTATGAGCAGATACAAGCTAAGCGTGCTGCTAAGAGACAAGTAAGATCTACTTTTAAAATATTTAGATTCATGTTTCTTCATCCTAAGTGTATATGTAAGCTTTTCTTTTTAACATGGGGCACATGGTATGCCCTCTGTAAATATTTGCTGAGTAAATGAATAATCTGAGAAGAGCTGGAGAATTTCAACATTCAGATTCCTTGATTGTTTATATTACCCTTGAGAGGTGATAGTAGTAGTCAAGAATAGGATTTTAAAGGTACTGCTCATAGGTTAATAATATGAGCATCTGGGACAGTGTTTCTCAAGAGTAAGGTCCAAATAGTTGCGTTTTTTTTAACAAGTGCCTCAAGAGATTATGCGTGATAAAATTTGAGAACTACTGATTTTTTTAAAAATGTAGATGATTTTCATAAATTTACATTAAAGAGTTGGTCTTGCTTATTAAAAACCTTACTAGATTAACTTAGCAAAAAGTTGCCACACTTTGTTATCATTCAGAAACCCAAAATTATAACAGCCTTTTTCAAATGAGCAGAACAAGTATCCACAGCTTCAAGAAAATTATTTTATTTGTGGTTAATTCTTATTTCTTATATTGAAGCTATATTAATCTATCACTTTAAAAAGGAGAGCACATCAATCAAAAATACCACAAAGATGGCGCTGACATATAATTTCTTTTATGTCTTAGCTTTACAAATTGTGTAATTAAGAAATCTGGAAGTTTAACATCTAAAATTCGTATGATTAGTCTTAAACTGATAGCAGACTAGGGTAAAGCGGGAACATTTCTCCATGGAAAAACTGGACCTTTGTTTCATAGTTTGTTAAGATTATGCATTTTTTTTAACCAACCTTCTGATACCTGCCACCTTTGGAAATAGTATACCAGATGAAATATGGACCATTATACTGAAAAACATTTACTATTTAAAAAAAAACTTCCTTTATGTATATATAAATGTTACATCTTCGTAATTGTGAAAATTGAGCATCAGCCCCTTATCTGTAAGGTGAAGATAAATCCTACCATAAAAAGTTTTAAAAGAATGGAAAATGCTGTGACGTATATGAAAGCACTTCGTTTATGTCACCATACAAATGTAAGGCTGTGTCATTTGGGGGCTATATGCATTACAGGGGAAACTGAAAAACAGTTCACATATTGCATGATTTAAGAATGTTTAACTTTTATATTTAAGAATATTGTATTTCAAGTAGTGATTTTTCAGGTCTATATAACTTCTAATTATTTTTCTTTAAACTCCAATGAATTTGAGTCTTTATCTTAGCAAATCAAATGAGCATGATAATTCTTAAATAATCAAAACCATAATACCTAGCACAATATTTTACATATATATAGTTTGTAGTCAATAAATGCTTCCTGAATTAAATCTGGATCAGATGGCAAATTTAAAAGAATACCAGATATTCTGGAAATGATTTGTGTTACATGGACTAGATAACCTCTAATGTCACTTCTGACTCTTCCGTGGATCTAATTAAATGTGAAACCATTAAATAAATGTGCCTTCTTTCTTCTGTGCTTTAATTATTCGTATACAAATAATTAAAATTGTTTAATAACTTTACATTATTCTATGGCATAGCATGTATCATAGTGGCAGAGAGGGTACACTGCTGCACTTAGGAGTAACATTTCACATTTTGCAAAATATAAGACAAACCTGAAGTGTGCATGGTGATAGCTATTTCAACAGAATTACTGAACAATATCTATTGTTTGTTACTAATGATAATTATGTTAATAATTTTAGGAATTTGAGAGGAGAAAACAAGAGAGAGAAGAAGCTCAAAGGCTCTACAAAAAGAAGAAAATGGAAGTGTTCAAAATATTGAGCAAAAAGACTAAAAAGGGGCAACCAAACTTGAATTTACAAATGGAGTATCTTCTAAAAAAAATACAAGAAAAAAATTAGGTCAGACATGTTGCCTGATTAATCAAGGGTTAAAATATCTGCTGGCCATTGAGTTTCTTGTATAGGTACTGTCCCTCCTAACAGTTAACTAAATTTGTCAACACAGACTGGATTGCTAAGCTATACTAAATATAAAATGTCCAAATATTTTTGTTTTTCTAAAAGAAAATTTTCTATATATGCTCTGCATTATATATTTGTTTCTTATTTATTTGCTGCTGAATGAAGGTTGGCCTTAAAAACTGAAAGAGGGAACTTCCCTGGCAGTCCAGTGGTTAAGACTCCATGCTTCCACTGCAGGGGCCACAGGTTCCATCCATGGTCGGGGAACTAAGATCCAGAATGCTGCTTGGTATGGCCAAAATAAAAAAAGGAACTGAAAGAACCTGCTATTTGAGCAGCAGGTTCAAGCATGTAATAACTTTTATACCATATGAAATTCAGATGAAATAAAGTGTTTTGAAAATAAGGGAGCAGAGCTTTCAACAAATCATTTCAATCAAATGTTTAAATTCAGCAATCAACTATTATGGTTTTGAAATTCCATAGTAATGGAATGGTGAAGGAGGCAGAGACTCCCCTTCGACTTTTTAATTTATTTTAAATTAAGTGCATTTTATAGGGGGATGGTCTTTCCAGAAACCTAGAAGCAGGTTTCTACCTTCGGCCCCCACCATATTATAGTGAGGTCTTTATAAAGCAGAGTTTGATATTTATAATCTTTCCTTAAGTGGATGTACATAGCTTGCTAGTGTAATATTTTTTGAATGATGATGGTAACCCAGCAGTGTCACAGCAGGAATTAAGCTTTCCAGATCCTGTGGGACCCTATTATGTAAGAACATTGTTACTGGACCTTACCAGAGTTGTCTCTGTTGGTAGGTTTGTGAGCCAAGGGGAAGTACTGGAATACTGCTTCTCCTGCCTCCTTGCAATCACTGCAAAATGAGAAAGGCTTGGTTATCTTCATTAAAACAAAAGAACTGCAATAATATTTGTAAAACATTGCATAGTAAAGTGCAGTCCTTTATAAGTGGTAACAGATGCAGCCCAATATTGCATTAAGGTTTTGGTAAGTCCTCCCATTGTACTGAGCATTCTGCATCTAAAAAGTTCAAGGAGGGAGACGCAAGAGGGAGGAGATATGGGGATATATGTGTATGTATAGCTGGTTCACTTTGTTATAAAGCAGAAACTAACACCGTTGTAAAGCAGTTATACTCCAATAAAGATGTTAAATAAGTAAATAAATCATGCCAGTCATAAAATACAGTGTAAAAGAGCAAATTCTGAATATAAAGAGATTTTGATAATACTAGATAGGAAAGATCAGGACCACAAATGACACCTTGTGATTGGGACTGCACCACAGCAAATCTATACTTTGCAAGATAGTCTCAGTGTTTGAAATGCCGGAGAGAAGATACAGTGTGCCATGCTAAATGCATGGTGATAAATCTAACTTCTTGCTGAAAAATTTCATCCAATTTATTTGAAGTGTGCAGGGCATGGACGCCTGACAATTGGCATAAACTGGTTGGCATGATTAGGCTGAAGCCATCCCCAGTTATCCTCCCTACAGACCCATGAGTTTCTACTGTAGAGTTTGTACTATGAATTGTCTTTGACAATAACAGCTACTGGGTTCTGGGAACATAGTTTTGTCCAGGATAAACTGCTGTGTAAATCTGGTGAGTGTGAGGCAAGTGTTATAATTACTTTGGATGTTGTACTCTTTGGACCTTTTAAAAATTGAGACACACCATAGACTTGATGTTGAATTAATATTCACTTCTGAGGAGCTGCATGAGCTACATCCATTTCCAAAACCCCCCACTGAGGTCATCCCAGTAGCCATTCAAACTTGAAGAAACCTCAGGGATGAAATGCATTTCTCTGAGTCTTTATTACAATAAGGATGGCCACATCATAGTCCTCGCAGTACTCCCACACAGCCAGTTAAGAAGCTGATCAGAAAAGGCTACCCCTGTTTGTTCAAGATCTCAAGGTGAGCAATGGAATAGTGACCCCTAGATGCCTAGTACCCAACACAAATATGCCCTGTCCTCCGTCCCTGAAAAAGTAAATATTTCACAGTGGTCAGTTTATATGCAGCTTCCTTTACTAGACACATAAATAAAGACAGTTAATATTTGTTATTTTTGTGGGAAAACTATATCTAGATGGTTATACCTCAGGGATTTACAGAATTCTCATTCCATCTAAGCAAGTCAGTCTAAACGAAAGGATTTAATTTTTCTTTGAGAGTTCATCCTTGTACAATATGTAGATTACTGTGCCCTCTTAATCTAAGTAGTTCACAAGAAGACTTAATATAGCTCTTCAATATCAGCTGAAAAGCTTTACAAACCATGTAAAAAAAAAAGCTATAATTTTGTTAAATTGTATAAATTATTTGGGTCACAATCTGTCAGCCATGGATGTTTTCCATTCACCGGAACAGAGATGATTCCATTTGACCAACGTTCTAAACTAAAAAACAAAAGAATATTGGGGGAATTAACTGGTTATTGCGAGCAATAAATGCCTAATTTTAAAAAACAGTAGCTCAGTCTTCATGAACTTTATGCGGGCCTCACTGTTGTGGCCTCTCCCGTTGCGGAGCACAGGCTCTGGACGCGCAGGCTCAGCGGCCATGGCTCTCGGGCCCAGCCGCTCCGCGGCATGAACTCGCGTCCCCTGCATCGGCAGGTGGATTCTCAGCCACTGTGCCACCAGGGTAGCCCCTCATGAACTTATTAAAGCAACAATTCCTGAGCCTTTTCCATGCAAAGCAGAGTGAAAGCAGCTTTCTCCTCTTTCACTGCTTCTCTTCAACAGTCCCCCACTTTGGGTACCCCTAACCATGTCGAACACTTCTCCTTTTGTTCACGAGAGACAGGATGATATATTAGGAGTATTAGCTCGCTGGAGCCTGTACGCTGCCTCTCTTAACCTAGTCCTTGGTTTAGTAACTGAGGCATACTTTTTATGCTTGCAGAACTCGGCAGCAGCTGTCAGACTGGTCGAAGCCTCTGCCAATATGTTGTTTGCTTCTCACTGACTGTGGTTTGCACCTGCTGAACAATCATTGTTACTTTTAGACAACACAAGATTTCTCCAGCAGCAACTTTTCCATTTATGAAGCCCTTTTTATCTCTCTTACACATCACTATTTAACACAGTTCAAACCTTACTCTTGTAATTTGATTCCTTTTCAGGATGAAGGGGAAACATGTGACTCTAGCAATAACTGAGGAAAGCATGCCCAGGACCGATCTTACAGAACCCCTTTCAGTTCATCTTGATATAATACGGTTTATAGATGGATTTTATCTTAGAAATTACAAAGGCCTCCTCGTTTGTTGTATCTGCTGAAAATGCAGCCATTAAGGGGCTCCATTTCATATTTTATCTTCCCAGGTAGCAGAATTAATAGCTCTGACTGAAGCCTTTATTGTGGCAAAAGACAAAAGATATGCTTTTAGAATTGCTCATGATTTTGAAATGTCATAAAACCTAAAGGATTTGTGACTTCTTCAGATATTTTGACTAACTGTGGGAACAATATCAATGATTTAGTAGAAGCTATTCAAAACTCACAAAGAAAAAATGGTTATTAAATAGAAGCACATAGGCAGACCCAAAGCCAACGGCAATGCCCTTGCAGGGCTACATGCTAAATGAGCAGCTTTTACCACCCCAGCTACCACCCCAGCTGTATGAGATGCTTCTCTCCCCACCAAGTTGACATCCTTCCCCATCAAACCTTCGGATGGATAACTGCTCAATTTAAGCCAGCTACAGTTGACTCACAGCAATCAGACCAACCTTCTGAAAAACAGAATTGTCCATCACAGGGATGGAGGCTAGAAGTCTGACATCAAGGTGTTGGAAGAGCCATGCTCCCTGGGAAGGCACTAGGGAAAGATCTGCTTCACGTCTCTCTTCTAGCTCTGGCTCCTTGGCATGTATTAGCAAACTCTAGTCTTCACGTGGTGTCCTACCTGTATGCATGCCTTTGTTTCCAAATTTCCCTTACGATAAAGACACCAGTTGTATTAGGACTCACCCTAATTCCCCTATTTTCATATGATTACCTCTGTAAAGACCTTACCTCCAAATAAGGTCACATTCTGAGGTCCTGGTAGTTAGGACTCCAGTATATCCTTTTTGGGGGATACAATTCAGTCCATAACACATATCAACTTGAAAATGCTTTTTGACATTACTGAATACCATTTCTGTTCTTATTATGGGCTCCTGTTTCACAGTGCAAGCAAACTGCCAACCAAGCTACCAACTACCAAATCAGTGGATTTCTACTCACATGAGACCTTAAACTGAGGCTGAGTCAAAAAAGTCTCCAGAAGCAGACAAGAAGCAGTCACTTTGCTGAAGAACTGTGAACCAGGGAGAAGACAGTGGATGTATAGTCCATGCCTGAAACTGACAAAATAAGACAGCCGAATGAATTTCTTTAAAACAATCATTCTCTTTTTGTAATTATTGTTCTGGTATTGTTGGTCATTTAACCCAAATATCACTAGATCATTGTTTTCTCTCAGTATAGTTGAGTTTAACCATATTCAGTTCTTGGTGTATTCGAAATACATGGTTATAGTTAGCCTGTGCCTTTGCAATAGCATTTAGTGCAGAAAGGCTTGGGTATATGGGAACTTTTTTTTTTTTTTTTTTTACAGAATATCTCCATGCTACCAGTATCTTGTAATTCTAGTTATTATGCAAGACATCTGTGATTACTCTAGTCCCCAATGACCATGATCCATATGAGGTTTGGGAAAACTTTCCTGTGTTTCTCTGCAGAGGCCCGGTTTACCTGATAAAAAACCACACAGGCCATGAGGTCTAAGTGGAGACAACTTTTGTTAAAACTCAATTTCAGAGGCCTAAAAACAATAATAGATAATAATCAACACAAATACATGTCACTTTCAGGTATGTTCAAGAAATAAAAAATAATATAAAAATGATAGTGGGATACAATACCAAGGGTCTTCAGTGCAAGTTTTCTAAGGATTGATTTTGAGTAACTCCTTCTTCCCTATATCAGGTTGGTGAAACCAGAGCTTATTGCATGTTACCTGTTAGCTGATTAGGCTTAGAAATTTAGCCTACCTTATATCAACATTACAGATTGTACAGAACCCATTAGTGAAGGCAAAGAAATATTCCATCCACCAAAATTAGTTCATCACTGGCTAGAAGGGTTGCTTGGATCAAGGAAAATTTCTACTTGCAGTTGTGTTTATGGTAATACAGTACAGTTGTACAGGTTTCAGAGAATTGTTATCTTAATGAATCAGCTTTATTGCTAAACCTCTGATATATAGTGACACTCAAAGATGATTCTATGCTAGAGTAGACTGAATTTCTTATGGTCAAACTTTCTCCTCTGGGATAGAGGGATAACCACAAGAAGGGACAGATGAACTTTGACCTCTTGGGCACACTACATACAAAGCAGAGGCAGCCAAATGCCATAATCCCAAATTGGGGAAATCACATATAATGCAGAGGTGCTTTGATGGTGGAATCCTAAAATGGGCACCATACAAACACTCTAACCAGCCTAGGGCTTACTTAAGCCACCAATCCAGATATAGTCATCGAATGGACGTCACTGAGAGATCTTGTTTGCCTAATATGGAACAGAGATTGTTCACCATCTCATGGTTATAGAAGACCTAACTCCATTTCTTATCCCCCCCAAACCTTTTTTGTGAGAGCCTCCTATATTTGGTCTTTTATTATTATATATATGCATACTAAAATTATTTTATTATCATATACTATTATTATAGTATATGTAATATTAATACACTAGAAATAGAGAAACTAGCAGAAGGAGCTGGTTTCACAGAAGTGGAAAAAGTCAAGTAGATCCTTAATACCATCCACCCTCACTTGCCATCCTTAGGAGAAAGTCTTTTAGAAATTCTGCTTGAGTTTATACCATGGCAGTAGGTTTTGAAGGTGACTTTTTGTGCTTTTAAATGTAGATTAAAACCTGAATTTGTTTAAAAAGTATTAGCATATCTGTGTGACCTGCATTTTATGCTTGCTTTTTGAGAAGAGTAGTTTGGATTTCTTTTTTCCTAATCTACATATAATTTGGTATAGTATCAGTGTATCATTTTAAATTGTAAACATTCACAATAACTGCTTCCTTTATTAAAAAGTGATAAACTACTGCTAAATTCACTTATTACATTTACCCCCAAACTGTTTTTCCAAGCAAATTTATTTTTGATATACTTTATTAACAAATTAATTTTTAAAACAAATCTAAGTTGTGAACCAGAGAAGAGAGGCCTAAAATTTAGAGCAACCCACGCCTAGCCCTTTAAAATTATTTTTTGAGATGTATTCTGCAATATGGATTAACACAATTTATAATTCTCGATATTTCTATATGCTTCCCAGGGTGTATACTCTATCATCAACTCTGAAGGCTTATCCACATTATTTGGTTTAATAGAATGTTTTTACATTAGTGGCCTGAAAAGTAAGCCACCCACAGGAGTCATGCCAACAACCTTTTTGTATACAAAGAAGTTTTAGCAGTAATGGAATATGTATTGTTCTCGAAATCAGAAACCACTAATCTAGTGGGAAAGGAGAGAATAGGTCTTTGCTCTTGATTGAAATAGTTTAAGAGTTTGCAGTATTCTACTGTCCCAATAATGCCTAAAGCTGGGAAACATTAATAATTTATGTAAAGTATGACAGGAACAAATATGTTTGAATTATCAACTTACATATTTACAATTTGACTAAGGATGGAATTTATGTTTAGAGTTGTGATTACAAAATTATTGTTTTGCCACTTTTTAAAAAGCTATTAAAGAGTTGGAGAACTAGCTTAAATGTTCAATCTTGGAACACACTGTAGATGACAATTTCGAGTTTGGCTTCTGATACTATGAAATGGGACAAACTGCTCCAAGATTACACATTGAAATAGTAATAAATACTACTTTTAGGCCTTACTAAAAATGGCTCAATTAACTGTACTCATGTACATTTATTTCATTTATATTTCATAGAAACAGAATTCTAAACATAATTTAGAATTTAGAAGTGGGAATCTATGAAGTAAAATACTACTTATTTACTCAAGGTCACACAACGATTTGGTTTCTAAGCCAGAGACAGAAACTCAATTTCCTAACATCTACCCCAAGCTGCTACATGGATAACTCTAGAAATTCCATCTGTGAAATTTCAATCAAGACAGATATTTAAGCCCTTTGAAAAATTTGCTTACCCTGTAATTCCACATTTCAGACTGATTATTATACAGTAAGCCACAGTTGGGTTTTTTTTTGGATAGTACATGCTGGCACAGCATTTTGCACCACTTTGGAGTAACCATGACACACACACATTTGAATAAATTAATGTCCAGTCTCAACTGACTCTTCTCGGTTGACCAGTATAATCTCCTCTCTAGAATATAAAATGATTCCTTAGCTAGTTTTTCTTTCCTTTTAAAATGACACTCATATCTATAGGTGTCCATCTAACATTCCACGTCTGAGACTTTGGAGTCAGTGGAAAAGGAAGAAATGATGAGAAAACCATTTAGAACTATGTTAAATGTTTACATGAAAATCACAAGTCTACTACTTACAAGCTGTGTGACATTACATAATAACTACTGCCTCTGTGCCCCAGTTTACCTTTCCGTAAAATGAGCATGATAATATAGGTTCATAACTTATTTTCCAGAACGCTTGGGTCTAAGGGTGTTTCAAATTCAGAATGTTTTGGATTTTAGATAGGTAATTCAGTGCAAACACCATATATTTACATAACAGTCACAGTAGGGTTTCAAGCAGTATATTAAAATATTAAAATTGCTGCAGCAAAATGAATAAATATCTAAACTAAGAGATAATTCAAGAATAAAAATAGCCTCATATCAATTCAGGTCAGATTTCTGCCTGTGTGAAAAAAAAAACAACAAAATGAAACAAAGTTTTCAGAGACTTCTGTCTTGCAAAATTATAGCTGAAAGATCGTAGACCTGATATAATATGTAAATCATAGAGTAATTTAAGTGGATAAATAAGTTATTTCATGCAAAGCACTTATACTGGTAACTGACACATAGTAAGTTACCCAATTATTATTTTAATATTGTGTATCTCATTTTTTCTTTGAGATGTTACACATCAATTAAATCAACTTGTTTGCAATAAAATATAGTCAGTTGCCCAAAATTATACTAAGATCTTTATATACACTATCTCATTTACTCCCCTTATCAGTCCTCAAACACTATTATTGCTGCCATTTTCCACTGAGGAAATTATCATTCTTTGTAATATACTCCCTTAATCAAACTTAATAAATTGATGTGCAGGCCATGCTTCATACATCTCATACAGAGAATAGTATTCACCTCAAATAAATTCCTCAAAATTTGTTCTTTGTGAAAAAAGTTTTCAAAATTGCACTTCAGTTGATTCAAGCATCTTGTTTCCAAATAGGAATGATATTCATTACTTATTTGATGAAAGTTTCTTTTAAGCCAGTGACTCATTTTACAATTATAAAAATGAAGAAAAGATATTCAAAGTTATCAAACTCACATATAACATGTTTCTAAAAAATTTATAGTTAAGAAATATCTATACTTGTCTTTTCTTATTTTCCAGTATCAGATGTATACACAAAAGGGTTCTCTTAGCTATCTGGTGGCCAAGAAATTTTTGTACAGTATGAATTATGCCAAAGAATAAGCCAAGTAGCAGTATATTTTAAAAATGTATAAGTAAATGAATATTATAGATTTTCCCTAAATATTAGGGTCAGATGAAAATGCAGATTTTTTATAAAGGAAAATTATGTAAAATTATGAACTACTAATGCATTGGTATACATCTTCCCTGTATAGTGTCTTATATTCCACTTACTATATTACAAAAATATTTTTATATTATTAAATAGTCTGATAAATCCTTATATTAATTATTTATAGGTAAATAATATTTAATAATGTTGAGCCATAATCTTCTAATTAATTGCAAATTATTGACTTTTAGATTATGACTATCCTAAAATGAAAAACAATGTAATGAAATTTGTGTATAAAAACATTTAAACACTTTTTGAATAAAATTTTCTTTAGATTTCTGTCTTACATAAAATATCTATACAAACATTCATGACATATTTTATGTTAAACTAAGCCATAATGTGTATCAGGTGGATGTTACAAAGTATTCCTTTTTGTGCTTTCAAAAAAACCTTTGGATCACACAAATATTCAATTTTAGTGGAAAGAAAATATAGAAAAAGAGCACTGTATATCTTTCAGATCTGAAAGAGAGTGAAAAAATATGATTTTTTTCCAACTCCTTCTTACATAGGCTTATTGAAAGATGAAGCTCCTAATTATATTGTTTTATCATAAAGCTATGATAATTACCACCATTTTAAAAGAAAGGATATTTTGTTTTAATTAATTTGAAATGGTAGTTTGTACAAATGGGAGATAGAAAAAGAAAAAAATCACTTCATGCAGTTGGCTCCAAAAAACATGAAGCTCCAACACCTGGATTCAGATGACATGATACTATACATAGAAAATCCTAAAGATGCCACCAGAAAACAATTAGAGCTCATCAATGAATTTGGTAAAGTTACAGGTTACAAAATTAATACACAGAAATCTGTTGCATTTCTATACACTAACAATGAAATATCAGAAAGGGAAATTAAGGAAACAATCCCATTTACCAGTGCATCAAAAAATAAAATACCTAGGAATTTATTCCTAGGAGGCAAAAGACCTGTACTCCAAAAACTTTGACACTGATGAAAGAAATTAAAGATAAAACAAACAGATGGAAAGATATACCGTGTTCTTGGATTGTAAGAGTCAATATTGTTAAAATGACCATACTACCCAAGGCAATCTACAGATTCAATGCAACCCCTATCAAATTACCAATCGCATTTTTCACAGAACTAGAACAAATAATTTCACAACTTGTATGGAAACACAAAAGGCCTGGAATAGCCTAAATCATCTTGAGAAAGAAGAACAGAGCTGGAGGAATCAGACTCCCTGCCTTCAGACTATACTACAAAGCGACAGTAATCAAAACAGTATGGTACTGGCCCAAAAAGAAACATATAGATCAGTGGAACAGGACAGAAAGCCCAGAAATAAATCCGCACACTCATAGTAAATTAATCCATGACAAAGGAGGCAAGAATATACAATTGATAAAGGAAAGTTTCTTCAATAAATGGTGCTGGGAAAACTGGACAGCTACATGTAAAAGAATGAAGTTAGAAGATTCTCTAATACCACATACAAAAATAAACTCAAGATGTATTAAAAGACCTAAACATTGGACCAGATACTATAAAACTCCTAGAGGAAAACATAGGCAGAACATTCTTTGACATAAATCACAGCAATATTGTTTTGGATCCATCTCCTAGAATAATGGAAATAAAAGCAAAAATAAACAAATGGGACCTAATTAAACTTAAAAGGTTTGCTCAAGAAAGGAAACCATAAACAAAATAAGAAGACAACCTATGGAATGGGAGAAAATATTGCAAACAATGAGGCCAACAAGGGATTAATTTCTAAAATCCCAACAAGTGATTAATTTTGATATTAAGCTCATACAGCTTAATATCAGAAAAACAAACAATGCAATAAAAAATGGGCAGAGGACCTAAATAGACATTTTTCCATAGAAGACATATAGATGGCCAACAGGCACATGAAAAGATGCTCAACAATGCTAATAATTAGAGAAATGCAAATCAAAACTGCACTGAGGTATCACTTTACACCAGTCAGAATGGCCATCATTAAAATGTCTATAAATAATAAATGCTGGAGAGGATGTGGGGAACAGGAAACCCTCCTACCCTGCTGGTGGGAATGTAAATTGGTGCAGCCACTATGGAGAACGGTATGGAGGTTCCTTAAGAAACTAAAAATAGAGTTATCATATGATCCAGCAATCCAACTGCAGGGCAAATATCTGGAGAAAACTATTTGAAAAGATACATGCAACCCAATGTTCATAGTAGCACTATTTACAATAGCCAAGACATGGAAGCAACCTAAGTGCCTATCAACAGATGAATGGATAAAGAAGATGTGGTGTATATATATATATATATATATATATATATATATATATATACAATGGAATACTACTCAGCCATAAAAAAGAATGAAATAACACCCTTTGCAGCAACACGGATGGACTTAGAGATTATCATAATAAGTGAAGTAAGTCAGACAGAGAAAGATAAATATCATATGATATCACTTACATGTGGAATCTAAAAAATAATAATAATACAAATAAACTTATTTACAGGACAGAAATAGACTCACAGACATTGAAAACAAACTTATGGTTACCAAAGGGGAAAGGTGGGGAGACATAAATTAGGCTTTGGGGATTAACAAATACACACTACTATACATAAAATAGATAAACAACAAGGACCTACTGTATAGCACAGGGAACTATATTCAGTATCTTATAATGACCTATAATGGAAAAGAATCTGAAAAAGAATATATATATATTTATATCTGAATCACTTTGCTGTATACCTGAAACTAACACAACATTATAAATCAACTATACTTCAGTAAAAAAAAAAAAAGCAAAATAATTACCACATTGCTTTTCAATAATATCCTGATATATTGTAGTATGTTTCTAGAAACTTTCAGTTCTCTAGAAGATTCAATCTTATACAGATATTCCAGAGAGGAAATATGCTTTCAGTAAATATGGTTTTTTGTTCATTTGTTTTTGTTTAAAGCAATTAACATTAGGTCTCAAAATGATATTCTGGAATTATAAGTGACTTAAATTAAAAAAAAAGAATGGATGTCCAAATTGGGGAACCCAAGAATGTGGGTTTTATGGGCAGAGGTTATAGGAGGAATGGGGACCTGGATCATGTATTTCTTAAGTCTGATTTTTTTCCCCTCCTGTGCATATAAAGAACCATTAACAATGTAATGATTAATTTCAGAATAACAAAGAAGTCCAGCTATCATCCTGAGATTTAATGAGCCCTTTTCTGGAACACATGACATTTGTTCTTTCCTTCTAACAGATAAGTCCTCTTTGAACCAAAGCTAGACAATTGTAAAAGGCTGTCTGGCCTGAAGAATCCCTTATGAACTAAGTAAAAAACTTGAATTTAGTTTACACTTAATTTGTAAGTAATGTAACAATCCACACTTTATACTAACAAATGTTACTACAACACAGGTAGGCAACCAATCGTTATTCTTCACCCTCACATTTTGTAGTTAACGTAGTTATATATTATATTATAGTTAATATAAAATAAACAGGCAATACAGCACAGGTAGGGAGAGCTGTGGACATGTTTCACCCCGATACTTTATAGTTAATAAATGGTACTATATTTGAGATAGGGAGGCCTTTAGACAGGTTGGCCTTCTTCATCTCATGTAATGCAATTGAACATTTCCCCAGTAATACTGATCAAAATAAAGAACAAAGTCTACATGTTCTCTGAATTGTGTTAAAGTTTGTAAGTCCCCGGTTATAATACAGATTGACCTTTAATATAATGTATTTTTTTTTCTAAAATGAGATGAGAACATAAAATTTGCATTATCTAAAGTCACAGCATGAGACTGCTTAAACTCTGCAGCTGGATGTTTATAGCTGCTTTTCTCCTAATTCTCTTTGTAGTGCTGTAATTGGATGTGCTACATATTAAAATTCACATCTTTTGTGCTGATGTTGTATTAATGCATTTTCTCAAGTTGAGTGTTCAACTGTGACAACACAAATAATATAAAAATATAAAGGGCTCTGCTATCCCCGTTTTCTTCCTTTTGCTATGAATTAAAGAAAATGACCTCATTATGACAATGGATTTCTCCATGACCTGCTACTTTCTTATTTCTTTAACGTCCTCTCCGATGCTCCTGTATATGCAATTTATGTTGTACTATAATTCTCATGATTCAGTAAGAAATGAACCATGATGCCACACTAGGTAGGAACAATGTTGTAGGGAAGAGAAGTTATTTTAGATGTACTTAATTAATTGAAAGTGGGATGTAATAGAAAAGGGATAATCTTGGATGACTTCCAAATTTGTATTTTGTGTGACATAGTGAAATGAAGTCCTAAGGGCAGGGTGGGAGGGTAAGAATTTGGAAATGACATCATATCATATCCTGTGGTTTCTCTACACCTTGCCTGTACCTGTGTAAATAGTTTCCTTATGAACCTCTTCTCCAGTTTATGTCATCTGTTTCCTGCCAGGACCTTGACTGGTATAATAACTGGTACCCAAATTGGCCTCAGGAAGCAGAACTTCAAACTTTGGAAATAGATTGCTCACATATTTGTGGAGTGCTGGGAATGGACATGGGTAATCCATGACATGCAGTGACATTATGATTACTCAAATGATCATTTATTTTAGCATGTGGTGAAGTATATGTGCAGGCAACAGTATTGGGAATTCAAGTGGAGGTAAAACTCAGTTGCTATAGCAAAAAACAGTGATTATAAAAGTTGTGGTGTCACCTGGCTCCTTCTGATGGCCCTAGAGGGTATATATGTGGAAAATGAACAGTTGAAAACTAAAAATATCTGGCATGGCTGATTAGAAAGTTTAAAAAGAAGTCTTGAAGGAGTTCCTCATTTCCTATGGTCAGAGGGTGAGAACAAAGTCCAAGGTCCAATTCTGAGGATTTCAGAATTCAAATAAATTCTCAAGCGCACCAGGTCTCTTACACTGATAGAAAAGTATTGGTGGCAGAAGGGGTGGAGTTTTAAACCACGAGAAAGGGTCATTTGAGTAGCAAGGATGAAGCTGGGAACTTTGATGTTCTCCCCACTTCCACCATCAATTCACTCAAATATAAGACATAGAGGAAAAATAAAAAACAAAACTCTTCTGTATAAAAGCGTTTCAATGACTGCACTTGCATCACAAACTAATTCCCCTCACAACACACCCATCACTGCTTCTGGATAAGGATTGCTCTATGAGGAGATGGCCCACACACCCAAAGGAATTCAGGACCTCTCCAATTGTTATTGGCAAGAAACTAAAGAATGTGTGTGGGAGTGGATTTTAAGGGATTAGACCAAAGAGTATAAAATATAAGGCATAAACAGGCTGAATCACAGTCATGGATGCATTCAGCCATAATATGAAATTTAATATATTGGCCTAAGCATGTGAAAAGTTGTTAATAATCTGATGAATTGGCTCACTGAAGCCTGGACTCATCAATAACCCAAATTTTACAATGTGGAAATGCCTGACCTTTGCTGGTATAGTCTAAAGGGAGAAGTCCGAAGGCGCAAAAAGACAGAAACGTTGGAATGAATCCACTCAGCCCCTTCCAACCATATCCCAAAGATGGATATTTGAGAATACTTCCTTCATCAAAGCTCTAAGAAATGTATTTATTACTGAGGAGGCTGCCAGCCTGGTAGGTGTGGAATTTTAACTGGCTGCTAACCACAGCCATTATTAAAAATTAAATTAATTATCCCAAAGGGCTATTAAAATAATTCTTCTTTCCCCAACTATATATATATGTGAAGCAGGAACTCCTTCATATACTTCACCCAAAGCAACATATTGCAACAAATTGGATACAGAAACATATATGGGATCCCAACCATCTTCTATTAAGTCTGAAAAAAATAAAGAGATTTGCAAAAATATGGAGTAATGCCATTTTTCTTATTATATTTTGTTTTAGAAAATAGTTATTTTTCACAAACTGCATTACTTATGTTAGCATGTAAGCCTCTCTACTTTCTGATTTATTAATTTTAAATAAATAAATATTTTGAAATTGTGTGATTTTAACATATAATACAGTGAATGGTGAGATATACATGTATGTGTCTATGTATAGTAAAAGACTTCTTTCTTTAATAAATCTTAAGAGTTTAAAAAGAAGGGGTTCAGAGATTAAAAAATGTTTAAGAACCACTGCTTTAGACCATTCTTCTGACAGATAGTCAAACAGCTCCCTCTCTCATCTTTCCTTAGGTCTTTATTAAAGATCACCTACAATGACTATCAGAAATGAAATTGCAATTCTTTTCCTCCAAATATATATCTCCTATCTCCCTCCTTTGTCTTATTTTTAAAAACTTATCATTAACTTACATGTATCTTATTTATTTTATTTACTGTGTGTCTCTTCAGGTGAATATTATAAGTTTCCTCAAGGCAGGGAAATGGTATGCCATATTTACCACTGTATCTATAATGTCTAGAAGAGAGCCTCATATGTGGTAAATGTTTAATAAATATTTTAAAAATATATATTATCTTTTGAATAAATATTTTGTTGAATGAATAAATGAATTTCAGTTATCAATTCTATGGATAGACTTCTCTGACTTCCCTAATTAGCTAGAGCAAGAGTTCTAGTTTTGTGCCATGGACATGTCAGAGTATATTCTTCTAAAGTTTAAGAATATTATCATAAAATATCGAATTA
Organism: Kogia breviceps; assembly: GCF_026419965.1. Lineage (NCBI taxonomy): Eukaryota > Metazoa > Chordata > Mammalia > Artiodactyla > Physeteridae > Kogia > Kogia breviceps. The sequence continues at coordinate 67,600,680 of NC_081321.1, read as the reverse complement.
ACACTTGTCAAAATGTATTCAATTCATTAATGAGGTAACTAGCAGGAAGGTTAAGTTTGTTCAAAGGAACAGATGTTGGGCTGTCATTGGAAAAACAATACCAAATAAGCTTTCTGGTTAGATACAAAACTGGTTAATATCCTACAGAGAAATAAAACCATAATTTGGGGGATTATATTTTCTACTGAAAGAAAATAAACAGACAAACATACACAAGTTAACATGTAAAATCATACGGTCTGGGTCTTTAATTGATAGGTGATAATGACAAACAAACAATAGAATTATTGATTCTTCCGGGTAATAAAATATTCTTTGGATGCTCTGTTAAACAATATTCCAATATGACATTGAAAGGATATATTGCTCTCCCATCATCTTATTTCCAAATTTTAGACAGTTTTTCTCAAGCATTGTCCTTGTATGATCATAAGTAATCTTGAAAGACTATGCCTAACCAAAAAAATGGTTGGTGTCATTGTGTTTTGACCTAATTATTTACATAGGCTTACTGTACTGAGAAGTGCTAATTAATAAAGCCTCATAGAAAATACAGGGTTGAGCAAATCTAGGCTAGAAAATTAACTTTTATCTAGAAATTTCATAAGGAATATAGGATTGGACTTTTAAAATCTTTATTTGCTCTTTTGTTTTGAATCTAGAAAACCAAGCACAAAAGTCCCTTTGTATAAGATTTCTTGCAGTCCCTATGAATTTGGGTGAACTCTCTTTCTGAAATCACCCAAATAGTCTAAGAGCCCTGGCCTACCAGGAAGTGACTTTTCTTATCAGTTTGGGACTGGGACCTTGTAATTCATATAATAGATTCCAGTTCAGTTTGGTGTGAGTGTGTTGTGGACACATCGGTTCCATATGTGAAGTGAAACACTTAATCCTTAATGGTGAGCTTTTGCGACATATTATCAATATAATATTATCATATTATCAAGTATAATACTCTATTATGACCTTGGTTGAACTGTCAATTTGTCAAATGTGTCCGGGTAAAATGAAAGATGGATTTTTATTGAACCTATGAAATAAATGAATTGTCATGAATAGTAAGACTCAATGAAAGCATCTATTTCTAAATTCTAGAGGTCAGTGAGACTCAGATATCATTTTCTAAAGGTTTCATTTCAATTTACAAGAGCACAGTCTACTAAATTGAGGGCTAGAAATGGATTAATAAGAAAAGGAAAGGCATCCTCATAAACCAATCAGAAAATAGATATTTAGAAATAATAATAACAGTATGCCCAAAGAAATAACCACAAGTAAATATGCCTCATTAGGGTATTTGATTCTATGTAATTAATTCCTGTTCTTCTGGATCTGTTTTCTTGAAATCTTCTGCTTCTGAATGAGAACGATTCCTGAAAATCATAATCTAGTCCCCTGGGCTGCCTAAAAATTGTCTGAGCAATTTTCACTTAAACTCCAAAGGCTATAAACATGAGTCTGTCTCTAAAAAGATTATCTAGTATAGTCCCTTTCAATGAGTCTCTGAGACTGCCTCAATTTTTTGTATGTAGTGTATAGCAGATCCCTCAAGAAAATATGAAAGAAAATAAATTATCATTTGATGATAAGACTGATGAATGGAAGTAGTTAATTATTAGAACAACCAAAAATATCAGAATGAGGAGAGATTATCAACTAGACCATAAAACCAGATTCCCACTTATTGATGCTGCAAATTGCATACGAATAGACATAAAGATGAATGGAATAGCATGGAGCCCAGAAACAGACCTATGTAGAAATGATCAGGTTTTGCTTTTGGTTTTTATTTTGCATAAGTGACAAGATAATTCAACGGGGAAAGGATTATCTTTTCAGTAAATGGTGCAGGACCAATAGGATAACCATATGTACACACGCACACACATACACATGCAAAGAAAAGAAAAAGAAAGAAAAAACCTTGACCTATATAAAACTTGAAATGGCTCATAGGTCTAAGTGTAAAAGCTAACACTATAAAATTTCTAGAGGAAAACACTGGAGAATCTTTGTGACCTTGGCTTAGGCAAAGGTTACTTGGACATGACAACAAAAGCATGATCCCAAAAAGAAAGCATTGATAAATTCAACTTCATCAAATTAAAAATTTTGTTCTTTGGAAGACATCATTAAGAAAATGAAAACACAAGCCACAGAAAGTATTTGCAGATCATATATCTGATAAAGGACTTGCGTCCAGAATACATAAAGAACGCCCACAACTTAACAATAACAAATAACCCAATTAAAAAAGGGGCAAGGATTTGAATAAAAACATCACCAGAGTAGACATAAGGATGGCAATAGGTACATGAAAAGATGCCCAGTTTAATTAGTCACTAGGAAAATTCAAAATAAAATCATGCCTATTAGAATGGCTAAAATCCAAAAGGGAAAATGCCAAGGGTTGATGATGATGTGGAGAAACTAGAACTCTCTGCCAAAAACCATGAAAGGTCTGAGATTTTACCCTACATGAAAGCTAACAAAGTAGCCTTCCACATTTTGTGGATGCTGGCAGAAGACACACGACCCCTGACTCTGAGACAAAGGACAGCTTATCACTTAAAACAATAGCAGTAGCCAGAGTATTATTTTCCTGCATCAGGTCCCTGAGCCCTAATTCCCACAGGGTGATGGCAGTAAGGGCCAGGTGTATGCTGTAAGTGCAGTGGATTTTTTTTTTTTTTTTTTTTTTTTTGTGGTACGCGGGCCTCTCACTGTTGTGGCCTCTCCCGTTGCGGAGCACAGGCTCCGGACGCGCAGGCTCAGCGGCCATGGCTCACGGGCCCAGCCGCTCTGCGGCATGTGGGATCCTCCCGGACCAGGGCACGAACCCGTGTCCCCTGCATTGGCAGGCGGATTCTCAACCACTGCGCCACCAGGGAAGCCCAAGTGCAGTGGATTTTTATCACAGCTGAAGAGCCCTAAGCTTAGGGAATCTGAATCTTCTAAAACTGAATCTTCAAATCTGCTGATCTTTGCCTCAGAGGAAGACATTATCTTATTATACTAGGTAGTAAGCAAACGTGCTCCTGGCTTTTTCAAGGCTGTTTACTGTATGAAGATACTTAAAAAGAGATAGCCTGAGACAAAAGATCAGTCAATTGCTCTGCTCACAAAATGTGCAGAAACATGAAAGACATATACACACTACCAAAAGTAAATTAGATAGTGGGAAGCTGCCGCATAGCACAGGGAGTTCACCTCTGTGCTTTGTGACCACCTAGAGGGGTGGGAGGGAGGGAGACGCAAGAGGGAAGAGATATGGGAACATATGTATATGTATAACTGATTCACTTTGTTGTAAAGGAGAAACTAACACACTATTGTAAAACAGTTATACTCAAATAACGATGTTAAAAATAAAAAAAAAATAAAATAAAAAATAAAAAATAAAATAAAATGTACTAATAGAGGAGAAACAATCCTCAATGCCAAGACTTTGATTCAACCAGCGTGAGCACACTATTCTTTTGTTTGTTTGCCCCCCAGTTGATTCTAATGTGCAGCCAAAGATGAGGAAAAAATACTACACTACTTTTCTAGAAAAATTTTGAAGCTATTTTGGGAGTCAGTATTGCTGGCACCTGTGATCACAGCCAGCCCCCCAGTGAAACTCATGGTAAGCAACTGAGGAGAAGGTTTTCCCTCCCTAATCCGTAAAACTGTAGTTCTCAGCACGGGATTGGGGTTCAATACCCCTTGGGGAGTTTTGTCAAATATGTGTGCTTGGCATGTCATTGTTCCCCTACTCCACACTGGAAATTCCCCTGCCATGTTTCACTTCTCTCCACCCATATTTCATGGACACACACTGCTGGGTGGATAGAATTTCTTTTACATTTTTGAGGGGCGGGGAGGAAGGATGGGGAGAAAAACAAAGAGGAATTAAGATAGAGCCTATAACTTAAATATGTACAGAATATACTTTATGTGCTGAAAGATAAATACTTCGTATTCTGTTTCTTTTCAATTTTATCTTCTTTATTAAAATTTCAAATTATGAATGTATTGGTAATCATTTTAAGTAATTAAAAATTCAAAGATATATAAATGAAGTTAAAATTCGCTCCCACCCTCTTCATTCCTACCATTTGGTAGCTACTAAAGGGCCTAGTTCTTTTCCTTCCTCGATGTCTTTTATGCTCACACAAACATAAAAAATCGTATATAAAAAGCCTATTGCTGTTATGGCTTTTCTTAAATTCATCTTTTTTTGTGTGTGTGGTATGCGGGCCTCTCACTGTTGTGGCCTCTCCCGTTGCGGAGCACAGGCTCCGGACGTGCAGGCTCAGCGGCCATGGCTCACGGGCCCAGCCGCTCCGCGGCATGTGGGATCTTCCCGGACCGGGACACGAACCTGTGTCCCCTGCATTGGCAGGCGGATTCTCAACCACTGCGCCACCAGGGAAGCCCCTTAAATTCATCTTAATGATTCATTATGGTCAATACATTATCTCTTTCTGATCAATATATATGTGTATAATTACATCTTTCTTTAAATAATTGCATAAGAGAACGACTGTACCAAAGTTTTTTGATGGATATTTGAACGCTCCCTAGTTTTTGCCATTACAAATATATCACCTTAAATGTCACTAAATACATGGCCTTACATGTTTGTACTGTGGCACTTTTATTTTTATTGGATAGACTCCCCCAAGTAGGATTACTTCATCAAAAGTTATGTGTGTGTGTGTGTTTGATTTATAGATATTGACAAGTATTTTTTAAGATTGCAGCAGCTTGCACTGCATGTTACTGTATTTTAAATTTTTGCTAATTAGCACAAGTCTGAAGATAATTATATTATTAATGACTTGTAACCCTCACTGTGCATTTCATTTTCATTTTTTATATGCTTCAGGTGTACAGCATTATCGTTCAACAACTGTATACACTAGAGTGATCACCACCACAAGTCTAGTTACCATCCATCACCATACATTGACACCCTTCACTCATTTCACCTACCCACCAACCCTCTTCCCCTCTGGCAGCCATTAGTCTTTTCTCAGTATCTATGAGTTTGTTTTTGTTTTATTTTGTTTGTTCCTCTTTTTTTTTCTTTTTAGATTCCACATATGAGTGAAATCATATGGTATTTGTCTTTCTCTGTCTGACATTTTTCATTTAGCAAAACGCTCTCAGGTTCCATTCATGTTGTTGCAAATGGCAGAATTTCATTCTTTCTTCGGCTGAGCAGTATTTCATTGTGTATATATATAGCACATCTTTATCCTTTTATCCATCAATGAAGACTTAAGTTGTTTTCTTATATTGGTTATTGTAAATAACGCTGCAGTGAATATAGGGGTGCATATATCTTTGCGAATTAGCATTTTCTTGTTCTTCAGATAAATGCCCAGAAGTGGAATAGCTGGGTCGTATAACAGTTCTATTCTTAATTTTTTGAGGAATCTCCATACTATTTTCCACTGTGGCAACACCAATTTACATTCCTACCAGCAATGTATGTGGGTTCCCTTTTTTCCACATCCTCTCCAACATTTGTTATTCCTCATCTTTTCGATAACAGGAATTCTAACAGCTGTGAGGTTGCATTTCACTTTCACTTTTCTCGACTACCTGGGAGGATGAGCAGCTTTTTGTATGCTTATTGACTCTCTGGATTTCTTCTTTTATGAATTTCCTTAGAGTAAGACTTCGGTTTTTTTTTTCCTCTTAGGTTCCTTGTATTTTTCTTACCAACTTATAAACCCTTTTTGTGTCTTAGGGAATGTATGTCTTTACCTATCACATCTGTGGCAACAGATGTGATATTTGCCCCAAATCACTTGCCTTCGACTTTGTTTATGGCGTTTTCCTCTTATGACAATGTATGTGTAGTTAAATATGACTACCATTTCCCTAATAACTTCTGAATCTCCTGTCTTGTTGAGGAAGACTTTTCCCATTGAGAGCTATGAAATTTTCTAAAATGTTATTCTAGTGTTTATATGGGTTTAGAGTTTATATTTAAAGTTTTAAAATTTCATCTGGACCTTACCTTTGTACAGAGGTAAAGGTTTAATCTTTGCTTTCTTCCAGAAATGTGACTAATTATGTCACCATTCATTGTTACCAAAGTCCTCATTCCCCACTTGATTAATTTGTCATGTCTGTCATTTATTAAATTCCTAATACACTCTTTTGGATGCTCTACTCTACACTTTTTGTCTTTTCTTGTGCCTGCCTCAAACTGTTTTGATTACTGTGATCTTATGTTAATATTCTTTCAACACTCACTTCTTATGATAATAAACTGTAAGTTTTTAGCCTGAAATAGAATAAATATGCTTATTTTTACCTGAATTATTATTATAGTTGAAGTCTTTATGTAACATTTAAAGTGTTTCTGTTTTTTCTATGCTAGATTACTATACAAATATATGAATGTCTTTTCAAAGTTAAACTATTTCTTCAAGCCAGCAGAGGGTGTACAAGGTACTGTTTTACTAGTGAGGAATTAAAAATCATTTAAACGTATTCTTTTACTGATTTAGGGAATAAATTTAAGAATTCAAAATATTTATTCCATCAAATATCTTTATTATTAGAAGTTTATGCCTATATAATCAAAACTTGCCTAAATATTTGTTGGCCCACCATAAGTCACATAATTTTATTATTATTATTATTATTATTATTTTGGCCACACCACGCAGCTTGTGGGGTCTTAGTTCCCCAACCAGGGGTCGAACCCAGGCCCTTGGCAGTGAAAGCACGAAGTCCTAACCACTGGACCACCAGGGAATTCCCACTTTTAAATTATTATTATTATTATTATTATTTCTTGGCTGAAGTCACATAGTTTAGAGAAGAACCTAAATTTTCTTTTGAACAAGGATAACTTTTGGCATAAATTTATACATACAATGCAGATAATACAAAACTGAAATAATGTATGGAGTAGAGTAAATGTAATTCCAACTTATTTTTGAAAATCAAACTCATGAAAAATTCAGAGACAGTGACTAGAATAGTTAATAAACTTATTATTTTGTCACTTATTTTTGATCACATGAGCACTCATTTAAAATGCTAGAACGTACAGATAAACACAGGAAAGTCTTGAATGAATAACGTTTCTAAACATTTTTGATGTGCTTCTTTCCTTAAAGTGTAAGAAATTAGAAAACACTGCAAACGTGTAAGATAAAAGGAGGTTGATGATTTAGTAGGAACTTACAAAGGGGCTAGTTTATATTGGATATTTTGAAAAAGCTGTGTTATTCCAGTGAAAGATTTTGTCTGCAGCCTGCTGCTCTTTGATATTTGTAAATATCAGAATGATGGAGACTGCTGTGAAGTAGAAAGTGTTTCACTGAATCTCTCAGTAGCAGTAATTCAATCAAGCAAAGGTTACAAAAGCCCTGTGGGCCACTTGTTATGTGATAGCAGAGGTAGACCTTTTTTTGTTTTATCAAATATTTTTTAAGCCAGGAAGCTTAGTGTTAAATTTAAAGCTCTATCAGGGTAACTCTATTACTCTGAGTTTGATATATCCATTTCATTTTTGCTCCACATTTTTTTCCTGTTTGTTGTCAGCATATATTGCGTGCTGTGTAAATGACGTAATGTCTAATTGAGAATGATGATGCAAAACTGTTTAAACATATGTTGTGTATTTGTGTATAGACATATAGCTACTGACACACTTACCCTCAGTAAATAACTCTAATTTTACTTACATTTGTGAATTAAAAATGTCCAGGAGCAAATATACCAAAAATATAAGGAGCATTTAGTACTGGAATGCTGGTTGTCAGGAATACAAGTCGTTTATTTTTCTCTTCATAATTTTCAGTTTTCCAAAATTTCCACAAATAAAATAGATATTAATTTTTATATTTACAATTCTATTTTTATCAGAAAAACAAATAACAATTAAATAGAAGCACTCCTAAGAATTCATTAAAGTAAATCAATGGTGTTGCTAACTAATTCCTATCCTGTAGAAGAATTATTGGTAGTGGATAAATAACATATCCTGGGCAGATGAACTCAACCTGATAGATAAAAGTTTGTTTTGGTCACAGATGCCTATGAATATGGGTTTCAAAACAAACATAAAGGCTTAACTTAGAATTTCATTATGTTTTAGAATCATCACTGCCTTAATGTTCAAACATCTATTTAAGTTCTCCTAATAAGGAGAAATGCATGTTTGTTTATGGCTTTTTGTAAATATATATGCAGTAACCTATGGCTTTAAAAAAACTTCTGTGTTTCTGTGACAGTGTTTGTTAATCTAGCCAACGGAATTATTTACAGAAAAATGGAGCATGTAATAGTTCTTTATGTACAAGTAAGAACTGTTTCCCCCCCAAACCTTAGTTACCTGAACTGTTCTAAGATTATTTGTAAAATCTGAAACTCAGTGATTAAAGAGAAGTGAGAATTCTACCTTTTGTGTGAATTCTTCAACATACTCATAAAAAAAAAATAGAAACAGTCCTTATAAAGGATTTACTAGGCGAGTAAGAAAAATTAAGTTTCAAGAGGGCACAGTGATTAATCACCAGTTTTATATCTAACACCATTAGGTTTATTCTTATGAAATTTTTATGTCAATCTGCTCAGGACGATGTGGAGTCATTTGTCCCTGGAGGTTTTCTAAGAAAGATGAGAGAACCATTCTGTTGGAAAGTTGAGAAATTCACCTATCTGAGAACAAGGGAGTAGGGCTTATGTACTATAGACTCCCTTTAGTCAGTCTAAACTGCCATGATTTCAGCATATTGCACAGTTAATGATTCATCAAAGGCATATTAATTAAATAGGAAAGTCTCATCATCTTTTCTTGACTCTTCTTGCTTTGCTGTTTTTAAAATTTGACACTATTATGTTCACTTTTTGGATTCTGCCACTTGCCCTCATCATTAGTTAATCTATTAAATAGGTATTCATGGAGTGCTCCAACAGTGCCAAGCTGTGTAAGCCGTGAGTTTGAATTTGGGAGATTATCCTTGCTGCTTGGGCACAGGTGCTGATGCCGGGGGCTTGTGTTTGGGCTGCCTGAGAACCAGCATCCTGTATGCACCAGGCTCGCAGCACACGCATGGCCATGTCCCCTGAGCACAAGAGGCTCCACACAAGGGTCTGGCCTGTGTCAGGATTGCATGGGAGCCTTGGAGGGAATTGTTGAGAACAAAATCGTTATAGAGATTCCTGGGGTCTTGTCCTCATTTACTTGTACCTTGATTGACTGGCGCTGGTTTGTGACCTTGGAAGCTTCCCAGGTGAAATCTGAATGCTCCCTGCCCCAGCACACACAAAAGGAGGCAGCTTTTTTCTCTTTTTTAAAAATTGACTTATTATTTACGTAAAATTGGTTTATAACATTATGTATTATATATGTGTACAATATTGTATTTCTACTTCGGTATACACTAGAGTGCTCATCACCAAAAATTTCGTTTCCACCTGTCACCACACAGTTGATCCCCTTACTTATTTTGCCTTCCATCGCCTTCCCCTCTGATAACCACTACTCCACTTTCTGTATCTATGTGTTTGTCTTTGTTTGGTTTGTTCATTTATTTTGTTTGCTTGTTTTTCATATTCTTCATGTGAGTGAAGTCATATGGCATTTGTCTTTCTCCATCTGACTTATTTCACTTCGTATAATACCCTTCAGGTCCATCCATATTGTTGCAAATGGCAAGATTTCATCTTTCTTTATGGCTGACTAGTATTCCATTGTACATGTATATATGTATATATATATACCACATCTTTATCCATTCATCCATTTATGAGCACTTAGCTTGGTAGGTGGCATTTTTTTTTTAAATAAAGCTGTGGCTATCCTGAGAGAGATCTGTATTTTCTTTTTCTTTTTAAAATATTTATTTATTTGGTGGTGCCGGGTCTTAGTTGCAGCTCACAGGCTCCTTAGTTGCGGCTTGCTGGCTCCTTAGTTGTGGCATGCAGTCTCCTTAGTTGTGGCATGTGAACTCTTAGTTGCGGCATGTGAACTCTTAGTTGCAGCATGCATGTGGGATCTAGTTCCCTGACCAGGGATAGAACCCGGGCTGCCTGTATTGGGAGCATGGAGTCTTAACCACTGTGCCACTAGGGAAGTCCTGGTAGGTGGCAGTTTTAATAAGCAAGGGAAATTACATATGAGGCTTGTCTTGGGTATCTGCAAGATGAGTAGATCTCCACACCCACACACCAGAATCTTAAAAGTTTCTATAGAAGCCTTAACTGGATTCAGTCAGGTACACGGTCCAGATGGTCTCAGCAACACATTGTTCTCTCAAGGTGTTGCTCTTGAAAACTGCTCTGGGAACAGTATGCAGAATGGACATTTTAAAAACAGGGAAGGGGTTGGGGAGTCTACAGTTGCCTAGAGCCAGCTTGGGGGTCAAGCAGTGGTCACATCCCCTCAATGACCTCCAACAACTAAGGTCTTAGTGCAAGAAAACTGTATAGAAGCATATTCTCCAAGGTAATTGGCCATATCCATTAGATACTTCTGAGAGGATGATAAAGACAGAGAATTGAATTAAAAAATAGTGAATTATTCCCCTTTTACTATTTTAATTCTAATGTTTAAATTCTGTTTTATGCAGTTTGTAATGTTTTGACAAGTGATATATATGTAAGAGATTCCCCTGAGATAGAGTACAATAAAGTCAAATATACTTTAAAAAAGATACTTTCATGTTTATTAATAACATGAATTCATTGAGGCAAGGAAGACTTGATTTGCAAACCTTACCTATATTATTGGAGGCATAAATGAAATAATTTAAAAAATTTGCTGATTGTTTTGTACTGCTGTGGACATTAGCCAATATTAGGCCTTTTATCACCAACATGAACACTTCCATTTTTAGCAACACTGTTCATCATGAAAATCGACTAGTGTACTTCTAGGGAAATCTATTGGAGCCTCTCAATTAGCTTTCTAAGTCCATTTCTCCAAAAGCCATTTAGCACATCAATGATCGCGAGAAGCTATTTGTATCAAATCACATTTAAGCTGGTAAGAAGAGACACTTCCATCGTCCTGCACAGGACGCTGAGTACAACTCTGCTGATGATCACTAGGGCTGTGGGAAACCCCCCCCACCCCCAGCCTTCCAGTGTGACTGTCAGTCATGCGTGCAGAAAAGAAGGATGTCTCTGCTAATGTTCTCTCTCGAGCTTGCTCTCTGATTCTTCCATTTATCTGCGGTGATATTTATAAATTGTAAAAAGGAAGGTTCAATCTTAAGATGGAAAACCTGAATTTTTTGCATGCAATCTCTGATGGTTTGGAGGTGATACAGTCATCTACCAGAAGGAAGACTGACAGAGACTAAGCCTCTGACTTATTTCAGAGGATCCTATGTTTTCTATGGGTCAGATTTTTTTTCCAGGTTAATTTTAGTGTTTGTACCCAGGAATTAAGAACAGTGAACCATATCCTGGATAAAACACTCAAGTCAGGGCTATGCCATATTCATTGTTATAATATCCATCACGTGCCTGACATAGCAAAGAATTTCAATAAAATTTTCTTCAGTGCACTTCAGTTCAAGTCCCAGCAAGTCACATAGACCTGGGCCAGCCATTTAAGGTCCCTGAGGCTCACTTTCTCCAATTTAAAATGGGTATAAAAAAGTTTCTGTTGCTCCATTTTGAGGAAAAACCAAGCTAATGTTAATAAATATATTTTTTAAGCTATGGTTTTACATGGAAAACCAGTTATTACTGTGTACACATGTTATAGAGAAACAAATACTGTCATGTTGAGGTTATGAAGTGAGGTTAAAAGAGGCTGTTGGACTATCCAATTTGAGTCCTGAGCAGCGACATTGGTGCATTATGTCTGTAATTTTACTCTCTTTAACTTTTCTTCATAGCACTTATATCCCATATTTTTGTTTGTTTTAAAATATCTTTCTAACTAGTTATTAACATTTACTAAAGTAGAGACCTTGCCTGTCATCTTCCTAGCTGAATCCCAAGCACTTAAAACAATGTCTGGCACTGAGCAGACACTCAACTATTTTTAAAATAAATCAATACCACCATGTTGCAGAGAGCCAATCACCACTGGGTCTCTGTCTGCTAATGTTTATGGCTGGTCAGTATTTTGAATCTACAGATTATGAATGATAAGAAAATCATAATTTTTATAACCTATGTAAATAGAAAGGAAAAATATTGTAAAATACTGTGCTTAGACAAGTATGATTTGCTGCTGCAAATTAGGGGGATTATACAGGAAGGTATAACGATTGAATCAATCTTATCATAGGCAATATGTGTTTTACTTCAGAACATCAAACTTAACCTTTGTGTGATTAATATCATACTTTTATTTATGATGCATTGTTGAAGAAATCGATTCCAGTGTTTGGTAGTTAAAAGCACTGTTGGCTATCCTACTAAGAGAAAACATTTTTGAATGAAATTTTATAAATATATAACAAAATCTTATCTTTGATCAGTAAATCCAAATATTGTTTCATGTTTATTCAAGCATGTACTTAAAGTAGTTGCACATTTTTGGCAGTTCTGGTCAAATTACTTTGTCCTTTCAGAAATGTTTAGACCAAGTTGACAGTTTGGACTATCTGACAGCCTTTATTCATGACTGTCTAATTTTTTCACTATATGAACCAAATGATTTTCTTGCATATAAAGTTAAGAAAAAAAGGGTTGTGTCCCACAATTGTTACTTTGCAACTTGAGAATATATGGGAAATCACAGCTGCACTCAAGGACATATGTAGCTGTTATGAAATGTCCCTGGAAGAATCATGTTAAGAATTTTAGGCACTTTAGGAATTTTCTCTTATATATTCTACTTTCTCTGGTAGGAGTAATTTACATGTCATTCTGAATTTGAAGATTTTGTTTGCTTGAGTTGAACAGTGTTCCATTTCTCTGAATATCATTATATATTCTAATAATTTGTTCTCTGGCTGATATGAATTTTATTTTAATATTTTAAATTTTAGATGACTTGATTGGTCATTTGGCACTTTCTCAGTTCTTAAAAAAATCTCATCATTGTTTCTGTTTTGGCAAAAAACTTTTAAAAATTTACAATTTATTTTCATTGGAGTTCATATAGATTAATGGAATTCAATTTTTTAACTTTGAGAAAAATATCCAAATTCTTTAATACCATTATCTTCCTTTCTTTAATATTGTGATAGCAATTCCAGATCAAAATAATTTTCTGTATCAGTATGTTGTGGGCAGGGAAAATAAAGTAAGGCCCATTAATGTGAGAAACTAGTATATTGTGTTGGACTCTATATTGCATTTTACTTGATAGAGAAATACTATGGAGTTAATTAGTATGATTGCCTTAATTAATATTCTATTGATTTCAAATAGAAACCAACTTGAGTGAATTTAGGAAAAATAAGAACTGTAATGATATATATTGAGCTACCCAATGGAACTCAAGAGCAGCTAGGGGGTCTCAAATCACTTATAGTCAAGATCAAGAAAGCCATCAGGACCCTGATCTATAATTTGTCACTTTTCTCTGTTTTGCTCTAAACATTTGCCTCACTATTTTTCTTCCTTTGTAGACTGGCTTCTCCTACTTCCCTATGCCCATAATGAAAAAATGGTTACTCACAGATACCAAGTTTATATCAACATTGCTTCATCTACCTTAATTGGCTTTCTCTGACCTTCAGTTCCAAGTTCTTGATAAAAACTTCCTTTATTAATTTGGCTTTGACAATGTGGTAGACATTCATTCTATTTCCCAAGTATTTACAGCTTGCTTTCCACCTTGCAAACATGTAATGGGATTGCACTTCCTAGTTCGGCTGTAGTTGGGTTAGACCATGTGCTGTCTCCTGGTCAGTGAGGTGTGAGCTAGCGAAGAGAGTCATTTAACTACCAGTAAGAAATTCTCTATAGCGTGCTCTTCCTCTGGCTGGATGATCTGCAGTGTTACAGTTAATGGCTACTTCATTGGCTTGAGTTCCTGAATGAAGATATGCCAGATTAGGGTTCCCACGTATCCCTCAATGGAGCAAGAAATAAACCTTCATAGTTTTAAACCACTCAGATGTTGAGGTTGTTTGTTATCTCAGCATAGCTAAGCCTATCTTGACAGATATACAAATATACCTAGAATTGTATTAGATTTGCAACAGTTTCATTTGAATTTGATCATTATTTAAAACTCAGCCCTAGGCCCCTGCTTTGTTCCTGTTTGCCCTGCACTCACACTATTTTCCTGTCCCTGGCTTAGTACCCATTTTCTTCTATAATGCTCTGTGTTGTAAGAATTCTCAGAGGACATATAGTCAGGCATTAAAGTGTGTTGGAATAAACACTGGCCTAGGAGTTAGAAGACATACATTCTTTTACTTATTATTCAGCTACGATCATGTGGCAATCTATAATTTTGAGACTTGGTTTCTTCATATGAAAATGCATATATTATACTCTACTTACCTCAGTTATAGTGTATAGAGAGTAAAGTACTATATTATACAAATGTAAGTTATTCTATCTATCAATCAACTATCTATTTGTCATCTTTATGTAAGTTGCTTAGGTGTGTTTTCCCAAGGTAAAGCTGGGCATTGTTTTACTTGTTCAAGTTAGCCAATGAATATGCAAGTGTACAAATTCATAAACGATGATAATGACGTGTAGCAAATTAGTTGCGATTCTTTTAAAATTCTTTTAAATGGCCTCTAAACCTTTGTTTCCTCGGTAGCTCTTAAATTATGCTTTAAGACAGTGATGAAACCAAATGATAATGCTAGTTACGTACTTCAAAACAGTATAGATCACGTCCAGGTAGTGACTGAACTATGAGGCCCATTGGATGCCAGTGTCGGCACTAAGTTATTCCCATGTAGCCACGTTTCTAGTTGCACAGGGGATCTCTCCACGTGCACTGGTGTCAGATTTGGGAGGCAGAGGCAATCTCCCTGTCCGCTTTGACTGTTTCTCTGTGAGAAATAAAGTCATGGAGATGTGAGGTGCTTCCGCTGCTGTGTCTCAGGCTCCACTCCACAGCTTCTGGTAATGAGAGGCACATAGATGGAAGCAGTAACAGTGGTTTCTGAATTTCAGCATCCTGAAGGTACAGCATATGTTCTTGAGATCAGTTGTTCCAGAAGTGGACCCAGAGGTGGTCATTCCCTAATGAGTCAGTTCTGTTCTGTTCTTTATTTCTGGAGACCCTGTTCAGAGCTTGCTCTTGTAGCCTTCTCAATGATTCTGTAGGCACTGAACCTGTATTTCATTCACTCTTACATAAAATATATTGAGCAGTGGCTCTTAAAAGTTAGTGTGACTCAGAGTGACCTGGTGGACTTGTTAAAACATAGATTACCTGGCTGCACTCCCAGAATTTCTGATTTATTAGGCATGGGGGTAGGATCCAAGAATATCAATATATAAGAAGTTCCTGGATTGCCAAACCAGAGACCACACTTTGAGATCTAGAGTATTTTCTGTTTCCTAAGCAGACTCTGTAGTGAAAAAGGCCTTGTCCCAGAGTGTATCAAATAATCCAGGCTGGTTACAATCGTTGCTCAAAAGTTCAATAATTGGACTCATTAAGTGCTGCATCACAAATGGAGAATATAAATTGGATTTACAACGAAATGTATATTAAGCCGTGTTAATACATATCTGATAATTAGTCATGTATATTAGAATGGCTATGTTATGTTGAGTATGTATTTTTATTTTTATGCTTTGGAAGAAAGCCTGTCTGATTGATATTATATAGTAACATTATAATATAGTAACATACACTTTTTTCCCCCTGTCTGAATATAAGTTCAACACAGACAGATCATTTGGAGCTTTTCTATAGTTTCTGATTTGAAAATAGAACCTTAAACAGAACTACCATTTACATTTAATTATTATCCTTTTATATTGCAAATGTTAGAGAATCTTTTTTAAAAAATTTTAGCTTAATCATCTATTTAACTTAGTTCAGGTCAATACTTTTTACACAATTTTGAGGTCCAAATATATAAGAATTTAGAGAAAGAGTTAAAGCTAAAATCTAAATCTTTTGGTACCTAGTCCAGTTTTCCTTTTACAGCTGCTATCAACTCTCTGGAGTATAGGTTTCATTGTTACCTATTTTCTGCGTGTTCAAATCAATAATGGAAACTTCTTTGCCATATTTTAAACAAAAGTTTAAAAATATATTAGTATGAATTACGTTGCCAAACCCATGCTAATATTTAATATTTAAGTATTAGGTAGATATCACTAGTTGCTATAAATTCTTAAGTTGTTATCTTAATGCTATTTAAAAGATCATTTCATGCTATTTCAAGTTGTTTTTTAATTCTCAGAAATAAATAATATATTTGGATGTCATCCAATATCTCCCTATGAACTAAGCTCCCTCACTCTATAATCATGTTATTTAATCAAAAATTAACTTCCTGCCAAAGTGGCTTGTTAAGGATTTGCTAATTCTGACTTTCTTCTCTGAAACTTAATTGAACTCGGCAGTCAATAGCTCCTCTCCCCAGGTCTCAGATAGCAAAATACATTTTGTTTTTTTTTCTTTTTTTTCTCCAGATTTATCACTTCTCAAACTTTTTTTTCTTTAAAAATTATTTTTTTTTACAATGATTGAAGCAATTGAAAAAGATAAACAAGTCACCATTAATTGACGATTCTAGAGGCTTTGCTATTTTTCAATTTGGGGTGACTTTCAATTTCTTCTAATAGGATTTTGCATCTATTAAAATGTATATAATACAGTCTGGAATTTTCTAATGCAGTCTAGCCTTTTGGGCAACTCAAAGACATTTGGTTCATTCTTGTCTAGTTGTCAGTTCAGTCCATGGAAAGTATCCTTTCGAGGTGAGGTAGGCTACTCATATGTACCAGTAAAATAGTGAAAGTCTCTCATGGAGTTGAGAAATGCTTTAAAAACTTAATTTTCAATTTAAATATCTAATTTAATTTCATGAGGTTTGAATAGTTTCTGATTTAGAATTGATTAGGTAACTGATGATTGTCAAAGCTGGGTTATGGTAAAAGGGTTTACTAGACCAATATCTCTACATTCCTATGTGGTTGAAATTTTCTGAAATAAGAAGCCTTTAAAAACAAGATGTGAAATGATATAAGAATTGTGTGGCAATACTACATATAGAGAGGTTTAGTGCATAATACATAGATAAGTATTTAGTATATAAGTGAAAAACACAACGAGTATATCTTTACTGGGATTTATTGTGTGCAACTGACCATGACTAGGAGAAAATGGGTTTAAAAAGAAGTTTACATGTCAGAGTAGGGATAAACTATTTCTTTTGTTGTTGTCACTACTTTATACTATTGTTTACTTCATAAATTTTTTGTTATCCGTTTTTCATAAAGTTCAATGAAATAAACTTAAATTCAAAAAATGACATTTAGTTCTTGTTCTTATTGGCAAATTACAATTAGTAATGAAGGTCACATTCTTGCATTTAAAAATGATGACAGAGTTGTGTAGGGCAAACGAGCAAACACTGCAAAGTCTGAATAAATTATGCTGTAATTCATGATGAAGAAGTAATTTTAACTTTTTTAGGGTAAGATCATAAACCACTGCCCCAGAAAAACCGGCATAAATGTAACTCAAATAGCACAATATTAGAGTGTTTATGGAGCAGACCTTGAGAGAGCAATGTGTTGTTGAGACCACGTGACCAAGTGTCTATCTGAAACACATTAAGGCCTTTGTGTAAACTCTTAAGATTCTGGCAGGCGGAGCCAAGATCTATTCATTCTGCAGTGCCCAAGTCAATCCTCGCGTTCCTTTGCTTAATAAATCCGCCACCCACCAATCTGGATTGGCTGCCTCTTTCTTCCGCTCTCCATGCTCTTTCTGTACGAGGGCCCGTTTTGGATTTCATCTGCGAAGCCTCTGAAGGTGCAAACCAACAGTACTAAATAATTGGAAAAATAGTAAATTAAAACATGGAAACCTGTTATCCTTTGTACCAAGGCTGGTACTAGGGTGAAGCAAGAAAGATGCCTAGGGAGCAAAACATACAGAAGTACTCCTTCTCTAGGTCACACAAGTGCAGGGTAGGCCCCTGGTGCCTCCTTAAATTTTACCCCATAGACACCTCACTTGCCTTGTTTTTTGTCCCAGCCCTGCCTTGCATTAATCAAATAAATTCAAATTACAGTTAGGATCAGCAGTCTCCCAGGTGGTTCCCTGTGATTCTCTGCCCTGATACTCATCCCTTTGTGTATGGCTTTCATAAATATATGGCATTCTGTGTGACCAACAGATTATGCCTGAAGTGATGGCATGGGACAATTTGGCTACTGTTTTGCTCTCTCTTCTGGGGGAAACTCTCACTCTGGGAGAAGCCAGCTGTCACGTGGTAAGGCTACCCAAACTGCTAGATGGAGAAGTTCAGGTGGTAAGGAACTGAGACCTTCTACCAACAGCCATGAGAATGAGCCATTTTGGAAGCAGATTTTTTAGCCCCAGCCAAGCCTTCAGGTGACTGTAGCCTCATTAGGATTTTAACTGTGAGCTCAGAAGAAACCCTCAGCCGGAACATTCAGCCCAGCTACTCCGGAATTCCTGACTCACAAAAACTTTGAAATAATAACTACTTATTGTTCTAAACCATTTTTTATGCAACAGTAGGTAACTAACACAACAGCAGACTTGAGGCATTTTATCATTTGAGTCTAAAGAAAAAAGAATTGTGTGTGATAATATAGGCTTATCGTAGTGATTAAGAATACAGACTCTGGAGCCAAACTGTCTCAGGTTGAATTCTGGATCAGTCATTTATTAGCTGCGTGGCCTTGAGAAAATTACTTAACCTATTTGTGTTTTTAGTTCTTCGTCTATAAAGAGGGAAAATAATAGCACCTATACTACCGGGTTGATGGCAGAATTAAGAAAGTATATATATGTAAAGTGTCTATTAAATAATAAGCATTATAAAAGTATTTGTTATTATTATTTCTAACTATTTTTGTCTGTGCTTATTTCTCACATGGATAAATGTATTATCATTAACATTGAATTAAATGCAGCTTTCCTTATGTGCAAATATATTTCTCTAATGCCTTACACAGTAATGCCTGGGAATAGAGGTACATGGCTTCCAAAAAAAGGTGTTTTGTATCTCCAGAGGAGAAATCAGATTTCTCCCACCTTGGTTTTGGGTGGGGAAAATAACTTTCTGGATTATGTAGCCAGGAAAAATATCCCCCTAATACTCACACTTTATTTTATGGGTATTTTCTTCTTGCCATATTGGAGGTGCTCCCAGCTTCAGCAGTTGGGGTTAAATTTTTGCATGCCTCATATAAGAAAAGACTCAGAAAGGTTTTATTGTCCAAACTTTGCGTGCCTGCAACATACAGCTTGCACTTCCCTGTAAATGAATCTTTTATTCTCTTGCATCGTGTTTGTATGTGTGTGACCTACATGCATTCTTCTCTCTTTAAAGGAATGTTCTTATGCTCTGCAGACGTCATCCAGACTGAGCTGGAGGTTACCATGGTGATATGGCCATACAGGATGACTTCAAGACTACATCTTACTGAATTGTTTTCATAGAAAATTGAGGACTGTTGTCTTTTGCTGATAGGTTACACTTCAACTTGACCCTCCCTGCCATTTCTTTCAAGAATAATTAAAGAACTTTGCTGTTGGTGGATGACCAGGCCAGCTGTTTTCAAAAGTGTAAAGTATGTGACATTTATTTTTACATTTCCCTTTTCTGTGACCTTTTCCCCAGTAACAGCATCCTTCTTTTTCTCTAGGCATTTGATGACCTTATATTACCTCAGATCTTCCTAACAAACAATAAACTAATCTGATAAGCTTACCCACACTATGATTTAAAAAAAAAAATCATATCGCATTTTTGATTTGCATTATTTAGACTCACCTCAAGAGTCATGACTTCAGAGACAGTTACTCTGAAGAAAAAAATTTATTTTTTTGGGAAACACACATATGTGGTAGAAATCTCTGCAGTTAGGAATATGCAATTAACTCTTTATTTTAAAATTACAACTATGAAACATATAATTAGCTTTCAAATAATTCCTCAAATATGTATATGAGGCAGAACAACCAAATGTGTCCATTTCTGCCCCAAACAGCACAGGTTTGTTTCTTTTCCCTCTGTCCCAAACACTTAATCCTCCTGAAGATGACTTCAATCTAGCTATTTTTCTTAATAAGCATCATTAAAATTTTTGTTTTTATTTTTCCTGAATTGTCTGAAATAGTTTTCTAAGAGTTTCTCAAAATTTTGTTACCAGATTACATATTCAGTTGGGCATCAAAATCTTTAAAAAATGCAATTACATTTCAACAATGAAGAAAACAAAAATAACTGCTCCTGATTATTATCCTGTGAGGTACATGCATTTGAATCTTAAACTATTTCTCCTTATTCATATTTCTGTCATTCTTTAGCATTTAATGTTTGCTGCCTGGTAGTTAACGTTTTACGTATAGTTATTTACCTCATTTAAATTTATATTGATATATTGATATTAGGGATCATGCCTAATTATCCTTTTGTTGTTTATTTCCAGATAACACTTAATTAGCAATTGAATAAACATTAACTGATTGACAAATTTACTTAGAAGTAATTAAAGAATGTATGCAAAATTTCAGGGAAAGTGATTACTCTTTTATTTTTTTGCCCAGAGATATTTTGCACTAGCTCTTCAAGTTTTAGTTTTTCTGTCATAAAGAGAGTTAATAAGTTTGTGTACACATTGAACAAATTCTTTTTGAATACTAGGCTCTGTTCTTTGATGAGATCAGAAAAAAGCAGACAGGATTTGGTCTAATGTAAGACATCGGTGACTTTGACATAAACAGTATTTGTGAAATGATGGAGACAAAGCCGGACTAAGGTGCATTTATCTATGAAAACATGAAATGAATTGTCAAATGATAACATGTGCCGTATAATATATATAGCAGAAGGTAACAACAATAATAGAATGAAAACACCTATCACTTAATGGGTGTTGGCTTTATGTATGGCATTTTGCTAAGCACTTTTCATATATTATTTCACTAAATGCTTGTAACAACACTTTGAAATCTATATTATTACCTTTATTTTAGAGATAAGAAATTTGAGACAGAGAATTTAAGTGACTTGCAAAGGTCATGTTGCTTTATTACAAGCAAAAGATTTGTAGCATCGGGCTTCCCTGTTGGCGCAGTGGTTGCGAGTTCGCCTGCCAATGCAGAGGACACGGGTTCGTGCCCCGGTCTGGGAGGATCCCACATGCCGCAGAGCGGCTGGGCCCGTGAGCCATGGCCGCTGAGCCTGCGCGTCCAGAGCCTGTGCTCCGCAACGGGAGAGGCCACAACAGTGAGAGGCCCGCGTACCGAAAAAAAAAAAGTATATAACTAAATAATTTTGTAAGGATATAGCTAAAGAAGAAAAACATAATTTAAAGATGATTTATTGGGATGGCAAAATTGTGGTTGGTATTTTTCCTATTTTATTTGTATTTTATTAATGGTGCTATAATATTGTTTATGTATTAGTAAATTCTCTTATTCAAAGTCATTCTTTAGTCATAATTCATTGTTGATTACCTATCTTAGCCTAGATTCTGTTTTGGGCATTGCGAACTATGTATGTCTTTTCATACACAGTTGAAAAGACAAACTCACTGCTTTTATAGAACTTACATTCTATTGAGAGAGAGATACAATAAACAAATATATGATATAATTTGCTGTGTCTCTTGGGTGCTCTAGAAAGTAGACACTGAAATGGACACAGGAGTGAAAAGGTTTATTGGGGACTAACATCAGTGAACACAAAAGGAAGGAATCGAGGTTGGGCAGAGGTCAGCTATAATGCTGCCCCTGACAATATTCCTACCAGTCAATTGAGGCACTCTAGAGCAAAGAATTCTCATTAGAAATGGCTGGGTCTTTGTATTGACATGTTGGCTGATGTCACCCAGAGAAGCATATCACCTGTACTCAAAGCTGAGGCAGGTTCTGAAGGAGTTAATAGTGGGGCTGTTGGTTAAGCCCACTCCTCACCTTTGGGCAACGGATCCTTTCTTGAAGGGAGGTCTGAGAGGAGCACCTTTTTGTTCATTTCTTTTTTTCTTTGTAGATTAAGATAGGATAAGAAGAAAAAGTGGGAATTTTATTTTGAATAGGTTAGTGAAGAAGGTCATTGATAAGATAAAAATGGAGCAGAAATTTGGAAGTTAGCTTCAATCGTTTTGGTGATCTGGAGTAAGGATATTCCAGGAGAGGGAACAGCAGTGAGAAGATCCTAACATGGGAACGAGCCAACGTGGCTGAAATGAAGAGCATTCACAGAAAGAGTTAGGGGGTGGGATTGTGAAGATAGGCTAGGAAAATAAATAGGAACATTAAGACCATGGTTAGGATATTTTCTGAGTAACATGGAACGTCTTGAACAGGTGGGTGCCATGATCTGATTTACATTTTGATAAGGGTCACATTGGAGAACTGTGGTTTGCACGACGGTATTAGTGGTGCTGCACTGGGAAGAGGTAGGATTCTTGTGTATTTTCACACCATGGCTTTCTGATGAGTTGAATGTAGGTGATGAAAAAAAGAGAGAAGTCAAGGATGACTTCTGGGCTGGTGGCCTGAGGAAACATGGGGGAAAGAATGGAAGAGGAACAGGTTCATGGTCCTAGTGGGGAGATAAAGAGTTGTTTCAGATATATTAAGTGTAAGTGTATGTTAGATTTCTAGTTGACATGTAAACAATTCGTTTAAGAAGATTATCGTGAAGCTGAGAGAAGTAGAGTGCAGATTAAATTTGGGAGCCATTTGAGTATAGATGAAATTTATAGCAATGAGATTGGATGAGTGTAACTAGAGAAGTATACCCAACTCACTCCACAATCCAAAAATAGAGATAAAGAGGAATAGGTAGCAAAGAAGAAAAAGAAGGAGCAGTCAGACTGTAAGGAAGAACACCAGGACATATGGTGTCCTAGAAAGCCAATGTTTATTTGATTTTGTTTTTGTTTGTTTGGTTTTAGTTTTTTTTGCTGTTTTGTTTTTTTAAAGGGGGAGATGATCAGCTATGTCAAATGCTGCTAAGAGGTCTTCCCTGGTGGCGCAGTGGTTGAGAGTCCGCCTGCCGATGCAGGGGACACGGGTTCATGCCCCAGTCCGGGAAGATCCCACATGGCGCGGAGCGGCTGGGCCTGTGAGCCATGGCCGCTGAGCCTGCGCGTCCCGAGCCTGTACTCCGCAACGGGAGGGGCCACAACAGTGAGAGGCTCGCGTACCGCAAAAAAAAATGCTGCTAAGGGATCAAGCAAGATGAGGGCTGGGAATTGACTTTTGGAAATGGTAAAATGGAAATCAATGGTGACCTTGACAGGAGCAGTTTCATTGTGTTCATAGCAGAGAGGAAAGCCTTGTTTGAAAGCAAGGTTAAGAAAAAGGAAATTGGAACTTGAGAAAAGAGAAGCAATGCAAAGGTGTGTGTGTTTGTGTGTGTGTGTGTGTGTGTGTGCGCGTGTGTGTTTACATTTTATCCCTAGAAGAGATTATTTTTTCAAAGGCACCATACATTGTACTCTTTGGACTACATTTTTTATTTTCTCTTACAGATGAGAGATCTGAAATAAGTTAGTGAGTTGATGAAGCCAGTCAAGTTCTACTGTTACAGTTTTAGAATACAGGTAGTGCTAAACTCTTTATAAATACTGTGTTTGATAAAAAGAGTTGGATAAATTTCATTAATGCAAAAGTTTCTACCTTAGATGCCAAGAGATAAATGTATCAATATAAATTATATAAACTTTTTTGTTTGAGACAGCATCCAATTTACATTTCTGCATCTATTATTAACCAAGTAGAGGAAAAATTAATTGGGAGTTAAGTTATAGTAATTGCTATAGGCTCACACATGCCATTTTTATTAGATTGTTTCCACATACATTATCTCATTTAATACTAAAAATGATCCTGCAAAAGTCCTTTATAGATGAGAACAGTGAAGCTCTGAGTTTCAGGTAACTTGCTCAAAATCACATAGCTAGTTTCAGACGTAGAATTTGATTGCAAGTCTGACGTTAGGCTCTTGCTTACTCTGGTATGCAATGTTACTTCTTGGTTTAAAATTACCAAACAGCTTAAAAGAGGTAATCATTTATGCCTGGTGTGACACCAATCAAAACTTTTAAGTTCTTCAGAATGAATTACAACCCAATAATTAAAGATCTAGGAATTATACATGTAAATTAAGGTCAAATTTTTTGTTTTTCCTAGATACAGAGTGGTTGGTTAAATAATTATGACAGTTGACCTAATTAGTAGAAATAAATCTTATATTAAAAATATTTGGGGGGTTTATATGTTCTATATATATTCTTAGAATAGAAATGCACTTTTTTTTTTTTTTTTTTTTTTGTTTTGCGGTAAGCGGGCCTATCACTGTTGTGGCCTCTCCTGTTGCAGAGCACAGGCTCCGGACGTGCAGGCTCAGCGGCCATGGCTCACGGGCCCAGCCGCTCCGCGGCACGTGGGATCTTCCCGGACCGGGGCACGAACCCGTGTCCCCTGCATCGGCAGGCGGATTCTCAACCACTGCGCCACCAGGGAAGCCCTGCACTTGTTATTTTTTATATAAATTCAGTTGTATAGCTATTAGCATCTTTAAGATCAATACATGTATAGATATACAATTATGAAATTTTATAAAATTCTTGATCTTGAGGGGAATAGGCAGAGAAGAACAGATTATAAATTGGCACTTGAAATATTGACCCTGATGGCATATTTGGTACTGATAGATAACACGAAGTTTAATTCACTTGTTTATGACTGTATTTAAAATAGTGATCTGAAGCTATAGTGTAGCACCGATTATGAATAAAATGTTAAACTGATTATGCATTCCAGAGCTATGGCAACTATTACCTAGGTAACCACAAAAACATATAACGTTGAATTGCACTTATTAAATGAAAAGTTTTCTTTTGGGTTCTTGCTATTGTAATATGTAAAATGAGAACAGGATTTAAAATGATTTGGAATTGCATAAAACAGATTTTGAATTACATTTTTACATGATTAGAAAAGATAAAATAATTTAAAAATGTGTTTCAATTAAATATCCCAAACAACATGTGGTGATGATTTACACTTTATAACACATTTTCCCCTAAAGAATTTGAATATGCTTTATACTGCTTTTAGAGAATTCTGATAATTTTTATGTGAATTAGCTATTGGTAGACATTTTTATATTATACCTACTTTTATTCAGTGAGAAAAAGATACAAAAAAATCCAAGTTAGATAGATGCACATCTTTAATTCCCGTTTATCTTTCTTTCTAGTTATTTTAGCATGATTTTGTTGCCTTAATATTGAGGCAGATTCCATTCTCAACTCCCCTAGACCCCCCCCAAACCCCACAGCTAGTTCTATTTCCAAGTTAGGTATGGTCATGTGACTAAATTTTCTCTAAAAATATGTGAATGGAAGTGATGTGTGCCACTTCTGGACCTAGTCTAGGGTATGTCCCACTACAATCTCTTCTGCCCGTTAGCCAAATTTAATCTTAATGTGACAGTGACCTGACTTTAATCATATGATAAAGACCAGGCATGAAGGTTACTTCTTTATGTCTTTGGATGTAGAATATCTTTTTTTGGTAGATTCCAGTCTTTTTTTAATCCATGGTTGTTGAGCAGTTAGTTGTGATTTTGGTGTGCTCATGAGAGGAGGTGAGCTCAAGATCCTTCCATTCTGCCATCTCGTCTCCCTCCCAAGCTCAAGGCCAGGCACTGAGGAATGGTGGACGAACATGAAGGAAGGATCCTGGGTTTCTGAATGAACATATGGTGCAAAGCAGCCTTTTGACCTGGACTGCACCTTTCAGACTATCAGATGAGAGAAATACGCTTTTGTTTTCTTAAAGTTACTCAATTATTGTTAATTCTCTTTATTTCAGCAGCCTAGACTAAATAACAGTGAGAGAAGGAATAGGTCCAGATGGTTTCTCAAGTTCACAGGTTCAAGTTAGTCCATTTATACATGGGTCATATTCTCCCCCATAATGACATCAGTCTTGGTGATACAATCTTTCTCACACTCCTCCCCAGTTCTTTCATTATCCTTTTATGGATCTACTTCTAATTAATGCTTGCTCTATTTACTTGTGCTTTTTCTTATTTTAATGCTATTGCCATAAGTAGGAGTGGGGTTGGTGACTATTGCCAGGACAATCAGCAGAGGCTTTTTTGTACATTGCAATTTTGCAAGAGACATTTAACTCAACTTGATGGGTTTCCTTGTTGTTCTTGGCTACCCTTACTCTCGTAAGTAAAAGGATCCACAGTATTCCATGGTCTATCCATATTCTTTCTTTGTTTTCTCTTTTCTATCTCTGATAATTTATATAGATTCTGATGAAAATATGAAATTAATGACTTGATGCCTTTTTAATGTAATATATACAACTTATATTTTCTTAAACATATATATATTTGTACTATATATCACATTTACATTTTTGTATACAATATATTTAATGTATGTTTTCCTATACAATATTTATTATTTTTATATTTTTTCCATACAATATACTTCTTTTCTTAATTTATTTCCTGGCCAGCACTCCCTGAGTTTACTGAGGAATAAGCAGAGAAATAGAAGGAATAATTAGCTTAGGTGATTTTACACAGCTGCCAGTACTCCAACTTGGTTCTTCTGACTCCAAGTTCTTTTTTTCCCCCCTAAATAGCAATGGAGCGAGGTGCTAGAATGTACAGTGGAAATAGTGGAGTCAACAGCTTGAGGGAAGAAGGAACAGAAGATTAGCAAAGAAAAATAAGGGATAAAGAGAGATTTGCAGACATGTGAAGAAGCTGGCCTTGTTTTAGGTGACCTAGGATTGCACGGCTGAGAGGCTTCGTTGGAAGTAACTGTTCTCAGATATGCCAATACTGGAAGAACATTTTTATTGTCAGAACTGGTTGAGCATTCCCAGTATCTGCATGGATTAACTTTCTATGTCCAGAGTAGACGTAAGTGTCTCTTCCAGCAGAGGCTGGAAGGTATGTGGCTGTGGACTGTAAAAATCTCTTTACTGGGTCTTGCTAATTTCCAAAACGAAAGCGCTAACAGAAGGAATCTTTTCCTGGTGACTGGTCATGGTCTAGCTCTCATTTATAGCTTAGGTACAGACTTATTTATGGCTTTATCATCCTTCTATTCCTCTTTAACTGTTCTCCTTTTATCCTCACTCTGTGGATTATATCATATACTAATTTAAATGCATGAAGCAATAAATGTACACTTTATATACAGGGATATATAAGGTGGAATCTGTGAGGACAGGAGGAAAGAGATCTTTATGAGAAGCTTGAAAGAAATCAACAGTTAAAAAATCTAAGAGAAGGTTTCAGCTCTTAAAAATTGGAAAGAGTAATTTTGTGTTCTCTTTCAGTATCCCATCAGTATCTTTATGTACAAATTTTAAGAGCTGGAAACAAATTTGTTGGGATTGTTCAACCACTAGTAATGGCTAACATTTACAAATGTGTCTGCATTAGTTTGCTAGGGCTGCCATAGCAAAATACCACAGACTGGGTGGCTTAAACAATAGAAATTTATCTTCTCAAGTTCTAGAGGCTGGGAGCCCAAGATCAAGGTGTCAGCAGGTTTGGTGTCTTCTGCGACACCAAACTTCTGTATGCTCACATAGTTTTTTCTCTGGGCACACGCAGCCCTGGTGTTTCTCTATGTGACCAAATTTCCTCTTCTTATAAGGGCCCCATTCAGATTGGATTAGGGTTCACCCTAATGGCCTCATTTCAACTTAATTTACTCTTGAATGGCCAAATCTTCAATAAAGTCACATTCTGAGGTACTGGAACCATAGCTAACATTTAATAAATGCTAACGATGAGTCTGCACTGTTCTCAACTCATTTCACGTACGGACTTATTTAATCTTTGGAACAAACCTGTGAGCTAGATACTATGAAAAATTCTCTTTTCTTAGTATCTAGCTCATACTACGTGAAAACTGAGGCACTGAGAGGTGGAACAACTTTCTCAAGGTCACAGAGGTAGTGAGTGGAAGAAGAGAAATCACATGGAGGTGGCCTGGTCTCAGAGCCGCTCTCTCAGCCACCATGCTGTTTAACGTTAGTTTGTACAGATTTAAGGGTGAACATACTAAGGTGGATTCTCAGTTCAGAATACGACTTCATGTTTCAGCCCCACTAATCTGTGCCTTTTGGAAAGCCATAAGCTCTCTTTAGGTCACCCATAGTCTTCTTTTTGTGAGGAATAACAGAAAAGATGATATAAAGAGCTCTTCTGTAAATAAGGACTACATAAATGTTGACTGTTGTAGTAATTTAATCAGTAAGGGTGTGCTTGTCACTTATATTTATAGGCAGCCTAGTTACTGAGCAGAGGGGATTGTGTTGATTTCCAGAGAACACAGATCCATGATAATGTGAACGAAAGAAGATCATATAATGTGTGGTGGTAAATCTTTTGCTTCGTATGGTAAATCCAACATGGTACCCAAAGATCTCAAGCCTAGTTCATGTGTACATTCTAATTTCACAATAAGTAAAAGATTTATTATTCCAAAAGCATTCAGAGTGAGAAAGAAAAAAGTAGCCCTTGACATTGGGGAACTGTTGTGACACAGCTCTAGCCTTCAGAGTTATTTGGTGCTGGCCTAGTATTTACAGCTAGTGGTTCTCCCACTGTACAGAAACAATAAAACACCAACATCAGACAAGGCCACTCTGAGACCATGACAGAGTGAGACAAAACAAGGACACCTCATAACTTTTTAAGCACATACGAAAAGAAGGTCACTGTGCTATCCACAATATGGCAAGCTTTCCCCTCCCCTTGCTAACATGAGAGCTGCTACTTCGTTACCAATTACAGCTTTAGCCTTACTTTGGTGGGCTGTCCATATAGATGAGCTTTATTGCGATACCCAACCACAGAAACATCCCTACTTTCTGATAGCATCTAGAGTGAAGCCCTGCTTTCTTAGACTCTCCTCAAAAGCACCCAACCAAAGCCCAAACCCTCTAATACATTCTAACACCCCCTTACTGAGATGATCCACAGTTCCCCATGCAGCTTCCCTCTTTGCGTCAGTGAATAATAAACCCAACTTGTTCAATTATAGATGTGTTTCTGGTGGTCTTTAGCTGAAGGGCAAGGATAAAGGCAGTGCAATTGCTCAACCAGATTTTAGGAAAACAATTTCATTTATACTACTATTTTCCCAAGTGAGAAAAATTTTAAAAGAACTTTTTCAGCACATAAAGCTTTGGGGTGTTTTGGGGAATCTATTTCGGTAGGAGAGGAAAACTTCCATTTGAACACCTCCGTTTTGCTTTTGCCTTTACAGATCATGTAGGCTCTGTTCACACATATTTCTAAATGTATCCTTAAATTTTGCTTGCCTAAAAGTGTGAGGTTCTGAATATCATGAATTCCATCTTGTTACAATGACTGTCACACATGGTTTAGTAAAAATTCTGGTTCTATATATTCTTACACTCTTCCTATCCACAATGGAAGAAGAAAAAAAAGAGAGTTATACTGGTGTGTGCTGCCTGCCCAATTTAGTTGCTAACTGTCCACCCACTGTTCTTTTCTTTTCGCCTTACGCCTATGCTGCAGTTTGAGTGATCAAATTAAAAGATAGGCCTAATTAACTGTAAGAACTTTATAAGCTTCTAACTAGAAAATCTGCTTCTTCTGGCTCATTTTGTTTCCTCCCAGAAAAACTGCTTTATACTTACAGCTTATTACTGTTTGATAAGTTAAACAGTATTTGCCTGCACATACATATACACATTCAACTAATTTTATTCTAACACCTCTATTCGTGTGTCTATATCCTATGGCTTGAAACCCCTCTTTCCCTCCATGTGGTTGCATAGCAACATTTGCAAGTTGTGAACAACAAAATGCCTTATTATTGGGTTCTAGGAGAGAGATTTCCAAGTACCATCAAGTCAGGAGTTCCATGAGTAAATATTTTTTCCTTATACTTTGGTGGAAGCATATTTAAAGAGGGAGGATTGGAATCTGTGATCAATCAGAGAAAGATAGAATTTACAGATACCAAAGAGAAATGTTGAGACAGGCTGATTACCAACTGGCTTGATGGGTTCAAAAGTTTTTATCCTTTGTTGAGCATGAGTTTCAACGTTTGACTTGAGTTTCAAATGGTTTGAGTATAGATGTTTATTTTTAACATAATTAGGCTAATTCAGTAATATACTGAAGCAACAATCCTGCCACATATGATGCCAGGTGTTGGCAGTAAAGATGTATCAGACACAAACACTAGTACAAAGAAATTTCATAAAATAGATTAAGTTCTATGTTTCATAACAGTTGATAAGCTCCCCCAGTTTTGGTTTACTTCTTGGATCTGACTGAAGGTAAAGAGGTCAGAAGGCTCAGGGCCTGAGGACCCTTCTCTTTTATTATAAGGATAGTTTATTCTTTCAGAATAAAATCTGTAAATCTGTGGTCTTGCTGTGGGAGGTCCAATATAGAGAAATCCAGTTTGAAAACATGCACATTTTTTTCTTATTATTCAAACAGGTTGCTATTTGTAGAATTCGTAGTGTCAACAACCCAACCTTATATGCACTGTCTGCCTAAATGTACCTAATTAAAATACACTCAACTCACACAGAAAACTCTCTGTTCCTGATTGCAGTACACTAGGGTGAACTTGCTGGACTTTTCATCTGGCTGCATTATTCTCTACCTTTTAGTCATTCTCTGTCATCTTATTCCTCTAATGTTTCTGAAGCACTTCTTTTCTGTGTGAGCTGCGTATTATTGTCTAAGTAGCTTCAGTTTGCTAAAATGTAGTGGTCACAATAACTATGTTCATCCATTCTGAATTTAGATCCTGTCCATTAAAATTGTGTTTCAAAAAATCGTTTTGGTGTTAATGGACTACTGCTGATATTTTGAGACTGCGCTGTTGATGAGATCTGTGTTTCACATTTCACTCAGGAAGATACAAGAGCAATTCTCTTGTTGACTCTGGACCTAATGTCTGTAATAAAGTGTGATGATTAATTTTACATGTCAACATGACTGGGCCATGGGATGTCCAGATAGCTGGTTAAACCTTATTTCTGGGTGTGTCTGTGAGGACATTTCTGGAAGAGATTAGCGTTTGAATTGTTGAACTGAGTAAAGCAGATGGCCCTTCCCAATGTGGGTGGGCATCCTCCAATCCACTGAGGGCTTGAATTGAATTCTGGGACTTCCCCGGTGGTGCAGTGGTTAAAACTCCATGCTCCCAATGAAGGGGGGCCCAGGTTCCATCCCTGGTCAGGGAACTAGATCCCATGTGCATGCCGCAACTAAGAGTTCACATGCCACAACTAAGGAGCCCGTGTGCCACAAGTAAGGAGCTGGCAAGCCACAACTAAGGAGCCTGCGGGCCACAACTAAGACCTGGAGCAACCAAATTAATTAATTAATTAGCTTAAAAAAAAAAAGAGGCAGAGGAAGGTTGAATTCAGTTTTTGTCTGCCTGGAACATTGATCTTCTCCTGCCCTTAGTGCTCTGGATTCTCAAGCCTTTAGACCTGGAATCTACACAATCAGCTCTCTGGCTCTCAGGCCACTGAATTACACCACTGGCCTCCTGGCTCTCCAGTGTGCAGGGGGCAGACTGTGGGACTTCTCAGCCTCTATTGGTTCTGTTTCTCTGGAGAAGCCTAATACAAAACTCTAGGATTGAGACCGTATAAAATCAGTTTTCTAATGGAGGGAAAGTATAAGTAATATTTACTGAACTCCTACTATGTATCAGTGTCTATTCACACTCTATTCTCATTAATGCTTATAGCACTAAGGTGAATATACTGTGTGACTCTTAATAGATGAGATAACCACATTTCAAAGAAATTGAGAAAACTGACCTATGTCACAGAGCTAAGTAGTAGCAGAGGTGGTATTCGAACCAGTCTGCCTGACTTATGAAACTCATTCATGCCACCCCATTTTGAGGTTCAGAGAGCTAACATTTATCGATTACCTGCTGTTTGTCAGACACTGGCTGAAAGATGTATATAAAACTAGAGAACATTTTGACGACGGTGACTGATTTCAAGCAGGATGTCAAATGGGTCATTTTGTGGAAAGAGTCCCTGATGATGATGCTGGCACAAAGGCAATTAAGTTCACTAATATATTCCCCTGTGGTTGTGCCATGTATGTTGGCATGAAGAGTAGGAGACACTTTGGAATTTTGGGGTAGTCTTTCCCCCAGGTATGGACATCACAATTAGTACTTATTGAATTACCAGATGGCAAACATGGGTGAAGAAAAGTCCAGACAGATATTGTGGAGTGTGTTATGGCTCCAGGTAAGGCTGTGGCATCATCAGAATAGGTGTCCATGGACCTTCATGGAAAGGACCTATAGACAGAAATGCACATACTGAAGAATACCAGTAATGGAATATGTTTATGGGTGCAAATAGGAGTTCATGTGGATATCAGCGAATCAACTAGGCAACTAGATCAGTCTGTGTTGCTGGCAGGTGAGGAAGATGAGGTTCAAGGTAGGCTGAGTGATGGTGAATTCCTCATTCAAAAATAGGGCAAAGACTATTTTTAGGGATTGACAGTTCCAGCACGGTCAGGTATTCTTATTTTTAGGTTAGATACCTGGCTTAAATATCTAGGTTTTAGGTTAGATTTCTAGGTTTATCAATAGTCTTGCAGTTGAGATACACAAAGAACAGCAAATACCATCTTTGTCACCACTTAACTACACAGTTTATGGAGTGTTAAGTTGTGGCAGTTGTTTGCATTTGTTATATTGTGACATACCCACTCTCTTAGTAAAGACATCTCACCTTAAGTGTGGTTCTTGAGGTTTTATTATCCACAAGGAGTGAATAGTTGTGTTCTGTTGGACTGAGCTCTTTTAAGAATCACATGCATAGGAATAAGAGCCAAAATTTAGAGTTCTCCTGGGCTTCTACAGCAGCCATGGTCATTTAGGTCTATCAATCTCAATCATAAGCAGCTGAGAAAGTTATCAAAGTGAAATTTGAATTACAGACACTGGAGAATATATTATGCTATCAGGAATCGTTGAAATGATGAATTCTTCTTCAGGGGATGTGTGAAAAGGACTAGGTGATGTCAAAGATGGAAAATAAGAACCAATATTAAAAACCAGCGATTTCTGGAATCATTGAATGCTCTCACTGGTAAGGGTATTACTAGAAAACTAATTTTTTCCAGAAATGTTTGGACTCCCTTAAGGAAGTATCAATACATATGACACCCAACACTAGGAAAATCAAGTACATCTTTGTTCAGCTCTTATAAGCAAATGATACTGACACAAATAGCCCAGGATTAACAGGTGGAAATAAATTTTTTGAGTTGGGAGTATGTGAGTGTATGAAGTTGATTAAGTTGTCATTCAGAGATCAGATTATTCCTTGGCCTAGAATCTTCTGTGTGTGTGTGTGTGTGTGTGTGTGTGTGTGTGTGAAGTGGGTACATTTCACAGGCCAAAAGTCCCCACTGGACATTCAAATGTTCCAATGATTTTTGTAAGGTGTATTATTTTGTTTGCATATAATGAACCCCAGCTTATACCAACTTATGGAACAAAATATTGGAAGGATTCTGAGAGAGGTTTTAGAGTCCAAGGTGGAGCCAAACATCAGCTTCAGGAAAGCAGGAATGGGGTAATTCTGGGGTCCATAGGTACTGATTCAGGGGATTGAATGTCATCAGGATGTTTTTGTTTGATCTCCTAGAACTTTTACCTTGCCTTTCCTCTGTGTTTTGGCATGCAGGTGAGTTTTCTATGCCCAGGAGCAGGGGAGGGGTGTACATGACGCCTAGCAGTGTCTAGGACTTCATAGTCATTAGGTATTAAAACTCTGTGTCCCACAGTCTGTTCCAGTTATTAAGAAGCCCAGGGAAGGGCCTAGACTGGTCAGGTGTGTGTCCTGTGACTGCCCAGAGAGATGGGGGTTGGATCTCACTGGAAACATATGTTTCTTTTATTGTGAGTTTACTTTTACTCTGTGACCTTCTCCCTTCCCTTTAGCTCCGGCTGCTAAACATGATTCATCTATCATTTGGGGGTGGTGGGTGAGTTGTCTTGGAACAGAGAAAAAGTACACATTTGTACTTTTAAAGTTAGACAAAAAGCCATGATCCAGACATCTGAATGCATGTGTGGGAGAATACTTGCTAAACCCATTTTTATAGTTGCAGTTCTGAGGTCTCATGAGAGAAGGGCTGCAGAAGAAAGAAATGGCTGAGAATGAATGATTTCACTGGGAAGGACCCTCATGCTTTGCCTCCCATTCTGGTGTTAGTTCTAAGCTGGGTGGTAAAAATCATCCCCCTCTCTGAGTTTGGGAGATTAAAGCAGACATTCCCCCTGGTTGCCTGGGTGGCAGAATGGCCCATCCATCTGATAACCATGGTGTGGGAAAATAGAACTGGAACAATTGTATCAGATGCCTGAGCAGAAGAGGGTGTGGTAGGCTCAACAAATTGATGTAAACCTTTTTACAAGGGAGGTGCTCCAGGAGCAGATGCTAAGACAGAGTTTGGGGTGCAAGATGTTTATTAGGGGCTTAAAATCTTTGAAAGAAAGGAGGGAAGAAACAGGATAGGATATGATAAATCTGCGATACAGCCTTGGCCAACCTCATGGGAAGCTTTGGAACAGGAATTGCCAGTCAGCTTCCTAGACTGGCTGAAATGGCTGGGTCTCTATCTCCACACCTTGCTCTTCACTGGGTATAGACCATCCAGCAATATGTGTGACCTCAGGCAGGACAGCTCACTGAGTCTGAGACTGACTGAGAAGGGGTTGACAGCTAGAGACGGTCTGCTGACCTTATTCCCTACATCTGGGCCCCAAACCCTCCTTTGAAAGGAGATTTGGGGATGCATCTTTTATCATCATGTACTCTCAAAGGATAGGGGAAGCAACCATTGTTTTCTTTTGCATCTGAGAATGATGAGGACCTAAAACATCTTTAAAGTGATAGCAATGATACAGAGCAGAAAACAACCATGGGTTATGCGGTTGTTGACTTAATGAGAAGGCAGAATTCTTCTGCAGTTGCCAGTGTCATAAAAGGAACATATCAAAAGACCAAGCAGGAATTTGAACTTCAACAGATGAGAAAATAAAACATTCCTACTTCCTACCTCTCCCTCCAGCCTCCTACCTCTATGTCATGGTGTTGTGTAAGCCTTCTTGAATTTATGTCATTCAGGAAGAGGGTCTGAAATAACTGACTTGGAATTGAATAAGATTATGCTTTTCCATCAGGAAAAGTGTTGATTCAAAATGAAGATGAAGGTGAGTTATAGAAAAACAAAAAAATGTAGTTTGTGTATCCAGGGACATGGCCTTGAACATTCATAACCACCTCAAAGTAATTGAAATAAAACTATTAATAAACTCTTCCTATTTACTTCAATTAGGAGAATATGGATGGTTCTCAAAGTGTTTGGTTAAATTGGAGCTATGTTTTATAAGAAATCAGTGACTGCCTTCAAAATGTTTTATAATTTTCAGTCTTATATACTTGGCAAAAGTATAATTTACTGTTGTGATGTTATTTGAATACATGCCCACCTCACAGCCATTTCCCATTGTATACCCTCATTCTGGAATGCTCTTCAACAACATCTTATTCCTCTGTATCATTCTGTTCCTTGCTCACATGTCACTGGCTCAGAGACATTCCCTGGCCAACTTATTTATAATATTCCTTTAACATGTTTTAACTTTCTTCAACTCTTTTCACTGTCTGACATTATATTCTTTATCTGTATGCTGTCTCCTCACAAGAAAGGAAACTCTGTGAAGGCAGCACATTTTTCTCATCATCCTTATATTCCCAGTTTCTACCACTGTTATGTGCTCAATAACTGTTTAGTGAATAAATGAATCAATGGTATTTACATATTTGCCAGTTCTGGAAATTCACTTAAACTGCATCTATTGGGGAAAATTATGCAAATTTTTTTTTTTTTTTTTTTTTTTTTTTTTTTTTTTTTTTTGCTGTTCGCGGGCCTCTCACTGTTATGGCCTCTCCCATTGCGGAGCACAGGCTCCGGACGCGCAGGCTCAGCGGCCATGGCTCACGGGCCCAGCCGCTCCGCGGCACGTGGGATCTTCCCGGACCGGGGCACGAACCCGTGTCCCCAGCATCGGCAGGCGGACTCTCAACCATTGCGCCACCAGGGAAGCCCCAAATTATTTTTCTTTCTATATCTTCCTATATAAAATACTTCTGTATCCATTTAAAATAATGCCTCTGGGGCTTCCCCGGTGGCGCAGTGGTTGAGAGTCCGCCTGCCGATGCTGGGGACACGGGTTCGTGCCCCGGTCCGGGAAGATCCCACGTGCCGCGGAGCGGCTGGGCCCGTGAGCCATGGCCGCTGAGCCT
Source organism: Kogia breviceps (assembly GCF_026419965.1). Taxonomy (NCBI): domain Eukaryota; kingdom Metazoa; phylum Chordata; class Mammalia; order Artiodactyla; family Physeteridae; genus Kogia; species Kogia breviceps. The sequence goes on along the minus strand of NC_081321.1, from coordinate 67,564,199 downwards.
GCGCGTCCGGAGCCTGTGCTCCGCAACGGGAGAGGCCACAACAGTGAGAGGCCCGCGTACCGAAAAAAAAAAAAAAAAAAAAAAAAAAAAAAAAAAAAATAATGCCTCTGAAAGAAATGTTAAAATATGAAGACACTAAAATGGCCTCATTCTGAACGTATTTTCAAACAGTATTAAATTGGAGCTTCAAATACATGTCTTTCTAGATTGCTGAATTAGAATGAAATATTGTCAAATGCAATATTACATTAGTATTGCTAATCAGGCATTTGTATTACTAGGCTTCCTGCCCATAGCAAGATCACAGTCTGTTAAACAGAGGTCAGACACTTTTGGGTATAGCAAAGCAGCGGCTGTCCTTGGGGAAATGGCACAGGGGTCAAAGGTAGACAGTCAGGTTTTCCAACTGTAAGATTTGAAAGAAAAAAGTGCTTTTTTGCTTTTTCTCCCCCTTCATCTTCCTTGTCCTCCTCCTTGTTCTTTGTTCTCCTTGCCCTCTTGTTATTCTTCTTTTTCCCCTTCCTTCTCTTTCTCCTCTTCTTTCTTTAACCCTTTTGGGAAGGAACCTCACTGGGTGGAAGCATGGAGCTAGTTTTACCAGAAAAGAACAACAGAAAACAAAACTTAAAAATAGCATGGCTGTTTCATGATATTAATGCTGCTATTCTTAGAAAGTCTTTTTGTATTTTTAGAACTTCTACAAATTGTGAGGAGAAATGACAAATGGCATCAGGGGATGTAGATACATGACAGATTGTCAAGACTTGTCCAGACAGGACAGTTGGTGCTTTATTTCACTGTAAAAGTCTTCAGCTCATAAGAAGAGGACCAGTGAAGAAAGTATTCTAGAATTAACTGTGCTTTGATGATATATTTCCTTAGCTTATTTATTAATTTCCTAGTCACATAAATTATGCAATTTCAGCTTTTATTTCATCAAGATTTGAGAAAAAGTGATCATGAATTACTGAAATAAAATAGCTCAAAGGGGTTAGAAACTGGGTAATGTTCATATTAAAAGTATGATGTATTGCTTTGAATTGATGCCTTATGCAATCACGTTTATCTCAGAAAAAAAATCTTAAGTGTGTTACTTACTGAGCATGGGATAATATTTAGTTATTTCCTATTTCCATGTATTAAGATATATCTCAAAAACAGTGCAAATGTCTTAGCAATACAATTTAAAATTGTTATACATATAAATGCCTATCTATCGACTGGGACTCTTACATGTAATTAAATGCAATAATCAGATAGGTGTCAGAATAAATGTATGAGTTTGCATTTTCCTTAGAAAGCAAAATGTAGATTTCATTTAATAAATTCCAGAGGGAGACACCACCAAGAGAAGCTTGCCACTTAAGATTAGTTGCTGTGATGGTATGACTGTAGACAAACCACCTCCATGGTAATTTAAACAGCTTTAGGCATGAGAGATGGGAATACCTTAAATTCAATATAGATGTGAAAAACAAGTCACTATGTACTCTGATGTATTCAGTGTGATGGAAGAGTAAGTTGCTTTAATCCTCTGCAGAAACAACTCCAAGCTCCAAAAAAGGCAGACAGTTGAGGACAGAGCTCAAAACTGTAGCCAGAGTAATCTTTGAAAACATAAATCTGTTAATGTCATGACTTTGTATTTTTACAGAGACACAAACCTTTATCTCTTTGTATTGCTTTCAGGTTCAAGACCAAAATCTTTATTCTGAGTCTAAAAGGCTCTTTCTGGTCTTATACCACCTTCTTTTCCAGTCTCTATTTCAATCACCCTGTCTTTTCTCTCAGTTCCATTAACAGTGAACTTATTTTATTTGTTCAAATGAGCCATATCTCCTCTAGCTACAAGCTCTTCCAGCTGCTTGGTAGGCTGGGAAGGCCAGAGTTCCCTTACCCACTGAACTCCCATTCAGCTATCAAATTATCACTTTCTCAGGGAAGCTTTTTTGGCCTTTCAGGTTGGTTCAGCTCCCCAGTTGCAAACTCTCAAGACATCATGTACATTTCCTTTGCTGTATGATTATTTGATTAATGTGTTTCACCTAACTTGACTGTGAGCTTCAGGTGGGCAAGGACTGAGTCAGATTTGGGTCATTATTGTACTCACAGATCTAGTATTTTGTCTGTGACCCCACTCCCTCTCTCACCCCTTCATTATATACTGCCTATTTTTGAATACTGACTTTGAGATTATCATAATACTCTATACCATACCAGTTCCTCCCCTTCAGCATACAACCAGAGATTGGGGCTATGGCATCAAACCCTGAGAGATATTCTACCACCAAGAAAAGTGAGGTGGCATTTGAAAGGAGCTTGTTAGCTATGGGTGCAAAAGGCATAGCTTTTCACGAACTCATCAGAGGACAAGAAAATAAATGTAGGAGGAAATCCCACTCCAAACCAAGAAAACCAGAGCAGTTGAAAATTTGCAAGCCACATTTTGGACTGTGCATGTGACACAAGACTTCTATGCTGAATTTCCTGTAGTTGTCTATTTTAAAATAAATACAAACAGAATAAAGTGTTAAGATTGGTACCCAAACAAGTGAAAAAAAATTCTCCCTAATTAATGTTTAGCATTTTTTTTTCTTAGTAATAAGGCCACCATCTGAGACCAAAATGACACCTAGGAGAGGGTCATGGTGCCTTAATTGGGAGGAAACAGTGAGAAAAGGAAAATAGTCTGTGGTTTAATTACCAGTGGCATCAATTGTTATCCCCTCAGATGTAGATAGTTTCTTCATCAATTTCCTCAAAGTCCCTGATAAAAGAGAGATGATTACAGTGCTTCATACAGCCAAGTATGGGAAATTTATGTAACGAGAAGTTGTTTCTTTTTTCTTTTCATAGCTTGCCAAACTAGAGGTCATCTAATCCAAATTCTTCATTAGCAGGTGAGAAAATACACTTGAATTGTGAATGCACAATATCAAAATAACAAGGTGATTTGTTACATTTAATTTGCCTCTGTGTGTGAGTATATGTACATGTGTACATATGGTATTTTTTTAGTGAGATGATGCATAGTTTACTAATTTCTCAAAGCTGTCTATACATCAAACCACACTTTTAAGAATAAGACATTGCCTTATCTAGTCAGGGTCAGAAAACCAAAGAAATCCAGTAAAAGAGGGGAAAGATAAACAGAGAGAACAATTGGAAAGGGAAAACTTGAGAGTGCTGTATTTGTTACTCATCCCCTCCTAAAAGTATTTACATTACTGCCTATGAAATCTGAGGCTCAGTCTGGATTTGCTAATATTGCTATATATGGATATGATACAGTATATTTTATGATGATGAACCAAGAAGCAGTCATATACACTGAGAAAACTGGGAGGAAGTACAGCTGTGTACTGACATTTGGGTAGGGATAGAAAAATGTTCTGGACTTAGAAAAAGCTACAGGCAGAATACAAATGATGCCTTGGACATATGATGTAACTCACTGACTGCCATTTTATGACGAAAACCAAAGCTGTGCTGAAAAGTGACTACGGTGAGCTTCCCTGGTGGCGCAGTGGTTGAGAGTCCGCCTGCCCATGCAGGGGACGTGGGTTCGTGCCCCAGTCCGGGAAGATCCCACATGCCGCGGAGCGGCTGGGCCCGTGAGCCATGGCCGCTGGACCTCCGTGTCCGGAGCCTGTGCTCCGCAACGGGACAGGCCATGGCAGTGAGAGGCCCGCGTACCGCAAAAAAAAAAAAAGTGACTACAGTGATACTATACTTGGACAAGGTTTTTCATTTTAGAAAAAGTGATGGAATGGGATCATTTCAATTAATTGTCTATAGCTATATTTGTAATTCCTATAAAAATATTCTAAATTCACAAAATGTGTGTGAATTTAACAGATAATTTTATTTGTTGATATTAAACTTTTTTCCCCTTAAAGCCAGCTAACATCCAGACATTACTTAGGGTGAAGGTGATCAAATATTTCCTGTTTTACGTACAGACATGTTCTAAAAATAAGGTTGAAAATGTTCACTTTTGTTACTACATCATACAGGTGATTTATAGTACAGTTACTGTTAAGTTTTCAGACATATTTCGTTGACATTTGTCTATTTTTCTTGATGTGAAGGTTTTATGAATTTTTTCACAAATAAGTTCCAATACACTGGTTTAGCATTAGGAAACAGTGGGAGTAGTATAAATTACAGCTCTAAGGGGATCTCAAACATGAAATTATGGTATCAATAGAAGCAAATTATATTAATAAGATAGTGACTAAAAATTTATTTACCAATTTAAGTAAGGTTGAGATGCTAGGTGGATAAAGAAAATAATCAAACTTAGTATGGTAGAAACCTGGTGTGATCTTGGTGAGAACTAAGATTAAAAATGACCATATTTTGAATTATTCCTTATAGGACTAGGGTATAACTGAAGGGACTGCCTGCTATATTATATTACTGCACAGTAGCCCAGAGTGTGGGCTCCAGATTTAAGATGCTTTTGTCTGGAGCAAGTAACTTGTCTTCTCTGTAACTCAATACCAAATTTACAGGGTTGCTCTGAGGATTAGATGACTTTAGTACATTTAAAGATCCTAGCACAAGCCTAGCACATACCAAGTTGCTCCAAAATGTTTTCTGCAGTTACAACTGCCGCCAGTATTAATATTTATAATCTTTGAGGAATCGTGGAGAGGATCTAGAAGGCCGAAGAAAGTTATTGATATATTGAAGAAAATAGAATGCATAACTATAGCCTTGAGACCTTATGACTTGATATTGATTCTTGACCAAAAAAAAAAAGAAAAAAAAAGAAAAGAAAGTGGCCATCAGGAGCCAAGATGGAGTCATTTCAAATGAACCATATCAGTCCAAATAAACTTTTTTTGACAGAAATATGACAGAAATACTAGACTGATAATCAGCCTCACACCCTCCCCTCCAATATCATTAGGTATAGTGTTTCTGAACTTTAGTAAGTCAATAGACAAGCTCTTTTATCTTATACTTGTGAACAAGATAAAGGAAAAAAAAAAGACAGATGCTTGAACAGTTAATTAGAAAAATAATCGATCAGGGAGCACTATTTAAAGGGTCTAGATTAATGAAGTAGTATAAACATATAAGAGAATTTCTAACAGTGTTTCAGGGTTCAGCTTTGGCTGTCCTCTATGAAATACATTTTATCAATTAATATATTGAATAATTATAATAATAATGATAATAATGAAAAGTAAGAAAAACTTAAGATTATTTATTTCTACCCACAGCCAACTCCCTCCTTGTCCTTTTAATAAGACACTGGCTTTTTTCAGCTGTTAACTATCTTTATAGCAGCCATGTGCTCAAGGGTAAAAACCTCACCCACAGCCCCAGGATCATGACTGATTTAAGACAATCATTGTGCCTCCATACCATTTGACCAATGATTGGTTTGGAAATGGGCACAAGAGAATATTTTGACCTGTAAGGAGAGTTGGGTGGGAAAGTTTCTTAGAAACATGACAAAGAGAATGTTTCTTAAGGTCTTTGGACTTTACCATGAAGAAAAGATGGCTGAAGTTGCCAATGTCATCTAGAGACCATGGTGGGAAGAAGCCAACACACTGAACTATAGCAGGGAAGAAAGATAAAAAGACCCCAATCATTGACAATGTCCTTGAACCACTGAATAAACTAACCTTCAGACATATGGGTGAAGTAAAATTTCCCTACTGTGACAGTTGAGACTGGGTTTTATCAGGTCACTTTGACTTTAGCATTTGCATTCTTAGCTATTATAATATACAGTCTTTCCAGTTAAGATATACAAAGAATAATTATAAAGTTTTTAGAGGAATAACAAATATGTTGAATGGCAAATTAAGATCCCAAGAACTTTGAAAGATAGGCTGCACTGAAGGTGCTTTTGACCTGAGGGCTTTTCCTGGGCTAGGCTATCTTGAGTTTCAGATCTGATGACCTTGTGATGAACTATGTGTGGAGTCAAAGCTGAGAATACAATAAAACATGGTGGGGTGGGGTGGGGTGGGGTGGGGGCGGTGTGTGGATTAATGCAGGAATTCTGAGGCCCCAAATGCCTACAGCTTCAGGGTAAGTATGAACAAAGAGCTAAAGCTGCCTCTACCCACACTCTCACCCCCAGATCTTACAAAAAAATTTCTCTGCCACTTAGCAGAGCAGGAGAAAAGAAAAACAAGTCCTTCAGAAATTATGGTCACATGTGGAATTTTGAATTGAGTTGTAGTAAAAATTCTCATCACTTGGGGAGTAAAGACAACAACAACAAAATAATCCTCCAACCATGAATAGTTTACCATGCCAATAGTAACCAAAAGCAAACAGGTGCAGCTCTATTACTATCAGATGAAACTGACTGTGTATAAAAGGATTGCTAGCAATAGAGCCAGCCACTTCATAGAGATAAAAAATTCAATTCTCAAGGAAGTTATAAAAATTATACATATATGGACATCAAGGACCCATATAGACATATATACAAAATATATGAAGGAATAATTTTTAGAACTACCACAATAAATTCATATATCTCCAGTCATGATAGTAGATTTTAGCAGACATTTCTCATTAGTTGATAGAACAGACCAAACAATAAGTATGATATGAACAATATGATTAGCATATTGTTGACCTAGTAGACTCTGAAATTCAAGAATATACATACTTTTAAAGCATATATGAGAAAATTCTTAAAAATCGACTGTTCCCTAAGTAAAGTTTCAAAAAATTTAAAAGGACTGAAATGATGTGCAACATGTTATCTCACCAACGTGCATTTAAGTATCGAAAGTAATTTTTAAAAGTTAACAAGAAAATCTCCATAAAATGGAAAATTAGGAAACATGGTTTTAAGTAATTCATGGTTCAAAGAAAAAAATCATAAGTGGAAATTCTGATTAGAAATGAGAGGAAATTAGAGGCTATTTTAAATTTAATTAAACAATACTAAATAGAAAATCTAAGGGGACATAGCTAATGTAATGATTACAAATTTGGAGCTGTAAATATTATCTTAGATAACAAGGCTGAGTATTAATGTGAACTACATGTCTCCAAAAGTTAGAAAGGTACAGGAAAATAAACCCCCAAATTATATGACAGAATATAATAAATATAAGAGCAGAGATTAATGATCTAGAAAACAAATATACAAGAGGAGGTATCAACCAAACCAAAAGTTGGCTGTTTTGAAGAGAAAAGATCAATAAAATTGACAAACTTCTGGTAAGTTTGATCATGAAAAAAGGAGAGGAGGCATAAATAATCTCTATAAAGAATGCAAAAAGGAACATAAGCATAGGTGCTACAGACAGTAAACAGAAAGATGGTATTATGATAAATTTATGCCAATAAGTTTGAAAGTATGGAAAAAATGTTCAAATTCCTAGGAAAATATAGCTTTTCAAAGTGAGTCAATGCAAGAGAAAACAGGAATTGTTCTATAAACATAAAATGAGTTGACTGACAATCTTTTGATAAAGAAAACCTCAGACCCAGATCAGATTAAATAAGAAGAAATTCCTGTCTTATGCAAACTCTTGGAGAGGCTAGAATTGGAGGAAACATTCTAATTCATTTAATAAGGCTCATGAAATTTTACTACCAAATACCAATTTTTCATGAGATATTGAAAGCTTTCTCTGAGACCTGCAATCTGGATGCCAAATAATACTAATTCTGTTTGACATTATACACATAAATTATGCAAATAGTAAAAAAATTCAGCAAAGTTTCTGGATACAAAATTAATACCCAACAATAAATCACTATACAATGCTATATCAGCCACAAACAGAAACTATAAGTTTTGAATATAACATCACAATAGCAACAAAAATATCAAGTACTTAGGAACAAGTTTAACAAAAGTTTGCAAGCTCTCTATGGATAAAATTATGACATTTTTTGAAAGTCACTATATATGTAAATAAACCGATATATTATGATCATGGACTGGAAAACAGTATTGTAAAGATATCAGTTCTTCCCAAATTAATCTGTGGATTTGATGTAATTCTCACTGAGGTCACTATAGACTTGTTGCTGCTGCTGTTGTTGAATTTGAGGAGTTAATTCTAATGTTTTCATGAAATGCAAAGAAACAAGACTTTCTTGAAGAAAAAGAATATGATTGTTGATGAACTTCCTCTAACAGATATTAAGTTTCCTTATAAAGCTATAAAATAGCATTGTATTGGAACAAGTTTAAATACATAGACCAAAGAAATAGAGCAGAGTCCAGAAACAGGTCCAGGCATATATATCAGAGGTGGCACTGCAGTTAGGAAAAGAAAAAATGATGGCCTTTTTAACTTATGGTAGTGGGGTAATTGAATGTTTGTCAAGAAATGAACAGAAATGATAACCAGTTGCTCACGCCATTTTCTGCATTTGTACAAAAGTCAAATGCAGCTGACTTAAAGTTAAGATTTTAGAATATCCGATGAATATATTTATGTAATACTTGATATAGAGAAATATTTCTTTGTTTAGATGTGGAAACCACTAACCATTAGTCTCACTACATTAAAATTTCTTTACATAAAAAGAGTAAAGACAATTACTGAATAGAAGTTGCAGTGTATATAACCAATAAAATACTCATATTCATAATGTATACAGATTCCTACAAACTAATGAGGAAAGCCAGACATTTCAATAGACAAATGGGTAAGAGGCTTGTACAGAGACTTCACACAACAGGAAATCTAAGTGGTCAATGGACAAATAAAAAGCTGATCAATCTCATTTATTATTTAAAAAATACAAAGTAAAGTCATAACTAGACATCATTACTCACCAGAGGAGGACATGAAATTTTTAAAAAAATTGTGGGGCAAGAATGTGAAGTATAGGTTTTTTTGGTAAATATTTTGGGAAACAGTATGACATTATCTAGAAAAGTTGAAGATATGAAAATTAGTTATTCCTTTCCAAATATATTCCCTAGAGAATCTCCTGCATGTTTGTATCAGGAGATAACTGTAAAACTTTTTATACTGACAGGTTTTAAAAATAACTCCAAATTGAGAGCAACACAAATGTTCATCAACAGGAAACTGAATTTTTAAAAGTGTGGTATACCCATAGAATGGGTGTCATATAGCAATGAAATTGGATGTACAGTTAGATGTAATAATGAATGAATGAATCTGACAAATATAATGATAAGCAAGGGAACTAATTTAATAGTATGTACAATATTATTTCAATTAAAGTAAAAAACAGAAACTAATTACATTGTTAAAAGCAAGGGTTATTTTTTTTTAAAGTAAGAACATTGGATATCTCCAGGCAGGAGGGGGAAGGACATGATAGAGGAAGGCATAATTTCAGACTTCCCAGGATGTTGTCAATGTCCTATTTCTTCAACTGATTAAAATAGGTATCTGTTTTATTAATATACCTTAAACTATACAAGTATACTTTATATAATTTTAAATATATGGTATATCTCATAGAGCTATGTTCAGAAAAATAACAAACCAAAAGTTTGGCAGTGACTCAAAATGTTAAATGTAGAGTTAACACATGACCTGGAAATTCTACTCCTAGGCATATAGCCAAGAGAAATGAGTACATATGCCCCCCAAAATCTTACACACAAGTATTTACAGTAGCATTATTCAAAATAGCGAAAATGTAGAAACAATTCAAATATTGATCAACTGATTAAAGGATAAATGTGGTATATTCATACAATGGAATATTATTCAGCAATAGAAATAAATGAAGTACTGATATATGCTATAATTTGGATGTATCTTGAGAACATTATGCTAAGGAAAATAAACCAGTCCAAAAAAAATAAATAAGACCACAGATTGTATAATTCCATATTTATTAAATGTTCAGACTAAGTCATTTACAGAGACAGAAAATGGATTACTGGTTGCCTGGGCTCAGGATATTGGAACAGAGAGATGGGGAGTGATTGCTGAAGGGTACAAGTTTTCTTTTTGTGATGATTAAAGTATTCTAAGATGGATTGTAGGGATGGCCGCACAGCTCCGTGAATATACTTGAAAGGACTGAATAGTACACTTTAAATGGGTGAATCATATGGTATGTGAATCTCAATACAGCTGCTAGAAAAAATGGCCCCCAAATTAGGATAAAGAAGTAGAAGATACTAGAAAACAGATTTTGGCTCAGTATATGAGAAAAAGCTATCTAAATAAATTCCTAGCTGAAGGAATGATCTGCCTCTGTATATGTATGCTGCTTCTCCTCACTCCAGATGTTTAAACCCAGATATAATACAATGTATTTGGATTTCATAATTTTGTCTGAACAACTCAATTCCTTTGTGGGATGAGATAGGGCCTAAATATATGAATAAAATAGTTAATAAAATATGGAATGACTATATAGTCTTTGTTAAATTACATTGTGAATCAACTGTCTTTTCAAAAAATTGTGGTATAATTGACATATAACATTATTACATTACATCCTCATGACTTACCTATTTTATAAGTTTGTATCTTTTGGCTCCCTTCATGCATTTTACTCACCCCACCCCTTCGCCTCTGGCAACCACCAATCTGTTCTCTATATATGAACTTGGTTTTTGTTTTGTTTTGTTTTTCTGTCTTGTTTTTTAGATTCCACACATAAGTGAGATCATACAGTATTTTTCTTTCTCTGACTTATTTCACTAGCATAACAATCTCAATGTCCATGCATGTTGTTACAAATTCCATTCTTGTTTATGGCTGAATAGTACTCCAGTGTGTATGTGTGTGTGTGTGTGTGTGTGTGTGTGTGTGTGTGTGTGTGTGTGTGTGTGTGTGCTTCTGTGTGGATCACATTTGCTTTATCCATTCATCCACTGATGGATATTTACGTTATTTCCAAATCTGGACTACTATAAATAATGCTGCAATGAACATGTGGGTGCATATATCTTTTTGAATTAGTGTGAGATAATCCATTTAAACCATTTAGCACAATACTTAACATATGGTAAGGGCTCTATAAACATTTATTTAAAAAGCCCAAACAAAAATATATGACTCTGTCATCAAAATGGGTAGTTTTAAGCGAAGTTTCAGAAATGCAGTGGAGAGTTAGGAAAGAAAACTGGATTTTATCAGAAGAACTCTTGTGGGATTTATTTATATTTACTTTGATCTCAGCACAGTTTTCCTCCTTCCAGTTACCCAACTTGTTCTCAGTCTAGAAGGTGTAGAGGATGGATTGCCAAACAGGGATTTCTAGGCATACATAAACATGTCACCTCACATATGCCCCTCGGGGCCAAGGATGCATCTGTTTAGTGAATGGACTGCAAGTCTTAATGAATAATTAGTGCCTGTGTAGTATATATGCTGTTGGACATTAAATGAATAATTAATAATGAAAATGAAGTTCTATCACTTGTGGTCAATGGTGTTAGATAGGAAGTATCATGGGTCCCGATAATGTTTTCTTGGACACCAAGTAGGAGGTGACTCATTGTGGTAAAAACATTAAAAAAAAAAAAAAAAGAAAGAAAGAAAGAAAAAAAGGAAAAAAACAACTCTCTCCCTCTCCTAAAGTGGGCAGAATGCTGGTAATGGCCAGGAAACTCAGCTTCTAAAAAAAATACAGTCACAGAGTATTTCAGATTAAAGAATAAGTGACTGCAGCTTTACAAAAGAAGCCAGATGTGGTTTTGGAGACGATTATGAAAGAAAGAAAGGCCTTTCTTTGAAATCAACTGAAAAAAAGATTTAGTACAAAAAGTTTGTATCTTGAGCATGTGTGTAATCATATTCTAGGGATAAACCTACAGAAGAGATGTTTATTTTGCTACAACTTTATGAAGAGGATAAAGAGACTTTTAGAAAAGGTACTTTGCTCAAATTTCATGTTTTCTCAAAAATAAAGCAGTATGAGTGAAAGTGTGGAATGTAGGGATGTTTTCAGAATAACTCAAACCACCATATATTAACTTAAGAAAAGCCAATAGTTAGAAGCCTGCTAAAGCCACAAACCCAGAAATGTACTTTGTGAATCTAGTTTATATGATTCTTGTCTCTTATAAATACTATTATAATAGTATCTGTCCTCTTTCTCTCATAAACATCTCAAGAACAAACATGAATGGTAAGCAGCTTTCTAATATGTATTGTTACAAAGTCAAGATATTTAACATCCTATTGCTATTTTCTTAGTTTATTTTTTGTACATTTTTGTACTTTTTAAAATGTATTTTTGTACTTTTGTTTTAGTACATGTAAAATGAGTTCATGTCTTTTATACATATACTCATAAACTTTTTCCATTTAACAATATTTTTCTATACAGATTTTGGGTTCCTCAACCCTGATATCTCCTATTATGGTTTTAAAAAATTAACACTAATGTATTTTCAAAAGTCTCATTTGGAATTTGAGCTATAGTTACTATTCACAGCTGTGTGGGGGGTAGATGGAAATAGGGTGCCAGGTCAAATATAGGACACTCAGTTTAATTTGAATTTCAGATAAAATTTGAATTTCAAATATTGCCTGGACCATACTTAGACTAAAGAATTATTTGTTGTTTATCTGAAATGCAAATGTAACTGGGTTTCCTGTATTCTTATTTGCAAAACCTGACAACCCTAAATGGGAGGGAGTGTCAACAACCTTTCTCCCTCAAGTCCCTTTCCCAGTGCTGTCTCAGATCATATGACCAATGTACCTTAGGACACCCCAAAGCTGCTAAATGTCAAGCTCAGAGCATAGTAGCCATCTTAGGACTAGATTGCCATACAATTAAAATGCCAACCAAAAACAAATGTAAAGAGAAAACTAAACCAATGGGTTGTAACATGTGGCTCAGAGTCCAGGCCATGGGGTCAGTCAGGTCTGGGTCAGAATCACTGCTCAGAATTCCACTCTCTGTGTATCCTTAGTCATGCCCCTGTCTTTCTGAGAGATTCAGTTTCATCACCTTGTCAAATGCGGATGGTACTATTACTTTCAGTGTTTTTGCAAGGATTAATTATGTCTATAAAATACAGTGCCTGGCACACAGTGTATCATTGACTGTTACCCAATGACTACTTTCCAGTAACAGCTTTACATAAACTCTACTGTGAGACAGAAACTTAGAACAACAATGTATTCTGCTCAGAGTTGAAAGGTTAGCTTCAATACTGCTTGCACATTGTGTATTTCTGCTTAGCCATCAGATTTTAAATCACATCTAAGTGTAACAGTCACTGATTTAACTATTAAGTTAATATTTATCTAGCTATATGAAGTCTCATATTTATAAACAAATGAAATTCAGTAAATTAGTAGAATTGTCTATATTAATTCCTTATTCATATTCTAACGGCTTCTCCTTTAGACTGATAACTATTAACATGATAAGAAACTCTTAGTGTGTCTTAGTGATTCTAATTAGATGTGGAAAGGTAGTAAATTGGGCTCAATTTAATTTTTCCCATTGGGGTTCATTATTGTTGCTGTTTTAAACTATATTTGATATATACATTCTCAAAAAGGATTATGAAGGGAAACAATTCCAAAAATCCTGGGTATAGAACGAGTGTATTCAGCAAAAACAATGCAGAAACCAGCATATTTAACCAGATAAATGAGAGTTACACAAATGCATAAAATACTTTTCTTGATATTCTTTTTCCTCTTTTGAATTTTTGAATTTTATTTTATTTTTTACACAGCACATTCTTATTAGTTATCCATTTTATACACATCAGTGTATACATGTCAATCCCAATCTCCCAATTCATCCCATCACCACAACTACCCCCTGCCACTTTCCCCCCTTGGTGTCCATACGTTTGTTCTCTACATCTGTGTCTCTATTTCTGCCCTGCAAACTGGTTCATCTGTACCATTTTTCTAGATTCCACATATATGCATTAATATACGATATTTGTTTTTCTCTTTCTGACTTACTTCATTCTGTATGAGTGTCTTTACATACATCCATATCTCTACAAATGACCCAATTTCATTCCTTTTTATGGCTGAGTAATATTCCATTGCATACATGTACCACAACTTCTTTATCCATTCATGTGTCGATGGGCATTTAGATTGCTTCCATGTCCAGGCTATTGTAAATAGTGCTGCAATGAACACTGGGGTGCATGTGTCTTTTTGAATTATGGTTTTCTCTGGGTATATGCCCAGTAGTAGAATTGCTGGGTCATATGGAAATTCTACTTTTAGTTTTTTAAGGAACCTCCATACTGTTCTCCATAGTGGCTGTATCAATTTACATTCCCACCAATAGTGCAGGAGGGTTCTCTTTTCTCCACACCCTCTCCAGCATTTGTTGTTTTTAGATTTTCTGATGATGCCCATTCTAACTGGTGTGAGGTGATACCTCACTGTAGTTTTGATTTGCATTTCTCTAATAATTAGTGATGTTGAGCAGCTTTTCATGTGCTTTTTAGCCATCTGTATGTCTCCTTTGGAGAAATGTATAATTAGGTCTTCTGCCCATTTTTGGATTGGGTTGTTTGTTTGTTTAATATTGAGCTTCATGAGCTGCTTATATATTTTGGAGATTAATCCTTTGTCCGTTGATTTGTTTGCAAATATTTTCTCCCATTCCGCGTGTTGTCTTTTCATCTTGTTTGTAGTCTCCTTTGCTTTGCAAAAGTTTTTAAGTTTCATTAGATCCCATTTGTTTATTTTTGTTTTTATTTCCATTTCTCTAGGAGGTGGATCAAAAAATATCTTGTTGTGATTTATGTCAAAGAGTGTTCTTCCTATGTTTTCCTCTAAGAGTTTGATAGTGTCTGGTCTTACATTTAAGTCTTTAATCCATTTTGAGTTTATTTTTGTGTATGGTGTTAGGGAGTGTTCTAATTCATTCTTTTATATGTAGCTGTCCAGTTTTCCCAGCACCACTTATTGCAGAGACTGTCTTTTCTCCATTGTATATCCTTGCCTCCTTTGTTATAGATTAGTTGACCATAGGTGTGTGGGTTTATCTCTGGGCTTTCTAACCTGTTCCATTGATTTATATTTCTGTTTTTGTGCCAGTACCATATTGTCTTGATTACTGTAGCTTTGCAGTATAATCTGAAGTCAGGGAGTCTGATTCCTCCAGCTCCGTTTTTTTCCCTCAAGATTGCTTTGGCTATTTGGGGTCTTTTGTGTCTCCACACAAATTTTAAGATTTTTTTGTTCTAGTTCTGTAAAAAATGTCACTGGTAATTTGATAGGGATTGCATTGAATCTGTAGATTGCTTTGGGTAGTATAGTCATTTTCACATTGAATGACCTTCATGTTATCTTTTGTTGGGAATGCAAATGAGTGGGCTAAAATCTATTATATTTTAAACTCTTTAAATGTAATTTTTAGCACTGTGGGATTTTAGAATGATCACACCCTGGAAGCAATATTGGTGGGGAAACTCTTTGAAAACCAGCATCTGCATTAACATTTTTAATAAAAATAATTATTCAAATTTCTGAAATAGTGTGCAGTATTAGAACTACCTAATTAATAAGGAAAGAATGTCACTTCTCTACCCTATGATCTTTTGGCCAAATCCCAACTAATGCTGAGTTTTGCATTGTCATTCAAAATGCCAATTCATAGCTAATTGTTGCCATTTCACCCTTAGTTCTATTTGGCATTGTCAGAGAAACTATTTAAAAGTATTGAAATTCAAGATGCCTGGGGATTAAGTAGAGGAACGAATAACTTCAATACTCTGTAGGATTTTGAAATTTCTGGCAGATGTTTTTTCTAAAAGATGCATTGTTCCAATTGGATATTTTCATTTTAACTAATTTTATAGCTGATTTTGCCCAGTACATTACAAATTCTTGAAGGAGAACAAAATAATCTGTTTTCTTAGGAAAAATATAAACCTAATTGAAATAATGAGCTACAGGATCCATCAGGTTACTTTGTTGTTATGGTAGCTTCAGTTTTAAAAAAATAAAGAAAATAAGATGTGCTGTAAGTTTTGAGTATGCTTTTATTATGAAAATTTTATCTCCTACAGTGCTGAGTACGCAAAGTACTTGTCTTTAATACAACACTCTTAATTCCATAGGGCGGACACTCTCAGATTTCTATCTGCAGACAAGAAACCAGAAAAAAAAAGAAAGAATAATTGCCTAGATTTAACTAAAACTATCAAAGCATATGAGACAAAATTTTTTTTCTTTTTATACTTCCCAGAAAATGTAAGTCTGCCCTAGACTGTTGGTTTAAGAACAGATCATTCTTTAATTTGAAAATAATCACAGAATCTTGTCAGTGTTGAAAGGTACAAAATCTCAAACTCTGCATCTGCCTGTCAAAGATTTCCGTCTAACTAATGGAGCATTGTGACAGACTATTAAAATACATTTTCTTAAGCTAACCTGAATAATTAATTTTAGTGGCATCAAGTTTTTATCAGGTTTAATTCTTTGCAATTGAAAATTTTACTCTTTTTTTCCTGAATTAACTAAAATGTCACCTCTTCATGAAGACGCATCTCAGGAAATAGTCTGCACAATGCCTAATGTTAATAAAGAGTTCAAAAATTTTGTATTTTATGAAAATCTCTTAACTATCCCAAACTCTCAAGATGATATATTTAGTGAGTATTAACAATGGGTCAAATCCTGATTTAAGTTTCTAGGAGCACATTGATTAACAAATCACAGCTCTTGTCCTCAAGAAGTTTATGGCTTAAGGGGGTAAAAGACAATTCAATGGGCCATTAATATACAGAATGAGGTGTGATATAGAAATTAGGGGACGTGTAGAATTCTGTGAGAGCAAGGGGCACCTATTTCAACCTCAAGAGACCAGGGGAGGTTCCCCAGAGGAGGCAATTTATAATCTGATTTCTAAAATATACTTAGGAAAAAGGCAAATGGTGTCAATGGAGGCATGTCGGAAAAAGGAAGCACTTCAGTGAAGAGCTCTCAAGGTGCATTAACAACTTTATTGCTGTATTGGAGTTAACGCCAAATTGTGCCTGTGGAGGGACAGTTCTCCACAGGTCTTTCACATTTCTGTACATCTTGTGAGAAGACATTAACTGCTATTTTTCTAGACTATCTTTTCAAGAATGTATGTATAGTAAACAGCTTTGCAAGATGGAAGTAGTGTTTTCTTCTTGGAGCAGAGGACAGGTTTGTTTATTGTCCACTATAGTAATATCTCCTTCTGAACAAAAGTCAGGCTCACTTACTGCCCATTATCAAAGAGTCAAGGTCCCTAAGTTTAGGGTTTCTTTTCTGTAGTGCAATGCACTAGATGGGTAGGCATCACATGGCTCCTTTCACATCCCTCTTTGGGAACTCGGGATCAGAGAACTGGCTCAAATGTTGTTGCTTTCATTACTGCCATTTCTGTAGTAATAAAATTATTTGTCTCTGAACAGTAATCTTGTGTATTATGTCAGCATGTATGAAACTGGCAGGCAAACTTGTTAGCTAGCAAATAGGGTAAATTTCAGGCCAGTAAAAGTCACAATCTCAGCCTCTTTAAAATAATTAGAAAATAATTTCTATATTCTTCCTGAAAGATAGAAAAAAAGAAAAATATTCTGTAACTCTGTTAGTAAGTGAATGGTTGCTAATTCATTATATGACGATTAGTGTGGCTAGATCATAACGTTTTTATTTAGGTAAACAAATGTTATTAGTCAGATGAAAAATGCCCCATTTGTTCAAAGTTTAATAAACATATTCTTTGTTATAAAGTATTTTTTTTTTTACAGAATGGAGTGTTTATGGAAAAAGTAATGGGAACTATTATGAAATAACTGGGGACAATTATTATTTTAATAGTAACAAATTTCTTTCTGCTCTGACACTTTTAAAAATGAATTGTCAGAAATACTCTTTATAAAAATACACAACAGAAATGAGAATTATTGTGCAAAATATGGCTTAACAGCATCATTCATCTACTCATGTTTATTGTTATCTGTTGTGTACCAAGCACAGTTCTAGATATGGGGGACACAGAAATGACCAGCAGACAAAAGCCTTGCTCTCATGGTGCTATATTCTAATGGAAGGAGAAAGATAATAAATAAGTAGGCAGTTGTATAATATGTCCAGCGGTAGTTAATGCTATGAGTAAAAATAAAACATGTTTAGTACATAGAGAATAACAGCAGGAAAGTGCCATTTTTTTCATAGAGTGGTTAAAGATGGCCTCTATGCTAAGGTAACATTTGATCAGAGAACTTAAGAGTGGAGGGAGCAAACCCTGCAGGATTCTGAGAAAGAAGGTTCTAGGCTGAGGCAAGAGCAACTGTAAAATCCTAAGGCAGGAGCTTGCTTGGGATGTTTAAGGAGCAACTAGAAGGCCAGTAAAACTGCAGGACAATGAGCAAGAGAGTTGTAAGAGAATGTGGTCAGAGAGGAGTAGAGTATGAAATCATGGAAGGCCTCTGGACTTTGAATTTCACCAAGTTAAAAATCTTGGCTCTGCCATTTACCAGCTAAATGTCCCTAAAAAAATTCATCAAAGACACCCTAGATTAGTGAGAAGACCAGGCAGAGAGAAAAGAAAAATATTTCAATTCTACCCACAGGATAGTTTACCAAATTGCTCTTAAATCACAACTAACTTGAGGAGAAGGGCTTCCCTATATCTGGAAAACACAGATCAAAACCAATAATATTCTAGACAAAAACCATAAAAATTATAACTATATTCACCAGTTCACTCAGTAAACAACCCTTTTGCTGACTTTTAATGAAGCCATCAGGTTTTCCACTAGGATTCTTTAATTTCTTAACCAGTTCTGTGGTATGATCTGAAATTTATCAGAGACCTGTAGTTGTCAAAAGGTCCTTGCTATGAATCTTCTTGAAGATGAAGCACTTTTACAAAAGCATCAGAGGATAACAATAACTGTCTATAAATGACAAAAGACTTTATTTTATTTGTTTATTTTTTATTGACATACAGGTGATTTGCAAGGTTGTTAGTTTCTGGTTTACAGCAAAGTGATTCATATATATATATATATATATGTATTTTTTTCATATTCTTTTCCATTATGGTTTATCACAATAGTTCCCTGTGCTATACAGTAGGTCCTTGTTGTTTATTTATTTTTTATATAGTAGTTTGTATCTGCTAATCCCAAACTCCTACTTTATCCCTGTGTCTCCCTTTCCCATTGGTAACCACAGTTTGTTTTATATGTCTGTGTGTCTATTTATGTTTTGTAAATAAGTTCATTTGTATCATATTTTAGATTCCACATATAAGTGATATCATGATATTTGTCTTTCTCTTTCTGGCTTACTTGACTTAGTATGATAATCTCTAGGTCCATCCATGTTGCTGCAAGTGGCATTATTTCATTCTTTTTTATGGTTGCGTAATATTCCATTGTATATATATGTACCACATCTTCTTTATCCATTCATTTGTTGATGGACACTTAGGTTGCTTCCATGTCTTGGCTATTGTAAATAGCACTGCTATGAACACTGGGGTGCATGTATCTTTTAATAAATAAATAAATAAATAAATAAATGTATTCATTTTAACATCTTTATTGGAGTATAATTGCTTCACAATGGTATGTTAGTTTCTTCTTTCTAACAAAGTGAATCAGCTATACATATACATACATCCCCATATCTCCTCCCTCTTGCATCTCCCTCCCACCCTCCCTATCCCACCCCTCTAGGGGGTCACAAAGCACGGAGCTGATCTCCCTGTGCTATGTGGCTGCTTCCCACTAGCTATTTATTTTACATTTGATAGTGTATATATGTCCATGTCACTGTCTCACTTCATCCCAGTTTACCCTTCCCCCTCCCTGTGTCCTCAAGTCCATTCTCTACATCTAATTAGAGTATTCTCTGGATATATGCCCAAGAGTAGAGCTGCAGGATCATATGGTGACTCTACTTTTAGTTTTTTTAGGAACCTCTATACTGTTTTCCATAGTGGCTGCACCAATTTACATTCTCACTAACAATGTAGGAGGGTTCCCTTTCCTCCACACCCTCTCCAGCATTTACTATTTGTAGACTTTTTAATGATGGCCATTCTGACTTGTGTAAGGTGGTACCTCATTGTAGTTTTGATTTGCATTTCCCTAATAATTAGCGAAGTTGAGCATCTTTTCATATGCTTTTTGGCCATCTGTGTGTCTTCTTTGGGAAAATGTCTATTTAGGTCTTCTGCCCATTTTTTGATTGGGTTGTTTGGTTTTTTTGTTATTGAGTTGTATGAGCTGTTTGCATATTTCAGAAATTAATCCCTTGTGGATCACATTGTTTGCAAATATTTTCTCCCAATCCATTGGTTACCTTTTTATTGTTTGTTTATGGTTTCCTTTGCTGTGGAAATGCTTATAAGTTTGATTAGGTCCCATTTGTTTACTTTTGCTTTTATTTCTATTGCCTTGAGAGACTGACCTAAGAAAACATTGCTGTGATTTATGTCAGAGAACGTTTTGCCTATGTTCTCTTCTAGGAGTTTTATGGTATCATGTCTTATATTTACGTCTTTAAGCCATTTTGAGTTTATTTTTGTATAGGGTGTGAGGGAATGTTGTGACTTCATTGATCTACATGTGGCTGTCCAGCATTCCCAATACCACTTGTTGAAGAGACTGAATTTTCTCCATTTATATTCTTGTTTCCTTTGTTGAAGATTAATTGACTACAGGCCTGTGGGTTTATTTCTGGGCTCTGTATTCTGTTCCACTGATCCATATGTCTGTTTTTGTGCCAATATCATACTGTTTAGATTACTGTAGCTTTGTCGAATTGTTTGAAGTCTGGGAGAGTTATGCCTCCAGCTTTGTTCTTTTTCCTCAGTATGGGTTTGGCAATTCTGGGTCTTTTATGGTTCCATATAAATTTGAGGATTATTTGTTCTAGTTCTGTGACTAATGTCATGGGTAATTTGATAGGGATCCCATTAAATCTGTAGATTGCTTTGGGTAGAATGGACATTTTATCAATATTAATTCTTCCAGTCCAAGAGCATGGAATATCTTTCCATTTCTTTGAATCATCATCCATTTCTTTTATCAATGTCTTATAGTTCTCAGAATATAGGTCTTTCACCCCCTTGGTCAGGTTTATTCCTAAGTGTTTTTTTTTTAATGCGATTTTAAAAGGGATTGTTTTTTACTTTCCCTTTCTGATATTTCATTGTTAGTGTAAAGAAATGCAACTGATTTTTGTATGTTAATCCTATCCTGCTACTTTGAAGAATTTGTTTATCAGTTCTAGTAATTTTTGTGTGGAGTCTTTAGGGTTTTCTATGTACAGTATCATGCCATCTGCCTATTTTACCTCTTCCCTTCTAATTTGGATACCTTTTATTTCTTTTTCTTGAATGACAACAGACTTTAAAAGGCACAGTTAAATACCTGATTACAATGTAATCGATAAAGAAACTTGGTTACAATAACTAATTTTATGACTGATTATAATATTAACCCTTAAAAACCTTAATCTCTAGCAAAAACCAAGAAGTAAGTAATTGTGAACTGTTTGTCATAACAGCATTTCCTGATTGGGACACTTAATGTTTTCATCTTCCTCTCCTAAGAAGGCAAAGGTAGGTAAACTTAGACCTACCCAGAAATTAATGTTCCAATATTTTATCCTATTTGAAATGACCCAGATAGTCAATGAGTTCTCTTCATTTAACTTGGTTTAGGTTCAAGTTAACAAATCTGGAGCAACTGTTATAGATAGACATTCCCAAAGATAATTATTTGTATAGAGTTTACCCAAAAGCTCTTATTTACATTTACTTAAAGTTTCATCATATCAAGTCACTTTACTTGCTAAAAATTTGCAACAGATATAATAAGGTCTTACTTGCCCTTAATAAAACAAGATACAACAGAATTACTATACTTAACACTGATGACTCTAAAAGAGCTCATCACAAACCAGTCTTGGCAAGCCACCTGGAGGCAGAGGCATGCCATATTTACAAGGTACACATATACGCACATATATCCATATAGACATAGAGATCTCACAGTTTTCCTGCTAGAGTTTAAAAAGGCGGCTCCCTCTTTTCTGTTTTTTTCTTCAAGCTCAGGAATTAGATGCAAGTTCCTGAGATTCCCAGATAGACCATTTACATCTCAAAGGCACAGGAAGAGAAATACCAATTCCTCTAGAAAGCTAACTTCCTCAACAACATATACAAAAACCAGTTTTAGAATGTCAAGAGTCCCATCTTGGACATCTTTTTTTCAGTTTCTAAATAGCCAATTCGGTTTAAACAAATAACAGTATTATACAATAATACATATCATTCGCTCACATTCACATGCCTCACTTTCAGAGGAACACGAATCAGCATTCAAGTTACTAGAACTCCCTAATGAGGGTCAAAACCAGGGAGAGAGAACAGGATTTGAACTCAAGGTACTCTTGCACACACTCCAGATAAAAGCCAAACCAATTACAAAAGGCTCACTTTGATACAACAGTGGAGCCATTAGAGGCATTGTTCTCCAGGTCTCAAGGAGTACTGAAGCCAAATAGCCTTACAATAAAAATATCATTTTCTTTCATTTATGAGGGCATACCTGACGGTCTCACAGTTTTGCAAACTATACCCTAGGGGAACTACAAGATAGAACAGAGCTCTGATCACCCCAGCACCGTATTTCTTCTGTTTCTCCTAAGTCTACTATGACTTATGCAGCGTGGGCAACTGAATGACCTACTAAGGGACTCAGGATGGAAACTAAAGCCCCAAACCATCCTCCAGGAGTGTACTGTAGTATCATGTCCTTCATTCCTGCTATAAATAATTCATTGTATGTGCCCAGATACGGCTGAGCATATACAGCGTGTTTCATGCCTAGCTCTCTTTATACATCCTGTAGTTCTTCCATGGTTTACCAAGAGAGAGGACTAGTAGGTACATCCCCTTTGTTAGGCCAGGTGACACAACAGGTGGCCATTATCCAGGAGAGCAGGGAAATCACTTCACCCTCACTGATGGCCCCATATAAGCACTGCCACAGGGCTGGGTGGCTAGTCACAGAGGCCATCTTTAACATTTCCTGGCCAGTTAACACAATGTCATCCCAGTGCTGGGGTGCCTAACCTTCACCTCAGCTATTAGCTCAGCATCTGTGGCCTTTCTTAACATAGAAAGCAATAGCCAGCCCCCAGCCATAGCCGTCACCTTATTGTCTAACTTCCTTTTTCCGACTGTAATGGTGTCCAGTATCTCTGCAACAGCCTTACGGGTGTCTATGAATTCTCTGTACTCTCTTGCAAGCCTCCATTCCTCAAGGACAGCCACCACTGGGCCCTACATACTAGTGGACAGCCACAACAGGATTACCCCTATAACTTTTGGGATTACCTCTGCACCTTTCAGGCAACGGGCTAGTGCACGACCCCCGCAATTTTCCATTCCCTGTCCTTATGAGACAGGAGGGTGGGGGGCAGGCCACAACCATTAAAAGAATGACACAGCCATTAAGAATAACAGGATATGACAAAAACTGGTTAGAACTCATTAGGCTCAAGGTGGCAGAAGATTTGACTTCCAGAAGACCTTGAGCCTCCTTATAAGCTCACTGTAATATATTAGCATATTAAATGACACACCCACCATGACAGCTCCGAGGCCGGCCCAATTCCTGGAAATCTTTGCCCCTTCTCCAAAATAGTTAGAATATTCCTCCTACCCATTAGCGTATAAGATTGCCCAGCCCATAAAAACTAAACTCCCAAGGCCCACGGCCGCTCTCACCTTCTGAGACAGACTGCATTCTGCCTATGGATAATGTGTCTTTCTAAATAAACCTGCTTTCACTTTACTATGGCTCACTCTTGAATTCTTTCCTGCCCGAAGCCAAGGACACTCACTTGGCGGGCTGTCCCAGGGACTCACCTGGGACCTGGGATGTGACCGTTCTCTCACACCCTGTTTTCCTGCAACTCGTGTTTCCCGACATCTCGGCGCTCACGGGAGTTTCCTCAGTATCCCAGCAGGCTCCGGGATAAGGTTTTGCACCTCGCTGCAAGCCCTGTACTTGCCCAGCTTCAAGACTGAAGAAAAAGCCCGGAGTCAGCAACAGAGACATCAATGGTTTAATGGATAGGGGGAGCTTACTTGTCTGAAGAAAGGTCCTGGAGCAACACCTCACCGTGTGTGGATGGCGAACAAGACATGGCAGCAGTCTTCACTCCCGGGAGAGGGGCAGTTACCTGTTTTAGTGGAAATTGACATCAGGTTGGCTCATCTCTTACCAGGGAAACCAGCAGAGGGGCACGCCCCTCACCGCCCCTGTGATAAGCTATCATAGTGGAGATGTTCTGATCTAAAGCTAGAACAATCATTAGCTGGGGACTGGGGCAAGTACGTAGGAAGCAAAGAGTGAAGTTATTTATTGGTTTACAGCTTTATTTTTCTCTCGGCAAAATTTCTTGGAACTATGTCAGGTTAACAGGTGGTCTACAGTCTCTTCTGTCGTAGTGACACAGATGCCTTCAATTCTCACTTCTTATTTGTTGTCATTCTTCCTCTCAGGCTGGAGGATAGATCATTGTTATCTGGGGAAACAATCAGTCTAGATCTATACCACATTTTGTAAAGTCATGATTGCATAGCAAGTTGCTGGCAGTAGCTATTTCAACTGCTACACATATCAGGTTTTCTTGTTCTTTTTGTAATATGATCATTTTGGGGGATGACTTGATAGGACGGTGACTGTAGAGTAGGGTATTGTAACCAAAATTGGGGTCCGGCTGCTCGCCGCTCAAAAGCCAATAAAGAGGCAAGGTTGGTGGAAAGGAAAGTCCCTTTACTTTGGATGCTGGCAACCGGCAAGGCCAGGAGAGGGGGCGGAGTCTTGTCCAAAGGCCGACTCCTCCCCCCACCCCAATCAGTGGGGAAGAGCTTTTATTGCTGAAGGTAGGGGGGCTACATGCAGAAACCACACAGTCGGCTCTGACAGTCATCTTGCAATTGGTCATGCGATGGATGGTCTGACCAGCGTCACCTTGATTGTTTTAAGTACAGTTAATCTTCAGTTCCAGGGTCGGTTTGTTCCCATTTCCTTGAGGCCCATTCTTGGAATTGTGGCAGCTTAAGTCATGGCTACAGTTTGGCCATCATGTAGTTAACTTCTTCCACCTGCTGGGGGTTTCAGTATTTACAAGACAGCCCACAGGATATGGCTCAGAATATTATCTATAGCCCTTGAGAAGGAACTAAAGTCCTTGACTATGCTTACTGACTAAACTATTATTATTTGGTCTCCTGTGACTGTTTTCCTTTGTTTCTGCATTTTCTCACTTCTCTGATTAAACTTATTCTTTGGCTAAGGTTTTTCCAAGACAAAAAAAAAAAAAGGCAGGCAGAGGACATAGGGGGGCATAGACCACAGGGCCCTGCTCCATTTCAGTATAAGATGTTGGAGATCACACATTTGAACTGTGCCACTCTGACAAATACTAGGAGCATAATTATAATCAGAGTTTATAGACTTCTAAGCCTAAATCCAAGAGTACTTAAATTAAACAAAGAAAACAGGTCCCATCTTCATTCTGAAGAGTCTACAGAACCAGATTTGGAGGTATTAGCCAAATCAATTAATTGCATAATTTCTTCATTGGTTTTTCAGATCTTCTTAGTAATTTTAAAGTTCTCATAAATTTTGTAGAGATGAAGGTACAACAATTTTTTCCTCTCAAATGGCATATCGACAACCTCAAGATGTCAGTATTCTGTCTAGGGCTCCTCTGTTTCAAATCATCATATTTCCAATCTCATGCAGTTCTTAGTGAGATTGTCTAGCTCCTCTGTCAGTCTTTGAACCATGGCAGGTAGGAGCTTCCTCACTTTCTGTGTCTCCTTTAAAGCATAATATGAAAAGCCCTGAGGACAGAACAAAGCTATCTAGAATTTCCATTGAGTGACTAAGGTTTTGAACCTCAAATTGAGGCCCAGTTTTTTTCCTTCTTGTATAAAGTGAGCTCTTTTTCAACGAAGGAGAAATAGGGGGCCAAAATGGACCCTGTGTGATATCAGAGACCCTGTGTGATACCAGAGATCATCCTGAAGACAGATATCATTTTACTAACTAGACCCTGTCCAGCGTTTTGAGAGTATCCAATACATTATTATTATTATCATTATTATTATTGCCATAAATTCAATACCAGGCTTTGGAGTCTATCCAATGATGTGGTCTTGGGGTCTTGGCTATAATATCCCTATGGGGTATCTCAGTTTCATTGCATGGTTTCAGCCCCATTCAGAAGTAGTTAGGTACTAGGCAGGAGATTATAAAGTAGAGACATGATTAAATAGATAAATGGTTAGATCTGATAGGGAATCAGACGCTTACATATTAAGCCTTCTTTGTAAGGTCTGTTAAATGTAACAGAGGTAAAATGCAAGCCATCTATTTCCTATTTTCTTTCTGAGACTTAACTCTGTGAAAGTTTGGTTATAGAGTCTATTTATTACAAATGGACCTTGGCTGTTGTTTCAGTGGAAGCAGAAACCTTCCATTATAGATATTTTATGATAGGGGGTTTTACATTTTTGATTACCTAGACTACTATGTTATCTACCAGATTAAAAAGTCATGTCATGTTTGAATCCAATTACTGATGAGAGAAAATGTGTTTTTACAAGGGATTGATACTTAAAGAAATTCGTTGGCACTCAGAGGTAAATGTACTCAAACCAAACAGTTCAACTGTACATTTTGTTTGAATCATGAAAAGATTGCAACCAGGGATTGGACTCATACCAAGGAGTATATGAGGATTCAGAAAGCAATGTGAAGTGTAAAATTTGTAAGCATTACGGTTAAGAAAATAAAAACATATTTTTATAAAAATTCAAAACCTTAATCCAGCAGAGGACATAAATCATTCAGGAAAATAAAGAGCAGAGGCATGACGATTAAAGCAAGACAATCTGTAGCTCTGGTGAACTAGATCTTGTCCTGCAGGTTTTGGGTGCATGCTGTCTTCATCCTACATTTATCCTCTTGATATGAAGCCCTTGGTTGATGAAGTCTCCTTCTGATGACTATCTGCTTCTGAAGTATTCTTAAGAATGCTTTATTTTAAATCTCTCAAAGGAATGGCAGTCCAAGTATTGAAGTATCAAGCTTTGCATCTCTTTAGCTGAGATCCATGAATCTGAAGATCTACACCACAGATTTTAATTGCTATGTTAGTGGTTAGAAGTACCTAATACAGTTGTTTCCAAAGTAGTTCCAAGGCATTTTCCTTCTTATATCTTTTTCAGAAGATAAAATCTCTGAGTTCTATCATGTAAAGTTTGAGAGGACGTGAAGGAAAGGCAGCTTGTCCATGTTGGTGATAAAACTAAATTACTGCATGAGTTCTTTGAAGTAGTTTGCCATGTGCTGATGTCTGACTATGTAAGTTAGACTAGAACATCAGAGGAGAAATACCGACCCTAATATAGTGACATGTAATAACTTTATATGGTGACAGTTGATGGGTCTCAGAAAGTATGGATCTCATTGTTATGAGAACATTCTTAGTGAAGTCAAAGAATGACAGATAATTTTGCCCACTTGAATTTAAATGTGTCATTGCCTCTCTCTGCTTTGTTAAGGATTGAGTGTAATCTGAACAATAAAGTTTCTAATTACACAACAAGGCTTTCAAAGTTCTATAATAACAGTCCCAGGAAAATGAGTACCTTTATCGCTGGAGAAGTAGGTTGGAATTCCCCACACTGAAAACAGGAAATTAAATAACTTTTTGCAACTTCAGAGCCATGTCTCTTTAGCAAGGCTCATGCTGAGAATAAGCAATGATCTGGACATGCTATAAACTCATAGCATATGTGAAATCTATTTGGAAGTGTTCAATGGGACCAGGAGGCTTGGGTTCTTCTTGACCATGTCTAACGCTTATACTGGTGACAGAAATGATAGGCACTGGAGACATACTCAGAAATTGTAGTAAAATTCTCCCACCTCCAATAGTTGGCTGAGTACAAAGGCTATTTTGTCTTCAATGTTGTGGGTTAATTTTGTGTAAAATATTTGCAAATTTACACTTGAAGACCTCTGCAACCACCAAGGGATCATCTTGGAAGCACTAGAGATTATCCTCTTATAATGTGCATCTAGATTTCTCTCAATAACCCTTTTGTCATTTGGCAGATGGTATATATCTATCTTACCATTTATTTTATTTGGTAAGTCATTTTTTAGTTTGGAATAAATCATATCAGTAGCAATGAGATAAAAATGTTTATGTATAATGAAAACTTACAGTCTGATTCTCTCTTATTCAAAAGGTTGATGAGGAATATGTAAACTATACAAAATGTTGGTCAACATTTATTATCCACTATGGAGGCCATAATGATATATCTGACCAGAAACCAGAAAACCTAAATCTTCTAAAAAAGCGTATATCATTACCTACTTCAAAATTTATCAGATACTTGAGACTGTGGAAGGCACATTTAGATTAAATGAAGTTAGTTTTGCTTGTTCTTAATCCCAGATTTTCTTTTTCATATACAAGAAAAATGATATGTTAGGTTTAATTAATTGGATCCATTAGCAGCAGCAGAATTTAGCAAATAGTTAAATTATGCCAGTTCCACAAAAATGTCATTAGATGCTTAAAATAGGAAATAAGTTAAATTTTTATAATGGCTTGCGTTTAAACAAAACACTCATTCCATGGAATCAAAATATGTCTTTTGGAAGCTCATCCTGGAAAAGGAGATATATTTAGCATTATTAAATTGCTGTTGTAAATTCAGTTTAAAAGTTAAGAAATAAATTTAAAGTTTTTTGGGTTGATAATGCAACTAAAAGTTTTTGGGTAGAGTACAGTGTTGTTGTAAGAAGATGGCTATTAACTAAATTAAGAAACCTACAACATGGAAATGTACTTGGGATATGTTATGGCACACACAAATGTCCACATTTTTGATTTTTAAAATATATACATACTTAGAGTAACTGAGTAACCAATTATCTGTGACAAAACTAATGTCCAATAAAAGTAACTACTTCAGCATGGCAGTGAGTACCTTTTTTTTATCGCCCAGTATCATTCAGAGTTTAGAAATGTTTGAACCTTTGAAGAACTATCTGTAATTGAATGTATCTTACCATGATATTGAACTTTTAAATAAGTGATTTCTCTAAATCTTGGTTGCACTTCACTGAAAATCAATGAGGAATCTTTAAATATTCAACAAACAGAATGCCAAGAGTCTCTATTTTTTGAAACTTTTGGAGAATTGCAGTTATTGAAAACAAAGTTTACAAACAGAAAGACTTGGAATATTATCCATAAAAAGCAAATGAAGAAGAGAACAAATTAAATGATAGGAATTCAAACAGTATATAAGGTTTAGTTTGAAATTCTAGAATTGCATTTGGAATAAGTTGATTTTGATAGAGATCTCATTTTTCATTGGTTAATTTAGATTCTGTACAAGAATGCTAAGAAGGCTTATAATTTTGCAAGATCTAAATTTGGCAAAACATCTAAAGCAATTATAAATAGAGATAACTTACTTGATAAGTTTTTCATGTAAATCTTTGTCAGAGATAAATTTTCTGACTGCAGGTATAAATGATGTGCTTATGCAAATATTTACCATGAAATATTTACTCATTTAAATAATATTAGAATTGAGAATATCCTCTTTTTAGCAGAATTTGCTTTGAGCTTATCTGTTATCCCAGTTCTGTAGACAGAATATTTTCTTAGTGAAAAGTATTGTGATTACAGAAAAGATTCTATTGAAGATATCAACATCAAATTTATTAACCCTCTATTTGGTTTTGAAGAATATTGCAGAGAATTTTATTAAAATATTAAATAATGAGACAATTAAAAATACATTTTTTTAGAAAAATACCAGTGATATAGTGTTGGGACAGTTAGTTACTACTAAGGAACTGATTAAAAGCATTTGCCTATCTACCAGTAGTATTTCTGCTGTTTATGCTATTTTTTAGTATTCTGATAATCAAGATAGTTTCCCCCTTTATTAAACTCTTGTGTTATCTTTACTTTCTAAATAGAATTTTAATTTTGAAAATATCTTTCAATAGAATTTTATACATCCACCAGCATAATAAAACCAAACTTTAGACAAGCAAATAATATTTCAAATATTTATATTAGTATAATTATTTTAGTGACCTGTATTCACTCTTAAAATGCTTTCAGTTTGGACAGTAGATGATATGGTCTCTCCAGCTCATGGGGTAAATAAAAGAGAAATGGTAGGAAATAAAGTTAAAAAGGGAGGCAGGGGTCAAATTATGAAGGACACTGAAGGTGAGGGTAAGGAGTTTGGATTCTATGGGAGAGACAGACAAGGAAAGAATTATTTCTGTCACATATTTAAGGTGCAGGAAATTGAGCTAAAATTGATTTACCCTATGCCTTGAATAGTCTATTACACCATAAGATTCTATTTTAACATGAAAATAATATGATAATTGTGATGCTCTTCCAACTGTTAATTGGTTGTAGAATCACATACTTTCAGGAAGAATAAGTTTTTCCTGAAAGCTTATTGTATTTTATGAGTTTAGTTTATCACAACGTTGAACTGCCAACACCTTTTCAGTGAAGATTAATTTTAATCTTATACGATGGCTTTGCCGTCTGGCAAAGAACTTCCATACACTTAGTCAAAATGTGGTATCCACACCTGAATTCAGTTCACCATCTTCCCTCCTTTTCCTATTTGGCTTATTGGATTTAAGGTGTTTGAAAATTCTTTTCTTTATTGAAAATTCTTTTCTTTATTCTTTGTCTGAATAATCCTTTCCTTCAGGTGTTTGCCTCTTTATTTCACTCAGGTGTATGGTCTCAACATAATGTGGTGTTCATTCTTATCCAGCAATCTCTCTCCACTTGTCTTTTGCTTAATGTTTTTTTCTTCGTGGTTGACCCATAAGAAATTATCAATATTTGAGCTACAGAAACAACAATTTCAAAAGTTTTAACCTATTGCATCTCCTCTTGCTTCTTATTCTTCTTGTCTTGGATACCTAGATCACTTATCTCTTTTCTCTTCCTTCTTCTCCAGTTAGTTCTATGGCATCATTTCATCCAAATAATTTTTATTATTTTAACATCCTGGGGTTTTCATAGTATATTAGATTGGCTTCATATTATATTCGATTATTAGTAAGCAACATTTTTGAGCACTTTCTACATGCCAAATATTTTCTATGGGCTTAACAAGAATCAACTCCTTTACTCCTTCAAAAAACCCTATGAAGTAGATGCTGTTATTATCCTCATTTTACAGATGAGGAAACAGTTGCTTATGGTTTAAGCAATGTTGCCATAGCCACACAGATAATAAATATCCAAGTCAGAATTTGAACCCAGGCACTCCTTACTGCTATACGATACTACATTTTATAATTAATAAAGGTGGAGGGGGGATTGGGAATTAACACAGTATAGGATACAATAGGGCAAAAGCAGTAATTCCAGTGAAGGGGCTAAAAATAAGTTATTTGGTTTAAATAGGGACATGTCAAATTTAGACTATTTCTGGCAAACATAACGATCACAGAGGAGTTTTTCAACGATGGAGAACTTTGGGTACTCGGCTTCTGCAGTACACTGTGGACGTTGTGGAAGCATACTATTGGAAAGAGTTCCATCCAGAGATATTTATTTTGAAAACTATTTAGGAAAGAGCGGGGGCAAGTCTAGTCCCTGAGCTAAGGGACTAAGAAGAAAAAGGAAAGAGAACATGCACCATTCAGTAATCTGATGTATCCTTCAGGGATGTCCCTGCTCAAGGTACCAGTGATCTAGGGGACAAGAGTTGAGGGAAGTTCTGAAATAACAAAAGGCCACGCAGGAGGGGCTCATATAGATGGGCCAAGTTCCTCACAGAGACATTCCAGAGGAACTGCCACTTATTACCTAGGTTCAATATTTGTTGATGCAGCAGGCAGTTTCTACATTGTTGTTGTTGATTGCATGTTCATCACAATCATCTGGGATGAGGTTCTGATTGTGATAATTATGACATCGCTAAGAGAATCTTATCACACTTTCAAAGTAATCATATTGTGTTCCAAACATCTCAAATTTATGCATTATGTTGTTAATAAATGATAATGTAAAATTCTAAGAAAACAGTAATACCCCTAATAAATCATTGTGTATATTTATAGGGTATGGTAGAAAATAGATTTGATATGAATGCTGACTCTTTGAATGTGGGTAAATTGAATATGTATGATAACTAGTTGTGTAAAAGTTTAACTTCTGGCCTCATAGCATATAAATCCATTGTAATTTGTTGAATATAGTTTCAGTTCATATATAACTGCAGCAAATGAAAGAAAAGTGAGATAAAGATCCTTAAAGAGACTTTTCTCATGATCCAATTAGATAAAAAGTTGCTTTGCAACAAGAAAATGTTCCACTTTTAGCCTGTAGGAGCTTTAAATGTTGGCAATGATAACACGGTGCACCAAATAATACTAACTTAGGAGTTTTTTCTGTTTGAGCAAGATCAAGAGAAGTGAAATCCTCAAGGTATGTAGAGTCCTAAATTCCTTGAAAATTTAGGGGACTTTTACAGGCAAAGTTTATACATTGACTTTAAATCACATGTTTTCCGATTGTCTAAGACAAGTCATATATACAGTATTTGTGTTAAAATGGGCTGCTCCGATACTTTTATGTATATTATACCTATTATATAGACTATATAATAGGGTGATTGCACAGCATTAGGTTATAAATATAATTATTATTACAGCTCATATATTTATATCAGGATAATTTAAGATATTTCTAAAACTGTTTTTGACTAATGATATATCCTAGCAGGGGTTAGGACACAGTATGTAGACAATATGTGTATCTGCTTGTAGTGATCAGGGTGAATTCAAATGATAGGAAACTGAGATCATACTTCCTAGCAGCATGCTGCTCAGCTGCAGAAATTTGTAGGCTTATCCTAGTTCTTATAGAAAAAAATTGGGGGAGTTAATAACTCGTGACTTGTGGTGTTTGGAGTTAAGGGTAGTGGTGAAAGGTGTTAGGATCATAGAAACCAGTCTCCTTTATGCCTGGAGAATTCTGAAATCTCAAAGTTGGCTGATGGTAGCGAAGGCTTACAATCCTTTCAAGTTATGTTTAAATGTTGAAAGTGTTAAACTAGACTTGCACTGTCCAATATGGTAGCCTGTAGTCACATGCCTTTACTGAGCATTTGAAATATGGCTGGTCCTAATTCAAATGTGCTCAAAGTGCTAAATACAAATAGGATTTTGAAGATTTAGTATTTAAAAAGAGTGCTATATATCGGTTTAAAATATTGATTACATGATAAAAGGGTAATATTTTGGAATACTGGATTAAATAAAAATACATTAATGAAATTAACTTCACCGTTTTTAAAAATTTTTCTTTTTAATATTGTTACTGAACAATTAAAAATTGTATATGTGACTAGCATTTGTGGTTCATATTGTATTTCTATTGGACAGCATTGAGCTAGCCTAAAGTCTTGCTTCTCTATTCATTACTTATTCATTTTTTTATTTGGAAAGAGGATAATTTAACTGTTAAGTCTAGGAAAAGGAGCTGACTACCCAGACTCAGTCCTTCCCTCTCTCCATTCTTTGGGAGGCAGCCTGTCCATCAGAAGCATGCCTTATCATCTGCTTTTCTGCTCCTGGTGGGGAGAATACTACAGTTTTCCAGCTGTGCCTATGACTGGGTAGGTAATTCCATCTTGTTTGAGGTGATGTATTAGCAGGTTCTACCAGCACAGTTCTAAGCCATTCCTATAAACAAGTTTTTAAAAATAATAACACATATCTGATCTCCATCTCCATTTTGTTTTTTGGATTCCTGTATCTATCATGTAGTTTGATTTTATCTCAGATAGGGAAAATTCTCCTTTATATTAGGACCTCTCAAACTCTTAACAGCTGGAAGAGAGAAGGGATTGCAGAGCAACTGTCTGTATCCTGACAGTCAACCGGACACAGATGCATGAGTTTACTGTGTATTAATTGATTTTCATGGAACATAACCAGGTTTGAGCCATCCCAACCTAAAATCAATCAAGAGGGTGGAGTCTGGGGCTAAGAGGATTCTAGCAAAAAGAGGCTGAGCAGTAGACTGCCAAGGGCAGGAGCTGGAGAGGCAGAAGATGGGGTTTGATGGAGTGGGAAGCCACAGGAGGTCAGTCAGAGAGTGCCCGACCCCTCCCGTGGAACCGTGCAAATTAGAGACGCCTGTGGAGGTCTTCCAGAAAATCCGCATTTGAATGCCTGTCTCAATCCTAATGGCTGGATTACAACAATACTGATCATTTAAGAGATGGTTTTTCCTTTTCCCCAACTATTCTCCAGGTCTTAGGTTTTCAGAGAAGAAAGAGAGATACAAAAGTAGCAGAGTGACGTGGGAATGACAAACAAGAAAAGTGCAAGAGTAGACAATCTCCTCCTTTCCTGCGTACTAAGTCATGGTTCATGCCTTGAATTGATTGTGAAATCAAATTTTCTGGTGAAACTCTACGAGATATTTTCATGCCTGAAAACACATAGTGAAATGGAATGATATGAGAAAGCAAGAGACCTGTCTGAGGAGTCCTCAAGGAGTAGGAATGGGAGAGGTATTACAGCAGGGATTATTAAATGTTACTCTGCATCAGAAGCACTTGGAGGGCTTGTTAAAATACAAATTGAAGGTCCCATCTCCAGAGTTTTTAATTCAGTAGGTTTGGGAGGGTCTCTGGGGCCTGAGAATTTACATTTCTAAATTTCCAGGTGATAAAAGAAATTTTCCCATATTGAGGTACGGGGAAGTCATTCTGGCTTATATGTGAGTTAACCTGAACGTTATGCTAACTAGAACAGCCTGTGTTTGGCCTATTGAACATATGTTGTACATCCGCTTTAATTATTTAAAGAAAAGAGCGCACTGACCAGAAGTAAAGATTGTCCATGTTAAAAATAAAGATTCAATGCCTTTCTTCCTGGGATGCCAATGCTGGTACTCCTGTGATGATAAGGCTCCCTTCCCTGCTGCCAAGGCCACACTGACTCGCTGTGTACGTGTTGGTCTATTGTTTTTGGAACCTTGAAGAAATGTATCCCTGACTTATTTAATATTCTTTATTCTGACAAGATATAAAACTGTGCTGAAAACCATGCTTCTCCAGAGCAGTTTCTTAGAGTAATCTGGGAAATTGGCTGCCAGGCTACCATTGTCAGTTTCACTCAAACAAAACTCTTTTCTATTCTTATTATTGATTGATAATTGATTATTTTCATTGACACAGGTGATATATTAATACTGATAGTTCGGAGACCTACTTTGAGAACCACTGCTAAAGGCAGTAGTAAAACAATTCAAAGCAACAATAACAAAACAATCTTTCTGTTTGCATTCATGAAGTTCAGTCTATTTCCTAAACCAGTTTATAGACAAAGATGGGTGTATAAGAAATGTTTATTGCAATTTTATTTGGAGGAGCAAAGCATACCCATAAATATGGGACTGGAAGATTCTGGTATATCCCTAAAATGGAATATTACATAGTCACTATAATTACATAAAAACATATCTCAGAAGTGTTTTCAAATTATAAAAATCAAGTAGCCCAGCAATGTGAATTTTTTATAAATATCACGTAATTGCATATGAATTAAAATCATACAGAAGAAAATACAATAATATGTTAACAGTGGTTATATCCTTGGCTGAAGTCAGATGGTAGAGAGTCTGTGGAAGGAATTTGACTTTGGAATTTATATTCTTCCAAAACTCTTCCATCAACTGTTTGTATCAAAGAAACAGTAATAGTTTTAAAGGATCTGTGCCTTTGCATATGGTAGTCCACCTAAGCTTAATGCTCTTCTACCTCTTCTTTGCCTGAAAAATAGCAGCCTGCTCAAGTATCTAATCTCTTTATGAAAATTTCTCCAAGTTTTTCCTCACTCAGTAACCCCACTATTGTGTGCTGAACTGTGTCCCTCCCAAATTCCTATGTGGAAGTCTTAACCCTTAGAATGTGACACTATTTGGAGATGGGACCTTTAAAGAGGTAATTAAGGTAAAATGAGGTTATATGGGTGGACCCTAATCTAACATGACTGGGTTCCTTAGTTTAGGACACAGACATGTGTGCACATAGGGGAAACACCACGTGAGGGCACGGTGAGAAGGCAGCCACCTACAAGTCAAGGAGAGAGGCTTCAGAAGAAACTACATCTGCCACCACCTTGATCTTAGACTTCTAGCCTCTAGAACTAAGTAATAAATTTCTGTTGTTTCGGCTACCCAGTCTGTGGCACTTTGCTATGGCAGAGTCCCAGGAAATAAGACACCACGATGCTTTGTTCATACCACCGCGAAACATTTGCTACATCACATTTTAATGTGCTTGTATTTCTATTTCTTGTTATCCAGTAGATTATAACACCTCTGTATTAGTTTTCTATGGTTGTTATAACAAAGTGCCACAAAGTTAGTGCCTTAAAACAACACTAATTTATTATTTTAGAGGGCCAGTACCAATCTCACAGAGCTAAATTCAAGGGGTCAGGATATTTCTGAAGGCTCTAGGGAATGATCCATTTCCTTGCTCATGCAGAATTCATTTCCATGTAGTTGTAGGACTGAGATCTCTTTTATTTGCCGTCTGTCAGCTGGAGACCACCCTTGGTTCCTAAACACTCCCTGCATCACAGAACTAGCAACAGAGTGGTGAATCCTTCTCACTGCCATTTCTTTGATGTCATCACATTTCTCTCTAACTGTAGCCAAAAGTTTCTTTGCTTTTGAAAATTCATGTGATTAGATTGGGTCCACCCAAATAATCCAAGGTAGTCTGTCTCCTCATCTCAAGGTTTATAATGTTAATTGCATTTGCAAAGTTGGTTGTTTTTTTTTTTTTTGCCATGTTAGGTACCATATTCACAGGTCACAGGGATTCAGCCATGGACACCTCAAAATTTAAGGGCAGATTTCATTCATTTTTTGCATCCTTTACCAAAGCTTGACAAATCGATTTTACACCAAATTTCTTACCTTGAACATGCAAATGAAAGCCAGGAAGAAAGAGAGAATGAGAGTAAGGGAGGGAGGGAAAAAGGAAGGAAAGAAGGAAAAACAGAAGAAAGGAAATAATGTATCCCCAACAGAACTTCACTTTGTCAGGTAGAAGTCCTAGCATAATGTTCAATACATAATGTTTAGTTCAGTTTAGTTAGCCATCTACTATATTAGAGCAGGCATATAAAAGGTATTTAATAAATGTTTTGAACAGATCTGAATCATAATGGTTATGAATTTAGCTGTTAATCAATTCACCAATGACTAATATACAGAGGTAATAACAATCAATTTCAGTAAACTGTATTATCTATCATGGTTGGAAAT
Source organism: Kogia breviceps (assembly GCF_026419965.1). Classification (NCBI taxonomy): domain Eukaryota; kingdom Metazoa; phylum Chordata; class Mammalia; order Artiodactyla; family Physeteridae; genus Kogia; species Kogia breviceps. The sequence continues at coordinate 67,526,853 of NC_081321.1, read as the reverse complement.
GAAATGCTTTTGCTAGTCAATTATTCTGGTTAGGTTATAAATCATATGATCCTCCATAATTTTAAAGTACTAAAATAAAATAAAATACTCTTTTTTTAAAAAAAAAATAACTGTTTTACAATAAAGAAAACCCTGAAATTCTTGAAGTGAGTCATATTATAAATATCTTTCAGAGCAATGTCACCAACTAGAGAGACACCAAATTCCAGAGAAACCAATATCTTTATCCTTTCCTGGAAAAACTGACTTATTCTACCAATGCTATTTGACCTTGGAGATGCCACAGTAATTTCTAGATTTATGTATAATCTTCCTAGAAAAAAAACTTAGTGAGTAAGTGGAATTTGTTATGTATTACTTTCAAAGCATACTGATGAGAAGATAATCTGTTTTAGCCATCTTGGTTGAGTTTTAAGGGGACATCCTTGAATAAAATGCAAAGGCCTTACTCAGCAGCAGATAATTACCGGAGTGCGATGGTTCATAGACCATCTGAGAAAACATGATGTCCTTGATGAAAGCATTGCAGGATTTCTCAGCAAGACAGGAATTATAGTCAAAAAGTTGCTTTCTTGACAGTTTTAGATTTTCTTCAACTAACTAAATTCTCATAGATCTCTTAGTATGGGTGTTGTCAGTGCATAGGTTTTCCTGTCAATTGTTTTCATGGCAGTCAATCTAAACAGTTTCACTTTAAGCTAAGCCCCTGGCAGCTATATATCTACTGGCAAGCATTTAAAAAAAAAAAAAAATCGAGAAAATCAGTATTAGGTTCTTTAGGTTAATATTCCAATTCCAGACACATTACATCAGTACACCTGAAGTGCTTTGCTACTATGGTAACCCATAATTCTGAAGTGCACAGATGATATTTATCATGCTCTATTTCTCACTTTGTGTACAGGAGGAAGCTCCTCCGTGCAGCCTCCGAAGAGCAAGGGTGGTGGCGCTGGGCCAGAGAAGGAAATGGGAGGACTGGAGAAGGATTGCCTGACTTTCAATTTCCTCAGTTTTCTCCCTTCTCCAAGTGACTATCCGATGAGAAGCATTTTTTCTTAATGCCATAAAGATGGATCTCAATTATCCATCATAATTAAGTTCAGAGTCAGAAAAAATGAAATCCACTGGTAATCAAAAACATTAATTTAATTATGAGTTTCAGTTTCCCCTCCTAACAATATTTAACAAATTTGCTGCAAAGAAACTAAGTGGAATTATTTCCTTTTCCCACTGTCATTCCTTTCCTTTTTCAGTTTCTACTAGAAGCGCCAAAGAATATAAGGAGGGAGTTTTCTGGATAATTCCCAAATTGGATAATCAACTTCTGAATGGCCTAGACTGAGAATAAGTTAAATTTTCTACACCAAAAGATATGTGCACCACACAGTATTTTATTGTAATTATATATTTTCTCACCATGAACTGTGTTTTTTATGTTACACATTTCATGCTCATCAATTTGGTGTGTGGGTGTGTGTGCGTATGTGTGTGCGTGTGCGTGTATGTGTGAGGAGTTGACAGTGATTAGTATGACATGGTAATGCTACAATTTAATGACCTAACATGCATAACATTTTTTTGCTCTTAAATTTTTATCTGGATGAAACATCCTTAATGTTCTATATTATCAAAGAACAAATAGAATTGTGACTTTATATTGCAGTTTGGTTACTAAGTTCATGTGTCATGTTTTGTTATGGTTCCAATAGTTACACCTGGCTTCTCTGTGAGTTGAGGGTCCAACATTGAGTTATTTCCTCTTGCATCTTTCTGATTTTATATTTAATACTAGATATAACAAACAGGTAATAAGCCCAGTCTCATACACATAATGGCTGAGGAAAATTCTTATTTTATTCTTTTTCCAATTCTTTAGAAACAGAGAGTTATTATCTCCTGAAGGTGTCATTTCTATGATTGCAAAATAAAAGCAAACATATAAACTCTATAGTTCTTGGAAACGTCTTGATAACATGTTTATCAAAGCATCTCTGGAAGGTTAAATTGCTGCTTTAGAACTTATTTGTCCTTAGGAAGTAGAATTTTATTTTTAAAACTTCCTTTTGTAACAGTGATTTTTTTGTAATCTGAAAAGAGTGCAACATGGGTGGAAAATTCTCCTTATTACCATGTTTCCAACATGCACCAGTATTTAAAAACAAAAACATGATTTGCTTACATTTTCCAGATGCTCATTCTTTTCAAAACTATTTATTAACTGATTGGTATAAGTGAAAATTAATCATACATAAACCCTGTTTGAAAGAAATCATATGTGAGGAACATAGGGTATGCACATAAATCACTAACATATTAATACACAGAAGGTGGAAAAAAGCAGAAGAGGGTATAGATAAAACACTATGGAAATTTAGAGGAATAAGAAATTATTACAGATTAGAAGAGATTTTGGAGGAGGAGATTAATTAATAATGAATCAAATATTTACTATGCACTTACTCTATGCTAGGGAAAGCAGATATAATTCTTTCCCCTTATAATTAGATGGGAGTTAGCAGTTGAGTTGGGCTTTGAAAATCAAGTAGGACTTAGAAGCATAAAGATAAATGAAAAGATGGTTATTTCAACTATGATTCACTTTTTCTTTATATATCTGTCATCTGTCTATCTATCTACTATTTCCAAAGTTGGACTGTCTGGATTTGGAACTTCAATTTGATTTTATGAATATTAAAAAAATACTGGCTTGAAATGACAAATAGACAAGCCTCTCTTCTCTCTCCTCCAATGTATGGGTGTGTGATCTGTCTTCAGTAGAATCACAGTGCTATCAGGAAATCCTTTTTACTCCAATAATTTGTTGCTTAATTTATAAATCCTGGGGGCATGAGTGACCTATAAGGTTCCCTTTGTCCCGCATATTCTGAGAGGTCAGATGTTGTGGAGTCCAGGACCACCTGCTTGCTACCTTACCTTCCCTGACATTAGCTGCCACAAGTATTTTAGTAGGGGGAGACATATTTCTGTCACCTGAATTTTAACCTGAAATATATACTTACATGACAAAAATATGAAACAGAGCTTCATAGAGTTGAATCAATGTTATTAGTATTTGTTTTAGCCACATCGTGGTGAAACTGACTTTTTTCATGTGGAGACAAACATTAGTTCTCTAGGGAAACAAAGTTCCAAATAGGCAGGTTATAAGCAAACTTTTGGAAAATACTTGTACTCACAAATGGTGGGCTGCATGTATTTGTCAAGAAAATATTAAATTTTGATAAACTTACTTGTTTGGTATCTTTCTCAGAATAAAGAATGTATCTTGGGGCTTCCCTGGTGGCGCAGTGGTTGAGAGTCTGCCTGCTGAGGCAGGGGACACGGGTTCGTGCCCTGGTCCGGAAGGATCCCACGTGCCGCGGAGCGGCTGGGCCCGTGAGCCATGGCCGCTGAGCCTGCGCGTCTGGAGCCTGTGCTCTGCAACGGGAGAGGCCACAACAGTGAGAGGCCCGTGTACCGCAAAAAAAAAAAAAAAAAAAAAAAGAATGTATCTTGAACAGCAGTGAAATGTCTGAATATAAACCATGAGCATCTTCTTTCGGCCTTGTCAGACACTTTTATTCAGTAGGTAAAGAAGACAATGACATTTATTTATTGTGATAGTTGTTTTAGCAGCCTCAAGGTTGATATAGCCCTGGAGGTATTTTTTTTTTCATTCCTCTATGTATGACTCAATATATTTCTCTTTCTTGAGGCTCACACAGAACTATAAAGAATGAATAATACATGTAGGAGGTGTTTATAATTTCTTCCTTTGGGACAATTACTTTCATCAATTATTAAGGGCTGATAATCAATGTTGATTATCTGAAAATGGGCTAAGAAAATTAGAAACTTGGTAGAAACATATGCAGTTTATGTACTAAGGGAGATTAATATAAATTAAGGAGGCAGTTAAAAGATTTAAAAAGGGCTTTGAGGAGGCTTATTTATCATTTCAGTTAGCCTTTGATGTTTGAGATGGGGATGCTGTCAGAGCAGCCTGTGGGACAGATAAGCATAGAGTGAGCTAGATGGTTAGTGAGCAGCAAGTTAAGCTAGTATAGCCAGAGTTGTTAGCAAGACCAGAAAGGATGAAATGATCGATAACATCATCAACCATGTGGGGATGTGGCCAGGCCTGAGTTTCTAGAGGATTGAGAGGATTTAGACTAATGTTCGGGAGGCAGACAGACCAAAGAGAAAGCATTTAGCCTTGAGACTGCTTGCAGAACGAAACAGAAAGGTGGGAGTTTGAGGGAAACTACATCCAACATAAGGTAGTGTCAGGTAATAACAGAGTGTTGCAAGAGCAACACAGAAGCAGCAGAAATAGTAGCAATAATAAGACTGGAATGTCAAAAAATTACTAGCAAGGGCTAATAATGAAAAAAATTAGCCCCTTAAAGATAAACATATATGTAAAGGTAAGTAAGCACAGTATTGGATATATGGTAAGCATTCAATAAATAATATTTGAAGTTGAATCTGAAATTCAGAAGGATTCCAGCAATCTGCAGCAGCCAACTTGTAGAGACTACTGTCATGTTCAATGAGGACAGCAAGAAAATATGTGATAATCCTAAAGGATCAGGAAAGAGACTTCGTTTCCAGTCACAACTACCTAGATGAAGACTTAGAATATTCTGAGAATGTTTTGATATTAAATTGCATTTGGGGAATCCCCTTAAGAAATTAAATTTATTTGTGACAAATTATTGTGTGATATTGCATATGTAAACATTTCCCCTTATATCACTGTTTTTTTTTTCCTTTAAACTAATCCCTTTTATAATTTCGAAAGTCTATTTTATAGAACTCTGTATGTGTTGAAAATTGGATCATCCTAAAATAGATACACTGAACCATACACTCATTCATTCATTTACTCAGCAATTATTTACTGTCTTTTTAAGGGTCAGGTATTATAAAACTTGTTGGTAAAGAGGGAGATTAAAACTTAGAAACATAACAATATACACTAAGAGCTCTGGAAGCATCAAAGAAGCAACCAACCTTCTTTGGAGGAGATACTTTCACATATGGGTTACAATTGGCAAGGTAAAGATGGTGGGGCAAGGACCTTCCACCAGGAAGATTCGTTTGCAAGAGACATAGAGATATAAAAGGGTCTGATGTGGTTGAGGAAATGGTGAGAAAAAAGTCATGTGGCCAGAGTCTAGCAATCACCAAAATGAGGTTCATTGGCATGGACCATGAAGCCCCTCAGATGTTGAGCTAAGAAGTATGGGTCTCATTCTTTACTCTGTCAAACCAACAGATATTCTGAACTACAGAAGTGACTTGATCTGAACTATGTTCTAGAATGTTAATTCCAGCAGTAGTTGAAAGATAGACTGGTGGGAAGAAAACTTAGGTCCAGGAGGGAGAAAACAGAGATAATTATCACAATTCTCCAAGGAGGAAATAAGTGCTTAAATATAAAGGTAGTGAGGATGGAAAATAGAAACCAGATTCAAATGTATTTCTTAAATTCATGGGATTTGTGTCTAGTTGGATATGGGAGGTGAGGGACAAGAAGTAATTGAGACTAGTTTGGAAGTATTCATTCTGAGAAATGGATTCAATGATGATGTAAATGAAGATTAATAATAGAAGAGGCTGTTCCAGATGGGAGGCAGAGAACATTCTGGATTAGCTGTGCTAGATCACTGCTTCTATAGGAAAACATTTTTATCCAACTGGCATCCAAACAGGGACTAACACTGTCAGGGTATTGCTTGGTAAGCCAGACTTAAACATAAAATAGAAATCACACATAAGAGATATGTTCAATTACTTATGCTTTGGCACGAGTGGCAGGCAACTTTCTTATGCAGTGGTATGAGCAATGGCAGCATCTCTTGTTTCCATATTTTTCCTTTAATGTTTTCCCATGCATGGCAAGTTTTCCATATGCTCGGCTGGGTAGATTCTTGTTGCCATATGGCAGCATGTAATATGAGAAAAAAATCATAAAGAAGATCCTTCTAAATGTCTAAAGGGATTGCTCCTGGAAAATCATAATTCCATGCTGGGTTGCAGAACTAATTCTTACTAGGCAGAATGTCTGGGTTAAGAGGTTGGCCAGTGCAGGAGCCATTAATGTATGGTTGCTGAAGATCTAGTAAGTTTCCTATATTTCTTACCCCAAAGATAGACAAATTGAACACAAAATCAAAACAAAATTGGTCACAGCTTGATACTCTTGGGGATAACTTTACTCTTGCATAGGGGAAAGTTAGACAAAGAGATACAGTGCCTGCTTTTGCTGAATTATCCCTTGTAGAACTGAATATCTATTTCTTCTCAGTTCAACTCAGCAAACATTTTTATGAGTATCTAGGTATCTGGAGTATTAAAGATGAAGACACTGTGTGAGTAGCACTGTGGTTATGGTATCAGACAAATCTTGTGTGAAGCCTGGTTCAGTGGCTGTGTGTTCTCAGGCAGATCACTTCACTTCCTTGAGCTTCAGTATCCTCATCTCTAAGATGGAGGTAATAGTGCCTACCCTACAGAGGTATCAAGAACATTAGAAATAATATCTGTAAATGTTTTATGATACTACCTGTCACAGTAAATGGAAGTCATTGTTATTTTGGCTTTCACATCTATACGTACACCAAGCCTGGTAATTACCTTCAGTGATAAACAACTTCCAACTATATTTGGATTTTATTCTTTTATTTTGTATGTATTGACCAAATACATTTAATGTGAATTTAGGAAGTTTCAAACAGCTGTTTTCACTAAATTTGGGGCTCTATGTGACGTTTTACTCACTGGTGATAAAACTAAGTAGTTTAAAAGATGGACATTGTGTGATCATTCAAAATGTTTGTTATTCTCCAAAATGATATGGTTTTGAATAATTGTACAGTGGTGAGGAAGTTTATTAACAGGGAGATAGTGACTTGCTTTTAAAAATGAATGTGCAGATTCTTAAAAATTTAATTCACTGAAATTAAAGATAAATGTTCAGCTATTTAACATTTCTGGTAGCACTGGAAGGATACATGGATGTTTTACTTATTACCAATAATTTTGAAACACAAATTGGCATTACTCCGTTTTGTTTTGTTTTGCTTTGTTTTCACTGAGATAATGCTGGTAACAAGAAACCACAAGGATCTCAACAGGTTCCAACAATAAACATTTATGTTTCTCTCTCATGGGTCTCCGGGTCAACTGCTGTTTGGCTGATCTTGGCTGGGGTCCTCTGCTTGAGCTAGTGTAGGCTAAACTCCCAGCTTTGGTTTGGATTCAATTCTACTCCACGTGCTCTAGTCCAGGATTCAGGGGGGAAAGGGCTACATTGGGCACACTTTTCTGGAAGAGTCTGAAAATTCTAGGAGGCCAAGTCAAGTGACACAATCACCTTTAGAGCCCTCCATGGTATGTGGTGTGTATATGTTCACTTAACCCCATCTGCAAAGGCAGGCCAAATACCTAGACCGAATGTTATTGGGGTGGGGACATATGTACCATGTCAAAGGAAAGTACCACAAAATCGAATGCCAAAGGGTATGGATGTGACTCTGTTAGAGGGCAGTAATGAAGAATTGGGAACAAAGACCCAATATACATTATACAATAAAAGCTATGTTGACTCAACCACGCAATGAATCAAATGAGCTTTATGTTATTCTCTTTAAAAAAAGCTAACATGAATACATTTAATAATTTCTGCCCTTTTGTACAATGACTATATAGTCTTTATTTCATGTAATAGATATTTACTGAAAACCTACTTCCAGGACTGCTTCATAATGTAGGGCCAGCTGTGCTCTAGGTTGCTATGTGAATGGAGCCCCTTGAGACTATGCCACACAGTTGCCCTGTCTCATGATGTTAGAGTACAAAGAACTGAGGAAAGACAGTTCTAGAATCCTACCGATGCAACTCTTGGTCCACACTGTGCTGACATTAGCATCTAGGGGTCACAGATCAAATGTTTGTAAGAGGACACCAGACAGTAACATAAATGGGAAAGCAGATTGGTTATTGAGCAACAGGTATAATAAACTGCTTGTATTATGATTAAGAACAACATTTATATTTGCCTAGTACATGCCTTTTAAAACATTGACTTGAACAAAACTTTATCATCAAGGATGAGTTTGTCAAACAAGGAAGATAGGCAGACATTAATCAAAGTAATTATGTAAACTGAGATGTAATTAACTATAAGGTGTACTACCAAAAAAAATTGTGAAAAGCAAAAGTGAATAATGGATTCTTCTCTAGCCTGGAAAAACTTATCCACGTGGAAGCAAAACATAAGCAAACCCTCTGGGTCAGAGAGGAACTTGGAGCTGAAGTAAGATGGAACTGAAGTAAGAACAGTGGCAAGGGTCATTTTGGTTTCCTTTTAGTGAACCATGTTTTCAGTTTAAAAGCACCACCTATAATTGGTACTAATTGTCATTACATATTTTAATGTATGGATAGTATATAAAACATTCTGTACATATATTGCCTATAGGGAAAGGAATTATGTGGCAGGGGAATGAACAGGAGGAAAATTATGAGAATATTTTTTAGAGAAGTTTTAGGTTTACAGAAAAAAATGAGCAGAAAGTATACAGAGTTCCCATATGACATGTCCCCCCTTTCCCATCAACAGTTTCCCTTATTATTAACAACTGGCATTAGTGTGGTACAATTGATGAGCCAATATTTATCAATTACTACTAACTAAAGTCCATAGTGTACATTGGGGTTCACCCTTTGCATTGTACATTCTATGGGTTTTGACAAATGTATGATATGTATCTACCATTCAGTTTCCTACAGAGTAGTTTCACTGCCATAGAAATCCTCTCTGCCCGACCTGTTCATCTCTCCCTCTCTCTGAATGGAATGTTACTTTTTACAGTATATGTTTGTGGTCCATTTTAACCTTGTGGCCTGGGTATATATAACTTAATTAACAATAATAATTAAAATTTTTAATTCCTAAGGCTTATAACAATAATCACATGGAAACTTCACAAACCGGTAGCAGAGAATTGTACCACAGATCAAGACTGTGTTGGCAGAGGCAAGCATGCCCTCAAACAACAAGCACAAGCAGGCCATTGGTCAGGCTCAGAGATAGTGGGTGAGAAGTCATAATGCACAGGGAGGGTATCAATTTTAAACAAGGGTGGATGATAGAGAGTTAAAAATGTGGGCCCAGAGTACACACATATGAACCATGTGGTGCAATGATTAAGGCTGTTGAACCCATGAGTGTTGAAAAAGCTGCATATCATTACTGATAGGACCCATGATTTCTGCACTGGAGGTAGACCGCGTTAACCCAGCCCTGTCATGGCCTATGCAAATGTGTGTTAGAGTTTTGCTTGGAGTTCTGTGGGAACACAGAGGAGGACACAGAGTTAAATCAAAAAAAAAAAAAAAATGTGTCCCAGCGACAGAATGTGATGAAGCACTGGACTCCATTACAGTCACAAATACCTATTGAACAGAGATGCTGAGTTCTATAGCATTATCACTAGAAGACAATGAAAGGACTTTCAACTATTAGAATATTTTGCTTATTTTTACTAGATAGTATGAATAAGTAATTTCTGTCTTCTTTCATTCCTAATAATTGGATTTTATTGTTTAGCGACACATCAAGTATCAACCAAACTAAATCTCAACCCTTCCATTTATCTAGCTTCTGAATTTCTTTTCTACATTTCTAGAACAAATTTATGCTTTCATTCCCTTTCAAAATGCATGAAAACAGATTAAGTTGATATTGAAGAGATGACATAATGTTATAAACTACCAAAGAACATGAAATGCAGAAGAACTGAATTTAATCATTTTAGGTTAAGAGAATGGGGAAAGAAATCTCAGCCGTGTGTATTAACTATGTGCTTCTACTCACTATATTTGGTTTAGTAGGACATATGCAAATCAGCCCAGCCAGAGAATGCACATATGTTGGAGTTACTCCATGTGTTAATCTGCTTTTGTTGAACAAGTAACAAGTTGTTGTGCAAGTAAAATGTTCCACTCTTACACATCTGACCTCTTGCCAAAGCCTATTTATTTTACTTCATAGAATTTCAAAAATCCAGCTTCTTGTCTGCATTTCCACAGCAGTAGTCTTTATCTAGCTGCAATAATTTCTGGCATAAAGTCTCTGATCACTGAGTGACCTTTAAAAATGCAAATTTTATCATGTCTCCTGCCTGCTTAAAGCTCTTCACTGATTCTCATTGCTCTTAGAATAAAGTAAAGAATCCCTCTCATGGCCTCAGTGCCCTGTGTCAACAGTCGCTGTCCACTGCACTAGCCTTCTCTGTCACATCCTCCCTCCCAGCAACTCAGACGGTTCACATTCACTCTCGCCTCCACCAGGGAACTCTTTTTCATTCTCTCCCACTCCTTTGCTTGGTTGTAACCCACAAAACCCAACTCTGACTAATTTAAGAAGGGGAAAAAAATATGAAAAGATGTTTGGAGTCTCACAGAATTATTGGGAAGGCTCTAGAGAACAAAGCTTGTGGCCATGCTGCCAGAACCACATCCCAGATCACTCCAGACCTGGTGCAGTGCAGACATCACGGTGCTCAACGTCAAGCCCCATATGTGGCTATTTACTCTGCCAAGTCTGTTGCCCAAGCAACTCATTATTGCTGCATCAGCTGATACCTACAGAAAACATCCCTTCCATTTCCCATTCATCTTGTGTCCCTCGTTCTCAATTCAGTCTTTCATATATGTATATGAATGTGGCTGCACTTTAACCACAAAGGATGCTGCAAAAATGAGTATCTGGCATTTTTAACTTCTTTTTCACTGGCATGGACTCTGCCCCTACAAAAACTCATTAAATGATAAATTTTCGAATAAAGGGATTTAGATGCTGTCTGGCCAAATAACAATATTAGTTAATTCCTACTCATTCATCAGCACACAGCTGAAGTATAACTCTCTTGAGGATGTCCCTATGGGTCACCCCCTCCTCCCATTCCAGGTCAGGTCTCTTAGTAGTTACACTTTCACAAAACCCTCTACTTATTTTCCATAGCATTAACACTATTGTTATTAAATGATTAGTTGCATAATTCTTTGCTTAATTCCTGTCTCTCCCTGCTAGAATTTAAGATCCATGAAGATAATCACTATGTCTATCTTAGTCAAACCTTTATATCTATATATAGATATATAGTGGATGCCTAATAAATATGTTTTCAATGAATGAATGATGCAATGAATGACATAGTCCTCTTTAGAATGTTTTCCAAACAATATTGTCTACAGTTTAAGGGATTCCCTACTTGATGGCAGCTTATAAACTACCCATTTCTTTTGTTGAAAAACTAGAGAGGAAAGGTGTACGGTTGGGAAAAACAACTTTTGCTCTGCCTTCTTAGGTTCAGTAGCCGGAGTCTGCAAATTAAAACGGCAACTGATAGATTAACAGAAAAAGGTTTATTATGCATTCACATGGGGCCTCCAAAATGAAAAAAACAGTGAAAAGATGCGGTTAGGCTTGAGAGCTTATATATCATTTTAACAAAGTCAATAAACTGTGGAGAGGCGACAAGATAGAGAGAAAGGGGTTTGGGCTTCTAAGGGCAGTAAACTGTGGGAAGGTAAATATACGAAGAAAGCCAATGGAAGATGTGTTGTTTAGTAAGGTCTGTTACACAGACTAGAGTTGGTGCCATCTCTGGTTGATGAGTTGAGTTGTCTTCAGTGTTTAAGGGTCATTGTTCTCTTCCTTGTATGGAAGAGGGGAGGGGGAACACCTTTACTAAGATAAATTTGCTTCCTACTTTTAGGCAGAAAGGCAGAGTGCAGATATTTGCCCTCGTGTCTATTGTTTCTTAATTGTCCTCAGCTCAAAGTAATTCTTATGCTAAAGTGACATATTTTGAGGTAGCATGTTTGATCCATTTCAGAGGATAAGCCTTACATGTATTAAACAAATTTGCACTATCATTTAGGTTAAGATGCCAATTCAGCATGCATATAAAAGAACTTAAAACTTCCTTTGGATTAGTTTCTTAGTTTTATTTTTCTAAAGTTTTTACACTTAAACTCATTTATAGAACTTTCTCAAAAACTTTTTTTTTTTAGCTATGTTACCCAAGTCTCACACCTCTCCCTTAATTTCCAAAATTATCTTTTCTACCTATCTTTCCCCTAGTTTAGGCTTCTGAAGGATTTTGCACTGCCTTACAGTGATCATCTGCATTTTTTCCAATAGGCAAGTTCTTGCTATTCTTTTCAGAGTATACATGGATGCCACATTTTCATATAGATCACAGTTATGAAGATCACAGATCATGCTTTGCAGAGAAGCAATGTCATAATTTGGGGTTCTGTTTTTAACTAAGGGCTAAACACCACATATAACAAGTAACCCCCCCCCCAAAAAAAACAAAACAAAAAAACAAGTAAACCCATTAATGTATGGCAACTATTAACTTTATAATCATGCAAAGTAGGGAAATTATGTTCCAAGCCCTATAAATGAACTTAAGTAAATAAGCAAATAGGTAATGGGACTCACTATTAAAATTTGCTGGGCTTCCCTGGTGGCGCAGTGGTTGAGAATCCTCCTGCCGATGCAGGGGACACGGGTTCGTGCCCCGGTCCGGGAAGATCCCACGTGTCGCGGAGCGGCTGGACCCGTGAGCCATGGCCGCTGAGCTTGCGCCTCCGGAGCCTGTGCTCCGCAACAGGAGAGGCCACAACAGGGAGAGGCCTGCCTAGCACAAAAAAATAAATAAATAAATAAATAAAATTTGCTAGATTTAAAACCAGTGTACTAGCTATTGAATGGACAGTTTTACATGTATGAGTGGGTGAATAAATCTGGTTTTCTTGTGCATCTGCTTTAATTGTTCTTATCTCTTCTCCACACTTCCACTCTTCTCTCTACTTGAAAATTACTCTTGGAAAGGGCTCAATTATTCAATAAGTATTTATTGATCCACTCTGTGCAAGGTGCTAGATTACACTGTTGAGCAAAACATACCCTTCATTGTCCCTCATGGAACTTACAGTCAATGAAAACTCAGAAATTTTGTATGGAGGGTCTTCAAAAAACTAAAATTAGAATTGTCATATGATCCAGCAATCCCACTCCTGGGCATATATCCAGACAAAACTATAATTGGGAAATATACATGCACTTTTATGTTCATAGCAGCACTATTTACAATAGCCAAAACATGGAAGCAATTTAAACGTCCGTCGACAGATGAATGGATAAAGAATGAAATAATGCCATTTTCAGCAATATGGATGGACCTATCATATAGGTCCTATCATATCTCAGTAGTAGAGATTATCATACTAAGTGAAGTAAGTCAGACAGAGAAAGACAAATACCATATAGCACTGAACATGTGGAATCTAAAATATGACATAAATGAACTTATCCAAGAAACAGAAACAGGCTCACAGAGATAGAGAACAGACTTGTGGTTGCCAAGGGGGAAGAAGGTAGGGGAGGGATGGATTGGGAGTTTGGGATTAGCAGATACAAACTTATATATAAAATGGATAAACAACAAGGTCCTATTGTAAAGCACAGGGAACTATATTCAATATCCTCTAATAAACCATAATGAAAAAGAATATGAAAAAGAATATACATATATGTCTATAACTGAATCCCTTTGTTGTTCAGCAGAAACTAGCATGACATTGTAAATCAACTATACTTCAATTACTTAAATAAAATAAATTTTAAAAAACTCAGGAATTTTACTGAACTATGGCAGATATTTATTAAAGAATCACATTGACACACAATTACTATCTACGACTGCACAATTACATAATAACTATCTGCTGTGAGAGACAAATATGGGAGAATGAAAGCATTTAGAAGGGTTTGTTACCTAGTCTGGAACAGTCAGGAAAAGCTCCCTTGAACAATGTTAAAACAGGCAAAAGTGCATGCAGGTATAGCAGTGGGATGGGGTATAGTGAACGTGACAAGATGCAGGCACTAGCACTTGATGACACTGGAAGGTGTCTGTGGACTGAATGAATAGAGGTTGTGTGTGTATGTGTGTTGACAAAGATTCTCTTCTTGACCAAACTCTAGTCAGGCTCCTCTGAACTCTCTTCTCAACTAGGCCCTGATTTTTGAGCTTCTGTGTTCGTATCTGCGTTGTCCAGTTTTAGCAAGAATCTTGCTAAGTCCGTTTAGCCAGAATCTCCTACTCTCAATATCTGATCAAGTTCCTCATCCTCTACCATTCCCCAGGTGATGTCTGATCACCCGGACTTGCCTTCAGCAAGAGCCTAGTTGGGTTGTTATAGCCAGAAGAGTCTAGTTGGGTTGTTATAGCCTGAATCCTCCCCAATCCTTGATATTTCCTTTTAGTAATTTTCCATCCACTGATACCTGCCTCCTGCTTTTTGGTTATAAATTGTCATTTTCCCTTGTTCTATTCAGAGTTAAGCCCAATATCTCTCCATTACTGCAAAACCCAAACGTGGTGGTCCAAATGCCTATCATGATAGCCCCCCTGAATAAAGTCCACCTTACTATCTTTTTTTTTTTTTTTTTTTTTTTTGCGGTATGCAGGCCTCTCACCGCTGTGGCCTCTCCCGCCGCGGAGCACAGGCTCCGGACGTGCAGGCCCAGTGGCCACGGCCCACGGGCCCAGCCGCTCCACGGCATGTGGGATCTTCCCGGACCGGGGCTTGAACCCATGTCCCATGCATCGGCAGGCGGACTCTCAACCACTGCGCCACCAGTGAAGCCCACCTTACTATCTTTAACAAGTATCATGAATAATTCTTCTTTAACAGTTTAAATATTTCTTTTTGTGCTAATTCCTCAGCTCTCTACCTTATGCATGGCTCATCACCAATAGCTTAGAACCATGAGGTAGAGATAGCTAAATATATGGGTAAAGTTGGCCTTGAGTAGAGGGTAGGCATGGCATAGACCAATGAATGAAGGAAAAAGTGAAATGCCAAGCAGCTAACTGTACTCTAGAGCTGCACATCAGAGAATAATGGTATCTCCTATTTGCCTGGCCATTATTTCTGTTTCTTTTAACAAGAGGGGTGTAGCTTTTGGGTAAACTAAACTCCTTGATCCATTAATCTCACATCTGCCTCTGTTCCATCTCCCACACCATGCTCTCTGCCTGGAATGCCCTTCTGGCCCGATTATCAATCTTTTACCTTGATATCAAATTTGAAATCTTTCAAATTCAAGTGGTTCTTTTTCTCTCTCTCTTTCTTTCTTTCTTTTTTTTTTTTTTTTTAACTTCAAAGCTCATGATTTTTCAGCTATAGCAAGAGGTTGACTCTCCTGGTTATTGTCCTTTGCACCATATGCTCTAAACTTCTTGCTCCCTTTAAATAAATAAATAAATAACCACTTGTATTTCTATTTAAATTGTTTGGGGCCCACAATCCCTTTATTATTCATACTGTTAAGTGCTTAGGATAAATTATAAGGATTTAATTTTCTTGTTGTGAATTTGCTTGCCTCAGGCTGCTGCCAAATGTATCCAGGAACATTAGCAATTTGCAGCTGTTCCAAACCACCATCATTTATAAAACAAAAACCAAACTGCACTATGATTACATAGAAATTAGAGCAATCAATAGACATAGTGTTTCCCTTCACAATACATATAACCCGGTAGATTATAAAATAGGCTGTTAGTGCAGAGCTATATACTTGTATTATTCATTATTATTATTATTTTTTTTGCGGTACGTGGGCCTCTCACTGTTGTGGCCTCTCCCGTTGCGGAGCACAGGCTCAGCGGCCATGGCTCACAGGCCCAGCCGCTCTGCGGCATGTGGGATCTTCCCGGACAGGGGCACGAACCCGTGTCCCCTGCATCAGCAGGCGGACTCTCAACCACTGCGCCACCAGGGAAGCCCTATTCATTATTTTTTTATGCACAAATGTATGAGCTATGGCAGGTATAATGAGAATGGAACTGAGTAGCGAATCCAGTCCCCGTTCTATATAAGGGCAGTCTTATGACCTTGAGCAAGATACCCACCTCCTTTAAGTATAAGCTTTTCTATATGTAAAACTGGAATGATCAACCCTTCCCTGACAGGGTTGTTAAGCAGATGTGAAAACTCTTTGGAAATGCAAAATTTAAGGTGTGATAATGGTTATTGAACCCAATAAAATAACCATAGATTTGCATAGTAAAGTATGTTTAAAATGGTACTGATATTACATACATTTCCTGCAATTGGATGAAATCATCTTTACAAGAGGGAAAAACTGAAGCTGGCTGTGTTGTTTTCTCCTTGGCAGATGTTGCTGTGTGATACGCTTTGTTCTTTTGGGAAAGCCTCAGAAAACTGCACATTCGTTTTAGCACTAGCTGTATGCCTGTGTGAGATACCAGAAAAAAGATTAGCCTTCTGCAAGAAATATGCTGAACAGTGCATCAAACCCGTTAATGCACTGAATCTATCAGACCTAATTTCTGGACTGCTTGATTTGTAGTTGCTAAAATTTACATGTTATTGTAATAAAAATTAAAATAGGCATTTAAGTAAATTTGTTGTTTGTAGAAATTAGCATTGATTTAATCAAGCTGCATTCAAGATCTTCGTACAGAAGTTTTGTTTATCAATGAAAAAATAAATTTTAAAATATTATACAACCACTTGAAAAACAACAACTGATTATCAAAGATGAGAAGGCTGGTTCTTGGCAGAATTTCAAAAGGACTTTAAAAAAATGTATTTAATATGTATGAATAAATTAATCAATCCTCTCACCATTCTAGTGATGAACTTAAAGTAATAAAATATATGATACCAGTTTTCTGCATAAGGATACTAAAGTAGAAAGGTTATTACATGCTCTAGGCCATTCTAAGAATCAATGTCTGAGCAGGGGAAAAAAAAAAAAAAACTTTGGTATTTGCTCTGGCTCCTAAGAAGGAAGTAATGTCATTTGGACTTTGTTTTTCTATTTGGGGCTTTTAGTGGTCTACTTCAGATTTACTACACTCACATGTTATTTGTTTTGCTTTGTTTTGCTTTTTTTATGCACTTTTTAAATTTTAATTTTTTATTGATGTATGGTTGATTTATAATATTATGAGTTTCAGGTATACAACATAGTGATTCAGTATTTTTATAGATTATACTCCATTTAAAATTATTACAAAATAATGGCTATATTTCCATTGTGTTGTACAATATATTCTCATTGCTTATTTTATACACAGTAGTTGTATCTCTTAATGCACATGTTATTTGTATTCTCCTCTCCTCAAGCCACTTAATTTTCTCTCAAATAATATTTAACAAGGAAAGCAAATATCCATATGCGGCATAATGCACATAGGTTGCTTAATACATAGTATTTGATTGAATTGCTTAGAGTATAATTAGAAGAGAAGAGGCGGCTACTTTAGTGAAACCAAAAAGAGGAAAATGTTCAGTTTGCTATATCTCTTTATTTGGTAGGCCTCTGGAAGACTGACTTCCTAAAGGGTACCTGATGGTCATTTCTATTTTGCTTGTTTAACAGTATTCTCTTCACCCAGGCTGCTATTTCATTTGGTTTTAAGTGATGCTGTCTGTGTTTCAGCATGGTGAGGGAGTCCTGCTGCATCTGTTTGATTATTACCTGGTATGCCTGGTCCCAGAATGGGCTTCATTCCCAAAAGGCAGGTGGGGAGTTGATCACACAACTACTCTACATGGATAACAGTAGAAGCTGCTACATTATTTTTATGCCATCTCACCCAGCTTTTTCAAGAATATTACATTTTTATATGATGTTGTTTGTATCTATCAGAAAATAAGCTTCAGTGAATTGTGAAAATACATCTGTTACGTTTTTATATGACACTTGGTTCTTTTTTTTTTTTTTTTTTTTTTTTGTGGTACGCGGGCCTCTCACTGTCGTGGCCTCTCCCGTTGCGCGGCACAGGCTCCGGACGCGCAGGCTCAGCGGCCATGGCTCACGGGCCCAGCCGCTCCGCGGCATGTGGGATCTTCCCGGACCGGGGCACGAACCCGTGTTCCCTGCATCGGCAGGCGGATTCTCAACCACTGCGCCACCAGGGAAGCCCCTGACACTTGGTTCTTAATTGAACATAATTCATAGTAGTGTTTCCCCATACCTAACTGAGTCATATACATATTTCTATCATTCAAACACTTAATTTTATCAATTAAGCAATAATACATAACATTAGGTAAATGTTTCCTACTGCTTTAATTATCTAAAAACATCTGTTAAGAGTTGGAATAGATTAACAGGATGTGATACACCAGCTAGTCATAACCAGATTTGTATTACTACAAGCCAAAAAAAAAAAAAAGCAATACAAATAAGTAAAAGCTGAAAATGAAAGCTTACTTGTAGATCAACTGAGGTGAGGAGAAAATTTTTTATTGTGTTTTGGTCCATTCGTGTATGGTGAACTGAGTTTGGGCCATCAAAAATAGCTTTAGAAAGAAACAGATTGATTCATACAGGAAGGATATAAGGGAATTTTCATGACCACACTAACCAGTTCATTTATGACCCAAGAGATGGCAGTTTCATGTATGAGAAGAGATGTGGAGAGAATAAGGAAGAGCAGGAAAAAGAAACCAAACTACTAAAAGAACTGAAATGAAACCAAAAGAGAAAGCTTAGAGCAAATGGATTTAGACTTGAAGGAGAAAATGGAATATGAACAGGGAATGCCTTTGGGTATTTCAAGGTCTGTTGGGACAAATATTGTCCATAGCTATTTGTGACCTCTGAGTCCAGATAATACATATGGTTGTAAACTTCACAGGTGATTTTGATCACATAAGAGTTAAATTCAGCATTGGACACCTCAGCATTCCTTAAAAAGAATCATTAAAAGGAGCTTAGTCCTTGGACTTAGTTGAGTACATTATTTTAGTATCTTGAGTATGTATCTTGTCACATGTGGTTTTTTCAAACATTTTACTATGTTTATTATACAAGTTATATTTAATGTAAAAAATTATAATAAGTGGAGAAGCAAAGCAAAAAATTTTAACTTTCACTGTGAGATATGTAATGTTACTGTTTTGTATTATATATTCCCCAAATTTCATATTTCATATACATATACATACACACACACCACACAATATTTTATATGATTTCATAACATTTTTTTCAGTTTTCTTAAATATCTTTCCATATCTGAACATATTTCTGTTTTAAATATTTATCTTAGGGCTGCCCTGGTGGTGCAGTGGTTGGGGGTCCACCTGCCAATGCAGGGGACACAGGTTCGTGCCCCGGTCCGGGAGGATCCCACGTGCTGCTCAGTGGCTGGGCGCGTGAGCCATGGCCACTGAGTCTGCGCATCCGGAGCCTGTGCTCCGCAACGGGAGAGGCCACAACAGTGAGAGGCCCGCGTACCGCAAAAAATATATATATATATATTCATCTTAAGTAGGTATTTAACCTCTCTCCAGACTGATTTTGTCAACCTTATTCATTTTTCATGCAAAATTTACTTAGCACCTACTATGTTCCAGGTAATGAATAACACAAAGTCTCTGTTCTCATGAAGCTTACATTGTAGACAGATAATAAACAAGTAAAAGACATCTCCAACGAAAAGATTATATCAACTCAGAGAGTTGAAATTGCTACGAAGACAATAAAAGGAGACAAGTGTGGTAAAGGGTCATGAGTGGGAGAGGGGAGTTGTGAGGCAGCAGTCCCCAACATTTTTGGCACCAAGGACTGGCTTCATGGAGGGGTTGGGGGAGGGGGTGGTTCAGGCGGTAATGCCAGCAGTGGGGAGCGTCAGATGGAGCTTCGCTGGCTGGCCTGCCGCTCACCTCCTGCTGTGCAGCCTGATCCCTAACAGGCCTCAGATCGGTACCTGTCTGTGGCCTGGGGGTTGGGGACCCCTGTTGTAAGGTATCTTGTAAGGTATCTTGTCTTGGGCTACTGTGAGAATTATGTATGTAAAAGGTTCTGTATGATGCCTGGTGTATGGTAAGTACTCAAATAGAAAAAATGATAATAATGATAGTGACAGAGTAATGCATTATGGTAGTGCCTACTGTTAAAAGAGAAACTGAGGCATATTAAAATTTTTAAGGGTTTATTTGAATAAAAATTGATTTGAATGTGGCAGTGCCAAACTGCAGGTGGTTAGGAGCACTCCACCCACAGTAGGCAGAGGAAGGACTTTTATAGAGAAGAAGCGTTAGAAAACTTAGTTAATTATTTGATTGACTACAGCTTAGGTGGCTGTATTGCTTGGTAAGGCCTAGTTTCCTATTTGTGATTGGTCGTCCTTAGGTTTCAAATTCTTAACCTTGAGGCATTTCAGGCTTAGATTTTGGTTTGCTTACATAGGCTACTAAGGCATTAGGCCATGTCAGTGTAATGGCCTTCTTGTTTAATTAATTTAACACTACATTTGAATATTATGTAACTGTTGTATTCATTCTTTGGCCTCTTGTTGCCCCTGTCCCCAGTTAGCCATCTTCCAAATGATGCTTTCCCATTTCTGATAAACTCTTATTATTAAACATTACAATTTTTAGTATCTTTTGTTTACAATTTTAAATTTCTTGAGGGTCAGAAATAACCTTGGAAGTAAGAAACAATTAAGGCAACATTAAATATACCACTCATTTGTAAAGGCCTTAAAAATGTTGTTTAAGTGAATTAAAAAAATTGGACTTACCTGTTATAAACAGTAAAATTAGTCTTCATAGCAGCCTACAGATTTACAAACTTGTTTTTTTTTTTTCAAATAAAGGAGGTACTTAGTTGAATTAAGCAATTCTCAGAGGTTTTTAGGGAAAAATTATGTCCTGTATCGTTTCTTATCATCCAATTTTGCTTCCCAGACACAGACACAACTCTTATCTGTTTTTGTTTCCCTAGGTATTCATCTTTTTGCTCTCTCCAAAGATTCTTATACTGCTCTAAATCAATTTTGCATATTTATTAACACCCTCTGGTTGCACAAAGATCAGCTCTCTGTTGCATAACTCTTCTCCATACACTTATCTCCTTTCTCATCTTCTTAATATGGCTATATCCTAGTTTTGGTTACATCATTCATTACTGTTTACATTTAAAAACAAAGTAAGGACTTTCATGCAGAGTCAAGAAGTGGTTATATATCCTTTCTCATGCAACTTTTTGATTTTCTTAGAATTAATACTTTCTTATTTGCCTGGTTTTCTACGTATTTAAGTTTTGTCCCTATGCTTTATGCCGTTATAAACACATTGACAGTATTTTCCAAAATGTCAACACATCAAATCACTATCAGCTTGCTGTTTTCATGGTGGCCATTTTCCCAGAGAACTCAGTCCTTCACTCCCAACTGGACTGGTTAATCAGGAGGTTAGATGCACAGCTGCCTTTGGGAACCTCTTTGACCTCATGGAAATTCTCTCTTCCTCTTTCCTTTGTTAATTTCTCTCTTTCCTGGAGGGCCCATCCTCTAGCAAGTTCCTAAGAAGGGGTAATGATGGAGAAATCATTCTTTTACACTTGATTGATAATTAGAGGCATCTGGTTTCTAGATTAAAAATTATTTTCTCTCAGCATATTGAAAGCTGTGCTACAATATCTTTCTAGTGTCATTCAAGTCGATGAAAAACTTATTTTTATGCCTTCTTGAGTACCTGTCTTAACTTTTAAAGAGTTTTTAGTATCTTTTTAAAATCCCTGATATTCTGAAATGTTATAATGATGCATTTTGGCATAGATAATTTTTATTATTTCTCTCTCTCTCTCTCTCTTTTTCTGCAGGATATTCTGTGAGTTCATTTAATTAGGAGATTCAGGTAGTTCTGAGTAAATTTATGTTAGTACTTTGAGGTTTTTTATAAGTTACTCTTAAGTTTTTCTTTCTGTTCTTCTTTTTTGAGGTATCTTTTATCTAATGTTGAACCACTATGATCCTTTAATTTTCTCATATTTTCTTCTTCTATTTTCCTTCACTTTGCTTTTTGGGAAATATTCTTAGCATGATTTTCAAGCCATTGTCTTGATATTTTGAAATCTCAGGTAGACATATATACAAATACATATATAATAATTGGAGTTTTTTCCCATAATTTGTTTTTTCGTCTACCATCCTGTTCTTTCTTTAAGGATATTATATTTCCGGTTATCTCTATGAGAATATTAGGTTATGTTTGGTAAATCGTCTTCTGTTTTTTATATTGTCTCTACTCTTTCATGTTTTTCCTTGTGTTTATTTTGATCTTTTTCTTTCAGACAACTGCTATTGAGACCCACTTAACAACTCAGTTTGTATAAAGCAAGGAGAAGCACCTATTTTGAGCAATTTGACATCACCTTTTGTTGTATATTCAGCAGGTCAACTCTCTGGCAGAGACTTTTCTCCAGAAGACAGAAGCTCCACATATTCCAGGCTCACTGATACTTATTTTCTATTTTAAACACAGAAACTAGCCTGTAGTACTGAAGGCAAGACATACTGGCAAGGGGTTGCTAGACTTATAGAAGCACTATGATCAGACACACTGTCTGTCCACTGGAGAGTAGAAGGGTCAAAGGAGAGATAACAGAAATTCGCCTCCTACTTGTGGAATGTGCTGGGATGCATTGATTCTTTTTTTTTTTTTTACAAAGACAAACCTAATCTCTTACCATCCAGGAAAGAGGGAAACCTGCCATTTTGGTCATAGTTATAGGAACTAGGCACTTCCAGAAAAGCCAAACCATGCAATTGATCAGTGAAGGCATAATTTTCTACACATGCCGCAATAGCGTCAAGTAGGACCTGCTCTAGACTGATATGTTCTTTGCCTGCATGGTCATCGTGTTGTAGAAAAAAGGAATCAGATCCGTTTATCCTAAGAAATGAGAGGCAGTTTAGTGTAATGTAGCATGAGACTACATGGATACTAATCCACTGGTCAATACCTGTAATAATTCTAAAACCCTCAGTTATTTCCATCTGTAAGATGAAGATAACAATATCTAGTTTATAGGATTGTCATGAAGGTTAAATGAGAGAATGTATTTAAAGTCTCTTACATAATGCTTGGTTCATAGTAAAAGTGCAACAATGACTGAGCATTATCATATGTACTAGACGCTAAGAATGAAGGAGAAGAATGATTGTAAGTAGAGAATCTGCCACTTAACTTGTACTACAGTTCAGTCCCAAAGGATTGAGGCTATTGTAAAGGTGGCTCTAGGTCAAGGAAGTGGTGCTTGGAGGTTATGGAGCTATAGGAGACTGACCTATGGTTTCCCTCAGTGATTAGCAATGCTCTGAATAAGACAAGATTTAGAGTTATTAGTTCTCTAGACATGGGGCATTGAGAGCCACTGTAGAGGCAGCAGCAGGCAGCAGCAGTAGAGATTTCTGCAGTCTTGACAGTGACAGGAGATGTCACCACAGCGTGTCAGAGTAGAAAGGAAGAAGAATATAAAATGCTTCAGGCTTGCTAAGAGGACTAGTCCATGGAGCATAGAAGAGCTATCCTGTGGGGATGCCAAGAATACATAGGAGGCATCTTAATGCCAGTGGCAGTGGTGGTGATAGTGGTAGTAGTGGGGGAGTTATTAACAGTCCAGAAGGATAGGTATGGATGCAAGCAGGAAAACACTGTGTTTCTTTGTGACTATTATTGTGATCCTGTATTTGTGTTGTTGTTGTTGTTTTTTACTCCCATGATGAGGTGGTTTGGTTTATGAGGATTATAATTAAAATAGATAGTTGCTGCTACCTGAAGTCAGTTTGGAGGAACTCAGTTGAATCTCTTTCTTTCTCTCAAGTACCCCACAGTCTCTGTAAGGCATTTCTGAAGTCCTCCTTGTTTCTTTGGTGTGAATTGCCTTATTTTCAAGGACCTCAGATCCCCACATCTTCATGCATTATTTCCATAGACCTTTGGAATTTGTTATGAGGTTAATATGGAGATTTGAAGGTCAAATATTATGTGTGTTTAACCCAGGATTTGAAGAATATTTTTCATTTTGGTGTTCACCAGTATCATGGGTTACAATGGCTTTTAGAGGCCTAACCGCTAGGAGAGAAACCTTATAATTTAGTTGGCATTTCACTTGGATGATTTCTTTAAAGCACTGTTAATATTTGAAGCCTCTTGGGGTGGGATTTCTTTATCTCATGTGCTTGATTATGATTTGATAATAACTCCATGGTATAAAGTTGCAGGAAGGTGTAACTTTGACTAAGGGGTCCAGGACCTTGGTTTCTGGCCCAATGGTTTGATACGCTAAGCTTGAAATTACACATATCCTGCCTTCCTGTAATTTTGCTCAACTTGTACCTCCTTACTGGCCAAGAAATTGTTACATGTTCAGCAACCATTTTCTTTTCTTCTTTAGTAAAATGAAAAATAACTATTTCTGTGGAAAGGGTGTGGAGAAAAAGGAACCCTCGTACACTGTTGGTGGGAATGTGTATTGGTGCAGCCATTATGGAGAATAGGATGGAGGGTCCTTAAAAGTCAAAAAATAGAGCTACCATATGATCCTGCAGTCTCACTCCTGGGCATACATCTGAAGAAAACTCTAATTAGAAAAGATAAATGCACCCCAATGTTCATTGCAGCACTGTTTACAATAGCTAAGACATGGAATCAACCTAAATGTCCATCGACAGAGGAATGGATAAACAAAATGTGGTACATATATACAATGGAATATTACTCAGCCATAAAGATGAATGAAACAATGCCATTTGCAGCAACATGGATGGACCTAGAGATTATCATACTAAGTGAAGTCAGACAGAGAAAGATAAATATCATATGATATCACTTATATGTGGAATCTAAAATATGGTACAAATGAGCTTATTTAAAAACAGAAACTCGCAGACATAGAAAACAAACTTATGGTTACCAAAGGGGAAGGTGGGGGGAGGATAAATTAGAAGTTTGGGATTAACACATACACATTGCTATATATAAAATAGATAACCAACCAGGACCTACTGTATAGCACAGGGAACTATACTCAATATTATGTAATAACCTATAAGGGAAAAGGATCTGAAAAAGAATATATAGAGAGAATATATATATGTATGTTTAACAGAATCAACTTGCTGTATACCTGAAACTAACACAACATTGTAAATCAACTATATTTCAATAAAAAACTATTTCATAAGAGAATTCTGACAATATAATGATGTCAGAAAAATATGTCATCTTAAAATTTCACTTTTTTAATTTTTATTTTTTGTCGAAGCATAGTTGATTTACAATGTTGTGTTAGTTTCTGGTGTCACTTGTATATTTCCTTCCTAACCAATTATTACCACTCACTACCAGTTAGTTGTCTATTACTACCAATTCTAATTTTTCAATAGAGTTCAGTTTTTTTCTTGCTACCACAATCTTTGCTGTAGTTCAAACTCTGCAGCAAACTCCTCAGCTATCTCCCTGCACCCAATATCTCCCTTCTTCAGTCTCTAACACACAGTCATCAAGTGGTATTCCTACTAAGGATAACCAATGTTTAACATTTATAATTTCATACAGAATAGAGTCTAAATACCTCAGTGTCATTTAAAACCCTTAACAATTTGAACTCGATTGGACTTTTAAATATTGTTTCTCACCCTCACCTCTCCATTTCTTGTCCCCCCAATGACTAACAGCTTTTCTGGTTACCTTGCAGAACAGTGAAAATAATTTACTCTCTTGGACTACAGGATCTTTGCTACACATGTTAAAAATCTATGTATCTTTCAACAATGAGCTCAAATGATCTGCCTCATGGGCACTGCTCTCTCCTGTAACTATGCTTTATCTCTTATACCACAGGATGCCATGTTTTAGACGCTCAAGGTTAGAATTGTGCAGGCTGGCTCGCTTATCTGTCTCACAGGACAGCGAATCCCACAAGGGCAGGGACAGTATTTTTGTATATGGTATACCCCCACCATGTCTAGCAGAATACTTTAAATAGTTTCTCAGCAAATGCTTATTGAGTTAAATTAATTGTATTGATTTGAGTCACTTTTCCATTTTAGGTTTCCCCAAAGACATGGTAATATTTTTAAGTTAATAAGTAATGCAATCTATAAAGGCATGTCTCATTACCCTTGCTTAAAGTTCCACCGATGAAGCTCTGCAAAGCAAGCTACAATTCAAAAGTCACATAATGACCACTATACAGAATTCATTCAGAAATTTTATAATCCAAAATTTGAAATAGCATAGACTTCATTATGCAACAAAAAATGTGTTGAGAGCCTAGTATGTTTCAGGCATTGAGACAAGTGCCAGAGACTCAAGAATGAATAATCCAGTTCCTTTGTACAATAGTTCCCAACGCAGTAGAACATTTATTTTAGTCTAATAAAAATGTGTTGAACACTTACTGTTAGGTGACATGAAGATAAGAAGGTCTCTGTCCTTAAGCAACCTATACCCTATAAGGGCCAAGACGAATGCATAAAGAAATGGCTATAGTACAGAATGTGTTATAATAGAAAAATCCATAAGGGGGGTTTGACAGATGGAAGAGAGTAGATTGCCTTACAGATCTGGAATGTTAATGACAGCTTCCTATATAGATGTGTAAACTTGTAAAGAATTAAAAAATCATGAGATAAGTGTTATATGGTAGATTTATGAACAGTATGCATAGAGTCAGACAGGAGACAAGACAGAAGTTAAGCTGGGCCCTAAAAATGAGTAGTATTCATCAAGAGGAGGGAAAATGGCATCTAAGAAGAGGGAACAGAAAGTACAAGTGCAAGGGGGCATGCATTATTTTAGGGACTGGTACCTAGAAGCCTGTGACTGTAGGATGGGGGAAAATGGCAGGCAACGAGGCTGGGAAAACATAATGGAGAGCGGTGAGATTGAGAATGGCCTTGTGTGCCAACCTAAACAATTTAGACAATGTTTTCGGGGCAGGGAACTCTTGAAAAATATTTTTTCAATTTTAACATTTAATTAAAGTACAATATACTACAGTAAAGATCATATACAATAAGTGCATGGCTTGATGAATTTTTACAAGCTCAATACAACTATCAAAATCAAAAGACAGAGCATTCAAGCACCCCATAAGCCCCTGCTTGCCCCCAATTCCAATCAGTACTCCAAGGGTAACTACTATCATGACATCTAACATCATTGATTAATTTGATTATGTCTTTTAGATATGAAATCACCATATGTACTTTTTGCATGTCTGCATTCTTTTGCTAATGTTTGAAAGACTCATTCACATTGCTATAGATGGTTGTAGATTATTTCCATCTCTGTAGGTTATTCTATTGTATACATATACCATATTTTATCAACTCTACTATTATTGGACATTTAGCTTGTTTTCAGTTTGGGGCTGTTTTGAAGTATTTCTCTGAGCATTCTAGTACCTGTCGTCTGGTGAATATGTATGCATTTCTGTTGAGTGTGAATCTATGAATGGAATGGCTGATGTTTGTATCAATTTAGATTCCATAAGTACTCCTGTTGCTTTACACCCTCAACAATACACACTAAAGATGTTTAAGGAAGGGGAAATGCCTTTATTAAACAATTATTATGATATTTTATGCCATTATTGGGGTAGTGGGGTAGGTATCAGTACATTGTTATTCTCATGTTACTAATAAGGAAACTCATTAAAACTAAGAGTGTAGCACAAAGTCTCATAATGTGGATAATAATTAACGTTTCTTGGAACTAATTATGAGCTAGGGTGTATAGTTGGCAGAATAATGCCCCTTAAGACGTACATGTCCTAATCTCTGAAACCTGTAAATGTTATCACATACGGCAAAGACTTTGAAGATGCAATTAAATTAAGGATCTTGAGATGGGGAGATTATCTTACATAATATGATGGTGGCCCCTAAATGCATTCAATCACAAGTGTCCTTGTAACAAAGAGGCAGAGGGGTATTTCAGACAGAAGAGAACATAATGTGACCAAGGAGGTAGAGATTGGAATGATGCAGCCATAAGCCAAGAAATAGTAGCCACCAGTATCTGGAAGGAGGAAGGAACATATTCTCCCATACAGCCTCCAGAGGGAACAGTCCTGCTGAAACATTGATTTTGGCCCAGTGAAACTGAGTTTGGACTTCTGGTCTCCAGATCTGTGAGAGAATAAATTTCTGTTGTTTTAAGCTATTAATTCTGTGGTAGTTTGTTATAGCAGCAGTAGGAAATACAGATGCTAAGCAATGAGCTAAGACTTTTCATGCATTATGTCAGTTAACACTATGAGGTATGTGTGAGCAGCCCCATTTTACAAAGGGAAGTGAGAGTTAGAGTGACTGAATAACTTCCCCAAGGGCACAGAGCTAGCAAGAATCAGAGACAGGATTTGAAAAACAGAGATTATATAACTCCAAAGATAATACTCATGACCAATACAGAAAGTAGAAGAATCAGGCTCCAATCCAGGTTTCTCGGACCCCCAAGGTCATAATATCCTTATAACATGCCATGTAATGGATTTGTGTTTCTAGAAGCTTCAAGAAACATAATGAAGGATAGATTAGAATGAGGGTCAGGAGATAGGGAGACCAGTTAGGAAACTAATTGAATTATTTAGGCCAGAAATGTTGAGATCCTGGACCAAATATAAATGGGACCCTAGAGTAGTAATAGAATGGAAGATTCTTTCAGTCACAGAGTCATTACATTACAGACTGAAGGTGCATTATTTTACACCCGTGAATCAATGATTTAATGAGTGAGTAAATGACTGAATGAATACCTTCTCAGGATGATTGCTCTTTAAATTGCTTCAGATCACAGGGGAGATTTCTTGCTTGATGGTAGAACCATATAAAGAATGCCTTCAATCTATAAGAATCTTTGTTTTTGGTATCAGTTCAGAACCTCGGATAGGAAAAAAAAAGCAGGATTGGAAAGAGGTTGCTTATTTTATTCTATATAAACTAGTGGTTTCCAGTTCCCTATGCAGAAAATGACTGGAAATTATGTAGGATGAAAGAACCCAAAATAATAATATGAGACTCTAAGGTCAAGGCATATGTTTCTTATGAGGGAATCTCCTTGTCACTCACATGTCTTTAGAAATTCTGGTTATAAAAGTAATGCATGCTCATTTTCAAAATTTTGGCAAACAAAGAAAAAGTATAAAAGAGACAATATAAAACACTCATTAGCCCACTACTCAGAAATATTTGCAGCTAACATTTTGAATGTCTTTGCTATGTATGTGTGTTAACCCATTTTGGATCAGAGAGTATCTGAATTCTGATTTTTTTCACCTATTAGTTTACTAAAAGGAATTTTCTATTTCTTCCAATATTTTTCCAAATTAAAAAAATAATTACTCGATTTATTCAACAAACATGGATTAAGCATCTATTATATGCCAGGTATTATATGTTTGATGCTGAAGATCCATTGGTGAAAAGTACCTGAGGTCCCTGCTTTCAGAGGTGTGTTCATCTAATGGAAGAGATAGGAATTTAACTGGCAACTAATTGAGAAATCTTTAGATCTTTAGTCACAGTACCTCCTAAATAGCTCTTTGTGAGAGGTGACCGCAGGTGCTTATACAAATATAGCTGTCACAGTTAATTCACTGGCAGTCTCTTAGCTTCTTTGCTTTTTATTCACAGTAAGCCTCTCATAGTTTTCCTAGTTTAGACACCTGAATCATGGCCTAGCTGAATTTTACAGACTAAAACATCTGGAAGCCATTTTACAGTTCTCTCTATAGCTCTTTCTTGGGTGTTTTCTTTGAGTTGCTGAGGGGGCCATGCCACAGGAATTACTCCCTTTGTTCCTTAATACAGTGTCTTGTATTTAAGTTCTGAGAGAGAGAGAGAGAGAGAGAGAGAGAGAGATCTTCCCCTGCTTTACCATTATTTACCATCTAGTTATAAAAAAATTTACTATACCTAGACCTGGCATGTAGTTGATCTTCCATAGATGTGACTTCTTCAAATGCAAAAATGTTACTGCATTACTGTGGCATGCACCAATAATAGACACGACTGCATTTCACTTTCTCTGCATAATCTTTAACTTACTGAGTATATGTATGGCTATAGGCCAGTCACATGCTATTTCTCTTATTTTTAATTTTTTGAGGAGTCATTAAATTTGTGCCATGTGTACCTCTACCTCTGTGCTTTGAATTGGCACATAAGTACCTACATGCTTTGAATCAGTATTTGTCTAAGGCCCAAAGGATGTATACTCAAAAATTATACAAAGTCAAATACTTACCCCATATGGAAAATTAAAATGTCCAAAAGAGACCCTAGTTCTCCATATTTAACTGAACTGAAAGAAAAATACCTCTTCCATTCTTTTACTACTGAAACCACTTTCCACAATCATAGTCTAATTTCCTGACATACTTTGCCATTATCTCTCAAAAAGGGATCCCAAAAGAAGGGAGTATGACTTCTCAAGTTGCCTGGCTTTGGCTCTCCTGCTTGTTCTTAAATGTGTAACAATCCAACAAGGGCCTTCATAAAAGTTGCAAGTTTTTCCTTCTGTGGCCTTGACTGTGTAGGCATTTTGAAGACCAGGGAGAGGAACATGTGAAGACTCTGGTCTTTACCGTATTTCTTTTGGGGGGCACTCATTTTTTTCATTCCAGACTGAGCTCTCCCCCAGGCTTCCTTTAGCATTATATAAGGTTTTCTTGTTTTGGTACTTTTCATTGGTGTATAGTTTCCTATTGCTGCTACAACAAATTACCACAAATTTAGTGGCTTAAACAACACAGATTTAATGTCTTATAGTTCTGCAGGATAGAAGTTCAATGCTGATCTCACTGGGTGAAAATCAAAGTGTTTGCAGAGCTGTGTTCCTTTCCAGAAGCTCTAGGGCAGTATCTGTTTCCTGGTCCTTTCCAGCTTCTAAGGGCCACCCAAATTTTTTGGATTGAGTCTTTCTTCTCCATCTTTGAATCTCTCCCTATCTTTCTTCTGTAGTCACTCTTTATGATTGGCTCTCTTTTTTGACTTCCTCTCTTTCAAGGGCCCTTGTGATTACACTGGACCCATCTGGGTAATTCAGGATAATCTCTCTACTTTAAAGTCAGTTTATTAATTAGCAATCTTAATTCATTTGCAACCTTAATTCCTCTTTGCCATGTGACAATATATTCACGGGTTCTGGGATTAGGACATGGATGGCTTTGGGGAGCCATTATTCTGTTACCACAGTTGGGTATTATAGTCATATATTTACTTGTCTGTATGTTTTATGAGAACATGAAGTCTTTGGAAGCGTGGTGTGGGTTCTACTCATCTTCTCATCTCAGTCCCAAGCAAAATACCTGGCCATAGTATTTGTCAATAAGTTGCTGTTGAGTAACCATTTGAAGTGTTATCTTGTAAAGAAAAACAAAAGATGTAAAATAAGTAAATGGCACTGTAAGACTTGCCAACAGAGGTGTGAGATATATGTAGTCTTGTAACAAGTGTGACTTTATTCTAGTTTCATTTCAAATGTCTTTTTTAAAAGTTTTTTTTAAGTTCAGATTTGTTTGTTTGTTTGTTTTCTGTACGTGGGCCTCTCACTGTTGTGGCCTCTCCAGTTGTGGAGCACAGGCTCCGGACGCGCAGGCTCAGCGGCCATGGCTCAAGGGCCCAGCCGCTCCGCGGCATGTGGGATCTTCCCGGGCCGGGGCACGAACCTGTGTCCCATGCATCGTCAGGCAGACTCTCAACCACTGCGCCACCAGGGAAGCCCCTAAGTTCAGATTTATAGATGAGTGGAAATTAAACGTTGCAAACTCTGGGAAGCATTCCATAATATATCATTTTAGAAAGAAAATCAATATATGCTTAGGTTATTATAACTACTAAATAGGTAATCCAACAAAAGCAATTTCCTAATCTTTAAAGAGGGGAAAAACTGATTAAGAAAATAGATTTTATATTTAAAAGTTACTTGTGTGGTCTTTAAGGATCTTTTCCTCTGTCACTCTGCCAGGTTCAACACACCCCTGTAGATCTTAGGGAAAAGGAAAAGATTTCTTTGAGTTTATTTGGGGATCTCAAAATGTATGCGCTGAACGAAATTACAGTGGTGACTTTAGCTCTCAGATTAATTAAATCTTGAGTTTTTCAAATGTGTGCCTAGGGGGCTTCCCTGGTGGCGCAGTGGTTGAGAGTCTGCCTGCCGATTCAGGAGACATGGGTTCGTGCCCCGGTCCGGGAGGATCCTACATGCCGCGGAGCGGCTGGGCCCGTGAGCCATGGCCGCTGAGCCTGTGCGTCCGGGGCCTGTGCTCCACAACGGGAGAGGCCACAACAGTGAGAGGCCCGCGTACCGCAAAAAAAAAAAAAAAAAAAAAAAAGTGTGCCTATACTTTGGAAGATTCAAAGAGGAAAGATGAAAAAAGAAGCAAACTCTAGGAATATCTAAACAATGTAAACCTGACAAAGCTCAAAATAATTTACAAGAAAAAGGAGGGATTCAAATGTCAATGTTTGCTTCTTCCTCAATAACAGTTTCATAGAATCCATAATTTCAACATTTTTTGCATTATAAATAGAGGAGTCAGACATATTAGGATATCAAATATGAGTTTCACCAATTACTACTCTCTGGGTTAGACCTCATTTGCTCACGCAGAGGGGTTGAAAATGTGGTTCTGGCAAGAGACTGCCTGTCATCTACTTTTAATTCTGCTATTTCTTCTTTGTGTGACTTTGGGAAAACCTATTTTTATTTATTTGTCTCAATTTTCTTATCTATAAAATTAAGACACTAGCAACTTCCTGATAGGTTATTTGGAGGATTAAATGTGCTAATACATATAAAGTATAGAATAGTGTCTCTTCAAGACATGCTATCTGTTACTACCTGAAAGACTCGCTATAGAGTCAAGGGAGAGGTATGAATGTGTCAGCTCTATACCCTGCATGCAGACAAAATATTACAATACCTCAACGCTATAGTTTAGGTTGCTGGCTAACAGTCCATACTGTAATAATATAGCACAGTAGGATCACTCAATAACTTACCTTCACCATGTAAAGGGGTTTTACAGCACAGTCTTTTATTTGCCCTAAAATATTCATTTTTATGATACAATAGATTGGCACCAAATAATTCTGTGCACACACAGACTAAACTCACCCATGCCAAATATGAACCTCAATTAAAATTTAATATGTTTGCCTTTGAAAATTTCCCTTAGATTTAAAACAGATGAAAAAGACTTGCTAGTTATATGACATTTGAACTGGCATCTGGCTAGAAGCCCCCAGTGCAACTTCTCCCCACTTCTCTATAAAAACTTATAAAGACAGAAATGAAAAATTAAAATTTTCAATAATACTGAAAACAAAAACCATAGTCAGATGACAATCCCTAGATATTCTGAGGTAGATGACATAAGGTTAGCAAAAACTATTAGTTTCACTTCTTGGCACATCTGGAAAAATGGGAAAAAAGATAACATGTAGAAGTATTTCATGTACATATTTACTTGTAAAATGTACAAATATACACATATTATAACAGATGCATACAACAGGTGGTTTTTAAAGAGCATTTTGGAAAGCCAGAACAATTTGTTTTGCTCAATCCCAAATAACATTTGAAAAATTCAATAGTGCATTTGCCATTCATAGTTTTGCATCTGAGAATGTTTAATTGCAATTTCTAAATAGTTGCTTCCAATTATTCAGTGAGGGTGTTTAAATGTTTAACAACTAGCTTTCTAATCAACCAGTCAAGCGATCCATTTGTGACCCTATAGCTTAGCATAGAGCTTGCCACAGTGTAGGTATTTAATTAATGTTTCTTAAAATCATTGCAAAGAAAAAGTTTTCTCAATTTAAAAAAAAGGTAAATATAAGGAGTTTTATGATCTTATTCAAGAATTCCACAATAATTGAACTTAAAAATATAGAAAAATAAATAAATACATATAGAAAAATATTTCAGAACCAAATTTCTTAATCATTATGTCATTATTGTGAATTAATTACCAGAGTCATATTGTTAGATTTGTGAAAACCACACTTTAACTTTTTGAAATGATATAAAAACCAGACTATTTATATAAGTTTAGTAAAATTTCTAAAAAGTATCCAATGTAAAATTTAGGTTTTAATTAGTCCTATAATTTAGGACTAATTCAAGAAAGCACAATTGCCATGACCAACTAATTTGAACTCTGACAATCTTGGGCTTCTCCTTCTTTCCTGCTCTTCTTTTAGTTAATCCGTTATGTCTTATTCACCTTTTTGTTGTTTCCTGCCTTAATTCCACCACTCCAATCCAGGCTCCTCAAACCTGAATTATAATATCATTTGATCAACACTTCAAGTTCACAATATTCCATTTCTTCCTATTTATAGCTGACAAATTAATTCTTATTATTCTGTTTCTTCATTTTATTCTTTTATTTGAAAATCTTCCAGGGTTTCCTTTGTTTACAGGATAAATAATGTCCAAAGTCCTTGGTCACCTTTAAGACCCACGTGATTTGGAACCAATGGGTCTTTAAAACTAACTCTCACCAATCCTCCAGTCCATTAGGTTTGGTTTTCTCTTTGGTTTCCCAAATATGCCTCGCTTGTTCTGTCTATTGCTTTCCTCTTCTTTTGTCGATTTGAATCCTATTCATTTTTCAGCTGCATCGAGTTAAATAGCTAGTTTACACTGTTACTTTTTTTTTTTTTAAATTTATTTATTTATTTATTTATTTATTTTTTGGCTGTGTTGGGTCTTCGTTTCTGTGTGAAGGCTTTCTCCAGTTGTGGTGAGCGGGGGCCACTCTTCATCGCGGTGCGCGGGCCTCTCACTGTCGCGGCCTCTCTTGCTGCAGAGCACAGGCTCCAGACGCGCAGGCTCAGTAGTTGTGGCTCACGGGCCCAGTTGCTCCGTGGCATGTGGAATCTTCCCAGACCAGGGCTCGAACCCGTGTCCCCTGCATTGGCAGGCAGATCCCCAACCACTGCACCACCAGGGAAGCCCTACACTGTTACTTTTAACTCCTCTATTTTGTTAATATTTTTAGTACACACTGTTGTTACCCCACTCATGTCTCCTTTGCACTCATTATTTCAATGCATCCCTACTGCATCCTAGTGCAAGAACCATTGGTTCTCTCTCTCTTAGTTCACACAGGGTAGAAATCACATCCCGGAGGAGGTGGTGGTTAATATTCCCAGCATGCACCCTTAGCCAAGGTTGGATGGCAGTTGGAGGATAAACACTCCATTTTTCTCCCCTCTCAGGAGGAATAATTCTGAGTTATAGTCTAGTGTCTCTTAGAGTTCCCCAGTTGATCACAGTGGGAACTGGCTATGGAAACCCACTAGATAACGTACCCCTTCTTGGCTTCCCTCTCTTCCCCATCTCATGTTTCTGCCTCCTTACCAGTGCTTCTTGTGATTACCTCCCCAAGGCACTATTTACTCTCAAATCCTTGTCTATGTGGGGGGACTGTAACCTAAGACGACACTCCAGGATAGTAGAATCCTCTTTGCTTCCAGACTGCTGCATTGTTTACTCTTTGTATCAATCATTTAGCATGTAATTCTTTTCATCAACAGCATTTATCAACTATGTGTCTTTCACTGTTCTAAGCATTAGGGAATACTATGCTGAGCAAGACTGGGGAAAGATCTTCTCTCCTTATCTAGTTGGGGGGAGACAGAGATGCAAGCTAATAAATGCCAATAAAATGTTATCATATACTGTCATACATAGGCATATTGCATTATATGTTGCCTTGTATTGAGCTGATTTGTTATAACCCTGATCAAAGCACTGTATGGTAGAATAAACACTAGTCCATCTGGATTCTCCCTCATTGAGAGTCAATGACTCATATCATGCTTTCCTCAGTTTGAGAGGCCACTTGCCAATCAATTTGGTTTGCTTATTCTGCTAGGGTATTCCTTTTTACAACTAATGTCTTATTTTCTTTCAGACAAGCTTTTAATTCAAGCTGGTTTAATAAGGCTAGTACTCTAGGTCTAACGGGCTCTATCATTAGAACAACTCTAAAATATACTGAACAGATAAAGCCACAAGCCAGTAAAGGTGTAATTTGTTGATTGGAGGATAAATTCCAGTGTCAGGTATACATCTCCCTGGGGACTAGGAAATAATGACCCCATATAGATCTGATTGAATTACTGAGCTCATTTCCTGGAACATGTTGGACATTTGGCTGATAGTTATATGCCTTTGGTGTTACTTAAATTTTAGATTGCCATCTCTCTGACTAGATTTTTAGTTTAAGGGATTGAATAGTACCTTTATAATTTTCCCACCACAATGTCTGGCACAATCTTCTTTAAATAGGCCTGTTGTAGGTACTCATTATTTTTGAAAGAATGGATTGATGAATAATATTAATGTAAAGATCTGAGATGTATAACTGAATTACATTAGGAAAATTTTAACTGATAGGTCACATTCCATCTGTATTTTATGTTAACGGAAGACATAATGGCTAATACAGCCCTTTAAAATGTATATTATTTGCTTTCTTACCTGAACCTCACCTACCTTCAAATGATTTAGACAGGAAATATACAGTTTTAAATTATGTCAAATTCAATAAAAGAATCAAAACAGAAGAGAGACAAGCTTAGAGAAGCATAAGGAGTTTATGTCACCAGGTTTCTCAGATGACCTCATTACTACTGCTGGGCACAAAATTTGGCTTAGTTTCCTGGCAGCTAAGGCAAAAAAGGAAACATACTGGGCTAAGTAATATTCATGTCTGATATCAAAGGCATAAAAATTCCTCTGCAGGGGCAAATTCTTTCTTGGAAAAAAATTTAGTGAAACATATATCATGGAGATTTATGCATAATGGGCAGCGTGTAGATTTGATAGTATCTTCGTTTTTGTTCGTATCAAAGGAATAAAAACAGTCAGATAGAGTTTTAGTTAGACCTCTTATAAAGGTTTAGAGCAGAGCATTAAATCAGAGGAAGGAATAGCAAATAACTCAGACAAGGCATTTCTATGGGACACTAAGCTATTATGGTTCAGGTACTTCATGTGACCCATGTCTAATTTCTTACAGAGACAGAATTGACCAAATCCAGATGAATGGTGACTTACCATCTCATGAAACTGTCATTCTCATATATCTATATTTTAAGATAGTCTTTAACAAGTGCTCTTGACAACTTTAACCATCAGAAGTGAAGAGGCAAAGTTGTCATTCTTCTATGATTCTAAACCCTGAATTAATATCCTTACCTGAACAAAGGGCTAACTTACTTTGTTATGGATGTGGGTAGGAGGCACGTCTACAGAGGCCTATTTTCCTCTGCAAAAGAACTGTATATTCTCACTAACTTTCAAGAGTTCCTAATCTTATAACATGGAAGAAAATTTGGATGGGAAATGTTGAGGGAGTGTATATTGACTGACTTCATAGTTCCAAGAATTTAAGGGTGGCCTCTTTAGAACAATCTGATTTCAAAAGATTTGCCTCTTGATTCAAATCTGCCAACTTGCTATCTGGCATAATCTACTGTTGGGTTATTGAATGAATTTTTACCTTTACTTATTTAATTCTGTACTCCTATGTTCCATTTCATTTTTTTTTGTATAGAGATATCTTACCAATAAAATAAGTTCAATTTATTGTCAATTCAAACATTAATTCATCAAACATTTACTGAGCATCCAGTGTTGAGGACATATCAGTCAACTAGACAGTCCCTGCTGCTATATTCACAGAGATACAATCAAACAGGGAAAATACATACTGAACAGTAACTATACTTCCTTTTCCAGTAACATAATACATCAGAAGCCTAGAGAAATCCTTTTCATATGCAACCTAAAATTTATAAATAAAATATTTAAAAAATATAAGCCATAGCGAGATTTACCATGAAGTTTATTGAAGCTTAAGTTTCAGGGCCCCTTCTAAGGTCCTAGCAAATTTGTATTTATTCTTCGGTATCTTTTTCTTAACAAGTCTCCTCCAAATTATACAATGTTCAGGTCCTACCAAAGTGATCCTTCCCTGTATCTATTCATTGATAAGTGAATGAGAACATAAGAAAAATATCTCAAAGGTAACATACATGGAAAAGGTGTGAATCCAGAAAGGTGAATATCACTAAAACAGAACTCATCCTGGAAACATCTATGCAACCTCTGTGGCCCTGGTGGGGAGAGACACAACACACTTTGGATGGAAGTTAGATAGGAAAATCCCTTCACAAAATCAGGATCCCTAAAGGTGATATCTTCATTGAGTAAACCCAAAACAAACAAATAAACATACAAACAAATAAAACCCCCCAAACCCAAAACACACTACAAAAAGGTACACTGATGATAGTTGTCTGTTTGGGATTTGTTCTGGTTGAGTGCAAAAAAGTACTTCTTAAGAATTCCTAACCTCAAGCCTGACCTCAGGAGGATTTGGGGCCAGAATTAAATGCATTCGTTTAACCCCATGCTGAAAATTTAGTTAAAATGGCACACCAAATTCTGTTCACACACTAAGCAGTTATTTCTTGGGGCTCTTCTTCTCTTCCTTTATCATATGTTGCTAAAAGAAGCTAATGGACAATTCCAACATTCAGCTTGGAAACTGGTCAGCATAAATCCTCAAGTTCACTTGGAATATTTTATATTTTAAAGTTACTGTGGATAACAAAATTTACCAATTGTTTTGCTACTGCAAAAGTACAGCTCACCATGCTTTCAGTCTCTAGCACTGGATTCCTTATGACTCATTCAACTCTACTATTTCTTTGCTGCCTTTGCAGCCTCTGCCCACTGCCCAGTCTCAAAAGTAATGTCACATGTTCCAAGTTTCATTCCCCAATTCTAGTACCAAATTCTGTATCAGTAATGTACTGCTGCAAACAAATAACTCCATAACTTAGTGACTTAATATAGTAATTTAACCATTCTTCATGATTCTGTAGTTTGGGTGGGTTGTTCTTCTGCTGGTTTCTTGTGGTTCACTCATGTAGATGTACTCACCTCAAGGACTGACTGGAGGCTGGTCTCTGTCTCACACGGTAGAGGTAGCATTCCAAGAGGGGACGCTCCATGCATAAGTACTTAAGCCTCTGCTTGTGTCACATTTGCTGATATCCATTGGCCAAAGCAAGTCCGATGGCTAAACCCAGAGTCAATGTGGGGACCACACAAGATTATGAATATTGGAAAGCGTGATTCACTGGGAGTTGTTAGTGTTAACAATCTACCACAATGAGATAGAAACTGAGCTGCTGCTTTTATATAACTACATAGCCAAATAGTTTCAATTTCTTAAAATTAGTCCTAGTTGGAGGATATAAGGTTAATCAAAATAAGAGAGCTGGTGAATAGTTGGATCCATCATATCTGATAAATTGTAAACATTTTAGTAGCAATGAATCTTCTTTGGAGAATTTTATCAATACTAAGTGACTGGTAAAATATTCTACAGTGGCTGACTCCCAAAACACAAGCGCTTGAATTTAAGAAACATTATTTTATAGTGGAAGGAGCAGATTTTTGAGTCACTTATTTGAGTTTCGTTCCACTTAGTATATTGTAAAATGAGAATGCAAAGCTTCTGTTATTGTCTCCTCTGCAGTGGCCATGCTGAGAAAGTGTCTTCTGCAAATGGAGTTCATTTTCCCAACAACAGATCCACAATATCTCAAAATATATTCTGACACTAGTGAGTCATTGGTATCCTTAACTGGTTTTCCTCATTTCTTTCTTTCCTTCTTCGTTTTTCTTCATTTGTTTTCTTTTTCTTTACACAGTAGCACAGATATACATATGGGAACAAAATTATTTATAATAGCAATAATTATCAGATTGGCTAATTTTCTTATTTCCCAGGCAAAAAAAAAAGTTGTTAGTGATTTCAAATTTTCTACTGTTAATAATATGTACATAGAGAAAAATAGTTCAAAAATAAGCTATCAAAAAAGTGATCTCAAATTGCCTTGGCATTTTTAACTCTTTTTCCAGAAATTTCACCACCACTCAATTATTTTTGTGATGGCAATTAGAATGAATAATGCTGCTAATTAAAATAAGATAAAGGCCAAAATGCTTAATTTTAGCATGGTTATTTAAATATATTAATTTCCAAGATGAATAATCATAAAAGACAACATTTGAGAGCTTACCATATGCCAGATACTATGTTTAGTTCTTTATATACATTATTTTATTTGATTCTAAAAACAGGCCTATGAGTTATCATTTACAGTTTTTATTGTTTGTTTGTTTTACTTTAAAAAAATTGAATATAGTGATTTACAACATCATTAGTTTCAGGTGTACAACATAGTGATTTGATGTTTTTATAGATTATACTCCATTTAAAGTTATTATAAATAATTGGTTATATTCCCTGTGCTGTACATTACATTCTTGTATCTTATTTATTTTATACCTAGTAGTTTGTACCTCTTAATCTCTTTCCCCTATCTTGCTCCTCCCCCGACTCCTCTCCCCACTGGTAACCATTAGTTTGTTCTCTGTATCTAGGAGTCTGTTTCTGTTTTGTTATATTCATTCGTTTTATTTTTTAGATTCCACATATAAATAAAAATATATGGTATTTGTCTTTCTCTGTCTGACTTACTTCACTAAGCATAATAGCCTCCAGGTTCATTCATGTTGTTGCAAATGGCAAAATCTCATTCTTTGTTATGGCTGAGTAATATCCTTGCTGAATTCACTCAATAGCTCTAATAGTTTTTTTATTAGAAACTTTAGGGTTTTCTATATATAGTATCGTGCCATCTGCAAACAGGGACAGTTTTACCTTTTCCTTTCCAATTTTAATGCCATTTATTTATTTATTATTATTATTTTTTCTGATTGCTATCGCTAGGACTATGGCCAATACTATGTCAAATAGAAATGGTGAGAGGGAGCATCCTTGTCATTTTCCTGATTTTAGAGGAAAAGCTTTCAGTTTTTCACCGTTGAGTATAATGTTAGCTATGAGTTTGTCATAAATGACCTTTATTATGTTGAGGTGTGTTCCTTCTACACCAGCTTTGTCAAGAGTTTTTATCACGAACTGGTATTGAATTTTGTCAAATGCTTTTTCTGCATCTATTAAGATGATCATGTGATATTTATCCTATAGGTCTTTTTTAAAGACTATTCAAACTCAGGCTTAGATAGCTTAAATAAAATACTGAAGGTCACAGCTGGTAATTGATAGTGACCAAAATGTACTCAATTCTAATTTTAAGCTAACTGCCTTAACTCCTAAGCTCTATTATCCTAATTAGTAAACAGTAAATAAATTTTGGCTTCTCTTTTAGAAAAGTATCCTTCAGACTTATCTCACTTAACATTATTAAATTGTATATCATCGTAAAAGTTATATGGTGATAAGTTACAGATATCTTTGTACGCAAACAAAAGATGATGCCTATGAACAAACATTTCCTGAGTAATCTGTGCCACTATCTCTAACCCCCTTTCCACAACTTTTCCTTCTTAGAGCAAAGGTGCTAGAAAATTAGTGAAAAAAACAATTATAGTCCCTATCCTCAAGGAACTTACAGTCCAGTGGGGATACAAACAATATGTAAGCAAAAACTAATACATGTACAATCATAAAAATATAGTACATGCTGTGAAGCCAACACTCTGACCTGGAAATGTTCTTAACAATCTAGGTGATTCTGATTCAGGTGGTCTCGGGTCTTCACAGGGAAGATCCTGCGAGGTCTAAACCAGGGGTTACCAGACATGACTATTTAGCAAGGTCAATTGGCCAGCTTCCAGAAAAGGAAGATATTAGGGTTCCATCCCAATCAGCTAAAGCAGTGTGCTCCCAGAATCTGTATTTGTATTTACAGCAAGAATTGTTGAAAGAGCAAGGTTTAGGAAATGCTAGCATGAACAGTCTCTTATGAAATACTTGTATAGCTACTTCCTGTTTAGTATGAAGGTTTTAAGTGAGTACAATAAAGAAAACATACAAGAGTACACTGAGTATTCACTGAAGGCTAAATGTTACTCCAAATAAAGATTGAAAGGAGATATAAAGTTGTTAAGGTATTTACCTGGAGATTTTAAAGGCTAGAGCTAGATTTCTAGGAGTTACTGGAAAACAAAAAATTTGAGGAAGTAAGAATGCTTGAGGTCCTGAGCTCTGACAGAGATAAAGGAACAGGAAAAACATGCCCAGCTTCTAGTAAGAAAAACTACTAATCTGTACCAGGGCCCAATAATAGTGGTTCTTTCTAATAATAACCTTTAAAGTACCAGTGAATTAGCTATTGCTTGTTACAGCTTTGTACAACGTTAAGCATTTTGAAGGCACTGACTTTTTGATCTGTAAAGTTTTTTGAAGCAGTTTACTCTTATTATCCTCATTTTTTT
The DNA here is from genome assembly GCF_026419965.1 of Kogia breviceps. Taxonomy (NCBI): domain Eukaryota; kingdom Metazoa; phylum Chordata; class Mammalia; order Artiodactyla; family Physeteridae; genus Kogia; species Kogia breviceps. The sequence continues at coordinate 67,484,580 of NC_081321.1, read as the reverse complement.
AAGATGAACAAACCGAGGCTTGGAGAGATCAAATAACTTTCCAGAGGTCATACAACTTATATGTGGCAGAGCCACGATTTCAATTTGTCCGATTTACTACAAGGACAGTTTTGAAGGCTTGAAGGAATTGTATTCTTTCGCTGATTTTAAGTTGCACATTGTTTCCATATTTTAATACCGAAAAAAATTAGACGATGTTTTATAATTACAATCGATAGCATTTTTTTCTTTCTTGGTGGAACATAAAATTGATAGTGCTGTTGCAATCACTGGCCTTTTCAATTCAATAAGTTGAGGTAGCAGTTCACCTTATGCAAATATTACAACACTAATAGTGAATAACCTGGCTCTCTTCATGCCTAGCTTGCTATTCTTTATTTTTAAATCACAATCTATTTTATTCAGAATTGTACTTACTTTCACGTTATTTTCATACGCATTTTGATACAAGCTTAATGTATCTTGTTGCAGACCTCAGCTGCAACTGTGAAGGATTGTTGATTACCATCAATCTACAGATTGTCTTTAAACTGATTCCATTATATAAGGAGCTCAGTTTTTTTATAAGCCTACTACCCACCTACTCACTTTCCAGATAAAGAAACTGAATATCAGAGAAAGTAAATTATATGCCCAAAGTCAGGTAGCTAATAAGTGACAAAACTAGATCTTAATCTTTAGTTGACTAGCTCTTTGTTAAAGCACTTTCTAATGTACAACACTACTTTCTACATCAAGATGTTGAAACGCATGTATATTATACTCCCTCTTTATTCTTTAAGGAAAAGTTTAAAAATGTCACTATTTGTACATAAAGACAAGCTTATTTTAAAATTTTATGGAGTTCAAAGGAATTAAAATAGCTGGAACCATTTTGAAAAACAAGAATAAAGTTGGAGGAATCCTATTACTCAATTTTAAGGCTTACCATGTAGCTACAGTAATTAAGACGGTGTAGTATTAGTGGAGGAATAAACTCATGTACTAATAGAATAGAATAGAAAACATAAATATACCCACAAAAACATGACCAATTTCTCTCTGACAAAGGAGCAAAAGTATTCAAGGAAGAATAACCTTTTCAACAAATGCCACTGGAACAATTGGACACTGATTGGCAGAAAAATTAACCTTGACCTAGACCTTACACTGTACAAAAATTAACTCAAAATGAGTCATAAATCTAAATGTAAAATGTAAAACCTGTAGAAGAGAACATATCTAAAAAGTCATCATATATTTTTCCATTAAATAGATAACTTTTAGTGTTCTATTTTACTTCCTTTGTTTCTGTTACTATATAGTTTTAAAATTATTTTCTTAGTAGTTGCCCTGGGGATTATAATTAGCATCTTAATGTGCTTCACATTAATAGCAACTTAATTTTAATACTATACTAAAATTTTGCTCCTAAATAGTGCCTTTCCCCACCTTACGTCTTTGTGCTATTCTTGTCATGCAAAATACTTCTTATATATTACAAGCCTATTAACAAAATTTTATAATTATGGCTTTATGTTATCTTTTAAATCAGATATCAGGAGTAAAGAGTGCAAACAAAAATACATATATACTGTATCTTATATTACCTATGTAGTTACCTTTAGTGGTGTTCTTTATTTCTTCACGTGGATTTGAGTTACTATCTATTGTCATTTGATTGTTTTTAACAAACTCCCTGAGGATAGGGCTCTTTCCCCTGAGCAAGCTTAGGTAAAATACAGATGAGTCCTGTGAATGGGGCTTTTCCAAAGAGATGATAGACATGTCAAATAGTGACAATTCTCTGGGAATTAGACTTTTGAGGAAGCTTCAAAACAACCCTTTCCCCTTCAGTGTCTGCTAGTCTTTTGGCTTGCATACCTACCATGGTGTGAGTCTGCTAGTTTCAAGGCTATGGTGGAACTAAAAAGAGGGTCATGGGAATAAAGCAAGTTAAGAGGCCATGAAACTCGCTGTTCTTACTGAGATTCAGCCCTTTTTCTTGAATACATGCTCCTTGGATTATTACAAGCCTTCTGTTTAATTTCAGGAGTTCTGAAATGTAGATTCTGACAATTTCTGATAGTGTTCTCATTGCCTTTATGGAGTAATGAATTTTGAAAGTTTTTTTTTGCTCTGACATTCTGAAAGAGCTTCTTCTGTGTTCATTTTTTTAAATTCAACAATTCGAAACTAATATACTTCCCCAAAAGGAATTAGTAGCTTTTGAGAAGTGGAATGGAAGAATGGATGCTGGGAAGTCATTTGGCAAATATTCACTATAGCAAGTGGTTCCTGAGGGTTTTGGAACCTCTCTATTAAAACTTTCGTTTTATTGGATCTTGTTCCATCCTTATAAGGTGAAAACAAAGAATCTAACTAATATGCTTGTTGTCATGATATTTGTTTAATACAATGATTTATACATTAGAATCAGACAGAACTAGGTAGCAATCACAATCCCTTTACTTATTAAGTGTGTGTTCTTGGGCAAGTTATTTAACCTTTATTAATTTTAGTTCCTTCATCTGAAAATTGGAGATTATCTGAGAAAATCATGATATATGATAGACACTGTAAAAATGTTGGCAATTTTAAGCAATCATTCAAGTTAAGAACATCTTTTGTTCCCAGGTAATGTTAGCAAATGTTGTGATGTCTTTTTATAGAACTTGGCAAGTATATCAAAATAATTTCAGGTAATAATTGTTTCTGATTCAAAATAGGGATCATGACTTGATAAAAGTGTGTTTTATCTAAATGGTGAATTTATTTATAAAAATATTTTTTAATATAAAAATATTTTTAAAGTATCAAAACATTTGGTAGCTAAATATCCTTTGTTTGAAACAAACATAATTTAATGGAGGATTAAATTGGATTGTTTTGGACACCCTAGGACATAAAATATTTATTCCCAAATATAGGTGGTGGTTTAGTGTCAAAAACTGATTAAAGAATCAGACTAGCTAGTATGTTATTGCTAACTCCTGGTCAATTTACTATTCAAAATTGAACTTCCAAAAGACCTTCTTTTCGAATTCCAAAAAATACCCCAAAACTTTAACTTGACATTTCATATTATGCTGCTTCTTTTAAAAACAAAGAACTCAATAATTACTATCTATCTATCTATTTTTTTTTTTTTTTTTTTTTTTGTGGTACGCGGGCCTCTCACTGTTGTGGCCTCTCCCGTTGCGGAGCACAGGCTCCTGATGCGCAGGCTCAGAGGCCATGGCTCACGGGCCCAGCCGCTCCGCGGCATGTGGGATCTTCCCGGACCGGGGCACGAACCCTTGTCCCCTGCATTGGCAGGCGGATTCTCAACCACTGCGCCACCAGGGAAGCCCTATGTATCTATTTTTAAAATATATAAACATAAAGGATGAAAAACAGCACACACACACTCTTTTTCCTTTCTGATACAAAAATAATATTATGTCATGGACATTTTTCTGCATTTTTTTCTCATGTTACAGTAGTTCTGTGCTGTGATATCCCATCTGAGCCAGCTAAATATTATCAGGCAAGCTAATGCATTCTTTTTGAGATTAGCTAACATCCTATGACATGGATTTATCACAGTGACGCATATTTGGCAATGATTAAAGATATTTTCAACTGTTATGACTTATAGGAAGTGTGGGAAGTGCTATTGGCACCTGGTGGGTAGGGGCCAGTGATGCTGCTCAAAATCTTATGCTGGACAAGATAGGCTCCTGTATAGGGCTTCCCTGGTGGCGCAGTGATTGAGAATCCGCCTGCCGAGGCAGGGGACACGGGTTCGTGCCCCGGTCCGGGAAGAACCCACATGCTGCGGAGCGGCTGGGTCCGTGAACCATGCATGGCCACTGAGCCTGCGCGTCCGGAACCTGTGCTCGGCAACGGGAGAGGCCACAACTGTGACAAGCCCGCATACCACCACAAAAAAAAAAAAAAAAAAAAAAAAAAAGGATGTATCCAACCTGTAGTGTCAATTCTGAGAAACTCTTGCTTAATTGTATACTTTCTCACCTCTTTCCTTTTTGATTTTTTAATATCAAGTTGCAAAAAGTCTGTTTCCTGTCTTGGTTATAAAAGTCTTTTCAGACACTAGGTTTCAAATACAGTTTCTTAAGTTTTCTTCTAATATTTTTATTTTTACATTTAAGTATTTAATAAATTTGTTTTTTGTTTGTTTTATGCTGTGATTTGGAGTTTGCCAGCACCACTGATTCAGTAAACTATCTTCTTTCTCACTGAATAAAGACACTATTGTTGGGTGCTGGGGGATCTCTATTTTGTTTCACTGATTTATTTGCATATTCTCATACCAACAGCTCATAGTTTTGATTATATTAGTTTTAACATCTAGTAAAGCAGTATAATCAGTTAAATAATTGGTCAGGCTAATCTCCCCTTACTTTTACTATTTCATAATATTTTGCCTTTTTTTAGCATTTATTATTTCATATGGTCTTTAAGATGATTTTGTCCAATGTTGAAAATATCTTTGACATGTATATAATTATAATATTGTAAACATAATATTTTATAATAATAGTCAATATTTTATACATTATATAATAGGCTTATTTAATTAGATAATATTTTAATTACATAAAATAATATACCAAATCTATTGTTTTTAACTTCTTTTAGAGTTTTGTTAATACATTTCTCTATTAGTTTATTTTTATTGCTCTCTAGTTTTCCATTGGATAAATTTACTAAAATTTACTCATCTAGTCTACTCTTGATGGATATTTGACTTGTTTCCAGTTTCCAGCTCTCACAAATAATGCTGTTATAAATGTACTTACATATGTCTCTAGATGTACGTATATGTGAATTTCTTCTGGGTATATATGTAGTAGTGTGATAGCATTGTCATAGGGTGTGTTTATGTGCAGCTTTAGTCCATACCACCGAACAGTTTTCCAATGTGGTGTGCCAATTTATCTTCCTACCAGTAGAGTGTGAAAGCTCCTATTGTTTTGCAACCTTACCAATACTTGATATTGTCGATCTTTTCATTTTAGCTATACTGGCATTTGTGCAGTTGTATTTCATTGGTTTTAATTTCCCTGATGTCTAATCCTCTCCAGAGTGGTACATTTTTTACAATTGATGAATCTATATTGAACATCATTACTCTTGGTGTTTTATATTCTATGGATGTATTTGATTTTTGATGCTGATCTAAGTGGTACCATTTGAATATTTTATTTTGTAATGTTAGATGATGGCACATAGAAATACAATACTTATAAAAAATGATCTTCTATGGCAATCTTGCTAAATTTACTTATGGCTAAAATTTTTTTTCTTTTATGGAATTTATTAAATTTAAATTATTAAATTTATGGAATTTATTTATTATGGAATTTATTAATGGAATTTAAATTATTAAATTCCATACAAAATTTATTTTCTTTTATGGATTTAATGGAATTTATAAAATTCTGTTATATTATCTACAAATAATGTTATATTCCTTTTCTGATTTTTCAGGTTTCTTCTTTCAATTTTTCTATTTGTTATACCTTGCATTTACTTTTCTTGCCTTAGTGCTCTATGTCTGCTAGTACAATGTTGAACAGAAATTGTGATATGCTTTATTTTTCCAAATTTGTTTGTGAGCTGAACTTGAACTTCCTGAATCTTTTGGGGGCAGGTGAGGATAGAGGGTATTAAGATAGTGCATTTATACTTGAGCAGTCTAAATTATTTAAGGATAAGTTTGTTTTGTCTCTCTTTGGATACAGGATGACTTTCCAGTCTCTGGGTCTTTTGTCTAGTGGCCAGAGTGCCTTAACATCACTGATAGTTACAGTGAGAGGCACAGTGGTTGCTATTTTCATGGGCTAGTGGTTCACTTGCAAGCAGTTTGTTCACTGTGTTCCCTTTTCTCCTCAAAAGCTGGTACTCTTTCAGTGACAATAACAAAGAGAACTCAACTTGTCCATCTGGCTTCTCAGTTCTTTGGGGGAAATTAGCTTATTTTCCAAGGAACAAACAGTACCATGACTAGGTGTAAGCCAGGCTCTCTTTGAAATCAAGAGTTGGCTTTAATTCTCAGTTCAATTCTCTGCTGCTCTTACCTTGACTCTCATCTATACATCTCTGTCCTTCAGGATTCCACTGGCACCCACAGCCTTGTTCTCCTCCTCCAGGCACTGGAACCTACTGGTTTGAGAGGGATAGAGTAGAGGGATTATGTTTGGCCTTGTCCAAGGCCTGAAACAGCCATCTTCCTTATCTCTCATTTAGAAAGAACAGTAACTGTTTTCAGCTTTTTTTGTGTGTAAATGGGTAGTGAACATTCTCTATTAAGTTGTCTATCAGTTTTATCCTATTTTTAGATATTCTGAAAGAAAGAAAATTTTACACATTTTAATAGGCGAGTACCCCCCCAAGTTTCATGCAATGTCCTTTTCAGTAAGTTAAGTGCTGCAATTCTTTGAAAGAAAATATTACAAACAACTCATTTGAATGCTGAATTGTGGGCATTAATGGTTATTTATAGTGAAGGCCATGTCTAGTAAATTCCTTGAATTCTGTTGGAAGCAATGTTTGTAGAATTCTTATTAGGGATATGCTTTCTATGAGATTTTAATAGTAGTTCTATTTTTATCTGGAAAGAAACGAACCTTACAATACTAATTTTCTCATTTAATGGATTTTCTTCCCTTAAATAGGCCCAATTCTGTAATCTGGGGTGTGAGGCAGCTTGCTTTAGCCTGTGCAGAAAAGTGCAATTACATTATATATGGGAAGAAAAATTCAAGTAAAATATGATTTTAACCTCTCTTTGGGAACTGAAGAAGTCTATTCCTAAATTTTTTTCATGTCTCAATTTGGAGGCAGTTTTTCAAAATTAAAGCTTTCAAATTACACATGAACTATTTTCTATGATGTGTCAATTAGTAGGAAAGAACATATTTTTTAAAAAAATGCATCAGAGAACACAAAGGATATGTTTTTACTGATTTAATAAGTATCTCATTGTGTGCCTACTCTGTGTTAGGAACTGCTCTAATCACTGGAAAAACTGGTGAGTAAGACAAATGAAATGTTAGCCCTCAGGCAAGTTAAATTTGTGTTTGTGGGAAGATAATAAATAGCAAAACAAATACATATGTAACATAATATCTGGCAATGACAAGTATAATGAAGGAAAATAAAGCAGGGAAAGGGCATAGAGTTGAGTGCATTTTAGACAGGACACTGTCATCTTGAGTAGCAGCTTGTGAATGTATACATACGTATGTGTAGCTTTATACAAGAAAACAATCATTTGAATTTGAAATTTGTTGCCATATATTTATATGTAGTATTTACTCATAATTTTATCTCTCTATCTCTGATTGTGTGTTTCCTTTCTTTTTTCCATACTTATTTTTTCTTTCTGATTTTTTAAACACTTGATTGGTGTAGCATTTTATTGGTCTTCCCAAAAACAAAAAACCCTTCATTTTAATTTATCCTTTCTACATTTTTTGTTTTTTATTTCCTAAATTTCAGCCTCTATCCTTATTATCTCTCTACATATTTTCTTTTAAATACCTTCTAGTTTTTCAAAATGATATTGAGTTTTCTCTATTCTAGGCTTCCTTCTTAGTAATTATTTCATTGACGTCTACACATTTTCTTTTAAATAACACACTGAACATACTCTCCTAAGCACATTTCAGAGGTAGCCATGAAAGATAATAAACCAGGAAGAATCTTCTAAATGCAAAGCCAGGGGCCATGGAGGACAGTGATAAGGAAATCTCTCTCAGAGAGTAGAACCAGGAGGTGCCAAATGAGCTATCCAAGGAATTACTCCATAGTAATGGAGTAATGGAAATAACGTATCCAACCATTGTGTCATGTGGTAAAATGCAAGTGTGTACCTTCCCTGTGCTCTTCTTCCCTTTCTGCTGGTGGAAGCAGATATGATGCTGTGAACTGTCACTTTAGACAGGTGGATGGAAACTATATAAGGATGGCAGGGTGATATGGGTCCCTATTAATTGCAGAGTTGTATACTTACCTTGAACTCTCGATATGGACATTTACATGAGATATAATTTAAATACCCATTTTGCTTAAGACATTGTTTATTGTGGGTCTTCATGACAGCTGTTGAAACTGTATCCTAAGTAGTACCAATAAAGAGGAACATTTCTGGAGGAAGAAACAGAAGAACTATGGCCCTGGGGCAGAACTATGCTCACTAGTTTAAGGCTGAGATGTGATTACTGCTTGGCTGGAGCTCATTGTGCAAGAGATTGAGACGGAGGAAGTGAGGTCGGAGAGGTGACAGGAAATGGATGTGTGAAACCTTCTATATCATAGATTTTACTGGATTTTCTTCTAAGGGTCCTGAGAAGCCACTGGAATTTTGAGAGCAAAGGAGTGACATGAGTTGATTTATGCTTTAGAAAATACGTGAGGTGTGAAGTCCTATTCTACAGATGTAAGAATATCAAAATTTCTAACTCAAAACAAACAAACATACAAAAAAGCCAAGCATGTCTTTTAGTCTCATAGTAATTTAAGGAAAAAAACAAACAAAAAATACTGAAGCCTTGCCCCTCACTAGATATTACCTCATTATTGCCGAGGACATCTTTTAAAATCACAAATCTGATCTATTATTTCTCTGTTTAAAAACCTTTGATAGCTTCCCAGGAATAAAGACTTTTTGATGTTTTTACAATATACCTAACTGGCCTGGTTTTCTGACATTTCCTCATACTGTAACATGGACACATGGAAGCACTCAGACTATAAGTAACTGTAATTATTGTGTGCCATCTGCCATCTACCGGCATAAATTATGTTCCAAAATATACCTGTGGGGCTTCCCTGGTGGCTCAGTGGTTGAGAGTCCGCCTGCTGATGCAGGGGACACGGGTTCGTGCCCCGGTCCAGGAGGATCCCACATGCCTCAGAGCTGCTAGGCCCATGAGCCATGGCCGCTGAGCCTGAGAGTCCAGAGCCTGTGCTCCGCAGCGGGAGAAGCCACAATAGTGAGAGGCCTGCGTACTGCAAAAAAAAAAAAAAAAAAAAAAAATATATATATATATATATATATATATATATATCTGTGAACAAAAAAGATAGTATCTGCCCTCATGGAACTTAGGGTTTTAAAAGGAAGAGAATTAAAAAGGGGATCATATGGGTAAGGTTTTACTTTCTAAGCCTGTGGGTGGAGGCTATCACTTCTGCCCATGTTCCATTCACTTAGGCATAATGCAAAGGAGTCTGGGAGATGTGACATAGCTATCTATATAGGAGGAGGAGGAGGAAATGGGTGAGCATGTAGCAATTCTTGTCACAGTTTCTAATAAATTTTGTGCATAAATGAATGAATAGTGCTTTTAAATTTCATAGGAAAAGGAGGACAGATCTAAGAACATAATCTCTTCCTTCTTGTGAAGGTATTTTCTTGGGGTTTTGTTTGATGGAGTTTTGGGTGTTTGGTTAGTTGAGATATTTAAGTTAGGTAAAGAACGAAGAATGTTCAAGGGCAATTGCTTACTGATGGAGACACAAGTAATGTAGACACTTTTATTTTGCTTCTTTTTTCCTGCCTGTAATGTAGTCAATGCAAAATTTAAGTGTTAGGGTGGTTTTTCTTCTTTATATACAAATTTGGACTTGGGTTTAATTAGCTATTGTACAGAATTCCTTGTAACCAGAATAAAAAGCTGAATTACAGTCATAGACTGAATGAGTAATGTGGCATATGACAATCTATGTGAATATAATCATCATTTAAATGCTCACAAATCATTAAAGTTAATCTTCCATTACAGCATTACATGATTTCATTATTCACTCTCTGAATATAATACTAGAATACCTTAATCTTTTCATTTTTAAAAGTTCACTGTAAATTAATCTTTGTTACATCAAAGAAAGTATATGCTAAAATCCATTTTCTTTTATACATCTCTAACAAATGTCATTGCCCACATCATAATCACATTTTAAGCTGTTTGAAAACAGGAAGTTTCTACCTGAAATAACCAAATAACCAGGAAAACATCTGTTGGCTTTTTTTTTCCTGGTAGTAGTATGTGTGCCTTTCTTTCATGATACTGTAACATTTTAGAAAATAAAATCACCTTTGTGACTTTCTGATGTATGCAAGTGCCATTTTGTCCTTGAGTTGCAAAATAAGTAGGATTATAAATAAGTTTGTTAGTGGTTACTCATACTTGGTTGATTTTCTACTGTTACTGTGAGAAGTTTCAAGGGTCCAAATACATAATTTGATAAAAATAAAAAATAAAACCATCTGAGAACTAGAAGATATATAAAAGTCACCCAGTCAAACATCCTCATTTTTTTTTTTTTTTTTTTTTTTTCAGTACACGGGCCTCTCACTGCCGTGGCCTCTCCCGCTGCGGAGCACAGGCTCCCGACGTGCAGGCCCAGCGGCCATGGCTTACGGGCCCAGCCGCTTCGCAGCATGTGGGATACTCCGGGAGCGGGGCACGAACCCGTATGCCCTGCATTGGCAGGCGGACTCCCAACCACTGAGCCACCAGGGAAGCCCTCTTTATTTTATAGACTAGGAAACTTAAGTCTAGAAGACAAAGTAACTGGACTGAGGTCCTAGAACTTTCTAGCAACAAAGTGAAGACTGGCCATACCCACCCGTGCTCACAGTCCAAAGATTTCCATTCTCAACAAATTTAAACTTAATACATGTAAAATCCCCCTATCAAATATATATTATATATTTCTCAAGTACATACACATTTGTGTTTGTAGTGAATATATAAAATGGATAAAATCAATATTGATAAATAATTATATAAATATTCCAATGAGTATTATTTTTTATTCTTTTACTATTAAGATCTCTTAGTGAAATATGTGTGTGTTTTATGGTGGGAGACGCTGTGTCTTTGGATGTAGTAAGGGTTAAGCAGGAGCTATTCAGAAAATGAATGTCCCCAGAGAAAATTGTTGCAGTACTGCAATTCAGTCACACACATACATGCACCACACACACACACACAAACACGTTTTGAACCAATTGTTGTCTTTTTGGTCAGTGATATTTATCATTTACAATTATCACTATGGGTACTTAAGTATCCACCATTCAGTCATTCATATATTGAGTGTATGCTGTGTGTCAGGAACTAAATGCTTAGTGCAGCTTTTTTGTTTTGTTTTTTGCAGTACGCGGGCCTCTCACTGTTGTGGCCTCTCCCATTGCGGAGCACAGGCTCCGGACGCGCAGGCTCAATGGCCATGGCTCACGGGCCCAGCCGCTCCACAGCATGTGGGATCTTCCCAGACCGGGGCACGAACCCGTGTCTTCTGCATTGGCAGGGGGATTCTCAACCACTGCGCCACCAGGGAAGCCCTTTAGTGCAGCTTTTAACAGCCATACATAGATATGAAGAAAGATATTAGTGTTCTGAACCTGCCTACACATTAGAACTTCTAAGGGCTGCACTATAGATGTAATGATAAAGTTGAAGCAAAGAGGTCCTTGCTGGGAATTGCAGGTTAGCTTGAATGATGTTAATCTCTGAAATTTGGCTAAGGTTATCTCAGTGTGCATGTGCCCTTAGAGCAGACTACAAACAGTATACTTTAATCCTCTCTAGAAGAAGGTAACATAATTTTAGTATCCTAATTGTTTCTACCAACAATTTCTCAAATACAATGCCTGACATTAAAAGCCTAAACAAGAGGAACCAATGTGGAAAAACTAAAGCAGTAAAAACACTTGTAACAGTCAGGCCCTATGATGTTAAGGAAATTGTGTTGGGAAAAGATGTTCCGTTAAGTTTGTGGGAAGCCCCAGTTGGAGAATCACAAAAAACATTCTTGGCGTTCTGAAATAAGGTCATGCCATATACAGTGGATAATTATATTCCTTTTGAAAGGTAGTTTCTGAAATGCATTTGATCCCTGATAGAGTCTCTGACCATAAGACATCAAGTGACCATTCATCCAGAACTGTCCATTGTGAGACATATGACATCTATCGAGTCATCAGATCAGGCAAGACCAGTACTAATCTTAGAAGAAGGAAGTGCTAAATCCAGATTGAACATGAGCAGAACCCCATAGCACAAGCAAACTGCATGAGCAGGCATCACAGACCCCCACATCATCTCCCACTCTTGTCTGGTCCCCTTCCTCAGCTGATCCCTACTGCCATTAAGGGGATCCCTTATAAGCAGCTGATAGAGAAGAAAAACTCCTGAGCTGTGTTGGCTTGGTATCTGGGGGCAAGTAACAAGTGGAGAGCAGCACAATAGTCTCATTTAGGGGTGGTCTTGAAAGGCATGGTAGGGGAAAATCTTCCCAATAGGTGAACCTTTGCACAGTGCTTGTGTGTGGCTCAAGGTAAGAGTACATATAGACTCCTGGGCAGTGACAAATGGCCTGGCCTTTTGGTCAAGGGCCTGTAGAAGACAAGAAGCTCAGGAACAAAAAAGGACTGGGGTAGAGGCATATTCATAGATATATGGGAGTGGGAAAAAAGTGTGAAGGTTTTTATATCGTGTATTATTCCTGCAAGAGAGCATCTACCATGGATGAGGCACTAAACAAGTAGACCAAGTAGACAAAATAACTCAGCCAGTTGGTATGAGCCAGGCCCTGATACTGGTTAACTTCAGTGCTATACCATGGGTGCATGAATAAAAAAAAGTCACTTTGGCAATATTGTAGGCTATTTTTGAGCCCAACAACATGAGGTCTGATTTAGCTAATGAATGTCCAAATTTACAGCAGCAGAGACCATTCTTGAGCCTCTAATATGACACCATTCTACATGAGGCTTCTTCTAGGAAAGGCCAGCAATTCGATCTGGCAGGAAAAATACCTTTTCTGAGTATGATTAGCCTTTCTTATCTGCAAAGCCTCAACAAATATCACTATCTGAGAGTTTATGGAGTATTTAATTTCTGGCCTTGGAGCTCACATAACATTGCATCAAACCAGGGGACCCACTTTATTGCAAGTGAGGACTATGATCATGGGATCCACTAGTTGTACCACACATGGCACCATGCAGCACCTTTCTGAGAATGGGAATGTCCTGCTGGAGGCATACCTGAGGCACCAGCTTGGAGTTGATATCTTACAATGATGGGACACCATACTCCATGGCACAGTGCATGTCATGAATCAAAGAACTTTATATGGCACCAGCTATGCTTACTCTAACTCCCAATGGCCCACTTGGGGATGTGTGTTGCCTGTACCAACAACTATGAGCTCTGCACTTTGACCAGGGGACACATGAGAGAAGCATTGAACTCTAAGCTATGACTGCCATGGTACTTCAGGATGTTTGTGTCCAGGGACCAGTAGGCAAGCAGAGGAGTTACCATCTTGCAGGGGTTATTTGCCCCAATTATCAGGAAGAGTTAGGGCTGCTGTTACTCAGTGGAAGTGGGGAGAACATGTTTGGCACCCAGGCAATCTGCTTAGGTGCCTCTTTTTACTCTCCTGTCTGTTGTGAGGGTAAATAGCTAAGTTCAGCATCCCCAACCTGAGAAGATCTTGGTGACTAGGGGCTCAGCCCTCTTAGGATGAAGGTAAGGTCTGGGTTGTGTCACCATATAAACCAGCAAAGGTAGTAGATGAGCGTAAGGGGAATCTAGAATGGATAGTGATGAGAGATAAGTGTCAGTTACTGTGTGAGACCAGCTGCAGTACAATTTGAATTCCAAATAAACAGCAAACCTCTGTTTTTAGTATTATTACAAGCATGTTTCATGCAATACTTATACAAAAATTATTAGGTATTCTGTTTTTCACTTGCTAAAAATGGTAACCCTACCTCTGGTGGACATGGGGTATGCCTGTGTGCCTCCCAGATGTATCACCAAAAGACTTGCCCCCGGTTCTGGGACTGCTGTCAGCAGATGCCTTCAGCTGTTGGTCCTTTTTTTTTTTTTTTTTTTTTTTTTTGTGTTATGCGGGCCTCACTGTTGTGGCCTCTCCCGTTGCGGAGCACAGGCTCCGGACCCGCAGGCTCAGCGGCCATGGCTCACGGGCCCAGCCGCTCCGCGGCACGTGGGATCTTCCCAGGCCGGGGCACGAACCCGTGTCCCCTGCATCGGCAGGCGGATTCTCAACCACTGCGCCACCAGGGAAGCCCTGTTGGCCCTTTTAGAGAGTGCCTCAGATACAGAGACTTCAGCTCAACTGAGCTCACACCCGTCCAGGAACGTCTCACATCCCATCACTCACTGGAGCAGATAGATAAAAGTCTGGCCACTTTTACCCAATGGGCACAACTCTGATAGGACACTTCAGCTTGAGAGGTCCTGGTGGGGTCAGCTGGTGCTGTTGGGTATCTGCTATATTCAAATACTTCTGCTGCTGAATCCTGCTTCCCCCTTCTCCTTTCCACAGGTGTCGATCTCAAAGGAACTCCTAAATAAACATCCTTCACACACCAAACTCTGTCTCAGAATCTGCTTTCTGGTGGAAGTGAACTGCTACATTCTATTACCCTGGACTTCCCTGTATAAGAGACAGAAAAAAAAATCTGTCTTTCCTTAAGTAATTTTTTATTGAGATATAATTTATATGCATTAAAATTCAGAGATTGTAGGTGTAAAGTTCAATTAGTTTTGACAAACATACACTCATGTAACCCACATGGCCATCAAGATACAGAACATTTCCATCAACCAAGAAAGTTTCCTTTTGTATCTTCCTGATCATTTCCCTGACCTCCACAAGAAGCAACCACTGATTTGATTTCTATCACTGTAGATCAGCTTCATTGATTCTGAAATTTAGTATAAATAGTCATGAACTATGTATTATTTTGTATCTGGCTTCTTTTATTCAGATTAAGGCTTTTGCGATCCATCCATGTTATTAAGAGTATCAATATTAGACTTGTTATTGCTGAGTTATTATTCCATTGAATCACAGCTAGTTAATCATTCTCCTCTTAATGGATGTTTCCCACTTGGGGCTCTCATGAGTAAAATTACTAGGAATACTTTTATCCATAGATTTATGTAGGTATATGTTTTCATTCCCATTGGACAAATATGTAGGAATGGAAAAGTGCTGGCCCATAGGTTAAATATGTTTTATTTTAAAGAAACTGTTAGTTTTCCAAAGTGGTTGTACTATTTTGTATTCCCGCCAGCAAGGTTGGAAGTTCTGGTGGCTGTACATCCTCTCCAACATTTGGTACTGTCAATATTTTTCATTTTAACTACACTGGTGGAAATATACTGATGTCTTGTTGTGGTTTTGATTTATGTGTCCCTGATATCTAATAATGTTGAACACTTTTCATGTACTTATTGACCATTCGTGTATGTTTTCTTGTGGTGTCTGCTCAAATCTTCTGCTTATTTTTGAAACAGGCAAAAGATAAACATATATATGATATATATAAGATATACATTATAAATATATGATATGTCATTTGTCATATACATGTGTTGTGTATATTTTCTCCCAATCTGTGATTCACCTGTACATTTTCTTAATGATGGATTTTGATGAAGAGAAGTTTGAAAATTTTGTTGGTGTCCAAATTATCAATTTTTCCTTTTATAATTGGTGCTCTCTGTGTCTTTTTAAAAGCCATATTTATTTTGAGTTCTCTTCATAAGAAGCTAAAATTTGTCCTAGCTGATATGCTTTTTCATAGTAACAAAATAAAATTAAAATATTTCAATTTTTAGTTTAAAACAAATATATACGTTCCTTAAATGTGAATTTCTTTAATTTTTCTTAACCATTTTAGGTCTCAATTGATAATTGGTAGATTTGAATTCATATTTAAGCATATTTCATCATATCAGAAAAGAAAAACAGATTTTTAAACCTCATAAAATTTGTATAGCATATTTAATTAACTAAACAATGTATTCTACTATTAGTGTATATATTTGAGGACTGAGTATATAGTCAATATTTTGGAAATGTTTATGTTTGACATACTTATTATATTATTAGCTTTTCCCTATATTATAACTGCTAAATAAATTTTCAACATTATAAATTTTCTGATAATGCTGTGTGTGTGTGAGTGTGTGTGTGTATTTGAATTATGTGCATTTGAAGTGGAAAAATCCACTAAAGATTTTCAAATCAGTACTATATTTTTATACAATGGAAAAAAATAACTCAGTCTAAGAGTATGTTCATTAGATAAGAAAAGCAAATGACAAGAAATTTGTGCTCAGTAACACTATGCAGAAGAAATCTGCTTACATGCTAAAAATAGAAGACATGATATTGAGCAGGATAATATTTTCCATTGATTTATATTCAGCACTTGCATTTGTGCTGAAATGGGAGGCACTTACTTAATAAAAGCACTAAGATGCCTTTAAGTAAATCACTGAAGGAGGTTGGTAGTATGTTAATAAAATACATTTCAAAAGGAAACACTTAAAATTCTATCCTTTAAAAATTTATCTAACCATCAGTTTTAAATTTATAAAGTGACACCTATGGCTGATTTTTAAAATATACATAAAATATATTTTCTCTATGTCTCAATTTCTACAATGCCTTTCTTTCAGTTTTTAAAGAATATATTTTATGGGGCTTCCCTGGTGGCGCAGTGGTTGAGAGTCCGCCTGCCAATGTAGGAAACACGGGTTCGTGCCCCGGTCCGGGAAGATCCCACATGCCGCGGAGCGGCTGGGCCCATGAGCCATGGCCGCTGAGCCTGCGCGTCCAGGGCCTGTGCTCTGCAACGGGAGAGGCCACAACAGTGAGAGGCCCGCGTACCACAAAAAAAAAAAGAATATATTTTATGGTGAATAGTTTATTTACACCCATTTATTCCTGCTTTCTTCTTTTTTGCTATTGTTAGTTTATCTTGAACTTATTTATTTATCTTGTACAAGTTCAAATCCTGGATCCACTGAGCATCAGCTATGTGAATGTGAACAATGGATTAACATATGACACTGATATAATAATGCATAACTCACAAAATTGTGGTGGAAAGCAAATGAAATTATGCATGTAACTAGTTTAAAATAGCACCTGGGGCATTTGGTAAGCATTAAATAAATGTCAACCGTTGTTACCAGTATTATATATGCATACATGTATCTTAGTCTGCCTGAGCTGCCATAACAAAATATTATTATAGACTGAGTGGTTTGAAAAATAGAAATTTATTTCTCACTCTTCTAGAAGCTAAGAAGTCCAAGATCAAGGTGCAACTGATTTGGTTTCTGGTGAAAGAGCTCTTTTTGGCTTACAGTTGGCTGACTCCTCACTGTGTCCTCACATAGTAGAGACAAAGAGAACTCTCTCTCTCTCTCTTCCTCTTCTTTTAAGTCCACAGTCTTATCTGATCAGGGCCCCACCCTTATGACTTCATTTAACCTTAATTACCTTCTAGAGACCTTGCTTCCAGATTCAGTTACATTGGGGGTTAGGGCTATGTCATGTGAATTTGGGGGGAATACAGTTTTGTCCATAGCAACATATTTATAAAATATCTATCAATTATATTTATTTTATGGAAGGAGTCATAGCATATAATATGAATATATGCATATATATACAAAATATATAAATATTCCTTATAGAAATAAATATATAATATACATTTGTATATAGTTTTGTTTATATTTGTATTTAATACATAAAGTAATAAACATAAATATTATAGAAATATAATTATTTCTATGATGAAAACTAGATTTTTTGCATCTATTTATCTACAATGATATATATACATATAGCTGATTCACTTTGTTGCACAGCAGAAACTAACACAACATTGTAAAGTAATTATACTCCAAGATATTAAAAATAAAACTACAATGACTGTGATTTTTAAAGGATGCCATAAAAGATGTTATTGGAATGCCTATAATGTTTATACAAGACTAGATGACTCATACACCATTTCCTCTTCTTATTTTTTTCTCTTTTTCCCCCCACTTTTTTCACCAACATAGCAGATTGCTATAAATGATAACACACCGGTTAAGAATTGCTGTTCTATATGCTACTAATTTTTTCATAAAAAAACGTATGTTCATATACTTCCAACTTCAAACATAATCTCAAAAATAGATGGTCATTCTCTTCCTGGTGAATGCTGAGAAAGAAAATAAAAGCAGTTTGTGGTGGAGGATGATAGCAAATAATCACCCAGCATGTGTATTTGGGGTCAAATAAAGTAGTTTTTTCAAAATGATTTCAAAACTGTTCTAACACTTCTGTTTTATATCTGATAGGAATCCAAAGGGGTGCCAGTCGAGCTGAGCTGCTTGATGTGTTGAGAACATTTCTGGGTATGGATGCTGTTAACCCAGCAGTGAATGTATCATAAAATTAACTTCCATTCCTAAATTTTTTAAAATAATGTTTCATATTCTTTGGGGTACTGGATTTTTTCTCCATGTGGTTTTTATGGTTAAAATCAGGAGATTTTAATATAAAGTATTTCCTCCCATGGGCACAGTAGAAAAGTACAAAGTAAAGTATGCCATACATTAGAGAGAAGATATATGGGTGATAGCTGGAGGTCTAAAGTCTAGAGTTTTTTATTTTTAAAATGTTTATTGAAATATAGTTGATTTACAATGCTGTGTCAGTTTCAGATCTATCTATCTATCTATCTATCTATCTATCTATCTATCTATCTATCTATCTATAGATAGATAGATAGATATTCTTTCTTAGATTCTTTTCCAATACAGGTTATTACAAGATGTTGAGTATAGTTCCCTGTACTATACAGTAGGTCCTTGTTGTTTATTTTATATATAGTAGTGTGTATATTTAAATCCCAAACTCCTCATTTATCCCTTTCTCTCACTTGCCTTTGGTACCCATAAGTTAGTTTTCTATGTCTGTGAATCTATTTCTGATTTATAAATAAATTCATTTGTATCATCTTTTTAGATTCCACACATAAATGGTATCATATGATATTTGTCTTCCTCTGTCTGACTTACTTCCCTTAGTATGATAATCTCTAGGACCATCCATATTGCTACAAGTGGCATTATTTCATTCTTTTTTTATGGCTGAGTAATATTCCATTGTATATATGTACCACATTTTCTTTATTCATTGATCTGTTGATGGACCCTTAGGTTGCTTCCATGTCTTGGCTATTGTAAATATTGCTGCTATGAATATTGGGGTGCATGTATCTTTTTGAATTATAGTTTTCTCTGGATATATGCCCAGGAGTGGGATTGCTAGATCATATGGTAACTCTATTTTTAGTTTTTTAAGGAACCTCCGTACTGTTCTCCACAGTAACTGCACCAACATTCCCACCAACAGTGTAGGAGGATTCCTTTTTCTCCACAACCTCTCCAGCATTTATTATTTGTAGACTTTTTGTTGATGGCCATTCTGACTGGTGTGAGGTGATTTAGACAAAATGAGGTGGCAGAGGAATATGTTTCAGATGAGGGAACAAGATAAAATCCCAGAAGAACTAAGTGATGTGGAGATAGGCAATCTACATGAAAAAGAGTTCGAGTAATGATCATAAAGATGATCCAAGAACTTGGGAGAAGAATGGATGCACAGAGAGACAAATTAGAAGTTTTTACAAAGAGTTAGAAAATATAAAGAACAACCAAACATATCCAATGTATCATTGAAGACTACAATAACTGAAATGAAAAACACACTAGAAGAAATCAATAGTAAAATAAATGAAGCAGAAGAATGGATCAGTGGGCTGGAAGACAGAGTAGTGGAAATCACTACAGCAGAGCAGAAAAAAGGAATGAAAAGAAATGAGGACAGTTTAAGAGACCTCTGGAACAACATCAAGCACACTAACATTTGCATTGTAGGGGTCCCAGAAGGAGGAGAGAGAGAGAAAGTTCCTAAGAAAATATTTGAAGAGATAATAGCTGAAAACTTCCCTAACCTGGGAAAGGAAAGTGTCATCCAAGTACAGGAAGTACAGAGTCCCATACAGGATTAACCTACAGAGGAATATACCATGACACATTGTAGTCAAATGACAAAAATTAAAGATGAAGAGAAAATATTAAAAGCAACAAGGGAAAAGCAACAAATGACATACAGTGGAACTCCAGTATGGTTATCAGCTGATTTTTCAGCAGAATCTCTGCAGGCCAGAAAGCAGAGACACAATGTATTTAAAGTGATGAAAGGGAAAAACCTACAACCAAGAATACTCTACCCAGCAAGGCTGTTGTTAAGATTTGACAGAGAAATCAAAAGGTTCACAGACAAGCAAAAACTAAAAGAATCCAGTACCACCAAACCAGCTCTACAACAAATGCCAAAGGCATTTCCCTAGGCAGAAAAGAAAAGGCCACATTTAGAAACAAGAAAATTACAAAATGGAAAAGGTGAACATACAGTAAAGGCAGAGTTTTAGATTTTTCAGGAATCATTATTTTTGGACATAGCAGTTTGTAGAAGGATCTAATATATATATATATATTTAAATCTGTCCACCATGTATATTTAATGATTGTACTGTAAGGTCAGACTACCTGAATTGTGTCTTGAATTTGCTCCTCATTGCTCTGTCACTTTCTCAGTCCTTCTACCCTTGGTTTCCTCACCTGTAAAAGAGGAATAACAGTAGTACTTCTGTGTTAGGCTTATTATATTAATCAGTCCTTGAGATTATACCAAGCAGCATGCCTGACACTAAATAAAACAGTAGTGTTACCTATTATTGTTAGCTTATTAACCATGTTTTCTTTATTGACTTCTCTGTTAAATCTGGTAACAGAGGTGGGTCGTAATTCCGACCCTGGACAATCGAATATTCCATTCTTCTTGTTGCACTCATGGGTTTGTTTGAAAATATGATTTGAAATGGACCAATCAGAGTCTCCTGTGGACTTATTTTATTTCTGGACTTTATTTTTCTTAAACTGAGATTCAAGCTTAGGGATTGTACCACTAGTATCCATCTTCCAAGGAGAGCGAGGAGAGAGGGTCTGGGAGGGGGGAGAGAGAGAATCTGATAATATTTGAATATCTAAATCCATTGATGCCAGAAGGGAGCACAATTTACTCCTAGACCAATTAGTTAGTGGGCCATTAATTTTCTACCCTCCTGTCTTCCCTCCTTCCTTCACTCCCTCTCTTTCTACCTCCCTTTCTCCCTTCCTCCTTTTACTTTTCTTTTTCCTCTCTTCTTTTATTTATGCTGGTTTAAATTGGTTTTCTATCACTTGCCATTTGACCAATACATAATAAAGAAATTATAATAATAATAATTTTAATATAGATTTAAAAGATTTGAATGGGGACTAATGCAGTGCAGACACAGCACTGGAATCTGAGGTAATTGGGTTTTTTTTACATAATATTGAACCAGTCTTGTGAAACAGTAGGGCATATTGCTTAATAAAAATTATTTATAGGACAAAAATCACCCTAAACATTGCCTGCTTATATAATGAAATTTATCTTGCTTCTTGAACTTATTTCTGCTTATTATGAAGGAAATCATTATGTGATAAACATTTATTCAGGAATTCACTCTTGTGTATTATACATATTGAAGTTTAATGTCATTAATTGAATTTCAGGAAATTGTAGCTTCTTGTTTAGATGAGAATCAATCACTAAAGAAAAAGTCATTGATTTTCCCCCATAAGCATCAGATTAATATTTACAAAGGTAAAGAATACCAAGTTTGGAATCTTGTAGGCTTGGACTTATGATTAAAAATACATGACAAGAGATATGGGAACATATGTATATGTATAACTGATTCACTTTGTTGTAAAGGAGAAACTAACACACTATTGTAAAACAGTTATACTCAAATACAGATGTTAAAAAAAAATACATGACATACTTATAGACTCACAACAGCCAAATGGAGTGAGGTAATTATCTGATAACAGTTTTCAAAGAAGATATCTTGGCATTTACCAAGATTCATGGAAAACCTACTAGGATGAATACTATGGCAGTGAATGCAGAACATGACATTCAAAGTAACTGACAAAGTTCAGTTTTCTTTGTGTGCTTGCAAGAAAAAGAACTTAGAAGAAGAAGGCTTACAACGGATCAGATTGAGTAAAGGACTTAGAAGAAGAAGGCTTACAATGCATCAGATTGAGTATCTTAAAATGTTACTAGCACATAATGCCATATTGGATCTCATTCAAGGCCTCTTCACTGCCACATTGTTTAATGGAATATGTCTGTATGTGCATGGATCTGGCATATGTTCAACACATCCTTGTAAAGCCATCAAGAAAAATAATGGTTTAGTATTACAGGGAAGCAAGGAACTTTCATTTCAGGACTTAACATTTCTAGACTGTCAAAACCTCTCGGTTAGCTCATTGACTTTTCCATATCTCTTTTGTATTTATTGTATTAAGAAGATAAAGTTTCAGAAAATTTTTTGCTGATATTACTTAGAAGAGATACTAAAAAATGTTTATAACTCTAAGTCTCATTTATCTTTCAAATCTGAGGTTAAGTTCTACCTACTTCCCTTTTCTTTGTCTGATTTACAGTAATCTTTCTTTGTTGAGATCCTCAGATAATTGTAAAGATTAATTATCTTTACTAATTGTTTAGTACTCATTGTTGAGGCCACTGGAGGTGGCAATAGAAATAACTTCTCTACCCCACCCACATTCTGAAGCAATTAAAAAACAAGACAAATGGGGCAGACAGGGGATAAAAAATATCATCTTCATTACTGATAAACTTGATATAGGTAAATGTGCCTTATATCTTACAGGCAAACAAGTTTACTAACAGTGCTCACCAGAATATTATAAATCTACTGTAGCAGAGATATCAGCTCCTTACCAAATCTGCACATGCTTTCAATATTCCCTAGCTCTCTTGCAGTGAAACTGAAAAATGTGATGAGTTCTAGACAATGCCCTATGACATATATGGTATGTCACTTCCAGGTTAAAGCATCTAAAAGCTGCTGTGCAATGTTTTGTCTTCACCTTAGCAACATTACCAGAAATTCATATGCTCATGTGGTACAATGGCAAGACATAAACCGAATGGATCTCTGACTCATTGCTTGGAAGTGAGTAGCTCTGGAGAGCTGCTGATCCAAGCCGACTTGGACACATGAAGTCACTGAGATTTTGTTACCTCAGCATTGCCTATTTCAACAAAACAAAAACTCATTCCCAGCTAGTTCTGTATACAACTTGTAGAATGGGGCAGCAGAGTGGAACACATTCTTTCTGTAGGGAGAAAGGACAGCAAATGGGTGGGCTGAACATGCTCTGTTTCTTTTCACCCACTCCTGGATCATTGGTGGGGTGGAATGAGTGAAGAGATGCAATGATAGTGGAGCTCCTGCTACATATAAATAAATATCAAGAGTTTGAAAAAGAGTTCAATTCCCCTAACATCTAGCTACTCTTGTTCTATTAGTCTACTGGGTTTATCTAATAAGCCTGTGGATTACCAGTGTTCCCTTTGGAGGAAGAAGTCATTAGCCTACATGACACTCCTGTTTCTACCTTCATGAGACCACTTCTACATAAACCACTGCTCCTTTGGGTATTTTTCTCAGACCACTGATGGGTAGTACAATTTTGTTGCCACAAGGCTCTGAAATCAGACAATTTTCAGTATTAAATTAACGTTTAGGTCACACTTGTAAAACATTGAAAATTCATTTCCATGTCTATTTCCCTTCCCAGATTGTTCCAACATAGCTTATCAGGAGTTCATGACAGCATCAAATGACCACATTAAGCTATTCAAATAATGAAGTCAACATGGAGATACCCCAAATTTCAACATGAACCCCTTCATATTATCAATCACTAGGGAGAAGTTGACATTCAAGGAAATTAAATCCTCTTGCATGTTAAACTCAAAAATGTAAAAATGTAAAGAAATTGAAGTTTAAGATCAAATACTCTTGTTCCTGGTTGTTAAATTTCAAAGAAATTAAAATCAAACGTTTATCCTTCTCTCTTTCTCTTTTGCATCTGAGCTTGGTGGGATTTCCTGTATTTGGGGGTGATTTTGGACTTTTTCAACAGCTGCACCCTAGAAGAACTCAGAAGTTAATTAATTGAATGCCAAGTCTCTAAGTGGCTCACATTTTTAAAGTCCAAATACTTTATAGAACACACATTAGTATACGTCTGCTCCCAAGCCTATTGAATTTAGAAAAGTAACCATTCCCCAATCAACAGAAGTATTTCAGGCAAAATTATATTGCCAAGAACCATTAGGAAAGCCTCAATTATTTGAGTGAAGGGGAGAAGAATAGGGAAAGCTTCTACCCTCACAGTTTAGTTTCACTAGGATCCTAGTTAGTTTACACCAGAAGCCTGGGATTCATGCCTGTGAATCTACACACAATAAGGGAAATTCTCACATTAGCATGTGAATTTTGGCATCATACCATTATCATATCTAGGAACAATATGCTCATGCTTCTTGTTTATGCATGATGAGTGAGGTGTCAGGCACAGTGTCTAGCTTAGTCTGCTGCTATAGCAAACTATCCCACAGTCTCCATGGTTAAAAAAAAAATCGCTTGTTTTTTTTTTTAAAACATCTTTATTGGAGTATAACTGTTTTACAATAGTGTGTTAGTTTTTCCTTTACAACAAAGTGAATCAGTTATACATATACATATGTTCCCATATCTCTTCCCTCTTGCATCACCCTCTCTCCCACCCTCCCTATCCCACACCTCTAGGTGGTCACAAAGCACAGAGGTGATCTCCCTGTGCTATGCGGCAGCTTCCCACTAGCGATCTCATTTACATTTGATAGTGTATATATGTCCCTGCCACTCTCTCAGTTCATCACAGCTTACCCTTCCCCCTCCCCATATGCTCAAGTCCATGCTCTAGTAGGTCTGTGTTTTATTCCCGTCCTACCACTAATCTCTTCATGACATTTTTTTTCCCCTTAGAGTCCATATATATGTGTTAGCATACGGTATTTGTTTTTCTCCTTCTGACTTACTTCACTCTGTATGACAGACTCCAGGTCCATCCACCTCATTATAAATAACTCAGTTTCATTTCTTTTTATGGCTGAGTAATATTCCATTGTATATATGTGCCACATCTTCTTTATCCATTCATCTGTTGATGGACACTTAGGTTGCTTCCATGTCCTGGCTATCGTAAATAGAGCTGCAATGAACATTTTGGTACATGACTCTTTTTGAATTACGGTTTTCTCAGGGTATATGCCCAGTAGTGGGATTGCTGGGTCGTATGGTAGTTCTATTTGTAGTTTTTTAAGGAACCTCCATACTGTTCTCCATAGTGGCTGTATCAATTTACATTCCCACCAGCAGTGCAAGAGTGTTCCCTTTTCTCCACACCCTCTCCAGCATTTATTGTTTCTAGAGTAAAAAATCGTTTTTTAAAAACATGTTAGCTGCTAGTCACTTTAGATCATCTGGGTCTGTTCCACATTTCTTTTTTTTAAAATTAATTAATTAATTAATTATTTTTGGCTGCATTGGGTCTGTTGCTGCACGTGGGCTTTCTCTAGTTGCAGCGAGCGGGGGCTACTCTTCATTGCGGTTCACGGGCTTCTCATTGCAGTGGCGTCTCTTGTTGTGAAGCACGGGCTCTAGGTGAGCGGGCTTCAGTAGTTGCAGCATGCGGGCTCAGTAGTTGTGGCTCGCAGCAGACTCTAGAGCTCAGGCTCAGTAGTTGAGTCTCCCGGGCTCTAGAACGCAGGCTCAGTAGTTGTGGCGAACGGGCTTAGTTGCTCCGTGGCATGTGGGATCTTCATGGACCAGGGATTGAACCTTGTCCCCTGCATTGGCAGGCGAATTCCTAACCACTGCGCGATCAGGGAAGTCCCCACATTTCTTTTTTATTCCAGGATCTGGGCTGAAGAATCTTTGCTTATTTGGAACATGCTGTTCTCACGGCAGAGGGAAAAGAGTAAGAGAGATGGCCACAAAAAAAAAAAAAAAAAAAAAGAGCAGTGGCTATTAAAGCTGTTGTGTGGACATGATGGATATCACATTTGCTCACGTGCTGTTGGACCAGAGCAAGTGACGTGGCCAAACCCAACATCAATGTGACATATGTATACTCTTCCATAGGAGGCACTGCAAGTCTGATGGCAATGATGAGATTCATAATTCACTTACAGAAAGTAGGAGTAATATTTGGAAACAATACAAGCTATTACTACCTCTTCTTTGCAAAATTTAAGAGTTGTAAATGAGGTCATCTAATTGCTGGGTCTCCTTCATCCATTATACTAAATATATCTTAAGTTCCATTTCCTCCTTGAGCCCCATACTTCAGGAGCCTTGTATTCATTAAAATGTGAGTTTTGTCTAGTGTAATAGCATCTACAATCTCTTGTGAGAAGACATTCATTTTCACACGTTTTCAAAACTTCTTCTATGGATTTGTTTAGGCCCCCAATAAACTAGCTTCCTAGGAAGTTTTATGATAAATTCTTTGACTCATAGTTTTGAATGGTGTATTTTTAGTATTCCAAGTGTATCTTTTGGATATTAACTTCCAATTTAGTAGCATTGTAGTCACAAAATGTCGAATAACAGTGATATTTGAAATTTGTTGAGAGTGGTTTTATAGTTTAGTATGTGATAGATTGTGTAAATAAGTCATAATTGCTTGTAAAGAATGTGTATTTCTAATTTGTGGATGCAGAACTCCGTATGTATTCATTAAATAAAGATTATTAGTTGTGCTTTTCAAACTTACTATATCATTAACATTTTTTCTGTATGACTCATCAATCATTGAGAAAGGCATACTGAAATACTTCATTATAATAGTCAATTCATCAGATTCATCCTCTATATTTGCCTTACATATGTTGAAGGTATTTTATCAAGGGCTTTCAGTTTTTTAATTGTTTTGTCTTCCTGTTCTATTGAATTAGATGGCACATAGCCTCCTGGTAAGAGAATTCCTCTTCTGCCCTCCTTTGCAACCAGTTGTATCCACGTACCCAAGTGCTAACTAATGAGATAGAAGTAAAAATGTAACAACTTATGTTAGAAGGAAGATGATTGCTTTCTCTCTCTTCTTTTCTCTGTTCTGTCAGCTGAGACATGGACACATTGGTGACCCAGCTTTAGGCTCTGAAAACAACAAAAAAAAAGATGAACAACACTCCCGATGGTTGTGGACCAATGAAGCCGAAGGACTCTGAGTCTTCTAATGACCTTGTTGTCATTGCTGCTACCTTCCCTGGACTGACTGATCTCTTGCCCCTGGACTGTTACAGGATAGAGCAGCTATATTAGAAGTCTCACTTGTTCCCACATCTCAGGCTGTACCCTAACCAAGTTCACTGGCTTAAAGTCAAATTGGTCTGATAATAAGAGAATCACCCCAGCTCTCTTTTCATTAGTATTTTCCTGGTATACTTTTTCCAGCCTCTTAGATGAAACTATGCATTTTATTATATTTTAGGTGTATTTTATAAAGAGCATATAGGGTAGAATGTTTTCCTCTCCAATATGAGAATCTCTGGCAAGTTCAGTGTATTTAATTTTATTGTTATTGTTGATAATTTTGGACTTGTTTTAACATTATTTTTTCTCTTTTGCCACATTTTTATGCTTCTTTTTACCATCTATAGTCTTACCTAAAAGCTTTATTTTTTTCTAATTCTTTTTTCCCATACTTTTGTCAATGATATTGTAATATAGTTTTTAAAATAATGTTTTGATCCAGTTTTGAGTTTTATGGAAATTAAACAGCACACCCCTAAACAACTAATGGGTTAAAGAAGAAATCAAAAGATATCTCAAAACAAACAAAAATGAAAACACAACATACCAAAACTTATGGGATGTAACAAAATTAGTTCTAAAGGGAAGTTTATTGTAATAAATTAAGAAAAGAGAAAGATCTCAAGTAAACTAACACCTCAATGAATCAGAAAAAGAAAAAACTAAGCCTAAGGTCAGCAGAAGGAAGGAATTAACAAAGATCAGAGCAGAAATAAATGAAATTGAGAATAGAAAAAAAAACCAGAAAAGATCAATAAAACTAAGTTACTTTTGAAAAAAGATAAGCAAGCAAAATTGACAAACCCTCAGCTAGACCAAGAGAAAAGAGAGAAGAAAAACAGGTAAATCAGAAATGAAACATTACAACTGATACTACAGAAATACAAAGAATCATAAATAGACTCTTATGGACAAGTATACACCAACAAAGTGGATAACCTAGGAGAAATTAATATATTCCTAGAAACATACAATCTACCAAGAGTGAATCATAAAGAAATAAAAAAACTGAACAGACCAATACCATAATGAGTAAGGAGATTGAATCAACAATCAAAAACTTCTTCCAAAACAAGAGTCTAGGACCAGATGGCCTCACTGGTAAACTAAACGTTTAAAGAAGAATTAATACCAATTCTCCCAACCTCTTTCAAAAAATTGAAGAGGAGGAAATATTTCCAAACTCATTTTACAAAGCCAGCATTAGAACATTGTGTTTTTAAAACCTTTTCTCACATTTTTATGCTTATTCTTTTGCAGACTGTATTTTCCAAAGATGGCCATCATAATATATCCCATCCCACATGCCCTTCTGCAATGTGACCTTGCCACTTCCTCATTAAGAAGTGAGACTATCTCTCCACTCAAATCTGGGTGAATACTGGACTGCTTTGACCAATATTCTATGTTGGAAATGACACTGTTTCAATTCTGAGCAAGGCCCTTAAATGGCTTGAAAGTCTTCCACTTAACTACTTCTTGGGATTAAGGTTGTTAATAATTTTTTAGTATAACTGTGCCCCAGGAAATATTTAGGATATTTTATACTAAAGAAAAATTGTTTGTTTACCTGAAATTCAAATGTAAGTGGGTATCCTCTATTTTTATTTGCTGAATATGGCAACCCTAGTTGGAAGCCAACAGACATACCAAAAGTGTGATTAACATGAAATTGCCATCCTTGAGCTCAAGTTGAGTGGCCAGAACTTGGAGGATGAGACACCATTTGGACAGAGAGAAGCCAAGGAGCAATGAGACAGAAGACATATGAATAAAGAAGGCACCTTGGAAGTAGCTCCTCCAGCCACAGTGATTGCAACTACCAGCTAAGACTTTCTCAGATTCCTGACAAACAGAAATTTTAAAAAAAGATTTATTTTAAGTCCAAAACTTTTGGGGTGGTTTGTCATGTAACAATTAATAATTAAAATAAATCTGAAACTTGAAAAAAAAATCCTGATGTCTTTGTAGGTCTAAATTTGTTGTTATTCCTTCTGAATTCTTCTGGTTTTGGTCATCTTTGGTGACATAGTCATATCTGATTGCTTTTAATGGGTGGGAATCCTAAGTACCAGAACTGAAATTATTCTCCTGGAGGGAGAGAGAAAGTTTGCTGGAACCAGGTCCCAGATTTAATACAGGTGTCTCAATTTCAGCTCGCAAGAGCTCACCAGAGACCCAGAGTTCAGTATTCTGGTCTAAACAATTATATGAGCAACACCCACTTTCACCTTCACTTACCATTATCTATTCCCTATTCATCAGCTCATGGGTTGTTGTTTTTTCTTATTTTGGACAGAGAGAGGGTAACATGGAGATTTCTCTCAGTTCCTATAAATTTAACAATGTATTAAAAAGTATGTTTTATCTGGAAGTGCTTTTTAGGAGAGAGACTCTCAGATATCTGCCATATTGCATAATTTCCTTCTGTTGTTTCTTCAGAGATTTTGAAATGGTTCTTATGAGAGACAGATTCATGTTCTGTGGTCCTAAAGGAGCTACACCACTTCCTTGGTGGCTGTGAGGGAGCCCCAATTCCATAGGAGCATCAATAACCCTCTCTAAGACCCAACATGATAAAAAGTTTGAGAAGAATTTTATTTTTTTAGGCCTTTTACTTAAAAAAACAAAACAAGATGGCTCAATTTGAGGCTTTAATTCATTTGGATTTTGATGTCTTGAATTTAATTTTTGTCTCTTAATTTTTTCCTTGGAATATAAAATTGAGAGAAAACTTATTTCACATTTGGGAATCTCTACTGGCTACTATTATTGGAATATCCTAAT
This sequence comes from Kogia breviceps, assembly GCF_026419965.1. Taxonomy (NCBI): domain Eukaryota; kingdom Metazoa; phylum Chordata; class Mammalia; order Artiodactyla; family Physeteridae; genus Kogia; species Kogia breviceps. Next base: position 67,454,615 of record NC_081321.1, on the reverse strand, counting down.
TTGATATTTGATTCTATCTGTAGAATCTTAGATAGTTTATGTTGGACAATACGAGTGGGTTTAATTTGAGATGGGAAATAGAAATGAGAGGGTCCTGTTGGATTTTAAAAAGCCTTGGAGTTAATTCCTAGTGGAACAGGAAATGAGCAATCCTCCACTGCAATTAGTTGTACACAAGGAGAAAATCATCAAGTTCAACTTGTGATGGTACTGTGCCTTCAGTTTGGACATTATGCAGTTTTATACAGTTATATAATTTTACTTATCACATGAATGATTGGACTACTAAAAGTATTTTGCACCATAGATCATTTCTCTGATTAAATAAAAAAGAGTAGTTGCTTGGCTAAGTGGGTCATTAGCTGAAATTCTGCGAGTAGATTCTTCAAGTTTGATTTGCAAGTTCGGCTGTGAGACTTTTAGATAAATCTTCTGAGTTAAGTTTTTAAAAATTTCTGGGCCTAAGAATAAAGATTTTTCTTCCTTGTCATCAAAAGCAGTCTGTAAATATCCCTATTTCAAAATAATTAGATTAGCCTTAAACTTTTCATTTTGGAGGGATTAGTCACAATTCTAAAATTTTTCTCAACCAATTTAATTAATTGGTATTTTAAATCATTTCAGAAATTTTGAGGAACAAAATCTACACTGTCCACCAATGATTCCAGGAAGGTACTAAAAGAAGTAAAGTATGGTAAAGGGAGAAGTGGCCTCATGAAAGAGGAAAACTATCAGGATTCTCCTGTAATCTCCATCAAAGGGGACAGGTAAATCCCCATTTAATCATAAGCTTAAGGTTTAAACTCAATAGGTTAGGAGAATTAATGGCTAAAGAAGATTAGTAGGGGGATGCTTCTTCCCTACTCCTGATATTTCCTTCTATCTGGAGGGAGTTCCAAAAGTGTAACCTTCCTCTCTCCTAATCCCCCTCACTCACTTCTTCCTACAAATGTGGAGTGAGTTATTTTACTGGAGAGCTTGGAAAAAGGTAGTGTGCATGTGTATTTTAGTTACCCGCCCCCCGCCCCCCTCTCTCTCTCTCTTTAATGCAGGTGATTTTAAAATTACTTAAAGATGCGCTTTAAAACTTTCTGGTACCGGGCTTCCCTGATGGCACAGTGGTTGAGAGTCCGCCTGCCGATGCAGAGAACACGGGTTCGTGCCCCGGTCCGGGAGGATCCCACATGCCGCGGAGCGGCTGGGCCCGTGAGCCATGGCAGCTGAGCCTGTGTGTCCGGAGCCTGTGTTCCGCAACGGGAGAGGCCACAGCAGTGAGAGGTCCGTGTACCACAAGACAAAAACAATTTCTGGTCCCCCTTTCCAGAGATTTAATTCAGTAGGTCTAAGGTGGGCCCATGGTTTTGCATTTTTAACAAATTCCCAGGTGACGCTGATGCTGCCAGTCCAGGAAAAACACTTTGAGAACCACTGGTGAAATACAACTCTGCCCAAAGAAAGCACACATTCTGCTCTGCTCCTCCACCACTAATAGTTATGCAAAGGCAGGTTCTGCCCCTGTGGTAGGGTCAGCACTAGGATTACCTCTAACAAGGTTGGTGTCTGGCCAATCCTGGGTCAGTATACGAATGCCTCCTTTGTCACAAATGGAAGTGCTCTCCCTGATTTTGATTTTCTAGCTGTCTTAACATTTTGTCTATATTTTAACTTGATCAGAATTTGAGTAGGAAAGAAGGGTGCTATTGCTGCCTCTCCTCAAAATCTCAGAATTAATATCCATGCCCTCATGTAGTCTACCTGCCTGGATTTTAGGAAATGTACCCTAATGTACATTTAGGGTAATGTATGCAATGTAACCCTAAAACCCCAAAGTCAGTATGCAATCCAGTAATGCCCTTTGTACACTTGAACCCAATGCTGATTAAAGAAAATCTTACAGACAAATATCACTGTCACCTCCCAGACAATGAAATATTTCATAGTTAGCTAGAATTTTAGAATTTATCTCAAACAAATGAAATTCTTTTTCTGTAGAGTGAACTATTAGCAGCCTGTTTTGAAGAGCTAATGCTGCTGAAATCATTAGGATGGGACTTTCGGGAACGATGTCCAGTGCTCAGTGAGTAAGCCATCTTGATATATGCTATCCCGGGAAGTTAATTTTTCAAGTTTGATTAATCATCGACTTTATTCCTTCAAGGTTTTCTATCTCATGCTGGGTGGATTACAGTCCAGTGACTACTCCTAGCAGCTAGCCAGCTGGTGATAATTGCTGTTAATTTCCTGGTATTTGGCAACCAATTGTCCCTTGACAACTGGAGGGAGATAACATAAGAAAGTGTCAGAAGGGAACTGCAAAAATAACATTTATTATTTTTGCTTGATTATAAAAAGTGATACATTCTTACAGTTGAAAGTTTTAAAAACATGGAAAATAAAAGGAAAAAGTAAGAATTTAAACACAATCCTTTTATTCAGAGAAAAGCATAATTTTTGCATAATTTTAGTGAATTTCTCATCTCTCCATCATCTTTCCTTACACATCCTGATATGTACATACATACCAATACCATCACTACAACCACTTCTACTAAAAATTTAGTATTGTTCTGTTTTTCCAGCTCTGAATTCTACTTTTTTCTATTTAAAAATCAATCCTCAGCATTTTCCACCTTTAGTTTTCAGAAGAATTATTTTTCATGGCACTACAATATTCTATTATATGGTTGTGGAGTATGTAACCAGGAGCAAAAAGGTAATCAAACTGGCAATTTATCCTGAAATTCTTTGTAGAATCCAGGAGGAGTGATTCTCAAAGCAGTCAGATAATGTTATTTCACTTGATATACTTTAGCCTAATGAGGGCCTATGCAGCCAAAGAAACAAGTCTAGTGTTGTAGGACATATGTTACATTTTTACTGTATATATTAATCAGTCAAAAACCCAGACTTGAGGAAATGAGAATTTCTTTAATTTTTAATAACTAAATCTGAGTCTCACCTAGATCTATCTTTCTGAGTTATAAATAAATTCAGTCATTATTAGGAATTCCCTCTCTCCCAGGTATGCAATGTTTCCATAGTCCAATGCAATATCAAGATATTTTCTACGTGTAAGTGCTGATTGAGGTGTAATGCTCGCCTGTCCCGCCTACAGGAGCTCCTCTGATGCTTAAAAATTACTCTGAAAGATTGGTACTTGTATTAGTCAGGGTTCCTCAGAGAAGTAGAACTAATAGAATCCATAGAGATAAATGTGAGGAGATTTCTTATAGGAATTGGCTCATGTGGTTATGAAAGCTGAGAAGTCCCACAATAGGTCATCTGCAAGCTGGAGAACCAAAAAAGCTGTGGAATAATTCAGTCCTATCTAACGCCCGAGAGCCAGGAACTTTGATATCTGAGGGCAGGAGAAGTTGGATGTCTCAGCTCAATAAGAGCGTCAATTCGCCCTTCCTTTGTCTGTTTTCCATTAGGGTTCCCAGTGGACACCCACTGGGATGACACCCACGTGGTACAACGTGGGACGACACCCACGTTGGTGAGGGGGGATCTTCTTTACCCAGTTTACTGAATCAAATTCTAATCTCTTCTGGAAATACCCTCACAGAAACACCTGGAAATAATGTTTTACCAACTATCTGGGCCTCCCTTAGGCCTGTCAAGTCCACACATAAAATCAACCATTACAGCACTCATTGGTGCTCCTGGGTGCCTATTCTTTGGGTGCTTATCACAAGTATTTCTTCAGAGTCTTACCAACCTCCCCAGCTACTGCCCTAAAGTACCTAGGGGTGGAACGTACCTTCTGCCCTCCAAATTTCTTTTAGTCTGTGGGAAATATCTCCTTTTATTTTTATGCTCTTTGAAGATATAATATTTTTAATGAAATACATTGTTAATTGAAATAGGAAAAAGCACTGTTTTCCAATAGTTCCTGTTTTGGTGAGCAAAATTCTCTAAGACAAGGAAGTATCAAGGACTTAGACCGAAGTGAAAAGGACATTATATAAAGTTTTATATATATATATATATACGTATATATATATATTTTTTTTCAGCATGCGGGCCTCTCACTGTTGTGGCCTCTCCCATTGCGGAGCACAGGCCCCAGATGCGCAGGCTCAGTGGCCGTGGCTCACGGGCCCAGCTGCTCCGCGGCGTGTGGGATCTTCCCGGACCGGGGCACGAACCCGTGTCCCCTGCATCGGCAGGCAGATTCTCAACCACTGCGCCACCAGGGAAGCCCCTAATATATATTTTTGAATAAAAGAATGGATGAATGAATGAATGAATGAATGGTTACCAAACTATGAATAGCAAGGATTTCTATAGTGTGTTATTATTCAAAAAAAATCACATGTATTGTCTTATTTTACTTCACAATGACTCTGAGGTATAGAAATCATTATTCCCATTTTTTAGAGGAATTGGTGCTCAAAATAGTTTCGACCTGCCCAGGGCCATATTTGTAGAAAATATCAGGTCTGTGGAGTTTTGATCCTAGGATAAATGTTCATTTTGCCAAACATGATTCATACAATGGAGTAACCACTAGAGAAAGAAGAAATAGTACCAAAATCTAAGGAAACTGAGTATATAAAAATCCATAGCAAGCATTCAGAGAATGGAGACTGATGACTCAGGAATGAAGAGAACAACTGTAAATTTCTAACTAGTACATATGCTACTGGTTACATCAAGGGAGACACTCAGGAGAAAATGTGCTTTGTGAAATAGGATGAGAAAATATTTGAAAATCAAAGCAAAGCCAGATAAAGAATTTTAAAAAGTGATGTAAGTAGGAGAGTAGAGAAACAAACTGTTCTACTGGAGCTCTAAAATCAATAAGCATGTTCTATTACAGGAAATCTAGATTTCTGGGAAAAACAATGTAACAATGTAATAAATCCCCTGAGTGCCACTAATTCCAAGAATTCAGTATAGTTCCTGGAAAGCACCTCTGGTTGATTATTGACTCCCAACTGAGGGTTGTAGACCTAACATGAGCCGCTGGGAGATGTGCTCATTGACGATGGGATGTAACAGACAGCCTGCCCCTCCTTATCCTAATCTGCTGGATGCTAGTTGTCCCTGCTAATTTACAAGGAGGTGAATGATATTTCCGGAGAAGGGCTCCCAAAATCTTAAAGAACTGTGCAAAGTGACTTTGAACAGAAAACTGAAGTACTTCAAAGAACAGTGATGTTTTTAAGTGAATTCAGGTATTGCAAGAGGTACTGAAAAAGGTCATTTGGAGTCTAAATCATAATGTCAGAATCCTTGGCATAGAAATTAGCTCACCTCACAGGAGTCAGAAGAATGTGTTTGTTTTTTGCCTGCAGACTGCATGGATTGTCCAAGAATGCACTGAGCTGAATAGGGAGGAGAGATTCAAATTCTAAGATAAAGAAACAAAACTGTGGAGAATAGAAACACTGGCTAGTAATAAACATAAATAATTATTTAGAAGAGGCTAAAAAATAAACTTTATGGTCTCAGATGTCTATAATGTATCAATTTTTAGCATATGGATAATACAAAAACTAAACATGAGATTATTGCTTAAGGTATAATGTTTAACCTCAGTAATGTCATAAATAGTTGTTGGAGTGGATTCACAAAGGAAATAAGTAACTGGAGCTAGTTGAAAAGCAAATACAAATCAGCAGAGGAGAACCAGCAGTAACCAACATCAGGAAGACATATGCTAATGTGTTGGATTGTAGAGTGGATTAGGGCTGTTACTGATACATAGATGTGAGTACATTCTCTTCCTAACAGCAGTATATATATTCTTACATCCATTCATCTTCATGGAGTTAGGAGCTTCTTGGAGAAAACAATATCAACTATAGAGAAATGAAACAAATTAAAACCAAACAAGCCTTGACTTTTTCAGTACTTAGGGTGTCAGCTAGATAAGCACTACTGGTGAACTGAGGCATCAGGAGGCATCAGAAGACAAATTGTAAAGGAGTAGGGGGCTGGGAGTGGAATGTTTGGCACCTGAGAAAGAATTCTTTTAAAGGAAAGAAAATTTCTGATCATCAAAGGACAGCAGTGGCTTAAACTATAATTGGGAACTGGAAGAAAAGTGAATCTGTAACTCACTTCCACCCATCTCCCCCAAAGCAGGCAATTTTGACTGGACCAGATCTCCTTGTGAATATTCTGGTGAAATTTGCCAGCTGGAAGATAAATGAAGGTCTTCCAGGAGCTGCTGTATACTGACCAGGTATCCTTTTAAAAGATAATTTCTGGTTTTTTTTTTTGTTTGTTTGTTTTGCGGTATGCGGGCCTCTCACTGTTGTGGCCTCTCCCGTTGTGGAGCACAGGCTCCGGACGCGCAGGCCCAGCGGCCATGGCTCACGGGCTCAGTTGCTCCGCGGCATGTGGGATCTTCCCGGACCAGGGCACGAACCCGTGTCTCCTGCATCGGCAGGCGGATTCTCAACCACTGTGCCACCAGGGAAGCCCTCTGGTTTTTTTAGGACTGTTTATTACAAATAAACCTACAATGGATTTATGAGATATGACTGTATTGGAGAACAGAAGTTAGTCACATAATCTTTGTAGTTACATCTGATTAATAGGATATAAAGCCTGAGAGAACCCCAAGCTAAGTAGCTTATCTGTAAAATTTGTAACAGTCTTTGTTAGTGCTGGTTACTCTAACCTAAAACACACTTCAGAGTGAAAGCGATTTTAGGAAGTTGAATCTGGTGGGGTTAGGGCATCCCAAATTTTGATTTGGCATTGATTGTGGCTCCTCTCTTGTGACCTTTGTGAACTAGGAGTAAAGCTCAGTGCTGGGAAAGACTTATTCTGTGTGAGTCTGACTGAGAATTGTGCCCTTTGGAGGAAGGCAGTGCTATTACTTGAACTAAAAATGAACTGAGGCCCCATAGCCAGGTATGCAGGATAAATGAGCTAGCAAAATATAAGTCTCTATGATTTAATGTTAAAGTGACTTCAAACTAGGGAGCATTTGTGAGAAGGTAAAAGGAGAGAACTGCTGAAGAAATATCATTGTCATTTCAGAGCCAAGTACATAAATGCTGCTTCTCCACAATCCTTACATTTGAAGGTGACAGAGTAACAGATGGAAGGAATGGATGATGCATTCCTGACACAAACTACAGAACTGGCACAGAGGCGAACGGAGGGACTTTCTGGACATCTGCTGGAAGTCTCAGTTGGCTAAAATCAGAGTATCTGACAAGTTCTTGACCTGCTTTGCTGGTGACTTCATCTCCCAAAGGGTAAAGAGAGCAAGAACAGAAACTGCAATTCCAATTTTGACCCTCTCTTCAAGAGAATTGGTGGAATAGAAGAGATGGGAAGCCTTGAGGAAAAGAAATAATATTATTTTGTAAGTTACTGTGCCATGAAGGGAAGACTGGGCCTAAACTGACCTACAATCTAGATATTGTGAAGGCCAACTCCATAAAAGTCAGGGGAAAATAGGCTCACTTCCATGAGATAGAGCTCTACAAGGGAAGAGAGTTGTGAGTGTATTGGTTTTCTATTGCCGCTATAACAAAATTATTACATAATTGATGGCTTAAAGCAATGTCCATTTATTGCCTCACAGGTTTGTGGGTTAGAAGTCTGGGCACAGTGTGGCTAAACTGGATTAATACATAATTAATACATATACATAACACGTATTAATATAATTAATACATAAATATACATGTATATTAATACATATTAATACATGTACTAATATGTATTAATTAATTAATCCATGAATGAAAAAGAAAGTTTTATAGATTTTCTGCTTGTAGAGCTTTAAGTCGTCATTTAATTCATGATTTCTGACTCTACTGTGACTTAAAAAATTAATTTCAGAAATGGTAGGTCCTGGCCCTGATTTACCCTGGTTGGGTAAAGGCCCAACCTTTACCTGGAGAGAATGTAGACTTTGCTGGAGAATATGTAGACTTCGTCTCCTGTCCTTTTTAATTTTTTCTTTATCAAAGAAAGGAACCTCTGGGGTGCCAGGCACCAGTATTTAGCTTAGTGTTTATATACAGTAGGGGCTTAATAAGTTTTTGTAGAACTTAGTTGATTTTACTGAAATAAAATTGATTGGTTATATTGATGTTGCTCTGGCCTTAGAACCTGCCAGGGTCTGTATAGAAGTTCCTAGGATTTTCTTATCTGCCCTATTTGTGTAGAGGCCTTGAAGATTCTGAAAAAAAATCTGGGTTTAGGTATAGAGACTTCCCACTAGAAAAGCTAGAAGTGAACTTAGAGGGGTTAATTTCCTTGGAGTATTTCCCTTTTTTTCATATTAAAACTAGCATTCTCAAAGGCTCAAAGATTACAGGAAACATAACTTAAATATTTGAAGCATGTAGAATAATGCTAATTTTCCTTTTATTCTTAAGTTATGTACATTGTATAACACACAGAAAAATGTTGGATATTTATCTGTAGGACTCTAACTCATATTAATAAAAAATATTCTGAGAGTTGTTCAGATCATACCTTTCCTTGGAAAGTCTTTGAGGGCTAAGATTATTCTTTTATACATACATAAAACCCTCATTCTCTGGCGTATTTTATCTTAAAATAACAACCACTGTCTGAAAAAAAATGTATAATTCCTTTGTAGCTAAAAGCTAGATATATCTCTGCAGAGGTTTGGCATATTCCAGAGGAGAATAAAAGAAAGTCTGTCATTTTATTTGAAGTTGAGATTAAAATAACCAAAATGTGTATGTACTCCTTTAAATTAAAAAAATCTTTTTAACGTTTTTGTATTTAAAATGTCATTAGTATATAATGACACACAACTAGTATCTTAAAACTTTGGCCACATGTTTCTCACCTTACATTGGACTGCATTAGGATAACAGCTGTCAGTATGATCTGACATAAATTGAGGAGTCTGCTCTTTTCCACTGTAGTCCCAGCTACCCATAAAGTCCCAGATACCCATGAAGATGGTGTCAACTTCAATAATAAGTACAAAACTGTCTTCCCCAGAGCATGTCATGATCCTCTTTATCACAAAGATTCAACCTGAACATTAACATCATGCTAACTGGCAACGTGTAGTTGATATTAGAGAGTTTACTTTGTTTCCTTTTCTAAGGAATAAAGGAAAATAAATAGCTGAGTTGCACCATGAAGAATGCATAGCTGGACAACAGCTATTGTTCCCTTGGTTGCTGATGACTAATAGGCATAGGAATTTCCCATCAACTAATTTAAAATCACTGTTGAACAGTATAGCTTAAAATAATTCCCTAAATACTTTCTTATTTAGAAATCCTGAAACAGTGGCAATGGTCTCTATGCTTTTGATTGTTATAATGATCATCACTTTTAGGTTTAATTAATCTAAAATGGAGAGCACCTTTTGGCAAATGGGATTCGTTTCTATTGAGTCTCACCATCAGACCCGTGAAATATATCAGTACACCATGCATTGAATCACCTGTAAAGGTAGAATATGCTCCAAAATTGAGGGAGGGTGTCTTTTAGCTGCCTTTCTTGTTGTAATTGAATTTTGAGAACTGAAAGCCTCTACATTCAAAATGTTTTCAAAATGCCAATTGCTCCACACTGTATGCTTTTTATTCTTTCTTGAAATTGTAACTGGTTATAACATCAATAACTGACTTTTAGTTCACTTGTGTTCATTTGAGCTATTTTGATGTTGTGTGCATGCAAAATGAATTATAAATGAAGAATGCAAAGCAATGATCTCACTAACTAACTAATTAGATCTTGCTTTTTAAATTCTATTGCTATTAAATGCAGTAGGTGTGTGTATGTGTGGGGTCAAATAGGAAAGAAAGCTACTATTATTGATACCATTCTTCTGGAACAATGTCATCAATTCAATCCAATGCATATTACCCACATCTAGACATGCCTAATGTTAAAGATATATGGATATTTACAAAAAAGTAATAACATCTAAGTGAACAGCAGAAAAATTAGTGTCTATTTAAAGCAGATTAATAGATGAAAAGGAAGTTCTAAGCAGGTATTTGCTCCCTATATGTCTTACAGATTTCTGGATCTTATTTTTAGAAAAATGTCACCATTACTTCGGGCCATTCATCACTGAAATAAGCAAGATTACAGACAAAATGCAGCTGTAGTAAGCTAGTTTAGGCTTAACATATATTGGAAACTTAGGCTTAAAATTAATTTGTTAAAATTTAGAATTAAGATTGCTCCATCCCCAAGCTCCTTCAATATCCTTAGCAGAGGATAGTCAAGAAGCTTTAAAGCAGCAGCTTGGCATCTAACTACTTTTGCTATTAGTCATGCTCTAACCTTTGCTTCAAATCCTACATACATCTGAGCTCTTGCCTGAAGTCCATCTCTCCTAGGTGGGTCCCTGCCACAGTTTTGTGCCAATCTCTTTCATGTTGAATTTAACACTGACCTTTTACTATATTTTCTGGTTATCTTGTATTTCCCACCTTTTGGTCCCTGTATTAGTTTGCTGGGGCTGCCATAACAAAGCACCACAGACTGGGTAGCCTAAACAACTGAAATTTATTTTCTCATAGTTCTGGAGGCGATAAGTCTAAGATTAAAGTGTCAGCAGGGTTGGTTTCTTCTGAGGCCTCTCTCCTTCACTTATAGATGGCTGTCACTTCCCTGTGTCTTCACATGGTCCTTCCTCTGTATGGTGTTCTGTACATGTCTGTGTTGAAATATTCCCCTCTTATAAGGATACCAGTCATATTGGATTAGAGATCACCCTAGCGACTTCATTTTAACTTAATTACCTCTTTAAAGACCCTATCTCCAGATACAGTTACATTCTGAGGTACTGGGATTAGGATTTCAGCATATAAATTTGGAGGAGGGCTATAATTCAGCCTATAAAAGTTCCCATCATTTCTTCTCCTTTTACAACAGCAACAACAGTTATTACGATTTTCATAGCTAACATTCATTGAGCGCTTATTAGAGACCAGACACTATTCTAACTGCTTCACTTCTACTGTGCCATAAAGACTGGAGCTCTGATTCCACACTTTAGATTGCCAACCTTGTGACATGAGTCTTGTTACCCTCTGCCAGAGTCTCTGATGTCAGCTGGTTGATACCTGATTTTGTAGAGACAGGATTGCCTAGTAGTTATAAGTGTGGGCTTCAGAGCTCGACAGCATGGATGTTAATTATAGATCTGCCCTTTACTGGTTGATTGATCTTGGGAAAATTACTAACCTCATTGTATTTCAGTTTTCACATCTGTGTGAAAAAGTAAATAATATTAGCTATAGAGTTGTTGTTGGTGGTTAAATGAGTTAGTACAAGTAAAGTTCTTAGTTTTACTGGGTGTATGGTAGGCACAGAGAAACACTGAGATTACTGCATCCTACAATAATGCAATTTTGGATAAAATGTGATTGGCAATCAGTTCCCATCCTCTGCAGCAGCCTCAGCCCAGTCATTTCATTAACTTCAAATATTTTAACTTCACATTGTACAGGTTATATTTTTTGGATCTCACATATGGTATTATGATGGAGTTTCACTGTACTTGCTATATTTTAACTCTTATTACGGTTTCACTTTTTCCTGACACCGGGATTCCTGCTTCTGTTTCTATACTTGCCTGATGACATCTGTTATTACCTTTTATGTAGGTATCACCTGCCTGAATTGCCACCTAACTGTTACTCTGTGAATACTATACCAGCCTGCTTTTGCTTCTGACTGCTGCCTGTAATAGGTTTGCCCTACTCCATTGAATATGTCTAATTCTTCACCTGGTTTGGTCATTCTAGTGCTGACATCCCATACTGGAATAAGGCATGAGCCCTTAAGATTCACCATCTGCTGCAAAGAATTTTGCTATCTGTGTGTAAACACAAATAACCAGTAGGTGACCATGTTCACTGGAGTGATAAAATTATTTTACTCCAATTATTCAGCAATGTATGTCTTCAAGGCTCTACCATCTCTCAGTGTCTCATCCAATAGTTAGCTGTCAATAAAACTCTTTGTTGCCCTGTGCTCAAAGTTGTGGGCATGGTAATAATATGTTTAGAAGGTGTTATAGTACATGAGTTAAGTCTATCACCTCTGGCATCATATTGATGGGTATCAGCTCCACCACTTACTAGCCTAATGATTTTAGCCTCGGTTTCCTCATCTGTAAAACTGGCATATTTAGACCTATGGAGAAAATGCAGTGAAATAATTTACTACTCAATTACATGTGCCAAGTTCTCTACAAACATTATCTTATTTGATAACCATAACAACTCTCTGTGTTAGTTATTATTATTATTGTTTCATTTACAGAAGTGTTGTGATCCAACCAGAGTAGACCCTGCCATTCTTTCTACACTTTGCTACTGTCTCCTTGTAAAATATCTTCTATTATTTGGATGTTCAGATATTATTTATGAGTTTCCTGGCCAATGAAAATATGTTATGTTTTGCATCATGCTAAAACCAGTTCTTACTCCTGATAATTACATACTATATATTTTTTGAATAAGTAAACTAATAAATTTCCTGAAAGTGATTTTATAACAAAGCTTTATCACATGGGGATCTGTCATGGCAAATAAAAAGAATTGTATTTTTTCACTTCTCTAACAGAACAGTCATATTTGAGAAGGTGTACAAAGTCCATGAATAAGAAGGATGAAAGCAAAAGACACTGACCAGAAAAGATCATTGTTTTCAGCAGAGGTCATAGTGGGACTATCTTTTTTTCTGGAAAAAAGTTGCATAGCTTTTAAAAAAAGGTCATTCATGGGATGGCACATCTCAAATTTAATTTTGTCTTATTTTAAAAAATGACAGTAGAAATCTTTTAAGAAAAACAACTGTAGTAGAAATGCCACATATTAGAAAAAGGTGATACTATAATTGGCATCAGAACCATAGTCTACTTGGGCTGAGAATGAACTTGAGTGATGATCCAATCAAAGCTCTCAAGATAAAATGAGGAAACTGAGCTCTGACTATGCCATGTGCCTTGCTCAAAGTCACACATATAACATCAGAGCTAGGTTTGGGACCTTGGTCCTAAGTCCTTAAAAAATATAATATTAATGGATGTTGAGAAAAATGGTCCTTCAAACTTTGTGTACTTTGTACAGATTTATTCTACTATAACAAATATGTTAGACTTGCCATTAATGTAATTAATTCACCTACTGATATGTGTATTTGTATCACAGTCACTCTCAGTTCTGCACTGTAGCTTCTTTGTCAAAACATTCATGTATGCTATGTGCAGTCATCCAGTTTTCTCTTGATTGTATTTTCTGTTTTTGCTCTATAAATGTTATCTTCCTTTTATTTATGTATTTTTAACATCTTTATTGGAGTATAATTGCTTTACAATGTGTGTTAGTTTCTGCTGTATAACAAAGTGAATCATCTGTATGTATACATATATCCCCATATCCCCTCCCTCCTGCATCTCCCTCCCACCCTCCCTATCCCACCTCTCTAGGTGGTCACAAAGCACTGAGCTGACCTCCCTGTGCTATGCAGCTGCTTCCCACTAGCTATCTATTTTCCATTTGGTAGTGTATATATGTCAATGCTACTCTCTCATTTCATCCCAGCTTATCCTTCTCCCTCCCTGTGTCCTCAAGTCCATTGATTGTATTTTTGAATACATGAATGATGCTATGTAAATATAATTTCATTTTGAATTCATAGAATAAAACCTAAAGCTAATTGAAGGGAAGCTGCCATGACATATGGAACCTGGAACACCTGTCTATCTTTCTGCTTGAGAAGATGGTGATCATCTATCCAAGAATCGGTAGAAGGGGTCGTTTTTAGGTTGACCACATTTCCTGCTATTGAACCTGTTCTTATTCTCCTCAGTATCACCACATATGGACATTTCAGTGTATTAGACTTTTCTGAAAATGTGGGGTTTAATACTATATCAATGAAAATAGCTTATAATTGAATATTAAATACTCTTTGTTCTAAAACATTTCCTTTAGCCACAAGAAAGTTCTTCTCTGGTTACTCTGTTGCATTCTCATTCTCTCTCACTCTCATCTCTTCCCTTCCCTCTCTGCACCATTCCCCCAACCAATCCCCCGTCTCATTCTCCTCCTTCCCCACCTTCTTATCTTCCTCCTCCTTCTCACCCTGGTCCTCCCCCTTTCTTCTTTCTTCTCTGCTCTTTTACCTTGAAATTCTCATCGATTTATTATGAAGTTCAGTTTAGCTATGGCTTTTGTCTACTTCATTATTGTATAATCTAGATTCAGCTTCCTCCCTAATGAGGTTACATCCCTCTAGCAAATTTGGAAACAAGGAGTTTTGCTTCACATCTGCTGCTGAATCAGTTCCATGCTGCAGCTACTAATCTTACTGCCTAGCCCTCTTCCTCCAAGTGATGTTTCAGGTATTGTCCTACACAAAGATGCCCCCCTTTTTAACAAGCATCTAGGGCATCCATGTTGCAATAGTAATGTTTTTCCATCTTGAATTTTAAAAATCTTGCTTTACTTTCTCTTTGTATGTGTCATTACTTGACCTTGATATTATCTAATCCAGTGCTTGCTCCTCTGTTTACTGAATCAGGATATTTCTAATTCTTATTCTACTTGATTTCCACACCATTACAGCAGGTGGTATTTGATAGGCATTTATGTTTCTCATTAGAGGAAAACACAGATGACTTATTATATGCTTCTGGTCTCTTAATTTTATCTCCTGACCTTTGGCTTTGGCAAATAGCATCAAGATTTAGTAATTATGGAGCAAGAACTTAAATACAAAAAGGAAATGGGTCCTTTGCTAATAATTAGTAAATGTTATATCTAATTTTATAGTTTTACGTCTATTATAGAATTACATCTTGAACATCTTCTGAAATGGCAAGACCCTGAGAACTCAAACAACTTCAAGGTTATAACCTGTAGACATGTCAAACTCATATCCAAAAACCAACTCATCATTCCTACTACAAGTTGTTTTTCCTCCTTGGTTTCTATGGTACTACCATACATGTTCCCTTGACCAACTGTAACACATGGGTTCATCCTTGACTTTGGTCTCTCCTTTACTTCTTAAATCCAAGTCTTCTCCAGTGTCTGCCTATTCTAACTGTTGAACATCTCTTGAATCTTTTATTGTCAGTCTATCCCTACTGATAACACCTTGCAACAACCTGCTAACTGGCTTCCCTGTTTCTAGTCTTGATTTTGTTCATTCTGTTCTTCACATTGAAAGAGGGATATTTTAAACATGAAAATCTAAGTGGCTTCTTCCTTTATTCAATTCAATGGCTTTTAGTTGTTTTTATGATACAATCTAATGTTATATGGTGAATACAACAGCTCAGCTGCCCATGCATTCAATTTTCCTTTTCCCATATCCAAAAACCCTTGGTTCTATTGGTTCCTTACGGTTTTAGGGATATTGATTCCAACCAGGTTCCAAGCATTGAGCAGGAGACATGGGTGAGACAAATCAGTCCCTTCTAATACCTAGCTGTCATATGACCTAAACTGACCCAACCAAAGTGAATTTCAGGATTTTTCTGTAAATAGGACTCACCTTCCCTTTTTCTTTTTTTAATGCTGGCTGTGAAGAGGAAGCAAGTAGATTTGGAGAGCTGCTTACACTTACTTTAAGACTATCAGTACAGGTATTGGGTTGCCCAAAGTGAATCAGCGGTGAGGTATTGGATCTGAGGAGAGGAAAGAATAAAATGGGTCCTACTTTAATTGTTTGCCCACACAGCTGTGGATTTAGAGGTGAATTTTCTGTTACTTGGTACTGAAAGCATCTTAACTGATAACTCTTACCCTTAATTTAATCTCTACAATAGAATTGTATAGAATTTCATTCAGGTCACTCCTTCTCTCCTTTCTGGGTCATTGCACATATAGCTCACCGTTGTTGAACAGTTTTCTCTCTTTTATGTTCATCTTTTAAAAACTTGGCTAATCTCCAAACATTTTTAGGTCTGAGTTTTGATTTCAGAAA
Organism: Kogia breviceps; assembly: GCF_026419965.1. Lineage (NCBI taxonomy): Eukaryota > Metazoa > Chordata > Mammalia > Artiodactyla > Physeteridae > Kogia > Kogia breviceps. Next base: position 67,438,688 of record NC_081321.1, on the reverse strand, counting down.
GGCCTTCCTCCAATTTCAGAGTTGGTACCACTGTTTTGTTCTCCTCTCCCACAATATTTGTGATATTGGTTCCTGTAATTATATACTTGTCTGTACCTTCAGTAAAATTAAGTGCTTTCATGATAGGGATCATGTCTATATGGTTCATTACTGCGTCTTTGGCACCTGTTTCAGTGCATGGCACGTGATAAACATTTATTCATTCGCTCAGTAAATATTTATAAAGTACCTAATATAAACCTGGGATTCTTCTAAGATCTGGGATTAGAACTGTGTACATTACAGATCTTATATTAAGATCTGGGTTTAGAAGTTAGTGAGTTAGTGAGGTTAATGACTCCTCCTCTCATACAGTTCATATTCCAGTGGGTCGATATGAAAAATACACCAATAAAACAATAAATATATAATAGGTTAGGTGGTGATATTGCTATGCAAATGAATAAATCAGAGCAAATGAATGAATAAACTTCAAGAAGTTGGGCTTTTGTTTTATGTTTATTATGGTATATGTTTATTATGCTAATTTAAGAAACTTAATTGTTCTGGTCATTGTTGACCTAAAATAGATTGCCAGATATTTCTCCAGCAAAGATGGGTTTATTTGGGATCAGCAGAAAATTGCAGTTTATGGTATGCAACCATGGCTAGCTATGTGCAAGTAACCCCACGGCCAAGGAAGGAGAACACTTTTATAGAGGGGAAAAGGAAGTTGGGAGGGCTGTAGCAAACAGAATCCATGGCTTTTCATTGGCTGGAAAGAAGAGTCTTTCTTCTTGCTATGGAGCTCTGCTATTGTTAAAGGGTGTGAGAGCTCCCCCTTCTGGTCTCCTGACTCTATTTATTTGAGGTTTCTGATTATTAATTTTTTACACATTTAAACTGTCCCTAACAATTATTTTCTAAAGAAATGCTTTACTTTTTAAAATAAATGTTCAGTAGTTGGAAGAGCATTGTTTAATCATCACCTCCCAATATTTCTCTAAACTTCCCTCCAAGTCTACATTTTTAAAGCAATAACTTTATGAAGTAATATTTCTAAGAATATGTTAGCCATCTTCTTAGCCTTTTATTCATTGTGTTTGAATAGTTCAGATTATTATTAAAGTATCGGTTATTATAACTTAAAATAATAAATCCTAGAGATTATTTAGAATATTTAAATTCCTCAATCATATCTTTGAACAAGTTGTCACTTTAAAATTGCCTTTAAGATGATATCTCAAAGTGGCTTTTTCATTTTCTTTCCAGAATCATGAATTATAAATTATAGTATAGAAGTATCTATGAGACAAGACTGAAAAAGAGGTAGTTCATAACATCTTTGAAGTGGTTTTAAATTACCGTAATTTCAGCTTTTGAGTCCTGATATAATTTTCATTGAAACTAGATACATATGCTATCATAAAGGAAAGAGGTTTTTGTTATTTTTATGAATGTTGACCTTTTAAAAAGATACAAAAAACTTCCATTTCTTTAAATTATAGGTATTTGGAAATATAAGTTTTTAGTTTGACAGCAATATTCGCTTCTTGTGTATGTGCTTCTTTTAAAATTTATGTACATATCTATTGATGTATAGTTTTTTTTAGAAGGTCCACTTTCCTTTGCAATATTAACAAAAATATCTAACATATCACCATATTTTCTTTTGTTATTTTATATAAAAAGCGGTAGAAGGGTGTATTTATTTAATCAATAACTATTTAGAATGCCTAATGTGTGCCAGTTACTGTGTGCTCTTTACTCTCAATTATTAAAATCAGAATATAACTATAACATTATTTAAAAAAATCAGCTAGAGTCTCATCAAGCTATCTCACTGAAAAAAAAAATTCTATGATTGTTTGGAAATCCTTCTGCACAACTGAGATGGATTCTGTAGCTCAGAGATTTAAAGAGCTGAGAGGAAAAGGATGTTTCTTCCAGAGGATAAATATGACTAAACTGGAGAACCCCCAAGAGTATCTAGACTTAAATGGACATGAGACAGTATAAAAAGTTTGCTCTAATATTTACTTGGTAACAACTGAGAGGCATAGTGCTAAACTGACATTTTGTGCTATTCTACTCTTTCAACTTTGCAACAGTGAAGATTTCAGATATCTCTGCTGGTTTTGCATTATACTCTTAGGTTAGAATAAAACCTATGCCTCTGTCTGTCTTATAGCAGCACAGCGCAGGGAGATCAGCTTGGTGCTTTGCCATGACCTAGAGGGGTGGGATAGGGAAGATGGGAGGGAGGCTCATGAGTGAGGGCATATGGGGACATGTGTATACATATGGCTGGTTCACTTTGTTGTACAACACAAAGTAACACAGTATTGTGAAGCAATTATACCCCAATAAAGATCTATTTAAAAAACAAAACCTATGCCTCTAAAATTTCCTGCTTGCTCAGCACACCTTGTCTGGGCCATTGGGACAAGTAGGGCTCAGCTTACAAGGTGCATCATAGCAGTTTGGTAGCCAGCCTCTTAGATGGTGCCCAGTGATTTCTGCCTTTTTCTATCTATACCTTTATGATTGCACCAGGGTTGGCTCTGTGATCAATAGCAATTAGAAGAAATGATGGTGTGTCACAAGGTTAGGTGTAAAAGACTGGAGCTTCTGTCTTTTTCTCTCAATCACCAATTGCTTTAGGGAAAGTCATAATGTTGTGTGAGCAGGAGAGGCCTCTGCAGAGAGGTCCATGTGGTAAAGAATTGAAACCTCCATCAGAGGTCACATGAGTGAACTTGGACATGGATTTTCAGCCCCTTAAGAGGATAGCAGCTTTGGTTGACTTGACTGCAATCTCATAAGAGATTCTGAGCCAGAACCATGAAGCTAAGCCCTGCCTGAATTCCTGACCCTCTTAAATAGAGTTGAGATAATACATGTTTGTCAACGTAAGCTTATAATTTGGGGGGGGGGTATTTTGTTACACAGTAATAGATAACAAAAACACCTGTAAATTATTTTTGTCTTTTGGTTTTATAAACTAGGCCATGGGTTCAGCACAATGAATTTTCAATAATTGAAATCTATTCTTAGGGAAAACTCAGGAAAATTTATAGAGACTTTCCATTTTTTCCATGAAGTAGAAATGCTTGTCATTTTATTTTTTCAGGCTTCCTTTTCTTAAACCCATGGACATGTCTTTAAGGAAGGAAAAGAAGGAGAGAGGACATGAAAGAGGGACAGTGGGGCAGCATCTTGAGTGCTTGCTATATTTCAGGACTCTGCTAAGCAACCTATCTAATCTTGTCAACAATGTCAACAAATCTTGCCAACACCCTTTTTACTTAGAAAAGTTAGATGACATCATGCAGCTAAAACATTTCACAACCAGAATTCAAACATGGCTATGCTTGAGTCCAATGACTGACTTTACATTATACAAAGCTACTAAATAAAAACATCAAAGACTTAAGTCTATAAAGTGTGAATGCTATTCTGTCCAGTTCAGTTAAAATATTTGGGGAATCCACTCTAAATATCTGTATCGAGAAAAATATCTGTATTGACAGATTTGTTGTAAGGATAAAATAAAGCAAGTGCAAACAAAGCTTTCACCACTGCAAAGCACAAGGCAATATAAGACCTGGTATGATTTTTAAAGGTCTTGTGATGGATGATCTGTTCATGGATAAAGCTGCTGAATAGAAGTATATTTTATCATTTTGTATGCAAAATGAGTTTTTAATACACATTAGCTTGATAATCTGCATGTTGCTACATGACTGCATAGATTTAAATTTTTTTCTATACATGTACCCAATATATATTTATTTCTTGCATTGAGAATCTATTTTTGAAATATTTCTATGTATATAAAATTTGTGAGAGAAAAATAATCTTCAAGTTGAGTGTATAGAATGTTACCACTCTACATTGTCTGAAGTGAAAGAGTGTAGATGGAATAGTTTTAAATTGCTGAAAATATATGTGTTAATGTCAGTTTTGGTTACTTTGTCTCATATTCGCCAATTGGTTTTGGATATGTATATCATTTTGTGACTGCTTAATGTTAGCTGAGGCATTACCAATGTGCATTTCTGGGAATGATTTGTTTCGATTAATACCAAAATAGATTTGCAATTGTTCCTTTCAACTTAATGTGTTGGTGGCATATTTGTACTTTTGTTTTACTGCTTTACTAATGTCAATTCTAAAAGCAGCCATATTTACTAACAAAGATTACTAATTTATGGTTATAGCTAGTTAAATAAGGGAACAACTGGATAATTCTATGTGCATGCTATTGGTTTCTCATAGGGAAATGAAGAATCAAGCGAAAAAAACCTGAAAATGGAGGTTTGGCTGGCCCTCAATGATTGCTTTGTAATACTGATGAGCCACAGATTAGATCTCAGTATCCTTATATGATACAGAAATGTTTGTTAAATTCTTTTTGAAATTATTTTGAGTTCCATGACATAGAAGACCAGAAATTTATTTTGTATCTATGCATAATGAGTTAAGACTAGAGCCCACGCAGCTGACTGGTTAAGGCTTCTAACATGGGATCTGGGACAAGGTACATACTTTGGGCCAAAGAATGGGAAATTGTGATCAAAAAGGAAACTACATAGAGATAGGCTTGTGTTGGCCCCTTATTTATTAGATCCTTAAATATATATACATGATAAATATAAAATAATATAAAAATGTTTAGATTTTTAAATTTAAAAATAAAATAATTAATAAAAAATAAATGAATTAATGAAACTCGAGAAGCAATCTTGTGCCAGTCTTTCAGGTTATGACAAGGTTTTGAATTTTATCGTAATAGAACTGGGGAACCACTGAAGGGTCTTAAAGAGGAGGTGAACAGATTTTAGATTATAGAAAGATCATCTGATGGCAAATGGATTAAACTAGAGGCAATAAGTCTGATCATATGGCTGATCCGGGCAAGAGATGCTGGTTTGTTAATAAGAATTGTTAGAGTGGGATGCAATTCTGAACAGTTGGTATATTAACTAGAAAATAATATAAATAAATCAATATGCCAATGTTTGGCTGCAAGTAGTAGAAAACCTATCTTGCAGTGGTAAATATCTAGTTTATTTTTTTTTAACAGACTCCTAAAAGTAGATGGTGGCTAATGTTGGTTCAGGATCTCAGTGATATAAGGACCAGTGTATTTGTAGTTCTTTGGAAAATCTCATGTTTGTTTTCTCTTGAATACAAAAGTGATGTGGGATAATGGCTGAAGAGAAAAGGGTTCTGCTAGGTACATATATCCCTTTTTATCATGAAAGGAAAAGCTTTCCCAGAAACTCCTTCAGTAGACTTCCTTTTAAGTCTTTTTGGCCAGAGCTAGATCCCATAGCCATCCTAGCTTGAGGGGAGGTTGGGAAAGCAGGGAAAAATATGGTCATGATTTATTATCATGATCCATCACTAGGGTGCCATATTGTTTCCCTAATTAAAATCATGATGTTAGTAAAGAAGAAGGGAGAATTAGCAGTGTCTTCCACAGTTAGCCATTCTGACCACAGTGGCACAGTTAAATAGGTTTCTGTGACTCTCTCTGTATTTAGGTGTAAATGTGCTGCTTCATTGGCTGATTCATGTCCATGATTGTTTGTGATAGCCTTAATTAGTGAATATATAACCTAAACGGATGTGAAAATTCAATTAAAAAATAGTTTCTCAAGCAATTTAATTTTCCTTATCTCCCATTTTTATTTATATCATCCATACACACAACCTGTACCAACTAAAGCATCTCTCTCTTTAGCCAGACTACCGTAGAGCTTTTTGGTTCCATGACGATAAAATGTATGATTTTCATTTCAATGAGAAGGAATTGAAATACAGGCTTCAGAACTAGAATGTCAAAGGATACCATACTACTGACCTACATTTAAAATTTTTCATTATTCAGAATTCTATTATTTTAAACTTTTTTCATGAAGGCAGTTGATTTTTCTTGTGTCAGTAGTTCCTCAATAGGAGAAAAATCATATGATTATGCAGCCTTCACAATCTGCTTCAGTTCTTTGGCAACAACGGCTGAAAGGATATTAACTCCAGGGAGCCTTCATCAGGCTTGAAGAACTGTGGCATCTGGCGTGTTAATCAGGGATTTTTGTAAAGTCAGTAAAAACAAAATATCTCCCATGTATTTTTAATTCATTAAAAAAATTAAATGCCATGGACCTTTTAATGTTATCAATTTAGTAACTGAATAACAGTAATCAAGCTCTTTGTTGAAGTGAAGGTATTATGTGATTCCCTAAGATGTAGTGAAAAGAGCTTGCTTCTTAATTTATCTTTAAGGGAGAATTGAATGTTTTAAGCAGTTTTGTTACAGAGTAATTTTTTGGATAGAAACTAAAAAATATGCGACTAAAATATATAATCAGAAAAAAAGAAAAGCTAATAATCTTAGCTAATGAAATTAAATGTATGTCATGTCTTGTACTATTTTCTATTATGTTTTCTATTTTTATATTTACATATGATATATTTTTATTGTTATGTACTATAAATAAAAACTAAGATGCAAATAGATATGTCCTATTCCACAAATGTGCTTACATGTTAGAATACAGGCTAAATAAAAATATCTTACTCATCAGAAAAACAGAACAATTGACAATGTAATTCTTAGAGTCATTGAACTTTAGATTACAGAGATGGTTTGAGAGATCAATTGCTTAAACCTATTCATTTCTCAGATAAAGAAATACATAGTTCAGGTCATTGAGTTACCTGTTCAAGATCTCACAGCTTATTAGGAACAGTCAGTACTAGGGTCACAGGCTCTCAATATTCAATGTTTTCTCATGATCCCAAATGCGTATTCCTAAATGTACAGATATAGTCATTGCTCAAAACAGGAAATCCTTCAACTGTACACTAACATCAGATAGATGGTGTTGGTCTATTATGCACCAAAGAGCTCCTTACGTAGTTACTCTTTGAACCTCAATTTGTAGAAGGGTGGAATCTGTGGCAGGGTGGGAGATAGTTGACTGGAAATCATTTGAGGTTTGCCTCATTCATTCATTCATATAACAGATATACATGGAGTATTTGCCAAGTGCCATGTATTGTTTGAGGCACTGGGGTTATAATAATGTACAAAACATAAAATTCTTCTCTTAGCATTTGCATGTAGAGAAGATAAGTAAAGATTAAGCAGACAAAGGAATAAACAAGAAATGTATTTACCTGGATATGTTCATTCTTAAAACCTTTAATTTCCCAACTCTGAGAGATCCTACTCATTCTTTGAAGTACATGCAAAATCCCCTATTCTTCAAATTTTTAAAGTTTGTAGAAATTTCTTTAGTAAGGAATTATCTAGCCTTCTTCTGGCATTGCACACTAGAAAACTGTGGGCTTTGGAATAAAAAACACCTGAGTTCCTATCTGCACTCAAGCACACATCGTATTTGTGACTTAACTTTCATAAGCTTGTCTCCTCACCTGCAAAATAGACCTAACACTATGCCCAGCACATTTTATTAAATAGGTACTCAATAGGTGCTATTTCCATTTACTCCCATTAATCTTAGGGTTCGCTCTACATTGAGAAATATAGATTCAGTGTCTGAGTTAAACCTGAATAAATCTCCTATCTAAGGAACCTCTATCCAGAATCTAATTGTGTTAGAAGTATAGAGTGAGTAATTACTAAGAGTTGGTGGATAGCAATATCTTGATATTATGTCCTCTAGCTGAGGACATAATCAAGTCTTCACTAGGCCTTTCTATCATTTTACGGGTGATAAGACCAATAAACCCCATGGACATTAGCCCTTTGTCTATGTTTTTTGTCATTTGTCTGGTGATTAGAAGTAGTGTTGTGTGGGACAAAATGTTGATGCATTAGTAAGTCCACAGATGGTGGCTCAGATAGAAGCATGATGGGTAAGGAAAGCAAAATAAAAAGCATAATATGTTTATTTCCACAAAGATTTTTTACTGCTTCCTTCATGATGGAAGAGATCCAGTGTAGTCAATCTGTCATCTTCTAGCTGGCTGATTTTATTAAGGCTTGATAGCATGATGAGGTTCTAGATTTAGTCACCACTTCTAAAAAACTAGGTGACAGTGGTGGAAGAGAGATAAGTCTTCATGAAGAGAACTCCATGGTGCTATGTGCATGTGTGTTCTATATCCATGCCAGCATGGCCGCCCACCTTGTTATGAGTCCACTGAGTAAGCTCTGGTTTGCTGGGAAGGAGGCTAACCTACTTCCAGAGTAGGTGAACATGTGCATCACATGATTAACAGTCTGCTTCACTGTGAAAGTGTTTTGTTGAGCATTTCTTCCCTAATGTTCTAGTCACAAGTCTTTAATCTTGTTTCTTACAAGTCCCTAATCATTAGCCACAGCCCAATAATAATTGGTACAGATCCTTCCCTCAAGCCATCTATCTTTGCAGACAAAGTGGACAATGAGATATATGGCTAATATTCCGCTGGCTGAAAGAATTTTCTTTAGTCTCTGACCTTCAGTCTTTCAGAATGTGGCTAAAATAGTCCACTTTTGGATCTGTGTCTGGGCTTTAGACATCTTCCATCTATTGGTCTATGTCATGTGGTTTTGATTATATTTACTTCATGGCAATTTTAATAAATATTAGTATATACTTCCTTTCAGCATTTTTCTTTAAAAATATTACTGCCAATACTTGCGTATTTCTTCTTCTATGTGATCTTTTATATTAATTTAGTAAAACTAGGTAGTTCTATTGTTTAACTCAGTTACTCAGGGACTATTTTAAGACTTTTATTAGAACTAAGTATATATTTTGCCTGGTTTTGAAGGTCCTCCATAATAGAACCTCACTCAAACTATTTAACTTTGCCTCAATGATCAGACTCTTTTCCTTAGAGTAACTCACACAGCTATTTAAATTGCTATTTAAATTAATAACAGCAATAATTTTTTTTTTTTTTTTTTTTTTTTTTTTTTTGTGGTACACTGGCCTCTCACTGTTGTGGCCTCTCCCATTGCGGAGCACAGGCTCCGGACGCGCAAGCTCAGCGGCCATGGCTCACGGGCCCAGCCGCTCCGCGGTATGTGGGATCCTCCCGGACCGGGGCACGAACCCGTGTCCCCTGCATCGGCAGGCGTACTCTCAACCACTGCGCCACCAGGGAAGCCCCAGCGATAAAATATTTTGAACGTACTATATGCTAGTTGCCAAGAAGTTTGCAGAGTTGGTCAAATATGCTCCCTTTCTTCTAAAAACTTGCAGTGTTGTAGAGAATATTTGTTATTCATGAGTAACAACGGCACAAGCTAATCTGTAATATATGTTCCATAGTAAAAGTGTGAATGAATTGTGGACCCAGCCTGCCCATCCTGTCTCCATAACTTTCTCAGTGTTACCCATCTTCAAAGCCCAGATGAAAATAATTTCCGACATGAGGTCTTCTATCATGACTATACTTCTCAGTGATCTCTTTCATTCCACTATATTTCATAATATTAACTATATAACTAACACTGAATGCATTTCCACTTTGTGCTAGATATTGTAGTAGTGCTTTAGAAAAGTTTATTCTCCAGTTCTTATATGGGAGGATGCATTACTATCATTCTCATTTTATTTATGAAAGAATTGAGGCTCAAAGAATTTTCATACTCCAAAGTCATTCAATTAAAAACTGGTAGTTAGAATTTTATCCTATATTTGTCTGGCTTCAAGGTTCAGACATTTGCCAACTTATTTCCTCTTTACTCAGATTAACACTAATTTAATAGTCATATTTTTGTCATTCTTTTAGCTTCCCATTGAGCCATGTATATTATTTTATTCCCTCAAGGGCTATTTGTCACTAAAATTCTATCAACATGTTGGCTGAGCTTATTCAGCATTATAAACAATTCTTTTATACATTCAACAAATTTTGAGGTCCATTTCTCCCCTAAAAAAACTCCTCTTTTTTTCCTCATTTATTTATCTATTTATTTATTAACATTTTTATTGGAGTATAATTGCTTTACAATGTTATGTTAATTTCTGCTGTATAACAAAGTGAATCAACTATACGTATACATATATCCCCATATCCCCTCCCTCTTGAATCTCCCTCCCATCTATCCTAGCTCACCCATCTAGGATGTCATAAAGCACCGAGCTGATCTCCTTATGCAATGCAGCTGCTTCTCACGAGCTACCTATTTTACATTTGGTAGCATATATATGTCAGTGCTACTCACTCACTTCATCCTAGCTTACCCTTCCCCATCCCTGTGTCCTCAAGTCCATTCTCTATGTCTGCGTCTTTATTCCTGCCATGCCCCTAGGTTCCTCAGAACCTTTATTTTTTTAGATTCCATATATATGTGTTAGCATACGGTGTTTGTTTTTCTCTTTCTGACTTACTTCACTCTGTATGACAGACTCTAGGTCCATCCACCTCACTACAAATAACTCAATTTTGTTTCTTTTTATGGCTGAGTAATATTCCATTGTATATATGTGTCACATCTTCTTTATCCATTCATCTGTTGATGGACGCTTAGGTTGATTCCATGTGCTGGCTATTGTAAATAGTGCTGCAATGAACATTGTGGTACAGGACTCTTTTTGAATTATGGTTTTCTCAGGGTATATGCCCAGTACTGGGATTACTGGGTCATATGGCAGTTCTAGTTTTAGTTTTTTAAGGAACCTCCATACTGTTCTGCATAGTGGTTGTGTCAATTTACATTCTCACCAACAGTGCAAGAGGGTTCCTTTTTCTCCACACCCACTCCAGCATTTATTGTGTGTAGATTTTTTGTTGATGCCCATTCTGACTAGTGTGAGGTGATACTTCATGGTAGTTTTGATTTGCATTTCTCTAGTGATTAGTGATGTTGAGCATCCTTTCATGTGTTTGTTGGCAACCTGTATATTTTCTTTAGAGAAATGTCTATTTAGGTTTTCTGCCCATTTTTGCATTGGGTTATTTGTTTTTTTTGATATTGAGCTGCATGAGCTGTTGTATATTTTGGAGATTAATCATTCGTCAGTTGCTTTGTTAGCAAATATTTTCTCCCATTCTGAGGGTCTGTTCATTTTGTTTATGGTTTCCTTTGCTGTGCAAAAGCTTTTAAGTTTCATTAGGTCCCATTTGTTTATTTTTGTTTTTATTTCCATTTCTCTAGGAGGTGGGTCAAAAAGGATCTTGCTGTGATTTATGTCATAGAGTGTTCTGCCTATCTTTTCCTCTAAGAGTTTTATAGTGTCCGGCCTTACATTAAGGTTTTTAATCCATTTTGAGTTTATTTTTGTATACAATGTTAGGGAATGTTCTAATTTCATTCTTTTACATGTAGCTATCCAGTTTTTCCAGCATCACTTATTGAAGAGGCTGTCTTTTCTTCATTGTATATTCTTGCCTCCTTTATCAAAGATAAGGTGACCTATATGCATGGGTTTATCTCTGGGCTGTCTATCCTATTCCATTGATCTATATTTCTATTTTTGTACCAAAACCATACTGTCTTAATTACTGTAGCTTTGTAGTATAGTCTGAAGTCAGGGAGCCTGATTCCTCCAGCTCCATTTTTCTTTCTCAAGATTGCTTTGGCTCTTTGGTGTCTTTTGTGTTTCCATACAAATTGTGAAATTTTTTGTTCTAGTTCTGTGAAAAATGCCATTGGTAGTATCATAGGGATTGCATTGAATCTGTAGATTGCTTTGAGTAGTATAGTCATTTTCACAATGTTGATTATTCCAATCCAAGAACATGGTATGTCTCTCCATCTGTAAATAATTTTATTTATTGTGTTTTTTTATCATTGTTTGCTCTTTAGTTCTTCTAGGTCCTTGTTAAATGTTTCTTGTATTTTCTCCATTCTATTTCCAAGATTTTATATCCTCTTTACTATCATTACTCTGAATTCTTTTCCACGTAGACTGCCTATTTTCTCTTCTTTTGTTTGGTCTGGTGGGTTTTCAACTTGCTCCTTCATCTGCTGCATAGTTCTCTGTCTTCTCATTTTGTTTAATGTACTGCATTTGAGGTCTCTTTTTGCAGGCTGCAGGTTCATAGTTCCTGTTGTTTTTGGTGTCTGCCCCCAGTGGGTGAGGTTGGTTCATTGGCTTGTGTAGGCTTCCTGGTGGAGGGGACCAGTGCCTGTGTTCTGGTGGGTGGGGCTGGATCTTGTCTTCCTGGTGGGCAGGGCCACATCTGGTGGCATGTTTTTGGGTATCTATGAACTTAGTGATGTTAGGCACCCTCTCTGCTAATGGATGTGGTTGTGTTCCTGTCTTGCTAGTTGTTTGGCATGGGGCATCCAGCACTGGAGCTTTCTGGCCATTGGGTGGAGCTGGGTCTTAGTGTTGATAAGGAGATCTCTGGGAGAGTTCTCGCCGACTGACATCACGTGGGGCTGGGCAGTCTCTGGTGGTTCAATATCCTGAACCTGGCTCTCCCACCTCAGAGTCTTAGGCCTGACACCAGGCCAGAGCACCAAGACCCTGTCAACCACATGACTCAGAAGAAAAGTGAGAAAAAAAAAGAAAGAAAAATAAATAAATAAAAACATTATTAAAATTTAAAAAATTTAAAAAAAAGAAGAGAGCAATCGAACCAATAAACAAATCCAGCAATAACAAGCACTAAAAACTATACTAAGATAAACATAAAAATCAAAACCAAATCAGTGGCAGACAGCAAACCCCAAGTCTACAGTTGCTCCTAAAGTCTACTGCCTCAATTTGGAGATAATTCATTATCTATTCAGGTATTCCACAGATGCAGGGTACATCAAATTGACTGGGGATTTAATTCACTGCTCCAGAGACCGCACCGAGATATTTCCCTTTCTCTCCTTTGTTCGCACAGCTCCTGGTGTTCAGCTTTGGTTTTGGCCGCACCTCTGTGTGTAGGTCACCCTCAGGCTTCTGTTCCTACCCAGACAGAATGGGGTTAAGCAATGGCTGATTATCAGGCTCTTACTCAGGCCAGGGGGAGGGAGGGGTATGGTATTTATAATTGGAATGCAGGGTGAGTCTGCAGCGGCAGAAGCCTGCATGATGTTGCAACAGCCTGAGGTGCACTGTGTGTTCTCCTGGGGAACTTTTCCTTGGATCATGGGACCCTGGCAGCGGCAGGATGCACGGGCTCCTGGGGGAAGGGGTGGGTATAGATAGTGACCTGTGTTTGCACACAGGATTTTTGGTGGCTGTAGCAGCAGCGTTAGCATTTCATGCCCATCTCTGGAGTCCAAGCTGATAGTCGTGGCCTGTGCCCATCTCTGGAGCTCTGTTAGGCCGTGCTCTGCCTTCTGTGCACAGACAGAGAAGGAATCCCCTCTCCTCATGCAACCCAAAACAATGGTCTCTTGCCTGTTTGGTAGTTCCAGACTTTATCCCAGACTCCCTCACAGCTAGCTGTGGTGCAGTAGCCTCTTTCAGGCTATGGTCATGCAGCCAACCCCAGTCCTCTCCCTGGGATCTGACCTCCAAAGCCCTAGTCTCAGCTCCCAGCACCCACCTGCCCCGGTGGGTGAGCAGACAAGCCTCTTGGGCTGGTGAGTGCTGGTTGGCAGTGATCCTCTCTGCGGGAATCTCTCCACTTTGCCCTCTGCACCCCTGTGGCTGCGCTCTCCTTCATGGCTCTGAAGCTTCCCCCCGCCCACCCTGTCTCCACCAGTGAAGGGTCTACCTAGTGCGTGGAAACTTTTCCTCCCTCACAGCTCCCTCCCAGAGGTGGAGGTTCCATCCCTATTCTTTTGTCTCTGTTTTTTCTTTTTTATTCTTCCCTACCCAGGTATGTGGGGATTTTCTTGGCTTTTGGTAAGTCTGAGGTCTTCTGCCAGTGTTCAATAGGTGTTTTTTAGGAGTTATTCCATATGTAGACATATTTTTTATGTATTTGTGGGGAGGAAGGTGAACTCCACTTCTTACTCCTCTGCCATCTTGAAGGTCCCCCCTCAAAATCTCTGCTTTTACCTTGAGAATTTTTCAGTACACACCTTTCTATTTTATCACTAAGTGATCCTATAAAATAGTGAGTTTAGAAAGTGATTCATAAATATTCTAGTTTAAAATGTAATGAGAGTCACATTTTGATTGACTATGCATGACAATTTTGTCTGAAATATTCATTTCCTTCATTGTTCATTTTTTCAGTGTCTATTTGTTAACTGCCTAATTTATTATCTTTTTGCTAGACTGGGGATATGGTGGCAACTAAGTGAGATGAGGGCACACAGGTAGGAAACCCATTCTAGTTTGCAGTATTCCCAGAGAATGTGACACCTAACCTGAGATCTGATGGATGAGGATTAGCTAGACAAAATAGAGGAAGAGCACTTTAAACAATGGAAAAAGTATGTGTAGAAGTTCAGTGGTTTAGGAGAGCATGGAAAATTACTGAAGTGGAATACATGTGTTGGTATGGAGTGGGACGTGGTAGTGTGTGATAGGAAATGGGGAGAGAAAAGACCTGAGTTGTGTGGAGGGGAATCGTTATACAGCTTTTGAAAAGACTGGACTCAGTTATGAAGTCAGTGAACTGCTAGGATACTTCAAGAGGAGTATGATACTCAGAACATGGTAGGAGAAAGATTATTTTACTCTAGCTGAACTCTGGCAGATGCATTGGGTTGCAGAAGGTGTTAAGATTAAAAGCAGATAGCCCAGTCAAGTGAACAAGTTAAAAAGATACTGGAGGTGGAACCAGCAGGACTTTGTGATTGAATGAATGCAGAGATTCAGGAGTACCACACACTAAAAACAGTAGACCAGCCATATGCAACCTGAAGCTACAATTTTTGAAGAAAATATTAAAGCATAATAAATGCAAACATGATTATAATTATAGGTGTTATTTCCTGATAAGTTACACAGTGGAAATGAAATATTTTATAAACAGTATTTAAAAATAATTTCTAGGCAACACATCAAATGTTAAAATGGCCTTCAGATGTGATCAACATGTAAAGGCTGTTTGAGATTTTTGCAGTGCCATAATTTGCTCCATTCCTGGTTTTATTTACAAACAATATTTACTTAGCCAAAGACACTCAGGAAGACAGTAATTCTTTCTTATACACAGTGGATTTGGCTAGTTCAAACCTAACTAACTGCTATATTAACATTTTTCTGACAATGTAGAATGTGATGTGGTGTTTTTAAATATATGTATTTCATTGATATTATACATTCTTGTTGCTATGAGACATTAGTACTACCCAGAAATCTTTCTTTCTTATTTGTTATTCATTTCCTCATTGCTATCAAACCTCAAATCTTTACAAATTATTGCATTAACATTTTCTTTTTTTCCCTCAGATTATTCCATTATCCCTATAGGTGAAATGTACAAGATGAAAATTAAACTAAAATTAAACATAATCAAACATGATTTCATCAAACCTCAGCACATATTCTTTAATGAATGGAAATATTTTGTCTCGTTATACACTAATGTCCTAAGAATGAAAGTAAATTACATAGAAAATTTGCCAATAAAGAAAAGGGGAAATGAATAAACTAATTGCAATGAGAGGACAAATGATTATGAATATTGTTATGTTATTTAATTTCAGTGTACTCTTTTGGTGCCCATATTACTTATTTAATCCAAGTTACTGTCATTTGAAGTAATGCTTATTCCAGGGTACAACAGAAGGCAAACACCAGTGGTATAGTAACATTAATTAGAATTTTTTCACCATATGGGTGAGTTAAATTTGTTTTTGATGTTTTATTTATATTCTATATACCTTTGAGAGTATTTGGATATCTATTTGATAAACGCTTTCATATTCTTTACCTTTTTTGATTCTACTAATAATACTGTTAGAAAATTATTTTTATCATCATTTTATGTAAGAGAAAAATTGAGACTTGGTGAGGTTTAGTGACTTTTCTGACAACACCAAGCTGGTAAATATCACAGGTGGCACTCAAACTTAGATGTTCTGACTCTACATCCTATTTTTTTTCCTATATTATCATTATGCTTAAAAAAATGATGAAATGTAGTGGCTCATTTTCAATTCTACCGACATTCATTAAACGCCTAATTAGGTGCTGAATGTTAGTTACGTGCTACACCACTCCAGTTGTGGAGGCTAACAGCAGATCTAGTCTTAGATACAGGTAACTTCAATACATTTTGAAATATGCCTTTTAATTTACATTTTTGTTGAGTTAGTATATTCTTTGAAAATGCAAAAGAAATGCCATCCACTGTGAAAAATGTGAAGAATCAAATTACAATTCAGATTGTTTTCATTAGATTCCAGTGGTAGGATAGGAAGTGACAGTCTATATTGGTAACTCATCTGTGAACAAAGGTTTCCCCACCCTGCCTCACTGTGGTACTAAAGAAAAGGGTTCAGTGAATCCAATAAGCATAAGAACCCAAGTATGGTCCTCTGCCACTTGTCAGATTTTGCACAGCTTTATTCAGCCAAACAACATGGCACACTTCATTGCCCTAGATCACAGGAACTAGTGGACTATTCCAAGTGCCACATTTAAAATAACCTGTTTTTAAACAAAGAGGACCTATCTTTTTCAGTGGTTTGAGAGATGATCTCTAAGTAGCTTTTCACAAATAAAAAGAAACAAATACATATTTCTAACTGGCTTCCATATAGTTTGGGGAGAAGCTTACTTTTGAACTAGAAATGGGACTTATTGTTTTTGTCCTTCAAAAGTAGTCTTAAAAGGAAGACTAATGTTAGGACTACTTTCTTTTATTGGAGTTCAACATTAAATCTAAATTTCTTGCATTAAAAAATTTCCCCCATTGGGACTTCCCTGGTGGTCCAGTGGTTAAGAATCTGCCTTACAATGCAGGGGACAGGGGTTCGATTCCTGATCAGGGAACTAAGATCCCACATGCCATGGGGCAACTAAGCCTGCGAGCCACAACTACTGAGCGCACACGCTCTGGAGCCTGCGCGCCACAGCTAGAGAGAAGCCTGCACACTGCAACAAAAGATCCCACATGCTGCAACAAAGATCCCGTGTGCTGCAACTAAGACCCGACGCAGCCAAAAAAAAAAAAAAAAAAAAAAAAAAAAAAAATATATATATATATATATATATATATATATATATATATTTCCTCCGTTATATCAGCTTGAGTCTTGGGTGAGTTTAGATAATGTTTTCAATTACAAATATTGATTTATTAGGAATTTACTAAAAATGAAATGATTGCTGATAGAGCAAGCACTGCTCCCAGTTTGCAGCAAGTTGATTATTAGGTTAATAGACTTTAAGTAGAAATCCTCATAGGTAAATAGTCAAATACAAATTATAATGCTCTGAATGAAATTATCTTGGGGAATGTGAACATTTTAATATGTTTGAAATTTTTATTCATAGCATTTTTTTCCAGTTTACTTCTTTTCATAGCCAGAGAGAGAGGAAAAAACTGCTTGTTGATCTTTGGAAGCCTAGTTTTTAGTTAGTGCTATTTGCTGTTGAAATTCCACTGGAACCGATTTAAAGCTTAAAGGATATTGAAAACCTTTCTTTCTGTCTGAGCATGTGGTCTCTGAAGCATAAACAAGCTTCAAGAAACTACCATACAAATCCCAAATTATTGAATTAAGGTAAGGAGCTCCAGTTTTATAACCTGAGCAGATTCTCTGTACTTATTAAAGAATTTTTAAAGAATGTAGCCCTGGAAAGTACCAGTGAATTTACCCTATCTTTAAATGCTTATAAATGCCCTGTATTGGGCTGATGGAAGATTTGAAAGCATTTGCGAGTGGGGAAAAAGTTATGTAGTGCTTCTGATGGCAGCTGAGGAGACTGCCTGCGTTTGGTTCGTACGGGGGCTATGTCTGAGGGAATACTGATAGCTTTGTCAAACAGGTTTGTCTGCCAGAAACTCAGAAAGCCAAACTGAGATGCCGAGGATTGCAGCAAAGAGTTTATTCACCAGGCAACCAAGTGAGGAAGTGGGAGAACAAGTCTCAAATTTGCCTCCCCAAAGAAGAGGGGCTCAAGATTATATATGAGTTTAAGAAGCAGGGTGGTCTGAGGCATAGAGAAAGATGATTGGAGATAAGAAAAAGGTGAGGTAATCGTCATTCTGCACAGGGTCAATTACGCTACAGGCTTCTTCATGGGATGCATGTTTAGAAAATTTCTTAGGTCACTTGATTCATCCAATTTTTCCTTTGAAACCCAACTCCTTCACTAAAGCAACTCCCTCCTCCATTTCCTCCTTCGTCAGATTTTTGAGTATGTTCAACATATTCTGCTGTCTGAACATGATGCTTGAAGGCATTCTATGCTAATTGTGGCCATTGATACACAATGTTCCCTAGTTACTGCAAAAAGATTATATTGTACCCTGGCATCATGGTAAAGCTTTCTAGAATCAAATATATTTCTACAGTTTTTGCTAACTTTCTTACTCATATGTAGGTCCAAGTTTACCACATGTGCTTTCCTCTATCTTTATAACTTTCAACTTTAAATTAACTTTTTTTTTTTTTTTTTTTTTTTGCGGTATGCGGGCCTCTCACCGTTGTGGCCTCTCCCGTTGCGGAGCACAGGCTCCGGACGCGCAGGCTCGGCGGCCATGGCTCACGGGCCTAGCCGCTCCGCGGCATGTGGGATCTTCCCGGACCAGGGCACGAACCCGTGTCTCCTGCATCGGCAGGCGGATTCTCAACCACTGCGCCACCAGGGAAGCCCTAAATTAACTTTTGAATATAAATTTTTATTCTAGCACATGAGCTTTTCTAGGGCTCTTAATTCAATTAGTTTCCTTAAAGCCTTTTACCTGTTTTTGAAGACTTTTTTAAACTTAATAATATGGGGGAGATTATAGCCAAAATACAAAATACATTTAAATGACAGAAGTACAAAACATGATCCTGTTGGAAGAAAAGCTGAGATATGATGACAAGTTAATCTTACATTTTCTTTTCAGACTCACAGGTAATTTATGTTTTTGTTAACACATGCATATAGATTCACTGTAAAGCGTTTTGATTTGGATACAGAAAATTGAATCTACATGACAGTACTCCATGGAAGCATATATTCAGATAGAGAGACTTCAGCTACAGAGAATGTAGCTAACTGGATTTTTGTTCCAGCTCTTCATTCTCTCTCTAGTAACAGAGTATATATCCATACCTTTTCCCATGCAAATTTACAGTGCCCTCCCACTCTGGGAAGGCTGTCCTCCCCTGTCCCTTATCTGGGTTCAGCAAGTGACTTGTTTTGGCCAGATATTGGCAGATATAATGCAAACAGAGGCAAGAAAAACATATGTGTGATTGTGCCTCCTTTCCACTGTCATGGGAAGAACATGCCAGGTCAGCACTCTGATCCCAGGAGGAGGATGACAGATACATGGAGCAGAGCCAAACAAACCAGATTGACCCCAGATCAGCCAACCCCCATCCTTTCCAGTGAATGAGCCCAGTTGAGACCAGCAGAGGCACTCAGTGACGCCTAGACTAGAACAGACAAACTTTAGCCAACCCACAACTTGTGGGCTAAAAAAAAAATTATTGTATGCTGCTGAAATTTAGTTGCTTTTTTTAAAATGTAGAATTATTGTGGCCGTAGTTAACAGATATAGAGGAATACTTACATAAATAACTGAAACATAAGTTTCATATAACAACTCTTTTTGTATGCTAGCTTAACATTATTAAATACTATGCACTCTGATTTTTTCTATAATTATGCTATTTTTATTTTTCCCTCTTTTTGTTTCTATTTCACTATTTAAAAGTGATGGTTATAATCAACTAGAATATATTACATGGCCACTACAGGATCTCCATCCAAAATATCTTTATCTTTTTGTTGTTTCAGTTCTCCTGGTCTCCTTCCATATTCCTCGTGACATCTCATGTTCCGTCCTTAAATGTGACATAGTCAATTTGGAGATCTTGTTACTGTCAAGCTAACATATAAGATTGGCAAGGCCAAGCCCAAGGCTTGATTGATGCAACTGGTAAAGATACAATGAGCCACTTACAGATTTAGACCATTTTTTACTTATATAGACAATGGAAAGAATATTAAACCAAAGGTGCCAGTTCCCTGTGATTCTTGTTCCACACACTAAGAAGGATAATATTGAAACAAAAGGTGCTGGATGATGGCAATGAGATCTTTTGGAGACACCATTGCTGAGGAACCAAAGACAGACTGTAGCTATGTGGGTTTATATTCTGACAGTATACTGAGGGAGATGGGGTAGAAAGCCCCATACTTCATCAAAACCCAGAGACCATGAGAAACTGTTTTGTAGATTGCCTCCCAGCAGAAAAATGGTGAGTAGGAAATGGCCTCATAACAGCTCCTTAGAGGCATCCTATGCTCTTGTATTCCAAGAGAATCATAAGGCATCCTGCCAAGACTCAGATAAGCTGTGATTCAAACCTCTGCCTATTTGGATATGTGCAAGGTAACCAGGACTTCATGGCAGTTATTCTCCTAGAGTTAACACTGTATCTGATTTTGTTACAGCAAATGCTCAAAGTTCACAGACTTTGCAGAAGTGTGACATGCTCCAGGAGTCTATGTAAAAATACTAATGGCCTGTTTTACTTGTTATCACAAATGGCTACACAATAAATATATTAGCATCTTTCTTATAAGTGCCCTTAGTAACTGATTTTTACCTCTGACCTAATAATTGTTTTCTCCTGCATAATTAGCATTATGCAGGTGCTGGTAATTAAAGGTTACTTAAACCTCTTTTGGAAGGAAGGGTAATTTTCTGCTTCAAGTCTGAATTAAATATGGACTTAGGCTGCACAGTGCCATGAGGTTTCTTGTGTAACACCAATAATTTTCCTCCAGAAGCAATTTGTTCAAAGGCTTTACTATTTAATAATTTCTTTTGATATTATTATATTATTACTATGCTCTAGTAGTTTTTGATGGCATCGTTAGGATTTTCTATGTATACTATCATGTCATCTGCAGACAGTGATAGTTTTATCAATGAATTCCATAAAGTTACAGGATATAAAACTAATACACAGAATTTGTGGCATTTCTATATGCTTAACAACAAAATATCAGAAAGAGAAATTAAGGAAACAATCCCATTTATCATCACATCAAAATTAATAAAATACCTAGGAATAAACCTACTTAAGGAGGCAAAAGACTTATACTCCAAAACTGTAAGACACTGGTGAAAGAAATTGAAGATGACACTAAAAGATGGAAAGATATACCTTGCTTGGATTGGAAGAATCAATATTGTTAAAAATGACCATACTACCCAAAGCAATCTACAGATTCAATGCAATTCCTGTCAAATTACCAGTGGCATTTTTCACATAACTAGAACAAAAAAATGTTTAATTTGTATGGGAACAGAAAAGAGCCAAAACAATCTTAAGAAAGAAGAACACAGCTGGAGGAAGCATGCTCCCTGACCTCAGACTATACTACAAAGCTACAGTAATCAAAACAATATGGTACTGACACAAAGACATACAGATGAATGGAAGAGGACAGAAAGCCTAGAAATAAGCCCACACACTTACGGTCAGTTAATCTACAACAAAGGAGGCAAGAATATACAATGGAGAGAAGACAGACTCTTCAATAAGTGGTGCTGGGAAAACTGGACAGCTACATGTAAAAGAATGAAATTAGAAGATTCTCTAACATCATATATAAAAATAAACTCAAAATGGATTAAAGGACAAAATGTAAGACTGGATACTATAAAACTCCTAGAGAAAAACATAGGCGGAACATTCTTTGACATAAATCATGGCAATATTTTTTTATATCTGTTTCCAAGAGTAATGGAAATAAAAACAAAAATAAACAAATGGGACCTAATTAAACTTAAAACCTTTTGCACAGCAAAGGAAACCATAAATAAAATGAAAATACAACCAATGGAGTGGGAGAAAATATTTGCAAATGATATGACTGACAAGGGCTTGATTTCCAAAAGATACAAACAGCTCATACAGCTCAATATCCAAAAAAACAAACAACCCAATCAAAACATGGGCAGAAGACCTAAATAGACATTTCTCCGAAGAATACATGCAGATGACCAACAGGAACATGAAAAGATGCTCAATATCTCTAATTATTGGAGAAATGCAAATCAAAACCACAATGAGGTATCACCTCCTACCAGTTAGATTGGCCATCATCAACTAATAAATAATAAGTGCTGGAGAGGGTGTGGAGAAAAGGGAACCCTCCTACACTGTTGGTGGGAATGTAAATTGGTGCAGCCACTATGGAGAACAGTACGGAAGTTCCTTAAAAAACTAAAAATAGATTTTCCATATGATTCAGCAATTTCACTCCTGGGCATATATCTGGAAAAGACAAAAACTCTAATTTGAAAAGATACATGCACCCCAATGTTCACAGCAGCATTATTTACAATAGCCAAGACATGGAAGCACCTAAGTGTCCATCAACAGATGAATGGCTAAAGAAGATGCAGTATATATACACAATGGAATACTACTCAGACATAAAAAAGAATGAAATAATGCCATTTGCAGCAACATGGGTGGACCTAGGGATTATCACACTAAGCGAAGTACGTCAGACAGAGAAAGACAAATAGCATCTGATAACTTATATGTGGAATCTAAAATTGATACAAATGAACTTATTTACAAAGCAGAAATAGACTCACAGACACAGAAAACAAATTTATGGTTACCAAAGCAGAAAGGGGAGCAGGGAGGGATAAATTAGGAGTTTAGGATTAACAGATACATACTACTATATATAAAGCAGATAAACAACAAGGACCTACTGTATAGTACAGGGAATTATATTCAACCTATATATTACTATGCTAGAGAAAGATACTAATTAAATAAATAATAGTTTGGAATTTGTATTTCAAATAGTATTGTCAGATGTAAGCTTTTTTGTGACTAAACTTTTCAGAGGATGCAAAATATTATTACATTAGGGCAGTGAAAATACTTTGTATGATGGATACATGTCATTAAATATTGGTCCAAACTCATAGAATGAACCCTAAGGCAAACTATGAACTTTGGGTGACTATGATGTGTCAGTGTAGTTCATCAATTGTAACAAATTCATTACTCTGGTGGAGGATGTTGATAATGGGAGGGGCTATGTATGTGTGGAGGCAGGGGTATACAGGAAATCTCTGTACATTCTCAATTTTGCTATAAACCTAAAAATGCTCTAAAAAAACAAAGTCTTTTAAAAAAGACAAAGATTTATTATAGTTCAACCATTAAATTGTACTTACTAAAATATAGATTATTTCACAGTAAATTCCATTTCCTTATAAATATAGAAAAATATGAATTAGATCATTGAAATTTCTATACAGTCAGAAAATGTCTTTTTCCATAATTGGCATGATTATAAAATTACTAAAAGAACTTCATTAGGTTTTTCGTGAACATACATGGCTTGATTGTTCTGAGAGAGATAAAGCAATTAATTCTGCACATCGTTTCCACAAATGTTTTGGCTAATGAATCCATCAAAATAGCAATTTATATCTCTTAAGATATTTTTTATAGGACATAGGTAAAAGTTAAAATATCCCCAAATATTAGGGTTAACTCTAATGATTTAAAATAGCTATCCTTGAAGAAATTTTGCATGACAAGTTTAAAATTAGATAATGGTTGATGCAAAGATGTTAAAAATAAAAGATGGAAAAGAAGTGTGTTCCTTTAATATACACAGTCAACAGTTTTAACACTATAAAAAGAAGGCCATTTCACAACTTTCCTAGAAATTGCATTGAAAAAACAAAGTTATAACATCAAGCTTCCGTCCTCATGCAGATCCATCTGGAAATTGACTTCTTGCTTCTCAGTATTGTGTGCCTCAGCTCAGTGACATTTGGATAGCTATTGGGCTCTTCTTCCTGGCTTCTCTCCTACCTTCCCGTCAAAATCAAGAATCTTTTAGTGATATGTTAACTCTTCTGGGACCAAACATTCCTTTAAAAGAGTAATCATGATTTTACTAAAAAGTCTTCATCAGTGTTGTGGAAGTGTTGACCCACATTATCTTCCCCAATAGCAACATTTTGCTAACTGTGTGTGAGTACAGCTGTGCTTCACCAAAATACTTCTATATACAGTTTCCAGGTGTCCTTACATAGCAGAAGCTAAACAGTGTTGCTGAAAAGAAAAATAACTAAGATTTTGAAAGCTTTTTGGAAGATCTCAGCTTCTTTTTGAAATCAAACCCTCAGATTATGTCTAATAAGGAATTAAGAGTCACCTGAAAGAAAAAGAAAAGAAAAGGGAAGGATGCCACAGGAAGATGTTCTTAAAATTATTCTAAGAAGAATATTGGTCTAGAAGCCTGATTTAGTCCTTCTCACCTGACTGGGGAGATACTATATATGGTATTTTACATTTAATTTTATGCAAGAGACAATTTTAATCACTTGATAATGATGAGTTCGAGGGGTAGGACTACTTGGTGCCAATTTCTAGATTTTTCAGAGGGGGCAAGTCATAAGATACTATTATAGATTTGTTAGGAACTAGAGATTTTACCTGCTTAGTTGAAGTACGTCTTTCCCTTTCTCAAAGATATATATATATATACACACACACACATATATATGTATATATAAATATATACATATATATACGCACACTATATATATGTATATATATATATTCATTTTTGAGAAAATTTGTTGTTATTTAGTTGGATTATTTTATTATAATTTTGTTATGGTCATTAGGGCTATTCACAAATCTTTCGTTTCTCTGCCTTTGTTGCTTTGGTTGAGAAATTGTGAGCAGATACTGTATGCATAACTTCCAGGTGTTAACATACCAGTGGGGGATGCAGACTCTATCAGTGTAAGTCCGTTAAGTGACCTCCATGAACAGCCTCTCTGCTGACCTGCATTGGACATGTACCATGAGGGAGAAACAGACCTTTATTGTCTCAAGCCAGAGAGATTTGGGGATTGTTTGTTACTGCAGCATAACTTAGCCGGCCTTGCTTATCCTAATACTCAGGATTTCTCTCTTCCAAATATATCCCCATGGTTGCTGAATGATTTCTAATTTGTTAAAATTTCTATCAAAATATCTTACTGGAACATATTAGTTTTGTTATTCCAATCGTCATATGGTGTTATATCATTAAATTATATTCCGCAAAATTCTCATCCTTGTTTCTACTTCTAAGAGAATTTGTACCTGATTCTCCATGCCACCACTTGTTCAGATCATACTCATATCTTCTCTGATTTTATTGTCTTAGTTGTCATGTCATACAACCTTAGCAGTTAACATTAAGGAGAGCCTCCACTGACCATATGTTTGACTCTTAAAATTAATAAACATCTTGCATAAATTGGTGTACCTGATACCTACTCATGCCACTGCTTATAATACAGGGATGTATCATCTTCTGAGAAGCTGCTCTGATCTCACATACTAGGAAAAGAAGTTTTTCCCTCCCTCCGTTTATAACATGGGGGAAGACTTTGTTTCATTTCAATTGGCAACACTGACTATAAATATAGCAAATTCTTTTGGGGATTGATTCCATGAAGTCATAAAGTTTTATTTAATAACATTTAAAAATAAGGTCCAAAATAATGTAACTACATTAGCTTTTCATCCAACAACAAAGCTTTAAATTAAGATGGATATTGGAGAACACAAATTTTGCATCAATCATTAGAACCTATAATGTTACATATGACATTCATTTCTCAAGAATTTTATTGTTTCTTTTGCAGTCACTCTCTTGTGACTTAATTTGCAGTCTGCCTGCCACAACTAAGACCCCACACAACCAAATAAATAAATAAATATCATAAAAAGAATGGCTATTTAAAAAATTAAAAAAAAATAAAATTAGATAATCTTTCCACCAACTGATGCTCTCTGGCTTTGACCTCTCATTCATCTATCCTGTCTTCTATCCTACCTCAGTCATATATTTCCATGGAAATACCCCTAAGGCCCTGTCCTTACCACAGTTACAGCCACTCCAGATTTCAATTTTGTTGTATTTCACTCTCTAACCACATCCTCTTTTTATTATTTACCTCGAGTACCTAGACCTCAAGCCTCCTTCAATCTAACCAGTACCCTCACTGCATTCATATGGCCATTATTTCACTGTTCTTCACCCTCCTCATATCTTTTTCTTCCACTCAGCTTAAAATTGTGATCTCTGATTTTAATTCCTTGTGTATACTCTCTACTCCCTTACTTTATGTTATTCTTGCTTTATTTTACTTCCTTAGCAAAACATAAGTCTTGTCAAGTTAAACTATCCTCTTATATACCAGGCTTCCACCTGTGCAACATAAGGCTGGGAAAAAAAGCACAACTATGCTAACTTGTCTCACTTTAAATTCATGACTTTGAATCACAGATGGATCCTTCATTATGCCCAGCAATCTTACTCTGTATCCCTAGTTATTTCATATTTCCTCTTCTGGATGACTATTTATTTTCTCTCCTCCTCAAACTCTCAACAGCCCTTCATCCTCACCTTACTAACTACTTCACTGAGAGAATTGTAGCAAGTACTAGTGAATTTTCACAGAAAGCCACTACTACATCTAACAATCTACCAATATTAGCATGTTCATACTCCAGTCTTCCTGCTTGTCGCCATATGTGTATTCATAGTGTTTCTATTTAAAGACTACCCCTCTGCTTATGCACAAGATGCCATCTACTGTCACATACCCATTGCCTTTGTTCCAGAAATCCTCTCATCTCCAATATGATTTTTTTACTTGCTAGTGGATTGTATACAAATATATTGTTATTTCTTCTGTCTGAAAATATTTCTTTCCCCATTAGCCTTAATGACGTTTTTCCAAAGAAGATATACAAATAACCAGTAGGTACATGCAAAGGTGTTCAACATTATTGATCATCAGGAAAATGCAAGTAAAAACCACAGTGAGATATCACCTCACACCTGTCAGGATGGTTATTATCAAAAAGGCAAGAGATAAATGTTGGTGAGGATGTGGAGAAAACGGAGCACTTGTACTTTGTTGGTGGGAATAGAAATTGGTACAGCCATTATGGAAAATAATATGAAGTTTCCTTAAAAAATTAAAATTGAACTACCATATGATCCAGCAATCCCACTTCTAGTAATGTATCCAAAGGAAACAAAATCACAAAATCACTATCTCGAAGAGACACGCACTTCCATGTTCCTTGCAGAATTATTCACAATAGCCAAGATATGGAAACAACTTGAGTGTCTGTTGACAGATGAATGGATAAAGAAAACATGGTATATATGCCTAATGGAATATTATTCAGTGTGAAAAAAAGAAGGAAATCCTGCCATCTGTGACAACATGGATGAAACTGGAGGGCATTATACTAAGTGAAGTATACAGACATAAAAAGACAAATACTCTATGGTATCACCTATACGTGGAATCTAGACCAAGAAAAGTCAAACTAATAGAGAATAGAATGGTGGTTACCAGCAGCTGGGTGGTGAAGGACATGGGAAGATATTAGTCAAAGGGTACAAAATTACAGTTATAAGTTCTGAGGAATTTATAGTACAGCATGGTGATAATAATTAATAATACTGTATTATATACTAGAAATTTGCTAAGAGTAGATCTTAAGAGTTCTCATCATACACACAAAGTAACCATGTAAAGTGATGAATGTGTTAATGAACTTAATTGTGGTAATCATTTCACAATGTATACATATATCAAAACATCAGGTTTTACACTTTAAGTATATAAAATTTTACCTGTCAATCATACCTCAATAAAGCTGGGGAAAAACTCACTATTTCAAATTAGTTCTTTTTAGAGTAGAATATGATTTGTCCCAGACTTAGCTACACATTTACATATTTTAGCTTCTAATCATTTTTCTTAAGTTGTACACAGTTTACTTATGAAAAATCTATTTATGCCTTGATTTCATAATGAAAAACTAAATACTATTCCATAAAATAATTGGTAAACCTGATGTTTCAAATTTACCCAATAGAAAATACACTCTTCCAAGAATTTATTTGTCAAGATCCTGTAAACAGATTTTATTCCTATTGTTATTTATTTCCTCACATGTCCTTTATAGAAAAAGGACATACTGCTGTGTTTCAGATTCATCAGTATATTTGTTTAAGAATTCTGTTAAATATGAAAAGGAAGTTGATCTTAAGAAGTACTATAAATGGTACACATTATTCTATAGGGAGGAAATATCTCATTTAAGTCATATGCCTGCTTATTCCATAAATAATTCACAGACATC
Organism: Kogia breviceps; assembly: GCF_026419965.1. Lineage (NCBI taxonomy): Eukaryota > Metazoa > Chordata > Mammalia > Artiodactyla > Physeteridae > Kogia > Kogia breviceps. The sequence continues at coordinate 67,410,496 of NC_081321.1, read as the reverse complement.
TTTGGCCAGCTCAAAATAGAGTCCTGCTAACTCACAAACTAAATGTGGAACTTGTAAGAAAATAACAATATGGGCAATTCTAGTTGCACAATTTTAATGGCATATTATTGCAAAGTTTATTTGAATTTTTGGACTTATTTTCTTTATGTATTATATTCTACATATTTTGGATGGGCTCTTTACAATATTTAGTTTCCAAAAATGGTACCGCACTTATAATAATTGTTGCTTCTAGTTAATAGAGGTATATTTATTTACCTGGAAAATGCTCTAAGATTCTTAGATTTTATTAGGTTATAATTTATGAAATTGTAAATTGTTTACTATATATTCATGTAAAAGGTGTTATCATGTAAAATATTTTGAGCACCTTTTTGATATATTTCTTAAAGTCAAGTTTATGAGCAATAAAAGAACTAGACTGATGAAATTTAATTGTGAATCACTCCATTTCACTGGTTTTTACATTTTTATGTGCATTTGGAAAACCATGCACAGAGTACCTCTATGTATAAATATGTACATATGTATGTATATATGTAGCAAATTCTTATGATTCACTCAGCTAATTAAAAACGCCATCAGACTTCTTCAACGATCACATAGTTTTATTTGTGATTCTGATTTTTTTTTCTGAAGAAGTAGACAAGGTGAGAAGGTGAAGACATGAGACTTTTAAAAATGGAATTAAAATAGTTGTATTAAGTGAGTTTTCACTTAGAAAATAATTACTGTTGGGGACTATATATTTATGTCATGTTTAAAATATTTTAGAGCACGCTTTTGAAATTATTTTTGAGTCAGATTTATGAGTGATAAAATAATTAGCTCATTGTTAGACTTCATATATAATGGAAATGTAGTTGAAATCACACCCATATTTTTAGAGTCAAAACAGCAGTCTGAAATTTTAGCCTGGTAACCTTGGGCTACATATAATTTTGAACAAAGAAAACTTCACACACCAAAAAAGAAAAAATGTTTCATTTCATATACTGAATTAAAGTTCCCACCAAATTCTACTAATCTGTGTTATACATTGCCTTAAGGGATAATGGGGAAAACTGATTAGGGAACACATTCACACATGTAAAAATTACCTGACATTATAATATAAATGTAACCCAGATCAGAATCCACTCATCAGTTATACCATTTCAGTGGTTCTTTTCAACCTACCATTGGTCTAAAAGACATGAATTACCTACAGGCTTGATATATTGATTTCCATTGTCTAGAAAGAAAGTAAAATATTTCAATTGAGCCAGTACACCAACACCGAAGTTATTTTTCTGACAACTGCACAATATGCATCCTGCTTTGTTTAGAAAACCGATTAAAGTAAGATATCAAATCAATTTTGATCTCTTTCTGTTGTAGCAAAGTCAATACTGTGACATTCCTCCTTTCATTTTTTTCTCATATTTTTATTTGTCTCCATGAGAGTAGTCCTAGAGAGTGTGCTGGATTTCTCTCTCTTTCCTCTCCATCCCTAGATTCACCGGATATGGTAAGAAGGAAGTAGGAAGTACCCAAATGATTAGTAAAAACTATGAGTCCCAGAGAATAAGAGATAAACTCCATAAACCTTGGCAGCTTGCCATATATGTGTTGATCCCAGGGACCCAGAAGTCTGCAGCATATCAGGGTACTCTCTTTAAAGAAAAAGACAACTTTCTATACCTTACACAACTCACCCATGAACAAAGAGGCACAATACCTGCTGAGCTTCTCTGGATGTTGGTGATATCAGAGGCGACATTTCACTCACTGAGTAACACATAAGCTTTGGGTGAGATCTATCAGAAGTGGATTCTGTGGAAAGTGTATGTAGTGGTGCCCACCATCCTGCCCCTTATCTGGATCTCCTACTGAACTCAGAAGATGCAATAATAACTGCATAGCTGTACCAGATTTTATAAATCGCCTCATTTATAAAATTTTTGTATCTTGCACTTATGTAACCATGTAAGATAGCTTAAACTTTTTAAAAAGGCATAAATAAACTACAAAAATGTCAGTTGAGTGTAGAATAAAAAGAATAAAACTAGAAGTGCGTGTGCTTTGCTATTTTTTTTAACATCTTTATTGGAGTATAATTGCTTTACAATGGTGTGTTAGTTTCTGCTTTATAACAAAGTGAATCAGTTATACATATACATATATCGCCATATCTCCTTCCTCTTGCGTCTCTCTAAACCCTCCCTATCCCATTCCTCTAGGTGTCCACAAAGCACCGAGCTTATCTCCCTGTGCTATGCGGCTGCTTCCAACTAGCTATCTATTTTACATTTGGTAGTGTATATACGTCCATGCCACTCTCTCACTTCGTCCCAGTTTACTCTTCCCCCTGCCCATGTCCACAAGTCCATTCTCTACGTGTGCGTCTTTATTCCTGTCCTGCCCCTAGATTCTTCAGAACCCTTTTTTAGATTACATATATATGTGTTTGCATATGGTATTTGTTTTTTTCTCTTTCTGACTTACTTCACTCAGTATGAAAGACTCTAGGTCCATCCACCTCACTACAAATAACTCAATTTCGTTTCTTTTATGGATGAGTAATATTCCATTGTATATATGTGCCACATTTTCTTTATCCATTCATCTGTCGATGGACACTTAGGTTGCTTCCATGTCCTGCCTATTGTAAATAGAGCTTCAATGAACATTGTGGTACATGACTCTTTGAATTCTGGTTTTCTCAGGGTATATGCCCAGTAGTGGGATTGCTGGGTCATAAGGTAGTTCTATTTTTAGTTTTTTAAGGAACCTCCATACTGCTCTCTATAGTGGCTGTATCAATTTACATTCCCACCAACAGTGCAAGAGGGTTGCCTTTTCTCCACACCCTCTCCAGCATTTATTGTTTGTAGAGTTTTTGATGATGGCCATTCTGACTGGTGTGAGGTGATACCTCATTGTAGTTTTGATTTGCATTTCTCTAATGATTAGTGATGTTGAGCATCCTTTCATGTGTTTGTTGGCGATCTGTATATCTTCTTTGGAGAAATGTCTATTTAGGTCTTTTGCCCATTTTTGGATTGGGTTGTTTATTTTTTTGATATTGAACTGCCTGAGCTGCTTGTAAGTTTTGGAGATTAATCCTTTGTCAGTTGCTTCATTTGCAAATATTTTCTCCCATTCTGACGGTTGTCTTTTCATCTTGTTTATGGTTTCCTTTGCTGTGCAAAAGCTTTTAAATTTCATTAGGTCCCATTTGTTTATTTTTGTTTTTATTTCCATTTCTCTAGGAGGTGGGTCAAAAGCGATCTTGCTGTGATTTATATCACAGAGTGTTCTGCCTATGTTTTCCTCTAAGAGTTTTATAGTGTCTGGGCTTACATTTAGGTCTTTAATCTGTTTTGAGTTTATTTTTGTGTATGGTGTTAGGGAGTGTTTTAATTTCATTCTTTTACATTTAGCTGTCCAATTTTCCCAGCATCATATATTGAAGAGGCCGTCTTTTCTCCATTGTATATTCTTTCCTCCTTTATCAAAAAATAAGGTGATCATAGGTGCGTGGGTTTATCTCTGGGCTTTCTATCCTGTTCCATTGATCTATATTTCTGGTTTTTTGTGCTAGTATAATACTGCCTTGATTGCTGTAGCTTTGTAGTATAGTCTGAAGTCAGGGAGTCTGATTCCTCCTGCTCCATTTTTCTTTCTCAAGATTGCTTTGGCTATTCGGGGTCTTTTGTGTTTACATACAAATTGTGAAATTTTTTGTTCTAGTTCTGTGAAAAATGCCATTGGTAGTTTGACAGGGAGTGCATTGAATTTGTAGATTGCTTTGGGTAGTATAGTCATTTTCACAATGTTGATTCTTCCAATCCAAGAACATGGTATATCTCTCCATCTGTTTGTATCATCTTTAATTTCTTTCATCAGTGTCTTATAGTTTTCTGTGTACAGGTCTTTTGTCTCCTTAGGTAGGTTTATTCCTAGGTATTTTACTCTTTATTGCAATGGTAAATGGGAGTGTTTCCTTAATTTCTCCTTCAGATTCTTCATCATTAGTGTATAAGAATACAAGAGATTTCTGTGCATTAATTTTGTATCCTGCTGCTTTACCAGATTCACTGATTAGTTCTAGTAGATTTCTGGTAACATCTTTAGGATTCTCTATGTATAGTAACATATCATCTGCAAACAGTGACAGCCTTAATTCTTCTCTTCTGATTTGGATTCCTTTTATTTCTTTTTCTTCTCTGATTGCTGTGGCTAAACCTTCCAAAACTATGTTGAATAATAGTGGTGAGAATGAACAACCTTGTCTTGTTCCTGATCTTAGAGGAAATGGTTTCTGTTTTTCACCATTGAGAATAATGTTGGCTGTGGGTTTGTCATATAAGGCCTTTATTATGTTGAGGCAAGATGGAAGGAAACTAAACTTTTGGTGGTGAGTACGCTGTAGTATATACAGAAGTCAAATATAATATTGTACAGGTGAAATTTATTTATTTATTTTAAATTAATTAATTAATTAATTTTATTTTTGGGTGCACTGGGTCTTCATTGCTGCATGTGGGCTTTCTCTAGTTGTGGCGAGTGGGGGCTACTCTTTTTTTTTTTTTTTTTTTGCGGTACGCGGGCCTCTCACTGTTGTGGCCTCTCCCGCTGTGGAGCACAGGCTCCGGACATGCAGGCTCAGTAGCCATGGCTCACGGGCCTAGTCGCTCCACGGCATGTGGGATCTTCCTGGACCGGGGCATGAACCCGTGTCCCCTGCATCGGCAGGCGGACTCTCAACCACTGTGCCTCCAGGGAAGCCTGGAGCTACTCTTTGTTGTGGTGCACAGGCCTCTCATTACAGTGACTTCCCTTGCTGTGGACATGGGCTCTAGGTGCGCGGGGTTCAGTAGTTGTGGCATGCAGGCTCAGTAGTTGTGGTGCATGGGCTTAGTTTCTCCATGGCATGTGGGATCTTCCTGGACCAGGGCTCAAATCCATGTCCCCTGCATTGGCAGGCAGATACTTAACCCCTGAGCCACCAAGGAAGCCCCATGCACATGTGAAATTTAAGCAGTGTTATAAACCAATGTTACCTCAATAAATAAAAAATAATTAACACATTAAATAAAATGGACATTCCTTAGTAGCACACTTCACACACAAAAAAAAGAATTTAGGCTTTTTAGTTAAACTATAGATATTCAAATGTTAAATGTGCCACTTTTAAATTTTGTGGCCTTTAGTAGATTATTTTTGACCTTCTAGTTTCCCCCATGTAAAGTGGGGATAATAACGGTACTTGATCAGAGGTTGATGTGATGTTTAAATGAGATAGAATGTGTACAATGCTGGTGACAGAGAAAGCCTTCAATAAATGCTATGTTTTGATATTCAGGAAACTACATGTTAGCTTCTTCAACTGTAAAATTTAAAGTCCTTTATAACCTCAAAATGTTACATTTCTGTTGTTTTAGGTCATGTCAATGTAAACTGAAGTAGACATTTAGTCAGTTATTCAGTAAACAGAGAAAAGAACCACTCTATAATCAAGGTTTATGAATAAATTGTAAAGACCAGTTTTATATTAATGACCCACTGAAAAATTACTCATTTTTAACTGTAAGAAGTCAATCTCATTAAACCTCCTTTTTAAAGCAATTAGATACACCACAGATGTAGTTATATTGTATGCTAAATTGTCTTAGCTCCAAATTACCTCACCCTTTTCTTCCAAATTATTATATTTTTTCTTGTCTCCCTCACATTATGGATTTTGCAATTAGAACAAAGCATGTATACAATTAGCAACTTAATTTAGGTTGAAATAATGTTTTCATGTTGTGCTTGGTAAAAAGATACAACTTTTTCCTTTTTAAAACATCTTAATTCTCTCCTTACCTGTCAGTAAATATTTACTAAAGATGATAATATTAATGGAAATTTGGGTCCATTTTCTCTTCCAATAGAAGAGCAAAAAAAGACTGGAAAAAAAGTTTATTGGCATTTGCAATTACAGAGGGTCTCAGAGCAGAAAATAACTGGGTAATTGTTTTGTCAATTTAGAGATCATACACGGAATTATAGCATTTGTGTCATTTCACTGCATGTCTTAAATTGATAGCATAAACTATTTGGGGACGATTTTGGTTTCAAAATAAGCAATGGATTGTTTTCCATCAAAATCAATATCTCTAAAAGTGTGTGCATGACGAATGAAATTTTATACTTTTAGTGATGACCTCCACATTTCTCAACTATTGGCTCATTGATTGTGATACATCTCTCTGTGCTTCTTCTAGTAATTGTTTGCCAGAAAATGTGGCTTACACATTAAATGCTAAACAGTTTGTGTAGGATTGGCCGATAACCATGATGACCCAAGAATAAAATGCATGGTATATAATGAAATATTGATAACTTTCATGACATAAATAATACGGAAACTAGCAAATTCCATTGAAACCCTTATAATTAAAAAGGGCTTATAGTCACAGACAATCATAATTTTAATATTGCTCAAATATTGTTATCTAAACTATGGAAGAAATTAATGTGTACATTAATGATGAATGAGAACATCACAAATATCCTGTTGGAAAATCAGCCTTATCTGAGACAGCAAAGAAAAGACTTCTGGCCCCTTCTCTCTAATTCTCTGTTACTCCTAAATTTAGTCCAGGTCTCACAAACATAAATGCCTGAGAGAACTGGAACATAAATGGGTAAAGAGGGTAGAATAACAGACAATAAATGTGTTTATGAATCCCATGCATGGCATCTGCCTAATTTCACTGTTGCTTATAACAAACAGCTCATACAGGTCACACCTTGGTTGAGACTAGTTTTAACAACTTTGTTTAGACAGTATCCTCACTTTGTCTAACCTGTAGCAACTATTGTCTCTGCTTTCCACCTTCAATAACTCAAGTACACTCTGCATGCCTCTACACTAATGGGCTAAATAACCAAACTGATTACATCATTTCCTGTTGAAAATGTCCTTAGTTTTCCTTTTTACTTCATGCAAACACTTCACTTTTCAATACCATCCTCTGCCTCTGGCCTCACTGCAGCAGCCCATGCTCTAGACACATGAATGTCTCACTGGGCTCTTTCAGTTCCTCAAGATTTTTCAGGACTAACATCCATCTTTTAATATTCTTCACTCCTAAAAATTTATATAGGATGTAAATCCTTCTTTTAAAATCAACTCTTTTTTATCCTGATTCTACCTAGATCCATACACTTCTCACACTGTATTGCAATTTTCAGTGCCTGTGTATGTTTCTGGAACTTGGCTTCCAGGACAAGGAAAATTCTTGTTCATATTTGCAGCAAAACCTAACAATATCTATTACTCAAGAGATTTTCAATTAATGTGTGTGTGTGTGTGTGTGTGTGTGTGTGTGTGTGTGTGTGGAGAAACGAATGAGTGACCTAGCAGTGTGGTAAAATTAAAATTCAAATATGTGCACATCAAAGCATGGTAAATGTTTCCTATAATTTTTCATGTAGTGGAGATTGGTTTCAACAAATGTGAAAGTATAGAGAGAAACAAAAAATGCAGTGAGAGTTTTCAAAGGAAATGGTTCCTTTATGTCCATATTAGCAGAGATTAGTTTGTACATGTATCTACCATTGTTCCTTAGCCTTGACCCAAGTACCTTTCATATCTGTGGTTCTTTTATGATTTGCTACTTTTCTGTAGAGTTTTCACCTGCTTTTCATTTAAACAGAACTGTCCTTGAAATCTCAATGTTTTTAAAGTAACTGAGCTCTTTAGCTGTTTCTGAGATAGCAGACTTTTCTATGATATCCTGCACCTGGGCTTCAGTTACACCTCAAAAGACAAAGACAAAAAAGCACAATAAACTTTAATTCTGTGCATGAATGTGTGTGTGTGTGTGTGTGTGTGTGTGTGTGTATGTTTAAATAGTGTGTACTAAAGCTAGTGACTCGAAAATTCAGTGTAGTATTCTAGAACATATATTATTACCTAGGCCTCTGTAAAAACCTTTATTTTTCTTTGCTGAACTTAGAATATTGCTATTGCCTGTCTTTGTGATGATTCTGCTCTACTATTGTAACAACTCTTAATTAAGCTTCTGTTAAAACTGATTATAAAGACTGATGGAGGAACAAAGTCATTGTCTACTTTTTAAATAAAGGCGATTATGTATGTCTAAGATATGGCATAAAACACAATTTTCTTATCTTAATTTGTGTTATTTTTTCTTATCTCTTTAAAAAACATCCACATTTTTATTAAATCACATTTTAAAAGTAAGAAATGTTTACATTTCTTATTGCTGAGTTACTTTAATATTTCTCTGGCCTTTTCCATTTCTTTGGTTTACTACAAAGTTCTAAAACTGTTCTCTGTGATTTCTTTGTTCCCCAGAGAGTTCAAATTATGAATTGAAGCTTTAGTGTCAAATCCAGTTAGAATAACATCTCTGCCAATTATTTCTATCTTGATTAAGATATTTAACGTTTCTAAGCTGTAGAGAAAATAAGAATAATACTAGAATCCATGTCATAAAGTTGGGAAGATTAAATAATAAAATGTATGTAAAACAGACTGCAAAGTATCTAGCACATTAGCATCAATAAATGTCAGTTGTTGGAATAGTGATGAGGTCAGTGATGATGATGCTAAATATTTTCTCAATGTGCATTTACACTGCAACACTTTTGTAACCCAGCTTCTACCTACATTGCTTCATATATATAACAATTGCTGCCTATAACGATAACCATTCATCACATTCAATAAGATCTTCTAACATGCACCAGGCACTGTTCTAGTGGATGGAGATACAGCAATATATGAAGAGACAAAAATCTTAGTCTTTTTGAAGCTTACATTAGGGTTGAGGGACAATAAATAATGTGGAAATAAAAAGCGCATTATGTTGTATTTTAGGTGATGATAAGTGCCATGGAGAAAGGAGGAATGAAGGAAAGATAAATAGGAAGCAATGATGAAGTTTTAAATAGGGCAGTCATGGAGCTCCTACTAAGAAGTTGATATCTGAACAAAGACAAAAAGAGGTTAGAAAACACTGTGTGAGTTTCCTAGGAAAGATCATTTCAGGTACAGGGTAAATGCTTACTAAGTGTGATGATCAGAATAAAGTCAGAGGGTTATAGGGGTCAGGTTATTGCTGCAGATCAGTTCCACTGTGATATAGGTCATTACTATACTTTACTTTTCTTCAAGGCAGTGGAGGTTTTGAGCTCTTGATCATCATATCTTTTCAGATTAGGATTTCTGTATGTGTCTGTTTACAGAAACAATGGATGAGAGAGCAGCAAACGGCACCCAAGTGAATCATTTGATTTCCACACAGATCCTTCCCTGTCCTCATTGTGTGAAAGCATCTCTACTTCCTGCTGAATGGAGTCAGTATCCCAGGGAGGATGGTGAACACCTCTTTTTGCCTGTTGCTCCCTTGACACAGGAAGTCTAAAGCTCTGACAACAGCCATAGCTTAAAATTCAGTAGGCCCTTGTGGCATCTCCTGACAAGAGTGTGCCTCCTTTGGGCACTGAGGTCTCTAGGACTAACAAGACCAGAGTCATAGGGCCAGGAAGCACAAAATCCTCCAGTGTGTCGTTGGAAGGCATGATAAGTAGGATAACTCCTGCTTCCTGGAAGGACACATGTATCTTTCCTATTGAGAATATAACACTATACCATGGTCTCTGATTTAACGAATACACGAATATGTCCTGAGGGGATAATGCATCATATTTTCAGAGTGTTTCCTTCAGTTACACCTTTAGAAGACTGTTGCAGCCTTCTATGGGAATAGCTGCTTCTGGATGGCATGGCACAAGATTTGATCAGGGGATTCTATGGTCATGGTCTCATTCTTATACCTCCTTCACTGTCAAGGGGGTCCCCTGGTCAGATGCTATGCTGTGTGGGATTACATGCCTATGAATTAGACATTTCATAAGCCCCTCACAGTAAGGTTGGCTAAGGCTCTGCAAGGAGGAAAAGCAAACCTAATCCCCAATAAGTATCTCACCCTGTGAGGAAAAACCCCTGGCCTTTCCAGGATGGAAGGTGGATCATGTAGCTAATTTGCTCCCTGACCTTACTAGTAGTTACAGTAATTACTGCCTCTTGGTTTCTGGCAATTAAGTACTATCTCTAGCATCTATTATTTCCAGGTCCCCATCATTCCATGAACATTAGCAACACCAGCTCTCTAACCTCCTCTTTTACATCATCCCTGGACTACAGAGGATATCCACCAAGGGACTTCCCTTGGTTCCTTGATACCCCTGTGGGGTGTGGTGATGATTCCCCTCTCACCACACATTCCTGAAGGACTTGCTGAATGGTGTGTTCTTTGGATTTTCTCATGGATCATAATCCTCTGGTGGATTTTTTGCCCTTACATAATATAGCCATTTCCGTGTGCCCACTTCTCTCAGCCTCTTAATTCCTTTCCCAATCATCTTCCAGGGTAATTCAGGCATTTTTACTTCACTTAGACTCAACTCTCATTTTTTTCCAGGCATCTAACAGCCACTCCAGCAAATACTTTACTCCACCTGATGGTGTTCTTGGTAGAGTATTAAATTCATGTCCTGAGAAAATGCCCTACCTTCTCAAGTCAATGAATTCTTCCTTATGCAGTCTTACATTCTGGCACTCTTGACCAAGCACTCTTAAAATGCAATCCCAGGAGCACCTCCGGCTCCTGCTGGTAAATGCCTGCTAAATCTTCCAGTTCCTTAATGTATATAGTTTCTATCCTTCCTTATCAGGCTGAGCACATCCTCAGCTGGATTATGTTGGAATGTAACATTTGTTATCAGCATGGTGTCCAGGAGAGGAGGTGGAAGAACACTTGATGCTTCATGAGAGAGAGGCTCCTGCAGCATATTCCAGCACAGTGAAATGTTAGCCCTTACCAGGGAAGAGTGGATCACATCTCTGCTAGACCAGAGAGTCTGAGAAGGTCAGGAGTCTCCATCCAAATGTCCTCAAATCATAGTTTAGTATCTCAGGTTTTCTCTACCAGGCCCTAAACTTTGTATAACATACTTGACTTGATTGAGCATTCAGATATCTCTGAGGCTTTGTGACTTCAACAGTCTTCAACCAGATGGTCTACTATGTCTGTCCTTCTACTGCAGGTAATAAGAAGCTCTATCACAGTGGCTCTCTGTCCCAAGTATTTAGCAATTGACTACTTTTTTAATAGCCCTCAATCTCTCCAACTAATAAGAACCTACTGTATAGCACAGGGAACTCTAATCAATACTCTGTAATGACCTATATGGGAATAAAATCTAAAAGAGAGTGGATAAATGTATATGAATAGTAACTGATTCACTTTGTTGTATAGCAGAAACTAACACAAAATTGTAAATCAACTATACTCCAATAAAAATTAATTTAAAAATAGCCCTCAATCTCTCATTATCATTCCATAAGGTATCGATATAATTTAGCAGTACCCAGTAAACTCCACTGCCTTTCTAGGTATCCTCCCATCCCCCAATTTTTTAAATGCTTACATCATTTCACCTGCCAAGTGAAAGTCTCCATTCGGACTGTTTTCTTTCTTCTTTTTAAATTTTCAAGTCACTACAGGTAAAATTGCTAGCAAGTACACTGCCACTTTGTGCCAGTGACTAGCCATGTCCTGTTTATCAGACACAATGACACTCTCTTCACCTTTTGGGTGGTGGGTGAGCCAGTCCCAAATCCTAATTTTATTGCCTGCTTTCTTACATCACCCTACCTCTGATACCACTTATATTAGTCTAGGTTCACCAAGAAGCAGACGTTGAGATGTGTTAAGTAAGCAAGGGTTTTACTAGAGAAAATGCCTCTAAGACAGAAAATGAGAGGGAGCTGGAGAAAGCTGGGGGAGGCAAGTCTGATCCATAGTAAAGGAAAGTTAGGGGAAAGCATCTTGGTCTGCCCTGCAAATTCAGAAGCTTCAGCGAAATCACTAGAGAGTCCTGGAGCTATTTTAGGATTCCTGGTGTGTTCAATCATTGGTGGGGAGCAGCCAATAAGGAGTATAGCCTTGGTGAAGATATGGTGGTGGATTCAGAGTGCGGCAGTTGATACCTGTGGACAATTAAGCTCCCTAGAATTGGAGGTTTGTAGGTGCATCCTCATGGCTGCCACATTAGATGAATAAAATATAACACATTAGTTCAGGAGTGGAGAGGAGTAGATTACAAACTCAAGGCTACAGAGGTGAGGCAGGTAATATAAATTTAAAAAGTAGGCAACCTGGCTACTGGAAATAAACAATGCTCAAGCTTGAAGATAAGAGCCTCAGTGTTGGAAAAACAGTTTGGTGCTTGTGAGGGAATGACTGTTGCATGGAGAAATTGGAGTCCACCATTGTCAAGTCATCTGATATATATTTTTTAAGAAGCCAGAAATGTACATATTTATATAGATATTAGTTTTACATACTGAAAACTAATTTTACAAAAACCTATTGGGCTAGCACAATAGATGGCATTAACAAGTTGATTTTGGTTTAAAGACTTCAAGTTTGCACTCTTCCATTTAACTAATCTTAGTAGAGGATTCATTCTTTTCACCTTCCTTTCTATTTACATACTACAGGGAGAATGCTCTAGCTCATTCTGCAGTCCCAAATGTGAGATGGGATAACTCCATCACCTAATCTTTATTCTCTGTGCCTTCTAGTACTTGAATTCCTGGCAATGCTGCACAAAGGCAAAGGTTTAAGACAACCAGCTGAGGAAAATTCTGCCCTCTTGTGCTGCACCACAATCATGGTCACTGCCAAGGATGCCTTCCACCCTTCCCTACTAGTTTCCATTGATACACTCTTTTTTCCTCTGGCCTTTGCCAACGATCTTTCCCAGGCGTATTGCCACCATTGTATATCTGTTACCATTTCAACTCTAAAACCAATAGTCACTTTTACACTACTCCACTCTTTTCTTTAGACAAAATACTTTCCACATGTATGTACCTGTAACTTGCCAGCTCTCTTCTTAATGCAGATGGACAAACTGAGAAAATAAAAGTGCCTGGAATTTTTTTCCCCTTGTTGTAGAACCTCATCATCAAAATTTTTCTAAGGTTAGAATGGGCTGAGAGCTGATGTTTGCTACCTTCGAATGTGTCTTTTTTTTCCCAGTGAGAAGATACATAGTTTTCATCTGAATCTTAAAGGAGTCCTTGACCCAGAAAATATATATGAAAATTTGTGGGTTTTTTTTTTTTTTTTTTTTTTCTGATTCAGAATCTCTTTTATGAGGGAAATGTAGTTGGCCTCAAGCACCCTTAGGGCACTTTTCTGTGTTCTCTGTTTCAAATCCATGACTTTCTCATCCACCAATAATAGAAATTTAGAGAAGTAAATGTTCTCTCCTGCACACTCCTCCACACCCCAACCATTCCTCCCTTAGAATTAGTCTCACTCAAGAAATACATGATTGCGTCATTCCACCTTTCTTTCCTTAAGTGTTCATCCAAAGAAAGAGCACTTAGAGGGATTGAGTCCCATTCGCAGACATTATTTTCAACCCCTAGTAACCTCAATCTAAACTACTCAATTGCTTATTCTCAATGCTAAAAGCAGTTTAAACTGAGAAATAAGAAATGTTATTATTTTAGCATGTGTAGATATACAAGTCTCATTCATCCATTTCCTTATAAAAACAATGCCACAAAGCTTACATTTCCCGTAAGAATGTTATTGAGGATGTCTTACAGTGCATTAAAGAGGGTCTTTTGAAAAGGTCCATGGAATAAATTTCACTTTGATCTCAGAAGCAGGAAGAGTTATTGCTTTCCTTGAGAAACTAGTTGTTTTTATCTTAACACACTGAGAATGTAACTGAATAAATGCCATTCTTCTGGAAAGCTTGGAGCCAACCTATGAACCCTTCAAAAAGGTTAATGGTATTTATTTTGTATTAAGCTCATGCTGGCTCCATTTTACTTCCATGCTTATTTTCTCTCTGCCTTGTATTTCTTCTCGTTTTAGAATTTAATATTACCTTGCTATATGGCATAACATCTTTCATTGTATATCTTCTTAAAAGTCTTTTCTGGACCAAAGCAACATATAAATACATTGCACATAAAGTCAAAACACTCCTCCAACTTACAAGTTCCTAATTACACTGAATGGCCACATCTGAGGCTTAAATATCATGTAAGATTTTATGAGAGCCTTTAGCCTGCCCAATGCTGACATATTACCACAGGTGGGATTAATTTTAGAGTTGTTTCCTGAGTACATGGTGACATTTATTGAAAGCACATTGCAGAGCGAATGCACAGAGTGAAATTCGGTTATGTCTACCAGCAGAAGACTTGTGAAGTGTGGCTCTACATAGAGGCTGACATTCTTCAATCCCTGCTTCTCACCAGTGTCAAGATAGTCCTGTGAGATGTGACTTCCTGAAGAAATAATTTGACCTTCTAAACCTAGACATTTGTAGAGAATAATTTGCTGCTCTTCCATCTAGATAGGGATAAAGAGAAGAACATCATAAGCAGCTAGGGTTTCATTAAATTTCTGAGGCTTCAACTCTGTCTTAGATCAATAACCTCTCATAAAAAAACTCAGACCTTAGTTGATATTGTCTTAAACAATTTTTTTTTTTGCATGTAATGTAATGATTGCTGATTCCTCCAGTTTTTTCTCTGAAAACTCTATACTGTTTTATTACAGTGTGGATAAACTTACTCTTGCTATTTCATGTATTACAATTTAAAATGCCATTCATGTAGCCTATATTTAATTAGACTACTAACAGGTTAAACAGTCATAGGAAAATTCACTATTTCAAAATGGTGGACATCACATCTTCACTGCCTAGGACCCTTCAAAAGCTTCCCACTGAATTTAGAATGAACCTAAAATCTGTACTACGACTTGTAATTCTCCCCTAGTCTGATGTCTGCCTAACTCCTCTGACCTCACCTCCTACCATTCTCCCTTTCATTTTCTGAGCCCAGTAATACAAGTCTTCTTTGATTTCTCTAATAATCAATATGGATTTCCTCTCAAGCTTTTGTACTCACTCCTCCCTTTTCATGGAAATTTCCCCTAGAATCTTGAAATGGCTGGGTCTTTCTCTTTATAAGTAAACCTAAACAGCAGACTTTTATGAATAATAGTCTATAATAGACTACTTCCCTATGTCTCCACCCAATCACCTCATCATGTCATTCCTTTGTTTATTTTATACAGATTACACTAATTCATTTATTTTTTTATTAGTTTACTTACTTCCTGTTTGTTTTCCATTAATATGGTATTTCTGCAAGAAGGTATCTTTTGCCTTCCAAAAGGCATTTTGTTGAGATTGACCAAAATGGAAAGCTGAATGGTCTTGAATATCTTTACTTATGGTTCACTTATTAAACATCCAGTGTAAATAAATGTGAATCTGATGTTTTTTAAATCTCGAATTAAATACATAAGAAAACAATTTTCTACTTATTTGGAGGTGACATCTCTGAACCAGGAGATAAATTCCTAAATAATTCAGCAAGTTTTATTTTGCACCTACTATGAGTTTACTCTAGTACATGGTGGGGATAAAACAATGAAAAAGATAGATGTTAGTTCCACCCTTAAGGATATTATAGACTAATGGGTTCCTTGTCAGAGCTTCACTGAAGTGTCAAGCTTAAATATTTGTCACACCTTTTGATGTGTTTTGAGGTCTGTGTATCTGCTTTTACTCCATTACCATCTGGACAGTCAAGAAGAATAGCATAATGAAAGGAAAAACTGTCCAAAGTATCTGTCATTTGATTCAATTGATACACATTATGAAGATAAATCTTACTAATAGGGTAAGCAAGAATGAGCATTGTCATACTGTGTATAGCAAGCTGGCAATACAAACATAAAAGCAAACAAAGGAAACCCAGTTCATGCAACAAATCTAGTTCCAAGTGAATTCAAGATCTATAGAAATGGGACCTGGGTAAATTTTTTAAACTGCTTTATATTATTATTCTCTTCAATTACATGCTATAGACTATTTCTAAAAGGTGTTCTAAGGTGGGAAGATATTTACAAAATAATAAATAATCCCCAGTGATGAAATTCTATTCTTCATTGCTTACCAAAGATATTTTAATCCTTAAAGGTATCATTATTTTTGCACTGACCAAAATCTTTTTGTGGAAAACCACTTGTGTAGTATGTGTGTGTGTGTGCCCATGCATGTGTGCCTGTGTGTGCATTGTTGCATATAACCCTTATATTTTTCCCTATATCATTTGATTCCCTGTCTTATACTATATGCATTCTAGGGTTTCTGCTAAACTACTGTTCTGTATTAAACTGAAAATCCTCATGAGGAAATATCTCTTCTTTCTCTAAATAGGTTTAATATAGTCATACAAAGGTTTATTCCCAAGACCTTTAGCTATATTCCATAAATATGCCCAAATAAGAGCATGCATTATTTTTCATATCATCAAACTCAAGGATAATATTCCTGGGGCAGCTTTATAGCACTCTGTAATATTAAATGTACGTAACTTTTTTGTTGCAGTTACCTAGGAACACATTTTATTTGAAAATGCTTCCAAGAGTCACAGTGAATTTGCAGAAGTAGAATTGAACCAAGTACAAAATTTTGCTTTATGAATACAGTTTACACTAAACTCCTTTGAAAAATCATACTCTGAGATGTGGTGATAAATTTGCTTCTGAATTAAATAGAAAAAGTGTAGCTTATAATTAGTCATATTTGCTAAAATACTAAAAATTGCCACATCTTTTCTCATATGACTTGGTTGCTAGACTACACGGTTAATGATGTTTAATCTGTGAAGGTGTGAGTACTCCCTTAGTACTCTGACAGGATGTTTCAGTTAATTATTTCTCCTATAATTTATCTTCAATTTTGAATATGATTCCAATGGCAAAAGGTTTATAAATAAAAATATATTTGCTATATCATTTTGCTTTCTGGGTGAGGAAATATTTGGGCCTGGAAAGAGTTTTACTCCAAACCAGTGCCCAGTGTTAGGAAATGCATGGCTAGAGCAAGCTGTGCTATTCAAAAGTGCTCTGCTTTTGTCTTTTTGAATAATATAAATAAATGTCCTATTCTTTCTTGCTTATTGAGTTTTTTGCTATGGGTCTAATTTTATTATTTTATTATTAGTCGCTAAATACTATTTCAATCGGTTTACATTCTACACAAAGTATCCTATTAACTTGTACCAAGATTACTGGTGTAAAAAGCAATCTGCATGTGACCTTAATGTAATTAGAGAATTATGTAATTGCATAGATTTCTGATTGGTTTTATTTGATTTGGACAGGCAGTGATCCACATCTCAAAGATGCAGGGAGCATAAAATATTCCTGCAGCAAATGTAATACTGCCTGATTTTTACATTTAAGATGATATGTGACAACCTATATTTTTTCTATATAATTTTTTTAAACAGCAGTTCAACAAATTCTGCAGATGAAATAACCCAAAACACCATACTCATTTACATTATATCTATAAGCCAGATATCTTCTGGGTGGAATCTCCCACCCCTTTGAAATCACTTAAGATAGGCTCAAACTTCCAAACATAACCTTTGGAAACCTAAGCCCTTTCTCTAACATTGTGTGAATTTATTGGAGCTTCTGTGGTTATGGTCTCTGCCTTCAGGCTTATGCTTTTGTACATGCTGTTTTACCTCATACAACTCAGAAGTGAAGCTTATTTCCATTCACAATGTTTTGGGGAAAATATCCTACAAAAAATCACTCGTAACTGAGGTGGTCCATCAAATACTGATTGAAAAGCATATTATGATGAGGTACTAGAGTTGGGAGAGGAGAAGCTGTATATTGAAGCAACAGAAATAACTAGAAAGTAAATAATTTCCACTGGATACTTCTCACAGGTATTCCTGCCACACACATCTCTCTGGTTCTTCCGACTCTCTCTCTCTATTCTTTCTTTGTCTCCACACACTTCCCTCTCAAGAACAAAACAAATGCCTATCCTTGTCTCTTAATAGAAAAGTTTAGTCACATTGTATCTTGGTGTTTCCTAATACTAACGTCCATAGGACTCAACCTCTACAGAAAGTAGGTTAGCAGGGAAATTACTCAAAGACCTTTCCCTTCCAGGGTAAGTTCTTGTTTTTCTTTGTCCATATGACTTTTGTGAATGCAATGTTCTTATGTGAATGAAGCAGAAATGGTTCACTTGTAATAGTTGAGGGTTTGACAATCTCTAGTTAGGATCACAGGGGGTGTCTTGAGATGGTTGGTTAACTTGGCTCCTCAGAGTGGTAGCTTCATCAGTCACCAAGTTTACCCTATGGCAGAGCTACTTCTGTAAAAGTAAAGAAGTATTTTCATGGGAAAATAATTCAAGGGCTTCTTTCTCTGGTTCCAAAGGACCAGACTTACCACTTATCACAGCATTATAAGGAAAGTGAGTCTTCTCTTTTTGTGTGACAAGTATATTCCAGACATTTGTAGTATTAGTAATGAAAACCTACGTTTATTAAGTAATAAATTGCTAAATTTTTAGTATCTACCCTCATAATAAAATTATATTAATTATGTAATAATTTCTAAATTGGAATATGTGTTATCAAATCAGGTAATACCTTCTTGTCTTGCTATTTTCCCAGAAATAATATCTGTAAAATATAAAATCTATTTCCAGAGCAGAGTTATTGATCCAGAACGTTTGCATAATTGTCTGTTAAGAAGCTTCAAGAGTTACAACAAAGAAACCAAAAGTATTTAGAAAAATTCTGGGCCCTGGCAGGCCAACAGGGCTGATACAGATCTGAAAAATTATTATTCAAAATTAACACAATAGGGTTGAGATTTTGCTTTCTATTTCACATTCAATCTATCCACTTTCTCTGAATACACACACTCACACATACAATTCATTTTTGAAAGAGAATATTGAAAATATTTATTTTAAAATAATAGACTTGATTATACAAAAATGTCAGACATATTACCATAGACCTTTTATGCTCATATTTTAGATGTGTCTTTGTATTTAAGAAATGTTTTACATAGTTGCTTAGCAACAGTCTGGTCATTTAGTTCAAAAATGATCTCTAAATCACAAAGTCTTTTGTCAAACAGAAATCAAATAGTCTGTTTTTTTTCATGTACAGGAAAAAAAGCATAAGTCTATTGTTATATATAAAGGGCTATAGTATGAAATACTGAAAAATAACATTCTGACTAGATTATTTGTTGTGATCTTTATTTTAAGTCTTTATCTAAGACATTAATAACAATGAAGTCAACTGTTCTTCACTTTGTTCAGTTGCTGGTTAATGTGACATCGAATTTATATCCAGAAAGCTAAGTGTGTGTGGAGAGCCTAATCTTTTAATAAAAAGCTATATGAAAATGTGTTCCTTTATTTTCTGTTTTTGTATTGCCTGAAAAGGGGATTAAGTAGGGACTTAATATTTAAAACACATAAACATGTATTATATGCATAGTACTTACTTGTATTGTAGAAACTTGTAACATTCTGCCTGGTGTTAGAGTTTTGTGCATATTTTATCCTCCACACTAGTCTCTGTGTTCCTTAAAATCACAACCCTTTCTTATTCATCTTTGAGTTCCTAAATCAAGTATATCTTGTATACAACAGACACTCCATAAATGTGTCAAGTTGAATATTTAATAATAGTAATAATCATAATAACAACCATGACATTTTTGAGCAGTTATCTATGTGTCATGTATTACACCAAGTACTCTCTTTTAAATGTAAAGGCAAGTATGGTTATTTTTCCTGTTTATATCAAGGACAGAGGAGAAAGAAATCTTACATTATAGCAACTGTAAGGGTTGGGAAACACTGAAGTAGAAGACCAAGAATTGCAGTCTTCCATATTGTGATAAATAAAGCAAATTTAAATGCTTATACTCTTAAGATTGATGGGTTTAGCTATTGTTTTTCACAAACTTAGATCTCAAAACACAGCAAGAATAATTGTTTATATCTTAATGTAGCAGTTATCTGTTAATTTAGCCTGTGCACCACCTATTTTCTCTTCTGGTAACAACATTCTGTTTATTTCTTGGGGCACCTCCTACCTTCCATTCTCAGTTGATGTGATTACAGTGGGATAGCCCATCCTCCAGATGAAGGTGTGGGAACATGATCCAGGCCTGGTCTATGACAATGGCCTTCCCTTTGGCTATCCCTATGGTAATCAATTCAGCAATGACTATATGACCCAAACAAAGGAAACAACTGGTGGCACTAGATGTTTTGTTGCAAATGGAGGAACTTCCCTTTCAATGGGATTGCTGAGCTGGTTGGACTTAATCTAGAGATACTTGTGGTCACTATTTCTTTAGCAGTGTCCCTGTGAGACTGAAGCTAATGAAGAAGAAACAGTGCCAAGGCAGACATCACAGAATAATCGTTCCAGACAATATCCACAGATGGGTGATAAAATCATTGGGTGAAAGTTTGAGGAGAAACAATTTGTTCGCATAGTCTCAGAAGTGTCTCTTCCAAGTTATTTATTAGTTACAAAGGAAGAAATGTTAACTTTATAATGGATAAACCTGGCAGAGAAACCGTAACTTATCAAGGTTAACATCTACAGAAATAAGATTTATTGGCATTGTGTTCCTTCAATATTATGCATTTAGAGAAGCAAAAAAGTCATTACTTCTGTCGTATTCTTGCCAAAATTGCCTAACTTCAATCTAATCATTAGACAAGAAGAAATACCAGACAAACTCAAACTGAGACCCATCTACAAAATAAGTGACCAGTACTCATCGAAAGTATTAAGGTAATGAACACAAGGAAAGAATGGAATTTTCACAATAGGAAGAGGCTGAAGTGACAAAACAACTAAATGCATGATAGTTGTCTGGATTGGATCCTGGGAAAGGAAAAAAAGACTTTAGGAGAAAAAAAAAAATCCCTAGTGAAATTCAAATAAGGTCTACCATTTACCTAATATTATTGTTCTAACATTAATTCCCCAGTCATAAAATTGTATTTTGGTTATCTAAAGAGTTAACATTAGGGAAAACTGAATAAAGAATACATGTGAACTCTTTGTAATAGTCTTCTGAATTTTCTGTAAGTGTAAAACTTTCAAAATCAAAAGTTTAAAAAAAAACAAAGAAAGAAATGGAGTCAAGAGATAAAGAACAATAGATTCCTGGCACTTTACATACCTCTATCCAGCTATATTTCCACACACCAGGCTTTTCAGGTACATGAACTGAAAAATTCTTTAATCATTTTAGCTGGATTTCTCTCATTTCCAAGCAAAAGCCATATGCCAAATATATATTTCTTTTCTTTGCCAGTGAGTTTACTGTGTCCTGTCTAGAAAATGTCTCATGACCAATGAAATGTTTCACAGAAGGGAATTTTCCAGATGGCTTCTGTATTCAAGGCAGTAACTTCTTTAAATTTTAATACTTTTGCATGGAGGCATTTCTATAATGTCCTTTTCACTTTCATGTCTTTGCTGTAGAGTGTACTGAAGTTGATTTTTCATTGTTTCAGTGATTTTCGATTCATCACTCTAAACATCTTCCATCATATAATGTGTTGGTATCATGATCAGTTGAGGTGTAGAAATGTATGTTTCTACATACATTGACCTTTGATTAAGATTTACTTTGTCTCATAATTTTTATGAATCACCCTTAGTGTGTATGGTTTTACATACATTTTCTCTGCTGATAACCTATTGATAGCAGTTCCTTCCCTCTAGAACTTTCTGCTATATATTGCTATTGGAAAACACAACCTTATTGAAATCAAATCTAAACCAAGAGTCATACTGAAAATGAGGGTGTCTCATATGATCAGAAGGCATGGATTTTGTGATATCCATTTTGGACAAAGCAATTTTGTTGGTTTTGTTTTCTTCATATTTGTAACTATGGACTACAATCTATAATGGTGACTATATTGCATATGTGACTTTGGGATATGGCAGTGTGACTTAATTAGAAGTTAAAGTTTGTTTTTATTAATATTTGTCAGCATTTGTTTTCCTAATAAGTCATCAGTGCTCCTGTTCACCATGATACATTTCCCAAAATGGCCTAAGAAAAATGAACATCACATACTGACAAGAACTAAGAGTAACTCCCTTAAGCAGATTAAATGTGTCTCCGTGTGCCAGGGCCTGTGATTACCTCGTCCTGCTTACAGACTCATTCATGATGTCCCTTTTGTCACAGTTCCTTTATCTTAGCTGATGTGAATTAGAGTTTTCTTTTTTGTCTGAATGTAAATTCCCTACAACCACCCTACCTGCTTACTCCCTTTTATCTTGGGTTCCTTCAAAATTTGTCTCTGCATACTTATTGGGCTTGTACTTAATCTGAGCTGTTGGCACTTCTTCTTACTGCCCATATGAGTCTATTATTATCTATTCTTTTTTTTTTTTTTTTTGCTTCCTTCAATCTGGCAGCAGGTATACTGTACTGTCCTTTCCTTGGCCTGGAATCAATGGTCTCTTCCTGCCAAGTGCCACAGATCTTACAAAGTGCTTCTGCTGCAGTAGCAATTTTGTTACCTAATAAAAATGAACAGCATAGCTTCAGAGCCTTTACTATAAACAGCATGGAATTTCTCAAACGTCCCCCACTGATTGTTCACCAGATTAATCTCTACTAATAGTCTTAATTCATAAATTGACATTTTAGCAGTCCTTTCTAAATTTTTTCCCATCAAAGTGCCAATTAATTTTTATTGTTTGTAGGGATTGGCTCTTAATCATTTATTGTTTGTTTATTTTACAGCACTTACATGTTAAAATATCTACTCTTAAAGAAAGAGAAAAAGAAGAAATAAACATGAAGATGCAGAATCTTCCACTCTGTCTTGTTCTTGTGAACTGTTTGTCCCTCAACTCTTTAAACAGACTATAACTGTGAAGGGATGCTTTCTGTACATTCTATCCATTCTGACCATCAGTTGCTAAGCAAATTTATTGATAACTGACTTTGTTCAGAGTATAGTGTTCAGTAAAAGCGAAATGATATAATGGAGAAAATCTGTGAAGGGAGCCAGAAGAGGAGCTTTTAGTCCCAGCTATGCCTATATATTTCTGTGTATTATTGTGTAAGTTCAATTCCATCTTCTGAAAATAGTTAGGCTTGACTACATAAACTTAAATTGCTTTCATCTCTAATATTTTATGAGTCTACTGTGCTCCTTAAGGAAATCACAATTTAATTGAGATGTGAAATGAGAAGAGTGGCATTGGCTGCAATTCTTATAAGAATTCTGTAGCACAGGGACCATGTCTTATTGTCCTAGAATAAGCTCCAAACAGAAGTTCCATTTTTTTCCTACTGAGACACAAATGATAGATGACCTTCACATTCATAACACCTACTCAAAGGGGTACATAGGATTATGAGCTATTCCATGTCCAAATGGTAACTTACATCCTCCTCTGTCATACTGAAATCCAATGATACTCTTGAACCTGCTGTTCTTCATGTATTTAAAAATCTTTATTCAATAATAACTGATAAACTTTAAATAAATTTCACATATTTAAAGTGTACAATTTAATGTGTCAGCATATATATATACCTTTAAAATTATCACAATCAATATAATGAACATATCCATCAATTCTAACAATTTTCTTGTGCTTCCTTGTAATTCCTCTTTTCTCCTTCTCCATAATATGATTCCATCCCCAGGCTACTACTGATCTGGTTTCTATCACTAGAGATTAGTGTGAATTTTCTAAAATTTTAAACAAATGAAATCAGGGAATGAGGAGATACTATTTTGGGAGGAGGTGGAGGTCTGGCTTTTTGTACTGAATGATTATTTTGATATTTATTCATCTTGTTATAAGTATAAATAGATCATTAACTTTTATTCTTGGTCATATTTTATTGTATGAATATACCACAGTTTGTTAATCCTTTCCACTGTTGGTGGACTTCTGTTGGTTTCAAGTATTTGACTAATACAAAGTAAAGCTACTGTGAACATTTGCGTATAACTTATATGGACATAAATTTTCATTTATTATTGGGTAAATACCTGGGAGCAGAATAATTTAATTATATGGTTGGTATATATTTACATTTTTAAGAAACTGCTATACTTTTTCAAAGTAGTTATACCATTTACATTCTTACTAGCTGTGTATGAGAGTCCTAGTTCCTCAACATCTTAATCAGCATTATGTTCACTCATTTTAGTTTTAGCCATTTTAATAGGTGTGATTGTATATCATTGTGGTAAATTTGCATTTCTTTAATGATTAATGATGCTGAGCATTTTTTGTGCGTGTATATGATAGATATTTGTGTATCCCTTTTAATGTGTCTGTTAAAATCTTTTGCCCATTTTTTATAAATTTGGGTTTTTTTTTCTTATTGCTAAGTCTTGAGAATTCTTTACATATTACCGATATAAATTATTTATCAGATATATGAATTATATGTATTTTCATTCAGTCTGTGGCTTGAATTTTCATTTTCTTTATAGTTTCCTTTGAAGAGCAGAAGTTTTAAACTTTGTGTGCTAATTTATTTTTGATATAATAAATGGCTTGCAGATTCTGGAAAAGTAATTTTGGAATATAACCACTGAAAATAGGAGAAGGGGAACACAATAGGTTACTATATGTAGTCAGATGTAGGAAAGAGCCAAGGACAAATACTAAGAGTCCAACAATATCTATCCATTACCTAATTCTTTAATATTAGAGCTCCCAAGTTTTAGCAGAGCTTATGGCTATCATGTACAGGCTATATGGTTATCACCTACAGGCTACATTCCCAGCTTTCTCCACAGCTGGTGTATCTGTGTGACTAAGTTCTGGAAAATAGGGCGTAACTGGAAATAAAGAATGACATTTGTAGTCATGCTCATAAAATGAAATGTACCTGTGGTCCTTTGCCTTCTTCTTATTTCCTGCTTGTGGCAGATAGCAAATACTGGAACAGCATCTTTTGCTCCAAGGATGGAAGTCATGTATTCAGGACTACAGATTGCCTTCTAATCTCAGGCTCCTTACCTCCAAAGAGGTAAGGATTTATGAGAGATATAAGAACCATCTATTTTCTTTGTTTCTTTGTTTCTATAACTTTGGATTTCTTTGTTAGAGTAGTTTAGCTTGTGCTCTAATTAATAACATCAGGATTATATAGGAAAAGTGGGTATCACAAATTTCTAAAGAGGTGTAGAAGACAAGTTCGTTTCATATATTTTAAGTTTTCTGAAGTTTGATAATGTACGGAAAACACTTTTAAATACTAAAATTGGACTATTTACTCAAAATAAACTGTGTATATTTTCACATTATAGGGATGTTCAAAGGATTCATCTGCCAAATGATTTTTTAATGTGTAACCTGAGTAAAATGGGCTTCTTCAGAGGTCATTTTAAAATCTAATGGATACTCTTCTGGAATGGTAAATAAGATATCTGATCTCAAGGTTAGGAATTATTGCCTAATTACTTATGCAGTGGTTACTTCCTTCCCAACAAATTTGCTGATGCATACATATACGCATACGTATATATACACACTTATGAATGTAATCATGCTTAAAACTGATAACTCAGTCTTTAAGAATTTTACAGATTTTTTTTTTATTGTATTATTAGGTTTAAGATATGTACATTTCCCAAGGTCTGGACATCTTCTGGTTGAGCCTTGATTGCAGTTTTAAGTCTTAGGTTAGTAAGTGGGAGTTGTGGTAATTTTTGACCTTGATAGTATTCAGAAGCCTATGTGGTTCTTGAAGTCAGTGTTTCCTGTTTTGCAGTTGACTATTTACCATGTAGGCTGGGGAGGTTGCTTTGATCTTAGCCTTTTGTAAGAGTTGGCCACATGAATTTACGAACTTGCCAGGTTACTACCCTTTATGAAAGCTTTATTCACAGGCTTGTAGCAATTTTTATGCAGGCAATTGAATATTTTTAAATCAGTAGGACTACAGCAGCAGCCTTAGCAAATGTAGGTATACAGTACTGCCTTTAGCAATCATGCACGGCAGAGGCAAATGATTTGGTTATAGAGAAAAAGTGCATTAGATTTCTGTGGCCATGTAACACATTTCCATAACCTTAGTGGCTTAAAATACTATTTCATTGTTTCCATGGTAAGAAGTCCAGGCAAGTGTTGGCTGGATTTTCTGCTCAGGTCTCCCACTGCTGCAGTCAGGTGGGAGCAGGGGCTGTGTTCATATGTGAGGCTTGAGGACATCTTCCAAAATCATTCAGTTTGTTGGCAGAACTCATGGCAGATTCCATTTTTCTTTTAGACCAACCCAGAAGAATGTCTCTCTCACACCTCACCTTATTTTGTCTGTCTATTTATCTATCTATCTATCTATCTATCATATATCAATCTATCCATCCAGCTATCTGTTTTGCTATCTACGTATATATCTATCTATGACCTATTTATTATTGTGGTAAGAATATCTAACATGAGTTCTACCCTCTTGACAAATTTTGAAGTGCACAATACAGTATTGTTAATGGCAGACATAATGCTGTATAGCTGATCTCTACAACTTACTGAATAATTGAAACTTTACGACCGTTGACTGGCAACTCACTATTTCCCCCTTCTCCTCACCCCTGGCAAATACCATTCTACTTTTTGTTTCTCTAAGCTTGGCTTTTTAAGATATTCATATGAGTGGCAGTATTTATTCTTCTGTGACTGTCTTATTTCACTCAGCATAATGTCCGCCAAGTGCATCCATTTGGTGAATAGTGTTGGGAATACTGAATATTCACATGCACAAGAATTAAACTGAACCCTTGTCTTATACCATATACAATATCACCTAAAATTGGATTAAATACTTAAACATAATATCTGAAACTGTAAAACCCCTAGAAGAAAACAGAGGAAAAGCCTATGACAGTGGTTTGGATATAACACCAAAGGCAAAGACAACAAAAGAAAAAATAGACAAGTACGACTACATCAAACTAAAAAGCTGCTGTATAGCAAAGAAAACAATCAACAAAGTGAAAAGGCAACCTGCAGAATGAAAGAAAATATTTGCTAAGGGTTAATTTTCAAAACATATAAAATTGAACTCTTAAACTCAACAGTTAAAAAAAAGAAATGACTTGACTGAAAAATAGGTAAAGGCCTTGAATAAATATTTCTTCAAAGAAGACATATATATGGCCAACAGGTGTATGAAAAGGTGTTCAACATCACTAATCTTCAGGGAAATGCAAATCAAAACCACAGTGTGAAATCATCTCAAACCTGTTAGGATAGTAATTATATATATATATAAAGACAGGTATTGGTAAGTTTATGAAGAAACTGCAATCCTTAAATGCTATTAGTGGAAACATTAAATGGTGCAGGTGCTATGGGAATTATGTGGAAGATCCTCAAAAAATTTTAAAAAGGCACTATTACATGAGCCAGCAATCCTGTTTCTGAATATATGTCCTAAAGAACTGAAATCAGGACGTTGAAGAGATATGTACACTTTTATGTTCATTACAGCATTATTCACAATAGCTAAGATATGGAAACCACCTAAATGTCTGTCAACAGATGAACGGATAAAGACAATCTGGCATAAGGCTTCCCTGATGGCTCAGTGGTTGAGAGTCCTCCTGCCGATGCAGGGGACACGGGTTTATGCCCCAGTCCGGGAAGATCCGGCTAGACCCATGAGCCATGGCGGGAAAGGCCGCAACAGTGAGAGGCCCGCGTACCGAAAAAAAAAAAAAAAGAAAATCTGGCATATACATTAATGAAATGTTATTCAGCCTTTAAATAAAAAGGAAATTCTGCCACTTCACTTTACTAAAGGACTTACCTGATCAGGTCAGACTCACCTAGGATAATCTCCCCAATTTAAAGCCAGTTGATTAGGGATTTTAAGTATCTGCTAAACCCTTTCACAGTAGCACTTATATTAGTGTTTGAATAACTGAGAGAAGTTGTGTACATTAGGGGCAAGAAATCTTGGAGTCAGGGAGAGGCCATCTTACTCTTATCAATTCTGCTTACTTCAGGGAATCTCTCCTAAATAGGTCTTTAGACATTAAGGTGAGAAATAATTGTTCAGCTTCTTAAATTTTTTCTCAGCTGAATCTACAAACTGAGGCCTAAGTTTTTATTCATAAAGAGAGCTGAGTTCCATGTAGTGCTATAGAGCTCTGATGACATTTTCTTTTTTTCTGATGACATTTTAAACTAAGATTGTTCATGCCGGGCATACATGCCTCAAAGTCAAGAGTAACCTTCAACCAACCTGATCTGGAATTGTAATTACTAAATTTTGAATATAGCTTTAGATATCTGAGCCTCAATGTGTCATTTCACTCACAAAGAAGTGATAGATACTATTTGCAAACAAATAAAAGGAAATAATTTCCTATTATAAAAAAAAATCCATCTTTCAGGCTGTGATAGTGGAAAAAAACACAATGACATTATTGCAAGCTTCAAGGATAAGACACCAGTAGCTCTCATACACACAAAATGGCAGGGTAGCCAGAAGCTTAGTAAAGAGAACTAGGGAAAGAGATAGTCAATAAAAGCCCTCTTGGGATCATAGACAACACTAGGATTTGGAAAGTACATATACTACTAGGCTGAGCCCACTCAAGAACAGTCAGAGCAAGAATTGAAAGCATACCCCAAGCCTCACACAGATCAACAGTGTCTGTCTGAAGTTTCACAGGGGCTAAAACACAACTTCTGACTGAACACTGACAGAATAAGTTACTCTAACCAGGGGTGACTCCTCAAAAGCCAAGTTTTTAAATAATACCACCGTCATCCCTGAAAATCTCAAAGACCATGTGCATGCCCAATGCTGCATTCTCTTAGTAGTGATCAGAGAGAGAAATTTCAAACTATCATTCCTGTCTGAACATGGGAAGAAATATAAAATCCCTGAAATTTGATAGTCTCCAAACCACACAAACACATTCAACAAAAACCTAACTAGCTAAGGAAGCTTATGTGTAACCTTTGACCAATAAGTGGTTGTGCTGACCCAAGTGGCCAGGCTTAAGAAAATAAAGGGTTGGGGGACATGAGCAACAAACATGAGTCTGCACACTGCAGGGGAAATACATTTTATAGAATCATTTTTTTCAAGTCACTAAACAAATAAACTAATGACCTAGCAAGTAACAATTCCCAGGGGTGATAAGTATCTAGAACTTGTACAATATATTATCAAAAAATGTCCAGTTTTCAACAAAAATAATGGAACCTGATAACAAACAGGAAAGTGTGACTTATACATAAGGAAAAAATTAGCAGTAGAATAGGTTTTTGAAATTGCCCAGAGAGTGGACTGAGCAGAAGAAAAACTTCAAAGCAGATATTGCAAATATATTCAAAGAACTAAAGGAAGCAAAGCTTAAAGAATTAAAAGATGGTATCTGTTTTATATCTCATAAAATATTGAACATCAATAATGAAATAGAAATTTTTAAAAGGAACCAATTAAATTTCTATAGTTGAAAAATACAATAACTGAAATGAAAACTTCACTAGAATGGCTCAACAATAGATTTGAGATGACAGAACTTAAAAAAAAATCAAAGAACTTGAAGAAGGAGCAATAGAGTTATGTAATCTAAAAGAGATAATAAGGAATTAAGAAAAATTAACAGAGGCTCTCACACAAAAACTGCTAGAACTGATAAATGAATTCAGCAAGGTAGCAGCAAACATGATTAACATACAGAAATCAATTGCATTTCTTTAGACTAACAATGAAATATCAGAAAGGGAATGTAGACAAACAATCCCTTTTAAAATTGCATCAAAAGAAAAAAAAACTTAGGAATAAACCTCACCAAGGAGGTGAAAGACTTATTTGCTGAGAACTATAAAACATTAATAAAGGAAAATGAAGGTGATTCAGAGAAATGGAAAGATATCCCATGCACTTATAGAAGTGCACTTATAGACTGGAATAATTCATATTGTTAAAATGGCCATACTGCCCAAAGCAGTCAACTGATTTAATTCAATCCCTATCAAATTATCCATGACACTTTTCACAGAACTAGAACAAATAATCTTAAAATTTACACAGAACCATAAAAGACCAAGAATTGCCAAAGTAATCCTGAGGAAAAACAACAAAGTAGGAGGCATAGCCCTCCCAGACTTCAGATAATACTACAAAGCTACAGTAATCAAAACAGTGTGGTACTGGCATAAAAACAGGTATATGGATCAATGGAACAGAATAGAGAGTCCAGAAATAAACCCACACACCTATGGTCAATTAATCTTTGATAAAGGAGGCAAGAATATAAAATGGGGCAAAGACAGTCTCTTCAGCAAGTGATGTTGGGAAAGTTGGACAGCCACATGCAAATCAAAGAGTTAGAACACACCCTCACACCATAAACAAAAATAAACTCAAAATGGTTTATTGCACAGCAAAGAAAACCATAAACAAAATAAAAAGTGACCTACAGACAGGGAGAAAGTATTTG
The DNA here is from genome assembly GCF_026419965.1 of Kogia breviceps. Lineage (NCBI taxonomy): Eukaryota > Metazoa > Chordata > Mammalia > Artiodactyla > Physeteridae > Kogia > Kogia breviceps. The sequence goes on along the minus strand of NC_081321.1, from coordinate 67,380,058 downwards.
CGGATAATGCAACCCACAAGGGTTTAATTTCCAAAATATACAAGTAGCTCATACAACTCAACAAAAAAAACAAACAACCCAATCAAAAAACTCACAGAAGACTTAAATAGATATTTATCCAAGGAAGACATACAGATGGCCAATAGACACATGAAAAGATGCTCATCATTGGTAATTATTAGAGAAGTGCAAATCAAAACTACAATGAGGCACCACCTCACACCAGTCAGAATGGCCATCATTAAAAAGTCTACAAATAACAAATGCTGGAGGGAGTGTGGAGAAGAGGAAACCCTCCTTCACTGTTGGTGAAAATGTAAATTGGTGCAGCCACTATGGAAAACAGCATGGAGGTTCCTCAGAAAACAAAAATAGAGTTGCCATATGATACAGATATCCCACTCCTGAGCACATATACATAGACAAAGCTATAATTTGAAAAGATACATGCACCCCTATGTTCAGAGCGGCAATATTTGCAATAGCCAAGACATGAAAAAACCTTAATGTCCATCGACAGATGAATGGATAAACAAGATGTGGTGTATATATATATATATATATATATATATATTTAAGATCACCTGACAGAAGTTGATCCCTCCTAAGCCTCTGGGGTCACAAGGTACAGAAAAAAACAGAGATGTTTTACCTTAGAAATATGCTGACAGTGATTCTCCAGTTGAAACAAATGAGAAGACTAGAGGAAGCCTTTCTTATGTCATAGATTTCAAAAGTCTCTACCCTTATTAAATGACCTAAAGCACAGGACTAAAATGCTTGCTTACATAATAGTGTGAAAGCATAGTGCTGCAAAGAGAAATAAATTAGAAAGGATTGAATTAAATTTAAAGGCTAGATGGGGAGAGAGTAAAACAGCATATGGTGACTGGAACTGGTAACAGTGCAAACTTCTAGACTTTGTAAGAAGGCAACAATAGCTCAAATGTTGCATGAGAAAACAGTATGAGTAGGTGGCTTTCCCAGCTCCAAATGAAAAACATTTAGTGAAAAATATTAACTCCTCAATGAGAACTTTCTCCTGATTGTGTTTCTTAAAAGTATGCTTAGGGCTTCCCTGGTGGCGCAGTGGTTGAGAATCTGCCTGCCGATGCAGGGGACACGGGTTCGTGCCCCGGTCCGGGAAGATCCCACATGCCGCGGAGCAGCTGGGCCTGTGAGCCATGGTCACTGAGCCTGCGCATCTGGAGCCTGCGCTCCGCAATGGGAGAGGCCATAGCAGTGAGAAGCCTGCATACCACACACACACAAAAAAAGTATGTTTAAATATACACTGACATTGAGTGTCTGACTTCCCACCATAGCTAAAATAAATATTTTCCCCATTTGTTCTCCTTCCTTCAAAAACCACTGAATTTCTGCTGTGGTCTACAGCAGTGATTTTTAACTCTGACTGGACATTAAAATACCCTGAGCCAAGATGTCCTTCAATAGGTAAATGGATAAACAAACTGTGATATATCTATATGTTGAAATTTTATTCTTCAATAAAAATAAATGAGCTCTGTGAAAAGACATGGAAGAATCTTAAATGCATAGTGGTAAATGAAAGAAGCCAATCTGTTAAGGCTATGCTCTGTATGATTCCAACTAGGGTATTCATGTGAAAAGGCAAACCCGTGGAGACAGTAGAAAAATTTGCAGTCTCCAGGGGGTGGTTGGAGGAAAGAAGGGATGAGTAGGTGGAACACAGGGGACTTTTAAGGCAGTGAAACTATTCTGTATAATACTATAATGGTGGATACATATCATTTTTTAAAATAAGGCACATTGGAGACTTTGGCGGAGATAAGCTCAACTTTATTGGTGCTATGGGATTTATAGTTTTCTCAGTAGACAAAAACTGACACTATAGCTGCAAGTATCCAGACCTCTTCTTGCAGAGATTAAATGGAATAAGAAATTGGGTAGGACTTTAAATTCATCAGGCTTTAAATTCTTTCCTATGAATAAATTATTTCAATTTTAAACATAAAATTTCTTTGGACTGCTTTTTTCATATCTTCCTTCTTTTCATATCTTTCCTTTTTTCATATCTTCTCAGTGGTTGAGAGTCCGCCTGCCAATGAAGGGGACACGGGTTCGTGCCCCGGTCCTGGAGGATCCCACAAGCCGCGGAGCGGCTAGGCCCGTGAGCCATGTACGCTGAGCCTGCGCGTCCAGAGCCTGTGCTCCGCAGCAGGAGAGGCCACAATAGTGAGAGGCCCGCGTACCGCAAAAAAAAAAAAAAAAAAAGTATATTTAAAATAGTTTTAGGATGGGTTGTGCAGCTTTTTGTGGATATATCTTACTCATCATCAGATCAAAGATAGTCCAAAAAGGAGCCATTGGTATTTTGGTTGGTGCCTTTAGGTTATGGTAGTGGGATAATTCCGAGAAAAATGCTGATGTACTCACCTGAGAGGGAAAATCACATCCTAGGTAGATCATAAGTCAAATGATCAAGTCCTATAGCTGAGAGTGAAGGAGTCCTTGGAGGTTGACAATGGCCACTCCTTTCTTTAGCAAGTCTTCCCTAGAAAGGAGGTTCCTAGGATGAGCTGTACATTAGAATCCCCTGGGGAGCTTTAGATAGTACCAGTGCCTTGGTAACACCCAGGCTAATTAAAGAAGAATATCTTGGATGAGACCTAACACCACAGAGAAGTAGACATGACATTACTTAGTGAATTTGGAAGAACACATTGAATGTATGCAGATCACCTACTGCTTCCTGCTCTCTGAGTACAGAGAACTATATTATCTATGCCTTCTACTTCAGGATCAGGTACTCGTGGGTGAGACCTGCAGAATTCCTTTCAGGTTTGTGACTGGGTATGTAAATCTGACAAATTTAGGATAAGTTATTAGAAGATTGCCCTTCTCCAACTTAGCTTTGATCACTAATTAAAGCTGACAATTTGATCTCTGTTATGCCTCCAAGGTTGTCTCCATTGGTTCCAAACTAGGGACCCAATTTATTAGCTCTGTACAATCCTAACTGCTATGTCTGTGAAGGAACAGACATATTAGGAACCAGAGGACTCTCAAAGAACCCAATTGCAAAGAATACAGCTAATTTCATATGTGCTAGGTTTATAAGTAGCCTCTCTCCTGTTCTTTTGTTATTCTCTCTTTCTTACTCTTGAATTCTCTCTCCTAGTTATTTCTCTCAGGCTGTGTACTGCACATTGGCTTAATTCTTTCTCTTTAGATAGACAAGCTTGTCGATGAGTTTCTTTGTAGCTCATGGTGACTCTCGGTTTCTATGACACTGGTTTAAATACCAACTGAACAATATCTTATAACTCAAAGAATCAATACCCACAAACTAAGTCCCTGAATCAGAAAACATAAATTTCCAAGAGAAACAATAAGATTAGGTTATTTTGGAATATATGCCCATTTTTGTTCCCATCAATTGTGTTTGCAGGGAAGTCACAGGCGCATAAGAAGGCAGTTCAACCCTTTATCAGAGCCTGGGTCTGGGAATGCTTCTCAGAGAAGTGTTGTCTGGGAAGGCATCCCATAGTATACCTACAGAATCACGAGCTTTCTTCTATTTCTATATTTATTCCAGGTCTTCTAAGTAACCTTCAAAAAGCCACTGAAACTGTTCATCCCACAGCTGCAAAACTACAAAAATTCTCATTGTAAAAATAAATGAGATAATTGTATGCATCATTTTGAGAATTTTAAGAAAAGCTCATTTCATTGTATTTTTAGGTAGTTCAATTGTATATATGAAAATTCAGGTGAAATAGGAGTAGTTGTTTAAACTTCAAAAGTTGTTACTATTTTTAAAAACATAGAATGATTATTTCAGGTAATACTACCTTGGGAAAGATAATCACAATCATTTTATTTCAATAATGGTTATTTTTTAGGCACTAATTATTGCTCTATAACACTTATTTTTAAAAAATTCATTAAAGTGTGTATTAACTGCACTCCTGAATATTTGATTTTGTTTGAAAATAGTCTCGACTGAATTTTACCTCTCTCATGAACTATATAAAAATCGATTATTGCTTTTCAAGAAAAGGGTTGAAAATGTAGCTTGTTAAGAAGGACTGTTTCATTGTGTTTCCTTCCCCATGTTCTCTTGCATTGTTTGATTCTTTTCATTTAGTTGTACTTTAATGTTGTAGAGCTTGAAAATTTCCTAGGGAAATCAAAGTGCCTGTTTTGGTTTCCCCTTTCATTAACCAATCACTGATTAGAAGCAGTAATTTTTATAGTTGAAAAAGCACTGGACAGAACTTTGGAAGGCCTGTATTTGATTCTACCTCTCTGACTAATGAATTGTATGACTTTGGGTTGGTGACGATATTTCTGAACCTCATCTGTTTTCTGAAACTCCTCACAGTTTTCTCATCTGTGAAAGGAGTTACAATTTATTTTCTTTAATTACCCTTCTAGCTTACTCTTCTATGAATGGCTCTGTGGCATGATTCTTGTTTCACAGTTATTATGGTAAACAATTACACGACCAGAGAATTACATTTAAAAATGTCTGTGAAACACCATCAGAGGTTCACTGTCAATGAGAGACACTTGTACCACAAGAACTTCGCAGAGAATCCTAAAAAATGTTAGTAAATCTTGATTTATTCACATGCGTGAACATTTGCTCCTGATCCAAATGGTCTCTGAATTTGCCTGAAGAAGAAATGCTGTGGTGGTAAAGGCGGGGAGTGACACGTGTGCCCAGAAACAAAAGATATGAGATTTGAAACTTGTGCAAAGAGTAGGATCTTTTCTGAGAATCTGAAAGTAAGTCCACCAAATCCAAATTTAGGAATGCTTCATGGTTGGGGTCCATCCCCAGTTTTGTTCATTCATCCTGTTATCTTTAATGTTTGCTTTGAGTCATGGGCATATGGATGAAGTGGGGCACACAAAACAGAGGTCCAGGCTCTGAACTGGTATGACATCACTCCCATTGCTTTCTAGGGGTCAAAGAAAGCCACAAGACCAAGCCTTGTGGAGAAATAGCTTCATCTCTTAACGGGAGGAGCTGCGAAGTATTGAGGTTATTTTTGAAATCTATACATCCTTAATTTTTGATAAAATTAGCATATGATATATACCTTACAGAGTTTTCATGAGCATTGAGTAAAATACAGTGCCTGTTTCAGTGCCTGAAAAGAGTAGCCACTCAATAGATATCTCTTTATCAGCTTCATAGTTATTGTTAAAGATCTTACCTGTGTTTAGGTAATCAGGATAACCAAATTCTGTTACTTATACTCCTATTTTGCACTTCTTCTTCTCTATCTTCTCAACAGTGCCTGTTGCTACTGACTGAATTGTGACACCCCCCACATCACTTCTCACCATGTATATTGAAATAACCTCTTAAATAATAAGCATCTAGCTATCTATCTCTTTTGATGAACTATAAACTCCATGAGGGCAGAGACCCTGACTTTCTGATTTATAGTTGCATATCTATTTCCTGATATAGTACATTCTCACAGATGTTCCACAAATATTTGCTGAGTGTATCAATAGAAGATTAAACTCTGCATACAAATAAAATTTTAGAAAAATCAAAAGCTTGTTACTCTGTTTCTTTATATTCCTCCAATGGCTCCCCACAGTGTTCAAAATAAAATTTAAGTTTTTTAGTTTAATCTACAAGGCTCTCCATGATCTGACCCCTGCCTCTGAAACTTCATCTGTCACTCTTCTGGTACATGTCACCTATCTTCCAGAAGTTTTCTGACTCAATTATTATTTACTGAAAGATGTCCTTTTCCCTTGGAATAGCCAGATGTCCCTTATTTAACTGGAGAAACTCCTATCTGTCTTTAAGGCTTAGGTCAGTAATTTCCTTCTCTAGGTCATCCTCTATGAAGTTCCAACATTAGCCAAATGTCACTCTTTTTATCTCTTAGCATACTGTGCATAACCATGTCACAACAGTTATCAACCTACAAATCAGATGCTACCTTTTTCATCTCCATATGACCTGCAAGCATCTAGCATATAGTAGATGTTTCATAATTACTATGTGAATGAACACAGGCAGGATAGCAGGTATGGAGGAAGTGTAGCTTTAAAATTCATTGCCAGGAATTTGATGGGGTATCCCACTTAAGCCTGGAGATGTATATTTCTTCTATTATTAAAGCCTCATTAGAGTTTTTCCCCACTAAATGGACAAAATTACCTTTCTTTGCTGTTAAAATAACTCTTGGTAGTAAGCTTGGTGTTACTCTATCGCCAAATGACTATTGTCCTAACCTTTTTTTGCACTAAAGCCTGACTTCGTTTCTTTTTGACTGGTGGATTATGTTTTATTCCTGAGCAATTTCAAAAGACTTAGACTACCCCAAATAAATCTATGTTTGTATGATGCCAAACGATTCATTTGGTAGTGACTAAATTACTTTGGCATCTTGAGCACAGAGCCGGTCTCAGCTTCTTCAATAATAATAACGATATTTTGTTAGTATAAGTGCCTCCAGGAAAAAAGAGAAATCCAGCATTGATTTGACAAGACTAATGTTTAAGTGGATCCTGCAGCATTTGCTTTTCAATAGGAAGAAAAATCATAGTTGTACAAAGCAGCTCATGAATCCTGTGGGTGTCATTGGTACATCAGTTAAAGTTGCCCCAGGCCCCTTTTTACTTACTCTTCTTTGATTTACTGTCTTTCTTAAAGTGGAATACAAATGCATTCTAAACAATTTTAGGTCACTTAGGGCTTTTTCATTTTTCCCAGCTATAGGCTAAATTCTTAACTATTTAGAGGAAGAATAACAAAAAGCACATAGTTTAGTAAAGAAAAATACAGCAGAACATGAAAAATAATCCACAATATGTGAGTAAGCACATTTCCCCATTTCTTAAGATTAAACTAGAGCTAATCCTTTCATAAATACACTTGATAATTTCAAAAGATGAGTGAACTTCTTTTGGGAAAATTTTTATCTTTTATTTTTCTTTGTAATGTTGCCTAAGATTGAGCATGTGCTTTCATCGTGTATTAATTCCTCTCCTTACTGCACTAAATAATAACTAACATACTTAAAATGCAACTTAGGATGAGTAGAGGTTTTCTTGATGAAAACTCACATCCTCTTGATTCAGGTGAGAAAACTGAGGCCCAAGGAAAGCATGTGACTAGGACAAGGTCATACAACTGTGGACAAAGAATGTCACCTGTCATTTCAGTAAAAAAAGGATGTTGCAGCCATAAGGCCATCAGCCACTGCAGCTGCCCCTGATGATGTACGCTGAGGGAAATTCAGGATGGAGAAAAGCAGGATACTGGTCCTAGATAGCTAAGATACATATCAAGGGAATAATTTCAATAAGTTTAGAATCTTGCATCTTCCCATACATAGAAAAGCACTAAAATCATTAACTTTAAATGTCTGTTCCTGTGATTAATAGTAATCTTTTGATGTTTGACTACTTTCTTTTTTTTCATCAAAAACTCCTATGTATTCTGGCTTCTCTGTACCTCTTTGGAACAATCCCTCACAGCTATCTGAGAGGCAGTATCCTGGGCTTAAGTCCTCAGTAAGTCTGCAAAATAAAATATAATTCTCAACTTTTGGGTTGTACTTTTTTTTTTTCAGTCGACAAAGCTATCTAATTCAAGAACTAAACCAGGTACTAAGACTTCAGTCTCTTTCTATTCTTTCCACTACATCAATATATTTTTTATTCTACTTGTTCTTTTGGTGATATCTTTCTGAATTCTTATTAATAAATTATTTTAAAGGTAGCTATACAGTTTAAAAGCAATGAGAAATGTAGCTTAATGAAATTAGTTTTAAGAAGGATTTATTTATAATGCAAGCCAATTATTATCCAGTCCTAATTTTAAAAAGCTCTATTTTTGATACTATTTTATATAAATAAAAAAGAAATTAATACTTAATTAATGTTGCTATGAAGATTGTAAGTCTTATTGAGAGGTTATTTTGGGATATACTCTATAGGCAAGACATATTTTGGAAGTAAAATGTATTATCTATTTTAAATTTGTATTGAATTTTATTTTTACTTGATGCATTAGGAATTGCTTGGGAGTATTCTAAAGCATTGTTCTGGACCTGCTTACAACTTCCTATTACATTGCACTCAGTATCTAAAAAAATATAAATCTATATGCTGAAACCAGATATATTCATGATCAATCCAACTTTGCAGTTCTGGCTAGATCAATATTCATGCAGTCAAGTTACAAATATGTCTGTATAGTATTAAATAATGGCTGAGTTCCTTTCCTTTCAAATTAAATAATTTGTACACATGTTGAAGTGCTATAATGTATATGAATTCCATACAGTTTGCAGTTTGTTATATTTGTAAATACATGAAAAGAACTTGCAAAGTTTTATTTACAAAATTATGGTCTAGATGAACAAGAACGCAAATATTCTTGTATATTTCAAGATAAAAAGGGCATATAGGTAAGTATTTATATGTGTATTTATTTTAAGATCTTGTTCATTTAATATCACCTAATTTTACTTTTAAATGTGTATCTACCTCTTTTAAGATGTCATTGTCGAAGAGCAATTTCTCATGGTTCAAAGCATTTCTCTGCTCTTACTAATTAGACTTTTGTAACAAGACTATGAGGAGTAGGTATTATAATTTTTATTAGAGAAGAACTAAAAAGGCAGAAATACTTTTAAAAACATGTATTTTCCCAGCTAGTTTTATTGTCAAAATAAGTGGGACGAGTCTCGGGTTTCCTGAGTTTTTGTTTTACTATAGGTCGTGCTAAAACCTTATCTCTTTCTCTAGTGAAAACAGAGAACTGTGCTTAGATTAACTTTGATAGCTACACATTCTCAAATGAACTGTTTATTAATTAAGAGCGAAATGATAACTAGCATTTTGAGTGTGTGTATGAATGTGTGTGCTGATTTGGGAAAGGAAGATCATGATAATAAGAAAGTGAGAATGTTTCTGCAAGAGCATTAAGAATGTTTTCTGTGATTGCTATCAGCCTGACCTTGGGAGAAAAAGAAAGAAATGACCAAGAAAGGATCTCTGGACAAATAGCAAGAGGAAGCACTGAGGAAGAAACCAGCTTAAAACAATATCACTGAATCAGTCAAATAACTATTTGGTTGTAAGTAAAAGAAACCCAGTTCAATCTGGATTAAGCAGGAATAATTCTTATTACAAAACATCCTAGAGACAGATCTAGTTTCAGGTCAGCTAAATCCAGGGTTTTGACCCTTCTGATGTCATCAAGATTTTGCTCTACAACCTCTCAGTTCTGTTCTTGGTGGTGTTTTACAGCCTGCCACTTAGGAGTGAGTTCTGTAAAAGAGGTATAGACTTAGGCGTCATCACTGGATCAGTGTTGATTGTATCCCTGAGAAAGGATGAAATCACCCACGAGAGGGTCCCAGAGTGAGAAGAGTAGAGGACCTTGAAGAGAATCCTGGAAAATACTAGCATTTCAGGATGAGGCAAAAGAGCCCAATAAAAAGACTGAGAAAGACTCTCCTGAAAATAAATAAAACTAGGAACACAGAGGCCATGGGAAAGGTTGAATGTGCCATAGATATACATTTTCTGGCTATTTGATTTACAACAATTTCTTTTATTTCCAGAAATAGTCTCTATACTCACGGTATGGCCACCAGGATTATATAACTTGACTTCTGGCCACAGCTGAATGCTTTAGTGAGTCCAATTGAGCCAAGCTGGCCCTGTCAGGTTCTTGTTTCTAATAAACTGAAATTTAGAACTGAGAGACACAGATACCACTTATGCCATGCTGAGTCAAAGCAAACAAGTAAAACAAATTAAGTAAAAATAAAGCCAGGGACAAGTTGGGAAGTAGAAGAGTTTAAAGAGTCTCAGCAGGGAAAGAAGCATCTGTTGGAGAAGGTTGAGGAAGGAAAAGCATAGGAACTGGGAAAGTTTTTGTTTCGTTTTGTTTTTAAGTTGTAAAAGACTTGAGTATGTTTTAATATATTTGCTTCCCCATTCTCATCAGATGAACTTGCTTCCTGAATCACAGAGAAAATAGAACTCAGTAGATAGAAAATTCCTCAATTCCTTGCCACCAATGCTGGAACTATCACCATGTTCGTTCATTCCTTTGTTCTTCTTTGCATCGTGTCACAAAGGAAAAAGGTGCCTGTTGGATAAGTTACCCCACTCTAATATTATAAGCAGATCCCCAAATTAAATAAACTAATATGTGGGGGTCACTTTATAGGAAGATTAATGAAATGGAAGTCCAAGCCTGCACAGCAACCATCCTAAATTCCAGGGGTCTGTCTGCAAGGTCCAAATCCAGTTTGTTCTGGCTATTGTTTGGTACCATCTTATAGCTGCTCTCTACTCTGGCTGAAATATGCACGAAGATGATTCGAGGACCTGAATCTGGCTGTGACTCCAGGACAGCACTTGCAATTCCAATATTCCTAGTCATCTGGCCCTTGAGAGACTGGGACTGAAAAATACTGAAAACATAAAAATCAGCAGTGCCTGCAGTTTCCCTGCCTGACTCCAACATCTTCCGTATACTTCTCTTCCCCCCAGGAAACAAAAGCTTTGATCTGCTTCAGTTTGAGAAGGGGACATGGATGGAGGACAGGAGCCGAATGCCAGGTTCCACTGTATGGCAAGTTTCTCCTGTTTTCTCAAGCATATTCTCTAGGATTATTGTATTCTCAATGCCAAGCACAGGGTTCAGTACATAGTAGGATCTCAATACAATTTTGTAGAATATGTGAAAGAATGAATAAATGAATGAACAGGTGGATAATTTATGCCAGTTTGGGAGAGGGCAGGATCCAGAGTACAAGAGGAAGGATACATTTTCAGGAAGAGGAACTTGTTTTTTCTGCTGAAACCTTTCTATTCTGCAGGGAAAGTAACAATATGGATTCTGCCTCACACACTACAGAAAATCAGATAATAGGTATTTGATGTTCTTTTAAATTCTAAGAATAGTGTTCTGCGTGAATAAAGAATTACAACAATTGGGAATATCTTTCAATGTTTACTTCTAATTTACATTTCCAAGTGAATTAATTGAAATAGTCTGACACAATTTTCTTATTTTGGAACAACCAACATTATTAAAATAAGTTATGATTTTAACAGCTGCAAGTTTTAAACTAAGCATGACTACTAAAGCAATAATCTTGGGTTTGACAATGAAGTGGATTATTTACATTGCTACAATTAAAATGTGGCTCTGTTTGATCAACACCTTTGGGTTTTTTGTTTAGGAAAAATACATATACACATGCTTTTAAAATGCTAGCGTTCACTTTCTGCACCTTTCTTCTTTAAATCAGACAGAGAACAATTCTTATTCCCTAATTCTCTTGGAAAATTAATCTAGGCAGAAGCAAAATTAATCTAGGCAGAAGCAACTATCTAGAATGGGCGTTATTTTATCATATGTCTGATAGGTTACCCTGGTCCTGAATTTTTTCATACTGTCTGGTTTTATCTCCTGTTACTATTAAACCATCCTGCAGCATTGTATCTGTTTGATAGTCCCTTTCTGATGAATAAAAAAGCAAACTCCTTAAAGATCTTTTTAAATTGCAAAGCATTGGAGATCCTTTAGAATATAGGGAAGTAGATAAAAAGAAGTGTAATTTTGTTACTGTAATTGCACTTGGCCTTCGCTTAGAGCAGAAACCAAAGTTATAGTGGGTAATACAGTTTCTGTGGGGCACCTGTCAGGGATAGTTTACAGTGATGGTTGATTCTGAGCCAACCTGACCAAGCTAAGCTATGTCCATATAGCATATGTAGCTGGTAAAACATTATTTCTAGTTATGTCTATGAGGGTGTTTCCAGAACAGATTAGCAATCTATTATGGAATAGATTAGCAAGAAGTTCCTCCTCACCCATATGGGAGAGAATCATCAATTCCTTGTGGGTCTACAAAACAAAAGGGCAAGGTGGAAGAAAGGCAAATTCTCTTTCCTCTCTTCTTGAGCTCCCCTCAGACGTCGGAGATCCTTTTACTCAAGCTCATGGTCTCAGACTAAGAGTTACACTATTTGCTCTGTTGGTTCCTGGCCCTTTAGACTCAGACTGTTTACACCACCAGCTCTCCTTGTTCTCCAGCTTATAGATGGCAGACTGTGGGACTTTTTGGCCTCAATAGCAGCCTAAGTCATCCTATAATAAATCTTATATATGTATAAGAGATAACTATAATTAATATGATTAATATAATAATTATAATATATTATTATATATAATAATCTCATATGTATATACATATATATATCCCATTGGTTCAGTTTCACCCCACACATTTACATTTATCTTAGAGAAACAGGATTGAGATAAGAAAAGACATTTATAATTTTAAAAATTAATACTATTATGGCATTTTTCACAGAACTAGAACAAAAAATTTCACAATTTGCATGGAAACACAAAAGACCCTGAAGAGCCAAAGCAATCTTGGGAACGAAAAACAGAGCTGGAGGAATCAGGCTCCCTGACTTCAGGCTATACTACAAAACTACAATAATCAAGACAGTATGGTACTGGCACAAAAACAGAAATATACATCAATGGAACAGGAAAGAAAGCCCAGGGATAAACCCACACACATATGGTCACCTTATGTTTGATAAAGGAGGCAAGAATATACAGTGGAAAAAAGACAGCCTCTTCAATAAGTGGTGCTGGGGAAACTGGACAGGTACATGTAAAAGTATGAAATTAGAACACTCCCTAACACCATACACAAAAATAAACTCAAAATGGATTAAAGATCTAAATGTAAGGTCTCTTAGAGTATCAAACTCTTAGAGTAAAACATAGGCAGAACATTTTATGACATAAATAACAGCAAGATCCTTTTTGACCCACCTCCTAGAGAAATGGAGAAAAAACCAAAAATAAACAAATGGGACCTAATGAAATTTCAAAGCTTTTGCACAGCAAAGGAAACCATAAACAAGACGAAAAGACAAGTCTCAGAATGGGAGAAAATATTTGCAAATGAAGCAACTGACAAAGGATTAACCTCCAAAATTTACAAGCAGCTCATGCAGCTCAATATCAAAAAAACAAACAATCCAATCCCCAAATGGGCAAAAGACCTAAATAGACATTTCTCCAAAGAAGATATACAGATTGCCAACAAACACATGAAAGAATGTTCAACATCACTAATCATTAGGGAAATGCAAATCAAAACTATAGAGATATCATCTCACACTGGTCAGAATGGCCATCATCAAAATATCTACAAACAATAAATGCTGGAGAGTGTGTGGAGAAAAGGGAACACTCTTGCACTGTTGGTGGGAATGTAAATTGACACAGCCACTATGGAGAACAGTATGGAGGTTCCTTAATAAACTACAAATAGAACTACCTTATGACCCAGCAATCCCACTACTGGGCATATATCCTGAGAAAACCAGAATTCAAAAAGAGTCATGTACCACAATGTTCATTGCAGCTCTACTTACAATAGACAAGACATGTAAGCAACCTAATTGTCCATCAACAGATGAATGGATAAAGAAGATGTGGCACATATATACAATGAAATATTACTCAGCCATAAAAAGAAACAAAATTGAGTTATTTGTAGTGAGGTGGATGGACCTAGAGTCTGTCACACAGAGTGAAGTAAGTCAGAAAGAGAAAAATGAATACTGTATACTAACACATATATATGGAATCTAAGAAAAAAAAAAAAAAGGTCATGAAGAATCTAGGGGCAAGATGGGAATAAAGACACAGACCTACTAGAGAAGGGACTTGAGGATATGGGAGGGGGAAGGGTAAGCTGTGACAAAGTGAAAGTGGCATGTACATATATACACTACCAAATGTAAAATAGATAGCTAATGGGAAGCAGCCGCATAGCACAGGGACATCAGCTCAGTGCTTTGTGACCACCTAGAGAGGTGGGATAGGAAGGGTGGGAGGGAGGGAGATGCAAGAGGGAAGAGATATGGGAACATATGTATATATATAACTGATTCACTTTGTTATAAAGCAGAAATTAACACACCATTGTAAAGCAATTATACTCCAATAAAGATGTCAAAAAAATTAATAGTATTTAATATAATTTGAAGTGGGGCTTTTCTCTTGCCCTAAATTCAGACTGTGTTGCTGTGATTATAATTGGTGCTGTCCACCAATGTTTCTGGTTCTCCTTCCAGACACAGGTAGGCTTTTATGTCCTAGTCTTCTTGATGACAGGCATGGAGATATGACTTCCTTTGGCAAATGAAGTGTGAGCAGAAGTGACATGTGTCACCTGAGAGTACAAGCCTTTGAGGACTGAGATATCGTTTGTTGTGTTCTTTTCTTCCTGTTGTGGCAAACTACAACATTTCAGGAGGTGGAATCTCCAGCAGCCTACAACCCTAAAAGAGGATAAAGTACAGCAAAACCCCCCTGCTCACCCAAGACAGACAAGCAGCATGAGTGAAATAAACTTTTGTTTTAAATCACACTGATTTGGAGATTCATTTAAAAAAGAAGAAACTAGCTATTTTTACTAATAAAGGAATTGATCATGAGTAGTAGGGGCCTCCATAAAAACTAAAAAGTAATATATGATGTTGGCTTAGCAGCTGGTGGTTAAGAAAGCGATCAGTGTTATGTGGTGACAATTCATGTTATCCTGTGGGAAAATATTTGGTAAATCTGTCTCCTGAGGAAACTTGGGAGGCTAATCATGTACACATAGAACTCTTAGCTTGAGGGGAAGAAGTCAGAAAACAGAATGCCAATGTACATATTGGTTGCTGTTGATTGCATTTGCCCAGGAATTGCAGAAAGACATGAGCTCAAAAAAGAATTTGTCAGCTCTGCAAGTAATAAATAACAGGACTAGATATCCCAGAAACTCAGAGCTTTAAAATATTGGCAGAGACAGGTATTTTTAGACCCTAAACAGTGAAGATAGCATTGAAAAATGCTTTAAGCAACAAAGATATATATATATAAACTCCATCTTACCACATGTGTCAGATGGCTAAAGTCCAAAACACTGACAACATCAAACGCTGGTGAGCATATGGAGTAACAGAAACTCTCATTCACTTCTGGTGGCATTGCAAAATGGTACAGCCACTTTGGGAGACAGTTTGACAATTTCTTAAATTAGTCTTACCATATGATTCATCAATTCTGCTCCTATGTATGTACGTACCAAAAGGAGATGAAACCTTATGTTCACACAAAAACCTGCACATGAATATTTATGGCAGTTTTCTCATAATTGCCAAAAATTGGAAACAACCAAGATGTCCTTCAGCTATACACCTTAAACTTGTACAATGATGTATGTCAATTATTTCTCAATAAAACTGGAAAAAAAGATGTCCATCAATAGGTGAGTGGATGAACAAACTGTGGTACATCCATACAATGAGGTATTATTCAATGATAAAAAGAAATGAACTGTTAAGCCAGAAGAAGACATAGAGAAATCTTAGATGTATTTTGCTAAGTGAACGAAGCCAGTCTAAAAAGGCTAGATACTGTATGATTCCAACTATACAACATTCTGGGTAAAGCAAAACTATGGAGATAGTAAAAAAACGATGGTTTTTAGGGTCAGTGAACTCCACTTCCCCCCACACACCTGAAAGTAGGCTGGATACTAACATGTGTAAACAGCACAAACAGTCATTTCATTTTGACTGGAACTTTCTGTTGATATTTGAGTAGCACTGAGGAAGGATGAGGTTAAGCAACTGGCTTATTTTTCATTCTCAGCATGGCAAAGGCAATACTAGCTGAAATGAGAATGTGAATCTAAGGGTTTGGTATAAATAATTTGCATACTTATGAGTTCTAATTCTATGTAAACTTTGGGGATCTTCAGGTAAATATTTACTTTCTTATTACTCTATTGTTTTTGAGAACAAATAGTTACCTGTTGGAATGTGTATTGTGTGTGTGTGTTTATGTGTGTGTGTACTTAAGTGCATTTAACCCAGAGCTGCACAACTGTAAAATTAAGAAGTTTGTGCAAATCCCACTTATAAGAAAACTGGAAGGAAAACAGACTTGGGTCACCAGAGTATATAAGTAGACATTGCAGTACTGCAGTATGGTGGGAAGAACCTGGGCTTGGAGGTCAGGCAAATTGAGATCTAATTCAGGCTTTACTGCTAGGGCCCTTGAGAAATTTTTGTTAACCTCTATGAGTTTTGATTTGCAAGTGGGATTAATGATCCCCACGGGATCACCGTGATCATTAAATGAGACGATACATGCAAAGGGCTTGGCTCACAGTAGAAGCTCAGTAAATGTTAACTAGTTTCATTATGCTGATATTTAGAAACCGTTGAATAAATAGTGAGTCAAATAAGAAAGTAAATCTAGAGACACGACCTTGGTCCGGGCACCATAGAGATCTTGGTCTAAGCTCCAAATAGATCCTTTCGTACAAATAAGTAAACTTTTCTTTAAATTCAGTCTCAAATATTTACTGAACAATTATTTTAAGTCCTATATTAGACTAAGGTATATGAATTTTAAAATATATAAACCTTTACTTCAAGATGCTTAGAATGGAGTTCAGAGAGTGATTATTTATATATCCAAGACAAACATAGCAAACATTGTCAAAAAGTGAATGCTAATTGGCAAGTGAGGCAAGATTACTATGATGTGGGAGTGTTGGTAAAATTCAAGTGGAAAATGAAGGATTTTATCCGGGTCTTAAAAGAGGAAAATGGCTTAAATAAATGAGTATGTGGAATAGAACATGAGAGAGGAGTAAGTGACTGATGTTGAGTGTTTACTATGTTTCAGGCACTATCTACATATATCACAATATATAGATAGGGCCTGATACAGTGTTTGTATACAAACAGATGGATGGTGTGTGTGTGAGGGGAGAGACATGGAGAATGAAGATGAAGACATTGAAAATGACTCCACCAAGAAATTTGTCCAAGCTCTTATAGCCAGCAGGCACAGAAGTGGGTTTACCAGCTAAATTCTGACTCACAAGATTCTAATATAGCATGACACTTCTTGGGTATTTTTTTGAAGAGAGGTAGTAAACTATAAGATTAGAGAGGTTAAAGTCAAATTATTCACTTAGATCATGTCTGCTCTCCCAGATTCACAAAGATTTCTGTATGGATTAAGAGTAAGGCTGGACCCTTAAGTTGGAGAGAGGGAAAAAGATGAAGATGTGTAAATCTTATTATGGAATACTAACTAAGTTTTTTATTTGGATTTTTACCTTGTAAGTTCAGAAATAAATTCTTGAGATCACTATTTCTTTTATAACATTTGTTTTCATAAAAATTTTTACCCACTAAGAATTCCTCCTACTTTCATATGTATTTTCTGGAAAGCACTGTGTTCAAAATTCACAAGTTGACTTCAGCAGGCAGGGTGGTGGAATTAGATTGTATTGCATTATTAAAAAAAGAATCTGGTAATTTTTCATTTTAATAAATTTAAATTTGTTTAGATTATAATTTTTGTGCTGGATATAATATGACTTGTATTTACAATACAATTTTATCATTATACTATACAATATTGAAATACAGCAGGTTGGACATTATTAATCATTAATAATGACTAACTTGTTTGTCAAACATTTATTAGAACATTACCAAGGTCAGTAAAAGAATTGTCATAATTTATCTTACTGTGCTTGAATACTTTATGAATGGCTTTAATTTCTATAATCTTTAACGAGACATCTTCAAAGGTAAGTGAGTATATATGGATTGAGGAAATAGTTACTGATATTCTACAATACAAGTAAGTTATTTTATCAGTTTTATAGGTTTGTTTTGCTTCTACTGTTAGTTAACATTACCTATTAACATTGCTATAAAATTTTGTTGTTATCTCCTTTTTGTTCTCTTGGGGTAGAATTTTTTGACAGTCACATTAATTTTCTACAAAATGCTGTGTGACATATTCGTTGCCTTTCACACAAAGCTTACATAAAGTTTGCTTAGGTAGTCACTGGATTTTTCTCTCATCAGCTTAGTATATTATTTTTATGTGAAGTTATTTTTGTTGCTTAGTTTGTGCTTAAAATTGTATCTGTTTATTATGATTTTCCTAACAGTTGGCCAACTATCTTATATCATATGAATTACAATTGTAAACTAGTCATAATATTTACTGTCTTTAGGTGTTTTGTATAAAAATGTAAAACATATTAACTGTATATAATATTTATAATACAGGCACATATAAAGAAGAAAATAAGTTACCCATAATTCTATGACCCAGGGATAACTACCATTAACGTTTAGGTACATTTTGAGAGAGAGATAAAATAGATACATAGATGCAAAAATTATAATAGGAATTTCTCAGTGAAGTTACATTCAGACACACATTTCTCAAAAGAAGATGTACAAATGGCAACAGGTGCATGAAAAGGTGTTGAACATCACTAATCATCAGGGAAATGCAAATCAAAACCGCAATGATATATTATCTCACACATGTTAGGACGGCTATTATCAAAAAATCCGAAAGAAACCAACGGTTGGTGAATTTGTAAAGAAATTAGAACCTTTGTACACTGTTGGTAGGAACGTAAAATGGTGGTCACTATGAAAACCAGTGGGGAGGTTCCTCAAAACATTGAAAATAGAACTACCACACAGCCACTGCTAAGTATCTAATCTGCCCCCAGCAGAGACCAACACTGTGTCCCCAGGATGGCACCATTCCCCAGGGTGATCAACCAGCTATCTGGTGACAGGTTTATACACTGTATTGCTTCCATCATGGAAGAAACTGTGCTTTATTCTTATTAGAATAAACTTACCTTCCCTACACACAATGCTTCTGTCATAACTATCATCCAAGAATTTACAGCATGCCTTATCCATTGTCATGGTATCCCACACACACTGTTTGTGATCAAGCAACTCACTTTACAACTAACTAAGTGTGGCAGTGGTCTTAATGCCCATGGAATTCATTGGTCTTACCATGTTCCCCATCCTCTTGAAGCAACTGGCTTGATAGAACAGCAGAGTGGCCTTTTGAGGACTTAGTTATAGTGCTAGTTAGGTAGTAATATTGTGCAGGTTGGCAGCAATGTTCTCCAGAAGGTTAAATATGCTCTGAATCAGCATCCAGTATATGGTCTATTTTCCCCATAGCCATAATTCATGAGTCTAGAAGTCAAGAGGTGGAAATGGAAGTCGCACCACTGACAGTTACATCTAGTTGCAAAATCTGGGGCTCCTCATGCCTCTGAATCAACAGGCAAGGAAGGAAGTTACTATTTTGGCTGGGGTGATTGATCCTGATTACCAAGAGAAATTGGATGGCTACTACACAATGAAGGTAAGGAAAAGTATGTCTGGAATACAAGATATCCCTTAAGGACTTCTCTTATTACTACCATGACCTTTGATTAAAGTCAAAGGAAAACCATGATAACCCAATTTTGGCAGGAAAATTAACCACCCAGGTCCTTCAGGAGTAAATGTTTAGGTTATCCACCAGGCAAAGAACCATGAAAACTGAGGTTTCCTGGAGAAAAAGAAATCTCTCTTAAGACTGAAGCATTAACTTCTGCCTGAGTTTCCTTCTGCCCTCTAGATTTCAGACTCAAGACTACAATATCAACTTGTATCTGAGCTTTTAGCTTGCTGACCTGCCTTACAGATTTCAGATTTGCCAGCTCCCACAATCACATGAGCTGGTTTCTTAAAATAAACTTTTTCTTAAAATAGACTCAATATCCAGTTGGTTCTATTTCTCAGGAGAACCCTGACATAGCAAGTTTCTAAAATTCTCAGGTTAGCTCTTATGTGGGCGAATAAAACTACCTATACTATAAAGTTGTTATGAGTAAAAAATGAGACAATGCAATCAAATTACTTAGAAAAATATCAGACAAATCATAAGTACTTGATAAATACTAGCTTCCACTCTTTTACTATTACCCTGATTTACAAAGAAATAGTATTCCAGGTATAAACTTCTTTTTTTAAGCTATATCTTTATCTCAATCTATTTTAATGTAATAATTTCACTTTGCTTTTTCTGTAGCAGACTCCAGGAAATGATTAAACTTTCTAGGTATTAAAAAGACCAGTTCTTTTTGACAGCATATTCATTGATTAACTCAATTTTCTCAGGTTGGCTGAACACACACATCTTAAGTCTCTGAAACCATTGTGCAATTATGATTATTGCTTAGATAATGTCCACAGAAAATCTATGATCAAAGAAGAAAATGACAAGAGATCCACATCTCCAACAAGGCTTTGGTCATTTGAGCCTAAATGCTGGCTTTTGGTAAAAATATTTAATGAGCACATACTATGTGCCAGGTTCTGTTCTACAGACTGATTAAATAGCAGTAGGCAAAGCATACAAAGTCCCTTTTTCTCATAGAGGCTGCATTCTATAAGGCCATTGAAGGCTTTTCCTTGGAAAGAAAACTAGCCTTTGGAGGGTTTTGAACACAGGGAGGTGTATGGGAGAATATGAATAAGGGTTCACATAATGTATCCTGTCATAAACAAAATAAACTCTTTGCATGATAGGATAAGCAAACAGAAATTAGGTCACCTTTCTGGTTGTAGTTCTCCAAATAAATGATATATGGTACTTTTTCCACAAGTTACAAACTCCTTAGCAAAAACAGCTTTACCCTTCACATGCAATCTAATGTCTGAACATACGTTATGTTTTTGTTATATAATCACCATGTTTGAAAACTGTTTTGCTATCTTGAACAGAATAATGTAAACTTGGTATAGTTAGTCATCTTTCATTTTTCTTTAAATTCCTTTGCTGTGTATTTTTTATTTGATTAAAATTGAATAATAAGGAGAAAGAGAGAAAATTGCTAGAATAAAGTCCTTGAGTAATTGGGAGAGTATTAGGATTTGTGCACATAAATTTCAACAACCAGCAATCTGGGGAAAAGCCCTGATTTATAGCATTTGCCAATTTTTATGGTATAAGTCCTCCCTCCCCCCAATTTTCATTGTTTTGTTCAATTTAATAGTGATTATGACCAGGAGAGTTAAGAGTATCTGCCTAAAAGTTGTCACTTACCCAGAATTCTTTTCTAGCCTTTTTTTAGGAACATGTAAATATGTCTGCCATTTTATCAGCATTACTGGAAGAGTACTCATGCACGATCACCTCTAAGATGAAACAATATGCAAGCTCATTTTTCAAAGTAATAGTAATTCTCTTCTTTCATTCTAAAAAATGAAGAATAGAAACAATAATAAAGCTACTATATTTATAGTAAAGGCACTGAGAGATTTGAATAAATTGGCAACATTAAATTAGGGTCATTTCTATTCCAGCAGACCAGAACTTAAATTGATTGAAACAGGAGACCTTCAAGATGGGAGAGGAGTAAGACGTGGAGATCACCTTCTTCCCCACAAATACATCAAAAACACATCTACATATGAACCAACTCCTACAGAACCCCTACTGAACACTGGCAGAAGATCTCAGACTTCCCAAAAGGCAAGAAAATCCCCATGTACCTGGGTAGGGCAAAAGAAAAAAGAAAAAGCAGAGACAAAAGAATAGGGATGGGCCCTGCACCAGTGGGAGGGAGCCGTGAAGGAGGAAAAGTTTCCACACACTAGGGACCCCCTTCACTGGTGGGGATGGGGGTGGGTGAGGGGAGGCTTTGGAGCCACAAAGGAGAGCATAGCAACAGGGGTGCAGAGGGCAAAGCAGAGAGATTCCTACACAAAGGATTGGTGCTGACCAGCAACTCACCAACCTGAGACACTTGTCTGCTCACCTGCTGGGACAGGTGGGGGCTGGGAGCTGAGGTTCTTGCTTCGGAGGTCAGACCCCAGGGAGAGGACTGGGGTTGGCTGGCTGTGTGAAGACAGACTGAAGCGGGGCTAGTGCACTACAGCTAGCTGGGAGGGAGTCTGGGAAAAAGATTGGACCTGCCAAACAGGCAAGAGACCATTGTTTCAGGGTGCACAAGGAGAGGGGATTCCTTCCCTGTGTGCCCACAGAAGGCAAAGCACCACCTAAGTGAGCTCCAGAGATGGGCACGAGCTGCGGCTATCAGCTCAGTCCCCAGAGATGGGCATGAACCACTAACACTGCTGTCACTGCCACCAAGAATACTGTGGGCAAGTGCAGGTCACTATCCACATGCCCCCAGAAGCCTGTGCAGCAGGCCACTGCCAAGGTCCCGTGATCCAGGGACAACTTCCCTGGGAGAATGCATGGCGTGCCTCAGTCTGTTACAACGTCACACCAGCCACTGCCACTGCAGGCTTCCCTGCATTCCAATTATGACTTCCGTACCCCTCCCTCTCTCCAGCCTGAGTGAGCAGGAGAGGCCTAATCAGCCGCTGCTTTAATCCCCTCCTCTCTGGGTAGGGAACAAACTCCTGAGGGTGGCATACACTCAGAGACAGGGCCAAAACCAAAGCTGAACACTAGGAGCTGTACAAACAAAGAAGAGAAAGGGAAGTTTCTCCATGCAGCCTCAGGAGCAGCAGAATAAATCCCCACAATCAGCTTGATAAACTCTGCAACTGAAGAATCCCTGAATAGATAGTGAATGTTCCCAAAGTAGAGACAGTGGACTTTGGGAGGAACTGTAGACTTGGGGTTTGCTTTCTGCATCTAATTTGTTTCTGGTTTTATGATTAGCTTAGCTTAGATTTTAATGCTTCTTATCATTGGTGGATTGTTTATTAGTTTTGTTGCTCTTTTCCTTTTTTAAAATATTTATTTTTTATATATATTTTATTTATATTTTTAATTTATATATATTTTTTAAATTAAAATTTATTTTTCATTTTTCTCTTTTTGTTAGTGTGTATGTGTATGCTTCTTTGTGTGATTTTGTGATCAGGTTTGCTTTTACCAGTTGTCCTAGGATTCTGTCTGTTCGTTTTTTTTTCTTTCTTCCTTTTCTTCTGAGCTGTGTAGCTGGCAGGGTCTTGGTGCTCTAGCCAGATGATGGGTCTGACCCTCGAAGGTGGGAGAGCAGAGTCCAGAAATTTGGACAATGGGAAAACTCCCAGCCCCATGTAATATCAATTGATGAGAGCTCTCCCAGAGTTTTTTTCACAACACTAAGACCCAGCTCCACCCAATGGCCAGCAAGGTCCAGTGCCTGAGGCTTCATGCCAAACAACTAGCAAGACAGGAACACAACCCCACCCATTAGCAGAGAGGCTGCCTAAAGTCATACTAAGTTCACAGACACTCCAAAACACACCACCGGATGCAGCCCTGCCCACCAGAAGGACAAGATAAAGCCCCACCTACTAGAACACAGGCACCAGTCCCCTCCACCAGGAAACCTCCACAAGTCACTGAACCAACTTCACCCACTGAGGGCAGACACCAAAATTAATGGGGACCTGCAGCCTGTGAAAAGGAAACCCCAAGCACAGGGAGTTAAACAAAATTAGAAGACAGAGAAATATGCAGCAGATGAAGGAGCAAGGTAAAAACCCACCAGACCAAACAAATGAAGAGAAAATAGGAAGTCTGCCTGAAAAAGAATTCAGAGTACTGAGAGTAAAGATGATCCAAAATCTCAGAAATAGAATGGAGACAATACAAGAACCATTTAACAAGGACCTAGAAGAACTAAAGAGCAAACAAACAATGATGAACAACACAATAAATGAAATTAAAAATACTCTAGAAGGAATCAATAGCAGAATAACTGAGGCAGAAGGACGGATAGTTGAGCTGGAAGATAAAATAGTGGAAATAACTGCCATAGAACAGAATAAAGAAAAAACAATGAAAAGAATTGAGGACAGTCTCAGAGACATCTGGGACAACATTAAGTGCATGAACATTTGAATTATAGGGGTGCCAGAAGAAGAAGAGAAAAAGAAAGGGTCTGAAAAAATATTTGAAGAGATTATAGTTGAAAATTTCCCTAACACTGGAAAGGAAATAGTCAATCAAGTCCAGGAAGCACAGAGAGTCCCATAAAGGATAAATCCAAGAATAAATATGCCAAGACACATATTAATCAAACTATCAAAAATTAAATTAAAAAAAATGAAAAGCAGCAAGGGAAAAGCAACAAATAACATACAAGGGAATCCCCATAAGGTTAAGAGCTGATCTTTCCGCAGGAACTCTGCAAGCCAGAAGGGATTGGCAGGACATATTTAAAGTGATGAAAGGGAAAAACCTACAACCAAGATTACTCTACCCAGCAAGGATCTCATTCAGATTCAACTAAGAAATTAAAACCTTTACAGACAAGCAAAAGCAAAGAGAATTCAGCACGACCAAACCAGCTTGACAACAAATGCTAAAGGAACTTCTCTAGGCAGGAAACACAAGAGAAGGGAAAGACTTACAATAGCAAACCCAAAACAATTAAGAAAATGGTAATAGGAATATATATATCAATAATTACCTTAAATGTAAAGGGTTAAATGCTTCAATCAAAAGACACAGACTGGCTGAATGGATACAAAAAGAAGACCCATATATATGCTGTCTACAAGAGACTCACTTCAGACCTAGGGACACATACAGACTGAAAGTGAGGGGATGGAAAAAGATATTCCATGCAATGGAATTCAAAAGAAAGCTGGAGTAGCAAGTCTTATATCAGACAAAATAGACTTTAAACTAAACAGTATTACAATAGATAAAGAAGGACACTATATAATGATCAAGGGATCAATTTATGAAGATATAACAATTGTAAATATTTATGCACCCAACATAGGAGCACATCAATACATAAGGCAAACACTAACAGCCATAAAAGGGGAAATCAACAGTAACACAGTCACAGTAGGGGAATTTAACAACCCACTTTCACCAATGGACAGATCATCCAAAACGAAAATAAATAAGGAAACACAAGCTTTAAATGACACATTAAATGAGATGGACTTAATTGATATTTATAGGACATTCCATCCAAAAACAACAGAATACACTTTCTTCTCAAGTGCTCATGGAATATTCTCCAGGATAGATCATATCTTGGGTCACAAATCAAGCCTTGGTAAATTTAAGAAAATTGAAATCATATCATGTATCTTTTCCAACGCCAACACTATGAGACTAGATATGAATTATAGGATAAAATCTGTAAAAAATACAAACACATGGAGGCTAAACAATACACTACTAAATAACCAAGAGATCACTGAAGAAATCAAAGAGGAAATCAAACAATACCTAGAAACAAATGACAATGAAAACACGACGACTCAAAACCTATGGGATGCAGCAAAAGCAGTTCTAAGAGGGAAGTTTATAGCAATACAACCCTACCTCAAGAAACAAGAAACATCTCAAATAAACAACCTAATCTTACACCTAAAGCAAATAGAGAAAGAAGAACAAAGAAACAGCAAATTTAGCAGAAGGAAAGAAATCATAAAGAACATATCAGAAATAAATGAAAAAGAAATGAAGGAAACAATAGCAAAGATCAATAAAACATAGCAAAGATGGTTCTTTGAGAAGATAAACAATATTGAAAAACAATTAGTGAGACTCATCAAGAAAAAAAGGGAGAAGACTCAAATCAACAGAATTAAAAATGAAAAAGGAGAAGTAACAACGGACACTGCAGAAATATAAAGGATCATGAGAGACTACTACAAGCAACTATATTCCAATAAAATGGACAACTTGGAAGAAATGGACAAATTCTTAGAAAAGTATAACCTTCCAACAAGGAACAAGGAAGAAATAGAAAATATAAACAGACCAATCACAAGCACTGAAATTGAAACTGTGATTAAAAATCTTCCATCAAACAAAAGCCCAGGACCAGATGGCTTCACAGGCGAATTCTATCAAACATTTAGAGAAGAGCTAACACCTATCCTTCTCAAACTCTTCCAAAATATAGCAGAAGGAGGAACACTCCCAAACTCATTCTATGAGGCCATCATCATTCTGATACCAAAACCAAAGATATCACAAAAAAAGAAAACTACAGGCCAATATCACAGGTGAACATAGATGCAAAAATCCTCAACAAAATACTAGCAAACAGAATCCAACAGCACATTAAAAGGATCATACACCATGATCAAGTGGGGTTTATCCTAGGAATGCAAAGATTCTTCAATATATGCAAATCAATCAATGTGATACACCATATTAAAAAATTGAAGGAGAAAAACCATACGATAATCTCAATAGGTGCAGAAAAAGCTTTTGACAAAATTCAACACCCATTTATGATAAAAACTCTCCAGAAAGTAGGCAAAGAGGGAACCTACCTCAACATAATAAAGGCCATATATGACAAACACACAACCAACATCATTCTCAATGGTGATAAACTGAAACCATTTTCTGTAAGATCAGGAAAAGGACAAGGTTGCCTACTCTCACCACTATTATTCAACATTATTTTGGAAGTTTTAGTTATGGCAATCAGAGAAGAGAAACAAATAAAAGGAATCCAAATTGGAATATAAGAAGTAATACTGTCACTGCTTACAGATGACATGATACTATACATAGAGATCCTAAAGATGCTACCAGAGAACTACTAGAGCTAATCAATGAATTTGATAAGGTAGTAGGATACAAAATTAATGCACAGAAATCTTTTGCATTCCTATACACTAATGATGAAATATCTGAAAGAGAAATTAAGGAAACACTCCCATTTACCACTGCAACAAAAAGAATAAAATACATAGGAATAAACCTTCCTAAGGAGACAAAAGAATCTAAAAAAAATGGTTTTGAAGAACCTAGGGGCGGGACAGGAATAAAGATGCAGACATAGAGAATGGGCTTGAGGACATAGGGAGGGGGAAGGGTAAGCTGGGACGAAGTGAGAGTGGCGTGGACATATATACACTACCAAATGTAAAACAGATAGCTAGGGGGAGCAGCCGCATAGCATAGGGAGATCAGCTCCGTGCTTTGTGACCACCTAGAGGGGTGTGGTATGGAGGGTGGGGGGGAGGTGCAAGAGGGATTCAATATGGGTATATATGTATACATACAGCTTATTCACTTTGTTATACAGTAGCTACTAACACAGTATTGTAAAGCAATTATACTCCAACAAAGATGTTAAAAAAATAAATAAATTGATTGAAACAAAGCATCACAAGCTAATTTGTGGAATCTTGATATAGGATATTGGTTACTTCTAATGTGGCAAGAAATTCATTCAGTAGTCTTCCCTCAGTTTAAAATGAACATCATATTTTCTGTTTTGTAAAACAATGGTACAATTCTAATAAATGTAGGTGTTGATCAAAACAATCTTTCATTCTAAGTTTATGCATAGAGATTTTCACTATTCATGGTAACCAACTCTAATGCTTTATATTGCTTTATTGAGCACATTATATTCCAGATGCTGGCTGTGTCCTCGAAATAAAGTAGTAAACTACATGGATAAAGTTTCAGTATTAGAATGTTTTGGAGAGTTAGTCTTACTATTTTGTGATAGGTTTTAGAAGAAAATGTAAGGTATTTTTCATGTGTGTTTTAGAAAGATAAGTAAAGGAAATGTTGAAGATGTCATAGATGGAGCTCCTCAAGAGGGAGATTCTGAGAAGAGATTTGCATGTGAAATTTATTAAGGAGTATTTCCATGCCTGTGGAAGGACAGCAAGAAAGGAGGTTGGCCAAAGGGAGAAGTTGGGTTGTGATGAAGCCTCAGCAAAGTCTTCAGCGAATTCCAAAATAAATCTTGAATGTGATATGATCCTTCAGAGTTTTCCTTAGTTTGGGCAAGAGTGCCAGATTTAGTAGTCTTGCATTGACCAATCATTAAATGCAGGGTACTCTGGGCAGGAGCCATGGCCATGGTTGAGGAGACTCTCTTCAACTATGGTGTTTCTCAAAGAAGGCTACTTGATGGTAAGTTTTATGTATTACCTTGACTAGGTTATTGTCCCCAGTTAAGCAGTCAACTACTTATATAGGTGTGGCTGTGAAGGTAATTTTGGTTGATGTTAAGTAAGGGAGATTGTCCTAGATAACCTGGTTGGCCCTAATTCAATAAGTTGAAAGGCCTTAAGAAAAGAGCTGTGACTTCCTTGAGGAAGAATAAATTCTACATGTGAATAGCAGCTTTAGCTTGAGCCCAAAAGGTCAAGCTTGCCCTTCCTGATATCCTGCTCTACAGATTCCAGACTTATCTTGCCAGTCCCTATAATTGGGTAAGTCAATTTCTTGCAGTAATTTTCTTCGTATATACCTTCTACTGGTTCTGTTTCTCTGAACCCTGACTGATACAAGCTGACAGCTAAAAACTGTCTACTGGCAGAATGCCCAATAGCTGGTTGATTAACTCTTCAGTCCTTAAGGGGTATTTGAGATGGACTTCACAGTGTTCACTATGGAGTAGTTAAATTATTCCTTGTTCTCTACCTTTCACATTCAAATTCATACTTCCTATCACATGCCAGGCAGAGAAAAATAAGAGAAGACTGGGAAGAGCTATTACGCTATTGTACTAAAGGTGACTCATATTCAGGAAGCATACATCCAATTCAAGCAGTCTTAAACTACATAAATTGAAAATCTGGAGGCAATGCTAGCTTCAGGTGCTGCTAAACCCAGGGATTCAAAACAAGTTATACATTTTTGGATTCCCATCCTTTATCTTTCACATCTGCTTTCATCTGGATTAAAAACATTCTCACCATTTGTTGGCTTCCTCCACTGCTTAGGATTTCATAAACCTCACACAAGTAAGTCTAATGCAAACAAACTAAGAAAAAAAATCTGCATATCAAGCATTTTGATTTTAGAATTAGTATTAAGTTTTATTTCTTGTATTTGAATGACAAGAATAACACTTAACCAATCACTATGAGCAAGGAAGATAAAATATGCTGATTGAACAACAAAGTCTGGGTCACTAGCCTACCACTGGAGATGGAGGTTAAGTTTCATGAAAGGAAAGGAGCTGAAACACTGACAAGGAGGTGATAGTGAGATACCTGTCTATAGCTGGGAACAATCATTATAAAGATTTTTTAAAAATCCACTGCAGGATAAGAAGATGACAAAGAAGGTTGTCTTTCTCAGCCTGGATTCTGGGAAGAAAAATAATCTATTATTATTAAGTAAGTATTATTATATAAGTTATATGTAAGTACTCATTAAATAGGTATGTTTAACATATAAAAGTATAAAATAAAAAATCAAAGATAAGAAAAGACAATGTTTTATAAAAATCGATGGATTTTAAAAAGAATAAAATAAAACCTACAGAATTAAAGTATATAGTTACTGAAATTAAAAGCCCAGTAGATGGGTTAAATAGCCATTTAGTCACAACATAAAATGAGATTAGTAATATAAAAAATAGACTGAAGAAAATTACTTAAAATGCAGTACTTCAAATTAAAGAGAGAAAATTTGAAAAATTAATATAGAGGGAGATTCAACATGTATTGAATAGGAATTCTATAAATACAAATGAAACGGAATGAGAAACAGCAATATTTGAAGGGATAAAGGCTTAACATTTCCTAGTATTGATAAAAGACCTAAATCCTCATGTTCAAGAAGCACAGTCCGTTCCTGAGGAGAATAAACCAAAAATAGAGCCATACCTCCACACATTCTAGTGAAAACAGTACCAAAAGAAGGTGAAGGCAAAAGTCAGATCAGGTACAGATCAATGGTCATTTTTGAACAGTAGACTTTACTTCTTAAAATCAAAAGAAATATACTATTAGCTTCGATGTAAAGAGAGAAAAATAGGGTCCACCTAAAAGTCTATTCAGTGGTGTGTTGGAGCCAACTCATCCTGACTTGGAAGAGCAAGTTGTTAAACCATTGGCAGCTTTCATGTTCAAGAAACAAATATAGTCCCTGAGATAGTAGCTATGAATTTTTCTGAACTGAAACAACACCACCTCATATTCCAGAAGCTCAACATAACTTAAGTAGGGAAAACAAAAAGAAATACATTTGTTGACACATCTGAGTGAAAATTCAGAACACCAAAAACAAAGACAAAATCACAAGTGAAGATGGGAGAAAAAAACAGGAAAACTAACATCAATCTGTTTGTCAACAGTTTTCTCTATATCACTAATAGGAGTCATTAGACAGTGGAATAATATCTTTAAAGTGATAAAATTTAGAACTGTATGCTAGTCATATATGTATTTTAGCTAACCCTGTTTAAGAAATTGTATGTTTTAATATGAATTGAGCTAAGCATTTTATGCTTTTCTTTAAAAATAGGAATAAATTATATATTATTATCTTTTCATGTTACACTAAACTTAAATGGGGCTTGGACTTCTAAAAGTTTTATATTCCCTCTATAATATGTGTTGACTTATTTTGGTTTCTCTTTTATATTTTTATAATAAGAAATCTGACTCAGAAAGTAAAAGTAAATATTATCTCAAATCTTCTGTAAACTTTTTAATATTTTGTTATGGAAGTTATAAAAGTTACCTCTACATACTTAAAGAAGTAAATTGAAACCCAGTTTATCTTTTTCATCAAATCCTTAGATCATCTGGAAGTACAAAAGCAACCTGAGGCTGCTGTCTAGAAAAGATATTTATTACTTCAAAGGAATTTGGCCTATTTGAATTCCTAACTCTTCCTGGAAGTCTGTCTCTTTCTATAGCCTTTGATCAACTTGTCAGTCTGGTAAATGGACTGATTCACCCCACAGAATAGATTCTGATGGGCAATATGAACAACCTTAGCTGTCTTCTTTACTTATCCCATTTGTTTGTTTTGTTCTGCTTTCACTCTTCATGATAAACTTTTTAAAAGAATGAATTATGTGTATTTTATAATTGTTTTTGACCAATACTTTGGTTAAAATTTTATATAAAAGGAATTTGATTAATAATAAACTATTGTACTGGATTTATATTTCTATTTTCCTTACCCTGAAAAGTCTACAACATGAATTCTTCAATGTTTATTTGACCTTCATTACTTAAACACTTCAAAATTAGTTTTGGGGGGGATAGGTAAAATGAATTCTACCTACCAAATCTTTGAGTAAGATTTTGTCCTACCCTAGGTTTAGCCTATCATACAAAATTATAATAGTGTGTAATTTATTTCTGTCTTTAAAGATAATCATAAAATACTTAATTTTAATTAAATTTAAAACATTATTCATAGGGACCTTCAAGATGGCAGAGGAGTTAAGATGTGGAGATCACCTTCCTCCCCACAAATACATCAGAAATACATCTACATGTGGAACAACTCCTACAGACACCTATTGAATGCTGGCAGAAGACATCAGATTTCCCAAAAGGCAAACAATCCCCACGTACTTGGGTAGGGCAAAAGAAAAAAGAAAAAACAGAGACAAAAGAATAGGGACGGGACCTGCTCCAGTGGGAGGGAGCTGTGAAGGAGGAAAGGTTTCCACACACTAGGGAGCCCCTTCACTGGCTGGGATGGGTGGTGGTGGTGGGGAAGCTTCAGAGTGACAGAGGAGAGCGCAGCAACAGGGGTGCAGAGGGCAAAGCAGGGAGATTCCCACACAGAGGATCCATGCAGACCAGCACTCACCAGCCTGAGAGGCTTGTCTCTCACCCGCCGGGGTGGGTGGGGGCTGGGAGCTGAGTCTTGGGCTTCCTAGGTCAGATCCCAGGGAGAGGACTGGGGTTGGCTGCATGAACACAGCCTGAAGAGGGCTAGGGCACCACAGCTAGCCAGGATGGAGTCCGGGAAAAAGTCTGGACCTGCCTAAGAGGCAAGAGAGCATTGTTTTGGGGTGTGTGAGGTGAGGGGATTCAGAGCACTGCCTAAACGAGTTCCAGAGATGGGTGCGAGCCATGGCTATTAGTGCAGACCCCAGAGATGGGCATGAAATGCTAAGGCTGATGCTGCAACCACCAAAAATCCTGTGTGCAAACACAGGTCACTATCCACACCTCCCCTCCCAGGAGCCTGTGTCCCGTGATCCAGGGACAACTTCCCCGGGAGAACACATGGCACACCTCAGGATGGTGCAGTGTCATGCTGGCCTCTGCTGCCATCGGCTCGCCCTGCATTCAGTACCCCTCCCTCACCCTGGCCTGAGTGAGCCAGAGCCCCATAATCAGCCGCTCTTTAACACCCGTCCTGTCTGGGCAGGGAACAGATACTCTCAGGCAACCTACATGCAGAAGCAGGGCCAAATCCAAGGCTGAACCCCAGGAGCTGTGCGAACAAAGAAGAGAAAGGGAAATTTATCCTAGCAGACTCAGGACCAGTTGATTAAATCTCCACAATCAACTTGATGTACTCTGCATCTTTGGAATAACTGAATAGACAAAAAATCATTCCAAGATTGAGGTGGTGGACTTTGGGAGCAACTGTAGACATGGGGTTTGCTTTCTGCATCTAATTTGTTTCTGATTTTCTGTTTATCTTAGTTTAGTATTTAGAGCTTATTTTCATTGGTAGATTTGTCTATTGATTTGAGGCTCCCTTCTTTATATATATATATATATATATATATATATATATATTTTTTTTTAATTTCCTTTTTCTCTTTTTGTGAGTGTGTATGTGTTTGCTTCTTTGTGGGATTTTTGTCTGTATAGCTTTGCTTTTACAATTTGTCCTAGGGTTTTGTCTGTCCTTTTTTTTTTTTTTTTTTTTTTTTTTTTGTAGTATAGTTTTTAGCACTTGTTATCTTTGGTGGATTTGTTTTTTGGTTTTGTTGCTCTCTTCTTTCTTTCTTCTTTTTTTAATTACTTTTTAAATTTTTCATAATATATTGTTAGTTTTTATTTTAATAACTATTTTATTTATTTATTTTTCTTTCTCTCTTTCTTTTTTCCTCCATTTTCTTCTGTGCCATGAGCTGACAGGGTCTTGGTGCTCTGGCTGGGTGTAAGGCATGAGCCTCTGAGGTGGGAGAGCTGAGTTCAGGACATTGGTCAACCAGAGACCTCCTGGCTCCATGTAATATGAAATGGAGAAAGCTCTCCCAGAGATCTCCATCTCAATGCTAAGACCCAGCTCCACTCAACAACCCAGCAAGCTACAGTGCTGGACACCTTATGCCAAACAACTAGCAAGACAGGAACACAACCCCACCTCATGATTTTAGCAGAGAGGCTGCCTAGAATCATAATAGTTCACAGACACCCCAAAACACCACCAGACGTGGTCCTGCCCACCAGAAAGACAAGATCCAGCCTCATCCACCAGAACAAAGGCACCAGTCCCCTCCACCAGGAAGCCGACACAACCCACTGAACCAAACTTAGCCACTGTGATCAGACACCAAAAAACAATGGGAACTACAAAGCTGCAGCCTGCAAAAAGCAGACCCCCAAACACAGAAAGTTAAGCAAAATGAGAAGACAGAGAAATACACTGCAGATGAAGGAGCAAGGTAAAAACCCATGTGACCTAACAAATGAAGAGGAAATAGTCAGTCTACCTGAAAAAGAATCCAGAATAATGAGACAAAGGAATGATCCAAAATCTTGGAAATAGAATGGAAAAAAATACAAGAAACGTTTAACAAGGAACTAGAAGAATTAAAGAGCGAACAATGGTGAACAACACATTAAATGAAATTACAAATTCTATAGAAAGAATCAATAGCAGAATAACTGAGCAGAAGAACTGATAAGTGACCTAGAAGATAAAATAGTGGAAATAACTACTGCAGAGCAGAATAAAGAAAAAAGAATGAAAAGAATTTAGGACAGTCTCAGAGACATCTGGGACAACATTAAGTGCACGAACAGTTGAATTATAGGGGTGCCAGAAGAAATAGGGAAAAAAGGTACTGGGAAGATAATTGAAGAGATTATAGTTGAAAACTTCCCTAAGATGGGAAAGGATATAGTCAAGCAAGTCCAGGAAACACAGAGAGTCCCATACAGGATAAACACAAGGAGAAACATGCAAAGACACATATTAATCAAACTATCAAAAATTAAATACAAAGAAAAAATATTAAAAGCAGCAAGGGAAAGCCAACAAATAATATACAAGGGAATCCTCATAAGGTTAACAGCTGATCTTTCCGCAGGAACTCTGCAAGCCAGAAGGGAGTGGCAGGACATATTTAAAGTGATGAAGGAGAAAAACCTACAACGAAGATTACTCTACCTAGCAAGGATCTCATTCAGATTCGACTGAGAAATTAAAACCTTTACAGACAAGCAAAAGCTAAAAGAATTCAGCACCACCAAACCAGCTTTACAACAAATGCTAAAGGAACTTCTCTAAGTGAGAAGGAAAACACCTACAGTAATAAACACAAAACAATTAGAAAATGGGAATAGGAAAATACATATCGATAACAACCTTAAATGTAAATGGACTAAATGCTCCAACCAAAAGACACAGACTGGCTGAATGGATAGGAAAACAGCACCCATATATGTGCTCTCTACAAGAGACCCACTTCAGACCTAGGGGCACATACAGACTGAAAGTGAGGGGATGGAGAAAGATATTCCATGCAAATGGAAATTTAAAAAAAGCTGGAGTAGCAATTCTCATATCAGAAAAAATAGGCTTTAAAATAAAGACTATTACAAGAGACAAAGAAGAATACTAAATAATGATCAAGGGATCAACCCAAGAGGAAGATATAACAATTGTAAATATTTATGCACCCAACATAGGAGCACATCAATACATAAGGCAAATGCTAACGGAGATAAAAGGGGAAATCGACAGTAACACAATCAGTAGGGGATTTAACACCCCATTTTCACCAATGGACAGATCATCCAAAATGAAAATAAATAAGGAAACACAAGCCTTAAATAATACATTAAACAAGACGGACTTAATTGATATTTATAGGACATTCCATCCAAAAACAACAGAATACACTTTCTTCTCAAGTGCTCATGGAACATTCTGCAGGATAGATCATATCTTGGATCAAAAATCAAGCCTTGGTAAAATTAAGAAAATTGAAATCATATCATGTATCTTTTCCAACCTCAATGCTATGAGACTAGATATCAATTACAGGATAAAATCTGTAAAAAATAGAAACATATGGAGGCTAAACAAGACACTATTAAATAACCAAGAGATCACTGAAGGAATCAAAGAGGAAATAAAAAAATACCTGGAAGCAAATGACAATGAAAACACGATGACTCAAAACCTATGGGATGCAGCAAAAGCAGTTCTAAGAGGGAAGTTTATAGCAATACAACCCTACCTCAAGAAACAAGAAACACTTCAAATAAACAACCAAACCTTACACCTAAAGCAATTGGAGAAAAAGAACAAAAAAACCCCAAAGTTAGAAGAAGGAAAGAAATCATAAAGACCAGATCACAAATAAATGAAAAAGAAATGAAGAAAATGACAGCAAAGATAAATAAAAGATGGTTCTTTGAGAAGATAAACAAAATTGATAATCCATTAGCCAGAATCATCAAGAAAAAAAGGGAGAAGACTCAAATAAATAGAATTAGAAATGAAAAAGAGGTAACAACTGACACTGCAGAAATACAAAGGATCATGAGAGATTACCGCAAGCAACTATATGCCAATAAAATGGACAACCTGAAAGAAATGGACAAAATCTTAGAAAAGCACAACCTCTCGAGACTGAACCAGGAAGAAATAGCAAATATAAATAAATTAATCACAAACACTGAAATTGAAATTGTGATTAAAATTCTGTCAACAAACAAAAGCCCAGGAGCAGATGGCTTCACAAGCAAATTCTATCAAACATTTAGAGAAGAGCTAATACCTATACTTCTCAAACTCTTCCAAAATATAGCAGGGGGAGGAACACTCTCAAACTCATTCTATGAGGCCACCATCATCCTGATACCAAAACCAGACAAAGATATCACACACAGAAAAAAACTGCAGGCCAATATCATGGATGAACATAGATGCAAAAATTCTCAACAAAATACCAGCAAACAGAATCCAGCAGCACATTAAAAGGATCATACACTGTGATCAAGTGGGGTTTATCCCAGGAGTGCAAGGATTCTTCAAAATATGCAAATCAATCCACGTGATACACCATATTAACAAACTGATGGAGAAAAACCATATGATCCTCTCAACAGATGTACAAAAAATTTTGACAAAATTCAACACCCATTTATGATAAAAACTCTCCAGAAAGTAGGCATAGAGGGAACTTACCTCAACCTAATAAAGGCCTTATATGACAAACCCACAGACAACATGGTTCTCAAAGGTGAAAAACTGAAACCATTTCCAATAAGGTCAAGAAAAAGGCAAGGTGGCCCACCCTCAGCACTATAATTCAACATAGTTTTGGAAGTTTTAGCCATGGCAATCAGAGAAGAGAAAGAAATAGAAGGAATCCAAACTGGAAAAGAAGTAAAACTGTCACTGTTTGCAGATGACATGATACTATACATAGAGATCCTAAAGATGCTACCAGAGAACTACTAGAGCTAATCAATGCATTTGGTAAAGTAGGAAGATACAAAATTAATGCACAGAAATCTCTTGCATTCCTATACATTAGTGTTGAAAAATCTGAAAGAGAAATTAAGGAATGAGTTCCATTTACCATTGCAACAAAAGGAATAAAATACCTAGGAATAAACTTACCTGAGGAGACAAAAGACCTGTATGCAGAAAACTATAAGACACTGATGAAAGAAATTAAAGATGATACAAACAGATGGAGAGATATACCATGTTCTTGGATTGGAAGAATCAACATTATGAAAATTACTATACTACTCAAAGAAATTTACAGATTCAATGCAATCCCTATCAAACTACCAATGGCATTTTTCACAGAACTAGAACAAAAATTTTCACAATTTATATGGAAACACAAAAGACCCTGAAGAGCCAAAGCAATCTTGAGAAAGAAAAATGGAGCTGAGGAATCAGGTTTCCGGACTTCAGACTATACTACAGAGCTACAGTAATCAAGACAATATGGTGCTGGCAAAAAAAACAGAAATATAGATCAATGGAAGAGGATAGAAAGCCCAGAGATAAACCCATGCACATAAGGTCACCTTATTTTTGATAAAGGAGGCAAGAAGATACAATGGAGAAAAGACAGCCTCTTCAATAAGTGCTGCTGTGAAAACTGGACAGCTACATGGAAAAGAATGAAATTAGAACACTCCCTAAACCATACACAAAAATAAACTCAAAATGGATTAAAGACTTAAATGTAAGGCCAGACCTATCAAACTCTTAGAGGAAAACATAGGCAGAGCACTCTATGACCTACATCGCAGCAATATCCTTTTTGACCCACCTCCTAGAGAAATGGAAATAAAAACAAAAATAAACACATGGGACCTAATGAAACATAAAAGCTTTTGCACAGCAAAGGAAACCATAAACAAGACAAAAAGACAACCCTCAGAATGGGAGAAATTATTTGCAAATGAAGTAACTGACAAAGGATTAACCTCCAAAATTTACAAGCAGCTCATGCAGCTCAATATCAAAAAAACAAACAACCCAATCCAAAAATGGGCAGAAGACCTAAATAGCCATTTCTCCAAAGAAGATATACAGATTGCCAACAAAAACATGAAAGAATGCTCAACATCATTAATTATTAGAGAAATGCAATTCAAAACTACAATGCGAGATCATCTCACACTGGTCAGAGTGGCCATCATCAAAAAATCTACCAATAATAAATGCTGGAGAGGGTGTGGAGAAAAGGGAACCCTCATACACCGTTGGTGGGAATGTAAATTGATACAGCCACTATGGAGAACAGTATGAAGGTTCCTTAAAAAACTAAAAATAGAAAAAAGAAAAAAAAAACTAAAAATAGAACTACCATACGACCCAGCAATCCCACTACTGGGCATATACCCTGAGAAAACCAGAATTCAAAAAGAGTCATGTACCACAATGTTCATTGTAGCTCTATTTACAATAGCCAGGACATGGAAGCAACCTAAGTGTCCATCGATAGATGAATGGATAAAGAAGATGTGGTACATATATACAATGAATATTACTCAGCCATAGAAAGAAATAATATTGAGTTATTTGTAGTGAGGTGGGTGGACCTAGAGACTGTCATACAGAATGAAGTAAGTCAGAATGAAAAAAATACCATTTGCTAACACATATATATGGAATCTAAATAAAAAATGGTTATGAAGAACCCACGGCCAGGACAGGAATAAAGACGCAGACATAGAGAACGGACTTGAGGACATGGGGAGGGGGAATGGTAAGCTGAGATGAAGTGAGAGAGTGGCATACACTACCAAATGTAAAATAGATAGCTAGTGGGAAGCAGCCACATAGCACAGGGAGATCAGCTCGGTGCTTTGTGTCCACCTAGAGGGGTGGGATAGGGAGGGTAGGCGGGAGATGCAAGAGGGAGGAGATATAGGGATATATGTTTATGTATAGCTGATTCACTTTGTTATAAAGCTGAAACTAACACACCATTGTAAAGCAATTATACTCCAATAAAGATGTTAAAATAAATAAATAAATAAATAAATAGGCAAGTCACAAAGTGGGAGAAAATATCTGTGAAATGTAAAGAACAAGTATCCAGGACATATATAATTCTATAGTTTAATAATAAAATTTCAACAATCCAATTTCTAAGTGAGCAAAATATTTGAACAAACCTTACATAAAAAAAGATAAATACTGGCCATAAGCACATAAAAAGTGCTGAAGATCATTAGTCTCCAGGAAATAATCATTAGAATTACTACAAACCCTACCAGACTGAATAATATTAAAGTCTGAGCACACCATTGGTTTTAAGGGTGTGAAGCAGTTGCAAACATATTATTCATATAGAAAACGGTATAGTCACTTGGAGGAATGTCTCACAGCAATTCCATTCCTAGGTATTTACACAAGAAAGATAAGAATAGATATTCATAAAAAGATTTGTACAATAATGTTCATGGAAGCTTTATTCATAGTAGCCTTAAACTGCAAACAGCCTAGGTGTCCATTAATAGAAGAATAAATAAACTGACTATGGTATAATAATAATAGGATGAAATACTATTCAACGATAAAAAGGGAAAATGTACTAATATACAAATGACATGAGCAGTTCTCAAAATAATTATGCTGAATAGAAGAAGTCTTACAGGAAAAAGTGCATACTCTTTGACTCCATCTATAAGAACTTCTAAACAGGCAAAATTAAACTATTCAGGAAAAACTATTAGAACAGTGGTTTACTTTTGGATTGGGGAATGACTGGGATAAAGCACGCTGGTGATGCCAGTGTTCTGTACCTTGATCACAGTTCTGTTACACAGGTCTGTTTGCATTTGTCAAAACTTTGTTAAGAAACACTTAAGATTTGTGCATTTTTATGTGTGTTTTATATCAAAAGAAAAAAAGTATGAGCAAAATATTGAATTCTAGTTATATACACATGCTGAAATATTTGGGGAGAAATGTACTGATGTCTGAAATTTATTTTGAATTACATCAAAACATTAGATAGATTGATGGATAGATAGATAAATAGATGGATAAATATGTAGTAAAATAAGTATAAAACATTTTAATGACAGAAGTTAATGGTAGATATATGAATGTTTGCTATAAAATTCTTTCAACTTTATTGATGTTTGAAATTTTTCATAAAAATTTTGAAAAAATTAAAAAAAACATTATTCTTAAATAAGTTTAGCTAAAATAAAAATTATTAGAGGCCTTGAAAAATGTCATTAGATGTAGAAAATTAGTGTTAGGATATGGAAAAATTTGGAGGCTATATTTTATATGAAAAATGTTAGAAGATGTTCAGCCTGAAGAAGAAATTAATAAAAGTAGACATAATAACAGTCATCAAAGATTTAAGAACTTTCAAACAGTTTTCTTTTGACAGAGAAATTAGTGTGGATTATGAGAACACATTTTAGGTTACTTTGTAGAAACCCTTTTTAATAACCAGCAATCGAACCTTGGAATTAAAATGAATAATTATGTGATACTGGATATATGAAGGTATGATAGAAAAACAATTCCTGAGTTAGATGAGGTCTGCGATTAGAGTATAGCAAGTATAGCAGATTTTTGGTTTTGTTTAGAGAAAAACAAATGGTTCAGAAAGAGAATGTGGGGCAAGAGAAATTTGTTTTTGTTTTTTAAGAAAGAAGAAAATACAGCATGATTATATATTAAGAAAGATAATTCAGGAGGGAAGGGAAATATAGGAGACGGACAGAGAGGGATATAATGGGAGCAAAACTCTAGACTCTGATAAAGCAGGTAGAATGTAGTCATAAGTTGCAGATAAATCTTTGATAAAAATGCAAGTAGTTCATTTCTTGTGATGGAGGTGAGGCAGAGAATATGAGTACAGTGCAGTAGATTGAGGCATATCATGGTGAGAGAACGAAAGTGTTCTAATAACCTATGAATATATATCTCAACTGCCTAGTCCCTGAAAATTATGAAAAAGTTTGATTTTTGAATTTTCTTATTTCATGAGAGAGAAACAGAAAAAGAACAAGAAGGATACCAACAGTTACAGAATACGTGCTACATTCCACACACTCTAAAGAAATTTTACTTGTGTTATCACATTTTATGCTCATAAAACTCCTGAAATAAAGGCATTAGTGTGACTATTGTATTGATAAGAAAACTGAAAAACAGAGAGATTAAGCTCTTTGCCCAATATGATACATTGAAATCACAAAGTCAGGATTTAGAACAAAGGTCTGGCTGACCTTATACTCCCTGTTCTTTCCATAACTCATCATTGCCTAAATAATTGAAAACTACACGCAAGAAACTCCATTCAAATTTATTTTAATGAAAAATTAATACTAATATGTTTTAAA
This sequence comes from Kogia breviceps, assembly GCF_026419965.1. NCBI lineage: Eukaryota > Metazoa > Chordata > Mammalia > Artiodactyla > Physeteridae > Kogia > Kogia breviceps. The sequence goes on along the minus strand of NC_081321.1, from coordinate 67,339,366 downwards.
AATCTTTCCTAGGGTACAAATTTTATGATAATGGTTTGAAAGAATTACTCTAAGCTTTCTTTATTTTCAGTTTTCAAGGACTTAAGACCACATTGGCACTCTTGTGGTACTTAACAGACAATCCCTAAGGAGGGCACTTAGAAACTAATGTGTACTTTTTATAGTTCAAAATATGTCTTAATTTGCTAATTCACCCATTTTTAGTATAATTTTGATGCCCAATAACTACTTATATATTTTTTGAAAATGACAACACACCATATGTTTAATGTAAAAAATCCAGCACTATTTTCACAAAGTCTTGAATTTCAGGTAAAATATCTTGTATTTTGAAAATAGTGCAGTGTCAGAAAGTAACTGTCCACATGATGATGAATATCAGTAATTCTTTTTCATTTGTCTACATTAGGAAAATCAGTTGTGTATTCTGCTATTTTATTAGTGTGCATGGTCATTTATAAATCAACAGCTTAACTTTAACAAAAATTTTCCATTGTTAGCAGGTAAATATCTGATGCTATCTGTGCATGGGAGATTTGATAATACTTGAGAAATCTTTATAAACTGGAGAAAAGAAACTCTTATTCTGCTTTCTCTAATTATTATTAATATTAAAAAATCTCAGAAGTATGTACATCATCAAAAGAGTTATATATAAAGTTAGTAGAATACAAAATAATTTTGTTGGAAGTCAAAACAAACTGCTGCACAAAGAAGCATACTAATATTATATGTAACTCCACTCCCCTCCCCTCATCCTTTTTAATGATGGCAACAAATAACCAAGACAGAACAGGCCTTAGAAAATGTTTAAAATGTTAAGGTTGCTCAAAATGCAAATTTTCAGGAAAAGTGTTATACAATATATAGAGATATAGGAGACAAGTCTGTTGTTTTTAGAAATACAAGTTATAACAATTTAGAAATATTTAGATAAATATTTTTATGATGAACACTCTGGATGGTACATTATAGACAGTCTGGATTATGTTGACTTCTTAAAAAAAAGGAGTATTGAGCTTCTGGAAGGCAGTTAGGTGGATCCTTTTGATCCCATGAAGCTTTTAATCTTTGGGCAGTTTATTTTAGTTACATTTTTACTCCTAGGGTGTGGTCTTACTCTATGCATGATTCCTACTCTTAAGATTTGGCTTTCAAGGATTTTACCTGAAATTGAGTGAGTGATGGCCTTGCAAGGAAGTTCTCTCCACTTTGGTCAAGCTGAAATATCATGGTGTGACTATGATTCAGCCATGCAGCATTAGGTCTTGCCCTTTGCATCTGCAGTGCAGCTATTGATCAAAGACTCATAAGGAACCCCCACATAGGTTTCTGGATCATCATCATTAGCCTTTGCAATTAGCAGCCACTTCATTAGCCTTAACTTCAATCTGTGATCTTTAGTTCAGGGAAACCATGGCTCATATTCTCTGTCTAGTTTTATAATTATTTATTGTACAGAATAGGTCCAATGCCAATTACTCCACTGTAGCTGGAAGTGAAAGTTATATAGACAAATTATTAACCAAAACATAATAAGGGTTTTGTTTTGTTTTTTCTCCTAAAAACTCTTTCCTGAAGGGTATGTACTGAATCAATTTTAAAATCAAAGGTATTCTATGTATATTGTAGGAGGGAGTAAATCAATATTACCTTTTGTAACTTATGCTATTTGTTGTTAACTGAGCTTTCTAGCATAAAGTAAAATTATGCAGGTATTAAAACAAAGAAAGAAAGAAAGTAAAAACACTGTAACTGTGTAATTCATGGGAAAAAGCAGTATGACCACTTTAGTTTTTCCTTTTTAAAACTTTACACATTCCCCAGCTCTGTTAATTGAAAAGGTCTAGAGGCAATGAAAACATACTAGTATTGAGCTCTTCCAGCTTCACATATTGGTCTCTAAATATCTTTTCCCAGTAGAAGAAGGAGGCTTCTTGAAAACATTACTGATTTCAAGTCTGGGTCAGGAAATGTACAAGAGAAGCCTGACATCCCCTTGTGCTAGAAAGTAAGTTATAGAAAATAAATGAGGTGATATCAAAGTTCACAGGAAGTGTCACCGACTAAAGATGTGAGAGTGTGAGTCTCAAAAAAAAAAAAAGACTGACTTTGTTTAAAACACAGTGAGTACTAAATAAACGTCATGAGTTTATCACAGTATTTAAAAGAAAGGAGAGAAAGAAAATTCACTCCACACCACAGGAAATAGATAGCATAGCAATTATTCTAATTGAATTTAAAGTATGATACTTAAAAAAAGAATTAATCAATTATTCTACCTTCCCAACACAAACTATAATTCTATGTAACAAACAGACCCTAGTAGGTGGAGAAAACTCTCTTTTATAAGAGAAGAATTCCATGTAATAAATGCAGAAGAAATGACATAATTAGAAAACACTCTTTTGCTGCTACTAACAAAAGAACTGATTTGGGCAATGGTCAATAATGGATGCTAAAGCCATTAGGTGAAACTTGATGGAGAATTTTGCAATGAAGGAATCAGACTGCAACCATATGAAACTACATATCAATCAGTATCACTGAGCTGAGACAACTGGACAATATGTGCTTCCAAAGAGATACAATATGTTGAAGAAAGCATCACCTATAAAATATTTTTGCAAAAAAAGAAAACAAAGTACTTGAATTGAATCAAGTTTTTAAGGACTTATATCCAGTCTAACAGAATACAGTGTAAAATGCCACAGGAAATAATCACCCAAACCAGACTGTGGATCATCTATAACTAATCTAATTTCCTCAAAAAACCTATGACAAGACAAATAGAGTGGGAGGAGGGGAGACTTTTCTATATTAAAAAAATAAAAGAGAAAGAGAGAGAATGATTTAGGAAATAGAGTACCAAATACAAAGAATGGACCCTTTGGATTGGATTCTAATTTTTAAAAAAGCAAATGTAAAAGGATATTTTTCAGACAATTAAAGACATTTTAGCTGATAATAAGAAATTGTTAATTTTGTTAATTGTTCATAGTAATAATGACATTATGAATGTTTAAGAAAATTACTTTATTTGCTTTTGATGTATACTAAAATTGTGTGAAATGATATGCTGTCTGGGATTAGCTTTAAAATACTTCAGCCCTATCCCCACCCTCACCGCTTGTCTTTCCCCCCAGAAAGGTCAAGGAAGATAGATTGAAACAAGTGCAGTAAAGTACAAGTAAAATATACAGGATTTTTGAAACTGGGTGATGGGAGTCACAGAAGCTTATTTTACTCTACTGCTGATAGTATGTTTAGAAATTTTATTAATGCAAATTTATAATAAGTTAATAAAGATAACTGTGAAGTTGTATTTTACTGTCTTTGAAGAGAAATGTTTAAAACAGTCCTTATTTTAAAATGTGATGTTAATTTCCTCAATTATCCTAGACAGGAACTTGAACTCAGTTCATATGTAGCATCAGTATGATACCTATACCCAGCAGAAAACAGATGGCACCCTCAAAGAAGTTAACTGACAAAAGTTTAATGGCTGAATTATTTTTAGAGGGTGAAGGAAACCAAGGGATGGTGAAGCCTAAGGGATTTATGGAAGCGACTATTATCCTAGGCCTGAAAAAACAAGGGCAGGGAATGAAACAGTGTTGCTGGAATTTTTGAGAGCTGGAGCCCTGGGAATGGGCCACAGAGAAGGAGCTAGAGCTGTGGAGACAAGACATGTGCAGGAAAAGCATCATCTTCTATTCCCCTGCTGGTGTCTTCCATCTCCGTAGTCCAGCTGGAAATCAGAGGTTGCAGTCCACAGAGGGCAGACTACAGGATCACACAGTAGGGCAGAGGTGGGCAGAGAATTGATGGTAGATGGGGGAGGCGAGGAAAAGTACAATGGAGAAAAGTATTAATCTAAGTGTTTATTCCACTAAAAATCTGGTTCTGATTTGAAATAATTTCGTAATGTAAGGTAAAGTTTTACAAGGTTTTCAGAAGTTTCATAGTATGTACAATATCTGTCAAATTTGTTTTGGTAATTCATAAGTTGCCAATTGCTTCCATATCTTGGCTTTTTTGAGACAACATGGATGGACCTTAAGGGTATTATGCTAAGCGAAATAAGCCAGAAAGAGAAAGACAAATACTACATGGTATCGCTTACATGTGGAATCTAAATAAAAAGTCAAACTCATAGAAACAGAAAGTAGAAAAGTGGTTGCCAGGGACTGGGATGTTTGAGAAATAGGGAGAGTTTGGTACAAACTGTCAGCTAAAAAATGTCTGAGGTCTAAGGTTCTACTGAATAACATGGTGACTATAATTGATAACACAGTGCTGTATAATTTAAATTACTAAGAGAATAGAACTTAAATATTCTCACCAAAAAAAAAAAAGATAAATATGTTAAATGATTCCTCCCTAGATGGGAGGAATTATTTCACATGTATATGTATATCTAATCATCATGATGTAAACTTTAAATATATTACAATTTTGGCAATTATAACTCGATAAATGTGAAAAACATCATTCATTGCCTTAAGTGGAAATACTAACATGTTACATTTTAATACTATTTCATCACTATATTTATATTTTAGAGTATACCAAAATGTCCTTTTTCCCAATGCTATACTTTCTCTTTCACTTGCCAAACTTTTTAATGATATTTTAACCTGTTTTTAATAAATACGGTCACTTGAAAGACAAACAACCTGAAGTTAAAATTACTATTAATCTTTAATTCAAATGATAATTTACAGAATTCTAAAATTAAGGTATCCATGGAAAAATGGCATCCAATAATTTTAAAAGCTGTGTCATGAATGTGGCAAGAATTTAAACACAAGAATTTAAATAAAAGACGTGTTGGAAACTATATTTGGAAAACTGTGTGGACCAAGATCATGCTATTTCTTTTAATTTCAAAACTGTACTAAACTGGCAAGAAAAGAATGAATTTAGTCAAGAGATTTTGAGCATCACAGTCCCATTCAATTGTGTATGCACTGTAAAACTGAGTGAATAAAAGCTATGTTACAAGCTAGGATTGAATCTCTGTCCATTTGACCCACATATTCATACAGTTTTCAGTAAAAGAGAAATTATACCAGGTCAGTTAAACAGGCAATGAAAACTTTTTTCAAGACTATCACAACAGAAAAGAGAGACCGTTGTAATAGGGCAGAAGTATTGAACTCAACTCCACTGAAACGAAAAGTAGAAAAGCACTGAAGGACATGGGGGTGTGGGAGGGGAGGCTCAATCAATGCGAATAGGCTAATTGATGCTTATAGAAGTTAGGTTCCTACCCTCCCACAGAAACTAGGAGATAGGGGTGATATCTTTCCTGATGATTACATTTCAGAGAAATGAATCCCAGGTCCTTGAGAAAGACATTCCTGGGTTGTATAAGATTTACATCTCCAAAGGGCATAGAAATAATTTACAATTGCAAGTTTTCTAAAGTAAATGTTCTAAGAAGGGAGATCAAGGGCATATACTAAAGAAGAAACTTGGTTGATGTTTAGTAAAGCTGAGGGGAACATTAAGGAAAGTCCATCTTGGTCAGCTATATCAATATTCAAATTATTGGATTGAAATGAAGATGTCATAAAACAATGTATTTTGTATTTGATGTTTTCAAGGCATTTAGGGATATATTACTATTCAAAGTTAATCTTACGTTTATTCTCAAGAGAATCTGGTTAACTGTATATTTTGTTTTACTTCAGAGTTACACTTTCATAAAACTAAGCCTTCCATATACCAGTAAAATGATGTGAGGACTCTTTATCTTAGACTGAGGAAGCAGCTAATTTGTTGTCACAATGAGGGGACAGGAGCAGCCCAACTGTTGAAAAAAGTAATAAACCTGCCTGTTAACTACTGAAAGGAATTCTATTTACCAGGGATCCTCTGTGGGAGTGTTGGCATAACCATAAATTGTAAATCAAAGCATAAACAATCATTGCATGACAAAAAATTCTTTCAGGCAATTCAGTGAAGAAAATCCACCAAAAACTGTTCTCTTCTCTCTTTTCTAATTGATATGTAATTTATGTTCCAAAAGGCTCTAGTCTCTTTTGGCTTAAAACTTTATACCTGCTGCTCCTTAAGCTGTCTTGTTTTTTAAGCTGGGTGAATGTACACAGGGGAATATGTTGGTAGAATATTTAAGGGAGAATAAGTCTATAAAATCCCTTGGAAAATGTAAGCAAGGAAAAATAAGTTGTGTTTTTGAACAAAGACAAATCTAAGGTTACCTTCTCTTAGATATGACCAAAATGCTGGAATTGAAGACATTTGTAATAAATATGTTTTTATAAAACAAAAGAATGATTTATTTAGGTACAGAAAGAATATTTGCAAATGCTTGAGGAAAAAAACAAGAAAGAAACCAACAAGGATTATGACGAAAAGTTGTGGAAGTGGGGAAAAGAGGCCATTTTCTGAAAACACTGATGTCCAGTTTACATCTCAATGAGAAACTGAACATTAATATTAGAAACAGTTTATAGATATAGCCTTATACTATTTGTAGTTTTGTAGCTACTCATGCTTAAATTAATCATTAGAACATAATGTATAGCTCATTTTTGTACGAGGTCACACAAAAATATATTTATATGTACGTATGTTTTTCCTTTTCAAGCTCATTCTTCTCTATCTGCTAATAAATTTGAAGTTATTCAAAGCAAAGGTCACCACCAAAGCTCTCCCTATCAATTAAATCTATGACTGTGTTTTTTTTTTTGTTTGTTTGTTTAAGCACCGGAAGGAAGATAGCTAGATGAGTCACAGCTCGTATATCTGATCTAGCACTGTAATCTAATCTCCAGAGCTAATACCAACAGGTTTACCTGGTATCTTCTCCTGGGCGTCTGAAAGCACCTCAACATATCCAAAGTTGAATTAAACCCAAACGCAATCCTGTGAAAGGCAGCACCCTGCTCACTTCCCTTTCCCTCACCACCCTCCTTGTCCAGTGTTTTCCCATGACTTGTGACTTTTACATCTTAAATGTCTTTTGAACCTTTTTGCTTTTCTCCATTTGTACTGCCACCACCTTCATCAAGCTAGCATCCTTTGACATCTACATGATTGCAACATCCTGGACCATCTACATCTTTCTTCCATACCCTTTCCTCACCTCCTACACCAACACATTTCTGTCACTTTTCACTTCAGCTGGAGTGAGCTTTCTCGAGTGTAGAGCTAACCACCACGTCAACCTCCTCTTTCAATTTTTAAATGGCTTCCCTTTGCTTTTAAAATAAAACAGAGGGGTTTCCCTGGTGGCGCAGTGGTTGAGAATCTGCCTGCCAATGCAGGCGACACGGGTTCGAGCCCTGTTTTGGGAAGATCCCACATGGCGCGGAACAACTGGGCCCATGAGCCACAATTACTGAGCCTGCGCATCTGGAGCCTGTGCTCCGCAACAAGAGAGGATGTGATAGTGAGAGGCCCGCGCATCGCAATGAAGAGTGGCCCCGCTTGCCACAACTAGAGAAAGCCCTCACACAGAAACGAAGACCCAACACAGCCATAAATAAATAAATAAATAAATAAATTTAAAATAAAACAGATTTTATATGACTTTCAAGAGTCCTACCTTGCCAGCCTTATCTCACCCCAGGCTTTCCCTTGCTGTTTCTCAAAACCACACTGGCTTTCTTTTGCTCTTTTACCACTTCACTAACATACTACATACAGGCATACCTTGGAGATATTGCAAGCTTGGTTCCAGTCTACTGCAATAAAGTGAATATTGCAATAAAGTGAGATACATGGATTTTTTTGGTTTCCCAGTGCCTATAAAATTCACATTTACACCATATTGTAGTGTGCAATGACATCATGTCTAAGCAAACAATACACATACCTTACTTTAGAAAAACTCTATTGCTAAAAATGCTAACCATCACCTGAGCCTTCAGTGACTCGTAATCTTTTTGCTGGTGGAGGGTCTTGCCACCATGTTAATGGTTGGTGACTGACCAGGATGCTGGTTGCTGAAGGCTGGGGTGGCAGTGGCAATTCCTTAAAGTGAGACAACATTGAAGTTTGCTGAATCAATGGACTTTTTCTTTCACGAACAATTTCTCTGTAGCAGGCAATGCTGTTTGATAGCATTCTACCCACAGTAGACTTCTTTCAAAATTGGAGTCAATCCTCTCAAACCCTGCCTCTGTTTTATTAACTAAGTTTATGTAATATTCTAAATCCTTTGTTGTCAATTCAACAATCTTCACCGCATCTTCGCACTGTGAAGTTTCCATCTCAAGAAACCACTGTCTTTGCTCATCCATAAGAAGCAACTCCTTATCTTTTCAAGTTTTATTATGAATTGCTGTAGCAATTCAGTCCCATCTTCAGGCTCCACGTCTAATGCTAGTTCTCTCACTATACCCACCACCTCTGCAGTTACTTCCCCCACTGAAGTCTTGAACTCCTCAAAGTCATCCATCAGGCTTGGTATAAACTTCTTCCAATCTCCTGTTAACATTGATATTTTGTCCTTCTCACATGAATCATGTATGTTCTTAATGTCATCTAGAATGGCATATCTTTTCCAGAAGTTTTCAATTTACTTTGCCCAAATCCATCAGAGGAATCAATATCTATGGCATCTATAACCTTAAGAAATGCATTTTTTAAATAATAAGACTTGAAAGTTGAAATTACTCCTTGATCCATGGGCTTCTGACGGATATTGTACTAGCAGCATGAAGACAATATTAATCTCTTTGTACGTCTCCATCAGAGCTCTTGGGTGACCAGATGCATTGTCAGTGAGCAGTAATATTTTGAAAGGAATCTTTTTCTGAGCAATAGGTCTCAACAGCATGCTGAAAATATTTAGTAAACCCTGTTGTAAATAGATGTGCTGTCACCCAGGATTTGTTGTTCCATTTAGAGAGCACAGGCAGAGTAGATTTAGCATAAATTTTAAGGGCCTTATTTGGGAATGGTAGATGAGCATTGGCTTCAACTTAAAGTCACCAGCTGCATTAGCTCCTAACAAGAGAGTTACTTAACCTGTCCTTTGAAGCTTTGAAGCCAGGCATTGACTTCTTCTCTCTAGCTATGAAAGTGCTAGATGGCATCTTCTTTCAATATAAGGCTATTTCATCTACATTGAAAATCTGTTGTTTAGTGTAGCCACCTTCATTAATGATCTTAGCTAGATCTTCTGGATAACTTTTTGCAGCTTCTACATCAGTTCTTGCTGTTACACCTTGCACTTTGATATTATGGAGATGGCTTCTTTCTTTATACCTCATGAGCCCACCTCTGCTAGCTTCAAACTTTTCTTCTGCAGCTTCTTTACCTCTCTCAGCCTTCACAGAATTGAAGAGAATTCAGGCCTTGCTCTGGATTAGGCTTTGGTTCAAGAGAATGTTATTGCTGGTTTGATCTTCTATCCAGACCACTGAAACTGTCTCCATATCACCAAGAATGCTGTTTAGCTTTCTTACCATTTGTGTGCTCACTTGAGTAGCAATTTTAATTTCCTTCAAGAACTTTTCCTTTGCATTCACAACCTGGATAACTGTTCAGTGCAAGAGGCCTAACATATGGCCTGTCTCAGCTTTCAATTTGCCTTCCTCACTAAGCTTAATCATTTCTAGCTTTTGATTTCAAGTGAAAGACATGTGATCCTTCCTTTCACTTAAATACTTAGAAGCCATTGCAGGGTTATTAATTGGCCTAATTTCAAAATTGTTGTGTCTCAGAATAGGGATTTTGAGGCGAGGGAGAGAAATGAAGGAACTGCTAGTTGGTCACTGGAGCAGTTATAACACACACAACATTTATCAATTATATTGGCCATCTTATATGGGCGTTATTTATGGTGTTCTAAAACAATTAAAATAGTAACATCAAAGATCACTGGTCACAGATCACCATAACAAGTATAATATTAATTAAAAGTTTTGAAATATTGGGAGAATTACCAAAATGTGACACAAAGACACAAAGTGAGCAAACGCTATTGGAAAAATGGTGTCAATAGATTTGCTCAATGCAAGATTGCCTTGAAGCTTCGATTTATAAAAAAAAAAAAAATGCAGTATCTGCAAAGTGCAATAAAATGAAGTATGCCTGTGTATCCTGTCCTCAACTAGAGAGTTATGCTTGCTAGTCCCTCTGCTTGAAATGTTTTCTCCTCAAATGGCCATATAGGTTCTTCTTTAAGGTCTTTGCTCAAATATCACTTCCTCAGCGAGATCCTCCCTGACCATCCTATTTAAGATTTAAAATTTTTACCCCAACTTTTATACTTCCTATTGTTCCCTCTATTCTTTCAATGCCCTAGTTTTTCTCCATGGCTATTATCATCTTGTTGTATACTATATATTTTATTTATTTTGTTTATTTTATGAACTGTCCCATTAGAATGTAATCTCCCTGCCTGAAGGCATTTTTTTCTGTGAACTGGTAATACCGAAGAGCTTAAAAGAGTACCAAGAACATAGTGCTGCATATTCTCCATTTGCTTTACCAGGTCTGCTTCAAGTTCTTTCCTTGCATGTTCTGTGCTATGGGAGGCTGGCCTCTACAGATTACCAATTTGGACTCCTTTGCCCTCTGGCTTTATACTTGCAGAAGTTTGCCAGTGGGAAATACTTTCAGAGACTCAGAGGAGAAAGGAAATTTAGAGTTTATATTTATTCCCCTTGAAGCACCCCAATAGTGGCTATGTTTGTCTATTTAAGGTCACAGCTGTCCCATAACACCTTTCCAAAGGTTCTAGGATCCCCAGGTCTGGTAACTGCTAGCTGTCTTTGCCCCTCAGGGGACAAGTCTTCTGTTTTAATTGCTAGGCTTTTGTCCTGTTTCTTTTGTTCCTTCAACCCTTCCTACACCCTTGTAACTTATCCTTCATTGAATCTCAGTTACCCACTTGAGTGTGCCATCTATTTCCTGCAGGCACACACACTGATAAAGTAAGCATTTAACAATGAGACCAAAAAAATTGTTAATAAAACTATTTCTAGGAAAATAAGATGTGTAAAACATGGTATATTTCTAAGTACACTGTCAATGCTCAATAAATATGTACCCATTATTAGACCAAAATTTATTCTCAATATTGGCATCAATAAATTCTGTATAGCATTTTGTATACAGGATAGCATTTTAGCATTTACTACAGCACACAGTATAGCATTTTATTAAATCCACCTGCCCTTTCCCAGGTTAAAATATGTCATCAATAACCAGAAAGTAATATAGTAATAACTTTATTAAGACATGGGTTTTCATGATTAATTTGTTGTCATTTTAAAAAATTCAAGTGCATTCTCTAAAACTGCTGCAGTAGCAAAAATATATTTACTTTGTTTTATGTCAGCTGGGTGACTCCTCTGTGTACAATAATGTAGTTCAAATACAGCTCAATTTATGTTGCAAGAAGAAGATAAATCATAGAACAAGGATTCTAAAAATAGCCAGTGATTACCTATCAGCAATCTGAGCTTCAGATTGCTATACAAAGCAACTCACTTCTACTTGAGACAGTAGCCACAAAATCCAAATGGCCAAATATAAAGCTATGGGGAATTCAACAATTAATTTAAAGGTATGTTTCAAATTCTGTGTTCTACTTAACGTTGTGCATAATTTTTTTAAGGAAGGTAAATCTACATGATGCTACTTATGACTTTTAAAAATTCTCCCTAGTGAAGAAATCAACACTGCGGCCTTCTGTATGGAATTCCTCTTAAGCTCACACCTGAGCAAAACGTAATCTCTAAGACATTGCATGGGATCCCAGAAGATCTTTAATGAGCTAAGAATTACACTGATGTCTACAGGGAGTCCTACAAGTTCTTCTTTGCCAAGAAGATAAAATTCAAAAGAGGGAGGACCAGAGCCTTTGGTCAAGATATAAACTTAAAAAGAAAATTATACAATTTTATTTCTATAGCCACATTATGTAATTTATTTCATACTGTAATTATAATTTTTAAACTACATAATTAGTAATTTTAGTTTTAGTCATTTAATCTAGTCATTTACTTTTATCAGCAGTACAAAATACATGATTCTAAATAAATCTGATGTTGTTTAAGGCCAAATGTCCTTTGAGACATTTCAAATAAATCCATGTAGAATCTATATTTCTGTCATTCATATCCACTATAGCTACAAAAGGCAAAAAAAGCTTCATATTCCCCTATTTTCCACAAATTCATTTAATTCAAATTCTTCTGTGTCAATTACGTATGACATTTGTCTTCCAGATTTATAGTTAAGCAATTTGTCAGAAATCTCTTCACTCCTGGTACATAGAATCCAACCAGCTGTTTTCAATTTTTATCCCTTTCAAGCCTTTTGGCTCAGTGACAATATCTCACCTCAAGAAAAAGTCATTGATGTCTCGGGATAAGATGATGAATAAGAAATTCCAATATTCTCTATATACAAAAATTGTTGAAAATCATATTTTACTCATATTATCTTCCAGATTGATTTGTATCTTCAACAACAACGTATCTCTTTTTTTCCACGCTGTTTGGAAATTTGTTATCTATATTCTTATCTCTTGGAGCTAGTAATGTCATTCTTTCTAATTGTCACTTATTCTCAGCTCTGGAGTATACAGTGTCCTTGACCAATTTCCATCCAATGCTGCATTTCTGCCTATGCTAACTGTTTGAGGATGTGGACAGACCCATAGCCACGTTTTACAATTGTAGGGTCTGCTTAGGGTTCCCCTGGAGTTGTGCAGTGTGGGAAGTAGGATTTCTCTGTGGATAGGCAAGAGAAACAAGCTTAAAATCCTACAAAAACATTTGCTAAGTATGCCCCTAATGTCATCATAGAATTAGTATAGCTGACTACAACTACAAATGTAGGTACCCATAATATCACACCACGCAAAAATTCCTTCTGGGAATTAAAGGCTCTTCCAGTTCTTCAGTGTAATGATAAAAATGGCCAAAAGTTCAGTTTGTTCACAGATCACTTAGCATAAAGAAATGCCTTATCATGCTCCAGAGAGTCTAATTCTGAACGTTTCCCACTCCAGAGTAAAAGAAAGACTGCTATGCTAACTGTTGTGAGTGTTCATCTTAATTTGTCTAATATAGCTACATTTTTGTTGTTGTTGTTGTTCTTTGGCGGTACACGGGCCTCTCACTGTTGTGGCCTCTCCCGTTGCGGAGCGCAGGCTCAGGGGCCCAGCCGCTCCGAGGCATGTGGGATCTTCCCGGACCGGGGCACGAACCCGTGTCCCCTGAATCGGCAGGTGGACTCTCAACCACTGCGCCACCAGGGAAGCCCGCTACATTTTTAAAGATCTAAAAAGTCTAAGTTCAATGAAAATCTATGGAAGATTTTTAAACAAAGTTAATTTAAATTTGTTGATATTAAAATAGCTTAAAATGTAGTCAATAAGAAGATCAATAACTTCGTTTTTAATTCAATAACTTCATTAATTCAATACCTTTATTAATACTTTATTAATCAGATCATGTGACTTTTTTCCTCATGGAATTAAGATTCCCTACTTTGACTACTCCCACTTGACCAACTGCAAGCTAGTCAGAGGCAGCAGCTGTGGCACATCCCTTTGCTGAGCTTCATGCCTATGCCTCTTTGTGATATAAAGGGAAAAGTAGAGGGACTGGAAAGAGCAATGAGAAATGCATAGATGATCTCTATGGTGCCTTTTGGCTTGAAGAGTCTGGGGCCTGAGATTATATACTAAATTACTCATTTAATTCCACTTCTGCCTAGACAGTACTCTTTACATTTAGCAATTACATTTAGCAATTATAATAAGATTAAGTTTTGAGATAATTGCTGCATCAGGCATATTAAAACATTTCATTCCAGGGGATTTTACTGAATTAATAGAATGTTGCATTTTTCTCTCCATTAACTAACCCCCTCCTCCATTTTTGCTTTCATATAAAAATATTTATCAAAGTAATTTGGACATACAGTTTAAAAATACATAATACTGCAAATCACACTCTCCACTGCTAATCTTCAGTAGTAATCATTTCTCATTTATCCAGTTGTCTCTTGTGATATTTACCTACAAATTTCTAAGTAACATGTTAATGTCATTACTTACTAATTTGTATCATTGTATAATATATATTGACTCCCTTTTATGGCAGGTAAAGATTTTGTTTCCTTGTGTTCTTGCTATTCCCTTTCTTCCACTCAATATGGAAATCCTAAATTTTAGCTTAATCAGTATTCAGTGCTTAGATTATATGGCTATGTAAATGTTATTCATTGTTGAGTATATTGTGATTTATATTTCCTTTCTTGAATATCTTTTTATAAAGTTAGTAACTTTTAAATTTTTTCATAAATTTGTTATTGTTGTTTTTGAATTCTCTGGTGAAAGCCTATAATCACAAAGATGATAAAATATGAAAGGGTAATGTTGAAGAAGACACACCAACGGAAAATTTAAAATGCCAAAAGTTCATCATATTAGTAGAGTTTTGCAGAGAAAGAGAACAAATAGGATGTGTGTATATATGTAAATATGTATATCTACATCTATCTATCTATCTATCTATCTATCTGTCTATCTATCTATCTATCAAGAGAGATTATAAGGAGCTGGCTTACACAGTTATGGAGACTGGCAAGTCCAGATCTATAATGTGGACCCGCAGGCTCAAAGCCCAGGAAAGCTGACAGTGCAGTTCCAATCTGAAGGCCAATAGATGAAGACTTAGAAAAGCAATAGATACAGATAAACTCCAAAAATAGTCTGCTGGAGAATTTGCTCCTGCTCAGGGAGGCCATTCTTTTTGTTCTATTTAGGCCTTCAACTGATTAGATGAGGCGCACTCACACTATGGAGAGCAATCTGGTTACTTACACTTTACTGACTTAAAAGTCAATCTCATCCAAAACCACTCTCCCAGTTGATACATAAAAGTAAACATTACATCCATGACTTTATTTAAAATTATATCTCAACTTAATCAGGTTTTCCTCCCAATATGCATATCTTAGGAAAATTTTGAGAAAAAATGTGGTCTCCTCCTTACATGATTATTTATTTGAAATAGTAGTTGGCTTTGTTGCATCCCCTGGGGATACAAAAGGTCAAATAAAGAGAGAACATGAATTTTCAGTGACTAGAATTGAAGCAGAGAGAAAGAAATAAACTATAATTTTTTAATACTTATACTGCTGTCTCTCTGTTCTTTTTTTAAAAATTGTCTCTCATATTTCCCTAGACCTGTGCTCTACAATGTGGGAGCCACTAGCCACATATGCCTCTTCAAATTTAAATTAATTAAAATTAAATACAGCTAAAATTTCATTTACTAGGTCACACTTGCTACACTTCAAGTGTTCAATGGCCACATGTAGTTACTCTACTGCACAGTGCATATATATAGAACATTCATATTACCACGAAATGGTCTATTGAACAGCACTGCCCTAGACAAATAATATAGAATTATTAATCATGAACAAATATATTGTGCCTGTCTTGTGAGAAGACTGAAGCATGAGTTGGGCTTACAAAGGGTGCTTGATTCTTTTTACCATTAATAAAAGATGCTTGAAATCCAAAACTAATAAAACCTGAAAGAAATCTTACCTTTAAAACACTCCATTAGGATTTCTTGGTTTTTATAACTCAGCCTATGACCCAATTGATAATAAAGGCCAAGACATGAGAAAGAACATGACATATTAGAGGAAAAGCAATGTGCTTCATATTTGGGAATATGGCACACAGGGAAGAGTGCTAACCTGTCAGGGGCAGGTGAAGGGCTAGGTTCTGAAGGTGTATTGTGAAACATATTAAGAAGTTTAGTTTTAGTCCCAGGACAGTAGAAAAGACATTCAAAATTCTTAAACATGGAGGTAGCATAAGCAGATTATTTTCTTTAGAAGCAGCTCTCAGTTTTATGAAGAAAGCAAGCTAGAAAGCAGATAGGATTTAGAGTTAATCTTTTCTGTATTCACATTATTTTTTTGTCTGTCACATCTGAATGGTCTGGTACAAGTTCCTTAAATTCCATCTATCCTAGTTTCTCATTTGCAAAATGGAGCTAATAATACTTCATGAGTTGTTAAGATAAACAAATGGAATAAAATATGTAAAGTGCCTATTGAATACTTGATATTTAATAGGAATTTTGTAATTTGCTAATGCATAGTCCTTCCCTATTCACATATGTTTATATTGAAGCTATCAAAAGATATGAAATGGAAATTATGCAAGTTTATATTATATTTGAGCCCATAGCTCAAGATGATTTATACATGGTTTAATTGCTGGGAAGTATAAGAACTTTGAGATCAGGTAATAGCTTGTCAATCAACCTGTGACAGCTCTGAGTCCAGCAACATCAGGATATAAATGAACACCTTGTATCAAGTGGAAGCAGACATCTTGCAGATGTACTGAACACCTAACTTACCAGCTATCCTGAGACCCGTCGATATAGCATTAGGCATGGTCACAATACATACAAAGAAGAAAATAGTTTTTATCATATTAAAATGTTTTTCAGTTAGTGTCATGGTTCACTGGGTACCACAAACCCAGAGATGTGCTTTCAATCTTCAAGATATGTGTACAATATTTATTTTCTACAACTGAGAATTCATATTATGAATATACTTATTTGATCCCCTCATATGGCTAGAAAGCTTTCCTCCTAGAGAGTCACATAACTTGTTTTTATGCTTCATTCAGGCATCTGCTCAAGTGTCACTCTTCCAAGGGCACCTCTTTGACCATGCCACCTAAAATAGCATTTTTCCACACTAATTTGAAAAGAAACATTCACCCCAATGTTCATAGCAGCACTATTTACAATAGCCAAGACATGGAAGCAACCTAAGTGTCCAACGACAGATGAATGTATAAAGAAGATGTGGTACATATGTACAATATAGCCACAAAAAAGAATGAAATTTTGCCATTTGCAATAACATGGATGGACTTGGAGGGTATTATACATAGTGAAATGTCAGATAGAGAAAGCGAAAACTGTATGTTATCACATATATATAGAATCTAAAAATATAAAACAAACTAGTGAATGAAACAAAAAAGAAACAGACTCATAGACGTTGAGAGCAAATTTGTGGTTACCAGTGGAGGGTGGGAAGTGGGGAGGAGCAAGATCGGGGTAGGGGATTAAGAGGTACAAACTACTATGTATAAAATAAATATACTACAAGGATATATTGTACAACACAGGGGATATATTTTTCTATAATAACTATAAATGAAGTATAACATTTAAAAATTGTGACACTATGTTGTACACCTGAAATTTATATAATATTGTAAATCAATTATACCTGAATAAAATATTTTTTAAAAATAAAATTCACAGAAAAATCATAACAATAAAAAAAGAAACATTCAACTAGTGAATACATTAGTAGTGTTGATAAGACTTGGTCCTGTAGACTTGCATTTATTTATCTTGGATTGTTTTTAAACTTCAAATTGCCACATTTGATGTAAATTAGATAGCTGGTGGGAAGCTGCTGCATAGCACAGGGAGATCACCTCTGTGCTTTGTGACCGCCTGGGGGGGTGGGATAGGGAGGGTGGGAGAGAGGGTGATGCAAGAGGGAAGAGATGTGGGAGCATGTGTGTATGTATAACTGATTTAGTTTGTTGTAAAAGGAAAACTAACACACTATTGTAAAACAATTATACTCCAATAAAGATGTTAAAAAAAAAAAAAAAATTTAAAAAAGAAAAAAAAAAAAAAAAAAATAAAGCCACTCTAACCTAAAAAAAAAAAAAAAAAAAACAAAACAAATTGCCACATTTGAAACCGCTCACTAAATGTCTTGAAAAATATTTCCAAAGAGGTTACTTGAAGGAAAACCTCACTACTAATTATCTTGTTCTCACATGTGACCTCTAGCACATGACAAGGAATGGACAAAAATTGTGTTTGTACCAAATATTTTCATCTTTGTGTTGGGAACCTGGAAAGGCTTGAGTCTAGATATTTCAAATAGCCTGGATATAACAGTCAGGAAAGTAGAATTAAAATGATAAAGTACTCATCTTAAGAATAAGGAAAAATTTATCAAACCAACAAGTCTACTCCACACTTTCCAGGAAGTCATCATCAGTCATTAGTTCTGTTTTGTCTGGATTGTTTTATTATCTGTAAAGCATTGTTGGTTTATGCAATGATTTGAATATTTTATTTAAACGTATTTTATAAAAATGAGTGGAAAGCAGAAAAATAACGTGCTAATACTTAATGATTATTCAAGTAAGACAAAGATGGAAATTATTAGGCATGTTAAAAGCAGCAACTATTTGGCCTCAATTAAATTCTTTAAAAAAAAATAGCAGTTTTCCAATGTTTTAAGTCTTACTCAGAGGATCAAATTTGATCTTTGGCAACATATACTGTTAATTGTTTTCTTGAAGTGACAGGCTTACTCTGTTCATTTTCAAATAAGTGTCTGCCAATTACCCAAGTCTGAATAACCATAGTTTATTTGCCAGTTGTTCTTTCAAGTAAAAATGTTGTTTCATGAAAAAGGCAGCTAGTTTCAGCTTTCAAAGCAAACAATTTGTGCAAGTTCTTTTCCTTGAGACTACCATGGTAGTTTAGGCAGGCAGCAAAAGTGCCTTATGCATACTTCCCAGTTTACCCATAGACTATTAAAATAATGGTCAGGTTTTAATAAAATTAATAATTTTTACTGTTTCATTAAAGACATTCTTAAGGGAAACTGACTTTTTTCTGCAAGTACATGGCAGTGAAGAATGCAATGATTAGTAGTACAGTTTGGTGAAACAGTCTTGATCTATGCTAAGGCACCAATAATTTTACCCACTGTTACTTTTGCACTATCTAAATTGCCCACAACAATTAATTAGCATACAGAAAAATGTTAAAATAAATAATTTTGTTTATAATTATTAAATAAATTATACAGGCTTTAAATACTCAGAATATTGAATGAAGAAATAAGTCTGTTAAAGAGAGAAAACACAGATGCACAAAATTTAAACTCAGAATGAAATATGATCACATAAAATATTTTTAAATTATAAGAGATTACTATGTTCAATAGCATTTTCATGAATTATAAATATTTTATGCAATGGATAATTTTCTACAGAAATGTAAGTTATCACAATGTGCCCAGTAGAAGATATGTATGGAACACCTGAGGAAACCATTAACCATGTAACTTAATATAGTGATACTTAACTTCCTCTGGACAAATAAAGGAGTAAGATAAGCAAAAAAAAATGAGTTGATAACAATAACAATGGTGAACTTCACATGTCATATTTTACAATGTACATGAATAGAGAGTTCAATGAAACAGAATAGAAAGTGCAGAAATTGACACATCACTTTCATCATCATCATCACCATAGCTAGCATTTATTGAACACTTACTAGAAGGCAAGTACTCTCTTAAGTCTGTAACATGCCTTAACTCAAAATCTTTATAACACTCCTGTGAAGAACTCTGCAGATAAAGAATCAAGCCATATAGTCACACAACCTGGATATAGTTTAACGACTGTAGAAGAGTATATTTTATGATAAAATGTTTTAAAACGGTAGGAAATGGATAAATTTATCTATAATGTTGATGTGAAAAATGGTTATATGTTTTAAAAGCATCTAAATTCTATTTTAATGAAAGAATTTAAAATGAAATAAAAGTGTTAGAAAAAGTAAATGAGGGCTTCCCTGGTGGCGCAGTGGTTGAGAGTCTGCCTGCCAATGCAGGGGACACGGGTTCGTGTCCCGGTCTGGGAAGATCCCACATGTTGCAGAGTGGCTAGGCCCATGAGCCATAGCCGCTGAGTGTGCGCGTCTGGAGCCTGTGCTCCACAACGGGAGAGGCCACAACAGGGAGAGGCCCACGTACCGCAAAAAAAAAAAGTAAGTGAAATGATGGTAACTGGTTAACAGTTTGCAGAAATATACTTTACCTCACAATTTCCAAGAAAATTAATTACAGAAAGATGAGGATTTAGCTGTAAATATAAAGAAAACCATAACAGTTATTGTAAAAATACAGCCAAACATTTTTGTGTTTTGGGGATGGAGAAATCTTTTCTGATAATTCTGCAAAGACTGTATTTCAATGTGAAGTTTGGTAAATTATATTACATGCACATAGAGGACATGTATGGTAAAAACTAACAAACAAATAAAAAAGTACATAAACAATAAAACACAAATGTTAATCTCAGGAAAATAGTTGCATCAAGTATGATATGCACAAGATGAACAATCTAAATACAGAAAGTTCTATAAATAAATATTTGATTTGATTTAATACTTGATGACAAGTCTAAAAAGAAAAGATTTACAAAACGAGAAAGATAATGGCCAAGAGATATCAGGAAAAGTCTTATTACAGAATCAAAGATGTAAGCACTAAAACAATATCAAGATTCTGTTTTTCACAAATTACATAGACAACGATTAAAAGACTAATATCAGCATAGGTAAATAAGCTCTCCTAGTACACTGCTGTTGGAAATTTAAATTCAAAGAATTTTCTGTAGGAACATTTGTTATCTATCAAAAAGTCTTCAAAATATCCATACAAAATGCCCAGAAACTCAGTTTACCATATTTTATCCTAAATAAATAACAAAACATGTTAAATATACAAGTTTATATATATTGAGGTACTATTTATAAGAGTAAGAAAATCAGAAAAGTTCTAAATGTATATGAATTAGGAGCTTCATTTAAAAATAAGGGTACATCTAGATATTCTCCCTTTCCAAAAATAATACACAGTAGACCTTTGAACAACATGGGTTTGAACTGCATGAGTTCAAACTTATATGCAGATTTTTTCAATAAATATTTTGGAAAAAGTTTTGGAGATTTACAACAATTTGAAAAGAATCATAGGTGGACAACCTAGAAATACTGGAAGAAAATTAAGAAAAATTTAGATATGTCATGAACGCATAAAATACATGTATATACCAGTCTATCTTACATAGCTATAAGGTGAGAGATAATTAATACAAAATTAATATGTATTAGTTTTCTTACAGTTTTATAACCGCTTTCAAAGAATTACATTACTATATAGTATCTCCCTCTCAGGTAGTGTCTCTCTCTCTCTTTTCTTTTTTTAAATTTTATTTATTTATTAATGGCTGTGTTGGGTCTTCATTACTGCGTGCAGCCTTTCTCTAGTTGCTGCGAGCAGGGGCTACTCTTCATCATGGTGCATGGGATTCTCATTGTGGTGGTTTCTCTTGTTGCAGAGCATGGGCTCTAGGCACACGGGCTTCAGTAGTTGTGACTCGTGGACTCTAGAGCACAGGCTCAGTAGTTGTGGCACATGGGCTTAGGTGTCCATGGCATGTGGGATCTTCCCGGATCAGGGACCAAAGCTGTGTCACCTGCATTGGCAGGCGGATTCTTAACCACTGCACCACCAGGGAAGTCCCTCTCTCTTTCTTAATTCAGAAATTGTGTGTCAGCCCACCATCACAGGTAAATTTCTTTTTAAAAATGTAACAATGTATCCAATAACGTACTATGAATTTGACTGTAATACTGTATGTATGTATTATTATATTATATTATATATATAATATAATAAATATATTATATATTATATATAATTATTATTATATACATAATACTGTATGTGTTATTATTATTATATTTTTGACTGTATGTCAAAAAGTTCTATAACAATTCATTCATTAGTGTATAGGCTAGGCTACCTTGAAGCAATTATATCAATTACACTAGGCTATCATAAAGAAATCATATTACTGCTTCTTCATTATCAATGCATGAATCATTATACTTGTAAATAAAGAGAAATTTCACTTCACATTATCTTTTCATTTTTGATGTCTAGTATTAGTAATATGTAGAACAACTACAGTGTTTTGTACCATATAAGACAATATTGATGTAGGTACTGACAGATGATTCAATTTGAAAACAAAGAATGTAAACTTATGGTATCAAAAAACAGACTGTAGACAATTTTGCAGCCTGTGGAAAAAAACCCACATTCACAGAAAGATAGACAAGATGAAAAGGCAGAGGGCTATGTACCAGATGAAGGAACAAGATAAAACCCCAGAAAAACAACTAAATGAAATGGAGATAGGCAATCTTCCAGAAAAATAATTCAGAATAATGATAGTAAAGATGATCCAGGACCTCAGAAAAAGAATGGAGGCAAAGATTGAGAAGATGCAAGAAATGTTTAAAAAAGATCTAGAAGAATTAAAGAACAAACAAACAGAGATGAACAATACAATAACTGAAATGAAAAGTACACTAGAAGGAATCAATAGCAGAATAACTGAGGCAGAAGAACGGATAAGTGACAAGGAAGACAGAATGGTGGAATCCACTGCTGTGGAACAGAATAAAGAAAAAAGAATGAAAAGAAATGACTATACGCTAAGAGACCTCTGGGACAACATTAAACGCAACAACATTTGCATTATAGGGGTCCCAGAAGGAGAAGAGAGAGAGGAAGGACCAGAGAAAATATTTGAATAGATTATAGCTGAAAACATCCCTAACATGGGAAAGGAAATAGCCACCCAAGTCCAGGAAGCACAGAGAGTCCCATACAGGATAAACCCAAGGAGAAACACACTGAGACACATAATAATCAAATTAGCAAAAATTAAAGAAAAATTATTGAAAGCAGCAAGGGAAAAATGACAAATAACATGCAAGGGAACTCCCATAGGGTTAACAGCTGATTTCTCAGCCAGAAGGGAGTGTCATGATATACTTAAAGTGATGAAAGGGAAGAACCTACAGCCAAGATCACTCTACACAGCAAGGATGTCATTCAGAGTTGATGGAGAAATCAAAAGCTTTACAGACAAGCAAAAGCTAAGAGAATTCATCACTACTAAACCAGCCCTACACAAATGCTAAAGCAACTTCTCTAAGTGGGAAACACAAGAGAAGAAAAGGACTTACAAAAGCAACCCCCAAACAATTAAGGAAATGGTAATAGGAACATACATATCAATAAGTACCTTAAATGTGAATGGATTAAATGCTCCAACCAAAAGACAGAGGCCTGCTGAATGGATACAATAACAAGACCCATATATATGCTGTCTACAAGAGACTCACGTCAGACCTAGGGACACATACAGACTGAAAGTGAGGAGATAGAAAAAGATATTCCATGCAAATGGAAATCAAAAGAAAGCTGGAGTAGCAATATTCATACCAGATAAAATAGACTTTAAAATAAAGAATGTTACAAGAGACAAGGAAGGACACTACACAATGATCAAGGGATCAATCCAAGAAGAATATATAATAATTGTAAATATACATGCACCCAACATAGGAGCACCACAATACATAAGGCAACTGCTAACAGCTCTAAAAGAGGAATCGACAGTAACACAATAATAGTGGGGGACATCAACACCTCACTTACACCAATGGACAGATCATCCAAACAAAATTAATAAGGAAACACAAGCTTTAAGTGACACAATAGACCAGATAGATTTAATTGATATTTATAGGACATTAAATCCAAAAACTGCAGATTACACTTTCTTCTCAAGTGCACATGGAACATTCTCCAGGATAGATCACATCTTGAATCACAAATAAAGCCTGAGTAAATTTAAGAAAATTGAAATCATATCAAGCATCTTTTCTGACTACAACGCTACGAGATTAGAAATGAATTGCAGGAAAATAACTGTAAAAAAACCAAACACATGGAGCCTAACAATACTTTACTAAATAACCAAGAGATCAGTGAATAAATTAAAGAGGAAATAAAAAACTACCAAGAGACAAATGACAATGAAAACACGATGATCCAAAAGCTATGGGATGCAGAAAAAGCAGTTCTAAGAGGGAAGTTTATAGCTATACAAGCCTACCTCAAGAAACAAGAATCTCAAATAAAAATCTAACTTTATACCTAAAGGAAGCAGAGAAAGAAAAACAAACAAAACCCAAAGTTAGCAGAAGGAAAGAAATCATAAAGATCAGAGCAGAAATAAATGAAATAGAAACAAAGAAAACAATAGCAAAGATCAATAAAACTAAAAGCTGGTTCTTTGAGAAGATAAACAAAATTGATAAATCATTAGCCAGACTCATCAAGAAAAAGACGGAGAGGCCTCAAATCAATAAAATTAGAAATGAAAAAGAAGTTACAACAGACACCGCAGAAATACAAATGATCCTGAGACTGCTACAAGCAACTCTATGCCAATAAAATGGACAATGTGAAAGAAATGGATAAATTCTTAGAAAGGTATAACCTTCCAAGACTGAAACAGGAAGAAGTAGAAAATATGAACAAAACAATCACAAGTAATGAAATTGAAACTGTGATTGAAAATCTTCCAACAAAGTCCAGGACCAGATGGCTTCAGAGGTGAAGTCTATCAAACATTTAGAGAAGAGTTAACACCAACTCTTCTCAAACTCTTCCAAAAAATTACAGAGGAAGGAAAACTCCCAAACTCATTCTACAAGGCCACCATCACCCTGATACCAAAACAAGACAAAGATACGAAAAAAGAAAAGAAAATTACAGACCAATATCACTGATGAATATAGGTGCAAAAATCCTCAACAAAACACTAGCAAACAGAATCCAACAACACATTAAAAGGATCATACACCATGATCAAGTGGGATTTATCCCAGGGATGCAAGGATTCTTCAATATATGCAAATCAATCAATGTGATACACCATATTAACAAATTGAATAATAAAAACCATATGATCATCTCAATAGATGGAGAAAAAGCTTTTGACAAAATTCAACACCGATTTATGATAAAAACTCTCCAGAAAGTGGGCATAGAGGGAACCTACTTAACATAATAAAGGCCATATATGACAAACCCATAGCAAACATCATTCTCAATGGTGAAAAACTGAAAGCATTTCTTCTAAGATCAGGAACGAAACAAGGATGTCCACTCTCACCACTATTATTCAACATAGTTTTGGAAGTCCTAACCACGGCATTCAGGGAAGAAAAAGAAATAAAAGGAATACAAATTGGAAAAGAAGTAAAACTGTCACTGTTTGCAGATGACATGATACTATACATAAAGAATCATAAAGATGCCACCAGAAAACTACTAGAGCTAATCAATGAATTTGGTAAAGTTGCAGGACACAAAATTAATGCACAGAAATCTCTTGAATTCCTATACACTAACAATGAAAAATATGAAAGAGAAATTAAGGAAACACTCCCATTTACCACTGCAACAAATAGAATAAAATACCTAGGAATAAACCTACCTGAGGAGACAAAACGACCTGTATGCAGAAAACTATAAGACACTGATGAAAGTAATTAAAGATGATACAAACAGATGGAGAGATATACCATATTCTTGGATTGGAAGAATCAATACTGTGAAAATGACTATACTACCCAAAGCAATCTACAGTTCAATGCACCCCTATCAAATTACCAATGGCATTTTTTACAGAACTAGAACAAAATATCTTAAAATTTGTATGGAGACACAAAAGACCCCAAATAGCCAAAGCAATATTGAAGGCAAAAAACGGAGCCAGAGGAATCAGACTCCCTGACCTCAGACTATACTACAAAGCTACAGTAATCAAGATAATATGGTACTGGCAGAAAAACAGAAACATTGATCAATGGAACAAGATAGAAAGCCCAGAGATAAACCCATGCACCTATGGTCAACTAATCTATGATAAAGGAGGCAAAGATAGACAATGGAGAAAAGACAAGTCTCTTCAATAAGTGGTGCTGGGAAAACTGGACAGCTACATGTAAAAGAATGAAATTAGAACACTCCCTAACACCATACGCAAAAATAAACTCAAAATGGACTCCAGACCTAAATGTAAGACTGGGCACTATAAAACTCTTAGAAGAAAACATAGAAAGAACACTTTTTGACATCAACCACAGCAAGATCTTTTTTGATCCACTTCCTAGAGTAATGGAAATAAAAACAAAAATAAACAAATGGGACCTAATGAAACTTAAAAGCTTTTGCACAGCAAAGGAAACCATAAACAAAACAAAAAGACAACCCTCAGAATGGGAGAAAATATCTGCAAATGAATCATTGCACAAAGGATTAATCTCCAAAATACATAAACAGGTCATGCAGCTCAATATTAAAAGAACAAACAACCCAATCCAAAAATGGGCAGAAGACCTAAATAGACATTTCTCCAAAGAAGACATACAGATGGCCAAGAAGCACATGAAAATCTGCTCAACACCACTAATTATTAGAGAAATGAAAATCAAAACTGCAATAAGGTATCACCTCACACCAATTAGAATGGGCATCATGAGAAAATCTACAAACAACAAATGCTGGAGAGGGTGTGGAGAAAAGGGAACCCTCTTGCACTGTTGGTGGGAATGTAAATTGATACAGCCACTATGGAGAACAGTATGGAGGTTCCTTAAAAAAGTAAAAATAGAATTACCATATTATCCAGCAATCCCACTACTGGGCATATACCCATAGAAAACCATAATTGAAAAAGACACATGCACCCCAATGTTCATTGCAGCACCATTTACAATAGCCAGGTCATGGAGGTAACCTAAATGCCCATCGACAGATGAATTGATAAAGAAGATGTGATACATATATACAATGGAATATTACTCAGTCATAAAAAGGAACAAAATTGGGTCATTTGTAGAGATGTGGATGCATCTAGAGACTATCATACAGAGTGAAGTAAGTCAGAAAGAGAGAAAGAAATATCGTATATTAACGCATATATGTGGAACCTAGAAAATGGTACAGATGAACTGGTTTGCAGAGTAGAAATTGAGACACAGATGTAGAGAACAAACATATGGACACCCAGGAAGGAAAGCATCAGGGATGGGGGCTGTGGTGTGATGAATTGGGAGATTGGGATTGACATGTATTCATTGATGTGTATAAAATGGATGACTAATAAGAAAATAAATAAACATTAAAAAACAAAAAGTTAAAAAAAAAACACACCAATGATGACAAATTTGCCATAATAGTTAACTCAACCCCGGGGAAAAAAAAAGCACTGTAAATGTTTTTTCTCTGTCTTATGACTTTTTTATAACATTTTTTTCTCTAGCTTAATTTATTGGAAGAATATAGCATATAGTGCACATAACATACAAAATACGTGCTAATCAACACTGTATCTTTTCAGTAAGACTTCTGGCCGACAGTAGTCTATTGGTAGTCAAGCTCTGGGGAAGTCAAAAGTTATATGCAAATTTTCAACTGCATAGCGTGTTGGTGTCCCTAACCTTCACATTGTTCGAGGGCCAACTGTGTATCCATATTTATTGACCTAAAACAATGTCCTTATTTGTATGTGTATACCTATGTTCAACCTGGAAGTTTCTATATAGAGAGTATTCATAATTACTTTTTAAACTTTTAAAATTAATTTTTTCATTTACATATTTTCTGCAGTGAGGTTTTATTCATTATCATAACAGAAAAAATGAAATTTAATGAAAGATAAAGGGTAGTTTGTAAGGACTATATTTATTTGTGTTAAGAAATAATGTCACTTAAATTGTCCCAATGTTTTCTTAGTTCAGTCTCCCAAGGCAAGAGAAATAAAAGCAAAAATAAACAAATGAGACCTAATCAAACTTACAAGCTTTTGTACAGCAAAGGATACCATAAACAAAATGAAAAGTCAACCTACAGAATGGGAGAAAATATTTGCAAATGATATGACTGACAAGGGCTTAATTTCCAAAATATACAAACAGCTCTTACAACTCAACAACAAAGAAACAAACAACCCAATCAAAAAACTGGCAAAAGACAAAACAAACAACAACAAAAAATTGGCAGAAGACCCAAATAGACATTTCTCCAAAGAAGACAAATGACCAACAGGCACATGAACAGATGTTCAACATTGCTAATTATTAGAGAAATGCAAATCAAAACTACAATGAGGTACTACCTCACACTGGTCAGAATGGCCATCATTAAAAAGTCTACAAATATCAAATGCTGGAGAGGCTGTGGAGAAAAGGGAACCCTCCTACACTGTTGCTGGGAATGTAAGTTGGTGCAGCCACTATAGAAAACAATATAGAGGTTCCTCAAAAAACTTAAAATAGAGTTTGCCATATGATCTAGCAATCCCACTCCTGGGCATATATCTGGACAAAACTATAATTCAAAAAGATAGGATGCACCCCTATGTTCATAGTAGCACTATTTACAGTGGCCAAGACATAGAAACAACCTAAATGTCCATCAACAGTTGACTGGACAAAAAAGATGTGGTACCTACATACAATGGAATACTAGTCAGCCATACATAAGAATGAAATAATGCCATTTGCAGTGACATGGATGGACACAGTGATTATCATACTAAGTGAAGTAAGTCAGAAAGATGAATACAACGACCATTTGATATCACTTATATGTGGAATCTAAAATACGACACAAATAAACTTATCTATGAAACAGAAACAGACACACGGACATAGAGAACAGAGGACCTGTGGTTTCAAAGGAAGAGGGGGGTGGTGGGTGGATGGCATGGGAGTTTAAAGTTAGCAGATGCAAATTATTATGTATAGAATGGATAAACAACAGGGTCCTATTGTATAGCACAAGGAACTATATTCAATATTCTGTGATAAACCATAATGAAAAGAATACAAAGAAGAATGTATATATATGTATAACTGAATCACTTTGCTGTACCACAGAAATTAATACAACATTGTAAATCAACTATACTTCAATAAAAATAAAGAAAAAGAAATAATGTCACTAATGATTAAACTGGTATGAACTCCTAAGAATATTACATAACACATTAAATTTCTTTTATTTCCAATTAAAATATAGCCATATAATTTGGGAAAGATGAAAATTACTTATAACAATTTAATCAGGGGCTGGGAAAATTGATAATTTAAATCATGCTAAATGTGCTTCACCAATTTTTCTGAAAAATGTTTCTTACATACTGTTTAAAAATTTCTGTAGCAAAAGCTTTTTTTTTTTCTTGGATTTTTCCATGAAAACAAACTTTGAACATTTCCGAAAGATTCAAACTTCCTATTTCTTGATAGTTATGAATAATCTGATCTGGAGCTACAATGGATTCCTAACTTGAATGCTTCACTTGGAACTTTTCTGAACTCCAAAAAGCATGTTGGATTAGGAGGTACAGCCTCTATTCCCAAAGGCAGAATTTTTTTTTTTTTTTTTTTTTTTTTTTTTTTTTTTTTTTTTTTTTTGCAGTACGCGGGCCTCTCACTGTTGTGGCCTCTCCTGTTGCGGAGCACAGGCTCCGGATGCGCAGGCTCACGGGCCCAGCCGCTCCGCGGCATGTGGGATCTTCCCGGACCGGGGCACGAACCCGTGTCCCCTGCATCGGCAGGAGGACTCTCAACCACTGCGCCACCAGGGAAGCCCAAGGCAGAATATTTTTGACACAATTTATGTCACAGTGGTTTCAAACCGGATGCCCACTTGTCACATCCTGCTTGAAGTCATGTTTCCCTTGGCTTACATGATGTTTCAAAAATGTTAAATTATTTAACAACAATTTTAAAATATTTAATTTCATAGCAAACTGAAATTTGGGATTCTGGGCTCCATTACTGCTACCCTGCATGACAAAAATCTTCTGGAATAAAGCAGCCATGGGGCTACCAGGATGGGGCTTTCACACTTAAGTTTGCCACACAATATCTGCATTGCTCATTGTCTTACTTGTCCGACTACTTTATAGAAGTTGAATTTATGACCACTTCTTTAGGCTATGTCCAAAGTCTTGTCTGACAGAAAATGATTTCCCAAAGTGCTTGCTACGTCATCAAATTCCCAAAAATAAAGACATTTTTTTGGTTTATGAAACTGTACAAAATTTCCAGGCAGAGAGCAGATGTGTATCATGGGAAAGATTAATAATTTCATTCTCCTGTTAACAAAGATTGGTTTGTTAATGCCCAAGTGGGGAGGAGAGTTCTAAGTGAAGGTCATATATAGGATATGTAAGTGTTCATGAGGGATGCAATAAGCAATAGGTACCAAATGTCTATAAAAGTCTGAGTGATGAGGCTGTGGAGAGCAGAGTTAAAATGACAGTTCACAAAAAACAAGAGAGCTAATTTACTTTTGAAGTTAATGGGTAAAAATTCCCTGACCTGTGATGAACACAAATAGCAGGTTAAAAAGATGCTCACATTGGCTTTTGAACTATTTTGAATAAGTTGAAGATTTTGAAATATGTGGTTAAATATACATATTTTTAAAAGAAGAAGACCAACATATGCTTAATATTCTATGGTCCTTGATCTCAGAAGTGCTTTTGAATTCTCATGCTTTTCTTGCTCTTCATGAAAAACAATTTTGAAATCTGTTTTCTCTTCAAGACACATGCAATTAGTTTTTTTTGACATTGCTCTAAGAGTAAACATGATTAAAATGGTAATGAACCATTCATACAGCCATTAATAAAATGTGTATTAAATCCACACTTAAAATTTCCATGTAGTTCTTTCTGTAAATCTATTCAACTTTTTGAATTTTGTCTCATGTAATTTTGGAACTGATTTACCACAGTCAGCCATTATCAGAATTATTTGCTGCTGTAAGGGATGATAAAAACTGGGTCAGAGAATATAGGTCTAATTTGAGGAAATAGAGTATATGCTCTTTTTATTCATTCAAAAACATTTACTAAAATCTGATTACATGTTACTTAACACTAGTCCTTGCTGAGGAGTTTCCTGTTCATAAGGAGCTACCATCTTAGCCAGGCAGAAAGTCAGCTATCGACAGAAAAACAATAACTAGTACAATGTGATAACTGTTTAATTATCTGAGGCAACTGCAGAGGGAGCACAGGAGGATAGATTAATATTGCTATGAGAATAGGAGAGTTGCCCCCCCAAAAGCAATAACTTTGAATTGGACTTAGAAGCATATGATATTATCAAATAGCAAAGGGATACAGAAAAAGCACACGGTAGGTTCAGGGAGCCATAAGTAAACTCATGATTGAAAAATAACTTTGATGAGAGATAAGACTGTGAAAGGGTATTGAGACCAGATGGCATGTTTCATACTGAGACATTTTCCAAGGAAAATTGAGGACAACTGCAAAATATATACCAAGAGTCTTGGAAGTTATATATACCTTGAACAATTTCATGTATAGCAGTTTTTTTCTAAAAAAATAACGTGAAATAGACTATGATATAGTAGTAGGGATGCTCCTCACAGCAATATCTAGAATACAAAAAATTGGAAGTATCTTAAATGGGCAACAATAGGGGCCTGAAATGGGGATAGAGCTTTAGAATAGATCTTTAGAATTACCTACATTTTGATATTTAAGGATAAGATTTTATAGTTAAAGCAAACTGAGTTATACAAAGATCAACTTCCAACGTCTCTAATTCTTTCAAGACTTGGACTATTTCTCACATCCGCATCTTCAATATTCCCATTGACTTTAACGACTTGAGAAGAAGTTAATAGATTCAGAGGAGGCCTGGGGGAAATGGCTGTTTGGCAAAGTGAGTCTGATGGAGAGAGAGCCAGGTTTCTGCATTGTATCCATTTATTCATCCTCACCCTTTGGTACCTATTGTTCACATGTTCCATTTACACTTTTTCGGAACAAATTTATCTCTTTTCCCTAAAATGTGATTCTTAGTATATCCAGTATATACTAAGACAAACTATCAAAGGCAGTTTTTTTATTCATTCTAACTTCTAAATTTTTTTTTACTTCCTAAATTATTTATTTATTTATTTATTTGTACAGCAGGTTCTTATTAGTTATCTGTTTTATACATATTAGTGTATATATGTCAATCCCAATCTCCTAATTCATCCCACCGCCACCCCCCCACTTCCCCCCTTAGTATCCATACATTTGTTCTCTACATCTGTGTCTCTATTTCTGCCTTGCAAACCGATTCATCTCTACCATTTTTCTAGATTCCACATATATACGTTAATATACGATATTTGTTTTTCTCTTTCTGACTTACTTCACTCTGTATGACAGGCTCTAGGTCCATCCACGTCTTAATTAACTTCTAAATTAAAGAATGGCATATGAAGGCAGACAGCTTGACTGCAAATTTTGCCTCCACCGTTTTCCTTTTCTTTTTTTGAATTATTTATTTATTTATTTTTGGCTGCATTGGGTCTTTGTTGCTGTGCGTGGGCTTTCTCTAGTTGTGGTGAGTGGGGGCTACTCTTTGTTGAAGTGCGCAGGCTTCTTCTCATCGTGGCGGCTTCTCTTGTTGCAGAGCACGGGCTCTAGGTGCACGGGCTTCAGTAGCTGTGGCTCGCAGGCTCCAGAGCGCAGGCTCAGTAGTTGTGGCACACGGGCCTACTTGCTCCGCGGCATGTGGGATCTTCCCGGACCAGGGATCAGACCCGTGTCCCTTGCACTGGCAGGCGAACTCTCAACCACTGTGCCACCAATGAAGTCCGCCTCCACCATTTTCTACCTGAGTGATCTTTGGCAATCAACTTAACCCTTCTCTTCCTCAGTTTAATCATTTGTAAAAATTTGGAATAAATTAAAACTTACCTGTTATGGCTTGAATTGTGTCCCTCAAATATTTAAATATTGACGTCATAACCCCCAGTATTTCAGAATATCACCCTATTTGGAAATAGGGTCATTGAACATATAATTACTTAAATGATGTCATACGGGAGTAGAGTGGGCCCCCAATCCAATGGGACTGGTGTCCTTATCAAAAGGGTAAATCTGGACACAGACATGGACAAAGGAAGAATGCTACGGGAAGATGGAGGCAGTCTACAGGCCAAGGAATATCAAAGAGTGCCAACAAACACCAGAAGCCAGGAGAGAGGCATGGAACAGATTCTCGCTAATAGCCATCAGAAGAAACCAAACCTGAGATATTTTGGCTCTAGACTTCTACCCTCCAGAACTGTGAGACAATATATTTTTGTTGTTTAAACCACCCAGTTTGTGGTACTTTGTTAAGGCAGCCCTAACAAACTGATATACTACCTCATAGTACATTTGAGAGAATCAAAGGTAAAGCTTATAGAATGATTCTTCTCACATAATAAGCTAACATTTTTAGCCATCAAGTAAAAGAGAAATAAAAGTCTGGGTACAGTTGTTCTTTGTGGTACTCCTCAATTATGACAGCTACCTAGATCTAGTCTGCTCTCTGTAAGTCGGGTAAACTAAAACTTAGCACTTAAATAACCAACTCACCATTAAAAAAAAATTCCAATGTGAACCCTTCAGCTAGTCTGCCCCCTATCCAAAGAATGCTGCCATCTTTTTCTTTTTTTACTCCTTCAATTTGATGCACAAACTTCAACTCATTTTTAGCTTTTCTATTTCCTTCATGATTGGTCACAAAATGTTTTTTTTTTTTTTTTGGTGTATGTTTAGGTTTTCATAACATAACATTTAGACTATGTTAATGGTCTCCATATTGTTTCCCTGTATATAAACTCTGCTGCTCAGCACATTATCCTGAAATTTTTTTTGAGCATGTCATCACCTTGCTAGAAAATGTACAGTGTTTTCAGAAACTGGTTTAAATTCTTTAACTTGACATTCAAAACCTTTTATGATTAGACTAACATTTAATTTCCCAAACTCATATTCCACACTCAGGAAGTTGATTTCCATTTAGCAATTATGCCCAGGGCAGAGAGCATAGCAAAAAAAGCCTCCTGTTTTTGCATTTCATCTTCTGCCAAACAAATACTATGGCTCAGTTTTTTAATAAACTGTCTTCTTTGTTCCCAGAATACTTCACTGCTATTATTTTATTTTTAATAACTATGTTAGACTTAGGAAAAAGTTTCTAAGATAATATGGTGAATACTTATTTACTAATTACCAAGAACAAAATACATAGCCTTAAAAAATATCCTCAGAGGTTCATTATGTGTTCTTCCCCAACATAACCTTCTTTCTTAAACTTCAGAGAAAACCAGGTTCATAAATGTCTTTATATTTGTACTATGTTTCTACCTTTAAAAAATACATAGTATTATTTTTACATTTAGTATTTTATATTTACGCTGTATGTATCCCTCTACAACTTGTGTTTTACTCCAAATTATGCCCTTGGGACTCATCCTATTGATTCATGTAGCTCTAGTTCACTTATTTTTCCTTTTGTATGGATTTTTATGTGTGACTATATCAAAATGAATCCATTATCCTGTTGGTGGACATTTATTGGCATCTGATTTTATTCCATTCATTTATCATTCATTAAAGAAATATTTATCAAGCATCAAAGATACAAGAGGATAATGAATTACCCATCCTCCTGAGGCTTATGTTCTAGTACAAATCCATCCTCTTTTACAAACAAACATGAGTTTATCTAGAGTAAATTTCCAGTGATGAAATTGCTGGGGCATTGGTTATACATATCTTTAACATCAGTAGAAACTGACAAATTTTCCTCCACAGTGATTATACCAGAATATTAGAATGTTATTTGATCTACATCCTCAATACTTGACATTGTCAAATATTTTACCAACCTAATAGTTGTAAAATAGTTTCTCGTTATAGTCTTAATATGCAATTCCCTAATTACTATAGATATAATTTATTTTTAAAGTTCATAGGCCATTTGTGTTTCCTGTGCTTTTGTCTATTTTTTGTACAGGAATATCTGACTGTTTAAAACTGATCAGTAGGAGTTCTTTATTTTTTTGCATGCTAATCTTAGTGCCTTTAAATGAAGTTTTATAATTTTTTCTACAAAAGTCAACACTTCTTTTGATATATTAGTCTTACCGTATATATTAACTTTTTAAAATGATGTTTATAAATTACATTTTCTAATTGTGTTTGTAAATGGATTTTATTTGGGGATCTAAGTCAGGGGTTAGCAAATCTTTCTATAAAAGTCTAGTTAGTAAATATTTTCAGTTTGTAGACCAAGGAGCAAAATCCAGCAACTGTTCTCACTGAAAAGCTCAGAAATTTTTTACATTTAAAATCATTTTTAGCTCATGGGTCTTAGAAAAACAGGCAGCAAAATGGATGTGGTCTACAGGCTGTGTAGTTTGCCAATCCTTTTACTAAATTGTAGCACACTTACCAAATTCTATTGTTAAGTGTAATAACTTGTAGATTTGTGTGAATGTTCTAGTTAGGAAATCATATTGTCTAGGATGTGGAGTATTTATACTTTTCTTTCTAATCATCATAAAATTACTTCTTGTTTACTGTATTTGGTTAGGACTTCCAGAAAAATATTTAGTAAAAGTGTGTTAATCGTGTTATACTCTTGTATTTTGTATAAAAGGGACCATCATAATATTTCACCATTGGGTATGGTATTTGTTATGGGCTTGTATTGGAACATTTGTCAGCTTTGTCTTCTATTCCTAGTTTCCTGAGAGTTTATTACTATTATTATTCTATTACTATTCTTATTTTACTATAAATACATATTGAATCATTTTAAATTATTTTCTTCTTTTAAATTAAAATTATTTTATTTTATTTTCCCCTTATGACTAAAGCAAAGCACATGAAGATATTTTCTCATGTTAAACTTTTTTGATTACTTGTATTAAGCTTTGCTGAATAAGATTTGCTGCTATTTTACTTAGAATTTTTCATTTATGATAATATATAAGATTAATCCATAAATTTCCTTTCTCATATTGCCCTTTTCTGGTTTTGGTATCAACGCTATATTAGCTTCATAAAGTGAATTGGAGAGTATACTCACTTTATGATTATTTGAAAGGATTTGCATGTAATTGAAATTATCTGTTTTTTGAAAATAGGCTTCACCTGCAAAAACATCTGAGATCAGTAGGTTTAGGTATGTATGTGTGCAGATTTTAAACTATTGATTCCATTTCTTTAATGGTTCTATATCTTTTGAGATTTTTATTTCTTAAAAATGAGATTTGATAAGATATGTTATAGGGAAAATTGCTCCTTTTACCTAAGTCTTCAAGTTTATTGGCATAGATTTGTATTACTTTGAGTTTTAAGAATTCTATTATGAAAAATTTCCAAACATTCATCAAATAGATTAATAAAATAAACTCCCCTGTA
Source organism: Kogia breviceps (assembly GCF_026419965.1). Taxonomy (NCBI): domain Eukaryota; kingdom Metazoa; phylum Chordata; class Mammalia; order Artiodactyla; family Physeteridae; genus Kogia; species Kogia breviceps. Next base: position 67,303,308 of record NC_081321.1, on the reverse strand, counting down.
CCCATTTGCCAACATCAATTATATATAATTATATAAACATTCTACTGCTTAATTTCATCTATCTTCCTGACACTTTTTTTGGCACAAATATTTTATTTTATTTTGTTTTAACATCTTTATTGGAGTATAACTGTTTTACAATGGTGTGTTAATTTCTGCTTTACAACAAAGTGAATCAGTTATACATATACATATGTTCCCATATCTCTTCCCTCTTATGTCAACCTCCCTCCCACCCTCCCTATCCCACCCCTCCAGGTGGTCACAAAGCACAGAGGTGATCTCCCTGTGCTATGCGGCAGCTTCCCACTAGCTATCTAATCTACACCTGGTAGTGTGTATATGTCCATGCGACTCTCCCACCCCGTCACAGATTATCCATCCCCCTCCCCATATCCTCAAGTCCATGCTCTAGTAGATCTGTGTTTTATTCCTGTCCTGCCACTAATCTCTTCATGACATTTTTTTTCTTAGATTCCATATATATGTGTTAGCATACGGTATTTGTTTTACTCCTTCTGACTTATTTCACTCTGTATGACAGACTCCAGGTCTACCCACCTCATTACAAATAACTCAGTTTCATTCCTTTTTATGGCTGAGTAATATTCCATTGTATATATGTGCCACATCTTCTTTATCCATTCGTCCGTCGATGGACACTTAGGTTGCTTCCATGTCCTGGCTATCGTAAATAGAGCTGCAATGAACATTTTGGTACATGACTCTATTTGAATTATGATTTTCTCAGGGTATATGTCCAGTAGTGGGATTGTGGGGTCGTATGGTAGTTCTATTTTTAGTTTTTTAAGGAACCCCCACACTGTTCTCCACAGTGGCTGTATCAATTTACATTCCCACCAGCAGTGCAAGAGTGTTCCCTTTTCTCCACACCCTTTCCAGCATTTATTGTTTCTAGAGTTTTTGATGATGGCCATTCTGACCGGTGTGAGATGATATCTCATTGTAGTTTTGATCTGCATTTCTCTAATGACTAATGATGTTGAGCATTCTTTCATGTGTTTGTTGACAATCTGTATATCTTCTTTGGAGAAATGTCTATTTAGTTCTTCTGCCCATTTTTGGATTGGGTTGTTTTTTTTTTTGTCATTGAGCTGCATGTGTTGCTTATAAATTTTGGATATTAATCCTTTGTCAGTTGCTTCATTTGCAAATATTTTCTCCCATTCTGAGGGCTGTCTTTTGGTCTTGTTTATGGTATCCTTTGTTGTGGCACAAATATTTTAAAACAAATCCAATAAATCATATATTTTTTTCTGTGGATAATTCACTATGTATTAATTTAAAAATTAATAATAATAATTAAATATCTTCTAATATCCATCTGCATTTAGCTTTCCTCTTTTTTTTATTGTCTTGAATCCATCCTTTGGGGAAAAATTTAAGCTTCTAAGCTCAGTCTGGTTTTCTCTGTAGTTTCTCTCTTAGAATGAATTAGTTTCAGTGCTCATATGGCCTTGTTAGCCATTTTATCTTCATGGTTAAAAACTATTCTGTAATTATAACATTGCATAAGAAAAACTATGCAACTTGAAATTAGAGAATATGAATTATAGTTCCCACTTACTCTCTACATGCAATTTGCAAGTTATTTAGGTCTTCTGCATCTCTGTTTTCTTAATTGGTTCAACAGAGCAAAGTATTTTTATTTATCTCCTACTGAGAATTCAAGAATTAAATATATATTAATATACTTGTAAATTTTTTAATGCTATAGAGAATGTCTTTTTCAAAAGCAATATGAAATGCTGTATTAATTAGTGAAAATTTCTCTGGACTTCTGAATGGAGAACTCAATGTGCATGATCTACTGATGGCATATAAATAGCCCTATCTCTGTATATTAGAGATCAAGTTTTAAGTTTGTCCTATAATATTTGATATGAGCAGAATTTTGCAGAGGAACATAATTTAATAATAATCCTACTGCCGCTGGTTTGGAGTTGGGTAAAAGAGGTGATGATATTTTCAACTCTTAAAGATTTATGTTCTATCCAATGGCAAAAAGAATTCTTTTCTGTCCCAGTATTTATACTTTGAAAATTATAGCAGAGGTGCTAGGACAGTATGTCTCCATACATTTTCCAGCTACCACTTGCAATCTCTTTCATTAATTCTCATACTCATTTTCCTAACCCTCATATTAAAATTTTATACTGGATTCTAGGCTTAAGCCAATTTTTGGTTGTTGAGATATAAATGAGCAAGAGGTGTAAATGGAAAATGTGTTATGTCGTCTTTTTCTACATGCTTGTTTAATTGTGGTACTGGATACATTTGGGTGATGATGGAGTTAATTTAGCTTAGTAAAGAGGAAGAAAAAATGGAGGCAACAAGGGTAACTGGGTATCCTGAGCTTGTATTAGGACATTTGTAATGCTGAAATATGAGAAACTTGTTCCTATTTCCTGCCTTCCTCCCAATCAGTTTGCATATATACAGAAATGTGTTAGTTCCCAAGGGCTGTTTCAAACTCTTACTGTAGGCAAGTATCTGTATGTACATATGTTCATACACATACACACACACACACACACACACAACCCTTTGGCATTTGCAATTTTGCCTTTGTAGCAAAAGATGCGGTTTTAGTCCAAAAAAGATATGATGAAATTGTCTTAGAAATAAAGGAAATGGATGTATTGTCTCTCTCTTCTTCTTCTGTGTTTAGGGTGATATTTGAATCTTAAATGTGTACTTTGCACAATTGCTTGTAACATAAATCAATGTGACAATGGCAATAGCCCATGTCAGACTTTTCATGCCAGTTGATGTCCAGTCATTAAATACCTCTATAAGCCACCATGATGCTTGGAATTGAAAAAGTTATTTTATCACACATTAGTCTGGCAATGAATAAAAGGCCAGTGGCCATTTTGAGTGTTAGACTTTTGTTTCTACAGAATATGTAAAACTATAAAATCGACCCAACTAATAAATGTTTCCACTTCTACAGATACTATAAAGTTGTACCTTTTTTTTTACTAGAACTATAACTCACTTACCATCAAAGTATCAAAAACTTCTGAGTGCTTATTTTTGACAGCACACTGAAGGATAGATATTGAACCATCAACAATGATAAGAAGAAAACTATGCAGGATAAGATATTGACAACCTGCTCAAGCCACCCTAAGATGAAATCTAAATTTACTAGAGCTTATACTACTGCTATTGTATGATTCAGCAGGTATATACCACTGTGACATACCACCTGGGTGTTCTGATTTTTCAGGCAGTTCTTATGACATACAAGTTGCTAACAATATTGAACTTTATCATTGTTTAGAGCTAACTTGCTTATTTTAAAGTGATATATGATCAGGAACAAGATATTACTTAATGTGGGGGAGAGAGAAGTTTTGTGAGAAGTGTCTAGAGGAAGTGAAAAATTGGATGTGGAGAAGGAGAGCACAAGAGGGTTTATGCTCAAATTTGCTTCAATTTACTAGTTTTATAATATCTAAAAAGAGTCCTATAATTAAAAAGTGAAGGTAAATGTTTTCAAAGTGATTTCGGAATACAGAGAATATACAGTGTCATCTCAGGGCTTAGGAGACAAAGTGTGATCTTGGGTGGTTGGTAGTCTTTTTTCAATATCCATGAGGATCATACTGCAGCTCTGACACCATGAGAACTGAAACATTATTAATGTCCAGGAGAACTTCACATCTAGATGGAAATGAGTAGAAAAACTTGAGAGAATGTCTTTGGAATCATAAAATACACATTGGTAACCTTCAAAAATAATTGGAGATTGGGGAAATGGTGGAATGAGTGTTATGGTGCTGAAGTCATTCTCTTTAAAAGTAGAAGGTGGCAAAATAGGGTAATACTAATAACCTAATATATATAAATATAAGTTACATAGGTAAGAAGGGATGGTGTCTCATGATCTTAACAGTCAGTGGTATAGAGGGAGAGAATATTTTTATGTATTGCAAAAGGTTAATGAATTATCTCATAGTCATACTGTATTGAGTACTAAGAAAAAAGCAAAAACAAAATTCTGCTTGTGGGACTTTCTGCAGACTGTTTGAAAATAATTGATATGTAGCTGTTCTAATATCTGTAATTCAATATCTTTATAGTTGAACATCTAAATTTTTTGTTCATTGTTTCATCTGACTTTGACTTATAGTGGCTTCACTTATTTCACATTTGGTGATCTTTGATAGACTTTATAGCTTCATCTTATCCATTGAGAATCTAGCATAACACAAATTGGGAAATCTTTTTTCCTAAGACAATTTACTTCTACATTTACTAGTATCCAAGCTGAGATCGTATCAGCCTCCTGATGATCGTAGTCAGTGGGGAAATCACAGACTCTGTGTCTCAATTTCATTCCATCTAAGATTGAATATTCTCACAGCAGTGTTATTGTTGGAAAATGTCCTCAGAACAACCATTATTAGGACCATGTACCCTTCTAGTGCTGGATCTTTTTTTTTTTTTTTTTTTAAATATGAGAAGATAATTAAAGACCATCTTATATCTTGTGAAACCAACTATGCCTTCTGGGAAGTGTTCTATTTAGGATATAGTTGGACTGTTGTAACAATGGTCTATCAATACACTTAGCCACTTGTAAACATAATGTGCAAAGCAGAAGTAACATTAACTATAAACAGACATTTGTCATCACTATCTCCTGGAGCATTTATTGTTAGAATCTACAAAATAATCTGAAATACTGGTGTGCTATGTTTCCTCTTTTACCTGACATTACTCTTTGCCTTTTTTTTTTTTTCCGGTACGCGGGCCTCTCACTGTTGTGGCCTCTCCCGTCGCGCAGCACAGGCTCCGGACGCGCAGGCTCAGCGGCCATGCATGGCTCACGGGCCTAGCTGCTCCGCGGCATGTGGGATCTTCCTGGACTGGGGCACGAACCCGTGTCCCCTGCATCGGCAGGTGGACTCTCAACCACTGCGCCACCAGGGAAGCCCTCTTGGCCTTTTTTCAAAAAAATCTTGGAAGTCACCAGTTGGAGAGTTTTCAAACAGAGTAAGGCACTTTATTTCTGGGTTTTTTGTTGTTGTTAATCTTAAGGTTTATGGTTTTCTCATTTTTTAAAAAAATTTATACTTGAATAATTATTTGGAAAAATATATTTTAAAAAGAGGAAAAATGACAACTGTAATTCCTTCATATAGAAAAATAGCATTATCATTTTGAATTATTCAATTCTAGCATACATATGCATTTTTACTAATATATTTTCATTTAATATGAATAATTGATAACATATTTTCATTTAGGGAATAGAGTTTTTTTTTTTTTTTTTTTTTTTTTTTTTGCGATACGCGGGCCTCTCACTGTTGTGGCCTCTCCCGTTGCGGAGCACAGGCTCCGGACGCGCAGGCTCAGCGGCCATGGCTCACGGGCCCAGCCGCTCCGCGGCATGTGGGATCTTCCCGGACCGGGTCACGAACCCGTGTCCCCTGCATCAGCAGGCGGATTCTCAACCACTGCGCCACCAGGGAAGCCCAGGGAATAGAGTTTTAAAAAATAAATTTATATGATCAATCTAGAAGTTCAAATAAACTTTAAAAATTGAAACAAAATTTGGCATAAAATTTTAACACCCTAATGTAACCACTCTAAAACTTTAATAAACCCTATCAAGACCTCTAAGTATACCCCCCTACACACGATTTCCATATATAGCATATTATGTAATATCACGTTATACATGCTGTTCTATAACTACCCTTCTCTCTTAATAGTATGTTCTAAACTGCACAGGAACAACTTTTAAGAAAAATTGCAATAAGGATACAGGTCAAGAGAATAGTTTAATTGAGACATTGAAAGCTTAGATATATAACATTTATTCTCATCTTTTCATGAGATCTTTCAAATATGTGCCTTTATAAATCATTGCCATCTGTGATTTGGTTCGTTTCCATTCATTCTTGCATGCATGTATACATTAGGCATTAATTTCACTACTGAGAGTCCATTATTTTGAGTGCTAGAACTAGATGCTGGGAAACAAACGTAGCTCTGCCTTTGAGACATACCAACTCAGTGAAGAGGAAATAGAATTAAATACATATAAAACATATTCATGACCTATATAAAAAACACTGGGGGTACTTAGAGGAGTGGGCAATTCTTCCTAAGGGGAAAATTGGTTTAAAAACCCTAAAGAAGAATATCTTAGTTGAGTCTTGAAGATAAAAGATGTTTGTTTAACTTATGGACTTGTAAGACTCAGGGTGAAGGAGAAGAAATACACAATAGTATCTGGTATTCAAGTAACAGCAAGTTCAATACAGTAAGTAAGTCAAAAGTGTAAGCTTATTAAATTATAGGTAGTAGTGGTAGCATTAAGCAAACCTAATTAACAAGAAAGTTAATCAGGTAGAAAAAGACATTTTTCCAAATTCAAATCATTTTTAGTGATATGTACTCGTATTATCAGACACAGCAATACATATGTATTATATGCTCTCCTGCTATAATGGTGAGATTAGATATTCATTTCAGTAAACACTTGAGTGTGTTTTAATTAAAATGCCTCTGAGAAAATGGAATGCCGCATTTTAAAATAGAATTTCAGGTTGCTATAGTAACTAATAAAACTGCCACTATTTATTCAAAATAACATAAAAAGCATCTTTAAAGATGGTAAATCACTTTCAAAGTATCCTGACCATTAGTTACTGATATTAAATTGAATTGTATTAACAATTAGTTGAATGTTTTATGTGTGAGAAACTGCAGAAAATGTATATAGAAAAACAGAAAATAGAGATACCTTTTAAAAGCTTATGTGTTAGATGGAAACAAATGTTTAATGCACCTTCTACAAAAGAGAAGACGGTTTCTCTTCACTGAACAGATCATCTGTTAAGTTCAAATCATCCAGTAAAATTATTTTTTGTTGTTGTTCCCATGAAAGTATGAAAGCCACTGAAGCATAAGGGTAGCTAAATGAGGGAAACAGTGAGTGACATAAGTGAGTAATGCATCCTGGAAATATGTAGCTCGTATGGTAAAATTCCTGCAGGAATACCTGTCTCTATGTTGCAGACCTTCTGACATTGGAAACAAAAGGCCAACTGCAAAAAGGTTTAAATATTTAGTTTTTTCACAATATAATGAATGCGATTTGAATCTAAGATATTTTCCGATTCAGTTTGAAAGTTACTTTAGTCAAATTAATATATAATCATGTTTGTATTTACCTAATAATGGCAGAGACCATTAGATTATTAAAAAAATTAAGTCAGGAGTTTGAGGTCAAGAATCCAAGTATAAAAGTTAAGAAGAATGCCAGCCAAAGATTTCAGAGACACACTCAAGGCTTGAAAGTAAATTCCAAAAATCACACGTGTGCAAACTACTAGTAGACACCATGATGCCTTCTCTTTTTTGAGAAAGCAGCATATTTGCTCTATTGTTCTAGATGATCTTTCTCTGGCCTTCGTTTCCTCATATTCATTTTCAGGATGGTGAAAATAATGCATACTGCAAATGGACAAATGATTTTAAGGATTCTAGCACAGTGCCAATAATCTTTGGTTTCCTTCTTTTGCCCACTGTCTTCAAGTTTCATAAGATTTTATAAATCCTACTTTGCCACAGAAATTTACAGGAGTGTTTTCACTGAAGGCATAATTTTGAAATAAAGGAAGAGTTTAAAAGTCCTGCATTTTTTTTTTTTTTTAAATGAGCAAACCACGCATGGCAAAGCAAAGTAATTGGTTTCATCGATAAAAAGATGCAAACACTGAGCCTGCGCGTCTGGAGCCTGTGCTCCACAACAAGAAAGGCCGCGATAGTGAGAGGTTCGCGCACCGCGATGAAGAGTGGCCGCCGCTTGCCACAACTAGAGAAAGCCCTCGCACAGAAACGAAGACCCAACACAGCAAAAATAAATAAATAAATAAATAAATAAATAAATAAATAAATAAATAAACAAAAACTCCTACCCCCAACATCTTCTTTAAAAAAAAAAAGATGCAAACAGATTCTGAGATCCTCTGTCTTATTAGTGCTGACATGATTCATTACTTACATTTAAGAATCCCGTCCATATTGTTTTGCTCCTATGTCGTTGTATTTCCTAGAATAGTAAAAGAAAAAATGTATATTTTTTCCTTTATATTGTTTTATTTTTCTTTTTAAAGAATTTGAAAACTTTAGCTGAAATCCTCCTTACATCCTAATGTCTTTCAGGGTTAGTCATTTATCTGTGAGGGTTTTCAGGAATTTTTTATGGAGTAATGGAACAGACATAAGCATTTCTTATTAAATGGCTCCATAAAATGTTTTATGATAATTTGGAATCAGAACTTAATTTTTAAATGTAATTTTCGTGAATTAACTATTTTCCTCATTTGTTCTAGCAATATTTGATGGATAGCACATGTTTTCTTTGAGAAGACAGAGTTAGAAGGTATGATCAGAAGAAAAACTTAAATCCTACCAGAGAAAAGAACTGCTAGGCATTCATAAGAAAATAATATTTTAAAATTAGGACTGGACATTTTATTATTTTTTTTAAATAGTAAAATGAAATAAAATGATGTCTATCAGCCAAAAATTATCCAAGAAACAGATGGCAAGAAAAAAATGTTTTGTGTATCATCAATTAGTTCATGTTAGTGCTAGCATTCCAAGGAAAGAGAAATTCTTTTTAAAAATTTATTTATTTTTCCAATGTTAAAGATAATTACCCTGATATTAAGGTGGTGAAATCAAAGCATGAAAATTAGGTGCTAGAATTAGAAAATTTTGAGTTTTCATCCTATATCCACAGCATATATATTGGATATATTACTTAACTTCTGTAAGACCCAGTTTCCTCAACTATAAAAAGGAGAAAACAGTAAACAACTGTATGTAAAATATGAGATTATATGTGTGACACCTTTAGCAAGCACTGTGTGTTGTTGATCGTAAACAATCAATAAATGTTATCATTACACTTATATTTATTTTTCTCTCAGCATACAGTGTTATACTCAACATAATTAAAATACATTTACTTCATACTTCTACTCCCCTTGGACGGTTAACTCACTGTTGATCAAGGTAAAGCTAGTGGTGAAGCTTCAGGAAAAATATGGTTTTCAATGCCATTTCTACATTTCCCTCAAATTTTAATAATGATTAGAAGAAGATAAAAATATATTGACATATTTATACTTTTTTCCAAGGAATACTATAATATACCAAATAATCAGTTTTTCTTCTAGTATCATATTTCAGTAAATTTTTAAGAGGTGGAGGAGGGAACAAAATGACTACAATTTCCTTGAGTACCTTAGTATTTAAAATATTTGCACATCCTGAATGCATATATATTTAAGACATAGTAGTGTATATTTAGGCCATAAAATGCCCTGAAAAGCATAATGACAGATATTTAAGGATTAAAATATCAAAGGTAATTTTACTACACTATAGGAATATTCCTGAATTCCATCTAATTTTCAAGTAAGTACTTACACCAAGTAACATGAATAATTATATGTCCTCTAAATTTGTAAAAAACCATTTTCATGTATGCACTATATGATTTTAGCATATTAGAGGAAGTGCTTACAAAATGCAGAATGTTTTAATCAGTGTTTTATAAACTATTTGGGGAAAAGCTTGACAGTCAATTGGAGAAAACCAGTTTAGAAAGAGTTTACCACACATTGTTTACTGCATTCAATCCCTATCTGCACACAATAATCACAGTGGTTTTCCATTGTTTCTATATATAGGGCTTTATATTTTAAAAATTTTATGTCTCAGAATGAGTTTCTGAATTATGTTATCAAATTTGTAGATTTCTTTTCTCAAACCAGATTATACATTCCTAAAGGATAGAATTCCTTTTCATCTAACTTTGAATGAACACCAATCAGTACCTGGTACTCATGGCTCCTTGACTGGATTAAATTGAATTGCATGAAAGACTTCTGCAGTCTGATTTTAAGAGACTTAAATTCACATTCTAGCTCTTCTGTAAATAATCTGTGGGTTACTGAACTAGTTGCAAACACTTTGAGTCTCTGATTCCTCAGCTGTGAAATAGGGATCATAACATGCTCTGCCCTGCTGACCTCAAAGGTCTATTTAGTACAATAATATGAATAAAAGTGTGTTGGTTTACCACAAAAGCATTGCTTCCTTTCTAATCAGACAGAAGCTCTCCTTTACCAGCTGATACTAAATTATAGAGCCCAGATTTTACAACGCCAACCCTGGGTGGCAAAATAAACAATCCTATTCCCACTTCCTTTCTCATCAAAAACAAAATAAACTATGTCCCCAAATATTAACTGATATCCTTTTCTATAGAACCAATTATCCAGTAAAATTAAGGAGGTTGCCAAGGACAGGAGTATGGTTATGTCTATTAAAACGCTGAGCCTAATAACAAATCTGGGCAATTTTATTAATTTGATTATTCATTTTAAATTTGCATTGTACTTTGTCAGCTTTGATTTGTGTTTGAATTGGATATTTATGCCTTGTCCTGAACTGGATTTGTGTCTCAATTGGGCAAATTTTTTTAAAACATAAAAAACCTCATAAACCAACTACAAACTTTTATCAGTGCTTTTATGATAGCGTTTCTGGCAATTATTCTACTGAATTGTTTTCACTATGATACTTAACATATACTTGACACTTTTATTGAACTCTCTATAATCAGCTGTGTGAGTGTACCATTTCCTGATGGACATTGGCGGATACAGAGTATAAAGGATAGTACCTAAAAAGAGAAGGAAGCTACTGTATGTGAAGGATTTTCATTTCACTAAAGGAGTAATGACTTTATCCTATAATCAGGGTTTTAAGCAGAAGAATGGTATTTTCAAATTTCTGTGATTCTCCTAGTAGTAATAACCCAAGGTCATGGCAACCCAATACATCAAGAGATTCTGAAATTTCAGTATTGAGCACATTCAGATCCTGTGGTTTAATAAAAAACAAATAAACAAATAGCTTGCTTACATCAGTTTATTGATTGCTTTAAGGTATATTTAACCCAGATGGGACAAGGTACTGGAAAGAAGGCTTAACAGTATTAGTCTTCTCTCAAAAATATCTTCAGACTCCTCACACAAACATTTATGAGCCTCCATTCTTAGCCCACTTTGCTATTATCATTTTTTCTTTGTTCTACTATCTCAAAAGTACTAATTGGCATGCCCCTGACATCTTACCTTAACGCGATTTGTATGTTGTTCTCATTTCTGAGAAGAAGTCTCAGGAACTTTACTGTCCTGTATAATGTATTATGCAATTTTTCTTACTCCGTTTTGTCAAAGTCAGGAACAACTTATTCCAAGAAATATTCTTGTTATTTATTCTTTTCAAGGCTTCTGGCAAATTTCCACATAAAGTTGCTTAATCTTAGGTAAGTTGATGAGGGGGAACAAAGATTTCCACTTAAAATTGTGTGTCTATGGTATGTAGGGGGGCCAAAGAATCTATTAAACGTCAGATTTGGTTTAGAAAATCATGTGGAGGTTGGATGGGGATGAGGCAGGAAGACCACAGAGGATGCTATTTCAATAGTATGAATAAGAGAAGTTAAGTGAATGAAGATAGAGTGTAGAGAAGAGAATTAAAAATTAGTCACCAAATGCAGAAGATGATATTAATAGAAGAGTTGCTTAGTAAATGTGGAAGATAATATAAATAGAAAAGTTGAGGATGGTTGTAACTTGAGCGAAGCTTGGTAAATAATATGACTATTTCTGTCATTCTATGTAGGATCTCGTATATCGCTGGTGGGGTTATAAACTGGTATTTCTTTCCTCCCATTCTCTCTTATACCATTTTAATTAGGTCTTCACTTCCACTACTCCAGTGGAAGTGCTCTTGGAAAGGACACCTATGACTTGTGTGTTGCTATACCCAGATGGTCAATTCTGTTCTCATTTTATGTGACCCCTTAGCAGCATTTGACAAAGTTGATCACTATGTACTCCTTAATATACTTTGTCACTGGCTTTCTGGACACTGAACTCTTGATCTTTTTCTTTCCTCTCTAATCACTCTATTTTTTACAGTCCATCCTCTTGTGAACTTTTAATGTTTGAATGTCCCGAGGGTCAGCTCTTGGTTCTATTTTCTTCTCTACATACAATCACTTCCTTATAGTCTTATCCAGGGTACTCTAACTTTTCTCAAAGTTATATCTCCTGCTAAGAACTCACTCTCAAACTCCAAACTCCTCTCTCTCAAACACAGTATAAAACTTTCTTTAATATAGAAATAGCTCATACAACTCATACAACTCACAAAAAAAACAAAAAACAACCCAATCAAAAAATGGGCTGAAGAGCTAAATACACATTTCTTCAAAGAAGACATACAGATGGCCTATAGGCACATGAAAAGATTCTCATCATTGCTAATTACTAGAGAAATGAAAATCAAAACTACAATGAGGTACAACCTCACACAGGTCAGAATGGCCATCATTAAAAGGTCTACAAATAACAAATGCTGGAGAAGGTGTGGAGAAAAGGGAACCCTCCTACACTGTTGATGGGAATGTAAGTTGGTGCAGGCACTATGGAAAACAGTATAGAGGTTCCTCAAAATACTAAAAATGGAGTAGTTGTGTGATTCAGCAATCCTGCTCCTGGGCATATATCTGGACAAAACTATAATTAAAAAAGATACATTCATTCCTACGTTCATAGCAGCACTATTTACAATAGCCAAAACATGGAAACAATCTAAATGTCCATCAACAGATGAATGGATAAGAAGATGAATATTATTCAACCATACAAAAGAATGAAATAATGCCTTTTGCAACAACATGGATGGATCTAAAGATCATCATAGTAAGCCAAATAAGTCAGAAAGAGAAAGACAAATACCATATGATATCACTTATATGTGGAATGTAAAATATGACACAAATGAACATATCTACAAAACAGAAACAGACTCACAGACATAGAGACAGACTTTTGGTTGCCAAGGGGGAAGGGGGTGGGGAGGGTTGAATTGGGAGTTTGGAACTAGTAGATGCAAACTATTATATATAGAATGGATAACAACAAGATCCTATTGCATAGCCCTGGGAACTATTGATATATTCAATATCCTATAATAAACCAAAATGGAGTTCTTACTCAACTGAATTTTCAATGGAATTAAATTCTTCCCTGTCCCTGCTCAACAGTCCTTCCAATACTCCTAAACCTATTATACTTTTTCCCCCATAATGCTTATCACCTTCTAGCAAACTCTGTAATTTATTTATTATATGTATCATCTGTAGTCTACACCTGAATGTAAACTCTGTGAAGGGAATACCTTTGTTTTCATATGGATACAAAATGATGCTTCTCACAATATTTTTTCAATAAATACTTGCTGAATGAATAAACCATTTCACAAATCATTTTGACATTGTGTTGTGATATAGAACAGTCACATACTCTCCAATAATTCCACTTCAAATTACATATACCCCAAAGAAATAATAGCATATTTGCACTAGGTGATATATACAATCCAAAATATATATGGGATTCCTATAACTCAATAGCAAAAAAGTAAATAAGCCAATTTTAAAAATGGGCAAAGGACTTGAATAGATGTTTCTCCAAAGAAGTCATCCAAATGGCCAATAAGTATATGAAAAGATGTTCAACATCACTAATCATCAGGAACATGTAAATCAAACCACAATGAGTTATCACCTTATATCTTTTAAGATGGCTATTATCAAAAAAACAAAAGATTGCAAGTGTTGGCGAGATTGTGGAGAAGTGGAACCTTTGTAGACTATTGGTGGGGCTGTTAAATGGTACAGCCACTATGGAAAACAAAATGAAGATTACTCAAAAAATTAAAAATAGAACTACTGTATAATCCCATAATAGCACTTTTCGGTATATATCCAAGAAATTGAAATCAAAATCTAAAAGACATATCTGCCCTCCTATGTTCATTACAGCACTATTTACAATAGCCAAGATATGGAAACAACTCAAATATCCATTAACAGATGAATGGATAAAGAAAATATAGTATATACATACAATGGAATATTATTCGACCTTAAAAAGAAGGAAATCTTGCCATTTGCAACAACATGGATTAACCTGGAGGACATTATGCTAAGTGAAATAAGCTGGTCACAGAAGGAAAAATACTGCATGATTCTACTTATTTAAGGTGTCTAAAAAAGTCAAGAAATAGGAATAGTAGGAAATAGTCAAGTATAGGAAAATATGCAATGAATCTTAGTAAAAATGTTGAGTGAAAAATGCAGGTTCAAACAAACTACATATGGTGATGATAAATATAAAACTCAGAATACAGATTTGATTAGGAAAGGAATGCATAGTAAATACAAAGTAACATTAATGTTATAGTTTTCAGTTGGGGTTGGATTTATGGTACTGTTTCTTTTTATAAAGAAAGAAAATAAGACAGAAAGAAGACTATATATGAACCAATGCTAATAGTATATCATGAACTGTATGATATTTTATAATAAGCCATGGATCTAATTATCTGCACTTAAGTTCCAATTGGAATTTGGGGAGAAATTGTTTATATTTCCCTTGGTTGTGCTTCAACTGGCATTTTATTCTCGTCTCATTAGAAGGCCTAGGACTCTTCAGGGCAATTATCTTTCACTTCCCTGTCCTGGGTGTCTCAATTCTTATAGGAGCATGCTCAATAAGCTATTTGAATAAAGTTGTATCTGTGTCATAGAATTAACAAATCTTTAAGTGTGATCCAGAATACCAGAAGTTCAAAATACTACCCTATTCGTGTGGTTTCAAAAAGTGGAAATGTATTCTCAGCATATAGGTAGGGGAATTTGGTTCAGCAATGTACTCTCCTTAAAAGTAGTCAAAAGCAAAAGTAGTTTAATTTTAATGATACCAGATACTCTGGTTTTTGAACTAATTTAGAAAAAAAAGTAGAAATATGAGTAATTAACTACATGGATGAATTAAAATGAAAACAGCTACCAACGTGATGAAATAATATTTAAAAATCAATTTCTTTGAAATATTGTCAAATTTAATTTGGGATGTTTTGGCCACTAAGAACTGTCATTTGGCTCTCTAAGTGCAAATGTTCATTTTATTGCTTTTAAAATATTTACGTGCATTTTAAAATTCATCAGTATCTTGGTTTATGAATTTTATTTTATCCTATTGACATAATACAGCAAATGTGATGATGATACTATACTGTTTAGCTATGACACTTTCTGGAAATAATAATTAAAAAATATTATCATGAATGCACGCAATAGAAAACCAATGAAAAATAAAATCCAGATCAAATAATTGGCATAATTTAGGAAAGAGCCTAGAGTTTTAGTCTTTATTATTAGTCATATTTTTCTCATGGAAGAGACTTATGAAATATACCTGTAATATTCATAATAGTTCCAGGAGAATAATAGGAGTTTAATGTTTCAAAACATGCTTAGCAATACATGAATAATATGCCGCAAATTATGTAAAAACAGTTATAATTATTTTAGAATCAAAGGGTAGATGATAAATAGGAAAAGCCAAGTTTTTTGGCTGGGAAATATTTTATTCTTTCCATAAGGTGATAGAAAGTTTACTCTATCACTTTCCTGGTTCTTTACACTGAAAAGGACTAGATAAAATGAACATGAAAAATTGTCTCTAGTGATAAAAATATAAATGCCATACTAAAGACTTAGTAAAAATTTCTAATGAAGAAATGGTTTATAATTTTATTAAGTATGTTAATTTTATGCAAAAATTTCCATCTTTATTTTAAAGTATTAGTTAAATTAAAGTGGGTTTATATTTTAATATTTAAAAAAATACTCTTACATTTCACATGGAGTCAATGCCCCAAAATAAAGTGGGTTTTTTTTTTTTTTTCCCCTAGAGATGTTAGCCAAAATTAGCATTGACCATTATTATAATATAATTAATTCAGATGACAGTGGTCAGCAAAGCAGCATTAAAATCATTTATCATATTAAAGAAGTATTTTCTCATGTTTAAATTAAATATAGGATACCAGAGTTATTATAATATACTAGGAGTTCTTACTCTATCAGCTCAAAACTCCCTATATCTTCACAGTGCATAATCTGTTTGATATTGATAAACAACTTGCTGATTATTTCTTATATTAAACATAACTACATTTTGGATCAATAAGAAAGCTGTAGCCCACTGGAAAAGAGAGAAGAAAACCAAATCATAGTGTGTTAACTGATTTGCAGGCTCTGAGCTGTTACCAGCTGCTGCTCTTAATAATAAATGAAGTCATCACTTTCAGCAATCTGGAAAATAAACTGAAATAATTATGTTTTCAATTTTGATTTAACTGAAAAACAGTTATTGGGAAGGGAAAAAACATTCTCCCAACTGAAAAAAAAACTGTAGTTCACTGACAGCCAAGTCAAGAGTGTATTTTTTACAGTGGCCTAATTTATTGGGTTGCCTATCCACTGAAGTGAAGGCAACCTCAGAGGGCCTTAATTCAGAGGTCCAAGAATAAAACTCAAAAAGCTCTATATTTACAGTCACCAGATATTACTTAAAGGCACTGTTTTTAGATTAATACTCATTTCTGACCTACTTTATATAAATATCTAACATTTTTAAACACTTTAACTTGCTTTTCTGGTACAGTAAATATCACATTTAATCACCAAAATATACCTGAAAGAAGGTTGATGCTATTATGATCCCTATTTTAAATGTAAGGAAACAAATTTATTCACTTGCCCAAGGTCACATAGTAAATGACAGAACGTGAATTTCTACAGCCTTTCTGATTCAGACCTTGAGATTTTTTTACCCCTGTGATGCTGACTTCCTATGTGCTCATTATTAAACCACTATTTACCCACAACTCTAGTGAGTACTATTCATGTTGCAGACTATGTAGCTGAGATGATGCACTGAAGTATCCAACTTCTGTACACATACTTCCAATACTTTTTAGACTTTTGATTTCAAAGAGCTAACACTGGAACACATAACTTTTCTATGTATTTCACTAAGCAGAAAATAACTAGGAATTAGTATTTACCCTCTTCTAATCAGGGAACTAAAATACAAATTAAGAACAATATAAACTTACATAGTCAAAGCCTTAAGTATGTTCATAATATATGTTCATAATATAAAAACAATATGTCAACTGTAACAGGTTAGATTTTTCTAGGGAAGTATCAATAGTAAGAGTTCTGGAGTCTGTTTTAATTTAGAGTCTGTTTTTCCTTACTAACAATAGCACCTATCTCATAATTAGCTTTGCAAATTTAATGAGCTACTGTATGTAAACCCCTAGGCACAGTGGTTGTGACATAGACTAGTTCAATTAGTGTTCAATAAATGTTAACTAGTTTTAAAACAAAATTGCAAATATGGCAGAAATAATTGCTTGTTTTATAAATAAGTCTTACAAATTAATGAGAAAAAATAAAATAAATTATAACTAACATAGAAGTAGGCAAACAAAAGAGGAAATATAATTAGTACATAAATAGTTATTTTTAAAAATTCAACCTTGGTCATTATCAAACTAATGCAAAGTAAGGCAAAATGAAAAAGCATTTCTTGTATTCATTAAGCATAATATAATAAATAATATTTATACTGGAGAATATAAAAGTAGTTTTATCCTTCACTGATGGTGACCTTGTAATTATACAACTGTATTAGAAATATATTAGGTAATATCTATTAAAAGGAATCTTTATGTTAATAATCTTTAATCCAGTAATATCTGTACTGTGGATCTTATCTAATGAAATAACCCTGATATAAAAATAAATACATAAATATACTCTGATAAGGGACTCTTACATAAATGATAGTTTATATAAGAATATTACAAACTATTAAAAATAAACATTATGAAGAATCTGTAGCAAAAAGGAAAATCCTTGGAGTTTTAAGTGAAGAAGAGAGTAGAAATTGTAAGTATGTAAAAAAGATAAAAGAAATCCTAGCCTGAGATACAACATCATGTCACACTAGTTGTATTAAATTGGTAGCATTCTGAGTGACTTTTTTCTTGCCTCTTTCCATATTCTGTAATATGGTTACAATACTTTTATAATTTTAAAATACATATTATAATATAAATGATATTAAATAAATTTGTGATTATTTACATTGTCTACATTGGAAAGTTATATTGAGAAACTATGGTGGCAGCCCAAAGAGGAAATATATCAAAATTGTCTGAGAAGTAATTTTTAAAGCCTCAAAACAACCACAAATAAAAAGCACAGTTTCTTTGCCTATATTTAGGTATAAAAATTTATAAATTGAAAACATTAAGAAGAAATACCGGGCCTCCATATGAGTTAAAAGTAGAAAGACTAGACAAGAACAGCACAACATATATTATTTCATATATGAACAGTAAACAATATAAAAGAATATTTTAGTCTTTGGGAACTCTGTAAATAAAAATAATGCCTACATTCCTTTATTGTCTATCACAAATCAGGCATTATGCTCCACATGGGATAAAAATTTAAAAGATTTAAACATAGAATGTCCTTTCAATAAGTCTGAGGCACATTTAGGGAAAAAAAGTTAGTTGAGTTTGGGAGTTTAGAAAACACATTGTGGAGGAGTTTATATCTTAGGCAAATTTTGAAGGATGAGGAATGTATGATAAACCAAAAATGCTAAGAGGAAGAGAATACAGCATGAGCAGAGATATTATAGAAAAAATATCATAGAAGAGGTAGTTTGGTATTATTATAATGTAAATTACCAGACAGGAGTAGCAAGAGATGAAAACAAGGAGATAGGTCATGGAAAAGCATATGTGAAATATTTAGGAAATAAGCTCACTAGTTCCTCTCTTGCTCTGGGCCATGGACCTCTGATTACCCAACAAAAGTAATTAACTGACTTCCTTTCAAAATTGTATATATTAATAAATGCACTCGATTATTTTGCATACAATTTTAGATAGCTCACTGAGCATCCAAAATCTATTAACTAAGTCTGAATCCTGTGACAAGTGAAAAACAAAACAAAATAAAGCAGCAAAAACTAATCTCATTAATTAAGCAAAAATTATGTCAGAAAAAAAGGAGCTGTAATTTCTTTACCAGAAAGTCTACCAGTAAATCTTGCTTGTTCTAATTCTGAAATACATTCCAAATCAATCCACCTTTTCTCACTTCCAAAGCCCCCTCCCAGACCTAAACCACTGTTTGGCTACCTAGAAAACCTCTTAGTATCATTGTTTCCATTTTGCCTTCCTATAATCTATCTGTACTCTGCACTGCAGCCAGAGTGATCTGTCTAAAAGGCATACCAATTCATGGTACCGCTGATTAAAACTCTAAAGGCATTTTATTGCACTTTGATTAAAACCACAGCAAGTACCAGGGTCCAGAAGACTGGTGCTCTGGCCAGGAATGACATCCCCGCCTCACCTGATACCCTCTTTCCTGCTGTGCCTGAGCTCTAACCCACTGGCTTCTTTATCCTCTTCACCTCCCATTTTTTTCCCTATCTCAGGACTTTGAATCTGCTCTTTCCTCTGCATTATATGCTTCTCCCAACCTTATCATGATTGATTCCTTCCTAGAATAAAAATCTCAGCTCAAATATTTACCCCTGAGAAAAGAATTCCTTAATAACCCAATCAAAATTACCCTGCTACCCTCCAGTCACTATTTCAATAATGTATTTTTATAGCAATTATTAATGTCTGATACACTGTGATTGTATGATTATTTACATTATTAGTCATTTTCTCTCTCTCCCCACCCCACACACCCTTAAGTAGAATTTGACTGTTTTCTTCTCACCATTCCTATCTGCTTGGCACACAGTAGGTAGTCAACAAATGTCAGTTAAATCAATTTCTCTAAATAATTGAGACTATGTATAGTGCAGTATTTAGACTAAGTCTAAAATATTAGTTTCCATGTGTGTCCTGAACAAATGTGTTAAAGGAATGGATGATGTCTTTTAGTATTGTTTCATGTTGACATTTCTGAGATGAACAATTAACCTTTGCAGATGGATTTAGGTTTACATATAGTACCATAATTTGTTGTTCAATTACCCCTTTTAAAGAAATGACTTGAGCAATTTTGCTTAAAAGTTTGAAATTTCTATATATTTAAAGGGAACATAAAATTCTCTGTATTCTTCCTAACTTCTCGGCCAAGTTGTTTTTCTGCTTATTTGAAGTATAAAACAAACATAGCTGAAAACTGTTTCTCAACATTGCTACTTAGTAGGTACCATACAGTCAGTCCCAAATATTTGGAACTAGTGAAATAAAAATTTGAAATTGTAGATATTTAAGTGCTAGAAAAACAATGATTAACATGTAGCATAACTTCTGTTTTTAAAAATGCATTTTGAAATATGGGTGGTGTGACCATATGTTTTGGTGTGCCTGAGATAGTCCTAGTTTGTTTGCTGTCTTATCTTTATTATTTATACTTTTATTCTCAAAGTGTCTCAAAAAGTATGGCAAATTATACACTAACTATAACTATGGGTAATATTTAGCTTTGGTAGCATTATTTGTCAAACAGTGAGGAAGGATAATAATAGTCTCTACTTTTATAGGTTGCTGTATGGATTAAAGAATTTAGTGCATGTAATGTGCTTAGAAAAGTACCTGGCATATGATGCATGTGAATAAATGTTAGCCATTATTATCTAGTTCTGTTGGAAAGGATGGATGAGCAAAAGCTGGCCAGTTAGGCAGAATGACAGCATTTAGCGGATCCAGAAGCACTGGCCCTTCACAGATATCTTTTCCTATTCAGTTGTGTTCAATTTTTCACCTGATTTTTCTATGTAAATGGAAGCCAAATAACCACCCAGATCACCTGCAGTCCTTTAAAATGATTGCTTCCCTTGTAGGTAGATTTTCCTGGCGTTTGACTTCAGTAGGAACAGGTTATGCTGAACAAAAGACTTTGAAAAAATATAACATATGGACATTATTTGGAATATAGTAATACAATTTTTTTCATGTGGGGAAGGAATTGGACTTTGGATAGTGTAAGAACTGGAAGACTGAGGTAATCTGTTTGAATAGAGGTTTGGTGCATTAGTTAATATAGCTCTTCTAGGCCTCTTGTTTTAGAACGGCATTCATTTATTTACCTTAGGTAAATCACTATCAGATGGAATAGACTCAAATGAAAGTATATGTATTACATTCACAGCTAACACCAGAGGGCTGTACTATTCGTGTGTTCAGGTCCTGTGTTTTATAATAAAAAAGGATTTGGGGATTCCTCTTTTAGAATCTCCAAGAAGCAAAATTTAAGAAATATAACTCCTTTGTTTTTCTTTAGGGGAAACACAATTTTGTCGTTCAATTTATGCATGGAGAATTCAATCCTAATAAATATGAATCAGTTTACATAAATTTCCCAGGAAACATCTCTAGTAGCAGAAACAAAATTGGTCAGGAGATCTTCACTCTTGAATATGTCATTATTTATTTCAGAATGCTAAGTTACCATGGTATTTATAATTCTTCTTCATTTATAAATTAATTACAAGAGGATTTTGGAAAAAATGCTGACTTATATTTGTCTTTTTATATTCATTGGTCCTTAGTTTACATTGTTATCCAATTCTAAACATATTCTTCTGTAAGCAGATCTTTTCGGGAAATCTACAGGCAAAACTATCTTGATCATTGATAGAGAAGCGCTGGTTCTTCTACTTCCAAATTTTGTCTCAGGACAAAGAATATTCAATGCTGACTTTTAGTCCACATTTCCTCAGACTATTGTCTTCCTTGCTCAGACTATTGTATTTGTGGGAAATGTTTTAATTTTATTTTTTTAATTTATAAAAAGTGTCAAAGTGACAAATATGGTGCACTTAAATTGTTCATTACAGTGCAAAAATAGATCCTTAATTTGAATTTACAATCAGTATCAGTGGCTTGGATTTATAATACTTCCTATAGAATAAAACAAAAAGTAGAGATCATTGCTAATTAATTGGTTGTGAAATACTCTGAACCAGTGGAAAATTATCTGGTTTGTGGATGACAGAAATCCTGTATTATTGTAAGGAGTTGGAGGATGATGGCTTATCATAAAAGGATGCTACTGTGAAAAACAAGAAACTGATGACAGATATTCTGAAAGTGACTAAGAAAATGACAGCCGAGGCAAAGAGAACTCCTAAGAAATAACATGTCTGATATAAGATGTCAAATAGTAACTTCTACATGAGATTGGATTTGTATTGGGTTAAGCCAATATAAACATCTTATGGAAAATCCCAAGTGAACTTTTTGGCCAAGACAATACATCCAGCAAAATTGATAGATTGTTGATTGTGAAATGAATTACTGAAGATTTGATTAGACTCCATTGAAAGAGCAACCAGGAAAAATGTAATGTTACTGCTTTGTCAAATTAACCATTGGATTATTTTAGATATTGACTCTCTTCTACATACATGAAGGCTGGAAAACAATTGTTGAACCCCCTATCCAGTCATTTTTAGTGCATTATCTGAGACCAACCTATAGAATTGCTACCTGCTAGTTTTGGAGATGATTATCAATTTGGATCATGCATTTGTTCATTTATCAAATAATTATAATAATAAACATAAAAGAGCAGGCATTTATTGTGCAAAACTCTGGAGATTCACTTTTGACAGAATAACTTGTTTTCTTTGGATAATATGAAATACTTTTTGGATCAAATGGCATACTGGTAACATGGGCTTAAAAAGTTGGGTTTGTTGTTTAATTCTCTCAAGTTAGAGTTGATTGATTATTTTTTCATCTATCTTATAGAAAGAACGAATTGATAAGACTAAGCAAATATCCAGAAATATTTTATCACAGTAAAAGCACTACTGATAACATTTATTGAGCTTTCAACACGGGTGACGCTATATGTTAAATCGTTCCTCACAACAACCTTAGGTCAGTTGTATCAGAGTAGGGTAATCTACTTTAACAAATGGCTTATCCCAATGGTTCAGTTAAATAGTCAAAGGGGATTATTCCTGGTAGATGGACAGAGGTACGCCCACATTCACCAGCCATCAGCTGGTGAAATCAGAAAGAAAGCATGAAGGAAAAACACTCTCTCCTTAATAATCTTGGTCCAGAAGAGACAAACATTACTTCTGTTCCGATTCCTTCAGTTAGAACCAGTAACATGGCCACACCTGGCTACAATGATAGCTGAGAAATGCAGTCTATAGATAGGCAAATCTTGCCCAGCAAAACCTGACTAACATAGAAGGGGAGAGAGTTGAACAGCTAAGCTACCTGCCTAATATGTGTTAATGTGATCCACGTTTTACTGATGAGGAAATTGAATCATAGAATTGTTGAGAAACTTGCTCAAGATTACAGATCTAATAAGTGGTATATTTGGGAATTTCACTGAGAATGTGCTGCCTTTCATTTCTCATCTCTTAATTCTCAACTACTATTTAAATTAATTTATAGTAAATTGCAAGTTGCTTTTAAAATTCCCTTAGTTTTCTCATGTTTATATTTTGTTTTTCCCTAACTAGCATTTATACTTAATAGCAGAGACTCTGCTTCTTTCTGTTTTTGTAACACTCTAATATTTTTGAGGCTCTGAGATCACTTCAACTCATAATTAATGTTCAGTAAATCTTATCTGAATGTCAGATTACAGGTTAATGTTTAACCTAATTTAGAAACATAGGGCATGATGTAGGAACTGATGTAAGAAAGGAATGGAAGTAATGGCTGAGTTCAGCGTCTTGGCAAATTTTCAGAAATAAATTACAAAGTTAAACTACTAGCATAATCTCTGATCTAACCAAGGAAATGATGCATGTGACGTAACCTATAACTAAACTTTGTTTTTCTTTTGGTATCATTTGAAAAGGTCCTTTCTAAATAAGCTGTTAATATTGTATGGTAAATAAAGGAATGGTTGCTATACAATGCTTAAACTTATTTTTAAATGCATCAAGGTCTGACTAAATGAATAAAAGCCATACATGTATGTCAAATTTTTTCAGAAACAATAGAAACATGTTTCCAACCCAAAGGAACCAAATTTATTATGCAGGTAGTAATAAAAACACACCATAGTTAAAAGTACTCTGATGGCCAGGAATAATTGTTAACTTACTGAATAATCTTTAAAAATGTTTTATATAACATTTCCCCGCCAATTTCTGTAGAATATTTTAAATCTAGACTTAAATAGGCAAATGTGTTGAATATGTTCTTTTGGAAGGGAGAGGTCAGATTCCAGACATGATCATATCACAATTGTAGAATTCATGGGAAATATTCAAGAAAAATTATATGAACCACTCTAAAATTTTCCAGGTTGACTACATGTTGAAAGATAGAGATAAACCTTGGAATTAAATGAATGTTGGATTTTATATAGGACATCGGGAAAAGCAATGTCTTTGTAAAAGACAAATTTAAGTGGTCCTTATTTTGACACATTGAAATGCCTGGTCACTATGTTGGTGAATTTAGAATTTTCTTTATAGATTGCTTTCAAATCTTGAACATACTATTTCCCCAAATTTAGGCCCTTTGACCTTTGAAATTTTTACCATTTTGCAAATTGCATTAACTATTATTTACTAAATACTATATTTAAATCAAGTTTTCTTTTTTCACTTAAAGAAATTTATTTTAAAGGAAAACTTTATATCATGCCTTTAAATAAAAAAGCATCAATTTTAAAAAATAAAATATAAAAAGTAATAAAAAAATAGAACAGTTAAATTAATTAATTAATTAAAATAAGATTTATTAAATTTTTACTTTAACAAGTATGCAAAATTTTTCCAGATAATTATTACTTGAAAAACATATATTATCAAATCTGGAAAGGTGTTAAATAGAGACAAATAAGCAACAAAGTGAGATTTTCCTTTTGAAATAATTAGAAAGATTGAAGAGAATATTTGTCTCAGTATTTGATTTAAGTTTTTTCACATTGTGTTCACATAAATGAAATCATCTTTTACCATCAGTGGTATGATCCACAATTGGGATGTATCAAGAAAATGTACTGAAGATTTTATTGGTGTGAAAAGCATTAGTGTTTCTAAGGGGATTTGACTACATCTTGAGCTTTTGTGTTACTGCTACAAAGAACAAGAAAATTGGCTTACTTATTGACAGTAAAATAGGTCGTGAATTTTTGCTACAGCCATTCTCTCTGCCTCAAGTATCTTCACTCCCATTTCTGCCTGTTAAACACTTCTTCATCTTTAAAATCCCAAATTTGGTGCCACCTCTTCTAAGAATTCTTTCATGATCACATTCAGCAAAACTTTTCTTCTTGGTTTATGACTATTGACCTAGAATCTCATCTGGTTTAGCGTATGTCCCAGAGTTTTCGCTTTTTAATTATTACCAATAGTGCATTAAAATAAACTGACATGCAATTGGTTGACTCCACTCTGCCTATTTTTTACCGCCATATTTTCTAGTAGTATCTGAAATACATGTGCAGTGCACAGAGTTTTCACTTCAAAGTGCACATAAAATGGAAAAACAACCAGTATCAATCTTTCTCTTTTCCACTGCTTTTTCCAGGCACAAGTTAACAAACACCTGTCTTCATGGGCAGCATGAAGAGCAAGACCTTCTGGGCCTCTGTTGGGCACTGATGTGACCATCAGCTGTGTCATGGCCCATTCACAGCCTGTAAGATACGTGAAGCTGTGTGAGAACAGTTAGCATTATCAGTGGGAAATTATAGGTTAGCTGTACAAAATGTGAGCAAGAAAAAGAGCCTGAGCCCCATGGTTTAGAGAGCATAGAGATTCTGAATGTTCTTACTTCTACAGTTTTGCCATTTATTATTTGATATAAATATATAGTATTAAAATATGCATTTATTTTATGTTTGTTAACATTTTGAAATTTTGTTTGCTTACATTTAACATCTGCCATGGGCCTCATGATGATATCAATGGCCCATGAAAGTAAAAAGCCATAAAATCTGCTTAAGAGCCATCAGCATCTACTTCAAATGTAAGTCTTCATTTTAAGAAGATGGTGCCCCACAAGATGAATAATTAACTCACGTAGCTGTAGAAAATGTGTTATGGATTTCTCTCAAACCATGACTTTTATTTAGAGCAAATAACTATTCTTCTAAATTAATTTCACATTTTTCACCAAATTTCTTTTACATGTACAAAAGGTAAAACAGTCTGTCACTTTTAATGTGTTGCTCCATTAGCAGAACTTTGGGAACAAGTAGAGGATAATTGTTTCATATTAACGATGACTTTTTCGTCAGTGTTAACTGATGCTTCAGAGAGAAAATCAGTTGTTGAATTAATCTACTGCTTTTATTTCACGAATTCAAAGTAAAGCATTGGGAAGTTCATTTTGTACAAAGTGAAATACCTGACATTGTTATGAGTACTACTATAAATTCAGTTTAAAAATTCAACATTGAATGTAAAATTTTTGGTTTTGTAGTGAAAATTCAAACACAAATTTTGATGGAGCACAATGTCATGGAAAACCTGTTTTCTTATCAAATTCAGAACCCTCAGAGGAGTAATGTGGTTTGATTTTGATTGTGGTGCGCACACAAATTTATAATTGTGTAGAAACAAGCTGTGATATTCTACCAATCAAAATAAAATTGTCCATGTTCACAAATACTTTTTTATTATACACTGTTACCTAATTAAACTATTTTACAGTGAAGCTTACAGCACAGCATTATGTGCTTTCTTTCTTCGTTGCCCATCATCAACTGGATTTTTAAAATTTTGAGCCTTTGATGAAACTACCTTGTAAAGTAAGTACCTTAGAATAATATTGAGTTTATTTTATGAATTTTTGTTCTAAATTGGTTGCATTTGGCCAAAATCATTTGGAAGCCTAAAACCAATAAATAATGCAATAACAATCTACAGCTTTTAGAACTCTTAGTAAGTTACAATTACTGAAAATGACACTTGCAAACAGGAATTCATTTGTTTCCTACAAAAGCAAGGGAGGAAGTAAACAAATTAGATGATGGAAACATAAATAGTATATGAGATATAGTTTTGAAATAGGGTAATTATTATTATATATTGATTTGTCTTAAGACTCTTTGAAGGAATTTGTATACTTAATTGAATAAACTTACATTCTATGCCAAAACTAAATTAACTCGAGAAGCCTAATGATTTTGCAGCATCTAAATTTTGTGATGTTTAGAAAAGTAAATATAGAGTTAATTTATTGTTTAGTTTCCTGTAAACTGTAAGAAAAATTTTCTCTGAGTTAAGGCAAAAAAGACAAGTACATTTGAAAATATGTGGGTTGAAATAATTATCTATTACAGTATAAAAAAATAGAAGTTAGAGTATCCTCCATTTACCAGAATCTTCTCTGAGTTTCCTTTACCTCAGTACCTATCAGGAGATTATTTCCTCAAAGAAGATTATGGTCTCTAGAAGAGATTTAATTAAACACGTCAACCATTTCAAATGTACCAACCATAAATGCAATTTTGAAGATAATTTGCAGACCACTTTATGAAAAAAAGAGAGACCATTGATTCTTCAGAAAGATAGAAGACATGACATTAGAATAAGATGTTTATAGATTTCAGTAAAGTTATGCATATTTACCAAGAATAATTTTGCTTATGGAGTATATCAATGATTTTTAAAAAACTATTAATTGAAGCATATGTGTACAAGTTCACAAATAACATGTGTACAAATCCAGAGTTTCACTAATTGAACCCAGTGATGTAATCAAGAAACAGAACACTACCAAGAACACATAAGCCCTCTTTATGCCCCTCTCTACTTGCTATTAAGTTATAGATCCATTTTGCCAGTTTCAAATTTTGTATAAATGGACTCATACACTATGTAGTCTTCTTTATTTGGCTTCTTATCTCAAAATATTGATAATAATGTTTCCATATTCCCTAATATTTATAGTTCTGATTAACACATTCTCATTACTGTATAGATTTCCATTATGTGAACGTACCAAATTTACTTACACATTCTAATTTTGATAGACATTTTGGTAATTTCCAATTTGGGCTTTTGAAAAAAAGTGCTTTATGAATATTTCAGTGTATGTTTTAGTGTATTTTAGTCATAAGGTCATATGATTATAGTTATAACTATTTTATATATCAACCAAAAATAATTAAAATTTTAAATCAATATATAAATATTTTAAATTATGTGATTTAATTTTAGGTCCCCTTATGCTCTCAAAACTGTCCCAGTTTGAACAATAAAATAAATGATCACATTAATAATAACATGTTCTACTTTATTTTATCAGACTGCAAATAAGAAACTATTTTGTTTTGTGTGCTTTTTGTTCCCCAAATAAAAGGACACAATTATTTACTATGAATAAAACATTTATGCAATTTGCAATTTGCTTTGACTGTAATTCAAGTTGAATACAGTTCAAGATGGATCATTAACAGAAAAGTAAAATGTTCCTTGCCATTAGTAAAATTTTTTTTCAAGTAGTGACCAAATCCAATTTCAAGTGAGTAATCAGAAGCACGAAAAATAATTTAAAAACTAAAATGATTCACTTTCAAAATCAATTTTATTTAATGGGCAAATGATAATATTGAAAAAGAAATAACATAATTCAATATTTTGAACACTAAAATTTTTCATACTTGAAACTACAGCTTAAAATATTATTGTGGTAAGTATAAGTTAACATTGTGTTATTAAAGGGAACCCTCTTGCACTGTTGGTGGGAACATAAATTGATACAGCTACTATGGAGAACAGTATGGAGATTCATCAAAAAACTAAAAATAGAACTACCATATGACCCAGCAATCCCACTACTGGGCATATACCCTGAGAAAACCAGAATTCAGAGTCATGTACCACAATGTTCATTGCAGCACTATTTCCAATAGCCAGGACATGGAAGCAACCTAAATGTCCCTCGACAGATGAATGGATAAAGAAGATGTGGCACATATATACAATGGAATATTACTCAGACATAAAAAGAAGTGAAATTCATGTATTTGTAGTGAGGTGGATGGACCTAGAGTCTGTCATACAGAGTGAAGTAAGTCACAAACAGGAAAACAAGTACCATAGGCTAACACATATATATGGAATCAAAAAAAACCACAAATGGTTCTGAGGAACCTAGGGGCAGGACAGGAATAAAGACGCAGACGTAGAGAATGGATTTGAGGACACAGGGATGGGGAAGGGTAAGCTGGGATGAAGTGAGAGAGTGGCATTCACATATATACACTACCAAATGTAAAATAGATAGCTAGTGGGGAGCAGCTACATAGCACAGGGAGATCAGCTTGGTGCTTTGTGAACACCTAGAGGGGTGGGATAGGGAGGTTGGGAGGGAGCTGCAAGAGGGAGGGGATATGGGGATATATGTATCCATACAGCTGATTCACTTTGTTATACAGCAGAAACTAACACAACATTGTAAAGCAATTATACTCCAATAAAGATGTTAAAAAAAACTTTACATACAATATTGTAGAATGAAAGACTTCTATTTGAGGTTTTTTGCTAACTATTCTTACAAACATTTGTAATTAATTTTTTTATATTTAATAGCTTTCTTTCCTTTAGTAAATAAATAAAAATCTTTTGAGATAATCATTATATAGCTAAGTATATTGGAAATATCCAAGTTCTAATCTTCTCACTTCTTATGAAGTGAAGTGCTTTGTGGTTGTGTATTTTAGATGCATGTTTTAAATTTTGATTGTCAAGGCATTCCAAAAATGGCAAATACAGCATTGTCCAGTTATATCATAGTTTTCAGTGTTAACTGGCTTTAAAGGAAATGGTGAACTGTTCAAAGAAGAGTGAACTACTGCATTCAGAAACATTATGTCCCCATACAACAACCTGCTAGGGTTGCTACAGGTTCATGAGTTTTCCACAGAGGCACATGTCTTTTGATATTATGACTACTGGCTTGATGTTTTTCACTAAAATATTGGTAAAACTATAACTAACTGAAATGATATCCTTTAGTAGGGCATGTGGCCTTTAATCCTGATTTATACTGCTTTTATGTATGTAACTATTTTGGTTAAATTTCTACAAGCCATAAAGCCCTAAAGAATTCATTCATTTATTTAACAAATATTAATTGAGAACTTACCATGTGTCAACCACTGCCTAGGCTTTGGGACTATAGAAATGAAGTAGATAATGCTAGTGAGAGGAAGCAGATGGGAAGATACATATATCATGAGGAAATTAACATGGTGATGTGAGAGAAGATAGACTATGTAGTTACTGTATGGTGAGAGAAAGTCTTACAAAATAAACAATGTTTAAGACAAGACCTTCCAAAATACAGCAGGTGAACCAAAAGATGCTTTCAATTTCTCATGTTATTTCAATGAGAAAAGATGTTACAAGAGAATTCTATTCAGATACTAAATAAAGCATCAGAAGAAACAATATTTAGTTTTAGTTATGAAAGTTAGAATACAATAAGCAAATTATCTATCAACGTTCATTTCTGCCAGCCCTTTCAAAGTTTCATGAAGTAGTGCTCTCTTTTTTTCAGTAGGTATTTGATTAAATATTTTTGGAAATTACAGCACACTTTATTTTACTATTATTGAATCTCTATGCATATTAGACTATTAAAGTGTCTAAGAAGTCCTGCAGTAGAGAAACCTATTTCATTTTATTTAACATCAAATTTTCCTAGTATGATATTGATATGTGATTTTTTTCTCATAAAGCACCTATTAAAAACCATAGGAAACGTTTAGTACATGAAATGCATTTTGAGACATGTTGGAAAATATGTCTATATCACTGAACGCTAAAAAGAGATTTGAAAATTTTAGTCACAGGAGAATAGCTAAAGGTACACTTCAAATTACATCTGGAAGAAAAAGAAAAGGATTGCTTAATCTCAAATGAATTCTGAAGGATTCAAATCATTAATATTTACTGAAAGGTGACATGAACAAATATCATTTAGTTCTATATTTAGCTTTTATGTCTTGAATACTTCTATGAACACCTGCAAGGAAAGGTGGCCCAAGAAACAATTCTTTAAACATATATATTCAATAAATATATACATATTTGATATGTATGTACTTAGCTTTCCATTCAAATAAATTAGTAGTTGAAAATGGAATATCTTATGACAGAATATCATGGAGTTATTAATTTATTTAAATATATTTTGTTTTAAAATAGGTTTAAAGAATTTCCTTGTTTAGAATCCATTTATGAATAGATTTCCATAGCCATAACACCCTTGTTATGCTAAATACTTTTTTAAAACATCTTTATTGGAGTATAATTGCTTTACAATGGTGTGTTAGTTTCTGCTTTATAACAAAGTGAATCAGTTATACATATACATATGTTTCCATATCTCTTCCCTCTTGCATCTCCCTCCCTATCCCACCCTTCTAGGTGGTCACAAACCACCAAGCTGATCTCCCTCTATTATGCGGCTGCTTCCCACTAGCTATCTATTTTATGTTTGGTAGTGTATTTATGTCCATGCCACTCTCTCACTTTGTCACAGCTTACCCTTCCCCCTCCATATCCTCAAGTCCATTCTCTAGTAGGTCTGTGTTTTACTCCTGTCCTACCACTAGGTTCTTCATGACCTTTTTTTTTTTTTTTTCCTTAGATTCCATATATACGTGTTAGCCTATGGTACTTGTTTTCCTGTTTGTGACTTACTTCACTCTGTATGACAGACTCTAGGTCCATCCACCTCACTACAAATAACTCAATTTCGTTTCTTTTTATGGCTGAGTAATATTCCATTGTATATATATGTGCCACATCTTCTTTATCCATTCATCTGTTGATGGACACGTAGGTTGCTTCCATGTCCTGTAAATAGAGCTGCAATGAACATTCTGGTACATGACTCTTTTTGAATTATGGTTTTCTCAGGGTATATGCCCAGTAGTGGGATTGCTGGGCCGTATGGTAGTTCTATTTGTAGTTGTTTTTTTTTTTTTTTTTTTTTTTTTTTTTTGCGGTACGCGGGCCTCTCACTACTGTGGCCTCTCCTGTTGCGGAGCACAGGCTCCAGACACGCAGGCTCAGCGGCCATGGCTCACGGGCCCAGCCGCTCCACGGCATGTGGGATCTTCCCAGATGGGGGCACGAACCCACGTCCCCTGCATCGGCAGGCAGACTCTCAACCACTGCGCCACCAGGGAAGCCCTATTTGTAGTTTTTTAAGGAGCCTCCATACTGTTCTCCATAGTAGTGCAAGAGTATTCCCTTTTCTCCACACCCTCTCCAGCATTTATTGTTTCTAGATTTCTTGATGATGGCCAGTCTGACTGGTGTGAGATGATATTTCATTGTAGTTTTGATTTGCATTTCTCTAATGATTAATGATGTTGAGCATTCTTTCATGTGTTTGTTGGCAATCTGTATATCTTCTTTGGAGAAATGGCTATTTAGGTCTTCTGCCCATTTTTGGATTGGGTTGTTTGTTTTTTTGTTATTGAGCTGCATGAGCTGCTTGTAAATTTTGGAGATTAATCCTTTGTCAGGTGCTTCATTTGCAAATATTTTCTCCCATTTTGAGGGTTGTCTTTTGGTCTTGTTTATGGTTACCTTTGCTGTGCAAAAGCTTTTATGTTTCATTAGGTCCCATGTGTTTATTTTTGTTTTTTTCTCCATTTCTCTAGGAGGTGGGTCAAAAAGGATCTTGCTGTGATTTATGTCATAAAGTGTTCTGCCTATGTTTTCCTCTAAGAGTTTGATAGTGTCTGGCCTTACATTTAGGTCTTTAATCCATTTTGAGTTTATTTTTGTGTGTGGTGTTAGGGAGTGTTCTAATTTCATACTTTTACATGTACCTGTCCAGTTTCCCCAGCACCACTTATTGAAGAGGCTGTCTTTTCTCCACTGTATATTCTTGCCTCCTTTATCTAAGATAAGGTGACCATATGTGCATGGGTTTATCTCTGGGCTTTCTATGCTGCTCCATTGATCTATATTTCAGTTTTTGTGCCAGTACCATACTGTCTTGATTACTGTAGCTTTGTAGTATAGTCTGAAGTCAGGGAGCCTGATTCCTCCAGCTCCATTTTTCGTTCTCAAGATTGATTTGGCTATTTGGGGTCTTTTGTGTTTCCATACAAATTGTGAAACTTTTTGTTTTAGTTCTGTGAAAAATGCCATTGGTAGTTTGACAGGGATTGCAGTGAATCTGTAGATTGCTTTGGATAGTATAGTTATTTTCACAATGCTGATTCTTCCAGTCCAAGAACATGGTATATCTCTCCATCTGCTTCTTTCATATTTAGTTTCTTTCATTAGTGTCTTATAGTTTCTGCATACAGAAACTTTTGTCCCCTTAGGTGGGTTTATTCCTAGGTATTTTATTCTATTTGTTGCAGTGGTAAATGGGAGTGTTTCCTTAATTTCTCTTTCAGATTTTTCAACATTAGTGTGTAGGAATGCAAGAGATTTCTGTGCATTAATTTTGTATCCTGCTACTCTACCAAATGCATTGATTAGCTGTAGTAGTTTCTGGTAGCATCTTTAGGATTCTCTATGTATATTATCATGTCATCTGCAAACAGTGACAGCTTTACTTCTTCTTTTCCAATTTAGATTCCTTTTATTTCTTTTTCTTCTCTGATTGCAGAGGGTGGAACACTCCCAAACTCATTCTACGAGGCCACCATCACCCTGATACCAAAACCAGACAAAGATATCACAAAGAAAGAAAACTACAGGCCAATATCACTGATGAACATAGATGCAAAAATCCTCAACAAAATACTAGCAAACAGAATCCAACAGCACATTAAAAGGATCATACACTATGATCAAGTGGGGTTTATTTCAGGAATGCAAGGATTCTTCATTATATGCAAATCAATCAACGTGATACACCATATTAACAAATTGAAGGAGAAAAACCATATGATCATCTCAATAGATGCATAGAAAGCTTCTGACAAAATTCAACACCCATTTATGATAAAAACCCTGCAGAAAGTAGGCATAGAGGGAACTTTCTTCAACATAATAAAGGCCATATATGACAAACCCACAGCCAACATCATCCTCAATGGTGGAAAACTGAAAACATTTCCACTAAGATCAAGAACAAGACACGGTTGCCCACTCTCATCACTCTTTTACAACATAGTTTTGGAAGTTTTAGCTAAATACTTTTAATTCCAAAAGCCCACCAGGATTAGTCATAATAACAGCTTGCATGAAAAGAAGGAGGAGTTGGTCAGGCTCATATCCCATTTCAAAGCACTTTATTTGGTATTGTTTGGAATATGGAAGGCATCTGGCATTTTATTCCAATTATTTTGCTTCACTCAAGTAATTAGCTGAATGTATATTTCTGAAAAAAACTATATAGCCTGTAGAGTATTGGCTTTGTTAGGGATGGACCAAATGATGCAGGCCATGTTGAGGATTTTGAAATAGATCCTAAAATCAAAAGAAAGACATTGAGGACCTTTCAAGTGACATGATCCTATTTGCATTTAAACATGATTTGGGGGGAACAGATTGGATTGAGGGCAAAATAGTGAGCTGAAGGTCAGTATAAAGGTTCAGCTTACTATTTCCCCCTCATTTTGATTATAGATCTCCTTCCTTGCCTGCTCTCCCATTTTAAGCAGAGAATCCTGAATCACTCTCCACTTCGTATGAAAATAACACTCATCAAGACCAAACATCAAAAGAGAAATAATCAAGAAGTAGACACTCAGTGTAGGGGAACAGGAATCACTTATAGGCAGGGGCATAACCAAAGGGAGCACGGAATATGAATGCAATGGTGGTAGTCAGTGAATGTTTCAAAGCCCAGAGTCTTAAAAATCACTGCTCAAATCAATTTTACCTAATTTCTATTTCTTGGGAAGATGGTTGGCTATGTAGTAAACAAGTATGATAAATGTTAGGAATTAATATTATCCTAATATCATATTTTAAACTTTTGACTGAAAGAGAAAACAGCCTGAAGAGGTAAGGAGACAAATAGGACAAATAGTAAGAAAAATTGTTCTAAAATGATAATACTTAATCCTGAATGATATTTTGGATGCATGAATTTTTGTGTTGGCTCACAAAGCTGAAGATAAATCATATTTGAGTTGATTAATTATTTTTGCTAAGCTCAGATTATATTTGATATTCAAATGAAATTTATCACCACTTTTGAAGTAACTTGCAAATTAAAAATGTATTGCTTACTTTCGACTCATCTCATGTACATTATGACCAAACAGAAATAATGTTTTAAAAGAAAAGAATAATTATCCTTTAAATTATGTTTACAGTTTTAATTATTTTCTTAAAGTTGTTTTATTATGTAAAACCTTTTGCTTTAATTGTATCAAAGAAAAAGATTTACTAAGCCATACATTTTATGTGAGATAGAACATATAGATTTTATATATATCTAAGAAATTCAACATATTTCACGTGATAATTGACACTCATGGTTGTAAAAGTTTTTCTTACACAATACAGAAAAATAAGTATAAACATAATCAGGTTAATAAATTATCTTTTATTTTTATTTCTTTTTGTACATAGATGCTCTCTAATTTTAACATCAAGTATTATGGGAAATATGTTCAATTCATTCATTTGTATCACTTAATTAGGAGCCTATTAGTACTACAAAATTAAGTATGCAACAAAATAAACTTATGTAAGCATTTTCAAGAGATGTCAAAAATATGGGAATAGGTGGGAGAATGGTAGGCATCCTGGAAACTATAGGTTACTGAAAAGACAAGCTCTACACTACATTCCTGTTTGAAAACTACATCCAGATTAACTATAGCCTCATATTTTGAAGGAAAAAGGACATAACAACTTAAGAAAACTAGTATTACAGGATAAAATTATTAATCATTATGAAGAAACACATTTTCCTTAAAAACCCTTCCATCTTCAAATGTGATTCATGTCAGAATATTAATTGTACAAGATTCAGGATCTTGTCAGCAAAGTCTCACAAAGAATGAAGAAAAGGGCTTCCCTGGTGGCGCAGTGGTTGAGAATCCGCCTGCCGATGCAGGAGACACGGGTTCGTGCCCTGGTCCGGGAAGATCCCACATGCCGTGGAGCAGCTAGGCCCGTGAGCCATGGCCGCTGGGCCTGCGCGTCCGGAGCCTGTGCTCCGCAACGGGAGAGGCCACAACAGTGAGAGGCCCGCATACCGCAAAAAAAAGAAAAAAAAAAAAAAAAAAAGAATGAAGAAAATAGAAGGGCATCATTATGTATCAGCCTAAAAACATTTAACCAGACCAAGTGTTTTTCAGACTGGCTTATGCTTAGTCATGGGCATGAAGCATGTGATAGGATGGATGGGCCCCTCTTCAGCTGAACATATCACAAGTAAAAGTAATGACTTTCTTCTCTACATTTTCAGAGCATTTGATCATACCTATTCTTGTGTGAGTCTGAGTGTGAGTGTGTGTGTGTGTGTGTGTGTGTGTGTGTGTGTTTATTTTATAACTGAAGTCTACATCTATACAGTTAATTGCTCTAATTTTAAGTGTATGGCTTGAGAAATTTTAATATATGATTCTTCAATATGAATACCCTTATATAACCACTACTCAGACCAAGATATTGAATTCCAGAAGATTCCCTCATTCTGTGTTCCATCCTAGGGTCCTTCCTGTAGAGATAAACAATATTCTGATATTTATCATATTTATCACCATAGATTTGTTTCACCTATCCTTGAAGCTAGTATAAATAGAGTCATATACCATGCGTGAGTTCTTTCAATCAACATTTGTGAGATCTATTTATGTGTGGTTATCGCTAATTTGTTCTTTTTAATTGCTGTGTAGTATTTCTCTAAGTATGCATAATACATAATCTATATATCCATTCTATTGTTTATGGTCATTTAAGTTTTTTTCAAGTACTTGGGTACTGTAAAGAAAGCTCCTATGAATAAATGATTTGTAACTCATATGCACTCTTAGGAATATCAAAGAGTAGAAATAATAGGTCTAAGGTAAATGTAGGTTTATTTTCCTAAATACTATCTAAAATTTGCCAAAGTGGTTGTACCAATTTACAATAAAATCAGCAATGTATGAGGGTTTTCCTTACTCCCTCTCTGTTCTAACACTTGGAACGTTCTCTCATTTTAATTTTAGCCACTGTGGTGGGTATTCTGTGGTTTTAATTTACATTTCTTTGATTAATGATGTGAAATTTTTCATATGCTTATTGACTATTTGAACATCCTCTTTTGTTAAATGCTTGGTCAGTCTTTTGGCCATTTTCATTTAAATATACACTTTTTTTCAAATCGAGATTTTTTTTTTTTTTTTTTGCGGTATGCGGGCCTCTCACTGTTGTGGCCTCTCCCGTTGCGGAGCACAGGCTCCGGACGCACAGGCTCAGCGGCCATGGCTCACGGGCTTAGTTGCTCCGCGGCATGTGGGATCTTCCCGGACCGGGGCACGAACCCGTGTCTCCTGCATCGGCAGGCGGATTCTCAACCACTGCGCCACCAGGGAAGCCCCAAATCGAGATTTTTAAAATATTTGTTTAGTAGAGTCCTTTATATTCTCAGTATGAATCCTTTGTCCAGTATATTTATTGTGAATAATTTCTTCAAGTATGTCTTATTTATTAACTCTCTTAATAATAATTTTTGATGAACAAATAATTTTAATTTAATGTTGTACAGTTAGAAATTTTCAGTGAATTTTTTGTTTGTCTTACTAAAGAAATCTTTGTCTACTCTAAGGTCATGAAGATATACTCTTATGTTTCCTTCTATAAGTATTATTGTTTTACCTTTCTCTTTTGCATCAATAGTCATAATTGAATTTCTTCTTTATTATGGTAAACATAAGAGT
Source organism: Kogia breviceps (assembly GCF_026419965.1). Lineage (NCBI taxonomy): Eukaryota > Metazoa > Chordata > Mammalia > Artiodactyla > Physeteridae > Kogia > Kogia breviceps. Next base: position 67,265,459 of record NC_081321.1, on the reverse strand, counting down.
ACAGATTTCTTTCTTTCTTATTTATATTTAATTTTCTAGTACCATTTATTGAAAAGGTTACCCATTCTCCACTGACTGGTATTGGCATGTTTATTTAAAAATAAAATGACTCAGTATATATAAATCTACTTCTTGACTCTGTATTCTAGTCATTGGTTTATTTGAATAGTTTTATGCCAGCATCACACTGTCTTAATTATTATAGCTTTATAGTAATCCTTGTAATCTGATGGTGTAAATCCTATAAAATTTCTTTTTAAAAAATTGTCTTTGATATTCAAAGTCCTTTGGATTTTCAATAAATTTTGTTTGGGAACTCTAATTGTGTTAGAGAAAGACCAGTTCATGTTTTAGTCTATAAATCTTTATTACAGTAAGTAAGCCTTTGTTATTTTATTATAATATTATTTTACTGCTCTTTCATTAGCAGAAATTCTTCCACAGTAAAACTGGAGAAAGCACCACCGAGATGCAATTTTTATTATGGGCAATTACAGATTTTTTAATGTGCCGCTGGAAATTTTCAGAATATCTCGACTCATCAAATGATATGCAAGAATGGGAAATTTACAGTATATCTGACCACATATTGAAAAAATTTCAAGTTAAAATTCCAAACAATTATCTAGGAAATTTATAGTTTAGCAGTTGAAACTTTTAGGAATATACTGTGATAGGACTGTGATTTTTTTCTTTTAATGCAGTTTGAAAAGATCCTTTATGTAGATTTTAAAATTCAACAACATTTTTTTTTTTAAATTTCAAAACTCCTCCATATCTTCTTAGCAAAAGCAGGAAGGAGATGGTTTGTTAGCTAGAAAAGTTTGTTTGATTTAGGAAGGTTTTGTGCTTGTTGTATTACAGGCTTGATCATGCTTTAATGCAAACACTTGAAAGGGATAATCTGAATGTAAAGGAAAAAGAAATAATAACCAGTGGTGTGAGTTGAGGTTCTTGAGAGGGCAGGAAGGTGTAGGTTAGAAGCTCAAATAGAAAAATTGGGCTTGGATGTGATGAGGGACACCTCTATTGAAAGGGAAAGAACAGAGAGGAGAATGACTGTACATATAGGCTTGCAAGATTGGTGGAAGGAAGCTGAATGACTTCCTGTTTCTTTTCTTCTGTTAAATAGCAAGGGAGATCATTTGCTGACAGGGAGGGGCACAGAGGATAGGATACAAGGAGTGGAGAAGTTTGCAAATAATTTATAGAGTGAGAAAGCAATTTGACCAGAGAAATGTAGCAGGTCAGCTGTTGGGTGGGACTGAAGGTTAATGTTAGTTTTGTTATCATAAATTTGCTTATTGTAGAATTCTTTCCAGAAGTAAGTGTAAAATTGTCCTCTTGTGTCACCACAAGCTATTGTGTTTCTAAAAATCTTTTCAAAATATGTTATCTCACAGGGGTTTATTTCTATACAAATCTAGATATTCTGACTTCATTGGGAAACATTCTTTGATATAGAATGTTAGTTATTATGCTTGGAAGTTTTAATAAAGTCTTTATTTTAATTTCCTTAGATTACAAAATTTCTTGTTATGTCTGTGGTAAAGAAGGAAAATAACTGTCAACCATTACCAGTATGATTGATCATCAGCTACTTAAAAGTCATTATAAGGTCAGGTTATGTTATATAGATAGATATAGATATAGATACAGATAGGTAAAACCTGGGGCATCCTTCTACATTCTACTGGCCAAAACTCTATATCCTGACCAATCCTGTAAGGAGGTTGTAAAGATACTGGAGTAATGAGTATTTTGCTTCCCAGTCTCTACAGAAGAGGAAGGAAGAGAGGTTTCCAGTGAGTTGTGAGTGAGCCAACTGCCAGCATCTGCCACACTGACATAAGGCTGTCTTTTGGCATGAGTTCAAACTTAAAGGAACTTTGAAAATACCATTCCCGATTTACATTCATGATTATAAATTACATTTCTATGATAAAGCTTTATTTATAGTAAATGTTTATGATTTGGGATAAAGAGTCCATTAACTAGTAACTATACCATTTTACATGGTATGTAGCATCTAGTATAATTAAAAAAGATTTCTGATCTAACATGGCAAAGTTTCTTCATGACTGTGACAACAATTCTTAGTCAAAACCACAGTAAGGGGTTTCCCCGGTGGCGCAGTGGTTGGGAGTCCGCCTGCCAATGCAGGGGACGCGGGTTCGTGCCCCGGTCCGGGAGGATCCCACGTGCCGCTCAGCGGCTGGGCCCGTGAGCCGTGGCCGCTGAGCCTGCGCTCCGCAATGGGAGAGGCCACAGCAGTGGGAGGCCCGCGTACCGCAAAAAAAAAAAAAAAAAAACCACAGTAAGCAGACAATAGTTTAAGTTATAATAAAAAGTCAAGGTGTTCAATGTTAATTTTTCCCCAGGAAACAAAAGCAACTGATTTTCAATTGAAATTCTACTTGAGCCTCGGTGAAAAAATCTTTTGGTCACCACATCCAAAGGTATACAAAAATAAAAAGGAAAAGGCAAAACTCATGAATGAGGATGAACTTATTCAGGAGAACATCATATTTAGCTCTTTTATTTTCTTTAGGTAAAGTTCTTTATCATTGCTACAGTTTAAGTTATTATATCTGATTATGCACTATAACTATGGCAGGATGAGAAGTTTGAAGATAAGGGTCAGATGGCATCTTGAGTTTGTATGAAACAATTTACTGTACAATGATAGACACCTGGTATAAGTTTAATAAATAAGGAAAGGAATTTGTGTAAATGGAGGGATATATGTAATTCACACAATTTTTTTTTTTTTTTTTTTTTTTTTTTTTTTTTTTTTTTTTGTGGTACGCAGGACTCTCACTGTTGTGGCCTCTCCTGTCGCGGAGCCGCACAGGCTCAGTGGCCATGGCTCACGGGCCCAGCCGCTCCACGGCATGTGGGATCTTCCCGGACCGGGACACGAACCCGTGTCCCCTGCATCGGTAGGCGGATTCTCAACCACTGCGCCACCAGGGAAACCCTCACACAATTTTTATGGCAGAAAATGTCTAAAACCAACTTCTGAAACCAAGGTCTCATAATAAAATAAATATCCTAAAGTAAGACTCATGATGGACAGTTTTGAGAACTTTTAGATAAATATGCAGATATTATCCATTCAGGAAATACTTACAGAGTTCTACACTAAGGCAAACTTCTAAGTGATGAAGAGTACAATAGAAAATAAGAGAGATGCAAAGATGTTTGAACCATACTTTAAAATTTTCAGCCTACAGAACATGATATTAGTTTAAGAGCCAAAAACTAGAGGCCATTAGCTGGTGTAATCAAGAGTTAGTCTAGGGTGGTCAATCTCCATTGTTTTAGAGGGCCAACATTTTAGTGGTGGTTACAATAAGGGCTTCAGATATCAGTGTGTTGAAAAACAAATGGCTTTCTAGTTGGCATACTGGACTTCAGAAGTGGATTTATATTAGTGAAAAGTGTGGCTCTTGCCTATTATGATGAATACTACACTTGGGGATTAGTGGAGAACTTAACAATATTCAAGAAATATCCATGTGTTAAAATGTCTTAGAACTACTTCCTTCCTTTACACAATAGAGCATTAAAAGATAGCAAGTCATGAATCTTGTGTCCTACAGCCAGCCTCGGGCAGGGTGATAGCTTGCTGCCTGAAGGTGACCATAACTATGACAGAACATTGTTTTATCTGCCCTTTGTGCAAAGTGTGGTTGGTGTCCCTGAAAGGACAGAGAGCTGGGAGAAGAAAAGCAATACAGAGGAGAAGGGCCAGGCCACCCCAGACCTCTTTGCCAATTGCTGTAATCTACAAATATAAAACTTAATAAATAAAAATTTAAAAATTGTGCATGACCAAATCAACTTAGGTTGTATTACAACGAAAATGGTCCTACCCTACAGAGTTTATATTCTGGTAAGAGAAATGAACAATACACAAATAAATATAGTAAAATGGTACAAGGCCCAATGGGGTATTCCCAGGACAGACTCCCCCTCCCATGTCCTCAGCATGCCTTTTGTCTGCAGAAAAACTTTAGTCAAAGAACAAATTTAATCAGAGAAGTGAGGAAATGCAGAAACAAACAAACAAAAAGAAGTCAAACAGGGCAAAGTAATAATAGTTTAGTAATTAAGCAAAGTCAAGGACATTTAGTTCCTCTGAAGGGATATAGGTAATATCTGAGCCATATCTTTTGAGCTGTTTTGTAGATACTGAAACCCTCACAGGTGGAAGAAGTTAACTACATGATGACCTGGCTGTAGCCATGACATAAGCTGCCACAGTTCTGAGAACTGGCCTCAAAGAAATGGGAACAAACCAACTCTGGAACTGCAGATTAACTATACTTAAAACAATCAAGATGATGCTGATCCGACCACCATATGACTAATTTCAAGATAACTGTCAGAGCTGACTATGCTGTTCTGCATGTAGCTTTCTTTCTCCACCTATACAGCCCTGAAATTCCCATTTAAAAGCTCTTTCCCCCTGATCAACAGGGGGTGTTGGCCTTTGGACATGAGTCTACCTTCTCCCCAGGTTGCTGGCTTCCTGAATAAAGCAACCTTTCCTTTCTACCAACACTTGCCACTTGAGTATTGGCTTTTGAGTGGCAAGCAACTGGACCTGAGCTTGGTAACAATGGTACCTATTAAACTACTTTATTGAGTAGTCACAGAATGCCTTTGAGTAAGTGGTTGAGCCAAGATCTGAATGAAATGGACAGAAGCAAGTTTTTTTTAAAAATTTCATCACATAATTTTTGTTTTTTTTGTTTTTTGTTTTAGGTATCATCAGGATTTTTGGAGCTCTTCTCCCTAAACTGTACATAAACCAAGGTTGTTGGAACTAAGTGCCTGCTAACGATACAAAGCGAGTGCTAGGTGGGAGAAAATAATCCTCAGTACTAAAGAACAGTTTGAACATCTAGCTATGTCATCTGGGGAGAGAGAGTGACTATTTTGTAGTTTATGATACATAAACTGAGATTGGAATGTAAAATACCTAATGTCTCTTTCAACTCTAAAATTTAAGTGATTCTTATTCTAAATAGTCTAGGATTAATTGACATTGTAGGTTTTGATATAAGTTAAAGTCAAGACAAGTATTTTTTTATAAGAGCTTCATTGTGATATAATTCACATAACTTACAACTCATGCACTTATGGAGGTACAATTCAATCATTTTCAGTTGATCTACAGAGTCATGCAACCATCACCACAATTTTTATCGACCCCCAAAAGAAGCCCTGTACCTATAAGCAATCTCTCATCACTTCCTCCCAAACTATTCCTCCAGTACTAAGCAATCATCAATCAAGTTTCTATCTCTATGGATTTGCTTACTCTGAATATTTACTAGAAATGGAATCATACAATACAGTATGTGATCCTTTGTGACTGGCTTCTTTCACTTAGCATAATGCTTTCAAGGTTCATCCACATTATACCATTTATCACTACCTCATTTCCTTCATTGCCATATAATAATATTCCATTGTATGGATATACCACACTTTATTTATCCATTCATCAGTTGATTTACATTTTACATTTTCTTACTCTCACCTACTATAAATCAAATGCTGCCATGAGCATTTGTGATCATGTTTTTGTGTGGACTTGTTTTATTTTCTCCTGGACATATATCTAGGAGTGGAATTACTGGGTCATATGATAACTCTATGTTTAACATTTTGAGGAACTACCAGACTATTTTCCAAAGTTGATGTAACATTTTACATTCTACAAGTAGTGTACAAGGGTTCCAATTTTCTACGGGATAAACATTTAAAGGTAAGCTTTTAAAATTCAAAAGTTAATCTTAGGATAGAATAGCAGATCATAGCCCCCTAAATTTGTACTTAGTAACCTCAAACCTTCATTTTATTGTGACTCTCTGAATGGACCCAAGCAGTTTTATCACCTACTGTAACTACTAAATAGTGTGCATTTATTTTGCCTCTCATTCTTTTAGGCTCTTATTTCATTATCTGCTATTCACTGAAAGTGGTCACATTTCTCACATTCCTCAGGTGTGGTAGGCTGAATTATGGACCCCAAAGATAACTAAGTATTAATCCCTGAGACCTTTGTGACATTGTATAGCAGAATAGACTTTGCAGATGTAATTAAATTAAAGATCTTGAGATGGAGAAATTATCTTAGATCGTCCAAATGGGCTCTAAATGAAACCCCAAATTGGGAGGCAAAGGTAGATTTGACACAGAAGAAAGCAACGTGACCACTGTAGCAAGATGCTACACTGCTGGCTTGGAAGATAGAGGAAGGGGCCATGGGCCAAAAAATTCAAGGAATACAGATCTAGAAGCTAAAAAAGTCAAGGAAATGGATTCTTTCCTAGCACCTCTGGAAGAAGCACAGCAATGGCAACATCTTGATTTTGACCTAGTGAAACTGATTTCAGACTTCTGACCTCCAGAACTCTAAGAAAATAAATGTGTGTTGTTTTAAGCCAGCAAATTTGTGGTAATTTGTTACAGCAGCCATAGGAAATTAATAGATCAGATAATACATTCACATTTTAATGGGATTCTTAGGGGACCTGTACTGTCTTACTTTATAGGAATAATTCTTTTTTAAAATTTAATTTTCTTAAATTTTATTTATTTTTTTATACAGCAGGTTCTTATTAGTTATCTATGTTATACATATTAGTGTATACATGTCAATTCCAATCTCCCAATTAATTACACCACCACCACCACCCCCATCTTCCCACCTTGGTGTCCATATATTTGTTCTCTACATCTGTGTCTCTATTTCTGCCTTGCAAACCAGTCCATCTGTACCATTTTTCTAGATTCCACATGTATGTATTAATATACAATATTTGTTTTTCTCTGACTTACTTCACTCTGTATGACAGTCTCTAGGTCCATCCACATCACTACAAATGACCCAATTTCATTCCTTTTTATGGCTGAGTAATGCTCCATTGTATATATGTACCACATATGTATATATGTACCATATCTTCTTTACCCATTAATCTGTCAATGGGCATTTAGGTTGCTTCCATGACCTGGCTATTGGAAATAATGCTGGAATGAACATTGGGGTGCCTGTGTCTTTTTGAATTATGGTTTTCTCTGGGTATATGCTCAGTAGTGGGATTGCTGGGTCATGTGGTAATTCTATTTTTAGTTTTTTAAGGAACCTCCATACTGTTCTCCATAGTGGCTGTATCAATTTACATTCCCACCAACAGTACAAGAGGATTCCCTTTTCTCCACACACTCTCCAGCATTTGTTGTTTGTAGATTTTCTGATGATGCCCATTCTAACTGGTGTGAGGTGATACCTCATTGTAGTTTTGATTTGCATTTCTCTAATGATTAGTGATGTTACGCAGCTTTTCATGTGCCTCTTGGCCATCTGTATGTCTTCTTAGGAGGAATAATTCTAATGGTAATATCATATATGGAGTAGGTAATCCTAGGAGTATTTGGGGGTAAAAAAATTTTTGGTGTCTCATCAACCACAGATTCTACATGGTAGCTTATTCTTAAACTTCTGTAATTGGGAAAGTACACAAAGATCTTTAACCTTTGTATAAATAACAGACAGGATTCCAAGGAACAAATTCTATGTTCTACCAACTCAATGTGCAAGTAAGAATGTATATTTATTCTTAATTTTCTTCTTTACTCCCAAATCTATGATCACTAGAGGTATTATCTTGACTTTCTTTGGCTCCAGTAGAAGGAGGTATAGCTGAGAGGTTTGCAAACTCAGGCTTTGGGATTTGATTACAAATTGTGCTAGAAGATACAATGCATGTATATCAGAGTTCATTACGTGAAGAATGAAGGAGATAAGCTTTATAAAGTACTTATTACAGAGCCTAGTGTTTAGTAAACATTCAAAAGTGGCCATTATTATTGTTTATTATTATTATCAATTAAGTTAGCAATGAGTGACAGTTGCACATTGATAAAGAGCTCAGATTCTGAAGTCAGACTCCCAGGATCTAGGTCCTAGCTCAGGTGGGTATTAGGTGTATTACCCTGGATAAGTCATTAATCATCTCTGTCTCAGTTTCCACCTTTATAAAATGGTTTTAATAACAGAATCAACTCACAGGGATGTTGTAACTACTGGATGAATTCATGAATGGATGTGTGAAGAGTCATGCGTAGCACCTAGAGGCTTAGTAAATTTTAATACTTCATATTATTTATTGAAGAGTTACTTTAAATTCCCTACCTTACCACATCTGAGGGTCTCACCTTTTCTGTCTGTAGAGTCTTATTTGTTTGTATGTGGGAACTGTAAACAAAGAATGTTGGCCGCCATTCTAGTTCTACATGGATCAAGCCATTAGCCACTGCTAATGCTGTCCTGCAAAGGTGCACCTGAGGGGAATTCAGGATGGAGAAAAACAGGAAGCATTCTGTGCTATGGATACTAGCCCTAGATATTTAAGATGCATATCTAAGGAATAATTTCTATGAACCCAGATTCTGGCATCTTCCCACACACAATAAAGCACTAAAATCATTATCTTGAGATGTTTGTTCTTTGTGATTAGCAGTAATCATTAGATGCTGGACTACATGAATATCCTGTATTCATGAATATCCTGGCTTCTCCCTTACCTCTTTGGTGTAGCCTCAGAGCTACCAGAGAGGCTGTTTCCCAGGCTATAGCCCTAAGTTAGGTCCCTGAATAACACTTAACTTGCAACTTTTAAGTTGTGCATTTCCCTTTCAATTGGCAGTGGAGAAAACCTGAGTAATCTGATGTTGTGTTTCTGTGTCTCCCAGCCTGTCACATAGCTTCTGTCACAACACTCTGTGTACCAAACAGTGTTGCCTGGATCCCACAAACCAGTGGGGAAAATCCCCTGTTTGGTGGCCCATTTACTCAACCCGCTTACACAGTGCTTGGTGATAAAGAGGCTTCTGCAATTCCAAAAGCTTCCTTGGGGGCAACGTCCTCAGGCCTGCCACTAGGGTGCAAATTTGATTCTACTTTTGGGAAAGGAGCCTTTTTTGCCATGATAACTCCCAGGCAAATACCTAATGGAGCTCAGCTTACATGGAATCTAGGCTCTAAATTCAGGTTAGGCATGGGGAGGGAGCAAAGCACCCTATGCAAGCATACCAGAATCAAGGTCAGAAGGGAACAAACAAAATAATACCCTGAATTTTATGGATGAGTTTTTCTTCAAAAATGTTCAAACATATTCATATAATTTGATTCCACAAACACTGTTTTGATAAATTTTCTTAAGCACAACATTCTTATATTGCATATGTGCAGAGCATCATCATATTTACTCTTGAAAAAATACCCTGGAATAGATACTATTAACCCCATTTTGCATTTGAAGAAACAAAGATTAAGATAAGTTAGGTAACTCAGAAAAAGTCACAGATAAAGGAGAGAATCAGGATTTAAATCTATGCCTACCCATTCTCCCAACAGCAGACAGATGTGACAATGTGCTTTTAATCATTTTCCAAACACTGAACATGTAGGTTGTTTCCAATATCTTGCTATTAAAAGTAATGCCACAATGAATATACATGCACATTAATCTTTGTCAGGATTTTTATTGCCTCTAGATAGAATAGCAGGAAGTAACACACAAGGTCAAAGGGTATGTAATATTTTTAAAAATTACTTTTTAATACATGAGATTGTTTCTCAGAAGGGTTGTTCTGGGCCTTACTCCCAGCAGGTGTAAGAGTGCTTAATTTGTATACTTTCACCCATGCTATTATTCTTTTTACTTTGTGAATTTGACAGGTAATACAGAATATTAATTTAAGCAATTTATGATGAGGATGAAAATTTTTGTATGTTTATTAGCCCTTCATATTCCTTCTATGAGTTGTCTACTCATATCATTTTTATGTATATAATTCCCTGTGCTATACAGTAAATCCTTGTTGTTTATCTATTTTATGTATGGTAGTTTGCTTAAATTTCCATGCTTAGATTTTCTTTATGGTGGTCTTGTTTTAATAGATAATTATATCGAATAATAATATATTCAGATTAATTTTTCCTTTATGATTTATTTCATGATTTTGTGCTTAGAAAACTTTATTATCTCTCTCCCCTAGATCATACACACATGTTCCCCTATATTTCCATCTTGTTCCTTTGTAGTTGTATGCTTTACATATAATTCTTCAAACTGTTTGGCATTATTATATTATATGGTGTAAGGTTAAAATATGAGTTTATTTTTTCTCAAATAGCTAAAAATTTGTAGCTATATCATATGTTGATTTATCCTCAGTAGTTCTTATTAAAGTTTTTAATTAAGCCTGTATTACAGATATTATCCTCTACTTTTCTTTTTGCATTTTTGTACTTACTATCTTTGTAAATTTTTTGCATCATTTAATTTTCCTTTATTATCTACAAGGATGCTTATGATTCTATGATGCTAAATAACAAAGTAAAATCATAGCATTCATAAGTGGTGTGGCCAAGCCTGGATTTGAATGCAAATTTTCAAACTCTAAATGCCATGTAGCTATCATCCTGCCAGTCTGTCCCCATTTTATTTCTCCTCCTTTTTTTCTTCTTATTTCAGATAGCATGTATAGTTCTTATATTTTAGTGATAACACATAGTAAATGCAGTCTAACATTTTCTTACATTTCTTGTGGGACTACATTTCAAGAGTCAACTTTGTGCTACATTTTTAAGGCGATATCCCCATTACACCCTGCAATATTCTTTTCATTAGCTTAAGGCCTCTTCCTTCCCTTAACACTTCGTCTAGTTTCCTTTTCTTGAATAATGAATACTATATCTTAGTAGTTTGCTGTTCAGCACAGATAAGATGTGCATTTTCTCCTTGGAATCTTCAGGTCCACCTGGATGCTGCTAGAATACTCCTCTCAGATCTTCTGCTTGAGGACAGTTCAATGTACAAATTTCTCCTGTCTGGCAGCCTTTAGCCAGTGTGCTTCTGCAAGATTAAGGAATTATCTTGTCCTTCTCATTTTGCCTGTTCTTCCAACACTGAAATATGGTATTTTCCCCCCCTGGATATTTTGAAATAAATGGCATTTGTTTTGCTAGCCTCAGAATGGCTGCCCCAACATACAATGCCATTCATGTCCCAGGACTGACATCCCTGTTTGGAAATTTTCTCAGTTGGCCAAACTACGTCGTGGGTGCATAGTGTCCAGGGCAAATGCTTATAGAAAGCGATAGTAATGACATAAAACTGAAGAAAGCAGGTTCAGTTTTGGTACAGATCCTGTTGTTTCAAGGGCACCATCCATGTGATTTAACCTGAATCTCAAACTCATGACTTCCCTGTGTGGTGGTGTTTGTTTCATCCACCAAAATATACAGCAGCTCTGAGTATTTGCAGAATGTGGCACATCTGCTGTGTAGCAGAGGAAATACCTCCCACAGTTTGGCAAATCAGAATTAGTACTCTCCCTTCTAGGGCCATGGAGACTTCGGCACTTGTGATTTCATGGGTAATTTGAAGAGAAAGCAGAGGAGGTGGAGGAGTCAATCATTGAGAAGTATTAGTCACCAACATAAGACAAAAGCCATACTTGTTTAAGAATTCTAATATTACACAAACTGCAAAGATTCAAAGACTTGTGACACCTCATTTCAATCCATTTCCCTGAGAACTGTTCTTGCAGTCCATGATTTCAGGCAAGCTAATGCAAAAGTTCTGCCTGCTTCTTGCCCATGATTCGTACTTTTTCCTATCTATTCCTTTTCATGGAACCCAGCTGTGTGATGTCTTTGTGAGACACGATAAGTGGTTGTAAGTTGACTCTGACAGGTTTCCCTCTCTTACCACTTTGCTCTATTGTTTCCAACCACCCCTACATAGTTGCTACGCTTTTCTTCATGAAAATCCAGATAAAAGGCCCTGAAAACCATCTGAATCATTTTCCATTCCCTCTCTACTTATCTTTCAGGGGCACATGTATTGAAGTCCTGTTCCTGTTCTCTTGGATCAACACTTTTTGGTTCAAGAGTATCTTCTATTTTGTTTCCTCCTCCTCACTCAGTTATTATTTTGTACTTACTTGAAACAATTTTTCAAAACTTATAAGACAAATTGTTAGGAGTATTTTCAGTGGCTTAGTCATATACCTGATAAATCAGTGGTAGAGCCCAAAGTGGATGCAAGGATGTTAATCTTGTGGATTTACAGTTTAAAATTCTTTCTTAATATACTCATTACCTCATTGGAGGTTATAATTCATATTATAGCTAATGATTACAAACTAATATGAAATATATTTTTGATGCAATATGACATAATGTGAATCCTTCATAAAGCTAAAAAAATATTGCCTTGAACATATTTGATTTTATAACAATTGATTAAAGGGAGTAAATGAGACAATAAATATAAGTGGTTAGCACAGGGTCTAGAACATAGTAAGTACTCAATAAGTCTCTGCTATCATTATTTATTAAGTGGTTAATAGATGTCAAGTAAGCTGCTGTTCACTTTATAGCTAAGGAAGCCTTTAAAGCAAATTATTTAATTGTTCTGGATTTCTTTTTGGGCTTTGACATTTTCCTTGGGTTTATTACATCTACCCACTATCATTTCCAGTATAACTGAAATCTCAGTATATCATTAAGTGATTTAGAATTTACGTGTCAGAGAGTGGGATGTTTTCTTCATTTGTTTAAGTTCCTTTAGTTGCATGTTGTAGTGAGCCAGCCAGGTCCAGAATTGTGTTTGTTGGAAAGAAACACACTCTCATAAGTCCAGTTATGACTATTTGTCATAGTTTCTGTTTGAAAAAAAAATTAAAAACCTTTAAGATGTTTTTATGCTCTAATATTTCTTACATAATGAGTATATCAAATGAAACCTTGTGATTGAAAATAAGCAATTGCAATGTAATAACATGGCTTCAGTTAGTACCAGATACACATTAAGGCCATAGTTAGGTAAGGGTAGTTTCTAAATCTCTAATGTTTAAAATGAAAGTGTGTAATAATTTATTTCATAAATACACAGAGGCCTTTTTTTTTTTTTTTTTTTACAAAGGGTGCCTAACAATTTCTCTGTATGAAACGCTATCAGGCTGTATTTCCATTAGCAACCTAGGATAAAAATGACCACCACAGCAATGTCCTTAATACCTCCTTTTCACAGAAGCCATATTTATGGTTATGATTGGGATTCCAAGACTCAAATCCTTCTATTTTCACAGTCTTCAAAGACAAGATCTTTTTATACATTGTTTCTTGCTCTTTCAATTGTCCAAAGTTAACCTTCTGTTCCTTCTGGTGGTTGTGACATTGATCTCTATTCTTCCTCTGGTCTGTGTGAATGATTCAGAAACAAGAAGAAACTGAACATATGTGTATTGCTTACCATCAGTCAGGGCTTTCTGCCTGTGCATTATCCTCTTTTGCCCCAATATAAAACAAACCCACGTCAGAAGAGGTACCGTGTCTGAATATGAAGTGAGATAAATCAGAGCAGCATAACATGCAGGATGTGACATATCCCTTACGGAGAAGCAGAGCCCCAGTTTTCTTTGAGAAGGAAAGGCTGAACCTGCCAGGAACACATATCCTTCTGCATTGTTTAGTTGCTTGCATTGAGAAATGCAGATGAAGAAGCTTGATTACATTCGGAAAGAGGCATATCCAGGTACTGGAGTTTGGTCATGGTAAATCTCTCTCTTTTCAGTATTCCATGTTTCCATTTTTTTGCTCTATCCTGTGTCCCAGTCTAAAGAAAATCTCAGTTATCTGTAGGTCAATCCCACTAAAGCATTGATCTGAGAGTAAGGGAAAGGTTTTAAGACTAGATGTGTGTATGTGTGTGTGTACCAAGAGGTAAAAGAGAGAATTTGAACCTCTGGAATAAACATAGTATATTTAGTTAGGAGTGCAGTCAATTGCATGTTAAAGAAACCTGCCTACATACTCAACTAAATAGAGATATAATCTAGTTGTGCTAGCAAATATAGTGGCCACTAGCCACACATGGCTCTTAGTTAAATTTTAAAATACATTAAATTAAAAATTCATTCTTCAGTCTTACTAGCTGCATTTCAAATGCTCTATAACTTTGTGAGGACAGTGGCTACTGTATTGGGCAGCACACCACAACACAGAAATTTCCATTGGACAACAATGGCAGTCACAGCACTGGTGACACTCAGGCTCCTTCTAGATTCTTACTAGGTTGTTCATTGTGTATACTTGTCCATGAGTTCAAGCTTAAAGTGACTGTCCCATCTCCAGGCCTCATGTCAATGCTCCAGGCAAGAAAAAAGGAAAGAGTAAGAGCCAACAAGCTGATTACAGTTGATTCTCTCCTCAATTATTTTTTCCAGAAAAATAATAACTTTTCCAGAATCTCCAGCTACTAGGCTTTTTATAGCACATGGAACTGAAATGGGTCACATGGCTTCCCCTGACTGGGAGAAGGTCTAGGGTTGTGGATATTTCTATTGACACCTTGCTACTACAAAAAAAGTCAGAGTTGTGATGTAAGACAGAAGGAAAGAATCAAAATTGAGTAGGTAACATCAGAGTTTGAAACTCATGGGATACCTCTTTTATAGCATCAATTTTACTCAATTTTAAGCAATTTAAAATATTTGCTTTAAATTTTTGACAAGCAAATTTTAAGTAATTTAGAATATTAAAGTGCACATTAAAAGAAAGATGAATATGATATACTGTACAGTAGAATATAAAGTTATCATGGCTTTTTAGATAGAGCTTGATAATACAAAGAAATGTTGTCCTTTGGCATGACCACTTTAATATACACATCCACAAACTTTGGGGATCCTTATTCTTCCTCTTCTGCTATTAGGAGGATTTTAGTTAATTATTTTTTAAATATCTATATATATAAAATATACATAGTACTTCCTTTATTAGTAGATTTTTCATTTTTGTAGGAGGCTGTAAAGAACTGATAAGTCTTCAGGATGTCAGGAAATAACGAACTCTCCACCATGGTGAGAGATGAAAAGATTTTGGTTGTTTGGGCTTGTGTGGGAACCAAAGCTTTCTGCAAAATAAGTGATTTTTTGGAATGGCTTGTCTTTCTTTATTCCAATCACATTAACTTTCTTAAAAAGTACGATTTCTTTAATGACCATTATAGATCTTCCAGGACCTGAGCCCAATCGACTTCCTTGATCATGATCTTAGGACCCTTCCTAAGCCTCTACTTTGAACAAATCTGATGACTCATATTCCTCGACAATGCTATTAGTTCCAGAGATTGAAAAGATTCCAGAGGTTGAAAAGCTGTAGTCCTGAGGCTAGAGAGGCCTGTGTGGAAAGAGAGAGCTACAGGAGGAGGAAGGAATAGAAGGTGCTTAGAAAGATTTTTCTGAAGTTCTGCTGTGTGGTTGCAGTAAATCTCCATTTTCAGTAAAATCTACATTGCAAGTTGTTGCTTTTTAGAATTGTACTTTGGGGAAGGGTGTGCAAAATGTTCCTTACTCACGATGGGAAAAATAAATGAGACGCTGACCATGGGAACCCCATCACACTTGGGTTACCTGCAATTCTAACTTAACATCTGCACAGTGTAAATATGCTATTTTTTGGTTGCATTTTCAGTTAACAATAGAAAAATGATTTATAGCCCTACAGCAATGTATTTATTACAACAAATAAAATTATATCATATTTTTCCAATCCACTATACTTCTCTAAAATGTAGACATGTGAGAATTATACCACAATATATTTGACTTGGGTTTACCTTTGAAAATTAGTCTTTATTTTGCTACATCATATTCATACTGTTAATTAAATTATATTGGTAATATAGAAGGTCATTTGCTATTTTGTATTTACAAAGTAGGTTTTATCTTATTTGATGTACTTTAGCCATGTCCTTGTTCTTCCCTCTCAATTACATAATTTAAGAGGAAGTGTGGTTTTATTGTGTCCAGAAAAAAGAATACTGATAAGAATGAACAGTAAAAGTAATAATTGCCTGTCTTTTATATTGACATTTCTTTTTGAAAAAAAAATGAATGTTGTACCTTCAGAGGGTACTATCAGTACTATTATGTTTAAAAATCATATTTTATTATGGTATACCACTAATCTTTCCTCTTCCACTTGATTCTCTAATGTTTTCTCTTCTATACCATTAGAAATTGATAAAATTGACTGAACTACTATCCCTGACAGGTGATAACTCCTGCCCTCCTTCTCACAAAAGAAAGACTTTCACCTAAGATTACTATCAAAAGAATTTCAAGATGTCTACAATTTTGTATGCATGTAAAATTCTTGTAACATGTACATTCACAAAGGCATGTACATTTACTGCTAAAATTATAATTGGCAAGAAATGATATAATGGGGAGGGATGCCAATGCCCTGGCAGGTGAAAAAGGGAGAAGATGATTTCTACAAATAAACTGAGTGTCAAAACGAGAGTCTTGATGGAATGCTTTGTTTAGACTTTCGACAGAGATTTTCAAAGTCATGAACTTTAAATGATGTTAATTCCAACATTTTAAAAAAGACAGATAACTTATTTTGTGTTATATCTTCTACCCCCAAAAGTTAATTTTTGGTCTTTGTCTGGTTGTCAAGGGCTGCTTAGGTAGCACAGAAACTGATTACTAAAAGATTCCTTTATTAAATTAAGGAATTCATGTCTACAACCTTCCAGAATGAAAAAGATTTCTACTCTTTTGCCACTGGGATGAAGAAATTTTTTTTGCTAATGGAGTGCACATGAAATCAGGCAAAACGTTCAATAGACACAAAGGGAATATTTCTTGAAATGCCTCCTCTTTTTTAGAGTCTGGACATAGGAAAGTACTATTTCTGTACATTCTGCCTTCCACGTCTCTATGGACAATGACCATCAAAAATTCCCAGCAGCCAGTGGCACCTCCTGTTGGAAAAGTTACTCTGCATGAGTTTCAACACTCAATGAAGGTGTCCTAAATATTCTTTTACTTATTTCATTAGTCTGGAGAGAATGTTACTGCACAGGTGCCAATTCTCCTTGTGGCTTTTTTTTTCTCCTAAGTTGCCTTAAAACTGGTGTCTAAATAAGGTAGGCTATTACTCTTTCTGTATATTTTACTGAATCAGGGGACATGTGTCATACAAGAGCAATATAGAGTGTCCCCAGTCCTGCTGAATGTTTTCCCTGCCATCGGTTTCATGATTCTTCACTTTGCTTCTCTTACCTAGCTTTAATAAGCAAACAGAGAAGGTAGCAGCCATCTTAGTGGTTTTTCTTTCATCCAGTATGTATCACCCTGTTGATAATTTTGTTTTCTTGAGGCCAAATATCATTAAAAGCAAAAACAAATTACTAAAGGCAGTATGTTGTCATATGAAGAGAGGGTTTTGGAACCAAGGGTTTTCAGTTTAAAAGTGGCTTTATTGGGCTTCCCTGGTGGCGCAGTGGTTGAGAGTCCACCTGCCGATGCAGAGGACGCGGGTTCGTGCCTCGGTCCGGGAAGATCCCACATGCCGCGGAGCGGCTAGGCCCGTGAGCCATGGCCGCTGAGCCTGCACGTCCGGAGCCTGTGCTCCGCAACGGGAGAGGCCATAACAGTAAGAGGCCTGTGTACCACAAAAAAAAAAAAAAAAAAAGTGGCTTTATCATCTACTCAGGAGTGGGGACTTAGTCAAGTTACACATCTTCTGTGACTTACTTTCCCTAATATAAGATGGTGAAAACAACACCTAGCAGGAGGTGCTATGTAATTAGATATATGAGATATATAAAGTTCTTATAACACAGCAGGCATGATTTAAATAATAGCCACAAGTCAAAAGTAAAATTCAATTTCTCATCTGTAAGCATCTTGGAATATAATTGGAAATACATCACACACACACACACAATCACTATTACAATATAGTATATAATTTTGCCAGATGATTGATAGGGATGATTACTAGGGAATTTTAGAAGCCCAAGAAAAATATTCTGTGACATTCATAAGCTAGTGACCTTTTCTGAGCCAAAAGCACCACAGTGAAATCATTGTCTTAGGCTGGTTCTTTTGACAGCAGTTGCCCCAAGACACCAGATGTGGCTGTGGAAAGTTAGAAAGCTACTGCACAAATTAAACAATGTGCTAAAGGCCAGAATTGTACAGACAGATAATTCTGTTTATGCTAAAATTAAAAACATTTAAGTACTGAGGGGAGCAAGCAATACAAATAGGTAATTCACTCACCAATGTTAAACAGAGATGAGCATAATTTTCTTCCACAGATAGATTGGTAGCATCATTGATTTGAAATGAATTAAATTGCACCGAGCTACTTATTAATCCATAGAAAACCAACTGGGGCTGTGAATAAGTACCTTTCCAAATTTTTTCCCTAGCAACTTTACACCCTGGTGTTAGTGTTGAATTTAATAAAACAGGGCCAAAGAAGCTGTGGCAATTGAAGCATGAAGCTTAGCTGCAGAGCTGAGGGAGGCCACACAGGGCTTCATCCCGACTATTTCCCAAAGATATGTAATATCCACAGAATGTACCTCAGGATTTGCTCCCCTCCAAATTCTTAGTCCTCCCCTTACTCTTGGCCTCCTACATACAGATGTAGAAAAGATTCAAATCCTAGTGTCTAACAGAGTAATAATAACTGTATTAGTCTCCATTTGCTTAGTACTTTTCAGTTGTCAAAGTGCAGTCACATAATTTTCAGTAGTTATTATTGTTTGTGTTTCCTAAATTTCTAAATATATATATATATATATTTTTATTTTTTATTTTTTTTGCTGTATGCAGGCTTCTCAATGCTGTGGCCTCTCCCGTTGCGGAGCACAGGCTCCGCACGCGCAGGCTCAACGGCCATGGCTCATGGGCCCAGCCGCTCACGTGGAATCCTCCCGGACCGGGGCACGAGCCTGCGTCGTCTGCATCGGCAGGCGGACTCTCAACCACTGTGCCACCAGGGAAGCCCTAAAGATATTTTTAAAAAATATTTTTTCAAAAGTTGTATAATATTCACATATTATTGGAGGCTTTTCTGAGAATTAAATTTAAAAATCATTTAAGATGTCCCTATTTTCAAATAACTTTAGACATATTAGATAAATGGAAATATAAGAAGTTTAATCAGAATAATTATGTTTCTGGGTAGGAAAGGAAATGGAAGTGTGAAGAATCTGGATTTTGCTTAAGAAATCAAAATGAGATGTTTGAAATGGGGCCTTGAAGATTCTGGGCAAAAGAGAAAACAGTAACATTTCCCGCTATATCTCAATTCAGCTTCTTTAATGCATCTGTGTAGCATTAATATGGTTTTATAAGTCTTTAGAGAAAGAGATTGGAGTTTCCAGGACTGTAAACTTAGATACTGAAAATAACACGTATTTTCTGAGTATTGAAAGTGACTCTTAAACACAGCACGCTCAAGGACAAATACCCAAGTCGACAAGCATGTCTTGCTCATCATCAACTCTAATAAAGATGAGCTGGGCAAGTCGCAATGTTATCTACCAGCGTTTCTGAAAGGAAATGAATATTTTTGAGAAGTATTGCCCTGAGTGGATGAGTGGATGATTCAGCTCTTCAACTACAGGAAACCAGTAGTAAAGCATAAACAGACAAAAACAAGTCAAATAGAGAGCCTTTTACTCTGTGTGTGGTGTGTGTGTATCTGTGTAAGGGAAAGAAAAGCATCTAGTATAGGTAAAAAGTTGAGGTTAAAAAAAAACATTGGAAATGATTTTTTAAGTGCTATAAAACATTGAGTATTTCAAAGCAATGCTTCTGAGGTTTCTGTTAATACTATGTTTTCTAAGAGTTTAAACATCCTATTTGGGGAGGGTGCAGAAATAATGAGACTTAATCATGCTATCTCTATCTTTTGGTCTGTTCAAATATGTTGTGAATATAAATTTAATCTACAGCTGATATGAGACTGTCCAGGGATATTTTAATATGACAATATCATAATAATAATGTTTAAAGTATTATTAAAATGAGAAGTCTGGGCATTGCTCATGTTTTTCACATGTTAGGTAAGGTCACAGCAGAAGGTGGGCATTTCAAAACAGCAGTTTACTCAATACAACTTGCCATACTTAATGCAAGAATTAAAAGTTAGATTTTACTAAACAATGAAAAGTCTTGGACAAATATAAAACTGGATGTGACACCATAACAACAGCAAGCATAATTCAAGTCTCTCCTGAGCAAACCAAGAAATAGTGTCATTCTGGTTATATAAAGAGTGTCAGGGCTTCCCTGGTGGTACAGGGATTAAGAATACGCCTGCTAATGCAAGGGGCACAGGTTCGAGCTATGGTCTGGGAAGATCCCACATGCCGCGGATCAACTAAGCCCATGCGCCATAACTACTGAGCCTGTGCTCTAGAGCCCGCGAGCCACAACTACTGAAGCTCGCATGCCTAGAGCCCATGGTCCACAAGAGAAGCCACCGCAATGAGAATCCTGCGCACCGCAACGAAGGGTAGCCCCTGCTCGCTGCAACTAGAGAAACCCCACGTGCAGCAACAAAGACCCACCTCAACCAATAAACAAACAAATGAATTAATTAATTACATAAAGTGTCAAATGCCCATTTGGTTTAGCAACATGAAGCTCAAAGTTGACATTAGCTAGAGAATATTGGTGTGGGTTGTAGAATGAGTGGGAGACAATGAAATGGAGAGATTACAGATGAATATATCAGGGGATTGGCTGTAAATGAGAAGAGATCTAGAGTAGTAATTGGGAGAGTAGATGGGTCCTAGGAGGGATTTAAAAGATGGATGAGACTTGAGCAGGTTTATATGTTTGAAATAAAGAGTCAAAAGAAAGAAAGAGGCTGATAACAAAAAAGAGAAAGAAGATCAGTAGACCAAAATATGGTGAGCATTCCGGAGCACAGGCATATATTTGAAACCAATTTAAATGAATTTCGAACATTCTATAAAACATTTTTACTTGTGTGAAACAAACCTAAAGTGAATTAGAACGAACAGAAATAACAGAAAAATTACTCTTATTAAGAAGGGATAAAATAATAAGCTATGAAGACAAGGCTTCAGTAGTTTGAAATTAATTTCCTTATAAAATACATTAAATAAATGAGAAAATATTAAGAAGACTGATCATGGTGGTAATGGGTTTTAAATTTCATGAAGTGCTGTGATAACTAGGTCGGAACTTTCAAGTGGAAATTGAGTGATCACCCTTAGAGATACAAAATATTCCTGGAACTTATAACAAGGATGTTATTAAAGGGCTCAGATAAATATAATTCTGGCTCAAAATAATAAGCTTTCATTTATCATCTTAACTCTCAATAAAATTTGCCTCCAAATGTTTTTATGGAAAGTAAAATTCTTATAGTTTTTACAATTTCTGGATGAGAACTTCTGAAACCCTTCTAGGATTTAAAAAAATGTTTCTAAAGAGTTGAAAACCAGTGAAACTGCTGCTATAATGAGATATAATTAAAGAATTCATCTGTTTAAAACTTTGGTTCAATTCAGTCATTACTTCACTTCTCACATAACAATGTAACTCAATAAAGGTTGAGTTTATTGCCTACATTTGGCTGTGTCTTTCCATCCTTTTATTATTTATGCCACTACTGGAAAGAAATCAATATTTGTTTATATGCTATAGCTGATAAAATTAAGGTTTTTTCATTATTAAGGTACATGATATAGTGACTCTAGTAAAAATCTAAAAATGAGAAACACTATATTGTATTGTAAAATTGTGACTTTCTCACTGGGTAACAATACAAACATCAGTCTATCTTTTTTGATATTTCACTGCTGCAAGTGGAACTGAATGAGATAAGATTTCTTTTCTACAAAGATATAGCCATCCTATCCTCCATAGCATTTTAACAATACTATGACTATTAATGATATAGTCTATTATTAATGTTACTATTTATTTTATCCAATGTGTTCAAATATTTTTTAATGAAACAGTTTCACCTGCCATCAGAGTGAGTCAACATAATTTAACTGATTTTTACTTGTAGTGGTGAAAAACTTACAATGTGGGTAAGAAACTAATATTTTTCTCATGCAGTGAAAGAATTCACATGAAAGACACCATATTTGCAGACACTTTGAGAGTAAGAGACAGATTTCAAAATTAAACATGTCTTTTAATTGAAATAAAAAATGTTTTCGTGTGACTTCAGTTTAATTTTTAAAATTATTCCAAGAAAAGGTAGAGTAATGTAAAATAAAGAAGCATAAATTTTGACCAGTTTTACTCTCTTTTTTATTATATTGGTTATCCATATGTGAAAACCCTTTGTAAACTATAAAGCCATATACAAAGATTTTCCAATTAGTGTATTCTTATTCTGGTAATTATTAATAGATTCATTCTTTTTATCCAAACTTGTGGTATCAGGAGAGTAAACATTAAAGATGGGATTTATGAAACTGTGAAATTTTATTTTCATTTGCCATAAAGTTTGATAATTATATACCCACACATCCTGGCCCCAAACCCTTTTGAAGTAGCATACTCTGCATATTCATTATTTAATTAACACACTGTTAATTAACTAATTTGATATTTTTATTATAGACTGGGTGCTATATAAAATATAAATTGTAGCCCATCATTTAAGTCACATGCATTTAATTAGATTTTGAAAATCCTAATTACAAAATGATTCAGTGACTTAGCATAGAATTAAAGAAAATTTTTCCTGCTTTTTTTTTTTTTTGCGGTACGCGGGCCTCTCACTGCTGTGGCCTCTCTCGTTGCGGAGCACAGGCTCCGGACGCGCAGGCCCAGCGGCCATGGCTCACGGGCCCCGCCACTCCGCGGCATGTGGGATCTTCCCGGACAGGGGCATGAACCCACATCCCCTGCATCTGCAGGCAGATTTTCAAACACTGCGCCACCAGGGAAGCCCTGAAACAGCTTTTCTTAAAGCATCTTTTTGTTCTTCACTGTGAACTTTAGCCATACAATGTAAAGGTAAATGGAAACAAATAACTTGAACGATAATTCAGTATGGCATGTGAAGTGGAATAATTAATTCTTCCACACTATACCATATTAAGGGAAATGTCCTATCTCAAGTGAACTTGGGAGTGAGAAATACAGGGAAATTAATTAGTGTAGAGGAGGGCATTTATCCTAAAGTGGAGATGAGGAATGAAGGGTGATTGTGAACAAGAAGTAACTGGAAATGGTGATGATATCCAAAGGACAGAGCTTGTCAACAAGAACTCTTAGCCCATAGCATTGCTTCATGCCAGCAAGGGTCATTTTCTGATTCCTAGACGTCATCTAGTTCCCTGGAGCACATGAAGAGAAGCTGGTATCAGGGAGAAGGAGCCACTCTCAGGAGGATGGAAATTAGAAGTACTAGGCAGAGTGTCACCAGCTACATGGACAGAGGTTCAGAGGAAAACTCCAACCCTATGAAGGGAATTGGAGACATCCAGGGAACTATAGTAGAATCATCAGACTATGCAAATATGACAGAAGTAGGGGGAAGATGCAGCTCACAGGGCCCTAAGGTACTCAGGAATCTCTTCTAAACTCAGGAATCTCTTCTAAATCTCTTTGGAGCTAAACTGTAGCTCCAAAACATGTCTTGAGGAGGCTGATTCCAGAATCATAGTGCTGACTTCCACACATTTCAGTGGAATAAGTAAAATATAATGGAGGCATCAGTGACTGTAGCTGAACCATGAAAAATTCTCAATAACTTCAAAACACTAGAAATTGTACAGAGCACATACCTGGCCAGACTGTATGTGTAGTGAGGTGGTTGGACCCAGAGTCTGTCATACAGAGTGAAGTAAATCAGAAAGAGAAAAACAAATACTGTATGCTAACGCATATATATGGAATTTTAAAAAAAATAAAAAGAAAGAAAATGGTAATGATGAACCTAGTTGCAGGGCAGGAATAAATAGGTAGACATAGAGAATGGACTTGAGGACACGGGGTGGGAGGGTGAAGCTGGGGCGAAGTGAGAGTAGCATCGATGTATATACACTATGGAATATAAAATAGTTGCCTGGTGGGAAGCAGCTGCATAGCACAGGGAGATTGGCTCAGTGCTTTGTGATGACCTAGAGTTGTGGGACAGGGAGGGTGGGAGGGAGGCTCAAGAGGGAGGAGAGATATGGGGACATGTGTATGCATATGTCTGATTCGCTTTGCTGTGCAACAGAAACTAACATGGTATTTTGAAGCAATTATACTCTAATAAAGATGTATTAAAAAATATATATAAAATACAATAAATAAATATATAAAAATAAATCATGTAAAATGAGATACACAAAATAATGCTAGATAGTTGGGATCTGTTGGTTCATAAAGGAAATCAATTTCAAAATTACTGAGTCCTGACATGGAGAACAGACTTGTGGTTGCCAAGGGGGAGGGGAGTGGGAGAGGGCAGGACTGCAAGTGTGGGATTAACAGATGTGAACTATTACATATAGGATGGATAAACAACAAGGTCTTACTGTACAGCACAAGGAACTATGTTCAATATCCTATGATAAACCATAGTGGAAAAGAATATGAAAAAAAGAATGTCTCTATGTGTATAACTGAGCCACTTTGCTGTAGAGGTTGGCACAACATTGTAAATCAACTATACTTCAATAAAAAATAAATTAAAAAATTGCTGAGTCTCTAGGAAATAATAATAAAAGTCAAAAACCTATGTGTGGACTTCTGCTTCTGGCCAAGATGAAGTGACAGAGACTCAATTTACCCTACTACCTAAAAACAATGAAAAAATAAATGGACAAGATCTGTAAATCAAAGGTATTCAAAACAGTGGACATAAAGCAAGGAAGGACAGTGATCCCTAAGAGACATGGCAAAAATGAGGTGAGTTCTTCCCAGCTTTTTGCCTTGAGAGAGCTTCCATGCTGTGTGGCACAGGGAGGGGGTACCTAGGTAGAGACTGCCATGGTCCCTGAGTTAAGGAGT
Source organism: Kogia breviceps (assembly GCF_026419965.1). Classification (NCBI taxonomy): domain Eukaryota; kingdom Metazoa; phylum Chordata; class Mammalia; order Artiodactyla; family Physeteridae; genus Kogia; species Kogia breviceps. The sequence continues at coordinate 67,240,550 of NC_081321.1, read as the reverse complement.
CTAAGCTGAGGACTGGAGAAACCAAGGTTGAAATAATTCTGCAAATCCCAACACCTGAAAAGAGAGCTGCACAGAGATATGCAGTGGATTCCCTGAGTATTGAACAGAATACTGATCAGTGCATGACTGTGAGAAAACTCCTGGAGGCTGGGGAAAGAAACGCCCTAAAGAATGGGGATGTTGTTTATAAGCATGACATGAAATACAGGACCCCTAAAGTAGTAGATTAGTGAATGTCTCTACATAACAGCTGAGAATACTCTACATCAAAAAAGTCAAAAGACAATGATAGGGCTTCCCTGGTGGTGCAGTGGTTGAGAGTCCGCCTGCCGATGCAGAGGACGCGGGTTTGTTCCCCGGTCCGGGAGGATCCCACATGCCACGGAGTGGCTGGGCCCATGAGCCATGGCCGCTGAGCCTGCGCGTCCAGAGCCTGTGCTTCGCAATGGGAGAGGCCACAACAGCGGGAGGCCCGCGTACCGCAAAAAAAAAAAAAAAAAAAGACAATGATAGATAAAAATGTATGCAATAAATGGGACAGATGAGAGCCGGTTTTCCTTAATATGCAAAACAACTCATAATTAGTTAAGGAAAAGATTAATAGTCCAATGGAAAATGAAAAACACTGTAAAGGTGCAGAGTATGTGGAAGGGTGATTATTGCAGGGTCATTTGTAATTAAAAAATTTTTTTTCTATAGTCTATCAAGAAAAATGTGGTTGCATATAGTTTGGTACACTCACAAAATGAAATATTATTTAGCATATAGAAAGAACAAGGGAAATCTCTATATCCTGATATGAAGAGAATAGGACAGATTATTTTGGAAATAAAACAAAATTGCAGAATATTAATATAGTATAATACTACATTTGTACAAATTATAATAAATAAATGTGTTTGTAATACAAAAAGAAAGTAAAATGGAAAAAAAGTTTATAAAATGACATTAATAATGAATAAATATAAGAAAATAACATACCAAAGGCCAATATATCTATGAATATATGGAGGTATTAATAAAAATACTATCAGATTTGTAAAAATATAAACAGTTGATAAACAGCAGTGTTCGTATCTGCTATGTAAAACAGAAATTATCAAACAGTTAGTGTTATAGATTTTGGAGTCTGAGCTTGAGTCCCAGTTATACCATTGACAAGAGTGGCTATGGGAAAATGGCTTAACTTCTTTAAACCTTAATTCCACATCTCTAAATAAAGCAGGTATTGTGTGTTCCATTGGGCTATCATGAGAATTAAATGAGAGGATGAATGTAAAATACCAGCCAAAAAGATTTGGGTCATTAGTAATGAAAGGCAACATGTACTGATTGTTCACCATGTACCACATATTCTAAGAACTCTGTATGAACTATTTTAGTCTTCAATATCTCTATAAATGGAGACCACTACATAAGTTGATATGCATATATTTATATCGTATATAGTGTCCAGAACATAGAAAATATTGTCATTGTCATCCTAATTTCCAAAATTTAAAGATAAGGGAGCTGAGAGTTTAAATATTAAAGGTTAGTTCATCTATCAAGGAATTTACTTTGAATGTGAATTTAGAAGTGTGGCTTTAGAACACAACCTTTATTTTATGTGCACTTATTAGGTAAATAATACCTATGATTGTTATTGTTAAATTATTTGATTCATGTAAATATGAATATTTGTATGTTCACAGACTATGTCAAGGAAGACTATGCATCAAGCCATTAATTTAAAAATACAGATATATGAATTAAAAATAAACTATGTAAGTATATCTATATCTGTGTGTATATTTGTATACTGTCTACCTCTATACATATGAAGTATCTGTCTATAAATGTGTACATATATAGCACATTAAAATGTAACAACTTATAATGTACAACAAAAATTAGCACGTGCATTTGATTATTTTGTTTGTAGTTCCTAATATAAAGAACATAATTTTTTCTTGTAGCTAATGAACAATAGTCAAAAGTTTGAAACTTGTTTCATTGAATAAAATTGCTAAATATACGTTATGTGTTTAAAATGTACAGTTATAATATATTAGAGAAAATAGTGTTTGTTTTCTATGGATATGAAGAAGAATATCTTCTTCATATAGGAGAGGTATGAGTGGTACTTTTGCTTTTGTGCTATCACCAACCTTATAAGATGATTATTTTTATCTGCAGAATGCTATTTCACATGTTAATGGAAGAGTATACTTTGTTCATTCTGTTTTATTTAGAAGCCTCTGATATTGTTTAATATAAGTAGTTGATCTTTTAAAACCTATCTCTTATTGTATCTCCCTCATGAATAGAGGCTGCTTCAAAATACTGAAATATGCCTCATATGATGGACATAACACAAATTAATAGAATGTCTTACTAATGCAGAACTTCTAATGTAACCATGGTTTCATCATTGAACATTTCTATTGTTAGTTTCCTATTCTAATGAAGAAAGGCAAAACAGCAGGACTTTTTGATATCAGGATAATCTGAATGTAAAATGACAGAATAAAATACAAAAGGAAGATAGCTGAGCTTTATGTGAGTATGGATTTAAATATATAATCTTAATTTCCAAAAGGTAAAGTGGATTCCTATGCCAAAGCTATACCTCTAACTTAAACTACAATTTATTGTGAAGAATGAAGTGCATGATGAAACATTACGGCAAACTGTCAGTACTGATGCTTAAATGTTGTGATTACAGTTGCTATTTGAGGGTAGAGATCATTTTGTTTAATTACTTGCTGGTAAATTTATTGTTCAAATAATATGGTCCCTAAAACGTGGTATAAAATGGATAGCTACAATCAATAGACTTGTGATTTACGTATCTGTTGTAGATATTTTCATTGTTGAGTTGCTGTATATAAAAAGAAATAAAGATGGCAAACCTGTGGGAAAAATGTTGAAGATGCAACTTACAGATTATGCTATTAATTCACTCATTGGCAGGGAAATTTTCAGGCATACATCAGCTTCACAATGTTAATTGGAAGAGAGTAAATGTTCTAAAAATACGTAAAAAAACACATTAGCTTCTTTGGTAAATAATATTAAACAATACTATGTGATAGTGAAGTTAAATTGTACATCATTTATATTGATGGACAGATCTGTGACATAATTGATTAAATTAATAGTTGTAATGTGAAGTTTAATCTTAAAAGCTCCCAGAGCAAAATATTCAAAGATAATAAATTAAGTTTTCTTTGACCTGTCAGCCAAACATTGATGGACACAGGAAAGGATACTCCTTTTTCGAGAATTTTGCCCTTACCGTCATCAAATTACATTCAACTAAACAAAACCCTCCTACCTTATCCTTTAGAATATTGTATCAGAGTTACTAGTTAGGTTTTGGTAGAATTTTAAAAACATGTATACATTCGTTAAACTGAGATATAATAATGATGATCTAATGAATGACAGTTAAATAACTTCTTGAAAAAGATCTCAGCATGGCATTTTTAAATTTCCATGACTTATTTTGAGCCACTACAGACTTTCCATATCCATTTTTTAAATTGTCTAGTATTGGAAAACATTTCCTAACTAATCAGAGATGCAGATTACAGGAGTAAACATTTTATTTTAGCTCTAGCTTTGATTCTAAAGCACTGTATAAAATGAAAAGAGTAATTTAATACCTATGGCCTGATTACCTTATAGGACAGGTTTTATTATTATTTGTGTTAGTATTACTATCAAGGATGTGTTTTTTTTTAGTTCACAATGGGATCATGAAATGGTGTCATTTATCGTGGTAGGCAAGAATTGGTCTTACTATGGAAATCATATATTATTCTCAAATTCCTTACATGTGAATAAATTGTTTGCACATGGAGGAGTTAGAAACTTACAAATATATTTCAAGCCTCGCATACTATACCTACTACTGAGCATTTTACCTGATCATACTTGAAATTCTTTGAAGAAATGCAATATAATTAGCTTTCTTATCTTCCACAAATATAAAATGTGTGTGTGTACACATGTGTGTTTATATATATATATAATCTAGGTAAATGTTTTAAATCTATGATACAAAGATAAGCAAGCAATTTGTTTTATTCTGTGTGTTTTGTGCATTTTTAAGTTAAAGTTTTTTAAAGTAACTTTACTCATTTTCAGAGATCTAAATGAAAGTGTACTGGCAGCACTCTGTTTAAAGGTGTCATATAATGACTACATTTTAGCATGTTTTCCTTTTACAGTAGTTAAATTGTGAAGTGCATGGCCAGAATAGCTCCTGATGTGAAAAATTCGCACTACAGTCATATCATTTAAAATTGATTTATCTTAGAAAACTGACAGTATAATGGATATAACGTCATTAACCTTGAAACCAAGATCTATAATTATCCAAAGCTGAAAGGAATAAAGGTCACCATCTAAAGGTTATCCTCAATATCTTGATCTAATTTCTAAAGGACAAACTACTTCATCTAACATCCACTGTCTAAGTGATCACAAAATAATCATTGTAAATTAGTCTAAACTAAATCACCTTGTCCATCTGTAGAGTTCCTTTGTCCTATAATAGGTAGATGACAAAGGAAGGGAATATTGGATTACTCTTGTTGATGCCCGCATGGTGCCTGCCCCATAAACGTATGCAGCCTATTAAGCTCGTGGTGTTTTATTAATCGTAGCCAGATTGGCCAGTGTGGTTAGTCCTTTCTAAAATGTGTCCTTCCTTCATCAAATAAAGGTTTTTCTAAAGTTTTTCAAGAAGATGACATCACCACAACCCTGGAGTCTTGAATAGTTTTCCCACATGAATAAGTTAAACAAATCTTGAGGTTACAGAAAAGCAATTAATCCAATCATCTGAAGGACTTTTAGGCAGAAACACTGTCTTCAATTTACATGGTAAATACATTATTCCAGTAAAAGACAAGAAAATAAATAAGTACAAATATTATTTCAGAAACGTTTCAAGTAATGTAATGTGGGTATGTAAGATAATATAAAGCAAGATAAATACCTAATATAAGTATGCATGTAGGAAATAACTATAAATAATATGAAGAGACTGGGTATAAAACATTTCATGGAGACAGTAATTGATAAATGATAGTAATTGATAGTAATTGATAAATGACAGTAATATTCCTTAGTTGTAGGCTCATTTTACAATGTTATGACAGTACCTATTTTATTAGTCATATCTTCAACTATTTGGTCAATTTTAAATGTGCATAATGCCTTATGTGCAGTTTGAATTTACATTTAGAGTACATTTGTATGGAATATTATAATTTATTCATTAAAATTAGAGCTTTTGATATAAGTATAATGTAATGTCTTTCCTAAAATGAACCCAAACATAAATTACACATTTAAATTCTTAAAATGTAATGTTTATGGCAATAAACATAACAGGATATAATGATATTCTTAACCACTGACTGACAGGAATATTGAGTTTACTCTTGGAGTAAAATGGAGAAATTAAATTAAATTATATTTTCCCATATCAGGAAAACTAACTCCCAGTTTTAATCCCAATATAATTTTAATATTCAGTTTTTGATAATAAGAACCCAAATATTCAAATTGTCTTAAAGTACTTATGAGATTTTCCTATAATATGCCTCCTGTTTGGAAAAGTAGTATCTGTGAGGTAATTATTTTTAGTAGCCCACATTTTACTTAAGATTTTGAAAATGGTTCCTTCTAAGAAAATGCAAAATCCCAACATTTGGAGATGAAAGTATTTTCTCATAACTGCTATCCTTGATGGTATCAGAAATTAGCCTGAGACTATTATAATGCTCCATCAAAGAAGTGACGTCTTGGTGAAGTAGGAGGAATAAACAAACAAATAAACCTGAGTTTGACCTAGAGTAAAGCAATTATGAAAAGTTATTCAAGTGAACAATCTATCTTTGCATATTTCAGTTTAAAATTCTAAAATGTCACTTTTTTTTTTAAGTTCAGTTTGTCAGCCACTTTCTGCATTATTAGAGTGATATTTAAGCACATACAAGTTTTTACCCTTTCAAAGCAAAAATAATACCTTAGGATAGTTTAATTAGATGTTGCTTGCTTTTTAAAAATTGAAGTATAGTTGATTTACAATGTTGTGTTAGTTTCAGGTATACAGCAAAGTGATTCAGTTATATATATTATATACATATACATATTTTTTCAGATTCTTTTCCATTATAGGTTATTATAAGATATTGAATATAGTTCCCTGTACTATTCAGTAGGTCCTTTTTAATCTATTTTATATATAGTAGTGTGTATCTGTTAATTCCAGATTCTTAATTTATCCCTTCCCTGCCCTTTCCCCTTTGGTAACCCTAAGTGTTTTCTATGTATGAGTCTACTTCTGTTATGTAAATAAGTTCCTTTGTATCATTTTTTCAGGTTCCACATATGTCATATGTTATTTGTCTTTCTCTGTCTGACTTACTTCATTTAGTATGACAATCTCTAGGTCCATCCATGTTGTGCAAATAGCACATTATTTCATTCTTTTTATGGCTGAGTAGTATTCCATGGCATATACTATATACCACATTTTCTTTATCCATTCATTTGTTGATGAACGCTTAGTTTGCTTCCATGTCTTAGCTATTGTAAAGAGTGCTGCTATGAACATTGGGGTGCATGTATATTTTCAAGTTAGGGTTTTCATCTTTTCCGGATATATGCCCAGGAGTGGGATCACATGGTAACTCTATTTTTAGTTTCTTAAGAAACCTCCATACTGTTCAAATGCTTATATTCTGATACAAAGACAATGACAATAACTACATTAAAAAGCATTTTATAAATTCATTAATAAACTAAATGGTATATTGGTGGCTTAAATGATAACATAAATTCTATATAATTGTTATGTAATTTTTAGATGAAACCTCAAAATTGAGAGGGTAAAGCAAGGTATGTTTATCTATCAAGACCACCCCTGACTTTTACCTGCTTGTACAAAGTTGCTATACTGTGTGTGACCTCTAATTCTTATCTCAGCTGCAAATACTAGGTTTTGCCTGATTTCTCGGGTCTGGAATTACTGGTGCTAAGAATAGCTGGCATTTATTTAGCTCTGTATATAAATGATCTCCTTTATCCTATGATATAGATACTATTTTATCCCAATTTTAAACATAATGAAATGGAAAACAAGAAAATCTAAACAATTTGCCTAAGGTCAGCTGTCATATGAGAGGACTTGAAACCAGGCAGTCTGCTTAGATGATGCTTTTAGTACTATATTTTATTTCCTTACTTAGGGCAGATGTCCTCCCTTGCTCTTTCAGCCTCTCATGGGCTGAAATTCTGCTTCTATCTACATATGAGTAAAGCCCACATCCTGCCAGGCATTCTACTTGCCCCTACTAGACTGCTGGATTGTGACCTATTATGTATAGACATGATGATTCAGATGCTCTGCCTGCTGAAATATTTGTGTATAATTTACCAGTATATCTCAGTGGTACATCTCCCTGCCTGTTTTTAGTTCCAAGACTCTCTTTATATCCTGACTTCCTCCTACACTTGCTGAACTCCTTCAAGTGTATTAAAAACAACTCAGATGACTTCTACAATAATGTGGAGTGGAATATTGAGTCACAATGGTAAAAAGAGAAAGAAAAACAGGAATGTTTTGTAGTTAAAACTCAACAAATCTTAGTATCATATTAGGTACGGGATCAAAATTTAGAATTAAATGGAGATTCCAAATTATGATCCTTAGTTACTGGGAGGATGGATGTGTCATACAGAGAAAAGGGACACCGAGAGGAGTTAGGAATAAAAAAGAAAAGAAAGAACTATAGTTTTGGCTACATTAAGTTTGAGGCAAAGGAGAAACATATGAACAGTATCTTGACATGATGTTCCCATGTTTATTCAATCACTTTGCATAATTTCATGTTGGTTTTTTTTTTTTACTTTTTAAATATCTCATAGTGAGATGTAGGAGCTCAGTAATTTGCACTAAGAGGCACATAATCTTCAGGAATTTCGTTGTAAATTTGATTGTAATTATTAGACGAAGGCATAGATTGATATCTAAATTTGCCATTTTCAAGGCTAATTCATTTAAAATTGAATGTGCTATATTTAATTGATAATAAATTTTAAAAAATATCAAATGATCTCACTAAGGCAGAATCTGCTTTACAGATATATTCAATTAACCTCAAAAAATTTCAGTGTTAAATTTGAAAATACTCTTAATAATTTTTATTTGTGACCTTAATAATTTTAAAGTGAAATAAAAAATCAGTCTTAAAGTTTCTGATTAATGATGCTTAAGTTTTAATTGCAGGTAATTTTTAAGGTGTTTTAGTAAGTATCTTATTACAGAATTCTATATTATAAAGAAACAGAGGTTTGAAGGAAGAGATTATAAGATTTATTCCTGATAATTTGCTGAGGCAAATTTATATAATTATTACTTACAATATTTAAAATATTCAATGAATTAATGTATATATATTTAGAGAGCAAAGAATATTTTTTTCTGTTTTCTTTGACTTTTTCTGTTTATCTTTTTTATTTTTTTGACTTATTTAATTAGAATACTGAAACCCAATTCAACAGAAATTAATTAAAGGAGAATTGTATTTTTTGCTATATCTTTAAAACTGATTGCCCTTAGGTTCTGAAGGGGTTTAGAAATCACTAATACAGTTTTGTGTTTTTTTAAAATTTTCAAATATTATTCCAAATTTGTCAACTTTATTATAACCTGGAAGTATCTTTATTTTTTATTTTTTAACATCTTTATTGGAGTATAATTGCTTTACAATGGTGTGTTAGTTTCTGCTTTACAACAGAGTGAATCAGTTATACATATACATATGTTCCCATATCTCTTCCCTCTTGCGTCTCCCTCCCTCCCACCCTCCCTATCCCACCCCTCTAGGTGTTTACAAAGTACCGAGCTGATCTACCTGTGCTATGAGGCTGCTTCCCACTAGCTATCTATTTTACGTTTGGTAGTGTATATATGTCCATGCCACTCTACTTTATAGTCATAAAAACCATACATGATAAAAAAACAAATGCAATGAGGAAATAACAGTTTTGTAAAGAAGTACATTTTGTATTTAAGTTTCTCTGTAACTTAATAGGAATATAGAAGTGAAGTGTATTTTTAAATTGAAGTAGTTGATTTATAATATTATATTAGTTTCACTTGAATAACATAGTGAAGTTATTGAAGTTATAAAATGCATATGAAGTTATAAAATGTTGGCTATATTCCCTGTGCTGCACATTACACCCTTGTTTCTTATTTTTTTTATACATAGAAGTTTGTAACTCTTAATCCCCTACCCTTATTTTGCCCCTCCCTGCTTTCCTCTCTCACTGTATCTGTGAGTCTGTTTCTGTTTTGTTATATTTGTTTGCTTTATTTTTCACATTCCACATATAAGTGAAAACATATGATATTTGGCTTTCTTTATGTGACCTATTTCACTAAGCATAACACCCTCCAGGCCCACCCATGTTGTTGCAAATGGCAAAATTTCAATCTTTTTTATGGCTGAGTAGTATTTCATCGTATATATGTATATGGCTTCTTCTTTATTCTTTCATCTCTTGATGGACACTTAGGTTGCTTCCATATCTTAGTTATTATAAATAATGCTGCAATAAACACTGGGATTCATATATCTTTTAAAATTAGTGTTTTATTTTTCTTTAGATATAAACCCAGGAGAGGAATTTCTGGATCACCTGGTAGTTTTATTTTTAATTTTTTGAGGAACTCCATACTGTTTTGCATAATGGCTGCAACAATTTACACTCCCATCAGCAGTGCACTAGGTTCCCTTTTCTCCACATCCTTGCCAACACTTATTGTTTGTTGTATTTTTGATGAGAGCCATTTAGACAGATGTGAGGTAATATCTTGTGGTTTTGATTTGCATTTCCCTGATTAGTGATATTGAACATCTTTCCATGTGCCTATTGGCCATCTGTCTGTCTTCTTTTGAAAAATACCTATTCAGGTCTTCTGTATTTTAAAAGTAAGATATTTGTGACATGCTTCTAGGGTCAAAAGTTTCTCTCTCTCTCTCTCTCCACACACAAACATGAACACACACTATGGGTCTATGGTTTGAAAAGTACCATACAATAACTGATATTTATAACCATAATACTGATGAATTGTCTGATGAAAAGAAGCTCTGTAATAAATATTCTGGAATGAATGAATGAATACTAGAATGTAAATTCCATGAGCACAGGTTTGTTTTGTTTTTCTTATTCACTGCTACATTCTCAGCATCTATAACATTGTCTGACATATCATAGATGCTTAATAAAGCATATATAGGATGAAAGAAATGAAATTTATAAATAAAATTCATAAGAGCAGTGAAAAATTATCTGAGCAGAAAAATGTTTCTGGCTACTTGGATTAACACTGCCAATCCCTATAATCTTAATTCCCAACCAAGCATCAAGTATCATCTTGGATTTCTAATTTAACTTCTTGTTCTTCCTCTCCCTGTTATTTATTTCCATATAAAATTAACATAATGCCAAAAGATATTTACTCCAAATGTCCTTTGGCTTCTTAATCACTAAACTTTTAGGGTCATCTATCTGAGCAAGCTAATAATCTCATGTCTGATAGTTTAGATGTCTCACTCCTCTGTATGCAGATCGTCTCTCAGTCAGATGATCCTTCTCATCATTTAACCCTTTTTCTCTGCTTCTCTCATGCCCCAAATAAACTCTATATATTTGTTCAAGCCATTTACTCATACTTTTCCCTCCTAATGTAACTCACAAAGAACATTTAAAAACAAATTCATATTCACTTAATTTGAGACATTACTCATTTGATTTGCATAAAATTTCACTGGCTTATAATTTTACTTTTTCATGCTTAAGTCCACTGTGATTTTGTCTTATTTCCCCCTTAGGGGCCCAAGGAGTGAGGCCCCAGTTTTCTTCCTTCATAGTTAATATTAAGCAATATACTGTCATCATTCAATATATACTTGTTCTGTGGAAAAAAAATTCTTGATGCAGTCCTTCTTTTTAATTGCTTATATAGGATGGAAAAGGGGGAAAAACCTGAAAATGGCAACAATATCCAAAGAATAGTGATATGTGAACATATTAGAAAAGATACTGTTTTGAAGAGTATACTTATATACTAGTCAGGGTGAAGGAATAGCAACTATTGTGGATCTGTGGCAGAGGGAAAAAAGACACAGCAAATTGTGATGATTCTTCACATTTCTGTTAGGTCTTGGCATGGCCACTTCTGCTCACATTCCATGAACAGAAACAAGTAACATGACAAGGTCTATGTCAAGATGGAAGAGACACATACTCCTTCCACAAAGGGTAATGAAATGAGCATTGCAGTAGGTGGCAATTTATAATCTTCTTCAGGGAATATTGTGAATAATAGCAAACAGTAATAAAATATACCACAATATGCATTATAATAAAGTAACGAGATTTGTTTTCCTGTCCCAAACAAAACCAGTCACAATAATATATTGTCATTGTATATAAACTCAGGTGCATGCAAGTTATAAAGATTATACAAATAGTGTATAAAACTAATGGGTATCTAATACATCATATACAGCTCTGATTACTAATATTTTGATCTCTGATTGCCTTAAGAATCTCATGCTATGAATATTCACCTCAAAGAAACGCACTTATGCATATACTGCAAAGTTTTCATACAATTTCGGGGGATTCTGGAATTTTCTAATGCCCACCTAAAGACCACCTAGAGCACTACTGACTCCCAAGACAAGAACTCTTATTATATCTTTTCAGCTTGCTTCCATCTCTTTCACACCATTAGTAGCCACATTTCAAGGAGAGCTACTATTTCTACCTGTAATCTTCTTAAGCCATTGTGATTTGTCTTCTGCAATGATCACTTCAGTGAAACTTCCCTTGCTAAATATTCTAGTAATGTCTATTGCAAAATCTACAAAATGTTTTCCAATTTTCATCATACTTGATTTCCAGGAATATCTGACACTGGTCACCACTCACCTCTTCCTTCAAATGTTTGTTCTCTTTCCCTGGTATCCGTGACACATACCCTCCTATTTTCCTCTTATCTCTGCGTATTTCTTGCTAGAATTATTTCTTAAATATTTGCATTAATTGAGGTTCTGTGACTCTACCCCCATCTTGTCTAATTCTATACTCTCTTCATTGTCAATATTGTTCACTTCCATTGTTTCAAATGTCACTAATGATTTCCAAACATTTATCATAGGCTCAGATTTCTCATTTGATAGATTAGCATTTCCAACTCCTTTGAATATCTCTAAATTGGATGGCTCACAGTCAGATAACAAAATTCAACATGATCAAAAGTGAATTCATTCTCTTTTCACTGAAATGCACTCCTGCCTGCTTCGTATCCCACTGAAGGACGGTTCAATCTTCATATCTTACCTATTGCTTTCTTTCTTAGTTTCCAATTTTTATCCTGTCCCTTCCAAAATGTGCTCTAACTTTTCTTGATTTAAAACTTTCCTAGGCTTCCTATTCCCCTCAATAAATTTTAAGCTCTAACAAGATTTACATGTTCTTTCACATATGTGATTTTTTCACATATGGTGATTTTCACTCTTTTCTTTCAGTCTAAGCCTCTCTTATCTCTACACAGTAGCCAAATGGGCACTTTCCTCTGTTTCCTATGCAGGTTATAGATTATCTGCCTCTGGTTATTTGCCCTTTGCTGTTACATTTGCTGTTACATTTTCACACTATTTATTCACAGACTTATTTAGAAAACACTTCTCAACCTCAGCTCTGATCTCCCATAAATAGATTAGATGGTTCTTTTCTGTGCCTCCTATATCACCTCCATTATATCTCTTGTCATATTGTGTGACTCCTGACTCCCTACACAGCTGGTTCCTAGATGATGCATGGACACCTAAAATTATGAATAAAACACTTATTTACAAATGAATAATATTATAAAATAAGTTTCAATACCCAAAGACCCATTTTACAACCCCCAAACTCTAAAATTCATTGGGAAATTAAATGAAAATAAAACACTGATGTACACCACAACAAATATTTACTAACCATGTTAAAATGATTACTAAAATAAATTTAATTATATAATATGCAAGTTTTCATAATTTGAAGATTACTCAAAGGATCCTAATGAGACTTTAACACCAGCTTGCCAGGAGTCCAGGTATGGTTTTCCTATACAAAGCTAACCTGGACCCAGTTACAGTTTGGCATTATTTGATGATAGTGGTCTGCCACAACATATGTATCTGTGAGATGATTTTGCATTCTGTGGCTGAATAAGATTTCAGAGAACATCCAGTAGACTGGCACTTTGTTAGTATCAGTTTTTTTTGTTGTTGTTGCTGTTTTTTGTTTCTTTGTTTTTGGTGTGAGCCGAATCCAGAGAGATAACACCGGAAAAAATATTTGGGGTTATAAAGGACCCCAAATTTCCCTTCCCACTTCCCAAGATAAAGTGTCATATGGGACATCACCTTGAGGCAATGTGAGCCTCAAAGTACATTACCGGCAAGGTATATCAGAGGTCATGGAATTGAAAAGCTCACAAAACAAATGAAAATAGTCAAATCACTCACTTTATCAAGTCTGTTAAAAAAACACAGAAACAAGGGAAAAGAGGTAAGATATGTTAACACAGATGGGAGAAGGTGCAGTGGGGAAGGACCACACTATCTGAATGCTGGGGTAACCTATGGTCAAATGTCCTGTTCCTCTTTCTGCCATAGCAACCGTCCTCACTGATGATGTGGTTACAAAGGCCAGAGTTAAAGTTTGAGCTGGGGGTAAAAAGGCAGAAGATACTCTGGGTAAATGACACACACTTGTTCTACTAGAGAGATGCAGGGACAAATACACCTGGCCAATATTTCTAGCTCTCCTATTAGCCTAATGGACAGCTATGGATTTTATATGTGTTACTTGGGCAGAAGGTATATAGGGTGATAACTGAAGTTACCAATGGGTGGTCAAATAAAAACTTCATGAATGATAATTTTCATGTGTATCTTGTGTATCCTGAATAACTTAGGGACTCTTGTATATTTGTTCTTACATATATTTACATATTATAAATATATGGTACCCAGATGTTTCATGAGTATTAAGTATCTCTGATCTTTCCATCTTATTCTGTCTATTGATTATTTTATACTTAGCAATTCCCATGAATTCTGCCCATGTCTAACAAACATTTTACTTACCAGTTACTAATCTATTCTTAAAACATTTTAAATGTAAAACAGTTGCCTACACTTTGCAAACCACAAATTTATTCATCTAATATAACTGAATAGTTTTAATAGCAACTGTACATCTCACAAAGGTAGATGGTGTGGTTGGCTGCATTTGCCAAAAATGGCTTCAAGAATACTCTTCTTACCATGTGATTTTTGATGCTTCTCCCATTGAGAGGTGGGGGGGTGGTCTATATTTCTTCCCCATGAAACCAAGTTGGCTTGTGACTGTCATCCAATAATAGAGTTATGGTGGAATTGACACTATGTGACCTTAAAAGCTAGGTCATAAAAAGTGAAGGAGCTTCTGCCTTGTTCACTACTTCTTTTGACTTTGGTGTGATATCTGATGGCCCTTAGGCTGCCATATTGTGAGAAAGCGCAAATCATTCTATTTAGCAATATTACAAAAAGAAGCCATGGGATTAGAGAGAGAAAAAGAGATCTCCCCTGTCAGCCTCAGCTGCTTTAGCTGCCTACACCTCCCCTCTTCCAGGTCTAGCCACCATCACACTATAACCACATGAGGAATTCCAAGCCAGAACTACCCATCTGAGCACTTTCCAAATTTCTGACTAACTGATACCAAAATAAATAAGAAAATGACTGCTGTTTTAAGTTACTAAGTGTTGGAATAATTTTTCACTCAGTAATAAATACCAAAACACCTGCCATTTCCCCACATGGTCTTGAACTCCCTTCCACATCTCACCCTCCATATTCATGGGATATGAACTTGAGTCCACCCCATTTAAGACTGAGCAGAATATAAGACTCAATTGCTAAAGACATTACACTTAACTGTCATTTTGAAGAGCATTTTCTACATGATGTCAACTATCTAGGACTTATTATTAAATTATTCTTAGTTAGTATTGAAGATGCTGTCTTCTATTCATATTCTTTCTAAAGCATACATTTGTATTCTTCATTGCTCTGTGAATCTTTAAAATATTTAAAATGAGGATTACCCATATCAGTTATTTTCATCATTTAATTTACTATCCATAAGTGCTTGCACATGTCTTTAAATGGTGAACACTAAGGAAAAGCTCATTTTCACACTGGTGATTATTTTTTCTGATGATTTCTCATCCAAAGAACAGCAGTGATCACTGATCTCAACTTCATGCAGTTTATTTGTGTTGCCAATTGAGTCAAATAAATAATTGGATTAGAATCAGTGATACCAATGATCAAAGTAGATAGGTAATCATAAATAAGTCTGAGTCAAGTTCTGGAAGATTTATATTTAATAGGAAAAGTCAAAAGTAGAAATCAAAAGTCAAGCTGTACCTGCCTAGTTTCTTCAGGTACTTGAGCTAGAAAACCCAGGAATTAGTACTACTGAGTACTCATCTGTAAGATTGGAGTTATATTAAAACTCCCAGCATAAAATTCCATGATTCTTTAATTCCAAAGCATGGCTCTCTGAATTGGAGCAGAAGCAAAAATTAAAATCTTTATTATGAGGCTTTGTGTTAGAATAAATCTCCTCTCTAGACAAAAACAACTGCTAAATATATTTAGAATGTTTCTTTAATATTTTACCTCATAGTAGTCTAAAGAGGAACATAGATTTTTCCCATGAAATATTATTTTTCCTTTAAAAGGGAGAAAAAGTTATTTCATAAGACATCACTGTTCTAATTTATGTGTTTTCAGTGCCCTCATATTGCTCTTAGATTTGATGTTAGACACTGAATGATGCATAATAAAATTCTCTGAAACTTGTCTTCTCTTATTACACTTTGACTTCAAAAAATAACTAAGTTTTTGCTCCTCTAGAACAGTAAGATTCCTTAGTTGTAAGCTGAAATCCCTGCAACTACTTGTCAAATTGCTACATATTACAGTAATCTCATATAAATGCATAGATAAAGGCTGATTAATGTAGCCTTTTACAAAATTTATCTTGTGAGAATTGATACTTATACATTTGTGTGGAAGCACAAGAATCAGCAACTATGTGCTTATATAACTTTCATATTGGACAGTTTGCTTTTTTAGACAGGTAAAAAGAATAATGTGTAGCATAAACACAACAAGTTACATGAAACCTATATAATAAACAATGCTTACTACCTGTGACAGAATTGGGTACTAATTGTATGACCATTGATTCCAATTAATTGCATTTAGTTTTTTAAATGTACACATAACAGAAAGTTTAAACATATTGTCTACATACTTTTTATTTCCACTATCACTTTCACAAACAGTATGTGAGAGAAACTGGATGAGTTTTTACCAACATCCTCTTTATTCTTCTCCTGGCCTTAAGGCTAGACTACTTTCCTAGGGTCTCTTGTAATTGGATGCTGCCATGTGAGTTATTCTCACCAGTGGCATATGAGAAAAGTATGTTTCACTTCTGGACCAAGGATTTTAGAAGTGGGTATGCTGCTTCTTCCACCATCTGGGTTCAAAACCAAGGAAATGGTAAACATCAGACAAGAAAGGACTCTAAATTACTGCATGGAAGAAAGCAGCCCACTCACCAATTCTCACCTTGGAATATTGAAAAAGTAAAAAATAAATTTCAGTTGGCTTTGTGACCCATTATTTATGTGGGATTGTTTTGTTGCCTGCTCTAAATAATACAGTGTAATAATATTACATGGCCGAATGTTTTAATGGAAATAAAATAAATTTCATGTTCCCACAAAACTATAGGTAGGTAAAGTGTATGATCGGAGTCGTTAAATTATCTATTCAAACCCATCTTAAATTTTAAATTCAACAGTAAGCATAATGTCAGTAAGCATAATAAGAAAATGTAATTTGTTTCAATAATGTTAACATTAATAACAGAATATGAATAATACTCATAACAGCTAATAAAACTGTTGTGAATATAGGCAAAATATTTTCATAAACGGTTAACTCTATAGCTGAAATGAGGTGACATTGAAAGTAAAATGTCTATTACAACTATAAATATTTGCTTTATTTTGCTTCAAAATTATATTTGCACTTAAAAGGCAACTTACTGACACTTACTAAATCTTTGTTACTGTCATGGTCCATACTTAATTACTCATTTTCTTTGGCACCTGATCTTAGTACACTTTACCTTGACATAAAAAAACTGTCCTTTGTTTAAATAGAACAATGCTTTTTATTATTATTACTATATTATGTTACTAATATACCATGTGATATTCAGAATATCTAAAGAGATGGAAGGGCTGGCCACCATAGTAAAAATGAGAGTAGTTGTAGGACATGCTCCCCTTAAAAGGGCATATAGACAAAAATACCACATTTGAAATAAAATGTGCAAAAGAATTAGTAAGTGTGCCTAGTGATACTGTATGCCTCTATGGATTAAATTTTTTCATTGATGTTAGGCACTAAAACTAATAAAAGATGTGGGTTCTACTACCTCTGCCTAAACCTAGTTGACTTTTTAGAAGATAAGCATATTTCATCTTTTTTTTTTTTAATGGGAGCATAGCTGCTTTACAATGTTATGTTGGTTTCTGCTGTACAGCAAAGTGAATCAGCCCCACATATACATGTATCCCCTCTTCCTGGATTTCCTTCCCATTTAGGTCACCATAGAGCAGTGAGTAGAGTTCTCTGTGCTGTACAGTCTGTTCTAGCATATTTCATCTTTATCATTGATCCTTGGCTATCAAAAACCATTAGGAGTAGAAGATAACGTCAGCATAATAATTCGTTTTATATTTGTTTGGGAGACCTTTTTGCCTTGACTGCAAAATTTCAGCTGTTTTCTTGTTCTGTACTTATTTTGTTCCCAAATTTCTTCAGATTTATTTATTTAGTGTTCTCAGAGTGGGATTCCTGACCTAACAGTATTCTATTACCTGGGAACTTACTAGAAATGCAAATTCTCTGGCCATATCACAGACCTACTGAATCTGAAACTCTAGGCATGGGGCCCAGAAATCTGTGCTGTAACAAGACCTCTAGAGATTCTCTTGCTTACTAAACTTGAGATCCACTAAACTAGAAGAACTGGTGTAGGGGATGACTACATTGCCTAAATGTTATTTACACTCTTTGCAGTGGTGTTAAGGGTGAGAATGTGATAACACATAGTTTCTAAGCAGAGAATGACCATGAAGAATATTTCTTCTTACTAAAATACTCTTTACTCCATGACTGTTTCCTGCTATCCATTATCAAACTGTTCCTTTCTGTGATATCAACTCTCAGGTAGCTTTTAACTCTGTTGTGTCAATTATATGTCGGTATTATATTTAGAATTAATACTTCTATTTGATATATGAATAGGAGTCAGGCAAATCAAGACTTTCCTTGGAAATACTAACAACATTTGAGGCTGTACTTGGCAAATGTTGATTACCAAGGAAATTAGAACCAAGGTTTAATAAGGAAGGAATTCTAGTACAAAGAGACAATTCAACTGTCTTTAAAAATAAGGTTTCTGAGGTTTAAAGAACATTTTATGTCTTCTGGGGAATTCCAGAGAGAGAAAGTTACGAGTACTGATATATGATTAGTATGATAAAGCTATTATTAAATTAGATCTATATGAAAATGGACTGGGATGCCTCTTGACTTAACCAGTTTTCCTGTGGTTAAGAGTATTTAAGACAACATAAAATGGTAGCTTAATTGGGTGATCTAGATACTTGTTATGCAAAGTGTGGTTTCATTTGGTGGTTGTTATAGGTGCAGAATCTCAGGGTCCACCCCAGTCCTAGTGAATCAGAATCAACAATATAACAAGGTCCATGGGTGATCTATATGCACATTATGTTTGAGAGATAGTGCTCCAGTTGACATCTAATGAATCTTTATATTACTCTTATACTTAATTTAAATAGGTTTCTGTTGTGATGCAGAATTTCAATAACAGTCTAGAAGAGATGGGGGTAAATATGTGAGCTTGAGCTCACATTCTACTGTGAGGTCATTAACTTAATTAAATGCTGTCCCCAAAATGAAATAGTCTGTTTCCTGAATACTGCACTTAACATAAGTGAGCTGGTATTTGAATACTATTTCTATAGTTAGCTTTGAACTATTTGCTTTACACAAAAGTGAAACATACCTTTTGGGTTTATTGCACAACATCACGAGGATATTTGTACTAACTTCCAAATTATACTCAATGTTGAACCCTTCTCCCAATTCCCTCCTGCATACCATCTTCCTTTTCACTTAAACTAAGGTGTCTTAATTTCCCTTACTGAAACCTTTCCTTTTTGCTTAGAGTAGGTAGTGGTTTTGTCTTCTGCTTCTTCCCTATTCCTGATGGGTCTAGATGAGTGGGCAGCAGAGGCAGAAAGAAAGGAGAATACCTAAAGTGGTGTATAGGAATGGGGGAACTGGAAAAGATCAAGGGAGCAGACTGCTCAAAGCTGAAATTTACTCGGGCAAGGAGGACTTAACATACAGTTCTCATCGCCAAAGCAATGGATGGAAAAGAGCTAGAGAGGTAATGAGAAGTGACAGATTCCGCCACACCCTAGATTGACTCAGGTCTCTACAACCAAGACTTCCATGCCCTGGTCCTGGGAGAAGGAAGCCGCTTAAAGAAATGACAGGCACGGAAGGCCAGAGAGCCAGAAGATCCCCAAGCCTGTTCCCGTCCCCAGCAATGCGGGCCAACACACGCCTTCCTGTAGAGACCTTTGTGTGGGGGAAGCCCAGCCGAGGAAGAACGTGCCCCCCTCTCACACCTGTCCATCCATCCCCAGTTCTTGCTTTCGCCGGGGACACTGGGACCAGCGCGAGCCAGCAGCGCCTTTGGGGGAGTCGTGTGTATCCGCGAGCGCGTGTGCGTGAGGAGGAGAGCAAAGACGTGATTACTTCAGAATTTATTTAAGGGCCGGTGGAAACCACTGCAGCAGCTTCCAGGGGAAGCCCTAGTTTCAGAGGAAGAGGAGGTGGCGGCTGCCAAGGAGTTGGGGGGGGGGGGCGTAGGTGGAGGGACAGAGGAGGAGGAGCAGCAACAACACAAGGCAAGTATGGAGAGAAGATGCTATAGATCCGCACCGGCGCCCCGCAGGTTGGTTCTCCGGGCCAACTGACGCCAGCAAAGAGGCTTACAAAGAGGCTAGGAGGCGAAGCTGGGTGTAGGGGGGCTGGTTGCTTGCCTTTCTGGAGAAGAAACACCTCTTTTAGGTAAAATAAGACACCCTAGCTTGGAAATAGGCAGAGGGCCCGGAGGGGATCTGCCCTGCTTCTCGCGTCCCTGGGGACTCGCTTCCCTTTAGCTTCCCAACTCCTGGAGGTAGCCATAAACTCCAGAGGGGCTCCGGGTGGGTGACTGGGTGGAGAAATTCCCTTCCAGATAGTCCTCACACCTCTCCCCAAAGCTCACACTCTGGGTGGCCCGGTGGCGGAGGGAGAGCAGCGTCGCTTGGTTCAGTTTCTACAAGTCAAACCCAGCGCCCACTTGCCGGCTCCCCGGGTCTCCAGCAGCACGCGGGGAGCTGCGGCTGCTCCGGCAATCGGGCCGCTGCTGCTTTAAGAGCCGCCTCCCCCTCTCCTCCCTTTGACAATGGTCTGAACCGAGCTCTGCTTCCCAAAGCAAAATTTGTAATATGCCATTTTTCCGATGGACGCTTCTCCTTTTGGCTGCTGACGGAGCCGCGGGAAGATGCCGAGCTGCTGCCACGCCACCCAACCGGGGCACGTTCCAAAGGACGCCGGGGCACCCGACTGTCTAAGCTGCCTTTCTCCTCGCGTTGCTAGGGAAATGGTCCACGAGTGCCGGGTGTGAGCCTCCCCGCTCGTCAAGCCGGAGACTGCGGTTGTCAGTGATCAATTGAAGAAGCAGGACCCGAAATTACAGACATTAGGTACAGAAACTGTATTTGAGTTACACGGTTCCCCCACCCCGGCTTTATTTTTTTACCCCTTCCCCCACCCACCACCACCACCCCGGCCCCACCCCGCCCCCAGGGAGGATGAGATGCAGATTCCCTCCTTGTCAATCACTGTTCCGTACCTCTTGCTTTCCACCCTCATCCTCTCCCTTCTCCTATTTCTCTACCTTCTCCCTACTTGGATGTCTCCTGTTGGGCAGGATGAACAGTTTTGGTGCAGAAATCACGAAGTCAACTTCTTCAGGGTGGTGACAGGGGGGTGTGGCTGAGAGAGAACTGTCCAGCCCGCCGTATGGTGTGTGCAGGCTCTTTGGCCAGCTGTAAATGCACTGGGGTAAAGAAAGTGCAAAATGCTTCCATTAAAGGGGATAATAATATTTCCTGAGGACAGGGGACTTCAAAGAGTTAACTAGGAGGAGGAATATTCATGTAATGTAATCAGACAATGGCTAGGATTTCTCTCACCGAATTATTCCTTGTGGGTTAACTGAGGTGGAGATAGGTCAGTTCTTAAGACTAAATCTTTGCAGAAGAAACTGACTACAGAGAATAATTACATCTTTTTCTCTAGTAGGATCTAAATCCTAAAGATCTGTTTGAATAAAGTGATTCATTGACAGAAAAAAAGCCTTTTGTAGCACTGTCATATCTGAATAGGTACTGTTTGAACAGCACATATTGCTAAGAAACACTGGATCTTGAAAGCCCTTGGGTAATGACTCCAGTGGGCATTCAAAACTTTTATTTTGAAATCTGAGGGATTTAGAAGACAGTCAAGGTTATGTGCTAAGGAAAAGCGAGTTGGTTTTCCTGGTATAAAATTCTTCAAGCTAAATTTAAGCACTGAGATAATTAAACCAACTAGGTGTTTTGTTTTGTTTCTTTTCACAATAAAATAATGCCTCTAACTCGACCTTGAAACTTTCAGTAATTTAATGAACAGGGGGCATCAACATCTAGAAGAGTATAACATAATCCATATATCAATTGACTTTGGGGAGGGGATGACGGAAAGGCAAATATCAAAGCAAATTGTTAGTATGCCCTTTCTGATTTTTCAGGAATTATGTGATACATTGAAGTTTTTAATACTGAAAATGATTCTAAAAGTTAAAAGTGGTATATGAAATAGACTAGAGGTTGAATGACCATAGCCTTCTGTCCTATGCAAGTTGCTTCAGATTTCATCCATTCTGTAAGAGGGTGTTTGGCTCTTACATTGAATACAGATTTTTAATTGCTTTTAATACCTAAAAATGTGCATTTAGGAAATACGTTATACTGTATTTTAAGGAATATACAACTATTTTGTAATTTATATTAGACAGAATCTCAAGATTCTGTTTTATTGCAAGAAACTAAGCTAGCTCAAGAAAGTGGGCTTATTTTTTGCAGACAAATTTTTTCCTTTTAATTTTGAGGAGAACACTTTAGATTTACTTATTTGGGTTGACTGTGAGGAAAAAGAAGCATGTATTCATCTTATTTCCTAAGTAACTTTTGCATAGCTTGATTTTTTTTTTTCAATTAAATTTGAAAAGTTTAGAGCACCCATTGGAATTAAACCTTTAGGCATGGAAGCAGAATGAATCATAAAGGTAAAACACTCTTTCTGCAAAGATGAATGTTGGTCATTTTATAATAGAAATAAATACTTGAATTTGTAATAGTCCTTTATAAATTAACAATCTGTTCTCAGTCAGGTATCCTATTGGACCCCTACAATGGGCTTGCTAAAATAAATGCTTGCATTATTATTCCTACTTTACAGAAGAGAAAACTGAAGTTTGGAGACATGAAGTGACCTGCTCTGGTTCACATGCCTTGGGAGTAGAATTGAATCAAGTTCTTTTGAGTGTAGATTTTCTAAATCCCATCATAGCATCTTTCAACTAACTAAATCAAAGACCAAATTTTATACTGATCTAAGAGCCTGAAGTTTGCGAATGTCTAATGTCTCACGGTGATGACGTTTGTTAGAATTAGGGTAGACTATTCAGATGAAAACTGTAGCTGAGGTAATCACTACAGTTATGTTTTTCCTTGGAATTTAAAGTTGTTATAAGTAATTCAGAGTAGATGCAGGCTAATAGCTTTCTTCCGGAAGAAAATGATTTAAAATACAGTTTTGAAAATGTTTAACCTTAAATTTAAACCTTGCAAGTGTTTTGGCACAGCTTGTCACTGTGCTACCATTTCCTCTACAAGTATTTTGTTTTAACCTTAAATGTCAAAAAGAAACACATTGGCTCCTTATAATGATTTCTCAGAATGACACAGCTGTTCAGTGTGTGGATTTTATGCATGGTATGTGAACTAATTGCTTTAAATATTTAAATGTGTTGGAACATTTTTATTTTGTTTTCCAATTCCTTTATAATTAATGTAAAGAAAATTTGTAACAGTTAGAAAAGAGTCTCACTTTTTCCATCTTTGTGATATTGTCTGAATGAAATTCAGGTTAAAAAAAATAAAAAAATATATTTTCATCCATTAAGTGGTTAACAATAATATCAAATGTATGAGTGTGAGTGTGTGCATGTGTGTGTTGTGAGTTTGTGTTTAAATACATCCTATATATCTACTCTGCTCTATATTTTAGGGTGAATAAGAAATTGAACAATTCAAGTCCTTGTCTTCAGGGAGCCCAGTGTTTTGAATGATGAGCTATAATTAAAAGCATTACCTTGAATTGTTCTAAAATTTACCACTGCCTTAATTCTTTTGTATAGGCTATGAGTCACAAAATACTTTCCTTTATCTTTTAAAAAGTTTCTCCTGGTTTTCAGTGGGCCCTGACCAAATTATTCACAGATAATTGAATTCTCTCCTCAGTAACCCAATTTATATCAAGAATCATAAAAAATAATTAACTATTGAGCTGTTAAGTCTTGATATTTTATTTGAAAATATCATCAGAAATACCTTCCCCAAGGACAGGAATATGTAGGCAGAAAAATGAGTTGACAATGTATTATAAAACCAAAGAATGCTCCAGGATCAACAGCCAAACCAGCCTTTCTCCACATCAGACTTCTGCAAAACCAAGCCCTCTAATTTAAACAGCTCCTGGCCTCAGTACAACAACTGAAATCGAGATGGATTTGATTATTTTTTAAACATAAGATAGAAAAGAGAAAATAAGATAATTTCTGATTTTTAAAATGCTACACAATAGGGCAATGTTACATCTTAATGTCTGTGTTTTCTATTTTAAATAAATAATTTAAAAATATTCTGAACAGTTCATTTATTTTATGACTGACTCCTGATTAGCAATTAGGATGTGAAGTTTCTACATTACTTAATGTAATTTATGGCATCTGTTCTGTGGAATATTTGAAAGAGTGTTAGTTTGTATTGTTTGGATGGAAACCAGACAAAGCAGTTCACAGGAAACAAAGGAATAAGTGTAATTGGTAGTATAATAACCTAAACAAATTTATGCATCTTAGTCTATTTCATAAAGCATATATCTAATGCAGTCAGAATCACTTGTCTACTCTGTGTAGACTACTGTAGGAATTCAGGAAGAGAGTATATAAAAGTACTGGGTTGGCCAAAATGTCCGTTCGTTTTTTTCCATAAGCTGGCTCTAGTAGCAATTAGTTATCTTTGACTTCATTCAAAACAATTTTGTTAGACTGTATGTGGCAGCTGTCATATTAGTGTGCATTTAAAAAAACCTTATCAAAATTGGTGAATTTGTGTGTAGTCATTCTAATATTGAAGATGGCAGGAAAAAAGCAACATTTTTGGCATATTATGCTTTATTATTTCAAGAAAGGTAAAAACGCAACCGATATGCAAAAAAACAAGATTTGTGCAGTGTATGGAGAAGGTGCTGGGACTGATCAAACGTGTCAAAAGTGGTTTGCAAAGTTTTGTGCTGGAGGTTTCTCACTGGACGATGCACCATGGTCTGGTAGACCAGTTGAAGTTGATAGCGATCAAATCGAGACATTAATTGAGAACAATCAACGTTATACCATGCAGGAGATAGCCGACATACTCAAAATATCCAATTCAAGCGTTGAAAATCATTTTCACCAGCTTGGTTATGTTAATCAGTTTGATGTTTGGGTTCCACATAAGTTAAGTGAAGAAAACCTTCTTGACTGCATGCGATTCTCGACTTAAACTTAATGAAAATGTTCCGTTTTTAAAACAAATTATGATGGGTGATGAAAAGTGGATACTGTACAATAATGTGGAACAGAAGAGATTGTGGGGTAAATGAAATGAACCACCACCAACCACACCAAAGTCCGGCCTTCATCCAAAGAAGGTGATGTTGTATATCTGGTGGGATTGGAAGGGAGTCTATTATGAGCTTCTTCCAGAAAACCAAATGATTAATTCCAACAAGTACCGCTCCCAATTAGACCAACTGAAAGCAGCACTTGACGAAAAGAGTCCAGAATTAGTCAACAGACAACGCATAATCTTCCATCAGGATAACGCAAGACCGCATGTTTCTTTGATGACCAGGCAAAAACTGTTAAAGGTTGGCTGGGAAGTTCTGATTCATCCGCCGTATTCACCAGACATTGTACCTTCAGATTTCCATTTACTTAGATCTTTACAAAATTCTCTTAATGGAAAAAATTTCAATTCCCTGGAAGACTGTAAAAGGCACCTGGAACAGTTCTTTGCTCAAAAAGATAAAAAGTTTTGGGAAGATGGAATTATGAAGTTGCCTGAAAAATGGCAGAAGGTAGTGGTGAATACGTTGTTCAATAAAGTTCTTGGTGAAAATGAAAAATGTGTCTTTTATTTTTACTTAAAAACTAAAGGCACTTTTTGGCCAACCCAATAATAAAATGGGAGTTGTAAAGTCAAGAAGCTTTAACTTAGTTGTATGAAAAAAATTAATTGATAAAATTTAAAAGTAAAAGCTAATTTTTATATAAAATGAATACTGAATTATTTGGGGATTTTCTAAATGACAGAATGAACATTAATTCATTCAATTATTTAATACAAACATCATTTACTTCCCACTTGTTAAATGCCAGACACTATGCTTGCTGTTAACAACATAATAACAAATAAGGGTAAGATGGAGGTATTAGCTATAAGTGATTTGTAAACTTTCAGGGAAAGAAAGGTGATCAATTAATAAGCTTAGTAACATCTTATTATAAACTGAATTAGGTGGGGTTAATCATGAAAAAAACTTTGAGAAGTAGGTGAAATCAAGCTGTGTTTTGTAGGTAGGAGATATTTAGACTGTCATGAAAAGAGAAAGCATGTTAGATGGAGGAAGTCAGTGAATCATATTTCATTGAGGTCAAAACTTTTAGCATCATTGGAATTGGGGCAGTGGGTAGAGGAGAAATAGACAATTAGGTTGATGAGTTGCAAAGAGTTTGGAGAGTTGAGGGTCAGGTGGGATTATTGGAAATCATTTTTTTACTAAGACTTCCCTCCCTTTTACTTTCTTTAAGCAATGATGTGTGAAGTGATGCCCACAATTAATGAGGACACCCCAATGAGCCAAAGGGGGTCCCAAAGCAGTGGCTCGGACTCAGACTCCCATTTTGAGCAGCTGATGGTGAATATGCTAGATGAAAGGGATCGTCTTCTAGACACCCTTCGGGAAACCCAAGAAAGCCTCTCACTTGCCCAGCAAAGACTGCAGGATGTCATCTATGACAGAGATTCACTCCAGAGACAGCTCAATTCAGCCCTGCCACAGGTATGCCTCCTGGGAGCTTCTGTCCTTCCTACTGCAACTGAAAATGTGATAAGACTTAAATAAGCTTTGCTTTATTCCCATTCTTAGAATTACTTTTGCCCTTAATAGATATGATATGCAAATTTTGGTGAGAAAAACTTAAGAATAGATAATTAATTAACATGCAACCTTGCCTCAAACAAAATTGTGGTACTTCGGTGGTGGGGGATTTGAAACATGAGTTCCTATCTGGTCTTTCTCTCAAAAATTTTATCTGTTTTTTGGTGGAGGTAGAAAATTATCTGTTGATCAGCTTTTAATTACAAGAATGTGGGAATAGTTTTCTCCTTCTTAATTTTTAAACACTATTATGACATTTGGAAATATGTATTTTACATTTTCAGTTATGTAGTCTGTCTGGAAATAATAGTATTTTGGAAGTCTGCTGTCCAATATTTTTTGTCTTTCTTTAATAATGCCTGACACCTGATTCAAATTCTTGAACTTATTGATGTATTACCCTCTCTTCTGAAAACATTTTGACCAGTTTCTTTAAAAAAAAAAAAAATTTTGGAAATAGGAGAAAAGGCAAAAGTTCAGCTTTATTCTCACAAACTTAAAATTGTTAGATTTTAACACTTTTATTTTATAAGTAAATATTTATAAAATAATTATTTTATATGTACTATGTAATAACATGTTATATGCATTATGTATATGTAATAATATTACTATTATATGTAGTAATATTATAAAAAATAACAATGTTATTTTTAATATATTATTGTCATATGTCTTATTTTATAGAAAAACAAAACATTTTAAGGATTTTCAGCTAATTTATATACAAATTTAATAATGAGTCAATTCTCTTATTTAAGAATAGCATAATTGTGTTTATTTTAGGTATGAGAAAAATCATAGAATATGAATGACGTTTTTAATAATCACCCCTTAATAAACTATATTTTTCTTTCAAATACAAATTTGATTGGCCCTCTACTTAAAAGACAGTATAGCAAATATTGAAGAGTTGACCTCTCTCCATGAAGTTATGTCTTGTAGGAAATATCTTTTCATAAACATTGAAAATTATATAATCAAAGTTGATAAAATTCTAAACCCAGCTATACTATTAACTTGCAGTATGATGTTGAGATATTCATGACTCAGAATAAAAAGGATCACCTAGAATGCTCTGTCACATTCCCATTAGGTAATTCCATAACTCCTGTCCCAGTTCTTTTCATTTTCAGTTTGTCTTGTGTTGAGATGCAATAATATTTCCAATAACTCTAACCTGTTGGTACACTAATTTGTTTAATCACATAGAATATGTTGATTCATTTCAAAAGACAGCTATCATATCTTCACTAAGAATTATATTTTTCAAGGTAGATATTTCAGTCTTTGCAATTGTTCTTCATAAGGTGATTTCTAGAATGATTTATCATCATGCTTACTCTCCTCAAAGATTATTTGAGTTGGTTAATGTTGTTAACCAGGATTGGTCTCAGAACCAATCACACTATTCATTACCTTCTGTGACAAGCACAGAATGGGGCAGTCATTTCTCTTTGTGGACAGTGTTTCATTAAGAAATATAGGATTGTATTATATTTGGGGGTAAGTTCAGCATACTTTTATTATGTATTAGAACAGCAGAAAACTGAAGTTTATAATTGAGTTGCATAAATGCCAGGTATTCCCCAATTTCCCCACACTCTTCTTAGAAGTTGACTCTTCGGTCATAAGTGTAGGACTACACAAGTATTCCTCCTACAGTTATCTTCTTATATTTTATTTAAGCCTGATGCTATCAATTTGGGATCCTAACACTATCAAGGTGATTCTAAGAATAATTTGGTTTTTAAATTTTTTTCTCTTTGTATAAACACATGGTTGACTATTTTATAAGGATGCTGTAAAATTAAAATATTAGAACAAGATATTTGGGAGGAAGGGAGAAAACTGGAAATGTTTTCATACATAACTATATTGCATAGATAAATCTCTTCTTCAAAGTACAGAAATGAAAATATTTTAATTGTAGCATTCAGTTATGTTGAAAATCTAGATTATAATACCATCTAAGTTAACAATTTTTGAATTTTAATTATACTGGTGCACAATCTCTTATCTAAACCCCTTGTGTTTTGAAGTTTAGAGTTTCCCCAATTTTCTGTATGTGTACAATGTATACTATGGAACACTCCACTAGCCAGATTCTGGGAAACACCCTATAATTATACACTTTCATATTTCTGAAGATAATTCTATGAATATTCCTACTGTGTGGAAAATATAAAGACTATAAATGACCTCGTGTTAGTCCAGTCTGGTTTTGCCACCAATCAAGTTTGCAATATACTTACAAATAAATATCAGTTTTCAGAGTATTTGAGTTTTGGAATTACAGATTAGGGATTATGAGCCTGTACATTTAGATGGTTATAGTTCCAATCTCTTTTATAAATACTTTGACACATTTTTTTCAATATTTATTTGTATTCCACTATTAGAAATATTTAATACCCCTAGCAATCCACAGGTCCTTAAAGATAGTGATGGTCCTGTCATTTGTTAAAGCAAGTATTTAATAACCTCATCTGTAACTTTAGGGCTATAAGTTTTTTGCAAGTAATAGAGGAATATAAAATTCTTCTTTAATTGGTATCTTTGAATATTTTAAAATATTTTGTGAGCAATGTACCTGCACTGTTTGGTGGCATTGCAATTGACATTTACCTGGAAGGAGAAAATGACTCCCATAAATGTGAGTTTTGGCAGAAATAAAGTATGTAAAATTGAAAACTACTACAATAACATAAAAGTAAAATTTGTTTTAGCAAACATGGGATAGAATTCAAAGCAGAGTCAAACTTTTTATGACATATCATGTTTTCAATTGCCTATACAATATTTTTTAGTGGTTGATGATTTAGTGCTTTGCTTTAGTCATTTTCTCTCCTATAACATTTTTTATGCACATATGCAGCAGTGATTTTAACAATCCTAACCATGAAAAGTATTTTGTAGTCATATTGTTTACTTTTTCATTATGTGATAGAGTGTAACTGTGTTTAACAAGGACTGATAATTCCACATCATTCCACATTCTAGGCCTGATGTTTCTAAGCTATACACTGATTTTTTACCTTTCTAATGCACAGATCCATTTAATGTTCCATGGAACCTAAGATTCAACATGCCCAAACTCAGTTCACTCGACCAAATCTGCTCTAACTCCTCACCCAGACACCTGAGAGTCCTCATAGCTGACTGCTTTCTTCCCCATCTCTGAATTGGGCCATACTGGTTTTTTCTCTTAAATAGTCCTCAGATCTCTCTATTCTTTTCTGTTCTTTGGCACCTGAACCTTAATTTCTTTTTTGCTCTATCTCTTAACATTCCCACTTTTGTAAATGTGTCACATTGTTTGCTTGAATAATAGCACACTGCTTGCTCTGTCCTGACAAACATCATGCTATTCCAGTCTTTTTCCTTCAAGCATATTCCTTTCTGCCCATAAGTTCTTCCGCAATATCTTTGTCTGGTTCATTTCTCATCCTAGCCAAGGCTTTGTCTGTTCTAGGAAGTCTTCTCTGAATCCCCAAATACATGTCTTCTGTGTTTCTTACCCTTATCATTACATTATCTGTTTATGTGTCTGTTCCCTAGACTATAAGCTCCTTGAGAACAGGAGTATATCTCAATCACCTACAACCCTCTGGATCAGCAGAGTACCAGGTCCATAGTGAGGGCCTTTAAAGTAAAACTAAACTAAATGTATATGCATTTTGATGTAGAAAGAGGAAAAAAATTGATATAGGAAGATCTGGTTTGTAATGTGTTTCTATCATACATTATCAGCTTGAATCAAGACTTCAAATTGACATGCTACAAAAAGTGGTAATACTAATACCTCACAAGGTAGTTTGTGATGATTAGGAAAGTAATATAAGTGATTGAGGCATTTATTTATAAGGCATTAAATATGGAAATGCTTGCATTTGTTTTATCCAGAATGCTAAAAGACGAACTAATTTCTGCATATGTATGTCAATGAGTATTAGAACAATTTGCTAGGAATACTGATAAAATAAATAGTCTTTAATATTTTTGAAAACAGAGCAAATATTTACCAATTACTAATATGCTCACTAAGAATATTTAAAGGAGAGGTAAGGGGAGTGAAACTTCCATTGCAAAAAGTCATTAGATATAAAGTTTAAAATTTCTTTTCAGCACCTGATTTAGCATATATTGAGGGTCTTCTGTGTGTATTATTAAATGATTACATATGTTGTAAAGGGGATAGAAAAAAAGGAACATAGTTTGTTTCCCAGAGAACTTAGGAAATAGATATAAATGGATTCAAATTAATATAGTACCAGAAGATTATAGAAGTACTAAAAGTATTTGCACCATATTACTGATATGTTATTAACTACAGAAAGTTTCATGTGGAAAGTGACATTAGAGAGATATTTTTAAGAAAAGGTTAGAAAGGGCTAGAGGGTATTTCGCATCAGACAGTACAGCTGTGCAAAGAGGACCCTGCTCAAGGACATGTGGGGGATTAAAATTCAGCCTGTGTTCTGCTTTCCAGGCTAGGCTTGGTGTTCCTAATTTGCATAAAGGAGACAGTTGATCTAGCATTATACCTAGTTAAAAAGAGAAGAGTAAATACGAATTAAATAAGGAGAATAACTAACAGATTGTTTGTTGAAGGGCTGTAGGGTAGGAATGAAGTTTTGTATAGTGACAGTGGAGGATTGCAGCCTGTTCATATGTGTGGTGAAAGCTAAGGACAGATATTTGTATACAGGGTAATCAGTAGAAGTTTGAGTGAACTAGTGACATGATAAAGCAATAATGAAGGAATAATATTCTGCCATTTTGATTTAGGATAGGTTATATAATACTCATGTATCAGTTATCTATGGCTAAAATAATGTTATGTAACAAACAACACAAAACCTCATTGTCATGCAAAATAATGGGTTTATGGAATTCAGCTGACCTTAACTTGGATTGATCTTGGCTGGGCTCACTATGCCACTGGTTGGCTGAAAGCTGGCTCAGTCAACTGTATGTTAACTGGCTATCTGATCTAGGATGGCCTTAGCTGCACCAACAGGGGCCCCTCAACTCTATTCATGTGTCTAATCCTTCAATAGGCTAGTCTTTGCATGTTTTCATGGTGATGGCAAAGGAGTAAGAGCAAAGCAGAAACAAGCAAGTACTTTAAGCTCCTGCTTGGGTCTTTTTTTCTTTTTTTTGGTAATACCCCTTGGCCAAGCCCAGAGACAGAGTGCAAAGCAATGCAGCATCACATGGCAAAATTACAAAGACAGATGAAACACAGTTACCATCATTTTGGTCATTATTTATGTTGGGAGAGCTTATTGTGATAATGTAATAGTTCTGGTGAGGTGTGGGAATTTGAAATAGGATTGTGAACCTTGAAACTAAGAAAGACATGTTAATGTAAAGAATGTTGAGGGGAAAGAATGGACATAGCCAGATAATGAACTAAATGGCTGTGACTTTGGACTTGAGTTAGAAGATCTGAATTTGAATTGGAGTTCTTCCACTTATTAGCTGAGATACCATTGGTAAGTAACTTGACTTCTCTGAAACTCTGTTTCCTTAATTGGAAGGAGGGGATGATATCTACCGTAGGAGTAGTTAAAAGGAGGTGTGTGTATGTGCTTCAGAAACCTTAAACATTATAAAATGTCACCTGGTATTTTTCATAAACTGGGATGTGCCAGTATATATTCTGATGAGGAATTAAGTTAAAAGAGGCTACTTGTGGAGAAGAGGGATACATTTATATTTTAACATCTTAAAATACAAAATATTTAAGTGAAACTTACAGTGACTTGAAGAAGTCACTTTTATTCTAGAGGCGCTCTACCTAGGTATCTTTTGGGCTTGCTACTTACTAGCTTAATAACCTTGGTCAAAGTACTTAGTTCAAATAATGATAGAACCTGCCTCATACGATCATTATGAGAAATAAATGAGCTGGAACATGGCAAATGATCAATTCAGTGCCTCACAGATAGTACATGCTCAATAAATGTTACATGCAGCTATTGATGCTGTTATTATTACCATAGATATTATCATCATTATCCTTAGCCAAACTTAACTGCACAGTTTTACTGGGTAATAATGAACACTAGCACAAGTTGAAAGCACTAAAAATCCTTACTCTCCACAATCTTTATCAAATTTTGTAAGTTCTTTGATTGATCATTCTTTAAGGAAAAAGATAAATCTTAACTACACTCTCCTAAATGGTTTTCCCAAATTCTTCACTTCCTCAATGGCCAGTGTCACATGTCCCTTGATTAAGTCAAACAACACCCTTCCTGTTGTGCTAAGAAGATAACATCTGGATTGAGCTCCTTCCTTTGCAATGAAACCTAATGCCACCATACCACATACACGAGTTATATCCCTCACTCCTGTCAAAAAGAAAGATGCTGCATATTTTGCTACCTCTGATTATAGTTATTCTATTCTTAATGTGTTTCTCTTTCTTTCAGTTAGGTATTTTTCCCCTGGCCAAATGAAATGGTATTCACCTGCAGCCTTTATTTCCTGTTATTTATAACCCTTTATTTGTCTTTCTTTATATCTCTTTTTTTTTTGGTGTGGTCATGCCATGCGGCATGCAGGATCTTAGTTCCCTCACCAGGGATCGAACCCATGCCTCCTGCAGTGGAAGTGTGGAGTCCTAACCACTGGACCGCCAGGGAAGTCCCTCTCTTTTCTTTTTTAACCCTTATAATCAGGCTTCTTTCATCACCATTCTCCTAAAACGACACTCCTGTATGCCACCAATGGGTACACATTTTGCAAATCTAGTGATTCTCGTTCATTCTTCATGTTCCTCGGCATCTTTGTGCCAAGTTATGCTATTAATTATTTCATCTTGAAATTCCCATGTCCTTAATTCTTCATAACCATTCCCCTCATAGGCTACAGGTATGTTGTTCTTCAGTACTCACTCTTTTCCCACATACCCCCATGCACTTATTTATACCCATACTCATCTTTATTTACCTATGTTCTCCAATCTTAAGCATTGCCTTTCTTGTTTAAGACCAATACTTCCCTCCAAATCCTTGATCCCCTCCTTTTCATCTCCTCCTTTGACTTTTTTTGTCTCCAGCCTCTTCAATTTCTCCCTCTCCCTCTTAACTGGCTTTTTGGTAACATATTCAAATCTATTCCTTAAAAGTAAATGATAGCAAGTACAATAACAATAAAAGAGTTCCTTAACACCGTGTCTCCACTTAGCTACCAATCTATCTTTCCTTTTCCTTTATTTCGCAACTTGTCTGGTTTCACTGTCTCAATATCTTCATCTTCTATTCACTTTTTGAGCAACTGCAGTTGGGCTTTTCCTCTAACACCTTGCTAAAAATTATACTACCAGTAACCAATTGATGAATGCAATAGGTTTGTTTTATTAAAATTCACTGCAAAATTTGACACTGTGATTAACTCCCTTCTCAAAAATTACCTCCCAAAACAAACAAAAAAAACACAAAAAACTATTTTACTCTCTTAACTTTTATGACACCACATTGTCTTCATTCTTAAGTTACTCATAATTTTTTTCTGTGAGCAATTCCTCATCTAGCCACTTTTTAAATGTTAAATAATAAACAAAAGATGAATGATAGTAATAGCTAACATTTCTGAACACTCTGCCTATACCAGACAATGTTTTTATTTAAGCATCCAGATATTAAAATGGAAGTCTTTCTGTTTGAGGGGAGGCTAAATAAGTGAGGTACAAGACTTTTTTGCAGGATGTGCTAACATATAATCCAACTAATAAATCCAGTATTAGGTAAAACTCTATTTTAAGACTCTACAAAGGTTGGTAAAGCTAAAAGAGAGACAGAACTGTTTTGCATAGCTGTTGGTCTGCTGTGCATAATTTCCTACTCCATGTATGAGGCATGGGGTGATTCCTATTCAACTTAGCCAAGTGAGAAGGGCTTCAGGGGAAACATTCTGAGCTTGATGTGTTTCCTCCAGAAGCTGAAGAATATAGAGGCTGAAGTCTAAAAGTCACAGCCGTGGCTGGAGATGCCCCTGACTCTACGGCAGATTGAAGAGTCATTTCTCAGATAAACTGCAACTCCTCTAATATCAAGACAAAGATTAATTTTTTGAAGAGCAAATGGTTCCCTCAAAAGGGGCTATTACTTAGGGTTATCTTTGTGTAAACCCACAGACTGAGTAGACAGTTAGAAGCACAGGTTTCTAAATGGTGAACAATGAGTAACAAATTGGGAGATTGATTTCAGAGAAGAGACTGAGAGCAGCAAGTCAAGTAAAACCGGGGAAGAACCTACAGAGGGGTTCTTTGAGAAAGCCACAAACACGCCTCAGAAAAAGGTTCATTGATTGTGTATTTGCCATTCAGAAAGCCCTGATCATAGATAACAACTAGGTCAGCCCTTACCACTGTGATCTTTCTCCCCAATTTCCCTTTCCCTGGCCCTGATTCTTAGAAGGGTCAGAAACTGTTGCTATGGGTGGGGGATGTCAGAGTAAAGAGAGACCACCATGCCCTCATCCTCCAACTCAGACCTAGTTCAGGCTTGTTTCAAGCTTTGAAGTATGTGTGACGGGTGGGGGAATGGCACATCTTTAGGTTGGATAGGAGCTCAGAACTAGTATATTATGCATCTCTGTATTAAACCAGAACTATGAAATTGTTAGACTACATAATTTCAGAACAAAAGGACAGATGGTTTATTTTCTAAGCATGAGCAGAAAAGCTAAGACATCTGGCTGAAATTTCATTTGGGGTTAATTTCTTCACCTGAGGGAATCAGAGATGTAATAATATTCATTTCTGAAACCAGATCTTGCATTAAACTGGTTAGATGTATTATCTCAGTTAATCCTCAAAACATTCCAATTGTGGTTGTTATTATTATTCTCATTTTAGAGATGATAAAAACTGAAACTTACTAGGTTAAGTAACCTATTCAAAAAGGATTCCATTCATGGCTTACTTTTGTTTTATTCTAAGCCATTTTCTTTACTTCATTATGTTCATCTAGATTTAAAGAAGTATTAAACTTCTGTAGAAACCTTTAAGAGACATGGGCCACTGAAAGTGCTTATCAGGACTACTCCTAAGTTCTAATAAGGAAAATTTTATTAAAATAAAATTATTATTAATGGAATGTGAAATGATTATTAGAGTTGGTATAATTATACTGAATATAATTATTCAAGGATCCCAAATCCTCGTATTTATGATACCATGAATTTGCCTTTTTATGTGCCTTTTTTTAAGTTAATAAGCAAGACAGTATAGGATTCAGGGAAAAGTATTTAACTAGAAATTACAATACCTGGATTTCAGTTTCAATTTTGCCAAACCCTGTGACAACAGAAAACCATTGAACTTCTCAGGTTTCTGTTTACTTACATATAAAAGATGGAATTCTAGTACTATTTAATATGTTGTATACTTTTGCAAATTTCAAATGATTATAAAGGGTATGCACCTTAGCTTTATTAATTTATTTATAGTCATTTAATATACAATTATTATTTATTCAACAAATATTTTAGGGCCTGCTCTGTGTCAGTTTCTGTGTTTACAGTATACATATATATATTTTTAAATTTTAAGACCTTGGCCAATTATGGTTTCTAGGAATATGCTGTGGTAATAAGAATACAATGCCTATAATCCACTGAATATTATATTTATTTGTAAATTCTCTGAAACTATTATTTCTAGTTATTTTATTGTCTTTTATTCTCTACTGTGATGAACCGTCCATGTTCCTAGAATAGGCCAGTTCCCTTTTGTGTTCTAGATCTCCTCCCCTCTTGCTATTCTAGGACAAAACATTTTCCCTCTTTTTCCTACATCATCAATATTTCCGTCTGTAATGGATTATAACGAATAGCATTAAATATGCTTATATTCCTCCCATTTAAAAAATCTATTAACAACCCTGCTCTACCAAGCTACCACCCCATTTATCTTTCCCTTTACAGCAAAAGTTAAAAATTTTTTTTCCTATACTTGTTTTCTAATTTCTCTCCTCTCATTTCTCTTGAATCTACGCCACTCAGGCATTCACCGCATCAACTTCATCTAAAATGCTCTTGCAAACATTATCTATAGCTTCCATATTGCTAAAGGCAGTGATCAATTCTCAGTCTCCATTCCTGTTTATCATTAGACACTTTTCTTGTACTTTCTTCGTTTGGCTCTAGGACAGCTCACTTGCCTGTTTTTTCTCCTACCTCACTGGTCATTCCTCAGTCTTTATTGTTAGTTACTTCTCATCCTCCTGACTCATTAATACTTGATTACTCCAGGTCTCAATACCTGTACCTTTTCTCTTTCTATCTCTATTGACACCATTGATGATCTCTTCCATCTCCTGGTTTTAAATACCATCTAAATGTTGATGACTCCTGAATTTATGTTTCTAATCCAGACATTTCCTCTGACCTTCAGACTCATGCTGTCAAATGCAGAAATTTAACATGTCCAAAACTGCGTTCATGATTTTCATTTAGTCTTCTGCATCTCAGTTAATAGCAATGTCAATCCTATGTGGGCTTAGGCCAAAACCTTGGTGTCTTATTTCTTTCACATTCTATATTCAGTTTAGCAGTTAAGCCTCTCAGTTCTATCTTCAAAGTATGTTTAGAATTGAACCACTATAATCACCTCTACAACTACATCTTAAGAGTAAGAGTCACCATCTTTTCCAAGAGATTAGGATTTTGCTAACTGGTCTCCTTGCTTGTATCCATGTACCTTATCAGTTAACTGCAAAAACAACAGCAAGAGAGATCCTGATTCTAATAAAAGGTAGGTCAGATTTCGTTTCACATCTGCTCAAATCTCTGAAATGCTTTTCTATCTCAATGTAAAAGCTCAGGTCTTTAAACTGGTTTAAACGTCTAACATCTCTGCCTTCTCCTCTTACTCCTACCATCCTGATGTTCTTGTTTTTCAACACATCAGGCATTCAACTGCCTTAGGGACTTTGCCCTGGCTCTTCCCTAGGCCTGGGAAAGTTGCCTCCCCATAAAACCATGTGACTTGCTCCCTCAACTCATTCTGGGCTTTACTCAGATATCACCTTCTCAGTGAGGCCATGCCTGATCACTCATTTAAAATTATAATAGCCCCCTCCTTAATACTCCCAGTCCTTCTTCTCTGCTTTTACTCCATAGCACTTATAACCATCTAACACAGTGCATATTTTATTTCTTTGTCTTGTTTATTATCTCTTTCTCCTTCACTAAATTCTATTCCATGAAGCCACGGGATTCTTTTTTACTGGTTCA
The DNA here is from genome assembly GCF_026419965.1 of Kogia breviceps. Classification (NCBI taxonomy): domain Eukaryota; kingdom Metazoa; phylum Chordata; class Mammalia; order Artiodactyla; family Physeteridae; genus Kogia; species Kogia breviceps. The sequence goes on along the minus strand of NC_081321.1, from coordinate 67,202,412 downwards.
CAGCTGTGTTTTCTGCCTACAACAGTATCTGGCATTTAGCTGTTGTTCAAAAAAACTAAATAATAAAATGAAAGCAAAAATTATTCCTTTGCTTTTTGAACACATTCTCTATATTTTGTACTTATATGGCAAGTCATATAGTGATAAACATATTAGCATATATTAAATATCTTGATAAAACAAAAGAACAAATAAAATTTATAAAGCCTTATGACTAGGGCTTCCCTGGTGGCACAGTGGTTGAGAGTCCGCCTACCTATGCAGGGTACAAGGGTTCGTGCCCTGGTCCGGGAGGATCCCACATGCCACGGAGCGGCTAGGCCCGTGAGCCATAGCTGCTGACCCTGCGCGTCCGGAGCCTGTGCTCCGCGACGGGAGAGGCCACAGCAGTGAGAGGCCGGCGTACCGCAAAAAAAAAAAAAAAAAAAAAAGCCTTATGGCTAAAGTGTTTATAATGCTAAAGTCACAGTATATATGAGTCTGGTGTTAATATTATACCTCAAAGCCCCTTCCAGAATGAAGTGAGTTTTATATCAAGAGGTGGTGTGGCATTTTGAACATTTTACAAATCAGAGCATGGGAGATCAGAATGTAAATGTCTTGCTTTGAAGGTATGAATAAGGATATTACTCCAAGTTCTTTTGACTTCAAATTTCATTACTTTTCACATTTTTCATGCTTTTTTACTAAGGAGTTTACCTCCTAAATTAAGCCAGCTTTCATAAAAGAAATGGTATAAATAGATTTGTGATGTTACAAAACTACTACCACCGTTTGACATCTATATCTGACTTTCATTTTATGGAAAAACAAAGATAAAAGCAGAATGTTTGGGTTAGTTTTTATTTTATTTTTTTTATTTTATTTTATTTTATTTTTTTTTTTGTGGTATGCGGGCCTCTCACTGTTGTGGCCTCTCCCGTTGCGGAGCACAGGCTCCGGACGCGCAGGCCTAGCGGCCATGGCTCACGGGCTTAGTTGCTCCGCGGCATGTGGGATCTTCCCGGACCAGGGCACGAACCCGTGTCTCCTGCATCGGCAGGCGGATTCTCAACCACTGCGCCACCAGGGAAGCCCTAGTTTTTATTTTTGAAGCAGTTTATTTATTTATTGTTTTGCTTTCTCTCATTCTCATTCTCTAACAATAAATATTAAGAGAAAAAAGCCATTAGTATTCTCAAGATGAATTTCTAACCTGAGTTTTCCAATAAATTTTATAGTCTACTTTGGTATTCTTAATATTAGCATGCATATGATTCATTTGTTTTTTGTTAATCTTTGAAGAGAAAATCTAGATTCAGTAACAAAGACGTTGAAATTCACACTATTTACTTTTTCCTGGATATTTCTCTTCAGAGCCTTATGGCTCAAAGCTAGGTAGAAACCATAAAAATGCTGTAGTTTGGGAAAAGAGAGAGAGTTTAGAACTACAGTTGTGGAATTCTTTTAAAACATGACTATCACACCGAGTTTAGAAAATTCACTTATGTTTTAATTGACTAAGTTAAAAAAATACTGGTTATTAATTTGAAAGTTTTTCATGATGAAGTTCTCCCCTAATGATCAATTAATTCCAAATAATGGCAATATTAACTTATCATTGTTAATTTTATATATGGGAAATATTATTTAACAATTCTTATTTAAAATGTCATTTAAAGATTTTATTGCCTGATATACTCTGTCATCAGAATGTGGTCCTATGAACTATATTCAGTCTGTGCAAAATATTCCATGGCAGTTTACATTGCTAGAGATAGAAGAAACTTATCTACTAGCATCTTTTTCATAGAAAAGATGTGATTTCTAAAATCACATTTTTTTAAGTAACATTGTTAAGTAAATGTAGCTTTTCTTTTAAAAATGTAATTTCATTTTACAATTCTAAGTCTAAAGTTCTATGTTGGTATAAATCACAAGTTTTAATGACTCTCACTATGATTATAGAGTCCCTATTTCTCTTTACGATTCTATTAATTTTTGCATATGTTTTGAGGCTTTTATTAGTTTCATTCAGCTGAGTCATTGTTCACTTCATGGCCAATTTAACCTTATGTCATCATGAAGTTTCCTAGACAGGCATTTTCTCATAAATTCTATTGTGTCTGATTTTAATAGTATACCAGATTTCTTTTTTGTTAGTGTTTGCACGGTGCATCTTTTTCTATCCTTTTACTTTCACTGTGTCTGTCTGTACATGTATCACAAATAGCAAATAGTTTCTGGATTTTATTTTTATGCAGTCTGTCAATCTTTCTTTTTAAATTATTTGGTCTCTCTATACTTACTGTGATTACCTGTATATTTGTACTTAATCTACTGTCTTACTAAGGGCTTTTTATTTTCTCTATATGTTTTGCATTTCTGTTTTTAACATTTCATGTCTCCTTCTGACTTAACTATGTATTTTTTATTATTCAATTTCCTCCCTCTATTACTCTGGCACTTTTACACTCTTGCTTTTCTTCTAATAGTTAATGTATAAATTATAACATCCATCTTCAGTGTACCAAAGTGTAATGTTTTTTGTTTTTTGTTTTGTTTTGTTTGTTTGTTTTTAATTAATTTTTATTGGAGTATGGTTGCTTTACAATGCTGTGTTAGTCTCCACTGCACAACAAAATGAATCAGCCATGAACATACAGATATCCCCTCCCTTTTGGACTTCCCTCCCATTTCCAAAGTGTAATTTTAATGTGTACTTTTCCTGCCTTATATTTCCATGTGTATGATGTGAAGATATTATTTTGTAGCTGTCTAGAGGCAATATTTCCTTTAGATTTATTTATACATTTACCATTTGTGTTCCTAATCACTCTTTCTGGATCTCAGATCTTACATCTGAGGTCATTTTTATTCTACCTGAAGAGCAGCCTTCGATATTTTCTTTAGTGTAGATCTAAAGTTTAATAATTTCTCAGCTTAGGACTTTCTGAAGATGCCTTTATTTCACCTTTATTCTTAAAGGATGTTTTTGCTGGATATAGAATTTTAGGTTAGTGGTATTTTCTTTTGGCACTTTTAACATATCATTTTATTCTGAACTTCATTGTTGCTATTGAGAAGGCAGTAGCCAATTTAATTGTTGCCTCCTTGAGAATAAATTGTACTTTTTTTTGTTTTTCCTTTTGGCTGCTTTAAAGAATGTTTGTTTTTTTTAAGAAGTTTTACTATGATGATCTTACAATAAAATGTATTTATTTTTTCCTGTTTTGTGTTCATAGGTATTATTGACACTGTAACTTTATACCTTTTATTATTTTGGGAAAATTTTTATTCATTTTTAGAAAGCATTGCTACCGTCAAATTCTGTTTTTCCTTTCATTCTTGAATTCTACTTCCTGTATGCTTACTCTTCTCATTTTGTATTCTATGCCTCATATACCCTTTCTTTATTTTCTATCCCTTTGTCTCTTTAAGATTTATCAGGAATCTTATTTGTACCTACCTTTTTTAAAAAAAAAATATTTATTTATTTATTTATTAGATCTTATTGTATTAGATCATAAGTAAACCAATTTTTTTTTAATGTGGAACATTTGTAGTCTCTTATCAACAAAGCTCGTTCAACTTGTAGTATGCCATTACTAGAAGCAGAAGGCTATGAGCTTTAATGAGCTCAATAATGTAATTAATTGAAAAGACAGCTTAAAGCAATTTTCTTAAAATAAACATGCCCAGTTCTATGAAAAATAGTAATCAATTATCTTTCTTAATTCATTTTCTGATGTATTCCTAGTGTTGTTACATATTCCTGCTGGATTCTGGTTGTCAGTAACGATTCCAACAGTGTTGAAAAATCATCTCTTTTCCTGCAGCATTTCCTCCTTCTTATACGTCCTCCACACAGCTGCAAAATTATCTATTTAAAATTCTAATATGACTATGCTACTCCCTTTCTTAAAATGCTTCCATGTCCACAAAAAGAAAACAAAAAACAAACAAAAAACCTCCAAAACTACTAGAACCAATAAACTAGTTCAGCAAGGCCACAGAATAAAAGATGAATATGCAAACACTGACTGTGTTTCTATTTAGTATCAAAAAGTAAAAAAATAAATTAAGAAAACAATCCCATCCACAATAAAGTCAAAATAATTGAGAATAAATTTAACAAAATACATAGCTTTATATGTACTGAAACTGAAAACACACACTGAAAATTATAAAATATTGCTAATAAAAAATTAAAGAGATCTAAACAGGGAGAGACATTTCATGTTTCATGTTTTGGAAAACTCAAAATTAATATAACACATATGCACACATTGATCTATATACTGAGCACAATTCCTATCAAAAATGTCAGCAGGCTTTTTTGCAGGAAGGGAGAAGGTGATTCTAAATTTTATATGAAAAGGCAAAGAAAACTGAATAGCCCAGACAATCTTGAAAGATAATAACAAATTGAAGGACTTACACTTACCGATTTCACAACTTAGTCTAAAAGTGCTGTAATCAAGATAGCTTAAGGATAAGCATATCCTTAAAATAGATTAAGCACAGACATAAGGATAGAACAATGGAAGACAAGAGAGAGTACCAAACAAAACTCTTAGATTTATGGTCAATTGAGTTTTAACAAATATATCGAGACAGTTTAATGTGGAAAATATAGACTTTTTAACAAAAAATGCTGGGATAATTGGCTATTCACATAAAAATATTAATTTAGATTCTTACCCCATACCATACACAAAAATTAACTCAAAATGGCCCAGAGACCTAAATGTTAGAGCAAAACAGTATGCATTTTAGAAGAGAAATTGGAGAGAATCTTTGAGACCTTGGAATAGGCAAAGATACATGACACTAAAAACATAATCCATTAAAACTGATATATTGGACTTCATCAAAATCTAAAAATGGATACTTTATAAGCCACCATAAAGAAAAATAAAAAGACAAAGACAACTAGAAGAAAACATTTCCAAATTATTTATCTGATAAAGGACTTGTATTCAGGATATAATAGGAACTCTCACAATTCAATAATAATTAAAACATTCCTAAACAGAAAGTGATGTCAACAACATAGTCTAATAATAGTCCCTCACTCAAACTGCCCCCTCAACAACAACAACTTGGCATTCCATTCATGGATTAAAGTGCCTTTGTGGAAGCTGTGGGATTCAGCACTATATGCCAAGAGATCTGGGAGGAGTCTCACCCACTGTGTATTGAGTAATAGACATATAGACCCTGGTCCCAGCTGTGGACCCTGCAGTGGCCCCTGAACTGTCTCCAGCCCCTCTTGGCTGGGGTCCAGAAGACACTGGAGAACAAATGTCTTAGATAATCACCAATAATCAAGAGAGCCTTTATGGAAGTCCAAGTTTCCAGTGGACAAGTTGCAGCACCAACAAAATTGATACACTCACTATGGAAAAGAGTATGGAGGTTCCTCTAAAAAGTAAAAATAGAATTATCATATAATCCAGCAATCCACTCCTGGATATATATCCAAAGAAAATGAAATCAGGACCTCAAAGAGATATCTGCATTCCCATGTTCATTGCAGCATTACTCACAATAGCCAAGATATGGAAACAACCTAAGTGTCTGTTAGCAAATGAATGGATAAAGAAGATGTGATATATACATAAAGGAATACTGTTCAGTCATGAGAAAGAAGGAAATCCTGCCATTTGCAACAACATGGATGGACCTTGAGGGCATTATGCTAAGTGAAATGAGTCAGATAAAGACAAATACTGTGTGATATCACTTATACGTGGAATCTAAAAAAGCCAAAATCATAGATACAGGTTGTAGAATGGTGGTTGCCAGGGACTGGGGGCAGGAGTGGAGATGTAGTATGTGGAGGGAGAATAAGGAAATGTTGGTCAAAGGGTACAAACTTCAAGTTATAAGATGGATACTTTCTGGGGATCTAATGTACAGCATTGTGACTGTCATTAATAATACTGTATTACATATCTGAAAATTGCTGAGAGAGTAGAACTTAAATGCTCTCAGCACAAGGAAGAAATAGTAATTATTTGATGTGATGGAGGTGTTAACTAATCCTGCTGTGGTAATCATTTTATGATGTTTAAATGTAATCAAATCATCATATTGTAGACATTAAACCTACACAAGGTTATATGCTAATTATATCTCAATAAAGCTGGAAAAAATTAAGATATTGGAACATTAAAAAAGTGGGCAAACAACTTGAATAGACATTTCACTAATGATGATAAGTGGATATCAATAAACACATGTAAATATATTCAACACCTTTAGTCATTAGGAATTCCAAACTGAAACCAAAATGAGATTGCAGTTCACACCCACAAGAATGTTATAATCAAAAAGACAGCCAATATCAAGTGTTAATGATGTTGTAGAGAACCTAGAACTTCCATAAATTGCTGATTGGCATCTAATATAGTACAGCCACTATCAAAAACATTTTGGTAGTTTCCTTAAAAAGTTAAACATAAATTCCATTCTTAGAAATCTACCCAGGAGGAATGAAAACATATGTCCACATATAGTCTGTTTACAAATGTTCATAACAGAATTATTCATAATAGCCAAAAATGGAAGTGGAAAAAACATCCCTCAATTGGCAAATGTATGGACAAAATATTGTATATCCATGTAATAAAATGCTATTCAGCAATACCAATAGCAAACTACTGATACTACAGCATAAGTGAAACTAAAAAGCATTATGCTAAGGGGAAGAAGCCAATCACAGAAGATCACATAGAGTATGATTCCGTGTATATGAAATATCCAGAAAAGGCAAAGCTATAGAGATGGAGAGTAGACCAATAGTTTTCTAGGGATAGAGGTGGGAAAATGAAGTGACTGCAAGTGAGCACTAGGGATCTTGGGGTAAAGGGAATATTCTAAAATTGTATTGTGGTGATGATTATATAACTCTATCCATTAAAATCATGGCATTGTACACTTAAAGCAGATGAATTTTATGTTATTTAAATGATTTCTCAATGAAGGTGTTAGAAAAATATTTTTTCATGGCTCCTAGTCCTCTAGAACAGTTTTCAAAAACTTTACTGAAAATAAGAAATCACAGTGCTTGTTGACAATGACATCATCTTCTCTGGATATTTCAATTTCATATTTTTAATAATCACCTCAGAATAACTCATATAATTAGATGTGGAAAACACTAATCTTATTATTATTAATCTTCTTACTATATTTCAAAATCTGATTTCAAATCTGCCTCTCTTCCTCCTAATATTCCACTGTCTGCCTCATAACTTAAAATACAAGCCTAAACTTCTTATTAATGCTGTCTTGCTCAGTGTCATTTCATGTATTTTTTTTTCTCCAAATGCATTATCTGAGAATATAGAGATTTTTATCTTATATCTCCATATCTCCCCAAACTACTAATGCAGTGCTGAGCCTGGCTTTATCTGCAGTTAACGACTGTTAGATGTTTGAATAGGTTCACTTGGGGTTAAAGAGAAAATCAAACTGTGAGCGCCAGAGGCGCAGGGAGAACACCTATCATTTTCACCACAGTATTCTCAGGTTTGAGGCTATATGCACCTTAAATAGAAAACAGTGCTAACACAAGACCATCGTTTTATCTAGGACAAATATTGATCATTTTCAAGCTGAGAGACACTGTATTCCTGCCCTTGATGATTTTACATATTTTCAGAAGTCACAGATTCCTCATCAAAAAATTATAATAAAATGTCTATGTTATAGAGATGCATGTGGCTAGTAGTAAGGGAACACAAAGGGCAGGATGTAGGTTATCCTGGGGTGTTATTGTACTTCACCTATAGAAATGAAAAAGGTAAATGAAAGATGCCTCTGCCTTCAAGGAATGCTTAGCTTATTTGAGGTGACTGATGATTAAACCTATATTTATGATTATATATGATAGAAGTTTGACAATGATGGAAGTATGCAAACAATGAACAAGAGCAAAAATCTCAGAGTAGTGGAATAGGGGAAGAGAAGAAGCATGTTGATCACAAATTCCCAAGTACTATGTTAACTGACTCCTTCAACTGTTTTATTTTGTTCTCATGAGAGTCCAATATAAAATAAAACTCCTTTTAATTAAAAAATTTTAAAAATAAATAAACAGTATGATGTTGAGGGGAAAAAAAAAAAGAAACATTATGGATAAAAAACAATATCATCAAAAAAAAAGAAAGAGTACTGAAAGTAGTCCCTTTAATTCTGTTTTTGTATAGTAAGATAAAAATCTCAGCGAATTATGTTTTCTCTCTCACACTACTGGTAAGTATCAGAAGCAGGATTTAAATACAGGTTTCCCTAATTATTTTATTTTATATATATTCATTTAAAAATTTCTTTTCTTATGGTAAGGGCACTTAACATGAGATTTACCATCTAATTTTTTTTATGTGTACAATATATTGAATTGTTAACTACAACACAATGTTGCATAGCAAATCACTAGAATTACTCATTTTTCATAACTTAAATTTTATACCATTGCACCTTTAAAATGCAATCTCTTTTGTTTTTGAATTTTATTTATTTTTACAGCAGGTTCTTATATACATATTAGTGTATATATGTCAACCCCAATCTCCCAATTCATCCCACCACCACCCCACGCCACTTCCCCCCTTGGTGTCCATACATTTGTTCTATACATCTGTGTCTCTATTTCTGCCTTGCAAACCGGTTCATATGTACCATTTTTCTAGATTCCACATATATGTTAATATACGATATTTGTTTTTCTCTTTCTGACTTACTTCACTCTGTATGATGGTCTCTACATCCATCCATGTCTCTACAAATGACCCAATTTCGTTCCTTTTTATGGCTGACTAACATTTCATTGTATATATGTACCACATCCTCTTTATCCATTCATCTGTCCATCGGCATTTAGGTTGCTTCCATGACCTGGCTATTGTAAATAGTGCTGCATTGAATATTGGGGTGCATGTGTCTTTTTGAATTCTGGTTTTCTCTGGGTATATGCCCAGTAGTGGGATTGCTGGGTCGTATGGTAATTCTATTTTTAGTTTCTTAAGGAACCTCTATACCGTTCTCCATACAAGCTGTATCAATTTACATTCCCACCAACAGTGCAAGAGGGTTCCCTTTTCTCCACACCCTCTCCAGCATTTGTTGTTTTTAGATTTTCTGATGATGCCCATTCTAACTGGTGTGAGGTGATAACTCATTGTCGTTTTGATTTGCATTTCTCTAATAATTCATGATGTTGAGCAGCTTTTCATGTGCTTCTTGGCCACCCGTATGTCTTCTTTGGAGAAATGTCTATTTAGGGCTTCTGCCCATTTTGGGATTGGGTTGTTTTTTTAAATATTGAGCTGCATGAGCTGTTTATATATTTTGGAGATTAATTCTTTGTCTGTTGATTCGTTTGCAAATATTTTCTCCCATTCTGAGGGTTGTCTTTTTGTCTTGTTTATAGTTTCCTTTGCTGTGCAGAAGCTTTGAAGTTTCATTAGGTCCCATTTGTTTATTTTTGTTTTTATTTCCATTACTCTAGGAGGTGGGTCAAAAAAGATCTTGCTGTGATTTATGTCAAAGAGTATTCTTCCTATGTTTTCCTCTAAGAGTTTTATAGTGTCCAGTCTTATATTTAGGTCTTTAATTCATTTTGAGTTTATTTTTGTGTATGGTGTTAGGGAATGTTCTAATTTCATTCTTTTCCATGTTGGTGTCCAGTTTTCCGAGCACCACTTATTGAAGAGACTGCCTTTTCTCCACTGTATATCCTTGCCTCGTTTGTCATAGATTAGTTGAACATAGGTGTGTGAGTTTATCTCTGGGCTTTCGATCCTGTTCCATTGATCTATATTTCTGTTTTTTTGTGCCAATACCCTATTGTCTTGATTACTGTAGCTTTGTAGTAGAGTCTGAAGTCAGGGAGTCTGATTCCTCCAGCTCCGTTTTTTCCCCTCAAGATTGCTTTGGCTATTTGGGGTCTTTTCTGTCTCCATACAAATTTTAAGATTTTTTGTTCTAGTTCTGTAAAAAATGCCATTGGTAATTTGATAGGGATTGCATTGAATCTGTAGATTGCTTTGGGCAGTATAGTCATTTTCACAATATATTGATTCTTCCAATCCAAGAATATGGTATATCTCTCCATCTGTTTGTGTCATTTTTGCTTTCTTTCATCAGTGTCTTATAGTTTTCTGAGTACAGTTTTTTTACCTCTTTAGGTAGGTTTATTCCTAGGTATTTTACTCTTTTTGTTGCAATGATGAATGGGATTGTTTCTTTAATTTCTCTTTCTGATCATTCGTTGTTAGTGTACAGGAATGCAAGAGATTTCTGTGCATTAATTTTGCATCCTGCCAATTTACCAAATTAATTGATTAGCTCTAGTAGTTTTCTGGTGGCATCTTTAGGATTCTCTATGTATAGTATCAAGTCATCTGCAAACAGGGACAGTTTTACTTCTTTTCCATTTGTATTCCTTTTATTTCTTTTTTTATCTCTGATTTCCATGGCTAGGATTTCCAAAACTATGTTGATAGTGGACATCCTTGTCTTGTTCCTGATGTTAGAGGAAATGCTTTCAGTTTTTCACCATTGAGAATGATATTTGCTGTGGGTTTGTTGTATATGGCCTTCATTATGTTGAGGTATGTTCCCTCTATGCCCACTTTTGGGAGAGTTCTTATCATAAATGAGTGTTGGATTTTGTCAAAAGCTTTTTCTCCATCTATTGAGATGATAATATTTTTTTTACTATTAAATTTGTTAATATGGTGTATCACATTGATTGATTCGTGTATATTGAAGAATCAGTGCATCCCTGGGATAAATCCCACTTGATCATGGTGTATGATCCTTTTAATGTGCTGTTGGATTCTTTTTGCTAGTATTATGTTGAGGATTTTTGCATCTATATTCATCAGTCATATTGGTCTGTAATTTTCTTTTTTTTGTACTATCTTTGTCTGGTTTTGGTATTAGGTGATGGTGGCCTCCTAGAATGAGTTTGGGAGTGTTCTTTCCTCTGCAATTTTTTGGAAGAGTTTCAGGTTAGATGTTAGCTCTTCTCTAAATGTTTGATAGAATTCACCTGTGAAGTCATCTGGTCCTGGACTTTTGTTTCTTGGAAGATTTTTAATCACAGTTTCAATTTCACTACTCATGATTGGTCTGTTCATATTTGCTATTCTTCCTGGTTCAGTCTTAGAAGGTGATAGCTTTCTAAGAATTTGTCCATTTCTTCCAGGTTCTCCATTTTATTGGCATAGAGTTGCTTGTAGTAATCTCTCCTGATCCTTTGTATTTCTGCAGTGTCCATTGTAACTTCTCCTTTTTCATTTCTAATTTTATTGATTTGAGTCCTCTCCCTCTTTTTCTTGATGAGTCTGGCTAATGGTTTATCAATTTTGTTTAGCTTCTCAAAGAACCAGATTTTAGTTTCATTGAAATTTGCTATTATTTTCTTTGACTGTATTTATTTCTGCTCTGATCTTAATGATTTCCTTCCTTCTTCTAACTTGGGGTTTTGTTTGTTCTTCTTTCTCTAGTTCCTTTAGATTATTTGAGATTTTTCTTATTTCTTGATGTAGGACTGTATTGCTATAAAGTTCCCTCTTAAAACTGCTTTTGCTGCATCCCATATGTTTTGGATCATTGTATTTTCGTTGTCATTTCTCTCTAGGTATCTTTTTATTTCCTCTTTGATTTCTTCAGTGATCTCTTGGTTATTGAGTAACGTATTGTTTAGCCTCCATGTGTTTCTGTTTTTTATGTTTTTGTCCCTGTAACTGATTTCTAAATTCATAGCCTTGTGGTCATTAAAGATGCTTGATATTATTTCAGTTTTCTTAAATTTACTGAGGCTTGATTTGTCACCCAAGATGTGACCTATCCTGGAGAATGTTCCACGTGCACTTGAGAAGAAAGTGTAATGTGCTGTTTTTGGATGGAATGTCCTATAAATATCAATTAAATCTATCTGGTCTATTGTGTCATTTAAAGCTTGTGTTTCCTAATTAATTCTTTCTGGATGATCTTTCCATTGGTGTAAGCGAGGTGTTAAAATCTCCCACTATTATTGAGTTAGTCATTTTCCTCTTTTATAGCTGTTAGCATATGCCTTATGTATTGAGGTGCTCCTACGTTGGGTGCATTTATATTTATAATTGTTATATCTTTTTCTTGGATTGATCCCTTGATCATTATGTAGTGTCCTTCCTTGTCTCTTGTAACATTCTTTATTTTAAAGTCTATTTTATCTGATATGAGTATTGCTACTCCAGCTTTCTCTTGATTTCCATTTTCATGGAATATATCTTTTTCCATCCCCTCACTCTCAGACTGTATGTGTCCCTAGGTCTGAAGTGGGTTTCTTGTAGACAGCATATAGATGGGTCTTGTTTTTGTATCCATTCAGCGAGCCTGTGTCTTTTGGTTGGAGCATTTAATCCATTCACATTTAAGGTAATTATCGATATGTATGTTCCTATTACCATTTTCTTAGTTGTTTGGGGTTTGTTTTTGTAGGTCCTTTTCTTCTCTTGTTTCCCACTTACTGAAATTCCTTTAGCATTTGTTGTGGAGCTGGTTTGGTGGTGCTGAATTCTCTTAGCTGTTGCTTGTCTGTAAAGCTTTTGATTTCTCCATCAAATCTGAATGAGATCCTTGCCTGGTAGAGTAATCTTGGTTGTGGGTTCTTCCCTTTCATCACTCTACATATATTGTGCCACTCCCTTCTGGCTTGAGAGTATCTGCTGAGAAATCAGATGTTAACATTATGGGCGTTCCCTTGTATGTTATTTGTCATTTTTCCCTTGTTGCTTTTAATAGTTTTTCTTTGTCTTTAATTTTTGTCAGTTTGATTACTATGGGTCTCAGTGTGTTTCTCCTTGGGTTTATCCTGTATGGGACTCTCTGTGCTTCCTGGACTTGGGTGGCGATTTCCTTTCCCATGTTAGGGAAGTTTTCAACTATAATCCCTTCAAATATTTTCTTGGGTCCTTTCTCTCTCTCTTCTCCTTCTGGGACCCATATAATTCGAGACTTGCTGTGTTTAATGTTGTCCCAGAAGTTTCTTAGGCTGTCCTTATTTCTTTTCATTCTTTTTTCTTTATTCTTTCTGTGCAGTGAATTACACCATTCTGTCTTCCAGGTCACTTATTCATTCTTCTGTCTCAGTTATTCTGCTAGTGATTCCTTCTAGTGTATTTTTCATTTCAGTTATTGTACTGTTCATCTCTGTTTGTTCTTTAATTCTTCTGGGTCTTTGTTAAACATTTCTTGCATCTTCTTGATCTTTGCCTCCATTCTTTTTCTGAGGTACTGGATCATCTTCACTGTCATTATTCTGAATGCTTTTTCTGGAAGCTTGCCTATCTCCACTTCATTTAGTGTTTATCTGGAGTTTCAGCTTGTTCCTTCATCTGGTACATAGTCCTCTGCCTTTTCATTTTGTCTATCATTCTGTGAATGTGGTTTTCATTCTACAGGCTGCAGGATTGTAGTTCTTCTTGTTTCTGCTGTCTGTCTGCTGGATGAGGCTATGTAAGAGGCTTATGCAAGCTTCCTGATGGGAGGGACTGGTGGTGGTTAGAGCTGGGTGTTCCTTTGATGGGCATAGCTCAGCAAAACTTTAATCTGGTTGTCTCCTGATGGGTGGGTTGAGTTCCCTCCCTTTTGGTTGTTTAGCCGAGGCAACCCAGCATGGAGCCTAGAGGCTCTTTGGTGAGGCCTATGGCAGACTCTGGGGGCTCACACCAAGGATTACTTCCCAGAACTGCTGCCAGTGTCCTTGTCCCTGTGGTGAGCCACAGCCACCCCCTGCCTCTGCAGGAGACCTTCCAACACCAACAGGTAGGTATGGTTCAGTCTCCCATGGGGTCACTGCTCCTTCCTTTTGGGTCCTGATGCACACATTACTTTGTGTGTGCCCTGCAAGAGTGGAGTGTCTGTTTCCCCCAGACCTGTCAAAGTTCTGCAGTCAAATCCCACTAGCCTTCAAAGTCTGATTCTCTGGGAATTCCTCCTCCCATTTCTGGACCCCCAGATTGGGAAGCCTGACAGGAGGCTCCAAAGCCTCACTCCAGTGGTGAGCTTCTGTGGTATAATTGCTCTCCAGTATGTGAGTCACCCACCCAGCAGTTATGGGATTTGATTTTATTGTGATTGTGCCCCTCCTACCATCTCATTGTGGCTTCTCCTTCATCTTTGGATGTGGGGTACCTTTTTTGGTGAGTTCCAGTGTCTTCCCATTGGTGATGGTTCAGCAGTTAGCTGTGATGTGATTCTGGTGCTCCTGCAAGAGGGAGTGAGCGTACATCCTTGTACTCCGCCATCTTGACTGCAATCTCTTTTAAAGCACTTAAGGTGTTAGAGTCAAAGATAGTCAAGAACAATATTAAACACTTGATACTAGTTGTTTTACATTTCTGGAGTAATTATTTAACTTGAAACTTTATTAAATAAAAAAATGATTCTTAAGAATGATGACATACTTTAGAACCAGAATTTTTTTCTATTTCATCATCATAAACTTAAATATAATGTATATAATCCTAATATACAGAGGCCTCAAAGGGATTGCTATATTAATTTGTAACATCTCTTCAGTAAGAGATTTGTCAAAAACACAAGATCAGATATAACTAAGAGAATATTTTTCTGATGCTCTTAGCTGATTTTCAACACAGTTTGTGACAATACTTTGTGCTGATTTTCCATTTTGAGTCCCATACTGATGTTGTCCAATTTTGATCTATTCTTAGAAGTTGTTTTCTTGTGTTTTGCTTTCTCTGTGCTTTGCAGAAAATGTTCAGGTATCTACACCTACAATTATTTAAAGTTCAGTTTAAGTAGTCCTTTATCATCTCTTACACTAGTAGAGAGATGCTTTTCTCAAAATTAGAATCATACTATATGTAATTTTATATGCTACTTTTCTCGTTTAACATATTATGAGCAATTTTTCCTGTCATTAAATTTTCTTTCCTTTTTCTTTGATGTTGCCTTTGTTATTTTGCTTTGGCTGTTGAACTGGGTTTCCTTGTTTTATTCTCTGCAGTATATATAAGAAAAACAAAGTATTTGTAATTAAACTAGTGAATACCGTTTTTCTTTGGAAAAAACATCACCTATATTTCTTTATTTAGCAAGATTAGGAGAGTAATTGTATCACTTTTGCACATGCTGTAAAGTAGAAGAACTGGATATTTCTCTGTTCTTGCTCTTTTCCCATACTAAACTTCCCCATCTGTGTTAGCATAAATCCATATTATTGGAAACTTTTATATAATACTTTTACTCCAACATATATTGTCTATACTTGCATTCAGGGTTGCAATTAAGTGTTCAGCAGCTATTAAATGCCACTCATGTTTAATATGTTTGAATGTTTGTATCATTCCTGTATATATCATTTACCCATTTTTTTTTTTTTTACATTTGGGTTCATCTCTTGGCCAGATGGAATGTAATCTTAACTAAACTTTCTAGGAAAGATATTTGAATGGTGGTATATTTTCTGAGCCCTTACACATATGACAGTTTCTATTAACTTCTTATATGGTTAAATTCCATGTTATATTCACTTATATTCCTCATATCATGTTGTGACATAGGTTTTAATAACTGAAATATTTTATAACTGCTCTTCATGCACCCCTGCACTACTAACTCTTCAGACTAGTGACTAGAATCAGAAACAGAAATGATAGCTACTGTTTAAGAGCTTGTGTTCCAGACAGAGTTCTAGGACTTTACATATAAAACAATCAATCTGAACCACTACCCTATGGACTAGAAGTACTATTATTCCTCTTTTATAGGTGAGGAAACTGATATGGAGAGGGTTTAACTCACCTTCTCCAGGTTGCAAAGTAGTATATGTCAGAGTTTCAATTCTAACTAAGAAAGTCTGACTTCTGAACTCTCACACTATCAGTCTACATGGGTATATTTATATACTGGTATACAACCTTTGGTACTATTTCAAACTTATATATCTTTTACTTAACTGAAATGTCCTAAAAGGAAAGGTTTTTTTTTTGTTTGTTTGTTTTTTGTTTTTGTTTTTTTTTCCTGTTAAGATGTTAGCAAAATAAAGCCCTTTTGTAAACCTGAGACACTTAGGTCTACTGACTCTAGACATTGATATACAAAGAAAAAGCATTGCCTCTGAAATTTGAAGTGCAGATTTCAAGTTACATCAACCTATTCAACCTCTGTGCTGCAGATTCTTCATTTTTGAAGAGTTAATGAGGTTCACATCCATAGCCAAGAAAAATCAGCAAAAAGGACTGAGACTTCAAATTCAAGTATTTCACACTGTCATATGGAGAAATGCAGACACACTGGAAAGTTCCAGTTCTAGCCTTAGTTCTCCCAGACAGACCAGAGATAGTTTTCTTTTAACTGCTGATTTCAAATAAGAAAAATAGAAAGGGGGATGAAAAAGAAGACAGCATTTTTTGAGCAGCCAGCACCAGGCCATCAGATTAGCATCCAAAGAAGGACTTCTGAAGTCAAAAACTGAATTTAACTGAGATTTATAGCAGTGGTGGCAGTGATGTTAGCCAATGGAAGTGGTGGTAGTTGCAATCAGAGTTAGCAGCACCAAGATGTCTGGAGCTACAATGTAACAATTTCATTGTACTTAAAAAAAAAAAAAAACAAACCTGTTTTAGTTGACAGTGTCTATTTTTTATCTTAAATATTTATAATCCTAGGGAAAGTAATGACTGTTTTACATTAGAAATTTATCAGAAGCAAAGCCTGTATCTAATTAAACTTTGCATACTCCCAGCACTGTACATTATTTAGCATATTGTAAATTTCCTGCAAATTTTTGGTGAAGCAGGGTGGGCAAAAGGCAGTTTCAGTGAGTTTCAGAGAAAACAAATTGAATAGAATTAGAGATTTCAAGTAGAAAGAAATGTTTCAAGAAACTTTGTTATAAATAGGAAGATACAAATGGGTGGTAGCTGATGGGTAAAGTGGAATCAAAAGAAATACATGTTTTCTTTTCTTCCAGATAGAATAACAGGATGGTTTTACACTGTCGGTACTGATGGAAATAATCTCCATAAATATGTGATGTATGAAGGAGGGGGGGGGAACTTTCTGGAGTTACATTTTTGAGGAGGTTTTGGGAATGGGAGAATGTATAGCTTTTTACATAGGAGAATACACAGTTTTTTGTTTTTTTTCTTTTTTTCTGTGATAGTAAATGAGATGTTAAAGTATGTCAGTAGAGGTGCTAGAGAACCTGTGAAAGTTCTCTGCTGGTTGTTTCAGTATTCTTAGTGCAGTAGGGAGCAAAGGAATAAGTTGAGAATGAATATGGGTGATAGAAGAAAAGATATGAAATAGTTTTCTGAGAGAATGAAAGAAAAATGAATTAGGATGTAGATTATGATTACTAAAAAGCATTTAAGGATAAGGATCCTCTTAAGGTTTGTTATAGTACCTATTGTTTACTTGTTATTTTTTCTTATTCACTTTGTGTATTTATGCATTCTCCTCCCCCTTTTTTTCTTGATTAGAGTACTCAAAAGGTTATCTTTTGTTGTTTTTTTTCCACCTTACTAACTTTTATTTGGCTTATCAGCTTTATAATATTTGTTTTCTTATTCATCAATTTATTTTTTTATCATTTTCAAGTACTTTATTCTCTCTTCTGTAGGTTTATCATCTTGTTCTTTTTTCTAACTTTATAAATTGTTTAATTCACTTATTTTCATTTTTTCTTCTTCATTATTATGAATATTAAGGATTTTTTTCTTCTGAGAACTGTTTGGTTTCTCATCAATAGGTTCTGATATATAGTGTTTAAAATATTCTGCAGTTTTAAAAAATATATATAATTGAGTAAATAGTTTTGAACTTTTCAGGTGAAGAAATATTTTTGGCTTATTTTTCTAATTTTATTAGTGTTTCTATCTTTAATACATTCTGATCAGAAACTGTGGTCTTTACTAGTGTCAACTTTCAACTTATTGATTTTTTAAAATATTCTAATATGGTAAAATTTGTGAACTTTCTAAGGCAATTTGGGAAAAACCTTTATTCTATTGTTTTTCAAGGTAGAAATTAATGTATATATTATCTAGACCTATCTTATGCAGTTCTTCTAAATTGTTATTTAATTTTGGTACCGTTGATCTCACATGAACTGAGAAAAGGCTGAATTAATTATATAGGAAATTTAATAACATTGTGTCATTTCTTATAACTACAGAGTTTTCAAGTTATCAGCCAGGTATAACACAATGTCATTTTGAAACATAATAAGTACAACAATTAACAATCACTGTTAACAATGTCAAATATAATCTTTTAAAAGAAGATATTGTATAAATCTTTAGTGTTATTTTTAAGATTATTCAAATTTAGATATAAACAGTTGTAGCCAAGCCAAAAGATGACTGGAAATACTCTCATATGAAACAGTGATATTTTTCTTTTTTTTTCTAATATTTTCAAATAGCTCCAATATTTAAAATAAGCAAAGTAATAATTTGAAATTCCCTAAAATGTGCTTCAATCTTAGACATTTTAGTTGACAATTTAGATAAAATTAACAGAAAATATCATTTATAATTTATCTCATTGAGAAGTGTCTTTTAATTTTATCCTCTAATTTGTGCTTTCAGATATAAAGCACCATAAGTGTGTGGGGGGGAATTATCCCATTGTAATATGAAGAATTTTCTCAATGAGTTGCTTTATAGACAGAAATTCTAGAGTGGCTTTATATTTCATAATTTGAATTACAATAGATGTTTTTGCAAAACTTAATGCACTCAACTGGAAGCTTTTCAGTGTGTATAGGGAATTGTATTCTATTAAGTGATGACATGATTATTTTTATGAAGAAGAGTAATTATTTTCTTGGACACCTGGAGAATGTGTTAGAATTAAAATACCAAGGAAAGAATAGGTGACTATATTGATAGATGAGATTGTGTCTCATTGATTCTCCTAAGTACCTCAATATGGACAGCTTTCTACAGAGTGATACACTTTGGTCATTGTTTTCATGAAAGTAAATTCAAATTATTAACATTTTATTTATTAACATTCTTTTAACTTTATAAAGACAAATTGTAAATATGCCATATATCATTTCAACTAATCATCACTATAAATTGAGGTGGATTGTGCAATCTTGGCTGTGTATTTTCTGTAAATTGACAATGCATGTCCTTCTTATGTTTTCAGCTGTACACAGAAAGGGTACAGTGAATTAGTCAGTATTTCAAAGTGTTAATTATAGGTTTCAAAGAGGTTGTGTAGAGTTAGTGCAACAGTGAAATGAGGCAGCCAAGGAGAGGCACAGCATATTCATAACCTTTGTGTTCCTAAACATGTTTGCCTATATGCTTTAACCTGTACACATGGGCAACTAAATTTTTAATTGAGGCTAGGCACAGATGACAGAAGGTTATATCCTCAGGCTAGGTTCTGTTGGTTGGTGTTATATAATGCCAGTGGACATGTAATTCATGTATTTCAGAGACCTGACAAGTTGAAGAGGTAATTAGTATCCTTTATGCTTGACACGAAGCACTTTATGAACTATCAGAAGAGAAATTTGGAAATAAATCATGTCATGGCAAAGCAGCGAGACCAGTTTAGATAAGCATCAAGTGGGCAGGTTTTTCAGAACAGAAATCTTCCTTATGCAGGTTGGAATGAAGCAGCCTATAACATCTATATCAAGACCTAAATTTTGAATAATAAAAAGTTCCTCTGTAGAACCAGAGCTTGCCTGAAGTGGTGTCCTGATTTGTCTTTAGGAAGGCAAGGAGAAGAAAAAACAGTAACTATTTCTTAAGGGATATTGCTGTGGGAAGCTGAAGTTTCATAAAGAAGTGAGATAGGTGTGCTTTCTCTCCTGGGGTTCTGTGATGTTAGACAATCCTTTGCTGATAAATGAAGAATTAAAAAAAAAACAATTTTTGAGGCAAACTACAGAAGCATTGTTACCTTTTATCTTAAAATATATTTGAAAGTTTAATCCCAGATCTAGCCAGTTTAGATTTGGGAGTAAGATATATGTTATATGTACATAATGAGAATTCTCATATGACTTGATGGACAGTGAATCTTGTTTAGAGAACAGTCTATATTAGAAACAGGTTGATATACATGAAATCAAGTTCTTATTGTTGATTGCTGTATAGTGTATTTTAATATTTTTGCAAGGCTTAAGATAACACTTGATTTTTGGTTAAGATTAAACTTTGCTGGGAAGTAGGAGTTGGGGGAGAGAGTAAAGGTGTGTCATACCACAGAACTCTGTCTAGGTTATACCTATTTTATGTATTGCAACATCTATGTGAAGTTTTGCATGAAAAAATATTATTTTAGAGATAAATGCTATAGATAAAGTTTTCTCTGAAAAACAGATATGTTTTCCTTTCTGGACAGTAGGAACAATTATAAATTACAGATCTAAACTAGTGACCTATATCTATCACTACAGATATATTTTGGTTTTACTACACATTGTTTTAAATAGTAAAAATGGCTAACATATTAAATTCTTATAATTTATCAGACACTCCATTCTCTCCTTGAAGTCCTTACAAAACCTCTATGAAGCTGATATTATTATTGTTTTTCCAGATGAGGTGTAGAGAGAGTGACTGTCATGTCCATGGAAAAGCAACAGTAAATGATGAAGCCAAGGCATAAGCTCCAGCAGTCTGATCCCAGAGCTAATTTCTGGTTTTAATCTACTAACTATGGATTATTTTCTAAACTTCAAATTTGAGAGATTTCATATAAAGTCTGAAATTCTAATCTCTCTAAAAACTTGGGTAATCTGGTGACTAGAGTTTGCATTTATTCATGGGACCAGTAAGTGTGAGCTGAGCAGCAACTGGCCCTTTAGACACATTTCTGCAGGGCTCTCACAATTGCTTATGCTCAGAGGGGTTGAGACCCTGAATGGTAAAAGTGATCATGCTCTCCTCTTTGTTTGGATCACTAAGATATTCAGAATGCTGTTTGTGACCAAGTAGTACATTTCTTCCCTCTGACATTGATTTTTAATCTTCATAGTTCACTAATTTTTTTTATTAGTCATCAATTTTATACACATCAGTGTATACATATCAATCCCAATCGCCCAATTCAGCACACCACCATCCCCGACCCACCGCAGTTTCCCCCCCTTGGTGTCCACACGTCTGTTCTCTACATCTGTGTCTCAACTTCTGCCCTGCAAACTGGTTCATCTGTACCATTTTTTTAGGTTCCACATGCATGCATCAATATACGATATTTGTTTTTCTCTTTCTGACTTACTTCACTCTGTATGACAGTCTCTAGATCCATCCACGTCTCAACAAATGACTCAATTTCATTCCTTTTTATGGCTGAGTAATATTCCATTGTATATATGTACCATATCTTCTTTATCCATTCATCTATCCATGGGCATTTAGGTTGCTTCCATGACCTGGCTGTTGTAAATGGTGCTGCAATGAACATTGGGGCGCATGTGTCTTTTTCAGTTATGGTTTTCTCTGGGTACATGCCCAGTACTGGGATTGCGGGATCATATGGTAATTCTATTTTCACTTTTTTAAGGAACCTCCATACTGTTCTCCATAGTGGCTGTATCAATTTACATTCCCAACAACAGTGCAAGAAAGTTACCTTTTCTCCACACCCTCTCCAGCATTTGTTGTTTGTAGATTTTCTGATGATGCCCATTCTAACTGGTGTGAGGTGATAACTCATTGTAGTTTTGATTTGCATTTCTCTAATAATTAGTGATGTTGAGCAGCTTTTCATGTGCTTCTTGGCCATCTGTATGTCTTTGGAGAAATGTCTATTTAAGGCTTCTGTCCATTTTTGGATTGGGTTGTTTGTTTCTTTAATATTGAGCTGCATGAGCTGTTTATATATTTTGGAGATTAATCCTTTGTCCATTGAATCGTTTGCAAATATTTTCTCCCATTCTGAGGGTTGTCTTTTCCTTTTGTTTATGGTTTCCTTTGCTGTGCAAAAGCTTTGAAGTTTCATTAGGTCTCATTTGTTTATTTTTGTTTTTATTTCCATTACTCTAGGAGGTGGATCAAAAAAGATCTTGCTGTGATTTATGTCAGAGTGTTCTTCCTATGTTTTCCTCTAAGAGTTTTATAGTGTCCAGTCTTACATTTAGCTCTCATATCCATTTTGTGTTTACTTTTGTGTATCTTTTCACACTATACAGCACTCTGTTCAAAATTCACATACCCAGGTGAAAGAATTGAAACAGCCAAAGTTGAGTCACAAGCTCACATCTTGGCCACAAGGGGTCAATATGTTAACTGATGGTCCAAGAGTATGTGACAGAGAGGGGCAGTGTTCCAAAGAAATTGAATTCTCATTAACAGAAAAAGGAAATAAATGCTGTGCTAAGAAACCCATAGATGACACTTCTGTTGGAGTCTTAAATTCTATCATTTTAGTTCTATTTATATGTATGTAGCTCTTAGCCATTCAAGAATGAAGTCTGTATATGCATTTGACATGCAGACCCTAATGTATTTAGTGCCAGTAATTTCAACCAATTCTTCTTCCAAAAAACATTTAAAAATCAGTTAGTTAGAGCTTTTTCCAGAACAATTTCTCTTCCTAATTAAAGAATCCTGTTGAGAGCAACTGTCTTCACAGAAGAAAGTAACAATTAGGGATTTGATTCTATTTGAAATTTAAGATGTGGGCATATGTAAACCATGTTTTCTCACCGATTATATCACAGGTTAGGTCACAAGAATCATACTTGACTTCTTAAAGTAGAAAATGCCAGTTCAAAAAGAATCATGTACCACAATGTTTATTGCAGCACTATTTAAAATAGTCAGGACATGGAAGCAAACTAAGTGTCCATCGACAGATGAATGGATAAAGAAGAAGTAGCACATATATACAATGGAATATTACTCATACATAAAAAGAAATGAAATTGATTTATTAGTAGTGAGGTGGATGGACCTGGAGTCTGTCATACAGAGTGAAGTAAGTGAGAAAGAGAAAAACAAATACCATATGCTAATACATATATATGGAGTCTAAAAACAAAATGGTTCTGATGAACGTAGGGGCAGGACAGGAATAAAGATGCAGATGTAAAGAATGGACTTGAGGACATGGGGAGGGGGAAGGGTAAACTGGGAAAAAGTGAGAGAGTAGCATTGACATATATATACTACCAAATGTAAAATAGCTAGTGGGGAGCAGCTACATAGCACAGGGAGATCAGCTTGGTACTTTGTGAACACCTAGAGGGGTGGGATAGGGAGGTTGGGAGGGAGACGCAAGAGGGAGGGGATATGGGGATATATGTATACATATAGCTGATTCATTTTGTTATACAGCAGAAACTAACACAACATTGTAAAGCAATTATATTCCAATAAAGATGTTTAAATAAATAAATAAAGTTTGTATTAAATATCAAATAAATAAATAAAGTATAGAATGCCAGCCTATGTTTAAATTGCATTAAGTTTTCTTGAGGCTTACTAACTTTAAATACATTTAGAATGGTTACAATTTGCTAATAAAACAAACATCTTTAACTGTAAGAAAATTAAATAACGCTCTTTCACACTCAAATATTCTTTATATTTAAAACAAGGATTTTTAAATAAATTAAGCAAAGTTATGTCATGATGTTATTTATCAGACATACCCTATTTTAAAAGTCAGTGGATATACACACTGTTTTGAAATGAGTCTGTCCCACCAAGATATTAAAATATATAAAATTGCAGGAAAGTAATGAATTTTTATTCAATGATCCTTTTAAGATCTATGGTTGAATGCTGTTTTAAATACTGATTTAATTAAACTAAGATAGATACAGGTGTTCTGGTAAAAATTTAACTCCTCCAAATGCATCAGTTTGACTTAAATTTCTCTTTGATATCATTGGTATCGCAACATGTTTTTAAAAAAGTAGGGCTTCCCTGGTGGCGCAGTGGTTGAGAGTCCGCCTGCCGATGCAGGGGACACGGGTTCGTGCCCCGGTCCGGGAGGATCCCACATGTCGCGGAGCGGCTGGGCGCATGAGCCATGGCCGCTGAGCCTGTGTGTCCAGAGCCTGTGCCCCGCAACGGGAGAGGCCACAACAGTGAGAGGCCCGCGTACAGAAGAAAAAAAAAAAAAAAGAAGCAGAAGAAGTGTGACACACAGATGAAAATTAGGCTTCTATTTCAAGGACATCTCCTCATTAAGGGGTAATCACCACACTAAGAAGTTTTTAATGGCAAATAATCAGGAAGCACTATTAGGATCAGAAATTTGTATGATGGGAGAATTGACATCAGAATAGTGACTACAGTTACTGATACTGTACTGTATACTTAAAATTTGCTAAGACAGTAGATCTTACATTATTGTGCTAATCATTTCACAATACATATGATTATCAAATCATCACACTGTATACCTTAAACTTGCACAGTGTTATTTGTCAATTATATCTCAATAAGGCTGGAAAAAATTGTCTATATATAAAGGTCAATCATATGTATTGAGCTATAATTATGTTGATAATAATATGCTCATTTTGTTTTAAATTATTTCATAGAGAATATAATTGACATATAACTTTTTACTAGATTCAGGTATACAACATAATGATTCAATATTTGTATATTACACTGGGAAGTGATCACAATAAATCTAGTTAACATCCATCACCATACATAATTACAAATATTTTCTTTTGATGAGAACTTTTAAGATCTACTCTCTTAGCAACTTTCAGATGTACAATACAGCATTATTAACTATAGTCACCATGTTGTACATTATATCCCCATGACTTGTTTATTTAATAACTGTAAGTTTGTACCCTTTAAATTAGTCCTAAATGGTAAAATATACAAGGTAAAATGAGATCAAGGGTGTATAAGCTTCTCTTAAATTCATGTGAAATATATACTTTTGTCAATAGTAGTTCATTTGATTTATATAATTTAGATTTCTTTGCCTAAGTTTTGTACATCCAGCTTGCAGAGCATTACTTAAATTACTAATGAGTTTTCATTAATCACCCTAGCAATGAGGTTTATGTTCATAAAGTCTGACAGCAAATGCTGCATTCCTCTCATTAATGATATGGCCCTCACCTGAATGTTATGAAAAAAACAAAAAAGCTGAGGAAAAGCACATAACGTTTGATCGTTACCTAATCTGCCCACACCCAATAGCTTTTTTTCACTTGAGCATTCAACATGAAATCATCTGAGAAAATGTATACTTATTTATCATTCCCTATTTTAAAAAATTTAAAATGTTATTTATATAAAACTTAGAACACAAGCACGAATTTAAGAACATGTACCAGATTCAGCTATTAGTATGTAGCTATTAACATGTAGTAAATTCAGCTTTAATATAATGAAATTCTCTTAATATTAGTAAACAGGGGAAATAGATGAATGAAGATAAAAATAATTCTTTCTTATAAATGTATAGAAAGTGTTCCCAGGATTAGCACTCTATGTAAAAAAATTGTGTTATTACTATTGTCTGTGTATATTAGGAAATTATCTGCATATATATACCAGGGTTCTTGTGCCGTTTTGTGATATTAGAGCCAAGGAACACTTTCATTTCTTCAACAACTTGACCTCCTATTGCCTGCAAGATTAATAATAAGAAGAATGACTCAGGGAAATCTGTAAACAGACTTTCTTTTTCATTAACATCCATTGACCATTTAAGGATATTTATATAAATTCTCCATCTTTACCTCTTGGAAATGA
The DNA here is from genome assembly GCF_026419965.1 of Kogia breviceps. Taxonomy (NCBI): domain Eukaryota; kingdom Metazoa; phylum Chordata; class Mammalia; order Artiodactyla; family Physeteridae; genus Kogia; species Kogia breviceps. The sequence continues at coordinate 67,176,685 of NC_081321.1, read as the reverse complement.
TGTGTTGACATGTGCTCTTGACCCAGTTCCATGCCAAAAATTAACATATGTATCCCTGTTCATTGCCTTTATTTTCATAAAATAATATCAACTTTATATTCTTCTTGGTTCATTGGTAAAGCCAAAGGCTCTTCCCTTATTCACGTACATTATCTCCATGTACTCTACCGTGTACCTTTCATGAAAATGTAGTTGCAAAACATAATATTGTCATAAAATATTGTCTGAAGGATATTAAGAGCCTCTATTCCTTCGGATTTTATATTCTAATTATTTTTTCTTGATTTAAACAATGTAATTTCTCTCTCATATTCATAGCCTCTAAATGTCAACCAATATCAAAATTGGTCATTTGTCTTCTCATTTTACATGGACTCTGAAGGTGAACTCACCCAGTCTCTTGGCATTAAATACAATTCATAACATGACAACTCCCAGATTTCATCTCCGGCTAGTAACGCTTCTTCAAGTAGGACTCACAACTGCAACTGGTTGTTCAATAGCTCCATTTTGACACTGAATAGGAATCTCAAATTTAACATATCTATAACTTGAACATCTAGCTCCCCCCCAGAATTGCTCACCCAATTGCCTTCAACATCTCTGTAATAGCTTCCATTCTTCCAGGTGCTTAGGCCAAACATTTGACATCATATTTAATTTTCTTTCTCTCATACACACACAAAACCCAGCATTTAATTGTTTTGGCTCTACTTTAAATACATAGAAATGTGCATGTCTATATATATGCATGTACTACACACACACACACACACACACACACACATTTCCCATTTCATCTGCCCCTGTATCTCTTTGACCATACTTCTCTCCTCTGTTTTTTTCCCTCCAATCACACTGGTACTCTGGATATTCTTCAGAACTCTTCCTAGAGTGGCCTTCTCCCAGAAATCAACATGGATCATTCCTTTACTTCATTTGGATCTTTAATCAAATGTCATCTTATTGTTGAGATGAAATTTATATATAATGTCACCATCTCATATAAATTGACTTCTCCCATCTTTGACTTTTTCATCCATAGCACTTATTGCTAACAGACAAATTATTTATCACTCTTCACTGTTATCTAGAATATAGGCTTCATAAGAGCAAGGATCTTGTTTCCTTCTCTGCTATTTTCCCAGTGGCTAGAACAGTAATGGACACATAGTAAGTATTCAATAAATGTCAATGAATAAATGAATCAGGCTGACGTAGGAGTTAAATTAGACAGCAGGAAACTTCATGGCAATGACGTGGGAAATATGCTATAGACAGAGTACACTGGCAAACCCATGATACACCCCTAACACATTAGGATTTCCAGAACTTCTTAGGAGTAATTAAAATCGGGTTGCCTTAGAACTATAGAAGTTGGCCTTGCTGGATCAGTGAAATGTTGTCTATTACTTTCATTATAACGCTGTCATAACTTCAGATTATGGAAGCTGGAGGAAAATGTAAGTTTCGTGAAGCAGTAGAGAGTATACTCTTTGAGAGGGGCTGTAGAAGCAGTCTGCCTACCTTTGTGTCTTATGTCTGCCATTCCTAGCTGTGTGACTTTGGACAAGTGTCTTAGGTTTCTGGTCAGTCAGTTTTTTGCCTGTCAAGTAGGAATAAAAATAGTACTAACCTCATGAGTTTGCTATGAAGATTAAATGAATTAATATTCTTAAAGCTCTTAGCATACAGTCAGTCCTCACAACAGCTTTGTTATTATTTATGGTATTTTCTAACAAATTTGCACTGAAATATTAAAGGGAACCACAGAAATACTAATCATGGCTATGTATCACACAGGTGACAATTTGTCTTATTATTAATTTCTATTATGCACAAAAAGAGCAAGAAAATGAAAAAAGTTAATATGAAAATTTAATATTTCAGGCTTCCAAAAACAGGTTTCAGCCCTTGCCTTGAGAATAATGAGTTTATGATAAAAGCAAACTTTACTTACTCACTGGGACTCTAGCCCCATCATCACTTCTCTTGGAGATGTGGTTAAATATAACAGAACAGTTAAGGAAGTCTTAGGTATTGATAGGATGGTAACTTCATTATCCAAGTTAAAGACAGCACAATTGGAAGTATAACCCAGTCTTTTTTTGTGTGTGGTTGATATCAAAGAAAAAAAAAAGAACAGTGATGTCCCACTAAAAAATCCTTTTATGTTATTGTTAGGGCCAGAGTGAAAGGACTGAGTCACCCACTAAGCCACCTGTTAATTCATGATGTTTCAAACTGTGTCTACCTGCAGAATATATTTGAGAGTGGGCTGTTTGTTAGTCATAACTGAAAACATTATATGGTACCAAAATGCAACCTAAAGACACGTAATCTCTATTACTGGTACTTGCTATTAAACTCTTACTCTAAGTTTCTAAGTCTGTTTAGAAGTTTAGGCAGCCCCTTTTAAGGCACATCCTTATGAAACAAAATTAAAGTCAGTTGAGAAAGACACATTTGCAATTAAGGGATTTTACCATTTTTGTCCTATACAGGAAAATAATATTATTTGTGAGATTCTCTTTGAGATCAATAGAAAATATTAAGGACTTTGTATCAAACTATCAGGATGGTGCACTGATATAAGCCTCAATACTTTCAAACTTGCAAAGTGATTTCTCTAATACTTATAGATTTTTATTGAATATTAACGATGAAAATGAGACCAATATATAGTATGTACATGTGTGATATATATTATAATATATGCACATTATGTATGTTTTTTTTTGTGTGTGTGTGTGTAATTTTCATAGTCTTGGGATAAAGTGGCACCCTGTAAAACTTAATACTAAAAATAAAAAAACTTGAAGGGAAAACAGATTTTATTATAAAATAGCTAAAATATATGAAAAAGATAAAATACATATAAAAATTAGAAAAACTTATATGTAAGTTATTTGACTACACATATTAAATAATCTTAATATGTGAATAGATCTTAGAAATCATTGAAAAAGATAAACTTTCCAATGTTCCAAAGGCCATGAACAATTCATTCAAAAAAGAAATGATAGGGACTTCCCCGGGTGGTGTAGTGGTTAAGAATCCGCCTGCCAATGCAGGGGACACGAGTTCTATCCCTGGTCCGGGAAGATCCCACATGCCGCGGAGCAACTAAGCCCATGCACCACAACTACTGAGCCTGTGTTCTAGAGCCCGCAAGCCACAACTGCTGAAGCCCGCGTGCCTACAAGCCTGTGCTCCACAACAAGAAAAGCCACCGCAGTGAGAAGCCCATGCACTGCAACAGAGTGGCCCCGCTCACCGCAACTAGAAAAAGCCCACGTGCAGCAACAAAGACCCAACACAGCCAAAAAAAAAAAAAAAAAAAGATGTGATATATTCTCCCCTACTGAATCAGCAAGTATTGATAATTTCCATATTGCCAAGACTATGGAGAAATAGTCACTTATACATAATGTTGATGTAAGTAGAAACTGGTAAAACTTTTTTGGAGAAAAGTATGATTATATGAGTCAAAATTTAAAATTTGTATATTTTTATTTACTTAGCAGTTTAACTTAGAATTTATCTGGAGACAATAATCAGGCAAGTGTTCAAATATGTACCTACAAGGATGTAAGTAAAAATATTGTTTATAATATGCAAAAATGGTAGGAACCTAAGTATCCAACAATAGAGGATTTGATAACAAACTCTAGTGTATTGAAATGGTGGAATGCCCTGTAATCATTAAAACATATGCTACAGAGATATGCTTATGGACTTTGAAAGCTCTCAATAGATTTTTTAAAATTATTTATTTTTGGCTGTGTTGGGTCTTCGTTGCTGCACACGGGCTTTCTCTAGTTGCAGCGAGTGGGGGCTACTCTTTGCTGCAGTTCATGGGCTTCTCAATGCGGTGGCTTCTCTTGTTGCAGAGCACGGGCTCTAGGCATGCAGGCTTAGTAGTTGTGGCGCACGGGCTTAGTTGCTCCGTGGCATGTGGGATCTTCCTGGACCAGGGCTCGAATCTGTGTCCCCTGCATGGGCAGGCGGATTCTTAACCACTGTGCCACCAGGGAAGCCCTCTCAATAAATTTTTAATGAAAAAAAACCTACCAAATATCAGGAGCAATATGACAATAAATATATATTTATAAATATGTGTGTGTGTGTGTGTGTGTGTGTGTGTGTGTGTGTGGCATGTGTGTATGTATACCATTACTTCGTTAATTAGTTTGCTAGCAGAGGTGGACAAGCCAAACAATGTTCCTGCTTCCATGGACTGTATGTTCTACAGAGAAAAGTCTAACAACAACTATGCACACAAATTAACAAGATAAATTCAAATTTGATGATTGTTCTGAGGACAAGAAAGGAATAATTCTTTCATTAGGCGAAATGATGAGCACTTAAAAAGGGAACTCTGGAAAGAGGACTTTGAAGTAGTAATGTCTGAACCAAGATTTAAATGAAAAGAAGGAGCTAGTTATAAGACAACCAAGGAACACTGCCTTTCTGGAAGAGGGAACAGCAAGGACAAGAATTCTCAGGCCTAAATAGGCTTGCAGGGCTGGAGCAGGAAGAAGGTCTCTTGCACAATGAGAAGTGTGTGAGAGAAAGTCTGGGATGCTGGTAGTACAGTGGCCCTGGTGGGTTGTGAGTATTTAAAAGAAAAAGTGTACTTTAATGTTAGTGCAATGTATGAATTTTTTATAGTTACAAAAAATAATGAAACTTTTATTTTAAAAATTACCTTGCCTTATAAAGTAAAAATTCACATAGAATCTTTAGCATTGCCTTCCTAAGACGACACTGTTTTGCCTTCCCAAACAGTTTAAAAGGGAATCAGGTTCATTGAATCACAGCTAATTGTAAAGCTTTCAAAATTAGCAGAAATCTTCCATTAAGGACCCAGTGATTAGGTTTATTAGTATTTCTGGCCTGATTTGTTATTAGGTAAAAGATGCTATTACAGTGTAATCTCATGCATTTTAACAGCTGTGTTATTCCCAATCATTCCAAGAAGCCTATAAACTGAGTCTCTTATATTAGCAGAAATTCCCTAAACACAGTAGATAGTAACAATCCATTTTATTTTAAGGCACTTCGCAGAAATTAGTGGCTCTATGTAATTAATTTAATGTTACTGAATGTCACTATTGCTTCATGTTACCTCAGCTAAATAAATAGTTGTAATTTTTGTACAAGTAATAATTTTACCAACATAACCTCGGAAAACTTTTTATTTGAGGTTTACTGACTTACAAATAATTTCTAAATGCATTTCCTTAATTTTATAGTAATTGGTAGATGGGTCCCAAAATGTCTAGTTTTGACCAATAAATATTGACCATTTTAAGCCATTTTCAATTTGATTCTAAATTATGTTATCATCTTCTTTACTTTTATATTTCTCAAAATTAAAAAACTATTCACAATAAAAATAATTGCTATACATGTCTACCTGATTTCATTTTAATTTTATCTTTAGCTTTAATACATGCAAAGTGCTATTAAAAATGAACAGAATCAAAGGAAGGGTATCACATGTGGATCAGAGAAGTATTTTTGTATGTTAATTTTCTAAGATTGTGGAAATAACAAAAGTAATAGCCTCATTTAAAAAATAAAGGTGGTCATGAAATTCTCCACTAAGGCAACACAATGCTGTAGAAGCTTTCCAGGTTTAATTAAAATTATAAAATACAGCTTCTCTAGGTGAAACCACATTTTAAAAAAAATGCTCAATGCTTTCCCACATGTATAAGAGAATACTTATGTGTCATACAATGCTAAACTTTTATGGTTTTCTTTTTTTTTTTTTTTTCTTTTTTTTGTGCTAGGCGGGCCTCTCACTGTTGTGGCCTCTCCCGTTGCCGAGCACAGGCTCCGGACGCGCAGGCTCAGCGGCCCTGGCTCACGGGCCCAGCCGCTCCGCGGCATGTGGGATCTTCCCGGCCCGGGGCACGAACCCGTGTCCCCCGCATCGGCAGGCGGATTCTCAACCACTGCGCCACCAGGGAAGCCCTATGGTTTTCATTTTAATCACATAAATTTTAGCGAGGATTTTATGGGCTCAGTGTTGAATAATCCCTAATCTTCTAAATTGGTGTTGTCCTTTCTTAGAGAACAGTATTAATTTGTTTTATAAACCTTTTAGAACAGTACTCTTTAATAGAAATAGCTGCACATGTAGTTTAAAATTTTCTAGAAGTCATTTAAAAACAGGAAAAATAAATACAGACATACCTCATTTTATTGCACTTTGGTTTTTGTGCTTTACAAATTTAAGGTTTGTGGCAACCCTACCTCAAGCAAGCCTATCGATGCCATTTCCAACAGTATTTGCTCACTTTGTGACTCTGTGTCACATTTTGGTAATTCTCACAAAATTTCTAACTTTGTCATTATTATTATATTTGTTGTGGTGATTCTGATCAGTGATCTTTGATATCACTATAGCAAAAAGACTAAGACTCCCTGCAGGCTCAGACGATGGTTAGCATTTTTTAGCAACAGTGTTTTTAAATTAAGGTATGTACATTGTTTTTTAGACATAATGCTATTGCACACTTAATAGACTACAGTTCAGTGTAAACTTAACTTTTACATGTACTGGGAAACCAAAATATTTGTACGACTTGCTTTATTGTGATATTTGCTTTATTGCAGTGGTCTGGAACCAAACCAGCAATATCTCCGAGGTATGTCTGTAGGTGAAATAATATTAATGATGTGTTTTATTTAAACCAAGATATCCAAAATATTATCATTTCAACATGTGATAACAGCCACGTTTCCAGTGCTCTGTGGCCACCTGTGGCTTGCAGCTCCAAATTGGGCAGTAAAGCTTTAGAACATGCATTGATCTGTGATTTAAGAGTCCCTAAAGTTTCTCCAAAAGATAAACTATTTTTCATTTAACAAAGATGATTAACACAGCAGAAAGAAGTTAAAGGACTGATTAGGCAGTTTTGCATCATGACAAAATAACCAGCTGTATCACCATATTTGGCTTGCGCTTTTGCATTTTTCCTTTAAGTAGAATGTTTTGGCCTGGGTAGAAAAAGTCTTGTATGCTCCAAGAACCTATTGTATTAATTCACTGAGACTGCTTTGCATTCTATATTGCACAGACAACTCATTTCCTCTCAGGTCTATGACTTTGAACAAGTCATTCCTTCTATCTGGAATAAGCTTCTCTCATTTTATGAGCAGTCAAAACTCTACTTATATTCAAGGCTTGGCTCAAATGACACACCCTGTGTAAATCCACCTTAGACTCCCACAAGCAAATTAGCTAACTCCTCAATCATGGGGCTTCAATAGCATCTTTTTTTTTTTTTTTTTTTTTTTTTTTGTGGTACGCGGGCCTCTCACTGTTGTGGCCTCTCCCGTTGCCGAGCACAGGCTCCGGACGCGCAGGCTCAGTGGCCATGGCTCACGGGCCCAGCCGCTCTGCGGCATGTGGGATCTTCCCAGACCGGGGCACGAACCCGTGTCCCCTGCATCGGCAGGCGGACTCTCAACCACTGCGCCACCAGGGAAGCCCCTTCCATAGCATCTTTGTGTGTATGTATTTTCTATACCACCTGTTGAACTGTAAATTGATTTGGCTTTTATATGATTATTTTACTTCCCTCTCCCTCCAACCGTACTATGGACACACTGTGAGTAGGTACATACATTATTCATTTCTGCCAGTCTGACACCAGTCAGAGGATAAACACAAGGTAGGTTACTATTGTTTATATATTACATTTTGCTACCCCAAAGTATTATGTACTTTGACTTTTTTTAGATAAACTACAATTCTGAATTCTTCTTATAAATTATCTGCAGGTATTAAAAATTCCCAAGGCACATGAACTTTGCATGTGCACACATATATGTAATATGATTCTGCAACTTTAGTGGGACCTGCTATTGTTATTCATTTTATCTCATCTCATAGGTGCTCACTTTTTGGAGGGTCATGACTCTTCATCAAAGAGATCCTCATTATCATTAAGTTTCATTAAATATTTTACAGCTATTTTTCACATCATGAAATCATTTTATACATCCTTTCCATGTTTTTTGTGTATTTAAACATTAGCTCCTCTAGATTGTAACCTTTTTTTAATGATTATCTTTATTTTTAATAAACTCTCCCCATAATACCACACAGTATTCTGGGCATAAAGTAGGTACTGGGTTCAATAAAAACTTGTTGGTGAACTCAAAATATCTCTGCATAACAATTATGTGTAATATTTAAGCATTACTAAATAGTAATATAGTTAAACATGTTTATATGGTGTAATTTATAATGAACTCTAATTATTTAAGTGCATGTTGAATGCCTATTTCATACTTGAGTTCATTCATTCAGCATATTGAGTGCTACGAATCCAGCAAATGTGCTGGATACTGAGCATGCGTTAATGAATACAAGGAACAAGATCCTGCCCTTTTGTATTTTACAGTGTAATGAGAAATAAAGATAGCAAATATATAAGCAACAATATATATAAAATACTCTTAATTCAATGAGGAACAAATGGTTGAGAAAGAAAGAATAACAAAAGGAATCCACATAGATGAAGTGGGTAGGGCCTCCATGAGCAGGGGACATTTAAACTGGGATTTGAAGGATTAAAGAAGAATCGCTATACTAAGATCAGCAGAAACAGCATTCACAGGAGAGGGAACAGCATGAGTAAGACAGAGCATGATCCCTGCTGGGATTTAAGAGATGGCCTAGGACCTGCACCTAGGACCCAGTGGCATGAAATGAAGGTGGATGGGTAGGCAAGACACAGGATTAAGCTGAGATATGTAGGCAACAGCAGAATTGGGTTTTACTTAAAATATTTTGAGTAATGAGGGCATCATTCATATTGTAACAGATGAATCTGCAGAAGCAAGTGGAGGAGGGCAAGACGGCAAATAGATTAAGAGGCACATTGTAGGAGTTCCTAGGATAGAAGATGGTGACTTGGGCCAGAGTCATAGCACTGGTGAGGAAAAGAAAAGATAACATATTTTGGATTGATTTGGAGAAGACTTAAGGGATAGTATGGGAGGATTAAGGAAGGGTGAAGAATCAAGAATGACTAACTGCTTCTGCTTTGCAACTTGTGGGTGTTAAAACTTCTTTTTTAAAAAAAGATGGGCAGACTATGGAGAACAGTATGGAGGTTCCTCAAAAAACTAAAAATAGAACTACCATATGACCCAGCAATCCCACTACTGGGCATATGCCCTGAGAAAACCATAATTCAAAAAGAGTCATGTACCACAATGTTCACCACAGCTCTATTTACAATAACCAGGACATGGAAGCAACCTAAGTGTCCATCGATAGATGAATAGCTAAAGAAGATGTGGCACATATATACAATGGAATGTTACTCAGCCATAAAATGAAATGAAATTGAGTTATTTGTAGTGAGGTGGATGGACCTAGAGACTGTCATACAGAGTGAAGTAAGTCAGAAAGAGAAAAACAAATACCGTATGCTAACACATATATATGGAATCACAGACGTAGAGAATGGACTTGAGGACACGGGGAGGGGGAAGGGGAAGCTGGGATGAAGTGAGAGAGTGGCATGGCCATATATACACTACCAAATGTAAAATAGATAGCTAATGGGAAGCAGCTGCATGGCACAGGGAGATCAGCTTTGTGCTTTGTGTCCACCTAGAGGTGTGGGATAGGGGGGGTGGAAGGGAGACACAAGAGGGAGGGGATATGGGGATATATGTATATGAATGGCTGATTCACTTTGTTATCAAGCAGTAACTAACACACCATTGTAAAGCAATTATACTCCAATAAAGATGTTAAAAAAATAAATAAATAAAAATTTAAAAGATGGGCAGGACTAACAATTAGAAGGCTATAAAAAACAATGTTTAAACTTAAGTTTGAGGTATCTGTGAGATGCCCAGTAAAATGTAGGATAAGCATATTGTTATAAAAATCTGGAGCTCAAAGGAAATTTGGGGAGCCAAAAGTACAAATTTGGAATTCATTGACACATTCAGATAGTCTTGAAAACTTATGGAACTGGATGAAAACCCCTGGAGAAAAAGTATAGAGAAAGAAGGAGGAGGTCTACAAACTGAACCCTGGGGAACACCTGTGTATGAGCTCAGGCTGCCATAATAAATACTACAGACTGGGTGACTTAAACAACAGCATTTATTTCTTACAGTTCTGGAGGTTGGGAAGTCCAAAATCACTGTGCCAGCAGATTTGGTTCTTGCTGAGCACCCTCTCACTGACTTGCAGACCTCTGCTTTATCTCTCTGTCCTCAAATGGAGGAGAGAGTGAGAACTTTGGTGTTCCTCCTGCGTTTATAAGGGCACTAATCCCAGCCTGAGAGCTTCACCCTCCTGACCTAAAGCTAAGCACCCTCCTAAAGCTAAGCACTTCCCAAAAGCTCTACCTCCCAATACCATCATTATGGGGATTAGGTTTCAACATGTAAATTTGGAGGAGAAGCAAACATTCAGTTGATAACAATTGGCATTTAGAATTTTGTTTGAGGAGGATACACTAGAGAAGTAGGTGCAAAACCCAGAGAGTGTAGTATCACTGGAGGCTTCCCTCCCAAAAAATCTTTTTGTGGTTTTCTAGTGCACTTTGGATAAAACCTCAAAATCCTTATTGTGATCTATAAATCCCAGTGTTTTGGAAAAGGATACAAACAACTCCAGGAAATTGTACTGACACATAGTAAAATGGACTTAAATAATTTGGTGATGTCAACAAGACTGGCTTCCCTGGAATGGTGTATTTGAAGCCAGACTGGGGTGAAATAGGCAATACTTATAGTGGAAGGAACTAGTGGAGACAACAGTTATAATTGTGGCTGTCGATGGCAAGAGAGAAACAGTAATGGGGAAAGAAAATGGACAGAGAAAAGATACATTTAGACAGGGACATGCTACAGCACCTTTCTATACTGAAGGGGTGTGTGTGCAGAGCTACATCAGCTTGAAAAATCGGGGCTAGAGCGTGGCTCTAGACAAGAGTAGTCACAGTGCCATTGGTGGGGGGGGGGGTCTCAGAAAGAGAAGCTAGAGCTGGGTGTTTGCCAGCTGCAAACACCATAAGAAAACTTATTCCTATTCAACAAACAGCTGCCAGGAGCTAGTGATAGGAAATTCCTGCTTACATCCCATGTTTCCTCTCACTTTCTCTAGTTACCAGTCTGCTGTTCTTTCTCTTTCTCTCTCTCTTTCCTTACTCAACTCTTGTAAATCTAAGCTTTCAGCCACTTTCTTTTTTACTCTTTTTACCTTCCCAGAATATATATAACTTACTCTTCTGAGGTTAATTTAAATCAGAAAAAGAGTTCAGTTCAGGGTTTATCAGAAGAACAGTTATGTGGTGAAATGAAGCATAAGTAATAAGCCTCTATTTAGATAGTCTTAGTGGATAACCTCATTACTATTTTTACAACACACTGAAGGAGGAAGTGGTAGATTAGGCAGTGATTGATATTTATTTACTGAGCACTATGTTTCATATGCTGTTTTAAGTGCTTTATGTGAAACATGTTATTTAAATTTCACAATAACCCATTTAGTCAACTATTATTTTCATCCTCATTGTATACATAAATAAAGAGGTTAAGTGACTTAATTAAGATCATGCATTTCCGAAGTCTTGGAGCCACGAGTTCACTCAAGTAGTCTGACACAAAGTCTAAGCTCTAACCCTTAAATTCTACTGCCTAAGGCACCAGAAATGGATGGATGTCCCAGAATCATGTGGTTCCTCAGAGATGGTGCCCTCTAAACGAATGGATCAGTTTGACCCAAGCCCCAAAAGGAGGGAACCATGTCTCTGTCTAACACTTATAAGCAGCAGCTACAACACCCACGCTTTATAAGAGCTGCCCTTTGCTGAATGGTGCCTAAGTGCCAGACACTGTCCCAACCACTTTACTTGTGACGTTTTCATTTAATCTTCCCAATACTGTTGTTCAGGGGGCCCTTGATGACCTTTATCTCACAGATGAGGGAAATGAGATTCACAGTGGCTGAGTCATTTGCAACCTAACCACTAAGTGTTGGAGGAGGCAACATGACTCCAAAGTCTAAGTTGTCAATCTCAAAATCTTGGATACTTTTACTTGTTCAAAATTCTTACTGAGTTTAGCCATTTCTCCATAGTCCATCTCTATTTTCTAAACCTTTTAATCTCAATTTGGGAGTCACTGGTAGGTGACATTTTGTTGATTTTTGAAGTATATAAAATATAGGAAGTCCGTACTTTGAGCATTCTCAGTGAAGTTTATTTCCATTCAAAATGTTTCTTTTCACTCAATTTTTATAATCAACTAATCTATTTAGATTTCATGTTTGTTTGTTTTCTTCTTTCTTGCTTTTACTGGTAATTGTCCTCGGAAATATTTCTGTGGTAATTTTTAGCCATCACTTTACTTTTTATATTTCTCAACACTGTATGCATTTGAAATGTAAATTCAAACATAGTGTACAATGCCAGAAGTGGCACTAGTAATCTTTTATATAATGATATAAAACTATTTTGCAATACATGTTCTGATACCATATGCTTTGGAATGTGAAAAAAACCCAAAAAACCCAGAACTTTGGACAGAGCAAATTTTCAGGTTCCATGTTTTATTCCTACAAAGATTAAGAATATTTATTCCTTATAAGAATAAGCTCATCATTATTTTTGTTCACACGCTATGACAAATTTTACATTTGGCAGACGAAAACATCTTTAAAAAGCCTAAGAACAGGAATTATAACTTATTTTTAAAATTTGAAAGTGATAGACATACAGTTAGTACAACTTTGCCTTTGATGAACAACTGTAATGTTTCAAAACATTTTCATTTACATATCCAGTGTGATCTTTGTTATTACTTTTATAGTTACATAGGTTTATCTTTGCTTTTCAAATGAGGCAATGGTGGTCTTCAGAGGCTAGCCTCAGAGAGCCAAATAATTTTAAATACAGGCAAGCCCAGAATTAGCTAGATGACAAAGATGGAAGGAACATCCCCCACTACCTTTTTTTTTTTTTTTTTTTTGGTCATTTCGGCCCATACTCAGGGACTTCACTGGCAGTACTGAACAATCCCATGGACGCAAGAAGTGCCCCCAAAGAGAGTCAAAAGATACTACCCTCCCAAGACCCAGCGCCACTCCTAAAGACAACCAAAAGCAAAAAAACTCAGACAATTCCCCTGAGAGCTGCAACAGGCAGTAGGAACCCAGCCGCAAACAGAGTGCAACCCACATTTCTGTCCAGCCATATTTGGGGGACTCTCCCCCACCTGACTGTTGCCAAGCCAATGAGACAATCAAGAAGGCAGTAGCTTTCCCTGGGAAAGAATCAACAACCAATGAGTATCCAAAAGCAAATTCACAAGTCAGGTCAAAGATCTAATTCTTACAAGTGCTTTTTGCCTGCCAGTCTGAATTTGGGAAGGAAGGGACAACCTGAAATTTTACTTTCCTCTCTCAACCAGGCACCACAGATAGAAATCTGGGAGCGCTGACTTCGATAAGAATTCTTACCCTTTGCTTTCTTCTGCCAGTTTTCCCCAGGATTCTGCAGGCTCTGGGGCGAGTGGGATGTCCTAGCGGGTCTCATTCTGTCCACCAGAAGCTCAGGAGGCGGCGGAAAAATAGTTTTCCCTCTACTCTTTTTAGTGAGTGCTTGGCCGAGAACCCCCTTTTTTCTAGGGCACCTCGTAGGTAGAAAAGCTTATCCAGGTTAAAAGTTCTTGCTGTGGCCGCTGTAATTCACGGTTTATCTTGGGTAAGGTTAACCCACTTGTTCGCCCTTAAAACATAATTTATTCCCCTGACGCCTCACGCTGGGCCCAGACCAGCTTCAGTCCGGCCCAGTCTGACCCGGAACCAGTCCCTTTTCTAACTTGTCCGCGGTCCGACCCCAAACCCGGTCCCGTTTCTAAGTCGGACCCACATCTGACCCGCAACTCGGTCCGTTTCTAAGTCGGACCCAGTCCGAGGTTTCCGCAGTGAGCCTGGAAAAAGATAAGTTCAAACGCAGTCTGAAAGCTCCTCAGGCAGAAGTCACGGAGGCTCCTCGAGCGACCGACCCAGCACCTCCTGAGGCGGCGAGAAGGACTCGGGCTCAGGGCTCAGCAGGTACCATGTCGGGGTGCTCGTCGCTCCTGCGGCCGTCGGGGGTCTCCTGCGGTTCCCTCTTCTCACACTAAGAGCTCTTTAAAAATAAACTGAGACATTTAAAAAAGTTTAGTAGTGGGCTTCCCTGGTGGCGCAGTGGTTGAGAATCCGCCTGCCGATGCAGGAGACACGGGTTCGTGCCCGGGTCCGGGAAGATCCCACATGCCGCGGAGCGGCTGGGCCCGTGAGCCATGGCCGCTGAGCCTGCGCTTCCGGAGCCTGTGCTCCGCAACGGGAGAGGGCACAGCAGTGAGAGGCCCGCGTACCACAAAAAAAAAAAAAAAAAAAAAAAAAAGTTTAGTAGTTATATATGAGCAAAAGCCGATTCAATCGGGAAGCATCCATTCTAGCAAATGGAAGGGATCTCCAAGGACCTGTTCAAAATGAAAGACTTCCTGAGGCAGAAGGGAGTAGGAACGAGGAAAATAAACTAGGCAAAAAAGCACGTTGGTTACAGCAAAGTTACTTTCCTTTAAGGGATGCCAGGCTTCTATCAGGCAGATTCCTTAACTAAGGCTGATCTGGCGATTCCTGACCGGTTTAAGATGCCATTTCTGGGAGAGCCAACACTGTAAGTTGTCTCAGTTTGGTGAGGGGCTTAGCGTAAGCAACTCCATTTTGGGCTTCTTGTTTTAAACAAAGAATATAATCTTTTCTAATGCAGTATAAAATAGAACAATAAGACTTGAAAAAGAAGCAGAAAAAACATCTTACTGACTTATACAGCTAAGAAAAGACAAAGTCGGGTAAAAATAATAGGATCTTTATACATTGCCCACCTCTCCACTACTTTCAAAGTAGTGTGCATTGCCAAACGTTAAAGGACTGATGTCACAACAAAGGGGGTGCCTACATGCCTAACAACATTATTAGTTTCTTCTTTGGTGATTCCTTATCCACAGCCAGTATGCAGCCTGTAAACATGTTCAGATCTTGCCATCCTAAACAAACAAACTTCCTATACTAGAAATGCAGATTTTCATCCCCAGATCCTCTGAATCAGAAACTTTTGGATGAGGTGTACGATATGCCTTTTTATCAGCTTTCCAGTTTACTGTATGTGCAAAGAAATTTGAGACTGACTTACAAGGTAAAAGTAGCAGGACTGAGTGATCAATTAAATGTAACAGAGAAAGGAATCATACAGGGGTTTCTCAAAGTTTGATCTAGGTGATGAACGTTGGTATTATTAATTGAGGTATGGGGGACAGTTGAAAAGATAAAGACTTCAGTTTGGATATACTATATTTGAGATTTCTTGGTGACATTAGGCACCAGGACAGGTAATGATTTAGGAATCATCAGTATATATTATTGCTGGTGGTTATGTCTCTATGAATGAATGAGATCATCTGAGGGAATCACAGAGCAAGAAGACAGATGGGTCAAGGATAGAATTCTGTGGAATACCAGTTTCAAGGGAGCTCAGGTGAAGAAGCATCCATGAGGAATCTGAGGAGTGATCATGAGGTTAAGAGTGGAACTAAAAGAAAATCCGGTATTTTTATGGAAGACAAGTTTCATGGATTAAGATTTTAAGGAGCGAAGATTTACCCATACTATAGTAGTACTGACATCTAATAAGAATTTTATTTGGCAACATATTGAGATTATTGTGCCCTTGACAAGATAAGATTCAGTACAAATGTGGAAATGGAGACAAGTTTGGAATTGAATGATTAGTAAAGATATGGAGAGAGAAAAATGTATACTACACCTAAAAGATGAACTAAAAAGAGGAGAGATAGAGAGGTACCTGGGGGGGTACCTGGGGGGATGATTTAGGGCTAAGAAATGTATATTCAGAGATAATAATTAATATTGCTTAATATTATAAGATGGAGAATCAGCATGGTGATAAAATCCACCAAAAGCAAACTTTCATGTTTATAGAACCATCTTAGAATCCAATAATTTGTTGCTCCTTTCACTGTGATTACACTTAACTAACCTATACCTAACTCTAATAATCAAGGTAGAAGCTCACTTTTGTTTTAGGGTATATTTCATAATTTTTAATTTACATATTCTTGACAAAAGCTTATATTACTAATATGAATAAAGTAATTTGACCACTACACAATTTTTGTTACATCAAATATTCATGATAAATACTGAAAAAAAACTTTAAATCAAGAAGAAAATATGTCTGCAAAAAGTCATTTACACAATTATAAAATCATAAAAATTTGAAATAATTTTATGTATTGTATTTATTTTTTTAAAATGAATATATAACAGAGCAAGGTCTGCTTAACCCTGTCACATTTTTAAACTGCTATTGAAACAAATCAGATTCAAGTCAGTAGTCAATTGGTCCAGTTTTATCTTTGAGGATAAATTTGCCCATTAATAAAGGTTTATATACTATATGCCACCTTTAGTAACTTTTTATAATTTCTTGAATCCTACAATGTTTTATTTCTGTGGTTTTGATTTTGAGTATCCTTTGATAGTAGAATATCAGATCTAAAGGCTTTTCTGAGTTAGAAGAAATAACTCTGCTTTTCATAGTTACTCAAAGATAGCAAATATCTTAGCTCTAACAATATTTGCAATACAGTCTCCTGTGCTCAAATATACTTTATTACAGTACATGGTAATTGTCATGGAACATGCAATAGATAACTTGCATCCAGTCTACTCAAAGTCACTACTTTAAAGAAGAAAAGGAATGAATCTCTTTCCATAACAGTGTTTGTGTGTGTGTGTGTGTATGTATAAGTGTGTGCATATATATATATATGAAAAGGATTTAGGTAGGTTAAATTAATAACACCTCTAAACCACACATTCCACACATCACCCCTCCACAGGCACAGGAAATGGCCAAAAGTTATGCAAATTAATTTGCCGCAAAGGATTTGCCTCAAATTATTTTTAAAAATCTGTTTTTTCCTCAGGGTCCTATATCTTCATTTTCCTTCTTCTGACTCTTTATCCACAACAATCCTACATAAACAAATCTAATTTCTTAGAAACAAATATTTTCAACTCTTGGTCTACTAAATCAGAAACTCTCAGAGTAAGATATGGGATCTGTATTTTTATCATCTTCATGTTTCTCTCCTGGAATAGTGATACCCATGGTGACATTCATGTAAATATATGTTATGTGGCTTATTTTTAAATGTCCCTCAACAAATTTATCTGAATAGGATTATTCTTATCACATTGGTTATGGTATTCTATATTGCAGATTCCAAACCCCATATATAAATTTGTTTAAAAAATTAATGTCAATACTTCCTTATTGATCATCCTACCCTGATTTGAATGGAAATAGTATATTCATCCAGTCAGTCATATTTACTGAGTGCCTATCTTATGTAAACATTGATTCAGGTGCTGGAAATTGAGCGGTGAACAAAACAGTGTTGGCCTTAAGGAAACATGCTTAATAGTGAAGGGGAGAGAACCTGAGAGCTTTGTAACATTTTAGAAGTTTTTATTGATTGATTTTCATTTTACTAAGGAGAACCCATGTTCTCTTGCAGTTTCTAGGTTAATGTTTTTACTAAAAAGTATAAATTGCCTTCTTCTGAATATGTAAATCTAAATCCAATAGTATGTATAGATTTTTCAGCTCAAGTGTCCTATAAAACTCTTCATAGATATAAATGTGACTTATTTAATTTATCTGTTTTTCTTTTCCCTTCCTTCCCCAAACTAATTGGATGTACCTCCCTAAGTCTGAGCTGAGAGTTGTCATAAGGGAAGAGAATTGTAACTAAAATAAACAATTATATTTTGTAAATCAGTTTTAAATAATTTATCATATAGCATAACACTTAGTGAAACAGAATAGCCTTAAAGTCTTAAAAATTATTGAGAAATTATCTCATTTGGAGTGTATACTTTCCAGTAAGACCTCTCAGTTGAGACGGAGGGGGAAGATATCTTCCTTTTTATGTTTAATTCATTACACAATTAAACATGTTCATTACATAAAATTTAGAAATTCAGAGGAAAATCTACATTTTCTATGTAAGCCTTCCACTTCTCTCATTAAGTATTGTCTATCTGTGATTTATTTCACCAACAAAAAATGATTCTAGATTCATAATAAACACAGATTTAAGATTAAAATTATTTTCTTTCACATGCAAAAAAAATCTCGTTCCTTAAGAGAAAAAAAAATCCAGGTCAAAAGGTAGAACTCTATATCCTTTTAAATGTATGAGGTTTAAGGATGAAAGAGTATCTTTTCATCTAGTGGAGAAAAACATAGCAGGAGATCAAATAGGTCAGGACTAATTGGATCCCATTTTAGTAGGTTAATTTTTTTTGGCCTATTTTCAAAAAAACTGTCAAAACAATCTTTAATTCCTTTCCTGAGAGAAGAATTCATGATATGGCTTGAGAAATTCCTTGATCAATAATGAATTCTGAAGAAATGAAAATACAGTAATATGTATTGTAGACAAAAAGTTTTGCTGAAGCCATTATATACAAGAAGACTTCAAGAGACCATACTTAATTATAGGTCCCAATTAAACCTGCAAAAATACTGAGATCTGTTCACCTTGGTTTATGTCTCTGCTTCATAAGATAAGCCTGGTTGCTTCATGGTTTTGTAAGTCAAATATGCAAGGTTTAAATGTGTAAATACGCATTTTTAAAGTCTTTTTCCCTAAACTTTTAATTCAGTCACAATGTCTCCTGATGAAATTATGGTGCCACATTCTTTATTATTGGATTATGAGAGTGGAGAGCCTGCAGGCCACACACCTGGTAGAATAATTGAAAAGCCAGTTTTTTTTTCCACCCCTACCTGTATGTGATTCAAAATAAAACAAAACACATCAAAACAATATTGCAATGACTATTGTTGTTGCTACTATTGCTAGTTATGCTACTCAGCTAAACCTTATTTGCACTTGCCATGTGCAGTCATTTACTCCCCCAACAATCATGTGAGGCAGGTGCTATTATTATATAAGTTTCATATATGAGACAGTAAAACACAGAAATGTTAAGTAAGTAGCCCAAGGTTACATATCTAATCAGTGTCAAAGTCAAGATTCAAACCTTGTTATCCTGGCTCTAAAGCTCATACTTCTAAGCAAGCTATACAGCCCCATGTATTAACACGAACACGAAACTGCATGACAAAACCACAATATGTTGAAATTAAATTAGCTTATATGTTGATTTTATGATTGCACAATTCTGGATAAGTTCTTTTGTCATTTTGGGGGGGCCTACTTGTTCAGACAATTACGTAGCACCGGAAATTAGGAATGAGGTTAGGGAGCTGCCCAAGGAGATTAGGGTTGAGGAATGCAAAAACCATTTAGAAGAAACAGAAGTCAATTGATGTGTAGTGGTGATCAGTTGAGCAGAAAGATATGTTTTCTAAGGAAAACTTATTTTTATTCTTTTGACGTGTGTGTGTGTGTGTGTGTGTGTGTGTGTGTGTGCATGTGCACGCGCAGAGTGAGGCTAGATCATCTGTAAATGCTCCTAAGCAGGGAATTCTTTACATGGAGTTTTAAGAATGTCATATACTTTCCAGTGCCTCCTTGAAAGGATGCTTTTAAATTGCCTTATTTATTACTAAAGCACTAGGTAGAAATAAATTGGATGCATATGTTCATATTTTTACTATGTGGTCAGATATTGAATGAGGAGTATTTTAATCTATGTTGTAAAATATCTCAGGCTAAAAATAAAGCATGAGTCATCTGCCATGATGGTGTATTCAGCAGCTAAATATCACAGTGCTTTTTAAACATTCTTTTGTGTCAATTTGACTGAGTCATTCGTACGTAATTGAAAAGAAATTGCTTTTTCTTTATAAGATTCCATATCATACCTGATAGTTACATGTGGCTTTAAGGTATCAAAATTCAATCTAGTAGTAGTCACCACACAAAAATATTTTTCTTAGAAATTTAATAATTCTTAAATATTCTGAAATGGCCAAGACAACAGAAATGTATATGGAAGAAGATACATTGTGAGTTTTGCATACTTTTTATAATTCATACTGAGAATTGTTAATAACAGTGCAGTCAATCAGTTGATCACTTAGTGTTTTTTCCCCAACATTCCTTTACTTTTAGAAATATAATTAGAGTTGTACAAATGCATAAAAACCAGAACAAGAAAAATGCTTATTTCTTTTATTGATTCATTGGTACAAAAAATTTAATTCTGTGAAATATTTTTATTTTATTCATGAGCCCTTATATGGTGAATATTATTAGAACCATGTGAATATTGAGTTTAGCTGCAGTATTAGTTATCTTTTCCTGTTTAGTTGCTGTATTAGTTATCTATCCCTGCATAAACAATTACACAGTTGTGTAAAACTCAAAACCAACTGACTTAAAACAACAGCATTTATTATCTTACAGTCTCTGTGGGTAGGAATTTGGTGTGGTTTGCCTGGGTCCTCAGACTCAAAGTCTTTCATAAGCCTGCAATCAAAGTATCAGCTGGGCTGCAGTCATCTTAATCTCAAGTAGGAGAGGAGTGGCTTCTGAGTTCACTTACATGGCTTTATTTCCTGGCTGCTTATTGGCATGAGACATTAGTTTCTTGCCACGTGGACCTCCCTATAGCAATACTTGTAATGTGGCAGCCTCTCCAGAGGGTTGAGACAGAGACTGAGAGAGACAGAGAGAGAGAGAGAGAGAGAGAGAGAGATCACATCTCTCTGGGTGTTACCTCTGGTCTGAAATGATGCATCTCCTTCCCATGACTGATTAAAATTCGCTTTGAGCTATTATCCCTCAATAGGTACTTGTTGAAGTAATCTTATTTTATGTGCAAGACATTTGGCAAATGCATTGTGGACAAAGAAAGAATGAGTAACTTAATGTACTTCTTCCCATTGAGATGCTTAAGATTGGATAGAATCTGTGGAAATGATTCACTTAGTGTTAGTGACTAATTCTAATAATGTGTTATCTTTTAATTATGCCTTAGGTTTCAATGACTTAGAATAGAAAAATAATGTATCATGGGAGAATATCAGGTACTGGGACCTGAAAGGAGTTACTTTTTGGCAGAGACCTTAAGAAGGCCTTGCTACCACCATATGGGCAACTGTCTACTCCAAGCCTCCTTCCATGGCTTTGGGGTTTTTTGAATGAATGTATTTTTTGAGAACCCACAGAACATAGTTAGATAAATCTCTGCTAAAGGAGTTAGAATTTATATGGAATTTTATTTATATAGAATAATATAATAAATTTTATTTTTAGCCTGAGATATTTTACAACATAGATTAATAAATAGAATTTTATTTATATTTCTTTACAGTATTTTAGCAAGACCTGGTACAACTCCTTGATTGAGGATGTGGGGGATGCTTGTCACCATAGCATTGTTCTTAGCCTTTGGGCCAAGCTAAAATTGAGAAGGATTCCAATTTTAATATTGGGTTATACATAGCTACTGCATTATGTATTCAGGATTCACAATCTAGTTTTGGGGATGCTGGAGGCAAAGGAATAAAGACTAATCTACCATCTAAAAGTAACTGCAGGCAGTTCTTACTTTGCATGCTACTGTGTTAACTGAAACCAGTGCATGTTGGAACCAGAGGAGCTGTGGCCTTGCTTTACACAGCAACTGAATTGCCACAGAGCTGTGCAAAACCAGGACATAGTTCTTATATTCACCAGATTTGGTTAACACTCTATCGTGCAAAGTGAGGACTATCTGCATTTATTGCCCGGAGGGCTTCATTTAAGAGAAATAGCCAAATTTCTTTGCCACCGCACTAATCTCAAGAGACTTAGAATTCTATGCGCTTTGGAATTCTTATCTGGCTGTGTGGCTCAGTTGAATGCTTTCATTTACATCTGGGAGGAATAGTAAATAAGGAAAAATAAGTTTCAGAAATATTAAAGAAAGGAGAGATCCGAATATAAAATATTCCAATTTTATTTGATCTACTATATCTTATAAATCAAATCATATTTATTATAAACTTTGATACTTGGTATTGGTTGGGTGTTTTGGGAACCTGTTCAGTTGAATAGAAGAAAACAAGACTGTCTATAGAACATATACCGACTATAGAGCATTCTGTCACTGACTAAATCTCCAGGTTGGAAGTCTCTCACACTATGATATAATCTCAATTAGTTTAATAGCATAATATCAGTACATGTTATGCTCTGATTTCAGTCAGTTTCATTTTCTTTTATTTAATAGTATTTTGAGAATGTGATATTGATATTGCAAACATTGGTTTATATCAGAATCTCGGTAGCATCAATTGAAATGGAGCTGCTCAGAAGAAAAAAATAGAGAAATTATACTCCTCTTGCTCTATCTGGTTACCATTATAGTCATCATTCTTTACTTCAAAAACAGAAGAGATAGGAAATGAATTTAAAATTTATTTCTTATGATTTAGAACTTGATAAGTGTTTTTCTTAAAAGAAAATAACAATATAGAGGGAAGTTGTCTGCATATCCCTTAGATTCAAATTAGACTTCTTTCTGAAAATTTTGCATATCTTATTTTAGATAATGCTACTTATTACTGTTTTATCTAGTTCTCATCTCTCTACCTGATTCCTACATGACTATTATTTCCAAAATTAAGGTATTATCATGAAATACTTAATATGTAGTTGAAAATCCTATGCCAGACTTGTCTGTGCGAACTTGATGGATTTGAAAACATTTCATCTGCTTTCTTGCCAATTTCTCATGATTACCGTGAAAAACTATATATGTTAAATGTTAACATTTAGACAGATAAAGTTAGATATTTGTTAGAAATGTCTGTAATATACATATTTATTTTAAAATAAACTACTTGCCCTATTTTTGTTTTCAGCTCACAATCAATTCTTCCTTGTAGTTATTTATAAATCAGAATGATACATGTCTTTAAGGTACTGCAGTCAGTGGAATTGCTGATAATAGTTGAAAAAGAGATATATTTTATTCTTTCCTCTAAAAAAGTCACCTCAGGATAATATCCAGGTTTTTTTTAACCCAGTAAAAGTTTTAGGCTATTATTTACTGAGTTAAACATAAAACCTGACTTTTTAAAAAGGATGGGGTATTGTATTTTTTCCTAGATATCTACTTGTGTTTTGTGTCAAGGAAAGATCAAGCATCATATAATTGAAGGTTTAATTGTAAATTAAGATCACAGTAATTGAATCTGACTCTCAACCACTAAAGGCTGATAGATAAATTTCCACAAATTTTGTGTACCTAGGATCATAACATTGATATCCTCTTTTAAATGTTGGATCCTTCCTCTCAATTGCTATAGCACATTTCAAACAGGCTTAAAGCTGTCCACCATGGTATATAAATATGTGACGTCAGATAACACAACACTGAAAGAGGAGTAAATTGTGTATACGTTCATGAATTTTGTACAAAAAATAATTCTTACTCTACAGCAAAAAGATTCCTCAAACTTGAGTAGGGAGAATAAAAATTATGTATTTTAAAAATACTATTGGTGAAAAATTTATAAGAACCAAAGCCATAGAAATGCATGAAAATTATAGGGATAGTTGAGGAGGTAAAATATGAAACTTAGGCTCTCTCTTGCCTTTCAGGGAAAATACATTCTAGAAATTTAATGGAGATTCGTACCTAAAATTAATCTGTATGTTGGTCTCATCTACGTGCATGCTAATGCTTATCTGTTTCAATGTATATCATTATGTAATGTGTCCATAGACTATCTTTATTTTATACATGTATAATCTAATCTGTACCTGTACATTATTCCATGCTTAATAATAGCTACTTTTAATTGATAATTTACTATAGGTTATCAATTTAACTTTCCATGAACAATTGTAATTAATAGTCCAAGGTCCTCCTAAGATAAGTAATAAGACATAGGTTGACTTATTTTATATGAGGTATATAAAGCAATTTGCCCAAGGTCACATAGCTAGTAAGTAGTGAAGCTAGGCTTGAACCTGTTCTCTTTATCACTAAGATGTTTCTTCTTGCATGTGTGTTACATCTTGTAGGCTTGAGGTAGAATTAAAGGGCTGTTGGCTATTCCTCAGCCAGGTTCTCTTGGGATGATTGGTCCTCTATTGTGTTAACAAAAATATCTGATCATCAGTCTTGCCATCCAGAAGTTTAAATTCTGCAGTAAACTCAAAGATAATCAGCTTCTCAATGGCTGGTATACACTAACCAAACCAATATATATCCAGAATGAAAATGTACTAACATAGGGTAATGAACATTTCAAAGTGATCCCAAGTACTACTGTCAGCCAGTCAGCTTGCCTTCTCCTTATAGGAGTTCATGGGAGGCTAGATTCAACATAAATTTATGAAATTCCTTTAACATTTATTGGTCATGCTTTGTGATAACTACCGAAGATACAGAGATGGTAAATGCCTCACTGAGCTAATTTAGCCCTCAAATGAATGGCAAAGACTGATGAGTAGAATGACAATTATAAAATGATGTGGTAGAGTTGTGAGTGGGTTAAGTGGAAGATGCTGTGGAAGTAACAGCAGAACCATTACCCCAGCTTGAGGGACTCAGGAAAGTCTCCTGAGAGGAGGTGATGCCTGGGCTGAGTCTCGAAGGGTAAGATTTATCCAGCGGAGGGAGGGGTGTCTTTCTAGGTGGACGGATCTATGGAGCAGAAGCATAGAAGTAAGAAAACACTTGACACGAAAGAGAAGTACAGGGTTCATTATGATAGAGGTATAAGGTATTTTTTGAGTAAGTGGTAAAAAGTGAAATAAGAAAAGTCTAGAACTATATAATGAATGACTTCATGCATAAATATGCTTGATATGTTTTTCATCCTAAAAAGAATAGGATCTTTTTAAGGATTTTGAGTATAGGAGTAACATATACATATTTGCATTTGAAATACATCATTCTGAAGTAGTGTTTCTTAAACTTTAGCCTGCATCAGACTCACCTGGAGAGCTTGTTAAGAGTTTCTGATTCAGCAGGACTGGAGTAAACCCCAAGAAAATGCATTTGTAAGTTTCTAGGTGACACTGATGCTACTAGTTTCCAGGTCACATTGTGAGAAACACTTCTCTGGAGAAGACATTGTATAAGGATGAGGATAGAAAAAAGAACTCAAAAAAGACACTATTTTGGAGAAATCCAGGAATAGGGGAGAAATAAAATGAGGCTTTGAACTAAGGTAGTGAATGGAGTGGATGATGAAAGGAGGTAGTAGATTGAACTAAGCAGATATCTAGAAGGAAAAATTGACTGGCTTCGTATTTGAATACCAGAGTGAGGGAACACTATTGACCTCCAGAAATCTTGATTGACTGTTTATTGGAAATGCCAAAAGAGATAAATGCTGGGAGAAGAAATTGGATGGGGGCAGTTGCCCAGAGTAATGGCAGAGAAAGAGAGGAGATGAGGTCTGATTTGGCCATATTAAATGTGAGATAACAAGTACCCATCAATGTTTAAAATTTGGCAAAAAGGAGCTGAGTCTGAGTCAGGATTTAGCAAAAAGTTCCCTTTATCAGCCATATGGAAGGGAATAGACAAGAAACAAAGCAGCACATAAAAATCATAATGGAAAGTGCTTCAAAGAGGGCACTCCATGGAAAAGGCAGAACCTTAAATCTCTTTGGTACTTTCTTCAGAAAAACCTATTCCATGCAACACTGACACATTATGTTTTTGATACATATTAGATTTCCTGTCTAGGTTTGAGTTTGAAAAGAATACTTTGAACTTAGAAATACATAGCAAAAATCTTTGGAATTTTACTTTTTTGCTAAATCCAGTGGCATTAACACTCTTATCTGTAGGTCAGACAAGGATATTATTTTTTTTCCATCAGAGAATATCCACCTCATCTCAGAAAAATTCTGCTTGCAATTTTATTCATTTCTTCTACAAATATTGAATCAATATGTTTTCTGCCAAGTCATTATGTGGCATGCCAAGATGTCCTCCACATTTTTTTCCACATCTCCACTTACTCAAGAGAGCATAATAGTTAAAAATCATTGCCTCTGCAGTTAGCCTGTTTAGCTTTGAACACTTAGTAGTTATGTAACCTTTGTCAAGTCATTTAAACTCTTGAAGACTCAGTTTCATCATCTTAAAAATGGTGAAAATAATCAGCTAAAAGAGCTGGGATGCTTTTTAATGAGGCAATAGAACTCTTAGCATGGCATCCTGGTACAGTAAATGCTTAATAAATGTTAATTATTATGTTACCCAACAAAGGTCTTGGGCAGACTTACCCAGTGTGCATTCAAAAACAAATACAATTCCAGCAACATGAAAGACTCAGACTTATTGTCACGTTATAAAATTTCCCTTTACAACCCCTATATGTTGTAAATTCAGCACCTTATTTCTCTGAATTCTTCCTCATGTTATTCTTCTGATTGACATTCTGAAAGATCCTGGAAGTCAGAGAGGATGTCACAGCCTCTGGATTCCATACACCAGATTCAGTGTGGTGTCTTGTGCTTATTTTGTGTGCAGCATGCATCTGTTGACTACGTTGTCTTTGTCATTCTCATGCCCTACTGGACTGTGAACTCCTTGAAAGCTGTGACCTTGACTTATTCATCATCATGCTGTCTGTGTCCAGCACAGTGCCTCAGTCATAACACATGCTCAGTCATTCTCATTTGAAGGAATTAATCGTGTGGCTCAGGGAAAATTCAGATTTGGGCTGGACTATGCTCGCAGTAAGAGTGTAGATATTATCCTTTATTAAAAAATTTTAAAGAATGACTAAATAGGGCTCTTTCTGGCTTCCGTAAGAAAGACGATTTATTGGTTGTGTGTGTTTCTTGCTTCTTCTCTGCCTCCCTGGAAATTTACCCTGTAAAGTTGCCAAGGAAACATTAACAGCTTAAGCCTGGTAGAGGAGGAAGATGCCTCATTAATAAACTCAGCTTCATTATTTGGATGCTTGTCTCAAGGAGCTGGTGTTCTGGGATAAAGGATTGTTTCCATTAAGCCTTATGTAAAAAACTGAATGATTTTTTAAAAGAAATTTTGTTTTCTGACTGTTATTGCCAGTGCTATGTACCTACACACTATGAAATGTTACATAAAAATAAACATTATTGATTTTTAGCTTAGTGTATTTGAACTGTTATTAATGCTCAACACATATGTTATACAAAGTTATCAAGCATTGATTTATTTATTGTGCAATAATTAGGGTATCAGGTCTTTAATTTGAAGTATTGACAGTATTTCACCAGAAGATAAACGTAATGTATTGTTTATTATCTATTAAATCATTTTGTGTATTTTCCTTCTTATGAACTAGAAACTCTGGGATATATAGAAATGTATTGCCTCAAGATAATATAGAGTTGAGTGTCTTTTTTAAGGAGGATATCTCATTAGTGATGTATAATGGAAAAAAATGTACACTGTGCTTGGGGTTATAACACCCAGGATTTCAAAGCTTCTTTGGAGCATTTACCGGCTGTGTGATCTGGGGCAAGTCATTCATTAACTTGTTCATTCAGGCATTCGAAAAAGATTTGGTATACAGACACAATTACCTCGAGCCATGCTTTCAAAGTGATACATTTATACAACAATTAGAAATACTTCATCATTTGTATACTCTGCGACTTGGCTTTTTTAGGTATAAAATTATATTACCTGCTTTACTCATTGAGTCAGTCATTCATCCATTCAAAAAGTACTTGTTGAGCTCCATGTGCGGCAAACTGCTCTAGAGGCTGATGAGTGGTTCTCATCCCTTGCTGAACTCCTGACAACATTGTTCTTTTACCTTACTCCTTTGGGCTTGGAGTGGTTATTATGACTTTCCGTCAGTCTCCATGCTTCACGTTCCACTGGATCCATTAAACCCTCCATACCCCTATAAAATATCCTCTGATTAAATGCTCTTTTACATTGTTTTTGAGTTTGCCTTTTGTTTCTGGGTGGAACCTTCACTGATTTAGACAGTTAGTTATATTTGGCTTGTTTTTTGCACAGCAATGGAGCCAGTGTGGCTGGGTGGCATGAGAAAGAAGGATATGGCAAAAGACAAGATCAGTGAGGTGGGCAAAGCCAGATCATCACAGGGCTTGCATGACATAGTAATAAGTTTGTATTTTGTTCTAAGATTAGTGGGAAACCATGGAGGGGTTTGGATCATGGGAGTAATCTGATCTAATGTGCATTTTAAATAGATCGCTCTGGCTGCAGTGTGGAGAATATATGAGGAATGAGGATGCAAGAACAGATGCAGGGACAACAGTTAGGAAGACCATTCTTTAGCCCAAGGGAGAATATTGTTGATTTGGTCCAAGAGATCAGGTTGGTAGTAATGCAGGTGGTAAGAAATAGTCTAATTCAAGCCATAGTTTAAAGATAGAATTGGCAGGATTTGCTGATGGATTTGGACCTAAGAAACTGGGCAAATGGTGATGTCAAGATGGACAGTACTGGGACAGAAACCTAATTTGGGGGAGGTTTTGAGGTGAAAATCAAGTTTGATTTTGCATTAAGTTTTAGATAACTGTAATATACCCAAGTGGAGGTTGTAGGCAGTGTAAATCTCTGAGGATAAAAGGAATCCAGAATTCATTAGCATACATGGTACTTAAAGACATGGTACTAAATAAAATTACAAAGAAGGTGAAACTCAATGGATACTAAGACAAAAAAAAAGTATTTCAAGAAGGATGGAGTGATTAACTGTGTCAAATGTGGCTTAGAGACAAGAAAAATGATGATGAACATTGACAATTGATTCAGCTAATTAGGTGTCATTGGCAGCCTTGATAAGAGGGGTAGCAGTGATGTAGCGGGGACAAAAGCCTGCATCGAGAGAGAATGAACATGAGGGATATTTGGGGGGAATTTTTCCATAAAAGGGATGAGAGAAATGCTTAATTTTGATATTTTGAATATATGAATTTTGTAAACTTCTCTACAAACATAAAATACCTCATCATATTTTTAAAGACCTTGAAACAAATTTTAAATATAATAATTCAGTAAATATGGTTGATGTTTTACTATTTTATATTGATTTCACTATACTAATATATTTTTGATAGATTGTTTAGTGCATGAAAATGTACTCTATATTAAAATATAATCACTTTCCTCTAAAGATATTCTAAAATAATTGCAAATTACAAATATGCATAAATCAAATTTCAAAATACTCATAGCTGGTAACAATATTGTAATGCTTTAAGTATTTTCATATCATATAAAGTGATTCTTTAGAAGAGTAGTACTTGAAAACTTGATATTAACTTTAAATGTCACTATTAGGTTTTAAGATATTCTGGGTCTGATGGCATGTGCAATGTTAGATTCAACTGACTGTTTAGAATTTTCTATTCTTCATTTTTAATGTATTTGATACCCAAGCTACCTTAACATCTTTTCCTTGGCTGTAACTGGCTGATCCTACTCTTCAGGGATAAAAATAAGGATCCAGCAATAGCCCTGAGTGAAACCTCAACTTCTAATATCCTCTTTTTTCCCACCTCCACACAGAGGAAGCAAGATTTACAACATCTGAACTTAATGATCTGCAGGGAAAACCACATGATTAATCCCTATAGCTCCATCATTCAAACTGTCAAGGGAAAAATATGTCAACTTTTAGAGCAAGGGAAAAAGGTGCAGATGGGCAACCAACAGCATCAATGCAGCACAAAGTGGAGTTTATTTTAAACCTGGGTGGAGGTGATACCCATGCTCCAGGCTGCCCTCAAATCTCACTCTGCTTAGAGCTCTGACACTGATTGCTCCACTGCATCTGTGGCTCGCCCTTCCCAAGCCTTATGACTTCTGATTCATGGGTCAGCCTTGAATTACAGGTTTCCATCTCAGAAGCAGGGTTTTCCCATATTAAAAGAGACTGACTCTATACAGCGTGTGTCAAGGACTGCTAATAACCTCGCTCAGGTATTTGACACCTTGGAGAGGGAAGTGAAACTTTCATTACCTGAATTTTCTTTTTAAGAAGTGAATTGGATTCCATAATTCATAGATCTTAGTTTATTTGGTTCTGTGTAGATAACAGCAGCCCGTATACAGGAGGCTATACAATGCTGATATTAAGCAGCAAGCTGTCCCTGAGCAGCAGCACGTGGGCAGGTACCAAGTTGGCTTGCCACACTTCTGTAGATTTGACTGGGAAGGAGACAATGAGTCCAAATGGATTGAAAGAGTATATTACATATACAGCATAAACAAAGTCTCCGTGGTGTCAGCTTTCCACACCCCTAGAAGGGCCGGGACTAGGGTGAGACAAGTAAGGTACTTAGGGCACAAAGTTTAAGGAGGCATTCACTCTCAGGATTGTACAAGTGTCAGCTTGTTTTTGCAGATGTCTAAGAATGAGGTGCATAGGGTATAACATTTAAGGAGGCACTCACTCTTAGGATCCTGCAAGGGCAGGATCAGCACCTGTATGACCCTCAAAATGAGTGCCTCCTTAAATTTTGCACCTTAGTCACATCAGTAGCCTAAATCCAATCCTGGACGTGGTCTCTAGGCCCACAGGACAACACTAAATTGGATGAGCCAGATGACAGAACACAAGAGTGAAAGGCTGCTCCGTTGGAGAGGAGCCCACTCCATATTGCACCTTAGTAGTTTTATAGCCTGCTGATGGATCTGGGGATGGGGGAGATGAGTGCAGTGGAAAGTT
Organism: Kogia breviceps; assembly: GCF_026419965.1. Taxonomy (NCBI): domain Eukaryota; kingdom Metazoa; phylum Chordata; class Mammalia; order Artiodactyla; family Physeteridae; genus Kogia; species Kogia breviceps. The sequence goes on along the minus strand of NC_081321.1, from coordinate 67,145,921 downwards.
CCATGCCTCATTGGTGCCAGGGAGGAGAATGAGAAACTGCCATGTGTAAGGTCTTCATGACTTGTTTACCTTGTCATGTTCCTGGGAGGTCCACAGGATATTCCACCAAGACATGGGCCAGCCTAAGGTTAGCTTTGCCTACATGGCCCATGTGGATATGTGCAAGGTCACCAGGATGCCAGGATAAAGCTGTTCTCCTACAACTGGTATTAAAAACACAGGTTTGGAGTCAAATATATTTTTTAACCCCACTTCTTAATAGCTGCGTGATATTGGGTAAATTATATGAACCTTTTAGCCTAAGTGAGAAAAGAAATAACTACTTTATAAGGCTCTTATAACTATACCCTATAAAACTGTTTATAATGTATATAAAGCATTTAAAGAGTGCCTGCATGTAGTAACTGTTCAGTAAGTAGTTATTATTTTATTAGCTATTAAATCTAAATGAATATGGTGTACAACATAGTTTTAAAAAATTCCATAACATAGTAAAAAAATCAAAGTTTGTTTTGAATATTTTAATCAAACAACATGATTATTGTAGTAAGTTTAAAAACTACCTAGGAAATCAATGTTTTTACTTTTTCCTGTTTCCCTTTTTGTTATCTATATAAAAATACATGTAAATAACAAGATAGACAAATTTGTCAAAGATTTAAGTTATATTTTGTAGATAAGATATTCAGCAACCATCAGAAAGACTGACTCACTTTCAACTATTTTCAGAGTTTCTCAAGGGATTTATTTCACCTATTAATTTTACAACATAAATGCATTCATGCACACTTATGCTTGTTATTCACACCTGAAAATTTTTTTTGCATCAAGTGATAGATAAGCCATGTTTAACTTGGGCATCTATCCCAGTAGGACACTCTCTCTCAACTTACACTCAAAACAGAAAATAAGATCAAAAAAAAGTTTTTTAATTAAAAGAATAGACAGAATAAAAGAATATATCTGTGTTCTCTTTAGAGCCATGAGTTCATAATTTGCTTTAATTCAACATGTTAAAAAACATAAATACCAATGTGTTTTCCATTCATCTTCAAAATTCTATTGTTGCTTTATTTTTTTTCAAGACCATGACTATCATGAAAAGTTTAAAATTTTACAGATCTGAGCATTGGCCCAACTTTTCTATGATGGCAAGAAATCATCATGGTAGAACTTTTAATTAACAAGAGGACAAAATGCCTCAACTAAATTGCTAAAATATTGTTTCTCTGAATTAATTTCCCTATTATCTCTCTGATAATGTCATCAGAAATTGTATTGTTAATATAATTTATATGCCTTTCTATGAATAACGAAGGCATTAACTCAAAATGTACTTAACACCTTTTTTTTTTCTTTTCATTTAAAAATGTGCTTGGAAGAAACCTTTCATGTGAATAGAACTTTGTTTTTTGTCATGGTCAGAACAGGAATATTATCAAAAAGTGCAAAGGGCTGTGTGTTTTATTTTCTGTTAATCTAATACTTTAGCCATTTTATTTCACTCCATGAAATTCTAAAACAATTTTTAGATTATATTTTATCTTAGGATTAAAAAGGAATGCTAATTTTGTTTGCCAATTTATAAATATGTTTCATGCTTAATTTTATTGTATACTGACATGATTTACTTAGATAACAATAGAAATGTTAAAGATCACGTAAGATCAGATAATTTAGATGATTTGATTGTTTATGGTATGCGTGGTGTTGGAATAAAGAATTTCAGTAGGATGGAAAGGGAGGGCCTTTTCAAAATAGACTTAATATTGCAGACATATTAATTAAGATCTTTTAGTGTTTGAGAGCCAGAAACTTATCTTAAAGTTGCAGGCAGGGAGAACATCCAGTTTCAAACACTGTTCAAATGATAGTATCAAGGACTTAGACACTCCCATTATATCTTATAAAATCCATATTGCCTTAATTCTCTGGCAGGCACCTACAACATTTGAAGCAATTTTTATAAGCCTCTTTTAGAACTAGAATGGGGAGGGAAGAAGTTCCTCAAAGGGATGCTGGGTAGGAAAAAATATTATATACAATATATGTATTACGAAGAAGACAGTAGGTTTCTTGGCAAATATTCTTGTGGTTGCCTTATCATTCATGGCTCTTAATAAAATATGCATGCAGAAATTCATCACTCCTGTTCAAAGTCAGCTCCTTCAGATGGAAACTTTCATCACACCATCCCTTCCTTCTTCCCTGCCCCACCTTTAATGTTTCCTTCACATGCTCATTAGAGTCCCATATTTATTGTTAAGATTCCCCATTTTTGAGATACCAGTGAAATGATGTAATTGAGTCCCAAGTGAATTAGTAGCATGTCTTCTTAATGATATCCAGGTGTTGGCTGTTTCTCTGATCATAGATATTTAAATTTCTTTTCCTTTTATCTTTACTCAATTATCTTTCTTTCATCTTTGATTTCATACTGCTATACATTTCCCCAGGTTCCTCAAACCTATCCATTCAACTAGATGCAAACAGATAAGAAGTGACCAGGGTCACAAGAAAGAAGCTTTTTAGCAAAAACTGTAACTTATCAATTTAGCCCCAAACTCCTATTCATCTGCCTATGTCTACCTACCTAAAAAGCAGACAGTTTTTTTTATTGTTGTTGTTTTGTTTTTTCGTTTGGGAGGAGTGGGGGGATGGTTTAAAAATTAAAACAGTTGCAAACATTAAAGTCCTGAGAGATTTTACTTAAAAACCTAAAATTCTAGCTTCTTTTGAAAAAGCCATATGATTAGTTACCCTGGGACCAAAGCTGTACAACTGATAAGGCTGATCTCTAGTTGTTCCTAAAACAGCGCACTTGCTCTTGAGTTTGTCACAGCATCACCCATTTCTTCATTTGTGATACCTTTGTCAATTGTAATCATTTCTCAGGCATGATCTACTGTGGTTACCGATTTAAGATTAGAAATTAATACTTATAAAAGAATAGCTAATCTGTCCATATCTGTTAATATTTTCATCTTCTATGTATAATAATAGAGTGAACTGTAGATACTTAGATTTTTTTGTAGTTTAAGCATTTTCCATGGGTTCGATATTTGCAAATAATATGTTAAATTGCAGTTTCATTAAATTTTCTTTTTTCTGTTCTGCCCTCACTTCAGCTTCTTAGAGAATGAAACATCTGCTTTCCCACCTAGAGCCATTTTCTTACATAGTTCATGAATAATTAGTCTGTTTGTATTTTTTTCTATTTACAGATTATACAGAGTTGGAGAAAATATCTAGATTTTTAGATACGACAATTGGTATAGCATTACAGTGTGTAAGATTGTCTCAAAACAAAACAAAAATATAGCTGAGTGCCCTAACTTTATAGCTAAAGAAAATATTACACTGTGGGACTGGGAAATTCTCCATGCTGTTGAGTAGCATTTTACAATCAACACCTCTCCCCTTTTCAGGATATCGAATCCCTAACAGGAGGGCTGACTGGTTCTAAGGGGGCTGATCCACCGGTAAGTTAGATTCTTCATTAAATTTAACTATTGACAAAATGAATTATGTACATGCCAGATCATCAGAGTTACTTGTATACAATTTGTCACACAGGTAACTTTTTGAAATAGTTTCTTTCAAAACTTTATAGCTATTGCAGTAACTAATACAAAAATGTGAACTTGCTCTGAGGTGTCATTTAGTGTTTTAAAAAGTTTTAATACTCATAAAATTCATCTCCATACATTGATTCTAAAAATAATAAAAGCTTCATTAGTATGTGTAAACACCTTATGTCCTACTAATGGGCAACAAAAAAAGTTAAAACTTTTTGGAACTTCAGAGTTTACCATTGTAAATAAGTGTATGATTTCAGTTGCAATATACTTGCTAGTTACTGAGAAAAAATTATTTTATCAGCCCATTTTTTTCACAGTATTGATTCTCGATATTGCTGTTTCTTTCCTGCTTTACCCAGGAAGCTTCTAGAAAATTGGAGAAAGTGCTTGAAAGTTTTAAAACATTATCATTTTTAGGCAATAGCAAGAGATTGATAGTCTAGTATTGGAACATTGTAGTCCTTTCTGTGATGTCTGATTTCAAAAAACATTGAGTAAAACAACATTCCTGTGATTTCATGCTTAAGGCACAAACATGAGTTTATGGTATATATCTAAAGTAATAAAATTCAATTTGTTTCAACAAACAGCCAATGCATAAATTTATATCACTGCTTGCTTTTCACTTAGCACTGTGAGGTTTAATGTGGAACACACAGAATCCTGTGTTGTCAATTTTTAGCTATACTTCCTCTAGGCATCTAGCTGAAGTATATAACTACTTTAAGACACCACTGAAGTGTTAAAAAGATAACTTTCAACTGTAGCTCTTTCTCTCCTGTCTCACTCTCATGTGTCTCATGATGTTGTCTAATCTTCATAATGCTCCTAAAGTAGGCTAAACAACATATTTTAGTCCTTTCCCTTCCTTTTATTTTCATTGTCTAAATTTATGGAGGAAAAAAAATATACTGTCTTCAGATAGCTGCTTATATTTAATCCCTGAACCTATTATACTGCAACATAAGACAAGATGAAATGTAAGTCAGTGTAGTAGTGTAGGTGACTGCTTATGTGATGTAATTTCATCCTGCTGCTTTGCGTTATGTTTGTGCATAGCATTCAACTTTTATTAGAAGAATAAATCCATTTCCTTTAAAATACTTCCCTCACTGCTCACCGATTCCTGAAAGAATTCTGCGATTAGAGATAAGTTGATTTTAAGAGGATTTGTCCCTTGTTAAAAACTAAACACCTCTCTTCTGCATGTGACCGTAAAACTCTTACCTGCTATTTACATGTTAAAATAAATTAGTTTATCATATCCTTTCAAGAAAGCAAGTTTCTAAACATGGGAGATTGAGTCAGCATAAATCCTAGTTACTGAAAGAAGCCCCTTACAGGGGAAAAAGGTCACAAAAAGGAAAGATGGTGACCTAAAGGTGAACTTAATCAACTTCATTCCCAAAAGCTAAAAGTTAACTGTATATTTGTCTGTATTTTTATACTACATGTATGTATGTCTTTTTTTCTTTGGACATAATTTATAATAGTATGAAGATATAGGTTCTCTCTTGGCCATCCCTTACCATGATGATGGGTATTTTATACTGCTGCCTACATTTTCTGAAATTCAATGATAGTGCTTACTTTATAACTTTTTGTAGAGTGGAAAACATTACACAAATGTCAGAGTACATAAGAGCTTAGACAATCTAGGGTGTTAACAGTATACATACATTTAGTGTTTCCCATTGTTAAAGAGATATTGAGAGGATATTACCAAGAGCTAAGTAATAAAATCAATTTTTAATCCTCTATAAAGCTTATATAAAGTAGTCTAAGTATGAAGGTAAAAATGGTAATGGTGTCTAGAGTTGCTTCAGTCATTTAAGAATAAGGCTTTGAATTAAGCTATTGTTTTTGCCCCCAGGTTAGAAAACTGAAAGTCAGATTAAATTATACATAACCTAAATCCATTTGAAGTTTCATATTACATTTTCTTTCTTTAAAAAAAGGCCTTTATAATAGATTATCTGAATACTGTTATCCATTATCCATTTCTAAAGTTGTGTCTTTTTAATAAATGTTGACAATGTATTACTAAACCCATTCTATGATGAAATTTTCATTGGTAAGAAACTCAAGTTTCTATAATTTTTTCTCATTGAACAGAATATATAAAGTGTTGAATGAATGGCCTCTCACAAGGATATGTAGCTGTGGAGTAATTTCTTTACCAGTATAATAGAAATATCAGATACATCTTTAAAAATAAATGGTATATTTAAAAATCGAAAAATTTTCTGTGGGTAGATATAAATATTATTTCTGAAGCATTAGAAAAAAGTGAATTTTGCATTTTTTCAAATAGTAAGCATGTATAAAAAGTTGTGTCAAATTTGCAAATGTCATTATAAATAAATTTGCATATCTGGTAAGAATAAATTTGAGTAACTCCAGGAATATAGTTTGCATTAATATTTTTAACAATATATGTTAAATAGGTTTTTTGAAAATTCAGGAAGTCTCAGTTTTAATGCTAATAATGAAAGAGAGAATCACTCATTCATTATTTTCAGGGGCAATTCAAGAAGTTTTATAATGGCTTTCTTCTGAAAATAATTTCAAAAAGTATGTTTTTAAATTTGTAAACTGGAAATCAGTTGCTGCTACAAATAGAACTTGAAGATTTTTCTAAATCACATAGTTATCTTAGAAAATAAACCCTTCTATCATTAAGAAAAATACTGTCCATTATGTTAACTTAAAATTGTCTTTGAAAATTTGTATCAAAGATATTCTACATTCTGCATATATTTTTCATTCACAAAAATTAGATCACAGATTAACCTCCAGTGTAAAAACATAGCATATATTTACATATAAAAATAAAAAGAAATAGATAATTAAAATCTAAAGGGTAAAATATTATTAAGTGCTTTTTTAATATACCATTTTGCTATAGTGTTTTAAATTTAAAATATTAACATTATTAAAAATGAAAAGCTTGTGAAATGTAAGGTGTCAGGGATATCCCTCATTATCAAGTTGTCAGGTCATCAGGCCGGCCATTAGGAAGGCCAGGGTAATGTCTAGGTAACTCAGTTTCTGATAGCCAAGGGGATTTTAGATGCTGAAAAACAGGTATAAAGCATGAATAGTTATACTGCTATAACAGCTGAACGTGGTATCTGGAGAGCTGTGGATATGCAGGTCCATGTGGTGCCAGTAGTGTGACAGATCACTGTCCTGTTTTGAGCCCATGAGCTGGTGACATAGAGGTGTTGGCCAACCCTCAGCCTGGAGCCAGGATTTGTCCCAGACTGCGAGCTAGGTCTAAGTCTGCATGTGGGATTTAGTAGCTCATCTGGCTTGGCCACAAAAGTTAAGTTTCGTGATATAGATCCAAGCAGACTAATGTATACAATGAGGAGAGTTTATCTTTGTCATTTGGTTTAAGAAACTTTCTGATTATTTATAAACTGATATAAACTAGCTACTTACTTTCCTATTCTGATTCTTTTTGAGGGTTAATATGGACAAAATCTAATAAAGAGTAATGTGGGACAAACCCTAGACTGTATGAAACAAATTCCTGAACAGACTGGTCAAGTGTCGAAGAGTCCTGATAGTTCACAGTTCTATTATCAGTGTTTGAATCAAGTCCACCTCATTGCCTCATCCAGGACTTACAGCAAGAATGCCACTGGGGCTATTCAGTTCCTCCCTTGTTTTTCTTTCTATTTGTTACCCCGGAGTGATAAGCTCTATAAATTTGCTTCCTACACAACTTAGTATTTTAATTGTTCTAAGTTTCTTTTATTCAAATGCTAATGGTTTTCTTTATTTCTAGAGTGTGATGAATAAGTGAATATGCATCTAATTGTTATCCTTGGGCTTGATATGCACACTGTCCTGAACATTCTCCAGCTCTATTAATTCTTTCCCCACTGAGGAACCAGTATTGTACATTCCATGTTTTTGTACTTTCTGTTCTCATTTTAATGGTCTTCCTGATGGTTCTTAGCAATTTGAGTAAACACTCCACAGAATTTAAAACCATTTCAATTTCCTGAGTGTGCTATTTAGACCAGGTTATATATTTTTCATATTGTAGATAACATTAAAATTTTAAAGTCTCCAAAACTGACCTTAATTTGATTATTCAAAAAATGCCAATGTTTTACTCACTTGCTTCAAAAGATAAGGGAATAAAATATGTGAGTCTGAATTGTTATCTAATTTAATTTCTTTCAGCCTGAATGTTATATTGCTATATTACTAACTTTCATTCTCATATTTGTTTAGTCAGAATTCAGTGTATATTTGAGTATATGCTGTAGACATTTGTTTAGGTTTTGGAAATACAGTGGTAAACAATTCACAGTTTCTTATTTCATAATCTTACAATATAGTGGAGTAGACAGGTTGGTAAAAACTAATTACAATATAATGTAAGCACATGAATGTGCTTACATGAAATGAAAATAAGAGGATCACATAATCCAATTGATGGGAGTAAAAAGGGGCTGGAGGATCAAGGAGGGCAAATAAAAGAAAATAATGTCTAATTGTAGAATGAGTTGAACTTTGCCAACTGAGAAAGGTGGAACATGGAATTTTAAATAAGGAAATACTATATGCATAGTTAAAAATTAGACAATTACTTAGAGTGGCTAGAGTATGAAATAAGCTGAAGGATGGGAGGTAGTGGTGAGATAGAAGGTAAAAGATTAATCCAGGGCAAGAAGTAAGAAGTTTCATGGAAAAAAAATTGTACTCTATACTAAAGAACATGAGGACCCATTAAAGTCTTTAAACAGGAGAGTCACTTAATCAGCTCTGTCCTTTAGAAAAATTTTTCTGACTCTAGTGGAGAGTGATTTAGAGAAATGACTAAGCAGGAAAACCACTGAAAAAGGCTCTTGCAGTCATCCAAAGGAGGGATGACAAAAATGATAATGGTGATTTTTTTGGTCTGTCCTACTACATTATAAAACTAATTGAGGATTCAATGTCTCAGGAGAAAATCAACATTTTATTTTGTTTAAAACAATAAATTTTTAGTATGAGCCTATCAAGTGACAGTGAGAATGGAGAGGAATAAACTGATTCATGAGCTATTAAGGACTTAGTGAACACACAAGAATAGGTGGTTGTTTGGAGGAAGGAGAATAAAACTTATTGAAGAGTCAAGGATGATTTTGAACTTTCTAATTTGGCAATTGAGTGGATAAAGGTACCATACATAGAGACAAGAATCCCATGAGGTAGAGCATTTCTGGAGGGGGTATATTGAGTTCAGTTTTGGACACATTAACTTGAGGTGACAGAGTTGGGAATATATGAATGATTTTGGAATTTAAAGGTCAGATATCATTTATAGCCATTAATTTGAACATGTAGAATAGTTAATTGACACTGTTGGAGCTGATGAAGTCATTCCAAAAAGATGTATTCTGAATGAGAAGATGAGAGTTCAGAATAAAACCCTGAGGAAGAAAAGCATTTAAAGGTCAGAGGAAAGGGAAGGGGAAAATTAAGAGGAAGAGTATTCCTCAAAAAAGATAAAACAGGATGGTTACAGGAAAGAATACCAGGAAAGTTTGTAATCATGAATGCCAAGGTCAAGAGAGGGTGGTGAAAAGGGTTATTAGCAGTTTCAGGATGTTGAGAGTTCAACAACAGTGTGCCCACTGAAATTTAGCAACAAGAGGATAAAGGGTGGTCTAGGTGAGAATAATTTTAGTGGAGTAATTCAGGTAGAATCAAGTTTCCAGTGGCCTAAGAAATTAAATGGAAGATAAGAACTGGATTCAGTGGCTAAGGAAACAATTTTCAAGTGTTTAATTATGAAGGAGGTGAAAAGAAATAATAGCCGGTATAAGCGATGAGCCTTAGAGACAATTATTTTAAGGAGAGAAAATTTGAGTGTGTTGAAACAGATGGAAAGCACATAGAGAAGGAAAAGAATTTACTGAGGAAAGAGAAGTTAATTAATAGGTCATTGGATGAAGCAGAAAAAGATGGACTCCAGAGCATGTTACATTGAAAGAGAAATGTCGCTTCAAAGGTGAAATGGAAGTAGAAAAAAAGAATGGAAACTGATGCAAACATTTTTGTAGGTGGGTATCTTACAAAGTTGCAACAGTTTCCATTTAATGGTTTCTATTTTCCCCACAAAGTTAAAAAGACCTAATTAGCTGACAGTAGTGGGGAGATGATGGGTTAAGATATTTCAGGAATATAGAGAAGATGCATCTAGCCATTATGGATTGTGGGAGAATTAGGTAGACCATAGATGGATTAGTGGAAAGTGTTGGGGTACACTTGTAGGCAGTGAATTTGTAGTGGTTATAAATAAACTCAAATGTGTGTTTTCTTTTCCTCCAACTGTGCTCTGTAGCTCAGGTATGGGGGAGGATGCCTACAATCATTTTGATTTCAGGCTGTGGTTCTGCCAGTCAATTACTGTGGAAGGCCAATGGAGCAAGATAATTGAGAATATTAGCAAGAATGTCATAAAGTCTAAGCTGAATAAGAATTTCAGTGAAGGTAGGAAGGGATTGATGAAGCAGAGTATTCAGGGTCTCAATAAATTTGAAAAACAGGGTGTAGGAAGAGGGATACAGATTTGTGGTGAGAGAGTAAAATGCTTGATTTAAGCATTTTAGGACCAAAACATTCCCAGATGCTGGTAAGACCCAAGTTGTGGTCATGGAAATGGATGAAGTATAGAGGGAATGAAGCTCATTGGAACTGATGACATCAAGGAACTGAGAGGCCAGTTGGATGGATTATATGTGGACCCTGCAGTCTTTTTAACCTATATTTACTCCCTTGATAATCCTAGCCTGTTTTACAGCTTAAGTGCCATCTAGACACTGATAACTGAATAATTTACATCTCTAGACTGGACCACTTCCCTGAACTTCAGACTTGTATATCCAACTAAATATTTGACATGTCTACTTGTATATCCAATATGAATTTAAAGCATAACAAATTAAAAACTGAGCTTCTGGTCTTCTCTGTCACTCTCCACAAACCTCCTACAGTTTCCCACCTATCAATTAATGGCTATTTCATGCACTATTTATAAAGTTAAAACCTTAGAGTCATCCTATGAGCTCTGTCTTCATAATTTGTTGATAATTTAACCAATTTTCAGAAACACCCCTACAAAATTACCACCTTGATCAGAACCACCATCCTTTTAATATGTCCTTTTTCAGTGAACCAAGCAGGATAAATTTCTTAAAATATGAGTCAAATCATGTCGCATCAAGGCTTAAATCATTGTTGGCTTCCCATCAGAATAAAATCGCCAAAGCCCATGGAGTGGTTTCTAAGATGCTTCATGACTTCTCACCTTACAGTTCCTCTAGGAACTCACCTCATACCTTCCTTCCCATAGTTCATTCCAACTTGCTATCCCTTTACCTGGGTGTGTGCCGTTGCTGTTATTCCTTCTGCTTACCATACTGTCTCCACAGAGAGCCCCCAGACCTACTCTCTCACTTTCCTTGGGTCTTTGTTCAAATGCTAATTTCTCAGAAAGATCATCCAATGTTCTTTTCTCTGCCCCTATTTGTTTATTGTTTGTTTTCTTCTACTATAATATAAACTCCATCTAGTTAGAGGCATTGTCTCTTTTGTTCACTATTATATTCCAAAGGTATAGAATAATACTGTCATGTGAGTTCCTCAATGTATATTTGCTGAATGAATAAGAACAAATATTCTCAAACACATGATTTATATGATCATATTTGTGTGCTTAATGTATTGATAATAACTCTAGCAGAATACCTTATGGAGAAAGGGATTGAGGCTGTTAATAATAATTCTGGAATGAGATTACAAGAGAGTACTTCAGATTATGGTAGTGGTAGCAAGAATTAAAATAGCAGAGAATAAAAACCTTACAAAGGCACTATTAATAGAATCTTCTGCTGGGAAAAGAAATAGGACTCAAGGATCACTACAAATATTGGCCACTGGGAAAAATAACAGCAGTGCAGAAATCATAAGGATATATTTGGATACTGAATATCTTATTTATTTATCTTGTTTAATATCATTAAATATAATCCCTTTGAAAACAGAAATTTCTGCCTGGTTTATAACTACACTCCGACGAACAAATGAATGAAGAAGAGGAATTTAATAGGTCTTCAGATGGAACAAATGGAAACCAAGTATTGAAAATTTCAATAAATAAGAAAGTAAAAGATGTGAAGTGGAACTTCCATTGATGATTCAAAATCTTACTTAGAGCCTCAAAGCGTAGTAACATTGGTGATAAGCACCTCCGCATTTCATGGAGAAGTGCTAAACATACCACAGACTTACTAGTTAATAATTAAAGTAGTATCAGTCCTGCCACTGTGAATCACCACCTTTAGCCTCTCTAAGTGAAAACCAGAAAGGACTCATTAGCAGAATTTCAGCTGGTAAGAAGTAATGCAGGGTTTTTACTCTCATGAAGAAAAGGGTGTCCTTCTCCTAAACGAAATGGGAGTGGACTCAAAGGAATGACTCGTAGAAGAAGGCAGTGTCATCTCTGTGTTTAGATATTTATTCAACAGCTATATCAGCAGGTAATTCCATGGAATATATGTAAGGCAACGGGAGAAGGAAATTAATGTGTACCCCTTAGAGTTTGAAGATATACACATAACAACTGAATCAAATGTTTGCTTCCTATGTGCTGGTGTGGAAAGGGGATAGGGAAGAAAGGAATCAATAACTTCATTTTAATTATTTAACTTATCAATATTTTTAACTAGTCAGAGTAGGTACTTAAAATATTGAAGTCATGAATATGTAGCCAAAATTATGAAAGATAGTTCGTATGCAGGAATTTTGTCGTGAGAGAAATGTAATGCTTTGTATATATGATACCAAAACATTTCCATGTTAGGTAATTTCCTATTCATTAATGCATTACTGATTAGACCTATTTAAGCATCTGTATTTCAACACAAACTACTTATTTAGAGGGCACATTTGAACATGGTTTCCTATATTCAAACATTTAAATCATGTTTAATATGAAAGTGAGCAAAGAGATATGAATTATAGACTAACATTCAAAAGTTGGGTTAGAATAACACTGAATGTGGAAGCACTTTTGAGATCTCTCAGCATATTGTTTCACTGGTGATTAATTTGTTAAGAAACATTTTAGAAATGATTTTTTCCAGGATAGGAGAAGTTATTTGGGAAGCTGAGAGTAATAAAACAACTTCTTATTAGAAATAAGGGTTTTAGTTTTCACTTACTGTTAATTTCTAATCAATCTATAAGAATAAAGGTACTTGAAATTTTTTTGAGGGAAAAGCAATATATTAATGAAAAAGGACATAATAAGTAAAATAAATTAGGAACTTGCATTATTGCAAAGATATATTATTTTTGTTAATAATAATAAAACAATAAACTATATATTAATATATACTCAGTCTTTTGATCAATAAAGTTAATATGAATCATTTTAATTTACCTATCTTTGTTCCTCAAAATCCCTATTACAATTCTGTCGAAAATAGTAATATAATTTCAATTACAGACATTGTAAATACTTGTATTTTATTCTTTTCCATTTCTCTTTATTTTTTTGTTTTTGTTTTTGTTTTTGTTTTGCGGTACGCGGGGCTCTCACTGCTGTGGCCTCTCTCACCGTGGAGCACAGGCTCCGGACACGCAGGCTCAGCGGCCATGGCCCACGGGCCCAGCTGCTCCACAGCATGTGGGATCCTCCGGGACCGGGGCACGAACCCGTGTCCCCTGCATCTGCAGGCGGACTCCCAACCACTGCACCACCAGGGAAGCCCTTTCTTTATTTTTATTACAAAAAAATTTATTTGTACATATGTATGTGTATTTATATATAGCATATATAAGCACATTTAAGTATATATATAAATATATGTAATATATATAAACAGACATATATATATTTTTTATTTTAATATGTATTTTCTCCTACAAAAAATGGGTTTTTTTTTAGTTTCTTGACGAAACAAGAGGCTGGTTTCTAATTAGACTGCTCTTATCCAACATAATAAAGTGGGACTATTTTTATTCTTGATCAAAGATGCTTATAATTTAGGATGTTTATTTGAAAGACAGATGGATGAATACAGCTTTATACATGTAATTGCTCATTAAAATGTGAAAAATATAAAGTAGGAATAAAAGTTTATTTAGGAAACATATTTTTAATGCTATTGTGTATGCAGTACTATTCTGGGACTTTAGAAAAAATGAAAGATATCAATTCAGCGCTATAGATTTTTGCACTCTAACTGGTTAGCAATTGTTTCTTTTTAAAACATGATTGATAAGCGTAGAAAAATGGTACATAGATAAATACTTTTGTGTTATATGGAAATAATCACAGTAAGTGTGTTTAGGGGGGATTTTATTTTTATTTTTTTGGAAGACTTGTTTTGAGAGGTGAATGTTGAACCAGATGTTGAAGATCTAATTTGCATTAAATTAAAATCTTTATTTTGGATGGAAGGAATTAAGGGTCTTTCAAATCCAAAAGCAGTTCAACTCTATAGACTTTAGCAACTCAAAAAACTGGCTACTGCAACTTATTTATAGTACATCAGTTTAAATTTAATTGCTGAAGTTTAGAGTATAAAATTAAACCTGGTCTTGGGGTATTTTTTTAAAAGTATATGTGAGTTATTGTTTTCTAGGAAGCCCCAGACACCCTCCAGGTGCCTCTGCAGCTTAATGGCTAAACACCTGTTCAACCTCAACGGGATTAGACTATGGGCCAATTGTTATGTGGCCATTCCAGAAAAAGAGTCATGATTGCACCCAGCTGGCCTCTAAGAAGGAGGGTCTGATGAGCCATTCCTGCATAGCCTGAGGCAGTAGAATTTGCACAGATTTAGGGCTGCTGCTGTTGCTTTTCCAGGGATCCCAGTGAGGTGATGCACTACCTCCTTTGGCAAAATGAGAAAGGAGCTTATTTTCTGATGATTTGCCCCATTCTACCACTGGTATTCATCAAAGGTTGGCTGGAGAAACTGCAAACTTCTGTGGCTCCCCTATTTCCTCATTAGGCTTCCAGAGGAGGCAGCATTAAGGCTTACTTGTCCTCTAGCCGTGCCTAGGAACTTGTGTTGCCATGTGAAGGAACTTACCTGGAAGGAAAACAACTTATTCTAGCTAGCTTTCAGTAACTACATTGTCTTTTTCAAATGCACCCTCAGGGAAACATGAATCAGCAAAATGTGAATGCTGAAATTACATGCATATTCTTTGTTCACTTAACATTAATTATAACCACTACAGGCACTTATAGGAATCTGATTATATGTTCATAACAAAGTTATTATTATGCAAAATTATTCTTTTCTATTGAAATCTATGTTGTTTCAAGAATACCACATAATAGAAATACGCCTTAAGATAGGCTATTAAATTATTTTTCAAAAGATATTTGAAGATAGACTATTAAATTATTTTGCAAAAGATATTTGAATATACTTATAAGTATATTAAATTATTTTTCAAAAGATATTCAAAAGATATTTGAAGATATTTGAATTCAAATATCTTTTGAAAAATAATTTAATAGTCTATACTTGTAAATATACTTATAAAATTATAAGTGTTATAGGAAATATACTTATAAAATTATAAGTGTTATAGGAAAAGTAGAAGAGTTATAATATTAAAAATTTAATATTTGGCTAAAAATATTCATCAAAGTCCCTGGAAAGTTGCAAAATCATCTTTTGGCTATATAACAAATTCTCCAGATATCTTATATTTTACTCATAGGAACAATTTATATTTTTATTGGAGTATGGTGGAAAGTTTTGTGGTAATGCTAGTTATTTTTTCTATTTTTCCTTTTCTGAGTAATCCACATGAGTGACTACTTTTCTTCTATGGACAAGCTTTTTGAAAAAAAATTAAAAATCTTGGTATTCATATCCAGAAACACTGGGTTTCGTTTAATTTACATTACCATTCTCTAAAAGGCCAGGAAATTCACTAAAATTTGACATTACAACCAACATCATTATTTTAACTTTTAAATAAATGTATATAAGTACTTGTATTAAATATAAATGGAAGTAATTGCATTAAATATAAGTGGAAAAAATAGTCAATGTGAAATAAAGACTGAATGAATTTTTTTAAACTATGTGTCGTTTATAAAAGAAATCTAAAATATGGAAATAAAGGTTGAAACTAAAATGACATAAAAGATATACCATATAATACTAGGTAACAAAATAAAGCAGGTGCAGCTATGTTAATATCAGAAAGTGTAGTCTTTCATAAAAAATAGTAAATATAAAAAGAGAGATACTTAAATATAAAAAATGCTATACCAGGAAAGTAGACATTTTAAATGCTTTTGTACCTAATAACAAACACTTAAAATATAGAGAACAAAAGTTAGCAGAAATAAAAGGAGAATAAAAATGCCCTCTGTCATGGTGGAATCTTATAACACTTCTTTCAGTACCTGACTGAACAAGAAGATAAAATCTGTAAAGATAATGATAATATGAGCAATGTGATAAACAAGATTGTCCTCACCAAATGTGGATCATACAGGAAAACAACAAATTTCAAAGAATTGAAATCATACAGAATATGTTTTCTTACAATAGAATTCAGCCAGAAATTTATATAAAAATGAAATTAAAAATGATAAATAGAAAGTACTTAAGTTTTTGGAAAGTACACTCTATGCTTCTAATGAACTCGTTGGTCAGAGAATTCAAACTAAAAATAAGAAAAAAAATGTTGAATTTAGTGATATTAGAGTACTACATATTGAAACATATTAGGAGGTAAAGCGCCGCTTAGAAATTTATAGCATTATTATATGTTAGAAAAAATAAAGACCAAAAATCAATGATCTAAGCATTATCTCCAGAAGCTAGGAAATAAAAGAGCAAATAAAACCTAGGGTATATAGAAAGAAGGCAAAAATGAGGCTAGCAGCAAAAATTAATAAAGTAAAAATATTTAGAGTATAAACAAAGCTAAACGTTGGTTTTTAAAAAATTAACTGATAATTCTCTGGTGGGTTGGTAAAGTTCAAAATAATGAGGCTATTTTGAGCACAATTTATGCTGATGAATTTGAAACTGTAGATGAAATGAGAAAAATCCTAGGAAAACACATCTTAACCATGTTAACCCAAGAAATTAAAAAGTGCAAATAATATTTCACATGAAAGAAATGGAATCATCAATTTAAAAAATCTTCTCACAAAGAAAAATCCAGGGCCAGATGGCTTCACCTGTGAATTCTGTTATCATTTAAGGGAGGAATTATACTAACTATTAAAATTTCTAAAAAACAATTAAAATGAAGAAGCACTTCCCAAGTCGTTTTATGAGGTATATTATTTTTCTATTGCTGTGTAACAAATTACCACAACCTAAGAGGCTTAAAGCAACACACTTATTATCTCAGTTTCTGTGGGTCATAAGTCTGAGGATAGCTTAGGTGGGTCCTCTGCTCAGAGTTTTAACTGGCTGCAATCAAGGTGTGGGCTAGGCAGCATTCTGATATGGAGCTCCGGGTCTCCTTCCTTCCGAGACCACGTGATTATTTGTGTATATGTCTATATATACATGTATGTGTGTGAGTGCTTGTGTGTATATGCACATATACACATACGTGTGTAATGATGGTTATGATCTCCATTACCTTTGTCATTCATATTCTGTTTAGTTAGAAGCAAATCACAAGCCCTGTGATGCTCAAAGGTATGCCCCATATTCATCCCTTCTATAAACCCCCTGCCCATGCTCAGAGGGAGGGGTTTATAGAATGGATGAACATGAGGGCCACTCTTGGGTCTGTCTGCTACATGAGACCAAAAAGTCTTAAAGCAAGACCTGAAATGTTACCAAAATGTTAGTTAATTAAATGAAACAATACATAAGTATATGACATCAGGACCTAGTTGGGTTCCAGAAATGCAAAGTTATTTTAACTTTCACAATTCAATGAATGTAATTCTCTGTGTTAATTAATAGAGAAAATAATTCATATGATCATCTACACAGATGCAGACTAAATGTAGATAAAAATTCAGCATTTGTTTATATTTTTATATCATATAATGATCATGTAATAACAATATCATTACATATTAATGATATAATGATTATTTTTAATGGTAAAATTTCAACATTCTATAAATAGAATGAACTTTCTTATTAATTAATTATTCAATGTCATTATTTTATTCAAATGTTTATTGAGCAACTAATATTTGCCAGGAACTCAGCTGTTTTCTTTGTTTATATACACTCATGAGAATGTCTTCCTTTAAAATACTGACAGCTCTCCATGCACATTCACTGTACAGAGAAGATTACTCTACTTATCAAAGTACTTACACATCAAAAGTACACAAAAAGTACTCTGCACTTACCATAATGTATAGCTGGGTTTATTTCTGTTTAATAATAAATATTTTTCTCCCACCCTTCTTTGTTTATTTCCTCCCTTTTTATTTAACCAAACATAGTAGATCTTCCAGATCTTTCTATATTTAACAGCTGGAGATGTCTAACTTTCAAAATTCATTTAATATAATTACTCCCTTTTAATGGCTAGATCACACAAACTTACTTCTTGGCCAACCATACAAAATTAATGAAATAAAAAATCTTTGAGGAAATGTGACTTTCACCCTAGTTTGATTTTTTTTTAATGTAAAGAAGATAGATTATAGAAGATATAAATAAATTATGTGATATACTTCCCAGATAATTAGGAGCATGAAAATTTTGTAACCTGTAATAGTTACACTCATTGTATAGAAGGATAACCAGCACCAGAATTAAGATTTAAAAAGTTATATTCTTTTTGTTTCACTACTCTGTGCAGAACTTTAATTCTACAAACAAACCACCAAAATGCTTACATAGTAAATGATAATTAGGTAGAGGTTTATATTAATATTCTTTTAAACTACTGATAAATGTCTGGAATTATGTTTATTTTATGTTTCTTAACATTGGGACTTAATGAATCGCAGCCTAAAAAAGTTTCCAGTATAAAATAGCCTTTACCTGGTATTGTTTTTAGAGGATGTAACTAGTATTAAGCTAAAGAGTACAGCTGATATCTTGGATCGTATGGTAAGACTCCCTTCCTTCCTTCCCTCCTTCCTTCCCCCCTTTAAAATTTTTACTTATGGATCTATTTCTTTCAAAGCACTAATCAACTCTTTACATTGGATTACATGGCAATCAATCTTGATTTGCTTATCTAAACTAAATGATGTTGGATGCCATAACACAGGAAGAATGCTGTGTCCTAGTCCTTAAGAAACGTAGTTCTAAAGTTGTCAAGTAATTAAGTTCACATTTTTAATGCTATTCAAACAATTTTAAATATTTATTTGGACATAAAGGAATTCCATTTTCAAGATATTGTAGTAAGAAAGGTTGCTGTAAATACTGAAAACAAAGTTTCATTTATATTAATGTTGAAGATGTGTCAAGAATTGAAATGTATTGCCAAAGTGTAACTCTAAAAATGCAGATTTTGCTAAAGTATATAAAGGTTTTATTTAACTATCACATCAAACAGAGTATCCATAGCCACTCATCTAACTCTCTTATTATTTTCTATCAAGGTTAGGTTTAATATGAATGACTGAGAAGACAACTTTCTTTCCTTTTCTTAAGATGTTATTGCCTTTGGCAAGCTAGTTTTTACGGAAACCAAAAAAAAAATTTTTCCTTTTGCAGATCTATCAGAGAACTGTATAATCCTTACTGTCAGATTAATCGACTACAAGTTTTATATTTAGTTTTTTTGAACTTTAGATGTTTTTTCTCAACAGCTCATATAATACAAAGTGTTATTGCCATATGTCTTCCCTTTTCCTTTCCATTATTTTCTCATATTTTATCATTAACACCCGTTTAGATTTACAGGTGTTTTTGTTCATTTTATTTTCTTCCTCACTTGTACTCTTCACTCCTCAAGTAATTTTGTTACTCTTCTCCATTTCTTAAATACTCCAATTGTTTCTTGCTGGCTTCCTTTGAGTATGCATTATGACAAAGTTAAATTAAGAAATACTCCAAAAAAAGAGAGAAATATCCTGTGTTCTTAACTGATCATAACAGAGCATGTGCATGCACACACATACACACAAACACGTTACTATATTTATGTTTTATCTTACATTTATACATTTATATTTAGTTATGTATATATGTATACATACATATATATGTAAACTTAAATACTCCACTGAAATTATACATATTTGGCTGGTGTTGTGAAGGAAACAACAGGGGGCTATAATTAAGAATGGAAGACAAGGTCAAGGAAGTTCTCTCTGAGGAAATGACTTCAAAAAGATGAATTACCTGACAAGTAGATGAATGATCTGGGAAGATGCAATAACATAAGGAGAGTAGTGGGTTAAATAGTGTTCCCCTCAAATTCATGTTTACCCAGAACCTTGGAATGTGACCTTATTTGGAAATATAGTCTTTATAGGTGTAATTAGTTTAGGATCTTGAGATGAATCATACTGGATTTAAGGTGGGCTCTAAATCCAATGACTAGTGTTCTTATAAGAAGAGGAGAGCACACAGAGAGACATGTAAAGGAGAATGTCATGTAAAAATGGAGACAGGGATTGGAATCATGCACCTATGTATCAAAGAATGACAAGGATTGCTAACAATCACCAGAAACTAGGAGAGAGTCATGGAGTAGATTCTCCCTCGGAGTTTCCAGAAAGAACCGAACCTGCCCAACTACTTGATTTCAGACTTCTGGCACCCAGAACTATACATTTCTGTTTTAAGCTACCAAGTTTTTGGTAATTTATTATAGCACCCTTAGGAAACTAAGACAGGGATTAAGAGTGACTGAAGTTTAGTAAGCTAAAGACAAAGTACATTTTCTTGGAGTATTATTACATTTGATTGGAGTTAGAGAAAATAGCCAGATCATGTTGTGTCTTACAGAAGTGTGGATTTTATTTCAAGTGCTATAGGAAGTCATAGGAGAGTTTATGTGAGAAAATAACATAAGATTTATGTGTTAAAATAATATGCTGATCAAATGTAAATTAGATAGCTAGTGGGAAGCTGCCGCATAGCACAGGGAGATCACCTCTGTGCTTTGTGACCACCTAGAGGGGTGGGATAGGGAGGGTGGGAGAGAGGGTGATGCAAGAGGGAAGAGATATGGGAACATATGTATATGTATAACTGATTCACTTTGTTGTAAAGGAAAAACTAACACACTATTGTAAAACAGTTATACTCCAATAAAGATGTTAAAAAAATAATAATAATATGCTGTATGCTCTTAAAAACTGAGTAGAATAGGACAAGAATTGAAGCAAGGAGAACCTGGTAAGCGGGTAAGCTATTGTAGAAGTCCAGGTGAGAGATGGCGGGAGTTTGGTGTAGAGTCATGGCAACAGAGAAGTAAAGCAGGCTGAGATATATTTTGAAGTTAGGACTGATGACTTACTGATGGATTGAAAGTGCATGATGAGGAAAAATTTTAAATGCCTTCCGAAGTTTTGAGCTGAGCTACTGGGTAGAGATGTTCATGAAATTTACCAAAACGGAGAACACAAGGAAGATAAAAATTGGGGAGGAGTGAGAAAGGAGGATTTTTTTAAACTTTTTATTTTATATTGGAGTATAGCTGATTAACAATGTCGTGGTAGTTTCAGGTGCACAGCAAAGTGACTCAGCCATACATATACATGTATCCATTCTCCCCTAAACTCCCCTTCCATCCAGACTACCACATAACATTGAGCAGAGGTCCCTGTGCTGTACAGTAGGTCCTTGTTGGTTATCCATTTTAAATATAGCAGTGAGTACATGTTGACCCCAAACTCCCTAATTTCCCCCCCACCCTTCCCCCCCCACCAGTAACCATAAGTTTGTTCTCTAAGTCTGTGAGTCTGTTTCTGTTTTGTAAATAAGTTTATTTGTATCATTTATTTTTAGATTCCACATATAAGGGATATCATACGATATTTCTCTTTCTCTGTCTGACTTACTTCATTCAGTATGATAATCTCTAGGTCCATCCATGTTGTTGCAAATGCATTATTTCATTCTTTTTAGTGGCTGAGTAATATTCCATTGTATATATGTACCACATCTTCTTTATCCATTCCTCTGTCGATGGACACTTAGGTGGCTTCCATGTCTTGGCTATTGAAAACAGTGCTGCAATGAACATTGGGGTGCGTGTATACTTTCGGACCATGTTTTTCTCCAGATATATGCCCAGGAGTGCCATAAACAAAATGAAAAGACAACCCACAGAATGGGAGAAAATATTTGCAAACAATGTGACCGACAAGGGATTAATCTCCAAAATATACAAACAGCTCATACAGCTAAATATAAAAAAAAAAAAAACCAATTAAAAAAATGGGCAGAAGACCTAAACAGACGTTTCTCCAAACAAGATATGTAGATGGCCAAAAGGCACATGAAAAGAGGTCCAACATTGCTAATTATTAGAGAAATGCAAATCAAAACTGTAATGAGATATCACCTCACACCAGTCAAAATGGCTATCATCAAAAAATACACAAACAATAAATGCTGGAGAGGGTGTGGAGAGAAGGGAACCTTCCTACACTGTTGGTGGGAATGTAAATCGGTACAGCCACTATGGAGAACAGTATGGAGGTTCCTTAAAAAACTAAAAATAGAGCTACCATATGACCCTGCAGTCCCACTCCTGGGCATATATCAGGAGGATGTTATTTAGCTTGACATATGTGAGTTCTTTACATGGATTGAGATTTAAATTTCAGGGACTTCAGTATGTAAATAATATTTAAAGGCATTGGAATAGTTAAGGTCATCTAGGGAGAGAGTGTAGAAAGAGAGAAGTCCAAGCCAACACTGAAGCAAATTAGAGGAAAATATGCAATATAGGACATTAAATAAGAAGCTTCCTGCTGGAAAATATATGAATGTTTATGAATGTTATGTTATAGAAAGAAACAGAGGTAAGTAGGGAACCAAGTTCTATTCACCTACTGTAGTGAATATAACAGATTTATTTGTATATAAACAAGGGTTTCATGAGTCAAATGATTCAAAGTTTAGGACTGTTTACCTATCTCGAGAAAAATTTTCCTCAGCAATACATTCAGAGTAAGTCTCTGGAATTTCTGTGTTTTTAGTCTTTATGCTACTTTTTACTATTTAAGACAGGAAAAGGAATTACTGAAGCAAATTGCCAATGACATTTTTTTAAATCCACAAATCTAATTCACATTGCTTTTGATAGCTTCTATGAGCAATAAACTTCAATAGTATTTTGTCCTTAATTTCACAGCCAGTTCAAATAGTAAACTTTAAAATTTTTATATGTAAAATCCAAATGAAAAGAAAGGTGGATGTAAACATATAGCCAATCCAAAGTTTGGTTCATCAGTATGGTAGAACTGGTCTTTTACAGTCAGGCCATTTTTACACTTATATACTGTAGAACTGGAATTGACCTTACAAACTGTATGGCTGTATACCTTTACAAATAAAGGAATCAAGATTCAGAAAGACAAATAACCTTCCTGTGGTGGTCATATCTTGTTAGTGGCAGAAGTGGAACTAAGATCACCGGTTTTCTTTTGGCTGGTCAAAGCTGCAACTGTGGAAACCCCTCTTTGGAATTAATCACAAGGGGATGCTGTCTTTAAAAGGCAATATTAGATTTTAGTTTCATTGAGGGAAAGAACAAAGGAGAGAATATTTATTAAATACTGTGATTATATGAGATAGAAATAAAGTCTTAAGAAATGACCCTAAGGTTTAATCCCAATTTTATCACTTTAATAAGTGCTTTGATTTTAGACCAGCTACTTATTCTCACAGAGCATCAGTTTTCTCATCTGTAAAACTAAACCCGCATTTCACTGTTTTGTGAGGATTTATCATAATCCTTTGGTAACTATAATTAAGATTCTGAGCCTCTTGTAGCCTTCAGACATAACGCCATTAAAGTAACACAATTTTGAATCATCACCTTGGAAGCTGGCCTTGATAGGGAGAATCAAGTAGAGCGAAGAGGGAGAAAATAATGAGAAAAGAAAATAGCATTTTTAAGTTTTAGTCATGTACATACAACATTGATACATTGACATTGTATCACGTACATGCCAGAAGATTTGTCTAAGTATTTCTGTTCCACCCTCAACTTTCAGAAGACTCTGCATGCATGTGCCACAAAATGGGTGGAGAGAAACTTCTCTTTGCATTCTTGGACCCTCCCTAGCAATAGACTACTGTAGCTTGTTATACATTGTGAAGAGCCAGGAAAAGGGAGACTGCGAGCTCATAGTTCTACTCCTCCAGCCTCAGTGTTAAGCTGGTTCTGTGCATCAAGCCTCAGGACAGGGTCTTTCTCTACTTCCCTGGACTTTCCCTAGTAGTCTAGAGTTTTGTACCCTCCCTCCAAGGGAGCTGACCTCTGTCTCAAATCAGTAAGTGTTTCCACAAGCTAGTCTCCTGCCCTTCCCCCATGGCAATGGACCTCTTTTTTACATCATTGCAAAGTCCTAGAATTAGGTCGGTTTCTTCCTCCTCTCCTAATGGCAGATGTTTTTTTCCTACTGTCCATGACGGTTAGAAGAGGTGAATTTCTATTCCACTCCCAGTGGCAGCTGACCTTGTCCTGGGAACAAGGAGTGAGAGGATTCTCTGTGCCCTCCCTAGTGGAAGCCAACTTCTGCCTGGGACTTATGGCAGGATTTCCCTTCCTTTCTTTTGCAGACAGATGACTCTTCTTATCAAAGCAGGACAAGAAAGATGTTAGATGCTAAAAGGGTTCTCACCCTTTCCTCAGTGGCAGACACCTTTTTCTGTTTTTATGCCTATCCCCAAGCAGCAGTTGAGCCCATCTTATAAAAAACTGATGGTGGAGCTGGTGCAGGAATTCTGATCTCTCATGATAGCCCACACTAGGCTTTTAAGAATTTGTTAAAATGTGAATTTATTTCTTCTCACCTACTTTTATGACTGCTTTTACTTGTCTCAACAGTTTGAGTATCCTGTGTTTCCTCAGAGGGTCTTGTCAACCTTGAGTATTTGATTTATCTGGTTGCCTTGCATCCTCAGCTCTCTGATTTTTAAAGGAAAAATTATGATGTTTTTAGATCACCTTTTTATACTCATTGTTAGCATAGGAACAATGTTCTCTTAACACTTTCTGTTATCCTAAGTGGAAGTAGAACTCCTCACCCAATTTATTTTATTTTATTTTTTTAAATTTTAATTTAATTTAATTTTATTTTATTTTGGCCATGCTCTGCAGTATGCGGGATCTTAGTGCGGTATGCAGGATCTTAGTTCCCCGACCAGGGATCGACCCTGTGCCCCCTGCAGTGGAATCTCGGAGTCTTAACCACTGGACTGCCAGGGAGGTCTCTCACCCAATTTTTTTTTTATCCAGTATTAGAATTTATTATTCTTCCTTTGGTTGGTTACTAGGTAAACTCTTTACCTAGTACTGATGAGTGATGTGAACAAATAATATAAAATTTTGAACATTATCATGGGCCTTAGAAGGTGAGAGGTAATGCTCTGAGAGACTTGAGGGAACTAAGGGCACTGAAGAAATAGCAAATTCAAACTTCCTACCTCATACTCAAGAAATGAGATTCTTGAAAGAAATGGTGGATTAGAAAAAAAAAAACACAGTCATTATTCATTCTCTGCTTTATATCTTTCCCTCTTTCTCTCTTTTTCTATTTTTTCTCCCCCACATCCTTTCAGCCGCTCCGCGGCATGTGGGATCTTCCTGGACTGGGGCACGAACCCGTGTCCCCTGCATCGGCAGGTAGACTCTCAACCACTGTGCCACCAGGGAAGCCCACTCTTAATTTTTAAAACATCTAAATTCTCAGTAACTGAATTGCTACCACCACAACTTATTTGTACATTTATCATTTTTTAAACAAAAATCTGACTTTAATCCAATGTGAAATAAAATGATCAATAAAAATAAATTTTAAATAACAAATGCATTTTCACTGCTCATTTGATCATTTACAATATGCTGAAGCCGGTACTATATCTTTGAGCACTATACAAATATAGAACAAAACTACTTTCTGTTGGAATTTTTAAATAAAGAGCACCACCTTGTGGGAATATATGCTTATATGTAATGGAAGACAGGAATAATAATTCATTTAAAACACAGTGCTTATAATTTATACTATACTAAATTATTAGCATAGAAATAAAACCTCATGCTTTTTCCTAAGGAAAATTAAAAGATAGAAAGATGGAATTAGAAAAATTTTATTATGCAATCATACATCAATTTTTTTCATATTAAGTGAATCAATAAAAATGCTCTGTAAAATTATAACTAGTAATGATTCCTTTTATAGGAACATCATTTTAGAACTAATTTTTAGCATAACATAATAAATAGCATTATAAGGAACTATTAAGATGACCTGACCCCCAAAAAGCCTTTCTTTAAAAGTAGGGAAACCAGAATTAAGGGAGTGAATTTAGTGTGTCCACAAACTTATGTATAACCAGTGGAGGGCTAGATGTGGTCACGAAAACATCATTCCTGTTTGCCTGACTGGTTTTGATCAATTGTCAGACATTAGAATATAGTAATAGTTCATTGACCAGTACTGGGGAATCCTTCATTGATCTGTACCGGGGAATAGATTACTTAACAAAAGCGAATTTTGTTATCATAATTTTAAAAATACATAACATATAATATACTATTGTCTACTTAAAAATAATACTCATTTTTCTAGAATCTTTCTGTGGCACATTATCCCTATTTTTCTAACAATAGATAATTAATACATCTAGTATTTCATGGAATTTAACTTGAAAAAAACTAAACATTTTTTATGGATTAGATTGATACTGGTTCTTTTAGAGCTTCCACATTTGACATTATTTCATCTCAACTTACTTTCAAAAGTTGGACTAAAGTTTGGTGATATTCCTCTTGCAATTGGGAGCCCAGAGCTGGAAGGTATTTCCTCCTCCCAAATATAAGAAGAACACAGGTTTCATCATCTTGCAAAATCAAACATTGTACTTATGCTTTGGGATTCCAAATCACCTTAACTACTTTTTGATAACAAGTCATATCACTCTTCTATGGTGAAACTGTGGAAGCATAAAATCCATTCTGGTTTTTGTTCTTTTAATGGTTTATTTTTTAAACATGGGATTTCCTCAAGCCAGGTTTTCCCCACCCTGTTCTAACATGTTT
Organism: Kogia breviceps; assembly: GCF_026419965.1. Taxonomy (NCBI): domain Eukaryota; kingdom Metazoa; phylum Chordata; class Mammalia; order Artiodactyla; family Physeteridae; genus Kogia; species Kogia breviceps. The sequence continues at coordinate 67,119,114 of NC_081321.1, read as the reverse complement.
GAGTTGGGCAATTATTTCTAATGAAACTAAGCATCTGACTTTCTTTCTTTCAGTTTGTTAGAATCTTTATATATCCTGATTCTGTTCTTTGCTCCTTATTTCTGTAACTTTGAGTGATAAATATAATTTGTAAATGTGCCTTTGTGTCTTCATATACAGCAACAGCAAACTATAAAGGTTCAGTTACAAAAACTTGGGTCTTGCTTCTGGTGACCAACATTCAGGTGACTCACAATCCAGTTATTCATTCTGATAAGAAACCATCTCACCATCATATCATCCAGCCTGCATGCCCTTATCTTTTCTCCAAAAGCCTCATCTCAGATAATCAAACCCACCAGGATTATTGGACTATAGCAATATTTATCTCTCTATTCTTATAACCAGTTGTAATTCAAATAAATAATTTTACCTGTAGCTATTTTCATTCATAATTTATTATATCTAATTAAAGTTTGACTTTGAAGAACTACTAGTAACAGATTTATTGGATTTTGTATGATTTCAGACGTCATTATACAGGGTAATTCATGGTAGCTTTAGGACAGGAGTCTGTAAATGTATTTTAGTAGTTGAGAGGTCTTTGGTGTTTTTCTTTTAGTTTTTACATGGGCCAGGTGTGTTCAATAGACAGCAGTGGCAGAGGTTTCAATATAGAGAGCAGGGCATGAGAAGTCTCTTGAGACTTTGATTCAGAACTCATACAACCTCATTTCTGGAGCATTCTATGGTCCTCAGTATATCACGTGCCAGTCCAGATTCAAGGAGTAGGTAACTGTACTCCACTTGTTAGTGGGTGGATCTGCAAAAAAATTGTGGTCACTTCTGTTATCTACCACAACCAGACTTGTAACCATGGATGTGGAAATGGTACTCTTTTTGGGTTCCTGGACCACATTCCAATATGCGTGTGTGGGGGGGGGGATGTCTGATAATTTAATTTAGTTTTGACACTATCCAGAGATAGCATCAGATTCCACAGGTTGAGGGCTCAGTCACATAAGACCCCACCCCCCACACCAGATACACACACACACACACACACACACACACACACAGATACACACACACACTCTTACACATTTTCAGACACCAGTCAGTTATAAGCTCTGGCTAAATAACCTGTGCTTCTGACCAATAGGCTACAGATTAGAGGTTCCAGGAGCCCCCTCCTTGAGTTTGATTAATTTGCTAGAGTGGCTCAGCAAACCTGTTTATTCACTAGATTACTATTTATTATAAAAAGCTATAACTCAGGAGCAACCACACGGAATAGATACATAGGGCAAAGCATGAAGAAATGGTGCGGAGTTTCCATGCCCTCTCCAGGTGCACCACTTTCCCTGAATCTCCACTTGTTCACCAACTGGGGAGCTCTCCAAACTGTGTCCTTTTGGGTTTTCATAGAGGCTTTATTACATAGTCATGATTGATTAACTGCTTGGCCATTGGTGACTGAACTCAATGTCCAGCCCCCTCACCCCTCCTTGGAGGTCAGTGGGTGGGATTGAAAATTCAGATCCTCTAATTACTTGGTTGGTTCCACTGGCAACCAGTCCCCTTTCTTAGGAGCTATCCAAAAGTCACCTCATTAACATAACACTTTATCACTCTCCACACTTAGGAAATTACAAGGGTGTTGGGAGCTGTGAGCGAGGAATCACAGAAAGACCAAAATGTATATGAGTAATATATTTTGGTCATCTGAATGACCAAATATATACATATATATATTTCTTCTTTTTCACAGTATCACCATACACACTGTGAGACAATAATCAATGGGACCTGGAATCAGAGAAATAATTGAAGAAGGGAGAAAAGTCAGATAAAATCATTTGACCTAAGTGACTTTGTTAATGAGAAGCAACATAATTTACGTGCTTAAAGATTTGCAGTAAAGTTGACTTGGATTAAAAGTCTGTTTAACTTTATCACTAATTCCATTCCCTAAAAACTGACTTTAGACATGTCAGTTATTTTCTATAAGTTCTGATTTGTTTCTTCATTTGCAAGAAACTGGAAATGATAATAGCTGCCTCATTAGGTGATTGGTCGGATTAAATGAAATCATGAAAGTAAAGTGCATAACTGAACTATATGCTTGATAGAGTAAGGGCTCAAAAAATGTCATTAGTATATTATTTGTAGAATTAATAATTTCCTTAGTAGTATTATGAAGAGTGTCCTTATTACAACAAAACACATATCAGAAAGAAAACTCATTTGAAAGTAATCTGTTTTGGACAAGGTGTGATTGTATTATCAATGGAAATAGTTGCTGGGGCATTGAAAATTTAAAACTGGGGTTTTAGATGGAAATCACAGATAGAAATGTCCATATAGAGATGACATTTGAAACCTTGGGAATGAAGGATTGGAGCAAAGATCTGTACAAGAAAAAGAACAGGCAGCCAAAACTAAATATTTAGGAATTTAGAAGATTAGATTATGATTAATTTGGCAAGTTTGATCAAATATATAGGATAACATGGTATTTTTGTTGCTGTTTGCTCTCCTGGCACTAATTTTTGCTCATCATGTTTCCAGTCATTGGCATTGTCACCAACTGTTAGAATCCTTTTCCTCTGTAAGGACATTTCATACATCCCCAGCTTTCCATGCTTAATGATCTGAGCCTGAAGCATAGAGTAGGTGAATAATAATAGCTCAAGAAATATTTTAATTTAATAAAAGAGAAGATGTAAGTTTCAGAATATAAATAATATTCCAAAAATGTTATGATAGTCCTTCATATTGCAAAAACATTCAATTTAAATGTACCTAACCATATATATCTGTATGTAATCATGTTCACATTCAAGGATTATCTGTCATATCTAAGTTTCCCCTAAACTCAAAACTCAAGTATTTATTTTAAAAAAATAGTTATTCCTGGTAGTTGAATATAAAATTAAAAGTACCAGGTACAAATGGTAGTAACTAATTGCAATTGATACAGGAAAACATGGAATCATCTGGTTCTTTGAAAAACAACCTCACATTCATTTTATTAATGGCTCAACATAGGGCAGAATATTGTCCGGATTATGAACAATTTTGGACTCCTATATAGTTATTATAATCTTAGTGTGAACTCATTTTTAATTGAAGTCTAGTTGATTTACAATGTTGTGTTAGTTCAGGTGTACAGCAAAGTGATTCAGTTATACATATATATATATTACTTTTCAGATTCTTTTCCATTATATGTTATTACAAGTGTGAAATCTTTAGTGAAATATTATGACAGTTTCCAGTTCTATATAATAGACATTTACTGAGCATATATTCTGTGAAGGATGTTCTTCTTTATCAATTAAGAAAACATTTATAACCTTTGTGTGAAACACATATACTTTAACTTTCTTAGTTTAAATCCAGAAATATTTTCCAGCATTAGTAAAACCTGTTGTGACTGCATAATGTATTATATTTTATTGCTGACTTTAGGAAAACTAAATTTTTCAACTGAGTAGACATTCTTTATAAGTGTGGTTAGGGGGAAAATGTGTGTTTGAGTCGTGCTAGATGTGGGAGGGGATGTAGGTGGTTGTATTTTATTTTTCTAGGCTGTAGGCGTTATGTTGATATGTTGAGGATATTTCAAGACTCAGGAGTGAATGTTCTATTGTAGTTTCTATTTTCTTTTGTCAGAGATCTGCTGAATGTTGTTTTTGTTGCAGGTGGTATTTGGAAATTTGATCCAAAGGAACATGTTTTAAGAGAAAAAAAGTGGGGGAAAACTGATACCAGTCAAACCTACTCCTACACTACTCATCTGGTAGTTGTTATTGCTTTTGTAGTTTTATTTTGTTTCCTCATGAGGCACATAGTGATGAACAAGATTGTTGGCTTTCCTATTTGACACACTAAGGGCTTTGACAATTCCCTTGCTAATAAGTACTTCCTTCAAAGGAGAGAAGAGAAAAGCCACAGGAAGCTAGGGAAGAAATATGGGAAGGAGTCTCCAAAATATATTGAAGTGAGGAAGAAAATTTAAGACAATAAAAAGAAAAAATTGGAACTGCAGTTTTCATCTCATCATATTAAATATGGAGCTCTAAGAAATCTTTGCATAGAGACTCCACATTTATACGATGATTATCATCCTGGATAGATCATATGTGGGTGAAATGAATTAGACAAACATTGCTCCAAGACCCATCCTCAGCTCTCTACTTATCTCTCTCCATAAAATCATCCAAACTTGTGACTCCAAGTATAGCTTTAAAAATTATCTATCTCTATAAAGATAAATTTCTCTCAACATATGATATTTATTACTTATTATTGATTACTTATGTTTTTCCTGAGTTCTAGATCCACTTTACAACTTGCATGTCACAAACACCTCAAGTACAAATCCAGTATTGCCATCATTTTTTCCTCCTATATTTTATATTTCAGTAAATGGTTCTACCACCAAGTCAAGTGCTTCAGTTCAACACTTAAATATCATTCTTGAATCTTTCTGTATCCTGAACTACTCTTTCATCACCAACTTCCACCAATGGACTCTCCAATTTCCAACAATTAAATCTTTAAAATACATCTCAAACCCACACATTCCCTTTTCACTGTTAGAACCCTGGTCCCAATCACTGCTATCTCTCAATTGGACCTCTGCAACAGCCTCCTCATTAGATTCCTTACACACAGCTTCACTCCCTCAAATTGTTCTCTAACTTCTACAGTAAGTGGCCCTGTGACATGTAAATCTGATCACAGCATAGCTGCAATGGAATACAGGAAGAAGTGAGGTGGATCACTGGAGATGATAGTCAAATACTTAAATTCTTATAGCTGGGCTTTAGAAAATCAGGCAGTTACTGCTGATGAAAGATCAAGCATTGCCATATGAGCATGAGTGTCAGAGACAAACTAACAGAGGCAAGGACCCTGAAAAACCTAAAAAATCAGGTTGTTGAATGCATTTCCTGTCACTTTTCAAGCCACTAAGAATGGCAATAGGAGTAGGTGGAGAACCTGGACTTCTGCCCCTACCTGGAATTAATGGGGCAGCAACCACTTCACCCACTGGAGTAGTCAATGGAGGCTTGCTAAAACATAAAATTCAAATAAGATTCAGGATTCATAACATAATACCCCAAATGTCCAGGTTTCAATAGGAAATTACTAGCATAGCAAGAATGAGGGAGAGTTCAAACTGAATGAGAAATGACAATCAACAGACATCAATCCTAAGATGGCACAATTGTTAGAATTATCTGTAAAGGATTTCAAAGCAGCCACCATTAAAATGCTTCAATGAGCAACTATAAACATGCTTGAAAAAATAAAGTCTCAGCAAAGGAATATAAAGTTTCATCAAAGTAGTAGAGGATATAAACGGAACCAAATGGAAATTTTAGACCTGAAAAGTACAATAACAAAAATAAAAACTCAATGGCTGGGCTCAACAGCAGAATGGAGAAGGCGGAGGAAAGAATCACAGAATTTGGAGATTTAAAAGAAATAGAAATCACCTAATCTGAAAAAAATAATAAATAAACTGAAAAACAACATAGTCTCACACACATATGGAACTGAAACTAAATCTCTATCATTAATGTCAATGCAGTCGTAAAAAAGAAAAGAGAAAGAAGGTGGGCTGGAAATGTCTTCTGAGAAATATTAGCTGAAAATTCCCCATTTTCCCATTCTAGTCAAATTTCTGAAAACAAATACAAAGAAAAAATCTTGAAAGCAACCAGAGAGAAATGACATGTTATCTATAGGAAAAAATCAATTCAGACGATAGTGGAATTTCATCAAAAACCTTAGATGTCAGAAGAAAGTGGTGTAGTATTTTTTTTTTTTTTAATGCTGAAAGGAAAGATATGTCAACACAATCTTATATCCAGTGCAAATACCCTTTAAAAATGCAGGGGATAATCAAGAAATTCTCAGATGAGAGCAAAGTAAGAGAATTTGGCACCCATAGACCTACTCTAAAAGAATGTCTAAAGGAAATTCTCTAAACAGAAAGGAAATAATAAAAGAAGGAAACTTGGAACATCAGGAAAGAAGAAAAAACATGGAAGGCGGATAAATATAGACTTTCCTTCTACTCTTGAGTTTTCAAAATTATGTTTGATGGATGAAATAAAATTATTACACTGTCTAATGTGGTTCTCAAAACTAATTATGACAAGTAATGTTTATGAAAATCGTATTATAATGTACAGCAATTCCTTAAAGGAAAAATACTTCACTTTTCTCCACAAGAGGGCAGTGCAAGAGCCTCTGGGGGCTCTTGTTTCAACTGTGGAGAATTAATGTGTATGACATGAAAATGACTCAATTTCAAAAAGTTATTAAACAGCTTTCCCTGCTCTGGGGAAGAGCCAAGTTACATTTGGATTGGACCACTTCATCAAGTCACCTGAAGACCAGAAATATGCCCTTTGCTCTAAAGAATACAAAATGAAAGCTTAAACATGTTTTCATTCCACAAAAGAAGCTTATAGAAATCATTCTGGCTATGAAAAATGGGAATAGTTAGCTGCAGCAGGAACATTCAAAGAAAGAATGGAGACTTTTTGCCTTATACATAATTTTAAACCCTTAACTATAAAATTCATATTGCAAGCTACAAAACGATGCCAACCTTCAAACCAACAATTTATGTAGAGCAGCTCATGAGAACAAAACCCACTATTAAAAAGATTACAGACATTTCTAGAAATGAAAAAAGCTCCAACTTCTATTTGCATTCATACTTGGTGTGACAGGGCACAAAAACTGCTTTACTGAAAAAACAAATGGTAACATTTTACTTATATTTCAAGCCATTCCAAAGTGAATACCAGCTTACCACAGAGAGTACCTGTAAATAGATTTTTTACTTCCAAGTTTTGCTAAAGAGTCCAGCAGAGTTTTAAGTACCTGGTTCTCTCATTTGGGGCATATATTTTCCTGAGATCCCAGTAAAAATAGAAACAGTCCCTCTATTACCCCCCACAAAACACACAGCCACAAAACAAAAATAAAATTACCTTAGATATCATCATAATAAGTGATTATGGCTAATTTTACATTCTTCTATCTTGTTTAATAGTTTCCATTGTCTCATTATCTTTGTCTATTTAATTATACAGTTTTCATCTGTATAAATGTGTGATCTTTAGTTTATTAAATTTCTTTCCTTTGATAATAAAATTCCTCCTGCCTGAAATGCTTATTTAAAAGTCACCTCCTCTGGGAAACCTCTGCAAGTATTTTCTTGCTGTCCTTCAAGAAAAAGAAAAAATGAAGAAGAAGAAGAAGAAAAAAAAACCAAAACATCCTAACCTAACCATGACTATAGCACTTGTTCTTTTAGCTGAGTACCTAGGTGACTGAGCATCACATTGTATTAGAGTTGTTTGCATATCTGCTTTCCACAAGGTTGTCAGAAACTGGAAGGTGAGGACAATGAGAAAGTTTTCACCAAATCTCCTGTACCTGGCCCAGTACCCAGCACAGGACTCCATTGTCTGGTTTAGTAAATATTTCCTGTATTTTCTGTTAATGAATACTTTCAAGAGTTGTATTTTGATAAGAAGTCTACATTAGCACCATGTAAAAACACCTGTAGACAAATATACGATATCGCTTATATGTGGAATCTAAAAAATCAGATACAAATGAACCTATTTACAAAACAGAAATAGACCCACAGACAGAAAACAAACTTATGGTTACCAAAGGGGACATGTGGGGGAGGGATAAATGAGGAGTTTGGGATTCACATATACACACTACTATATATAAAACAAATAAACAACAAGGACCTACTATACAGCACAAGGAACTGTACTCAATATTTTGTAGTAACCTGTAAGCTTACTACAGAGAATCTGAAAAAGAATATATATGTATACATATATATATATACACACACACACACACACACACGTATATACCATATATATGTATATATATGTGTGTGTATATATATATATATATATAGCCGAATCACTGTGCTGTACACCTAAAACTAACACAACATTGTAAATCAACTATACTTCAATTTTTTAAAAAACACGTGTAAAAAAGATGGTTCTAAGAATGCTAGTCATATATACGTGAATAAGGACTGTGTTATTTCATTGAAGAAAAATGTGCTCACCACACTGTGGTGTATGCAATATATTATGTAAAGGCACATGTATTAAAGATATTTTCTAGGAGAAAATAGAAATATATTATAAAAAACCTACTTCTTGTACATTTTAATGGTTTACAACAGTAGAAACATATGGCCTAAATGAACATAGTGTGTGTCCCTAATAATGGACACAACTATTATTCAGTATATATTTGACTCATTCTTGACTTAACATTGCTGATATTTATAATTAACATGTACTGAATAGTTAGTTATCCTGTACCAGATAATGTGCCAAATCCCTAAGGCATTATGTCATGTCATTAAGTCATGTTTCTAACTTATGAGGCAAATACTATGTTACTACTGTTTTACATGTGAAGAGGGTTGTTGGGACATTGTAACTAGAACAGGTGAGAGCCAGAAATGGATATCAGGTCTGTCAGGAATGAAGTCTTTGCCACTGAACACACTTCTACACTGCTTAAATGTTTAGGAGCCATCGTAATGCAGTATTGGAATGAAAGTGTTTATGGAAGCATAAACACTGAATAGTAGACATTGTGGTAATTATGTTGTAACTTGGCTGAGATGATATCTTCCAAATTAAAATTCAACAATTCATGAGTTAGATATCACCAGAAAAATGTTGAAAAAGAATGAAAAACAATTTTGAATTTTGCCTTTTGCTTCTGTCTTTTTATATAACAATTTTATAATTTCATACAATATTATCATTTGTTTTCCCTTCATTTTAACATACCATTGACCTTTGGGTTGGGTGAGGTAGAGGATTATTCTAGTGTGTGTGTGTGTGTGTGTGTGTGTGTGTGTGTGTGTGCGTGCGTGCACACACACACACCACATCTTCTTTATCCATTTACCTGTTGATGGACACTTAGTTTGTGTCCATATCTTTTTTTTGATATTGAATTGTATAAGCTGTTTATATATTTTGGATATTAACCCCTTATGGGTTATATTATTTGCAAGTATTTTCTCCCATTCAGTAGGTTGTTTTTTTGTATTGTCCATGGTTTCCTTTGCTGTGCAAAAGCTTTTAAATTTAATTAGGTCCCATTTCTTTATTTTTGCTGTTATTTCTTTTGTCTTAGGAGACAGATCCAAAAAAATGTTGCTATGATTTATGTCAAAGAGTGTTCTGCTTATGTTTTCTAGGAGTTTTAAACGTACTAGAGATTAATCAGCTTTTTTAAAAAAACTTTACATCTAAAAAAATTTTTTTAAATTATGCATAGGTTTTAAATCCATCGTTAAATCATATATTAAAGCTCATTCAATGAATATGCATTTTATTGGTGTAACTGATACATGATAAAATCACTATATATAAATATATCTCCTCAGATCTATGTTATGTATATATTTACAAAGCTTATATGATTTAATTTATGTCCATTTCTGATCCTGATATTAGCCACAGAGCTTGTTTTACCTTTCTTCTTGGCATATATCCCTTCTGGAAGAGGTAGAAAGGTCAACTAATTTAGTTTACCCTGGGGAGCCTGCTCAGCCTCCCTTTGCCTGGGGTCCTTTTCCTCCATTCTGTTGGCTCTGGGCGACACCTTGCTATTCTAGCACAGAGAACAACAGGGGACTGTAAACACTGTGTGTCATTGAATCCCTTTGCTCTGAAAAGAACTATCTCTGAAGCCTGCAAATGGGATCAGGAGGCAGCAGCTTCAGAAAATGAGAACTCAATAGAATTTTGCCTTGCATTCTAGAAGTCAGGTGGAGAAGGTAAAAACAAGAACAGAGCTGTTGATTGCTAGTTAGTTCTTGTGAATGGGGTGTAGTCACATCTGAAATAGATGTTAGTCAAGATCATCTGGCTCAAATTTCTCTCTTTGCAAATCAGGAAACTGAGGCTGAGAAAGCTTAAATAGCCAGCCCAGGATCAATACATATTTAACAGCTTAAGTGCCTGATAGCATAGTGGTATTATTTTAAGCTGTCTTTGAGAATAAAAGTGCTTTACTAAGTATGTTAGATAACCAGGAAGAAATTCTTTTTAATAGCAATAGTAGTACTTTTCTAATAGTAATCTTAGATATTACTATTATATTCTAAAATTTCTTTCTTCTGAAAATTATATTAAAGATAGGACTAAAACTTTATTTTATGAAATTAAACCATTATTTTAGCTTTATGGATCAATGAATGTTCATGGTTTAAAACTAATAAATAACCATATCAAACCTTCTTTTACTTATTATATTTCTTGAATAATTTTACTGCAGCCAACAGTGAATTTTCAGAAATAAATATTTTGCTTATAATTCAAATGGAAGAATATTCATGGGTATTTTATCATTAAATGTTATAAAATGAATATTCAGATATTAATAAAACCTCAAGGCATTTACCAGATAGAACAAAACAAAATATATAGTATTTTCGTTTTGTTGTTCGTAGCATCATATATGGCCACAAGAGGGCAATCTATGAAAATAATTGAAATTCCAAGGACCACCTCAGCAGCATTTAATGTGTGGATGTTATAAGTTATCTTTGATCATGAATTTAGTATTATTGTCAGAATATATAAAAGGGTACCATTTTAACTATATAGTATTTAATTTTTTTTCAAACTTGGAAATGAAGACAAATTAAGCTACATATTTTCCTTTAGGTTGTGATGTTTACAGCTATGCAATTGATACATCCCATGTGTGACACCAGAATAAGATTACACCCTTCTCGTAATGATGTAGTGGAAAAACAGTTGTAATGAACAGCCAGTACTGTCCTAGGAGAGTGACCGTCTTTCAGTGATCAAAATGACTCTAATTTTTAGATTGTCAAGGATTTTGGTGACCCTTGCCTAATCACTGATAATCTGTTTTCAAGCACATCATATAAGACCTAAGGCAACAAAGGATCCCTTATAGATTAAGATCTATTTTGAGAGGTAAAAGTGGATTGATTAGTATTGTCTAGATCCCTATGACTCAAGGTAACGTAGCATAAAATAAGTACTTTCTTTACTAGGATCAAAGAGGAAAAAAGGGTTTAGAGATTAAAGAAAGATTTGTTATACTGAGTACTTCAAAAATCTCTGCCCATGCTAACCTCCCACCCAACAAATTCCCAAAATAATGCATATCATTCAAAATGTATGCTTTTGTTCCCAGGGAAATAATGCAACAGAGTTTCCCAATTGAATTTCTGGAAGCAGGTGTTCTTTATGATAGCATCACCTTAATTCCTGCCAAGAACATAATGTTCAGAACACATTCCAGTTCTATTTGTTTCATTATTGTTTGCAGTACTCTGCCCATTCTACCCTACATAACTGCAGGGCGACTCAAACAGCTCGGCAGAATTTCTGTTTCTATCCAACATTGTGTCTATTGGGTTAAATGCCTTAATTTTTAAGAGTATGTGATTTTTTTAATTTAATAAGGATGTAATAATAATACTGGATTAAATATTTTCTGGAATTATATTTTTGTGGTCCCTCACACCATGTAAATTTGAGATTTTATGAGTTGAAATAGGCTACATTAGTAGAAAGCATCCCTTTGATGTGCAATGGAAAAAGCTTGAAAATAGCTTCTTTTTCAATTTACAGAGAAGAATTCTTTCAGGTAGCTTTAAAGCCCTTTTTGACCTAGGATAAGTCCTCTCCACATGCTTTAATGTTCCTGTAGTAGGTAAGATGTGTACATTACATTTACAAACTTTCTGTAAATGGTATCAGCATGAATTTATAATCTAACTTAGAAAAGGAGTACAAAATCTAGTGTTAAATATCCTGCTACGGGAACTGGACATTTCTCTCAATTAAAGCTCTATGTTTGGGTTTTTAATGAAATCTGAGAATGATTGCTATTAAGAATTGGTCCTCCCTCTTTCTGTGACTTATGCATCACATTTCTCTCTATCACAAACAGCTAAGGTATAGCACATAAAAGGATTATGGGGAGTAAAAATAAAAGAGAGAAAGAATCAGGAAATAGCAATAATACTTAGAAAAATACTGGAGAATAATAGAAATATAAATGAAATCAATAAATCTTTTATTTTACTACCTGTAATGGTAGTTTTTTCCAAATAAGATGTTCAAATACAATCTTCTCAAGAACTCTCTCAGGTATATGTTATTGTAGCCAGTTTACAGCCTCAGAAACCATGACTTTAAAAGCCAAGAATCTTGCCCAGGGACACAAAATAGCCGCTATACAAAGTATCAGAGCCAGGATTCAACTCATGCCATCTGAATCCAAGCCAGGTGTTTTATTTTTTGGCCCTTGTGAAAATTTTTAATGACCATTACTGAATTACCAGAACACTAGAGATCAACAAATTTCCTGGCCTAATAGAAGAAGTTGAGAGAGAAAGGATATAAAAGGAGGAAAAATAGTGGAAGAGCAAAAAAGAGGAAAAGTTTGCCAGGACTGGAGATGGAGAGTGCTGGGCTCTGTACCTGAGTGGCGCCAGAGCATAGTGGAGAGATAGAAGCCACTTCTCTACACATATGCTCCTACTCACCTGCATCCCATCCTGAACCCTGCTCTACACATGTGTTGTCAGCTCTCATGGTCTGTGCATAAGCTGTGTATCACCCTCTCACCAAATGTGATAAGGCTTCCTCTCAGATATGTCAGTCAACTTTGGCTGAATTTTGAAAGCTCTTCGGGGCTCTTTTTTTCAGGCTCCTTTTTTTTTTTTTTTTTTTTTTTTTAAAGCTGGGAGATTTTTGCTAAATCTGACCAAGGAACCTTGCAAGGAAGATAATGTCATGACATTAATGTATCTATAATACCACCTAAGGTTTTTAATACACAGCCTTCAGCTCTTTCCTATGACATTAATGTATCTGTAATACCACCTAAGGTTTTTAATACACAGCCTTCAGCTCTTTCCTATCACACTGAGTTTCCCTGTGTTCATGGCGTGCCATCCGAAGGGAGTTCAAATTTCAGTAATGAATCTGAGGGCAAGCATAATTTTTCTTGCTAAATTTCTTGTTTCAAAATGTAAATATAGTCTTTGAATTCCTCATTCACAGCTCTTTCCAAGTGCTTAGGACATGTCCATGCAAATTGGACATATTACAGACAACCTTGACGTATCACAGTTATGGAGAATGATAAGCTTAGGCCCCAACCGTAACCCTAGTTAAAGTGTATAAGTACACAGTAGTGACATGTCCCACACTGTCATGAGCTTTTATTTAACTGACCATAGTTTTGAGCCAAGTTTCTCTATGACACAGGACAGCTCTTTGCAAGACAGTGGTGAGCATGGGGTAAATTCTAGTACCACTTCAGACAGTGATTAATTTATATGAACAACATCATAGCATCATTACCTCTATGCTTTAACAGAGTTAATGTCATTCTACATGAAATTTGCCCAATTATTCACATTTTAACTGAATATTTAAGTTACTCAAGTGTTTTGTTCATAAGGTAGCTCATTGCAAGATGGCCTAACCTCCCTCACTTTTGCAAGTTGATGTCATATTTAACATATGAAAAGACTTTAAAATTTATATAACCTGTATCTTAGAAGTTGTTACTTCTATCAAAATTTTGTGAAAGGCCAAAACCAGTAAAGAGTTTGTTATTGTCTAAATTCTCATTGTTGTCTCTGGTAGAATTTGAGGGGGAAACCTTTAAGATATTTCATCATCATCCTTATCATGATTAGATATTATATAGAAAATGGTGACTTGGGACAAGTGCTAAGCAATGTACAGATTATAGGATTGGCCTGGCTCGGAACCTAAGAAATTAATAATTAAAAAATAGGGTATACAGAAAGTAACAGTCATATATCTACTCTATATTTTTTGGATTTGCAAGTTGGCATGTGATTGTCAACTACTAGGAAGAGTGTATTTTGACCTTTAGTGTTTGTAGAGATGAAGATCCATTTTTCAACCTACCTGTCTCTTCCATTGAACCTGTTCCTTCCTATTCACTGTTTCACATGGAATCTTTTCCCTTGGCAAGGGGAAGATATATATATATATTTTTGTGTGTGTGTGTGATATGCGGGCCTCTCACTGTTGTGGCCTCTCCCGTTGCGAAGCACAGGCTCCGGACGCGCAGGCTCAGCGGCCATGGCTCACAGACCCAGCCGCTCGGCGGCATGTGGGATCTTCCCAGACCGGGGCACGAACCCGTGTCCCCTGCATCGGCAGGCGGATTCTCAACCACTGCGCCACCAGGGAAGCCAAGGGAAGATATATTAATCACAATAACCAATTAGTGCAAAATAATAGGTGATTCAATATAAAGGATTATTGGTGTTCTGATCAAGAAAATAGTGAATATTGTTTTAGGTTGTATGTCTGTGTGTTTTTTATTATTCATTTTATGCAGCTATTTGAGTAGTGCCCAAAATTTAGCTGACTTGTTTACAGGAGATAAAAGAGTACTAAGTAAAATTTGCCTTTTTTAACCCCAATATCACAGTCTTACTTTCATCACATCTTACGTGGAAAAGGATGTGGTTAACACTTCTCTATTCAAAATAGACTCCAAACTCAAAAACATGATGTCTTTAGCAGCACATAATAATTTCCATTTCCACAAAAACTTTCTTGGTGTCCTGATTTATCTAACTTGAATTCTACTTTTTAAAGTATTCTTGTATAAGTTTTTTAAACTAACATGTATAACACAGGCTATTTATCCTGATGTCTATGGTTCTTCATAACAATACAAAAATTAGAAATCTTTTAAATTAACCGTTCAATAGATATTGTTTCAAACATTGAGGCATAGAAAATATAGTGGTGAATAAGGATCTTTACTTTCATGAGGCTTACAGTCTTAATTTATAGGTGAAAATACAAAAATACAGATTTGTCTGTCACATTTTTTGATTCAACTGTCAATATATTAATGCTAAAGGTTAGTAAGCCATTATACATGCTGTTTAAAAGAACTGACAGTGAATTGAGGGTGATGAATATACAAATAAGTCTAATTTAAGAAATACAGTTACAAGCCTTCTAATAAAACTATAAACAGAATCATCTGGGAGTATATGAGAGGAAGAAATTATACCACTGTGGCTGGAGGTTTGTATACAATAATGAATAATTATTATGTGAACATTTATATTTTATATCAAATGAATAATTACAACATAGTAATAACACAAGGATGATTGCACCTGTGATAAACTTATTTAGGATGCTAGATTTTCCTTTTCTCTTTCCCATTTTACACACACACAGACACACACATAGAGTCCTTTTAAGAAATCAAAGTTGAATACTCATTTCTCTTTTGGATCACCTGCAAGCTGAATTTTAACCAACCCTGTGGTTCTTTTTGCTTGTATACTTTTTGGTTTTGTTTGGTTTTAACTACTTTGGCCTACTTATAGTCTGAGTGGAAAAACCTTATGCCACCTAACCATGTTTTAAAGCTTTTCCTCCTTCCTGAATCACCCCTGATGATTACTGGATTAGGTAAAATTAGAAAAATCAGTTTCTTCAGAATCAGGGACATAGAGAACAGACTGGTAGTTGCCAAGGGGGACAGGGGAGGGGGAGGGATGGAGTGGGAGATTGGGGTTAGCAGATGTAAGCTTTTATATATAGAATGGATAAACAAAAATGTCCTACTGTATAGCACAGAGAACTATATTCAGTATCCTGTGATAAACCATAATGGAAAAAAAAAATTTTTTAATTGTATATATATGTATAACTGAATCACTTTGCTGTACAGCAGAAACTAACACAACACTGTAAATCAATTATACTTCAATAAAAAATATTAAAACTGAAAAAAAAGAAAAATTAGTTCCTTAATTTTTATGGTTTTTTTTTTTTTTTTGATTACCAAATACTGTTATCTTTCTATTTTCACCAAAAACTCAGTGTGTTATTTATATATTGGGAATAACTAATGTCCTTTTTTTTTTCTAAAGAGTGAATATATATTTTGGGGCCTCCTACCTGTGCACGTCTACAATTCTACTATGCAAAGTAGCTTGTTTAAAATGGACATTTTACTGACTTCCAGAGAATAGTGTTGTCACTTTGGTTTGTGTATGTTAACTGGTCTTCATTCATTCAATAAATAGTCATTGAGTTGTAACTTTATGTGAGGCACTGTTCTAAGCCTTAAGGTTACAGCAATGAGCAAAACAAAATTCCCTCCCATTATATAATTTACATAATTCTAGTAGGAGGAGAAAATGAGTGAGTTTCATTCCTTGTCATGTGTTTTTGTATCAAATTTATATAAGAAAATGTCCAGATACATATCTTAGTCATCAGGACATTTGTTCTTCATTCAAATGTCTGGTCTTAGGAACTTTACCCACATATCCACCGGATACAATTGTGAATATACTGGATATACAATCTGAAAACAGGTGGTAGTGGGAGTCTTATATTGTAAATGTAAGTTACTCTGACATCTTTGGCAGATCATTTCACTGCTCACATTTGTAAACTAGTGATATATCTTTCAGCCTTAGACAGAAAAAATAATGTCCCAATTCTATGTAGTAGATGGATGAGGTTAATGCTATATCATTTTAAGCCATTAAAACTGCCTAAGTTCCTCATCACTTTAATCAGCATTTATAAATAGCAGTTTGAATTTCTCATGACACTTATTCCTTATTATCTACTCTTTGAAATTAGTTCATGCATTTTGAGTGTCTCTATTTTCATTGTTTTGAATACTTCCTGAAAGTCCTGTATCTATAAATAAGTTGGAATATTCTTCTTAAGGGACCCTACAAGATTGCTTTTCTATTCACATTTACACCTAGTGCTTGCAGGGAGGCTAATCTCCCATTTGATTAAAATAGATTGATATTGGATGCAATTGGAGGTTCATTATCAAGCGTGCTCTTCATTGCAACTTCTGTCTTTCCAGAGTTAGTTGTGGAAGAGCATATTCACTGTCTTGTTTTCCTTTTGTTTTAAAAAACTTTTAAATGCATTTTTACCCCCTTACCTTAGAGTTAATATGTTCCTGAAATGGATAAAACTTCACTGTATATACGTATTCTTATTCACATCAGTTTTATTTTCTTCTAGACTATACATCTCTCTTTCTTTAAATTATAATTTACTTAACATTATTGCTAGATGACCCTGGTTGTCCCCAGTATGTTTTCTTTAGTTTTGGAGGTTTTGTAACTGAGATGTCATAATTCTGCGGGAAAATACAAAGTATTGACAACCTGGGCTCAGTCTATTCTATCTGGTCCATTTTCCCCAGACTTTCCCTGACTGCTTCAAATGCCAATTTTTTTCATCTCTGACCTGCTTTCTTTTTAAGCTTCTGCCAGTGCTTTTAAGCCATGTTTACCAGGACTCTAGGACTGTGTCAAGATGCCCCAAGGTCAGTCCAACAGGGACTATGAACGCAGGTCTCTGATTCTCCTACCTCTGCCTCAAAGAAAACCCACTCTTGTATATCTTATATTGTGGGCTTCCACATTTAATTTTATTTAGCATACACTCTTCCACTTAGAAAAAAGTTTAAATTACTAGTTACTGGATTATATCAACATTTTACTCAAAGAATCTATATTATACCCCTTAGCACTGACATCTAGCCCTCCAGATTATTTTGGTGTTGGTGTTGAACTCTATATCAAATTGCAATCACATGTTGTTTATTGTTATATTCCCATCCTGACCTTCCACTAAAGTCAGAATAGGACAATAATTATGTGATAATTTGTCACTTCATTGGTCACCACTGTGGGTTTATGTGACCTGGTTGGCCAGGAAAAGGTCACCTTCTTTTTCAATCCACCTGGCTTGTTGTCCAAGTTATCAGCCAGGACAAAAGCCTCCCCAATCTAGATAGGAGGCTCTTGCTTTAAGCGGGAGCATGAGAGTGGGCTGCTCCACCAGTGAAACACCAATCCTAGTGTGATGTTTACTGGCGCCTCCTTTTAGCTCCCTTTAGCTTTTAGCCTTTTAGCTTCTTTTGCTGGTCCTTCCTCATTTCACTGGATTCTGTAATATTGGAGTGCTGGAAGATTCTCTCTCTACATTTACTCCTATACACTTAAGCCTATACACTGAAGACTCCCAAATTTATAGTTCTTTCCAGGATTCGCCATTGAAATCCAAGCTCCTGTGTCCAACTACCTCCTTGACATATATCCTCATGAATGTCTAATAGATATCTAAAACTCAACATGTTGAAAACTGTGCTCTGGATGGTCCTTACAAACCTGATCCAACCATAATCTTCCCGAGTTTTGCTTGTCTCCTATTTCCTTCACATCCTAATCTACCTTCAAAATATTTTTAGAGTCCAGCTAGGTCTCACCAACTTCCTCACTAACACGTGAGCCACCATCTGCGTTTACCTGCTCAGCCTCCTAGCTTGTTTTCCTTGTTCCACTCTAACCACCCCTCGCCATGCTTTTTTCTCAACCCACCAGTTTTGAATGGTGACTTAACTCAAAAGAAGCAGTGTGATGATGTTCACAAACAATCTTTGTGTTTTGATTTTTATAATTATATACATATGTATATATATGCAAGTTTGTTAATAATTAAAGATGCTTTGTTAAAAAAAATTATATCCGTCTTCTGAATTGTTGTATCCTCAGTGCTTACTGCAAAAGTTAGAATGTTATAAGCACTCAATTAACAATTGTTGAATTAATGAGTGAGGGATCTCATTTAGAGAAGTTTGGCAGGTTGTTGTTATCTATAAAAGTGCCATGGGCATAAAAAGCAGAATTTTTTAATATAAAATGTTTTCCCAATTATTGAGAAATAATATATTGGTGATTAAATTTCAGTTTTCTTGTCTCTACCTTTTACATTTAATAACCATTAGCTGAAGCTAATTATTACCTGCATTCATTTATTTAATAAATATTTATTATAACTTTATGACAAATATTGTCCTAAGCACTGGAAATACAACAGTTAATAAAACAGAATAAAATATATTCATCATAAAATGAACAAATATATAGATATATAATGCGGTGAAGAAAATAAAGCTGATTAAGGGAATAGAGAGCTGCAGTGGGGATTGGGAGTATACTTTTTACACTCTCTTCAGATAGGGACTTCTGGAAGTGTTGACATTAGGGCAGACACTTAAATAATTCATAGAAGGAACTATATGAATATTGGGTGGGCTTGGGGGAGAGCAAGGCAAAAGGAATAGCAGTTGCAAATACTAAGGGGTGAACATACTTAATATGGGATTTGAAATCACAACTAACTAATCTCTTCTTCCCTTGCTCTAGTTCCTGTCCTCCTCCCCTGCTCTACTTCTTTCCATTGCACTTATTCCTTTTTGGGGTACAATATAATTTACTTATTATGTTGGTGGTTTCTGCACTTCTTTCCCACTATAGTGGAAGCTCTACAAAGAAGGGTATTTGTTTATTGTATTCACCAGTGTATCCTAAATGCCTAGAATAGCATCTGACTTATAGCTTCTGCTCAGTAGATCGTCACTGTATCAGTCGACATTATATTTTGGGGCCTGCAAGGAGACTGTGTGGCCACTGGATAGTGTGAAGGGGCATAATGGCATGAAGTGGACAGGCAGGGCCATGATCAAATACTGCATGGCTTTGTAGCCTTGGAAAGGACTTTGGATTTTCTCTGAAGTGTGAAAAGAAAGTATTGAAGAGTTGAGAGAAAGAGAATAGAATGGTCTGATTCACATGTTTACAGATCTTATTGGCTGCTGTAAGAAGAACACAATTCACATTTTCTAGGAGCTCCTAGTTGAGTGGACAGGTGCACCAATATGCTAATAACTCACCTATTGCAGACCTTGATAAGGGCTACAACTGAAATGCAGACTAGTGGAGTGAAAAATAAAAAAGATTCTGGACTGGTGAGACTTCATAGAAGAGGGGCACTGGATCTGGATCCTGAATTTCAGTAAAAAGAGAATTCTGGGTAACAGAAGGCAATCAAGAAAGGCAATACAATCTGTTGGTGAAAAAAAGAAATTTAGAAAGCAGATTTGATTCTGAGTGAGAGGGTAATGATGACACTAAGTGCTTTACATACATTATCTCACTTGATTTTCACAACACTACCAATGCGTTTAAACCTATTTTAATCTCCACTTCTCAGAGAAAGAAAACTGATGCTCAGAAAGGCTAACTCAGAGTTTTATTGGTCAAGGAAGTAGAGGCATGGGGATTTGAATTTGGATCTGTTTGACACTAGAGCCCATGTACTGAGTTGATGATTTAATGATAATACAATCATAACTCAAAGACATATCCAATTCCTTGCATCTAATCAGTTCAATCAAATTAACATTTTTTGCATGACTGGGGTTTCTAGTGTATGTAATGCTGTCCAAGACACTGTAATCATATTACTAATTATGTGTCCTTTTGATAATTAAATCAAAGCATTTATAATACAGATTTCTGCCTTTGTTATGAAATGTTAACATTTATGTTCCTTTCATTTATTTATGTGTGGTGATTGTTAACTACAAGGCAGATAAATTGAAGGAATTAATAAATGCCCTCAATTTATCGTGACATAATAAACTTTAAATTCTGTGTCTGCATGGCCTCCTAATCAACAAGCTACAAAACTGTGACTTGACCATAGTCATTTAGGTGTCTGTCTACATTTATAGCTAAGAAGTTGTGATTCAGTAATAATAATTCACTGTCAATTTGTTCAAAATGAAGTTTTGCTGAGGTCATTCCCTAAGTGGTGGTTAATCATTCATTCCTTATTTAGTTATTGCACTGAAGAATGTACTAATAACACAAAACTGGTCACATGACCTGGATTTAGAAGAGAGAGTAAACATAAAAAATGGAATTTAATGGAGAACAAGGTGAAAAGATAAACTTCTCAGAGAGGAAATATTAGACAGCAAATTTTGAGGACCAGGGTACACTAGATCAGTGTTTCTCAACCTGATTCACATAATGGCACAAAGAGAAAATCATGATATTTCTACATCACAGTAATGTAGACAGAGGAACATACTCAAGCCTACAACTGAGCACCTCAGGAGCTCTGGAAGCCCCAGACTTTGAGGAGTCACCCTGAAACTGAGAATCTGGTGTTGCAGCACACCTGTAACCTATTTGCAACACACTAGTTGAGATGCTCTGCCCTAGTTAGCTCAGAATGATTCATGGTATGACCAAGAAGAGCAGGATGTTGTTATCTCGCTTATATTCAGCTTGACTATAAAATAAAAGAATGGCACTGTGTCAGTGATCCCTTAATCTTGTTTGTACATTGAAAAACAAGATTAGAAAAATACTAATTTGGCATCCTTAAACTAATTAAACCAAGATCACTAGAAGTGAGGCCTAAATATTGGTAGTTTTTAAAGCACCCTAGAGAATTCTAATGTTGGAAGATTCTAGTGTTGCTAGATGATTGCTAGGGTCTTTTATGTCTCTAACTATCTGAGATTTTAAATAATGTTTGGAGATAGTATATAGCAACCTATGTTTAGAGGCGAGTGAATATGTGGATGCATTAAAGGGACAATCAAGGGAAATCCGTAAAAGAGACAGTCCCAGAGAAGAGATTGCAAGCCATTGGCAATGATGCTTGAGAAGATCCCTCGTAGACCTGAAATTGCCAGGAAGCTTCTCTCTCTCGTTGTGACAAAATCAAATAGAAGTATCAGTCTCAGACTTTGAGATGAGAGAAAAAGATAAGCATAGGTGCAAATACATGTAAGCGTATAAAGAAAGGGATTTCACTATAAAACTACTGTTAATCTGTGGAGGCTGAGTGAGCAGGGGATAAAGGCCTTACATAGATTGGAGAAAAGTTTCTTCAGCTGCTGTGAAAGGAGAAAGAGGGAAATAATGAAGGGCACGCAGCTTAGGGAGCACTGTTGAGGTGGAGCCTGGCAAACTTGAAAATGCATTGGTTGTATGATGTGCTCCAGCAGCACACATCAACTCAGGTTGTAGCAGAGAAGATGGACAATTAGATTAAAACAATTCTTTACTGAATGAATCAAATAAAAGTATATTAGGAAAATAGGATGACAATATCGGCAAGAAAATGGAAGTCATAATAGACCATGGATTCTTGGTTAGGTGTGGAGAGAGTGGAAATAAGAATTGGCTGATAAATTGGGAGAAAACTGGGTTAAATGATGTCTATTTTCATGATGTCCAGGAAAAAATGTAGTGGAAATATAAGAATACAGGAATGAGAGAATGAGGCTTGATTGTTCTGGGAAATACCCTCTATACCATGTGGCAGGGATCCCATTAAAATAATACTTCTGAACTAACTTGTACTCTTCCAAGGAGAAATGATTTCCTGGGTAAGCCAGTCTGAGAGAATGAACTGGGATGCATGGCTTACTTTTTTGGTCCTTCATTTTATCTGTTTGTGGAGCTGCCTGCCTCAGGGGCACGTGCATTCTAAACTGCTTTTTGCCACGCTGTAAACTTTGTAGCTTCTCTCAACGCACTCATCTATAGCCAAAACCTTTAATTTTAGGAGGTGAAGTCCACTGATTTGCTCACGTATCTAAGCTATGTTCTTTAATATGGTTATATTTCAATATTCTCTCTCTCCCCGACATGATTAATTCATACCATTCTCTCACTTCTCAAACATTCAAAACACCCTTCCTCAACCTACCCTCAGCTGATGGGCTTGCTTCTTAAGTTCCCGAGGATTTGCACAAACTCGTACCACCACAGTTACCAGCATTAGGGACCCACATACTCTGACTTCCACCTGTTATCAAATATGGGTTCCTCTTCCTCTCTAAAGCCAGTCTCTGTTCTCATAGATTCTGTCTCCTCTCAGCTACTCAAGGACATTGCTCCAGAAATTTGCCTTTTCTTTCTGCATCGTCAGTTTTTCATATTCTGCTAGAGCCTTTCCCTCAGCACAACATGTTCTTATTTCTCTCCTTCCTTTCTTTTCCAGCCACTGTCCCACTTCTTTAATTCCCTTTGCAACAATATGCTTTAAAGTGTTGTATAAAGTCTCCAATTTCTCTCCTCCCATTTTATCTTAAACTTAACTTGAATCAGCTTTTTTTCCAACCCTCCACCAAGCCAACCTTCACATTGTTAAATCCGAGAGCCAATCTTCATCTTAATTGATCTCTCAGCATCTGATACAGATGATCACTCTCACCCCTTGGATTCAGGTTTATCACTGGCCTTTCAGGACGCATTACTGTCTTGGTCTTCCCCCTACTTTGCTGATTGTTTCTACTTATTCTCCTTTGCTGGTCTCCCAGGATGCTTACTGTTGGAGCGCATTCGGGTTTGGGCTCTTACCTCTTCTCTCCTCTATTTACATTCACTTCCTGATGACTTCATTCTAGTCTTTTGGTTTTTAGTCTGTATGCTAATTTGGACTCCAGATTTGTATATTCAACTTCCTTTGTAACATTCCTATTTAGATGACTAATAGAAACCTCAAACTTAACATGTGTAAAATTGAGCAACTGAATTTTCCCCACACCTGCTTCTCTGGCAGTCTTCTCCACCTTCGTTGGTGGCAATCTCATTCTTCCATTGATCAAGCCAAAAACTTGAGCAACTGCTCAGGTAAAAGGACTTGCAGTTGTACTGGATTATTTTCTGTCTTTCACAACCCACAACTGATCCATTAGGAGAATCTGAACACTTCAATAGTATTAAAATAAATAGTTCATCAGATAGCCAGTCACCTAAAAATTTTTGGATGTATGAAATCAATCAATCAATCATGTGTAAATCCCCTTTTCGTATTCTGTACTGAATTAAAATCAGTGGTGGATAAAGCAGTGCCAAGATATAATTTTGAGTTACAGTGTGGTTTTGCAATCAGATAAACCTGATTTCAAATTAAGTGACTTTTTCACTTACCAGCTGTGTGACCTTAGACAAGTTATAATTTTTCTAAGACTCAGATTCTTTATATATAACTGAGGAATAAAATACCTCCTTTAGAAGGTTTTGTAAAAGTCAGCACTATGACTGGCATAGAATATCATTCAATAAATGGTAACTATTGAGCCATTGTTTTTGCTCTTAATAGAAAATAAAACAGGATAGTGATTGGCTTTAGCTTCCAAAGAAAATTCTTGGAAAAAGTATAATTAAGGAGGAAATAATGTACTTGCTACCATGACAATTTGGCAGTAGAGATTTTAAAAAGAAAGATATAGTCTAAAGATTAGTTTAGTCCACTCCACAGTTTTGCGTAATATTGCCCTTGTTCCTGTGTTATTGCAATCTTTCTAATCTTAAACATGGGATTATGAATGGAGTGTCCATCCATATAAGTTAATTGTTTTAATTCTTTTATTATTCCAAGCTAACCATGGTAATGTTATCCTAAAGGTCCTTGCGTAGAATTGGTTGCCATCATGATTTCTCTCATCCTATCAGTTAAATCTGTTTCTTCTGGGGTGGTATAAAGTGTTTAACGTAAAGTGAACCAGATGAAAAGCATTAGAACATCTGTCTTGTTTGCTTGGAATATACCTTTATTTTCTTTAATATGATGTTTCAAAGCTCTGTAAATGTGTGCATGGAGAATTTATGTGTACATTTGGGTCAGTGGATACATATGTGTGCAAAGTGAGCTGTCTCAATGTATATATTTAAAATCTATTTCCTAAACCGCAACATGGCATTATTTAATAAAAACAATATGGGTTGGTAGTTAGAATATCTGGATTTGTTCATTCTTCTTTTTGTACATTTCATTCAGCAAAGACTTGCCTATTATGTACCAAACAGTGCACTCAGCCCAAATTTGGACTGTTAAATATACAACATATTAACTGTAAGAATCTGAGAATGAGAATAAAGATTTTTGAATTATCAGGACTAGTCAGCAAGTCAAAATGAGATAGTTAATATTAAAATGCAATCCATGAAGAAAGAGAAGCAAACCAGCCAGAAGAGAATCTTTAAAGCATTTCCCAAATATTGATTGGATGCCTATTCTATGGCATGCATGGTACTGGTTCTTGTTAGGGACAGACAAGAAGTTCCACATAAGCCACAACTTTTGCACACTAAGGAAGCTTCTTTTACCTCAAACTTTAGCTAGGAATTATGCTTCCTGATTAAAAAAATAAAATTCAAATTATTTATGAGCAACTGAGAATTCTCTGTATTCAGATGCAATAGTTCTAGTGCAGAGTATCTGAGAACATATATGGAGACTGGACAGTATATAAGATTTGTCCAGAGTGGAGGTATTCTGTTTGATAACAAATGGCTAAGAATTTTATCAATGTGTAAGGAAAAGTGAAACTTAATGTAAAACTTGTACCATATAGTAGAGCATGTAGGGCATATTCTGGTTCAAGTTCAACATATAATACTATATATGTAGTTATCATGCCATAGAATGGACCTCCTACTTCTCTATTAACTCTTTTTATGTGTATAAAGTCAGAGCTCTGAAACTTTTTCAGGTATCATTATAAAAACCTGAGCTATGTGGGCATCTGGTATCCAGAGTGGTAGATGAGGAAATAGCATCCTGTCATAAAACTTTAATGTGATTTCTGTAAAATCAGACTAATGACATATATTTCAGAACATAAAATAAACTTAATGTAATGAAAGTATTGACTTGTAGAATTTAGAGTTCTAATCAGTTAATATTTTTTCTGCTAAAGGGCCAAACAAAACATAAAAAACTCAATGCTGAATTTCATACAATTAATATTTTAAATTTAAGCATAAAAGTATTCATAGGCTATCATCATAATACATGTAAACATTTGTGAAAAATGTGGTTCAAGAGAAACCAGAGTGAAAGAGAAGAAAAAATATGAAAACAAGATAGCATTTAAAATTTTTCTAAGTTGAGTTCTGAAGACAGTATACGTGCAGGTATGTATGTGTATGTATGTGTATATATATACACACACACAGGTGTAATGTATATACACATGTGTATGTGTATATATGTACATGTGTGTATAATTTACACAGTATATGTATATACATACATACATAGATACATATATACAACTTTATGAGATAATGTAAAAAGATAATACATTATTATCAAGATATGGATTAAAGCCAAATTTAATATTTTTGTTTTGCTATAAATGGAAGCTTGTCAATTTCAATTTCCATATGCTTGATTTTTTTATCTTGGTCTACATGGTCACAAATCTTGAGGGATACTAAGGGTGGTCTTTATTTGGGACACCTTCAGTGAATGGTTAACTAGCAAAAAAAAATTCTTGAACTTGGCAAAAAGTCTCTGAGGCATTGGAAGATTTCTTTTAATTGAAATACTTTAATACAAGATCTCATTGCTAGACTTGATGACACCTGTTACATCGAGCATCTCATTGCCGTGGTACAAAATGCTGTTTCCCCTCAGTTCACCTGCCTTTCATTTCTGTTCTAACTGTAATAGGGGTCTGGTACATCATCTCCCTTCAATAAAGATTTGTTGAATCAGTGAGTGAGTGAATGAATGAACAAACCTTACAAACTTGTGCACAGCCAGCTGTATCAGAAAGTAGGAAACTCAGAAGCAGGTTGTAAAAGTCTGGGCTATCTATACAGGGTCATCTTTGCTGCATCCTGAAAAGTTCATGATATAAAGACAAGGATACAGATATAGATAAAGGTGCATAATTATGAATATATATTTAGATAAATAAATAGATGATTGATAGATACATGATAGATAGGTAGATAGATAGATAGCAATATATACTTAATTATCTTCCATATGTCATCCATATGGATTCACTAGGATGTATTTCCCATCTGGGCTGTAAATTTCACTCCATCTGGCATGACTTCTAACTGAATGCTTGGCTATAAAATTCTTTTTTATAATGCTATGATGAAAATTGTATTGATATCTCTCCTCTCTCCTTTCCTCTTCCACCTCCTCCTCATCTTTCTTGCTCCTCTTCCTTCTTCTGTACTCTCTCTCTCTCTCCTGTTCTTCATCCAGTATGACACTTTCCCCCTGAGCATTTACTGGAAACTAACAGCAAATGAGAAGCCCTTTTCAGTGTATATCCCCCAATTCTTATCATTCTAGCAAACTTTTGAGCTTGTTATCCAATACCTATAAATGAATGAAAGAAAAGCTATATTGAATTGCTTGTCTTGAAGCAGAATATGTCTAACAGTTATTTGTTGAAAAAAATTATGTTGAAGGGGGGCTTCCCTGGTGGCGCAGTGGTTGAGGGTCCGCCTGCCGATGCAGGAGACACGGGTTCGTGCCCTGGTCCGGGAGGATCCCACATGCCGCGGAGCGGCTGGGCCCGTGAGCCATGGCCGCTGAGCCTGTGCGTCCGGAGCCTGTGCTCCGCAACGGGAGAGGCCACAACAGTGAGAGGCCCGCATACCGAAAAAAAAAAAAATTATGTTGAAGGGATATAAAAATGTTTGTGCTTAATCTTCCTGACAGGATATGAAATAGTAGCTCTAAAGTATTTTTGAACTTTTTATAAAACCAAACTGATAACATACATATCAGAAGGCTTAAGAGTAATTATTCCCAGAGGCAGAAGGGTATATTATATGACTTCTGGGAATCTTCTCTTTAAGTCTATTAAAAACAAGTGTCTGGCTTGAAGACTTTTATTTTACCCATTTTTTAAAAAGTATAATTTAGTTATCCTTTTGCTTTTTCATTTTCAATTTTTTTCCTGTAAAAATTCAAGTGCTTGAGATAGCTGGCATTAAACCTTCTAGAGTTAATATCGTTAATTTACTTCTGTTGGTGAAAGATATATCTTGAGAGATTTTAGGGAGTGGTCTGTGTGTAACAATTGAAACAGACATATTATTTACCCATCATGTGGCAAACTTTGGCTGAAAACCAGTTGTTACCATCAGCACATTAAATTTTGTTTTACATAGTAATATTGTACTTTTTTTACTTTTAAGTTAATAATTGAAATAGTCTTATTTTAAATCAGAGACAATTAAACTAAGTATGAAATTTCTTGACAAGCCACAGCCATCCTGGAAAGCTATTTGGAAAGCTAAACAAAAGTATGAGAATATGCCTCTACATTTCATATATTTTTATTTTTTATTTTATTTTTATTTTAAAATTTATTTTATTTTTGGCTGCTTTGGGTCTTCATTGCTGTGCGCAGGCTTTTCTCTAGTTGCGGCGAGCAGGGGCTACTCTTCGTTGCGGTGCGCGGGCTTCT
The DNA here is from genome assembly GCF_026419965.1 of Kogia breviceps. Lineage (NCBI taxonomy): Eukaryota > Metazoa > Chordata > Mammalia > Artiodactyla > Physeteridae > Kogia > Kogia breviceps. Next base: position 67,090,890 of record NC_081321.1, on the reverse strand, counting down.
CATTGTGGTGGCTTCTCTTGTTGCAGAGCACAGGCTCTAGGCATGCGGGCTTCAGTAGTTGTGGTGCGTGGGCTCAGTAGTTGTGGCTCATGGGCTCTAGAGTGCAGGCTCAGTAGTTGTGGCTCATGGGATTAGTAGCTGCACGGCATGTGGGATCTTCCTGGACCAGGGCTCGAATCTGTGTCCCCTCCATTGGCAGGTGGATTCGTAACCACTGTGCCACCAGGGAAGCCCTCATATATTTATAAAAGACAAGTATGTTCTAATTTTACTTGATTTCATGGGAATGGGGTGTTCATAGACTAAGTCTCTTTACTAATTTCACTTGAGCAAATGTTTCTATATGAAAAAACACACCTAGCAGACTTACTTCTTATGCCCTGAAATGTTTTCAGCCATATTTTCCCAACTGTTCTATTTCTATGCCATCTCATATCTTTTCACACATGGATCCTTCTCTTTGGAAAGCCTTCAACCTCCTATTTTGGCGAGGGTCACTCTGATACATCCCTTGAATTAGATGCTTTTCAGATGACCTCACTTAGTCTCCTTTAGGTTAAGTCGGTCATTAGTATTTATTAAACTGCATTTCAGTTGTCTTGCTAGTTAACTGTTTCTTATTAATTGATGTTTCTCCCACCAAATTTAAAGTTCCTTGAGGACAGATATTGTGTCTTTTATAGGTATGCCCCTAGCATCTGGAAACAGTACCAGGCCTCTATAACCAAAATGGATAAGGTAGGATTCTGTATCCTAGCAATTTTCAGAACTGGGCACCACTTTTATTATTGCTACTAGGCAGAGAGAGAAAGTTGAGTTGTCTCCAAATAGACCTTCAGAACAATGAAATAATGTTATTATCATAATTAACCTACATAGAAAAAAGAAAAGTTTAGGGAAGAATATATACTTCAGCAATTTCAGCGACATTTAGAATAAAGCAGTGTACTTAAAATAATTATGTATTAATACTATTTCTCCTTCGTACTTCTTTCAACATTAATTCATACTGCTTTCCTCCCCTCTCCACAAAAGAAATATGAAAAAGAAAGAGCATATATTCTTATTGACCAAATACTTCAGATTTCCTAGCTTATATAGTTTGCTGGATGATGCAAATTCAGCAAATATGAGATTATGCCAGGAATATGTGATATTATACCAGAAATATTTGACTTATTGTCTATTCTACAATAATAATAAAAAATATAGTGAGTCGTTTGATCTAAATTATACCAGAACCAACTTACACGTAAGCACAAAAGTACATGGGGGTTATAGTTGTACCATAATAATCTATTTGGCAAACACATTTTTCCTTTAAATCCTGGGTTCCCAAGAAGCTTCAGGTTTGTTTTTTTTTTTTTTTTTTTTTTTTTTTTTTTTTTTTTCGGTATGCGGGCCTCTCACTGTTGTGGCCTCTCCCGTTGCGGAGCACAGGCTCCGGACGCGCAGGCTCAGCGGCCATGGCTCACGGGCCCAGTTGCTCCGCGGCATGTGGGACCCTCCCGGACCGGGGCACGAACCCGTGTCTCCTGCATCGGCAGGCGGATTCTCAATCACCGCGCCACCAGGGAAGCCCCAGGTTTGTTTTTGACACATTTTTTTCCCCTCACAACTCTTGAGAGCATGAATTACATGGTCCCACCCACCGTAAGAGGAACTATGATCCCAACATGAATTTCAAGGGGGAAGAACCAAAAATTTATATATACATCACTGATTACCACAGCTAATATGTGTATATAGTTACTTTATTTGAGAATCAATGGAATAAACCCCATGTGAGCTAAGAAATCAAAAGGGTAAAAATGATTAATTTGAAAAACAAAATAATACGGCCAATTAAGGTAATAATGGAAAAGGAAAACATGACTTTTCAAGTAAACTTGCAATGATAATTAGAGTTAAGAAGACTAATCATTTTAGCAAATAATACATAGTTTATACAGGAAAAAACGTTTTTTAAAAATAATTATTTGTGCTTAAAGGAAAAAAGGATGGGAGCACATCAAAGGGTTACAGGATCCAACCTGAAGGATCTCCCAGTGGCCAATGCTGGGACAATTTAAGCATCAAATAAATGGTATTATAACCCAAAGTATAAAATAAATATACCTGAGTCCATGCCAATATAAATAAGTGATCGAAAAAATAATCGGATGAGAGAAGCAAATCTTCTGTACAGAAGAATTCCGTGAAATCTATGTACCTACTCCCCCCTCCAGGAGGTAAAGCTCAATTTCACCCCTCCCTATCACTTCTTTGAGAGCATGCTAGTGACTAACTTCCAAAGAGCAGAGTATGGAAAGGGAAAAATAGTAACTTTACAGTTGAAAAACCTAACAAATATTACTTTAACCAAGTGATGAAGGTTAACATCGCTAGTAATATGTGGATATCCTGTATACCCAGTATGATGTGATGAGGTCACTTCATTAATATGAGGTGATGAGAAAGTCACTTCACCCATGTGATATTGTTTTCCAAAACCCATAACCCTAGTTTAATCTTGAGGAAAACATCAGACAAAATAATATAAGCATCAGATCAGGAGATTCCTACAGAATACTTGACCAGAAATTCTTGATAGTCTTCTAGAGACTATCAAGATCATGAAAAACAAGGAAAAGCTCAGAAGCTGTCACAGCCCAGAGGAAACTAAGGAACCATAGAAACTAAATAAATGTGGTACCCTATATTAGAACCTAGGGTAGAAAAGGGACATTAATGAAAAGGCTAGTGAAATCCAAGCAAAGTCTAGTTTAGTGAATAGTAATGTACCATATCAGTTTATTAGTTTTAACAAATGTACCATAGAAATGTAAGATGTTAACAATTAGATAAATTGGGTGAGGGATATATTGGAACTCTTCAGACTATCTTTGTAACTTTTTTATAAATCTAAAATTATCTCCCAATTAAACACTTATTTAACAGGTTATCTTCTGATTTATTTAGCAGCTTGCTAAGTAAACAATTACCTACTTACATAATTTACCATAATATAGGAATCCCATCTAAGGAAATGAGAAATTTTTCTACTTCTTCCCCATTGATATTATAAATATGAATCATGACTAGACAATCAAAAGTAAAAATGAATAATTTAAGTTTTAAGAGCTCATAACCATCATATTACTTTTAAAGTCCTCAGGTTCAAAGGAGGTGGTTCCTGGTTCTTGATTGTAAATAACTATGTCATCTTAGATACATTCACAAGTACACCACTTTTGGTTCATTCTAGTCTCTGTCCTCTTGAAGTTTCCGCCTTTGAACGATGTGTAAATGGAACATTTATTTTTACCTCTAAAAAGTGTAAAGTCATCTGAATATGATCTTTTATACAGACTGAATGATCTGTGTTAAAAGACATAGAAAAATGAACATGCATTGCAACACAGCCTAAATATTTATAATCAATATTTTTAGATCTTGGGTCAAAAATTTTCATGTATCTAAAATATGTTTTATTAATTGCTTTCTATATACATGAGATAAAGTTGTAATTATTTAAAACAAATGTATGGTACCTTTTAAAGCATTAATTGTGAAGCAATTTTTTGAGTTAACGTGAGGGAAATAAGAAAACAATGATTACATTCATATTCATGATGTTCTTTAAGAGTTTAGAAAAGTAAAAATAATTGAAGCATTTTATTTGATAATGTGCCTAGTATTATATAGCCTTACTGAATTATATACCTTGCCCCTGAATGTCCTAGCCAGCTAAAATATGAGTTGATCTATACATTTTAAAAATAACTGTTTATTAAAAAAAAAAAAAAGGCTTTAAAATTTAAAATCTCATTGAACAGACTGGGATTAACAAAGAGATTTAGAAACATACAGAAATAATCATGATGAAATAATAATTTGTTACTAGATACAGCTTTAAACAGTATAGGAAGCATGCTTCAGGTTGGTCAGAAGAGGTCCTCTGAATTACACTGTGCATGCTTCCCTGAAATGAAACTGTATGTTATTGGTTAACCAGGATATTTAGCATAATCACTCTGCTAGACTGTGGTGGAGGGAGGTGATTATCACTGAGAACAGATGGGCAGGTCCACAGCACTGCCAGATTCTGCACAAGCTCCATTTATTGTTGGTTCTTGCTTTTTTTCCTTCGGTGTTTTAATTTTTTTTTTTAAACATTGTATGTTCTAAAGAACTAGCTGCACAAAAGGTCAGTAGCCGATGACCTTTCAGCTTAGATTTCAAACGTAGGAGAAAGATTCAAAATGCTATCACTGTGTATCTAAGAAGGATGGGGCAGATTTCATTTTACCCTCTAGCCTCCCTCAATGCATGCACGGATTTATCTGTACGCTAAGCTCTCTGCTCTGCATCTCTAGCTCCTTGTGGATTATATTGTCTCTCTGATCAGAAATGATTTTCTCGGATATGAACACCGTTTCTGGCTCCCCTAAAGTGCATCCTCCTAATGGGACCCGGTTTTACACTTTTCAAGTAAGTGTGCTTTAAATGGCTTCACTACTTAGGAAGTTAATATATAGTCAAACTTTTAATAAAGAGAAAAATAAGGGAAGGAAAACTGCAAAGTGTGAAAGTATTAAAGAGGATGTAAGATATAGATAATGTGCATGTCAGTTTAATCTGTTTTTTTTTTTTTTTTTACTATGGAGAAGAGATGGCATTAGGATTCTCTGTGAATTCAAGCAAAATAATAGTGAACCCTTAATTTTCACAAGGATTCTTAAATCTGCTACAATATCATCTTTTGAGAGTTTATGAGTTATTCTCCTGAAGTTATTTATGGATATAATATGGTGAAAATTACAGAGTTACTTCCCTGATATATCACAGAGAGGGTAGAATTAAAAGACATTTTAGGGAACTTTGAAAACTATGTTCTCTGGGCTTAGAAAAATGTTTTGTATTTCATATACATAGCTTAACATAATTCCTGTTATTTAATTTTGTTATGTGTGCAATATACAATCAATCAATAATACAGTAGCTAAGTACCAGGTTTAGTATGCTTTTCAATTTGAGATAAAGTAGAAACTCATTAAGATGGAAGATTTTCTGTGTTATCAAACAGTCAAAATGATTTACAATATAAATGTAAATGTGAGTTACAAAGCTGTTACCTACTAAATGTATTTCAACTGCCTGTGAATAAATCAGTCATCAGTCTAGAAAATGGTTGTCTAAAGTAAATCATATTCTACTTCATTTTTATCCTCAGATTGCATTTTTCAGTACTAATGATTACTTTGCAATTCAGTCATATCATTATTAGATTAAAAGGAAAAATGAAACTCTTCTCTTTGTATATTTTACACTATGGGAATATAAACAGCCTAACATTTAATTATTTTAGCTAGATAGTTATAATGCACTGAAAAAATAAATGTAAAGACCTAGAGAATTAATATAGTAGAGGCAGCAGGAATTCTTTTGAAAGGGGGCTCTGAATAAATGCACATCTGATTGATTAAAGTCTCTTGCCTTTGCAAACTATAGCAGTAGATATAATTACTCTCTCTCCCCCTTCTTATACTTCTGTTTTTAATTCTGTTGCCTCTCCTGCCTTACACTGATGTCTACTGGTAGTGCAAGTCTGTGCTGTTACAGAATATATTTACTTCCCAGTGGCAATCAGCTTATTGTGGCAGTGACTCAAAATGCAATTGCCCTGGGGCTGTTCTACAGAATTATTACTTTTTTCTTCTCCATACACTGAGATATAAACACTCCTTACAATATATCCCATAGCTGCCTCTTAGGGGCAGCTTTTGACATTGGGTATTCTGCTTCAGTCTCTTAAAGTTTAAGGGTCAGTGAATTCCATAGCTCAGTCATGACACAGGCTTTTTACAATTCTTTCAGTAGATCTTGCTGACACATTTCCTGGCAGGTGATTTTCTTGGAAAACACACTAGAATGACTTTTAACCACCTTTTTTTTTTGTTGATTTTATAACAATTCATGTAAAAACACTAGGATTTCAGATAAAATAGAAATGTTGGCAAATATGAACTCCATTCTCCTACATTTTTAAAATCACAAAATGGTATTTGATCCTGACATTCATGATAACAGGCAATGTGTGTTTAACTTTTTGTTGCTATTGTTTGTTTTTGCTTTTGGTGAAAGAGAAGGAAGAAAGAAGGATGGTTTTTAAAGCATGAATATAAAGGTTTATAAAAGTTGACTCTTTACTTTTATTTTCAAAGGACTGAATTAAACAGGATTATTTTTCTTATATATATATTAAGAAATATATATATTTCTTATATATATCTTCTTATATATTTCTTATATGTATCTTATATATATTAATATATTTCTTATATATATATTTCTTATATATATATATTAACCTATTTAATGTGATATACTTTCTTTGGTTGAAATACTGTCATGAGAGATGAGATGCTGTAAAAGTAACAAACCATTTGTCAAAAACTGTATCTTGTGGAAAAGATTAGTTAAATTTTCAAAAGTGGTTCTCATTATAGAATGGCATAAATGCATTTCTGAAATGATTCTGCATCAAGGAATCGAGATTTTAATGCTTACTTTCTTAAAATTATTCTTGCACAAGAGTTAACATATGCAAAAACATTTAAGATAGCTTAGCATGAATGATACTGAGTTTCAGTTCCATCTTCTCATCAGATGTTTAAACTAGCTTGTCATTTTTTTTTTTTTAACATCTTTATTGGAGTATAATTGTTTCATAGCTTGTCATTTTTGCTGAAATTGTACAATATTAAATTTTAAAAGTAAGATATAGAATGTATTTGACCTGAAGGGTTCAAAGGTAAAAAGACAACAAATAAGAAGCTGAAGGATATTCTAATTACAAGCCTTTCTTTTTCATTGTATGTTAATTTAGGCAAATACATTCATACTTCTACACACACATGCAAATACTATTTTGTATAGACTAACACTTGATTTAAATTAATTTCCTTATAAATGAGACCTCACTTCATATTCCGTGAAGATAATTGTGTCTGCATGTTTCTATTCAGAGGTTCTTAGACCCTGGGTGATGCCAACACCCAATTTGCACTATATATTTTGTGAATAACTTATCACCCAAAATCAAATTTTAGAGTATAGTTGCCTAGAATGATTTTTGATTGACAAAAATTAAAATTAATTATAATATTTGTATGGATTAGAACTGTCAATTTATGGGGCTCAAATATGTACAAATGGGAAACCTACCTTCAAACAAAATTATATTATATATATATATGTGAATGCAGTAAAAATTCTTTGAAATTGTATGTCCATAAAAATGATGTCCCACAGCTCGGTACTTTGTGACCACCTAGAGGGGTGGGAGGGAGGGAGACGCAAAATGGAAGAGATATGGAGAAATATATATATGTATAACTGATTCACTTTGTTATAAAGCAGAAACTAACACACCATTGTAAAGCAATTATACTCCAATAAAGATGTTAAAAAAAAATGATGTCCCAACATCATTTCACATTTAGCTCTATTTTTGCAAGTAAAACCATTTAATGTGCTTTACTAAACTTCTAGATTAGCTAACCATGACTTAATGTGTTAATTCTCCCAGAGGTATTGATGAGCATCACGCTACCCCCTCATTTCCTAGAGATTAAGTATCTTCACCTAGACCTTTTCAAAGTCTGCACGGTCCTAAGATTTCATGGGAGTTTGTCAATAGTTGCTAGAGACAATAGGGAAGAGGAATACATTCTTTTGAGGTTCTTAATGTTTCCTTATTCTACGTTTACCTATTTTATTCATTGGAGCTCTATGCAAGCTTGCATGAACTACAACAATAACAAATAGTATACTACTATCAAAAACAAATCAAAAGTGGTTTGTAAACCACTTCCTTAAACCAAAGGAATATATTTCTGATGGGAGCAGTTCTGATCTATTGAATCCACAGAGCAATTATTTCTGCTTAGAATACATTTCTTTGCCATTTCATCCTAGTATTAATAACATTAACTGCCAAGAATGTGTGTAAAAGTCTTTGACTCTGTTGACCCCTGGTATCCACTGAAAACAAGAGAAAGACACTTTGTCACAAAATATGGAAACACATTAATCTGCCATTTCCATGTTTAAAATACTTTATGTATCCCCTGTCCTTAAAGGATAAAATTTACTTCTTTAGCTTGTCATAGAAAAGCTCTTCCTGGTCTGGAGCTCATGCAACATACTACTTTATTTACCTGCTTTCCCAAAAATTTGTCTGTATGCTTCTGTTCTTTGCCTCTTCACTGAACCTGCCCATTGGAAAATTGTTTTTGATTAAAGACATCTCAGATGCCACCTACCCCGTGAAGCCTTCACTCATTCACCTGATTCATGCATGATGTATTAAGTATATTTCCTTTGATCATTTGCCTGTATATCACTACTGAAGCACTTATTATGCTTTTTTTTAAATTGGAGTATAGTTGATTTACAATGTTATGTTAGTTTCAGGTGTACAGCAAAGTGAATCAGTTATACATATACATATATCCACTCTTTTTTTTTTTTTTTTAGTTTCTTTTCCCTTATAAGCGATTATAGAGTATTGAGTAGAGTTCCCTGTGCTATACAGCAGGTTCTTATTGTTGTCTATTTTATGTATAGTGTGTATATGTCAGTCCCAATCTCCCAAGTTATCCCTCCCTTATTATGCTTTGTTTTAATCCCTGAGAACATTTTATTAATCTGTGTCCCTAGCAAATGGATACTGCCAATATCGCTGTATAATAAGCAGAGGCATATATTTGGAAGGTAAATGATTAAAATATGAAAATTCAACACAATAAATAAATTCTTTTTATGTTAACTATATAAGCAGTTGGTGAGACATATATTATTAGAGAAATATATAAAGATATATAAAGGTAAATGTGTTTAATACTAAGCCTTTGTATACCAGTGTTGGGTTCTTCAAAATAGATAACAGTTACATTAGTGATCTCAGAAAAGCTTTAATTTTATTGTTTTTAAAATAGATTTCTGTTACAGCTAGACAAAACCTTTTTGAGATTTTTTTCTTTATACCTCTTTACCATTCCTTATTAATTGGGGCATTTCATATTTTATCAAGAGAACTTTAAAATTGATTAATATATAATTTTTCATTTAGCAGATACTATTACTTGAAATATATAGAAGACTAATAGGCAAGTTGGAAATCTCAATTGCATTAAGAATGTTACTCAAATTCTTAATAATTAGGGTGGGGCACCATATCTTTTTGATCATATGAGGTTGAGGTAATTCTGGCTTTTCAGGGAAAAAAAACAGATTTTTAAAATTCTATCATTTTTTTTCTCCCTGGGAATATACCATTATTTTTCTATTATTTGGAGCATATTATAACTTCTTACTGTTGATATTTTTTAAATGCACTGGAAATATCTATCAGAATGCTTGGAACATGTTATGTATTTTAAAAACAAGAAGAATGAAAGCAAAGTAGCCTAATAGAGATAGGAAAGACAGACCCTTTGGCTCCAAGGTTACAGAGTAATATAAGCAGACTTCCCCAGCTTAGAGAGAGAACTGAGGTTTTTCTCTGTTGCCCAACTGTATGCAGTCATGATTATGATTATGACTGGTGGAGCTAACACAAGAAGTATTTCAAGCAAGCTGACTGACATGTTTAAAGGTACATATTGGTGTCTGAGAAAGGCAGAGTTTAGTATAATTGGAACGTAAGCTGGAAAAGGAAATGGCTAAAATTCAATGTGCCAACTCCAGAATTTAAAAATAGGTTTAAATGTCAAGTCCAGATCCTCAGGAACTTGAATTTAGGATTCAAGGATTTTCAGCGAAGAATGACAAGCTTCAATTTACTGTTTGGTTAGAATATTGGATTGTGCCTTGGCTGGTTGATAGGACAGAGAAAACTATTCAGTAGCTTTCCAAAAAAAATCTAGATGAATTGTCATGATTTCCCTGCTGTACAGATGAAAAAAACTGATGCTCAAAAAAGGCACTTAAGTAGTTGTTAATAATGCAGGGTATACGTAACGTAGTTTCTGTCTGAATCTGGGGTTATGGAACCCAAAATTCCAGTCTTTTCCATATAGTCTTCTGCCGAAATTGCTGATGATTACATACATCAGCAAAAGTATTCCAAGCTATATAATTTCTAATCCTGTTGATCTATGAATTCAGAAACTTATAGAAATTTAACTCTACTTCTTCAAAACATTGTACTACAGCCTCATTGGGTTTTTAAACTTGAGGTTCTTATTCAGTTACATCTCCTCATTTAATCCTTATTAACACAGTTTTCTTCTAGTTGGAAATATGTTTTTATAGTAATCAAATTGCCAGTCAAATTGTGCTGAAAGGCAAAAAGGGAAATTGAGGGGGAAAATCTTCCCTAAACATGCACCTTTGTTAGTATAAGAATGCTCTGTATATCCGTGAGACCAACCGTAGAAAACAGTGAGTAGCTCCTGAGCTCCCCATAGGAAATCATATGTCTTTCATCTGCAGAGGTTTGTGCTTAATAGAATTTGGCTAGGCAATATATTCTGAGAGGACAGGCACTGTGTACTTTTTTTTTTATTGTTAAATCACTAGCATCAAGCAGTGTCCAACACACAGCCTTGATTTAGTAAGTAGGTGTTGAATTGAATTACAAATTGAAAAGGAGTATGTATTCTGACCTAGAATGACCTCTCCATAGGAATACATAAATGGTTGTAAGATACCCAGCATAGCGTCCACAAATATATTTCACTTATACCTAGCTAACATAGCTTTATATTTCAAGTATTGTCTGCAGGGGAAGGAAATTGGAAGTAGGGAAGTTAATTAGGAGGCTCTTAAGATAAAGCTTTTAATGCACGGAGCACAGTGCCTGGTGGTTAGTTAAGAGCTCAGTGAGCAGCATTCACAACAGCAGCGACCAAAAGTGGGGTCTGCAAAACATACTAGAGAACGCAAGGGTATGAGCATAAAGGACAAAGGAAAAGTCATTAAGAGATAGATTCAAAGGAATCCATTAACTTACTGAATATAAGAGACGAGAGAAAAAGGAAAGATTACCTCTAGTGAGGGAGAGAGAAATATGGAGGAGGAGCAGCTTTGCAACACAATATATTGAGTTTGGTTTTGGACAGATTGAGTAGACAGTTGGAAACAACCGGGTTTGGCTCTGAGGAGGCAGGTCTGCCTGAATAGTAGATGTAAATGTGGGAGGCATCTGCTTACAGGGTAGGGAAAACTATGGAAGTGGATGAAATGACCTTGGCAAAGAATGAGGAGAATGGGGGTGGGGGTGAGGCTGGGCATGAAATCCTTGGACCCGCTGACTTCCCCAGAATTATTATCACTTGGAGTGTGTGTGCTTGGTTTATTTTGCAAACACAGTTTGGAAGCTTTTTCCTAATCACCTCTCCTTGAATATCACCTCTGAACCTAATTCAATTTAGGTGCTCCTGCCTCTTTGTGTGTGTCTTTGCTTTATTTTGTAAATGCGTTTTGGAAGCTAGCATTTCCTTTTAACCCCCCTCCTTAAATACTGTCCCCGAACTTTAATTCAAGTTAAATCCTCCTGTCCTTAACACCTTCACAAATGATGTATGTCTATTGTATTATTTATTATACCATATTTAATTTTTTACTTATCTCTCTTCACCACTGGTCTATGAACTCCTGAAAAGCATAAAATGTATTTTACTTAACTACTCATATTGGTTTATTGACACCTAGCCTAATGCTTGTCGTATAGACAGAATCTGTGTTTTGAATGAATGAATTCATGTGTAAATAGAAGGCTAGCTAAAATTAATCCTCTTATATTAATTTCTGAAATCATTTGACACACCTTGTTGAATATCCCCATTATGCCAGACTTTAACGATGGTGAGCAAAATACCAGTTTTCTGTGCTCAAAAGTCTTAGTCGCCTCTTGGAATATTGTCCAACAGTCAAAATAGCACATTATTTGGTTCTCTGAAAATACTTTGACTTTAAAGGTTCATATAGATAATACTATTATAATTTATGTAATTCTAATTCCAAATATATTTTTCTAACATCTTTATTTGAGTATAACTGTTTTACAATAGTGTGTTAGTTTCTCCTTTACAACAAAGTGAATCAGTTATACATATACATATATTCCCATATCTCTTCCCTCCTGCATCACCCTCCCTCCCACCCTCCCTATCCCACCCCTATATGTGGTCACGAAGCACAAAGGTGAACTCCCTGTGCTATGCGGCAGCTTCCCAGTAGCTATCTAATTTACATTTGGTAGTGTGTATATGTCCCTGCCACTCTCTCACATCATCACAGTTTACCCTTCCCCCTCCCCATATCCTCAAGTCCATGCTCTAGTAGGTCTGTGTTTTATTCCCATCCTACCACTAATCCCTTCATGACCTTTTTTTTTCCTTAGATTCCATATATATGTGTTAGCATACGGTATTTGTTTTTCTCCTTCTGACTTACTTCACTCTGTATGACAGACTCCAGGTCTATCCACCTCATTACAAATAACTCAGCTTCATTTCTTTTTATGGCTGAGTAATATTCCATTGTATATATGTGCCACATCTTCTTTATCCATTCATCTGTTGATGGACACTTAGGTTGCTTCCATGTCCTGGCTATCGTAAATAGAGCTGCAATAAACATTCTGGTACATGACTCTTTTTGAATTATGGTTTTCTCAGGGTATATGCCTAGTAGTGGGATTGCAGGGTCATATGGTAGAACTCTAGAAACAATAAATGCTGGAGAGGGTGTGGAGAAAAGGGAACACTCTTGCACTGCTGGTGGGGATGTAAATTGATACAGCCACTATGGAGAACAGTATGGAGGTTCCTTAAAAAACTCTAAATCTATTTTAAATTCTGATTCACAGTTAACTTTTCCACTGTTCTTTATTTTATATTTTCAAAATATTTTACAAATAATAAGAATTATTCTCAAAAAATAAAATTGCACGATAGTTTGGAGCATGTCTTTTGAAATTAAACACATAGTTTAAAACTAGTTTCCACTGTTCACTAGAGTCTGGCTATAAGCTCGTGAAATTATTTTTCTTTTCACTTTCCTTGACTGTCTATTGGAAAACAGTAGAGCATGTCATGAGGTTATCATGATGCTAAATGGATTATTTATAGAATAATATATAAAGTATTTACTTCCAATAAAGATGGCATTCAATCAAGATTAGCTAGTGTTGTTTTAATGATTAATGTACTTTCTAAATAATAGCATAATTTATTCCACAAATGATCTTTTTTCCTTTTGCTTATTTTAAATTTAGGAAAAAATTAATGCTAAGAAGACATATTCACTATTTTAATACTTTAAGTGCTTCCTATATACACTAAGGGATCTTCTTAAAATATATTTAATTAACTTTTCAAGATCTTAATTTTATATTGAATATTTTTGTGCTTATAGAATATAAGCTTTCAGAGAATTGAGTTAAGTATCCCTTTGAAAGTGTACTTGGATTCCTTTTATAAATACATTTTTGGTATTTTTCAATTGTATTTGGTAAAGTCATTTTGATGTTTACCTTGTATCTTCATTATGACTTTTATTATCATCTCAAGTTTTACACAGATACAGATGCAAATTTAAAATGACCAGTTTGTGAAATTGGCTAACTTAGGATATAATTCAAAATATCTACAGGTTAAAAAAGAGTGGCTTACTTTGTATGCGGGGTGCACCACACAATATGTAAAGACTTAGAGTAATTACTAAATTTATTTAGAGCCAAGCAGATTTGATGCTATTATTGGCAGCAGAACTGTCAAAGAATTGCTGAGTATGTTAATAATGCTAAGGAGTGTATAACATTTTTAAAGAACATCACAAAATTATTCTCTAAGTTATATCACAAAGCAGAAGTTGGCAAAGTTACATGGACAACTGAGCAATGTCATTAGGAAGAAATGAACATAATGTAGTTCTTACAGCTTAAATATTCTCAATTTTAATTATGTTGGTGAAAAAATACAGAAGATACACAAAAAAAGACATACTTATTTGTTGTTGTCTATGAAAATCAATGCAAAAGTGACAGTTGTAAACTACAATGTAATGTTACACTGTTACATAGCATAGTGTTTCCTTTTGTATTTTTGTTTTCCTCATTAAGCACATCATTAATCTTCTCTTTCTAAAATAATCCATCTTTGAAATTACAATAGGCCTACAAGATGCTAAAAAAATAGCATTCTTTGAACTCCTAAAACAAATAAGCTATTATTATAAAATATTATAAAGTCACTATATTTGAAAAGTTATACTTTATCATTGTTAAAGTATATCATGTGTTGTAATATCCTTTTGTCCTTTTGTTTAGATGTTAAAATATTTAATGCATAAAAAATCAAATATTTTAACAATAATATAAGGCAGTTCAAATATTTGCATACACATTTCTTTCATTCAAGAAACACTCAGAGAAATTGCTTTAGATGTGGTCTGCATTTTCAAGGAGCAAATGGTTTTACTTATTACAATACATAATAAGTAAAAATAAATATTAGAACAGAGAATCATGCAAAATACAGTGATGTGCTAAAAGAATCAGTTAATTTCAAGTGTATCTTTGAGAAAGACTTCAAGTAAGAACATTACTTTTAAAAAATAGTAAAGAATTTCAAAATAACTATATCACAGAAATATAAGTGAAAAAAAATTTTTCGGCCATTGTATACCATCCATGTTCTATGACTGGCCAAGGGGCCATGATCCGTGGGACCATCCTAGATAGACCTCTGCCACTGCAGGGCTTTCCCCAGATATTCAGTGTCCTGTATCTTCTTGCAGTTCCAAAACATAGTATAGGCACCAGGCCTCTGTGTCTTTACTTATGCTTTCTGTGTGTCTGTGTTGTGTCATGTACATGTAGAGACGCTCATTCAATACAACCTTATGTCCCTGACTTCAGATTATACTACAAAGCTACAGTAATCAAGACAATATGGCACTGGTACAAAAACAGAAATATAGATCAATGGAAAAGGATAGAAAGCCCAGAGATGAACCCACGCACCTATGGTTAACTAATCTATAACAAAGGAGGCAAGGATATACAATGGGGAAAAGACAATCTCTTCAATAAGTGGTGCTCAGAAAACTAGACAGCTACATGTAAAGAATGAAATTAGAACACTCCCTAACACCATACACAATAAACTCAAAATGGATTAAAGACCTAAATGTAAGACCAGACACTATAAAACTCTTAGAGGAAAACATAGCAAGAACACTCATTGACATAAATCACAGCAAGATCTTTTTTGACCCACCTCCTAGAGAAATGGAAATAAAAACAAAAATAAACAAATGGGACCTAATGAACTTCAAAGCTTTTGCACAGCAAAGGAAACTATGAACAAGATGAAAAGACAACCCTCAGAATGGGAGAAACTTTGCAAACAAATCAAAGGACAAATAATTAATCTCCAAAATATATAAACAGTTCATGCAGCTCAATATCAAAAAAACAAACAACCCAATCCAAAAATGGGCAGAAGACCTAAATAGACATCTCTCCAAAGAAGACATACAGATGGCCAAGAGGCACATGAAAAGCTGCTTAACATCACTAATTATTAGAGAAATGCAAATCAAAACTACAATGAGGTATCACCTCACACCGGTTAGATTGGGCATCATCAGAAAATCTGCAAACAACAAATGCTGGAGGGGGTGTGGAGAAGAAGGAACCCTCTTGCACTGCTGGTGAGAATGTAAGTTGCTACAATCACTATGGAGAACAGGATGGAGGTTCCTTAAAAAACTAAAAATAGAATTACCATATGATCCAGCAATCCCACTACTGGGCATATACCCAGAGAAAACCATAATTCAAAAAGACACACGCACTCCAATGTTCATTGCAGCACTATTTACAATAGCCAGGTCATGGAATCAGCCTAAACGCCCATCGACGTTTACAATGGAATATTACTTAGCCCTAAAAAGGAATTAAATTGGGTCATTTGTAGAGACGTGGATGGACCTAGAGACTGTCGTACAGAGTGAAGTAAATCAGAAAGAGAAAAACAAATATCGTATATTAACACATATATGTGGAATCTAGAAAAATGGTACAGATGAACCAGCTTTCAGGGCAGAAATTGAGACATAGATGTAGAGAACAAACGTATGGACACTAAGGGGGGAAAGTGGGGTGGGATGGAGGTGGTGGTATGATGAATTGGGAGATTGGGATTGACATATATACACTAATATGTATAAAATAGTTAACTAATAAAAACTTGCTGTATAAAGAAAAATAATAAAATAAAAAATTAAAAAATACAACCTTATGATGATGGTGATCATGAAGAGGAAATCTTCTAAGAGGCTTTCATGAACAGAATCGTTCCTGAACTAGCATGGTATTCTGAAAAGAGCAATGACTGATTTGTTTTAATAAATCTTAAGCATTCAACATTTACTCTTTTTTAAAGCAAAAAACCATTTTGCATAACAAGAAATAAATTATATATTTTCTTTGTCCCTGAACATATGTATTGATAGAGGGTAAAGAAAGCTAGGGAAATCGAGAAGGGTGAGGCTAAAGGAAAAGGTGCAACATTGGCCTTGGAAAGAAGAATGCTTCGTTTTCTAAGAAATAAAACATAAAAGGTGAAAATGGATCAAGGGATAGAAAGATGGCTGTGTCTGGGATAATAGACATCAAGTGGCAATGAGAGTGGAGCCAAGATTGGAAGCGTAGTTTTGGATCAGTCTTAAAAACTTAGTTTCCGTGTTAATCGCCCTAAATGGAAATTGGAATGGGAATAAATATTGGTAAATGTGGCAAAAAAAATCAAGTAAACAAAGAAAGAGCTAACGAGATTAAGGTTGAACTGTCTGAACATGGGTCAGTGTTCAGTCTTAATAAACATAGGAAGTAATATTTTTGATTGAAATTATATTTCACTTTTTTTAAAAGAGGGGAAAAAAGCTCAATGGAAAATTACGCTTTACTCAGTGCTTCTATAATATGATGTTATAGACATAAGTTCCAAGAAAGTGTATTTTATTTAACAGTGATTCCCAGAACATTCTGTCATGCCTGGCACATAGTAAGCTCTCCAAAAATATATGTAGAATGAATAGATATTCTTTAATAATATAAATTTAAAGATTTTTTAACCTCATGAAATATTATAACTGAAATAAAGTTAATATAGTTTACACTATTAGGTAATTATCAATGTTATTTAAATATTTTGCCTATATGTAATATTAAAGATTAAATGGCAATATACAACATTTATTTAGGGAAATATGAGTAAAACATTGTAAGTAATGATAAGAGTACAGTCATAACTTATTATAAACTAAACAAAAGTTAGCGGAGTTTGTGCCTTTGTGGGGAAAGCTCAACATACAGTCATATATATAGCATGCCACAGGCTAGATTATCTAGAAAATTGCCCTTTTCACATTACTTTAATATAATTTCATTTAATATATCCTGTTAGGGTACCACATTTTAAGATAAAATTTTAATATGGAATGCTGTCTACATAATTTATTAAATGAAAAATAGATCTTTGAAGAAAAGATGGAAAAAACTGTGGACATTACATAGTCCAGGGAAAGGAATATGGAAGAAAGACATAATCTCTTCCACTCAAAAGATATGTTCTTTTGATTTGATACACTGTAATTGTTCAACATATGTGGCGAGAAAACTGCAAGAATACATGAGTCAATAAAAATAGAAGTTTCAGTTGGATATAGAAAATGAGTTTATGACTATTGGGGTGATAAAACATGAAAGTGGGTAGTTGTCAGTGATAGCTCAATGAAACCTTTATATTGGGGATTTTCAAGAGGAGGCAGAGTACAAAAGGCAAGGTGCAGATGAGTTAGATTTGAGTCTCATATCTGCAACTTTAAAAACATGTGCATATGCAAAAATAATTAAACTTCACTAAGATTCAATTTCTTCACTTTTAAGTAATGAGAATAATACATTTCTCAGGGTTGATGTGAGAAAATGTACTTGAAAGCATTTTATACTTTTAAAAACAGTTCAGTTAATGCTCTTTTACAAGCAACAGAAACTGATTATGGTATGGTAGTCAAAAGAAAAATGTATTTGAATGATATGGGAAACACTTTTATTGACTCATACAGTAAACTGTGTGCCTGGTTCTATTCTATGCATTGTATAATTAGTGAGTAAGTGAAAAATGAGGACTTTATTCTGGTGGGACAAAACAGATAATAAATAGGATAATGTATAGCAATGAGCAAGTGAAACATGAAGCCTTATATTCTAATTGGATGAAACATATAGTAAAATAAATAGGGCAAGGTATAGTAAGTATGTTAGATGGTGATAAATGCTAAGGAGAAATATAGAGCATAGACAGTGGATAGGGAGCATCGAAGTGCACAGCTTAAATTTTGGGCAGTGGAGGTGTTGTGGAGAAGAGGACATGTGAGTAAAGACCTGGAGGAATCAGAACAGCTTTGGATCTCAGTACGAGAATGAATTGAAGGGTGTACTCTTCACAGTGCTACCACCATATAGGTTAACTCTACCTACATTCCCTCCATTCAAGATTTAAATTCAAGAGAGAGTAGTCTGGTTGGTCCAACCTGGACCTCACTTAATCATAAACGTGCCGTCATCTACTTGCCTTCTGCCTGGCTTGTTCAACCTCTGCCCCAACACTTTTCCATTTACTATAATGAGGTACACTACAGACAGAATGCGGTGCTCAGATTTTAGCCTTTCTTTAAGAAAAGAAAGTATCCATTACATGTCTATATTCCTCACTCCTTCTAGAACTTCCTTTCCCCATTTTCTACTTGTTTGCCCCCAACTCACTCATTCTTTCAAACCGTTTACAATATGTGTCTTTTGTGGATATGTCAGTTCCCAGTTAAGTTCACTACCCTCCTTGTTGAGATCCCATAAAATGTTGTGCTTACCTCTATCATAATAATTAACACCAATCTACTTTAAGTAGGCATGCCTGTTTCCCCATTATACTGTGAGTTCCTTAAAGGCACAATATGTATTTGTTAGCTGAACAAACTATGAGTGCTCAATGAATGTCTGAATATATAAAGGATACATGTCATTTCCCCAAAAAATCACAAGGTGCCTTTTATACCAAGCTTTATGTTGAGACTGTGTCAATTAAACTTGACATTGTGACTACAAAATATGCATTATCCAAGAGAAGATAGTTATCTTTCCTCTGTGTGTGTGCGTGCGTGCATGCATGCATGTGTGCGTTATTGTTGATGTTGTTTTCTTTGTTTATTTGGTGGAGAGGAGATGTAATTAACAAAATAATTTTTTTGGAAAATTTTAAACATTCCTAAATTTTAAATAAATATATTCATTCTTATTTAATGTCCACTAAATGATATCAGAATCTATGCACTTCATGTGAACTCCATATAACACTTAGATATTCCATTTCAATCTGTTTGATGCTCTACATTACCACGCTGTACATCAGCTTCAATTCTCTTTCCCTATCTAATATCTTCCTAAAGCTATCAGGTTTGAATATTAAATCCTCATTAATCTATAGTGCTATAGTATAGCAGTTTGAAAGCAGACAGACCTGAGTATCTCTGCCACCTACTGGGCATAATCTCTCTAAGTTCATTTTTTTTCATCTGTAAATGAAGTAGGTAGAAATATTGCCCTCAAAGGATGTCATTAAGGTCAAGTGAGATGTTTACCGTGGGGCTCAACACGCACAAATGTAAAACAAAAGTACTTAAAGCATAATTTTTATTAATATTATTATTAAAGTATCAAATATTTGAATGGAATACTTTGTTTCTCAAGACTATAATTACTTCCTACTAACTATCAATGGAAATTCTCTCTGGGAATTGATATTGGGCTTTCAGATTTTACATTATTGACTATAGTATATTTTATCCGTCCTCTCTCATGGATCAGAATAAAAGATTCTTAGAACTGTTATATGGATTGTCAAACTTTAGAATACATAATTATCCAGAAATGCAAGCTACCATATACCACCCCCAGAGATGATTCAGAAAATCTGGTAAGGGCCAAGGAACCTTCATTTTTGAACAGAATTCCAAGTGTTGTCTATGCGGAAATGTCACAAATGGGGAAAGAGTGGACAGGAGATGGAGTTCTTTTACCCCTATAAAAGGTACCTTCTATTTGAAGGATAACTGGTGGGTAGAAGGTTAAATATCCAGAAGGCCTTCTTCTAGTTTTAAATAATTATTCTGTTTTAGAAAGACATGATTTTGATTTGTTGTGATGAATTCATTTGGTTATATCTTTCTTGGGCCAATTTTTAACTCCAATTGATGTATGAATTATGAGAATTCCAAACCATTTCTTTGCATTAAAATAAGCTAATTAAATCAAGGACCAGCCCTCAGTAATGATGACCTTTAACTTATCCCTCCTTTAGGGGATATGTTTGTCAGGGGATTTCCAAATTTGGATTTAATATATTGCTGTGTCAAGAATGATACTCATCTTTTGTTAATTAATGATTTATCTGTCACCCAGAAATTATGTAAAATGAAATAAAACCTTTAAATTATCTACTATAGTAAATGTGACCGGTTCTGTTTTAAAAATTCTGATTTTTAAATTAAATTAGAGCCTGATTAAAGTAATAAGTGTTCATTAGAAAAGTGGCGTTATGTGGTTGCTATTCCTGGACTACATAATTCTTAAATAACAAGAATAAGCCCTCTTGTGTGTTTGATAATTATCTTTATGCCTTCAGCTGAATTTCAATAATAAGGCCTATGAAGTGTCACTTTGCTTTCATAAAATATCTGCCCTTATGTCAAGATGAATTTGCAAGTTCAAAATCACAACAAGTTCATAGGAAAATTATAATGTTGAAACAGTCATGAAGAAAGCACTAGTTTATTATTTGTTATAAGTTCATTAATAGCTGTCTCAAGATTTTTTTGAATTTAGCTTCAATGAGAAGATAGTCAGCAATCTTATTCTAATCTAACAAAATAAGCATCATCATTAGATATATTTTAAGAAAAAATTCTTTTAAAATACTTGAATTATTAGTGTTGATTAATACCTCTGTCTCCTGCCCTTTGTGCTATTTTTAAAAAGTGCAACAGTCACTATGCAGACATTTTGACATCCAGCAAGATCATCCTAGAACAGACAATATTTTCTGAAACTTTGTGGCATGGTTGAAGGAGTGTAAGATTAGAAATCAGATCAACAGATATCTGGCCAGTTACCACCTGTGTGACTTTGGGCAAGTTATTTAACTTTTCAGTTTCAGTTCTCTCACTATAAAATGAAGACAATAAAACCTATCTTACAGGAATTTTATGAAGATTAAAAATGGGTAAACTACCAAGTACAGAGTAAGCTTTTAATATTAAAAATATTGATGATAATAATAATAATATTAATGATACATGATTTGGTTTCTAACTTCCAGGGTAACCACCAGTGGTTCTCACCCCTGAAGTTCATGCCTTTGTGTAGACCTCTCCTTCATTAAATTAGAACTGCCCCTGTGTGAATAAAATATGGTGTAAGTGGAAGTGCATGCCTTCTGAAATGAGATTATCAAGTCATTGCAGCTTCTACCTTGTTCTCTTGGAATTGCTCACAAGCCAGCTGCCATGCTGTGAGGATGCCCCAGAAGCTGTATAGAGATGCCCACATGAAACAGAACTGAGGCCCCCAGCCAATAGCCAGCACTAACTTGCCAGTCATGTGAGTGAAATACTTTGGAAATGGATCCTCTAGTAGTATAGTCAAGGCTTTATATGAGTGCTGCCCAAATCAATCTCTAACTGCAACCTTCTGAGAAGTTCCAAGGTAGAACTATCCAATTGAGCCATCCCCTAATTTCTGACTCACAAAAATAATGAAATAATAAATAATCACTGTTGTTTTAAGCCACTGAATTTTGGGATTTGATATAGCAATAGATAATTAACACAACTGTCAAGGCAACCTTGTCATCTCTAAGCAAGTTCATGGTAACCTAGTCTGTCCATTTATATTTCATTACCCCTCATATAGCTTTCCTAGCCAAACCAACTTGCTGTTTTGCCACCTAATTTATCTTTGCTCGCCAATTTACCTCCCTGCTTTTACTTCATAAGTTCTTCAATCTTCAAGCATCAATATCCTTCACATGAAAACGATTTAATGGGCCTTTCTTCCTGCAAGTCCTTTCTAAGATGTTTACAAAATAAACATATAAGTTGCTTTATCAGCAGGCAATGTCACTTCTCTTTGGATTCTTTTGGCAGCTCATCTGGCTTAACATTATTTTATGGTGGTTACATAAACATATATGTGCTCTCTGGTACTTGCCAAAGGCTTTTTCTTGGTAAGAAAGACACGTGATTGAAGGTCACATCTACTTGCTAAGATTGTGCACAGGACAGGAGCTTTTCAGGCAGGGGATAACCAGTCCAAAGAGAATATTTGGAAGAAAAAATAAAAGAAGCAACGCCTCATAGGATTTTTTAAGTGGAATATTTTACTGTAATTTAAAATTTTCTTCTAAGCAGAATAATGTTAATTTTAGTAATCTGGATAGTTAAAATAATTATTTTATGAAAGAAAGATACACGAATGTTCATCTTCCTTGAATAAAATACCATTTTGCTTTGAAAGACTTTGAACCCCTATTAAGTAAATATACAGATTAGAGTAGCTTGGTTAGTAACGTATTTTATTAACAAAATTCAACATGACATTGATTCTAATATTTGAAGTGTGATAAAGTTTATGTGAAATTTTAGTATCTTCAGTTGTACTTTAAAACTGTTCCTGTCAACTCTGGGTTTGTCAACAAATAAATGATTGATCTAAAAGTATTTGAAATTGTTTTGGATAAATTTCCAAACCCCTTTCCTCAAAAAATAAATGGTCACAGGATATTTTCAGAGTATGTATATATCAGATGAAAACATAAGCAGTTAAATTGACTTATTTTAACATGTTTTCATTGAAATATTTCCTAAAATATGAGATTTTATTTAAACATTTTCAAAATCTTTGCTTTAGCTCAGCAGAAGTGCTGCAAGCAGCTCACAGCTCTCATAAAATGTATATATATATATATATATATATATATATATATATATATATTCTGATGACATTTATATGATCTTGACAGGAGAGATTTATTTACTGTGTGCCTCTGATAATATTAAAAACTTACATAAGCTCATAAAAGTAAACCTATTATAATTAATAAACAAAACAAAAACATTAATCATATACCAGGCTCAAGAAAAATAGTAATATAGAGAAACTGGACCTTATCTAAGAAGTTAGCAAAGGCTGTTATATTAGATAAAATTAGTTAGGATTCAGTTGAATTGAATACTTTAAAATTCTCAAAATAGCATTGACTACAGCAAGAGAGAAGTTCTTTTCTCTACTACATAAAAGAATACTGAATACGAGTGGTCCATGTCCAGCTGTGTTGGAGGCTGGTATAGCCATGTGGATTGTGCTTTTGCCAGGAATTCTCTTCACTCTTCCCCTCTTCCCTAACACTTATTCATTCTTCAAACCTCAGATCTAAAGTCATTTTCTCAGGCAAACTATAGTAGATACTGATACTTGCCTCCAAATATCTATTATCTTATTCTTCTCTATTAAAAGTGACTCAGTTCTTAATTAGGCACATTTAATATGGCTATATCATCCTCCCTTACAGCTAAGAATGGCTATATGACTAAGTTCTCACCCACTAATGTAGTAGGACTGGTTGTGTAATACTTCTAGGAAGCTCTTGAAAAGAGATGAAAGGCACCATTCCCCACTTTATTCCTTATTGATAGATGGGTTTTTTTTTTCTTTTTTAACATCTTTATTGGAGTATAACTGTTTTACAATGGTGTGTTAGTTTCTGCTTTACAACAAAGTGAATCAGTTATACATATACATATGTTCCCATATCTCTTCCCTCTTATGTCAACCTCCCTCCCACCCTCCCTATCCCACCCCTCTAGGTGGTCACAAGCACCGAGCTGATCTCCCTGTGCTATGCAGCTGCTTCCCACTAGTTGTTTTACATTTGGTAGTGTATATATGTCCATGCCACTCTCTCACTTCCTCACAGCTTACCCTTCCCCCTCCCCATTGGAATGAAAAGCTGATTGTTGGAGCTCAAGAAGGCATCTTTGATGAAGAAGTAGAAGCACATTCTCAAATTGGCAGAAACAAAAGAGAAGGAATATGGGCCTCTGTTAAATTGGAACTTCCATAAATAGCCTTGGACCACATACATCTCTCAGTCTTTTATATAGGACAGCAGTAAACTTCTCTCTTGCTTCTGTCACTTTTATTTTGTGATTTTTATATCAACTGAACCTTATCCTAACTAATATAACAGCTATTCCTAACCCATTAGATAACTTCAAGTTCCTGTTTTACAGGTTTATAAGCACCATACTCTTTTCTAGTTATCTCATTATATAATTATATATATATATATATATATATATATATGGATTTTTAAAATGAAAACTCCAGACAGCAGAGCCCATGTATGCTTTTGCTCACTTTTTTTCACTGAAGCCTGTCTTGATGCTGACCACAAAGTCAGTATTTCATAAATATCTGTTCTATAAGGAATGATCATAAGGTCAATATGTATGAGCTGAGATTGATAAGCTTAAGTGGAACTTTAAATTTCTCATAAAGCACAGAGTCCTCTGTACTGGTTGTCTGTCCAGCAGTAGTAGTGGATTTAAGACTATCTGCTTTGTCATAAGACTTAGCTGGTGAGAAAAGTAATATGAGAAATACTCTCTGTTTTGGTGGGATGATGAAATCCACTGTCCTCATCACTCTGATGAAATTCACAGTTTCCAGGTTTCTTAATTACATTTATCTTTACTTTCAGGAACTATTTCCATTGTGGAGATGGGGGTATTGAAAAATAGTTATTAAGCATTTGTTCACAAGTCTACAATAAGATAGAAATTTAACAATCTTAAGCTGATTTTAAAATCTCACAAATATTGCGTCTTTAAACTTAGAGGATATTCTTCCCCCTCTTACATACTTTGAAAAAAAATTAAATATATATGATTTTTTGCTTCATTATGAGAATTCTGCCAGTTTTCAGAACCAAAAAACCCCACAATTTTGTTTCAGTTTATTTAGCATTCAAATTAGTTTTGATACAATTCCATGAAAGCAGGAGAAAATATCAAAAGAATTTGGGTTGCATGTCATCTTAACTCAGGAACACAAAGCCTTACCAAGCATTTAAACTTGGCAAATGTAAGAGCAGGGAGAAGCACAAAAGAATCAATTAAATTGTTTAATTGATTCTTGTTTAATCAATTAAATTGTTTCCATAAATGGACATGAATGTTAGCCTTCTCAGGGGAGTGGAGGATTTTCTTTTCCCAAGAATAACAGAAAGTCTATAGAGGCACCATGGTAACTACAGGTAGAAAAGCATTTGTATGTATTTTGCTCATGGGAACTGGAAAGTCAAAGGCTATTCTAAGCATCATATTACTAAATAGGTAATTGGTGGGTTGTGCACTGTAATTAATTTCTGTTCTACAGGAGCATTGTAATTAGCAGTTTTGAAGCTTCTAGCAACAGTGACTGAAACTGTGCTGCTCTTTTTCTGTGTTCCTTAAGGGGTTTATAAATTCTTAGCTGGGAAAGTGAAGAAAGACTTGTGACTGTGGTTATCAGACCAAACCAGAATCATGAGGTGAAAGCTCTGAAATTAGAGGCAGAGTGGAATGTGGGGATTCAAGTTCACCAGAAAGAACCTAGAAGTAGAGACAGCTTGTGAAACCTAGGTATTGACTCTGCTGTTTCCCCTTTGAGGATGCAGTCTTGCTAAAGCCAAGTGTGGGTCAAGAATCACACGAATGGGTGTCTGTAAACATTTTTTAAATGGACATGCATAGATTGTTGGCATTCCAAAATGGTGACATAAGGTCTAAGTATAGAACATTATGTTGTTATTAGAAAGAAATTGGCTATTTTCTCACTACTACAGAGAATGTGATAGCAGTCGTGTAGCCACCCTTTAGGGAGTCAAATGATAAGGAAAAGACAAGCCAAGATATGCTACTGCTTTGGCTGGTACCCCTTCTTTTCTTAAGGTCTGTGACTGTCACCATTTAATTGGGGACTTATAGCACATGAGTACATCTGTGCGGTTTCTTCCCACTGATATGCGACAAAATCTGATAATCTGAAGATACTGATACTTGACATTTGGAGTATGATATTTAATTAAACTCATTAATTTAATTAATCAAACTTCTTATTGCCTTCTTATGATATCAACCAAGCTATATTAGTTCCTATTATATATTTTATAAGTACTTTTGAGTTTAGGTTATAAATCTTTATTAATTTTCCTTAAGGATTTTCTTTACATATGATATGTTAATAGCTCACCCTTATTACTAAACAACAACAAAGGCTTTTCTAGAAAAAGAACTTTATTAAGCACTGACTTTTTTTACATGATTATAATTAGAATTATAAGAAAATCCTTATTTTATTTTATTCTGTTTTATAAATAAACACTAAAACTGACTTTTTTAATACAATTCAATGAATTTTAACATATATATAGGTTCATGTAACCACCACCACAATTCAGGTACAGAACTATTCCATTACCCCAAAAACTTCCCTCCTGCTATCACTATGCCATCACACTCTCCCTCTATCTCTATCCCCTGGCAATTTGATCTATCCTCCATCATTATAGTTTTATCTTTCAAGGATGTCATATAAATGGAATCGTACATAATTTAACCTCTTGAAACTAGCTACTTTCACTCAACCTAATACATTTAGAGATTCATCCAAGCAGTTGTATGTATTAATAACATGCATGTTTTTAAAAGCTTCTTATACATAGTTCTGGAGGTAATTTTTGTTCCAAATGCCTATATCTTTTTCCTAGTAAATATGCCATCGACCAAATTACAATTTTAATATCGCTTAATAGAAAGAGCAAGCCTTAAACTACCAGGCCAAAACAATTTTTATTTGATCTCTATACACAATAATAGTGTGGGAAAAGGCAAGATTTTATTTTAAAAATTTGCTAGAGGCTTTATCATAAAAGCCTTTTAAAATTACATGTTTAAAAATGTTCTTTTATTAGAAATCCTTTCAACCATTTTTATCCCCAAGTATCAGAATAGAGACATATACTTTGTGTTTAATGGGAAGAGTTGGATTTTAATAAATGTAGTTTATATTAATGATCAATTAATTTTTTCTAAATATCTGAAAAGTAGCAATTTGGAGGAATGGCCAAAAAAAAAAAAAAATCAACATGTAAAGCAGTGCTTCCCAACCAGAGAAGATTTTGTTCCTCCAGGGGATATATGACAATGTTTATAGACATTTTGCGAGTTTTTTTTGGCGGGGGGGTGAGGGGACAATATCCTAGCATCTAGTGGATATTAGCTGGAATATTATTAAACATTCTACAATGCACAGGGCTGTCCCTCACAACAAATAACTATCCAAAATGTCACTAGTGCCAAGATAAAGAAACCTTGAATAGGGTGTTGTATTCCACAAATGTTAGCAATTAATTTTCATCAACACTTTCTAATTTATATACAAAGACTATATTATTTATCATTATGCCAATTTCAGAGCATCCAAGTTTTGACACTTGTATTTCAACTTTTTGTTATGAAAAATTTCAAAATACAGTGAAACTGAAAGAATAGTACAATGAAGATTTGAATCACCGTATCTTGATGCACAACTGTTAATGTTTTGCAATATTTGGTTATATTATGTCTATTTTTTTCTTTTTCTGAACAATCTCAAAGTAAGTTGTGTAGATCATTGCAATTAATCGTGAACTCCCAAGAGTAAAACATTCTCTTCTATAACTACAATCACATCACATGTAAGAATATTAACAATAATACCCCAGTATATATTATCTAATACACACCTCATATTCCAATTTTTCCAATTGTTCCAGAAATATGTTTTATGACTTTATTTTTATTTTGAAGAGGATTCAAATCAAGGATCACACATTGTATTTGTTTTTTGTCTCTTTAGTCTCTTTTATTCTAGAATAGTTACCCAACATTTTTATCATTCAAGGATCCGTGGTCCTTGACTCTCATATTTTCCTTTGGGAGTTGTGAAACAGTAACTTTATCATCCTATTATCCCTTCTATTTATTAGCTGGGATACTACTGTAAAGAAGAACATTGTCTTATTAGCTCTGGATGAGCTATAGTTCCACCTAAAATAACAGAGCAACTCTGAATTACCAATAAAGAACTGATGC
Organism: Kogia breviceps; assembly: GCF_026419965.1. NCBI lineage: Eukaryota > Metazoa > Chordata > Mammalia > Artiodactyla > Physeteridae > Kogia > Kogia breviceps. Next base: position 67,062,597 of record NC_081321.1, on the reverse strand, counting down.
TATAGAAACTTTCTTATTTTGTGTGTGTTGCGTGCATAGAGATTTTATAGGTGAGATTTCTCACATTAAAATAGCACAAGAATCATTTTAGACACAGTACAATCAATACAGCAGTTGTTTCACAGTATTGACAACTTTGAACTGTCTCACAAAATTTGGATATATGATTTACAAATAACTTTTTCATTCAGTAAGTTTCCTTCTCATTTTGATTATGGTTTTCTTTGTTGTGTAGAATGTTTTTAGTTTGATATAGTCCCATTTGTTTATTTTTGCATTTGTTTTCCTTTGGAGTCAGATCCACAAAAACATCACTAAATCCAATGTCAATGAGGGTACTAAGTTTTCTTCTAAGAAGTGTATTGCTTAGGTCTTACATTCAAGTCTTTAATTCATTTTTGAGTTAATTTGTGTGTGTGGTGCAACATAGTGGTCTAGTTTCATTCTTTTGCATGTGGCTGTCTAGTTTTCCCAACACCATTTATTGAAGAGACTATCCTTTCTCCATTGTATGTTCTTTGCTCCTTTGTCATAAATTAATTGCCCATATAAGTATGCATTTATTTGGGGGGCTTCAATTCTGTTCCATTGATCTGTGTGTCTGTTTTTTGTGCCAATACCGTATTGTTTTGACTACTGTAGCTTTGTAGTATAGTTTGAAATCAAGGAGTGTGATACCTCTAGCTCTGTTTTTCATTCTCAGAATTGTTTAGGATATTTTAGATCTTTTGAGGTCTTGAATTCAGATTTTAGAAATTTGTTCTAGTTCTGTGAAGTATGCCATTGGAATCTGTATTGCATTGAATCTGTAGATTGCCTGGGTTTTAACAATATTAATTCTTTCAATCCATGAACATGGAATATTTTTCCTTTATTTGTGTCTTCTTCCATTTCTTTTATCAGCGTCTTATAGTTTTCAATATATAGGTCTTTTCAGCTCCTTGTTTAAATTTATTCCTAGATATTTTTTTTTTGAGGTGATTGTAAATGGGGTTGTTTTCTTAATTTGTCTTTATGATAGTTTGTCATTAAAGTATTATATAAAAGCTACAGATTTTTGTATTTTGATGCTATATCCTGTGACTTTACTGAACCCATTTATTGGTTCTAATTTTTTTTGGTGGACTCTTTACGGTTCTCTCTATATAGTATCTTGTCATCTGCAAATAGTGACAATTTTACTTCTTTCTTTCCAATTTGGATGCCTTTTCTTTTTCTTGCCCAATTGTTGTGGCTAGGACTTTCAATACTATGTTGAATAAAAGCGGAGAGAGTGAGCATCCTTGTCTTGTTCCTGATCTTAGTGGGAAGCTTTCACCTTTTGACCATTGGGTATAATGTTAGCTATGAGTTTATAATATATGGCCTTTATTATGTTGGGATACATTTCTTCTATACCCCCTTTATTGAGAGAGCTTTTAAAATCATAAATTCATGTTTAATTTTGATAAATGCTTCCTCTGCATCTGTTGAGATGATCATATGATTTTTATCCTACATTTTGTTAATGAATCTTTCAGTGTGGCAAATTATTGTCTCCCCTTACCCCCTTCTCTCTTTCTCAAACACACACACACACACACACACACACACACACACACACACACACAAATCTTATTATGGACTCATGTATTTTTATATTTTCAGTACATTAAGATCAATTAACCAATTGTAGACATTTGTTTTTATACTCAAGTTATCCCAGATTTAGTCAGTGGGAGCTCCTTTGAGCTGACCCTTGTGTCCTTTGACATGCCTCTGTTAGTCTTTGAATGCTTATTTTCTGTCACAGAAAAGTTGTATTTCAGGCTCACCTTCCTTTTCCTTCTCCAGACATAAAATCAGTTATCCAAAGGATCTTGGTTTCTTTTAATGGTAAAATGTCTTTAGAATCCAGGATCTGAGCACCAGAAGAGCTCATTACTAATTTTTAGTAATTGGGCACAACTCCAGGTTGTCATATGATCTATTTAGATTGTACTCAGGAAAGCAAATAGCTCAAGATGCATTCAAATTGAGAAAGTAGCTGCATTTATTCTTCTATTCATTAAATATTTGAGTATGTGCTATGTGGTAGTCACTGTTCTTGAGGATACAAATTGTATCCCCAAGATAGTCACTGTCACTGAGGCTACAAAGAAAGTTTACTGTTGTGATGGTGCTTACACTCTGTGGAAAGGAGATTGAAAATAATAAATAAGCAAATAAATATTTAGTATGTTATATGATGATAAGTGATGTGGGGGAAAACAAAGCAGGACAAGGTAGGGGGCAGAGTAAAGGAGACAGAGTAAAGGTGTGGTGGCTGTTTTATAAAGGAGTCCAAGGGGGGGCGGATTGCTGAAATTGTGACTTTTGAGCAGAGACCTGAAGGAGCTGAGCATGTGAACCAAGCAGGTTATAGGCTGGGGGAATGGTAGGGCTGGGAGGAAGGCTAGTGCTTAAACTGAAGGAGCAGCAAATATAAAACTGAAGTGGAAGATAACGTGATGTGTCCTAAGAAAGCAAGGGGACCAGTGTGGCTGTAGCCAGAGTGATCAGATATGGTCAGGCAGAGCTGCATATCTGGCATGTTCTGAGGGATACCCTAAAGCAGTTCTCTCTTTAGCTTCCCTAGCTATCAATTTTCATTATCTAGTATTAAATTTACCAGTTTGGCTTATTAACAGGATTAGGGAATATTTTACATGGAAGGCCACCTCTACATATGAAATTGAAAAGAACACATTGGCTTTCTCTTCTATTAAGTTCTTAATTCCTATAACGTATCAAGAAATATTGTTTCTCATCATCTTGGACAAAAATATTCTAGGCGCCAAAAAAGAAAGAGAAACAGTTACAGTATTCTGTATATAATTTTGCAATAAGTGAATGAAAAGATTATTGAATGGATTTAATTGTCATAAGGTTATAAAATAGAGGGAACCAGGGTTTTTTTTTTCTCCTACAAACATTTAGAGTACGCACAGATGTCTTACCAGTCACAAAAGTTAGTGTAGGGGGTAGATAAATTGAATCTAAACAACCTAGTAAGCATTCATTAAAATCTGGCTCAAATTTATGCACTTCCGTTTGATGACAAACCCCACTTCACCGCCTACCTAATCTCATCTTATGCAACAAGCGTTCACTCATAGAATGACCTATCAACACATTTTACATTTACTTGGTGAAAAACAGTTCAGAATTTTGCATCTTTTAAAATGCATGGAAAATTGTAAGAAATATTCTATAAATAATCACAAAACCAAAGTCAATCAAGTTCAACAAAGAGCCTGTTTAAAATGTTAGAATGTCAATAAACCCATCCAGTTATTCATAATAAGATGTATTATTCACTTGATAGCCGTAGGTTTTTGTTTATTCGTTGGGTTAATTTTGGTAAAATAACCATCACACATTTACCAAGGAATAATTATTGGACTATCTTCACCCCAAAGTATTCAGCCTAATCAGTAAGTTTTCATTATGATGAATAAGTAATGATAACTAGAAAGTGTGAAAATATAGTGTATATTATTTAAAGTATTTGGAAACAGTTGGCAAGTGACCTAGATGCACCCAATCCAGTGATTCCTCATATCATGGCTAGTCATAGACTAGTGGTATCAGAATCACCAAGGGTGCTTCTGAACATAAACATTTATTAGTTCCTTGCCAACAACTCTTTATTCAGTTTATTTAGGCTTAACCCCTGGGAGTCTCTATTTCTAAAAACTATTTGAAGTATCCTGATAGGCAGCAAGGTGCACGAGCCACTGAATTTGACTGTGTCCTCTTATATTTTATCAGTGCCATATTCAAACACCCAGAAGTGTCACTGTAGTATGTATATCTCTGAGCCTTAGGCTTTTTGTTCTTCAGACATGGGTTGAGAGTCTGGATATTTTTTTGCTCTTCATTTACAATTAAAGTGCGATTGTTTATTTTGCAAATGATCTCAGCTCTATCAAGTTACTGATTTGCTGATTTGTGCTCTAATCTTATTCTTGTCCTTTATGAAATGAATTATAATGTTTTGTGTTTTACCAAAGTATCAGTGAAAAGGTTAACAGAAACCCATGACTAAAGAACTACTTATTTTCTCCTAATGAAAGTCTGTCACTGTTTGAAAATTATGCCTATTAAGATTTACAGGTTATCAATTCAAAGAATCTCACATTAATGAGATATAATCTCTTTTGGGAAAAATAGGAAAAGAATGACAATGTTATTCTTTAGTTATAGTTATCATATTTAATGAGATTTCATTTAATGAATAACATGTGATAATGATTTTATACACATTATTATATGTTATAACACTATATTACATACCATATAATCTAAATTGGAATTATAGTTTGAATACTTCCCATTTTGAAATCATAGAAATAAGTTTTTTTATTAACATTATCTTATATGCATTTCTCACAACATGTAGTACAGAATATTAGAAAGGCTATTAAAAAACTTTGTCAACTACATTAGAAAGTACCATATATATGTATATATGTATATGTTTTCAGAGCTTTTAATCTTCTAATCTATATAATGAATGTCTAAAAGGCGGCACAAAATGTACCACTTCCAGAATTTACATGATCACAAAAGCCTGTGTTTTTAAAGTATTTAGAGGATCTATCTTTGGGAAATGCTATTCTAAAACCAATTCACTCCCTTAAGATTTGCTCACAAACCATAGCCTTTTATCCTATTCAGCAAAGAACATCTACCTTTAAAGACAGGAGAAAAGCCTTGGTTATTAAAATATCCAACCTGCCTTGTCACTGAGAATTTAAAATGAATTCATATGGTACCAAACAAGAAAAACCCTGGCATACATTTCACACAACCTTCAGTTATTGTGCTGAAAATATTGTATAGCGTTTTAATTAGCTCAGAAAACATTTTCTGTTTCAACTCTCAGAACTAAGAACCTCTACTTCATCTGTTGCCCTTTCACCTGTACAGAAACATTTTCTTCTGTGACATGATTCACCACACCTCAGACAAAACTCCCCTTTGTCTCAAATATCTTCCCAGAAAATTTCTTAAGCATTTTGTTCCTAGATCTGAGGAAGAGAAAATAGGCTTTCTCTTGGATTAGGGACTATTAAGTGTAAATCTTAGCCAGTTTGGAGGCCATGTTTTCCTCCATTAAGTTGAAAAAATTGGAAGAAGCCATTGCACAGAAAAAGAAAAAGGAAATAAAAAAGATTTAGGGGAACCCTCTTGCACTGTTGGTGGGAATGTAAATTGATACAGCCACTATGCAGGACAGTATGGAGGTTCCTTAAAAAACTAAAAATAGAACTGCCATATGACTCAGCAATCCCACTACTGGGCATATACCCAGAGAAAACCATAATTCAAAAAGAGACTTGCACCCCAATGTTCATTGCAGCACTATTTACAATAACCTGGTTATGGAAGCAACCTAAATGCCCATCAACAGATGAATGGGTAAAGATGTGGTACATATATACAATGGAATATTACTCAGCCATAAAAAGGAATGAAATTGGGTTATTTGTAGAGACGTGGATGGGCCTAGAGACTGTCATACAGAGTGAAGTAAGTCAGAAAGAGAAAAACAAATATCGTATATTAACACATATATGTGGAAACTAGAAAAATGGTACAGATTAACTGGTTTTCAGGGCAGAAATAGAGACACAGATGTAGAGAACGTATGGACACCAAAGGGGGAAAGTGGTGGGGTGGTGATGGTGGGATGAATTGGGAGATTGGGATTGACATGTATACACTAATACGTATAAAATGGTTAACTAATAAGAACCTGCTGTATAAAAATTCTTTTTTTTAATTAAAAAAATTAGGAAGAAGTAGAGAAGAAAGGAAGAAAGAGATCTGGAGACATTAGAGTTCCTAGTTCCAGTTGCCCCAGAGACCCAGACACATCCCAGTCTTTGAGTTCCAGGACAAACCCCACTATCCTGGAAATATGTCCTACTTTGGCTTAAGAAATTTAATTTGGGTTGCTGTCATTTTTGTAGTTGAGTACCCCAAACTGTATCTCCCAACAGTCGTGTTCTACAATGTTTTTTTCCTATATAGATCTTGACACCACTTGTATCCTACCTTCCTTACTGCTGGCATTTTAGTTCAGGCTCATTATTTTCACTTCAATTATTGACACACCCTTCTACCAGGTCCCCTGATTCTAGTGTTAAGCTTCTTTCAATTTAAGTTGCAATATCTAACACGTTACTTGTTGAAGATCAATTTCTAACAACAGTAACAACAAAATTGTATCAACTCAATTAGAATTTTTCTGTCTAACCACTGCCTTTAAGATAAAACCCAAGGGAATTCCCTGGCAGTTCAGTGGTTAGGACTCCATGCTCTCACTGCCAAGGGCCCAGGTTCAATCCCTGGTCAGGGAACTAAGATCCCACAAGCTTTGCAGTGCAACAACAACAACAACAACAAAAGATAAAACCCAAATCTTAAAATGCCATAAAGATAATTCTTAATCTGGTTCCCAGCTACTTTTCCAGATCTATCTCTTACCACCTACCCCATCATTACCACCAAAACATACACTCTATATTTCAGTTATCTACTGTTGCCAAACAAAAACTCCAAAACACACTGGCTTAAAACAACAATTGATCACTATTTTTTATTATCTGGTAGTTGACTGGATGATTCTCACTTGGAGTCTGTCATGAATTTGCAGTTGGAAAGCAGCTGGGGCTGGAGTCATGTGAAATCTCAACTGGGCTGGATATCAAAGATGGCCTCTTCACTCTTATGTCTAGCAGCTCAGCACTCCTCTGCATCTTGCCTCTTAGCAGTGCCAGAACTTCTTGCACGAAGGCCTACAAGAAGCAGGAGGCAGAAGTTGTTAGGTCATTTAAGGGCTATGCTTGGAGCTGGCACACTATCACTTCCACCACATTGTATGGGTCAAAGCATTCACAGGGCCTTTCAAGATTCAAGAGGGTAGAGAGATGGAATCCAGTCTACCTCTTGATGATGGCAGGGTAAGATAACACTTCAGAAGAGCATTCAGGGATGGGATACACAATGTAATATATTAAGCGTTTACGTGATCAGGTTTTCTTCCCCACCCCCTATCCCCAGTGTAGAGTTCCAAGGTTTATATATATATGAAACTGTTCATTCTTCAATCTACAATTTTTGAGATGCTGATTAATCTTATTAAGCAATTTTACTGTTTAATTATTTTTAAGTACAATAATAATTTTAGTTATATACCATTGTTTGTGCTATTATAGTAATGATAAAACAGATATTTCAATTCTTTAAAATTAAGTTGGCTGTACTGAAATGATTCCTTAGAATTTTTGTCCTCAGCATATTCATCCAGACCTCAGTGTGGTCATATAAAAAGGGCATGTTGAGTAAGAGAGAGATCAAATTATTAATTTGGTTATTTTTATTAAAAAACCGATAGTTTCAGAGTATGATCTTATTCTTTCTGAGAAAGGTTTTGGGGAGATAAAACTGAGACTGTAGTTAAGGATGTGGCAAAAAATACATGAATACCCTTGCTTGAAAAGGTATTTATGTATACAACTAAAAAACTATTTGTAAAATAAGCATTTCATAAAGATAACTCTGAGAAGTAAATTTGTATACTACAGAAATAAGTAACTATAAAAATATAAACTTTCAAAAATAGATCACTTTCTTATGACAGTATCTATCTATTGAAGTTTACTAAATTTAATAATGCAGTACCCAATAATAAGTACATTATCAGTATTTCATTTGGATATGGATAAACCCAGCATTTTATTTGTCATTCATCTCTTCATTCAGTTACCCCACAAACTTTTATTGCCCATCTGCTAAATGCTAAGTGCTGTTGTCTTGGCCTTGATATGTTGACATTGCCACCGACTTCTGAGTGTATATTTCTAGCTTGATCATTTCCCACTCACTGTAATCTGTGTTCACCCTAGCTATGCCAACTAGATTGCTTTCACCATGTTCTTTGTCCTTCTACTTGCCAAATTCAGTGAATATTTTTCATTGATCTCAATGCATTATTTATCACTGTTAACTCCTTCCTTCTTGAGTTCTCTCAACGGGATCCTAAGCTCAATCATAGGGTTCTTCCAATTTCATTCTCAAATTTCTCCCTATCTCAGACTCTTCCTCTCTTTAGCCATTAAATATTGATTTTCCCCAGAGTTCACTTCTTAGTCCACTGGTCTTTTCACTTAAATGCTCTTTCTTCACATTTTTATTCATATATTTGCCTTCACTCCCTCTTATGTACTAATGATATTATAGCAAAGTCATCTTGACTTTATTTGTAACTTTTAGTTCTACTAAAGAATTATCCCATATGCATATCAAGATTAGTTCAACTCAAATGCCAAATAAAACCCCCATTAAATAGTACTCTTACACTGCTCTGTGGAGCTACCTCAGCCAGAATCCTCAGAGTCCGTTGAAACCAGATTCTGAACAGGAAACTTATTTCTGTTCAAGTCCTCTAAGACCTGTTTACTTCCACTATCTGCCTTACTTAGATCATCAAAATATATCACTTTAATCCCCTACCTTCTGGCTAATTGCATCACATCGTTTTGTATATTTAACCCTATCAAAGATATCCCTTTACTATTTTTCCAAATAAATTACCTTCATGATTTTACAGATGCATTTTCCTCAGTCTGGAATGCCTTAACTTCACAAATGCCTAGCAAATTCTTATCCATCTCTGAAGACTTAGCTCAGATCATATGTTTCCTCTATGTGAATCCTCTCCTAGGCCATGAGCTCTATAATCTCTGGATTTTCCCTGCTTATTAAACATCCCATACAGCCCTATTATAACACTTAATGCATTGTATATAACCTTTTTCACTTGTCTATCTTCCTGGCCAGGCTGTGAATTTTGAAAGGGCAAAAATTTGTCATTTACTCTGTATCTCCTGTGTCTAGTGCTAATTAATTGGTCTATTTACTTGGGATTAAAGATTAGAAATGTTTTTATTCTAAATTATTTGTTTTACCATGAAGTTCATGAACTCAATCTCAGAAAGAAAACTGTCTTTACTTCAGAATGTATCTTAATGGCTTGGCTTTTTATTAAGATAAAATGGTCTGAGGCTGCTTTGGGATAGACAGAGACAAGTACACTGATTCACATAATAGGTTAATTGGGATCTGTGGATATGGAGAGAAAATAATAGAGCCCCCAACAGGAAAATGGTCAATTGGGCAGCCACAAATTCACAGTGATGTGGAGAAGAAGTGGCTAAAATAACATTTCAGAATAAGAATGCCTCATATTCAGATTACTGTTATTTACTCTGTTGTTACTATGCATTACTATTATTTATTCTGAGATTACTATTATTTATTAAACATGCAAGTACCTTATGTGAATGATGTTTTGAGACTATTTAGGAAAAAAGGCCATATTCAAGAATTCAGTGAGTCGAAAACTTTGAAGTGAAGAGGTTGTTGTGAGAACGAACACGCCCATATTTTTAAAAACATTAAGGAATGAGTTGGACTTCCCATAGGACTGATATGGAGGTAACCAATAATATTTAAATCTCAAAATGAAAAAGGCCTCAGTTGACATCTAGGTCATATTTTTATAGAAGCTAAAATTTCTATCAGTTTCTCTAGTGTCTAATGTATATCTTTAGATATCGTAGAAGTGGATTTTTTTCTTAGAATACATTAATTCTTCACTTGTCAATTCAAATACTATCTCCAATTATGAATGGTTGTGAGTGGTATCTTTCCAATAAAGCTAACTCAACATCATTAAAGAACAGAAAGTTCTAGGAAGATAGTGGCAAAGCTAGAAGTATACATAAATGAAAGCAATAATAAATATATGTGGCAATGCTCTTTCCAAAGAGGCATGTGTGTCTAAAGGATGCAGTTGGGTTGGGACAGATGGGAGAGTATGATTCACTGCTTGTGTGGAGGCAAGCTATGGCTCAAAGACATTGATTTCTGCTATTTATTGCTCTTGTGGAAAACTTAGCTTCCTTATACTTTTGCTAATAAAAAGCTTACCAACTAAAGCTTTGGAATGACACAAATATTTTCTTTGCAAATGTATTATTATAATTCTATAAGAAACACCTGCGGTCTCTGTGTAAAATCATAGTATCTACTGTAATGTTAGTTTAATGACTGACCTCAGAATTCCTAACTGAGGCTACAGGAGTCATGAATTAATGTTGTTATTGTTTAAAGGAAAATAAATATTCTAATTCTCTTCTCACTTTTTTTAAGGTAATAATAGTCCTTAGCTGGAAAAACACAACACAGTTCTGCTTCATTTCCTTATTACATTTTTCCTAGATACTTTTATTGTTACTATAATTAGAGATCATTTTTTCCTTATTATAAGTCACATGGAATTTATATCATTTGTCAGAGAACTTTGTAGCAAATCATGGTGGAATATAGCTCAAATCTGCAATTCTCATTGTTCTTTAATTTTGTTGCCTTTTCAGTTAAATATATCACTGATCCATTTACAAGTTAGTCAGTAAGTTAACAGTTACCATAAAGTGAAGAGTATATAATTTTGTATTAGACTGAGGCCCAGAAGTAGACTTTTGATACCTGGATTTGAAATCATTCAGAATGTATAATTGATCAGTACATTTTTTGGTAATAAAATAAAATGTAAATGAAATTTATACACTATAACTTAGGTTTGTAGTTAAAGTGAGCATAGTTCCATAAATTGAGCGCAATTTCCACAGAAGATAAATATATTTTGTCATGGACAAATAATTTTACTGCCAACACCACAATCTAGGTACTGGAAAATATTATTTTCTTTTACCTTCCAGCACACCCACCCCCAGCCTCTGCCACTTTTCTAACTGCCAGGCTTAGGGCATGATTAGGAACCAAGGAGTCACAACATGCTGACTCTTTCCATACTGCAGAAGAAAACAATCACAGGATCAGAAGCTCCTAGATCAGTGGTGTTCAAACTTCCTAGACCCTAAAACTCTGACTTATAGTAAGTCCAGTGCTTTCCAATGTGATGCTCTTTTTTACCTCCTGAAGTGAAATTCATACAAAATATTAATATAATTCATCTAAATATATAATTTTTTAAAAGTCAATGTAACACTCTAACTGAAGTATAAAAGAAGTGTAAAAGAAGTTAATGCATAGTAAATGGCATGTATTTTAATATGTAAATGTTCAGACATAATGAGTGTATTAGATGCCTTTACTTACATATAGGATCTCTATGAATATGACAGATGAGGTATTATATTGGTGACTTGAGTCACTGGTAGTTAGACTTTCTAAAATGTTTTCAAATAAAACAGGGTCTGGTTAGTATTCCCTTTGCTGTTGGGGTATCATTACTTCTAGGCCTTCTCAGCTGAAAGAGCAAATAAATATATGCATGTTTATCTATCTAACCACAAAGATATGTATCTAGATAGCTATCTAGATAAATTAGATAGATAGATTTTATATATATATATATATATATATATTTGTTTCCTGCAGCTGCTGTAACAAATTGCCACAAACTGGATGGCATTAAAAAAATTAAAAAAAAAAAAAAAAACAGAAATATATTCTCTCACAGTATGGAAGCTAGAAGCCCGAAATTGAGGCACAGTCCAAAACAGAGGCAGAGCCACACTTCATCCCAAGGCTCTAGAGAATTCCTTCCTTGCCTCTTCCACCTTTTGGTGGGTCTAGGCATTCCTTGGCTTTTGGCCACATTTCTCCAGTCTCTGCTTCTGTGGTCTCATTGCCTTCTCCTCTTTTGTCTCAAAACTTCCTCAGCTTTCTCTTATAAGGATACACGTGATTGCATTTAGGGCCACCAGGATAAACTAGATTAAGCTCCTCTCCAGATTCTTAACTTAATCACATCTTTTGCCAAGTAAGGTAATAGTCATAGGTTCCAGGGATTAGGACAAACACATCTTTTAGGGCTCATTAATTATCCCACTACAATATTCCTCTATATCTCTATTAAGCTAAGCATGAATTCATGGAATGTCTCTAACCCTAATTTGGTATCATATTGATTATTCTAGTCTTCTTCCCTTGCTTCTCTATAACCTATTACTCCAAGAGAGAGACCTGGCTGTCACCATCAGCCATCCATTTACTTAATTGTTCAATTCCATTATATATCTATAGTGGTTTCAAAACTGTTAGGTTGTAGCCTGGAGCAAGTCAACTCCTGAGCAAGTCAACTCAATCACAGTTATCCTAAATACTCAAGCAACTACTAGTCTTTTGTTTATTGATCACTTTAAAGGCATAATCAATCTGATTAATACTAAAAAAAAAAAGGAACTATTTTGTTAAGCAATAACAATTTTTTCACAAGACTGTTTTATTTTCCACAAAAGAAAATAAAGACGTTTTCAAATTATCATAGATACTGTAAAGATCACACGGGGAGCCACCAAAACAAATTTACTGTGTTGTATATTTCTTCTTGGAGGTTATGATTTTCCTTTGGCACTTGATTTCCCACCACAAAAGACAACTCCTCTCATGAGAATTTCTTATAGAAACATTAATTTTTACATACACTTATCTTGCATTAGTATGGATATCTGTTGAGAAGGTGCTTATGAACAGGGTAGTCAGATTTGACTATGCTGTGGACAATTTCCTACAGCTGAATTCATTTGAATAGCACTCATTAAAAAAATAAAATGCCTGCCAATGAACAGTGTGTAATGCAACAAGAAAAAAAGTGGAAATGACTGGATTTCTCTATAAAAGAATAAACTGTTTTGTTCTTATAATAGAAGACTGTTTAGCAATTAAAACAAAGGAACTACAGCTACATGTATCCATATGGATAAATTTCAAAAACTTAATGTTAAGTTAAAAAAACTAAGATTTATACAAATTTTAAACACAGAATACTACACGTTGCTTACAAATACATATATGTATATAATATGAAAGAATCCTTTTGGGAATAATATACTCAGGATAGTGGATACCTCTGGAGAAAGAGATAAAGGTGGACTAGCTGAGAAGGTACAGGCTTTAATTGTATTCATGATATGTAATTTTTTTTTCCTAAAGAGAGACCTAAAGTTAATATGGAAATATGAAACATCTCTAAAATCTTGATAGGTATAGGTTGTCTGTCATATTATTACTATACTTTTCTATATGTTACTTTCATTGAAATGCACCAAAATATCTTAGAATTCTAAAATGTAATAATTTTTAAATATAGATAATTATTGCAATATGTAAATTTTTGTTTGCAATAGTCCCTGTTGTTATCAATAATAACACAAAGGAATACATAGACATATGCATTATGTCCTTAAAAATATTTTTAAAGCCCTAAAGAACTATACTTATTTAATACTAAATGGTTGCTAAATTCCCCATTTCAAAGTTTCCTTCCTTAATGAGAGATAATTTCTTCCATCTATGTTAATGGCAACTTAACTTTTGCTTAGTTGACTTGACAAGCATTGTTTCATATGAGAGATTCATTTCAGCCCTCATGGTGAGTTTGCAGGAAAGGTTTTCTAGTTGTATACGTATTTACTGTTGAACGTTAGGAGGTTCTGAGACAATAAATCACTTTCCCCAAATTAGTTGTTGAGCTGGTATCAAACACAGTTTTTTCCATTCTTAATTGCTAACTCTTACAATAAATCTTTCTACCTTCCTTAAATATTAAAGAGAACTTCAAAAGGTCTGTCAGGTATTTACTCCCTGATTTGTGTGTTTATTCTCTTGCTTTGATAAGGTAGGAGTGGTAGTTGATGAGACCTACAGAAACTGCCTAAAAGAGGCAATTTACACAAACTTCTACTGGTTCACTTGTTCTCCCGCACTCTCTCTCTCTCTCTCTCTCTCCTCTCCCTACCACTGTAGGAATTCATTTCAGTAAACAAGGTCCTATTTTGGAATGCTAATTATCCCTGGTTGGGTAAAACCTTAGTTAGGTTTTAATTGCTTTAATCAGATTTAATAGAAAGACATTGAAGTTAGTGAAATCATCTTGAGAGGATAAAATGTGCTCCAAGCAATCATGCCTAAAAGAAATGGAAAATGAAAAAATAAGGAATATGAAAATAAGTAAAAGCATTAACATAAGTACCTTGTCAAGCCCTGGAAAACACTGGTGAAAACAAAGAACTCACTAAGAGGAAGAAGGGATTCTTTTTTTTTTTTTTTAATTTTAACATCTTTATTAGAGTATAATTGCTTTACAATGGTGTGTTAGTTTCTGCTTTATAACAAAGTGAATCAGCTATACATATACATATATACCCATATCTCCTCCCTCTTGTGTCTCCCTCCCTCCCACCCTCCCTATCCTACCCCTCTAGGTGGTCACAAAGCACCAATCTGATCTCCCTGTGCTACGCGGCTGCTTCCCACTAGCTATCTGTTTTACATTTGATAGAGTATATATGTCCATGCCATTCTCTCACTTCCTCGCAACTTACTCTTCCCCCTCCCCACGTCCCCAAGTCCATTCTCTCCATCTACGTCTTTATTCCTGTCATGCCCCTAAGTTCATCAGAACAATTTTTTCTTTGTTTACATTCCATGTATATATATGTAAGCATACGGTATTTGTTTTTCTCTTTCTGACTTACTTCACTCTGTATGACAAGGTCCATGCATCTCACTACAAATAACTCAGTTTCATTTATTTCTATGGCCGAGTAATATCCTGTTGTATATATGTGCCACATCTTCTTTATCCATTCACCTGTCGTTGGACAATTAAGTTGCTTCCATGTTCTGGCTATTGTAAATAGAGCCGCAGTGAACGTTGTGGTACATGACTCTTTGAATTATGGTTTTCTCAGGGTATATGCCAAGTAGTGGGATTGCTGGGTTGTATGGTAGTTCTATTTATAGTTTTTTAAGGAACCTCCATACTGTTCTCAATAGTAGCTGTATCAATTTACATTCCCACCAATAGTGCAAGAGGGTTCCCTTTTCTCCACACCCTCTCCAACATTTATTGTTTGTAAATTTTTTGATGATGGCCATTCTAACCAGTATGAGGTGATACCTCATTGTAGTTTTGATTTGCATTTCTCTAATGATAGTGATATTGAGTATCCTTTCATGTGTTTGTTGGCAATCTGTATATCTTCTTTGGAGAAATGGCTATTTAGGTCTTCTGCCCATTTTTGGATTGGGTTGTTTGTTTTCATTTATTTATTTTATTTATTTTTATTTTTGGCTGCGTTGGGTCCCCGTTGCTTCATGCAGTCCCTGTCTAGTTGCTGCAAGCGGGGGCCACTCCTCGCTGCAGTGCGCGGGATTCTCACTGCAGTGGCTTCTCCTGCTGCGGAGCACGGGCTGTAGGTGCGTGGGCTTCAGGAGTTGTGGCTCACAGGCTCCAGAGCACAGACTCAGCAGCTGAGGTGCACCGGCCTAGCTGCTCTGCGACATGCAGGATCCTTCCGGACCAGGGCTCAAACCCGTGTCCCCTGCATTGGCAGGCAGACTCTCAACCACTGCGCCACCAGTGAAGTCCCTGTTTTTTTCTTTGATATTGAGCTGCATGAGCTGCTTGTAAATTTTGGAGGTACATCCTTTGTCAGTTGCTTCATTTGCAAATATTTTCTCCCATTCTGAGGGTTGTCTTTTGGTCTTGTTTATGGTTTCCTTTGCTGTGCAAAAACTTTTAAGTTTCATTAGGTCCCATTTGTTTATTTTGTTTTTATTTCCATTTCTCAAGGAGGTGGGTCAAAAAGGATCTTGCTGTGATTTATGTCATAGAGTATACTGCCTATGTTTTCCTCTTAGAGTTTTATAGTGTCTGGCCTTACATTTAAGTCTTTTATCCATTTTGAGTTTATTTTTGTGTGTGGTGTCAGGGAATGTTCTAATTCATTCTTTTATATGTAACTGTCCAGTTTTCCCAGAACCACTTATTCAAGAGGCTGTCTTTTCTCCATTATATATTCCTGCCTCTATTATCAAAAATAAGGTGACCATATGAGCATGGGTTTATCTCTGGGCTTTCTATCCTGTTCCATTGATCTATATTTCTGTTTTTGTGCCAGTACCATACTGTCTTGATTACTGTAGCTTTGTATTATCGTCTGAAGTCTGGGAGCCTGATTCCTCTAGCTCCATTTTTCTTTCTCAAGATTGATTTGGCTATTTGGGGTCTTTTGTGTTTCCATACAAATTGTGAAACTTTTTGTTCTAGTTCTGTGAAGAATGACATTGGTAGTTTGATAGGGATTGCAGTGATTCTGTAGATTGCTTTGGGTAGTATAGTCATTTTCACAATGTTGATTCTTCCATTCCAAGAACATGGTATATATCTCTCCATCTGTTTGTATCATCTTTACTTTCTTTCATCAGTGTCTTATAGTTTTCTGCATACAGGTCTTTTGTCTCCTTAGGTAGTTTTATTCCTAGGTATCTTATTCTTTTTGTTGCAATGGTAAATGGGAGTGTTTCCTTAATTTCTCTTTCAGATTTTTCATCATTAGCATATAGGAATGCAAGAGATTTCTGTGCATTAATTTTGTATCCTGCTATTTTACCAAATTCATTGATTAGATCTAGTAGTTTTCTTGCGGCATTCTTAGGATTCTCTATGTATAGTATCATGTCATCTGCAAACAGTGACAGTTTTACTTCTTTTCCAATTTGGATTCCTTTTATTTCTTTTTCTTCTCTGATTGCTGTACCTAAAACTTCCAAAACTATGCTGAATAATAGTGGTGAGAGTGGGCAACATTGTCTTGTGCCTGATCTTAGTGGAAATGGTTTCAGTTTTTCACTGTTTAGTACGATGTTGGCTGTGGGTTTGTCATATATTGCCTTGAGATGATCATCCGGTTTTCTCCTTCAGTTTGGTAATATAGTGTATCACACTGATTGATTTGCATATATTGAAAAATCCTTGTATTCCTGTGATAAACACCACTTGATCATGGTGTATGATCCTTTTAATGTGCTGTTATATTCTGTTTGCTAGTATTTTGTTGAGAATTTTTGCATCTATGTTGATCAGAGATATTGGCCTGTAGTTTTCTTTTTTGTGACACCTTTGTCTGGTTTTGGTATCAGGGTGATGGTGGCCTCGTAGAATGAGTTTGGGAGTGTTCCTCCCTGTGGTATATTTTGGAAGAGTTTGAGAAGAATAGGTGTTAGCTCTTTTCTAAATGTTTAAAAGAATTCTCCTGTGAAGCCATCTGGTCCTGGGCTTTTGTTTGTTGGAAGATTTTTAATCACAGTCTCCATTTCAGTGCTTGTGACTGGTCTGATTATATTTTATGTTTCTTCCTGGTTCAGTCTCGGAAGGTTGTACTTTTCTAAGAATTTCTCCATTTCTTCCAGGTTGTCCATTTTATTGGCATAGAGTTGCTTGTAGTAATCTCTCCTGATCCTTTGTATTTCTGCAGTGTCAGTTGTTACTTATCCTTTTTCATTTCTAATACTATTGATTTGAGTCTTCTCCCTTTTTTCTTAATAAGTCTAGCTAAAGGATTATAAATTTTATTTATCTTCTCAGTGAACCAGCTTTTAGTTTTATTGTTCTTTGCTATCATTTCCTTCATTTATTTCTGGTCTGATCTTTATCATTTCTTTCCTTCTGCTAACTTTGGGGGTTTTTTGTTCTTTCTCTAATTGCTTTAGGTGTGAGGTTAGTTTGTTTGTTTGAGATGTTTCTTGTTTCTTGAGGTAGGATTGTATTGGTATAAACTTTCCTCTTAGAACTGCTTTTGCTGCATCCTAAAGGTTTTTGGTCATTGTGTTTTCATTGTCATTTGTTTCTAGGTATTTTTTGATTTTCTATTTGATTTCTTCAGTGATCTCCTGGTTATTTAGTAGTGTATTGTTTAGCCTCCATGTGTTTGTATTTTTTAAAGATTATTTTTCCTGTAATTGATATCTAGTCTGATAGCATTTTGGTCGGAAAAGATACTTGATATGATTTCAATTTTCTTAAATTACCAATGCTTTATTTGTGACCCAGGGTATGATCTATCCTGGAGAATGTTCCATGAGCACTTGAGAAGAAAGTGTACTCTGTTGTTTTGGGATGGAATGTCCTATAAATATCAATTAAGTCCATCTTCTTTAATATATCATTTAAACCTTGTGTTTTCTTATTTATTTTCATTTTGGATAGTCTGCCCATTGGTGAAAGTGGGATGTTAAAGTCCCCTACTACTATTGAGTTACTGTCAATGTCCTCTTTTATGGCTGTTAGCATTTGCCTTAAGTATTGAGGTGCTCCTATGTTGGGTGCATAAATAGTTAAAATGGTTATATCTTCTTCTTGGATTGATCCCTTGGTCATTATGTAGTGTCCTTCTTTGTCTCTTGTAATAGTCTTTATTTCAAAGTCTATTTCGTCTGATATGAGAATTGCTACTCCATCTGTCTTTTGATTTCCATTTGCATGGAATATCTTTTTCCATCCCCTCACTTTCAGTCTGTATGTGTCCCTAGGTCTGAAGTGGGTCTCTTGTACACAGCATGTATATGGCTCTTATTTTCGTATCGATTCAGCCAGTCTGTGTCTTTTGGTGGGAGCATTTAATCCATTAAGGCAATTATCAATATGTATGTTCCTATTCCCATTTTCTTAACTGTTTTGGGTTTGTTCTTGTAGGTCTTTTCCTTCTCTTGTGTTTCCTGCCTAGAGAAGTTCCTTTAGCATTTGTTGTCAAGCTGGTTTGGATGTGCTGAATTCTCTTAGCTTTTGCTTGTCTGTAAAGTTTTTAATTTCTCTGTCAAATCTGAATGGTATCCTTGCTGGGTAGAGTAATCTTGGTTGTAGGTTTTTCCCTTTCATCACTATAAATATGTCCTGCCACTCCCTTCTGGCTTGCAGAGTTTCTGCTGAAAGGTCAGCTGTTAACCTTATGGGGATTCCTTTGTATGTTATTTGTTGCTTTTCCCTTGCAGCTTTTAACATCTTTTCTTTGTATTTAATTTTTGATAGTTTGATTAACATGTGTCTTGGTGTGTTTCTCCTTGAATTTACCCTGTATGGGACTCTCTGTGCTTCCTGGACTTGATTGGCCATTTCTTTCCCATATTAGGGAAGTTTTCAACTGTAATATCTTCATATATTTTCGCAGTCCCCCTTTTTTTTTTTTTCCTCTCTTCTTCTTCTGGGACCCCTATAATTTGAATGTTGGTGCGTTTATTGTTGTCCCAGTGGTCTCTGAGGCTGTCCTTCATTCTTTTCATTCTTTTATCTATTTTCTGCTCTTCAGTAGTTACTTCCACTATTTTATCTTCCAGGTCTCTTATCCATTCTTCTGCCTCAGTTATTCTGCTATTGATTCCTTTTAGAGAATTTTTAATTTCATTTATTGTGTTTTTCATCACTGTTTGTTTGCTCTTTAGTTCTTCTAGGTCCTTGTTAAATGTTTCTTTTATTTTCTCCATTCTATTTCCAAGATTTTGGATCATCTTTACTATAACAACTCTGAATTCTTTTTCAGGTAGACTGCCTAATTCCTCTTCACTTGTTTGGTCTGATGGGTTTCTACATTGCTTCTTCATCTGCTGTGTGTTTCTCTGTCTTCTCATTTTGCTTAACTTACTGCATTTGTGGTCTCCTTTTTGCAGGCTGCAGGTTCGTAGTTCCCATTGTTTTTTGTGTCTGCCTGCAGTGGGTAAGGTTGGTTCAGTGGTTTGTGTAGGCTTTCTGGTGGAGGGGACTGGTGCCTGTGTTCTGGTGGATGAGGCTGGCTCTTGTCTTTCTGGTGGGCAGGACCACATCTGATTATGTGTTTTGGGGTGTCTGTGAACTTATGATTTTAGGAAACCTCTCTGCTAATGGGTGGGGTTGTGTTCCTGTCTTGCTAGTTGTTTGGCATAGGGTGTCCAGCACTGTAGCTTGCTCATCATTGAGTGGAGTTGGGTCTTAGCAGTGAGATGGAGATCTTATATTACATGGGGCTGGGAGTTCTCTGGTGGACCAATGTCCTGAGCTCAGCTCTCCCACCTCAGAGGCTCAGGCCTCACTCCTGGCTGGAGCACCAAGACCCTGTTAGCCACATGGCTCAGCAGAAAAGGGTGAAAAAAGAAAGAGAGAAAGAGAGAGAGAAAGAAAGAAACAAAGGGAGAGATTAAATAAATTTTTTTAAATTATTAACAATAAAATTTTTTTTTTAATATTTTAAAAAAGAAAGAAAGAAGAGAGCAACCAAATCAAAAACAAATCCACCAATGATAGAAAGCACTAAAAACTATACTGGAAAAAAAAAAAAATGGACACACAGAACCCTAGGACAAATGGTAAAAGCAAAGCTATACAGACAGAATCACACAAAGAAGCATACACATACACACTAACGAAAAGAGAAAAAGGAAAATTATATATATATATATATATATATATATATATATATATATAGTAAAAAAAAGGGGGGAGGGAGCAACCAAATCAATAAAGAAATCTACCAATGATAATAAGCTCTAGATGCTAAAATAAGATAAGCATAAACCCAGAAACAAATTAGATGCAGAAAGCAAACCCCAAGTCTACAGCTGCTTCCAAAGCCAATTTTGGGATGATTCTTTGTCTATTCAGGTATTCCACAGATGCAGGGCACATCAAGTTGATTGTGGAGATTTAATCCACTGCTCCTGAGGCTGCTGGGAGAGATTTCCCTTTCTCTTCTTTGTTCGCACAGCCCCTGGGGTTCAGCTTTGGTTTTGGCCTCGCTTCTGCATATAGGTCGCCTGAGGGCGTCTGTTCTTTGCTCAGACAGACCAGGGTTAAAATAGCAGCTGATTAGGGGGCTCTGGCTCACTCAGGCTGTGGGGAGGGAGGGTTACGGAATGTGGAATGCAGGGTGAGCCTGCAGTGGCAGAGGCTGGCGTGTTGTTGCAACAGCCTGAGGTGTGCCGTGTGTTCTCCCAGGGATGTTTTCCCTGGATCACGGGACTCTGGTAGTGGCAGACTGCACAGGCTCCTGGGAGGGGAATTGTGGATAGTGACCTGTGTTTGCACACAGGCTTCTTGGTGGCTGCAGCAGCAGCCTTAGCATTTCATGCCCATCTCTGGTGTCTGTGCTGATAGCCAGGGCTCACATCCATCTCTGGAGCTCGTTTAGGCGTTGCTCTGAATCCCCTCTCCTGGCACACCCCGAAACAATAGTCTCTTGCCTCTTAGGCAGCTCCAGACCTTTTCCTGTGCTCCCTCCCAGCTAGCTGTGACGCACTAGCCCCCTTCAGGCTGTGTTCACGCAGCCAACCCCAGTCCTCTCCCTGGAATCTAACCTCTGAAGCGCAAGCCTCAGGTCCCAACCCCCACCCACCCCTGTGAGTGAGCAGACAAGCCTCTCAGGCTGTTGAGTGCTGGTCAGCAGGGATCCTCTGTGCGGGAACCTCTCCGCTTTGCCCTCTGTGCCCCTGTTGCTTTGCTCTCCTCTGTCGCTCTGAAGCTTCCCCCTCCCCACACCCCGTTTCCACCAGTGAAGGGGCCTCCTACTGTGTGGAAACTTTTCCTGCTTCACAGCTCCCTCCCAGAGGTGCAAGTCCCGTCCCTATTCTTTTGTCTCTGTTTTTTATTTTTTCTTTTGCCCTACCCAGGTACGTGAGGAGTTTCTTGCCTTTTGGGAAGTCTGTGGTCTTCTGCCAGCATTCAGTAGGTGTTCTGTAGGAGCTGTTCTACATGTAGATGTATTTTTGATGTATTTGTGGGGAGGAAGGTGATCTCCACGTCTTACTTCTCCACCATCTTGAAGGTCCCCCAAAAAGGGATTTTTAAAGTATTTTGTGATCTGTGCTCTAGTAGAGGTGTGTTGACAGTAGAATAAGTTGTCTATCAAGAGCATCTACATTTACCGGGAGGTATAAGGAGGCATCTCAGGGATCTGGGTTAAATGAGTAAATTTTCCACAAAGTGTTGGTTGAGACTAAGGCAGTGAGAAAACTGATGTATTCTTGGATGTCTTCAGTTCTAGTTGGGGCCACTCTGTACTTTTCTCTCTCTCCTTCCCTTATCTCTTTTACTTCTTTTATTTCTCTCTTTTTTTCTTCAAAGGTAGCGAGTAAAGGATTTGGAGACAGTGTCTGGATGGCCAATGGGGAGGATTTGTGAAAAAAATGGGAAAAGTCAGTCAAATGTTTAGATGCTGAATTTCCTCTACTAAATAATTGTCCCAGCAGAGATTTTTTAAACCTTATATCACATCAAATAATTATCCTCTGTTTCTGGTTTCTCTATGATTGTTTCAGATTAAACGTTTTGTTTCATCTATAAAATATTTATGTACATATTTAAGTGCTTCATTGGAAAAGACTTATTTTTAATTCTTTCACCTTCTGCTTTCCACCTAGGTTTTAGGGCTATATTGTACAAACAGTATGTGCTTTATAAATTAATATTAACTGATGTAAAAAAAAGTAAACTTGTCAGGCACTGGCAGGGAACCATTCATGGCTTTTAAAAAATATTTCTATTTTTTATTTTCTCTAATAAAGTCATGAGGGAGGGGGAAACAAGATGTCTTTAGCTGGTATCTAAAATAAGGTTGGTACTTGAATAGTTTGGAATATACAATTAAACACTTTATTTGTAAAGCACAATAAGAGTCTGAGATAAAAATTACAGTTTTTGTGTAATATTAAATATCTGAATATATTAGAGTAAAATTTGGAAATTATACTGAGCCAGTGAGGATTGCTATGTTGATAATTCAGAATGGATGATACATTTATCTTGTTCCATGTTTGTCTTCAGCTAATCTGATATGGAAGTAAGTAATAGCTGTCAGCTTTGCTGTGATTATTGATTAATTTTAAGTGCTTTGATAATTAATTCTTATAGTGTATTCTACACATGCTGAGATGCTGACTATATTTATAATACTTGTATTTTCACTGAGGACTTAGCTTTGATGTTGTGTGAAAATGAATTTATGGAATAAATTTGAAAATCTGGCTTTGCTTGTCTTTTATGACTTGCCTGATTTAGTGAAGTGACTAACAGCACAGTTAGCTAATGCTTTTTTCCTAGTTGTTACCTTGTATTTTATTTTTGTTTCCTACATAAAAGATAGATTTGTACTGAGCTACAACAAAGGCCACATGAGTGAGTTTTTCAAGTTGTAAGTCTTATAATAGAACTTAAATTTTCATATAATTCCTAAATATGAAAAAAGTCCTATAAATATCCTTATTTCCTAATAATGAATATCTTCTTGCTCTTCAGCCTTCATTTCCTCATATGAAGAAACACGTGATAGCATCATAAAAGAGACCAAAATGAATAGCTTTTACATAATTATTCAGTTTTTGTGGGGAGGATAAGGTTGGGGAGGGGTTCTGTCCATGCTCATGAACTTTCTTCCTTCCCTCCTTGCCCAGATTGTATCTGGATGGAGAGGAAATATTAGGTATTTTTTTGACATTGAATTAGATTTTCTTAGTTTTAGATGTCTCACCATGATCTCATAGCATCCGCTGTGGTGAAACTTTACCTTCCAGGAAGTTGGACGTCATGACCTGGTATCCATTGATATGTGGCTGGTCCCATCTGATCTTTCAAGTATTGTTCTGGAACCCACTGCTGGTAACTGTATACCTGGCCTTTGCCTGCAGTCAAGAGTTCCCAAATTCTGGTATGCTCTTATATTTAACCCAGACCTCTTGAAATCCATCATCATTCTCAGAACTTCTGTATATCACTTGGTGTCCATTGTCTGGAAGATTTCAACCACATATTTCATAATTCAGGCTGGAGTGTGCCATATCTCCTGAGGCTACTCTCATGTTTATTCATCTAGACAACTTCTCCTGTCATTACTTTTTTGTGTCATGGAGACCATAGCAACTGGTAACACTGGGGTTTCTCTGAGGGCTTTGGAGTTTGCCAAGACTACACAGGGGGAAGCAGGAAATTTCCAAGATGATCAGTTTCTCCAGTCAACCTGAATTGATTCAATCTTCCTAAATCTCTTTATGTGTCAGTTACTTTATCTGCTCTTTCTTCTGACATTATGGTCTATCATCTCGGCTTTGGTTCTTAACAGATATAAACTCTCCTTTGGTTGTTTCTAGAAAAACGTTTACTCTCTCTTCTGAAAGTCTGCTTTGCTATAAATTTTTTAGTTAAGTTTGAAACTCAAAGTTCAGTAATAAACTTTTAGTCCTGGAGGTTCCCTCACAGTCTTTTCTAAAATAATTCTAAAAGAATGAAAAGTAACAAGAAAGTAATTTAATTTCCAAGAAGGGAAAATACATTGGAAATATTTCAAAACTTTGGCCTCTTTAATTGCACTCCTTCTTTTACTTGGTAAAATATCCAGCAAGGAAGTGATGATTGAAAGATAAATATGATATTATTCAAGGTCACTAGGGAACAGGATAGCACAATGACTTGAAGCAAGGAAATATGAATTTAGGAACCATTATAATTGAAGATGATCTTTGTCATAACACTGATAAGTTGTAATTTATATTTCACACATTTATCCCTGTAGTACTATTCTAATTCAGAACAATGTTTGCACCCAATTTCATTCCCACTCAAAACCTTTACAAGTTTTAAAAACTCATAAGTAGTGAAAATCACTATAGAAATTCTGCAACTGAGTATAATCTACCAGCCCTTATTGCTATAGATTTTGAGGTCTGCTCCATTGTACTCTTTTGTTTGTTTATTTTTTAATAAACTGGGCCTGAAAAATAGGATAAAAAGGGTATTAGAGACATACACCATTTAAAGAATATATGTATATATTTGATAGACCCTAGAATCATAAATGATCTTTGGAGAAAATTAGTATGTTTTATAGAATATTCTTTTATATTAAAATGTTTCAGCATTATTTATAACAGTACCATATTGAATACCTATAAGCATTTCGAACATTTTAACCAGTGTCCTTTTCATCTAGTTACCCACTGCATTTTATTCATCCCTTTCTTCAGCCAATGTATTGGTGACATTGGATATGAAACTAAACCCTACTTTGCTCAGACGGCTAAGTGCCCCTTCACAGCATTTCATACCAGTGTTATGATACAAAGTTGGAATGTCAGCTAAATTTTGGCCAAAAACCAGTTACATGAGAGACACATTATTAATAGAAAACTCTTAAGTTATATTTGATAAATGGAGACTTCTTAATTGAGATAAAGGGCCTTTTATGCTTTTATCAATGACAAGCTACTTCTGTTAATATGTTGAGAGAGAGGAAGATGCAAATAACAAATTTAAAAAGTTTCCTAGGCACACTGCTAAAGAGTAGGTGGTTATGGGATGAGGGAAGAAACAAGCAATATGCAAAGTTCATGCTTTGATAATTCCATCATAATATCAAGAACTTTCTAATAATTAATACCTAAAATTCTGAAAATGGAATAGACTATCCAAAAAAGGTGTGCTTCTGTTAACTAGATATTCACAAAGAAGCTGGATTTTCTTTTACACATAGAGTAAAGGAAAATCCTAACTGCATAGTATCTTATGTGTTTGTTTGATTATTGATTTCCTTCATTTTTCACCCAGTTCTCCTTTGGCTGAAAGCAACAGATTCATGTGAACTAGATCAATAACAGGGAGTATTAATTATAAAGGTTTAAAGGACCTCACAGAATCCAAAGATGGGAGTGAAAGGATTATCTGACTTTATGAAAACTGGCAGGCTGAGCCAGTCTCAGGCTGCCAGCTGAGCTGTATGAACAGTCTCTCAGGGACTACATGATTATTATCTCACTTTCCTTTTTTATGTCTGCTCTATCCTCCTTTCTCTACAAATTGGCTTATTCATCAGTTTGCACAAGCCTGAAAATATCCACCCCAGAACCTAAGGGTACATAATCTTCCAGCTATGAAGTCGACAGCTCACTAGTAACAATCTCTAAATCTCTAATTTGATTGGATTAACGCATCTGTTAAAGCCAGACCACCCAAGTCATAAGTTTCTGTCCAGCAAATGTCATGGCTGCATTTATTTCAGAAGACTATTTTTGATCCAACTGTGACTGAAGTTGTGGGTGGGGAGACAGGCTTACATTAAAGATAATGCTGACCTTTTAGGAAACTGAGCAGCACCGTTCTCAGGAAGTGTTTCCATTACATTTATTTTCTTAATTAACATCTACTTAATTAATTTTGTTATTTCCAGAAGTGATATCATAAACCTGGGAATTGACCTCTGAGTTTCTTTCTAATTTTCAGATTCTGTTGTTTCCATTATTTCTTACAAATTTTGTTATTATTTTAGCCCTTAAATTCACCTCCTTGACTCCAGTCTTACTCCATTTCAGTGTACCCTCCTGTGTCATTCTCCTTAAGAAAAAAAAAAAAAAAAAAAAAAAATCTTCAAGACCTCCCCAGTACCCTTACGAGGAAATCTTGCCTTTCATATCCTAAAAGGTTTGTGGGAATGAAGACCTTCTTCCTTTCTATCTCATATCTTGCCACATCTTCACATGCCAATATGTCAATCATCTGATCACTTACTGGTTGCCAATTATTATCTTCTTCTTCATTTGTCTGTTTTGTTTTGTTTTGCTGTACTTTGATTGATTCAGCCTTAGCCTAGGGAACTCTTCATTATTCAAAATTCCATCCAAACATTAACTCACCCTGAAAGTCTCTGATCCTTTGATGTTGCATTTTGTTTCCCTTTTCTGTGATTTCATGGTATACTCTACTTACACTATCATCTGTAAAGGTAGTGTTGTTACTTAATTATCTGTCTCTTATGCTCTACTATAGTTTTCTGAAGGGCAGGGGCATTATGTTTTATCTGTGAATGTGTAGGGCCTTGTTGAGTCCTAGGCACATTGCAACTAATTACTCAACAGGCATTTTTTTAATGAATAAATAACATACTATTTATGACAGTTTTATTTGCTGGCATGATTTCCATTTCCTGGATATAAGAAAACTGAAAAATTTCCCTTGAGAAATGTGAATGATATAGTAGGGAAAATAATTCAAGTTATTTTTTTGAATATAATTCCAAAGAATTATAACTTTTTGCACCTTAGGTTTCTCACTAATAAAATAAAGAACAAAGAATAAATGATCTCTAATAATTCTTCAACACTAAAACACTAATATTATAGAAAAATATTGACTTTTTAGTGTTTAGTAGTAACATCATTTTTTTTTACTCATAAATATTGCTATGGTAAATCAAAATTATGTGTTGATAATTGTACTCCAACCTTATCACCAAACTGATATAAATGAATTTGAAGTATATTAAAACATAACAAAAAAACAGATAAACAGGTGTAAGTCGCAAATGTATTTCTGCTGCCCTGACTTCCACAGAGCCCTAAAGTGTATATACAGCTGCATACTTCATGTCTCCCCTGGGATGTCTAACAGACACCTCAGACATCCTCAAAAGAGGATTTTCCACTCTCAAAACTTGCATCTCTCCAATCTTCTCCATCTCAATAAATAACAGCACCATCTATTCAAATTGCTTTTTCTTTCTTTCTTTTTTTATTTTTAGGATTCATTCTTGATCTCTCCCTTTTCCTTATATATACCTCATTCTCCAATTCTTAATGGAAATCAGCAAATTCTATCAGCTTTACCTGATGTCATGCATCCAAATATCCTAATTTCCTTCCAGTGTTAGATGATGTCAACTCTTAACTGAAATATAACAGTAGCCTTTTAACTGGCCCCCCGTGCTTCCATATTTCTCCCCACCATAGCAACCAAAGTGATCCTTTAAAATACCTATTGAGGGACTTCCCTAGCAATCCAGTGATTAAGACTCTGCACTTCCACTACAGGGGGCATGAGTTTAATACCTGGTCGGGGAACTCAGATCCCACATGCTGTGTGACCAAAAAAAAAAAAAAAAAAAAAAAATACTGATCGTGTCTCATGTCTTCCATACTTAAACCCTCTAAGGCTTTCCAGTGTACTTGGAAAAAAGAATTCTTCAAATCCTGACTCTGCCCTTCATAGCCCTCCTCTACTATGCTCATGCCTGCCTGGAGTGCTCTGACCACAGATCATTGACTCACTCTTTTTTTTTGGGGGGGGGGGGTGTTCTGTTACTTTTATTTATTTTTAATTTGATTTTATTTATTTATTTTTATACAACACGTTCTTATTAGTTATCTATTTTACACATATTAGTTTATATATGTCAATTGCAATCTCCCAATTCATCCCACTACCACCACCACCCCCACTTTCCCCTCTTGGTGTCCATACATTTGTTCTCTACATCTATCTCTGCCTTGCAAACCAGTTCATCTGTACCATTTTTCTAGATTCCACATATATGCATTAATATAAGATATTTGTTTTTCTCTTTCTGATTTACTTCACTCTGTATGACAGTCTCTAGGTCCATCCACGTCTCTACAAATGACCCAATTTTGTCCTTTTTATGGCTGAGTAGTCCATTGTATATATGTGTCACATCTTCTTTCTCCATTCATCTGCTGATGGGCATTTAGGTTGCTTCCATGACCTGGCCATTGTAAATAGTGCTGCAATGAACATTGGGGTGCCTGTGTCTTTTTGAATTATGGTTTTCTCTGCATATATGCCCAGTAATGGTATTGCTGGTAATTCTATTTTTAGTTTTTTAAGGAACCTCCATACTGTTCACCAATTTACATTCCCATCAACACTGCAAGAGGGTTCCCTTTTCTCCACACCCTCTACAGCATTTGTTGTTTGTAGATTTTCTGATGAGGCCCATTCTAACCAGTGTGAGGTGATACCTCATTGTAGTTTTGATTTGCATTTCTCTAATAATTAGTGATGTTGAGCAGCTTTTCATGTGCCTCTTGGCCATCTGTATGTCTTCATTGGAGAGATGTCTATTTAGTTCTTCTGCCCATTTTTTGATTGGGTTGTTTGTTTTTTTAATATTGAGCTGCATGAGCTGTTTATATATTTTGGAGATTAATTATTTGTCCTTTGATTCATTTGCAAAGAATTTCTTCCATTCTGAGGGCTGTCTTTTTGTCTTTTTTATAGTTTCCTTTGCTGTGCAAAAGCTTTGAAGTTTCATTACGTCCCATTTGTTTATTTTTGTTTTTATTTCCATTACTCTAGGAGGTGGGTCAAAAAAGATCTTGCTGTGATTTATGTCAAAAAGTGTTCTGCCTATATTTTCCTCTAAGAGTTTTATAGTGTCCTTTCTTAGATTTAGGTCTCTAATCCATTTTGAGTTTATTTATGTGTATGGTGTTAGGGAGTGTTCTAATTTCTTTCTTTTACATGTAGCTGTCCAGTTTTCCCAGCACCACTTATTGAAGAGATTGTCTTTTCTCCATTGTATATCCTTGCCTCCTTTGTCATAGATTAGTTGACCATAGGTGCTTGCGTTTATCTCTGAGCCTTCTATCCTGTTCCATTGATCTATATTTCTGTTTTTGTGCCAGTGTCATATTGTCTTGATCACTGTAGCTTTGTAGTATAGTCTGAAGTCAGGGAGTGTGATTCATTCAGCTCCATTTTTTCCCTTCAAGATTGCTTTGGCTATTCAGGGTCTTTTGTGTTTCCATACAAATGGTGAAATTTTTTGTTCTAGTTCTGTAAAAAATGCCATTGGTAATTTGATAGGGATTGCACTGAATCTATAAATTGCTTTGGGTAGTATAGTCATTTTCACAATATTGATTCTTCCAATCCAAGAACATGGTATATCTCTCCATATGTTGTGTCATCTTTGATTTATTTCATCATAGTTTTCTGACTACAGGTGTTTTACCTCCTTAGGTAGGCTAATTCCTAGGTATTTTATTCTTTTTGTTGCAATGTTGAATGGGATTGTTTCCTTAAGTTCTCTTTCTGATCTTTCACTTTTAGTGTATAGGAATGCAAGAGATTTCTGTGCATTAATTTTGTATCCTGCACCTTTCCCAAATTCATTGATTAGGTCTAGTAGTTTTCTGGTGGCATCTTTAGGATTCTCTATGCATAGCATCATGTCATCTGCAAATAGTGACAGTTTTACTTCTTTTCCAATTTGTATTCCTTTTATTTCCTTTTCTTCTCTGATTGCCATGGCTAGGACTTCCAAAACTATGTTGAATAATAGTGGTGAAAATGGACATCCTTGTCTTGCTCCTGATCTTAGAGGAAATGCTTTCAGTTTTTCACCATTCAGAATGATGTTTGCTGTGGATTTGTCATATATGGCCTTTATTATATTGAGGTCAGTTCCCACTATCCCATTTTCAGGAAAGTTTTTATCATATGGATGTTGAATTTTGTCAAAAGCTTTTTCTGCATCTGTTGAGATGATCATATGGTTTTTGTTCTTCACTTTGTTAATATGGTATATCGCATTGATTGATTTGCATATACTGAAGAATCCTTGCATCCCTGGGAAAAATCCCACTTGATCGTGGTGCATGATCTTTTTAATGTATTGTTGGATTCTGTTTGCTAGTATTTTTGCATCTATATTCATCAGTGATGTTGATCTTTAATTTTCTTTTTTTGTAGTATTTCTGTCTGGTTTTGGTATCAGGGTGATGGTGGCCTCGTAGAATGAGTTTGGGAGTGTTCCTTCTGCTGCATGTTTTTGGAAGAGTTTGAGAAGGATGGGTATTAGCACTCCTCTAAATGTTTGATAGAATTCACCTATGAAGCCATTTGGTCCTAGAGTCTTCTTTGTTGGAAGATTTTAAATCACAGTTTCACTTTCATTACTCGTGATTGGTCTGTTCATATTTTCTATTTCTTCCTGGTTCCATCTTGGAAGATTATACCTTTCTAAGAATTTGTCCATTTCTTCCAGGTTGTCCAGTTTGTTGGCATAGAGTTGCTTGTAATAAGTCTCTTATAATGCTTTGTATTTCTGCGGTGTCCATTTAACTTCTCCTTTTTCATTTTTAATTTTATTGATTTGAGTCCTCTCCCTCTTTTTCTTGATGAGTCTGGCTAATGGTTTACCAATTTTGTTTATCTTCTCAAAGAACCAGCTTTTAGTTTTATCAATTTTGTTTTTCTTCTCAAAGAACCAGCTTTTAGTTTTATCAATTTTGTTTATCTTCTCAAAGAACAAGCTTTTAGTTCTATTGGTCTTTGCTATCATTTTCTTCATTTCTTTTTCATTTATTTCTGATCTGATCTTTATGATTTCTTTCCTGCTGGTAACTTTGCGGTATTTTTGTTCTTCTTTCTCTAATTGCTTTAGGTTTAAGGTTAGCTTGTTTATTTGCAACGTTTCTTGTTTCTTGACGTAGGTTTGTATTGCTGTAAACTTCCCTCTTAGAACTGCTTTTGGTGCATCCCGTAGGTTTTGGATCATTGTGTTTTCGTTGTCATTTGTCTCTAGGTATTTTTTGATTTCCTCTTTGATTTCTTCAGTGATCTCTTGGTTATTGAGTAACGTATTGTTTACCCTCCATGTGTTTGTGTTTTTTTTCCTTGTAACTGATTTCTAATCTCATAGTGTTGTCATCGAAAAGATACTTGATATTATTTCAATATTATTAAATTTACTCAGGCTTTATCTGTGACCCAAGATGTGATCTATCCTGGAGAATATTCCATGCGCACTTGAGAAGAAAATGTAATCTGCTGTTTTTGGAATGAATGTCCTATAAATATCAATTAAATCTATCTGGTCTATTGTGTCATTTAAAGCTTGTGTTTCCTTATTAATTTTCTGTCTGGATGATATGTCCATTGGTGTAAGTTAGGTGTTAAAGTCCCCCACTATTATTGTGTTACTGTCAATTTCCTCTTTTATAGCTGTTAGCATTTGCCTTATGTATTGAGGTACTTCTGTGTTGGGTGCATATATATTTATAATTGTTATATCTTCTTCTTGGATTGATCCCTTGATCATTATGTAGTGTCCTTCCTTATCTCTTGTAACATTCTTTATTTTAAAGTCTATTTTATCTGATATGAGTATAACTACTCCAGCTTTTTTTGGATTTCCATTTTCATGGAATATCTTTTTCCATCCCCTCACTTTCAGTCTGTATGTGTCCCTAGGTCTGAAGTGGGTCTCTTGTAGACAGCATATATATGGGTCTTGTTTTTGTATCCATTCAGCAAGGCTGTGTCTTTGGGTTGGAGCATTTAATCCATTCATGTTTAAGGTAATTATTGATATGTATGTCCCTATGACCATTTTCTTAATTGTTTTGGGTTTGTTTTTGTAGGTCATTTTCTTCTCTTGTGTTTCCCACTTAGTAAAGTTCCTTTAGCATTTGTTTTAGAGTTGGTTTGGTGGTGCTGAATTCTCTTATCTTTTGCTTGTCTTTTGATTTCTCCGTTGAATCTGAATGAGATCCTTGCCGGGTAGAGTAATCTTGGTTGTGGGTTCTTGCCTTTCATCTCTTTAAATATATCATGTCACTCCCTTCTGGCTTGTAGAGTTTCTGCTGAGAAATCAGCTGTTAACCCTATGGGAGTTCCCTTGTATGTTATTTGTCATTTTTCCCTCATTGCTTTTAATAATTTTTTTTGTCTTAATTTTTGTCAATTTGATTACTATGTGTCTCGGTGTGTTTCTCCTTGGGTTTATCCTGCGTGGGACTTGCTGTGCTTCCTGGACTTGGGTGGCTATTTCCTTTCCCATGTTAGGGAAGTTTTTGACTATAATCTCTTCAAATATTTTCTCAGGTTCTTTCTCTGTCTCTTCTCCTTCTGGGACCCCTGTAAAGCAAATGTTGTTGTGTTTAATGTTGTCCCAGAGATATCTTAGGCTATCTTCATTTCTTTTCATTCTTTTTTTCTTTATTCTGTTCCATGGCAGTGAATTCCACCATTCTGTCTTCCAGGTCACTTATCCTTTCTTCTGCCTCAGTTATTCTGCTATTGATTCCTTCTAGTGTATTTTTCATTTCAGTTATTATATTGTTCATCTCTGTTTGTTTGTTCTTTAATTCATCTAAGTCTTTGTTCTTTAATTCTTCTAGGTGTTTGTTAAACATTTCTTGCATCTTCTCGATCTTTGCCTCCATTCTTTTTTCAAGGTCCTGGATCATCTTCACTATCATTATTCTGAATTCTTTTTCTGGAAGGTTGCCTATCTCCACTTCATTTAGTTGTTTTTCTGGGGTTTAATCTTGTTCCTTCATCTGGTACATAGTCCTCTGCCTTTTCATTTTGTCTGTCTTTCTGTGAATGTGGTTTTCATTCCACAGGCTGCAGAACTGTAGTTCTTGCTTCTGTTTTCTGCCCTCAGGTGGATGAGGCTATCTAAGAGGGTTGTGCAAGCTTTCTGATGGGAGGGACTAGAGGTGGGTAGAGTTGGGTGTTGCTCTGGTGGACAGAGCTCAGTAAAACTGTAATCTGATTGTCTGCTGATGAGTGGGGCTGGGTTCCCTCCCTGTTGGTTGTTTGGCCTGAGGTGACCCAGCACTGGAGCCTACCCGGCTCTTTGGTGGGGCTAATGGCAGACTCTAGGAGGGCTCACGCCAAGGAATACTTCCCTTAACTTCTGCTGCCAGTGTCCTTGTCCCCACAGTGAGCCACAGCCACCTCCTGCCTCTGCAGGAGACCCTCCAACACTAGCAGGTAAGTCTGGTTCAGCCTCATATGGGGTCACTGCTCTTTCCTCCTGGGTCCTGATGTGCACACTACTTTGTGTGTGCCCTCCAAGAGTGGAGTCTCCGTTTCCCTCAGTCCTGTCGAAGTCCTGCAGTCAAATCCCACTAACCTTCAAAGTCTGATTCTCTAGGAATTTAGGACTTCCCCCTCCCATTGCCGAACCCCATGTTGGGAAGCCTGATGTGGGGCTCAGAACCTTCACTCCAGTGGGTGGACTTCTGTGGTATAATTCTCCAGTTTGTGAGTCACTCACCCAGTGGTTATGGTATTTAATTTTATTGTGATTGCACCCCTCCTACCATCTCATTGCAGCTTCTCATTTTTCTTTGGATATGGCATATCTTTGGGGTGAGTTCCAGTGTCTTCCTGTCTATGATTGTTCAACAGTTAGTTGTGATTCCAGTGCTCTCGCAGGAGGGAGTGAGCACACATCTTTTAACTCTACCATCTTGAACCACTCTCCTGACTCACTCTAAAATGTCACCTTCTTACTGCAGTCTTCCCTGGTCAAGAGTTCAATTCATGTTTCTTTCAACATACTATGATCCACTTTCTTTTGATATATATTACAATGTAAAATAATATACATTTATGGTTATTTATTTTGAGGGTTTCCTTACCACCTTTCACATATATCTATGAGGTCTATTTTAACATGTAGAAAAAATTTATTAGATGATTACTTTAGTTTTAAGAATTAATATTCATTGGTTTAAAGTTATGTCTCATTCTCTCATTTATTAGCCTTAAATTTTAAGTTGTAACTCATATTTTTCAACTCTTAATTCTAGCAAATTTTAACATTCACCTTTACAGAGCTTTGTTAAATTTATATGTTGTCATTTACAAACTGAATTAATACCTTTTTATATTTTGGTCTGCATTCATATAGTTAATACTTTGATTTCCCTTTAATGGTTTAAATTGTTTGGCAGATAACATCATTTTAAATTGTACTTTAATAAATATAATATATTCAAGTCTAAATTCCCTTAAATATTTCAATATTGTAAACTTAGTAAATTTTTTTACTTAAAATAACAGTTCTAACTAAGCTGACAGAGAATAAGAAATAGCCTTGGTCACCACTGTACCTAGAACAATCTTGATGCACAGATAATTTATCTCTATCTCCCTCTTTTATCTCCATCTATATATCTATCATTGGAATAAATATAAAGTTTATATTTTTCCTGGAGATCATTCCTTCATGCTGGACTATTGGATTGGACTTTAGTTCTCTCATTGGACCTCTCATTTTTTTCTCTCTCTTCCCCCACAATGTTTTTTGTTTTTGTTTTTTAATGCAGTACTCACGATTTTAGAATTGTGCAATATAAAATAAAAGGTTAAGAATATTAGATTGAAAATAGAAAAATATAATTTTGAGGAAATTAAGATGTTACTTCATCATTTGATGCTGGAAAGGAAAATGAGATATTAGCATTAGGCTCAGAACTCTTTTTTGATTGGCTAGAAAAATCTATAACAACCTCATTTTTACATTTTGTTTCTTAAATCTTTATTTAATATAGAGAAATGTCTTCTTTGTTAATGAAATCCATTAAAATAAAAATAATTCTCATTTTGGCAGTCAGTTTTTTATTCCTCTGACACATTGACTCTGATAGCAGATACCTTCTTTGCTTTCAGATCAGTTCTTCTTTGTGTTGAAAAGAAAAACACAGTTTCACTAATGAGTTATAAAGGAAGATGTTTGATTTCTTGCATTTCATCTTCTACAATTGTAACTCTTGGTGCAATGTTTTAATTTTATAAATAATCCAAAATTAGAATATGATACATTTTACTGATATTGAAAAATACCACAAGTGTTTCTTTTCATAGTCATTATTATAAAATATGTTTTTTACACTCATTGGTTTATGTCTAATTGTAGAGTGCACATGACTTTTTTATGTGTAAAATATAATTTTCTGTTGTTCACGATGCTGATTCTGTTGTGTGGGTGAGCACCACAGTCCCATGATTCTGAGAAAAATAAAACTTGCCTTTAGCACATTTCCTCTGCTGCTGATTATAGAGATAATTATTCTGATGTTTCTGTGGAAATACTTTTAATGATGTGTTTTGTAGCTTGTGTTGCTGGTGTAATATTTCTGTTTGTTTACTTCTTTACAAATTTGTAAAGTTAAATTATATTTTGTGGGCATAGACAATGATAAGTCACTACTGCTTAGGGCTGAACACATAAGTACCCAGTAATTTGAATGGGATGTATATTCTCTCTCATTGTCAGGAACTCATTTTATTTCATTCCATAGAAGTTATATTTGTCTGCTTTCACTTATAAAAGAGCTCTGTTCAAAACAAGTTCTATCTCTAGAATATATGCAGTATGTATGAATATTATTTTCAGTAGAAAGCTGATGCTTTATCTACTTCTGTTCTGAAAGGTGGAGTCCTATGCATTTTACCTACTCTTTTGTTGAGTCTGATTTCCTATTACCTATAACATTTTGGGGGTTCTTGATCCTTTTCAATCAACCTGTATGCTTTAAGACTGTACCGTGACATACTGTGTCTATTAACGGTGGCTGTCCTAATTCTTGCTTACTGGATCAATGGTGCTCTCTCATTCATTCAATAGAAATTATTGTGTGTCTACTAATGGCCAGGCATTATTCTAGGAACGGGGATACTGAAGTTAAAAAAAATAAATAGAAGACTATCCCTTGTGGAGCCTACATTCTAGTGGCAGTGACTGGTGATGATGATAAATATATAAATAAAATATAGAGTATATCAGATAATCATTAAGCACTAAAGAGAACAGTAATTCTGGAGGTATTAGGAAAGGCTAATGTTAGTATTACATTTGGGCAAGAACTCAAAGCATGTGAGAAAGGAACTGTGCAGATATTTGAGAGTGTGTGTGTGTGTGTGTGTGTGTGTGTGTGTGTGTGTGGTGTCACTGTATACCCTGTCAAAATGAGTTTTAGTCAGGAGGGTTTGGAAGGGAATAGAAAGAGTGGAGATAAATACCATGAGTAGAGATGACTTCTGTTTTTTTTGCATCAATTATGGCTCATTTTTAATTTGTATATGGCTCCTTCCAGAAATTGTAACCCCTGTTCTTACAAAGCAGGTTTAAAATAAAAATATAATTTCGTTTAATAGACTGCTCCTATCAGAGGTTGTCCCTATATTAGTTTTCTTTTGTCTGTGGAATGTGAGCTGGTGCTAAATTTAAATATAATTTCAGAATGAGATTAAGAAGTATAATCTACTCTTACTTTGCATATTTGTTAAAAATTATTTAGCACCTCATAGAGTTCCAGATAAAATTATTTATAATTGAAATTACATTGTTACTAATACCTTTTATAGGCATACATTTCTTTTTGTTAATTAATTTTTATTGGAGTGTAGTTGCTTTACAATGTTGTATTGGTTTCTGCTGTATAGCAAAGTGAATCAGCTATACTTATACAGATATCCCCTCTTGTTTGGATTTCCTTCCCATTTAGGTCACCACAGACCACTGAGTAGAGTTCCCTGTGCTATACAATAGGTTCTCATTAGTTATCTATTTTATACATAGTAGTGTATATATGTCAACCCCAATGTCCCAATTCATCCCATTCCCCCCTTTCCCCTCAGTATCCATACATCTCTATATCTGTGCAGACAACTTTTTAAAATAATTTTATTCTAAAGAAAAGCAGAAAAATGGGATGGTGGTAGGGAGGAGATGGAAGGATTAAAAATGCATTTTTTAGGATAGTTGAAATTACAGCATGTTTGTATGCTGATGGGAATGGTCCAGTGGAAAGAGAAAAGTAATGATGCATCAGATACCCATTTCTGGTTTCTTAGTCTGTTTTCATGTCTTGCTTATGTAGTACTGACACCTGTTAAAACTAGATATTGATTATCCCACTTCCTACAGTCAAAGAAAACATTATGATTCAAAAAAATAGATCAAGACACAAATATTTTGACCATATAATTGGCATGGATTTTCTTACAAAATTAACTGAATTTCCCATCAGTTTTGCTATTATGCCATTGCCTTGGTTCTGATCAAAGTCTAATTTAAATTCTCATGGAGAGAAATTCTTTATTTTAACCATTAGGTCATACTCCTATCTAGAAGCATAAGTATAATTCTGTTATTTGGATTCAAAAATATGAATTACTATATCTCTTAAAACAGATATAAATCTTATATAGACTAAACCTATGCAGAACCATTTGACTATGAGGAGCTAGAGATAAATATCATTAAGAATCAAGTATGTTAAATATTTTAAAATATCTGATATTTGTTACTTCTAGTTTTATAACTTAACATTAAGCTGAAAAATACATTATTTTCTGTTTACATTATCCTATGAGGAATGTATTAACATGTCAAAATTATCAATTCAGTTATTTGACATTCTATAGACAACTAGTTGAATGACTAAATGTTTACTTTATATCAAGTCCTAGAAATGCCTTAAGAACATAGTTTTAGAAACTGTATCCATTTTAGAAATTGTGTCTTATGTTAAAGCAACAAAATCCCATCTAAAACTAGTTTTGAACCATGAAGAGATTTACCAGTAACTCAAAATCCAAAAATAAGGTAGGACTCAGTACTAGGTGGTACAGTACTTCAACTGTGTCATCAAGAACACAATTTCATCTGTTTCTCTGCTTTGCCCTCCAAAAACGTCATCTCCATCCCCAAACAGGCAAAACTCACAGGCACAAATTATCTTCCATTAGCAACCAGGGCCACATGAATCTTTATTCACATCTAATAGAAGACAGAACACTTTCTATTTCAGGATTCCAAGTAAGAGAGTCACTGAGGGTGCATCCCTAAGACAGTGTCCTGAGGACAAAGAAGTAAAAATGCTGATTATCTTAAATCAAAAAGGTACTCTGAAATTAGGAGATTAATTAGCTTTTCCCAGAATACCTGGGATGCATGTAGGAGGGGTAAACAATTGTTCTAAAATCTGGATATTTAGAAAGGAGAAAAGAAGCCAACAATGTCCACTGCTGAGACCTAGATTTTATTAGAACGTCTTGATTTTTAAATGTTATCTCTTTTGCTGATGACTAGATTTCTTAGACAAGCATAGTGGAGAAATTTATAGGAATTTTATTATTTAAGT
The DNA here is from genome assembly GCF_026419965.1 of Kogia breviceps. Classification (NCBI taxonomy): domain Eukaryota; kingdom Metazoa; phylum Chordata; class Mammalia; order Artiodactyla; family Physeteridae; genus Kogia; species Kogia breviceps. The sequence goes on along the minus strand of NC_081321.1, from coordinate 67,023,999 downwards.
ATATTATTCAATTCAACAATAAAATATTTACTGATTTATTAAATTTTATAGATGAGATATACTTCTTGCCTTCAAGGAACTCAGAGTCTCACCAGGAAGAAAGATGTGAATGAACCACATTTATAGTATGTTAATTGTTGTAACCAAATTAGTACACAGTGCTAGGAAAACATATATAAATGATCTGTATTCGTTTCCTAGTGCTAAATAATAAATTACCACAAACATAGCAACTTAAATTGGATGTAGAGAGAGCAGCACTGGGGCCATTGTTTAGCTGCTATTCATGAGTCAGTATGGGTTTAGCAAGGCAAGAGGTTTGGGTAGAAAAATTCAGTCTAAGCGCTTGCTGAAGTTAGTAGAAAATTTTCATTTTTCAGTATCCTTCACATTATGGATGTAAGCTCTAGTTTCTTGGACAACACAGAGTACAGATACCACCCTCAGACTGGGGAAGGAAAGGGCAGGAAAAAATCCCTTATAAATAGAGCTTTGCTAAAACAAATAGCATTTTCAAGAGGCATGCAGATGAGAAAAAGGACACAGTATTCAAGAATTGAAATAATTCAAATGTTCAAATGACCAGAATGTGTAAAGCAGTGCACACAAGCATCCATGAATATGTAGCAGAAGAGGTGGAAGGCAAAGAATATTTATTTATATTGAAATAAATTCAAAAGACAAAACAAAACTGGAAGCTAGGTTTTGGAATGGGTCAACCACATGAAGACTAAAACTTCGCACATTGATGAGAATATAGAAGGTGGTCATTTCTAAGAAGGTGTGATTTCTGTATGGGTCTCAATGAATAAAGAACTGTTTACTAAATAGAAAAATGCCAGCAAGCCTTATGCCTGTTGTACGTGAAGCATAAGAGACTGAGAGAGACTGGTTAGCTGTTTAGCAAAACCGGTTTCCTTTCCTTCCAGGCACTGGGCTACAGGATATGTCCCTTCTTCCCTTGCTCTTAAGAGCAGCCATCTGACAGATTTATGGCCAATGAATTAGTGGCCACAAAAGCAAGCACAAGTTTCTGGCCTGTAAAATCCCATGTAATCTTTTGACAGGTGGGTGTTGATTCCCCAAGCAAACTAGAAGCAACAAGTTAAAGACCACAGAACTTCCATCAGCCTGGGTCCTTGATAGAGTGTGTGGAGCAAAGTTCCCAGCCCATTGATTAGAAAACAATTCCACTGAGGTTTAAGACTTTTTCTGTTGTAAAAGCTACCATTACCTTAACTAATACAGAATATTGTCCCCATGAGTAAGTGGATAGGAGAGTGATGCATTCCAAAGAAAGCTTGGTTTCAGTCAGGGCAGGCAGGTGGAAAGAATTCTGTGAAGAATTAAATAAGAGAGTTATTTTCATGGGAAAGGGCTTCTAAGGAAACATTTGGATGGGAGGGAAACAAAGTGGGGTAAAATGAAGAAGTGATGTAACTTTTGCAGTAATATGTAGGATGGATTGTACTACTGAGCTAGAAGGAGCTTGGGCTCCTTCTTCTAAGCTTGAACTTAGAAGAAAACTTGTGTGATTTCCTAGTCAGAAATATTTCTATTATGTACTTAAAGAGATGTAGAATGATTGATTCAAGTTTTTATATCTAAAGCTTTCTGTATGAGAACTTTTAAAACATTTTTTCAGAGAGCTAATCTTCAGATAAGAATGATAGTCTATTTTAATGTATCATGTCTTCTGAACATAGAGACACATAGGGTTACATTGAATTTTGCCTATATTGTATTTTATGTATAGAATCCACACGAGAGGGTCAATGCATATTTCTAAAAAGAAGGTATATGTGTACATATGAGAATACTTATTCATTTTGGGGGGAGGTATAGGCAGTAGAATCAAAGGAAAAATATAACCTGCAACAGATTATTTTGAAGCAGTTAAATAGCTAGCTTTAAATATCTTGAATAGTGCATGTTTGCAGTCCAGTTTATAATTTTTACATATTCAAATCTACAGATTTAATATTTTCAGAAAGTCATGATGGATCAAATTACATAAAAAGCTATATTTTAAGTATTTTCCTTAATGCATCATAATTTATTCCCCTAGATAAATATATTCTCTGATTATGTTTGGTTGGAATAAAAACAATTGCAAAAATCAATTCTTGCTCTTATCTTTACATAACAACCTAGAGTGTATACTTTATAATACAAAATCAAGCAGTTCTGAACGTATTGATAATTTAACTTCTTCATAAGGTAAAAAAATTGATTTGTATATAAAATGTGCAATGGTTTTAACAAAAGTCTATTAACATTTCAAAATCTTTCCATTTGGATGCCTTATCACTACTAAAATTCATACTTCAATTAAGAAAACAGCCATATTGAGTACTTATACATAAACTGCTCTTGGTATTGTGGATCATACATTGCAGAAGCTTGAAATATATTGGCTCTTTCCCAAGAATTCATGATTAGTAAAGATTAGAATAAACCTCAGTTAGATGATTAATATGTCAAATTACCACTCACCAGAGTTACTGTATTAAGCAGTATTTATTAAGGACTCTTATCTAGGGTGTGTAGAAGGCTCAAAACTCACTTTGATCTTTTGTTAGTGATCATTAGGCCACACGTTTTCTTTCGTGTGACTCCTTAGATCTGTAAGTGTCAAGAATAGGTTGTTTTCCATTAACTTTAGTCATTTAGTTATACTCTAGCAATCCGTCTATGAATATTTAACACCACTCTTTTTTTCAAAAAAAAAAGGTTCTATAGTTTCTGGATTTACGTGATTCTCTAACATTAAATACAAAATAGGACAGCATATAAGAAAAAGAAGTTTTAACTATTATCTTTTATGATACTTTGATAATTTGACACTACCCCATCTTTCCTCCCTCCCAAAAAGCACTATACCGGCTTCCCATTGCACTTACAATAGAATCCAGACTCCCTCCCTGGACTACCAGACACTCTTTTCACACACTTACAGTCATCCATTCTGTTCCCAACACACTAGCTCTTAGAATATACTATGCTTTTCCCACCAGAAAAGTTGTGTGTATGCTCTCAGGAAAGCATCCTGACCCCTCCCTCGCAACTATTCCCTTGACCGACTGCTTCTTAACCTTCAGATCTCAGACACCTTGTCTGTCTTGTTATTTGTTATTCTGCCAAACCTGTCAAAGTACCTGACACATAATAGGTCACCAAAAAATATTTGTTGAAGGAAGGAGAGAAAGAAGGCAGAAAGGAAAAAGGGAAGAAAACAACAGTTGTCTTTTGCATTGTGAGAGGTTTCAAATGAATAAACCCAGATAATTCCATTTTTAAAATAATCCATCATAAATATTATGATAAGCTCTAAATAGCATTTTGTGTAATATGCCTCTACAGCTAAAGATTGTGCAGGTCTTAGCAGCATGTTAATTACACAGGACTTGAAACATTTTTTAAAAATATACTGTTTCATGTGATTTGACATACTATAGATCTCTGGATGTCTCATTATAGTAATGAAAGCAACATCACTGTAAACAATCAAAGTTACATGCATGTAAGTGTACGGATATAGGCTCTCCTATTGCATGCTTATGTAATGTGGGTCTCTCTATAATTAGCTAATCAGTTCAAATAATTTTTCTAATTTAATTTTCTTCTCCATTTCCTATTAATAGATTGTCATGGTTGACTTACCTGATGTAATTAATAGCTTGGGAACTACATTATGACTGCTGAAAGGCATCATTAAAATGAATCTTTAAATATTTTCAAGCTATTTAATTTCCTTTCTTAAAGACAAATTGAAGAGGATAGAATCAGTTTGAAGAGAATAAGAGTTTCAATACATTTATAAAACATAGTTATTTTAATTGACCAATTTGAGAATTCATTCAATTAGTTATCTCATATATTTTTAATCTTTAGAAATTATATTGTTACTTTAATTAAAGAAATTATCATTAAAAAGGTGGGAACTTTTATGAGGGAAAATAAAAAAGAGAAAAATTTCAAATATATATATATATTCAAATTTCATATAACTAAAAGAATAGGATACCTTTGTATTTCTTGTGTATCACTAACTTTACAAAATGGACTTTTCCATTTAGCTTTAAATGGGTAGACCAAATAGAATTGTAAGGGCTTGCTTCAACTTAGAATTGCAATTCTTTATGACTCATTTATTCAACAAAATATTTGAGTACCTATAACGTGACAGCCAGTGTTGTAGTTAAATTAAGGAATTATTACAAGATAACTATGTCATTTATTTACTCAGTTGATATTTTTTGAGTTCTTAATACATGCCAGACAGTATGGTACATTCTGAGGCAACAGCAGTGAACAAAACAGTCTTTGGCCTTGTGGAAATTATTGTCAAGTGAAAAAAGAAGCAGATGGATGGATAGAAAGGTGTTAGGGAAAATTATAAGGCAAGAAAAGTGATTTAGAAAGTGCTGGAAAAGACAAGGCGATGCTTGGAAAGGTGAAGATGTCTGCAAGATTATAATGATGGGTTACAGTATCTAAGATGGGTATCTAGGGATGTGAGGACATGAGATAGAATGAAGAGATGATATGCAGTGGATGTAGGTACTCCTAGCTTTGGAGAATAGCTGAATTTTGGGTATTTGAGGGAATAGTTAGAAGTACAGAAAATGGTATATAGAAATGATATATTTAGAATTTAGATTATGGTAATTAGGGTGTAGCTATTGATGTTTGCAGGACATAGCATGACCTTGAAAGTGGGTGGCTAAGATATGATTGAGGATCAAATCATTGAAAATAAGAAGGTCAAGATTCTTTTGTGTGAATGTTGAATCATCAAGAATTCTGACTGGAAAAAAGAAAGTGGCTTTGAGCCAGATGTTAAAATATTTAAGGTATGAGGGAAAGTAATTAAATTACATCTTTAAATTAATACAACAAAGAAAGGTAGCAGGCAGTGGAGCCTAAGAGTTTGGGCTTAAAAACTGGAGCTTTTCCAGAAGGAAATAGTCTGACAGTGACAATGAAGTGTAAGAGCTCCTATACAAGAAATTTCATTAGGCACTGAGCTACTTCCATATCAAACAAACATTGCTAGTTTATCTGGTGGGTATGGTAGATTGATGCTCAACACCATCCCACTTGTAATGGGTCTTGATGAATAGCAGAATATGGAAAGCTAGAACCTACATTTTCAAGATTCTCTTGCACCCGGAGCTCCTGATACGATTTGATTCAGGTTCAGTCAATCTCATGACCTCTCAGAAAGCTCTCTTTCTGTGGCTTCCGTCCTATCAGCTGAAAAACACAACAGAGAGGTATTTAGGGCTTCAGTGGAAGAGTTAACAGAGGTCTCAGCATCTTGTTAGCCACTTTGTGGATGCTGAGAGGCAGGGAATGTGGCAGAGATCTTATTGGTGCCAGCTGTAGCAGGTATGCTGGGCTTCTGGAGCTGCCACTGCTGTTTTCCTGGTCACTGTGTGGTGCCTGAAAGCTAGAGACTTCCTGATTGGGAAAAGATAGCAGTTCCCCTTGATCCTTGTTATGTGGGGTAGCTTTAGGATTAGTTACTAAATATTTAACCTAAAGTCGGTTTATTTAGCCCTCCCTGATGATTCAGTAACTTAATATGCTATGACGAATCCCCCGCTAGCTAGAGTGGATTCTGGTCTGTCTAATAGCATCCTCTTTAATAGAACAATATCCAACAGTTAGAAAGAGCTACACAGAATTCCATGTGGTAGTCATACAGAGAGAACTTAAGGAAAAATGTTACATGAATGACTTCTTTTTAGCTTCTCTTTTGATCATGAGGCCTTCCCTTTGGCTCTGTAGAATGTAAGGGTAATTATTTGAACATGTTTTCCTCTGAGTTTGATAGAATTTCATGTCTGGCATTATAAATATCTTTCATTAATTATCTAGTTACCTGAGAACTTTACTAAGTGCCATGACAAGTGATCTACTATTCCAAGTGAGTCTTTTTGCTTAATTAACCTTCTAAAACAATTAACACAAGAATGGACACATTTATATAAAACAAATAAAACAGCTGCATTACTTTGCTGAGGTTTCTTTAACAAGGTATTACAAAATGGGTGGCTTAGACAATAGAAATTTATTGTTTCACAGTTCTGGATGCTCAAAGTCTGAAATCAAGCTGCTGGCAGGGTTAATTTGTTCTGAGAGCTGTATGGGAGAACCTGATCCATGCTTCTGGTTGTCTCAGGGATTCCTTGGCTTTAGATAGTCTTCTCCCTGTGTCTTCACACTGTCATCCCTCTGTAAGTGTCTGTCTCTCTACCCAAGTTCCCCCTATTTATAAGAACACAATCATATTGGATTAGGACCCAACCAAAAGACCTTATCTTAGTGTGATCATCTGTAAAGATCTTATTTCCAAATAAGGTCACATTCATAGATACTGGGGGTTAGTACTTCAACATCTTTTGGGGGAACACAATTCAACCCATAACAAAAACCAAATAAAAATAAAAATGTCTGGTAACTGAAAGGTAAGTGCATAGTAGAGTTGATAAAGACTCAAGAAATTTGTATGTTATATCTAATTCACTAATTTAGTCTCAGTAAGAACTCTATCAGGAAATATCATCCTCATTTCGATAATGACTAGACTGTCATGGTATTTCTTATTTCTTAGTTTGATAAATATACCAGGACTATGTAAGATGTTGATATTCTGGGTACTTGCATCATTCAGCCAAACTTAAACAAAAAACAGTATTTGTACTCTGAAGTTCTAAAACTAATCTATTTGAAACAAATCCAATGCACTTTTCTACTTTTCTATACTATTTTCCCCAAATAGAAATCTACATAAGAATTATAAATCTAGAAACATCCTTTCCTTGATTTTCACAATCTTCATGGAAAAAGATAATATTGTAAGAACTATTTCAAACATGAGGGACAGAAAAGTTGGTATGCTGAGAATTTAAGGTCCTTCCAGGTATGTGATGCTGCTATGGTGGAAACTTTTGGTAAGAGTTTCAGTAAGAGGTGATAAGAACTGCAGGGAAGGAGAGGAGGAATAAGATCCCAGAAATGTGTCCAGGGTAGAGTTTATAAGTCTTGATGATTTATTGGATGTGTAGCAATGAGAAAAAAGGAGTTTAGAATGACTCCCAGATTTCTGATTTGAAAATAATGTCATAAAATAATGTCATAAAAGCATCCATGTGTATATAGAACCATATTCAAAAGTAGAAGACATAGAGAAAGTAAGTTTTGAGGACACTGAGTTTGAGGTGACTTTGAAACATTCAGGTGACATGCAGTAAGTTCAAATATGAGAATCTGAGCCGATGGGAGAAGCCAATGATAGTCTTCGGAGGCCTGGACTGAACATCAGAGTAAATGTTCAAGAGCAGCCAATTCCAAATATGAGTCATAAATCAGAAAAACAGATGAAGCTGAAATAATTGTGGCAGAATACTTAGAATTTTTTCACTAATTACATATTTATTAATTTAAATATATAAGCCCAGTATGTTGTGCAATATAAATAATATGCATTTGGATTTGTATATTATTTGCAGTTATTAGAGTGTGTTTATACATGTTAGTTAATCCTTAGGATTTCTGAGAAGCAACAGGTTTTGTCCTACATGTAAGTTTCCTTTTGATTTACACTTGCCAATGATTCAGTACATCGAGTTGGTGGGAAAGAGGGGTGTAGCACTGTCGTAGATTACACTACTGTTAAGTTAGCATTATCTGCTATTTTTCAAGTGCCAAATACTGCTCATTACAGATAAAGTATAACTTTGTCAGTTCATTTTTTATAAGTGATTTAAAAATACTAAAAAGAAAATGAGTGTTATAAAATTCATGGAGATGTCAATAATAGGAACATACTATACTTTCTCTCTCTCATTAAATTCCTCTTAGTTTTCATGTATATGATCTCACAGATTAAAATTAATAGCAGGAAAGAACACTGAAGAAAAGCCAAAAAATACATAAGAAGAAAAACACTGAGAATCCACAAGTGATTATTCTTTAAAATAAAAGCATAAGTGACAGCTTAAATACTAAAATTTCATAGAATAACAAATGAGTTAATTTATTTCTACAATATGTTATCAAGGAAAGGACAGTAGATTGCAGAAAGGAAAAGGCTAAACCATGCATGATAGTTTAATAAGTTTACTATAAGAAATAGGAATCAAATCTATTATTGTATAAAGGTAATTATTTTGAATTTCCAACTTTGTCAGTAATGTGTCATTTATTTGTATCAGAATACTTTGATAACTTCCTAATGTTTTTCTTCCTAATTTCCTGGTCTTAATAAAGTGTTTATCTATATGCAAATAAGTTATGAGAGAGTGCATCCCTCCAAAAAGTTCCTAACTTTGTGTGGGTGAAAATGCTCATTTAAAAAATAACTTCTAAAAGTATTAAAATAAAGTATCCTCACTTACAATTAATCCATTTCCTCAGATGATTGCAAAAAGAAGTTACAGGCATTTGTTATTATTTAGCAACTCAGTACGTGAATTACTATCATACAATGTAAAAGTCAAGGCCTTCATTTTGCTTGTTGCATATTACTTAAATTAGTCTACTCCCAGGGTAAAAGGTAAGGTAAGGTATTCTGAATGATAGCATCAGTAGGAGTGTACATGTGGGTAGGGCTTAAAGAAAAGAAGAAATTTTCTGAGCAGGTCTGCTTATTGGACTGACTCTACGTACAGAGTTTGTGTGGAAGGGTTCAAGGGAGGAATCTGGGCTGGGACAGAGAAGGGCAAGTTCAATTAACAAATACAGTCTTTCCTTAGATCCTTCTAGTTCTATTGAAACAGACTTTAAAAGATTTTCTATCTATCCTCACAATTCCAATTCAATCTGCTCATGTAGTACTGATTCAGTGTATCTTTAAGAAATAATCATATAAATAAATGAGAGGCTGAAACACAAATACTTGCATATCACTTTTATTTTATTTTTATTTTTCATTTGTTTATTTTTATAGAACAATGAGGTTTAGTTGTGGCACTGAGGGGGAAAGGAGCATATATAAGACAAGCTGCTAATTTATTGCTATTTAAATGTCACAAATGAGAAGTAAATCTAGATTCATTTGATAAATTGCTATTAGAAAACTGATCTTAGAGGTCCCCTACCTATCTATGCTTGATTATTCTACAGTCACTATATGTTATTGATCTATTTCAAATGACAAAGCTTTTTAAAAATACATAAATAATTTAAAAAATAAAAGTGTTAATTTCTTAGTTTGATAAATACACTGGGACTATATAAGATGTTGATATTAAGAAAATCAGGATGAAGGCTTTATGGGAACTATATCTTTAGAGCTCTTTGAAAAGAAGATAAAACTGTCTTTGTTCACAGATAACATAATAGTCTCTGTAGAAAATCCAAAAGAATCATCAAAAAAACTCCTGGAACTAATAAGTGAAGTGGTAGGATACAAGGCTAATATACTAAAGTCAATCGCTTTCCTATATACCAACAAGGAACAAGTGGAATTTGAAATTGAAAACACAACACCATTTACATTAGCACCCGAACAAGTGAAATATTTAGGTATTAATCTAATAAAATATATACAGATCTATATAAGGAAACATACAAACTGATGAATGAAATTAAATAACTAAACCAATGGAGAAATATTTCATGTTGATGGAAAGAAGCCTTCTATAAATCTAAATGTATTTTATAATAAACAGTTAAGAAAGCTAAAAAAAAAGCTTTTAGCTTTTTGAAAAAAGCTAAAATTATAAAAGAAAATTCAGTAAAAACTAAAACAATCTATTTTAACGGTTGTATAGTATTCCATTGTGTGGAGGCATAATACTGTATGTAATTATACATGAATTAATGGGCATTAAGTTGTTTCTAGTTTTTTTGCTGACACAGAAAGTGGTGCAATGAACATACATTTACATACTTTAAAATAATTTTAATAGTATATGGCAGGATAAATTTTTAGAAGCAGAGTTAAGTCAAAGAATGCCTGCATTTTCAATTTTGATAAATATTACCAAGTTGGCTTCCAAAGAAATGTGTGACTTTACACTTCCCTAGTCGAATGTGTGCCTACTCTGCCTAAATCACCTTATAAATGACATTTGTGACATTAATGATCTTTAATATGACAACTATAATACTATGTGGAAACACTGGCTTCCTTTTACAAATGAAGAAATTATATTTCTAGTCACTTAGGATATTTATTTTTTATGTTTATTGGCCTGTTGTGTTACTTGGTAAACCCTCTTTTTCTGCCTTTTACCTTTTCTGCCTTGTTCTGGTTTAGTTTTTTTTTAATACAAGATATTCATGTTTTTAAATATTTATAAATTTTCATTGTTTTGAGTTAATCTTATTAAGCTCTTATTTTTCATTGATAAACACTTTCACTGTTTGAAAATGAAAAATATCATTTTCTATTTTGTTAGAAAGAAAGTATTAAATCCTTCCCATTAGCTGTTAGACTATTTTAGGAAAGGAGTCTTACTGGTATTTGAAATATTATAAGTGCCCTTATTACACACAAGGTTACACATATGCTAATGATGAAAAACAAAGGCAGATGATCAAAACCTATAACAATAAAGTGCTGTATTAGAAAATGAGGCATGCCAATGAGATGCCTATGAACATAAGCTGGTTCATTTCTAATTTGCAAGGTACCTTGGAAAGCTAGGTCCATACTAAATGTGCTTTTATGCTTAATTGGCCTCTTTGGTAAACCTGCCTTAAATTATTAAAATGTTCTCTGAAAAATCAAGCCTTTTTGGTTTTGAAACTGAATACTGTAAATTTTAACTAATTCAGTGTAGTAGCACATCAATAAAATGATTTCATAAAGTTCTGTTCTTGTGTCCATACTAAGCCAGCTGAAAACACTATGCTAGGCAATTTATTCATCCCATAATTATGTCTTGAGCCTCTATCTGGGGCTAAGCTTTGTGTTGGGTACTGGAAAAGATAACTAAGACACAGTACTTGACCTTGAACCTGTGCCAGTCTAGGTGGAGGTCAGTCAAGGAAAGCTGCAGTGACATCAGAGGCCACTGAGCCATGTTTGGAAGACGGACCCCAGATCCAGCTGGAAGAGAGAAAAGGTGACAGTTGTGATTTTAAAGGAAGATTAGAAGTCAGATCAACGGAAAACTGTATTTCAAGCTGGGGTACAGCATTGCAAAGTCCACAAAGTAGAGAATTGAGGGAATATAAGAAATGTGGTTTGGCTGAGGGCACCTACTCGTGGAAGATGGGACAGGAGAGATAGAGGTGTGCCAGGCCATTTGGTGTCTCTGGTGTCAGTATGAGGAGTTTAGATTTTGTCATACAAACACAGGGGAGATGTTACAGTATTTAAACTGAAGGATGATAAGGCAAGATCTACTAAGTATTAGACACACTGTTAGCTAACACACTGACATTGATGGACACTACAGAAAATAGAACTAAAAGCAGGCAGAAGACAAAAAAATCACATTGTGCATCTCAATAGGCCCTAAGGGATTCAATTTACGGTCAGCCCTTTGTATCCCCAGGTTCTGCTTCCAAGGATTCAACTAAGGGCAGATCAAAAATGTCTGGGGAAAAATAATCAAGAAAGTTCCAAAAAGCAGAACTTGAATTTGCCACAGGCTGGCAACAATTTACATAGCATTTACATAGTATTTACAACTATTTACATAGTATTTACATTTTATTAGGTATTATAAGTAATCTAGAAATGCTTTACATTATATAGGAGGATGTGCTTAGGTTATACTCAAATACTATGCCATTTTATACAAGGGACTTGAGCATCCTCAGATTTTGGTATCTGTAGGGGTCCTGAAACCAATTCTCCTCAGATACCAAGGAACAAATGTACTACAGTAATTGTAGCACGTATTTCTTTAGTGCTATATGTTTATGTGTGAAACGCTTTCCATGCCTGAGTCATCTAAACTACACAAGAATCCTATGAGATTGTAACTAGGCTATTATCTTTTTTTTCATGGACAAATAAAAACGCTCTACTGCTTAATTTTGCGATGCTAAAAGAAAATGCAAATGACCCTTCCGTTGAATAGAGAATGTCTGCTTGTGTAGCTGTTCTTGGTCTTTCAAGATAAACAATCAGCTCAGGAGTTGGAAATGGTGAGGTCTTTAAAGGACTCCTGACCAGGTATCCAACTATAAATATTAATTCATTTGTTTTTATTTTTGCATTGAGCATGAATTATGTTCCTGATATTGAATTAGGTGCCTGAAACATGAAAGTGAACAACACAATATTTTTCCCTCATAGACCCTCCAGCTTTCAGTGTAATTTTATATATTTGAAATCAAATTTTATATATATATATATATATATATATATATATATATATATATTCTTGTCCGGTGCTTTATGAAACAATACTATTTAGGACTATTTTTCTATACCATTTTTTTTCTTGGTTTTTGGTTTTATTCCCTGCAGAATTAAAGTACTTCTTCACTCATCCAATTATTCCAGAGTATACCATTTAAACTGGCATGATTGTAAATGTATTTTAGTAAGTTTAATTATGAATATCATTGTATATAAATCCTGATTTGCATTTCTGATTATTTCCTTATAATGATATCCTGGAGTATATATTATTTGTTTAACAAATAACTTTGTACAAGGTTATACCAGTTAACACTCCCACCAGAAAAGTGTTCAATAGCAATGATGAGAGGGGTGTTTTTAAATGTAAACATTATCTCTTGACGTATTGTTGGAAAATGTTCAGAGATGGGTCAAAAGTGATCACAAGATTGAACCAGAATTTTTAAGGATCCTCTTTGTATGCCAAGGAGTTTTTCAGCTTTCACTGTTTTGCTTGAAAATTTTTCAGAATTTTCTATTGCTAACAATGACTACTTTCAGAAAATCTGTCATTTATTCTGCAATGAAAACTTATAGTATGTGGCTTTAGCTTTTCCTATTAAATTGTTGTGGATTTAACAACTACACATCTATCCCATTTCCATTTGAAGATTATGGAAGAGATGAAGATGGAAAACAAGATAAAAATAAAAGACAGCTAATTAGAATATTTTAATAGGCACATAAACTTCCCTAGGTGAAGCTCAGTTAGTTTTGTGTAGGTGGATATGTTTTCAGACTTGGCCTTCTTTTTCTTTCTTGTCATGAATATTTTGTTTACAATAGCAATTTCTTTGAAGGCTCTTCTTTTATGATGACTATACAAAATTAGTGCATCATAACATTGGTTTGGAAAAAAAAAAAAAAACAGAAGTAGTTATGAGTGAAAACTCTGGGTTATACCCTGTGTTTAAATCCCTTCTCTGCCACATATATCTGTGACTTTCTGTACCTCTTTTGTTTTCACTAAAATTGATATACTCATGAAACTTATCTCATGGTGTTGTTTTTAAACACATTAAAATCTGTAAAGAGCTTTGAATAGTATCTTGTACCTAATAGGTGATAAATAAATTTTAAATATAGACTATGATTATAAATATATTTGTATATTTTTCTTTTAAAATTCTGTTCAGTAGTCAATGATTTTATTGTGGCTGTACTGATAGATTAAAGTTACACAAGTATCAAATTCAAACTTAAAAACAAATGTGAATTTATCTGTGAAAATTGGAAAAACTAACATGTAGACAAGCTTGAGGTTCAAATTACCCAAAGCTCATGAGAAATGTATATTTCTGAGGGAAGTTATTATATATACAATATGTACACATACACACATATACATCTATCTCATGTGTTTATTTGTATATTTATTATTATGGGAATATATATATATATAATAGCTGTTTGAAAAATATTAAATTCTTGGGGGTTCAGCTGAAATTTTGAATGTGTGTGAAGATAATCTGGAATCTTCCAAGTGAAGAAACCAAAATACAAGGCATAGGCAATTAGGTGGTTGGAATAGTCAGGTTGCTGTTTATCTGTGGAATATGTTCCTTTCTTTTTTCCTCTTCTAGTCTTCCTTAACATCTAACAGATAGAATATAATGGTTCTGAACTTTTTAAAATGTTCACGTTACTTCTGATGAAGAAAGACAAGGTTGAGTTCTCACAGAAATGATCTTGAGTTCTATGTTGTCAAGGAAAAGGGAGAATATTCTCTTTAAAGCTGGTGTCTGGCTTCCTCTTTTGTTCAAGTTCTGTTTTCAGAACTCTGACCTGTCCTGGATCCACAGAAGCCTCATTTGACTGTGGGATTGAGTGGAGGTGACCTGGAGCTTTGAGCTTGGGGCAGAGAGAAACCAAAGACTGAATTTCACACAAGAAGACATCATGCAATTTCAAGTTTAAAGAGAAAGTTAGGGATCAAGAGCTAAAATTGAAATGAAGGGTCCTCAAATGGGGCTGGGTAGAGTGAGCAGGTTCAGAAAGCAAGGCCAGAAAGTAGTCCCTGAAGCAAGAGGACATGGTTAAGAGGGAGCTATCAAGGGCCCTAAGATCCTCGGGACAGAGATGACTTTATGTAAGTCGCTGTAATTAAAAGCTTGTTCACCTCAGCTTTATACCTGGGATTTGGCCCAGATATATCATCTCAGATCAAAGGTAGGAGAAGAGGATGATGGAATAGGCACTCTGGTAATATAATTTGAAGGTCTTCCCTCATCAACAGGAGGGCTAGTGTTAAAAACCTTCTTTCCCTTACCGTTTTCTAATTCCTGTGTAATATCTGAAGTCCTTGAACTGCTGTGGAGTGATACTACCTGATTTCCAGCATCCATATATCCATACTTCACTGGGAATTAATGGACAGGTAGTTCTGCTTTGGTTCAGACCCCAGTGAAGTGGTCTTGTTCCTCCTATTCTTTAAAATGCCTTATTTTTTGTGTAATCATGGTAGAGGAAGACTGGTCTAGATAAGAGCCACATCTGTCCCATCACCTATTTTTGTAAATAAACTTTTATTGGAACACAGCCATACCCATTCATTTACATCTTTTCTATGCTTTTTGTGTGTGTTGCAACAGTAGAGTTGAGTGGTAGGAAAGAGACTATGGTCTGCAAATCCTAAAATATTTTCTATCTGGCCCTTTGCTGTCCAACTGATAGTCCTGACCAATGAAGATAATATATCTACTGTAGACCTTCCTGGTTATATAATATCTGAATATTATGTCACATTTTTCACAAAAGACATCAATAAACATTAGCTTCAAGATAAAGATGAACAGAACAGTATAGGAATAGAAAACCTAATATATGTGTTTAATTCAATTTATCAACAAATAGTATCCTTAGTATATATCAGTAATGTATTTTGTTTGGAGTAAAGAATGAGTCACAATCCATGTGCTCAAAGAACTAATATTCTAATAGAGAAAATATACATAAACAAATGCAATGCTATGTGGCAATGTTAAGGTTCTATGCAAAGTGGTATCTGAACATGTTAGTTCGGCAGGTGGTGAATTGGGAAAAGTTCTATACAGAGTAGGCATTTGACCTGGGCTTAAAAACAAACAAACCAAAAGAAAAAAAAAAAAAAACAAAACTTGGAATTTGCCAGGCAGACAAGAAAGAAAAAGTATTCAAAGAGAAGGACGTGCATGAGCAAAGCATATCAGTACTTTTGGGCTGCTATAACAAAAATACCACAGATTGGGTGGCTTATAAACACCATAAATTTATTTCTCACAGTTTTGGAGGCCCAGAAGTCCAAGCTGAAGCACCAGCAGATTCAGGGTCTGGTGAGGAGGACTAGGGACTGCTTCCTGTTTCATAGATGACCATCTTCTCTCTGTGTCCTCTTATGGTGGAAGGGGCTAGGTGGCACTCTGGGGCCTCTTTTATAAAGGCACTAATCCAATTCATGAGGGCTTTACTCTCATGACCTAATCACCTCCCAAAGACCCTACCTGCCGATACCATCACATTGGAGATGCTTTCAACATATGAATTTGGAGGGAACACAAACATTCAGTGTATAGCAGGGTCTCTGATAAAAAATAAGCATAGGGAATATCTTATAAGCCCAGTTTAACTGAGCATTATGTATGACCTCCAATTTCTTCAACCTTGTTCCTTACGCCTGCATGGCAGCATTCTCATGGTATTAGCAGCTGCTGAAATACTTATTGGTACTCCATCCTTACTCTTCATCAAGAACCTGACAAAGTCAGGGCAGCTCTGTTCTGTGTTCTGTGATTTAATGAGCCCTGCTCTGGTCCTCCTTTGATCTCATTTATCCCACCAGAACAGGTGTTCTTCAGGTCAAGAGGATATGCTCAACTAGGTCCTCCACTACCCCTTTTAGGTCATCTTATGTACCAGGAACCCTGAAATGCCCTGACCCAATAACCTGAGCCTGCTCCCAAGGCCTGAAGGGACCTCTTCCTTTGTGTATAGACCTCATCTCTGACATGTGCACCCATAGAACCATTGAGCCAAAGAGAGGCTGTTTGTAGTGGAGGAGCTCAAACCTGTGGGCCAGAATGTACATGTGCACACATGTGTTTGAGCCTCTTCACTGTGTGGGACAGAGCTGTTTTTGGTGGGAAAGGAAGGCAGACAGCACTCAACCTCCTCTTGTACTCTTGTCATAAGCCCTGCAAATGTTATGGGCAAACCTGTAGCCAGATGCCAGAAAACAAGTACTAACTGCTAGGACCAGTACTCACTGTAGCTCTGAGTACAGATCAGACCTGCTGGCCATCACTGTAGATCTAGATACAGATCAAATCCACTTGCATAGAGAGCAAGAGCTCAACAAAGACATCAAATAAAAACTGTCATGGGGAAAATACTTGTGTAAAAAGAATAGAATGCCAGATCCTGTCCTTTTGATTGATTGACAAGATTTTCTATCTCTTTCCAAAGATGCCTTGTAACAGTTAGTCTTATTACTCTGAATACATTCAGGTGCAGCTTCTTTTTTTAGCATTTTAATAGTTTGGCACTTTCTTCTGTTTCCTTTCCATAGTCAACCTGCTTCTGAGCCTCAAAAATTTATGAGAAAGAAGATTCTGTGTTCATTAAGACTTTTAAATACTTGGGAAATACCTAATCTATGTGTAATTAGTTTATAATTAAATTATTTAGTATGAAACTGCATGTAAAAGTATCTGACAACAAATAATAATAATCTGCCTCCACCATATCAGTCTATCTTTATTGTCTTACTTTAAATATAGTATTATTTTGCTCAAATTGCCTTTTTTGTATTTTTTTCATAAACTATAACAATCCAAAAGATTTTCTTTCAAATGAGTTTATAAACTAAGCATTACCTAGCAGTCTGCCCCTGTTTTCTATATGTTGTAGATTCAGCTTAAAATAATTTCTTTGTGTGTTTTTGCGTAACCATTTGCATGACTACTTAGACTTTGAGGTCAATTTTTAAAATGTAAGATTTATAAACAGGAAAAAATGAACAATCTCCAGGGACCCAGGAAAATCAATTTCTGTACAAAGATTGTAGATTTCAGTTCCTATTCTACCAAAAGTTTGTCAGAAACTGCATAAATGACAAGAAAACTGTTTGCATTTTTTTTGTTTTATTTTTTCAGTTAATAAAGGTTATTCTTTTTACAAAAAAAACAAAAGAGTGAGTAGTCCTATGTATCTAGACTTGGCTAGCTAGAGTTGCACAAGAAAATTTGATCAGAGTCAGGTTATGGAAAACTTTCTATGCCGTGCTAAACCACTTGATCTTGGAACTTTATCATATGGACAGTGGGACTTTGTAAGGCTTTTTTTGTTGTTTTTTTTAACAGTGTGATGAGAAGATCTGAATTTCAGGGATATTTTTTTGAAATCTGAAGTTTTGTCTGAAGTGTAAAGATTCTAGACAGGAAACTAGTTAGAAGGCTGTTACCATAATCCTTACCAGAAGAACTGATGTGGACCAGGGCTATGGCAGTGAAAGGGAGAAAATGAGAGAAAAGGACTCACTAGAGAGAAGTGGTTATGGGGGGTGGGAATGTTTAATAAAACACTGGAGAATAAAAACCACACATAGGATTTCAAAATAATTGAAAAGCTCTTGTTTGGTGTCAAAGTGAAATTAAATATTCTCTCTCTGTCTCTCTGTCTCTCTTTGTCTCTCTGTGTCTGCCTTTGTTGCATTCTCTCTTTATTTCCTCTTTTAAAATTTCTGTAGGTAGATGGCTTTTGATGGAGGCTGGGCTTTCTCCTAGAGGAGACTTTCCAAGTAAAGGGAGCAGTATAATTTGTATTAGATAATAGATGATGGCCTACTTTTACTAATTGTAGATACTGTTTAGATAAATGATGAAAAATAAATTTAGATTAACTTGAGTTCAGATTGTCTAAGGCTGAGGCTAAGAAAGAAAGATTGAAAGGTTTGCTTCTAATGAGAAAGGGTCATTTGATCTATTTTCTTAAAAATATAAATCAGGTCAAGGCGTGGATTCGATGACAATATGGTATTCCACTGGGAAACAAAGTAGTGCCCCCAAAATGCACATCACTTTTTCTGAGAGAAAATGTTCCTTATTATATAACTTCCTCTCAATGCCAGGGCTCAGATCTCTTTCTCTTCAAAGCCACACTAATGTCTTTAGCTCTATGCATCCTTGGCTTTCAGTTTCTTGTTCTTTGATCTACCTTAGCAGCAAATTGACAATAGGAATATTAGAAGCACTAAATCTACTTGAGTCAATCTTCATATTGGAAATAATATTGTCTTTAGCATATTCTTTAAAAATTTTCATTAAAAAATAAAAATAGGGGCTTCCCTGGTGGCACAGTGGTTGAGAATCTGCCTGCCAATGCAGGAGATACGGGTTCGATCCCTGGTCTCGGAAGATCCCACATGCCGCCGAGCAGCTGGGCTCGTGAGCCACAATTACTGAGCCTGCGCGACTGGAGCCTGTGCTCTGCAACAAGAGAAGCCGCGATACTGAGAGGCCTGCGCACTGCGGTGAAGAGTGGCCCCCGCTTGCCACAGCTAGAGAAAGCCCTCGCACAGAAATGAAGCCCAACACAGCCATAAATAAATAATTTTTTTAAAAAAATAAATAAATAAAATATTAATGATAAATGTAAATATTTAGTAAAACAAGGCCGTATATTAGCTCCTATAAACTGGCTAGTTTTATTTAGTAATAATAATCCATGCCTCAAACATTTGCAAAAGCTGATAATGACATGTCCATTTATTTACTCAATCATTTGATAAGTATGTTTTGAGCATCTGTTGTGTGCCAAGTATTTCTCTAGGCTCCATAATATAACATGGTCAAAATAGAGAAATGTGCCTTTGTCATGAAGCTTACATAGTGTTCAGGGGGACTAGACAATAAACGCAACAATTTAAGCAAATATATAGTATGTTAGATAGCAATAAATATCCTGGTTGAAAATAAAGAAGGGTGTTGCAAATTTAAGTAAGGTGGCAGAGAATGCCTTGATGACATGAGGGAGAAATTCTCCGGGAAAAGGCAGAGAGAGTAGCAAGTGTAAAGGCTCTGAGGTGAAAGCGTTCCTGGCATGTGTGAGCAAAAAGGACAATTCTACTATAAGAGAATAGATTAGGAAAAAAAATAATCAGTGATAAAATCAGAGTAGAGGCATGCAGATCGTGTAGGACATTGTATGCAATAGCAGTGACTTTGGATTTCTTTTACTCTGAGTGAGGTAAGAGGCCCCTCGAGGATTGTGAGCAGTGGGTGGTGGTGCTGGTCTGATTTTGGTGTGAACAGAATCTCCCAGCTAGTGTTGAAAATAGACTGACGTAGGGCAACTGCTATTATTGGCAATGGTTTTGACTTCTTCCCTGAAGCAGCTTTATCTGAATTAATCTGATTATGAAGAACAGAAGTCAGGAGTACAAGAGTTAAGTCCACGGACAAACAGAAACAGCAGCTGAGAAATCAGGCTCAGATTGACAGATAAAATTCAGAAAACCTCACAGTTCAAAGATATGGGTCATATAGCAGGTCGGGACTTGAACATCATTAGCACAAATGAATGAGTGACCATTTGACACCCTAAATGCTACTTTTATAAATCGCATCTTAAATGCTAATTAATATAATACCCAAGTGAGACAAAAATCTGATTATGTTAATTTGTTATATTTTTAAAACAAATAATTTACTGTATATTTTTGGAAATAGAAATTGAGCAGTTTCTATTGTGTAACAGTGGCGGCAGGGTTTTAGCTTGACAAGATGTTGGAATCTATTTGCCAAAAGTAGTGTATGTGGAGTGTGCTCTTTGATCTGGAAGCTTTCCAATCTGAAATGGCTAAAATTTGGGGTAAAATGTATAAATGAACTCAATAAATAAAAACTTATGGATATTAATTAATGCAATGAAGTTTATGGAATGCTCATTGTATTCAAAGCACCTTACTACAAGCAGGGGCAGAGGTGGATGTTACAGGGATGAATAGGATAGAGAGGGCATATACTGCAGTGGTTATGAGGTCAGGCTTTGGGCCAAAGAGACTAGAATTCCAACCCTGATACTTGGTAACTTTATGACATTGAGTAAGTAATTTAGTCTTTCTAAACCTCAGTTTCCTCAAGTGTAAATGGTGATTGCATATCTGCTTTATATTATAGGTCTGATGGAAGATTAAATTAAATGATTTTATAAAGTACTTCGCAGAGAGTCAAGCATATAATAATGACTCATTTAATGATGCTAGTTGCTCTGTTGCTGCTTTTTGTCTGAGTTTGAGTTCACAAGTTATGATATCAAACTCTACATTTCATAATGTTATGTGTTATAAAATAGATTGGATAATATATAGATAGATAGATGGTTCAATGTAATTGCAAGGAATAAAGTACTAAAGGTATCTGGAGGAATCAAAAAGGATGTCAAGAGGGAGCCAATAAGCTGGATTTTGAAGAATGCATTCGAGTTTCCAGGTGGAGGTCATCATTCATTCATTGTCAGTCATTTAATTAATATGCATTTATTGTGTGTAGGTTATATCCTGGAACTGTGCTGGAACTGCAAAACTTTATAAGAAATAATCTTTGCCAACACTTTTCCACTATGATGAGAAAGAGCAACTTGTAAAACTCAACTGTTAAACTATGTGAATGTGTATTTCCTAAAGCTGCCTGTAAGTTACATGCCCTGAGAGTAGAGTGGAAAGAAGGTAAAGGTTGATTCTGTTTACAGTAATGAGAAAAGGGAAATCCTGCAATGTCCATTCTAGGTGCTTTACACGCTCACTTAACCCTTACAACAACCCTCTGAATTAAGTATGTGTTTCTCATGTCACAGATGAAACTAAGGTTCAGGGATTTTAACTATCTTGTCCAGGTTGACCAAAAGAAGAGAAGACCTGGAACATTTGTGAGCATCTCTAATGACAGCCACAGATGGCTCCCTTCTCTGAGGAACTGGTCAGTGCTGTGTTGGCTGAAGTAAGAGAGTGCAGGAGGATCATGTCCTTAGGTTTAAGGTTTCCTGGTAAGGGCTGGAAATAGCAATGCAGAGTATTGGAAGCATAGTGTTCTGGAGGGATTATCAAGTAGGCACTTAGGCATGAGGAATAATCAGAGACCCAGACATGGGATCTCACAAGAGATGAAAAGTTTCCAGGAAGTGCTGGGCAGCCCATGCTGCCATGAGAGTTATGTGATCAGCCGGACTTCTCATTTTTAATAGAGAGTCCTAAGACCTTGGGCATGAAGAAATTTGTTCTGTAAATTCAGGATCTTTACAGATAAATAATGTTAAAGACAAGTGTAAAGGTCGAAACAGGGAAATCATTTTTGTCTGTACTTTAGGATTCCAGGATTTATAATACTCATTTGTATTAGAGTAGGACTAGCCATATGAAAGGGTAGGCACTAAACTTTAAGGGAGATAAACAAAATCCTTCTTCAGACCTCTAACAGGGTCCAGTCTGTATACAGTCGAATAGAATTGAATAAGAACTTTGTGAAACCCTTGTGTGCTATATATGGATATCACTGTTTACATCATCTCTGCCTTCTAAAAAAGATCAGAGCCACAGAAATAGCCATTACCAAATATCTCAGGGTAATTATTGGAGTACCCACCCTCCAGAAGAATGGGATCAGGATTGGATTTGATTGGTGATATCATGAAAATGTATGCCTTTTAACCTTGGACTCAGAGAGTGTGCATGATTTATACCTCCAGGTGAGACAGGGAGGGACCTTTGGTCTTTACCCCTTACTACCTGGCTGTCTTTGAAGAATTTTTTTAATCCTACTGAACTCCACTCTCCTCATCTGTAAAATAAGGAAAATAATTTTCACCTCATAGGTACTCAGATTTAAATGGGATCTGATGGAAAGTGCTGAGCATGGTACATACATGGTGACTCATCTTCCCTTCTTCCCCTTTCCCTGTTCTTCAGTGATATAATAATTATTAGCTGAACCAATATCTCCAAGGTGAGAATTAACTCAGGGAAGAATGTGGACTCCCATGGGGCATTGCCTTTGACTGTGCCTCTCTGCTCTGATGTAGATTAAAAGAGAGGATTGAGAATAAAAGAGAGAAGGAAAGTTAACAGCCCTTTTTTTGAAGTTATCAGCAATTTTCTTAGCTGGAACAACAACAACAAATAACAGTCAGGGACTCCCTTTAGTTGTTATAGTTTTTGACAGTAGAAGATGGAGAGCAGATGTGGAATGGTTCACCCTTCGAAGAGGCATTGCAGAGACATGGAACAGAGACAGGGTGTATGTCCTGGCAGGGAGAAGGTTCCATGCGCTCACTGTAGGGTTGGCAGGGCCTACAAAGATGAATGTGGCAGAAGTACTAGAGTCCTTGCAACACCTTACTTGCTAACTTATAGTGTTGGTTTATGGCCAGCAGGCCAAAAATGCCACCAGAGAGAATATCATAATAATTTTTCTCTTCCATTACTTGATGCATAATGCTTTTCTTTCCCAGAGGGAAATATGCATTTTTAAAACCCTATAATTGTACACACTGAGGTGATGCAATAAGAGGGGCACAAAAGTGCATAACCTCAGTGTAATCATGAGAAAATATCAGATAAACCCAAATTGAGGGTCATTCTACAAAATATGTGACCAGTCCTTTTCAAAAACATCAAGATCATTGAAGACGCAGAAAGGCTGAGAAACTGTCACAGATTAGAGGAGGCTAAGAAGACTTGATGATTTAATACAGCGGGGTATCTTGGATTGGATCCTGGGACAGACTAAGAATATTAGTGGAGACATTTAGGAAACCTGAATAGTTTAGTTAATAGTCTTGCACCAATGTTAATTTTTTAGCTTTGATAAATATTCTATGGTTATATAAGATGTTAACAGTAGGTGAGGTTGGGTAAAAGACATATAGGAACTCTCTGCACTGTCTTTGTAACTCTTCTGTAAATTTAAAATTTTTTCAGATTACATATAAAAAAACCTCTATTGCATATACTACAGTTTGCTCTCACCAGTCAGGTTAACTATATGTAAATTTATGAGAAAAGCAACTATTAGGTTTTTTTGTTTATATTATCAGCATTTGGGATACTGGGTCCCCCTCCTCCAAATCAATTTTATTGAAGAGCCTGTGAAAGGAAAAATTATGGAAAAAAGAAATTGAGCAATGCCCATGAAATGTGAAGGAAATGCTTTAGAACTAGAACTTTAGGTGTGTTTAAGAGGATCAGAAAAGGTCCTAACTATGAGTTATGGGGATGTTTTTAGATACAAGTCCATCATGACCATCATGAGAGCAGAGAGGAGGCCTTTTTATAGTTCATCCCTATTATGTTTTCTTATGTAACCCATATGCCAAAAACATATAGGGAAACCTGTGTTCTTAAAAAGAAAACTAATATAAAGAAGATTAATTTACAAATAATCTTGGTAAGAAAAAATATTGTCACCAGTCTTATCTAGGAATTCAAAGGCATCTCATTTTTTTAATACTTAATTTTCAATATTGTTGAGCCAAAAATAATCATGAAATGACCTAAAAATGTAGCCTGGGTACAAGGGCTTCTGTTTTCATTTTTATTAATCACAAAGAACAATCTCTAAGAGGATTATTTCTGTAGTCACAACTGTCATTGGTGAATAAAGCATTTGGTTGTCTCTAGGGAAGTGGGACTGCTGCCAGACAGCTCATGTGCATGAGGAACTAAGCATGGGTTAGAACATATATTTTGACCTTTATGATTTGGGACTGTTCATTATGGCAGATTTTCATTACTGATTGTTGAATTTTTAAGAACAGTCTGTAACCCCACTCTCCAGGGAAATGGTGCTCCAGTAGGGCTAAAGCCATTTTAAAGTCTGTTAAGTCAGCTCTGTTTTCTCTGAGGCATGTCATATTCAAGAAGAAGAGCAAGCTGTGGTACATTGCATAATATACCACCTTCTCGGGTTTATTTTTATACCTCAAATCTGTCTCCTTTTCTATCGTACTAAACCATCCTAGTCTTACTCATAAACATAACATCATCAACATCCCATAATACACATATATTCAACATATCCCTTCTGTTTCCTTTCTGGATGTTGAGTTATCCCATACTATCCCACAGGGTTGGGTGCTAGAAACATTGAACTCTGATCATGTGTATTAAAGCTGACAAAGTGTGTAGAGTCAAAGTTTATTGTTATCAGTTTTTTTCCCTTCACCTAGATTTGATTATTTTGCACATTTGTTTCACCTGTTTCTTTCTCTGAGACATTATAAAGTGAGTGGCAAATAACATGGTGCCTCACCCCTAAAGGCTTAGCATGTCTTTCTCCTGTTATAACTGCTGTACTATTATCACACCAAGGAAATTTCACATGATACAATGCTATTGAAGGAATAATCCATATTCAGTCTTCTCCAGTTCTCCCCCAAATATTCTTATTCTTTGTAGCTTTTTAATTCAGTCCAGAATTTAATCAAGGATCACACACTGATCCATGATTGGATCTTCTATGAGCTCCCTTTCCTCAAACTGATTTGCCTATTGAAGAATCAAGCTGATTCTCCTTTCTCACATCCCGTTTCTCAAATACCTATCTCCCTCTATATAAAACAAAGAAATATGAAAGGGGAAAGAAAGGAAAGAAGGAAGGAAGGAAGAAAAGAAGGGAGAGAGGGGAGAAGGGAGGGTGAAGGGGGGGAGAGGCAGTACATCCCTTTCATCCATCCCAAATTTTTCATGGTACATTGCTCTAAGTTAGAAAAACTCTTGAGACACAAAACAATAAGACAAAACATGCATTGGCATCTGTGAAGTTTTCCTTAATCAAGTTACAATATTTCCTCCCTATCTTTTTTATTATGCTATGCATTGCAAATAAAATTTACTTCCTGTATTTTATAATTAAACATTTTATTATATGTATGTTGCTTTTCTTTGAATAGGTATTTGACTAATAATAATTAGTCAATAATTTTGACTAAAATTAATTTGAATAATAATTTTAACTAATAACAACAATTCATGAGAACTCAAGCTAGAAGGAAGATTAAAAAATTGGAACCTTATGATATTGCACATTTTTTATTCAATTTATTTAAATACATTTATTGCAGAAAATTTTAATAGGCCAAAATTTAAAATATATCAGAAACTGCACACTTTGCTCCCAATTTAACATAGAGTAATAAATTTTATATGTCACTCTAAAGATGTGTGAGGAGGTGTGTTCTCTAAATTTCTTTTAGGGGATAATTGAACAAATACATTTGAAGACTTGTGTCCTAAACAGTACTTTCACACCTCACTTTCTCTCACATTTGCAACACCACCTTTCCCATCCTCATTCTCAGTCACTGACTGCCTCTTACTCAGAGAAAACAGAAATTCCCATCACCACATCTCCCCACCCCCTTGCATCTCATGCAGCTATGGTCTTTCTTCCCTGTTGTTACTGTGGAAAAACCTGCCCTATTCCTGGCAAAGACCAATCCCTTGCTCAGCTCCCTCTTGCTTACTCAGACAATTTCTATAATCTTCCTCTCTCTCTATGCTTTTCTTTTCCATCAATGTTCAAAACTCTGTTATTTTCCAATATTAATAATAACATTTTTTACAAGTTCTCTTGACTCCACTTGTGGATTTAATTACACTCCCCACCCCAGTTTCTCTCATTTCATTTACAGCAAAATGACTCAGAAAATTGTGAATGCTCCTTGTCTCCAGTTTCTTCTAATTCTCTCAGGCTCTTGCCCCCAGCTCTCCAGTGAAACTGATAATATCAAGGACATCAGTGATCTCTGTGTTGCCAAATCCAGTGATTAGTTTCTAGTCTCCTGGGGTATTTGGCAGAGTTGATTACTCTCTGCTTGCAACGTCTTCCAGCCTTGTAGTAATAACATTTCTATGTTTTTCCCCTCCCTTTCAGACCACTCTTTCCTAGTTTCTTTTATTGGCTCCCTCCTCATCTCCCCAGCATCCAAACACTGAGAAGCACACCAGACTCAGTCTGTGAACCTCTTCACTTTTTATTCATTTTATCGCATGTCTTTGGTAATCTTGGCTGAATTATAGATTTGAGTACATTTTATAAGTAATGAGTCCCACATTAGCGTCTTCAACATGGATTCCTCCGGTAAACTCCAGACCTAAAAAATATACATCTTCGTTTTCTAAATGGCATCTCAATTTAACACATTGAAAACTTAGTTCCTATCTCCCTGCGCCTTGCTCCAAACCTGCCCTTCTCATAATTTTCCAGATCTCTATTCTGTTTTCCAGATGCTTTGGCCAAAATTCTCCAAATCATCAGCCTTCATCCTTGACTTTCTTCTTTATGTCACACCCTCATATAATTTTACAACATATTTAAAGTATATTCATATATACACTGGCTACTGAAACTGGCTGCTTCAGTCTGGTCCAAGTCACCACTGCCTCTCTCTGGATTCTTGCAAGAGCCCTCTCATTGATCTCTCTGCTTCCTTTCTTGCCACACTTCATTCTGTCTCTCCCGCAGCTACCCAAAGAATTACATTAACACAGAAATCCCATCATGTCACTTCCCTGCTCAAAATCTTCCAGTTGCTTCCCCAAAGCCAGGTCCTCACAATGGCCTATAAAGTCCTACATGCTTGAGGCCCAAGTTACTACTGGGACTTGGTCTCCTTCTCTTCCTTGTTCACTCTGCTCAGAATACTCCGTCCTTTATACTTGCCCTTCCATCATACCAGAAGCACTGCACCCACCCATTAGATATTCACATCTTATTCCTTCATCATCTCCTGCTTTTGCTCAAATGTCACACTCTTCCTGAGTGCTTTCTGTCCTCCCTATCTACATTGCAACCCCATCCCTCCTTGTTTTGGTTTACTCCTTAGCACTCACCACCATCTACTATTCTCTGTATTTGCCTATTTGTCTTCTTTATTTTCTGTCTTCTCAGCCCTCACTACCAACCCTGCAAGGATGTAAACTCCCTAATGGCAGGGATTTTTATCTCTTTTGACTGAATATGGTCTCCTACTATGTTTCCATTTTCTGACAGAGTGCTGGATCCTCAACCAGAAAGTCTTTCAGTGTTTTTGAGTGAATGCATGCATGGAGGAGTGTAATGAATTTTTGAAAACAATGATAATTCAGAGATTTTCTGGCTTTTTATTTTGCAACTTAATTATATCAAACATAAACCATATAGTACTTATAAGATACTTCTTCATACAACAATTTGTAAGACTATTTTAAATTGTCTTCATAGTCAGGAACGTAAAACTCTGCTTAGATCTGAGTAAGTATGAAGAAAAAGGGAATGGTCATTAAATTCTGAAGCATTTAGCATAAAACTCTGCTGAGATCTGAGTAAATATGAAGAAAAAGGGAATGGTCATTAAATTCTGTAGCAGTTGGAGAAGTGTTCACTGAAGTGCTACAACTTGACCTAGGCCTGAAATAAAGAACAAAGATTTAGAAATGTAGAAGGGTGAATGAGAGAATGAAATAGGCAAGAGAAATGATGTGAAACTGAACTGAACAGGCAGGAATGTATGTAAACATGATTTTTTATTCCCTGAGGCAGAGCATTCCTTTTAAAAGAGTAGTAGAAGTTACGGTTTAGGGCTGTAGGTAGAGGCTCTACAGGGTGTCCTTGAACAAAAGGCTAAGAACTTTTATCCTCTAGGCATGGGGTGTTTATCAAATATTGAGTTGGCATATTTTGATTGGAGAATGGGGGACTGAAATGGCCAAACAAGGTGTTGGGATCAGTGCATTCTAGCTGTAAGATGAATTAAACATAAAAGATTGAAGATAGAGAATCCAGATTGGGTTTTAGTAGAATGGGGATAAAGTAAAAAAATATTAATGCTGAATATGCAAAAATATCAGAAGGTAATTTTCCAAAAGCATGACAGAATAGAGAGATAGTAACTGGTAAGAAAGGGTTGCAGAAACCTGACTTAGAGTGGGTGAAAAGGGAAGCCCTCTCTCAGAAGATGGCATTGAAGAGAGGAGAGCCTTCCAGACCTAAGGAAAAGCAATGAGAAGTCCATCTTCAGGCAAGAGTCTGATGTAATAGAGGAATGGGTAAAAGTAGCATTATGCTCAAGTGGGAAATGGCAGGAGATGAAGCCAGAAATTGTCAGAGGCCTTGAAGAAATGAAGTCAGATAACCGCTTACAGTTGGCAAGTTAAGCTGTCATTTCCTTTCATTGAAAGATTCTTAATAGAGGAGTTATGCGTCGAAGAAAGTGGAATGAATTGAGGGTGTTAAACATGAGTGAAATCAATGGAACATGTATAAGTAAATGCCTAAGTGCCAAAAGCAGCAGCATAAAATGAGAACAAAGCAGGAAAAGACTGGTGAGACTGAAGGAAAATGCACATTGGAAACATAGAGGGGGGTTCTGTGATAGACAATCTGAGGGTCTGGAAGTCTAAGAAGTCTGAAGAAATTTTTGTTGCTTTTTCCATTGCGCAGAGCTACTTAAGAAAAATTACTTATATCTGATGAATGTGAATCTGACACCCAGATTTCCTATAGGATCTAAATATACAAACTTCAGCAAACCTCTAATTGCATTTAGTGCTCTCACTTTTGCATTTTCTGAAACATAAACATCCAATTTAGAATAAATAGTATGTTGCTTATTTAGGAACATTGGTGATGGCAAAATTGTGATAGAGAGAACCATGGAAAAGAATGATGCTGAGAGCCCAGATGCATTTCTCTCTCTTTGACAATTATGAGCTTCCATCAAGGTAGGTGTTTATGTTTATGCTGAGTTTCTAATGTTTGCATTTGCAATTTTCAGTGGGCTGCCTTTCTAGAAATATCCTATAAAACAAAATAAATGAACAAAAATATCAGAATTTTTTGAAAGGTGACCTCATAGCTCCTAAAATTCCCTGGGTAGACCTATCTGTGAATCAACAGACATTATAAGTTTGAATTGTGTATTTCCAAACCAATTAATTTATTTAATTCAATATGAATTTATTAAGCATCTACCATATGCTCAATACTGCTAAAATGTTTATTCATAATACCAAGACGAATGTTATGTCTTATAATGGGGAAGATCTTGTAATGGGGAAACTGGATATATATTCAAAAGAGAGACTATAATAATAAGAACAAATGATATAAGATGATAGATAGATAGATAGATAGATAGATAGATAGATAGATGAGAGTGAAATATAAGGACCATTTATTTCTAACTGGGGGAGTATTTGAGTAACCTTCTCTATAGTGGTAGAATATAAAATGGAGGATCTTGAAAGATGGGTAGTATATCAATAGGAAATTATGCATAAATAAACCCATGTACTTATGGTTGATTAACCTGCAACAAAGGAGGCAAGAATATACAATCCAGAGGAAAGACAGTCCCTTCAATAAGTGATGCTGAGGAGTTCCCTGGTGGTCCTGTGGTTAGGACTCAGCTGTTTCACTGCTGTGGGCCTGAGTTCAATCCCTGGTTGGGGAACTAAGATCCCACCAGCTCCATGGCATACCCCCTCCCAGTAAAGGGATGCTGGGAAAACTGGACAGTTACATGTAAAACAATGATATTAGAACATTCCCTCACACCATAAACAAAAATAAACTCAAAATGGATTAAAGACCTAAATATAAACCATAAAAATCCTAGAGGAAAACATAGGCAGAACACTCTGTGACATAAATCATAGCAATTTCGTTTTGCCTCTGTCTTCTAAGGCAAAAGAAAGAAAAGCCAAAACAAACAAATGGGAAATGTTAAATGTGAAAGCTTTTGTACAGCAAAGGAAACTATGGACAAAACAAAAAGATAGCCTACTGAATGCAAGAAAGTATTTGCAAATGATACGACCAATAAGGAGTTAATATCCAAAATTTATAAACAACTCAAACAACTCAATATTAAAAAACAAAGAACCCAATTAAAAATGGACAGAAGACCTAAATAGATACTTTTCCAAAGAAGATATACAAATTGCCAACAGGCACATGAAAAAAAAAAGTTCAGCATTGCTAATCATCAGAGCAATGCAAAAACCACAATGAGATGCCACCTCACACCTTTCAAAATGGCCGTCATTAAAAAGTCTACAAGTAACAAAAGTTGGTGAGGAGGTGGAGAAAAGGGAACTGTTGTGCACTGTTGGTGGGTTTGTAAATTAGTGTAGCTACTATGGAAAACATTATGGAGGTCCTCAAGAAAACTAAAAATAGAATTACCATATGATCCAGCAAATCCACTGCTGGGTGTAAATCTGAAGAAAATGAAAACAGTAATTCGAAAAGATATGTGCACCCCAATGTTCATAGCAGCATTGTTTACAATTGCCAAGTTATGGAAACAACGTAAGTATCCATTGATGGATGAATGGATAAAGAAAATGTGTGTATGTGTATGTATATATATACATTGTATATATATAATGAAATGTTACTCAGCCATAAAAAAAATGAAATTTGCAACAACATGGATGGACCTAGAGAATATTACACTTAGTGAAATAAGTCAGACAGAGACAGATACTCTATGTGATCACTTACATGTGGAATCTTAAAAATACAACAAACGAGTGAGTATAGTAAAAAAGAAACAGATTCACAGTTATAGAGAAAAAAACTAGTGGTTACTAGTGGGGAGTGGTAAGGCATGAGATAGGGGTACTGCTATGTATAAAATAAATAGCCAACAAGGATATATTGTACAGCACAGGGAAATGTAGCCATTATTTTGTAATAACTTTAAATGAATTATAATCAATAAAAATATTACACCTGAAACCAATATAATATTGTAAATTAGCTATACTTCAGTTAAAAATTTAAAAAATAAAAGACAGTAGTACTGGAAAAGAAGATGATGGATAGATACAGGAGATATCAAAAAAGCAGAATGACAAAACATGATAATCAGTTGGAAATTGTGACAGAAAGACAAGGAGAAATCTTTGTGTTATTTGTCTCTGTCTCTTTTAATCTTTTAATTTGTGTGTTTGTACGTGTGTGTGTTGGTGGTAACTGCTCCCAGTTATGATGGAACAGGGAGGGATAGCATGTGATCTTTAAGAACCAATCCTGCAAAAAGACATTACACCCCTGTGTTCGCTGTGGCATTATTTACAATAGTCAAGATATGGAAACAACCTAAGTGTCCACTGATGGATGACTGGACAAAGAAAATATGGTATATATATATATACATATATATATGTATATATATATATACATATATATATGTATATATATATATACATATATATATACATATATATATGTATATATATATATACATATATATATGTATATATATATATACATATATATATACATATATATATGTATATATATACACAGTGGACTATTACTTAGCCATAAGAAAGAAGGAAATCTTGCCATTTGTCATAATGGAACTTGCAAGTGATTTTAACAATGCTAAGTGAAATAAATCAGATAGAGAAAGACAAATACTGTATGATCTCACTTACAGATGGACTCGTAAAAAAAAAAGAGCTTATAGATACAGAGAACAGATTGGTGATTGCCAGACACAGGGTGAGAGATAGGCAAAATTGATGAAGGGGGTGAAAAGGTACAAACTTCCAGTTATAAAAGAAATAAGTCATGGGGATGTAATGTACAACATGGTGACAATAGTTAACAATACTGTATTGCATATTTGAAAGTTGCTAAGACGGTAGACTAGACTTCTTATGGTGAGTATTTCACAATATATACAAATATCGAATCATTATGTTATACACCTGAAACTAATATAATGTTATATGTTAACTATACCTTAATTTTTAAAAATCCTGAAATGTCAAAATGGCAGTTGATGACAATTGTTAGTAGTGCTGGTGGGAGGAAACAGATGACAAAGTAGTGCATTTTACTCATTTGCGGATAAAAATTGGAGTGGATTCTGGTTCAATATGGCCATACCCTCTGTATGTGACAAATGTTTCACATTTGTCTGATCCTATTCTCAAAATGCAAATATTTTTAAAAACCTGGAATAATAAAATGATAGGAAAAGACAATGAAAGATCAACTCTCTAATTTATTTTGTGTAGTATTGTTACCTAACAGAACTTTTCTTTGGACAAGTGCTGGAATTCTCAGCAATGATTAATATATTCACAAAATATTTTACAATTTAACATGTATTTTAAATCGCTAATTTAAATGTGAAAATAAATAAAAGTTTAAACAAAATGCAAATGCTAATCAAAAAATCAGCTTATGGGACTCATTACCCTCACACACATTCCAAATTATTTGTGAGTCTGATATATTTTTTACCTTTTGTCTTCTATGGTCATTTATATTAATTGCTTTTTCTGTCCAGTTCTGTCCAGATCCTTTAAACATCAGGCTGGCCATCAAACAACTGTCATTATTATGATATTAGACCCCAATGACACTTTTTTCTCTCCATAATAGAAATAACTGGAATTGACTATCATAGAATTCTGAGGGGGAACTTGAGAGCCTGGATATGAAATATCATCCATGGAAGCTGATGACTAATGTGACAGTGCCAGTCCTTATAGATAAGTGGGGCATGGGGATAAATGGCTTACTCCTAGAATCACCTGTGACATGAGCTTCCTGTCCTTAAAGATATGAGCTGTGAGTGTGTTCCAGTAATAATTTTAAAAATTAATAATAATAATGTTAATCAGTAAGTACTTATACTTGCTAAGCACTTTACATGAATAATTTAGTAAAGTCTCACAGCAACCTAATGAGGCTGAGTGATTAATTCTGTGATTCATCCCTATTTTACAGATGAATCATATGAGACACAAAAAGGTAAAATAAATTTCCCAAGGATACACAGCTGCTAAAGGAATGGAGTTGGGATTCTAACAAAAGCAGCTGTGTCCAGAGCTGGACATTTAAACCACTTACCTAGTTTACCTTCCCAGAAGTCACCTTTCTTTCTCATGTGAATAAACTAATGACAGACTCACCCCCAGCAGACATTCTAGATCAGCCCAGTCATGGCCATTGGATGTCACAGATGCTTCAAGCTTAACACACGGTGCTGTGCATGTTCACATGTTTTTCGTCCCTAAGGGAAGCTCCTTAAGGTCAGAAATCACATTAAGTTTTACAAAATATGAATATCCATTGAATAAAGGAATCAATATATACAATTTTAAAAAAGAAATCTAGTCCCAGGGTTTTACATGATTCATCACTTGACTATAAGAAGAACATGGAGTTGACTGGCGTATGTTTTCAGGTTTACTTAAACATTAATATTTAGCTAAAAGATGACATATTTCTCTTAAATTTCACTTGCACTTTCTCATCAACAAATTGGAATTGACAGTTATGTAAAATCAATACATTTAGACAGACTAAAAATGTTATTTATTATTGTTATAGTGGTCCAAGTGTGAATATATAACTCTTCTAAACTGAAGATGTATAGTTCATTTCCTATTGTTACTAGAAAGAGTTACATGAATTAAACATGGCATACTTATTAGTTTTAAGATGTAATCACTAGCAGATTTAAGGATTAAGCAACCAAATTTGAAAATATTCATGTACATTTATTGAATAGAGTTATCATTAGGAATCTGTAATGTTAAAATATTAATATGTTTATAATAAATATAATTTTTCTTAAGTACTTTGTGCTTGAATATGCATTGGTAATGGCATTTTTTAGAAATACAATGGTTATTTATCCTTTCTCTGAGCTTATATCCTAAAGTTTCTGCTTCATACTATATATGAGATTGTGTTACGGTGTCCATGTAATAATGAATGAGAGTGGCAGTACTGTGTAGTGCTTTAAAAACAAAACATTGACACCAGACAACTGGCTTCAAGAACTAACCTTTCCATATAAGACATTAAGACATGTGAGACACTGGGGAAATTACTTAAATTCTCTGTGCTTCCATTTCCCCTCATACAAAATGAGATGTGCATAGTAGCAAGATCAAATAATTATCCTGAATATTAAATAAGTCAACACAAGTAACAGTCTAGAACAGTGCTTGAAATATAGTGAAAATTATTGTTTGGTGCTATTATTATTGATCATATGAGTTGTGTTGTATTTAGAAACTAATTTAATTTCTACCCCTGAAAATGTATGATAATATAACAGATTATCTACAATGAACTGACTGAAATTTGAAGCCTAAAGAGGAAATGTTCTTTCAGAATGTTTAATTTTCTTCAGTAAAAACTGGGTATTGAAAGATAACTCTTTTTCTCCAGGAAATCTTGGTATTGAATGATAAGTAATATACTAATTAGTTTGAATAGTTATAATGGATAAATTTTGAACTAATTTAATATATTAACTACTTTCTGAAAACAAAACTTGTGATCATAAATGAAGAACTTTGACCAATGTCTCAACTCCTCTGATTCATTGCAAGTTTCACTCAACAAAGCAAACCTATACTCAAAAAAAAAATCTGTGACCCATTGACATAGTGACATTTTAAATAGAATTTTCAACCATTAGCTAA
Organism: Kogia breviceps; assembly: GCF_026419965.1. Taxonomy (NCBI): domain Eukaryota; kingdom Metazoa; phylum Chordata; class Mammalia; order Artiodactyla; family Physeteridae; genus Kogia; species Kogia breviceps. Next base: position 66,989,149 of record NC_081321.1, on the reverse strand, counting down.
TTTTAAAGTTTATCCCCTTAATAAAAATATTAGCACTTAAAATTAGCAATGCTGTTTATATTTTAGTAGAAAATATTTAATATAGAAAAACATTAAATTATGCCCAAATGGAAACAAAGTGGAGATTTAAAGCTGAGAAGATTAAATATGGTTTTATGCTTTTCTTGCTAAAATAAGGACCTGGCCCTCTATGAAATGTGTATTACCAACTCTATTCTGTTTTCAAGGTACCGTAACGAATATTGCTATTATTTCAACTTACCGAAGTATAAATAAATTAGAAAGTATGAATTTAAATAGTATGGAAGCCTGATGGCAAACAAAGCCTGTTAAATGTTTGAATATATTCGACAATATGAAAACAATATCTTTTAAAGCCAACCTTGGCTCCCACACTTACCATTAATCCCACTCCTCTGGAGTGTTCCTATAGCACTTTGCACACTTTTAATCAGAAGTTCCTGTCCCACTGTATATAACTATCTGCTTTGTTTTCCCCACTAGATAATCAGCATCAATGTGATTGAAACTACATCTTATTCAAAAGTGTCTAGCAGAGAGCTGGGCTTAACATAGTGTGGACTAATTTTTTGAATTTGTGCATTATGCGTACCTCAAGAGCTTTTGACTCTTACCCTGGTGGTTTTAGGCCATTTATTTGGTCTTATATAGGTCAGTAAAATGAAACAAAAATTACTAGAATACAATGGAGTTATTAATAAGGAAATGACTTTTACCCAGGCACCCGGCATTTAATATTTTTAAGTGTCCTCTAAGAATATATTACCACAGATAAAGCAGTATGGCATTTTAAAAGTGATTCCTACTCCCAAAGACCCTTAAAGTTTCTGCATGAAGACAAGAACCAATTTACCTTTATATGTTCACCAAACCAAAAAAAAGGGGATGGGGGTGATTCTATCAAGTACTTTGAAATTATTACATTTATAATGTTGTAAATTCCTAAGTGTTCAGCAAGGTATTTAATTAAACCTGAAATCTATATCCTATAGAATTGAAAATATTAGATCTCAAAAATGGAAAACCTGTCTTCTATGAAAGTCATTTTCCATTTTGATTTTTAAAAACTCTATGTAGCTTTCTTTCCCTTATAGTTTTTTATAATAGCTTTATTAAGATATAATTTACTAACTTTAAAATTCACTCTTTTGAAGTGTATTCCTCAGTGATTTTTAGCATATGCACAAAGTTGTGCAACCTTTACCACTATCTAATTTTAGAACATTTTTATAATCCCCACCAAGAAAAAAAAACTTGTACCTATTAGCATTAATTCTCCATTCCCCTTCTCCTCCACGCTCCTGGAAACTACTACACTACTTTTCTTGGTCTATGGATTTGTCTATTCTGTACATTTCATATAATTGGAATCACACAATGTGTGGTTTTTGTGACTGCTTTCACTTATCACATTTTCAAGGTTCATCCATGTTATAGCATGTATCAGTATAGTTCATTTCTTTTTATTGCTAAATAATATTCCACTGTATGGATGTACCATCCAATGGATAAAACTTTGTTTATCCTTTCATCAACTGATGGGCATTTGGGTTGTTTCCATTTTTTGGTTATTATGAAAAATGCTGCTATGAACACTCATATACAAGTTTTTGAGTAGAGATGTGTTTGCATTTCTCTTGGGTATATAACTAGGAATGGAATTTCTAGGTTATTTGGTAACTCTATGTTTAACATTCTGAAGGAGTGACAAACTTCCAAAGTAACTGCACCATTTTGCAGTCCCACCAACAATGATAAATGCTCTATATAACTTTTCATGATGTACAGTTGAGTTGCAGAAAAATTGTCCCCACTTTTTGGAATAAATTTCAATTTTTATCACAATATAATATATATCACAGTATATCTGGAACATGTCTGTCACCTCCTTAGACTGTAAGCAGAACTTTAGAGCTGAAACCTATTTCATTCATCTTTGTGATGCCAGCACAATTCTGACACATGACAATCACATTAAAAATGCTGCATTAATAAATGGTGATATGAATTTATAATTTAATAAAAACATTTTTCTGACTTCCTTATAATAATTCCATCTGTGAAGTAATTCTTCCAAGTGAAAGCCTTTCAAATAATTGAAGGTAGCTCTCATCCCCTCTTCTCCTCTCAATCCTGAGGTTTTGCTTTTCTTCTTCAGACCAAACATCTTAACAGAAAGCACTTTCACTGATGAAATGTGAATTTTTTAGTTGACTGAATTATTTTAAATACAGTTCATATTTTATGTGATATAAACCTAGATTTCTTGTGTTTTTCTTTTATGAACTCATTAATTTTTTTATGTCACATTTAATCATGTGTCTCACAAGCTAGGTAACTCGCAGGGATAAAAATTCCTAGGATAATTCCCTGATAACTTGAATCGTGTTTAATGTTAATTCAATATAGGAAATCAACATCTCTAAATATTTTATCATGTTCAACTTCCACTTTCTGCTCATGTGGCAAATATGAAAGTCTGAAAGACCTTCACAGTACAAAAGCCTTGGTAAAATGCAACAAATAGTCTGTTGAAAAACAAGTGCAGTGTTTTCTGAAGACTTGAGCAGCCTGATGACATTTGCTGATCCCAAGAACTAAAAACTCGGGGTTTAATGTCAATGGGGTATGCTGGGAGCAGGGGAGGAGACAGGGCCTTGAATCTAGGAAGAAAGAGAATAGCTAAAACCCCTGTATGAATCCAGAACCACTGAAGGACTACAAGCAGAGACAGGATTGCCTTGAAGAAATCTACCATCAGCAAAAAGATGTCAGACTATCAGTATGAACCTGAGTTAAGGTTCAGAAAAAAAACAGTTATTACCACCATACTGCCCTTGATAAGGATTTGAGTTCAAATTTTTAAATTACTAGTCCCTGCTTCACAGTGCCTAGCAGAAGGAAAAATATATTCTCTCTGAAGGAAGTTCTTTCAGCCAGACCTCACAGAATTCCTACACATTAAGATAACCAAACATGAGTTTGCAATTTCTATTTTAAATCACAAGAAGAACTAAGTTGCCTTGTGCTAGAATCAGAAGACACAGTAAGTAGCAAATTTTATTTCCAAGGATATCAAATTTTAGAATTATAATACCCGTAATATAAGTTTAAAATGTTTAAAGAAGAGCTCTTCTAGGGACTTCCCTGGTGGCGCAGTGGTTAAGAATCCGTCCGCCAATGCAGGGGACACGGGTTTGAGCCCTGGTCTAGTAAGATCCCACATGCCACAGAGCAACTAAGCCTGTGCGCCACAGCTACTGAGCCTGTGTTCTAGAGCCTGCGTGCCACAACTACTGAAGCTCGCGCGCCTCGAGCCCGTGGTCCTCAACGAAGAGTAACCCACACTTGCTGCAATGAGAGAAAGCCTGCGGCAGCAAAGGCCCAACACATGCAAAAATAAATAAATTAATATATTTTTAAAAAGAATAGCACTTCTAAAAGAATGAACCTGGTATGGCATGTTTTAAAATTCATACGTCAATAGCTTTATCAGAAACAATATTTTAGTTATATTTTTTCTAATGCTAATCCATCTGCATTAATTTCATTACTAAATGTGAACAGTTTAACACTGTCTTTATTTAACAAATGTAATCTCTTTGACAAACCCAGAGTGAGGAGCTGGCAATATAACAGAGGCAAGAAAGTCTTAGTTCTGGCCCTCACAGAATTTACCATCTAGATGCAGAGTTATTTATATTGGATTAGAATGAAAAGCTTTTGGTCTTCTGTCTTACTGGGATCTGAAGATTTACTACCCTTGATGAACAAAAATCAAAGGAAGAGTGGAAAGAGTAATTTAAAATGAGAGATAGCTCACCTAAAAATCTCATTAATTTTAATGTTTTATGTATTATTGTGTTCTAAACAATTCATATTTCGATATCTGTCAAGATTCTTCAACCAATCAGGGTCCTCCTTTTGTGTGTACCATTGACTTCACCACTCAAATGATTCTAAGAGTGATTTTTTTTCAAAGCAACAGAGCAAAATTAGCAAACTCATGGCTAATTAGAAGAGGACTGAACCTTTTTTTTTTTTTTTTTTTTTTTTTTTTTTTTTTTTTTTGCGGTACGCGGGCCTCTCACTGCTGTGGCATCTCCTGTTGCGGAGCACGGGCTCTGGACACGCAGGCTCAGCGGCCATGGCTCACGGGCCCAGCCGCTCCGCGGCATGTGGGATATTCCCGGACCGGGGCACGAACCCGTGTCCCCTGCATCAGCAGGTGGACTCTCTACCACTGCGCCACCAGGGAAGCCCTGAACTGCCTTTTTAAACAGTTTTATTGAAGCATCATCCATATGCCATCTAATTTACCCACTTAAAATGCAATTCATTGGCTTTCAGTAGATTCACAGAGCTGTGCATCCATCACCACAATCAATCTGAGAACATTTCATTAACCCCAAAGAACCCCTGCACTCCTTAGCTATCACCTCCTCCAATCTCCCCATTTCCCCTAGTGCTAGCGACCACCAATTTCCTTCCTGTTTCTATATATTTGTCTATTCTGGACATTTGATATGAATGGAATGATACAATACATTGTCCTTTGTGACTGGCTTCTTTAACTTAGCATAACGTTTTCAAGGTTCATCCATGCTATAGCAAGTATCAGTACTTTGTTTCTTTTATTTCTGCATAATATTCCATTTTATGTAGCTACTACATTTTTTCATCCATTCTTCATTTGTTGGACATTTCAGTTGTTTCCATCTGTTAGCTATAATGAATAATGCTGCTCTGAACATTCATGTTCAAATTTCTGTGTGGACATATGTTTTCCATATTCTTGGGTATATTCCTAGTAATGGAATTGCTGGATCATATGATAACTCTATTTTACCATTGGAGACATGGTCAGACTGCTTTTCAAAGCAGTTGTGCCATTTTACATCTCCACATCAAGGATGTGGTTTCTCTACATCCTTGCTAACATTTATTATTTATCTTTTTGATTATAGCCATCCTAGTGCATGTGAAGTGGTATCTCGTGGTTTTGATTTGCATTTCTCTGATAGTTAATGATGTTGAACATCTTTTCTATTGCTTATTGGCCATTCGTACATCTTTGGAGAACTGTCTGTTCAGATTCTTTGCTCACTTTTAAACTGGGTTTTGTGGGGTTTTTTAGTAAATTTATTTATTTATTTATTTATTTTGGCTGTTGGGTTTTTGTTGCTGTGCTCGGGCTTTCTCTAGTTGGTGAGCAGGGGCTACTCTTCTTTGTGGTGCGCAGGCTTCTCATTGTCATGGCTTCTCTTGTTGCAGAGCACAAGCTCTAGGTGAGCAGGCTTCAGTAGTTGTGTCACGTGGGCTCAGTAGTTGTGGCCTGTGGGCTCTAGAGCTCAGGCTCAGTCGTTGTGGCGCACAGGCTTAGTTGCTCTGCGGCATGTGGGATCTTCCCAGGCCAGGGCTCGAACCTGTGTCCCTTGCATTGGCAGGCAGACTCTTAACCACAGCGCCACCAGGGAAGCCCTAAACTGGGTTATTCTTTTATTCTTGAGTTGTTACAGTTATTCATATATTCTAAAAACAAGTACTTATGATAAGATACATGGGCTTCCCTGGTGGCACAGTGGCTGTGAGTCTGCCTGCCAATGCAGGGGACACGGGTTCGTACCCCAGTCTGGGAAGACCCCACATGCTGCGGAGCGGCTGGGCCCGTGAGCCATGGCCGCTGAGCCTGTGTGTCCGAAGCCTGTGCTCCGCAACGGGAGAGGCCACAACAGTAAGAGGCCCGTGTACCGCAAATAATAATAATAATAATAAGATACATGATTTTCAAAAATGTTCTCTCATTCTATCAGTTGTCTCTTCTGGATGATTTCACTTGAAGTGCAAAATTTATTAGTTTTGATAGCATATTAGTCAGCTCAGCCTGCCATAACAAAATCCCATAAACTTGGTGGCTTAAACGTTTATTTCCTCACAGCTCTGGAGGCTGAAAATCTGAGTTCAGGGTGGCAGCATGGCCACGTCCTCTTCCTGCCTTAAACATGGCTGCTTTCTTGCTTTTCCTCAAATGGCAGAGAGAGAAACCTCTGCTGCTCCGGTGTTTTCTTCTAAAGGGCAATAATCCAACTGCTATGAGCTCATCTAAATTTAATCATCTCTCAAAGGCCCCATCTCCAAATACCATCACATTGGGGGTCATGAATTTGGGTGGACACAGTTCAGGCCATAGCAGATGGCGTCCAGTTTATCTGTTTTTTCTTGTGTTGCTTGAGCTTTTAGTGTGGTCTCTAAGAAACCATTGCCTAATCCAAGATTACATTTTACCCCTGCGGCTTTTTCTGAGAGTGTTATAATTTTAACGTACTCATGGTATTTTGGACGTTAGGAAATTGTTTATGCTGTTCCCTAATCTGGAAATGTTTTTACTCAACAGATATTTTGTCTGGCTAACTCTTACTCATTTTTCATATGATGCTCCCTCCATACACATACCCACTGCAGGGGTTAGTTGAACTGTGCCTGTGCATGCTGAATACCCTGGTTATAGCTCCATTATAGCATTTCCCACATCGTACTGTAATTGCTTCAGTTACCATTGTTTACTATGTTTTTTCCACCATTGTACATGTTGTAATATCTGAAAAAAATTACAGGATCTCCTACATGTTGGACATTCAATAATATTTTGTGGAGTCAATAAAGGAATTATCAAAATGTCAATGTATTAATTTACAGTGAGAAATAGAATTGTCAAGTAACCTGGTATCCAAACTGAGCTGACAAATCTCCTCACTGCAGGAAACTACACAGAAAATTCAATTATTCTAAGAATATTTCTTGATATCCATAGACTCAGAACATGTTACTGAACTTTTAATGGTACTATGTCATGGTAGTGTGTCCTGACAATTCCAGAACACACATACACTTGCCTCTCCCCCTTCCCTGATGACTGTAATCCTTGAGCCTTGACTCCCTTTCAGAGACAAAGTCCTTAAAAGAGCCCTGCCAGCTCTTCTTTTCCTATGGCTTGTTTTTCTCTGTTATTTCGTACCATCATCTTCCCCTTCTCACTGACAATTTCTGCTTTAATTATATGTCAATACAATATAATAGGACACAAAATGTTATTCTCTGAGCCCTGTTACTCTTCTAAATACTGCACACAGTAAAATTCTCCAAGGCAGGGCAACACGTTTTAATATACTTTATAACTTTATAACTTTCTATAGCACCCACTACCACATTTTAACTTGGTGGACAGCAAACAATGCCATAGCCCGAATATTTGTGGTTATATAATTATAACTGTTGATTGCTAGAGAGACATGATTTAGTTTGTTTTATTTAGAGTTAGAGCTTTGTTGGGTTATGTTGGGAGATTTAAATATTCAGCTTGAATGCTATTTTGTGTGCCTGGGAGTGTTCGCCACAGCAGGTGTTACCTAACCAGATGCTAAAGCCTTTTAAATTAATACACGGCATCTTGTCAAACATGCCTCCTGCTTTACACTGTCAGAGCTGTTGAAAATTCGCTTTTCCTGCCAACAGCGTTTTCGGTTGGCAGTGACTCAGCCCTGACATGCTTTAGCTACAATGCTTACTGTCCCAGGTGATTTTACTAATGTATTTAGAATGTTGAGTTTTAATAAATTTCCAAATTTTTCAAGCACCAAATAAGCAAAGATATCTTTTGGACATTGGTAGAGATAAAAGATTCTTTCCCTTTCTTTCCATAAAGCTGAGTCAAGATCAAGGACAAGATCATTAATTGGGTTATAGAATTAAAAGCCTTGGTTCGTCTGTTAGGATTTCTCTCTGGTGACCTTCCTCTCTCTTCTTCCATACACCTGATACAATAAGATCAGGCCTAAGGATTTTTTTCTTTTTTGGCTAAAAATACACTGGGAGCTGGAGGAGGTTAAAGGGAAAGGACACTTGAAGTGGGTAACTTTAGTCTTGGTTCTAGGCCATTTATTTTGTGTTTCTCATTCCAGTAATAATAGGCAGAGGGCAGGATCTGGGAGTTAGAGAAGCTACTCAAACTTAGTCAGAGCCCAAGGGGGAGGGCTCTTCATTCAACATGGTTCATCCTAATCACCTGGGTTAGGAAATCTATAAAAGGCTTTAGGCTGAAAACCTGGATTCTGGCCAGAATTCTTACAGGCAGCTGGGCTCCTCTCAAACAGCGTCTCACAGCAGCCAACACAAGGATTCACTGAAAGCTCCTCAAATATGTTTTATCCTGTCATTTCATATCTGACGCTAGACAATATCTTGAGAGTTGTGTAAGTCCCAGGGTGATGGTTATAGATGCAATCAGAGAAGTGAGGAGAGAATAATACCAGATAAGATCAGAGACGTGTTCTAGGGCACTTTAAAGAACAGTTTTACGATGTCCAGAGAATTTCCTCATAGTTTCTATCTTTATAGCCATTAATATTATGGCTTAGTTTAATAAGAGAAAATAGAGTGTTATTTGATGTGTTTTAGGTAATAAGAACCCAATTAACTGATCAGCAAGAATTTACTAAGTGCAAAGGAACAAAGAGGTAAGTCATTTTCTCTTATAAAAATGTGCTGATTTTACTCTATCACAATAATTTTGATATTTTTTTAGCATTCTAGTCCACTAATGACACAGTGACCCTCTCTTCTTTATTGTTACTCTTGAGAACAATCCTGCTGTCCCTGATTTATCATTACAAGTGATATTAGGATCTTCCGAAAAAAAGAGGGGATGGATGATTAGCAATGAGATTTATGTAAGTGATATATTTGTCAGTTGTGTGACTCTCCAGTTACATTTCAGTTAACATAAAGAAGAAAAAAAAACAACACAATTTTTTTTGAAGCATCTAATGAAATATCCCATCCTAATATGGAAAATTTGGTCTTGGAAGAAAAAAAATTGTATGTCAAATAACTACATGTAACTCAAAAATTACTAAGTATATATAATTTATGGACATCTATTGTAACCAGGACTTAGGCTAGTCACATTTTTACTAATGTCTCATTTTTTTTGTTTTACTTTTAGACTTTATATTTTTAGAGTAGTATTAAATTCACAACAAAATTGATTGGGAGGTACACAGATTTACCATATACCCCTGCCCCCCATGCATGCACAGCCTCCCCTGTTATCAATATAACCCCCATCAGATGGTACAGTTCCTACAATTGATGAGCCTATTGATGCATTATCACTTAGAAGTCCATAGTTTACATTAGGGTTTATTCTTGATGTTGTACATTCTATGGGTTTGGAAAAATGTATAACGACATGTATCTGTCATCATAGTATCATAATAGAGCATTTTCACTGCCCTAAAAATCCTCTATACTTTGTTTTTTCATCCCAGCCCCCTCCAACTCAACCCCTGGTAACCACTGACAGTAAAAATTACTGTCTCCATGGTTTTAACCTTTCCAGAATGTCATGTAGTTGGAATCATACAGTATGTAGTCTTTTTAGATGGCTTATTTCACTTAGTAATGTGCATTTCAGGTTTCTCTATGTCTTTTCATAGCTCGATAGTTCATTTCCTTTTAGCACTAAATAATATTCCATTGTATGGATGTACCACAGTTTATTTATCCTTTTACCTATTGAAGGACATTTTGGTTGTTTCCCAGTTTTGGCAATTATGAATGAAACTGCTATGAACATCCGTGTTCAGTGACTTTTGTGGATATGAGTTTTCAGTTCATTTGGGTAAATATCAAAGAGCATGATTACTGGATCATACGGACTAATGATTTCATTTTTACCCACACTAACCCAAGAAGGCACTGCCACCTACATTTCCTAGATATAAAACTGAGGCTTAAAAAGTTCACTGCTATTGGCCTAGATATTAACCTAGCTGTGTTTCACTCTGAAATCGGTACTGTTTGGACCAAGCCACACATGACTTCCATGTAGGCAGAGTATAAGGCCAATTTACCCATTAGCCACAATGAAAGCACCACTTAGACCTCATGATACTTTTAGGAACCCTTGAAAAAGTTGTGATTACTTTTAAAATTAAAAGAAAAAAATGAATATAATTCAGTCTGTATTATATTAATCTTTATATCAGCACAGCCATAAAATAAAGATTTTAATATTTTTTTTTATGAACAGAGGGGCCCACAAAGGCAAAATTACGTAGGGCCCACAGAAGACATAATGCGGTGCTGGCAGAGTCATCAATTTTGGGGTTCTGAAAAACTAAGTGCCTCTAAATGTGTTCGCTGCCAATCTATGATAACATTGCCTGCTCTCCAAAATTCAACCATAAAGCCAAATTATGTCAAACAAATGTTGTTAAAGAACACATGACACCTGGGGCAACTCTATACACACACTGACAAATTAAAGTCTGGAAAGCAGAGCAGGGATAAGATATAAGATGGGCACATTTCAGTGGGTGTTTAGCAAGCGAGGCATGATAGGAACACGACTTGATGGCCAGACAGCCTGAGGCTGCTTGACATCACCTGTATTTGACTCAACAAGCATATACTTTTTGTATGATTGGAAGATTTTTGAAAACAAAGTTACCCAGTACCTATGGCCACATCTATACCATGAAGTGTCTCTTGTAGCATGTTTGATTTTAAATAGACTTGCATCTCTCAGGTCGTTATTAACATAATCTTCTTACATTAACATAATCTTCTATTATGCAGTTTTAGTAAAAAGACAAAACAGTTGTCTTATTGGAATATGGATACTTAAAAAATCAAGGGGACACAAAATAGTATTTGCATAAAGTTTGAATCTCATTTTCCTTTTAAATTGGGCAGCCTTACTCAACAATTTCTGTGAAAACTCTAAAAGTCCAGTTGTGCCCGTCAAATTGTATTATTATGCAGGCATCTCTACCTTCGAGCTGTCTAGCCTAGTGCTGACCATGAGGCACAGCTGTTTCACATGGTGATTTTGGATGACAGCTTTCCCCGAGCTCATGCAAGTCTAGGAGGCAATTATAAGACCAGAGGTCATTAACACCGCATTTGATTATATAACATGAGAAAATAGGAAAAAATATATGTAGAGAGGGAGAGATAGGGTATTGATCCCTATGAAACAAATGCTTTTTTGCTTCCAACCTAAATGATTTCCAAACTAAATTTATAAAGACTCTTGTGAATTTATAACAACAAATATTCTGAGATATGTATAGATATAAAATTTAGGGAATATATTGTCTTTTAGCTGCTTTGTTTTCATCTCTCCAATGTAATACTTCTGTTATTAAATCTGGAAAGTATGTTCTATGGTATGGAGAAGGAGATAGGTATCTTTATACATGTAAATTTATGACTATTTATATCCAAATAAATATAAATTTAAAATCCAAAGCTTTCCACCAAGTATTACAAATAGAATTGCTAGAAGAATTTTCAATTTTCAAAAGATGAGACACCAAAATATAGTAAACTGGGGACGCAGCCTAAGGAAGTCATTATAAAAACATGTTGAAGTAATTAATTTGTCTAATTTAAATGCTAGATGGTCAAGTCAGCACGCTTTCCTGCCATATGCTTTCCTCAGAGCTATTTTTGAATTGCACAAATGTTAGATGGTTGGAGAATAAACTTAAAAGATGCTTTTTTGTGGTTGGTGAGGGTGTTGGTGGTGCTTAGGAAAGCTGAATTCCAGCTCATCCTTTATTTTTTCTCTTCTATTTCTGACTGATTTACACTCATGGTTTTTCAGCCAGTGCTTACTCAGATATATGGTTGCAGAAATAAGGCCATTGTCAGTTCATTAATTAAGTGGCCCACAGAACGCAAGTTTAATTGAAAGATAAAGAGTGTTAAAATTGTAATTATGATGAATGGATTGTCATAGATTACTCTGGAGACTACTGCCTGGTGTCAATGACTTGAAATTAAAAGGTTGAATTCCCCTTCTGTCATGCAGCTTCTGCTGACCTGCTTTTATGAGGTGAGGACTCATCTATTAAGTCAAGGACTTTCAAACTTATGGTTAATGAGAAAATATATCCTTTTCTTCAAATAAACCTCCTCAAGTAAGCACACCATCCTGAAATGAGGCCAGGAAGTTAGTCTCTCTCCGTCCTTCCATGTTTAATATTAGATACCAGAAAATGCATTTAAAGATGAGCGTGTATAAGAATAGAATGTTCCGTATCTGTGTGAAGATGGGCAGCCTGGTAGTTGTGGTGATTTACAGGGTGGAAAAAGAAAGGATTGCCTGAGAAATCTCTGAACCTATACAATGTTTGCCTGACTAGGATGTCTCTATAGCGTGTAAGTAGGCACAAGAACTGAATCAATCTGTACTTTACCGGTGTTATCTTTCACTTTGAGAATACACATGGAGGGCCCAAAACAAGAGAAGTTTCTTTGCACTGAACTGATTGAGAACAACCCACTAACTTAAGGACTGTTAACTGAAATACTAGCAGCTCAGTCACTTGAATTACTCAAGTTCACCCTTAGCTCACTTGCCAGCACTGACATTGTTGTACACTAGCCTGGGCCTTGCTAGAGTTACTTAATCTCTTTCATTCAAGTTTTCTCATCTGGGGAGAATAAGGCTGTCATGACGAATAAATGATATAACATGTAAAATTCCTAACAATATCCCTAACCTATAATAAGTGCTCAAGAAATGATAGCTTAAGAAGAGGATGAGGTGGGTAGGAGAGAAAAGAGGTAACACCAAGAACTTAGTATTAAAAATTGACAATAAAGAAACTTTGAATTTTATGCAATTTATGAGACTTGTAACTTAGAATTAGGAGGACACAGAAATTAGGTGACTGGTGTTCGTTTGTAAGAAATGATGCTTTCCTTTGCTGTACTACTGAAACTAACACAACATTGTAAATCAATATAATCTGATAAATTTTTTTAAAAAAGAAGGAAAATAGGAAAACAAGAAGGCAAGAAAAGAGGAAATGATACCTTCAATTTTTTTAAAGTACTAACAGGAAGAAATTTATTTTAATTTGCTCTCTTTTTATTTATTTATTTTTATTTATTTATTTTTTTTGTGGTACGCGGGCCTCTCAGTGTTGTGGCCTCTCTGGTTGTGGAGCACAGGCTCCAGACACACAGGCTCAGCGGCCATGGCTCACGGGCCTAGCCACTTCGCGGCATGTGGGGTCTTCCTGGACCAGGGCACGAACCCGTGTCCCCTGCATCGGCAGGCGGACTCTCAACCACTGCGCCACCAGGGAAGCCCTGCTCTCTTTTTAAAGGAACTGCTGCTCTGTATCATGAGTTGAATTAGTACTGAGGGGGATTAATGTAGCTAGAAATGATTCACTCTGAGTAAAAGTACTTTGAGTGGTAAATGCCTGAAAGTGTATAAACATTTTGAGAGTAGGGACTTTAACTTGCTTCCTTCACTGTCATCTCCCTAGCACATAGCGAGTGTTCATGTGAATGTTTGTGTGTGTGGTGTGCATGAATACATGCTAAGAAAGAAAAGGGCACTCCCTTCTGTCTGAGGATATTTCTATGGCACTGTGTGTCCTGACCACTCTTTAAAATTCCAAGAAAAAAAATACAGAGTGGGGAAAGTCATTGTGGTTATTGGGAAAGTAAGAATTTTGGCAGGCTGTGTTTGTGGAACAAAATGATCTGAAAATTGTTGAATATGGTTTGTGATTGGCAACCTATCTACTAATTCTGTCTCAGTGATTCGAAGCAAACTCAGTTCTTCTTATAGACTCCTTTGAATTCAGACATGGTGAGGCATGAATGAAATTTTCCTCTAACATTTATCCTTCACTGCCTTCAGCTTCTGACAATACTCTGTGTTACACATGATGTTCTGTTTCTCACCTTTTTTAACACAAAATCATATTTTTGAATTCTTTCCATGCTGTTATATAAAGATCTAACCAACTTATTTTGCCTTTTACACAATATTCCATCATGTGCTTTTACTATATTTGATTCATCCATTTTCCTATAGATGGAAACCTGGGTTGTTTCCAATTCTTGGCCACAAAACCAGCTTTCATCAGAATCTTTTATATTCTGATGTCTATAGTATATTTTCAAGAGAAAATTATGAACCTTGCATCATTTCCCATATCCATTTGGCCATGCTTTTTTTCTGGAGAGCTTATGGAAATACTGTTCTATGGAATATAGTTTGAGAAACTCTAGATTAGAGAAGTAACATATGAGTTAAACATGCATTTTTACTTTGAGAATGAATAAGACAAAAATAATATGTCCCATGAACAAATGATAAATCTGAATGCATGAATTATTTAGGAACAATAGTATTACTTCACATATGTGCAATAAAATATAGCAGACAATAATGCCATTGCTGTGTAGAAAATAGTACGATATAATTTCAGATATAGGCAAAAACAACAGCTACAAAGCAAAAAGAATATCGGACATGTTATATATTGAGCAAATTCTAACAATCTCACTCAGGAAAAGAAATAACTCTAATTAATTATACCTTTAAAAAAATGGTTTTGGTATTAAAGTTAAAGTTTAGGGAAAGTGAACCATTCTCATATTGTTACCACAAGGATTTATTGAATATCTACGATTTGTCAGAAACTCTGCTAAGTCCTGAGGCTATAAAAATAAACAAGGCTACAAAATTGTCTTAAAGGATCATGCTGTTCATTTGGAGATGAGTACATAATTCAATTATTATGAAAAAATACAGTAAGTGCATTGATAGACCTTGAACAAGATATTATAGATCATTAACAAGGCAAGCTGGTGCTTTAAAAATGTCAGGCAGAGAGGATAAGGAAGAGTATTCCTGGTAAAGGAAATAGTATGTGAAGGAAATAGAAAATAAGAGAGATGAGAAACTGGAAAGGTGAAGATAGAGGAAGAAGAAATCTGTGTCAGATGCAGAAGATAGACATACTAAGAAGAAGGTATTAGGAAGAGTTACCTGTAAGTCAACAGTGCCTCTAAGCACATAAATTAATATTTCTTCCTGTGTGGCACTTTGGTGATGGGTTTTGAGTGCTTATTAGTGATGACAATTCCTGAGATGCCTCAAATGTGAATTCTGAAAGATCTATGAGGTCAAGGGAAACAACTATGCCTAAGTTATCTCCATATCTACAGCACTTAACATAGGGTCTGGTATGTGTAGATGCACAATAAATGTTGTATGTATGGATGGATAGTTAAAGGGATGATATGTTTGTATTAATTGCTACTGTTGAAAAATTTGGTGATTTTCCATTTTCAGTGAGAAGAAAGCAGTGTTGCAGAAATTAAAGAGTTTTGGAATCAAGGAGGATTATTTGTAGCTGTGTGACCTTGAGCAAGTTATCCATCCATGCTAAGCTTCAGTATTCTCATCTGAAAAATAGGAAAGAGATGAAGTAATTCATATAAAATACTAAGTTCAGGGCAGAGCAAAGTGGCTCCTGCTCAAAATGGTAGTTGCTATTTTTCAATGAGAAATAAAGCTAATTAATTGTGAAAGGGCCATGTTTTGGATGGTTTGGATTTTAAAAGTTAAAATCTGTTTAAATTTGATGTGCTTAAAAGTAGGAAGCTCTGAAAAGTTTTGTGAGCTTGAGGAAAATATAATTTTTCAAAGACTGAGGAAGGACAGATTAGAAGGGGAAAGACTGATCAGGAGAGGAAAAAAAACAACAACAATCTATTGTAGTCATCCACTATGAAACAGATTGTCTGGATTCAAAGCCCAGCTATACCATTGACAAAGTGTCTAACTTTTGAAATTTTATTAACTTCTCTAGGCCTCAGTGATTTTTTTAAAAAGATTTTATATTCATAGAGCAGTTTTAGGTTCATAGCAAAATTGAAGGGAAGGTGCAGAGATTTCCCATGTACCCTCTGCCCCCACAGATGAATGGTCTCCACCATTATCTACATCTGCCGTCAGGGTGGTACATCTACTACAACTGATGAACCTATATTGACACATCATTATCACCCAAAGTCCATAGTTTACATTATGGTTCACTTTGGGTATTGTATGTTTAGAGGTTTGGACAAATGTTTAATTACATGTATCTGTCATCAAATATCATACAGAGCATTTTCACAGCCCTGAAAATCCTCTGTGCTCTATTCATCCCCTCCATACCCCCAATACCTGTGGCAACCTTTCATCTTTTTACTGTCCCCATAATTTTTATTTTTCAAGAATGCCATATGGTTAGAATCATACAGTAGTAGCCTTTTTCAGATTGGCTTCTTTCACTTACTAATATGCATTGAAGATCTCTCCATGTTTTTTCCTGGCTTGATAGTTTGTTTCGTTTTAGCACTAGATAATATTCCATTGTCTGCATGTGCTACAGTTTATTTATCCCTTCACCTACTGGAGGGCATTTTAATTGCTTCCAAGTTTTAGCAGTTATGAATGAAGCTATGTTATGAATGACAAATTCTTAGAAAGGTATAACCTTCCAAGACTGAACCAGGATGAAATAGAAAATATGAACAGACCAATCACAAGTAATGAAATTGAAACTAATTAAAAGTCTTCCAACAAAGAAAAGTCCAGGAACAGATGGCTTCACAGGTGAATTCTATCAAACATTTAGAGAAGAGCTAACACCCATCCTTCTCAAACTCTTCCAAAAAATTGCAGAGGTAAGAACACTCCCAAACTCATTCTATGAGGCCACCATCACCCTGATACCCAAACCAAACAAAGATACTACAAAAAAAAGAAAATTACAGACCATTATCACTAATGAATATAGATGCAAAAATCCTCAACAAAATACTAGCAAACAGAATCAAACAACACATTAAAAGGATCATACACCATGATCAAGTGGGATTTATCCCAGGGATGCAAGGATTCATCAATATATGCAAATCAATCAGTGTGATACACCATATTAACGAATTGAAGGATAAAAACCATATGATTATCTCAATAGATGCAGAATAACCTTCTGACAAAATTCAACACCAATTTATGATAACAACTCTCCAGAAAGTGGGCATAGAAGGGAACCTACCTCAACATAATAAAGGCCATATACAACAAACCCACAGCAAACATCATTCTCAATGGTGAAAAACTGAAAGCATTTCCTCTAAGATCAGGAGTAACACACGGATATCCACTCTCACCACTATTATTTAACATAATTTTGGAAGTCCTAGCCATGGCAATCAGAGAAGAAAAAGAAATAAAAGGGATACAAATTGGAAAAGAAGAAGTAAAACTGTCCCTGTTTGCAGATGACATAATACTATACATAGAGAATCCTAAAGATGCCACCAGGAAACTAATAAAAGCTAATCAATGTATTCGGTAAAGTTGAAGGATACAAAATTAATGCACAGAAATCTCTTGCATTCCTATACACTAATGATGAAAAACCTGAAAGAGAAATTAAGGAAACACTCCTATTTACATTGCAAGAAAAAGAATAAAATACCTAGGAATAAACCTACCTAGGGAGACAAAAGACCTGTATGCAGAAAACTATAAGACACTGTTGAAAGAAATTAAAGATGATACCAACAGATGGAGAGATATACCATGTTCCTGGATTGGAAGAATCAATATTGTGAAAATCACTATACTACCCAAATCAATCTACAGATTCAATGTGATCCCTATCAAATTACCAATGGCATTTTTTACAGAACTAGAACAAGAAAGCTTAAAATTTGTATGGAGACACAAAAGACCCCTAATAGCCAAAGCAGTCTCGAGGGAAAAAAACGGAGCTGGAGAAATCAGACTCCCTGACTTCAGACTCTACTACAAAGCTACTGTAATTAAGACAATAGGGTACTGGCACAAAAACAGAAAAAATAGATCAATGGAACAGGATAGAAAGGCGCAGAGATAAACTCACACACCTATGGTCAACTAATCTATGAGAAAGGAGGCAAGGATATACAATGGAGAAAAGACAGTCTTTTCAATACGTGGTGCTCAGAAAACTGGACAGCTACATGTAAAAGAATGAAATTAGAACACTCCCTAACACCATACACATAAATAAACTCAAAATGGATTAGAGACCTAAGTGGGAATGTAAACTGATACAGCCACTATGGAGAACAGGATGGAGGTTCCTTAAAAAACTAAAAATAGAATTACCATATGATCCAGCAATCTGACTACTGGGCATATACCCAGAGAAAACCATAATTCAAAAAGACACAGGCACCCCCAATGTTCATTGCAGCACTATTTACAATAGCCAGGACATGGAAGCAACCTAAATGCCCATTGGCAGACGGATGGATAAAGAAGATGTGGTACATATATACAATGGAATATTACTCAGCCATAAAAAGTAGAGACTGTCATACAGAGTGAATTAAGTCAGAAAGAGAAGAACAAATATTTTATGTTAATGCATATATGTGGAACCTAGAAAAATGGTACAGATGAACCAGTTTGCAGGGCAGATATAGAGACACAGATGTAGAGAACAAATATATGGACACCAAGGGGGGAAAGTGGCTGGCGGGGGCAGGGAGGTTGGTGGTGGGATGAATTGGGAGATTGGGATTGACATGTATACACTAATATGTATGAAATGGATAACTAATAAGAACCTGCTGTATAAAAATAAAAAAAAAAATGAACCCGATGAACAGTTAGGTCAAAATGGTATAGTGGAGAAGCACTGGACACACAGTCTGGAGAGCTGTGTTCACAGCATAACTCACTCTCTATGGGTTGTGAGCTTCATGAACTTCAACTTATATCTTGGTAATTCAGTTTCCTCAGCCATAAAATGGGAATGAGACTCCCTCACTATTTATTTAGAGAACAAGATGAAATAATGAATGTGAAGATAGTGCCTGAAATTTGCTAGAAAGTTAATAAATGTAAGACTAATCTTAATACATGGAGTCACTAAATAGTTTGCTCAGAATCAGTTCCATGATAGTGAATTAAAAATACAAAGTCATCTGTCACCAATAACATCTTGACTAATTTCTGTCGTTGGTTATGAACACGATTGTTTCAGTGCACTTACAGATTTATATTTTCTTTTTTCACTAAGCATAAAAGCATTTTTCTCTATTATAGAAAGTTTTGATGACAAATACATAGCAGAAAGCTAAAAACAAAATTCACTGATAATTTTGCCACCTGGAAATATGTAATGTTAATATTCTGAAATATTTCCTTCTGATCTTTTTTCTTTCTTTAGATAGCAAGCTAAATCTAGAAAGATAAACCAGATACATGTTTTGTTTAAAAATGGTATGATGTTAAATGTACAGATTTGATTAATATTTTGCCTTATAATATTCATGAGTATAGGATTAATTTTAAATATATATGTTAATAATATACAATGCAGAATCTTTGTTACTTTCTTCTTTTCTCCATCAAAACTATGCCATTTATATACAGAAAAATTTTTATGGAAGTGTTTATTGTTTTCTACTTGTTGCTTATTTCCAGTCTCCACTTAAATAATATACTCAGAGAATATCAACATTTAAGCAGGCACCAATCAGAGGAGAAAACATTTACCTGTAATGCCAGCCAAATGTAACAATGAACTCTTCATCTTGATTCTAAACTAAGTCTACTCTGAGGTCTTTGAAGTACCCACTTGGTTTGAAGCCACTCAGAGAAACTTAGCACAATAAGTGGTTTGAAGCAAACAAAAATATAAACCCTAAACCTTTCCCAGCGTTGCATAATCATCATATTCATTTACTTTTTGCTAAATTTGCCTTTGTGGAGATTAGGTTAACCAAACCTGTCTCCTCATTTTGTTTTTCTTTTTGATCTTCTGACAGTGCTTTCTCAGCCTGGTACCAAATTTTCCCAAATACTTACATGCATTTGACAAGCATCAATTTTATTACTGAGAATCACTGTAAAGAATTTAATGTTAATATGGATCTATTACTATTTACTATTTTTCAAAATTATTTTAAAATATTTGTAAGTTAGAGTAATGGAATAGTTGAATTACGTGTCTTACCCTTCTTTTTAAGCAAACTTTATTGTGTCTAAATGCATAAATTAATAAGAGAATCTTAGATAACGTTATCAAGGCTTAGATACGTTTATTATTTTGTAAGATACAAGTGCATTCTCTTTCTTCCTTCTATTAAATAAGTAAATTTCTTAATCTCTAAATAGTACATTTAAGAAATTTTTTTTTGATTGTTGGTGGTGGTTGTTGGTTTTTTCTTATGATGTAGTATGCTCAGTCTAAACATTGCTATCTGGAACGAGAGTATGAGATCTTTGGAGTTGTTCACAAAATTAGCCAAATTTAAATTATTATATATTATCAATATGTTATCATGCTAATGCTAATGTTAAATTCAATATGATGTATCTGATAAATTTTGAGATATATTTTATACACTCATCTGAGAAGCGTATTATAATATGTATTTGTTAAGTACCGTGTACTACCATTTTTTAAAGTTGGAACCAAGTTAATTTAATAACAGCAATGTACATATAAATAACAGCAATGTAGAGTCATCTAGGCCATGTTTTCTATTCTCTACACTCAAAAGTTTATATTTTGATTTTTTTTCTTGCTGCTGGAGTACATGTTTTTAATCTGGAATATGTCTTCAAAATTTGTTATTCCTCTTTCAGGAATTTGCTGCACTGACAAAAGAATTAAATGCCTGCAGAGAACAACTTCTAGAAAAAGAAGAAGAAATTTCTGAACTTAAAGCTGAAAGAAACAATACAAGAGTAAGTATAAAACTGCCTCTACTTGGAATTAATTCCATGTATAGCTCAGTGCCTTATCTCTAGTATACTCATAGAAATATAAGCCTTTAAAAACTTGAGCAAGACTTTAAGCAGATGCCAACTCATGGACTGTTACTTAAATTAAAGGAGAATATACTGTACTGCAAAATAGGAAGACAGGAAACCTAAATTACAGTCTCGGCTACTAAATCATTATGTTGCCTTAAAAAATGTTAGTATTTCTTCTGGTCTTTACTTTGTTTGACTTTAAAAAGAAGAGTTGTATTTCAATAGTGAGTTTCAAACTGTTGCATTGGAGTAGGTGGGCGATACTTCAGAAGCTGGTGGCGGGTAATGGGGGAGGGCAATGGGTTTGAGAGGGGAGCGTGAGTTTTGACTTTGGGGTGCTGTGAGGGCATGACCTGACATTCATCCTCACCTCACCCCAGAAAAATAACAATTTTTAAAAAGGTGTTAAAAGCATAAAACCACTGGAACAGGACTATCCTAATTAAAAGAGGCATACCTTTTCTATTTTAGAAGATCATTAAGGAGACTTCCTGTTCTGATATTGTGATTTTATGAACCTGATGGAATTTACAATATTCTGTTCTTGGAAACCCATGTATTTGTTTAATCTCATAACATGCCATGTAACATTAAAGTTTAAAATTTCATCAAAGATGCTATATTTTCTAGTTCAGAAGAAAAATTCACTAAACTTCATAAAATATACAAATTGCCATATTACCCATAAATAAGAGAAGTTTCTCTAGTAAAAGAACGTAGAGAAAAACCACTTTGGTGTAATTATAGTTCAATCTCAATGTGAAGTAGGTGAAAATATTTTAAGTGTTAGAGCTATGGCAGATTCATGCTGAAAAGGTAAGTTACAGTTAACTGTATATTTATTGCATGCTTGGTCTTAGAGAGTAATATAAAAATGACAGCTCCACAAACAGTCAGCTTGTACCCCTGGAATGAGCTTGTGCCCATGGAATGAGAGATACCATTGCATACATAATAGTTATATGATCAAACTCAGTTTCTTATTTTTCAGGGTCTTACTTTATGGTAAAGAGAATTCACAGGGTATGTATGTAAGGAATTGGTTTTCACTGAGACTTTGATGAGCCAATCACATGGACTGCCTCTTATAGAACATAACAAGAGCAATTTTGATCATGTTATCAGCTGTCAGATTAATTTTTTCTGTTTCTTTCTCCCTCTATATATTTTTCCCACCCTTGATTTTTAAATTATACTTTTTCTATACAAATTTAAAGTGTATTTCTGCCATGAGATTTATTCTGCCCTATTTCACTATTTTCTATTTTAATGCTTTAGGCAACATTCCCTAGTGTAACTCAATATAGCCAAATGTAAAAGCAGGAACAGCAAGCTAAAAATGGAGGGAAATGCAAACTTCTCAGTAGACTTCCAACTAATCTTATTTAAAATGCACCAGAAACTCTCTTATTAGCCATGTATGTATTTCTCCTTTATACAGCCCTTTAATCCATTCTACAGCCCTATGAGGGAATTTTAATTATCCCCTTTTTACAGATGAGGCAATTGAGCTCAGAAAAGGGCAGATCACTTACCAGAAGTCACACAGTTAGTAAGTAGCAGGGAAGGGATTTGAAAGCTAAGGCTACCTCCAGAGCCTGTGCCCTTAGCCATGAGGCCATCAGCACAATTACTCAAGTTAGATCCATGAAGAAACTCAAAGATTTACTACAGTTTAAGGGAAACATTGCCTAAGAGTAGACCACTGTAGCATGGAGTGTGTTATGTCTTCTTGATTGTGACTAATTCCAGAGACTGGGAGGTTTGGCAATAGCATCCTCACAATTTTCATCACATTACACCCCATGCAGCTTGGAACTACCTGTTATTGCATCTGAAAAGGAATTTGGGGTAACAAAGAAAGCAAGGCAAGCTGTACTTGAAATACCCATTCAGGAATCAAAGTGAGAGAAGTACAAATATTAAGTTCCATTAGGGTAATAGAAATTGAAGTCATTGATTTTTAAACATGAATCATAACTACTTTGAAAACATGAATCAAGTTGGAAAACATTTTCCTAAAGCAATGGTGTGGAGGATTTTTGTTGTTGATTATGTCAAAGAAAATAGATCTATGAAACCTTCCTTGTGCAAAATATTGATTATATAACAACTTCTTTTTTTTTTTTTTTTTTTTTTTTTTTTTTTTTTTTGTGGTATGCGGGCCTCTCACTGCTGCGGCCCCTCCCGTTGCGGAGCACAGGCTCCGGACGCGCAGGCCCAGCGGCCATGGCTCACGGGCTTAGTTGCTCCGCGGCATGTGGGATCTTCCCAGACCAGGGCACGAACCCGTGACCCCTGCATCGGCAGGCGGACTCTCAACCACTGCGCCACCAGGGAAGCCCTATAACAACTTCTTAAGTTACATAACCACCTCTCACCCTCCTCCACCACCCCAAAAATACCCAGGGCTGAAAATCAGACCACCTTCTTTCTTCCTCCATAATGCCCTATTAAATTGAGAACATCCAAATAAAATCATCCTAATGTTATTCATGATTATACAAAAATAAAAACTTCATAAATTGTAGTGGGTATTTACAGAAACATTCAACCAAGCTTTATTGTTTAATGTTTCCATACTACCAAAAATGTAGAAAAAATGATGAAACAAATTTTGTTATTCCTAAAACTTCTCTGACCGTACCTAGGCAAGTTATACTTAACAGAAAATGGCATTCCTGCCATTATTTCAACATCCTCAAATTAACTACTAAAACATGTTTTGGCAGAATTATTTGAATTATTGAAAAAGTAAAGGAAAACTAGAAATATTAATATAGTTATTATTTCTTAATATCAGAGTAGAAAAGTTTTGTTGTTGTTTCATTGTTATTTTGTTGTTCAACTGTTTTTGTGCCTGAAGATCTCAAAGAATGGTTTATATGATTAACAGTGTTTCAGAATGCAACTATTGTATGACTTTGAAAGAGAAGTTAGGGTTTCAAGAGCTAGTCTTAACGTCAGTTATGAATAATTACACTGTAATATCATCTCATAGGTTATAAGCTAAAAAAAAGAGTTATCTTTAGTTCAAATTAAAGACTGAATTTGAAACATTCCTTACTATACCTTTTTGTTTTGAGCCAAAATAATTATGTAAATAAATATTCAAATACAATCAGACACCTGCCATTAATAAAGAAAAGCTTCCCATTCTTAACAAACCTGTTTATACAAGTTAACCAATTCCCTCCAAACTTATTTCCTCGATGAGTAGAACATACAATCCAGTTGAGAAAGGAAGACCCTAGTAGTTGAAAGCAGGTGAAGATATGTGTGTGAATGTATGGATTCATGTATACATATTTATGAAAGTGCCACAACAAGATATGACTGATACAAGAGTGAATAAGATAGGACATATGCCCTCCCAGCAGCTATTTCAATGTGGGACTCAAACACGTACATAAGAAGACACATAGGGTATCTAAACCATACTTGAGAGTAAAGGATGCTGAGTGGGCTGATCATGAAAGCAATCAATTTGAAGGTTTTCATTTTCAGATGTTAGTATTGTGTTATGTGACCATATTACAGAGGCCAAATTAATTTACAGGACAGAATGCATTTCTACTTGAAAGCCATATGTGATTGAAAATAATTGCACACAAGGTTATGTTGAATTCATATCTAATGGAAAGATTTATAGTTTTAGAAATTTAGCTTAAAAATTCCCAGTGAGGCAGTATGTGTATATGAGTATACAATATGATATGTTTGTGTGTATACATATATAGACTGTGGTCATTTAAAGTGAATTCCAACGTGGATGAATGGCCACTCACATGGTCTCTGCAGTCCTTTGAGTGTACCAAAGAGAGTGCCTTCTGCAAGATTTATGAAACATTAGACTAAAGTTTGGCTCCCAGCAAAGGCGTACAAAGTAGTAGACTGTTAGTGGCATCTTAGGTAAGTTCCTTTTTATTTTTATTTTCATTTGAAGTTTAAAGCTATAGAAACATGCTAGATTAGAATATTTTTGGCCACATTCTCCAATATATATAATGTACATTCAATATTACTTCAATTCAACAAGTACTAAGCATATATTATATAGAATATTTTCCTAGGCATCAAGGAGTATTCAGAATAAATTTTTAAGCCCTTAAGGAGTCTGTTTTATATGAATAAAAACACAATTGGTTTTATTGATATGTGGTTAAGAATTCCTAATTGCACAAAACAACACAGTTTGCTATTTTAATCAAGAAGGCATTAATTAAAGCATATAAGAAATCTCTAAACTGAACTTCCAGGCACAATTTCTAGGACCATGTTTCTTAGCTTTGTAAGTTTATTTTACACCCCAAGTCCTAGAAACATGCAGCGTCTGCTAATACCTGTGCCAGCAAAATGGATGTCCCATGCTCAGAATGTTTCCTCATCTGAATCCCCTCAGAATCTGTCCTGTGCAGGGAACTCTGGTCGGCCGGCTCTTAAGTCACATGTCTGCCACCTGGTGGTAAACATGCCTGAGAAGTGTTCCTTGAATCCTACTGTGGGAAGATGGAATTCAGAATGTGGGGAACTATCAAACATGGAGGGTATATTAAAAAGATTTGGGGCAACATGAAATGGCAGTCTGCACTATCACCCAGATTTTGTCATACCCTTTTTTCATATTAAAATTCTAAATAGCAGCAATACTGATATGTATCTACCCAACAATACAAATAGACTTATTAAACAAAAATAAAATCACCCTTTATAAAAAAAAAGAAGGTTCGTAACCTCTGTTTAACTGCATCCAGCTTCATGTATGGGGTTCTTCAGTGTGTACAGTCTTGCTCTCATTAAATCACAATCTTATCTTAATATTCTGTAACCTATGGACTACTTTAAATGTTCATCAGAATCAACATAACCAATATAAAATAGAGTAAAAGGGTAAAAATATAACAAGAAAATGGGAAAATAATATATACTATGTGTATGATACAATAAAAATAGAAAGATCCTGTTTTCTCCAACTGGTTACAAAGTCCTATTGGCAAATATAAATTCCAATTCTAAACCTTGATTCCTGGACCTGGGTCTATACCCATATATATCGGGTCTGAAACTGAGAGAAACTGAACCTTACTTCCATCACTAATTCTGAGTGTATACTAATTCCAGGATGATAGCATCCCAACCTAGCAATGTGTTATCTCTCAATTTAAATTAAAATAGATTCTTCTGTGGGTCACTTAACCATTCTTTAGGATCATCTGCTTCTGAACGATGTGATAGCATGGTGAAGCCAGGGTTGGGAGCATCAGTCAATTGCATTAGCCCTTTCACTGTAAGATGAGTTGTTTTGGGCAGAAGTAATATTGTGTATGATAACAGGATTTTAAGCAAAAATCTAATAAGATGGTGTTGCTGGTAGAGGCAGAGCCATTAGAGAAGGCAAGTCCATATCCAGAAAAAGTTTTTATTACAGTAGAAAAAGACAGCTGCCACCCTGATGGAAGGGATTTGATATAATCTGCTTGATTCAAGATGAGTAATTTGTTTCTAGGTATATTGCACCATGTCAGGGCTTCAAGGTTGATGGCTACAGCAAGTAACTTGGCTATTCAACTGGGGTGGTAACCCTATCAACCTTAATGATGAGAAGCCCATTTTGTCAGGTTAATGAATAACTTCTATCCCTGAAACCATGGTCACTATTTTATCCCCATCGAGCAAATGCTGTGGTGGCCAAAGAAATAAGTCAATATCCACAGGATGAATCATTTTGTCTACCAGATTATTGAATGCATTTATTACCAGTGGGTACCAAAGATATAGTCCTAGCTTAGAGCTAATACCCAAAACAGTTTTGTATTCTATTTTCCTTAGCTGTTACCATGCTACATGGTCACAGGTCCCTTTAGGGAAGATTTTCTGATTATCTATTGCTTTATAATAAACTACCCCGAAATTTAATGGCACAAACAATAGTTTACTATACACACAGTTCTATGGGTCAAGGATTCAGAAAGGGCACAGTGGTGACAGCCCTTCTCTGCTCCATAAGGTTTGGGCTCTCAGCTGGGATGACTTGATGGCTAGTGACTGGTAGATGATTTATTTTTATCAGAAAAAGCAAAAAGCACTGATATATAGTGTCTGTTAATTTCTGTGGTGTAAATACTCCCACGGTGGCTGTTTTCAAACTTCCAACATGTTGTCACTAAATGCAGAGTTGGGAAAAGATGCACAGTAGTGAACCATTATATAGTATTTCTACTATCAAATACCATTGAAGTAAACAACCCTAAGGGCATGAGTAATAGTATAATATAGTAAGATAATTAGGAAGTGATATATTTTGAGCATTCATTATCTTTTAGAAACATTTTATTAGATAATAAGCTTACATAATTTAAGCTTCAACAATAACTATGCTTAACTACCAGCTCACAAGATTTCTGAAAATTATCCTCTCTCACAAGATAGTATGGACCAGCTTTAGCATATGATTTTCAGGTGGTGACTCAAATATCTGGAGGCTGAAAGATCTACTTGTGAGATAACTCCTTTGCTCTTGTGTCTAGCACCTGGACTGGAGTGACTGAAGGACAGACAGATTTAACTGGGACTTTGTATCTGAGAACCTCCATATGACCTCTGTGGCACAGTGGTCTCAGAGTAGTGAGTTTTTGTGTGGTGGCTCTGTGACCTAAGAACAAGTACTCCAGTGAACTAGAGGGAAACTGCATTGCCTCTTAGGACCTAGACTCAAAAGTCACAAATTGTCACCGTCACCATACAACACAGGTTGATCAAAACAGTCACAGGTCCAACCAGATTCAAGAGGGGGGAACATAGGGTATGTTTTGCCAGGCAACTGCTTAATGATTGAGTCATACATGGTCGTCAAGACAAATAAGATGATGCTTATCAGTGAAGCAGGGCGACTCATTGGAATTTGGTGGATAAAGTAAATCAGATTCATCTGAAACTTTCTAAATTTCTTTTGTCTAATTCTTGGTGGTACCTTTTTATTTTCATAGTAGTGCCAACATTTCCAAATAAGATACCTGGTAAGGCTCTGAATTCATCAAACATTATAATTCAATGACCTCTTCTAGATCAGGCTCTTTATCTTTTTTCTGTTATGTCTTGGGACCTCAGTAAGAGGCTGTTATGAGCAGCCATAGCAACTATTGAGTTCTCTGAGCCTTGACCTAAAATTTAAAAACCTTATGCTTGTCATTTTCTTTCTTTAAACTCTTCAGTGCAGCTCAAAGCATCCAGTTCACCTCTTTGTCCTTATATTCTTCCTGCCCTTCAAAATGGTCTTTTGTACATATGACTCAGCCCATCAAAGCCTTGCTTTCAGAGACACCCCATTTCAGGATAACTCAGGTGGTCATTTCAGTAGCTATCCATGAACCATGGAAGACAATGCCCCCTTTTTGATGTTAATCTAATTATTACTTTGTCAAATCTGTCTGGGTCAGATATCCCATATTCCCATTTGTCTGAAGAGTTGTTACTTATAGCCATAGCTGTTAAAAACTAATGTTTTAATCAGGGTTAATTTATTCATTCAACCAAAAATTTATGAACATCTACTATGCCAATCTTGTAGGCACTGAGAAATACAGCAATGGACAAAATAGGAAAAAAGTAAATAAAAACACTTCATTTCCTCATGGGCCTTACATTATTTTTGGGGAGACAGATTTTAACAAGATAAGTGTATGAAGTAAATAGTGAATTAGATATAGACAAATACCAAGGGGGAAAAACAAACTGGAAAGGAGATATTTCGTGCAGACGGTGAGTAGGGAAAGCCTTGTTGAAAGGTGAGATTTGACGAAAACCACGAAAGAGACAGTGGAATGAGATGGTCAAGCATATGTCTGA
This sequence comes from Kogia breviceps, assembly GCF_026419965.1. Taxonomy (NCBI): domain Eukaryota; kingdom Metazoa; phylum Chordata; class Mammalia; order Artiodactyla; family Physeteridae; genus Kogia; species Kogia breviceps. Next base: position 66,960,588 of record NC_081321.1, on the reverse strand, counting down.
AAGACAGTGTTTTAGGCAGAAAAAAAAACAGCAAGCACAAAGGCCCTGATGTAATAACATGGATGTCTGATAATGTTAAAAAACAAAACAAAACAAAGCTACAAGGAAACCAAGTCAGCTAGACTGGAGTGAGCAAGAAGAATAGGAGATGAGTTCAGAGAATTGAGATCCCTTTGGTACTTTTAAGGACTTTGGCTTTTACTTAAGCCAGATGAGAAGACCGTGAGGATTTGAGCAGAGGTATGAATGACCTGGCTTCCATTTTAACTTAAATAGTATTTTGAGAATAAACTGATGGAAGGATGAAAGCAGGAGGACCAGTTAAGAAGCTACTATAATAATTTGTGGGAGATAATGGGTATTGGGCCGAGGTGGCAAGTGGATGTAGTGGCAAGTGGTTAGATTCTGGAAGTTGTAGGAACATGGAAAAGATTGATTTTAAAGACTGAACTATAAATTTTAAGATGGGTAAGAAGAAAGTGAAGGCAAGAGTATGGTGAGAAGTAGTAATAAATTCCTACAGTAAAGAGATTGAAGGGGCAAGTAATTTTAGAGTTTGAGCATTTAAATAACTGAACTAAACGAATGATTTGTGAGTTGTATAATAAAAACTGAAATTAGTCGCATTTATTGATAACAGTAGAGTCTATCGTGAAACCATAATTGTGAGTTACTGAAATAGGGGGGAAATTGAGAGCATTGGAGTGCACAAAGTCTAGAAATTTAGATGCCAATATGCTGGAGAAATCATTTAAATGAGTTATAAAAATCACCAAGAATTACAACTGGGATAACACTGGAAAAATGACAATAATCTAGTTGCTAAGACATTCAAGGAACAATGACCAGGGTATGGCAGATGACTATTACAATGAAAGGTAGCAGTCAGTATGACCTGATGTACTGTCATAGCATTCTTACTTGCATATAACAGAATTCGCTCTCTAGCTAGTTTAAGTAGACAGTGATTTTTAACAGTAATTAAGAAATTCTTACCCAAAACAGTCTGTAGCCTAACCTTTCAGGAAAAAATTTTAGAACTTCACTGCAAAGCTGGTAAATAGATTTTTTCTCCTTTTCTGTGCAAAATCATGATTCCACCTCCCATTGAGCAAACTAGATACCTTCACCAACTTATTTATATGGCTTATAACTTATTTATACCACTCATTTCTTGTATGTGTATAATTAATAGAACCTCTGTGGCACCGAACAGTGAGAATTGTAGTTTTTTACACTCTGTGTTGAGAAGGTGGGATTAACATTGTGAGAAATTTGCCAAATGTAAAGAGTGTGATTGAAAGATTTAGATAATCTCCAATAACAGATGTCCTTTATAGCTTCAATATAATACTCATATTGTGTTTCTTGCCTAGAGGGTACAGATTATATCTTATACAATTTTGTATCCTACCTACTCCCATGCAATATTAGAAGCTCAAGTAGTTATTAAATTACTGTATAGATGAAGACATCTCTAATTTACAGTTAGAGAAACCAGTTTTCTTGTATTATGTCTTGTTTCTTTGTAAGTATATCATCTACCTAAAACATACACACACACACACACACACACACACACACACACACATATATATATATATATAAACCATGTTAATTAGATTAAGCTTTTAGGAAACAATGCCAATTAACCATGGCTGCAGATTTAGCTTGGATATAGGCCAGAATGTACACTGGAAAATTTACCTAATTTATCTTTTTTTTTCTATTCATTCAATAAATATTTTTACATATGCATAGATGCCAGGAACTGAGCCAATACTCAAATACAAAACAGATCAAGACAGAAATGGTGCCTATCCTCATGGAACTTATATTTCAATGAGGAAATAGAATGAAATTTAGTAAAACTATTTTTAAGAAATTACACACATTATATGAAGAAATGAAGCAAGAGAATGAAATAGAATTATGAAGACTTGAAAGAGAGAGACCTACAAATGCTTTACCTAGAGTAGTGGGCAAATGCTTTATTGAGAGGGTGATATTTAAACTGAGACTTAAAGGTGAGAAAGAGCTGACCAACTAAGGAGCCAAGGGACAGTATTTCAGGCAGAGGGTACAGCATGTGCAAAGGCTTGGAAGACTGAGGAACTGAAAGTAGGCTGGTATAGTTAGAACAGAGTTTGCCAGAGAAAGACTAACAACAGATAAAGTTAGAGAAATAGGCAAATCTCTATAACCTATGTGAAACAGCTTGGATTTAACCAATGCACACATGTATCTATAGAATTCAAGAGAGTAGAATACCATGAATATAATCAGAGATTGGTAAATAAAAGAAAAGTTATTTGAAAATATTAATTGTATCATCTTCATATTGAAGAACTTTAAATATTATTTTGACGCTTACATATGACTCCGGCTGACTGATCTATATACCTTTAGGATCTCAGATATGTGTGGGGTTTTTTGTGTTAATAACAGGCAAATTTTTCTGACACGTTGAACCATAACTAATGATAGTGAATATAGCAAAATTAACTTATTAAGAACTAAGAAATGTGATACTAATATGTGACACTGAAATTAACAGTAGCATTGTTAAAAACAAAAATTTTCATTACAGTATAAGCTTTGGGAAAATTCTTGAAAGAAAATAGTTTTTCTGTACTTCTTTCCACCTCAGTATCTTATATCTGCTTTTGTGGCGAGCATTGCCCTCTGAGGAAGGCGCCATTAAGACCCTCATAAGCCTCAGGGCCCGATTGTACTCTCCTTGGTATGCATCCTGGACTTTATGGTATGAACGTAAAAAAGGAGATGGCCTTTGGCCAAATCGCTCCAGGGACCTGCTCAATTACTGGGAGTCCCTGGTTGTTCCCTAAAGCTAGGAAAAACAACCCTGGAGGGAAAATTGGTGCCTTTGAGGGAGAAGCCGAGAAGCCAATCAACCAGCTGATGCCGATAAGGCGTGACTAAGCCGAGAAGCCAATCAACCAGCTGATGCCGATAAGATGGTGACTAAGCAAATTCCCTGCTTTAGGGGTATATATACGGCTACGCTTTGTTGTTAAACTTGCCTTGCAACCATCAGTTGCTTGTACCCTTCTGATCCCATACTTTGGTGCGTTCAGTTCCCTACCCCCTCTCGTCGATCGTTGCTACACTTTGAGGACCCGCCGCGGCTGGCGGCGAGTGGCGCCAGAACAGGGACCTGACGAGAGGGACATCTGAATCTCGGTAGGTGAATCCCCGGATTGAAGAGTGAAAGTGTGGCCACATAGTAAAGTTGATAGTAACTCGGGGCAATAGTCAGAAGTAAGAAAATATGGGACAAGAAGTATCCAAGAAGCGACCAGAGATCACTGATCAAGAGAAGGAGTTGTCCACCAGTGCTTTCCAGGCTTTTACAGCTGGAAATTATGATGTCTGTCTGCAACATCTTGCCTGCCTACAAGATATAAACAAAGACGATTATAAAATCATTTTGAATACGGCAGTAGCTGAGTTTTTCAAAAGTAACCAGACAACAACAGATAGTTAAGACAGACACTTAACCAGTTGAAGAATCAGGTGCACTCGGCTGTTGAAGAAATGGATGGACTAGATCTTGAAAATAGTATGTTGTATTACAATCAAGCAGTCATCCTGTATCATATCCGACAGTATACAGAAGCCATATCCGTTGGTGAAAAACTTTATCAGTTCATAGAACCTTTTGAAGAAAAATTTGCCCAAGCAGTGTGTTTTTTGCTCGTAGACCTGTATATATTAACCTACCAAGCTGAGAAAGCTTTACATCTTCTTGCTGTTCTAGAAAAAAATGATTTCACAGGGCAACAATAACAAAAATGGAAAGAATGAGACTGGTAATTACAGCAACAAAGATGGGTCTAATCATAAAGCTGAAAGTGGAGCTCTAATAGAAGCTGCAAAGTCAAAGATACTATTTTTGTGTTGAAGTATATGTAGGAGGACAAGGGACTTTACTGGCCGGCCATAGTTTAAAGGTAGTTAAAGCTGTTACAAGTTTGAAGTTTCCCTCCTTTTTTCCTTCTGATTTTCCCCAATCTGATTTCGAATTCTCAAATCTGGTGCACCTTAAATTATAATAATGGTACCATTTTAATTTCTTCAGTTTCTGTTACTAATAATAGTTTGGTTTTTTATAAGCATTGGGGTTTTGGGAAGTTTGCATTGTCTTATTCTTATCAACTGGTTATTACTTGTGTTACACCCTCATATGCCTTGCTAATAGGAGATTTACAGATTGAGTTTATTTCTGGTTCCTTAGGACATAATATAACTTGTCAGAATTGTATTTTTAGTACTTGCATTCTGCCTATGAAAGGAACTTTTTCTGTTATGATGTTAAAACAACCTTCCTATGTAATGCTGCCTGTAAATATTTCTGAAGCATGGTATCATAGTACTAGCATGCAAGCTTGGCTAGAATTATCTGAAGCTTTAAAAAGACCTAAACGATTCATTGGAATATTAATATGTAGCATATTAGCCTTAGCCGCTTTAACAGCCACAGCCGCTACCGCCGGTTTAGCATTAAGTAAAACTGTACAACAAACACGTTATGTTAATCAATTATCTAAAAATACCAGTATTGCATTAGCATTACAAAGTCATATTGATACTCAACTAAAAACTGAGGTTGATGAGTTTAAAAAATGCTCTCATAGGTTTAGGAGACCAAATTATGGCTTTAAAATTGAAAATGCGTTTGATTTGCCATGCTAAATATACTTGGATTTGTGTGACTCAACACGCTTATAATGAAACTGACTGGGATTGGAACAAAGTAAAAATGCACTTTGTAAGTGTATGGACTGATGGACACATTAGTTTGGACATACAAAAACTTAATGCGGAAATACAAGCAATTCAAGAAGCTCATCTACAAGAAGACGGGCCCCAACAATTAATTCAAGGACTCTTGGATCAGCGTCAATGGTTAAACCCAATGCATTGGTTTCAAAATGGACTCACAGGATTGATTACCGTGGGGTCATGTGTATTGTTGATGTTAATTGCCTTACCTTGTTTATTACGCTTTGTTGTTGGCTGTCTCGCTGCTCTTCGTCAGGAGGTGTATGGGTTGAAATTGCATTATCAAGCTTTAAAAAATAAAAGAGGGGGAAATGTGGCGAGCATTGCCCTCTGAGGAAGGCGCCATTAAGACCCTCATAAGCCTCAGGGCCTGATTGTACTCTCCTGGGTATGCATCCTGGACTTTATGGTATGAACGTAAAAAAGCAGATGGCCTTTGGCCAAATCGCTCCAGGGACCTGCTCAGTTACTTGGAGTCCCTGGTTGTTCCCTAAAGCTAGGAAAAGCAACCCTGGAGGGGAAATTGATACCTTTGAGGGAGAAGCGGAGAAGCCAATCAACCAGCTGATGCCAATAAGATGGTGACTAAGCAAATTCCCTGCTCTAGGGGTATATATACGGCTATGCTTTGTTATTAAACTTGCCTTGCAACCATCAGTTGCTTGTGCCCTTCTGATCCCATACCTTGGTGCGTTCAGTTCCCTACCCCCTCTCGTCGATCGTTGCTACACTTTGAGGACCCGCCGCGGCTGGCGGCATGCTTTTTCCTTTATTGTTTCAATAACTCTTGCTTATTTTGCCTAGGCATCATTTGTTAGCCTATGCTTTTCACTAGCCTTCTGAAAATCTCTCCTCCTTACTAGCATATATTATTTTTCACTAGTAAAGTTTTAATAACTGATAACAGTTTTTAATTTTCTTTTCATATATCTTTGCTTTTAGTTGCAGAACTGACTTATAAAATAAAATGAAGGTAAATCTCCAATTCACAGAACATTTAAAAGCAAAATTTATCTGGGAAAAGTTAGAGCATAGAGTCTGGAACCAGAATGAAACGTTGTTCACTGGACTTTCCCCTAGTCTCTATCATGGCACCAGACACTGACTTGTGAATGTAGGTTCCAGAGTAGACAGTTTAAAAATTATGTCCTTTAACCTCTTTTCTCAAAATGACTATTGCTGGTCTCAGTTACTCTATTCCAGTTGGTTGCATATATTTTTCTATTATGTAATCTAAGAATTTAATTGTGAATAAAATCATTAGTGTTACCACTATAATTACTATAACAACGTATGATTATCACTATAATCACATTTAAAGCAACATGATGATTATACTCATTTCCTTCAATTTAAAAAATTTAAATGATCAGATATAAGTGAAATTAATTTTGACTTTCAATTCTGTTCTCTAACAAAATCATCATGCTTTGTTCAATGTTCTTCAGCCATTATCCTATTGGATCATATTATGGTGTGTTCTAGTTCTCCTCAATTTAAACTAAATTATTAAATCTTCTAAAAGAATGCATATAATCCACATTATATTTTAAATTCAGTAAATTGTTACATGATAGAAATGCAATTTACTTTTCATATATTTTATGAACCCTGGTTTATGAACTCAGGTTTGTGCTTCATTGATTCTATCTGTAGTATAATCTGAGGTTATCATTAGATACTATATGAATCTGAAATCTACTAAAATGGAAATCATCTCTATGTATTAGTGACTTGTATCCATAAGATAATTACATTTTCTGTTAAACCCAATAGCTGTTACTGGAGCATTTGGAGTGCCTTGTGTCACGACATGAAAGGTCACTAAGAATGACGGTGGTGAAGCGACAAGCTCAGTCCCCCTCGGGAGTGTCCAGTGAAGTTGAGGTTCTCAAGGCGCTGAAATCTTTATTTGAGCACCACAAGGCCTTGGATGAAAAGGTATAGTATTGTGAAAGGATTGTTACAATTTTATGTCAATTATACTTCAATAAAGCTGAAATTTAAAAAAAACTACTGGAAAAAAGGGTACAGTATTGACAAAAGATTTCAGGCTTAACTGTGCTTTTGTCATCAGTATCAAGTTCCTTGTCTTCATCCATGACTCTTACTGACTGCTGAAGTCAGTCAGTTCAGAGGAACACGTTTGAACTACAGGAAAAATAACTGAAAAAAAACCGCACCCTGACTATTGCATGTATATTGGTAATATTCATAACCATTTTCTTTTTTTTAATACATCTGAATCTATGGTTTTTCAAGACTACTATTATGGCACATTAGAGTCCTCGTCCAGATGGCCATTTGAAATTTAATATTGTCATTTAACCTTTCTGTTTCTCCCTCTCTCAAATTCTCTCCCCACCCCACGGTCTCTATCCTCTCTACCCCCTCTGAAGTGCATGGCTATAGATGCCAACATAGGAGACTATTAATTGACAATAAAACATATCTTGAAGTGTAAATTGGAAATACTTTAACCTTTGGAGATTCATATTAGAAGCATACAATTTTATTTTGGGGGTTTCTAACATCTTAGTTCTGAACACACATTTTTAAGAGTTTCTGCGGGTAACGGCATAGGTATTAGTAGAAAAATCTGCTTTAGGTCTTTTTTAAAGTAACTGTAAGTTTCTCATAGCTATTACTCAAATAAGCTCTATGGACATTAATAAGCCAATATGATGATAATATTCTTTGGATATTAGTAAGGCTTATGATATCATTTCAATTCTGTAAAATTTCAAAGAATGAATTTTTTAAAATTAATAAGGCTTTAGGATTTTGTACAGTGGGAATTGGGGCACTTCACTGTAAAGTATCTGACAAGTTCTGAGCATTAAAGTCCAAACTAGGGATTATTACTCAGTTATATATAGGTTTGGAGCATACAGACACTTTTGCTCTATTTAATATTTATATACGTATATATTTTTATCATCAGTCTTTCAGATGTTCTTAGAGCAGGGGATTTATGTGGAGTGTGTGCATAACATATCTATAATTCTGTCTTCTAGATTATTAAGAAATTGTATCTTAATTTTAGTACGAGAGGCAACTAGTTTATGAATAATTTTGAGTAAAACAGAAATGGATATTATATAAAAATCCCTGATGAATATAATATCAACTAATATCAAATATCAAATAATAATTTAATATATTGTTTACTTTCATATTATATTTTGTTTCTTATTATAAAACTGCATTATTAAGAATTTGCAAGACTACATTTATAGAATATCTATTATGTGTCAGAGTCCTTGGCATATATTTAGCACACAAACATAAATAAGACATTTTCTTTACAAATGAGGAGTTCATAGTTCTGGAGTTCACATGTCAATAAGAGGGAGTGGTAAGAAGAGATATATATGATGTGATATTGAGTCACAGGAAAAGTTGTGACTAATTTTTCCTGAAGAAGTGATGAGAAAGTCAAGAATGTCTCCACAGAGGGGTTGACATTTGGTCTGGGTATTAGAATGTGTAAGGATTTTTTAAGCAGAGAAGTAAACATACTCTAAGCAATATGATCAATATGTGAACTAACCCAGAGCTTTGAAAAGAACATGGCCTGTTCAGAGAAAATTTAACAGTTTTGAATGACTTGAATGAGGGACTTGAGAATGAGTGATTTGAGATGTTCCCTAGATGTGCTCCCACATCACTTAGGTGAAGGATGCTTTTATGAAAAAATGAATAGAAGGCAGTAAACAGCATTTAGGACAAATAACCTAATGGGTGTGAGTACATTTAAGAAGAAAATGGTTGTAGTACAATTTAGGATCTAAAAGTAATTTAGTATACAGATGTTCAGTGAACTTAGCATAACTAAATGAAGTATTTCATACTGTGACCCTAGGAATTGTAATAGGGTTTAGTAACTCACCAAATGTGCCCTGGACATTGGTGAGTTCAGGGCAACAGAACTGATTATCAACTAAGTAATACCTAACAGCCTGAAGAAAAAATATTATGAGCTTGGGCTTTGGAGTTAGACAGACCTGGACAAGTACCTTAATTTCTCTTAGTCTGTTTTCTCTTCTTTTGAATGAAGAGAATAATAATACCTACCTAATAGCATTGTCTGACATGCAAAGCTCCTAGCCAGTACTTAGCATATGGCAAATGCTCAGTAAATGTTAATGAATGTTATTGTTAATGATAAATTTCAGTATTTGACAAAAATTTCAAACTAAGTGAAGATATTGATATCACTGTTGATTCACATGCTTATTTAAATTAACATTTCATTTAGTTACTAAGGGGTTAATATGTGCCTAAGCACCTTCATAAACAATTCCCCTAAGAATAGCTCACAGCTTCTTATGTAGATCAGGAGAGGTAAGGAGACAGACATATGAACAAGTAATTACAATATTCTATTTTAAGTGCTATGGATATTATGTTAAAACATATATGGAATATCAGAAGAAGATGCAATTAATCATACTGAGGACAAGAAACTACCAACTTTACCACAGAAGGTTTAGAACACAGGAAGAGATAAATAAAATGCAAAACATTGAGCATAGCTGTGGACAGTTACAATGACTGGCACTCTTCATTATTGATGTCCTTATTTACATATCTACTGAGTTGTAGGGTAGAATTTACACAATTATCTAAGACCAGCAGTGATTTTGACATAAGTCTCCAACATGTTTACCAATTCTGTGGGCTGGAGGAAATGAGAGTATACATGTGTTTTTCAATCACTCAGATATCACTGCGTATTTTTAAAAAAGATATACTGGGTATTCATGGGAAATGTAACCAAAACACATGTTACATACACTCCACATATATTCCTGTGATCTAATATCACAGTGCCAAAACTGGATTTGAATGTCTGGTCTAAGATTCCCTCACGATGCTTTCTGTTGCAGGATTGATAATTCCAAATTAACCCCCTGCCATACCTTAATTTAAATTTGAAATGTATGCTCTTCCACCCAAGTCCTTCTCTATCCTGCAACATACTCGTCATTCTTAGGGACTTATTTTAATCCTCAGGGATAACATTTCTCTTGAAACATCTTTTTTGAGGAAATTTTTTTTCTCTTTAATTATTTTTTCATACCACTACAAAGAAAATAAATGTAACAGATGAAATTAGAAATCAAAAATTCTAGATGTACATAAATATATTTGAGAGGTTATACTATAGCTCTATAAATAAGCAATCAATATATCTTAAAGACTATGTGGACAATAGATTAATTGAATGTAATTAAATAGCAAAATCTAGAAAAAGTAAAGTATATAGCCAAGACCATCAGCTGTGTACTTATATTTAGGGAAAAATTAAAACTATAGTTTTTTATGTCTAGATAACTTCAAAAGAACACCAAATTCAACAAGAAAAATAAGGATATTATGGCGGTCTGCTGGTGCTGTGCTCAGAGCAGTGCAAAAAGCTACAAGCCTTGTCAGAAATACTATTTTTTCTTACCAGTGGAGTTCCAGTTATGTAGACACGATTAAATGTGAGATTTCTTTATACTCTAGAAAGATTACTCCTTTGGATCCTCCCTTTGTTTTTCTTTACCAAGTTTAGCAGAGATTAGTGCAAGATGAAGCAACTATGTTTCATTCATTTGAGTCTTACCCAAGAAATAAATACAAAGAGAATACTTCATTCTCATATAAATGTGAATAAAGCATTTATATCATAAATGTATTAATATTTGTAACATCAATTTTTACATTATAACATGAATTCAAAATATATTCAGCAACTGTTTTTATTTTCTTGTAAAGAGAGTTTTAGGTTCATTACTTTGTGTGTAATATAATTTCAAGTTGCAAATGCTGTTATAAATGTACTGAGGGGTGATTTTTCATATTGTTTGAAAAATTTGATAATTTTTACTACTCGAAGGCTCAATATAAGAATATACATGCTTAACTTGTGGTAAATTTGAAACAGTTCGGAACAGTTTCTGTGATTTTCAGTTTAACAAAGAAAGGAAGACATTTAACTCGCACTATAGCCTGGTTTCAACTGCTTCTTATGTGGCTTGCATGACTCTTTTAGGAACATCCCAATGCATCAGTATGTCTTTAAATATAGTGCCTTAACCTCTTTACTGCAGTCTAAATGTGATCTGATTATGTTGCATATGTTGAGATTAATTTATATTTAGACTGCTTCATATTGCTGTTCTCATGAACTAGGATTCTTAGATTTTTATCAGAATACCCATATTTTATAGCTGCTATTTTAGGAAGTGGGCATAAAACTTTACAATCATCCCTATTAAATAACAAGGACATCTACTAAGATATTTGTGGATATCTGCATTCCACATATCAGCAATCCTCCTCATTTTCATGCCTTTGGGATGTTTGCTTTGTTAGCATCTATCCAAGCACTCATGAAAAAAATATTCCCCAAGTCAAATCATTAAAGATTTCCTTCTAAGAAGCTCTTGTTCAGTTATGAATCAGCATTAGTTTCATGCATTTTTTTTTTTTTTTTTTTTTTTTTTTTTTTTTTTTCGGTACGCGGGCCTCTCACTGCTGTGGCCTCTCCCATTGAGGAGCACAGGCTCCGAACACTCAGGCTCAGCGGCCATGGCTCATGGGCCTAGCCGCTCCGCGGCATGTGGGATCTTCCCAGACCGGGGCACGAACCCGTGTCCCCTGCATCGGCAGGCGGACTCTCAACCACTACGCCACCAGGGAAGCCCAGTTTCATGCATTTTTATGAACAATTGGATATTTGTCTAACAGCACTGGTACCTGGCAGCCCATCTGGCATACTTAAATATCATGAAGGATCTTCTGTGATTATCTTTGATATCAAATGGCCATTTATGAATGTATTACTAGTTTTCAGAGAATTTGAACATAACTAAGTATAATTAATATTAAAATTCCAGTCAGGCATTAATTCTTTCTTATTCAAGATGTATTTCAGGAGTTAAGTGCACCCAGTCACCTGAATATATTTCAGTTATCATATACATTACTAAAATAATTGAGATTTTTAAAAATTTCTAATTAGATTCTAGATTCATAGGATATCACTTGTTTTTTGTTTGTTTGCTAACTAGAAAATAATTTTGTAACTTCAACTTTAAAATTACTATGTATCTAGGTTTTTAGATATTTTGTGTATTTAACTTATATTCCCAGTTAAATCTTACTAAAAAAAGAAAAATACCATTAATTAAAATATACTATTAATAAATTACTAAAATGAACGTTCATTTAAATAATTTATTTCTATAATTAAAATGCACCCTGTTATATTCCCATGGAAAATCAATGTTAATTCATAAATAATCTAAAACTCACCATGAATTCCATATTGAATTGAAGCTATAAATTTTGTTGATTTTTTTAAGGAAAATTAAACTGCTGTAGTCATTTATTTTAGTTTAGCCAAATTTCTTTCTCTGAACTTTTCTACTTTTGACAAATTTATTATGGAGCCATATCTGTAGATCTGAACATATAATAACTAAAACAATTTTAGAAGTTCTAAGAAAGCAAGGATCAAAGAAACACTTCTCTGACTTTCATTTGTGTATGAAACATTTGGAAATCATTACTTTCAAACGAAATGTGCAGTCTTTGGTTCTATAAAATATAATGGTTTAACCTTTGGTATCTGAAAAGTATTTAGGAATTCCAGAGTAGATATATACTTTCCAATCCCTCAATAACAATGTAGACCTCTAACTAATACAAAATTAATTTCATGAGCAATGGACAACATTTTTCAGCTAAGAATCCTTTGCTTTTAGACAAATTATTTTGTACTAAATGTCAAAGGAAAACACAGTTATTATTTTAAAGAAGTAGAAATTTTTTTGCCTATATCTTATGCTTAATCATTGACTGTTTTTCATATGAATTCATAATAAACTTTTGAACTTTGCCTCCACTTACTATGAATCAGAATTCAGAACAAGAGGGGTTGATCTTCAACCCCACTGTAAACTCTGTCACAAAACACTAGAAGGACTTGCTTACAAGAAAATCCCTTAATACAGTCATACTGTGAGGTGACAATGTAGTCATAGTATTCCTGAGCACTTAAGGCCATATATACTTTAATACTTTTCCAAATGTGACTGTCTCTGATAATGTTAATGGATTCAGCACAGTTTAATATGTATGGGATGTACATTACTGCACATATTTTGGTTTTTCTTCTAGGTAAGGGAGCGACTGAGGGTTTCTTTAGAAAGAGTCTCTGCACTGGAAGAAGAACTAGCTGCTGCTAATCAGGAGGTAACATACCAAACTTTCTCCTCTTTTGAGGTGCAATAATGCTAACCTTATATCCCTTGTGTTTCACGTCACTTTTATTAAAACTGTCACAAAAAATAAATTACATTTGGTATATGCCACTGAACAAGGCCTGCTAAAACTAGTTGCCAGAGTCATGCTTTCTGATTTCTGGTGATTCAGATCTGTCACTAAGAGATGAAAGAAGAATTATCATGAGCTAGTGATATGAGAGCTAGTGAGGTGGGGATTTAGAAAGACTGCAGTCAGAATGCCGGGCCTTTTGGGAAGGAAAACACAGCTCCAAAACTGGAAAATATGTCAAATATCTGTTAAATTTTTAAAATGTTACAAATGAAGCATTGTGCCCATGCTTAGTGACATCATTGAATCCACTCTTTTCTCTCATTCATGACTCTAAGAAAGTATTTTATAGTCATCCATGGGATTTAAAGAGTTGTTTTTTCCTTAGAAGATTTAACTTCTTTGGTTATTTGTCTACAAATGAACTTGGGTCATTAGATAATATATAGATAGGTGAATAGGTGATAGATAGATAGATCTCAAATTAAATGTATATAGGGCACTAAAATAGCCCCATCTCTGTCTCTCTGTCTCTCTGCCTCTGTCTCTCTCTCCCTCTCCCAGATAATTTACAAGGCTACGTTTTTCAGAAGTTTATTCCAGGAATGCAAATGAGGATATTATTATTATTACTAAAACTATTTAGTAATAACTTCCTACTTTTAAATAATTTAGGAAGTGGGAGGCCAGTGTCACTAATTATAAGTCTTACCAAGAGATTCTTAACAAAGTAATATTTATATTTACATTTCACACGTAAACAAATACACATTTTCAACCATGCTAAAAATCTTGTCTGGTACAAACTCCCTAGTTTTTTAAAATACGCTAGGCTAATTAAATGAGCTTCTATAGGCTTTTGTTTGTCCTAGGTTCAACAATTTAAACTTCAGAAATGAATTTCCCACTCTCACAGATGGTTTTGGAGTTATCACCCTTTAACACTTTTCTTTATATAATCTCTCCCATGGAGACTTCATCCATTTCTCATCCATCCAAGGCTTCAATGATGACTCTGGTGAAAAAAAAAAAAAAATCTATAGCTCAAAGTCCATGCTCTTTTCTGAGCTCCACAAAAGATTGTAAACATTGGTTTTGCTTCTCCACAGGACTTTGCTTTGCTAATGTTTGTGTAAATTGTTCTCTGACACACGTGTTCAGCAGGGGTTAATCAAGGATTAAAAACCAGCTTAGGGTTTGATAAAGGGACTGTAACCACTTATAGGGACCAATTTTTCTAGTTTACACAAAGGTACCATATGTGCTGATGGGCCTGGATCTCCACTTCATTTTTCCTTGTGTCCCCTCAGATTCTCTATGGTACATTAAGGCAGTGAAATAATCAGTCTTCTTAAAAAGAATATGAGATAACTATATGTTCTGTTCTGAAAAGATCCAAAATGTTCTACTATACAAAAAGAAAAAAGTTGCAGAGAATGCTCCCAATTTTGCACAATTACAAGTAATAATAACACATTATTATAGGACTAGGAAAAATAAATTTGGGATATAAATACCAAACTGTTATTATTAGTTGTCTTTGGTGTTTGCAAATATGTACTATATATTTCTGTAGTGTGTGATTTTTTTAAATAAATTTTCATTATGCTTATAAAGAAATGACATGATAAAGATATTTTAGAGTCAGATGCCATTTTCCATATTAGATTATTCTATTGGTAAATTAATAATAATGATAGCTAATATTTACTGAGTGCTTTAAATCTCTAGGCTGTAGTCTAAGTGCACATATATCAGCAAAATGATACTGGAAGTTAGGTACTACTATTGTTTTACAAGTGAGCCCAGAGAGGTTATTTCTCTTAATGTACCACTGTTCTCTCCTACTTGAAAATGTGGTTATCTTTGAATTTATCTTAGCTCTATGTATTCAGGTGATTTCAAACCATACATTTAACTATGTCCACAGTCTACCCTACATCCATTTACTCTCAGCTTTTTCTATATACATTAATACTACCGTAATTCAGATCTTCATTATTCTCAACTGGGATATTACAGTATGTTTTCTGCTCTATGATTCTTCAGGGTTAAAACAGCTAAGCAAAGCTCCAATCATACTGATTATTTTTCATAATATTTTCTGACATGTAATATAATATAACATGCCATATTAATATACTACTAACAATAATATAATTTACATATTTATATATGTTAATAATATAATGGTATCTACTACTAGACCTGTAATATACTATTGAGCACCTCTTCAGTGGTCCTAACCTAAAAATCACACTTAATTCCTATTACCCCTACTGCTCTGAGTCATTCTAAGTTCTTATTAAGTTATAGTATTCACTTTTTTTTCTTTTTTCTTTATTTTTAACATCTTTATTGGAGTATAATTGCTTTAGGATGGTGTGTTAGTTTCTGCTGTACAACAAAGTGAATCAGTTATACATATACATATGTTCCCATATCTCTTCCCTCTTGCGTCTCCCTCCCTCCCACCCTCCCTATCCCACCCCTCTAGGTGGTCACAAACCACCTAGCTGATATCCCTGTGCCATGCGGCTGCTTCCCACTAGCTATCCCCCCTACATTTGGTAGTGTACATATGTCCCTGCCACTCTCTCACTTCGTCACAGCTTACCCTTCCCCCTCCCCATATCCTCAAGGCCATGCTCTAGTAGGTCTGTGTTTTATTCCCGTCCTACCCCTAGTCTCTTCATGACATTTTTTTTTCTTAGATTCCATATATATGTGTTGGCATACGGTATTTGTTTTTCTCCTTCTGACTTACTTCACTCTGTACAGACTCTCGGTCCATCCACCTCACTACAAATAATTTCGTTTCTTTTTATGCCTGAGTAATATTCCATTGTATATATGTGCCACATCTTCTTTATCCATTCATCTGTTGATGGACAGTTAGGTTGCTTCCATGTCCTGGCTATTGTAAATAGAGCTGCAATGAACATTGTGGTACATGACTCTTTTTGAATTATGGTTTTCACAGGGTATATGCCCAGTAGTGGGATTGCTGGGTCGTATGGTAGTTCTATTTTTAGTTTTTTAAGGAACCTCCATACTGTTCTCCATAGTGACTGTATCAATTTACATTCCCACCAGCAGTGCAAGAGTGTTCCCTTTTCTCCACACCCTCTCCAGCATTTATTGTTTCTAGATTTTTTGATGATGGCCATTCTGACCAGTGTGAGATGATATCTCCTTGTAGTTTGGATTTGCATTCCTCTAATGATTAATGATGTTGAGCATTCTTTCATGTGTTTGAAAGCAGCCAACATTCTTCCTGACTCTAAATCTTACTTATACTAATGTCTCTCTTGGAATGTCTCCACAACCCCAACTCATCCACTGAAATCATACTTTCCCATTTAAACTCAAGTTCAGACATCACCTTTTTAATGAAATCTTTTATGATTTCTTGCCAATAGTCATTGCTTCTTAGTTTAAATTGCTTAATCTCATTGCTTCAGCATTTATTATGACTGTTCAACAAGTATTAGAGTTAATTATATACCTGTCGAAGCCTAGGTTGCTAGTTCCCTGAGAAAGAGGGCTATGTCTTGCTCATTTGTGCTTATTTCACTCAGTACAGTGATATAAACCTTGTGATAAATATATATTTGTCAGATTGCATTGTATAGAGTTCATTCTACCTGGTGTTTTCACATTATTCCTTGGCTATCCCCTTAATAGATAGTTTGAACAACCTTAGGCATGCTCAATAAACAGCAATACATTTATCATATTATTAAATTAAGTTGTTTGTTATTTCAAAATGTAATTATCGAGCAACTACTATGTGCAGAAAATTCTGTGAGTCCCTGACAGGGAGAAATAGAAAGAAATAAAATAATTAATAAAGCATTATGCAAATGTTTATATAATTTGCACTCCAGTGATGGAGACAAACATAAACATATAAGTAAGATGTAAATTAGTACAGAACTAAATTCATATAAAATAGAGACACAAACAAAGTGCAAAAGAAAAGAGAAAAGGGTATTTATTCTAAACCAAAGTATCAAAGAAGGCTTCACCCTTGAAGGAAAACAATGATTTGGCTTCAAAACTGTGGAGAAACATTTCAAGCTGAGCAAACAGTATGATTAAGGAAACCTAAAATTGCCTGTTTTAGGGATAATGGATGATATTGTATTGGTAAGAATTAGGGTATGAAAAGATGTAGAAGAGGAGTGTAGAGAGTTGATAGGATGCAGATCCTAGCGAACCCTGAATGCCATGTTCAGAGTTTGGAATTTATACTTTATAAAATGAGAAAGCTCTGAAGGTGTAGTTTTGCTTTTGTTTTGTAGTTTTTTTGGTTTTAGTTTTGGTTTTGGTTTTGGTAAAGTGAAATCCACTGAAAGTATGTTCTTTTTTTTTCTTTTTGCAAACTGTGGGGTTGGGTGGAGCAGAGCTGGAAAGTTGACAGTCTGATATGGCTAGCTGACATAGTCATCTGATATGTGATTTTGATAATGATACATCAATTCAACAGACATTTATTAAGCATTTTCTGTTTGCCAGTCATTGCATTAAGTACTGGGTATAAATATATTGATAAACTAAGATATTAATAAAGTAACAATTCTCTCAAGTCTGTTATGGAAGGTAAACATGGTAAAAAGTAACTATAATAATAAGTTACTATTTAAAGGATCCAGAATTTCAGTTTGGGAAGATGTGACAATTTCTGAAGTTGAATGGCAGTTATGGTTGCATAACAATGTGAACGTACTTATTGCCACTTAGCTGTACACTTAAAATGGTTAAAATGGTAAATTTTATATTATATACCTTTTATCACAATAAAATGTAATTACAATACAATAAGACTAAAGTGAAAATGAAAGTACAAGCTTTAGTAGTATTACAAAGGAGAGTAATTAACTGTATGGGCATGAATGAGGAAAAGCAGATGGTGTTACAAAAATCTTCCTAGAAAATTCCTGCAATTTGCAACCACATGGATGAGGATGAACTTTGAGGGCATCAGGCTAAGTGAAATAAGTTAGACAAAGAAAGACAAATACTGTGTGATCTTATTTATATACAGATTCTAAAAATGTCAAACACAAAGAAACAGAGTAGATTGGTTGCCGGAGGCTGGGGTGTGGGGGAAATGGGGAGATGTTTGTCAAAGAATATAAACTTTCTGTTATAAAATGAATAAAATTAGGGGATCTAATGTACGGTATGGGCACTATAGTTAACAACACTGTAGAGTATACTTGAAATTTACTAAGACAGTAGGTCATAAATATTCTCACCACACACACACACGCACACGTGCACACACACACACACACAAATAGTAACCATGGGGATGAATTGGGAGATTGAGATTGACATATATACACTAATATGTATAAAATAACTAATAAGAACCTGCTGTATAAAAAAATTAAATTTAATTTAAAAATATGGTAACTGTGAGGTAATAGGTATGTTAGTTAACCTTATAGTGGTAATCATTTCAAAATATATACATATATCTAATATTCACATTGTATACCTTAAACTAACACATATTATTTGTCAATTATATCTCAATAAAACTGGAAAAAAAATTTAAACTCTTCCTAGAGGAAAAACGTTACCTAGAATTTGAAGGGTGACTACAAAGAGCTTGTCAGATGGAGTTGGAGGAAAAAAAGGGAAGCAGGCAGTAATAGAGATGGGGACGAGGATGCAGAGACAGGCAAATCTGAGTTAAGGATGCCTAGAGCCTGGGCTTCATCCTGTAGACAATGATGAGTCAGCAAAGGGTTTTTAAAAGGGAAGAAATATAACCAGAGTTTTAAGTTTGCATACCAGTGTATAAAAATTAAAGATGAAAAAATATATATACTAATCAAGGTACTGTGTTTATAGTTCAGATTTTTAAAAATCACTACTGTTTCTTGAAAGAAAGGGCTAGTGTTGCCAAATACAGAACTTGAACAGAGCACTTGAACTTGAACAATCTGGCATTTCTTATGTTCTTTTAGTAATGGGAAATACAGATATAAATGAAAGAATCAAAACAATATTGTAAATACATATATATACATAATGAAAATTTGCTTTCATTTTATGCCTCTTTGAATAGCCCTGCAAGGCAGATTGTACTGTTAACACTGAATACATTTTCCAGGCCATTGTCCTAAAAAAGAGAGTCCAGATTATTTAGACAGAGAAAATACAATCAAGCCTTTATTTCTTGCAGAATATTTTTGTTACTGCTTAAAATTAGAAAACTACAAAAAATGTACAATAAAAGGAAATGCATAGGAATAAATAGATTACATTCTAACAATGTGTTCTCCTTTAGCAGAAGCCCATATGCTTTTTTAATTATTTAATTAAACCAGACAAAATGGATTATTCAGAAGCTACAGTAAATATTCAATTGACAGACTAATTTTCAGTGAACACACAGCTGTACTTATTTTAAAAGCTTTTCTGCATGATTGTATTATATATAAAAAGAACTGGCACATTTAGTTGTAGACTGAACTATATTTTTATGTTGCTTTCATTCTTTGTTTTTTTTTTATTCCAACCACTGAATTTACCAACTTTCAATTTGAATTTTCTTAAGGAAATTAGCATTTCATGTTACCTCATCTACAACTAGCCTTATTCCTGAAGTCTAATTTCCTAAGGAAAAATTAAAGAACTTTATGGGCAAATGAGGTATCATTTGTATTCAGAAGAATATTGGATCAAGATGGTGAGGGGAGCTAGAGGCAGCAGATTCACATTTTGGGGGTTTATAGGACCATGGAATACAGCCATTGTTTTAAATACATTATGCATTTAGTCATCACAACAGTCTTTTGAGTTGAGTTAAGAACCAGTACTCTGTTGAATCCATGGAAATGAATGGAAATATGGAAAAGTTAAATAGATACAGGCAAAGGTGGAACCTACTGCCAAAAGCAAATAAAAGGCAGGGAAGGAGCAACGAGAGATGTTATGTGAGACTCAAGTGAGTCAAGAGTCCTTGAAGCAAAGAAATGATAGAAAGAGGGGGAGAGAGAGAGAGAGAGAGTTTTAAGTGTAGGGATTGGATGTGGTCGACAGTATTAAATGTCTCATGAAGGCATGTAGGAGTATGTCTAATATGAGGTGATTAGATTTACAATTAGGTCACTGAAAATGTTTGCAAAGACAGTTTTAGTAAACTATAATGGAAGGAGAATAGCTGTGATGAAAAGAATTTGAGTCAATTAGAAGTCTAAAACTGGGAGACAGTGAGGAATACTCATTTGAGAAGTTTGGCAATGAAGGAGAAAGGAGGCTAAAAGCTAAATAATTAGGCAATATTGAGAGACAGCCTGTTGAAAATGCTTACAGCCAATGCAAAGGAAGAAGAGACAAAGGAGAGGGGATTATTGATGGACAACACAGAAGAGGATAAGTGTGGTTTGGAGATCAATGGCAAGTAGTGGAACTCCTTCCTCTGAGAAATGCAGTAAGGAGAACAGAATGTGTAGTAGAGACATGAATGAATATTTTGATTTGGAGAGGAAAGAAGACACAGCAATTTTATCAGAGTCTTCCCAAGGAACTGGGTTATCTGCTAAGGGAAGTGGAAACAGAGTTACTTTAATGAGTTTAAGGAGACTGAGAATGCGATAATGTAGAATATGGCAAAGAGTCACTAAGACTAAGCAAGGACATTTTAGGGTAGGATGGTAGACCCAGAGGAAGTTCTCATTACATTACCCTGGCAAATTAAATAAAGCCAGTTTCCAGAGAACTTATGACCTGAAGCAACATGGATTCACCGTGGTATTTCCTTATCTAATCTATGAAGTTCTGTTATTCATCATAATTTGAAAGGAAGAGATACAAAGTTGAAACTAAAGTTGTCTCAGATGACATTAGTCCAGAGGTAAAGTGTTTCCCTAAACTTGACAGGGGTAAAAATCAGGAAGCTTCTGAAATCCATGAGCAACTCTATATTTAAATAGTTAGAAAGATGTTTGATAAAGATGATCCATAAAAACACGTGGAAAGTGGAAAAGTTGTTGAGCAGTAATTATTAGAAAAATTTGCCTTGGGGGAACTGATAGCAATACTCACCTAAATGTATAGGATCACTTATTTGCAGAATTAATGAAATGACCAAGTAATTTTTTTCTTCAAATTAAGACTGTCATATCTGTCAGTGGGAAATTCCAGATGTAGAAAAAGACACCACTGAAAAAAATTCTTAATTATTTCAGAACCTTAAAATTGATAATTATTTATCTTGATAGACCCTTTGCCAGTTACTCATTTTTTGGTTCTTTTAATTCTGTTTCTTTCCTGTTCTATATAGAAGCAGATTTAATACCTTATGTCTCTCACTGCCTTTAAAAAATGATTAATCTTATAACGGCTTTCTAATTTCCTGCATGTTTATGTATACCACACATCCTAATTCAGCTGATTAATTTAGTTTCATCATTAGTAACTGTATGAAACTGTTTTCATTATTAGTAAATTCCATGACCAACTGTGAATTAACATTCTAACAGAAAGTCAAATATGTTTTGTGCTTTATTAACATTGAAGCAAGTCACCATGGCTCAATTTAACAAAAAATAGTATTTTTTAAAATGATGACAGTGTTTGCATAAGGTAAGGGCATCCTTGCAGCTCCAAACTTACATCCCTTGAAGACAATGAAATATTCTTTATGAGTCTCCAATAAAGCCAAAATGTTACGAGTCTCCAATAAAGTTACAAGTCTCCAAAATGTTACGAGTTTCCAATAAAGCCACTTATTGAGAACCTACTCTTCCTGTTGGAGTTGTATCATTTGGGGTTAGAAAATTATATAGTTCTTAATTGATTTTGTTTAATGGAAGAGTTTAATCATAGTTGAATGATGTCCTTTTTTGCTTTATATTGATAAACTCGAAGTTTCAACATTGTCAAACCCATAGTTATTTACAAAGGCCTAAGTTTCCTCATTATACCTCTAGATGTTTCTTTACAATGATAGTGCCTTATAAAGATAAATGTAGAAACTGTAAGTTACCCAAATTATTATCATCAATAGAAAAATGTCTTCTTTGCTATTGATAATTGTACTGTTCCAGTACAAAGAATCTTTCCCAAATTGAAAGAAATCAAGACATCTTATGACAGTGTATGTTAAAACTCAACAGTGAAAAGAGAGCTAAAGAAGTTGCTGTTTGCTACTTCCACTGTTTTTACTATTTCCAAGACCTCTATGAAGCAATTGTTTAAAATATAGTTTAAAATTGTCTCCTGTTGTTTATGAGACTTTTGAAGTCTGTTCGTAAGTCTTTTCAAACTCTCCTGTTTGGGTTAGAATCTTGTCTTTAACGAAAGTATAAGGTTTGTTTTTCTTGTGATGGCAGACTTGGTTGTTTTATCTTTGCACATGGAGATCATGAACTGTTTTTTTCTCTTTCTGTTAATAGCAAGATCATGCTTGATATTAATACTTTGATCATAAGCATCACAATTGATTATTTTACACATGTGTTTATTAGAGTATTCTTATTAATTTTAAAGCTAAATATTTGAGAGATTACTTATCTTTTAAAAAATGTAAGTGGAGTACTGGAATTTAGTGAGATACAAGGCACAAAGTAAAAATAAAAAAGAATATTAAATTCAAGTCAAAAGATTTCAGTTTGAGTTGACTCCTATATCTATCACTTACTGATTCTATAATCCCTGGCGATTTATTTAACCTCTCTGCACCTCAGCTTTTTCATCTGTGAAATGGAATATTAATAAATTTTGGACTAGCCTATCTTTCAAAGAAGTCATGATGTTTAGATAAAATAATATACAAGGAAACCCTTTGTAAACTTGAAGTACTAAAGTTGTATTGCTATTATTACGTTCAAAAGGTGAATATCAGGTAGTTATTAGTTAAATAGATGAAAACTCTCTTCTGTTGACAATTCAAACATGCTGATAAAATAACAGTACTTTATTTTATACTCAGAACAAAATCTCCTTTTATTAAAGGAACAAAAACCTTATTGCTCATAGGATGATTCTGTAGCACACACACTTTATAAATGACTTTGCAATTCACTCCTTTATGCAGCTTGTAAAAATAATAGCATCTACAAATTTGAGGGAGACTATTGTGTGCCTGGCACTATGCTAAGCACTATACATATCCCCCAACAGACACACACACACACACACACACACACACACACACACACACACACTTTTCAGTTAATCATCACAATGAACATCTGAAAGAACTGTAATTATTACTAGCATTTTGAAACTGAGGCTTCAAAGAACTAGGTCAATTGTTTTGCATGTTATCACTAGTCAGTAGCAATCCAAGTCCAGGATATCAGACTCCAAATTTGAGTGTTTAACAGTAGGCACAAGGCTGCCTGGCCTTTCTCTTAATAACAAACTTTCTTTATGTATGAAAACTGTGTTTCCAAATCCACAGTTTACCTTTTACCAGTTATTTAAATTCATTATGACATCTTTATATTTGTTGTATTTCTGTGGATTACTTCAAGGATCATAGCTTCACTATATTGACAGAAAGATAAAATAGCCATTAATTAATGACACATTAAATCAATTAGTTAAATTAACCTGCATTTCAACTGCCGTATATTGGGTTGAAATTAAACACTTAACTCTACAGAAAAGATACATTAAAACATCTAGATGCTATTTGCTGTTATTTGGATAAATTCAATTACTGGATTTTAAACTTTGCATCTAAATGTTTTCCCTTGGTGTAGACTTCGCAGTGACGCTGCCTAAAGTCCTGAAATAAACAGCGTGATAGCATTGTATTAGTCCGTATTTTCTACACTCGCAGTGTAGAAAATGTGAGACCTCGAGTTCTACTAAACAATACCAGAGGATTTCGGCAGCACTTCTCTGTTCCCATTTCATTTGGGCAGGGAAGAACAATGGATCTCAAGTGTTGAGAAATTTGGAAGTTCCAAATAGGTGAGCTTTGGGGATGCTAAAAGGAAATGTATGGACAAAAAAGATGCACAAATTGCTTTAATCTGTTTTGTGTATGTGAGTGTGTGTGTAATTAGTAACTTGACTGCTCATGATTTTACTTTTTAAAAAGTTGATAGCAGAAAACATCACAAATTTGATCAGCTTGTATTTACCATATGCTATTTATTTGTTTTAGTCTTTGGGGCTGCTAAAACAAACTATTATAGACTGGGTGACTTAGACAACCAACATTTATCTCTCACAGTTCTGGAGGCTGGGTAATCAAAGATCAAGGAACTAACAAATTTGGTGTCTGATAAGAACTTGCTTCCTGGTTCATCGATGGTGCCTTCTTACTGTGTACTCACATGGCAGCATGAATGAGAGAGCCCTCTGGGGTCTCTTTTATAAGGGCACTAAAACCCACTAAATGTGGACTCCACCCTCATGACCTAGTCATCTCCCAGAGACCCCACCTCCTACAACTGTCACACTGGGGGTTATGATTTAAGATATGAATTTGGCAGAGGGGGACATAAACATTCAATCCATAACACCATTACCAGCATTTAGCCAAACTACGAAGCTCCAGGGCACAGTCATTCGCAAGACTGACCTCACTTCTGACACCAGCTGCAAGTTCATGGGGCTCCCAGATCCATTCTTAGTTTTGATAATTCACTAGAAAGACAGAACTCACTGAAAACTATTACATTTACAGTTATAGCTTATTACAGGGCAATGATACAGATCAAGATTAGCCAAGGAAAGAAACACACAGGGCAGAGTCTGGGCGGGTTCCAAATGCTAAATTTACATTGTTCACAGGATGCCTTACCTTCCTTGAATTGATGTGAGGTCATTCTCCAACCTGGGAAGTTCACTCAAGCTTTGACTGTCCAGAGTTTTTATTGAGTTTTATTTTATTCATTACATAAGCATAATTGATTGTTTGATTGTCCATGTGGTTGATCTCAGCCTCTAGATCGAGACACAAAGACTCCTAAATCATATGGTTGGTCTTTCTGACATTACCAGTCCCAATTTAAGACTATTAAGTGTGACCAGCCCCATCCTAAGATCCACCATAATTAGACCTCACCCTAAACGAAAACATTCATATCAGGTATGATGCAGATTACCTCCAAAAGCTGAAGGCAAAGGCCTGACCTCTCTTCAGGCAAAGCCAAATTCTTTACTGCAGAGCTACAGATCATCTTAACTGGCTATCCTAACTGAAGATTTTTTAATGAACATTTAGTGTTAATAATATATCCTTATTTAATAACATGCTGATAAAGTCAATATGTTACTTTCCACTCAGAAAACACTGTAATGGGAGATATGGAGGAACAAAACCTATAGGTGGAATCAGAATATGTGTGGAGGACGTTTTAAAAAAATCAATTAACAAGAGAGAAAGTGAGAAAGGGAGAGAGAGAGAGCAAGAAAGAGAGAGAGGGAGAGACGTGTGGAAGGGAGTGGGAGAAAGAAAAATACAGTTTTCTTAAGAGAAAATTGCAATACAGTTATATTATAGTGTCAGAAATATTTTGGGGGCACCTACTGTTTTGGGACACTGGGCCGGGTCAGGCACTTAAGTGTTGTGTTTTCACAGGCTTCTAGGCAGTTTCAGTCATTTACCTCTCTTCACCTTCAGGTTTATGGATTCCCACATTATGAGATAATTGCTGTTATTAACAGAGAGAATTTATTGAGCTCCTGCTAATGTCTCATCACCTTATAAGGCAGAATATACTGTCACTATTTTAAAGATGCAGAAAGCATGGTTCTAAAGCTTGAAGTAACTCACCTGAAATACACAGCTAGTAAATAATTGAGCAACTGCTCTTTTGTTGATTCTATTCATTTCTTCAGACCCCTACTTTTAAAAACTCTTCACAAGGTATTGATTATTTCCCACTGATTCACAGAGGTATAGCTATTTTCTATCCAAGGAATTGGATGGATTTGCACTCTCACTGATGTTTCTGTTGTATCAAGAACAAAAGGACAGGGAAGGAAAATAAGTTAATATTTCAAAATTAGAAAAAGAAATCTACTGATATCCTTTTTAAAAATTATTCTTTCTGATACACAGAAGCCTCTCGTAAAGAGGAGAAATAGAAAGGTTGTCCACCCTAGTGCACTAGTTCTCTATCTTGGCTGTACACCTGCCTCACCTGTAGAGCATCTGAAAAATAAAAATGTATCCAGAAATTCTGATTCATTGTTAGCATGAGTCCTGGCCATCTGCACTTAAAAAAATTATATAGTTTGATTCTGATTTGAGCCTATAGTTGAGATCTATAGTAGAGAAAAATCATGGGCTTTGAAGCAGACATACATAGGTTTGACTCAGTCTGCCATTTACAAGCTATGTGACTTTTACAAATAGTATCATTTTATGGAAAAGGAAAAAGGCACAGAGAAGGTAAATAACTTAAGTTCATACTGTCAGAAAGTGGTAGAACCAGAATTCTAGTTCATAGTTCATGATCTTAATCAGTACTCTGTAAAATCTATTGGACATGTACCAGGTACTTTTTGGGTCTTGAGGACATACCAGTAACCAAGTAAGAAGTAACTCCCCGCCCTCAAAGAGCTTATGTTAGAAATTTTTGATTTAAAATGAATTTTAGGTAGAGAAAAATTCTATAAAACAAGTTACACAGAGCAATGGATAGAAAGCACTGCAAATATAATCCACACTTATTTTTAGGTTTTTTTCTGTGTTCTCTCAGTTCTTACTTTTGTAATATTAACCAATGTCATCTAAAACATTCTTATTTAGGCGTGAATTTAGCAAAGAGCATGTGAAAAAAACATATCTACTTCATCAGGTAATTGCATTTCAGGGATAATTTATTCTATGTTTCTACTTATTTAAGTGAAATTGGAAATAATGTATGAAAGTGAATAGAGAGAATAAGTCTAAAAATCAGGAAGTAGAGTTATAATTCTGACTTGCACTGAGTCCATTTGAACAGTTTATAAAGAAAAAGATGGACGTGTGCCACTATACCAACGATCAGCAGACTTCTTTAGAGGGCCAACTAGTAAATACTTTAGGCTCTGTGGGCTAGAAACTCTTTACCACAACTACTCTACCATTATAGAGCAAAAGCAATCAGACAATTATGTAAATAAACGAGCTTGGCCCTGTTCCAGTAAAAACCTACTTATGAACAATGGACATTGAATTTCTTTTAACTTGTATGTATTACAAAGTATTATCCTCTTTTGATTTTTTTCAACCATTCAAAATGTGAAAACCTTTTTTATCTTGTGGGCCCGACAAAAATAGGCAGCCTGGAGGATGTAGTTGGCCACCCCTGCACTACATGATCACTTAGGTCATGTCCTAGAGGCTTACTCTCTCACAGCCTTCAGCAGCCTTTCATGGGGCTGCTGCCTCTACCTGCGATACAGCAATAGCAAGAAAAAATTCTCTGTACTTGAAGACTTCACATGCATTGGTCCCCAAACTGAAGGGTGTATAATGGTCACCTGGAAGAATATTAAAATGCAGATTCCATTTTAACGAAATCTGCATTTTAAGGAAGCATCACGATGATGTTGAACTGCTAATAAGAATCTTGATCTAAATATAACATAAATATAGGACATGGAATCCATAAACTGCAGATTACAACACAGTGAGATATGTATCACAATAGAAAGGAGGCAAAAATATGAAATGTTCTATGAGAAGTGGATAGTAAGAAGCAGTCAGAAGTTAGTGTGGGCAAGTGGAGAGAAAGTGGCAAGTACAAAACCATCATTCTATCTAGACTATTCAGTTGGGTGCTGTGAATATATTCTGCCCTGGCTGGTGACAAGAAAGGAAAGGAGTAAGCATTCTCCAAACAGGAGCCATAACCACCATCCCTGGGTATTTACTTTCCCCCTAAATGGTTCTGCTCTTTGCTAGCTCTGTGACTACAGGCAATTTTCTTATAACCTCTTTGCGTAAATTACCTCAACTCTAACAGAATTTACCTCATCAGTTTGTTGTAAGCGTTAAATGACTTAATACACTGTCGACTGAAAAAAATGCACAAGGTGAGAGTTGTGAGTTAGGTTTTATTTGAGGCAAAATGAGGACTATAGCCCAGGAGATAGCATTTCAGATAACTCTAAGAAACTGCTCCAAAGAGGTAGGCGGGAAGGTCAATATATATGTGATTTTGGTAAAGGGGGAGTACCTGCAATCAAGTACATATTTTTTACAGAAGTTTTCTGCTAGTTTCATGAAGGTTACTGCTAGTCACAAGGAGCAGATATCACCATGAAGGATTTTAGTGCTTTTCTAAATATGAGGAGGTACAAGAATTGGGCTCATAAAATCTTCTCCTGAAAATATCTAACGATCTGAAGACCTGTTCTGCCATTTTTTCCCAGAGCACAGAGTGCCTCATTCCTAATCTCCACCCTGAACTCCTTTCAGGGGGTGTTGAAGGTCAGCAGCTGCAGTGGTTCATAACTTAATCTTCGTAGAGGTAGATGCCAAGTGTCGATGGCAAGTGTCAATTTGTAGGTGACACATGTAGAGTGCTTAAAACTGCTTGGCACGAAGTATCTTTCAGTAAATATTATTGTTATTGATGTTGATGTTGATCTTTTTAGCCATGGTACTGTTGGACTCCTTAATAAGATGATTGAACTGAGATCTGGAGAGGTGGAGTGTGTGTCCACAGTGGGACTGACCAGGTGACAATTTACTAGGGATGGGAAGAGGCTTACCATTCATTCTCTGTAAATTTCATTTTCTTCACCCATAAAAATAAGGTATAAAGACCACATAAGTTGTGGACCCGTCCCATTCTGGCATTTTCTAATACGTACACATTTTAAAATCACATAAAAATAAAACTGAAATGCGTGCAAACGAATATAATGCAAGATTATTACCTTTAGAACCCAAGGAAATGGATTACTTTAAAAAGAACTGTTCAGAATAATGGGTTTAGTATGCTGCTTTTGTGATTTCTAAGGAAGGAACTAAATGGATAAAGCCTTTTTATTGCCCTGGCTTGCTTTTTTATAAGCAAGGATGAGTAATGGATATTGTTTCTGCCTTCTACATTTTCTCAAGTACTTTCAAGCACTTTGAAATACTTTTCTTTCCCTTAAGACTCTTTTCCTTAGCATAACAGAGATAAACGGAATTGCTCCAGGACACAGCCTATAATTTTGTCACTTCTGCCCTGATTGGAGGAAAACAACAACAACAAAAAACCTCAACTGTGAACTTACAGTATTAGCCCTGCCTGGCTGAGGAGGTCAAATTTCATAGTGCTGAAAGAATAGTATAGTCCATCTCCAAAGAGATTTATTTTATTTTTTTCATAGGCTTGTTGGCCAGTTTGATTTTTTAAGCATTATTGAGGTATAATTAATACATAAAAAGTGTACTTATTTAAAGTATACATTTTGATGAGTTTGGACATAGGCATACACTCATGATGCCATCACCACAGCCAAAGTAATAAACATAC
Organism: Kogia breviceps; assembly: GCF_026419965.1. Classification (NCBI taxonomy): domain Eukaryota; kingdom Metazoa; phylum Chordata; class Mammalia; order Artiodactyla; family Physeteridae; genus Kogia; species Kogia breviceps. The sequence goes on along the minus strand of NC_081321.1, from coordinate 66,931,003 downwards.
GTATCACCTCCAAAAAAGGTCCTTGTGTTCTTTTGTTGGTTTTGTTTGGCTTTTGTTTTTGTAATTGTCATAAGAACACTTAGATGAGACCTATCCTCCATTAAAAATTATTGAAAGAAAACAATTTAGGCGATACAAACCAGCTTTATTTAACACGTTGTGAAGCGTACAGTCTCTTTTCAGAAAACTGCAAAATGGGATGGAAGGCAAGAAGCTTTTATAAGGTAGAGAATAAAGAACAAGGAAGAGAAAAATAGAAAATATATGATTGGGTGGGCCCACACTGTTCGCCTTGTTAGGGGTGGGAAGGCCCAGAGTTGGCTTGGTGTTTGGATTGACTGACTGGATATGCTGCTTTTCTGGTGAAGAAGAGCATTTACAAGGACAGAGTTACCTAAGTTACCTAAGGTCTGGTTTGCTGATGTGGGTCCATCTCAGACCTAGAAGGTGATTTCAGCTCCTAACATATGTTAAAGTGTATAATACCATATTGTTAATTATAGGCACTATATTGTACAGCAGATCTCTAGAACTGATTCATCGTGCATAACTGAAACTTTATATCCATTGAGCAACAACTCCCCACTCTCCCCTGCCCCTAACCCCCAGAATGCACCATATATCTTTTCTGATCTCTATAGCTAAGCAGGGTCCAAGCCTGGTTAGTACTCAGATCACAGAGATGAATTTTAATGTGATGTTTTAAAGGATTCAAATATATGTTGATGGAAATATAGCACCTTTGGATTACTAAAACAGAATGTTCATTCTAAAACATCCCAAATTTCCTGACAGCAGATGGACTGCAGTTGAATGAACAGATGACAGAGATGTGATTAATATTATGTAGACCTACCTTTATTAATTTAATAGTCAGTATTTGCTTGATGAATTTAATACTACTTTGTATACATGAAATAACTAAAGAAGAAACTTTTATTCATGTCAGCATAATTTATAAAAGAGTAAATCTTGAGACTTTTGAAGACACTCTTTGTCACAGAGCGTACCTGCTACTCTATAAACGTAAGTTCTCATTGGACTATTCAGTTTGCTGTGACCCTCTTCTCAGCATAACTCGGTCTCCTCATTTTGCTTTTCTTTTTTGTTTATTTGGAGGAGAAGGGTTATGTGTAGTCAGTTGTCCCTCTTCCTTTAGCCCAAACCAAATTAACATATTTTGATACTTCTGACTTTAGAGAGTAAGGGACCTAGTGGTAGTGACTGTAGGGAACAAAAAGAAGTAAGCCTTTGTTCTATGTCAAGAAGTACTTTATCATAATCAATACCTATAGTAAGTCCTATTTGCTTTTTTCATTGTGAGACAAGTGTTCAAAGATAAACTGAGGAATATTAAAAATTTGTAAGAGTTTATTTGAAAATAAAAAATCAAATCGAGCAATGCCAAACCAGAAGTGGTCAGGAGTGCTCCACCATAGGAGCCAGGGGAAACCCTCAGAAATAGTGCAGGAGCAAAGAAGAGAAATTATTTGATTGGCTATAGCTTAAATCCTAACTGGCTGTTTGTGATCGGTTATCCTAAGCGTTTGGTCGTGTAATCTTGAGGCGTCACAGGCTTAGATTTTCGTTTGCTTCTGTAGGTCGCTTTGGCATTAGAGCCACCTCAATCTAATGGCCTCCTTTTAAAATTAAACTATTTTTAAATTAGGATTCTGCTGTCTTCTTTAGGGAGGGAAGCTATTAGCAATGGCATCTTCCAGGGTGATGGAGATTGCAATGTACTTTTTCCATGACATTCAAAACTTTCAACTAAATTGCTGCCACCATTCTCAGCACTCAACACTGAATTATTGCAGTTGTTTACATGTGGTGTTGCACTTCTCAGTGTCATTTGTTTACCTCAATGAATATTTTCCACCCCTCCTCATTTATTTATTTGCTTATTTATATTTTCAACTGAGGCTTGCTTTCTTGCAGTGAAAAATAAAATTTGTTCAGTATATGTTTTTCTATTATTGACACTTTGGGAAAACTCTTTAGGACTTCTTTTTTTTCTTTTGTTCTCTGGATTAATTCCTCTACTTTCCCACAGTAACAGCTTCCTTGACCATTTTTATTACTATTCTTTCATCTAATGCCATTCTTAGCTGCTACTCTACTACAATAGCAGTACTGTGCCTTAACAAAATCCACTAATACTGTCCAATTTAAGTTGTTTTGTATTTTCGGAAGCCATTTATATGCTTCTAATGACAACGCCAGCATTTGATTTTATTATCGTTTTAAATATTAAATAATTATTTGAATAGTGGAAATAAATAAAAATAAAGAGTAACCAAGTATCAGAAAAATGTAATGACTGAAATACCGATTAGATGAAAAGGATAGCGATAGTTTGATAGAGAGTTGTAATTTAGATCAGAATTACATATCAATAACTATACTAAAATACAGCTATTGTTGAAATTACTATTGTTGAATGTTATAGTTAACATTGGAAATAGAAATCATAATCATTCACTGTAAAAACAAATCTATCTAAGGAAACATTTGAAATTTTATTGTTCTTTCAACCATTGTCTTAAACTTAAAACTAAAAATAACAGTTTTTGGGCTTCCCTGGTGGCGCAGTGGTTGAGAATCCGCCTGCCGATGCAGGGGACACGGGTTCGTGCCCCGGTCTGGGAAGATCCCACATGCCGCGGAGCGGCTGGGCCCGTGAGCCATGGCCGCTGAGCCTGCGCGTCCGGAGCCTGTGCTCCGCAACGGGAGAGGCCACAACAGTGAGGCCCGCATACCACAAAAAAATAAATAAATAAAAAATAAATAAAAATAACAGTTTTGCATGACAGTTGCTGTTTTAAGAATGGTCTTAAAAATCTTTAATATTATCTTAAAAGAATTTTTTCATCATTAAAAACTAAATAAGCTTAGATTCCTTAGTCATACAAGGTATCTTTGTGTTTTTAGATATAAGCAGATATAAAATTTGGAAATAGCCAAATTGCATGTACTGTTTGTGTACTGTCTTTTTCATCAAAGCATCACCAGAAACTTACTGGTGATGTGCATTTAAATTTTAATATCCAGTCAGTTCATCTAATGGGAATTGGAAAGGCTGGTCAGCCAAAGTGGAGGAGGTTAAAAATAAAAGTATGTAGTATGTTCTAATTAATTCAATAATTATTTATTGACTGAATAGTATAGTGGTAAAAATTCTAAGCAACCACCAAATTAAACTATACTTCCCACCTCCAAGCTATTTGGTCATTCATTAGGATAAATGGATTCATTCTTTAAATCATTAATTAAATAACTATTTTTTAAACTTGACAAGAGGTGAATCCTCACAATAAAAACCTCTGATTCCCATCTCAAGACAATTTGATTGTTCATTGGATCAGTTACATTTCACAAGTTTTCAGTCTATCCATTCTCACTGAAAAACAATGAAAGTTAATGTTACACATGAACTGATCAAACTGCATTGGACTACATGAAGTTGCTTTTCACTGGTTTTAATATGCTTCAGTGATGCTTATAAATCTTATGTCCAAAAGCCAGAGCTGGAAAGTGAAATTGCTATTTTCTTAGTATCCTTAGTTCTGTTTGAATAAGTGTCTCAATCTTTTTGGTTTCCCAATTAATATATAACAACACAAATCCAAACTATTGTGTCTGGAGAGTTGAGTTGCTTAAGTGTAAATTGTAAATCCCTGCTGTTCTACTAGTTGCTTTGTCTTTGTTTTTTTCATGTTGCAACCTCAGTGTAATCTAAGTCTGGAGTTCAGCTAAATTAGAATAAATTATCTGTATAGAAGCAAATTATGTGTTGGTGTACTGAGACTTCTGTAAGTCTCACTCTTGGAATTGTTAATTGAGTTTGGGGTAAAAATAGATGAAAAGAATCTTCTTAATTAGATGTGGGCACTGTCTGGAAGTTGTTGTTAAATACGTAAAGGCAAATATGAATTTTAAAACATCAGAATGAAGATCCCTGGAGAATTAGCATGAGTATGGTAGACATGATTTATTTTTAAAAGTAGCTGGGAAATTTTCATGGTAAACTGAAATGCCTGTGCCACAAAAGAGTTATAAATAAAAATGATAAATAATGTAAACAGCATGATTTCTATTCCTAAAAATAATTGAAGACATCTTCTGTGTCTAAATTGTTTTGCCAAATCAGGGCAGGTAAATTCCCCTGCTATCAGACCACAGAACTGTAGTCCTGACCTAGATAAATATTTGGATTGTGTATGCAGTGAATCATTTCATTAATTTTCAAAAGGCATTATAGCATAATGCTTAAAAACCATCCATTTTGAAGGTATCATACCTGGATTGGAAACCTTTGTTGTATCTTTTTCTGTATGACCTCAAGTATATTATTTACGCCCTTTATGTTAGTTCTCGTACTTATAAAATAAAAATAATACCCAGTTTATAATGTTACTGGGAAGATTAAATGAAATAATGTACGTAAATTGCTTTGCATGTATGTGGCATATAATGGATGTTCAACATAGAGCAACTATTATTATTGCTAGCAGCTCTTAATTATACATTTAATTTCTAAACTCTTATTCCTTATTTGTCTTCCTTCCTTATCCAACTTCAGGGAAATGTCTCGTACATTGACATTTCAAAAAGATGAGGAAGAGGAAAAGAAGTGAAAATTAAATTAATTTACATTGCTTTTCTGTTTCCACTTTAAGAATTTTGTTGGCAGAAACAAATTTCTAGATACCCTTGGAATTCCACTTTCCATCTAATGTCAATCTATCTTAAGTCTAAAGCATATAAACACAGTGCGTACTTCAGTGTACCTCAGTCATATTACCTAGGCTACAATACACTTGTAAGTGTTTTTTTAAATATTTTAAGACGCAATGAAATTGCCTATTACTTTATATTTATAGAGTGTCTCTTGTAGATTTTCTTTAAGCTGCCCTTCCATGATCCTACCCCTATCCTCCTTTACAGTTATCTGTGCCTTCTACTTCGCCTCCTCACACTGAGAGTTGTGAATATCCTACAAGGCTATGTCACTATTTCTTGTTCTTTTCTTTCTGTATTTCCCCGGTGAGCTCTTCCATGCCCAGGGCTCCTTTTAAACCTTGAATCATGTAATATGAACTTTAGGAAAGACTTCAAGTTCATATGGTCTTTTATGTGGATAACTAATTTGCTTCTCCATGTATACATTCTCAAGTATTTTTCCATCCAATTTTTCCAACTCCCTATAGGACTTTTCCATTCATACAGTCTGCTGTCCTTCAATACTCCATAAATGTTTCTAGAGTGCTTTCTACTTGTCAGAGACTTTACTAAGAACTAGGAATAAATCATCAATCAGATATAGTTTCTGGTCTCAAGGCACTCAGTGTCAAAATGGGCAGTCAGAAAACTAACAGCCAATTGTGCTAAAGAGTGATAATTTGTATGATATGAGTTATTGGAGAATGCTAAGGAATTATGTAACTTAAATCACTGGGATGCCACCCATCCCACAGTGCATGACATATAAGCTAAGACCTGAAAGATAACTGAGAAGAGTTAAAGAGGAGGAAGGGTGTGTGAGGAAAAACTCTGTCCTACCTCCTGTGATTCTCCTTTCCACTCACACTACTACTACACTCGCAGCACTTCCAACACCAGCTGTATGGGAGTTTTTCCCCTACCAAACAATTCACTGCAACACCAGCAGAGTGTCCTATAGTTTAACTCAATTCTGACACTATCCACCTAGAGGTAGCACCAGATCCTACAGGTTAAGGGCTCAGTCACACAAGACCAATCCCACCCTACTTCAGATGCCAATTGCAAGTCCAGTTTGTCATCTGTGCTTCTGACTGAATGGGTATAAATCAGAGACTCCCACTAACCCCTCCTTGGGTTTGATTAATTTGCTAGAGCAGCTCACAGAACTCAGGAAAACATTTACCTAACCTACGTTTACCAGTTTATTAAAGGGTACGATAAAGGATACAGATGAACAACCAGATGAAAAGATACATAGAGTAAGGCCTAGGAGGGTCCCAAGTTCAGGACCTTCTGTCCCTGTGGAGTTGGGATATGTCACCCTCCCAGTATGTGGATATGTTCACCAACCTGGAAGCTCCCCAACCCTTGTACTTTTGGGAATTTTATGAAGACTTCATTACATAGGCATATCAGTCATTAAGTTCATTTCCAGCCTCTGTTTCCTCTCTGGAGAATGGTGGGTGGGGCTAAAAATTCCAAGCTCGAAATCACAGCTTGGTCCTTCTGGTGATGAGCCCCCATCCAGGAGCCCAACCAGAATCCCCCATTAGAAAAAAAGATGCCCTGAGTGCTGTTGTCAGGAATTTACAAGGGTTTTAGGAGCTCTGTGTGTGAACATTCCAAATGAATATAAAAACTCACAGCCAAGATGGCATTTTGGGTGTGTGTAACTGCAAGTCCTTCAATAGCTAGAACATGAAGTATGAATAAGAAGATAAAGGTGATCATTATTACATTATAAATGCTTACAGTACATCATATACAATTAAGTATTTTACAGTACAAACACACTAAAACATAGGTATTATTATCCCTCATTTTATAGCAGAGGAACATGAACTTGAGGTTAAGAAACTTGTATAAAGTCATACAACCAGTAACACCTAGAAGGTCCAGGACTCATCCTAGGCCTTTAAGAATATTTAAGAATGCTATGCTTCTTGGAATCACCTTCCAAATAAACTACTGTGCAAAATTATTTGTCTCAGGGTCCGTTCTCAAGAAATCTTAAACTTGGAAGAAAAGATAGTATAGATGAAATGATCTAAAGAAGAAAAATCTATATAATGTGCTGAGCACAGTTTTGACACATTGTAAGAGCTCATAAAATGATTGTTATTTTATTGTTGTTATCTTACTGCTTCTTTCTTTGTTTCCCTCATTTACTAGAATGTAAGCTTTTTGAGAGAAGGGCTTTTTTCCCCAGTGGTGTCTCATATTTAGAACAATGATCAATGAGTATTTGTTGAATAAATAGATTAATACATTTTAGGGACTTCCCTGGTGGCACAGTAGTTAAGAATCCACCTGCCAATGCAGGGGACACGGGTTTGAGCCCTGGTCCGGGAAGATCCCACATGCTGTGGAGCAACTAAGCCTGTGCACCACAACTACTGAGCCTGTGCTCTAGAGCTTGCAAGCCACAACTACTGAGCCCACGCGCCTAGAGCCCATGCTCCACAACAAGAGAAGCCACCACAATGAGAAGCCCACGTACCTCAATGAAGCTTAGCCCCCCGCTCACCACAACTAGAGAAAGCCTGCACTCAGCAACAAAGACCCAATGCAGCCAAAAATAAAATAAATAAATAAATAAATAACTTTTAAAAATAAAGTGCTGCAAGGGACTTCCCTGGCAATCTAGCGGTTAGGACTCTGTACTTCCACAGCAGAGAGCATAGGTTCGATCCCTGGTCGGGGAGCTAAGATCCCACATGCCACACGACACAGCCAAAATAAATAAATAAATAACAATAATAATAAAAAAATAAAGTGCTGCAAGAAAAGAGCTGTCAACAACTCTACATCTGGCAAAAAATATCCTTCAGGAATGAAAGTAAAATAAAGACATTCTCAATGAAGGCTAGGAGAATTTATCATCTGTGGGTCTGCTCTAAAAGAAAGTTAAAGGAAGTTCTTCAGGCTGAAGGGGTATGACCCCACAGATAAACTTGGAAGTTTAGGAATAAATAAAGAGCAACAAAATATGAAAAAAATACATTTTAAACATTTGAGAAATGTGAGGCTATAAAGATATGAAGTAGACTCTTATATTCTCCTAAATCACATTTCTCTTAAGAATCACATGTTTCTGTGCATTTCCTGACACCTGAAGTTTCCAAGATGTCAACTTTCAGTGATGTTTTAGCTACCTTTTGAAGAGGACATCTTACATCATATGAAGAACTCACTAAAACATTTTTATGAATCTCAAACTTTTGTTGTCAATAATGAATTTCATTTTGTGAACTCTCTGCCTGGAAGGTTTTTCTCCCAGATAGCCACATTGCTTCCTCCCTCTCATCTTCAGGTCCATACTCAGAAATCACCTAATTCCTAATTAAACTGCACCTCATAGCATCCCTCCCTTTGCAATTATCACCATTTAAAAATGTATTCCACTTATTTTTGTTTGTAGTTTGTCTCACCCAACAAGAATGAATTAAAGAACTTTGCCTTTTCCCCTATTAATTTTCCTAATACCTGATATATCATCAGTGAAATATCAATGAATATATGTGAAATGAATGAATCTCTCCAGGTCATCAAGGAAAACTTTTTCAAAGAAAGAGGATAGAAGAGAGTCTGTTGCAAGACATGCTAGGAACCCTGAAATAGTCTGGTAGAAAAAGGGCTGGGGGCTGGGGAATTTTCCTGACTAGAAGACTGGCCACCAAGACCACCAGTAGTCCACTGTGTGAGCTCAGAGCTTGTCAGGGATTGATAAGAGCCGAAAACAACGGGACAGAGGCAAAGAAAAAAACTTGGAAGGCTGCCTTGGGAATATAATGGGTTTGGGAGTGCCTAGAAGCAGTGAGTCAGGCTGTCAGAAGCTTAATGCACTATCAGGAAACACAGAGAAGGGTCAAGGCAAAGCAATAAGCCAGAGAGCAAGAATCACACAGATACCAGTAGCCCAAGTATGTTAGCTTTTTCAGTCACCTGTCATTCTTTTATCTCCTTCCTTTTTTTTTTTTTTTTTCCTCCTCCTCATCACCTTGACTAGTCTGGATGAGTACCAGTACACCCTCATGTATTCTTTTTTCTAAAGAACTTTTTATTTGTTTTGCCCCAGATTTTTAAAAAAATTTTTTAAACTTTTTATTTTGTATTGGAGTTTAGCCGATAAGCAATGTGATAGTTTCAGGTGCACAGCCAAGTGACTCAGCCATATATATACATGTATCCATTCTCCCCCAGACTCCCCTCCCATCCAGGCTGCCACATAACATTCATCAGAGTTCCCTGTGCTATACAGTAGGTTCTTTTGGTTATCCTTTTTAAATATAGTAGTGTGTACATATCAATCCCAGACTCCCTAACTACCCCTTCCTTCCACCCTTCCCCCCCTACCCCCGGCAAACATAAGTTCGTTCTCTAAATCTGTGAGTCCGTTCCTGTTTTGTAAATGCATTCATTTGTATTGTTTCTTTTTAGTGTCCTCATATAAGTGATATCATACGATATTTCTCTTTCTCTGTCTGACTAACTTCACTCAGTATAACAATCTCTAGGTCCATCCATGTTGCTGCAAATGGCATTATTTCATTCTTTTTTATGGCTGAGTAATATCAGATGTGAACTCGTTAATGGTTGATCCCCAAATTCCCCCCCCCACCCCCATGAATTGCTTGTGTCTTTTTTTAAATAAACACACCCCAAATCTCTGTAACATATGGACCTCCAGGAGCAGGAGAGGTGTCTGGGAAGTACCTGGCTCGGGTTGGCCAGAAGGCACATTTCCACCTCCCAAATAAGTGCAAAGACACTTTTAGTTGCAAGTGACAGAAAACCAATCCAAACAAGTTTGAGCACAGAGGGGAAATTTTGGGCTCATTTTACTGAAATGCCAGGGATAGAGTTGATTTATGGCTAAAATGAGCAGCTGAAGTAATTCATCAGGGCTCCAGCTTTTCTACCTGCTTCTCTATGAGGAACTGATGGCAAACAGAACTCTGATTATATCCCACCAGCTTACATTCCATAGTAGAAAGGAGACTCTCCCCCCATATCTCTGCCAGAAACTTCTCTCAAGGAATGTTCTAGTTGCCCTGGCTTAGATCATGTGCCCACCCGTTTGCCATGAGCTCTGGCCCCCTGATTGACAGTCTCTCTAAGATTAGAGTGGGGAAGGAAAATTCCCAGTGAAAATGTAAGATGTTGTCACCAAAAGGAGTATGAATGAATTCTGGGCATTTTAAAACTAATGTCAACAAACACTTGACAAATCATGGTTGATCAGTTAAAATGACTGTAGAAAGTTTCTCTTGACCAGTGTTCCATGGGCCTCAGTGGATTGGTATGTGTGGAAATTCTTCCTATATATGAATCTGTCCAGGCAGGGGTCCATACTTCAATGAAGTACAAAGGATTCCAAGGTGGGAGGGTAGCAGTGCTTGGAAAGGAAATGCTTCCTCCTCATCCTCACCCACCATTAACTTCCCCTGACTTAATAGAGCCCAAATGCAAAGCCATGTGAGACAATGTGACATAATAAAAAGGATAAAGATAAGGACTTTTATTTGATTCCTTAGTTCTCATTAAATTCTCTTTATCTCAGTTTAATCACTTGTTAAATGTGGATCATAAGACCTAATTTGCAGATTAAAATAGTTCAACACAGTTCTTGGCACATAGTGGGTTTCCAGTGCATTGTTGCATTTATGTCACAACTGAGTAAGCAACAGAGACTCCCCAGAAGTGATTTGTCCTAACCACCACGCCATCCTATTTGTAATAGGTCATGCTGTTTAACAATGAGGGATCCAGTCCTACTTAACTATTCTAGACAAGTCACTTGAGCCTTCCCTTTAACAGCTTTTTCTGTCAGTAGAGCCCAGAGAATCAGCCACTTTTCATTCTGCTTGCTATATTTGTCAACCACTTCTCAAGCCACCTACTGCATTCTTTTGTCAAGCCAGCTGGGAGAATTTCCTAAAGAGGCCTGTGCTACCTTCAGCTACAGATTTCTAGGTGACCTTCTCTGTCCTTTTGAACACACAGAAGAGCAGACCCAACCCCCAAAGTTGTAATCACAGGAGAGAACCTCTCACTTTCCCCAGTGTGAAAGGAAGAAGAATCAAGCTTATTAACACCTACAATAAAATCAGATGCTGAAGCTTTGCTTTCATAACTACCCAGGATAATTTGTTATTGAGCAAAAATAGAACAGAATATAATCATATTAGAATGATAGAGAATATAGAGGTACCTGCATCAATTCTCCAGTTTCAAAAATCTAATTTGCAGGATTGATTTTTTTAGAAAAAGTAGAGTTTGCATGTTAGTGGTTGAAAAGTTTGTCTTTCTTGGAATTAATTGTCATGCATATATTTTATGAAAAACTGGAAGTTTGTAATTTTTTAATATAGTGGCACAAGCATATTTGCATAAGGTTTTCCATGTGAATTTGGTGTTTTGACTTTTCTAATTAAGGTCATTAATTTATCATTTCACAGTCATTCAGTAAGTCTTTATAGATGGCCTGCTTTATTTTAGGCACTAGGGTGTATTTGATATTTATCTGAACTACTAAACAAATTGAAGTTATTCTGTAAACTGAGAGTTAAGTTTGATGTTTAAATACTTTTTTTTTTTTTTTTTTTTTGGGGGGTTTTTTTTGTGCTATGCGGGCCTCTCACTGTTGTGGCCTCTCCCGTTGCGGAGCACAGGCTCCGGACGCGCAGGCTCAGCAGCCATGGCTCACGGGCCCAGCCGCTCCGCGGCACGTGGGATCCTCCCGGACCGGGGCACGAACCCGTGTCCCCTGCATCGGCAGGCGGACTCTCAACCACTGCGCCACCAGGGAAGCCCTAAATATTTTTTAAAAAGGTCTCTCTTCACTTCTAATTCAATAATGGAAGAAAAAGCATAGAATTTTAAAATTTATTGTTACTATTGTCTTAACATATTTAAGTCATGGATGTTATCTTAGTGAAATGTCAGCATACAATACTTTAATTTAAAAATTCATAATAAAGTTTTATTATGTATTGATTATAATATAATATTATTGCTTTATGCAAGAGAAAGATGTTAAGAATGTAATACGAAAATGATATATCCAGGTGACTATTGTATTCTTGTTTTTCCTTTGATGTAATTCATTTCCACACTAACATGAGAGGAATGTCTGATGGTTCTCAAGCACAGTAAATCTTTATCTTTTGTTATTTCTGAATGAATTAGGTTTACATTCTTTGTTTTTCTATATCCATTTATTATTTAATTTAACATTTATATTGAATCCCTGCACATACTAATGTGATGTGCTGCTTCATATGAAAATGTTGTTTTCAATAATGTATTCCTTTGAAAATTATTTTCCCATGAGATACCATTAGGACTTCTGCTAGCTAAATAAACAAGCAAAGTGAAAAAGTAAATAAAGGAGTAAAATATTAGAATTTAATGAGTAAGATACACACCAAAATAAACACAGATATATTGTAAAAAGTATAGGTACACTTTCTCTGAGAAGTAGGTTTTTCAGCTGACTTTTAAAAGCTGAGATTGTGTCAGCTGTAGTCTGAGCTGGGGAAGAATACTTCAGGCAGGAAGATCAGCAAGTTCCTCAGTTCTGGGTGAGAAAGTGCCAGGTCTGTTTGAGGGACAGAAAGGAGGCCATTGTGACCGAAGGGATCATGTAGGGTGTTATAGACCTTGTTAAGAAGTTTAAAATTCTGCTAAACAAGTTGTGAAAACAGAGAGGTTCTTTGGAAAGCTGAAGAGTGACACAATATAATTTAAGTTTAAAAGATGAATCTGGCTGCTTTGTGGATGATAGATTGTAGATGGGCAAGAATGGAAGTAAGGGAACCAATTATTTGGTGATTGCAGTACTATAGGAGAGAAGAGCTTTTACAGAGTTGTTCTTCATTATGTGGTGATATGCTCTTAAGAAATGATAAGTTATCTGTTGACTTGCTGGAGGTCATATGCAAAATCACTTTTTCTCATGAATATATCATTGGCGTGTGGGCAGCAATGGCAGGCAGCTGGACACATACCCAATCTCTCAATGTCTTTTGTTTACTTGATAATTCTTTGTCTGTGTGACATGTTGGTCTCATAATTTCAACATATAATTTTAATATGATTCAATATTTATTTAATATAAATTTAAAATTAAATAAATATTCAATAAATATTGAATCATATTAAACTTATATGCTTAACATGTACTAAATACTATAGACATTGATTTCCCCTAGAACCAATACTGACTCAATATCTGAGTTGATACTATAATAAAACTTGCCAAGAAACAAATAATTTATGGTATTAATGTAATGTAAAATATTTTCAAAATAATATGTATAAATAGCAAATATATTTTTAAAATGCTAGAATGTGATTTTCTGCTCTGTATATTATTAAGATCACTTAAACTATAACTATCTGAGAATCTGTTTCTTAGTTCAAAGTATCATGTGTATAAATCTGAGCTAAAATTTTGCAAGAATTAATTGCCTTCTGAGAATATTTTTTTTGTAAATTGTATTTGGACTGGAAGTGCTAAAATAATGGCCGTTAAAATAAAGACGATACCAATTTAATTCTAAGTGCTCATGATAGTGGCACAAATTGTTTAAGTCTAGCTTATTTATTTGCTTGTTTTAAAATTGCAGATGTGCTGTCTCTTAGGGAAGATGAATGCGCTCATAATTAGTTTTTAGTCGTCAATTTTCTGATTTATCTTTCTTTCATACTTTAAAAATTCAGACTAATACAAATTTTATTACATTTCATAAGTTAAATTAAAAAGTAATTTCTGAATTAATAACACATGGATCATGCCACTGATTTAAAAACATTTCAAGCTAGATAGATACATTTTCCAACTAGAAAATATTTTCTTAATTTCACATTCCTATAAATATTATAAATATTATTCAAAATGCTAGCCTAAATTTTAGAAATATTTTTGAACTTATAATATGAGTAAAATTTAATGTTTATTTTCTGACTATTTGTTTGTATTCATTAGTTCTTAGCCACATTCAAGTAAACTCAGTTTTCTTATACTTCATGCTCTATTTTAGATTTTAAAGGCATAGTGCTTTTATTTTGCAGATTGTTGCCTTGCGTGAACAAAATGTTCATATACAAAGAAAAATGGCATCCAGTGAGGGATCCACAGAGTCAGAACATCTTGAAGGGATGGAACCTGGCCAGAAAGTCCATGAAAAGGTATGACACATATGACATGCTCTTACATGGAAGTGTTTACTTGCTGTATCATTTGACAGGAGTATGAAATATTTGTGTAATTCATGTAATAAACATTACTATGTTTGACTTGTTGATCAAAAGTCCATTATTATTTCCTTTATCATTAATTGCTACTAATTTGATTCTCTCAAAAATAATATATGTGTGGGTTTATGCACATATATATATTTGAATTTCTCATTACTTGCTATTAACTTGATTCTCTTAAAAAGAATTTAATTACATATCTGTTTGAACATATCTATAATTGAATAAATTATAAATTGAATAAATATCTAAATGTATCTATATATCTCTATAGATATATTAATAATCTATATCCAGGACTGTTTAAAATACAGTAACAATAATTTTGATTTATAAGTGGTATTATATACAATTTGTGACTAATCTGTGGCTTATCACTGCAAAAATTCTTTTATAATATCTTATTTGACTTATTATTTTCCATGTGTTTGACAAGACCACAGCAATACTCCAGTTAATGAGAAATTACATAAAAAGATATCTGAAGTCATTAGACTTATACTGTTTTTTAGAAGAAATTGATTTTCCTTTCGGGTGGGGCATAGACCCAGGCCAAGGAAACCAACAGTCTGTTTGGCACTTTTCTGTGCTGAACCACTCCAGCACAAGAGAAAGGTCAGTTGCTGGTAGGTCTAGAATCAGATTAAGATTACATAGGCATTTGCACTTTATTCAGTTCTTCCAAGGATTCTAATGGTTGAGAATAACTGATGAGGAATACAAATATTAGTTCTGCTTTGTTAAAGGCTCTAGGTTTACAGGGATTCTAAATAAATGATTTACATATAATGAAACAGATTTAAAGAGTCATTGTGGAATTAGAGTTAACAGCTGTGAATTCTGTGATGGAGAATTTCAAATCGAAGACAAAATGTTGTTATTTGTTGGACAAGATTTGAAACTTGAAGTCAGGTCTGATTTTTTTGAGAGCCAAAAGCAATATGGAGATTAACAAAAGCAGTGTAGGAAGATGCCCAAAAGCCATAGCCTTGAAGCATTAGGAATCCCCAGTGCTGAATTGCTATCTGGTCCTTATGAATTTGGTTAATTGGTTGCTTTATTTGGTTTATTCTTTTTTCCCACATTATGCTGCATTTGAGCAGGAGTCTTCATATCCTGAGCACCCAACCTAGTGTCTGGCATATGGTAGAAGCTAAACAGAGTTTTGATGATTGAATGAATTAATAAATGAAACAATAAGTGGATTTAATGAATGGATAAATGAAATGATAAATGAACAAGAGAGAATGAACAAAAAACGAAAGAGACAGAAAATTAACAAAAGAAGGAAGAAAGGAGAGGGGTAGGTAGAGAGAAAATAAAAACTCCTAGGAATATGAAAATGGAATGCCTTTATTCAAATCTTAATCTTATGACTTTTTAGTAGTGTGAGCTTAAGCAAAATACATTCTGTGCTTTAGTTTCCTTTTCTGTATCCAATAGGTTGTTACAGGGATTAAAGAGTGTATGCACATAATGTATGTGGAACAGTACCTGACACTTAGTCAGAACTTAATGATGTTAGGGAAATGGAGTAATTGTTACAAATGAAAGCTTAGAGCCAGAAAAATGTTTAGCTATAAGTTCTTGGGTAAGTACTCAATAAATGTTAGCTATTATTATAATTTGTCATTATTCTAATGAAAGATATAGTCTTACATGGGGATTTGGAGACAAATCCAAATTGAGAATTTGAAGTAAAATGAGGAGTAAAACGATCTCTTGGAATAAAAGGAAATATTTGCTAGGGTATCAGATTGACTGAAGTCTTCCAAGTCCCTTCTTTGGTCAAGGCCTGGTCTCAGATTTACTCATATAGTCCACATACAGACTTCGCATTATCAGCCTATGGAATTCCTGACTGGTTCCATTTTTCATTCTGTTATGTATATTTCTTTCATCCTAATACATTGATGACTCGCATGGAATTTACAATGAACTATCAGCTCTAATTTTTGTTACTTATTATTTTTATGCCTATGAACACTTTCTTTTTATGGATTTGGGTTTTTTTCTTTATTCTTTGTTCTACATTTCTTTAGTACTACATTTCTCTTTTCCTCACAGAATGAAATATATTTTATTACTTTCCTGTTTTAAGGATTTTTTCATATCCACTAAAGAATTATTGGTGCTGGATATTTATGTTAATGATTGAAAATCGTAGTGTAACTTCTTTGACTAGACAATCGATAATTCATCTCTAACCGTAAAATTTCATAGAACTACTTTCAAAAATGAAATGGAACTGCTTATTGTTTACCCCTTAAATGCTGATGAATTTTAAATATATCTGTGCCTCTAATGTCTGAATTAATAGTAAGATAAATTCATAATTTCCACTTTTTAGCATCTTTTTCTATTTTCTCTAGAAAGATTAATAAACCATGAGAAGTAAAATGCATAAAAGAAAAAAGAGCTTTTTGAAATTCATTAGGAGAGAATCCAAGACTTATGTTTTAGTCATGAAAAACATGGTCAGGGAGGTGTCAAAAATGTACAAGTCAAGTTCAGAAATATGTTCATAATAAAGTTTAAATTATCAGCTGCCGTAGTGACTGTAGTTAACAATACTGTATTGTGTATTTGAAAGTTGCTAAGACAGTAGATCTCAAATATTCTCACTGCAAAATAAAAATGGTAAACATGTGAGGTGATGGCTGTGTTAACTAACCTTATTGTGGTCATCATTTCACAATGTATATATACATCAAATCATCACTTTATACACCTTAAACTTACACAATGTTATATGTCAACTATATCTCAGTAAGTCTGGGGAAAAATTGTCTACTGCCAAGTGTAATAGCTCCTGAGGAAAATGAAAAAGGTCAACCAAATATTCATTCCGCATGGGCATCACCATCGAACTCTAAAAATTTATAGTTAACATAGCTCCTAAATCCTCTGGAATAGCTTGTCAAGAAATATCTATCCAAGGGAGAAATCAATTATTGTTATGTTAATTTAGCAATTTAAATGCCCTCTATTCTGTACACTCAAGAGGCACTCTCATCACTTAAAAGCACTGTGAAAAATTATTTATTATTATGTTTAACAAACTGCTATTCTTTGGCAGGAGAGCAATGTATGGCCACAAATATATGCCCAAAATAAGTAATAACCATTAAAGGAGCATAAAATGCAGAATTAAAATGGTCACATTAGTAATTTAACTGTACCACTGTTTTTTAAACATGTTATTCTTTAATATATGCTAAAGCTAGAAGTAGAGTGAAAAAAATATTAATGGTTAGGTCATTTTGCCGGAAATTATCAAATTCAAAGAGAGACCTATTTCCATTTTTTACCTGGTATAATATGGAAGAACATGTCTAAATTCCTGGCTTTATCTCATAAGAAGTCACTGTGACTATGACATGATGAGGCCTCTGGGGCTTCATTTATTCCACTTGGTCTTACACATAGGCTGTCTATTTTGACCATATTATTTGTTTTAAGGTGAATTTATAACAATGGTTTCCTAATTTTACTTCAAATTTTTCCACTCTTGTAGATAATTCATCTATATAGTGCTTTTAAAACAGGATAAAAAAAGACTAAATTCCCCATCATAAAGTTTATACAATGAAAGCTAAGTATATTGTCTCTATATTTCTTTTGGGGGTAGGAGTTTATTAATTAATTTATTTATTTTTGCTGTGTTGGGTCTTCGTTTCTGTGCGAGGGCTTTCTCTAGTTGTGGCAAGCGGGGGCCACTCTTCATCGCAGTGAGTGGACCTTTCACTATCGCGGCCTCTGTTGTTTCAGAGCACAGGCTCCAGACGCGCAGGCTCAGTAGTTGTGGCTCACGGGCCTAGCTGCTCCGTGGCATGTGGGATCCTCCCAGACCAGGGCTCGAACCCGTGTCCCCTGCATTAGCAGGCAGATTCTCAACCACTGCGCCACCAGGGAAGCCCCGTCTCTATATTTCTTTTCTTTTTTGAATCCTTACTGTTTTTCCTAAAACTCATCATATTCATTAATGGAAACATTCATTCATTCATCCAACAAATATATTTTTGTGGAAGATGCTGTTTTGGTCACTAGAGACATAGAAGTAATCAAAACATTTATTTAGTCAACAAAAGCCTATTACATCATGTGCCAGGCATCTTTCTAGACACTTGTGATACACCAAAGAGTAAATATATAAAGGCTCTTTACTTCCTGAAGCTTACAATCCAGCAAGTTGGAGGAGGTTAGCAGAAAATAAACAATAAATATAAATAAGTAAATCATTTGTCATATTAGAAGATGATAAATGCTATTGAATAAAAAAAAAAATTAGAGAAACACAAAAGGATCAAGAGTCCTAGGGAGACATAGGGATGGAGACAGTTTGCACTTTTAAATAAGGTGGTCAAGATTGGCGTCCTTGAAATTGTTGAGGTTTTTTAGTCATGTGGGTTACTAGGGGAAGAGCATTCCAAGAAGAAGGAAGAACTAAGCAAAGACTGTAACTTGGCAGAGTCATTGACTTTATTAGAGGAACAATGAGTTTGTCAGTGTGGCTGAAGCAAGAGAGCAAATGGGAGAATAGTAGGACAGAGTTCAGAGAGGTAAAGGCATGGGGGAAGCGGAGGGGACTAGGGCAGGGGAAGGGGGATGGGGCAGTGGCTATTGCTCACTGTAAGTTTTCACTCTTGTGCTGAGTAGAATGAAAAACCATTGTAGTGTCTTGGGCAGAGGAATAACTTTATCTATCATGTAACAAGATCACCATGGATCACTCTGGTTGTTTTAAGAATGAACATAAAAGGACAAAGTTAGAAGCAAAGAGACCAGTTAGGAGGTTATTACAGTGATTCTAGTGAGAGTAGTTGATGCAGACAAGGGCTGGTGTTGAGCAGGAAAAACCAGCTCCCAATCCCAGATGAGGATTTGCATGGAGGATGGCAAAGTTCATAACAGTACCAACCACCAGAAGTCGGAGCCCACATACCTCAGCCTATTGCATCTTCTGGGGTTTCAGAGTCTGCAAAGAGGACTGACAACAAAGATCTCCTTGACATACAAGAGGTAGCATACATGGGTAAGATTCACATGTACTGCAAAGATAAAGCAAACATGTTTTCCTAATAGATTGCCCCTGCTCTGCTCATAGAATCTTCCTCTGGTTCCCATCTCACCCAGAGTAAAAGTCAAAGTTCTATGGTGATCTCAAGAACCCACATCATCTGCCCATCTATATCCACTCCCATCCTCTTGCTGTAGTTCATTCCATTCTAGCCACACTGGGTCCCCTTGAAAATTCTAAACCCACTTGTGTCTCCCAACCTTTGAGCTTTCCAACTAGAACAACACTACTCACAGAAAGGAGAAGAGATGCAGCAAGATCAGCATCTGTAGCCTGAACAAATCTCCCATAGCTAGGGAAGTGGTCCTTCCTTGTAACAGAGGCAGGACAATGGACTGCACGCACCCCTCTCATGCTGCAGGGGAAGACCCGTTCTCTTCCCAGGAGGGGCAGATACACTGATGGGGCTGGCCAGGTGACATATAGCACATGCAATACAAGGAAGTTCACGGCATACTAGAACAGGGAAAAGGTTTCTCCTACTAAGGAAGAAGAATCTGGGGCCAAGTTATAGCTTGACACCTAACTTCCATGTAGGGGAATATTCCAGACGCAGGACATTGACTGGGCAATCCTGGAGAGGATTGGCAGCTTTCATGAAGACTGCTTCCCCAACAGGTGACAGCAGTAGACAGCATGAAAATGAATCATATTTATTCTATTGCAAAGATAAGGCAAACATGTTTTTCTAATAGACTAAATAGGAGATGGGAGAAAAAGAGAGGACTTGGTGGAGACTCCAAAGTTTTTCAGCCTGTGGAAGCATATGGAAGGATGGAGTTTTTACCAACTGAGCTGGTGAAGGTTGAAGGTGAAACAGATTTGGGGAAGAGGCACAGGAATTTGGTTTTGAACATTCTGAGTTTGGTTGGACTGCCTATTTCATATTCAAGCAGGAAAATGGAGTAGCAGATGAACATACAAGAATATACAGGTTAAGCCTGAGATAGAGAGAAAATTTAGGAATATATATTTTAGTGAGTGAGACAGACAACAAACAAAATACATATTACGTAGCAGGAATAAAAGACCTCTCTGGTAAAGTGATATGTGAAGAGATCTTTAAAGATACATTCTTAGTCACCTTTGATGATCCTCCCCTCTGACTCCACAGGTGATCTCATCCAGTGTTATAATTTTTCATAGAAAACATCCATGCACTGACTACTCCTGACTGCAGGCTCATGCAACAGCCTAAGAGACTTCACTTTGACATCTCACAAGTTACCTCAAACTTTGTCTCCAAAACCCAATTCTTTATTTTACCCCATCCTAATCCCAAATCAGTTTCTTCTGAAGATTCCCCCTTTTCTATAAATGGCAACACCATTCTTCTAATTGAAGACCAAAATTCTTAAAGTCATGCCACTCCTCTGCTCAACACCTTCACAGGGTCCCCATCTCACCCAGAGTAAAAAGCCAAAGTCCTGCAATGATCTCAAGAACCCGCATCATCTCAAGAACTCATTATCATCATTCCACCTACACCCACTCCCATCTTCTTGCTGTAGCCTATTCAATTCTAGCTACAACGGGTGGCTTTAAAAATCCTATACCCACTTGTGTCTCCCAGTTTTTGATTTTTCTGTTTCCTTTGTCAAGTAAACACATAATTTATGCTTTCATTCTGGGTTAGGCTCAATGTTTTCTTTGCATAATCAATTCCCCTAGTATATGCTTGACCCAAATACTGCAAGTGACGTCTTATACTGAACAATTTTTCATTGTCTCTCTGAAATTCAAATTTACCTGGGTAGGTGAAAAATTCGGGAGATGGATGATGGTGAGAGTTGCACAAAAATGTGAATTTACTTAGTGCCACTGAACTGCACAGTTAAATATGTTTAAAATAGTATGTTTTATATTATGTGAATTTTACCACAGGAAACATATTTTTAATTAAAAAAATAATAAAGTGCATTCCAAAGGAAAACATTTTTTAACTGGGTACCCTGCATTTCATCTGGCAACTCTAACTGTGGGGAAGTGGGAAGAAAAACTGGATGCTGAGCAGGCAAGCAAAAATTGTCCACTACAGGTAGCTAAGAAAGGCTTTACACAGACCACCAGGATCATGAGATGAACAGGTTGCCAGCAAATGTTTACAGGTAACTTCCCTGTTCAAAGACCTTTGATGACTCTCTGTCATTCTGTTTAGTACCCAAAGTTCATGCTATTTCATATGAGAAGCTAAGGACATCTTAATGTATGCTGGCCCTCCCTTTCAGGTCTTGTATCCTCCCATTTCCCCACAGCACATCTTTTGCTCTGCACACAGGGCTACTCATAATCCCCCTGCAGAGAATGCCTCCCTGCCTTTGCTCATGTTGTTTCCCCTTCCTGGAATAACTACCCCCTCCCTTATTTTACTTGAAATATAATTGCTTACCTTTAAAAACCCAACTCAAAGAGTGTCACAAAAAGTATCTTCTTTCTGCTCCCATAACACAAATATGTCAGCAAAACGTAACTCTGTGATAATATTTCATTGCAGTACTTAATAACTGCTTGTTTGTGTGTCACTTCTCTGCTTGATGAAAATTTCCTTAATGTTGGGAACGTATCATCATATTTTTTAAAAATCCTAAAACCTAATTTCTTCCATTTGCCACATAGTAGGTGCTCAATAAATAATTATTGATTGAATCAAAATATATATTTAAAACATTTTATCATCTGAGCCTTTATTGCCTTTGAAAACTAGTAATTTAAATGTATGCCTCTACACTTTAAAAGAAAAAAAAATTGAAGTCTTTATAAACTTATGTTAAGAAATAACTTCTTGATATAACACCAAAAGCACATAAAGGAAAAAAATGATAAATTGCACTTCATTAAAAATAGAAACATTTTCAAACAGCACCATCAGGAAAGTAAAAAAGATAATTGAAATACTGGAAAGAACTATTTGTAAGTCATATATCTGACAAAGGACTTGTATCCAAAATATACATAAGCAATTCTTATAACTCAATAATAAAAGACAAATAACCCAATTAGTAAATGGGCAAATACTTTGAATGGACATTTCCCCAAAGTAAATACACAAAACGTCAATAGGCATATGAAAAGATGCTCAACATAATTAATCATTAGGAATTGCAAATCAAAACCACAAGGAGATTCTACTTCATACCCACAAGAATGACTATAATAAAAAGACAAGTTTTGGTGAGGATGTGGGGAATTGGAACTCTCGTGATTGCTGGTGGGAATGTAAAATGGGGCAACCACTTTGGGAAATACTTCTTCAAAATGTTAAACATAGAATTATCATATGATCCAGCAATTCTTCTCCTAGGAGAAGAAGAATTCTCCTAGGAATCTCCTAGGAGTTCCACAAGAACTGAAAATGTATGTCCACACAAAGGCTTGTACACAAATGTTCACAGGAGCATTATTCACAGTAGTCAAAAGGTGGAAACCATTGAAATGTCTATTAACTGATGAATATATAAATTACATGTAGAATATTCACATGGTAAAATACTATTCAGCAATAAAAGATATGAAATACTGATAATATGCCACAACATGAATGACTCTCAGAAACATGTTCAGGGAATAAAGCCAATCACAAAAGACTATTCTGTGATTCCATTTATGTGAAAGGTACATAATATGCAAATCTATATTGAAAGAAAGTAGATTAGTGGCTGGCTGGGGGTGGGGGTCTGCTCTTAGGGGACTGCTAATGGGTATGAGGTTTCTGTTAGGGGTAATGAGAATATTCTCAAATTAGATTACATCTATAGTTGCACAACTCTTTAAGTATTCTAAACACCGTTGACATTTACACTTGAAATGGTTGAACTTTATGGTATGTAAATTAGATCTCAATAAAGCTATTTAAAATAAGCATTGGGTTTTCCTTTAATTCACTCATTTGCCCTTTATGTTAAAGTGCCACAATTTATTTTAAAGGTAGACCAAGATAATAATGATTTGGAACCAAGTTATATATTCTTTTTCTAAGGTGTACACCACAGGTTTTTTTTTTTTGTTTTTTTTTTGTTTTGTTTTTTTTTGCGGTATGCGGGCCTCTCACTGTTGTGGCCTCTCCCGTTGCGGAGCACAGGCTCCGGACGCACAGGCTCAGCGGCCATGGCTCACGGGCTTAGTTGCTCCGCGGCATGTGGGATCTTCCCGGACCAGGGCACGAACCCGTGTCTCCTGCATCGGCAGGCGGATTCTCAACCACTGCGCCACCAGGGAAGCCCTACCACAGGTTTAAGATGACCTTTCCACTCTGAAATTATGAAAACATATATTAAGCTCAGCACAAAATATATTTAAGGTGATTTGAACAGATGAAATATTACACATTTTTAAACATATAATGTCAATAAGCACTTCAGAGAAAAATTGACTGTTCAAAAATTTTCCATGGGTAGTACTAAATTCCAAAGAAGCATAAAGACTATGCAGTACACATCTCTTACTTAAAGGAATTGAAGAGGTTAACATTTTGAAAGTGTTTTATTTCCGTTGTCTGATTACTGTTTATATTTACTTAAATTTCTCTTACCTTGAGCCCATTAAAAAAATTGCAACTTTTAAACAAGGTTTTAATGGACTTCAGGTGCACAGATTTGGAATAATCATTTTTCTAATTAGAAAATTAACATTCAGTTGCACTGAACAAATATTTGTAGAATTTATACACGTGTGTGTGTACTGTTGTATGTATATTCATATAGCTATACATACACACACTACATTCTTGTTACTTGTCAATACCATCCAGCATGTGTTATTTTATAGTTTTGATTTTTATGTTCTGATTACAAGTAATATGGTAAAGGGTAGATGAAATGACCTGGGAATTCAAAGTTCTGCATTTTAATTCAAATCAACTTCATGTGATTACCTAAGTCTCAGTTTCTCCAAAGTTCTTAAGGACTCAAATCTTAAATGTAACTTTTCAATGACATAAAACATTTTTCACTGCAAAAATGTATTTTCTAATGATTTTTGTAGTTTCTAAAAATTGCCATTTTTTAGTTGACTAGAGGAAATTCTCAATGTGAGGAGGCAGAAATTCTATTAAAGCTTAAGGTTGCCTCATTACTTGTAAGTGGTATACAGAGTTCGAAGATATTTGCTATTATTACAGAAATCCTGTAATATCATACCTCAGTTATCCTAAATTTGGACACAATTGATTGGCAGTTCGTTCTAGCCTTCCTCCCTAAACCAGTTCTCAATTGCTGTCTAATGAATATAAATAAACTTTTCCCAGTTCAATGTACAGATAATAGTGTCTTATATAAATGTCACTATCAATGTTTTTGGGTTTTGTGTTCATAAAAACTGTCTAAAATGTTGGGTTTTTATTAACTTCAAAATCATACTTCTCTGCATTGTATGTCGTATTGCACGCCCCAACGGAAGGGTTTAACTTTGGAAAGGCAATTCCCTTCCACTAAGAGCAATTGCTAGGCATGTTCTCAGCTCTGATCCCTCCGCAAGCAAGCAATCCCAGCAGCTAGGGGAATCAAGACTCTGAAGGAACAACTGGTCAACTGATCTTTGATCCTTTCCAACATCTCTTACACCTTTCACTAGATAATAAGAAGTTTGGCACCTGCAATGTAAAAGTTCAGTAATATTTTCGAAGTACTAATTCTGCAGATCCAACTGGTATCTTAAGATGCTATCTTAAAACTGACTCTATCTTTCTCTGTCCTTTTAATTTTGATTTGTCCAACTGTTTCTCCACGTGTTAGGTGACTGGACTTACCAATACCTCTTGCCATTTGTTTGCTTTCCCATTCTCTCTATTTTATCTTTCTCACTGCTTTTGTGATGCTTTCTATACTCCTCCTTTTATCCTACAGTCAGTTTTGTCTAATATGACATTTGCATTCCAAAATATCATGAGTTATGCAAAACTGCAAAATAAAAAACACAGGGCTTATGGGGGAAAGGGGTTTGCAGTACAACACTAAAACCTTTATCAATGACTTTTAAAAGAAATAGAATACTATTTCTAGATACTATTTCTAGTGTTTCTAATACTGAAAATAGTAGCACAATTTTACACATGTTAAATGGTTAAGGATTGCATAACTGCTGTGATAAATTTAACTCTACTTTAAAAAAGATCTGAAGTTTGCTGATCACAGTGGGTGTCAGAAGGGTTATAGCTGTGAGCTATTGTGAAGTGGTGGAAGGAGGAGTATCTAAAATCAGACAGGTGTAACACAGATATGGATGGTCTGACTCAAAGTGCTTGATGAAGTGTGAGGTTGGTGTTAGATGTTTGAGGAAAGTGCATGTGTGCATTTTGTATATTCCTACACTGATTGATTCAGCTAGGTCTGGTTTTCTGTATTCAGCTAGTGATTATCAGGAATGAGATTGTACATAAGAAAACACAAAAGTTACATTATGTTCAAATTTTTCTTAATGTATCTATCATGCTGGAATGAATTCATATTTTCCAAACAAGCATTCTAGCAGAATTGATAGTACTTTTTTTTGCTTTTTCTCCGTACTTTCCTATTTCTAGTTTATTGTGATCTTTTTCTCTTAGCACTTATTTCTCCCCAGTTCCTGCACTGTCTTCACCACAAAATTTCTCCAATGCAGCTAGGCTGTAGGTCATCCTTCTGAAGATATGAGTTACCCTGGTTTCCAGGCAGCCCCTTCAAAAAGAGGAAAAATCAGTCTCAAAGTATTTTAACTCTTCAGCCTCTTTCCCGTGGATTGTGTGCACTCATGACTTTTATGTTGATAGCAATATAGAAAGCAAGACTTTTCTATGCTATACCTTTGTTCCAGCTAGGTCAGATTCACAGCAGGAATAACTTTCTTTAAAAGAAAAGTGTAAGTTTTCTTTTACTGAGAGTCATTGAAAATAAGACTTGCAAATTCACAAAGGATCTTGAATAAAAATAGAGAATATTACATAGTTTCTGTGCCCTTATTTATTATTTAATAATAATATGCTGTTACATAAATAATTATTTATAATAAATTTTATATGTAATTGTTTAAAAATAGCTGCCACTTATTGAATGTTTATGCTATATCCATGCTTTGTGCTAAACTGTGTATAATGTAACGTATATAATAGCTTCCAGTTCAAATGCATCTATTAACCTATTTGAAAATTACTGATCTACCTTTATATTTTAATGTCAATCAAGAGTTTTCTCAGAAACTTAGTTTTCCTCCAAAGCTAGTTCTGTTAGAGTTCTTATTTCTCAGTATGAAATCTTTATCAGTCTCATATCTTTAAGTTCATGAATTTTAAATAAAAGATGAAGAAAATTCTAAGCGCAGTTTCTTTCTCTTTTCCTGCAGCGTTTGTCCAATGGTTCTATAGATTCAACTGATGAAACAAGTCAAATAGTTGAACTACAAGAATTGCTTGAAAAACAAAACTACGAAATGGCCCAAATGAAAGAACGTTTAGCAGCCCTTTCTTCCCGAGTCGGAGAGGTGGAACAGGAAGCAGAGACAGCAAGAAAGGATCTCATTAAAACAGAAGAAATGAACACTAAGTATCAAAGGGACATTAGGGAGGTAAGTGATTCGCAACACTTTCAGTCTTTGCTTCCTGAGTGCTGTCTCTGAGATGCTTTTTCCATAATTTCCCTTAATGGCATATACTCTACCTTTTCTCAAAAGACCGTAAATCAGTATGCATTATATTAGTTATGAAACTTGTTCACTAAGGCAAAAATAGTTTACTTCATCACCCCTTTAAATATGTATGGAAATAAAATGTTGGTATCAAATCTCGGAAGTAATAAAAACTACAGGTTTTTAAATGATTTTTTAAATATTTTAAGCTGTTAATTTTAAATAACCCTAGATTCGGATACGAATAATGAATTGCTATACTCTTAGCAGATGGGAATACGCAAAGACATTACTTTAAAAATATCCCTCTTATTTTGGTTTTCTATCTGTGAATGTGAAAGTACATGTGTGAAAGTGGGAACCTTTCTTTCTCTATGTTCAGTTCTTACTAAACTTAACATCACTTCATCTATTTGAAAAAGTGGGTACTTTAAAGTTACAACAAAAATTACAAGGAGTTGTCTTATTTGTGATATTGCCAAATCATCTTACCAGCTAAGGTGAAAAGTTTAGAATCTTTTCACTGTTATCACTCTAATTAAAAAGAAAATTATCTATATTTGTGAAAATTTTATTTTGTGACTTTTCGCCTTTTCCATTTTTACACGTTCTTTTAAATCATATTTTTATTTCTTTTATCTTTTGCACATCATTAACTAGCTGTTATTGGAGTTGACTCTATGTATCCAATTCTTTTCTTCCAATTCTCCTTTGAGCCCATTTTATCATACTTTTGCCTCCACAGTCCCATCAAAACTGTTCTTATCCAGTTTGACCTCCATGTTGCTGAATCCAGGAGACACTTCTCAGTCCTTTGAAGCACTTGATCTAATTACCACTTCCTGGTGTATTTCTTCACTTGGCTAATAGCACACTACACTGTTCCTGATTTTCCTTCATTTTTACTTGCTACCCCCATCTCAGGCTCCTTTACTGGCTCTACTTCTCATCCCCAACAGGAATGCCTTCTAACTACCCTGGTAAATTCATGTCATTTCATACCTCCAAAAACTACCCGTGGTCTTAAGATTCCCAATTTATATCTCCACCTTATCTATCTCTCCTGATTTCCAGATGCCTGTATCTAGATCTCTAATGGGTATCTCAAAATTAATATTCTCAAGACTGCTTTCCTGCTATTCCCCCCAAGAAGCCAGACTTACTTGCAGTCTTACATATCTCAGCTGATGGCAACTCCATTATTGGTGCTTAGACCAAAAACCTTGGAACTGTCCTTGGTACCTCTCTTTCACTCACACACTACATTTGCTTCATCCATAAATCTTATTACTTCCAGCTTCAAAATATATCCATCCTGTGACCTCTTCACACACTCTTCATGGCTCTGCCTTATTTCACACAACCACCATCTCTCATTGGATTATTCTAATAGTCTATACTTAACACAGCAGCCTGAGTGTAAGTCAGCTCAAGTCACTTTCTCCTTAAAACTCTTCAATGGCTACCTATTCTACTTACAGTAAAATCAAAGTCCTTGCAGTGGTCAACAACCCTGTACAATCTCTACTCCCACCCTCTGACCTCTGGGAACTCATCTACTACTCTTTCACTTTAATCCACTCAGTTCAGTTACTGTGGGCTCTTAAGCAAGCCAGATCTATTCTGTTGCATTTTCTTTTCCTTCTGCCTTTTACTCAAATGTCTTAGTGAAGTGTTCCCTAACCATGGTATTTACACATATACACTCTCCTTCTTCTTTCATTTTTTAAAAATCTCACAGAATTACTGCCGTCTGACACAGTATGTACTTTGCTGATTTACTTGTTTGTCATATGCTTCCCTCTCCACTGTATATAAAGATTCATAAGAGCTGGGGTTTTTTGTTTTGTCCAGTTTTGTTCATTGCTCTATTTTAATCATGTACACAACTGAGTATATAGTAGGCACTCAAAAGCTCTTGTTGAAAGGATGGATATTTATGGGTGTTAGGTGTAAACATCAAAAGGCATGGATGAAATCAGAATATGTCCCCAAACAATGCCTACTATCTCTGAGTAAGGTAGATAATCCATGAAGTGGTTCTGTCACTGCACAGATAATGATGCATCATTTTATGAGTTAACAGTTCGGGAATGCATCTCTCATCTTCACTCCTCCCACAACCCAAACTCAGAGAATTTATAAAGTAGGTGAAGTTTAACCCCTCTTCTATATTACTATCAAGGAACACTAAGATTTTTGACTAGTAAACCACCAGGGCCATTTCTTGAGCTTTTGCTCATTTTCTATTTCTTCATTCTCTTATTCCACAGATTTAGCTGTTTTTCTTTCACTTAACACTGTTCTATTAATGCTTGTTTAATCCAGTATTATTTGCAGGTAGAGCCCAGTATCTCCAGCTCTCCCTTTCTTATGACCTAAGTAAAAATATCCCTTTGATTCTAATAGTCTTTGGATGTAGGTGACAAAGAGCTAAGTCAGATTTAAAATGTCAATCATCTATCTGATGCCAATTTTTTTTTTATAATGAGGAATACCTTCTCATAGGTAAGGTGTTCTGCTTTCACCAGGAATTCTTTTTTTTTTTCAATTTGTTTATTTATTTGTTTTTATTTTGGGCTGTGTTGGGTCTTCATTGCTGTGCGCAGGCTTTCTCTAGTTGCAGTGAGTGGGGGCTACTCTTCGTTGTGGTGCGCGGGCTTCTCATTGCGGTGGCTTCTCTTGTTGTGGAGCACGGGCTCTAGTCATGCGGGCTTCAGTAGTTGTGGCTCGTGGGCTCTAGAGTGCAGGCTCAGTAGTTGTGATGCACGAGCTTAGTTGCTCCACAGCATGTGGGATCTTCCCGGACCAGGGATGGAACCTGTGTCCCCTGCATTGGCAGGCGGATTCTTAACCACTGCACCACCAGGGAGACCCCTCACCAGGCCACCAGGGAAGCCCCTCAACAGGCCCTCACCAGGCCCCTCTTTTACAATATAACTATTCTTATCAGCTCTATAAGTTCTGGGTAGTTATATCTTACAAGAGTTTCATGAGAAAGGAATATTTCTCATCATTCACCTTTGAGGGGGCTTGCAAACACAAATGTCTTCAAAGCCTGGCAAACAATATAAATGTGTGAAGTGCCAGGTATAACAGTAGGAAGTGATAGGGTTAATGAGACCTGGACAAGGAGCCTATACTCTGTCTGCCTTTCTAGATGCATCAGGTGTGGTTTTGTGTGTGTGTGTGTGTGTGTGTGTGTGTGTGTGTGTGTGTGTATTAAGCATACTGTGAAGGCCAAATAAAATACTTCTCATAAGATTCAAGATGCAGGCCATGGGAGCCTGGTTTATATTTAATTTCTTTAATTCCTTCTGTCCTTTAAGGAAGGTACTTGTAATTGTCCCATTTTTCTCAGGTGATGTAAAGTAACTTGTCTAAGGCCTATCCACTATTCTCCCCAACACACTGCCTTCCCCACCCCCCAGCACCTGGAAGAATAGAGGACTACCCAGCTTCAAAATCTGTGCTGCTTCCACTATGAGCAGCTTCCAAAATCAACAAGATGTAATCATTTACTCAGTGATAGCAACTGTCATAAAACATGCAGCTGCACTATAAACTGCTTCCTAAATAATCAATCTTTTGATCTTTTCAATAAGCAAGAAAATGTGAAAATCACATACTTTAAAAAGGTATCACATAACACTGAAAACTCCAGACTTCGCTTTTATGTATTCTTGAGCTGTGGTCACAACAAAGTCTACTAGATTGCATGATTTTAAATAGAAAAAACAAACAATATGATTCTCCTTGCTACCCCTATACCATTGCTAACCCAGTGTGATTTATATATGATATAAGCAATAACTATTTGTTGAATTAATTAGGAAAAAATAGAGAATAGGAAAAAACTGACCACATAATTAAAAACTGAAATGCATTTTGCTGTGCATGTGCATAATATATGCATAATATATGTCTGATATATCTGAAACAAATTGTGTAAGTATATTTCATTAATGGTTTCAGAATATATTTTTGCAGTTATTCTTTGTCAAGAAATAAATCTATTCAAAATTTACTTTTTTTTTTTCTTTTTAAGCCAGGGTGATGATTACATCTGTTTAATTTCTTGTATATTTACAAAGTTTACTTTCGTTTGAAGTTTTGTCTGAAGCGCTCCTTAAATTGACTGTGACTTCTTGGAGTAAGGGTTAAAGCTTGGCACAGTACCCAGACTAGAAAATATAGTCAGTCTCATAATGGAGGCTTAGTTTACCTCTCCACTCTTTTTTTTAAATTGGGATATAGTTGCTTTACAATGGTGTGTTAGTTTCTGCTGTACAACGAAGTGAATCAGCTATATGTATACACATATCCCCTCCCTCTTGGACCTCCCCCCCATCCCACCCTTCTAGGTAACCACCGGGCACCGAGCTGAGCTCCCTGTGCTATATGGCAGGTTCCCACTAGCTGTCTGTTTTACACATGATAGTGTATATATGTCAATCCCAATCGCCCAATTCATCTGACCCCCCTTCCCCCCTGTCCCATGTCCACACGTCTGTTCTCCATGTCTGCATCTCTATTCCTGCCCTGCAAATAGGTTCATCTGTACCATTTTTCCAGATTCCACATATAGGCGTTAATATACGATATTTGTTCCACTCTAATCAAGAAGGCTACTTACTAATCGGGTATTTGGATACTAATATCTCATTAAATATATTGATATTCAAAGAGTTAGAATTTTCTGTGAAGTATTTCAGTTATATTTTATTTTGTGAATAAAAACAGCTTATCACTCCAACTTTTTATTAAGAGCTCTTTGAATGTTCACTATGTGATTATATGAGTGAATACGTATCAGTTTTGTCTTTTCTATTATCTGAAACATGGGGTTATATTTTTCACTTTACTAGCTCTAAGTTACTATAGAATTATATTTATTTGATATAATAAAATTCAGTTTTAACGTAAACTTCAAGTTAAGAGAAAATTAATCCTTTTCACAGTTTTTCGCCTTTTTTTAAGCAGCAGTTTTCAGGAACTAGAAAAAGCTTTCTTTTTTAAAATTTCTAAGTAACACACAGCGAAAAGATACTTCTCTAACTTGTAAATTCAAAATTTATTTTTGGCAACACAGCCTGCAGTTATAAATTGAACCTCCCATATGAATCACTGAATTAAAAATGAAATACCAAAGTCACATCCAACAACTCCTATATGTAATATATGCCATAGTCAGATCAGCTAATTATAGGCATAATAGTAAGAAAAAAAATACATAAGTAATAATAAAAAGCTATTATTTATTTAGTGTGTATTGTACATGGTAATAAAAAAATAATAATAATGAAGCTAGAATTTACTGAGTGTGTATTGTACATAAGACATCATGCAAAGTACTTAAAATATATCACAACAATGTCATGTATTAACATCCCAACCAAAAACCGAAAAAAAAAAAAGAAAAAAGAAATAAGATGAAGTTTAGAGAAGCTAAGCAGTGTTTACCCATAACAGGGTTAATAAGTATCAAAAACTAGGATTTAAAGCAAGTATATACTACTTCGTGCGCATGTTCTAAAGAAACACGTGTATGCCTTTAACTGAATTTATGGCTATTATAATTTTGTAAGACGTTTATATATGTAGGCTAAATTTAGAATTTTTTCTTGGGCTACAAAATTGACATAACAGTCCCAGAGTTCTGTATGAAAATGAAATGAACAATACAGAATTAACAATTATAAGCAGCACTCTGAAGGAACAGTCTAAGATTGAAAACTCTACCCTCATTGCACTAAAAAATATAGGAAACAGAAAAAGTCAAAATCTTAAGCAAAAGCTTTTTAAATAGTAGCTTTTATTTGGATGGCTAAAATCTAGGGATGCATATATAATGTTAAAAAATTAGTTTGGGTAATTTTTGCCAAATTGATGGATTAATTGTTTCATACATTTGAATATTAATATTAACATAATTAACCAAGTAGTCTTTAATTTGGTCTTGAAGTTCAGCAAGACTAAGGTAGTCAAAAAGGCAACAAAACCTCATTCCAGGTAGAAATGTCACAGAGTGTGTTAATTTCCTAGGGCTGCCATAACAAATTACAATAAAAGGGATGGCTTAAAACAACAGCAATTTATTCTCTCATAGATCTGGAGACTATAAGTCCAAAATCAAGGTATCAACAGAGCCATACAGTCAGTATTCCCTCTGAAGGCTCTGGTGAAGTATTCTTCATTGCATCTTCTAGCTTCTGGTGGTTGCTAGCAATCCTTGGTGTTCTTGGCTTGTGGCAGTATAAAGACAATCTCTGTCTCCCTTTCACATTGCATTTTTCTCTGTATCTCTGTCCCCAAATCTTCCTTTCCATGTAAGAACACCAGTCACTAGATTTAAGGCCCACCCTATCCTGTATGATCTCATCCTAACTTGATTACATCTGTAAAACCTTATTTACAAATGATATCACGTTCCCAAGTCCTAAGTGAATATGAATTTTTCACTGTTCATCTCAGTACATAGAGATATTGTACATAAAGAAAGTTTCAGGACATTAAGCTATGTGTTTGCAAGGCTTTGTAGCTCAGATTTTACATTGAAGTTGGAGGGGAACATACAAAGGTATTGTCAAGAAGCAAGTTGGTCAGCAGGTTGGGAATAAGTAAGCAAGAAAAAAGACCAATGGCAAGATGACAGATTAGGCTATTAAGTAGGAGTTAGGGTAGAGGAGTTTTCAAGGATGATCCTAAATTTCTATGCAGCACGGTGTCATTCCCTAGTCAAGTAATACAAGGTAGGGGGAGGCAGGGAGACTAACAACATGATGAGTTTCTTTGTAGAATATGACTTTTTAATTAATAATTTTTATATACATATAATTTTCAAAGTCAAATACTATCAAGAGAGTACAAATCTAAACACACATGTGCACAAAACACATACATATACACAAAGCCACCACCTACCTCCCATCTCACTTCCCTGAAATTCTTTTTTCCCCCACAGTGTCCAAATTTCTTTTTTTTTTAACATCTTTATTGGAGTATAATTGCTTTACAATGGTGGGTTAGTTTCTGCTTTATGACAAAGTGGATCAGTTATACATATACATATGTTCCCATATCTCTTCCCTCTTGCATCTCCCTCCCTCCCCACGTCCCTATCCCACCCCTCTAGGTGGTCACAAAGCACCAAGCTGATCTCCTTGTGCTATGAGGCTGCTTCCCACTAGCTATCTGTTTTACGTTTGGTAGTGTATATATGTCCATACCACTCTCTCACTTTGTCACAGCTTACCATTCCCCCTCCCCATATCCTCAAGTCCATTCTCTGGCAGGTCTGTGTCTTTATTCCTGTCTTACCCCTAGGTTCTTCATGACCTTTTTTTTTTCTTAGATTCCATATATATGTGTTAGCATACAGTATTTGTTTTTCTCTTTCTGACTGACTTCACTCTGTATGACAGACTCTAGGTCCATCCACCTCACTACAAATAACTCAATTTCATTTCATTTTATGGCTGAATAATATTCCATTGTATATTTGTGCCACATCTTCTTTATCCATTCATCTGTTGATGGACACTTAGGTTGCTTCCATGTCCTGGCTACTGTAAATAGAGCTGCAATGAACATTTTGGTACATGACTCTGAATTCTGGTTTTCTCAGGGTATATGCCCAGTAGTGGGATTGCTGGGTCGTATGGTAGTTCTATTTGTAGTTTTTTAAGGAACCTCCATACTGCTCTCCATAGTGGCTGTATGAATTTACATTCCCACCAACAGTGCAAGAGGGTCCCCTGTTCTCCACACCCTCTCCAGCATTTATTGTTTGTAGATTTTTTGATGATGGCCATTCTGACAAGTGTGAAATGATATCTCATTGTAATTTTGATTTGCATTTCTCTAATGATTAATGATGTTGAGCATTCTTTCATGTGTTTGTTGGCAATCTGTATATCTTCTTTGGAGAAATGTCTGTTTAGGTCTTCTGCCCATTTTTGGATTGGGTTTTTTTTTGTTCTTGTTATTGAGCTTCATGAGCTGCTTGTAAATTTTGGAGATTAATCCTTTGTCAGTTGCTTCATTTGCAAATATTTTCTCCCATTCTGAAGGTTGTCTTTTCATCTTGTTTATGGTTTCCTTTGCTGTGCCAAAACTTTTAAGTTTCATTAGGTCCCATTCATTTATTTTGTTTTTAGTTCCATTTCTCTAGGAGGTGAGTCAAAAAGGATCTTGCTGTGATTTTTGTCATAGAGTGTTCTGCCTATGTTTTCCTCTAAGAGTTTGATAGTTTCTGGCCTTACATCTAGGTCTTTAATCCATTTTGAGTTTCTTTTTGTGTATGGTGTTAAGGAGTGTTTTACTTTCATACTTTTCATGTACCTGTCCAGTTTCCCCAGCACCACTTATTGAAGAGGCTGTCTTTTCTCCACTGTATATTCCTGCCTCCTTTATCAAAGATAAGGTGACCATATGTGCGTGGGTTTATCCCTGGGCTTTCTATCCTGTTCCATTGATCTTTATTTCTGTTTATGTGCCAGTACCATACTGTCTTGATTACTGTAGCTTTGTAGTATAGTCTGAAGTCAGGGAGCCTGATTCCTTCAGCTCCATTTTTTGTTCTCAAGATTGCTTTGGCTATTCGGGGTCTTTTGTGTTTCCATACAAATTGTGAAATTTTTTCTTCTAGTTCTGTGAACAATGCCAGTGGTAGTTTGATAGGAATTGCATTGGATTTGTAGATTGCTTTGGGTAGTACAGTCATTTTCACAATGTTGATTCTTCCAATCCAAGAACATGGTATATCTCTCCATCTATTTGTATCATCTTTAATTTCTTTCATCAATGACATAATTTTCTGTGTACAGATCTTTTGTCTCCTTAGGTAGGCTTATTCCTAGATATTTTATTTTTTTCATTGCAATGGTAAATGGGAGTGTTTTCTAAATTTCACTTTCAGATTTTTCATCATTAGTGTAAAGGAATGCCAGAGATTTCTGTGCATTAATTTTGTATCCTGCTACTTTACCAAATTCATTGATTAGCTCTAGCAGTTTTCTGGTAGCATCTTTAGGATTCTCTATGTATAGTATCATGTCATCTGCAAACACTGACAGCTTTACTTCTTTTCTGATTTGGATTCCTTTTATTTCTTTTTCTTCTATGATTGCTGTGGCTAAAACTTCCAAAACTATGTTGAATAATAGTGGTGAGAGTGGGCAACCTTGTCTTGTTCCTGATCTTAGTGGAAATGGTTTCAGTTTTTCACCATTGAGGATGATGTTCGCTGTGGGTTTGTCATATATGGCCTTTATTATCTTGAGGAAAGTTCCCTCTATGCCTACTTTCTGCAGGGTTTTTATCATAAATGGGTGTTGAATTTTGTCAAAAACTGTCTCAGCATAGATTGAGATGATCATATGGTTTTTATCCTTCAGTTTGTTAATATGGTGTATCACGTTGATTGATTTGCATATATTGAAGAATCCTTGCATTCCTGGAATAAACTCCACTTGATCATGGTGTATGATCCTTTTAAAGTGCTGTTGGATTCTGTTTGCTAGTATTTTGTTGAGGATTTTTGCATCTATGTTCATTAGTGATATTGGCCTGTAGTTTTCCTTCTTTGTGACATCTTTGTCTGGTTTTGGTATCAGGGTGATGGTGGCCTCATAGAATGAGTTTGGGAGTGTTCCTCCCTCTGCTATCTTTTGGAAGAGTTTGAGAAAGATAGGTGTTAGCTCTTCTCGAAATGTTTGATAGAATTCGCCTGTGAAGCCGTCTGGTCCTGGGCTTTTGTTTCTTGGAAGATTTTTAATCGCAGTTTCAATTTCAGTGCTTGTGATTGGTCTGTTCATATTTTCTATTTCTTCTTGGTTCAATCTCAGCAGGTTGTGCATTTCTAAGAATTTGTCCATTTCTTCCAGGTTTCCATTTTATTGGCATACAGTTGCTTGTAGTAATCTCTAATAATCTTTTGTATTTCTGCAGTGTCCGTTGTTACTTCTCCTTTTTCATTTCTAATTCTATGGATTTGAGGCTTCTCCCTTTTTTTCTTGATGAGTCTGGCTAATGGTTTATCAATTTTGTTTATCTTCTCAAAGAACCAGCTTTTACTTTTATTGATCTTTGCTATCATTTCCTTCATTTCTTTTTCATTTATTTCTGATCTGATCTTTATGATTTCTTTCCTCCTGCTAAATTTGGGATTTTTTTATTCTTCTTTCTCTAATTGCTTTAGGTGCAAGGTTAGCTTATTTATTCGAGATGTTTCCTGTTTCTTAAGGTAGGATTGTATTCCTATAAACTTCCCCCTTAGAACTGCTTTTGCTGCATCCCATAGGTTTTGGGTTGTCGTGTCCCCATTGTCATTTGTTTCTAAGTATTTTTTTATTTCATCTTTAATTTCTTCAGTGATCACTTCGTTATTAAGTATTGTTTAGCCTCCGTTGTTTGTATTTTTTACAAATCTTTCCCTGTAATTGATACCTAGTCTCATAGTGTTATGGTCAGAAAAGATACTTGATACGACTTCAATTTTCTTAAATTTACCAAGGCTTGATTTGTGACCCAAGATATGATCTATCCTGGAGAATGTTCCATGAGCACTTGAGAAAAATGTGTATTCTGTTGTTTTTGGATGGAATGTCCTATAAATATCCATGAAGTCCATCTTGTGTAATGTATCATTTAAAGCTTGCGTTTCCTTATTTATTTTCATTTTGGATGATCTGTCCATTGGTGAAAGTGGGGTGTTAAAGTCCCCTACTATGATTGTGTTACTGTCAATTTCCCCTTTTATGGCTGTTAGTATTCGCCTTATGTATTGAGGTGCTCCTATGTTGGGTGCATAAATATTTACAATTGTTATATCTTCTTCTTGGATCGATCCCTTGATCACTATTTAGTGTCCTTCTTTGTCTCTTGTAATAGTCTTTATTTTAAAGTCTATTTTGTTTGATATGAGAATTGCTACTCCAGCTTTCTTTTGATTTCCATTTGCATGGAATATCTTTTTCCATCCCCTCACTTTCAGTCTGTATGTGTTCCTAGGTCTGAAGTGGGTCTCTTGTAGACAGCATATATATGGGTCTTGTTTTTGTATCCATTCAGCCAGTCTGTGTCTTTTGCTGGGAGCATTTAATCCATTTACATTAAGGTAATTATCAATATGTATGTTCCTATTCCCATTTTCTTAATTGTTTTGGGTTGTTATTGTATGTCTTTTCCTTCTCTTGTGTTTGTAGCCTAGAGAAGTTCCTTTAGCATTTGTTGTAAAGCTGGTTTGGTGATGCTGAACTCTCTCAGCTTTTGGTTTTCTGTAAAGGTTTTAATTTCTCCATCAAATCTGAATGAGATCCTTGCTGTGTAGAGTAATCTTGGTTGTAGGTTTTTCTCCTTCATCACTTTAAATATGTCCTGCCACTCCCTTCTGGCTTACAGAGTTTCGCTGAAAGATCAGCTGTTAACATTGTGGGGATTCCCTTGTGTGTTATTTGTTGTTTTTCCCTTGCTGCTTTTAATATGTTTTCTTTGCACTTAATTTTTGATAGTTTGATTAATATGTGTCTTGGCGTGTTTCTCCTTGGATTTATCCTGTATGGGACTCTCTGTGCTTCCTGGACTTGATTTACTGTTTCCTTTCCCATATTAGGGAAATTTTCAACTATAATCTCTTCAAATATTTTCTCAGTCCCTTTCTTTTTCTTTTTCTTCTGGGACCCCTATAATTTGAATGTTGGTGCATTTAATGTTGACCCATAGTTTTCTCAGACTGTCTTCAATTCTTTTCATTCTTTTTTCTTGCCTTACGTGGGCCTCTCACTGTCGTGGCCTCTCCCGTAGCAGAGCACAGGCTCCGGACGCGCAGGCTCAGCGGCCATGGCTCACGGGCCCAGCCGCTCTGCGGCATGTGGGATCCTCCCGGACCGGGGCACGAACCCGCGTCCCCTGCATCAGCAGGCAGACTCTCAACCACTGCGCCACCAGGGAAGCCCCTCATTCTTTTTTCTTTATTCCACTCTGTAGTAGTTATTTCCACTATTTTATCTTCCATTTCACTTATCCATTCTTCTGCCTCAGTTATTCTGCTATTGATCCCTTCTAGAGAATTTTTAATTTCATTTATTGTGTTGTTAATCACTGTTTGTTTGCTCTTTACTTCTTCCAGGTCCTTGTTAAATGTTTCTTGCATTTTCTCTATTCTATTTCCAAGATTTTGAATCATCTTTACTATCATTATTCTGAATTGTTTTTCAGGTAGACTGCCTATTTCCTCTTCATTTGTTAGGTCTGGTGGGTTTTTACCTTGCTCCTTCATCTGCTGTGTGTTTTTCTGTGTTCTCATTTTGCTTATCTTATTGTGTTTGGGGTCTCCTTTTCGCAGGCTGCAGGTTCGTAGTTACCATTGGTTTGGGTGTCTGTCCCCAGTGGCTAAGGTTGGTTCAGTGGGTTGTGTAGGCTTCCTGTTGGAGGGGACTAGTGCCTGTGTTCTGGTGGATGAGCCTGGATCCTGTCTTTCTAGTGGGCAGGTCTACGAATCTGCTGATTTGGGGGCTCTGGCTCACTCAGGCCAGGGGGAGGGAGGGGTATGGATATGGGGCGAGCCTGCGGCAGCAGAGGCCAGCATGACATTGCACCAGCCTGATGCACGCTGTGCATTCTCCTGGGGATCAGGGGACCCTGGCAGTGGCGGGCTGCACAGGCTCCTGGGAGGGGAGGTGTGGATAGTCCCTGAAATTCTTAATTTCAACCCTTTTAGCCATTACTTCTGGTATTTTCTCTTATTTAAACTTATCCTATGTCTTGCTCTTATATTATATGAGGATTTTAACTCTCTTATTCTTTCCCTTCCTTTCTCTTACACCCATCCTCCCACTATAATCATCCCAAAATCACATTCAGTGTTACCATTATTATGATTATGTAAATAATTCCACAAATGATCCTAGTAGTCATTTTCAATGATAATATTTCCTTTTGTATGGCTTTCTGTTTTTCTAGGATTTAATTAAT
The DNA here is from genome assembly GCF_026419965.1 of Kogia breviceps. Taxonomy (NCBI): domain Eukaryota; kingdom Metazoa; phylum Chordata; class Mammalia; order Artiodactyla; family Physeteridae; genus Kogia; species Kogia breviceps. Next base: position 66,891,366 of record NC_081321.1, on the reverse strand, counting down.
TACCTGATAAATAAATTTGCTTACTTATTTTTAAAGCTATGATAAGTCTTCCCACCCACTCCAACAGTTTGGTTTCATAATTTCAATTCAGATTGTGTACAATGGTCATGCAGATAATTTATCATTCTTATTTTTATTTTCTTTGAATCATCTCTGTTTCCTCTGCTCTCTACCTCTGATCTGTACCAAATTTTTTATAAGCTTGTTTCATTCTTCTAGCTATTGTTATGGGATTTACCTCTACTAGCACCTTGAAAATTCAGGAGAAAAAGTGGCCAAGATCCCTGAAGTAGAAAAGGCATAAAACCCAGAATACAGATAATGACTGAACTTTGAGGGAAAGTGGAACACCTGTTCTAAACTGAAAGATAGAGTTTAAGGATTTGTGTGGATGTAGTTAAATTTCCAGATGGTGGTGAGGGAAGATCAGGAAGCTGAAGGACTGTCCATTTAAGGTCTTCTATTTCTTTTGGAAAATTAGAAGGGAATTTATCTGTTCTGTGCATATGGCAGGATTGACTCTGGATCTTGTAGGAGAGTAACAAAGAGACTGCTTAGGAACAAGTGGGCAAAGAAACCTGGATGGTAATACATGGAAAACACCACCGTCTCCTCAGTGTCAGGCTCCTTATGCCAAGGAGCTTCCCAAATTATCAGAAAACCACACCAGACCCAAGTTGCTCACTTCTGCAGCTGATTTTTCCCAATATCTCAAAAATGTAGTTATCTATCTACTAATAAATTCCCATGTAAGCTATTAGGAAGATAAAATCATTTCCACATTATCTATGAATTATATGTTTTAAAATTATTGCTTAATATAATAGTTAATATTATATTATTAATATAGTATTTAAAATTATCACTTCATTTGCACCAATAACTGATTTTCCCCTAGAGATTTGTGTTCATTGAGTTCTCTAAATTCTTTTTAATTGGAATATATCATATTCCAATTAAACAAGGGAAATGGTTAAGTTCCAAAGTAAATTCGTCAATTCATTTGTGAGTGTGATTCAAATTTACTTTTTTTTTCATTTTTGCCTTCTCTTTTAACCACTGAGCTATTCTTACTTATACATGATAATAAGGATACTGATGATATTTATTATCCTTCTTTGAAAATCTCTTTGCAATTTGGAACTATAGCCACCATTTTACCAATTTTATAGTTTGCAACTCTACGCATAATTATACTTATTTCTACTGTGTAATGAACTAATTTTTCTGCCACTTCTTTTCTAAGAATACCAATTCTACAGTAAGGAGTTTTAAAATGTACTCCATTGCATTCTCAGAGAGAGAAAGCTTTTTGCTAACCCAAGACATAAGAAGAATTCTGACAGATAAGTTGAGAAAACTCACATGAAATTTTGCATCCCCTTAATGAAAAGAAAGGAATGAATATTTACCTCAAGAAAGCAATAGTTTCTTTTATATCTCACTATTTAATTTAAATAATAAGACAATATATAAACTAAGAATCTGATTTTTTAAATTATTTTAATTGTAGGCCATGGCACAGAAAGAAGATATGGAAGAAAGAATCACGACCCTTGAGAAGCGTTACCTCAGTGCTCAGAGAGAATCTACCTCCATACATGACATGAATGACAAACTAGAAAATGAGTTAGCAAATAAAGAGGCCATCCTACGGCAGGTTCAGTATCTCTGTCTTGGTTTTGTTCTGGTCTGTGTGTGTTCTCACCATTCTCACAAAACATGGAGTAAATAATATATGGTATTCCTTGGTAATCAATCATTCTCTAAAACTTATAACGAAGCTAACTAAACAGATGTGATTTTCAGTGTGTAATCTAGAAATCTATCTTAATAATAATAAAAATAATGACTATTTACTTTGGATCTAGACATGAACCAGAAACTGTGCTAAACAGTTTACATGTATTACCTCAATGTATTACCTCACTTAAATCCAACCACCACCTGTAAATACAATTATTATACTGTAAAGTATAATAATCATTATACAATTATTATACTGAGGAGTAAAGTAAGTACAATTATTATACTGAGGAAACTAAGGTTCAGAGACATGAATGCTCTCCTAAGGTCACACATATGGTAATTGCAGAGTCAATAATGGAAACCTAGGTCTATTCGGCTCTAGAGAAGGAGTGGGCAAACTATGGCCCATGTGCCAAAACTATGGCTCTGTTTTATAAATAAAGTTTTATTGAAACATAGCCATACCCATTCATTTAATCATTGTCTATGACTGCTTTTGTGCTACAACAGTAAAATTGAATAGTTGGAACAGAGACTTTATGATACACAAAGCCTAAAATAATTACCATCTGGCCTTCACAGGAGAAGTCTGCCAACTTCATCTCTAGAGCCTGGACTCTCAATCATTATGCTACATTTCCTCTCCTACTCCAGCTAATGTTACGATTTTCAGTATGTTGCTATTACGATGTATCTGAAGTCTTAGTACTAAGTTGTATTCCATTTGTTCAAGTTAATACTCACTATTAACTTCTTTTCTTTTTGCGGACGTCAGTAAAAGGTTTTGTTTTTTAATGTGCTGAATTTGTTAAGGAATATGGATAAGTAATATATGAAAACATGAGAACAATAATCTCTTTGCACAGTAGGTATGGTAGTAGTAGCTTATTTTAACTCTAGAAGAGTGGCTTGAAGCCCACAGCCCCTGGTGACTGGTGTTTGCTATCCTAACTGTGACAATTTAAGTGTCTCTTTTTTCGTCCCTATTTCAGATGGAAGAGAAGAACAGACAGTTACAAGAGCGTCTTGAGCTAGCTGAGCAAAAGTTGCAGCAAACTATGAGAAAAGCTGAGACCTTACCTGAAGTAGAGGCTGAACTGGCTCAGAGAATTGCAGCCCTGACAAAGGTACTGCAATAAAACAATTGGTCAACCTAGATATACTTATAGAAATGACTAGTAATCAAAATGGAATATATAAAGATATTCTTTAGGCTTTATGAAGATTAAGTTTATTTAATCTTTACTCTATTGGTCTGTTATTTAGATGAATTTTTATGTTATACATATCTTATTTATGTTGAAATGAATGACTGAAATATATGATGTGATGATTCCTTTGCCTATTTAAACATTAACAAAAACAAAATATCACATCCTTAGAGTTAATTTTCCATGGTTATATTTGCACATATGGATATACATGAGACATAATAATTTAGTAAGCTCAACATAAGTTGTACGGTATTAGAAATGTAGGAGATATAATAAGCAGTTGATTCCTTTCTGACTATGGTATGAAAAAGTTTGTTAGAAGTTAGACATTAGATTTGTAGAAGTCTAAGGCCATTAAATAGTCAGAAAGTGATTTTAATAGTTGTAATTTCTTCTGAACCAATTCAAATCAATAATATTCTGAAGAATGTTCAAAATTAACTGCTATGTTATGGACATTACATTCTGCAATTATATGCATATTTTAGAATTTAGCAACCATTTTAATGCTAAAATGACTATTCTTACCTTTCACAGTCAAATGGAATGGCATTGCTTGAAAGTCACGTCGCTAGAATAAAAGTACAGATTTTGTCACTAAAAGCATGTTTGACTTTTAATATCAATACAAAAATGTACACACATTTTAAATGTTCACACGGTCATTACCATGTGCTGTTTTCCACACCACTGCAGTAAACGGGTCAGATAGATATATGAACTGCAAGTTATAAATTCTGGCATTAGGGATTATCCAAAACAATTGATGCAGCAAAATAAAAGTAGACACGTATAGTTACTTTTGGAAAAGTAAATAATTAAAGAGGAAGAGTAAACTGATGCCTATTAGTTAAAATAGGGTAGTTAAACAGGTTGTGAAAAGACAAACAGTTGACAAAGCAGAAAGTATTGGTATAGTTGGTTGTAAAGTATTGGACTAACTAGCTGAATGAAACTTTAGTCTGATTAGGGTGATACAATCTGGATCCTTCCATAGTCACAGACCATGCCATAAACCACTCTGGAAATTTCAAAAATGTGTGATTTCTAAAATAAATGTATTTAATTTTAGAAATATTATTGAAATTATATAAAAGGTGCGAACATAGTAGTAGTAGTAGTATGCTATTTTTTCTTGCAAACACATTTAAAATTACTATAATATGAATTAAGATATGTATACTTAGGCTTTTCATCTGAGGAATATAAAGAACTTTTATAGAGTTATCTTATTGAACTGAACTATTTTAGGGGGAGTTAGGCAAGTGGCTAAATAATAAAAGTAACTTTTGTAATATTTTAGTGTAAAATAATCATCAATAGTGTCGTAAGTAAAATACAAGGAAGTCAGGAATCTCTCCCCCAAAAACGCAATTTAAAATTCAGCAAAATTTGCCCCAAATTAACATCTGATGGATTGAAAATAAAGCATAATTTAAAATATAATACTTGACATATGAGGCTTTAAATATTCCTAAGAATCCTTAATTTAGAATGTAAAAAAAAAAAACTTAAAATAGGTGTCTCATCTGTTTTGCCCTCTATTTTATTTTATTGAGGTCGTAGTTGATACATATATTCATTTATGCACCCCAAATAATTTCCTCAGTTCACTCCTACCTGATAATATATTGCTAAAATTCCACTTCATCTGGAATTAAAAGGGAATAGAAAGGGAATTAAAAGGGAATAGAAAGGGAATTAAAAGGGAATAGACCCTTTTGATTTCCTCAGTTTTCAGCAGTTTTATCTCTCTTAAGAAGTATGAAAGGGCTTCCTTGGTGGCGCAGTGGTTGAGAGTCCGCCTGCCGATGCAGGGGACATGGGTTTGTGCCCCAGTCTGGGAAGATCCCACATGCCGCGGAGCGGCTGGGCCCGTGAGCCATGGCCGCTGGGCCTGCGCGTCCAGAGCCTATGCTCTGCAACAGGAGAGGCCACAGCAGTGAGAGGCCCGCGTACAGCAAAAAAAAAAAAAAAAAAAAAAAAGTATGAAAATGTTAGAATTCACTCTGCTTGTCCTTTTTACTGCTTTCTCTCCTGACTGGCTCTGTATCAACATTATTTCAGATATACAGTTTTTAGATTATCGCCATATTTAATTCATTATTCACACGCCTCTGGTGCTGAGATTTTATTTTCAGTGTACTCCCTGTGCTTGTAACCCTTTTCTAACATTTGAAGATCAATCTTTCATTTGCTCTTCCAAGCTTTATGGCTAAAATGATTTTTGACCATTTTCTTATCTCTGTTCTCAAGACCTTTAGGGACTGTCTCTAGAACCGGTTTTAGTTATTCATTATTTCAATTCCAATTTGTTTTCAATATCTTACTATTTATCTCCAGTCTTTTCTACTTCATAATGTTTTTGACTTCTCACTAATTTATGATTTATGCTTAGTTTAAACCTAGGCTCCCTCTCCTATATTTTGATAGTTAATTATATTTTGATAGTTAATAATCCCTCATATATTTTAATTGGCCTATAAGTATTTTTTCTACTTTTATTATCTGCCACTATTGTTTTCTTCTCTTTGGCCCTCCTCTCTTTAAATTTGGTTGCTTCTCCATTTCCAAATATATTCACATTCTTCTCAAAACTATTTCTGCCTATAAAAGAAAACTGTTAAGTTTTCTTCTAAAACTTTAGCTCGTGTGAAAATTGCCTTGTCACATTAAAGAGTGAAACCAAGATAAGCCCTATATCCCATCAAGGAGTCAAAAAGTAGCAGATTGTTCTTATGTGACTATAGTATTTACACCAGTTGCTTAAATTGCAGTCTTCATAAGGTTAAGGTGAACATAAATCAAGAGTGGTTGCAAATTGACCCAGTGTTTATTTAGAGATGATTTCTGAATTTATTCTTTGGTTGATAAGAGTATCTTTTTTTCTGCCAGTGTGGTTGTGTGTGTGTGTAAAAATAGGTAGCTAAAGCTCATTTGAGCCTTTTAGAAAGTCAGAAGTATTCAATAATGGCTAGGGATAAAATTTAAAATTTGGCTTTGGTGAGTGTATATACAATTAAATAATAAACATTTTGGGATCCCAGTCTTATGATTTATGATGTTTACTTCTTTAATTAAAATGCATATTCCTCAGCAAGGACATAATTCATCTTGAATTCCATAAGGTATTTCATTCATTTTTAGTACCAATAAAAAGTATCAACAATAACAGTGATTTAAACATGACAGAATTCTCGTTTAATCTCTGAAGTGAATTTTCACAATGTTTGGTGTGTTTTCAGTTTGGTGTGTTTAAGATGGAAACAGCTAGAAGTTTAAGGACCTTTGAAAGATCTACTGACTTACTTGTATATTTGAATAAACAATTTTGTAAATTGAAATGTTCATGCCTTGACTACCTTGAATCAGTCACCAGATTAATTGTCTTAACATTAACTGCTTGTTAAAACTTTTGAGAGATTACAGATATGTTTAAGAATTTAAAATATACAATTTCAGCAATATTTTGATCCATTTACTGTATTCTTAGTTGAATTATAAATTTTTAAAAATATTATAAAATCATTTTGTGGCATTTGAAGACTATGGTAACATTCTGTGTTGCTTCTGGTTGGAAATTTGGGGAGAGAAATTGGTTATTTGTTATTTCTTCATTATTTTCCCAATTTATGAAATAATATCAGAAGGAAAATCTTTCAAAATGTAAATGTTATTATTTTCATGAGCACAGCAGTTAAATGTTAAATGTTTATTTTATAGATTAAGTTGGAATTTGTTGCATAAAATAGTACATATGCATATGAACCAATACATGAATAGGTTACTATTTCTTTTCAGGTACTGCATGATATATTTATATATAGTCCTATATTTGCATAAAGTAAGTTTCACTGTTTTAGAATAAACTTATAAAATGTAATAGAATATGTTCTGGAGGTTAAATTTTGTTATCCTGACATAGGGTACTTTGGCTGTTGCGATTATTGACTTCTAATTATGATTAAGATGTTGATGTAACTTTACATGTAATCTGTGCATAACATACTAATACAATTCAGCTATCAGCAATGTCACATGTGTTGAACACTCTGCATCTGTGGTAACCTGACATTCACCTCCAAGACATGTAACTAACCTTGGCACTGGGCAAACATTAGCTCACAAAAGGCACTGTGCTGCCTATTCACTTTAGGGTACTATTTTGTTTCCATAGCAACAAATCAATGCAGAATCAGTTTTAGAGTGGTCCCTATTATCATTCAGGAGAATTCACAATAAGTTTTCTTGTCCTCACAGCATTATTGTCACTTTATTTGAAGACTTTTAATCATTTTCATTTAAAATGTCGAATTAAGGCTATGTCTAAGAATAGGCGCTGAGGTTCTACACCTACAGCCATAGTGTGTATTCAGAGACCAGAAGTCATTTTGCAATTTTGCCAGTGCTTCTGAGGAAACTCAATCCTGCTTGAATTGGAGAACACTTATAATAATTAACCCCGTGGCTTAGCTTTTTCTCTGATTTCTAGAGAGCTGGGTTTATAATAAATTTTGTTCCACATTTATTTCACCTGATTCATTGCCTTGGCCTACTCCTCAATATTGAGGTACTTTGTTTCCGTTATTTTTAAGTAATATGATAAACAAACAAACAAACCAAAATATAAAACTTTTAACAATCTATCAGAGACATATTCTAGTGTTTGGTTTCCCATAATTCCAATTATTACATGACTCTTTCAGAGTTGCTTTAATTCATTCTGTAGTGGTCTTTCATTGCCAGCCATCACTAACCTTCCATACCTTAGATTGGTAGCTTTTTATTTGAACATATCATTATTTTTCACTTATAACCATCAACTTCATCATGTTCACCAGATATCAGTATAGTTCTTTCCACATAAAATTCTATTAAAGTATTAAATTTGCTGTCACATTTTTCTTTTAAGCATTCTGTGCTATGTTCTGTTCAGTGTCAGTGCCTTTAGTTCTGATTTTTCAATTTTGTCCCTCTCCTTTTCCTTGACTCGTTAGTCTGATCCAACCTCTTCTACCTCATCTGATGATTATCAATATGTTATGGAAGCTAAACTACAAGAAATGATCTCCATACGTAGGAAGGTAGTCCTACTGGACTTTACTTTCTATTGCTAAATAGAATTCATCTAAGTTTTTCTTTTCATTTGTAAAAATTATGTTACTTTTATTTATTGATAATCGACCATCTGTGCAGTTCAGTGCTTCAGGAGCTTAAGATTGGACAATGGCAGGTTTGTGTTCAAACCATGCACAGTCTGCATGTTACATTTGGCTGATTTCATTGCTCATAAATAACTCCAATGTTTTGCTGATGCTTGGATGTAACAGGCCTTTGTAGCTGACACATTTCAAGCAATGCTGTTCAGCTGCCTGTATAAAAAAAGTTTATTTTTTGAAAACTACATTTGCGGTTGGTAGTAGCTTGCTTTACATTTTATTTCAGTTTATTTAGAGGAAAAGTGTTAACCATATCTTACATGTCAGGTGCATTCTTCATATTTCTTAACAGGCTGAAGAAAGACATGGAAACATTGAAGAACGTATGAGGCATCTAGAAGGTCAACTTGAAGAGAAAAATCAAGAACTTCAAAGAGTATGTATTTTAAGACCATCCCTCTCAAGCATCAATTTATGGATTTATAGTCTACATATAAGAACTGAATGTCTTTCTCGATTATAGGTTATATTTTAAATCATATGAATATGCCCTGTGCATTAAAAAACGTTTCTGCCAATTTAATCAAAACAGACATAAAATTAAATCCAGCTTTAAAACTAGAAAAAATACAAACAAACCCAAATATTTTTAAGTGATTTTTATGTTAAATTTATTTATTTTGTGAATGTAAGGCTAGGCAAAGAGAGAAAATGAATGAGGAGCACAACAAAAGATTATCCGATACTGTGGATAGACTTCTGACTGAATCCAATGAACGCTTACAGCTACACTTAAAGGAACGAATGGCTGCTCTAGAAGAGAAGGTAAAAGGACCAGTAGAATCACATGATTATCAGCTATGTTCTTATGATCATGTTTATTTTACACTCTGCTACAATAATTGCATTGTTCAGATGATCCATTTACTTTCCTTAATTTAAAAAGAAGCCTGATATATTCTTAAAAGTGAAAAAATAGTTTCTGTAAAAATATGTAAGATCAATTTTTAAATGAATAAAAAATGTTACGTGGTATATAAATCTTACATATTAGCATGATCATATAAGACAAAGGTATTAAAACGTGTTGCACTTTTGTGATGAAAATATTTCATTTGTCTTTCACGTGGTATGCGAAAAAGAAGAGTAAGACAAAAATTAGTATTTTGGAGTGTGTGGGGAGGCTTGCTTTGAACCATACAAATGTTTCAAGTAACTGAATCTACTGCTAGTCTAAAAGCCAAAATGTGAGTGAGTTTATATCACCAATAGCACTAGTGTCAGTCCCACCACAGAGTTTAGAAATGCAAAACTTTCAGCTGCATTGTTTCCAAAAAAGTGTTTCTGTACAATCTACAATTTCATTCACAGTTAATATGTGCAATTAATAGTTGGTGACTACCTGACCAGCAAAAGCTAGTGAGCTGGTTGCCAATTCCAGAGTATAAAAAAAGGTAGGGACTAAAACCTAGGTGGAGAAGTCATTTTGGAAATATAGATTGAATGCCAATCGCTACTTAAGCTAGACATTTTCCCCTGCTCCATACAATAAACCAAAATAGGAAAAATGTTTCAATGAAATGTTAAAGTGGTTTGATAATTTACCCATTAAGAAGTCATAAGGCATGCCTTCTTCCCATTCAGCACCAAATGCATGCCAATAACCACACTCTTATTTTAATTTAACTCTATAAATTTGAAAAGAATACATTATTTTAAATCATGCTTTGTAATACTGTAAGAAAAGCATAAAGCTTTTACAACAGTAATACTTTTATGAGAAGGATATTTTTCAAATCTATGGTGCAAGTTATTTCCACATCATGATATGTAACATTAGTTTTTTAAAAAGCTAATATTTTATTTTTATTTATCTAATAATTTAAACATTATTAGAAATTGTTAATTCTGTCTTTGAAATAAAGATCCAGAAATTGAACTTTTAGAAAAATCTGATCTTACAATTTCTTGTTCTTCGGGTAGTAAAAATGAGTTTATCTGAATTCTTCTCTATGATAGCTTTGGCTAATACTTTGCTTTTTATTCACTTTTTCTCATTTGAAAAGTAACTTAATTATTTCAAATTTTAAAAAGACTGGGAAGAGGCAGTCAGAAATAGCTTAAAAGTTAATATTTATCTTATTTGTCAATCCAAGTGTTACAAAATGACATTTCCTATTTAAATTATGTATTTCTAAAAATGTTAAGGTGTCTTGTTTAAAGATTCCATTGAAACTTGGTTTCCATGGAAACAAAAAAATATATGTACCAAGGAAGGAATCAAAGAAGATTCTTGAGTGATAAAAAATTAATCTACACATTTAATTATTTTCTGTTTTATTTATTATTTATCTGGTTTTTTTTTTTCTTTTCTGTAGAATGTTTTAATTCAAGAATCAGAAACTTTCAGAAAGAATCTGGAAGAATCTTTACATGATAAGGTATTATGGAAGCTTACATTTTGCCCACTTTTCTATTTCACATTGGTGAATATTTTGTTATAAAATAAATTTGATAGTAAATAATTTTAGGATGCTATCTTTTAAAAATATTTTAACTTTTATGTTATACATACGGAAAAGTGTACATATATAGGGAGAGCTTGATGAATTTTTACAAACCAAACACACCGAAAATCAACATCCTGGAAGCCCCACTTAGTTAGTATATAATCACTACTCTTATCCTAAAGGATAATCACTATCTTGACTTCTAACAGAAAAAAAAATGGTTTTGACTTTTTTCATGCTTTATATAAATGGGATAAAAATGTATGCACTGATTTGTCTCTAGTTTGAGATATTATTTTAGCAGAAATGTATTACATACCTACTGTGCATAAAATTGTGCTGTTATATTTGCAAACATGCACTTTGTTCTAAAGTACCTGAAAAGTCTAATTGAGGAGAGAAAACACAAAGCAATGAGTTGTAGCGTCACAGATGCCAAGTGTCAAATGAATGAAAGATAGTAAGAACTACAGGTAGGAGAGATCAATATACATTGCTGCTATAAAGAAGGCTTCAGAATGCTTTAAGGAAAGATAGGACTGTTTTGCAAGGCTTTCAAATACAGCGCCTATGCCATGATTGCAAGTGCTTAGAGTGGGGAGGAGGTGAGTAGTGAGTTTGATATCTTAAATAATAATGGACATAACAGTTTGGATGGAATCAGTTATTCTTATTGTAGGATATGTGATAGACTAGGCAGATAAGGACCAGATTATAAAATGTTAAAAGCTGTAATTGCTAATGTGTTTTCCTCCTTCCTTAACATGTAAAATTCTTGTTAGCAATTTTGTCTTATTTCATTTTGTTCAGCATCAGTAAATGAAATAATATAAAATCACTAACTTAAGAAGTGACTTATAGATGTATATTAAACAAAAGATGGAAGGAATGGAAACAGAGAAAGGAGGGAGAGAGGGAGTAATGGAAGGAAGGCAGGAAGAGAGGGAGGAAGGGAGGGAAGGAAGGACAGAAGGGAAGGAGATCTGGCAACAGTATGTCATTTGGAAGGTATTGGAAAAGATGAGAGAATAAAGATAAGAAAGAACAATTGTACATTTAACTGTATTGAATTCTACATATTATGATGTTAATTTTAAAAATATCTATTTAGTCCCACAGTCAGGACATACACACCCCTAAGCCCCGAAAAATAGGTGTATTAGAGCAATACAATATGGTGTCTAGAAGATAGCATCTAATTCTTTCTGAAGTAGTTCAGAAAGTCTACAGTGAAGAAGATAACATTTCATCAGGCTCTTGAAGGCACATTTGATCTTAACAAATAAAGAAGGGTAGGAAAGAAGACGATAACTAAGCAATAGCACAGAGAAAACAAAGATGGTTGATTTGCTGAATCACCAGAAGTTTGCTGTGACTGGTATGTGTTTAAAGAACTAGGGTGTAAACAGATTGTGAATTCAGGACTTAATCCTGTTATGGAATGTTATGTTATCCAAAGGTCTGTGTGCTTCTGGCAGGATCCCCAGAACCCACTCCCCAACCTCCTACCCAAGCCTGTAGCTCCAAAAGTCTGCCCAGGCAACCCACAATACTAATCATTCCATGCTTTGCATTCCTGTTCATATCAATCACTAGAGGTAGCAAATCCCAGGTCATACCTCATTTCTGAATATCATTCCATACAGCTGAGCACATTTCCTCATCTAACCACATCTCCTATAACTCCTCAAATTTTCACTCGATTATCTTTAACTCACAGTCCATTATTAGTAAATATCCTTCATTTACTCAACCTCTTCTTTTCATGTTTCTCTTCATTATTTTGATCTCTAAAATTTGAAGGTCCTAAGACTGTCCTTGGATTTCTTCTCTATGTTCGGTCCCTGGTGAGTTCATGGATTTAAATACCATCTGTAAATTGAGAATTTGCGAATTTAGATCACCTACTATACTTCCTCTTCCCTGAGGGAGTGCATATATTCAAGAGTCAACCCAGTATCTCTATTCGGACACATGGTCATCTCAGTCTTAACAAGTAATCCCCCAACCAAACACCACCACCGCCTAACCTAATCACCACCAGCAGCAGTCTTGTCAGTAAATCACAACTTCTTTCTCTTAACTACGCAGGCGAAAAACTTTGGAGCTGTTCTTGACCTCTTTCTTTATCACACACCCCATAGCCAGTCCATAGCAAATTCTCTTAATTCTATCTTCAAAATACAACCAATATCCTTGCCATTCTCTAACACCATTGTTGTCCAAGCCATAATTCTCTTGCCTGTTTTTGGAAGAACATAATATTTTTTATCTTCTCTACTTCCCAATCCCATTTATCAGTCCATTTCACACCCATCAGAATGATCAGGTCACTTCTCTGCTCAGAAATCCCCCAATCATTTCCTATCTCACTCAGAGTAAAAGTCAAACACTTTAAAAATGGTTTGCAAGGCTTTCAGGTCTACCCTACCAAACTCTGTAAGCATGATTTTCTAAATCCATTCCATTTGTCTCTCTCCTTAATCTCTCCAATCTAGTCACAATGGCCATCTTATCCTCTCCCTCACCAAAATAGTCCCCCTAAGAGGCATTTGCACCTGCCATTTCTTCTATCTGCCATTCCTTTTCTTAATGTATATTTTAACTCCCTCCCTTTCTCTAGGTCTTTGCTAAAATATCACTTTATTGGAGAGCCCTTCCATTATTCTCCTATTTTCTCCTTCCTACCAACATCCTATAAATCCAAATTGTTTACTGTTTTTTCTACTAGACTGTAAATTACATGAGGGAAAGAAATTTGTTAGTTCACTGCTATATCTTAGGGCCTAGCACACAAGAGGTGGTCAATGCATATTTGTGGAAATAATAAATGAATTAATAAATGCAATAAGAAACTATGAAATAATTATAAACAAAGATTTTATTTGATCAAACGTGTTTTTAAAAATGATACATCTAGCAGAGGAATGTGTGGGAAAGAGATTGAAGGTAGCAATACATCGTGGAAGCTGGTAAAATAATTCAGGAAAAAGGTAAAAATGTGTGTAATGTAGGATGGTGGTAGAAAGAATTTTAAAAAGAGCAGATAAGAGAAACATTGCAAAGGCCACACTGACAAAAAATTGTGTTGAGAAAAGAAGTATGAGTCCAGTAAAATGTCCAGCATTGGCCACATGGAGGGGGAAGAATAACAGCAATAGAAAATCTGGAAGGACACATTTATAATGTTATAAAATTTATAATCACAAAAACAAAATTAAGTCCTTACATGAGTCTTTAATTAAGGGCTATAAGATCACCCTCATCTTCATAAATTTGCAGACTGAAACTGTTAATGCCAATCTGAGAAAATTATCAGATGCATAAATTATTGTTCCAATATCGAGCTAATAATTTTAACTCATATCAAGTGATAATTTTTTTCTCATGCTTTTAATTTAATCTTCCTTCTCTTTCACCCATGTGTCCTTCGACAATTATAGGATGGTAGAATTCCTTTACTTACTGTAGAAATAATACCTTTTCTTTATTTTTTAAACTGCTATACCTTCTACTAAGATTTTGAAGTGATGTATACATAGCTGGTCATGACCTTAGTTCTCCCATATGTTTAGAACAATGTAGCATCAGTGAATGTTAGGGAATGTAGATAAAATTTTATTGATTTCTGCTGTCATATTTTTATTTCAAGGAGAAAATCAGGCATTTTTTGCTGTCATGTCTAACAATATGTAATAAAAATATGTTAATCATTTTTTCCATTTTTAAAATGTTGTTAAGCTTGGGGTACTATTGGCATATGCATATCATCTGAGTAACGCCTCTTTGACTTTTAGGAAAGATTAGCAGAAGAAATTGAAAAGCTGAGATCTGAACTTGACCAGTTGAAAATGAGAACTGGCTCTTTAATTGAACCCACAATATCAAGGTAACATTAAATAAAAAGCGTTTTCACCAATAATCAATATGAATTTCCTTATGGTTTCATATCTCCTCAAGTAAAATAAATAAGTACCTCCTGTTTCTCAGTGGGTATTGCCCTATTTTGATCCTTTACTGACTTACAGTTTCTACACTCAAAAATAATTCTCTAATTTAGTAATTCTTCCCTCAAATATGCAATAAAAGTATAAATTATTACCTTTTGTATTTTGTATTTAATATATATAGAACTATGTCTTCTTATATATTATAAATTATAAATGGAGAAGTGGAACAATATATAGAGAGATTACATCTCTTTCCAGGAAGAGTCATTTTCTCTACGTGCAGAAATGTTTTCAATGTTTAATGTTGCTGAAGAAACATCATTGGTATGATCACTTAGTATCTGAGTATTTTGTTAAACTGATTACAATAAAGAGGGAAGGAGAAATTAAATGTTTTAAAAAAAAAAAAACTTCAAGTAAACTTGTTTGTACTCATCTACTTTGACTCAATACCTAATCTTAAAAAAAAAAAAAAAAAAAGCAAAGGGATCCTTTTTTACTCTCTAGATAGACAGATCAAGCTCAATAATTCACATATAATTTTCCTTTGTGCTTAGAAACTTTTATTTAAAGTTGATAAAAAAACCATAGAGGGATTCACCCATTTGAGCATTTATTTGTTAGACAACACAGTATCAGCTGTTAGAAACTTTTGACCACCACAGACTTCTACAAGTCCATTTTTCTTGGTCTTATGCTTATCCTAAGAATGTTAGCTCCACAAAGGTTGGATATTTTGTCTGTTTGTTTTGAGTACTATAATCTCAGCACCTAAAAAAAGAAATCTTGTATATAGTATACTCTCAATACATATTGTTGAATAAATGAATATCTAGTAAAGCATTTTTGGACATTCAGATGAAAAATCCAAATTAAAAAAAATCATAAGGGTGCTTACATTCTCTTCAATGTGAGTATTAATAAGAACAAAATTCAGTATTTTGAATTCAGTTTAGTGTAAGAAACACAGATCTGCAGGCATAAATACGCCCAAGGAACTTTTAAATATGTAGGTCTTTAATTTTGAAAATAATGTTTATTTTTCTAATGTTTTATTATGGTTTATATATCTGAGGCTATTAATTCAGTGATATACATGGTGATGATGATGATGATGGTAAAGGAGAAAGAAAGAGATGATAAAATACCAACAGAGTAAATACATAGAACTAGCATTATTCAGTCAACAAATGAAACATATTTTAATAAGACCAAATGGCCATTTCATTGGTTTTTTTGACCTTCAGTCTCAGAAGTACAGAGTTTTAGAAGTGTTGTCCAAAAGTTCATCACCTTAGTGAGTCATCATGGCAGCCTAACAATGTGACATTAATCCACAATGAAGGATCATCAGGGAAACTTGGGAACTACATACAGAACAACTATTCTTTGATACAATGGATTCTAATAGAAACAACACTAGACCAAAAATAAGAAAATTGACATTCCTAGGTCTTAAATATACAATAACTAGCAGTTTGATTCTGGAAAACCCATTTTTCCTTAATAAGTTCAACTATATATATGTATATTTACATAATTATATAAAATAATTTTTATAAAATATATATGTATATTTACATGAATTATATTTAAAAATTTATAAAATAATATTTTACGACTATCTCACAAGATTGCAGATAAATGAGACAAGTGAGAAGTGTTTTGTAAACAGTAAATCAACTCACAAATATAACGTATTATAAGAGTTATTTTTTATAGGAATTATTAAGATAGCTAATTTATAATGAGATAACTGAATATTTATTAAACAGCAATTATTTCTTGAACATTCTGAGTGCACATAATTGAAAAAAAAACAATAAAGAAGACAGAAAGTGCATGAGAACTTCATCTACTAGTTTTTGATCTTACAGGTGGGGAGGTAAGAAGAGTTGAGCTAAAGTGAGTATCAGTGACTAATATCCTCTACTAGAATCTCATCTGAGAAGAAAGTAAAATGAATTCCAGAGTGGCCGAGGAAGCCTGATTTGGCTCAACTCAGGGGAAAGGGTAGGATCTGGATAATTGGAAAGGACAATGAAGGACATCCCAGGAAGCAGAGAAATGAGTAACAGGTTTTCTCTAAGAAAATTCATACTTGATTTATCTATTGAAGCTCCTTTGTGAGATTATATTCAAGAGTCACAGGAGATTCAGGAGGGAAAACTACCTGGTTCCTTGTTTAAAGGAACCAGTTACTGTATTATAACTTACATCTGCAAGTGCCTCTCAAAATATTGTACACCAAGAATAATTTTAAAACTGAAATATATGGATATACTGCCTCTGACAGATCACAGAGTTGAATAAAAGGAGAGAGGTGAGGAGTAACTGCTTTAGATGAAGTATAAGCAATGGCTCTTCTACAATTGGTGTTGGTTCAGGTCTTTGTTCTTTCAAGATCAATTAAGTACTTTCTGCTTGTGAGACTGTGACATTGGAGATACAGTGGTGATGGTAGTGAACAATACATGTTCCAGATGGAAAATGCAGGAATATGAATTTGAGGACTGTTATAATAGAGGGAATACCAGGAGCTAGAATAGTATATGAGGATGGGACTTTTAAGCTGAGACCTTAAGAATAATAACCACATAAATGTTTGAAGAGATGATTTCAGGCAGAAAGAACAGCATGTTCAAAGGCTCAAAGCAAAAAAAGTATAAGTTTGAAGAAAATGACAGACAGCACAGCTAGACAAAGAGAGAAGGCAGAGAGTAACTAGCCGTGAAGCTGGAAAGTAGGAGGGGCCTAGCTAGAGGACCTTGTAAGGACACTGAAGAATTTTGAGCAGGGCTTTGATGGGACCAGATCTGTGTTTTGTTTCATTTTTTTATAAATGACTTGGAGTTGAGAGATAAAACAACAAGAAAACAATACTCCTAGGATGATATGTTAAAATTTTAGAAATTCTACTCTGATACCCACAGAGACATTACCCTAAGCATCCACAGACTAAAGGTCCCTAGGATGTTCTAACCTAGACAGTTAGGACTGTGTTATAATCAATTGCATCCATTCATTGTCTTACCAGATATTTATTAAATTCTTATTGTATTCTAGGAATACCTCCTTGAGCATACAATAGTGACTAAAATCTGAACTTTGTCTTCATGAAACTTATACCTTCTGCTATAAATAAAGACTGAGAGTTGTGCCATTTAATGACTATGGCCTGGTTGGTTAGTTTTTAATATATGACTAATTCATAATAAAGCCATTTTGCTTGATTAAGTCTCAAGTTCACTGCTATAAAAACAATAGCTGTCATCTGTTTGGGGGATGATTCTTTAGTTCATTTGCTTTAATGTCCAATTTGGCAAAACAAAGGCATGCATCAGTTATGTCAGTGTCTTCTACTTTTTAAAAAACCCAGACCTCACCTAACCTTTTATAATCTTGCCGAATATTGGGGGATGTTTGTCTTTGTTCACAAAGAGAGGGAAGAGTGAAAACATAGTAGATCAGCAGGAGCCCCAAGTTCAAGAGAAAACACGGCTTTAAGCATATTTCCTAATGATGATGGATCATTTTATAGGACAGCATGTTGCATTTGTAATTATCATCATTGTCGTAGCAGTAAACTGAATTTGCTGTAAATCTCCTTATAAATAATATACTTGGAGAAACCTTTAGTGCACTTTGATTACAGTGTACTTTATTATCATGTTTTTTGAAAACCAGTCTGATGATATTTTCCAATTAGAATTTTCCAACTGTTTCATCTCTAAGCAGATTTCAGAATTAAATATGCTTATTAAAAGATTTTTCTTAATCTTTTTGGAACAATGTCTTATCAAAAGCTGAAAAACTCTTCTGGTGGAATATCCTATTTTATTAAAAAAATAAGATTATTAACCTTGGGCCAATCTGATCTTAAGTATTTTGTTGATTTCCTAAATTGAAAAATAAAA
This sequence comes from Kogia breviceps, assembly GCF_026419965.1. Lineage (NCBI taxonomy): Eukaryota > Metazoa > Chordata > Mammalia > Artiodactyla > Physeteridae > Kogia > Kogia breviceps. The sequence goes on along the minus strand of NC_081321.1, from coordinate 66,872,867 downwards.
CATTGGAAAATAGATAATTCTGTGACCCAAAAGTTTACACATTTTTCTCTTAGCTTAATGAGGAATATTTAAAACAAATACAGTGATAAATAGCATGTACTGGGATATCCACTAAATAGCTCAAACTAAGAGTTGTCGGAATGTAAGCCAATGGATTTTAGTTGTCAATCTTAACGTGTTCCATTGGACTACTGCTTTTGAAAATAATGATTAATAAACAGAAAGGTTTTTTAATATTCTAAAAAGAGAAAATGAACTTGACCTTCAGAATGAAACTGAGACTGGGGTTTCTGACATAAGCCTCCAAAGAGACCTTCTGAGAGTTACAACACTTCAACACTTGTTTTCTTCCTTGAAGTTTTGTTTTTTTTCCCTTTGAGGATTTGTGCTTTACTGCCAATTAAGCAGTGGATAGTGATTTGCTGGTAAGTTTAATTTTTGAGATTGAGCATATTTTATGTTTTCCTTGTTTCCAGAACTCATCTAGACACCTCAGCTGAGCTGCGGTATTCTGTTGGATCCCTAGTGGACAGCCAGTCTGATTACAGAACAACTAAAGTAATAAGAAGACCAAGGAGAGGCCGCATGGGTGTGAGGAGAGATGAGCCAAAGGTTAAACTTTTTATTTCAAGTCTTTGATGGTTTATGTAAATGCACTCTTCCACTTTGGATAGTATTTTAATACTGAGAGAATTCAGTTTTATTAGTTTCAGGTGTGATATGTAACATATTTTTTTTTAAACTATAACTAACATAGAACCCCTACTATGTACCAAAAGTTGAACCAAGTATGTCCCAAGTATTTATCCACATACCATTGTAAATTGAGTACTATTTTATACTAATTTCAGATGTGAAAATATTGAAGCTGAGAAATTTTAAGTGTTCAGACTTACACAGCCATTTAAAGTGATAGAGTCAAAACTTGAGCCTGTATTTGTGTGATTTCAAATTCCATGCTTTTATCTATTATGCCATATTGCCAAACAAATGGGCTTTTGGTTTGCTTGGGCATTTAAGCAATGGCACTTATATCATTAATTTAAATTACATATTTTAATAATAATTACTGTTTTAATAACACTTCGAGGAAAATGTACACAGACTGTTGAAAGTGTTTATAGAAAACTGTTCATTATAAGCTGCAGTGCCAGCCTTTCATTCAGTCAGTAACTTAAAATCTGTAGGCTGTATATGTTGAGTAAGTATATAGTTGAATTTTATAGAGAAGTAATATATGGTTCCTTTGTGCCCTAAGTATAGTTTGTTTTCCTCAACCTCTTTTATGTGTCCAAAATACTATATAACCTACTTGTCCTTATTTATACAAGGCTCCTGACATCCTTTGATTTTTTAGCTGGCAACTACATGTCATGTATAAGTCAGTCCCTTGTAGTAGGCATTCAATATCTAATGAATGGATAAATAAAGAAATGAACAAACGAAGAATAAATAAATCCATCTCAGTTCTTTTCTCAGTTTTATGTGGTAAATAAATTAGTGCTACTTGGTACCAAAACAATTTGTAACACAAGTACTTACTCAGGTCCTCAAATCTGAAGTGCGTGCTCAGGGCAGTATCTTGTGGTCCCCCCAAAAGTCATTTTACATCATCACAAAAATAAAAAACAATTTTTTAAAAAGCAGAAAATCTAGGACTGCTCTCTTACTTTCAACCATCTCCTACCTTCAGATCACAGCTTGAAAAGCACTGGTCTGTTGGTTACTCAAGACTTTTGTTCACATGGAGGATTTATTATATTCGTTTTAAAAACAGAGTCATGTAAATTATTGTAGTGTGCCTTGGGTTTAAAAAAATCAGTGAGGCATTTAAGTGACAAGAGCACTGGAGATGAAATTAAACCTCTGCGCAATATTTTTATTAATACTTTCCTAGAGTGTTGGGAGAGAATTCTTGTGTAATTTATTGTGTGGTAATATTCGTACCCTCAGCCTAATTAGTATAAGAGATGACAATGCTGAAGTACAAGTGAATAGAGATTGTTATATTTGAAAACAAGTTAAAATGTTGCAAACATAGATGCTTTAAAGTAATTGCTGCCTTGAATTGGGGTTGAACTAAAAATCATGCAGAAGTTTATCATTTTTATTCCTATTAAAATATTGATATTTATGCTGAAAATTAGTACCTACCATTATTTAAGTATCAAGGAACTATTTTATTGAAATGGTAAATTAAAATATTAATAATCAGTTCTACTTTTGCCAAGTAAGCTATAAAAGCATGTATGTTTTTAGTTTTTATTTTCAGAGTAATGCTTTGAAAATGAGCAGCATGATAAATAGTGTACTTGTTCCTTTACCATCTAGGTGAAATCTCTTGGGGATCATGAGTGGACTAGAACTCAACAAATTGGAGTGCTAAGCAGCCACCCTTTTGAAAGTGACACAGAAATGTCTGACATTGATGATGATGATAGAGAAACGATTTTTAGCTCAATGGATCTTCTCTCTCCAAGTGGTCATTCTGATGCCCAGACCCTAGCCATGATGCTTCAGGAACAATTGGATGCTATCAACAAAGAAATCAGGTGAGTTCAATGATTTTTGATGGTCTCAAGTGATTAGAAGACCTAGATTCTAAAAATGTGATCATCAGATCAGAAACATTGGCATCACCAATAAAGGTTATTGGAACTGCAGCATCTCAGACCTCGCTTCACACCTACTCAATAAGAATGTGCATTTTCACAAATTCCTGAAATAAAATTAGGACAGCTTTTGTAAGAAACATATATGGAAAAATATACAGATTAATAATGATCTTAGAGCAATATAAAGAATGGGGTAAAGGTGAAATATTTGATGAGTTTTCCAAATAAACTGAAAATCTGGGTAGCATTGGATTTTTTGTTTGATTAAACGTCAATCTCGAGGCTTCCCCAGTGGTGCAGTGGTTGAGAGTCCGCCTGCTGATGCATGGGACGCGGGTTCGTGCCCCGGTCCGGGAAGATCCCACATGCCGCGGAGCAGCTGGGCCCGTGATCCATGGCCGCTGAGCCTGTGTGTCCAGAGCCTGTGCTCTGCAACGGGAGAGGCAAAAACTTCAATCTATCTCTTACTCAACTAGTTTCTCTAAGTTTTACTCTCCTTTACAATTAATAGAATACCTAGAGTTTAAAACTACAAATTTTTGTATAGCAGAACCATATTGCCTCTCACCAGAAAGTTTTTCTGGAATCACTTACCACCAATCATTTGAAAGTACAAACTTTCTTTTTCTTTTTTGAAGAGGAGGCAGTTTTTCCACTGGAATGTGTTTGAACATTAATAATGTTGTATTGTGTTACTTGATTAAACCTTCCTTTGGGATTCTGATCTATTTGCATCAGTATTTGTATTGATTTATTTTTTAGACAAGTTTAAGATTCACAGCAAAATCGAGGGAAAAGTACAATGATTTCCCATATACCCCCAGCCCCACACATGCATAGCCTCCCCCATTATCAACATCCTTAACCAGAGTGGTACATTTGTTAAAACTGATGAACTTACATTGACACATCATATCATTCAAATACATAGTTTACATTATGGTTCACTCTTAGTTGTTTAGAAAATGTATAATAATGTGTATCCATCATTATGATATCGTACAGACATAGTATTTTCACTGTCCCCAAAATTCGCTGTGCTCTGCCTATTCATCCCTCTCCGCCACCCAACCCCCGGAAAACACTGATCTTTTTACTGTCTCCATAGTTGCCTTTTCCAGAGTGTCATATATTTGGAATCATACAATATGTAGCCTCTTCAGATTGGTTTATTTCGTTTAGTCACATGCATTTATTGTTCCTCCATGTCTTTTCATGGCTTGATAGCTCATTACATTTTAGCACTGAATATTATTCCACTGTATATATGTACCAGTTTATTTATCCATTCACCTACTGAAGGATATCTTTGTTGTTTCCAAGTTTGGACAATTATGGGTAAAGTTATTCTAAACATCTGTGTGCAGGGTTTTGTGTGGACATAAGCTTTGAAATCCTTTGGGTAAATATGAAGGAACACAGTTACTAGCTTATACGGTAAGAGTATGTTTAGTTTTGTAAGAAACTGCCAAACTTTTCCAGAGTAAATACGTAAAAAGAAAACTTTGCAGTGATCATAACCTTGAGGTTAGAGGTTATATCATAGGAAATCACAACAAGCCATTTGTAGTTAAGAGGAAAATATCTCAGGAGAGGTGGTTTCTAACTCCATTTTTCAAACAAACTATACTGGTACACAGTTTTATTATATCAATATGCAAACTGTGTATAGATTCAACTTAAATAGGATCTTGAAGCAACTTAGCTAAAGTTCTTTATTCTTTGTGTCTTTGTAATAAATAATGTATACATATTCTTGAGGTTTCTCCCTATTTAAAGAAAGAGTAATAGTGTTTTGTCTTCTCAAAAGCATTTATAGCAACAGTAGTTTTTTAAAAAATTTATCTCTCATATCTACATTATTAAATTGCTTGGTGCTTATGTAAAGGCAACTTGGCTAAGTCAGGGTTTTATTTGGCCAAATTATAATTATGAATGACCATTTATTGAGGATTCTATCAGTTATACTTTTTCATTGGATAGGAGGTAAGACTCAATGACTTTGTTGAGATTTGGGTTTCTGAAAGTCTCATATATTCATTCCTGAGTACAAATGTAAGATTAGGATTAGTGGCAGAAATTAACTAGGCACTCAAGGTTTTAAAAGAGTTTTAACAGGTGGTAGTATAGAAATGGGGTCAAAATGAAAGTTGGGAGGAATTATGTATCATTTGAAAAGAAAGATTTTCTAATTTTCATCCAGGAAGTCTCTGGAATTTATTGAAAGTTATATTGCCTAGGGAAAAAAGAAAATATTAGATTTGATATAAAAAATGTTCACAAAGTTATTTGTTTATTTAGTGAATTCTGATTAACCTTATAACAGCATAAAATGTATCAAATTTAAACTGTATCTTTCAGACTAATTCAGGAAGAAAAGGAATCTACAGAGTTACGTGCTGAAGAAATTGAGAATAGAGTGGCTAGTGTGAGTCTGGAAGGCCTGAATTTAGCAAGGGTCCACCCAGGTACCTCCATCACTGCCTCGGTTACAGCTTCTTCGCTGGCCAGTTCATCTCCCCCCAGTGGACACTCAACACCAAAGCTCACCCCTCGAAGTCCTGCCAGGGAAATGGATCGGATGGGAGTCATGACACTGGTATGATGTGTCCAGAGAACCTTTGCTTCCATTAGAATTACTGATACATTAGCAGAAATCTATTCTAGTCTAAAGACTTTCTGTGTGTTTTATTTTTTTTCTCAACAAACCTGTGTGGTAGATACAAATATTAATCCCACTATGAAGTGAGGAAACGAAGCCTACACAGGTGTAACTTTCCCAAGGTCACATAATAAGTAAATGGAAGAGCAGAAATCTAAATATCACATCAGAAATCTGAATGACTTAAACCATTAAATTCATTTTTACTGATGATACCTTGATGATTGAGACTGGGTGGGTTATTTTTAACACAATAAGTTTCAAAAATTATTTATTATAATCACTTCAATACACCAACATAGAATGTTATAATTTTATAATATACATAATATAATTTAAAAAGAAGAGCCATCAACAATAGCAGCAATTTCCCAATTGAGTTTTATAATTCATGTCAACATTTTCACCCTTCTTTATTCTTTAATTCTTTATTTCACGTATCTTCTTTTGGGATTAAAGGTTGCAAACCTAAATTAGGAAGTACACTTAACATAAGAGAGAAAAAAATCAAAGTACTCCTTGCTAAAAATAATGTTAGGTGGAATGACTACTGAATGTCATGACGTTTAGTCACTTGATTCTCGTGATAACATTTGAAAATGTTATTATCTTGAGCGAAAGTAACTGAAATGTTGAGAGTATGGGTAAATTGTCCTTGTTCAACACAGCTAGTAAAGAGGAGCTGGATTTTTTTTCAGATTTGCTAACTCAAAAGCATATACTATTCTTTTTTATTTCCTGTGATTACCTGGGAATATGTTGAAATGACAACAATAATGGAGGAGAAATTAATAATATGACAGAAGGATATTAAGTGTATATAGTGTTTCTGGTCAGAAGGCTGTGAAACTTCTATAAAAAGTGACACAATGCCTGCATCTCTGTGTATATGGGTGTGTATAATATCTGAACAAAGAAGTTTAACTCAATTTCTAGATGGTATCTTTAAATAAATATGTTGCAATAATGTGTATTGTGGCAAAAAAATCCTGTAAAAATTATTTTCATTAGAATTAATTTATATAAATGCACACATATGTGCATATGTATGTGTGTATGTATATATATGATACTCTCACCCCAAGGGGAAAACTACCTTATAAGTAAATACGTTTTAAAATTTTATCTTCATAAAATTTCTATTATGTCTATCAGTTTAGGTATCTTTTTCTTTAACTTTGTGACTGAGAATTGAAACAGAAAACTGTTTATATGGTGAGGCAATATTTTCCCATATCCAAACTCTTTACAATTATGGAACTTGCAAGTAAATCTGTATAACTGAGAAATGATGAAAAAAATTTTTTTGAAAGGAAATACTTACCTCCTTAAGCCATTGAGTTTCCTATTCTTAGCTTATTTCCAGACATGATATTAAAGATATTTTAAGTAGATAGCACAGACAATGGCAAGTCCAAACAAAGGCCAGCTAATCAGAGCTGATCCCAGCTAGATACAGCACAAACTTTTAGCCAATGTACTAAGATAAACTAACCCAATATACTGATCTACATTATGATCTGCTTATTTTAGAAATCTAGGAACTGTCCATCTGATTTTATTAACTAAAAATGATATTGTCTCTGGCTTAGTTTATCCATATGTAATTGATGACCTACTTATTATCAAAACTACAGTAAGAATATTGGCCCACAGAACATAATTTAGTCAGCATTCAAATCAAGAAAACTTTGGTTATTTCTGTATTGCTATTATTTCCTTACATTTTTGCAACCTAGTATTTTGCCCTTTTAAATATTTTCATTATATATTAGCATTATAACCCTTGACAGTTTTATTATTTTTATAATAATAAAATAATATATTCATAGCCATTTAGACATAATGTTTGTGTATGTATGAATAGGATGCCACTGCTTTCATGCATTTTCTTGAGCAGTTAGTTATAAATAAATCAGTGGTAAATGAACATTATTATACTATAATTAGAGTACTTAAATATATTTAGAGGGACTTTCCTGGTGGTGCAGATGTTAAGACTCCACGCTCCCAATGCAGGGGGCCCCGGGTTCGATCCCTGCTCAGGGAACTAGATCCCACATGCATGCCACAGCTAAGAGTTCACATGCCACAACTAGGGAGCCCACCTCCCACAACTAAGGAGCCTGCCTGCCGCAACTAAGAGATCCGGTGCAACCAAATAAATAAATAAATAAATAAATAAGAGACACCTAGTTCAAAAAAAAAAAACCCAGATATTTAGAGCATTTCCTGAGGGTAAAAAAAATATTTAAAATGTTTAATATCTGACTCAGAAAAACAAAAAATAAAACCCAGGAAGTCTTTATCACCTAACAAAACTTTGTCATCAAATTCGTTATTGTTATAGTGAAAGACAGGAAGGTTTTCTTTTACCTGTAGAAAGTATTGGAGAAAAAATAATTTTGTTGCATATAATTCATGTTTGAATATTCAGAGCAAAATTTGAAATTTTAGGGACAGAGATTGAAAAGACATTGTATTCATTCATATTATATATGTTTATATGTTTTGCAAACATTATTATTTGTCTTGATAATAAAGCCTATTTGTATTTACTTTTATCTCACCACAAATCCATAGGCATAAATAGCATGTTAGCGATATCTAATTAGAATATTAAATGAGGTAAATCAACCCATTTTTCAATAGCAACAAAAATGTAAAGTATAATGGCATAGTTTAGTAAAATGTTATACTTACATAAGAAAAATTAACAAATATTAAGAGAATACGTTTTATCTAGGATCATAAATAAATAACTATTTTTGAAAAATTCTCTAAAAGAGCACTGACAAGAAAACAGCAGCCCCAGAAATATGATATACTGAGGCCAGAGCTTTTGGTATTTGGGGATGGGGAGTTTGTTAGGATGCCAGGAAGTTTGAGATCACGTAGCAACAGCATATCCACTCCGAGAAGGTCCAAAGCCCTGTGTAGATGAGACAAAAGGGAGTGTTTATAAACTACATATATGTGCATTGGATCTTCATTTACACATAGTCTTCTTCACTCCCATCTATATTTTCTCGGGAGGATATAGTCTCATATTTACTTCTGGCTAGCTCACTCCATATATGCTTCATATTCCCTAAGGTCCATGTCTCATGTCTCATGTTTTATGTATATACACATGGTCCCATCATGAAGGCCTGTCCCCTGCAACATGCCATCCAGGAAGTTTCCTCTCTAAAATAGCTCCCTGGAGAAATGCTTTTATAATGGTTAAAAGACATTTATTTTGAAAAGAATGGAATGAAAACAAAAAAAAAGATAGTTAAATTATAGATACTATTTAATTTGTGACATGTTCAAATGGTAATCATTAATTGGTTCTGTTTTATGTCGCTTTTATTACTGCCAATCACAGCCAAGTGATCTAAGGAAACATCGGAGAAAGGTACTGTATATTTCTTTGATCTGATTACTAACTGAACATTGTTTTTTCTAAAATTTCAAATTATATTTCTTCTAACTGAAGCATTTTATAAAAATTAAAAGTATTTAAGTTTTTTTGAATTGTTTAAATATGATCATAAGAGCAAATGTCTCAAAATAAAATTGTTTATGCTTTCTAGGGTAATGATTAGACTGTGGGGACTAAAATATCTCGATTTCCCACAGAATTTTTAGATCTCTCTTGGTAGAATTAGATAGCTTACTGTCGATATCTAGAACAACAACGATGCTTGTCTTAAAATATAGGTTTTACCATTATTCAGATATATAAGACCAACAAATCAAGAAACAATTGCCAATAAATGATAGCTTCTTACTCCTACTTCCCAAGGGCAAGGGACCTGCTTCACTATGCTGGGTCAAGGGGAAGCACCAGGTCAGGGCTCAGAAAGAGTGAGAGAAAAGCATGGGAAGGAATGTTTATTGTGGTTTTCGTAGGAATGGAAAGGCAGGGTAAGCAGGTTTAAGATTGGCTAGTTTGAACAATTCCAGTGAGCTGTAGGGTCCAGGGGCTCTCTCTAGTTGTCAGATACCTGGCCTGGGATGATTAAGACAGAGGAATAGTGCCTTCTGGAATGTAAGAGCCAGATAGAGAAGAGGATCTGAGGGACTGATGGAGATGATTGGTTTGCATATGGAAGACACAATCTAGGAACGTAGTTACCTATCTCTAGGAATTAGCTAGCCCTGGGATGGGCATTCTCAGCATGGTCTCAGATACTAGAGCATCACAAATACAGAAAATATAAAAATAGAATTAATATACTACTTTACTGCTTGGAATGAAGTCAAGAGAATAAATATTGGGTATAGGAAATAAAATGCACTACAGTTCTGATTCACAAAATGACATCTTGTTAGATGACAGAGAACGGCAGAGCTCAGACTCACAGGATATCAGATGGGACAAATTTCAAAGGTTCAACCTACCATCCAGTACATCAATCTATTTTCAGCATCTTCAAGATGTAGTAGTCAGCCTATGCCCAAATACTTCTGGAACCAGGGAACTTTTTTTAAATTAAGGGAATCCATACTATGCTTACATGGCCTAGATTGATTGAATTTCTTTTTATTTTCCATTGTCTATCTTCTTTTAGCATCTTCTCCTGGACACTACCAGTTAGTTCTCAACTGTTAAATTTACCATGCATAATGTTATTACTATTTTTCTTTGACCTCTTCCAACACTTAAAAGGATTGTACTGGGAATAAAGGAAGAAATCTGAGCAGATGATGTAAAAGAATTTCAGTGTGTATAAGGAAAAAAAAAAATCATAAAGGAAGGTCCCGTGCAGAAATATAGCCTCAGGGAATTCAGGGAGTAAAGAGATAATTGGTAAGAAAGGTAGGTCATAAGAAAGAAAACCACAAACTAAAATTTGTTTTATATATATATATATCAGGGTAAGGAGTTATATGCATGATTTAATTTGTACATCAAAAGAACAAATTAAACTAAGTATTATCAGTTCTATTTTAGTGATGAGGAAATTTAATCTTAGAGTAGATAGGTAATTAGCACATGTCATTCAACAAATAAGAGAAACGAAGATTCACATCCACTTCTGATTCTGAAGCTTTTCTCCTCCACTTTGTTTATATAGTGTGAGCTCTAAGCGTTATTCAGAGAAATGGTTTGTGTATGATGTTTTTAAAGCTGATATTTTGGTAAAGTTGGCCTAGTTTGACCTGCCATGTGGAGAGAGGAGGGCATTTTATAAGATTGTGTTTCAGGAAAACATCTGAAACAGAAGTAATCAGGATTCACAGAAACAATTGTAGAAAACAATCATGGTTAGATAATGGAATTGTGAAAACTTAAGTACGTATTAGGAAGAGTTTAGAAATATGCTTTATGAGTTTAGATGAGTTTAGATGAGATGTGAGTTTAGAAAGGGTTTTCCATAGTGTTGACATCATGCTGAAAGCAGTTCCCGACAACAATTCTGGTGGCACTGTGTTCGTTGAAATGGAGAGAGGAGATCTTATTAAGATGACTGCTTAAGCTGTTAAAAGTAACCTAGGCTTAAATGACAAGAGCCCAGACAAACAATTTCATTAAGTTTCTCCAACACATAAAGTCTTTATCATATATAGCACACTTATGCATAGTAGCTTAATGTAGAAACTGGCAAGACATGGTATAGACAAAAGACGAGAACACAGCTTTAAACATTTTGTTATAGCCATATTGAGAAGTTTCTTCGTCAGAACTTCTAGAACCATATATCTTTTAGCTATGCTTTCTACAATCTGTCTCTCTCTATATATATATATAGATAGATTAGATAGATAGATAGATGTTTTAATGCACAATGGTGCTATGAAAAAATGCAGCATTGTTTTTAAAATTATCTTTATTGTACAATTAAGTTGATTGTTGAAAACTCTTACAGTTTTATATATCTATCTGACAAAATTTATAGTATCCTGAATTGTTCCGGACTCTGAACTAAATTCTTTAAAGAAATCCCTTCCATTCCATCTGCTTATGGTGCTCTGTATGCCTTTGTCAATTTTCCCATGAGAGGTAATGAAATGAAAAAATTTGCAGAAATTCTGTTCTTACCTTTTATTATTCTCACTTTTAAAAGAAAGCTTTTTTCTTATGAACTGTAACTGTTTTTTTAAACATCTGGGAACACATTTAAATAGCCTAATTTAAAACACTTTATCTGATACAGTTATATTTTACCAACTTCTCACTTCAAAAATCTCCCACTTAAAAAAGTCCATGTTATGATAACCTAACTATGCATATTTTTAGTGAATTAGCTCAAATATGTGTTCAATAACTTTTGGTAAAGCTTTTACATTCTGATATATTCAAATGGATTCCAAGATAGCTGTTTCATAGTCCCTAGATATTGATTATGGTGTTTACTTACTCTTAAATAATATTTTTGTGTAGTGAGTCTATTTCTCTCTGTGTGTGTGTCTGTGTGTCTGTGTGTGTTAACTGGAGTGTCTTAATTTTTAAATAGTTATGAAATTCATACTCTTTAATAATGTGAATTTATATATGTAATACTTATATGCCCCAAGTTTCTTCTTCTGCTTTTATACTAGAATTACTCAAATAGCCTTGCTTTATTGATTCTCCATTTTCATCAGTTTCAGTTGAAATTTAGAAAGAGTTCATCTGTTGTATCATTTTTGCTTCTAGATTGCAGTGGTAGAAGAAGATGGTCGGGAGGATAAAGCAACAATTAAATGTGAAACTTCTCCTCCCCCTACCCCTAGAGCCATCAGGATGACTCACACCCTCCCTTCTTCCTACCACAATGATGCCCGAAGGTATGACTCTCCCAGCACACTGCACATTGTATGTTCTACTTCCAAAAATATTCCTCCTCCCTTCAGTGTTATCAAACAGACTACTTAAAATTTTATATAAAATTTTTGATTTAAGCTATAATTCTACTCCCTCTCCACAATGTCACTTGTGAAAATACCAAATTTTCATTCTGAGATCAAATTTTCAGTTTTAAACTTAACTGTATAGTTATGGTCTTGTTACTAGCCAATATTTATGAGAATAGCTTTTCTACTTTTAGTGGATATTTCTTATTAAAATGGAGTCAGACTACAGGAAGGACTTATTAGAATAGTTACAAAAAACTAAAGGATTCTAATTCAAGACTATAAATTTGGTTTCTAGTGTAAGGACAACTAAGGTCTGAAAAGTCCATGCTTGTACCCCAATTACTTTTTTTTTTTAACATCTTTATTGGAGTATAACTGTTTTACAATAGTGTGTTAGTTTCTCCTTTACAACAAAGTGAATCAGTTATACATAAGTTCCCATATCTCTTTGCTTTTGCGTCACCCTCCCTCCCACCCTCCCTATCCCACCCCTCTAGGTGGTCAAAAAGCACAGAGGTGATCTCCCTGTGCTATGCGGCAGCTTCCCACTAGCTATCTAATTTACATTTGGTAGTGTGTATATGTCCCTGCCACTCTCTCACTTCGTCACATCTTACCCTTCCCCCTCCCCATATCCTCCAGTCTATGATCTAGTAGGTCTTTGTTTTATTCCCATCCTACCACTAATCCCTTCATGACCTTTTTTTTTCCTTAGATTCCATATATATGTGTTAGCATACGGTATTTGTTTTTCTCCTTCTGACTTACTTCACTCTGTATGACAGACTCCAGGTCTATCCACCTCATTACAAATAACTCAGTTTCATTTCTTTTTATGGCTGAGTAATATTCCATTGTATATATGTGCCACATCTTCTTTATCCATTCATCTGTTGATGGACACTTAGGTTGCTTCCATGTCCTGGCTATCGTAAATAGAGCTGCAATGAACATTTTGGTACCTGACTCTTTTTGAATTATGGTTTTCTCAGGGTAGTGCCCAGTAGTGTACCCCAATTACTTTTAACAGACAGGTATGTAAATCACCCTGTTGGTGCTGCAAGTGCCAGCTATAACAGCTCCTCCTTAGAGAAGAAAAAAAAAAAACCACATTTACCGAAATATTAAAAGTTTACATGGGGAAATACCCCATTTGTCATAGCAACTCTTCATACTGTCCTTTCCATCTGCCTAAAAAATTGAAGCAGATCTCTATAATAATGCAATAAATAAGTCTAAGCATGCAATTTACATCTTAAATGTATATTCTTTCACTGTCATCAATTACAGCATCTCTGAACACTTAACTGATATAACCAAATGTAATGACTTAATGATTAATACTTTAAGAATCTGTCTTCTAAATAGTATGTGTTTCACAATAAACGGTTTTGAAAACAGAGCTTTCTGTGCCAACAGACTTTTTTTCCTGTTTTATTTTTAATTTCTAATGTGAAAAAAGTTACTCCAGATTCAAAATTTACACTTACTTTACTCTCAAAAAAAAAGAGTGAAATATATTGTAACATATGAAAAGCAGTAGCTTTTGGAGTTTAGACAATATGAGCTCAGATTAATTTGGATGAATAAAGTTAAATAACTCATCACAATATTGTCAAATTAACAGCTGTAAAGAAGGATAACAGTATCATTGAACCTATCCTATTAATACAGTGTCAAATACATTGACTGGGAATGGAACCTAGATCAATTTGCTTGGAAATCATTTCAGCTTATCATGTACCTAAAAGAATACCTGAGAACTGTAAGAAAAAAATATACAGTGATCACTAGCATATATGATTTGTTACTTCAAAATCTCACAGGTGATTTAAAATTCAATAATTAGTCTCCAAAACTGAGAGAGAGAAAGATAGCTAGAGGAAAATCCAGTAAAACCATGGGCTAGAATAGAGCATAAACTTTATTAGATATATTTAAATTTATTGTCATAGGTCATTATGTTTAAGATCTAAAAAACAAACTCTGCAAGAAGGAGATAGGTAAAGAGTCAAGGGCTAATTTATAGAATATATAAATTAATAAAACAACCTATGTTCATTGATTAGTTTGATATTATATGAAAAATAAGGAAAATATATTTGGGAAAAAAAGAAATTTTTCTAGAGAAAACTTGGAGGCTCAGGGCCCTAAGCCTGAGGAAATCACACTTTAATATGCTTAAGAAAAAACATGGGAAAAAAGGAGAAAATAACATTCAAAGTGTACTTGTTCCTCCTATCGTACTTTTATCAAGGAATTTAATCTTATGTACCTTGTGGATGCTACACCAAAGCAAGCAGTTTGCCCTCTTTTGTGTTTTACAGTAGTTTAACTGCCTCCCTCGAGCCTGAAAGCCTTGGGCTTGGCAGTGCCAACAGCAGCCAAGACTCTCTTCACAAAGCCCCCAAGAAGAAAGGAATCAAGTCTTCAATAGGTCGTTTGTTTGGTAAAAAAGAAAAAGCTCGACTTGGGCAGCTCCGTAAGTATGCACGTTTGACTTTCCACTGCCACTCATTTTCCTTACTTCTTAGCATCCATCAGTCTTTCGTTTCATTTCTCATATTTTAATTTTTTTTCCTACCTGACAAACTTTCTGTTTTTATTAGCTGTATTTAATCCAATACAGCTGAATAACGCTTGACAAAAGTTTCAAAGGAAGAATATTGTAAAACTTTCAGTCCTTTTGATTTCTCTGTTAATAACAATACCTAGAATTTACATAATGTTAACACTGTGATAGACACGAGGACCCTCTGAGGCAAGGGCTATTACTGTCATCCTTATTTATTGATGAGTAAAGAATGTATTAGTAATTTGCAGAACTGAGATAGTTGTCCTAGGGCCATGTTTCAAAACCAGCTTAAAACCATTGAGTATACTGCATAGATGTGTATAAGAGCTTAGCTATGTGAATTTAAAAAGCTTTTCTGTTGAAAAAATTAAGAAGCCTACAAAAAAATCCAAAAGAATTCTTTTTAGGTCAAAATAAAGCATTATAAAGGGCATAAAATGTAAAAAAAGACAAGGTTTCTTTGTTTTAAACTGTCACAACTTTCCACTAACAAACTCAACAACATGTAGGTGTAGAGACAGAGGGAAGAATCGGCAATAGAGATGGTGTTAGAATTAATTATTGGTGGTGACTAATTGAATAAAATAGATCAGTACATTTGAAAGGACCCTAGGTAAATATATAAATACATAGATACCTTGTTAATAGATGGATGGATAGATAGATAGATGGATAGATGGAGAGTCTGAAACAAAAAGAATATGTGAGATGTATTTTCTAAAATGATGATATATACACTTGGTCTTTTTTTTCTTTGGTGTCTTTCTACATATTTATTTTTTTTCTGAAATCTCTTTTCATCATCTTGGTTATTTATTATTGCCTCTTTTTTTCCCCTGCTCTTCTCCTTCTATTTAATTTAGAACTAGAGTTAAGTTACAGGGAAAAGGATTTAGCTGCTATCTCTAATAGTAAGTGATGAACAGAATGATACAAAGTTCTTAGCACTCCCTTTGGATTCTGAAATAAAGGAATTATTATTCACAAGTAATGTCCCAACCCCTAGATTTAGTTTCCTGCCCTGGCACCGCAAGAATTTCTGAGAATAATATTCATTTTTGCAGATTTACAACGGTGATATTATTCAAAAATATCTTTCCCCACTTCCACAACATGAAACCCACACAAAACATCAGAAGCCATAGGAAACCGATGTTTATAACACATGAGCAGTCAGTTGTGTGATTCAGTGTTACCATCAGGAGAATTAAATCCTCTTTGGGTTTCTGTTTCTCAGGATAGGAATCCCTTAGGATATTTTTTTTTAAAAAGTATTATTGCGTAAGGAAAGAAAAGAAGAGGTGATTACTTGGGGGATATAAAATGTACATGCCAAGACATTGTTTTAAAATTTGTTTTATTTTATTTGACAGCTATTCATGGTCAAAATCAAGGTATGCAGGATATAAAGTCTAGAAAAATATAGAACCTTCTAGAAACTTAGCTTTTTTACCCATTTTCAGTGACTGTGTGTCTCTGTGTCAGAACAGATGAGAAGGGAATCAATTACAATTAGGTTCTTATCAACTCCATCCAAGTCAGAAAATAGCAATAGCTATTCAAGAGCACATTATAGTCCTGAGAAGATTTCTGAGCTCTGAGCAATTTTGTTTTACTCCTTAGAACAACCGAGCATAAACAAAGCCAGTGTCAGCAGCATAGTAAGGACTACAATGCTGATGAGGAAGGCAAAGACAGAAATCTATACCTCTGGAGATATACAGAAGCTACACTGAGGGTGAATCAAAGCTCCTGGAGAAACCAAAAATAAAGGTCTTTATTGAAAATAATACTTGAAAAAATAAGAAGAAAACACAGGCACAAGTAGGTTTCAGGAAGTCATATTTTTTTCCAGAAGAAATGGTACATGGTACCACTAGTGCTTTGGTTGAGGGATATGGCCTCATGTTTACTTGTGTCCTGAAAGATGTACATTCAGGTTGTGAGGGGAGGACCATGAAAACTTACCAAACCCAGGGGCTACCACTTAGTGCTGTTGATTCACACATCAGAAGAAATTAGGGAAACATCTCTAGTGATCATGATTTTAATATCTTGATCTAGAAAATTCTGACATGGGAGCACTGTCAATGTTCTTTCTTCTACCAATGAAAATAGAAATAGAAGATAGGAAATGGTGGCATGGAAAGTAATATGGTAGAGTGATGATGGTGTCAAAGAACCAATTTGAAATTTTGAACCATGTCCCAATATTTAGAACTCTTAAAGAGTTTAGCTCATAAATGCAAAGAAACGTAAGTTAACCTGAGATTAGCTGTGCTAGATGCCTTTAAATAAAATGAGGTGTGGAAGAAGAAAACTTTCTAAATAGAACTATGAAAATGTTCACTCAATTCCATCAGGAATGACAAACAGAAAGGGAGGAATTCTTAGTAATTCACAGAGAAGAATAATTGTAAAGGGGACATTATTTTCCTTATATAACAATCTGAAAAGCTAGGGTAATAAAGTGAACTTCGGTTATGATGAGTCAGTCAGTGTGACTGCATTGATAACCACTAACCATGTAGAATCAAATTCAATATACATATAATATATTTTTACAAATGTGTTATAGCAGAGGCAATATAAATGTGGAGACTCCAAAAGTCAAAGGAAGCAACACATTGAAAAGCATTTGAATAAAGCTAAAAATACTTTAAAGATAAAATATTTAAAAAGATAAAACATATATGTACCTCCTTGAAAGTCACAATTGAATTTGGGGAGAATGTCCTGGCAGAGGAAATCTTCCTTCTAGCAGACTTGGGGATCTGTTTTTAGCTTCTCTTTCTCTCTTCTTTCTTCTTTCATTTTCTTTATATATTACAAGCACCAATATGAAAAGATGCAAAAACAGGTTCGACAATCTCATTGAGGGACACGGAGACAGCACGGCCGGTAAATACCTCTGCTTACTTCCTAGAGCATACAATAGATTCAGGATGCAATAAAACCCTTTAAAGACTTAGCAGCCCAATGACCACAACTATGCATCCAGATGCAATGCATCTCTGATATTTCCATTAATCTTTAAACATGCTCATGTCTAATCTATCTATATCTATATCTATCTATATCTAATATATATATATATATATATTTTTTTTTTTTTTTTTTTTTTTGCAATACGCTGACCTCTCACTGCTGTGGTCTCTCCTGTTGCGGAGCATAGACTCCGGACGCGCAGGCTCAGCGGCCATGGCTCACGGGCCCAGCCGATCCTCAGCATGTGAGATCTTCCCGGACCGGGGCACGAACCCGTGTCCCCTGCATCGGCAGGCGGACTCTCAACCACTGCACCACCAGGGAAGCCCCTCTAATCTATATTTTAAAGGTCATCATTAATTCTGCCATCTTCCCAAAATATTGACTTATCTTTTCCCTACCCTTATAATCCAAGCTTAAGTGAGTTGTCCACAACTACTGTTTTTACTTCCTCATCTGTCAATCACTTTACAACTTTCCATATCCTGACTTCCACACATAAAATTCTAGAAACAAGTTCAGTTTTAACCAATATGGAAGGAAAGTCTAGATAGTATCAAAGCAATTTGAGGATGGTAACAAACTCACAGCTATATTTATGATACTGTAAACTTAAGTAGTAGATCTGAAATAGGTGACCTCTTCCTAAAACCAGATTCTAAAAAATTTTAGTACAAAATCTGTATCTAACAAATAATAGATATAAGTGAATGGCATAGACATGTGAGAACAGTGTCAAAAAAGCCACCAACCAAAATAAACTGATTATTGGAAAAACTGCCCAGACCAAAAGGGGAATTATAAAATTCTTATTTTTATTATTTTTGTTTAGTAATTTTAAAGTTTAAAGAAAATGAATAAAATGAAGGTGTACCTTATGTGAACAATATATACTTATTCCAAAACTCACATTTTTGCCTCTATCTGCTTACTTGAAAAGCAAAACTTCATCCAGAAAAGAGGCACTAACAGGAGGACACTGAAGGCCAAGAGAGTTGATATCTTGAGGGGGTGGGACAGGGGGAATGCTGATAATCCAAAGTCATTTATTTATTTCTACTTTGATTGAATAACATATGTTGAGCCAATGTGAAGTATAGAGTACCAAACATGGACTTTAGGAAAATGGTTGCCATTTTCATAAAGCATGGCATTGGCATCAAAGAACATTCAATTTAGTGAGACAGACAGTACATAAACATGGACAAACTTTCATTTAAAACAAATCAAAAACTTCAATATGTTTCTGGCCCAGAAGAGTTTTACCTGCTACATTGTCTGTCCTGTCAAGACAACCATGAACAGGAGTTCTGAACCTCAAGATCCATGATTAGGCATCAGTAATTGGAATCTTGACTGGCTTGACTTTTAATTTTATCTGAAGGCATCAACCTGTTTTGAAACAAAGAAAATTAAATTGTGTTTAAAATAGGCATATCAGATGAAGCTCGTTTGTTTCTTTGACAAAGTTACTCGGTAACAGAACAGGAAAGGCATTTGGGTGAGCTGTAACTCATGACAGCCCTGTAGACAAGATGTCAAAATGGGGCCTGGGTGATGGAAAAATTTGGTGGGATTTATAACTGGTTGCCTAGTCCTCCTTTATAGTGATGATAAGTAGAGTGATGCCACCTTGGATCCAGGTTTCTAGTGGCATGATTAGGATTCACCCTGTTCTTGATCCTCACATCCCCCAATCACTTGGGCATGAATATTTTGACAGCCCATTAATCTGATTTATGGATCACTGTTAGGGGAAGAAATTACAAATGAAAAAAAAAAATCAGTGTTCTTCCTTAAAGACTACCTCAAAAAGCTGAGATTTGGGAAGTCCAAAATATCCCAGTTTAAAAGTATAACTCTTTGGAGCATTTTTTACAAGAAAAATTTAGAATTTTCAAGTAACTCTAAAATCAATATATTAGTCAATAAACTTAGTCCACGTTAATAGATGTACAGCATTGAGATAAAAGAAGACTTTTCCATTCTGTTCTGCTGTTGTAAAACAAGAGCCAAGGAATAGTATCCATTTCTGTTTACTACACTTTCAGAGTCATATCATAACCTCGGGAAAAGGTTGGAGGAGAGGATTAAGCTGATGAGGAGGACTGAAGTTATGTGAGGAGTAGCTAAGTACAGGGGTATGTTTATTCTCCTTGCTGACCTGTCTGGATGGCTGATTAAGAATATCTGAAAAGCTGTTATGTGGCAGAATCTTTGGTCTTTTTGTTGTTGAGTGAGGGTACAAAACTGTAGCCAAAGTGTTAAAGTTCTAGAAAGGTTAATCTAATCTCGGTGTAAGAAAGAGAACACTGGTGAGTCATAATTATATACAAACAAGCTAGCTTGTCAAAAAATGACTTATTTGTCACTGGAGATGGTCAAGGAGAAGCTAGGAAAATACGAGGAAGAACTGTTGTGGAAGGGGTCCAAGAATTAGAAAGGCAGTTGGACTGGATGATCTTTAAGGTCTATTTCAACCCCAGTAATCCTGAATCTATGAAGCTCTAACATTTAAGCCTTAGACCCAGCAACTCTTCCTTCTACAAAATATATACCATGAGTTATTTACTATGAAAATGCATATTATTTTTAAAATTACAGACTTTCAGAATTAGAAGATACCTAAAGATCATGTAGTGAGCCACATTCTATACTATACAGAAACTGAGATGATTTTAACAATCATCGTAGCAAAGCAGCTGCTTGGTAGGAGAATTGGCAGTGGTTCCCAGATGTCACTTCCTGGTCTAGTGCTCCAGACAATATACTCTTGGGACTGTTTCCATCAAAGAATACCTCATTGAGCTCCTAGTCCCGTGGAGCATGTTTGGGAACTTAATGAAATTAAAGACATGGTTATTTTTTTCAGAAAGTTTATAACTTCTTGAGGATATTACACACAAATGCATAAAAAGTAAAGAATAATTCAAGGCAATAATAAAAAAGATATCACAGAATATATTGTAAATTTTCTTATAAAACTTATAGACATAATGTCAGTAAAGAGTTCCGATTATTAGTTTTCCTCTCCCTGGATATGTTTGATTCTACTAGGAATGTCTAAGTGCTGTTTTCCTTCAGAATTGAAAAGGTTAAAGCTTGAGTTTCAAATAGGACTTACCTCTGAAAAAAAGGGTGCTGAAGCCACATGAAAGGACAAACTCCAAGGGAAACATGATGGAAAGGAACCTGGCTCTTTTTATGGTTACTTAGGAAGTGGGTACATTCTGGGGTCCAGAGTGTGAAACCAAGTTTTTAATATCAAGCAAAAGAAATGATAAAAATTGAGGGTCAAGTTACCAAGCTGTGGAGAGATTGGAAATGCAGAGATTAGGAGACAGCACATTGAAGCAGAAACAGCACAGGAAATGATCTAGGTTCCAGGGTCAAGTATCCAAGCAGAAGTGAGAGTTAGGAGTCAGAGCAATCAAGTACCATGCTTTAGAGGCAGTTTACCAGCTTAGGAAAATGGTAATAAAGAGTGAAGAGGTAGTGATGTTAAAACATTTGCTACTTCTGGGGGAGTCATCTGTTCCATATGATTTTAACACATTTACTGCCTAGGAAACACCAGCCCTCCCAGGCCTTCAGAGAGTCCTAATAATAATGACTGTAAAGAAAAAAGAACAGAACACACGTGACTACCCTAACAGATGTCAACAGTGAATGGTAAGCATAAAGAAAAGAGGCATTACAAGAAGGAAACAAATCAAAGACAGAGATTTTCAAGAATGGAGAATTGATCAAAATATAACAAAGCTATGGAAAAATGGTAAAAGCATAAAAATATATGTAAATTATACAGGTAGTATCTCTGATTACAGATGTATAAAATGCGTATGTTGTTGAGTAAAAAAAATAAATAAAAACTACTCTTGCAAATTTCCTTTAAGTGTATATGAGAAGCAATATATTTCAGAGACCTTTTTGCCAGATAAATTGCAGTTTTCTTTCCTTTATGGTCATGTCAGATTATGTAATAATGCTCTGAATTCTTTGATTTGTTATAGTCAGCATAATGAATAAAATAATTTCACACTGACAGAAACAACATCAACAGTGCACAAGCATTAGTTAGCAAGAACCTTTCTACATGTAAAATTTGGGTGCCTGCGCTGGACTTTACCCCGAAATTCAGATTGTTCCTAGATGTTATGGAACTAGAAAATACAATATAATTTCCCAAAGTATCAATTAGAGATGAGTAATGCTCTGCCCTGCATAGTGAAAGGGTCTTCTTTTTGTTCTTTTTTTTTTTTTTTTTGCGGTACACGGGCTTCTCACTGTTGTGGTCTCTCCCATTGTGGAGCACAGGCTCCAGACACACAGGCCCAGCGGCCATGGATCACGGGCCCAGCCGCTCCGCGGCATGTGGGATCTTCCCGGACCAGGGCACGAACCCGTGTCCCCTGCATCTGCAGGCGGATTCTCAACCACTGTGCCACCAGGGAAGCCCAAGGGTCTTCTTTTGAAGAAAGCATTTTTTAGCTTCAATTGTGAATGCATTTATTACATACCATTTATGAGCCAGGCACAGTGCCTAGGTGCATCCTCCAGATAACTA
Source organism: Kogia breviceps (assembly GCF_026419965.1). Taxonomy (NCBI): domain Eukaryota; kingdom Metazoa; phylum Chordata; class Mammalia; order Artiodactyla; family Physeteridae; genus Kogia; species Kogia breviceps. Next base: position 66,850,632 of record NC_081321.1, on the reverse strand, counting down.
ACAGACTAAGAGTCATGAAACAATTAAGTAATCACTTATAAATTCAAGTGCATTTAAAATCAAAATGAGTGGTATGGATAAATACTGAAGTGAGGTCAAGTAGAGGAAAGATGAAACTACTGATCAGCGGCAGATTATAGTCTTAATCTCCCTGGAATTAGAGTTCCCTTTTTAATACGATAACAGGGAACTCTGCTGGAAAAATGGAGATACAGAGCTTTTGCAATGTAGGTTTTGGCCAGAAATTCCTACAGACTTGTACCTCAAGGGTCAACATGAAATAAATTATTCTGATTGGAGTCTGAGGCCCAGGCATCATAGAGATATTTGCCTTCACAATCCACACGAACAGATATCTCCAATGAGTACCATCCAAAGATCTGGGCATATGAAGGTCCTTCCTCAAATTCCTCAGCCTGGGTCTTAGGTAACCTCACACTTTGTAGCAACTCTCTTGAAATTCTCTAAAACCTTCCTTCTGGTGCCTGGGAGAGGTTGGGGCTGGCAATGCCATCTGGGGAGAACACCCTCACCCAAGACCTGGACCTGTGTAGGTCGAGTCTCTAGAAGCATTCAAAGTTTTTTTTTTACCTTTCAGACCCCATAACTACCCAGGAAGGCAGTGCCATCTGGGAAGGGTGCCTAATCCAACCAAACCATGTGCACCTGGGTTCCTGTTTCTCCTTAACTCCCTACCTCGTATCTGGGGTTGACCAGATTCCTTGGGGAGCCCAGAGACTTGCCTATGGGGTTGTTTTGGACCAGTGGCCTGACCCTGGTCAGAAGTATGGTCTAACAATTTAATCACTCACTCCTGCTGTTAGAATGGTATCATATGAGATTGGACCATACTAGATTGTCGTACCACTAATTTTGGGTTACTCAAAATGTTTGTATAGAAAGGGGTTGGAAAAATATTTGACTAGGCCCCTCACACCCTAAAAGTTATTCTGTCTCAAACACTTCCAAGTCCTTGACAACCTCACAAAAGAGAGTGTGCCTGAGTGATAGAGTGCCCAGAGAACGTCACTGAGGACATGAATTTTGGCTTGGGCTTTTGCATATGCAACCACTAGGGGGCCGCTGACAAGGTGATGAGCAATTTATTATCTGAATGTGCACTGGCTCATGGGACTCAAGTCTTCTATGCCTGAGCACTTTATGCCATGAGATGGGTGGAGTTAATGACGCTCTCTCCATATTCCTAAGGTGTCTCCTGGAGAATAAGTAACCTTAGCGTCCACCAGCCAGTGTTTCTCACTGGGGACTCTCTTGCCATTTCAAGATGGGCAAGCTAAAGAAATTTCTACTCATTGAAGGAAGTTTAGATTTCTTGTCTCCTACCTAATATATATCGGTTGCACTCTGCAGTCATTGTGACATCTAAAAATGTGGACCTCTTCCTCCATCAACATATGCAAATATTTACATTCCCTCTGGAAACTGGTACTGTCTCCAGTACAGAAGCACTACTATATAGCACTGCTGAACAGGAGTATAATGCAAGCTGCAAGTATGTTACATATGTAATTTTTAATTTTCTAGTAGCAATATTAATATAAGTAAAAAGAGACAGGCGATTAATTTTAAAATGTATTTTATTTAAACCAATATAGAAAAAATTATTATTTCAACATGTAATCAATATAAAATTATTAATTAGATATCTTCTTTTCTTTTTTTTTTTGGTACTACGTTTTCAAAATCTTTTGCATATTTTATACTCAGAGCGCTTAATTTGGACCAGCCACATTTCAAGTACTCAGTGCCATATGTGATTAATGAATACATTAGTCTAGATGAGTAGATATTCCTAAAGTCCACACAGCCATGGGATCCCACTGATACCTAGGAAAAATTGAAGCAGACTCACCAGATTTAGATAATCATCCACAGAGTAAAAGAGTTCATAAGCTGGTTTGACTGAGGTCATCCTACCAGTTAGCTGGTCAGGTGGTTGGAAAGACGAATCTGGGATTTATGGGGCAGCTGGATCAGTTCCATGAAAGAATGTTTTTCTCATCTAGAAATGTTTTATTTGGGCTTAAAAAAATGCACATACTTAGACTTTTGCTCCTGCTTAAGGGTACGGTTCTACATATGCTGCTTAAAAATAGTTTTGCATACTATGGCCTTAAGTGTCATTTTCTATTGGCATTTTCAAACAGGATGTGTCAACAATTCTTTATTAAATTATTTTCAAAGGATATTAGATTTTGAAGTGCTCAGAGTATTTCCAAGCTCCTCATGCTTTTTATTTTTATAATTTTATTTATTAGAAGAAAAGTCTAATATCTACTTTTTCTGGGTCTAGTTTTGACTCACAAAATTCCTCTAGAGCTCTCTTTGTTTCTCCTCCAGAGCATTAATTTTTTAAAAAACTGTTCTTTTCTCTAATTAAAATGTTGGGTTCTTGAAAAAAATTTAAATCATAATTTATATGTTCTTTGCTCAGAAGGACAAAAAGCCTGGTTCATTCAACTGTGTAGTGGTTGAAAATGTCTCATTGTTTATAGAATGGGTCTACTCATCAATCTCTGCGTCCCCATGTGGACTGATCAAGAATTTTTAACTTTTAAGTGAAACATTATTCATTTCCATTTATGTTTCAAGAGAACAATTTTATTGTTAATTGCAGATTGTGAATAGTAATTTATGGACATATAGTAGGGCAAGTATACCAATGAGAGAAATAAAATGAAAATATTCACTCACTGTGCATAATGGAAATTCCCACATTTAAAAATGTTTCCCAAGAGTGCTTTAGTCAACTAGTGGATGACTTTCCTAATGATACCAACAATGAAAATCATTCACAATAAAAAGTTCTTTAAGTATTAATTGCATATGTGCATAACTGAATAAATTTCAGTCCTCAAACTCTGAATCCCTGAATAAGATCTAGACAGCAATCAATGTGTTTTCAATTGAAGAGGACTTTCTTATAATTATCCAGTTCAGTAACAGAGTTAGTAGGCTATGAGATTAACTTATTTATATCAATGATCCAGAATTAATAATACTGTGTATTTAAGTTATTTGTTAAAATGAATTATGAAAAATAATTACAACAAAATTATCTTTAATAGTACTTATTTACTGATATATTGGTGAATGTTTTTGTGTAAACTTTTAAGAATTAGTATTAGCTTATATCTTTCTACTTAATCTTGAGCTTAAATGGAAATTTAAATCTCTTCCAATTAAAATGACTTAAAAATGAGCATTTTTCATTTACCTTGACTTCATGTTTTTCATAGTAAATAGCAAAGAGAAAACAGAGCCCAGGATTAAGTTCTCATTTTTCATTTAAAACAGATAATTTATGAACAATGATATGTTTAAAGATACTAAATAATTGCTTTTTAAAATTGATGTCCAACACACTTTCCTTTCTTCCTTCTCTTATTCCAAGGTTTTATATATATATATATTGGATATATCCCAAAGCTAATAAAACTGACACTACATCAAATAATTTGTGACCTGCTAGGTAAAAACAAGTCTTACCAGGGTCTTTGGAAGAAAGATTTAGAATTTTTTCAGGTATTATTATAAATATTACAAAACAAAACAAAGCCTGCCAGAACATAGGAAGTTCTGGAAGTCATGTTGGTACTGAAGGATATAGGAGTCATCCAGGTGAGCAGAAGAGGGTTCCAGAACAAGATACAGAAAGTTTTGATAGCTCAGCAAATGTTTCTCCATTTTCTCAACTTGGAATTTAAGACATACACCTGAGTTTCTGCTCATTGGGCTATCATTTATTTCATTATATATGAAAAATTTTGCACATTTCAAACATCGAAAAAAACCTCACACACTGCACAGTTTTTTCATTTTTCATAAGGAAAAATAGACCTCATAGCTTTCAAACTATATATTCAAGTGTCTGTCAGTGTACAGCCTACATATATTATGTTGCTACTAGGTGCAATTGAATGGTCTACCAAGAGGTACCTTTTATTTTTTTCATTGTCTCAGTGTATGTTTATGTATGTACCCATGCCATTGAATGCATATTGTGTTAGAAATACAAAGGCAGGCCAAAAAATGTAATAGTTAACAATAGCTCAAATAAACTTTTAAAAATTTAATTTCAGAATTGACACAATATATCCAACCTAATATAAATAGTTACTTCTTCACAGGAGGCTTTATGGAGACTGAAGCTGCAGCTCAGGAGTCCCTGGGGTTAGGCAAACTTGGAACTCAAGCTGAGAAGGATAGAAGACTGAAGAAAAAGTAGGTTTGGAGATTTTTTTTTTCCTCCCTTTTATAACTTTTACTTACTTTGTGTCATTGTTTGTGGGGAATTAAAAAGAGAGTAATTGGAAACAAAACAATAGACGGAAGCCAGTAGTGTCCTGGTCTTCCCTAAAACTATTTGGTGCACCAGTTTCATGGTTATAATGGGCTAACTATTAAAATAAAAATCTCTGGCCCATAGTAGAAATAAACAGTTTTTTTCTAAGAGATCATTTATTTCAAAACTCAAATATATTTAAAATATTTAAATGTAGCCTTACAAATAATGTAATGTTCCATTTGATGTTAAATTCAGTACTGAATTGGTATGAGAAAATGAGAGAGTATCCAACTTTGTGTTCCTCTCACAATTAAAGGACCTCCTCTTAAAATGGAGTATTTAAAAGGAGAATGTTTCTCTGACTGATTGAACATAAACTTATTTTAGACTCACAGCAGATTGTTTTGCATCTGTCAGGAAACTGATAGTGTATTTTTTTCATTCATGTATAATATGGAACCTTTAAATGACTTGCAAAACTGGCAATTTTGGAGTCTCAGCAGCTGTTAGAAAGCAAGTGGGTCCATATATAACATATTTTTTAAAAGCTTAGTAACATTTTCACTGATGAAATAGGACCTTTAGACCGTGTTCTTTAAAATCCAAAGAATTTCTCTTTATTCCAGAATCATTTGGTTGGTTACTCCTTTTCTTCCCTCTCAAATATTACATTGTGTTTATAGTTTTCATATTAACCTTCTTTCCTATGAAAGAATGTTCATTGCTCTAGTCATCATTATTGTAACATGGTTATATTAGTCAGGCTAATGTGCGTGTGGTTATACTAGTCAGGCTAATGAATTTACTTCATATTTTGCCTTCTCACTTGCTTTGCAGATGGTTGCTAATAATGAAGAAATATGTAGTTACAAGCTGTAGAAAAGTCCATTAGTCTAATTGTCATTAATTTTCTACTTACTAAAATTAGGTATATACATAAATTTAGTAGAAATACTGTTCAGAAAAAAGAAGTGACCGTGGGAGCATTATTTCTTGAAGACAATTAAATGCTCAGTCACATTCCACACTAATAAATATTTCCTCTTTCACTACTGATTAGTCAAAAGTGTATTTAAATATTATCACAATCTGTTCCTATCAATAAAAGTTAGATTTTATAGCTATTTACTGAGAAAAAAATCTCGTTTGATAGACTCTAAAATTTATTTGATGTCTAAAGGATTTTGAATGTATTTATTTAAGATTGCTTTAAATCTAAATGAATAATAATCAAAACCTAGCCTGGCTAATGGACATGGTTTATTTCCCTTAAAAGTTAATTCTCATTTTTCCCCACAATGAAATATTTACAAATAATGTCAATCTGGCCAGTTTTCATATTGCATATAAGGCAATGCTTCACATAGTTCATTTGTTGTTTATGGACCAAGTTGTGTCCATTTTAACAGCTACTAACGTTAAAAAATTCCAATTATACAATGACTTGACAATATCCTAAATTTAGAATTAAAGTTTAGCAATTGTTAAGTTTACACACTGTTGGATTGATTTGATATTAATTTTATGGAATTATTTATTGAATCCTAAGTATCCTCATAGTCAGAAAGTGATTTTAGTTCTGGACTTGGTTTGAGATCTTACTATGCTTGACTTTATTGTTTCATTTTGCAAGATGTTTTGGCAAAATATAATTTTTAAATGTAGTAAATAGAATGCTAGTCTTGAATATTAAGAAGAATATTAAAAGCAAACTATAATACAACAAAGGTTAACATTGCTTAGCACAACTATTTCCTATAGAATAATAATATTGGGGTTAAAATGGATCCAACAAGGCTAGCATTGTTAATCAATGAAAGGACAGAAATATCTCTCTTACTATTGATCATCTCATAGCAAAGCCCAATGAGCACAAATATGCAACCTGTATTTGTAAGACATATAAGGAAGTGCTAACACTTATTCAGGACTTCCATGGCATCAAGCCTGGGTTTCTGGGTTACCAAAGAGTGAAGTGCCTTCATGTAATGGATTTTACAAGATAAGCAAGGTAAATTATTTTTAAATGATATAGTTTCAAAATTTACTTCTATCAAATGTATTATTAATTATTAAATATTGATTACATTCTCAAATTTTCTAAAGCATTTACAATTTTATTTAAACAATTCCAATATTCATTTTTAAAAGACACCATATCCTCTTTAAGTGTGCTTCAAGGAATCATACTCTTTTCTGTGTTCAAATTTCATGTGTACTTGTCTACTTTCAAGATGGAAAAAAAATCAAGTACTTATTTTAGAAAAAATACACAAAAAAATGGAGCAAACTATTTCAAAATGTTGAACACTATAGATTGTACATGCATGGTTGCAATGACTGTAGTTTCTTAACAGTTGTTTTTCTGCATTTTATCTAATGACCAAGCCAAATGATGTGTCCAGGACATAGTACTTAGACCTATGATCACTGTACCAAAGTTCATATCAGAGATTCATTAGTCTACCTGTGGGAATAGCAGAGCTGGAAAAAAGTCTTCTTTTTAACTCTACTAGGATATCAGGTATCTACAGTTGACAATCTGTGAATTTAAATTTAATTGGAAGAAATCTTTAAATAAGTTACTTATGACACATTTTTAAAAACCATATGGGGGACATACTTTCAAAAAGCAGCATTCAAGGCATTCCAAATTCTTGCAAAGTTCAGAAATTTGCAATGTTAGCAGTCCCAAACAAAGGTCTAATTTGAGGTGCATTTACCATCCAGCAAATTGAACACGTGTATATTAATGCATTTTACTTGGTCTGTGTTCCTACTTTGTTCTACTTCTATTTTGCTTTCTGGTGCAGAAATTTGTTTTTCTTATATTTCTAGCTACTGTCCTATGATGATAAATAGGAAATCAACAATACTGGATCTGTTAAAGCACCTACGGTTCTAAAAATTCTTGAGTTGGGTATTATCTTCCTGAGTTGTGTATTATAACTCAGGTGCTATTCTTCCATCAGAACAACATCGAATCTTAAGGTCTAAAGTCAATCTATTATTGTTCTACCCGGTTCGTTTTTACTACGTCTTATCTTTGTTGTACTTTACTTTAAAGATTTAATTCCATAAATTTCTTCACCAGGCTTATATAGAGTACAGTCAATACCTACAATAATTGCATCATACTGAAACTCATCTTGTAATCCTTCGAGTAGTTCATATTAATTTGTCTAACCTTCCCCTTTAAAATTGGACCAGTTTTTCTGCAGTCTTATTGTCTTTAAGGACTGAATCACTTATTATTTACAATATGTGTCTCTCTATTAAAATTATGATTCTCCACAGTTTTCTCAATGTGTCACTACTCTCTGAGATCTTTCCCATCATCCCTTGTTCTATTTCATTGGATGGCAAGCATCTTTTCTGATTTAACACAAACTGAACATCTTCCTCATTTCTAAGACTAGACCTGAGAACTTCACTTCTTCTCTTCTATACTTATCATCCTGATCTTCAAGAACTTATTTCCCTTTCTTAGCTCTCCAGCAAATGTTTTAGACTAAGACCTAAAGCTACTTGCTCAGGATGGCCAATGAAAGTCAACCACACCACTCCAAAAAATAACTGCACAGCATAATAGAAGCTACTGCAAGGTCAAAAACGTACATGGTCTGGCCCACCAAAAACCTCAATTTATGAATGTTCTTTAACTCCCTAACTCCCCGAACTTCACTTAGAATCTAGGTGTGGGTATTTTAATACCCAGTAAATAGAAACTCCGTTCTTTGCCAAAGTTTAGAATTTATTTTGTAATAGACAAAGGAGTCAGACAATAAGAGATCAAAATGTCAGCTATATTACTGATACAGCTGATAGAACATGATTTAGGTATATAGGAAAAAGGGAGGTTCCTAAAACTGAACCCCCAAGTTAGATAAAGTTACCTGACACAGAAAGAGCTGGGTAGTCATAGGTTTCCAAGATGTGAAGGTATAAGCCCCATCTCTCCTTAAAAATAGCATCTACAATATTATGATTCCATAAATATGTTACTCTAGAATCAATAACTATGAACTCACAAGGAAGAAAATGAAATTTTATGTCATTAGCATCCTTGCCTAAAAAAGAGTTTTAGAAGTATCAATATATTTGTAGTAATATCTCTTCAGATTTCTTACCTTAATTTTTGTCCTGGAACATATTTAGCTGCCAATTTCCCATATCACCATCTCTGGAAATGTGTTGATAAGGTTTATGACAAACTTCTTAAGATCTGTAAATATATTTTATACATAAAATTAATTGAAAATTGTAAAAGTATTAGTTTAAAATAATTTTTCCTCAAAACTTTAAACATAGTACTCTTCTGGCTTCTAGTTATGTCTAATATCAATTTATGGTCATTCTTTTACATATAACATATAGGATTTCTTTTTCCTTTCTTTCTCTCTCTCTCTCTCTCTCCTGAAAGTTTGAGTTCTCCCTTTATCTTTGAGGTTCAGAAATGTCATAAGTATGTTTATATATTCAAATGATTTTTATGTTTCATTTTTCTATTTCATACTTTCAATCTAAAGACTTGTTAGACTAGACTGTGTTACATGTCTTGACCTAAAAGATTTTTATTTCTAGACTTAACTTTGATTCTAAGAAGCTTATTTTTACAGAGACTTATGAGATTAAAGATGAAGTTGTCTGTTTCAGTAGTAATACACCTAACTCTCACAACAGTCCTTGATAGGCAGTGAATGTATTAAAATCGACAGAATACCCAGTGAATGGTTACTTAGCTCCAGAAATACAAATCCTGAAATATCTGTGTCATTTTTTTATCTGCTAATGTTTTTCTCATGCATTTTAACACTGTGTAATTTTTTATTAAAACATATATGCATGTTGAAATCTTCTGTATCTTGAGACTAAATTGAAAGATACCATATGAATATTAATATACTGACTAATTTATCATTTTCAGTCTTTAGTTATAATATAGGTAATATATTATTATATGTTAGATTTGCTGTGTTCTCCTGAATGGATGTCACTGCTAAGTGAATATGGATTTCGTATTTGAAATCAATTTTTCAACATCATTAAAATGAAATTAACATTCCAACTCAGCTATCGGCAGCATCCTCCAGAGAAGTAGTTTTATCCTTGGAGCATAACAGTCACAGTTAATCACTACCAATGAATCTTTATGTTAGAACTTCAAAGACATAAAAGTGAAGCTCTATAGATTTAGTTAATTTATTTCCATTGCAATCCTAAGGGTCTTCTTCAGTGCATAGACGTCAATGTGTTTTGAGACTTGGCACTTTTAATCTTTGGCATTTGGAAGTTTCAGAGTTTGCATATCTCTAAGCAAAATAAATGTCACTGAAAATATTCATAATTAAAGGTATCACAGAAACTCCACAACATTCTTTCATTCAATAAATATTTATTAAGTGCCTATGTGCCAAGTTAAACTTATGAGTTGTATTCCAGAGGTTAATTTGTAAGACATGTGTTAGAAGCTTTGAATACATTTTCCCATGTAAGTAAGGTCATATATATGGAAGGTAAATGTCTTTGCTTCCCCCACAGAAATATATTTTGTAAGAATGTTATAGGCACTGAATTTGGCTGAATAAAACAAAAAGGGGAATTCACTCGTAGGATATTAGAGTATCTCAGAGATTGCAGAAGCAATAGTGCCAGGACAACTCTAAAATGTCAACTATGACAGATTATGAAATACTTCTCTAGAGTGTTGTCAAGAACTCATCTTTTCTATTTCACATTTTTAAGTTCCTAGGTGAAAGAATCTGATTGGCCTAATATAGAAGAGATATTTGTACTTGGATCAATTAGTTATAGTCAAGAGTTCATTTAGCAGGGGAACACGCGTGGGCAACCAACTCAAAAAGCTCTAATAAAAGTAGAATATTTCAGAACCTAAACCCAATGTTCTCAATATTTATCTGGGAAAATGTGTCACAGTTTCCTACTTGGAATTCCAGAAGTTTGTCCTCTCTGATGAGGCGCTAGAGCTCTCATTGCCTTACCATCTGATCATGGATAGCCCTGCCAAGCTCCAGCCATGGGCAATTCTAAGAATCTTAAACCTAAAAAATACTAATAGCCAAAGGCTAAAGGCCAAAATCCATTGAAATCTGTTAGGAAAAATGAATCTGAGGAAAACCAATGTGCTCTTTATATATATATACATATGGAGGAAAGAAGAAAACATGGAGGAAATAGGGCTGCTCTTATGAACCTACGGTGCAATGTTAATAGATTACGGAGCATGTAGAACCAGAAGCCCTGTATAGTCTCCATATTTGCTGTCCATGAAAAATGAAAAGAATAAAATAAGAATTAGTAATAGTAAGTGAAAGCTCAAGATAGTTACATGTACCAGAAGAATGACCTCCTTTTCTAAAAAATAAAATCCGTATTGTTTGTCTTGATTGAAGTAAATCCTGGATTATTGGAACATGCAATTGATAACTTTTCACTCATTCACTTAGTGCCTATTATGTCCCAAGAACTATGTTAGAAATTACTGATATTTAAATTATACAGTTCCACTCTTCAAAGAGCTTATAGGGACACAGTCATGAAAATAAATTATTGCACTTAAGTATTTCAGTGGCCATGATCCTTTCTCTAAGTCTCTGGTCTTTAAATAGAATGAGAAAAGTGTCATAAGCCTAAAGCCACCTCATGTTCTTATTTAAAGGATGTTCCCTGAGCTAAAGACTGGTCACCTCACTGTTAGTTCCCAAAATAAATGTGAAACATCTATTAGGTTATTTTTGAACAATAAGAAAGGGGATTATCAATCACCAGGAGTAAATGGAGTTCCTTAGGAATAAGCTGTGTCCTGGGCTTCCCTGGTGGCACAGTGGTTGGGAGTCCGCCTGCCGATGCAGGGGACATGGGTTCGAGCCCCGGTCCGGGAAGATCCCACAGGCCGCGGAGCCTGTGCTCCACAATAGGAGAGGCCACAACAGTGAGAGGCCCGCGTACCGCAGGAAAAAAAAAAAAAAAAAAAAAAGAAAGAATAAGCTGTGGCCTTAAACTTTTCAAACATTTTCCAGACATGTAGATGAGGAAAAATGCTGTTGAAATACCATATATTGAGTTTAGCAAGGTATTTCAATTACTTTCTAAATGAACATAAGATTGAAATGAGACTAACAACATGGGAATATAACTGATGGGACCGTTGTAATCACAGGGGCTGAACAAGTGAATTGATGAAGACTGAGTGAAACAGAAGGTGTGGACTCATCCTTTTCATATTTGATTTAAATACGAATATGAGATTTGTGAAAGCATGAAGCTAAAGGACATAGTTAAGTTTTAGATAAAATAATTTTGTTTAAGGAAGACCTTTAAAGAGATAAGCAAATCTAACAAGATGAAGTTTAATAGGGTCATTTATATAAATCTGCATCCAACTTCATGACCATACATATTGATTACTTGTGTATAGGGGGATATATATCATTTAACTGCAGCTCCTAAGAAAAATGTTTCTACCAAAAAAAGACAAATTAGCAATGCCTGGTAAAGATATTGACTTCCAGTATCCAAAAAGCAATTGATAAGGCCAATACTCTATGCAGTGACCAGATCATAGCTGGATATTCAGTTAATTTCTGGAAAATAGGCTTGAAGTAGATGTATTCAGACATATATTCAGAGGAACATGACCAGCATAACAAGAAGACACCAAACCATGTCTTCAAGCAGTGTTAGAAATAATTAGGAACATGTGGAGTGTAGACAACAAAGATCCAGATGCTGCTAAGAAAAAGAGCAATTAGGTGTATTCTTTTGGCTGCATGATAAGATCTTGGGCCAAAAGTGAGAGATTGTTACAAATAAATTTGAGCTGCATCTAAGAATTGTTAACACGGATCTGAGAAGAATTGACCGCTTAGAAAGAGAGCTGTTCCTCAGGATCATGTCCAACATAGACCTGCCAAGCATATGGATGTGGCAAAATTATTAAATGAGGGATTCAAATTTCAGCTGAGAGATTGGATTACATGATCTTTAAATTGCACTTGCCTTGGGATTCTGTGATTCTCTACACAATTAAAAGAACTAGTTGCAGAGAACCTCCACTTTTTTAAACATTTGGAATGCTTGGCATAGTGTAGGTACTCAAAACATATGTTCAGAATAAATGAACACATGACTAGAAGCTGGGTGGAAAAAGAAGACAAAAAAACTAAGAATATGGTGCAGGAACTAGGGCAGTGACTTTCACCCAGATGACCAAACCAGAAATCTGGGCTTTGCCTTTACCCCTCATTCTGCCTTGTCTTTACCCTTCCTCTAGGCACCTGCGTACATGATCACTGTCACCTCCCTATACTATTAATCCAGATACTAGCTCTTTAAAATCTCTCAAGCATGTTGATTTTCTTCTTTTCTTTCTCAGGCCATCAAACTAAAGCAATGTCTGTACTTCCAGCCTTGCCTTCTTCTAATCCATTCTTCGCACTTCAGCTAAAGAGGTCTATCTAAATCATATTTCTAAACTTGCCTAAAATCCCTCAATCATTTCCTAGCATCCCTAGGATAAATTCCAAATGCTTTTATATAGCCCCTAAATCCCTATATTATCTGATTCCTGTTTATCTCACCAGCTTTATCTGTCTCTACTTCCCATCTTACATGTTATGTTCTTAATACATTTAATATCTATTCCTTGTTTATAACTACTTCTGTCTCCTTGTGTGCGTATATCCTGTTCCATCTTCCTCCTCATCCTTTGTGTAGTAATGATAATAATGATCTACTTTATATGTAATATTTAATAATCACACTGAGTAGTTGCAGTATGCTAGACACTGTTCTACACATTTTGCATGTATTTTCTCTTTCAGTTTTTACAAAGATTTTGAGGTAGAAACTGCTATTTCCTCCACACATGAAGAAACATAGCTTTCCAAGCACTGTGGTATATAAAAGTGCAGGTTACCTGAGCCCTGTTTCCTCTGAATTATTTAGGATTCGGGATAAGGCCACAATTTAAAGAGTATGTAGCCCAGTCTTTCAGCTGGACCTTGAGTACCATATCTAATTTTATTTTTATTATTATTTTTTTTTCGGTATGCGGGCCTCTCACTGTTGTGGCCTCTCCCGTTGCGGAGCATAGGCTCCGGACGCACAGGCTCAGCGGCCATGGCTCACGGGCTTAGTTGCTCCGCGGAATGTGGGATCTTCCCGGACCAGGGCACGAACCCGTGTCTCCTGCATCGGCAGGCGGATTCTCAACCACTGCGCCACCAGGGAAGCCCCCCTATCTAATTTTAAATGGTCTCCATGAGGAGCCAAAAAAAATCTCTCTTGTACTCTGAAAAGAGTAACGTAATTTTTTTCATAGAGAATAATTAGTTTCTTATCTGACCCCATCCCATCCTTCAAAATGAGAAAAAATGGATTCAAATTAAACACCTTTTTTTAAGAATGAAAAATAGAGGTAATTTCAAAGTGGTATAGTTGCTTTATAAAGTTGATTTTTTCTGATATAATTAGCCACACATATTATCCCAAAGTTTAATATAGAAATAGTAATGCTGGACATATACCCCGAGAAAACCGTAATTCAAAAAGAATCATGTCCCACAATGTTCATTGCAGCACTATTTATAATAGCCAGGACATGGAAGCAACCTAAGTGTCCATCGACAGATGAATGGATAAAGAAGATGTGGCACATATATACAATGGAATATTACTCAGCCATAAAAAGAAATGAAATTGAGTTATTTGTAGTGAGGTGGATGGACCTAGAGTCTGTCATACAAAGTGAAGTAAGTCAGAAAGGGAAAAGCAAATACTGTATGCTAACGCATATATATGGAATCTAAAAAATAAAAATGGTTCTGAAGAACCTAGGGGCAGGACAGGAATAAAGGCGCAGACATAGAGAATGGACTTGAGGACGCGGGGAGGGGGAAGGATAAGCTGGGACGAAATGATAGAGTAGCATTGACATATATGCACTACCAAATGTCAAATAGATAGCTAGTGAGAAGCAGCCGCACAGCACAGGGAGATCAGCTCCGTGCTTTGTGACCACCTAGAGGGGTGTGATAGGGAGGGAGGGAGACTCAAGAGGGAAGAGATATGGGGATATATGTATATGTATAGCTGATTCACTTTGTTATACAGCAGAAACTAACACGACATTGTAAAGCAATTATACTCCAATAAATATGTTAAAAAAAAAGAATAGTAATGATCACTAATAAATAAGCTATGTAAGAAATTTAAACGTGTGCTTGAATCAATCTATTGTTATTCATCCCAGTAAAATGTTCAAAGTTAGTGCCTAATAGCAAGGATAATTAAGTTCCTTTATTAAAAGAAAAAAAAGTCACTAATTAAGGTAAATTTAAATATAATGCTGACTGACATCTTAATTGGGAGAGTATTCTCTGTATTTATTTCCACAAATATAGGCTCTTATATAAGCTCTGTATGGTAATTTTTATAAGGACTTTGAAGATGTGCTTTTTTCCCATAGTTATTTAAAATTAACCTTTCAGGAAGCAAGCTTCTCTACCTTGCTAGCAAGCTTGCTCTACCTTGTCCTATTGCTAGGATTTTATAAAAAATTGTTCTATAACAAAAGACTTTTCATTCAAAAATATATATGTATGTGTATATATGTTATATTTTGTGCATATATATATATATGTACACGAACATACAATTAAATGTCTTTATTTCAGATTCTACATACTTAAAATTTTAATTTGGGGCTTGTCTGGGGTATGATTGCTAGGCAAATGAATAACAAAAATTCTTGGAAGAATAAAGATTTTTTAACCTCTTTTAAAGAGTCTCAAATATTTTAGCTATTTTGAATTGATATTAACTTTAAAGAAAAATTATTTCTGAAGAAGTATGATAATGAACCATACTTAAAACTTCTGAACCATTTTCTTTCATTTGTAAGGATCACTAGAAATGTGCTTCGCTATTTATTTTTATCTGTATCCCATCATCTGTCTTTATGTGTAAAGCAATTCTGCCATCACCCCGGGTGCTCTTGTATCCACATAGAACAACCATTCACAACTTAACCTTTAAGTTCACAGATTCATTACTTCCAATGTCATTCTCTACTCCAAGGCAGACACCTCTCATGCTGTATTCTGAATCTTGTCATCATCTCCAAATCATTCCTGTTCGAAAATTACTAATTCGAGCATATCATTCCTTCCTATCTCCTCCCTTCAGCTCCCTTTATCAACTTCTTCTACTATCGTCTTTTTAAAAACTTCTATCCTTTCCCAGTGCATCAGCCACATTTGGTCCTCTTCTCTCTCCCTATTTAGCTTGAATTCTATGACCATAATTTCACCACACTCAAAAATTCCTAAAGCCCATCACTCCTCTTTCATTTGGTGACATCCACATCATAACTACAGCCACCAATGAATATTCTTTCTCCATGGCTATATCTGGGCACCTCTGTGCTGCAGGAGAAAATTAATTCAGGGAAATTTGGACCAGCTTCATTTGGGAATTCAACACTGCCAAGTAATCCCAGTACTTTTCTCTCACCAATCTTCTTTCTACTCTCTGCAACTTTGTTGGAGACCTCCACTGTCCTCAAACCCACATCTTCTGCAGGTGCGTTCACATTCTGCTTCAGAGGGAGAGAAAAAAAGAGATCAATCTGAGTCCTCTGAATTATTTGCTGCCAAATCCACACTAACACTTGCCCCCATCCTGCTTTATTACAGAAACTAGGTTAATCTCTTCTTACTTAAGAGCATCCTTTCCCATTTTGTCTGTCACGTTGTGCCAGTTTCCCACTTGTACTTATACATTCAAATTCTGCTCTCTTCAGTGTTGTGGCCGTCAGCATTTAAACATTCTCACGTTTCATCTATTGAAAGAAATCCTTTCTTCATTCCACTTTTCCACTTCAGTTACTACCTGTTCATTTCCCAATCTGGTGTTAATAATTGATTTTTAAAATTTCTGAGTCACCAACTTGAACCTTAAGAAGCAAGAGACAACTATATTCCACATATGGAGTTCATTTAGTAAATTATTTCTAATATGGAGTTGTACATTCAAAGTTAGCTAGTTTATAAACAGAAGGCCCATTCATTCAGTAAGAGATCTAGAAGATTAAAGTGAGGCAACTTAAACATTTAAGAATCCTGTTTTGGAATATATGATATGCGTTAGTTGATAGTGTCTTCTTGTTTGTGTCTGGATGTATGCTGATGTTCCCAAGGAAAGTATTGTGCCAGTAACTGGATTGATCTTATTCATTAGAGGGTACCTTAAAACCTGTTTTCTAGGTCAATGAAAAATTGTTATTTGCCTATTACAGTGGTCTTTAACTGAAAAATGTTCATTCTTGACCAGAATCTCTCCTGCTAGTCTCATAACTGTGAAAATCTGGAGTAGAAAGAAAAAGAATAAGAGGTTATATGTTCCTGTAAATAATTGCATGTAGAAAAGAATATCAATTTTATAAGAAGAAAAATCACTTTATCCAGACCAAAAAATTTATGCAAATATATATTACCTCTGATATGAATTTATAATATATTATCACAAACTCTCTTAGAGTCATTTATGATTATAGCTTTGTCCTTTGCAGAACATATTTTTTTGAAGGTCGTGAGCTGAAATACTATTCTAAAGTGAAATAGCTGCTCAGTATTGGTCTTAAACTAATTGACTATAGGGGAGAAGAAAGTTCATAAAAACTATGAAAAGTCAGATAACATATACATAGATAAATATATTAGAACGTTAAGCAATACTTCTTGAGTGATGCCTTTATATTTGTGTTTCCTGTTTATTTTCATCATTTCTCTTATGTTTTATATTCAGGGTATTTCTATAGGTACAAGTTTCCTATTTTAAAAATGATAAATAAATATGTGAGAAATATTAATATTCCACTGTGTGCAGATTTGTTCAACTTGTTTTATTGGAGAGCAATTCCTAGGTAGCTAGTAGACTGAGGAAGATTATTTTGTCCATGGTAATAACTGGCCCCAAATACTTCTGGCAATTTTCATGACGAGCACTGAAATTGCCCTTTTCTTAGAACTCATCAAAGAGTTCACAGGTATGTTGACAGGAAAACCACTTTCTCATCAAAGAGTTCACAGGTATGTTGACAGGAAAACCACTTTAACCGCCTGGAATGTATCTCTTTGGGGTCTTAATTTTCTTTCTCTTGCATATATGATGTAAGAAATATGCCTTAAATTTCTTAGGACATTGTGATGCCAATTTGTATGGACAATTATGTTTTCGTTTATGTGAAAATTTAAAGAGCTTGCCACAGCTGTTCTGCAGCTAAGGTCAAAGAACATGCATTTCTCTAAAATGTACATTTAATGAAAGAATACACAGTTTCTCTGAATGAATGTGTTTGGAGGAGGCATGTGCAGGCTGTGGCATCGCACGTCCAGCTTTTCTTTATAATGATTGTGCAATAAGAAAGGGAGCTCTCTAACTTGCCTCATTTCTTAGATAGGAATCTCTGCTTCATATTTTGTTATATTGACTCTATTTTATGAGCTACAGTAAGTTTTATTTTTCTAAGAATTAGTCTATTATGCTTGTACAGAAAATTTTAAATAATATTCTCATGGCCTTTTGTTGGATTATTTAAATTCCATATTTTCCCAGTGCCTCTATTCTATCCAGGGAACAAGTGGGCTACTTCAAACACTACATTTAAATCTATGTTTTTGTGATGATTTTTGGTAGCATTGGTGAACCAATCTAGTTTATTTTCTCCCTCAGAGCAACATTTACAAACATCTGTCCAGATAAATAAATGCTTCTACTGAAAGACATCCAGTTAGCACAGCTCAAAATTTATTTTGGCAGTTCAAATAGAGGAGGAAGAATTCTGTGTGGCAGGGGAAGAAGGGTGATAGAATTTTTTTATACTTTCTCATGATCTGAATACTGGCACATAATTATTATTGTTACAGCACTTGTTAGAATTATAAAATTATGGATCAGGAATGTACAAATTTTTTCTTGCCTCAAATTAAGTTCAGGAGACTGAACATCAGAACCTACTAGAGATTTTGATGAAACCATGTACGTGAACTAGAATCCAGACACTCTGACCCTCAAACCAGTGCTTTATTCAAGTTGCTGCCTTTCCAAAAGTCTGCTGTATTTTTCTAAAGCTCTAACATAACAGTAAGCTTATAAAGCTATATGAGAATCTGAGCACCACTTAGTAAGTTACTGCTTCAATTTGTAAAGAGTAGACTGAGGCAAAAAATATTCTTTAACAAGCTGCCTGACTTCCTCCAGGGGTTTACTAGAGGCTGGGAAAATGTGGTCATGCATGTTTCAGAGTGGCTCATTTTCAAGAGACAGACTTACTGGTCAACTATTAGAACTGCCCTCAGCCTGATTGCTTTTGGACGCAGTGAGTATGTGTGTCATGGTGAAAAGAAAAATACCATGTCTTTCTCGTATCTGAGCTTCCACACATCTGAAATGATGCTCTTGTTTTATTC
The DNA here is from genome assembly GCF_026419965.1 of Kogia breviceps. Taxonomy (NCBI): domain Eukaryota; kingdom Metazoa; phylum Chordata; class Mammalia; order Artiodactyla; family Physeteridae; genus Kogia; species Kogia breviceps. The sequence goes on along the minus strand of NC_081321.1, from coordinate 66,831,831 downwards.
CATGGCTTTCTTTAGATTGAAATGTATCCATTAACATTTGTGTGCTTTTCTTTTCCATCCATCCTTCTTCATCTCATGAAAAGCACGTCAGGGTAAGTTGAATCACAATGGCTGCTGAACATGTTTATTTTCAGCACCATCCTCTTTTTCTTTTATCTTTAGTATTTCTCTTTTCAGTTGTAACACAAGCTGCACTGCCTCTGACCTAAAATGAAAGTTGTGAAGTGTATTCATTTCCTTACCATAAAAGGAATCATTGGTTCAGAGAAATGTTGTTCACATTCAGATTAATCATGTTGTCCTTTCAGGCACTTCAATTTCTTCAGTTCTATTACACATATATCAAAAGGCAATCCATATGACATTTTCCCTGTTTCTCAAGTCACTCTCTAGGAGTTAGTGTGACATTCAGTGAGGCTTAAGTAATAGTTGCAGGCCACTTGAGTACTTTTGACTGTGCTGCAAGGCTGAGACTGCCTGTATGTTTTTCCTAGTGCTTTGTGTTTCTCCACCAACATTATATTCAAGAGATAAGTTTATTTGTTGATTACTAGAACTACACGTACATGAAGAAGGTTAAATGCTGGATCTTCCCCAGAAGAACTTTTACACTTAGATTCCAAAGTAATCCTTGGTTTTGGCTGAACCCTTTGGTTTTGTGTGTTCTTTTGTTTCCTATACGACTAGTTAATTTTTAAAGCTTTGAAAAGGTATATAACTAAGATTACTGTTTCAAATTTCAAATCCTGCTTTTTGAACTAAACTTAGAATTTGTTATTTATTTCTAAAACCAACTGGGCTTCAAAGTAAAACAAATTACGCATAATATTATAAAATATTACCTTCGTGTAAATGTCTGCATTGGTAACATGGTGAGCTACAAAACACTTTAGATCGAGAGGTTTTGCTTTTACATTTAAAGCAAAACATTTTGAGGGGACAAATAAAATGGCTCTAATAAGATGCAATTATTCAGGAAGTGTGGAGAGTGTCACTAATTGGCAATATGGATATTTTATATACCAATAAAGGTCATGTGCTTTGTTCATTAATATGGTTTATATTTGTTATATTTTTCCTACTCTAATTTTAAGTTATAGTTACTATTACTACTTATTTAACAATGCAATGTTTACTTAAGTAAGGATAATTTATGATATTAAATTCTAGGAAGTGTTCTTGCAAATGCAAGGTAAGCTGTGACTAGAATACTATTCAACTATGCTGGCCAAACGCAAGTTGTAAGATCTTACTTTTTAAAAACAATCGATATTCCGACATTGGATTTTTAAAGCATTATTTTCATGTCATCATGAATTATTGGCCTAATGATTTTAAGTTTCATGAGGAAATTGAAATAATGAAAATAATGTCAAGAAATACAACTTCATTCCCCCATCCCTTTTTGAATGAAATATTGAAAAATAATAAATTCATACTGCATCAATATTTATGGACTTTAAGAAACTGATATAATTACCTTAATTGGAAAATTCAATTTCTTGTCTTGCACAAGCTCCTGGAATTTAAACATTTTAAGACCTCAAAATCATTCCCTTAGTACAGTTGCTAAAAGAAAGCTTAGGAGGTTAAATATCAGGAGAAGATAGTACAAACATAGTAAAGACGTGGGAAGATTTGGAGTGAAAAGAATATTGAATTAGGAATCAGAAGACAAGACTTTAAGCCCCAACTTTCCCATGTGTTTGCTGCGTACTTTTGAGTGACTAACTTATATTCTGTGTACTTTCTAATATTACTGTCAACTTCCCAATACTCACAAGAGTATGAGAAGATATGAATAATCTCAGAAGCATAGAAACTATAAACTTCAAATCTGAGTTAAAGAGGGCTCAAAATTAGATGAAGCACTAAAGCCATCTAATCTAAATGGCATCCATATAAACCTGAAAAATTACCAATGTTCCTCCAGTAAGTCCCAATTTACAGTCAGGAGGGGACTGGGAAGAACAAACCACAGTGTCTTGCAAAAGTGAAATTGTTTACTGGAAAGTAACACAAGCCCCTCTAGTTTTTAATAACAGCATGAGTAATTGTATTGCTCCATCGCACTTGTGCGTGCACGTGTGTGTTTATACCTTTTCAATGGTTTTGAAAGTGATTAAATTCAAAATAAAATAAGGAGTGAAATTATGTAAACCCCTACTCAAATTCACAAATAAATTAAATTTCTTTCCTGAGACTGTGCCCTCCATTTCAAGTAGCTTGCAGGGAAAAAAAAAGGTTTCAACATGAATGAATTTTGGTGTTATGTAATCAAATAATTTCAAGCAACCTAGCATGTATTCTGAGAATCTAAATTAAACACTACTTAAATGTATAATGGACTGGACTTTTATAGGCACTACATGTGAAAATGTGCCTTAACAGGATACACACACACTTGCACTTATACACACATACACAATCGCAGCATGCCATGCTTTCAAAATCAAGTCAACCTTGCTAATGTCGGATTTGAAACTCTTAATTTTATGGAGCTAAATGTGTTTACTTAGGTAATCAATGTCTGAAGCAGCTGATTGGGATTTGTAATATATTTCTGTTTAGAATAATTATGTTAATTAAGATATACATTTTCAGCTTACAGAAGTTAAAAAATTTGAAGTGGCACCATATTTCCTTCATATTTGCTGACCAGAATTTCAAACAGTTTCTCAAATATGTAATTTTAATTTTCATGGAATTGAGCAACAGATATAGATTTCTGAATGATGAGATTATAGCTCATTGTCTGGTTGAAATTTGAGGAGATCATGTTCTCTTTACCCTCTTGACTGTTGAAGTTTATTGGAACAAGATACATTTTATAATTAATAATGGTGTGAAGTCTATGTAAATTTACTGTTCTATTATGTAGGGAAGATTTATTCTCTGTGCTACACTGTTATGAAGTAGATTCAATTGTCAAATTATTTTGACTTATATTTCATTCTTGGTTCTTATCGAGCCACATATTTATTTCTCCTGGTTGTATCAATAAGTAAGTACTTGTTGTGTGCCACAGTAAGTAAATAAGCCCTAAAGATAAATTATTCAACCAGAGAATTACTTTGTATTACAATAATACAAAATTAATTGAACTGAAACAAATTACAACAAATTCAGCTTTTCCATCCTTATTATATAAGTGGGGCTAACCTCCCTCTGGCCAAGATTCAGAGCCTGTTTGTAGTAGGGAACAGCAAGAAAAGAAAAGTCTTAGCTCCTTTTTTCTCTTATAGGGTTGAGGACGGAAATGTGTGATAGTGAGGGGGTAACGACTATCTATATTAGCCAGGAAGTCACATAAATGTATGCCTAAATGTGAATGAATAAAAAGGAGAGAAACAAAGGTGGGAAACTATCATTGTCTTTAATTCAAACAAAGAGGTGGTTGTTACTATCTTCCTTTTACGGTTATGAAAAGTTCAGAGAGGTTAATTAGCTAAAGGATAGTGCGGGGTGTTAAGAGGCTGACTCTGTGACCAGGTGGCTGGCACTCAAATTCTGGCTCTGCACTCACCGACTCTGTGCTCCGAGTGGCCTCTTTTCTTCAGTGTCCTCATCTGCAAATGTGTATCAATATGTATCTTATTGGATTGTCATGAAGATTAAATGACTTACACATATAAAGCGCTGAGGATAGTGCTTCACACATAGTAAGTGATATATGCATGTCAGCTGTTACTATCTGAGATCTAAACCCGAATTTGCCTGCATATAGAAACTTGGGTCTTTCAAACCATGATACTATATCTCAGAAGGATATGAAGTGGTTCATATGAATAAGAGAGCACATTAGATAAAGTTCTATTATAGTACTCACTGTATTCAATTGTAATATAATTTATTTAATTACACTTAAGTACAATTTTAAATTTTAAATGAGAAGTATAGTAAGTGTAATAACTAGAGTATATACAAGTTATAATATTTGTGTAGAAGAGAAAATTAATTCTCCCTGTGAAAGGTCTTGGCATCTTAACAGGAAGGATAAAGCATAAATTTTGTCAGAAAGCTAAGTGTGAGTTTGTCACAATTATGGTGCAAAGAAGTATGCTCTAGGCAGAAGAAAAAGGCATATGCAAAGTCATAGAGGGTAAAACAGAATGAGGTATTTGGAAAATGGCAAGTGTTTCAGTATTGCTTGAGCAGAAGAAGCTGGGAGATAGCCAAGGACCGGATCACCAAGGGTCTTTTTAGTTGAGCCAAGATATTTGACCTATATTTTCAGTTGCCTGCTTAAAAACCTCAAGGGGGAGATTTTTAAGCAGGCAACTCTTAGAAAAATATTTGTGTTTAGAAAGGTCTTTCTGGAAGTTGGAACAAGGATGAGAGGTAGTGAATACCAAAGGAGAGGCAGACTCTGGGAGTTCATTTCCGTGATCTACAAATGAGAATTTGAACAAAAGCTTTGGTAATAGTTGATCAGTTTACAAAATGTCATATTTAATGTTAGAGAGGGCACTTTTATTTCTTCCTGCAGCCAATCTGTGTAGCAGGTAGTCAAAATTCTTACTTCTTTTTAAGATGTAATAAGTAGTTGGATATTAACAAAGACATAGAATACTTAAAAGCTGCCCTTTGATCAAGGATCCTGGATGGTTGTCAACACTGAGAGTTCATGGATTACAAAATAGCAATCTTTCAAAAGATATTCTTGGCTAGATCCTGCAAAGAAAAATGCATGGTGCAGTAGAAGAGCAAACTCTCATCTCCAGGACTTTAGTCTTGGGTGGGAGGTGAGGCCCATGTACGTGCTGCTCATCAACAGTCTTTATGAGCGATGCCGACACTATGAGTTTCCAGATTTTGAAAGATAAAAAAGTCATTGTGGGATCTGGGATGATCAAAAATAAAAGGCAGTTTTATGATTTAGGCAAACAGTAAGATTTTGATAGTGGAAGAAGAAGAGAAAGAACTTGCCAACTCTGGAAAATGGTACTTGCAAAGATGGAATTATTCATGTTCATATTATTTGCCAAAGCAGGTTTTCAGTTCTAGTGAAAAATAGGGAAAGATGATTAGAAAGGAAAATCAAGACTAAACCGATTTCAGTCTTTGTAATCCAGGTAAAGGATTATGCTTTAGGCATTCGAGGAACCATTGAAGGGTTTTTAGAGGATAGTGCAATGATAAATAGCTCACGTATTGGCTGTTTCCTTTGTACAAGTCACTGTTGTCATCACATTACACATATTTTCTTACTCAACTCCCATACCAACCCTCTGAGGTAGGTACTGTTATCAACTTCATTTTACAGATGAGGAAACTGAGGCACAAAAATGTAAAGTGACTTGTCTTTGGATGCACAGTAAGAGGGCACCAGGAATCCAGCCCAAGCATTCCCACTTCAGAGCCCACTGTATTACCTACTCTGCCATGACAGCAGATTTTTTTCATGGCAGTGTATTGCAAGGGTAGGAAGCTTGGAGAGTGGGGCCAGTTAAAAGACAGAAAAAAGAATAATGGCAGTGGAAACAGAAAGTGAAAGAAGACAAAATACAAAGTATGAATGGGAAATTGACAGGCATTAAATGGAGGGTGGCTGAAATGGCCAGTCTGAGTGACAAAGGAAATGGTGCCATATGGTTTTTAGACAGTCATGTCGCAAATTGGCAGTCCCAAAATAGCATCGTAGGCTAAATGGTCTGAGAAAAAAATCTCTTTTCACTGACAGCGATGAACCATCCACACTGGGAAAAATATGGAAAAGGAGACGGTCCTGCCCCGATGGTTTGTGAATTTTTGAGTAACTAAAGAATTTCATTTCTCAGAGTTTTATCATCTTATTGAATTTGTTGATTTACAAGTTGTTCTCCCAAACTGTAAGGGTACAAGAACAGGGACTTTGTATGCCCCCGGACTAGGTTAGGCAGTCAGTCATTAGATTTTTGTAGACCTACCATGTATCTGATTTTTGTCCTCAAAACAAAAAATAAAACTGGCTGAATCTCTGACTCAATAAAATGTTAAAGATATTCTAGGGAAAATTGTTTAGTACTAAGGGGCCTATAAAACTAAGTAGTAAATATTGCCCCTGGGTCCAGGGTAGGATGGCTTCTGAGAGGAAGTATTTTTGTTGTGTCTTGAAAATCAAGATAAAGTGAGTGGGAAAACAAGACAGGAAGGTATGTGGATGTTGTTTAGTGTGAAGGAAACAGAGCTTAGAAATGTAAGCATAGTCCACCTATGAGGTCAAAACTGAAATAATTGGAGAAAGACATAAAACCTGAAAAGGAGGAGCCAGACATTTCTATTTGGATGGAATCATTTAAGCAAAATCATACTTGCTTAAATTAGTTTGGATTAGGATTTAGGAACTACAAGCCTGGAAAATACCCTTGATTTATTTACATTTTTAGGCATTCTCAATCTTTTATCTAGAAATCCTTGGGTCTAGACATTACTAGACATTACTAGACATTCTTGTCTTCAGATCAGGCACGAGCAAGTGCAGGCTGCCCTCTGCACGTTTCTGTATGAACTTGCCAATTACACACACCTGAGCGTTCCCCAAGTGCTGGGCCTTCGTGTTTTTTTGTTGTTGTTTTTTTTTTTTTTTTGCGGTACGCGGGCCTCTCACCGTTGTGGCTTCTCCCATTGCGGAGCACAAGCTCCGGATGCGCAGACTCAGCGGCCATGGCCCACGGGTCCAGCCGCTCCCCGGCATGCGGGATCCTCCCGGACCGGGGCACGAACCCGTGTCCCCTGCATCGGCAGGCGGACTCTCAACCCCTGCGCCACCAGGGAAGCCCTGGGCCTTCTTAATGTGTCACATTCCATTTACAGTAACTCACTGACACCCTTATCAAGAGAGTCTGAGGCCTTTGGAGGGAATCTAATGGTATTCTTTATTGCAGACAAGAATGTATTCCCTGAAAATACTCAGTGACTCAGAAGTTTTTCTGATTCAAAATGACCTTCCCTTACAATTAGTACTTTTCTTTTTTTGGTTCCACACAGGAAATGACAATCTTGTACCTGAAACTTCCTCTAGAAGGAAGTGCTACTGATGTCCTTTAAAATCTGGTCTAAAACTTGAAACAAAAATGGGTGCCCATAACTATAGTAATGTATAAGTGATTTGAGGGGAAAGGATGGTTAAATATTAGATTGTCTAAAAGAAAGGAAGGAAGGAAAGAAAGGAGGGAGGGAGAAAGGAAAGAAGGGAGGGAAGGGAGGGAAGAAAGAAGGAAAGAAGGGATGAAGGAAGGATGGAGGGAAGGAAGGGAAGAAGGGAGACAAAAATGTTTTTTCAGGCCTGAATAGAAAGACTAATTTCAGACGCAGATGTGTACTGGGGAATGTGATCACGACATTGCTCTGGAAGAACTGTCACTGAACCTTTGAAAAGGTTGAATCTGGGGTACAGAGAGAATGCATAAATTTCTACACATGCACTGGACGAACAGAGAACACCAGTATATACAAAATGCCTGTTTGGGCTAAATCAGTTTTATATTTAGTATTTCTAATGTTTTTCTGACAGTGACTTCAAAATATCTAATGACAACAAGCATGGTCCCATGAAATTAATGCTATACATGCCCTTAATAATGTTATGAATTAAACTCAGTAATTTCCAACAATTAGAGCATTACCCATATTGCTTTATTTTTCTAACAGTGCCTCTCTCTCAAGCCAATATTCCCAGATATATGTCTCTTATAAATTCTGTATAATGCAGATATTTTTTAATAATAGAGATGAATTAAATATAATATTGCTTTGAGAATTTCAATGCATTTCTTTACATAATTAAAACTGCCCTTGGATTAAGGAAAAGCAGGTCTGGAGTTAACATCATGTAGCACACAGTCCTAGAGTAAAATCCAGCCATCCACTCCAATCTGGCCTGTTTCTCACAGTTTCAAGTGTGTCATTTCAAAGGCCTTTACTTGGGATTTAGCCCTGCCAGCTGAGGACCAAAGAGCAGAATCCACTGGACTTGAGCCCCTTTATTTCATTATCTTTGCAAACTCTTACCAAAGTTATTGTGCTATGAGAGTTTGTGATTTAAACACAATAAACAAAGCAAAAGAAAAGAAAACTTTTCCAAGGTTTACATTGTCCAATGACTTCTCAAACAATTGTATGATAAATTTCTGTTCAAAAAGAGAATAGGATTATTTGAACACACTGGATTACCTCAACCAGATTCCTATCAAGGGTCACAAACCAGATCAGACTCTTGGAATTGTGTGGAATGGGTGCTATGCTGACAAAGTAGCTAAAAAAATAGACTAAAAAATACATTATGGGATTCAATTTACTGAAACAAGAAGCAGCTAAATGTAAATACTGTCTGACATGTTCAACATTCACAACTATTTACAGAGCACCTCTTTGGTGCCTGACTTTGTTCTAGATGCTTCAAATGCACCTCTGAACAGACTATGTATATGAAACATTGGTCCTCCTTGAGCTTATTTTCTTTCATGTGATGACAGATTGAGGAGTAAATGACACTATGTTAGAAGCTAAGTGCCATGGAAAAAAAATAAGGCAAGGAATGGGGATAAAGAATGTCTGCTTGGCATTATGGGAAGGAGGGGAAGAGACATTCAGAGGGAAGGAGAACTTTGAGTAAAGATTTAAAGTATGTGAGGGAGAAAGGCATGTGAAGATAGAGGGGACAAGCATTCAAATAGGGGGAACAGCAGATGCAAAGGTCCTGAGGCAGAAAAGGGCCTGGGCTGTTTCCAGGGAGCAACAAGGAAACCAGTGTTGTGGGGTGAGATGGTAATTGAGTCAGAGAGATGAAGAGGGTAGGGTGGATCCTAACAGCTGCTTGAGCTTTTATTCTCAGTGAGACAGGTAGTAATAGGAAAGTTATGAGCAGAGAAGTTACATTATCCAATTTAACTTTTAATAGCGTCGCTCCAGCTCATGTGGTGCATTTTTTTATTAAGGAACTAGTCAGAATTAAAATGTTCTAGTTTTCAAAAATGGCGTATGTACAACTCATGTAATTCACTTGTGAAAATGTTATGTGCTTCCTAGGTGTTGAGTGCATATTGGCTTGCTTTTTTGCTAAATGTAGCAAAAACCAGTTGTAAATGTATACTTGTTTCTTCCCCTTTAATGCCACTCACCTGTCACATAACTGGAAGTATTTTAGTATTTTTGTCCCTAATGGATATAATATTACAACTCTCAATAATGTTCTTGGCTCTATGGAAGCCTACTCTAAATTTTCTTGCACGTATTCTGTGTTCAGTCCTGCCTCTGCCCCTCCACCCTTACTGCTCATCCAGATTGGAACAACATCTGTAACTCCTAACCACCAGGCCTTCAAAGTCAGTTCAGTTGCTGCAAAGCCTTCCCTGATCATTTCCATTGCTACTAACCCCTTCTCCAAAATCCTCACCCTCAGAATATGCATCATTGAGTTTTGGCCTCTAATTGTGCATTGTACTATGTTTTTAAACAGTTTCATGTGTTTGCTTTTTCTACGTAACCAGGGATCTGCTGGAAAACTGGGTGCATGTCTGTATTTCCACAGGTCTTAGCTCACAATTGGCGCTCAATAAGTACCTGATGGTTGGTTGTTTAACCCTTCAACCCATTTCTGTCAATATATCTGTCACAGTGAGACTATGCTATTCAAATCTGGTTTTCAATGAAGGAATGTCACTGGGAAGCCTGAGGGAACTGGTGAGGGTAGAGCAAGCCAGGTGAGGGAGCCCCTCTAGTTTCACCTTGGATTCATGGCACCAGTGTCGCTGTTCCCTTCCCCAGGTGCTGAATAGCTTACACATGCTTCTTTGCTATCCCATGAAATGAAAGAGCAGTTGATTTAGGTGTCTCCTCATCTACTATAACTTTAATTTTTGTTTTGCCTCCCTGTTTCTTTGTCACACTGCATTTTTTTTGTAGCATCCATCACAGACACGGAAAGCTTTTGTGTAAAAAGACACTTTTATTATATATTTTAACATATTATAGTCCACCACAATAAACAATTAATCAATTGGTAGTAGGAAGTAATTAAATGCTTCATTTTGGAGTTCCTAAGCATGAAAGACACACAGTCAACATAAAGCAATATGTGTAAAAATGTGTGTGTAGGATCAATGCATCTAAGGAATAGAGAATATATTTTCCAATATAGTCCTGGCCAGGTATATATCAATTTGAGTTTCAAAGAAAGCAGAAACTTGCTATTTCAATCATGAGCGATCTGAAATTGGTTTTGTAGATGGATGTCAAGGGTCAGTAGTAGAGATAGTGATTAAAGATGCATTTGTCAAGGTTCTTTACAACTTTTTGTTATCAGAAACAACCACTTGTTGTCATTGAGATGTTTTGCTTTCATTAAAACCAGTAGTGATTATAAATGGAAATAAGTGTACTATTGAATTTTACACCTTACATTGCTTTGTAGTGATGGAAGTCAATTTACCTCGGAGTTCTCTTCATATGAGAAGTAATTTTATAGTCTATACAGAAACCTAACTTCTAAGATAGCCACTTGGACCCAGAGAGCATACTAAAATCAAGCATATCACTTGAATGGGGCTAAAATGACCAACTTGATCTTCTGCCTCTATGAACAGGCATTTATCTACTACTGAAATAATAAGGGAAACAGGCAAGACTGATGGAAGAAGCCTCATTTAGATCCTGTAGTGCATGCCATGCATATGCATGCATGTATATGTGGGCCAGTTTCTTGTTTAAGGGATAAGATATTTGCTGATAATAAAATTCAGCTTCTTAGTCCATTAACATTTAATGTTTGAATTTTAGTCAATAAGTGTTGGGGGAAATTATTTTTAGATGTCAATGTTTCATTTCTAATAAAATCAATGGATAATTTGCATGTATTATTCAAAGGAAGAAGGATTTTTGTTATTTCTGTATTAATTCATAAAAAGTTTATAAAGGATTATTGGGTTTTTAAAAAATATTGTCCTTAAAAATAATCACATCCGTCTTTTCCCATATTACCTGACTAATAATCTTTGCTGTACACTTCAGGCATGAACTTCTAGAAGAAGCTCGGAGAAAGGGATTACCTTTTGCCCAGTGGGATGGGCCCACTGTAGTCGCATGGTTAGAGGTAAGAGAGTTAAACCAGAAGGCTCTTAATCCAATCACTGCTAACTTGATAGTATTTTTAGAGACAAGTAAAGACCGGTTCCTGACATCTTAGTTTTCCAATAGTCTGGAATAACTTAAAAAGAGAATATTTGCTTTATCTAGGGACCCATGGGGATTCTTGTGATTTTACTCTGATGTTTTCTTGCAATTGTAGCAGAAGGAAGCAGGCCGTGAGATAAAAGAAAGTTTTGGTAAATTCTGTCTTCTTCACATCTAGAGTAAATCAAGAAACAGTTTTTGAGTGATCCTTCTGTTGTTGCAAGAAAACATCTGTCCCAGTACATCAGTGCAGAGCCCTTCCTCGTCAGCAGGTTAACAGAAAAGAGGCATCGCCATATATTTAACACTTCTGTCTTATCCAAGATATTGCTGCCATTCCTTTGCTTGTAGTATAACTCCTGAACCTAGTTCTTTAAGACTAGGGGCCAGCTAGATTTAGACATTTGGAGTTATGCAGAAGAAGATCCCTTCTGTGTCTAGACTGAATGTTTTAATGAAACAAAAACTACATTCAGCATTTCCTGCATAACACAAGGGCCTGGAAAAGTGAGTTAATACTTGATCAGACTGGAGGCACCAGGAGCAGACCAGGACAGTGAACGAAATACATATTTGACCACAAAGGGCCCCTTCATACCACTTATCAATAGTTTTCACTGCCCCTTCCATTCAGTTCTCTAGTGTGGGCTGTTGGTAGCTGTTAGGATGTGCTGATGTCAAAGCAAAGAAGAATACAGTCAGCCCTCCCTATCCATGGGTTCCCCATCGTGGATTCAACCAACCATGTTCAATCCGAGACAGAATCCGAGGATGATGAGCCTGTGTATACCAAGGCCCAACAGGAAGGGACTTGAGCATCTGTGGCATTTGGTATGGGGTGTCCTGGAGCCAATTTCCTGAGGGTACCAAGGGACTGACTGTATGAACTTTTCTTGCTTGGCAGAGGCAATTAAAACCCATTGTTTTAAAAGATTCGGGATTATAAAATTGTCTACCTTCATTATCATATCACATCCAGAGCTAATGAATTAATCAATAAGGAACAATCAAAACTCACTTGAGTTTAAAAAGTAATCTTATACAGATAAATATAAAAACATGCTGCATTTTTTTCTTGGACTGAGTGAAAAAAGGCTGTGTCTTGCTTTATTTTATTCTTTTATATCAGGGAATTTTTAGCTTATTAGTGATCAGAGCTGCTTCTTCCAAATATTTCTTTCAAATTACTATATTTTAAAAATCAATTATAAGACAACATGCTTAAGAAAGCCCACCTCAAAATTGAGAGCAATTCTTTGTTCAGTTTCACTCCAGTAAAATGAGCTGCAGTTTGACAGAGAGTTAACTACTGTTTTGGCAAGTGATGAACAAATCCTTTATATATTAAAAAAACAAAACAAAACAGATTTACTGACATTAAGGGGCTAGGAAATGACAGGCAGTGAAGTTTGTGCTAATTAAAACTATCCTGAGCATGCAGAAATTGCTCATAATGTGCTCCATAAAGTGACTTTATAAAATGACTTTATACAGTGACTTCACAACTATTTACAGAGCACCTCTTTGGTGCCTGACTTTGTTCTAGATGCTTCAAATGCACCTCTGAACAGACTATGTATATGAAACATTGGTTCTCCTTGAGCTTATTTTCTTTCATGAGATGACAGATTGAGGAGTAAATGACACTGTATGTTAGAAGCTAAGTGCCATGGGAAAAAAATAAGGCAAGGAATGGGGATAAAGAATGTCTGATTGGTGTTATGGGAAGGAGGGGAAGAGACATTCAGAGGGAAGGAGACCTTTGAGTAAAGATTTAAAGTATGTGAGGGAGTAAGGCATGTGAAGATAGAGGGGACAAGCATTCAAATAGAGGGAACAGCAGATGCAAAGGTCCTGAGGCAGAAAAAAGCCTGGGCTGTTTCCAGGGAGCAACAAGGAAACCAGTGTTGTATAATAAGTGAAATTATACAATGGAATAAACAAGATGAATGAGGTGGGTGATCCAATGAATGAGAGCTCTTAACTTTCACCTCCTTTAGTATTTCCTTCAATGCACAGCCCACTAAGAGTGATGTGAACAAATAAGTCTGATGCTTCACACACCATTTATCGACACCAAAAACTTTGTAAAAGTCTAATCAGGGATGACCTTGGTAACCATGTATTGGTAAGCATTTGGGTAATGTTGACCAGTGTGGAAATCCAAATATCTTAGCATAGAGGAGTTGAAAAGAGGTGGCAATCTTTAGGGTCCAGTAAAGGTATATTTAGATGTTTGGTTATTTTGAACAACTTGAGTTTACAAACTATGAAATCAAGTCCCATCTTCTGTCGTAGCTAATCATATCTGTCAAGGCAAGGTCAATTCCTTTGCCTAACCTGTAGGAGATACTATATTCAATCATGCACTGTACCTATATCCCCTCTCTCCTTCTCTTATCTCAGTCACAGCCCAGGCCACATTGACTGAAAGATTTGACTTTTTGTGTTTCCTCTACAGAGGCAAGCAACCCTTTAATATGGCAGAATTTTTTAATTAAAAAAAAATCAGTGTTACCTATTATCATGTAACAAATTATCCCAACACTTAGCATTTATTTTCCTCCTGGCTTCTGTAGGTCAGGAATCTGGATATGGTTTAGCTATCACCTCTGTTCAAAGTCTCTCACAAGACTGCAAGCAAGGTGTTAGCCAGGACAGCAGTCATCTCAAGGCTTGACTTGGGGAAATCCAATTCCAAGCTGACTCAGTTCCTTGCTAGCTGTTGGCCAGATACATCTGTTCCTTTCTGTGTGAGCATCTCAAAGGACAACTCACAGCCCTGCAGCTGGCTTTCCCCAGAGGGAGAGCTCGGAGAAGGCAGAGGGGGAGAGGACTGGCAGGAATGAAGCCACAGTCTTTTCATAACTTAATCTGGAAAGTCAGATCCCATCACTTTTTTCATATTCTTTTCATTACAATAAGTCACCAGGTCCAGCCCAAACTCAGAGGAAGAGGACGATACAAGGGCAGGAATATCAGGAAGTGAGATCATTGGGAGCCATCTTAGAAGCTGCGTAACACCAAGCCTTAGAAATAAGAAAGCCGAATCCCTTCCATTTTACAAATGAGGAAAATAAGGCTGAGGTTTAGTGCGGTACGCGGGCCTCTCACTGTTGTGGCCTCTCCCGTTGCGGAGCACAGACTCCGGACGCGCAGGCTCAGCGGCCATGGCTCACGGACCCAGCCGCTCCACGGCATGTGGGATCTTCCCGGACCGGGGCACGAACCCACGTCCCCTGCATCAGCAGGTGGACTCTCAACCACTGCGCTACCAGGGAAGCCCAAGCCTTCTGATTCTTGATCCAGAGCTCTTGGCGTTGTATACTGCTGATTTATAGTTTTTCCTCTCTTACTCTCTCACTTTTTCTCAGTCTCATGCTTTCTCCTTTTCCTCAATCTGTTCATATCAACAAATAAAATAGCAACAATAACAAAATCAGTATTTTGGCTGTTTAAAACCAAGATTTAAACTGCTCATTTGCATGTGCCCTGTTTCTTACTCATAGCTAATGATGGAGGAGGGGCGGGAGGAATGGAAAGAATATTACTTATTTAAGTGTATGTAATTCAGATGCTACAACACAGTGCGTTCACCCTGCGCTGCAGATAATGTGCCAGGCATTATGCTGTGCTCATTGCACTACCAATTCAATTGTCTTTCCAGAGCCTCACAGCAAAGCTGAAGAATCACAATCCCTAATTTCTAAAGCATTATTCATTTTGTAACTCTCTTTAGCTAATGTTTTCCAGATGTTTATAATGTTAGCCTCTTCCATTAGCCCAGCATTTCATTCTCCAAAAAGTATTTTCATATTTAGCATCTAATTGAGTTCATACACCTATAGGTAGATAGGTTGGAAATGTGGCTTAGCCACATTAAAGCCTTTGATCAAAGGCACTCAGAATTCCAAAGGAGAGTTATAAACTGAAGTCGTTTATTAAACAAATGTTAGTTGAGCCTTTACCAAATGCAGCTTGTGGCTGTTCTTGTCCTTAAACTCGAGGAGATTTGGTGAGGTGCAGCTATTATATGTATCCCTAATAATATAAATTCGTTGTTAAATTGCAGACCCTGAAGACTACATTTCCAATCTTTGTTTGTATTACTGCCTAACTGGTTTTTCTGAATAAATTATTTAATGTCTTTGTGCATCTGTCTCTTCTGGGGAAAAAAATAATAGCATCTCTTTCATGGGGTGTGGTAATAAATGAGTTCATACAAGTAAGGTACTTAAAATAATGTGTAGCACATAGACATTGTTAATGGTTAACTATTATTATAACCTGGGTATGTATTTTTCCCTATCCAACAGCTCTGGTTGGGAATGCCTGCTTGGTATGTGGCAGCCTGCCGAGCCAATGTGAAGAGCGGTGCCATTATGTCTGCCTTATCAGACACTGAGATCCAGAGAGAAATTGGAATCAGCAATCCTCTGCATCGCTTAAAGCTCCGATTAGCAATCCAGGAGATGGTTTCCCTAACCAGTCCTTCAGCTCCTCCAACGTCCAGAACTGTGAGTCCATTTGCGCTCCTTCCCTCTCCCAGTGCTGGGTGAATAGCAGCATCTCCAAGTCCACAGAGCAAAACTGTGGCAGCACACATTTCAATGTCAGCATGAATTATTCTGAGGAGATTCAGCTTGCTCTCCATTAACCTTGCTGCTACTTTTAATAGGTTTTCAACTGAGGAGCTGTGATTCCTATCAGACTTGAAGCCTGCAACCAAGATAGACTTCTGAGCTAGCCTCTAGACTAAAGTTTAGATTTTTCTCCCAAGCAACAAGACCAAGAGTTTACTCTTTTTTTTTTTTTTTTTTTTGCGGTACGCTGGCCTCTCACTGCTGTGACCTCTCCCGTTGCGGAGCACAGGCTCCAGACACGCAGGCTCAGCGGCCATGGCTCACGGGCCCAGCCGCTCCGCGGCATGTGGGATCTTCCCAGACCGGGGCACGAACCCGTGTTCCCTGCATCGGCAGGTGGACTCTCAACCACTGCGCCACCAGGGAAGCCCAAGAGTTTACTCTTTTTCAGAATTTTTCTTTTTAATGTAATCCAACATCTCAGGAGACAAGCCATAGGCATTAGCACTTTTTGAAGATGTAATGCTAAACTCACTACTTCTTAAGCAGTTTTCATAATTATGAAAGTACCTTAGTATTTAATGTTTTATAAATACCAAGTGGATTACCTTCCTTCAAAACCTGTTTGCCTTTTATTTATAAATCCCTATTTCTCTCATAATTTCATCCCTATCTTAATATTAGGAAAGAACAAAATATCTAAAAAAGGCATGCCAGATGACAAATTCAAACACTGAGGAAAAACTCCCAAATAATTTTCATTCTTTCTTTAGTCCTTTCCCAAATTATATCTTTTGCTGATAAAGGATATGATTTCTGTTGTTAAATGGATTTTTCTGGTCCCATGTCTTATGCAAAATAATAAAATATGGAAGAATGAGGTAAGTTTGAATAGTGGGCAAAAGATAGAAAAGTGATATTACTTTATTTCAGTTTTCAGGCACAGAGCTAACTTGAATATAAATTTTTACATGTGGTTTTAAACATAGACCATAAATTAGAGAAATTTGCTTCATTTTTATTATATATATTCTTGTATTCCTTCCCAGTGTACTAGATTCCAATGCTAGAAATACAAGGTCAAATTTAAAAAATGTTTATCTTTCTTGTATAATTCCATCTTAACTTCTTCCTAAGAAACATTTAGGAGAAAACATATACTTTAACAAATTCTTATATATAACTTGTATAGCATTTTAAAATGTATATAAATGTTGTATACTATAGCTGAAGCTAAAAAATAATTCAGAATATGTTTAAAATAAAAGCTGAGAAGGCTATTAAAGTAGTTACTGTAAACTGAATTCAGAACTGATGATGAGTGTCCTGAGTAACTTCCAACTGAGGGAGAAGTGTCATGACTGGTTTATGTTAACCCTCTCCTCCCAAGAGCAAATTTGAACAAAAATCTTTAACATTCCTAATCTTGCAAAAGTAAGAGCAATAGAAGCCCCAACTTCAAGATGAAAATAAGAATATACTTTATTATTTCTATTTAGTATCCTAACCTATTTCTTAAAGAAAAATGGAATAATTAAGCACTGTTTTTCTAAAGATGTCTAAGCAAACTGAAAGAACTTAAACCACAAGCTATTAAAGGTAAGAACATACTCAGTTGTTCAAAAAACAGTCAAATGTGAAGAGAGCTTATGAAACCTTTCTGGATCTATTCTCAGTTCGCCTCAAAGGCTTTATGTCCTCAGACAAGTATCCCAACAATACAGAACTACTTTCAGTTTCCTAAACTTTTATGATTTGGGTTGATTATAAGCTTTTTCAATTGCTCTTCCCTCTGCCTAGAACATTCTTTCCACTCCAAGATCACCATCCTTCTCCAACTCATCCTTCATCTAATGATTCCTGAATGTTCTTCCTCGAAAAAGTTTTCACTAAGCCCCAAAGTCTGGGTTTTCTTCCCTTCCTGAGTTACTACTCTGTATACTTATAAAAGCTATTTTATAATTTTCTCTTCTTGATTCATCCCACACTAGGCCAAGCAAGTATATTATCAGGTTTTCCAGAGTCTCCAGGCCTTAACTCAGTGCCTGGCAAATTGTAAATAGTCAGTAAATATGCATCTTAAAATGATGATTGTACAAGTCACTCTACTCATCATTATAGAGGATATGAGATATGTGTGCCCTGATTACAGAGAGGGCAATCAAACTAAGAAAAGGAGTTCACCAGCAGGTTTAGTAGAAGATGACATAGTTTAATTCCTTAATGTGAGGTAGAAGCAGAGTGCCGTGGAATTCAAATGAAGGAGAAATCACTTCTGGTTGAATAAGGCTTCAAAGAGGAATTAACATTTGAAAGACAGGTAATATATTGTTCATTAATTATTAAAATTATTAATATTTTCACTATTAACTTTTTGATAGAGACCTTTTATTCTATTTTCTTTCTCATTTTATAAAAATGAATTATTTTCACATAGTATATTATTTTGTACTTTTAAAACTTAGTAACATAGCATGAATATTTTCCCCATTTTATTAAGTACGCAATTGTAATATTTTTAATTGCAGCATACTTCCTTAATGGAAATACCGTAATTTATTTAACCAAGTCCCTAATATTGGACATTTTGCTTATTTAACAAGTTTCTTTGTATTTCTAATACCATAGTGGATAAACAAGTAGTTATATTATTGCATTAGCTGAACTGTAGTAACTTCCATAGCAATATTTGTATACAGGGCATTTATATTCTTATTACTTTTGAACCTTACTTGTCAAATTGTATTGTATAATCTTTTTTTTTCCTTTGTCAATGTTAATGATTACATTGCTTAAATTTATATTTTAAAAATTACTAGTAAAGTTAAATTTTTTCATATGCTTATTTATTTTAGCATTTAAATAAATTACCTATTCATAACCTTTTTCATTTTTCTATAGGATTATAGGAATATTCACTTTTTTACTAATGTGTAAAAGCTCTTTATTCACAGAAGACATATACCCTTTGCTAAATATTGATGCGTTTCATAAGAGATAAGTTGTCTCTATTTGCTTTAAAAATAATCTACTGAGTGCTTCCATCTACATGGAAGTATTTACTTGTTTCTAATATATTTCAAATATGATTTGCTTTGCAAAATAAACTACATGTGAATTTCTAGGAATTAATCCACTGCATAAAGTGAAGCTGAAAACATTTTAAAGTCATCACCTAAAATTATATACTAGGATTCACACTTTGAAAATTCAAAAGGAGTTGGTTTGGGTTCTTTGTTTTTCGTTTTTTGTAAGAAATGTTATCATGTCTTCTAGAACAATGCACATAGTTCTGATCCTACAAGATTTTCCGTGTGTTTAGGTTTGGGTTTGGGTTCTAAGAAAGATGTATCTTGTTCATTCACTCAAGTTCTAAAGAGAAAAAAAACAAGATACTTAGATTTTTTTTTTAACTGAACAGAACTCTGCCTCCTTTTCTGTCTAGACAAAATGGGCTAACATTAGAAAAATCTAATGTTTACATTTATTATTATTATTATATTATTTACCTTTATTATATCTTTGGGCCAGTCCTAATCTTCCAGCTTTCTGTTTCCTCTTCCTAAGCTACAGTTACTGTAGAAGGCCTCTTAACAAAATAGAATAGAGATGGAGATATCAGGTGATTGAAATATTTGGTTAAAGATGTGTGTCATAAATAATAAATAAATACTTTAAATATTTTATCTTAAGTAAAAATATATAAATGTTCAGGCACTTGCAAATTTAGATGAAACCCTAGGACTTTTCTTTGAGTATAATTCCAATGCCTGGAGTTTCACACTATGTTCATTTGATAACTTCATCCATTAAACATCTTCAATTTTTAAAATTTGAGTTTCTTTTTAAAGTGATAACTTGAAGATACTTGAAAAGCTATGTGAGTGCAGAATCCTCCTGGAAATTTACAAATTCTTCCCCAGACTTTGCTGGAGTTGTATCTCACTGGCAATGTGTTATAAGATTTACCTTTATCTGGTCTTTCCAAATAATTCAACTTAGTGTTCATACATGAGCCAAGTTTAACTCTGGCTCTATGTGATATTTATTTAAATTGCCTAATTTTTTAAAAAGTGCAGTAGAAGTAGACAGGTTTGGGAACAAATATAAATGATCTTTAGTAAACATATAATTCAGCAAATTTGAGCAGACATGTAAGGCATAAGATAGGCTTCAGCACAATGTACGGGGAAAATAGCATTTATTAAACTAAAGATTTACTTGGGTAGAGATTGTTTAATGAAAATTCTAATGAAATTGTAGTAACAGCCAACATCAGTGGAGTACTTACTAACTGTCAGTCCCTGTTCTAAGTGCTCTACATGCAATAACTCATTTGAGCCTCAGGACAATGCTATGAGATGGGTACTTTTATGACATCTATTTTACAAATGGGATAAACTGATGAACAGAGAGGTTAAGTGACTTGTCCAAGGTCACACCCCAGGTTGTTTTGCCCCATAGTCTATGCTCCTAACAAGTGTACTCTCCTGCTTCTTGAACTCTACCAGTTTTCCTTCTTTTTTGCAACATTCTTCCAGTCTACTTTGGTTCCACTTTTCATTATTACTAACCTCCTAAGCCTCAACCTTTAATGTAAATACAGTGAAATATAATGGTGTAAAGCTAGTCTTATTATAATGAGAAATATTTCTCTTCTTATGGTGAGAAATATCAATTCAGACAAGGGAAAAATGTGGATCTAGGCCATTTTGAAAGTGAAAAGTAAATTTGAAATTAATTTACTTTGTAATTCAATTATAAAGTAAAAAATTATTCAGAATGACTTATGTAGTAACAGAAGTTACTTCTAGCTAGATAAAGTTTAGGATTATTCTGAGGTCTGGCTGCTTTATTTATTTTGTATTTCTGACAGCAAGAGAATTATTTTCCTCCAATTAATTTTCATGAGGTATCCCTTAAACTCATTTTTTCCTTAAACTCATTTTAATATTAATTTTTATATCATAATTCTGTCCTGAATGATTTAATTAGTTAAGTGCTTTAATTCTCAACATCCTTTAGGAATTTTCCTACTAGATCTCATTTGATAATACTATCTGAATACTCTACTCCATCTGGACTAAGGTGAGAGCAGCAAGGCACCTCAAACAAAATTGAATGAGGCACTCACTGTCAGTACCGACCTTGCACTTGCATGATCCTGAAAGTGAGTGCTTCTTTAAATATAGCCCCCTTGACACCTCACCTACCTCATCCTAGTCCCAGCCCTGTATCAGAATATATCACATCATAATTTTAAATTATTTGTATTTTTTCTAGTATGCGTATGGAGTTTTAGTCTACTTAACAGATGTAGAATCTAAAATTTAGAGAGGTTTAGGAAATGTCCTGGGTAGTTACTGAGAAGTGGCACTGCTAGAACTCAAGCCTCTTATTATAATTTGGTAAATGTCCAGATAGTTAAAATTTTAGAAATCATTTGCTAGACTCAAATGGTATCCCCCCCCTCCCCCCAAAAAAGTCTACTGGTTTGCATTCTCCAGCTCAAATACTGGGGGTTGCAGTGTGGACTGATGTAAATGACTTTCAGCGGCTCTCAGAAAACGACAACCAAATTATGTGATACTTGTCCTTTATGCTTTTCCAAGCTACTTTTTGCATTGTCTTTATCCTTGGACCCAAGGCACCAGAGTCCTTTGGTTGCTCAAAGCGTCCCACTCTAGCTATTCTCTAAGATGTGCCCTTTGCTGAAACACTCATTCTCTAAAGCACCCTTTTATGACTTACCCTGTTGAACGTCCCATCTTTTAAACTGGTGGTAAAAAGAAATAAATCTGAATAATTGGCTTACTACATATGGGTTTGCTTATAAAATAAACTTGTTAAAACATCAACTAATGCCTAATTGATTGGGTTGTTTAGAAGTCATTTTATGGATTACTTTACAAGACTCTAGAGCAGGCAGTGCTCCTCAGAAGTAAAACTGCAGAGCATAAGTGAACAGCTAACCTACAACTTCAGAAAGTTTCGCAACCATACTTTAGAAAATCGCCCTGGATATACACTTATTTTGCATGTGAAGATACAGATAAAGCCATAGCTTGCAGAGTCCTACTCACCCCAGAATATGTTGATAGACTGGCAAATATAGACTTTAACCTGTGAAAGAGATTATACATGTATGTATTCTAGTATGAAATAATACTGGTCAAGTTTCTTATAGAAGGAGGGAGACCTTCATTGTTTGGATTCACAATCAAGGTCGAATCTTTAGAAATCATTGTAAAACAATATGGCTTAAATGAATTTCCTCTCAGGTAACCGTCACTGAAGCTCACATTAAATAGTATAGCCACTCAGGCAAAACACTGTCGTCACTGGGTGTAAAGGGAATGTGACAGATGATTGTAAAATTCTTTTTAGCATAATACACGGCTCAAAAAGTCAGCAAAAGCAATTTCTGCCAAATGATTTAATGATTCATACATTCATACACAACTTTCTGTTTATAATGAGCAGCATTCCTGGAAGCTCGGGATAGAAGGGAGGGGCATTTACTGACATGGATGGCTGCTGTATCCTCAGTATATTTTACAGTTGTGCACAGTTTTATCTTTCAGGAAAAAATTCATATATGCTCAAAATTCCAAAATGGTAGGAGAATGAGAATTCTTTACATATATATGATGCTTATCCTTTGAGATTTTATGCCCATATTATTTACTTATAATTATAAATATTTACTCAACTCTGTTTTGTTACTCAACTATATATATGAGTAATTCTCTTATACATGAGATTTATCTTATGTCAAATTATATTCATCAATTTAGGTTATACATAATTATTTTAAAAATTATATTAAATTACATTATTTATAATAGAAGATAAGTCAACATGGTACTATGTGTTGGTAAAAAGGCAAGGGAGAATTATGATGATGACTTATGTCAGGGTATCAACTTTGCTACTTCCAATTCTTTGAAACTAGACCCCTTCCAAAACAAGTAACAAGCAATATGTAAGATTAAATTCCACTGTAACTATAGAATTGATGTGCTTGGACAATACTAAAATGTTCATGAATATTTCCCAGTAAAATGGTGGAATTTGATGGGAAGTGGCTCCCAGTGATCTGTATGTTACTAAGTGGACTTTGGTCTAGAAATTGTATGTATTAATACTTCAGTGTATAAAACAAACATCATGGGTTGTTTTATTTAGAAGGCAAATGAGACTTCATAATAGAATAGTGCCTGCTAGAGGGAAAATTTCCTTTAACATCATGTTCTTCTCTATAATAGTGAAGGATACTGCTAAAAAAATTAGGAAACCTAGGTTTTGTGACTTCTGACAATATTTAGTGGAAAAATACCTATTATTAACTCCAAAATAGCATTTCTCTTCTTTTTTCTCTATAAGAATATAGGAAAACAACATATTTACTGAACTGCAAAAGGAAGCAGTCATCTGGGAACAGCTGATATTGGTTTCCAGACAATAGAAACATAGAGCTTTCAGTTTTGTATTTACAACCATTTTTCTCTTTCCAAGGACATTGAAGAATTAAAACTTTGTGAACAAAATATTGGTAATAACACAACAAAATACATGTGCCTTTGTTTACTGAAGAAAAAAATAAAAATATTCTTCTACAGGTCAAATGTATTCAGTTCTCCGTGATTCCAAAAAGTGGATCCAATAGCCGCATACCTTTGAAATGCAAACTTTGATTAAGCCTTTTTCCTGATTAATAATTACAGAAGTATCATTTTAAATCTATCCCATGTGAGCTTCACAGCATGCCTCTTTCTATTTAATCTTTTGAAGTAGAAGAAAAAGGCAGCTATGAGAAACTAGCTATGCTGTCTCTTGTGCATGCTATAGAAGCAAGAGCATGGTCGTGTTACTGTGGTACCATTAACTTACAGTGGTGCTGCGTTTCTTCTTTACCACTGCTTCCCTCTGGGCCTCCTCACTAGCCTTCAGGCAACGTTTGGGTGACCCATGAAGAAATGGAAAATCTTGCAGCTCCAGCAAAAACGGTTAGTCTTTACAGCTTTGTTGAACATGAAGAAAAGTTATTTTGCTGCTATTTGGATGGAAAAGCTATTTTGTTTGTGATAGATCAGAGTAATGGGGTATGTTTACATAGTAATATGCAATGATAACTAACATTTTTCATTATGGTTTTATTTCACTGACCCTAGACCTTTTTAAATGAAGCCATACTAGATTGGCATAATGTGGTTAATATAAGAGTTTGTAACATGCAAACAATAATCAAGAATTTAATGACACTTATTTATCCATTTTGCAACATTGGAACGTTTTGATAACAAATATCACTTAAAATTGAACATATTCACAGGTAATGCATGTTACCAAACCCAATTAAATTTGTAATAGAATGTGTAGATTGAATACTCATTTTAAATATAATTACTTAGTTTCCTGTACTTTACCATCTCAAATACAGAGCTTCCTCCTCCCACCCGCATGCAAAGTGTTCATTTAGTAATAAAAGCACAGACTTAAAAAATTCATCGTGACTCGTAATTGTCAGCTTTTAAAAATATATTACATATAGTCATTTCTCATTTAAAGTAACAAAGTTGGGCATGCCATGCATTTTATTATGAGCAACTTATTTTAAATTTTATTCCTGCTTGAAAAATTGATTATCTAGTTTATGACAAATAAAAATGTCAATGTGGGTACTAATTACATTTTTCGTTTGTTGTGCTTGGTCTTTTCTTGTTTAGCTTTGTTTGTTGTTGGTTCTTGCTGAAATCCATTTGATTACCACAAAGTTTTGTTAGAAGGATACAGTTACTTCGTCCACTCCATTAATTTACTTTATATAAGATTTATCCATCATATGTATGTGTACACATTTGTATATTGTATATTTGTATGTATATAATCAGAAATTTTTGTCATACCTTATTACATTTGTAAAATCCCACACTTTTAAGAATTTAAAAAGGTTTGGAATAACCAGATCAAATGTATCATGAAAATTCCATATGTTGTATGTGTGTGCATTTAATTAGAATAAATTAGAAACTGTGTAGGTGCCTTTGTGGTTGCCCTTGAACTGCTCTATTGATTACTGTGGATCTGAATAAGGATCTGTGTATTTATTTGTCTGTGTCTTAATTAACATTTTTAATAACAAAGCAATTTTGCTTCTACTAGAAAAAATTTACTGTATTAATTTGAGTTTAATTTATCTTTATCTGCTTTATTAATCATTTCCTGCTGCTAACAGAAAGAATCTGAGGAAGGAAGCTGGGCCCAGGTAGGAAATTCATATGCTTTAAAACAATATCATTTAGTAGTCTATAAGGATATAAAGTAAGAAAATTATATGTCATAATATTATAAGTCTTCACTTAGCTTAAGATTAGGCTAATCATGTATTTGACTTTATTATGTTTAATACTATGTAGGTCTTTTAAAATCACCGTATTTTGCAAAGAAGATGATCATCATTTTATACCTGGCCTCTTTTGAAAGGAAAATTTCATTTCTCCTTTAAAAGAATGAACTATAACTTAAATTTCTTGGAAATCACCCCTGAATATATTTAATCAGGAATCATTTATGTTGGATGTAAGGGGGGAGGGGAGATTTCAAAAAGCTTATTTGGAATCACCTATGCTTTAAAGTATAGTGGAAAGTGTGTGAGAAATGGAGTCGGAGGGATATGCTTTAGCCTTGTGACTACACGTCAGAAGTCACTCCCATTTATTGAGATGGCATATGAGCTAAGCATCTGTACTTTGAACAAACATATATGCTTGCAAGGAAGCTGTTCCTTTTTCAACATTTCTGCCTGTTTATTACTAAAAGAATTAATGTGTGTTATAGATAATGTGATTCAAACTTTGACTGTAAGAAAAATTTTTGTAGTTATTACTAGGACCTACATTTAAACATTTAGTAAATTAGGGTTGCATTAGGTTTTTATTTTAGTGACAATTTCATTTTTTAAGAACACACAAAATAAAGGGAACACCTAGATTTTCATTAGAAATACATGTTATAATTGTGAATTTGTTGTTTGATAAGGAACTAAATAGAAGACATTGTCAAATTAATAGAGATTAATAGTTCTTTTTAAAAATTGCTTTAGAGATGATGGTTGATTTTGGTTTTCACTTTGGCTTTTAAGAACAGTGGTAAGATCAGTTCATATTGTTATATTAAATAATTAGATTGTCTTACATTTTGATCATGCTCTGCTTCTTTAAGTACAGAGTCTGTATTGATTGATATCTGCGAAAGACTGATTGCATCAATTTTTATAGAATACGGGCCTCATGCCTCAGTAGGTAACAACAGTGGCCACATAAAGCTTCAGCACTCTATCTCTCTAGCCTTGTGGCTCTTTTTTCTATTCATTTACTGAGATTTCTATTTTCACATCAAGATTTGCCATTACACCATGGCAATGGTAATAGTACCATTGAAGAGAAGGGAATGGTGGCGTATTGGCTAACAGATAAAAATAAAATAAGTTACATTAAATAAAACCTATCAATACAAAGAACGGATCTTTAAGCTCAGCATTTGTATTATATCATTCATTTTAGCTTTTGAATTAAAATGCATATTTGTATAAAATGTAATTCCTTTTGAGCAAACAAAGTGAACATAATCATTCTCTTTAGTCAAGGACCTTGATACATGTACCCAGAGTTCCAAGTTGTACCAAAATAAATCAAATATTTAGAGGCTAAATATTATTTCCACTTTGTTTCAATATATCATAGGAATTAAATATCAATTATAATGATAGCCCATACCCTCCAATTACCGTCTCATTTTATTGGCTAAGAAACTTGACTGCTATAAAACAATTCTAGTGTCCGGTTTTTCTACAGACCCTGGCATATGGAGATATGAACCACGAGTGGATTGGAAATGAATGGCTTCCCAGCCTGGGGTTACCTCAGTACAGAAGTTATTTTATGGAATGCTTGGTAGATGCAAGAATGTTAGATCATCTAACAAAAAAAGATCTCCGTGTCCATTTAAAAATGGTGGATAGTTTCCATCGGTACGTTTTTTCCAAAAAGTAATTAAAGTGAAAAATAAATAACTGTATATATTACTAGATCATAAAGAGATTTTTAAGAAATATAGAATATGTGCTCTTCGAAACATCTGTGCACATTTACTTGGTAAAGTATCTTTATGCAACAAATTGCGGGACTATCTAACGTAGAGCTGGGTGCATATTACATGCGCAGAGCTTATGGAACTGGCCAGTACAAAATTCTCATACAGCATAGATCTTTTTTTCCCCTGTATCTGTAGGAAATTTCATGTTTGTGATTTGTATCTATATATGTTTTAATATTAGAAAATTATTTATTAAGAATAAAATCATCAGTCCCAACTCTATATGGAGTTATAAATTATATAACTTAGGGATATACTGGAAAAATTTTTGAGAAGGAATTCTCTTCTGAAGAAAATTTTTGTTTTTGTGTAAACCTTTTAGTGCTTTTGCTTATTTGTACATTAATTTTCAGGAAAAATGCTGAATGGGTTATGAGACATTGGTAAGAGCACAGATAAATGAAAGGCAAATGAAAATTAGTTTTTCAAGTTGCTTCTCATCTAGGGAGTAAAAAAAGGGTTGTTATAATACCATGTCATATATGTTATGTTGTAGCCTGATTTCTTTGTAGGTTATCTGCAAAATTGTCAGTTGTACTATGATTATTTTATATACAGTTAGTTATTATAATAAATTAATAAATATAAATCTAGACAATTTGGGAAACTATTTGTTCACATCCTGTCCAACATTTAATTAGTGATAGAAATTAAAATGGTATAAAAATCATATATGTTAATGACTAAAGTTAGGATAAAGAGATAATAATTGAGATCCTTCAGTCAAATTTATCAAAATATTTTGAATCTTAACACAGTTGTTTACACTGTTGGATTAAATTTAGTAGAGATAAATATAACATCGTTTTTAAAAACCATTAAAATGCTGGATGGGGAATTCATGATTTAAAGGCAGTTCAAGTGAAAAAGATATGTGATTTATAGTTGACACAAAAATCTCAGTTCTGGTTAATGGCTTGACAGGGCATATTTAGACTGTGTTTATTGGCAGGCACAATAAAAGTCCTACCATGTGGTGAGATAACAATAAGAAACTGTATTAATTTATGGACATTAAATTGTTATTGATAAAGTGGTAAAAATCTGGGGGAAAGGAAGGAACTAAAGAAATTTAGCTTGGATAAGGGAAGACTTGAGATAAGTTTCTTATGTTTTAATATTATGTGATAGAGTAACATTTGCTGTCTTGAACATGTGCTTTTCTAGTACAAATAGGTATAGATAATAGGGTGAGTGATTTATGTTCAACAGAAAATACAACTTTGTATCACTCTCAATTGCTCTATAGTACACACATTGTGAGGTAGTGAGTTCCCTGTCACTGAACATTTAGGGCCTCAAATTTTGTGTGGTTGCAATAGACTTTTAAATATTAGAATTTTTGATGACACACTTGTGCCTGTTTTCTATTCTTCACTGGATCAACTTTTAATTGCTTTATTATTATAGTAGAAATGATTCATCCAGGGATCAAGTTTTCTTTTTTAAAAAGTAAAAATTACTCAAATGGCAGGGTTCTTGTTTGTTCTGGGAAATACACAAGCTTCATCTTTATGCTATGCTTAGCTCTGACTTTAAGCAAGTAATACTTTACTGCATATGGCATCCCATTGTCTTTACAGCCCAGTTTTCCATCTGACAAGACATTGTTGTAACAACATATATGCTTCTTATAGCACAATTTTACATTACATACAAAAACTGGGCAGAAGTTAGGCAAGACCCAGTGGTTTAACCTCAAGCTGGCTAATGTCTATGATGGTTTTTACATCAGTATTATCTGGTATTCCACTGAATTAGTTTGCTTGGGCTAGAGTGACAAAATAACATAGACGGGTGGCTTAAACAACAGAAATTTATTTTCTCAAAGTTCTGGAATCTAGAAAACAAAGATCAAGGTGTCAGCATTATTGGTTTCTTCTCCTTGGCTTGCAGATAGCTGCCTTCTCACTGTGTCCTCACATCATCTTTCCTGTGTGTGTGTACTTCCCAGGTTTCTCTGTGTGTCCAAATTTCCTCTTATAAGGACACCAGTCATACTGGATTAAGGCATACCCTGATGATCTGATTTTAACTTAATTACCTCTTTTGAGACCCAGTCTCAATCACAGTCACATTCTGAAGTATTAGGCGTTAAGGCTTCATTGTAAGAATTTGGGGAAACACAGTTTATCCCATAACAGCAATTAATGCAGATTTCTTTCCATTTTCCTCTGATTCTGAAATATTTGAACTCAGCGTTGTTCTTATTAAAATGCAGGGCTTAGAAATGCATCGAGCACTTAAGAGTACCCTGACCAATGTGTATGTCTAAATTTGTCTATAATTCTAAACATTTAAGAAATCACTAATATTCAGTGCTCTTTATTCTTGAGGCCTAGAGATGCTTTATATATAATATCAGTAAGTCTTCTTTCTTCTCTCTGAACATCTCTAGTTTCTAGATTTTCTTTTCATGCTTTTCTTTGTCCTCAGTGGGACCTTTATTTTGACAGCATTTCTTCTTCAACTAATTTCCCTGTCCCCTAGAATTACCTATTTTCCCCAACTCCTGTGTTACTACCAGATTATTCTCTCCTAAACCAAAACCTTTTATTGTCATTTTTATCCTCCTGTGAAAATTGTCCAATAATTTTTATCACCTTGATGTGTTCTACACTTACTCTGAATGCAAACTTTCCTTAATGTAACCCCATTCTCCATATAAAATCTTATTCCTCCTAACTTCCTGGCATAGATCTTCACTCTGGACAGAGGATCTATCACCACACATTTAACATTTCATCAGCAGTCCTACGTTGATGGCGCTCCATATCCTTTACTAACCCTCTCTCTGCCTGATCCTTTAAGGATCGGTCAGTTTTCTGCTCTTCCACAATATCCTTTCCACATAGAGTTTCAATATGTGCTGACTTGTTCCTTTCACATATTTCTGTATCACTTAGAGTTGATGGCTATTCATTTTGGTATTTGGTTCTGTATGTTATCACTTAACTCATTCATATTTTTATTATTTATTTATAAATTTATTTATTTATTATTTTTGGCTGCATTGTGTCTTCGTTGCTGTGCTCAGGCTTTCTCTAGTTGTGGCGAGCGGGGGCTACTCTTTGTTGCGGCGTGCGGGCTTTTTATTGTGGTGGCTTCTCTCATTGCAGAGCAGGGGCTCTAGGTGTGTGGGCTTCAGTAGTTGTGGCACGTGGGCTCAGTAGTTGTGGCTCGTAGGCTTTAGAGCCCAGGCTCAGTAGTTGTGGTGCATGGGCTTAGTTGTTCTGTGGCATGTGGGATCTTCCCAGACCAGGACTCAAACCCGTGTCATTCTTAACCACTGAGCCACCAGGGAAGCCCCTCATTCATGTTTTTATATTATTTTTCTCATCAGCTAAAAAGAAGAGTATCCCTTTCTTATAACTTCCTTCTTGTCTCCATAATAGTGACTCTTTTCAAAGGAGTAAAATGTTCATTTGTTTTCAAACAATGTTGAAATAGCCTAATGGAAAACAAAGACATGTGGATGAACAACATAATCCAAGATTATTTTTAAGACTATGGTTATTTTATTTCAAAAATACTTTTTTTTTTTTTACTCTTTAGAAACACTGTGTGCTTAGAATAACTATAATTTTAATTCCCTCCAATTCTAAGGGGTTTAATTACAAATGGAATTTATTAACCTGTTGCCTGAAGTAGTGCATAGTGTTGACTATGCTTAATCATCTACTGAGTAAACTAAATGTGTTTTCTCCTTTAAAAAAAAAACAGAACAAGTTTACAGTATGGAATTATGTGCTTAAAAAGGTTGAATTATGACCGAAAAGAACTAGAAAGAAGACGAGAAGCAAGCCAACATGAAATAAAAGGTAATGTGTCTTTCTTTCATATCAAATACCTTTTTTTTTCTGGGATTTTTAGCTTTCACTTTTATGAACCTAAAATTCTGTATGCATTACAATTGTCATTAAGTAACATAAGTATTCAGCTAGAAGAGTGTCATCATTATTTCTTTTTCATTACTTTTCTGATTAAAACTCAGAAAAGGATATCATCACTTTATAAGATAGATATCCCATTTGGGGAATATTCTTGATTTTCTGAATTGAGACTTATTCCTCTGAACCTATTCCTTATATATTCTGTTTATCCTAGAGATGCCTCCACATAGTTTTGTCAGACTTTTAATAGAACATTCTCATTATGATTCAGAGAAACATGGTATATAATTTATTTACAGCAGTTCATCCCTGGTTTGCATCATTTGAATTCTATTTCATTGACCAGATATTTTATTTTTGTAATATAGTTGTTGAAATTATACAGGGATTTTTATATAGAAGTTACAGAGGGAATTTTCCCCAATAAATGAGACTAGTACACTAATAATTTTAGCTAGGAATGATTTTAGAAACATTACTAGCTGGTGCAACTATTGTTTGTACAAACCAATAAGACACTTCCTATAACAGACTTATTAGAAAAGTAATGTATGTAGTCATTAACCCTTTAAATGTTGAGCAGTACCTTAATATACAGGGGAAATAATTGTTTAAAAAGAACAACATGTTAGACTTTATACTTGTTAGAGACTTTATTTTTATTATTGTTGTTGTTGAAGGAAAATTTAATGATTAGGTATAAGATATAAATATCTATGGGACTTTTTTGGGCAAAAATCATTTTATGTCTATTTATACTTTTTAATGGAGAAAAGGCTCAAATTTTTTGAAGAAAATTTTGATTAGAAACAAAATGAACTCCTTATATTTCTGTTTACCATTACCCAGGAGTTGATATATGGAAGCATTTCATCAAATTCAATAAGTGTTTGTACATTAATTGTTCAAAGTTAGGCACGAGTCTGTTTATTGTCACATTCACTGCCTTTAGGGCTTACCTTAGACATGAAAATAGTATATATTACATGTTACCCTTCCTTCCCATATTAAAGTTTAGCACTGTTTTATTCTTTCAGATCACCTATCTTAGACTTCTGTAATTTTCATTTGTGATAAATATTGTCAGAAATCACTTTTATCTTTGGCAGTTCTTGGACAGTACATTAGTTAGAGTGGAATGGATTTGAATACCTGTGAAGGTGACTGATTAAAAATATTTTTCTATATATGGTTCATTGGAGAGTAGACAGACACACATTGGATTTCTTGTAACACTTCATTTGACTCATTACCTAGGAGCAAGAAAGTGTTCTTCCATTATCAAAATTGGGTTATTTGATTTCACTTTATTTTGGGGACCCAGGAAATTGCAAGTTGTTTTTAGAGCACTGCTGTTCAGTTGAATTGAAATTTGGGAACTAATTGGCCAAAGAAAGACACCAAAAGGAAGTCTGTGCTTGACCTAACAGAAGATGTTTTAGCACACAAATAGATTTTACCCGTGGGATATCCATTTCTGGTTTTCTTTTTTGAAATATTTTTTCCAATTAGATTTTATTATGCTTGGCCTCATCACATGAAATGCGTCTTATATAGACAGATGATTTGGCACTACATCAAATATTACATTAGTATTTGGCAATTGCTAGTTAGAGTGTAGCTCTGAGAAAAACTGGCAGGATTCACTATGATTATACACAGGCAACTCCATGTGTGATGTAGCTGTGAGTGAGATCATAAATAGCCCAGTTTCCTGTAACTGATCTGATGACATTTACAGAAATAACTCTTGACTGTGACTAGGGGTCTCTGTTATTATCTGAAGTGTTAATTAACCTTGACCTTAATGAACAGCTTTCTGAAGTGAGGAGACCATGTGAATATCAAGAATCTATAAGCATTTAATTTGTTGCTAGGAAACAGTCAACACTGATCTCTAGACATTTATTGTTTAGGTCAAGAGGATCCTTACAAAGCTTTAAAGTCAGAGCATAAATTTTGCTTGGAAACAGATTTACAGAAAGGGATCTGATTTACAAAATGAAAAAAAAAAACAAAACTATGTTGTTCTGAAGAAGAGAATTTGGTATTAGTGTCTTATTTACCTTTACCCTGTAAATAAATGGATTATTTTATTATTATTTCATGAATAACTACAGGTATGGCAATGGAATTTTTGGCGGATGTACATTTACAGAAATATGGTAACTACAAAATATGTCATAAACTATCAAAATATAAATCCAGCTCCAGAAAAGAACAAATACTTCCTATTTACAAATCCATTTAGTGTAAAGAAAACTCTACTTTTTTGTTGAACCATTGTCCCATTCATTTTTTTATATGTTGCATTTAGTAAAAATAATTGCAGATCTGTTACTGCCAACCATACATACCATACATACCTACCCAACTTTTGAAGTGCAAGTGTGGTATAACCAGTAGTTAGAACTAATCAGTTGCTATCAACAGCAGCTGACTAATGTAACCAAAATATAATACCAACACACTTAGCATCCTGTTTTCTGAGGTCTAATGCCTCAATGGAAAAACTAATGAATGCTCAGAGGAAAACATATACTTTAGGACTGACTAGGGAGACCCAGTGAATATATATATATAATATAAAATTTCCATAGATAGTAAGGATTATTACCTAAGTCCTTTGCTTTGCTGAAGACATGGGTAAAGAAAGAGCTGAAACTCTGAGGGAGACAATAAACATCCTACTTCCTGAAGAAATTCATTCTTTGCCTGGAGCAGGATACAGTAATGCGATTGTGGAAAGTGGGCATTTTGAGTCTTTCCTCACATGTTTCTCATTAAACCAAATCCAAAGAGAGGCTTAGGGCCTTTCTTTTGAAATAAGATTGTTCAAGCCACAATAGGAGTTAAGTAGAGGTATGTGAGGTATATATACCTTCCAGATTCATATGCAAATGCTTTACCACCACCATGGATTGGTAGAGACAAAAAGAGTACAAATTAATCTGAGGAATTTCCACTTCTGACTATAATGGAATACATTAAATCAGCTCAATCTTCAACCAAGAACAAGTAGAAAAACTAGATCAATCAATAAACAGCTGTTTGAAGGAAGCAGAAAGCAACTAAGACACCCAAGCCTTGAGAGGCCATGATCTTGAGAAAAAGAGAAATGTGTTGAGAGGTAAGACTGTCAGTCATTCTCTGCTGCTTTTCCCTGTCTTACAGAACAGGGGAGGGAACATTGTAATTTAGAGGTGCCAAAGCTGCCAGGCCTTGAGGAACCAAGAACCTGGAGAAACAGGAAATAAGTAAGCGTGACACTTTATGCAAAGTTCCTTTTGAGGCATTTTTCAGTCATAAAGTCAGGGATTTTATATATATATATGTATATATATATATATATATATATATATATATATATATATATACATATATATACATATATACACACACACACACACACATATATATATATATATATATATATATAAAACATGTCAAATAATGGGGCAAAATGAGGAAAACCAAAAGGAATAAAATAGAAAATAGAAATATATCCACAAGTGACCCTGGATGATTTTTTTTCAGACATGGACTTTAAAACAATTGTGATTAATGCGTTAAGAAAACAGGGGACAAAATGGAAAATTTTTAATAAATAGCTAGAATCAATATGTTAAGAAATGATTAAATGGAAATTTTAAGAAGCAGAAAGTTTAAACTGGAACTAATAATGAAATAAAAGATAGATCAGATGAAAATATCTGGCCTGAAACGTGAAAAGAAACAAAAGGATGAGTGATACAAAACAGATCATTAGAGACACTGGACACAGGAAGGAGTCTAGTATAGGTGTAATTAGAATCCCAGAGAGAGAGATAAGAGAGAATGAGGAAGAAGCAATAGTTGAAAAGATACTGGGGGATATTTTTTTAAAAATGAATGGAAACAACAAGCCACAGATTCAAGACACTTTATGAATGCCAAGCAAGATTAAAAAGAAAAAGGCAGGGAGAACACATCTGGCCATGGTAAAGCTGCTAAAAACCACGACCAGAATAAGACAAAACAAAATAAAACAAACAAACAACAACGACAACAAAAATTTAGAACCTTCCAGAGCAGACTCCACATTACTTTCAAAGGAACAACACTTGAGCTATCTGACTCCACAACTGAAATAACACCTGATGAAAATGGAATGACATCCTTAAAATGCTGATTGAAACTAACATCTCACCTAAAACTCTATAACTGTATCAATATTAAAGATAGAATTAAAATATTTCAGATAAATAAAATCTGAGAGAAAACATCACCAGAAAATCCAAGGAGAAAAGAGAATATGAACATAGAGAAATATCTTCATATTCTCTAGAAATAGGCAAATATTTCTTATACATGACACAAAAATCATTAACCCTAAAGGAAGACTGATAAACTGAAATTCATTAAAATTAAGCACTTAGGGTCACTGAGAGAATTAGGAGAGTGAAAGACAAATTAGTATTGCTTTTGAAAAAATATATAAATACTCTTCCCCCCCCACACACACACACACAAAGAAGAAAATACTAATAAGATTTTTGCAGATAATTTAAATTGGGGAAATGAACAGTTGAAGTTGAAGAATAGTTCCCAAAGTATTCTTTATACTTTTTCCAGATAAGGTATAAATTTCATTCTGAAAGAAAAAAAAATTAATAGGAAAACTTACTTTTACTGTACTAGTAAATTATGCGTTTCATTTCCCTTTCTAGAAATGAAAAAAAGTTTTAAATCTTTTTTTAGAAAAAAAGTTTTAATTATTTTCTCATTTCCCCTTAAGGATTAGAAAAAAAGGTTTAATTCTTTTCTTATTTCCCCTTAAGTTCCTCAAAATTCTTTCTTTTCAATGGAACATTCTGGTCCTTCTGACTGTTTTGCTGGCTATTATGTAGTATTATGTCAACTCATAATGAGAAGGAATGGAAAAAGGATAAAATATACTTTGATATGTTTTGGTCTAAAAAGGTATATATGACATTTTTCTCTAAAGGTTTTAGTTTTAGAAAATAAAATTCAAAGTGTTTTGTACCTTAGTAAAATATTGCGTTTCAACCTAAAAGGAAAAACAACTTATGACTTGAGAGTGGTTGATTTTTGGATTAGTATGTGATTGAGAAATAATGGATTGACAAAATAGTAGGGTAAGTATCATACTATTGAGTGCCTGTTTTCTTACTATTCTGTTCTCTGACTTATTGCTTCAGATGGAAAAAAAAAAAAAGTTTCTTCTAGCCTATACACAACAGTTAGGTAGTAGTTTAAAAATACTCTGATGAAGAACCATTTTAGATTGTCATCTTGCTCTTTTGACTGAAGACCTATATATGGACACAAATAAAAAATGTCCCCATCTGGTGGTAAAAGCATTGAACTTCAGACAGACCCCTAGAGCTCCTGAATGAAAACAAGAAACACTTTGAGACATTATGTTCCATGTGATGGAAATGCTCTCATTTCAGTGATAACAAACACTCTTAAAATCACAAATTTTTTTCTGGGCTGAAAGTAGAAAGGGTTAGTTATTAGAATGGTAAATACATGTAACACAAGGAGCCAGCTGCACTAGGGAGTGGATAAAGAAGCCAGCATATATGCTGACTTGGCCAGACGCCTGTGGCTTATTTCAGCCAGCAGTTTTTATTTACTATGCAAAATACTGCAGCCTAAAATGATGCACCTCTTTTTCTAGATGTGTTGGTGTGGAGCAATGATCGAGTTATTCGCTGGATACAAGCAATTGGACTTCGAGAATATGCAAATAATATTCTTGAAAGTGGTGTGCATGGCTCACTTATAGCCCTGGATGAGAACTTTGACTACAGCAGCTTAGCTTTATTACTACAGATTCCAACACAGAACACCCAGGCAAGCCCCTTTGTGCTGTAGTTGCACTGTGTTCTGGTTTATGTAAGGACAAAGTAAACTTTTAGGAAAAAAAGTCGGTTGTGTATTCATGATTCCTAATGGGAGTTAGTTCAACCTTTGATACATGTCACTGGGACTTTAATTTCAAGCTACTGGATTTCTAACCAAAACAAAATCATAAAATTAAGTAGAAAGGGATTTAGAAGTTATGTGGTCCAACCTCCCACCTGAATGACAGATTCCCCCGAAAAATATCCCTGACAGATGGCCTTTAGTCTCTGCCTGTCTGAGGGGCAGTCACTTCTATTTACATGTCTGAATTATACAGACACTCAGCTCTGGGTGTGCCATTGATTCCCAAGTCTGGATAATTATTTGAATTGCTGGAGTTCCTTAAAAACTTGAATAAAACATGCAATCTACATCACAATCCTAAGAAATCAGATATCAAGAGATAGGGCACGGGAACCCTAATCACTTAAAGTTTCTCCAAATGATGATTGTTGGCCAGGTTTGAGAACTACCTGCATAGACTTGATAAAAATGTGGCAGTCTGACTTTACTTTTTATTTCATTTTTATATATTTCAAAGTTTACATAAAATATTCAGTTGGAATAAAGTAACAGAGTGAGGTCAAACCCTTTGACCTCAGAAGTTTATGTGAGGATGTCTCTACTATCCACAGACTAAAGAAAATTGCCCTTCCTTGTGTTTATAGTTAAAATTTACAATGGCTTATAGATATAGAGGATGAAAAAAATGAGACCCCTGTAAATAAAACAGGGTATTGGAATGTTTTCTCAGGTAAATATAATTGCTATGATTTTTCAAATAAAAGGTGACTTCAATGATGTTAACTCTAATCTGATCTTGACAGGCAAGGCAGATTCTCGAAAGGGAATACAATAACCTCCTGGCTCTGGGAACTGAACGGCGACTGGATGAAGTAAGTCTTTGTCTGTCATTGTCATTCAAAAGGGACCTGGGACAGTACAAGTAAAATGGGGCTTTCAAGGACTAGTGCTCAAAATTAATCAGATGCTTGTTCTATGGATAGAATCTAGAATTTTCCCCACTATTCTTCTTCTTTTTTTTTTTTTTCTTTTTGCGGTACGCGGGCCTCTCACTGTTGAGGCCTCTCCCGTTGCGGAGCACAGGCTCCGGACACGCAGGCTCAGCGGCCATGGCTCACGGGCCCAGCCTCTCCGTGGCATGTGGGATCTTCCCGGACCGGGGCACGAACCCGCGTCCCCTGCATCGGCAGGCGGATTCTCAACCACTGCGCCACCAGGGAAGCCCTCCCCACTATTATGCTTAAATATTTAATTTTACTAATTTGATTTGGTAAATAACTTTATGAATTCATAGATATTATCATATCAGCAGTTAGAAACACTAAGAAGTAATTCAAATTCATTTTTCATGAGCTATGACAGCAAAATGATGTTGAGCAAAAATTTTTTAAATTGTAAGTAATGATAACACTAGTCCTAATAAATTCAGTTCATTAATAAGGGATGTGCTTATTTCTTAAATATCAGTATATCTTCACAGGAAATTTTAGGATATTAAAAGGAAGAGAAAACTTGCTTTCAGTAAATGGGAAGCTTTTGATTATTTTAGATATCAATATTGTGTTTTCCTTAAAAATATATGAGTAACATTTTAACAGTCATAGGAATTGAAGGTTATATTGAGTGTAAGAATCTCTACACATAGTATATGCATGTTTAAATGATTTGGAAAATAGTAAACATGTAAGTAGTCTCCCAAGATGAAGGAATACAAGGGACGTTAGCACACTCTGTGCATTGATAAACTGTGGATTTTAATATTCCTTCTGAGGTTTTCAAGGATCTTTCTGGAGGAAATGGGGAGGAAACCTGAGTATGAAGTGATAAATACAGTGATGCATAATTCTGTATTGCAAAATGCAGGTGTTTCTTGGCGGTAAAGAAAAGCTGATTAAAATAGTTTTGTGAATGAACACAGCAATTCCTAAAATGAGACAACAATTCCACATTCAAATGGGCAGGGCAGCTGATCTTGGTTTTATAAAACCCAAACTGTCCTTTTCAGAGGAAGTTAGATAAGCTCTACAGTCTTGACCTCAGCTAACATCCTGTAAATTCATACTCCTGTCCAATCAGGATAATGATTAATATTTTTAAAAAACAGTTAATATTTAACTGATTTTAATTTTATAACTTTGATAATCTTTTCAATCCTTATTCTTTTTAAAAAAAATTTTTATTGAAGTATAGTTAATTTACAATGTGGTAGTTTCTCACATACAGCCAAGTGACTCAGTTCTATATATATATATTCTTATTCATATTTTTCATGTTCTTTTCCATTATGGTTTGTTTTTTTGTTTTTTTAATTTTTCTTTTGGTTTTTATTTAGCCACTTAAAATATTTTTTAATTTTAAAAATTTTTTATTGAAGTATAGTTGATGTACAATATTATATGTTATGGTATGCAACATAGTGATTCACAATTTTTAAAGGTTTTACTCCATTTATAATTATTATAAAATATTGGCTATATTCCCCGTGTTGTACAACATATCCTTGTAGCTTATTTTATACATTAGAGTTAGTACCTCTTAAGCCCCAACCCTATTTTAACCCTCCACCCTTCCCTCTCCCCACTGGTAACCACTAGTTTGTTCGCTATATCTGTGAATCTGTTTCTTTTTTTGTTATATTCACTAGTTTGCTTTATTTTTTAGATTTCACATATAAGTGATATCTTATAGTATTTGTCTTTCTCTGCCTGACATATTTCACTTAGCATAATACCCTCCGAGTCCATCCATGTTACTGCAAATGGCAAAATTTCATTCTTTTTTATGGCTGAGTAGTATTCCATTGTATATATACATGCAACATCTTTTTTATCCATTCTTCTATTGATGAACACTTAGGTTGCTTCCATATCTTGGCAATTGTTAAATAATGCTGCTATGAACATTGGGGTGCATGTATCTCTTCGAATTAGTGTTTTCATTTTTTTCGGATATATATCCAGGAGTGGAATTGCTGGGTCACATGGTAGTTCTACTTTCAGTTTTTTGAGAAACCTCCATACTGATTTCCACAATGGCTGCAGTGATTTACGTTCCCACCAACAGTGTACAAGGGTTCCCTTTTTGCCACATCCCCTCCAGCATTTCTTATTTGTGTTCTTTTTGATGACAGCCATTCTGATAGGTGTGAGGTGATATCTCATTATGGTTTTAATTTGCATTTCTCTGATGATTAATGATGTTGAGCATCTTTTCACGTGTCTGCTGGCCATCTGAATGTCCTCTTTGGAAAAATGTCTATTCACATCTTCTGCCCATTTTTTAATTGGGTCGTTTCTTTTTTTGTCAAGTTATATGAGCTATTTATATATTTTGGATATTAACCCCTTATCAGTCATATCATTTGCAAATGTTTTCTCCTGTTCAGTAGGTTGTCTTTCTAGCTACTATTGTGGAATTCTCTATTTCTCCCTTCAGTTCTGTCAGGCGTTGTTTCGTGTATTTTGGGACTCTGTTGTTAGGTGCACATAATTATATCATTTTGATGAATTGACCCTTTTATCATTATAAAATATCTCTGTCTTTAGTATATTTCTTGGTCTTAAAGTCTATTTTATCTAATATTGGTATAGACATTTTACCTCACTTGTGGTTACTCTTTGCATGGTGTATATTTTTTCATTCTTTTGCTTTCAACCTATTTGTGTCTATGCATCTAAAATGTCTCTTGTAGGGAGTGTATAATTGAATCTTGTTTTTTTAATCTGGTTTGATAATGTTTAAGTCATTCACATTTAGTCTGAATGTTTAAGTTATTTATATTTAGAGTAATTATTGATATGGTTGGATTTCTCTCAGCAATTTTATTTTTTCTATATGCTTCATGTTTTCTTTTGTTTTTGTTGTGCTTCTGTTCTTCCTTTACTGTCTTCTTTTGTGTTAAATACTTTTCTAATATACATTTTAATTCCTTTATGGTTTATTATATTTTTGAGTTACTAGTCAAAGTTACTAGTCTAGTTACTAGTTACTAGATTATAATATGTAATTTATCACAATATACTTCAGATTAATACTAACTCAATTCTAATAAATTATCAAAACTTTGCTCCAATATAGCTCAATTCCCTTCCTTACCCTTTGTGCTATTATTGTCATATATATTACATCCTTGTATGTTATAAATCCAATAATAGTGTTACAATTATTGCTTTATATGTCTTTTTTTAAATTTAAGAGGAGGAAAAAATGTATTTATAGAATTTTTTATATTAAACCACATATTTATCATTTCTGGTTCTTTTCATTTTCTTCTGTGTATTCAAGTTACTGTCTGGTGTCCTTTCCTTTCTCCAGTATAACTCTATTCCCTCTTATGTTATAAACCCGACAATTGTTTTTTAACTCAGTTAAGAGAATAAAAGAGAAAAATATGTTTATAGTGTCTTTGTATTTACCTATATAATTGCCTTTTGCTCTTTATTTCTTCATGTGGATTCAGTTTACTGTCAGGTGTCGTTTCCTTTTACCCCGAAGGACTTCCTTTAGTATTTTTTATAAGGCAGGCCTGTTAGCACAAATTCTCACTCTTTGTTTGTCTGGGAGTGTCTTTATTTCACCTTCATTGTTGAAGGATACTTTTATTGGACAAAGACTTCTTGATTGACAGGATTTTTTTTCTTTCAGCACTTTAAATATGCCATCTAATTCCTTCTGGCCTCCATTGTTTCTAATACAAAATTAGCTGTTAATTTTATTGTGGTTCCCTTGTATGATGCATCAATTTCTCTCTTGCATTCAAGATTTTCACTGTCTTTTAACAGTTTTACTATGATGTCTACTTGGACTTTGGATGTGTAAATTAATGTTTTTCATCAAATTTTTCAATTTTTGGACTATTATTTCTTCAAATTTGTTTTTCTGCCTAATTCACTCCTCTTCTGGGATTTCCATTAAGTGTATATTGTGTGTTCAAAGATGTTCCATGGGTATCTGAGGCTCTGTTCATTTTTCTTCATTGTTTTTTCTTTCTGTTCTTTAGACTGAATAATCTCAATTGCTGTATCTTCAAGTTTGCTGATTCTTTATTCTTCCAGCTCAAAGATGCTATTGAACCTCTCTAGTGAATTTTTAATTTCATTTATTTCACTTTTCAATTCCAGAATTTCCATTAGATTCTCTGTGTGTGTGTATATATATATATAATACATACCATATAAATGTATAATTTCTGTCTATTGATATCCTCTATTTGATGAGTCCTTTTTTTTTTTAACATCTTTATTGGAGTATAATTGCTTTACAATGGTGTGTTAGTTTCTGCTTTATAATAAAGTGAATCAGTTTTACATATACACATATCCCCATATCTCTTCCCTCCTGTGTCTCCCTCCCTCCCACCCTCCCTATCCCACCCCTCTAGGTGGTCACAAAGCACTGAGCTGATCTCCGTGCTATGCGGCTGCTTCCCACTAGCTATTTGTTTTACATTTGGTAGTGTATATATGTCCATGCCACTCTCTTTGTCCAGGCTTACCCTCCCCCCTCCCCGTATCCTCAAGTCCATTCTCTAGTAGGTCTGTATCTTTATTCCCGCTTGCCCCTAGGTTCTTCATGACCATTTTTTTCTTTTTTAGATTCCATATATATGTGTTAGCATACAGTATTTGTTTTTCTCTTTCTGACTTACTTCACTCTGTATGACAGACTCTAGGTCCATCCACCTCACTACAAATAACTCAATTTCATTTCTTCCATTATGGTTTATTACAGGATATTGAATATAGGTTCCTGTGTTGTACAGTAGGGCCTTGTTGTTTATATATTTTATATATAGTAGTTTGTATCTTCTTTTAATCCTTATTCTTAATTGTTGAATCAAAAAGATAGTCTGCATAAACACATACACACTTTTAAATACAATTATTATCCTTACTTAAAAGTTGGAAAAATAATTTTAATAAAAATTATTAAAGATATGCCATATCATTAGATTCTAAAATGCAGACTGACCTGAAGTAGAGGTCCAGTCAGAGACACACGTCTATGTGGGTTCTAGTGTTGCTTCTTAAAAGTAATGAACAAGTTGAAAGGCCTAATTGGAATGTTATTATCTGCCTTTAAAATATGCTGCCTCTTTTTATTACTAAAAAAGCACATGATTTTATCATTCAAACCCTCTAGTCGCTTTTGTCTCTGTTTTTTGTTTGTTTCTTTGTTTGATTTTGGTTTTGTTTTTTCAGTGTGAACAAAAATATCTAAACAACTTAGCTGGAGCCAGAATAGACTTGTTTCTGGGGCTGATCACATTCAGATTCCACTGAAATGATTTGAGAAGTGTTCATGTGCAGCTACAGACCGAGGATATCCTCAGTTGAGAGCATATCTTTCAATCTTCTCTCATGGAAACCTTTTCCTGTGACGTTGTTGCTTATAGTTCCCATTAACTTTCTGCAGTAACACTATGTTGAAAGAGCAGAAGTTAAGGAATCATGATTTAAATTCTCAACTTACTGGCATATTTTTGAGCCCTTATCTCACACATTACAGGAGCTGTACATTCCTACAATGTAATGTAATGTTTTATAGAACTGAAGAAAATTTATGTTCATGCAACAACTTCTCCAAGATTCAAGAAGTCAGGCCACAACTGTGAAATTCTGCTTCTTTTTTCCATTTATAAACATTTGGAGGTCTAAGGCAAAGTAAAATGCAGCAGTTGAGAAGAGTAGCAGAAATCTCTTAAAGTGTAAAATGGCTATCAAATCTAAACAAAATTTATATATTAATAATAAGGATTCTAAAAGAAAAATGGATAAATGTAATTATATAAATGATTTTATTTTTCCCAGATTAACCTTGTATGCTACTTAAATTAGTAGTCTATGATGAAGAATACTTTATAGTGTTTCTTATTTATAACAATGATAATTTAGGCGGAATATCTATCTATACTCTCTATGCCCAAATGAAGTCACCTGAGCTAGCAGAGTCAACCACACATATTTAACTATAATTTTAGGGAGTAGACAGTCCTTCCTTAGATGAAAAACTTAATGATATAAGAAAATAAGATCTATGTAGAATGATTAATATTTTCCTTAGATTAGAAACAAAGAATATAATCAGTCAAATGGTAAATTACATATTGTTGCTTACCAATTCAGAGAAAATAACTGTTTGTCTGCAGGTACAATGTGTATGCACAGAGAGGGAAGATTTTACGCAATTAAGATATAATAGAATC
This sequence comes from Kogia breviceps, assembly GCF_026419965.1. NCBI lineage: Eukaryota > Metazoa > Chordata > Mammalia > Artiodactyla > Physeteridae > Kogia > Kogia breviceps. Next base: position 66,787,906 of record NC_081321.1, on the reverse strand, counting down.
AGCAACAAGAATTACATTGTAAAACAGCAACCAGAGTTACATTATGCTTTTAGTGGCATCTAATGAGCACATGTATTTATTAAAAGTACACAGAATATAAATTATAGTATCCCATATGAGCCAGGCTGTATCAAATATAGATTTCCCATATGTCTTGTATACATAAAAGCAAAATTCATGAAATAGTTAATCAAGTGTGTGAATCAAGTAGTGTTTAGCCAATACTTATTCAACTAAGTATATCATCTCATAACATAAAAACATTTGGCATGAAGTGCAACAAACTATACCCAATATTCTTTTTGGGAAAACTTTGGGGTTTTCTTTTAAATTTTCAAAGATTTTACTTTTATATATGTTTTAGATTCAAAATCATATGAACTTTTTAATAAAAACATTTCTATTTCACATATCCTGCATTCTCATTTTGGAATCAATATAACTCTCAAAAGAAAGTATAATATTCCATATGTATACTTTACAGACTGAATGTAAATAATCAGTGTTACATGTTTTAAGCACCTGGACTAGTTTACTTGTTTTCATTACATCAAACTGTATCTCTGTACTGGCAGAGTGATGACAAGAATTTCAGGCGTGGGTCGACCTGGAGAAGGCAGTTTCCTCCCCGTGAAGTACACGGAATCAGCATGATGCCTGGGTCCTCAGAAACATTACCGGCTGGATTTAGGTTAACCACAACATCGGGGCAGTCAAGGAAAATGACAACGGATGGTACAGTAGTTTTGCATTTCTGCTTATAAAGTAAAAAGCTTGTTTAGAAAATGCTATCATTCTCTGATCGCATAGCTTTCTGGAATTGATTCTTTTCTTAAGTTGGTTTGCTCTGCTTGAAGTTTACTTTGCTTTCATCAGACCATACTCTTTTGTAAGCTGCTAATGCATGAACTCATGGCACTTTATTCATATTTTAAAAATAATTTAAAATAGCCGAAAGAGGACAATTTTGGCTAATGTCCACATCTAGGAAGAAAAACATCTGCATGATTTGTGTTTCTTTACTCTTCTATTCACCAAGTAAATAATTTGTTTAAAGATGGATTTGGACTAAAGGTCCTTAATAAATGGAAATTAACTCCACTGTCACCCTACATGCTTGAATATTGCAAGTTTTCTATTTCATCTTAAAAACTCAGACTCATCAGATATTCTCACCTATGACCAAGGCAGAAGGCCTTAAATAAACAAGCACAACCATGAGAAGAGAATTAAACAAACACAAAACCAACAGTAATTTCCCAATTAGTATTTCCTTCTGTGGACATTAGACTTGTGTTATATACTTCACAAAGGAAAAGAGCCATTCTGGAGGAGAGACAAATTTGAAGTTGTAGTCACAAAGTTATGTCTGTCTGGTAAGCATTAAACAAAAAGTCCCACTCTCTCTATTGAGACAATCACCTAGAATTATTATTTCTTGTCAAGGTGATAGTTATCATGGCCCTTAAAATAAGTTCCAGCATAAACCATGATCTTTGATCTATATTTCTTCTAAGTTGTTACTATTATGGAACACATTAGCAAAATTCATGAGCAATTTAACATGATTAAAATAAGTATAGAAGCTTTTCAGTATTGGAGGGGAAGACCATCCATCATACTGAATTCTCCAAGAGCAATCTTTGCTTCAAAAACAGGAGCACCCAGGGGAACTGTTCTTGTTAAGAGATTTCATCTAAGGAGGAATACACAACTTGAAAGCTCAGTTGAATCACATTGGAATAAATTTTCTTTAGTAGCTTGTCTTGAGAAAAGGAATATGAGTGGCTTCTATCTGAGAGAAAGAAGGTCTATTAATATGTTCAGATCCCTTTATGCAGGGAAAATAAATCTTTCTCATCTGAAATTTTGTACTCAGTCATCCAAGTCCCTCTAAAGCCCTTTTCTCCGTTTGCAGTTCCTTCATCAAGACTGCAGAGGTTAGACAACTCCACTGTTCGCACATACTCATGTTGACAAGCCACTCAAAGGAGGCAGCACTGACTTGCTGTGAGTAGTTTTCCTTGGCTGACCAAAAACAAACCGCCCCAAAAAATGGAACCTACATAGACTAGTAAATATACATGATACTCTTTGGTGTGGCCTAGCAGTATAGGAGTGAGATAACCCCCTTGAATTGCTAGAGAGTGGAAAGGTTCTTTATATTGTAACTCTTAATCTAGGATTTCCTATCACCATCTGTCTGCTATGGTTTAAGGCTCATCTGTTGGAGGCCTGTCACTATTTTATTTCACATCAATGGGTTGCTACTACACTGGCTTCTACTTTTTCGTAGCACTTTATATTGATGCCTATAGCATTTTACTGTTGAGAGTTTGGCACTTACAGAATAACACACTTTTAAGTGAGTATTTTATATAGGGGAAGTTGAAATAGGCAAATAGTATTCTAGTAGGTAACCAGAGTCAAATAGTGGCAGAATCAGGAAGATGATTTGGAGGTGATTTCACCAAAAGTATAACTGAAAAATCTGAACTCCTGGTATGTTGTTTTTCATCAATGTGATTAATATTTGTTGAAAATGTATAGGAATTTTAAGTATCTGGGGTTTATAGCAGATAGAAACCAAGTGAAATAACATTATAACAGTGGCGGACAGGACAGAAAACCATGCCATATAATCGTAAGATATAAGGCATTTGTACTTCGAGAAATACTAGTTGATGGAATCTACTTCCAAATCCATATGAAAATGGAGTTTTATTGGAAACCAGTCTTAGTAAAACTGTGTTTTCATAGAAAATAAATGTCAAGAACTCATAAACATTTTTTAATCTACAACTGTGCTTTACCAAAATATTCTACCATTTATGATAAATTAAAATTTTGGAAAAACACTTTTTAGAGCAATATTTAGAACCAAATATGTGCACAGGGATGGGGAGAGGAACAGCTCATCTTGTGCTGTTTATTCATTGCCTTGAACTGAAAGCTCCACACAATTTACTGATGGTCTTTGGGGCCTAATATAGGAGCTGATATGCTGCCTTATTTGGGTCACTATTTGAAACTGCTGATGATAAAACAAAAAGCTTTCAGATAAGAGATTTAATTTCAGAATGTAAAACCCTAACATTAAAAATTTAATTATGGTATACAATTTGGCATCTTATTAGTCATGATCTAAAATTTGTAATAATTTGGCTAAATAAGAGACTTTCCAAAATACTGTTTGTAATAGTTTCTCCACATAACATGATAATTTACCAGGAACTAGAATTAGAATACTTCACTAATTTACAAATGACTATTTAATATGTTGAGTAGTGCTTGCTTCTTAGCTCTTGACTGATGGGTAGAATTACTCTTTAACTATTTGTAATCTGTATTTTGTGCTTGGCATTGTAGTTCATATTTCCTAGTTTCTACCATTAAATGGGATAAAGGTATTTATTTCCAATGAGTTAATCTGGGACAACCAATTTCTATTTTGAGGAAACATTAGCATTTTTGTTATTAACACAATTCAGAACATGTTATCTATCTCTTGTGTCGGGATAGTAATTGTGATCTTTTCCTAAGTATATTATGACTGGAAAGAATCAGTGATGCCACATCACTAACCCAGATTCTTTATATGTTACTGATTGTCATTATGTTTTTGTCACAATTAAACAAAGGTCTCTTTTGAAGAGCTCTAAAATATATGAGTTAGAATACAGATCTATTCCATGGAATAGGTCAACTCAATTTATTAATGAGCAAGCTGTACTCTTTTCAAAAGGACTGCTGACGTTTTCTGTGACTACCTTTGTTTCTATTACTGCCATACTTTCTACAAAGCTGAGCAAGTCTTATTTCTGAACCTCGCCTGCACAAAATTAGAGAGGAGCAAATATTAATTACATACAGCCATTGGTTAGACCTGAGATGATATCCTACCCTTAGGACACAAGTGGGCAGGATGCATGGAGGTGCACCAACAGTCGCAGAGGGAGATTTTCCAATCTGGGATCTTTCAGTAAACTAATGCTGTCCATTACATATTTTAGATGTCGTCTTTTCAGTCTACTCTACCTAAAGTGCACTACCATCTAAGAAGATAAGCAGTGAAAACCTTTGTGAAGACTGAATTCTAAGGAAATAATCACAACTAATGGTTTATTAAGCTGAAAATATGATTTTGGGGGGAGTCAGATATTAAGTTTGATTAGTTTACTATAATTGTAAGAAAATGCTTAAGTCATTTGAATAATCAGCATCATCCACATCATCAATTCTGTACAACAGATGCTTTTATGAAATCGAGCCACTTGTTTTTTCATGTTTTATTGTAATATACTTGGCATTTATGTATTACTGTGTATGCATTTCTTTTTAAATGTGTAAGTCTTATGTAAATGGATATAAATATGATTTTTTAAAAAATAAAATATATGGTTCATGGAGTCTTGAGTGCAAACATTTGACAATTCCAAGTACTGTTTGTATTTTACCATTCCACCATTTTTACAGTTTTTGAATTGTAACAAATTGATATGTTTCCTGGAAGCATGTTTCATGCTTCCACATGTTTCTCCTTCAAGTCTGTCAATCCTTAAAGCTGAAAACCTGCCTCTGATCATGTAAAAAAGAATGATTTAACCTGGAACTGGAGCCAAAAATAGACCTTTAAAGGAAATCAGGGATGTCCTATGTCTTTAGAAATAGCACTGTGATGGCTCAATCTCCTTTTCAATACAAAACAAAGCCAAACTGTTTACAAGAGTCAAAAACAATTATTTTAAAAAAATTATAAAGAAAAAAAAATCTCTTATTACCTGTGGACCAAGGAAAAAACAACAACAAACTTCTTTACTAAGAACCACATGTTCATCCAAATACCTTGAACCTCCAGCCAGCCCTGTTCAGTCAATGTCAACCATTGCAGAGTCTGCGGTCATTTCCCCTGGAAAAAGCAAAACCCCAGAAACCTTTCCCTTTTGTCAATGTAAGAGGGCATTAGCCAGACTCATGTCTAACGTTATATGCTTTTAGCCGAGAAGGCCTTGTTGCGACTTCCCTGAAGTCAGTCTTATCAGAGGAAATAAAGACAGAATGATTAACTTATATAGTGTATAAAAGTATAGAATAATCTCTTTCCTGTGGCTTTATTTGGTGATGTTACTGTTGTTTATTCTTTGTTTATATGGGAGATTTCAAAGTAAAATCTATTTAAGAATACCATTTAACTGCTGATTTTCTGCTGCTTGATCTTATTAACAGCAAGACCTGTCATTAGTAATTCCTTTTTTGTATTTAATTTGCTATGTTTGCACGTACATTACATTTGTTTTAATGTCGATTTTTGTTTAACAGATTCACTCAAAAGGTAATGGTAACAGAAACCCTCTCCATTGTCAATAAACAAAAATACTTCCAGTTCTCTGTTTAAGCTTTGTTTTCTAGTCACATATAGTTTAAAATTTTACTTAAACTATAATGAAAATAATTCTTTTTAGTGATCTTTTATCTTCAAAAATGAGTCTGCCACAAGAGGGAGCACTAAACTTGCTTATGAAAGTGATTTTAAATTTTCTTAAAATGTTGCCTGATTAGCAACAATGGGAAAGAGCTTTTTTTAGTTCGTCTGAATATGGGGATCTTGACTTACAGAAATGAAATATAATATAGAAACTATGGTATCATAATAATACAAACTAGATTTGTATCTACTGTTCTACACAACTTAATTGCATAAATAGTTTTTCCCCTTTCAGTGATCACCTAATAAGAGATATTAACCATTTAAAATAGACTCTAACATACAGGGATATAAAAGATCCAGTTACTTGCCTCAAAAACCATAAAATATTCTTCGATGTATGAGATCATTTTGCCAGATTCTAAAACCCATTTAATGGATTAAGCTTAGAACCTTGGTTTTCTTCCTTTTAACTATCAACATTATGAATTTTCATATTTTTAATAATCAGAGCCTTTACAAATATAATTTTCTATAAATAAAACTGCTTTTAACTGTAAAGCAGTTCTCATTTGTATATACTTAGTACATTTTCACAGGCAAAATAGCTCAATTAATTGGCACTTTTCTATAGATTTTTAAAGAAAATATTTACATTTTAATTTTAATACCTTACAGTAAAAAATTTCTATGCAACTACCAAAAGAAGAGCATGCAGAATTTATTTCAGCAAATTATATTTTTTAGTAACATTATATTGTTATTTTTAAAGACATTTAATTCAAAATATTTTAAGTACTATTGAATGAAAGTACCTTATGGTAAGTATTAAAATAGAAAATTCCTTTTTTTTCCTTCCAGAATTTAAGCAATCTGATGACTGTATCTTTCTTGCCCCACATTCAGTCTTGTGAGAGGAACAGTACTTTCTCTGACCTGCAAAGGAGATCACTTTCCTTAACCAGATACAAGAAAACACCACTTCCCCAGTCTTGTGCACTGTTTTCCAATCCCACTCAACAGGAAAATAACCCAAGCCTGCTTGCTGAAGTCTCTCTCAGATTGATTACCACGAAAAATGTGCACAAGGATCAAAGATGTAATCGTTAACACAATTCTTGTATATGCCTGGGTTTATACCTTGATGAACTATGATACACATTCAGCTAAAGAATTCGCCATTTCAAATTAACTGAATTTTATATGAAAAAATAAGGTAATACATCTTACTTCTAAGACATTAAAAAGTGTAAGATTACAGTTGTGATAAGATTAAATGTACTCATGAGAAGAGACAGTTTAAGGAACGCAACAGCTTCAAATTATAAGTTGAATATCTACTTAGTTTAACTTGGTCTGCTAAACTAATTAAAGGGAACAGTTAGATGAATATATTTTTTCAGGTGTAATAATCAAAAAGCCAATTTTAGCAAATAACAATTTACTTTGAGAAGCCATTTATTTGATAGGGCTACTGTCCAAAATATCCTAACATTTTCAGAATGTCTTTATACAAGTTGTAAGCAATTTTTATGAAACAAACAATAAGCTCTTATCTATTATCTCTCATATATATTTCGTGATATGTTACCAGACTATATGTTAAGACAGTTGCTCTTAAAAATAATGTTCCTGATGGACTGAAAGACTTTAAGAATACTTTAAGAACCGTCAAAGACATGGGTATGGTATTTTTTGAGTTTAAATGTATTCTTTGATAACTGATCTCATGTAGAACCCTAAGTAAACCAAATATGTAATTATCTATATCTACCTACTCTGTTTAATTGGCACATTATCATAAGCTTATTAACAAAGACTAATTTTCAGTTATTTTTTTAATGCTCAATAGTTTTACAGAAATTTAAATAGAAAGATGTGCTTTGGATATGACAAATTTTTTTTAGTGAGTTATTTAAAAATTAGAGATTTCACATAAAATCTGGATTTTTGGTTTCTCTTAAAACTCCTCCCGGTTTTTAGCTAATGTAAAAACTTTTACATTTCTTCCTTAAGAGCTTTCCTTGCCAGTTTCCCCATTTCTACACATTTCCTTGTTTCCAAAAGAAGCTGGAATCATTAAGAAGTATACAGTCAACTAAGAACCTGAGACAGGAGGAGGGGCTCCAAAGAGCCCTCATCTCCATGACAAAGAGATTGGATTAATTGACCTCTATGCTCTCTGCCAGCCTGTGATTTCCCTTGACTAAGTAACAAAGGATTGAAGAGAGCTGTACCTTGGTTGGTACCCAGCCTTCCCTCAGGAAATGTGACTAGATTCTCCTACCTAGAAAATCATGTCTAGATGATTACCTAAAGCTTCCCATTTCATCCATTTCATTTAAAATAACCATGCAGGTGGGCATCTCAAGAATATTAGAAAATATTCAGAATTTCTATAAGAAAATTATAATTGTTTTCTGACTTCACTTGAGTTTTAGGTCTTGGGTCAAAGCTGCAGAGTCCTAATTTCAACAAGTGGCTCGATATTAGTGTCACTTCCAATTAAAATGTTATTTTGGGGGGTACAATTTTTATAAATCATATGTCAGATATATTTTTCTTAAATCGAAGTTCTGGAAAATCTATAATGAGCAATGTTACAGGTAACCAGTAACAGTGCTAATTTGGCTAATCAAACAGAAGGCCTTTTACTAGTTTTCACGTACATTGTTTTTAGACCAAGCTCTACAATTTACATTTCAGTTTGCATGTAATTTCTATTTAAATATTTATTTCTGGGAAATAAAAACTAACTCCAATTAGAAAAGTGACAAAAAAGAAAAAAAAAAGTCATAATGCCTGCTTCAGCATTTCTTCTATGTGCCCAAAAATGCTGGGGTCTTCAATTGTAGGAGATACCTGGAAAGAAAATTAGAGCCAGATGAAGGTGCTTCATTGAACCCCTTCCATTCTATACAATTAAACAATTATATGCAATCTTGTATTCCCCATTATCTTATCATACTCATATGGAAAGGTTCAAAACCAGGGAAGTTTGAACTCAATATTTTAAAATGTATCTATAGTAAAATAAACTGTTCAGTTAGCAAAACTATTGGTCCTAGATGGTTATGGGCCTTTCAATGAGTGTCTATAGAAATAATTTTTTTTTTTTTGCATTTGCCTATACAACCACTCCTTACTGTTGCATCACTTTTTATTAGATCTTGATGATTAAAAATACATATATTTGTGCATGTATAATGTGCACAAAAATTAAAAGAATGCATATGCTTGAATCAGCCTAAATTACCTAAAATAATTTTTACTCAAAACAGGAAAAATAATGAGCATATATATCAATTAGAATTTTCAAAATATCTATAGCCAGCCTCTCACTATTAGTCACTAATGATGACAATGAAGGAAAATTTATCCTTAATTTAATAAGATTGAGTTTCCACAAGTTTGAATTTGACATATTTACTAACAGTAAAATATTTTCACATACTCGTTCTTATAATCAAAAGTATATGGTCTTAATTAATCTGTGTTTCTCTCCAAAACCCTCATTCCTACAGAGAGAATGGCTATGCAATTTCCCCCGTAATATTAAAAAAAAAAGTACTGTTATGTGTTTTTGTTTTTTTTTGCGGTACGCGGGCCTCTCACTGCTGTGGCCTCTCCCGTTGCGGAGCACAGGCTCCGGACGCGCAGGCTCAGCGGCCATGGCTCACGGGCGCAGCCGCTCCGCGGCACGTGGGATCCTCCCGGACCGGGGCACGAACCCGCGTCCCCTGCATCGGCAGGCGGACTCTCAACCACTGCGCCACCAGGGAAGCCCTGTTATGTGTTTTTTAGGGATATAATTCATGCTTGAGAACCACTTAAAGATCTTAGTTGACACCAAAGAAGGGGGGGAGAACATTTCAAAACCAAGCACTCAACATCCTTGATAATTTACCTTATATGGCTTGCCATTGACAAGGTCAGACAGAGCTGAGCGGGGAATTTTGCCAGATCTGGTTTTGGGTAACTGTTTCACAAACACCGCTTTTCGAAAAGCAGCCACGGGGCCAATACTCTCTCTAACATGTTTCACAATTTCTTCTAAGACTTGTTCCTCTGTGGTATTTATATCTAGGGAGAAAGTTCAGATGGTAAGCTCTGAATTAACTTTAATCATTCAGGGCCCCAGCAGTCGGGGAGGAGAAAGACCTCTCACCTTTTTTCAGCACGCAGAGTGCTAACGGAACATGACCTTTCAAAGGGTCTTCCTTGCCAACAACAGCGCAGTCGGCCACAGTGCCATGGGAGAGGACAGACTGTAATTTAAAAAAAGCATTCATTTAGAATATCTATACACATATATATGCAGTATTTATCATGTCAATTGGGAAAAATAGTACACGTCAGATAACTTAAAAACCCATAGCTACCTCTGTGACAATTACTACCAATTCACCATTCACATCACTATTACTGAGGTGATTGGTTAGGATCCCCAGGTAGTCACTCAGTAAAGGCTGACTAAGCAATTAAGACAAACTGCTTAGCTTACCTGGAAAGTAAGGGAACGATTTCTTCATCTCAATTGTTTATTAATGAAGTCTGGGAAACTATGCAGTGATACCACTTGGGAACAAATTGCAATGAGCCTCGGAAAGCAGATGGCCTCATGGTGTTTTGGCTTCAGTGCTGGCTACCATAAGGACACCTTCCAGAGGAACCCAAGGCAGCCCCATCAAAAAAAAGTGATTTGGGATTTCCCTGGCAGTCCAGTGGTTAAGATTCTGCACTTCCACTGCAGGGGGCACGGGTGGGATCCCTGGTTGGGGAACTAAGATCCCACATGCCGCATGGCACGGCCAATAATAAAATCAAATTTTTAAAAATAAATGGTGATTTTATTTCCACCTCTGTTACTGAGCAATGAACAGAGCACACTTCTCTTCTTGAGTGACCACCCATCCAGAGAGGATTTTCCAAGATGTGGAGAAAAGGCTGCACGTGGAGTGAAGCCCTGACATAAGATAATCACCACTGTTGACCAACCATTTTCATATTGTTCACCCTAAGCTCTAAATGCCTTAAAGAGCAAAGCAAATTTCTATCTGGAATCACAAGAACTCAGCGAATAGAGTAACCACATGAAATACAGAAGCTCAGGATTAAGAAAAAAAAAATTCTGCTGTGATGGGACTTTTAAAAATTAATGTTCAAAAAGTTCTTTTCTGAGAAATTAATATATGTTTCAGTTACTCCAAACCCCTATGGCTGGAGAAAACAGAGAGCAAACTTGTAACCAAGGGCTAGTTTGGCAGTCCCCATTCTTTCCTCCGTGCATTCATTCAACACACATTTACCAATACCTCCTATTCTCCAACCTCCTATATTGCAGTAGGCTTGGTGGTGAGCAAAAATAAGGTGGGTACTGTCTCACGGTGCTTAGTCTAGTAGCCAAGGGTGATATTAATAAATAATCATGAATATTTAATTACTATGAATGTCTAGATGTAAAGTGGTACAATCTTTGGGGAAATAACTTGGATTTTTAAATGAGAGAGAGAGAGCCAAAGCAACCAACGTGGCAGAAGAATATGGATCTCAGAGAAGCCTTCCCTTAGGAAGTGACTCAGGATGAGCTCAGATCTAAAGGGTCTGTATGCAAGGACCCTTGCATACAGGGGCGGGGCAAAAGCCCTGTGGAAGCACCGGGCTTGTACCATTCAAATCTAAAAGGGACCAGTGTGGCTGGAAAGCAGAGAGCAAAAGTGAGAATGGTGTTAAGAGGAAATGAAGCTACAGAGATAGAAAAGGGCTGTGAACGCGAAGGGCTTCCAACTATTTTAGTAGCGCTGGATGGTAATAAAGCAGTTTCAGGAGGTAACGAGGCGATGCAAGATCAGAAGGGGTTTTTTAACACACTTAATTTTTTCAGAATAGTTTTAGATTCACAGCAAAATGGAGCAGCAGAAAGTACGTTGTTCCCATATGCCTCCTGCTCCCATTTACACACAGCCTCCACACCATCAAAATCCCTCACCAGAGCAGTAGAATTACAACTGCTGAACCAACACTGACACATCACTATCACCCCACTCCACAGTTTACGTTAGACTTCACTCTTGGTGTTGTACGTTCTATGGGTTTTATGGCACGTATCCATGATTACAGTATTTTACAGAGTAGATTCACTGCCCTAAAAATCCACTGTGCTCTGCCTATTCATCCCTCACCTTCCAATAACTCTTGGCAGCCACTGATCTTTTTTACTGTCTCCAGAATTCTTTTCCAGAATGTTAACATAGTTGGAATCATACATATGTAGCCTTTACAGATTGGCTACTTTCACTTCAGAGTGGATTTTGAAAAACAAAAACTTACTTTGGTTCATTGTGAAGAATAAACAGAGGATTGTTGAAGGTGGGTGTCATAGTTTATCCAGGGAAACACCCAGAGAGGCTACAATAGTAGACTAAGGTTATAGTAGTGGGTATAAAAAGATTCCAGAGTTTTTAGAGGTAAAATGGACAGAATTTGATGATAAATGGGATATGAAGTAAGAAGTCAAAGGGGTTAATGATGATTCTGTGGTTTTTGGCTTGAGTAGCTGGTTGGATAGTAGTGTCATTTTCTAAGCCAGAAAATGCTGGTGAGGGCTAGGCGTGGGAGGAAAAATCGTGTATTAAATCTTGGAGACATTCCATTTGAAGTAACTTTCAGACATCCAAGTCAAGGCAATTGGATCTGAGGAGAATCTTAATCTGAAAATGTGTATTTGAATGCCATTAATGTATAAATGACAATGAAAGCTGTGCACATGGATGAGATTATTTGGGGAGAAAGCAGTGAGAAAAAAAGGTGAAAGCCTTAAAGAACTCTTAACATCTAAGGACCATATGAAAAAGGAAAAGAGGACAAACTGGACTATAAAGGTACAGTCAGAGAGGGAAGAGAAAAACCAACAAAATCCGGGACATGCCACTAAAAATCCCAAACTTTCTATGGAAAAAAAAAAAATTAATCCAAGCTGAAAATGAGCTTTCTCTTCTCTGAACTCCTAGAAGACTCAATGAACTGCTAGAATGTTTGGTACAAACCCAGTGGACTATCTCACACTGCCCCTAATTAAGCATGCAAATCAACATTGCCCTGTATCCTAGTGTTAGCATCAGCCTTGAAGTATTCAGTGGTGAGGGCTGCCATCAACATAGTTTTTGACTCCTACAGTGCTCAGGATGGTATGTGATAAATACACGATTTTTGTACTATATGTTTTATTAACTTCATTGCTGAGGTAAAGGTGTCTACGCCCTCTTTCCTTTAGTTGGTCCTGACTCAAAAGCTTCTGCAAAACACATACTACACAGACCATACAATACCACCTTCTCTCACTGCTTCAGTGTGAACCCTCAAAATGTTTCCCATTTGTTAAGTTCTTATTTTCTTTTCAGTCTGTATGTTGAGAGTAGAGACACATTTTATTGTCAGAGCTTTGTTTGGGCAGTTAGTCTTGACGGTCACCAGCCCATGGAAGAGAATACCTTCTCTATAGCGGGCAGGACACAGACTTGGTAGGTTCAATCCTTTAAATCCTATTTAGTATTCCCTTAATGAGTAGAGAAAAAAACTTTTACCGGGCTAACCAGAGTTTTAATGGTCAAAATCCCATTTATTAAAGTGTTCACTGGTGCTTCTATACCTGAGTTTTTGAAGTTTTACAGTTTAAATCACTGTAAAAAAAAAAAAAATCATACATCTAGATATTTTGCACCTAACCAGTATAATTTTAACTAAATTGAACAACAAAACTTCTAGCCTGCCGTTATTTCACCTTGCTATTTTAACTTCCATCCTTGGTCTCAGTGTTTTTAGAAGTGGATGGGAAAACTCTGACGGGTTTTCTATAAGGGCAGAGAGTATTTTAAAATCAGAAGTAATATATAACACAATTCCTTATAATATCAAAGTTTCCCATTTTTTGCCAACTGAAGCTATGATTCTTAAAAATCTGTGAGAAACATGTCATTCTCCAGAATTCCATGCCATCTGTAAATGAAGTTCATTATAGTGGATAAAACATTATATTATTCTATCAGTGTTAAAAAGATGCCATAAAAGAAGAGAGGCAGCTTTCTGTGTTGGCTCCACAAACAGTATTTGCATGCCAAATAATGATTTCAACAACTGAATTGTGAACAGGGAAAGCATCAAAATATGTCTTGGCAACATATTGGGACAGAAGTCCACCAAATGTCCTATGGGGGGAGGGGAATCAAAACACATTCATATATTCCCTCCATATAAAATTCATGAAGTATCTGTGGTTAACTGGCATTCAAGTACCCAAAAAAGTGACACAACTTAAAAGGTAACTGTTTCACCCAAAGTGAGCATATAAATGTTATCGTAACAGGCCTGGCAAGTAACCGTCATTCTTGGTATCTGCAGTACTGCCATTTTTGTGTAAATGTTATTTGATTTAAATGGTTTTAGCGGGCTAAATTACACAGGTTTCTTAATTATGTTTTAAGTATTTTAATTTTAGAAAAAATTAGTTTAAATCAAGCACCCTCGTAAAATACAAGGAGCCACCCTGCAGAGGGAGATTGTCTTTGCGATGGGAAGAGGAGGAATATTGTTTTACCTCCTCTGACAATGGAGTCACCTAGGAAACTGCCAGATTCCACATCTTCATCAATATTCATATCAGTACCCAGGAAAATGTTCAGCAATTTTACAACTATTTACATCCAGTAGTCATTTAATGTTGGGTAGAAATGAAACTGCATGGCATCTTTGTTGAATGTGCACTTTATGGAAATATATTCAATCTTGAAGAAATTATTCCTAAAATACTGAACAAAACAGCTAACTTGAAAACAAACAGTGATGCTTTGGTCAGAATAACCTTCGGAAGGGCAAAGTGTATGTGAACACTGCCCTAGGCTTGAAATGCAGTATTTTAACACCAGATTTCCAAGTTTCCAAGGATACTCGTAGGATTATTTAACAATTTTGTTTGTTATTTAACAAACAAAATTATTTAACAAAAATCGTAAGCTACAAGTGAAAGAATGAAATCAGGGAGCCCAATTTGTTCCCTGGAGATGTCTCTGCATGAAAAGATCTGCCCACAACAGTGAAAGAGAACTAAGCATAAGGACCACATTGACTCCTAGTAATTTGAGCTCGCATGACCTGAACTAGCAGATTTAGGACACATTTTTCTTAAGAATACCTTGAACTTTGACCTAAGTGTCCCAATTGCCCAGCTAGATGGTAGGCTTTCAAAGATTCATCAGCTGTTCAAATAGACTCGGTTATTACTTGATATTTATAGAAGGCCCTCACATGCATTGGGATATGGAAGGATAATGTCCTCTTAAATTTCTAAAAGCCACTGTAGGACTCTATTTTCTTATGCTGAGAACAGAAAAGAACATAGCGTTTCCTGAAATGTTTGTGATGTAGTCATTTTAGTAGAATTTCTGTTTGATTTAGTCTTATGTAAGGTGATAAATTTGTCAAATGTTACTTTGGAAAACTGAAAAAGCTCAGATATTTTCACTGTATGTAAACAGACATTCAGTCTATTTTTATTTTCTATAAATAATACTGCCAATGGATTTAAGACCCTCAAGTCCTATTTCAAAAAATCAAAGTGGAATCCAGCATTCATTATTAAGAATCCCAGAAAAGCATTTAAATATAAAATAAGGTTTGGGAACTTTAGTAAAAGCTGTCATCAATATGTGTACATATTATCAACTTGTTAAGCAACTTTGCTAGGAGCTGGGAAAAAGCCAGTAAAAATGTTGGTTTTTAACCCTCTAATAGATTCTAAGCCAGTAAAAATGTTGGTTTTCAACCCTCTAATAGATTCTAACATGGAGAAGACAAGCCAGAATTGAGATATTAATTTCCTTATTAGACAAATATACAATAAAAAGTTAATCATTTAATTCATATAAAGGGAGACATTCACTTCAAGAAGGCTTAAGGCTGAGAGGTGTTCTGTTATGTGCTGAGCATTCTAAGACCCAGGGACAAAACTCCTGTTAGATGTCATGGATCCTGGCACGGTTTTATCAATTTTGCTGTTTTAACTGCCTATCTTCTGTCTGCCTCACTCTGCTGTTACATATAGTGAGAAGCGTGTCAGCAGAAACATTAAAGCACAATATATATTTGAATAGGTTGGCACTCTTCATTCTAAAAATAAAAGAGAGAGCTAAGAATTTTGACTGATAATAAGAGCTATGCATATGTAATCTCTGTATTTTGATTAGCTGAGTCTGCCAGAAATGGACATGATCTCCTATAAGCAAGAACTTAAAAGTTCTTGAAGCCAGAACCACCTTTTGTCAACACACCAAAACACATGAGGCATAAATTTCAATTTCAGGTTATCACAAAATTCACAGTCAGTTAAAAACAATATTATAACAGCAGATAAAAGTCACATGTTCCAAAATATTTTATAAAATTATTTCCTTTCACTCAAATAATATCTCATTGACTGTCACTAAGAAAGAAAAGCCTACATGACAAGAAGTGTTAAGTATTAAGTTTGGGCTGAAGTTAAGTACAACCTTTTGAGAAAGTGACCATTTTTTTAATTAGAGAAAGGGGAAGTATGATTCTGCATACTCTCATCCTACTGCATTATCAGTCATACTGATTTAAGCATTTTCTTTCATTTAAACTGCAGTTTGCCCCATTCCATTCGAAAACTATTCTGGGTTTGGTTCTGGAAAAGATGGGGTAAATACATTCCATCTTATCACTTCCACTAACTGCGATGGAATATTTTGGGCTAAAATTCATACCTGAAGACTCTACCAGAACTTGAGAGACAACCTGATGGTGAGTCCCTTGTGTTTTGTTTGTTTGTTTTTTGTTTGGTTTTCATTGTTGTTATGGTTTGTTGATTTTGGCTCCTATATATTCTGGCCTGGGTTCTATATCAGTCAAAAATGTGGAACTGTCAATAAGTACCGACAGAAAAAGCCCTAAGAAATGCCTGCTGTGTCCACCTAGGGGTCCAGGAGAAGGAGCAGAGGAGCTGGGAAACAGAACCATTTTGATTCTATCCTCCCTACTCCAGATGGACACCAGTGAAGAAGCAGTGCCCCTCTTCCTTCCCACAGAGCTGTAACCACCTTGTTGACTCTTCACACCTTTCACCAGGTGAATGCAGCCCAAAAGCTGTGTCCCCTCCCTTCTCCACTATCGCTGTGCAGCAGATCCTGGGGATGGAGCACTGGGGACTCCCCCATCTTACACCAAGAGAGCCAGGAAAGATTCAGTACCACTTGTCCTCCCCACCAGCGGCCATCTAGTTCCTGAGAGGTGATCCCTGTTGACTAGCTCTGCCCTAGACCAGGCAAGTGCTAGCAAAGACACAGAGTCCCTTCCTCTTCCCAGGGACACTGTGTAGGTAAACCTTGCAGGACTGAACCCCAGCAGGAGTACGGGGAGGCTGAAGCCCTGACTTTATACCGAGAAGAGCAGTAAGGGGGGAGGCCTGAGAATCAAAAAGTGAAAAGTAGATCGCAGAGAGAAAGGAGCTAGAAAAAGGGTTATTTTAAATCTGAGTATGATGTCCTGAGCCTACTCTAAAGTTGTATATGCATGAATCCAACCAGAATCAGCACAGCACAGATTTTGAGCACTTAACTTGAGTTTCAGATTGGCCTATGGGAGAAAGACACAGTGAGATGGACTAGAATAGCACTGTAAAGGCTTTGAAAACAAAATTGACATTGGAACCACAATCCACAGAAAATGGGTAAGGATGTGTGGTATGATCTTAAATGGCTTGACCATCTGCTAAAGTAAACAATCACAAGAACAAAAATCCAGATGATTTTAAAAGGATCCAAAATCTCATAGAGTAATAGTCAAAATATAAAATGTAAAATTACTGGACATGAAAACAATTAGGAAAACCTAAACACTCCTTTAAAAAAAGAAACTCAACAAATGCCAAACCCCAATCCAAATATTACAGATATCAGATAAAGATTTTAATGTGGCTATTATATCTATTAGGGTTACGGTTAGGGTTAAAACTTTTCTAGATTTCCTCATTAGCCCTGTAAAAAACCCTAGCCTCCTGAGACTCTTCAAATACCTTGAGAATTTGATCTATAGCTGTTTGTTTAGTTAATTGCTCTGATATGAAAGGATAATACATTTTTCTAATTTCCCTGGGTGGGCAAAATGCTTACATCCTAGACTAGATCCCTAGGTTAAACTCATAAGGTGCTGGGGAGACTGGCTCACTATCTTCCTTGGTATTTACATGTCAAAAAGATGAAGGCTTAGAAGTTGGAAACATTTCTAGGTTGTAAAAGTTGAGACACACAGGGCTATCTGCCTCCAGGAGAGATGTTATGTACATATCAAAGAGCTGGAGTTTGGATTCAGGCTGTTATGTGTCCAAGAAGACCTCTTTAGGAGGGGGAAAGATAGCTGCCTCCTTCCTCTTTCTAAGCAGAGAAAAATAATTTTCCTTATTTCTCATCTATGGTGTGGCTAGCTACTTATGTAGGGAAATTTCCCATTGGCTCTTGTTGGGTCACCTAGGGATAAGACCGGGAGTAAGAAAGCAATTACACACTTATTATTAAGAAATCTGTCTTTGACAAAGAATGCCTCATTTGCACGTTTAGGATAAAATTAACAAAGATAAATATTAACAACTCCACAGTAACTGTGGCCCCAAAAGTATGGGCAAGCACGCTTGGAATGAATGGAGAAGTTCTCAGCAAAGAAATAGAAGCTACAAAAGAATAACCAAATGACTTAAAAGAAGGGAGAAAATGTAACATGAGGGAAATAAAAAAGAGCAAAGGCAAGAAGGAAACCAATAATAAACTTGGAGACATAAATATAAATATATCAATACTTACGTTAAATGTTAATGGTCTTAAAAACACCAGTTAAAAGATAGAAATTGTAAAATTGGATTAAAATAAGAACAAGACCCGACTATATGTTATCTACAGAAAGGCCACAGGAAACATAATGATCTAGATATATTAAAAAGGAAAGGATGGAAAAAGATAAATGATACAAACACTATTAAAAACATGATTGCCACACAAAGCCAACTTCCAATCAACAAAAATTACTATAAAATTTTAAAAAATATAAATATATTAAAACAATAATACATTGCAACTAAGTGAGGTATATCCCAAGCAATGCAGGCTGGTTCAACAGTTGAAAATTAATTAATGTGACTCACCATATTAACAGGCTTAAAAAGAAAACCCACACAATCATATCAATCGAAGCAGAAAAAATTTGACAAAATTTAACATTCTTTCAAGATAAAAAAATAAAATAGAAAAAACCCCCAGCAAATTAGTAATAGAAGGAAACTTCCTCATTTGATAAAGGCCATCTATAGAAACATCTACAGGTAACGTCATTCTTAATGGTAAGATATTGAATGCTTTTACCCTAAGATCAGGAATAAGACGAGGGTAACTGCTCTCATCACTCTTACTCAATATCATGGTGGAGGTTCTAACCAGTTCAAAAAGGCAAGAGAAAGACATAAAAAACATTCAGATTGGAAAGAAAGCAATAAAACTATCTCTATTCACAGACAGCATGATTGTCCACACAGGAAATCCCAAGAAATACAAACACACACATACACGCACATATACACACAACTCTTAGAACTAACAAATGAATTTAACAAGATCATAAGATACATATCAGTTCATAAAAGCCAATTGCAGTTCTATATCCACTAGCAATGAAAATTTGGAAACCAAAATTTAAAAAAAATTATATTTACAATAGCTCAGAAAACTAAATACTTAGGTATAAATTAAGAAAATATGTTTAGAAATTGGATCATTTGTAGAGACATGGTTGAATCCAGAGACTGTCATACAGAGTGAAGTAAGTCAGAAAGAGAAAAACAAATATCATATATTAACGCATATATGTGGAACCTAGAAAAATGGTACAGATGAACCGGTTTGCAGGGCAAAAATAGAGACACAGATGTAGAGAACAAACGTATGGGCAGCAAGGGGGGAAAGCGGCAGTTGGGGGTGGGGGTGGGGGTGGGATGAATTGGGAGATTGGGATTGACA
Organism: Kogia breviceps; assembly: GCF_026419965.1. Taxonomy (NCBI): domain Eukaryota; kingdom Metazoa; phylum Chordata; class Mammalia; order Artiodactyla; family Physeteridae; genus Kogia; species Kogia breviceps. The sequence goes on along the minus strand of NC_081321.1, from coordinate 66,768,409 downwards.
TGTATATACTAATATGTATAAAATGGATAACTAATAAGAACCTGCTGTATAAAAAAATAAATTAAAAAAAAGAAAATATGTTCAGAATCTGCATACTAAAAAGTATAAAATGTCAGTGAAACATATCAAAAAAGACCTAAATAAATGGAAAGACATACAAAGTTCATGAATTGGACAATTCAGTATAGTCCAGATATCAATTTTTCTCAAATCGATCTATAGATTTAATACAATCCCAATCAGAATCCATACAGGATTTATTTTAACTATAGAAAAGCTCATTCTAAAATATATATGGAAAAGTAAAGGAACAGAATATCCACAATGATTTTTGAAAAGTGGAGCGATTTTGAAAATAGTGGACACTATTCAACTCTAAGACATTCTATAAAGTATCAAGACAGAATAGTATTGGTGAAAAGATAAACACACAGATCAATAAAACAAGAGATACTCTAGAAATAGACCCACTCAAATATAGTCAGCTAATTTTTTACAAAGGTGCAAAAGCAATTCAATGGAGAAAGTCCAGTCTCTGCAACAAATAACATATGGAAGCATTGGCATCCAATTAAAAAAATTAAAAAAAAAATCCTCAACCTATATCTTGTACTATATACAAAAAAAACCCTCAAAATGTAAATGTAAATTGATATAAAATGTAAAACAATAAAACTAAATGTAAAACTATAAAATTTTAGGTGAAAACAAAGAAGTAAGTATGACCTTGGGTTAGGAAAGAGTTCTTTAGTAAATATCATCATCTATAACAGAAAAAAATGCTGAATTAGACTTCATCAATATGAAACACACTTTTTCTCTATTAAGAGCACTTTTAAGAGAATAAAAAGACCAGTCACAGACAGGAAAAAAATACATATTTGTAAACTGCATATCAAACAAAGGACTTGTATCCAGAATACCTTAAAAACTCTCAAAACTGAACAATAAGAAAAACAACCCAATTTTTCAAAAGACGGGAAGAAGATTTTAATGCCAAAGGAGATACACTGATGGCAAATAAACACAAGGAAAGGTTTCCAACATTTTAGTCATTACAGATAATCAAATTAAAAGCACAATGAGATACCTTTACACATCTATTAGAATGATTTAAATAAAGAACAATGGCAATTCTGAGTACTAATGAAGATGGGAAGAAACAGGAGTCCTCAGACACTATGGGTGGGAATATAAAATGGCACAGCTGCTCTAGATAACAGTTTGGCAGTTTCTTATAAGACTAAACATACACTTAACATGTAACCCAGCAAACTCACTACAGGCATTTATCCTACAGAAATGAAAACTAATTTTTGCAGAAAAACCTGAACTTGAATGTATATGGCAGCATTATTTATAACTGCCTCAAACTAGAAGCACTTAAAATATCCTCTAATAGGTAAAGGAAACATAAATGGGTTAGTACATCCACCCAGTGGAATACTGCACAGCAACATAAAAGGACAAATAGGGCTTCCCTGGTGGCGCAGTGGTTGAGAGTCCACCTGCCGATGCAGGTGACACGGGCTCGTGCCCCGGTCCGGGAAGATCCCACGTGCCGCGGAGCGGCTGGGCCCGTGAGCCATGGCCGCTGAGCCTGCGCGTCCAGAGCCTGTGCTCCGCAACAGGGAGAGGCCACAACAGTGAGAGGCCCATGTACCGCAAAAAAAAAAAAAAAAAAAAAAAAGGACAAATAATCGACATACACACAACTTGAATGGATCTCAAATGCACTTTCCTAAATAAAATAGCCCAGTCTCCGAAGGTTACATACTGTATTACTCCATTTATATGAGATTCTAGAGAATGCAAAAACATAGGAACAAAAAAAAATTAGTGGTTCCCAGGGGTTAGGGGTGGGGAAGGTCAGAATAAAAAGGTGACATTATGGGGAAATTCTTTAGCAGTGTGAAAATTTTTCTGTATCCTGGTTGTTGGTGATGGTTACAAGAATCTATTGTACAATAAAAAGGAGGATTTTACTCTATTTTAAGGTAAAAAAAAAAATGAAAACATTTTAAAATACTCTTCTGGGGACTTTGTGTAATTTACATTGGAAGAAAATTCTCAGGATTTAAGAGTACAATAAAATGTTTAAATCACACACCCAGTAAAGACTATATATAAACCTGGTTATCAAAAGGCACAAATCAAGAAGCTAGAAGCAATCAAGTAGCAAGGATCAAGAAGCAAATGTATATAGTCTCTCCCATAAATTACAAATATATGTAAGTGCTTAAAATTCCTCTCTACCACTCAGGCAGGAATCAGGGGAATTTGGAGAAAAGGAAAATCCACAGGAGAGAAAGTGAGGTGAGAGAAATACCAGAGTGACCAACCGAGCCTATGCTTCAAAGGAAGGGTCTGGAAATTGTCCAAGTGGAATGACTTAACCTCAATATTGGCAACCTCAATATTGACTTCAGCTCAGTTCTGTCCCTAAACACTACCTGGAATAAAAGACCAATAGTCAATACCTCTTCAATGGCACCTGCAGAAATCCTGTGACCTGCAACATTTATCACGTCATCAACTCGAGACATAACATATATGTAACCTTCTTCATCCATGTAACCAGCATCCATGGTGTCATAGTATCCCTGAAAATAAGAATAAATAATGTCTGATTAGCATGTAGTATTAGGTCATGTAATCATTTTTAAGCTTGGTAAAATATAAAATGTGATAGAAATAGGTTTACTGTATTCATTTGAATTTTTTTCATAACTAGCCTATGGGATTAAATTATTTTTGATTTTGAAAGCCTACCAGAATCTCTCTGCTCCCCTAACAGCCAGGAATAAAACTGTTCTTATATATGTTCACGTTAAGTGTTTGAACTGAGAGTTGTAAAGCTTATGAACCCAATTTCTTCCTTCTAATGCAGAAGTAATAGCTCAATATTTCCAGTATACTTTGGTATTGCAAAGTAGTTCTTTGATAGATTTCTTCTTTAATTGTGTTAATTTTTAAAAGCATTAAAGCTCTCTATGAATAATTACAAAATAGACCACTAGTTTGCTAACATAGATATGGACTGCACTGGAGCTTCAGTGATATATAGTTAAATAGTAAGTATAAAATTTAATTTTTAATCGACTCAAGAGTAGCAGTACATCTTCACTGGTCCAGATATCACAATAGAATGAAAAATCAAGAAGAATAAGAAGTAGAAGGAAATAAATATTACTTCCCCTAGTGCTTCTGAGTTACATTAATACCTGTGTTACAAGCATGGGCTTCAGGACAAATCCAGGTGAGTCACTATTTGTGTTTCTAAATCTTCCTAAGACTCAGTATGCTCATCTATTAAATAGGGTACTGGACCATACCTTATAAGGCTGTGGGAAGCATACATGAGATGGGGCATATAAAGAGGGCAGACTCTGGCACATCATGAGCCCTAAATAATTGGCAGCTCTTACTGCAATTACTATCGGAGAGTAAAGTTAAGACATGGGCTCTGGAGCCAGAATATATGGGTCCAAATGTCAGCTCTGTTACTTCTAAACTGTGAGCAAGTCATAGAACCCTTCTGCGCTGTTTTTAAGTCCTTAGATGAAAGGGTTGAGGTCAGGGTAACAAGACAGAGTATAGATTCACTACATATAGTTTAATCATAAACTATGGTTTATGGGGCTTTGAAGTAGCTTTCAGTGTTAAAGGTGGTCATGTTGAAAACCACATGCACATATTATGAACCACTGTCAGGTTGTAATGAATCACACCAGTGCTCTGGTGATTTGACTGTGGCCCATCAGGCAGATAGATTGGGCTGATTGGAGTCAACTCCACTGACGAATCTTCTCCGCCACAGTCCCTGGGGGCATGTTTAATCTTGGCTACTGAGGTCATTTAACCCTGATATGTCTTTCTAAAGGAAGCTATTTTAATTCTTGTCATTTGTCTAGTTGATTAGGTTAGCTGTCCTTCACTCACAAATGATAAAGATAGAATGCTAAATAGACTCACCTTTTTTAAAAATGAAATTCTAATCATTCATTCTTTTTTACCCAGTGTATAATGAGGACCAGGTATCTCTCTCAGGGAAAGAAATAGAAGCGAAGAAACAGCAGAAAGATGATAGTGGGACCCTTTCGCGTATTATCAATTATGTGCTGTTATAAACACAAACCACAGAGTAATAGGTAAATGATAAAACAGAACACAGAAAGATACTTTTTGTTATCCAGAGCACTGGAGGTTAGGCGTTGAGAACACTGTCTCTATCCTGTATCTGTATTATAAAATAAAGAACTCAGAGGACACTCAGGAAAGAATGTCACTAATAGCTAAAGGGATTAAAAAAAATTCAACTTCTGGCAAGCAGAACAAATTTTGCTCACATAACCGGGGGAGAGGAGGTAAAGAGGTCCTAATGACAGTGTCCAGTTCTGATCAGATGTTCTCAGTCTGTGCAGAGGAATCCAATGTGAGAAATCATACAGAAAGTCCCCCAGAAATTTTAATTTAACAAAACCTTTCTTGATATGAAAGGCTGTTAAACTTCAGAAAAAGCTGCTAAGAGAAACAGAGAAATTTATATGTCCAGAGATTGATAAAAAATATTAAAATGACTTGTTTAGACACTTGAGGTTTGGGCATTCTTATCCCTGAGATCTGGAAACTGGTCCAAATAACCTTTAAAGTTGCTTTGTGATCCATGATTCTAAAAGCCAGCCACTCAACTTAATAGGCAAGAACTAGAGAGAAGTGTGTAAGATGATTAAAAAAAAAAGTACAATAAAGTTCTTACAGGAAATTTTTCAAAGTATAAATGCCTGAATGCCTCCTGATTCTTCCAGAGTCCTGAAAAAGCTCCAGGTGGTAATGGCAACCTTATATAAAAACAGAGCAGTGAGAATTATGATGAAAGTGGTAATAAAGACAGATTGATTAGAACTAACAGTTTTTCACTGTGATGGACAATTACAATTCAAATCCCACATTGAATTGTAACCCCTAAATGCACTGGACAGATCAAGTCTAACTGAGGCTGACGTAGTTGACCATGACATAGCAAAGTCACGAAGGGATGACTGTGGTTTCCGGGAAGGGCACAAAAGGCACACATATTTGGCATTCAAATAGTTATTAGTATCAATCATTGTTTCAGTAAGAAGCATAACGTCTGCCAAAAGGAACCAAAAATGCACCACTGAATTACTTTTTGAGAGAAATATCCTTCCACCATAGGCAAATAAATCTAGTTTTTTGAAGTATCAAGGTACCAACTGCCACCTTTGCCAGTCTCTTTGTGATAAGATGTTCCAATTAAACATCCCACAAACAGTCTTTATCTTCACAATGTGCCTCCCCACTCTGAGAATTCCCTCTCATCTCACTCTTCTCTCTTCTGTTCTTTCTTTTCATGAGCATCCAGACCTATGAGATTTCTCACCCCTATGAACACATGAAGATAGGTGAGTGTATAAAGTTGAAGGTAGCATATATCTGTTCTTTTCCATCAATTTCCTCTTATATTTCTTTCATTCCTCCGTAGTATGAAACACGTGTTATACACACAACAAGGGCTTAATCTTTATCTATCATCCATCTGTCTATATATCTATCTTTATATAAACAAATGAATTCTCATATCGGTTCCCTGTAGGAAGTATTACCTAAAGAAAATAACTGCTCAGTGTATTTTCAGGAAACTTTTTAGATGCTTTATAGTTTGGAAATTTAGGTACTGTAAAACATAAAGATTTTCAAAACCCTACCCTCCTGTACTCACAAAAATCATCAGTGAAGTGGTGACTTCACAGTGCAGATGTGAGAAAATGGAAAATGAAGTAGACATGGTTACCGCCAACATGAGGCAGCATCACACACCTTCTACCCCAATATTAGACTTTTGAGGAACTGAACTGTATTCTCACCTTCTGTCAGGCAGAAAATGCTGTTACCAATGGGATCAGCTGCCCAGCTGGGATTGCTCATTTCCTCTATGTCTGGCCTACCCATAGGTCCTCCCTTGCTAGGTCTCCTTTTTGTAATATTTTCAGATGGAGGAAAAAAGGTTTCTGGACCTCCCGTAATTTCATAGAATGCATGCGAGAGTATTTTGTAACCTGAAAAAAAAAACCAAAACTACAGAGATGCTGCTATATTGTTGCTGTTGCTGTTGTTACTGTTACTGTTCATCACTAACCCTGCAGGAAGGCAGCAAGCTGAAGCAGATGATCCCTTCAGGTCCTTTTACCTGATGTTTCTATGTTAATCTTTCGAATGAACCTTGTATATAATTTCACTTTATCTGTTTGTTTTGTTAATATTTTTATAACAAGTATAAAAATCATCATTAAACATTGAAATACAACGTGAATATGGAAACCACTAAAAATCATTTATTTAGCAGCATTTACAGGATGCTGAGGGTAAACAAATGAAGAGGACGCCAAGAAGAAATGACAAATCAAAGCCAACATGGGCCACAAGAGGAAACATTAATGAGTGAAGCCTACTATACTCAAAATATACAACTAGAACAATAAACCTGACAGAGATGCATTCCACTTGCATAGTAAGTAAGAAATAATTTTCAGTTGTTCCCCAAAAATGCCCCACAATATATAGTACTTTCTGTGTTTCATGGGGATATTCTTTTAACAGACGCTTGGGTATAAGAAAATACCTCCCTACAATAAGAATAAAAAGGCAACTGTGATAATAAATGGCAAGTAACATTCAGGCTGTACTGGGGACAACAGAGAGTGGTGCGGTCTGAGATAAATTTGAATGTACACACCAGGTCGAGTGACAGCAGTTGTTGCTTAGTTCCACAGATACACAGACACACAGATATCCCGATCCAAATCCGTAAACACAAAACACTGCCCATACAAAGAACAATGCATATAGAAGGGTATATTGTTAAAGAAGTGTCTCATCCGTTTTTATCTACCCCAAATCTAAGATTTGGGTTCACCAGCAACCACGCACTGCCTCTTCACAATAGAGACTTCTGAGTGTTTGCAATAATAATCCAAATGAGTTAGTACTTAGTGTATCGAATGTGAGCTGAGTTTCCTGGTGGTTGAGAATGTACCTAATTCAGCGTGTGCACGTGAGACCGAGAGTTTAGCATTTTCTGGTAAGGGTGTTACTGGAGAGAAAAGGAAATCTTACACTTCCCAGAAGTTGGTTAAGTTTGCAATCTCCATTCTTAAAAGAAGATGGTCTGATAATCTGTGTTTTCTCTTACTTCCTGAAAAAAATTTGGTACTAGCAATTAGTAACATATAGATTATATTCTTATGATTAATTAAAGCCTAGAGGATTACAAGTAGAGGTAGCCATCCTCCAAAATAAATAAACACATAAATAATAAGCTTTAAGGACACCCGCTTTCTCAGCTGTTGCACAAAACTTTAAATATCTGCATAAATTTTCTGAAGAACAGGGACAGTAGGGAGTTTTATATCATCTGTGAGAAAGGTCTGCATTAAGTCTGGATATACCTACAGACCTTGGGAATTAAGTATAACATAGCAAGGGTATATCCAGGAAGAGATTACAGAATAGGAAGGAGAAATCCAAGGCCAAACACAGTATTAAAGAGGGACCAAGGAAAAAAAGACCATGAAGAAGAATAACCAAATCACAACTGTAAGAGAACCAGGAGAGTGAGGGGCCTCCAGAGCAGAGTTTTAATAATGACTGAGCATTCAGCAAGGTGAAGTGAAGTGCAAATTTTGTTTGAAAGTGGATTCAACAGAGGTCATGGAACTTAGTGACTGAGATGCTGTGAATCTCCCCCAGGATCGCCATTTCAGCAGAGTGGAGCCGAAAGAACGGGAGTGATCAAGGAGTAAGCAGGAAAATAAGTGCAGGCAGTAAGGTTAGACTATACTTTTTAAAAGTTTGCAGGTGACTGGAAGGAGAGATGTAAGTCAGGGTTTAATGCAGAGAGGCAGGCAGGCTGATTTAGGATGGGGAAGAGTTGGGCAGAGCAGCCAATGGAGAGAGGGTAGAGATTTGAGTTACAGAAGAAAACACCAGAAGAACTATTTGATCATCTAATTTATTTATTCATGCATGGATGCACGCATTAACTTATGCATTTTCTTTATTCAGTCAAGTATTTGTTGAGTGCTTGGTATTCCTAAATCACTGTGTTAGACATTAATGGAAAGAATATATAAACTATTATCTGAGATGTGTGGAGATCCTGGAATATTGTGTATTTACAAGAAATTTAGTAATTTTTAGAATACATATAGGGAGAAAGACTGTAATGAATGACGTCTATTCCATTAAATTAATGACATAACATCAAAATGTAAACATTTAAGATATTTGTCAGGCAAACGGTTACAGCATTTGTAAACCATTTGTCAGGCAAACGGTTTACAGCAGATGGTTAAATCCTATACTGCCAGGAACTCTTGGAAGGGAAGCTTTCATCACCAGCCAAGGTATGGACCTGCTGCAAATGGCATACGTGTCTGGTCCCAAGTCATTTCTGAGATGCCCCTAGAAAACTTCTTCATTATCCCCAAGTCTAACTGAGGAACAGGCTGGAAAGCAAGATATGAAATTACAATTGGTAATCAGTAGGATAAAATAAGAGAATGCTATCCATTGTTCACTAATAAAGTCTGGTGTTTAAAAATTCAGATGTTATTACAATATTGAAAAGAGACTCTAAAGAAGGTACCTTGGAAAATGCCATTTTTTGGTCCTAAAGAAAAGCAGAAAAGAAAAGGGAGTTCCAGAATTGGAAGTGTGTACATATATATATATATATATATATATATATATATAGTTGCTTTATATATATATATTATTGCTTTATATATATATTATTGCTTTATATATATATATATATATGTACTTCATATATATATGAAGTAAAACATGTGAGAAGAGAAGCAATAATCTCCAGAAAGAAGTTAGGTGTATATGAACTAGAGCAGAATTTTTTTTGCAGTATTTGAAATTCACGCTTTTCTTGTTGCTAACCTAATGATTCTATATTAAATGCAGGTTTTCCTTCTGGAATAGTGAGTGCGCTGGGGCTCTATTTCTAAAGTTCCAGAAAAAATACTTTCTTTCCTGTTGTTACAATAACATAAACATTCATTGGACTGGTAGAAGGAAGGAAATTTTCTGAAAATACTAAGAAATATGTCAGGAAATGCCTATCCTCATCCTTCAAATACAAGATCACATGTTACCACCCTGTGATACCTTTCCCAACTCTTCCCAAACAGAGTGAAAAGGTGAGTTTTGTTACAAACTATCCAATTGTGAATGAGGAGTTTCTCTTAGAGAAAATCCTTTCCAAAGAGAACATTCTTAAGCAGTAAGAGAAATAACTGAGGCAGCAGTAATGTGTGTATGTGTGTATGTGTGTGTGTGTGTGTGTGTGTGTGTGTGTGTGTGTGTGTGTGTGTGTTGAGGGGGAGGTATCATAGAGAAATCCTTAAACAGCTAATGAAGGAAGAGAATGTCCATCACTGTAGAAGGTAAACATCCCTGACCAATCTGAAATAAATAAAACTCCTAGACGCCTCCAATCCCAGATAAAGGACTGTCTGTACTCACTGCTCCATCAGGAATCCCCATTTGCAACACAAATACTGTAAATTGAAGACAAAACTCCTGTTCCCTAGAGAATTCTGGAGTTAGATCCCAACTTTGCACTCCCAGTATTTTCTACAAGGTCTTTAGGCTTTACTTGTGATTTTTCTATGAAGCTACTTTTCATCTCCCCAGAAGAGACTGATTAGGCCATAATTTCTTTCTCTCTGGGCAAACAACTGGGTTAGAAGTGTGAGTTCTAGCTGTGTAACTACTAATGATGTTCAGATTCCCATGTCAAAAATGAGATAACATCTGTCCCACTGACTACCTCACAGTGTTGTTGTAAGACTAATAAAAGATCATACTAAAATCTGCATAGGAGATTTAGAAAGGAATGGGATTACAATTACACGCCATCCTTGGTTTATTCAAAGGATACACTGGTGAAGGAAAGCGGTACTGATCCTCTCCCAAACAGTGGCACAGTAAGTGACCAAATCATTCCTGCAAAACTATAAGGATGTGAACAAACATCATTAAGGACCAAGTGTTCCATATCGGGAGGTTGAGAAATCGGCAGGCACCAGAGTGAAAGCCACTTAGACAAGGCCATCCAGCTCCCTGGCATCACATCACTACCTGCAGGGCACAGGCCAGTGGGACACAGCAGGAGGCAGACAAGCTGCACTTCCAATAGCAACAACAGTGTCTGGTCAGAGAAAAAGGTGTGCCCACGAATCAGGAAGAGTCAGAGACCTATGGCTTTAATAACAGTGAGCGCTGTGGTACTGAGGAAGGCATGGCAGTTAACCTTTTCTCTCATGCCCTGCACGGTGTTGCCTGGAAATTACTGACTCATATTTCTGCACTTTGAAGCTCTGGTTGCAATTACAGAATCACCTTCTAAAATTCATGAATATTTTGTATTCATAGCAATTCAGGTATCATAACTTTCCCACAAAATTAACTGACTGGAGTAAGTTTCAAAATCAAAAGAATTTTCTACCATGCAGGCATGCAGTTTTCTCTTCTACTAGAAAGATAAATCCTTTGAAAGCAAGTAATCTACAAGAACTGCAAGATTCATGTTTATTACATCCTACAGTCTACAGTAGTTTAGGAATCACTTAAATGTCTACCTTCTAGTTTAGGGATCCCCAGAGGACTAAAACAGAGATTTCTAGAAAGGCTTAACAAAGGAGTTAAAAGAGCTGAAGTAGATCAAGAGGTTTTTTTCAAAATTACCACATATCATTATTTCTGGTTTGGGGATGAGTCATCTTAATATGATAAAATGAATCATTATGCTTAGTACCTTGCAAAACTTAGAAATATGATTATAGCTTCAGATTTTAAAGAAACTGCCAGAGAAAGATAATCTCAAATGTTATTTACACTATTTATAACAGATTTTACAGTGAAACAAGAAGCTATAACTGTATTTACAAAAAACAAATTTGGGATTAAAACAGTGAGATGTAATTTTTTTACTGACCTACTTTAATGTAGTTTGAACCCCATACATCTCAAATATTCTACGCAGCTTTTTCCCTCTATTCTTTCTAATCACTACAGGTATAACTAGTGAACATAAGTAGCATTAGGGAATATTTTTCTTTCAAAGAATATTCCACTTAATTATTATACAAGTAATAAGGAAAAGCATGGGCACGAATAATGGAGAAGAATGGACACCTATCTCTGGCTGGTGGTCTCTCCCCATGGTAGCTTTTAATGCCAGCTCCGTTTTAAGCCTCTTAGGGACCGAGTCATTCTTATTATTGATGGTCTCACCTCATATCCATGCAAAGATAGTATAATATAGGAATACACCATATAAACTAGAACTTTTTCTTTAAAAGAAAAGGTTATATTTTTGCTTTTGAAATCATATGGCAAGAAGCCACACCTAGAGTTTACCATTGGTTATTATTTCTTAGCAATCGCTGTACATACTCAGGAATCATGGGAAGTAAGAAAATACAACCTAAAAATTGTTTTCAAATAAAATGAAAAATTTATGAAGACTAAATTGACAGTGAAGTTGTTATGATGTTAAAGTTTATAGATTTTCAATTAAATATATATTCATTTTGATTATAAATTTTTCAAGTTTCTTAAACATTAGAATTTCAGATATTTTGTGAACCCTGGAAACCATATATAATCTCTCATCAAACACCTTTAAAAGTCCACCAAGTGGTTCTGGGGACTCAGGTAGCTGGTCCCTGGAAAGGCCCCTGCTTTTCAGATCACAGACCTTTAGAATGTGGTCTACATGGAAAAAATTATTCTCTTCTCAAATTACACACTGCTTTTTTAAACCACGGTAATTTTTAAGGCAAGAAGGTGTGCTTTTTCCTTTCCCTTAATTCAGTTAAACATGTATCTATTATGAGCTCTTAAAAAGCATTCATCAGCCATTTTCCATTCTGGATGAATGATGTGTGTCCCTTCAAATACAGAATAGCTATAGACGGATACAAGCAAGTCTTCTTGATTAAATGCAAAAACATCATATGCATACTGCAAGCAGCTATTGGGATGCATGAAAAATTTTCTGGTCAATGAGTTAGACTGGAATGGCTACTGGAGATGAGGGTTTCAAAAGGAAATCCTTGACCTCACAGATAAAAATGAGTTCCTGAAATAAGGTTTCAAGACTGTTCTATTACAAAAAGAGAGATCTTGGTGGTAACTTTTTTTCCTCATTAGTTCTACCTTACTTTTTGAATATAATTAGATATAATATATATAATATTTTCAAATACTTAGTTTCACTATTAACTTAAGGGATGAATCAAAGTCCACTGCATGTCATAATATATTATATCATCAAATAATTTAAATGAAATCTCAGAATCCGAGATCTGTACAATAACATTCCCTGTTTAGGAATAGAGAGGGAAGAAAATCTTTCTGAATTGGCGACAACCTAAAGCATAGAATGTTTTAAGGCAATAAATAGTTCTGTTATTTTCAAGTACTTGAAGCAACACTAATGGCTATGAAAAAAAAATTATAGTTTATGTGCTTTATTATTTCTGAATGGATGTGTGGTGAGGCCACTGATAGAGTGACAGGATGCATGACAGGTTTAAAACTCTACTGGCATCAAATGTCACCTTTGGGATTTTGCAAACATTGCTTTATGAAATAGATAACTCACTTAAGAGTTAGGGGTTATATAAAAATGTAAGCTGCTAGAGTGCTTTTAAAAGCTGTCACAGGGCTTCCCTGGTGGCACAGTGGTTGAGAATCCGCCTGCCGATGCAGGGGACACGGGTTCGTGCCCCGGTCTGGGAAGATCCCACGTGCCGCAGAGCGGCTGGGCCCGTGAGCCATGGCCGCTGAGCCTGCGCGTCCGGAGCCTGTGCTCCGCAATGGGAGAGGCCACAACAGTGAGAGGCCCGCATACTGCAAAAACAAAAACAAAAAAAACAAAAAATAAAAAAAATAAAAGCTGTCACAAACCATGTGCTTCCCTAAGCTAGTTAAGCTTCCATCCACAATCTTGTTCAGATTAAGCATTTAGCAAGCCTTCCTCTTGTCCCCAAGAATTTTCCCCCTCACAGGTAAGATTTCAATCAGCTCTATGTTATACGGATTCTGATTCAGAAAAATATGAATAGAAATGGTATATTCAGTATTAATTTTTCCATTTGCCAGCAACGTCTTAAATTTAAATTAAAAAAAGTAACAAAGTGTTCACATGTTTACTGATAACAAAAAAATCTGAGAAGAAATATACATAAAGTGCATCTCCTCTATTAGCCTTTTATAAGGTTAAAGTATCCCTACTTGAAAAAAATACATTACTTTTAAAATAACTATTTTTCATTTAATTTTCAAAGACCTTAAAATGTTTTATTAACCTGAGAAAAATCTTATACCAATCTGAGAATGCCAAGTAATAAGAATTCTTTTAAATAAATAGGAAAATAAAACTTTTTTAAAACCACATGCAATGTTCTTCATTCATAACAGCTCATTCTGGCAAATTCCACTACTTCAGGCGTAACAGTAGAGATGCCAATATCATGCTAATCAGAAGCAATAAAGCTACCTGTATCAATTATTAAAATGTCACATACTGTGTGTCTCCAGATTAATCAACTTTCAATTCAGCTTCTGCTAGCTTAACAATTTTAAAGTACTGATTTAATGAAAGTACGTTTGAATACTTTTACTACAAATTTTAGCACTTTGTCTATCAAATGAACAATGATAAAAACTGCTAGCAAGAAATTGTGGTACTTGATGAGTCAGGGATTATATATTGTACTACTATCTAACCCAGTAATTACACTTTTAGAAATTTATTCAGTACTGTTGTCATTATCAGAAAAGAAGAAAAGACAACACAAAAATGATGTTCAATACTGCATTATTTATAATCATAAATATTCAAAAAAGACTAAGAGGCCTAGAAAGGGAATAAACATTTTTAAAAGGCAGAGTAAAATTTAAAATGCTTGTGAGACAGGGTTAAGGAAAAACAGGAATACATGAGAATAAACCAAGTTGTTCCAACAACCTAAAATGCATTTCAAAAAGTGGAAAGTCATATATATTACAAAATTAACACTGTATTACTGAAGGGTCAGAGTACAGCAACTTTATTTACTTCTTTATATTTTTGGTACGTAAGTTACTTTTATCATCTATGCATTACTCATATAATCAGAAATATTTTTTAAAAGATACAAGATTTATCTTTGTACAAGTCCTATCTAAATTGGTTCTACTTTATGGGGCTTCCATGTTAAAATAACAACAGCTGGCATTGAATATTCTCAAACAGTTTACAAGCTTTTTCTGGAACCTCTTCACTAGTAATATCATTGCAACCACTCTTATTTTTTTCTTAATTTTACATACCAATTCTTGCTCTTTTAAATAGTAGCACTGCAAATTTTGCTTACTTTACCACAATGTTTCCTAAACACCGAGCCTTCAGTTTTTGCATGTTGTCATCCAAAATCATAACTGAAAAGTAAAATATTTTAAAAAATAAATAAGTAAATAATTGAATAAAAACACATAAACTTAAGGCTTAAATGTTTCCGAATTTTCTATATTAAGCTTCCCCAAACTCTAGCTTTAAAAAGGCATCCTTTAATTCCTGAGACCACAAACATACATAAATAAGCTAAAATGAAAATTTAAAGTGTACATGTTTTTAATTTTTAATTAGATAATGAATTTTTGCTCAGAATCACCCTTAAATAAAGATATAGTATTTCAAATACACTGGTAATTTTAAAATCTACGTTTATGTCCATTCAAACATACCCCTCCATTCTGTCAAAAATATTAAAAATATGTTCAGCTTTTCAAAAATTAAAGGATACAAAGTGTTAAAACACAGACAAAACATATTTCAAGCAATAAAAATAAAGAATTTAAAAGCCTGGCAAACTCCTTTTTCTGATTTAAGGCTTAATATCCACTTATGAGCTTTAAGGTCAATTTAACCTTCCCAAATATTATCCCAATGTGTTCTATGCTACACTGTTAAAATCCTGAAGAATTCCAAGAGACCAAAGCTTGTATCCACATGCAGTAATCTTCAGTACAAACTAGAGTAAGGATATATCATCATGTTTTAAGCGTTAATAGATCCTTTATGTGGCTTCATCCATCCAGGTTATGCTACTGAAAAATGCTATAAGAATAGAAGAACATTATCTCCAGAAAAAGTTAATTGCTCCTGTGTGTTCCCAGAGCACTTTGTTTCAAAATTCTATTCTGACAATTATTAGGGGTATAGGTGTCTGTCCCTCACTAGATGTGAGTTCATTAAGGGTGAAGCCATGATAATTCATCTCTGTCTCCCCAAATCCCAGTACAGTGGCCAATTTACTGTGTGTCCTAGAACACATTCTTGCTCTATTACCCCTCCCATTTCCCTACCTAAAAAGTGGAAAAAATTCCCTTCTCATAATGTTGTACAATAATTACTTGAAAAAAAATACAGTGATAACCTTGCATAAGATACTCAATGAATTTGAAATTAAGTATTACATTACATTGAATGTTTTTCACACAAAAATGATTTTCTTTCCTTTCCCAAAAGGATATGGCTTTTAAAAATTATAACATTAAATGTTACATTATACTTTTGAATCTCTGAATAACCATAAAAATCATGCGTCATAAAGTCTTTATTTCCTTGGTTATAAATACTTTAGTTCTAGCATTTAAGCTGTGCTGTCTGTAAGCCAATGGCTTTCAGACAATGAGAAACATCTGTACTGAAATTCCATGAGGCATCAAAGCTTTAACTCTTTCTTACAGCTGGATATGAAAATGGTACTGAAACACTGAAAGGGAACGTAGTTAACATCTCCCACAGTCATCAGCCCCTAAAAATGGTTCAACACAAAAGCAATTTTTCTAATAAAAGGAGTAGGGATGACAGAACTGTTCAAAGGGAAGATTTCATAAAGCTGCGTTCACCCTTCCATGCCTGGAGAAGTCACTGACTTCACAGAGTATCTATTTTTGCCCTTAAAAAAAAATCTTTTAATAAATATATCTGCTAGAGTAAACCAAATGATCCTTAACCAGTCATTGTCCTAGAAGGAAAATGTAATATTTTTACATTAGAGAAGCAAAAACACATCTCTAAATTTTGTAATTTACATGCAAATACAAACTGTATGCAGGAATTATATTCTGTTCCTAGGTGCTGGGTTTCAGCTAAATTGTGTGACTTTATGCAAATAACGTAACTTCTGTACCTCATTTTCCTTGTCTGTAAAAATGAATGTGTAAGACTAAATCAAGTCAGCCCCTCTGGCTTCTCTGAAATATTAATGACACTACGAGCTAAGACTTAGTTTAGTCTTTCTACCAGCAGGTGCTATGTTAGTGCTTCTCTGTGTTCCATCAGCAACCCTATGAAGCATATAGCATTATTATTCCCATTTAGAAATAAGGAAGTTGAATGTTTGACTTGTGTAAGAATGTATAACTTAAACAAGTCACCTTGTATAAGACATATAACTAGGAGGTGAAATCCAGGGCATTATTGAACTATTATAATCACAACCAATAATTTAAAAACAAATATGGAAAAGATAGTGTTTCTCATTGTCACATAGTGCCAGCAAGGATGAAATTATTTTTCTTTTTAGAATCGTTACTCTTTATATTCAATTTTTTAGCCAACAAGGTTCAAAAGCTTTATCATCACTTCTAAATTAAAAGATAGCATATATAATGGGAAAAACTGCAGCTTTTATAACAGAAACAAACAAACAAAATAAAACATAGTGGTTTGCATTGTCTTCAGGACCTAATGAGCTGTGTTACCTTAGGAAAGTTATTTAGTCTCTCTGGGCACCAGCTAACTCATCTCTCAAATGGGAATAATATTGGTAAATTAAATATACCTTAGCATTAGTTGAAAAGATATATGCAAAGTACTTGGCGCCTAGCATGTATTCCATAAGTGTTAATCTCGCATACATATGCTTAACCTGCCTTACATTATGACAATCATTTTAATACAAGGCATTCACTCAATCAAACACTTATTAAGCACCTAGTATGTTTCAAGCAATATGATTCACACTAAATACAGAAAAATACCAAATTGATTAATATTACATATTTCAAGTAATCAGGGTAATTTCTCACCATTGTATCCTGGAACACTTTTTCCTGCTTGCCCTGGAGGAGGTGTTTTAGAATTACCTAATCCAATGCATGATGCTGTAATTGGGGAACCAGTCTCTGGAGAAATAAATATTATTTATAATTTATTATTTCAACTTGAGATCATGATGTTTCTTCAGTGCCTGCACTGCCCCCTCCCTCCACAGAATTTCACTGCATGAGGAATAGATAAATGGTGCAAATGTACTATTTAAAAATGAAACAAATCCAGTAATTTATATGATATTGACATTTTTAAAATTTAAGGACACAAATTTAGAATAATATATATAGTAGTGCTTCTTTTAAAGAAAAGAAAGGCCTCTCTAGTGTTTTCAGTTGTGGATTATCAGGTATGAAGAATGGAGAATTACATGACTGTGATAGTTTTACAAAACATGTTAAAAACTGAAAAATCTCTAGAAAAGATGCTTTCTTTTATTTAACTCACCTAAAGCTATTTTATCAGGGTAGGTAACAGCAATGGGCAAAATATTTCTGTTATTTATAGTTTAGTCTCTGGAACAGGTAACATGAAGATTTTTTAAAATATATGAACAGTATAATATTCTAATTTTTTAAGAACTACATTTGCCTAGAGACCTTGCATCTAAAACTGAATTTACCAATGCTTTATCAAATTTCTCTTAAATCCGTTGCTCCTGGACTTCTGAAGGCCCAAAACGTAGGAAGGAAACTATTTATCTTATGCTGATTATTTCCTCAAGACCAGAGACTTATTCACAATCAGCCTTCATTGATTAACAAAAATGTTAAATTTGTCTTCTCTGTCTCAAGTTGTAACAGTCAGAATAACAGCAGCTATTACATAATAATCATAAGTTCTAAAACTGATAATTTTTTATAAAAAAAATGCATTCGTTATTATTGGCAAATACAAGTTTGGAGGTACCAGAATATTTTGAATATGAGATTTGTCTCTATGGAGGGTTAAGATAAGAGGGTATTGATTGTAAAAAGTTTCAGAACTACTGGTTTAATATTATACACATAAATGTACACCTACATACACCCAAGGGATTAACTGCCAAACCATTCAGATCCAAAGTAATCCAAAATATTGAAAACATCTATCTTCCTAAGGACTCGGAATGTATTTCTTCCACTCTGGTCTCCACCATGATTTATCATATATTTATATCACTTTAGAATAATGGGAAGAATTTATTACTGTTCTTTACCTTCCAGAGTAGTTCAGTTTATTATTCACATTTTGATGGCGGCTCAGCTGGTATCAATAACAGAAGATGAACTCTCGAACTTTAAAACCCAGTTCCTGAGTGACAGTCCAGTGCTTAAGGCGCTAAGCCAGATGGTCACCGCTGAGAAGAAGCAGCGAGTAACCGGAGAAGACATTGCTGATGTTTGACGAAGAATTCTCATCTATTTTCATATCATGACAAAACATCGGGAGGTATTTTATGACATGGCATTCTATCAGCTCTGAGCATTCTCCCTACAGCACAATCAAAGCATGGGAGGAAATCCACAGGTTTGGAAATTTAGCAGCATTTTTCCCTTTGCCTTTTGGAAAACATCTGAGTACTTATCTCAGCTACCCTGCAAGAGCAGTGAGATAAGAGCAGTGGTGATGACAGGAAGCAACCCTGCAGAGTGAGGTGCTTAAAAGGAAGGTACTAAGACATAACCAGGTGACAAGAAGAACAGAAGCTACTAAGACACATTAGGAAAGGAGATATCCCCTTCAAGATGCTACCGCTCCCCCTCCCAACCTGGTGAGAAGCAGCTTCTGAAGTCAATCTGCTATTTTTAAAGCATATCTTGTCAAGTTTAGGTGATTAGTAGGGGCACTCCGATCATCTGAAGTTCAAACTCTTGACACTTCTCAACACCATAAGGCCTCTCAGCCACTTGTCACCAGATAGCTCTAGAACATAGAAATGTACCTTCCAGTGGCTCTAATACCTATCAGTGGTTCTAGCATCTGCTGCTTAAAAGAAAAACAAAAACCCCGCAACAAGGAAACTGTAACTGCACCCTGCTTCATCTCATCTCAGTGTGGATTCTTATAAAAGACATGGGCACTCTGTTCTTCTGATAACTGGGAGGAAGGGAGTGTGGGAAAAGGAAGGGAGAATAAAACCTACTCTTAAATAAAGGCACAAGAAACTGAAGCGCTGTCAATATTCACTGCCTAAGTTGACATTATACATCTTTCCTGAGATTCTTAAGCATCTTTTCATAGTGATTACATACTCATAACCTTTAACCTTCAGCTGTTTTGTTGCAGTTTATGATTGTAAAGCAACTATGAAAAGCATATTTTTCTATATGATTGTTTTGACTGAATTTTAAGGGCAATGAAAAGTATTATCCATTCAGTTACTTCAAGAAGACAATATAAGTTTATACTTTGAACATTAATAATTTGAGCATCTTGTTGTCTTTATTTTGTGCAGGGGCCATGCTCATCTTCTCTATATCGTTCCAATTTTAGTATATGTGCTGCCAAAATGAGCACTTATTGACTTTATTTTGATATTCATTTAGAGCATTAAAAATGAACTGTTGGTAGTGACATGCAAAGGATACAGCCAGACAAAATGACAGTTCCTAGGAATCTAAGTATAATAAGGAGCCACAGTTAGGACAAAAGTGGGTTGAGAAAGACCATAATGGTTGTTACAGAGACTTTGGTTTTCTCTCTTTATACCCCCGAACGTCCCAAGACCCAAGAACTGATCAATCTGCACCGTAGGCACACAGATGCATGCTCACACATTCATGCACACAGACTGTATGACCACCCTGGCTCCCCAGCAGGTCCACGTGCAGGACAGGCTTCCAGTTAGGGAAAACCCCAGGCATGCTGCAGTCCTTAATCAAGCTCCAAAGGACTCCCAAAGCCCCATTTCAAAGACGTTCTAAAAACATCTGCTTCGCACTGCCCAGGCTATAATTAATGGCTAGCAGTTATCTAAGCAGACAGGAAATCCAGATGTCACAATTTGACTGGGCAAGAGCTACACTGAACAAACCAGAACTTTCTCTTTGAAGAAAAGAATCGGACACTTCATTTGGAGAAATCTTTCCAAAGAGGTCCAACCTTAGAAAGACAATGCTCAGCAATTCACCAGCATAATTTCCTTAGATAAGAGACAACCAGGAAGAAGATGGGAAATTGAAGGCTGTGAAGAATAAGTTACCTTGGTTTGTTTTAGATTCACACTGCATTAGAAGCTAATACAGACATTTCACTATTATTTTGGTGTTTTTACTGCCGCACTCCACCTTACTGCATTAGTGAGCTGTTACAAAACTTCTAAAGGAAGAAAAGGAGAGAGAACTAATAAACATAATTTTTTCAAACATGAATTATGCCATGTACCATGTGCTAAGTGCTTTTTGTTTATATTATTGCCTTTAATCCAACTATAAGCTGATAGGGAGAAAAGGAAATATTATTTTAACAGATGAAAAGTACTAAGGCCTAACATAGAAAATTTAAACCATTTGTTCTGGTTCACATAGTTCTTCCAGAGCAGGAGAAGAATGGCATAGATAAGTGTGCCACTCATGAGGTTCCCATGTAGAATACAGAGGAGAGAAGAAAACAGAGCTCACCCAGACTGCATCCCAGCAGAGGAAGAAAAACTTTTGTGACACGGAGTGAGTACAGTCTCTCATACTTGCAAATGGAAGTAATGGTGGTACATACCACTTATTAGCAAACATTTGTTGAGCACCTATTATGTGCTAGGTGCTATCATTAGAACTGGAGATAGAGCAATAAACAAAAGTGACCAAAATCCCTGCCTTAGTGGAGCTCACATTTTAATTGGGGAAACAAACAATAATAACATTCAAAAGTCTAACATACAGCATGTCAAACAGTGATAACTACTAAGAACATAAAGGAAGCACAGATAGGATATGAGATGCGATGGGAAGGGATTGCAATTTTAAACTGGGTAGCCAGAAGAAAACTCCCTGAGAAGTGACATTTGAGTAAAGACTTGAAAGAAGTGAGGACGTGTGCCTTATACATATCTAGGGACAAAGAATCCAGGAGAAAGGAAACGCAAGTGCAAAGGTACCGAGGTAGGTTTATTCCTAGAGTATTTGAGGAACAGTGAGGCAGCCACTGTGACTGAAGCAGAACAAATGAGGAAAGTATTAACAGGAAATAAAGTCAGAGAGGTCGTGAGGAGACAGCTCATGTAAAACTACTTCAAAGTCCTCTTAAAACCTTAAGTTTTTAGTCTGAGTGATGTTGCGAGCTAGTGTGGACCTTTAAACAAAGAAGTTAATGAATCGCAACAATGCAAATAGAATTTACGTAAATATTTGAGCATCATGTAGGGTTTATGATCAGGTTTATTTAATTTGGGGTTTTGAGAGCGACGTGGGAGAAAATGATGGGACAGATGGTAGCTGTTTTAGGATGGCTGGTTAACAACAGAGATTCCTGTGGCTTTCTGAACAGCCAGAATCAATTCACTAGATTGACAGAAAGACTAGAGCTCAGTTAGGCGGTAGACGGGAGACAGATTGCCCGCACAAGCCAAAGACAATCACTTTTGTTATAAAAGTGTTAGTGTTTCTACAAATCAATACAGCATTTCTGAAAGGCAAGTTGGCAATTCTTATAAAAAGCCTTAAAAATGGCAATTTTTCTAAAAACTTAAAGGTTGAGCATAGCCTCTAACTCAGTTGTTCCACTTTAAGGGATATACACAAGGAAATATTTGTAAGAGCTCACAAATATTAAGCATCAAGGATGTTTACCATAGTATTGTTTACACTACAGTTTAAAAGATTGTCCCAAAAAGTAGGAATTATTCCATACTAAGGAGTAATGCAAAACCAAACACCATAGGAAAATGTCTAGTGATAGGAAATAATTCTCACAAAATACTGTTTAGATAAATGTTGTAGAACAAAATGCACAATGTGATTTAATTTTTAATAAATAATATACATTGGGCAAAAACATACATCTTGGCAAGATACATATTAAAATATTAACAGAATTTCTTGACACCATTTCTGAATGGTGAGCAAAGGAGAAATTACATTGACGAGTCCAAAGGCTACACCCAAAACCTTGAAATCTCTCCACAGTCGTGGATTAAAGGTGGGTGCAATTTGTTTAATACTTCTTCTACTGTCTTGTGATGGCTTTAAGTAACAGAAAAGAGTGAAAGTGATGCTTTGTCAGTTTATAGGCACAGGCCTTAAGAAACTCAGAACATTGTCTCAGGAACCCGTGAGGTGCCATGTAAGGTGGTCTGCTACTCTTGAGTCTGCCAAGCTAAAAATGCCACTTGCAGGCGTTCTGGACAACAGTCCTAGCTGAGTCCAGCCTTCCAGCAGTCCCAGGCATGAGAGTGAAGCCACCAGCTCATTCACCACACAATTCTCTCTGAGTTGTCTTAATCAGCAGTACTTGGAGCACAAAATCCCTAGCTGATCTCTACTCATATCTTTGATCCATAAAATCATGAGATATGGTGGTTATTTTTAGCCACTAGGTTTTAGGGTAAATATTTTTTATACAGCAATAGATACTTGGAACACCTGACATTAAGAATATTACAAAATCTTTCAAAAAGGAATTGTGCATGTAATTATATGAAAACACTCTCCTAGCCTGCAGTTGAAATCAGGTTCTTCTTGTGTGCTTTGAGAATCATTTGTATCAGCAGGACCAAAGTCTAATCCCTGACATTTTATGCTCAGGAAATGTTTTCTGACTAGTAAAATGTTTTCTGACTACTACATAATTTTAGGCTCTGACTCCCATTATTAAGATCAGTGTTCTTAAAAAATAAGTAGCAAATCACACAATGCAATCCCAAAATGAACAAGAGAGCAAGAGAAATAGAGGACTCAGGAAAGAGAAATAAAACTATGTTACTGTTGCAATTCTGTTACAATCTCTTTCTTATTCCAAGAATGATATTTAAAGGTCAGTCCTTCAACAAATATTTATTGAACATATCCAACCTACTTAATGCATTTCTTTTGGGGAGAAGAGAGGGTTAAAGATGGAAAGACACGCCTAACAGAAACAGAAGTTATGTACAAAGTTGAGATGTTAGACCACCAAGCACTGACTGCAAGTTATGTACCAGAGCAAAGCTTGCAGGGCTGGGGGGAGGTGGGGGGTGGATGAGGCGTGAAAGAAGAGAAATAATAAGGAACAAAATGAGAGGGGGGAGCAAAGGCAGATTGCGAAGTGTTAAGAAATTTGGATATCATTCCAGGAACGCTGGGGGACTTAGGGAGTTGTAGCAGAGGAGATGTGTTCAGATTTGCACTTTAGAGAAAGCTCTTCAGTTGCAAACTGGAGCAAACTAAACTGAGAATCCCAACCCAGAGCAAGAAATCAGTTAGATGTTGGTGGTCTGATGCAGGTGGCTGGCAGGGAAGATGAGACCAAGTTGGAGTTACACTCAGAATCAAAAGGCCTTGCTGATGGTTTGGATATAGGGACAGGGCAAGAGGGAGAAATCCAGGACAACCCCCAGGGTTTTGGCTTATAGATGAAAGACAACACAGAAAGAAGAGTAGATGTGAGTGAGGGCTAAGAGGAAGAACATTATGGCAGATTCAGCTCTATAAATAAGTGCTCCTGCTGTATCTGGAAATCTGCCATTGTGCTCCCACTGTGGTTCTAGAAACACTACATTTAAGCAATATGGATTTTAGAAGTTGGTGGCCCACGCAGAGAGCTGAAGTCCTGGAAATAAATCAATTCAGTGGCACAGGGCCCTTGAGTCATATTAATCACAGCATCATGATGGGCACAGAAGCAATTTGTAAAGAAACCATTCTCTACACCTCTAAATCTATACTGTAAGCTATAAATAACTTGCATGGTGGTAGCAGAAAGAAAGTAGAAACAGGAGATGTACCCCAGTGAAAGAAAATCAATTTAATCTTTTGTGTTCACTGAGATGGTACAATTACATTTTAAAATACTTGATTCAACGCAGCCTACCTTTCGGTACTGGAAGCAAACCATTAATTCAAGCTGTGAGACACTGGTCTTATCCTACTCTCTTACCAGCAGACTGCCTCTAACCTCAGAGAAACTCATAAATAAGCTGCAGTTGAATTAGATTAAAAATGCTGTATTAATGAAGGCATAAGATAAAACATAAGAAGAAAGGGCTCTGATCAACACAGAACAATGAGAGTTCTGGTTCTAATCTTAACTAGCTAGTTGACACTGGGAAACTAAATTCTCTATGATTAATATTTTCATTTATAAATTGAGCTCTTATGTTCTAAGTTTTCTTGACTCTGGACTATCTACAGACCAGGATGCTAAAAATGGCCTTTATATTCATGAAAGGTTATTCACGGAAAGGAAAGGAAAGGAAAAGAAAAATGTTTATTGAATGTTACTATAGGCCAGGAACTTGCTGCATTGTTCATACACATTTCACTTCATTTCAAGCTTTCTACAAGCCTGTGAGCAAACACATGTGCACTAGATTAGAGACTTGCCAGCGGCTACAGAGTAAGTGGCTAAACCAGGATTTAAACAGTCTTGTTGGGATTCAGTATCACTTTTTACTACCCACATTGCTTTTCCAAGGAGAATAGTTGCCTGTTGTTTTCTAATTAGAACGGACAGCAAAAGAGGAATTTGGAACTACTTCTTTATGGGGCCAAAGGGCCCACAGTGCAGAGAATTACATGCAACAAGGGAAAATCAAGCTTCCAGACAATAAGGTTTGTTAAGGGAGGATTTAGGAACTCTTTTTCTTGTAAAGATCTACAAAAACATGACATATTTTCACCTTTCTAGAGTGTATGAAATGAGATTCTTGCCAAGAGTAGGACAATTAAAATAAATGATATTTCAAAGACCAGACCAACTTTATATTATTAATCAATTTCTTAGTGTTTAGTCTCTTGTCAAAAATTATCACTAATATAATAATGAGCATAAATAGGGATTCTAAAAAGCAACTACTTCATGTATAGTAATCATATCTGAAAAAACCACCAACTTGGTGTTCTTCCCACATTATAATGCTGTAAAGATGAAAATGTCTGATTCAATGGCTGCTATTTGACTTGGGATATTCATTTTCAGATGGATTAATAATTTGTAAACAGTTATCCATTTTAAAAAGAGAAAGCCTCATCAAGCCTAACATTTGACAGAAGATTATTCCTTCCACAAACCAGATTCACATAGTTTACCTCTCAAATTATCAGTAAAAATTAGCTCCTTTAAACTAACGAAGACTTGCTCTAAATGAGAAAAAAAATGCTGTTGCCAGGCAACAAAGATGACATCAAGACATTTTTCCTCTCTCACCAGATGAATACTTTCACAGTCTTACTAGCTGAACATTGCTGCCATGACACTGTGTCTATATGACTGCTTTTCCCAATCACAACTTCTCATGCCAAACTATCTACAATTTCTTTCGCCGTGAATGAAAAAAAGAGATAAATTTATTTTTGACCATTCTGTTGGGAAAAACAAAATTCATCAGACAATAGTGATTCATTCATATGACTAAAGACTCTTTACATTGTACTATTTGAAAGCATCATAGAGTATATCCTGGACAAGCCAGTTCATGGGGCAATGGCACTGCCTATCCAAGTCTAACCCTGAGTTCCACAGTATGTATTTCAAAAGTCTACTTCAATGCACCGTCTTTGAAAATGCAGGCCTATACTTTAACCAAACCCTACCAACTCAGTCCGAATTTGATGGGCTCAGAAAACATTAAGTAAAACCCAGAAAGCAGGGAATGACAGTTGAAAAGTAAAACCTAGGAAGGCAGCATTTGGTTGTATATAGAAATATTTTACTTCAAGATCTGCAACCAAAGGAATGTATGCTAGTGGCTATTGGCACTCAAACCACAAAGTACAGATTTTTGAATAATTAAAGATAGAGTCATCAAGATAAAGTCACCAAGAAGATACTTTGCTCACTGTATTGTCAGCCATACAGAGCTTTTTATCCCTTAGCCCTAGGAAGCCATTTTGCAGGAAAACATACAGGATTTTGCATGGGGCACAAGCTAGGTATGTTTAAGATGGAAGAAAGTCACACACTAGCACATAGGTGTAACAAGGTTTAAAGAAAGGCAGAAATAACAAGAGACATAAAACACCCAATGTGGAATTCCAGGGATGAAGAGAATACCCTGTCACAGACTAAACTCAGAACTACACACTGACAAACTGAAATTCCTCTTCAGTAAGTGTATCAGTTCAGATGCCTGAAAGTGGAAAGTGTGAAAATGGAAGGGTAACCAAGGAAGAGGACGATCCAGAAAAAAATGTGGCTTAAACTTTGACACTCTACCTATCAAGTCTTAAATCACATTTAGCCTACCCAGGACGAATGAGACAGTACTATATTTGAGCCTGTATCATTTCTCATAGAGATCTCTGGTTAGGATAACTGTTATTAAACTTTAATGAATTATTACTTTTTGTGGTTTTGATTCTTATAAATAAAAGGTATTGCTGCCTTTAAAACATCTTGGGCTAATGGATCTTCTCCAGATACACCTAAGGATAAGGACTGAATTTGGTCAGCTTAACCAATTTTTGTGGGTTAGAACTCTTGTCCCAATTGTCTATCCTCAGGAAGTATATCCTACCAAACAGTGCAAAAATAAGGATTATCAGGTCAAGTAGCCTTGACACATTTTAATAATATGGTATTAGGACGTGTGTGCCTTTAGGATCAATGATTTTGATTTAAGAACCAGCATGGGGCTTCCCTGGTGGTGCAGTGGTTGAGAGTTTGCCTGCCAAAGCAGGGGACACGAGTTTGTGCCCCGGTCCGGGAAGATCCCACATGCCGCGGAGCAGCTGGGCCCATGAGCCATGGCTGCTGAGCATGCGCGTCTGGAGCCTGTGCTCCGCAACGGGAGAGGCCACAACGGTGAGAGGCCAGCGTACAGCAAAAAAAAAAAAAAAAAAGAACCAGCATGACTGAAGTTTGCTGGAGCCTGTGGGTCCATTTTAGTAAAATCCAGAATTATCAAATTCTTCCTCAAAGGAGGAGCATTTAGGCTATATATTGAACATAGTTACTTCAGAACTAGCAATTGCAACTAAAACTGCAGCAGTTCAATCAAACAGAGAGAGAAATGCTGTGATTACTTTAAGATATGAGAACTCAGCAAAGATGGCTCAAGGCAGATAAAGTAAGATCAATGGCCACCAATGTCTCAATCCATTAGGAGATTACCATTTTCTCATTGAAATCCCTCATAGGGGTTTTAAAAATTCTAGGAAGAATTTTACTCCTCCATTAAAGTGATGGAAACAAAACAAACAACAAAATCACCCAGTGCTACTCAAGTTGATGGTCATCACCTCATTTCAATTTGTTCTGCTAGCAGGTGGAAAGAATCACTGATTCTTTTGATCTAAACCCTTCACCAAGTTGTCCCTTATAAAAGCTACTGTGGAACTTGAGTATTCTAACAGTTGCAGTTGTTATCTTTATTTAAGTGACTGATAGAAAGTAAAAGAATAAAGTGTTTCTACATAAAATTAAATAACAATACAAAGTGGGATGCCAAACTTTTTTGTTGCAGTCATTTCTAAACTAGTGCCATATCTTATAGTAAACAGGAAGGAAAGAGAGAAAGTAGGAAGGAAAAAGAAAGGGAAGAGAAGGGAAGGCAGGAAGGAAAGAAGGAAGGGAAAAAGGAAGGAGGAAACTTCAAAAAGGGATAAGGTCTACTATGTTTTGGGTTTTAGTATTTAGTTGTTTAATTTTTTTTTTTTTTTGTACTAGGTGATTCACTCAAAAGGAAAACAGTTCCTTCATAGGCATCTTAAATAAGAAAAGAAAATTCTTGCAAAGGACACAATGCACTGCACTGACAGTTCTTTCTTTGTGCTGTTTGATTTCTGGAAAAGCTCATCTTAGTACTAAAAATGATCTATAACAGTACAGTGTTTTATCTGGTGATTGTACAACTGAGGATAATGAAGTTCTGGCTGTTTATTTCTTTGTACACAAATTATCATATCTTAAGGGAACAATTATCAATTCTCTTAATTTCCCCTTTTCAAATTATGATTGTAGCACCTCTATTTCTTAACTCCTATTTAAAAAAATGAAAAATTCAGTCAATAATCCAGATGCTTCCACCATCTTATGGATAAATTACTATGAAGATAAAGCATCTGAGTAAATGACAATTTGTCTATTACCCAGAATTATGAATCAAATATATACAACTCTCCTATATAAACTTAGCAAGACCAATTTCCGTCATGAGAGCATTAAATGTTTACATTATTACAATCCAAAACAAGGGGTTAATGCTTCAGTGGTGTTGAACAGAGACACTTCTTTATTAAAATGCCCCTACAAGGAGTTGATCTGTTCTCGGATTTTCCACAGATTAGTTCTCAATTTAGAATCTTAGGTATTATTTAAATCAGACATCAAAGAGTGTTGATATTAACAGATCAAAAGAGGATGTTAATCACTAGAAATCTGTTGTTGCCAATACAAATTTCACTTGGGTAACAAAAACAACATTGTAATATAAATGGATTGACTACAGAGTACCTTCTTATAGCCCAAGTCACAGGAACTAATCAATTTTCACTCATACATTTTAGTTACTTAACATACCCCTTACTAATTCCAAATTACACATCACAGTTTCTTAACAACTCATTTGTACACGTATATTAATGTAATCAGAGTGCAAATTCATAAATTATGCATTGTATGGAAGGCTCATAAAAGTGTGCGATTGTATAAAATAATATCAATTTCTAAGTCAATAACAAGTAACAGCAACCTTGTAGAAGACTTGAAATTTTTTTTTTTGCAGTACGCGGGCCTATCACTGCTGTGGCCTCTCCTGTTCCGGAACACAGGCTCCGGATGCACAGGCTCAGCGGCCACGGCTCACGGGCCCAGCCGCCCCGTGGCATGTGGGATCTTCCGGGACTGGGGCACGAACCCCCCTCTCCTGCATCGGCAGGCAGACTCCCAACCACTGCGCCACCGGGGAAGCCCGAAATTTTACACAAAGAAAAATATTCCTTTGGGCAAAGCTTAACCTTCCTTCAAATGTTATCAGGTTTTGTTGATCTACCTCTTGGGGAAGTGTATGACCAACTATTTGATATGTAAAATGTTAGGAAATTCAAAAATGTGCTAGAATTATCAAATTTTTCTTTCTTTTTTCTAAGAGTTAATAATAACCCATAGAATAATGGAAAAGATGGCGGAAGAGTAAGACGCGGGGATCACCTTCCTCCTCACAGATACATCAGAAATACATCTACACGTGGAACTTCTCCTATAGAACACCCACCAAACGCTGGCAGAAGACCTCAGACCTCCCAAAAGGCAAGAAACTCCCCCACGTACCTGGGTAGGGCAAAAGAAAAAAGAATAAACAGAGACAAAAGAATAGGGACGGGACCTACACCAGTGGGAGGGAGCCGTGAAGGAGGAAAGACTCCCCCACACTAGAAGCCCCTTCGCAGGCGGAGACTGCGGGTGGCGGAGGGGGAAGCTCCGGAGCCGCGGAGGACAGCTCGGCCACAGGGTGCGGAGGGCAAAGCGGAGAGATTCCCGCAGAGGATCTGTACTGACCGGCACTCACCAGCCCGAGAGGCTTGTCTGCTCCCCCGCCGCGGCGGGCGGGGCTGGGAGCTGAGGCTCAGGCTTCAGTCGGATCGGAGGGAAAGGTCTGGAGTTGTCAGAGTGAAAACAGCCTGAAGGTGTTAGTCCGCCAAGACTGGCCGGGAGGGAGTCCGGTTGAAGTCCGGGGCTGCCGAAGAAGCAAGAGACCTTTTCTTCCCTCTTTGCTTCCTGGGCGCGAGGAGAGGGGATTAAGAGCACCGCGTAAAGGAGCTCCAGAAACGGGCGCGAGCCGCGGCTGTCGGCACAGACAGTAGAGACGGGTGTGGGATGCTAAGGTTGCTGCTGCCGCCACCAACTCCACACCGGCCCTCCCGGGAGCCCGTGCAGCCCGCCACTGCCGGGGTCCCGGGATCCAGGGACAGCTTCCCCGGGAGAACGCGCGGCGCGCCTCGGGCTGGTGCAGCGTCACGCCGGCCTCTGCCGCCGCGGACTCGCCCCGCCCCCGTGCCACTCCCTCCCCCCAGCCTGAGTGAGCCAGAGCCCCCCAAACAGCTGCTCCTTTAACCCCGTCCTGTCCTGTCTGAGCAAAGGGCAGAGGCCCTCGGACGACCTACACGCAGAGGCGGGACCAAGTCCAAAGCTGAACCCCAGGAGCTGTGCGAACAGAGAGGAGAGGGGGAGGTCTCTCTCAGCAGCCTCAGAAGCGGCGGATTAAAGCTCCACAATTAACTTGAAGTGCCCTGCATCTGTGGAAAACCTGAATAGACAACTAATCATCCCAAGTTGAGGAGGTGGACTTTGAGAGCAAGATATACTATTATTTCCCCCTTTTTTTTCTTTTTGTGAGTGTGTATGTGTGTGCTGCTGTGCGAGATTTTGTCTGTATAGCTTTGCTTTCACCATCTGTCCTAGGGTTAGACTGACCCGTTTTTCTGTTTTTTTTAATATAAATTTTTCTTCTTAATAATTATTTTTTATTTTAATAACTATACTTTATTCTACTTTGTCTTCTCCCTTTCTTTCTTCCTTTCTTCCTTCCTTTCTTCCCCCCTTCCCATTTTTCTCAAGTGCTCATGGAACATTCCCCAGGATCGATCATATATTGGGTCACAAATCTAGCCTTGGCAAATTTAAGAAAATTGAAATCGTATCAAGTATCTTTTCCAACCACAATGCTATGAGACTAGATATCAATTACAGGAAAAGATCTGTAAAAA
Source organism: Kogia breviceps (assembly GCF_026419965.1). Taxonomy (NCBI): domain Eukaryota; kingdom Metazoa; phylum Chordata; class Mammalia; order Artiodactyla; family Physeteridae; genus Kogia; species Kogia breviceps. The sequence goes on along the minus strand of NC_081321.1, from coordinate 66,737,386 downwards.
ATACAAACACATGGAGGCTAAACAATACACTACTTAATAACGAAGTGATCACTGAAGAAATCAAAGAGGAAATCAAAAAATACTTAGAAACAAATGACATTGGAGACACGACAACCCAAAACCTATGGGATACAGCAAAAGCAGTTCTAAGAGGGAAGTTTATAGCAATACAATCATACCTTAAAAAACAGGAAACATCTCGAATAAACAACCTAACTTTGCACTTAAAGCAATTAGAGAAAGAAGAACAAAAAAACCCCAAATTTAGCAGAAGGAAAGAAATCATAAAGATCAGATCAGAAATAAATGAAAAAGAAGTGAAGGAAACAATAGCAAAGATCAATAAAACTAAAAGCTGGTTCTTTGAGAAGATAAATAAAATTGATAAACCATTAGCCAGACTCATCAAGAATAAAAGGGAGAAGACTCAAATCAATAGAATTAGAAATGAAAAAGGAGATGTAACAACTGACACTGCAGAAATACAAAAGATTATTAGAGATTACTACAAGCAACTGTATGGCAATAAAATGGACAACCTGGAAGAAATGGACAAATTCTTAGAAATGCACAACCTGCAGAGACTGAACCAGGAAGAAAGAGAAAATATGAACAGACCAATCACAAGCACTGAAATTGAAACTGTGATTAAAAATCTTCCAACAAACAAAAGCCCAGGACCAGATGGCTTCACAGGCGAATTCTATCAAACATTTAGAGAAGAGCTAACACCTATCCTTCTCAAACTCTTCCAAAAGATAGCAGAGGGAGGAACACTCCCAAACTCATACTGTGAGGCCACCATCACCCTGATACCAAAACCAGACAAAGACGTCACAAAGAAAGAAAACTACAGGCCAATATCACTGATGAACATAGATGCAAAAATCCTCAACAAAATATTAGCAAACAGAATCCAACAGCACATTAAAAGGATCATACACCATGATCAAGTGGGGTTTATTCCAGGAATGCAAGGATTCTTCAATATACACAAATCAATCAACGTGATACACCATATCAACAAACTGAAAGAGAAAAACCATATGATCATCTCAATAGATGCAGAGAAAGCTTTAGACAAAATTCAACACTCATTTATGATAAAAACCCTGCAGAAAGTAGGCATACAGGGAACTTTCCTCAACATAATAAAGGCCATATATGACAAACCCACAGCTAGCATCGTTCTCAATGGTGAAAACTGAAACCATTTCCACTAAGATCAGGAACAAGACAAGGTTGCCCACTCTCACCACTCTTATTCAACATAGTTTTGGAAGTTCTAGCCACGGCAATCAGAGAAGAAAAAGAAATAAAAGGAATCCAAATAGGAAAAGAAGAAGTAAAGCTGTCACTGTTTGCAGATGACATGATACTATACATAGAGAATCCTAAGGATGCTACCAGAAAACTACTAGAGCTAATCAATGAATTTGGTAAAGTTGCAGGATACAAAATTAATGCACAGAAATCTCTGGCATTCTTATACACTAATGATGAAAAATCTGAGAGTGAAATTAAGAAAACACTCCCATTTACCATTGCAACAAAAAGAATAAAATATCTAGGAATAAACCTACCTAAGGAGACAAAAGACTTGTATGCAGAAAACTATAAAACACTGATGAAAGAAATTAAAGATGATACAAATAGGTGGAGAAATATACCATGTTCTTGGATTGGAAGAATCAACATTGTGAAAATGACTCTACTACCCAAAGCAATCTACAGATTCAATGCTATCCCTATCAAATTACCACTGGCATATTTTACAGAACTAGAACAAAACATTTCACAATTTGTATGGAAACACAAAAGACCCCGAATAGCCAAAGCAATCTTGAGAATGAAAAATGGAGCTGGAGGAATTAGGCTCCCTGACTTCAGAGTCTACTACAAGGCTACAGTAATCAAGACAGTATGGTACTTGCACAAAAACAGAAATATAGATCAATGGAACAGGATAGAAAGCCCAGAGATAAACCCACACACATATGGTCACCTTATCTTTGATAAAGGAGGGAAGGATATACAGTGGAGAAAAGACAGCCTCTTCAATAAGTGGTGCTGGGAAAACTGGACAGCTACATGTAAAAGTATGAAATTAGAACAATCCCTAACACCACACACAAAAATAAACTCAAAATGGGTTAAAGACCTAAATGTAAGGCCAGACACTATCAAACTCTTAGAGGAAAACATAGGCAGAACACTTTACGACATAAATCACAGCAAGATCCTTTTTGACCCATCTCCTAGAGGAATGGAAATCAAAACACAAATAAACAAATGGGACCTAATAAAACTTAAAAGCTTTTGCACAGCAAAAGATACTATAAACAAGACCAAAAGACAACCCTCAGAATGGTAGAAAATATTTGCAAATGAAGCAACTGACAAAGGATTAATATCCAAAATTTATAAGCAACTCATGCAGCTCAATAATAAAAAAACAAACAACCCAATCCAAAAATGGGCAGAAGAACTAAATAGACATTTCTCCAAAGAAGTTATACAGATTGCCAACAAACACATGAAAGAATGCTCAACATCATTAATCATTAGAGAAATGCAAATCAAAACTACAATGAGATATCACCTCACACCGGTCAGATTGGCCATCATCAAAAACTCTAGAAACAATAAATGCTGGAGAGGGTGTGGAGAAGAGGGAACCCTCTTGCACTGCTGGTGGGAATGTAAGTTGATACAGCCACTAAGGAGAACAGTATGGAGGTTCCTTAAAAAACTACAAATAGAACTACCATACGACCCAGCAATCCCACTACTGGGCATATACCCTGAGAAAACCATAATTCAAAAAGTCTCATGTACCAAAATGTTCATTGCAGCTCTATTTACAATAGCCAGGACATAGAAGCAACCTAAGTGTCCATCAACAGAAGAATGGATAAAGAAGATGTGGCACATATATACAATGGAATATTACTCAGCCATAAAAAGAAATGAAACTGAGTTATTTATAATGAGGTGGATGGACCTGGAGTCTGTCATACAAAGTGAAGTAAGTCAGAAGGAGAAAAACAAATACCGTATGCTAACACATATATATGGACTCTAAGGGAAAAAAATGTCATGAAGAGATTAGTGGTAGGACAGGAATAAAACACAGACTTACTAGAGCATGGACTTGAGGATATGGGGAGGGGGAAGGGTGGGCTGTGATGAAGTGGGAGAGTGGCAGGGACATATATACACTACCAAATATAAATTAGATAGCTAGTGGGAAGCTGCCACATAGCACAGGGAGATCACCTCGGTGCTTGGTGACCACCTAGAGGGGTGGGATAGGGAGGGTGGGAGAGAGGGTGATGCAAGAGGGAAGAGATATGGGAACACATGTATATGTATAACTGATTCACTTTGTTGTAAAGGAAAAACTAACACACTATTGTAAAACAGTTATACTCCAATAAAGATGTTTAAAATAATAATAATAATAACCCATAAAGTGCTTGCCTTTCCCCCCATTAATCTGATATCACCTTAAGAAAGGTGAACAGTTGCAAATATTAAACTTCAGTATCACTTTGCAATTATTTACCACAACATACAACTTTGAAAATACTGAACTGATTTCTTCTATGCAAATGAATAAAGATTCTAACTAAATTTTCTGTTAGTAGCAGACACCTCCACCATGTAGGATAAATTTCTTTTATAAAGGACAAAACCCCTAACCTAGCTAGCTAGCTAGCTACCTACCTACATACCTATCCCTACGTATTTGTGTACTTCAGTTGGACACAGTATCAAATGCTGTAAAATTAAATGTGGGGGATGGAAAGAATCCATCATTATTTGTAGAAATCCACTCTGTTTTCCACAGCAATGAGCAGCCATTCAAAGAACACTGACTTAATGCGTCTACTAATTCCTTCTGAACAATACGTCAAAGAAAAATTGCAAATTCCTGTGGAACTCAGTACCCACCAGAGACCTCTTATGCTTGCTTCTCAGGATTCAGTGAGCTTTCTTGTAAGGCAGGATGCACTAACTACATACATCTGCACAGGCTATTATGTGCAATGATATCAATAAGAAAAAGTAAAGGAATCATAATTTTATTTATTAATGTGTTGGTTGCCTTCAACAAGCTTTAGCATAGTCACCTTTAATGGAGCCAGAGGTGGGGAACAGAACTCTTCTGCAAGCATTTGTGTAAGGTCACTGTGTATTGGAAACAAGTTGTATGTTGACCAGGAAAGGAAAACCACCTTGGAAAACCATCTTAAAGGTGATAAAATATTTTCCTCTTTATGCCCAGAAAAATAACTGTTAGAACTTTCTGGATGAATAGGGGATTCATCAAGTCAATAAACACTCTTCCTTGCAGAGGCAATAATTCTTCACTTGTTTTTTTATGTATTTTACACATAGCACTGCTCTTTCTCCAAATTGAATCTTACCTTTTTTTTATTTCCCAAATAGTTACAAATCTGAATTTAGATAAGAAATTTCTCCCTTAGCAAATCAAATTACAGAGAACAGAAACTTTCTTTCTGATTTGCATCTTATTTAAAGAACATGTATTCTGCTCTGATCATTCATTTTATATTTCATATTATAATGAATATAGAAAACACATTTTCCAAAAGAACAATATCCAAGAAAATATAAGTATAATTTATCAGAATCAAAGAGTTCTAAAATATTAAACACTGAACTTCAGTTTTAGTTGCTCACTTGATCTTCTAGATCTTAAAATCAGACCTAATTTTTGCTATAATTTTTAAAATCAGACCTAGTTTTTGCTAGAAATTTTATTAATTTTTTAATCCAAATTTGATGCCCTGCCCAAAATGCTCAGAAGATGGAAATTCTGAAAATACTAATATACAATTGTTGATCTAATTAGTTGAACTGAGTAGGACTGAACTGAAATATACACATAGGAAGGCTGTAAAGGCTCTGATAATTCATAGCTACTTTCGGTGGGCCAAATGGAAAAGCCAACAAAATCACTATCATCGGTGACAAAGAAAACAGATTCCAGGTAAACTACTTACTTTCACATATGTACACAATCATTCCTCAAAAGAAGCAGCAGAAAGTCTTTTTTTTATCTCTACCAAAGTTTTATTCTATCCACTTAATATGACAAGCTGTTTCCCAAGGATCAATTAGTGGGAGGAAAATAGAGAATAAATAAGTAAATAAATAAATTACATATATAATGATAAGCGTTTTGGTGAAAAATACATTTGTCTGTTGAGTACTAGGCAGAAGAGATTTGATTTTATTGATCATAAGAAAAGAGCCAGAGGACCACAGGAAATCCTATAAAAGAAACAGTGCTTTAAAAAAGTACTCCTGCAGCAGTGTGCAGGGTTATAGGAAAGCAGGGAGCACAGAGATGAGTGATGAGGATAATCTAAATCAGGGTTAGATGACAGTGTGGCTGCTGCAGCTCAGAGCCAATAGTTGTACTGAAGATGGGATGAATCCAAAGGGAAATCTGAGATTTAGTGACTCACTGGATATATGAAGCAAAGAGGATGAGAAGCAAAAGTGGTCTTCATGGCTTTATACCCAGGGGCCAAGAGAACGGTAGCATCAATGTCATTTAAGAAGACTTTTTAACAAAAAGATAATCAAAGAATTGGTTATGTCTATCAAAATCAGAACCATCTGATTTCTGAGTTTGTGCCTGATGGTCATAATTCAAAATTTCCTCCTATCCTTGTAGTGCCTCTGAGCATGTCTGCAATATTTATGTACATGTTTGGAAAATGCTCACCAGTTTGCCACCAATGGTCTAGGACAGGTACTCTGAAGACCTTTTTGGACCATTCCAGGGTCTCCACGTCACATCGTTCTCCAGCCACAAATAATGTTTTGAACCTGAATGTTAGAGAGAGAGTGAATTCAAATTATTCCTTGAAAATAAACTGAAATAATTTCCTCTACCTTCTTTTAAACATTGTAGAATCTAATCACATTAATTCTGTCAGAGGAAAACACTGTAGAATGGTTGTAGAATGGTTAGAGGCGTTATTTGTTTGGACGCGGTATAACTAAATGCATAGCACAGCACTGGAGAGAGATGCTTCAAAAGTAGAATTCACAGCTACAGCTTCTCAGTTCTGAGAAGAGCAACTGAGTTGATCTTTGTAATATATCTGTCATATTCACCTAATAATCAAAAATGAAAAACCTTTTTCCTCCTTGACATTATCTCTGTTAATTTTAGCTCCAAATTTGATTGCTGTATTCTACCTAAGTCTATACACAAAAATACACTCTGGAGTAGCAGCTAAGGCAACAAATATGCTCACAAATATGATGTGCTTACTCCTTCTCATGAGTTACTGTGGTAAAGATTATTATTATTTCAACACGTATTTCCCCCAGTCCAAGGACATATTTAGGAAAGATAAGTAATTTTAAAAGAAATGCCATTGTGGCCTTCCAGGTTAAAAAGTCTCCTATCAAAAGGAATATATGATTACTAAGAGATGAAGAATCCTTTGTGGGGAACATCATGCCACAGTGTAGAAAGGATGAAATAGGAAAAACAGAATTGAGTTGACACTATTGGTGGTTCACTGAGAGAATGACTATTTTTTTTCTTCTATTCTCAATGCCCCCATGGACTGTCTGTCAAAGAGTCTGTCATACAGAGTGAAGTCAGAAAGAGAAAAACAAATACCATATGCTAACACATACATATGGAATCTAAAAAAAAATAGGGTCTGAAGAACCTAGGGGCAGGACAGGAATAAAGACGCAGGTGTAGAGAATGGACCTGATGACACGGGGAGGGGGAAGGGTAAACTGAGACGAAGTGAGAAACTGGCATGGACATATATACACTACCAAATGTAAAATAGCTAACTAGTGGGAAGCAGCTGCATAGCACAGGGAGATCAGCTCGGTGCTTTGTGTCCACCTAGAGGGGTGGGATAGGGAGGGAGGGAGGCAGATACAAAAGGGAGGGGATATGGAGATATATGTATACGTATAGCTGATTCACTTTGTCATACAGCAGCAACTAACACAACAATGTAAAGCAATTATACTCCAATAAAGATGTTCAAAACAAAAACCCCAAAGAATGTGAGTATAAGAGTTAATTCATTATCATCAAAATCAAAACCAAAAATATAAAAAAATAAATAAAAACTAATTAAACAAAAACCTGCCTACCCATCCTGAACAATGTAGTATAGCCACAGAAGATTTTGTACCCTTCCCTTAACTTACATCGTTTCATGAAGATCTGATGAAGATTCAAATATTCTCACTCTGTGTTCCAACAACATGCATTTCCTGCCTCTGATACAAACATATATCTCCTTCTATAATTGTTTGCTTCTTGCCTATTTCTCACAGTGGACTGTGAGCTCCTTAGGATCGTTCATCTTTATGACCTCGGTATCAATCAAAATACCTAGGACTTTTAGGTACTTAAACTTTAAGCAAACTACATATATATTTTCAATTCAAGCTAAAATTGGTAATAAAATATGTATTCATTTATAACTTGCTTGAAATTAAAATTTGGATTATCAATTATGACCTCATCAGACAGAAATGTTCCAGCAGGATGAAATAAATAGTAACACATTAAGCTATTAAAAGTATGTTAGGTGGGCTTCCCTGGTGGCGCAGTGGTTGGGAGTCCGCCTGCCGATGCAGGGAGCGCGGGTTCGTGCCCCGATCTGGGAGGATCCCACGTGCCGCGGAGCGGCTGGGCCCGTGAGCCATGGCCGCTGAGCCTGCGCGTCCGGAGCCTGTGCTCCGCAACGGGAGAGGCCGCAGCAGTGAGAGGCCCGCATACCGGAAAAAATAAAATAAAATTAAATTAAATTTTTAAAAAAATAAAAGTAATTTAGGGTTTCCCTGGTGGCTCAGTGGTTGAGAATCTGCCTGCCAATGCAGGGGACACGGGATCGAGCCCTGTTCTGGGAAGATCCCACATGCCACGGAGCAACTGGGCCGTGAGCCACAACTACTGAGCCTGCGTGTCTGGAGCCTGTGCTCCGCAACAACAGAGGCCGCGATAGTGAGAGGCCCGCGCATCGCAATGAAGAGTGGCCCCCACTTGCCGCAACTAGAGAAAGCCCTCGCACGCACAGAAACGAAGACCCAACACAGCCAAAAATAAATAAATTAATTAATTAATAAAAATAAATTAAATTTTTTTTAAATGAAAAAATAAACAGCGTTACTGAGAAAAAAAGTAAGTTAACGTATAACAGAAATGAGTGTAAAGTTTTAAAGTTTAAAATGATGTTGATACATCTATGATTTTAGATGCTATGTAAAAACAAGACAAAATAAAAATATAAACACCATACTGTTGATAATCTTATGACTGAAAAATATGAACATATTTTAATTGTATCTTATTCAAACTATTAGCTTCCTGATTTTTTTTAAACTTCTATGATTAAGAATATCATGCATTTCTAGGGTAAACGAGAAACAAGTGATGCCATTTGGAGATGCAGGCGTGGGCCTTGTCATGAAGGAGCTTATAGAGTTTTCTAGGGAATTTGGATTTCTCCATGAAGGTGGTGAGAAGCTAATTAAAGCCAATTAAAGTATACAGTATTTGTTTTTCTCTTTCTGACTTACTTCACTCTGTATGACAGACTCTAGGTCCATCCATCTCATTACAAATAACTCAATTTCGTTTCTTTTTATGGCTGAGTATGCTAACACATATATATGGAATCTAAGAAAAAAAAAAAAGGTCATGAAGAACCTAGGGATAAGATGGGCATAAAGACACAGACACTAGAGCATGGACTTGAGGATATGGGGAGGGGGAAGGTTAAGCTGGGACGAAGTGAGAGAGTAGCATGGACATATATACACTACCAAATGTAAAATAGATAGCTAGTGGGAAGCAGCCGCATAGCACAGGGAGAGCAGCTCAGTGCTTTGTGACCACCTAGAGGGGTGGGATAGGGAGGGTGGGAGGGAGATGTAAGAGGGAGGGGATATGAGGATATATGTATATGTATAGCTGATTCACTTTGTTGTAAAGCAGAAACTAACACATCATTGTAAAACAGTTATACTCCAATAAAGATGTTAAAAAAGCCAATTAAAGATTTTAAGCAGGAGAGTGGCACAGTGAGATTTTTGCTTTAGGAAGACAGCCACTGGCAGGAGTGGGCAGGACGGAAGGAAGGTCAGGGCAGGCGCCCAGGGGCCCTGGCTTTGGGAGGCTGCTGCCATCAAAGAGATGGTGAGACTTGAACCCAGGAAGCTGCCGGGGACCCCCGGGGAAAAAAAGTGGAGGTGGAGACGGGGGATTATCTAGGAGGTCTGAACAAGGGGACTTACTACTACTGACAATTCCCGTTTCCTTGAAAAGCCTTTTAGGAATACGTTGTATGTCACTGGAAGAAGAAAAACCAACACATAAATAAACCAAAAACCCAAACTCTCAAATAACTGACCCTAAATAAAAGTAACATTAAAGAAAACATGATTAGGAGGAAAACATGGCTATCCATGACAAACTGTAGAAGCAAAAAAGACTGAATGAAAATGTCCACTATTCCTTGCTTTTGTGCTGCCTTAAACTGTACTAAACAGACACCTTTAACGACTGATCATTGATACATGTTTCACACTTTATCAATAGATTAACTTTAAAATATCATATTGCTGTTGTATAATATCACAGGAAATTTGAAGAACAGAAAGAACACACACATCTATATGTACATATTGGGATTTTTGTTGTATTTTTGCCGTTTATGACTCCAAAGGGTTTCAAGCATGGTTTTCTTACTAACCAACAGAGGAGCTATTCTTTGTATTTCATTGAAGGTGTAATCATTTTCTGGAGCATATTGTACCTTTTCCACCTTCCTTCTTTGTAATAGCACATGTATAACACAATTTATTAGTCCCCAATTTTTCTTTAAGGGCAGAAGTAAATTTCCAATAGTTTGCTGTCTGAAAAAAAAAGAATATTGTGCATTTGGATGATTTGTATTAAAATTTATAAAATGCTAGGTTTGGCTGATTCCAACAGTACAGGCAAAGAAAAACCAAAAGGAAGTGTTTTATGGATATCAGAGGTCACATTTCCATCATCTGCCGAGCCACAGATTACTTCAAAGAGCTCTGGATGATCCATACAGTCATGTGATTAGTTTATATATGAAACTTAAGACCTAGAATTTCAAAAATATTTATTAATGAAAATGTAATGCAAAATACTGTCACTTAAAAAATGTTAGCACACAATATAAAATAACTTTTGGCTAATCCAGGGATAATTAATACCTGACATTACCAGCATCTTTACAAGTTTTAATTAATTTTTTGGCTTTTTTCCCTAGCCAAGTAAACTTCTATTAATTTAATTAATTGATTGTAATAATGAAAAACCATGCATAGCACTGATTCCTTATCTCATGATAAATTTCAGCATTATATATCTTTAAACGTAGTATTATTATTGTTTTGCATTACACTTCTATTGCCTTTCTTCTTATATTTTCATTACATTAGTATCATCATGATAGCAATCTTCATAATGGCGCTAATAAGCAAAATAGAAAGGTATGATATTATAAACAAAGATAAAATTCAGGAATAAGACATGACTGACAATTTAAAATCTTCTAATAAATATTTAATCCGATATTATTTAACTCCTAATTCCTCACAATAAACAAAACCATGATATGTAATTTTATATTTTTATAACCAAATGATTACTTAAAAACTCTTAGTATAAATCTATAATTGAAAGATAAATTATAAGATAAAGATAAACTCATGCCTAAGAGCAAGAGTTGTATTCTTATTTTTTAAAGAACATTTAGTCCTTTAGCCTTGCAGAAAAGGAACTGAAACATTTTTCAACAGTGAAGTTTCTCATTAATGACCTTGCCATTGTTTTATTAATATTACAAACAGATAAATGCCCCATATTAAAAAATTCAAAAAAATATATATTTTTACAATTTCATTTCATAAAAGTGAATGGGGAGTTAGTATTTAATGCGGGCAGAGTTTCAGTTTAGAAGGTGAAATATTTGGGAGAGGGATGATGGTGAGAGTTGCAAAACAATGTGAATATACTTAGTGCCGCTGAACTGCACAGTTAAATATGATTTAAATAGTATGTTTTATATTATATGACTTTTACCACAATAAAAAAAAATTTTAAGTGAAAATTAGGCATTTTTCACAGTAATTTGGACTCTCTGGAGAGTAAATTTACCCATATTAATTATATATGTCCTGTCTCTGCACTGTACAATATGGTAGCTTCTAGTCACCTCTGGCTATTTAAAATTTAAATTAGTTAAAATTGAAAAAAATTAAAAATATCAATTTCTTCATAGTATTAACCTTTTGTCAAGAGTTCAGCAGTGACATGTGGCTGGTACCTACTATATTGTAGACATCAGTTTTATTGGATAATGCCTCTCTACATTGTTATATACTAATTCAATATAAGGGAGGTGCTCTGATAATGGTAACACATGGAAAGATGAATCTACTTCCAGATGAATAATACTAAAAGGATAAACAAAATGACAATATACAATACCCAGAGTAGAAAAAAGGGGGAGAGAGATTAATGTGAATGAGACCTATACCTCTTTCCTCAATTCTATATAAAATTGAGTGTAATTTAATACTCAAATTAAGTTGAAAATTAAGCAAAAGGAGAAACAGAAAAATGGTAATGTTGTTAAATTAATTTTATTCCAAAATACACAGGAAGCTGCAAAGTAATGGATAAAAAGCCAAAGATAGATTATGGTGAAGAATTCTGAGGTAATAAAGTAGGGGCAGAAGAAAACTAAAATGAACATTTCTTTCAAGGTCCATAAACTACCAAACAAGAGAATATTACTCTTCACTTGTGCCAACAGAAATTAAATAAAAATAGATTATTTCAGTGATGCCTCATCAACTCTAGTTCACACAACAGAACATCATTATTTTTTTCCATCAATGTCCCTGTGGTTATCTCCATCTTTCCTTCATTCTGTTTTCTTCTATTACTCCCCACTAGAAAATTCAAATTACCTTTTGAAAAAACTCTCCACCATTTTGTTACAGTTATTTATTGCATTTATTTTGGCTTCTGTTTAAACATAATATCCAATTATAATTAGTACAGTAACAACTATATAAATTCAACAACATATTTCATCAGTTTTTGCTGCTGCTTTTTCATATCCCATACCATTCCCCTGTGTGCATTTTTCCTGTCAAGAAAGTCTCTGGTTTTTAAGTTCTCTTAGCTTTGTCCATATGCACATTTTTCTATTGTGCCCTCAGTCTTCAATAAAAATTTTTTGTTTAACAATTCTCCCTCAGAACTTTGCAGATCTTTCATTATTGTCATCTAGCATCTATTGGCATCAGTTTGGATTTTCCTCTTTGGTGCTCTGTTGATTCCTCTGGTAGTTTTTTGGATTTTATCTACAGCCTCAGTTCATGTTTTGCAATTTTCAAATGACTTGTCCAATGAGATTTACTTATGTTTAACCTTCTTAGTACTTGGATGGCACTTTCCAACTAGGATCCACATCTTCCTTCAATTCAGTAACATATTCAATTATTGGCTCTTCAACTTTCATTTTTTTAACAATTCTTCCATTTTCTTCTGAAATTCTTACTAGATACATTTGTAGTTTCCTATTCTTCCCTCCAAGTCTCTTTAACTGTTCTTTCAGATGTTTTACTTTGTCTCTGTTTTACATGCTAGGTAGTTTCATTAATAATATCCTGTAATTTTTAACAGTCTTTCCTTGTGCCCATATATTTGTTTCATTTATTTAGTTTACACTATCCATTGTACTTTTTAATTTTTTCATACCCAAGTTTAATAATTTTACATAAGAGTTATTAGTTTATGACTGATTATCCTTAACATACTTATTTTCAAGTTTGATTTGGCTATATTACAAAACTAATCTCAGTTGGAATGAATCCATGTTCTGTTGAATTTATTAGCATTAGAGTTCTTTGTGTGTTTGGAATTTTATTTCCCACACTCTTTTCAAAATAGAAGTTCTTTGTTTTTGTTTTTATCTCCTTCTCTCTCTCTCTCTCTCCTATGCTCACCTTCTCTGTTCAATAGGTTTGTGAGTGATATAACTATCCTCTAGAGGTCCAATGCCATAATGATGATTCAGAATTATTAATCCACAGTGATACTCAGGATATCACAGATCCTATTCTAGGATGACAGATGGGCAGTTTGGTTCAGTCTCTGGTTGCTTTGTCTCAGTCAGATACCTAGACCAAAGCTTGCTATACGTCATAGTCCCAGAAAACAACTGAGAGTTATTATTATCAGCCTCCTTTCCTGAGTGGGGAGGAACACCCCATCCTCAATCACTGAGCAAGCTCTGACTCCATGACCTAAGCAGGGTAATATTGCGTCCCTTTACTCTGCCAATGCATGCTTGTACACCTAGCAAGCCTCTGGCGTCAGCCACCCTTACCGCTTTGCAAACCTAATCCATTTCCAGTCCACAGAAAAGTTTACTTTTCAGCTCAGCTCTGATGCTCTGCTTCTTGTTTTTCATATTATCTCTCATTGCTGTGTAATGGGAAAAGAAAGGCTGCATCAAAGTACAAGGTACTGTGTTATCTTGAGTGGAAATCCCAGCACAGAAATTTTTCTAACTTTACTAAAATTGAACTAGAAGATCATGGGAAAATAAATCACTATGATGTGACAAAAAAGAGCAGTGAATTAGAAAGCAGAAAATGATAATAACAGCTAAGGCAGTCTATGTTATGAACAGTTCCAAGTGCTTTGCATGGATTATGTACCTTTTATTTTCATTATATTCTTGCACTATTACTGCTCTTATAGTCCACGAAAAGAAAGAAAGAAAAGAACAGAGAGGCTATATAACTTTCTCAAGGTCACACAGCCAGTAAATGGTAGGTTTGAACCCAGGGAGTCTAACTCCAGAGTCAGAATCTAAATTACCACACCATACTGCCTAGTCCCAGCTTTGCCCCAGGGTAGTTTTGTAATCCTGGGAATGTCATTTCAGCTCTTTGTACCAAAGTTTTCTCTACTGTGAAATGAAATCATTACATCAGATGATTTCTCATCTATTTTTCCAAACTCTAGTTGTCTGATAACATGAACTTACAGTCTGGTTAGTTACCTATTTCAGAGTACCCTCTTAAATTGGGGAGAACATCTTTAAATTTATTTTAAAACAATCTTTAATGAGCTATGTAACATTTTAAAAAGAAAACTTCATCACTTAAAATGTTCTATAGAAGAAGAGATAAGCAAACTGAAAATCAATCACGAGCCTGCAATTACAATATCAAGAGAACGTGCATTCAGTAAATTAGTATGAAATGTCTTGAACGTAAATATAAACTTGAAAGTATAGCTGTATGAGAAGACTTGGGTTCTCTAACTTGAGTTCTCTCTTGTCTCTAACCCAAACAACTTTTCTTGGACCTTGGTTGCCTAGTGAGATAGTTGGATTTTGGAGGTCCCTTCTGTTTCTAACATTCTCTTTAGTCCACAAGTGAGAATCTATCAAAGTAGATCAGTGAAGGTATTATTTGTATAGACTACAAATATATGAAAAGGAAAAGCTGCACTTATGCCATGAATGACGAGAATGCCTGGGTCAAGTCTGTTTCCTAATTTACCTTTCATAGGAAGAGTAAGTCCATGGAATTTAGCTAGGAATGTAGGCTCTAGTCAGATCACCTGAGTTAGTTTCTTTCTAAAGTGTTACTTAAACTCTCTGGCCCTAACTTCACACATCTGTAAAATGAGAATAATCACAATTCCTACTTATTGTTATAACCAAATGAGATAACAAACTTTAAGTGCTTATGCCTAGCACATAGTAGGTGATCAGCAAGTGTCTGCATTTATTAATAGTAGTCATTTGAATAACTGAGGCAGTTTATAGAGTCTGTATTCCTAAATATCTATTAAAAACATAGGTTCATATCATCATGAAAAACTTATATGCCTAAAGACAAAGGGGCATGATTGGGGGAACTTATTGCAATTTCTCTTACCCTAAAATCTCATACTCCATGTCTATACCTATTAGTTTGAAAGAGTGATGTTTTAACAGGTATTCAAAAATAAAAGGTATTCATTTGGTATTGTTTGATGCTTTATATTTCAGGCAAATTAGAAATGGTTCTTGCCTTTACAGTAAAGGTTATCAGGGCTTCCCTGGTGGCGCAGTGGTTGAGAATCTGCCTGCCGATGCAGGGGACACGGGTTCATGCCCCGGTCTGGGGGGATCCCACATGCCGCGGAGCGGCTGGGCCCGTGAGCCATGGCCGCTGAGCCTACGCGTCCAGAGCCTGTGCTCCGCAGTGGGAGAGGCCACAACAGTGAGAGGCCCGCGTACCGCAAAAAAACAAACAAAAAAACCCAGTAAAGGTTATCATCTAAAACCCATGTATAAATGGGAAAAGATGATGCAGCAAACAAGAGACCTTAGCTTGCTGGTCACACATCTACATGTCCTGTAATCAGAATGCATTTGTCAGAAAAGAGACACTGCAAGAACAACAGTCACTTTCTTCAAAAGCCCTGGAATTGTCTTAAGACGTGGAGACGATACATAGCCTCAGATGTTTTTACCAAAACCTATATTTCTATGCTTTTGACTGAAATGGAGAAAACTAAGTTGAAATGTAGTGAATAAAGGAACAAAGAGAGCGTGAATAGAAATATAATAGAAGATTCATTTTATGAACACATTGCATGCTCATTTTATGAACATTTTATGTAAATCCTAAATCCGGATACATTTTTTCATAAAACAAACAAACAAAAAAAAACAGAGGAAAAAGAAACAAAACCACTGACCCTGCCCAAACTGAAATCTTCTTGCTTATATCTGCAATTGCTGTATGATACCAGTTTTAACCCCTTCTTGGGCCATAGCAGCATAAAATTCATAACATCTGGCATTTAATTTAAAAAATTCAAACTGACTTAATTCAAACCCACTTTTGACTTGAAGAAACTACAAAATACTTTTAGTTCATGTAGCAGTGACCTATTTCAAAAAGGTTCAATAAGATTCGATGTTGAAAACTGCCTTGAAGACACAAATTGCTATAATTATCTTTGAATACACATATCATTAAACTAAAATGAATGGCAATAAACCAGCACAAAAATACCTAAACTATTCAGAGCACATTATTACAAAACAATAGAAAAATAATTCCCTTCACTCTTTCAACATAGGTAATTTGGACTATAGTTTCCATGTTTTATCTCTATAAGTGAAATCAAATAATATTTCCCTCTATTTAGACTATCAGTCTATTTTCAAAAGACAGATGTTATATATATGTGTGTGTGTGTATATATATATATATATATATATACACACACACACACACACACATATATGTATATATATATATATATACACATACTCATTTTAAGTTACACTTAGCATTTTACTTTAAGGAAAATATATAAGCTGAGTAGTTTAAAAAAAGAGAACTATTTTGGGCTTCCCTGGTGGCGCAGTGGTTGAGAGTCCGCCTGCCGATGCAGGGGACACGGGTTCGTGCCCCGGTCCAGGAAGATCCCACATGCTGCGGAGCGACTGGGCCCGTGAGCCATGGCCGCTGAGCCTGTGCTCCACAACGGGAGAGGCCACAGCAGTGAGAGGCCTGCGTACCACAAGAAAAAAAAAAAAAAAAAAAAAAGAGAACTATTTTGATAAAATTTGAACAGAAATAAACAGAATATGGTATTTAAAAATATTCACAGTATAGTTAAATTTCCAACTATTTCAAAGATACGTTTAGAACCGTCATTCTTAACATTCAGAACCTTTGGCTCTTTCCATAGTGGTACTGCAGTGATAGAAAAAAATATATAGTGTTCAGTTATTCATTCTGATTGCAGTTTTTAATGTAATTTGCCCTGTGCATCCCGAGTTCACCTTGTCAGAGAGTACTGCTTCCCCAAGGCTGCCCCAGGGTCCTGTTGACGGATTGCTCTAATTGCAGTTGGCGCTGTAAACAAGGCAGCTACTCCATGCTCCGCGAGCACACGGAAATAAGCACCAGCATCTGGTGTTCCCACAGGCTTCCCCTACAAAGAGATTCATTTAAAATGTCACTGGGTAAAATGTCTCATATTTCGTTGACTGTTCAATACTTACACATTTAACACAGCAATATTAACAAAATTGAGTTCTCAACATTAAAACTATTTACCTTAGTTTTAAAATATTCCCATGTTCCATGATAAACAAAACAAACCAAATGCCCAGACATCAGAGAGCCCATTTGCTCCAATACTGCATCCTAAAAGATTTTCAAATTGCACTTTTCCTTTCATAAGTTTTGAAAGATAAAGGACTGGAAATATATATATATATATATATATATATATATATATATATATATATATCTCACATTCAAATTAATAACATAAAACAGTCTTGTATTTTCCAAGCAATTAAATACATTGTTTTGTCTGGCAGATTATATGAGAAATGTGGTTGCTATGAATTTCTAATATTAAACTTTTTCCATGATCGCTATTAAAAGTGACAATAGCAATTCTCATAATATATGAGAAGACAGAAAAATCTGGAATCACAGTGATTTCTGAGCAATGACCTTTTCAATAAAATGTCTCACTCCAAGAAAAGCAATTTCTAAGAATTTTTTTTTAAATCCAATAAGATATCTCAAAATATGTAGGTTTTCCACAGCCCCAAAATGATATTATGCATGTTCAAAAGATAATCCATTCATAAAAATTTAACAATTTTTATAGACTATACAGTTCAAAATGACACAAAGCATTTTTTAACTGATGTTCCTGCAAAGTGGAAAATGAGCATGGCATAAATAAATCAGTAATTCTGCAAAAATTCAAAGTGTCCCATAAAATCTATGTTGGCCCAACCATATCCCCTCATTCCTCAATACATTCTCATCACTGGTACTTCTTCCTTTGTTTCTAAAGTCAGGTGTCTGGAATGTTAATATATATATAATATATATTTCACAGTCAAATCCTTTTGGAAGGGGTTGGGGTAAACAGGTTTCCTATTTTGGACCATTTCTTGAGACTAAAAAGTGTTAAAGTACATCAGGAAATTCTAAGAGATGAGTGACTCTATGTAATGTTTCCTAAACTTTGTCCACATCCCCCATCTGAGCATCCCATGGACCTTGTATTCTGAAAAACACACTTGAGAAACACTGAACTATGGTAAGAAAAGGAAAGGAGAGGAGAGGGGAGGGGAGGGGAGGGGAGGGGTGGGGAGGGGAGGGGAGGAGAGGAGAGGAGAGGAGAGGAGAGGAAGGCAGGAAAGAAAAAATTTGCTAGAAGTCAACTCAGAGGTCTCCCCAAATAGAGAATAATAAAGGAGTGGATGACAATATGAGGCCAACCATAGCCATCTAATTATTTTGATTCACTATCCACTTCTAATTGGATATTTGCTAGAGACTATTTAGTTTTTACATTTATTGTTTTAATAGTTACCCTAAATATTCTTTAATGTAGTTATATTTTCCTTTTTTTTTACTACCTCTTTGTTATATTGTTGCTTCTTCTCATGCTCTTTTAATACCAAAGAAGATATCTGTTGCAACTAGAAATTCATTTTTATTATCACAACTATCCCAAAACACTTGATTTCAATTTATTTCATTACTATCCCATACAGGTCAACACATTGGCATAGTGTAAAAAGCTGCCAGATACAGTCTGGCAACCCATGTATATAATTTAACTCACAAATTTTGAAGCCTTGAGCATATCAGCACTAACTGTATTATTTCTAACCAAGGGAGGTAAACATTTGACTTTTATTTCTTCAAATCTGTCTTAGGCACTGATCACCTTGTGCAGTAGATTGTGACTTTGGAAACTTGACCTCACCTGCGTAAAAATGATTTGTCAACTGACCTTAAGCAATTGACTTGCCCTGTCAATGCTGCCATTTTCTTGCCTACTAAATAAGAATAAATCACTTTTCCAATATGATTCCGATAAGCTAAAAGCACTGAGGTAATATTTTAAGATGGTTTGACCTCTACTGAAGAAAGATATTTTATAGCCCATTAGAGTTGAATTCCACTGCAGTGCCAGCATCATGGGACAATGAGAATATACTCACTAAAGAATGCTATTAGTGTCATAATGAAAATGCTATACCATAATGACCACCTACATGGAGGGCACAATTTGATGTATTTTATAGTGCTTTCAAATTAATTGTATCTAATGATAATGAAACAATAATTAGAAATAATGGTTAACAACTGCACCATACTTTTTATAGATAATATAAAATTGTTACTGTTGCAATTCTGACCCTGCACCAAATTTCCAGCAATATTACATTTATTGAGCATAAAAAATCAAAATAACATGTCATTACAATTAGGATACTAATGGAAGTGATGCATAAGAGCTCACAATGTTTTTTGTAAGTCAGTTGAATTAAGAAAGGTTTAGTTGTTTTGTCTTTTATTGTCCATGCCCCAGAAGATCATTTGAGGCAATGAGTGATATTTCCTTATTTTGGAATTACATTAATATTTATATATTTTATTTTCTTAAAACTTCTATTTGATCTCGAATTTTGATTAAAATTTAAGTTATGATACATCAAAGAAATTATTGTTCCCCAGAACAGCCTGCTGATTAACACAAACATTAGGCTCTGAATGATATAAACATCTCAGCAAATACAGCAGAGAATAAGATCTTTCATCAGAAACCATTGTTTGCATACAAACAATCATAATACATTAAACGGTGCTAATATATTCATTAATTTAATAAATACTTATTGGTCATCTACTATGGTCTAGACACTTCTCTAAATTCTGGGAATAATTATTTGAACAAGCCAGGTAAGGTCCTGCTCTAAGGGAACTTACACTCTAGTAATTGGGGGGGGGAGACCGTGTAGTAATATTATTAAAAATTACATAGCAAGTGCTATAAGCTATTTTGTGTCTAATAAAGGGAAAGACTACAGTGATAAACGTAGGACCCATATGTTCTCAGCATCTATCACCACTAGCAGCTTCAGAAAACTGAAGCAACGCCAGTAAGCCTCTTTCATTATGAACTCTAAATGCAGATGACTCAATGCCTTATTGATTTGATCGAACACTCTTCTCTCCTGCCCTCCTGCACATCATAGGCTCACGTGCACACACAGACATGCATGCACACATAAGCGATATGACTCCTTTATAATGCTTTTTAAAAGTAACCGGTAACACACTAAGTATGCTGAGCTGCTTGGAAAAAATGACACTGACTCCAGAACTTGCATATTCAGTAAGGGGCAATAGCCCCAAACCTATTCAATTTTAAAATAAGACTCTACGATTATAGGGATTTTTAACAAACAACATATACACCCAAAGCAGTAATGCAGCTAACTTAAAATCTCTTTAAAACTCAATCCATGTCATTACCAGTTGCTTTGCTTCCCTGCCTCTAAAGTCTACAGTGTTGATTGCGGCCCAGAAAACAAAGGCAGAAAGCAATCCCTAAATGGCAAAGCAGAGATTATGAGCTTTCAGCTGTTATAAATCATGATTTTTTAACATCAGAGATCCATAAAATATCAACTGCTTATATTTATATTGTGGTTAGCAAAGGTACAAAGCACAGAGAACATGACAGTTCTCTTCAGATACCAAATATCGTAAAATTAACCTTCACTTATAATAGTCTACCACTTACTGCTTCAATGTGTTCATATTAATGGACCACAGATGTAAGTTCAGAGTTAGAAAACCAGGTAATGCCTAGACTTCTCACACAATTTCCAGTGAGGTTAAGTTTTCAACACAGGAAAGTAGTGAAATACAACTTAAAACAAAGGTATACGTAAACATTAGAATTAAATTTTTGAGTAAAAAAAAAATTGCTTTATTATTAATCCTATGATTTCAGTTTATTCAAGGCTTGGGGGTCAACAGTACTTGTGATTTCTCAGACTTTGACATAAAATTTTTGAGTCAACTACAGTTTTTGCCTCTTTTTGTGGCAGGATTTGAAATACATTTGGTCGCTTTTTGAACACTACTTCTGAGAATGTCATGGAAGGCATGTTTTTACTATAGTTCTAAGGTGAAGACAGCAAAAATCCCTTACGGACTAGTCCTGAATTTCATTTCAGCATACAGGTGCAGCAGTGTCAGCTTATTTATTTAGGAAGAGTGATGAAATTGACAATAGCATTTGTTGAGTTCCTACTACATGCCTGGTATCAAGGGATGCAAGTTTGGACATGCAACATCTAAACCTGAGAGTGGTTAAAACATAAGCAATTTTCCAGGGTATATTATTTAGTAAAAAAAGCAAAATGTAGAATAGTGTGCATACCATTTGTACAATGCTGTTTGTATACAAAAAGAAAAGACACTGCTTATATATGAATGAACTATTGTAAACAAGACATTGATTGCTTCCAAGTGAGAGAAATTGGACAGCTGGAAACAGAGGGCAGTGAGATTTGCACTCTTTACCCTTTTGTGAGTTTTGAAATATGCACTAAGTGCCTGCATAACCTTTTTTAAAGATGGGCTTCTTCTTTCCTGAAGTTCCTCTCTTGATAACTCACATTATCTTGTGCCAGTTTTGAAAACATTACTGCTGCTTTAAGCGAGATGGGATAATTGCCCTATGCCTTAAGACCCTCAGCCCTAAGAGTCTATGTTACTATAGCAGACTCCTTTTGCTTTTTGGTTTTTTGTCAGGTTTTTTTTTTTTTTTTTTTTTTTTTTTTTTTTTTTTTTTTGGTGAAAAGGAAAGTTTGCTTTATTTTGGATGCCGGCAACCACGGGGGAGGGGGAAGGGCAGACTCCTAATCCAAAGGCCAACTCCCCGCTACTGACAACCAGTGGTCAAGAGCTTTTATAAGGAGGTTATTTTTTTTAAGTAGATCTTTATTGGAGCATAACTGTCTCACAATACTGTGTTAGTTTCTAGTAAAAACTTGCCTATAAATACAATTTAATAACTAAAAATTTATAGCGACTAACTCATTATTTACTAGAGATTTCCCATCATTCAATGGGCCTCACCTGTGAGAAATATGCTTTTATCTTGCTTTCCTTCATCGTATCCATACCACCATCTAATTTTACTCTAAACCAGTGATTGTCAACCCTAAATGTACATTAGAACTTCTTGGAATGCTTTTAAAAGGTACCAGTGCCAGGTCCCCACTCCCTGAGATTATGATCTAATCTGCCTTGAGATGGGGCTGGATAGTGTTATGTTTTATGTGTTCACAAAATAATTATAATCCACAGCCAGGATTAAGAGCCAATGCCTAGTCCTTAGATATTAAGCATTACCCAAGGCTAGGCTATTTTCTAATATCCACATGCCTGGTGACCCTACTGGATGAGCCTAGAATTTAACACTAAACTTTGCTGCTTTTTTCCATATGCTATTAATAAATGAGCCAATCAAAGTATTGGTAGAATACACTGATAACTGAAATCTGATAATAGGAGGCCATCTACTGAGAAATAATTGGAGAGAAATGCCTCATTGCTCCAAATTCTTTATGCCTTGATCTATAAAGCAGACTCCAGACTGGAGGTATATATATATATATATATATATGATTTGTAAAACTTAGCATGCTGAGTACAAATGCCTTATCTCCAAACGTGGAATGATTAACCCCAGCCCTGTTGCTCTTTCTGTGCTTTCCAGAGACCTTTGAAAATTAAGTTTTAGTTTGGGATTTTACTTTGGTTGTATCACTGCTTGAAATCAATATATCTTTATCTTTTAAATGAAGGATATCTGACCTGAATTTCAGGGGGTTCATAAATATTCTGATTTTTTTAATGTGTATACGTTCATTTTCCTAGGGAAGGAAGTCAACCTCTTTTATCAGATTCTGAAATCCCTTTCATAACCAAAAGGTTTCTACATATATCCCTAGGTTTCTAGGCAAAATCTCTTCAAAGATTTTGTTTTGCTCTGAGAAACAGCCTGAATGAAACGAGAAGGCAGATGAACAGGCAGATATCATAACATCTGTTCATTTTCTTCTCCACAGGGTAAATAAGTTTCCCTAGTCCTACCCTTTTAATCCACTTTTATCAAAGGGCTACAAATAGTCTCAAAAACCAAACTTAGTCGTCTACCTGAGGTACCCAACCAACCTGTCTTCTTTTCCCTCCTATTATTTTGATTATAAGAATTTGCCATTTGTGTAAGTCAAAACCAGTCGAATATCAGCAATTTAACCTGGTTCAAATTAATGCTTTCTATAAACTTGTTATTTTGACAATCCCTCTTCACTATCTCCTGTGGTAGATACCACAGGGATGCAATTCCTCAGGCTTGAGTCCTCGCCTTTCTTCAGTTAAGAAGGACATGCTCTAGCTTCCAGCCTGAAAAAGTAAGACTTCTCCATGACTATATTAAGGATGTGTGTGTTTATCTATAACTCCATCTAGATCTATCCCTTTTGTACAAACTTTCATCTGTAAGATGAACAAGGTCTGAGAATCTAATGTATAACATAGTAACTACAGTTGATAACACTGTATTATGTAATTGAAATTTGCTAAAGGAGTAGAACTTAAACATTATCAAAAGAAAAAAAAGTTAATATGGGAGGTGATGGATTTTTTTTTTTTTTTTTTTTTTTTTGTGGTATGTGGGCCTCTCACTGTTGTGGCCTCTCCCGTTGCGGGGCACAGGCTCCGGATGCGCAGGCCCAGCGGCCATGGCTCACGGGCCCAGCCGCTCCGCGGCATGTGGGATCTTCCCGGACCGGGGCACGAACCCGTATCCCCTGCATCGGCAGGCGGATTCTCAACCACTGCGCCACCAGGGAAGCCCTGGATGTTTTAATTAAGTAGATGGGAGGAATCCTTTCATAATGTGCACATATATCAAATATCCTACAATTTTACCTGTCAATTATACCTCAATAGAGTTGAAAAAATCAAAAATAGATCTATTGCTTTTGGTTTGGTTCTTCCCCTGCCTTCTCCCAGCTCTAGAGTTGACCATACGGGGCCTTGCGGTGATCCTACCCCCAATGAATAAACAAACCACTGCTTCCACCTTGGTCATAAAAACAATAAAAAGATGCTTACCCCCAAAAGTATTAATGGCAAGTAAATGAAGCACAGCAATGGAATTGGTAATTCTGCAGACCCAGTGCTGAGCTAATTAGGGACTCTGACATATTTACTGTTCTCAGCAGTCAGAGAGCATTTATCACTAGGATAGCTGGTAGTTCAAGGCTTCTAGCAGGACTGCTTTCACCTCTGAATTCCTCCATGCTGATGAGCAACCACTCTGCTATCCTGTACTAGAGGAACAAATTCAGGTTTTCTTTACTCAGAGTGAGTAGT
This sequence comes from Kogia breviceps, assembly GCF_026419965.1. Classification (NCBI taxonomy): domain Eukaryota; kingdom Metazoa; phylum Chordata; class Mammalia; order Artiodactyla; family Physeteridae; genus Kogia; species Kogia breviceps. The sequence goes on along the minus strand of NC_081321.1, from coordinate 66,713,002 downwards.
GAGACTTTGCTGTAAGCAGAGAAATTAGATGGCTTCTTGCATTATTACCCTAACAGATTTCTGCCCAGAAAGTAAAGTGTGGCTCTTACGTGTGTATACTGCTATTCAACCTGAGGCTGTACAAAGCCTGACTCCTCCGTAAATACAATAATTTACCGGTACAACCTTCAACATGCTCCTATTTCCCCACATTAAAAAAAAAATGAACACAAATTTTCTCACAAAACTGCTCTGATCAGGGTGACTAACCATACCCAAATTGCCAAAGCTCTCTTCAATTTTTGTCCTACCAGACCTCTCTCTGTAGCACTTGGCCCTGCTGATCCCTCATCTTCTGGAAAACCTCCCCTCCACTGGTCTTCAGGACACTTTTCTGATTCTTCCATCACCTCTCCAATTTCTCACTCTCAATTTATATTGCTTTCTTTTCTCAGTCTTCATCTCTCTGCATATCTTGATCACCTTAGGGACTTAAATTATTAACTCTGCTACATCTCTAATTCTGAAAGTTCTTCTGAGTTTCAAACCTGACTTCCCAATATCATACAAATGTCTGCACAGCCCCTTTAAACTCTACATTATCGAAACTCCTCCACAAGAGCTGTTGCTCCCACACTATTGTACTTCAGTTGATAACTGCCATTAATCAGTTGTCCTAGCTGAAGACATCAAAACTATTTTCAACTTCCTTTTTTACCTCTGTCTTATAATATCCACTTGACACTCTAACCTCCTGCCTTTGCCTTAATGTTCAGATCACTGATACCCTGGTTCTGGCCATCTAGTTTACAATACTCAAGTTTCCCAATTGTTCATCTTAAGATTATGACTAGAGAACACTGCCTTTGGAGCCACAAAACCTTGTTTCAAATCCCAGATCCAGCACTCTTGTGCCACTGGTAAAGTTATTCAATGTCTCTGATACTCAGTTTCTACAGCTGTAAATCGGGATGCAAAAAATTTACCCCATGGGTTTGGAGACAGAATTAATTAAAACCATATAAACTTCTTAGAGGAGTTCCTATCATCCAACACTCAATCCATAGTAGCTATTATTATTACTTGTACTGTCTCATCCACAAAGCTTTTCCTGTCTACTCTAGTCCTAAACTTCTCTTAAGGGACTAGACAGATTTTTGAGCCGAGGTGGAATCCAAACACTGCCATGTACAAGCTATGTGACCTAAGGCAACTTATTTAATTTTTTTGAGCCTCATTTAGTTCCATCATCAGAAAATTGTATCAAAATAGATTCAAGAATTTATTGTAGAGTATTAATGGTTCAATGTAATAGTTTCTGGAAATTTTTTCACATCTTCTATACACTGTAAGAAATTTCTTAGGTAGTGTCTCTTCAATTGGTTTGCTTTCTGTCCTTTACATTAATCTTAATTATTTGACTATATTGTCAGTGCTTTCAGTGCAAGGAGTATACACTCTGCTTCCCTAGCAAAATGTAGAGCTCACAATAGGCACCAATAAATATTGGTGATGGAGCTATGACAATAGCTGCACTTGCTTGTTCTAACATAAAACACAGGCACACAGAGAGAAAAAAACACTCAAAAATAAAAATCTTTGAACAACTAGTCATGTGAGAAACCTAAAAGATGCTGGCATCAGCTTTACAATCTTTTCCAACTGAGATGATGAAATTATATAGCTGGGATCAAAGTAATAACTGAGTCATCATTTTTCTCATTCTGTACATACATAAAAACTCATTGCCATTATACTAGATTTAAAAGAAAGAAATAACTTTCCATTATATGAGGAATAAGGGAAAAGTCTCTGATGTGTGCCTATTGAGTGTATTAGTTAGCAACAATTGTGGCTACTAGTATTAAAGAAGTAACATACTCTATGCTGGAAAGAAGCAAATCTCTGTCCTTGAAAAGGGGATAATCAATAAAGAAAACAGGTTAATATAGGTGGAAGTGCAAATTTCTTGCAAAGAGAAGATAACTCTATATATGCAAGTGACAATTACATTGTTGAAAAGAAGCCTGGGAGGGGCTAAGAATTCAGAGCATCCATGTGTGGAAAAATACATCATAGGATGTCTTCATGGAGGTTACAGATCCAGTGCAGCACAGAGCAGACAACATAACATTGAAGAAACACTGGGGATGATCTAACAAGAGCGTTCAGTACAAAAATAATTTGAAAGTAGTTCAAAGAATTATCCTCAATATTCTCAAACATGAGACTTTCATACTGGACAATGGCTTAACATTTTGATCCATGTATATACAGTGATAATAATGTCTCATATTTTACACAAATTTATATTGTACATACTGTCATATTTTGTATATATTTTATACATACAAATCCATATAATAATATTTCTTTGAAGCTTTCAAACTAATTTCACATACACTGTCTTATTTGATTTTTATACAAATAAAGGAAAGTATAGAGCTCATTTCTACACTAATCATTCTATAAAGAAAGAAAAAAAATAGGAGTATCTAAACTCTTCCATCCTCTTATGAATTCAAGAAAAGAACATTCAGTAAGAGATTATCAAGCTGAATACTCTGAAGTTTTCAAAGACATATAGGCAGTTTAAAAGCTAGTAATGATAAAGCCCATCAAAAATAGAAGTGAAGGGTTATAAATGTTTGGATAATAATGAACCATGAACTGTGTTATATTATTTGCAGATTAAAGACTTCAAGGCCACTCTCATTTCACTCACAAGTTCTACTCTGAAAGGACAGATCCTTGAGGGGAGAGACCACTGGGTTATTTTCCACAACTGCAGCTCATTCTTCAAAGTTGGTAGGAGCAGGATCAACACATCTGTGTGCTGATTCCTTTGCCTGGTGCTTAGAAGAGAACTAATGGGCTCCAAAGGGAGTAGCCTCTAGTGTTCTGATGGCTGCTTCACAGTTGTGAGGACAAACACACTTTGAAAGAAGAAATGTGAGTACCTGAAAATTCAAGCATTACAATGGCTGGATTGCTTGGGAATGAATGGTTAGTGTTTATATTATAGAATTTTATGCTGGGAAAGAAAAAGTTCATAGTTTTGAATAATAATAGTAGCTTATAATATCTAATATTTATTGTACAATTATATCCTGGCAACTCTCCTAAGGGATTTCAATGGATTAATCAATTTAATGCCATGTAAGAAAGGTACTATTAATAGTGATATTTATAGATGAGAAAACTGAGGCTAGGAACAGTTAAGTAACTTGTCTGAGGCCAAATAATTAATATGTAGAAGTTTCAGGAATCATGCTATGGAAGTCTGAACTTCCATGCTTTCTCTCAAACATTCAACATTTTCATTATTTTAGAATGAAATCTTTTTTCAGTAAATGCATTTGGAAGGTGAGCATCACTCACTATGAAAAGAAATTTGAATTAATTCCAGAGTTAAAAAATTAAAATATGTTATCAAATAATATATTTATTCTAGAAAAAAAACAACAACTGACTTGGAGAAGATTCACAGAAGTGCAGAGCTGGGAGAATACGTGTCAATTCTCTAGCTTTAATGATGAAGAATTCCCAAAGAGGGTGAATTCATTTGTCCGGGGTCATATAGGTAGATGAAGGCAGAGCAAGATTAATAACATGGATATTCATATTTCTATTTCCAGTCCAGTGACCATGCTACTACAACACAATTCAGAACCTTAAATCCTCTACTTCTTCTAACTAATGTATTGCCTGAGAAGGCAGAATGTAGTATGTATCTTCAAAGATAATTGTTGAATTATTAACAGACAACCATCTGCCCTGGTTAATCTAGTGAGGATGCCAAAGAGTTTATTGAAATGGCTTGCTGCTATGAAATATACAATTTGTGAAATGCAAACAAATATAAAATGAAAGCAAGCTTTCATTCCTTGATTTTAAAGAGACTGTTATTACATAAAAATGACAATTGCCATATCAAGATCAATTATACCGACTGGTTTATAATTTAATGCCAAGATAGATTTATGGTGACTAATAACTAATAATCCACTCTAGGTAATAACTTATCCAAATTGACTTCTTTTTCTTTTTTATTTAAAGTACAATCTATTTTATTTTGTGTTATTTTTACATACAAGCAGTTTTATATCATTTTTCTCCATTTACACCTTTGTTGAGGTGTAATTAACAAAAATTATATGTATTTAAGGTGTATAACTTGATATTTTGATACATGTATACATCATCAAATAATCACCACAAACTAATTAATATATTCATCACCTCACATAGTTACCATTTTCTTTTTTCTTTCTTTTCTTTGTGTGTGTGGTAAGAACATTTATGATCTACCCTCTTAGCAAATTTCAAGTATGCAAAACAGTGTTGTTAACTATAGTCTCATTGCTGCACATTAGATCTCCAGAACTTACTCATCATGAATAACTAAAACTTTGTAGCCCTTGGCCAACAGCAGAAAAATATACATTCTTCCCAAGTGCATACAAAACATTCTCTAGGATAGATCATACGTTAGGTCACAAAACAGTCTTTACAAATTTAAGAAAACAGAAATCATTCCAAGTATCTTTTCTGACTACAATGGAATGAAACTAGAAATCAAAAACAGTAAGAAAATAGGAAAATTCACAAATACATGGAAAATAAACAACACACTCTTGAACTACCACAGGGTTAATAAGGAAGTCAAAAAAAATTTTTTTAAGTATCTTGAGACAAAAAGAAATGAGAACACAACATGCCAAACTTGTGAGATGCAACAAAAGCAATACTAAGAGGTAAATTTATAGTGATAAATGCTGTCAATAAAAAAAAGAAAGGTTTCAGATAAAATAACTTTATACCTCAAGGAACTAGAAAAAGAAGAATAATTAAGCCTAAAGTTAGTAGAAGGAAGGAAATAGTAAAGACTAGAGTAGAAAAAAATCAGAGAATGGAAAAACAATAGAAAAAATTAAAATTACAAGTTGATCTTTTTGAGAAGATAAAATTGACAAACCCTTAGCTAGACTAACTAGGAAAAAAAGAGAAAAGACTCAAATAAATAAAATCAGAAATGAAAGAGGAGACAATATAACAGATGCCTCAGATATTAAAAGAATCGTAAGGGACTACTATGAGATGTTTGTCAGCTAAGCTGGTTTCTTGTTCAGCCACCACTACCATTGTGGAAGCCTGAGTTCCATTGTACTAGGCAATTGAAATGTGTGTACAAGATACATATTTGTACATTAGCACCCAAGCAAAGATAAGGAGAAAGACAGGACCAAGGAGGATTTGCTTGCCCTTCAGAAGAAGGGTAGGGTTTTGATTTAGCAGATGCCAGACCTTTTGAAAAAGGGGGCAGATAGGAAATAGAAGAGAGAGGCCAGAAAACATATGACTCTAACCACCATTTACAAACACACAGACACACATGCCCGCATACACACAGCAGTTTGCTAAATTTGTTTATACATGAAGGTTCCTACATTAGAGTACTGTTTGTTACATTCTTCCTCTTTGACAAAACCTCTATACCAAGTATGTCCTTGTCCATATGTTGCTGGGGATAGGTCTGTTTCAATCAGCATACATTAATAAAATAAATTTATAGAAAGGTAGTTTGTTTTCCTCCTCTCAAAAATAAGGACTGAATTATTCGGAATTGGTTTACATATTTTAATTGGTCAGTCCAATATGGCTTCCAGAATTGCATACATTAAATATGTCCAGGTCAATGAACAAAATTAAATCTTTGCTTATTAAAAAATATAACGGATTACTTAAGTTGCTCATGAAGTTCTCTAGTAAAGAGACTATTAGAATTACTTTTTCCTCTCTCAGGGAAAAAAGTCCTTACTTACAAATGAAGTTGTTGTGTTTTTTTTTTTTTTTTTCTGATATATTCATTCAGGCATTTATTTAACAAACATTTATTGAGAACTCAGAATGTGTCAAAACCAAGGCTAAAAGTTGGGACTTGATGGTGAGCAAACACTAACATGATACGTTCCCTCTCAAGAGTTCAGAACAGAGAGGGGCAAATAAATCAAAGGAGCCTATAAACTAACATGAAATGGCAACTGTGACACAAGCCAGGAAGGAAAAACCCAAGGTGCTTAAGAGATTACAAAGATTTGACCTAGTCAGAGAGGTCAAGGGGGGCTTCCCTCAGGAAGTGACACTTGGCTGTGCTCTAAAGTATAAGAGGAATATATTTCAGGCAACAAGTAGGAAAAGTACTGTAGCAGAAATGAGCATAAGAATAACTTCAGAAAAATAGGAGCATGTTGTGCCTTAGAAGGGAAGAAAGTGACTAAGATAGAGTGAAAGTCAACCCTTTCAAATGTTGGAAAGTCAAGTATGAAGAGGATTGAAAATGTCCGTTGGCATCTGAAAAAATAGAGATCACTAGGGAAATTATCAAAAAGCTGTTACTATGAAATGATGATGACAGAGGCCAACTGGAGAGGATTGCAGAGTTAAGTTCTAGGTTAGAAAACGAAGCTATTGGGTATAGGCAAGCTTTTAAAGATGAAGAAAGAGTATTGTAACTGCAAGGGGATAGAGAGTGAAGGATTTTTGTAGGGTTTTTTGGTTGTTGTTTGTTTGTTTTAATGAAAGAAACAGGGATGTGTTGAAAATTTGGTAGTTATCAGGAAGCTAAAACCAAAGCAGACAACCAGGATTTCCAACATGTTTTTACCCTGCAGATGTTGGGCTATATGTCCTCTATGGCAAAAAAGAAAATCTTGTTTAAAGATCCACTGTAAGCTTTTATGGTGAAACACAGATTGTTTCAAGTGGGTAACTCTTATGTATTTAGAAGTTAAGCTGAATATCCAACTTAGTTATAACCATTTTCAATTTTTTTTGGCCATTGTAATTATAGATTTGTATTAAATTCCAGAATATAACTTTGCTGAGAAAAAAAGGATTCATTCATCATTTATTCACAAGATATCATGAACCATTTGCATTCAATAAAAAGAGAAATGTTTTATGAACTGGTTGCTGTACTCTAGATGATTTGGGCACATAATGAACTGTAAATCTCTTAATACTTCAAAATATCAATTTTTGTTAAATTAAAATATATCATTAAGGAAAAATATTATCACAGATACCAATTCACTGTCTACCTCATTTATAGCTTTGAAATACTATAATTCATTAAGAATGAAAATAAAACTGTGATCAACCGTATGCTTTTATTTCTCTTTAGAAAAGATAATCCTATGAAGATATGAATGATCTACTAAACTATTCTGTTCACTATGTAAAGAACGTACTTTTATTATTTAATGGGAGATTTTAGTTTCCTAAATAAAAAATACCAATAATACTAAAATAAAATAATACTAATATTAATTTGGTAATCCAACTAAAATTGGGACACATGTGGGATGATTATTTGGTGGAGGTTAATAAAGATTTTTTTCACTTGCTGGCCTAGTGACAAGTCAGGACTCTTCTATACCTTTGTTTTGCATTAATTAATCAAGCAAGCAAGTTTTTTCCCAGCATTTTGCATGTTCAAATTGTCAATAATCTGCTTAGAAATGGTTCATTCACACAAGTAATTTTACCTACCTCCTGAAAGGCACTGTGCTGGACCCTGGGGGTACGTAAATGACAAACATTCCCTGCCCTCAAAGAGTTCACAGTATCACAGCACTGTATTTACAAGATAAAAGGAATCTAGGTGGTATAACAGAAGTATAAAGAACTTCAATCAGCCTGAGGAAAGCAAAGAAAATATCAGAGAGAAGATGAAATTTAAGTTGATCCCTTAAGAAAAAGAACCACTCACCTACGTGATCAGGACAAAAGTGGAATTTTAGTAGAGGAAACAACTTAATCACTGGCAGTTCTGTTCATGTAAGTGCCAGTAGGACTGGATTGTTGGGTGGGAAGCAGAATTAAAGGCCAGGAACAAGAGACAGACTTTAGAGGTAGGCAAAGGGCAGATGACTATAGATCATTTGTATCATGCAAATGAGTTTGAATTACGTTCTTTGACAGGAGTTCCCTGAAGCCTTTTTTGTACTTTTTAGTTACATTTTTTTAATGAGATAATTGTAGATTCACATGGAATTGTAAGAAATAATACAGAGATATATTGTGCACCCTTAATACAATTTTCCCTATCAGTAACATCTTGTAAAACTATAGTTTAATATCACAATCAGGATATTGATATAATCAAGATAAAGGACAGTTCCATCTCTACAAGGACTCCTCATGTTGCTCTTTTGTAGCCAAAGGTGTTTATTATGCAGAAAAACAATTGATGTTTGTATGTTTACCTTGTCTCCTGAGACCTGGTTGAACTCACTTATTAATTATGGGTTTTAAAATATGTTTTATAATTTCCTACATAAACAATCATGCCATCTGCAAATAAATACAATTTTATTTCTTCCTTTCTGATATGTTTCTCTTTTTGTTTCCATATATTGCCTTATCAAATTGGCTAGAACTTCCAGGAGTATATTGAATAGAGTGGTAAGAGTGGACATCCTTGCTTTGTTCTCAGACATCAGGGGAAGTACTTAGTCTTTTATCATTAACTACTGGCCATTGGCTGTCCCTTTTGGGGAGGCCTAGTGGTGACAAATTCTCTAAATTTTTCTTCATCTTGAGAATGTCTTTATTTCTCCTTTATTCTCAAAGTATATTTTGTATGAATATAGAATTCTGGATTGACAGTTCTTTTCTTTCCACACTTGAAAAACATTGTGTCACTTTCCTCTGGCTTCCCTAGTATTTGAAAAAATTCTGTCATTCAAATGGTTTTACCCCTACAGATAAGGAATCCTTTCTCTTTCACTACTTTCAAGATTATTTCTTTTGCCTTCAATTTTCAGAAAGTTAAGGTTTTTTTGTGTGAATGTGGAATTCTTTAGAGTAATCTTGTCTGGGGGTTTGCTCAGTTTCTTAAATCTATAGATGTATATCTTTGGCCAAATTTGAGGAGTTGAGAAGTTTTCAGAAGTTTTCCATTATTTTTTTGAGTACTTTTTTCAGGCCCACTCTCTTTCTCCTTTCCTTCCATGACTGAAGTCACAAATGCTAGATCTTTTGTCATCATTCCACATATTCCTAAGGCTCTGTTAGTTTTTTCTTTTCAGACTATTTTCTCTCTGCTGTTTAGATTGGGTGATTTCTATTGTTCCTTCTTCCAGTTCATTAATTGTTTCCTCTGTCCCCTCCATGCTGGTATAAAGCCCATTTATTGAGTTTTTATCTTGGTTACTGTATTTTTCAGTTCTAAAATTTCCATATGGTTGTTCGTTATAGCATCTATATCTTTGCTGGAGCTTTTTATTTCTTTATTGTGACTGTCTATTTTTTCAATTGTTTCAAAAATGTTCATCATCAATTGTTGAAGCATTTTTACCACAGTTGCTTTAAAATCTTTTTCAGATAATTCTAACATCTCTGTCATCTCAGTATTGGTATTTATCAACTGTGTTTTCATATTCAGCTTGATATCGTTTTAGTTCTTATTATGAGGAATGATATTTTCATCAAATCCTGGACATTTGTTTGTACTACATTATGAGACTGACTCATATTTAAATCTTGTTTAAAGTGGCTTACTTAGATTTCACTCCAGCAAAGAAGGAAGAGGTAAGGTAGAAATCCAGGTTCCTCATTTGGCCTCCATTGATACCCAATTGGGAAGATGCACTTCATTACTGCTGGGTTGCTTCTAGTTCTAACAGTAGGCTTCCAATGGCACCTCCCCGGCTGGACAAGGTGAGAGTTTCCTGTTACTGCTCCCAACATGGTGTCCACTGACACCACAGGGAAGAGACAAGTGGTCTTGTTATTGATGGTGAAAGTCCTGACTTTCTACTAGGCCTCCACTGACTCCATCACAATGGAGAATGGAAGGGGTACCTCATTACTGATAGGTGAGGGGGATAAGTCCAGCCTCTTTATTTGGTCTCTACTGTCATTGCAAGTTCAAGGGGTCCTCATTACAACCTAACAGGGATGAAAATCTTGGCTCCCTAGTCAAACTTTGACACCACCCTGTGGGAAGAGGGAAGGTTATGGCTCCTCCTTAAAGTCTGACAATTTTGGAAGTCTAAGCTTCCCACTTAGCCTCTGCTGTTTGGTGGTGGGGTGCAATTATGGATTTTTCTGTGGCGTTTATCTGGAGTAGAGCCATCTACAAGTTTTATGTCTTGCTTAGGCTGCTCCTTCCTAATTCTTTGGCTTGAGAGATCAGGCTTTATTTTTTTATTTTTGGAGGTTTTTTTTTTTTGGTCTGCAGTTGTTGGCATTTCTGGATTACCAGCTTCCTCAGACACAAATCTAAGACATATGAAGGAAAAGTAAAACCCAAGTTCTCATCATTATGTTGTTTCTTGAGTCCCTAGGTCCCTAAAGACAGTTTTCCTTCTTCTCTCCACCTTTCAGTCTTATGTTTGTTTTAGACATAACACCTAAAATGTTTAGTTCTACTTAGTGGGAGGAATAGAGAAAAGTATATCATCTCTATCTTCCTGGAGGCAGAACTCAACCCTTTGAAAAATTTTAAGCAGTGAAGTTCTATCTTGGCCTTTTCATTTTAGATAGATAATTATAAGTGAGAAGAGCTCAGAAATTGAATTTTGGGTAGAGATGGCCTGGAAGGCAGGAGTATTTGTTAGAACATTCTCTAGACTGGCTATCTGAAATATACAACTGGAAAGGATAGGCACCACACAAGTGAGATCAGAAGCCAACCATAGAATACTCACCAGTCAACAACATACTAGCTAAACTATCAGCCTTGAACATATGGCAGGAGACATGGAAACAAGAGAACACTTTTGATAAGTACTAAAATGTAAATTCAGTAGAATGTAAAGAGCAATAGGTAATGATATGTAAGGAGAATGAAGTTAGAATCACTTCTTGATTCTTAGTTTGGATGACTGAGTAAATGCAGGTAACATTAACAACACTGTAGAGTATATGCAAAGCAATGTCTTTGCAGGGAAGAGAGGAGATAGTGAGTTCATTTCACATTGTCTTGAGCATAAGGGATGCCTGGGCCATCTGAAGGTGCCTAATAATAAATAAGCTGATGCTTAGCAGGAAGGTCAGATATAGAAATGAGGAGTTGGGAGCCTTGGTTTAATTAGTAATACTCAAATCCAACTGCATGCAGATTATCCAGGAAATATAAGCAGAATGGGAAAAGAGGGCTAAGAACAAGACCCTATTAATCCCCAATGTTTAGAATCAAAGTAAAAGAAACCAAGAAAGGAAAATGAGGACAAGCTGTCAGAGAGGTAGAAAGAGCACAGAGGTGTAGCATACAATTTAGTTCTATAAGCATTTATTAAGTGTTTAGCATGTACTCTGCACTATGCTGAGACTGGTTTTTGAGGCTCCTACACTTTACTAGGTATAAATTCAGGACAGTGTGGTCAGCTCACTAACAGACATATGCTCGGGGGGCAACGGAACCACAAAAGGGGAACCGAGCACAGCCAAAGACTATGAGGAAATTTTCCAAGAGATGATTACATCTAATCAGAGTCTACAAGGATAAGTAGAATTAACCAAACAAGGAAAGATAGAGGGAAAGTCATGCCAGGCAAAAGAAACAGCCTGGACAATAGCAAAAGGGCAGGGGGCTCAAGAAAACAGAGAGAATTACCTTCAGTCAGCAGGACTGATGCCACTGAGAGAAAAAATAAAATCAAACTGAAGGGGCCCTTTGACTTTGTCATTTATGAGGTCACTGTTGACCTCTGATACAGCAGCTTTATAAAGCAATGTGGAGAGAAACCAGACTTCAGTGAGATGAACAATAATTGGAAGAATATAAAGTTCACACAGTATGGGAAGTGTATTTTTTCAAGGAACTTAGTGGAGAAGAATATAAAGATGGGATAGCTAGAAATGTGCAAAAGTCTAAAAGGCTTTGTTTTGTGATCAGAGAGAATTGAAGATGTTTATAAGTCGCTGGAAAGAAACCCGAGTGCAGAAATAAGGTTTAAAAGGTTAAAAAAAAATCACTCTTTTGTACAACAAATACTTTTAGAGCATCTACAGTGTTCTTGAGCACACCATTCCAAGATAAAGACAAACAACGGAGCCCCTTGCATGGTGTTAAAGTCATGTTTTAAATAAACTGGAGAAATAAAAAAAGGCCAACGCACAAAAATTACATGTACTTCAGTTCTAAAGGCAGATTAATACTTATAAATACAAATACTTTTCAATATAATGGCACCTTTGGCTTTGTCATTTTATGTTAGCAATTTCACAATTCATTATAAGTATTCAGTGTTGAGGCTCATTTTGTTCACTTCAGGGGAATTATTATTTTAATAAAAACACTCTATTGCAAGGATTTTGGTATGGGACAGATGCGTCAAGATTATTTTATGTTTTAATTATTACAAACACCACAGTGCATGTTAAGTCTACAAAGGACAAGGGCCTTTGTAGACTAAGAGCCTGAAATATGTGGAGTAGTGCATGATGACTTAATACTTGTGTCAAAGTCTGCCTTAGTACCTCTGAGCATTCAGAGACAGAAAACCAGCCAGCTGAAAATGAAGAAACACTCATGCCTTTAAATGGTGACTGGGACTAGGAGACTTCCATGAAGATCAAGAATAGTCTCTAATTTTTTCAGAATCATTGAGTTAAAGAATTTTAAGATTGTAAAGAACTTTGACATCATCTAATACTATTATCCACACCTCGCATATAAAATTCCCATCTTCAAATTTCTTTCTTTTTTAAGAAATTAATTAATTAATTAATTTTTGACTAGGGTCTTCGTTTCTGTGCGAGGGCTTTCTCTATTTGCAGAAAGCAGGGGCCAGGCCACTCTTCACTGCGGTGCGCAGGCCTCTCACTATTGTGGCCTTTCTTGTTGCAGAGCACAGGCTCTAGAACGCAGGCTCAGTAGTGTGGCTCATGGGCGTAGTTGCTCCGCGGCATGTGGAATCTTCCCAGACCACGGCTCGAATCCGTGTCCCCTGCATTGGCAGGCAGATTCTCAACCACTGCGCCACCAGGGAAGCCCCAAATTTCTTTCTTGATGTTGACAGACTTTAAGTGAAGGAGAGCCTCCTATTTGAGAACTTCCCTATTCTACTAATGGACAGTTAAATTTTCTCTGATTATTCCCAAAAGATAGGTCTCTGGAACTCCACATTACTACATTACTACACTACTTCCTTTATATGTGGCAACTCTTTAAATGTCAAAAGATATTTAACATATATGCACACTAAATATATTATATTTATCAGACTAACCATTCGCAATTCCTTCATCTCTTTCTTGTATGACAAGTTCACCCTCATCCCTTTCATCCAAATTCTTTCTAATAAGTTAATGATTTTTTCTCCTCCTCATTAAACTGAACACAGATTTCCAAGTGTGAAAAAATAAGATAATATTATAACATTGCATATGGTGAGTATTTTTTTAAAGCAATCCTATCAACCGCTCATGTTTGAACTCATAATACACAGGGATTTAACCACATAAACTGCAACCAACTCAAGTTTCCCTTACTTCATTTTTGCAATTATTTTTAATATAAATATAAGATTGTAAAGATTTCCATATTTCCCCATCTTGTGGTTTTTTGTCCCAAAAGTCCAAGATCATTTGTATACTGATCTAGCACACCACCATTTTGCTGTCCCTCTCAAATTTCGATCTCCTACATATCTGATAGGTATGTGTTTTAACTATTTCTATAAGGCATTTGCTAAAATTAAATAGAATAGGCATAAGAGCAGAATTTTCTAATATACACACAAAAATATTATTCCTGGGTAACATTAGTCCATGCAACAGAATCTAAAGCAGTTATTTATTCAGCTATGAATCTGATCAGTCTATGATTCTCTCCCTTATACATATAGCGATCATCAGAAACTACCAAAAATGTCTAGCTAAAATCAAGAAACCACGTATTTGAAATCCATTAATCCTATAAGAACACAGAGGTGAATCTCTGTTGCTTGTTTTATGATGGCTGTTTTCTAAGATTCTAAATCAGTATCAGCCTAGTAATATTTTCTAGAAAGGGACAGACATCAAGCTTGTTAGTGTATATTTTTCAGAATATAATTTTTATGTCTTTGTTCAACACAATTTAAATAGTTGTTTATTTTTTTCTAAATATATATTTCTATCTCTTATGAAATAACTGGAAGAAGATATAAAAATGACCCCTGCCCCCATTCAATTTTCTTTTCCTACTTAGGACTACTTCTCTAAAACTTTTAGTAAAATTAATATTATGTATATGTAGTATTAATTTTATTTTATTACCTCATATAAAACTGTTGTGTTTCCGTGTAGAAGAGGTCCATAACAGATATAGGAATGTCCGACAACCCAGCCTAAGTCAGAAGCTGCCCACCACACCTAAACAAAAAGAAGATAATAAAATGCATATATCTTAATCAGAGAAATGTCATGTAATGTGAATTTAAAACCATGACTACCTCTCCAGGTTTAAGTCCATATACAGAAGACATTGACCAGTTAAGCATTACAGCGTATCCTCCAGTGGGCCTCACCACACCCTAAAGAAGAGAAAAGGCGAAATTAAAATCAATAGACATTGTGTTAAAAGATTCTCTCTCTTCATACTGTCCACTTAAGAAAAGTTCCTGTTTAGAGTATTTCATATTCTATAAGCTATAAATAACTTTGGCTTTCATATAATTATATCTGAATCACTATTTCTTTGGCTCCTCCAATAATAAAAACAGAATAATTTGTCCGTATTAGTCCATTTGTAGAATCCACTCTCACAGACCACTCTGGACCTTCTAAAGAAAACATGATTTCACGGAATCACATGCAGTAAAAAAAATTTCCAGTGGTAACATAAATTATCAACATTACAGGGAATTCCCTGGCAGTCCAGTGGTTAGGACTCTGCGCTTCCACCGTGGGGGGCATGGTTTTGACCCCTGGTCAGGGAACTAAGATCCTGCATGCTGTGCACGGCCAAAAAAAAAAAAAAATCAAAGACTTCGCATGAAATTTTCAACAATTACATTTTCACACATATTTCCAGAACAAAAATGGAAACTCTCAAAATTAAGTGCACAGAAATGTCAAAGGTAGCTGTGTGCCTAAGATACAGACTACTATAAGGATGTTTATTCCTTAATATTATGAAATAATAACAGGATGCTTAGAGGAAAGGCTCATATTCTAACTGGATTCTTAATACAATGCTACCCTTGTGGTCACACTACCACAGTATCAGAGCTGAGCAGTTCTTTAGTGATGAATTCTCGAACTCTGAGGAATCAATCCTGATGAGTTGGATCTAAGGCTAACAGATTTTCCTTACATTACATTTGGGCAAAAGTAGGGATTGTTACACCACAGTACTATAGTTTCTAGCAGCTATCCTTGACAGTGAACATATTCAATGTTAATATAAGATTAATTTTTGAAAACTGAGCACAAGAGTTATCATAAATAATAACTGATAGTAAATTTAATAATTAATTTCATTTATTGCTTCACTATAAACATTAATCATCATTGGCTCAAAAAGACTTAATGATGTGAATATTCAGAGCAAGAAGGTGAATGCTTGCTAAGAAATATGTTATATTTCACTCACAAGTATTTTCAAGCACCTCTCAATAGAGCAACTAGAATTGTTTTGTGAAGAAGATAATTATTTTACCTGAAAGGGCACACATGGTCCTAACTAACGAATGTGCTACTAGTTGAACATTTTTTGGCACAGTTCTGTAACTGTAACACACATACATGAATCAGGAGAATGAAAAAGAAATTGACTTTCTGTTTGTTACTAAAATTGCTGCTCTCCTCAGGTACCACTAATAAAACATAGGTATCAAGCTGTGGAATACATTTTATCTAGTCGCTTGGCAAACATCACAGGCAACTCTGTTGGCATTTGATGGGTACTTTCTAGGTTGTATGACATGGTTAGCATGCAGTTGGCTCTCTTGATCACCTTGGGAGTATTAGAAATCCTAAGCCCCTGTCAGTAAATTTCACACGTGCATTTTCCCACGTAAACTGAGCAGCTCTTTACCCAGTATATGCTGTATGGTCTTCCACGCATTTTGCTAATTTGTTTGTCCTATTGAGAAGATCTTTTCCTATAGTTCAATACCTTGATGAATTTGATATTAATCAACTTGCAAACACTCTTTTCTAAAAATTTTTATTCGTTTGGTAGAGGATAAAATGTGAAGTTTTTCCATAGACAATATGCTATCCATATTCTTTGATAATTAATGTCAGTCATGATTTCACTTAAGATGTTTTAGAATTTCTCTTCACCTGCCTGTCGCTGTATTTAGAGGTCATTTTTATAAATAATTCGAAGTATCATTATAAATGGGTAAATTTTTATATTAAATGAGGGTAAGATTAATCAACTGGAAGTTATACAAAGGAATAAAAGGCTAAGGAGAAAATAAATGAGTAGTAATTCATTTGTAAAACTTAGAAGATATTTTAAAGGATAGGTTATCAAATTTCTGTTTGCCTCTCAAGTGAACCCTTCTTTAAAGGTTATTTACCAATGTTGCTTTGTCTGTAAAATGGTGGCTACCTAAATCCATTTGACCCCAAAAAAGTTAGACTTAAAAATGAGACCATGCATGAAAAAGTATATAAAATTATACAGGCTAGACTTTAACGTCCTCCTAACAAAATTATTTCCTTAATTCTAGTAGTTACTGTTTTTTTTTAAATTTTTCCCTGTGCTAATACCACACAAAAGGCAGAAATGTTAAAAATTTAGAGGTTATCATTGAACATTCTCATTAAAAATAACTAAAGTGGAGCTACAGGAGACAGAAAAGTCATGTCTGTTTATCATTGGTCTTTGATATCCACTTATTTTTATTTTTTTAAAGAATGAGTATAAAAATTTTCTTCAAACATCTTTTTTTATTCATTAATATAGATTAACGATATGAAATATCAGATGACAGTTTTCCATTTACTGGGTATTTGGTATGGCGTAGAAAATAAAACTGCGTAATTTCATATTCTCCATGTAGATCTTTTATAAGAAGTTCAAGAGTAAAAAAACTGAAAGATTAGTTTTAAAAAGAGTTTCTTTATTATAATATTAATATGTGACTAACAATAAGATGATAAAGCATTTCTTGTTTGTAATCATATTTTCCAGGTAATGATAATTAAAATGCAAAAGATAAACCCTGTTCAGCCTCCAAAAATACATAAACCATGCTCAGAAAAACCTACAAATCATTTTACTCTAGTATGCAAAATTAATCAGAAACAAAAAATGGCATTTTAAAGTATATTTGAAATCTTGAGTATGAGATATAAATATTATTCAACATCAGTGCTTACCCCTAAAACACAAGCACGCTGCATTTCACTCTTTTGAATATGTTACTTAATGTACTTATACCCTATCTACCTTAAAAGTAAAGATAGATGATCTAATATATTTTCAGAAAAGTCCTGTAACCTGCCAATACACTGTTCTAGTTTTTGTAGGATCAGCCGTAATACTTCAAGTCTTCTGGAGAACTTGAAAAACATCCAGGTGGGACTAACACTCCATGTCCCTAATAAAGACATGAAAGTGAATTCTATCTCAGAACAGACAGGTGCTCTTTCAACAAAACACTTTTAATGTATATGGGTATTTTAAAAATTCAGTCCATACAAGTGAAAGTAAAGGCTGATTATTCATCATCCAGGAATGGGACGGCAGTTATCACAGATGGTTCTTTATGATTTCCAGTTTAATGAGCTGCCTTTGAAGACAAGGAAAGCCACAAAATGTTATAAATGGGGCCATTAACATAAAACAGAAAACATGTCTGTATCAAACGTGTACTGTTTGGTTGCCACAATTAAAAAAAATAGTTGAAATAACATCAGTTGTAGTAGAAGAGAAAGGAAGTTTGAGATGTGTGGTAAGATTAAGAGTTTGCGAGTCTTTAAAATGTTTTTTAAGAGATCTATAAAAATCTGAATGGCAAGTCTCAAACTATTCATGTAAGAGAGGTCTAGATAGAGTAACCGACAAAACCTGATACTTCCTAAGTTGAGCCCCTCTACCACCCTACTCTGTGATAAAGACTTGTACAAGACAAATATACATATTTACATACATAAAATAGACATTCATTCACACATACATATGTAAATACATATGCGTATATGTCTACATGTACACGTGTATATGCCTATGCTTTGTATGTATGTATATATATACATTTCAATTCAGTCTGGCAAATTAAGTAAAAACAAAACAAGAAGAAAGAGGAAACAAAAATATTACTCGAAGACAAGAAATCTATCACCAAAGAACAGTTGGAGTCAGTGAGTTAAAAGTATGAGGTATGGTTCTGCTTACTTAAAAAATCCAACTAACCGGGCTTCCCTGGTGGCGCAGTGGTTGGGAGTCCGCCTCCCGATGCGGGGGGCGCGGGTTCATGCCCGGGTCCGGGAGGATCCCGCGTGCTGCGGAGTGGCTGGGCCCATGAGCCATGGCCGCTGGGCCTGCGGGTCGCAGTGGGAGGCCCGCGTACCGGGAAAAAAAAAAAAAAAAAATCCAACAATACTCTTGCTCTTATAGTGGTTTTACAGGTGATACCCCCTCTTCCTAGAATGCACTCTCACCCCTTTTCCGAACCTGGTTAGCTCCTACTTGATCGCACAAGTACTTAACAACACCGTGAAAGTGTCACCTCTTCTGGAAGCCATCCAAACCACTAGGTTTGTGTTAAAAGCCTCTCCCTCCTCTTTCATGGCCCCAAGACCTGCAAACTTCTCTAAGCCTCCGAGCACTAACAACATCCACCTACTGCTAAGTCTCCTCCACCACTCTGGGCACCATAGGAATGCTTTTGTGTCTTCAGCATAGAATAGGCGGTTAATACATTTTCTGACTGATTAAAAGAGTGAACAGTTAAATGACAAAGCACATGTACGAAAACTATAATTTTTTAAAAAACATTCTTCTTTGTTCAAGAGAAACCCTTGAAACCTTCAGAATTTAATGAATCATATTAGTAGTAATGGAATGATTCCATCTGGTATATTTCGTCAAACATAAAATCTCTTGCTGTAGACAAGACAATGACTCTGAAGCTGCCTCTATGGAGGATACTTTAGCAGCAGTATAATTTTTTATTGGTCTGAACAACTGTGAGATAAGGGGCAAAGGTGTAGCAAATTCAGCATTTTAACTGCAAGAATTGTACCACAGATTTTTTTTTAAAAAGTTCACAGGTTTTTTTATTTGACTTTCTCTTATATTTTTCTACAGTATAGAATATGAATGTCACCTAACACGTAGGAATAAAAGTTAACGTAAATTATATAAATTCACATCAGAACAAAGGACTTATCTACCACCCTCCCGTCATGCCTTTTCTAAATCTTTGCTTTTGGTTTCTTTTCCCCTGTGCTCCTTTGGCACTTTTTTTTTAATTTTTTTGGTTATCTCCATACCTCCATGACAGCAAGCCAGAAGAAGATAAATATGACTATCACTAAATCTCCCACTCCCAAAACGACACCCCATCCAGATGAGGGATTCTTCTATTGCGTAGTTCCTTGAAGTAACTTGAATATAGGTACCCAAACCAGACAGGATAAAAGTGTACAACAGGACAGAAATGTATGCAAAGCAGCTCAGCTGTGGTTGCTAGAATATGTGCAGCAGCTAACAGATTACCCTGTCATATAACAACCTGACAAATCCAGGGTTGGGAGATGCAGAGATGCAAATATGCCCTGGATATATCTGAAAATTCTAACCAAATAACAGACTGCATTGTGTGTGTCTTATATGTGCCTATGAGAAATGAGCATTTTTAAGCAGAATATTTTTATGGGCCCACAACATTATTTTTCCTCATGAAGATCAAAGATCAAGAAAACAAATTATATAATGACATGAAATTTATATTTAAATGCTTCATAAATGCATGTGTGCTCATCTTTCCTGTACTTCTATTCTGGGAATCCCAATATTAAAAATTCAGATCCTATTAATTCTGATTATGCCTACCAAAAATGAAGTGAGAATCTTATGAATAAAGAGGCATCTGGATATTCAATATCTTGTAATAACCTATAATGGAAAAGAATTTTTAAAAAGAATATATATATATATAAAACTGAATATATACATATATATATACATATATATATATAAAGCTGAAACACTTTAATGTACACCTGAAACTAATACAATATTGTAAAGCAGCTATATTTTAATTTTTTAAAAAGACATCTGGGAGCTAACTGGAAAAGTAGGAGATTATTTAACAAATATTCTGATGATCTACCATGGCCCCATTCTAAGGTTAGTGCCATCGTGGATTCAAAGATGTATGAAATATATTCTAAGACCTCAGAGAACATGCAATGTTATGAAAAGAAGTAAATAAAAATATATTAAAAAGTAGAATAAAATAAGTGGCATAAATATTTGTTGGCAACATATAATTTCAATGCAATTGAAATTCTGAAGTCCGCTGGAGGGTTCAGGGAAATGTTTCTGAAAGACCTTGAGAAAAGACTACTTTGTCTTGCCATTCTGCATGTCCTACTCTGTAACACCTACTCGTTCCCATGATTTAAACACCATTCCTCTACAACCAATGACGTTCCAAGGGTCTATCTGCAAATCCGTATGTATTCTTGGACCCAGACTTTCACGTCCAGCTACTGGCTGGGCATCTCCATGTTAATGTCCCAAGGATACATCATACTCAATATGTCCAAAACCTCCCAGTTTTCTCAGCCCCAAACCATTTTCCTTTGTTTCTACTTTAGTAAATATTCAAAACCACTCTTCTATGTTCTCAGGTTCATGGTCTTAGACTCCTCCTCTGTCTTACTCTTATACTTGAACCAAATCTGATTCTTCCCTAATAAGTTTGCTGTCCTAAGTAAGGTCCTAAACTAAACACAGCCTGAAAAACCAATCTCCTTGTTTCCATTATGTGTATTTGCCTATCTTCTCAACAAAATGTTGCAAGGGTTACCTTCCTTCATATTTTTCTCTCTTTCTTAAGAAGCATTAGTGCTCTCCATTCCTTACATACAGTATATAAACTAAATTTCTTGGCTCAATTTTAAGCAACTGGCCCCTGCCTATATATCTGGCCATTTCTCTTCTTTATCTGCACCAAATGCACTAGCCATCCTGGAACCTTCCTTACACACTTCTGCCTTTGCTTATGTTGACCCAATCTATCTGGCATGGCCTCCTCCCTATTATGTCACCTGATGAAGAAGTTCTATTCATCCTTCAAATGTCACCCTGTCAAGTGCGTTCCCTGACATCTCCCTGATAAAACAGCACTCCCACTCTTTCTATCACCCTTATCCTGCTTTATTTTTCTTCATAACACATCACAGATTGCATAGTTCTTTATTTGTTTACTTCCTGTGTCTAGCCATAGAATGTAAACTTCTAAAAGACAGACATATATTTGGGTGCTCAGTAATCTTTGTTGGATTAATGGAATTTAATCCTTCAGACAATCTCATCTTTTCTTCAAGAAAGCAAGAAGTAGGGCTGCCCTCTTAGGGCAAGGATCACAGACTATCTTACATTATCTGTGTTGATATATATTGCAGTCCCACTATGCTGAAGGGGCTGTGGTTTACTCATATTTTTATCTCTTTTAGCACCTAATGAACACTCAATAATGCATACTGAATTGAGCTAAATTCAATGTGAATAGAAATCTCTGAACAATTAAATCCTTCTCCAATCTACAGAAATAGATTATCTTCAGGATGGTACTACATTAAAAGGAAAATGAGGATGATTAAAACATCAAACAATCTTCAGTTTGGGCATCTAGGAATCCCACAAAGAACTTCTTGACCCAGAGAAAACCTGGAATAGCTAGGTTTCTTCCTTATTTGGAACCACCACTTTTCAGATTTAATGCCCTGTATATTACTTTTGTTTTATTTCTACTACACTAGCTGAGTCAGCTTTGAGTTGATGACAAGCTCTTCTTTGGCCCTCTCATAAGGATCCCCAACCAGGCCACAGTGAATTTCAGTGATTTGTATGAAAGTTATGCCTCAATTTAAAAAATAAAAATAGGACTCCCCTGGTGGTGCAGTGGTTGCGAGTCCGCCTGCCGATGCAGGGGACATGGGTTTCGGCCCCGGTCGGGGAAGATCCCACATGCCGCGGAGCGTCTGGGCCCGTGCGCCATGGCCGCTGAGCCTGCGCGTCCGGAGCCTGTGCTCCACAATAGGAGAGGCCACAACAGTGAGAGGCCCGCGTACCACAAAAATAAATAAATAAAAATATTTCATTTAAAATATACTTTATAAAATTTTCTTAAACCAACTGATATTCAAATATATATTAATTTTAAAAGCTTACTAAAGCAATTGAATATTGCTGATATTTGTTAGGATTCGGAAAGAAATAAGGACAAAGCATTTGACATTAAACATAATGAATATTTTTATATATTTAGACACAATATGTCTTTAAGATATAAAGTACTTTCAGTCAGTAGTCAAATATTCTCGGCACAAAAATATCTGCCACTATAATTATCCCTAAGATAGTGCATACCTTTGGCAACCCCGTTGTTCCAGATGTGTAAAGAATATACAGCGGATGTTCGGAAAGAACCGGAACACAATCATGTGACTGTGCTTTTGCCATCTCTTCATCCCAATCAAGGTCACGACCTGGAGCCAAAGGAACCGGCTCCTACAAAGCAAAAATATAGGAATATGCACTGAACAAAGGAGATTAAATCAGGAGAACTCTGGAGAGTAGCTGAATCTATATTAGTCTGAGCATCTGACTGAAATCTAGGCCTATAGAGCGCTAAATATCAGACTTATGACTCAGTATCTCAGGGTCACAAGTTAAGATAAATGTTCATAAAAAAATCCAACAGTTTGATGTTGGCTTCAACTAAACTTACAACAGAAAATGTTTTATTCAAACCTAGAGATATCCTTAAGAAATTCAATATGATGCAGGCATGATTTCATCAACAGTCAGAGCTTAACTAACAGAGGTTCATGCTTCTATAAATGCATGTACACTAACACCTTTATAAGCTAACTTCTATTTTCTTTTTGACCTGAAACACACACTTTATTTTTTTAAATTGGGGTATAGTTGCTTTACAATGTTGTGTTAGTTTCTGCTGTACAATGAAGTGAATCAGCTATATGTATATATATATATATCCCCTCCCTCTTGGACCTCCCTCAAACCCATACCCCCATTCCACCCATCTAGGTCACCACAGAGCACCAAGCTGAGCTCCCTGCACTATACAGCAGGTTCTCACTAGCTATCTGTTTTATACATGTTAGTGTATATATGTCATTCCCAATCTCCCAATTCATCCCACTCCCCCTTCCCCCACCCCGTGTCCACAGTCCATTCTCTATGCCTGTGTCTCTATTCCTGCCCTGCAAATAGGTTCATCTGTACCATTTTTCTAGATTGCACATGTGTTAATATACGATATTTGTTTTTCTCTTTCTGACTCACTCTGTATGACAGACTTTAGGTCCATCCATGCACCCCAATATTCACTGTAGCACTATTTACAATAGGACATGGAAGCAACCTAAATGTCCATCGACAGATGAATGGATAAAGAAGATGTGGTACATATATACAATGGAATATTACTGAGACATAAAAAGAAACGGAATTGGGTCATTTGTAGAGACATGGATGGACCTAACTTCTATTTTTCATAACCTATTTCTTTTACTTTGGAACTACTGTCTTCACAATGAAATCTCAACTAACCCACTAAAATTTCTCTTTATAAAAGGGCCATTTAAGAGTAATACTGTGGCCATTTTTCCAAATGAGAGAATATTAAATAACTTTCAGGGGTGGAGGAGTAACCTACTTTTGCTTTTTCAAGAACAAAAATCAGTTTTGAAGTTAATGAGAGTATGAGACATACACAAAAAGCTATCCAAGTTTTCCCCCATCTACATTATTGACTAACATGGTAGAAATGTTTGTTTTCTTTTTTGTTCCTAGAACCAAGCTCTAGTGTTATAAACTTTATAATAATAGAGCCATGAATTAGACAGACACATCTTAAGTTACACAGACCTCTTTAAAAATGGTACCAATGAAATAAGCCAGATAGGTGAAGAAGAAGGAAGTGGTTATGGAAAAATTACTCCAGTTGGGAGTTATAGCTATTTGATTCTAGTTATGATCCAGTACATATCTAGTTATTTTATGAAATGTTGACTAAGCTCAAGATGACACATCAGGAAGTTTACAGTTGGTGAACTTGTTAGTAGGCACAAGGCAAGACTACTCATTCCTCAGTGAAAGTTAAGTTCACCACCTAGAGAGTATATGTAGCCATTCACTTCATCAAGGTGAATCCCTGAACTAAGTCCAGAGACTCTGACAGATTTTTAAAAGCCAGGCCATTTCCACGTTTCTGGTTCCCTAATGTTTTGATCAGGGTTGTAGAAACCGGTCATATATTTAAATGGGTACATTTACAAATTAACATTTCAATATAATATCACAAATATGATGCCTATATGAATACGCACATTGATAGACAACAATCTGAGTTGACCTTCATGAAGGGGAAGTTTTAGGCTCAACTGGTTTCTCCAGCCTCACCTTGAATGTGCCCTGGATGTGCCATTTAGATAAATAAAAACAGATAACTGTGACCAAATTGTAAATTTCCATTTGTTTTTATGTATTTATGTTTTTATGTAATTTCAAATTATCAAGCCCTTGCCATCACAATTATGGACCTATAAAAAAATCATAACACTGTGTAATAAAAAAGGTCAATTGATTAATCACAAAAATAATTGCAGATAAAATAAAATGAGGACTTGAATGAATGGTTATTCTTTAGGCTAAGAAATACAGGAATGTATATAAAGAAGATCTGATGAAAGGAAGAGAGGGGAAAAATCAACATTAGCCTTTACATACATGCGTTTACTTCTATAGACATGTCCTTCCTAAATGTTATCATTCTTAAAATGCAGTCCTGGGGGAAGGAAGCACCAGGGGTGACTGATGTGACCTGCCAGTTAAGCCGTCATTGCTTGCCTGAGGCTTAGGAGTGGCAGCCAGGTTTTTATTTCCTCTGGCAAAAATGCAATCCTGGTTAATGAAACGCATCACCAAGCCTCATAATTTGTGTCTCTCTAAGCTCAAGGCAAAGCCAATCCACTGGGCTTAATAACTGCCTCAACAGCATGTCAGATATGAAGGACAAGAGACATCCAACTGAAATAAAGGAAAGTCAAAACAGAGGGAAAGGTTTCAAAAAAAAGAGGGAGAGAAAGGGAGCTAGTTATGGGAGGGGGAAAGGGAAAGTGGATCTTTACCTATTAAGAAGGAAGAGAAGGCTACTAACTTTTTTTTTTTAATCAAGTGTAAATAGACTAAATATTTATTTAAAAGGCAGAGATGGTTAGATTGGATAAAAAAAATTAAGGCCCCAAAATATGTTATCTATAAGAGAAAATGTTTTAAAATATAAACAAATTACTGGTTAAAAAGAAAGGGATGGAAAAAAGTTACACTATGCAACAAAAAGTACAAGCAAGATTATATGGTTATATATCAAAGTAGATTTTTACAAAATACCAAATGATAATGTAAATGAGCAACTGGAACTCTTGTAATTTTCTGGTGGAACAGTAAAATGATATGACCACTTTGTAAAATTATTTAATAGTTCTTTATCAAGTCAAATATACATCTAATACGTGAATCAGCAATTCTACCCCTAGGTATTTACACAAGAGAAATGAAAACACAGGTCCACACACAGACTTGTACAAGAATGTTCATAGTAGCCTTAGTCATAATAACTCCAAAGTAGAAATGACCCAAATATCCATAAATAGAAGAATGGAAAAACAATTTTTGATGTATTTATGGTATGAAATACTACTCAGTAAAAAAACAATAAACTACTGATACATGCCACACAAGGAGTATATCTCAAGAACATATTGAACAAAAGAGGGTAGACACAATAGAGTATATATGGTATGCTTCTATTTATATGAAGCCTGAGAATGAACAAAAATAATCTACGACAATACAAATCAGAAAGCATTTGCGGGGCTTCCCTGGTGGCGCAGTGGTTGAGAATCCGCCTGCTGATGCAGGGGACGCGGGTTCATGCCCCGGTCTGGGAGGATCCCACACGCCGCGGAGCGGCTGGGCCCGTGAGCCATGGCCGCTGAGCCTGCGCGTCTGGAGCCTGTGCTCCGCAACGGGAGAGGCCACAACAGTGAGAGGCCCGCGTAACACACACACACACACACACACACACACACACACAAAAAAAAAAAAAAAAGCATTTGCTTTTGAGGATGGGGAATGGTTGACTGGAAAAAGGAACAAGTATGCAGAAATTCTATATCTGGATTTGGATGGTAGTTATACAAGTACATGCAATTTTGAAAATGCATCAAACTGTACTCTTATGATCTGTCCATTTTATTGTATGTAAACTATATCTCAAAAATTAAAATAATAATAATTTGAGTACCTACAATGTGCATATTATATTAAGATGTGAATAATGCTGAATAGAGATAGTGTATAAAAATTAATAATAAAAAAAGAGGAAAAAGAAGATATTTGCCTGAGAAAAATCTGAACAGGAAACATTCATATCCATATCCAATGTATTTATAAAGTAAAAGAAAATAGCACATATCTTGTTGGTTAAAAGTCATTAAATTGAGTTTAAATCTTGGCTCCACCACTTATTAGCTGTGACTTTGGGCTATGACCTGTCCATGACTCAGCTTCTTCATCCATAAAACAGGGCCAGTAATAACATCTACTTTATTGGTTTATAAGAATGTAAGAATTAAATAAGGAGTATCTGAAAGTACTTAGTGCCTAGCATTAAGTTTTTTGTAAATTCTACATGTATTCATACATGTGTGAATAATACACACACACTAAACACTTGTGTGTGTTTGTTCCTACCCTTCCTCTAACCTTCTCTTACCCAAAGCCTTCTTTATAACTGACTTTGCATTCCTTGATTGAACAGCAACAAGCCTTTTTAAAAAACATGCTGGAGGTCATCTGAAAGAAACTTAAAATTCTTCTTCAAGACAGTAAAAATATTAAAATCATTGAGTGCAACAGTTCATGAACCACAGACTACTAAAAGTACACAGGAATTTAATGTGGTAATGTGAATTGCTAGGTGGTAATCAAAACGAGAGAGCTTTAATGCTCTCTGTTCTTATATCTTGTCATTTAAGCATTTTCCACAGATAACCTCTCAAGAGTTCTACAAAATTATACATGATTCTTCACACACTTTCAATTTTCCTTCTGCAAAAAATTTTAATCTGCTAGAAACCCAAATTGGTCCCAGTATAAATAGCTGGAGACTTAGCTTGGATGTAGAAATGAGGTGATCATTAGGGCAAATTTGCTAGAAAAAGCATTGTAAAATATAGTCATTGATGTATTTACTGCTTTTCCTTCCTTCACAGATCACAGAATAATTTATCTGTTTAGAATATTCATATTTTATTTTCCTGAACATAGTTTTAATTTCCAGACCAATTACTTGTTCTAAAGTTTTTAAAAGACATTTTAAATGCAAATTAATCAAGACTGGGTAGCTGAGAGATTAAGCATCCAGTCAGAGTATACACATTCAGATCATGACCTTGACAAAACTTGCAGGTGAACCACATTGCTTAGAAATATCGAAAAAAATAAGAAAAAGTTATGTCATGAATGCATATATGTAGATACTAGTTTATCCTTACATAGGCATAAGGTTAGTGATATTTAATATAAAATTAATAATGTGGTAGTTTTCTTACTGTTTTATAACTTTGCTTTCAAAGAATTACATTACTATACAGTATGCCTCTTTCTCTGGTAACTGGAACAACTGGGTATCAGCCTATCATCACAGGTAAGTGTATTTTTAAAAAATTTAACAGTGTTTCTAATACTGTAGTATGAATATGACTGTAATGCCATAGGCCATAAAAAATGTATAATTATTCACTCATTAGTGTGTAGGCTAGGCTACCATGAAGCAATCATATTGCTGCTTCTTCTTTATCAATGCATGAATCATTATACCTAAATATGAATTTCTTTTTCACATTATCTTTTCATTTTTGATGTTTAGTGTTGTAATACGTAGAATATCTACAGTGTTTTGTATCATATAAGCCAATATTGATGCAGGTACTGATAGACAATTCATCTTGTAAACAGATGACATAAACTTATGGTATGAGTAAATATAGTCATAAATCTACTTTCTCTTACTTATGATTTTTTAAAATAACATTTTCTGTTCTCTAGCTTACTTTATAGTTAGACAATACAGTATATAATAAATATAACATGCTAATCAACTGGTTATGTTATTGGTAAGGCTTCCAGTCAACAATAGGCTATTAGCTAAGTTTATGGGGGAGTCAAAAGTCATAAGCAGGGCTTCCCTGGTGGCGCAGTGGTTGAGGGTCCGCCTGCCAATGCAGGGGACATGGGTTCGTGCCCCGGTCCGAGTAGATTCCACATGCCACGGAGCGGCTGGGCCCATAAGCCATGGCCGCTGAGCCTGCACGTCCGGAGCCTGTGCTCCGCAATGGGAGAGGCCACAACAGTGAGAGGCCCGCATACGGGGAAAAAAAAAAAAAAAAGTTATAAGCAGATTTTCAACTGCCCAGTGGGCCAGTGTCCCTAACCCCCACATTGGGTCAACTGTATTATTATTATAGTTATAATGTAAGTTAATAAAGGACACCACAATAGACTACACATTAATTCTAATTCATTAATATTACAGATACTCCTATGTTCCACTCTTTTTGTTTTAAGCTCGTTTTTTTTTGTTTGTTTTTTTCTTTTGCGGTACGCGGGCCTCTCACTGTTGTGGCTTCTCCAGTTGCGGAGCACAGGCTCCGGATGCGCAGGCTCAGAAGCCATGGCTCACGGGCCCAGCTGCTCCACGGTATGTGGGATCTTCCCAGACCGGGGCACGAACCCGTGTCCCCTGCATCGGCAGGCGGACTCTCAACCACTGTGCCACCAGAGAAGCCCTAAGCTCGTTTTTTTATAATGACAGAAAATATCATTCTTTTTTGCCAAAAATAGGACATTCCTGAAGTATTGTATATTTAACAGTTTATAAATCAAGTGTTCCTTTCAAATGGTCAAAAAGAGTCATCCTTAGCACATCACCATAAGCAAGGACCAAATTCAATATTCAGATTACCATATTTGGACGATTATAAATGAGAACTTTATCTGGCTTGTGTTGTCCTATTCTCAGAGCTTCTTCTAGAAGTGGTATGTATTCTACCCTCCTTCCAGGTTCAATGCCAAACGATGCTGTAACAATGACCTTGGGCTACAATGAAAAATAAGTAAATAAATACATGAGAAAGCTTAACCATCCTAATTAAGGTAACCACAATATTTCAGATGCAGGCTGACAATTTAACATTTCTTAAGAAACGTTTGAATGATTCTGTTCTCTATTAAATAAATGTCCTGAAAACCAATAAGCTATTTTTAAATGTTATAGCCCTAACCACTTCCACATAAATCTCACTTACCTGTCCAGAATTCCACACTAAATGATGCTTCTGGCTAATAAACATGAGCTGTTAAAAAATACTTTTGAAAGAACTCATTAAATCAGGTAGATGTAAATTTGCCATGAACCAGTGAAATGGAAGCCTAGGGCCCCCTCACTTGCAGAGGCCTGCATAACAGCTGGTTGTTGCTGAAGTTGTAGCATTTCTTAGTGGAGGGAGACCCAGCCTGACTGCTATTAGGAAGCATTTCTAAAGTTTTTTATGTAAGCATCTCTGCTTGAACACCTAGAGAGACCTCAGAGGAAGAGACTTGAACCTCCAATAATTATTTTATCATTCTTTTCTCATTCCAAATACATACTCATTTTCACCAAATTTTATATTGTAATTTTGTCATATTTTTCTTAAAAGGGCCCTCATTTAAGTTTCAAGCCCCACAAAGCCTGAACATGCCCCCGTCATTAAGACATACTAGGCATTCTTCTTTACCTGACAACTTGTTAGTCATTCTTCAGGATATACACAGGTGTAGCTAAAAGGCTTAGGATCAATCTTCCTTCCCTGGTAGATTCTGAACAGGCCTCAGATATCCAGCTATAGTCAAAGTGTTCCTTTGTCCCTACCTCTGCACAGGAAGCTCTCCAAGGCCAAATTTGGACCCCGTTACCTCCCTGTCTCCTATGCCTGTTACAATGCTTACCATACCATAAGCTCTCAACAAATATTTGTGGCACTGAACCAAAATTCTCGTTAATCTGCAAAACAAACATATCTCTGTTCTTTTAAGTACACTGTTTCTTCACGGAGAAATCCAAAGCAAAGGAAAAAGATAATAAATTACTCAGGAGAAAGATAATCAGTCCAACATAGTGCACCTATTGCTAAATTTTGATTTCTGGTTACAATACATTTCATCTAGGGAAGGTTTATATAATGTCAAATATATGCATATATAGCACTTTCTGGTTGTTAATATCATTTAATATTCATGGAGCTGAGGCTCAGTGCAGTTGCATAGCTTGCTCCAGGTTAGAAGTGCTGGAATCAGAAAGAGGGCCAGTACTGACTGATTTCAGAATCTTCCTCTTTCCACTATTTCAAGCTGCCCTTTAAAAGGAAAAAAAAAAAAAAAAAGAAAGAAATGAAAAAGTAAAACTTGTATCCTTTTTTAATATTTTTAAAGGTCAGACATTTGAGTATAATTCACATTTTAATATCTGAAGTATGTATAAAAATAACTCCAGATAACATTCCCTAAGATTAGAATTCTGAATAAATGAAAGTTACACATCAAATTAAAAACATATAGAGAATATATCAAAAGTTGAATAATTTAATAAAGTCAAAATTAGATTCTTCCTCTAGAAAATAATCCCTTTCACATTTCTATTAACAGCCTTTTATTGGAGGTTTTATTCCATCTCAAGTGGACTACATTCTTCCCATCTTCATCTGTTAAAATAAAAAACTTTTTCTTCAGCCTAATTAGTTGAAATTTATGACATAAAAATCATCCCTGGTTTCAATTATCATCCAAATATCTCAGGTATGTATCTCTATCTCCATCTCCATCTCCTCGCCATTAATTTGACTAGCTCAATGCACCCACCCATAAGAATATGCACTTACTGCCTAAACTCCTTAACAAGGTTGGGGTTGGGGGAGGTGTCTATGTGTGTGTGTCTTATGGATGAAAATTCCTCCAGTGATACAGCATAAATTTTATAAATTCTTATTTTATATATATATATATATATATATATATATAAATTTTCCTACATCACATAAAATCTGTTTAAAAAGAAACAACATATCTCATACCTTTGCCCAAATGGTGCTTAAGATTTCTGTAGCTGAAAAGCTAGAGTCTATAACTTCCTCAGAGAAGTCTCCAACTGCCTACTGATTTGCAGATCAGTGACTGATATTTCCCCCTAGATTTCCCTTCATAAGCACTAACTCAACATGTTTTTAAAAAGAGAGAAAAAAGAGAATCCAGCCAGTTAGTGTGCAAACCAGCTTCCTAGTTCTAATAACTGATCTATTACCAGATGAAATCAGATACGTAAAACCTCACTCCATGCCTAGTACTCTGGGGACCCTCAATATATATTAGTTCCCCTTTTTTTGTTAAGAATGTTTCTCATCCTGGGCTTGTAAAACTCAATAAAGGTCAGTCATCTCCTACTCCCATAATGACCTTCCTTCTTTAATCTTCCCACTGCTGTCCCTCTCCTGCACATTGCCCACTAGCCACGGATTCACAAAGAGACCACCTACCAAAGGTTCTCGTTCTAACCTCTCTCCCACTCACATCATATTGCAAGACTTGCCTCCTCTTAACACTGCTTAAAACATGACAGTTACCTGCTCAAATATTTGACCAGTCAGCGTCTACAGGATGCAGTTCAGACAATAACTGCCTTTTCAAGCTCACCTTCTCTCCCTCTTCAATCACATTGGTCTATTTGCTGTACTTTAAATGAATTTTTACCCTTTCCTGCCTCTCATGCTAGACTCTTATTCTTTTTCTAGCCTTTTGGATTCCACTATGTCATTCTCTTTAACTAGCTGAATCTTAGCCAAGACATATCTCAAATCTCACCTCCTTCAGGAAGCCTTCTTCAGCCACCCCAACTAAAAGCTATCATTCCTGCCTCTAAATCAGGGATCTGCAAACTATGATTCAGAGCCAAACTCTGACCAAATTACATTCTGTAAAGTGTTGTTGGAACACTGCTTTGCCCTTAGTTCCTGCAGTGTCTAAGGCTGTTTTTGTGCTACAACAGCACAGCTGAGTAGTTGCAACACAAACCATGTAACCCGAAATGCCTAAAATATTTACTATCTGGTAACTTACAAAAAAAAGTTTGCTGATTCCTGCTCTAAATTCATAGAATCATAACAGCTAACCTTTTTTTTAATGAGTATTACATGCCAGGCACTGTGTTAGTGTTTTAATTCAATATCTCAACGATATTTCACAACAGCCTTTCAAGTTTGTGATTTTAGTACTCCATCTAAACGTGTAACTTCACCAGTCCCTAACACCCCCTCTTAACCGCTGTGCTATAACACCATTCCTGGAAATATATAGATTATAAAACTTGTCATGTGTCCCATCCATTTGATAAGTATCATTTCTTAACCAGTTCCAAGGACAGTACCAGGCATAGAGTGGAAGCTTAATAAATACATGTTGAATGAGTAAATTAGTTATTATTTTTCTTAAATGTCTTACACAAATATATGGCAAGTTAACTTGAAAGGCATGCACCTTATATGTTATACTCTTCACAGTATCTAGAAAGGTGTCTACCACATAGGACTGACTCGAAAATAAAATTTTGGTTAATAGTATATGCTAAATAAGAAGTAAACTTTATCTCATTTGATAGGAGGATCTAATAAGTACAGGTCACTCTTCGATGGATCATCCACAGATAAATACAGCTGTACTATATGCAGCTACTACTTGATTTCTCCAAATAAAGCACTTACCTTTGCATGATCAATGCGACTGCTTAGTTCTCTGGATGCAAATCCCCCAAATATGAGACTATGGATGGCTCCTATCCTAGCACACGCCAGCATGGTGTACATCGCCTGGGGAATCATGGGCATGTAGATAACCACAGTGTCACCCTTCTTGACACCATGCTTGACCAAAACACCAGCCAGCTTAGAGACCTATAACAACATCATCAGATCAGCAAAGTGTTCTCTGTGATAATTTACTAAACTTCTCAGTTACGACAGTAATGCAAGAAGATGATCACCGCCCGCCCGCCCGCAGTGGATTATAGAAGTCTGAGAAATACATATTTGATGATGGTGGTAAGAGTTTAGATGGTGACAATAATGACAGACATCTGGATTATAATAATTGACTATAAACCAACTAACTATTATTATGCCATATGAATTCCATGGCTTAAATTTGCTTCATTATTCATTCAACAACATTTTTACTAAGCAACTATCATGCGCCAGACATTGTGTTTAGGGTTGGGAACACAACACTGAAAAACAAAGACTTGTCCCTGTGAAGCTTTTATGCTAAAGGGGGAATCTGTCAAGTGAGCAGAAAAATAAAATAATTACAAATTTAGTTATATGTTGGGTTAACTGTTGAAGGAAACAGTTAAGATCAAAAGCCTACACATGATAAAATTTGTTGCAAGAGGGCTTCCCTGGTGGCGCAGTGGTTGAGAATCCGCCTGCCGATGCAGGGGACACGGGTTCGTGCCCCAGTCTGGGAAGATCCCACATGCCGCGGAGCAGCTGGGCCCGTGAGCCATGGCCGCTGAGCCTGAGCGTCCGGAGCCTGTGCTCCACAATGGGAGAGGCCACAACAGTGAGGCCCACATACCACAAAAAAAAAAAAAAAAAAAATTTGTTGCAAGAAACCTTTCCATGGGCAATTACAGCAAGCTGTGGGAAGTATGCCAGATCTAAGTGAGGATCTAAGAAGTTCAACATTCTTTTATTTAAAAAATATATATTGAGTTCCTATATATCACACACATTGTTTTCTGATACATCAGTAAACAAACAAGATGAAGATCTCTATCAGAGTACTTATGCTTTAGCAGAGGGTATGCAATAAATGTAATAATTATATATTATGTTAAAAGGTATTGAGTGCTATTTGATGGGGGAATAGAGCAAAATAGAGGGAATTGGGAGTACAGGGGATGTAATTCTCAATGGGACGATCAGAAGAGTCCCCAAAAGGACTTCCATGGTGGTCCAGTGGTTAAGACTCCACACAGACTTCCACTGCAGGGGGCATGGGTTCAATCCCTGGTTGGGGAACTAAGATCCCACATGTCACAGCACAGCCCCCCCCCCAAAAAAAAAGATAAACCTAAGACAGTGACATTTTAGCAATGACACATAAGAGGTTGAGACTAAGTGGATATCTGTGAGCATACTATTTCAGGCAGAAAGGGCACCAGTACAGTGGCGTAAGGGGGATCATAGGTGATGTGACTGAGGAACATAGAGGAGACCAGGGGAGCTGAAACAGAAAGAACAAGTGAGAAAGTGGTCATAGATCAGGTCAGAGAGCTAAAGGGTCAGTAGGGATCCACCGGGCAAATGGAAGGACTATGGCTTGGCTTTGAATGTGACTGTTCAATATAGTAAACAGAGGAGGCCTGAGAGAAGGAATTAGGCCACACTGCTATTTGAGGTTCCTTTCATTTCACTCTGCCTCTCCTACTTTTCGAACAAGTTCAAAGGATTCTGAATCCTGATCATTCTCCCTTTTTCTCTCTATTCCCTTCCTCTGTGCAGATGTGGAAAGATGTGGTCAAGGTTAAGGGCTCTGGGGAAAGACAGACAGTAACAAACAACTCTCTCAGTGTTTTATCCTGCCCTAAATTGCAAACTCTAATTTAGCGCAATTTTTTAAGAGCCCCAAGTTGCCCAGTAGAAAGTTACAGGAAAGATAAATCAAAGGAATATCAATCATGAACTTAAATTCTATTATATGGAGCTCAAGAACCAAGACAAACACTAAACGTTATATCCAAATATCTCAGTGTAAACCCTGCAGAAAGTGGCCACGCTCTGGGATCGCATTACTGGGTGTCCTGTTTAAGGTACAGCACTTGGAGAGACCAACGAGAAGAGTTTGTCCTATTTACAGCTATAGCCTTGGCATCTTAAATAGTGTTGAATAAAAAGAATTTTCAACCAAAACCCAATCTAGCAATGATTCAGTAACTTTATAATCCTGTCTTATTTCACAACGTTGCTGGGAGATGTCCAAAATTTTTCTGTCCTCTGAAAGAAATGAAATCAATAAATTCAAGACTTTCTTTAAAAGAAGGATCTCACAATGGCTAAATGTAGCCCCAAGATGTATTTAAGGTGGGGTCATGTCACACCAAAAAAAAAAAAATGAGCCAACATATTAAACTTAGAAGGTTTCATATGCAAATTCAGATTTCCAGGTTCTCTTGAAAAACTGGAAGGTCTAGTCACAGTGGGTCTGTGTTCTTGAATGACAACAATCAACTGAACCCAATGATCAGCTGCTGGGTTTGCGATGAACTTGCTATTCCCTAGGGCTATTTATAACAGAGCTTGCATTTTTCTTTCCTTCTGGGTTTAAAATATATTCTTCCGCATCCTGTTTATTTTGTAATGTGCTTACACCATAGTTCCATAACCATAGAGATGTGATATATACAGATAATTGATTTTTCTCTCATCCATGTCTCCCATTTGCATTTTCTGCCTGGTTCCTGCAGTCATCTGAGTTGTTAACCACTGCCTTGAAGACAATTTTCAGTCAAATTAAGCTGCACTATGTCTGTATCACCAATAGATGCTGCCTATTTGGCCTTATTAACCTCCCTTCTTGGAGCTACTCCTCAATGTTTAGATATGATACTAACCACACCGAAGTTGCTCTGAAGACAGAAGTTTTATATGATCAATAGAGAAAAATATCTTTTTTAGTAATTTCTGGGGCTAAATGTCACTCCAGTAAACTTTTCCATTGTTACTTCTAAATTTTAAAATATATACATTTATTTTTATAAATATGAAAATGAACGGGTAAATGTTTCAGGTAAGACTTCTAATAAATAACCTAATGAAAAATGAAATATTAGCTCATAGCAAAAGATGGGATTGATTTAATATGAAAATATTTGAGAATGTTTCATTAAAAAATATTCCTCATTAATATTATATCCAGTGTTGGGACTTCCCTGGTGGTGCAGAGGTTAAGAATCCGCCTGCCAATGCAGGGACATGGCTTTGAGCCCTGGTCTGGGAAGATCCCACATGCCGTGGAGCAACTAAGCCCGTGCGCCACAACTACTGAGCTTGCGCTCTAGAGTCCACGAGCCACAACTACTGAGTCCATGTGCCACAACTACTGAAGCCCATGCACCTAGACCCTGTGTTCCGCAACAATAGAAGCCACTGCAATGAGAAGCCTGCGCACTGCAACAAAGAGTAGACCCTGCTAGCCCCAACTACAGAAAGCCCGCATGCAGCAACAAAGACCCAATGCAGCCAAAAATAAAAATAAATAAATTTATTTTTAAAATATATTATATGTCGTGCTGGTTAATTTGGAAACCCCAGAACAGAATACTTAATAGTCTTACTCAGATGCAAAAATAATCATTTTGAAAATAAGTGTAAGCAACAGCAAGCAATTAGAGGAAATACCTAGAAATCTCAATCACCTAAGAGTTCATAATCACTCAAATAAAGTTCTATGAAACCAACACAAAGGACGATTTGATTATTGCTATTTCAGGGTTCACCTTGTTTTCATTGGCTTTTTGATGGAAAATTATCAAACGGAAGATAGATATTATTTTTATTCAATGTTATATTCTTATTCTACCATAGGTGTCTGAGTGTAGATTTATAATTTCTATTATTATCCAAAAGGAAAAAATTTTAACATGTATTTCACATAACCTACAGTTTTTCAACTGAAGAAAAAATTAAATCATGTGCCACTCACCCAATCCATATTAATCTTTGCACCTTCTTAGAACTATTTTATCAACTATTTAATAGTCTTATACTAATAGAAAACCACTAAAATTGGTTTTCTTTCTGACATCAAGTGCAATACATAACCCATACAATCATGGTCAGGCCATGATACTCCTCTAACATGAGGATAACTGAGCTGGGGACGAAGCCTGAAGAAATGAAACAAATGTATATATACATATTCATTTAGAACAACAGTGTTTGCTTTTTCCCCACTAGTTATTTATTACATGAACTAATTATTATTTTGGTACTAATTTAAATTTATTTTAATATCAAAGTATCCTGCCATTGATTCAGGTTATATAGTATCTGCCATGTGTCCTATACTGAGGTCAAGTCGGCAGGTGCAAAAATGAGGAAGATATGTTCCTTAAGGCAAAGAAATTCACAGTCCAGGAAAAAATATCATACATAACTAGTAATGATAAAATAAGAAAATGCAACAAATATCTATGTAATATAAAACGGTATACACATATATTTGGTTTATATATAACACAGATATATTTGGTTTAGATGCAAGTAAAAACTTTAAATTTTAGAATGGTAAAATAAAAACATGTAAGAATAATGAAAAAAACTTCAGTAAAATTTTTATGTACTCATTCTGGAAAATCTTCATTCCAAAGAAGAAAGACAAATACCATATGATGTCACTTATATGTGGAATCTAAAATATGACATAAATGAACCTATCTATGAAACAGAAACAGACTCACAGACACAGAAAACAGACCATGGGGGGAGGCGGGGGAGGGATGGATGGGGAGTTTGGGACTAGCAGATACAAACTATTATATACAGGATGTTTAAACAACAAGGTCCTATTGTATAGCACAGGGAACTATATTCAATATCCTGTAATAAACCATATTGGAAAAAAGCAGTCTGCGACTTAGTAGAATTTCATGACCAAAAGCCCATGGCACAAAAATAAACATTAGTCAAAACTGATCAAAGACTATGTTCTATAGAGTAAATTAGCACTTGCTTCACAAACTGCCAGTGTGTCGATCTAAAGAAAATCATATTTGTATGACAAAGATAGCGTTGGTGTCCAAATTATAGTAAAAACATAACAATTAGAGGCAACCTCAGGGCCATGTCAAAGAAAATTACACGAAAGAGAAGACAAGAGAAAGCATGTTTTTCAGTGGCAATGATATTACTCTGCAAACCCTGGTCGAATCAATATCAGAAAATGTAACTACTTTAAAAATCAATTATAATATCTGAGGAAACAGTTTACTAAAATTGGGGATGAATGACCTGTTCTTCAGAATATACAGAATTTCCCACAGAAAGAGATAATTACCTAAAATACCTGCATTTTACTTTTAAACATATAAGTTAATCACATATTTTGTACATACACAGACATCATACACACGTTTTTGGTTTTTCTTGTACACACATAGAGAGCCACCAAAAAGGTAAAAAGTTATCTCTAATGAATTGTTTCTTCTTTTGGCCATGCACCAGCCATGCATCCAGGTAAATAAATACCTGTGAAAAGAATCAGTTATACTAAAACTGCTTAGGATCTGAAATAATACTAAAAGTATCTTTTTGAAAGGAAATCTTTCAGGAATGCAAAATATTTTCATCTAACATAAGAAGCTTCCAGAAATGTAACTTTTTAAGACAGTGACTATTTATTGGATATGCAATTGAGATAATTCTCATTTAAATATGATGCTATATTAAGTCCATTCAATTGTGAGATATGCCTTTCAATAGCAGGAAATTGGAGGTGATGTGATGTTATTAAAGAAGAGAAATCTTTCCTCAAAAGATAAAAGTAAACCATTTATATTCAAGAGTAAAATGTATTATTACTATCTAAAACAGAGAATATATGTTCATATTTTAAAACAGAATTCTACTAAAAAAAGTATAAAGTAGTATCTAATTTTCAAAACAGTTATCTGACAGTGAGCTAGAAAACATTTGCTAACACATTTCCTTTCAAATAATTTTCTCCAAATGAAGGAATAAATATCATTACTCAGAATAATCATTTTTCTCATTCCCATTTTCTTCACAAGTGGGTTTCAATCAATGTTTCATCATTTTAAGACTGTGTATTTGCAAGCAGAATGAAATGGAGAATTGTTTAATCCATTTAGTTCAGGCTCAAATTAACCACAATTTCAATAATCTGTGGCTTTCAAGACTAATGTGATTTCAGACTATATTTCACAGAAAATTAGTTCAATCCTACATTTCTCTATGCATATGTGCTCATAGACTTGGTAAGGAATATGTTCTTCCATTTCTTTAATATTCATATGTTGTGATTTACAAGTACATCATCAAAATTTATCACATCTTTTAAAGGACACTTTGTTCATTTTAAAAGAGTACCTCTATGTAACAGTCAGGCCATTGTGGACAGAGAAAATAATCTTACATCAAGGAGAAGTCCAAGGTCTAAAAGAATAGAAATTGTAATTGATGCCTACCATTTACTCGTGACATGACTACAGAATGTGTAATAAAAAGAAAAGGAATTATATAGAAAAGAAATAATTATTGCCTCCACTTATTCCCATTTAGCATCTTTCCACTCTAGGCGTTAATGGTCGAGTAATAATGACTTCCTCCTGCTTTTACTCACTTGATAGTTTCTGCCAAAGTTCCTAATCCTCATGGAATTTGCTGTTTGGACCAAGAATTTGCCTGAGAAAGCAAAGGCAGTTCAGAATGGACAGAGCAAGAATTCAGGGTGAAAAAGGTTGTGAGATGGCCTGGAAAGGTATAGTGTCATATACTGTATCTACTAGAGCCTTGTTAAGCTCTGTTAAGTTTAGATTTATCCTAAGTTCAATGTGTAATAATTCAAAAGTGTTAAATCCTCTGTAGAAGTAGGCATTTTCCTTATTCTGGCAATGCAATTATTATCGCAAGATCTAGGGTTGTAACACTGGGGATAAAAATAAATAATACGATTTGAGAAATACTTCATGTGGACTGGATAGGGACTGATGATTGATGGATGCAGGGAATAATGGGAGGAAGGGAAGAAATGGGCCCAGAGTTTTGGTTTTAGCAACTGGTTGGAAAGTGATTTTGCTCACAAAGTTGGTTCCTGGGTTTGAATCAATGTTCCCTGTAAAGCTTGAGGCATGGAGATGGGAAGGCCAAAAGTTTAAAATGGCCTTAGGAGGGCAGAAGACAAAACTTATTAAGGGGATTCTAAAGGAGAAAAAAATACAGCACCGAAGCCCCAGTGGATACCGGGGACCATGAATTTGTAGTAAACCCGTATTTTTAGTGAGGTAATTTTCCTCCAACAGGATTCAACATATTAAGATACAGGAATGAAGATAACAAAGAATTGGGTTGATCCAAAATATAAACTAGATAGCTAGTGGGAAGCAGCTGCATAGCACAGGGAGATCATCTCGGTGCTTTGTGTCCACCTAGAGGGGTGGGAGGGAGACGCAACAGGAAGGGGATATGGGGACATAAGTATATGTATAGCTGATTCACTTTGTTATACAGCAGCAACTAACACAACAATGTAAAGCAATTATACTCCAATAAAGATGTTGTTTTAAAAAAAAAGTAAACACAGTAGGCAAAATAAAAATATATTTTTTTAAATAAAGCATTTGGTTGATCTAGATCTGGAGTTCCACCACAGAGGTGAGGTAGAACAACAACAGGTAAGACAGGTGAGCATATTAGCAAGAGAGTTGTGTTTTTAAAGAAGCTGACCAGGATAGCTGAGAAATAGAAACAGAAGAACTTAGGTAGTGACTACACACAGTCAGAACCATTTACAACTACGATATTCAAATGATATTGTCTAAAAATGCAGACTGTCTGAAAATGTGGTTTTGCCACATTGTATACCAGAGGTTTAAAATAGACACTCTGAAAATTATAAGCCCCAATTTACATATGATCTTGACCCTTTTCCCACCTTCCATCTACCAAAAAAGCCAAACTCTAGGGTTCCCTCATGCATCTGTTTCCAGCTGATCTTCGCAAAGCCCTCCTTTTGTCCTTGGGACTTCTACGACGACCCCCTTTCCCTACTGTTCACCCCATCCCTCAGCTTATCCCACCTCAGGCAGATCTCCTTCTCACAGATCCCTCCATTTAATACATCAACCTCTGTAGCTCTTTAAAATGCTCAGAAAGACCTCTCAAAACTAACTCACTGGTCTCTATCTATCTCTACACTTTCCTCTAATTGAACCTGCTTTTCTCTAGCACCAATATTTCCAATAATTTTTCATTTGTATTCATTTTATTTCCCTCCCTTAATGCCTTGAATTATGAATACTGCAAGAATATTGACTTTATTATTTGTCACTGCTAATGCACTGTATTTCAGCTATATTATGTGTTAAGCAGTTTGGTAACTAGATTGGAACCCAAGCACCACTCAGAAAAGTACCATTCAGAGATATATGGAGAAATATCATACAAATTCCAATTAAAGAGTTCTCAAATGAATTTTTAAAGCATAACTGAAGTCAAAGATGATTGCTTTCTGTATGTTTCCTAGAGCATTTCTAAAGAAAATATTCCAAGTCCTGAAGCAAGTTTTATTACATTTTTTAAAATATAACCCACCTGGACTGAAATGAAACAAATTTCAACTATTAGAGAAGTCATTTTTCACAATTTTACACTCACATATCTTTACATAGACATTCTAAAAAAATCTAACAAAATGTGGTTAAAATATACATTTTTCCAAATTTATGTTTAAAAAGGTACAGAATCCACTTTGTTCTATTAATAAAGAACATTCAATACAAATTTAAATGTAAGTCATCTAGATATGGCTATATTCTTCAATGAACATAAAAGCCATATAATAATTATTGTTCTACATATTTGTATATATAGTAATAAGCATGCAAAATGTAAAACAAAGTTAATATTTTAAAACAGTTACAGTGTGGCTGCTATAAACACCACATTAAAAGGCTAATGGAGAATACTTTTTTAAGTAGCAATAAGTGAATTAAAACCAGATTCCTTTCTCTTGGTCTAATAAATTGTTTAATGTTGTGTTTCTCAACCTGGGGTCTGTGGAGATATTCTCACAGTTGTCCATGAGTCTTCCATGAGAATTTTTAAATTTTGTGTTTTAATTTTGATGATAATTTAAAAAAATAAGGCAAAGCATATTCTGGATTATAAGAGCACTCATGCAATTTCACTGTATTTATTCGTATTTGTTTTTCATAATCTCATGTATATTAATTAAAAGCCAAATGATATCATGGTTTTTTTATAATAAAATTGTATAATAAAAGGCTTTATGAAAGTTCAAGTACTACTATGTGACAAGAGAATTGAGGCATCAGAGGGAACGTGCTGCCAAACTCAAAGGACCCAGGGCCACAGCACTCAAACCATAAGCACCTTGCAATCAGTCATTCCATTCTAGCTCAATATCATTCACTATATGAAATTAATATTGTCAATTTGAGATTGACTGACTTTGTACATTTGTTTTTATCCTGCTTATAAATCAGATATGGCTTTATGTATGTATTGAGCTATAAATAAAGGATATTAAAATCTAATTTTAATTGCACATTAAAAATAATTAAGTCAATACAAAAAGTATGTAAGAATGTTTCTTCTTTATGAACTGTTTGTATGTCTCAATTTTGAGAGGGGGAAAAATGGTTTCTTTGATTTTTATTCTCATAAAGAAAGACAAATATAAAAGAAGCAAGAGATGTCAACAGGAACCTTGAATCATTTAGAACAATTCTGCACTGATTATTTAATCAAAGCTTTAATTGAACAAACACCCCAAGAATTTTTACAGACAGTACATAAAACATGACAACGAGTCTGGGTACACCAACCACACTTCCCAGAATTTGCCTGTGTTCCTGTTAACCTTTAATGGTTTTGTTGGTCAATACATCCTAAAAGTCAATCAATATATCTAAATGGCTCAATTTATATTGAGAAGTTGCTAATTATCCCAGGAATGGTACAAGGACATGAGATCATTCCAATAGCTGGGTCTGTTCTCAACAGCATTAAGATCGAAAGGAGGCACACATATCTTTAAAAAATGAAAAATTCACAAATATAATGCATACCCTAGTAACTAATAAATAAAGCAACATAGATCATCACACATACCAAGAATATATCATAAATATCCATAAATAGATCAAATTTCCCATAAACACTATATATGATAACAGTAACGTAATTCAGCTTTATAATAGAAACAAAATGATCTTAAATCAAGTATGGTATGAGAAAATGAACAATAAATTTCCCCAAGAGCTCCAATCTTCACAATAATTCTGCCAAATGCAATACACATTGATTTATTAACACTTATTTAACTAGTACAAATGGCAAAAATATTAGCATAAAACTGTCAAATGAGTTAATAATGTTAACAGCATCATTTCCCATGTGTAGATATTTATTGATTTTGAAAAGTCTTATATGAAAATATTTCACTTCATATACCTGAAATATGATTCTATCATATCTTTATTTGCATC
Organism: Kogia breviceps; assembly: GCF_026419965.1. NCBI lineage: Eukaryota > Metazoa > Chordata > Mammalia > Artiodactyla > Physeteridae > Kogia > Kogia breviceps. The sequence continues at coordinate 66,669,401 of NC_081321.1, read as the reverse complement.
ACTAAGACAATCAGTGTCTTCAATTTATGTTAATTAGCTTTATTCTCTGCTTGCTATGAAAATTATGTCAGGTCAAATAATTTCATAGTTTCATACATTTATTACTAAAGGTCAGAAACTGAAAGTTGATGATGTGCCCAGCTGTCCTAAAGTTGGTGACTATACAACAGGTACAGGTGCTTGTCGACAGAAAAAGAATAACTGTTACCAATTCCTTGCACTTCCACCTGTAGGAACATACTTTTTTCTTTTTCTCCTCTGCCCCTTCTTGACTTTAGTAACTGTCTGTCTCCTTCCTTTATTCTTCAACAATCTTTCTATTTGGTTTCCCATTTAATTCATCTTGTTGGTCTAATTTAGGCCAGCAAAGACAACCATTTTTTGTCTTCACAGTACACACCTTCATCATTAACTATGTCAGGTCCAACTCTTGGATAAATCTGCTGCAGACCAGGGACACTTATAGGGAGGCCACCTGTGTATGGGGCACATATTTCTATCTTTCTTTCAGGATCCAACTAATGCATCACTTCCACGCCAAAGGCTTCTCTCAGCTACTGGGGCCAGACTGGTCCCTTCTTCCTCTGTGCTAAAAATGTTATTGTTATGTTACACACAGTTGCTTTTGAGTTTTTCTTACCAGGCAAACTAAGAACTCCTTGAGGGCAGGAACCACTCATCTTTCTGAGCCTACTGCCTAATACAATTAGCATTCTACATGCTGAGGAAAACATCACTGAAGATGTTTTCCTTCTCTACCTCCAGCACACCACCTATGAGACTTTATTTTCAGCTATTATTTACCTCCCTGAACAATTTTTTTTGGTCAGTTGTAACATTAACAAGTTACAATCATTTACATATAAAATCTGGTATTTACTTTGCCTATGGAATGAAAAGTATTTGTGGTAAAAAACAAACAAAAACAACTCCTAAATGCCCATCAAAATCCATCCAGCTACACTAAATTTTCCAGCCTTCCTAGAAGCTGATCACCAAATAGGATGTACAGGAAGGTCATGTATACCATTTCTGGTTATGGGTTTAAAACACAGCATGTCTGATCCTCTACATCCTCTTCCACCATCCTGAGAGTTGGGACACATATGCCTTTGCCTCAGCTTCAATGATGCAGATGAGAACAAGGAACTAGGGGATGAAGGTACAATAAGATTGAATCTGGGTCATGCCAAACTGAACCTCATCATCTTTTGACAAGAAATGCATTTAAAAATTTTTAAGTCACTATATTATTTGGCACATTTGTTTTAGCAGCTTAACCTTTAACCTAAAATTTTAAAGGTTTTGTTTAACATTATCTCAATTATTAGGCAAATTTTTAATGATGGTAATTATCCAAATAGTTTTTTGTGTAATATAACTGAAAGAGGGACTTCCCTGGTGGCACAGTGGTTAAGTATCCGCCTGCCAATGCAGGGCACACGGGTTCGATCCCTGGTCCAGGAAGATCCCACATGTGGCGGAGCAACTAAGCCCGTGTGCCACAACTACTGAGCCTGAGTGCCGCAACTACTGAGCCTGTATGCTGCAACCACTGAAGCCCGCATGCCTAAAGCTCGTGCTCTGCAACAAGAGAAGCCACCACAATGAGAAGCTTGCGCACCGCAGTGAGGAGTAGCCCCCACTCACCACAACTAGAGAAAGTGCATGTGCAGCAACAAAGACACAACGCTGCCAAAAATAAATAAAAATTTTTGTAAAAGGTCTCTCATTAAAATATATATATATACAGAAAGAAAGAGAACTAAAGCACTTCTAACTAATAGTCTTCCTTTCCTAGGATTCTGCTTGAAAACTACACGGAAACCTTCCCTTGGGGTATTACACAAAAACACCTCAAAAGATGGAGAGTGGCAGGGCATCTATAGGTGGCTGCCCTATAATAGACTTAATAAGACTTTTTGCAAACCCATTAGGTGAAGCCAGAGATCCAAGATAAGATACATATGTGGAACAGCTTCCAGAATCCCATGGCACAAACCGTATCCTATCCTTTAACTGCCCACATGCAAGCACATGTTGCTATTGTTAAGGGGATTTAAGCCCAAGTGGTGCCCATTCATTTCTTTCCTGGATCATTTGTCATCTCCTGGTTTCCAATCTTGCCCACTATGTTCTCTGCTTCTTCAGAGATGCCAAAGCGATTCCTTTAATAATATGGAGCTTCCTGTCATGCTCAGAATAAAATATAGTCTTTACCATGGCCTGCGAGGTCCTACATGCCCTGACTCCTAGATACTCCCCTATCCTCACTTTCAACCACTCTCCTCTCATCACCAGCCTTCTGGCTCTCCAAGTCTATTCTTACTTCAAGTCTCTGCCTGATATAATTTCCTCCAAATGTTCACATGGTTTCTCCCAACCTTTATTTGAGTCTATGTCACTAGGTCATCTCTTCAATGGTAAGTAGTTTTCTCTGACAAATCTGTATAAAAGGGCAGTCCAAGTTACTCTCTAGCCTTATACTTTTCTTCCCTTATATCGTGCTATCTTTTCACTTGTATTGTATTATCTTTTTATTCATAACATATCTCCCCAACTAGAATGCAATTTTCCCATAGGCAAAGACCTATCATTCACTACTGTAATCCACAGTGTCCACAGAAGTGCCAAAAATATATTAGGTATTCTAAAAGTATGTTTTGAATAAATAAATAAATTTGGCTCCATCACCATTCCAATCCAAGAAAATAAATTCAAAGCAGACTGTCTACTGATTTTATTGAGTTAACTTTCAAAAAGGTCAGAGTTTAACCACCCTGAAGATAAGACAAATCATCAAATAAGAACCTACAAATGAATGATAAATAAATTCATTAAGCAAATGTAAGAATAAAAACTACTACAGACCAGACTTCCAGGTTTCCAAAATGGCCAAGTAAGGTAAATGTTTTAAGCAGAGCTTTGGATTCAGAAAGATATAAACCTTCACAGCCAGGCAATGTATTAAAATAAAGAAGATTTTCATCCTATTAAAAAATTAAAATTTCCCAATGTAAAAAAAATTATGGTGTGGAAGAGACAAGTGATATTATTGGAAATAATCATTTATCTTAGACAAGAGTTAAAGTTTTGTTTTTTTTTTTACTTTTTGAATGAAAGTAGAATGTTCTATTCATGAGCTCATTCAGTATGTAATGTGAGCTTATGCTACAAGGCCTGATTAGGCATTGTACAGATAAAATAAATTAATAAATAAATATTACCCCTATCCTCAGGAAGCTTTTACTCTGGTCAGGAGGTACATTAATAAATAAGTAGGTACACCAATAATGTAGGTACAATGCTAAGCAAAAAATGAACCAGTGCTTAGAGAAAAGTACAAGTAAAGTGGTCTCGACTTCAAAGCATTCTGGCATAAGGGGAAGTGAAAAGAAGTAAGTTTATACTTCAAACAGCAATCTTAATTTCAGAAACGATATAATCTCTCTAAAAACCTGGCTGAGAAAATCCAAAGGGGTTGCCCGTATTGTTGCTATTTTCGGTTGATGTAAACATTATCTTTAGACATTTTTAGTTTTGAATACGTCTCTAAACATGGGAAAAAAAGAAGCTAGGAAACACCCAAACATTGTTTTCTTATTTAATTTATTCTGTCCTATATCATCTATTAAATTAAAAGATAAGTCTAATACTTATCTTTTTTAATATGAAGTACTCTCAGAATCTAACTAAAATTTCATTAAGTTGAAAAGTTACTCAAATAACATTCCAGTTACAATTCTGATAAAAATTTAAATCAGTAGGTGGTATATAATCATCTTCAGTTTCAAATGAAATATGTTTCCGCTAAACCACATTATACAACTTTGCATTGTACAAATTAGCTCGCTAAAATAACGAGGCTTATGGGAAAATTAGATGAAGCCAGACCATTCAAAAATCAATGTAACTAGAGCCTTTTAACATCCATAAAAGTACTAACACAGCATCATCTTCAGTAGGTCATCTATAGCCTTAACACCGGGGGTCATGCTTGCTGCTTTAAGATATTCTACTATAAGGCATTTGCTTCCAAATTTCTTTCCAAAGGATGGCTAGTCAAGACTAGTATAGACTTTTTCATTAATTATTTTTAAAACAGGGGAAAATGTCCTCATCTTTAGAGTCTTAAAACTACTTAATCATCAACACTTGCATTAAAAAAATCTTCATCTTTTTTAATTAAGGTTTTCAGATATTGATAAGATATTCTCTTCAATTGTAAGAAAGTCTCTCACCAAAACTTGCTAACATGTTAACAGTACAATAGAAAAATGAATGCACAAAAGATTTGAATGGGCAGTTCAAACTGAACTGTTTGTTGTTTGAAAAGTCAAACAACAAACGGCCCAAAAGCACAGGAAAAGGAGCTCAACTGCATTAGCCATTAAGGATAAGGAAATTAAAGCCAAAATGCAATATCACTGCACATTCACTTGAAAGTCCCAATTTAAAAGACTTGGTATTGGCAACACAAAGTGCTGGCAACTGCCATTCTCATATACGACCACTGGGAACAAAAGTTGGTACAACCACTCTGGAAAACTGTTTGGCCCTCTCTCTATGCAAACCAAGCATGTGCCTGCCCCATACATCAGCCATCTCACTCCTAAGCACATCCCCAAAACAAAGGCACAAATATTGTCACAAAATTTTGTGCACAAACATATTCATATCAGCGTTATTTGTAATCGTCCCAAACGAGTCATTACCCAAGTGACCAAACTAAAGCCTCTTGCAATGAAATGAAAGAATCTCAAACAAAAAGTTGAATGAAAAAAGCCAGACACAAATGAGTACACTGATTTATTCAGTTTATACAAAGTTCAAAAAAAGCAAGTAAACTTCATCATAAACAGTGTTTAGATATCCGGATAACAATCACATGAGTGCTAAGTGAGAAATGACTCAAAGGAGACATAATTAGTGCTTCTGGGGGTTGGGAATACTCTGTCTCCTGATCTGGTGACGTGGGTGTGTTCTGTTTGTGAAAATCTAACAAGCTTATACTTGTGACCTGTACACTAATCTGAATGTATATTACATTTCAATACAAGTTTAAAAAACTGCATGCTAGGAAAATACATGAACCATTGTAAATTCAATCTCATACTAGCCTCATTCATTGATTTACCAAGCACAGAAAAGGTAATTTGCCGTACAGAGATACACTTTTTAGTGGTGCAGACTGTAATACATCTGAAGTATTTATTGCTTATTTAGAAAGTTTAAGGAAAGAAAACTAATCATATGCACTGTTGTATATTTTCTCCTCAACAAGGCAACCTCTGGCAGGGCTGAATTTCTGCGTGTTCTGTTCTGGTTTTTGTGTTTTAGGGTTTTGCTTATGGAAATATTGATGATGTGACAGACAGAGAAATATCAGATTATCTTACCCTGACATGTTTCTGAGAAGATGAAATTCATATTTTGAAGAGAGCTTCCTAAAAGGCAGAGGTTGGAAGGAGGACTTCTCATGGGACATGGCCCTTGATTTCAGAGTAATTTTCTCCTCTAAATTATTCAACCTTCATAATTACAGCCACTGACATAATTACATTTCAAAAATTACCTTTAGTAGAGATAATAGACACTTTCAGTTTGAATTAAATCAGGAAAATTTAGTACACATTGGGTTTCATCAATTTTCCCCGTATACATATATATATTCACGAAAATTCCTCAACTGCCCTTTAGGGGTCATATTTTTGTTTAGTGAATATATACATAAAAATTCACAATTGTTTAAATACTAAAAAAAAAAACCAAACTTACAACACGCAGAGGTAAATTTAACATGAAATTATATATAGAGAAAATAAACTCAAAGTAGCAATTTCTAAAAATGATAAATATATAATGTATACAACATATGCAAACATAAACTCACACACACTCCTTTTCTTCACTGAGGTTTGATATAACTACTGATTTGAAAAGAGCTAAGAGAAGGACACAATGAACGCATGTCTCCTGGAATGCAGATCAGAGTTGTTAGTATGGGAAATTCAAGAAAGAAACATTCATCTTGAACTACCAAGCCAAATGTAAATAAGCTAAATTTTTTCCCAGAGAATAAGAAGTTAGAATTTAGTTGGAAAGAAGATCAAGTTCTACTACTGATACAATTCAAAACTAAAAAGTTCCTGCAATAAAGGAAGCTAGAGTCACTTAGAAATTCTAAATGGTAGCTCATTCACGCATTCTTCCATCATTCAACAAATGTTTTCTATGCGCCAGGCACAATCCTGTGAACAAAACAAAAAATCCCTTCCCCCGTGGAACTAACACTCTAGAAGAGGAAACAACACTAAAGAAGATGGATAAATAAAATATATAGAATGGTACTGAGTAATAAAGAGTTAAATTTTTTAAAGAAAGCGGAAAAAGGACGCATGAAGTGGTGTGCATGGGAACATTTATTTTTAACATGGCCAAGGAAGATCTCACTGAGAAAATAATATCCAGGTACCAGGAACCATAAGATATCTGGAAGAAAAACCATCTCAAGCAGAAGGTAGGCCAGTACAAGGGCTCTAAGGTGGGAATGGAGCAAGCCAGGAGAGTTCACTGCAGGAGGCAGGGCCGGGTGGGGTGTGCACTGCAGTTCAGTGGGGCTGGGGAGTAGGTCACAGGAGCCAGATCACGAAGCACCACAGCTCACCGTACTGTGGTCCTGAGAGTCCTCCGAGTCTGGCTCACTGGAGCCCAGTCTCCCTAGCCCGGCACTGTGCTTCATTCCAAAGCCACTGCGGCAGCCCTAGATTCTCTCCTCCCGGGATCTCTGCATGTGCCGTTCCCTCTGTCTCCAGGACCCTCCCTCTCCCCACCGTTTGTCTTCCCACTTTTGGTCATTTGGGCTCATTTTAGACACTGACTCTTGCAAAAAGCCTTCCTATGCCCTATTAACCCCTGGCTGAGCTGGGTGCTGTTCCACGTGTTTCCACAAAATACAGCACTACGCCACACAGCCTCTGTTATGTTCACATAGTTTTTTAGCTCCTAGAAAAAATAGGGAATGAGTTCATTCACCTGTATCCCTTTGTTCCTAGCAAGGTTTGGCATACAAAATAAGTATGTGTTGAATGAGTGAGGGATCTTGAACCAGGCCAAATCTCTCTACAGATATCTTAGTGAAGGGTTTGTTTTAATGATCAGCTCCACACAAAAGATGACAGTTTAGGAAAAGCTCTACCTCTGAAACATTCTATAAAATCTTCAGGTCCTGCGTGTCACTGAAACATTTTAGTTTGAAATTTGTTGGTTCACTAGTTAATAAATGCTAACTTAAGTTTTACCTTGGCAGAAACTCCCAGACAGTGGGGATTAAAACCAGTACAAAGGCACTTCTTTTTGTTTGTTCTCAGTGGCGGTTACCCATTAAATCTTTCTTGCTCTCTCTTCTCTACTTAGCAAAATAAAAGCCACAGAGAACCAGGAACAGGTAATCAAAGTGGAGCACAATGCCTCCGTCTTTCCTAACAGTCCTTCCTTTAGTACTTGAGAGAAGAAAAGCCTGGGGAAATCAGAAGCTGTCAGCAGGTGAGAGAAACAGGCCTTTTAAGTACTCTGATGTCAGGCTAAACTGAAACCAATGAACCAGTACAAATCTCAAAAGGGTCTAAGAGTCTAGATTCAATATTAGAAAATCATGATGAGTTAGCAGAATGGCTTCTAAGCAAAATGTGTGTGCATATTTATCATATACACTTATTGATTAAAAAGAAAACAACAGAAAATGCGAATAGAAATAACCATTATTTAACTCTTTCAATTTTATGTTTCTAAAGGGTTTTCTTTGACTCTGATGCTTGGTCATGTGTCAAATTCAATATACTGATACAGATAATATATTTATAATGTATAAATAAGTTTCCCAATCAGTATAGCAATTAAGATTAACCAGTATCTTAATATTAACCTAAGTCTTTTAAGTATTAATAAAATGAGACTATGGCAATATGCCCGAATCATAGGATTAAGTTTTTAAACATAGACTAAACCTTATCTAAAAGCTGAAAATGCAAACGTAAAATAAAACAGAATATAACAGGTTATCAGGAAATTTCTGTTATCTCATAATAAAACACAGCCTCAGATGAAAAACAAGGTCATTTGGTAACAGAGTGTCTTCACTCCTCAGCCCCAGCGTAAGCTCTGTCTCTGTACACTTCATTCTGAAAATACACAGTTCCCACTTACAGACCAATGAAATATATCCAACAGTATATTTGCAGCATTATTTCCTCTGTTCTGTATTCAGTTGCCCAGTATTTGAACTCCCTTCTTAATAGATTAGAATTCCCCTAGTATGAATTCTGGAGAAAGGCAGGGCCCCATTCCTACTAAGAAATAAAAAGACAAGACAGTTCCTCCCAACTGCCTGGGACTATGGGCACGTAACCTAAAGTTGGCCAACTAGATGTACCTACTCTGTCAATCTAGAAGTCAGGTCAGCAAGTCTACTTACTAGACAATTTGTGGATTCTTAACTTTTCACTGCTGCCCCTTCTCCCTTGGGGTGTGCCATTTTTCTGAACCTAGTTCTTAAGTCTCCACTTTTCATAAATTCCTCTTATGTTCAAATCAGCTGAAGGTAGGATTTGTTGCTGCAGCCAGGGTGATACCCAGCCTGTGCAAAACCACCTTTTCTCTCTTTATTGTTTGTAGCAGCTCAGGATTGGGGCAGTAATTGTTTGGTCTCAGTTGCCTTTCTTGAAATCTCTTAGAAAACTAAACACAAATATTGCTGATGCAAAAGGATGTTATTTCAGAGAGCCAGGGGGAGTTGACTGAATACTCTAAAAATTTCATGAAAATTCTAAATGAGGCTTTAAAAAAAAAAAAAAAAGGCAAAGAAAGAGAATGTGATTCGAAAAGACTCCATAAAAAAGCAAAGACCTCCAAAACCTAGCATGACAGACTCTGCTCAACCAGAAGTTCTCAACTAGTGGTGATTTTGCCACTCCAGGGACACTTCAGCAATGTTTGTAGACATTTTTGGTTATCACAACTGGGGAAGGGGTGCATCTAACTGGGAAATCAGGAATGCTGCTAAAATTCTTACAGTGTACATAACAGCTCCCCACAATAAAGAATTATCTGGCCTAAAATGTCCATAGTGTCAAGGCTGAGAAACCCTGCCCTCCACTCTACCTCCCATCAAATCACAAATAAATAAACGCCCTCCCCCAGAGCTAGAATAACTCTCCCACAATTCATAATACCCAAATACCTTTATAATTACTTATGCAATCCCATTTCTACCCCAATATTAAAAGAAAAAAAAAATCTCATAACTTATCTGTCAATATCATGATCCATCTGAGAACTACCCAAATGGGAAAAAACTAAAGAAAGAGCAAATAAGGGAAAGTAATGAGTATATGCAAAGAGCTTTAAAGGGCCAGGAAGCCTGAGGGAGTGGCAGGAAATACGGGTTGAAAAAGGGTTGCGTTCATGGCCAAGAATGTTGGGAAATGAAGCTTGGAGGAATGCTGTGATCAGACTCCAAAGTGTCTTGTACATCACAGAAATCCCGATTTTGCTCTCTGAATAACGATAGTTTTTAAAGAAAAGATTTTTAAGTGGGGTAGAGAAATATGTTGTTTCTTAGGAAGAAAATCCTAGTGTCACTTTAGGTGACAATCTGACAGGAGCAGAGCCTGGTAGTAGAGAAGTTAGGAGGTTAGCAGACTACTTCAATAGTACAAGAGCTGAAGAGAACAGCTGGGCAAAGGTGATAGCAATGTGGATGGAAAACGAAGGAGAGAGAGAATACAAGCATGTTCTTAGAGATTTGTTAACCCTTCCTTTAAAATAAGTATCTTCCAGTACTGTAAAATATAAGTTAGGAATAAAAATACTTTAAATGCATTAACACACCTCTATTTCCAGTGTGCACCGAAAAGTACAGTGACATGTCAATGAACTAAGAGAATTAAAGTTATGCAATGAGAATGTATGCTATTTAAATAATTTCTGTATGATTTCCAAATAACATGTACAGAAAGTTTATAATATTACCTGCTCCAGGACTTCTTTATAGGTAATAGTGGCTTTAGTATTTGTAACAGGACTGTCATAAATGATAGCAATCTTATCTCCTTTACCATTTTCAATATGACGATCGATGGCATTGTAACAAATGTTAAGCATCCCTTCCACAAACCTGAAAAATAATTGGAAAGTAAAAGTGAGTGACTTTTCAAAATATATATTGTTACTTAACTAGGTTTCTATAGTCCTCGTTTGGCAGAGGTGCCCCTAAAACAATGTTTCCCCATGCATGTTATGTCAGGTAATGATGGCTGTAAACTATTTAAGATGGTACAGAAGTGACACTTTTAATAAATATGTATTTATTTTCATGTGCACAAGAAGAAAATATACTTCGCACTTCAAGGTGACAATTTTGTGGATTTTATTGCTTAGGATGAAACTAGAGTATACAGCACCAAAATAATCTACTTTACATGGATGAAATGAATTGTATATAAGTGCAACACAGATGCATTAAGCTGAGAGGGCAAATAGCAGATGCATGACTGAAGTCTGGGTACCTGCTGTAAAAAGATAGACTTATTGGGAAAAAATCAATTCTTCTTTGAAAGATGTATACATATGTGTGTGTGTGCGTATATATACACACACACATATTTGTTTGTTTCAATTAAATGCAATACCCCCAAGTTCACAAAGAATAGGTAAGTTCTGCATGTTTGAAATGCTTCATAATCTGAATAAACAATCAAAGTGCACATAAAATGTTAATAGCTTTCTAAAAGCTTTTCAATTTACCACTCCTTATCTCAATTGCTGAGTGCATTCCTTTGAAAAGAAAGACATAATGTAGATAGATGGAGATAATTTTTAAGAAAATATAGCTAATTTTCCTGAGCATGGAATTTGCCACTTTTTTAGAAGGAGAGTATTAGATAAAATATGCAACTATAGTAATGGTCTATTTGTTCCAATGTCAGACTATCAAATATTATAAAAATGTAAAATAACAGGAGGAAAATATTGAAGCAACAAGAAAAAGTCCCATTAAATAGCTGAGTATCACTGTCAGGTCTTCACTCAAAGAGCCCTGTGTGAAATGAAGCAGGGAATTAAGAATGCCTATAGATACAGTGGCAGCAATAAGAAATAACAGATACAGAAGGCAGTAGGAGGAGGAATCATTTAATCAGCATCAAATGACCCTGTATACATCAGTAACGGTGAATATGATGACCTTACAGTACAGCACAATGAGTAATTAATACAATGATTCTGAATTGCCAAGTGCAATAGATTTGATGTTTGCTCAAAAACATTGTCTCTTCTCCTCACCCCTACTTCTATTAAAAATATTTTGTCCCTTCCTCTTGCCTCCATCTTCAGCAGTGGACAATACTTCCCTTGACTTCAGGGTCATCCATGTGATGTCAGCTCTGGCTAATAAGCAGTCATGAAGCATGCACTTGCTTGAAAGCGCTTGACACGACTGGGCTTGCTCTCCTGCACCTACACCCTCTCCAGGAGAAGAGCCTCCAGGTATTATTGCTGCCTCCTCCTCAGCCTGGTGCCAAGAATGAGTATTTGCAGATGGGAGCAGAGCCCAAAAGAAGCAAGGAGCCCAACCCAGCCAGACAGATATCCTAGAACAGCAGCCCCCAACCTTTTCAGCACCAGGGACTGGTTTCATGGAAGACAATTTTTCCATGGACCCGGGGGGAGCGGGGGTGCAGGGGGGGATGGTTCAGGCAGTAATGTGAGGGATGGGGAGCGGCAGATGAAGCTTCGCTCACTGGCCCGCCGCTCACCTCCTGCTGTGTGTCCCAGTTCCTAACAGGCCGCAGACCGGTACCGGTCCGCAGCCCGGGGGTTGAGGACCCCTGTCTTAGAATAACATTTCCAGTTGTGTTGATCCCATGACAACCTACAAATTAACTGATGAATAAATACCTGATGGCTCAGAGATTTTTATGGTGATATGCAGCATAACTGTGGCCATAATTAACTAATGCACCAAGAAAAAGTAAAAAATATTTACTCAATATTTTGGCAGAAATAAGGAAAGGTACTTTATAGAATTTTCCCACAAAATACTTATTCATATTTTTGTGTTTTTGCTTTGATTTCTGAAAAGAATACATTTCAGACACATGAAAGAATGACTTACTGGAACACTTCTTGATGATGCCATTATCCTCTATCTACCACTTCTACTCTACCACTCTCTGTGCTCAATATTGAATTATGCCCATAACATTTCACAAAACAAGGAGCCCTCTCAATTCCAAAGATTCATGGAGGACTCACTTTGTCATTTGCCTTATTGTTCTCCTACTTCTTACTTGTTCCTTCTAGATATCTGTTGAAGGAGTTCATAGAGAGGATGTGACCGCAGGTTGACCTGTCAGCTGGACCCAGGCAATCAGAGGATGCCCCCATCCTTGGAACATGTGTGCCACCTACTATTCCCATACTAGTAGCTGTTTCAAGGACATAGCCTTGAGAAAGCAATGTGTTGTTGAGTCCATCTAGACTAAATATGTGTCTGAACCCAGATAAGGACATTATTTTCAAGATTCTTGTGGGTGGGTGCGGAGATCTACTCATCTTCTGGCCACCCACGACACGCCTCAGACACAAGTTTCCTTGCTTATTAAATCTGCCACCCACCTACCATTCTGGAGGTGCCTGCCCCTTTCTTTGGGCTCTCCTGCCCTCCGTGAATGGGGGCCAGTTTGTGAACCAACAATATCTTTCATGAAATCTTCTTCCTTTGCCAAATCTTTAATTGACAGTAATTTCTAACATTCTATATCCATCCCTTTGCTCACTCTACGAACATTCCCTAGGTGATCTCTATACTTTTATGGTTTCAACTTCCATCTTTAGCTCCAGCTCTGATCCCTTCTCAACTCCATTCCCTTATAGCCGACAGCCTACTGGACATCTCTCCTTGGAAATAATAATATGTCCAAAACGATAATCATTTTCACCCCACCTCCAACTCACAGCCCATCTCAACTGAAAACTTGCTCCTCCTCCTGTTTTCCATATTTCAAGGAACCACCTTGCACCCACTGCAAGATGTAGAAACTCAAAAGTTAGATTTGATCCCTGATTCTCCACATTCTATCGATTGTATGTACTGTCACATCTGTCTTTGCAATTGTTCAGTTCTCTCATTGATAACCTGGGTTACAATTCCTTCCGCTTAATTAATCTCCTTGCCCTAGGTCTTACCCCATCCTCTCAAGTCATCTTCCTTTACTACTAGAATGTCTTTCCTCAAATTAAATATTATCACATCAAATGGCACTCAAACTCATTTAATACCTTTCCATAAAGCTCAGGATAAAAAGTATATATCATCTTTAGATGATTTAAAAGACCCTTCATCTACTCAGCTTCATTTCCCCTCAACCAACTTCCCACGCTCCAGCTATACTGAATTACAAAATGTGCAATTCTTAGAGTTCACATTATTCGAAGAATTTCTGTGGCTGTTCTTTCTGTGGCTGTCTTTCTCCTTTACCACTGCCCTCTCCCAAGTAGTTCCAAAGCCCTGTGCACATATCTCTATAATACTACTTATCATATTACATTAACAATTAGTCCACTTACTTAAATGTTTCCCTCATTTTACTATAATCTACCTGACAGCAGAGACTATATTGTCCTTATAGTCTGAGGATCTATATATTAGGCACCCAATAAATGCTTGATAAATGAAGAATGAAAATATTAGTAAACATTCAAGACACTTTGGATTTAGGATCCATGTACAGTAGCCAGGGTAGTTTTTACTATTTTATTTTAAAGTTGAGGTAATGGAGCCTTAAAAAGAATAATGCACAGGACATTTGGCTAAGAATTGGAGAAAGCCATACCTGCAACCCAAGTCTTTGGACATCCTGACTGGTGTCCTAGTCCACAATATCCTATTAACTCATTCATTTATAAATATATATATTTTTCTATCCTCGAGTTCACTGATTCTTTCCTTTGTGATTTTCATTCTGCTGTCGAACCAATTCAGTGAGTTTTTATTTTCATTATTATATTTTTCAGTTCTAAAATTTCCATTTGTTTTCTCTTTACTTCTTTTATTTCTTCACTGAGACTTTCTATTTCTTAATTGAGGCTTTTAAAAAAATGTTTCAAATTTGTTCATAGTTGCTCATTTAAGCATTTTTTTATGATGGCTGCTTTAAAAATCCTTGTCCGATAATTCCAGTCTCTGTCACCTCAGCGTTAGCATCTACTGATTCCTTTTCTCATTCAAGATGATATTTTCCTGGCTGGTTCTTGGTATGACAAGTGATTTTTGTTTGTATCCTGGACATTATAGGTATTTTATTAGGAGATTCTGGAGCTTATTTAAAGATCCTATTTAAATCTTCTGTTTTATCAGGTCTCCTCTGACACTGTGTCAGTGGGGGAGGGAGACAACTCATTACCACCAGGTTCAGGTGTAAGTTCCAGCTCCCCATTAGGCCTCCACTGACACTCATGAGAGTAAGGGGTACCTCATTACTGCTGAGTTACGGTAAAAGTTCAGGATCTCACTAGGCTTCCATTATATCATCCTGGCTGATAGTGGGGAATGGCACCTCATTTTGACTCCCCACATGGACTCCACTGACAATGCCAGGGGCAAGATCCTTCTTACCTCTTTATCTTAGCCATAACGAAAGTTCCAATTCCTGATATAACTTTCTCTGACACCACCAGGGGAGGTGGCGATGTTTAGGACACCTTGTCACAGCCTGGTAAGAGCAGAAGTCTAGGTTATCCATCAACTTTTCACTGGTGAAGATGGGATGGGAGCCATAGAGCTTCCCATAGTGTTTGACTGTATTAGGGAAGTTACTGGCCTAAAATGTCCTGTCTTGGCAGGCTGTCCATCCCCACCCCTTTTATCTTTCGCGGGGAAGCCCCAAGGAAGTTTTTGTTGGAACTTTTATTATGCACCCGTTGGTGTTTCTAGGTTGCCACCCTCTCCAGCACTCAGTATAGGATATATAAGACAAGAAAGAAAACCCAGGGAACTCAGTGCCATGTCATTTCTCATGTCCCAAAGTTCCTAGCTGATTTGGTTTCTTCTCTCTTCCTTTCAGAGTCTTCTTATGTGTATTTTATATATAATGTCCTATGTTTTTAGCTATATTTAACAGGATGAATAGGAAAAAGTGCATTTTGTCCAACTTGTCCTGAAAGTTTCTAAGTAATATTTATTGATCCCTTATTCTAGACCAATATTTCATGTGTATGAAGTCATCTAATCAAAAAACAACCCTAGGGACCCTCGTGCACTGTTGGTGGGAATGTAAATTGGTGCAGCCACTATGGAAAACAGTATGGAGGTTCCTCAAAAACTTAAAAACAGAACTACCATAAAATCCAGCAATTCCATTTCTGGGTGTTTACCTGAAGAAAATAAAAACATTAATTCAAAATGATATATGCACCCGTATGTTCACTGCAGCATTATTTACAATAGCCAAGATACAGAAGCGACCTAAATGTCCATCAATAGATGTGCTGAGTTGATCAAGAAGATACATATACACACATACACATACACACACACACACACACACACACACACACACACATATACACACTGGAATATTACTCAACCATAAAAAAGAATGAAATTGTGCCATTGGACATAGAGGGTATTATGCTAAGTGAAATACATAAAAGAAAGACAAATACCATATATTCTCACTTATATATGGAATATAAAAAATAAAAAAAATTAACAAACAAAACAAAAGAGAAAAAGACATACAGATACAGGGAACAAATCAGTAGTTGCCAGAGGGGAGGTGCATAGGGGTTTGGGCAAAATATGTGAAGGGGAATTAAGAGTTACAAACTTCCAGTTATAAAATAAATAAGTCACAGGGATGTAGTATACTACATAAGGAAGTAATATAGTCAATAATACTGCAGTAATTTTGTATGGAGCCAGACAGTTACTAGACTTATCATGATGATTATTTCATAATGTATTTTATTGTCAGATCACTATGTTGTACAGCTGAAAAATAACACAATATTGTACATCAACTGTACTTCAACTTTAAAAAAACCTACCCTATGAGGTAGGTACTATTGTAAACCCCATTTTATGTATGAGGAAACTCATCTGACAGCAACTTGCTACAGGCAGCATATTATGGAACCAACCCCATGAACATCAAACAGCAGTAACTCTACAGGCAATACTCAAAGAACTTCAGATTTTCTTTCCAATTATTTGCAAATTTGGGGTGGTTTAATATTTAAATTACTTGTACCCTAGCATTTTCTTTTTGAAGGATGGCCTTAAAGAAACTTAAAGAATTTTAAGCATACCCTTTGGGACAGACAGGAAGGAAATCCAAGCAGAGGGAAAGGCCTGCAAGCAGTGTTAAGCAAGAACTGTTGCAGAAAGTAACACATTGGCATGGCTCCAGAAATGGTTATAGGTAATGAATATACTGCTATAAATTGGCTAAATTTAAGGACTGCTTTACTGTGGATAACTGGACCAAGTGACCTGCAAAGGGCCTCCTGGCTCAAAGATTTGATTTTTCTACTATAAGAAGATTCTTATTTCATTTTAAATCAAATCATTTCAGTAAAGGTCAACTGAATCCCTTCTATGTGTTGTCTCTTCAGTATCAGTATCCCTTCTAAATTTATGAGGTTTTAAATGGTTTGTGTCCCCAGATTATTAAAATAACTAATGCTCACTGCAGAAAACTGAGAAAAATATACTTTGGAGTATTTTATTTTTTCTGTATGTAAATATTCTGCCTCTATGTTTAAGAGTACATTATGAGTTTTTTCCAATGATCTGAAAAATTCTCAGAATGCGTTTAATGAAGGCATAATATTCCATTCAACTGCTGTTCAATAATAGCCTCTGCAGCACTATTTAAGCACAAAGTTATCCTGCGTTGCTGCAAATTGCTTTTCACAATATTTTCATCATTTTAAATGATCCCAAGATGATGTTTCTTGTAGAGAAATATTGGTCACATTGCTTTTTATTACATATGCCAGCAAGATTCCTACAATCAAATACACACACACACTTTCACACATCAAACAACCAAACTGCTTTCTGGAAATATTGAATCAATTTATATTACCATCAGCATTATCTGAAAGTTCATTTTATCACACTCCTCTAAACACAGATTCTTCTCAATCTTCTTCAATTTTAGAAGCAATTTTAGAAATTTTAATTTTGGTTTATGTGATTACTAGTATTAAATACAATGTCTTACCAATTTTTAAAAGTTCTTTATATAGGACATTGAATTAAGTCTGACATTACAAGTTATATTCTCAGTTTATTCACTAATTTTAATTCATGGTGTTTCCTGATATAAAGATATTTTAGGGGCTTCCCTGGTGGTGCAGTGGTTGGGAGTCCGCCTGCCGATGCAGGGGACACGGGTTCGTGCCCCGGTCCGGGAAGATCCCACATGCCGCGGAGCGGCTGGGCCCGTGAGCCATGGTCGCTGAGCCTGCGCGTCCGGAGCCTGTGCTCCGCAACGGGAGAGGCCACAACAGTGAGAGGCCCGCGTACCCCAAAAAACAAAAAACAAACAAACAAAAAGATATTTTAAATTTGTATGTAGTCAAATAAACTCATAATTTCCCTTCATAATTTTTCCCTCTAAGATAATTCATACTACTCTTCTGATTCAATTTTTTATATTGATGCCTTAAATGTACCATTAATGTATTCATATATGTATATAATCTGTATGTAAAATCTGTTATATATTATACACATGTACTATGATATGTGTGCATATATATTATATATATATATTATGATGTGGCAGTACAATTATATTTATTTATCAGTAGTCAATTTGCCAAGCATCATTTTTTGACTAATCCTTACTGTCCTCATTCATTTGTGATGCTCCATTCTACCCATACGTATTAGTATTTTATATACAAATACACACACACACACACACACACACACACACACACACACATATATCAGCACCTTTGTCAGGGCCATATAGCTACTAGATATAACTACTGGAATGTTCTACCAATAGAGTCTTTGACTAGCTCTCTTTTTAAACTCAGTCAGATTTAATTCTGTTGCAAAAAGGAAAAAACTTCATACTCTTTATCCTACCTAACCCCTGCCCTGAATTCCTTCTGCAGAAAATTGGAAGCAACTGAATGTACCCCATAACCTACTTGAATAACAGAAAAAAATATAAACCTGAAATAAAATTGAAAGCAACATGGAGCCACTAGAAATGGTGCTACCCCCAGATCAAAACAGTGGAAAAAAATTTTAACATAAAAAACATATAGGAGCAAAGTGACTGCTCAATCCAGAAATCATGAGAAACATGACAGATCCAAGGGTATGATACTGAAAGATTTCATGACATTTTATATACTGCTAAGTTAAAAGAAAGATAAGGAAGGTGTAGAAAAATTTATAGAGCCATACCACAGAATACTCTACATTCATGAGGAACCTATAAACCCTAAGAAGGAAATACAAAGGCTTACCAAAAAACCTCTCTCAATAAAACTCTGAAATAACTCCCAGATCAGAGGGAGGTAGGAATAAAGAATGGGCATTGGTGTTTAGATGGAAAATTAAGACATAATCAAACATACAAACATCATACAATATTTAACCTGTCTAGAGTCTTTCTAAAATAAGTATAATTTTTGCATGGATGATCGTCCCAAAGATTCAGGACCTGTAAAATAGGAACAAGGCTCTGTACAACTTCTAAGAGGCCCAGAAACTCTACATACGATTGCCACCTGGAAATTCCCTCTTCTCCCTCAAAGAATTATAGGAAGAATGACTCTAGCAATCAAAACCTGTATTCATTGACAAGTGAACAAGGATCCTTACTTGGGTTTTGAAATGTACTCAGCTACCTGCTGTATGTTGACACTCAGATGAGCATGTGTGTTTGTGTGTGTGTGCATGTATGTGCATTATGTGTATGTGTGTGCGTGTATGTGTGTGTATATGAATTAGAAGACAAAATAAAGCTGAAGTGTGGGGAGGGCATATTCTCAATATAAATAACAAGGGGAAAGGTATATTTGCAACTTCAATAATATTTAAAGTGTTCCTACAAGTCAATAAGAAACAAATTTTAAATCCAATAGGCAAAGAATTCCAGCACACTAGCCATAGGGAAAAAAAATGATAATGGCCAATAAGCATAAAAACGGTGCTCAGTCTTACAAACTCAGGAAAATGAACATTAAAACAATGAGATGCCATTTTTCTAAACTGGATTGGTATAAAAATATAATACACACTGTTGGTGAAAGAAAAGAGAAACTGGCATTCTCACGTAAAGTTGGTAAGCAAATAAATTAGTTCAGCAATTTAGGAGTGGATATATATACTTATCTCCAAAATGTACTTTTAACTTAACCAAAGCAAGCTGCTTACGTGTTCATCTCTGTGTTGCAGAAAAGCACAAGAAGGAGTCTAGAAAAATGGACAAGAAAATATTAACAGTAGTCAACTCTGGGTAAGAGAAAGTTGGGGGACAGTATGGAGAAGGGATGGTCTATATTTTTATATGATACGTACTTCCTCGGTTATTTAATTTTTATGAGCATGTATTTATATATTGAATACATGATTTAAATATACTTAAATAACATTAAAAACTTTAACAGTCTAGATGGCTTGTCTCCTGATGTGACTGAATCATCAACTCTATAATCAGTATAACTACCATTAATGAAAAGCATTCTAATTTAATAAAAACATCTTCTTGAATATTCTTCCGGTAAAAAGAAGCATTTCTTACACTTATGATAACATCTAAACTCAGTTTTAAGAACTAAAATTTGGACCATAACAACTTCACTGTTTTTATTTTTCTCACCAGTATTAACCTCAAGCAGCTGAATAGTCAATAATAAATAGCTAGATAGAATCTTCAAATCACATAGAGAGATCTGTCATAAATTTGTGGTCGTCATTCCTGCTGTCCATATCATTTTGGTTATCCTCATTCCAGGCACTGGGAAGACTGCACTTTCATATCAACTTGAAATGAGGTGTGGCCATGTGGCTTGCTCTGGCCCATAAAATGGCAACAGAAGTAATGCAAGGAGTCTTCAAGAGCAAATGCATGCTGACAACTTCTCATTCTCACCGCCACAAGGATACTCCAAAGGGCAACTGCACTATTAGCTTATATCCTTGAGTGAGGATGGATGACATGGAGCAAATCTCTTGGGTAACCCAACATAACCCTGTAGTATAAGTGAGATACTCCTGGGCTATTTTAAAACGGGGAGAGTTGAGTGTTGTTTATTCCTGCAGCATAACTTAATCTATCCTGATACAAAAGTCTTAAGATCCATAAATTTTCACAAATTCAAACAAGCTTTAAAATTGTCATATTTCATAATTTAAAAGGCAAAGGGATGCATTCTAGGACTAACGAAACAGGAGGAATCTCAGCTAGTGTAATTCTATAGTCACTACAGTAATGTTAGATTCCTTGAAAAGGAGTCAGAGACGAGCCATCATCATCAGTGTCTGAGTTCACAGAGGCGGGGGCTGGGGGTCTTCAGAAGGGGCTCAGATGTTGTAAGGAATGCATCAATAGTTAACAGCTTGGGCTTTAAAGTCAAAAGGCCAGAGTTCAAATCTCAGACATGCTGTTTACTAGCTGTATGACTGTAGGCAAATTAACGTGTCTAGGCCTTTCTTCCCTCATCTATGAAACTAGGAAAATAAAATAAAAACCAACTACATAGCACTTACTCTGTACCAAGGCAATACTATGAGTATTTAATACAAATTAATTCATTTAATTCTCCTAACAACTCTGTGTGTATACTAATATCACCCTCATTTTACAGATGAGGAAACTGAGGTATTAGAGAAGTTAAGTGGCCTATCTGAGGTCCACACTGGAGCGTGACAAGCTGGGATTGGATGTCAGGCTGTCAGGCTCTGAGTCACAACCATTATTGTGTGAGGATGAGTTAATGTGCGAGAACTCTACACCTACCACGAGCACAATTTTATACACATTTCATTGACTCCTTTCAATAATGCTATGAGGTGATTACTATCATTACATACATTTACAAAGGAGCACCTGGCTTAGATGAATTATGAAAGAACACTTTTGTAGCAATGGGTACAATGAGCTAGAGCAGGACAAGAGGAGAGAGGACTGATAGAGATTTTTTGCAATAATCAAAGGTGATGATAAAGATGGAAAGGAGGGAGAGATCTGAGAAATACAGAAGAATGGAAAGAAAATTTTTAGAGTAAAAACAGGAAGAGAATGAAAAAAGTATCTATCAAAGAAACCAGGACTCTAGAAGGGTCAGCAACCCTAGCCTCATGCCAAATCTGGACCACCACCTGTTCGTGTAAATAAAGTTTTATTGAAACACAGCCACACTCAGTTGTTTATATATTCTCTGTGGCTGCTTTTGCTTGACAACAGCAGAATTGAGTGGTTGCAATGGAACCTATCTGGTCTGCATAGCCGAACATATTTACCATTTTGCACCTTAAAGAAAAATTCTGCCAATCTTCGCTCCAGAGAAGCCCTGGCCAATAGAAATTTCTGTGATGATGGAAGTGTTTCATATCTCCACTGCTCAACAGGGTAGCCACTAGCCACAAGTAGCTGGCTAAATTTAAATTCAAACTAATTAAAAGTAAATAAAATTTAAAATTTAGTTCTTCAGTTGCACTAGCCACCTTTAAAATACTCAATAGCATCATTAGCTAACATAAATTAATTTTATTTAATTCGAATTACATTAAACTTAAATTTAAATAACCACAGATGGCTTACTGGCTACTATATTGAACAACACAGTTGTAGGGAATTTCAAAGAGGTAGATGTGGTCCCCAGAGTTAAATACTATAGAGAGACCAAGCAAGGTAAAGACTTCAAATCAGTCCATAGAATTAAGCAACAAGTAGGCACTGATGATCTTTGGGAGAGTAATTTGGGTAGAGTGACAAGGCCTGAGGCCACCTTTCAGTGGATGCAAGAGTGTATGGGAGAGGAGGACCTGGAGAATAGACAACATGGCCAAGAAGTTAGCATGTAAAGAGAAGGGGAATGTTCTAGCTCCTCTTACCTGTGCAAACCTTTCAACTGAATTTTATTAAAAGAGAAGGGTGAAACATGAAGGTAGCTGAGGGGACAGGGACTGAAAACTAATGGAAATACTGTTTGTTTTCTAATGGCATTGGCAAGTGGGAAAGTAAAAAACAGGGCAAAGTTCAGGTCATGTTTGGGAAGTCCAAGTGCATCCGTGCCACTGAAAGAAGAGACCTGTGTTTTGGGGTGGGAGCATAACAAGAGCTAAGGCAAGAAAGACCAGCGCAAGCCTTACCTTAAAAGCCCTGAATACCTCATTAAGAAAGGGGAGTGCCCTCTTCAGAAAGGGATTTCAGGTCACTCTTGGGAGGCCAACGGGGAAATACAATCAGTTAGGATCTATTGACTAGCCTAGAAAGTCACAGGAAGTTAAAAAAAAAAATGTGGGGTAGGTATAGAAACAAATCAAAGGAGATAGAAGTAGGAAGAAGGGTTTATCAAAGAAAACTGAGGTCACATCATTTCTGTGTATCAGGTTCATGTTCTCTTTAAGGGACACCTGAAATAAGAAAGAAAACTACATAATTTTGAAATAAGAGAGGGAATAACATTTTGTTAATTACCAATAATGTGCCAGGTTCTGAGTTTCGTAAATCGTTTAATCCACGCACTACCCCTTCAGGAAGACAAGGTTATTCCTATTTTACAGACAAGAAATGAGGCTTAGAGAGGTCGAATAACTTCCCAGAATTATCAAACTAACACATGGCACACTGGAACGCAGTGCTTTTCCACTCCAGGGAAAATATGATGAATTTCCAATTTTCCATGTCTGTGTGCTCATTTGAGTAATTCTTATACCCTCACTAGACACTGTTTCCTGCGAGCAAAGACCATGTGCTAGCTCATTAATGGCACACAGCAAATGCTCAATAATTATTTTTATCTTTTTTAACATTTTTTAATTAATTAATTAATTTTATTTTTGGCTGTGTTGGGTCTTCGTTGCTACACGCGGGCTTTCTCTAGTTGCAGTGAGCAAGGGCTACTCTTCGTTGTGGTGCATGGGTTTCTCATTGAGGTGGCTTCTCGTTGTGGAGCACGGGCCCTAGGCACGCGGGCTTCAGTAGTTGTGGCATGTGGGCTCAGGAGTTGTGGCTCGGGGGCTCTAGAGCGCAGGCTCAGTAGTTGTGTCGCACGGGCTTAGTTGCTCCGCGGCATGTGGGATCCTCCCGGACCAGGGCTCGAACCCGTGTCCCCTGCATTGGCAGAAGATTCGTAACCACTGTGCCACCAGGGAAGTCCCTCAATAATTATTTTTAAATATATGTTACAAGTGTGAATGAATGTGAATTGAAGTAGTACTCTTCTGACACGTTAACACAAATAAGTAAAAGAGTCTCATGAGGTAACTGCTCAGCAAAAACAATGACTCACTCAAAAGACTACTATTGCATACAAACAGAGAAGGCTTTAAACATTTTTAAGAGAGCATCATATTGCTTTGTTCACACTGTGACATCCCATCTAAATTACAGGTACTTGGCCTTGGGCAGTATGAACTGACTGTTCCGGGAAACCCTCCAAACTGGGTAACTGCTTACTTGGGGCAGCATAATAACCTCATGTTAATTGAACCACTAGGATATTGTTTTTGTAAAAGTAGTTGGAAAGCACATCTATCTCTCTCTAGGACAATATTTTAACAGAGAAACATGACGCGAAGAGAAATCTGTTCTTTAGCCTACGGATACTTTCCACATGAGTACACTCAGAACCTGGCCCCATCCCACTAGCTTTCGCCACAGATTGCCCCCATCTCAGCATGAAAGGACAGCCCAGGCATCTACACCTCTGCCAGATCATCTCGGATTAAAACTGAGTGAACTGCCAGTGAGAAATGCAGCCAACAGGAAAAAGAATAAAAAGAAAGGCTTTCAAGAAATCAATACCTGTTATCTGAACTGGATCCACTGTCAACAGAGAGAGAAGGCATGAATGAAGGATCCTAAAGATCCTCAGGTTGTGAGTCATGCTTGGCAGCTAAATTCAAAGCAGAAGATGAGGCCACAATTTTATCTTGTTTGTTTTATTTTTATTCTAGAGGAAATGCAGGAAAAACAAAGAATTGAA
Source organism: Kogia breviceps (assembly GCF_026419965.1). Taxonomy (NCBI): domain Eukaryota; kingdom Metazoa; phylum Chordata; class Mammalia; order Artiodactyla; family Physeteridae; genus Kogia; species Kogia breviceps. The sequence goes on along the minus strand of NC_081321.1, from coordinate 66,645,155 downwards.
GCAAAAGGAAATGGGATTCAGCTTAATTCAAACACGGAAAAGATAAAATTATAATTAAAACTAAAGGTCAAATGTAAAGGTGAAGATAGAGATGTTTAAATTTCAAAGCATACATTTATTAAAATTTAAATATAATCCCCAATAAATATATGTTTAAAAGTACATTCTAAAGGAAAGTAAACTTCATCAGTCAGCCCTATTCAAGAGAGCTACTTAGGACACTCTTTGGAGCAGTGGTCCTCAACCAACCAACTCAGAAACAGGTCATGATGAGCTCATAAGGAACCAAACTCCAAATCAGAGCAGGTTCCTAGAAAACCAGACAGAGACCAGGATGCCCACGGGGACCCTAAGCAGGTAATCCTGAAACCTCAGAACCATCCAGGGAATCAGGAGGGGGCAGAAGAGGAGGTACATTCTTCAATGCGAACCGATATTTGTTGGAAGGGAGAGAAGATGCCTTTTAGCATTTAATCCTAATGATAGCCATGACAACGTGATGAAGACGGAACAAAAAGGAAAGGGGGAGAGGGAGAAAGGAGAAGAGAGAGCAGCCCCAGCACCATGCAGGGCAGGAGAAAGCCAATTTGTTTACATAGTGTCATCTTGCTCTGGTTAAGGAGAAATGGGAAGAAGAGAGGGGAGAAATAGGTAAGGGTTGAAACTAATGTGCTCTAAACCTTAGGTCTTTAGGACTGCATATTTTTTCTGTGTTCATATTACATCTTCATCTTAACTATCCATTTTTCTCTCTTTAAGGCTATAACTCAGGCAAAATGATACGCTGCAGTGTTCTGATGAAACTGTCCTCTACAGCTGATGCTCCCAGAAGGTAGACACCATATTCATTAACTCATTCTGCACACTTAGCTCAGGCCACAGAGAGATGTTCTATCCAAGCTCTTATTAAAGTGGAAGAATACAATCAATCATTTTAGAAGGTCTAAAAAGAACTTTTTCTTCCCATTGAGCCTTGTAAATTATTCTGAGATTGTTTCTATAAAGACTATGTAATTGAGGGAGATACACAGGGAGCATCAATTTTGTTTGTTTTATTGCTTAAAATAAAACGATCTGAAGCAAATGTGACACAATGTTAAGATTTTACAACACCCAGTGTTCAGTGTCCACTAAATTATTACCTTTATTTATTCTCTAAATGTTTCGTAAGGAAAAAGACTGTGGAGTCTTATTCACAATATTTATTAATATTTTTGGAGAAAAATTTTGACAATATACATCAGAAAGTGTATAATTTCTCGTTGACCCAGAAATCATCTAAGAATTCATCAGCAAGAGGGAAGGAAAGAAAGAAACAGAGAGAGACAGATGGACAGTCAGACACAGGGACAGAGAAATCTTTGGAACGCTGCATCCAAAAAAGCAAGAATTTCTGCAAGTAAAGAGAAACCACCTAAAAATCAACAGGAAGGGATTGTGAAACAAATAATCTTACATTCACCCAATATATTTAAATAGTCGGCATACACTAAAAATCATGAAATAGAAGAATAAAGGAATGGAAACATCACAACTTATTCCAAGTGGGAAAATGAGTTATCAAACAATATGAACAGTATAATTCCATTTTTCTGTAAGAACAAAAATAGAGACGCAGAGAGTCAAACAGACTGATAAACAGACAGAGATCATAGATTTTTTAAAGGCACAACACATACAAAAACTATGTGTGTACAAAAACTGGTGGTGAATCTGAATAAGGTTTGCAGTCTAACTAACTGTATTGTACAAATGTCAGTTTTGGTTTTGATAATGTACTATAGTCATGTAAGATGTTACCACTGGGGAAAGCTGAGTGATGGGTACAAATGACCTCTTTCTACTATTTTTGCAACTTCTTATGAGTCTACAATTATTCCAAAATAAAAATTTAAAAAGAAAATAAATAAAAGACTTAAGGGAAATATACTGACTATACCCAGATATATACTAAGAATTATTTACATACTGAACTATAATTGATATTCCACCTATTTTGGCTTTCCTGAGTTTATCTGATTAAAACTTAAAGTAATACTGCACCTTTGTGGGGGAAATGCATAAACCTAAATTTCAATCAGAATTACTTTTGAATAAAAAATATCAATGAAAAGTAATTCAAAACTTAGATCTCAAACCTAGACTTTGTGATTATAAAACCTCTGCTCTTTTACCTAAGCCAGATTATATCCCCTCCAACTTCCCACCTTCACTCTCACCAAAACAACTTTACACATAGACAGAAACTAAATCCAACTTAACTAACCAGATACCACTGAGTGTAAGTTAAAACATTAAGAAAAGTAACCTACTGTACGGCACAGGGAACTCTACTCAGTGCTCTGTGGTGACCTAAATGGGAAGGAAATCCAAAAAAGAGGGGATATATGCATACGTATAGCTGATTCACTTTGCTGTAGAAATTAACACAACATTGTAAAGCAGCTAGACTCCAATAAAAATTAATAAAAAAAGAAAAGTAGACAAAATTTTTCTTTTTTCCCTAGTTTTATCATCAAAAAATCTAAGAACAAGGTCACAAACTACATCTTTGTTCTATCCTTGCCAATTCTCCCGTTATCTATATATCATATCATAGATAAAACATACTCCACTCACATTTTGATAATTTGAAACTTGGATACAGTGCAGCCTGCTCAATTATCCAAGAGTTCATTATCCAGCTGGTGCTAACCAAGCCCCTTATGTCTCTTTATTTTCTTTTTTGTTACTCGTCTTTTCTTCACCTTCCTGTGTGTTAGCACCTCTAGCAGAAAATGAGAGGCTGCACAAAGGGATAAAATTAAAATTGGTTGACTCTTTTATCTATTAAAGGATTCATTGGTTACAAAATGACCACTGTTCATCAAAATGTGAGCCTGAATGCTCTAGTTACTCACACCTCAACAGTCAAAGGTAATTCAGAATAGACTGTAAAATAAAAGCAAATTTTATTACTCATATTTTCAGAAAATAATAACTAGGTAGTTCATATCACTCATGATTACTCTCCTTTTATTAAACAGGAAAATGAAAGCTGTCTTATTACAAGCAAAAACACTTTTTTTTCCTTTGATGTATGAAATCATACCTCAAAGTTATACTCTACCTGGACTCTCATTCAGCACCTGGAATAGTGCCTGGCATGTAGGAGGCATTCAAACATTTGATTAGTGAACAAGAGAAAGAATGAGAGAATAAATGAAGAACAAATGAGTTAGGAATGGATAAGTTCTAGAGCCAAAAAACTCCACTTTTAACAGGTCAACAAACGTGTGTGTGTGTGTGTGTGTGTGTGTGTGTGTGTGTGCGCATCTGACTTGTTTTTAAATCTGTTAACACCAGTAGTATGAGGATAAAACAGGATTAACTGGAGAGGAAATATGACACAATGAGAAGCTGATACACTCTAAAGTCTAACAGATTTGGTTTTTCAGCCAAGATCCGCCACCTGCATTCTAAGTGAACATGAGCTAGTTACTTTACTTTGCCTAAATTCTTCTTTAAAAACGTATTCTCTTGAGAAGTTAAGAAACTATGGTAAGGAGTATTACTGGTGCTATTCTTACTGTGATAATATATTTTGTATTGTGTAACACTTCAACACATACCACAAACACATTCACATATGTGCATGCACACACACTCATACAAGTATACATGTACAGAGTAAAATCATCTTTTAGGATTTAAGAGATTTTGATTTGAGTATTATTATTTCCATCAAATACAATATTTGAAACAACTAGATATTTAATAAGAAAAAGAAAATCTTCCTAATTAAAATTTTTTTCTAATTATAAATTTAAAAATTAATCCTTTTATAAATTAATTAAACTAAGGAAAGGAAATTTCATTACGTTGGATCTACTAAGGCTGTAACAACAAATTACATTTCAAACAGTTCTTGAAATATTTGGGTGAAATGAGATGTTTAGAGTAGATATATGTAGAAGATCTTGAGCAGTCAGAACTCAATATTTTTAAATCATAATAAAATCAGATTTGCATTTTTCTAAAATTCAAGCTTTTATCAGATTAAGATCAGCTTTTATTCCCAACAATGTAAATATTAACATTTTTATCATTTGTGGCAATACCATAAATGTATCCTAGAGAAATAATATTTTTATGTAATCTCATAGCTGTCACTTTTTTCTTTCTTTCTAAGTTTTTTAAATGGAGGTATAATCCATATATAACATTATATTAATTTCAGTCTATAACATAATGATTAGATATTTGAGTACACGGTAAAATGATCACCGTAAGTCAAGTACCATCTGTCACCACACATAGTTACAAACTTTTTTCTTTTCTTTTCTTATGATGAGGACTTTTAAAATTTACTCTCTTAGCAGCTTTCAAGTATGCAATTCAGCATTATTAACTGTAGTCACCACGCTGTCCCTTACATTCCAGGACTTATTTAATCTTGCAACTGGAAGTCTGTACCTTTTGACCACCTTCACTCATTTCACCTACCCCCAACCCCCTCCCCTTTGCCAACCACCAGTCTATTCTCTGCATCCATGAGCTTAGTTTTTGTTTTGTTTTGTTATTTGTTTGGGTTTTTAGAATCCACATATAAGTGAAATCATATAATATTTGTCTTTTATTACTTTTAACCAGTGGGCTTTCTTTGGTAAATAAAATTTGGTTTATCTGGTTAAGATATTTACTAAAAAAAAAAGACTAAAAAATGATAATCTGGTAACATGATACTGATACAACTCTTAAATCAGAAATTCTTGGAACCTGATATGTGCCGAGACAACTTTCCCAGTCCACACTCACATGGGAACTTGGTCTGTACCATATAAGTAAAGTATTTCCCTCCTTGCAGTATGTGTGTCTTTGGCTTGAGGACTCGATAAATATGCTGAAGAGAAGCAAAAGGAGCCAACTACCTCATAATAAAACTTAGACTCATGAAGACAAGAAAATTTCAGACCCTCTGATGCCTAGATAGAAAGAAGATTCATGGATCATTTTGGGTCTTGGTGGGATGGATGATTCAGGTAATATCTACCTGTAATTTATATAAGAACCTAGATTTAGAAGATGGATTAAGAAGGTTAATCTCTATATGGTGAAGTTTTAAAATCAATTTGATGGATATATATAAGGTTATGGGCATTCCACTGCAGAGATAACAAAGATGACTGAGATCTGACCCCTGGCCTTCTATCACCTAGTTGTGATTTTTTTAATTACTGGTAAGAGAAAAGTATCAGTGGAGTATGAGCTTATATAGTGGGCATATAGTGACTAAATGGAGATGGGAATTGAGCATTCTTTGCCAAACTAGCTTAAAGGGAAATAAGATTCAAGGTGATGGGCTTTTTAGGAAAGAACCATTTGTCAAGAAGACATGTACAAGTTGACTCTGGGAAAACAGTGAAGATTTACATTCCACTAAAATGAGAGGAGAGTGGAAGACACATAGAAACCTAGGAGACAAATGGGGGAAAGGAAGTTACATCTCTGATTAAAATTTCTTTTTTAATTTTAACATTGTTCTCATTCCTTTGTACTTTCTAGGTACAGTCATATGACAACCAGACAGAAGAAGTTAAAGAGTGTAGTCACAACTCATTATCAAAATTAGGCTTTTACCATGTGACCCAATGGGTGTGAAAAATTAAGTCTACCGCTATATTACAAGTCACTTAATCTCTCTGTCCTTTAGTTTACACAGTCATAAAAATGCATTATAACTAAACCTATCTTGCAAGGTGTCAGAAGGATTCAAAAAATACATACAGTCTTAGCACAGCATCTGACCCAGAGCAAGTGCTCCATAATTAGTGACTGCTGTTGTATTGCCATGGGTGTTATTACTGTTGTTATTATTATCATTATTGAGAGGCATGCCTCAGTTTTAAAGAAAGGAATGAATAGCTCAGTCATGAGCTACAGAATAATCACATGGGAGTTTCCTTCTCAATCTATTACAGGCTCTCCAAATATTATTGTGTTTCACGCCTTAAACACTCAAAGGAAAATTTAACATTCTTAGATCATTTGTTCCCCAAAGTTTTGCAACACCTATGGTATAACACATGTAAGTGAGACAGCCCACAACTCATGGTCCTTGTACTGGATTTCAAAAATAAGATATTCATATTAGAACCAAGAGAGACAGATGCAATATGATTCCTAAAAAAACTCATATCTGCACTTAACATACGCCATTTATCAAGGCCTGTCCACCTGCACTAGGATCAAGATGAAAAGCAATGAAAGCAAAACAGCAAAGAATACTATACTTGAATGCATTAAAAAAGAAATCAAAATCAACAACTTCCATAATTACAAACATACAACAAGTCCTACTATTTTCTTTTACTGGGAAGTTGGAGGAAAAGAAAATTTTCAAATATTCATAATTAGATGAATTAATTAGGCTACTTACCACCATGTTCTCATAAAAATAATGTTAAAGCATACTACAAGCAATGAGTAATGTGGTCATTATAGACTTTCCTTAAGCCAGAAAACCAACACAGCATTTTTAAGAGAAGGGCTTAATATTGTTTTCTACTGTCCAGGAAACATTTCTAAAGTAGGTAACAATTAATATAAAGCCCCTCTCCCACCACTTTTGGGACTGTTGTACACATTTTAAATATTTTATATAAAAAATACAGTTTATTTTTTCAAAGAACATCAATCTATTATTCCAGATACAATAGGGATATTTTCCAAATGTTTCTGACATGTAGATCCAGATTTTTTAAATTACTTTTAGTGGTTTCAGTGGAGAAGGGTTAAGAAAAGAAAAAAAAAACTAAAATTAACTAAGACAATTACTATAGAAACAATATAATGTAGTATATATTTAGATAGAGTACAGACACTAAATTCAGACTGCCTGGGTTCAAATCCTAGATCTGTGCTACTTACTTGTTTTGTATGTTTAGGCAAGTTTCTTAAACTCTCTGTGTCTCCATTTCCATACCCATTAAACGAGAATAAAAGGTACCCTACATCACAGGGTTGTTAGAAATATTAAATAAATTCAAGTACTTAATTAAATTTAAGTACTTAGTATTGTACCTGGCTCATAGCATGAATTCCATAAAGCTTAGCTGTTCTCACTATATGCTGGACATTCACTATTTATGTACATGAGCAAACTTACTCATTCTAACAGTCCTAGAAGTTATTATTGTAGATTATATATATATTGTTGATTTCACAATCAATAAAGATAGGCTGGATTACACACAGTAACAATGGCAAACTCTCAACAACTTGAAAAAACGTTTACTTCTCACTCATTCAACTTTACTGAGGCTTCAAGTGGACTCCCAAAAGCATTGTCATCTATGCATTTTTGCTCAGCAATCCAGGCTACAGGTGCTTCCACGAAGGATCTGACAGACCAGAGGGGACTAAGGATTGAAGCACTGGCCACTAAATGTTTCGCCAGGAAGTGACACACCTTAGTCCGGTTGCATTAGCCAAAGCTAATCACATAACTAAGCCTGGGTGGGGAAAACCAAACCTCCTGTGTGCTGTAGAGAACAGACATTGCTGAACAAGAATACCCACCACGGTCCCCATTTTATAATTATTTGGGACGATGTATTGTTCAAAGAGTGGGGCCTAAGTTTTAACCCAGATCAGTCTGTTTTTCTCCACTAATAATGATCCTCAATAGATTTTTTTTTCTCCTACCCACCAAAATAGCTTATCGCAGGGGTCCCTAACCCCGAGGTCAAGGACCAGTAGCTGTCCGTTGCCTGTTGGGAACCGGGACACAGAGCAGGAGGTGAGCAGTGGGCTAGCGAGCTCAGCCTCATCTGCCGCTCCCCGCCACTCCGCATTGCTTGTGTTACCGCCTGAACCATCCCCCCACAGCCCTCACTGTCCGTGGAAAAATTGTCTTCCACAGCATTGGTCCCTGGTGCCAAAAGGTTGGGGACCGCTGGCTTATCGTACAAATTCCCATTAGTAACAGTGACAAACCTCATTCGGCCTTGATTAAGCAGGGAGAGTTGGGAAGAAGGCAATGTCAGGGCATTTGTGGTTTAGAAAAGCACTAAATTCTCAACTGAGAATCGATGAAACTCTACGAAAACTTTAAAAAAGTGTGGAGAGAAAGCAAAGTGAGATTAGTGCAAAAGTAGATTTTTCTAAGCTCCGATGCATTTGCCTATAGTCATTTTAGCAAACAGTCAATAATAATGATTTTATGTCCCTTCGACTACTAAATGTTTTTACCATTTTATTGTACTAGTTGTTTTTTTGCACAAATATCTATATTGATCATGTCTACAGCAGATACTGAGCATTCTCTTTTCCCTTAATCTTCCCAAATTTCTTTTACTTAACTGATGTCACTTGGGAGACATCTTAAAAATTATACTTGGGAAATGTTGTTATTCGAACACCAAAACCTAAGGAGAACGCATTACTATTGTCCAGAGTTATCTCTTAAATCAAAGACCTACAGACTTTAGATGTGTTTCTTCCACTGAGAGCAACTTATATGTTAAATCACTAAAATTCACTACTTACCTAAAAGTTATAAATCAAACGCTATCCTTCTCTAACAATGTATTTGAAAAACCTGTTTTCAGCTATTCTAAGATTTCCAACTGGACTATTTCAAACTGTAAACTCTTAAACTTCAATTTTCCTAGATAGTATAAGAATAATACTTCTCCTTTCTATGCACTGTCGCTTACCTCATTTGGCCATAATACCCGAAAAAGTTTTAAAAAGTTCTCTAACCACATGGTTTAAATAATTAATTTCTACATTCAGATGTGCTTCCTAAAACTGTAAAGAAGTTATTACATTCATATATATTATCACAAAGATTCATTAGCCTCCCACATATTTCTCTCACAAATGTCACACCACAATGGAAAGCAATGATCTCCCTCATGGAGTTGCTGCTTAAGCAGAAATTCTTTAAAAAAAAAAAAAAAAAGAAAGAAAGAAAGAAAGCAAATTAAAAGAAGAAGGAGGAGGAGGAGGAGGAGAAACAAATAATTTCAACCACTGGATTTTTTTTTTTCTCAACTAACAGTATATAGCATGAACAAAGGAAAAGTAAGCCACCTTCCAGGAGGTGATAAGAATTTGGACTTTCTCCCACACTTGGTCACAGCTGATTGAATTTCCATTGTTCATTGATTGTGCCATTTGTCAGGCAATCCATCCTTGCTTATGTAATCATAGCATTCCAGTAGTTCACTCTGTTCTGTCCTGAACATTCAGCAGCATGACAGAGAAAATTACACACAGAACAGCACCAAGCCACTGACCTTTAGAATATAAAATAAGGCAGATCTTTTGAAATCGGTCTTTGTTGAAGAGGTTATCTGAGGGACAGTATTTCTAACAGGCCATTTTTCATCATGACCAGGTACCTTCATAAAATATTTTTTATTTATAAAAAATGATAATTTAAATTTTAAATATACCTGTACTGTGCACAATATTATGAATAAATTCATTTCATTGAGAGCTTGTCAAAAGGGGACACATTTTTCATCTCTAGATAAAACTCTCACCTTCAAACCAGAATTAAATATAGTTTTAATAATACTTGATAAATATGAAGGAAATCTTACAGGAAAGAAAGAGAGAGAGAGAGACTGAATTTCTGAAACAGCTTAACGTGGCTGACTAATTGTTTGCCAAAGAATCAAAATTCAGTAAAGGAATTAAATTACTTTCTGGTTATATAAAATCCACATTATATTTTCCTTATTTGTGTTCTTTTGAAAGAATGTCAAACTCAGAAAAGTTGCAAGTACAAGATAAAGAACTTCCTTCCCTGTGAACCACTTATTGATATGATGTCTGAAACCCAAGAATAATTTAACAAATCAACAAATCTTAGTTCTTTCATCTTTTTTTAACTGTCTCCTTATCTTCCCTGTCAAACTTACAAGCAAATGCTTAGATATCTAGCTCACTAGAATCTCTGCAATATACAAGAAAATATAGATCTGCTGAGTAGCTTTTTACTCCATCTTTTAGACTTTTCCATTTTGTTTCTTCCATGAACTTGTGGTATCTACAGAAAAAAAAAAAGGTAAGAAACCACACAAAGTTCAACTTGTAAAAACACGGAGTCCTGTTGATGGGGAACAGGTTTCAAAATAAGCAAAATTCCCTTGATTCCTATTTCACAGATTTCTTCACTTCTGCCTTTAAACAAAGGATTCTCCTAAAGTGGGAGGAGGGGAAAGTAAAGATAGTGAGGAAACTATTTTTCAGGTAACCCAGACACCTCCACATGCTATCATCTTGTCTCCCCTTCCTGTCACTGTCAAACATCTCCATGGAACCTTTGCCTACCATCAGTTCACCCTGTAATGCAGGATTCTGGCTTTAGCTTTCATCTCTCCATTGACACCGCATTATTAAAAGTCACTGAGGATCCCTGAGTCAAAACTGCTTTCAATCCTCAATAGCCTCAAAACATCTCTAGAGCCCTTTACCGCTATTGATTTGCCCTATTTTTATCTCTTCTCTCCCTCTTACTCCACAGCACAAAAACATCCTGCTCTTCCTTCTCCTACTTCTTTGAACAAGCCTCATTCACTCTCATAGGTGTTTTTTTTTCCCTTTCTACTCGTCTTCTAAGTTCAGTTTTAAGTATTTTCTTCTTTCTCTCTCTCCCTCTCCTCTTTCTCCCTGTAAATTGCTCTCTCTCTCTCCCCACTTGGCATTCACCAAGCTTCAGCTCTCACCTCTTTACAAATTTCAGTCAAATCTATAATTCTACAAGTCCTCGCCAAGTTTTCAACTCATTACCTTTAATTTCACAACCAATTCCTCCACTTGGATATCTGAGTCAAATAGTCACGTTTACCATAACTTCTTTACTTCCCTACACCCCACTGCCAGGCAGTCACTATGTCTAATATAGCTTGCGACAGCAGGCACTCAGTTCCGGCCAAGTGTTGCAATGAAAGAATGCTGACTCACTGCTGACAGATATTCTGCTTTTTTTTTTTTTTTTTAAGAGAAGCCCCCAAAACTGAATCATGAAAGGAAATTTAGATTTTAGATGAAATCTTCCAATGTTTAAATACTGACAACTACTTTAAAAAGCAAACAAACAAAAAGCACCTGGGTCACACAAAACCTATCTGCAGGATTACAATCGGGTTGTGATTTACAGCCTAAGAAGTGAATGCAAATGCCTTAGCTTCTATTCCAAGCCTTCCCAAACCATCCTGAAACTACCTTCTGAATTTGAGTACCAGTAACTCAAAATAACCACTAGAAGCCAACTGGTCTACTATTCATTCTATCCTACAAGCATATTTGGTTCTTTCTCACCGCTATCCCTCTGTCATGTTTGTTCTGCACACAGAAGTGTTTTCCTTTCTAAGTCCTACTATAAGATTGAGAATAAATGCTATCATTTCCCTGAAAACTTCCTGGACCATATTAGCTTATATATTCCAAAGACATTAGTACCTAGTACTGTGTGTCAGGCACAGTCCTGGACGTTTTACATGCTCCCCACCACCACTATAATCCTAAGAAATTGATACTATCATCATTCTTATTTTATTCTTATTCAGTAAGGATACTGAAGCCTGTCCAAAGCAAGCGGCAGACCTGGGGTTGAACCCAAACATTTCTTGTTCCAGTGCAGAAAGAGTAGTAAATTCAAGTTTTGATCATCCACTATGTGACATGTGTTTTCTGCCAGGAAATTTTTAAATCCTTAACAAGACTCACCAGACCATTTACAATATGGCTCTCTTCTTCTTCTATTACTTCTTGATAATTTCCCTGCCTCATTAGCCTTCTTTCAGTTTATAGAATTTACTGAGCTACTTCACACCTCACGGACTTTGCTCTTTTCTTTGTCTGCAATGTTCCTCTCTCCTTCTGAGTCTAATCTCTACTCATTGTGATCTCAGTTTAACCATTTCTTCAAGACTCCTACCATGATCCTTCCAGAAAAGATTATGTTAAATCCCCCTATTATTTCATAGAATCTACTGCAACTCTAAATAAATAGGTTTGTAATAATTTATTTAATGTATGTCTCCCCTACCGCTGTGTAGTGAGTTTCTCCACTATCTCTTTCATCATTTTCTCTGTACTATACACACAGTGAGTGAATGATTGGTGTCTTTATCACTTATGAGCCATTTTAAGACCTGGAGGGAATTAAACAACCTTTATCTCATAGCTAGTAAGAAACTGAGATCTTGCATGTTAACCTAAACAATTTCCATTATAGAGATGTTAACCAAGCAGAAATCATTTTCTAATAATCTGCATTTAGTCAGAGACTTTTCCTTTTCAGCTTATAGTCGCTGTTAATGCATATTACATTCTAAACCAAACAGTATGTGAGAGTCTGATCATTGAATGTTGTTTAAAAATAAACTAAAATAGAATTGCAATGCTTCCAAAGAAAGGGATAAGGGATGACTCAGACTGAAGGGTTAACCACAATGCATGTAAAAGTGAATTGCCTAATTCTTCAGAGTGCCACAGCTGGATTTCAATTTCAGGAAAGGCAGCAGGATGTCTAACTCATCAGGAGAAAATAACCAAAACATCCATTCTGTTGCTCCAGGATTCCAGGAATTACTAGGAGTTCTAATTGCTTCACCTTCTATTGCAGTTCTCTAGTGAAGTCACTATAATAGAGAATTTAGTCCCCCCAAAGCTAGGTGTCAACAATGTGAATTAACCAACAAACTGTGAGGAAAGGTGGTTCTTCACATGTTCCTAAAGCACCTACATGTAATGTGTCTTTCAAAGATCTCAACGATTACAGTCCCAGAAATGTATTTTACAGGGCTATTGCCTACAATAGAAAGTCCCTAGTATATCACCCTTAAAGATTTCTATTCCATGCTCACGCTACTGCATTCATAAACCACTATTGGGTAGCTTATGCCATTATGAAAGCTAATATGCATTACTATTTATGTGTTGGGGCTTTCGGTAGGCCTATAGATTCAGAGGGGAGTTTACTTTCATGAAAAATGAACAGACAAGCTTATAATGAGGAAAGAGAATCGCTCTTGCCTCTCGGAAGCCAAAGGGCGTCAGAGATCTTGACTACACCTATGTCAGCTCCACCTAGAAGAGAACAATTAGCTGTAGCAACCCCTCCTCATTTTACTTAAGAACTTGGCAGTCAACATATCCCTTCCCCAGATCCCAGCTTCAAAAAGAAGTAAGCAAAGCACCTTCACATCAAATTGTGCCTGTATCCACTTACCACCTCCCAAGACATATAGAATCAAAAATCACCAGGTCTATGTATCCTGTTATCTGACTATCACTTTTCAAACTCATATGTCTGTTCTGTCCTAGAATCTAGGGACATAAATTTAAAAAAAAAAAAAAAAGACATTTGTCCTGCCCTTAAGTTTAGCTTTGCAGAAAAATGTTAACCAATGAGAAATATCTGCAAATAGGATTCAGATTGAAACCACGCATTGAATGAAGTTTCAGATTAGATGTATGGTCTGCTGTGTCTACTTGCCTCCCCAACTCTGCTCTGCCAACCAAACTCCTTAGTAAGATGGAATCACACTGCTAAAATAAATACTCAAAGACTTATCTGTTATTCACTTTGATCTGTTGGGCTGCTATAAAATAGGTACAGCCACGTGATTCCAAGAGTACAAAGACAAAGAATTCAGATACAATATTGTCAAATGTCAGTGATCTACAATGTACTGAATTTTTGAAAATACCTACAAGCACTCTTTGACAAAAATCCTCATTAAAAGAGGAACATTTTATGCATACAAATTTTTAAAATTAATTTATTTGTTTTTATTTTGGGCTGTGTTGGGTCTTTGTCACTGCACGTGGGCTTTCTCTAGTTGCAGCAAGAGGGGGGCCACTCCGTGCTGCTGTGCGTGGGCTTCTCACTGCTGTGGCCTCTCCCGTCGTGGAGCACAGGCTCCAGGCGCGCGGGCCCCAGCAGTTGCGGCACGCGGGCTCAGTAGCTGTGGCTCGCGGGCTCTCTACAGCAGAGACTCAGTAGTTGTGGTGCACACGGTCCAGTTGCTCCGCGGCATGTGGTATCCCCCCGGACCAGGGCCCGAACCCACGTCCCCTCCCCCTCACTGGCAGGCGGACTCCCAACCACTGCACCACCAGGGAAGCCTGCATACAATTTTTTAAAATTTAGGCAAGCAATTAGAAATTAAAAAGAGGAAAAAAACATCAGAGAGAAAATCTCCAGATCTTAAATGTCTATCTGATGGACACTTTGATTTCCACATTCTCTACACTCCCTTGAGCCCTCACCAACTTCAACTAATCCTCTAGAAACTTGTCCTTTCCTTTCCATTGCCACCATTGGTAATGGTCTGACCATTGCCTTAGGTCTGGCCCTCACTGGTTTTTACTTGGAATATCCCAGTGACTTCTTAGTTGGGTTCTCTGCACACAGTTTTATGTGAAGGATGGTCACATAAATAATCTCAGTTCCATACTTTATGACAGATATATGGACACAGAACTTTTTGAGAACACATTCTTAGGCGAGACAGTAATTCTGTGTTTTGATCTGAGAGACACTACGATTTCCTGTTCTTAAATAATTGTGGTATGAAAGTACAAAGACAACTATTCTTCCTCTAACATTTATAGGGTCTATTTCACTAAGACTTGGTCTTAACCCTTTAATAAATTAATCTTCTTACTATTTCTACATTTATATATGAGAAAACTGAAGTACAGAGAGATTAAGCAACTTGCCTATGAACACACCGCCAGTAACTGTAAGGGCCAGAACTCAAACTCAAAATTCCAGCACCAGAGACCATGCTGTTGACCATCATGACTCCTACCCCTACCGCTTCGCTGCGTGCATACCGAGTGCTTGGGCCACTGTCCAGCACATAAGAGAGGATCTGAAAAATCCTCTGAAACACTACTGAAAAAATTGAACTGGATGGGAAAAATGTGCTCAGATTCTAAAGATAAAGCCACGTAAACAGCTCCAAATAATCAACAGAGGACAGAGCATGGTTGTGACAGAGAACAGTCTCCGGTCAAGATGTCTTTCTCCATTTCAGGTTCCTACTTTCAACAAGAAGGCATTTGTCACCATCACCAAAAAATCCACAAACAATAAATGCTGGAGGGCGTGTGGAGAAAAGGGAACCCTCTTGCACTGTTGGTGGGAATGTAAATTGATACAGCCACTATGGAGAACAGTATGGAGGTTCCTTAAAAAACGAATAACAGAACTACCAGGTAACCCAACAATCCCACTACCTGGCATATACCCTGAGAAAACCATAATTCAAAAAGAGTCATGTACCACAATGTTCACTGCAGCGCTATTTACAATAGCCTGGACATGGAAGCAACCTAAATGTCCATTGACAGATGAATGGATAAAGAAGATGTGGCACATACATACAATGGAATATTACTCAGCCATAAAAATAAATGAAATTGAGTTATTTGTAGTGAGGTGGATGGACCTAGAGTCTGTCATACAGAATGAAGTCAGAAAGAGAAAAACAAATACCATATGTTAACACATATATATGGAATCTAAAAAAGACGAAAACAAAAACGAAATAGCTCTGAAGAACCTAGGGGCAGGACAGGAATAAAGATGCAGACCTACTAGAGAATGGACTTGAGGACACGGGGAGGGGGAAGGGTAAGCTGGGACGAAGTGAGAGAGTGGCATGGACTTACCTATACCACCAAATGTAAAATAGATAGCTAGTGGGAAGCAGCCGCATAGCACAGGGAGATCAACTGGGAGCTTTGTGACCACCTAGAGGGGTGAGACAGGGAGGGTGGGAGGGAGACACAAGAGGGAGGAGATATGGGGATATATGTATATATATATATATATAGCTGATTCACTTTGTTATAAAGCAGAAACTTACTTAACACACCATTGTAAAGCAATTATACTCCAATAAAGATGTTAAAAAAAAAATAAAGGCATTTGTCAAATGCAAACCTGACCATGTCATTCCCCCATCTCACTGCTGGGAACTTGGAAATGGTAGTGGGAAACCCCACTGCAGTGTTTTGCAAACTTTTACAGGAAACATCTCTCCCTAAGGGCTAGCTGATGAAAGCAACCACATTCTTAAGGCCCATGGCCCAACGAGCAGCCACAACTCTTGAGTTCTGACTGTGTGACTCATCCTTAATACTCTGGGCAAGTTTGACATTTATTCTACAAATGTATCTCTGTTTGTTACAGTATAAAAACAATGTTTATAACTACTTATAACTGCAACTCTAGGAGAAAAACAAAAAACTTCATTCCTACCATGATTTCTAGCACCACCTATCTGTATGCGTATTCTTTCTGGGTACCCCGTACTGCAGCTTCATATACAGGACAGGGCTGTGGACTTAATCCGAGCTACTTGGCATGATACCTAAATCCCTTCCCAAACCAACCCCTGACTCACCAGCCCCCTTTCCCACCTCTCCAGCCAACACAATTATTCGCAACCATATCAACAGTCAAATTTCAACCTGTGTTCCACCTCGTGGACTTTAATAATTAGGACCCTGTGGACTTTGAGAAGACATATTCACCCTTCCAAACCCTACTTAGGTGTGATCATATTGAAGTCTTTCCTTGACTCTCTTCCTCCGAGTGTGTGGATACTTAGTAACACTCCCCTAGTTTATCCCTCTTCATGCACTTGTTTCCCAGTGGCTGCTTCCCATACTAGACTGTGCTGTCCCTGGGGGCTGGCTCTTGCTCAACTAAGCAGAGCCCTGCCATACAGGTAAATTTCTGGTCTATAGGAAGCGGGACTCACAATAGGTAACCGAATCCTTCAGGACAAGGCAAAAGAGCTGACTACGAAATTGAAATTAAACACAAATTAAAAGGCCTGAGCACATCTCCGGTCTCATTCGCTTTCCCAAAAGAACTCCAGGTGCCGGTGCAGGGGACGCGAAGCCTTGGCACCCGAGAGAGGGGGGTGGGCGAAGGCGTCACTTACCAACTGGTGGAAGGCGAATGTCTGTCCTCTAGCGTTTTGGTCCAGGGCTTGTACCAGCTGATCTGCTCCGCGGCTTTGCCCCAGAACCTCTCGGGGTCGGCCACCGAGGCCGCGAAGTGGGTCTTGTACTCGCAGCCGCCCGAGGACAGCGCCCGGCAGCCCCGGCCCCCGAGAGCGCCCCGTGGGCCGGGGGCCACGTACGCCCTGCGGGCCGGACCGGCTCCCCGGGCGGGAGAGGACGCGGGCAGGGACCCCCCGAGTCCCCCGGCGCCGGTGACTTTGCGACACTGCAGCCAAGATGGCTTCATCGCTGCCGGCGGCGCCCCCCTGCAGGCTGCGCTGCCCGCGGTCCCGAGCCCACTCCACGGGCGACCCCTGGGGCACTCGCGACTTCTTGGGGCCCGAGGGGAGCAGGCGGGAGGCGGGGGCAAATTCCGAGGTGTGCCCGGAGCCCGGGAGTTTGGAAGTCACACTGGAGTCGCCGGGAAAAACCGAGCTGGAGCGGCGGGGGAAGCCACAGGCTGCAGGGGGGGCGGGGAAGGGTGCGCACAGCGTCCCCGCGCGGGGCTAGAGCGGCGCCGCGCGAAACCCGACGCCTCCGCTCGTCTCCAGCTACGCGACTTCTTCTGGAAAACCGCCCTCAGGCTGCAGAGCGGCCTCCCTTCTCCGACGCACAGGTACCCCTAAGGTGAGGCCGACGGACCCAATTATTTGTTTTCCAACAAACAAGCTGTGCGCAGCTTCTCGGGGTTGGTCTCTGGAGAGCCAGACGGTGGAGCGGCCGCGCCTCGGCCCGCAGCGGGAATGCGCCAAGCTGCGCTCTGCGGCCCAGCCACTAAAGTGTCTAGTTTTATCTTTCTCTTTAAAACAAAGCTCCATCCTCGGCTGTTTAACAAACAAGTGGCTCCTGGGCAGGGGCTGCTCCAGGATTTCCCGACAGCTGAGAGAGGAGGAGGAGTGGAGGGAGGTTGCCCAACCGAGTTGGGAAGTGCTTTGGGGGTGACTGGCGCTGAGGAAGGTTACGCCGTTGGAATGGGGATTCACTTGCCGACTGGACTCCCCGCAGGATCTAGGCAGAAAGCAGAGTGACTTGTTGCTTTTCCTCCCTGCCCATTTGCCTCTTTGGAGTTTCTTTGCCCTTTTTTTTGGATGAGACTCCACGCCTCCCCCCCCCAAAAAAAAAAAAAATTTAAGCCCAAAGGAAGAGCAAAGTCAAGATGAATCAAAAGAGAAAAAGAGGAAGCTGAGGAAAATTAAAAGAGAAAGGCGGTATAGATTACCGCCTGGGTTTAACATTCTTCAGATTCCTTCCCTGGTTTTTCTACCCGTTATTGAATTTCAGATGCGCTCTCGTTTGCCTTTGTTACGCCAAACATATTCTGTTTGGGGTGACGGTGTTTGCAGTAAATGTAAAGATGTGTATTCCCAAATCTGAAGTGAGAAATAATGAATGCCCCAACCCTAGGAAGACTGTAAACAGATTTTTTTTTTCTACAGAAGCATAATGTGAAGATAAAGGTTAAACAGAACAGAGATAAATCTAATGCAAAACAAAGAACATTTCTTTAAATAATCACCTCAGCTACTCCCTTTCAACTAAGAAGGCACTAGACTTTCCCCTAACACCTGCAGCCTACTGGAGTCACACTGCAGTGTGACACCTACTCTCTACGGAAGGCCTCACAGCAAATGATTTCCAGTAGCAAAAGGCACTTGTCACTATTTGAATGCAGAGAGAGTTAGGAAGCCAGATAACCACCTGTCCTCCTCCTTTCCTCTGCCCAGCCTTCTAATGCTGCTGTCTGGTCTACAAGATCCTCTGACCCCAAATCACCCCCTATTGTATTACCGTGATGTCCATCTTAGTCGTTTGCTTAACAGATATGTGAGCCCCTGCATTGTGTAAGTTGTGACTTGTAGGGCGTGATATGAAGGAAGCAAGCAGATCTCTACTGGCTCTTACTGTGTATCCACATTGTGCTGGCACTTTCAAATATGTTAGCTCCTGTATTTCCCAAGTACTAAGAAGCGGGAAGTATAACCCCAGTGTTTATCACGTTGAGGCTGTGTGATGGATATCCTGGCACACCAGTAATTCAAGGTGCACAGGCTTCTCAGGTGAGTCCTGCCACCCACCCCAGCATACACTACAAAGACCATTTTCTCTCTGTGCCCCAACCTGAAAAGGGTGGAGAATCTGACTCCAAAGTCCATAATTGTCACACCAGGATGATTATTAAAAAGAAGAAAGGGCTTCCCTGGTGGCGCAGGGGTTGAGAGTCCGCCTGCCGATGCAGGGGACGCGGGTTCGTGCCCCGGTCCGGGAAGATCCCACATGCCGCGGAGCGGCTGGGCCCGTGAGCCATGGCCGCTGAGCCTGCGCGTCCGGAGCCTGTGCTCCGCAACGGGAGAGGCCACAACAGTGAGAGGCCCGCGTACCGCAAAAAAAAAAAAAAAAAAAAAAAAAGAAGAAAGATTTTAGACTTCCAGTAAAATATGACAAGGTGAATACCCACATCCATTCCTCTTCTTCTAGAAACCTCACTGAAAAAGTACGGTGGTTGGAGGCGGTGATGATAAACACCCAGAAGAACAAAGAGAACAGGAGAGGACAAGAAAACAAGTGAGAGAATGGAAAGAAAATGAATTCATGGTATGTGACTGGGGTGGGGGGCAGGGGGAGGCGAATGGAGAAAATGGATTTCCTCATCACACACCTGAAATGCCTCAGGATTTGGAGGCCCTGGGTTCCCCTGGGGGTTCAGAATGAAGGTTAAGGGCTTAAAAACAAACGGACTAATTAAAAGATTGAGATGAAATTAGACCCACCCACACTGCTGGGTGGAACCATTTTCTCTGGACCCTGCAGTACACTGTCATGTTTTAAGTAATTTTACAGAACAGATTGTGAATGTAAGTTCCATTTCAAGCCAAGGGAAGAGCGTACAGTACAGCACAGGAGGAGTGTAGTAGAGAGGTAGAACAGGAGTGGGCAGTAAGACTAGAAACTTGAGCCAGATAGAGAGCTGCAAAATACTGTCAAAAGCAGGCCAGGACCTGAGTTTGAGACCATTCACCTTTGACACTAAAAACCTGTTGACTATTGCTAAGCATGTGAAAAGCTTAAAATCATTAGCCATTTAGACTCGGTTTGAATCCTAGTACTGACTGTAATTAGGTGGGAAAACTAGGAAAATGAGCTAATTTCCCTACACTGTAATTTCAGTATCTGTATTTTGAGGCTGATAATCCTTACCTCACAGGATTGTTGCAAGATTTAAATATGTGTAAATTGCTTAGCACTAAGGCAGTAGCAAATGAAGGTAATTTAAAGCCTGTGAACAAACAGCCACTCCCAAAAATCAACCCCCCAAACCTCCAGCTTCATTAACACGCTTAAAATTTTACAGTTAGAAATTTTTGCAAGAAATTATTTTGATTGAAACATGCATGTACATTCCATACTGCTTCAAAAAATAAAATTAGATTTTTGACTAATTTGGGGACAAAGTAGTTGCAATGTTTTCAGTGTTCAAGCCCTCTACAATTCCAGCTTTTTATAAGTACAATATTTATTTCATTGTATGGCAATAAATGGTATATTTAATATGCTTCTCAAGATGACATTTTAAAGAAATCTTAAACAAAGATTAATTGATCAGATTATCTGAGAGAAACTTTCTAGTAAATGGAAAAAGCATAATAATGAAGGAAAGAGTGAAGAGAATCAAAAAGTGTGAAAGACTGCTCAAGAAGGAATGAGCGGAAGGGAGGAAATTGGAGTTGGAATACTTAATGCCAAAGAAAAAGTTGCTGAAAATTAGAAGAGCAGAGTGGAATTTGAATTAAAAGAGGAAAAAGATACAGGCATCCTACAACTTAATTTTTCCTAGGATTACAATTTCTGCCTAGGATCAGTCATTCTTAGTACAGGCTAACTTTTTTAGCAGAGAGTAAGAGGGATTAAAGAGTACACAATTTAAAAGTAAGTATAGACTACCCTGGTCATGTATTCTGCTGACCACACAATTCAAATTTTTGCATAAATTTGTTGAGTTAAATGTCTAACTTTGGGTAAGTATTAGAACTACTAAGATTTTTACTTATGACAAAAGCAAAAATGTTATATATTGAATTTCTGGATATTATGAAAACTTGGGAAGTACACATGGAATCATTTGCAAAAATTACTTTATCTGCAGCAGGTACATGCTGAGCTGAAATTTGAGCCTGCAGAAACACTGCAGATTTATTCTGATTTAGCAAAGAATTTCTGGAAAATATGCGATTTTCATGGCTTAGTAAATATTTTTAAAACTTCTGAAGTGAAATGACTAATAGTAATGTAATTATAGACTCCTATTTTGAACCTTTCTTCTTTTTGCCCACATAGTAATTGCAATAAAGGCAAGGAGAAAAAGGCAGATGAAAAAATTGTTTTAAAACAAATAACATTCCAGTGGATGGGAAGAACTCTACAACTTCAGTTCATTCTAGCAACCAAATATAAGGTATGGGATTCATCCACCGCCTTATTTTTATTTCTAGAAAAAAATCCTAAAATTTAGTGTTAATTAGTAAAAGATAATAAAAATATAGTTGTTTTTATTTGAGAAAAACTGGAAAAGGAACGACCTAGGCAAATATTTCCAATCATTTTTTTCAAGTTCTTAGGGTTTTTTTTTTCATTTTTTTGTTTGTTTTTGTTTTTATCTGTATAGCAATTTACAATTGAGGGGGGGAAATCTCATCAGTGCAGTTGTGATGGAAAATTCAGTAAAAATGGCTAATATTTTAATCAGATCACCGAAATCCTTGAGAGATCATTTTAATTCTTCTTCACAGATAATTCCTAAGAAAATATTTTGTTTCTGTTTTATATTCTTAAAACAAAGCCACTGCTTGTTACTCAATTTTTTGTAATAATACTTTAAATATATAAGAAATGATCTCATTTTCAGGAAACAAATGATGAAAAGGAAAAATATCCTTTATAATAAAATTGTTCATAAAGTGTAGTTGATTACCTAACATTACTGTGGGTTACCAATGTGTGTGTGTGTGTGTGTGTGTGTGTGTGTTAGGAAGATATAAAATTAAACTAGAAAATGAAAAACAAGTCCAGTTAACCAAAACAAGAGCTGCTCTTATGTAACAAGGAAGTGGGTAATATCATTTGGGGGTTTTAAAGACAAAAGTCTTTCAAATGAAGCTATTTTAAAATTGAAGAAAATATGGAGACAAAGAAATTGCTTACTTTAAGTAGATCATGAAAATAGATATCTCATTTACATGCATAAGAAAATTATAAAGTATTTGGACACTTTTTCCAACCATCATTCTGAATGATGAGACTTTAAATGACTCTTGTGATACTTTTCTGTTTTACCTGTTAATACAAATCCCTACCTGTTTTTAGAATTGAAGACCTGAATATTTAGAGCTCTAGAGTGTGTTCAGAATTCCCAGTGAAGTTATTTTGTGTATAAAGAGGATTTCAATGGACTTCTCTTTGTTATTTGCTTACACTTGCTTTTTTTTTGCTTAATCCAGATACTCTTATAACTTGGTGTGAATATAAAGTTTGCCTCTTTGTATCTATATACTTATAACTGTATGTGGATATAGAGTTTCTCTATAAAATTATATTGCGTCTTCCCACTGAACCTTTTATTAGCCTAGTATAAACCAACTTATCAGTTTTGAAAAAGTAAGAAAACTGTTACTGGTATTTTTATTTTTTATCATTTTTTTGGTAAAATTGTTTCATACCTACGAACTTCAAGTAATATTGCTGGGAATCTCCTCCTTTCATCTCTGCTGTGACAACCCCAGGAGACAGTACAAAGATTTAGGTTTTTTGATAGACGATTGCACCTGCAAAACTAACTAAAAATGTATGTGTGTGTGAAATGACTAATTTCTGCTTTCTTCTCCTTTGACATTTCTAAATTCCATTCCTTCGTCACTCCTTCAGCGAGCTAATCTAGTACCCTGCTAGCCCAGCTCCCTTTCTGCAGGTTCAACTATCTCCTATCACTCAATTAATTCACAGGGGTTTACTGAGTTCCTCTCCCTCCCCATGCTCAGCAGGATTCTAGGAACACAAAGAATTGTTTATAAATGACTAAGAGGTACTAATAAATCCATCTCTGTTCCTAAGTAGCTCACAGTCGAGTCAGGAAGAAAATATATCAGCAAGTGCCATATAGTTTGTTAGGCCCTTTAGAAGCAGATGAAAAAGCTATAGTGGAGGACCCAAAAATGGAATGGAAGACCCTAGGATTAAGGCAGAAGTAATCATTCTAAAACATAAATCAATTGTATCACCATCCTGCCTAAAATCTGTCAGTGGCTTCCCACCTGCCTATGGTGAGAAGTCCAAAACCCAAAGTCTTTGGCATAGACCTGCTGGTTTCACTTGGGATCTATTCTGCTCCCCTAGAGGGCATTTGGAAATGAGTAGTGTACTATTATCTGTTGCTGTCTAATAAATTATTCCCTAACTGAGCAGCTTAAAACAACAGATATTTTTTATCTCATATGAGCTTCTCTGGATCTGGAATCAGGCTGAGTTAGTTAGCTGAGTGGTTCTGGCTCTAATCAAGTGGTAGCCAGGTGGTCTGTTGGTCAGAAGTATGACATGTTAATGGGCAGGGGTATCGAGTTCATGCTCACTTACATGGCTGTTGGCAGGAAGCTTCAGTTCAAGGGGCTGTTCAGAGGACATGGCAGCTGGCTTTCCCCTGAGCAAGGTGAATGATTGAGTGATGGATTGATTAAATGATATGGGGTGTGTGTGTGTGTGTGTGTGAGTGAGAGAGAGAGAGAGAGAGAGAGAGAGAGAGAGAGAGAGACCAAGACAGACTCCACAATCTTTTATACCCCAGTCTCATCTCAGAAGGGCAATTTATCACTTCTCCTTTATGCTATTGGTCACACAGACAAACTTCGGTACAATGTGGGAGGAGACTATACGAGGGTGTGAATAGGAAGAGTCTGGATGATTGGGGACCATCTTGGAGGCTCGCTGCCAAAAGTAAGAATATTTTTGGCTTGTCGTAGTGACTGAATTTTACTTATTAACATGAGCAAAGACCAAGGATACTAAAATCTTGAACAGGAAAGAATTATAGCCCCTTACCAAACTGTCAACAGTGTTACCAAATAGTTCTTCTACACTTTGTATATACTGCCTTTTCCTATTCATACCTGGCTTCTCACAGTTCCCTATAAAATCCTAGTCCTTCAGCTTCCACAAATCTTCCTTCTGGCTGCAGTGCCTTCTTCACCTTGGCAACGCTTCCAACTCTCTCTTTAGGATTTAGTACAAATCTCTTCATCTCCTGGATGCATTCTCTGATCACATTAAGCAGGTGAGCCCTTGCTTTTCTCTGTCCTATTCATATATTTGTTATGGCATACACAACTGTAATTACCTTTACCAACCCTTCTCCCCTGCAAGACTGTGATCCCCTGCAGGAATATGTATTATAATGTTAGTTTAGCCTCAGTGTCCCTATACCTTACACAGTTCCCACACACAGCAAACACTTCTTAAAACAAGTTAGTTGAATGAATGACCAAATTAGTGGCATGTTGTCTGTGTTTGTGTACATGTGTGTACAGGAATTGTGCCACTTAAGAGAGAATTGCAGAATGTAAAAGCTTGAGAACAACTGATCTGCTCTGTTTCAATCCAGACTCTGCTTTGTTCCATTTGTTTCACGTTAAAGTACAAATTTGCCTTCACATCCCATAATCTATTTTTTAAATAAACGTTTTATATCTTTGCCAAAAGGATAACTGAAAGTTATATTTTCATAGATCATGTCTATAAATTATAGAGGGCACTACCTGATAAATACACTTATTTTTCAGAAAATATTTAAGAGTTTAAAATCCTCTCTAAATCAAGAAAGAATAATCCTGCTTCAATGCATTTAATGATGTTTAACTGTTGAAGTCAAAGAGTTAATATAAATTCTAAAAGTGCTATATTACAGCCAATAGAATTTATTAAAATGAATCTGCAGTAATAGGACAAAAGGTTACTATCCTAAAAGAGTTATTACAAGCATTAAATGAGCCAAGTTATGGGCAAGAGCAATCTAAACCTATGAAGACTGAAGCTTACTATTCTAAAAGAGCTAATGCAATATCCAAATGCATTTACCTAAGAAGTAGTTTATTAACTGAAGCACCTATGCTATTTAGGAATAATTTGGGAGCCTCTTAGGGCTTGGAGTATTGCTCCTGGAGCTGGGTTCCAGAATTGTCCAGGTTCATGAATTTCTATTTATGAAAGATTCGGCCTCCCAGTCATGATTGTGCCCTGACAAACTTCTGCCAAACCTTCCAGATGTTGAGTGACTTCCTGGACCTTCAACTGCTCCAGAACTCCTCTGTTATTCTGCTTGGAGACATGACTAGTTCAGTGTATGCTCATTTGTTCAGGTAGCCCTTTCAGCAAAGAGCTATTGAATATCAACTATATGTCAGGCGTACATGGATACAGAGGCCAAGAAGACAGATGCTTTTTGTTAGATCGCATGATGTATATGTTTTAGTAGTCAGATATAGAAAATAATAACTTAGCACACTATAACACAACATATAACTATATTTGAGATAAGGATGTGGGCCAAGATAAAAATAAAACAAAATAAAGGGCAAGTAAGCAAATTCCCTTAGGAGGCGATATTTAAACTAAGACCTGATCTGTAGGAAGGAACTGCCAATGTGAGTATCTGGGGGAAGAGAACTTTAGAGAGAGGGACAGACGAAACACTTTCAAGGTCTCTGTGGATGGAGCAAGCTTGATAGGTATGGGAGTTAGAAAGTTAACAAGTGATGTTGAAGCATGTTTAAAGTTTGATAGTTGCTGTATTAGAGACAGGAAGAGCTAGATCATGAAGGACCTTATAGACTACAGAAAGGAATTTAGATTTTACTCTAAATGCAGTTGAGAGCTATTGGATGGATTTCAAAAACAGAAGTGCATCTGATTTATGCTTATAAAGTTTTGGGGTTTTGAGCCTCCTATTCTGGTCCTTACCATAACCATTAGCTCCTAAATCTGACATCTGTAACAAAAGGCCTTCAAAGAGGTGGCTTTGGGTTTGCTAATGACACACTGTCTCTTTTTTCTACGATGTTTATATTTTATGGAACTTTAATACTGAATCCCACCTTGACTCAAGTTCAGGAAGCCCTTTCTCCTAGATTCTGTATTCCAGTTTTACCTGTTGTGTAGACAGGCACTTAATTCTTCAATCATTCTTAGCCTTTGCTAATTCTCTTCTCAGGTCCATATTAGAGAGCTATAAGGAAATTTCACCCTCTCCCCTTGCAAACAACCAACCAACCAACAAACAAACAAGAACAAAACCTAAACAACCAACCAGACAAAACTGCCCAAACGTCAACATCTCAAACCCCACTCTGGACTTCATAAGACTCAAGAAAAGTTGAGTGCATTAGCGCCTCCCCCCCAGAAAGATACAATTTTAATACTGCCAAATAGTGCCAAATACCCCTTATTCATTCACTGTCATAACTGATAGTAATTTTCTAAACTGGAGTACACTCAATGGCTATTCTAGACCCAGAACATCCAGTCTGCTTAATAAAGTTCTTAACCTACTAACCTTAAAAAGAAGATAAGTCATTTTAAAGATATTCCTCACCCCTTTCCTCAAAAACATTCTCCTTGACATCATCAAGACCATGCTTTTCCCATGTGTGTTCTCTGTGATGGGAAAACATTAAAAGCAAACAAGAGTCACCTGGTATAAACAAGTACAGAAGAGGCAGAAGCTCAGTTAAGTGGACGCATCCTTTGTAATTTATAATTTGTCTTCCTGGGATCAGACGCTTTAGGAAGTGAACTAAATATTTTGTCTTTGAACAACACTGTTTTGAGTGATACTTAGACCACAGTCAATATTTGAATTAAAAATGTAACTTTAAAAAAACACACAATTTCCGTAAACATGAACATTTATTCTTTTCAGGATTAGATAAGCAATAATAGAAAAGTGACGACTTTTGCCCTGTGTACTCCTTTGTTACTTACCTCATGTGCAATGCCCGTTGATTTTGACAATGCTGAATGTAGTAGCACTCTATAAGACTCTATAGAAGGAAAATAAATTTGAATTCAACACTGTAAATACATTGTGGTAATTAAAAAGACCAAACTATTATAATTAAATTGTAATTAAGATATGTAACAAAATTCTTAAATTTCTATGGAAGACAAAATAACTACATAGAGCGAAGTAAAGACTTTTACTGTAAAAACTAAATTAAATCTATCCTAGAGATTGAGTTATGTTGTATATAACTGAATGGTAATCAGATTTTTTTGTGATTGTTATGATAACCCCAAAGTTGACTTGTTTCTCCACAAATAGTATTAGAAAATAACATTTAAGTGATTTATTGCAATATACATTTAAATCAATTAAAAATAAATAATCCTGTGAATGTTTAACTGAACTGCTGCAATTTTACTTTTGGTAATTTGATCAAGGTTTTTGTGCAAGATCTAGATCTAAGAGATTTGGGGTTTGTAGGCAGTATTCTTCCTCTGTCTCTCAAAACTACACTTAATCAGCTTAGGTTAGAAAGATAACAATCAGAAAACTTCCCAAGGAAAAAACACAACCCACTTCAAATTTCTCTTTGGAAATGGAACATAGGTTAATTTTTTTTTTTTAAATAACAGTAATACCATTGGCATGCAATCAAAACAGATTTATTAAGAACAAAAGAGCATAACTATTTTAACTCTACTTTAAACCTATCTGTAACCTCCCCTCTTATTAAGAAAAAGAACCAAGATGTCTAACTATATGGTAGAGGCAAATTAACAAAATTTGAGGTGTACACTTTGAAAATACATCAGGTCAAAATACAAGTGTGAACATTGATAATGAACATGTGTAGCTAACATTTATCCAAGAGGAGAGAGAAATGGAGAAACTTAAGAACATTTAAAAACTATGATTTTTTTTCCACTCACTAGAATAACCTTTGATATAGGCCAAACAAGTTGTAAATCCCACTTCAACAAAAACAAATGAGTAAATATAATAGGGAGAACCAGGGAGAAATTGTTATAATAGAGAGTTAGGAGTTCAGGCTCCTGAATCAGACAGTCCTTGCTTTCAGTCCTTGCTCTATCACTTATTAGCTGTGTGATTTGGAGCAAGTCTCTTATTCTAAGACTCAGTTTCCTCGTGTGTAAAATAGCAATAATACTGGTGCGCTTAAGTGAGATAATGCATATAAAGCACTTGGTGCAGTGCCTAATTCATAATTGGTACTAAACAAATGGTTATTTCCATTCATTCATTCAACATGTATTTATTAGGCATCAGGTATATGCCAAGCATTATGTTGGCTGATTGGAATATAACAGGAGCAAGATTCTGTTGTCATCAAATTTATAGTTTAGTAAGGAAAGAAAATTAAATAATCAGTTACAAGAAAAGTGCTGTGGGAGTATGGAATACATGATCATTCTTGAAAAAAGTGGGAGAAGGAGGTAAGCCAGAGAAGGCTGCTTGAAGGACATGATTTTTAAGCGTGAAAATGCAATAATAGATAGGGGTTGAGCAACAAACAAGGTACAAGAGTGTTCCAAGCAGAGGAAAAAGCTTATGAAAACGGCTATAATTTTTTCAGAGGTTCAGATAGACATATGCTTTTCTCATCTTCATCTCTGGCCATGCTGTAACCTCTGTCTGGAGCACACTTGAGCCTCTTTGTATTCTCCCTACCCCATCTCACCTTACCCAGACCCAGTGGTTACTAACTGTCAAGTGAAGACATGGCCAGGACTTGTAAGGTCATCTTAGTGCTTTTTAAGCTACATTAAATAATATTGAACTTATCTTCACAGGAAATTGGAGGCTTTTAAATATATGTACATGAGTGGGTGTGGGTGTGGGTGTCAGACAGTGTTGTTTCCTGGAGGGTTATAGTCCCCATTGCATTTTACTAGGGCAGCATCAAGTTACCTTGGAGAAAGGAGAAATGGATCTTCCTGGGCTGCCGAGAAAAGAGACCCATGCATCAAGTAATAGCATTAATTTCAGTTTCAGATAGCCCTATGTTCAATGTGCAAACAGTATCTGCTGTGATACTAGACTTTTTTTTTTTTTACAATCACAGATAATTTATTATTCAAAAATACCTGAGGCATAAGCACTCAAGTAAAGAAATTAACAGAAAATATTTTACAAGGGACCTTGAAATACTAAAGTATTTGACATATAGATCACAAAGGAAAACTGTACCCAGCAGGATATAAATGTTTAAATGTGCAGAATGTATAGTCCAGAACACTCAGTAATGGCAGTGATGACAACAGAAGCATGACTGTACACTTGAGAAAACTCACAGAAGACTTTATGCCAAATTATGACCCAAGAAATGTACCATTCAGGTCAGAGATAGAAGAGAAACTGGGGAATAATTTGATTTGCCTAGTGTATTCCAGATAAACTCCAAATCCTTCACCCTAACTTACAAGGCCCTCCATGACCTATCCTCTCTTTACCTCCCCTTCCTCATGTCTTACCACATCTCCAAGTTGCTTTATGACTGGTTTTCACTGTCCTCTGCTAATACACATTGATTTATTTTGCTAGACCATTCTTTTCTTTTTTCTTAGGATAATTCCTCCTCAGCCTGAAGATCTCTCCTTGTACATTGCCTCTTTCAGGAAGTCTTTTCTAAGTATAGTAGGTGCCTCTGTTTCCACTGTCTTAGTACTTATCACAATCCACTCTCTGCCACAGTAAACTCTAACTTCTGAGGTTAAGGATCAGGCTTATCTTGGTATCTTTGATATCTAGCATGGTAATGTTACATGGTAGATATTTAATAGGTGTTTTCTGGAGACTGTATCTGATTGACCAATTGACTTAAAGAGTGAGTGAATGAATAAGGGGAAAAAAGACACACACACAGTCCCTCCCATCAGGAAGCTTGCACAATCCTCTTAAATAGCCTCATCCACCAGAGGGCAGACAGCAGAAACAAGAACAACGACAGTCCTGCAGCCTGTGGAACAAAAAACACAGTCACAGAAAGATAGACAAAATGAAAAGGCAGAGAGCTATGTCCCAGTTGAAGGAACAAGATAAAACCCCAGAAAAGCAATTAAATGAAGTGGAGATAGGCAAACTTCCAGAAAAAGAATTCAGAATAATGATAGTGAAGATGATCCAGGACCTCAGAAAAACAATGGAGGCAAAGATCGAGAAGATGCAAGAAGTATTTAACAAAGACCTATAAGAATTAAAAAACAAACAACTAGGGCTTGCCTGGTGGCGCAGTGGTTGAGAGTCTGCCTGCCGATGCAGGGGACATGGGATCGTGCCCTGGTCCAGGAAGATCCCACATGCCACAGAGCAGCTAGGCCCGTGAGCCATGGCCACTGAGCCTGCGTGTCCAGAGCCTGTGCTCCACAATGGGAGAGGCCACAACAGTGAGAGTACCGCAAAAACAAAACAAAACAAAACAAAACTGGAAGAATTAGAGAACAAACAAACAGAGATGAACAATACAATAACTGAAATGAAAAATACACTACAAGGAATCTATAGAAGAATAACTGAAACAGAAAACAGATAAGTGACCTGGAAGACAGAATCATGGAATTCACTGCCATGGAAAGAATAAAGAAAAAGAATGAAAAGAAATGAAGACAGCCTAAGAGAACTCTGGGACAACATTAAATGTACCAACATTTGCATTACAGGGGTCCCAGAGGAGAAGAGAGAGAGACAGGACCCAAGAAAATATTTGAAGAGGTTATAGTCAAAAACGTCCCTAACATGGGAAAGGAAATAGCCACCCAAGTCCAGGAAGTGCAGACAGTGCCAGGCACGATAAACCCAAGGAGGAACATGCTGAGACACATAGTAATCAAATTGACAAAAATTAAAGACAAAGAAAAATTATCAAAAGGAACAAGGGAAAAATGACAAATAACATACAAGGGAACTCCCATAGGGTTACCAGCTGATTTCTCAGCAAAACTTCTACAAGCCAGAAGAGAGTGACATGATATATTTAAAGTGATGAAAGGGAATAACCTACAACCAAGATTACTCTACCCAGCAAGGATCTCATTCAGATTAGACGGAGAAATCAAGAGCTTTACAGACAAGCAAAAGCTAAGGTGGTGCTTTACAGCACCACCAAACCAGCTCTATAGCAAATGCTAAAGGAACTTCTCTAAGTGGGCAACACAAGAGAAGAAAAACACCTATAAAAACAAACCCAAAACAATTAACAAAATGGTAATCGGAACATACATATCAATAACTACCTTAAATGTAAATGGATTAAATGCTCCAACCAAAAGACATAGACTGGCTGCATGGATACAAAAACAAGACTCATACATATGCTGTCTACAAGAGACCCACTTCAGACCTAGGGACACATAACAGACTGAAAATGAGGGGATGGAAAAAGATATTCCATGCAAATGGAAATCAAAAGAAAGCTGGAGTAGCAATTCTCATATCAGACAAAATAGACTTTAAAATAAAGAGTGTTGCAAGAGACAAAGAAGGACACTACATAATGATCAAGGGATCAATCCAAGAAGAAGATATAACAATTGTAAATATTTATGTACCCAACATACGAGCACCTCAGTACATAAGGCAAATGCTAACAGCCATAAAAGGGTAAATCGACAGTAACAAAATCATCGTAGGGGACTCTAACACCCCACTTTCACCAATGGACAGATCAACCAAAGTGAAAATAAATAAGGAAACACAAGCTTTAAATGACACATTAAATAAGATAGATTTAATTGATATTTACAGTACATTCCATCCAAAAACATCAGAATACTTTCTTCTCAAGTGCTTATAGAACATTCTCCAGGATAGATCATTTCTTGGGTCACAAATCAAGCCTTGGTAAATTTAAGAATTGAAATTGTATCAAGTATCTTTTCCAACCACAATGCTGTGAGACTATATATCAATTACAGGAAAAATCTGTAGAAAATACAAACACAAGGAGGCTACTAAATACACTACTGAATAACCAAGAGATCACTAAAGAAATCAAAGAGGAAATCAAAAAATACCTGGAAAAAATGACAATGAAAACACGACAACCCAAAACCTATCGGATGCAGCAAAAGCAATTCTAAGAGGGAGATTTATAGCAATAAAATCCTACGTCAAGAAACAAGAAACATCGCAAATAAACAACCTAACCTTACACCTAAAGCAATTAGAGAAAGAAGAACAAAAAACTCCCAAAGTTAGCAGAAGGAAAGAAATTATAAAGATCAGATCAGAAATAAATGAAAAAGAAGAAAACGATGGCAAAGATCAATAAAACTAAAAGCTGGTTCTTTGAGAAGATAGTTAAAATTGATAAACCATTAGCCAGACTCATCAAGAAAAACAGGGAGAAGATTCAGATCAATAGAATTAGAAATGAAGAAGGAGAAGTAACAACTGACACTGCAGAAATACAAAGGATCATGAGATTACTACAAGCAACTATATGCCAATAAAATGAACAACCTGGAAGAAATGGGCAAATTCTTAGAAAAGCACCACCTTCCGAGACTGAACTAGGAAGAAATAGAAAATATGAACAGACCACACACAAGCACTGAAATTGAGAGTGTGATTAAAAATCTTCCAACAAACAAAAGCCCAGGATCAGATGACTTCACAGACAAATTCTATCAAACATTTAGAGAACACCTAACACCTATCCTTCTCAAGCTCTTCCAAAGTATAGCAGAGGGAGGAATACTCCCAATCTCATTCTATGATGCCACCATCACCCTGATACCAAAACCAGACAAGGATGCCACAAAAAAAGAAAAGTACAGACGACTATCACTGATGAACATAGATGCAAAAATCCTCAACAAAATAGTAGCAAACAGAATCCAACAGCACATTAAAAGGATCATACAACATGATCTAGTGGGGTTTATCCCAGGAATGCAAGGATTCTTCAATATACGCAAATCAATCAATGGGATAAACGATCTTAACAGACTGAAGGACAAAAACCATATGATCATCTCAGTAGACGCAGAAAAAACTTTTGACAAAGTTCAAAACCCAATTATGATAAAAACCCTCCAAAAAGTAGGCATAGAGGGAAGTTATTTCAACATAATAAAGGCCATATACGACAAATCCACAGCAAGCATCGTTCTCAATGGTGAAAAACTGAAACCATTTCCACTAAGATCAAGAACCACACAAGGTTGCCCACTCTCACCACTATTATTCAATGTAGTTTTGCAAGTTTTAACCACAGGAACAGAGAAGAAAAAGAAATAAAAGGAATCCAAACCAGAAAAGAAGAAGTAAAACTGTCACTGTTTGCAGATGACATGATACTATACATAGAGAATCCAAAAGATGCTACCAGAAAACTACTAAAGCTAATCAATGAAATTGGTAAAGTAGCAGGATACAAAATTAAAGCACAGAAATATCTTGCATTCCTATACACTAATCATGAAAAATCTGAAAGAGAAATTAAGGAAACACTCCCATTTACCATGGCAACAAAAAGAATAAAATACCTAGGAATAAACCTACCTAAGGAGACCAAAGGCCTGTATGGAGAACACTATAAGACACTGATGAAAGAAATTAAAGGTGATACAAACAGATGGAGAAATATACCATGTTCTTGGATTGGAAAAATCAACATTATGAAAATGACTCTACTACCCAAAGCAATCTACAGATTCAATGCAATCCCTATCAAACTACCAATGGCATTTTTCACAGAACTATAGCAAAAAATTTCACAATTTGTACAGAAACACAAAAGACTCCGAAAAGCCAAAGTAATCCTGAGAAAGTAAAACAGAGCAGGAGGAATCAGGCTCCCTGACTTCAGACTGTGCTACAAAGCTACAGTAATTAAGACAGTGTGGTACTGGCACAAAAACAGAAATATAGACCAGTGAAATAATACAAAGCCCAGAGGTAAACCCACATACATATGGTCACCTTATCTTTGATAAAGGAGGCAAGAATATACAATGGAGAAAAGACTGCCTCTTCAATAAATGGTGCTGGGAAAACTAGACAGCTACATATAAAATAATGAAATTGTAACACTCTGTAACACCACACACAAAAATAAACTCAAAATGGATTAAAGACCTAAATGTAAGGCCAGACACTATAAAACTCTTAGAGGAAAACATAGGCAGAACACTCTATGACATAAATCACAGCAGGATCCTTTTTGACCCACTACCTAGAGAAATGGAAATAAAAACAAAAATAAACAAATGGGACCTAATGAAACTTAAAAGCTTTTGCACAGCAGAGGAAACCATAAACAAGATGAAAAGACAACCCTCAGAATGAGAGAAAATATTTGCAAATGAAGCATATGACAAAGGATTAGCCCCCCAAATTTACAAGCAGCTCATGCTGCTCAATATCAAAAAAACAAACAACCCAATTCAAAAATGGGCAGAAGACCTAAATAGACATTTCTCCAAAGAAGATATACAGATTGCCAACAAACACATGAAAGGATGCTCAACATACTAATCATTAGAGAAATGCAAATCAAAACTACAATGAGGTATCACCTCACACCAGTCAGAATGGCCATCATCAAAAAATCTACAAAGAATAAATACTGGAGAGTGAGTGGAGAAAAGGGAACCCTCTTGCACTGTTGGTGGAAATGTAAGTTGACACAACCACTACGGAGAACAGTATGGAGGTTCCTTGAAAAACTACAAATAGAACTACCATATGACCCAGCAATCCCACTACTCAGCATATAACCTGAGAAAACCATAATTCAAAAAGAGTCATGTACCACAATGTTCATTGCAGCTGTATTTACAACAGCCAGGATGTGGAAGCAACCTAAATGTCCATCAACAGATGAATGGATAAAGATGTGGCAAATACATACAATGGAATATTACTCAGACTTAAAAAGAAACGAAATTGAGTTATTTGTAGTGAACTGGGTGGACCTAGAGTCTCTCATACAGAATGAAGCAAGTTGGAAAGAGAAGTAGAATTACCATGGGCTAACACATATATATGGGATCTAAAAGAAAATTAATTGATTGATTAAATTAAATTAAATGATTCTGGAGAACCTATGGGCAGGACAGGAATAAAAGTGCACATATAGAAAATAAACTTGAGGACACGGGGAAGGGGAAGTGTAAGCTGGGATGAAGTGAGAGAATGGCATGGACATATGTACATTAGCAAATGTAAAATAGATAGCTAGTGGGAAGCAGCCACATAGCACAGGGAGATCAGCTCTGTGCTTTGAGACCACCTAGAGGGGTGGGACAGGGAGGTTGGCAAGGAGACGCAAGAGGGAGGAGATATGGGGATATATGTATATGTATAGCTGATTCACTTTGTTATAAAGCAGAAACTAACACACAATTATAAAGCAATTATACTCCAATAAAGATGTTTTTAAAAATTTCTAAATTAAAAAAAAAAGATGTGGCACATATATACAATGGAATATTACTCAGCCATAAAAAGAAACGAAATTGAGTTATTTGTAGTGAGGTGAATGGACCTAGAGACTGTCATACAGAGTGAAGTAAGTCAGAAAGAGAAAAACAAATACCACATGCTAACACATATATATGGAATGTAAAAAACAACAACAAAAATCTTCTTAAGAACCTGAGGTCAGGAAAAATATAAAGACACAGGCATAGAGAATGGACTTAAGGACATGGGAAGGGGGAAGGGTAAACTGAGACGAAGTGAGAGAGTGCCATGGAAATATATACACTACCAATAAATAGATAGCTAGTGGGAAGCAGCCACATGATACACGGAGATCAGCTCAGTGCTTTGTGTCCACCTAGAGGGGTGGGATAGGGAGGGTGGGAGGGAGACACAAGAGGGAGGAGATATGGGGATGTATGTATATGTATAGCTGATTCACTTTGTTATACAGCAGAAACTGTCACACCATTGTAAAGCAGTTATACTCCAATAAACATGTTAAAAAAAAAAAAAAAAAGCTAAGAGAATTCAGCACCACCAAACCAGCTCTATAGCAAATGCTAAAGGAACTTCTCTAAGTAGGAAACACAAGAGAAGAAAAAGACCCACAAAAACAAACCCAAAACAATTAAGAAAATGGTAATAGGAGCATACATATCGATAATTACCTTAAATGTGAATGAATTAAATGTTCCAACCAAAAGACACAGGCTCACTGAATGGATACAAAAACAAGACCCATCTATATGCTGTCTACAAGAGACCCACTTCAGACCTAGGGGCGCATACAGAGTGAAAGTGAGGGGATGGAAAAAGATATTCCATGCAAATGGATATCAGAAGAAAGATGGAGTGGCAATACTCACATCAGATAAAATAGACATTATAGTAAAGAATGTTACAAGAGACAAGGAAGGACACTACATAATAATCAATGGATCAATCCAAGCAGAAGATATAACAATTATAAATATATATGCACCCAACATAGGAGCACATCAATACATAAGGCAAATGCTAACGGCTATAAAAGAGGAAATCAACAATAACACAGTAATAGTGGGGAACTTTAATGCTTCAATTACAACAGTAGACAGATCCTCCAGACAGAAAAGTAATAAGGAAACACAAGCTTTAAATGACACAATAGACCAGATAGATTTAATTGATATTTATAGGACATTCCATCCAAAAAACAGCAGATTACACTCTGTTCTCAAGTGCACATGGAACATTCTCCAGGACAGATCACATCTTGGGTCACAAATCAAGCCTTGGTAAATTTAAGAAAATTGATATCATATCAAGCATCTTTTGCGACCACAATGCTATGAGATTAGAAATCAATTTCAGTGAAAAAAATGTAAAAAGTACAAATGCATGGAGGCTAAACAATACATTACTAAATAACCAAGAGATGACTGAAGAAATCAAAGAGGAAATCAAAAATTACCTAGAGACAACTGACAATGAAAACACGATGATCCAAAACCTATGGGACGCAGAAAAAGCAATTGTAAGAGGGAAGTTTATAACAATGCAATCCTACTTGAAGAAACAAGTTTTCTTAATGCTTGTTTACTTGGGTGTTATGGAAAATTGTACTTAATCTTTGTGGATTTCTTTTAGGAAACTAGATTTTAAATCATTTGTATTTAAGCTGCTGGCAATCACTTAATTGATCTTATTATAACTGATGCAATTTCTTTACAATAGAATTAAGTCAATATGTACACAAGATTGTTCAGAGTCTCACAGAGTTAGAAATGAATGAATTAATATTCACTTATGATTAAATAAAAATAGTGTATGAATGTAACAGAAACATCTGTAAAAAATAATATCATTACAATATCAGCAAGAATCTGTGAACTGAAACCAAGTCTCCTGAATTTCTATAAAGGATTACCAGACCCCAGCCAGTTGGGACTAATACCTATGTTCTCATCTTGTTTTTGAATGATGTATACTGTCTGAGCTGGGCCCCAAACCCTTGGATGAGATACTCCAGGTGCTTTTTCCTACCTCTCTGCTGCCTGGCTGCAGAAAACCCTGTGGAAGACTCCAAAACCTTAGAAAATGTTGGAGCTACCTGACAGGAATCTATGTCCCTGACAAATCATAAAGAACAGTCTGGACTTCCCTGGTGGCGCAGTGGTTGAGAGTCCGCCTGCCGATGCAGGGAACACGGGTTCGTGCCCCGGTCAGGGAAGATCCCACATGCCGCGGAGCAGCTGGGCCCGTGGGCCATGGCCGCTGAGCCTGTGCGTCCGGAGCCTGTGCTCCACAACGGGAGAGGCCACAGTAGTGAGAGGCCCGTATACCACACACACACAAAAAAAGAACAGTCTATGTCCCTGTCACTTCCTAGGTTAGATGGAATGTGAGTGAAAAATAAACCTCTATTGTGTTAAGTCATTGAGATTTAGGGATAGTCTGTTATGGTAGGTAGTCTAACATGAATAATACAGAGGGTGTGAGGAAAACCCCAACCTTGTCTCATGCTTTCCTCTCAGCATCCTCAACCTTGCTGTATATTAAAGTATCATTAATTATGTACCAATTGGTCTAAATAAAGGTGGCTTTGATCTGGATATTGGTAGAAAATCTATCAGTTGTTTCCAGCATTCCTACAATAAGAAATATGGGTCTAAGTTAGAAGTATACAGTGCTTACCATAGGGCCAAAATATTCTCCCTTTGTCCCTTAAAACACTGAAATGATTTTATTAATGGTTACTGATATTTTCCTCTCCCACAAGGTCCATATTTTCTGCTAAGATATTTCTATTATGCAATTTCCTATCAGTGGAAAAAGAACAATTTGGGATTCTAGGGAGTCTGATTTAATGAAAAGCTATATTGGTAGTTAAAACTCATCAAATCATATAATGAAATGCTCATTCCAATTAGAGTTAATCCTCAAGTTATTTGAACTTATAAGATGAATATATTTTCTATTAGTAAACCAAAATTGTATGCTAGCTACCAGATTGATTAATTTTTAGCAATATAAAGTTTCTCATTCTTTAAATGCACAGAAAAAGTTTGATCATGATGGCTAACAAAAGTAGTACAAGTATTTCTGAAGTAAGGTACACTATTTTCACTTAATTATATCCAGAATCCAAACATCAGAATAATGAGTCTCTGTTACTCTGAAATAACATTTTTGACTTACTGATTTTATGGATGGATGAAATGTTTCTCTTAATTAAGAGGAAGTGAGCATTTTACATTTTACATTGCATTATATGTCATTTTATAGGTGAGAAAACTGAGATTCAGAGAAGGAAGGTAACTTCCCCAAGGATCCACAGCTGGTAAGTGAGGGTGCTGCAATTTGAACCAGATGAGATTGGCTCTATGGCCTGAGCTCTTAATGACTAAGTCCATTAACCAGAATTTCTCAGACCTGAGATCATGCAGACTGTTGAGAATGTATGTGTGGATCCCTAAGGGTCTATGGACCCTAGATTGAGAAATACTATAATTAAATATTAAACACATATTTTAAATTACTACTCAGCACACATAAGCTTCATTATGTAATATCTTGGTCTAATAAAACCATAAACACAAATTTACATAGAAAGTACAACGCAGTTGCATGATGATAAAAGAATCTATCAGGTGATCTAAAACGTGTATACATAACATGCAAATCTGTCTATCCGTCTAGTTTTTCAGTTATTGAAGAGTATGGACCTGGTTGGGTACAAATAGAGAGTTTTAGTTTTCTTTAATTACTGCCTTTACAATACTGTTTAGAGCAGTTTCTAAACCTAGGTATGCAAAGCAATATAACACCAAGAATTTAAAAGGAATAATGGAGCAAGGATCTGTTCTTTCCTCAGATGGATCTAGCTGAGAATAAATCTGTAGAAGGGACTTCAAGGCAGGTTCCTCCCTTCTACCTTCCTCTCCCTATCTCTTCTATCCTGCTTCACAAAAGAAAGGAATACATTTCAAAAATCTCTCTGGACGTCAAACAAAGTGACTTCAAAATATTGGCTTAAGAAAACAAATCAGTGTCAATGGATAACCAAGGAAATATAAACCATCTCAGGACTTGGGTCTTTTTCTGTCTTACAGATATTTCTGTTAAAAGTGAAAAACTGGCATTTAAAATGGATTGGTATTGATAATTGTTATTTAAAGATCTCACCTCTTCCAGCTTTTCACATTGTCAAAGAATGTATCAATTTTCAGGGAGTTCCATAAGAGCAAAGCAAATAACACGTAGGTAAGAAATGTTAAATATCGAAAATAGCTTTTTTCATGTATTTAAATATAAGTAGTTCTTTTAAGCTATTCTCAGGGTTCATCCTTGGGACCTGTCATTAGCTAAAAAGAAAACTTTGAAGAGTTGAAGCAGTATAGGTTAGTGAAGTAGATCCTTTTAACGTAATTGGAATATTTTTTGAGATTACCAAAATTTTCAAGATACACTGGATAAAACCCACAGGCAAATTTTTTTATGCTTTCTTTCAGATTTGGTATGTATTATTCAACAAAGTAGTTAAAACCTATTTTATCAAGTCATATTGTGAAATATTTAATTATTTAATCCTCCTCTTATTTCATCTTATGAAATGACTATTTTCTACCTTTTATTAATAAAAAGTAAAAGTAAATGCTAGCCAGACTGGTTAGTTTTGGCAATAGGTAAGTTTCTCTGTATTTAGATACAAGAAAAATTTGATCACAATAGCTAGTAAAATAATAGAGTTCTTTCTGATTTTGTATAATGCTTTAATTTAACTGTTTGAATGACCAAGCATCAGAGTTTAATACATGGATGTACACACATTTAACAAGGAAATATTTCTAGGTAAATAAATGATTTATGATCTGAGCTATGTATTACATTGCATTGTTAAAAAAATAAGTAATGAGAAATAACACATTGATTTATAATTTTGTTTTATACCTTATAAAATTGTATGAATTAATCTTGTCTTAAGAGGATGCTATCTTAATCTCATTAAGAATTCATTTCTAAGAATTTATTATATACTAGTAATAAAATTTTACTTTTAGTTATTGTGTTTTGATGAACTTCAGATCATATTGAAACACCTGGGTCCAGAAAAAATACATACTAAGCATACAATTATAGGAAATTTTTAGTAAATCACATTTAATTTATATCCATAAACTAGTTCTCTTACCTCCGAACAAACAGGCATAAATCAACAAGTATGCTGCATAAGAAAATGTTCACCTGGAGAGTGAGATATCAGTGTTGACTTCTAATTTCTGGTGGTGGCACTCCTTGAGGTCTTCTCTCTTGGATTTGGTAAGCACCATTTCTTCACTCTTCAGGCAAAGAAGTAAAAATCCGTAGTTTCCTCCTTGGGTAAATGATTCACAACTTGAATAAATTTTGGTTCTCCCTATTTCCTAGGGTTCTGCTTAAATGGACTTGAGGTTGGGATAGGGTCTAGGGCAATAATCGGGAATGGGAACCAGCCATCAGGGACCTAATAGCCTCAGTTATTTTCAACATTCTTTTAAATGCAGAGAATTGATGCTGCTTTTTTCTCAGCCTTGGGTTTTTAGTTGTTGAAGACAATAAGACAATAAGAACATTGCTACTCAGCTCACGTACACAGAATGAAGCATAAATTTTTAAAATTATACAGTGAAATGATTGTAAAAACCACAGAATACATCCTCAGATCCAGAGGGGCTGCAGACCCCAAATTCAGGTTCTATAATCAGTATGCTTTCCAACTTTTAGACAGGTGCCATCTAAATCCAAGGTAGCCTGTGAACTGGAGATTACATCAGTCTCCACAGAATGTCTATACTACTGTTCATAGAACAAATTTCACTGAGATGTATTTTAAAAAATCAAAATAGATTTGACCATTTCTAAATAATCTGCCATTTTATTTAGAAATTTCAGGAAAAATCATGATGAAAATTAAGATTATTATTATAAGCATTGTAGGTTAAAATTCAGAGCAACTTTTAGTACTTTAGTATCAATCAATTCTTTAAAACTTTATTAAAGAATAAACATACCAAAACTAGAAGAGAAGAAAAAGCACATATATAGAAATATAATTATCCCAATTAAATTATATCTTTATAGGGAATTCAACAATCTAGATGAAAACAGTATTTTCAGTATCCATATATTTTCTAAAAATAATTATCTAACAACATTGCTTTTTTTTTGCTTGTTTTTGGTCACCATTCTCTAATTTATCACTGAGGTAATCAAGTTAACATCTCTAGGGTCTTGGAATAGACTTCAACTATATGAAAACAAGTGAGTTTTAGAGATACACCAAAGTCCTCTATAATGTAGATATAATAGAGACAAGTATCAATATATTCAGCCTAGGAGATATTAGTAAGAATAAAAACACAGAGAATAGTTTGTGAATATATAAAGAAACCCAGAGAGTTCCCAAGGGATGCTCACTAATCTTGGAGTTTTCAACTTATACCACATTATCCTCTCAGGGTACCATTAGGCAGAATTGATTCAGACCTCACACGTGGAAAGAAGCAAATTCTAAAGTTGATGTGTGACTTTTCCTCTATATCTAAACCAATAACTAAAGATAAAAACCATTCAAGGCAAGGCATATATTTGTTAATGTAATAGTATTGCCCAAGAACACAGTATATTATTTCCACGTGTCATTTTCTCATTGATAATAACATCTGATTTATTCAGTGGTCAATCTTTTGGTAAATTCAACATCTGTAACAAATCTGAGAGCCTGATAGTAAATGGAAACAGTTCTGACCCACTGAAACACCTAGTATTCTAAGATTCATGCATCTTGTGTACTGGCTAGACCCTTGATTGAACATTAGATATAATGAATGCACATTTTTAATACTTGGGTGTCTTACTTCTCTCTCCACATCAAATTAGGAAGAGAACTGGAAGCTTCATTTGAGAATTTGTGCATCCATTCCACAAATATTTTTTTAAACTTCTCATGTGCTCAGAATTACACTGACAAACTAAACTGTTATTTAATAACTAACTAACAGTAAGAAAAGAAATAGAGAAGCAACCATACTAAAGCCAAGCATAAAACTTATGATTGTAAAAATGACTCTAAATTGTTAAAAGAAGAGCTTGATACTTTCTGTTTATGTAAGCAAGCAGGTAAATGTTTTTATTTTAATAAAAAATTTATTTTATTTTCATGTTAGTAGGATTATAACTTAAAATACATATTATTAAAAAGGTTATTCTTGATACTTAAAGAAACAATTTGTTATCTGAAATTCATTTATTGAAGCAATGTAATTCATAACAGCAGCAGGTGTATGGCAATAATAACAGGCAGTGTCTCACTGCTTCTTTAGAAACTTTTAGAATTTATTCTTATAAAAATAGTCACCTCTAAAGGCTGGTACATCAATTTAATAAGCTTGAGATTAATTTTTATTACATTATGTCTCAGAAAATAGACATTGTGAAACAAGGCACAGCCAGGTTCCTGGAGAAACCACAGCGGTTATTTTCAATTGGCTATTTCTATTAGATACAGGAATAGCACTGAGAAGCTTTGAAAATTTAATAGTTTCTGTCCTTCCTAGAGGACTAAATCAGTAGATTGAAATGAAATGTTATGCTGGATTTCAAAATAGAATATTGTGAATTATGTACACAAAATAGTATTAGTGGTCATTCAGAAAAACAATCAAGCATTGCACATGTTAAACCAGCCATGTAGACTGGCATGGGTTCATAAGTTCAGGGGCTTCATAAAATACTGCTGTGGACAAGTAAACATTTAAATCAAAATTGAAAATACATTCCTCAGGTCTATCATGTCGTGTATTTTTCAGTCTAAGTTACATATGCGTTATCACATTTTGTGATCATGTAAAAGCACAGGTTCCCAAAACAAACACAGTCACCTCCAATCAAGTTATTAACAACCCAGTGAAATTGAATTTGGCTAAACACCAAAATTGGCAGTCTCTTCTCTGATCTTCTATAGATGTTCTTTCTTCCCTGTATAACGCATCCATTGTTTTAACCTAGCAGCATACATCAGTACTAATCGTTAACACAAACAGCTATGCATGAACACCCATATATTTTGACATGTAAAACTGACAATTGTTTCTGAGCAAATGTTTCATATTTTACTTGCCACCCACTGATTTCTAGGCTTTTCCCAGAAATGGCAGTTTTAAATTAATAATCCTATATTGTTGTTATGTTTCTATAACAGCATTCTGTTAACTGTTCTTAGCACTCCATTATATGTAATTAGAGTTATAAGTGCAAATGAAATAAAAATAAAAATTCTACCAGATGTTTGATTCATCCCTTAGTAAAGCAACTGAATAAAATGAAAATCTGCCATCTGTTCTATGGATTAAAAATCCACATGTTTATAACATGGCCTTTTGTAGCCTTTTGATAGCTATGATTTCCAGAGGAAATATATTAAGATAATTTTTTATTATACTTCTCAAAATATTATGGATTCTCTGCAGTTTTATGAATTTATGATTCTTGATTTATATCAGTTTTTCTTTCCATTCCTTACTTTGTATTATAAATCATATAGGTGTTTTAAATCATGAAAATAGCTTTTAGCTTATTTTCTTGAATGCTAAAAAGAAATTAAAGAAAAATCTGTTTTTCTAGGCACTGTCAATGAAATCTCAAAAGAATGAGTTTTTAGATCTAGTACAACTGGG
Source organism: Kogia breviceps (assembly GCF_026419965.1). NCBI lineage: Eukaryota > Metazoa > Chordata > Mammalia > Artiodactyla > Physeteridae > Kogia > Kogia breviceps. The sequence continues at coordinate 66,600,944 of NC_081321.1, read as the reverse complement.
GAAAATAGAGCTTTTTTTAGTAGTGATATTGTATAAAATAACCAGATGGCATCTCCTAGTCCCTGTAGAAGATTTCTGTTCTCTTGGTAAACAAAACATTCAAAAGAACAACAACAAAAAATTACACTATACCAAAAAGGAGGTGTTTCCAAGTACTAACTGCTTATTTTTGTATTGTACTTCTCTCCCTTGTTAGTCTCTTGCTTCCATTTTTATTGATTTCAAAAAATATTTATTGCCTATGTAAACTGTAAGGTTTATAGACAAGGAAAGGTCTAGAATCAACCATTAAAATTCTATTCTTGAAATCTCTCTCCAAGGACATTAAGTCCAGGGTGAATGTCAATTATCTTTCTAAAGCTCATAGTACAATAATGGTACTTCTGATTCAAAGCTGAGCTTTGCTACAGGAGGCAGAGCCCAAAAGGCAAAATTAAATGTGCAATGTCTAAACTGAGCTCGCTGATCATTCTTCTTTTCCTCTGAGAATCTCAAGCTGTGGTTTACAAACAGCTTTCTTGTGGGGTGTGCTGTGAAATAGCAAATGGAATTTAACTTATCTATTTCCTCGGGGCTTTGTTTACTTTCCTAAATGGAGAGCATCAGGATATAAAGAAAGAATTCTGGAAAACTATACCATCTAGAACTGCTTCCCAACCACTCTTCTGAAGAAAAATACTGTTATGGTCAAATATATTGTAGAAGTAACTGATTAAACAGAAATAAGTGTTTTTGTTTATCTGCTTGTTTGAGATGGCTCAGGACTTCTCCTATTCTAATGTGTCTGGTGAATCTCTCAAAAGGAAACATGGATTAAAGTAGTATAAACAGTTATTTCACCCTAGCATATGTATTCTGTTGATTTTTTATCAAGATTTTTATTCAAACGAATATGCTTTGGGGAAAGTTGACCAGGAGGAAGGTAATGTTAATCATCAGTTTTAAGGGATCAGTTATAAAAATTTCAACGATATCATTAATGATGTAATTTTTTGTTTGAAGTGTGATGTAATGTTTTGTTTGCTCATCCATTAATGGATGAGCAAATTTGGAATATTTTTTTATTCCAACTTCTATTGGAATAAAAGTTTTCTCCGCTATCTGAAAGTTGAGCGTTCCTGTGAAAACTTTGGGAAGCAGAAATGGAGTAAAGTGAAGAAGCAATTACCTGATGGCACATCTTGCTAAGGACACACAAAAATAAATTGAGATAAAGCACAGATGCTCACAGACAGTTTAAAGCTTTCGTGGCCTGATGCTAAGATGCTGAGTGTAGTTCCTGGGAAAAGAGCTTGGAGGTGCCCTCTCGCTGCTGGGGGGTGAGCACTGCCTCTGTAAACGGCTCCCTGCAAAACAAAATACTGAGTACTATTGTCCCATTTTTCCTAAAAGGAAAAATCCTCTTAAGATTTCTTTCAGTTAGCAAAAATAGGTACTAATGAGGGTCTTTTGTAAAAGTGAAGTGATATAAAGCAAACTTTAGAAAAGAGGGGGATACCTGTATCTTGTATTCCATTGTAGGTGTGATGTATGTCATCATGTGTTTTCTCAAAGAGAAACTTGTATACATTAGAAAATACCTGAGTAATTGACTGAATTTTCGCTTTTTATATAAGATGTGTTGATGCAAACTGACGTGGCACAATTGTTTAAGAGATTTTTTAAAAATTTCCTGCTGAATCGTACAGCATGTTGAAATATGAAGACATCAATGGGACTATCTTAACAAATTTACCTCCCTCATTTTAAGGAAATTCCAGCTCAAGTAGGTAAAATAATATGTTCGAGTATTTTTTGAAAGCAAAAAATTAAGAGAAAACCATAGTAACCAAACAGAATATCTATGGCATAAATGAGACAAGTTTATTTCTCTTACAAATCCAGGGAACCCAGAGGTTTCCATCCCAGGCTCCTATCTTGCTACTATGCTATAAAGGACTTCCATTCCCAAGGCCACCTCAAGGTCCCTGATAGCTGTTGGAGTCTCAGCATATAGGTACTCATTTTAACCAGCAAGAAGAGAGGGATTCAAAGGACCCTCTTTAAAAGCATTTTCAGGAAGTTGCACACCCTATTTTCCTTATAGCTGTTAGTTAATATTTAGACATATGATCAAACCTAAAGGCAGGGAAGCTCTGTGCCCAGCTAAAAATTGAGAAGAAAGTGAGAATAGTGATTAGGAGATAATTAGAAGTCTCTGAACTCAGGTAGCTAGTGAAGGAAGAACTTGTGAGTTAATTCAGCTCTTTAGAATTTCTGTCTTTTCTTTCTTTCTCACATTTCTACTTATTATGTGAATATACCCAAGGTTCTTTATTGTTACATTCTTCAAAGTGTACTTCAAGTCTTCCCTACCTCACAAAGTTTTTTCTTACAACCACATCTCAAAATAATGATTGAATTCTCTAATTTTGATGTTCAGTCTATACCACAAAGTCTGGGCTGTATTGTATTGTGGACACTTTGGTTTCTATGCAGCCTTTTTCCAACTGCATTGCAAGTTTCAAGAAGCCAGGGAGTATAACTTTATTACAGTTTGTGGCTGGCCCTATGATTTGATTTACTGGATCCAGTGACCTTTGAGTCCTCATCCTAATTTACTGGGTGTAACCTAGTCCTACCCCTTGGCTTCTGTGGCATCTCTCACCAATTCTTCTTAGTTTTAGAATACTGTGTACCCACAATCCACAGGAAAAGAGATATTGAACTCTGGTCCCTCTCAGTGTTCATTTGTAGGATATTTTAGTACTGTCGAGGTTTGCAGACTATTGGCCTACAGATCTAGTTTGTAGACATATTTTGTTTGGCTCATATAAGGTCATTAAAAGAATGATTCGGTTGCCAACATTTAAAAATCGGAGATGTCACATTAAAAAAAGAAAATTACATTTCTGGCTGCTCTTAAAAATTTGAAAGGTCTGGCATCATCAGGTCAACATTCCCACATGCTTAGTAGCTGTCATCCCTTGTGGAAGAGACTATGCTTTGTGTTCACTAAATTTCATTTCTTTCCCTGTGCACACAACTAAATTACATTTCCCAATAAATTATGTGGCTGTTTTATTGAGTTCAATCAATCAAATGTAGATTTATAAGTTCAAGGAATGGCTGTTGAAAAAATTACCCATATGATGCTCAGTGCTCACTTTCTCACCCTGTATGTCAGACTGATGCATTTTAACTTCCATAGTTCCTAATATCAAAAATAGATGCATGAAATTTTATGTTTCTTTGTATGAACTCTCTCAAAATAGGCCCAATAACTATACAATATAGCCATCTTTAAATTTCATGAGAATTTTTACAGAATCCCAGTTAATGTTAATGTCATCAAAATATAAAATATATTTAAGTGATTTTCCTAAAATAATTCCTTTGCCTGAAAACATCAAGTATTTCCACATTTCTGTCCTTCTCTGTACTTTTTGAATCTATATGACCTAACTGGAAATTAAAATGTGAAAGATACAGTTGAAGTCACCTGGCTTCTTCTACAATCTTATTCACATCATTCTCTTTCCAGAAATAACTATTAGCCTAAATTTGGAATTTATCATTCCCATGCACATTTTAAAATTATTATTATATAAGTAACAAGTTATATATGATTGATTATATATTATTATTGAGTTATATATTATTATGTAAGCAAGTATCAATAAGTTATATATTATGATTTGCCTGCTGTAAAAACATATACATGTACAATACAGAATACAATTTTCTTTTTCTTATTCAATGTTATCTTTTGTTTTAGAAAAAGAAAGTGCATTTTTGTTAAACATTCTACTTATTTCTTCCCTTTAAGCATTTAAACAGTTAATTAATTTGTGGAACAGCTAATCCATTCACATGGATTCCAAAGTCAGTAAACCTAAAACACTATGGAGTTGAAAATCTCCCTCCCACCTCTGTACTTACAGCCACTCAGTTTCTACCCACCTCAGTCCTCCAAAATAGGTACCCATGGTTACTAGTTTTTTCTGTATCTTTGCAGACAAGTTTTATAGGCATAAATAAATGTTAGCATGCTACGCATTATTTTGTACATTGCTTTTTCACTTAATAACATATTGATTATCTTTTCATATCAGTGCATAAAGAGCACTTTTATCCTTCCTTTGTGTAGCATCATGTTTTATTTCATGAAAGAACCTCTGCTTATTTAACTACTATTCTATTGATGTACATTTTGATTGTCTCTACTTTTTAGCAATTACAAATAATGCCACAATATATAACACACATACATAATTTTGCACGTATGAGTTATATCAGTTATTTATTATAGCATAATAAATTAGCAGCTTAAATTGATAAATATTTATTATCTCACATTTTCTGTGGGCCCAGAACGCAAGCAGAGTTTATCTAGATTCTTCTTCCTCAGTAAGTCTCACAAGGCTGTAATTGGGATTTGCCAGGTCTGTGTCTTCATCTGAAGGCTTGACTGGGGAAGGACCTGCTTTCAAGCTCACTCACTTGGCTGTTGTCAAGATTCAGTTCCTTGGAGATTTTTAGACTGAGGGCCTCAGTTCCTCATGGACTGTTGGCTGGAGCGCTTCCTTATATCCTTGCCAGATGGACCTCTCCATAGGGCAGCAAACAATATGGCAGCTTGCTTCCTCCAGAACAAGGGCTCTATGAGAGAGAGAGTACAATGTAAATAAAGAGCCACAAAGAATAAGAAATAAATTAATAGATGCACATGTGTGTTTGTATATGTGGAGGAAGAGGCCGCCAGGGGAGAGGAAAGTAGAAGAAAGCAGTGGAGCCACAGATGGGCATGAGAAGAGAGCACTCAAATAGCCAATAGATGTTTGCTGGAAAGCACTTCAAGACAATAACGACCAGAACTGACACTGGGGAGAGTTTTGGCATGCTTCAAATGTAGATAAACACAAGAGCTTGCAATAAGGAAGCCTGAAGGAGTGGGGACAATCTAGCTCTCAGAAGGCTTGAAATTGACCTGCCAAGGCCAACTTCCAGGGCAGGGCCCAGGGAGTAACTGCTGGGAGCGGAACTCAAATTTAGCGTAACATAGATAACAGAGAGGAAGGAAAAGATAATAGTTGTGGAGAGAGTAGAGCCGGGAATGTCAGGAAGCAAGTTACTACTGGAAACAACAGAAGGGGGAGTTCTGTGAAATAAAAGAACCAATCAGAATCAAAGCTTCCTTTAAAAATTCAGGAAAACTAATTTCACACAAAAATGAGTAAGAGAAAAATAATGTGTGAATCCCATAAGTAGAAAGCAAAAAAGGAATAGAAGAATATCTACACAATTAAAAGACTCCAGAAAAGAAATACAATAGACAGACAAATAAATATTAAAACCATGCCTAATATTTCAAAGTGAGCTAAAAGATATCAAGAAAAATACATAAGAAATAAACTAATAAAAATACAACATAAAATCAGAATTAGAAAAACTCAGCAATGACCTGACAGAACTCAAAAAAGATCAGATTTGACTTCTTAAATGCTCTTATAAATATTTTGTACCTTTAACTTGGAACACATGTGCTAGAGTTTCACTGAGGCATATGCCTAGTTGTGGGACTGCTGCATCAAGGTGTGTGAACATCTTCAAATTTGCTAAATATTGCCAAATTGCTATCTGTGATAAAATGGTTGTGCTAGTTTACATTCACACCAATATCTTAGGAGAATCAACAGTTCTGTATATATTACCCAACTTTGTACTGTCAGCCTGTTTCAATTTTTCCAATCTATTGGGCATGAAATGGTATCAAAATATTATTTAAAATTTTATCTCTGTGCTTACTAATGAGGTTTAGCATTTTTAATGTAATTTTTATCAAACTTTCTCTGAATTACCTGCTCACATGCTTTTATCTATTTTCTTCCAGGTTGGTTTTGGTTTTCTTATTGATTCATAATAATTCTTCTATTTATTTTAAAAAACAGTTCTCTGTTACATGGATTTTAAGTATTTTTTTAAGTTTAAGATACATCTTTTTAAGATGTCTTTTTAGTTTACAATGTCTCTTTTCAAACCAAACCTTGTAATTTTAATATAGTATATATTTTAGTAAGTTTTCATACATACATAGTTAGTGGTATGACGTTTTTGTGCTTTTTTTCTCTCCTACACCAGTAACAAAAATAAATGTCCTATACATTCTTGAACACTTTATGAAGTTTTGCTTTTACATTAGAGTCTTTAACCCATGTGGAATGGATTTTGGGTGTAATGTGAGGTATGGTTCTAATTATTTATTATTTATTTATTTATTTGTTTGTTTGTTTGTTTATTTATTTATTTATTTTTGCGGTACATGGGCCTCTCACTGCTGTGGCCCCTCCCATTGCGGAGCACAGGCTCCGGACGCACAGGCCCAGCGGCCATGGCTCACGGGCCCAGCCACTCCGCAGCATGTGGGACCCTCCCAGACCAGGGCACGAACCCGTGTCCCCTGCATCAGCAGGCAGACTCTCAACCACTGTGCCATCAGGGAAGTTCATTTTTTTTTTATATCAATAACCACATTAAAACCAATTTTCACTAATACAAACAATGCTGCGTCTGGCATGCCTGTGCTCATGAGCACGTGCTTCTTTATGGTAGCGCCTAGAAGTGGAGGGACTGGGATGAGGAGCACACACATTTTCTTATTCAATAGCTGTTGAGAGATTATTCTCCTAATGGAAATTTTGAATTGACACTCATCAGTGAAGTTTGAATTCTACTTCCCTATGAGTGTCATCAGGTATTAATTTGAGCCAATCTGATGAATTTTCAGTGTTGTATCAGTAGTCATTTTACAAAGATTTCTTTCTTTCAATTTGTGTTCCTGAAATATATAATCACTTGTGCAAAGTGGACTATTTTCTGAATTTGCATAATTTGTGAATCCCAGAGTATTTCTTTCAGAGTGGGCAGCAAATATCCCCGAAGAAGGTATTCAGTAACGATTCCTTCCCTGCATTGTTACCTTGTATATAAGACACTATCTTAGATGATCAAGGAAAAGGAATTTATAATTATTTATTTGAATCTTCTCATCCCCATGCTTTAAATATTCATACTACTACTACTAACTTATATCTGCATGAGCACTTGACAATTTTAAAGAGTTCTAGCATGCATTTGGACAAGAATTTAAAACTCAGTTTCTCATAACTAAACATTAATAAAAGTGATAAAATGTTCTTTTTTGTGCTAATGAGTCACTCCCAGTTTTTTAGCTCCCTATGATTTTGTTTCATCAAAAGTGTTTGCATATTTATATCAACTTTCTGTTTACCCTTAGATTATTCATGCCTAAGTGGTGTGTCAGCTGCAGAAATAGGTTTAATGAGTTTCATGGGGATACCTCATTCCAAGAAGAAAAACTAGAAAAGAAATAAGACACAAATGCCTGCATACTAATATGGCCCCTTGTTAGAACCAATCTCAAGAGTACAAGATGATAGATAGTCCCTACACAATATACATCTCCTTTAGAGAGGCCTTTACTTCGAATTTGGCTTTCTTTGTGTAATCTCCTACAGACACCACATTAATTCTACATATATAAACAACAAATACCCAAAGGTAGAGGTTACCGTTACTCTATCCTGAATATTGTATTCCTCTGCACCTGCTCAGGTTTTATTTTATAGACTATTGCTTTGTTCTGCCGCTTTTTTTCCTTCTTTCTTTTTTAGGAACGATTGTTGTTTATGATAGAAACCGTTACCATTAAAATAAACACTTAACTTATTAGCATTCTACACAGACATCCTATTTCTTTGAAAGAGAGGCTTAATTTACTTTGGTGAAGATAATGCATTATAAAGCACCTTTTTTACATATTTAATATATGCTATGTAGTGCTATTCTATTGGGACAGCAAGCAAAGTTAATTTAAAAGAGTGAAATTTAAAGTTGATCTATGAAGCGCATAAAAAATGGAGAACTAAGGCAATTACTCATGTTTTTCAGATTAAAAATTCATATATATATATAAATAAAAAGAGAAAGAATTTGGATCTGTATAATTTAGATGCATTATTTTATGTATAGTTCCTCTGTGTGTGTGTGCATGCATGCATGCACGTATGTGCATACACAGCACAATACATGGAATTATAATCTTGAAATTCTAATGCTCATGAAAAATTTGATCTTAAATTTTATAGTAAACATTAAACAAAAGATTTGCAAGGAACCCTCCATTTTTTAAGCCAGGTGAAGTTTTTAAAGCAATATTAACCAGCGGTATTTAGAAGGAATCCATTAACTTGTCTGAAACACAGGGGGAAATATTGTTTGATTTAATTTTGATCACTTTGAACTATATTCAGCACTTTAAGATGGATATCTCTAAATTTCCCAATTTCCTTGGATTTCAAAGAGAATAAATTTCACTCATTACAGCGGAAAAATCTTGATTCCTCCACACATAAAAAAATACTCTGATGTGGTGCTTAGGTGACAGTGAAGAAGGAGATAGGCAAGAGAGACAAATAGGAATAAACATTAATAACTAATTTATGCAAAACACTTTACACATATATTTCTATTATTATAGTGGTTGGTGCTATCTCTTGTAATCCACTCACTTATTTCATTAAAAATAAAAAAGAATTCTTCTTTTTTGGCAAATGACCTGAGAAAAGTTAGCAATTGCTCAGTTTGCATGGTTGGTATCAGAGTTGGGATCAGAATCGAGGTTTGAACTTTATAGTCTGTATGACTACAAAGTCAGTATCCTATCCTATCTAACACACCATGCAACAAGGAGAAGTACACAGTAAATTTTGACTAAGGGTGATAAGATGTGCAAATGTGTCCAGTAAGAGCATAAGTGTACTCTTAATGCTCTTCTGTGTTGCCCAGAAGGAATGAATATGTGCCAGCACCATTTACCTAAGGAACACAATTGTTTCGAGAAAGTTCAGATATTAGATACTACTACTAACAGCCTCTATAGTGATACAGAATTTACAAAAATATTTTATATGATTTAGATACCATTTATTGAGGGCTCACTTTCTGCCAGTCGTAGTCCTGTTATCACATTTCATTTGTTCAATAAGCCAGTGAGTGAAGTATTATTAACTAATCTTTGTAGAAGATACTGAGGTTCAAAGACTGATCAATATCATAGAACCCTTCAGGGATTTATCAGAATTTAATCTAAAGACTCCAAACTTCTCATCCTCTAAACTTATACTCTTTCCACTGCTCCAAACTCACCACTCAATACATCAAATAGAGAAGGCACTCGAGCCCAACAATAATTCCAAGTTAGAGAAATGGAATAATTATTATGATTGTTCATACTTTCAAAATTCCTTCTTTATACAGAGTAGTCCAACATTTTGGATTCCAAAACATCCAAATCATTATCTCAGTCCTTTATATGACATTGCCCCAAGAAATTAAGTAAACAAAACAAACAAAAAAACCCAAACAAAAACCAACCTCACCATCAAAATTTTTTCAGTTAGATGAAGAAATAATAAAGGACACTTCTTCAAACTTTCTTGAATGTGATAATAAATGCTACAGTGTTTTCAAACATCATTTAGGAAGGCCATCTACTGTAACAGTTAAACACTCTAGCTGTAAAGTTCTGACTTCCAGAATCCAAATTCTAGTTCTAGAACTTATTTTCTTAGGCAATGACATAGCAAATCTAATTTTCTGCATGTATGTAATGGGAATGATAATACATCTGTGAATCATTTATGATGCTTGATTATAAGTTTTAAAAAACTACCTCCCCCAAATCTAACTAACCAAAATGAATGCATTTAGCTCATGTAAATTGAGATTTCAAAAGTTTCAAGAATGCTTTGATCGCAGCTCTGGCTGCATTTTTCTAAGGTTGTGTGCCAATGTTGGCTTACTTTGGGCTAGCCAAATGTCTACAGCCGTTGTGAGCCTCCCATCTCACTCTGTTCCCTCCAGAATTAAGAGAGCCCTGCTCTTCCCACAAGTGTCAAATACAAGGCCTTCAAACTTCATCTGGATTTAATCATCTAGAGGCTTATGCCTACCCTTTAAAATCATTTCTATAGCAGGAAAAATGACAAAGAGTGCTCTTACTGGTGTAGGCCAATGTATAGATTGGGGCTGGGTTCAGTCTTAAACAGACCACATAGCAGCTTCACAGCAGGGAAAGAGAGAGAGAGATGGCAGCTGAGAATGTCAAAATCAATGTCCCCTGCAGCCTGCCTTATAGGGTGGTTGTAGGGTGAAAGAAATCATCCATGTAATGCATCCAGCAGAGCTTCTGATACACAGTAAAGGATACATAAATATAGATAATATTATCCTTCTAATGTTTTTACTTTATTTTTATTTTATTTTATAATTTTATTAGTAGGCAATAGAAAATATTGGAGGAAAGATTATATACAGGATCTTAAAAATAATTTTTGTTCTAGAATATAATTCTATTTAACTAAATTAGACTGTTGTTACTTTATGTGCTGAATTTGGGCTTAAAAGAGAACCAAATCATATATCTTGATTTAAACAATTCTTTGCTCTCATCCTCCTTCATTCCTTTTCCATGAAAAATATTTATTAATCTTTCAGCGACAGTTAATTTGGCAATAAAGACTACACTAGAGTAATTTCATTAACTAGCCTGTTAGTTCTCAAACTGCATGTATTAGCGGCACACCTTCAAATGCACCAATTTTGGCTGAATACTTAAAGGGATTAAAAGAAAATGGGTGATTTCTTTAAAGTGCACTTTAGAAAATTGAAGGAAAGAAAACCCCTCATTTCACAGTTATTCAGCTATCCTCTTCAGAGCTGAGCCACAGTGTTGTTTTATTTTCTACTCTGACCACACTCGTGAACTTGCAATGCAAAATTTTCACATGTTCTGATAAAAATGTCATTTCTCTTTTCTTCAACTTCCCTTTCCTTTTACCTCTTTTTTTTTTTAATCGTAAGAGATCACCAAACCCAGTTTTCCATAACGATAATAATAGCTAAAATTTATTGAGTGCCCATTATCTCCCAGAGACTGTTTTAAGTTTTTTTTATATGCATTAATTCCTTTAATCCTCAAAATGGTGACATTTCTTATGAAGGGTTGTTATGGTCCTTTATGCAGTAGCACACATTACTATTGCAAACTCTTGAGTATGTCTATCTTTTATTGTAATATATGCTTTAAGGAGTTATTTTTGTAGTTTGAATAAATTACTATAAGCAAGAATGCTTATATAGTCATCCCTTAACACACACACACACACACACACACACACACACACACACACACACACATCCGTGCTATGTGATAAGTCTCGAGCTCTTGAACTAGCATGAATCTCCAGGCACAGGACCCCCACAGTTCTTGAGTTTACAGCTTTGGATTCATGCACACTCAAAGACTGCCTACCTGTCTCTGAATCATAGATTCAAGTTCCTGTAAGACAGAATCTGATTGGCCTATATAGGGTGAAGTGTCCATAAATGATTCACTCAGCTATATCTGTGAGGAAGAATTTTATAGGTTGAAAGGAGAAGGAGAAGGAGAAGAAAGGGGAGGAGAAGAGTAGGAGGAGTAGGAGGAGGAGAAAATATGTCATAGACTCATCAGTTTCTGCTATTGATAATAATGTCCCTGATAAAAGGAAGCAATTTTACATCAGTGCTTAGTGAGATTAGAGGAAATTGGGACATACAGAGATCAGCAGAGGCTGGACAAAGGAAAAGGAAAGATACCGTACAAGGAGAGTTCCTTAGCTTTATGTCTAAGGGTCTGAGCAAGTGCTTTAGTAATGAGCATGAGAAATGTATGAATTATTTATAGTTATTTAATTGTGTTTAACTGCACAGCACACTTGGTTTTCTCTGCAGTGTGAGTTGAATCATTCTCATTCAATTTCTCATAATTTGAATCAAAGAAACCTTCCTAGTAGTATTATAAAGTTATATTGGAATAGAGACTTCCATCAGAAATTATAGTTAAGATTCTTATACTTAGGGCAGATCACATAGCAAAATTTGTAGAATACTGCAGTAATAACACATTCCTGTCTGCAAGTATTCTGCCATTATACCTACTATTACTTAAAATGTTATTTCTACAAGAAAAGAAGTGAAGGAAGAATATAAAGACAAAACAAAAACAGAAGTGCAATAATCAGTTCCCTGGACATGATGCCTCTAGAAGTCTCTTCACATCATTTCATAGAGAGTAATTTATGATATAACTGAGTTCTGTTCAGAAGCTTTCTATGAGCCCCTCTCTTCTTGTCTTGTTTGACCTTTCTCCCCACTGTACTGAAGAACACCATAGTTTTCTTTGTTAACATGAAGAACCACAGGTTTTCTTCCAAGAAGCTTACTAGTCAATATCCATAACGTCTGTACCCTGAGAATATTAACATGTAGAGGAAAAGAAAGAATAAGACCCTGATTATCAATTTAAACTTAATCTCAAATCAAGAATCTGAATTTTACCTCATATCCAAGTTCTTTTAAGTAAGAAAACATTTGGTATTATTAGTCTTTTAATTTTAACAATTCCAGTTTTTGTGCAGTGATACCTCATTACAGTTTTAATTTGCATTTCCCTAATGACTAATGACACTGTACTAGTTTTCATGGTTTTTGGCCATCTGAATCTCTCTTTTTTTGCCTTTACCTTTTCCCCATTTATAAAATTGAGATCTATGTTTATCTTATTGATTGATTTTCTTAATCTTGTTGATTGATTTCTGTTGAACAAGATGTATATTATTCTGAAGACAAGTTCTCTGATGGATGTATGTGAGGCAGTTATCTTGTTCCAGCCAGTGGCTTATCTTTCCACTCTCATAATAGTGTCCTTTGTGGAATAGGTATTCTTAATTTCATAAAAACCAATTTATCATTTTTTTCTTTCAACATTCACTTTTTGTGAACTGTTTCAGGGACCTTTGCATACCTCAAACACTTGAAGACCTTCTATATTTTATTTTGGAAGTTTTATTATGTTACCTTTTATATTTATATCTATGGTACATCTCAAATTAAATTTTTAGAGATCAAGGTTTATCCATATTTTTTATGAATATTCAACTGACCCAGCACCATTTATTGAAAAGACTGTTTTTGTACAACAAGCTTTAGTGATGTTCTTATCACAAAACTGATGAACACATGTGTGAATCTATCTCTGAACTCTCTGTTGTGTTTCCTTAATCTATATATCTATTTTTGCACCAATATCACATATTCACAATTACTATAGATTTATGTCTTGATGTCTAGGAATATAAGTAATCCAGCTTTATTCTTCTTTAAGATTTCCTTGGCTCATAAAATTCTTTACATTTCCTTATAAAGTTTTAGAATTAACTTTTTAATTTTTAGAAGCTTCTGGGGTTATTGGAATTCTGTTGAATTTGTAGATTAATTTGGGTGAGATTTAAAATTTTTAGTGTTTTGGGTTTCTATTGCTGCATAACAAATTACCACAAATTTAGGGAATTAAACTGATACTCATTAATTATCTCATTTTCCATAGTCCAATGTCTAGGCATCATTTATCTAGGTTCCCTACCCAGGGCTAGGGCTCACAAGGCTGCAGTCAAACTGTTGGCAGGGTCTGAGGTCTGATCTGAAACTCACGGTCCTCTTTTAAATATTCATTTCTTTTTCTTTTCTATTTTTTTCTGTGCAGAGCACATTATTTGACTAATTGTTGTGACAATTATGGTAGCATCACAGTTCGGCTAAGTCCTGCTCCAGATGTAAAATAAATTGGAGGGTAGGGGTTGGGATGGGTAGCAAGAGAGGAGAAATAAAGAGACAACTAAATAATCCAAGAAGAGAGGGGGGCAAAAGAGGAAAGGAATTTACAGCAAGAAGAAACATATAAGCCCTAGAGAAAGCAGCCCATCAAGAGTGCCCTAAATTAAACACTTCAAGCAGGTAAAAGCTGGTTGAGATTTTTCAAATATGCATTTGAAGTCAGGCCTGGAGGGTGGAGTAGTTAAATAACCAGCATAAAACGGAGAAGCCAGATACCTTCTAAGATAGGAGGGGCCAGAAAGCCACTCCGTCGAGGGATGGAGAAGTTGGGTGGAGGGATAACCAGGTTCCTGCTGGCCCTCCCTCACCCCCTGGTCTTGTTGTTGGATGAGTTTAGGAGTGAGCAAGCAGGTGGGAAATGTATTACAATGTGGTTTTGACCAAAAGTTTCATCAACATTGGCTTTCCCCTTTGGGCTAGTCCTGGTCCAAGGTGAGGTACCCATAATCCAGCTGGCTCTTCAGCCTCACAGTTTGTGCATGTGAGAAACTGGCCCCAGGTCTATGTCAATATTCTGGATCAACTCAAAGATAAATTTCACCTGGGTCTCAAAGGCTTGGACTGAGATATTATTGTTGATTCCTTGGATGCTCCTGAAGCCCTAAGGCTGGAGGTGGACCGGGTTGAGTCAATAGATGCTGGTGGTGAGGCTCATATAGTGTCAGCTGTCTGTGTTACAATAGGAACTACAGTAGTAGTTGGGGGCCAAAACTGACTTCCAGGTATATGAACTACATAATCTGGTGGAGCAGTTGGTAGCCCAAGGCTTCTTCATCAACGAGGCTGATGGGCAGGGGTCAAAGGCACTCAACACGTGGAACCAGACACAGTCATCAGCCACAGTGTTCTTAATGAGCTCTGGGGTCTCCTGGACTGTCTGTGTAGGGTGAATCTGGGAGTTCATTGTGGCCTGAATCACTGGGGGGGAATAACATTTACTTGACCCCTGCATTAAACATGGTAAATTCTGTGAAGGACCTTACCAGCTCATTGGTTATGTGATTTCTCTCCATTAACCTAAGGCCCAAGTCTCCCTCTACTTTAGATGTGCCTCAGGGGCCCTCAGAGGTCAGGAATCAGACCTTGACCATACAGAAATCTGGCAGCATAGAAATCGGGCAGCTTGCTTCTTCAAGACCAGGAGGAAAGAGTCTCTGACTTCTTCCTTCTTTGCTGTCTAAACCCTTTTTAAATGGCTCATGTGATTAGCCAGGCCCACTCAGGATAATTGTCCTTTTTCTTAATAATTAGGGACCTTAATTATATCTGTAAAATCCCATCATCTTTGCCATATTCTATATGTTAGCAGGAAGTTAAAAGGCCTGCCCACAGTCAGGAGGGGGAGATTACGCAATGGTGTGAACCATTAGGGCTCTTTTTAAAATTCTGCATGGTACAAAGTAGTGAGTCTTCCAATCCAGGAACATGGCATTCTTTCTGTTCTATTTATTTTTGTTATTTTAAACTTGTCTCAACCATATTTTGTAGTTTTAGCAATCTATTGGAAGATGTATTTCTAGGAGTTAGATTTTTTGTGCTGTTATAAATGATATTTTATTGTTATTTTCTAATTCTGTCTATAACATATAGAAATAAAATTTACTTTTGTATATTAGCTTTGAATCCTGATAAATTTACACAGTAATTTCTACTAGTTTATCTGTAAATATTACTAGATTTTATATATATACACAATCATGTCATCTGTTTCCCTTTTTCCTCCTAACCTTTATACTTTTTTAATGCTTTTTTGACCTGGACAGAACCTATAGTACAGAGTTTAATAGAAGTGGTAATAATGGCATTCTTGCCTTATTCCCAACCTAAGGAAAAAATATTAAATATTTCATCATTAAATGTAATGTTAACTGAGTTTTTTATAAATATCCTTTACGCAATTGAGGAAGCTTACTTCCACTGCAATTTGTGGAAATTTTTTTAATTATTATTGAGTGTTGAATATTGTCAAATGACTTTTCTGTATCTATTGATATAGTTAAATTATTTTTATTCTTTATTCTCTTAATGTGAGTAATTATATTGATAACTTCTCTAATATTAAAACAAACCTGCTTTCCTGAAACAAATCACAGTTCATCATGATAACACATCATATATTTTTATATTACTTTATTTGACTTGCTAATGTTTATTTAAGGGTTTTGCTTACATGTCATGAGAGATACTGGCCTGTAATTTTTCTTTCTTACATTGTCCTTGTCATGTTTTAGTATCAGATTTATTCTAACCTCATAAAATACATAGGAAAGTAATCCCTCTCTTTATATGCCAAGGAAGGTTTTGTTTTGTTTTGCTTTGATTAATATTCTGTATTTTTTCTATGTTTAGAAGAACTCACAAGTAATGGCTGGCATTTTATTTTTTGTGAAGATTTTAAGTTATAGGTTAAATTTCTTCCATAGATATAGAACTGTTCAGAGACTATGTTTTATTATGTCACTTTTGGTAAATTATCTTTCTTAAGGAATTATTCCTGTCATTTATCCTCTCTTCCTTCTGTGTCAGTCTCAGTCCAGGCTTCTAGAATCTCCTCCCCCACTCAACTACCAATGGAGAGTAAGTTAATTATTGACATAAATTCTTCTGAAGCTGGTAGGTAAACTTAGTAACTATTAATGATTGATATATTTGAAAATATTCCATATCTTTCTCATAACTAATCAACCATAACCAACAATCAAGTAAAGAAAATTTTGTTCGTATCCTGTCTTTTAAATACTTTTATTCTAAAAGATTTCTGTTTCTATAGATTTTGACAGTGAAATCTCAGTAGCTGAAGTGAGAGAGCTTTTGAAAGGACTGCAGGCTCTTTTTTGCATGTTACTCCATCCACTGCAGTTTGTCACCAATTGGTCATCTAAACATCCCCTCAATAAGTCACCAATGTGGCATAATGTGGATATGCCTTACAATAAAAATGAATTTTTTCATGTCTTCATAATGTCAAAACATCCTAATATAATGTGAAAAATCCAAGTAACTATCTGAATATTGTTAGCTTGCACTAAAATACATGATTTTTTTTACTATTTCATCCTTTTTTTTAAAAGAATTCGGGAGACACTTCAGTACATGGGTACTATGGTATTAGCAAATATACCTGAATTGGGGGAAATATGGAATTTGTTACAATATAGTTGATGCTTATATAAAATACTATTTTAATATTTTAAAACATTGGGAATTCATGAATCTATGGAATGACAGTACTAGACTAAACATTTGGGAATTTTGACTTTCACTTCTTTATTGTATCTAGCTTTTACCTATTACCAACACTTACAATTGTACTAAAATTTTACTTGTTTGAAACTAACGTTAGCATACTATATTATCTTCTTGTCTAATTAACTGAAGAGATTTACTTTTTACCAAGTATAAAGAAATAAGGTTTTCAATTTATACCATTCTATAAAGTCAAAGAAAAATCAGGCAAATAAAAATTGCCTGATTTTGTTCATTGGTTGGTTGGTGTTTTCACTCTCTTGGTTTGTTTTGGGTACTCTTGGAAGGGTTTAGCAAGTTACTGAGGGATTAGTGAGGGATCAAATGGAGGGCATGCATGCTCAGACAAGGGCAATATTCTACAAGTAGAGTTGAATATTCTGAGCTGTGCAATAAGCATCATCAGTGTTTCACACACCACATATACTGTGTTTGCTCTGAAGCCCAACAGACGGCTTTCCCTTTTGTGCGTTTTGATGCTTCCCCCCCGCCTCTGCCTGTGTAAGTTCTTGTTGATTCTCAGCTGACATGCCAAATACTCTTTCCTCTTACTGCCAAACATCCCTTTGATGGTCTCTCTCTAGACCTCAGTCCCTCATTATCCATAACTTTAAACTAATGCTTAAATGGGTTACACCATTTATTTTCTTACGCCAATGTGAACCTGAGTTTGTGCCTAAAACCCAAGGAAATAGATCTGTAACTGTTTAATATAGAGGTGCAAATGTATGACCAGCTTTCTCTGTAAGTATCTACTTGGTGGTCTGATGGAAGAGAACTTTGCTTAAATATACTATAATATTGAGATTCCATCACTTAGGTATTCACCACTTTGGGTCCTCAGTGTTAAAATCCATGTATTTTTCACTGGGTAGGCTCCTACCTTACACTGCCCTATAGTGAGGAATCAGTTGAAAACTAGTCTTAGCATTAGTGGGCAAAAAGAACTCCTGTGTTCCAAGGAGTTAGAAAAGATATCAGTATAATGGAAGGAGGAGCCCAGCATGAAGATGAAATGTTTGGGATGCAAGAAGATGTCTTCCTATAGATTCTTCACACATTTACCTGTGGTTGATTTTGTCAAAATATGTTTACTTTGCAAGTGGTATCAAGTGAAAAACAGATACTTTGATAAAAGTTACAGAATATATTTTTAATTCTTTCATATGGGTTATTTAAATGCAGAGAAGAGTTATTTCTCCTTTTCTAGTATATTTGGAAGGGTTTTCAGTTAAACAATATCTCTTCTTTGTGTATAAAAGATTTTTTTCTAGACACAGGAGATGTGTACAGACTGATTAAACTATGGGAAAGACAAAGATAAGACACATAGCTTATCTTCTGGCAAACTCTTTGCATTTTCCATTAAGCCCTTTTTACAGCAGTTTCAGAACCTTTGTGAATCTAGTATTAGTATCATGAAACTTTAGAGCTGATAAAGACAATCTAATTTACACTCCTCATTTCCCAGGTGACGAGCAAAGATCTCCTAAATCCGAGTTCAGAGGTGATTCCACAACATCAAAATGCTGTCGTCTCATTACATGTTTATTTTCATTTATAATTGTTTCAGGAATGGAACTGATATCTGTAAGAGAATAATGTTCAGATTAGTTAGCATATTGGAGTAATTTTTGAGTAAGTGCTTTAGACAAAGCACATTGTTTTACTGTATATTTTGTTCAAAGACTGAGTAGCTGTTTTGCTTATTTTCATGTCATGTGAAGATGCTGAAATGACATTATCAGTGTTAAAGGCATACAAATTAATATGAAATCTAGTCAAAATTCTCCCTTGGCTAAATGGACATATCATTTGAAATTTCCATTTTAAAAAAGCATAAATCCAAGCCTTCAAGTGAGAAATATTAACAAATAGTCTATCTTTAGTTAGAGTTCAAATAACTTGTACTTTAAAGCATGAAACTTAACTAAAAATCCTTATTTTCCATTTACTCAGTGTTTTTAATCTTATGCAGTGCTTTAAGTATTGAGTGTCCTGCAGCTCTGGTATCCTTCTATTCATTAAATGCATGATTTTGAACAAAGAACTGACTCCTTGAAATACATGTTGTTGCATTTCACTAAGTGAATTTCTAAGTAGATCAAGAAAATGAACTTAAATTCTTCTGACTTAACTCAGAATAATTTAGTGCTACACAATAGAGAGCTAAAAAACCAGCTTAGTCACTTGGACCTTTAGGAGTTATATTAAGTAAGAATTACTGGGAGGAAATATTATCATAAAGTACATAGACATAGATATTTAAAATTATTAGATTTATAGGGAATTCCCTGGCGGTCCAGTGGTTAGGACCTCACACTTCCACTGCAGGGGGCCCAGGTTTGATCTCTGGCCGGGAAACCGAAATCCTGGAAGCTGCATGGTTCAGCCAAAACATAAAAATAAAATAAAATTATTAGATTTATAAAATTACTAGATCTATAAAATTTAACTAATTATAAGAATGTTTACTTCATTAGTTAGAGACACCCTATCTTGAGCAATTTTCCTTCTGCCTTTCAACTTCAGAAAGTGGAATACTATGGGAAAAATAAAGTAAATGAAATAAAATAACTATTTTTTATAAAATACCTGACCACTGTTCTTTCAGGTTAGCTGTATTTTGGTCATTACTTCCTATGCTCCTCTAAGATTGTGGGACCACATTTTAAGAATCACTGTTTTGAATTGCTTGACTCTTATCTACTTTTTCTTCAAATCTGTTCCAGTTGCCTCTTTTCCTAAAGCTTTGTCAACCTGAAAAATGAATCCTTGAAAGTTTTCCCCTCTTCTGAATAACATAGTATTCTGATACCTGGAATGTATTTTTTATTATCTGCTATTATTTTGAATCATATAAAATTGCCATTTGAATAGTCAAACCATTAAAATGTTGGCAGTTTCATACATTTCAAATTAATATATGCCAGGCAGTTCATGCATGCTTTCAAATGTGTGGTTCATTTCATTCCTTCACATACTCATTGTATACTACATTTTATTTTATTATATGTAATTACATATCAATTTCCCATCTAGCTTATAAACTCCCAAGGAAAAGAACAGTCACATATTTTGTTTTTAATTAAGAAAAGCACAAAAAATTTCTGTTGAGTGAACAAGTGTAAATAGCAGTAGAATAGAAGCAAATGCTGTTATTGCATTAACAAATCCACTTTTAACATTTCTTAGCTTGCATTTTTTATATAAGAAGCTAGAGCTTCTTAATATAACTTTTTCTTGGTTTAAAAAAAGAATAGAAGCAATATAAAATTTCTTCGATATGTGATATGTATCTTTTAATCCAGAAGCATAGATATTCATTCATTCATTCAACAATATGTTGTCTGCACCTACTATGTTTTGGACATCGTACTATAGGCATGAGAGACAAGAATAATATCAAATATTTATTGAGTTCTTGTATGCCAGGCACCATTCTAATGTTTTACATATTTTGAGCTCACATGGAACATATTAAATACTATTTACAGTTATCAAATGGTGAAAATGAGACACAGGGAAGTACCTTGTTCAAGGGTATACAACTCATAAATAGTAGAGATGGGCTTCAGACCATGCAGTCCAGTTCCAAAGTCTGTCCCCTTAACCACTGTCTAGTACTGCTTCTCACGACAAAATCTAAACACAACACCCACTACACTCTGAGTTAAAAAATCATTTGTATTATTTTCCTCACTGTATCCTGAGCACCTAGACCAATGCCGGGTACATCTTAGATACAGAGTAGCTGTTGTTGCATAAATGAATAAATGTTCAGGAAGAATTCCTCTAGAGAACTGATATGCTGAGATAAAATCTGTTATAGACATATGAAAAAAAGTATTGTAGAAGGTCTTAGGATGCAGGACCTAACCTTGTTTGATAGAATTAGGACAGATTTTATGAGTAACATGTGAGCAGTATTGAAAAGATATTAGCCATAAGACTATCCTTGGTGTAGAAAACAGCATCTGCAAAAGTTTTGAGTCTTGAATTGAGTTAAGTTCTACTGCTGGGTGTTAGTAGAAGATAGCAGAGACTGGAAAACTGGAACGTTGCTCTGGGATGGGACTATGAAAGGTGATGTATCTCAATCTTCGGAGATTGCATTTATCCTAAGGGCAATGGGAAGGCAACCGGCTTGTTTTCTTTCTTCGTGTCTCTCTTTCTGTTTGAAAACCTTTTAAAAGTGATTCAATCCAGGGACTTCCCTGGTGGTGCAGTGGTTAATAATCCACCTGCCAATGCAGGGGACAGGGGTTTGAGCCCTGATCCGTAAAGATCCCACATGCTGCGGAGCAACTAAGCCCGTGCGCCACAACGAGTCAGCCTGTGCTGTAGAGCCTGTGAGCCACAACTAGTGAGCCCACGTGCCACAACTACTGAAGCCCGCATGCCTAGAGCCTGTGCTCTGCAACAAGAGAAGCCACTGCAATGCGGACCCTGCACACCTCAACGAAGAGTAACCCCCATTCTCTGCAAACGCAGCAAAGAAGACCCAACGCAGCCAAAAGTAAATAAATAAATAAATTTAAAAGTGATTCAATCCATTAGCAGTGTTGCTGTTTTATAATTGCTCTCAACTATATCTCAGCTAGATTTAGTGAAATATCAGTCATTAAAATGGTAAGTTTCAGATTTTAAAACAAAGTAGCAAGGTATTGAACCAACCCTCCACAAGGTCAAGGAGAATGACCAGTAATTTAACTGTCAGAACAAAAATAAACACTTTCAGAGGAAGATAACAGAAATCACAGTTTTTACATCTTTCTCCCACAATGTCTAACATGTAATAAGAAGTACTAGACTTCAAAGAAGTAGTGAAATGTGATTCATTGTCAAGAAATTGTTTTTAAGTATTCAACAGAAGAAACTCTAAGGTGGCTGGGGCATTGGAAAGAGCAGACAGGGCCTTTACATATATTCAATGGGCTTAACAGCAGATTGGAGACGGAAGAAAATGTCAGTGAAATTGAACATGGATCAACTGAAATTCGCCAATCTGAAGGTAGACGAAAAAATTGTAATAAAGGGCTTCCCTGGTGGCACAGTGGTTGAGAGTCCGCCTGCTGATGCAGGGGACATGGGTTCGAGCCCTGGTCCGGGAAGATCCCACATGCCACAGAGCAACTAAGCCTGTGCACCACAACTACTGAGCCTGCACTCTAGAGCCCACAAGCCACAACTACTGAGCCCATGTGCCGCAACTACTGAAGCCCACACACCTAGAGCCTGTGCTCCACGACAACAGAAGCCACCGCAGGAAGAAGCCCGGGCACTGCAACAGAGTAGCCCCTGCTCGCTGCAACTAGAGAAAGCCCACGAAGTAAAGACCCAGCACAGCCAAAAATTAATTAATTAATTAAAATAAATTAATAGGGTGTTCTGAGATCACATAATGAGGCACCTGGCAGATAACTGCCTCTGAAAGAAGCAATGCATTTTTCAGAGGTATGCTAAAGGTGAAATCTGGATCACTCTAAGGCTGGCAGCTGATGGGTACAGGCCTTCTCCGGCTGATGTGTTAAATGCAAATCAAACTGAAGCACAGGGTAATGTGTGGTGTACCAGTTTGCTGACATCAAAATGCTTTATTAAGCCTCGTTTCCTCTTGGGGTTATAGAACGTGAAATCTCAAAGGGCTTAGATCCAGGTTTCCTCCCCTCACCAGCCCAAATAGGTGTTCATATCACTTGAGAAGGATAGTAATGAAAAGTCAAATAAATGCCTTTTGTTTGCTTCAAATATCAAGATATCTGCAGAACTATGCCTTACATGTATGCAGCCTTTCCTGGTTAGTTCTACTTTCTTTTACACTAAGAGAATAAAAGTTCTCACTTGCAGGAAATAAATCCAGAATTCTCCTTAAGAAGCAGAGTCCCATAAGAATCCACTATCCACAAAGCAGAAAGTAGATTTTCTTTTAGGCCTAGTGTCCTCATTTTCTTTGCCACTTTAGTTTAATTTAGGTCCTGGGCATGTGTTTATTTTCACAGAGGTATTTATAGAGAGAAGAAGAAAAGAAAGAAAAGTTTAAATTTGAATTTCTCCAATGCCTTCAAGATACTGGGGCTTTCTCCAAGGGACATGAATGTATGTATTTCCTTCATAGTGACAGCTTCCTGAACATGATAGCCTGGTTAAGTGCCACTCTCTTGAAAGAGTAGAATGGGTTATTATTGATACTTCATCTACATGGAAAAATCACTCAATCACCTAGGCCTCAACTTTCCAGTCTGTAAAATGTGAACAATAATAAGACTGAATAAAATACATTTCTGAAGTGTTTGGCACAGTGCCTGGCCAATATCTGCTCATTAAACATTAGTTATTAACATAGCCATCATTATTGTTTTTAACAAATAACCAACACCAGAATAGTGGTGGGAGTTGGGGGAGGGGACACAGAAAGACAGGCAAAGGAGCACAGTCATGTTACATAGACAACCTCTGAAAATAATTTATATAAAACCTATGGTCACCTATATTATACATTTTAACTACTTCTATTGACTATGCATCTTTGGATTGCCTTTTATATATTGCATTACACGGCAGCACATTGCAATGTTTAAAAGTAAGGTCTCTGGAGTCACAATACTTGGATATAAATGCAGTCTCTACCATTTTCAAGCTCTGCAATGTCAGGCAAATTACCTGCCTGAGCCTCTGTTATTCTATCCTTAAAATAGGGGTAAACATAGTGTCTACCTCCTAGGATTGTTGTGAGAATTGAATGAGATAATATATGTAAAGTTTTCAGAACACAGCCCGACACAAAGTAAACATTCAAGAAATATTAATGCAATATAATTATGTTATATCAAATATCATAATTATATATCAAATATCATAGATTTTTGATATTCTTCCCTAAGAATCAATAGTGTTTTCTCATTTCTCATCCTGGAAAGCCTATTTAAGTGTTTTGCTCAGTGTGGTAAGAGTTGATCTATCAAATTTTCATTGAAAAGTTGAGGCTAAAACATGCAGTGTTGCCAAATCTCAAATTTTTAAGATTGATTTAAGCAATTTCATGGTATCAATCATAATTCAGTCATAAAAATAAAGAAACCACTCTGCTATTTTAAGCAGGGAGAAATTTAATACAGTGAACTAGTGACTTAAAAATATATAGGAAGGGGGCTTCCCTGGTGGCGCAGTGGTTGAGAATCCGCCTGCCGATGCAGGGGATACGGGTTCGTGCCCCGGTCCGGGAAGATCCCACATGCCGCGGAGCGGCTGGGCCCGTGAGCCATGGCCTCTGAGCCTGCGCGTCCGGAGCCTGTGCTCCGCAACGGGAGAGGCCACAACAGTGAGAGGCCCGCATACCACAAAAAAAAAAAAAAAATATATATATATATATATATATATATAGGAAGGCCTGGAGAAGCAGCGACTGTGGAAAGCATTCATTATTACTCACTATTACTCAGTTTTATCACCAGCCATGAGGGGATTAGAAAGTTTCAGGATCACAGGAAACTTCCACTAATGATCTCAGGTCCCCACTACACCAGATGAACAGCTTCCAAGGGGATCCAAAGGAACTGCAAAGCATCACAGTTGTTCAAGCCCATGAGGTCTACTTACTGGATGAAGAACAATGGTTTCTGCTTCTCTTGGCATTTTGAACTTTGTGGCCTCTGCTTGGTGGACTCTAAACCAGAAACCTGCTGGCAAGAGATTCTGGGAGATGCATTTCCTAGACTTCCAGTTGCTGTGATATGAGGACAGCAAGGAAAAGAAATAAGGGTGCAGGTGGCTGGTCCCTCCAAAATAATACACAGCACAGTCATTCCTTTGTCCATTCACCATTCATATAGAACCTTCTACCTATATTCAGATTTAAAAATAGCATTCTTAAATCTAACATGTTATAATTATTTCTTATTGAAATAAATATATGCTTACTCTCTCCCTATAAAGGTATGATCCCAAATTCCATCAGTTAATTTATCCAAATCAAGGTGATATCCTTCTAGTTTGGTCACAATATTTGGGGGTAAACTTTAAACAATAAAGTATAAAGTTAACAACCACAAAAATACTTTGTATAAAAATAGGAGAAATGGAAAAAATGACGTAGGTTAATATACATAAATATATGCATAGAAAATTAAGCAAGAAAGTATGCCTGGGCACTGTAGTGATTTCTGCACCTGGATGTGAATCAATAGTTGATCCTAATTACTTCCTTTTTCTGGTAACTGTTCTAAGTCCTCTTTGTCTTCACCGGCTTCTGGTTCTTTACCTGGTGGAGTGCCAGGTATTTCACAGGCCACCCCACTGTGTAGTAGAGACCTTATTTTTCCTTAACAGGACCATTCATCCCAAACTGTTCAGTAAACCCCTTCGTTGCCTGTTGATTCATTGACAATTGCAACTTCTGGTTTTATAGAAATTTTATTTTGTCCCATGGTAGAAGTATTCCTCCCTTAGGCATCAGAGAGCCCAAAGTTGTTAGGACAGGAATTGAGACAGTAGTAATGAGATGAACCACTCCCACTTATTCCCTTAGTGCCAGACCCACATGTTCTCATTGTCCTTTTAGGTGATTGGGTAGCTGATAAGATCAGTAAATCCCAGGGGTATTAGTTTATTGCCACACATGGCACAGGAAATGAGCTTCTTGGTCATAAACAATGTTTGAGATTCTATGACAGTGAGTAAGGCATTCAGTGGGCCCAAGGGTTGATGCTTCTGGGAAAAGATTATGGAACTGAGAAGGGATATCCATATATACAGTGTCTGTTCCACAGAGCTCAGATTGCTACCCTTAATAAGATGTAAAAATTCAATATATCAATTTGCCACCAGGTGACTGGCTGGTCCTACTGAATGGTGCCATACTGGGGACTCAGCTTTCTTAAGTCTTGACAGACTGGATATGCAGCAATAGTGTTCACTGGCCAGATTAGCCTTGGAGAAAGTACGCCCATATGGCTTAACTTTTGTACAACTTCCATCTGAATGGCCTTGGACACTTCGTTCTTGAATTCATTGAGCAAGCACTGGGGTGGCTGTTGAAGGAGACTGGTTAACATCTATAGGTCAAGTCATCTTACCTACATGATTATTAAGAGTCTCTGCAGTGTATGCCCTTTGGTGAGGCGGTATATATATGGGATACAGTTATCTTCACACTCAGTAATTACCTAAAAGGTTCTCCTCCGTTGATCTCCCATTTATTCCTCCCCTAACGTCCCTGTTACTTATGCTCCAGTTATGTTCCTTGCATGTTCATCACTATTCAGTAAATCTGTTGAGACCATCTACTAATTGGTACATGCAGACTTATGATGGTTTGACCTATGAGTTTTCAATTTCACGATGGTGCAAAAGCAATACACATTCAGTAAAAACTGTATTTCAGATTTTGAATTTTGATCTTTTGGGCTAGTAATATGCAGTATGATACTCTCTTGTGATTCTGGGCCATGGCAGCTAGGCTCAGCTGCTGGTCAGCCACGCGAGGGTAAACAACTGACACTTTTACAACCTTTCTGTATCTATACAACCATTTTGGTTTTCACTTTCACCACAGTATTCAAGAAATTACATGAGATATTCAACACTTTATTATAAAATACGTTTTGTGTTAGATGATTTTTGCCCAGCTGTAGGCTATTATAAGTGTTCTGAGCACGTTTAAAGTAGGCTAGGCTAAGCTAGGATGTTTGGTAGGTTAAGTGTATTAAAAGCATTTTCTTTTTTTTTTCTTTTTTTTTTTTGCGTTACGCGGGCCTCTCACTGTCGTGGCCTCTCCCGTTGCGGAGCACAGGCTCCGGACACGCAGGCTCAGCGGCCATGGCTCACGGGCCCAGCCGCTCCGCGGCATGTGGGATCTTCCCGGACCGGGGCACGAACCCACGTCCCCTGCATCGGCAGGCGGACTCGCAACCACTGCGCCACCAGGGAAACCCAGCACTTTCAACTTACAGTGCTTTCAACTTACAATGGGTTTATCAGGATGTAACCCCATTGTAAGTTGAGGAAGATCTGTATCCATATATCTTGTCATTTCCATCACCAGCAAAGTGAAACACTAAATGTACTTCTCAAGCTTCTACCTGCTAGGAAGATCTCCCACTGTCTTCCAGGACCCTAATTGAGTGGAGTTGTTATGCTATATTTTGTAGTTCTTACTGGTTGCAAATCCGTTTTCTTGCTTTTTTTTTTTTTTTTTTTTTTTGAGATGTGGACCATTTTTAAACTCTTTATTGAATTTGTTACAGTATTGTTTCTGTTTTATGTTTTGGTTTTTTGGCCCTGAGGAATGTGGGATCTTAGCTCCCTGACCAGGGATCGAACCTGGACCCCCGGCATTGCAGAGCAAAGTCTTAACAACTGGACTGCTAGGGATGTCCCACAAATCTGTTTTCTTATGTAAACCACCCTTGGAAGTTTCCTTTCTCATACAGTTGTTTATAGAAACTTCCCATGAGGTCGCAATGCATATTGAGAGAGAGGTGGCAATGCATGCTGCCTGCAGAATTTAGAGGAGCCTTTTTCTCAATGATGGGGGGTGGCGTGCAAGATGTAGCAATTTATCTTTTCCTCTGGAGGGAATATGTCACCATGACATAGGCCACCGGCACTTTAGAAACTTCACCGAGATAGCAGGCCCCAGAATAATCCTAGAGATTACTTCCTAACTTCTGGCACATCGTACATCATGACAAGGCGTCTGAGATATTTCTTGACTCTTGCCAACCAGACCTAAAAAGGATGTCATCAGTGTAGTAAACCCCAAACCCTATGGGTTAAAGAGATGGTTAAGATTCCTATAGAAAATTCCTGTGGTGAGGCATAAAATTAAAATAACTCTGCTAGGTACAATTTAAAAAAAATTAAAAAACTGCTACCAGTAATATTTTTTATGGGTATAACTTCAGAGACAGACTGCAGGTTTTGAATTTATGTGAATTACTATTTTAGGAAGATTCAAAATTGGGTGAAAAAATATTTTCATATCTAATAAGCAGATTTATAAAATAAAGCCAATGAATAAAAGTGATATCTAAGAATAAGATAGGAGTATTATGTAAAAAGAATAATCATGTAAAATGGCAAGAGGTAACAAATAGAATCATAGGATAGAAGTTAGAAATTAAAAATGAATTTTAGAGAGATAACAAATATGAGGCAAAAGTACGGGTAAGGCAGAGGGAAAAAAAGCAATGATTATAAAGAATGCTAGTGTAATCTACTTCTGAGTTATTCTATCTCTCATAATTATTTTTGTTTTTAAATTAGTAACTATGAAAGGGAAAACATCCCAGTGATAAAAGCATGTATGAATGGTATAGAAGAATAAAAACATTCTTGCTACAGTGCTGATGCCAGAAAAATCATAGATTTTATTTGAAATTTAAATGTGCCCACTGTTTCATCTTTATGTAGACATTTAAAACTCAAATATGCTGATTCATTATTTTCATTTTCTTAGTTGCCATTGTTCTGAAAAAAATTTAAGTGTTTCTCTTGAATAATTCAACATCATTCTCTCCTAGTAAAGTTAGTCACCTTCATGCTACTGTTATAAATTAGAAAGATGTTCCTGGTTTTAAAAATAGCTTTCTTTGCTTCAACTGAAACATAATAAATACAAAAACATATATTTTCCCCAAAGTTTCTTCCAATTTAATGTTATTTAATAATTCTTTTAGTATTTAACATTCACATTTTATTACCTTTATTTTATGGTGATGTACATATAACAGACTTTTAAAAACCAGAATATATGTCTAGATTCTTTAATTTCGCTAAGTCTAAAAGTGTCAGCATTTCACATTCTTAATACTGCAGTGCTGGAAGGGGTTGAGGGAGAAGCGTCATTAAAAGTTTGTATTAGGCATCCATATAGTAGGATTGATACCACGTTGACTATAGTGTGAAACGCAAGTGCTCATTTTCATCTGGTAACATATAATCTAATTTATAAACCACTCCAAATCCCTGCTCACTTTATATACCTGTGAATAAAAAACTTTTTAATCTCATTTCGTTATTTTATAATTTGTTTTGTATTTTATAACATAATTCTAAGTATTTGTCAGCTAAAGAGTTTAAATGACTAGTATTCTGTTCTTTGTTTTACTTTCAGATTTCAGCTCTGCCATTTTTAAAATTACAGTTTTATTGAGATATAATTCACATACCATAA
Source organism: Kogia breviceps (assembly GCF_026419965.1). Lineage (NCBI taxonomy): Eukaryota > Metazoa > Chordata > Mammalia > Artiodactyla > Physeteridae > Kogia > Kogia breviceps. The sequence goes on along the minus strand of NC_081321.1, from coordinate 66,571,747 downwards.
AATTCAGCTATTTAAAGTGTACAGTTCAGTAGTTTTTGGTGTATTCACCACTATCTAATTTTAGAACATTTGGTCACTCCCAAAAGCAACCCCATAGCAATCATGACTTGTTCCTCCTTAACCTCAGTCCCTAGAAATCACTATCTACTTTTTGTCTCTATGGATTTTCCTATTCAATACATTTCATATAAATGGAATCATATATGTGGCCTTTTAATCTAGTTTCACTCACTAACAATGATATTTTCAAGATTAATCTATGCTGTAGCATGTATCAGTACTTTATTCTTTTAGAGAGGAATAGGACTGTAGGACTATACCACACTTTGTTTATCCATTTATCAGCTGATTGACATTTTGGTTGTTTCTACAGTTTGGCTACTATGAATAATGCTGCAATAAGTATTAATAAGCGAGTTTTTGTGTGGACTTGTGTTTTCAATTGTTTTGGGTATGTATATACCTAGGTAGGAGTGGAAATGCTGCATCTTATTGTAACTCTGTGTTTAACATTTTGAGAAAATGTGAAACTGTTTTCCAAAGTGGTTGTAGCATTTTACAGTCCCATCAGCAGTGTATGAAGGTTCGTGTTCCTCCACACCCTAAGCATACTTGGTATTATTTGTCTGTTTTGTTTTAGCCCTCCTAGTGTGTGTGAAGTGGTACTTCATGGTAGTTTTAATTTGCATTTCCCTAATGAATGAATGGTGTTGTGCCTCTTCACATGTATCTTTTTTCTCTTTGGTTTATCTTCATTGGAGATAGGTCTATTAAAATCTTTTGCCCATTTAAAAATTAGATCATTTGTCTTTTTGTCGTTGAGTTGTAAGAGTCTTTTGTATATTCTGGATACAAGTCTCATATCAGATATATGATTTGCAAATGTTCTTCCCTTTTGCAAATATTTTCTTTCACTCTTTGGGTGGTCTTTTTACTTTACTGATGCTGTCTTTTGAAGCCAAAAATTTTGTTTTGATGGATATGAACTTATCTATTTTTTTTTTCTTTTGTTGCTTGTGCTATTGGTGTCATATTTAAGAAACCATTGCCTAATCCAAGATTTACTCTTATGTTTTCTTCTAAGAATTTATATTTTTAGCTATTACATTTAGGTCTCTGATCCCTTTTGAGTTAATTTTCATATATGGTGTGAGGTAGGGGTTCAATTTTATTCTTTTTTTTAAACAAATTTATTTATTTATTTATTTATATTTTTTGGCTGCATTGGGTCTTCATTGCTGCACACGGGCTTTCTCTAATTGCAGCAAGCGGGGACTACCCATCATTGTGGTGTGCAAACTTCTCATTGCAGTGGCTTCTCTTGTTGAGGGGCACAGGCTCTAGGTGCACAGGCTTCAGTAGTTATGGCTCACGGGCTCTAGAGCACAGGCTCAGTAGCACCAGGGAAGTCCCAGTTTTATTCTTTTGCATGTGGATATCCAATTTTCACAGTGTTTTTTTATCAAAAGACTATCCTAATTGTTAATGCCTACAACTAGCATTTCTATTTGCTTGTTATTCGTCTATGAAATATATATATTTAACATAACAGTATAAATAAATATACTGAAAGTACATGTATCAATATAGATAAATTTCATTCTTCTTTGAAAGTATTTTTTTTTTAATGACCCAGACTACAAACTATATGAATGTCTTTACCTATCTTAGCATGTACCTACTTGGCTTAGTGTAAATGTTATTTTCTCTTATCTATGTTTGTTGGCAACTTAGCACCATTCCTGAATCATTCTATTCTGTCTCTTTCCCTTGCCAACAAGATTAAGGCCTAGATTTACCGAGGAAGGTGCTCATGTGAGAAACAAAATGCATTGCTCCTGGTCAACAGTGGGATGTATTTGAGCTTCATTGGATGTTTTTGCAGTAGCCTCTGAGAATTTCTCTGAAAATTATCTGCGTTGGAGCTTCAAGCAACTAGAAACATACATAGTGGATCCCTACATTTCCTGAAACTGCCTGAGTCTCAGAAAGCTAACAGCGAATAGGAAAGTTATGGTAGCTTTACGTTACCTTTACTCTTCCAACATACACAGTGGTTTTCCAAGCTTCCAATTCTTTGTATTATACCTCTTCCTTCTTGGACTATTTAGGGCAATTTTTGTGTTTCTTTTTGAAGTGTAACTGGTATATTTATGTTGAAGGATATGCCACACACATATTTTTAAGTACTATGGAATCAAAATTATACCCACACATTTAAAAGTTTTTCTTTAAAAAAAAAAAAAACCTTAACTATTTATTTATTTTATTTACTTTGGCCGTGTTGGGTCTTCGTTGCTGCACGCGGGCTTTCCCTAGTTGCAGCGAGCGGGGGCTACTGTTTGTTGCAGAGCACAGAGGCTACTCTTCATTGCTGTGCATGGGCTTCTCACTGCGGTGCCTTCTCTTGTTGCAGACCATGGGCTCTAGGTGCACGGGCTTCAATAGTTGTGGCATGCAGGCTCAGTAGTTGTGGTGCCTGGGCTTAGTTGCTCCATGGCATGTGGGATCTTCCCGGACCAGGGATCGAACCCATGTCCCCTGCATTGGCAGGTGGATTCTTAACCACTGCTCCACCAGGGAAGTCCCCTAAAACCTTAATGATTATAAAAGCTTTCCCATGCTGTCATCTTCCTTGCCTTGATACTGCTGAAGCTTCGTCTGGGATATCTACAAAAGAGGGAAAGTTTTCCACTCGTACTCCTTGCTGAAGTCACTGACTTAGTGCCTGTGGCATAATGGGCTCTGCTTTCTATCCCCTGAAAAACCATAGCCCTCTGAATTTTCTTCCTCTTTTCACCAGATGTCTCCTCATGGACAATATGTAGAACCTTCTCTGATTTCTTATGGGAGGACTGAGTCTTTGTGGGAGTGCATGGAGAGTGTCTTAGTTTCTATTTTTCACCTTGGAAAAAGAGTTCCCAGAGTGTTATTTTCTCTTCATTTTGTTTTCAGCCAATTGTCCAGTTCTTTCTTTTATAATACATTCTGGTAATACAACTATATATAACTGAGGTACATAGATAATGGAGATTGATGGAGATGTTGATATCTATAAACACACGAGTAAAGGCTACATTTTCTGAGAACCAACTATGTTCTACGTACTGTATGATGCATATTACATTTTAATATTTTTAATGGATACTATGTTCAAGGCACTATGCTAGGAGTTTATAATCATTATTTTATTAATTCTATGAGGTAGGTACTGTTATCTTTTCCATTTTACTGATGAAAAACCAGATTTTAAAAAGGTTAAATAATATCCCCACAATCATAGAGTTATTATGTAGCAAAACTAGGTTTCAAACCCAGGTCTGTGTGGCCTTGAAGCCCATATATTTTAGATTACTCAATTCTGTGACTTATATGTGTGCATATATTAAAGAAGTTCATACCTTCCTTCTTTATTATTCCAATCCATCCTCCATTACCATGGGGTGCTTGTTTTTTCTTAAGCAACTAATATAGTCACCTCTCGTTCATGAATTTTCAGTGGTTCCGTACAAACTACACTCTTTAGTATGGCTCAAAAGCCATTTGGTGATTTGACCCCTTGAACCTACTGAGTCTTACTTCCCTTTCCTCCTCCAAATTGCATCTTATTCTAACATGTTTTCCCTCTGTGTGAAACACTTACATGACTGGCAAACTCCTAATCATTCTTCAAGTCTTGTCTCCAAGCATCACCTTCTCTGTGCAGGTTCTGTTGATTTGCTTTCTTCAGGGAGACTTGGACAAAACTTCACCTCTACTCTCATTGCTTCTTGCATATTTGTGTGAGCAAAGTATGCCTCTGTAATAGGTTTGTTGTTAAGATTAAGATTATCCATGTAAAAGACTCAACAGAACGCCTAGCACACAGTAAATGCTCATCAAAATGTTAGTTATTGAGGCTTCCCTGGTGGCACAGTGGTTGAGAGTCTGCCTGCCGATGCAGGAGACATGGGTTCGTGCCCCGGTCCTGGAAGATCCCACATGCCGCGGAGCGGCTGGGCCCATGATCCATGGCCGCTGAGCCTGCGCGTCCAGAGCCTGTGCTCTGCAACGGGAGAGGCCACAAAAGTGAGAGGCCGGTGTACTGAAAAAAAAAAAAGTTAGTTATTATATTTGCATTTTTATTACTAAGCATTAGCCAAAAATATAAAATTAGAACATTGCAATTTTATTTAGTTTTTCTTATAGCTTTCCATTTTTTATTGTTCTACCTTTTATATTATAAATTCTTTTACATAGTGTTTGTGTTTCTGAGAAACACAGAGAAAATCCTGGGAATATTCTATGCAGGGCTTGTTGGCTAATAGTTACCTGCTGCTAAGGGTGTCTAGTTGGTTATCAAACCAAATTTGAAAAAGTTCTTAGACCCCTATTTGAAAATAATTTGTTACGATTATGTACCTGTTGGTTTGTATTTAAATAGTGTGATGGGCTGGGAAGATTTGAAGTGAACCAGCTGAGCATCTATGGTCATGGCAGAGACGAAGCATAGTTTCAATTGCTCAGCTCTTTGAAAGGAGGTGGTGCTAGGCCTATTTTCAGGGACAGCTTGATGGAGCCACACAAGCTCCTTGCCTGCTCTGTTGGCTGCCACCATAACATGCTGATAAAGATACCATCACTTGACTGAAAGGAAGAAGAGGATACAACAGGGACTCACAGACTGATAAGATATACCTACTCCTTCGGATAGGGGAGCTCATGCAGTGTGTCCTCAGTGAGAGCCAACAAAAAAGTGGTCTGGGGCTTCCCTGGTGGTGCAGTGGTTGAGAGTCTGCCTGCCGATGCAGGGGACACGGGTTCGTGCCCCAGTCCGGGAAGATCCCACATGCCGCGGAGCGGCTGGGCCCGTGAGCCATGGCCGCTGGGCCTGCGCATCCGGAGCCTGTACTCCGCAACGGGAGAGGCCACAACAGTGAGAGGCCCGCATACCGAAAAAAAAAAAAAAGTGATGTAATGTCCTTAAACTGAAAGTAAGTAAGTATATGTGACTGTGTCATGTCTTTGTCATCCTAAAGCATAAAAGAACTTGACACAGACATGGAGTCAGGTTTACAAGCTGAGTAATAAATCCTTAGGCATTACTAATGCACTATCTTTTTAATCTTTATAACCACAATTCTTAACAATATTTTTGTCCCACATCAGACATTGGAGGAAAGATGCAAGGAGAGATGAGGAAAAAGGGGGGGAGAGGGAGAAATAGAGAAAGGAAGGAGGAAAGAAGGAAGGAAGAAGGAAAGGAAGGAAAGGAGGGAAGGAGGAAAGAAAAAAAATGAAAGGAAAGTTACGGAAAGGAAGCAAAAGGAAGGGATGGTTGGAGGTGACATTTCTCCCTTTTACTGACTACACCGTCCTCTGCTTCATTTTCCTGTTGCCTATACCTCTGGATTGTTTTCTGCTAAAAAGTGTTTTTTCTCCTTATCTTTTAACATTATGCTACCATGCAACAGCCAATTTCTATTGTAACCCTTCTTTTATACTCAGAGCTGTTATGGCAGACATAACTAGAGCTTTCCTGGATAGACAAGAAGAAACTATATCCTCGTAAAGTCAGGAATGCCCATGTGACTTGCTTAGGTCCATTAAATGTGAGCAGCAGTAATGAGTGCCTCTGTCTTCTTTTGGATAGAAGCATTTCTGAATGGAGAGCAAACGTTCATGCTCTCCTTCCCTGCCAAGGCAAATGTGGAAGCATCATGTTGAAAGAGTGACTTTACTTGTAAACTAGCAGATCCTTGTGTCACCATGATACACACAGCTTTCTGGCTAAACCAAGTTCATACATATAACACAAACAGTAAATGTTATTTTAAGCAACTAAGATTTTGGCATTGTTTACTACTGCAACATAACCTTTTATATTTTGAATAATGCAAATATACCTTTTCTTTTTTTTTTTTTTTTCTTTTTTTTTTTTTTTTTTGTGGTACACGGGCCTCTCACTGTTGTGGCCTCTCCCATTGAGGAGCTCAGGCTCCAGACGCGCAGGCTCAGCAGCCATGGCTCACGGGCCCAGCCGCTCCGCGGTATGTGGGATCTTCCCGGACCGGGCACGAACCCGTGTTCCCTGCATCGGCAGGCGGATTCTCAACCACTGCGCCACCAGGGAAGCCCTATACCTTTTCATTATACACATGGATCTGAAACAGACATCAGTCCTCTGAGTCCAATAAAACGTCCCATTATATCAATTTGACCACAGATAAAGGGAACTTCCTAGACATATATTTATTTTTCATAAAGTCGATCAGTTGGTCTACAAGTCATTAGGTACACTGAGTTTCAGCCTGACCTCACAGTATTATTGGTCTGTCTCTCAGTATCTTGGCAGAAATTCTTTATCAACTTCTATACTTGTGAGTGAAAAAGACGGTTGCATGCCCCCATTAAAGCAATAATATAGAAAAATCTCTGGCTTACAATGGATGGTTACCACAAGTAGAATAGCCACTCTTTCTATCTATTTTAACTTTTATCCTGATAAAAGACAGATTCTTATGACTAAAAGAATTTTTTTCCTAGTCCAGCACCCTTCTTACAAATAAGTTTTTTGGTTCATTGTATTCCTAATTACACACAGTTCTAGCCTAGCTCCTAAGATCTGACATAGGCGAGTGTTCCTTTGGTTTCTGTTTCATAGTACTAAAAGTTAGCTGTAGTTACTCACAGATTTTAAGAAATGTATGAGTCTGGGTCATTCTGGTTTCTTTTTTCTTGCTGCAGGAAAATCAATGGTGTGATAGGAGCAGAACTGTTTCATTATTTCCCAGGGATGTGTCTATAGTTCTAAACTAAACACATAAGCCTGACAACAGTAATTACTTTCCTGGAGAGGAAACCCTCAAAAACCTTAGCGTTCTTCATTTATTTATTCATTGAACAAATATTTACTTTATGATGATAGTAGTTCAGGTAGTTTTCCAAGTACTGGGGGCCCTGTCCTCATGGGGATACCAAATAATATACAAAAAACCAGATGAACTGGAAAATATCAGATAGTGATAAGGGCTACCAATAAAATTAAACAGTTATTAGATTAGGCAGTGCCTGGGGTGGGTCAGTTTAGATTGGGTGGTCAGCAAAGACTCCTTACTTAATTAGTGTGATTTAGCACTTATTACTGGGCTCTTCCAGGTGAGTACACACTTGGAAGCAAAACAAAAACAAAAATAGTAGAAGAGAGAAAACTGCCCTCCAAGATATTAGTGAATTGGGGAAGAACTATAACCAAATTGGCTCCAGAGAACCTGTTCAGCTCCTTCTGTTTAACTACTCACACCATCCCCCCTTCCAACAGTCAGGCCTGATCCAAATCTGGTCACATCAGTTTCTATCAGAATAAGATTGGGGTTTTTGAATGTGGTGAATCACACTGCAATCTGACTCTGCCTTTGGCTCTGAGCGATGCCCCAGGCATGGAGACATGTAAAGCCAACTCATTTCAGATCTGAAAATATCATCAATATTATATTCACTAAACATCCTCATTTTTATCACAGTGCTTTTATTGACAGATATGAAAAGGCAAATTATTCTAATCAGAACCAAATTTTTTAAAGGGTCAATGAAAAAAGTTCAAGTGCCTTGGAGTACGAAAGATATTTTGTTCTGTGTTGACAGCAAATGAAACAGTCATTTAGAAAAACTAACAGTGTGTGGATTAAGTGGTCAACAAGACTTAATGCACAGTGGATTTGAGTCTTTCATTGGCATCTAGGAGGGCAATTACTGAGTCTCAGCTCATGGAAGGTTAAAAAGTCTCCCTCTGAACTTTTTGTGCATGCTAATGCAGAGGATGACTCTCCAAAAGCTAGACAATCAGCTGACACCTACAAACTGATGGAAAAAAGGAAAAGGTAGCCACAATTTATTTAGTGCTTTTGGTGGCTACTCATCCCTGGTGCCCTTACATTTCCAGCTGGCATATTTCAGCAGGGCATCAAGCTCTGCCCTTATATACACTCTTCAGTTGTGTTCAGGTCATTCTGCAGCATTTACTGGGACATAGACATGGAGGCTCCATGGCTGTAGTTATAGTTTATCAGTTCAGGAGAGTAGTGTGTATATTCCCATAAGACAAGTAAACACAAACTCCTAAAAGGTTAAAAGTGCATATTTACAGAATCCCTTTCTACAGGCAAATTTAAGAGATGGAGAATTCTGTGCTGTAACCATATTCGAATTATACATGCACAACCTCTTTGATAAAATAAAAAGAATAGAAAAGAAAGGACAAAGAAAGAAAGTAAACAAAGGATTCTATCATCTTGCCTTTGATATTTTTTAAAGCTTTTTATATGGTAAGATCAGCAAAGAAAAGATAATGTCAATACTGGGAGGAGATGAAGGGAAGAACCAAATGCTGGAACACAGGTTCCAGCGTGGCATACCCCCTTAGGCTAGGACATAAATTAATCCATTCCCCAAGGGTTGCCTCCCAAGAGCAGACTGTCTATTAAGGCAAGGCTGAGAGACTGTCTTATTTATTGTGTGGGTTTTTGTTGTTTCTTTTTGTAACTAAAGCATAATGGACTTTTTTTCTCCTATATTTGCATTTGTACCAAGGTTATAAAAGTGATCTGAATTGTATATTAGCCATTTTACATCCTCATGAAATCTCTCAATATGATGCTTTTGAAAGTGAATGATTTATGTGAGGTATGTTTAGAATAGCAAAGTTGTACTGGGAAATGTGAATTGCATTTTTGACATTTATCCATAAATTAATTACTCAAGTATTCATGCATAACAGGAAATTGTTGAATTTTTTAATATGTTAATTATTGACCAAGATCTTATTAATGTTTAGATATACATCATTTTCTTATGTGGAGTATATCTCCAGAAATAAAATATGAGCCTCTAGGGTAATTGAAAAGCCACTACATTTTACAATTATCAGATAAAGTCTAAGGTGATAAATATTGCTTTTAAAACACCAGGGAAACTATAATTTCTAAAAATAAGTTGTAAATTAAGCATGATTTTATTTTGCAGGGCTTTGAAGCTATAAATCAATTTATGCTTGCCTCTCTATTCATTTAACCTATGGTTCCCTCGCTTTCCTATTTCCAAGGAACTCATTCAAGTATCCCAGGAAGTGATAATAATAACCTCTCTGTATCTCATAGCGACTACTATGTAGATAAATGGAATAATATATGTGAGCATGCTTTGGGATACTTGAATGAGTATATATACTGATTTGAAAGAATATATAAATTAAAAAGTGGCTAATATTTATTTTTATTGAGGAACTATAGAATAAACATTTAATAATATTTTTATACTTTAATTCAGATAAAAATTCATAAATATATTCAACATATTTCAATAAAAGAATCAGTGATTTAACACATCCTCTGATTCAGGTGATTCAGAATAAATGCTATTGATTTCCTCTTGACTTTTTTATTTCCGATCACTCTAGTAAGTCCTCATGTGCCAGCACTCACTAGCATTTTTTCTGGTCTGTTGAGCCTAGATTCAGAAACACACCCATATCATCCTATCCTGTGTTACAACTATAAACAGTTAAGTCAGAGGCTATCTAGAGTTAACAAATTATATTCTTCACATTAAATTTTAAAAGCCATTGTGTTATCTTCAATCTTAATTGTGCTATTTTTAATCCACCATTTTACTCATAAATAGAGAAGAGTAATGATGTAAGTTATCAGAAAAAACAGATAATCCATTGATCTTTCCAGCAGAATAAACAGTTGTGTGCAATGGGGACAGTTGTGAGGATCGTAAAAATGTGGCTCTAACTGGGTTGAATTTATCCTTTCTGTGGCTTTAGTATATTATTGAAGGGGAGTCCCAGCTGGTCTCTCCACCCCCCCACCCAGTGAAATTGTGGCTATTCATGGTTTCAGGGTCATCAACAGTCAGGAAAATGAATGCAGATTAATATAGGGAATTGAATTTAATTCTCATTACTCTGGAGAAATAGCAATGGGAATGGATGCTATGCTTGCTTGTCTGATAGATCCTTCTTCTGTGTCCCTAAGGCACCTTGCCTACAGAAATATTTTCACTTGGACAAATAAATAAGCCAGACTATGGCATATATCCTTTAGAAGACCAAAAGCATGGATTGTGCACTTTAACCCTCAGCAGCTAGAGTAGTGGCTGGGATGGAGTGAATGTAGTATAAAATATATGAAGAATGAATAAAAAATATTCATTAGCCATTTTTAGATCTCCATTTGGAAGAATGTTACTCTTTTATTCTGACATCAGATAAAATTAGAAAAAGAGTCTTGGAAAGGAACTTGGGAGAAAGTGATGGAATTCAAATAGTCCTTTAAAACATAGATTGCTTTCTTGGGGAAGGGGAAATACCTTATTAGGCTATTCAGTTACACATATATAAAGCAAGCACTCTGCCTCCTGTTTTTTTTTCTTGAGGGAAACTGGTGCAATTATTTGGACCTTTTAAATCAGAACTCTACTTGTTCTTTCCTTTGCCCACAATGTCTTTCTCTGTTTTTTTTTTTTTTTGCGGTACACGGACCTCCCACTGCTGTGGCCTCTCCCGTTGCGGAGCACAGGCTCCGGACGCGCAGGCTCAGCGGCCATGGCTCACGGGCCCAACCGCTCCGCGGCATGTGGGATCCTCCCGGACCGGGCCACGAACCCGTGTCCGCTGCATCGGCAGGCGGACTCTCAACCACTGCGCCACCAGGGAAGCCCCTCTCTTTCTGTTTTGTTTTGAATATGTTTACGGCAAGATGCCCTGCACTGGCAAAGTATTTGCCTTTGTAAAGATTGTGTATTCTTCTTTGGGAAGTTACTTACGAAATGAAAAGAGCTGAGTCTAGGTCACATAAGATGATGAAATCTGACCTTTAACTAGGAATTAAATGATGGGCCATTTGTAGGGATCTATATATGGCAAACACTGTAAGGCCCCAGGAAAGGCTACTTCTCATCTCTTGCCCTGTGTCTTCAAAACAGAGGCAACTGCTGTTAGTAGGTGTGGAGTTTTATGTGTTGTACTGCTGCTGAAGTTTGAGATAAACTATACTTCCAAGGATAGGGATGATTCGAGTGGTGAAGAGTGGGAAAAGATAGAAGGCAACTAACTTGTTGAATTCATTCTCTTAGGTATACAGTAGAATTTTGCCTAACAAAGTACCATTTCCCAGTCGTACTGAATGTCCATTTTCTTGCTTCCTGTTCCAATTCATAGTTTCAGAGGTACTTTCATGTTGTGCAATAGTTGTGACAGTCACTAATGGAGGCTGAAAAACATTTTACAATATAAAACAATTCATATTTCTCTTATATTTGAATATAGGTCAGTCTATACCTACACTGTCAATATGGTAGCCACTAGCCAAGTTGGCCATTGAACACTTGAAACGAGGCTGTCCCCAAATGCTATAGGTGTAAACACTGGATTTCAAAGAGTTGACAAAATAATGTATTATGTCTTAATAATCTTTTATATTGATTATTTGTTGACATAACATTGTTTTGGGGTATGTTGGTTAAAACATTATTAAAATTAATTTCATCTTTTATTTTTACTTTGTAAATTGTGACAAGTAGAAAATTTGTAATGACATGTGCTCACATTATATTTCTATTGGACAGTGCTGGTCTAGACCTAATATGTGTGAAGTGTAATACCAAACCCTCACAGAGGCACCTAGTAGGACACTAAACTCTAGAAAGCAGAATAGTAGTATTTGCTACAACTACTAGTGTAAAAATGTTTAGTAAGATTTAATAGAAATTTCAAAAAGTGGTTAAAATTTTCTATTTTATTTAGTTAAAAGACTAAAAATAAAATACATTATTAAAATTAGTAATTTCAAGGGTGAGTTCATGAAATAGCCCTAAATGTGTTGCTAAAGAAGAAATAGATATATTCAACAATTATGGCCAAACACCCGGAATAATTATTCATGCTATGGGGAATTCCCTGGTGGTCCAGTGATTAGGACTCTGCGCTATCACTGCCGAGGGCCTGGTTTCAATTCCTGGTTGGGGAACTAAAATCCCACAAGCTGCATAGTGTGGCCAAAAAAAAAAAAATCTGTGCTATGTATTCTACTTTGAACTGCAAAAAAAAAAAAAAAAAAAAAAAGCCTTCAGCTATATCAATATAGTGGAAAATTTTTTTAAGATATTTAGTGGAATAAATACCAAATCCCACCTTATCACCATTCTCAGACTCACTGTGGAAATGTCTACTACATGCTTTTAAAACAAGATACACTAGAAGAGTTAAGGAAAACAACAAGGTTCTCAAATAAAACCTGAATGATGAAACCACACCCTAAACACAAGGAATGCTGAGTAAAGGGAAGTCTTGAAAGTCTTGCTCTGTTTGGGGAGAGATTTGTGGAATTTCTGTATTTCACATGTTATCCAAATATTATACCAAACCATTATCTTGTTAAATAAAGTTAATTAGTCCATGCATTGCCCCAGAAAGCCCAAATTCTTAAGAATTTGTCTTAAGCACAGAATTTTTCTATCTTCTTTGACCAATTCCATAATAGGTCTGAGAATCTCATGGGATGTGTATGAGTATGGAATTGTATTTTTGAAATAGTGTAACATTTTTATACTGTTGTGATGGGAATTTGAGGTTCCAGTGTTCATTAATATTTTTAGAATCTAATTTTATATAGTTGATGCTCAAAATTGTGTGTATATGCTGCACAAAATTAATTGCAGAAAATGTTCATCATGTATTAAAGATCTCCATTTGGCTCGGTATAAATAATTGGATGAAGTATCAAAAATATTAAAACAGTCTTTAAATAACCAACAATAAAATAGCAAACTATGGTCGTTGACAGAAAATGAAATCAATTTTGAATTTGTGCTATCTGCTGTTGTTTGATATGAACTTTTGCTTGACATTGATAATGTTAACAAATACTTAGAAAGGTAAACAAAATTAATTTGGATACTTTAATTTTTGACAGTTTAAAATACACTATTTCAAAATTTAGAGAAAATGATTTTTCTAATTTAAAAAACTTTGTGTAAAATATGCAACAAAACTGAATTTCTAATAAAATGAAGAAATTAAGAAAACTAAAATATTTGCATGACTATTATAAAGGAGAAGATAAGTAGACAAATAATACTGAAACTAATTTCTATAGATACTGTTTCTGGCTGTTATAAATTCAGGGTATGGTCTTGATGGAATAGAGCTGAGCAAACTGAGCAAGGCGTATATCACTACCTTAAATTTTCTTTATAGTATCCTAGCAATGAAACAACTCAAAGAAACATGTATGGTTATAGATGGCGCAGTATGAAATGGGAAAAATCTTGATATAAGTAATATAAAATTATATTAATATAATTAAATTATTTTTGAAATAGTTTCTGTGAAATGTCAATTTTTCAAGTCTTACCCCCATTACAAATGTTTGAACATGAAACTTTATAGACTAATTCCAAGTACTGCATTATAACTTTATAAACAATTCCAGACAAATTTTTCCAAATTGAAGTTTTTAAAGCAAATAAACATTTTAAGCACTGTGATGTTCAGCAAAGGTCTAATGTGGCATTATTGTCAGTAGAATACAAATTATGTGAAAACCTTGATTATAACAATAATGAGTAATTTTGCTGAGGGCTAAAAACTTAAATTATATGAAATAAATATATAATTTGCTTTGCTTTATTACTCATCCAAATACTTTCCTCTTTTCAACAGACTATAACCAAGTATGTGTTGTAATATTTGAATTTGTTCATTTTGGGAATTTTGCTGACCTTCGGTAATAAACATTACCAAAGCCTAATAGATATTTTTCAATGTGTTTATTATGAAGTGATATTTGTCAAAGTAGAAGGGAAGAATATATTTCATTTAATAGCCTGTAGTCGTAATTTATAAGTTTCAAATATTTAGTCTTATTGTATATGGACCTACATTTGTAATGTTTTCCAAGTTCAGACTTGCTCTGAAGGAAGTAGACATTTCTATTTTTACTAATCTTGTGAAGAAGCCAATCAGAGTATCAAAGTATAATTTTCTAAAAGTTAAAAATATAACAAGTCAAAACCATTAGTGAGGGATTAAGCCAAATGCTAAGCTGGTTCAATGGAGTATAAGAAAGAACAAAGTATGTACTACAGAGAGAAAAAAAAAAAAAATGCTGAAGTGACATTGCTAAATTAAATACAAAACTGTTTAATAGACTCCAGGACCATAAAATGTAACCTTCTGGGTGACCTTTTCTATCAGACAGAAATCATTTGTATCTCAAATGGACAAAAATCATTTACAGTTTAACAATCTTCTAAAGGTTAACATTTAACTACATGGAGTGTGGAACTTTGTCAGTAGTAGTTAATCAGACAAAACCGAATCCTCTTAGAGAATTAGATAAGCCTTGAGCAGACCTGTTAAATGGTACTAAAGTATGTCATGGAAAGGACGTGCAGTCATCCTTTTGCATCCTAAGTTTTGGATACTTTTTCTTAGTAAGGGAAAAGAAACAAAAGCTGGGAAATTCAGTCTTGAGAGGGACTTCTTCTCTAACTGGAGCTTGGGCAGTGGGCCAGGACTCTGATGAATAGAGACAGACTCAAAAACATGCCATGTGGTAAGAGGAAATTGGCCCCGGCCATTTAGAGGCAGGTCTGAAACCAGGCCAGGAGGTGCCCTGTGACTGTGACTCTTCAGGGTTGGGCCTGGACTGGTACACTCCAAAAGCAACCTTATTTTGTTGTAATTATAATTTATTGTGTATTTTCAAATCCTTTTTTTTGTCTTCAGCCTTCAGTAAAATCCAGCCAAGTGGTAGCTTCATATTTAGCTGTGTTGTGGGCACTTAAAGAGAGAGTCTCTTTGTTGTTTGGGTGAGGTATTCATATTAGGAATAGAGAAAATGGGGAAGGCCAGTGTTTTTCCTCATGCTGAAGCCAGAACAGTGATAGTAGCAGTGACTCAAGGCAATGTGACCAGAAAGAGAAATTACTCACCATTGAAATTGTTGGTTATACAAAAAGGAGAAGCTATGTTGATCAAATGTGGCCAATACCGGTGGCAAGAGAAGATCAGGCCATATGAAATACCTGGGCAGGTATGTATCAGAAATACTTGGAAGGGGGTCTTGGAAAATATAACTTTTTCCTTTGGACAAATGAAACAGGTTCCAGAGCACCTGTGCTTGTTGAATTGTATTACAGTGATTACAGGTATCAACTCTAGAGTTATATTGCCTGGGTTCAAATCCTAATTCCACCTCTTAATAGCTACATCAAGTTGATATTATCTAGCTTCTTTATGTCTTAGTTTCCTCATCAGTGAAATAGGTATAAAGCATACCTACCACACAGGATTGTTATGAGAACTAGATTAATATCTTTCTATCTGAAAATAGTTAAAATGGTACCCATTATATTATATGTATTTGGGTAATTTTTCTCCTGGAATAAGCTCCATTCTTGCCTTCCTTCATTCACTTTTGAACTGTAGAAGTAGTAGCCTGAAAACTGATATATTTTCCTTTTTAGTTGTGTACAGAATTTTGGAAAGCAAGAGGAAGAGAGATGCCATCTTTCCTTGCCTTTGGAGATGCCTTCAGCAGAAGTAGTAGCAGTAGTGTCACATAGTCTCTTCAGTGGGAGTGTGGCTCCCAGGTTCCCACTCAGCTGCAATAACAGCAGGGACATAGCCTCCATCAGAGTAGAGGCAAGGCTGGGCTTCAGTGCAGGAATGGTGCCAGCTCTGGATCAGTGGATAAAGCACTGTACTCTTTGGTTCACCCAGCTTTTCCAACAATTTTGTAACTAATTCTGCATTAAATCCCTTTACACTTGAAATATCTAGAGAGGTTTCTGTATTTCTGACTGGTGGACACAGCTATTATTGTATCCATTATTATATTATATTATATTATATATATTATTTCCATTATTAATATCAATTATAGTATTAATATCCTCTGGAATATTATCTATGAACCAAAAAGTCTAACAATATAACCTTCTTACCCACCTTTTCGAATCTACTACTCTAGTCCTTTTTTCCACAGACTTCGTCCTTGAACCAGATCATATATAGTGAATGACCAATAGTTATATGAACTGGTGTATCATTTAAATACATCACTGTAGGTTTATATCTATCACGGATCAATGGCATAGTGGGTAGAGAGATTTATTTCATTTGACACCAGTCTAAGAAAGATCATATTATTTTGGAGAATGAACTTTGAACAATTAGAAACAATTAGTAAAATCAATAACGGGAGAGTTCTTATGTCCCATATAAGGCATACTGTGATTAACCTTTAATACTTTATCTTTCTCCATCTCTCTACTGATTACCATGACTTATAACAGTTTTAAGGAGGAAATATATACCACACAAGTAACCTTGTTTCACAGTTGGACTGCCTTGGTAACAGAAACTTTGATCAATGGATTTAGCATCCAAAATTATAAACTCATGGAATATGAGGGCTTAAAACTTGGGAATAATTCATGAAAATGGTCTGGAAAAGACAGAACTGATATAGAGGGAAAGTACCTGGCTCAGCAATGAACTTAAAATGTTCTGAGAGATCAATCTGGCTCATATTTTTCCTTGGTTCTAATTCTTCCTTTTCTTTAAGGGTTTAATTCTGTATTGAAATTGTCATACTCTTTCCTCATTGTCTTCCTCTGTTAGTGTCTGGAGAAGACTACTGTTCAATTTTTCATCTCTTTACTCTGGTTTTTGCTGGCAAACAAGAGACTCCTCATTACACAGTTACACAGTATAGCTGGTCATGAACCATGTTAGCTGGAAAATGTCTTTACTTTGAATGACAGCTTCCTTGGCTAGGTTAATCTGTTTCTTAATAACCTAGAGTTTATAACTATACAACTTGTGACTAAAAGTAAATAAGATTGATATCCAGGTACAATATGTAAACCAGCATCATTGTTACAGTTATACCACTTGAGACATCTGATTAGTGTATACATGAGACTTTCTGGAAGCTGGAAAAATAAAATACAAGGAACTGCTGGAATATAATTTGAAAAATCATTGACTAGAAGACAGTATGGCAAAATAAAAATAACACTGTCTTTGTAACCAGACCACTTGAGCTCAGTCCCTCTTTCACTCTAAGGATGAATTCATATCTTATTTACCTGCCTCTCCCTCTCCCTCTCCTTCTCTTTCTCATACACACATGCCACACAAGCCACACCTACAGCTTATATCAGAAGTCAGGCAGGCCAAATTCAGCCTGTCACCTGTTTTTGTAAATAAAGTTTTATTGGAAAATAGCCACACCCATTTGTTTACATATTGTCTATGTCTGCTTTTTCACATCAAAGGCAGTTTAGTAGTTGTGAGAGATGATACAGTTGCAAAGCCTAAAATATTTACTATTTGCCCCTTTAAAACAGAAAATATTTGCTGATCTCTGGCTTAGATAATAGAAGCTCAAGAAATTTTAGTCCCATTTCTTTAGCTAGAAAAAATATGACAGAACATCTAGTGCCCAGATCTTGGTTTCTAATAAAAGGAACCACGGATCCTTGGAGAAATGTCTGATTCCAGGGCTGAGGCAGGCAATATACAGCATAAGCCTGGAGCATCTTGTAGTGCCAGAAAATAAAGAAATGCAAAAAATAAAAAAACTAAACAAACAAAAATAGGAGTATATCAACAGGACACAGGAGACAAATGAAGGTTCTTCCAGTGCCCAAAGCTGGAACAATTAGAGTAAATAAGTAAACAAATAAATAGATTTTATTGGATTATAGCTCAAAGTCTAAAACAAATCTCCATGAATCCATACTGGTATAAATAACTGATTGAAAAAATAAATAATGGGGGAGGGAGAATAGAAAAATCTCCAGTACAGAAGACTTCCAAATATTTCATGCAGATACTCTGTTCTTGAGAAGGTGAAACATAACTGTCCAATCCTTAAACTAGACTGTGCATGGTGACTTCCTTCAAAGAGTATAGTTCAGGGCTTCCCTGTTGGCACAGAGGTTGAGAGCCCGCCTGCCGATGCAGGGGACACTGGTTTGTGCCCCGGTTCGGGAAGATTCCACATGCCGCGGAGCGTCTGGGCCCGTGAGCCATGGCCGCTGAGCCTGCACATCCAGAGCCTGTGCTCTGCAATGGCAGAGGCCACAACAGTGAGAGGCCCGCATAGAGTGCAGTTCAGAAAAGGGGCAAAAAGAGTAACTCTACAGAGGAGAAACTTGACTAACACTCGTTCAGCCAGATGATCAAAGTCAACATCAACAATGATAAGTCAGGTTGATGGTATGTACTCTTAATATGATATAATGAGAATGATACTTGGCCTCTCTGGTCCTTCTCCACAAAATACATCATATCCCGGTCTAATTATGAGAAAAATATGAGACAAATCCTCGTTGAGGGACATTTTACAAAATACCTGACCAATATGCCTCAAAACTGTCAAGGTCATCAAAAACAAGGAAAACCTGAGAAACTGTCACAGCCCAGAGTAGGCTAAGGAGACATAACTACTAAATGCATTGTGGTTTCCTGGATGGAATTCTGGAACAGAAAAAGGACATTAGGTTAAAAACTAAGGAAATCTTAAACTATAGACTTTAGTTAATGATAATGCTAGGATTTTATTACCACATTAATTATAACAAATATACTAACATAAGCTATTAACAATTGCTTATATTGGAAACTAGGTTTGCGGTATATATGAACTCTGTGTTTATTTTGTAATTCTTCTGTAAATCTAAAACTATTATAAAACAAAATATTAAAATATTTGGTAGAACACTTGAAAAGTTATTATATTTGGATGACCATAAATTACATATTTAGATGCAGAAATTGTTTTACCATATAGATCCAACAAAGCAGAATAAAATGAAGGAGTTCTAAATATGTTTATTCTTTCATGGTAATATACCATACTAAAATGTTTTACTTGAAAATGTTTTCAGCTTTTGCCTATGTAACTAATGGGCTTCAATCCTAAAAATGCTAGAGAAATAAACTATATTTCAAGTGGAAAAGACAAAAATCGCAGGAAATAACAGTCATGCTCTGAAATATAATAAAGTCATTGAGAGATTCTATATAATAGCAGTACAAAAAGGAGAGGACACAGTTAAAGGGTAAAATCTACTGGGGACACATTTAATTCAAGTATTGTATTTTGGAAACTACCCAAAAGCAGTAAGAGAGTTAGCATAACGTCTGGGAAATCAAAGTGAGCAATACAATAGAATGGCAGTTCATTTGTATATTTGGAGGAAAAAAATCAGTATAAAAGAAAGAAAACAAGGTTTTCCTACATATAAAGGAAAAAAAATAGTCTACACCATAAACATATTTCCCAAATAACTATATCCCAGGCAGAAAATGTGTAGCTTATAATGTGCAGCTTGAAATGCAAGGACAATTCTATGGCAAGAATACATCTAAAATTGACAGTTCATTGCAGAGACTGCTGAAGTTTCAATGCTTTAAAAAGTTAAGCAAAGAAATCCAAAGCTGTCATCTGAAGCATTTAAAATCTGTGACAAAATGCTTAGTTATAAAATGATGGTTCTAAGCCAAATTAAGCCACACTGGCAATCTTACTGAAAGAGAAACTGGTATTTCACAAGGGCTGTGTCACATCATGTTGGAATAAGGTATCACTGATACCCTGGGTCTCTGATGCTAAAAGAGAAGTGACAGACCCTGATTAATCCTCAGGAAATATCTTTTTCAATCTATTTGAAGATAAGGAAGCAATCTAATCATTTGGAAGACCTATGATAGTCCCTTCAAAAGACATATTATTAGGAACGTAGTTAACCACAAATCAGTGATTTCAAGAGCTTCCCCCAATATCATAGAAAAAAAAAATTTAGAACCATCCTGCCTTTGCCTAGAAAATAACTTTTTTAAATGGATAGTCCTCAAGCAACTCAAGCAATTTAACTTTATCTATTCATGATGCTAGATCAGAGAATATGTGTTAAATAGAAAATTATTAGTTTTTTGGTACTCTATGCTAATACTTAAATATAGAAAATCTATACAATGTGCTATTATGAACTTAATTGTCAAAATAATTTTCAAAATCTGATTTTATTGATTAACTCCAAATTGAGTATGTAAATTCTACACATGCTTAACTTTGGCCTGATGTCCATAGTTTAAGCTTTTTTTTTTTTTTTTTTTTTTGGTATGCGGGCCTCTCACTGTTGTGCCCTCTCCCATAGCGGGGCACAGGCTCTGGACACAGAGGCTCAGCGGCCATGGCTCACGGGCCCAGCCACTCCGCAGCATGTGGGATCTCCCCAGACCGGGGCATGAACCTGTGTCCCCTGCATCGGCAGGCGGACTCTCAACCACTGTGCCACCAGGGAAGCCCTGAACATTTTTTTAAAAAGCAACTAATATTTCTTTCAATGAAGAGTAAAACACTAAAGGTGAAACAGACAGACTGATTCCTGTGATTGTTTGATAGTTATGCTGTTTAACTTCTTGGTTAGAGGAATTAATTTTGCTTATTCCATTATAGCCTTAGCACAGATCATTATTAACATTCATTTATTTAACAAATATTTACTGATCACAAATTTGCATCAGGCTTTGTGGTAAAATTCAGGGGATACAACTCTAAACAACATCAGAAAAGTCTCTATCCTCATAGAGCTTATAGTCTAAAAAAGAAGACAGATATTAATTAAATAATCATATAAGCAAATATGAAGTTGCTCTTGTAATAATTACTAGGAAGGACAAGTGCGTGGTGCTGTGTGATTTAGTCAGACTTGGAGAAAGCTTCTCTGAGAGTCACACTTGGGCTCAGATGTAGTAAGTAAAAGTTCAGTAGACCAAGAGAAGAAGGAAAATTTCCCAGGTAGAGGGTAGAATGTATGCTACTAACTTATGGTGGGAGATAGTTTGGACCATTGAATAAGCTTTGAAGATCATGGTAAGAATGTTTGCCTTTATTTTAAGAGAGTAGGGAAAGTATTCAAGAGTTTTAACCCAAAGTGACATAACTATTTTTGCATTTTAAAAATGTCATGCAGTCTATTATGTGGAAAAATGGTGAGATGATGCTGGCCTGGATGCAGGTAGATTAGTCAAAGGGTTATTATAGCACTCAGGAGTCAGGTGTTGTTTTGTTTTGTTTTTTTGTGGTACGGGGGCCTCTCACTGTTGTGGCCTCTCCCGTTGCGGAGCACAGGCTCCGGACGTGCAGGCTTAGCGACCATGGCTCATGGGCCCAGCTGCTCCACGGCATGTGGGATCTTCCCAGCCTGGGACACGAACCCGTGTCCCCTGCATTGGCAGATGGACTCTCAACCACTGCGCCACCAGGGAAGCCCAGGAGTCAGTTTTTGAGAAGATGAGCCATGATGTTATCACTGGAAATAGTTAAGGGTAATTGTTTGATATTGCAGCTGCCTGAGGCAGTGATACTACTTGTAGCTAACAAGAGATTGACCAAAAATCTCAAAAAGGAAATGGGGAATGAGATGTTTATTGGGGGATTTGAAAAGGACTGACATATTCCTGAAAATCTAGGAGGCGATGCTCACATGCAGAGCTGTGCATATACCCAGGAATGACCTGAGAATGCCCACCTTTGGCTGATGTTGATGCTCTACCTAGGTAGGAAGTAAAGACTAAGCCAGAGATTCAACTGTGCTGGAGTACTGAAGGCGTACCCTAACACACAAACAAAGGGTCCCAGCAAGACTGAGAGACTTACTGGTTCAGGGCCTTAACGCAAATCTCTGTCTAATCATTAGCTGATCACTAAGTTAACTGAGAAGAGACTTCATTGGCTGGATACAAGAAAGAACACAGAACGAATTAGCCCACGAAAGTCACTCAAACAATTTTGCTGGTGGGTTTGTAAAGTGTTGCAGCCACTTTGGAAAATAGTTTGATAGTTCCTAAAATTGTTAAACATACATATACCATAAGATCCAGAAATTCTACTCCCAGATATATGCCCAAGAGAAATGAAAAGCAATTTCCCACAAAAATTCATACATGAATGTTCATGGCAGCATTACTTATAATAGCAAAATAGTGGGAAAAAACAAATATCCATCAACTGAAGAATAAATTTAAAATATGGTGTATCAATCAATGTGATACACCATATTAACAAATTGAAGGATAAAAACCATATGAAAACCTCAATAGATGCAGAAAAAGCTTTTGACAGAATTCAACACCCATTTATGACAAAAACTCTCCAGAAAGTAGGCATAGAGGGAACTTACCTCAACATAATAAAGGCCATATATGACAAACCCACAGCCAACATCGTTCTCAATGGTAAAAAACTAAAACCATTTCCACTAAGATCAGAACAAGACAAGGTTGCCCACTCTCACCATTATTATTCAACATAGTTTTGGAAGTTTTAGCAACAGCAATCAGAGAAGAAAAAGAAATAAAAGGAATCCAAATCAGAAACAAAGAAGTAAAACTGTCACTGTTTGCAGATGACATGATACTATACATAGAGAATCCTAAAGATGCTACCAGAAAACTACTAGAGCTAATCAATGAATTTGGTAAAGTTGCAGGATACAAAATTAATTCACAGAAATCTCTTGCATTCCTATACACTAATGATGAAAAATCTGAAAGAGAAATTAAGGAAACACTCCCATTTACCATGGCAACAAAAAGAATAAAATACCTAGGAATAAATCTACCTAAGGAGACAAAAAACCTGTATGCAGAAAACTATAAGACACTGTGGAAAGAAATGAAAGATAATATAAACAGATGGAAAAATATACCATGTTCTTGGATTGGAAGAATCAACATTGTGAAAATGACTATACTACCCAAAGCAATGTAGAGATTCACTGCAACTGCTATCAAATTACCAATGGCATTTTTAAAGAACTAGAACAAAAACTCTTAAAATTTGTATGGAGGCACAAAAGACCCCAAATAGCCAAAGTGGTCTTGAGGGCAAATAATGGAGCTGGAGGAATCAGGCTCCCGGACTTCAGACTATACTACAAAGCTACATATCAAGATGATATGGTACTGGCACAAAAACAGAAATATAGATCAATGGAACAGGATAGGAAGCCCAGAGATAAACCTACACACCTATGGTCAGCTAATCTATGACATTGGAGGCAAGGATATACAGTGGAGAAAAGACAGTCTCTTCAATAAGTGGTTCTGGAAGAACTGGACAGCTACATGTAAAAAGAATGAAATTAGAACACTGCCTAACACCATACACAAAAATAAACTCAAAATGGATTAAAGACCTAAATGTAAGGCCAGACACTATAAAACTCTTAGAGGAAAACATAGGCAGAACACGCTATGACATAAATCACAGCAAGATCCTTTTTGACCCACCTCCTAGAGAAATGGAAATAAAAACAAAAGTAAACAAATGGGACCTAATGAAACTTAAAAGCTTTTGCACAGCAAAGGAAACAATAAACAAGAAGAAAAGACAACCCTCAGAATGGGAGAAAATATTTGCCAATGAAGCAACTGACAAAGGATTAATCTCCAAAATATACAAGCAGCTCATGCAGCTCAATATCAAAAAAACAAACAACCCAATTCAAAAATGGGCAGAAGACCTAAATAGAGATTTCTCCAAGGAAGATATACAGATTACCAACAAACACATGAAAAGATGCTCAACACCACTAATCATTAAAGAAATGCAAATCAAAACTACAATGAGGTATCACCTCACACTGGTCAGAATGGCCATCATCAAAAAATCTACATACAATAAATGCTGGAGAGGGTGTGGAGAAAAGGGAACCCTCCTACACTGTTGGTGAGAATGTCAATTGGTACAGCCACTATGGAGAACGGTATGGAGGTTCCTTACAAAACTAAAAATAGAACTATCATGTGACCCAGCAATCCCACTACTGGGCATATATCCTGAGGAAACCATAATTCAAAAAGAGTCATGTAACACAATGTTCATTGCAGCACTATTTACAATAGCTGGGACATGGAAGCAACCTCAGTGTCCATCGACAGATGAATGGATAAAGATGTGGCACATATATACAATGGAATATTACTCAGCCATAAAAAGAAATGAAATTGAGTTATTTGTAGTGAGGTGGATGGACCTAGAGTCTTTCATACAAAGTGAAGTAAGTCAGAAAGAGAAAAATACCGTATGCTAACACTTACATATGGAATCTAAAAAAAAAAAAATGGTTCTGTGAATCTGGGGGTGGGACAGGAATAAAGAAACAGACATAGAAAATGGACTTGAGGACACAGGGAGGGGGAAGGTTAAGGTAGGACAAAGTAAGAGAGTAGCATTGACATGAATACACTACCAAATATAAAATAGATATCTAGTGGGAAGCGGCTGCATGGCACAGGGAGATGAGCTTGGTGCTTTGCAACCACCTAGAGGATTGGGATAAGGAGGGTGGGAGGGAGACACAAGAGGGTAGGGATATGAGGATATGGGGATACGTATGCATATAGCTGATTCACTTTGTTATACAGCAGGAACTAACACAACACTGTAAAGCTATTATACGCCAGTAAAGATGTTAAAAAAATTTATGCAGGAGTGAATTGGTATGTCATAGAGCAGTGGAGTTATGTTATAGGAACACAGCTTTTGAGTGGGATTTGGAACCTAACCCTCATATAAATTGCATTTAATGCCTAAGGTCCTGAGACTGATTCCTGTTCAGTGGGGCCTTGATAGTTACCAACAGTCTGGAAAGATAGATGTAAGCAATCAAGGTCATCTCCATATCTTTTCCAAGAATAGTATGCATGTCCAACTGCTCACATGCAAGATTTAGATTAAAATCCAGTAAACGTTGTTTACTGTGTGCCAGTGACACTTTATCTTGTTAACCTCCTCCTAAGACACAATTTATTTATATTCATTAAGTTTACAGAGGCTGATTTATTAAAACAGAATGGAGTAAATCCTTCAGGCAAACAGAAACGTTTTATAATTCTCATCCATCATTTGTTCTCTACTAGGAATTTTATAGTTGTTATAAAGTCAGGAAGAATAGCAAACACACTTACTGCATGCCAGACACTGTTTCAAACAGTTTACACAGATTATGTCATTTGACTTTCACAACAACCTATTCCATAGGTACCATTTATAATCCAGTTTTACAGATGTGGAAACAGAGCAAGAGACATTGTCATTTAGCCAGGGTCACACAGGTTCTAATCATTGGATCTAGGATTCAAAATCAGCAGGCTGATTTCAAAGCAGGGACTCTTAACGTTGAAGTCATACTCTCACTGAGTATTGAGTGACTCACTCCTGAGGGTTTCAACTTTGTTTTGACTTACGTTTAACACAATACTCCTAAACTTTTAATGCGTTTAAGAATTACTATATAAGGGTATAGACCCCCAAATCAAGTTTTATAGGTGATAGAAGGGGTTTTTCAAGGGCAATCTTTTGCCTTACTAGCTAACTTTAGGATTAACTTCAGGAAGAAGCAATCTCACTGTAATTTGCAAAATCACAGCCAACCTGTGAAGTAAATGCAATGTAAGTAGAAGTCAGTCCTCCCTAACAAGGTGCTGGGATATGCCAATTACAGATAACATCTATTCATTAGGGCTCAGAAGTTTTTAGGTAACACTAGTCTACTTGCCGTATTGCGGGTGGTATATGAAATTTAAGATATAAAATAAATACTTACAAATATATTTTTATTAGCAGTGTTGCCTTTTCAGACAAGTTTTAATCACTCTTCATTTATTTGTTCATTCATTTGTCCCTCTCCTCTTTCCCTTCCTTCTTTCCATCTACTCATTATTCATTCACTACTATACTTTAGGTGTGTGGACAAAATAAAACAAAATGAAACAAAACTCAGACATGGTCTTGTCCATGTTTAGCTTATGCCCTTTAAAAAAATAAGGAGCTTTCACATTTTTCAGTATTGGTTTAACTCTTAGAAACATGCCCAGGGTTGAACAATGGAACTGGATCTTTTGCCTAAAACCATAGAAAAATTTTAAATGCGTTGAATTATGTCTTCATATTAATATATTAGAACTCTAATAGATAACATTCTGGTACAAGATAAGGATTATAAGAATCTCATTTGACTTTGGTAAATGCATTTGTTTGTAATCACAATACTTTCTTTTACTGCTAGATAATAGAAATAATGTGTTTAGCCTAAAAATGTCCACCTGTTATCAAGCTGGGAGGATCAACTGCAATTGTCTATATTCTATTTTTATATGTCTACTTTTAAAATTTTCTTAATAAAAATTCCTGGATTTTAACTTCTAAACTATTCCAACGATACAAATAGAATTAGGCAAATTTGATGCCCAAATGCTGCTGTGTCCAAATGAAAACTTCTAAGTCATGAGTAACACCAGAATATTAATAAATGAAACCTGTAGGAAGTAGAGATTCCAGGCCAGTAAGATGAGGAAGTTCAACCTACATCTCATTCTGGAGGAAACACGGTTACGATCCCTCATTGCAATAAAGTAATGTCCATCTGAAAAGGTCTCGTCTGATGGAGGTGTTGCCAAGTTATATTTAATTCGTTTAAATTTTATAAGGAACTTGTATTTTGTATAACCAGGAAAATGAGTGTATGACTCATGGTCTCTATACAATTAAAAGAAAAAGAAAAATCACCAATAAGCCTGTGAAACAAATATACAGTATAAGCCTTTCTACCATATAATGCACTCAGGTTTGTAAAAATTAAAAGACAATTTTCAGTGATTTTTAAAAATCAAAATAGGCCTTTTCTGTCAAAAACACTTGTGGGGTAAGCAAGATAATGATAACTATATATATATATATATAGTGACCAAAGCTTACAAATTTGGTTTGAGTGTTTGTTTCACTAAATTATGTGATAAAATTTGTAACTTAATGAAAAGTTGTTTTCCAGAGCTCTCTTTGAAAAGTGAAGACACAAAAGAAAAGTAAGTTTTGTTTATTCCTCTTTAAAAAGGATTTTTGCATTTAATAAGATGACAGCTTACAGTCCACAAAATGTTTTATATTTCTTTATGCTAATTTCAGTTCCCTCAGGATTTGTGTAAATGCGTTCCAAATTTAGCAATGGAATGTCTCAAAAAATAAAAATTTGGAAGGGCAATATTAATATTGGTAAAAGGGGTGAACATAAAAGCAAACAAAGAAGTGGAAAATTTGAAGAGTGAGAAGGAGTATAAAATAATACTTAAGAAGACAAGAAGCAAAATGCAGGCATTCTTTAATTTACACAAACATTAACTTTCTAAATTAACAAAGTAGTGAAAAAACACTGATAATAAAGTCTCAGATTTAAAGAGAATTTCTACCTGGAGCTGGTGATAACTAGGCAGTAGTATCCTTGACACATTATTTTACTATAACGCAGATCTAAATCACATTGTGAAGATGAGGACTCAGAGAACATGAAAGCCAAATTATTTTTTTATTATTTATTTTTTTTTTATTTTTATTTTTTGCGGTACGCGGGCCTCTCACTGCTGTGGCCTCTCCCGTTGCGGAGCACAGGCTTCCGGACGCGCAGGCTCAGCGGCCATGGCTCACGGGCCCAGCCGCTCCGCGGCACGTGGGATCCTCCCGGACCGGGGCACGAACCCGTGTCCCCCGCATCGGCAGGCGGACTCCCAACCACTGCGCCACCAGCGAAGCCCAAAGCCAAGTTATTGAAGCAGCATATTTGAAGTCAGAGGTTCTTTGCTTACATAGAAAATACTAGTCATTGAGTAGGTGGATCCCAAAGAAAACCACTAAAAAAGAAAAATGACCTGTTGGATGATAATTAAAATTACCTGCAGGCTTAGCATCAATGGTGTACTGCAATCCTTAGCATGCCGGGGAGACATAGTAAAATATCTCTTTCCTCACAAAATCTATTTTTCAATCAGATTACTTGGTCATATTTTCCGAGGAACTATATTTCCAACTCTATATTGAAAACGGATAGATGAATGGCATTTTCTTTATTTTTAAAATGCCTTGAAAGTCAACTTCACGGACCGTATCTCTTCAATAACCTAAGGAGTCAAGGGAGGAAAACATTCAGACATGGGATATAAATAATAAGTGAAGAAAATACAAGTATAGAGATGAAGGAAAATTGAAGGGCAGAAGTATAAATGCTGCAATTTAACCTACACTTTTTCTCCTGAATGATGTTGAATGCAACAATTAACCTGGCTCTAACCTCTACCCACACCTCCCATTGACTCAGTGGGAACTCTTCACAGAGCTGCAATTATGAGCTGCACATAACACAGAATTGTTAACTTGCTCATTTACCATCTCTCCTATTTCCTAAATATATCATCTCATCTCCTACTATGAAAGTTCCACTGATATCAGATGCAGATACTTTATGTCTCAAGAGCTATAATATTTATATATATCTCATATGAAAATGAAAGATTAAAAATCTCATATCTATGGTTAAAATATGTCTTTCACACATGTGAATCTCTGTTTTATATGACCACTAGTCTGAATAAAAATGCCAATCACTATGTACTAACACATTATGATGCTGAAAATCTAGGGTGGGAATTTTGTCCGCATGAAGACTTGGGGTAAGGAGAGGAAGATACCTCCCTCCTGATAATACAATTTCTACAGGCTCAGTAACATGTTCCATTGTTTTCTTCAGGCTTTGTCTTAATTTTAAAACTGATGTTAATATTAATTAGAATTGACATAAATGACCCGGTATAGGCACCACCATGTAAATCTTTATACCCACTCTCTGTCCTCATCTGGTTCATTTTCCTGAAAACATTTCAACTGAATGAATGTATTATTATCATTATTTCAAAGCTTACCTTGGAATGAAGAAGTTTTCTCAATAATTCCCTAAAACGTCTCCTAATGAATATCTTATTTTCTATGTAATAGCAGTATTTTCATTATATCCTCTCCATAACAAAATCTCTCACTTTTTTCCCTGTTACTTCATTGTTCTTTCCATACTACCTGGAGTATAAGGTAAGCCACTACAGTTAGTAGGAGTGCACAAAAGAGCAAAGAGTTTGGGGGGATATATACAGTGACGTTTTAGGGAAGATGTGAGGTGCTAAGAAATCTTGAGTCCTCAGAATTTCAAACTTTGGCCACTGCTTACTTTTCCTTTGTATACTAGAGATACTTCCGTAGCCAGAGTCAAAAGCCTTCAAAAGAGTAATGTTGTTTCATATCTTCCATGATGAACAATGAAGAAAATGTCATTGAGTGCTATCCAACCAATCAACCAAGCTATAGTTTGGTGTGAAGGCCTGTCTGTGTGACCTCAGATTGGGTCTTTTCTCTTCATATGTGACTAGAACATCACCAGTTGATATGGATAATTTTGACTTTCTGCTACTCTATTTAGAATTTGTAATCATTTTTCTATGATAAATTTTAATATACTATTTCAAGAAGAACCCCCTCACTCTCCTGCTCAAAAACTTTAATGGCCTTCTGAATACATTCTAGACTTTTCTGAGTGACTTCCAAAGCCCCCTATGGTACCTGCCATTCCCCTTCCCTACCAGCTTCTTTCTAATCTTAATATTTTGCTACTTCCTTCACATCTTCCATGTTTCAGTCAAGTTTAACTGTTTCAGTAATAACATACATGCCATTGCTTCCTGAGGCATACATTTACACATTCTGTTCAGTTCAATTGAAATGTTTATTCAGTTCTACCTCCACCTAAAAAATCCTTCTGTTTTTAAAGACCCAGCATAAATGACATGTCTTTCATGATGCCTACCATGTTCCATGTAATCCTTTGTTCATATATTTTAATGTTGTGGCATTTACCAAGCCCTACCTTATTCTGGAGATAATTATGACAGCTATATGTTACTGTAGGGCAGGGGTCACATTTTATCTATCCTTTTCTTGTAAATTTACATAGAATATAGTAGAGCAAATATCTTGTACATATTAAGCAATCAATAAGTATAGTGAACTAATTTTTCATTGTAAAATGCAGTTAAAGTGAAGTTTACCTTCTAGGAAAAATGATTATTTTACTCATTCTTTTATTCACTAGTGTTTATTGAGCATTGGTTTTATACCAAGCAATGAATATACAGTGGCAAACCAAACATTGTCTCTCTGCTCATGAAATTTACAATCTAGTGTTATAGTGTAGTATAACAAGCACTGAACTGATTGTCACTTGGCTTTCAGTCTGAGCCCTGTTCCTCACTAGCTAGGAAAAGTTGGGCAGATGATTTAATCTCTCTGGATCTCATTTTCCACTATTGGTCAGATCTGATGTTCTTTAACATCCTTAATGGCTCAAAAATATCATTATATTTTATTTTGACTCTGGAGGAATACATTTGGGTGGATGCAACTTGTTCAATAGTATATATGTCAATATCAATGCTGTCCTTTTTTTAGAATTAAGTTACTTTCTCTCTGTTCGGACCAAATACAGTAACAGCATGTGTGGGTATTTACTAAGTAATATCAAAGAGTCATGAAAAATAGTAATCAGCTTCAAACAAATATTTTAGTAGGCCTAATATAATTTACTAAATGTTAGTAATAAATGTAGGACTGGTATGTATTGCTTTAGACAAATGATGACCGTATTGAAAAATTCTGGCCAGGAAGTTCCCCAGAGTAATGAGTGTTCCTTCCATTTATGTTCACTCAATCAGGCAGTAATGATGGAAAAGATAACTTTCCCAAATCAGTTCTGTGCTTAAGAAAGAACTGAGGATACTAAAGAATGGCTAGTATTTAAACATGCTCAAGTCTCTCCTTAAACACACCATTAACGTTCCATTTTGGAGAAGTCATTTCTGAACCCCTAAACATTGATTTAGGTTATAGATTCTCACTGTACCATGTACTTCCCTTAATAGCATTTGTAACTATTTGAATTGAGAAGCAATTCCACAGATACCAATAATTCCAGTAGAGTATCAGTGGTCTTGATTACTGCTTTATCTTCAGTGCACAGGGCTTGGTGCATAGCAGCCACTTGACATGAAACTATATAATGAATGAATGAATGTATTTTCTTTCTCTCTCTATCTCTCTCTAACACACACACACACACACACACACACACACACACACACACACACACTTCTGAAGCAAATAGCTTTCATCACTACTGGTAATAAAATTTGCTCTTAAGCTTTAAAAAAAAATTACCACTAAGTTGATTTTTTAAATAATTGAGGAGTGGAACAGGAAAGAGTAGTGGAGGGAAAGAAAGAGAAGAGCTCATGCTGGTGATCACTGTCTTCTAAAAATTGCTGAATACACAAAGCCACCCATTCTCCTCCTAGGAGGCCTTCACCTGTCTTCTCCAGGGATCAGGAAAAGCAAGAACCTTAGACGCTGCCACTGCCTCTTAACTGTACTGAAAAACATTATCCCTTGCATTAAAACTATATATCCATCTTCTTTAATATCTCTATTACAGAATTGTGATAATGTATGTCAACAATTCGTGTGCAGAGTTGAAAACTGACTTCAATATGGAAATTCAAAAATGAATATTTGTGTGTCCATGCACACACACACACACACACACACACACTCACTCTCTCTCTCTCTCTCTCTATCTCTCTCTCTCTCTCTCAAAGTAGACACCAAATAGAAATTTTTAAAAAACACTAGTAGTCTTTTGGGATAGTGACAATTTTCATGACCTTTTGTAAATACAAATTTGACACAGAGTGTAGTTGCAATAAAGATAAGACCAGTAGAGAGCACTACATGCATTAACATTTAAATATTCTTTTTTTTTTTTTTTTTTTTTTTTTTTTTTTTGCGGTACGCGGGCCTCTCACTGTTGTGGCCTCTCCCGTTGCGGAGCACAGGCTCTGGACGCGCAGGCTCAGTGGCCATGGCTCACGGGCCCAGCTGCTCCGCGGCATGTGGGATCTTCCCGGACCGGGGCACGAACCCCTTTCCCCTGCATCGGCAGGCGGACTCTGAACCACTGCGCCACCAGGGAAGCCCTGAATATTCCTTTGAATACTAACTAGTAACAACATTTAATGAAAAAATAGTATTTCTCACTTTAAATTTTACTTAGAGTTTTCTCTAGTGAATCAATGTGTTACTTTATTTGAAAAAACAAGGCACTTAAACATCTTCTTGTGTTTTCATTGTGTTCCTATCTCATTTGGTAGAAATAAAACCTTCAATAAAACAAATATCCAAAAGTGGATTTTTTTAGGCTCTTAATTTTTAACTTGCTTTAGACACTGTTAGCTTCTCAGTTGAAAATTGTGGTGATCATCATTGATTTACTGGATTGCTGGATGGTACTTCATACCACATATATGGCAAATCGTTTTTTTCAATCACTTTGGCATTTTAGGTTCAATTAAATATGACAGTTCTATAGAAAAGAGGTATCAATTCTCATGGGATAGGATGCCTACATTCTACATTCTACATGGGATAGAATTCCTACAATGAAGCAGGAATAAAATGGCTGCAGGTATGATAATCTGAGAGCATTATCATTGAAAAGGGCCACATTAGTCCTGGGTTATATGGAAGTACACAGTTCTAACCGAGTGGAATTTATGCTCGTAAAGATGATATAAACAAGAAAGATTTTCCTTCTTAATGCTGTTTGAGATAGCAAAAACCTAGAAACAACCTGAAAGTTCATCTATAAGAGAAGATTTCAGTGGAATTTTTTGAAGTAGTTAAGAGAGATTTTACATATATAATGTATTGATATGAAAATATCACTAGATAAAATAATCAAGGTGTAAAATATGGTGTATAAGGCTATTTGAGTTTTTAAAAAGATATGTGAACACACATGTATGTGTGTAGACACATATATATGTGTCTGCACATATAATTTCTAAAAGAAGACACGAAAATCCCTGTTAACATTGGTTACTTGTGGTAAGATTTTGTAATACCTATCAAGAATTGTTTTCCATGTGCACTGTCTTACACTTAACATTTCAAAACGAAATTCCTCATTAAAAAGAAAATATATTAACTACATAAAAGACTTAATAGTTTACTTGCTTGTCCTAGGTTTAAAATGGCAGAGATTTGCTTACTCTCTCCATTTATTTGCAATTGCTTTGATTTGGGGTCTAGACAAAAATATTTGTTTGGCTTGATTTGCCACTACTGATCTATGCAAAATTCGAGGTGACAGGAACCTGATCATATTTAGAGTTAAAACATTTTTCATTTGCCATATTTTTTTAAAATTTTTATTCTAGTTAAATCCTCAAGAAGCCAAAATAAAGTCATAATTGTATTTATTATTCAAGTAAATGCTTTGAGCAAGAAGTAAAATTAAGAAATCACTGAGGGCTTCCCTGGTGGCGCAGTGGTTGAGAATCCGCCTGCCAATGCAGGGGATACGGGTTCGTGCCCCGGTCCGGGAAGATCCCACATGCCGCGGAGCGGCTGGGCCCGTGAGCCATGGCCGCTGGGCCTGCGCATCCGGAGCCTGTGCCCCGCAACGGGAGAGGCCACAACAGTGAGAGGCCCGCATACCACAAAAAAAAAAAAAAAAAAAAAAAAAAAAAAAAAAAAGAAATCACTGAAAGAGGAATTTTCTCAGAGACACTGTATTTCAAGACAGTGTCTTGCATAGCTGTGGACTTGGGGAATAGCACAATAAGATTATAACCATCAAAAAGATCCACCTACACGAGCAAGGGTATAAGAATTCATCGAGGACCAGAAAAGCAGGGAAGGCAGAGAAGCAGAGAATGAGGCACTTAGTTTAAGAAAAACATAATTTGACCCCACTGAGAAGTTTTAGGAAAAAGATATTACACTTTATCCTTCAGGTTGAGCCTAAGAAAGATCACATTTAACTGCAAACCGATTAAAATTGTAGTGGGGGGGGCTTCCCTGGTGGCGCAGTGGTTGAGAGTCTGCCTGCTGATGAAAAAAAAAAAAAATTGTAGTGATTTTTGCTTTAATTTAGAGAATTGGAGGATAAAAATAAGAGTTTATAACTCTCTCCTGAATGTGCTGTCTATGCTAATGTTGCATTTTGCTCTCAAACTTGCTAATTACTGGCAGTATGGCCCTCAGCACACCTACAGTAAATTCTTTTACTGCCTCAATTACTGTATTGTGTCACAATCTGGGAAGAATTTGAAGATGGCTTTTTCATCTGTTTCTTCCTAATATTCCTAATTAATTCCATTGTTCCAGAATTCGAGAGAAGTAAGTTGGGCAGGATTAAGAAAAAAAATGAAAGTCAGGAACTGAGGTGCTTTTCAAGAGAAAGCCATTTAAACCATATTTTATTTTATTTTATTTATTTTTTTTTTTTTGCGGTATGCGGGCCTCTCACTGCTGTGGCCTCTCCCGTTGCGGAGCACAGGCTCCGGACGCACAGGCCCAGCGGCCATGGCTCACGGGCTTAGTTGCTCCGCGGCATGTGGGATCCTCCCGGACCAGGGCACGAACCCGTGTCTCCCGCATCGGCAGGCGGATTCCCAACCACTGCGCCACCAGGGAAGCCCAAAACCATATTTTAAATAAAGCTAAAGTTTGAAACAAACAAATAAGCCTTGAACATCCTTAGTGTCCTTTTTAAGGATCTAGGCAATAGAGTTCTCTCATCACCATGGTAAGATTCTCTAGTAACATAGGCACCCAGTTATGATAATCTTGTCCCTCCTTTTCTTTAGTTCTCATGAAATCCCATAGAAGATCTGGTCCACTTGGTTAGCAATCTTTTGATTCAAAATTGCAAAGAGTAGCTTTCTCCTCAAAGGTGTGACATTTTATTATCCGCATACAGGAAAGAAAATATCTCCAAGTCTCCTCTAAAAGTGAATGTAGGGACTTCCCTGGTGATGCAGTGGTTAAGAATCTGCCTGGCAATGCAGGGGACACGGGTTTGAGCCCCGGTCCGGGAAGATCCCACATGCCGTGGAGCAACTAAGCCCATGTGCCACAACTAGTGAGCCTACGTGCTACAACTACGGATGCCCGTGCACCTAGAGCCCGTGCTCTGCAACAAGAGAAGCCACTGCAATGAGAAGCCCTCGCACCACAACGAAGAGTAGCCCCCGCTCGCCACATCTTGAGAAAGCCCGCACGCAGCAGCAAAGACCCAACACAGCCAAAAATAAATAAAATAAAAAATTTATTTTAAAAAATA
Source organism: Kogia breviceps (assembly GCF_026419965.1). Taxonomy (NCBI): domain Eukaryota; kingdom Metazoa; phylum Chordata; class Mammalia; order Artiodactyla; family Physeteridae; genus Kogia; species Kogia breviceps. The sequence continues at coordinate 66,536,626 of NC_081321.1, read as the reverse complement.
AATAAAAAATAAAAATAAAAGAAATAAACACATTTCTTTAAAAATAAAATTAAAGTGAATGTAAACTGCCTCCAGGAAGCATTCAAAGAATCCAGATTTTTTTTTTATTATGTATGCCTTTAACATATACAAATTTATACTATCACTTATTCTTGTTGATACATCATTGTGTAATTCATACTATGCCTTTCTATTGATGCTTCTCTTTCCTTTCCAAGTATTTTGTAATTCCTCAGAAATAACATGAACGTCTCCTATTTCTTCTAACTCCATCCCAGTCCCAGCATCCTAGTCAGTGCTCCATCAAATACAGGGTAGACATGTTATTTTAAAAAATTTTTGTATCAAACACAATGTGACTTATTTTCTGATCATTCTAATGTAGCCTGCTCCCTGCTGCATGTTTCATTACAACTTTCTATTGTATTTTCCTTGTGGACTTCGTGGTATGATGGCAAATGTTTAACAACTAGCTTTCCTGAGGAAAACACAAAGCTTCCATATGTAGTATTTGCCAATATCCATGGTGTAAACATTCCCACCATGGCCAGTCTAAAGATACCAATGTGATGTCACTAAAAGTGACGTTGGGGCAAGATGCACATAACTGGGTCTCACATAACAGTGTGAACAGGCTTCAGCATATCACTGTTTGTGGTTCTTACTACTACCTAAGATGATCTGATTTATTGTTTATTTGTGTTTTATCTGTTTCCCTTCATAAAATCTAAGCTCCATAAGGAAAGTCACTCCCTCCATGTTTACCACTGAACATAGAGCAGTGTCTGGCATATACAGTAGCAGGTGCATCATAAAGATTTGTTGGATAAAAGCATAATTGTAGACTCAAAATTGAGTATATTAAACAATTTTAAGATGTGATGGTAATAAAAATATTTTTTTAAATGTGATGGTAATAAAAATATTTTTTAAAAACCATTAAAGGTTGTGGGTTCTAAAAGTTCAGAAATATCTCCTGAGTAGATGAGAGAAAGAGATGAGTCCCGTATCACTTTCTTTTTTTTTCCTCTCCCATTGCGGAGCACAGGCTCCGGATGTGCAGGCTCAGTGGCCATGGCTCACGGGCCCAGCTGCTCCGCGGCATGTGGGATCTTCCCGGACCGGGGCACGAACCCATGTCCCCTGCATCGGCAGGCGGACTCTCAACCACTGCACCACCAGGGAAGCCCCAGTATCACTTTTAAAAATCATTTTATCTTGCCTCTCTTGCATATATCAGGCTTTCCCAATGGTGTAACTATGAGGTTGGGATGCATAAAGAAAAAAGGAAAATTGTAAGCTTTGAATTTAAATTTCATTGTAAAAGATAAATCATAACTTCTAACTGTGAAAATAGAAAAATGTTCATTTCAAAATGAAACAAAAACATGATTTTATATTCTATGAATTAAATAGGCATAAATAAAATATACAATTACCAGAAAGACTTTGCACGTATTACATGTGCTATTGGCTATGGCAGAATCAGAGCAAACATTAATTATTATATTTCCCTGGTGGCGCAGTGGTTCAGAATCTGCCTGCCAATGTAGGGAACACAGGTTGGAGCCCTGGTCTGGGAAGATCCCACATGCCGCGGAGCAGCTAAGCCCATGCGCCACAATGACTAAGCCTGTGCTCTAGAGCCTGCGAGCCCGCGTGCTGCAGCTATTGAAGCCCATGCGCCTAAAGCCCGTGCTCCGCAACAAGAGAAGCCACCACATTGAGAAGCCCACATACTGCAACAAAGAGTAGCCCCTGCTCAGTGCAACCAGAGAAAACCCGTGCACAGAACGAAGACGCAACACAGCCAAAAATAAGTAAATTAAAATAAATAAGTTTTAAAAATTTTTTGAAAGAAATGAAAAAGAATTAAAATCAACATTTTATACTTTTACTTCATCTTCAATTTTCTAACATCCAACACTGAATTAGTAACTCTTTATTTCATTCTGATGTTAGTAGTTTTTAATGAAGATGCTACAACACAATTTTTTTTCTTAGCCTGGATAGTCTGTACATTTCATTGTATGATGGGCACAAAGCTATTCATGAAAAGTTCATTACATTTCTGTTAATTACATTATCTTTCACAACCTGACTCTCAATGGCCCTGTTTAGGCTTGTTTATCTTATGCTCCAAATTGAACTGCCTATTTTGCCCAAACGCACCATGTCTACTCTCCCATCCCTGGCTTTTCTCTCCCGCTTCTCAGAATGCCCTTTTCCCTTATCTCTGTCTTTTGTAATCCTGACATTATTCTAGACTCAATTCAGTCCTCAAATTATTCATTCTCTGCACAGCACATAGTCACTAATTGATCTCTTTCTTATTTGTTTCTTTGTTTATTGTTTTTCTCTCCCGTATAAGCCAAGTGAGAACAGGGCCTTTTCTTGTTCACTGCAATATCCCAGTGCCTAGAACAGAGTCTGGGATATAGTAACTACAGTATTTATTGACTGAACAGACAGATAAGTAGTTATTAAAACAAGTCTAAGATTCAGATATTTTACCGTGAACATACTTGCCACTCAGTTTAACAAAGCTCTAAGGAGAGAATAATATAATAAGATTCCCTATGATTATTCAAAAAAAGAAACAAACCTTTATATTACAAAGTATAGGTTGGCACTTCATCTTAATCTAGTGCTATTTTGACAAAGCTGTGAGAATTAAAGAAGATAACGTGATATCGTGACTCAGTCAAAAATAATTTCTAACACCCAAGGCTGAAAGAATTTCAGTTCGTAGGTGCTATTTTCCTCATATGAAACTGTGCTTATTATACTCCATTTATAATCGAACTAAACACATTTTCTTGGTATGCTAATGCTTTATTCAAACCTTCTCTTGATTTTGTCATTTAATTCACAAAGATTCAATTAAGTGAAACAGACCTTAACGTAACTTTGAATGAATTTTTTAACAAGAAGAGACTTTATATTCAAAAGAGGTAGTCATTTTAATATTAACCTGTATTTATATAAAATGGAACCAGTGTCATAGTTCTTTCCTCCTTTGACCTAAATTTCCTCCATGCATTTATCTCTGAGTATATCTCAAGCATAACAAAAAAGAGAAAGGATACACACACACACACACACACACTCATATATGGAACTCTGAAATAAAAGGCTGAAATCACTAAATCTTGAATAATGCAAGGTGAAATGTGTTTCTCAGTGGAAAGCACAGGGCCTCTTGAATACAGGTGCTACTTTTTTTTTTTTAAGACATTTACTTTTTTCAAAAAATTTATCTTATATATTTTTTGGCTGCATTGGGTCTTTGCTGCTGCGCGCAGGCTTTCTCTAGTTGCAGCGAGCGGGGGCTACTCTTCGTTGCGGTGCGTGGACTTCTCATTGTGGTGGCTCCTCTTGTTGCGGAGCACCGGCTCTAGGTGCGCGGGCTTCAGTAGTTGTGGCTCGCAGGTTCTAGAGTGCAGGCTCAGTAGTTGTAGTGCACCGGCTTAGTTGCTCCACGGCATGTGCTATTGCCTGTGGCAGAATCAGAGCAAACATTAATCTTCCCGGGCCAGGGCTCGAAACTGTGTCCCCTGCACTGGCAGGCAGATTCTTAACCACTGTGCCACCAGGGAAGCCCCAGGTGCTACTATTTTTGTTTGTTTGTTTGTTTGTTTTTAAGCGGTACGAGAGCCTCTCACTGTTGTGGCCTCTCCCGTTGCGGAGCACAGGCTCCGGACGCGCAGGCTCAGCGGCCGTGGCTCAAGGGCCCAGCCACTCCGCAGCATGTGGGATCTTCCCGGACCGGGGCACGAACCCGTATCCCCTGCATCAGCAGGCGGACTCTCAACCACTGCGCCACCAGGGAAGCCCAGGTGCTACTATTTTTAAGCAAGTTGCTTAACCTCTCTGAGTCTCAGTTTACTTATCTATAAAATGGGATAATAATACCTAATCCTCTGGGCTGAAAAGATAAGGAGAAACCAACCTAGCTCCAAGCCTGGCATATATATGAAGTGTTCAATAAGTATTTCTGAATTAATGAATTTCATTGAAAATAAAGGTGCCACAGAGGTAAATTACTATATATCATTTAATGAAAAATTGCACTGATTGTGTAACCAAATAGCTAAAAGTATAATCACAGGTGTTTTTAACAATTCCCTGATTAATACACAATCAGCAAGGCAACACACATGTGAATGGATCAAGTATATTGACCTTGATGAAACACTGTGTTTGGTACAGGAGTGGTCCAGGCAGTTACTCAAGAGACTTAAGCATGGTCATAGCTACCAAAGCAATACAATAGATTAAGGATATTTTCTTATGTTTCTGCATGTCTCAATTAGAAATTCACAAGTGTTATTAGAGACAGTAGTTACTTATTCATCCTTCATAAAAAACAAAATCTAACATAATGAATTGTTTATTCATTTTTTACACCTGTGCAGACATAAGCTAAAGGCATTGAACTTGCCACTATTAGAAATAATAACTAATGAATATATGGTGATTTGTGCTTTCTCGTCCTGTCTTTTTCAATCCATACAAAAACCCTACAGAGTCAATATGGAGGGAGAATGGTAGAGTAAATTTTCAATTAGGGAGCTCAAAGCATAAGTCCAGAAAAATTCTATTAAATGTTTGGTGCTGAGGCTACATCAGGAAGCAAAAAGACAAAAAAGCCTACCTTCATGGACTTCACAATCTGGGATTTGTATTGACATCATGGCTTTTAGATTTATGAATCAAGGCACTAAAGTACATATTCACAATACAGGACGTTGTTAAGAACTACATTAGTGGCCAAGGGATTTGTATGTTCTTTTTGTCCTCAGTTATTGAATGAGGTTTGATATTTTGTGCAAAGCCTTGGAACATACTCAGTTGTTATTGTCCACAATTCAACTTCTGTCTGTTGTTCAATTTAGGGGAGATGAATAATGATAATCCACCAGAATTGTTGCTTCTTCCTGTCTCCCACAGCACTTCCTTTCTACGGTGCTTAGAGCACTTACTGCTCTTATTCTTGCTCAGAGCTTGCTCATATTCTCACAGCCAGCTCATTATTTGTCTCCCAACCTGTACTGAGCACTGTCTAGAAAAAGGGCCACATCTCATTAATCTTTGCATGGCTAGCACCTAGCAGAGTGTTGCCATACAGTTCAGGTGGGATGTATGTTTGTTGTATGAATATATTTGTATATACTTTACTGTTTTCAAAGCACATACATGTACATGATCTCATCAGACCCTCACAAAACTCAGTGAGATTGCAGGGAAGAATGAGTTCCCTCATTTTACAGAACCTCAGTGAGATTGAAGATTACAAATGCCCTTGTGTGACAGATGAAGAAACTGGGAATCAGTGAGAGATTTGATTTCTGAAAAGGACATAACTAAGACTTGAATTTCCAGATCAGTGTTCTGTCTAAACACTAAATGAAAATATAGGCATACTGAACTATTATCTTCCGTATGTCTTTAAGGTCTGTTAGGTGTTTGGCCAATCATTTATGACTTTCTCAAATCACTGGTGAATTCTTGTTTGTTAGCTTTTTTTCAAATGGAAACCATGAGATGGGAGAGTTTTCAGAAACTATCCATATTGTAATCAGAAGACAATGACGTAGATTATATGCAAATATTTTGCTGTAAAACTGTGTCTGTCTTCAGGAGTATATTGCTAGCCAAAACAATTCTGCTCTGTCATAGGGAAGGTGATGGAGGCAGCTTTGTCATTTCCAGTCCTGAACCCATAGTCATACCCTTCTGCTTACACAAGATTTCTATATGCCTCTTAATTTCTTGATCAAAAAAATGAGAGTCCCTACAGTGGCAAGATAGTGAAAGCAGTCTTGGGGTGAAGGGGTCACAGCTAATAGTTGAAGGTTCTAGTAACTGAACTTTGATCAACTGACTCTAAAGTCACCCTTTTAAAAACATCATCTCCCATTAGATTACAGGCTACTGGAAGGCAGGGACTGTATGTATTGAATCCCCAAGTCAGGCCATGGCTTAGTTCAATTCCTGTCACATATGTTAATTAATCAGCAAGTGGCAGCTCTGAGGATAAACCTGGAGGAGTGCTAGGGACATGTTTTTCAAACTTAGTGATAGAAACTTCTCTTTGTGTTTTTAAATGTTTTCTCATTGTGATTTTTAATTTAAAACCATTATTAAGAAGGTTGCTTGTGAGATAAGTTATTTTCTAGGCAATATACTCAGGGCCTTAACGGGGGCCTAGTGATGGAACTCTGGCTTTAAGTCAGTTATCTTGTGTACTGTTATAAGTCAACATTCCAAAATAAACTTTAACAGAAATTAACAGCAACTACAGTTAAACCCTAACATTTCTGAACTAGAAGCATTTTCTTTCTAGGGGATGGGATTAAGGGGTTGACAAATTCTCTTAATCCGAAAAAAATCATCTCTCTGCTTCCCTCCCCTCTATCCCCTCCCTTTCATTCTTCTCCCTTCCTCCAGATGCACGTACACTCTGACCATTTTGTTTGCGTGGAAAGTTGAAAGAAAGCAACACACTAGCTACACGCATCCAGCGCTCCTTGGGGTAGAAGAGCAAAGTTCTAGGGCAGAGCCTGCCGTGCCAGAGCCGGCGATGCGTTCGCTCTCCGGTACCTGCTCAGCTTCACGCCGCGTCTGAAGGTCTGCCCCTCGCGGAACAGTTGCGTCTCCATCTGGCTGCCAACCCACCCAAGCCTTCTCTCCTCCACAACCACCACCTTCCCTCCTTCCCCCCTCCTTTCCGTCTTCCCTCTCCACCCCGCCCCCAATCTCCTCCTCTTTTTCTCACTACAAGCGGTTGCTGATGCTGAAGCTGAGCGTCACTTCGGCTCCCACGGCAGACATGGCGACACTGACAGTGGTCCAGCCGCTCACTCTGGACAGAGGTAAGGGAGCAGCTCACCCGCCAGGCCACTGCGTCCCCTCTGCCTCCCCCTCTGGCCCCGCCAGCTCCCACCGGGACCGCCAGACGCGCTCGGGCAGGGGAAGCAGGGCCGCGAGGAGGAGCGAAGAAGGCTTTCGCGCTGAGAGCAGGATACTTTCTTCCCCTTTTCTCTGCCCGCCACGTCCCCGCTGCCCCCTTCACGCCTCACTCGCCTGGCACAAGGGTGCCTTCGCCGGGCTCTAGCGCCCCCGGCCGCCACTCCCAGCCCCTCGCCGGATCGCCTCCGGGCCGCCGGCTTTGTTGGAGCGGAGGCGCGGGGACCGCTCGGCGCTCGCCCGGGGCTCGGGGTTGGTGAGGGGCAGGGAGGAAGCTTGCCGTGCCGGCCGAGGGCGCCTGCAGCCGGAGACCGGGGAAGCCTGGCGAGTGAGCCGCTTGCCAGCCTACGCTGCCGGGGACCTGGGAGGAAGGAAGTTTGTCCCCGCGCCGGGGGGCGAGGGTCGGTCAGGCTGCGGGTGCCCGGGCAGCCGCCCGGGGGCGGACAAGGCGTACCCCTTGTGACCTGTGCCGGGGCGCACGGCGGCTGGGCTGCCGCGGCGGGGAGCTGCCCTCGGCCGAAAGGGCAACGCGGAGCGCGGGCAGCCGTGCCCTGCTCTCCCGGGCTTCGCGCTCTGAAGGCGCCAGGGGTCGCGTCTGCCCCGCCGCCGGCGGCTCTCCGGCAGTGGTAACTCAGTTTCTCCTGCCCCAGCCAGCCTCGTCCTCTCCCAGCCCTGTGCCACCCCGGTGCCCGGGCTGCGGAAGGCGCTGGGACGCAGCGCAGGCTGGGTTGAAATTCAACTTCTGACCCCCGACCCTGTGCGTCCTGTTCTCTGACTTGACTGGGGAAGCAATGTTTGCTTCCTTCCCAGGCCCTCCCCAAGCCTAAGGATGGAAACCTCCGCTGAGATCTCGGCCTCTCCGGTGCATCCGTGCGGGGTTATACTTGTCCTTTGCGTGTTCGAATTTCCTTTCTGGCTTCCGACGTCCAGTTATGAATGCGCTGAGTCTCACGACTCTGCAGCGGAGGACACCTGCTCGTCCTGGTCCGCAGCGGCAAGATTTAGGACCGTGGGCGGCCATTTGGAGATGGTGTGCTCAGATGAAAATGATTTAGTCCGATGTGCCTCTAAAAATATTCTTTCTAGCGAATTAAACTGGACTGTGGGGCAAGGCAAAAGACCATCCTGCTGCGAGTACAGTGAAAAAGCCAGGGCAAACTTAGTGAGGTTTTTAATTTGGAGAGATTGTGGGTGACTTTAACGTAATCTGTTGGCGCCAGAGCGGATATTATGTGGTGCCCATAGCAACCTTTCTTGGGGTAGGAGTTGAAAGATAAAAAAATAATTGATTTTATGTTGGGAAATGTTGGTTTGCAAGCTAGTAAGTTAATAACAGTAGTTAAAAAGGTCAGAAATCCATTGCATAATCCATGATTTCTCCCCAGGATCATCATCTGCCCTAAGCAGGATAAATCCATTGCCTCTAAAAACGAAACGGATGGCAAGCTATTAGAAATTATGGATTTCCCAAGTATTTCTGTTTTAATGTAATGAGATCTTATATTGTCCCATTCCTAAATAATAGTCTTTAAACATCCCAAGTAAAACGACTACGTTAGGAGAGAAAACGAACAAGCAAACTCCAAGAAAATTGCATACCTGAGGAATTTTATATACTACTACTACTAAAAACATTTCACTTTGGGGGGTCTTACTTGAAATGCCTGGATCAGTTGTGGAGAGGAAATGCAATCAGACTAAGTTCTATTCTTTGTTCTTGTTCACAGCCAGACTGTACCTGTCCTTCCCAGTTGTGATTAGGTTCATGGAATAAGTAGCTCAAGAGGCAAGGGTGGGTGAGACAGTGAATGTATCTGAATAAATTCAGCAGCAGCTCACTGCGAGGTCTGTAATTTACAGATGGTGGGTTACTGGCATCATTACTGTGCATGAAGTCAATACATATTAATAATTTCCCCTATGCATTATTAACAGAATTAACTGATTGATTACATCATTAAATTGATGAAATAAACTGATAAAAATTTTCCTACAAAAAATAAAAATCTCTTAAAAGAGAGAGCCCAATAATACTTATCTGGCTCCTAGCTGTAACTCTGATACTCACTTTGGAGTAGTTGGTTAGCCTCTTTGGGCATCAGTTTTCCTCTATGGCACATAAGGAGTTTAGATTAAACGATTCTGCCACTGTGCAGCTTCAGTCTAGAATTCAATGAATTAAGATTAGGACTCAGTTCCTGGTCACCTACTGGAAGATTTTGCAGATCACTTCCTCTCCCACCTCTTCCAGGTGTCCTTTGACGTGCTCTGAGGTCACCCACTACTTTGGCCTCATCAAAGCATTTCTCAAATTCTGTTGCATCTGTCTCCTCATTGAACGGAACTCCTTGAGGGAAGAGACCATTTCTAAATTCATCTTTGTATTTTCAGTGCCTGCCATAGTCCCTGATCACAGCAGAAGATCAAAAATTAATGTAAGGGCTTCCCTGGTGGTGCAGTGGTTGAGAATCCGCCTGCCGATATAGGGGACACGGGTTCGTGCCCCGGTCCGGGAAGATCCCACATGCCGCGGAGCGGCTGGGCCCGTGAGCCATGGCCACTGAGCCTGCGCGTCCGGAGCCTGTGCTCTGCAACGGGAGAGGCCGCAGTGGTGAGAGGCCCGCACACCGAAAAAAAAAAAAAAAAAATGTAAATTAGTGTAAGGGAACTAAGGATTGTAACAACTTAAGCACCGTTAAAATATAAGGGTTTCATAGTGAGCAGAGGTACAGCTCATAGATTCACAACATTTTGACCCTAGAAAGAATGGCAGGGAGAACATAGGCCAGTGGTTCTTAAACTTTCTTTTCCCCCATGCACTTGACAGATTTCCATCAGCAACCATAGCTCACTTATCTGTGATTATTAACCAAGGGGGATCGTGGCAGGTGAGCACAGGAGAAAAGGAAAGAAGACGCTGCACAAAGCCTCCTAAGGGCATCTCATCAAGCAAACCCAAATCCGTAATCCATATGTATTCTGCTGGCTCTTTTCTAACATCCTCATTTTTCAAATGAAAAACGTGAAAGAAGCAATAAGAGATGTTTTCAAGGTTACTCTACTAGTTAGTGGGAGATTTTGTGCTAAAATCTAATTTTTCTTGTTTGGTGCCCTTTGGTATTATCAACAGATTCATCTGGAATCTTCAGGACTGAGGTTTTAAGCAAACAAATCAAAGTTTTGGCTTGAAATTAAGATTGATCCCTCCCAGAATTCAAAAGATATTATCTGAAAGTAAGAAGCTCAGAAGTCTGCACTAGTTTCCTGGGCCTCGTCTGGGAAGCAAGCCTTTGCCAGAACCAGCCTGGCCCCTGAAAGAACAAACAGGGTGGCTTCAGGTTTTCACTGCTCTGTGTATATCCTAAACTCTTTTCCATCTGCCATTAAGACCTCAGATTAACTCTGTGGGGGCATATGGGTGGCTGTGGTCACAGCAGGTTCCTATTCACGCTGGTCCCAGTGCTTAGGATTGCTTATTTAGTGCCTACAGCAAGTCAGACCCTACTGCGGGATTGCTATATACTGGTGAGCTAACCAGACGACCCCATAGCTTCATGGTAATTAGAGCTTAAGGAGGGAAAGAAATTACATGCACACACACACACACACACACACACACACACTCATTCAAACCATTCATTCATTCAATAAATATTCATTTATCACCTGCTATATACGAGATGCTACAGGAATGCCAGAGACAGTTTTTGCTTTTATGGTCCTTAAGAGTCTAGTGGGGAAACATAAGTTAGGAATTCATTCATTCATTCAACAAATTATTGCGTGTCAACCTTATGGCAAGCATTGTTTTAAGCAATATAGTGATCCTAATGAACGAAGTAGATAAAGCCTAATGGAGTTTACATACTAATGAGATAACCACACACTGAACACATAGGTATACAACTATAAGTGCTAGTGAGAAAAAGTAAGACTGAATCAAAGTGAGTGATGGGCTGCTGTTTGAAACATGACAGTCAAGGAAGACCCTTTCCTCCGAGTTGGTGACATTGGAGAAGAGACCCGATGAAAGTGAGGAAGCAAACTTTGCGGGTATCTGGAAGAATGTGCTCTGGAGAAGGGCCTCACGTGTGTATCCTGGGAGCATCAAGAAAGTCAGTGTGCAAATGTGAGCACATCAAAGAGTGGCAAAAAAATGGGATTTGTGAATTGGTGGCCAGGGGCCAGATGATATAAGTTATAATTAGGACTTTAGATTAGTTGAAAATATGAAGTGCTCTGAAAACAATAAACATGACAGGAGGATAGAGAATAATGGGGAAGGACCTATTTAGATGGTGTTGGTTGAAGAAGGCTCACTGAGAAAGTAAAATTTAATCTGAGTTCTGGTGTATTAATAAGATCCTTAGGAAAAGCATTATGGATAGAGGGAAGAATACACGAAAAAGCAGTTGCACATGTAAAGCTTGGCTACCATCCCATTAATACCTCCGTAACCAAGCAAATGATTGAAAAGAAAAATTACCAAGAAATAACAACACTCTAAGTATGTATCTGGGGTAGATATTTGGTTATAAGTATACCAAGAAAATCTCAACTTTTTGCTTCTTACTGCTAGACTAAAACACTATATATTATAATTAGATTTTCACAGATACCTTTTTTAAAAAAAATAATTAATTAATTAATTTTTGGCTGCATTGGGTCTTCATTGCTGCGTGTGGGCTTTTCTCTAGTTGTGGCAAGTGGGGGCTACTCTTCTTTGCAGTGTGTGGGCTTCTCATTGCGGTGGCTTCTCTTATGGAGGAGCACAGGCTCTAGGCACGTGGGCTTCAGTAGTTGTGGCTCGTGGGCTTCAGTAGTGGTGGCTCATTGGCTCTAGAGTGTAGGCTCAGTAGTTGTGGCGCACTGGCTTAGTTGCTCCGTGGCATGTGGGATCTTCCTGGACCAGGGTTCGAACCTGTGTCCCCTGCATTGGCAGGTGGAATCTCAACCACTGCACCACCAGGGAAGCCCCCAAAATATCTTGAGCATTGTAATTTACATGTCACCATGCATAGATCTACATGTTGAACCCAAGTGGTCATAATATGAGATATATTCATTTTCAGGCTAATATTTTATATTAGACTGTGATGTAGAAAGTAGTAACTGTAATTTACCCTTGTGGCAAAGAGAAGATGCTGATAAGGAGATTAGTGTGGAATCATCTCTTCCAGAATTTAAAATATTCAGTGCAATTCTTCCCTACACCTTTGCCCAGATTTTAATCTCTACAACCAGGAATGACCTTCAGCTAAAATCAAGGGAACAAAGCAGGGTGCAATCCATGATACTTAATACCATTATAACGAAGAACATAGGAATACTTCACTATATTAAAAACTGCATGGATTTAGGCACTTTCCTTCAGTCCAGTATCTCCAACTCTCCTTCACTTTCCATCTCAAGGTCAGAAAAGATAATACAATGGAATTCTCCAAAATGTTACATCTGCTTATCTTTTTGCCCTGATTTTAAGCAGAATGGCTTTAAAAAATCATGACTTATAAGGAAGTCTTTACATGACTTATAAAGAAGACTGACAAAATCAATTCTTGGAGAAAAATGGATAATTAAAATAATTTCTACGAGTAATTGAAATTGTGTAATTTTAGGGGCTTCCCTGGTGGTTCAGTGGTTAAGACTCTGCCTGCCAATGCAGGGTACACGGGTTTGAGCCCTGGTCCAGGAAGATCCCACATGCCGTGGAGCAATTAAGCTCGTGCACCACAACTACTGAGCTCTCGTGCCACAACTACTGAAGCCCACGCGCCTAGAGCCTGTGCTCCACAATAAGAGAAGCCACCGCAATGAGAAGCCTGTGCACCACAATGAAGAGTAGCCCCCGCTCGCCGCAACCAGAGAAAGCTCACACACAGCAATGAAGACCCAACACAGCCAAAAATAAAATAATTTATTTTCAAAAAAAAGAAATTGTGTAATTTTAAATATTTGAGACTTTGCTTATAACATGATCAATAGTTTACAATCTGCATTTAGGCATCTATATAAAATAAAATGCTGGTGTCACAGCCACTGAAATTTTCTGAGTTAAATTCAACTTGGGTACATTGCAAAAGTGTAAATGTAAATCTTGATTTCTTGAATTCTAAAATAAGTTGTAATCTGAAATATTGATTAAACAAATTTTGATGTGTTTTCCCTTTAAAAAAATTAAAACTTTTGTCCTTTGAAAATTCTAATAGAAAACCAAGAGCTTTTATTTTGTGGATTTCAACCTTATGAAAAAAACATGAGTGCAAAAGTTGAATGCAAATGGAAATCCCATGAGTGCCACACTTTTCATAGAATTTGTGATACATTAAAAGTTTTCTCTCTTCCCTTTTCCCTTTTCAAGGCAAGTGGAGCTTATTACTTTATGTATTTCCCAATTCAAGCCTTGGGCAGCCTATAGCTTTTCTAATCAGCTGTAGTCACCAGTTTTTATAAAATCTGTATTTGCCTGAAAATTGCTTTTGTTCATAGTCCAAAGAGGCTTTCCTCTTCTCTCTCTCTTCGTTATTTATTTATTTATTTATTAGCATGAGGAGAGATTAAGGAAGAAGGAAAGCAAAAATTAATCTAGTCTTTATGTTGTTTTATTTTTTTATTTTTTAAAATATCTTTATTGGAGTATAATTGCTTTACAATGGTGTGTTAGTTTCTGCTTTACAACAAAGTGAATCAGTTATACATATACATATGTTCCCATATCTCTTCCCTGTTGCGTCTCCCTCCCTCGCACCCTCCCTATCCCACTCCTCTAGGTGGTCACAAACCACCGAGCTGATCTCCCTGTGCTTTGTGGCTGCTTCCCACTAGATCTATTTTACGTTTGGTAGTGTATATATGTCCATGCCATTCTCTCACTTCGTCACAGCTTACCCTTCCCCCTCCCCATATCCTCAACTCCATGCTCTAGTAGGTCTGTGTCTTTATTCCTGTCTTACCCCAGGTTCTTCATGACCTTTTTCTTTTCTTAGATTCCACATATATGTTAGCATACGGTATTTGTTTTTCTGACTTACTTCACTCTGTATGACAGACTCTAGGTCCATCCACCTCACTACAAATAACTCAATTTCGTTTCTTTTTATGGCTGAGTAATATTCCATTGTATATATGTGCCACATCTTCTTTATCCATTCATCTGTCAACGGACACTTAGGTTGCTTCCACATCTTGGCTATTGTAAATAGAGCTGCAGTGAACACTGAGGTACATGACTCTTTTTGAATTATGGTTTTCTCAGGGTATATGCCCAGTAGTGGGATTGCTGGGTCGTATGGTAGTTCTATTTGTAGTTTATTAAGGAACCTCCATACTGTTCTCCATAGTGGCTGTATCAGTTTACATTCCCACTGGCAGTGCAAGAGTGTTCCCTCTTCTCCACACCCTCTCCAGCATTTATTGTTTCTAGATTTTTTGATGATGGCCATTCAGACCGGTGTGAGATGATATCTCATTGTAGTTTTGATTTGCATTTCTCTAATGATTAATGATGTTGAGCATTCTTTCATGTGTTTGTTGGCAATCTGTATATCTTCTTTGGAGAAATGTCTATTTAGGTCTTCTGCCCATATTTGGATTGGGTTGTTTGTTTTTTTGTTATTGAGCTGCATGAGCTGCTTGTAAATTTTGGAGATTAATCCTTTGTCAGTTGCTTCATTTGCAACTATTTTCTCCCATTCTGAGGGTTGTCTTTTGGTCTTGTTTATGGTTTCCTTTGCTGTGCAAAAGCTTTTAAGTTTCATTAGGTCCCATTTGTTTATTTTTTTCTTATGTTATTTTAAAGTTGTATGCCCTGGGCTTCCCTGGTGGTGCAGTGGTTGAGAATCTGCCTGCTAATGCAGGGGACACGGGTTCGAGCCCTGGTCTGGGAGGATCCCACATGCCGCGGAGCAACTAGGCCCATGAGCCACAACTACTGAGCCTGCGCATCTGGAGCCTGTGCTCCACAACAAGAGAGGCTGTGATAGTGACAGGCCCGCGAACCGCAATGAAGAGTGGCCCCCACTTGCCACAACTAGAGAAAGCCCTCGCACAGAAACGAAGACTCGACACAGCAAAAATAAATAAATTAATTAAAGTTGTATTCCCTGATAGTTGTGATGGGGAGGAAAGAGAGAGGGGCTGACTATATTTTATGCTCTTGTCCTAAAGCCTTTTTACATCAGCATCCAGAAATGTTTTAGTCTACAAACATTAAGTATTTGCTTTCTTTCTCATTTTTTCCATAAGCGTCACTAAACATTTAAGAACATATATTTTTTATTGAACGTTTTTTGCAGATCAATATTTGAGTTTCTTTTTGCACTACAGTTACAAAATATTTTCCAGGAGTCAGAATCATGTCATATTCACCTTTTCTTTTTGTTTGATAATGATAAGTTACAAAGAGAAGGAACCAAATTTCTAAAAATTCTTAGTTATTGAAAAAGGTATTTTCCATTTAATCAGAGTTTTATACACAGTTTTTTTGTACGCGGTCCTCTCACTGTTGCGGCCTCTCCCATTGCGGAGCACAGGCTCCGGACGCGCAGACTCAGCGGCCATGGCTCACGGGCCCAGCCGCTCCGCGGCATGTGGGATCTTCCCAGACCGGGGCACGAACCCGTGTCCCCTGCATCGGCAGGCGGATTCTCAACCACTGCGCCACCAGGGAAGCCCTATACACAGTTTTAAAATTGAAATTGAAAAATTAATGATCGAACTTCCAGGAAAAGAAACAGAAATCTGGTGAATACCTTCTAGTTTGGTGTGTCAACCATCCAAGCTCTGAGATGAATTTGGTGTGCTCTGGTCATTTATGAAAGTAATGCTTTTCCTTTTGGGGTGCTTTTTTCAGGATCACAGCTAGGGCTAAGCTATTTAATAGGGAAAAGAGAAGATTTAGAGAGGAGTATCGAATGGGAAGATAGGTATATTGGGTTTTAAGGATGCTATTATAGGTGCAAAGCCAATACGTCTTGGAGAGAGTTCTTTACTTAGTTCTGACATCTGTCTATTAAGATATAGTCTTCATCAGGTAGACTCTGCTGGATTTGTTTACACAGAGCTCAACACACTCTTAATATTGACTGATTGATCAATTGAATAAATGAATGAATGAAATTAACTTAGTTGATCTAGCTGTCATGGAGTCATTCGTAATGCTAAAAAAAAAAAAACCTTCCAACCTATAATAATGTTAAAGCGGTGGCTACCTTACTTTGTCACTTTGCTTTGTGTGTGTGTAGCAGACCTAAAAGTGGAATGCTCTCCAGGGCCAAGAAAAGATATGAGGTGCTGGTGTTGATACTTATACTTGTAGCCCTACTTCCATTGTTTGCATCCACCTGCCATCTTAACTTGTTAATTGAACCAGGCAAGTTAATGCCAGAGTACAACTGAAAAGGGTAAAAAAAAAAAAAGACAAAAAAGGAGGAGGGCTTAGCAGAATCTGCCCCCCCCCAACACACACACATAAGCTATACTGCCTTACTTTTCTTTTTTCTTCTAACCACAAATGGATGAATAATAGAGCTATGTCCTGACAAACAAGTTAGAATCGATTTAATTTGAAATCACTCTGGGTTGGCAAATGTAAACACAACCTTAAAAGTCATGTAGATTAAATCAATGCTTTACTTCTGGTCTAAGTGATAAAAGAGGTTTTTTGTTTTTGTTTTCTTCTCCATGACTGACTTTCACTAAGTGATGTGCTAGCTGAATTTGAAGACTTGTCTATTAAAAGTAAAAGTAAATATACCCAAAGACTACTTGAAAAAAGTTGGGTTGAATTGAAACGTATATTGAAATTATACTCAGATAGTATCTGACTTGGACAGAAAACAAGGGCTTCTAGTTTAAACTGGTGGTAATTTCCTCTAGAAACACAGTAGCTATTCCAAGTCCAACTGGTTATGCTATTTTTGTTTACTTGCCTACTGTGGTGATAGCTAACGATATTTCAGTATGAGCTCTGTTTTTTGTTTTTTTTTCTATCAAAGAATCATCTTTCACCAAAAAAGGAAAAAGGATAGAATAATGGGAATCATAGAATGGCAATAAGATTTAAACCCCCGAGTTAGGTGGGGAAAAAAACTCCATCAAATCATAGCTGGGTCTATTTAATAGTATTGAATTTGGAAATATGGCTGAGAGAATGCTGAAAGTGATTTTTGAGGAAAGTCAAAGAGCACTAATTGCTGATGAACAAATATCCTGGCTTCCAAAAAGGTGTTAAAGATGTTTGGGGAAACTACAGACCAATCTACCTGTTGTTGCCTCCTGGCAGAAAAATCTAAGCATATTAATAGAAGAATGTGATATTGGTGCTTAAAAAAGAAAGTGGTGATCCCACAGATCCCTATTCTTGGGATCACCAAGAATAGTTTTTTTCAAATTTCAGGTGTGTGCCATAGCAATACTATATACTCATGACAGCCCAACTTTCATAGAAGCACTGTGGAAAGTGTGAGGTATGTGAAGTGAATGATTGCACTGTTGGATTTCTAGTGGTTGAAACACTATTCCAAGGTGATTTGGTTCTCTGTCCTATTCAACGTTGTTGCCAATATTTTGGATGAGTGCCATAGAAGATTTTTTTATAAGTGACATAGAGCTAAGAAGAATGGCAACTAATTTAGCCAACCAAATCAGTATTCTAAAATTATAACTAGCTTGGAGTTTGGGATTAGCAGACACAAACTACTATATATAGAATAAACAACAATGACCTACTGTAGAGCAAAGGGAGCTATATTCAATATATTGTAATAAACTATAATAGAAAAGAATATGATATAACTGAATCACTTTGCTGTACACCAGAAACTAACACATTGTAAATTAACTATACTTCAATTAAAAATATATATATATATAACAAATCTATAAAGAAAGTTTAAAGATCATATCTATCATTCACTGGTACCAAATCAATTTCCCATACTGAATAGAGAAAAACCCGTGAAACAATAGCAACAATTCAAAGTCAAAAATATATATAATGTCTAATAGCCAGGTAAGCTCACAAATTTAGATATTTTTAAAAGTGTAACAAGAAAGTAATGTTGTTTTTCAATAAAAGTTGTTTGCCAAAATCTTTAAAATAAATAAATGAAATTATAACTAGCTTGGACAGGTTACAGTAAAAGAGATAAAATTTAATGAAAATGAATGTATTCTTCATTCATTCATTCACCAGGAAAAGGGAGCCGACGCTGTCTATTCATTGCTCTTGGTTCTACTGCCCAGTGAATACTGTCCCACTGGACTCCACTCAACCCCCTCTAAAACCTCAGGCAGGCCCTGTACTTCAGTCAAGCCATCATGATTCAGTCCTGGGTCGAGACAGGTTTGGTTTAGTATGACACTTAAAACATGCACCTCAGGACTTCCCTGGTGGCACAGTGGTTAAGAATCCGCCTGCCAATGCAGGGGACACGGGTTCGATCTCTGGTCTGGGAAGATTCCCGCATGCCGCAGAGCAACTAAGCCCGTGCGCCACAACTACTGAGCCCGTGTGCCACAACTACTGAAGCCCACGCGCCTAGAGCCCATGTTCCACAACAAGAGAAGCCACCGCAATGAGAAGCCCACACACCGTAATGAAGAGCAGCCCCCGTTCACTGCAACTAGAGAAAGCCCGCGCGCTGCAACGAAGACCCAACACAGCCAAAAATAAATAAATTAATTAAAAAAAAAATGCACCCCAGAGCCAGCCTGCCTGAGTTTGAATCCTAGCTTTTCTATTTACTAACTCTGTAACTTCCAGTGTTACTAGACTGTTTTGAATCTCAGTTTTCTTGTCTGTGAAATGGGAAATGATAAAAATAGCAGTGACTTCATAAGGTCAACGAACCTTAAACGTGTTAATACGTGCAAAATACTTAGAACAGGCCTGACGCATGGGCACCACTCAACAATGATAATTATTTCTTCCCTGAGTCCTCAAAGTCAAGGAAGACATCCTTCGATATCCGCCGGATATTGGTTCCAGGAGCCCCTGCTGATAACAAAATCAGAGGAAGCTCAAGTCCCTTACATGAAAAGGTGTGATACAGTCAGCCATTGGTTCTGCACCCGCAGATTCAAGCAACCACCCATCTGCAATTAGCTGAATCTGTGGATGCGGAACCCCCGGATATGGAGAGTCAACTGTACTCCCACCCTACTGCCAGGAGGTAAGGACAGATACTGTTTGTTGCCTTCAAGCTATACTAAGAGGCAGAGACCGTGTTTATTTTGGTATGCTGTAGAAGCAGGAAGCATTTGGAGATGCCTGGGGGGTCAAAGCAAAAAGTTCCAGTATAAATACCTAATTTGCCAGCTCCCTCTTTCCCTAAATCCCTTCTTTCTTGATGCTTCTATAACATTAATTTTCATAATTGTACTAGAGCACTTACCACACCATATAGAATTTTTTCTTTTACGCTGCCGTCCCTGTCACAACATGTTATTTATATTCATCTTTGTGTACCCATTGCCTATCACAGTGCCTGAAAGACAAGTGCTCAAATGTGTGCTGAATAAATTAGTGTTTTTTTCTTCAAATACTGCATAGCGTCAGGAGGTAAAACTAGGTGAGCTAGCAAAGGATACAAGATGACAGATTTTTTTTATTCAAGAAAAAATCCCCCACATTTATTCTGTTCAAAATTAGAATGAGTGCCTTCCAGGAATTTGTGAACATTCCATTACCAGATTACTGCAAAAGTACAGGCAAAACTTGAATGACAAATTGGAAAAGTTGTTACAGATGGACTTTGTGATTCGGTAATTGTTAAGGACAGGGACTAGAGTTTATGTAGATGTTCAGGGTTTTTATTTTATTTTATTTATATGCAGATATCAAAAGTGTACTAAACAGTGGACTGGGGAAAATATAACCAAGAGTGACTTCTTGACTCTTGTTTAGTGTTGTTTAATTGTGAAGCATCACATGATGCTGAGAGAGGCATACACATGCCAGTCAGGGGTATGAGCGCTGGATCCAGACGTCTGGCTTCAAATCCTATCTATGCCTGCCTCTTCCTTAGCTCTGTAACCTTGGCCTGTTAATATCTTCTCTCTGTCCTTTACTTTTCATCTATAAAACTGAAAATAATAATCGTTTCTATCTCTTAAGATTACTGTAAACATTAACTAAGAAAACATATGCAAGTGCTTAGAACGCTGCCAACTCCATAGTAAGCGCTCAACACTGACTGATTATACCCCACCCCTTCTCCCCAGGGCATGTGTTTTTCCCAGTGCAGTAAATGAAAAGTGCACAAGCTTTGGATTTAGACAGATATGGATTTGAATTGCAGTTCTGCCACTTACTATCTATGGAAGCTTAGAATACTGCTTACTCTCTCCACATTCTATTTCTTTCATTCTTAATATAGGAATAATGACACCCACTTTATGTGGTGATACATAGGCTACAGGCTATGGTTACATAGGCTTGCAAGGCTAAGGTTCTTCCTTAGCCTTGCAAGGAAAAGAGAATGAGAATCTACCATGTGCCAGGTACCGAGTCAAAGGCTAGGGGTAGAGCGTGCAGTCCAGGGAAGACAGACATGAAACATAATTTATGATAACATAGTTTGAGTATTATAGTAACAGCTCACACATATGGAGCATTTACTACATGCCAGGCATTGTGCCTAGAGTTTTTCCTATTTCCTTTCAATTAGGCCTGAAAACAAACCTCTGAGGCACATGCTATTAGTATTTTGAAGGTGAGGGAATTGAGGCAGAAAGAGGCTAAATAAAGGAATTGGAACCCAGTCTGGTTTATATTGAGACCTTGAGTTTAATCACTATGCTACACTGTGGAGAGCAAGTACATAGGTCTGTTACAAGACTTGAGGGACTTGGACTTGTAAGGGATGGCAAACACGGAGGTGCTTGCAAAGGCTTCAAAGAACAGACAGACTGGTAGGAGGCACCACCAGGAGAGTTGTTCAGACAAAAAGGAAAGAATTTTATTCAATGCTTATAAAAGGGGTATATACTAATGCTGGTAACGACTAATTTAAGTGATGTATTTTAAAAAAGTCTAGCACAATTATTTGAAAATAGCAGGTTTCATAAATGGTTGTGCTTATTATTAATCATGTTTATTACTTTCTTGGTACAAAAGATCAAAATACCCAAATATGGAATTATAAGAAAGTCTAGCAAGATTCTGTTTCTTCTTTCCATGCCGTGCCGGTGAACCAAGAGATTATGACTGTGACATTTAGATTATCTTTCAGTGATCTGTCATGCGCAGATAAAACTTCTTCATATACTTGGAATTTTGACAGGCTCACGGAGGGAGTTGAAAAAGTGATAATAGGGCCCCAAGTCCCTTTCTGTACAGTCTTTGCTGTTAAGTGAGACAAGTGCAGCGCAACCTGAGTTTCAGGCATGAAGAGAAAATGGTGACTTCTTTTTTTCCTTCAAGATTGGCTCTAAATGGCCTGAAGGGCATAAACACACTCTGCTTACCCATGATCTTTAAAATATATGCCTTGAGGTTTTAACATGTGTTTCAGTGGCCCAAGCCATGCTGTATTTGCCTAGCATTAAATGTGGGAGAGATAATCCATCTAAGTAAACTGATCTCGGAGAGGCAGCCATGAGTGGTGGCGTGAAGCAAGATCTTAATTCCCTGCCCAGGAATTGAACCCGGGTAGCCTGGATGAAACCCAGGAATCCTAGCCACCAGACCCCCCCTGGCTCTTGCCCCCAGTGAAAAATACATTTCTCATGGAGGTGAAAACTGTAAAAACACGTACAAAGTTTACTATTGGAGACATAGCACAACAGGTGGGAGAGCACACAGAGAAATGGTTAGTTTAGTTAAGATAGAAGCAAGGCAGAGATGCACACCCAGAGAGAAAGGTGTGGGCGTCCTCCCTAATGAGGAGGTGTGCAGGAAAGAGCTGGTTAAGTCATCTATATAGGGCAGTTCTTCTGGGTCTTTGTTTACCTTTGGCCAATTATCTGGTTTCTTTCTCCACACCTGCCCTAGGACTTTCCCCAAGGTGTGTGCAGAACTTTTTTCCAAGATGGATCACAGCCCAGAGGCCTATGGGACGGCCTTAGCATCACAAATTATGGGGTGATGCCCCCTCCTTTCTGACCCCCAAGGAGCCTTTCTGTGCATGTGCAATGTTTCCCTTGCCCTAAGGATGGGAAATGTATGACCTCCTGATCTTTAAACGGCATTTAGTCCCTCTCTGTCCCTGCCATAAAAGTGTCCAATGTCCAGTTATCTACCCTATTCCTGTTGCTGTTTCTTATATCGAAGTGCAGATCTCGAAATATAGAGAGGAGTCTGGTCATAAATATGTAGTCCGGAGCCCGTTTTTCTCTTGCCTCAGGAAGTGTAAACAGGGGGCTGGTAATGAAAGTTCGGCCTGGAGCCTATCTTTTTCTCACCCCAGGAAGTGTGAACAGGCCAGTTGTAAATGTCTAGCCTGGAGTCCATCTATCTCCTGCCTCAAAACCTTACAGATAACTGAAAATTAATTAATGGTTAATTTTTAACCATTTTTAACCTGAAAATATAGGATTAATTTCCTTTCCTTCTCTGGTATAGTATATGTTCTCTAGAAAATGGAGCTTTTGTAAAAGAATAGTGGAAGATAAAACAAGTAAGGTAGGACAACAATGTGTATTACTAACAGAATGATGAGATATTTATGTGGATGCCTCAAAGGGAAATTCTGCATCACTCCAGCTTCTCAGACCTCTTTTAGTTAGTTGAGTTTGACAGATACATGCCTCTGGATAAATAAGGTATTCTGGATCATGTAGACACTCATTTCTTCTGATGACACACATTTTCCAATTATTGACAGTTTGGCTTCCAAATGATAACTTTGAATAGCAAAGTATTAAGATTGTGTATGCTATGGACTGAATGTTTTTGTCTCTCCCTTCCCCATTCATATGTTGAAATCCTAACCCCCAATATGATTTGGAGGTGGAGGCTTTAGGCAGTAATTAGGGTTAGATGAGGTCATGAGGGTGGGGGTCATGATGAGATTAGTGTCCTTATAAGAAGAGACTAGAGCTCTCTCTTCGCCCTGTGAGTATACATCCAGAAGGCAGATGGCTGCAAGCTGGGAAGGGACTTTCACCAGAAACTGAATCTGCTGGCACCTTGATCTTGAACTTTCCAGTCTCTAGAACTGTGAGAAATAAAGGTCTGCTTTTGAAGCCACTTAGGTTATGGTACTTTGTTGTAGCAATTTAAGCTAAGACAGTATAGCAATCATCACATGATCTTAGCCTCAGCAATCCTCTATCCTAAGTAGTTGAACAAATTAGCTACAGGCAAGATAAGTTGTACACAGATACACATTAAGGTATACCTAATTTCCTGCTTAGTTTCATTTTTTTCCCTGTGTGAGTTTTGAAATCTTTGTCTTACATGTACTAACAAGTTTTCAGAGCCTCTTCTCTTGGATTGTTCTCCATTATTTTCAAATACATTGAATTATTTAAATACATTGAATTATTTTTTTCTTAGCAGTTTCTCCTGTATATTTTTCGAGATGAAATTTTCTATTTGTAAATTACACATTTTCCAAATGTAAAGGAGCTGTATCTAATCATTTGTCTTACATTCAAACAATACTTTACTGATCTAATATTGATGTAGGCCTTTGCTTATTTTGCTATAAGTCTTTCTTTTAATGTTTGTATTGTGGGGGGGGGTGTTGGCTAGGGTCGACAGTGTGTATCTTTAACTTATCACAGCCTTCCTTAAAATAATATACTTCCAACTGCTGCCTCTTGTCTTTTGTGCTATTGTTATATCTATGCTATAAATGCATAATTCATTGCTACTAATTGTGCTTTAAACCAGGGCTCACAAGTTATAACCCCCAAACCAAATCCAGCCTGAGAGCTAAGAATGTTTTTTTTCATTATTTTAAATGGTTGGAAAACTCAGAAAGAGACATATTTTGTGACAATGAAATATTTTAATACAATGAAAATTGTATTAAATTCAAATTTCCATGTTTATAAGTACAGTTTTATTGGAACATAGCCATGCTCATTAATTTACATGTTATCTATGGCTGCTTTCAGGCAACTTTCAGACTACAGTGGCAGAGGTGAGTAATTTCAGAGACAGAGACCATTTGGCCTGTAAAGCTTCAGCTATTTACTCTCAGACTCTTTGCAGAAAATGCCTGCCAACCTCTGCTTTTAGAGCATTAAAGAAATAGAAAAGAGAGAATGGCTTTTACATTTGCATCCAGTTGAACGATTTGAGTTGCTTGACCCTCAGCTTGCAGTCTTCGTACACCCGTGTCCCAGCTGATTCTTGCTCTTTGCTCTTACATTCCCCCAGGGGTAGACTACCGTTGCTCCTTTCTTGGTACTTACTAGCCTGGTGGTGGGGGACAAAGGAGCTTCTCTGCTGTCCTGGCCGAGCCTTGGTCTCAGGAACACCCTGGGCCTGAGTCTCAAGGATGGGGATTTCTCAATGAGACAGTTTTGAAAAGCTTGAAAACTTCTATTTATAAGACTTTTTTTTTTGTTTTGCATTCACATACAGGAAAATAATTAGCACCATTTTCACTTTATCTGATACTAAGGGCTTATATTAGAAATGACTGTGGAACCTGATAGGAAGCTCTTCTTGGTTAAGTATCAAAACAGCCAGGAGCTGGGGGTAAGGCTTATGTTTGGTTTTGTTTTTCTGAGATATTAATCTGATCATGTCGTTCCTTGCATTAAACTCTTTAGTGGCTTCCCATTTTCCAATATTTTAAATATATCCTAATATGTTGTTAATTTTATTAACTGACCATATGCCCCAAATTATTTATGTATAGCCTTTCCCCTTTACTACTTAGGTCCCAAATACCTAGAACACAGCCTGGCACATTGCAGATGTTTAATAAATGTTTGTTGAATAAACAAAGTCAGGATCTTGGCAATGTTGTTCTCTTTGTGGGGAGACTGCTTCCCTTCCTCTTCCTCCCGTTTCTTGGCAAATTCCTACTTGTCTTTTTAGCATCTGGGTTTCAGATTCCTTAAAAAATCTTTTCTTTTTCCCTGAGCCTAGTTTAGTTCCTTCTGTTTTATGCTTCCATAGCACCTTATAAGGCCCTTTTCTAATTCACCCAATTATTCACTCAATTCTTGAGTGCCTGATATGTCCCAACTCCTGTTCTAGGTCCTATGTAGTGAGCACAGACATAATTTCAACTCTTGTGAAGCTTATATTGTAGTGGGGTGGAGGTGGAGGACGACAAGACAAACAAATAAGTACATAGTACTTTCTATAATTTTAAGTAATCTGAAGAAACATGAAGCAGGTTTGCGGGGGGGCGGTGAGAGAGCCAAGTAAAGTAGGGGTGGATCCAGGGAAGTCCTCATGTATTAGATACAGTAAGTCCCCTACATACGAACAAGTTCTGTTCCAAGAGTGTGTTCATAAGCCCAGTTTGTTTGTAAGTCCAACAAAGTTAGCCAGGTACCCAACTAACACAATCAAACACAATCAGGCTATATAGTACAGTTCTGTAATAAAACATATAATACCTATATACATACCTATAATATATATAGGTATATATATTATATATATAATATATATATTATATATATATATTATATATATAATATATATATATAATTTCAAGCCCAAGATGTCCGGAAACAAGCATAAAAGCAGTGGTGATAGGTATTATATTATATATTAATACCTATTACCACTGCTTTTATGCTTGTTTCCGGACATCTTGGGCTTGAAATAAAGATGCTGTACTACTGAACTCTATATAGTACTGTACAATAAAGTACACAAAAGCACAACCACTTGTGGCAGATGCACGCACGTGACAATGCAACCCAGACACGTGAAGTTAACTTACGTGATTGGAAGTGCGAATGCATATTCGCATCTTTGAAAGTTCGCAACTTGAAGGCTTGGATGTAGGGGACTTACTGTATAAGTAAATAAGGAGTTTTCCCTGAGGATAGCTGGGGAAAAGTAGCACAGAGGAAACAGCAAGGGTAAAGGCCTTGAGGCAATAATGTTCTGAAAGTATCTTAGGAACAGCAGTGAGCCCTGTGCCTGGGGCACAGTCAACAAGGGAAAGGGTAGAAAGAGATGAAGACAAAGAGGCTTTGGGTTTTGTTTTTGTTTTTTCTGGACAAGTGATGCCATTTTAGTTGTTACACTGATCTCTGGGATGGGCAGGGCCAAGGGGGAAGGCGCAGGGTGTGGGTTCTGAGTGGACAGTCCTAGGAAAGCCAAGTCCTAAAGGTGCAGCTCCGGGAGCAGCCACGAGGTGGCGCCAGGCTGCTCCAGGAAGTGCAACCCGAGGCTGGGGGCTGGGAGTCTTGGAGATTTCCTGGAACGCCAGGCCTCGCCCTCCACCCGGCTGGTGGGCCCCCGAACACCCTAGAGGGTTTTCGCTTCCGTCCGGGGTTCCGAAGATGGTGCCCCCTCTGTTTGAGGGGCAGTTCAGTTGTCCCAGCCTGGGGACTGCCACCGCAGCGCATCCGCGGCGGCAGGTCTGCGCCCAGCTCCTTTCTGAGCTGCTGGGGCGGTCGGGACAGGGGGCCCCAGGCAGCCTGGTCACCACGCAGCTGTAAGTAACCCGCCGCAGGACATGGTGACTGCGGCCGCTGAGGGCCACCTGGCCGCCCTCGGGGAACATGGCGGCCTGGACGTGTTCCGGGAGCCCAGCCGAGCACTGGAGGTAGGCCAGCGCGCCCTCGGACTGGAGGAGGCCGACACTTGCTATTTTGAGGGCTTTGGCTTTTAGTCTAAGATACTAAAGCCACAGATGGTGGGATTTTTAGTTTGAACGGGCTAGATTAGTTGGGAAGTAAATAAAAGAATCCCGATCAGAGATGCTGGTAAGGGATCCGGGTAGTAACAGGAAAGGTAGTGATGAGTGGTCAGATTCTGGACACGCCTGGAAGACGAAGCCTGCAGGATTTGATGCAGGTTTGAGTATAAGGTGTAGGAGAAACAAAGCAGTTGTTGAAGAATCAGGTGTTTGGTCTGAGAACCTGAAAAGATGAAGTTTCACCTGAGATTGGGAAGACTCCAGAAGAGCGTAGGGGAAGGAGTTTTACGTCCAGGAGAAATACCAATTTGGGACGTGTTGAGATATCTGTTAGACGCTAGAATGAAGAGTTTGAGTTGCCAGCTGTATAAAAAACTCTGGAGCTCAAGGGAAGAGTCCAAGATGGAGATATAAATACGGGAATTATCAACGTATAGATGGTATTTAAAGCCATCTGGAGGATGAAAAGATGGGACGTTTGATGATTCAGCTCTGCGTAATTACAACGCTTAAAGGTTGAGAAGATGAGAAAGCACCAGCCAGGGAGGAAAAGCAAAAGACAGTGGTGATCAGAGGCCAAGTAAAATGAAGTCTTTTAAGAAGCTGGGAAGGCTTATCTGTGTGAAATGGTAACAGGTGAGGTAAGACCTCGTCTGGGAATTGACCATTGCAATTAGCTGTGTGAAGGTCATTGATGGTCCTGACACTTTTTTGAAATAGTAGGTAAAAGCTTCATTGGTGTAGGCTCAGGAGAGGATGAGATATTTTAGGGACAGTAAGAACAACTTTTTGTAGAACTTTTGCTTTCAGAGAAATAGCATAGTAGCTGGAGGGAGATATAATTCTCAGCATGCCTGGAACTCCTGGTAAGAACTGCACGCTGGTAACAACCGTGTCCATCTTGTTGACTGCTTTTTGCCTGGTACCAATACTTGACCCAGAGCAGATGTGCAACTAAGTATTTCTTGAACAGTAAGTACCATTTCAGCTAAAATTATAACCTAAAATTTTTTAAGGTTTAGAAGTATTTTCAATTGATGTTACTTTTTAAAAATTGGATAAGAATATGTGTTTTAACACTGGTTAAGAAATGATCACAGGGCTTCCCTGGTGGCGCAGTGGTTGAGAGTCCGCCTGCCGATGCAGGGGACACGGGTTCGTGCCCTGGTCCGGGAAGATCCCACATACCTAGGAGCTGTTGGGCCCGTGAGCCATGGCCTCTTAGCCTGCGCGTCCGGAGCCTGTGCTCCACAATGGGAGAGGCCACAACAGTGAGAGGCCCGCGTACAGCAAAAAAAAAAAAAAAAGAAAAAAAAAGAAATGATCACAGATAATATGATCATTCCACACCTACTTACCAATTTCCCATCTGGCTCAATTATACTAAGCACCACATACCACCTTTATTTCAGGAAAACCATGCAATAATGACAATTTAATTTGCTAAAAATATTCAGTGCAGGTAACCTTGTCTACAGCGGAGTTTTTCAAATCATGGAGAGAAGAGAGTAAATATATTTTTCTTTAGCAAAGTAGACTTTGGTTTAAGTTTGGAGAGCATCAGGAAGCCGTTAAGTCTTTTTTTTTTTTTTTTTTTTTTTTTGGTGGTATGAGGGCCTCTCACTGTTGTGCCCTCTCCCGTTGCGGAGCGCAGGCTCCGGACACGCAAGCCCAGCGGCCACGGCTCACGGGCCCAGCTGCTCTGGGGCATGTGGGATCTTCCCGGACCGGGTCACGAACCCGTGTCCTCTGCATCGGCAGGCGGATTCTCAACCACTGCGCCACCAGGGAAGCCCGAGGAAGCCGTTAAGTCTTTAAAGAGCTGTTCATAGTGCCAGAGTTTTGTGTGAAAGGTTGATTCATTGCTAAATGATGGTACACATTTATTTAATGAAACACATTTATTTGGTTTGAGGATGAGCGGTTGTAGTACACTAGATCCTAGGCTTGACGTCTGGTGAACTACAGAGATGAAAGAAGTCATGAAAGAGCAGATTAAACATGTAGGTTGCAGCTAGATAGAGGTGCTTAGCTTTGTTTGATGGGTAATCGAGAGTGTTTGAAAATTTTGAGCAGGGAAGTGAAATCATCTGAGCTGTATATTTATTAGCTACTATGAAAATTGGCTGCAGGATTGAATCTATGGGGAAGAAGAATGTTTTACAAACATGACTCTGGGCGATTTTATTGGATGCTCCTTGAAAAACTTTCCGTGGTAAAATGAATTAGGAGATATTGGGTTTCCCAAACATCAGGTTAAACAAACTTAATAAGACGTTTCTTTACTGTAGCCTTTCAGATACTTTGTGAATCTCTAAGTCATATGGAATATGCAGATCATGGAACTCTTTGTTCCAGGAATGCTATTATTCTTTGGAACAGTTTGACAATTTTAGATCACTGTTGTATTATCCTTGTAATCTGGATGACCTAACCTGAATTTGAGGAAGAGTTATAGGAATGCAAATGAAGGATGAGACAATGTTGGCCATGCCTTATTGACTAATAGATGATGAAAATGGGGAGAGGAAAAAAGTCAAAGGGGAGACATGTGGGTTCACAAACTTGATGAGCTGAGCTTAACACTTGATGAACTTTAAGATGTTGGAGGACAACCAAGTATAAATCAGGATTTTAACCTGGAAAGCATTCAAGGCTGGAAACAAGTTTCAGGAGCGCAGATACCATGCATATAGTGCAGGAGGCAAATCTTGAAATGATTAGATCATGAATTAGGGATATTGAAGAAGTGATAGCTACAGATTTTTTTTTTCCAGGAAAAAAAAATTGTGGGATAAAGCAAAAGTCTAGTTTTAGAAAAGATGTGGCAACAAGAGCTTGAAAGTAAGTACTTGAAAATAAGCATCATTTTCAGTATTCAGACTGAGACATAAAAAGAAAACCAGTGTAAAATCTGTTTTTATGCTCAGGGTTAATTCCCCATGTCAGTGAAGTGTGATGCCTCCTTCAGAAATCCTGACATCCTCAGCATACTTGGGCAATCTGTGTATTGTGACAAGCCAGGAATTCCTCACTGTTTCAACTTCGTCATCCACCCTGTGATGATTCATTGTGTCCACATAAGGAGTCCAGTCCTAGGTTTCCAACTCCTCTCCTTGATGTTCTCAGAGATCTGCCTTCTGGGCCTCCTTGTGAACCACTGCTCTCAAAGAAGCAGTTGTTGCTTAGAACTGTGCTTGTCAGCACTTGCAGGTGTATCATGGAAAGTCTAGGAATTTATTTTTTATTTTTATAAATATCTTTATTGGAGTATAATTGCTTTACAATGGTGTGTTAGTTTCTGCTTTATAACAAAGTGAATCAGTTACATATATACATATGTTCCCATATCTCTTCCATCTAGCGTCTCCCTCCCTCCCACCCTCTCTATCCCACTCCTCTAGGTGGTCACAAACCACCTAGCTGATCTCCCTGTGCTATGCGGCTGCTTCCCACTAGCTATCCACCCTACGTTTGGTAGTGTAGATATGTCCATGCCACTCTCTCAGTTTGTCACAGCTTACCCTTCCCCCTCCCCATATCCTCAACTCCACGCTCTAGTAGGTCTGTGTCTTTATTCCTTTCTTACCCCAGGTTCTTCATGACCTTTTTTTTTTTTCTTAGATTCCATATATATGTGTTAGCATACGGTATTTGTTTTTCTCTTCCTGACTTACTTCACTCTGTATGACAGACTCTAGGTCCATCCACTTCACTACAAATAACTCAGTTTCGTTTTTTTTATGGCTGAGTAATATTCCATTGTATATATGTGCCACATCTTCTTTATCCATTCATCTGTCAATGGACACTTAGGTTGCTTCCACATCTTGGCTATTGTAAATAGCTGCAGTGAACACTGAGGTACATGACTCTTTTTGAATTATGGTTTTCTCAGGGTATATGCCCAGTAGTGGGATTGCTGGGTCGTATGGTAGTTCTATTTGTAGTTTATTAAGGAACCTCCATACTGTTCTCCATAGCGGCTGTATCAGTTTACATTCCCACCAGCAGTGCAAGAGTGTTCCCTCTTCTCCACACCCTCTCCAGCATTTATTGTTTCTAGATTTTTTGATGATGGCCATTGAGACCGGTGTGAGATGATATCTCATTGTAGTTTTGATTTGCATTTCTCTAATGATTAATGATGTTGAGCATTCTTTCATGTGTTTGTTGGCAATCTGTATATCTTCTTTGGAGAAATGTCTATTTAGGTCTTCTGCCCATATTTGGATTGGGTTGTTTGTTTTTTTGTTATTGAGCTGCATGAGCTGCTTGTAAATTTTGGAGATTAATCCTTTGTCAGTTGCTTCATTTGCAACTATTTTCTCCCATTCTGAGGGTTGTCTTTTGGTCTTGTTTATGGTTTCCTTTGCTGTGCAAAAGCTTTTAAGTTTCATTAGGTCCCATTTGTTTATTTTTGTTTTTATTTCCATTTCTCTAGGAGGTGGGTCAAAAATCTTGCTGTGATCTAGGAATTTATAGAACAGCTGAAAGGCTGAAACAGTATCACCATCAGAAATAAAGCCTCTTTAAAAAAATCAGAAAACTGAGGTAAAATACAATACAATATGTCCTTTGTTGTGTTAATATCCTTTGCATAATTAAGTCTACCTGCATTTATGTTTAGAAGGAAATGCATGTAGCAATACATGTAGATGCATTTTCAAGGTCAGAACAGGGAGTTTGGAAGAAAAATATGGAGCAGAAGGTAAGCTCATAGGAAAATTAAGTCAGCCAGCTCTCCCCAGATGGTCACCTTTTATACTGTTTTTTGTAGTTTGCGAATTAGGCACCTGTGTTTTCTTCAGCTCACTCCCTGCCATGTGAATTCTTGCATTAGACATTTTAATTGCAAATAAAAACAATATATTCTGATTTTTTTCCACCAAAACCCCCATATTTTTTATTCTTATTTTTTCTTGGAATGAAATAACACTTATTCATATTTTGGAATTCCTAAAATGCTTATTTGAATTTTACAGTTTATCACCTGGTATGGTAATGGTTCAATTCACATAAAGGATTTCTTTTTGCACTTCTCAGGAGGCTGGCTTGAGTAACTTTAAAGAACTGTTCAATTAAAAATATATATATTTATGCTTTCTATAGAATGTATGTTTAAAGGAAGTCTATGATTCATAATAAAAATAGCCATATTGATTTCATATCTAATTTAGTTCAAAATGTTCCTTGACTTTGACAGTCACATGTTAAGTACATCATCTACCCCCATACATAAGAAGAGCATAATGCCTTTAAATACACAATGATTTTCAGGTAAACAATATGTTTTTCTCAGTCACTGCTTTCAGACTTCTATGGCATTTGAACTGGTGTTCTATTATTGAAATGTCAGATAAAAATAGTAAGGCTATCTCTATCCGCACTTAATAAACCAACATAACAATTTCCTCTTTTCTTTTGCATCGTTTATATGCATTAATAAGTGTTGACACTGAGATGCATGTAGAAGAAAAAGGATCCCTAAGAGAGACATGTTAATCTTTTTCCTTACCTGTTAGAGATATCCTTGATAAATGTAACAAAAATAAATGTGTTTAAAGCATTATTAGAATGTGATGACGTTCTTGCACCTGAGTTAAGGTATCCAGAGTACGTATAATTAAAGGTAAGATAAAACTACTCAGTAAACTATGGCAGGAGTGGCTTATGTTAAGGCCACTTGAAAAATAATACCTTTCAAATTAAACTTGTTTATGTATGAGTAGCTTGTTCTGCATTAAAAAATGTGAATTCATACCCAGATTTAAGTATTGGGATATTATCTTATTCAAAAGATAAAACAAAGCTAAGCTTATTTTATTTAATCTTCTCTCAAATGGAGCAAAACCCAGCTATTTACTGTAAATTCAAGACCTTGTTAAACAAGTCGTCTCAAGTTTATTGCATCTGCCTGTTAGTTTTGAGTCAGGTGCTAATGACTCACGAACTAGAAAAGGTACAAGTATAATTTTAAGGACATCTAGTGGTCTATGGGATTAAATTTTTTTCATCTGACAAGAAAATATTAAGTTATTTTTCATCTAATATGAAGTTGCAGCATCTGTTTTTATCCAAATAAATGTTTTGTGAATTTTAAACTTAACTACTCATGCTTAGAGTCTACAACCGAACCTCCAAAGTTCATCTCCTAGAACTTCCTTAAAATTACACTTAAAAAATGTTTCTGATACGTTTTCATGCATACAGCAATTGAATTATGGTTACAGAGTCAATGAACAGTCTTTTGTGTAGTGTGTGTTGAATAGCATCGAGCAAGTCAACACTACTCCAAAATATTTCCTCCATCTCTGGCCAGGTATTTTCTTTTGGCTCATTTATTTACTCAGTAAGTATTTAATGAGTACCTGCCATGTTACAGGCCTTCAGCTGGACATGGACATCAAAGGAGCACAAAAACCAATCATGGTTCTTGTTCTCATGAAGCTTACAATCTACAGGAGAGAGGTAGTAGTCAAAGAGTCATGGAGATAAATGTACAATTACAATAATGATAAGTACTAGGAAACAAAGATGGACGGTACTGTGAAAGAACCATGGCACAGAGTGGGCATCTTAGAAAGAATGATTAGTGATAGTCTTGATAACATAAATTAAAATTTTTACATATTTTTTAAACTAAGAAAACATATCTAAAGCATAGGACTGGAATTTATATTTACCCTATAAACCTCCCCAAGAAGCGAATTTATTTTGTAATTAGGGAAAAAAGGCATTCAAGATTTTTTTTTGTCATCTTTAAATTTATTCAATAGATCGTATAACTGTACTTATGACTAACACTTCATTAGTTACTCTTAGTTTGCTATGCAAATGCAATAAGTTACTAAACAATTATTTTTCCTCCTCCTCTATTCCCAAGGTTTGTTTTATAAAAGAAACATCAATTGAAAGTCTGACAAAGCAGCCCCAGGGAATCTAATGTAATGAGGAGAAACTCATTATTTCATGATTTTTATTTGGAATTTTAAATAATCTTTTGTACAGCTTGATAGTAGTCATGTTCTCAACAGCTATTCACCATAGCAATTTCTGCAAACACCAAGCGTCATCTTTTAAAGACACAGATAGCACTGCACTAACCTCACCATACAATTCTCAAAGTAACTAAGAAACTGAGTCCTAGTATGATATAGCAGTGATAAGGTAACAGAGGAAACATTATTAAGTAGATTGATAGAATAATTTATCAAAGTGTCAGTTTAGATAAAAACATTCATCCATTCTCTAGTATAGGAGATATTTGAGGACATGAAAAGTTAAATTTGTAAGGTTTCTTTATAATGAGCTCTTTGAAAATACCGAACTCGATTGGGTGTCTCTCCAGCAATTTCCTGATAAAATTTTCCCTTCCAATTTCCTGAGCAATATGAAAAAGGCGATTGGGATGTCCTAGTAATAATTACCAGGAAAAATAATTCCAATTTGACAACATACACAGGTGGAATCACTACCAGTGTAAAAGCTTGGTTATGTTTTATGTACTAAGCCAGGGAAATACTAAAACTCATAGAGCCTAAGGATCCCTATCTTTTTGTGTCTAGTATTTTAAGATGCCAGACAATAATTATTTCACTTTTATTGAGAAAACATTAGACAGATAAGGAGTTATGGAAGGGAAGGTAAAATATATAGACTTCAATTGAAAGTTAAATTTAAAGCTCTGTGAAAAGTGTTTTGTTCTTTCATCAAGTGCATCTAAAATCAGTTGAGGCTGTAGATGAAGTGTAAATAAAGCACAGTGTGGATGGAGAGCCTGGGTCGCTGGTGATGCAGTGTTGAGGTATCATCTTGCCAATCTGTACGTGGTAGTTGTATTCCTACAACTATACTCCCAGTACTTAACTGGCTAATGAAGAAATGCTCATTGTATCCATTGTCTAAGAAATTTTAGAAACAATTTGTCTGCATACAAAATGTAGTTTGGACAATGTACTTTGAAATACCTCCCAGAGAGTTTAAAATAAGGCTTCCCTAAAAATTTTCATGAGTGCTAAAATAAACTCTGATCCACTCTCCAAGTCATACCCATGGTTCTTACGCCACCCACTTGTAGAAGGTTAAACTTGATTATTATAAAAAGATGGAGCCTAGTGCCCTAAATCCTAATTTTCTCAGAATTCACATTTTGTAAGAAATCCAAATCTTGTCAAATTGGACTTGATATAGTATCACTGTTAACTAGTGAAGACAAATACTTGTATTTAATATTAATATAATATATAGGGGGCTTCCCTGGTGGCGCAGTGGTTGAGAGTCCGCCTGCCGATGCAGGGGTCACGGGTTCGTGCCCTGGTCCGGGAGGATCCCACATGCCGCGGGGCGGCTGGGCCCGTGAGCCATGGCCGCTGGGCCTGTGCGTGCGGAGCCTGTGCTCCGCGGCGGGAGAGGCCAAGGCAGTGAGAGGCCCGCATACCACAAAAAAAAAAAAAAAAAAAAAAAAAAAAAATATATATATATATATATATATAATATATAGGTATATATAAGTACATAATACATAATACTTGTATACTATAACAATAACATTTAATTCCGTACAATCAATTGTATTCAACAACCAGTTTTTAAGTGCCTACAATTGTCATGATTCTGGATTGGATATAATGGAGCATACAAAAATTAATAGGACACAGGTGTTTTAGTATTTAGTGTAAAAGAGGGCAGTAGTTTGTTCAGCTTCTTTCAGACGTGCAAAAACAGATTACATTTTGGCCAGGTCTGATTTCTCCAAACACGATCAAGTCAGGTGTTCATTTGCGTGGTTGCCAAGAAGGCTGGAAACAGAAAATGAGGTGAGCTAATTTCACTGTCATTAGGACTAAGGTTATAGCTGGCTGTCATTATGTAAAGACATGGATGCAAGATTAAAAAGAAACGTGAGGTGAAAATATATAAGAAAGGGAAAGACGTCAAATTTGAGATAAAATAAAGCTCAAACAAAGAAGGAAGTTGAAACTGCTGATTTCTTGAGGTCTCAGGTGATGGTAGGCAAATCAAGCTTCAATTTTAGCTGCTTGGGAAAATTAGGTGAATTTTTTTAAAAAAGAAAGAAGATGGGCTTCCCTGGTGGCGCAGTGGTTGAGAGTCCACCTGCATATGCAGGGGACGCGGGTTCGTGCCCCGGTCCGGGAAGATCCCACGTGCCTCGGAGCGGCTGGGCCCGTGAGCCATGGCCGCTGAGCCTGCGCATCCGGAGCCTGTGCGCCGCAACGGGAGAGGCCACAACAGTGAGAGGCCCGCGTACCACAAAAAAAAAAAAAAAGGAAACAAAAAGAAGAAAACGTTGAATATAGTTCCTATAAAAACTGGGAACACGTTACTCATTCAGACCACATAACAGGAATTGTTTAACAAAGCTGTATCTTAAGCTTTGTATACTTAAATATTTGTTTATTGGGTAAGTAATCACTTTCAAATGAAACAGGTACCTGCCACTTCAGGGAATCTCTTAGCAACTATAGCTTTTCATTTTGTAGCGTAAAGTGTTCTTCTGGTTGTAGTAGGTTTGGCAAACAATTTGAGATTCATGATTTAAAAATTCTAGTATTGTCAGACTTTTGTGATACACTTTAGTGTCATCCCAAATCCTAGGAAGAGAATTCATTCAGCTTTTGATAATAAACATAAATTGGGATGATTTTTAACAGCATACGAAGTAAAGCTTTTAATTTGAGCTCACTTAAATTGAGCTAGTCCTAAGGTTTACCAATTAGTGTACATCTAAGGGACATGGCAGGTTGTGGGTGGATCCAAACAGAGATGAGTGTCAGATGAGAAGGACACAATGGTTGTCATGTCTCATTATAACTTGTAAATTGACAGAATTTCCTTTCATATCAGAGCAACGCAAGTGCAAAGCATTATTGGCCATTTATTTTAATTTGTTGGTACACATCCTCTGTCGTGCAACATGAGATTTTGTGTGTGTGTGTGTGTGTGTGTGTGTATGTGTATGTGTGTATGTGTGTGTGGTACGTGGGCCTCTCACTGTTGTGGCCTCTCCCGTTGCGGAGCACAGGCTCCGGACACACAGGCTCAGTGGCCATGGCTCACGGGCCCAGCTGTTCTGCGGCATGTGGGATCTTCCCAGACGGGGGCACGAACCCGTGTCCCCTGCATCGGCAGGCGGATTCTCAACCACTGTGCCACCAGGGAAGCCCGCAGCATGAGATTTTTAAACTGAGCATTCTTTGGTCCAATTTGTAGATACATCATGAAGCTAGTAATAAGTCAGTATTTCATGTACACTGTTTAAAATGTAGACTTAATAATGACTTCTACAGTACTGTACATGAAATACTGACTTACGGCTAGATTTAGTTGTCCATAGCCATTTTACTTAAACTCTGTGGGTCAAGTATGTCTTTAAAAAGAGGACCTCTAGGGCTTCCCTGGTGGCGCAGTGGTTGAGAATCCGCCTGCTGATGCAGGAGACACGGGTTCGTGCCCT
Organism: Kogia breviceps; assembly: GCF_026419965.1. Classification (NCBI taxonomy): domain Eukaryota; kingdom Metazoa; phylum Chordata; class Mammalia; order Artiodactyla; family Physeteridae; genus Kogia; species Kogia breviceps. Next base: position 66,499,387 of record NC_081321.1, on the reverse strand, counting down.
GGTCCGGGAAGATCCCACATGCCGCGGAGCAACTAAGCCCGTGAGCCATGGCCGCTGAGCCTGTGCGTCCGGAGCCTGTGCTCCGCAACGGGAGAGGCCACAACAGTGAGAGGCCCGCATACCGCAAAAAAAAAAAAAAAAAAAAAAAAAAAAAAAAAAAAGAGGACCTCTAGTCACCTTTTCAAAGGAAGTTTGAGTAGCCTAGTTTCATTCCTATAATTTAACATTTCCTCTTCAAATATTTCCACTAATAGAACAGGAAGTGAGGACCCACAGAAAGAAAGGGTTAAAAGAAAAGATGGTATAGATGTCATGTATAGTTCATGTGCCAGGTACTCATCGTAATTACATTCTCTTTCAGACCGCACAATAACTGTATATAATCAGTATTACCACGTTTTATACTTCTCAGGTCTCTGGCTTTTAGGTTTATATCCATATTCTCCAACTGTTTGGTGCATTGCTAAAACATTTTATGTAATCCCTAACTGACGCTGAATAGAGGGATCTTATATGGATAGGAAGAGACTAACAGGAGAAAGTGCCACCCTCCTATTACGTGCTTTTAAAATAATTTTGTCTTCAGGGTGGTGATACTTTTCTTCTCCCTTGTTATTCTGGTTACGTGTTAAATTTGTTGACACCATCTGCTTATGGGTAAAGAGGCAGACACAATTATTGATGAAACAGGCTAAGGCATGTGACTGTATTCACTAATAAATCCTTTTCTGCTGAAGAGACATTCTTTTGAGACCTCATCATACAGCCGTGCACCTCCTTGGGGTACTGATTCTTCTTCTCACCACCTGTGCTGTCCGCGTCTTGCCATCCCCGCTGCCACCATTTAATTGAAGCTTTCACCATTTCTTGCCAAGACCACTGTAATAGCCTTCTTCCTAACTGGTTTCCCGTGTATATCCTTGACCCACTGTAACTGACATTTCAAACAATAGTCATAATGATATTTGTAAAATGTGAACCAAATCATACCATTCTTCTGCCAAAAACTCTTCAATGGCTTTCTTTAGTAATTGCACCAAAATATAACCTTCTTATAAAATCTGCATAAAATCTAACCCCTGTTTACTTCTCAAACTTTGTTTCCTATGCAGTGGTGTGTTGTAATTGGTACTTTCTGCCTTGTGAGAGCTCAAGTAGTAGCTCAAGTAGAGCTTGAGTAGTCAAGAATTTTCCAAGCCAGTGGTATCATGTTGGTAGCTTGAAACTGGTCATGGTAGCAGTATTTACACTACAGAAATCAGAAAAATGCTACAAATAAGGGCTTTTTCTGTTTTGTCCATGTGTTTTGGAGAGCTGGTTGTTAATCATTTACCAGTACACCATTGTTGCTATTGCTGTCTGCCTTACACACTGTGCTCCACTGGCACTGGTTTTGTCTGTTCTTCTAATATGTAGGCTTGCTCCCCTCAGTTTAGGGTCTTTGCCCTTGCTATTCTCTTTGGATATTCCTCCTTCAGATTTTCATATGGCTGGCTTGTTATCAATATTCAAGTCTCAGTCCAAAGTCACCTTCTCAGAGAGGCTTTCCATGGCTATCTTATTCAAAGGACCACCATACGTGACTCCAGTCTCTCAATAACATCAACCTTATCCCTGCTAGAATAGTGCCTTTAAAGTCATTTCCTCTGGTTTCCTTTGGTTGCAAGTCACAGGGCACCAAACAGTAAAGCATGTATTTGTCTCATAGACAAGAATCATGGGGTTGCACAGTTCAAGGCCAGTACACAGCTCAGTGATGACATGAAGGGCTAGGCCCCTTCCTTCTTCCTACTCCACCTGCCTTAGCATGTGACAGCCATTTTCATGATCACAAAATGGCTGATTTCACCTCTAGGCACATTTAAGGCTGGCAAGAGAATGGGGAAAGAGTAAGGGTTCGAAGACCAAAAAGCTGAAGCATGCGCTAGCATTTTGTTCACCTAAAAAGCCTTCCTGGAAGCCATACCCAGTGACTTTACACTTACAACAACTTGGCCAAATGACAGAAGAGTCTGGAAAGAGAAGTATGATCGCTTTCCAGCTTTTGTAGTAGAAGAAGGCAAGGGATATGAGAGTTTTAGATGACTTTGGGGTAGATAATTCCTATTGTTTGCCATAGTACTCAGTAAATTTTTATGGAATTAGTGGACAATATGCCTTAAATGACCCAGCTCTATCTTCAACCAAGTTCCGGATGCAGATGAGTCATGGGTTAAATTCTGCAGTCTAAATGTTAACCAAGTTAATAAAAAGTCATCATTAAGGAAAGAGAAGATGATAATTGGACTCTTCCAGATGACTGGAAGTTCATCCCACTTAAGTTCCAAGATTTTATTGGTTTTGGTTATAAGGTTCAACTATTTTAAAGGAAGTCTTTCCAGCATATGTTATCTCACTATCATCAGGCAGTTGATGATGATTTGATCATTTTTAATGATTAAAATATGTTATCAATATGAGCACATTGATTATACGGTAATGTATTGAAGGGTTACCTTCTAGGACTTTGGGCAGTGTTATATCTGTTTGCCTCAGTTTGCAATGATGCTGTATTTAAAAAATAAGTTTGCCATACCTTTATTGTTTTATTTCTAATCCCTTTTCCATGGCAGGATAGAGAAATAAATAAGAGCGTGGGCACTGGAGTCAAACACCTCTGGTCTTAAATCCTGGCCCTACTAGCTGTGTAACCTTGAGCCAGATAATTCATCTTTCTGAGCCTTAGTTGGTTTTTTGTTTTGTTTTATTTTGTTTTTAACTATACAATAGGAACAGTAGAAATCCTTTTATATATTTTTGAGGCTTTTATAAGATGAGCTAAGTAAGGCAAGTAAACAATGAATAAATGATAGCCTTTAACTCACTTAATTCCGGATCACATATTAAACTATCAGTAACCTTAAAGTGCATTTGTGAACCACTTTCTGCATCAGCACCATCTGAGATGACTACTAAAAGAGCAAATTTCAAAGCTTCACCCTCAGCCTCTTTTTTTTTTTTAATCTTAATCTTTAATAAATGGTCCAGGCTTATTTTGTTGTTGTTGTTGTTGACTAAAATTTGAGAACCACTGTTTTCAGTCCTCAAGCAAGGATTTGTTGATCAGATTAGCCTAATCTCTGTTAACAATGTTGGAGAAGTGGTGCTGGGAATGGTTTTAACAATGTAGATTCCTGAGACACATCTCGAATGTAGTCCAGATTCTAGAGCCATATTGCCAGGATTCAAATCCTAACTCTACAGCTTACTAGCTCTTTCCTCAGAGAAGTAATTTTAACTCTATGGGTCTCAGTTTCCTCTTCTGTAGAATGGAGGTAACAGTACCTACTTCATAGTGCTAAGAGAAGGAAAATGTTTAAAATTCATGCATACTAAACACTGTACGTGACAGCAATAAGTAACATTGTTATTAGATTTCCTGGGGTGTACCTTGGGAGGCCGTATCAGTGATTCTCAACGTGGTCATGCATTATATCTCTAGGGAACTCTGAAGATACTAATGCCCAGGCCATATCCCAGAACAATGAAATCAGAAATATATGTAGGTAGGATCTAGGTATCTGTTTTTCATTTTGTTTTGTTTTGTACTTAACCCAGGTGATTCCAGTGGGTAGCCAAGGCTGATAAACACTCTTCCCTATCATTTCAATGCTCTGCAGGGAATTCCCTGGCAGTCCAGTGGTTAGGGATAGATGGTGGAAGTATGAGCTTGAGAGTTGGCAGACCAGAGGACGAGTCCATTTCAGAAAAAAAATTGTGAGATCTTCTTTCCTTCATTGTGTTTGTCAAGCAGCCTCCCCAGTTGTTATCTAATATTTCTTCTAATCTGAGCTATCCTGATAAACCCAGACTTCTGTATTAGTAACCAAATTTTGTAGAATGGTTTCATAAAACAAGTGTGAGGTTCTCAGTGAGAACCCTACGGGAACTCATAAGTAAACCACACACACTTTATTGCAATCATTTTAAGAACAAGTTATTTTACTTACTCAAAGGCTTCTTTTGCTTCCTTCCAGACCTTGGCTTGCAGGTTTCTGGTACTTTTACAGAGCTAAAGGGAATCAGAATTTCATTTTAAGCTTCAGTCTAACATCCAGTTTATCACTCACCACATCTTTGCAGCACCAGCCAGGCCTGGGCTGGAGGGACCTGATCTCACTCACTCTTAGTTTTTAGACTTCCTTTGGCTTTTACCAACTGCCACATACCCTATGACCTCATACTGCTACATTCACTTGGGTAGGTGCCAGCAAGATGGTTCATACTCTAGTGTTCTCTCCCTCTGAGCATATAGGCAGAGGGCAGATCACCATGTCCACTGCCTGTGTCACAGAAAAGGGATTCTAGTCTCCCTCTGCAGGCAACCCCCAATGGCTACAATTGGTTCTATTTGGAACACTCCTCACTTGGTTAATGGAAGAGAAGCAAAAGACCTAGTATTCTGTCCAAAGTTAATGACTTAACAATTTTTCATGAATTTTCTTTCATCTCACAATTAGCTCTTTTTTTAAAATCAATTTCTTTATTTTTGGCTGTGTTGGGTCTTCATTGCTGCATGTGGGCTTTCTCTAGTTGCAGCAAGCGGGGGCTACTCTTCGTTGCAGTGCGCAGGCTTCTCACTGCAGTGGCTTCTCTTGTTGCGGGAGCACAGGCTCTAGGAATGCGGGCTTCAGTAGTTGTGGCTCGCGGGCTCTAGAGCACAGCCTTGGTAGTTGTGGCACACGGGCTTAGTTGCTTGTGGGCTTGTGGGATCTTCTCGCACTAGGGCTCGAACCTGTGTTCCCTGCATTGGCAGGCGGATTCTTAACCACTGCGCCACCAGGGAAATCCCGCAATTACCTCTTAATAAGGACTGGAAAAGGCCTATGGTATTACATTACATAACAGGGCCGGCCCAGCTTTGAATAAGTCTTAATGTGGTGGATATTGTCTAATTTCTTTGATAGCTCTTTTTTGAACTTTATTTCTCAACTTTGGATGGTCATAGGAATCATCTGGAAGCTTAAGAACAAAGAAACAAACAAAACCTCATGACTGGATCTCACACTTAGAGATTTTGAATAATTGGTCTGGGGAAGCAGGCTGGTTTTAAAACTCTACAGGTGATCCAGGTGAGCAGCCTTTGTTTGCTAGGAGCATTGTTTCAGGATGGGGCTGGTACTTAACACTAATTACTTACATTCGTGGACTTTTATCAATAATTCTGAGACTCCCAGAAGAATCCCATTCAGTATTCTGTTCTACAGGGTATCAAAGAATAATAGAAAATGCAAGAGTTTCTGGAATGCTGGGGCTGAAAGAAACCTGAACCATCATTTTGTTCACTATCTCTTGAAATGGAGTCTGTGAAACCACTTTAGAATCACTTGAATCATTTGTTTAAAAGGCAAATTCCTGGGCCTTATCCTCATACCTCCTAAATCAACCTCCCTCAAGTGGGGGTGAGAGGTCAGGAACCTACATTTTAATACATTTCCCCAGGTAATTCTTAGGCACACTCATGTTTTAGAACCATTGATGTATCGCAGAGGTTCTTAACCCTGCATGCGTATTTGAATTAAATAGGGCTATAAAACTACCCATGCCGACTAGACCAGTGGTTCTCAACCATGGCTACACTTCAGCATCACCTTGAGGGCTTTCAAAAGCCTAATGCTCAGGCCTCCCCCTATGCCAATCTCATTGGAATCTCTGGGGTGAGACCCAGGTATCCAAGGGTTTTAAAGCTCCCCAGGTGGTTCCAGTCTGCAGCCAAGGTTGAGAACCACTGTTCCATATAGTCTGGTTTAATTCATTTGGGGTGAGTCTCGGGCATTAATAACTTATTGTGATAATCATTTGGCTGTATATGTATATCAAATCATTATGTTGTACACTTAAACTGATACAGTGTTATATGTCAGTTATATCTCAATAAAGTGGGGGAATAAATAAATAATTTTTAAATGTATTCCAGGTAATTTTAAAGTGCAGTCCAGGGTGAGAACTCCTGAATAGTCACTTTCAGCTTTTCTGAACTTCTCCTAGTTCAGTCACGTGATACCCTTTAGCCTACGGATTCAGGCTTGCGTCCTTTCCCCCCACACCAGACCCAAGCCAGTCTTGATCACGGCTAATAGTGATCTGGAGGTTTAGTCTCAGGAGAAGTTAGTTATATGTCCACCTAGACATAGACCTCTAACCCCTGCCTTCCTAGGTAGTCTCATTAATTAATCCATCATTCATTCAACAAATATAAACACCTAATATTTGTCAAGTACTCCTCATTGAACTGTGGATACAATAACAAGTAAGATACTGTTCCTGACCTCAAGAAGCTAATATATTTGCAAGGGTGAAGGATGGAGACATATACGCAAAAAGAGCCGTAGCAGAGAGTAGTAATTATTACAATGGATAAGTGAACAAAGGACTGTGGGATCATGGATATGATAGCAACTAAATCTGCCTTGGAGGGTCAGGGAAGACATGCCTAAGGAGATGCTATTTAAGCCAAGTCTGCCCTACATGACCTAACGCACCCTCCGTGATATGATTTCTCTCTACTGCATCTCTTGCTACTCTTGGCCTGGTTTCAACTTCAGCCATACTGAACTCTGAGTTCTGTGAATGCCCCACGCTCTCTTGGTAAGACTTCAATCTGCATTTATTTGCCTGGAACTTTTTTTCTCCTTTTCCTCGCCTGTACCTCTTACCCAGGGCTCTGCTTAGCTGTCACTTTTACAAAGAGCTCCTCCCTGAGCTCCTGGATGATGATAAATGTCTTGGTTAGACATCCATGTACTAGCCTGTAGATCTGCTTTTATAGCTCATGCCCCCTCTGTTGTGTATCTGTGATCTGTCAGACCTACAAATGCCATGAAAGCAAGAGCAGCCATCTGTCTCTATTACCACAGTGTCTCCCATGCCTGGCACTATTGGATGAATAAATTAATTGCATTCCAGGAACAGGGGATGGTATGTACAAAGTCACAGAGACATGGTGTTCTGTGGCATGTCCTAGAATAGTGAAAATATTGGATGGTCAGCGTGTAGGATGTGCAGGAGGAGGTTTCTAGAGATGAATCATAAGAGGTTGGTTGTTACAGGCTTTGAATGTAGTCCTAAGTGGTCCCAAGTTCACCCTTTAGTCTGTAGGAAGCCAGAGAAGGTTTTATGCAAGAGAGTATAATAATGAGATTTATCACTCTGGGAGCAGAGTGGAGGGTGGACTGTAAAAGAAAAGCCACTTAAAGAACAGTTAGGAGATGTTCCAGTACCTCAAGAGAGAAGTAATGAAGCAAAGTGTCTCCATTCAAAAGGCATTTTGAGATAGAACCTACAACATTTGCTGACTAATTGTATGTGGGGGTGAATCTGAAAGGTGACGCCATGGTCTAGCTTGGAAGACAGGCTGGATGGAGATGCTATTAATGGGAATACGGAATATAAGAAGAGAACAGCTAATTTCAGGAAAAAAATATGATGAGCACAGTTTTAAACTTGTTGAGAGGTCCAAGTGCCTGTTGGCATCTAGACAGAGTCTTTCATGCAGTTAGAAATGCGTACAATTCTTAGCTTGGTATCTTACTGATTGTGGATGTGGCTGGTGTGGTACAGTTGACTATGTTGACTTTCAGTTTATGTATCAAAGGACAGACTATTGAAACTGGCAGCGTCTTACTGATTTCAGGATTTATGCTTCCCTGGGCTACTATTGGCAAACAGTTGGCAGTACGTCAAAGGAGAGTCTCCATTAAAGTTACTTTTTTTGTTTGTTTGTTTTTGTTTTTGCATTACACGGGCCTCTCACTGCTGTGGCCTCTCCGGTTGCGGAGCACAGGCTCCGGACGCGCAGGCTCAGCAGCCACGGCTCACGGGACCAGCCGCTCCGCAGCATGTGGGATCCTCTCGGACGGGGGCACGAACCTGTGTCCCCTGCATCGACAGGCGGACTCTCAACCACTGCGCCACCGGGGAAGCCCTAAAGTTACTTTTTGATTATTTTCTTTGGTTAGATACATAAACCTATACCAACCCCACCCTAATTCAGAGGTGGTAGAAATTTTATCATAGGTAGCTCTACTGTTACGTTTTTTTTCCTCATTTAGCTGTGAATTCAGAAGTGTGTCTTGTTAAGCCTAGTGCCAAGTCTAATAGGAACACAAATTGAGGGATGGATGGATGGATGAATTTATAATCTGATGGCAGGGATACGGGATACTTTCTGGAGTTAATCACTTAGGAATTGAAAATCTCTATTCTATACATAAATGCCTAAGTGACTTTTCAGTGAGTTATTGACTATAGCAAGAGAGGTAAAAGAGATCACCATAAGTATTTTTAAAATAGCCTTCGTCATATCATTTTCTTTTCGCAATACAAAGCCATCCTGGGAATTTTAAAGCTATGGCCATAAGAGACTATGTTTCTTGATATATTAACGTGTGTGTGTGTGTGTGTGTGTGTGTGTGTGTCAGTTTTATTTGGGGCAAAATGAGGTCTATAGCCCGGGAGACAGCATTTCAGATAGTTCTGAGAAACTGCTCCAAAGAGGCCTGAGGTAAGGTCAATATATATGTGATTTTTGTGGAGGGGAATACATGCAATCAAGCACTTACTTTTTGGAGAAGGTTTCTGCTAGTCCTGTGAAAATTACTGCTAGTCACAAGGAGCAGACACCACCACGAAGGATTTTAGTGCTTTTCTAGATATGAGGAGATGCAAGAACTGGGCTCATACAATCCTCTCCTGAAAATATCTAACTATCTAAAGACCTGTTCTGCCAGTTTTTCCCAAAGCACAGAGGGCCTCATTGTCGATCTCTACCCTGAACTCCTTTCAGGGGGTGTTGAACGTCAGCAGCTGCAGCAGCTCATAATTTTATCCTTGTGGAGGTAGATGGCAAGTGCCAGTTTGTAGGTGACAGGGCCCCCTCATTGTCATAAATTCGACCATGGTTTGGGAGGTATTTCATGACCATTTTGTCCCACAGTGCTAGGAATGCTCATTCCCAGGTCTGGCAAAGATTTTGGTCGATAGGCCACTCTATGTGCTCTTATTGCACTAGACCTTATTAACAGTAGCCAAAAGTCTCTGGACCTTCTGTCTTACTAGTCTGTTGCCGTCCAGGAGAAAAAAAATCCCCTCTTGTTGGCATCTTGCCATATCTGGAGTTACATTGTTAACAATCATTGATCTCATATAGAACTATGTATTTTTGTCAGAGGCTCATTGACACATTTGGTAATGCAAGAAACAACCATCTGGTAAAACAGGCAAAGTACAAATAACATAGCTAGCAGTATTATTAAAGTCATAAGTAAGAATTAATTTTATTCTTCCATTAGGTGCGACCCAGTATACCCCCAGGTCATCTGACTTAGGCTGTTCTCTACTAGTCCTTATCTTTCAGAGAAATTATATATTGGCACTGTCCATAAGGCCCAATTTCTTAACATCATTAGGCTGGTTATCCTTAGTATAATTTAATTGTTCCCAAGATAAAGGAGGGCCTTAAAACTTAAATGACCGTAGCCTGGTGTTAACCACATAAATTACACCAGACTCTGGGACTGCAGTGGTGAATAAGCCCAGTTAAGTTCTTACCCTCAAGGAGTTTATCGACAAGCGGAGAAGATGCACATTAATCAAATCATCATAAAATCATAAAATCAAATCATCATAAAAAATGCAGGTGTGATAAATGTGGAATGCGAAAAGAAAAACTGAAAAAAAGCATCTCAGAGGTAAAATTGACAGGATTCATTTGGTTATTGGGGTATCAGAATATACAAAAGACATGCTTCCTGCTCTTCTTTCCTGAAAGAATATTCAAACTAATTTGTGTGACAGAAATAACTTATGAGAAATGCCATTAAGGAAGATGTATTAAGTGACAAATTGTGTGGAACAGATTTAAATGACCTTCTATCAAAAGATGAGATCAGGGCTTCCTTGTGGCGCAGTGGTTGAGAGTCCGCCTGCCGATGCAGGGGACATGGGTTCATGCCCCGGTCTGGGAAGATACCACATGCCGCGAGGCGGCTAAAAAAAAAAAAAAAAAAGAGATCAATAAGCTTTGAATTGTAAATTCTCATTTTGCAATTAATTCCACTTACTTTTCATTGTCATGTTTTCATTGTCACTGAAATAATGGTACTTTGGTGATGAGATTCAGTTTACTCCATGTCTCTCCATTTTGATTTTTTTTTTTCATTCAGATGTTGCCAGAGCAATTGAATTACTGGAAAAACTGCAGGAATCTGGAGAAGTACCAGTGCACAAGCTACAGTCCCTCAAAAAAGTGCTCCAGAGTGAGTTTTGTACTGCTATTCGAGAGGTATGAGACTAAGATTTTAATAACTATATTCTGCCATATGTCTTCTGAGTAGAAAACGCGTCCTCTCCACACAAACAGTTGAAATAGTTAAGATTGTAACTGCATCTTAGCTTTCTAACTGCTTGGACAGATGATAAAAATAATTTAGTCTGCTAAATTCCAAAATTAGATTCAGTCAGGATTTATGCATTTATATAAAACCAAATGTTGATCTTATGGTACCAATGAAGTGGCTGCCTCAGCAGGGGACTCTGGCGGGTAGTCTAAACTATTTAGTAGTCACGTGAAGTCATCTGGAAATTCAGGTAGAAATAGTCATAATTAATGGAGACTGAGCTTTTCTTAAAAGAACACTCAGCTAAATCTTCCTCAGGTAAATCTGGAAGAGTAACCTCCTACTGACTAAAGTTATAGTTATCCGGACATTACTGTCTAGTGCAATAAGGGGAAATTGAACAGGCTGATATGCCCTTCAACAAATCTTTATAATGCTTTCCTGGTTAACAGTTTCAAGAAGCCTGAGGTGAAACAAGTGTGTTTAAAATAACTATTTGAATTTTTTGTTGACTGGTGGTGGAATTGACTGATCAATTAATGAATTTCACTGGTTACACGATGTTCACTTAAGATTATACAGTACATTGTTTTATTCAGTAAGCCCATCACCCATTCCCTATCAGGTACTAAATAATAATTCATTAATTAGCACTTACAGTCCATATATCCAACATATTTGTCCTGCTAGAAGTCCCCAGTAGTGAATTACATACCGTCATCCTCTCCAAAGCCAGCTGAACCCAGTGACTGCCAGGAGAGTTTGCTGTAGCAGAGGGCATGCACCTCTCAAGGAATGCTTGTTATCAACCTCCCTTCCTCTTTGCAACTCTACTCGTGGGTAACGCATATTACCCTCAACTGTGCTAGTTTATGAGTTGTCACTAAGTGAAAAAACCTCAGTGCCTAAGGCAGAGACGCACAAGACCTCCCTCACTACATATTTAAACCATAGCCTACCCAGTAAGGTTAATATTGGGATTTTACTGGGATTTGACTTAGACTATGTTTGTGCTAAATCTTTATTAAGTGAAGGTGTTAACTACTTAATTTTTGTTTATAATGAACGCAGCTTAAGGAAATAACCATAATTCTATCTCTAAGCTTTTTTAAAATTTATTTATTTATTTATTTATTTATTTTGGCTGTGTTGGGTCTCTGTTGCTGCATGCAGGCTTTCTCTAGTTGCGGTGAGCGGGGGCTACTCTTAGTTACGGTGCACGGGCTTCTCACGCGGTGGCTTCTCTTGTTGCAGAGCACAGACTCTAGGTGCGCGGGCTTCAATACTTGTGGCACACAGGCTCAGTAGTTGTGGCTCGAGAGCTCTAGAGTGCAGGCTCAGTAGCTCTAGAGTGCAGACTCAGTAGTTGTGGCACATGGGCTTAGTTGCTCCGCGGCATGTGGAATCTTCCCGGACCAGGGCTTGAACCCATGTTCCTGCATTGGCAGGCAGATTCTTAACCACTGCACCACCAGGGAAGTCCCCTATCTCTAAGCTTTAATCGATGAAGTTGACTGAAAGAAAATTCCTCAAAGTGTATGAATTCTCAGCCATCAGCTGCTCAGTGGGAAAGGGATAAGATACCTAGAAACTTCCCAGGCCTCCTCTAGTCACTCTGTAGACTAAGGCTAAGTCCCCTATATGCTCTCTTCTTTCACAGAGTGCTAGTCCCCTGAGATTTGGTGGCTGACTTTTCATCTTAGATATCCTATCACCTTTCTATTTCCACACAACTAACTAAAGAATAGGCACCATCAAATATCTTTCTCTGCTCCCTGGGGATTTGGCTTGTGATCAGTGCAAAGTGTCTCTACTTTTATGGAACTTACATTCCAGTGAGAAAATGATGATAAATAAATACATAATACAATATCAGAAAGTGACAAGACTATGGAGAGAAATAAAGCAGGATTAAGGGAGTATGGGTAGGGCTCTCTTAAATTAGGGTGGTCAGCAAATAACGTAATTGAAGTAATGGAACAAGTCACACAGGTGTCAGGGGGTATAGTGTTCCAGGCAGAGGAAATCACAAGTGAAAAAACACAGAGGCAAGGATTATCTCAATCCATGGAAGGAACAGTGAAATAAGGAACTTAGGCTTCCTAGAGGCAGCTGGAGAGCAGATCACACAAGGCCTTGCAGGCCGTGGTAAGAACACTGGACTCTATCCTAAGCATGATAGGAAGCCCTTGGAGAGTTTTGACCTCACCTGATTAGCTTTTAAAAAATGTTTCTCTGACTACTGAGAGAATACAAGTGTCTATGCAAGAGTAGAAATAAGAGAGACCAGTAATAAGGTAAGGAGTAGGTCACGTAAGAGATGAGATGATGGCAGCCTGGACCAAGGCGACAGCAGTGCACGTAGTGGGGAGTTGTCAAGTTCGATATGTATGTTTTTGAGAATAAAGACAATAAGCACTGACATATTGAGTACATGGATGAGAGAGAGGCGTCTCAATGGATTCTTAGGTTTGGACTTGAACAATCGTATCAGTGGTGATATAATGAGGTGGGAATCTCTGGGGGTGGACCAGGTTTGGAGAAGACTATACAAGAGCTCTATTCTGGGCATAGTAAATTGATGGTCATTTTCAGACATCCACGTAGAGATGTCTGGCAGGTATCTAAGTCTGAAGCTTAGGGGAGAAGCTGATGCTGGAGATGTAAATGCGATGTAGATATCTGTTCACATAAACACACAGGCCTTCTTCTTTAAAGACCTTGGTAAGGAAAAAGAGGATGGGAGTAAACAAAAAAAAAAAAATGAAAAGAAATATGGAGACATTGTGTAGGCATTATAAATATATCTTACGAACTCTGTGGTAAAGTGTGCTATGTTTATCATTAGTGGTCCATGCAAATCTATAACTGATCTATAAGCTGTCCAAAAATTTCAGAGGGGAGAAAGAGATGATATAATTTATCTACCTTACATTTTATAAATTTGGACTAAGAAGATTAATTTTATGTTCACAGCACCGTCCTTAGTAATAATTTTGTTCTTAAAGGCAATACATGTTATATAGAAATTGATTTGGTCTCTTCATCTTGGCTAACATTTCATACCAGTTGCATAGTATTGTTTATATTTGTTACGTCTGGGATTTTTATTGTTCTTATGGGGTTGCTTTACACTAACTGTGGGAAGTAATGATAAAAGTGTGAAGCCTATATGTATATAAAAGTTCTGAATCATTGAATAATATTGCAAATCCATCTAGTGAAAATTTCTTCAATAAAAATATAAAATATGAATACATTTTGCCAGACAGGTGAATCCACAAGCCAATAAAGTACAGCGAGGAAGTACGATGATATAAGATGATGAATACCTGAAAATAACGTCTAATTTCACTCCTGGTCTCTTGGGTACTGCCTGTTAATGCTGGCATGAAACCTTTGAAGTTTTGGTTTCTTATTCAAATAATGCTCAGTATATCTGTGGTTAAATTATTTGGCTTTTCAGAAATATTTGCTAGTTAATACTTTCCAGTGTGAAAGTTATAACTGTTGTCCAGACAGTTGGAGAAAAGAACAAGAACTACAGAGGCACCCTTTTTAGTTGCACTTACCAGAGCAAAACCAGGTGCAGGTCACACCACTGCCAACAAGACTGTACAGCCCAAATTATGCTCTAAAAGAAAGCAGGACAAGCTATTGCCAGTTTTGTTTTTGCCATATACATGTGTGACAGTAGTTATTGTTTCATGTTGAGGCAATCCCATATTTTGCTTTACATTTGGATGAAACCACCGAATCAGCTTCTGGCGTATGTGCAGCACTTATATGGGAAGAATGGTTTCATGCAATTTTATTTTGCTTTTTAATAAATTTTGATGATTAAAAGAGATTAGGTGTTTTCTCTACTTAACTATTTTTCTGTACTCTGTAACAAAGACTGAAAAAGTTTTGTTGAGATCAGTACTGAAATGAGACCATCTATGTATACAACTAAGAAAGGCATTGATCTATTAATAAATGAGTTGCACTTGAATGATAATCCACACCCAGCTTTATTCACAGAATACAGATAGTAGTTGGCAGTACATACCTTGCTTGTGTTTTTTTGCTCAGTGATCTTAAGAGGACCTGATTAATAATTCAATTTTACCTATTTGGTGCAAGTAATTTCAGAGTACATGGCAGAGAAATGGGGTGACAGGTGATGCTGCTTTTCCGAAGTGAGAGGTACCGGTTGAGAAAAGAAAGTTCACACAAAGTTTTGAATGAGAGATGAACTTTAAAAAAAAATCTATGCTGCTGACTCCCAGTAAAAATCATCTCTGCCACTTTAAGTGGCTTCTTCAAGTTTTAGTTCATCACTGTATTAATTAGCTTGAATGACCCAAACTTATAAAGTAAAATATAAGGAGAAATAAGGGTTGAAATAAAAGGATTATAAAATGTTGATTTGGGGATAAGAGAATGTCCTAAGAGAATTAAATTGCTGTTCACATAGCTCCATTGCCAAAAGATGGACTTTTTCCCAACACTTTATATTCTTGTACTTCAGAGTAAGAAATCAATAGTATATGAATGGTCATATTTTAAGAGAAACTCCAATTTCTGCAACAGAATACCAAAAAATTCCTTCTGACACTAAAATGATAAAAAAAACACATGAACAAACAGAATTAGCCATCTATGTACTATCATTATCTTCCAGTTTAAAGCCTTCAGGCTTCCTGCTTTCCAGAGTGATATGCTCACTGATCTGGTGTATGATGTGCTGCCGAGAGCAGACCGTGGTGAGGACTTACTCCTACATTTATGTCTGTCGCTTGCATATTTGAACCAAATATACAGGACTGAATGACATAATTACCCAAAACTGCCTTCCTTGGCCGATCACTAGATGGTATGTGCTAGTATTTTCTAATACAATAGAACTATAGAATAAGAAAATAAAACCACCTCTACATAGAAGCTATCATTCTGTGATAGTGGATTATTGAAAAATACTCCAATTCTCCTCTCTTTCTTAGGACATATTATAGTTGGACATCTCCATCCTCCCTTCAGCTACATGTGGTTATGACAAGTGCTTTGACTAAGGAAATGTGAGTGGAAGGGTGCTTGTCACTTCCTCATGGAAACCTTTGAGTCAGTGCAGTATTTGCTATGTTCCCTTAACTTTTCTTTTTTTCTTTTTTTTTTTTTTTTTTTTTTTTTTTTGTGGTAAGCAGGCCTCTCACTGTTGTGGCCTCTCCCGTTGCGGAGCACAGGCTCCGGACGCGCAGGCTCAGCGGTCATGGCTCACGGGCCCAGCCGCTCCGTGGCATGTGGGATCTTCCCAGACCGGGGCACGAACTCGTGTCCCCTGCATCAGCAGGCGGACTCTCAACCACTGCGCCACCAGGGACGCCCTCCTTTCCTTTTCATATGACTAGTGATGTTTTATATGATAAATGATCTATCAGCCTGGATTACAGAGTGGGAAAATGAGAAATGCAGGTTTTAGCTAACTCTTAATGAACATGTAGGATCAGCAAGGAGTAAACCTTTGTTACTTTAAGCCCCCAAGATGTTGGGGTTATGGTACCACAGCAAAACTCAAGCTATCCTGACTGATACTAAAATAGTCATCAAACTCAAATATGTTTTCTATTAAATCATGCCTCTCCATTTTCATAGCTAAAAACAATAAAATAGTCATCAAGCCAAATATACCTTGGAAAAAGGTTATAAGCAGTATCAACCCTTTTACTGCTATAAAACAAAATTAATTTTTAAAAACTATTTTGTGTTTTTAGTAAGCTGTGATAAATCTTTTTAAAACTATGTGAAATTATTATCTGATATAGTGTACCAGTGCCCATTAGATGGCTCATAAATTTTTAAATGTTGAGGCACTTTGGTCATAGATTGTGTTTGCTTCTAGCTTATCTCCCATTTGCTGCTACTCTTTTTTTTCTTCCTTAGAATGGAGCTCATTAACCCTCCATCACTACTTCCCACCCCATCTAAGTCTCACACCATTTCTTTATGAAGGGTTTTCTTTGTTTTATAGACTTGAAGGTATAATCAACATAGAAGAAATAGTTGGAATGTATCAGTCTGCTATTTAAGTGCTCTTAGTTTCCAATGAGATTTTTTTTTTGGAGGGATGTATAGATTGAGAATTACCACCACCATGCCTTGCACCAGTAATATGTGGAAAATGTCCCTGCTAGACATTTTGTCAGATCAGAGGGAGCAGCAAAGTCATTAGAGCCGTGTTGCAGTCAAGTTTACCAATGTTCGCATCCCAACTTAGCTACTTATTTTTGACCTCTCTAAAATTTCGTCCTTTTTTAATAATGGGAGTAATACCATCAGCCTTGAGGTGATTCTGATAATTAGAGATCATACATGTAAAACCTCCTAGTACAGTCTGGTAGCCAATAATTACACAATCAGTGGATGCTATTATTATTAAAGAGTAGAGTCCCAAATTATTACTGGGTACAGTGTTTTGGTAAGTCAGGAAATAGTTAACAGATGGGAATAGAAATGGTAGTTTCTATAGACTAGATCTAAGAAAACCCATAAGACTAATAGACATATTCATTGCCCTACTGTCATGCATTAAAATAAATTGAGCCATTGCATCCTAATTCCACAATCTCATGGGCTATAACTTTATGACTCAAGTGCTCATTCTTGATGCTGCTTTGTACAGCATCTTAATCTACTGTGTGCATGAAAACGCAGATGGCAAATGTAATGAGCTTTATGAGAAAGCTAATGATTGGTTGTATAATAGCATATAGATTTCTAATTACTTTAAGAAAATGTATCCTTGGGTCAGTAGCGACAAGATGAGATGAAACAAGGATACACAGATGGAGAAAGAAGAGTTGGAGGAAGGGAGAGTGAGAAGAAAAAAGGAAGAGGAAGGAAAGGAGGAGGGAAGAAAGAAGGAAGGCTGGTTGATGCTAATCATGGCATAATGTACTATAATATAATGGAAAGATAGGAAGAACATTACATGGAATTAGAAAGAGCATTGACAATGGATTCAGATAACCTGGATTCCAAGTTTTGCTTGGCCATTTAATTATGTGATCTTGTGCAAGTTACTTAATCTCTATGATCTTGGTTTTGTTTAACTTTTTTTTTTTTTTTTTTTTTTTACATAAAATAACTTCCTGGGACTGTTGGGAATACTAGATCAAATGCAATAAAAAGTATAAAATACCTTGACTAATATAGTGCCTAGCTAAAAGAGTAACTAGTTAAGAAATGGTACCTATTTTGGTGAAATAATTAATGGTTTTAGTGACAACACAAAATTTTACTATGTTTTAATAGAAATATTAGTTACAAATATAGAGAATAATAGTTCTTTAGTTATTAATCAAACAAACATAGAATTTTTTTTTTACATGATTGCTTTTCTTTAAAAATTTTTATTTATTTTTGGCTGCGTTTGGTCTTTGTTGCTGTGAGTGGACTTTTCTCTAGTTGTGGCGAGAGGGAGCTACTCTTCATCGTGGTGCATAGGCTTCTCACTGTGGTAGCTTCTCTAGTTGTGGAGCACGGGCTCTAGGCGTGCGGGCTTCAGTAGTTGTGGCTCGCGGGCTCTAGAGTGCAGGCTCAGTAGTTGTGGCGCATGGGCTTAGTTGCTCCGGGGCATGTGGGATCTTCCCGGACCAGGGATTGAACCCACGTCCCCTGCATTGGCAGGCAGATTCTTAACCACTGTGCCACCTGGGAAGTCCCTAGATTTTTTTTTTTTTTTTTAATAGGAAGATCCACATTTTAAGAAAAATGTTGACAATCTGGAATGATTTTAGAATAAACCAATATTGTAAGGAATCTGGAAACCTTGTCATACGATAAGTTAATAACAACGGAGGTTATTTGGTCATATTTCAGATTACTTTAGAACAAGAGTTTTTAACTTAAGGTCATGTATAGGCTTCATGTTGTAGGTGTGGTAAGAGCAAATATATATAAGATTTATTTTTATTTCCTTTATGTGCAAAAATTTTTATGGCAAAGTATGTTTTTTAATGTTTTACTTTAAATATGGATAGAGTGGCATGGATTCATTATGTAAAATTATCATCCTTGTCATATAGTGGCATTTAGAATAGCATTACATTCGTCAGAATTAACAAAAATGTATCTGAAATTATGTTTATGCATATCTTTCTGTTCATACGGAACTTAAGTTGGCAGATGACAAAGAAAAGAAAGCTTGGTGGCTCTTACATTTCCTTTGATTTTATTTGCATTGCTAAATGTGATGGGGCACAAAAGCCAGACTGTTTCTTGTGTGATAAGTTTCCTGCCAACAAGAGCCTGAAGTCAAGAAAGCTTATTTCTGAGAATCCTGGAAATACATCACAGAATATAGAATTTTTGTTTTCTACAGAAAAAGCTCAATTTTTAAAACGTGAAAATTTACTAAAACTTATATTTGTCACAGTGTGTCTTGACACATTTCCAAGCAAAAGAAACCATTAAATAATTGGAGAAAGCTTGATCAAATCATGTACTCTAGAAATGTCTGAACTGGTGGGTTGCTGAGAAAAACAACAAAAAATTAAAAGAGTGCCTCTGTTCACTTGCTGTAACCTACTTCTGAACTTTGATATTTTGCTAATATTTTGCAGCCAGTTATGGTGAAAATAATAGCTGTGCCATTTCCACTTGGCATGCAATTGGGTGAAAACTGTGATTGTTTCAGTAAAGTTATGATTTTTATCTATCTTGTGAATGATGATATCCTGTGTGTCTGTGTCTCTGTGTGGGTGTGGGTGTGGGTGTATGTGTGAGAGAGAGAGAGAGAGAGAGAGAGAGAGAGAGGGATACCCCGTGGATATTTTAAAGGCCAAGTTGTTCTAACAGTGAAAAGTTTCTTTGTTAAGCAAAACTCCTAATGGAAGAAAAATCTTGATACTGTGTGTACATGAGGAGTACATATGGAGTTTCTGGGTCTAGCATCCAGCTTGATTAGTGTGGTGAAGAAGACAGACATTCTACTTTTCACAGAGACTTATTACTTTCAACATCAGGGTGCATTAATGTCAAGGACTCTGGCAATAATCCTAAAAGATACCTTGCCTGCTCTGTGGAAAGTGGTCCAATAATTTCACAGCTATAGCCTGGAACCTATATTTTCAAGTTTTTATTTAGGAATGGAGCAAAATGTGTTCTTTTTACTGACAGAAGTTTCTTGGCTTTCCAGAAGATGTGTTAATGCTCTTGGTTGAACTTGGGTCAGAAATTTCAGTATGTTTATTTTTAAAGTAAAGGATTGCTATATCTTAGAAAAAATCGACAAGAGAGGTTCATTCGAGGCTAGATTTTATTGTAGAGATGTTAGGCCATAAGAAGGAAGCTAGTCCCTAGATTCCAGATTTGCTGATCGTGTACAGTTGCTGTTGGAAACAGCTGCCATTTTGGAGGGAGAGATTTTAGAGCTGAAAATTTGTGACATTTACAGTGCTGAAAGAAGGATATCTGTGAGGGAAAGGGAGTTGAAACGGAGAAAGCCTTGTCAGTTTATCCATGGGGAAGATCTACAACAACTGGAAAGCCTGCAAAGCTCTTTTAAAGGTTACTTCTGCTTAGATGATTTAAATGTAAAAAGGATTCAAACGTCATTCCTTGCTGACAGAGGCTGCATAGTTGATACCAGCCTTTCCAAAAATAACATCATTTGACTTGAGGATAGAGGATTTGGTAGAACCTGAATTCAACTTGAAGTGTATTAGAGAAAGCTCAGGTGTCAATAAAAGGCTACTCTGCTCTGATAAAGTGTTTAACTGACTTTGCTGTTGAAAGTGATGTGAGCTGCAGCCTTGAGCGCTTGCTGCTATGAAACCAGACTCTGATTGGATACTAAAAATGACATAAATATTTCCATGTAAAAGATAACTCCAAATGTTAGCTTTTTCTAAACCAAATAAAACAGGTTTCTTATTGAAACATACTTTAAGCAGGCACAAAGTTTTTTTTATATGATTTGTTTAATTTGGAATTATATTTTCCAGGGAACAACCATTAATTTTTACGGAAAAAGAGTCACATTATCCTTTGTGAAATGATTCAGTGTCAGAGGCCAAAAAAAAAAAAAAAAGACATGAACATTTACACATGTATTTTCTTGGGATAACACCATAACTTCATTAGATTCTCAAAAGGGTCTATGATATCTCCTCCCACTCCCATCCCTCAAAAACTGAAGAAAACTCTCTAATAAAGGATGATGGTATCAGTTGAGTAACTACATGACTAGTTCATCTCTAACTCTAAGGTCCTTCCAATTCTATGAATCTATACATAGTTACACAGCAAATAATTAATGTTTTTCTTTTAAAATATTTATTTATTTATTTATGGCTGCGTTGGGTCTTCGTTGCTACACACGGGCTTTCTCTAGCTGCGGAGGGTAGGGGCTACTCCTTGTGTGGTGGCTTCTCTTGTTGCAGAGCACGGGCTCTAGGTGCACAGGCTTCAGTAGTTGTGGTGCGCAGGCTTCAGTAGTTGTGGCGCACGGGCTCAGTTACTCCGTGGCATGTGTGATCTTCCCGGACCAGGGATCAAACCCGTGTCCCCTGCATTGGCAGGCGGATTCTTAACCACTGCACCACCAGGGAAGTCCTTAATGTTTTTCTTTATGTAGATTACATGGAATTATGTAAAGCTGAGTATATATGCATGGTAGGAATATATGACTGTGAGACTGTATGAATGGGGTGGGAAAGACAGATACTATGAAGATTTCTAAACGGATAAAAATAATAAAAGAATAAGTGTACTCATTTTATTGAGCTTTTCGGAGAAACTAATCTATAATTTTAGCACAGGAAATTGCAAAAACAAAATGACTGCATCACTCACTGGAAACAGAATTTGTAAACTATAGTTAGAGTTCTATTCCTGCAGCTTTTTCAGAGAGAAGACACATTTTTAATGATGTAAGGCGTGTTTATAACATCAACATATCACTTTCTGGTAGCAAGAACAGGGTCTGTGTGGCAGGAACCATCTTAGAGTATAATTGCACTAATGGGTCATTGATCTTAAAGATATCTAAAGAGACCCTTACAAATAGTCTGTAATGACTCTGAAGGCTGGTAGCATCACTGTTGGGTAAATACTCAGATCTAGCCTTTCTGTTTGCTACTACAAATGATAAAATAAACAGTACATATTTCCAGAAGCTTGTAGTTACATGTACTTACACAGTAGTTCAAAATAATAGAATCCTCAGAGAAGCTGTGTTTTATATCAGTCAGATAAAGTGAACATTCTGTCTTCTGTTGAGATCATAGGACTGCAAATCAGAACTTCTATTTTTGGCACCATGGATGATAACTTTTTTCTCTCAGTGAACAAGTCATTTAACCTTTTCTTGCTTCAGTATTGCCAACACACGTAGACAAGTCCATTTGTACAAGCCATCTAAAATGAATGTTAAGTTACAAATCAGCATTTTTAACCAGCTTGCTGTTATCCCTGAGTGTGATTTGTACATAGAAAAGGGAATGAAATTAGTATCACTTGTAATTCAAATATATGCAAGGCACTTAACTTCCTCTCTCCCTTCTTTGTTTCCCTTCTTCATTCTTTTCTTCCTTTTTTTCTTTCATAGAAGACTTAGGGTTAAAAACTGACCACCGGGCTTCCCTGGTGGCGCAGTGGTTGAGAATCCGCCTGCAGATGCAGGGGACATGGGTTCGTGCCCCGGTCCGGGAGGATCCCACATGCCGTGGAGCGGCTGGGCCCGTGAGCCATGGCCGCTGAGCCTGCGCGTCCGGAGCCTGTGCTCCGCAACGGGAGGGGCCACAACAGTGAGAGGCCCGTGTAACGCAAAAAAACAAAACAAAACAAAAAAACTGACCGCCACATCTTGTATGCATCATTTCCGTGATTTTTATATAGTCTGAGTGCCTGTGTTTAATCCTCAAACATATTTATTTAAATTTTGTGTGTTTAAAATGTTATAATAAGGTATCATGCTAATGAAATCTTTGGGGATATTTTTTTTCACTTAATATCAGTGCTAAGATTCAAACTTTTTGTGTGTGTGTGGCTGTGATTCACTTGTTTTGACTGTTGTGTGATATTCCATTGTGTAAAGGTTTATTAATTCACTCTCCCATTGGAGAGCATTGAGTTGTTTCCAGCTTGTCACTGTGATCGTTGGTGCGGCTATTAACGTACATGCATTTATTTATTGATTAGATGACTAAGACTTCTCTTGGATATATATGTAGATGTGGAATTTCTGGTTCATAAGGTGTAAAGATGTTCAACTTTAAGAGGTAATGCCAGTTTTTAAACTTGGTTGCTCTAATTTATACCCCAGAAAGCAATATAGAAGGTGCATACTCACATTAGCTCCAACTCTTGGCATATGAGACATTTAAACTTTTACCAGTTGAATAACTAAAATGGATCTCATTGCAGTCATCATTTGCATTTAATTGATCGCTAAATTGTTGAATATCCTTTCTTGTGATTATTGGAGATATGTTTCTTTTTCTGTGAAACATCTGTTCATGTATTTTTCTACTAGTTTGTGCTTTTGTATATGTATGTATACATATATATTTAATATATTCTTGTTATCAGTTCTTTACTGGTGGTATATATAGTGAATATATTCAGCTACTTTGTAACGTGTCTTTAAGATGTCTTAAAATTGTTAAATTTTAAATATTCACACTGATCATTTTTTAAATAATCAATGCTATTTTGGTATCTCACCTCAGAAATATTTCCCTACGCCAGTGTCTAAAAGATATTCACCTATAATTTCTACTAAAAGTAAAAATTTTATTTTTAAAATTTATGTCCTTAAACTATCTAGAGTTGATTTTTGTGTAGTGTGAGGTAGGGATCTATTTTTTTTTCTTTTTTTATCTATAAGGTTAAATATTTCCAGCTTTATTTGTTAAATAATCCATAATTTCCTCCTTGATCCATTACATTAATATATACCAAAAACTATACACAGGGATCTGTTTCTGGGTTTTCTGATTAATTGGTCAATTTATCTGTCCTTTCATTATTTCCCTACTTATCTCATTTGGGAGATCCAAGGCAATGAATATGGGGGTGGGTGTGTGCGGCAGGGAGCGAGGCATAGTTTTAATTCTTACAGGTTGTGATTCTAGCTTTTGTTTCATTAGGAGGTTTGTCAGTGCTTGCTAATGTGTAAAAGTAAATTAATAAGAGCAAGCCATTCATGGATCAGTGGACAATGATGAGTATGTGCCATAAATTGAAGATTATGATAACTCCAATTCTGTTCTTTGCACCTGAGGTCCAAGGAGGGAAGGAAAAAAAAAAAAAAAGAATGTAGCCTAATGTTCTCAGAGCATAGTTTCACAGTCACAATTTGTGGGTCTCTTTCTGTTTCTTTCATCAAGGTTAATAAAGGGTTTAAAGTAAAGTCATCTATCTTACTAGAATGAAGGCAGAGAATGTTTCAGTCATCACAGTAAAATTAGCACCTAGTATAGTGTCTATAATAATGAGCATTTAATAAATATCTGTTGGGTGCATGAAGAAGTTCATTCAGATGGCTTATTTTCATTAGTAGACAAGCATATGTTTGATTTTTATAAGTCTTGAATTTCAAATAGGACTCTGAGTTCATACAAATCCCAGACAAAACATGATGACACCTCTAGTTCAAAATAAGATCTTACTCACATTAAAATGGCTTTCAACTTTGAAAGGCTACCTGTAATTAGAACCAGAATTTTATTTACATTTAAAAGTTGTTTCCAACCTTGAAAACTGACTTGTAATTAGAATCAGATTTCAAGGCTATTTATATATTTGCATAAATATATATGTTGGTATAAATGTGCAAATATGTAACATGTGAGTTCTCATGTAGTAACTGTATTTGACATAAAATTAAATATGTATAGGGTGTAAAAGGAATCTTAGGAAGCACTTAGTCCTGTGCTTCTTACCTTTGGGGAGTTATAAACTTCTTTGTGTTTCTGGTGATTGTGAATTTGGTAAAATTATGGACTATTTTTCCAAGGATACGTACATGTGCAAATATTTTTAAAGAATTCAGGAGCTGGTAAATCATCTGAAACTGATCCATTTGGCATCTTGATTTATTCTAACCTCTTAATTTTACAGATGAGAAAATAAGATCCAGAAAGTTTACATGGTCTTTCAAGCTAGTTAGTGCCTGAATTAGTACAGAATCAGTCTCTTGAATCCAAGTCTAGTTCTGGTTCCGCTTGTTAATGACAGTGGCAAAAATAGAACACTATGCAATGTAGAAACAATGAAACATTTGTTTCACTACTTATTGGTAATGAGCTAAAATGATTGGAAAATTGTATCATGATTCCATTTCTGTAATTCCTATTCATATCAGTGTTCCATGTAGACCAACAGCGTTATTTAAAATTTTTGCTTCTGGTTCTTTCTTTGCCTCATTTAACACAAGATAATGTATTGTGTTTTTGTAATATATTGTATCATATATTATACAAATTTCCAGAAGGCAATGTAAAAATCTAGTTACTAATCATTGTATACTTGGCATTGTATCACCAAAACAGTTATGACGTTTCTAGACAATTTCAGTCCCTTCTGGAATAACTTAGGGCTTTTTTTTTTCTTGGAAGTATAGTTAGTTGATTTACAATATTATATTAGTTTCAGATGCACAACATAGTGATTTGATATTTTTATAGATTATACTCCAAACAGAGTTATAAAATGTTGGCTAGATTCCCAGTGCTGTACTTTACAGCCTTGTAACTTACTTATTTTATGCCTAGCAGTTTGTACCTCTTAATCCCCTTCACCTATGTTGCACCTCACCCAATGCCTCTACCCTTTGATAACCACTAATTTGTTTTCTAGATCTGTGAGTCTGTTTCTGTTTTAATTTAGTATTTTTAAGACCAAGCTTTAGCAAATGTGTTTCAAGATCTATCACAAATATGCTTATCTATTCAAATGTGCCCATAGCCCTTTTCCTAATAAGTTAGCTCTACAGCCAGGGAAACCGTTTCAACCAATAGCCACAACTTTAGGGAGAAGGCCTGCTCTCCTAGATAAAGAGAAAAGAAAACTGTTACAGGTAATCTTGTCTTCTAAAACCACCTTGTATTCTCATGTCTACTTGTTGGCCATATTATAAGAGACCCCAAATATTTATTAAGCCTGATACTTGGAAACTTTTGAACTGCATTTTCTCCATGCTGCTGTTTCCAGTAGGTCAGCAGAAATGCATCCCAGACTTGGCCTATTGGCTAAAGTGCAGCCAAAAATTACTTTGCTCTCCATTCCCACATTGCTAGCAGCTGGAGGTGCAATCATAGCGTCCAGTCCTATCAGTTAATAGGCAAGAGACAGCAGTCATTTTTATTTTTTAATTTATTATTTATTTATTTATTTTTATTGACATATAGTTGATTTACAATGTTGTGTTAGCTTCAGGTGTATAGCAAAATGATTCACATATATATCTATTTTTACACATAAAATAGTTATATACATATATACCTATTTTTTCACATTCTTTTCCTTTGCAGTTTATTACAAAATATTGAGTACAGTTCCTGGTGCTATACAGTACGTCCTTGTTGATTATCTATTTTACATATAGTAGTGTGTATATGTTAATCCCAAACTCCTAATTTATCCCTCCCCCTGCCCCTTTCCCCTTTGGTAGCCATAGTTTGTTTTCTATGTCTCTGGGTCTATTTTTGAGAGCAGTCATTTTTAAAAGCATCTTTGCAAATTTCTCAGGGGCTGTGCAAAGACATACGCAAGTATAAAAATCAAATAAAGAACTAACCAAGCAACAACAAAAACAACACAATAAACCGTTTACCTCAGAGTCACCGAGGGAGGGATTAGGGCCCAGCAGACACACATACTCTTCCTCTCAGTCTTGCTTCTGGAAAGATGGGGTCAGTTGCCAAGGACAGCAGTAACAGGGAAATCGTGGAGGTCTGGATAGCCTACAAGAGTGTCACCTTGATGACAGTGGACAGATGTGTACCTTCTGTGTTAAATGTAGTAAGTTCCTCTTTCTTCAAGGTCAAGAAAGGAAAGGGAAATTAATCTCTCTGCAACACCCAATAGAATACATTGTTTTCCTTTCACTGATTTCCTTGATATCATTTTCTTCACACACCTTGATCACCATTTTTAGGTCCTGTCCACTTGGAAATATCAACAGGCATGCAGTCATACAAAGATGACAGAGCTGTAACACATCTTCTAAAAAATACTCAGGGCTAACTATTCTGAGAACTATAAACCCATATGTAGTCAATGTGGGAAAGGTTGCTGGCTGTGTAGAGAAATTAAAGACTACTACTTCCTGAAGTTTCTGATTGAAAGAATATTCTGTTAAATTTACTCTGTGACCACCTGCTTAACTGCCAGATATTTTTGACTCTTTATTTCAGAAAGTGAATTATAACTGGATTCTAATAAAATTCATTTGAAAATCATTGTTTCCTCACAGATGGAACAGCACTTACTTTTGTGTCTAGGATAGAGATTAACCAGCTACCACTGCACATTGAGAGAATTGGTATTGCCAGACTTTAGCTAAGTAAATTAGACTTTTCTAAACAAGCTATAAAATGTGTCCTTACTCCAGATATGACTAAGACTTGTGTCATTTATATTTCAGTAAAAAAATATATCCAGATAATTAGGTTGGAAGAAATTAAAGGACTTAGAAAATTATGAAGGCCCCATAATAGTTCAGCAGAACTTCTCAATAATAAATACTTTAAATGTTTGAAGATAGTCCCATGGGAGGACGATAATTTATTAATTACTCTGGTGAAGAGTTTATAATTATGAGTGTGATTCAAATCACACTGTTGATGTTTCTTGCAAAATACCTTGTCAAGCATAGGCAATTCTTCAAACAATAGTTAAATGGAAGAAATTCATTGAGAATGTACATTTGCTTTAATTGTGTCACCTGATTACAGCTGAGGGAGGAATTATCAAGATCTCCATGACATAAGGGCTAAAAGTAATAGAATTGCTGAATCATACCTGATGTTCAAACTTTCATCTTAGAAAGAATAAACTTGGGTAATAAAAGAATCCAGTTAAAATATGATTTAGTCATCATGGTATAAAAATAAAAATAAATGAAATTGACTGTTATTGTAATTACAGCTTTATAATATTTGCATTGCCAAATGCAAAGACAGACTGAAGTGTTCAAATATTTGAACTTATGACTACACATATGAATTTCCCCAATCTGAATTTCTGTATAATTAAAATTGGACTCTGTTAAGCTATAGCTTAAAAAAAAAAATCCCAGAACATTTATTCTATCTTTAGTTAGCTAGTTATAATGATCTAATAGTGAGAAAAATATTGACTAATGTGATTATATTTCATAAAAATTTGCATTCTGTAGAAGACAAAATGTTTTCCTCTCATTGAATTTCCAGTGATATAAAGCTTTACGTTTGTACATTTATTATAAGATTCCAGAAAGTTTTTTTTTTTTTTAATTTATTTATTTTTGGCTGTGTTGTGTCCTTGTTGCTGCACGCGCTTTCTCTAGTTGCAGTGAGCGGGGACCATTCCTCGTTTTGGTGCACGGGCTGCTCATCGCGGCGGTCTCTCCTGTCACGGAGCATGGGCTCCAGGCACGTGGGCTCAGTAGTTGTGGCTCGTGAGCTCCAGAGCACAGGCTCAGTAGTTGTGGTGCACAGGCTCCGTTGCTCTTTGGCATGTGGGTTCCTCCCGAACCAGGGCTCGAAACCCTGCCCCCTGCCTTGGCAGGCGGATTCTTAACCACTGCGCCACCAGGGAAGTCCCAGAAAGTTTTTGACCATCAAATACTTATATTTAACTTTGAGAGATGTTTTTACAGTGGCTGCTTAATTAAATATGAGTTTACAAGCAAAAGATTCATAAGTTAATCATCTGGCTATTTTATTTTTTTAATGCCAAATGTTCAGATGTTTGCAAATACTGATTTCCTTTGAAGAAAGCAATATTTAAAATTGTTAGAAAAACGTATGCTTATTGAACTATATTTCAGTGTGTGTTTGGTATCAATGTACATATTAGCAACTAAAAGTAAAAGGAGAGTTTTCCTCAATACAATGGCTAATTTGAATACATAAAACTGTTTAATTGGATTTAGAAGCAGTTGCATTGTAATTAAGCTTGTTGACTCACTTTACTAATAGAGAAATAACCTTTTAGAGATAGCGTTTCAGACAGTGCAATTCAATATACATAGTTTTATATTAATGTAGCAAGTTATTTAGGAAATAAATATGTTGTGTTAACTCTGAGGGACATTTCCTGTTTCCCACTCTTCTCCATCACCTCTCCTTTCACTTGGCCTCTAAAAACCGAGTATCCACTGATATATTCTCTTTACCTTCTCTCCTCCCATTGCCTTAGTCTTTTAGTGTCTGGAAGAGAGAAAGAAGCTGAATGAGATAGATGCATTCCCCCTCCCGTGCTCCACCCTGCACATTCTGTTTTCAGCCTAAGATTCTTTAATTCTGTGTGATATTGGTTCTTCTTTTTCTTTTCTTTTCTTTTTTTTAATGTAGCATTTACTAGGTTTATGAACTTGGAGCTTAGATCATTTTTACATGAATGCTTTTTCCGTTTATAGCAGAATTTTCCATTGACCTTTCCTAAGGTATACAAATAATTCCTTAGTATCCTTGTTTGCTGCTAAAAATGATACAAACATATCACATTTACAGTTTTCATGTACAACAGTAAATTAGGCTCAAAATGAGTGAATCTGAATGTACCTATGATAGTACAGCAAAAATATTTTACCTTATGCCATGAAATGCTCATTTTCAGTTTCCAGCTAGTACCTGAGGAGCTCTTGGTGAAGTTCCTGACTCATCCATACATAGTCTGGCCATAGTCTTGGCTCATTTGAAACTTGGAGAGTTACCTCCTGCTCACTGTGTCTAGTAACAAAAGACTTTGCCTTCCTTTGTGGCCTCCCAGTAAGCCATAGAAGATGGTGCCAAACACCGTGGGTGTTTGTGATGATAGTTATAATTTAGTGCACCTTTGGAACATTTCTTCAGTCCTCTATGTTTGCTGTGCTCCCCACTTCTGCTTATATTGTAGCAGCTGCTTGTCCTTCACCCTTAGCCCAGGACTTGCCCGGTTTCTGTATGTAGCGTCAGTTATTATGGGGACAAGCAGGGTTCAACTTTTTTATTGAAAAGGAGAGTATACTTACATTAGTAAGTCTTCTGAACTTCTCAAGTGTACCATGTAGGATTGTGCACTGAACCTTTTAGGAACGCCATTTATTTTTGTGGTTGTCTTGAATTTGAATATTTATTACTACAATTTCCTGGCAGATGGCTGTGTCTTGAGGAAGGGCCAGCTTTTTCTAATAGGCACAGAAGGACCAAATGTGCAAAGTGTAGGACTGGATTTCTCATGACATATTCTTTGTCATTTTGTGCATTTGTCACAGAGGAGCAATACTATGTACATTGACATTCTAAGAGAAACCCCAAATCTATTAGGATTTAGCAGAAGTTCCTGGAGCCTTGCAACCAGCAAGTTTCCTCCCTGATTTAAACATCCTCACATCTTTTAACTTTCCTCATGCAGCATGGTTTCCCTTCCTTTCAATCATCTGGTTACCTTCCTCTCCCTGAAGAACTCCAAAGTTTATGAGAAATGCTTACTGGAAGTGTTTGATTCTGTAATTTTATATTTTGTATGATTGGTTTATATGCAACACAATTATCTAATTCATGTCCACTTACTCTCAGTACACCACGGGCCAGATTCAAGAGTATTCAAATGTGACCTTCTCTTAGACTGAAAAGAAGAAAAAATATATATAAAAAAATTGCATAAGGGATAATTATGCTCATAGTAGCTACATAGTCATTTAAATTTGTAACAACACATATACAAATGTTATATGGCCATATGTTATATGGCCATCTATCAATACTTCTTAGAATCTTCCAAAAAATGTTATTCAGTGAAATGATTCCCAACAGTTTTAAAGTTAAGGATATGGCTATTCTAAGGACACCTGAGAGGTGAATTTAAAAAAATCAGAAAGTGCCAACAGATATGGTTTTCAGCGTAAACTTCTGGGACTCTTTACCAAACTTATTGCATGGTGCTCTGATGGAGTGCGGTGCCCTCTGCCTGAAGATGACTCCACACACAGCCAACTAAACAGTCTGACCACACAGTTGAATTGAGTGGAAGGGACAGACATATCCAGGTGTCCACAGAACCCCCCCAACTGAGGAATCCTCTAATTCAGATTGAATGCTCTCTTTATTTATGTGTGACCAGAAAGCACATGCATCTTAAATAACAAAGTGAGTTCACATGACACCTTCACTTGGGCTTTGTACACTTCTCATTTGTCTCATGAACTAAAGGACTTTTTTTGTTGTTGTTGTGAAAGATTAAAATACCTTGGTTTAAATTGCTGAATGCCAGTGTCCTTTCTCCACCTAAGCCAAAACTTAGGCCATCTTAACTTCACCTTGTACTTCACCTTGCAGCTTCTTGCTGGCTGTTGTGTCATTGTTTAGATTAGGTATGA
The DNA here is from genome assembly GCF_026419965.1 of Kogia breviceps. NCBI lineage: Eukaryota > Metazoa > Chordata > Mammalia > Artiodactyla > Physeteridae > Kogia > Kogia breviceps. The sequence continues at coordinate 66,468,460 of NC_081321.1, read as the reverse complement.
CACCCTTATCAGTCTTCCTACATTGTCAAGTGCAGAGCAGTTGAGACGCAGTGGGTTGGTTTTTGACACTGGAGACTGTTGTCTGCTCTAGGATTTCCTCAAGGGTGAGCCTGTCCTGCTACTTGATAGTGATTATGGGTGATAGGAGCCCTTTGTGAAACCAGCCCAGAGGCAGGTACTGCCCTCCAGTGATCTTATCCAATAAGTTGTATATGCTCACTGAGTTAATTAAAGCTGAGCAATAGGTCACCTGAGCAATGTGGCAGGTAGCATTTCTGATGTATCTTGTTAGAGGACAGTTAAATGAGATACTATCCACTTCGTGGTTTCTGAATTAATTAGTTCCTGGGAACTTTGACACAAATAATACCAAAAGACAAATAATACACACCTGTGAAGAAAGACATAACTCTTCTCAGTTTCTTGCCTCTCTTATCGGCAGGGCTGGTGTCTCTTTATCCTTGAGTAGACAAACACTGACATGTTTGAAGAACTTTGTGAATGATTACCTTGCTCCTAGGCAGATGGCTTCCCATAATTACTGTTACACTCTCGTGGTAGGCAACCTCAGCATTATCCGAGGGAAGAAAAACTACCAAGGTGCAGTCAAGTTGCTAACCATCCATTATTTCACTACAGGAGGCTTAAAATAGCTGTTTCCAGCTTTCCCTTGCTCTGCTATCAGTGTAGTAACGCTTCAGAGATAGGTATTTCCATGTGGACTGTAAGTCTGAAGTATACATCTGGTTTGAGCCATTTTGAATTACATCTTTTGTTATTTCCATCTGAGTGCTCCCTCACTGAAACGATAGAATTTAAATTAAAAAAAATTGAAACTAAGAACATTATTTGTATGAGTAGCTATACTGGATTAAAAACAGAAATAATAGTCAGAAAAATATAATAAAGAGTCAGAAAAATGCTTTCATAGTTTTCAAAAGGAACTCTAAGTCAGTTACTTAGCAATCTAAGGGAACCATATTCAAATGTAATCTAGTACCTACTACTCGTTTTTTTAAAAATAGATCTTTATTGGAGTATAATTGCTTCACAATACTGTGTTAGTTTCTGTTGTACAACAAAGTGAATCAGCCATATGCATACATATATCCCCGCATCCCCTTCCTAGTGAGCCTCCTTCCCATCCTGCCAGCCCCACCCCTCTAGGTCATCACAAAGCACGGAACTGATCTCCCTGTGCTATGCTGCTGCTTCCCACTAGTTATTTTACATTTGGTAGTGAATATATGTCGATGCTACTGTCACTTCGCCCCAGGTTCCCCCTCCCACCCCGTGTCCTCAAGTGCATTTTCTATGTCTACATCTTTATTCCTGCCCTGCAACTAAGTTTATCAGTACCTTTTTTTTTTTTTTTTTTAGATTCCATATATGTGCGTTAGCATATGGTATTTGTTTTTCTCCTTCTGACTTACTTCACTCTGTATGACAGACTCTAGGTCCATGCACCTCACTATAAATAACTCAATTTCGTTTCTTTTTATGGCTCAGTAATATTCCATTGTATATATGTGCCGCATCTTCTTTACCCATTCATCTGTCGATAGACACTTAGGTTGCTTCCATGTCCTGGCTATTGTAAAGAGAGCTGCAGTGAACATTGTGGTACATGACTCTTTTTGAATTCTGGTTTTCTCTGGGTATATGCCCAGTAGTGGGATTACTGGCTCATATGGTAGTTCTATACTGTTTTTTTAAGGGACCTCCATACTGTTCTCCATAGTGGCTGTATCAATTTACATTCCCACCAACAGTGCAGGAGGGTTCCCTTTTCACCACACCCTTGCCAGCATTTATTGTTTCTAGATTTTTTTGATGATGGCCATTCTGACTGGTGTGAGGTGATACCTCATTGTAGTTTTGATTTGAATTTCTCTAATAATTAGTGATGTTAAGCATTCTTTCATGTGCCTCTTGGCCATCTGTATGTCTTCTTTGGTGAAATGTCTGTTTAGGTCTTCTGCCCATTTTTTAACTGGTTTGTTTGTTTTGTTTAATATTGAGCTCCATGAGCTGTTTGTATGTTTTGGAGATTAATCCTTTGTCTGTGGTTTCATTTGCAAATATTTTCTCCCATCCTGAGGGTTGTCTTTTCGTCTTGTTTATGGTTTCCTTTGCTGCACAAAAACTTTGAAGTGTAATTATGTCCCATTTGTTTATTTTTGTTTTTATTTCCGTAACTCTAGGAGGTGGGTCAAAAAAGACCTTGTTGTGGTTTATGTCAAAGAGTGTTTTTCCTGTTTTCCTCTAAGAGTTTTATAGTGTCTGGCCTTACATTTAAGTCTTTAATCCGTTTGGAGTCTATTTTTGTTTATGGTGTTAGGGAGTGTTCTAATTTCATTCTTTTACATATAGCTGTCCAGTTTTCCCAGCACCAGTTATTGAAGAGGCTGTCTTTTCTCCATTGTATGTTCTTGCCTCCTTTGTCATAAATTAGGTGCCCATATGTGCGTGGGTTTATCTCTGGGCATTCTATCCTGTACCATTGATCTATATTTCTGTTTTTGTGCCAGTACCATACTTCTTGATTACTATAGCTTTGTGGTATAGTTTGAAGTCAGGGAGCCTGATTCCTCCAACTCCTTTTTTTCTTCCTCAAGATTGCTTTGGCTATTTGGGGTCTTTTGTGTTTCCATACGAACTGTAAAATTTTTTGTTCTAATTCTGTTAAGAATGCCATTGGTAGTTTGATAGGGATTGCATTGAGTCTGTAGATTGCTTTGGGTAGTATAGTCATTTTTACAGTATTGATTCTTTCAATCCAAGAACATAGTATATTTCTCCATCTGTTTATGTAATTTTTGATTTCTTTCATTAGTGTTTTATAGTTTTCTGAGTACAAGTCTTTAGCCTCCTTAGGCAGGTTTATTCCTAGGTATTTTATTCTTTTTGTTGCAGTGGTAGATGGGAGCGTTTCCTTAATTTCTCTTTCTGATTTTCGTTGTTGGTGTATAGGAATGCCAGAGATTTCTGTGCATTAATTTTGTATCCTGCAACCTTATCAAGCTCATTGATTAGTTCTAGTAGTTTTCTGGTGGCATCTTTAGGATTTTCTATATATAGTGTCATGTCATCTGCAAAGTGTGACAGTTTTACTTCTTCTTTTCCAATTTGTATTCCTTTTATTTCTTTTTCTTCTCTGACTGCTGTGGCTAGGACTTCCAAAACTATGTTGAATAAGAGTGGTGAGAGTGGACATCCTTGTTTTGTTCCTGATCTTAGTGGAAATGCTTTCAGTTTTTCACCATTGAGTATGATGCTTGCTGTGGGTTTGTCATATATGGCCTTTATTATGTTGAGATAGGTTCCCTCTGTGACCATTTTCTGGAGAGTTTTTATCATAAATGGATGTTGAATTTTCTCAAAATCTTTTTCTGCATCTATTGAGATGATTGTATTGTTTTTATTCCTTAATTTGTTAATGTGGTGTATCACATTGATTGATTTGCATATATTGAAGAATCCTTGCATCCCTGTGATAAATCCCACTTGATCATGGAGTATGACTCCTTTAATGTGCTGTTGGATTCTGTTTGCTAGTATTTTGTTCAGGATTTTTGCATCTGTGTTCATCAGTGATATTGGTCTATAATTTTCTTTTTAATGTGTGATATCTTTTTCTGGTTTTGGTATCAGGGTGATGGTGGCTTTGTAGAATGAATTTGGGAGTGTTTCTCCCTCTGCAATTTTTTTGGAAGAGTTTGAGAAGGATGGGTGTTAGCTCTTCTCTAAATGTTTGATAGAATTTGCCTGTGAAGCCATCTGGTCCTGGACTTTTGTTTGTTGGAAGATTTTAAATTATGGTTTCAATTTCATTGCTTGTGATAGGTCTGTTTGTATTTTCTAATTCTTCCTGGTTCAGTCTTAGAAAATTGTATCTTTCCAAGAATTTGTCCATTTCTTCATGGTTGTCCATTTTATTGGCATAGAGTTGTTTTTATTAGTCTCTTATAATCCTTTGTATTTCTATAGTGTCAGTTGTTACTTCTCCTTTTTCATTTCTAATTTTATTAATTTGTATCCACTCCCTTTTTTCCTTGATGAGTCTGGCTAAGGGTTTATCAATTTCATTTATCTTCTCAAAGAACCAGCTTTTAGTTTTATTGATCTTTGCTATTGTTTTCTTCATTTCTATTTCATGTATTTCTGCTCTGATCTTTATGATTTCTTTCCTTCTACTGACTTTGGGTTTTCTTTGTTCTTCTTTCTCTAGCTGTTTTAAGTGTAGGGTTAGATTGTTTATTTGAGATTTTTCTTGTTTCTTGAGGTGAGTTTGAATTGCTATAAACTTCCCTCTTAGAACTGCTTTTGCTGTGCCCCATAGGTTTTGGGTCATCATGTTTTCATTGTCATTTGTTTCTGTGTATTTTTTAAATTTCTTCTTTGATTTCTTCAGTGACCTCTTGGTTATTTAGTAATGCACTGTTTAGCCTCCATGTATTTGTGACTTTTACAATTTCTTTTCCTGTAATTGATTTCCAGTCTCATAGTGTTGTGGTCAGAAAAGATGCTTGATATGATATCAATTTTCTTAAATTTTCTGAGGCTTGATTTATGAACCAAGATATGATCTATCCTAGAGAATGTTCCATGTGCACTTGAGAAGAAAGTGTATTCTGCCGCTTTGGGGTGGAATGTTCTATAAATATCAATTAAATCTATCTGGTCTCTTGTGTCATTTAAAGGTGTGTTTCCTTATTTATTTTCTGTTTGGATGATCTGTCCATTGGTGTTAAGTGGGGTGTTAAAGTCCCCTACTATTATTGTGTTACTGTCACTTTCTCCTTTCATGGTTGTTAGCATTTGCCTTTGTATTGAGGTGCTCCTATGTTGGGTGCATATATATTTATAATTGTTATATCTTCTTCTTGTATTGATCCCTTGATCATTATGTAGTGTCCCTTCTTATCTCTTGTAACAGTCTCTATTTTTTAAAGTCTATTTTATCTGATACAAGTATTGCTACTCCAGCTTTCTTTTAATTTCCATTTGCATGGAATATCTTTTTCCATCCCTTGACTTTCAGTCTCTATGTGTCCCTAGTTCTGAAGTGGATCTCTTGTAAACAGCATACAGATGGGTCTTATTTTTGTATCCATTCAGCCAGTCTGTGTCTTTTGGTTGGGGCATTTAATCCATTTACATTCAAGGTTATTATCGATATGCATGTTCCTATTACCATTTTCGTAATTGTTTTGGGTTTGTTTTTGTGGGTCTTTTTCTTCTCTTGGGTTTCCCACCTAGAGAAGTTTCTTTAGCATTTGTTGTAAAGCTGGTTTGGTGGTGGTGAATTCTCTTAGCTGTTACTTGTCTGAAAAGCTTTTGATTTCTCCATCAAATCTGAATGAGATTCTTGCTGGGTAGAGTAATCTTGGATGTAGGTTTTTCCTCTTTCATCACTTTAAATATATCCTGCCACTCCCTTCTGGCCTGCAGAGTTTCTGCTGAAAAATCAGCTGATAACCTTATGGGGATTCCTTTGTATGTTATTTTTTGTTTTTCCCTTGCTGCTTTTAATATTTTTCTTTGAATTTAATTTTTGTTAGTTTGATTAATATGTGTCTTGTTGTGTTTTTCCTAGGGTTTATCCTGTATGGGACTCTCTGTGCTTCCTAGACTTGATTGACTATTTCCTTTCCCATGTTAGGGAAGTTTTCAGCTATGATCTCTTCAAATATTTTCTGAGACCCTTTTTCTCCTCTTCTTCTGGGACCCCTATAATTCGAATGTTGGTGCATTTAGTGTTGTCCCCAAGGTCTCTGAGGTTGTCTTCAATTCTTTTCATTCTTTTTTATTTATTCTGCTCTTCTGCAGTTATTTCTACCACTTTGTCTTCCAGCTCACTTATTCGTTCTTCTGCCTCAGTTATTCTGTTGTTGATTCCTTCTAGTGTATTTTTCACTTCAGTTATTGTGTTGTTCATCTCTGTTTGTTTATTCTTCAGTTCTTCAAGATCTTTGTTAAACATTTCTTGTATTTTCTCAATCTGTGCCTCCATTCTATTTCTGAGATTCTGGATCAACTTTAATATCTTACTCTGAATTCTTTTTCAGGTAGATTGCCTATTTCCTGTTCATTTATTTGGTCTTGCAGGTTTTTACCTTGCTCCTTCATCTGTGACATATTTTTTTGCTGTCTAATTTTTAAATTTTTTTAATGAGTGGGATTGTGTTCCTGTCTTACTGCTTGTTTGGCCTGAGGCTTCTAACACTGGAGTTTCTATGCTGTTGGGTAGAGCTGGGTCTTGGTGCTGAGATGAGGACCTCCGTGAGACCTCACTCCAATGAATATTCCCTGAGATCTGAGGTTCTCTGTTAATCCAGTAGTTTGGACTTGGAGCTCCCACCACAGGAGCTTCACCTGACCCCTGACTCGTGAACCAAGATCCCCCAAGCAGCATGAGAAAAAAAAAAGAACAATAACAAGGTTAAAAAAAGATTAGACTAGGAAACTAGCAGATATGTTGGAAAGAATATAAAAATAAAAATATAGATGAACCAGCAACTGGGAGGTACATCAGTACCACAATAGTAAAACAGAGGAGGAGGGAAAAGAAAAAAAAAGAAAGAAAAGAAAAAAAGGGGGGGGGGAGGCTTTGGCTGTGGAGGGCGGGGCCTAAGCAAGGGCAAGGTTTGGGTGGTGGATGGTGCCTATGCTTAGGACAGGGCTGGAAAAGGCCCTGGGAGCTGTGGAGGGTGGGGCTTAGGCTCCAGGAACAGAAGGGGCCCAGTCGTGGCCCCCATCCCTGGTCTCAGAGGGCAGAGGACCTCACCTGGGAGCCCAGCTGGCTCCCGATGCCTGAGTGGGTGGGGCAAATGCCCGCTGCTGCTCTCCTGCTCCTCCCAGAGGGCCCCTCCCGCCTGCCTCTCCTGATTTCCCTGGCCTCAGGGGTACCAATCCTGTCTGGCCTCCACTTCTCCTCCCCGCTCAGTCCCCCCACCTCCTACTGATTCACTTGGGGGTTCCTCTCATCTCCTTGGGCATCAGGGTCCCCCACCAGTGGCCGGCAGGAGCCCTAGTTGTGGGGAGATGCTAACTCGGCGTCTTCCCACACTGCCAGCTTGACTCTGGCCCCCCACTACTCTTGATAGAGTAGTCTGATTATTTCCTTTTTAAAAGCTTTATGTCTATTTAATAACCTGAAATTTAATTTATGTGAAATAATTAAAAGTGAGAGAATCCTCTTATCTTTATTACATTTAGTCTTTGAAGAATATGTCTACATAATAGAAACAAATATGGGCTTTTATTATATATAATTTCAAGAAAGGAAGATTTATTTTTATTGTCAGCTGTTACAAATCCCCTCAACCACACACACACACTTTTATTTAACACTGGTGAATTAGATTAAGGCTGTCTGCTTTCTTACCTTCTTACCTGGTCCATGATTATCATAATATTGAATTTAGAAAACCATCTAAGAAATGGTCCGCAGTGGTTATGCTCCACTTGCGGAGGCACAGGCAACAATCCTAACAGCTCAAGGTAAATCACGGCAACAATTCTATGACAACCACTTTACAGAAGAAACATTTTCCACTCTCTGGAAGGCTGCACTTCCTCTGATTTTGAGGAGGGTAACTTCTTGTCATCTGCCTTTTCAGGGTGGAGATCACATAGCAGTAACTCTTCAGTTCATCTCCTTATCTAAGAGCCAGAGGATAGTGGCCTGTTTCTCTTCTCATAGTTTCATAAAACACTATGCAGTGGACTCTGAAACTTGCTGAGAATTTCAGTGTCACCTTACTGTGTAAGAGTAGATATTTTGGGTACTCTACATGCTGACCACGTATGTGATCACACTACATCATGATCTAATATGACAGCTGCCAAAGAAAACTTCTGGTTTCTTGAAGATGTTGTTAATATTACCCGGCAGTCATTGATCCTATCCCTCTTTTCCACTGCTCAGTCGTTGGACTGGGTTTTTTTTTTCCCCAAGGCAAAAAAATTTGTATACATATGTATACAAAAAAAATTATATACACATATATATAAGTCTAGAGTTTTTTTTATATTGGAGTATAGCCGGTTAACAATGTTGTGATAGTTTCAGGTGCACAGCAAAGTGACTCAGCCATACATATCATGTATCCATTCTCCCTGGACTGGGGTTTTGATTTCTTATTCTGTCTTAAAGTAAGATAATAAGAACTGTATAGATATTATATAATAAGTAGGGACCCCTCGTCTCATTAGATAGCAGGATAGGCCACTCAGTTTAAAAAACCAAGCCCTGTAAAATTTTAGATAAATGGGCTTTTCATTTCATTGGTCATGTCAATGTAGAATTTCTTTAATTTTATAATACAAAGTGATAATTTGCTTAACAGATGAGAAAAGTGACTATGCAACCTTATTCTTTCAATAAAAGCTTTTAAAAATATGCATTTACATAGGCAGTAAGAAAATAAAGAGGACACTATAGACTTGCAGGCATGGAATCAGAAGTTGTTTTCCTTTTAATGCTGAGTTATGCTGACAGTTATCTCTGATAAAAATGAATGGGCCATGTGACAGGAATAATCAGTGGCTGAGAAAGAGATTCTTTGCATCAATCTGAATTGATAGCATTTACCTGATTGAGGGTAGGTAGGAATGAAGCCATTCAATCTAATTAAAACTTTCTGAGCATTTTCCCCCCCTTCAAAAGTTAGATTTTTATAGGATTTAATTTGCAGGATATGGAAATACAAAGGCAGATTTTTGTCGTGCCTAAGGACAGGTTAATAATGCATTCAGATTCAAATCATCTTCCACATTGATAAAACTGACCTACTTTTTCTTTCAGAGAGAAAATGTCTTATGAAATATTTTCACATTAAAAATGTTACAGTTTGGTGTCTTTCTTCTTACATTCTATAATTAAACCTGGCATATCACTCCCAAAAGTTAAATGAAGTTCAGTTCTTTTTCAGGTCTGGGCTTTTTAATGAGTTAGCATCTCTGCTGCCTGAGACAAGTGGCATTCCCTGCTTTGCATGCCAGAGAATTTTTCTGACAGTAGTGATAATGATGCAGATGTTCTTCTTTGTGGGACTCTTCCAACAGTATCCCCAATGAAAACACATGCCTACTTCCTGGCAAATTAAAAAAAAATCATTTTTCAAAACAAAAAAAATTCAAATGCCTTCATCCTAAAATGGCAAATGTAAACAGTCCATTATTTTTTTCACATCATTTTTGCTGTGTTTTGTTGTAGCAATAAAGTGATTTTCTTAAACTTTTCTTTCCGGTCTTGATATGGAACCAACTTTTACAAAAGCTCTTATAGATTCCAAGTAGAGTGGGGATATTTAGAGCTGTAAGGTTATAATTGGATCACAGGGGTCAAGCTTTGGGAATTGACTATTGAAATTGATTTGCCGTGCCATCTTGAACCTCATGTCTAGGTAAGCTCATTTGGTTTCAACAAAGAAATAAATACAGTTGCTCTTAGTATTATGCCCTTAAACTTATGAGTGTAACTTTGGCTGTAGATACGGAAATAATGAAAGATCTGTGTAAATACTCTTAAATCATTTTTTTTTAAATTGAGGTATAATTGACATGTAATTTGACAAATCTTTTTTATTTTTAAAAGTGTGAAATCTTACAAAAATGCACATGAGGTTTTTCTAAAATAAAATCTAGATATATTTTGGGGTTTAAGTGAATGTTTGCTGCTGCCCTGTCCTCAAAGGAATATTTTATTGTGTTTTCCCCAAAAAGAGCCTTTCATCAGTTAACTTTTGAAAAAGAATTTCCAGTTCAATGCACAAGAGATGTCCTTACCCTATTCTTTTTAAAAAAATATATTAAGAAGACTGAACATGAGGTATATCCTCTTAACAGATTTTTAAGTGTGCAATACAGTATTGTTGACTCTAGGTACAATGTTGTACAGCAGAACTCTAGAATTTATTCATCTTGCTTAATTGAAATTTTATGCCCATTGTTTAGTAATTCCCCATTTTCCCACCCCCGCCCCCGCCACTTGGCAACTACCTTTCCACTCATTGATTCTATTAATTTGATTTAGGTACCTCCTGTAAGTGAAATCATAGAGTATTTGTCTTTCTGTGACTGGCTTATTTCACTTAGCATAAACAAAAGACAAAAGTGTTGGTTAAGGAGGTGGAGAAATTGGAATCCTTACACACTGTTGGTGGATTGGTGGGAATGCAAAATGGTGCATCTGCTATGGAAAACAGTATGGAGGGTCCTCAAAATATCAGAAGTAGAACTACCATATGATCCAGCAGCCCCTTTTCTGGGTATTTATCCAAAAGAATTGAAATCAGGATCTTGAAGCGATATTAGCACTTACCCTATTCTTACGCATTATGCATGCCTGCAATCATGACAGCTTTATTCCTGACCCTCACCGCAAGACTGACCCACCACCACCAGATGGGGTTCAGGATGGATGAGGACCAGAGATGTCTGTTGTACCCATTGCTTGGTCATTAAAAAAAAAATAGTGTGTTAGGAGGACTATGTCAAAATGCCACATCAGATGGGCCACATCAAAATATTCTCATTTTCAACACTTATTTACCTCCAGGGGGTTATTATGAGCCTCCTTTCTCCCTTCTTGGGTGACTGAGCAATCATAGTCATTAGGACATATAAGTAAACAACTCATCAGAATAGAGTGGGAAGGGACCTGAGCAATCTGGATAATTCAAGCCAAATGAATCTGCCATTAGTAGCAGCTTGGTTAAGTTTGTGTGCACCTATGGGTAGGTGCTCTCCAGTGTTCCTAAGGGCCAGAAGCCTGTGATGTACCTTTCAGAGAGAATGCTCTTGCTAGATTAACTGTTCAGGCATGAGTTACAGTACTGTTGGCCTTGAGTTCAATGTTAATTATCAACACTATATATTGAATAAGGTGTCTTTAAACAAAAAGTCACATAAAACAAGCTAATAAATTCATCAGTTGATGGAAATGTAACCAGAGGCTCATAGGATCCCAATTCTGAATTTTCCATAGGAGCAGTGGCTCAGTATTTGCTAATTCAGTGTTTGCAGAGACTTTATAGACCATAACTATTGCAACTAACAAGTCAGTGGTGGTGTTCATTTTCAATATAGTCAATTTAAGAAGAGAGATCAGGCCTAGGAATGCAGTTGTATAATATAAAGAATCATAATTCATAATTTTCCAGGATACCTAAACATGTGAGACATGATGAAACTATTGTTATAGGTTTCACAGAGATTACCAAAATGTGCCCCACTGTAGGGTTAGTGTACACTGAAGGATTTGGTCATAACTGAGACAGTTAAAACTTCTGCCATCTGATAACTTATTTGAGAAAGGAACAAATCTTCTGCTTCTCTATTTTGAAGACTACTTGAAGGCTGTACAGCTACTATCTAAAAAAGCCTTTAAGTGGTGAGTTAGCACATGTTTTAAAAATACTTTCTAAATAGTAGGAGGAACTATGGAACCTTTGGAAAATTTAAGTGATGATGCAATCATTTGGTATTAAAACCCAGACCAGAAGTCAGGATTCTTTTTTACTCATTTTCAGCATGTATCTGCAACCTCTTCCACTCTGAAGCTTCATTTATTAAACAATCTTTTTTGGTACTAACTTAATCTCAAATAATCTGTTAGTAATTTTCACTATTTAATTGTTACAGAAAAATTTATCTATAGCAAGCATTGCTTCCTGTAGTAAGTATAAAAGATCTTTATTTCTGTGTACCACATAAATTGGCAGAAAACCAGATAGGGAATTACTAGAATTATAATTTGTTAATATCTTCTCTTCTTATTGAACTGTCCATAACTCAGTTTTAACTTCATTTAACTTTCAAGTAGTCAAAATAGAAAGAAAAAAAGCAAAGCAAAACAAAAATAATTAGTAGATTATGAAATAAGTCACACAATCTGATTCTATTTTTTTTTTTTTGCATTAGGAGTGAAATTCTGTGGTTTAAAAATCATATGTCTATCTCCAATAGGATTTTTTCTAATTCACATTTTCTTATGAAAATCAGGAGGACCCACTACTTAACATGTCTGTGCCACTAGGATTCTGATGAGTAATGCTTATAGATACAATTTGTTTTTGTGTTTTAATGATCTGGCTCTGATCTAATTGGTAAAATACTGAGTTAAATTATATAGTGTATACTTTCATGCTCAGGAGTTAAAGAAAATCAGGACAAGTCTTATATGAATTTGGCAGTGAATATCCCAAAGTTGATCAGGAAATAATTGTAAATAGTCTGTTTCTCTTTTCTATCGATCCCATCCCTTTCTTTCATTTTTTTATCAGACTTCTAGTTACCAGCAAATTGGCCTGTATTTTCTTGAGTCTATCTGAACAGAAACAAGAAGAGGTAGGAATAACCAAGTATGAAGTATATAAGCTATAGTAAAAAGGGTAATTGATAAACTGTTTCTTTTGGACAGATGATAAGATCTATACATGGAGTGCCTTTCATTTTTCAGTCATTTTTTCATAAATACATTTGGCACATTTATAAGATTAAATATGATGGCACCATTAAAATAATGTAGAAGACTAATACATGGTGAAAATATTCCCAGTATTTTAAGTGAAAAATCAGATTATAAAAGGTATGTAATAACTGACTTGATATTGATTTCTTAAAATCAGTAAATAAAGCAGACTAGAAATGAATCCCCCAAAATGTTGACAGTGGTTATATCCTGGTATGGAATTATAAATGATTCTAATTTCTTGCTTGTACAGTTGTACAAATTTTCTGTAGTATATATTGATTACTTTTACTGTCAAATCACTTTTTAAAAATTTATTTCTTTGTATTCCCTCTCTTCTGAACATATTTTATTTGAAAAGGCCTATATATGAGTTATTTAAATTCAAATAGATGCCTTGGCTCTATAGGTTAAATATAAGACTAAGGCTCAGCTTATAAATTACATAAATAGATGTTGGAACCCCTAAAGGCCCTCACATCTTCTCACTCTAAATTTCTCCCAAAGGATAACATATACACAAAGGACTTCATTTGCCAACTAAATAAATAGATAACTCACAAATTATATCTTACAGCCCATATACTTCCTCTAATATTCAGTCCTACATATCTCGCTGTCTACTGAACATCTCTTGGAGATCACACAATGACTCAAACTCATTATCCTGCATTCCTGCCCATGCCACCAAACTAGACCCCTTTCCATCTTTTCTCACCCAGAGGCTTCCAACACCAAATTCTGTTCAGTTTACTCCCTAATCATATTCACCATTCTACTCTGAATTATATCCAGCATCTCTTGCTTACCAAACTATAATAGTTTCCTTTTCAACCATGATCCATTTATGATGTCCTAAATATTGCACAGAACATAATTTAAATAAAAATTTATTCATAGTTTATCTGAAACTCCAATCTAACTGTTCATCCTGTATTTTTACTGTTACCTCTGGCAACTTTATTACTAGCTGTAATAATTTTATTTCAATCAACTGAATAATCAGGTTGATTTTTACTGAGTTAAAGTTTTTTTTTACTATTCATTTGATTAGCTGATATGACTCATATGACACTGACAATATACTCCTATTTATCCAAAACGATTAGTTCATTTTCCTGATAAATACCTATTTTAAGAAGTAGAAATTGATTTTACAACTCTTGCAAACTTTTAAGTACGCTGGTAAATTTCAACCCTGCTGAGCCAATATCCTAGAACTTTGGAATCCTTCATGAGATTTCAAGTTGTCTTAATCCAATCAGAAAAAAAAAGAGACAGATTTTAAGCCCCAAACCTTGTTTGAATTTTACCCAAAGTAAGCAAATAGAGATAATCCAGCCCCTTTGAATGGTGCTGTACTAATTGGAAATGACATCTTTCCAAAATTTTGCTCAGGCATTTCCTGTCACAGGGGACTCTTGCTGTGTAACAACGACAGGACAGGAACAGCTGCCTTAAGGGAATTCTTTTTTAGACAACCATAAGGAAAGCGATTTCTCCCTGGTGGCTTGGCCACCTGCCACGTGGACCCTGTGGAAATCATCCATTATTTGTGATCTTATTTTTTCCTTGCAGTTATTAAATAATTTGTACAAAGTATCTGTACTACCTTATGAAAGTTATGTGTGTTAAGAACCCACTGGGAAATATAAATCAATTATAAAAATAAATAGATAAATTAATGGTTAATGGCATAGTTTTTAAAATTATAGTCATTCTTCAGTTTTATAGTTTCACAACTAATGCTTCTGCTTTTATATAACAATAATTATAATTAGTTGTAAAACTATAAAACTGTACAGAGTATTTTCTGTTCCCTTTGGAAAATGTAAGTATATGGCAGAACCATTTTAATTCACTTACAGCAAATGATATAACTAACTTTTGGAAATTTTAAAATTGATGGAGATTCTGAAGACTGTGATATGTAACATACCAACAGTCCTGATGCCTCCCTACTGAGTTCCTACAAAACTGAAAAAAGAAGAAAAAGAAAGGATGTGCCATCCATTTACTGTCAGGCATGAAGGGGCATTTAATCCTCTTTAGGAAGTGATCCCAGGTTATCCTCCTTGAGGGTCCTCTCATCCCTGCCACGCCATTTGAGAAGCAGAGTGCTGGAGAACTTTCTTAATGTTCCCTTCTCATTAGAATTAACCTATAACAGCATTTTAGAAAAAGTTCCTGTCCCTTTATAACTTGGCTAGGAAGATGAGTAGATATTGAAAGGCATCAGTTTGTCCAAAATGTTCCTTTTCTTCATCTGTATCTAAGCATTGGTGATCACTTGCAATTTGAGACTATATTTTCCTTCAGTCTAGTAATACCTTTTTCATAAATTCACTTTAACTCACGACTTAGGTCACAAATTATGGACCATTTCAATTCAGCTTTTCTACTGCTGTCGTCTACTTAATGTCCTTTAAAGCAGACCACAAATGGCATGTATCACATTGCAGCAGAAAGTCTGAGTTATGGAGTCTCACGTGTGGACTGTGAGAGGTAGACTTGAGATTTCAGTGCGGTTAAGATGGTATCATAGCCAATGGTCCAGGAGTACTCAAATCCTCTCCTGCATTCTGTCCTTCTTAAGGAGTTACCAACCAAGGAAGCAACGTAAAAGGCCCATAACCAAATAGGAAACAAATGACCACCTTGTTATTAGCATGGAAAGCACCCAGATCCTCTCTAGTACGGCTCTTTCTGGTAAAATATAGATTGGAGAACGAAGTTTGGGCCCTTACATCTAAATGAATCCCCCCTTTTCTCCAGTCTGAATCTGAGATGTCAGGTTTGACTTAAGAAGGTATTATAGAATAGAAAACGAGAGCAACAGCTACATCTCCTCCAAGCAGGCAACTCCTACCTGAATTCTTGTGACATGGGTGCAGAAAGAGTAGAAGATGGGTCTCGTGGCTCCTAACCCTTTTAGAGACACTGTCAGTAACCCTGGTAAAACCATGGCTTAATACAGTTCTTGGGTGCTGACCAATCATGTGAGCAGATAGGTCTTCCTTCTCTGGGGATATTGAGGCAATAAGTAAGCAGGTGTACAGAGGCCCACACTTGAAAGAGAGGGATCAGAAATGTTTAGTTACCCCAAATGTCACATATTTTTCAATCTTCAAATTCAGTGTTTTTTGTTTTTTGTTTTTTTTGTGGTACGAGGGCCTCTCACTGTTGTGGCCTCTCCTGTTGCGGAGCACAGGCTCCAGACGCGCAGGCTCAGCGGCCATGGCTCACGGGCCTAGCTGTTCCGCGGCATGTGGGATCTTCCCAGACTGGGGCATGAACTCGTGTCCCCTGCATCGGCAGGCGGACTCTCAACCACTGAACCACCAGGGAAGCCCTGTTTTTGTTTTTGATTGTAGGTAATGCCACCATTTCTTGCAAGAATGTCAGTTGACATATTGATTTTACCAGTAATACTGTCAAACATCTGTTTTAATGACTGAACTCTCTTTTTAAAATTTTTGTATAAATTTATTTATTTTTGGCTGTGTTGGGTCTTTGTTGCTGTGCATGGGCTTTCTCTAGTTGCGGTGAGCAGGGGCTACTCTTTGTTGTGGTGTGTGGCTTCTCATTGCAGTGGCTTCTCTTGTTGTGGAGCAGGGGCTCTAGGTGCACGGGCTTCAGTAGTTGTGGCATATGGGTTCAGTAGTTGTGGCTTGCAGGCTCTAGGTGTGT
Source organism: Kogia breviceps (assembly GCF_026419965.1). NCBI lineage: Eukaryota > Metazoa > Chordata > Mammalia > Artiodactyla > Physeteridae > Kogia > Kogia breviceps. The sequence goes on along the minus strand of NC_081321.1, from coordinate 66,452,289 downwards.
GGGCTTCAGTAGTTGTGGCACACAGGCTTAGTTGCTCCACAGCATGTGGGATCTTCCCAGACCAGGGATTGAACCTGTGTCCCCCGCATTGGCAGGCAGATTCTTAACCACTGCATCACCAGGGAAGTCTCTGAACTCTCTTTTTAAATCATTTCAACCTAATAGAGATGTATTATCCTTTGCTTCTTTATACCTGTCAATGTTTTTCTTGGCCAATGGGTGGCGTGTTTGCATCAAAGTTGATGGTCAAAGAGAGATGTAGAAAGACATTACTCAAGATATTTTATTCTTGGATTTTCACAGGATTGATTTGACTCTTGATGGTCTTACTATAGTAGACATGAATTGTAACCAGTGTGTACCATTTTCTTTTCTTTGCAAAAACTGGTTGGTTCTGGACATTAAATTTTATACCCTAAATTTTGTGGTTTATAGGAATTCTAACACTGATTTTAAATGGAACATTTCCACAATTAGTAAAGTGTATGGGAACAATATAGATACATGGATTGCTATAGATTTAAATGTATAGCATTTAATTATAGCTGCCAATTTTCCAAAATGGAAGAAAAAATTCAAGGCAAAAATTAGATATTTTTTGAATATCTCTTCCTTAATAGACGAGCCAGTCTTCAATTGGTCTGGCACTACTTCTACAAAGCCTCCTAAAATAAGTAGACCATGTGTTTGGTGACGAAATCTCTATTTCTATTTTATTCTAGTCACATTGAGTACAGTATGCACATTCACATCAGGGCACTCGATTTCTGCATGCATGGACTCCGCTAAATGCAATTAAATTTAGAGCCACAGATTTATTTTAGATACCTCCCTTGGCCTAAAATTTGCTTTCAGAAAAACTGCCGAGTTTTTATTATAAATACACTGTGGCTTAATATTGTGAATGTTGTCCAACTACCCAGGTGGCCTCTAATTATATAAGGACATGAGGGGGCTCAGTCTTCACTTCTAGTGTTATGAAAATATTTAAGTATTTTAAAATTAGAGTCCACATCAAATAACTTTATTCAACTCTTATCTCAGTTTCCAAATCTGAAAAATCAAGAAATCCATTTAAAAAATTATAGATAGCTATAGATAGAAATATCAGTCTTAATACTTACATTGCTTTTTTCTTATTAAAAAAGTACATTCTTGCTTGCTTTTTAATAAAAACCTACATATAAGAAGCTTTAATGAATATTATAATGTAGTAGGATTTGGACCATGTAATTTTCTCATTTAGACTTTCTCATTCATTTTCTCTATTCTGATCATATGTCTTTCTACTATTTTCCCTCTTGAGGTAACTTGGTTTAATGCCATTTTCATTTTTCACAATGTTGCTGAAAAATTTATTTCTTTTTTCCAGTCACTGATATAGAGAAGTTTATTTAATCTTGATTATAACTCTATTGACATTTTAGTAGCTAGTCTATCTATAATAAGACACTTTGAAAAAGATATTACCATCCATTAAAGAATATGTTGCTTTCCACACTGATAAACTTAGAGGAATGGAGGCTAATGTTATATTTTTATTATATTAAATACTTTCTTAAATATCTGTAGGTTTTTGTGTTTTAAAGGCTTTATTTTAGGTTTCCAAAATAACAATTAAGTTTCAGAATATTTTCATCTCTTAAGAAATATTTTCTGCTTTTTTAAAAGTCAGGTTTATTGAAGTATTATTACCATCGAGTAATATTTCCCCTTTTCAGTGTACAGTTTCAGAGTTTTAGTAATCCATACAATCATGTTAACCATAACCTTTATCAAGATATTAGAACAGTTCCAACACCCTGCAGATTTTCTCATACCTGGTAGTCAATTCTTCCCACCCCCAGCTTCTGACAGCCTTTGATCTGTTTTCTGTCCTTTTTATTTTGCCTTTTCCTGAGTATCATATAAATGAAATCTGTAGAGTCTGGCTTCTTTCCCTTAGCAACATGCATTTGAAATTCACCCACATTGTTGCATGTATGAGTAGTTTGTTCCTTTTGGTTGCCTAGCAGTATTCCATTGTATGGATGTGCTTCCATATGATATTCACCCACAGTTGAAGCCTATTGAATTTTTTCCAGTTTGTGGTGATTATGAATAAAGTGTGCTTGCATCTAATTTTTGTATGAATATACATTTTTTATTTATCTTGTATAAATAGCTAAATGTAGATAAGTGAATCTTACAAGTTTAGGTTTAAATCTGTGTAAAACTATTAATTTGGTTTCTCAAGTGGATGTGCCATTTTCTATTCCCACAAGAGTTCTAGTTGTTCAACATTCTTGCACATACTAGGTATTGTTGAGATTTTTAAAAATCTAGACATTCTAATAAGTGTGTGAATGTGTCCAATTATGATTTTAATTTGAATTTCCCAGCAATTAATGATGTTGATTATCTTTTCATATTTGCCACCCATACACCTTTCTTGATGACATGCCTGTTCAGATACTTTACCCAATTTTTAATTGGGTTGTTTTCTTGTCATTGACTTTTGAAAACTCTTTCTATATTCTGGATAGGAGGCCATTTTCAGCTATGTGTTTTGCAAACATTTCCTCTTAGTCAGCTTGTCTTTTCATATTCCTAACAGTGTTTTTCCAGGAGTTAGTTTCTGCATCTTTTTTTTTTTACAGTGACTTTAGTCTATCCTCTCTTCGTTTCTAAACCCTCATATTAACAAATTTGCTTTGATTTCTAATGAAAAAATTATAACTTTTGGAATTGGAATAGGCTAGAAGAAAACAGCCTCTAAATATAGCATAGTTCTGTATAACATTTACTTGAGTAATGTGGCAAGGAGGAATTCTCTTGGCTGAAAGTAGCAGAAAATCCAACTTCAGTGGCTGAAACAAATAGACTGTTTTTCTTCATTACAGTTAGTTGAGAGTAGGCAGCTGCTCACAGGGATTCAGGAGCTCCATGTGATCAGAGCTGATGTCTGTGTGTTTCCTTGGCCTTTCTCTTGCAGTTACAGGTTGCTACTACAGCTGATAATATCCACAATCAGGACGAGAAATAGAGGTGGCAAAACGGACAGTGTTTGTACCAAAACAGCAACACTTTCACAGAAACCTCTCATCTACTTCCAGTTGAATTCTCGCTGGACAGAACTGGGTCATGTGGCTAGGCAGTGCTAGGAGGAGGGAGTGGAAAATGGGGGTGGGGTAAGGTGAGCCTAAGTAGTGTTTGCCTCACGCAGCCACTTTATATAACATCAAAATACAAGAGTCAACACAGCTGTCTGCAAGAGCGGAAGACAGAACAATCAAGAATCTAGTTTTGAACTCAAAGTTTTTTCCACACTTCTCACCAAGCAGCTAAATTCTAAAGGCATCGTTCCAACCAAATCTTAGACATGCATATAATAGTAATAATAGAAATATAGCAGCTATTATAATAAAAGTATAAGAATAACAGGTTATGGTTCATGAAGCCACATACTTTGTCTTCTTTGGCTGACTCTTGAAGATAGTAGTTTACATAGTAGAAAACTAAGATGTACAGATAGTAGGTCCCTTAAAGTCACATAGAAAAGGAGCAAAGGGCAAGAAACTGATGATATAGATTTGTCATCCCATTCCTACAGCTCTGTACCAATCAGGGTTTTCAAGATAAAGAAGAATGATTCAGTGTAAAGCTTATATTGTGATATTGTCTACATAGTCTATGATAAATGAGAGCTCAGAGGCAAGAATCCTCTTGCACTTGAATGTTAGCTGTTTGTTTTAACTCTAGCTGGGAATTCTGTTGTAAATTTGGTCCATAAGAGAAGCTTTTATGACATTTGTACTTGATATTCTCCCAGTGACAAACTTTCCATCCAGAAAAGGTAGGCTATCTGCCTTTTAATATAAAGAAAAGTAAAATTTAAACTATTCACTTAAAATATTTTAAAACACTTCCTTCTATAATGAACATTAATACTAATTCAAAGTTTTAGAAACAGCCAATTTTTTTTTTTTTTCATATTTTGGCCCAGGTGCCTAACCTACTGACTAGAATAGCTTGTAAGTAAATATTAGTTGAATGAATGAATAAATGAATCTTTTTGAACCAACTCACCACAATTCCACTGCCTTTATTGAATTGATCTGTATTTGTAAATTTTCAATAGCTTAGAATAGGTTCTAAATATACAAAATGCTATTGAATTTGTGGGATTTATTCAAGGTTAGGAAATTATTGACTAAGATGTAAACTAAAACTCAATACAAGAGTTTTTATAAATTATTTGACTTTCACTAGGAATTACACCCATAATATCCAATAGAATTTGCTTAAAAATGCTGCAGCTAAAGGTTGCCAGACATTTGGGGACCCAAAAGATTCAGAGGACCATAAGCCCCATGCACTGCCCCTTGAAGAAGCTCATACAACCATTTTCTGTTTTCCCTTCAGAAACTTTCTCAGGGTATCTGGGAAGTACTTTAGCTTTCCATAACACCTTTCGTCAAACTTTTATACTTTTACAATTGTCCTTGAAAAGTAAGATAGGTGGGGATAGGTTTTGCCCCTTAGGAAGTAAAAAGCTAAGAAATGTTCCTAAGATGACATAGCTAATGGAAATGGAATTAATATCTCCAAAGTTTTGACTTGGCTCTATAACTAGACCATGACCTTTTTAGCTCACTTTTGAAAACCAACTTTCAGAATCTATTGTATTTTATAGGAAAAAAGACTGACAATGATACTGGATTTATTTCACTTAATCTTAGTATGTTACAACCAGAAAAGAGGATTAAAATGCTATTTCACTTTCATTTGGAGTGGTGCATTTGTTGGTTTCAGAATCGTATTGTTGATTGGCAGCCACCACTTGTATAGTGGGAGGCACCGTATAAAACCCAGAAACTTTTATGCAAAATATAAGTACTTGTGACATCTGCACATCTGTTTCAACACATGCTGCCAAAATAGTAGTAGTGGTCCGATGTTGTCTCAATATAAGAAAACCTGATGTGGTTAAAAGAGGAAACATTTGGGAGGCAACTAGATATCAATTTCTGTACCAAATTGGCCACCAACTAGCTGTGCAGTTGTGGTTTTGTTACCATCTCCATGGCTGTTTTCTTGTGTGTAGAATGCCTGAATCACAAGTTGTGAGAATTAAATTAACTCATAAATATAAAATGCTTAGCACTACTCTTGGCCTGCAGTAAGTCCTTGTTAAATGTGCACCAGAATCATGATATTTGACTCTAAAAATTATTTACTGAACATTTACGAGACCCTTCACTCAGTGCTATACAAGTGTTGTTTTATAGCTCACTAATTATTACACATCAAAAGAAAATATATAGCTTGATTCATTAGTTCGGAGTGTCACAATCTCAGCATCATTGACATTTTGGCAGATAATTCATTATTGTGGGGAGCTGCCTTGAGCGTTGTAGGATGTTTAGCAGCATCCCGGCAACTGGGCATGTCGACTACTAGATGCCAGCAGCACCGTCCCTCTCCCCATTTGTGACAACCCAGAATGTCTCCAGACATTGCCTGGTGTCTCCTGGAGGAGGGGGCAAAATTCCCCTAGTTGAGAACTGAAGCCTTTGATCAGTTCTTTCTAAAAATGTTCATAGACTCCTAGTCCTAGAGGATTCTTCCTCAAAGATCCCAGGGTCGAATACATTGGGAAAAATTAAATAATAATGATAATAACTATTTTTTTTTTTTTTTTTTTTTTTTTTTTTTTGCGGTACGTGGGCCTCTCACTGTTGTGGCCTCTCCCTTTGTGGAGCACAGGCTCCGGACGCGCAGGCTCAGCGACCATGGCTCACAGGCCCAGCCGCTCTGCGGCACGTGGGATCTTCCCAGACCGGGGCACGAACCCGTGTCCCCTGCATCAGCAGGCGGACCCTCAACCACTGCGCCACCAGGGAAGCCCAATAACTAATTTTTTATGCACTTACTACATCCTACAAACTGTTCTTATCTTATTGAATCTTCACAACAGACCTAGAAGTTAACTGATGCTTTAAGCACATTTTTCAAATGCAAAAATTGGGCCCCAGAGAAATCAAGTAACTGACAAAAATCATACAATTAATAAGTGGCCCAGGGTTTGTTTCCAAGCCATCTCCAGAGCCTGTGCAATTATCTATATATAATACTACTTCTTGCATAGCACGTTTTAAAATTTACAGTTCAAATTGGAGTGTTAAGGATAATTATTCTTAATTTGTATTTGCTTTATCTCAGGCTCTTACAAAATTGGTTTTTCTTTTGTGCTTCAGTTTTCCTCCTTATTTTTATTTTTTATTGAAGTATAATTGACATATATTAGTTTCAGATGTACAACATAGCGATTTAATATTTGTATACCTTGTGAAATAATCACTACAGTAAGTCTAGTTTAAATCCATACCATGAATAGTTACAATTTTTTTTCCTGGTGATGAGAACTTTTATGATTTACTCTCTTAGTAACTTTCAAATATGCAATACAGTATTATTAACTGTAGTCACCATGCTGCCCACCGTATTGCCATGACTTATTTTGTTACTGAAGTTTGTACCTTTTTGCCCACTCCCGATTCCCCTCTCTGGCAACCACCAATCCATTTTCTGTATCTATGAGCTTGGTTTTATTTGTTTGTTTGTTTTGGTTTTTTTAGGTTCCACATATAAGTGAGATCATGTGGTATTTATCTTTCTCTGTCTGACTTATTTCATTTAGCATAATGCCTTCAAGATCCATCTACATTGTTATGAGTAACAGGATTTTACTCTTTTTTTTTTTTTTTTTGGCTGACTAGTATACCATTGCATGTATATACCATATCTTCTTTATCTGTTTATCCACTGATGTCCACTTAGGTTGTTTCCATACCTTGGCTCCCCTAAATAATGCTGCAATGAACATGTGTGTGCATATATCTTTTCAAATTAGTGTTTTCGTTTTCTTTGGATAAATACTCAGAAGTGAAATTACTACAGCAGTGAACATGGGTGTGCATATATCTTTTCAAATTAGTGTTTTCATTTTCTTTGGATAAATACCCAGAATTAAAATTACTGGATCATATGGTAGTTCTATTTTTAATTTTTTGAGGAACCTCCATAATGCTTTCCATAGTGGTGCACTAATTTACAATGGCACCAACAGTACATGAGGGTTTCCTTTTCTCCACATCCTCTCCAACACTTATTTCTTGTCTTTTTGGTAATAGCCATTCTGACAGGTATGAGGTGATATCTCATTATGGTTTTGATTTGCATCCCCTGATGATTAGTGATGTTGAGCATATTTTCATGCGCCTCTTGGCCATCTGTATGTCTTCTCTGGAAAAATATTCAGATCGTCTGCCCATTTTTATATTGGATTGTTTCGTTTTTGTTTTTGCTGTTGGATGAGTTTTTCATATATTTTGGATATTAACCTCGTATCAGATATGTGATTTGCAAATGTTTTCTCCCATTCAGTAGGTCATTTTTTCATTTTGTTGATGATTTCCCTTGCTGTGTAGAAGCTTTTTAATTTGATGTAGACCCATTTGTTTATTTTTGCTTTCGTTGTCTTTGCTTTTAGAGTCAGATGCAAAAAATAATCTTTAAGATTGATATCAAGGATCTACCACCTATGTTTTCTTCTTGGAGTTTTATGGTTTCAGGTCTAACATTCAAGTGTTTAATCCATTTTGAATTAATCTTTGTGTATGGTCCAAGATAATAGTTTAGTTTAATTCTTTTGCATGTGGCTGTCCAGTTTTCTCAACACCATTTATTGGAGAGACTGTCCTTTCCCTATTGTGTATTCTTGCTTCCTTTGTCATAAGTTAATTGACCATACATGTATGGGTTTATTTTTGGGCTCTCCATTCTGTCCCATTGATCTATGTGTCTGTTTTTATACCAATATCATACAGTTTTGATTACTACAGCTTTGTAATATAGTTGGAAAACAAGGAGTGTGATGCCTCCAGCTTTGTTCTCCTTTTTCAAGATTTCTTTGTCTATTCAAGGTCTTTTGTGGTTCCATATAAATGTTAGGATTGTGTTCTATTTCTGTGAAATATGCCATTGGAATTTTGTTAAGAATTGCATTGAATCTGTAGATTGTTCTAGGTGACATGGTCATTTTAACAATCTTAATTCTTCCAGTCCATGAGTATGGAATATCTTTTCATTTATTTGTGTCTTCTTCAATTTCTTTCATTGATGTCTTATTAGTTTTCAGTGTACAGGCCTTTCACCTCCTTGGTTAAAAGAAAGTAGTTTTTGTTTTAATCAGTTGACGACAACCATTCCTCCTCTCCCAATTATTTGCTACATGATTGTCCTCATAAACATACTTGAATGCAAACAAACATGTCACTCCCCCGGCAAAGATGACCACAATGACTCCAGGCAAACTCAGTTGGCCAGGAGCCAAGGAGGGAGAAATTTACTCTGCTTGGGGAAGGCAGAGAATGTTTAACAGAGAAGACAATATTTGAATTAAGCCTTTAATGATTGTGTTAAACTTAGATAAATAAGAGTCTTCCTGATGGAAGGGCATTCCAAACAGAACCTACAGCATGTGCAAAAGCCTGGGCAGCTAAGAGGGTATGCTATGTTTGGGTAATGGTCAGGGAGGAGAAAAGGAAGTAGGAAAACAAGACTAAAGAGGAGGCTGTGCTCTGCATTATTTTCACTAGCTTGACTTTTGTAAGCATTTGACTTTGCAACCTTCACTGTAAGGGCAGCAGACAGCCAAGAGCACAGCAGCAGTATGGTCAGGTAGGTACTTGATGTTGATAACCAAAGTCTATAGTGTTTTGGTGGTAGAGAGACCCAATTAAGACACTAATGCCGTGTTTTGAGCAACAGATAATAAATAAGTTAGGATGGAGTAAACGGGTCAGATTTGAGAGAGTTTATTAACAAGAGAAACAGGCAAACAGGCTGGAGAAAATCCTCCTCTTAAATGGGCTGTAAGAGCAAGTAAGTGGCATTTATTTGTGGAAGGGCCATTTCTGTGAAACAGAATGATACACTTTCAAGGAAATAACATGGAAGCATGTTTAGCAGTTATTTTGATAACCTAAAGAATTTGCATTAACAGGTTCCAGTTCCATAAAATGCTCTTTTGGAAACTTGCTCTCTTCCTGTTCAGATTTCCCACAGAAACTGAATACCCCAGTTATTTAGTGGAAACATAAGGATAAAAGGTAGATCCTGAGTAGTGCTCCTACCTTTCTACTTCAGACTACTTTGTCTTTCTCCTCCTAAATATGCTACCTGGGAAAGATGAATCAGCATTAGTGGAGATTCAACCAAATATATTTGAGAAATGTGCCAATAAAAAATGTTGGGAAATCAGTCCCAGACATTCAATGAATGGTTGTTGAATGGATGAATTAATCAATTTTGAATTCACTTTAATAATTTTTGACTTAAGCATATAAAATAAGATCAATAGAAAGGAAAAAAATCTTCAATTAAAATTTTCCTGTTTCATCTTTTACTGATGTAGCTAATGGGTCACTCCTGAAAAATACTCCAGCATAATACCAAATGGACTCTTACCCCTGTGCCTTATGCAATAGATATTTACAAATTTATTATTTAAATCTTCAAAATGAGCATATAATCAAGCATATTTAGTCGTGTTATTTTTTCAAAATATCTTCTTCAAACTATCCTTTAAAAGTCATCCTCTATACTTCAGTTTAATTAAAATTGAGCAATTTATTTTACGACTGATTTCCTAACCCCATCCCTGGTAGTTTAAAGGAAAAGCAGTTTTTCTGTTATGTTTCAACAATTTGTATAGTTGTGTCTAGAATCATAATTAGTAATAATATCTGCTGTCTAAGGAGTACCTGCTGTGGATGGCGTTTTGAAAGTATTCTTTCAAATAAAAGCAACCATACTGGCCGGGACAACCCCCATCTTCTTGAGGCGCATTGGGCAAGCGGCGGTGCTGGGGAAGGGAGATGTTGCGGTCGCTGTTAGTGACCAGTGACCCTGTGGCGTGTCTCTGTGGGACCGGGAACTTAAAGATAGCCAGAATGGCAGAAAATGGTGATAATGAAAAAATGGCTGCTCTGGAGGCCAAAATCTGTCATCAAGTCGAGTATTATTTTGGAGACTTCAATTTGCCACGTGACAAATTTTTAAAGGAACAGATCAAACTGGGTGAAGGCTGGGTACCTTTGGAGATAATGACAAAATTTAATAGGTTAAACTGTCTTAACAACAGACTTTAATGTAATAGTAGAAGCATTGAGCAAATCAAAGGCAGAACTCATGGAAATAAGTGAAGATAAAACTAAAATTAGAAGATCTCCAAGCAAACCCCTCCCTGAAGTGACTGATGAGTAGAAAAATGATGTAAAAAACAGATCTGTTTATATTAAAGGCTTCCCAATTGATGCAACCCTTGATGACATAAAAGAATGGTTGGAAGATAAAGGTCAGGTGCTAAATATTCAGATGAGAAGAACATTGCACAAAGTATTTAAGGGATCAATATTTGCTGTATTTAATACCATTGAACCTGCTAAGAAGTTTGTTGAGACCCCTGGCCAGAAGTACAAAGACACTGACCTGCTAATACTTTTCACGGAAGATTACTTTGCAAAGAAAAATGAAGAAAGAAAGCAAAATAAAATAGAAGCTAAATTACGAGCTAAACATGGACAAGAAGAAAAACAAAAGTTAGCAGAAAATGCTGAAATGAAATCTCTAGAAGAAAAGATTGGCTGCTTGCTGAAATTCTCAGGGGACTTAGATGGTCAGACGTGTAGAGAAGATTTGCATGTCCTTTTCTCAAATCATGGTGAAATAAAATGGATAGACTTTGTCAGAGGAGCCAAAGAGGGAATAATTGTGTTTAAAGAAAAAGCTACGGAAGCACTGGATAAAGCAAAAGATGCAAATAATGGTAACCTACAATTAAGGAACAAAGAGGTCACCTGGGAAGTTCTAGAAGGAGACGTGGAGAAAGAAGCATTAGAAAAAATAATAGAAGATCAACAAGAATCCCTAAACAAATAGAAGTCAAAAGGTCACAGATTTAAAGGAAAAGAAAAGGGAAATAAAGCTGCCCAGATTGGGTCTGCTAAAGGAAAAAGTACAGTTTCAGGGCAAGAAAACTAAATTTGATAGTGATGATGAACATGCTGAAAGTGGTGCATCTAGACCAGTAACAAGAGCAAGAGAAGAAACAGACAAAGAAGAACCTTCATCAAAACAACAGAAAACAGAAAATGGTGCCAAAGACCAGTAATTTAGAAACATTTTTTATTCACTTTAATTAGATTTTAAGCTGCTTTTGTCTTTGGAGGCTTTTAAAAAGAAAAACGAATTAGGTCCACTTCAATGTCCACCTGTAAGAAAGGAAAATTTTTTTGTTGTTTAACTTGGCTTTTTTGCTGTTGTTATCCAAATGAGTATGTTTTTATGTATAATTCTGTTTGTGTTCTTTCAGATTATTCAAATATCAAAAGAAACATTCTTCCACTAAATTGCCTTTGTAATATGAGAATGATTAGTACAAAGTAATAAAATGTATACTGCATTAAAAAATACTAAATAAATATTCTTTACCCATTTTTCAGATGGGCAAAAAGAGCATGAAAGTGGTAAAGTAGTTCAACCAAGACCTCATAGTTCCCCAATTGTATTATAAGGCTCAAACGTAGGTCTGTCAGACAGTAAAACCTGTATGCTTTCTATGACATCATTCGGGGTCCAGATTTTACCCCCCATTCTTTCTATTTCATCTAAATGTTAACATGAACCCATAGCTGATATGTTGTTCTGTATTACTAATTCCAAGAATCTCTTACTTTACTTGTCTTTGCTCCTGAATCTCTATAGTTATGAATTATGAATGCGTATCAGTAACACATTCCAACTTGCATACCTTCCAACAAGCAAGGAAAAGATATTGTAATCCCAGCTCTGTGGAATATTAACTTAGAAAACTATTTTTAAAATGTTACCTAGATTCAGGAAGTAACTATATACATTATTTTTATTACATATTTGAGAGATAGAACTATAAATAATGGTAAAATTTTTTACCAACAGCGGTTTTTATAAAACCAAATATAATAGTTTTGTTACTTGATAAACATGGATAGCCAAATTAAAAAGTGAATAAAAGTGATTGCCCTCTCTTCTCTGCCCTAACCACCACCTGCCCACCCCCTCTAAAAAAAATAGGAGGGATGTTTGATCCAAATCATCAGGATAATTTCACTTTGTGATAGGGAACTTCTGTCTTACAGTGAAAACTTATTGTCCTATCTGCAATGAAAGAATTGATATTCTTAATGTTCTTACACATTCTTTTTTTATGTGAACATTTTAGGTGTATCAATATATGCATGAAACGATAACTGTTAACGGCTGTCCCGAATTCCGTGCCAGGGCCACAGCAAAGGTAAGACTTGAGTAACTTTAAAAATATACTTAACCCCAGTGATCTAGTAATTGATTGTGCGCGTGTGTGTTTCAGGTATTCTCGTGTGTACACTGTAAGAGAATTTAGACATCAGTGGCAGCCCAGAGTCTAGAACCAGTACTACTTCCCAGGTAAAACTCCTAATGGAAAATTGAACATTTCTGCTGCTTCTGTAGCTTAAGAAAGGAGAATGATTTCATTAAACTCACTAAATGTTCATTTGGCACAAGCAAATCTGCTGGTTCATTGTATGACACATTCCTCTGATCCAAAAGAACCTGTTCCCTATTCAACGCATGAAGATTTGTACAAGTCTAAAAGTTTGACTCAAGCTAGACATGACGAGAACTCACCTGATACCCAGTGATGCAGGATTCTTCCGTGTACTCAGCAGAGTAGCTGAATGAATATGATGTTGACCTAAAGGGAAGGTCTGTTACCTGTTTTGGTAGTGACCACATTCGCTCTTGAAAAACTCAAATCCAGAGATTGCAGAGACCTTCTGAATGAAAATGTTACAGCAGGAGGATCATGAAATTATCTGGAAAACAGACCATAGGAAATAATAGTTTTAGACTAAAATCACTAGTGCAGTTCTTACTTTACAAGTACAGAAATGTTATAATAGATACACATTTGCTTTTTAAAAGCTTTTCTCTTTCTAATATGTGTAAGAAATAAGAACTGCTGAAAATAATCAGAATTTTCCATTTAATTCTTTTGTGTTATATCACCTCTTGTTTGGTTTCTCTCCTGATTTTTCAGTTTTCATTCTGTAACTGAACACTATAGATTTGTGATTTTTTTTGTTTTTTGATTTTTTTAACCCAGGCAAAAAGAGGGCATTATTATCATTACATCATGCTTTGCTTGTACTGAAGTGGAACACACACAGAAAAATGATCCCTACATGGTTTAATTAAGGGGAAAGTGAATTATGTAGTGTTTTACCATTCTCATTTCTTATTCATGTAGAACAGCAGGATAGCAGCATAATGTTGCAATAGCACAATATTTTCTGGTTGTTTCTGGGCTGTCTGCATTGCATCCATGTCAGCCATTAAAATCTATGCATGACAGCAAGGTTTGCATGAGCAAATGCATGTAGCTAAAAACAAGCCATTATTTCCATATCATTCACTATCTTTCACTAAATGCAGACAGTAGCATAATGCTAAATTGATGTGATAATGCTGTGTGTGGAAAAGAATGTACAGTCATTGGGAATCAATATTTTCACAGTGTTGAGTAAATCACTTTATAGTAGGTATCTATCCAACTGTGGTTAAGGCAGTTTACCAGAGGCGGAAAATAAGAAGCAGGCAGAAGAATCTTTTCTTGATAGAATCTATTTAAATCTTCTCCATGGAGGGGGGGGGGGTGAAAACTAATGGTAAGTTGTTTCCTTCAACTTATTTTTAAAATTAATATATATGAATTTTAAAATAAAGTTATATCCATATTAAATGATACTTTGTACATCTAGGTATAAAACCGTGGACTGCTCATTTTGCCTACGTTACTACAGTAGTTGAAATATTAATGTAAAATATAGGGGGAAAAAAAACCTGTGCCAGAGAAGAGGACCTGTCATAATAATATGGAATATTGATACGAAATAATTATAATTTGTTTGAATCTATTATTTTCTTTTAGCTTTTTTTTTTCTTTTAGGCATTTTCAATTAAAAAAGAAAAAGAAACTAAATTTTCTAAGCCAGTGGTTTGGCAATAGCAAAATTCTAGATGTATTCACCAGTATATATACATATAAGTGCTCCTCAGTGTATCGAATACATTATGTGCAAACACCAAGTTAGACCGTGTGTCATACAAAGACGTGGAAGCCACAATCTCAGCCCTTCGGGTGCCCATGGTCCACATATATACAATATATACAATAATTACAGTTTATGTACCATATGTAGGTATTATATGTACCAAAGCTATTTGGAGTCCAAGAATAGGAAGGTTTGCATCTAACCAAGGTTAGTGGGAAAGATTTTTATGAGGAAGGAAAAATTTTATCATAATGGGTAAAGTCTAGAAAGGTGGAAATATCAATAGTTGGGCTGAGCTTTACCAAAGAAAGGAATTATAAAGGACATCCAAATGAAGAAAGCCCCCTCCCTTTCGTGTTCTTTCTTTCACAGGAGAATGCTATAAAATAGGAGGAGTGGCCTGATCTACACACTGCAAGTCTTATGATTAGCCTTATTTCCCTCGTTTTTATCACCAAATGACCATCTTTTCTTTCAGGCAACCGTTGCAGCTTTTGCAGCTAGTGAAGGCCACTCCCACCCTCGGGTAGTCGAGCTGCCAAAAACGGATGAAGGCCTTGGTTTTAATGTGATGGGAGGCAAGGAGCAAAATTCCCCCATTTATATCTCTCGCATCATTCCTGGAGGGGTGGCTGAAAGACACGGAGGCCTCAAGCGAGGAGACCAGCTACTATCAGTGAATGGAGTGGTATGTTCATAACGTAATCAGAGGTTTTTCTCTCTAAGCACATTCTTGTTTTTCCCCTGCTGTTACTAAAGTCAATGTTGAAATCCTAGAACAAATCTTAATTTTGTGTCCAAATAGCTTCCTCAGCATTCATGGATATTAAGCCTACAAAAGCAGTAATTTTATAGTTTTGATGTCTCATTTTGTCTTATTCAGGGGTGATAAGTAGGACCTAGTGGGAAAATCATCCCAATATATTATCCCAACTCGTAGAATTTCCCCCATATTATACTATAATTGAATTAATATTTAAAAGAATGTAATTTCAAGTCACTTTTATTCAGTTATTATAAGCAAATATACACATTTTAAAAATAAAGCTAAAACTTCTCTCTATATATTTTTCATTTTCATTAAAGAGGAAGAATAATTTTAATATGGGTAATAATAACACACATTGAAAAGGCTAATGCACAGATAATTCTGTAAGCCGGGTATACAGCTATAGTATAACAAAAATCTATCAGCCTCTTTCCTGAAAAAGTTTGATTATATTATCTATTCATCATATTTATTTTAGTTTTCACATTAAGTTAAAACTAAGAACATACATTTTTTTCATAACCTCATATTCTTTGGATGCCATTACCTCCACATGTAATAACGAGTTGTTAATGAAATGGCTTCATGTGAAATGAATAATTTTTCCCCATAACTCCTACTTAAATCAAAAATAATTACTCTAAAAGCATAAATTTCAGAAGTATAGATAGGAACATATCAAAGCTTACTTTTCTGTTCACCTAGGATCTGTCTTCTAAGAACTTAAGATGTTAAAAAATAAATTAGATTTGGGTTATTTATGGCCATATTGATTTCTGCTAAGGACCTAATATCCAAAAATAAATGAATTTGGAATGTGATATTTTGTTGGTAACTATGGAGTAAATTCTTCTATTTATATCTTGCTTTTTTTTTTTTTAGCCTGAGTAGTAGTTTTATATGACCCAAAATCATTCATTCAACTCCACCGATCTCTGATGTACATCAAAATCATCAGTCCATGAATATTTTATTTCCCTTAAGCATTCCAATTCTAAAATTACCATTTCATTTTTTTCTATGCAACAATGCTTTTTTAAAAATTTTTAAAATTTTATTTTTTATTTTATTTCTTTTAACATCTTTATTGGAGTATAACTGTTTTACAATGGTGTGTTAGTTTCTGCTTTACAACAAAGTGAATCAGTTATACATATACATATGTTCCCATATCTCTTCCCTCTTGCGTCACCCTCCCTCCCACCCTCCCTATCCCACCCCTCTAGGTGGTCACAAAGCACCGAGCTGATCTCCCTGTGCTATGCGGCTGCTTCCCACTAGCTATCCACCCTATGTTTGGTAGTGTATATATGTCCATGCCACTCTCACTTCGTCACAGCTTACCCTTCCCCCTCCCCCTATCCTCAAGTCCATTCTCTAGTAGGTCTGTGTCTTTATTCCCGTCTTACCCCTAGGTTCTTCATGACCTTTTTTTTTCCCCTTAGATTCCATATATATGTGTTAGCATATGGTATTTGTTTTTCTCCTTCTGACTTACTTCAGTCTGTCTGACAGACTCCAGCAACAATGCTTTGAGATGAACTTTTTATTGACCTTTAGATAACTATGACTTTTTCAAAGCATGTTTCAACTGACAATTTCATAGTCAAGCTTTCTAGGAGAGGGCTCTAGAGCTAGGTCATGCAGTTATGTCACACAGTAGTCTGTGCCTCAGTGTATGAAATTACAATTTCTCTGAATATATTGGGTAGATCAAAAGAGAGTATAGATTTTAAAACATGAGAAGTACAAAAAAAGAACCGAAACTATATTAATAGTAAGTGTATATATATATCAAGGAATAGTAAATATATATCAAATCAATTTCATATGAATTGACTTTAAGCTATCTGTCAAAAGGGCTAAAGAGCCTTTGTTTAACCCATACATTTGCAGGGAACCCAGCTGCTGCCATTTCATAACCACTCATCCATTCCTTGCAATGACCATGTGACTTTATCTGGGAGTCTGTGGGAGGAATTGGAGCAATGGAATCAGACACATCAGGCTCTACCACTCAATATCCATATTTTTATGGATTAATATCCCCTAAACCTGAATTTTCTAATCTGAGTAAGGGGAGTAGTGGCTAATTTGAAGGGCTCTGATGAAAATTAAAATGAGGCAAAATGTCTGTTGAGAGCTATCCTGTGATAATTTGGTTATACACACCTTTGATAGGTAAGTGTGGTTACTGCAGAATGTTGAAAAGGGTTAGCAGTCCCCCTATGATATTGCTATTGCCAGTTATAAGTTTTAAAGCAAATTCTGCTACACATATAGGCATATTTTAGCAAACATTTACTAGCAAATAGGCATTGATAGGCTCATACAACCTCTTCCGTAAGTTCGATGACATCCTAGTTCTCTGCCCATTTAGATGTTCCAATCATTACCTTGAAAAAAAGGTTTACTTGAGGCAGATGAAACAACGTTCCAGAGCCAGGATTTTGTTATCTTTATATTCAGCATCAAACAACCAGAAATTCTACTAGACTGACAGTTGGAAATAAGCTTTAGTGTTCAACTTAGGCCACTGATCCTTTGGGAAAGGCTGTGGGCCTCCTTAAGAGTTTTTGTAACCTGGTCACGCAAAGGTGGGGGACGTCTCCAAAATCTTTAGTATTCCACTTATATTTAAAACCTTTAATTTTGTCGATTAGGTTCCATTTATAATGCTAGTTAATAAGTCACTAATTGTGCCAGTGAGAATCCATTTCTGACATATGTTGCTAATAAAACAAAGCATCAAGATGGGCATAACAAATGCTTTTGTAGTGACCAACCTCTAGAATGTTGCCTTGGTAACACTCTATAATGTTTGCTGACCACCTAGACTGCTTTAAGCTTCTAAGTTTGGAGTTTAAAACATTGTACATCTATATGATCAAACTATACATGATAAACTACCTATATTAAAGCACTTAAAAGTAAGTTATATACATTTTAACAGTACTAATATTTATCAGATATTCATCAAAAGGTAGTTTTCCTCCTGTAAATGAGAAATTTCATGACCCAGTGGTTTTCCAATGGTCACACAAAGTAGTTAATCCAAGGCAACAACCCTGGGCTCCTAACACTGAATCCACAAGTCTTTTCAGGATAAATAATTCCAGGCAGATAGCAGTATTTAATGAAAAAAAATTCTGTAATG